>NC_091801.1:66522500-71522500 GCF_041296235.1 Equus asinus | reverse complement strand
AGACCATCTTAGTGGAAAAAGATGAGGTCAGCACCTTGATAGAAGAAGAGTTGGGAGAGAAAAGAAGAGAAAGTCCTGACAGAATTTTGGTGTTGGCTGAAGCCCAGCATGTGGCCGAGGCCTGTCTCCTGACAATCAATGGTTCATAGGAGCAATAACTTCTTGTCTTTTTACTTGAAATAATTCCAGTTGGGTTTCTGTTGTTTGAAATTCAAAGAATCTTCACTAACAACCCATCCCCTGTCACATGTAGGGACAGTCACCCCTCCTGTTCCCACGGCCGCCATGACCCCTTTTCTGGCTTTCTTTCCAGTGAGCCTTTACCCGGATCAGCATTCTTATCAACACAAGGCCCCAGCCATCTTTGAGTGGTTAAAGAGAGTTGGAACACGGATGAAAGGTAATTGCCATTCCTGGCGTCACATTTGGGTGTAAATTTAAATATGCCTCTAAGATTTTAAGGACTTTTTGCTTTTGCAGTCTCTCCCTGGCTCTAGTATATGAGCTGGTAGCTGTTCACACAGAAGAAATAAAGTCCCTGGGCAGCACTTGCTCCCAGTCTTCCTTCTATGGAGAGTTCCTTTCATGAGACATGGATTGTGGTACAAGCCTCTGCAGAGAAGGCCTTAAATGTGTGAGAGTCCCTGTTCTTCCTGGAGAGCCTACTGGGATGACCCAATCTGACCTTTCTTTTAAGCTCTCTTGAAGGCTGTTATCAGCATCTGACGTTTGGAGTAGGATTGGGAAATTCTCTGACAGCCACCACCCACCAGGAGACTGTGGCTAAGAGAAGATAACAGCACCAATGCCAGACAAGTGTCATAAGAGACCATCAGCAGCTCTCTCCCTTGATTCCTTCCTCATGTTCAGGCCTGGAAGGAGAGGGTGGGAGCTAGCAGTCCAAACTGGTCTGGAAAGGCAGAAGTTCCTTGACGTGGCTTAAGTGTATGTGGGTTTGCGTCTTTAGGACAGGGGTCAGCATGAGTCCTACAGTCACACCCAGGGTCCTTTAAGGGGACCTCCAAGGGAACAAGCTGTCTGGGGCACAGGGTGGTGCTGGCCAGCCCTTTACTTTGATTCTGATATTAAGCTCTCATTTCACTTTGGCCTAACATATACAAGAAAAAAATTCTTCTTCTTCCTTCTACCCCTTATGGTTGGGAAAATAGAGAGTCACATTCAGATAGAAAACTAAAGTTGGTGCCCCTTGTTGAAGGGGAGTGTGGCTGGTACATCTGAGGGATTGCCGGCTGTCAGAGAGAGCAGGTAGAGTGGCCCAGCCATGAACCTTGGGATTATGTTCTAAAATCAAGTCATCAGATCCTGGTCCATTCTAGTCTCTTTAGGTCGGAATCTGACTTGGTCCAACTCTTATCTCTCACCACTGTCTGTCCCTGTGCTTTACATCCTTAAAAATCTGTATTGTTGTATCTTACTTAATACATTGGGCTGTTTTGTACCATGGTGTGCATTTGCTTTGGAAATCAGCTCTCCCTTCTGCCTTTCCTCCATAAACTTTATCTGGCAAACTTCTGGTCACCTTTCATTATGCCACTAATGCTTCACCTCCACCATGAATGCCTCCTTTACCACCTTGGCCTAGGTCATGTGCTTCTCTTTAGGTTTCCATGAAACCTTGCCCTGTTTTATTATGATCATCTGCTTACGGAGCTGTCTCCCAGTGTTTCAGTTTAGCCTTGATGAGGAGAAACTGAGAAAAACAGATTTGTTCTGGACTGTTTATGTCCCATGCGCCCAGACTCAGGAAAGGTTCTAATGTCAGCCCATTGAGTGATTATTTTTCCGAGGATGCAACAACAGGTTACACTTGTGATGGGAGCAGAGATTTGCCAGTGTTCACCATGGTCAGTCATCAAATGAGGCTTAGTATTTATCAAATGAGTATCAAATGAGGCTTAGAATTTAGTAACATGAAGGTAGGGAATTAGTCATTGGATTGGGCAAGGTGGAGGATGTTGGCGAGCTTCACAAGAGTCATTTCAGTGGGGTGGTGGAGACAAAATCCTGATCAAAGTAGGTTAAAGAGAAAAGGGGAGGTGAAGAATTACAGACAGATAGCTTAGTTTACCCTTTTAACAAGTTTGTCTGTAAAGAGAAAAAAATGGGGTGTTTGGTGGAGGGCGGCATGGGATTAAAGGGGAGAATTTTTTTAGAGGGAAGAAATTATAGTATATTTATATGTTAATGGAAATGATCCATAAGAGGGAGTAGATGGTTCCCGAAGTGGTGAGTGAGGACTTGGGAAGTGAGTGTTTATCCGGACTTGGAGGAAAATGTCTCCTTTTGTGAGCCTTGGGTACAAAGAGGAGGCATAGTTTGGCCACAGTTCAATGAAACAGACTTAACTAGAGAGATTTCTCAGGTCCCACCTAAGCCACCTCAGGTCCCATGGAGAGAGGCTAAGAGTGAGGCTGACACCGAGACTAGCACTGGCCAGGAAGGGCTGGAGCACAGGCTGTGGGTTATCCTGTTGTTGCAATTCCTTACTAGTGTCCTTTAGCTTTCAATAAAACCTAAGGAACAATGACATTTCCTTCTCTAATCTGCTGTGCGGAGTTAAAGAGGAGGGCATGGTGCACGCTTGGGATGGAGCAGGTGAGGAGACAGCAGCAGCATCCTGCGAGGCCAGGCTGGCCGTAGCAGCAGTGGCCACCAGTGGAAAGCCTGGAACCTGTGCTTAGCGGAGCAGCTGGTTCTCATGGACCATCAATCGCAACCTGGAGGCAGGAGTGAATAAATTAGAGCATTCTGCTCTTTCACATATAAGAAGCAGCTTGGAAATTCTAATTTCTGTCAATAAAATGTCTGTGCCATCTTAATTTGAATTACACTATTATGGCTTCAATTTATAGATTTAAACCAGTGGTTCTCAACTTGGGGGCAGATTCTTCAGGGGACATTTCACCATGTCTGGAGACCTTTTTGGTTGTCAAAACTGGTGGGAAGTGTTACTGGCATCTAGTGGGTGGAGGCCAGAGATTCTGCTGACCATCCTCCGAGGCACAGGGCAACCCTCCCCCCCACCCCCACACCCTCCCAGCCCCCCACCAACAAAGAATGATCCAGTCCAAATGTCAGTTGTGCTGCCTTAAGAGAAATTAAACAAAGAAAACATTGGGGTCAAAGTGGTTCCAACTCCCGCTGATCCATTCACCATTATGACTGGCTAATTCTCCCTCTGCAGCCCCCGTCACAGGCCGCGGGGGAGTCAGCCTTCTCTGGGAATTCTGTTTGACGATGGCAGAGCTGAATATAGAACCTGCCAGGCAGAGATTCAACCTTGTTTACATTGTTGCTGGCAGCTAATGAAGAAGCTGCTGTGTACTCCAGCCATTATCTGAACCAAAAATAACACGCGAAAATGATTAATTTCATCTAAAAATAGGCAGGCGCTACGCTGTGTCAGCCATGATAATCAGGCTCTGAACTGATTGTACGCTGGCACTGGAGCGGAACCTGGGCGCCAACGTGAGGACGAATCGCAGCCCACAGCAATCATCTCCTCCTCCTGCTTTTTCTTTTCTTCCTTCTCTTTCTTGCCCCTTCTCTTCCAGATTATTCCTGTTTCTCCTTCTTCTCTTCTCATTCCTCTTTTGCTCTCCACCTCTTCCTTGTCCTGGGTGGTTTTTCCTCTCTATCCATCTCCACTCCCATTTCACTACCACCAGTATCACCACCTCCCCTCTCCCCCGCGTAATGGATCCATCCTGTTGCTGGGAGCATGTTTCTGACAGCAGGATCTGTGTCCACTTGTGGCACATGATATAATGTTAGGTGGTACATGGATGACTGTTAGTTGTTAAGAATCATAATTGTTTTAATGTTGTTTTTTAAGAAAAAAATTCCGTACATCTAACCCATTATTTCATCCATATTATCGATTGGTTTAAGATGAGACCAAAATTAGGTATTTAAGCTAAAAAAAAGTATTGCAATGTAAAGAGAAAGTTAAGTAAATAATAGTACTGCCTTATATTAGGATGAACTATATGAAATTGCTGATAATTGACCATTTTTGACTTAAAAAATGGTGATTTCACAAGATTTCACCTAATAGAATAAAATCCACGTTCCTTAGCATATGCAAAGTTTCTGTCTGGCCCCAATTGTCTTTCAATTCTGGGTTTCCAACTTTTCCCTAGATGCACCTTCTGCTTTAAGTAGATCGGTAAATATTTACCAAGGGGCAATTGCAAACTGGGCAGTGGGCTGGATCTTAGCACTGCAGGTGTGATTTGAAATTGACAGTGCCTATCCTGAAGAGCTTACCATCAATAAGAGGAGACAGATTCATGGTTTTGGGCAACACATAAGTCTTAAGGTATGTGTTTTTTTAACTGGGAGTGGTATTGCCCACTTAGAGATGGTTGGAAAAATGTGCGGAGATCTTGGTTGTCACAATGATTGGGGAGTATATTTAGGATATTTAGGAAGTGGGAGTTGGAGATGCTAAATTCCCTGCAATGCATGAGATGGTCCTACTGGATCGCTCAATGAAGAACAGACCCACCCCAAATGCCAATAGCAGCCCCATGAGCGACACTGCTGGGGGAAAATAGCAACAAGGAAAAAGGGCATCTTGCTAAATCTGGGAGTTCAGAGAAGTCTTCTCAGAGGAGGTGGCATCCAAGCTGAGTCTTGAAGAATGATGATCTGGTTTGTGAATCAAATTGAGAAAGTCCTTCTTGGTAGAGGGAAAAACACAAACAAGTTATTTTAGGAGACCTGAGTCAGCTTAGCTGCTGTCTTTTCCTTGTCTGGCTTTTACTGTGTCTTGAGTTTGTACATATCCATTCCTCTGTAGGAGATTCTACCTTGGTCTGTAGAAATTGTTCCCATCCTTCAATAAGTGGCTCATATCCTATTTCCTTTATAAAGTCCTCTTCTTGACTCATTTGGGGATGATTTCCTTCTAGGCCTTCTGCCTCCAATGATGCTCCTTGTCTTTGCATCTTTCTTCCCTCCTCTACTTGGCTGTAATTTTTTTAAAGGGAAGAAATATTTCATGCTTCTTTTTTTGCACTTGGCAAGTGACAACTAATAAATGATACATGCAGATGCATTTTCTTCTTAAAGATTAAAAACATATTTATCCAATTTGCTCCTCAGAATGGCTCCATGAAACAGTTTTGCAGATGCTCTCTCTTATTGTGCAGGTTGATAATTCTCAACTGGGGACAATTTTGTCCCCCGGGGAACCTTTGGTAATGTCTCGAGACATTTGTGACTATCTTGACTGGGGAAGGGGTGCTACTGGTATCTAGTGTGTGGGGACCAAGAACGCTACTAAATATTCTACAGTGCGTGGGACAGCTTCCCGCATCAAGAATGATCTGGCCTGAAATGTCAGTAATGCTGAGGTTGGAAAACCTTGGTGTAGATTAAGAAATACAAGTAACTTCCTGAAGGCTGTGCAGCAAATTGGTGACAGATCAATCAGAATTTAGGACATCAGTACCATGAAGGAGTGGAGAAAGAATAGACTTTGGAGCCAGGTGACCCTGCTCGCAGTTTGACGTACTTACCAGAAGGTCTCTGACTCACATCTCACATTTCTGCTTTGTCCTCCTGTTGCCTCCTTCTTGCCTCAATTGGATCTCTAATTGCCATGCTGTTTGTATTTCGTTGATGACATTGGGTATATTCTGTAACCTCTTAAGCCTCCATTTCTTTATTGATTCATAAATCTAATAATGTCTCCATTATGGAGTAGTTGAGAGATTAAACGTGATAGTACACAGGAAAGTGTGGAGGTGATATTTATTACGTACCCACTGTGTGCTGGGTACAATTCTAAGCACTTTATAGGTATTCAGTCACTTACTCTTCCCAATAACCTATGGAGTAGGAAGTAGTATTAGTCCCATTTTACAGATAAGGCAGCTGAGGCTCAGGGAAGTTAAATATCTTGTCAAAGTATTGCAGCTAGTTAAGTGGGATAGCTGGGACTAGAACCCTGGATCCACATGCTTAACCAGTATACATACCACACAGTAGATATTAGTATCTAGGCGCCATATTCTTCTGCCCCGCCCCCTCCCATTTCGTTCCTCTGTCCTCTACTGTTAAATGCTTGCGTGCTGCGCTGGGGAGAAGGCACATAGTACACAGCCTCTATTTCTGCTTTGTCTACCCTACTTTAGGCCTAAGCTGGGTCTCCAACTGCCAGATTATTTCTACTTGCTGTCTGTATCAATAACACCCAAGCTGTGATCAATTGTAGGAATCCAGAAGATAATCCGGGAAAAGTAACTGGCTCAGATCCACTCAGCTAGCCACAGGGGTTTTCAGGGTGTATTAGTTTCCTAGCTAGGGCTGCCATAATAAAGTTCCGCACACTGAGTGGCTTAAAACAATACAAGTGTTATTGTCTCACAGTTCTGGAGGCTAGAAGTCCAAAATCAAGGTGTCAGGAGGGCCATGCTCCCTCTGAAACCAACTGGGGGATCCGTCCTTAACATTTCCTAGCTTGTGGTGATGGTCCTAGCTTGTAGCTTTGGCTTTCCTTGACTTGAAGCAGCATCACTCCAATCTCTGCCTCCATCATCACCTGGCCTTCTCTCTGTGTGTCCCTGTGTGGGCTCTCCTCTTCTTGTAAGGACACCGTTCATAATGAATTAGGGTCCACCCTACTCCAGTATGGCCTCGCTTTAACTTAACTAATTACATCTTCAATGACCCTATTTCCAAATAAGGTCACATTCAGAGGCACTGAGGTTCGGGACCTCAACATAGCCTTTTCTTTTGGTGTTGGGCTGGTGGACACAATTCATCCCATAACACAGGACAAACTTCCTTGTATCTCTGTCATCCCAGGAAAATTGGGCTCTGCTCAGGGCTTGGCCACTTCTGAGCCTCCCCCTGCCTTCCTCAGGCTCTCTTTGGAGGGCAGCTTCTTAATCTTCAAGGAAATGAGGTATCACATGTCCTTGTCAGAATCCCTGCTATTTTGTATGTTAGTTGATCCAAATAAATGAGCTCTTGAATAAATACCATCTGGCCCCGCTGAGTCACTTTCTCAAGTGGCTCCCGTTGCTGCCTCCCGTCAGGGGGCATCCATCTCTGTTGATGCCATGATCACCAGAGCTCGTGGGCAGAGCCCAGCTTGTTCCCCATTTGGATCCCTCTCTGTGCATCACAGGCTCGTGAGGTACCCCCAGGAAGTTATGATCCAGCCTTCCTCAAATAAAATGTTGTTGCTTAGTGTTCCTAAAAGTAACACTGTAAGGATCAGTCCTTACTCTTCTTTTTCCTTGTCTTCTTTTATAAAAATGTGGGCTTAAAAGCAAAACAAAAGGGTTCATTACCACAACTTTCGTGGAAATTAAAATGGAAAAATGTTCGCTCATACTCTCCCCATGCCTAATAGAAAAGAACTGTGAGAAGCTTCATATTCCAATTTTTAGTCAGATGCACGCATATTTTTACATTCTCTGCAACATATATAAAATGTTCTGTTCTATTTTATCTACTTTAATATGATTTTTAGAGGAAATTTTTACATTGCAACAAAGTCATTTTAATGACTGCAAGATATTTCTGTTGGGTTAGTCTACCACAATTTAATTAATCAAAATATTTTTTCAGGCATTTAAGGTTTGGAGATTATTTTTTTTATTACTTTAAATAGCAAAGTGTAAATATGCTGCAATAAATTTCTTTGTACGAATTTTTTCTTTCTTCTTTCTGAGTTTGTGCCTTAGGGTGAGTTGCCAGGAGAATTCCTTTGTGAAAAGGCATGACTATATTGACTCAATTTATTTTGCTGATTTGGTCTCTGAAATGATTTTTCCAAAGTGTGTGGGTTCCTTACAGTCTTACAAGCACTGGGCTTTGTAATTTTAAATTTTCTCTAAAATTATTTTAGTGAGTATAAAATTGATAAAACTTAATATAGTCTTAGTTTGCCTATCTTTGGTCCGTAGGGAGAATAAGCAGATTTAAATGCATCTTATCTTTAATACTCCTGATACACATAGGGCTGTTGGCCTATGTTGCAGTCCGGGTTACCTGCAGTAATGAATCCTTTCTAGCCATTTACACCTGCCACAAGGAGAGCAAGCAACATCTCTGCCAGTCTCCTCTTCCTATTTTTGCTTTTCTAGGGAGCTGTTTGGGAGCTCAAGTAGCTGTGGGCAGTGGAGCTGTCTATGTAATTTAATTCTCCTCTTTCCGTAACCCAGACTTTCATTTGCCCAAAGGAACAGGAAAAGAGCAACTCATATCGTTTAGCATATGTTTCCATTGGGAGCAGTGGGGTATTTTCTCAAGTTCCTTCTGCCACACTGACAGTAAGACGTTTTTAGAAAAGCAGGTGGGTGTATGGGTGGTATGAATCTGGAACCTGACACCATGGCATTAAGCATTCCTTAATCCCAAACCAAAGTATGCTAGCATCAAAAAGCAGACCTGTGGGTTCCAGATAACTATTTTCTGAATATGAACCTATAAAAAAGTTTTGCTGGGAAGGAGGAGGACAAAGAGAAAGAAAGAAGGCAGGAAAGAAGAATGAAAGCGTACAGCAGACACTTGGCTACACTACGGGTTGGCAGACATTTCTGTAAAGGGCCAGTTAGTAAATATTTTAGACTTGTGGGTCATATGGTCTGTCACAGCTACTCAGCTCTGCCATTGGAGCACAAAAGCAGCCATAGGTAATACTTACATGAATGGATGTGGCTGTGTTCTAACTTTATTCATGGATGCTGAGATTTGGAGTTCATCTGACTTTCGTGTGTGACAAAATATTATTTTTCTTTCAATTTTTTGACTCCTACCATCTGAAAATGCAAAAAGGACTTTTGGCTCACAGGTCACACAAAGACAGGCAGCGGGCTGGATTCGGCTCAGCAGATCAGGAGTTTGCTGGTCTCTGAGCTACAGTATCAGACAAGGAAGGATGGTGTTGTAAGGGGGTTTTCAAACTTCTTTTAGCAGGAAACTTATTTACAAAATCCTACTAATATCCTAGATGAGGGTGCCGCTGCCTGGTGGAGGAAAGAGGAACCCAAGGCTGCTTCTCAGCCTCTCCCTTCCTCTTTCTCTGCTCCCTCCCACACCTAAAGCAACCTCTGCATCACCTCTGGCTTTGGAAATCAGGCTGACCTAGACACCCTGAGACTGGATTTTCGTCATTCCTCTGCTACTCTGAGCACCTTGCATGTGATAGGTGCCTATTAAGTTCATTAAATCTAATTAGTGGATGGAGGGCTGGTGAGCAAGCTGTGAGCTCTTGGACTGGTTTCTATAGCTCACTGGTTTCAGCTTCTTCTTCCTTAAAAGTCTAGCTGGAGGTGAAGAGGGAAGGATGGAATGATCTCAGAGGTCTCTTCCAGCTTTTTCGTGATTCTAGGTAGTATACTCCAATACTGGGGAGGGTCCTGGCTCATTAAATTTGATGAATATAAAGCATGGCCTTAGCTTCACTCAGCTAATTGGTACTTTGTCTCAAACCCTTGCTCCTATGTTGATTAAGCATAATTGGAAGTCATACTGGAAGAAATGGTGGGTGTGGTAACGGGAATGTATGGATACCGAATTATCTAAACTTTCTTTCTTGTCCAACTAATTGAAAAACATGAATTGTTCTTCAACTTCAGTTGAAGGAAGGTCAGTTCCTTGAAGTTAGGAATGATGTGTTTTTCCCTTCTTCATTGCCAGTAAGACCCCGAGCACGGTGGGTGTTCGTAAAATGTTATTGATGTTGATGTTAATAATGATGGCTACCCTTCTGACCCCTTGCTGGTTCTGCTACAACCACACTAGCCTACTTTCTCTTCTTCACATATACTAAGCTTGTTTCTGTCTCAGGGCCTTTGCTTTTCCTCTGCCTGGAAAAGCAGACCCCTCAGTCTTTACACAGCTGACTCTTTCTCTTCATTTAGGTCTCGGTTTCCATAGCATTCCATCAGAAAGGTCTTCCCTAGACACTCTACATAAATAGGATCATCTCCTTCTCCTTTTGCTACCCTGTGTGGTAGCCAGCATCCAATGAACTGTGCCTCTGGCGGTCACTCCCTTGTGTAGTCCCAACCCATATTGAACGAGGGTTGGTCTGTGTGACTGACTGCATATGGCAAAAGTGATGGTACATCACTTTTAAGATTAGGTTACGGGGGCCAGCCCAGTGGCCAAGTGGTTAGAGTTCTGCGCACTCTGACTCAGCAGCCCAGGTTTGCGGGTTTGGATCCCTGGTGTGGACCTACTCTACTCATCCGCCATGCTGTGGAGGCATCCCACATACAGAATAGAGGAAGATTGGCACAGATGTTAGCTCAGGGCTAAAATTCCTCAGGCAAAAAACGAGGAGGATTGCCAATGGATGTGAATCTTTTCACCAAAAGATGAAGATTCACCAGGGTGAATCTTTCTCACCAAAAAGAAAAAAAGAGAGAGAGAGATTAGGTTATAAATGACTGTAGCTTCCATCTTGGGTGTGTGCTGCCTCTTTTGGATTTTTGCTCTGGGGGAAGCCAGCTGTCATGTTTTGAGGACATTAATGCATCCTATGGAGTGGCCCATGAGGAGAGGAACTGAACGTTTTTGGCAACAACCAGTAAGGATTTGAGACCTGCCACCAGCCACATGTTTGAGCTTGGAATAGGGTCCTCCCCAGTTAAGCTTTTGGATGAGGCTGCAGCCCCAGCCAACAGCTTGACTGTGGCTTCATGAGAGAGACCTTGAGCCAGAACCCTCTAGCTAAGCTATTCCCAGATTGCTGACCTACACAAACTATAAGACGATAAATGTTTGTTGTCTTAAAGCTAACTTTGAAGGTCAATTGTTACATACCAATAGATTAATATATTCGGATTTATTTTCTTTGTGATGCTTTTCATGATCTGACATTGCCTTACAAACTGACGAAGTGAGTTGAAGAGGTGGAATCATAAACAGTAATTTACAACACATGCTATAGGTACAATGAGAGAATTATGGTTGAGGTAAGTGTAGGCCAGCGGTTCTCAAAGCATGATCCCTGGGCCAGCAGCATCAGCATCACTGGGAATGTAATAGAATGCAAATCTTTGGGCCTTGCACCAGACCTACTACACCAGTAACTCTGGGGATGAGGCCCTGAAAGGTGCATTTTAACAAGTCCTCCAGCTTTATTCTGATGCACATTAACATTTAAGAGCTAGGGGTGTAGCATTATGGGAGCATGAAGGAGGGCTGCTATTCAGACTCAGGATAAAAAGTAGGGACATTAGCAGGACATCCTGGAGGAGATGACGCTTGAAACAGGTATGTAAAAATGATTTAATCTTAAGCCCCGGAGATGAGTGCAACAGCAGTAGAATTATAAAAGTAAAGAGTAGAGAATATTTTTTATAAAAAAAATTATGAAAGTGACACTGTTCCCCAGTACAGTGGGAAGCCTTCCCAGCAGAACTGACAATAGTGTGGGAGTTTTGGAGGAGAAGGAAGTGAGAAGAGAATTCCAGGCAGAGGGAACTGCATGAGAGAAAGCCCAGAGGTAAGGGGCCTGCTAGGATTACATCGAAGTGTCATTAGCTGCGGGTAGTGGCAAGTGGTAAAGCCGAAAATGTGAGTTGCAACCAAATTGCTCCAAGCTGGGCGAAGGAGCCAGGGTGTAGACAGCAAGGTGAACATAGAATTCCCTGAATTCTAACATTTTGAGGCCAGATGGCAGGATGGCATGCATCTCTGAAATGGCAGGGATGCACCTGTAACAGGAGGCCATCAAGGTGAGGGGAAGGGAAGGTGACTGCTCTCTTCCCCTTCATTGACTGCATTGCCTCGGGCGCTGGATGCCTCCCTCTGCTGAGATGACAGGCTCCTCCAGTCCTTCAGGCAGGAACTGCTGGCAGGTCTCATCACAAAGGACGAGTTGTTCTTGGAACTAAGAAAGACAAAGAAACTCCTTCATTATGCCCAGGAGGCAAATCTTGCTTCTCTTGCCAAGACTGCCTTTGCCCTTCAGTGTCTGTCAGACACTCCTTTCCCAACAGGAAACCCTACCTGTCCCTCACCCCCAGTCATTTGACTAGAGTAGGATCAAGGGTATTTGCATGTAGCTTGCTTTTTGGGTAAAAGGGCTGGAATTGACTTCTCACAGCATGATTCACACGGCTTGCCCTTCTGTGAAGTCATAGGAACTGTTTTGTGCCCACAACAAGGAGATCTGAATAACCAACCACAGTATTTGCAGCCTGAGGTACTCAAGATGGCTTAAAGCTGGTTTATTCCACAGTGAATTGTCCTTCACACATAGATCCACATGGTTATGTTGTTAGTGAGATCCATCAACCTCTCCATGGTCACTTTCATTCTTGGAGACACTTTGTGTTCCAGGAGCTAAGCTACACAATTTCTCTAAACATTTATTGAAAGAATAACAGACTGACAATGAATGAATGAATGAATGAATGAATGAATGAATGCTGTGGTAAAAAGAATTTGGGCTTTGGAGCCAGATAAAACTGGGTTCAAATTCCAGCTCTGTCGCTTACTTATATAGGTCACATTTAGGCAAGTTATTTTGCCTTTCAGAATGTCTGTTTCCTTATCTATAAAATGGGGCTCTTATTTGATGTGAAAGGTTGAAAGATTTTTTAAAGAGCAAAGGAAATCAGACATATAAAGATACCTAGTGTAGGGGAGAAGACATTTCCTCTTCCCAAATGGGGGTTCGTCTGGCCGGAGAACGAATTAAATTCACATGAAACAGAAAAGCAAGATAAAATTAAACAAAGATTTATGAGGAACCGTGGCCCAGGGCCTTTCTTCCCCAAGGAAGAAAGGGCACCAAAGAAGTGGGGTGCACACAGTGGTTATATACCCCCAAACAGGATGTTTCACATATGATTGAAATGTCCCTCCCACAATAGTCACAAGATTGCCCTGTCGGCACAGTGCTTGATGGACACAGCAGGTAGTGGTCTGCTATCTCGGAGGGCGTCGCAGGAGGCAAGTCTATTGTCTTGAGCTGGGTGGTCACAGGTGAGGGCAGCAATCAGTTCCTAGCCTAAAGAAAGATGCTAAATCCTTAAAGAAATGCCAATGTTGAGAGGGGGAGGGAAGTCAGTTACAGGAGGTTACCAGACAAGCACAATAAAATGCAGATTTAAGTCCTTGCCTTCCACATTGATTAAGAGTTTCTAGAAAGAAGGTCATCTCCTTTCTTCTTCCTGGTACAGAGAGGGAGTCACCTTTTACAGATAGAGATTTACCTTACAAATGTAAACGTGTCCTAACAAAAGGGCGAGTTCCATTCCTCAGAGCCTCCTTCCCTGTCCCAGTTTATCAAAAGCAATCAGCCTCAAATAATCCTGATGCCAAAGAGACATATCTTGGGGTGGCCAATTTCAGTCTCCCACACTAGCATGATGCCTAGTGCCTGGTAGACACCTCCAAAATGGTGGGTTTCCTATAGATCAATGGTTTTCCACGTTGGCTGCACGGTAGAAGCATCTGGGAAGCTTTTAAACTTACTGACAGTGGCTCCCACCCTAGACCAATGGGATCAGAACTTCTGAGGGTGGAGCCCTGGCATTTACACTTTATATAAGCTCCCCAGGGTGACTTGGATGCGCAAGAGAGTTGAGCACCATTCCTCTGGAAAGTGATTGACAACACTGGCTGCACATTAGAATCACCTCTGGATCTTCGAAAAAATACCAGTACCTGGGATCTGCCTCCCAGAGAGTCTGTTTCAGTTGCTCTGCAGTGAGGGAGGGTGGTGGTCCCAGCACAGGATTTATTTCAAAGCCCCCAGAGAATTCTAATATACAGCCAGGATGGGAAAAAAACCCTTCTTCTTACCCATCTTCCCACTTACCCTACTAACTCATTTTGTGACTATAAATTAGGAACTCTATTTGCAGATCAGAAATAATTGCTTCTTCATTTAAGCTCTCACTACACTATTTTCCAATGTAGTTTATTCACATATATTATACTTAGTTGTTTACAAATCTAACCTCTATTAAAAGTGTGAGCTCCTTGAGAAAAAGGATGTGGTTTTGGTCTTTTGTGGGTCTGGCACGGTACCTGGGTGATCAGGTGCACATTATTGTTTGAGGTACATCTGAGTCTATGCACAGGCTTCTCCACATATGAGAGTTAGTCTTATCCATATATATAACTGGAGTTGCAAGAATCTGAGCCTAAACTAGGATCTATTTTCTGAAAATATCAATGAATCCATTAGGACCAATGAATCATTTTTATATAGATACACACACAGAGTTTTTTCTCTAGCTAAGTGGGTCAGATGACTTTTTTACACTTGCAACTATATATACTCATATTTTTATATATAGTCACATATGGGCGTAGAGTTGACTTAAAATATAGCTTTATTCAGAGACTCAAGTAATGATTACCATAACCCAGTCATTCTCTCTCTCTTCTTTCACTTTGTCTAAGTTAGACTCTTTCTCAGACAAATATTGCCTGTCTCATAGCAAGATAGCCACTGAGAACCAGATTCATATTCTCTCAGGTTCAAGTTAAGCAGAATGAGCTAGAGTCCCCCACAGCTCTAAGCAAAAGTCTTGTTGCATTGCATTGGCTCTGATTGGATCAGATGTCCATCCTTGAATCTATCTCTAGGGCCAAGAAAAAGAAATACTGTGACTGGCCTGGCTGATGGGGGTACCTCACCTAAGGGACACGGGCTGAAAGTGATGGGAGTCATGGTTTCCTAAAGAACAATCAGAGCATGATTATCTGAAGAAAGACAATTGGATGCTTGGCAGAAAACAACACATACTCTAATCAGATTCTATTCAGTCAATTCACCTAAATACACGTTTTAAATAGAATATTTAATAGTTTTTTATCAAAAAGGAAAAAAATGCTTTATTATATGAATAAATATTCTCATATATAGTTTGCATCTTAATCTTAAAGGAAATTCAGTATAAAACTTATTCATCTCAACATAAGTACATTTCAAAATATTATGTTATTGTGAGATATTACTGCTGCTTTTGACAAGGAATAGTATTATTTCCAGATCCTTCTTTATTCCTGCCTGGTTTTGAGGGGAGCCAGAGACACCGTGTGGTTCCAATTTCCACATAGTGAATATGCAAGAGATAAATTCATTCATCTAGCCACTCATTCATCCACCCACCCACCCATCTATCCATCCACCCATCCATCTACCATCTGTCTATCCACCATCCATCCATCCATCTGTCCATCCATCCTTCTATCCATCACAAATATTACCATCTGCCTAGTTAACAAAAACTATGAGTTTTAAGTATTTAGCTTTCTGAGACAAATAAGGCAAAATTTCATCCCCCAAGAAGCTCTGACTTTCAAAGGGACAGACATTTGTGAACTACGCATAACAGATCACTATAAATGTTTGAGGAATGAACAAAACACTGTGAGAATACAGAGCAAGTGAAGAACAGAGCAATAATGCAATTTGATTCTTAGGAGAAAAGAAGCTGCAATTACAGGTATAGATGCTACTTTCTGGAGCTTCTTCAAATCTCTACAGCCTGGCCTGTCTCTCCTAGGAAGAGAACTTTTCCTTTTCCTACTTACTTTGACTTGTCTCTGAAGCCCAACAACCTATGTGAGTAGCATGAAGGAAGAATTCCAAAAAAAAAAAAAAAAAAAAAAGGAGCTAACCAGCAAACAAGAAATCTGTGCCTCAGACAGGTCTCTGGCCAAGTGATGTAATAAATTTTGTGTTCCAGAGGTACACCCGGATGTACCTGGACCATGTGTGTAGTAAACTGTAACCAGGGTGGGGATTTTTCTTTATTGGTGTACCTACTCAGGCTATGATTTTGGAGAACAAGAAAGGCTGACTCCTCAGGTTTCACTATCAACTCTATACTTTTTCCTTAATGCTTTGACGTTTTCACAGATATGCCTGGAAGCTACAGTGCTTTAAGCTGCTATCAGTCATTTCTCTTTCAATGTGGCTGAGGGGACTGGTCAAAGGTGAGTTTGGAAATGGGAAATTATTTTTATTCCACTCAATGAGCAATTATTTAGTGCCTTCTAAGTGGTGAATCTTTGCTAGTATTTGGAGATGTCGAGATCACTAACATACAGGTATGTTCTCAGGAATTCTCAGTCTAATGGGAAACAGCAGTAAATCGTCACAGTGCAGGATGGTAAATGGCAAGCTAGGGGTGACCCGGCATCATTTCATTCACTGTGGGGCTGGCCTAGTGACCCAGCTGTCTGAAGCTGTTGGCATCTCTCTAGAATTCTGCTGAGGTTGAGCCTAAGCTGGGAGCTTGAGCTAGTTACAGTATTTTGTATGATCCTGGTGTTTTTCTAGAGGATTGCTTTTTGTATGTTTCTGTGTTTTCTTCAGGAGAATGCTTCTCTCAAAAATAATCCTGGAAAGGACATCATGATGGAATTAGACACAACTGAAGATTACTATAATGGAATTTCCCACTAATGAGGTTAAGATTCAGCAGATAGCAGGCATCAAAATAGAAGAATTTCAAAGGAGCTATCTGAGAATGAGTTTTATTAATTTAAAAAGTCCCTCTTTCCCAAGAGGAATTTAAAATGCCCAGGAGCAGAGAGAGAGGGTTATGTGAGGGAGATTTTTTTGGAGAGCTGTTGAAAGACTGTGAGTCCCATTCTAAGGAGGTGGGTTGGGGGTCCCTCACTTTAGGGCAAGTGAGAGGGGGCTTCATGAGACTGCTCTGAGCTTGGTGTGTATACCTAGGAATCGCGGATGAGTTATGGATTGATGACTGACTCCCTCCAGAGGACTCCAGCATGAAGTTTAAGTGACTCCACCTTCCTGCCTGCAGCCAATTGTCAGGGGCAAAAGATGCGTGAGTGTCTTCCGGATCAGATCGGGGCACAAGGGAGAGAGAGCCGGCCTCAGGCTCTTTTACCATATACCCATGGGACACGCTGGGCGTGCGCATGTGGAGTGGGGGTAGGGTTAGAACGCTGTCCCTGGACTTGGGTGAATCCATGTCCCGTGCACCTGAGGTTGCAGCAGATGGGCTCCCCTGGGACAGGTAGCCCACTTTGGAGCAGATCTTCTGAAAAATGTAGAGTTCCTAGGGCTCATGTGTTGGGTCCAGAGAGAGCAGAGCCATTTTACAAGAGTACCGGCTAAGTAAGGACTTTCTTACTCCCCTTACCTCTCTTTCTTCCCTCTTCCACCTTTGTCTGAAAGGGAGGGGAGATCAAAAATAACAAATAGCAGGTAAAGAAGGTGGCATGAGAAAGTGAGAGTGACTCTTCTCCCAGGCAGGGGAGCCTTCGGCTTGAATACTGATAGGAATTTTGATTAATGTATTGGATTGGCTATTTTAATTTTTGAATGGAGAGTGTACCTTTGAGACTTACAATAATGATCTGACCATGGGATGACCTGAGTTTTCATTCAGTGGCAAGAGAAGGCTAATTGTCCCTACTGAGAAGGTTTAAGAGGGCAGTTGGGGACAAAAAAAGATAAAACTCATTTTATGACTAAACCCTATGAATTCTGCGTGTTCAGTGTTCTCATTACACATGTATCCTCATCTATTAAAAGAGGAGCCGAAGAAAGGAACTAAAGTTGCTCTGGGAACACCCACTAGAACACCCACGTGTAAGGAGCAGTGGGTGGGAATCCATCTGGACTGAATTAGCTGAAGTGTGGGTTTGGGCACTGGAGCAAGAAGTGATTCTGAGAGCAGCCTCGGGATGCAGCTGTCCAGAGGATGAACTCTTCAGGTTACCCGGTTTATCTCGACTCCATTAAAAGCCGGAGCAGGTCTTTCTAGCCTGAAGGGTTTTCTCTGCCTAGAGGAGATTCATAATTCATGCCATTGGCTTTCATCAGGCCTGTCACGCACTGCCTTGGACACAAATTCCCTGTCTCTTTCAGAATGTATTTTCAGAATGTGGCATAATGTGCAGAAAGAGAGGGCTGTTATCCCTAGGGCGGCAATTCTCAAATCTTAGGGGTCATCAACATCATCGGGGGATCGCGTTACTGTAAAGAGTCCACGCTCTTCCCCAACAGCAAATTCTGTTTGAGGAAGTCTGGCGCGAGGCCTGGGAATCTGCATTATTAACAAAGCTCAGGTGTTTCTGAACCAGGTGTCCTGTGATCCTACTTTGAAAAGCACTGCTCTGGAGTTTATATTCTGAAAGAATGATATTGGTCACATGGCACCAGACCTGGCAGAACTCATGCTTACACAGGGCATCAGTACCGTGCACTCTGCTACCTGCCTTGTGATTGTGGCCCCATTTAATCCTCATAAAACTCTGTGAGTTTGGTCTTAACATTCTTCCCATTTTGCAGAGGAAGAAAATGAGGCACAACAAGGTTAACCACCAATGTCATGCACTTAGTAAGTAATGAAAAAATGCTTTGAACCCGCCAGAGTCCACAGCTAGGTTTGAACCCTTAACCATGGTGTGACACGGCCTCTCGCTTTTTGCAACCTGTCTATGCTATTCTACAGAAGAGTTCCACGTGAGTCCCACTGCTGAACTCTTTTTGAAAAGGCTTCTTTCGTCTCCTACTCTCTAGTGTCTCAGAGAGTGAAGTGAGGCTCCCACACCCCAAAAGTCACACCAGGAAGAGAAACGAGGCTGGGGACAAGCTTCGTTCAAGACTGTGCACGCTCTACAGTCCATCTCTTGGAGAACTTGGGAAGTTTACTATCCCAACAAAAGAAAAGGTGGCTCTATCAAGCAGAAAGCTTAGCAACGCATCCCAGCATATATCTGGAATCTGATGAAAAGCGACGGTCATAGTCATGATTCGCAGGCTCTGCAGATATTGAAGTGCCTTCTCAAAGCAGAGGAAATCATATGCAATAATAGCATGCATTATTATTATCATAGCTAATTTCTATATAGAGCAAGGGTCTGCAAAGTTTTTCTTAAAGGGCGAGATCACAAATATTTTTGGCTCTGTTCCAACCACTCAGCTCTGCCATCATAGTGTGAAAACAGCCATAGAGGATACAGAAATGAATGCGTGTAGCCGTGCGTCAATAAAACTTTA
Source organism: Equus asinus (assembly GCF_041296235.1). NCBI lineage: Eukaryota > Metazoa > Chordata > Mammalia > Perissodactyla > Equidae > Equus > Equus asinus. The sequence continues at coordinate 71,503,503 of NC_091801.1, read as the reverse complement.
TTTACAAAAACAGGTGGCCGTAGTTTACTGCCCGCGGTACAGAGTGTTACAGTTTACTGCGTGCTTTCCAATCTCTTACCCTGTTGGATCTGGAGGAGGAGGATTCCTCGGGAAGTGAATGACTCACGTGAAGGCACCAGCAACCTGGTGAGGCAGCTGTAAACCATGCCCACAGGTGCTGCTTCCAGGGCTAGCCCTCCTTCAACCAAAATCCCAGCTACCACCAGAGACAGGGCATTGCAAAGATTTTTTTGAAGCGGTTTCTTGCATATGGGAGCCCTTATGACAGATATGGGATGGGTCTACTGTGAAGATTTTTTAATAAATCAGAAAGCCTGATTTTGCCTCACTGCCTGAAATTTAGTATTTCCTGTAGTCAACAATTGTACCACTGTGAGGACTTTTCAGGCAGGGCCTGCAATCAGATTTTTTCACATTTGTGTCTTCCGAACCTAAAACGGGCATGTCACACTGGAGATCGTACAGGGCCCAGAGAGTTAACACTGATGAACAAAGTAATGGAGTGTAGAGACAGGGGAAAACTTGGGAGCACATGGCCCATTTCTGAGAGGCAGCAGCTACCGAAGTGGGGACACATGTTTCCTTGTGGAAATGCTGGCCCAGTGCTGCCAGATACTGATTTTCCCAAGGGATGCTGGATGAAAATCTAAATTTTAATGTGGAATATCGTGATTTTAAATATTGGCAATTTGCTTCCAATAGTAACAAAATAATGGTAGCGCCTGACCCCACGGCCAAAAGGTTAAAAGCTCCTTGTGCTCTGCTTTGGCAGCCTGGGTTTGTGGGTTCAGATCCCAGGTGTAGACCTACTCCACTCACTAGCCATGCTGTGGAGGGGTCCCACATACAGAATAGAGGAAGATTGGCACAGATATTAGCTCAGGGCTGGTCTTCCTCAAGCAAAAAAAAAAAGAGGAGGATTGGCAATGGATGTTAGCTTAGGGTGAATCTTCTTCAGCAAAAAAAAAAAAAAATTAATAATGGTGCAGAACAGCTAAGCAGGACAGACAGATGAAGGCTCAGGGTCATATTTTACTTATAAATCACCAGTTTTTGATCTCTGACCTTGCACATAGTAGGTGCTCCACAAATGTTGACCAGATGAATTGCATTTCCCTTTTATATATGGGGATATAGAATTCAGTGATTGTCTATAATGTGGTTCAGTGCTTCTTCTGTTAAGTGAAATCCAGCTCCTAGGAGCTCCAGCAATCTCTCCTCCTCACCTCTCTCTTTCATTAGAAAGCTATTGACAAATGTTTTCTCAATCAATTACCGTAATCAGTCAGCTGCAACATTTACAGGTCAGGAGAACACATCAACAACTGTCAGGAGGCCAGACAATCACGATTCCAATTTGTCAAATGTGCCGTCGCTCTCCATTACGTATGCAACTCCATCCACAAGTGCAGAACCTCACAAATAAATGGCTGCCACAAGGCCCTTGAAGGAAACAGTCATATGAAATGAGATCATGATGGAAATGGACCCAATTGAAAACCCCATGGTTACTCAGCCACTTAAAACAATGCCCTGTAATAGAATAATTAAAACAGGCGTTGGGATATTACAGGGCAACTGAACTGTCTTTGACACAGAAGAGTAATATCATATACAGTATAAGAGGCATTTATTTTTTTACAACCCTCCTAAATGTGGTGGCCTCTGAACACTTCCCAGGCTGGTGTGCACTGATTCCCTGAGTTTTACGGAGCACCAACAGGAAGGAGGGAAGAGGAAAACGCAGGTCTGCCTTCTTAACTACTTCACATATGAGAAGCCTTCAGTCTGTATTCCTCACTGAGTGACAGAATTTCCGGGGAAACCACATGGTGATTATTAAACATTTATATAATGCCATCTGTATACTCAGTGCCTCATGAATCATAAATAAGACAAGAAGGCTTCTCAGCAAGCTGCGGATTTCTGTAAAAACTAAGCAGAGAAAATGGAAGGAGGACCAGTGAGCAGGGCCTGTCAAATGGGCCAGTTGAGTAAAAGCAGAACGGAAGTGATGGGACTTTAGAGGAAATCGGAAAACACTGGAAGCTGAGTGGCTTTGGGTTTAGCAGGGGCTGGGAAGCAGTGCCAGAAAATCAATAATAGTAAAAATAATAGTAACGGTAGTGACTTTTTTCTTTTCGATGCTGACTGAGATGGGTAAGAAGTTAAGTGCTTTATAGCCACAGTTTTACTTAATGCTCATTATGGCCATATGAAGTAGGGATTACTGCTTGATTTTGTAGATTTGTGAAAACTGAGCTCAAAAGGTTACATGACTTGCCCAACCCTAAGACCTAGTGAGGGACAGAGATGGAATTGGGGGGATCCAGGTCTGTGAGGCCTCAGCAGTTTCCAGTGAGTCTTCAGGACCATGAAGACTCAGAATACTTAATTCTTTTTACCAGTTGCTGGCTTGGGTGCCGTGCCGATGAAACAGATGTGACAGACGGCTCTTGCTATGATGTTACCGCCTCCCTGAAGCTTATGGTGTTCATTTGTTCATGTTTTCCCTTAAGGATGGGTTACTGTCTAGCAAAATAGTGAAAATATTGGTAGTAATAATTATAAAAATAATGACATCTACTTTTTTTGAGTACTTACTGTATGTTAGGAATTGTCGTAAATACTTTGCATATATTATCTAGTCGAATCTTCCTGACAATTCTGTGTAGCAGGGATAATTATTTCCATATTTACCTGGGAAAATTGGGGCTCACAGGGAACAAGTAACTTGCCAAAGGATTTTAATTCAGGTTTGCTCCGCTCTAAATATTGGGCTATAATTGTCAGAAAGTAGGGGATTTAGGAGTGAAATAAGCCAATCCCTTAATATAAAGAGCCCAGAGAGAGCAAGGAACTAGCACAAGGTCACAAGGTAGGGAGAGGTCAAACTGGACCCTGAGTCAGCTGACTTATCTCCAAGTGTCTTTTTCCCCATTATTACACATCATTTTTCTTACCTGCTTCTGTTCTGTTACTTTTCGGGAAAACAAAGTGGAAGCTGAGAACAGTCTCATCATTTAAACGCACAAAAAGCACAGGAACCCAGAATGATGTTTATATCAAGACTTTGGAAACGTCCTGATTCAAAATAGTGGCTCTGGGCTTAAAAACCACAGCAGGTCACCTTTACGATGGAGCTGATGCAGGTGACTCTGACAGTGGTCATTACTATGGGCAAATAAATGATCGGACAGAAAGGAACAATAGCTGTTGGTTAAGTGGTAGCAGAGAGACACAGAGCCAGCTCTGTTTCACTCGGTGCATTTTTTCCGAGGAAGAAAGCCATCAGTCCTGGAGATTTCCCCACCCAAGATGAGGCTCTCTAATTTATTACATACATATCGTAGGCTGGATTTTTTAGAGCAATATGATTTTTTATTTATAGGGGAATTTAAATATGGCATTTTTCAGTGTAAACTTCAGATCTAGCCTGTCAGCTAGCGTCATAAATCACAGCTGTTTCATTTCCAAATCATTAGGGAGACTGAAAGCGCAAAGTATTTAATTTATCCAAACCACATGGAGTAGTTTATCATGGTGCATGATGTACCATTTTTTTATTTCCATGCTGACTAGTAAAATTTTGAACAAATCATGCTGAGTTTTGGGGGTGTATGAAGGCAATGCAAATCTTCGAAATCTCTGAGGAGTAGGTAATGTGAGAATCCCTCTGAAAAACTTGCAGAAATGGAAGTTTATATAATACTTACTATATCTGTCTGATGTGACAGGGAAGCTCACGTTAGAACCCGTTTTGCATGGAATAAGTTGAATGTTTTTTAAGAGAGAAAAATGTGGTAGTTTGATAAAAATGGATGACATGATTGAATAAGATAGATGCAAAATAAGCCAGTCCCTTCTTGGTCAGAAAAGCCATTTTTTTCCCCTCGTACAAGTCTCTCCCGTAAACAAAGTGAATCCTCCAGCACCTGCCTTGGAAATTATCTTGCATTAACAAGATGTCTTGGATTCCTTGATGAGCAAGTCTTTTTTACTTGACTCAGAATGTTATCCAGCCTCAAGTCTAAGACTGGAGTAGTTGGGTTATTCATCTCTTTTTAAGCTTAGGTGGTAGTTATTCCTTAGGATAACAAAGATTTAACATGTTAACAATGCCGAAATCTGGGAGTCCAGATCTGTTTTGTCTCCAAAGCCCCCAAGGTGAAGCAATCCCAGTGGTACCCAGTACTCTATGTTTCCGAGGACAACACAGAGCTCTCGGCGGGAGTGAGCTGATGTGAATGTAGACTTCTCCTTAGCTTAAAATGGGTTAGTTTATCTCCCAAGTCTGATTATCCATTTACCCATCGTTTTCACTTTTGCACTGGAGTCTTCATTGATGTCTGCACTCCCATACTCATTGCAACGTTGTTCATAATAACCAAGACGTGGAAACAACCCAAGCGTCCGTGACAGATGGGTAGATAAAGCAAATGTAATATATACATACAATGGAATATTATTCAGCTTTAAAATAGAAGGAAATCCTGTCATTTGTGACAACCTGGATGAACCTGGAGGACATTATGCTACATGAAAAAGACCAGTCACAGAAGGACAAACACCGCATGATTCCACTTACGTGAGGTATCTATGGCAGTCAAACTTATAGGAATGACATGCAATAGTGGTTGCCAGAGACTAGGGAATGGGGAAATGGGGAGTTGTTCCATGAGTATGAAGTTTCAGTCATGCTAATTAACAAGTTCTAGAGATCTGCTGTACAACATAGTGCCTCTGGTTAATAATATGGTATTGTGTACTCTAAAATTTATCAAGAGAGTAGATCTCATGTTCTTACCATGAAACAACAACAACAAAAGGATCTAAAGAAACTGAGAAGTGTTGCATATGTCTATGATCTTGATTGTGGTGATGGTATCATGAGCATTTGCAAATATCCAAACTCATCAAATTGTACACACTAAATGTGTGAAGTTTTTAAATATCAGTTCTTGTTTGATAAAGCTATGTTTTAAAAAAGAAGCAATTCTAGAATTCCTGCAATGAGCCTGGAGTTGTGCGAGGTGATGGACATTCCATCCTAGTCCTATAGGTATTAAAATCCACATTCGGTGTGGACTAGACCTGAAATTATTTCTCAAGTTCATTCTATAACTTTAGGTGACTCTCTAATCTTTACAGGCAAAAATCTCCTACCTGTCTCCATTACTTTTTAAATTGAGGAAGTCATGAAGCATTTCTGAGCCTCCATTTCCTTATCTGCAAGATGGAGGTAATAATGCCTTCTTTTCCAAGTTGGAAAGATTAGAGGAGATAGGGTAATATAAAATATTAGTACTAGTTGTTGGGCTTAAAGTTAACAGCTAACTTTAATTGAGCACTTAGCATGATCTAAACAATCCATGTTTCTCCTTTTGCATAATCTTCTCTAGAGCCTAAAGAGAGAGGTAATATTATTATTCTCATTTTCTAGATGAGTAAACTGAGGTTGAGCGAGATTAAGAACTTGCCAAAGACCATGGCCTATTGGGCACCAACACTGAATAAAGCTTCATGACTTTGGAGTGTCTCCTGAAGAACCTGGAAGAGCAGAAGAGGCTGGAATCTTCGCACCCAGCTTTTGGACAGATTGGGAAATGCTCACATGTCTGTAGGATATTTTAACCTTGGCTACATGTTTCTATGCCTCAGATCTGACACATCTTATTGAAAACGTTTTTAAGGGGCCATACGTGGAAGCCAACTCTTTTCTATCTCAACAAGAACACATATTTAATAGGCATCTTCCATGTTCAAGGCAAAGCTAAAAACTTGATGTATTTGGTCTCATTTCATCCTTATAACAATGCTATTTGGTGGGTGCTTACATCCATATTTATAGGTCTGAAAATGGACGTGCAGAGAGATAATTTATTTTCTTTTATTTATACCATGCTTTGATTTATAAAGATTCAATAAAACACAATTGTATGCTCATTTAATAAAAGGAGGAAATTATGAATATAAACATAAAAAGTCAGAATCATGGATAATATGGGTAGGAGAGAAGATAAAAACCAGAGCATAAATTAGGATTGATGTAGATATCATTGGGTCACATATTATTATTTAAACTGAGTTCTATACAAACCTGTGAGCTTCCTGGTGGCCAGGGCAAAAAGTAAAATACAATTAGTTACATGATTTGCCTCATCATTAAGGGGAAAAAAAAGTATATTTCAGTATCTCAGGAATGGCAAAGCTTTTCCTAAAAGACAAGATGGATATTTGTACAAGATCAGAGAGTTAGGAAGAAGTGGAAGTACTGTGCATTGGAACTCATGTCTGCCTATCTCCCAACATCATACCCTTGCTCTACAAGAAGCTGTCTCCTACAATACCTAGCTTGGGAAAGGGGTGTGTTTCTCTTTTTTTTTCTGTAATACAGCTTTGCTCTCAGCTCTCACCTTGCTTTAGTAAAATTAAAGTGTTTTGTCATGGAAGGAAGGGAAAGAGGTTAAATTTTAATTCCTTGTGTGGTATAAGAATGTTGGCAAGTTTCTTTATTTCCCCTTCCGGTTAATGCAGGCATGTGGGAGGATGGGGCTGAAGGATAGAAAAGGGAGAAAGGAGGAGAAGACACCTCAGCATACAGTGCTTTTATAAACAATGTGGGCAGATGAATAGGGGTGGCAAGGACAGTGAAAGGGACAACGTGCATTAGGGAGAAAAAAGGAAGGAAAGAAAGAAAGAAAAATGAGGTGGCAGTCTCTGCTGTGTCTCAAGCACTGCCCTAAGGAGAGAGAAAGGCTGCAGGCAGGGAGACCCCCAGGTGTAGATTCTAAATGGGGATGATCACCCCATCTTGGAATGGGGAGAAGCTTGGCACTCTGCCCTATTGTCCTCTATTAGCTTGAGGGCATGCTCTTCGACTCTTTCCCAGAACAACTCTTCCCATGTCCCCAACAGAGAATCCTGACTATCTTACTACCACTTGATAGCTCAGGACAGAATGAACTATACCGTTGGACATATCTGATTCCAGTCCCAGATTTATTATTCTAGTCTCGTGAAAGTCCTCAAATCACGACCTCTCTCTGGATCTCAGTTTCCTCTCTTGTGGTGTGGATATAACCCCTTGGCTTCCCAGAAGGGTGGTCCATTCATATAAATGAAAGGCTTTGGGAAATTGCACACAGTGATGCCAGAGTAGTGTAAAGAATTCATGAGTGAGTTTTCTGGATTTCTCCCTTGCATAAGAACTCTCTAGAGCAGATTTGAGCCTTGAGACATTCATTCAAGGAGTAAGCAAAAAAAAAAGTAAAAACAAGACAGGCAAGTATTAATTTGAATGAGCTAATCAGTCAGTAGATATGGAGTTGGTGAGCACAGCAGACTGGTTTCTTCTCTCAGGGACCTTGCATTCAAGTAGGCTGAGATCCACGTCAGGCATCTTACTAAGACTTCGTTCTTATATCTTAGTAAATCATCAACTGTGAGGTAAGTATTGGGATTCCCATTCTACAGATTGGGAAAATGAGGCTTAGAGAGTTGACATGAATTTCCAAGACCAATAGATGGCAGAGCCAGGTTCAATCCTAGCCCATGCTATGTCCTTCCAGATCTTTCCATCCAGGAAGTCATTTGGAAGTCCAACCAAGCTCTACACGAGGCTTCCCTAAATAGGGCTGGAGCTCTGGAGGGAGTTAATGTCCAAGGATACAATGAGACAATTATGAGAAAAGATGCTGAACAAGATAGGATTTGAAAAGCCCCCTGTTGGAATGTCCACGTTATAACGTTCTAGGAGGAATAGAGAAGAGTATGCAAGACCAAGAGTAGGAAGTTGACCAGAAGGCCTGACTCCCGGGGATGCCTGCCTACTGTTGGCGCTAAAAGTGCAGGCAGATCGGGAGAAAAATATGCATAAGAATAACACTTTGACTTTCTATCGGGTTTCCATATGTTTCAAAGCAATTTTGTATATATTATCTCATTCAAACCTGCTCCTCCACATGCCCCTCTACTGCCCTACTTCAACCTTCAGTATCTTTCAGTATCTTTCCCTTCATAGCTCCACTTTCTACCTCTTCTTCTGGTAGTGAGTGTGAATGATCTTTGGAAAGGCAGATCTGCCCATGTCACTCTCCGATTAAATTCCTTTGATGACTTCCCAGTACCTTGGGGTAAATGAGAGCCCAAATTCTTCTCATACCATCCAAGGGCTCACCTTACCCTCCCTGCCTCAACCCCTGCACTCTCCCATCATGCACTGGGGGTTGTTCCTACTCTGTTGAGCTACTTTCCTTTCCTTGACATTTCCTTGACATTCTAATCATTCTTCCTCTTCTAGACTCTTGCTGTTTCCTTTGCCTCTACTCCCTCCACCCCTCCTCTTTTCTCCATAAAATCCCATTCTTCTTTCAAGGATTGGCGCCATTGTCAGCTGGTAAAATTCTTCCAGTTAGAATCGGTCACTGTCCTCTCTGTGTTTCTGTTACACTTTGCTGACGGTACTTGCATTTTAACTTGTAGTGTGGCCTGAGTGGTTTACAGGGACTGAGCTTGGAATGTGTCTGTCTAGCTCATTAGCATCCCTGAGGTCACAGCCTCTGTCTTTTTCATCTTTATGTCTTTGCCACTTAGCACAGCGCCTGGTACATGGCAGAGACACGGCACGCTTGTGGAAGTAGATATGAATTTACTCTCTCGGTAGAAAATAGAAACCACTCTGGTTATTTTAACAGACAGGATTTAAAATAGTGAATTGGTTAAATAAATGGGAAAGGACTGAAAAGGCAAAAAGAAAAAATCACAGTGATGCAAACACAGGAAGCGGTTATTAATCCTTGATGCAGAGGAACAAAAAGAAGAGGTTGGAGCAATCAGATTTAGGAAGTTTGGAAAAGGGAGGCAAGGAGAGGGTCCTGGACAGCTGGTACTGGTGCTTCTGCGGGGGCCTGAGGAGGCCCCAGTTTCCAGGTCTGAAAATGCAGGTGAATAATACCTTCCTGATGGAGTCGTTTTGAGGATTAAATAGGAAAATTCAAGTCAGAGGATTTAGCACTGCGCCTGGCTTACAAGGCCCTCTGTGAGCTGCAAACCACGTCAGCCCCAGCTCCACCTGTTCCATTGGTAACCCCTCTTTACTGCCCTTCTTGTTCATCAAGCACTCCCAGAACACCCCAGATCCTTTGCATTTGCTGTTCCCTCCGCCTGCAATGCTCATTCCTCTGATATTTGCAAAATGAATTCCTCACATCTCTTGAGTCTCTGCTCAAGGATTGCCTTGTTGATGAGGCCTCTCCTGACCACCCCATGCCAAATTGTATATGCTTTCCTTTCTGGCCGCTGCCTCCACCATGCTGAGCCCTCTGCCCCTCTTTCTTTGCTCTGTTTTGCACTTACCATGACCTAACCCATTGAATACATGAATAATGACTTGGTGGTGACTACCACTTATTGTCAAAAAATCCTGGGATCTCATCCTGCATTGATGTTTTATCAGCTGTGGGATTAGCTGTAAACATTAGGCTTAACCTTTCCTTGGCAGTGAAATATGGACATTGATACACTCTTAAGGTTTTGCATGTTTTTATTTGGTTGCTTGTTTTATGAGAAGTAAATGAAACTCTTGTTTCCAAACAGTCTAAAAAGAGTTGCTGGCATACACCAGAAATCAATGAATACTAATTGTTTTCTATTTGATTGAAAAAATTCCATTCAGTTTGGTTTGACAAGCATTTATTGAGCTGTATTTTATTTTTCTAAATTTTTTGGTGACAAAGATTTGCCCTGACTAACATTCATTGTCAACCCTCTTCTTTTTTTTGCTTGAGGAAGATAAAGCTGAGCTAACATCCATGCCAATCTTCCTCCACTTCGCATGTAGAGTGTCTCCATAGCACGGCTGATGAGTGGAGTAGGTCCGCACCCGGGATCCAAATCCGTGAAACTGGGCTGCTCGAAACTTTAACCGCTCAGCCATGGGGTCAGCTATTGAGTGGTATTTTTAAGTTAAAAAAATAAACTTAGAGGTTCCCTTTTGAAAAGTCTACACAATCATGAAGAGTTAATTGTGAAAATGAATAGCATTTACTTAGAATAAGAAACGTCAACAAATTACACCATTAACAAAGCTGACAAATATAATTAATGCTATAAAAGTCTAAAAATATATATATATTAAATAATTTGTAAATACAACTTTATAATACTTTTTTGGGCTGCCTGCCTTTTCCTCTCTCCTCCTGATGACAATGATTTTGGAATATCGTTTTCTTTAGAGGGCATCGGAAGCTAGCTTAGTCTTTCCTCCAGTGGGGTTGACTGGAATTCATTTTGATAGTTGGGATGCATAAAACATTATGACCTCACCCACAGGGAGACACACTATTTTTAGTACTGCTAGAGATTTGTGTCTTACAAATATTAGAATGCTGATACATTCCATTTTGTGTTATTCCAATCAAAGAAGAAAGACATACGTGATGCATTTATAATTATGTCTGCTGTGTTATCTGTATATCTTGTCAGAAGACCTGCTCTGCTTCCACTAGGCCTCCTGATGACTCTCTGTGACCACCTTGCCTCTCATAATTGTCCCTCTCCCAATTTACAAATAAAGGCTTAACTCTCACCACCCAGAATTGTACTATGAAAGGTTGTCCCGAGGTGTGGAAACCTCAGAGGGGCTATTTGAAATATTGTTCTTTGAAAAAGTTTCATATAATCAAGATGTCACAATTTTCTCTCTCCACTCCCATCTGTAATAAAGATATCTTTTCAATAAAATTTTATTTTTTAGTTTAAAAATATTTATAAAATGTATAATATGTTTAGCTCTATTGCTCACTAAAATTAATTGTATTAAGAACTCAATATAGATGAAAAAATTTGAACTCCAAGCCTAGCGATCACAGGAAAGTGAACACATACACATAGCTGTGCACATCTATCTGTCTAACTACCTATTTAGATAATTTTGTTGTAGACATGTATGTTGGGGTTATCAATGAAAGACCCTAAAGCATGAAAATATATTAATATAACATTCTCTGACTCTGCGGGAAGAAAGTAGGAACATGCTTGCAAGGAAAAAAGGAATGATAGACAATTTCAACTGTCAGAAAGAAAGCTATACCTGTATTGAAAAAAAATTTAAATGGATGATGGCTATATCAAATCACCATCACATTTAAATTCATTTGGGTACTTTTAAGAGTGGTGTAAATATTGAGATTTACAAAGTGCAAGAAATTAGATCTTTTGCAACTCTAACGAAAAATGCTACATGTCAATCTAAATATAGGTAGGGAGTAAATTTTTTTAAATTGAGCATTAGGGTATGTCAGTAACTCATTAATCATACAGTGTGGTAGGCAGAATAATGGCCCCCAAAGATGTCCATGTCCTGGCATGTGAATATGTTAGGAACCTGTGAATGTGTTAGGTTAAATGTCAAAGGAGAATTAACATTGCAAATGGATTAATGTTGCCTACCAGCTGAATGTGTGGTGGGGAGAGTAGCTTGGATTATCCAGGTGGGCCCAATGCTCTTTAAAGTGGAAGACGGAGGCAGAGTAAGAAGAACCAGCGAGAGACGACCTGACAAGGACTCAACTTGATGTTTCTCTCTACAGCCCTGCTGACACCTTGATTTCGGCTCAGAGACCCATTTGGGACTTCTGACTTCTGGAACTGTAAGAAAATAAATTTGTGTTGTTTCAAGCCACTAAATTTATGGTAATTTGTTACAGCAGCAATAGGAAACTAATACATATATTAACTAACACAACTTTTACTACCATGATTCAAAGAAAAAAAATTAACGCTCTTTATTTTGATACTTCTCCAGGTAGTTAGAATACTGAATTTAAAAGGAGTAAAGAGGGGCCGGCCCAGTGGCACAGCGGTTAAGTGCACACGTTCTGCTTTCGCGGCCTGGGTTTCATGGGTTCGGATCCCGGGTGCAGACATGTCACCGCTTGGCAAGCCATGCTGTGGTAGGCATCTCACATATGAAGTAGAGGAAGATGGGCACGGATGTTAGCTCAGGGCCAGTCCTCAGCAAAAAGAAGAGGATTGGCAGCAGATGTTAGCTCAGGGCTAGTCTTCCTCAAAAAAAAAAAAGGAGTAAAGAAATACTTACTCATCTCCAGTACATGTATATAGCAGTCTTAATTTTCTAGAACAATGGTTCTCAAACTTTAGCAGGCACTGTTATCACCCAGAGAGCTTATTAAAACAGTAATTGCTAGACCTTATCCCCAGAGATTCTGATTCAGCAGGTCTGGGGTGAGGACCAAGACTTTACCTTTCTAACAGCTCTCCAGGCGATGCTGATGCTGCTGGTCTGAGGATCACACTTTGGGAACCAATGATCAAAAAGGTGGCTGAAAGAAAGAAGTTAAAGGCTTTTTGGGAAGTCAAGCCTGTGTTAGAAATTTCGTACATTAACATTTATAAGCTTTGCTCACAAAAATGACTCTTTAGCTCTTCCTCAGAGCCCATTTACTCTGTTCTTAGGTAGAATTGTTTTATTGATAATTTCCTAGCTTATATGGGGTTATAAGAATTAATGAATAATGGGAGGCATTGGCATTTGCTAGAGATGAGCACATTTATAACAAGGACGGAGGAAAACAAGCTGCCTAAGAGTGAGAGGGAAAAGTGAGAAATCACAAAAAGCAGACATATGAAGTGAAAATATTTAAGTGCTTGCTCCATTTAATTAAGGAGCAATTAATCATTTATTAGCTGTAGAATTTTGGTGTCCAGTACAAAAGCTCCTAGCCACGTGTGGCCATTGAGCATCTGAAATTTGGTTGGTCTGAATTGAAATGTGCAGCAGATATAAAATGCCCGCAGTGGGCTGGCCCTGTGGTGCAGTGGTTAAGTTTGCACGTTCTGCTTCAGTGGCCCGGGGTTCACCAGTTCAGATCCTTGGTGCGGACCTACACACGATTTGTCAAGCCATGCTGTGGTAGGCGTCCCACATATCAAGTAGAGGAAGATGGGCATGGATGTTAGCTCAGGGCCAGTCTTCCTCAGCAAAAAAGAAGAGGATTGGGAGCAGATGTTAGCTCAGGTCTAATCGTCCTCAAAAAAAAAAGGTTGGAAAAAAAATGCACATGGAGCTTTGAGGACTAAGTATGAAAAAAACTGTAAAATACATCATTAACAATTTTTAGGGGCCGGCCCTGTGGCCGAGTGGTTAAGTTTGAGCACTCCACTCCGGTGGCCCAGGGTTTCGCCAGTTTGAATCCTGGGCATGGACATGGCACCACTTGTCAGGCCACGTTGAGGTGGCATCCCACATGCCACAACTAGAAGGACCTGCAACTAAGATATACAACTATGTACCGGGAGGATTTGGGGAGATAAAGCAGGAAAAAAAAAAAAAAAAGATTGGCAACAGTTGTTAGCTCAGGTGCCCATCTTAAAAACAAACAAACAAAAACAATTTTTAAATATTGAATATGTGTTGAAATGATAACATTTAGGATGTTTTAATTTAAATATATATTATTAAAATGAATTACACCTGTTTCCCTTTACTTTTTTTAAACATGGCTTCTAGCAAATTTAAAATCACATAAGTGGCTTACATTAGATTTCTGTGGGAAAGCCCTGCTCTGGAACGTGACATTGTGTAATAGCATTTGCAGTATATTTGTACTATTCTGAGAAATAATGGCAGCATGCAGGCTGGTGGTTGGAGACTGTTGAGTTCCTTGAGGGCAGAATGACTGTCTGCCTCAGAGCCAGAGCATTTCACAGTGCATGGCCCACGGGAAGTGTTTATTTTATATTTGTTGAATGAATGAATGAATAAGTGAATGGATGAAAGAGTAAAAATATTTGAAAGATTCTGTTTACAAAGTGCGAGAGTGCTTTCAGAAATGCTTTGAGCAAAAGTGGACAGGATTTTAGAAGTTTAGTCTTTAAAGGTTATTGTGAGCTTCAGTTTTCTGAAAAATACATGAAGGAGAGGTGCCTTGCTCTCTAACAATTCAGAATGGATGATCTGCCACTGTCTTTAGATTTAAAATGCCTCTTTCCCTCCAAACAACACATAAATATTTAAATAACAATTGTACTGTAACTTAGGAGCTCGTGAATCATTTACTGAATGTACTTGGGTTTGACACACTTATCATACTTGAATTAAGAAGTACTACAATATGAAGTAAAAAGTCTTGGACTTAAAACTCAGAAGCTTTGAATTAGAGTCTCTCAAATCTCCCATTTATTCGAGACAGACGCCCCCAAGTTATGCAAGTCGCACCTTATACAAGTGGCATCTTGGGTGCATTGTTCTACAAGGCACATACTATAATTTTAGGTGTGCAGGATCTTTTCGCTTTGTATGTGAAAGCAAAAATTGGTGTTGTGTTCAGGTGCAAACTGAACACGAGAATGCAAAGTAGGTAGAGGGAGGAGAAGAAGCTCTCCTTTGTGTTTGTCCCTCCCACTGAAGGTTCTTGCTGCCTCAGCTTCTGTCAGTTATTCAGCGCTCTTTCTGGGTGAGACCCTCCTTTTTACATCAGAGTTAAGACTGAAAACAACCAGGCGGTAGCAAGAATGCATGTGAAATAGTTTAATTTAGAACCAAATGTGGCCAGATTTAAATTAGAATTAATTAAAGTGCATTAAAATTAAAAATTCAGTTCTTTAGTCATATGACCCATATTTCACGTGTTCAGCGACTACATGTGGCTAATGGCTACAATATTTGGCAATGTGTAGAACATTTCCATCATTGCAGAACGTTCCATTGAATGGTGCTGTGTTAGACAATTGGTACTTTTAACCTATCTGAGAGAAGGGAAGAATAATAATTCAATCTTTAGTTTATCACAAGATGTCTGTGAGTCAAACGTTCGTGAAAGTGCAACACAAAGGTGAATCACTGTCATTATCTTAATCAGGGGAGGAAGGTTAGAATTGGTGGTAGGCAGAAGGCTGGATGTTTACTCTGTATAAAGCATAGACCTTTCCTTGGTGCACCTGCTATAGTTTGGCAGAATGTACATACATAGCTGGATTGGACAGCTCTTTCGCCCCATCTGATGCCCACATCTACTCCACCCACTGTTGTAGGAACCAGCTACCATGCAGGTTAAACCTAAGAGCATCTGGCTTCAGTTGCAGGCTGTAACTCTCGCTTTCTGCCCTGGGTCTTCTATGACATGGTCAATGTGAGGTTCCTAAAGGAACCTGCTCAGACATTCTGAGGCATATGCAGCCCTGAAAGTATATGAGAGGTAGAAGCTCCTGGGATAACCCTTGATCAATGGGGGATGGGAGCAGGTGGATAAATATCCCCCTCATTTGTCCTTTAGGTAGCAATTCTAGGCTGCATTCTGCCAGGCTTCTCTGAAGGTCGCTGGTGGGATTGAGCCCCAGTTGCACGGTGGTGCTCAGCTCCACAGTGCACCCTGGGTGGGCTTTTTTCCATTCCCTATCCCACCCTGCACAGCCCCTCTGTTCCTGGAGATCCCTTCTCCACAATAAACTCCCAGCAAGCCCTCCTCCAGGCTCTACTCTTCTTGGGGGCATCTAGATTAAGACAAGGCTTTGAGATGATTTCCTGCTTTTCATCCACAAATTTTCTCAAGATCATTTGAGATTTGGAATTTCAACAAGTCGCTTTGGTATTGCCCAGGGCCTTGAACCCAAAAACAAAATTAGTCGTGGCCATTAGCCTGCCAATTCTTACTACATTTGCAAAGAGAAAGAAGGGTATAGAGATGGGAAAAGGAAGGGGCACGCAGCAGTCTCCATGACAACCCCAATCCCCTACTATAATATTAGAGTCAGCACATTTTCAGTGAAGTGATTAATGTGTGCCCAGAACTGTGCCTGGCAGCAAGATTTAATAGGAACAGAAGATTTGTTTCTCACCCTCAAGTAGCTTATAAGTGGTATTAGTGCTTGAGCTTTGATGTCAGAAGATGTGGGATTCTGGTTGTTCTTTATCTCAAAAGCACACTTGTTTATTTCTTGTTGCTTCATGTTTCATAACTACTTATTAGAAAGTAGACTATAAGCTCAGTGTGGGTAAGAACTATGTTCTTTCACTCAACACTTTGTGCTGGCACCCAGAAAGGAGCTTGGCACATAGAAAGTACTCAGTAAATATTTGCAGATTTACTGAATGACTAACAATAGTACTTACTGAGTTTTTACTTTGTGCTAGGTGAGGGGTTGGCAAATTATAGTCAATAGGGCAAATCATCATAAGATCTGTTTTTGTAAATCAAATTTTATTAGAACACAGCCATGCTCATTCATTTTAATATTGTCTCCAGCTGCTTTCAAGCTTCAAAGGCAGAGTTGAGTAGTTGCAACAATCATATGGTCCATACAGCCAAACATATTTACTATCTGGCCTTTTATAGAAAAACTTGCCAATCCCTGTGTTGGTCCATTGGGTGCTGGGAAGCTAAATTTTCTGCGTGTGCCATGACATGAAAAAGGTTGGGAAGGTCTATGCTAAACCCCTACTGAATGGAAGACACACCAAGGTGCAGAGAGAATCATTTATGAATAGAATTTAAGGCATGGAGGAGAGAGAGCTAAGAGCCTTTTTAGCAGGCCCTAGAACACGGATCTAGCCAAGCCTACTTCTCCTCTCGTGTAGTGTCTTCATGGCCTTAGCAGTGGGTAGGGGAAATTACTCTTTGTTTTTCCCCAAATCCCCTGCTCAGGATATCTGAGATCTGAGATAAGATAATTATAGTTACCAATTTATTGAGAGAGAGTAAACTCCATGTGTTTATTTTTCATTGTATCTGTACTGAATCCCCAGGTTCTAGTACAGTGCTTGGGCATGATAAATGCCAATGGAATTTATAAAATTCTCACCATTTTATAGATGAGAATATTTCAGTCAGGAGAAATAGTCTTGTTTGTGGCAGATGCAGTGGCTGTGGTCACTGGCACACACCTAGTGAATAGTGGAGATAGATTCAAACTCCAGTCCAACTGCCTCAATACTTACCTTCTCTGCCCTCCACCCTGTTACTAGGTGTCTGTGCTCTTGAATCAGCTCCTTCACCATTTGGGGGCTTACGTTGCTCATCCATAAAATAGGTGGAGAGTTGGGAACTAATTGGATCATTGCTAAATTCATTTCTTAATTTTGGAAGGTACTAAGACAATACAAGCTATTGTTTGCAGCTATGCACTAAAACTACTTGTTTGCTTTAACTGATGTAAGAAAAAAGTTTTTTAAAATAGAGAAAAAGTGAAGGAATGTCACAGTGGCTAAGCATTGTAATCAAATGAGTTCTGCTTTGTAGAACTTCAGGCCCTCGTGCCACAACTAGGTCAAAAATCTCTTGAGTAAGACTCAAAGGTTAAGTTGACCAGAAAATATAAAATCAAAGGGATCAAGTGGAAGAGACAAAGCCCTCTTTGCTTTCAAACTAATACCCTCTATTCAGAACTGGCAAGGGCTTATCTCAATTACTTCATCCCATGACAGCACTTTGCATGGGTTCACTCTGGTTTTCCCAATGTAGTAAATCTTATCTTTCTTTAACCCATGCTAAGTTTTTCAAAAATTACTATTATTTTTCTTTTAATTCTAAGAATCCTTTTCTTCCTCTGTTCATTTTGAAGTTCAAAGGCATGCTCTTTAAAATGTTCTACAGTCAGGACACCTTATCTGTGGCCTGGCGTCTCATCAGTTTTATCGTCAAAGCCTCAGAGCGCATGGTTTATTTTTGCTTTATGTCCTGACTTGCCCTGGGCCACAGAAGTCGTTCAGAAAAAGGTGGCCCAGGGACATGCAGGCCATTTCTCTTTCCTTAATTCCCATAATTAATTACTTTTTAATCAGTGGCAATGACTCTGGCAAATGAGCCAGCCAAATATTTGCTTACTCTCCGTAACAGCCGTTGAACCCACACAGTTGCAGGTGTAGCGTGATGAGCTGGCTTGCAAGTGCCAAGCCAGACCTTGATCTTGCTGGGCTCTAGAGGGCTAACCATGAATTACAGAGGTTTTTCTGATATACCATGGTTCTTGTGCTCAAAAATTTTGAATGCATCTAAAATTTTTTTGAAGTCATTTCACTTTTTTCAACTAATTCAGTTCATTTTTTTCGACTACTATTTACTGTATTTTCTATTTTAAATGCTAGGGCCTGAAGACAAGGCAGACAGATGATGCTTCAGCCTTCATGGGTATTCTAGTGCAGAGAGACAGAAAATATACAAGAAACAAGTAATATGCATATGAACAAACAAATATGCAATTAGTGATAGTGCTATAAAGGAAATAAAGTAGGATGATGAGAGAGATACTGGGGTGTGATGTTAAAAGTGAGAGGTCAAGCAAGGCATGGGTGAAGAGGTGACAGCTGAGTGGAGATTTGAGTGACGAAGAACCAGGAATGTGAGAAACTGGTTGGAGGTGTGGTGGGGTGTCCAGGCAGATGGCATAGTAAGTAAATAGACTCTGAAGTGGGATGGAACTTGGTGGGTTTGGGGAATAAATGGAGCTCAGTGTGGTTGGAGTTGGATGAGCACGGAGGACAGTAGTGCAAGATGAAGTAAGAGATCTAGGCAGGGGCCAGATAATTCTGGACCTCGTCTTCCCTTGTAAGGAGTATAGGCACAACTTTGTGCTGGAAACCATGCTGGGTGCCAGACGCTGGGGCTATAGAGACCAATAAAACACATCTGTGCACCAGATCAGTTGCCCTAAGGGTCTCATCTCATTGCATGTGTAAACTCCTCTCCCATCAAGGACTTCCATCACTGATGCTCCCAGACCTCCAGACTTGTCCCATTACACCTCTCATCCTTTCCTCCTTAGTCACCATCAGAGACCAAGGCTCTCAGCTAATCCTTTATCATTGGACATGACTTTAAGCTTCCCAAATCCAATGCTATCCCCACCTCTCCCTGCCCTCCCAAATCTCTTGCTTCCCTGGAATTCTCAGTGAGCCGTGAACAAATCCTATGTTCCAAACCTTCTCTCTGAAAGGTCCCATCACCTCCTAGATCTAAACGAAGAATTTCTGTCCTCTGGTGAAGCAGCTTCCCCTGCAAGCCTCCCATTGGTGGCTTTCTCATCTCTCACCCCAGACAATTTAGGGCCTGAGGGTAAGGGATTTATCCCCTTTCCCCATGGTCTGTCTTCTTACTTCAAAAATCCCAGCTGCTTTGAAGCGTATCATTAGACTTTATTACCCAAAAGTACTAGGCACAGAGGAAGTGCTTCCAAAGCATTGGCTTTAATTATATATTTTATTATTTTATTTTTGTAAATTAGAGCAGTAGGGGAAATTTGTGGTTAAGGACATAGACTTTGGAATCAAATTGCCTGGGTTGGATCCAGGCTCTGCCGTTTACTAGCTGTGAGATTAGAGCAGGTTAATTAATGTCCTTGAGACTCAGTTTTTTAATCTTCAAAATGGGCTAAGGTAGATGTGAAGTACTTTGAATGGTGCTTGAGTTATTATCAGTGCTGTATAAGTGTGTGTTATTATTTTGTTGTTGTTATTATTAATTGATTGATGACTTGAGCATCTGGCTTACTTCCTCTTCTCCTCCTCTCTGCCTGATATCATTCTTGGCAAATTCAGCATCCATGAAGGTAGGTCATCTTTGGCTGTGATCTTTCAGGCTTTGGCCTCCTTAGCTCTAACCATTTCTTCCTCCACCCCACCTCAGCCACCTACAACATGTCCATGCCCTAGTCTTTGTCGTCTCCAGCAATTGCATCCTCTCCTAAATCTTGATTTCATACATCCCACTTGTGTATTGTTATCTCCTCTCTTGCTAGCTTAGCCACTTCAGCATTTGTCCTTCAGAGACTGACATCATTGACTTGAGATCCATTCACCCTTCCGCAACTTTGTCATTCTCTATTTCCCCCTCTCATCCTCACTTATCTCACCATCTAGCTTATATTTTATGAGCCATCATTAAAATCACTCCCTTGAAAAACCCCTTATCTTCCTTTCCTTTCTCTCCTTTTGCCATTCTTGCCTAGAAAAACACTGGACATATCCAGTAAGTCACTTAGTCTGAGCTTGCTCCTGAGAAGTTGAAAAATTGCCATATTGCTTAGAGGACTCATTTCTAATATGTGACCACAAAGTTCAGATGTGTACAAGGGTATCAGATAATCTTACATTTCTCTAGTAAATTCACTTTCTCATTCTCTGACATGACTATTATGCATGTTCTCTCTCCTTAAGTCTCCAGCAACCCTCCTCACCAGCTGATGTTTTAGTTTCACACTTTATTGAAAAATTAGATGAAATCAGATCATTATTCCCTCCAACTCCCTCCATTCATTCTATAATCCTGCTTTCATTTGTACCTTCCCTCCTATAACAATCGAAGATCTGTCTTTGCTTCTAAGACAAGCCATTCCTCTCGCTCTTTGGACCCTCCCCTCTAACATTTTCGAATTCCTCATTCTTCCAATGATCCCCTATCCCTCCAACAATGTCAATCTCTCCCTCTCTATGGGATCAATTCCACTGGCACACAAACATCTTTTAGTATTTGTCTTACAAGAAAAATAAAAACCTTGACTCAAGACTAGGTCACCATGGCAGATATTTTCTCTTGGCTCCTCTGGCTGCACTCTTGATCTTTCTCCACCCTAGACCCTGCATCAATAGGTTTGATGCACTTGGGCTTCTGGCTGGATTTAATAAACGGGCAGCCTCTGCAGGAGATTGGAGGAGGAGAGGAGAGTAGGGTAAGGGGACTTACTACCCTGGAAACTGTCCTTTAAGCACAGGGTTACTGTGCCATCTCTTGAGGTTGCCCATGCCCTGCACATATCTTCATACGCAGTCCCTTTATAAATAAACTCCCCCAGAATTATCCTAATTTGACTGTGGCATCTATTTTCTGTTGGGATCCTACCTGATAAGATCATCCTCTAGCTACAGATCCATTTCTCTGATGTAACAATATCCTGGCTTTTTTCATATTTTATTGACTATTCTTTCTCAATACAGTTGCTTGACCCTCCCCGGCCTGGAATCTAACAGACCTCTCTATGTCTAAGTGCCCCAAGGCTTTGTCCTAAGCCTTCTTTTCTTTTCTCTATCCCCTTTCCCTCATGACGTCATCTAGCTCATGACTTGAGACACCATCTATATGTATTAATGACTTTCAAATTTATATCTTCAGTCACAACTCATACTGTAATTTACATACATGTATGTAACTACTGAATAAATGCCTTCATTTGGAAGTTTAATGGGTACCTCCCTTAACATGGGCAAAATGGCACCAATGATCCCCATCCTTCACTCTCCCCAAAGAATCTGCCACTCCACACCCTTCCCCACCTAAGATAAGAGTGCCGCAATCCACCCAGCTACCTGGTCAAGAGTCATCATTGATTTTTCTCATTCCTTATATTCCACATTCAATCCATTGATAAGTCTGATCTCCAAAATATCCTAAATCCAATCACTTTTCACCATCTCCACTGCCATACCTAGAGTCTAAGATACCATCTCCTTTCCTCCAGGCTCCTGAGACAGCTTCATGTCTGGAATCCCTGCACTCATTCCAACAGTCCAGTCTTTACCTTTCAGTCAGAGTCATCTTCCTAAAGCATAAGGCATCCCTTGCTGTAAACTCACCAGAGTGCTCTTGATGGTCTCAGAATAAAATCCAGATTTTTTATCACGGACTAAACAACCTTTCTTGACCTAGACCTTGACTGCTTACCTCTGTGGCCTCACTCTCTCTTCTATCCCTGCTCATTCACCACACTTCAGATACACTGACCCTCTTTCTTCCCTTTGAACATTCCAAGCTCATTGTCGTCCCTGGGCATTTGCTCTTGATGTTAACTTCTAGGGATAGCTCCCGTGATCTTTGCCTGGCTTGCTCCTTCCTTGAACTAAAGCAGCATCCTCTCCCCAGTTACTCTGTCACATCACCCTGTTTTATTCTCTTCATAGCAAGCCTCATTGCCTAAAATTATCTAATTTAGTTATCTGTATAGCTGTTTATTATCTATCTCTTTCCATAGCTGAGAAGATAGTCACTAGACAATTACCCCCAGCTTTTGGAACTGTGCTTGGCACATGATAAGTGCTCAATAAATATTTATGTAATAAAAGAGATGAATGCAATAACTCAAAAAAGAATATAGAATTAAAAATTGTGATAAGTGCTATGAATGAAAGCTAAGGGTGTCATGGAAGCAATAATAGAAGGGACCTGCTTAATACTGGGTGGTCAACAAAGGACTTTCTGAAGAAGAGAGATTTAAGTTGAGACCTAAAAGGTGGGTTACAGTAAGGCAGGTTGAAGCATGGGGGAAGAACTGTCCCTCAGAGGAAAGAGCGTCTGTAAGTGACCGAGGCCATGAAGAACTTGGTGCTTTAGAGAAATGAAAGGAGGTTACTATGGCTTGAGTGGAGAGTGGGTGTCATGAGATGAGTTTGAAGGTGCAAGTAGATTCCAGTTTGTGGTAAGGCCCTATAGAAACGTGGTAAGTGCTGAAGTAGAGACATGAACATAGAAGGAAATGCCCAGGGAAGGGCTGCTGCTGGGGTTGGAGGAATGGAATTCAGGGAAGAGTTCCCAGAAGCAGTGATATAGAGGCTGAGACAGAAGGAATGTGTAGGAGTTCATTGGGAGGATGGGAATGGAGAAACAAGGAAAGCATATCAGGGAGGCATGTGGAAGGGCAAATGGGTGTGAAGAAAGAAACATGTTCTGGGAACCATTGGTGTGGTGTGTCAGAGAGGCACATCTAAGAGGAAAGCTCTTGTGACTATCTTGTCTACCTTTATATCTTTAGCCTACAATCAGTAGTTAATAAATATTTGTTGAGCAAGTGAATGAAAGAAGGGTAATGCAGGGGATGAAACTGGAGAATTTAGCAGAGGCCAGGTTATGAGCATCCTTATGTCCTTGCTAAGGACATAGAATTTTATCCAATAACAAGGAGTAATGAAGACTTTTAGGAAGGAATTGACATGATGAGACTGGAAATCAGTCAGTCTAGGGTTTTCTCATAGTTTTAATGAGTGGCTCACTTACTGATTGACTAAGGAGAAATTTATCATTAATCTGCTTAATTCATACACAATTGACTAAAAATGATTTACCATGGATCTTGGGCCTGGTGGTAATTTTCCAGAAGACATTGGATTCTCTATTCTAGGATTTGGACTTGGAGTTTAATTCCAAGCAAAGCGTCTTATTGGGATAATTGGGAATTAAAAATGATCAGCTTTAAATAGAGCATTGTTTTCCTAGCATGGGCTCTTTTAGTGCCTAAGTGCTTGTCAATGTAATAATAAGGGTTTTGAATTATTTTAAGTATTTCAAAAGCCCAACATGTTTACCAATGATTAGGCTATATGTACTAATTAAATTTCAAGGTTCTTTAGTATTTTCTAAAATTACACAAATTCAGTGTGGTGACATTGATGAGCAGCACAGACAGTTTCACATGGTGATGACCTCTCTGCTGAGTATTGTCCCTATGTTAGGATCTACACCTCCCCTGTCATCTTTGGAGGACCTGAGATCAATTTGCATGCAATACTAGCCACCAGACATTTCTGGGAAAGAACTCATCCTAAGGAAAATTTCAGTCAAGGAGCTCAAGTTCAGGCCAAGACAATGGAGTAGTGTTGAAAGGAAGCCAGGATTCAGAACACAAAACTATCTGGGTGGTCTTACAACTTAGTCATCAAGAGTCAAGGAATTGAAATGTTACATATTTGGAGTTGAATCCTAGCTTTCAATTCCTTCTGAGGGACTTTGGACATTTGAACAATCCTTTAGAGCCTCAGCTTTCTCAACTGTAAGACAGGAATAATCATGAGTATTACATAAGTTTGTCCTAGGGAGGAGGCTATACATGAAAATTATTGCTCTACGTTCTCCATAAAGAAAAAAAAAAAAAGTGTGGGGTATGGCCTGTCTCTTGACCCTCCAGCCCCTCTCAGAATTTGAACCATTGCCCATGTCCATGGCCTGGTTATCATCACACACTTAGTTGCAATGTGACTACACATGTATGCTGCCCACTCAACCTCTGTACAATGAAGTATAGATCCTAGGTGTTGGAGCCAGTGTGTAGTAGACAGAATTCTAAGATGATCCCCCATGACTCTCACCATTTGATAATTTCCTCTTGTTGAATGCAAGCTGAACCTGTGAATATAATGATATTTGGCAAAAGGAGTTTTCCAGATATAATCAAGGTGCCTAATCAGCTGAGTTAATCAAAAGGGAGATTATCCAGGTGGATAATGAGCCCTTTAAATCCAGGTCTAGAGGTCAGAGACAGAAGAAGTCAGAGATTCAAGGCATGAAGGTTATTCAACATGATGTAGACTCTCCATTTCCAGCTTCTAAGATGGAAGGGATGTGTGGCAAGGAATGTGAGCATCTTCTAGTTGCTGAGAGTGGTCCTCAGAGGACAACCAGAAAAGAAATGGGAACCTCAGTCCTACAGCAGCAAGGAACTGAATTTTGTCAAAACCTAAATGAGCTTGGAAGAAGATTCTAGCTCCAACCAGATGAGATGAATATGAATTTGGCCGCAGCATGATTTTGCCTTTGTGAGGCTCCTGAACATGGAACTCAGCTAGGCCGTGTACAGACTTCTGATCTATGTAAACTGTGAGTTAATGAGTTGCTGTTTTAAACTGTGAAACTTGTGTTAATTTGTCATGCAGCAATAGGAAACTAATGCACAGTATTTGTGTACCTCGAGTTTCAGAGTAATAAGTAGGAGTATAAGGGAATGTCAGTGGGGGCTTTCTGGTACCTGGCAGGACTTCACTATGGAACAGCAGAATACTCTAACACCTAATTCAAGCAAGTCTCCCTAGAGGAATGGGGATTCATGAAAAGTGCACTCATGACTATCTCCCAATCTGATGAATCCTAGTGGCCTCTGTTAACTACATCATCATTACTTATATCAAATGTGACAGGAGACAGATACTACGCTCACCCTGGATGATGAAGGAGGGAGAGTTTTGTAAAGTGATTTTATGCACAGGTTTGGAGAAATAGATATGAAATGGTCCAGTATCCCAAGAATTGGCAGTAGCAGTGAGCCATCAATACCTCTATGTCTGAAGAGCACGGGGAAGGAACAAGTACTTGAACCCAGAAAGAGGATCTGAATGGAGAAGGCTGCTGCAGTAGAGAAATAGAGCCAATAGAGCAGAGAGAAATGAGCGTGGGTGGAGCGGAGGCTGGGAATCAATAGCGGGAGCTCACTTCCTTTGTCTTCTGACCTCTTGCTGGTGACTCTCAAAACCAGAAGCCAGATGGGGAAGAGCTTGCCTCCATGTTGGCTGGGTTAGCAGCATGGAAAAGTATGGAGAATGGATCTAAAGGGGAAGACAGAAAGTATCTGACACACGAATTAAACTCTCATTTCTTCAAGATGCATGCCTCAGAAAGCTAGCTTTTGCCAAACCTCCCACCTGGTGTCTTCATGACTTCTGCAGACAATAAGAGCTCCAGGATGTCGTATTTGTCAGCCTGTGACCCAGAGAACTGCACACGTTGAACTGAGAATGTCCTAATGTCCTAGTCCCTTGGAGAATATTCCTGGAAAACTTTGGCAAGCCCTGTTTATCACATTCTTGATAGCTGAAATTATGTTTCATTTTTCTTTTTAGAGAGTTTTGGATAGTTTATATATATTTTTTCCTGCCCACTTTTCTTGTCATTGTCTCATTCCATGTCACTATAAGATCATTTCTTGGAAATCCAAGATTCTGGGGGTTGGAGAGTTGTTGAAAATAAGTTAGTGGGACATAATATGAGAATTAAAGTTCTCATATTAAAATTAAATATTAGATATGAGAATTAAAATTATTATTGACTCTCGTGTTTGGTCCATAAGCAAGTGAATTAAAGTCTATTCAGAATTAACATTCAAAACCCCTTTAAGTGTGTCCAGCTTTATTTGCTGTATCTGTAGATTGAGTTAACCCCACATTAACAGTTGAATACTGCACTTTTCATTCATTCATTATTTTGTTCATTCATTCTAATAACTATATTTTGAGTACTTATTTTGTGTTGGCTCTCTGCTACACTGGAGTGGAGTAGGGGACAGTGATGTGCCATAAAAGAGGAGAAACATGCTGCCTGTTCTCAGACAGTTTACTAAGAACCTGGTATATGCTAGGTTCTGGATTAATAATTTGCCTGATAACGCACAGCTAGTTCCAGGATTTGTCTCCTGAAAAATATTAGCAAGAACAATAATAGTTAATATTTAGTGAGCATTTTCTCTACCCCAGAAACTCTATTATGCTCTCTATTTTTCATCTTCGTACTTTTTAAAATTCAAATAATGTGTGTATACAGTTTAAAAATTCACATAATACTATAAGGCTTATTATAAAATTCAGAGGCCACTGTTTTTTAAGTCACCTGACCATTTCTTCTACTATTTATCTCCTTATTTCCTAATAACATGTTTACGTTACAATTTCTTGATTTTGCAATTTTAAATATCTATCTTTGGCTTCCAATTTGGAAGATAAGGAATTAGTCCTCTTACATACCACAGCACAGAACACTTCTCCTCCCCTCTAGTTCTGCTATATCAATACTCAGTGTTTAAATGTGTATATACGATATATTCTTCATGGCTGAGCCACACAGCATGCTATTACGACATTTTCTCTATCCTTTTTACATTTTGGTGTGTGTTTCTGGAGATAAAAATTGCCCTACATTGTCATTTGTTCCATATAACTGTCAAAAATGCATCCATGAGCTCTCTTTCAGGTGGCAAAACTGCTTATTGTCAAATGCACTAAGTAATCTGTCATTTAAATTTTTTATCCCTTAGAGACGTCTTCTGGAGCCCTCTTCCTCCTTCTCCAATCTCATTTTGTTGCCTTCCATGCTGGCTGCATTACAGTGACCTTGGAGCTTGTCTTTAGCGTCATCCTGGAATTACCTTCTTTTCTCTCCTAGGTTGGATCTCTTGTTTTCTAGATCTTTTTCCCTGGCTGACTCCTTCACTTTAATGGAGTATGGCCTCCAACAGCTTTCTGAGTAAGGCTGTCTGGTAGGCAATATTTGGGGACCTTGACTGTCTAAAAATATCTTTATCTCCTCATACACTTGACTGATAGTTTAGAGGGTTACGGCATTCTAGGTTAGAAACCATATTTGCGCTTGTGTTTGAAAATATTATTGCATTGCCTTGCAGTCTTGAATATTGTTGTTCAGCCCAATGTCATTCTAATTCTCGTCCTTTTTAGGTGATTTTCTTATTCTTCTACTGCAGCTAAATGAATTTTTTCTGTGCTAATATTCTTAGAAGAATTATCTCACTGAGTCCTTACACCAGTGCTGGGAGACACATACTGCTATTGAAACCTTCTTAAAGGTGAAGAAATGAGACGCAGAGATGTTAGACGTGTTGCTCATATCACCCAGCAAGTAGATGAAGCAGCTGAGATTTAAACCTGGGCCACTTCTGACTTCATGACCTGTACTCTATCATGATGCCTGGAGGTCTCTCCATGAAGTTCAGGTTTAACATCATGCTTTGACTAAGACTCTTTCAGCTCATGACCACCCTTCCCTGGGTCCACGTCTACCATTGGGGCTGTTCTTACAGCTCAGTCAACACCTGGTCCATCCCATTCCTCTCTCCCCACCGGTCTGCTTTCTCAGTGTTCACTGGGGCCAAGTGTGTGGTGACCATGATGTTCCTGGAAGCTCACTCCATTCAGAATCTGCATTTTCTATCTTTCGGCACCTTCTCTTTTCAAATGTTTGATATTTGAAAATGCAGGAGTCTTATGTTATTTTCCTCCAGTTTTATTTGTGTTCTATATTTCTGCCACATTCTATAAGGAAACCTTATTTATAGTTCAGTGATTTTTGTCTTTTCCTTGGCTACAGATGATCTTTTTTCTTAATTTGACAGTTGTTAAAATTACCTGAGATGAATTTTTTAAAAATTTCTGTTCATTTTACTGCTAGGAAGTTCGCTTTCCTAAGGTCCCTATCTTGTATTTACATCTTGAACTGAGAAGGATTCATATTTAAGTACATATGGAAGGGAAGGGTGTCAATGTCAGGAAGTGCAAAGAGCAAGGGACTTGAAGTCAATGGGCTCTCATTTTAGTCCTAGATTTACCAGCTACTTGCTGTTGACCTTGGGTAATCCATCCAACCTCTCTGTCTTAGCTTTCTCCTCTCAGCAGTGGGTTAATTACGTCTATCTTCCCTGCTGTTATTGGATGTTGCAAGGACAAATGAAAAATGTGGGAAAATATCCTATAATTCTACAGTGGTCTTTGTCAAGCTGTCATTCATTTACAATCGTCAAAATTTTGACCACTTCTACATTATCACTGCACTATTATTTACTATTTGGTAAGTATCTTTTCTTTAAGTCAACTTACTTTTTTTTACTTAAATACATTTATTTATAAAGGAAAATTAGTGGAAAGAAAATAAAGATTTGGGGAAATGTAGGAAAGATCATGACCCAGAAAGAAAGAATTGCTCAATGTATATGGTAGGGAAGAACAGATAGGAGTGAGTCCCTGGCTTGGGGACCAGTTTTCCAGTGTGTTGGACCAAAAAAATAGGCAGGTGGAACGAGTAAAGGAGAGGAAGACTTGAGGCAGTGCTTGACCCATTGAGAGAAGAGAAAGGTAACATGAAAAAGAAGATTGAGGTATGAAGGGATACAGACTGACAGGTCAGGTGTCTGTGGCTTATAGATGAGTAGAGGATGAGGCACTTTTGGTAGGAAGAGGCTCTTATTGAGGAAGAAGAGCTATGGGTTTAGAAAAAGATTTGGCTTAAGGAGGTCATTTAAGGATCAAGGTTGAGGGATCGGGGGAACTTGAGGAGACATAAGGCCAGTTTGGGAACAAGGTGGTGTTGAGAAAGTTAAGGAAAGGGATGCTGATGAAAGGTGGTGAGGGATGTTGAGCAGGACTTGAGGGATGGAAGTTGCCATGATGATGCTGCAGTAGGGTAAGCCAAGGTACCCATTTGGAAGTGGGCAGGTTATTGAAGAGAGGTGGTGATGGAATATATGGCCTCATCATGTTAAGTTTCATAGCTTTTCTTCCTGGCACTGGACTCTGACAGCAGGGATGCCCATGAGCAAGTGTTAAGAACAGTCAATGTAGCACATGTCCTACTTTATATTGTTTCGTATATTGTATACTACCATCCATATATGACTACACTTTGGAAACGACTGATTTAAAACATTCTGCAAACATATAGAATTATTTATGATTAGCTCTTTGAACACACTTTGTTGTCTTTACAATTCTCTTCCATTCTTCCCTATTAAATATATCCTGGTGTCTAGGACCTCATAATGATCCCACGGGCACAGTTGGCCATGCATTTATATGGTGGCTTGGGAGCAGGTGGAGGATTGGTCTTGGTAAAATTATAAACTTGTTGAAGTTCAAACTCAGAATATCATTTAACATCTGGTAAATGTAAACTCTTCCCCCTTTTGATTTCCATTTGGGCCTTTCTCAAAAAACTAAAAGTTCTTGTTCTCACAACTTTGGCTTAGATAGGAGAAGGTTTGAAATAAATGCAGTGGAAACAGTTACATCATAAACTATTTCAAGACCTGCCCTAAAATGGGAAATCTGGGAGATAGCTCAGTGCTCCATCTTGCTGGATTCCTACACTGGGAAGCCGAGGACAAAAGAGGATTAAGTGTCCTAAGCATTATCTTGGGATTTGGGTTTCATGCCTGGGAGGCCCAAGCCTGCAGTTCTGCCTAAGCACAGAAAGATAACAACAGCTCTGAGCCTGACCTATTCATCTTTAGCTAGAGCAGGGTCATTTGAGAGGACATTGGTCACGGATGATTTTGAGCAGTTGTATCAACAGGGGGAAACAATGAGGAAATGGTTTAAGAAGGAAAAAGCCCACTTCTGTAACCCTCCCTATTTTCCTCTTCCTTCCTTCCATTCCCTTCCTTCTCCCAAGGCTAGAATTTAAATTTAAATTTGGGTTCCTCTGCAGAATCCTATAAATGTCTGCTTATTTAATACAAAACTAACCTCTGTCCTTGAAGATCCATGATCAGTGTTTGGATGGAGGTGGTAAGATATTGAGGCTGGAGGGGAGGTCAGAAGTCATCTAATTCAGTCCCCTCACTTTGAAATGAGAAACTTAGAGGCCGGAGAGGTGAAATGATGTGCCCAAGGTCACCTGAATAGTTAGTAGCAGCATCAGGGCTGGGTTAAAATTCCCTGCCTCCATCTGTTGTAAATTCTCTTGGACAGGCTTTATGGCAAGCTACCAGGGAAGCTTATTGGAAAGCATTTAAGAATGTTAGACCGTCTGCAGATGTGATTTTAAAGGTTCTTTATTTGTTTTACTGCAGATCATGACTTCCCCTCCATCCGTCTTCTTGTTCCAGGGCCAGATTCTACCCTTTGATGTTCCTTGTGGCATTCTCATTGCCTTTAGCCTGAATCAGAAGCAGGGCTTGACCCAAAGCTACCAGTGCCTTTTTTTTTTTTGCTCTCAGCGGACTTCCCTTCCCCCCAGGAGGCTTTGAAAAATCAGTTGTCTTAGAGTTACTTTCTACACAAGAAGTGTCCTGCTGTGTCTGTGTCTTAGAATCTTTGTGCTGGAAGAAACCTCTAAGGTCATCAGTCCAACCCCCAACCCAGTTCAGGCATGTCTTCCAAAAATTTCCTGGCATACGGTCACACAGCCTTATGGCTTGGGGACCAAAGAATATCTTGGTTTCTTTTTGGAGGTAAAGAAGCTGAGATTCACAGAGGTGAAGTGACTTATCTCCATGCAGACGGAGGAGCTAAAGCTGCAATTCTGGTTTCTGACCCTGAGTTCGTAGCTCTCTCTACTGTACCATTCTACCCTTGAATAAATTCTTCCAAGAATTGTCCAATGAATCATCTATTTACGTATTTATTTTTTAACCATCATTAATTTACTAAACCCTTATTTTACCCAGTACTAATAGTTACAGGCAAATTGACAGTGCAGCAAGAGGAAAAATCCGCACGTGGAAGAGTCTTTATTCCTTAAGATGATCAGTCTAGTGGAGATTGTATTAGTTTTCTAATGCTACTGTAACAAAGGATCACAAACTTAAGACAAGACAAATTTGTTATCTACAGTTCTGGAGATCAGAAGTCTAAAATAAGCCTCGCTGGGCTAAAAATGAGATGTTGGCAGAGCTGTGTTCCTTCTGGAGGCTCTAGATGAGAATCTGTTTCCTTGCCTTTTCTAGCTTCTAAAAGCTGCCTACACCCATTGGCTCATGGTATAATCCCTTCCTCCATTTTCAAAGCACATCATTCTGTCATCTCTGACTCCCTCTCTTTCATTTATAAAGCTCTTGTGATTACTTTCAGCCCACCTGGACAATCCAGGATAACCTCCCCACCTCAAGATCCATAATTTAATCACATCTGCAAACTCCCTTTTGCCATGTAAATTCACACATCTACCGGTTCCTGGGATCAGGATATGGTTATCTTTGGAGGACCATTGTCAAGCCTACACAGAGATCATAAACAAAACAGCCCAGAGATGTCACTGACAGATGTGAAAAGGAGAAGTCTTTGCACAGAACTGATACTTGAGCCAAGTTGTGAGGGATGTGAGAAGTTCACGAGCCAGGTCGGGTGAGATGGGATGTGACAAGTAGAAAGAACAGCATGTTTAAAATTGTCTAGATATGAGAGTGAGCACATGCACGTGGCACTTCTGGGGAATGCCCAGCCGCTCAGTATGCCTATTAAAGACTGTTAGCCTATGAACATCTCTTTCCTAAAATTTCAACAACTTACACACATAAACCAATTAAGGGAAACAATGAAATATCCTAACTAATTCAAGGTAATATTGTAAAAGGTGCATTTTTTTCATAAGGGTCGAAAGAAGAGGGATATAATGACAGAGGGAGGTTTGCATTTTAAGTCTGTTATTGAGATAACTGGATAATTAGAAAGGGTCGGGAGATGGGGACCGCCCAAATAGATTGTCTGGAGAGGGATGAGAAGCCTAAAGGATAAGAAATAGGGTTTTTTTCCCTTTTTTTCTTTTTTAAGGAAGATTAGCCCTGAGCTAACATCTGCCACCAATCCTCCTATTTTTGCTGAGGAAGAGTGACCCTGAGCTAACATTCATGCCCATCTTCCTCTACTTTATAAGGAAATAGTTATTTTTAAAGGGGGGTGGGCTACAGCAAGCCTAATCTTTTTGATGCTTCAACTATCTGATTTTACAATGAAACTCATTCATAGCTGCCAACCAGATCCTAGAAACTACTTGATTTAGACCCATCCAACAGTGATTCTCAAAATCCAGCCTTGCAGAACACCTTCTATGAAAAATCACTTTGGGTGGTCTTTGGCTATGCTTAATCAGTATGGTCTTTTCCTAGTTCCCAGATAAGAGAATAAACAAATTGAATGGATTCTTTTTTTAATTTAAAAGTTTTCTCCCATACTTTTTTTTTTTTTGAGGCTTCTTTGACTTTCTTGTTACCAAGTAGTACGTACCCAAAGAATAGATGGTAATAAATGGAAAAAAGCAGATTTGGTTCTAGGTTTTGAGAGGCGAAGAACTACAATATGTATAAAAGAATCCTATGTCTTTCTTTTTTTTTTTTTTGAGGAAGATTAGCCCTGAGCTAACTGCTGCCAATCCTCTTTTTGCTGAGAAAGACTGACCCTGAGCTAACATCCATGCCCATCTTCCTCCACTTTATATGTGGGATGCCTGCCACAGCATGGCATGCCAAGCAGTGCCATGTCCCCACCTGGGATCTGAACTGGAGAACCCTGGGCCACCCAAGTGGAACGTGTGCACTTAACCGCTGTGCCACCAGGCCAGCCCTAAGAATCCTATTTCTGATTTGCTGTGAGTAGTTGTGCCCACAATTCATTGGGCACCACAAAAAACACCATGATTCCCGTAAGTTCTGTTATCACAATTTGGATGACCACTACATTTTTATCAGCAAGGAGCTATTGGTACTAATCATGTCCCAGGTTGTCATAAAATCAAGGGATATGGGAACATAGAAAATATTCTGAAAGTACTGTTTTAGATCTTGGACCTAGTGACAAATCAGGCAATCCTGATTTTCTTCAGCATCCTCCAATTTACTACCAAGGGATTTACTTGCATCCTTTAGCTCCTTTAATCCTCTATCCCAACCTTGTACAAAAAGAACCAGGAAGAATGCACAGCGCACGGTAGTAGTTCAACCAATGATTATGGAATAAATAATGAAGACAATGAGGTGCAAAGCTTAAGGTAAGTTGCCTACAATCACAGAGCTGCCAATTGGCAATGCTGAACTTGAAGTAATATCTTTATATTTCCAAAGAACCTTGCTCTCTGCACCCCAAAAAGCTGCTGATGCCTGGCAAAAATAATGGCTAACGTTTATTAAATGTTTACTGTGTGTCACATACTGTTCGAAATGCTTCACAGGCATTAATTCATTTCTTCATCCCTGAAAAATCTTTTGTGGTAATGCTATTAGTATCCCCATTTTCCAGATCAAAGTTACAGAGACTTTGAGAAGTTATGGAATTTGCCCAAGATTATAAGCTTTGTAAATTATAGAGAGGAATTTGGACGCAGGAAGACATACTCCAGAGTCCACCCCGTCATCCAGAGTGAACCTGGCTTATGGAACAAGGCCGACAGAAGTTTTAAGAGTGAGGGCACAGCCTGTTAGAGGAGCGAAGAATGATGGTTGTAGGGAATCTGAGTTGAAAAGTATTTTAGTGGTTACGTCCCACCCAACCCCTTTATCTGGTAGATTAAAACCACGTTCAGTGGAGCTTTAGTGATCTCCTAGTGGTACCTCAGGCCTTCTGCAAAGCCTGAGGGTACATCAATCGGGTTCTCATCCATCTTGGTTCTCCTTTGATCTGTTACACATTTTATGTTCCCCTATTTGGTTTAATGTGAATCATGGTTCTCTAGCTTTAAGAATTGGAAAAGTTACTACTCTTCTATTTATAACATCTGGGTGTGGTCATCAAGCCATCCTCCAGTACCTCCACCATGGGGAACTTATTACCTAGTAAGATTGCTTATTCCAATTTCCATATCTATATACGGGAAAGATCTTTACTTTGTAAGCCAAACTTTGTAGAATGCTCTGTAAATGTCAGTTGGGTAAAGTTGGCTGATAGTGTTGTTCAGCTCTTCTGCATCTTGATTGATTTCCTGAAGACTGTTCTATCAGTTACTGAGAGAGGTGTTAAAGACTCCAACTTTAATTGTGGGTTTGTGTATTTCTCCTTTCAGTTCTATCAGTTTTTATTTCATGTATTTAGAAGCTCTAATTTTAGGTGCATAAACATTTAGGATCTTTATGCCTTCTTAGAGAATTGACCCCTTTATTATCATGTAATACCTCTTTTCATCTCTGGTGATATTCCTTATTCTGAAGTCTACTTTGGTATTAATATAGCTACTCCAACATTTTAAAATTAGTTTTTGCATGTTAAATCTTTTTCCACCTTTTAAACCTTACTGAGTCTTTCTAGCTTAAGTTGTGGAAAGCATAAAATTGGCCCTTGCTTTTTTATCCAGTTTGATAATCTCTGTCTTTTAATTTGTGTATTTAGATCATTTATAGTTACTCTAGTTATTTGATATGGTATGATTAATATTCACCAAATTGCTAGCTGTTTTCTATTTGCTCTTGTGTCTTTTTTTCCCCTTATTTTCTGCTTTGTTTTGAGCATTTTTTTAATGATCCTATTTTATCTCCACTATTGGCTTATTATTTATATATCCTCTAAAAAATGCTTGTAGTGGTTACACTAGGGTTTATAATTAATATACAGTTCTAGCTAATCAGATAATATGATAGATACCACTTCAAGTGCAGTTGAAGTACCCCCAACAACAGTACACTCAGTTCCTCCCATGCATCGCTTGTCCTATTGTTGTCATGCATTTTACGTTTACACCTGCTATACACACACAACGCATCACCACTCTTTTTGTTTTATACCTTCAGATTGTATTTTTGAACAAGAAAAAATGAGTTTTATATTTACCTTCATTTATGTCATTTCCAGGACTTTTCCTTTCTTTAAGTAGACTCAAATTTCTGTCTGATGCATTCCGTCTGGAATTCTGTCTGGAAAAAGAAAGAATTTCCTTTAACATTTCTTATACTTCATGCCTGCTGGCAATGAATTATTTCAGTTCTCATTTGACTGAAAAGGTCTTTATTCCACCTTAAATTTTGAAAATGTGGGCACAGAATTTTGGTTGACAATTTTTTTCTTGTATCACTTTAAAGATGTTACTCCATTGTCTTCTGACTTGCATAGCTTCTGACAAAAAGTCTTCACTCTTACTTATATAATATATTTTTTTCTCTGACTGCTTTCAAGATTTTCTCTCTGTCTTTGGTCTTCACAATTTGAATATGACATGTATAGATATGTGTGTGTGTGTGTTTAGTATTTATCCTGCTTCATATTCTCTGAGTTTCCTGGATCTGTGGTTTTGTATCTTTCACTAATTTTAGAAAATTCTCATCCATCATCTCTTCAAATATTTCTTCTGCTCCATTCTGTCTTTTTCTTCTGGGATTCTAAGACACGTGTTAGGTTCTTGATATTGTACTACAGCTCTGATATTGTGCTACAGCTCTTGGACAACCTACTTTTTTTCCCTACTCTTTTTTCTCTGTGTGCTTCCTGTTGCATGATTTCTATTTGTTTATCTTGAAGTCCTCTAATTCTTTCTTTAGTTGTGTCAAGTCTACTGATGAGCTCATCGAAAGTATCTTTCATCTCTGTTACAATGTTTTTCATTTATAGTATTTCCATTTGGTTCTTTCTTAAATTCCATCCCCCTGCTGAAATTATCCATCTGATCTTGCATCTTGTATATCTTTTCCACTAGAGTCTTTAACATCTTAATCAGTTGTTTTAAATTCCCTGAGTGACATTTTCAACATCTGTTCATTTTTCAGTCTGGCTCCATTCATTGCTTTAACTCTTGACAGGGTGTCATTTTATCTTGATTTTTGGTATGCTTCATTATATTTTTTTTGTATGACCATAGAGACAGGTATATCATTTTTATGCCTGGAAATGGGTATGTCTTTTCTTTTGCTAAGCCTTTTGAGGAGGAGAGATGTTGGTTTGAGTCAATTGAGTCAGAAATTGAGCTCATTTTGACATTTATTACAACCATACTTACCCTCCCAAACCACAGACTTCAAGTTCTAGTGTTATCTTGTGTTTATGGTGAAGGCTGGTTTGCAAGATGGTTTTCCTTAAGATCTCCTCCACCTTCAGCTTCAGGTCTTCTGTTTTCTCTGAGGCCACAAGATGGTCTCTTCCCATGCTCTGTCCCCTCTTAGTGCTAAACTGCTGCTAGTTGGTGAGGAGGCAAAGGTTTCTCTCTGTTGCTCTGACCAAGACTCAGTGTTAGGTAGGTACTGTCTCCCTGCATCTTGGAATGCAAGACTTCTCCATGATTCTGCCCTTCCCTAAGCTTTAAGAGGCCTATTGGTTTGGGCCAACGATGTATTCTTGCTCTTCTTCTGAGGTTAGAGGGTCTTTTTCTGTTTCCTTTCCCTAGCTACAGTGAGTTTTCATAACTGTCCCAAGGCCAACATGGTTCTTTTGCCCTTTACCTGTAAGTTTAATGCTTTTGTTCTGTAGGAGAGAGTAGGGTAGAAGGATCCAGGTAAGACTCATGCCTTTCCCACAGTGGCTGCTAGTCCACTTTCTGAGGCCTGTGCCAGGAGGGAGACTTCCTTGGGATTCTTACCCTGCCTCCAATCATTCTTGTGAGCATCTAATGAAATCTGTTTTCTGTAGAGGAGAACCAGCAAGCAGGTGGAAATTCCCATGTGCCTCTGGTGCCAGGGGCTTCTATAACCTCATGTTAACCCACACTTGGCCTTTGGCAATTTGTTAAAAATTTGAGCTGAATTCTCATGAGCAGGTTTTATGGCTCCTGATGGTACCAGCCCTAGGGAAGCAAGTACTCACGTCCTGGCTCTTCTTGAAGGTGTCTGTCTGTCTTTCTTTTGATTTAGGGTTAGCTGGCTGTCCCGAGACCTCCGTTCTCTGATTGGTTCAAAAAAAATCGTGAAATTTCAGATTATTCAGCATTGTGTTTATAGTACTTGTGGAAGTGCCACTCTTTCCTACTTTCTACATACTAAGTTGAAGCCAAAGTCTTTCACAGCATTTTCCCTGGTGGAGTCACAGACGCTGAATGGGGCTTTTTACACTGGGTGTTCTCTCTCTCATCCATGGAGCTTTACTCAATAAGCACTTTTGGGCATCTGGGACTCCCAAATCTTACGTTCAAATAGCTCATAATCTGCTAGGAGCGATAAATGCACCAATAGATAATTTTTGAATAGTAAGTAAATGCTAAGATAAAGGTAATCAATGCTGGAAAATAAGGGGGCAAGTGGGGCACAGCCCAGGCAAGAGACAAAGCAAGTTTCCAAGGGGAGATGACATCTACATTCGTTCTTAAAATAAAAACATTCTCCCAGTGTAGAAATCTGGATCCAGCATTCTAAGCAGAAGGAGCAGAATTATCTGAGGGATAGAATGAATGTAATTTGTGCCTGAGTGAAATGAGACAGGGAGAATAATGTTATGTTCCCCCCGCAGACTCTGTTGTTAACACTTTGGTGTAAGGACATTCAGACTTTTTTCCTGGTATATGTATTTATATATTCGTGTAAAATGAAATAGCATATTCCAAAAGATTTGATAACTGCTTAATCATGTAATGATGCCAACTAATTTGTTTTTTTCTATGGATGAATATCTGGTTTATTTTCACTTATTTCGCTTTTGTAAATGAGATTGTTAAAAGTGTCTTTTACATGCAGTGTTTTTTTTCATTCTTTCTGGATTATTTCATTGGATATCCATTCATATGTGGGGAATTTCTGAATTCAAGATTCCTAACATTTCCAAGGCTTTGCTACTAAATTGCTTTTCAGAGTGGCAGTGGCAATATTTACTTTCTCACTAGTTTGTGAAAGCACCCATCTCTTCACCTCCTCACAGGCATTATATATTTGCATTAAATATGAATGTGGTTAATTTGATAGGTACAAAAAAATGACATGCCATCAATTTGTAAAGGTTTGCGTTAATTCGAATCTGAGTAGGTCTGACAATTTAACATCTTTCTATTAGCCATTTGCCTCCTCTTTTGTGAATTCTCCTTTCACGCCCTTTGCCCATTTATATATTGGAGTGTCTGACGTTTGGCTTCTCCTTTGGAATTTGAAGTTATGGTTTATATTTATTGGCTCTAAATATTTGAAATCCGCCTTTTAAAGTCTAGAGCAGGGCTGCTTTTGGAGCTTTTTGAAAAATACACACTCCGGAATCCAACCTATAAAAAATTTGGATTTAGTCACCCTAGGGCAAGGCTCAGGAATCTGCATTAAAAATCCGGAGGATTATGACATATCAGCCCAGTTTGGGAACCCCTTCTCTCATTTTCCATGCTCCAGTTGTCCTCCTTGGCCATCATGTTAAGCCTCTTAGGTTCTGCTCTTCACCTGGGAGGAAGCCTGATAAAGGCTGTATTCCAGAGGATGAGCCTGGAGAATACAGAACACTCGCTTTTCAGTTGGCCTGTGTTTAAATCCCAACTTTGGCACTTGTTAAGCTGTGAGACCTAATCACCCTTGGCTGATTTTCATTTTCCTAGTCTTTAAATGGGGAGAATAATATTATCTACAATTATGATTTTACTACTAAA
This sequence comes from Equus asinus, assembly GCF_041296235.1. NCBI lineage: Eukaryota > Metazoa > Chordata > Mammalia > Perissodactyla > Equidae > Equus > Equus asinus. The sequence goes on along the minus strand of NC_091801.1, from coordinate 71,464,753 downwards.
TCAAGGCTACCACTAAAGCACTTTTGTAATGGTCCTGGGATAAGATAATAAGGGTCTGAAAGAAGAAAGAAAAGATGGATTTACGAGACGTTCAGATGGAAGATTTGAAAGGTTATACTTTAATCACTTCTTCTTATTGAATGCTAACTGTGGCAGGTACTACGAGCAGCATTCCACTCCTATATTATCTCATTTGATCTTCACACCAACTCTGAGAGGGGTGCAATGCCCATTTTATGAATGAGAAACTACAATTCAGAAAGGTTAAGTGACTTGCTTAATCTGACACAACTGGGAGAATGGAGTTATCATTTACTAATGAGGGAGACTCTAGGAAGAGCAAGTTTGGGGATGAAGCTCAGTTTTGTACACAGTAAGTTGGAGATATCTGTTAAATGTCCAGTGGAGCTATTACAGAAGACACTGGCATTCATGACTGGAGTTTAGTGGAGAGGTCTGGGACAGAAGTATAAATTTGGAAGGTATCAGTATAAGTCAACGCAACAGGAAAGAATGAACTGCAAGTGTGTGGTGAGTACAGACAAAAAAGAAGAGTCCAAAGTCAGAGCTCTGGATCTGGTGTTAAGAGGTCAGGAGGATGAGCAGCCACTGGCAAAGGAGACTGAAAAGAAGTGGTGAGTGACCGAGAAGGCAAACCAGGAGAGGGTGGCGTCCTGGAAGACAAGGGAGAAAAGTGCAAACTTGATAAGTATTTGTCAAATGAATGAATGGCTTGTCTAGGCGGAATTCAAATCTAGATGTCTTTGATCTCAGAGCTTATACAATATTCTTATCCAATATACCATAGCCAGCTAACTTTCAAAGGGCTAGGGAGTAAATATTTTAGATTTTGTGGGCCAACAGGCAAAAATATAAAAGCTTATCTCAGCTCAAGGGCCATAACCCTCCCCATATCCCAGCCAAACAGGCTACTGGCCCACAGCCTCAGTTTGCTGACCTCCGCACTACACTATATTATTCCTTTTAATTCTAGAAATATTTATCACCAGGATGATAACACTCAGGCATCATCATCTTAATCAGCTATCTCAGTCTCACATAAAATTCTACAAGAGCTCACACAGATTCTTCTCAGCACTACCATAGTTAACAGTTTTTTCTCTGTATAAAGGTGGCCTGTATCTAATCCAGCAGTTTTATTTCTCCCAAGACGCTATTTCTTGTTCCATTTTGCTTAGCTGTACAGTTGGTAAAGAAATGGAGCACGAAGCAAGCACAGAATTTGCATGAGCGTATTTGTCATAGACTGTAGCCCCTAAAATCAGTTTCTGGCCTGACCATGAAGGGGGAAAAAGGGTGTTTCCTACTCCTCTTGTTTTCTCTCTGAAAGTCAAAAGAAAAATCTGCTGAAACCTCAGGGAAGGCACAGATATTTTCCCTGGGGTCACACCAAGGGGTGTCATTATGATTCATTACACCAGCGTATGAACTCTGCCCACAGAAGCACTGTTTTTAGGAAGATAAAGTTCAAACTTGGTAACGTTGATTTCTATTTTTCTTAACTTTTTTCCCACCAAAAATCTGTTCAACGACCTAAAATCATGTATTGCGTTTACTCTCCTCTTCTACAGCGCCTTCTATCTGCACTCTCTATGCCCCTCCCCCAATCCCCTAAGTTCTAGAACCATGGCAGGCATTAACAGATGGAGTTTCCGAGATCCCCAGGCCGTTTTCGTTTCCTCAGTGCTACTCTCCCCTAAAATGTTCTACAAGGACGAATGGACTCATTGGGAAAACAACAACACCTATTTCTCATTCATCTCTCAGGACACACATATTGGTAGATATTTCCAATCAATCATGAAGTGATTGCTACTAGAAATTCTCCCAAAGTCACCCCGCCTTCTTGGAATTGCTCCTATTTCGAAAAACAGTTTAATTATCATAACCAATCACCTTTGTTGAGTGGCCTCTGAATACAGAGGGTGATTAAGGCCTTGAAACTCCTGGGCACAGGCGATAGGCCAGCCCGCCTCCACTTAGCCCTTGAGTCTTTCTGCAGCTATATGGCGTCTATCCTTGCCATGGAATTGGGAACAGTATGCGCTTTCTCCCTTCCCTCTCCTGCTGTTGTCTGGCAGATGGAGCAAGGTCTGGGGGGGAGGAATGCTGCACAAAACTTCTTCAAGAATCAGTCACTACCCTCATTCAGAAAACCCATCCTTTCTTTTTTTTCCCTCCTTGTTCTGGAATGTTTCTTTTGTCCAGACTCTCTATGGCCAATTTGACTGAGATTTGCTACTTGTCCTGAAGGCTTCGTGAGCTAAGCAAAATACTTTGTAAATTATGAGGTCTGTAAATTTGTAATTTTTCTTCTACAGGACCCAGAACAGTGCCCGGAACAAGGTAGATAACCAGTGACTGTATCTTAAGTTACACTAAGGAGGTGGCTTATTAATGTTATCTGGTTGATAAGTTTGAAAAGGGCAAGAAAGAGGTGGGAAGGCCAATTTAAAGAACTGAATAATAGACTATCAACCTCCTGTGGCCAGGGGATAAATCTTGGCTGACCCAATGAGCAATGTCAGAGGAGCTTGGCTTCGTATAGTGGCTATGGGAGTGAAGCAGAAAGAGACATCTGAGAAATATAGTACAGAAAGAAGTGTCAAGCAGGGAGCTGTCCTTAATGGAAGAAGATCATGGAAAGATCAAAGTGAACTCCAGGTTATTGATCTGGATATTGGCAACTAATCAGTCAAAAGATGTGGGTTCTTGGCTTGCTTCCCTCTCTTCTGTGATGCTGGTAAGCCACTTAATCTTCTGTGCCTCAGCTTCCCCATCTGCAAAATAGACACAACAGTACTCTGCACAGAGCTGTTGCAAGAATCACTATTACTATTCTTTTGCACAATAACAACTCCCTTCAGTTCATGACTCAAGGAATGACAAATATGGAAATTCCTTGCAAAGAGGCAAACTGAGAGGTAAGCTAACTTTGGTGGGAGGGGAGAAGAGCCATTCCTAGAAACTCTGAAATTCACAAAGTGTGTGCAAAGCTTGCCCCAGTGGGACCTGAGGGCTGGTAACATATACAAAAGAGCATTGTCCTTTCAGAATCTGCTTGTAATCTTTGCACAAGCTCAGATGTCACTTTAAAGGGTTAACAGGAAACTAGATGTCATGTTGTCTGCCTTCTTGATCTCTTCCAGCTGGAAGTAATCCTCTCTATTCTGAGTGCCCACAGCCCTCCATCTGTACTTTTCTTGTGGCACATTTCCCTCTCTACCGCAGATCCTGGATGTTAATGCACATGGTCTATCTCCTCCCTAGAAGGTAAGCAATTTGGAGGCAAGAGCCATGGGCTTGGTGACTGACAAATTCTGGAGTTCTGACAACTTGTCTTGAGTAGTAGAAATTCATTAAATGCTTGTTGAGCTGATGGGTGGATGGATGGACCGATGGAGGGCCAGGTGCCCTGTCAGTCTTGTTCAGTACTAAATCCTGACGCCCTCACACAGAGCCTGGCACATGGTAGACAATCAACACATACCTGCTCACAGCATGGACAGAAAGGTGCCCTGTCCATCTTGTCCTCATTGATTCTCCATGCCCTTGCACAGAGCATGGCATTCAGCAGACTCTTAAGAAATAGTTGTTGGCTGACTTACTGTGTTTCTGAACTGCAAAACACCAACAATTGTAGAAGAGAAGTCAGCAAGGTGGTTTCACTTATGTGTTCTCCAAAAGAGAATAATGCTAGGGTTAGTATACATCATATGATTTTTCTCGAACATTCAGTCTGTGGTCTAGAGCAGGGGTCGGCAAATTACAGCCCATGGGCCAAATCCAGTCCACTGCCACCTGCTTTTGTAAATAAAGTTTTATTGGAACACATTCGTGCCTATTTGTTTATGTATTGTCCACAGCTGTTTTCCACGTTACAATGACAGTGTTGCAATGGAGACCGTATGGCCTGCAAAGCAGAAAATGTTTACTATCTTGCTCTTTATAGAAAGTCTGCCTTACCCCTGTTATAGAAAACAGGTATTATAACCCAGAAAGAACCCTCTCCCTGAACTGCTGTTGGTCCACAAGCTAATAGTAAATGGCTGATATTTTTGAGTCTTTCCTATGAGAGGAAATGTCCTAATGTGTTTCCTTCTTGGAAACAGTGATAATTTGTATATACCCCTCCCCATTTTCTTCCCATGGGCATTCTTGATTCTTTCCCACAGTTAGGTGTTAACCTCTGAAAAGCCATCATGTCCCCCCTATGCAGGTTTTACTTCTAGAAAAAAATGAACTTCAGTTTAAATCAAGTATAATTCTCAGTTGAGGCAGAATCCAGAGAATGGACTTATAAGGTTATGAAATATGACTTGGAACAAAGCTGGCCTGTTAAAAATAATTAACACAGACAGAGAAGACACAGTCCCTGACCTTAAGGAGCTCACAATCTCAGCGGGAGCCAGGCGTGATAACCCACAACTAAGGTCAGCGAGAGATTGACAATGCAGCTTAGGATTCAGGATCCCTTCTGCACATGGGCCCCTCCATGGCTCTAGTAATAGGTTCACAGAGCCCCTATGTTCTCGTAAAAATTGCAACAGAAAGGTATTTTAACCCAAATAACTTGCATCCAGTTTTGTAATTATAATTTTCTGTTCTTTTTCTGAAAGAGAATCCCCTAAAACTTCATAAGGCTAAATGTCCCGCGATACCTAGATCTTCTGCTGACTCCACTACAACATGACATAGCTCTAATGCTGGTACACTCAAAGTACAGGAAAAGGAGCCCCTAAGGTTCCTGGAGGAATTTGAGGAAGGTGACATTTGATATAAGGATGAGCAGGATTTCTCCAGGCAAACGGCAACACCAGTGGAGAAAGGAGTAGGGTGGGGATGGAAATTTGCTCCAGGCATGGGGAACAGCATGTGTGAGTGTTCAGGCATAAGAGAGCATGCCATGTTTTGGGAAACAGAAGTAATGTAGCATGGCTAAAGCACAAATGCTCCAAGAGAAGGTTGGAAGAAGATGAGAATGGGGAAACAATCAGGGGCCAGATCCTGAAAGGCTTGGCTGGAGATTTGGGTTTTGGCTTATTGCTGATGAGGAGCTACTGAAGAACATTGAGCTGGGGAATGGTATGATTAACTTTTATCATTAGAAAGATCCCTTCAGTAATATTCTGGAAAATTCCTGCTGACCTTGTCAACAGAAGACATGTTAAGATGGGGAGAGTTGTTTAGAGGGAAGATGACATTGCTGCTTTCATGACTGTGGAGGGTGTAAGGGCTGGGCAGCTGGACTCCTGGATTTTCTCCAAAAGTTTTCACCTGTGTGGACACAACAGGGAAAGAAAAGACAGACACCTATTCCCTTTAATTTCCTTCCTCAGATCTTGCCATTTGCAACTTTTTCCAGGAAAGCCTTCACATGCTACCCTTTTTCTCAAACCATGGATCCATGCTTCTCACAACGGCCTTGCTGTTTAGCCACAAGGAATAAAGAGCCATTGGGCCATGCCACCCCTAGGAAGGCAAATGGGATCTGCAGAAGTGAAAAGTTAAAAAGAACTGAGTCCATAACAACAATGCAGATAAAATGTGTACTCCAAAAATCTCAAAGAAAAAGAAAGAATTCCTTTTTGAAAGTTATCCTTTTAAACCTAGAGAAGTCTGAGGTGTGATTCTTCCATAGCCTTTTAATAGAAGTCCTTGTTTATAGTTTTGTCCCCCCAAAGTCATTGGGAAATGCCGATTCATTCTTGTCTTTCTCCCAGTTAATACTTCGGTGCTCCCCACTCCCTCCACATCTCCATCTAGTGGTCACACATCTCTGCCCTCACTACTCCAGCTTCGTACTCCTGCAACAGGAGTCAGCTTACAATTCATCACATTTCCCAGGTCCCTGTCACCTGCTGACCTTGCTGATTCTCCTCCCAGAATGTGTTTCATCTGACCTCCTTTCACCTGGCTCAGGTGTGGCTCCTCCAGGAAACCTTGGAATCTGGTCTCCTTCCTCTGTGTTCCCATCACATGCCATGCATAGTTCTCATTGCACTTACCACTGCCAACTCTAGTTTCCAGGTAGGGCATGGTGGCAAGGGCTGGCCTTCTTTTAAGGGCATTCACATTGGCCATTCCCACTGCCTAGAACACCTGCCCTCCTGGCTTCTCTTCACTACCCCATTCTTACCCAGTAAGTCTTGCAATGTCAGTTCCTCAGAAAAGCCCTTCTTGAACCTCCAACCTATGCTGCCAACCATATCTATGTCCTATGTCCTTGACCTATGACCTCATAGTCCTTTTCCAAGGCACTTATCCCAGTGCAACTTAGGTTACTTACAGCGTGAGTATTTTTATCATCTTCCTAACGATTAGACTGACAGCTTCATAAGAGCAAGAAAGACACCTGTCCTCTTGACCAAGTTATCCCTCAGACATAGTCACACTAGGAGATCAGTCTCTGGTGAATGAATAGAGTTGATTTCACTCTTTAACTTAAGATGATCAAGTTGAGGATGAATCAGTTTTCTAAGAAAGAAAACAAACTCTCCACCATCAGCGACAAGGAGATAGGTATGTGTATTAGGTTTTTCTCTGAGAATAGGGCTAGTCAAGAAAAATGAGAAACACCAATGAAGAGGGAGTTTTTCTTGGTGAAAGTTAAAGTATAGCTCTGTCTATTCAAGATAAGCCAATCGTCCCCACTTTTCCCCTAAACAACAAACAGAACGCAGGATACTTGTTGAGAACCAGCTAACAACCCCACTCACAGCCTGGAAGCGTGCCATTCTCTAATAAACAAAATCAGGTTAAAAGACTGGGGTTGGTCACAGGGTTTCAGGTGAGGCCCTCTATTTAGGAGTTTTGTTTCAAACATAACCAGATTCCAAAAGCCTATGAGGGTTTATTTATTTATGAAAATGAGGACCCAGCGCATTGTGCAGAAGACTGTGTGTGCTGCCGCAGTATTACTGTGAAAAATAACAACAAGGCTTCTTTGACCCAAGAAAGTCACAGCTGAGATGCGTACTTTTGAAGCAGCATTTATTTTCTGCTGGTTTAAAACATGTTCCCCTTAGGAATAACCTCCTGGCTGCCCCAGAAATGCTGATCAGCGATTGTGTAATGTCAGCTTCCCTGTGCACCCCTATTAGGACTGTGCTCCTCAAAGCAGAGGGGCATCCAGCCTGCTCCTTCCTATTCCCTGTCTTGCTCTTTTCTGAGAACTGAAAATTCTTCCTGAGAAGACAAGAATGGAATATACATGGAACATATCCCCAAGTAGATGAGTGTATTTCCAGAGGGAAACATGGAGGAAACCTAGAGAAGAGATTGAAAAAGAAGACAGAAAAGAGATTGTTTTTTGCTCAGCCCCCACTGCAAACCCCTTCCTGCCCTAGTTCATGTTTGCTGAGGCCTCTTTCAGTCAGCCCTACTTCCTGGGCTGCTTTCAGAAATAGAGAGAGAGGAGCTTAACAAATGTTTCCGTGTTTGCTTTTTAAGCAAGGACAGGTAAGAAGGGAGCCATTCACAAGAGCACTGGTGAACCAAAATAGCAGGTGGCGGATGGGCGGAAAGAATCGAAACCCTAGAAGATTTCAGTCCTCATGATCCTGTTATCTACCCTTCTGATCAGAACGTGACTCCTGATTGATTTTGAGGAAAGTTTCAATACCACAGGCTATTTGCATCCTTCCCTTTTCTCACAGAGATTGCTCGAGTGTGTCTGGTCATATGGCTTCTGATTTACACTGGCTCCTAGTTCCTCTTTCTCAGGTGGAGATCTTCCTGAGCTCTGACACATCTCTGACGAGTAGTTGGAATCAATCTGTTCAACCCTGTGCTGAGAAACTTACATGTGTTAGTCCCAGGGTGAAGCAGGGACATTCAAAGAGAAAGGCATGGCCTTTTCTCCATCTTAACTACATGTGTCTATCTATTTTCAAAATGGCACAGAGTAAATCAGAAGATGTGGGTCCAAGATCCGTGCAACTTGGCCATGTTGCTTCACCTATCTTCCACTCAGTTTTCCTATCGATAAAATGGGATATCCATCTCTCGCCTGTTATTTCACAGGGCTGACATGGGGATCAAATGAGATGATGGGTGTGGAGGCATTTTGTAAATGCTTCATCTTTCTGTAATGCAAACTGAGCGTCAAGTGAGTGGTGTGAAAAAGGCTGTCATCTCGACCCTTGCTGTACGTTATAATTGTGAGGACTGTCATGGCAAAAATATGGATGTCCTGGCGTCATCTCTATAGATTGGAGTAGGACCTGTTATTGGGCCTTTTTTTAACCTACTGAGGTGATTTTAATGTGCGTTCAGGTTTGGGAACTGCTCATGAATAAGAGTGGTGGTTGTTGAGAGAAAGGAGAATTTGTGGAGCGGGCTGGGTAGAGAGGAAAAGTCTTGAAGGAGAACATAGGGATTTGAGTGGCAGAAGGGGCCTATTCCAAGTGGAAACGGTAAAGGAGATGGAGAGAAGGAAGTGAGGGCAGGGAGCTGGTAAGTCAGTTACTCATGAAGGAGGAAAGTGCGTGGTGGACTCGAGAGGGAAGGCAGCACATTTCCAGGAATCCTGGGGGCTCTAAGTGCCTCTCATTGATGACTTTGTAATACCATGTACTTCTCTATGTCACTGCACTGCCACACTGTTTTATAACTGTCTGGGTGTGTGTCTGTCTCCTCCAGTGGACTATGAGTTCTTTGAGGACACAGGTTGTTCCTGTAATCTCTGAATCCTCAGCACTTGGCAAGGTGACTGGCACCAAGGAAGAACTTGATACATGATGGTTGACTAAATGACAGGATTTGGGCATCTGGAAAGGACTTATTTTAGGTTTGACTATGCCACTAATTTACTGGGGTGCCTAAGACCAGCTATTTTGCCTCTTTGGGCTTTAAGGTCCTCCTGTTGTGAGATTCGATGCCTCCAGGAATTCAAGTATTTGAGTGAGCGTTGTGCCTAGAGAGGTTGAGTTCAGCAAGGTACCCGGTTCAAGTAATTAGAACACATGAATTCAGGTCAGCGCTTCTCAGACTTTAATGTGCACACTAAGTTACCCGGAGATCTTGTTAAAATGCAGATTCTAATTCAGTAGGTGTATGTAGGTGCCTGAGATGCTGCATTTCTAATAAGCTCTGAGGTGAAGTCAATGAGGCCAGCCAGTGGTCCACACTGAATAGCTCTGGTCAGTAGCACTTCCTCCCATATGAGGCTGATGCTGCTGGACCATGATCCACATTAGGAGTAGCAGGTCATTTGGCATATATGATGCCAAAATGACCTACTAGAAGTTTTTCACCCCACACCCTGAAATAACGTATTAAAAAAAATATCTTGGCCCAGGTACTTTATTGGCTAGAAAAATAGGATTTAGGTCAACCAGTCCTGGGCTCTAATTCTGTCTCCATTATTTCATAACCATGTGATTTTAGTCAAGTGATCTCAAAAATATTCCCCTCAGTGCCTTTATCTGTAAAATGGAATAATCTATCTCAAGAAGGAAGATGCATAAGACATGAGGATTCAATATGATGCTGTAGGTAATGCAATTAGTAGGCACTAGGTGCTTGACACCTGATAACTCTTTTCTTACTGACTCAGCAACACAGGAAGTAAAGAAGTTTCAGGAATCATAGGCTTCTTATTCTCTTCTCATCGAGAAAAGACAGTTAAGCATTGTAGGAAATGCAGTACCTTTCACTTCCTTTCTTTAAGGGGCACAAAACCCCAGGTGTGTCTGAGTGCAGAATCAGTGTGAAGAAGGGAGAGTAAAAGTGAAACGCTCTCAGAGGGAGCTGACTCACCAGTCCTTAGGGAAAAGCAGCCCACCTGTGAGGCTTTGTAGGGAAGATTCTGAGGTCGACTTGGGGGAAACATGAAGCAAAAGAGAAAGAAAAGAGAAAGATAGAGAAACTTCGCCTACTACTTACACCTTACAGCATGAGCCGTCTCCCTTCAGCTCTCTGCTTTCAATCCTGAACCCTGAGTCCTGCTAGACTTATCTTTAGACACATTTTATTCATATAAAATTATAAGATAAAATTAGGATGCAGAGATCAGGACAACTTCATATTCTGGTCTCTTGGGAGATCAGACGTGAACACGGATATTATTATCTGGATCCACCTTTACCATAGTCCCTTGTGGTAACCTCCATAATCATTTCTCAGGTTCCTAAATAACAAGCTCCAAAGGTAACTGCTGGGATGATTTTTAGCGACTTTCCGTCAAAACAGGTGTAACCAGCGCTGTCAATTTTCCATTGTCCTCTTTGTACCCGTCTTCTGGTTTCCAGGCACCCATTAGACTCAAGCTGACCCTAGACTGTTCAAAGGGCATCTTTTGGGGACCTCCATCAACAACTCTCTGCTGAGGCGTGTGCATGTTCATATTTAGCTCTCCTATGCTGTATATTTGCTAATCCTAGCCAGGAGTTAGGAAAAACAATCTGATTAGGGGTATAATCCCGTGACCATCTGCTTGATTTATCATTCCCAGAAGGAATTTGCATTTTAAAAGAGGAGCTCCTTAAAGTAAATGAGTCTTTAATTTTGTGGGTTACTACAATGGCTGCTCATTTTATGTATTTGCAGAATTGAAAAACATACAAATGTACAGACCAAAGAGGTTTGCATTCTAAAGATCTACATTAAGCCTCGAGCATCTGCGGTTTAGAAAGCTTTCCAGGTGATTCTGACGTGCAGTTACAAACTCCTGGCTCTTGGTGAATTATTACGGAATATTGGAACACGTTTTTCCTTTGTCTATTCTTGACTTAAACATTGATTCAGTTATCCATTGCTGTGTAATAAAACACTCCAAAACCTAATAAATTAAACAAAAGCTGTATTTCTCACGATTCTGTAGGTGGCCTAATTCTTCTGCTCCACTTGGTATCAGCTGGGTCCCTCACTTGGCTGCAATCAGCTGGTGTCTGGGCTGGGCTGGAAGATCTGAGGAGTTACTCACATGTGCGAGCGTCTCCATGTAGATAGTTTGGGTGTTCTCAAAGAAGAGTGGACACAGGATAATCAGATTTCTTATATGGTGGCTGGCTTTAAGAATGAAAACAGAAGCTGCCAGGCTTCTTCAAGGGTAGGCCTGGAACTGGCACAGCATTACCTCTATATGCCACCCCATGTTTAAGGGGGCATAGATTACATATTTTGCTGGGTAGAGTGATGTATGCATATAGGGAAGGAAGGAATAGATGATGAGAAATAAAGATGAGACTCTTTACCCCAACATCTTCCCACCAATTTGCTAGAGATCAGGAATCTGAAACATAGCACTCTGCCTTGGAAGGCTGTCAATCGTTACACCAAACAAAATAGCACAAAATGTCCACTTGGACCCAATGAACATTTGAGACCATCAGTGGCTGTCTTAAAGGGGTTAGAGGACTTATAGGATTCGTCCCTCTGTTGCTGGAGAAGTGGCTAATTGACCACCCCTAACTAGAGGAAACTTAGGCAAACACTCCACATTTACTTTGTGCTTCCCTAAAGCCTAAGGGAGCTTCATGGGAGGGTGGCACAATCAAATGGAAAGAACATGGCTTTGAGCCTAGCAGAAAGGTTTAGCCTCCTAGATCTGCCCAGGGAGACCTTTGGTGGGTTAATTTTCTGAACCTCAGTTTTGTCTTCAGGAGAGCACACACGGATGTCTTCTCTCAGGCTTTTTGTCAAAACTCAAGGTGATGATATATGCGGGTGCTGACTGAACTTTAACAAATGTTGTACCTATTGTACTAAGCAACACTTCTCTTTCTTAAAAGATCTAATTTTGTAGAAGTATTTAAAGTCATAAGGAAAAGAAAACATTTTGTCACACACTTCACGGGAGGAGAGGAGAGAGAGCAAGCAGCTAAGTGTATATTTAATGATCAAGGGCATATTATTTAAAATGTAGAGGTTCATTTGTTGGGTGAGTCACCCAAAAGAATTCTCTGATATTGATAAGCAGTGTATGTGGTTTCAGTTCATTTTCCAGAACAGTGATTCCACCTCCCTTGGAACAGTCACAGTTACTGGGAAGTTTAAGGAGGGAGCCTTGAGAAATCTTCAGTACTCTAAGCCAAGTAGGCTGGAGAGGCAGGATCTGAAGAAATCAATGAGAGAAGAAAGGAAGAATGGATTACAGAAGATGGGGAAGATGCCTGGAATTTCACACCTATGTCATCTCTTTGTGGTAAAGGGGAAATTCCTGGATCCATACCTACCCCAGTTCCATCAGAGTATCTGACTACTAGAACAAGACTGAAGAACAATGACTGCAGTATTTCACAAAACACTCTTTGATTCGGCTTAGAACACGAGTTTTCTATGCTTCTGTCTAGAATAATACTATTATACTCTTCTTTCAAACCCATAGCCCAGGAGAAGTAGTCCCCCTTATCTGTGGGGATATGTTCAGGCATCCTGGGGATGCCTGAAACCACAGATAGTACCCAACCCTATACATACGATGTTTTTTTCCTATAGATACATACATACTTATGATAAAGTAATTATAAATTAGGTACAGTAAGAGATTAACAATAATAACTAATAAAATAGAACAATTATGGCCATGTACTATAATAAAAATTACTGTAGATCTTAGCAACCTCAGCAAATGATTTTTTTGAGAACTTTTACATTTTCACTTAAAGGATGTTATGGCTTCTCACTACTCTTGCACTTTGAGGCCATTATTAAGTGAAATGAGGGTTACTTGAACATAACCATTGAAATAAGGGTTACATATCAAGTGACACCTCAACAGTCATCTGATAACCAAGAAGACTACTAGGTGACTAACAGGCGGGTAGTGTATGCAGCGTGAGTACTCTGGACAAAGGGATGATTCATGTCCGGGCAGGACAAAACAGGATGGGTCAAGATTTCATTGTGCAATTTAAAATTTAGGGATTGTTTATTTCTGGAATTCTCCATTTGATATGTTAGGACCGCAGCTGACTGCAGGTAACTGAAACTGTGGAAAGTAAAATCGCAGATAAGGGGGACACTACTGAGTTAATAGGAAAGAAAAATCCCAATGATCTAGCCTCTAAGGGTCCCTCAGTAGACATCAAGTGGCCTTTTCCATTTCCAAGATTTTACTTTTGGGGCTAAGAGAGAGAGAACTCACAGGGCAGGAGGGAAGAGAACTGAGATAGGCTAATGTGTACCACATGGGGTCACTACGCTGTGTACTTCACGATTCTTCTCTCATCACATATTTTTACAACAACTCTGCAATGTAAGCATTATTAGTGCTGTCTTATGGATGAGTAAATGGAGGCTTAGAGAGAAGGTCAACCAGGTAAAGATGAATTCAAAGTCCAAAGCATTCAATAGAGCCTCATTATGTAACAGTAAGATAAGCAATCTGCAAAGAAGTGCCATAGCATTTTTGTTTTTGAGGAAGATTAGCCCTGAGCTAATGTCTGCCACCGATCCTCCTCTTTTTGCTGAGGAAGACTGGCCCTGAGCTAACATCCATGCCCATCTTCCTCTACCTCATATGTGGGATGCCCACCACAGCATGGCGTGCCAAGTGGTGCACAGGTCCATGCCTGGGATTCAAACTGGCAAACCCTAGGCCGCCAAAGCAGAACGTGCACACTTAACCACTGTGCAACCGGGCCAACCCCTGCCAAAGCATTTATGCCTCAAACAGAAAAACATCCTAGAAATATAGGTAAAGCTGCCTGTTTCAGAATGTGACAGAAAAACTTAACAAGCATTTCAGGAAGATATAGATAATTTGAGTGATTCAAATAGGTTTGATTTAATATATGTAACAAACCTAAAAATAGAGTTTTTTTTTTTTTTTTTGAGGAAGATTAGCCCTGAGCTAACTACTGCCAGTCCTCCTCTTTTTGCTGAGGAAGCCTGGCCCTGAGCTAACATTTGTGCCCATCTTCCTCTGCTTTCTATGTGGGATGCCTACCACAGCATGGCGTGCCAAGCGGTGCCACGTCCTCACCCAGCATCCGAACCAGCGAACCCCAGGCCGCTGAAGCAGAATGTGCACACTTAACCACTGCGCCACGTGGCCGGCCACAGAGTGTGTTAATCATTCTCTTACATCCAAGTATCAGTTGTAAAAACCTAGCCTGTATTTGGTCACAATAAAAAAAAGACCTTAAAAATGGCCCCAAATAGATATTTTTAAAGAAAATAGAAAAAACAAAGCAAATAGATTTTTTTACAAAATTTACACTGCGAAAGTATAAAATACTCTTCAATATACACCTGCGAGCAAAGAAGAAATAAAAATAGAAATTAAATCTTATCTAAGAGTCAGTGAAAAGATGATTACTTGTTATCAAAATCTATTGGCTATAAACCTATAATTAGAAGGAAAGGTATAGCCTAAAATGCTTTAATTATTTTATTATTGAAAAGAAATGAATGATTCCAATTGAGAATCTAGAAGAAGATCCACAAAGTAAATCATGAGGGAGTACTGGGAACTGACAAATGCAAAAGGTGGAATTCACGATGTAGAAAACAGTACAGTAGAAAGGATAGAGAGGAGGAAAAGCTGCTTCTTTGAAAAGACCAATGGACGAGATTAACCATGGCAAGCCTGCTAAAGGGAAAAAGAGATTTCACTTTCCTTGCTCCAGGCCATGCAGCATAGTGATAAGTCTGTAATTAAAACCCTGCCTGTCTGCATCCAGAGCCCTTCCAACACATCATCCACTATGAGAAGGAGAAAAAAAAAATAGGACATTAATAAACTGACTTTTAAGATCGTAAATAAAGGGTTTTCCAACGTTTCTGATATACATGGGCTACAAAAAGTTCCAGGGACCCGCATTCTTATTCCTTTCCCTTGCATAGTCACAAAGCAAGTAATGCCTGCTTAACGATGAGGATTCAGGTCTGAGCTATGGCTATTGACTTTTCCTATTTTCAGAACATTCCTGTAATTTTTTTCCTCAATGTTGAATATATAAGATTTGGAGAAAGAAGAGGAAACTGATACGAAGAGAAACAAAATGACCGGTCCAAGAGGAGAAGCTACCTTAGACCTCAGGGGCTTTGTTGAACTTGGTTTATGTATCAGACACAGCTTCACATAGATTATACAGGAAATAGGTTTTATTAATCCCATTGCCAATGGCAATATTAGGGCACAGAGATATTCAGCAACCTGCCCAAGGCCACACAGCCGTAAGGAGCAGGATTTGACTTCACGCTGCCTGACTCTGGAGCCCGTGCTTGCAGACACTCCCCTGAACCATTTCCTAATCCTTGCTGAATGATTTCAGCTCTTTTGCTGTTTTCCCCTCCACCTGGTTACCTCCCTTGATGGGCTCTCACATTTGCTTGCTGGCCCAGGATCTGTGACACGGCCTCAGGAACTGGTTGGGCTAGGAGAGAAGCGGGGTGCAGTCGTGTGAAAAGAAAACACACATGCTCCCCTTCCTCAGCTGCACTGTTCTTTCCCTCAGCTGATATTTCTCCTGTTACATAAATGGAATGTTATACAAATGTTTCTGCCATGAGTTTCCTTTCAGAGGATGAATAAAAGAATGAGACGTTTTGTTTTCCTTTGTTCCCCGGTAGCACCTATGTTAAGAATTTGCGCTGAAAACATGACTCACTAATTCTTGGAGCAGAACACAAAGAAGTGAATGGATCTAATACCGCTGTGAGGTGTAGGCTTGAGTTTGTGTGGGAAAGAATCAACTGGAACCGCTTAGGCGAAGTTTCATTCAAAACACGACAATCTTCCTCTCTCCTCCTCATCCCCAACAGCTCCCAACATGACTGTTTTGTTCAAGTCGCCCCGTTTGCTTTTTTGTATGATTGTCAAATATTTCAGGCAAGTGATATCTAGTTCCTTTGGATGTGGGTGTGTGCCGAATTGTTCCGGTTTATAATTATTAACTGAATCATTGGCTTGTTGTTCGATAGGCAGTCTGGGTTTGGGAATAGTTATTTACAGAACAAAGGTGGTTTAAATACAGTGCAGGGTAAATAAGCTGAAAAAGCACCTAATTTTCATGGACTTCGGTATAATAAGATTTAACTAAACCTAAACCCAATTTTAATTCCCTTGGCCTGTGTACGTTACGGGTATTCTGTTGGAAGAGTGAGTTCTAATTCTTAGCCCACAGAAAGACATTCTCAGAACCTGGTTTCTAGAAAGTGACTTTTGTGGGCAACCTCCACTTACCCACCCCCTTCAGCCCCAGAAATTTGATTGCCTGGAATATTCTCTTTATAATTCACTGGCTCAAGGGAGCTTCACAAATGTCAGTGAGTCAGCTCGCTGGCTGGCCACTGGGGACCCACAAGCAGGCTGCCTGGGTGCACAGGATGTTTTTTTTGGAAGGAACTGTCTTCTCTGAATTTCTTTTCTTCGCATGAGACAATGAGGAGGGGGAGGTCACATTGGGTGTGACTGTGTATCTCTTCTTTCGTATGCCTTGCTCAATTCCTTCAAAAGCATAAGTCCTGGAGCAAAAAGGCATTTGCGGAATCAGCTAGAAGGACTCTCCAGAGACAGTCTTTTCTGTTGGTTGACAAAATTTCTCCCAACAGCCTCTGCTTGTTTATCCATCAGATTCCAAGGTCTGTCAGAGAAAAAAAGTCTACTGTCTCTTCCTGCAAACTGCGGCATAGACTGAAAATCAGGGTTGTCATCAAGTTGTCTCTCGTTATCAAAATGATATCATTCCTGGATAATTTAGCATCCCTCCCACTCATCCAGGCTCAACTGTACCACCATCTGTGTTACCGTAATTGCTAGCACTATTAAAACCACCATTACCAAATCCTTACCCACCCTTACGATCAGTATCATGACCCCCACCATCAGTACCACCACCCCCACCATCAGTACCACCATCCCAACCATCACTATCACCACCCCTACCATCAGTATCATTACCACCACCATCAGTAATACCACCACCAAAAGCTACCATCCTAGCTGCACTGGCACCACATCCACCACCACCACCACTAATAATGGTCCCATCATCACCACCTTCATTTAATTCAGCAGTTATTTACTGGGCAGTTATTGACTTAGTTAGATACTGAGTATCGCCTTCCATGACTCCTGCTTTGGAGGACAAGAGTCTTTCAGAGGAACTTAGAAAAATGTATATGGCAATTATCTGAGATATGGAGAAATACGTGCTGTAAGAGAGATATAAGCAAGATGCTGGGGAGAGACTTTAGTAATCCTGGAGGATCAGCTTAAATGTCACTTTTTCTCGGAAGCTGGAAGCTAGGAATGATTTCGGCTCCAAGTAACGCAATAGCCACACTAGAATAATTAAGACATAATTATTACACATGGCAAGATGTCTAGTGCTGGCTCAGTGGCTCAAGAATATCAGGGCTCTAGGCCACCACTGAGGTAATTCTTCTTCTTTGTTCATGGCTACAGAATGGTGATCTGCTGTGGCAGCTGAATTCAAAGTCAGCAAACAAGGCGAGGCAAGGTAAAGTGAGACCTCCCCTCTTAACGCTTATCTACTTTAACATGGTGGGGAAAATATTTCCCATATGACTCTAGGAAAGGCCCTTTAATGTCTTTTTGGCTAGAATAGAGTCATATGGCCACCCCTAGCTGTGTTGGGGGCCTGGACTGCTGATCTAGCAATTGCAGCCTCTCTAGTTAAGGCAGAAAGGGAAAAGGAAGAAATGGATAGAAATCGCTGGCTGTTACGAAGCCAAAGTACATGCTATAAAAGAGATATCCATAGTTCTGCCCAAGGAAGCCTTCTATTTTCCTCTAGAAGGTTCTGGTGCTCCTCTTATAATACTTTGTGCCATTCGTTGACAAATTTTTTGATAAATCACACCAAATAATGATAAAAGTTATGATCCACAAAAATTTGCTTATTTGTTTAATTTCTGTTTACCTATTAGATTTTAAGATCTAAGAGAATAGAGTCAACATCTGCCTTGTTCATCATGGTATCCTCAGCATCCAGCACAGGGCTTGACATGTAGTAGACAAGCAACATTTGTTAAATAAATACATATAAGAACGAATGAATGAATGACCAAACATGGTCTTTGGGATCTGTTGAGATAAGTTGAAGAAAAGAGGATTTCAACAATGGCAAATATTGAGATGGGTAACTATGTATGTATGTATACACGTATGTCTGGATATGAATATGTATGTATTAGATTCTGCTGTCTTATTTCTAGAATAGTATTCAAAGCGTGTTTAGAGTTTTTTGTTTTGTACTCAGTCTTTATGCTAAAAATTACTTTTGTGCTTTCTGTTTTACTTCTATAGTATTGTACTTAAAATGGCGGGGAATGAAAAAGCAAAAGTGGTTCAAGGTTAATTTTCTAAACGAGGGTTTGAAAAACTGCAAAGAATTACACAATATTACTTGTAAGTAAGCCTTTCCACCTTGAGTGACCTTTCTCCTCGTCTTCTTTTTCTTCCTCCTTCTCTTCTGCCTCCTCCTCCTTCTTTTTCTTCTTTGGTTGAATGTTTATAATGGGAAGGGAAATAGATAATGCAACGTTGATTCTCTTTCAAAGATCACAAAATTATTCTCTATTTTAATGTGTGAAACTCGGTAATCAATTGTAAATTATAAGCATCAGACTGAGTTTGGTTAAAGAGAAAAATTTAGAATAACAGATAATAATTTACTCTTCCTTTTTTAAGAGTATCTGAGAGAGAAAAATCATCTTTATTATAAAAAGTAGTTTGACAGTGTTTATCATGAAGAATGATCTATACTGATTCTCTTACATTGTGTGAAATAGGCTGTTAGGTGTGGGGTCATTTGAAGGCAGATGGTTTCTCTGTTCCGGGCATGATCGTTCACACTCATTCCTGGACTTCTGACATGATGACGTTCTTTCCTCATGTTACGCTATCCCGGTAGTGGTCTATTGCCCACTCCTTGCCAACTCTACCCATTCATGTATCGTAAGATATGTAAATGTATCAAATGCTTGAACTATTCCTTTAAACTGTCTAGCATCATTTCGTTTCAATGAAAATTTCCTGTCCACAAACTTTTTAAACTCTGTTTGAGGAGGGGAGAGGGATTTTCTCATGGGATTTCTCTGGTGAACGTGGCCCTCCTTTGGCCCTATTGCTATGTACAAATTACCTCCAAAACTCAGTGGCTTGAAAAGCAGCCATTTAATGATACCTAGTGTGTGTGTCTGGAATTTAGGAGAGCTCAGTTGCTCACTTCTGCTCTAAGCAGCACCAACTGAGGTCACTCAGTGGTATTCAGCTTGTAGATGGCCTGGTCTGGCAGGTCCAAAAGGGCTTCATTCATGCGTCTGCTGTCTTGGCAGGGATGGCTAGAATAGCTGGAGGCTGACTGGGCATTTATTTCTATTTGTATCTACTCCACAAGGCTGGCTTGGGCTTCCTGACAGTATGGTGGCTGGGATTCAAGAGAGAATGTTCTAAGAAAAAGCAGCCTGAGAGAATACATTCTAAGAAACTCAGGTACTAGCTGCAAAGCTCCTTAACACCTTGACCCAGAAATCCCAGAAATTTCTTTCCCAGAAATGCACTTCTGCTGCATTCTACTGGTCAGTGAAGTCACCAAGTTCAGCCCACATTCAAGGCAGACTTCCCTTCTTAATGGGAGAAGAAACAAAGGATTTGTGACCATCTTTAATATCATAGAAGGAATGGCAAGAGTGAAGCCAGAAAATGAGGAAAAAGAGGGATTTTTTTTCAGAGAACTGAGTCACACAGTCTGGAGGGATTATAAGATACATGGGAGTTGAAGTTGTGAAGATACGCTGCAAGGCCTAAAACTTAAGAGTGAAAACTTTGTACATAACAGAGTGGGAAAAGGGGAATTGATGAAAAGATGTGAGAACAGGAGTGACCAGGTCAGAAAAGATGTGGGTATTGGTGAGGGGAAGCGCTGAGTGCTGGGGATGAGGAATGGATGGGAGGTAGGAGACACTAGGATAAGCTCACCAAAAAAGAGGCAACTGGAGAAGTCTGGGGAAAATATTACCCAGGTCTGAACCAGGTGTTACTGGAGTACATGGAAACAAGGGGACAAATAGGAAAGATAGGATTTCCAAGACAGAATTTACATATCATTATCATCTGTAGTGTTCATTTTGAGACATTCGCTTAATGACCTGAAGAGTATAGGAAGACACACTTCAGATATACTAGGTGGCATATGAATGAAGCCCCAACTCACAGTGGCTTGTGAGTAACATGGGTTTTATTGGCTTCTGTAAAGTAAAAGTCCAAGGTTGGAAACAGCTTCAGGTACAGTTTGATTCAGGTGAATGATGCCACTCTTTTGTCTCTGATTCCTCTGTGTGCTGGCTAGACTCTTTTAATGCTTACAAAATATCTGAAGGTACTATAAGCTTAATATCCCCACACTATTAAATCTCACAGAAGAGAATATTCTTCTCTGTCCCAGAAATCTTAGCAAAAATTTCTCTGTGTTTCACTAGCTCTGATTGAGTTATAGGATTCAGCTCTGCACACCCTTCTTCTCTGGTCAGTTCCTCTATACCCTAAGCTCTACAGGGACAGGCATCTGTAGTGGATTTGCTAGAACTGTCTATGACCAGATACGTATGTTTCTCTAATTCTGGGGCTCAGTATTAGGAAGCCTAAATGAGATTTTATTTTCCAACTGTGGTCCCAAGAATATCTCCCATCCCACAGATTCTTCAGAATTTTACCACTCATTCATCGAGAAACAGAGTCTCTGTTCCCTTTCTTGGATTTGAGCAATAGAGTATATGACTGCTTTGACCAAAAAGGTATTACGAATGTGATACATTGTGACTTCTAAGGCTGACATAAAAATGCCATGCACTTCTTCTTTATTCTCTTGGAATGTTAACTCTTGGAATCTAGCCCTAGGTGGTAAGGAAGCTCAAGCAGCCCATGGAGAGGCCCACATGGAGAGGTCATAAGGCTCCCAGCTGACAGCCTCAGCTAAGCTCTGTTAATAACCAGGACCAACCTGCCAGTCATGTGGTTGAGCCATCTTGAAAGCGGATCCTCCAGTCCTTGTTGAGCCACCCCAGCTAACGCTACATGGAGCAGAGACAAGTTGTCCCCACTAAGCCCTGCCCAAGTTGGAGATCATAAATAAAACAAATAATTATTTTTGTTTTAAGTCACCAGTTTTTGACTGTTGTGCAGAAGTAGCCAACTGGAACAAAGCCCACTGCCACGAAGTATCTATGTCATGTCCTCCAATACAGCTTTTTTAGTGGTAATGTTGATGTCTTGATTTTCAGATGGAGCTTTGAATCTTTTGTCTTAATTAGTAAATTGTTTCTAAATTCAAGGTAGGAAACTCAGCTTGTACATGCACCACAGTCTATCAGAATAGTGATTGAAGATACACTTGTGTGTAGTCTTTGCAAAAACAGAGTAGTGCTGGGGTCCTGGGATAACAATTTTCTTTTCATGGGAGAAATCTTCATAGAGAAGACAAAAGAAACTTAACAAGTACCTACTGGTGAAATGGCCATAAAACCTTGAAAGCATTTTCACATTCATCATTCATTTATCTTCATCATTCATTTATCTCTCTGTCTGTCTGCCCCATCCATCCTTTCATCCATCCACCCATTTCTAGCTCCTTTCTTAATAGGAAATATAGGAATAAGCCTGACCAGTGAGAGTTTCATAGGGCAGGTAAGGAGGAGAAATTTTTCTTATTGGTACAGTTCTGGAAATTAGTGGATGGTGGATTCATACTGGATAAGACTGATAAGAAAGTCCAAAGCACAGTCCAGAGTGCACTTTCTAAAATGCAGAGGCAGACCTGGACAAAATGTTGAGTTGAAGAGCATAAAGCCAGATGATCCAATAGCCAGGGAATAAAAACGAATACCAGGTCAGCCTGGTACTTGGAAAGTGGTCTAGGCTAATTCATTCATTTGTCCAAGAAACATTCATTATGTTCTACTAAGTACCAGCAGTGTATTATGAACTGAAGCTTGAATAGTGAATAAGAGACACTAATTCATTGCCTTAATGGAGCTTACATTCAAGGGGGAAAACAGGTAACATATATGTAAATTAACAAAAATTAATAAGATCATTCAGAGTGCTAAGAGCTCTGAAGATAATAAAGAAGGCAGATTGATCAAATAGGACTGGGTAGGAAATATTATGGGGTAATCAGGGAGCATTCCTCTGAGGAGAATACATTTGAGCTGAGATCCAAATGGCAAGTATAAATGAGGAAGGTAAATAATTTGTAGAAGGGCATACCAGGCAGTGGCCAGAGCAAGTGCAAAGGCCCTCAACAAATACCATAGATGGGCTAGTGTGATGAGACTGGCTTTGTGTGATGGGAAGGTTGTATAGATTTATTTAAAGGGCCAAGGGCAGAGGAAGCCAGTTCAATTAGTCATTTATTTGTCCATCCATCCATTCGTCCATCCATCCATTCATCCATCCATCCATCCATCCATCCACCCATCCACCCACCCACCCATTCATCATACATATTGGGTGACCTCCACATACTAGGAACTGCGCTGGGCATGCGAGTTGCAGAGAAGAAAAGATCATCAGTATCTGTTCTTGAGGGACTCATCATCGATTCCCACAATCACCCTCTGAGATCAACTGGCATGTGATTGAACACTCACTTTATTGGTAAGGAAACTGAAACACAGAGTTTAATGACTGAACCTGACATCACCCAAGTGGTTAGTGGCAGGGCTTAAGTATTTTATCTTCCTTCCTTAATCAGGAAAAGCATTATGCATGACCTATTTTTTTTTTCAAACTCTCTTCCTCAGTGGGGCAACAATTAGAGTTTATCTATTGCTAATGTTTACCATTGTAGGTTTCTTTAATTAGGTGTTTTAAATTAGTGTTATTTTAATTTTACTTATCTCCTGAGACATTCTAGAGGATGAGTAGCAAATCAAATAATGCACATGAAAGCACTTTGTAACCTACAAACCATGATACAGATGTGAGTTACATATAGTTTTATATTTGAGGATATTGCTCCATGCATTAGTACTGCTTCCTCCTCAGAGATCTCTTCAGAGAAATTCAGAGTAAAATAGACTTCTGGATGGATGCTTTAAAAACATTTTCTGTTTTCTTTAAAAATGAGACTGTGAATTCTCAAACTGATCCACAATAGGTGCTTAATAAATATTTGTTGAATGAATAGATAAGATGGAATATGCAAGAGATGTGGATACCATGTGGTGGGTTTCCTTCAGTTTGGCTACTTACTGTGAAAGAGGAGCTAATTTGGGAGCACATTGTCACTCTAAGGAAACACTGATTAATTTACATATTTGTATTAGCCACCTTGGGAATGAGAAACATATGGCTCAGAGAAGGAAGATCATTCTTTTGGGAGATGGAAGTAAAATTATCTAGGGGTAGATTTCCCAATACTTTCAAAGGATTATTAATTGTTTAGTTTTGTCTTTTTAACAGTTGGGTTTAAAGGCTTATGTTGACATAATATCTTGTTTACTTTTGTTCCTCCACCTGAGCAGAAGATCCTTCAAGCCACAATCACCTGCCTTTGCTTAGAGACTGCTCAGTGGTTAATAGCTCAGGCTTTGGAGTCGGACTGACAGGGTTTAAAACTAGCCTGTCTCTTAGACCTCTGTGAATTTGGGCTAGTCTTTTAACTGCTCTGTGCCAAAATGTCCACATCCATTATTGATAAAATGGAAATAAGTAGTGTCTGCCTCGTACAGTTGTAGGAAAGATTAAATGAATCAATACATGTAGTATACTTAGAACAACACAAGAAATGCTCAAAAAGTGTTGGCTAGTATCTGTCTACTTTGGTGGGTCTCCCTTTGGATTATAAAAGCTGAAGAAGGGCTCTACCCTATTTCATTGATGCATCCCCTTAGTGCTAGGACTAGGGTGGGGTGAGTGAGGCATTTGCCTGAACACAAAATTGGGTGGGTGAGCCAAAAATTCAATATAAACAACCAAGATAAATAACGTTTTAATGCACTACTTTAAACAGTCAAAATTAGTGCAAACATTCCATAGTGAATATAATACCAAAATTTTAAATCAAGACATGATCAGTAAACTAAAGTTAATTAAAAATTATTTAAGATCATCACTTGGTCAAGGGAAACTGTCGAACACGGCAATTCTCCCAGTTGAAAATGAGATAAGCAAGAAATTGATTTTAAAATGTTATTGATGAGTTTGCTTCCAATAAAATCAAGAATGTAAAATTATACTAAATTCAGTTTGGGATATAAATAAAATATTTAACCTTAATGTTACGAGTTTTAATGCTCCTCTGTTTTGATTTTTCAACCATTCTAATGTCCTGGAAAAAATTAGCCATTAAAAACTTATATTAAAATTCCTTTTGCCCCAGGCTGCAACACAGCTTGGCCTGGCTCTGATCTTTGTAGCTCCTGGCTCAGGTCATAGTACATAGAGGTGTTCAGTTCATGATTGTGGAAGGAACTGTGAGCTCTACAGGGGCATGGCAATAGTGTATATATCTTTTGAATCCCTTCTTTTCAGTGCCTAATATAGTGACTGGTACCCAGAGCGGTTCAAAAAACATTAGTTGAATGTTGATCGAAAAAAATTGGATTTACCCCAACAGACTCAAAATTCAATTCATATCAAGCTATTGGATTCAGTATATTGAGATGTTCACAGTTGATTTCAGAAGTCTGACCTATGAAGTCCTAGCCCATGATCCCTTTATATTGCTGTGGACCATTATGATCCCTCCCCTCCACTGGAGATACGACAAAGGGCACCATGCAGACCAATGAGAAGAGTTAGCAAGCAGGGATTGTACCACAGTAAATCTCTGTGTCTTCTGCTTGCATACCTACCAGTTAGATGGCTTCACACACTTCTGACTCTGATCTTTACAACATATACTTTGTACATCATAATCCAGTATACACACATATGTCTTTTCATACATGATTAAAACAAAAGTGTCATTAAACACTTAGTTGAACTATTTAAGATGCATTTTGTATTTAGATTTTATCCTGTATCATTGAAAATGCATTTGTGATGACTTTGAAGCTGTTTCATGAACTACTGAAGGTCATGACTGACTGTTTGAAAGACCCTGCACTGGACTCTAAGTTTTTGGGAGGAACATATTGATGTCTCTCTACCATTGCACCTAGTACGACCTCTGGAACAGGGAAGGTGTCTAATAAGCCATTCAGGCTGCAGGCTTTGATGGTGAGCGTACACGTTTTGGAGGTGAACAACTGGGTTTGAGTCCCAGCTTTGTTGCTAACAATATGACTTTGGGCAAGTGACTTCACTGTCATCAGCCTCATTCTCTTCATTTGTAATAAAAATAATGACAACACCAATAATAATAGCTAACATTTATTGAAGACTTACAATGCACCAGGCTGTGTATAATGGGATGATGATTCCAACTTGACACAGGTGTTGTGGGGATCAAATGGAGTCGAGGTATAAAGTACTTGCCACATTCAAGGAACTTCGTCATTGCTGGGGCTGTTTTGTTTTTTGTGAATCCTCTGAGCCAGGACTTCCTACTGGGAGTTTGAAGTGTGTCCCTTGCTCCTTTGGGCATTTGGCACACGTAGAGCCAGGAAGAGTCTGGCACTTTGAAGAGCACTGTGAGAGCGCACCGCCAGCCGCATTCTCAAAGATCCATCTCCCAGCCTTCCTCCTGGCCAGTTTGCAACCCTTTGGTCTGCTTTGTGGGAGTTGGGTCCAGCTGGCCCTCATCCACATTCCAGCCTTTCTGGGAAGGACAGTGGCAGCATTGTTGAGGTCTGAGGCCTGCAGGACACAGAGCTCATGTCCTCAGGCTACCTGTGGCATTTCTCTCTCAGGACATTTTGATGTTCTCCTCATCAGTCTCACCAGAGAGGAGAAAGGGCTGGCAAAGTGCCGCTATAAATGCAAATCACTGGGGATGGATAAATTGTGAGAATCAGTCTGTTCTGATCAGGTTTTCTGCAAAGGAAGAAGCATTTTGCAATACCTTCTAGATACGTCTATCACTCTATAATTACACATAATAACTACCATTCATTGAAAACATGCCATATTCCACTTGCTTGATACAGGCTGGTTCAAATCTTCGTAAGAACACCTTGAACAACGAATTATCATGCCCAGTGCACAAATTAAAAACGTGATATTAAGAAGAGTTAACTAATTTCCTTCACACTATCCAGCTCATAACGCTGGAGTTTGAATCAGAACTCAAGTCTGAGTCTAATTCAAGTTCTTCGTGCTTCCCACATCACCTGTTCACAAACCATGTTCTCATTATAATCATAACTCACATTATATTTATTGACTGTTTACTACATGTCAGGCTTTGCTGTAGGCTCTTCACATGTACTGCTGGTAACACAATTCGCACAGCTTTATGAGAGAGGTACCTTATTATTCCATTCTCCAGATGAGGACTCCGAAGAACAGCTACACTTACTAAGATCATGTGCTGTTCTAAGTGCTGGATCTGGGAGAGGAATCCAGGCAGTCTGTGCTCTTGACCACTAACCTATGCTGCTTCATATTTATTTATTCTGGATCTCACCTGACCTATGAAAAAGAGCAAACATCACTACTTTACAAGTGAGGGCACTGAAGGAACTTATTTGCCCAATATTATAGAGCTGTTAAGTAGAAGGGGGACTCGATTCTGGGTCTCCTGGCTGCTGGTTCAGTGCTTGCTCTACTAGATCAGGATGTTGCTGTCCATGTCATTGAGGCATGCATGATGCTCCTTACCTACCATATGCTTGGCACCTGGGTGTGCTGAGTGGGTGTAGAGTAGCATCCCTGAGCTTCAGGACTTGGGTGGGTCATGGACCCTGGACTTAGTTGGTAGTTTCCTCTTCTGCTGGTATACTTTTATGGTTCCTCTTACTTGACTGTTACAGCCTGGTTCCAGTGTGTCTCTGGTCCTTCTGGCCTCCCTGCTGGCCATCATTGCCCCTTGGGGACTTCCTGCCTTCAGGGCATCTTGCCAGTGCAGCAATGACCTGGATTCTGACTATTCTGGCTCATTGGAGATCTTGTCTCCAATTCTTTCTGGCCATAGTCTAGGAGGATAAACCTTGGGGAAACTTCAACCAGCACTTTTCAAATTTCCCACCCTCTACTTCACACACATAAAGCATGAAGTACATAAGTGAATGTTCAGCCATATCCTTTCTTCTGAAGTTCTCTAATTGGTTTATTAACAATTTTGGTTCTCCAACAAAGCTATCCTTGACAGCAGGTACAATTTGTCAATTTTTAAGGCTCCTCCAGGGGGAATTGCATAAAGCTAGATTCATGATAAGTAGATGAGAGGTGGGAGGTAAATAACCTTTATTGTATGTCCCTATGAGCTAGGCATTTTCATATATACCATCTCATTTAATTCCAACATCTCCTTGAGATAGGAACTATTATGATCATCCCCGTGTTTAGAGAGAAGAAGACTAAGGCTCAGAGGACTAAATAAATTCAGCCAGATATGCATTTGTCATGAAATCACTGTTTCTAAGGGTTCAACGTGCATACATATCTGTATGTGTACATACATGGGTATGTATCACATAAAGACTTCTTTCTTAAGTTTTTACTGGTATAATGTCTGTCTTGTTTTTGAACCCCTGTAAAATTGACAGTTATTTGTCATTATCATATTGTACATACTTGTTCACAGGATGACCATATTTCCCATGTTGGTAATAGTCCAAATTTCAGATAATTTCATTCTTTTCAGATATGTATACCTAAACGTGATGATTTTGTATTGCACTATAATACACTAATTTAAAGAAATTCATATATTAATAACATCCCTCATTGAACTGTTTATCTTATTATTGAACTTGGAAAACAAGGTCTACGTATCCGGACACACACATATATCTATATGTAAAATGCTATGATTCTATCACATGTTTACACGTAACTAATCAATATTTGCTAAATCTGTTTCAATTGTCATGAAATGGAATTAATTGAGTGCATTAATCATTGAAAATGACAAAATGTGAAATGTGTTTCCAAAGTAAGTATAGGACTGCTTAAATACCACCTTTTAGCTTAATGTAATTCATCCACCACTTCTTCCCCTAAATCATTTATAACACAATGGAGAAAACGTGATATGTAAAGACTTGCCCATGCACACTTTCCCTTTCCTACATTCTTATGCCATCTCAGTCCTGCTGACTGTATCCAGGACCTCCCTCTACCTATATTTCCCCCGTTTGGCCTCAGATAACCTTATTGCTGACTCAGATTTCTAGATGCATACATTTCATATTGAAAATGAACCTCTTGTTTCAAGACCTCTAAGCCTTATATTAAAGAGAATGAGTAAAAAATAGCCGTTTGTAATCAAAGTATCTTAAAAATTGAATCCTCATTGATATTCTATTTCTGATCATCTAAATCAAAAGAGACATCCATTGTATTATCCAGAATTCTGTGAAAATTCTATTTACAAAGCAAACACTTGCTCAGCATCCATTACGTGCTGGGGGCTGTGTTCCAAGTGGTAGAGTTAAAATTTATCTATTGAAGAAACAATGGTGACATGCCTTTTGTATTCATTGTATCATAAGAGATACTATAGGGTATTAGAAAAGTGTAAAGAAAATACTCCTTAATCTCAAGGAAATTTTCAGTCAGTTGCTTAGGGGAGAAAACAGTTAATACTGAACTAAGAAGTCATCATGATCATCACCAATTAAAATTGTTCCTGGAAGATTGTTTGGTAAGGGAAATTTATACCACCTCTCCATGGACAGAAGTTTGGAGAGGAGGCATAAAGATAAGATGAACGTTGGCAGTGTGAAAGAGAATGACCAACTGAAACCCAAGGCCATTAGCAAGTGTTGAGAGATGGGTTCACGTAGAATTCAGGACACCAGGATCTTCTTAGACAGGATGGGGAAGTGAAAATAGTACGGGCTATGGAAACAACCCAGTTTAAATCCTGGCTCTACTACCCAATACCTAATAACTAAGCATCAGGAAATTATTTAATCTCTTTAAACCTCAAATACCTAATCTTTAAAATGGAGATAATGTTATCTACACCACAGGAATCCTGTAAAAGATTAAGTGAGACAATCTGTTACAATTGATATGTCAATTTGGCCACTCATAATTGTCGATTCTTTTGGTTAACAATGGCCTACAACAATTAGAGGTAGCTGGCGGTTGTGAATTGCTCACCAACAATCTTATTTCTGGAAGGGATGTTTTGATGAAAGCAAATCTCAGGCAGAATTCTGCCACTTGTATAAACATTTATTATCAAACAGGCTGCAAACAGCCATACATC
The DNA here is from genome assembly GCF_041296235.1 of Equus asinus. Taxonomy (NCBI): domain Eukaryota; kingdom Metazoa; phylum Chordata; class Mammalia; order Perissodactyla; family Equidae; genus Equus; species Equus asinus. The sequence continues at coordinate 71,435,489 of NC_091801.1, read as the reverse complement.
CTGTTCCTGGATAGGTCCCTTCAACTATGAATGAATTCCACTCTGGCATGGTTTCCTGATCTCTGTTTCCCCCACTAGAATGCTAATTTCATGGAGGCAGATGTTTTTGTGTTTTTTATTTATTATTGTATCTCCAAAACTTAGAGCAATGCCAGGCACTAATAAATGCTCAATAAATACCAAGTAAATGAATGAAACAATTAATGAATGAATGAACTTATCACTCTAAGGGTATAGAATAAGGTTAACATACTACATTTATATACATGTATATACCGATATATATTAAAGTACAGATAGTATAGCATGAAAAGTACCTGGCATATCCGTGTGCTTGCCTTCTCCATCCTTCTAATACAAGCTCACTGAGTATCTCATTCTTCTCTATAACTTCTAACACGGAGCTGGAACAAATTAGATGCCAGTTATATTGAACTGGGTTGAATAGACATTTTTATGCATTCATTTTTCTCATCAGTAAGTTGGAGATAATAATTCCCATTCTATCTACTTTGTTGTACTGTTGTGACATTCAAAACACAATGAATGTGACAAAAATGTATATAAAGCACTATAACATAAGGCAATATTTGCAAAATGTGAGCCATGAAATGTTTACATCAGAATCCTCTGGATTGTTTTGGAAATGTTGAGTCCTGGGACCCACCTCAAGTTTTAGTAATTCATAGCATGGCAAATGTACCTGGAAATATGCATTTTAATGAAACCCCCAAGAGATTATTTCTCACTGTACTTTTAAAAAAGACTTTATTTTTATGTTCTTTATTTTTTATCCCTAGGTGTTTAATAAACACGCTTAGTTTCAACATTGCCCTAAGAGATGAGAAGAGAGATTGTAATGATGATGGCAATGATGATGATGACAAGTTGAACCACAACAATGACTAGACCAAGAGCTCAGGGAAGAAAAGGAAGGACATTGACTTTTTACTCATCATTGTAACCCTGGCACCTAGTGTAGTGACTGTCCCATAATTAGTGCTCAATGAAAAGCTGTTGAATGAATGATGTTGATGGTGATGATGCTGTCTTTTGAAATCTCTCTGTGACACTCAACATGGAGGAGGTGACACTTGCTCCTTGAAACAAAAGATACAGGTCAAGCATGTGAAGTTCTGTCTGTGTCTTGCCAAAAGGAAGAGGATTTCCTTCTTGCACTTTCTTCCCCTCCCATTTAAACAATGTCCACAAGCTGGGAGAAGGTATATAAACATATAGATTGTGTTTGCACACCCAGCTCTGGGTTGATAATGGCCACATTTCCTGCCTTATGAAAACTGTCAGATTCTCTGTTGTCAAAGCTCTCTTTGTCCCAGAATGCCATTCATTAACCTTCCCCTGAGCTGAGAGGGTGCCCAGGGGCCTCGCCCTGTATTGTCGGCCTTTGTCTATCTCTTGTCAATCTTTTCCCACAGCAGTTCAGAAGAGGCAGTGAGGAGTTCCTTGAAAATCGTGTGTAAGGCTAATTCTTGAGAAGGGAGCCGATTGCCTAAAGGTATGCTTGATTTTTTTCATTACCCCATAAAAGAATCAAGTGAGTCAAGAAACTGCTATGGTTTACCGAAAAAAAAAAAGGTGGAGGGGGAGACAGGATAAAAGCTATGAATGTGTTGATTATTGCAAAGATGCTTCGGCCTCCCTCTCAACACACACGAATATATACATATATGTGTTGCTATCTGTCACCTTCCAGCATGCAGCAGCTGGAAGGGTCCTCGGGCTTGGTTTTAGGTAAAGGTTCTAACTCATTACCCAAATTATTGGGCTGTGAAGCCACCTGTTCTCCTGCGTTAAGTCTTCCCCAACAGCATCGGACCAGAGGCCAGAGAGGTGATTTGGAACAAAGAGAATAAATTCTGGGCCCTGGAGGTGGAATAGACCTCTTGATTGCTGTTACCACCTGCCAACTCAACTGTTTTCCTGTTAGTTCAGATCATCAGCTGCTTCCCATGTCTCTATCTAAGCAGCCTGGGAAGGCAATATGTTTCAAATGGGAGGAGAAAGTGAACAGAACACTCCCCAAATTGAAGCCCTCATTGTTTCTGTATCTATAACTTCCCAGGCATTTGTATGAGTTGTGAGCAGGGCCATTGCCTTGTCCCTTGGCTCAACTTTCAATCTCATGGTCTATGGAGGTCCAAAGTTCTTTCTTGATTTATGCTAATTCTCAGGGGCTTGTGCTCTCATGGTCACCCTCTGCCTGAAAACTTCTCACTGTTTTACCTTAAGTCAAAGTGGTCCTAGGAATTAGCCTTTAAAAATATACTCACACTAAGAATATATAAATTTAGAACTCTTTCTCCAAAATTTGGAAGTTCCAGAGAAGTTCACATTGTTGAACTTGCTGGCTTCTACCATTCACTGGCCTCCTCTTTTCTGTCCCCATCCAATCTCTGCTGCTCCTTCCTTCCCTCCAAGACTAGGCCTCATGGTGCCAAATCTTCTCCCTGTATAACATGAAGAAGGCATTCAGTTACCCACAACTCCTGCCACCACACAATCCTGTGGATGTCTGGAGCAGAAAAACTCTAGTGCAAGCACTTCATTTATCTCCTTGGAAGGTTGCCTTGGTTGGCCACAATAACATTATTTTCTTTGTTAACTTTCTAACCCTTGTAATAATACTGAATGTGAGATAAAGACAAAATCAGAGAATTGGAGTTAGTTGTCCCAATGCATGCTATTGATAAATGATGGAACTAGGATTTGAATTCATGTCTCTCTGATTCTTAAGCCCATGTTCTCTCTCCTCTGCCATATCACACCCAGGCACAAGGTTGGGGAGGAGTCCAGGGAGATGATGGGGAAAGCTTTGCCAGGGGTAAAAACTTGGCATTCTTGGATGGACTCAACACCATTGTTTAATAGACATAGCAATGCAAGCCTGATCTTTATAAAGAAGAGACATTTATCCAAGATAACTCTGTCTCTCTACCAATCTACATTAGCTTCCTATTGCTGTTGTAATGAATTATCGCAAACCTAGTGGCTTAAAACAACAAAAATTTTTATCTTATAGATCTCTGGGTCAGACTTCCAAAATGGGTTTCCCTGGGCTAAAATCAAGGTGTCAGCAGGATTGTCTTCCTCCTGGAGGCTTACAGAAGAATCTGTTTCCTTGCCTTTTTCAGCATTTAAAGACTGCCTCAGTCCTTGGCTCTAGGAATCTTCCATCCTCAAAGCCAGCAGTTGTATCACTCCAATCTCTGATTACACCACATCTCCTTCTCTGACTCTGACCCTCCTGTCTCCCTCTTACAAGGACATCTGTGATTACAACCGACATACTTGGATAATCCAGGATAATTCCCTCATCTCAAAGTTCTTTGACTGAATCACATCTGCAAAGTCTTTTTGCCATGTAGGGTAGCATACTCACAGATCCCGGGAATTAAGAGGTGGACATCCTTGGGGTGTGTGGAGAGGGCATTATTCTGCCTACTGAACCTTCATTCATCGTTTGTCTACTTTTTAGCTCAAACCTCATTTCTTAAAAACCAACCATGTACCCGGAAGTTTGGTAGGAATACAGAAATGAAAGAAATCCTCTCTCAAGTTGCTCACCCAGGAAGAGAGACAGACATAGAAACTAGTGATTAGATGGCATAGTGTGGTAAGTGCCATGACAGAGGTAAGTGCAGGGGGCTTTGGGAGACGAGAGGAAGAAACTCTAACACTCCATCTTTGAGGTGTAGTTCATCTGTGTGGTTCTCCTGGAAAATGGGATGCCTGGAGAGTCTTTAAGGAAAGTAGTCGAAGAGTGGCAGAGATTCAAGCCTGGTGCGTGGTAAGTATTATCTGCAGGTTGGTCTACATGTGGAGGGATAGCAAGTTTAACCTAAAGCAGAGGTAAAGAATTGGGGAGATAGAGAAGGACAGCTGTAGCTGGGTGAGGACATCTATGCGGAAACCATAGGATGGGACAGCTATAGAGGATACTCTGTGGTCAGAATCATCTCATGGCATGGGAGAGCACCTGTTTTAAAGTCATACATGGTGAGTAGGCTGGTCTAGACTCTCGGGATGGGATGAGCTTCAGATGGAAAGATCATTTGGTCAATTTTGGGGAACTGGTTAAGCGGGGAGGCTGGAGAAAGGAGGTTTGTAGTGGAAGAAGACTCTCATAAAAGCCTTAGGAGTTAGGAGAAAAAGTGGAAAACTGCTATATCTCATAAAGTAGAAAACGCCTACACTTAGTCATATATATTTCCATACTGAGGATAATTTGATTTCTGTAGTTTAATGATCAATTCCATTACATTCCACAAACATTTATTGAACATCTACCATACATTGGCTCCTGTGTTTAACACAAGGATGCAAAGGACTCTGTCTTCCAGGAGCTCAGAAACTAGCCTGAAAAATCCTACAACAAGAATGTGAACAAAGTGCTATGAAAATCTTTTAGTAAAGTTGCATGTGAATTTCTGGTATATGAGTGTAACAGTGCTATGGCTTTGCTATTGCAGTCCTGGTTGTGTTTCTCTGTAATACTTTCCTGTAGCAAACATTCATCAGGTGCTAGCCATCAGTCCAGGCTGTGGAGATATAAGAGTGAGCAAGACAGAGAAAGTCCTCATCTCCATGTTGCTTACCTTCCAGCCAGAGAGTACGACAGCAGGCCAGTGAGTGAGCAAACAAGATAAGCATAGACCAGTGCTATGAAGGAAGTAAACAGTAACATCAGGAGCATCTCTGGGAGGTGGCCAAAGCTAGACTGAGTGGTTAGGGAAAGTTTCCTTGCATTTCTATTAAGTAGAAGCCTAAAGGATGATGAATTTCTAGAGGAAGAGTTTTCTGGGGACTATACTGATGGTGTTGGAGGCATTTTGAGGTGACAGCAACCCACCTGCATGACGCATGTCCATGAGAATGAACAGAACCATCCTCTGGTGCCACATGATTCTCTGAATTGTGTTTCTCTTACAGGGCCAGGTGAGAAGTAGAATGGGAAACAAAAGACTCTTACTGTCTAGCCACCTAGCCTCTTATGAGCCAAGCTGATGAGGTATAAATTTAGCTTATTAATAGTGCATTAGTTTTCTATTGCTGTGTAACAAATTACCAGAAATGTAACGGCTTAAAATGATATTAATTTATTATGTTACATGTAGGTTAAGAGTTCAGACAAAGCTCAACTGAATTCTCTGCTGAGCATATCACAAGGATAAAATTAAGGTACCAGTTTGGGCTGTGATCTCCTCTGGAGCAAAGCATCCCTTTCAAGCTCACAAGGTTGTTGGCAGAATTCAGTTCCTTGTGGTGTAGGACCAAGGCCCCCATTCTACTGCTTGCTGTGGTCCAGGAACAATTCCCAGTTCCTAGAGACCGTGTCAGTTCCTTGCCATGTAGTTCCTTCCATGGGCCCTCTCACACTTCAACTTTATTTAACTTCAGGAAGGACCCAATTCCTTTTAAGGGCTCGCCTGATTAGGTCAGGCCCATCTTGATAACTTTCCTTTTAGTTAACTCAAAGTCAAGCTATTAGTAACCTAATGACAAGAATGGTACTTCATCATATGCAAGATTCTGCCTGCATTCAAGGGGAAGGGATTACAAAGGGCCTACCCATGATGGTGCAGGAATCTTGGGAAAATCTTGGAATTCTACCTACCACAACCAGTGACTATCCAGGCTAACCTGGATTTATCTGGCTGGTGAGATCAGGTTTTCTCTATCAATTTTTCTCAAGGTGAAGTCATTCATACCACCAACTGCCTACTTATGTCAGTTTCACCAGACATATATGTGAATAAACACTAATGCGGAATGTTTCCCACATGCCAGGTATCATCTTAAGAACTTTAAGTATGTATATTAACACATCAAATCTTTACAACAACCTTATTCAATTAAGTACTATACATATCTCCATTTTACAGATGAGAAAACTGAAAGGTCAGCTGAGGAAAGATGAGTAATTTGCTTAAGTTCACATAATTAGTAAGTTGCAGAAGCAGGTTAGAGTTTAGGCAATTAACCCTGCCTCATATTGCTGTGCAATGTTAAGTCCCACGGTGTCTCTGGTCTCAGAAAAGCTGTACAATCTCAAATTGTACTAAAACCCACCCAAGCTGGCATTTCTAATAACCCCTTGACTCTAGTAACTAGTGATCAATTCTTCCACTACCTAAAACAGCCCAAATAAGGTGAAGAGGCTTGAGTACCAAAGTTACTCTTTCTGTAGATAGGGAAATGATAATTTCCTTGGATTTTCATGAATAAATCATATTTTTATATACCAGCTCCTAGCTTCTTGTGTATTTCTCAAATACTTCAGGAACTTTGCCGCAAACAGAAAAGGAAGTTTTTAAAAACTTTCTTTATTTAAAGATCTTAGGTGAGAGAGCAAGAAACAAAAAATAATACAAAAAGAGCTCCTATGGGTCATCAAAAATAAACTCCATTTAACCAGAATTTATGAGCTAGTACTGATACAACTTCCATTCCATCAAATAGAATGATAAAAAGGTTTCTCTATTGAATTGAGTTCCAAGCTCTTAACCATATATAGTTCTATAAAATTCTTCTTAAACTTTTAAAAGGGGTCATATAATGATTCATCTTTAGATAAGAGGTGGAAGGAAATGATGTTCTTTCAAATTTTGGCTTAGAATCTGTTTTACTAACCACTTGATTGGTTTTTTTCACTCAGTGGAAAGAGAAAGGAGACACTGTGGTTTGTGCATCAGCCCCTCTAGATAAATAACTATAAGCTAAGGGAGCAACAACTTGCTCATTAATCATATATTGGTAACCAGCTTCTACTGTCTCCTCTCTTTGACTTGCAAACTTTGCCAAGTCTTATGACCTTTATACATCATGACGTTTTACCAATCTACCATGGCACAGGGGTCTACCAGGTGCCTTTCATGTTGGACTACCAAATTTTGATCTGTATGTTGAGTTTCTTTTATTTTGTTGTAACGATATATTCCGCAACAGTGATGTCCCTTAGAGAGAAAGTTAAGGTTACAGGGTGTGAAGCTGTGTGCAACTTGCTGAAACAAGAAGCAAGATGAATGGCATAATATAAAGCCACCTCCCAAGGAAAAGTTCATCTTGACCAGGACATACCAGACATTTCTCTGGCAAGTCTATAAGAAGAATGACCAGGGTAGCAGACAGCTCTATACAAACCAAGATGCAATTTTGAAGGATGACCAACCATCCATTGGACAATAACTGTGAATGCTTTCTATGGACATTGTCAGACACGCTTATACTACATGGGTTATTATGTTGTAATTAATGATAGCTTATTTAGTGATATTTTGTGCCCTGCATTGTTATGATTTCCCTAAATAAAATCTTTTCTAATTTTTAAGTAGTAATTACTCATCCTGTGTAATTTTCTGAAAATTGGTTTAAAAAAAAAAGACAAGAAAAAACTTGTACTCATGTTTTAATTCCTTCAAGTGTACTGTCAGTATTTTTAGTATTCTTCTCTGAACCATGGTTTTTCCATCTGTAAAAGAAAAGACTTGCAGAGTATTGTAGTGAATAAAAGATAGCAGAGTCTGTCTGCTGGGCTTTTTGGAAACTGAGAGAGTACATTGTGAGTGAAGCTCTAAGTTTCCTACCCTCCCTTCAACGAGAGAAGTCTAGCTTTATCTTTTTTATACTGTTGGTGTTTGGGCTCTTTTAGATTCCTTTCATCTGCACGTAATGGAAAACCCCACTCAAATTGGCTTAAGCACAAAAGATAGTGTATTTATTTACATAACTAAGAAGTCCAGAGGCAATGGCTTCAGGTACAGCTTGATCCAGCAGGTTAATTATATTTACCTTAGGTGCTCATTTCTTTATGCATCTCAGAGCTATGCCTCCTGTACTTGCTTTGGCCTCAGGCTAGAAGCACTAACGTTAGCAGCAATGGAGCAGGACTGGGGTCAATCTCATACAATACACATGGAGTAAGGGTATTTTCTCAAAGAAAATTGAAGTATATTTTATCGAGAAGGAGGCAAAATAAGAGTAATTGTTGCCTACCTCAGGGTCCATTTAAGATGTTGCCTGAAAAACGGTTTCCACTGCTAAAAACAAGTTCGAAAGCTCTAGAGAAGGCCATTCCTAAGAACTTTCCAGCTCTACATTTCTCTGATTCTAGCTTTTTCTCATTTGACTCAGTGTTAAATGCCCCAGAATGTTCTAGGTCAAGCTAATCTCATTAAAGTTCAGAATGGGTTAACAGCATAAAGCAGAAAACATTGAGTATTACAAATAATGTCTCATATGTTCTCGGCAAAAGTCCTGGTAGCACATTCCAAGTTTGTATTAACCCGGAGACCAACGTGTAATTATTTAAATGAGAATTTTCCCTTTAAAAGAGGAACGAGTCCCCGAGGGCTGATACTCACAGCTGACTGCCATTTGCTGAGTGAAGCCAGTTGTTACCTTAAGTCAAAATTTATTACAGGTATCACGGAAGGAAAAGAAAATCTTCCATTTATTATGTAGGGATCTGGAAGGCCTGGGCATCCTGTCCATCCAAGCCTGGCTCTTGAAATAAGCTCCCTCCCTGCCTGCTGTGGGATTAGCTGATGCCATCCTTATCACCATGACACCAAGTGGAGTTAAGAGCTAATCCTACTTTTGGGAGCTTGGAGACCCAACTCTAGGGGCGAGTGCTGTGAAGTCAAACACTCCATCCATAAAGACAATCAATAAATATATATCAGGTGCCTGCTCTATATAGGGGTTGAGCGAAGGTCAGGGAGTCAGGTGAGCTAACTTCAAGAAGTACTACAAATTCACTGTCTTCTTTCAAGGCCCCATGTCTTTTCTTCATGGGGTACCCTTTGTCGGTAATGCCTTCCTCTCCTTCAGTCATCCTCAAGGTCCATCTCAGGAGTCATCCCCTCCAATAGGCCACCCTCCGTCAATTGGAATTACTATTTCTAAATACTCTGACAGTAATTCCTAAATGCAGCGCTTACTGCTAATGGCTTCTTTGGTCTTCTGCTATCCCTCATCGGGGCAAATTTTTAACCCTCAATTTTCTCATCTATGAAATGGGGATAATAACCTTTGATCAGAGAGACTGTAGAGATAAAGTTGGAAGTGCTTCATAAGTGTTTGGCATTCAGTAAATATTCAATACATTCAGGTTGTAAATATAAACTCTATAAAAAGGGCAAAATGGAAGATGAAAAGTTTGTAATGTGAGCAAGGGTGAAGTCTTGACTCTGCTTTTGAAGTAGCCTCGTACAAAACTGTTACTGAAGAAACAGCTTCCTTAGCACTTCAATGACCCATTAGCTTAGCATATCAGCGATCAGTAACCACCTGGGATTAACACTGCCTTGCAGATAGATTCCAGCGTTCCCCAGGTCTGCTCAACATCTGCTGAGTATCTGCATTGCTCACGTGGAATCTTTTCTTTGAAATATGGGATCCCACTGAGAGGAAAAACATCGTCTCTTCTTTGGATGTGTTGAAACAGAGTTTGGATGGCAACTGCCCAGGGATACGCTAGAGATGATCCCTGTATTGGTAGAAATGTTATGACAATGTTAGATATGACATCCAATAAGGTTTCTTTGAGATATATGATTCCAGGCCCCTGGATGAGTTGGTTTTTCTTTCTTTCTTCTTTTAAAATGCCTTTTACTTTTCTATGCTTAGATAAATTACTTAATCCTAGTTCCTGAAGTTTCCCACCTGTATAGGTGGGCAAATAAATTCTAGTCTCTATTCTGTTTCCCCATTAAGAGATGATTACACATGAATAACAAAAGATTTCGGTTGTGAAATCCTTGGAAGCAACATTCAAAATAAATCTAAGATTTTACTCTAGGAGATGAATGATTCATATGCCTAAGCAGTACATATATTCCAAATATATTTGTACTTTTCTCCAGAAAACACCAAATCCTCATCTGGACTACCTTGAATCATTTCGGTCCTTTTTTAACTGGGACCACAGTTTGACAGAGTGAAAAATGAAAACTAAGAACAAAATTCTTTTCCTTTCCTTTTTTCCTCTTTTTACGACCGAGATGGAAGCTGGTGATTGAAAGGAAATTTTATGCAAAACTTTGAACACTGTCTCTGATATTCAGCTGTGCTGGATTCCCTCCAAATATAGAACGTTCAAGAGTATCTGTTCCCAGATGATGCAAGTTCCCACTTGTTGATTGGGCGGGTTTACTTTTACCTGTTTCAACACCTTTGTTCTTCCCATCTCCAACCATGGTACCTAAGCAGAAACAAAGGCGAATGACTGCTTGCTTCTTGGCAGTTTTATGGATGGGATTTAAAGTACTCTCTCCTTTCCTACCTGGTTTAGGAAAACAGAATGCTAAGCTTGCAATGCTTTGCTCCTTTGGAGTGAAGCCTTATTTGGGTTCTGCTTAAACAAGGAGGGAAAGATTAGAACAGGGAGGTAAAGAGAGGTCAGAGTTTAAATCATTGCTCTGTGCTTCCTAGCTGTATGACCATGCATGACTGTGTGTCGGTTTTCTCATCTGTAGGAAGGGGATAATAATACAGACCTGCAGGGTGTCTATGAGATTCAAATAAGATCATTATTTAAAGCCTTTGTTGTATGGCAGGCATTCAACAATCATTAGCTTCCTTCTTTGTTTGCTTCCTCATTCCAAGTTTGTTCTGCTGATAGAAGGGGGAATGATAAGCTGTAGTCAGGTGAATAGGAGCCTGACTCTAATATAATTTCACAGTTGCAGAGCCAACCCAGACAGAATTGGGAAACCATTGACATTTGTCTTCAGGTTGGCCACTCCCATTCCTGTCCACTCTGCTCTGCTGTTTCTCTAGGGCCCCTGATTTCCCTATGTCTTTCTCCTTCCTCTTATCAATCCTCGTCTCTAGAAAATATCCAACAAACTCCTTCCAAACTAAGGTGCAAAAGACTGGTAAGGTTCTGTATACATTTGAGGATAAAGAGTTAATCCAAAGCAATGAAGCATTTACTATTGGGCAACAACCAGGTCAGTGGTTGATTTCCACATCTGCATTTCTTATTTATTCAGCAAATATGCACAGAGCTCCTTTTCAGTGCCAGATTGTGGAGTTTAGAATATATGGCTGAGTGAGACACGGCCATTGTCCTCGCGAGTTTTCCAGTCTTGTGGGAATCAACTACGTAAATATAAATAGTAATAGCAAACATTCATGGAGCACTTCCCATGTGCCAGGCACTGTTCTGTGTGCTTGACATACAAATCTTCCTCCACTTACGATAGGGTTATGTCCTGATAAATCCATCATAAGCTGAAAAAATCAAAAATGCATTAAATACACCTAACTTACCTAATGTCATAGCTCAGCCTAGCCTACCTTAAACGTGCTTAGAACACTTATATTAGCCCACAGTTGGACAAAATCATCTAACACAAAGCCTATTTTATAGTAAAGTGTTGACTATGTAATTGTTGAATACTGTTCTGAAAGTGAACAACAGAATGGTTGTATGTATACAGAATGGTTACGTGTATCGGTCGCTTACCCTCAAGATCTTGTGGCTGACTGGGAGCTGTGCTCGTTGCCGCTGTCCAGCATCAGGAGAGTATCATACAGCATATCACTAGCCCAGGAAAAGATCAAAATTCAAAATTCAAAGTACAGTTTCTACTGAAAGCATACCGCTTTCACACCATTGTAAAGTCAAAAAATCTGTCAGTTTTTTCACCTGTATATGAATTCGTTTATTCTTTGCAGCAACCCTATTAGTTGGTTACTATTACTGGCTGCAGTTTGGAGTAAGGAAACTGAGGCTCAGAGAGATTAAAAGTCCTCCCCAAGGTCACACAGCTAGTTAACTTGGTCCAGCTCTAGAGCTTTTGTTCTTTACCACTTACTTCCTCATTATACACAAGACAGTGTGATGGCCACTTCTAGGATTCTGTTGTTAGGGAGTGATGAGTGATGCAGACAAAGACTATGGACAGTTTATTTGAGAAAGCAAAGGGAAGAGGAAAAATTATAAACATCCATCAGAAGCAGAATATTTAACTTAATCATGGTATATCTATATGACAAAATACTTGCAACTGTTAAAAAGATGGGGATACAATGCTCAACTTCAAAGGAAAAAAAGAAGGTACCAAAAATTTATATAGCACTATTCCAAATTTTTGAAAAGTGTGTTTGTGTATATACAAATATCTCTGTACCTCAGTGTGTAAGGCATTTAGTGCCAACGCAAATACAACACAGTCCTGGCACTGGAGGAGCTTCAAGTTTAGGAGGAGACAGGCATTTCACTAATGGATTTTCAGACATTAGAGGGCTGTGCATGGGGCAGTGGTGCCCAAGGGATCTGGGCTTTGCTGGCTCAGTGGGGAGGGATCAAGGAAACAGTCACCCGGAATAGCAGCCTTACCTCTTTCCCTCTAGAACTTTATCTTCAAAGGACAAACTGATTTGCTCTGTTTATGTTTGCCTCTCTGAGAAGGAATGATGGAAAGTCCAAGCTCATCTATTTCCTTCCAAACCTCCAGCAGCCTACCAGTGAATCTATCTTTGACTCCTACTCCCAGGTTCCCAGCCCAGAGTCCTACTACCTCCAAATCCTCTCCAAGTGTCCCCTGCAATGTGTCACATTTTTTGGAGGGGGTGTCTTGAGCTACCATCTGTTACCAATCTTTCTCTTTTTGCTTGAGGAAGATTCAGCTAGAGCTGACATCTATGCCAATCTTCCTCTATTTTGCATGTGGGGTAGCCACCACAGCATGGCCACTGATGAATGGTGTAGCTCCACACCTGGGAACCGAAGCCAGGCTGCCAGAGTGAAGCATGCCGAACTTAACCACTAGTCTATGGGCCAGCCCTGTGCAATGTGTCAGTTTAATCCAAGAGATCCTCTGATCTCCTGATGGTCAGGGAGTTGAAGCTCAAATCCTGGTTTCTGACCCCAAACTTTCTCTCCAAAGTTGCAGCTGGGTGTTTGGCCTTCAAATGAAAGGCTCCCATTCTACAAGATGCCTTGCAACTTGCCCTTCCCAAAGATGGGGAAGAATCATCACTTCTGTTGACTGCATGCTGACTGTGAACCAGGCGGGGTCCCTGCATTATGTCTTTTCCTTATAACAACTATATGGTGTAGAATTTATCATCCTCATTTTAACGGTGGAGAAGATCCAGCTCAGAGTGGGTGATGGCAGGGTCTGCTGAAGTCTTAACGGGTGGTTACAACTGCAGTGCCTAATATAGTTCTTGACACATAAAAGGGGCTCCATTAGTCCTTGTGTTTTGACTCTCACAGGTAGTAAGTGGTGGATTTGAGACTAAAGTTCATGTCTACATGATTCCAAAACCTTCTCTTTTTCTGCCATGCCATGCTGCTCCTCAGCCTGGGCTGTCATTTGCTTCAGTGCTCTTTTCGTGAATAGTCATCCTTCCTGGCTCCTATTGCTTTTTGGGCAGAGAAAGTGCATTCACTAACCACCCCTCTAACTACCGGTAATTCATGATGGCTTCTGGATCAAAGGGTTAGGGAGTGTGCCCAGGTGGAGTGTGGGAGCCCTCTGGATGTTTGCAGGAACACTGTTTCACCCCGTGTACCCGGGAGGGTAACCTTTCATCCTTTCTCTGCTTTCTTTAGAAGCCTATCAAACGACTCCAGGCTTTTTCTTTCTCTTTTTTATCACTCCCTGGAACAAAGTCGGGACTTGTGCAACTGCAAGATTCTTTTCTGTGGGAACAATAATCTCATTTCAATATGTGTGGGTGGGTAGATTATAAGTTACGGGTTTGGAGCTCAGTTGCAGGACTAGGGAGGGACTGGGTTAAATAGCTGTATGATTAACAAGCTACTGTGCTTTTATGGGCTAGAAAGAAAAGGTAGCTGTGAGGATATCAGTTCAGATTGGGAATGATTCACCCAAAAGTATTCAGGAGGTAGGAGTCGGGAGGGGGGAAAGAATTTACCCCACTACCTCCTGGAAGAGAACAGTATGTAATGTACTCAGAGAAGTTTAATCCTTTTTGTTTTGAAGTCTTCCTCCTCCCTGTGGGAAAGGTTTCTAAAATCATGCAGAGAATGCGCCGTGTAATAGATACCACTTTACATTCTATCTGCATGTGGTATGAGCAGTAAGTCTTAGATGAAGCAGAGATTTGGGGATCAGCTGTCAAGATAGGCGATTTTGAGTAATCAGACCACCTCTCTAGGTTTGTGTCATGGCAAGTTGGACTAGATGATCTTTCAGCTGTCTTCTAGGTTCACTCCTTCATCCAGTGTTTATTGAGCACCTGTCAGGACCGAACAAACTGGTGTTGGCCTGCAGTCCATCAAGACCCCTCTTGTCTCCTACCTGAATTCAGAACCAATTGAGAGAAGGACACTGAAGTTAGTCAAATGCAGATTAGAATATCACCACCATCAGAGATGAACACTATTGAGGGTGTAAGGCTAAAGGGAACAGAGTAATGGCTTTCTTAACCCCAAATCTCAGAATAAAAATAATTTGTTCATTCATTCTCAAACACTGTTGGACCACGACAGGGTCTCCCACCTCTGTGTGTGTTGGTGGGGGGGGGGGGGCGGTCCTTCTTCAGCAAAACTTGCAGCACAGAGAAGCAGTGCAGAATATAAATTCTCTGCTGTCAGATGTACACTGCCAGAGTTCCAACAGGCTTAGCTCCTTCTCCCAAATGCACTCAGTAGCTAAGTCACTCCCCTTCCCAGTGGAGGGTAAGACAGAGAGTGGAGAGAGGTCTTATGGTTTTGGATAAATTCTTCCTTATGGAAAGCAGAGAAGTTGAGAATAATTGTTGTGGTCAAGCCAGTAGACACTCTGCACACATCCATTGTCATCTACATTTCCCAGCCTCCCTTGCTGTCAGACCATGTAACTTTTTCTGGCCAATGGACTTGAGTGGAAGTAATGGATCACTTGTAAGCTGAATCAGTTAAAACCTTCCTCTGTCCCTCTCATTCTCTGCCTTGGTCACCCTGGTGGCATATGTTCTAAATGGCTTGGCTATAAGATGAAGGAAAACTGTCCAAACTGAAATGGGCATTGCGTAAATGGGATATAACCTTTATTTTTCTAAGTTACTCAGGTTGGAGATTTAGCTCTTACCCCAGCAGAGCTTATCCTATCCTGACTAAAATAATGCTCCTCCCTAAACATTAGGAACTGGACTATTGTGGAAAAAAACCCAGGCATTATATTGTACTCATGGAGAATTCAGTCTCGTGGGGAGGGTAGACATCAAACAGGTGAAAAAATAAATAGTTACAACCTGTGCTAAAGGCTGTGAAGGAAACGTAGAGAATAATTGGTAGGGAGTAGATTTAAGTTTCGTGATCAGAGTAGGCATCTGTGAAAAGGCGACATTTTACCATGTCTAAAATGGCATATTTGAATAGAAAATGATAGTCCTTTTACATAATAATCTCATGCCATTGACATTCCAGTACACTCCTCTCATGGCAGGAGCATCTCCTCATGTGGATGGTATACTGCCTAGTCCACAGAAGCCAAGAGTTCCTTCAGCCCATTGCCATTGGCTGAACAGTGTCATCTTCCATTTCCGGTTGTGGTTTCTATTATAGAAACAAGCTTTCATTTTTATTTGACAAACGTGTATAACATTGTCTGCTTTCCAAAACTACCTCAAAACACCTCCTTGACAATATTCAGTTGCCTTCCCCTCATCCCCACTCTGTGTGATGTGTCCTTCCTGGTTGAAAATCACTGATCCAGACTGTGACTTTGAAATCTCAGGATTCTAACCCCAGTGGCCAATATACCTAGAGATCCAACAGGCACATCCTTCAATAGGAGCAACGTGTGCATTAATTTTAATGGAAAGGCCTGCACTTTTCTTCAACTGATGGTCCAAATATAATCTGAAGACTGTGGTAGCCAATTGCTTTTATTGGGATCTCCAGGATCCCTCCTCCTTATTTTGGTAACAATTTCATAATTTTCCACTGGGGCGTCACCCCCTCTCCACTCTCCATCCTTATCCTCTGGGCAGACATGTGACTCAGGCCTTGACCATCAAAACATGACATTGTCTTGGCTCCAATG
This sequence comes from Equus asinus, assembly GCF_041296235.1. NCBI lineage: Eukaryota > Metazoa > Chordata > Mammalia > Perissodactyla > Equidae > Equus > Equus asinus. The sequence goes on along the minus strand of NC_091801.1, from coordinate 71,419,461 downwards.
ATTGGTCCACATATGGGCACATGACCCAATTCAATCAACTGCAAGACTTGTGTGGGAATCTTAGGGAAAGAGAAGCTTTACCCTCTCTGCTGGATAGAAACCTAGGAGGACATAGGGCTGTAGGTGCTAGCTTTCATCTTGCCTTAGAATTCAGCAACACTGAAGTGAGCAGGGTTGTTTCAAGGCATAAATGAATTCAGTACTCACGTCAACTTCCTCCTTGTCCCCAAGCCAATTTGAGTTGGGTTTTCCATGGTTTGCAATGAAAATCAATCTACCTGATATCGAGGCTAAAATTCGTAGGAGGAAAAGAAAGACATCAATGAACCAAATGTCAACCATTTTGCTGATCTAAAGTGTCTTCAAGTATCTCCAAAATTCTGAGTTCTTCAAAGTGGTTCTGATAATTGCCTGAGGAAGGAGGTCACGTTCCAATAGTCTAACTTCCGTAGTGGGGAACATATTTATTTAGAATAAAGAACAATAGCTTCTATCTAATTACAAGGTATCATTCAAGGTATAAAAGGGGGAAAAAACTATGATCGTTACAAAAAAAGGCGCGTGAAAAACATTTAAAAGCTAGGCAATAAAAACAAACAAACACAGAAAACAGAAACAACAACAACAAAAATCTTGTGGAAAGTTCTTTGCCTAGTGAGAGCTGAAATAAATGTTAACTGCTTGACTCCTTAAAGTAGAATTAACTTAGACAACTTACATAGCTATTTAATTCTCTCTTTCAGTTTCTGTCTTTCCCTGCGTTCTTCTTAGGGTGTAGTTTTAATTCTAGAAGGCCAAAAGGAGAGAAACTGTTCCACATTGATAAGTAAGTCAGATTTGCCTTAGGTGGTTCTCAAGTTTTGATTGACAACCATTTCCTCCTTCCTCCATTCTGGAAGGAAGGAAGATGAAAGGAAGAAAGGAAAGAAGAAAGGAAAGTAGGAAAGAAGGAAAGAAGGAAGGAAGGAAGCCAAGAATGATCAAATGCATCATTAAAAACCTAACTGTCACTACAACCTTATAAGTTAAATTATGTCACTTCAAGTTTATGAAAGAGAAAACTGAGGCTTAGAGGGGGTGACAATTATAATTAATCTTTATTTGGTGCTTCATATGTCACAGGTACTTTTCTACGTGCCTAATATGAGTTAGCCTATTTAATTCTCACAACAACCACATGAGGAAGGCAACATTATCTTCAGTTCATGGAGGAGGAAATAGAAACAAAAGGAGATGAAATAACTTACCCATGCTCACACAACTTGTGTCAGAGCCAGGATTCACACCCAGGTGGTCTTACTCCAGAGTCCATGTGTTTAGCCAGTAGGCTATCTTGCCCCTATAGACCAAGGGATCTGTACAGGTTGATTTGCTCAAAGTTTCAAAGTGAACTAGTAATTGTAGTAGTCAAGTTTCTTTAGTGCAGACAACATAACGAAATCTAGCTATTTTAGAAGAAAGGGATCCATTAAAAGATGTAGATAGTTCCCACAATTGATGAAGAGGCTGAAGTAACAGACTCTAGGCTGATCTTCCAGGAAAGATTCCCAGAGCCATACCATGGAACTAAGCCACACAGAGAGAGGCTACACCTGTCATGATCAGGCACTGTGCACCAGGAGCTGCCACCCCAGCTGAAGCTTCCAGAACCAGCTACATCTGCAACAGTCTGTGTCAGCAGAATGGATTCCCTGCATCCTGTGACCTTCTCCATGAATCTGTCTCATTGCCCCAGAAATGTCCTCCAGGGCCCATCTGATTAGTAGAGTCTATGCTGCACGTTAGTCTTACAATAAGGAAAATGAATTCTATGTTGGAAAGGAGGGACTTACACTGTATAAATACCCAAGTGTAGAGAGGATATTCACATGGGCTATGTAACACTTGTCCACTGCAACTGTAGAAATGAGATTGGAGCCTAGATCTAGCCAACTCCAGCATCCCTGATCTTAACCATGTTATTATTAGGCTGCCCTCTAATGCCCTTGTCTTAGAGCACCTCAGGGCTCACCAGTGTTAGGATCCCTGTATCTGTGACACCTCACTAGATCTGTTCAGGCTCCCTAAAGAGATAGCTTCTGCCAGGTCCATGCTCATTATCCAGAAAAGCGTGTCTGTCTTGAAAGCCTGGTGCCCTTTCTTCCTGAAGAACTGGAATGGATGCTTGAGGTGGAAACCTGATCATGTGCTTTACCACTCTCTGTGGAGTCTAGAGGCTGGAGTCCGAAGACTCAATAACTTGCTTCCTTTTTGCTTAAGCCTCTCATTTGCTTTCAGACTGAGACTCTAAGGGGAAAGAACCTGTGTCTCCCTCATACTGTTTTTCCTGCTCCTAGGACTGGGCATGGGAGGTGCTCAGATAAATATATGCTGAATAAGAGGAAGAGTGTAAGGATATATGGGTGGTAGAACGGCTCTCTTGATCCTAAGTTGCCTCCCAAGGAGGGACATGTCTAGTCAGGTTTGGGAGAGAGTTTGTGGAGAGATAAAGAGCAACAGATAGGCCAGAAGACCATGTCACACTCCAAAGGAAGCCATAATCCTCCCACTAACACAGTCACTTCACATCCCACCGTAAACCCCACTCTCTTCCCAACAGCTACTTCACACTCGATAGTAAATGGCAATCTTCTCCTGCCATGACCAATTCACATTCCACATTAAGCAAAAATTATCCTTCCTTATAGCCACTTCATACTCTTCAGTAAATCGAATTCACAACCCAACAACCATTTCATACTCCACAGTAAACCACAATCTTGCCCTCTCTAAACCACTTCACATTCCATGGGAAGCCCCACCCCTCCCTCCCGCAACCAATTCACATTCCACATTAAGCACCAAATCTCCCGTGCTACAACCACTTCACACTCCACAGTACAATTCCTACCCCTACAACCACTTCACACTTTATAGTAATCCCAAATCAGCCCTTCCCACACCACTTCATAGTCCAAGAACAGGCCCAGTCCTTCTTCCAAGAACCACTTCACACACCACAGTAAACCCCAATTCTCCCTCCCCATAAGCCCTTACCAGTCTAGAGTAAACCCAATTCTCCTACCACTAAACTGCTCAATGCTCTGTACTAATTACTAATCTTCCCATCCCTGCACCTGCTTCACACTCCACATTAACCATCATTCTTCTCTCCCCACATGTATTTCACACTAAACAGTGAGCCTCAACTTTCCTCCAAAGCACTTAACACTCCACAGTACTCTCCAATCCTCCCACCCCATAACAACTTCACACTTCTTGGTAAGGCTCTCCACAATGCTGCTACCACTTCACACCCCATGGAAATACCAGTCTTTTCTCCCACATGACGCTTCTACCCACCTCACTCCCATGATAAGCCCAACCCTTTCTCCACAAAACCAGCTTACATTTGACATTAACTACCAATCATCCCTCCTTACAGTCACTTCACATTGAACAGCGAACCCCAATCTTCTCTCACATCCCTCACATTCCACTACTCACAGCCACTTCACACTCCACACAATGCTCAATTCTCTCTCCCTAAAACATTTCATGCAGTAAACCCCAGTCTTCTCACAAATGCTTGACATTTCCCAGTAAACCCCAAAGCTCACCCACTACAACCCCTTCACACTCCACAGTAAGAACCAATTCACCCAGTCTCAAACTATTCAGACTCCAAATTCTTACCTCCACAGCCCTTTGACATTCCACATTAATCCCCAATCTTTCCTCTCTACAAACACTACACACTCTACAGTCAACTCCAACCCTCTTTACCCACAACTTCTTCACACTCAACAATAGAATGCAATCCACCCACCCTCACAACCTTTTCATACTTCACAATAAGCCCCAACTGTCCTTCCTCAAAGCCACTTCACACTCCACAGCAATGTTCAATCCTCACTCCTCACAATCACTTCACACTCCACAGAAAGCCCCAATCTTCCCTCTGTAAAACCACTTCATACTCCACTAAATAGGCCAATTCTCCCTCTACCCAGCCACTTCACCCTCTAGAGGAAACAACAATCTTCACTCATCCATAAGCGCTTCATGTCCATAGTAATCTACAATCCACCCTCACGACAAACACTTCACACTCCACAGTAATTCCCAACCCTCTCTTCCCATAATTACTTCTCGGTCCACACTGAACCCAATTCTTCCTCCCTGCAACTGTTTCAGAGTCTATGGCAAGCCCCAATCATTTCCACTTAAAACTACTTCACGTTCCATGGTAAACCCCCACCATCCCCTCCAATGACACTTCACATTGTGAAGTAAACACCAAACCTCCCCCATCACAGTCACTTGACTCTCCACAGTAAACCAAATCTTCCATCCCCACAACTACTTCACACCCACAGTCATCCCCAATCCTTTCTCTCCATAAAGAATTCACACGCCACCCATGCTCACAGCACCTTCATACCCGACAGTAAACCTCAATCCTCCCAACCCCACAATCAGGTTACATTAAACAATAAAGCCCGATTCTTTCACCCCACAACTTCACATTCCACAGAACCGCAGAAAGCCCCATTACTTCATTCTATAGCCAGTTATTTCACACTCCACAGCACAGCAAATACTCCCTGCACACAACCAATTCGCATTCCACATTAAGCATTACTCTCCCCTCCTCCCCCAGCAAACTCTCATACTCCACTATAAATGCCAATTCTCCCCACCCCACAGCCTTTTTACATTCCACAGTAATCTCCGATCCTCCCTTTCTACAGTAGTTCACACTCCCCAGTAAACCCCAATCCACTCCCCCCACACTCCTTTCACAATCCGTAATAAACTCCTATCCATCTTCCCTAAACCACTTGACACTCTATAGTTAATCCCCAAAGTCACACTCCACAGTAACACCAACCTTCTATTCCGACAACCTATTCACACACCATGATAAACTTCTATCCCCCTGCCCCAACGACCACTTCACACCCCACGGTAGTTCCCAATCCTCTCTCTCCACAACCAATTCCCATTCCACACTAAACTCTGGTCCTCTCTTCTCCACATGACCACTTCACCCTCCACAATGACAATCCTTGCACATCCACAAATGCTTCACACCCACAGCAATCCACAATCCTCCCTCTCTACAAACACTTCACACTGCGTACACCCACAAACCTTTCACACTCACAGGAAACTGCAATCCGCGCAGCCCCACTATCCCTTCACACCCACAGTAAATGCCCTTCCTCGATTCCCACAGTCCCCGTGCGCTTCACAGTGAACTCTGACCTTCCCACCCACACAGCCGCTGCACCCTCCACTCTCAACCTCTGATTTGTCTTCCTCTCCATCAAGCCCTTCACACTGCACGGTAAGCCTCAGTCCTCTCACCGTCAACCACTTCACTCTCCCTAGCAAACCCCAATCCTTCCCCTTTCAATCCCTTCACACTCCACAATGAGCCCCTTCCCCTCCATCTCCGTAAATTCTCCAAAGAACTTTAGCAGTAATTGGAATAATATTTTATAATAAAATCCATGAGGATGTTAATAAAGTTAAGTCCTTAATATGGAGAACCTATCTTAAGGACTTACAGTGGAAGAAGTGTCACATTTTCTGCTTTGTCGTGCTATTTATACCGGTGACTATTGAAAGCAATGTAAGTATGCACTTAACAAAATAATGTTCTATAGCTACAACGAATGTAATTCATAAACATGGAAACTCTCCATGCTACATTCACAGAATAAAATGATGGATTCAGAAATGGCAACTTCACACGGATTATAGCTCTTCAAATGTCATGGGGCTTGTGGTCAAGGGGAGAAGGAGGACATGGACAAATGGAAGTAGGTGTTTGGGGAGGATGTTGAGGTTATGGATGAACTTTACGTAGATTTCTATATAGCGCTGTAGTGCTGCTTGTGTAAAACAAAATAAACACCGTTGAAAAAAGTCAGTGGGCTCCTTCAGACCTCCTCAGTTTCTGGTCCTGTCCCTCATGGAGCGCCTTTGATATGTCAGGGGTGTTGTGTGACATGCATGATCTTCCCACACCTGCCCAGCAACCCTGTCAAGCAGGTCCCATTGGAGGCTTACAAAGACCAAGTCAGCTAAATGACCCAAGGCCCACAGAGATGGAGTGGTGGCTTTAAGGCTTTCATCCAAAACTCATGCACTTTTACCTCTACCCGATTTTGATGTGTTGATTTGCAGGTAGACAAAGCAGATGGAGGTCAGTTGCCTGCCTCCCTCTCTAGCCCTTTCTTGTCTATGAAGCCAGTGGCTTTGCCTGTCTAATTCACCGCTGTAGCCCAAGGGTCTAGCATAGAAGGAACCCACTACATAGTTTTGAATAGGTAATCATCTCACTTTAGCTTTGGAATGAAATCCCTCCCTCTATGTACATGCCTTTGTCTCAGACTTCGTCCTCTTTCAGTTTGGCTACATGGTCAACAGTCTGGGAAATAGCTGGGAGAGATGGGAAGCTGCTGATAGACAAAGTACAATAATAACTGTGTAACTATATGAAAACTCCGAAGTGCTATTAAAAATGGGAGGCATGATGTCATTTCTTTTAAACCAAAAAAAAGCATTTGTGGAAAATTGAGAACTGACTCTCTCTCCAGAAGAATTTGTCCGTCAATTAATTTATTGAGCACCTACTTTGTGTTAAGAACTGTCAGATGCCATTTTACTCAACCTAATACCCTAAAATGTAGAAATGTAGTTTTACTGTACAATACCCTGCAAGAAGGGTGTCAGTAACTTTTTCAAATAGTGAGTGACAGAAGCCTACTTCAAACAGGTTCTGGATAAAAAGGGAAATAATGGGGTCATAGAATTGCCCTTAAGAGGTATGCTGGACTCAGGCACGGCCAAATGCAGGGTCCCAAATCAGGCTTTCAGAACTCGGTTCTCTCTTTACGACAAACAGAGTCCGAGTGGATTTTATAATGGCTGTTGGTAAAACTAAATAGGTTTAATTATACTCTCTGTCCAAGGGTATAATCTATCCTAGGAAGACTGTTTTTAATAGTGAAATAATTTTATTTTTTAGATTAAATTTTAAAATGTGAAATGTATTATTCTCTAGGGATGTCATTTGCATGAGCCATCCACAGTGAGAGCTTTGCAACATTTCTATGTATTGTGTGGCTGCCAATGCTCAGGGCAATACTGAATCTGAGCCCTCAGCAATTCCTGGTAACATGCAGGATTTATTTGCATAAATAACCCAATTTTACTAACCCTTGAAGAACTCTCATAACCGGTTAAAATAAAGTAATGCAAAAAATCAAGTCTATGAACTTGAAAATCATTTGCACATAAGAACCAAAGAGACAACTTGGATTTCTGAACAAATAAATGCACGGTCCATCACTCCTCATTCGAACCACACATTGAGAGACCAGCAAAGGCAACACTGAGCCAGGAAAGGGAAGGCATGAGCGGTTCTCAATATTTTAAAAAGCCTAAAATAAGTTCTATGTTAATTTGTGTTAGTACTTTATAAACTGACTAAAATATTAAATAAACTGTGCTTCAAGCTGGAATTACTGTCTGATTTCTGTTCATCAGAAGTTTTCATTAGTAATCTGTATATCTTCAATCAACAAAAAAATGAGAAATTAATTAAGTACTAATTGAGAACTATCGTCATTTATTTTTGGATCAAATCCTTTTAAGACATTAGATCCATGGGGAAAAGACCACAAAAGAGATATTCCTTGTGGTAAAAAGGTGTGTGGGCAGGCTGGTCCGGTGGCCAGTGGTTAAGTGTGCACTTTCTGCTTGGGCGGCCCTGGGTTCGCTGGTTCAGATCCTGGGTGTGGACATGGCACCGCATGACAAGCCATGCTGTGGTAGGCATCCCACATATAAAGTAGAGGAAGATGGGCATGAATGTTAGCTCAGGGCCAGTCTTCCTCAGCAAAAAGAGGAGGATTGGCAGCAGTTAGCTCAGGGTTAATCTTCTTCTCCTTCAAAAAAAAAAAAAAAGGTGTGTGGGTATCACCATTCCAGTCCAACTCCATGCTTTACTAGCAAGTCTAAAACAGGGGGTGAATTCTCCAAAGCTCAGGTGGTGGCCTACCAGGCTGGATGCACAGGGCGGGTGGGCACCCCATCTCTTTCACTGTTTTTATTTCCCCAGTGTCTTTTGAATAGCACTGAATTGACATCTTCTGATTTAGTCTATTGTCCCAGATAGCATTTTCCTCAACTAAACTATTGCTGATGGCTCTCTTTTCTCTTTTTTATTTTTCTCCCTTCAGTTTAGCTAACACTGAAGACTGTGCTAGAATTAGTCATTTGCTGACTGTGCCAGCCAGCAGCCTCATAATCAGAGCCTTGTCACAGAGCATGGTTGCCGCAGTGACTGGAATGGAAGTGGAAATAAATGAAGTGTTATTTTCCCCATCCTGAAATACCAGAGAACCGCATCAAGCTTACAAATGTAAACTTGGGGAAAGAGTTTTCGAGTCCAGTAAAGGCTTTATAGTTAGCAAGCCTGGCTGGGAGCTGGGTGGATCCAGTTTGGCGGGTTGCATGATGTGACCTTGTTGGATCACCATAGAGACAATCCTAGTGGGGGTGGATGGGAGCTAAGGTGTGTGATGGGGATGTTCCAAAGGATGATTGGAAGCGAAGGGTCATGTCTGGAAGTGATAAGCCCCAGGTGTTTGTTTCCATCTTACTGGAAAGCCATGTAAGTTAACAGAAACTTCTTGGCAAAATACTTTGACTTGTAGCAACTTCCCTGCCAAATTTGAGTGATCATCTAGAAGTAAGTTTTGACTGCATCCTATTCATCTTGACCCTGAAGGCAACTGTCCCCCTGATCATAGGAGAGCTCAAGTTTGCGAATGGAAGCAAGAAAGTTTTGGATGTGGCATGCAATTAGACAATTAGACACAATAGAGAGACCATAGACAGGGCCTCCCATAAATTGCTTTATACTTCCTTCATGCAGCACTTTCAGGCTTCACTTCGGGCCAAGTCATTTCCATTGGGAGGTTCACCAAAAGTGCAGAAACACCATATTTATCTAAGACAAAGCCAGCAAGCAGCGATTCAGGATAGCCAGTTTGCCCACCATTGTGTTAGGCATTCTTGCGCTAGTTCATAAAGACGTTCACTCATTCAATAAATACTTCCCTAGAGCCTGCTGCATGCCAGGGACTGTGGAGATTCTTGTAGATATGACAGTGAGCAAAGCCCTAGACTCCGTCCTCAAGAGGCTCCCAGTCTGGTGGAGAGACATAGATATACAAACAAAATATTACACCACAGGGTGACCACTCAGCCTGTGAGCTCCTCACCCAGCCTCAGGGGGCAAAGAGGGAAGACTTCCAGAGGAGGCGACGCTCCTGAACTTAATTGTAAAGATGTAAAACATTGCCCAGATTAAGAAGCTGGGAGACAGGAGAAGGAAAGACAGGTGAACTAAAGTACCTAGATGAGAAACTATCTGCTATGTGGCAGAGTTTGTTTGGTGCTGCTGGCAAGGAGAGAACAATAAAAGGGCCAGGGAGTTTAAGCTTTGTATGCCAGGTTGAGGAGGTTGGGTACTGATGAAGACCAAAAGTAAGAAAGTTGCAGTCTCATTAGGGAGCTACATTATCCTTATAATCTGATATATATGATATATATGTATATATCTCAGAGATAGTGAGCACTCATCATAGGAGGACTCCAGCTGAGTTAGGGAGGAAATCCAAGTATCAGGCTATCAGTCTAGTGAAATGGAAGAGATGTAGATTTTAAGGTTCCTTCTGACTCGGAGATACTATGATTCTATCTCAACTCACTGAGCTTCATTTTTCTCTCCCGTGAGTGAGAATTACAGTAGGGTCTACCACATAGGGTAGTGGTGTTTATTGTAGTGCCTGGCGAGTTTTAAGAGCCAAAAATGGTGGCAATTATTTTTGTTGAATGAGGAATTGGAGCCTCAATAGAGCCATATATTGTGTGAAAGAGGCATAATAGGTTGGGAAATGACATTAGGATGATACTTACTCTATAGTGCACTGAGGCTCCGAGAGAAATGAAAATATGATGGAGATTATGGAGTGACTCATCAGGGTGTTTTCATGTGAGGAAAAAGTGAGGTGAGCACTTAAGAACCTTTAGGCAGAAAGGGGTAAATGGAGTGCTCTAGGTTGGGACAGTAGCATGACACAAATAATAAAAGAGTTCTGATTACTGGGATGCTACTCCATGTATAAATCATCCATTTACTTCTCACATCAACTATGCAAATTTGATATTATTGTCCCCATTTTACAGATGAAGATATGGTAGCTCAGAGAAGTCAGTGACTTGCTCAAGGTTACAAAGTAAAGGAAGAAGTGAAAAGTCATATCTGGAGTTATCTGGGTCCAAAGCATGTTATTTTTGTTTTTGTTTTTTTTGTATGTTTTGCTGTGGAAGATTAGCCCAGAGCTAACATCTGTGTCAATCTTCCTCTATTTTGTATGTAGGTCTCTGCCACAGCATGGCCGATGAGTCGTGTATGTCTGCGCCCAGTATCCAAATCCATGAAGCTGGCTGCCAAAGCAGAGCATGCTGAACTTAACCACTATGCCACAGGGCTGGCCCCACAAAGCTTGTGGGTTTTTTTGTTTCTCTGTGGGTTTTTTTGGTGAGGAAGTTTGGCCCTCAGCTAACATCTGTTGCCAATCCTCTTTTTGCTTGAGGAAGAGTGAACCTGAGCTACCATCTGTGCCAATCCTCCTCTACTTTTTGTATGTGGGACACTGCCAAGGCATGGCTTGATGAGTGGTGTAGGTCTCCGCCCAGGATCCGGACCTGTGAACCCCAGGCCACTGAAGCAGAGCAAATGAATTTAACCACTATGCCACCTGGGACCTGCCCCCCAAAGCTTGTGTTTTTAACTACTCTGATGTATATCACTTGTATGAAGGCATGGCACCATAGGTGAGCATGACAGGCATGGGAGATGAACTAGAAACTGCTCTGCCTGGAATAGCTGGCCTTCCTGGAGCACACGGAAGACGCAAATACGTGGGATGAGTTGGTTAAGCACCTTCTCTGTCAGGTTCAGGAATTCAACAAGATTCTGATAGGAAATGAAGAGCTGTTGAGCTCTGTGAGCAGGGCAGTATGTGAAATGGTTAGAACACAGGCTCTGGAGACAGATTGCACAGGTTCAAATCCCTGTTTACCACTTGCCAATTATGGGATGCTGAAAAGATGAAGCGTTATAGCGGAGAGAGGTTGAAGCAACATGGACAGAACACAACTCACATCATGTTTACCTGCCTTGGTTCCTCAAAGGAAGAGTCAGGGACCAATTAACCTCAGAGAATTAGTGTTAGGAAATGTGCCTTAGAAGGTACAGAACTTGCCATTTGGACAAACAGAGGGAACAGGGGACAAAGTACTTTGATGAACTAGGTTGATAAGCCCTCTACTAGGATAAGAGGAAGATAACAGAAGAAAGCAATAACAACAACACCTTGTTGATGTAGCTGGTAGCAGAAATGCAATGGAAGACAAACCTGTTGGTTGTCTCAATTTGTAGTGATTTTTCCATGGAGTACCACTCAGATCTTCTTCATCAAAATTCAGGTTCTAAAACTATAAAACCGCTGCTGAGTGGTGGAGATGGCACTGGTCTTCAAATGAAAAGGCTGAAATTTGCAACACAGCTACTACTACCAGCTGGTGATGATGTTCCTCAAGAGACTTTGCACCTTTGAACATAAGATTTCCTTGGTAAAATGGGGCACAACATCCAACTTAACACTAGTGTAAAAGTTACATTAAATAGAAGTTGGAAAGGCACTTTACAACTTGCAGTGGGATAAGAAAAATGATAATTATCATTATTACAATAACAACCTCAGCATAAGCAACAGCATTCCTGTGTCTGTTGGGTTCTTTTCGTGTACCTCATCATTAAATACACACAGAAAACAGAGAAATAAATAATTGATGTAACCGTGAACTCTTTTCCCTAAGTATAGAGTTGGGGAAAGCAAGTTTCTTGGAGTCTAGAGCAGTGACTCTCAAAGTATGGTTCAGAACGAGTAGCATCAACATAGTACCACCTGGGAACTTGTCAAAAAATGTAAATGTTGGGGCCACACCCTTGAACTACTGAATCAGAAACTCTGGGGGTTGGAACTAGCATCCATTTTAACAAATTTGATAACCATTGACCTAGAGAAAAGAGAAATGTGATCAATTGGCAAAAAGCATGACCAAGTGACGGTGCGCCATGATCAAAAATATTCCCAATGAGGAAGAAATTGGGATTTTGCTGATGAGCTCCAACTGAGTGATCTAAAAAACTGGAAGGAATTGGTGCATAATCAAGGTAGAATAAAAGATGGTTTTGTTACAATGTCATCTTACCTCCCTCTAGTGCATTGAATAGTGTCCTCCTAAAATTCATGTCCACCCAGAATCTGTGAGTGTGACCTTATTTGGAAATATGGTCTTTGCAGATGTATAATCAACTTCAGATGAGGTCATATTGGAATAGGGTGGAATAGAGGAAGGTTATAGGCATAGAGAGAATTTCTATAGTAAATCCAATTACTAGTGTCCCTATAAGGAGAGAGAGACTTGGAGACACAGAGAGACACAGAGAAATAGGGAAAAATGTCATATGAAGACACAGGCAGAGATTGGAGTGATGCCTCTGCAAACTAAGGAACATCAAGGATCACCAGCAGCCACCAGAAGTTAGGAGAGAGGCATGGAACAGATTCTCCTTCAGAGCCCTGGGAAGGAACAAACTCTGCTCACACCTTGGGTCCCAGCTCCCCTCTTGGTGTGAAATGTCAAGTTGGAGGATTTAGACACCTAATATCATTTAGGAGAATTTGACAGCGTCAGAACTTGGTTGCATCCTTGGGCAAAGCCTAGGGAGTTGGCAAGCCCCTCAGAGAAGCCCTGTAATTGGCATGAGGCTGAGATCCACTGTAGCGCTGGGGTGGCGGGAAGTGAAGAGGAGGTGGAGGCAACCTTTTGTGTTCCCCCACCCAATGCAGAGAGAGCCACAGTCCTTTACTGCCGCCAGCCATCAGAGGTCAGAGAGATCCTGAGCCTAGTGGAGGCCTGGAGTCAAGAGGAAGGCCCTGCAGAGTGTAGACCCCAAGACTGGAGGCCACAGCAGCATCTGTGGTTGGCAGAGGATGCCACCATGATGGCTGGGAACTGAATGAGTCCACTCATACTGCTGAGGAAGCCTGCAGGGGAAGAGAGCTTGGGAACCAGACAGCCCTCCCCCGACAACACAAGGCTACACAGCCTTTTGTCTCTACTCAAGTGTCCTCTTGGATTCAGAAGAAGAGTACAGAAGAAACCCTGAAAGACATTCGTGCACCTAAAAGAGCCTGAGGCTACCTCAAAGAGACTACTTTAACCCACAGTGTCACCCAGGAGCCTGCAAGCTCCGCAAAGACCAGTTCTGGGCTTCATCCATTTTTGGCTGAAAACTGCTTTGTCCCAAGCACTTAGCACAAAGCCTTGCATTGAAGAATATCTTTGCAGAGGACCACTGAATGATGGATGAACTGACTAGATAACAGCATCAATGTTTCTAGCCTTGCAACTGACTGGAAAGATAGGCACGAACTCATAGAGGAAATGATGGAACGTTATCCAAAAGGACACATATAGTATGATGCCCTTTATATGAAATGCCCCAAACAGGCAAATCCATAGAGACAGAGAGTAGATTAGTAGTTGTCAGGAGCTGGGGGAACAGGGAGTGACTGCTTAATAGGTATGGGGTGTCTTATTGGCATAATAAAAACGTTCTGGAATTAGATGGTGGTGATGGCTGCACAACATTGTGAATGTACTAAATGCCACTGAATTGTACACTTGAAAATGGTTAACATGATGAATTTCATGTTATGTGAATTTTACTTCACATAAAAAAAGAGAGCCTCTTGCGGGGAGAGGGGGGCAGAACGACAGGCACACTTTCTAAAGGCTAAGTAAGGGAAGTGGGCGTCATCTATTTTGATAAAGTGACATTTTGGGTGGTGCCTGAAGAAGGTTAAGGAGGTATTGCCTGCCCTTTGGTTTGAAAACAAATCGCACAAATATAGGGGTGAGAGCCCTAGTTCTGATCATTTACTGTGGATGAGAAACCAAGTTCAATTTAATGCAATAAGATTAAAAAAAGAAGAATTATAGAAATAATATTATAATACTAAAAAATAGAATAAAGTGTAATTTTAAAAGAAAGAGAAGGTCAAGAAAAAACAAAGCAAAACCCAATTTTGGGCTGTATTAATAAAAGCAGATGCATAGATTAAGGGAGCTGATAGATCCACTAGACCCCACATTTGTGAGACAGCATTCAGAGAATGAGGATGGCTCTGGGTACCACATAAGGGAGAAACATTGATAACCTCTGTGCATATGAAAACAAGCCATTTGTAGCCTCTTGCTGGGTAGGATCAGCTGGAGGAGAGCCCAGCTGTCTCAACTGAGAATATCCTAGACCAGTCAGTTGAGAATTGATCCCAAACACGTGACCAAACAAGATCAGCAGAGCTGTCGTGGCTAACTGCAGATGCATGAATGAGCCCAGCTGAGGCCAGAAGAACCGCCCAGCTGACCCATAGACTTACTGTTTTAATGGTTGCCTTTTGAAATGGTTTGTTATATGGTAATTACTGACTAAAATACCCCTGGAGTCAGGGAGACATACATCTCACTGTTGTGTGAACTGAAAATGTTGACACCACACGTACTTATATATTTCTTGGGAGGATTCAATGTAATAATTTATATTAAGTCATTTTCATAGTGCCCAGCACATAGTTAACACTCAACAAATTTTGTCTATTATTAGTATTCTTATGAGTGAGCTGAGAGAAGTACCAGTGAGGAAATGAAGACATCACTTGGGAATAAATTCCATATGACATGCATTCTTTCACACATCAAAGAGGCGAAATAGTTATTTCCTTTATCTTTTTATGATTGATATGTTTATTTTGAGAGAAATCACTTCCTTTCTACTTCTGTGTACTGGGCACATGTCCAAAAGGACACAAAGAACTTCAGACGATGACACCCTCTCACCTACTTCTTCATGGCAGCCGCGTACATCCTTTGTTTCATTGGTTCTCTTGTGAAGGCTCTTTCTCTGCTTGGATGATGGTGGATGTTAAAACTAGTCAGGACCAAGGAAACGACAAGTTCTTGTAACCTTGAGCGTTTCCTAAGCCGAGGAAGAACAGAGAAAACAAAGAAGTTCATTTTATAAGAATATGCTACAACAGAAGAAGAGGCTGAACATCATACTTTCCAAAAACCACTAGAAAAAAATCCTCCCCAGAGAATTTATATATTATCTCACTTATAAATTTCAGGATCCAGAGAGGGGACTTAAGGTCTCTTTGTCTGGAGGGGGGAGGTGTCACAAGTCAAACAAGTCAATGTAATTTGAAAGGAGCTGGTCCTAGCTCCTCCTAGCTGATCTAGCTCCAGAGTCAACACATTACCCAGTCCTGGTCAACAATTGTAAAGCATCTCATACTCACAGTGATTAGTTCAGAAGTGGGTATGGGGTGGAAGCCATCTTATTCAGAGCCAATCCTGGGATTTTTCTAGAGCAATTAGGAAAGGACTAATATTCTCTCTGCTGGGGTTGCTAAACTGGTAGGTTGTAGCCTAGATGTTCTTATGGCCATCTTTGTCAAACCCTGAGAATGAAGCCAACCAAAGAGAACATATTCTTGCCCCCATTGTTCGAGCATCTATATCCAGCTCTGTCTGATTGTTCCTGGATTTTGGACCTTGATCAGTTAGAACTGGGTCCTGCTCAAAACACGTATTTTTAGTCTCTATCTATCTGCTTTACAATTTCTTCTCATTTACCCTAGGACTACTTAATAGGGACATACAGATCAATTGCCCTCCCTCTTCCAAGTGCTATCCCATTAGAGAGATAAAGAAAGTTATGTCATGTAGGCAGTAGGTGCATGTGCAGTGATTAAAAACAAGGGTTTTGGATTCTAATAGACCTGAGTTGGAAACTTGCCTCAGGCATTTACCATGTTTGTGGCGTAGATTAAGATATTTAAACATCATCAGCCTTATTTTTATCATCCATAAAATGGAAGAGGGAGGGGGGGCCTACTCTGCAGAGCTCTTGAGAGAGAGAGCTTGGAATTCGCTTAGCAATATGATTTCCGAATAGTAAATGCCCAATGAATTTGGAGGCTTTTAAAGAATAAAATTGCAGAATTGAAAACAACAGTTGTTTTTCAAGGTTAACTATCTAGTGACATAGGTACTTGTCTGGCATAGAGTAAGGACTCCATAAAGGTAACTACCATGATTGTATCTCATCCTGTCTTCTCTTCTCTAGGGTGAAACTCTCTGCCCTTTCTAGGCATACACTCTTCACATTTTTCCAATATAATCTCACCAAAGCTATGTCAGGTAAGATGTTTGAAACTATGAGTGTCAGTCAGAACTAATAAGGGATGTATGATGGCCAGATGGATACACGGCATGATTTTGGGTCCCCAGTCGTATCAGTTACTGCTTTTGTTTGAACATAGTCCAAGTTAAAATATATATCTGGTTAAAATCTTGCCTGGCATGCATAGCAGTGGCTTATTCCACTCAGAAAGTGGTCTTCATTTTTCTTAAAGCAGAGATCACCACTAGACATGCAGTCTCAGTGAAGGAACTAGTTTGACTTCGCAGAGCTGCTGGCACTCATGGGCTCTGGCTCCTTAACCATAGGGAACACTTGAAAAGCCAGCCCAGTGTTATGACGATAGAGTCCCATGCAAAACAGAGGCTTAGGAAAGCTACAAGACCAGGACCAAGTCACAGAGTGAACCCACAGAGGCTCAAAAATTTTCCACTTTTTGATCTAAGGCACTTCCTGGGCCAGAGAATACACTTGGAGAGAATTGCATCCTTTCTGAACCATGTATTTCATCCTTAAATCATTGCTAAAAAGTTGCTTGCAAAGTCTCTGATTAGTAATTTGTAGTCAGGGACTTCCGAATGTTTTATCTGTGATTGAGTTTCCTGAGAAAAAGACTCTGGGGTGGAGATCTGCGTGCAGGAAGTTTATTGGGTAGTGTCCCAGGAACAAAATTTGTAAGAGATTGGGAGAAGCAGGATCGGGCAGAGGGAGAAAGTGAACTCTAATGCATGTGCAGCTGAAGCCTCCGCCCATCCCACAGCAGGCTTTGGCACTAGGATGGCCCTGCAGATTCTTCCTGAATGAAAGCAAGGAGGCCTTGTCTTTGTACCTCCACATCAACCAGTTATTAGATCAGGCTGACCCTAGGGAGGGGGTGTAAAAACACTCATCAAAAGGGTGAAGTAGCTGCCTTCAGAGAGAGCAATTCCCACCAGCAACCAAGACTCCTGGCAGCTGGAGAAAGAGAGCCTTGATTCTGGGTGACACACCACAGCCTCCAAAGTCCCTTTTCAAGAAAATTTGGAAGTGCATTTGGCACTTGGATTGCTTCCCAACCAAAAAATAAACCTGAAAACATAAAACTAGTGCTCTTCCTAAGAAATAAGGGAAGCAGCATGATGACATAGAACTGACTTGAGATTTGGAGTCAGACGGACATGGGATTCCATTCTGAATATCCTACTCTCGATGTGATCGTAAGACAATCCCTCTAAATTGCATAGCTTCTCTGAGCAGCAGTTTTTTTACTTATAAAATGATGGTGCTGGTAATAATATCAGTTTCTTGGCATATTTAGGATGATATGATGAAATAAGTCACTTGAAGTACCAAGCAAAGCGTCTGGCAAACTGAAAACACTTAATAACTGGCAGTTTTCTTCCACCTTAAAGACACTAAATGGCTTGTCTGCATGTTGTTCTTTATCCAAACCTTGTAAAGAATAATGTATCAGAATCTTTGAAGAGTTCACAACTGGTTGAATGCAGGGGAACACAGGCAAGAAATGGGGAGGTAAATACTGAGATGGAAGCAACCACGAGTACATGGGGAGTACAGACCAGGAGCGCCTGGAATAGCCTAAGGACTCAGGGAGAACTTCCTGGAGGAGGAAGAAGCTGACCTGTGTTCTGAATCATAAAGAGGAGTGAGGGTGGAGATGGAGCAGTGAGGACGAGAATTCAGGCAGGGGACTCAGGTCCAAAAGTATGGAGGCAACCGAGACTATGGCACATGTGGACATCTGTAGGTGTCACAGCACCTTTGAGGCATAATCTGGGAGGGGGCAAAAGGCAAGTCTTCATTTCGATGTACTTGGTAATGGCAGCTGTTAATTCATCAGTGTGGCTTGGGGGTCACTTGGTTCAATTCACTAAGAAGCATAAAAGTAGGGAGGTAGCCGAAAGAGTTCATGGCCTCGTTTAAGTAAATTCTACCTGGGGCTGAAAACCAGTTGGCATGGGGCCGACTTGCCTCATCTTGTTAACAGCCCTGGATTTCAGGTTTAATGGTCCAGCTGATTTAGATCAATTTTGATATGACTCTTTTGTTTCCTTTGTATGATTTGAGAAGTTATCCTCCCAAACTGAATGGTCGAATGGAACCAAGCCCCAAACAGTGTTCTAAGTTCATTGCAAGCCCAGAACATTGACAATACCCTTAGCAGGAGTAGCTGTGTAAAGTGAGGTGGGTCTGCCCTAAATGGCTATTCTCGGAGGTCAGACTCCATCCTCCACTCACCCAGCTCTGGTGGATCGGCTGGGGAGCAAAGAGCCCCATGGCATACGACATAATTTCCACTGTAAACTTTGTTTTTATTCTCTGTGAAAGAGTACTTTATGCTCTGAACTTTATGAAGGTTCAAAAAAAACCAATTTTCAGATGAAATTTTTCAAGTTTGGACTCAGCCCAAGTGGGATTAAAAAAATTGGCAGGTGAAAGTAAAATATTCCAGGAGGTTTTTAGAAATGCAGAGTGTTAACCAAAAACTAATTAAGATTTCAGAGTGCCTGGTTTGTAGATTTCAATGAGGATGGTGGGTTTACTTATACGTTTCCTGAAATATCATTATAATACTCTAGGCTTATAGAGAACTTCCTGTTTTCAAAGGTCCTTTCCATTATTAACTCATATTTTTATCGTATTACCACTGTGAGATAAGAAAAACCAAGAGATGGATAAATTGAGGTGTAGGCAGGTAAAGTGGCTTACCTAATATTGATTATGGCTAATATTTTGTGGGAAGAATATAGTCTTTGGATACAAGACACAGAAGGAGTTCATAGATGATGCTGTTCTGGACTAGCTGAGTATCTAAGCCTCGATCGCTTATAATCTCTGAGCCTTGACTTACTTGTCTGTAAAATGGGCATAGTAATATACACAGAGTGATGTATGGATCCAATGAGATGGTGGTGGAAATATTCTTTGTAAGTTGATATTTAATGCAATTGAACATCTAGTTAAGGATGTAGATGGAAATTCAAAACATGTCTCCTGAGTCTTGGGTCTCATTTTTATTTCCAATGGACCATCATTATCAACCTCAAATCACCATCACCAGTTTATCTGGGAACTATCAGGTTTAAGACTTCTTCCAAGTTCTAAGTAGATTACAGGATCCTTTTTAGACTTCTCTGTTAACTCCCCAATCACTTTTTTCCCCAGTCAAGTAGGGTTGAACTCCACTTCATGTGGAGTGTGCTGGTTTTTTCCAACACTCAGTCACTCTGCTTCCTGAAGAACGTCTTCTTATGTAATTTGGAATGACATTGTTTAACGGTCATGAACTGCATTGCTATTAGTTAGAGAATATGACAATAGAAAGACATTATCCAAGCCCTCAAGGACTCTCAAGGACATCACAAACAAGGTACATCTACTACGCTAAACATCTGCCAAATCATGTCTGCTTTAAAAACCATAATAAAATGAAACCAACAAAACACCACAAACCAAATCAAAACAATGACCAACCATGCATGGAAAAACCTGAAGTTCCCCAGATCTACCCTATAAACATGGTGAACTTTCTATAAATAAATTCTAGTTCTTTATCACGTATGTCTCACTCACAGATTATAAAGAAGAAGCAACGTAATAGTAATATGTGTGTCTCTCTTTCTTACCTTCTCAGGTAGACTGTGAAAATTGGGATGGGTAGCTTATAAATTCTTGAACCCCCACAGCATGGGTGGGTGGGATGGAGAAATAACAGCCCCTACTCAGTGCCACGTGCTGTTCCAGATTCTTCACATTGATTATCTCTTTCATTCTTTGCAATAATCCTTGAGCGGTAGGAATTAGCCTCACCCCCATTAACAGATAGGGAAACAGGCTGGAGATGGGTAACCTAACTTGCTCAAGGTCACATATTTAGTAAATGGTAGAGTGACAATTCACATTTGAATCTGTTTCCTATTAGACCTCTTTGCCTTTCACACAGTATAGTGCCTATTAAGTAGTATGTGCTTATGGACTCAGGTTAAGCTGTCATATTACCATGCCTAAAATTATGCTTGTGTAAGATGCATCCAGGATGGAAACAGACCTTATGATAGAATTCTATAAGGGCTAATTCTTACTTACAATTCTTACTTACTAATTCTTCTTACTAATTCTTATAATCAAGGTATTGGATCTTGATTATAATAGTCATAGTTATTCTAGCCAGTCAGAGACAAAAGGCATGCATTATAGTCATAAACTATAACTGCTATAAGGGCTTTACATGAATTAATTTGTTTAACCTTCAAAACAACCCTTTGAGGTAGACATTACTGTGACTTCTATTATACTTATTTTACAAGTTAGGAAAATGAGACATGAAAAGTTTGCCAAAGCAGAACTGAGGTTCAGCCTAAGTAACTCTGGTTCCTTTATACCCGTGGTTCTCAAACTTGATTGTACTTTAGAATAACCTGGGAATTTTCCCTACTCTGGGAAGCCTAGCCCTCATCCCCAGAGATTCAGATTCAATTGATTGGAGATGAGGTTCAGGCATTCATATCTCTTATAAGCTATCCGTGTGATTCTACTGTACAGACAGGGCTAGGAGGCCCTGCACTAGACTAGACCACTTCTGAATCTCACTGTGAAGAAGCCTTGCTCTCTATGCAAGCTAGAAACGAGTACATACATATTATTAAGTCCAGCCTTCTCGTTGGCTTCTGCAAACCACGCTGTCTGAAGTTTGCATATTACATTAATAAGACAATTGCATTCATTGACAATTGCATTAATAAGACAATTGGTTAAGAATGATTGAATTCACCACTTGGAATGAGAACTATACATGGTTTGGGTGCCAGGCACCATGCTAGGAGCTTTATGTGGTTTATCTTAGTTAATCTGCAGAACAGCCCTATGAGGTAGATATTATTACTATAGATAAGGTACGTCAAATATATTTCATCTTGCTTCCTCCCAATCTGGTTGATTGCTGGAGCTTGCAGCCTTGCCACTCACAGCACAGTCTGTGGAGGTCACCTGTGAGCTTGTTAGAAATACAGACTCTCAGGCCCTTCCCAAGTCCCATCCGCTCAATCAAAATGTGCATTTCAAGAAGATCCCCAGGTAATTCCAAAGCGTATTAAAGTTTGAGAAGCTCTGATCTAGAGCCCTGTCTTGAGCAAATTCTGTGTTCTTGTTGAACTAGGGATCAACGAGAAAGAGTGTCTGCCTGGGGAGAGGAGAGGTTGGTGCCATGTGAATCAGGCATTTATCATTTCAGGTTCACATCTTTACACACAGGACACTATAGAGAATATGTAATGGGCTCTCGGTCTAGCCACTGCTTCTTCCTTACTAAACGATTGCTGATGTTCTTGACCAGCATGGCTAAGGTGACTGTCTCATTTTGGTCCTGGCAGCTCTTCTCTTGATTTACAGTGTCTACGTTGGCTTGATGCTTGTAGCTCTCAAGCCTTGTATGACTGATGGCAAAGCCTTTCTGTCTTTGCTTGTTATGGAATGGCAGCAGGATGCTACAGCTAGGGCCACCAACTGTCCCGGTTTATCGAGAACTGAGGGGTTTCTGGAGACATGGAACGTTCAATGCCAAAGCCTGGACAGTCCCGGGAACCGGAACAGTTGGTCATCTTAGCTGCAACCCTCTGTCTCTCTCATGCATGTTGGATCCATGTTTTCTGTTTGTTGCAAGGCTGCTTGTTCCTCTGTTAGATCTACATTCTCTACTGTCCTGCAGGAGGCCATTATTTTCAGCCTTTTTTGTCGAAAAATATTATTTCCAATGTGTAGTCCATACTAAAAATAAATATCCTATATCACGGAGAAATTAATCCATACTTCCGCACAGCACCATTAAATGCCTCTGTCTCTCTTCCCACTTCCCGCAGCAGCAAGAGCACAGGTGAATTTGTTAATTACTTTGCGCCAAATGTTATGTGGTTGGGGACTGCTGATGCAATAACATCATAATTCCAATTTGGGTGGCCTCCGTATCTTTAATCTTTTTATAATCAATTTTTAGGTTGTATTTTTAGAATGTATCCCAGGGTCACCCAGTCTTCAAGTCTAAGTGGTAGGATTTAAGATACCAGAAATTTATCTTTTTACCCTATGTAATTTTTTTTCGTTCTTTACTGCGGAGGTTTAAGGTTATCTTTTTGACACCTTTCTTTGTAACTTTCTGATCTTCACAGAGGAAGTGGCAGATTAGGATTTCAACCACAAAAGTGAAAGAATTGCGTAAAATAAACTCTTAAGTTCCCGTAAAATCTGAAGTTCTGTGAGGTAGGTGACGAGCACATTTCAGATTATTGCATTAGTTATTTCCATCTTAATCCTTCTAGCTTGTTGGATATTCAGTTGAATAGATTATATTGAAAATAACAAGACTGATTCTAAAAATGCATATTTCTGACTTTTCTTATGGCTAGCAGAAATTGACACTGGCCAATTATAGGTGTATTAATGTGTTGATGTAATTATATTAAATTATATGAAATGAGGTACAATAATATTCAAGATAGGAAATAAACATGTGTTCTGTCCTTGCCCCACACTGAGCGATCATTAGTATAAGAATCTAATAGCCTGGATATGTGTGTGTCAGACCAAATTCATTATGTTAGTAACTGATGCTACTGGTACCCGCCATTTATTGTACTGATATCTGCTATGGATATGAGAAGAGTGAATATAATTTGTATAATTGAACCACACGTCTTTTTTTGTCATACTATACAGGGAGCTGACAGAGGTGTGAGCTGGACTTCTAGAAGCTGCACATAAGATGCTAGTGTGTTCAAACTGAAAGGGACTCAGAGACGATTTGGAACAACTTCTCTTAGTTTGCTGATGACGAAACTGACATGTCCCAAGCTTAAATGACTTGACCAGGCTCACATGAGATTAGCAAGTGGTAGAACAATGACTGCTGACCCCTAATTCAGTGGGTTCTCCCTGGTCACCATTTTGCATTGACCTGCAATGTCTCCCTGCCTCTTTCTCCACACCAGATTCTTAGCAATGATCTCTGACCTCAAGAAACAGCCAAGATTCAAGCAAGTACAAGATCTAAAGCTATGCCGTATTGCTATTTTTTACAATTGAAAGAAAGCTTTGCTGATTCTTGATTATTGTTATTTTTTCCTTAACAGGGAAAGCTATAGACAAGAACCACTTTCCAATGATTTGCCATCATTTTATAATTTCCTCATATACAAACTTTCCTTTATTGTTTATCACAAATGATCATGTAATGACATGCTAATATCGTGCAACCCCAATGTTTCAATTGTCAATTATTCAATCTTACCCAATCTTCTTTTCTTAATTTTAAATACATTGGGGAACTATTTTACAGTGTTTGGAGCCCATGTTGCTACATTTAGCTCCAGTTCATTGTGAGAGATCCATTTGAGTATCTAGGTCTCCACACTTTAGTGAAGAAATATTTCTAATTTGGATTTAGATCCTCAGTGACAAAGGATTCTAACCACTAATTGAATGACACCTATCACACGCAACATCAAGGCATGGGACAGGCATCTTTGGAATGTGTTGATTTCAATATTTCTATAAGCCTATGGCTTCCACAGTCTGAGTTGTTCTTATTTCCATGTTGCCTCAAATTTTTTATAAAAATACCTTAGCAGAAAAAAGACAAAATTATCTCTGCGTATAATAAATATTTTTATTAGGAATTATCCAGGACTGTTGGTTAAATGGGGGATTTATACTTTGATAATATAAAAGATCATGGTTAATCTTAACAACAGCTCTACTTAATAATGCTGGTCACGTGGTAGGCAAACAGATATTTGCCCATTGACTAAATACAAAACATCATAACGTTGATTTTTCTCCAACATAATTTTAGTGCTAAATATGTTATATTCTATTACATCAATCTATATATCATTTTTAAGGAGAACCAACCTTGCTAGATAACCGATGTTGGGGAGGAAACCTTGCTTCTTTGCTCCTGTGTTCCCTTCCATGGGGAAGAAGTTCTACCATGCTAACATTCCTGTCCTCTCTCCCCACCCTCACTCATTTCTCCCCAGAGGAGGAGTGCTGAATATGATTTGTGAGTTTGGAAGGAAAACCTAAGCACATAAACCTAGTTCCTTCAGTACAACCCGTCACTGCCCAGAACTGACCTGCTCACAGAGAGCACACATTTGCCACTGTGCTTGGCCATGCAGGGAAGTTTATAAACAGTTCTAGCTGAAGCCTGGTATATTCCAGCATTCCAGCCTATGCCTGGTGGGTACATCTGTCTGCTTCTGGGATTCAGATTAGGAAGTCCATATGCCTGCAGGTACAAGCCCATTCTCCAAAGTGGCATTTTCTATAATGAAGGTAGTATTTTCGTCTTACACTTGTCAGAGGCAGAAAGACACTATGAATGAGTGCATAAGCAATGGCCTCAAACAGCTGAGACTCAAGTCTCTACTCTGTCACCTGCCCAATCAAAGTTGTAAGGGTTTAATGAGTTGATATACATAAAGTATTCAGAAAAGCACCTGTACAAGGTAAATGCTCTATAAGTGATTGATAATAATGTTACCCTTTTGTTTTGTTGTTCGTTCTGTTCAGAGCACAGACCTGTAAAAAGCTGTCATGTACTGGCTCCTGCTCAAACCTCAATAACAGAGTTTATAGTAACTTGTAAACCTACTCCAATTTCAAGTCACTCAGTGACTAGGCTAATCTTACTCCTTAATAGATCTCATGCCCAAAATTCTCTCTCCTATTTTAGAACTAATAACGTCACTCTGAAATTCTTAATGAGTGCAGACCCCTCATTAGGGCTCCCAAACCCTCTAAAATCTGACCTCAGCCTGCATTTCCATCCTGGTCTTCCTAACACAGTCTCTGCGTCAGCCCCATTCTAACACTGCTTGCGGTTCTTGAATCAGAGTGTTTTCACACCACACTGGCTCAGCTCTCCCTCCTTCAAGTGCTTTTTCTCCTTTCTCTGCTTGTTAAATCAGAACTTGTCTTTCATGGCCCAGCTCACAGGCCTACTCCTTTGTAAAACATTTTCCTCTTCCTCCTCTTTCCCGGGTGCCTCTCTAATCCATGTTGTAAAGGCAAAAGAACATGTCATGGCTATTGTAACTCCCTCATTTGCGTTCTGTGACAATTATGTGAACTGTGATCTCCTAAGGGTCTGGACATAGGATCGTGTCCTCTTTATTTCTGTACACTTATCATATCCAGCACCTAACTCAGTGACATTCCTAAATGGTTACCCAAATGCCAATCCATTGACAGGTTCTATTAACGCCTTCTCCAGAATATTAATCTAGCTCATCTACCACTTTCCATTTCAACCTGCCCGCCATCATCTCTTACTGGGTTTACTTCAATGACCTAAATTATCTTCCTGCTTCTATGCTGGCCTCAATTCAGGTTATTCCCCAAATGACTTTCTAAACAATGGAGTTAAAATGTAAATCAAATTATGTTACCTTTCCACTTAATGAACTCCCTTGTAGTGATACTGAAACCTAAATTTGACCTTTTCATGCCTACTTCTCTTTCTCACCTCTTTTTGTACAATCCCCCTCTCTCCCCTTATTCACTGTACTCCAGTCACACTTGTCTCCTTTCAGTTTCTCAAATAGATCAAACCCGCCCCCCCGCTCAGCCTCTCGAACATTCTGTTTCCTCTACCTAGAGTGCTGAAAACTTCCTCTTCTATTTTGTTTAATGGCTAGCTTTTTTAATCCTTTGATTCTTGGCTTAGAAGCCCTCTCCTAAGAGAAGACACTCGTGACCCTCAATCTAAAATGAGACCCCTCCCCACGGTATAATTCCCTCTCCTGTGGAACTGAATACCTCCAATCCTCATTATTTCTTTCTCTGCACTCATAATGATTGGTAACCATTTTTAATGTATATTTTCCAGTGGCTCATTGTCTGTGTTCTCCGCTAGACTTAAAGCTTCATGATGGCAGGAACAAACCCAGCTTGTTATCATTACCTCCTCAGGGCCAACCATAGAGCCACATACACAAGAGGCAAGTAAGATTTGTGTTCAGTAAATGATGTTTCATGAGTGGCCTTGGAGGCCTTAAGGATTCTCAGAGTAGGAAGACGACACAGAGCACACCTGGTGAAAGCCCCTCATTTTACAGGTGAGAAAATCAAGATCCAGAACTTGTAATGAGCTCTCTGGAGGCCCCTTGGGCGGCGTCTGCCTGATATCTTTCTGTGTTTGGGATACCCTTCATTATTAAGTTCTCTTGCCCTAGCCTCCTGGAAACTATGCAATAATTACAGATCGTTAATGGAATAATTTGACAGGAAAACCAAACGCTTCATTCATTTCAACCTTTCACTGAGAAATGAAAGCAAAGCCTAAGGAAATGCCATCTGACTAATTTCTAACCAAGGCAAATCTTCTCTCTTAGTCACCCCTAACAAAAATGTCAATGTTCTACAAGCACAGTGAGAGCTGCCAAGGCCCATGGCAGCTTCCCAAATTTACTTTGCCCTACAAGGGGATCTGGGATCCACTGCCGAGTGGAGAGACTCAGGGCTGTGCATAAGCATTTCTTGGGCAGGTAGAGAAAAACTACCACCTTAAACAGACGCTCTCTTTCTTCTCCTAGGGGAGATTTTCCCCATCACCTGTGGCTTATCTGCTAAGTTATTGCATTTATTCATGTTCCTGTTTCTTTCCCTCCTGGGTGTCAGTTTTCTTGTCTCTACACTAGAGTGATTGATATTGGGGTCCCTTCAGACTTGGTATTATATAATTTTGCTTTAAGGAGTGAGTTCTCCAGCTTTAACAAATACATACAATTTGCAGAGCTCTTTACTCAGATCTACCATGTACAGGAAACTAGAGGATCATTTCAGTTCCTATTAGCATCTCATTAGCATCCTCTACTGTCCTGACCAAGTATAAGGTACCAGTGAATCTTGGAGCCAGCACCTCCTGTTTTCTGTTCCCTAGGACTTTGCTGTCTTTGCTAGACCAATATATTCGGAGAAAGTGGAGGACATTCTCAAAGCTGGTGATAGGGCTCACGGCAATGCAGGGTAGCCTGATTACCTGATCACATGGAGCCTTTTCAGGACTGCCAACATTGCCTACCAAATGCCAAGTCACCCAGTGCACTTATTATTTATTCTACAAATATATGCTAAGCAACTCTTAGGTGATATGCATTGTGCTAGGTACCAGGGAAATAATTAGCAAACGATGCCTGCCTTCCAGAAATACACAGTCTAAAGGTGAGATACACAGGTAAGCTGTTGCAGTGCAGTGAGATATGCACATGAGTAAAGCTGCTTTTCCCTTGGTATTCTCACAGGAAAAGATAACTAACTCCATCTGGGGGCATCAGAAGGGGCTTCTCAGAGGGAAATATATGAACTAGCTCATGAAGGGTGAGAAGGAATTTGCTTGGTAGAGATAGAGGAGATGATACCATCAAGTAGAGAAGCAGCAGTGTGCAAAGGTACTGAGTTTGGGCTTGGTGTCTTTTGGAAATAATAAGGAATATAAGATGACTTGGTGGTGACATCAGGGAAAGGAGAAGATGAAGAGGAGACCAGGGATGAGGCTGGAGAAGCAGGTTGGAGTTGAATTGAGAAGAGCCTCATATACGATATTAGTGGGCTTGGACTCCATTCTATACACAAAGGTTGAGATCTGGATTAATGTGAGATTGTGTGTGTGTGTGTGTGTGACATAGTCAGGTAAGATTTTTTAGGAAGATGATGGCAAGGGAAGGATGGAGAATGTAAATGAGAGAAGCATAAGAGAATACACCTTCTGGGGAACAGTGAGCCTTCTGGTAGCACACTGCTGATGAGTACAGGGGAGGCAAGCTTTGGAAAAGTGTTTTGGGACCTGTCAGTGGAAGGTCGTGTATTTATACTAAGGAGTTTGTGTCAATAGATACAGCTGGGAAGGCTGCTCATAGCTTCTTTCCTGTGGTTTATATAACAGTTATTAATGGAGCACCTACTGGGAGCCTCGCCTGGCACTGAGTTGTGTGGATTGAAATAATCCATGCTGAAGATGCGACTTTTCTAGAGGAGGCAAAATTCCCACCTCCTATACATGCTTATGGCTAAAGTCATGTCATGCCTCAAGGAGTATGTGGTTGATTTTCTCAGGCCATGTGGCTTTGAGAAACTTCTGGCCTCTCAGAGCCTTCACTGGTGACCCAGGGCAGGATAGCTGGCCTCACATCTGGCTGCATGAGTGGTGGAGGGAGGCTCAATTGCATTCTCAAGAAGCAGGTTAAATACAGCTGTGCTCCTGAATGTAACAGGGACAAGAGGACCACTGTGAAATCCAGACCTTTGGAGAGAAGAAGACATTTACAAACGAATAAACAGAATTCTTCTATCTTCTTCCCATTGGCAACATATCTGAAGGCCTTGACTCAGCATTTGTGGGTCTAATGCTCATGCTTGTCCATCCCTCTTGGCAGTGATTGATTGCATTGTTGGCTTGTTATTGCAACATGAATGTGGGATCTTTGCAGCGCCTAATTCCTTGCAAGTTCCATTTGAGGGTGGAAGAGCTAAAACAAGCTGTAACCAGTAGACGGCCCAGTGACTCAGGAGCTTAAGTATTTAACTAATTAGTACAGAAAAATGTGGCAAAGATTTGCAGTTAATAAGACTGAAAGAAGAGTCACTGGGGCCTGAATTATGCAAGCTTTTATTTCCTTTTGGGACTGTAACAGAACTTTGGAAGAAGAAAGGGTACCATTTACCTTTGAGGAATTCTCAGAGTGCTTTTTTTTCATTGGTGACTGACAAAGGGAACAATTTCAACACCTCAGAAAAATGCCTCATCATTTCCTCTTGTGAAATCTGGATGCTTTTGAATGAATCCATGTTAGGAATGGGGATCTCCTTCTATGATGGTCAATGTCCATTCTCATTTTTGACCAACAGCTGTTACCAAGTGGGAGTGCTGGTTAGAAAGAGCAGAGCACTTGCCTTCCCTGGGCATCCTGGGACCTATATTTATTCTTGGAAAGCTGGAAAATACAATAATTAACAGCACAGCCTTTGTCAGATGGGCTTAAATCTCAGCTTGACCTCTTTCTAGTTATAGACTGAACTTTCTAAGCCTCAGTTTCCTCATCCCTAACATGGGACTAACTATATCTACTTCCCAGGTGGTTTCTAAGGATTAAACAATGATATAAAAATATTTAACCTACAGTCAGTCACATGGTGTTCATTAAAGGCCATGGCTATTGCTATTAACAAAAATAGG
The DNA here is from genome assembly GCF_041296235.1 of Equus asinus. Taxonomy (NCBI): domain Eukaryota; kingdom Metazoa; phylum Chordata; class Mammalia; order Perissodactyla; family Equidae; genus Equus; species Equus asinus. The sequence continues at coordinate 71,389,828 of NC_091801.1, read as the reverse complement.
AGAGAGAGAGAGAAAATGCACACTTATATTCTTGGTCAACATTTATAGCAGAATCTGTTTGTTCTGCTGGGATTTCTCCAAGTAAAAAGAAAATTTAGATTTCTATTTGTATTAGGTGATAACGGTAGGTTAAAAAAGTTGCCTATATCAACGATACTTTCTAATTTTGAAGAAAGATGGCATTTTAATACTTTATTTTTAGATGTCCTATTTAGTTTTTGTTTATTTTCCCTGCCTCATTTCAGAAAAGAATTTCAAAGTAGCTTATAGACTTGTAAACAAAATAAGATAAACTAAATTATAATTAATTTTTTTTTTTTTGAGGAAGGTTGGCCCTGAACTAACATCTGCTGCCAATCTTCCTCTTTTTGCTGAGGAAGACTAGCCCTGAGCTAACATCCATGCCCATCTTTCTCCACTGTACATGTGGGACACCTGCCACAGCATGGCTTAATGAATGGTGCGTATGTCCACACCCGGGATCCGAACCGGTGAACCCCGGGCCACCAAAGCGGAACATGCGAACTTAACCGCAGCGCCACTGGGCCAGCCTCTATAAGTAATTTTTTGACCTATAATCTTTTTTTTTCACTTATAATCTTAGCAACATTTTAAAAAGTTGTATAATTCCCAGATTGACATATAGGAGTTGCGAAATAAGCATTTTTGAATTTAAATGAAATGAGAAGGAGATAGAGAAGTCCAATGAATGTTTTCTGTGAAAACTCTTTCTTTCTTTGTCAACATACATTTCTTAAATTTGACATGGATTTGAACTTAGAAATAACCAGGTTCCTTTTAGTATTTAATGCTTGTGTTAATCCACTTTAAAATTAATTTTGACAATTTAATTGTTTTGAATAGATACCAAATTCACGTGATTCAAAAGTGGAAAGATACATCAAGTATTGATGAGAATTTCTCTCCCAATCCTGTTTTTCAGTCACTTACCTGTCCTACCTGGAGGCAGCCTATGTTACCAATTTAGAAAATCCTTCACCTGTCAAATGGAGGAGAAATTGGATTCCCTTCAATTCAAGCTCACCTTTTTCCTACAAATGTAACAGATCCTCTGTGTCGTGGTTGCGTGTGTTGGCTTTGGAGGCACACAGACCTCGGTTGGAATCTGGACTTTGTCACTTACTAGCTAACTAATCTTAGGCATCTAACTTGCTATATCTAAACCTCGGTTTTCTCACCTGGAAAATTAAACTAGAAATACCCCCATCCCTAGGATGTTTGAGGATGAAAGGAAAAATATAATAAAAATACTTGATGTGTAGCAAGTGACCAATAAACTGTGCCTTTTGTAATTAATATTCTGAGACACAAGAGAGACCTAGATACTTCCCAAATGTTCTGTCCTCTCCACTCTGCAGAATGGCAACCAGACTTACAGATATGCAAATAAGCTAATGTTTTATAATGGTGCTGGATGATAAATGGTATTTTCATTTGCCAATAGTATTCTATTTTACTCGATTATCTTAAATGCATCATTGGATAAGTCTTGACTGTTCCCATTCATGAAGACAGGGCTGGAAGCTAAGCATAGTGGACCTGTCCCTACAATGAAGAAGAGTGGATCAAATTTATTTGCAAACTTACCATCTTTTTTTCCTGTTGAGGAAGATTAGCCCTGAGCTAACATCCACCGCCAATCCTTCTCTTTTTGCTGAGGAAGACTGGTCCTAAGCTAACATCTATGCCCATCTTCTTCTATTTTATATGTGGGACGCCTGCCACAGCATGGCTTGCCAAGCAATGCATAGGTCCACACCCGGGATTGGAACCGGTAAACTCCAGGCTGCCGAAGCAAAACGTGTGAACTTAACCGCTACTTAACTGTGAACTTCACCGTCACTGGGCTGGCCACCAAACTTAGCTTCTTGGTCAATCTCTGTTTGCTTTTCTTTTTATTTCCCTTTCTCACTCTTTCCCTTTGTTCTTTTCACAATTTTATGTCTATTGCAAAGAATAAGCAATAAACTGGGTCTGCTCTCGAAGAAGACAAAAGGGAAAAATAATCATCATTTATTAGATGGCATCCACACTCCGGGCCCAGTACTAGATGCACGGTTTACCTGTTCCCATTTAGTCTTCACAGCAGCCCTGGAGATATTAGCCACCCAGAAAGGATAAACAAGTTGTCCAAAGTCACACAGGTAATAAGCAAATCTGAGATCCAAACATAAGACTATCTGATTCCAAATGTAATCGGTAGGGGTGGGAGTAGTGTGTAATGTCTGTGTGCACGGAAAATTCAAATATCACAACTTTCCTGAAGATGGTAGACTCACTCCTTGGCTGCTTGTGATTGTGTCTCTCGTCCCAAACTCCATCTTGCCCTCAGTTCTTTGCACTTGCAGAAAGTGAAGAAGCTTTGGGGTCCACTAGCCTTCGCTGCTTTTCTCCTTGCTCTGATGACTGGATAATAATCTTCACATCCTTCCCATGGGTCTTCCAGTCTTGTCATCTGCTCGGACTCCTAATGTATGCTTGCCTCATCGCCAAACATGGTGCTTGACAGCATCACTGTTAGTCAGCTGAATGAATTGATGAATGAATGAGAGAGTGAAGGGGTGTGGCTGACATCAGGTCATCCATATCTTGACCTTTGTCTTGTCCTTTTGGATTTGTGATATTGGGTTCTAGAAGAAGCTCAGAAGCTCTCTTGTTTTCTTCTGCTCCTTTAATTTAGCCCCCTCAACACACACACACAAAGACAAGGAGAAAGGCTGATCTAGGCATTCAGGTTTCAGGATGCTAATTGGGTAGTTTTTTAGAAACGGAGCCATAGGGACTGAATCAGATCTTTCTGGGTAGATGTGGATATGGCCTTTAAAAATGGAAAGGTCCAAAATCCAGGAGAGTTAGAGGAGTAGGGCTTTGATCTGCTTTAATTTGAGGTTAGTTGGCAATACTTTGTCCAAGAACAAAAGGAATTTTCCATGTAGTCCTGGTTGTTTTATTATAGTTCCACATTGGAGTTTGGGCTTACAATACAGCTAATACTACTTTTCTTCGCTTTCAGAGATATAATGGGAAGGGGTAGTCATGGACAAGGATAGGATTTAGACATTTAGATGTTCCTGGATAAACATCACATCATTCTACATTGGCATCACTATCTCACCAACACTCGCGAAAGTGACTTCTTGTTTCAATGGCATTTCTCATTATTCTATTGGATTGTTTGGAAGCCACAAGACAATCACATTCTGCATGACTAGGCCCTCACCTCATTTCTGCTGAGATGGTGTTAAGACTTAATCTGTGGGAATTCTAGGAAGGAGGAGTTAAGGCATCGATTCCATTGACTGTATGATTTGGGTCTCAGAGTGACCTATTAACAACTATTACTCATTTTGGCCACTTTCTTGGGGAGAAACTTCTTGGACTTTGCCCCATCTCCACTGCACTTTTTTTCCTCCACAGATATGCAGGCTTGAGGAAACATAATCATAGAGCAATCAATTAATCCTCTTAGTGCTTTCATGTTATGATTCCTGGGAATTGCTGATTCACCAAATTAATCTTGGTCAGGTGTATACTTAGCACTTAACCCATCAATTCCCCAAAACTCCTTGAGATTCAGGATATCCATTGCCAATAAATACGCTAAGACAAAAGCATGGTGGGTTTGCAGAGAATGCTGTGGATCCACCCTGGGGTACATGGAAAAGCCCTTAACTGCAGCTCTGATCTACTATTTACATAGTGGATTCTCTATAATCATTCCTTTCTCAGGTCGATGATTTTGGTCCCTCATTTCTGAATGATTGAACATCTCTAATTCCCATTTTAATCATACTACCTGGATGAAAAAAAGTAGCTCTAAACTGATTTATGCATTCTAGCTGCCAAGGAAATAACCCAATCAATGGGATGCTTAGTCTGTTTTGAGGGCAGCTACAAGCCATAGGCATTGGTGTTCTTGCACACTATGAGATATTTTATGTTCTGATAAGGGATAAAAATTCCTGTCTCAAATGGCTCCCCATCACACCGAGATCTTGCAACAATAACACTAGTGATTCGGACATTAATCTTAAGCGTCCAGGGAGCCCTAAAACATTGTAACCCACTAGCAAGGACTATGGTAATTGCCACGTAAATCCCCTCCATAATGTGGCCCTTATTATGACCAGCCAGCCAAGGCTTTCCCTTAAATCATCCCAAATGAACAGAGCCTTATAGGAATACCATCACCTACACGTACCTCTGCTCCTTTTCATTAACCTGTTATCCTCTTTACAAATGGAATTCTTCACCACTCCCTTCCTCCAGATTAGTAATGCCCTGTTAAGTAAATGAATATGAAATTTCAAAGGGAATCAAGAGCAATAATCATTACCAGCTGCTGTGTTAAGCAAATGCTCCCAATTCACAGAAAAAAATCCATGCAGCTCTTTGAAGACATTCGGGCCTTTAGAGCTGGATAAATGTGTAACTTCCAGGCCAGGCCCCACTCTGTTCCAACGATAAGTCCTGCACTTTGGGAAAAGTGCCAAGAAATGAACTTTGGTCTTCTCCACGATTCTTCTGGAGCATTTAGTGACGACGTTGACTTTGAAGTGAGACTGACTTGGCCAACCCTGCCCATTACCGGCTTGAATTAAGTTACTCATTTCTTGATTCCTTCATTCAGTCCACGAATACTTTGTGTCATATACCTCCTAGGCACCATCTATTAAAAAAACAAACAAACAGAAAAACAATGGGCACTCAGAGAAAGAGTGGCTTAATCAGACTTGGAAGGTCAAGGAGGGCTCCTTGGAGGAAACAATATCTAAGACAACATGTGGAGAAGGAAGAGTATTGGCCCCAGTTTTCTCATCTGTGAAATGGGCTTGATGGTACCTACCCTGAAAGTAGTTCATCGTTAAATGAGATGATGTTCCTTAAATGCACAACTGCAATGGACTCAGATTTGGCATTTGATAAATCCTGCCAATGTTAATATCTGATTATAACAATTATATTTTTCATTTTATACAATTTGAAAATAGTATAAAAATATTAAAAAGGAAGAAAATAAAAGCCATTCATATTCTGTATCCTAAAAATGTTTACCTTCTGTTAACACTTGAACATATTTTCTTTCGAACATTTTTGTTCCTTTGTATACTTACATTTTGAAGGTTATTGTTTTTGTGTGTTTTGGACTCATTATTTTAAAGTTAGTCGTGTCTCATAAGTATTTTCCCACATCATCAGTCATTGTAAACATTTTTTTCAATGGCGATGTATTACATCTCATGTATTTATTATAATTTAGTTAAACATTCACCTATTTCTGTTCATTTAGGCTGTTTTCAATTTGTAGCCATTATAAATCAAATTTTTGACTGTTATAAATCACGCTTAAATGAACATCTTTGTGCATAAATCTTCGTGCCTATTTTGGATTATTTTCTTAGGCTAGCTTCCCAGAATTAGAATGACTGGTTCATAGGCTATGAATATTTTTAAGGCTCTGCGGTCATGTTGCCAAATTGTCTTCCAAAGGGGTTATAACAATCTACATTCTGACTGGGAGTGAATGAACTGGCCTGTCTCCACATTCGCTCGCCAGCTAAATTGAAGTTACTGTTACTGTCATTCTTACTGCCATGTGCCATTAGGTCCTCAGGGCATACTAGGTTTTCAAAATTCAACCTAGAATTTATTTTTTTGCCTCTAAATTTAAAAGCAGTACCTTATAACTACTGCCATACCGGGACTTTATAACGACTGGGAAAATAGAGAAAAACAATGAAACAAACAAACAAAAGAAAACAAAGGCTGAATAATCTCACTAATCAGAGATCACCCCTCTCAAACCAATGTTTTTTCATGTGTATCCAACATAGATATGTGCTCTTTTTCATAATTGCTGAATGCTGTATATCCCTTTTTTCATTGACATTTCTCCATGTCATTAACATTCTTTTCAAAATGTCATTTTAAACAATTGACTACATAACCATTGTTCTGATAGGTCAATTTCATTCCCCTCCCCCACCCCCAGCCATGAGGAGTCTGGGAACTAAACACCTTTATCAAACTCTTTAGACTGGAGTTTTTCAACCTTCTCACATTTTAGGCCAGATAATTCTCTGTTGGCAAAAGGTCATCCTGCACATTGTAGGCTGTTTAGCAACATCCCTGGCTTTTACTCTCTAGATGCCAGTGGTACCCTCTCACCCACCCCCAGACTTGTGACAGTCCAAAATATCTCCAGACATTGCCAAATGTCTCTTGGGTGGCAAACTTACCCCAGACTGACAGCCACCACCCTACCTCCACCATCTTGTGCTTCTGGAGTCGTTGCAGTTAGACTGGACTTAAATATCCCTGGGGACAGCACATTCACGACCAGCTGACATGACCTGTTCAAGTTTCAGACAGCTCTGTCCAAAAACTTCTTCCTTACGTGAATCTGAGTCTTCTTGAACTTTCTAGTCAGTATCTTAGCTTTTCTATTAAAAAAAATAAATATATATGCAGAAATAGTGTCTTTTGCACGTATCTTTCAAATATTAGAAGACTGTTAACATCTCTAAGCTAAAGAACCTCTTTATTTTTTTCCCCATTAACCAGACATCCTTTTAGTCCCCTCCAAACATCGTCTCCATCTACTGAATGTGTCACTCTCCTCATCCGTTACCCTCTTTTCTGGTCTGGCGTTGAATGTGAGCCGAGCCGGGCAGAACAGAGCCAAGCAGGTTTTTCTGCCTCTATCTCCCTCTACAAACTATGAACCTTATGAAATTGCCTTTGTTCACCATATTTTTTTTTGCTCAGGAAGATTTGCCCTGAGCTAACATCCATTGCCAATCTTCCTTTTTTTGCATGTGAGCCGCTGCCATAGTATGGCCACTGCCCGACAACTGATAAATAGGTCTGTACCTGAGAACTGAACCCCAGGCCGCTGAAGTGGAGTGCACCGAACTTAACCACTAGGCCACCGGGGCTGGCCCTATGCACCAGTTTTGATCCACCAACATGGAAATTTCATATTCTAAAACATAATATATGTCTATGCATTCAAACATGAAATTTACCTTTTTGGAGACTATACCGCATTAGACTCATATTTCATTTTCTGTCAACTAAAGACCCTAAAACTTTGCTCACAAATCCCCCGACCTGACTTGTCTGATTAAGTCAAGGAGAGTCATATGGCACATTACTGATGACCATGTGACTCATAGAAACTAGACAGAAAATTATAGAAATATAGAGTGATGGATTAGGAAAGGACCAAAGAAACCATTTGATTTCACATCCTCCTTTCATAGATGGGGTAACCAAGCGTCACAGACAAAATACTTTCCCAAGTTTCACAACTACTACTAGTAAGATTTCATCTAGAAGCTCAATTCGCAGACTGCTCATCTGTCCAAGGACACCAAGGGGAACAATGGAATGGGTTAAGAAAAAAAAATGTATATATTCCGTTAGTGTAGACAGACAAGTAGAGCAAGGGATAAAGATGGAATAACAGGTGGAACATACAATAGTGATGTCTGCAAAGACAGAGAATTGATGAGAAGCTCAGCAATTAGCTAATACTGTTCTGACTGCAGTGGCCAAAGACAATAAAATATATTTGACTGGGTCAATCTGAATGGAAAAAGGAATGGGCCAATTGAATACTGCTACTTCTCAGTGTTAGGGTTCTCCCTTTCAATACTGCCACTCCCAATTAATCTCACTAATTGACGGCAGGGGCTTGGGACAGACAGCAGCTATTGCTACTCTAGATCTCTGAGTAAATTAATCTCAGTCACCTGAGCCTCATTTATTTCCCCATCACTCTTACTTCTCCCTTTGTCTCTCTCTAGCTGGTCAAGGCTCTATTCCCCTAGAAAGAAATGATTTCTGAAATGAGTATATGATGAATTTAACCAAAAAGTCACCACCACCAAGTTTGAAAAAAATAATACTTTGTAAAAGTCCTCCCCGTTTTGTCTCTAACTAGTTTCAGTTTTCCCAAGTACCAACTGAGTTCACTAAATGGACAATATAAATAAACAAAGTAGATATTTCGCAAGACACTGTGATCACTCGGGCACACTTCTCTCTGCCTCCCTGGAGCCTCCCTGTCCGCTCATAAACTCTGTATGTGCTTTGTGACTCAGCACACCTGCGGCAATGACTATATGGCCCTTTATAGCTATCAGCAGGATGTTTGATATAGGTTAGCTGTGAATAAATACTGATATCCCTAATCGAAAAATCACAAGTATAAAAATAAATATTCTGACTTTGCGGTGAGTGAGTAATTCGACATGAATTACACTGGTCTTTCTGATAATGATGCAAAGCAGAATGGCAGAGTGAGGGGACGTCCTGTATTTATGCGCTTCCACTACAATGGGTCATTAAGTGGAGTTGAAGAGTTTAAGGTCAAACTGTGGTCCTGCCCTTGATTTGCTGCTTTCAATAGCACAGCTGAAACTGAGGGTAAACAGCAATGGCCCCCGGATGGTGAGGACTTTTATGAGCACGGGCTTTAGAACCAGTGAGAAAAATTGTGCTTGAATCCCTCCTCTGTCTAGCCCAGGGGGTTGTTCTGGGCTCAGATGAGGTGAAATATGAACATATCATAAACAGTAAGAGACACACGTGGTAAAATTAATATTGCTTCTCTACAAGGAGATTTCTGATTCCATTTTTTTAAGTAAATGGTTCCTGACCCTTTTAAGAGTCATATACCTCTTTAAAAATATGAAGACTATGGGCCCACTTCCCAGTGGAGAAACACACATGCACACACACACACCACACACACCACACATGCACACATGTACTTACACACGCTTTTGTACAACATTCCAAAAAGTTGTTAGAACTTTGGCAAACCTCTCCACTCCAGGTTTTATGAAGCCTAGATAACGAACTCTTGATTCAAGGTATTTTGGGGCAAAAATACCCTTGGTACTGTCTAACATAGTACCTAGGGCAAAAAGCTTTAGATCCATTGTCCTTTATCAAATGTATCAGTATTTCCTAGCTCCTTCCCAATTAAAAACGGAGGCAGAGAAAAGTCTAACAACTTGCCCAAGGTCAGGGCTGGCTCATGGGCCTCTGACATGTGCAAATGCAGGAGGCCTCACACTTGGAAGGACCCCCATGTGGTTTAATGCTCCACTGTTGCTGACTTGAAATTTCGAATGACGAGCCCTGCATTTGCATTTGTCACTGGGCCCCACAATTATGGGGCTAGTCCTACCCAGCATCACAGTCACACATCCAGTAGATTGCAAAGTAGAGGTTCAACCTCTCCCCACCCCAAGCCTTCTCCAGCGGATCCTTCCCTCACGTCCTTTATTTCCTTCCATGGCACGCGTCCTCATTTCACATAGAAATTTGATGCCTTATTGTTTGATTCTCTGTCTTCCCTCAGTACAATGTCAGCTCCATGAGGGCAGTGATTTCATCGCTGCTGCATCCCATGCCTGGTAGTGCCTGGCACGTGGCCAGTTCTTCATAAATATGTGTTGAATGAATTAATTTAACCCAGGCACCTGGAGGGCAGAGTATCCCTACCGTTTAATCAGGTAACACACTGACCTACTATACTATAGTCCCTTATTACAGCACCACCCTGTACACTGGGCAGATTCAGAATTCTCTGGGAGTCAACCAATAGACATGGCTCTTCAAATAAGAATCTGTGTTTTTGAGTGGAGGCAAAATAGGAGACACTTTTATTAACAAGCTTAAATTTTGCTGTCACACTAGATTATTAGAATAATAGGGAGAGAAAAAAAAAAACCCTAACACTTGTTGAATACCTACTCAATGCTAGGAGATAGGTGCTAAAACATATTTTATCTCATTTAATTTAATTATCCCTCAACACACTAGGGTAAGCTTTATTATCTCCATCTTACAGAAAAGGAAACTGAGGCTCAGAGGTGACCTCTCCCTCATCCCAGCTTCCTCAGGCAACAAGAGGTGAATATATAACCAGTAATGATGATGATTATTGTTAGAACCTATCAGTTTTTATAACTTCTGAAGCTCACATCTTCCAGGAAATAAAATAAAGTATTTCTTTTTTATGGGGATCTTCAGATTTGGAAGCCATCTGCTTTTCCTCCCATCTGCTTGCTGCTCTTTTCTGGGCTTTGTTTTCTTTGGTGAGAGTTAAGGAAAGGCGGTAGGAAGCAACATAGAGTCAATTATTCATTTCCTCCCATATTCATTTACCCCGGATTTATGGTGCCAGGCTCTGTGCTAGCTGCCTGTGGGGGATGCAGGGGTGAATCAGACACTGTTCTGTTCTCAAGGAGGTCACTGCTTCCTGTTGGCAACAAAACATTCAATCATTCCATAAACATCCCCTTAGTGCCTGCTCTGTGCCCAGCAGAGGGCTAAGTGACAAGCGAAACATCCCCCTTTTCCTCATGGAGCTCCCAGACTCGGAGAGGAGACCCTGGCTTCCAATTAATGTGATGATCAAAAGGCAGAAGCTAGATTGTAAGCGGTGTGAGAAGAGCAACAGAGCCTGTCTTGCTCCTGGCTGTCTTCCCAGTGCCAGGCACAGATCCTGGCACACACTAGATGGTCAATAAATATTCATTAGAGGACTGAAGTGCTGCAAGGGAGTCGTATGTAAAGCACCCCAGGCCTAGTGCCCGGGGAGGTGACATTTAAGAGAGAGGCGATATCAGAGAGGTGATATTTGAGTTTTTCTTAATTAAAAATATTGGAAAGGAAAGGACATTTGAGGAAAGAGGATTATCATGAGCAAAAGACTCACGGTGCTAAAATGTGTGTGCGGACAGTTGAATTTGGCAGGGGGTATGGGTTTCCGGGACAGGTGGGGACAGAAAGAAGCAGTGAAAGGTTGGACAGGGGAGGGGAAGTTTGTAAAGGCCTGGTGTGCTTGGCTGGCATGGAAAGACACGATCAGACTTATGCTGCAATAGTTTTGGCCAGAACTAAATCAGTAGCAGTGAGGATCAAAGAGAGTGGACAGGCAGAATGATAAGAAAGTGGAGTCACTAACTCTCACAACAACTACAGGAGGAAGGCATTATTATCCCCATTCCACAGATAAAGAAATAGAGGATGATGGAAGTTAAGCAACTTTTCCTGGGTCACATAGTTAATTAACTTCAGAGCCAAAATTTGAGCCTAATTTATCTGATCCTAGCCTAGTATTTGGGAAAAATGCGAAAGACCAAATAGGTAGAGAAAGATAATTAGTTAGAACTAGGATTACAAATACAATACCCTCTAGGCCTGATCTAGTCAATAGACCTGATTTTTTGGGTGGAATTTTTGAAAAATTTTGAATTGAATGCCTGCACCATAGACCCCACTACTCCCTATTGTTCACAGGCCTCTTCACATATTTATGTGAACAGCCTGCCCCAAAGAAGGCAACTAATGACGAGTGGCCAAATGGAGAGTCTTAAAGGGGCAGAGTTCGTTATAACTCATTCTGAGACAATAAGAAAATGTCAGGTACCAGCTCTATGTCATAGTAGTTAAGTCTGGCATGCTTCATTTTGGCCACCTGGGGTTTGTGGGTTTGGATCCTGGGCATGGACCTACACCACTCATCAAGCCATGCTGTGGCAGCGACCCAGATACAAAATAGAGGAAGATTGGCACAGATGGTAGCCCGTTGACAGTCTTCCTCAAGCAAAAAGAGAAAGATTGGCAACAGATGTTAGCTCAGGGCTAATCTTCCTCACCAGAAAAAAAAAGTCAGTAAAGAGTTTGGCATTGAAGTGAGATAAAAAGGCAAAAAGCGAAAAAAGGGTTAATTTGAAATTGACATTTGGGACCTTTTGTGGGGAGAGAAACAGGAAGCCAGGGGATTTGTATTCAGTCCAGATGTGAGATGGACAGGAAGAGGGAAGGAACATTCAGAAAGATAATGGGTTCTGTCCTCTGCCCTCTGCCTGGAGCAGGGGTTGGGGATGGATTTGGAGGGTGCAGGAAAGGAGAAAGAGCTAGGCCAGGATCTCTCAGCATTCCCTTCTGTTGGAGTCATCTGCGTGAGTGAATGATGAGGAGGCTCAGTGACCTGGACGCCATGTTTGCACGGCTCCTACTTGCCTAAAACATTCTGGTTCTTATTAAATTAGCAATGATTTACAAAGTGGTAATATTCAGTGTTGGTGTGGTTATGGAGAAATGAGCAATTTCATACACAGTTCGGGGAGTAAATTGGTGAAGCCTTTTGAGGTAAAAAATTGGCAATATTTTCCAAGTATTTAGAAAATTCCATTTCCAGAAATCTATCCTATGAAAATAACCTGAAACACAGATAAAAATCTAACATACACAGATGTTCATCACAGAATGTAAAATAGGAAAGAAAACTGTAAAACGTCTTTATGTCCAGTGGCCACGCAAATTTTGGTATATTCATAAAATGAATAATATCCTACAATTTAGTGCGGACTATTGTATAAAGAACGTTCAAAAATCTGAGACAGTGTGTAGGATATAATATGAAGTAAAAAGAGCAGCATACATGGTTGTATACATGACGTGATATGCATAGAAAAATTCTAAATTCTATATGCCGGTGGTTGGCAAACTCGAGCCCCTAGGCCAAATGTGTCCTGTTGCCTGTTTTGATAAATAGTTGAAACACAGCCACACTCATTCTTTATGTATTGTCTTTGGCTGCTTTTGCACTACAATGGCAGAATTAAGTATTTGTGATAGAAACCATGGGTCCTCAAAGCCTGAAACATTCACCGTCTGGTGCTTTAGAGAAAGTTTGCCGACTCCTGCTGTATGCTCAAGTGTTAATGGTAATTTTTGTGATTACAGAATTGAAAAAGCATCGTTATATTTATCTTTTATTTTCACAATAGGTGCGAATTATTTGTATAGTGTTTAAAAAAAGAATATTTAAAATTATCTGGCTACAAATGAGAACAGAACACCCAATATGATTTTGCTCAGTTCAGAGTTCAGCTATGCAAAAGCAAGGCAGTTTTGCTTACGTTGCTCTGAGTATTAGGAAGTCTCAAAGCTAATCCCCAGGGGTGATGACCTGTTCCACATTTATAGTACACCCTTCAAAGGTGTGTATGCCAAGGGAGAAACTTGGGTTTTCCACAGCTGTGGGCATGGCTACCAAGCAAATGTTATGTCTTCTGTCAATCAGTTGAGGAGGTATGTGTGATAATGGAAATCCTTCCCCACTGTCCAGCTCTCAATTCTGCAATTCCATGATTCATCGGTAACGTTTGATCAGCTTCCACACTTGCTCACCTGCCTTCCATGATTAGTGGAATGCAGGGATGGCAGTAGAGAAGAACCTCTCTCTCCTCCGTGAGAAATAGATCCCCCAGTGGGATGGTACCCATTGCTTCTTCCCTCTCCCCCAACCCATGTTTCCTCTCATGTCTTTGACGTTGTGCGGTAAATGCCCTGTAATGTGTGCCATTCCATGTATTGTTCGAAGAAATTTGGTGTCTGTGGGAAAGAAACACAGCTGTTTGCTATGCTTCAGTCACCGAGAAAATATACTAAAATAGCTAAAAAGGCAGTTCACCGGAAGGAAAATTCAAATAGATATTTTTCTTTTAGTTCATAGTTCTGGTTTCTGTTTTCATTGGGGATTTCATGGGGGAAAACATTCAACCTGAGAGCTGGACATTTTGAGACAAGATAGGCGAGGACACCCACATATCTCTTCATTCTCACAATTTCCCAGCCAGGTTAAGACACCATCCCTGATATGTAGAGATTTTTTTCAAAGTGTCATTTAAGGTGGTATAGATACAAGGCACATGATAGGTGCCTTGAAATATTTGTTGAAACAAATTTTCAGTTATGAGAAGAATAAGTTCTGAGAGTCTAATGTACAGCATGGTGACTATAGTTGATAATATGGTATTATATCCTTGAAAGTTGTTGAGAATAAATCTTAAGTAGTCTCACCACACACACACACTCAAAAGAGTACCTAAGTTAACTACGAGAAGCCATGGATGTGTTAATGATCTTGATCTTGGCAATCATTCTACCATGAATATCAAATCATCCTGCTATACACTTGTTTTAAAATAAAAAAACAAAATGTCCTGTGCAGATTATTCCTTTGTAAGTACAGAATGTAGCAAATAAGAAAAATGATGGCCAGAAAAACTTTGCGGAGAAAAAGATAAAAAAAGATATCTTAAATATCCCTTCTATTGAATCATTTAAATATTCCTCCTCCAAATAAATAAATTCCAAGGGGCTATTTTCTTGTGCACAGCTCTGTATGCCTAGGATTCGTCTCCTGAGAGCCCTTGGCAATTCGGATAAGAAGAGTATATGTTCAATCCCATTTCGCGGGTCATGACCAGCTGGTGATGGCGATCACATTTCTGGTCAAATGTAGATAGCTAGGAAAGGTCACTCGTCTTCCTCCCATCTCCTGACTGCTACCCTGGAACTTACACATTCTGATCCATGGTTCCAGCTGGAACATTGCTATCCTGGCATCACACTCAGAGTACAGTCATGTGTCACTTATGACAGGGATATGTTCTGAGAAATGTGTCGTTAGGCGATTTCATCGTAGTGCAAACATCACAGAGTATACTTACACAAACCTAGACGGTATAGCCTTTTCTACACACTTAGGCTCTATGGTACTAAAATTATGGGACCACCATTGTATATGCAGTCCATTGTTGACCGTTTTTATGTGGCACATGTATAATAGGAACTTTTATAATTCTGAGATCTTTTTATAAAGGCTATCTCTTCTACTTAGAATGCCTTCACTCCACTTCTTTAACTGCATGCTTCTATGTAGCTTACCAGACCCAGCTAAATGCCAGTGTAGCAGGGAATTCTCCCTAGGCGTCTGTGGTCAGTTAGATGACTCTAGGCCATTTCATTCATTTCTCTTTGCTTGCACGGAAGTGACTTGCAATTTGGGAGTCAGATCACTTGGGTTTGAATTTTGAATCCCTCATCAGTAACTTGACTGGTTTCAGGCGAGTTATGTCACTGTTTTCACCCTTGGTTCCTCATCTTTAAAATAGGTCTAATGAGAGTACCTACCACACAGAGCTGCAGTGGGAACTAAATGAGATAAAGAACCTTAAAGCCTTTGCATGCTGTTTAGAACAGAGGAAGACAGCGGTGTAGCTAGTTTTTACTATAAAGAAATCACGGTATTGGTGAGCTTCAGAGGGGAAAGAATTCTGTCTCACATGTTCGTGAGCCTTGAGCTCCTGACCAAGCCTGACATATATTTACTGGGAAAGGAATGTTTAAGGCATCATTGAAATAAGATTACCTAAGGGAATCATGGACCAACCCCTAAGCAAGGAGAAAATTGCACTGTAATGATTGCAAATAGTTCAGGCAAGAGCAGGATGGCTGTTGGGATCCAAGCAATGCAGGGCCTGAGATGAGAAAGTGGGTAGGTATGTGGCTTGCTCTCCCAAATTTAGCCAATCATCTGGACGAGTGCTGGGTATTTTGGGTACTCGCTTGTGTAGCCACTCACAATTTTGTCCTTTTTTAGGAAGGCTCACTAGAACACTTTGTGATATCGGATCATTAGTTTTACGTTCCAATGTGTATTTTATTTCAACGAAACTGTCAGTGTCTGATATTGTGGAATTTTTTTTTTTGTATAAATATAATCCTGTTAATACCAGGGCTTGACTACGTATATACTGGAATGGGAACAGGAACCTGGGTGTGCCTGATCTGCAAAGTCCCTATTTTCCACACCCTGCTGGGCAGATCACATCAACGTCAGTGCCAAGCTCGTAAGAGGAGCACCCCCTCTTGGTCAGTTGAGGGATTTGTGCTTGTGAGAGGCCTGAATGTGCAGAGGCGTGAGGGACTTAGAGCTGGAAGGGGGCAGACAGTGAAGAAGGCGCTCATCTCTGTAAGCATGAGCTAGTCTCATCTGTCTGCTGACTCCAGCCTCCAGCTCCCAGACTATCTCCTTCCTTTTTCCCACCCTCTCCTGAAATACCTCTAGAATACAAACAAGAGGAATTCTTCCCTGCGTCTTCTCCTTCACCATTATCACCAAATGGCTTTATAATAGCACTTAACTGTTTATTAAAAAAGTGCCACATTTTTATGCATTCGTTCATTCAACAGTGTTTTGGGGCACCTATCCTGTGCCCAGCACTGTGCTAAACTGAATAGACAAAGATAAACAAACTAGGAATGTTTCCTGCTTCCACAAAGCTTAGAGACTTCGCTATAAGCTTATGCTCATCTGATGTTTATAGAAACTACTTTTGAGATAAGAATCATTGTACCTATTTGACAGATGAGGAAACTGAGATCATTTAGAGAAAGGAAGAAGAGCTGGAGTTCAGGGTTATGAGTTTCTCCTGTCCTATGCATTGGGCCACACTAGAAGACAGGACATGAAAAAAACAAAAGCAAAAAGGTAAAAGAGAAGATATTGAGCATAGATCCATTGTTTCCTCTTACAATTATTTATGAAAGATAGAGAAAGGAGTGGTGGATAGGAAAGGAAGATGAATTCATGCCCTTGACTCCAGGTGTCCCCCTCATCCCCATCTCTTTTAAATGGCTGGTCATTTTTTGGCCACCTTTCAAACTCTAGGAAACACTCTGGAATTCCAAACGAGGAGGGGTTTCCTTTGCAGGTCTGGCTATTGTAACTTTACGAGAAACTGTTCAATACTTCCTTTCATCAGTTACAAAGCAGAGTTTTTCTGAATGAATTTCATATTCACTAAACAGTTAACCTTTCACCTTTCTGAGTCACACTTTTTACGTTATTACTCAGCTTTTAGAATAAGATAAAGCCTAGGACAGCTTTTATGTACACCCCCACACACTCCCACACACATGCAAACACACATCACGCAAATCTATATCCTTACATGCAACCACCAAGAAACACACGCACACACAAACACACATGTACACAAAATCAAATACATACCTATGCACATTCACTATACATGTAAACAGACTTGGACACACGTCTATGCACGCACGTATGCACACACACACACGCACAAACACTGGCATGGCATTGACTTTGTACTCTTTGTGAGAGGAAGGAAGTAGAAAGACCCAAAATATTCAGACTCCTAGCTGAACGCATGAGAACCCTGTCACTGCTCTGTGTTCGGGCATCTGTTGTACCCTCACTTCCCATCCCTCCCCATTGCGAGGGTGTGGACATTGTCCTTGCATCAAATGAGTGATATTGTTTTGTTTTGTTTTTTAATCCAAGGTGAAATCATGAGTATTATTGAATAAAGTAGAAATGAACTCCTGAATTTCAACCCCTGACGTAACACACCTGGTTTATGGCAGACACTGAGTAAATATTAGTTGCGTGAAAGAATGAATAGAGAATATTTCTATTTCATTAGAACAAAACAAGGTATTTAAGAACACTCAGTCCAGCCCCTCAGGTTTCAAGTGAGTGCTCAGAGACCCAGAGGGCTACGTGATCATCCTGGTGTCCACACTGCTAATTGTGAGCAGAATGGGACTGAAGCCATTGTCATCAGTATCCAGCGAACTTGAGAGTAAAGGCCACTATTGCTGGAAAGCTCTTCTCCTCTTCTGCTGTATTTCCTCCTTAATATTCATACCAGAAGCTGGTAAGTTACATGACAGATATCCAAAGCAGGCAATTCAAGTCTCAACTCAATTTTGCTGTTTTTATTTGACGTTAAAATAGCCTAGTTGAACCCAAATTTGTCCATGTGGATTTCCTTTGCTTCTCTGAGGTCTGACCTATCTTCTGAGAAGAAGAGGGGGGGCGGGGAGAAAGAGAGAGAAAGAGCCCTAGAAAATGTGACATGCGATGACTTTTTACAAATATTTTTTAAATTTTTAAATTGAAGTATAAATACATCAGTAAGGTGCATAAGGGGTTCAAATCCTGTGTCCAGCTCACCGAATGCTTAGGTATGTACATACCTGTGTTGTATGACCACTACACAAATCAAGGCAGAGAACATTTCTGTCACCTTAAAAAAGTTGTCTTGGGGCTGGCCCCGTGGCCGAGTGGTTAAGTTCGCGCGCTCTGCTGCAGGCGGCCCAGTGGTTCGTTGGTTCGAATCCTGGGCGCGGACATGGCACTGCTCATCAGACCACGCTGAGGCAGCATCCCACGTACCACAACTAGAAGAACCCACAACGAAGAATATACAACTATGTACCGGGGGGCTTTGGGGAGAAAAAGGAAATAATAAAAAAAAATCTTAAAAAAAAAAAAAAAAAAAAAGTTGTCTTGTGTCCCTTCCAAACTATACCTCTTGATCTAACCTCTGTTGTGAATTCTATCACTATAGCTTTGCTTTACCTGTCCTTGAAAACTTTATATAGATGTAATCATCATATTGTCCGTATTCTTTTGTGTCAACTTCTTTCACTCAGCGTTATAGTTGTGAGTTTAATCCATGTTATTGCATACATCAACACTTTGTTTTTATTACTGAGTAGTGTTCCACTGTATGATTAGACCATAATTTACCTGCCCATTTCTATGCTGATGAACATGTGAATTTTTTATAGTTTTTGGTTATTATGAATGAAGGTGGTTATGAATATTTTTGTACCCTTCTTTTAGTATATTTCATTTCTCTTGCGTACATATCTAGGAATAGTGTTTCTGGATCACACTGTAGGAATTGTTTTGCTCTAATAGATAGTTCCAACAGTTTTTCAAAAGGGGTTGAACCAACTCAGATTCCAACTAGCAATATATAGAGTTCCAGTGACTCCTCATACTTGCCAATACTTGGTATTGTTAGTCTTTTTTATATTTTAGTCATTCTGATCAGTATGTAGTGGTAACTCGTAGTTTCAATTTGCATTTTCCTAGTTAGTGATCTGTATGAAGTGCCTGTTGAAGTTTTTTTGTGCCATGTTCAAAGTGGGTATTTATCCTTTTGTTATTAATTCATAAGAGTCTTTAATGTATTCTAGGTATGAGTCCTTTGTCAGATATCAACATATATAAACAGTATTATAAAAACTTTACTCCAGACTGTGGCTGGCCTTTTAACTTTCTTGTGTCCTGTTTAAGAAATACCTGCTAACCCAAGGTATGAAAATACTCTCTTTTTCTAGAAGTTTTACCTTCATATTTGATGCACGTTCCACTTATAATTAATTTTCGGGTATTGTATGAGGTATAGTCAAGGTTTATTTTTTAACATCCAGATACCCAACATTTAGAACATCATCCTTGCCCCTCCAAACTGCCTTTTTTCATAAATCAGGTGGCTGTGAATGTGTGGTTCTGCTTCTGGACTCTCTTTTCTGTTCCATGAGTCTATTTGTCTATTCTTGTACCAACACACACTCTGCTGTGTAGTAGGTCTTAAAATCTAACAGTGTAAATCTTCCTATTTCCTTTTTCTGCAAAATTTCTTTGGCCATTCTCTATCCTTTGCATTTCTATATAAACTTTAGAATCAAGTTGTCTACTCCAACAACAAAACGTTTCAGAGACATTAATTGGAATTGTGTTGAATTTGTAGATAAGTTTGGAGAGAATTTACATGTTGGAAATATTGAGTCTTCCAAACCATAAACACAGTAAGTCTCTCTATTTGTTTAAGTCTTTAATTTCTCTCAGCAACAGTTTCCAATTTTCAATGTAGAGGTCTTGGAAACTTTGATTAGAATTAGTCTTCATAATTTGATAATTTTTTATGTTGTTGTAAATGTTATTGTTTTTAACATTGTTTCCAATTTTCTGTTGTTTGTGTGTAGAAGTACAATTAACTTTTGAATATAAACTCTGTGGCCAATGACCTTGCTAAATTCACTTATTAGCTCTGATAGTTTGTACATTTGTTGATTTTTCTCTCTACACAATCATATTATCTCTGAATAAAATCATTTCACTTCTTCCTTTTTAATCTGGATGCCTTTTATTTATTTTTCTTGCCTTATTGTGCTAGTCAAGATTTGTATAATATTAAGCACAGTGGTGATGGGGAGAGAGAAATAAGATATAGCTTGAATGTGAGGAAAAGGCAGTGTGAAATATTGAAATTAAGGGGATTAAATCCAATTTCTCTGATTCTATAATTGGACTAAGGAGAAAGAATACTGCCCCTGGACCATTTTTGGTGAGGCAGATCTTGTAGTTGTATTAATAAACGCCTATCACTTAGAACTGAATTAATTATTTGGGTGTGGGTGCATCCAATGCCCTATGTGACTCCTTGGTCCAAGCTTGTGAAGGACTGACAGATTAGAGTTAGACTATCTCAAAATTGCTTTTTCTATAACCCTCTACTCCCTATTCAGTTTTCATAAATCTCTTTCATCCTTCATTCACTCATTAAACAAGTGTTTATTAAGTAGCTGTTATGTATAAGGCACTTTGGTAGGCACTGGGAAATCCATTTTTAACAAAATAGACACAACCCTGTCTCCATGGAGCCTACAGTCTTGTGGCTTTCAGCTGCAATAATAGAAAATCTATACTCTTAGAATTAAATTTATCTGGTTTTCTAACACAACTGGATATCTGGAGATGTTTCATTTTAGGATTAGGGGAGAGAAAAGTGTTATAGAAGCCCTAAGGTTTTCTATTCATCTTCTTTACCATCCTCAGACTGTTGGATTTTTTTTTTAAAAGATTTTATTATTTTTTTTTCCTTTTTCTCCCCAAAGCCCCCCAGTACATAGTTGTATATTCTCTGTTGTGGGTCCTTCTAGTTATGGCATATGGGACCCTGCCTCAGCATGGTTTGATGAGCAGTGCCATGTCCGCGCCCAGGATTCAAAGCAACGAAACACTGGGCCGCCTGCAGCGGAGCACGCGAACTTAACCACTCAGCCACAGAGCCAGCCCCTGTTGGATTTTTTTATCAGCTTAAGACCACTATGGCTACCGCAGTTCAAAACGTCACAACTTCTCACCAAAATGTTCAAAGAAGGAAAAAAGGGGAAGGGCAGCTTTTCTCTAGTATTCTTCTCCTTTATTAAGATGTGAAATCTTTCCTAGAGGCTCCCCTGAAGATTTTCTCTGTGTCAATAGCAAGCACTGTACCACAGGTCACCCTCAGCTACAAGAAAGACTGGAAAATGACTATCTGGAAAAGAGGAGCAGATTTACCATGGAAAACATAGATCAGCCAAAATGATTCCACTGGAGTATGTATATTTTCACTTCAAACCAAAGTGGGATGCTATTAGCAAGGAAAAAGAGGGAAATGGGCCATAGATAGACAATCAGCAGGGTCTGCTACAGGCAGAGGTAATATTTACCGTATCTTATAACCAATTAACATAGATTAGGTCATCCATTTCCATTATTCTCTCTCCTAGTACATTGTTCTTTTCTTTCATAGTACTTACGTCCATCTGATATACTGATTTGAACATTTATCTGTATATTTTCTCTCTACCCACCAGACTGTAAGCTCCCTAACTGCAGAAAGCATGATTATATTGTTCCCACTATATATCCAGGTCCTAGCCCAATGCCTGGGACACATTAGGTGGTTAAGAGACATTTGTTGAATTAATAAATGGGTTATCAATAAATGTATATTTAATAAGTAAATGAGTGACTAATAAATGAGCACGTAATTAAAAATTGTAACCCTTTGCTCCAACATTGCTGCTTGGTAAGTTACATTTCAAGTCGAGTCTTCAACTTCCCTAAACTATTGTCCTCGACTCAAACATGGGGGCTCTTCAAAGGTATAAGGAGCACTTTGAGATTTAGACAAGAGCTTGAGTCATTGCTAAACAAAATTAAGCTAGAAAAACACAATTATGTCAAAATTACTGATTTGTCTAAGTTTATTCCAAACTTTCTCATACTTTATATCTTCACTGCTATCTTCTGTAAATCTTATGCAATCTATCCAAGAACAATAAATTTATTATGCTAATGTTCATTCCTTCCTACATTTATTCATTCATAAAACAAATATTGAATGTGGCTACTCTGGGCGAGGCACTGTACCATTTCATGACTCACTGCTGTAGGACATTCGCTGCCTTGAACACCCTTCTCTGCCTACACTATATAACAAATTCTAACACGTGTTTTAAGACTCACTCAAATATCTCCACTTCAATGAAAACTTCTACTCCTCTGGTGGAGTGACATGGTTTCTCATTCCTCTGTAATCACATTGTACTTTTCATATAACTCGGTAAGAATTTTTGAATTTTCTGCTAAATTCATTATTTGCTTCCACACTTTTTTGGGGGGAGGCAGGAAGATTGGCCCTGAGCTAACATCTTTTGCTAATCTTCCTCTTTTTGCTAATGAAGACTGCGACTGAGCTAACATTTAAGCCAATATTCCTCTATTTTTTGTATGTGGGATGCCGTCTCAGCATGGCTTGATGAGCAGTGTATAGGTCGCACCCAGGATCCAAACCTGCAGACCCCAGCCACCAAAGCAGAGTATGCGAATTTAAATCACTATGCCACCAGGCCAGCCCCACTTTCATTCTTTTCTCCTTCACTAGATGGTGACTCCTTGATTACAGGAATTTGTAGTGATATAATCTTTGTATTCAAGTGTTTGGCATAGTCCCTGACATATACAGCAGGTGTTTACTCAGGCTTATTCAGTGAATGAATAAATGAATAAACAAAGAGATGGATGTTCAGTGACCCATTTTGCAGGTGAGAAAACAGGCTTACAAGGGATGCGAGCAGGCAATAGATCTTGGACTATAATTTGGATCTTCTGACACTTATTCTAGGTACAACCCACAAAACCCAACTTTCCTTTTGGTATTCCCCTTGGCCATGTTCCACCACAGTCACTTTTAAGAAAGGTGTGGTCATCGTGAAATGGGATAGTATGTAATTGGTAGACCCAACTCTGCAGAGCTTGCCACTTCATCTAGCTGAGCATGCGTGTGTGGCAATCTGCGGATTCATCTTTTCCGTCTTCTGTGGGTGTCTGTTCACAGCCAGCACCTGAACAACAACGGGGCCAACCTAGGGAACGGAAGAGGGCATTTTCTAGTTCTGAACAGAGATAAGCATCACCAGCTTTTTCCTTCTAACAGTAGTGGCCTCAAAAGTTCCAACATAGAAGAAAAAGGCAAAAAGGCCCACTAAAGTGTGTGAAAAGTTACGGCAAAACTTGCTTTTGTCAGGACTCTCTTTCCCTCCTCTGGAAATTCACATTTTTGCACTTGTAGACAAATATTAAAAGTGTATCATCCTATTACACATGGTGCCTGGCATATCACAGACACTCAGTAAACTTTAGCTTCCTCATACTTTTCTCTAATTCCAGATTCTCAACTAGAAAAAGCCCTGCTTGAATCTGAGATTTTCTTTTTGAACGAGTTTACTTCAGATTGTAATCATACTAACATTGTGACAGCGTCCTGCTCTTTATGAACATTTTGACCTGATGTTTGTGCACAAGAACTCTGTCCTGTTTTTCTCCCACTTCACAAGAGTGAAGACAAAGACTGGGAAAGATTACGTTTTTATTTAACAAACAGAATTCAACATTCGTTCTCAAAGTACTTATTAAATGACCACTATACACTCTTAAATATGAAGATTTTACCATGGGGTAAAACCAGCGTTCTGGACTAAACCAATTTGGGAGACCCTGGGAGGCCTTTCTGAGAAAGTGACATTTAAACTGGGGCTTGGTTGTGGCTTCATGCCCAGAAAATGGCTGAGTTGGGATATGAACCCATGTCTGCTTGACTCTAAAGACAACGCTTTTGACTTTGTACCTGCTCTCTCTCAAGCTCTGGTCCCCAGTCGTAAAAACCAATGTTTATCCCTGTCCAACTGCAATTGGCATGGTATGACAAATCACGCAGAGGTCTCAGATGCCCAGTGGATCTGTTAGTGGAATTCTACATGCTAGACCAAGGCAAAATGCCAGAGCCTTATATACCCATTACGTTTGGTCTGGCAGATGTATTCCCAAAGGAGAAGGCGTTACAGCAGTTACAAGCAACAGGTCTGGCAACAACATAAGGACCAAATGTGTTTCCCCATAAGAGAATAAACATTTACTGAGCAAGAGCCTATAAAACCAAAGACTGGCAGAGACAGAAGAGGCTTGAGTATTCTAGTCTTCTTTATTTATAGATGTAGATATTGAGACTCAGAGAAGTTCCGTGACCCAATTAGTGTCACTCAGCTAGGGTGCAGCAGAATCAGGATTAGAACCCAGTTCTTCAGACTCCCAGTGCTGGGGGGAAACATGATATACACAGAGCACAGGCTGTGCGCGCACATCTGACGCTGGATCCAGACTGTCCCTTACTAGTTTTGTGACCTTAACATTTCAAAGGCTATTAGGTTGCCTACCTCAAAGCAGGTTTTTAAGCCACCTTAGATATTTTCACCTCTTGCTGTCTGACTTGAAGTCACATGTTTATTCAGAAATACCCCGATTATGTTACACTTATTATTTTAACATGTAGAGTACATATTACTGCAAGCTAATTCTAATTGAAAATGTCAAGTCCCAATCAATGTTCTACTTACACTGCGCAACATTTAATAACTAGAATTTCGGGGCAGCCCAAAGAGTTTGTTCATCGCCAAAACCAGTGTAATGGGATTTGACTCTTAGAGCCAGCTCGGGGTAGTGGCAATTCAGGGTACAGGGGGCAGAAGTAAAGAGACATGAGAGAATTCACAAAACTCCTAGACACCAAACATCTAGCCTTCTTTGTCACTGAACATTTGACTCACAAGGTGGAAATGGGCAACACAAGAGGCCGTTTAGCCTTCCGTATTTGTTAAAGGGAGGAGGGTGTTGTTGGCCTCTTGGGAAGAACAGTTCCTCATGGTGTGATGGTTCCGCTGGCTATAAAACGTTTACGCTCCTTGACCCTTCCCAGACAATGGTGATGCTCCCAATCACTGGAATGGGCTGAGAGCCTCTGTCTCCATTTCCAAACGCTTCCTGGGGCTGTACAACTCCTGCTTGTAAACCACTGGACTTGGCTAAGGGAACCCAATGACCCTGGAAACTCAGTTGCCTTGATTGAAAACCCAACTTAGGCAACACATAGCTTTGCGATATTGGGCAAGTCATTCAAACTTTCTTTGCTCCAGTTTCCTCCTCTTTAAAATAAGGGCACTAATAGTACCTATCTCCTAGGGCTCTTGTGAGGATTAAATGAAATAATTTATATGAGCTTTGGAAACCAAACCACATCAGTTAAAAATGTATGTGTTTGCTTTTATTATTTTTTTCTGCCCTCGACTGCAAACTCTAAGAGGGCAGGCAGGTGTGTGTTTTATTCATCACACATCCTAGGAACAGTGACCAGGATGGGGAGCTTTTCAGTGGCCTGCTGGAGACCCCAAAAATAAACATATTGTTCCAAAATTTGAAAACAATACTGAAGAATTAAAAATTATACACGTTAATGAAGTATCTACAATACGTAATATCAAGGTTAACTCAACTCAACCCAATTTTAAGTGTTTATATTAAAATTCAGTGAAGTTTAAATCACAAGGACATATAGAAAAAAATATTAATAAAACTCAAGGTATAATTCCTTCAAATATTTCTTAAAGCAAAACAAAGCTGCAAGCAGAATTCGACTGCTTTCTTTCGAGGTCCTCAGGCCAAACTCTTGGATCATCCTTGACACCATTCTCTCCCGCCCACCCTTTCTTATATCTGAGGCTCAGTCACTTCTCATCACCTCCACTGCTCACTCTCTGTCCAAGCCTGCAGCCTCTTGTTGGAGTTATTACAACAGTCTCGTCATGGCCTCCATGCTCCCTCTCTTGCCCTGAAATTATCCAGTTAAAACTTGAGTTAGATCACATCATGCTCTGCTCAGAGCTTTCCAGTATCTCCCCTTCCCTCTCAGGGAAAAACCAAATCCCCAGTAACCTAAAAAGCCCTTGTCTCTTAGTGCTTTTCTGACCTCATTTCCTACCACTTTTTCCCTTGATCAGTCTGCTCTAGCCATTCCTCCTTGCCACTTTTCAAATATGCCAAGCACACATCTGCCTCAGGGCCTTTGCACTGTCTGGTCCCCTTTCCTGGAATGAGGACCCACCCCTCAGCTCCTTCAAGTGTTTGCTCAAACATGACGTTCTCGGTAAGATCTGTATGAACAGTCCATTAACATTGTAATCGCTTGCTTAGCACTTCTTACTCCCCCCTCTAATGTATCTTTCTGTGTAGCGTGCAACATCTTCAAAGGTAATATAGAGTTCTCTTATTTTCTTTGTTGTCTGTTCACACTAGAAGGCCATTCCAATTAGGGCAGTAGTTTTTTTTGTTTTATTTAGTGCTGGGATACAAGACAACTAAGAGAGTGCCAGACACAGAGTAGGTGCTCAGTAAATATGTGTTGAATAAATGTGTCAGTATGTGATCTGAGTACATTCTATTACATTCAATATGACATGGGATTCTTCCTCTAAAGATAGGAGTGCTTAATGAAATGTCTACCAAAGTTCTTAAAATATTCTATGAAGGTCTTAAAATAGTCCATGTAAGTTTTTTTTACCTGTATCTTTACAGCAGCATTGAGAATTTAGCCAGTATTGGACCTTTTTTGTAAGCTGACTCTGCTTATCTGCTCAGCTTTATTTCTCCCCTCTCTAGACCACATACTTTATTCCTCAATATTGCCAGACTGCTTATAATTTTCCCAAAGATTCCAGGCTGTTTTATACCTCTTTGTCTTTGCTCATGCTGTTACTTCTCTCTGGCATCCCTTCCCCCTTCTTTTTCTATCCAATTCTCACTTACACTTTAGGATGCAGAAGTCACTTTTTCAGATGCCTCAATGAACCCCCATGTTGAGGTGGGTGTCCCCAATCCTCTGTTCTTCATAGTCACCAAGGCATTCCTCTGGCTTCACTTTTACCATATTACTCTGAAATTATTTCCTCATGTGTCCATCTCTCCTCCTGGGTTGCAAACTCCTAGAGAAGGGTCCAACAGTAAGTGCTGAGGTTGCACAGAGGAAGAAGGCTATGTGATGACAGAAGGCTTCCTAAGGAGATATTTTCCAAGAGCCAGCCTCCTTTCTCATGAGACCCATATTTTTAAAGTTAAACTATCTAGAGAAACATCTGATACAGTTATAGAAACAGAGACTTGGGTACCAGGCTGACATGACTGAATCCTGGCTTCCTATTAACCAGATGTGTGTCTTGAATAAGTCATTGAGCCTCAGGGTCCTCGTCTGTACAGTAGGGATAATCATACTGCGCAACACATGTAAGGCCGCCAGCACACAATAGGTGTTTAATACATGCTGATTCCTTCACCTCCTTCTCATTTCTGGGAAGGAAGTAAAATAATTTCCTCTTGGTGACTATTCATCCTCCCCCAGTTGGAACGTGGAAGAGCTAGGTGTTGAGCTGCCTGAACTGGGGGCAGGGCTGCAGGCAGTAGGCGTTGTTAGATGTGGTGGAGCTTGTTGACTTCCTCCTGGGGGCCCAGTTAACAACTGGTGTGTTCCTTGATAGTCAAGTTCAACTTTCACTTCTCAGCTCCTCAGAAAGTCGACTGAAAGTTAACTAAAGTCTGTTACAGACAGCAGACATCTTTGCCAGATCCCTGTACTTCTCAGCTTCATTCCAGCTCTTCCCAGTGAGCATCCGGGGATCTGCAGGTTGCCCTTGCTCTTCCTCCAGCAACACTGATGGGCAACGTACTCAGAGCTACCACATAGTAAGCCCTGTTGTGTGCCAGGAGATGTGCTAAAGACTTGCATACAGTGGGCTCTCATTGAATCTTCAGAGCCACCCCATGATAAAGAAGGGATGCTATGATCATTTCTATTTAGCTTGTAACCAGGCTCACTGAACTTAAGTCACCTGCCTTCCCAGTCCCTGGCAGTAGAGGTAATATGTCAACTGTTGGTCTTTCTATTAGCGGGATTCACAATTCACAGTCATGGGGTTTATTTGCAGGCACAAGTTTATCTCACAGTTTTCTCAGTTGGAAAAATCAAAGAGAGCAAAGGTGAAGGAGAAATATAACGTTTCCTTTTATATTCTTTCCTCTCCTAACTCTCTACTTCAGTTTCCCTATTACGGCTATGAGGATGAAAATAGTGACCATAACGGCATAGAATGGATTTGATGAATCTTATTCTGGTGGCACGAGATGGATTTGCTTTTCCCAAAGACAGAAAGGCGCTATAACATAGTGGTTAAAATCATGAACTCTGAAGCCAGATTTTATGGGTTGATTCTTCTTCCTTTCACACCGGTTGATTCCCAATAAACATCTTGCACCCAAACTCCATCTCAGTGTCTACTTGCAGAGAATCCAAATTGTGAAAGCTAGCTCTCTGCATCTACTCTTCTTCCTTTTTATTCCTTAACCCATTGCAATCATTTCCACCTCTGCTATTCTACTGAAACCATCTTTAATATGAATTCAAGGGCCTCATTGCAACACTGATGTTTAATTTTCAGTTTTCACTTTCTTGGTTTCCTGACTGCATTTACGTGGTTGACCACTCAACTCCTTAAACTCTCTATTCTTCTGGCTGTTCCTTTAGTCTTTGGCTCCTCCACAGTCTTTCTTCCCTCTACACCCCTTTAAATATTAATGTTTCCCAGGGACATTTTCTCAGCTCACTTCTCTTCTGATTGTACATACTTTCTACATGCAATTCTACATGCTTTCCCCCACCCAACTCTTCCAACTTCACCTATTCTGATGACTCTACTATTTGTGTTTCCTCTCTTCATCTAGTCTCAATTCCCACATCTCATGGATAGTGCTTTCTGGTTTCCTGTCTCTCCTCTGAAAGCAATATGTTCTAAGGGAATTCATTGTCAGCCTAACTATACATAAGCTTCTTCCTTGTGTTCAAGCTAAAACTTGAAGAGTCATTCTTGATTTCCTCCTCTTCTTCATGTCTCCATAATCCATTACCAAGTCCTATGAATTTTGTTCCTAAATATGTTAATTTCTTTCCTTTCTTATCTTGTCTCTATTATGTCTATGTACCTCAGACCCTCAGCATGTCTCACATTGGCTTTGATAATGATTTTCTGATCAGTCAACCTGACCCATAGAGTTATCTGTGCCCCATGTAAATGTGAATCTCAATAATGGAGGACAATGGGAACTCAGATCATATTGGTACCAATTGGTATAACATCAGAGGAAACTGAAGACTTGCATGGCCACTGACTCAATAGTGTATCCCAGAACACATGAGAGAAACTCCAGCACATATGCACAATGAGATATGCACAAGAATGTTCAGAACAGCATTCTTTTTTAATGACAAAAATACGGAAACAACATAAAAATTCATCAGTAGGAGACTGGATAAATAAACCATGGCATATTCATACAATGAAAAATAATATTGCTGTCAAAATGAATGATCTAAATATCTTCACTGGCAATCTCAAAGATTTATTTAGAGAAAGCAAATTGTAGAAAATTTTTAATCACTTGATATCATTTATATGAAATTTAAAAACACACAAACAATTCTATATATCATTTGTGTATATATACAAATCAGTAGTAGTATTAAATCACGCATGAGACTGATAACTATCAAAGTCAGATACCCAGGTTACCCTCGTGAAGAGGTGAATGCATTAGGAATGGGTCAAAAAGGCTGTTTAAACCCTATCTGTAATGTTTTCTTTAAAAAAATTATGAATCAAGCATGGCAAAGTATGACATTTGATTAAGCAGTATAGTGAGTGCATGACTCTTATTCTCTGTTATTTTCTCTACGTTAAATCGTTCTATAACTTAAAACATCTGACAATATTACTCCTTTGCTTAAAACACTTCAGTGACCCCCAATTGCTGACTGGATACCTTCCAAATTGCTTAATGGAAAGCCCCTCCTGACTTTGAACCTGCCACCTTGTCATGGACATTTGTAGTTGCTTTTCTGAAATCTATTCCTGCCTTTGTCAACAGAACCTGATTTCCACTTGGGTGTCTATGTGGCCCTAGAGAAACTGACCCCAAAACTCTATTCCAGGTTTGGATCATGTGACCTTGGCTCAGTCAATCAGCACATTGTCTTCCCCTCACCTCACTGCTTGTTTCAGGGATGGTCTTATGAACTAGGCCAGTTTAAATAGAGTGAATCTCAGTGTTTCTCATGAGAAATCCAGAACAAAATGCTTTATTTTTCTCTATTTCTATTCAATTTTGTATTAGGTAAGGTAAAGTTGCTGTAACAACAATAACAAAGGTTACACAATTAAAAATACAGAAGGGCTTCAATATGGAAGCTCTGCCACCTTCAAAATTCAGCTTCTGAGGTTGCTGTGCTCATTGGTGTCAAGGAGGAGGTCAGGGAAAGAGCACAGGACATGTGTCTGGCAGCCCTTCTGAGCCAGGTCTGCAAGTGATGAATATCATCACTACTCACATTCCATTGGCTAGAACTCAGTCCTTGGCTGCATCTAGTTGTAAGAGAGGCTGGGAAATGTAGACTACCTATGTGCTCAGGAAGAAGAGGAAACTGGTTTGAAGAAGAGCTGGATAGTCTCTCACAAGTGTCAAAAGGAACTTTTGCCAATTGAAGCCCATAGCAGCCATTTTGTGCTGCTGAGGCAAGTCAGACTAAGAATGAAGTGGAAACCCTGAGGAAAGAGTGACACGGAAATGAAGCAGGTCTTTGAGGACATTTATTCATTTCACGCAACAAGAATTTATTGGACACCTACCCTAATGCAGGCAGTGTGCTAAATCCCAGGAGAACAGCAGTTAACAAACTAGAAAACCTCCTGCCTACCTGGAGCTTACATTCTAGAAGGACTAGAGCTGCAGAACCAAGCCAAAAATGAAATCAGCTGTGCCTGTAGATATTTTAGTATATGAGCCAGTACATTCCCTTTATCATGTCAATTAGTTTGTTCTATATGTTCTGTTATTTTCCACTGAAAGCATCCTTCCTTACACACAATTTCTGTCTCCTCATCTCCAGTCAACCAAAATAGCTTGCTCCTTCATATTCTATGACATTTCTCATTTGGCTTTGTGCATAATTTCCCCTCCTCAATTTCAAATACCCTTTGAACCTTGCTCGAAGTCACTTATCTTAACAATGGTAGACATAGATTTTGAATTGTGACCTTCTAAAAATACCCTCTTCTCTTCATTCTTTCTTTCCTGCTTAGATCAGGTATTCTTTTTGGCCTATCATTTCAAGGTATGTAGCTATGTGTATGTCATGGTGAGAATATTTATATGCCTTCATGAATACTATAAAAAATCAGTGGGTCCCAGAGTTGTCTTAGTCTCCTTGTGCTTCTATCACAAAATATGATGACTGGGTGGCTTAAACAATGGAAATTTATTTTTTCACCATTCTGAAGGCTGGAAGGCTGAGATTGGAGCGCCAGCATTGTCTGGTTCTGGTGAGGGGTTTCTGCCTAGTTTACAGTTGGACAGCT
Source organism: Equus asinus (assembly GCF_041296235.1). Lineage (NCBI taxonomy): Eukaryota > Metazoa > Chordata > Mammalia > Perissodactyla > Equidae > Equus > Equus asinus. The sequence continues at coordinate 71,358,484 of NC_091801.1, read as the reverse complement.
TTTCGTGGTGTGCTCACATAGCCTTTCCTTTGTGTGTGAACATGGAGAGAAAGATCTTTTCCTCTTCTTATAAAGCAACCAATCCTGTTGGATTAGGACCCCACCCTATGACTTCATTGAATCTTAATTGCCTCCTAAAAGCTCTATCTCCAAATATAGTCACACTGAGCGTTAGGATTTCAACATATGAATTTTAGGAGTCAGGGCCACAATTCAGTCCACAGCAAGGGTCTAACATTCTACAGAAACATTTTAGAAACTCTTCTGTAGAGATGCCATTCAAATTTAGTTCTCAAACCTGCAACATTGGATCAGCTGGGAGCTTGTCAAAAATGCAAGTTCTCATACTGCACCTGAGACCTCCTGAATCAGAATTTCTGGAGTGGAGCCAAGGAATTTATATTTTAACTACTTTTCTGGGTAATTTTTATGTATTCTCAAGTTTGAGAATCAGTCTTTTCTAGGACACTAGATCCTCAACAAGATTTTGTGAGTAAACTTGTTTCATGAAGAAATGTTTAGGAGCTGTTGGCTCAACAAAACTAAACAGCTTGTCATTTTTCGTGGGACTTTAGGAACCCGGGTTGAGCTACTGTGCATCGTGAATCTCTAAAAGGAGAATGCTTATGTCTCCACAGAATGTCTCCTCATCACAAAGCACGCCCTTTCCCCCCAGTTTTTAAAGGCAGAGCAATTATTAACACCTGGAAGAACTGGGAGGCCAACTTACAGTGTAAGAAAAGTTGGTCTAAAGTAATGAGTAATTTTCATACCCTATTATTTTGCTTGTCATCTGGCTTATATTTATCTCCCTAACTAAACTGGATGTTTCATCCGTGTGAGCAGACAATGGGCCTTATATTTTATATTTATCCCCACTCTGTTTGTTTATAGAATGTGCTCAATAAATATTGCTAAATGACTAGTGTTTAATTTATTTTATAAATGAATGACCTTACCTTTTAAAACTTGGTCTTCCTATGAGGACACTTATTTATTATTATTGAGCTGTTATTAATCTTACTCATTCTTTAGGTGCTAACAATAGTGTGAAGAACAGGAGATTTGGAGAAGGAAGATGGTATCACTCTTGGTTCTTAGTCTTACGGACTTGTTGATCTTGAGTATATAACCTCTCTGCAGCTCAGTTCTCTCCTCTGAGAAATGGGAATGCAATACTCCTCACTTTGTAGGATTAGTGTAAGAGCTGGATGAGGTAATGCCAGTGAAAATGTTTTTCAAGGTGATATGGAAAGGCTAATGGTAAACCTCAGACCAATCTCCAATTGCTTGAGGTAGGCGATCCGATCAGTGCATTAAGTGCAAGAATTGTCAAGGTTAAGTGATTCTTTCCAAAGAGCTTTCCTTTTTTCTGTTTTTTTTTTCTTCTTCTTCTTAGAGAGCTGCTAGGGTGGGCTCTTCTCAGTGTTCTCCTCCTACTTGCTCATCCTGCTTTCTCCTTAGGTATCTCCATTCATCGGGATACAATGCTGCAAAGCTTTATGGCATTTATCATTGTGGGAGAAATGAATCTGAATAAAGAGTCACAGTTGAATCATTGCTAACTTTGATGAATTAGCACCAAGGAGCTCTTCAAGATGTCATTATTTAAGCTTTTTGAATGATTGGTTTTCAATGGTTTCCTCTAAAGAATTTTAATTTTGAGAGCTGCAAAGACAAAGGCACACACACAAATAATTTAGTGTTCACCTCCGATAGGAAAGGAAAGTGCTTATGAAGGGAATTTTCACCTTTCTACTCACCAGTTTCCTGCTAGAGAGAGTTTTTCTTTGTTCAGTCTAACATCGAACAATTTCTTCTAAGTAAGTAGTTTCATGAATAGGGAGTACACATTTAAAATGACGAAAATCAGTTGAGGAATTATCCATTCTTTCTTTGCAATAATGTTGAAAGGAAATTCAAACTCCAGTAATAATGGAGATAATTGCATTGATGATGATAATAAATATTTATCACAGCCCTGCTAGGTGCCATGAACTGTGCTAAACATTTTACACATGTAATCTCATTTGATGCTCCAACAAAAACATTATATAGAAAGTTATTATTTCCATTTTATAGATTAGGAAATTGGTTTAAAGAGATTTACAGAGGTGAAGCAACTTGCTAGGTATCAAAGATGTTAAATGGTGAAACACATGGTAAATATGGCGTTCTGGGTTCTAACGTTCACTCACTGAGTGGTATTATTCAAGACCCTTAAGCTCTTTTAGTCTCAGTTTCTCCAGCTGTGAAATGGAGCGAATTAGGACCCATCTCAGAACAAGGCAGTACATGTGCGAAGACATTGTCTACTATTTAGGGTGTTTTTAACTCTTTTTGGTAATTCATTCTTATTGTTACTCTTTTGGATAACACTAACAAGGCTGGCTGTAGAATCAGAGTGTCTGGGTTAGAATCCTACAGGTACTGCCTACTTGCTCTGTGACCTTGGTCAAGTCACTAACTTCCTTGTGCCTCAGTATCCTCATCTGTAAAATGTAGATAATGGACACACAGACACACTCGTATATATACATTTATGCTGTGTCTGTCTGTCTGTCTGTCTGAGAACAGTACTGACACATACATGCTTAATACCTTGTACCTACTATTATTACCATTGTTGTGGCTTTCTCTTGGAAGCATACTTCTGACATGAGCTTGGGAGAAGACACGGGCAAAGAAAGCAAAGAACAGAACACTCTTGCTTCCCTGCCGGCATTAAAGCTACTTCCCCCAAAACGAATGTTCTTCCAGGAAAGAGACGCACTGCCTCTTCTTTATGTTTCATTTTCCCCCCTTGTCTACTTTATTCACACCCTCCAAGAAAGGACAAACCAGCAAAACCCCACGAGAGTCACTGTAATGGGGGTAATCATGAACTTGCTGAGTCCTTGCAACGTTTTGTATGTTTTTCAGTGCAGATAATTAAAGGCCCATCAGCATCTAGTCTCTCTAATTGTAAACCCCTGATCCAGAGGAGCCCACACAGCACTTGGAGTTGTGCATTTACTTCTACATGTCCTTTCAGTAAATTGCTGCCCTGGTGTACTCCTCGGGGCATTTCATGACAAGGTGAAATCCCTTACTGTTTCAAATTTACATTTTCCTGAGTTTGCATATTTTCATTGCATTTCCTTTGTCACTAATGTACCAAGTCCTTTCACATTTGTGCTGCATTTACTGCAGTTTGAAACGGTTTCTCAGAAATGGGGCATTAAAAATCCTGGGGAGTGGCGCTGAGAACTGTAGATAGCGTCCTTTGTAAGCTGTTCAGGCATTCTTAGCATTAAAAATAATTTTTTAAATAATTATTAAAAATAATTATTAAAAAATAATTTTTTTCCCAAAGCCCACAGATAGAGACCCATATGAGTGACTGATAATTATGTAAAGAACCCATTAAAGAAACCATCTTGATTGCTAGAAACTCAAGATGGTAGTGAGGAGAGACCGGCAGCGATTTATTCCAGGAGAAGGAAGATGTAAATGTTTACTAAATACTTTCTAAGTACTGAACTTTCAGTCAAACACTTTCACATCCCCTATAACATGTGGTTTAGTCTAAGGTAATAATTTAATGTAATTCTCACAACAATTTAGTGAAATGGGTATTATCTCTCATTTATAAATGAAGAATCAGAGGCTGCAAGAAACTTAGGCACAGAGAGGTTAAATACATTAGATATGACTTTTCATTACCTTATCTATCGCTATGTTACAAATTACCCCATACTTTGGTGGCTTAAAATAACAGAGGTTTATTATCTCATAGTTCCTGGCACATAGGAAGCACTGTAGAAGAGATTGCTATCTTTGTTGCTGATGTTGATGATGTTGGCGTTGTTGATGCTGTGTCTAGCTGAACTGAGGTGTGGGTTGGCTAGAATTATGGAAGGTAAGGTTACAAAATAATAACAATTCAGGCAAGTGTTTGTTATTCTGAGTGCTTTACATGTATGAAGTCAATTAAACTTCACAACAACTCAATGAGGTAGAGATTTGTATTATCTCCATTTTAGAGCTAAGGAAAAAAACCCTGAGAAAGTTTCTCTGAACTGGGTGATTCTGGCTCAAGGTCTCTCAGAAGGTCAAGACTTCTGGTGGGGTTGCAGTCATCTGAAGGCTTGCCTGGGGCTGCACCATCATCTTCGAAGATGGTTCACTTACATAGCCATTGGCTAGAATTCTCAGCTCCTTGCTGGCTGTTGGTAGGAACGTTCAGTTCTTCCTCACGTGGTCCTCTCCATGGGGCTGCTTGAGTGTTCTTATGACATGGCTCCTGACTTCTCTCAGGGTAAGTGCTCCAAGAGAGAAAGCAAAGATGAAGCCACAATGTTTTGTAAGACAATCTCAGACAATCTTCCATGTTATTCATGCATATTCATACATATTCCTAATATGCATTAAACATGACCCACCAAGTTCAGCTCACACTCAAGGGGAAGAGGAATTAAGTTCCACCTCTTGATGGGAAAAATATCAAAGGATGGTACTAGCCTTACTGCTTCTGCTCCTGGATACTGCACTGTTTCTTGTCACTTCCTTATGCCCCACACGCACCTTTGTAATGAGACTCTTTGAATATAAATCCTCCTCAAATTATCCTAATTTCAGTGTGTTGCCTATTTCTTGATGGGAACATGACTGATATAATAAGATTTATGGAAAAAGGAGAAGTTTGGGGATTTTTGCATAAGCAAGTATTAGAATTGAGGGAAACAAGTACTCATCTTGGCACTGAAGTTACAAGATAAATGAGAAAAATCCCCTCAATTAGCGGGACAGACAGATATATAAATATATACTAGAGTAAATTCTGAACCAATACCCACCAGCAGACTGAAGACGAGCGTGAATACCTGAGTTTGAGGGAATCAAGGAGGGCTCAAAGAAGAGGTCACATTGAACCAGGTCTTGATAGATGGATCAGGATTAGCCATGAAGACTAGAAGATATATAGAGATTAAGGTGAACAAAAGCACAAAATCACAGTGTAACAATTAAAAGCCAGACTCTCTGGACTGAAACTCTGCCCTGCCACTAGCAAGCTGTTTGATCTTGGGGAAGTTACTTAACCTCTCTAGGCCTCAAATTTCTCATTTGTTAAATGGTGATAATAGGACAGTTTGAACAAAAGGATGAACGTAAAATGTTTAGAACAGTTTCTGGCACGTAGGAAGCACCGCGTAAGTGATTGTTAGCCCTGCTGATGATGTGGTGTTCTTGATGCTGTGTATCGCTGAATTGGGGTGTGCACTGGGCAGACTTATAGAAGGTAAGGTTACAGAATAATACTAATTCAGGCAAGTGTTTGTTATTCTAAGTGCTTCATATATATGAAGTCAATTAAAATTCATAATAACTCAATGAGGTAGATATCAGTATTGTCTCCATTTTAGAGATAAGAAAAGAAACTCTGAGAGATGTTAAGTCTTGCTCAAGGTTACACAGCCAGTAAGTGGCATAGAAAAAGTCAAACCCAGGTAGTCTGGTTGCAGAATTTGCATCCCAACCTCTAAATCATACAACCTGAGGACCGGATTAAGAAGGAGCCAGTACACCACGACCACATCACTTTATCCGGAGAGTAACTGGCAGTGATGGAAGAATAAGAGTAGTAAGACAATTGCATTTATTAGAAAAGTGGCCCTCATCACTGTGCACAGCACAGATTGGAGAGATGAAGAAGCTAGAGAAAGGCAGACTGGAAGAACACTGTATTTTGAAGAACAGTGTGAAAGCTGGTCTAGTGGGTGAGAGTAGGGTCACTTTGAGAAGTAAGGGGAAGTAATATTGAAGTGTTCTCTTATTGAAAGACTTAACTTTTTCTTGGGTCAATAGCTTGTGTCTGATAGTGTTTACCAAAGTCCATCTTCCTCTTTTTCTTTATGTACAGACACGCAGCTTCTGCATGCACCCAGCTTCTGCAGTTTGTTGTGGCTATGAGACTGAGCTTTAGCCAACAGACTGTAAATAGATGTGATGTGGGCCACCCCCATACATCTTCTTTATTCCGTTTCCTCTCCTGGCTGATTGTGATGGTAACTTCCAGAAGGCCTTAGGAAGCCACATCGTGTTCAAGATGGCAGAATCCCTATCAGCTTTGATTCCTGAATGACTGTAGAGCTGAAACTCCCACCTCCCAACACACCCTTTACTGGCCACCTCACTGGACTGTTACATAACGGTACAAAGAAAATTTTTGTTGTGCTGAGACACTACAAATTTGGGTCTATTTTTTATCACAGTCTAGCCTAAACTAACCAATTCATATCTGATCCAAACAAGGCTGAAATTATCAAAGCTGATTCCCCAGGGATAGTTGAAACCTTCAGTGTGAACGATTTCCCTTTGATAGAACTCTCTCATGCTTTTCGAAACCTCTTTCTGTCACAGCGCTTTCGGGGAAGTCCTTTTGGATACATCTTGGGTTAGGGGAAATTAAAAAGAGAGAACGGGAAAGAACATAAAACAGTACCTCGTGTTTCAGGATTTACCAAAGACGTCATCTGCTCTGGGGGTAACAGCGTGACGGGCAGTCATTTGTAACTCACAGAACATTGAGTTTCTGAGTATTTTTAACTGATGAAGGTCAAATTCACTGAAGAGTTTGCTCAGGTGGTTACCCCAAATATATAAAACCCAGGTTTCATCTGCAATGGCAAGAAACTAAAAACGGGTAGGCCTGTTTCTGACTCTCGGAGAGTACAAAGTGAAAAGCGGCCCCTGAAGACTGACAGCACTGGAAAAACAGAAGACACACGTTTGTTTCTTTTTTTTAAAGCCGTCAACCTCAAGCTTAACTACTAATGACTGGGTTTCATTTCAGTCTACCCCCGTGGTTTTGTTTCTTATATTTTGTAAAATGTGAGCCTTTTTGGTCATTCTGACAGATTTTCCAGCACTAAAAATATCAGGGGCTTAACTGACAAATCATGGGTATTTTTGACAAGAAGTAGATTAGCCCTGGGAAATTCTCTCACCTGCTTAAAAAAAAAAGACACCTATGGGTTACAAAGACTCTTTCAGTGCTTGACCTAAGAATTCTTTCTTTACCGTTTACTCTGTTCTTATTGATACGCAAATAGCACACGCTCTGTTAGAGCAGTATTTTAAAATGTGCAAATATTAATTAATCAATATAGGCGTTAATAAGTCCCCATTTTTCTGTGACTTTTCATGCACTGAAAACATATGAAGATGAGATAAATATTTGTTTTTCACTAAAAATTAAACCATGAATCTCCTATTGCTTTCAATGGCTTTTATTGGCACCTACTATGCATATGCTCAGCTTGCTGATGTGAAAACTGAGCATAAAGTGGTTATGTAACTTGATGAAGTTCTCACAGCTAGGAAGTGGTAATCTACTTATGAACCACTTTACTCCCAACTTACTTTCACATGCTTGTGTTCAGTCAAGAAGCACTTACTGAGTGCTGCCTTTGGGCCTGACTCTGTGGTAAACACTGAAGATGCAGACTCTTGTCCCTGCCCTCATGGAGGTCAGAGTTGAGGTGGGGAGCCAGATTATTATCAAAGAACCACAAAAATAAATATTTGCTTATAAAATGAGACAAATGCTACAAGGAAAAAGAACGGGGTGATTCAAGAGCACGTAACGGAGGATCTGATCACATCCAGTGATTCAGAGTAATGCTTTCCTAGAGAAGGAGTATGAGAACTGATGTCTGAAGGAAGTATCGGCATTACTCAGTCAGGGGTGGTAGAGAAACATGGTCAGCTTCTCCCATCAAGAGGTAGTCAGTTTCCCCATCTGGGCTGGCCTTTGACTTGCTGTATCCAACAGAATGCGGAAAAGTAAATGCTTCTGCTTTTGATCCCTTGGAGCATGGCCCAGAGACTGCCAAGTGAAGAAGTCCAGTCCGGCCTACTGGAAGATGAGAGGCGAGTGGAGAAGAGCTGCCCTGCAGAGTCCCCTGAGACCAACCAGCTGACAGCCTGCTCCAACTGTGAGCGGGGCTGTCTTGGATTGTCGAGCCCTTGTCTAGGTGCCAGATACCTGCAGCTGCCAAAGTAACTCCAGCAGAGACCACCAGACTATCTCAGCCCAAATTTCCCACCACAGAATCATGAGCGAGTAAAATGGCTGGGATTTTAAGACACCAATGGGGGTGGTTTGTTACAAGGCTAGAAGTTACTAATACACCAGGTGTAGTATGGGGGCTGGGACTGAATTCTAGGCAGAGGCAGAGGTGTATGCAAAAGTCACACAGAGGGAAGAAAGCACTTTTAGGGAACTGAAAGACGAGAACACAGAAGATTTTGGAGGGGCAGACAAGGTTCAAATCAAGCAGAGTCTTGTAGAACCCAACAAAGGCCTTTGTTTTTATCTTAAAAGCAAAGCAAAGTCATTGGAGGGATTTTAAGCAGGAAAGTGACATGGTTAGATTTATGCATGTGCATGACTTTTTTCTTCTACCAGACTGCGAACTCATCATGGCAGGAATCTATACTGAACATCCGTAGTAGAAACTCAGTACGTCTTATTTTATTGTTCGACTGATTGGATCGTCAAGATACCCAGTAGGAGAAAGTGAAATACCCCAGGTGTCCGGGCAATTTCAGAGGGTTGCATAGCATCCCAAAATAGAGGACACAGTAGATCAGACGCCACACCCCACCTCAGTTTAAGACCACTGAGGAGGTCTATCCATGGCTGAAAAAGTCATTCTTTCTACCAAAATTCCCCACTGGAAATCTGTCTTTGATGCATCTCCTGATCAGCAGGCAGCCACTGCCTTCTTTGCTTTTGAACTAGAGTTCCTTTAATTAGGTTGGCTGGTAAATAGGGAGAAGAGGCACAAGGAAATCCAGATAAATCATTGAGCTGAGTGTCTGTCCTTAAACCTGCTAAGGCTTTGGCCCTGGTGGTTTGTAAGGCTCAAGAAGAAGTCGTTAATGAATCAAAGGAGATCCTTGAGGGTCTGATGGCCATTCTGTTTCTTAAATAATTTGAACTCAGCAAGCTGTCATGGAAATGCCCCAGGGATTTGAAATCAGACAGTCTTAAGTTTAAATCCGTGCCATGCTATTTACAGTTTGCATAATCTTGTGCTAATAAATCTATTTTTGCTTCAGTTTCTTAAACTGTAAGCTGTATGGGGGTAATGATGTCTACCTAGCATGCGGCTGAAGAGCAAATGAAGTGTATAGAGAAAGCACCTGCACAGAAAGTTGTCAATTAAAGCTAGTTTCCATTACTCTTGAGAGTTTCTGAAGAATTTTGGAGGATAAATGCCAATGGCATTTTGGGTTTTTTGCTGTTTGTTTTCATATACACTTGAATTCTATATTTAGCTTTGCTGCAGATTTGCCTAATTTTAAACAGGAAAATCATCTTTGCTTGGCCTGTGTTTCAACCTTCTCTTTACTACAGTTCAATGACCCTCAACATTGGCTGCACATTGGAACACCTAGGAAGCTTGAACAAAAATACCGATGCCCATTTCTGTCTCCAGAGATCATAATGTAATTGGTCTTAATTATGATCTTGGTGTTGGGATTAATTTAATAAGATAATATTTCATAAATAATATGTGCACAAAGCCATTGAACTACAGAGATTTTTGAGGGGTAAAGTGTCGTCACCTCTAGAACCCACTGCTGGTTTAGATCCATAGCCAACGTTATTTCCACTACATCATGCCCATAGATATGATATAACAAAACTTTTTTAGTCAATATGGCAACCAAATAGAACTGGGGCCACCTTGTAAGTAAAATGGCTTTGTGGCTTATTAAATTAACACTCTTGATATAGCCTAAGGAAACCAACCTTGTACCAAAGACCAGGGAGTTGTGTTTCTCCTCCTCACTTGAGATAGAAAATGATAATGCAAGTATTGTATTCTAATTACATGGGCTTGTGTCCCTCTACCATTTCATTTATGTTATGTTATCTCATGTGATGTAATTTCTGTCGCTTTATACGGTTAGGCTTCTCGATTTCACTCAAAAACTAATTCTTCAATTAGGGTATGCTGCCACCAGGTGGCAATAAGGGCCTCATTTGTGATCACCATCTGCCAATAATAATTGGTCATTCACACATTCATTCATTCATGATTATTTGGAGCAGTTGATATACCTTTTCACTTACTATCATTTAAAATTCCAAATGTAAACTTTAACAGCACAACTGAACTTGTATAGTTGGTTTTGGTTTTAATAATTATAAAGATTCTACATATAGGTGCGTATAAATAGTTGTATGTGTATGTGAAACGCTACATGTCTACATGTGTGAATGCTTTTAGAGAAATTATAACTGAAGACAAAAGTTGGTACGTTCTTCACTATCCCTTATTAATTACTAGTCACACATCACTATACATGCTCTGTTCTGTGTTCTATGGCCAAATTTTGCTGTTCATACCTTTACGAAATGGAGCACTACTGTGGAACTTTAGACGAACTTGATATTAAAATTCATTCACATGGATTCTCAAACTTTCTAGCAATGAGTATTTCCAATTAAGGAGCTACTAATGCAGCTGCTTTCCCAGTCTGCTAATGAAATTGTTTCTGTCAACGTTACCTCCTGATAAATTACCTTTCATTCCTTCCATGTAGAGGAAGTAGAGAAGACAATAACATAGCTTTGTGTTATTTCTGGGCATACTAAGTCCTCATGACCAGTTCCTCCTAATCATAAGACAGAAACATTCTTTCTTCTGCCCGTGGCAGAGGGAAATATGATGATGTAGCCATTAGCTATGTATGACTCAAAAGCTACGTATAATGATTCTCCTCTATCAGATGCGCTTGACGTTAATGTCACTTTGAGTTTTTGACAGATCATCTTTGACATAATCACCTACTAAGAAGCAACCTAGAAATTATTTTTGAAACATCTTGTTCATAAAGAAGAATTGATAATGCCTTTTTATCTCCCTCTGTGTAGACACCTTCTTAGGAAAGGAGTTTCAATGACTCTCCCTCCCCCTAGTTGATATCACCCATGCCAGGAGACATTGTAAGCAGCCACAGCATATTGCAACAGTGCATTTGTATGGGCCAGAAAGTCCCCATCTCTAGGTTGAGCATGGAATATTTTCACCTTCTCCGAGGTGATTGACTATTCTGACCAACCGAGCCACTTCATGCTAATTGCTGCCTGTGAAAACTAATCACATCCTCTTTTATAAATTTAGAAAAACAGGAGAGGGCCACTTAGTCCAAGTTATCCACATGGAGCAATGTTGAACAACTTTATAGGTAACTGCTGAAGCCTACACAGCCCAAAGTAAGGAGAACTGGGCTCAAGGAGATGGTACTACTAAGGATACTATTTCTCTTTCTGTCTTGATCTCCCTGGTTGCTTGAAATAGTTTCCCATTCTTTTAAAGAATCTGTGAGTCTCAGGAATCTGTTCAGCTAAACTGGCCCAGCCACATTACTTTTAAGACAGCCTTTGAAACAGCATTTCCTTGCAAGCTTCAAACTGAGATGGATAGCATTATCAGACAACAGATATTTGTGTTTTGGTCTTCATGATTTTGACTCTTTGGAAAAGATCCTAGACACCTATGAAAAATTTTAAAAAGCCATGTCAAACCCCATCTCTAAAAATTCTGTTGTGGCCACTCCACACAACACTTTCCATTCATTTTCTACATTAATTCCTCAGTTCAATAAGCTGATTTAGGATGCAGAAAATGTTTATCGTTTTCCAAAGCTGTTATTCTGTTTTTAATCCTTGTATTATATCTAACCCTTCCAATGTCCTACCATGTTTCCTCAATTAGTTTGTAATCTCTTCTGAGGCCAGGACCATATCATTGCACTCCACATCAGTCAATTCCAGATGCAAAGTTAGGTACCACAATCCTCCACTGAAGCCACTGTCCATCCAATTCATTCTTGCATTCATTTGTTTTCCCATTAATTCTCTCATCCATTATATATTTACACAATAAATATATACTGAGTACCTATTTTGTTATAAGCACTGTCCTGGATGCTCAGTATCCACGAGTAAAAGAAATAAACAAAACTCCTTGTCTTCATGGAGCTCATCTTCTAGTGGATGGAGGAAGTGAAATATACAGGAAGCCAGATAGTGATAAGGAAGAAAATAAACAGTTCCTGAGAGCATCTTGATGAGCTCAGGCTGTCCACATGGAAACTTAGCCTGGCTATGGATGAGGTCAAGAATGGTTTTCATGCCTATGGCCAGTACCTGGTGTACCTGGTGTGAACCCCAAACAGTGGAATGTTGACTGTGCTGAAGGTTTTCTTTAACCCTCTCCATACTGGTCTAGCCAGAATAACTGTACTTCCCTCCTACTTTCTGCTCTGAATTGTAGTTCACCAAGACAAGAGTTTTACCTTAAATGTCCAAGTCTTGAGTTGAAAACATCCCCTGATCAATTCTTCCCAACCTCTACTTCTAAGGATTTTTATCTCAACTTCATTCCCCCCGTTCCTGGCTAAAACACTGCTTTAAAATGGAACCAGTACATGGTACAGTGGTATTTCCATTTCTCTGTTGTTTTTTCAATAATTTACTTATGTGTTAAAATATGAATGAGCTACCTACTATATAGGAGGCATTGGGCAGGAATCGGGGATACAAAGGTAATAGGTCTCCAAGTGAAAGAGATACTTTTTGTCAGATAGTTTATCACACTTCACATGATGTTTTTTTATATAGCAGGTACTCAATCTTTTTTTTAGTCAATATGAAATTGTTTTAAAAACTTTAAATTTCTCGACTGTCCAAGAATTCTCTTTGGCTGTAGAAATTCTACTGTGTATACAAATATATCTCCTTCTAGGATGACAAAATGGCATTTTGTGAAAATGAGCTATTTTGAGTAAGAAGATATACATGTACTAGAAACTATCTCCATAATAGTATAGATTTTTGTGCCTAATTTACCATCATTCTTGAAAATCACAGTTAAATTAACTTTTAGTCACTCTATTTGCATACATAAGTTGTCAAGGATTACTCAGAGTTGATGCATGTTGGAAGACACTTAACAGGTTCAATATGCCACTTGAGTCTTACTATGAGACAACTAGAGCCTACGTGAAGACAGGATGGTTGCACCTAGAAGGAAGCAGTTTGGAAAGGAAACAGTCTGAAACAAACATAACTTTATTGGCTTATTCAGACCTTGTCTTGAGCATCTGAATCTCATGTTCTCACTACCTTTCTGTAAATACTCACTGGCCTATGTTTTTATTATTCCCTCAGGTGCTTGAGTTCCTGCTTCCGGTGATTCTCACGAATGCTCCACTTCCTGTAGTTGTTCTGGTCTCCTTACTTTGTGCTGACCTCGTTACAGAACTGAGTTAGTTAGTATGGGTTATCACTTGGGCTTGAGAACTGTCATTTCTAGGCCTTGCTGTTCAGAGATGGTAAGTGGACTGACACGAATTAGCAGCACCCGGGAGCTTGTGAGAAATTCAGGATCTTAGGTCTTATTCCAGACCAGATGAATCAGAATATGGTTTAACAAGATCCCTAGGTAGTCCCTATGCACATTAAAATTTGAAAAGGATTGAAAGTCTAGAGCAATCATAAAAGAAAGGCAATGAGAAGCACCATCCTTAGCGCTGTGGGGAGATACAGGTTCCCACTCCTCTTCTCACCTAGATCCTCCATAAGAAGAGAACTTCCTGATCTAACTGGCTTGATTTTAGGACACTGAGTGGCAGGACTAGGGTGAGGCAAGTGAGGCTTGTAGGGTGCGACGTGTCTGGAGGCACTCTCTCTCAGGTACCGACTCTGCAGTTGCAGGAATCTGAGAGTTGGTGCCTCGTTAAATTTTGCACCCTAGGAACCCTTATTGCCTCACTTTAGTCATGGCCCTGCTGAGTGCTCAGGATCATCAAGGAATGGCATCACTAGCTGTTGAAAGTTTAGCCACTTGAGTGTGAGCATCTCTCCTCCGTCCTTTCTGTTCTTTAGGATAAAGCCCCTTGAGAAATATATTTTGTGCTCCTCCTCTACTCTTTTGCATCTCTCTTCTATGGTCTGATGGTAAAATTTGGGAACAAACGGAATGGAATGAAAAGGTTACAGAGGTCCTCAAGGCTCTTGGTTGGGCCCTGTAACTCCATTCATTTTACTAAGATCTCAGAGCATCAGATCAGCTCAGGATTACCCAGACCCTTGTTTGTCTTTTGTCATGTGTCCTTGTGCATACATCTTCCTTGATAATCACATAGAGGGATGATTGGGAAATGAGGTAGGATTCCCAAGTTCTTAACTGAGAGGTCCACGCTGAGAGATTTGGGGAATGTCTCTGTTTATTTTTAGGGTGTGGATTTGTTTTCTGTTTAGATGAAGATCCCTGCAGCATGGCTCCCACAGTAGAGAACCCTGAAGGGGGGAAGTTTGAGTGATAGGACCCCCGCTCCCCCCCCACCGCGGACACCTCCAACAGACGTGTGGGACCCAAGGCAGGCTCCTGCATTTTCAAGTCTTCACTTTTCTCATCAGCAAAGTGAGAACAATAATAATAATTCCCACTCTACAGGATTATTGAGAGGATTAAATCAACAAACGCATGTGATAAGTACTTCATAAAATACTAATGCCAACGTTCTTGCTATTAACCTTGCAATTCAGTTTAAGAGGTATATGGGAAACAATATATTTTGGATAAAAGAGTCTCAGAGACCTTAAGTACCCCCTCAAAGTCCCACAGTCTGCAGGTGCTGGGACTGAGGCTTGAACCAGAATTCTTAACTCTATTTCTTTGCTCCCTATTGTACTGTCTCTCAGACATCTTATTGTTTATGTTCTCTGAATTGAATGCCAGACCCTCCACCCTCCACTTACTTTCCTTCTTTATATCAAGACATCTTTTCAGATTCAGTCCCTTGGAACCTAGCGTCTTACTAAAATAATTATTGATCCACTTCTTGCAGAGTCGGAGGTAAGACAACAGCTGAAGCGAAGCAGGCTCTTCCTATTTGCATTTCAGGTGGGTCAGCAAAATGTAGCACTACAGCAGTGCCTGCATGGTAATAAAACATCTTGGGATGCACAGTGCCTCTGGAGCAGGCTTGGGCTCATACATTCAGGCCAGGCCCTGAGGCTTCCCATGGAGTAACAGGCCTCTTGACTACCCTAGTAGGCAGGCTCTCCTGAAAAAACCGAAAGCTAACTTGGATATGCCCCCTACACACACACAAAGCCCTTGTCTGTCCCGGCCTCTGCATTATTCAGCATCCCCAGTTGCTTAGGGCCACTTGATACTCCACTGGATGCTCCCTCCTGCTTGTTTCTAAAGTAAAACCTCATCAGAGGCTAGAGAAAGTTCACAGGCTCCAACATCGTGGGATAAAGCATCAAGTGCCCCATTTGTACCCTACTTCTGAACTCCAGGTTGATTCCTCAGCCTTGTCCAATTCTCCTGCCTAGAATCTAATTTGGGGCCTTTGAAATTGGGATATTGCCTTGTTCTTCCCAGATGACTCTGTTAGGTGACTATCAACCAGGCAGATCTTCCTGCTTCACATTTCCAAACCCTTTCATTACATCTTCAGTGATCCTCACTTTATGGTCAGTGAACTACCCTAATCATTCATTCATTCCTTCTTGCATTGATTCAACAATGTTTATTGAGCATTTGCTATGAGCCAGACTCTGCTATGCATTAGAAACACAACGGTGAACAACACTAGTCCTTTGGAGCCATAACTTCTTGGGTTATACAGACATTCATTTATCAACATCAAATATTTATTATGTACCCACTACGTGACAGGGATTGTCCTTAGCATGAAGGACACAAGAGAATGAGTAGGTCTAGTCCCTGCCCACATGTAGCTTACACTGTACTGGGGTGGGGTGGGGAGGAAAGTAACAGGCACAAAATAATAATATGTTAGGTGGAAGGAAGTGATAAGGAGAAATTTAAAGCAGGATAACAGAAAAAAAGAGCAATGAGGAGTTCTCTTTTAGATAGGACGATCAGGGATGTTTTCTCTGATAAAGTGACATTTGAGCTGAGGCCTGAAGAAGCTAGGAAGCAAGTTATGTGGATATTTTGGGGAGGCATATTCTGAGAAGAGACAGCAAGGACGAAGACTCAAAGCTAAGGGTATGTTTGAAGTGCTTGAGGGTCAAGAAGGAGGATGGTGGTCTGAAAGAGAAAAGGAGAGTGAGGGAGGTGAGGTCAGATAGGATGTAGAAGCAGTGGGTGGTGGGAAGTTCTGTGTAGAACCTGTAAGGCCCTGGTGAGGCCTTCAGACTTGACTTTGAGTGAGAGGAGAAGAGTGTTCATTTGGTCTGACTAAGATGTTAAAAGATTCCCTCTGTCTGAGATATGAAGACTAGACTATAGCAGGCATGGTGGAGGGCGAGCAGCAAAATCATCACAGAGACCCTTGGGATGATTCTCCGAGCAAAAAGAAGGTGGCTTGGACCAGGGTGCTGACAGTGGTGTCGGTGAAGATATTTTGAAGGTAGAAAATCAAGATTTGCTGAATGAGGAAGAGAGAAGTCCAAGATGACTCCAGGACTTTTAGTCTAAACCTCAGGATGAATGGGAATGTCGTGAATCAAATAATCTCCCAGTGAAGGGTAATGTCACAAACTGAAGTTAACACCGAAGTTGGAAGACTCTAGACCATGTCACTTCTCAATTTCACCTCCAACACTCCCTCTTTCTTCCTCAGCTTTCCCACTAACCATACTCCATCTTATTGCAGAGACTTTGCACAAGATACTCCTTGTTAAGGATTTTGTATATTATTTAAGAGTGATGGAAAGCAGATATTATACAATGCAGCGAGATGATCATGTTAGATCCCTGGAAAGCTCACTTTGGCTGCAGGTTAGATAATGGATGAGAAGAGGACTAGTGCAAATGGAGGGAGGTCAGTTGGGAAACAATTACAGGGATCAGGAGTGAGAGGATGGTGGCTTGGACCAGAGTGGTATCATGCTAGATAAAGCCTGATATTGCAGGGCCATATTGGAGGCATTAAATTCTAGGGTCTTCCTAAGCAACCTGGTTGCCATGTTGGCATGGCTATCATTGATAGACCGGAAAGGACTAAATTAGGGTGCAGTAAGAGAAAGGTAGGAGGCAACCAGAAGGTATAGACTAAGCACAAAAGAGGTTAAATGTGGTGTTTGGGTGGGGCCCACAGGAAGCTATGAGCTATTTCCAGGAAGAGATGGCACATCTCTTTGATGCCCCAGTGGTTTTTAAATTTTTCTGCATGAAGTTCACCACTTTCTACCCATGTACTCCTCTCCCCTTTTCACATTCCTCCTCCTTCCCAGACTGCTTGAAACTTTTCATTTCTGCCCAACTGCTGTTGTCCTTGTCTATGCTCTGTTACACCTCCTAAGAGCTCAAAAAGGAGGTGGTATGCACAATGGTTAAGAACACTGGCTTTTGATTTGGATTGACTTGGATTTGAAACTCAGTTGTACTGTTTACTAACTATGTGGTTTGGGGTAAATTACTATATTTCTTGGAACCTCAATTCTCACACTTGCGAAGTGGTGAAAATTATAACACTTATCTCATAGGATGTTTATAAGGATTAAAAAAGACAATGCCTAATGAAGCACACAGTGCAAAGCCTGGACAGTAATAACAGCTGAGATTATGAAGTTCTTCATTTGCGACAAGCAGTGTTCTAAGAGCTTCATGTATATTAATTCATTTTATCTTTCAAACTATCCTCTTATACCCTTTTAACAGATGAGGAAATTGAAGCATAGAGAGGTTTAGTAGCTCACACAGGGGCACAGAGCTATGCAGTGGTAGAGCCAAGATATGAACCAGGTAGCCCCTCTCAATCAGTAGATTATATAGCCTTTCTCAAGTAGTGAATATTCAACAAAGGCAGCTATTAGCATCCTCACTGAACATTTTCAGGAATAGGCATTCTGGGATAGTTGCATTGCCTTCTTTTTTTTGTTGTTGAGAATCCTTCTACAATAACTGAATCCACTTTCTTGGAAACCTAAGGGGAAAATATAGGTCCTCAAATGTTAAACGAAAAAATGAATGATCAAGTTGCCCACAGCAGGCCCTTAGGAAATGTCTGTTGAACAAATGAGTGTTAGGATTAGGAATGGTTCAGAGGTGAGGGAAGCTCCCAAGGAGAACTAGTTTAAAGGGGGAAAGGACGACTGTGGTTCTGGATGTGTTAAATATGGCAGCAGAGCTAAGTGGCTGTGAAACCACACCCTGTTTCATTGTATTTGCATCAGAACAGTGCCTCTGCCAAGTTCTCCAGCCTTTTTGTAAGTGACATTTTGTGGCCAAAACATAGTTTAAACTAATTTCAATATTTCTACTTGCAGTGTCATAGGTTACAAGCCCCTGTCATGGGGAGAGGCAGTGTGTGTAGTGGTTCAGCACACCAGGAGCTCAGGGCAAACTGCCTGATGTTTGAATTCTGATTCCTCTACTTTCTAGCTGTGTAATCTTGGGCAAGTAGCTTAACCTTTTGGTGCTTCCATTTCTCTATCTATGAAATGGAGCTCAAAATAGGTACTTATGCCATTTGATGGATGTGAGAATTAAATGAAATAATACACACAAAGGGGTTAGCAGAGTGCCAATAATATTGGTTGCTATTACTACAGAATGCTGGTTGCAAGTCATGATCATACAACAGGTGACCTCTTGAAGAATAATTCAAGGAAGGCACCAATCTTTTAGGTCCCTAAGTGTCTAATCATATGGACTGGAATTATGATGGCAATTTCCTGAGCCTGCTAATTACTTTCATGCCAATTAAAAACAGTCCTTCTCTATATGTCTCAAAGCATTTAACGAAAAAGTCCATCCCATTCTTTTGCATTCTGTATCCCATTTCAAAATTTTGACACAACAGTATGTTTCATATCCCGGTCTATTCTAGATGATTTCATTTCATTCATTCTGTTTGCTTTCTACACCTAGTCACTCCACAGCATTTTACATTCTATTCCAATCCATTCCATATTCCATCTTACTTCATCTCATTTTAATTTATTCTTTATTGCATTCTCTGTCAAATTCCATGATTTTCCACTCACACCATCCCACATTCCATTCCATCCCATTCTATTTCCTATTCCATTCATTTCATTCTATCCATGCCTCCTTCTCCCAGGCCACCTCAGCCTGAAGAAAACGTAACAATTTCCATGTTTCTTTTGCTCCACCCCCACCTGTTTTCTGTGAGTACATTTCCCTCTCAAATTCTTCCTGAATGACTGTGGGCATTTCTCCGAGATCTATGGCCTACACTAGTAGTCTGGTGGTTTTCACAATTTGCAACATTCTTCCTCTCCTGTGTTAGCTTGCTGTGGTGGCAACTCTGGCCTGAGCCAATTACATTAGTTGCAGCTGATCAGGGACAGTGCAGGCACTTAAAGCTCAGACTTTCTCACTCTATCAATGAGGTGCCTGGCATTACACAATGCTATCTCTTACAAAAGGAAATGCTTATGGTTTCTTCCTCCTATTTCCCCCTTTTATGGGTATAATCAGGCCTCTGGTTATATTCAGTAATGAGGCCTTTAAGAAAACAGATATATTGATGCTCCTGGAGGTCTGTTCAGGCAACTGGCACAGTGACCAGAGAGTTAACTTATTTGCATATGTCAGGACTGAGCAGAGTTTGGGCCTTGTAACCAACTAGGACATTTGGCACCAAAAAGATGGGGTGTGGGAGGCATATTTGTAGTGCTCAACAGTGACACCTGTTGACTCAGATGGAAACATTTGTATTCTAAGTGGAGTTGGGCCAGGCTTTGGGATTAATGACAAACAGCAAGAGCACAATGGACTACAAAGCAAATAACAAAGTTAAGCCATCTGCTCCCATTTGAGTTGGTTTCCCTGCTGCCAGAACTGAGTTGACGTTAGCAAGGATAAAATCAAATGTTAATAGAATTGATGAGGGAAAGCATTTGCAGAATATTCCATCAACATTTAGAGACAAACAATGTACTCTGGTCAGTTTAGGGAAACTGCAAAAGTAAACAAACTCAATGACATGAAAGTGAAAGGCATTTTGGGGAGTGGTCAATAGTCTTGCGTGTCTTTAATACTGGCTGCATTCAGGGAGATGATGAGCTTAGAGAGGCAGGATGGCAACAGGTAGAGAAGGGTCTTGCTAAGAAATTCTCTATTTATCTTGTGGGCAATGTGGAGTTATTAAAAGGTCTTTTAAGCAGTCGAAGATTTAATAGCAAATATACTTTAGGGGGAGAATATTTAGGATGCAGTGTGGAGGATGGATTGGAGGAGAGAGATATCATAGGGAAGAAACCAGTTGAAAAGGAGATGCCCTTATTTGGATTCAATAGGACAAAACTTCTTGATCACATTTGATTTATTTATTTATTTACTTACTTATTTTGGAGGTAACATAGGGCAGTGAAAAGAACATAGGGTTTTAAAGAAATCAGACTTAACTTAAATCCCGCTCAGTAGCTATGTGGCCATGCCAAAATAGTAGACTTATCTGGGTCTGCTTCTGCATCTATAATGTGGAATTCATAACATCTACTTCATAGGATTGTCATGAGAGGAGATAGGTAAAGTATTAAACGCATTAATACTGTGCCTGGCACATGGAAAGTACTAGAGAATTGGTGTGGCCTCCCAACTCCATGGATCTGGATCCTTGTTCTTCTTCAGTCTTCCCAGAGACACACTGGTTTGTCACAGTGGAAAGGTTTTCAGGTGACCATGGTATGCATTTAATAGGCTGCCTCAGGCTTGTGTATTTTCATATAAGTGTATCTACACACACATGCACACACACTACATAAAATGGCCTGCAAGCCAAAAAAATCTTCCTGTGGAATATCACAGACAGAAATAAGTCTGTAAATAGGAGACCTTTTCATGAAAATGTCCAGATACACCAGTTGGTCAATTCTAGAACATCAAGGCTCAGACCAACATTTGCATCACTCTTTTGGCGTCTGGTTGCCAACCATGGAAGCAGACATTTTGCCGCCTCCATTTTAAATTTAGATTCTGACATCATCTCCCGGCTGAACGTGGGTCATGGTGGATGGCCAAGTTCACATGGCTATTTTCTCCAGTTTCAGCTGTCCTCTAATCTGTGGTCTCCTGACAGTTTTCACCCATTTCTTCACAGAGAGCTTATCCTCCCCCCTACTTTTTTTTCCCTTCAATTCATGGAAATGAATCAGGTCTGTGATGGCGTCATTCAAAAGAGAAAGCTAATTAAAAAGGTCCCCTTTCCTTCCTGTTAGAGACCTTGCAATAGTTCCCCCTTTTAGGAGACACAAGCCAGGAAGGAAGCTCTTCAGTACAGCTGTGAATAGAGAAGCTGTGGCCGAGGTTTTGGGGAAGCTGGGCGATCACTCCCAGTTAAACTGTTAGCTCCCTGGGGATGTGTTTTAAGCTGCTTTGTCTTTTCCAAGGTCAAGATAAACAGAAAAGCCTCTGGCTACTCTAACCAGAAGGAACATGTGATAATGTGACACAAATATTAACTATAGCGTAAGAATGGTGAAGTTGCTATATGGGGAAAGATATTTTCTAGGAGATGTTCATCCTGGGATGAGAGCTCTTATAAGCAGTAATGTTTACATAGCTCTTCCTATGGGTCAGAAATTGTTTTAAGTGTTTTACATATGCCAAGTCATTTGATATTTACAGCCACCAAAAGGGGTAAGTACTGTTATGACCTTCATCTTACAGATAGGGAAATGGAGGTGTAGAGGAAATAAGGTGGCCAGCCCAAGATCACTCGACTAGTTAATGTCAGCTTTGAACCCAGACATTTGGTTCTGGAGCACGTGCTCACAATTACTGGACTGCATTGTTTTTTCAATGCATACTACTTAAGTGCTCATAACTTAGTTTGAAACTGTGTAAGAGCAGGAAGCAAACTGCCTCAAGAGCATGTGGACCAGAGAGGTATTTTATTTGGACTCTATAGTGCTGAGCAAAAAATGTGTTACACTTGAGTTGATTGCCCATATATATATATATTTTTTGAGGAAGACTGGCCCTGAGCAAACATCCATGCCCATCTTCCTCTGCTTTGTATGTGGGACGCCTACCAAGCAGTGCCATGTCTGCACCTGGAATCCAAACCAGTGAACCCTGGGCCACCGAAGCAGCATGTGCAAACTTAACCTCTGTGCCACTGGGCCGGCCCCTGCTCATATTTTTAAATTGAAGAAAATTAGAAGTTATGAAAGTAAAATAGACAATGTAGACTTTATGATCTCTCCAACTGAACCTTTCATTCAATAGATTTGGAAGCCAAAGCCAAAATGAGTTAAAGGACTGGTCTAACTTTGCCTGTGTAAGTGCAGAGATGGAATGTGCTGTGGACTGAATGTTTGTGGCTGCCCCCCAACCACTGCTCCTATTCATATGTTGAAGCCCTAACCCCAGTGTGATGGTATTGGATGTGGAGCCTTTAAGAGGTGATTAGGTTATGAGAATGGAGCCCTCATGAATGGAATTAGCGCCCTTAAAAGAAAAGACAAGAGGGAGATGATCTTTCTCTGCCACGTGAGGACACAGCAAGAAGACGGCTATCTGCAAGCTAGGAAGAGAGCCCTCACCAGAAATCACACCAGCCAACACTTTGATCTTGTACTTCCAGCCTCCAGAAGAGTGAGAAACACATTTTGTTGTTTAAGCCACCTAGTCTGTGGTATTTTTGTTATAGCAGCCCCAACTGACTAAGATAGGATGAGACCCCAAATCTGATTGATAGAGGGAGGCTCTTTTTCAAAGATTCTGTGATACCTCTTCCCAAGGATATCCATCTTTGGACTCCGAAGTCCCAACCTGAGTCATAATTTGACATAGGACTTTCAAAATCTTAAAGGAACCTTGACAGTCATTATAGTAGACTGGGAAAAACACTGGAGTAGGAGCAAAGCACACTGGGCTTTACCCTAGATCCTGCCAGCTTACTATCTTAGTGGTGTTAGGCCAGTGAATCAACTCTCAAAGGCTCAGTTTATTCATTTGTAAAATGGGCATAATATTGACTCAATCTACCTAACAGACTTGCTATGAAACTCAACTTAGATAAAATCGTGACAATATGATGCCAACGTAAATTAATATCAGGATGTGTGTATCTCTTAGCCTCCTGACTAAAGCTTTCCTAGTTCTCACATAATAGTGCATGGAATGTGACAGTAATCTATTACTCATCAGGTGGCTCCAGCCAGAACAATAGAAGCAGCAGCCATGAAATGATTCTTTGGAGAATTGTCAAAAATGAGGGAAGATGTTCAAGGCGACACTTGTCTGCTTCCCATCTGTGTGGGCATCAGTCTATAAGATTCCAAGGCCTTCCTGACCATCACTGCTCAGTGGTCCAGTCTGCCAGAAGACTGGCACTTAGTGTCGGGGGAAGGAACACTGGACTTGGAGTCAGAAGACAAGCCTTTAAATCTTGGCTCAGTTCTTCAGAAGTTGCGTGTCCTTAGGTAAATTACTTCACCTCTCTGGGCCTAAGCTGGGATGCCATGATTAAAGGACATTTTTGTAAGTATTTTGTAAGTATTAAGCATTTATATTAGTTCCCTTCCTCTCATGAGCTTTATTATAGCATATGCATTTCTAATGGGAACTTTTCCCACTAGAAAACGTTTAGTGTTAGGTATTAGTACTAGGTTTGTATTTCATTTGGTTTTTTATTTTCTGCTTCTCTGTCTTCTCCTCTTCTTTCCCCCTCTCTTGCAAGTCAAATTGATTCCACTTCATTTCATCTCAAGTCACCCTGCCCAGGTTGAGGGCATTTCTTCCCCTCAGGGTAAAAATATCCAGTGCATAAACCCAGGGTCCTTAATAGCAGGAAAGTCAGATCCGTTTAATGTAATCTGGTTTCTGCCTCAGAGTTAATGCCTCAAGAAGAATTTAAATAAGTTCTGCTGTCTCTTTTTCCTGACAGAGTCTCAGATTGGATCCTAGAAAAATTCTGGTAAAGCTAAACAAACGATTCACTGAAGAACGGGGGAAAAAACTGGCTGTTTGTTCTCTCTTTCTAGTTAATGAATTGAATTGATACAGGAACTTCATCGTGTTCTCAGGGAAATCCTGTTGGCTGCGACTCACTCCTCAGCACCACTAAATTTAGGTCACAGCTCAGTGAAGAACAATTACAGATCCTTAATAAAAGATAATTTACCCAGTGATATCAAGCCGGGCAGCTGGGCAGTCATTCTTAGTTTCTAGTTAATGTTGTGGGGGTGGGGGACACGCAGTGGAGATGAATGTTGACAGAAAGTCATTTTCTGACCTTGCATATCCGTCGGTTGACCTGCTTTGTGGCATATGCCAGTCTATGCTTTTACAGCAACTGAAAGCTGAACCTAACTGAAAGCTCTACAAAACAGTTTGCTGAACTGAGCAAGGGCAAAACAGAAGCTGGGAAAGAGGCATGGTGAGAAGAGAGACTCGGAAGTCCTGCATCTGAATACTGATTGCCCATGGCTTCTACAGATTAATTTTTCTCTATTCTGCCCTTCGGCCCTCTCTCCACCTCGCTCTTCACTCTTTATCCATCCTGAATTACTTTATAGCTCTTCATAAACCACGCTTTCTCTGTTCTTTGTGTCTTTGCTTATCCTGTTCTTCCAGGATGGAGTGTTTTTCTTTTCATTTTGAGTGGCTTATTCTTACTCATCTTGTAAAACTTAGTTTGGTTACCACTTCCAGGAAGCTTCCCCTGACCCTCCGAGGGCTGACTTCCTCTGAATCTTTGTTTGACTTCATTAGACTGAGGTCCAGCAAGGAGGCCCTGTGTCACAGTGTTCTTGGTGCCCCATTGGTAACACACTCCATTGAAACCAATTTTCCTAAGGATTTAATGACCTCTTTGTTGCTGAATCTAACAGAATTTCTCAGTTCTTATGTCCTTGAACTTTCAATGGAATCTTACACTGTTTACAAGTTCCCTTTTCTTGATATCTTTTATTTTGGGTTGAATTATGCCCTCCAAAAAGATATGTTAAGTCATAACCCCTGCACCTATGAATAGTTTCTCCATTCAAAATCCTACATGATTTCACTAAAAGAAAATCCAATCACATCCTATAGATCCCAAAAGTCTTCAATGAAGACTCAGTCTTTAGTTCAAGGTCTACACTTTCCACTATTGCATGTCATCTTGTCTAAGATCTAAATTGTGTCAAATTCTCCATCCTCCTTCTCACCATTCTACCATCTTACTTTTTCTTCAGCCAGATTAAATGCTTAGGAGTTTTCAAATGCATCACGTTTTTCATGCTTACAAGCACTTTTTTGCATGATATTTTCAATACCTGAATCCTCTTTCCTTTCTTATCCACTTGTTAGCTCTTACTTATCCTTCAAGATTTGATTCAGTCATGATCTTCTCCAAGAAGCCGTCTCTGATCCCCTCTCCAGATTAAATAAGGGGTACTTTCTTTGTTTACCTTTAGCACTCCTTGCCTACTTCTAACATCATTCAACCACATTATGTGCAAATGCCTTCACATTAGAGTCTGAGCACCTTGAGGGCAGGAATCAAGTTTTACTTATCCACTACACAACCAGGGTCTCAAGCATATCACTTACTAAGTAAATATTTTTCAATAAAAAATATATATAAATTAATGAACCAAGTTCTATAGAAGCAGAGGAGAAATAATGACCATAATAAAAATGGCCTCACAAAGCTGAATATAAGACTTGGCCAAGGACCAAGCTAATCTGTCTATTTTGGTACGTATACTATGCAATGCTGTACCCACATGTGTGATTTGAAAAGGATAGAGCCACACTTTTTGTGAACAAACTAGCTAGCATATTAGAAAACTTTGGTGGAGATTGGTGGTGGGGACGGGGAGGGGTGAAATTCTACCTAATCCCTACATAATAGTTTCTTGGTAAATTGAAAACTCCATGTGGAGTTTGGAGCTCCGTCCTGGCTCCCTTGCTTACTAGTTTTACAATCTTAGGAAAGTCCTTTTGTCTCTTGAGGCTTAGTTTCCACACCTATCAAATGGGAATTAAAAATACTTTGCAGGGTTATTCTGAGGATCAAATAAGGTAAAGTACAAGAAAGCGACCACAGTGCCGGATCAGTAGTAGTAAATTTCAACACCCTTCTTCTCAGGATAGAACAGGCCAGAGTGGGAGGCAAAAAACAAATGATGACACAATTAAAAATATTTTTTAGCTTACAGGGACAAACTTGTCAAGAGCAACTTTCAACAGAAACTCTTTGTAAGGAGGAGGCATTGTCGAAATTTGGGGAAGCTGTTGTGAACAATCAAGAAAAAGTTTGGGTCAAAATTTTTCAGTCTGAGAAACAGAAAAATCTGAATTCAGTTAAAGATCTGTAATTGATTCTTGGATGCATAAATAGTGCCATTACGTTTTCTAGTAGGATACCCTTGATTCTGATTGGCATCACTCAACTCTGATGAATATAGATCGTATATTTTAGCCATCGTTTTGCTTTTGAGTACTGTATATTTTATCATTTAATTTTTCCATAAAGCTCTCCTTTTTATGTTAGTTAAGGAATATTTCCAATCAAGATGAAAAGAAGAAAAAATAAAATGTCTATAATTTACCCACCTAGAAACGACTATTAACATTTCATGTATATATTTTCAGATATTTTTCTAACATATATTTATATTTTTACATAATGGGACTAGACTGTACATGTTTCATTAAAATTTACTTTTTTTATGCAAAACACCATGAATACTGTTATGTGACAGGAGAATGTCTGCTACTAGCCATGAGGAAGTAACTTTCTTCAGACTTACTTTCCTATCACAAACCACTAGAAAACAGTATGAAATGTGTAAAACAGCAATTTTCAAAGACTAGACAATAGGCAGTGCAGGACCGATCCATGAAATAAGGGAAACGAATGAGGCCAGCCCTACAATCAGACAATTTATAAACTGTGGGGCAAGAGGCAGGCTCCAAAACAGCCTGGCAGTCTCCTGAGTTGAGGAGGAAGAGCTCGTTTGGGGGAAAAGTAGAGATAGCTGGAATTTGTTAGGGGAAAGTACTGTGAGAAGATGAAATGCTCCAGAAATCTCACAGGGTCCCCTTGTGACACCATAGGATGAACTCCATGAGAGTGGGCAAAGAGCAACTTTGTGGAAAGGAGAATTAACAGGGAGCTCTAAGCTCAAACGTTGTCAGAGCTCACATTAAACTGGGGAACTGGTTGAGTTCATGCCAGCCAGGGCATAGAGACCTTGCTGAATACACAGGGATTTTGTTACAGATGTCAGAAAGATCACACCTTAAAGGGGGCACTAACCCATCCCCAGACCAGACCTAATAAAATTTAAAAACAAGCTTAGGAAAAGTCAAATGGATCCACAAATTTCCTCTTATGATTCTGGGCAAGTTAATTAGCTTTGTGAGCCTCAGTTTCTTTACCTGAAAAATTGGAGTAATAACTAAATCTATCACCTGGTATTGCCTGGGGATTAATTAAAGCTCATTTATAATAATAGGTGGCATTCATTGAGGGCTAGCTCATTGTTCGACACAGCTCTCTGCCTGGCTTATACCAAGTACCCAATAAAGTCTGCCATTATTATCCATGCTTGTATGCCATTCTGTTCTCAGGAAAGAGCTGGGGCCAGTATCAAAGGTAACATAAGGCATTTCTCTATAGCCACCAAACAAAATCGCACTTAATGGGTGAGAAGTAGTCATACCCAAAAATGACTCTATTACTTTAGCAATCATCCAATGTAAGATTTACCGATAATCCTCTATGGCGTGTAAAGTGAACTCTAAGACCTTTATTTTAACCCCTATTGCACAGAAAGCTATTCACTTGGTTACTGACTTTACCCAATTGAACTGTGAAGTCTTAAATGCAGAGACTACGTCTTATTCATTTTTGTATTACCTTGTATAGCACAGTGTCTGTTGCAGAGTGGACTCACAATAAATGTTTGTTTAGTTAAATTAAATTCAGAAAGTGTTCATTCATTTACAGAGAAATTAGATGGTAATGAAAGACTATGTCGTGTTCCATTCTGCAGAGGAACAAGTAAACTGCCATAGGAATGCAGTGAAATTTCCTGTTTCATATTTGGTAAACAAATTCTTCCATTATCAAAGGAAATTAGTGCCAACCTTTCCTCTACCACATTGAGCGTTTAAGCCCTCAGGACACTGTGCTGGGGCAGATGGGTGACGTGCGAGCTAGAATGTTGTAATGTGCTCAGACTGAAAAGCCGCTGCACCCAGAAATTAAAATAAGATTAGGGACCAAGTGGAGAGAAAGCTTATTAAAATATGTTCTAGGGAAAAAGCTGGACGATGCTCCATGGTTCCTTTCTAAGGGGGAAGAAAACCTCGAATCTCATCACCCTGATACCTAACTTTCCCTTCTCCTCCACCCTCCTTTTAAAGCAAAAGAAAATCTGCCAATGGCATCCATTTTCATTCCAAGACTTTGTCAGGCTCTCAGAGTGTATAGTAGCTCATTCTGGCTCTTAGTGAACGCGTCTTGGGTTTTGGACTCAGATCATCTTGGGTGTGATCTTGGCTCTGCCCCGGACAAGGGAGATTGGGAAATTGTGCACAAGTCCTTCAAGCTTTCAGAACCCCAGTTTTCTTTCTTTTTTTTTTTTATTGTTTTCAATGCTTTTTATTTTATTTTATTTAAAACATTTTTTATTGCAGTAACACTGGATTATATAGCTTTCAGATGCACATAGTAATATATTCCGAATTCTGTGTAGATTACATCATGTTCACCATCCAAAAACTAATTGTAGTCCATCACCACACATGTGAGCCTAATCACCCCTTTTGCCCTCCCCCCTTCCCCTATGGTAACCACCAATCCAATCTCTGTTGCTATGTGTTTGTTTGTCATTGTTTTTATCTTCTACTTATGAGTGAGATCATATGAAATTTGACTTTCTCCCTCTGACTTATTTCACTTAGCATAATACCCTCAAGATCCATCCATGTTGTCACAAATGGTCGGATTTCATCATTTCTTATGGCTGAGTAGTAGTCCATCATGTATGTATACCACATCTTCTTTATCCATTCGTCCCTTGATGGGCCCCTAGGTTGCTTTCAAGTCTTGGCTATTGTGAATAATGCTGCAATGAACATAGGAGTGCATGCATCTTTATGCATTTGTGTTTTCAACTTCTTTGGATAAATACCCAGCAGTGGAACAGCTGGACCATATGGTAGATCTATTCTTAGTTTTCTGAAGATACTCCATACTGCTTTCCATAGTGGCTGCAACAGTTTGCACTCCCACCAGCAGTGAACAAGGGTTCCCTTCTCTCCACATCCTCTCCAACATTTGTTGTTTCCTGTCTTGTTAATTCTAGCCATTCTGACTTGAGTGAGATGATATCTCATTGTAATTTTGCTTTGCATTTACCAAATAATTACTGATACTGAACATCTTTTCATGTGTCTCTTGGCCATCTGTATCTCTTCTTTGGAGAAATGTCTGTTCAGATCTTTTGCTCATTTTTTAATTGGGTTGTTGGTTTTTTTGTTGTTGAGATGTATGAGTTCTTTATATATTTTGGATATTAACCCCTTATCAGATGTATGGTTTGCAAATATCTTCTCTCAATTGTTAGGTTGTCTTTTCGTTTTGTTGATGGTTTCCTTTGCTGTGCAGAAGATTTTTAGTTTGATATAGTCCCATGTGTTCGTTTTTGCTTTTGTTTCCCTTGCCCAGTCAGACATCGTACTTGTAAATATGCTGCTAAGACCGATGTCAAAGAGCGTACTGCCTATGTTTTCTTCGAGAAGTTTCATGGTTTTGGTTCTCACATTTAAGTCTTTAATACATTTTGAGTTGATTTTTGTGCATGGTGTAAGATAATGGTCTACTTTCATTCTTTTGCCTGTGGCTGTCCAGTTTTCCCAACGCCATTTATTGAAGAGACTCTCCTTTCTCCATCGTATGCTCTTGGCTCCCTTGTCGAATATTAGCTGTCCATAAATTTGTGGGTTTATTTCTGGGCTCTCGATTCTGTTCCATTGATCTGTGTGTCTGTTTTTGTGCCAGTACCATGCTGTTTTGGTTACTATGGCATTGTAGTATATTTTGAAATCAGGGAGTGTGATACCTCCAGCTTTGTTCTTTTTTCTCAGGAATCCTTTGGCTATTCTGGGTCTTTTGTTGTTCCATATAAATTTTAAGACTCTTTGTTCTATTTCTCTGAAAAACGTTGGAACATTCATAGGGATTGCATTGAATCTATAGATTGCTTTAGGAAGTATGGACATTTTAGCTATGTTAATTCTTCCAATCCAAGAGCATGGAATATCTTTCCATTTCTTTGTGTCTTCTTTGATTTTTTTCAACAATGTTTATAGTTTTCCGTGTACAGATCTTTCACCTCTTTGGTTAAGTTTATTCCTAGGTATTTTACTCTTTTTGTTGCAATTGTAAATGAGATTGTATTCTTAATTTCTCTTTCTGCTATTTCGTTGTTAGTGTATAGAAACACAACCGATTTTTGTATGTTGATTTTATATCCTGCTACTTGACTGTATTCACTTATTATTTCTAAAGGTTTTTTGAGTGGATTCTTTAGGGTTTTCTATATATAAAAATCATGTTGTCTGCAAAGAGTGACAGTTTCACTTCTTCTTTTCCCATATGGATCTCTTTTATTTCTTTTTCTTGCCTGATTGCTCTGGTTAAGACTTCTAATACTATGTTAAATAAGAGTGGTGAAAGTGGGCATTCTTGTCTGGTTCCTGTTCTTAGAGGAATAGCTTTCAGTTTTTCTCTGTTGAGAATGATATTTGCTGTGGGTTTGTCATATATGGCCTTTATTAGGTTGAGATATTTTCCTTCTATACTCATTTTATTTAGAGTTTTTAACATAAATGATTGCTGTATCTTGTCAAATGCTTTCTCTGCATCTATTGAGATGACCATGTGATTTTTATTCTTCATTTTGTTAACATGGTATATCATGTTGATAGATTTGTGGATGTTGAACCATCCTTGCATCCCTGGAATAAAACCTATGTGATCATGATGTATGATCTTTTTAATGTATTGTCGTACTTGATTTGCTAGTATTTTGTTGAGAGTTTTTGCATCAATGTTCATCAGTGATATTGGCCTGTCATTTTCTTTTATTGTGTTGTCCTTGTCTGGTTTTGGTATCAGGATAATGTTGGCATAGCCTCAGTTTTCCTATCAAAAAGATGGAGAGGTTGGTGCCCACTTTGAGAGCTATTGTGAGGATTAAACCGCAAAATGTTGAGTGTTCAGTGAAAGATGGTGCCCTTGTTTCCTGTTACTTGAAAGGAGAGTAAAATATCTGATTTTTGTCAACAAAATGAAAAGGCAGCCTAATGAATGGGAGAAGATATTTGCCAATTATATATCCAATATGGGGTTCATATCAAAAATATATAAAAAATATACACAACTTAATATCACAAACCCCAAATAATCTGATTTAAAAATGGGCAGAGGGCTTGAATAGACATTTTTCCAAAGATGACATTCAAATGACTAAGAGGCACATGAAAAGATGCTCAACATCACTAATCATCAGGGAAATGCAAATCAAAACCTCAGTAAGATACCACCTCACACCTGTCAGAATGGCTATTATCCAAAAGCCAAAAAAATAACAAGCGTTGTGGAGGAAGTGGAGAAAAAGGAACTCTTATACACCCTTGGTGGGAATGTAAATTGGTTCAGCCACTATGGAAAACAGTATGGAGGTTCCTCAAAAATCAAAACTTGAACTACCATAAGAATCAGCAATTCCACTTCAGAGTATTTATCTGAAGAAAGTGAATAGACTAATTGGAAGAGACATACGCACCCCTGTGTTAATTACAGCATTGCTTACAATAGCCAAGATATGGAAGCAACCTGAGTGTCCATCAATAGATGAAGGGATAAAGAAGACATGATATATATACATATATATATATATATATATGTATTTATCAGATGTGATACACTCACACAGATATACACAATGGAATATTGCTCAGCCATAAAAAAGAATGAAATCTTGCCATTTGTAACAACATGGAAGGACCTAGAGGGTACTATGCTAAGTCAAATAAGTCAAACAGAAAAAGAAGATTACTATATGATTTCATTTATATGTGAATTCTAAAAAACAAAACAAACAAATAAACAAAACGAAAACAGAATCATAGATACAGGAAACAAAGTGATGGTTACCAGAGTGGGGAGGGGTTGAGGGGGGCAAGTGAAATAGATGAAGGGGATTGAGAAGTACAAACTTCCAGTTATAAAATTAATAAGTCACTGAGGTGTAATGTGCAGCATAGAGAATATAGTCAATAGTATTGCAATAACTTTGTATGGTGATGAATGGTAACTAGACATATCATGGTGATCATTTTGTAACATATATGTAAATATTGAATCACTCTAATGTACACCTGAAACTAATAGGATATTGTATGTCAATTATAGTTCAATTAAAAAATAAGTTATGATATTGAAAGGCATGTGAAGGGCATGTGTCATTATCTTGGTCTTCATCTCTATGTTAGTTCTAAATCACTGCCCAAAAGTCTTGTCTTTCTTCAATAAATGGAGAAGACCCCTTGTCCACATTTTCACACCAAAGGAGGCATTGCTTTCCTTCTGGCTTTGTGGCTGATCTAGCATGGGCTTGTCATAGTGACTCAAAACAAGACAGCCTTCAGACATTTTTGAGATCAAATCAGCCTACATTCAGTGTTCCCAGATGCTCTGCTTTGTCTTTTCCTTCAGATTATTGACGGCCACATTGCAACGTCGTGTCATGAATTGGAGAGTGACTCTGAAGCTCCAATTATACCCAATAAGCCAATGCGAAGGTCATCTTCACATTGATTCTATTGGGGTAAATAGTCTAGCCTTTGACCTCTAGATTATTCCTGAGAAGTAAGAAATATGCTCTGTCATAATTCCACACTACATGCTCTTCCTTTGCCTGAATTGTACTTTCCCCCTTCCTCTTTCCCCAGCACAACTTGCCAAAATCTCACGCTTTTTTAAAGTTTCAACTTCACATGTTATTGTCTCTATGAAAACTTCTCCTTCTTACGTTATCATTTAATGGGATCACATTACTATAAATGGAGTTCTTCTCTATAAAGTCTTTTGTACAACCAATATACTCCTTTCTATACCAAGCATGAATAAAATTGGGGCCCCCACTTCCCCTAACCTTTCTCATAACTGGAGATCCAGCAACTCAAACGTCTCCAAATTTTTCTTGCTCTTCGTGCTATGAATTTTAGGGTCTCCAGGTGAGTATAAATGCTTTTAGGTGGGAGGTGGTCCATCTGGCTTGGTCTTACCTCAGTGTACTCTCTATGGCATCGTGATACTGGTGGATAAACAGACTCTGGCCTTGGCAGGTTGTGTCCAAAGCCCTGCTGCAGGGAAGTCCACAGCTCCACTGGTGGCCACAAATGCTATGACTGCAGAGGAGCTCCAGTTGATTTGGACAAGGCCTTTGCAAACAAAGGCCTTTTGCTTTCTTTTTGTTTGGGTGGCATAAGGCAGTGAGGATTGGGATTGTGGCAGAACGATACTCAGGATACTATGGTGCTCCTTGATTGTTTCAAGTTAGAGCAGAAATACACAGCATTCATGTCTCATCTGCAGAAAATATAAAAGGCTTGAGACATTGCAACAAAGGATTGGAGAAAAGATTGGGGAAGCATGTGCTACAAGGGAGCACAGCAGGAACAAATGCTATGTGTTTCCGTATTCTCTCCTAGGGAAAGTAGGAAGACTCTGCCCAAACTCCATTATATACAGCTTGTGATCATATGACTAAATTTTGGACCAGGTAATGTGTGTGGAAGTAATGTAAGCCACTCTAGGCATGAACTTTAAAAACCTGATCCTCTGGCTCTCTTTTCCCTTCCAAGGTAATGTAGAAGGACGCAAATTCCAGGGGCAGAGTTTCAGGATGGAGGAGAGCAGCCCACTCCCACTGGACTATGATGTGGGTGAGAAACTTGTGTTAAGTCACTGAGATATTAGTGTTCATTGTTACCCCAGGATAGTTTAGCTGACTTCAGAGGTGGTAAGAAGCTTCCCTTGCCTTTAAAGCTATTCTATAGGTAGGTCAAGGAAAAAAAATTAGCTCCAGAAAGTTCCAAGGAGCTACAGTTTAGAAGAAAACCATCCACTAGGCCATTACCAAAAGTAATACAGCTCTAGCACTTATGTCTTTCATTTTACACACATAGCTAGGGGCACAGACTAGTCTCAGGGCACCTGAGTGAGGACTGTTTCTAGAAACTTCCACATTGCCAAATCAGAACAATCCACTTCCTGTTTCCCTGGTGATGCTCCTTCTCTACGTTTTGACTCTCTTTTCTTCCAATACAATCAAATCTTCTTCTCCTATATCTGCCTTGGAGGGGAAGTCACCATTGTCAAGAACAATGTGCTTTGAATTATCTTCTTCTAAGGGAGGACTTGCTTAGCGATTCTGGACAATTTATCACCCTTACTTATAATCTGAAGTAGATGCCAACTTCTCTTGTTAAAAGCAGAATTTTAATCTCTAGTGAGTGTCCATGATATTATATAGTACAGTAATAAGATTGCCTTAGTTACCAGTATACCTGCCCCAGTAAACTGTGATCTCCTCAAGACCAAGGGCCACATTTTTGCATCTTTGTCATCTCTGTGTGTCCAGGACCCAGCAACCATGATTGGAACAAAATGATTTGTGCTGCAGAAAGGAATGACCAAGGTGCTCACGTTCTATAACACTTCTTCACCCTGCTGGTGGTGGTGGTTAGTTTAGAGTTGGAAGCTACACTTCTGCCATGTATTTCTACAAATATTTCTCTTGGAGAGCCTTTACCTAGGGTGACCTCTTTAGGGTGGGCACAAGGATGTGCCCCGGGGATACTCCCCTCATCCCTAAGTCCATGAATTGGAACAAAACAGTTGCCTCATGGCTGGAACAATCCTCCATTCTTGCTGCCAGCATCCAATGGTTTTGCTGGGCCAGGAGGTTGAAGTCATACTTGGAGCACACTTTGCTCATGGAGATTCATTTCAAACGCCAAGTGCAAGGGTGACTGGCTGTTGCACCAAAAATAAAACTGGTCAGCAGCCCTCCTCCCAATTTTCTCCCAACTGAGAAAAATAGTTCAGGAAATATAATTTTGGGGACTCAGATAGTGAGAAAACATAGAATCACAGGGACTCAAAAATGAAAGGGGTTTTTCAGATCTTTTTCCAATCCTTTCACTTTATAGATGAGAAAACTGAGGACCAGAGAGGAAAGTGACTCACCCAAGATCAAAACAATTGAGAGCAGAAATGCCAGGATTAGAATTAGGTTGCTGGAGACCCTGGAGGTGTGTTTTTCGTCTTACTCGTAAGCTGCTCAAGCATCTTTTTCTGATAACGTGTGGGGACCAAGGTTGGGCATAAACGCGGTAGCTGTAACAACATCATATACTGTGTTCGATGCTCTATATGAGTTATCTAATCTTGGCTCAAAACCATGTCTTTATTTTGCAGAGGAGGGAACTGAGGCTTGGAGCAGGACGCCAACTTGCCCAAGGTTGCCCACCCTTTCAATGTCTAAGTAGACTCTGAAATACTTATCTGCCTGTTTCTAGGACCCAGGATCTTAAACACATTCCATGGCAATCTGGCGTCACTGAGAAATGAATGACCATGCTATAAATCCAAAATTTAAGACCTTCCAAAATGCCAGAGGATGTCCTTTGCCAAATTGTGAGATATGAAATTTGTATTTAGGGCAGAGGGCCACATCCACTCACCCAACCCATATCAAGGCTTGTGGAGTGATTCCTTCTGTTTTGGATGTTCTATTTGTAAGTAGTAGGAATAAAAAATAGTCCTGACTGAGGATCAGTGTCCTTAATTTTGGTTTTAGCTCTGTTACCAACTTCTGGGTGATCTTTGTAATATTACTTCACCTCTCTTTCAATTCCCTTACACCTACAAAGAAAAGGAGATGGAGTGGATCAAAGATGACAAATAGAGTCACCTCAATGCCAGCTCCAATAATTTGTGATTCAAAGTCTGAATCTCTATGTTGAAAATCATTCTGAAGCCACAGAAAGACTTGGTAGGGGAGTATGAATGATTAGCAAAGCTTGCTGTAGGTGTGTTAAAGGGTTGGTGTCATCTATGACAAAGATTCACCATCCATAGACCAGAAGATCTTTGAGGTCCCTTTGAAGTCCCTTCAAGTTCTAATGAAGTTTTCCTAAATTGGAAATGAAAGAACTAATTGGTTAGTTACCCCTTCCCTCCACCCCAGAAACTTGCAGTCTGTGGAACAGATCTTTGGTGGTGACTCACAGAAAATAGTAAATCCAGTATTTTGTCCAGAGAAGCACCCTCCTACTACCGACTAGAAGGCAACATGACATCTCCTCTTTTGCTATAGCCTGGGGTGATCTGCACGTGCTTAGAGCAGAGAGGCAGAGGGAAACTGACACACCACAGGACTTGGGAGATGCTGTTTCTAGGTTTAAAAAGATAACAGCTTGGGGCCAGCCTAGTGGCTCAGTGGTTAAGTTCAGGCACTCTGCCTTGGTGGCCCAGCGTTCAGGGGTTTGGATCCCAGGAGTAGACCTACATCACTCATCAAGCCATGCTCTGGTGGCACCCCACATACAAAATAGAGGAAGATTCGCATAGATGTTAGCTCAGCAACAATCTTCCTCACCAAATGTATATATATAACAGCTTATTATAAAGTTTATTTGAGGCCTAGACAATCTCCCTATATCTTTGTAATTAGGAATAGGCAAGCTGGAGCTGGAGAAGTGAAGTACCATTTCATTTCACACACATTTATTGAGACCCTCCTCTGTGCTATGTTAGGCCGAGAAAGAAACAATAAACAAGGCACTGTTCCTGGCTTCATGGACTTTACCACTGTGGCAGAGATGACTGGCCTTCCATCAGAGATACGTATTTCCACTTCCAGAGACCAGCGCTGTTGCTGGAAAGGAGCTGTCCAAGGAGAGACGACTTTTCTCGGCCTCCTTTATAATCACGTGAAGCCTTGGAATGAATGGAATGGGATGAACAGAAGGGACGGGCATCACTTCTAGGGCAAACGGCCTAGGGAGCAGATGTGCCTTCTCCACCTTCTCTTTCCTCATTTGTTGGATGAACACAGTCCCCTAGAGAACGTGGGGACCGTGCTTACCTGAATCACATGTGGAAAGCTGCTGACAATTAACACCTGCATTCAACTGCTAACAGCAGAAAATATACTTTCACTCTATGTGAAAATATAAACCACTGGAGTTCCAGAGTTAGTTAAATCAGCTGGGGCTTCCTTAACATAACACATCCTATAATGTTCACGGCAGATGAATAAACCAGAAATTACAAGGTCACTTAACTTTGTGTTATGATGGGACTCAGTTCTACATGCTATGGGAATATAGATCCAGAGATCAGGGAAAACATCCTGCTATTCCCTGACTCTATTCCCAGAGGAGTTAGCTATGAGAAACGGTATGGGTAGAGAGGAGTTGGAGGGATAAGAGGAAATGGCAGGTCAAGGACCCAGAGGAAAGAAGGAACATGGTACCTTCTGCAAAAAGCAGAGCTGAGTGCTTGCAGCTGAGGTTCAAGCAGGGCATGGGGAGTAGACTGGATGCAGTGGTGGAGAGGGCCAGATCACGGCACGCTGGAAGTTTTGACTTTGACGTGAAGACAGTGGGGACCAAAGAACAATGATATTGTCAGACTGCTCTGGATTGGAGCAGGCAAGACCAGAAGGAGGAGATCATTCCTACCCAACCCCTCATTGCTTCCCACTCTAGCACAATGCCAACTCCAAAACAAAGAGCAAATGAGCATTTGTTGCCTGATGGATGAACAAATGAGTGAAACTTTTAAGAACCTGTTGTACTAGTTCAGATGAAAGATGAGAGGACTTAAACAAAGGAAATTAAAGGAAATTGATGCAGATATAATTGAGAGATTGAGTTAGTAAGTGATTGATTGGGTGTGGCAGTGCAGGGATGGCTTCTAGGTTAATTTTACCTGGTGAGTTGCTACTTGTATTTATAATGATTGCCATGTGCCAGGGAATGTTATAAGTGTTTTACACAAGTTAATTGATTTAATTCTTATAAGAACTCTACGAGTTAAATAATATAAGTGTCAGATGAGAAAAATGAGGCACATAGGGGTTAATAATTTACCCCAGGTCACACAGCAAGTTACCATTGGAGCCAGGAGTTAAACTCAAGCAGTTTGGCTTTAGAGTCTATGCTATCCTGGGTATGAGATTTTCATCTGCTACTATAAGACATAGTAGAAGAATCTGCATTGGGAAGAAGAAAATGAGTACAAATTTAGACTTGTGAAATTTAAGTTGTCTCTGGAACACACAAGTGGAAATATCAAGTAGGCAGGTGGATATTTGTAATAAAATTGACAAAGACTGCACCTAAAGTGCAAACTCGGAAAGAAATGACCACAGGAAGACTGAGAGTTCATTGCAGTTAGTATAAAACTGCTAATAAAGGAAGATACCACATGAGTGTAGACAATTTGAGATGAAAATGTTGTGCAGCACGAAAGACATCAGTGGGCATTATAGGATTTACATAAAGAGTAGGAAGATCGAAATAGAGGAAAGACAGAGACATCAGTTATACTCAACGAAGGGTACCACCAATTTCTAATGAGAAAGGGCCCTGAAATTACCAGCAGAGCTGTAGTACGTCATGCACGTGAGCTGTTCAGTATGTAATTTTTTGGCAATTAATGCCACAGTACCTATTTAGTATTATAATAATTACTTATGATTTTCATTCCACGTGGTGTGTTTGATTATTTAAAATTAATTTTTGTAATAAAACCTAGATTAAAGGAATCCCACCACATATTGTAAGAGAAGAGAGGTGCCTGAAATAAATAGCAATTGCAGTCACAAATTTAGATGCCAGCACCTCTTACAGAATAGCTGGAACAGGGTTGAGCCCTATTTGAGTGTTTTGTAAGTTACATTAATATTCTGCGTATCCGTTAGTCTAAAATAAGGACTGCAATACCAATTAAAAGGTATATTGTTTGGAGAAATTAGTAAATACAATAATAAAAAGCACATGGGCTTCATAGAATGTGCTTAATAAATAGCAATAGTACTTACGCCTCCAATGTGTGTTTTTTCAGGCTGCTCTTACATAAGGGTACCACTCTTGTTCTGAGCTAAACCCACAACTGTATTTTGGCCTCTCTTGGCTAATTTTTGACCCTTAATTTCTCATAATAATAGCATAAATAATAGTTTATCAATTGAATAATGCTTTAAATTTAGGAAGTGCTTTTATACATGTTCCTTACTTAATCTTCACACAATCCAGGGAGAGAAATTAACTCCATTTTACAAATGAAGGATCCAATTCTTAGAGAAAATTGGCTTATTTAATACAATACTGGCTTTATACTATAAACAATGGTTAACACTTATTGAGCACTTACCCCTGTTCTGGGCACTTCCAAAGGATTGCAAGTACATTTTCTTTTTTGATCCTCTTAACAAAGCCATGCAGTAGGGATAATTATTATTCCCATTTTACAAGTGGGGAAACTGAGGCTTCGAGAGGTAAAGGAAGCTGCCCAAGGACCCAGGAGGGGCAAGTTTTGGAGTGGTGCTTTTACTCCAGTCTTCTTTCTCTTTATCCTGCCCAGTGCTGTTTCTCCCACTCTTCACTCACAGCCTCGTCTAAGCCAGATTGTGCTTCTGAACCAGGCAGTTGCCCAGTGTCCACAATTTGTTCTTTACATATGTTGTTCAAGACAAACCATTGCTTTCTAGCTGCCCTTTTCCCCATTGGGTTATCTTTGGACTGACTGGGAGGTGAACACTGTGCTCATATGCATAATTCCCAAGTCATTACTTTCTGATGAACTCGATTGCTTATTTTGGGCCCAGGAGGGTGAAGATTGCCTAAGAACATTCCAGGGTTTATTTGAGGCAAACTGTGAAGAAGGTAGATTTTGTCCTTTCTTCCTTTCATTCTACTTCTGGGACTGCCTTTTGCTGGTATTACTCAAACTCTCCAGCTCTCTCACCATTTAAAATACTTTTATTGAACCTCTTCTGTGCACCTGGATCTGTGCTTTAAGCTGTGCATAGAAAGATAAATAAGACATGTTTTAGCATAGATCCAGGGATATAAACAAGTAAATAGAGTGTGGCATGAAAAATGCTGTAAGAAGATTCTTCCAGGTAGAGAGAAGCACAAGGCAGGGATAACCAACCATTCTTAAGAGTGAGGGTTTGATAGTTCCTGGTACTCTTCCTAGGCTGGAGCAAGTTGAGCTAGTTTTTGAAGTATAAAAGAGTCCTTGGGCTGGGTGGAGGTCTTGCTGAATAACAGGCAGAAGAATCAGTCTATCTGAAGGTGCAGAGGTCTCAATAACCAGGGAACATGCTGGCATAGTGGGTGGTCCCTCATGACTGGGGCATAGCCTATGAGATGGAGGCAAATGAGAAGTGAAGCTGAAGAGGCAGGCCAGAGACAGATTACAGAGGGTTGTATACCATGCTAAAGAGTTTGGACTTTTTGTGTTCAGACCAAGAGAAGCCAAAAAAGGGTTTAAATCAGGGCAGCAGTGTTACGGTGGCTTCTTGGGAACTATGATCCATTAGGAAATATTTTGGAGACACAGTTTGAAGGTGGGGCCAAATTTAGAAATAATGATGGCCTAAATGAATGTAGGCACAGTGGGAAGGGAAGACAAGTGTTCTGAGAGCTATTTATGAGAGAACTGTGAGAACACGGATGGGAATGTTGACCAGAGTTTTTAAGATTTCTGACATGAAAAAATATCATGCATGGTGATACCATTCACCAAGAGAGGATTCCAGGTCCACCAGTTTTGAGAAGGGGTGAAAATAAATGTTTGTCTTGAAAGCATTTTCATTTGAAGTTCCAATGGGACATCCAGGTAGAGATGGCAAATAAGGGGCTAAAAATATAGGTCTGGAGCTTAGGAGAGCAGACTGGGCTGGAGATTGGGACTCAAAAGTTATCAGCACACAACTGGTAATTAGAGGTTGTTTTCGTAAAACAAAAAAGGACAGACTTTATTCTAGAGAGTGAGAAGAGAGCTTGGCAGAGGATAGAAACTCACGACATGCCAGCATTTAAGGGTAAAGAAAGGAAGACGAGACAGAGAAATCATTTGCTAGAGATTTAAGGGAAACCAAAGAGAAAGCTTTCACTGAAGACAAGAGAAGAAAGAGTTTTAAGGAGTTCAATGCCAACAGAGCAGCAGGGAATAAGAGAAGGAGTGGAAAGGGTCAGTTGGCTGTGGCAGTTAGTAGGTCATAGAGACCCTGGAAGAGAAGTTTCTGGGAGTGATGAGGCCCAAAGCCAAATAGCAGTAGTTGGTCAGGGAGAAAACAAAGGTTGAGCAAGTGGAGGGAGTAAAGGCAGACTATGGGTTTAAGAAGCTGAGGTTAGAGAGGGTAAACGACTTTGCTGAAGGTCATAAGGCTCCTAAGTGGTGTCACCAGAACTTCATATCAAGTGGCCGATGCATTAAAATGCACACTAGGGGCTTTCACTTATTCGTTTATTTATTCAAGTATGTATTGGTCACCTACTCTATTCTAGACACCTGGGAGTTAGCCCCTTAGCTGCTATATCATTTAAAGCAAGTTGTGGAGGATTGTCAAGAAGATGAAGGGTCTGAGATATGACTCTACTTATAAGCTAACAAGTCAGCCTGCCCCAGTTTCATGGAGGCTGGAAGAAGACAGGAGACTCCTGAGTCAGAGATGGAGAACAGCTGATTACTTACAGCAATAAAAGTAACCAGAGTAACATCATTTTCTCAAGCCAATTTCCTGAGCTTTAATTCCTGTAGGGTGCATGGCACAAATAGGACCATGTGATGTACACACACAGTAAGTTGGGTTACAGGGGAGGCATACTGAGTTTAGGAAACTTGGATCTTTTATAATGGGCGGTAAGCATGCTTAACCTTTGCCCCAGAGAGAGACATTAACTGTATTATACAGGACAGTAAATAAACCTGCCTTCTGCTCTGGAGGGAGACACTATCTCCAGTTTCCAAGGCTGTTTACATCTTTTTCCAAGGATGTATACAAACATCCTTGAAAAAACAGTCCAGAACAAAGGGAGGCAGGGCCTCTGCAAGATGTGCAGAAATGCAAGAGACCCTGAACAAGGATATGGTATAGATTACAAATTTCCTACCCAATATTCATTTTCTTCCATTTAGTAATAGAAAACCGAAAATATACCAGACAGAAATGTCCCTAGTTAAAAGCTCTGTGATGGCTGGAGCTCTGACAGCCCTCTTGTCATCATGAAGATTGTAGTTGCATATCAAAAAGGGTAAAGTGACAGAAGGAGTCTGGATCCCTGATAGCAGCCATGGACTGCCTATCTCTGGATTTGTGTGAGTGGATAAATATTTATGTGTTTATGCCATTATGTTGGTTTCTGCTATTAGCAACCACAGACTAATAGTTATTGGTAACTGAATGCCATTACTAATACAGATGGGGAAAAGAGCACTAGATAGCAGTCAAGATAACTAGGAGACTAGGTTTATAGTTTTCAGTTTGCTACTAACTGTGTTACCTTCAGCATGCCAATTGACCTCTGTGAACTTCATATTTCTCAACTAACCATTAGGTACATCCTGGTCCTAACATTTTTTGGTTCTCAGTTCTTAAAATATCCATCCTTTTTCATCTTTCAAAACTTATTTGTTCTGTATCCCATTTTCTTTGGGACAGATGCCCATCTGAAAAGTAACTGGGTGAAAAAACTCAGATAATGGCTTAATTTACTGCTTCTGTTCCCCAACACTTGAATATGTGTACTTTGGAGATGCCTTAACCCAGGGGTGTGAATTTCTAATGGATTTTCAGGCACCTGTTGGCTTGGTAGAGGAGGGACTTAGATGGAAATAGCTCACAACAATGCAAATGGTCTGCTATAACTTCTGTATTCCTAGTGCTTAGCACAGAACCTGGCATGCAGTACATCCTCAATAAATTCTTATTGAATGAGCAAACCAACACCTTCATTTTAGAGAATAAGAAATGAAGGGCCACAAATGAGTGAGGCATGACCCCCTTTGACTATACCTGATAAACTGCCTCCCTCCGTTGCCATGCAGAATGTGGTCCAGACGTTTTCGTATAAAATAATTCCTTGATAATCTAAAATAGAAGAGATCAGAAGAAAAAAATGATATTTGAATTAAATGGTTTCTGATGAACATTTTTTTCTTTTTCAAAGAATAGTAGGTCATTTGTTCATTGGAAACATAGCTGTCAGTTTAAATTATGCCCTCATTTGAATAAATTGATATTGGATAATGAGGTTTCACAGAATGGCTACATATATTTTTTTCTCTGGGCTAAATAATTCCAATTCCTCTAACCTTTCCTCATGAATCCTATTTTCTAGGCTCTTAATAACTGTCTTCATTCTCCCATGAGATTGAATAAAAATGTTAACCAGCAACAAATATCAGAGGATGATTTTTATATGAACATTAGCCCTGTGATCACCTTGAAATACATTATGTCGTTGGTGACTCTAGTGTCAGATTTAGTCTTTTATAATATACTGGAATATTTTTCTACCTAACTAATGTCTGGAATTGACTCTAAGTTATACAAGTCTGTGGGCCCATGACACTAGCATGGATATTACCAAGTATCTAAACAATTTATATCAAACATACCAAATGGCAAATTAGCTGATGGGGTTTTCAATCTGGATCTTTTTCTTCCTACCTTCCTTCCTCCCTCCCTCCTTCCCTCCGTCCCTCCCTCCCTCCCTTTCTTCCTTCCTTCCTTTCCTTCTTTCTCTTTCTCTCCCTCCCTTCCTTTCTTCCTTTCTTCCTTTCCTTCTTTCTCTTTCTCTCCCTCCCTTCCTTTCTTCCTTCCTTCCTTTCCTTCTTTCTCTTTCTCTCCCTCCCTCACTCCCTCCCTCCCTTCCTTCCTTCCTTCCTTCCTTTCTTCCTTCATTCCTTCCTTCCTTCCTTCTTTTCCTTCTTTCCTTCTTTCTTTCTTCTTTTTTTGGTGAGGAAGATTGCCCCAAGCTAACATCTGTTAGCAATCTTCTTCCTTTTTTGCTTAAGGAAGATTGTCACTGAGCTAACATCTGTGCCAATCTTCCTCTATTTTGTATGTGGGATGCCGCCACAGCATGACTTAATGAGTGGTGTGTAGGTCCGCACCTGGGATCCAAATCTGTGAACCCCAGACTGCCAAAGCAGAGCATGTGAGCTTAACCACTACACCACGGGGCAAGCCCTGGATAGTTCATCTTTTTCATTCATGAATTAATCCATTGATTCATTCAACTAGCATGTATTGTTTCCTTACTCCGTGAGAGGCTCTGTGGTAAATGCTAGTGTAGAGATAAAAGAAAGCCCAGAGGATCAAGGGCCAACACCTGCTAGAAACCAGCAATTAGAATAGAGCATGGTCAATGTAAAGACATAAAGACAGTATGCAATAGGAATATGAACGTCTCCTAATGAAGTTGGGCTCAGATGTCTTGAAGGACAAGCAGTTAACCACATAAAAAGTAGAGGTTGGACAATTCCTACATTATGTGATCTTAGCATATACTACAAATTAGTTATTATAACTAAAGAATTGTAGGGTTGGGAAAGATACTTTTATTTATGCTCTTGCTATGACACAGAACCATGATTGAAGTAGAGGGCCTTCTCTGTGTCAGGCACTGTTCTAGGTGCTGGAAATAGACCGGAGAATAAGCTAAATATTTCAGGGAGCTTACTATCTAGAGGAGGAGATACATAAGTGCACTCATGGTTAAAATTAGAGTAATCTATTTTTTCGCAGGACAGTCTCAAGTTATTCTTATTGT
The DNA here is from genome assembly GCF_041296235.1 of Equus asinus. Lineage (NCBI taxonomy): Eukaryota > Metazoa > Chordata > Mammalia > Perissodactyla > Equidae > Equus > Equus asinus. The sequence continues at coordinate 71,313,587 of NC_091801.1, read as the reverse complement.
CTTGGCTTAATTACTAACCGTATCCTCTTTCACTCTCAAAAGTGTTCCAGTTTGAATGATAAAATTTTATATGGTCATCCTTGTCATGGGACAATGTGACAACTGCGATCCTATAGGTAGTAGGGTGTGTTGGGACACATGAGCGAAGAACATCAAGGGGAAGCTTTTAACCCAGTTAGTGGAGCAGTGCATTGATGTTACAGATGATTTATTTCTAGAAATTTACAAATGAAAGTGATGAGGTAAATTCCTTATCAGATAAGAAATACTCAAAAAAACCTATCCAAGTAACCGTTGCAGTAGCTGGGTCCAGGCAAGTGTTGATAACTGTTACACTGGTTTGGAAATGAAAATGTCAAATAGAACATCAAGTTGTGTCGGTGAGAAGTCAGTTTTTCTCATATGGAATTAAGAGAGATGTAAAATCAATAGCGTGTGCCTCTGGAGAGGGAACGATATCAATTGCTTCACAAGATTAAGCAGGTCTGGATGGCTGGCCATTCTGCTGGAAGAATGTTTGGGCTGCTGTCAAAATGAATCCTGAAGTCACTTAAATGTAAATATATCTCAGAATTTTTTGCAGGTCTAAGTAAAATGTTTGTGCATGCTTGGAAAGATAGAGATGTACCTGTAATGATCTGAGGATTATTGTTTTCCCCACTAAACAAATTTATATACCTTGGAGGAAGAAACGTGAACATTTACACTCAAAAGGCAAAACATGCTTTGAAAATGGATTGAATTGACAAACAGATTATTGTGTAAAAACGACCCCTTCTCGTATATGTGTGAGACTGGGGAGGGCTTCCTTGAGTAGAGTATCATCCAGTCAGGAGATCCCAGAAAGCAAAAAGGCAGGGGAGCTAAAGAGAAATCTATTGTTATTTATCCATTTATCATTCACAACAGTCTGTAGCTATAGGCCCAAGTGAAGAGAGAAAAGGACAGGCTTTGAGAAAGTGGTTAGCATGACTTTTGAAGGGCCAGGGTTGGAAGAAAGAAGTGAGGGAGAAAACCAACATTCTTAGTATCTCTGCATGCCAGGCACTGGGCTGAGTGCTTTCCATATGGTGCCTCCTTGACTCCAACAATGATCCAGAAGTAGATAATGACTATAAGAAACTTGTGGCTTAGGAAGTTTCAGGAATTGGTCCAAATGTAGGTCATATACATTGATGGTGCCTCAGTTAAAGCCCTGTCTAGTTAAACTCCAGTGACTGTGTTATTTCTTCTATTCATTCTTCAAAGCATATATTGGGTCTAAAAATATAGATATTTTTTGATATGTGAAGTGGGTTAAAGAAGAAGAGATTCCAGATGGAGAGACTGCCATGAATCAAGGTGTTATTTTAGCCAGGAGTAGAGCATGTTTACAAAATGTAGACCACAGAATCTTCCATCACAGCCAGAGGTAGCCAAAAACACAGCACCAACTTTCTAGCAGCAGAACAAAGAAAGAATAGAAAAAAAGATGAAATTAAACAGGGAAGATGATCATGTTCTCTGTAAAAAAAATAACCAGGAAGTGCATCATGGGCCCTATATCAGAGTTCTTGTTTGTAAGCAACGATTGCCACTTTTGGTTAACTCAAGCAAATGAAGAAGGAAAAGCCAAAGAACTGGGTTTATTGAATGGGTGAATAAGTGAATGAACACATAAATGAATTAATAACTAATAGGAGACATAAGAAAGAACTACAAGGAACTCAAGAATGACACTTGGCATGTAGCCCTACACAAGATTACAGAACCCCATGGCTCTGTCATATACCAGAATAACACTATTGCACAAACAGCAAATAAAGTCATGTTTCCTGTCCCTCAGGAGGGTTTATAATAAATTGAATATTGAGAAAATTGACATTGCTTCCACTTTGATTCTTACAAGTTCTCAGATAAAATAGACAACTTACAACTTCCACGTAGTTTCCTTATATTTCTCATCTAATTTGCCTTTCGTTAGTGTGATTACATCCTGCAATCCCGTTTATCTCCTCCTTGTCTTGATCAGCTTCCTTTGCTTTCACACCATTGCAGAGGAGTTTTGCTTTTCCTTCAAGGGTTTTATTTTTATACCATGCTTGTCTGCACTTACTTTACGTCTTCTCCTCCAGCTTCAAAGGTTTGCTGAAGCCGTGACTTCACTTCCTTCACAGTGGTCACTTTCTTCTTTGAAGTTGAGTTTTCACTGGAAGAGAGATGCTGTCTTTTGACTCCTCCTCATCCATGCTGTCAGGAGTGAGGGGAAACCACAGTTGCCCCAAGGGTTTTATGGGATAAACCTGATACGTTCTGGGTATAAGGAGCCAGTCTGCTTCCCTGCTCTGGCTTGGAACAAGAGAGAAAAATGATTCTAAGTTTAGAAAAAATTTTCAGAGGCTCTGTTCCTTAAGCATTGCTTTGCCATGGGGATATTTTGGGCATAGGAGAGCACATGCTGAGTCCCACAAATCACCTGGGGGAGCCAGGCAGCAGGTTGTCTTTCCTTGTTCACCCCTAGCTCCCACAACATAACCCTCCTCCTTTGCTCCGCCTGCCCTGATCCCACTTTGAGTTTACAATACAAGACATGTTTTTCATCCTGTCGCACGTCCTTGGAGAGAGCTCGCTTTGATGACAGTGCCAGGAACTAATTGTGAGAGGAATCAATTGTATGGGAGGATAAAGTCCATGGAAGCCAGAGGTCCTCAGCATCCTGAAGAGAAGGGAGGTGACATAAGAGGATGTGATTCCAGGGAAGATTCCAGACTTCCTTTCCTGGAGACCTCTTAGAATAGGATGTCTGACATTCCCAATGGAATTACTAAATGTTATGTTTGGAAGCCATGCAGTTCAAGCTCCTTAAGAATGTGAATCCCTCGGGCTGTAATGTTCATGCTGTGGCCCAAATCATTAGAACCAATGTGGTGCCACAGAATAGAAACAGCTTCAAGTCAGATGAGCTGGAGTCAGGATCTTACCTCTGCCTCTGGTTGGGTTATTTAGGCTAATATTATCAGTACTGGCAAGCATTTATTGAGCACATACTATGGGCACGACACTGAGATGAGGGTTTTACTTTCAACTTTCAATAGTTCCATGAGTATATATTATTATTATTATTATTATTATGTTTCACAAAATAGAATAGAAATACACAAGTTCAGGCATGGCTCCTATCATTAAAGAATTAGTAAAGAAAAGAGCCTAGTCTTCGGCAAGGTCTTGCAAGGTCATGTGCTGAACTGAGCAACTACATAATACTGTAAATAACTATACCTTGCCAAGGCTTGTTTCCTCATCTGGAAAATGAGGCCAATAATTCTACTTATAGATTAATAGAATTAAATAAAATTCTCACTGGATTGTCAAAGTGACTAGCTAGTTACCTAGAACACAGGCTTCCAACATGATTGTCAATGCTCTTCTCTTTCCTTCCTTCTCTCTTCTGGAAACTACAAACCTTAAATTTCACCTTGGGAGACACTGGACAAAAGACATTGCTGTTTTCCATGGCCACTGGGAATTGCTTGGTGATTTGGCCCAGAAGTTCCATGGGGCTGACTTTTCCATTCCCAGCCAGTCCTCAAGAGAGCAAAGGCGTGAAGGGGAGGATGCAAGGCTGCCAGGGATCTCTTTCTCCTCTTGGCACATCCTGCTTAGCACAAGGCTGATGCATGTTGGCCAGAGGTGGCTCCCTGTTGCTCCCTGTTTCACAATATCTTGATGAAATGTGGTTCAAACAGTCATCAACTGAAAATTACACAACCTCCCTCTCCTTCAGCATTAAGAAACTAAAGCATCCTTCCGGCTCCCCTGCAGCCCAGTTGGGGAATGCAATAAACCTCTAAGTCCCTTGGAATTCCTGGTGGGGAAACCTAAACTTGAGGCCCACTTTAGCCTTATTTCCCTAGGGAGCTATTATTAGATCAGCTTCATGTAATTCTCACAATGACCTTCCAGCCTCAGTGCCCAGCTTTACACATAGGAAATTGATGCTCAGCAAGAATCAATAACTCACTCAAAGTCATGCACAAAGGATTCAAACCAGAAATGTGTGATTTCAAAGCTCTTTACATTACTCCACTTTCGATTATTACACTGGACCAGCGGCCCAGGGTACAGGATTTAGAGGAAACATTTATTCATTCATTCATTCATTTACAAATATTTATTGAGAGTCTACAAGGTGCCAGATATAGAAGCTGGGGATACAGCAGCGAACAGACATAACTTTTCTGTTCTGACACAGTTTGCAACCAAATCAAATAGGAAACAGACAGTGAACAAACACATAGGTATATGAAATGGAATAGCAAGTGCCAAGAAGAAAATACAGGTAGAGCCAAGCAAGGCTTCTCTGTTAAAGTGACTTCTGAACAGAGCCTTTGATGATGTGGGGAGGGGAGTCTTGTGGATATTGAGGAGGAGCCTTCCAGGAGGTGGAGATAAAACGTTTCAGGTCCCTGAGGCAGGAGTGTGCTCCTTGTGTTTGAAAAAGAGCATGGCAGCGCATGTCACTGGCAGAGGAGGTCACATCACAAACGATCCCTGCAGGGCCATTGTGGGGACTTGGTGTTGTATTGTCAGAGAGATGAACTGGGGATAAAGGGTGGAGTGCTGGGGGCTGTGACCTTCAGCAGGTCACTTCAGTCTCACCACTGAAAAGTGAAAGGCTTGGACTCTATAAGTAGTTCCCAAACTTGGTTGCACAGCACATCTCCTAATCATCCAGTTAAAGATATAAATGCGTGGGTCCCACCCCCAGAGACCATAATCCAGTAGGTCTTGGGCTCTGGCCCCACTGGAGGTTCTGATAGCCAGATAAATTTGGCAACCCCTTCCCTAGATCCACTCTAGGATTTTCCCAATCTCCCCCTCTATTCATGATCTTAAGCCTGTATAGGGGAAAGAGCTGTAAATACAATATGGAATATTAGCAGGTGTGAAAAGGCTTCTGTTATTGTTATCTATATAAGCAATTACAGAATGATCTCATTACTTCCCTCTCTCATCACTGCTTCCTTTCTTCCCCTGACCATGAGGACGAGATTAAATAGCTAAAAAGAACAAATTACTACATTCTGATGCAGAAGGCTCTTAGATCAAGCTCACTATTCCTCTATGTACTTTCTGATGGCCTGCAAATTGGCCTGATCAAACTGGAAACTCATCTGCTATCTAAATAATCTGCTTGATATTCTGTAACATTACTCCAATTACTCATCCTTTCAATAAATTTAATCTATTGATTTGGATGCCTTGTTCTATTTCACACTCTCTCTCTTGCTCAAGAAAGGCTCAGTGGTCTCATAATGAAAGTGAAATAGACTTAAAATGCTCATGGAATTTTCCTCCCCCAACACCCCTTTATACCAAACCCAGACATGATAATAAGCATGAAAAATTGCTATATTTTCAGGTGAATGAATTTTGAATTTGAGAATTGACATAGATACCTTTGCCTACTGATTCATGTGCTGTGTTCCAGATTAGGAAGAATGCATTTCACAATGCGTGAACACAAGTGGAAACTTTGATGCCCAATCTTTTAGAGGATCAGTTTAGACCATAGATTTCTCTGGCACTGGCTCAGCAAACTTATTCTGTAAAGGATTGGAAGCAAATATTTTAGGCTTAATATTAGACCATGCAGTCTCTGTCACCACTACTCAGCTCTGCCACTGTGGCACAAAAGCAGCCATAGATAATATAAAAATAAATGGGCGTGGCTGTTTTGATAAAACTTTACTGACAAAAACAGGTAGTGGGCTGGATTGGTCTGCAAGTTGTAGTTTGCCAAGTCCTGATTTAGTTTAATTCCCCAGCTTTTGTTCTTTTCTTTTCATTTTAGATTGTGACATTGAAGCCCAGTGGGCATATTGACCTCAACTTGTAGCACAGCTGAGAAGGGAACCTGGGTCTCTTGATCCTCCCATCAATGCTCTTTTGATTACACCAGGCTGCCCTTTCCCAGGATTCGTGATGATATTCGGCCCCACCTATTCCATCTTCAAATGCAGAACTAGGAATGAGTTGAGTACAGGCTGGTGAGATCTTGATTTGGGCCTGAGTCCACTGCCAGTAGGTCTTGTACCTGTTGCCTATCCTTTCTCTGCTCTTTCTGCTTGTGGGACTGTGGAAGGCATTTGTCAACTTAATCTATTTTAAAGCTATATTTATACCTTCTGCAATCACAGCAGTTAACAACTAAGACGCTAAAAGAACTGAGAGTAAATTTTTTGTGACCAGCTATGAAGATGGCATCAGTGTTGGCCCCAAATACATCTCCATAGGCAATCACTTATCCACTCTTTAGTAAATAACCTGTCTCCTGAGAATGCTTCCTACTTAATTTTCTTCTGAGGATAATTTCAACTCAAATAGTAACACTGATTCCAGCTAAAATTTCCCTCTTTGGGGCCTACAACCCCATTCATTTTACTTTTTTGAAAAGTGAGATAAAAGAAGTGCATTGCTGCTCTTGATGGAACAGGAATTCCAAGCTCCAATTTCTTGTGGACCCTGTAACCTTGCTGCAAAATGTTGGATACATTTTTGTCTTCTTGCAGGGTTTTATCTTCCTCTTTTCCTTTCCCTTACAATAACAAAGACCTTACATTTCTTCCTTCTTTTACTCTTTCCTATAGGTATCCCCTATATTGAGTTGACTTTTGACAGAGCCTGAAGAGTTCTGGAATTTTCTGTGAAATTGCTACTTCCTGTTTATTAATGAAGGTTGAAGGACGATAGTCTTTCGTGCTAATTGCAGCGCTGTCTACTCTATGCTAGTAATTCCCCAACAATGATTCCAGGGTTGCATTATGCTCCTTTACCCTAATTATAGTGACCACACTCATATCTTAAGCTAAATCTCCAATCCCACAATGGTTTATTTCCTGCTCATCTCAAGAATAAGATTAAGAGATGACATGTGTGGACATTTTGTGGAATATTGTGGACAAAACATTATGTTTAGTTGTCACTTTTACTGTTTTTATTTTCAGAATTTTTTCCAGGTTATTTTATTTTTATGCCAGCTGTCTGGATACTAGAATTAAAAAAAAACCTCAATAGGTTTCCAGCATCTAGTTATCAGGCCTCCCAATTTCTTACGTTCTAGTAGTAAAATGTTCTTCCCTCAATATTACTAAAAACTAATTCTCTTTAGTGATTTAAAAATGTTTTAAGGGAAATATAGTCCTGCCCTTTTAGAGATCAAAAGCCATTTGTATCAGCAGAAAATAAGGTTATAAAAAATCCCTTAAGACAAAAGCTGTAGTTAAAAAGTGATCTTAAATAACTCTATGCAAAATAAATTCTACCCAAGAAAGTGGTTCAAAGGAAGAAATGATGTCGACTTGCGATTTCCTACAGAACTTTTGAAAATTGGAGTGAGAATTGGAATAACTATTGCAAAAAAAAAAATTGAGATGAATTGTACTACTAGAAAATGTCCTTCCCTTCCCATACCAGCCTATCAAAGATCAGGTTGTGGGCATGGATAAGATAACTAAGGTAAAATAAAAATATATTTTGGTTGTCTATTTCTACCAATAATTCTTTTTAAAAACTTACTTACCCTAACACGGGAAAGCTGAATAGCTAACAGTCTCCTTGGAGACCTTAGGGCATATTGATTTCAATATTTGTGTGAATTTCTGCCCCAGCTTTTGGCAGGCTGATTGATCCATCGATTGACTGGTTGATTGCCTATTAGGTATCAGGTATTGTCCTAGACACTATAATGGTAGTTTCTGTTTTATGTGTCAATATTGCTGTTACTAGCATTTGACTTTGCTGTAGTTACTCATGTGGAGTTATCTTCCCACCATCAGAAGGGCCTCATCACTTCTCCCTAGGTTATTCATTTCTATGGTCAAAACCCATTCTGCTGACAATCAAATGTAGGGATATATACTTTTATATATATATACACCAGAGTTACTTGTAGTGTTACACTTGGTGCGCTGGCTTTCTCTTATTCTTCTTACTCTTCAAACTGCAGTCTACATCTATTGAACACCTGCTATGGGCCTGATGACATGTAGACACTAGGAATACAAGATAAGCGAAACATGAAACCTTCTGTTCTAGCTGGAGAAACACACAAATGAGCAAAGAAATGTCACATATTGTGACAGATGCTTCAATAAAATACAAGAGTCACTGGGGACCCGGGGAAAGATTTGACAGCTCCATCATGGATGGCAAATCTTCCCAGAAGAAATGACACTTGATTTGAGTCTTACAGGTAAACAGGGGTCTTATTACAACACTTTTGCGAGGCCAGCTCCACTATTTCTGATAGATCCTTCTTTCAAGAATATAAATTCTGACCTCTACCCCCTGCCTCAGACTTGGAAAACATTCATATGCATCTCTTCTACCCAGAAGTCCCTCCTCAATGACAGTTTATCACTACTTCAACACTAGACTAAGTACAAAACTCCTTTACTGCCAGGAATTATTTTTATCTACTTGTGACACTATCTCAGAGATTGCAGGTGACTTTTGATCACAACTTGTACAAAAGTCCTGATATAGATCTTTATTATTTCTCCAATACGTTCCAATGGGTCTCTTTGGAAATAGCTTGTCTAACTTGACAGAAGCCATCTTCGTACAGTAAATTCCATGCAAGTCTATATTCCTCAATATCTTCCTGTGAGCTTCAAGTTTTTCTCTCTTTCTGCTCCAGTCACTTGACAAAGTTAAGGCGTTGAATGCAACAGAGAAGGTATGAAGAAATAAGAAAGCAGGAGGGACCAGAGGAGGAATTTCTCTGATATAAATGGAAATAAAAATTGGCAATTTTACAATGCAGTTAAGGTCTTCAGATTCTCAGTAGGGAAAGACAGATGTTCCAATGACAAGGCACAGAGAAGAGCTGGGCAAAGGCTCTGAAGCGTGAGAGGATGGGCACACTTATGAGGGCAGTTACTGGACCATGCACGTGCACAGAGAGGAGGCAGGAGAGGAAGCTGGGGAAATAGGTAAGAGCCAGATCGTGAAGCGCTTTGTACGCCATGCTGAGGATTTTGAACTTCATCCTTAACGTAATAGGAGACTCGTGAAAGATTTTAACCACTTCAGTGAAGCAAGGAGACAGTGCAATTTTTTAAAACTTACTTTGGTAGCAGTAGTGAGAATGGATTGATGGGGCTCAGAAAGAACAGCAGGTTTGGAAGCTATTGAAAAAGCTCTAACGAGGAGGAACTACATTAGGGCTGAAATATAAGAATCCCAAGCAAGCAGGAAATAAGGAAATGTTTTTAAACAGGTGAAATTGTCCACATTTAGTTTTAAAGACATTGCTGACTGAATTGATTCATTTGTTCATTCATTTAGCCAATTGTTCATTCATTCATTTAATCTATGAATATTTTTGACTGCTATGTGCCAGGCATGTATATGCACGGCAGTGGACACAATGAATGCTCAGCTCTCATTTGGTTTGCAGTCTAGCGGGAGTGATAGAAGATTACAAAAAGCAAATGGTATAGTTACAGAGTTATTAGAAAGGAAATAAAACAGGGATGGGGGGCTTTTTTTTTTTAACGGCGTTGTCAGGAAGACCTTTCTGATAAGGAGATATTTGAAAAGGAACCTGAAATAAGTGAAGGAATGAGCCTGTAATATAGTTAGGGCAAGAGTTTTCTGGCCAGAGTCAACAATATAATCATGGCCCAGAAGCAGTGCATGCTGGGATAGTGTTGTAAGAGGAGGTGTCAGTTGGAGGCACTGCATTTTCAGAAAGTGTCATTTGCCTCTGGTGTCCATTTTCCTTTGGGTCCCAGTCATGGAACCTTCCTTGCCCTCTTTTCTGAGGGCTTGGAATGTTCCACTGGCTTATTTTTAACTTGCTAAAGGCATGGTGGATCCTGGTTGTGCTTGCCCCTTGGAAAAAGTAGACATTTGAAGGGCCTTGAAGCTTCATTTTTGTTTTCACTGCTGTTTTTCACTTTATTTCTTTTAAAAAAATTTCCTTCAGAGGCTGTTTATTACACAGCGGCAGTCAGCATGCACCAAGCAGAACTGCTTTTCATAATAAACCAATTCATCTTCTGGCATGTCAGAAATTTCTCAAATTGATACTTATAATAAATATGATTAATACCATATTGTATTTCAGTTGTTGCTGTAAAATAATTGGGAACAAATACCGTATTGTGATGTTGACAGTGTTGGGTCGGTTGGTGCCAAATGGTGGGAGCAGCCAACTGTATTTCATTAACAGCCACATTGCTACAATGCTATTAAGTTTTTCATAATCCCTTTACTCAGGGTTGATCATTCATTACGTCAGACAAATTCTTGCAACAATCACCCTGGAAGTAAATCTGCCAGCAACAATCTCAGCAAGATGGGTTCCCACTGGGACATCAGGTGCCCTGCCTGTGAAATATGCAGGCATTGCGATGTTGGACTTGAGGATTAAGAACTAATCAAGGGACTTGATAAAGGGGTCAGGGCTAATGGAAATGGAAATGATGAGCTTGCATCTGGAGTGGCAGGAGGGGGAGAAAGAGGCATGACTTTAAAAGGAAGGTAAGATGCCTCATGATCCCTCAGGCTTCTCCAGCCTTACCTGCTTCTCTCTTTGTCATAGTTACTGCTTCTGCCATGAGGTTATGGGTAGTTCTCCAAACATGTTAAACGCTTCCCAGGCTCCTCACTTTTGCATTTGCAACACGCAATTTTCACTTTCTTCTACATCCTTCCTGCCTCCTTGAAAGTCTAACTCTTATTTATCCTCCCAAACCTGGTTCAAGTGTCACTTCCTCACAACACTTGTCCATTCCTTCTACTGGGCTATAATGATGCCACATGCACTTGTCAATTACCATGCATCTTACACTGTATTGCAATGATCCGGTTCTACGTATGTCTCTTCCTATACATGGAGTTCTCCTTGAAGGCAGGACTTGGACTTAGACTTAGTACCAGACAGAAGATGGCTTGGCTTAGAGAAAGCACTCAGTAAATAATTGTTGAACTGAACTAGACTGAAGGGGACTTAGAAACAGACTGGGCCTAATGGAGCCAGAGTTGCTGGCTACTGCGGTGACCTGCACAGAATGTCCCCTCTGCACAAAGGGCTAAAGGCCTGTGAAGGACCCTAGAATGCTTTAAGGCATTTCTCATGGATGTATCCACAAACATGCACACATGAAATACAGAGGAATAACACATGATCATGGGTTCTCAGTTTGGGATGAATTTTTTAGATAATTTTCTCCAAAACTGCATTGAATCACTCAGAAATTTTTATAATACTAGAGATTCTTGGGCCCAGCACTGACTTTACTATATTATTAATGTATCCATTTAACACCCATGTACTAAACACTCATTATTTGTCAGGATACTGGGCTGGACATTGAGGATGGAGTCCTGAGTAAAGTTAACATAGGCCCTGTATTCATGTAACTCACAGTCTTGTGTATGTTGGGGGTGGTTTACAGACAAATATCAACCAAGTTATTACACAAATAAATATATAACTATAAATTTTTGATAAGAAAACTTTCAGGGTGATAGGAGTATGTCAATGGCAGGATCTGATCTTGTCTGAGTTGAGTTCCAAAAGGTGAGTAGAAGTCAAATTGGTAAACGGAGGTTGGAAGGTGGAAAACATTAAGGAAGAGGAAATAGCTTGTGCCAAGGGCATGAAGCTGAAAGGATTAGGAGACATTTGAAGAAGTGAAGATAGGCCTGGGTGATTGGAGCACAGAGAGAGGAATCTGGAGGGGTAGGCAGGGGGCAGGACAGATGAGGGAATTTGAGACCACATTATATAATTTAGTCTTTGTTCTAAGAGCTATGGGAGGCCTTCCAAAATATTTAATCAAGAGAGTGAATGTTTACTCATATTTGTATCTAAAATGATCAGTCAATCTGCAATAGGCTGCAACAGGAAGAAGAACAAGTCTAGAAATAGGTCAGCAAGTCAGGAGGCCCTGGCAGTGGTCCATGAGCCTCCATAAGGATAATAATAGTGGGAACAGAAAAAAAGTTGGTGGATGCAAGAAATATTTACAGGGATATATTGCCATGAATTGGTGATGTATTGAATAGCGATGAAGAGAAAGAGAAACTATTGAGGATGACCAGCCTTTTCTGGAGGAGAGGAACAGATGTGACGAGATAAAGGTTTGTGGGGAACCAGATTCTTCAGTTTGGGGGAGGCCCCCAGGATCTGCATTACCCACAAGTATTCCATGTGATTCTCATGTGGCACAGGTACAGCTGACTGGCCTTCGAGAATCTCTGGTCTGATGACCTATAACAACCTCACAAGTTGTCAATCCATAGTGAGTGTTAAATGTTCGCATTTGTCACTTGCAAATTTTTGTGTCTGAATCTCAGTTCTCAGCAATTTTTCCAGCTCTGCTTGATCCTTTAGCTTAGAGTTGTTGTGAGAATTCATTGAGGCTATTCATTCACCCAAAAATATTTAGTAAGCTCCTACTGTATGTTAGGTTGTGTCCTAGACAGAGGAGATTCAGAAAGGGGCAGACATGATCTATACCTTCTAGGAGCTCAGTGTCAATTGAGAAAGGTGGATGTGGTATTAGTCTCATTTCAACATAATTAAATGCTATGTCATATGAAAGCCCAGAGGAGTTGGCAATGGCTTCCCCAGATACGGAGACACTTGAAGTAAGTCTTTCAGGATGAGCAGGACTGAGTCAGACAAAGTTATGGGAGAGTGTTTAGTCAAGCCAAAGCACGAATCTTTGGACACGGAAGCTAACACAGAATAAGCAGATAACATCGTTTTCCTCTCTTCCTTCCTCTTCCGTTAGTTGCCAGAAGCACTTTCTTGTGCTAGCAGATTCCCTGCCCATTGAATGGTGGAAGACATGTATTCTTAGCCCATTTTTTCCACGATCTTCAGAGATATTAAGTGACTTCTACAAGTTCACCCAAGTGGTGACGGGCAGAACTAGTACCTAAATCCAGATCTTCAAACATCCAGGTCTAATTCATTTCCAAACACATCATGCTATCTCTAAATACTATTTGCTAGATATAAGAAACACTAAGCCAAGAACACCTTTTCCACAACAAACACCCCATACTATCTAGAGCCTGCAAATGGCTCCAGATGTAATTGTTAAACTTTGAACTTTGCATTACTCTAAATTTTGTTATTTTCATTTTCTGAAGTGGAAACAGCTGGCTTTACGAAATCCTTGAGTCCTTTCTCTTTCTTATGACTGTCCCCACCAAGTGTAGCTATTCTCTCTTGAATAAGTATTGCAAGGTTGAGTTACATGCCTCCTAATGATGTCACCCAGGAGAGGAAATCTGGCGTCTCAGCTCAGCTTCTTTTCTTACCACGTGATTGCATGAAGTTGCTCCCCAAAATGCAGTTCTGACTCCACCGACTCCTACTGGGGAGGGGGCTGGTTGGATGCAGCATCTCCATCTGGGCTAAGAGCTTTCTTAACCTCTGCATATGGGATGGCCTCCCTTGTGATTGGGTGGGTGTTGCTGTATATTCCATTTCAAATGCTCCGGCCCACACTGACTCAGGATGCATGATGTGTTCTCCCACGTCACAGTCTGCCTGTGGTTTCCTCAAGAACTACTTGGAGGCAGAGCACAATCTTGGATCCAGTACAGCTAGAGACCCTGAGGAAACTCTGCAACTTCAGCCTGAGGCCTCTCTGCTATTGTTCTGTTTTAAAAAATGCCAATTTGCCTCTTCGGCTGCCAAACATCTCCTCCCAATATGTTCTATGAGCATTCCCTCTTGTCAAAGCCCTGTGTAATGGTGGTTCTTGTTTCAAGCTGGGCTCTCATCTCTGTCTCAGGGGCTACATGGTTTATTTCCTAATTAGAGAGACTAATTTATGGAGGAAAAATTACATGGAACAAATGCAGCTATTCTCAACTGCATTGTTATCTCTTGTTTGTATATCATAAGTGCTATTTTTTCATTTATCAATTAAGTCAATGAATATTTCTGAGTGCTTACTGTATGTCCATATGTCAAGTTATTTCCATTTCTCTCTCACTTGGCTGATTTCTATATTGATCAGCATTCTCTTTATGACTAATGCTAAAACCTACTTGAAGTGATTTAGGCAAAAGAGGACATTTATGGGAAGAATATTGGGGAAAACTCACATAACCACAGGCTGGCCAAGATGACCTGAACTCAGGGTCTAATGGACTTGTGATTTGAACTGTTCATCTCTTGTCTCTGTTTCTCTTGGAGGGCCAGCTTCATTCCCTTCCACATCATGTTGGCTTCCAACAGGGTGGGGAATGGGGATGCCAACAAATTCCGAGCTTCATCTGTCATATCTTCTATCATCACAGAAAGTCTACATCTCTTTTCTGCATTCCAGTTCCAACAATTCCTGGGAAGTTCTCTAATTGGTCAATCTTGGGTCAAATACTCACTCACAGCCCAGTCAATTGTGACCACAGAAAGAGGCAGGGCCCTGGTGCATTGATAGAGGCATACATTTCATCATGATGCTTTCTTGAGTGGGAGAGAAAAGGTTGGAGTTACTTACGTCAAACACATTAGGAATAGAATATTTTAGATATAACTAGGGAATGAATTATCTAATCTACTAATTGCCAGGGTCATTATTTTGTTTAAAAATTACATTCAGGGGGCCTTATTGGATACAGCACTGCTCTAGGCACTGAAAATACAGTGGGAACTAAGACACGGCCCTCCTATCATGGACCTTACATTAAGTAGGGAAGATAAAAATATGTAAACAAATAAAGAAAGAGGAAAGTCATAGGCAGTGATAAATGCTAAGTAGAATATTGAAACAAAGAGTACCAAGAAATGGTTGAGTGAGGACTTTAGCCAGAGAGGTAGGAAAACCTCTGTAAAGAGGGGACATGGAGGTGAGACCTGAATAATTTGATGAAAAAAGAGCATTCCAGGTGGAGGGAATAGCCAAGACAAAGTCTCTGTGGCTGGAATGAGCTGAGCATGTCCAAGGAATGGAAAGATCATAACGGGTAAAGTGTTACAGCGGGAGCGCTGGATTCAATCACAGATCTTAGATGAGAATCTTTCACCCCAGATGTGTGTCCCATCAGCCCCACTCCATCTTGCATACTTTCAGCGACAGAAAATCCGCTACCATTTAATTTTCAGTCAGGTCTAGCTCTTAGAATATCCTCTCCTCTTTTAAAAATGCAAATCTTACTTTACCTTAACAAATTTCCTGTGTGTTTGAGCTCATGCTACTTTTCTTAAAAGGCACAATAAAGCTATTCTCTCTTCCTCCCAAATGTCTGTCCAATATCTGAAGCCAATGGCTCTATCTCCTTCAGTTCTCTCCTTCACGAGAAGCACCCCCAGATTCCTTGATTATTTTTCAGGAGTAACTTGTGAAGACTCTGACCACTCTGGATAGACCTCCCCCGCCTTTTAAAATGCTTTGCAATTAATACCTGCCTTGTTTTGGACTGAAGATCTTTATTAATGTGGCCTAAGCATTAATTAACAACATTGCCCCACATACACCATCCATCCAAGCCCACAGGAGTCCTGCTTTACTTATCTAATCCTCGAGTGCTTGATTTTTGTAATCAGGAAAGTCTCTCTGGCATTTGAGTTTGGGAAATGAGCCCAATACTGTGATGCATGCTACCCTATCCCACATAATTCAAATCATTGGAGCACTGGGCTCTTCAATGAAGTGGACTCCAGATCTCCAGTCCCCAGCTAGTCAGGAGTAGAGGTTCTTGACAAGGAAACAAGCTGGCAGGAAGGGTTTAGAATATATATTTGCATATACACATAAATATATCTATTCCAATAGAACCTATATACTTACACATATAGTTTCTAGTAGAACAAATATATACAAATATACGACATATATGTATACATATTTATATGGCTCAATATGGGTTCAGCCTACTTAATTATATTATACAAGGGACAGGATAAGTAAATAATTAAAATTGAAGCCTTGACAATTTTCAAGGGCCACAATAATCAAGAGGAAATTAATTATCTTAAACAGTAGGTTTATTGATCTTGGGAAGAAGAATCATTCACATAAAAAAGGACTGCCATTGCATGGAATGAAATGTAAAGAGATTTTGGACTTTTAGTGCAAGCCCAAATATTTGAGTCAATAGGATTTGTTTCTGTGTAGGGGAGGAATTGTTGCCTGACTTTATTCTGTGACTGTGAGTCTGGGTAAGGCTGGAGCAGCGGTGGGGGCGGGAGTAAGGGGGTTTGGGGGGGTGACAGGGAGGCAGGCAAGAACCGAAGGGCCTCAGAGTTGACCACATCTGGGGGAAGGCTAAGTCCCATGGTCCCTGACTTGCTAGAAGGATTTTTATTTATCTATCTATCTATTCATTCATTCATTCATTCATTTTAAAGATTGGCACCTAAGCTAACATCTGTTGCCAATCTTCTTTTTTTTTCCTTCTTCTTCTCCCCAAAGCCCCCCAGTACATAGTTACATATTCTAGTTGTGAGTGCCTCTAGTTGTGTGATGTGGGACACTGCCTCAGCATGGCTTCACGAGCGGTGCCAGGTCTGTGCCCAGGATCCGAACCACCGAAACCCTGGGCTGCTAAAGTGGAGCACGTGAACTTAACCACTTGGCCCAGACTGGCCCCTAGAAGGATCTTGTAAGCATTCCATTTGTCAGTCTATGGAATTCTCTGTCAAGTCCTGCTTCCTCAGCTCCAAGGAGCAGAGGTTATTAGAGAGGGGCTGGAATGACTTCATTTCCAATTTCTAATTTTTCTTTTCCTTTGTCTCTTCCCTCCTTCATTTCACCTTTCAAAATAATTTCTCCAATCATATTTCCTTTCCCAATTTCCTCTTGGTCCATGTGCCATTTCCTCTTTTATGATTGTAACAAATAGCTCTCATCCTAACTGGTGAATTGGAAGAAATAAGTTACTCCCTGAGAATAATTAACTCTTTGTTAGTTGTATATTTGGATTAGAATAGAGAGAAGCTTTATTAGCCTACCAGCGAATTGCAATATGGCACCTAATTTATTAGTACAAAATGGTTTTGCTTTAGTGGGTATTTAAGAATGATGTCAAAACTGGCAAAAGACCTAATTTCTTAATATTCAAAAAAATATAATACTTAAAATATTTCTAAGGAATCAATATAGTGAAAATTCTTTTAAATACAATCCCTGAGATTTCTGACTTTCCACATATTTTAAGTATTAATCACTTGCCATGATTTTAGCTTCATGTTTGATAATATATTTTTGAAAGTCCAAGTAAACAGATATATCCTCAATGACCAAGGACATTTTGCTAGATTCCCATTCCTTTCACATGCTATCTGCACCATCTGGTAGACTCATTCATTGATCTGGTTATTTACACAATTAATAAATATTTTTGGGGCATCTATTACAGGCTAGGCATGGGCTAAATACCAGTGACAGGGTAGTGATAAGAGAGATGTATTCCTGCTCTTATGCAGCTGATAGCCTCCAGGGAGAGAGACCATAAACAAGTATAATAATAATAACAACTAATGATAATAAACTGTTACAAAGGTGTTACAGAGAAGATCTATGCAGGAAATAAATACAGACAGTAATGGGGCTGGGTTTGTGTCACTTTAGCTAGGGAGGTCAGGATTAGGAGATGGCATTAAGATTGAAACCTTAAGAATGAAAAGGAGTGAGTCCCGCAGAAGACAGTGAAGAGCATATATTCCTCTCGAAGATGAAGATGAGCCCTTATTTACCAGACAATACTGGGCGCACAGAGAGCACCACTGAATTTGTATAAACCATACAGCAAACAAGCTGCACAGTGGAGATTAGAGGGTTTAAAGATCCTACTTCCTGCCTCAGAGCATTTTGACTCTTCTCCCTAGCCTGTTTCCTGTTTTCCACATTTTGTCTTTTTTCTACCTCTCTCTCTCTCTCTGTCTGCTGTCATCTCCAGGGTCCACCTAGATTTCCCTTTTCTCTACCCTGGACAATATAGTTCGAATAAACAAACCAAACAGGACAAGCTTAGACGTGTTTATAGGGTGTGCTGGAGAATGTCAAAGCAAAGCATGACTGAGGCCTGGGGACCCTCAGGCAGGGGAGCTTTATATTGTTTCTGGGTGAGAAGGCGGGTCTCGTGCCTCAGCTGGCTTGTGCCTGGTTCTCTAATAATGGAGGGTTATCTAATTGGTGCTTCTTTTACATCAGTGGAAGCAGGAACACAAGACACAGAGACAAAGCAACATGCCAGCAGTTAAGCATAACTGACAGTTTAGATCCATCATTCGAAAGGCTTTGCAGTAATATTTAGCATAGATGTCCTTGGGCGGGTCAGCTTCATATAAGACGTCTGGCATGTATTTTCTGGTATAAATTTATATCACTCCCCACTCAAGCAATTTATATTTCTAAGAACATGAAAGAGAACTATGATGAAGTACCATCTGACATTTCCTTGTCACTTAAATATAAAATAAAAATTAAAAGTCCAGAACTGTTATTACATTGGGGTTTAAAAAAATACACACAAGTGAAGAAAGTTTGCCAAAATGTGAACTGCAGGTTTGTTTTATTTTCTTACCATTCTTGTGGATATTATGACAGCATCACTGAAGTCATGGTTTTTTAATTAAAGTAATTCCAGAGTCAGAGGATATTATCTGCTACATGAAAAGCTTGACACCCTCAGTCCCCATTTTTAATCACCTAAAAACAATCAGGTCAGATGGTTCCTCTCCAATTCTCCCAAAATCCTTATGGGAAATAATCACAGAGCAGAAGGCAAAGAAAACCAACCAAATGCAAGGTTTGCCCAGAGAACTTCCTGAGGCTGTCACAGAAGCATCTAGTCAATATTTGTTGTGACTAGCTGCCAGATGGGAATTTCACTTCATAAATGTGGGAAGTGGAAGAAAGGGCAGGATCTTGAGGATCTTGCCTATGATATCCTATGTTGGAAGAGAAGAGAGTGGAGAAAATGACGACAAGGATTCCCTTGGCTACATAATAGAGGACATCACTTCCTGTGGTGGCCCCAGCTCCTCAGGAGACCCACATCGACAGCTGGTGATCGAAGTGCTTACTGCTAAGAGGACACTGCCTTTCCAAAAGACACAGATTATCTGTATTTAGGCTACATCTGAAGCATCTCCCCAGGAATCCTGTCTTGCTTTTTGCCAGCTCCCAAATGTCTTGGTTTGAATTAGCTAGCAGGAGGAAAAATGGATATGTTCTAAGTCAATGGCTTTCAAATGCTGCTTCCCATTAGAATCCTACTTCCAAATTTCCCATGATGTCTCCATATATGACTCAGAGAAGAGCAGAGCTGCCTGGTTTAGGTTAGGGAGGAGTTCAGGGTTCTACCTTGTTACTTCCCCCTCTCTCCCTGTGGGGACCTCTGAGGCACCTTTGGGCTTCTTGGAATCTAGTTTGAAACTTTAGAGAAATGCTGGCTCTCTTCTTGTGGCCTTTCTCATTAGTCCAAATCAATAAATATTTATTGAGCATTGTCTACCTACAAAATACTGAAAGAAAGTCTTGAGGGGTTGCAGACATGAAAAATAGCCTGGGCCTGCTCTTCATCCCCTCTTTTGCTCCACGGATGAACTACTGTAATATTAACCCTCTGTTCCAAATCAGCTCCACCATATGCCCCCATCACAGCCTCTTTCTGCCCATGGGCATGTCCATGTGTGTGGTATAAGTGTTCCCACAACCTGAATCCTGTTCCTGGGCATCTCTCTTCCCTCCACTCCCTACAACAGCTAGCTGCATCTTCCCTGCTCACTGGTCTTGGTCCTGCCTTTGGATTCTCTTCCCTGTGTCCTCTCTAATTGTGCCCTTGGACTTTGCAGTCTTTGCTTCCTCATCTCCCTTTCTCAGGACTTGGACACCAGATCTCCTTTGCACTTTGCCCAAAGATCAATACTGACTAGTCCCATGTTCAGTTCTGGTCCCCAGGACTCCATTCTGAGTGATAACATCTTACCCATAATTTCCATAATACTTATACGTACATTTACTTTAAAATCTGGTAAGGTGGGTCATATCCAAAAATTTGTTTCCCACTTCTTTGAGGTTTTTATCTCTCAATACTGTGCTTCTGAACCCAGCATGAACTTGGACCAATGGCTTTGCCTTTACACAGTAACCCATATATGTAACAGGCAAGCGAAAATCATGGCCAAATTCCTGTGGTATTATCAACCCCTTGAGACTCTGTGTGTGTGTGACTACCCCTAGGTTTAATTGTACATATCCTTAGAACATTTTTCTTTTGCTTCTGAGATGACCAAGGATTAGTGTTAAAACATGTCCACATTTGTCTCCGGATCTCATACTCACCAAAAGCAGGATCATTATACCTTTCTTGGAAAGGGTGGAATTAACTGCTGGCAACTCCAACACTTGGTGTCTTGAGAAGTCTGTGTGAAACATTAATATCGGCAATGCGTCAGCTCTCAGACGCCCCTTGAATCCATGCATTCTCCTGACTCCTACATGGTCTAACCCCTCCTACCTCTGCATCCTCCTCTCATGCCACTCTCCCACTCTCAGTCCCTATGGTCCAGTCACCTCGTCCTCTGTCAGTCCCTAAAGGGTTTGCTGTTCTTCCATCTAGAATGCTCTTTTGATGACTGGGCCCTTTTCCTGCATATAATTTCAATTAAATGTTGCCTCTTCAGAATGGCCTTTTCAAATCATATCATCTAAAATAGACAGTGCCATCTACATTTTTTGCAACCATAAAAATTATATTTGTATATATACGTATATACACACACATATATGTATATAAATGTGCGTGTGTGTGTGTGTATAGCAGAAAATTTGGAAAGCATAAATATACATAGAGGGAAGAGACCTCGAATTCTGCCATCCAGATAGACATACTGCTACTATTTTGGTGCATATTCTTCCTTCTACACATATTGCTATACAGAATGTATATTCTAGCTCAAATATAATGTCCTATTTCTTTCACTTAAATTTTAATCATAATTTCTTCATACTCATCAATAAACTTTTCATACCTACACTTTTAATAGTGTGTAATGCGCTATCTTAGGGAATTATTGTAATTTAATTATTTCTCTCATTTGACGTTTAAGTTGTTTTCATGCCTTTTTAAAATAAGTATATAGCACTGTAAGAAGCAGCTTTGTATATAACAAAAAAGCAGTTAAAGATAAAGACAGAGTCTGTTATGTCTATTTGCTGGTATTTGAATAGGATTGACAGTTTCCTAGATGACCCGTTGTAGGTGTAAGGTATGTAGTCCTGAGAAAGCTCCCTGGGCTTAAGGATGTGTGCATGCGTGTGTGTGTGTGTGTGTGTGTGTGTGTGTGTGTGTGGTAGCAGTAGGAGAAAGTAGTAGAACATCAACAATTTAGAAACAGAAATATTAACTCTGGTTACAGAATCTGATAATCTAAAAGATCAACTTAAAAATTACATATGCAAATATGTCGAAAGTAACTAATTTTTAATGCAATTAAAACAAACAGGCGGATTTGTTAAGCAGATATTCCAACTGCTGAACCCAATCAAATATTCATATCTTTCTGGAATGAACCAAAATAGAGACAGACATGTCTTCCATCCTAGTGATAGCACGTGTGTACAGTTACATGTACACACAACCATGCATACGGAGAGCTAAGCCTTCATAAAAAGAGACATTGTGCATCATATTTCAATTTATGGATGCTACTTCACTGAAATACAGTTATAGCATAATGATTTGGAGAATGGTGTCAGACTGTCTGAATTCAAATTCCAGCTCCGCCCTTTGCTAACTCTGTAAATTTCAGCTGATTCCTCGACTTCTTCCCGGTTGCCTCATCTATAAAATGAGATTTAATATTACATAGGTCATAGTTAATTCTTTGATGTAGAAATAATGAGATAATACAAGTAAAGCCCTTAGTCCTGGCTCATGAGAACTCCTCCATTGATGGCAGCTATAATTGTTCTTTTATGAGACTCACTTCCTCCATTATTTGTGGAAGATCCAGTTTTCACTTCAGGATGTGCTTTGATTTCCATAAGGCAAAATCCTCCAAGAATTATACGAAGTAGCTTCCGATAGGGAGAGGCAGCTGATCTGACTTTGACCTCTTGAGTATCATTTTACTCGAGTCACTAATTCATTCACCAAACTACTGCATATCTACTATGCTACAGGCACTGTGCTAGGTGTGAGGGGTTCAGGAAATAATAAAGACACAGTCCCTGGTGTCATGGAAATTTCATCCTATCAAACATTTAAAAAATTCCCCAGTATATATCATCATGTCTGTTTCTTGGAATCTTGCCACCTTCCCTTTAAAAGCCTGGCTAAGTTTGTGCAAAATTTCTTGGTGTTCCCAGGGCAAATATGAGGTACAATGAAATTAGAAAAAATATTTACTAAGAAAGAACATAAAAGAATTGAAGGCAGAAAGTACACGCAGCGTCGAGTTAGAGAGCTTTTCAAGGAGCAGGATACTGTATTGAAGGAAACCATCCTGAGCCCCAGTCCTAGGATTAGCATTTTGTCCAGTTCTTGGCCTCCAACATACCAGCTCGTTTCTCAGAGGTCACTGCTCCCTAGCTCCCTCTCAGGCCTCTGGCCTCCATGAAGGCAAGCATTGACTCTCTTTGCCCTGTATCAACCTAGATGCAAAAGACTTTTCTTCCCATGAACGCAAAACCTTTTCCTAACTTATTTTCCCTGGATGAGTTTTCTATAGTCAAGGACCAGTGTTGCCAGACTGCCTTTGAGTTCCAGTGGCCCTCCACACCTAGGTTATCAGCCCTATCTACTCTCAAACCAACTGCTATGATAGACTCCTCCATTCCAACAGGGACGTGTCCAACCCATTGAAAGGCTCAAGGCAGTGTTTGCTTCCCAACAGAAATATAACATGAGCCACACATGTGAACCCTATATGAATTTTAAACTTTCTAGGTACCACATTAAAAAAAGTAAAAAGACATGGTTAAAAATCAAGTTAATAATATGTTTTATTTAAATCAACATATCAAAATGTCTACCATTGTCACATGTAATCGAATATAAATTATTGAGATATTTTCCATTTTTTTCATACTAAGTCTGAAATCCAGTTTGTATTTTACATGAATAGCATATCTCAATTCAGACTAGCCACATTTCAAGGGTTCAACAGCCATGTGTGACCAGCGACTACCATGTTGGACAGTGCAGACCCAGGAAATCCAAAGACCTTCACTACACAGCAATGCTAACATACACACTGCAAGAATTCTCCCACCCACCAATACAGGAGGGTCATTCTCTCATAACCCCTTACTTCCTTTCTCCCATGCACCCTTCCAGTACTAATAAATCAACTCCTTGTCCAAGTATCATATCCAAATTATGTTTCCCACAATGCTTCCAGAAGCCTTCCATCCATATAACTCTGCCTCCGCCCAGCTCTCCCTGTTCTAAGTCACTGTCTCACGTTTCTACAGCAAATCCCTCAAAACATCATCTTCAGCAAACATCATTCAGAATCTTACTGTACACAGTTCCTGGCTGAATATGGATTATAATAGGTGAAAGGGGGATATTCTCCATCTCCTTTAGACCTGACCATATCTGTAAACACAACCTACTTTTCTTGTGTCTTTGCTGGTGGCTTCATTCAGTTAAATACAATTTTTTGGGAAGTTAGAAAACTGATTTGAAAGATGAAAGAACAAACACACAAGGCTGTTGTGTTACTTGGTTAAATTGATTGGTCCATAAGTCCAAATAATCAAACCAGTCCTGTGAGGGGGTAAAAATCGATACTGTCAAGAGAATCTCCTGGGACCTGAGCTCTGTCAAATGCTTTACAGAGCTGGTTCTCATTTTCCTTTTCTTTCATCTTATTTTTCTGTGAGAAAAACAAGATCATCTACCAGTCTGTGAAAAGTAGTTAACTTTCTCACTCAAGCTTCACCTCTTCCGACAAGGCTTCCCTTACTGGCCCAGGGGTGGGGGAGGTGGTCCTTATCCCTGTGCCTATAGATTTCTGTGTACATCTCCTGAATCTCCTTCCACCAGAGTATAATGACTAAAAGGGTGGACTCTGGAGCCAGACTCCTGGGTTCAATTCTTGGTCCTTCCATTTATTAGCTGTGTGGCCTTGGACCAGCTGTTTGACCTCTCTGTGCCTCAGTTTCCCCAATAATAGTGCTTATTCTTAGAGTTGTTATGAGCATTGAATGATTTAATACACAAAAAGCACTTACAATTGTTGTCTGGCAAATATTACATGTTGGCTGTTAGGACTTTATAATTGCTTTCCGCTTTTGTTCTCTCAATGACCACAACCATCTTCAAATATAATTAGCCCAAACATTAACAATTTGCAACAAAACAAGTTCCTTCACTGCCTTTCCTATTTCTATCAATGTTGCCATAATTCTCCCTTTTAAACCTGCTCAGAACTTTCGAAACGTCTTTGATCCCTTTCAATGTGCTCCCACGTCCAGTTTGTCACTATGTCTATTGATATTTTGTCTTTCTAATTGTTCTAGGAGAAATCAACAGGACAATCACAGGATTTAAAGTCCAATGAGATATCCTAGCTCTGAAATTCATGAGCTGAGTGGTTTGGAGTAATTCTTCAGTCTTTGATCCTCAATCTCCTCTGAAATGCAAATTTTAATGCCTTTTTCATATTTTAATTGTATCACATCCCCAAATATATAAGCACATGTGCCATCTACACATGGGAAATTGCTCTTCGTAACTCTCAAGCTCATTGGATTCAAGGCTGAGAGCAAGAACACATTGCAGAACATTGCAGAACACTTTCTTTCTTTCTTCCCCTCAGAATCCTAGAACATCAGTGCTTAAAATGATGTTAGAACTTATCCATTACAATTTATTTATTATCTCCATTGAGTAGTGCCAGCCATGGGGCACAGTGCTCAGTGTGTGGGTAATCATTGGTAAGACCCAGTTGAAGGAATTCTGAGGTGAGTGAATGGAGGTGAAATGGTTCATCTGTTAGACTGCAACCTTTTTAGTGCCCAATAACAATATTTGTTCTTCAAAATTTGTGAAGATATTTTAAGAAATGTAGCCAAGCTGAATGAGTCTCAGGAACTCTGATGAATTATTTGTACTGCCTGGAAAACATTAAAATATAGAATTTTCTTTCATCCATTTCATTAAACTATCAGACATTTTTCTGCCTTGAGCAAGTTATCAAGGTATTTATGTGTGTGTATGTATGTGTGTGTGTGTGTGTGTGTGTGTGTTTATCTTGATAATCAGCTATGATGAGAGAGGAAATGCTGGAAAAGTGTTTGACACTTTAATGAGAGTTTGTGACATCTGTTTTCCAGATTCTACCACATGTTGAAGTAGCTCAGTAAATTCTGGTAGCACTGCAGATTCAAAACTTCTACTTCAGACCCATCCTGGGCAGAGTCCTGAGGTGGCTAATTTGTCTCTGGTGTCCCCAGTGTTTTAAATATTTGAATCCCGTGATTTGACCCTCTCAAATTCCCAAGTCATCATGGTATTACCACATCCCTTGACCAGATCTTATCCTCTAGGAGAGGCTGAAATGCCTGGTACTTCAACCCAGTGCAAATGGCATCCTTTAATAGGCACCCTGATTTTCAAGCTAACGGAGGGGGTCTGGCATGGTAGAATTTCAAGCACAGTTTTATGTTATCTTTTCTTGGGCTTCTATGATGACTTTATTAAATCTCTGGAAGTGGCTGTCGATGAAGTTTCTTATGGTCCCATTCAAACTTCTATTTTCAGGGAAGTTTCTAGAAACCCTTACAGTACTTGCTACTTACTTTGGGTTGAAGTTCCAAATTATAACTTCAAGTGAGGGGTTTCTCTGCTCTTAGGTATTGGAGCTGGGGCAGGGGAGTGAGGGAGAATGTTGATGGAAGGTGTGATGATGGAAAACCATAAAGAGCAGAAATGAACAGGAAGAAGGCTGACTTTATTAGGGTCCCTGACAGACATCACAACAGGTGCTTGATTACATGTTATGTCTTTCAATTCCTTTGCATCCCTGACAGGTGAATATTATCACCCCTATTTTATAAATGAAAGGAATAAGCATAAAGGAGTACAACGACTTGCCGAAGTGGAAGAGTTGCGATTAGGAAGCAGGTCGGAGGAATGCCACAGCCTGTCTTTTCTGTTCATCCTATTGAACTCTGGCTGTCACTCTCCTCCGTTTCCTCTGTGAAGGCTCACGGCTACCTGGAGGGTTGGACCAGTACCTTCAGGTTATGCCCCCTCGTCCTAACCCATGTATACCTGAAACTCAGCAAGAAGGAGGGAGAACAGCTGTACTTTCCTGTCTCACCAAACACCCTGTGGCAAAGGGGCATCTCAAAGGAGACTTTGTCCTCGCGAGTGGTGGGGAAGCAGGGAAAGAGGCAGCTGCCCCAGGATTAAATAGGTTTTTGGTTTGCTCAATCCCAGGTTCCTCACCTAGAAGAAGGCTTACCGATCTCCTTTGTCATAAACTATCGAGCAGGTTTGTTTTGAGATAACGAATAGATGAACAATAGCAGCATGGTGTACTGGGTACGTCTCAGTTTTCTCATCTATTAAATAAAGATAGTAATGCCTACATCGGGGATGTAGGGAGGCCTAAATGAAATACTGTGTGTAACACAAAGAGTCCAATAAATGGTAGGTATGTATTATTATTAATTATTAATAATGAAAGTATAGTAAAAATGGCATGCTTGCTATGCGTCAGGCATCATTCTCAGTACTTTATAAATATGAACTCATTGAATCCTCTCAACAACACCATGAGGAAGGTACTATTATTATCATCATTTCATAGTGGAGGAAACAACAGAGATGCTGATGATTTGGAATAAAGAGTTTTAAATCGTAAAAATCTGCTATTATTAATTATTAATTCTATGTAATCAATTATTCATAATGCCATCTCATATATGGTAAATTACCCTCCCTCAGCCCCACATGATCTTATTTAATCATCTAAAGTCAATGAGACAGGAAGTGGGCAAGTTATACCCACCAGCTCATCTAGGGGCCGCCCCTGCAGCCCCTTGGTCTTTTGAATCTTACAAGATGATATTCCCACTGTAGTTCATCTCCAAATACTAGAAAGTTCTTTCTTCTATCTAACTGAAAACTGTCTCTCTTTCACTTCCTCCCAGCACTCCTGGATTTGCCCGCCGAGTCAGATTACCTCAGTTTAATCCCTTTTCCACTGGATGCCTCTTTAAATATTTTAGGATTGTGATCCCAGCTCCCTGAGCCCCCTTTACTCCAGGCCAAATGCTCCCAGACCCCTCAGCTCTTCCTCATGTGACGTGGTTACTGGGCTGCCCAACATTCTGGCCACGCTGTTGTGGATACATTCCAGGTCGTCATACCCCTCTTCGTGTGTGATCAACAGGACTTAGAGGAACAACCTGGGCAGGTCGTGTGGGCTGAGAGGAGAGGGGCCATGCCATTTACCAGCTCTCTGACCCTGGGGAAAAGGATGGACATTTCTGAGCTGACATTTTCCAGGATTTACCTCAGGACTACCAGTAGGTTTGTTGTGATATGATGTGAGAGAATCAACTATGTGAAGCCCATTACCCATATTGTTCATTCACATGTTTATTTATTTATTCTACAAAAATAGAATAGACTATTCCACATATAGTCTAATGAGCCAATACTATATGTCACTGAGAATACAGAGCGAGAAGATAGAATCTGTGACCTCATGGGACACAAATTCCCATACGTTTAAGGTAGAATAAATTGTATTATATTAAGTGTTCTAATATGTAATTGTCATTCCCTTATTGTAATGATTGGTTCTATATACTCTATAAGTTTGCAAATTTCCTTTATAAAGTGGATGCCAAGCTTTGTTTTTCCCCATTTTACAGAACCTGGGCTCTGTGAACAGGCCACCTGGATTGTATCTCAGACAACTAACTGTATCATTTGGGACAAGTTCCTTCTCCTACACCTATAAATTGGGGATAACAAGCGTACATTCCAATAAGATTGTAGTGAATGTTAAGTAAGAAAATGTGTGCAAAGTGTTTTGATCTGTGCCTGGTACATGGTAAATAAAGTAGTTCAAGTATGAGCTATTGTTGAGATTATCATTACTGTTATTGTTAGTATTATTATATTAGCCAATTATTTCAGTCTATTGGTCCATTATATGTTTGTTTTTTAATCCAATTACCATTTACAGAGCATCTTTGAGGAATTCTGTTCTCATCCTGGTAGGACAATTGCTTTGTTCCTGATCTCAATGAACTCACAGTCTAAAGGAGGAGAGGCACATATAAATGACGTACTCTAACGCTGTTATGAGTTCAATCATAGCATATGTGCAGGAAGCTAAAGGAGAGGAATCAGGAGAGTGTGACAACTCGCAGGATGACCAGAGTTGTCCAACTATAGGATAATGCCTGATGTGTGTTTTAAGAGACAAATTAGAGTTAACCCAAATAGGATTTTTTGACTCAATAAATAAATAAATCACATAACAATGTAAATATTTCCGCATATATTTTCAAAATGCTCTCTTCATAGCATGATTTTCTCTTGAGAGCAGTTCTGTCACTGTGAAATGCCACTTTTACCTTGCAGGGACAGCTCAAGTGGGTTTATTTTTACAAATATATCTGCTGGCTACTGACAGTCACTTCTCATTACAGAGGAGGTCAGCATATTCAGAACATTGGCCTTTTTTGTTAAAGAGAAACACACATCTCTCTTTATTGTTCTGCATCCCCTTTAAAAATTTTGCCACAAGATAATTTCCACAATATATTTGTACTGTAAGATTTCTGTAGTCATTTCCAATCTCATGGAAAATACTGCAAAAATTTTACTTAGTCTTTCTTGTTTTAGAGACATTGACCACGTTAACTGCAATCTATATAGCATTTTTTATGCTTTCCACTCCAACTTTGATGCAATAGCTTGTCCATGACTTATACAGTAAATAACTTTTAAGTGTGGTGCACTCTGCAAGCTTAACACAATTTTGTCCCTTTGCTTCTAATGAGCATCTACTCCAACAATGGTTACAGTTATACACTTCTTCCATAAATGACTGTTTTATTAAGTCAACTGCTGTGTGCAAGGGCATCTTTGCTTTCCAGGATCACATGCAACAATTTTTTTCATATGCTTTAATATTAGATGAGAAGCTAAAAAATTCTATAAACAGAAACATGTTAGAAACACTTGTACTTTCATTCCATTGTAGAACATACATTCTGTTGTGTAATTGCTTCAATGTTTATTCCTTTAAATATTTAGCAGTGCTGTCTATCTACAGCATCATAGCATTTGTTGACAAAGGAATACATTTGGGTTGTTACCATGTTGTTTTCTGTCTATGATGTCAGTCTTTTTCACTGAACCAGGATACAGCCACAGTGATACGACTTTTATCTTTTAAAAATCAATTAAGAAACTTAAACATAAGCTTCTAAATTATCATTAAGTTTACTAAAATTTCATGAAATATTAGATTAAGTAATGCATGGTTTTAAATATTCCTGAGGGGAAAAAATATATATTGGTCCTCATATTCTTCATACTTACTGAATACTTTGTTCATTGTGATGGCTTTGTACTGTTAGTCACTAATATCTCAAGGCAGAGATACACTTGAGGTGAGATTCATAGTTAAGGTTAGTGGGTATAAATCCATATTTCAAATAGACTTCTTGATAATGTCAATGTTTTGAGCTAACTTCCCATCAGATCTGATTAGATCATCCTTGCTTTTCCTTCACAATTTGGAAAATGGAAACCTTGTAGCAGGATTAGGGGACATGCCATCTCTGCTTTTTTCTTGCCTTAGTTCAGTGCTGGCATTTTAGAGTTTTGCAGTTTCTTTACAGCAAGATTTTTAAGCCACTCATCCACGTTGTGAGGAGTAGTTTAATTAAAACTCAAGCTATCCTCTCAATCTCCAGAGCAGAGCCCAGGTAGCTACAGTGAGCTGGCAGCACATCTGCTGGAAGGCTGGCCTGGGGACATGTGGGAGGAGAGAATGGCAACTGCTATTTATTGAGCTCGGCATTCTCTCCCCAACTGAGAGTTTCCCCTATGCAAAATTTAATTATACAAGAATTTACATCTGTATATTTTTTGGCAACCACGAAAATTTTGGTTCCAGGAAATGCAAATTTTGTGACGCCTATTATAGATAGAAAAAGAGAGAACAAGTGTAGAACACAGATAAAGCAGTGGCAGTGCAACAAAGAGAATTTTATTGGAAGCTTTGAGAAAGCAAGAAGGATGAGGAAAAACAGAACCTAATTATACAATTGCAGTCATTTAAGAATTGGAGTAGGCGTAAGAGGTGTTACTAGGGGCAAGTCCCAGGGAGGCAGGAGGGGTGGGGGTGATTAAGGATAGTGAGCACTCATGGACTTATTTGATCCAATATGCAGAGATTGGAGGACCAACCTTAGTATGACCAGCAAACCAGGCAAAGAAAGGGTTACTGAGGATCTGATCGATAACTAACGTGGTTGGTCAAATGTTTTCCAGACAAAATGAAACTATGTGTTCTGTTTTGCAGAAATTGATGTTCTCATTTTGCAGATGTTGCTGTCTTGCAGAGAAACTCACAGGTTTGCAGCAAGACCCCTGCAAAATGTTCCAGCTCCAAGCATCCTAAACTTACCTTAAACTCATTAGCATGTTAAATTCTCCTCCTCTGGGAGGGTCCAAGCAGCCATTTTCAAATCATGTGATTTATGTCATAACATGTTTACCTGCTATGCATGTGCCCTGAATTAGCACGGTTGTTACACAGCTGTTACAAGTCAACCTGGTATCCTCCGCTCTCTTGTGTATAAAGTCTCCACTGGCACTGGGCTAAGGGAGACACTACTTTTGGGAGATTTCCCTGGTGTTCTCCATTGTTTGTGCAAACAATAAACCTCTTCGTCACCTAATTCTGCTTTGGTTGTGCTTTTCAACTCTGCACTCACCAACAGACCAACCCATTGAGCTCGGTTACATTAGGGAAAAACAAGCAAGCCAGCGTCCTAGTATGTGCATTACCTCCATCAAGCTGAGGACATATCTGAAACAAAGTATAAGCTATTTCCTGAAGAGTTTCTAGCAACAAGGAATTCTAAATGTCCATGAATAATAGCAAAGGATTTACTATCTCACATTTAAAGTGTGTAAAATGTTATCATTGTCTTATTTACAATATCTTTATTATTGTATATTAGTAAATTAAATATTTATTTATAAGGAGTTTTATAGATTTATTAGCAACCTCAGTTCTTCATTCCACTTTCCTTAGGTTCCTGAAATTAAATTACCCAGCTCTGTGCCAAGTCACCTACTTTGTGGGTTTTCGGGATCTAACTACTACATTTTGAAGGACATATTTTTTATCAGAAATATCACTAGGCACTTTATGCTCTTTAATTTAATCCTCACATCAATTTAGAGCCTAGACAAATGTTTACTGTAGTAAACATGTATGCTAAACTAACTATTATTTTCAACTGTTTACAGCAAAGAAATATGAAGTCCAGAGAATTTGGAGAGATACTAATTGAAGTAGGATATAATCTGTATTAGTTTCCTATTGCTGCTGTAACAGATTACCACAAATTTACTCACTTAAAACAACACAATTTCATTATCTTATAGTTCTGGATGTCAGATGTCCAAAATGGGTCTCACTGGGCTAAAATCAAGGATTTGGCTGCGTTCCTTCTGGAGGCATTCGGGGACAATCTGTTTCTCTGCATTTTCCTGCTTCTAGAGGCTGCTTGCATTCCTCAGTTTGGGGCTCTTTTCCATTTTCAAGGCCAGCAATCACATCACTCCGACCTCTCCTTTTGTTGCCACATCTTCTTTTTCTACTCTGACTTTCCTGCCTCCCTCTCATATAGAAGGACCCTTGTGATTACATTGGATCCACCTGTATAATCCAGGGTAATCTCCTCATCTCAAAAATCCTTGATTTAATCACATCTGTACAGTCCATTTTGTTATGCAAATTAATGATGACAGGACCTGGGGATTAGGATTTAGGTATCTTTGGGGGCCATGATTCTGCCCACCACATAAACCCAGATTTGTCTAAAGCTAATACCTAGGAAACTTCTATTTTATATTCATTGATTCATTCAATATTTTTCATTCACACCTGCTATTTGCAAGACTATGTTCTAAGCCCTGAGGATATAATGTTGAACAAGATAGTCACAACCTCTGTAGCTCAAATATCCCCCGGGCTAGCTCAAAGTCCCTCACCTCTCCACCTCTCCCAAGATATTAATCCATTAAAATTCATTGAGTCTGCTAAATGGATACACCATGCTGGGCAGAAAGGGGGAGGAAAGAAATACAAATTAAGATCTGTAGTCTCAAGGATTGTTCAATCTAGATGGAAAGATGAAATGCATACAAAAGAAGATGAAAGCAAACAGAGGAAAAAGGTGTAATGAATTCGACTTGAGAAAGAACGCGTTTTGTATGAAAAAAATATCTTTGGAAGTGCTTAGAGTAGAAGAGATATAATCTGAGGTTGTTGAGGTCAGCAAGCAAAAAGGCTCAGAGAGGTAGAAAGTTACTCTGCATCAATGAGAGGAAAGAATTTATTAATTTGATCCTGATAAGGAGGTACAAACAGAGGAAAAAAGTGTAATGCATTCACCTCTGATATAGGATGTTCTGGGATTTGTGTCAGGGATGTGCCTACGTTTCTGGGCAGGAGACCCTTGATAAAGGGAGAAAGGAAGATGAAAAGATTTGACATTATAAAGGCAAAATGAAGATAACTTTTAATGTAATCAATTTCTTCAAAGGGTAAAATGTATCCACTGGGAAACATCTGAATGAATAGAAAAATCTATTCTTCAGTGTCATTAGAATTAAAAATAATTTTAATTATCAGCATTTACAAAGCCTGGTCTATCAGCAATGCATGTCACAATCATGCTACTAGTCCCCTTTAGCAGGTGGAATATATCAACTTGAAAAGTCCTTATATGGCTAATGGAGAAATCGGATAAAATCTCCATAGAGAAGTGTAGAAGGGTTACGATGAACCCTTCCAGCTCGGTAGACTCAATCCATGGTAAATCCCAAGAGTTAAGCCACTTCCTATTAAATACAGGCATGTCACCATGTGGGGCTCAGAACCTGCTTCTGACTGCAGGCAGGAGTATTTGCTCATTTCTCTCTCTGAGGATTTGGAACTTCCAGAAGTTAACGATGGGCTTGACAACAAACATCCAGGTGGGGAGTAAGAAAAGCTTTGTCAAACCAGCTGTTTAGAATACATGACGTCAAGCATCCAGATGTTTGGAGGCATTTGGTACTTGGGTGAATCTCCTCCTTCTACCCAGCTATCTGAGAAAGATCAATCTAGCATTGGGATGTCTTTCTACCTTAGGGGGTCCTGCACCTGGTCTCTGGCCTGCAGGCAACTGACATGCACTAAAAGGGTGTCTGGCTTTCATCTTTGTTGGAGAGATTCTTGCTCACTGACACTTTTCTATGGCAGACAGCTCAGGCTCACTTCTGGACTTACATACACAATGCCTCTATGGGGAAGGCCTTCCAACCTGATGTTACACCCATGCAAACTGTCCTTAGAATCTGGCATTTCCTAAATTCCAGAAGCTTTCTACTCCCGAGGTAGCTACTCTACTCTGGCTTTGCCTTACTAATTTTTCTCTTTTCTGAACTTTCCTGGCACCCACTTTTGTGCTTGATTTTATACTATCACATATCATTTATTGACTCCTTCTATGCACTTCCTTAGCATTTCTTGTGACATGTGGCTTCCGTTAACTCACACTTGCCATTTAGAAATGTCTTGGATTATGGGTTTCTGACATTGAATGTGGGAAGACAACAAATTCTGTGACCCAAGGACCTTGGTCCACACCACAGCATTTTGGGGGTAAGGTTGTCAAATGATAACACTAATTATAGCCCTAGAGGCATTCCCAACAATTTCAGTCTTATATGTAGCATGCTTTATTTTGTACCTTGGGCCCATTTGCTCCTATTTAAGAAAACAAGAAAAGCACTAAAATAGAAGAGACCTTGTCTTAATGCCATATCCCCAGTATAGACACTGAAGTAAAGTTTGTCCTACTAATCAATTAATGGAAAGCAAATTGATTTACTTATGTTCTCTTAAAAGTAAACGTATATTATTATTAATTTGATTTACTAATGTAAATTTTCATACCAGTCTAGGCTAAAGAGATATAAGATGTTCTTACCCAGGGCAGGGGGTTGGGTGTGTGAGTGACATCCTCCTAACCCTTTTGTTTACCATTATTCCTTACAGGAAATTTTGCTTTGACTTAGTTGGATTTACTTTACACGTGCATTTTCAGTTATATGTTCAACTTATACATCAGTCTTAGCCGTCATCAGTAGTTTTATCCTTTATCTCTCCCTTCGTCTCTCTCTCCAAGGAGATTTGAAGACATTGGAGAGTCTTTCTTTTCACCATTAGCTACAGTGGCTCTTAAACTCTCCTGAACATTAACTTGTTAAAACGCAAATTCCTGGCCCTCATTCTGGAATATTCAGGAATCTGCAATCTATAATAATTTGAACAAGTGTAATAAGGTGGCTCAGGAGAAACACCATCCTATGGCCTGGCATCTAGCCCCCCTGGATTGTGGTAGGAACTCAGTACTTACTGTTTGCTCCTTTCTCTTTTTATCATCCATTAAAAGATAATTTTCAAAAAAAGGTAAAATCAGAACTCTCATACTGACATAAATATGAACATGTGTTGAAAAGATTTGGTTTAACTCATTAATGAGGAAACTGGTGACGTGTTACGAGTTCAAGGGAAAACCAAAAAAAGATACATTTATAGATCAGGAATATGGAAATGAATGGGCAAATGGAAGTTAAACTGGCTTTTTCCACAGTGGGGGAGGAAAGTCAATTAAATCTCCCGTGGACAGAATTTACAAGAATTATATGCATAACTATTAGTTTACAGAGCTCTAAAATGGCTCAAAGACAAAGAAAGACCAGAATCCAATAATCTGGAATGATGTGATTTAAACAATGTGCAGTTTTCCATTGAAGCACAGTACTTTCCTATTCATGCTGGAGAGGAATCTAAGAAGAAAGAACATCCTGAATCGAAAGACATGGAGGCTGAGAGATCAGAATGTGGAAACAAAGACAAACCACTTCGTAGGGTTGGAACTCAAGAGTAGGACATTAGTGGCGCAGGAAAGAGGTGGTGGAGAGCAGGGAAGGAAAGCGGAAGTGTGAAGTGAAGACAAGAAATCAGTCACTCGAGGGACAGGTGATGTGTGGTCCTGAACCAACTAGGATTTGAGCAGTTCTATGGCATTGCCAGCTTTTATATGGAGAAAAGCCAGCTCCTCTCTTGGACATTGTGCAAACTCCACTCCTTCAGCAGAACCATTCCATCACTGTCCTGATGACCAGAGGGTCACGACTTTCCCCTTTTGAAAGTTTGCGTTTTAAGTGATCTCTATTTAGAAACTTCACTCAGAGGACACAGGTGGGAGCAAGAGATTGGTTTTTGAGGAACATAATTTAGGTCATCAAGTCCCCATTTGACATTTCAATGCTTAAGGCCCTGAGGGTATCTGTATCTTAATATGACCAAGGAATTATAAAGTGATCTTTTGCCCCCTCTGGGGCACAAGACATCACAGAAATGAAGCTGATGGAAAGAGTCACATGGGTTAACCAAATGGCATCGTCAGCCTCCTCAATCTGCCACATCCCTAATGTCGTCAGCTTGGAGGGGCAGCTGCCAAGTGAGAAGGGGCTAGACATTCCTTAAAACAGGTGCCTTCTTTTCCAGGACCCAAGCAAGAGCCTAAGATACTTTCCATAATGTCGGAAAGCACATCCTTAGAAAAACATGCTTCAATTGCTAAACAGGGACATTTGGTCTCAGTTCCAAACCCATTTTTACTTTGGGTTCTTCATCTGAATTTGTGACAATATTTGGCAAATCTAGACTTGGGAGATCCAGAAAGGAAAGGAGAAGTCATAAAATTTAAAGAAGAATATCATTATATCATTAGAGAGAACAAGCTAGGTTTGTATAATGAAAACTTGACCACTTTATTCCCCTTCTTCAAACAATTGAATGGATATTCATTTCAATTAGGATGAAAGCTAAACTCTTCGTCAGGGCTTGCAAAGGCCTCCATGCTAGGCATTTATACGCCTCTATGTTCCAACTTATCACTCTCACTGCCCATTCCCCCCACCACACACCCTGATCTTAACACATATTGTGGCCGCTGCTTGAAACACTCTTCTTGCCCCTTTATTGACCC
Source organism: Equus asinus (assembly GCF_041296235.1). Lineage (NCBI taxonomy): Eukaryota > Metazoa > Chordata > Mammalia > Perissodactyla > Equidae > Equus > Equus asinus. Next base: position 71,277,294 of record NC_091801.1, on the reverse strand, counting down.
TACTGACTCCTACTTAGCTTCAGCTTAGATGTCATTCCTACCAGGAAGCATTCCCTGCTTCCTTCAATCTGGGTGAGGTGTCACTCTGTGTTCTTGTATCACCCTGCATTTCTCTGGTCAAAGCATTTATGACCTCGTGTTGAAATGTGCCTCTCTCATCAAACTGTAAACATAAGGGAGAAGGCTGGGACTTATAGCTATCTCATTCAATGTTACACTTTCAATTCCGGAAAAGTATCAGAGCATCATTGGAACTTGGAATATTTGTAGAATGAAGGACCAATTGAGTGAGTGAGCAAATAAGTGGATGAATGAATGAATTATTGAGTGAATGAATGAATGATTAAGTGAATGGATATAAAATTGAGGGAACTGGATATCTTTCCTGAGGTGAAAAGAATAGTGAATAAGGACAATAATTGTCTTAACTATGGGAAAAATTATCTTATAAAGGGGACAGCAGGTTTGTTTTGCTCCAGATGGCAGAGTTAATCCCTAAAGCTAGAAGATGCTTCCAGTGAAGTTTCTGCTCAAAGAACTTTTCTAAAAATAGGGCAGCCAAACAATGAAGCAGATTGCCTCAAAGGTACATATGCTTTCAAAGAAAGGATGCTAGAGCGGATGTTTGGGATGCTGTGTGGGGATAATCAGGAACTGAGGATGGGGAATTAGGGACTTGGGGGTGTCTGTTAGACATGGGAAATTTAAAGTTGAATATGATTCAGTCACTGGGGCCCTGATGCCAAAGCACATATTCTAGTGGCAAAAAAAGACACATAACCAAGAGTGGGTAGAAACAGCTATGACAGAGATATGTGCAGGATAATATAGAGTCTAGAAAGAGGAAAGCTTTACCCACCTGGTGGGGAGCAAAGGAAGGAGGAAGATGCCAGAGGGCTTCCTACAGGAGGGGCCAACTGAACTAATCCCCAAAACGTAATACAGTAGGAGCCTGGCAGGACATGCTAGTAGAGAGATTGGGGGTAGTGATGGGAGGAAGGAGGTAAATAAGACAGAAAGAGAGGAAGGAATATCAGACAGAGAGGAAAGCTTGAAAAACAGGTTAGTCTCACTGAAGTGAAAAGGCCAGGGCCAGATGTAAGCGGCTGCAGAGTCCATTTAAATTCACAATTCTCTGAAGAGCTGACGAAAGTCAAAGACAGAAGCCCCAAGATGCAAAGAGCCACCTTGCTTTTCTAAGGTCTGGATCCTGAGGGTTCAGTGTGCAAATTCCTTAGAGAAAAGTCCTTGTCCAGAACGGATTCCACTGAGGTCACCGTAACATTATTATGGCTCCTGTCCCATGCCCATACTCTGGGCCAGTATGACTGAGGACAGGACATTCTAGTGCCAGTTGCAGAAGTAAATATTTTTGGACAAAAGCCAAGATGGCTTTTACAGCAGTTCAGCGGAAGGGTGAATGCCTCAGATCAGTTGTCTCTTGACTCCACTTCAATGAGAGGTCTCGGAATAGTGAAGAGCAGTCTTCACGGTGAACCTAATAGGGATGAAAACCTGGTGAATTATGACAGCAGTGACTTTTTCAAAGTGTGGTCTAATAGAAGCTAACAGTGAACCAGCATAAGTGACAGGCACAGTTCTAAGTGCTTTACACACACCAGTCACCTACGAGGTGAGTATCATTATCCTCATTTTACACATGAGGAAGCTGCAGCCCAGGGCACACCACTGGTATGGAGCAGAGCTATAATCAGACTCAGACAGTCTTGCGTCAAAATCTAGTCTCCCGATTGCTACTTTATTCTGTTTATCAAAAGGAGAAGAAATGAAATCTCACAAAAAACGATGGCATTTTAGACACAATGAGTAAAACAGACTGGGATCGAAGAGGAAAGTCAGTCTCAAGAAATGTGAGGGAACCAGCCCTTCCTCGTGCCACTTCCACTCTTGCTCCCTGTACTGCCACCCCAGCAGCCTCCTGATAGATTCTGGAACATGCCAGTCTCTTTCCTGCTTCAGAGCCACAGTTCTTCTCGTTCCTTCTGCCTGGAATATTGTTCCCAAGCAACGTGTGGCTCCTTCTCATCTTTCAAATATCGGATGAAATGTCACCTTTTCAGAAGCGCCTTCCCTGACGACCCTGATGGAAGTGCCCCCTCAGACTCAACCCAACTGTATCATGTCGCCATTTTTATTCCTTTTGTGAGCACATTTCATAATCTATATTTACTTTTTTAATGTAACAGTTTGTTATGGACTGAATGTTTGTGTCTCCCCAAAATTCATATGGAGAAGCCCTAATCCCCATTGTGATGAAATTAAGATGTGGGGCTTTGGGGAAGTAATTAGGTTTAGATAAGGTCATGAGGGTGGAGACCCTATGATGGAATTAATGTCCTTTTAAGAAGAGGAACAGAGACCAGAGCTCTCACTCTCTCTCCACTATGTGAGAACACAATGAAAAGCCAGGAAGTGGACCTTCTTCTGGAACTGAAGCTGCCAGCACCTTGATCTCGGACTTACCAGCCTCCAGAACTGTGAGAAATAAATGTCTGTTGTTTAAGCCCCCCAGTCTATGGTATTTTCTTATGGCAGCCCTAACAGACTAATATACAATTTATGCGTACATTGCTTGTTTGATCGTCTATATTATAAAATCCCCAAAGCAGGGGCCACGTAATTCTGTAAAGGAAGATTTCACAGCTATAATTTACCACCCCAGCACCTAGGAAGGAAGAATGGCCAGTTCCTGGGGAGTTTATTTGCCTTAAAAGTATCTACTAAAAGATCCAGTTACCCAATTATCTCCTCAACTTCCTAAATAGCACACATTCTATAATGTGTAAATTTTCAAATATCTGTTAATTCAAGAGGGATGGATTAGATAATCTCTCTGAAACTTTAGAGATCCCTTCCACAACTTTCCAAGTATTAGGCCATCCATTCCCAGATATTCCCAATTTCAACAAACCTTACCTTCTCTGTACTTCAGCTACCCTCATCATGGCCTACCTCTTGCCCTTGTTATCATCCATAATTTTCTTAGAGTTCTTCAGCACTAGTATTGTAGTTATTTACTTCAACTTCCAAAGCTTATAGGTCTCTCAAGCTCTTACTCATTCAACCACTGTCTTTTGTCCTCTGAGAAACTGCAGGTTCTTGCAAGTCCTCCCTATAAATCAGGTCTCTTAAAATCTCAAATTTGAATCCAAACATGCAATGCAAATTTGGCTCTATGATTAATCATCGAAATCAAAGGTTAACTAACTATGGCCCATGAAACAAATGTGGCCTGCACCTGTTCTTGCAAATAAAATTTTATTGGAACACAGAAATGCTCATCTGTTTACATATCTTCTATGGCTGGCTTCACGCTATAAGAACTGAGTAGCTGGAGCAGAGGGTAAGTGACCCAAGATGCCCAAAATATTTACTATCTGTCCTTTATAGAAAAAAATTTACCAACTTCTGATCTACATCAATAATCTCCAAAGTGAAAGATGACCCTTTAGTGTCAAAAAGAAAATTTTAGCAATTCGATTTCTAGTTATTGCTGTCTAAAAGAAAAAGAAAGAAACAAATTGAATTTTATTTATATTTAAGTACACATAGGCACGGATGCTCTCAGTTCATCTGGGAGACAATCATCTGTCATAGAAAATAGAGAAGATACCCTGAGGGAAGAGGAGAAGGTCCAGAGTCTGAAGAGGTTCCCAGAAGCATCCTCATTCAGTCATTCACTATCAGCATCTCGCAACATTGTATATATTTTTGGCCTGGTTAGGCTGATCTGGATAATACATTATCTAGCAATACCTTAAATAAACTTGAAAATGGACAAATATCATTCAAATATTCCTACAGAGAGTGATTGAAGATTACAATAATAATGCAAAGAACAGGCAAATAAGAAGAATTTGGAAGGACACAAGTGCTTCATCAGCCATGTTATGAGGTACATAAAACAATAATGATATAATTATATACGACAAGAAGTCAGTGGAAAAAGCCCTAAATTATCAGGAAGGCTATTTGATAAGCAAAATTATATCTACTATCATTAATGTGGAAATTTGCCCTACATGTTATTTGTGCCTTGATCAAGGATAGCATGAAGCCATTACTATTAATGAGACGTTTAAATTTCAATATCTGCAACGTCAAAACAAAGTTCTATAATTTGGGAGTGATTTTTAAATCATTCAATATTTGATCCAATACTTTATTAAATTTAAATTTTATTACATTTCATGATATTTAGCACTATTTTTGAAGTTTCTTTTTTTTTTTTTTTTTAAAGATTTTATTTTTTCCTTTTTCTCCCCAAAGCCCCCCGGTACATAGTTGTGTATTCTTCGTTGTGGGTTCTTCTAGTCGTGGTATGTGGGACGCTGCCTCAGCGTGGTCTGATGAGCAGTGCCATGTCCGCGCCCAGGATTCGAACCGACGAAACACTGGGCTGCCTGCAGCGGAGCATGCGAACTTAACCACTCGGCCACGGGGCCAGCCCCTATTTTTGAAGTTTCTTAATAACGTAGGACAGAAGTTTCACACCATTGGCGAAACATTTTTTCTTCTTGTCACAAGAAAAAGTAGTTAAAATAGTGCTTGGAAAATAATATGATGATAAACTAGAATGCATTTATTTTTCAGCAAATACTTTTAGAAAATTCCTATAAATACATGTGGGGGTTTTTATATATACATTGTATGGAAGTACAGATGTTTTTGAATGTCTCAGCTAATGGTAATTTTTGCTAGATTCTGTTTCAGAAGTGAAACAAAGAAAATAGTTTTCAGAAGGCCACTAAAATAACAAACTGGGTGAAAAGACCTATTCTCTACAGAACAACAACAATAATCATGACAATACTAACAGTGTTTTCTTGCACAAACTTTGTTAAGTTCAATCAGTGTTGGAGCAGGTGAAACTGAACGACAGCAACTACAAATCAAAAGGATTCTGGGAAACATTTCCAGAATACGGCTAAAAAACATCCCCCACATCACTCATATTCAATCTAGTAAGCCCACCCCTTCCCCCATAAAACAGCCAGAGGTGTTCAAAGGACTACAAGTGTCCTTAACGATGAGGCATGATGATCATCAGGCGAATGATGATGATACAAAACCTTTAAGATACAGGTTATCCTAAATATAGTTTACAAAAATCTTAAGAAACTGATTCTTTGAATATTTAAAGATTTCCAACTGCTTCTGAAGAAAATGCAACCAAATTTAGAAGACTTATTTACACAAAGGTTTAATACTATTGTAGAATACTTGATATGATTCCTAAGTTATTCTTCAAAGGGTCCAACATTTCTAAAATCTGATTTCATACTGCAATGTTGAATATTTTAATTCACCCTCTGCTTAATCACAAAACTTTCGAAACTTGCTCAGTTTTTCTCTGTCTCTGTCCGTCTGTCTCCCTGTCTCCCTCCTCTTTGCTATAGACAGTTTCAAACACTCAAAGAAATATAGAAAATAGTTCAATAAGACCTCATGTATCCACCGTTCACCTACAACCTCTATCAATTCACAGCCACTCTTTTTCACCTGTACCCATACCTGCTCCCTCATCCTAACATTGGTCTATTTTGAAGCAAATCTCAGACATCACAAATTTTCACTCATAAATATAGCAGTGTGTATTTTAAAAGACAGAGGTTTCTTTTAAAAAATATAACCATAATACCATTATCACACATAGAAAATTAATAATTTTCCATAGTTTTCTTAATCAAGTATGTATATTGTTAATACAATAAGGTAAGGCCCCACCAAAATTCGTATTCATATTACTACAAAAAAACCCCCTGCATCGCCTCATTTAATCCTCATGACTTGCGGTCAGAGTGAATATTCTTAGCAGAATTTTATAGATGATGACGCCAAGCCCTAGAGCCCATAGTGTGAAATGGAGCAGGGATTCCATTGCAGAAGACCCTTGGAAAAGCTCCCATTTTATGGGCCAGGGACTGCTTCACATCTGTGTGTGAAATGTGTCCCTTGTCATGTCAAACAACTAGATCGTGACAATTTTTTACTTTATCTGAGACTTGTGTTCCTGGAAAAGAGCAAGGACTAAGAAATCCCCCCATCTTTTTTGTGTTCTGGAAAATGCTTATTGCAAAGAATCATCCTTCCCCAAATGAGTTCGAGAAGACTCACAGGTGCTTTCCTTGTTTGCCTAGGACAAGACCAGACAAGATCCTCCAGTTCTCATTCCTTGACTCATAAATAATTAGCTGAAATGTTTGTCTCCACTGATCAACTGGGACAAAATGCCCATTAACCTGACTTGATCAAATTTTGCTTAAGTTTTTCACCTTCCCCTTAGACCCCTGAAATTTTATCCATTCTCAGTCTGAGCCAGCAGACAGCCCCTCCTTAGCTGCCCCTCCCAGAAATAGGCTGGCCTCACAGTAAAACACTCTCTGATCTTCTATCCAATCAGACTACCTCCACCTCTTTCCCTCCCTTCCCCACACTGGGTTCTTTATAGTCTTGTTCACTCCTCCACATAAAAAAAAGAAGCCCTTTTCCGCCTGAGGTTTGAGATGCTTGCTGATCTACAGTCAGACAGTTCTCCCTATTGCCATAGGCCCTTTCTCCCTCTTGCAATAATCCTTTCAAATAAAGTCTCTACTTACACGTCTGGATTTTTTTTGATTTAGGTAGACTTTACCTTTTAGAGCAGTTTTAGGTTCACACAAAATTCAACAGAAAGTACAGAGAGTTCGCATCTATCCCTTGTCCCCACAGAGGCACAACCTCCTCCCTTATCAACATCCCCCACCAGAGTGGGACATTTGTTTCAATCAATGAACCTGCATTGACACATCATCATCACCCAAAGTCCATAGTTTACATTAGGGTTCTTTCTTGGGTTGTACATTCTAAGGGTTTTGACCAAGGTGTAATGACATATGTCCACCATCGTAGTATCAGGCAGAGTAGTTTCACTGTCCTGAAAACCCTCTGTGCTGCTTCTCTTCATCTCTCCCTCCTCCCTAATGCCTGACAACCATTGATTCTTTTACTGTCTCCATCATTTTGCCTTTTCTAGAATGTCATATTATTGGAGTCATAAAGTATATAGCCATTTTAGATGGGCTTCTTTCACTTAGTAATATGCTGGATTTGTTTTTTCATTTGGCAATTGGTAACTGAGAACACTGATCCTGAGTCACATATTCTAAGACACTGCATTTATATTCCTAAAATACATTATGCATATTGCAACAGGGGAAGGGAACATATAGCATTTGCAAAGGCCCTATGAAACCCCTCTTTGGATAGAAATTGTGCTTACCTGCTGTTTAATGTTTCTGTTAGAGATTGGAGAGGGAGCTCCCCCTTTGTGTGTCAAATGAAAGAAGATAGTTCTGATTAGAAGATGCTTCATGGCCAGCATTTCTGCCCCAGGGGAGGTAATAAAAGAGATGATTGGATGCAGTCATTGGGTCATGCACACAGTCCTTGGCTGTGGGCAGCGGTGGATTCGCTGTGAGGCTAATGGAGCATACATTTCAGGGCCTCTCATTTGGTATTCATGATTTTGTGTTATTTTTCTTAAGAGGGTCCCCCAAATGTACAAGCTTCATGCCCCCCTAAAATCTGGGTCCACCCTGACTATAAGTTATAGCAAATTCTTCTTTGCCTATCTCTTCATCCCATTGAGTTCTGGCAGCTTGTGGCCCAGGACTTTGCAGACAGTCAAAATAAGCCAATGTCAGCATTGAAAATAGGGCAGGTAAGAGAATTCTGTGCAGTACCATTTGTAATATGGAATAAAGAGACAGAACAAAACTCATTGGGGGTCCTAAATCTTCTATCTCATAACATTTAAAAGCATCAAAGTGAGACCCTACCCCAGGAAGGACTCACTTCTGTTTCATGTAGCTCCAAAATTGATTTCTGTCTAGATCTATTAGGATAATAGTGCTAGGCTCTTGAAACAATTATAGCCATAGATAAGCCAATCAAATTAAGAAAAGACCTGTTACTATGCTTCATTTAGGTCCAAAATCTAAAGACGTGCAGTTAAACTTCAGAATAAAATCGGAATAGATGGGATGCCATTGGATTCTGACGCGTAACCAAATCACAAGCACTATCCTTAGAAAATAATAGAGTCAATCCAGTTTGCAAACCATGTACTGTATGGATGAGCCATAGAGTAGCCATTCTCCAGCCCTTCCCCAGGCTTCACTCTCCTTGCCCTTCCAGGAATTCCTCTGGTGCCTGTAATTGTAGGAGCCACATGGGCAAGCCTGATAGTAATACTTAACATTTATTGATACTGATAATGCTCCAGACACTGTGATTGATGATTTTCACGTATGAACTTATTTAACCTGCTGAGGCTGCAGGAAGGGTGCAATAAATACACCCCTGTCTCCCAGTTTGGAACCAAATGAGAAAAAGAAAAACACAAAACAGACAGAGGGAGTCTTATTATTTTTCGTTTGTTTTAGTATCAGTTTTATTACCTATGAGACTGATTTAAGGACACAGCTTTAGCCCTGTAGCCATGATGGGATTCCTAAATACTTTACTCCTGAACTCGCTAGACTTGGTACTTCAGGCACTGGCTCAGCTGGTCAACTGAGCTCTTCCAGCAAGCATTGAGCCTGGGCTGTCCACGTACCATGTGGCTGAGGAGAAGGGCTGGCTTCTTTGGTGAGAGATAAAAATAGAGAGAGAGAGAGAGAGAGAGAGAGGACTGAGCTGCCTAATTTCTTCTCCCATATTCACTCAATCAGAGAAGTCACCCATCACTGGCAGTGAGAGAGTGGAGGGTCAGATGGAAGCCAGGAGTAAAACTTTAGCAAAACTCCCTCTATATGAAAATGAAGAGACCAAGAGACTGGAAACCCTCCCTATCATAATCCTTTAAATAAAACCATGAGGTAAAAAAATATTAATTTCTCCAATTTAAACACAGTAAAGCTGAGGCTAAGTGATTTTAAGCCCTTGTCCCAGGACAGTGTTTGTTAATGGCAAAGGCACCCAGGCCAGTCTGATCCCAAGGACCATGGTCTTATGGTCACTACATGGCATATCAGAAGCACATTCATGATGTACAAAGTACTGCCACCCGTATTAGCTCATTTCACAATGCTGAGCATCCCTGATGAAGACCATTATGTTGGAGAAGAACCTGACCATTGGAATCACCTACCAGTGACCAGGAATCCTAGCTCCATGACCACTGTATCAGCAACCTACTCTGGGCTCTCAATTTCTTTATCTGAAAGTTGGGAGAGGTAAGGCTTACTTCATTGGGTTGTTGAGAGAATCAAATGAGATGAGCATTATACCCTTGGCACATAATAGTGTGCCAGTAGGAAGATAACATTAATGATCTTCTCTTTCCCTACTATTTTGTAGGTGGACAGATCTCATCATTCCCTTTTACAGATAAGTAAACTGAGGCTGGGAAAGATTGAGTAAAGTACTCATAGTACTTGTATCTGGATTTTTAACTTAGAATTTTTGATACTAAGTCATTCTGGGTTTTTTTGTTCGGTCAAATACATGCTAGGATGTACCCATATATAGTCCTTCCTTAGTATCTGATTGGGATTGGTTCCAGGACACTTAGGGGTATCAAAATCCTTAGATGCTCAAGTCCCTTATATAAAATGTTGTAGTATTTGTATATAACCTACGGACATCCTCCCGTATACTTTAAATCATCTCTAGATTACTTATAATACCTAACACAATGCAAATGCTATATAAATAGTTGTTATACTGTATTGTTTATGGAATAATGACAAGAAAAAAAGGCTGTACACGTTCAGCACAGACACAACCACTGTAGGCCTTTCCATCCATGGTTGATTGTATCCGTGGATGAGGAACAACAGATACAGAGGGCTCACTGTATATAGAACCAGACACAAATTTTGAAAGATCTAAGAAAAATAAGGATTCCCTGCTTTTGAGGAAATTTAGTTATGAAGAGCCAAACCAAAAAGCCCTTTTGGATTCTGGAAGCTTTCTTTGCCAAGCCACAACAGGCAGGAATGTTAGAAGTGGCTGAGTCCTATGAGCCTATGCTTTGCAAATGAGACCCAGAAGCTCCAGCAAAGACGAGATGGATCTTGCTGGGGATTTTGCAGGGACCAAGTTGAGCCTGCAACTCAGTATCACCTGGCATTTTCCCAGACATTTGTGAGGGCTTTTCCTCCTTCAGACGCTCCCGTGTTTGGGATTCCCTTTTCTCATTCATGGACATATGTGGTTCTCCTACAGAAGGGTCCCTTGGATGAAAACGTGTGTCTTCCTTTGAGTCATCAGCCTGGAACCTATGGTTTCTCTGATTCAGAGCAATGTGCCCCAACTCCTGTCTCTCTCCATCCTTTCCTTAAATATTCCTGTGCCTTGGGATAGATGGAGTACATCAAGATTAGATTAGGGTGCACAAACTCTTCATTCTCCCAAATTAAACTGTAAGGCTGAAGTCTTCTTTCCCTCCACCAGGGTTCCCTCCCCACCTCTGCAGTCAGAGACATCCTCATGGGTTCTAATCATTTCTGAGAGGATAATAATAATCAGATGATAATCTTATGCTAATTCTGCTGCAAAACCAGACCAGATGTCTGCACTGCAGTAATGCTTTTTGATACTCTGTTTAGCTCTGTGTTCCTATCATCGTCAAAAACATCCATTGCAAAACTCTCCCCATGGACCATTCTGTCACCATCAAGCAGTATCCAAATAAAATAGATTAATCAGAAACCTGCAGTTACAGGCTTCTCTGGGTAGCTTCCATTGATAGTTCATTAGGAAAGGGAGAGAAAGCTGCCAGAGAAATTGTAAGATGCCATCTCTTTGGAGGAAGAAATTATTATTTTCTACTCAATAACATCATTTAATCTCTTGGCAATGTATAGGATCAATTCAAGTGCTTTGGGGGTAATAGTATCCATGATTAGGGATTCACAGAAGAGATGGAAAGAGAGGGATATGTGGCTGATTTTTCAGTTTGCTTGGTCTAGTGGAAAGCAACATAGGCCTTGGGGTAAAATAAACCTGGGGGTAGCACCTGAGTTAAAGGCTGTATAACCCTGGGCAGGGCTCAATTTAATCATCCCTAAAATTGGTTTATTAAAAGCTTATGTCTTTTGAGCCACTCACTGAGGGATGAGATACACACACATCGTATATATATACTTTTTATATAGTATATAAAAGTCCTGTACATAGTAGGTCCTGAAATAATTTTAGTTTCCTTTCTCTTTAGAAAGGTCCCAACTGATTTGTGAGTTCAAACTACTGCTATTTGTCTACTATATTAACTATCTCCTAGTTATCCTTTTTATCAAGCTGTGGAGTGGAACTTAGAGACAGGGAAGGGTTTCTTTGAAGTTCATTTTCTTATTTCTGTTCTGGAATTACCTTCCTTGAGTCTGTAGCTTACTTTACATTGAGCATTTTTGCCTGAGTATTTTACAAATATTAGTATGTTTGATTCCCATAACAACTTTAGAAAGTTGTACTTTTACTATACCCATTTTTTAAAATGAGGAAACCGAGGTACAGAAGGTAATGTGACCAAAGTCACAAAGTTAGTAAATGGTGTAGTCAGGATTTGAACTCAGGAAGACTTTGTTCTTTAACACTCTACTTTGCTGCTCTCATTAGAATTCCTCTATAAGAAAAATTAAAGTTAATAATTTTCTCTACACATCTATTTTAATCTACTTCTCTATGTACAGTACTACATAATAACACTACATATTATATTTGGCTTTCTGCCATATGTCCACATATTCAACTATTTTTGCATTTACCTAGTTGTCTATAGAAATCATTTCTACTTTTATTCTTTAATATCTAGTTTTATTTTTGTAACAATCTCCATTCTGGAAATTTAAAGTTAATTCTATTACTAGCAATTGTACAGGGGATGTGGGATCAAGCCTGCAGGGTCTGACCTCTGACAGAGTGGCCCACAAGTTGTCATGCCACCTACAAGCTGTGTGCTCTTAGTAAGTTGCCCAAACTTGCTGCATGTCAGTTTCCTCATCTTGAAAATGAGGATGATACTAACATCTACATTCATGGGAGATCTTATTTTATTTTTAATTTTTTTTTAAGATTGGCCCTGAGCTAACATCTGTTGCCATTTTTCCTTTTTTTATTCTTCTCCCAAAAGCCCCCCAGTACATAGTTGTATATTCTAGTTGTAGGTCCTTCTAGTTCTGCTATGTGGGACATCGCCTCAGCACAGCTTGATGAACAGTGATAGGTCAGCACCTAGGATCCGAGCCCGTGAAACCCTGGGCCACATGAGGCAGAGGGCACAAACTTAACCACTCAGGCATGGGGCCAGCCCCCCAGGAGATTTATAGATTGATGAGTTAATGCATTTTGAACTGTGCCAGGCACATGATTGTTCTCAGTAGAGAGAGAGCTCTTATTATTATGTAAATCTATGCAGTTATCTCTCATTAATTTACTGCCTTATTTTTATACATAGAAATACTCAGCTTACTAAGTGCTTTTACATACATTGAATGATTTTCAACTTTTAAATAACAACATGAGGTAAGTATACGCACTTTTAAGAACAAATGATCAGAATATACTATGGGTTGAATTGTGTCCCCCAAAACTGATATGTTGGAGTCCTAATGCCCACTACCTAACAATGTGACTTTATTTGGAGATAAGGTCTTTACAGAGGTGATCAAGTAAAAATGAGGTCAGTAAGATGGGAGCTAATCTGTATCACTGGTATCCTTATAAAAAGGGAAAATTTGGACACAGATGTGCATAGAGAGAAATGTGAGGAGACATGTGGATAAGATGGCCTTCTACAAGCCAAAGAGAAAGGCCTGGAAAAAGTCCCTCCCTCACAGCCCACAGAAGGAACTGACTTTGGTGATATCAGCAAGATGGTAACTAGGAGGTCCCAAGCCCGTGTCCCCTACAGAAATAAACATTTGACACCATCCACACACAAAAATGCCTTAGTGAGAGCTTTGCAATGCAAGTGGGCAACTCAGAAGAAATGAATAAATTCCTAGAAACATACAACCTGCCAAGACTGAATCATAAAGAAACAGAAAATCTGAAAAGACCAATAATGAGTAAGGAGATTGAATCAGTAAGTAAAAACCTCGCAATAAAGGAAAGGCTAAGACCAGACAGCTTTACTGATGAATTATACCAAACAATTAAATAAGAATTAATCCAATCCTTCTCAAACTCTTCCAAAAAATATCAAAGAGTGGGAAACACCCCCAAACTCATTTTACAAGGCCAGCATTATCCTGATATCCAAACCAGATAAGGACACTATAAGTAGAGAAAATTATCGGTCAATATCCCTGATGAATATAGATATAAAAATCCTCAACAAAATACTAGCAAATCAAATTTAATAGCACATTAAAAGGATCATACACCATCATCAAGTGGCATTTACCCCTGGGATGCAAAGATAATTCAACACATGCAAATCAATAAATGCGATATACCACATCAACAGAATGAAGGATGGAAATCATAGATGATCATCTCAATAGATGAAGAAAAAGCATTTGACAAAATTCAACACTCTTTCATGATAAAAACTCTCAATGATTTAGGTATAGAAGGAAAGAATTTACCGCAACATACTAGGGGCCATATATGACAAGCCCACAGCTAACATTATACTCAATGGTGAGAGGCTAAAAGCTTGTCCTATGTGACCATGAAAAAACAAGGATGTTCGCTCTTGTCACTCTTCAACATAGTACTGGAAGTCCTAGCCAGAGCAATAGGCAAGAAAAATAAATAAAAGGGTATCCAAATTGGAAAGGAAGAGGTAAAATTGTCTTTATTTGCATATATTTATTTCCTATATATAGAAAACTCTAAAGACTCTACTAAAAAATTGTTAGAACTAATAAACAAATTTAGTAAAGTTGCAGAATGCAAAGTTATATACAAAATCAGTTATGTTTCTACACACCAACAACAAACAATTTCAAAAAGAAATTAAGAAAATAATCCCATTTACAATAGCATCAAGAAGAATAAAATACTTAGGAATAAATTTGACCAAGAAAGTGAAAGAAATGTATACTGAAAACTATAAAACATTGATTAAAAAAATGGAAATAGATATAATTAAATGGAAAGATATCCCATGTTCATGAATTGGAAGAATTAATATTGTTAAAATGTCCATGCTACCCAAAGTGATCCACAGATTCAATACAATTCATATCAAAATTCCAATGGCATTATTCACAGAAATAGAAAAACTATCCTACAACTCATGTGACCACAAAAGACACCTAAAAGACAAAGCAATCTTGAACAAGGAGAGCAAAGCTATAAGCATCACACTTCCTGATTTCAAAACATATTACAAAGCTACAGTAAGCAATACAGTATGGTACTGGCCTAAAAACAGACATATAGACCAATGGAACATAATTGAGAGCCTAGAAATAAATCCATGAATTTATGGTCAACTGATCTTTAACAAGAGTGCCAAGGACATACAATGAGGAAAGGATAGTCTCTTCAATAAATGGTGCTGGGAAAACTGGATATCCATGTGCAGAAGAATGAAATTAGATCCTTATCTCACACCATATACAAAATCAACTCAAAACGGATTGAAGAACTAAATGTAAGACCTGAAACTATAAAACTACTCAAAGAAAACATAGGGAGAAAGCTTTTGACGTTGGTCTGGGCAATGATTTTTTGGATATGACCCCAAAAGCACAGGCACCAAAAGTAAAAATAGACAAGTGGGATTGCATCAAACTAAAAAACTTATGAACAGCAAAGGAAACAATGAACAGAGTGAGGAGACAACCTAAGAATGGGAGAAAATATTTGAAAACCATATATCTAATGAGGGTTAATATCCAAAATTATAAAGAATTCAAGCAACTCAATAGCAAGGAAACAAATAACCAAATTAATAAATGGGCAAAGGACCTGAATCAAGATTTCTCAAAAGAATGGGCTGGCCCCGTGGCCGAGTGGTTAAGTTCGCGCGCTCCGCTGCAGACGGCCCAGTGTTTCGTTGGTGCGAATCCTGGGCGCGGACATGGCACTGCTCATCAGACCACGCTGAGGCAGCGTCCCACATGCCACAACTAGAAGGACCCACAACGAAGAATATACAACTATGTACGGGGGGCTTTGGAAGAAAAAGGAAAAAACAAAAAAAAAATCTTTAAAAAAAAAAGATTTCTCAAAAGAAAACATGCAAATGGCTAACAGAATTTGAAAGGGTACCCAACATCTTTAATCATCAGAGAAATGAAAATCAAAACCACAGCGAGATATCACCTCACATCTGTTAGGATGACTATTATCAAAAAGATAAGAGATCACAAAAGGTTGGTGAGGATGTGGAGAAAAGGGAATCTGTACACTGTTGGTGGGAATGTAAATTGGTACAGCCACTATGGAAACTAGTATGACGGTTCCTCAAAAATTGAAAAATAGAACTACCATATGATCCAGTCATTCCACTTCTTGGTGTATATTCGAAGGAAATTAAATCAGTATCTCGAAGAGATGTCTGCACTCCCATGTTGATTTCAGCATTATTCACAATTGACAAGATACGGAAACAACCTAAATATCCATCAATAGATGAATGGATAAAGAAAATGTGGTATATGTAGACAACGGAGTATTATTTAGCCTTACAAAACAAGGAAATCCTGTCACTTGTGACAACATGGATGAACCTGGAGGACAACATACTAGGTGAAATAAGCCAGACACAGAAAAACAAATATTGCGTAATCTCACTTACATGTGGAATCTAAAACAGTCAAACTTATAGAAGCAGAGAGTAGAACGGTGGTTTCCAGACGGTGGGGAGTGGGGAAATGTAAAGATGTTGGTAAAAGAGTACAAGGTTTAGTTATGCACTAAATTATGAATCAGTTCTGGGGATCTAACATACAGCGTGGAGACTATAGTCAGTGATACTGTACTGTATCCTTGAAATTTGCTAAGAGAGTAGATTTTAAGCATTCTCACCACACACACACACACAAATGATAACTATGTGAGCTGATGGAAATGTTAATTAATTTGATTGTGGTAATCATTCCACAACATATACATATATCAAAACACCACGTTGTAGTCCTTAAATATATACAATTTATATTTGTCAATCATGCCTCAACAAAGTTGGAAAAAATAAAATTATAAGTTTTAAAAAAGAAGCAAGCAACTCTGCTGACACCTTACTTTTGATCTTCTGGCCTGGTGAACCTGAGACAATAAACTTCTACTGTTTAAGCCACTCAGCTTGTGGTACTTCGTTATGACACCCTTAGTAAACTAACACAGAGTAGTAAAATGAACTGCTTTGCTAAGTAGAGTAACGTGAGAACCAGAACCAGAACAAAGCCTAGTTTTCTGCTTCTGACCAATGTGCTTTTTCTGGTAACTTGGATGCTCTCTGTCTAACAATTCATTAATCTTTCTCTGCCTTTCTATCCACTGATTTTTTTTTAAAGATTTTATTTTTTCCTTTTTCTCCCCAAAGCCCCCCACTACATAGTTGTATATTCTTCGTTGTGGGTCCTTCTAGTTGTGGCATGTGGGACGCTGCCTCAGCGTGGTCTGATGAGCAGTGCCATGTCCGCGCCCAGGATTCGAACCGACGAAACACTGGGCCGCCTGCAGCGGAGTGCGCGAACTTAACCACTCGGCCACGGGGCCAGCCCCTCTAGCCACTGATTTTTAAAGTTAGCAGAAGCTCCCTGCTCTGGAATGTTGTGTACAAGACATTTCATGCCTCTGCGATTGTCCTACCTGTTTTAAGGATGCTCTCTAACGTATTCTAAGGTCAGACGTGACTTATCACGCGTAAACCAGTTCACAAGGAATAACAACCTCATAGAGAGTTTAGATGTCCACAAAGGCTCACCCTCAAAGCCAGCCTCTTTGATTTTTCCCACCTCTTCAGTTCTGGTATCATTTGAGCTGTGACCTCTCAGGACGCGTCCCTCCACCATGGCTCCAGCTCACCCAAGGAAGGATAGATAAGGTAAAGTAGGCATCACCTCTCATATTCTCCTGGTTTTCTCATGATTCAAGCCCCAAATGCTTTGTAAACCAAAACGCTATACAAATTTAATATTTTGTTTTCATGTATGCAAATCCAGGCCTTGAAAATTATACAATATAGACAGACTTAGAAATGATTAATGACAGACTAATGGGATTGTATAACTATGCAGTCCATGAATAGAATCTTATAAAAAATGAACTGTTAGTCAGAAGATATTGCGTTTTGCCAAATGCCATTCCTGTAAGGACATCACGTCCCATTATCAGCTCAGCAGCATCAATCATGTGGACAACATTGTCAAGGATGTCATTAGAGCGACTCTAACTTCTGCTAAGCTAACCCAGTCTTTTTACAGGGCTTATTTTAAGCGAACTTGGTTTTTTGTCTCATTCTGGATCTTTAGAGCTTTTCTTAGAAGATCAGTATTCTCACACAGTTCGGGACCTAAAATCATTGTTTTGTCCTGAAAATTTCTCCAACATTCAGCATAAGTTCTCTTGTTCTAGAAGGACATTCACATTGCCCATGTGGGACATAGCTTTGAGTTCTAGCCTTTGTTAGTTATGTCCAAACAGAAGAAGGTTAGTCAGGTTACTAGTTGTGTCATGACACTTGACCAGGAATCAGAAGCTAGGATTCTCTAGTGGTTTCAGGCCTGATATCTATGGCTTTAGGGCAAGAGTGTGTGACCTGACTTCAGAAAACTTGGATTGTCATTCCAGCACTGTCATATTTGACCCTATATACTTAGGAAATCATTTATGTATCTTGAACTTGTTTTCCCCACGAAATCAGTTCAACGAGTTTTGGCAAATATGTATACCCACGTAACCCACACGCAGATCAAGGTACGGAACATTCACATCACCCCAGATAGTTCTCTCGTGACTCTTTGAAGTCAATTCCCCCGAATCCACAAGGAGACAATCACTTTTCTTACTTCTGTCACCATAGACCATAGACTTATTTTGCCTGTTGTAGAACTTGATACACTATACACTGTTTGTGTCTGGCTTATTTTACTCAAGGTAATGTCTGTGAGACTGATCCACACTGTTGCACGACCAGTCATTTTTTTCCCTTTCATTGCTGAGCAAAAGTCTTTTGTATAAATGTACATATATGAACCTTTCTTAATTAGTAAAATAAGTAGAATAATTCGAATTTGAGACCTAGATACACTGCAACTATTTCTGTGATGTTGGACAAGGCATTTGGGTGTACTGACTTGTTTTCCTTATCTATATAAAGTGGAGAATAATCTCATTTCTCCCTCTCTTTTAACACTTTGTAACAAGGATTAGACACATTAAAGGCCTCTCCCACACCACTACTGCTACGCTAGCCAAGCCACCATCCTCTCCTGTCTGGACTACTGGTAAACCCTACACAAATCAATGTATAGAATGTTGTAGAATATTGTATATCTACAATGTATAGAATCAATGTATAGCACAGCACGTACTCTTTTGTGTATGGCTTCTTTTTTTCCACATAACGTCTGTGAGGTTAGGCTGCCAACTGATCTTCTAGCTTGACTCATCCTCCAATCAGCGGCCAGAATGAACTTTAAATGTAAATTAGAATATGTCATTCCCTTACTTAAAACCCTTCAAGGGATCCCCATTTCTCTTAGAATAACATAGAAATTTTTACCAGGGTTTACCTGGACCTACCTCCCCTTCCCCAACCCGTGTTCACTCTTGCCACTCTCCCTTCATTCAATATATTTTGTTCCTGTGTCTCCAACATGCTCTATTCATTCCCACTGTGGAAGCTGAAGAATGTTTCCCCCCTCTAGCACAAGTATGCTTGTTCCGCACTTTAGATCTCAGCTTATATATTGCCTTCTCAGAGAGGCCTTCTCTGAGCTCTCTAACTAGGTAGAGGGCACACAGAAACTGTTCAATAATTATTTCTTGGATTAATAAATAAGAGGAGTTTAGCGTATTTTGTACACTGTAAAGTATAAAACGTATGTGGACATTTGTTAGGTTTTTAAATAACAAATGTACATAATAAAATATATACTCCTAAATTAGACCACCTTTGTGGTCACTATGAAAAAAGACCAGCCTAGACTTGCATTCTGGAAGCTAACACTTAAAATGTGGAATAAAAGAGAGGAGAGTGGAGAATACCTAATGATCTAGAAATGATAACTGAAAAGTACATCAGACAAGTGTTCTGAGGGTGGATGTCTGACACGTGGGAGGCTTCCTATGGGAGGGAAGTGGTGGAAAATCTTGGGGTTCGTTAGAAGATTCGATGTAGGTTTCATGAGGTAGTGGGAAGACAATGACAATAAAATTATTGTTGCTAATTTCTTTTTATTTTTGTAAATCAGAATGTCAATGTATAAATTATAAGCGAATAAAATTTAGTAGAATATCTCCCAAATGAACTCCATTTTCCTTCTGTTGATATTAACAATGTTCTGCTCTCCTGCTATTACTCATGCTGGCTGATTCTCAGCGTATTCTCAGGCAACAAACATCTGTTCTCTAGTTCTCCTTTAACTCCACCAGTCTCACCAAGAGAGGATCATGTTTTTTTCCAAACCTGCATATTGTTCTTGTACGTATCATCTTATAAATCGATAAAATATAAGTAGGAAAAAAGAGCTCTTTCACTGAAAACTAAGTTGGACATTTTGGAAAGAATTGATAAGAGTGATTTGCCTTTTAATTTTTTCCTGCTGAAATAGGTGTGGATGATACAATTGTAGAAGATTTGAATGGGATTGTAAAAATCTGGACATATTCTGCACTCCGATGGCTTTCGGTGTCTTCAAGTTCTTCCACAATTTAAGGAAACAGAAACTCAAATATTTGCTTTTAGTCAAGTTATTTCTAAGCAAAGAAAAACTCTGGACCTACATCAAAAGATTAGCAAACAACTCTTCTCATTAATGAGGCAACTAAAGGTTCTGACTCATGTGAGAAAAAAAAAAGCACTCCCACTGAGCCGAATGTAGTCTTTTTTCTGCTATTTTGGAAGTATAATCAGTCATCAAAATGGAGAAATTGAGACTTTCATTTCAGTTTAGTCATGGACCACTGCTAAATCCAATGGTCATTTCTCAGTCTTCTTCATATTTGAACTTAAGCTTTTCAAACAGTTAATTCTCTTGTTCTTGAAATATTTTCTCCATTTTGTTCCCAGGAACCCCTCTTTTTGTTCACTTCCTACCTGGCTGTCTCCTCCTTCTCAATCTGTTTTTTTTCTGGTTTCTTCTCATCTTCTCTACCATAGGGCTCAACTTTTAGACTTCACCTTTTCTCTATCCAGGCTAACCCCCGCAGCGATTTTATCTGGTCTCATGATTTTAAATATCTTTACACTGATGACTCCCACATTTATATCCCCAGCCTAAACTTCTCACCTCAACTCTGGATTTTTATACCCAGCTACCTACACACCATCTCCATTTGAGTGTTTAATAGGCATCTCAAACTTAGCATATTAAAACACGCCCTTCTTATCTTCCTCCACCCCAAACTGCTTTCTCATAGTCTACATCTCAGTAAATAACTCCATCCATCCAGTTATTCAGTCCTAAAAGCTTGGGGCCATCTGTTATTTCTCTCCTTCACAGTCCAGTTTGTTCCATCAATGATCCGAGTGGCTTCATCTTCAAAAATAATCTCAAATCCAACCTCTTCCCATCACTTGTCCCTCATTCAACTCACCACCATCTTGAACCTGCACTTAATGCAAAGCCTTCTAACTGTGTCTCTTCTACTCTAGACCCCCTTCAGTCTATTCTCAACAAAGCAGCTCCAGTAATAATGCAAAAACAAATAATAAAATATCTTCTTTCTAGGATTGTTGTAAAGATTAAATAAAAAGAAATTAGGAGAGTGTCTATGGAGAGCAAGCAATTAATCTTCTCTGATGCTGTTGTTCTTATAGGACATAGCTGCACCAATTTTTCCATTTCTCCCATGATTCTTAAACAGCAAATTTCTCCCCTGCATCCGTAAATATATTCATATTTCCAAAAACATTTCCTTGAACCTGTACTGTTCCTTAACCTCCTGGTCCAACTCTGGCCTCCTTTTAACAAACAAGCTTATTTCAATACTAATATACTCTCCTGGTAATGCTTCCTTCTCTTGCCTTCACTCTTTGTCTGACTTTCTCCTCAGTTCTTGGATGAGCTGTCTTTCACTAAATCACTGATGTTGCTACAATGAACAAATCCACCCCACTGTTCTCTCCTTTTGTAAGTGTAGATTACACCTTTCTATAAAGTCTCCTCCAGTGATTTCCCTGCTATGACTCTCTCCAGATTCTTCTCTTACTCTTAGACAACTCCTTTAATGTACATGCCTTCTTATCTTTATTGTTAGTATTTATGAGGATTTCGATTATCAAGCTTGGCCCTCCTCTATATAATTATACTGAATCATATCAGTCAAGCTGGTGGCCTTTAAATACCACCTATTTATCGAAGATTTCCAGTTCCATCTATCTGGCTCAGGTGTTTTACTTGAGCTTTAGAATACCTGAATGTGCTCCTCAAAATCAAAATGATCAAAACCGGGAGCTATGTTCAAGAATATTTATATCAGCATTGTTTGAAATTAAAAAAAAATGTTGGAAATAATCTAAGTGCATCAACAGAAGTGGGGATAAACTGTAGTATAGTCAGTCATTGTACCATTAAACAGCATGGAACATGAATAAACGACAAGCACACAAATCAGCTTGGATGAATCTCAAATAATAATAACAATAGTAATAAGATCGAGTGAAAGAATTAAGTCATGGAATGCCATATGCTGTAACAAAATTAAACATTTTATCGTGTGTAGGAATATATCCATAAGTGGTAAAACTATGGAAAGAAGGGAATGATTCTGGATGTTTGGATAGGATTGGAAAGAAGCATGTAGCTATATAGCATCAATGTTATTGGTAACGTCCTAGCTGTGTAGTGAGTTCACAAGTATTCATTTTCTTATTATGACTCATAACTTGCCTATATATTTTAGATGTTCTTTTTATGTTTTACATAACAATTTTATTTAAAAAAATAAAACCAAATTTATATTACTCCTAACCTAAGAGTTTATTTATTTATTTTCTGTGTTCCCTGTCTTGGTTTATGTCAACATCATCAATCTCTTTGCTCCAGTTAGAAAATTTAACCACATTTTTAAACTTCTTTCTGTCTCTCACATTCAGATATAAAACATGTTATCATGTCCCATAATCAATTTGATTCTATTCAGACTTAGCTCTTGAGTCTAACTCCTTATTTCCATTCCCAGGATAACTGCTACACTCAAGTCCTCATCATCTCTTTCACAGGAAATTTTAGAAACCTCTCAACTGTGCTCCCTGTCTCCCGTAATTTACCTAAAGTCTTGTTCCCAAACACAAATTTGATTAAGTCAGTTTTCTAATCTGAATCTTAGCCAGCTTTCCAAACATCACAGTCTGATCTAACTTATCTGCACACCCCCATCTCTTACCATTTGATGGACATTCCTTTCTTTAACTCCTAGACACTATGGTCCACTCTTCTTCAAAGCACGGACCTTCATATCTTTATTCATGTCTTTGCCTCTTCTTGGAGTGCCTTTTCCTTCCTCCTGCATCTGCCTAGCATCTTCTTGTCATTTAAGACTCAGGCTAAGTATAATCTCCATGAAGTCATCACTGGCTACCTACATACATTCATCATTCGCCCTCCTGTGTTCCCATTGCTCTCTGTAATATAGCACTTGGATCAATGTATAAGTTTAGCTAATTCTGATGGTTTTTCTGCCTCCCTAACTGGACCATTTGCTTCTTGAAGACAGAGAGGTTGTTTTATTTGTCTTATTCATCGTTGTGCATGCCAATCTGTGTGTATGGCATGGCTGCCCTCCATCTTCAATGAATGCTCCAATTTCAAGATTCTGTAACTGTGACTAATTCACTGAACTGCTTGATGTCACAGAAAAAATGTTTACATCTTCTTAAGTGTCCTTTCAAAAATCTTAACTTACTTATTTGTAGGAAGTAGTTATCCCATTTAGGATATTACTAGGAACACATTCATAAATATTATAAAGGTTTATTCTTTATAAACAAAAGTGTGCAGACATTGGTAAGAAAGACTGTGGGGATAAGAACAGAAATCAATACGTATTGAGTGCTTAGTAGGTGTCAGGACTAGGTGAGGCTCTTTTACATAATTTTATTTATTTCTCTCAAGAACCTTTAATTGTGGATATTAAATTTTTCATTTAATGGTGGTGATAATGAGGCTCATGGGTCTCAACTACTTTGCCTAATGTCACACAGTGAGCTAGTGTCTGTAAGTCAGATTAGGTTAGGCTCTGCCACAGTAAAAAGCAGCCCCCAAATGTTAGTGTCTTAAAACAGTGAACATTTCTTCCCCACTCCTCTATGCATCCCGTATGGATTAGCAGGAGTTCTCTGCTCATCACAGCCACCCTGGGATATAGGCTGACAGATCAGTCCCATCTCAAATGTTATCAGACACCACCATTCATATTTCACTGGCCAAAGCCTTACCTGGCCACACCTAAGTCCAAGAGACAAAAGTACAATCCTAACATTTTTCCCAGAAGAAGGAAAGCTAGAATCATTTGGGAGACAACACTAACAACCATCTCAAGTATGAAACCACAAATTAAAACCACATCTGCCTAACTTCTAAGTTTACCCTCCTTTCTATCACATTAGCCATTTCAATTATTTCTTTATCTAGAATTGGGCTAAATTACATTTTATAAAGAAACCTAATATATGGTTCTTGAGGAAGGTACACAGAATCTCTGCACCAGTAATTCTCAAGTGTCAGTGTCCATCAGAAGCACTTGCAAATTCTGGCACTCCTCATATAAAATTAGAATCTTCTAGGCGGAGGGGAGGGGGCCTTTATTGGGAACAAGCACCCTAGGTGTATGGGTTGCTACAAGGGGACCACATGTTGCAAGAGCAGTGCTCCCGATCTGAAGTTTCAAACCTCCACTCACTTAATCTAAGGTATCTTGCTGCTTATTACTCATTTCCTTCCTGAGAATTCTTCAGTGCGAAGTGTCACACATGCTTCTTTGAACACATGATCCTCTCAGATTCTTTTCTAAAGCAGTCTCTGCCCCTCCCCAGGTTCTCTGGGCACTGGAGAGGACAGAGCTTA
This sequence comes from Equus asinus, assembly GCF_041296235.1. Lineage (NCBI taxonomy): Eukaryota > Metazoa > Chordata > Mammalia > Perissodactyla > Equidae > Equus > Equus asinus. The sequence goes on along the minus strand of NC_091801.1, from coordinate 71,253,094 downwards.
CTGAATAATGCATTTCATCCCTAGACTACTTGAAAGGGGCCCTGCTTAATGCAGTAGAAATTTTTGGATGATTCATTCTGGAGCCACTGATCAAAAGTAAAGCTAATGGGAACAGGTGAGCTCGGGTGATTGATATCTTCCAAGGGACAGTGAATAAAATCCCCATCACAAGGAAAGAGACCAAGGAATGAAACCAAGAGTCAGACAGGCAGAGAAACCTTTCCCTCCATTTAAGCTTTAAAATAAATTTAGTCACAGTCCCCTGTAAGCCTCAGACTAGACGTTACTGTGTCTAAACTAATTCTACAACGTGGGCATCATGTTTCTGGGTCTGAGCTGATAGTGCCTTGTGGTGTTGGTGAATGAGGCAGGCAAGGAATGAAACTGACAGGGCCAGGAAAACATCAAAAATCCCTCAGAAACACAGTGAAGGGGAAGAAAGTCAGCCCTCATCAGACAGAAAGGAGGCGATTCTCACAGAGCTCCTGCTCGTGTGTCCCTTGGAGGGAGAGCTTCGTTTCACTTGGCTTCCGTGCCAATCAAAATGCCCCCTTGGCAGTGGATAAAATAAAATAAAGAAGGCAGAAATAAATGCCAAAACAAATTCATGCACAGAATGACCTTCCAAAAGCTGCAAGGCCCAGCTAAGCTGTCCTCTACCAAAATGAACTGAAAGGGCAAAGAAAAAGAATCTATAATTTAACTTCAGCTAGAAAAATCTTTAAAATGAGCTGAGGTACTAAAATATTTGCCAATCTCTTCTTTCGGATGGTGACCTAACGTTCAATGAATGTCTCAGAATGTGCCAGGTATTTCATATGCATTTTCTCATATTGTTTCCTAACAGCATTGTGACATGGATGGCACTGTCTCCAGTTCATGTTTAAGGAAATAAGTCAAGGTTAAGTACACTGCCCAAGGTCACATTGGAAAGAAGAAGCAAGTGTGAGATATTTGTTTTGTTTTACTGTAAAATTCATCACATTTTTTTCCCATGCAAGACAACTCCTCAAATTTGTATTAGAATAAGAAAACTCCATTCGATGCATCTAAAATTTCAATGTCTTTTCTCCTCTTTGTTTGATGTCAAGAAATATGCCTCATCCAAAATGGTTGGCTGGATACAAAATGGCTGAAGACAAATGTTGTAAAAGCATAGAAATACATTTTTTGCACCTTACTTTAATTTAGGTGTAAGAACCTTGGTCCACAAGACTAGACTCCAGGTCTAGTGACCCCGACCTGTGATCTTCAGAAGCTGTTGAGGAGAATCTACACTTCATCTCACTCTGCTTGAGTACTTACCAGCAAGAACAATGCAGTCGAGCAGAGAGGGCCACCTGGCAAGGCATACAAGGCATACAAAACCCCAATAGACAAAGCCATAGAGTCCAAGGGCAACTAGAGAAAGGAAAAGCTCCTATTGCATCATGTCAGCCTTGGACAAGAATGTAAGAGATCTCTCATCATTCCAGCATGAGATCCTGGCAGAAATCCACGCTGAGAGGAGACATTGCCTGTGCAGCCTTCCTTGGCCCCATAGGGTCAGATGGGACTAACCACCTTAGTACCAGGCATCATGATGTTGGAACTGACAAACCACAGGAAAGCATCTGCCTCATCACCCACCTTGCACTGTTTGATAAGGAAAGGTACCCCCTCCTCCAGCCCACTAAATAAGAATAAAACACAGGGCAAGGAGTTTGAAGAGGGAGCTAACTCAGAAGACTCTAGGACTGACAGGTCATTAGATCAACAAATGGAAAGCACACAGGTTCAGGCATCAGACAGAGTTGGAGTATAACCTAAACTCCACTACTAACTAGCTGAGCGACCTTGGACAATTTACTTAACCTCTCTGAACCTTTCAGGGTTGTTGTGAAAAACAAACAACATCACGTTTTCAGAGGGAAGCAATATAGTGGAGTAGTGAAGAGCACTATCTTTGGAGTAAAAGATACCTGGAGGGCAGCCCAGTTACGTAGTGGTTAAGTTCGCGTGCTCTGCTTTGGTGGCCCGGGGCTTGCGGGTTTGGATCCCAGGCACGGACTTACACATCGCTCATCAAACGTCCCACATGCAAAGCAGAGGAAGATTGGCACAGATGTTAGCTCAGGGCCAATCTCCTTCAAACACACACAAAAAATGTGGAGAGCAGCTCCACAACTTAATATCCATGTGATGCTGTACTAGGCAATGTAGTGTACTTTCTAAGCCTCAGCTCCTTCATCTTGCCAAATTGGGCTAATACATATACACCTTGTGTTAGAGGTACACAGAGCAATAGCGATGAAACTTAAAAACATAGCTCTAAAGAAAAGAAACAGCTATAACATTTCCATTCACACATTCCTCATGATGTAAGAACACCTTCAAATAGAACACACATAGATACACCAAAATAGTTCTCTGTGGGATGGGGGGCCATGGGAAAGGGGTGTGAGGATAAAAAGGGATAAATAAATTAATTAAATGAAAGGGAGCCTTGTATAGATAAGTAATTAAAAACCAACCATAATTAAAAAACAAATTCTGCACAAACCAACAATAAAGTTGGAGATAATAACTGGGCGTATCTCCTGGGCTTGTTGGGGGACGAAGTGTGGAAAAGCTTGGGAAGCGTTTAGCAGAGTATCTGCCACATACCCTTGATGGTAACGGTTTTGTAAGATCCTTGTGTGTGTAGCAATCCTCCCTTTTCTCCCACTATGAAGCTTGGACTATTTTCTGAGGAACATCGCCAGGTCCCTTTTCTTGAGAAGCAGATTATTTGCCAAGATGTCTGCCAAATCCAATTTTCCGTCTTTTCCACAATTCAAAAAGTGGGAGCTATCTCCCCAAATTCAGTGTTCTATTTGCAAAGGACACAAGCAAATAGCTCTCGGGTCTAACATAGAAGACTCGACTTTAGCCTATAAAATTATGAAGATGATATCAGCTAAAAGCGAATTATGTTAAGTTGATCATTTCTCATCTTTGATATTCAAAATGACTTGGCCAGGTTACATTTACTTATGTATCAGACTATTAAGGGGGCACAGTGGTCTTGTCCCATCTAATCCTTTATTAAACCAAAATTAAAAATAATTTCTGAATTCCATTATTAATATCCTCCCTCCGTGAAAAGTATCTCCCTCAGCAGACCCTATTGACATTCAGTCTAGACACTGCTGGAGGAACTCACTTCATGAATATCAATAAACGTGTTGCATAGAGATGGGAGGATATTAAATTATTTCTGAGCATTTGACAGTTGACAAAATGTTAGTATAATAATTAAAAGTGCAGACTGTTTAAATGCAAGGTAGGTGATCCTCAGCGCAGCAGTGCACGTTGGTCATATGGGAACAGCATCTCTGCTAGAAGGAAGCTAAGGAATAAACTTAACCTTGCCTTCAGTGCATTTTGGCCTTACACCTTCAGGGAATCTTACACAGAAACATAGAAAAGGGCTTCTTTTCCAAATGCCATTGACAGCTCAGATTATGCTCTTGATTTAGGGAAAAAAATTCAAAAAATATATTGATGTAATTTCTTGCCTTCATTTTCTTTCTCCTCCAACAGTAGACAGATTTAAATGCTAATGGACTAATTAGAGGGCAAAATAGGTCTAGCTGGTTGCCGTTTTCCCATTCACTTCCACCCTCCACCCCCACCCTCATCAAATGCCCCCTCCCTAGATATTCTTATGCAATTGTTCTAGGGAGGAACCTGGGCGTCAATATTTTTTAAAAGTTCCTCGGTTGTTTCTAATGTACTGTCAAGGCTGACACCTAATGAGCTAAAGCCATGGTTCTCAAACTTGAGCGTGTACAAGGTTCACCAGGGGTGCTTACAAAAATATAGATTTCTAGGATCCACCCCCTGGGAATCTGCTTAGTTCTCGGGTAGGACTTGGAAATCTGTATTTTTAACAAACACTGAGGGATTCTGAATCAGGTAGTCCAAGGAAAACATATTAAGAAAACTGGACTGGTTGCATTTTTCCTTTTCAGCTTAAACAAGCCCTTCCCCTCAGCTGTTGAAGGAATGCAGACTAAAGGGCAGGACTACATTCTGTTGCCCTCGATCAAGATACTTTCAGTGGAGACACCCAACTACATTTTGCTGATAACACGTGCAGGATCCAGACCAAAAGCATAAGGGGAAGCAGAAGTAATATTATCAAGTACTTACTATACTCCTAACTGAAGTCTCAAAGCATAGAGGTAGAGGGAGTTTCCATATCCTTTCCTAGATCCTACTGCTGAAGGGAGGAGAGCTGGAGTTCATCTTATGTTCTCTCTAAATCCAAAGTCCCTGGAAATGAAGGGCAATGGGTCAGGGGTTGGGAAATCTAAACACTAGTCTCCAATTCTGACTTCTCCTCCTTCCTCTATGTTATGAGATAGGCATCCATACTCTGCCAGTTTCTATTTCAGCATCTATCCAGATTGGGGATTGGGTGGGGTTGGGGGTTGGCGCCTGCCTCTGCCTGCTTCAGGAAGATCACATGAAGGTGAAGATGCGTGAGTAAGTGCATGTGAAAACTCTTGAGATTTGTTGGAAGAAAATAATAATGTAGATGACATAAGATTTAGTCTGTGAAAAGCAAAAATGCTAACGTGGTTGGACATCTTGTGCGCTTTGTTCATTTGTCCATTTATTTACTCCTCAAACATTGTTTGAACACCTATTGTTTACAGAACCATGATGATTGGGAAGGGTACAGACAAAACATTTTCAGTTTGGTGAGAAGAGGAGGAGGTGAGTGGGTGGGAGATGGTGAGGAGTAGAGGAGGTGGAGTGAGGAAGGGAAAGAGCAAGCAGAAAAGGAGGTAGAATGTGGGTCAGGGAGATTTGGACAAGAATAGAACACATTTATGTGTGTATAAAAGTTTTACAGTTTACAGAATGCTTTTTTATCCGTTGTGTCACTTAATTTCATTCTTCTCAGACTTCAACATGCAGAAGAATCACCTTGAAGAATATTGTTAAAACGGATTCCTGGGCCCCACCCCCAGAAATTCTGATTCAGTGGGTCTAGGCTGAGACTGGTGCTTATGGGGTAGATGGTGGTTCATGGACAGCCCACACTTTGAGTGGCACTGATTTCACTCTCCGTACAACACTATGAGGCAGATAAGGCTGGCATTATGATCCCCATTTATCATTCCCATTTTTTTAAAAAAGAGGAAATTGAAGTTCAGAGAAGTTAGGAAACTGGTTTAAGGTCTCCAAAATACTCAGACTCTTTGATGCCAAGCCTTGGGCTCTTCTCTATGTGAATGATGCAAGCTCAACATTCTTTGAGGTTGTGCATGGGGAAATCTGAATGATGGCCACTGCCTTCAAAGTGGAGAGAGTTGCCATGGATACAAATATTGTTATAATGGTATGTAAGGAATTTCCTTTAACCATAAATTCTCTAAGAAATAGTTCCAGCAAGATATAATCTATTTCTGCTCCTTAAAGAATCAACATTCCCACGGCAGGAGAACTAGATACCAGAAGTTCTCTGTGAAAAGTAGTGAGGTCTATAACTTCCTTGCAGTTAAGTTTTAACCACGTCTTGGGACTGATGTGAGGATTAAATGAGGATTAACGTGATCTAAAGTACCTTTGGCAGTTCCTGACACATAGTAGGTGTTCTATAAATGCTAGTTTCCATGTTTCCCTTTTCATTCTTAATCCAGATAATAACAATTGAGCACTGGCAAAACAGTGAGAATTTAACATATACTGAGATGTGAACTGGGTACTTAATTTACATCACTTTGTTTAATCTCATCACAATCCCAGGGAGCATGTTCTGGTGGTGTCATTCCATACCTGAGGAAACTGAGGCACAGAGTGATGAAGATCTTTTCCTATTCCCACCCTAATCAGAAGTAGAGCTAGGAGTCCAACGCAGGCAGCCTACTTCCTGAGCCTGCTCTCCTAAGCACATTGTGAAGATGCTTTACCAACTTGTGGATCAAGATGGTTCAACTGGTTAAAAGATGAAAGTGATGGGATAAGATGAGAAGAGTAATTCCACAGCGTGATGGCCAAGCCCGCCTTTTTCACCAGCACCAGTACATAGGAGGTAAAACAGTGCCCCGTGACTGTTGTTTATGCTATGGAAATGGCACTCTATTTTTCTGAGACAGGGAGAATGGCTGCCAAGGAGAACGGCTCTCCCCTTACTCCTATTCATCACTTCTTTCGGTCCCGATTCTTTTTTGGCAAGAAATACACACTTTTACTATTTAATCTCTGCAACTGCTTGTTACTTTACCTGTCAGTTCTTGTATTAATAAAGGGGCCTCTCACTGCCATTTGCTTATTCATTCTAACAATTCTTGGATGCACATGGTTCTTGAATACTTTCTGTGTGCAGGCAGTGTGAACTGGAGGTACAAGAGTAGAAACACACACACTCTGAGCCTGTCCTCTTGGTGCTTTCTACCTGGTAAGGGAGAGAAAAAGGCATACAAAAGGAAGAATTGCATTTCTGACTGTGGAATTTCAAACTTATATAAGAGTCCCAAGTGAAAGAAACATGATCTCATGAGAGAGTACGGGACAAGACGTGGACTTAGATTGTCCATACAGGAGACAGGGTCTACAGCAGCTGTCAAGGAAGGTGTCCATGGAGAAGTGCTCTTTGAGCTGAGATTTGAAGAGTGAAATGAAATCAACAAGGCTGAGAAGGGCGGGAGGAGGGGAGATGAGAAGCATAACATCTCTATGGTGGATGGGAGCAGGGAAAGTTCACAGAACAGAAAGAACCTCTAATTATATAAAAGAATGCTGACAGACCCTAAAGAAAGCTGACTCAAGAGAAAAAAGCATCCTCAGAATAGATATGCTATTGGAAGAAAGCAAGCTCACTCATTGATGTAAGAAATGTGATTGAATTTCTACCATGATCCAGTGTCTGGGCCAGGTATATGGGATGCTTCAAAGATGAAGACATGTTTCTTGACTAGTGGTTGAAAGTTACTGTAAATTCATTTAGAGCAGGGCCATGTTTTACTCATTGCTGCACCTTGTATTGATTATGCAGTCAGTGAATATCTGTTGAATAAAAGAGCAATTTTAAGTCACTAATTTTTCTTTGATTATTGATCAAATAAACATCAGTGCACCAATTAATCCATATTAACTTTAAACATATATATACATATATATGCATATATATTTACATTTGTATATGTATGTACACACACACACACACACACATATACACACCAAAGGCTCACCCCAGACTTAATGAACTACAAGCTTCAGGAAAGAGACTATAGCTCCAGAATTTTTTAAGTAACCAGAAGTGATTCACATGTCCAGCTATGGTTAAGAAGCTGGCTGACATCAAGTTTAAATGAATAGGTTTAGCTTCCCACTGTAATGCACAAAAATTAAAATTTAAACATATTTCAATGTCAGTGGTTAGCCACATCTTTTCTTCCCTCTAAAATTCAAGGAATACCACTATGGAATCCCAACAGCAATAGTGTGCTCACTATCTCAGATGGAGACTAGGAAACAAACCGTCCTTAGGAGAGTGTATAGAATAGTGTGAACTCGGTATTCCTGACCTCCACAACAGATCCGATAAGGCCCCTCAAAGGGGCATATGCTCTGGTTAAGAAATGTTCTTGTAGGGAAATTCACTTGATCTTTCATTTATTCTTGTATCCTGGTGACTTTCATGAAAGCAAAATTTCTTTTGCCAACCAAACAAAATGATGAGCTTTGATGCTACACATAAAAGCTGAATCTTACCAAATGAATCTGTTTCTTTGATGACTGTAGCCTCCACTTGGTCTTTAGCCATGGCAGGTGAATGTTTATATGTAGCTTAATGAATTAACAATAATTAAGTGCTTCAATTGCACATCAACTTGGTATAAAAGGACGATGACCCATCATCACTGGATTCCCAGGGCACTTGATGAAGCTGAGTCATATACTTGTCCCCGAGTGAGGGAAATTAGCAAAGGCAGATTTTTTTGCTGAATCCCTGAAGCACTCACAGATACACAGCATGGTCTGCCTAGGCATTGAGGCTCACAAAGCCAATGGTGAGGAGCCCATTAGAATATAGAAAAGTGAGGTGAAATATAAGCATAAACTCTTTTTAGCCCAATCTCACCTCAGCCACGTGAACAACTGCAATAACCTGGACCTGTGCCATCTGTGATTGACTCCATTTGTTTCACAGGAAACCTTCCTTTTTGAAAGGTAGATATTAAGCTTTTTAGTGCCTCCAGCAGAACATGTTAGTGCCTTGATTCCAAGGGTGTGGATCACATAAATCCGAACTGGCTCTGGTTTCGGTGGGAATACTGAAACCTTTCTCGGCTGACGCATCCAGGAATTAAAGAAGCATGACAGCTTTGAACCGTTGTCAAAAGCTGCATGGAATCTCATTTCTGGAAGGAGAGTTCCATTTTCTGTGATTTAGTGGAAGCATCTTCTTAAAACCTTTCCTTGTTTCTTCCAACCACTTTATTTCTACTCCTCTTTAGCTCTGCTGGGAAAGGTTACAATACCAGGAACATGAAGACTGAAAATAATTTAGGGAATCTGACTACAATTACACTGTGTTGGCAAAGCATGAAATTTCAATATTTTGTCAAGAACTTGTTTTTGAAAAGATTTATCTGTCTACCCACATATATATACATCTCATGTACACCTCTTTTTGTTTGTTTGTTTGTTTTTAGAACAGGAATTTGAGAGCTTGAGAAAGAAATCTTGTCACTACAAGTGACTGGAGATTTTTCTTCTAATTGGTATTCTGAGTCTCCTGTTGGCAAAAAGCATATTGTTGAAGGAAAGCACTAGCTTTCATAAGGCCAGTTGAGTGAATTTCCAACTTATCATGGTGATGTCACTGAAGAAAGCATCAATGTTCTGAATCCATTCATCTATTTATGGATTTAGCAAATTTTCATTTGGGGCCTACTGTGTAGCAAGACCAGTGTCTAAGGGGTAAAGAGAGTAAAGACAAAATTAATTAATTAATAATTAACTAAACCTGTTTTCAAGAGCTTACAAAATTGTGAAGAAGATAAGAACTCTGTATAATACGTTCCAAGGGAGAATATTCAGATACCCCAAGAAAAGTACAGACAAATGCTCTGAGAATTGGCAGGAGGGAAGCATGGATTATGGTTGGGGCACGTGGTTTCAGGCATTGCTTCAGGGAGGAGAAGGCAATGGGCTGGGCCTTGAAGTGTGGTAAAAGCATGAAAATACTCAAGCGGTAAGGGAAAAGAGGCAACTGGAGAAATATTGTCAGGCCAGGAGCAGAGTTGAGGCACCAGTCTCTGTTGCTGACGTTGAGTTTATAATAATGCCCGTCTGCTCAGCTATGTAATTTATTCTCAGTACTCTCAGAATGTGGGGGACAAGCACAGAAAAGGTAGTAGGGATTCACCTATGGATAAGGTGGATGCCACTGAAGATCAAAGAAAAGGACAGACAAAAGAGTGATTGAAAAGGTGAAGTATGGAATCTAAGATGGAGAGAAATCTCAAAGAGTTGGGATGTCAGTCAATAAACATCTTGCATTTAGAGGATTTTAGTGAATGTAGTATCTTTAAGGATCAAGCTGATCTCAATGAAGGCAAGGAGGTAGAGGGACAGAAGCTTGAGGATGTAGATGGTCCATGTGGTCTAAAAACGTTTATTCCACATGACAAAGTGAGAATAAGTGGAAGGTGAGAAGAGAGGAAACTCACAAAATTGCAGTAAAGAAGAAATATTATCTGAGGGCCTTACCTTGTCAGTGACCAAGGAAAACTGAAATTTGGGGCAGAGTAGAGTTAGTGGGGTCAGACCACTGATGGATAATGAGACTCAATTATAGATGGATGAGTATTCTGTGCCCTTAGATTCAGTTGAGCTCTGGTAAGGAGATCTGGCCATTCTGGTATGGACTTTGGCTTCTTTCCTCTAATCCATAGATGAAAGGTGTCCATTGGAAGGTAGAGAGGAAGAGAACTTAGAAACAATGGTGTGGCCCATTGCTCAGGAAACACTGGGTATGACAGACAAATTAATGCCACCTCCACCCAAAAATGTGCACATCCTAAACTCCCAGCACCTGTGAATATTTTACCATGGCAAAAGAGACATTGCAGATGTGACTAAGTTAAGGATCTTGAGACGGAGAGATTATACTGGATTATTCAGGCAGGCTTGGTATAATCATAAAGGTCCTTACAAGAGGGAAGCAGGATATCAGAGCAGAGAGGTGATGTTACACTGCTGGCTTTGAAGATGAAAGAAAGGAATACAAGCCAAGGAATGCAGACAGCTCTGGAAGCTAGAAAAGGCAAGGGAATGGATTCTTCCCTTGAGTCTCCAGAAGGAAAACATGATCTCAGGGAGCAGATGTCTGAGTTAGCTGGAGCCAGGCTAGACATAGATGGTGGTGGGCATATTGTTGGAGGCACCAAGGAAGGTAGTAGGTGCAGAGGCAGATGTAGCAGTAAGGGAGAAGATAGGGGTAGACAAAGAGGTAAAATATAAATGCTTATCTCAAAGAGATGCTCTGAGACAAGAATGAGGGAAAATTGCTTAGCACAGTAACCTGGAATATATTAAGTGCTTAATATATCATATAAACATGGTTTGTTGAAGTGTTGACTCTTCTGAGGGCAAGATGATCCCTTGGAGGGTAGCCCTCAGAAAACAAATTGTTTGGTACTCCCTGAAGATGGTTTTCTACAGGTAAAATTGGATTATGTTGAATATCAAAGACAGTCTTGAAGTGGGTAAAGGATTTGTTCATGAACAGGAAGGGGCAGAAAGAAGGAGAGCAAATGATAGGCAGCCTTCTCATCCCAGTCCTACTCGTTTGCCTGGCTGACTGTGTTGATAAATGATTCAGAGTTTTTTTAGCACCAGCTGAGCATGCTACTTCATTCCACCTCCAGCTGCCTCCCTGAGTCATTACCTAGTCTTCTACCCCCCGGCAATTGCCTGAGATCTCTGAGATAGATCCTGTGCTGACTCATCTCCACACTACCATCACCTAGTACAATGCCCAGCAAATAGCAAGCACCCAATAAATCTTCATTAAGTGAATGAACAAAGGGATAGGGTTGTACTCTTAAAATATTTAAAGACTTATTGCAATGAGACGGTATTACAAGGCAGTGAGCAATCTTGTGTTCAGATTTGTGGTCCAGATGAATGGTTTCCAAAAGCTGATCCAAACCAGTCCACCGGACCTGATGCCAGGTCAGTAAAGATGCTTGATTCCCACCCTATCCATTGTGATTCAGTAGGTCTGGGGCAGGGCCTGGGCATGTGTGTCTTTAAAAAACTCCACAGGGATTCTGCTTTTCCTGTGTGTGAACTCTTGTTCTTGTCAAAGAAGACAGATCATTTTGGGCTAAGGTGATCAGAGAAAGATTCATTGAGAAGTTGGGCAAAGATACAGAGAGGTAGATACTGTAAGAAACAATATTCTTTATCATTTGGGCTTTCCACTCAAAATACTATTCATAATCTGTATTACTTATTTCTGCATAATAAACCATCCCCAAGCTTACTGTCTTAAACAACAATCACCATCTCTTATCTCTCAGTTTCTTAGGGTCAAGAATTCACAAGCAGCTTCGCTGAGCTTTCCTGACTTCGGGTCTCTTACGAGGTTGCTGTCAGATGGTGACTGGGGCTGAGGTTATCTCAAAGGATTCTTTAGTCTGATGCTTGGATTGGCAATATTCAAAAGGCTGGAGGTTGGAGGAGCTAGGGATCCCTGGGCACCTTTCTCCGTCTCTATGCCATTCCTTTATATAGTCTCTACAGAATGGGGCTTCTTACATGGTGATTTGGGGGCTCCAAAAGCACAGTTCTGAGAGAGTGCACTGGTAGGAAGAGAGAGAGAAGAGAAGCAAAATAGTGGTGTACATGTGGAATGCAAACATGCAAGCAAGTGAAGAGATGAATAGCAGATGGACAGGGAGCCATGACTTTTGGAAGTGCTTGGTTTAGCTAAACACCAAGAGGTTATTCAGTACTTCTTATTGGTCAACAATATGAGTTGTATATCACACAGAAGAATCATCATAAAAGATAGCAACTTCAAGAAATATGATTAAATATGGCTTTATCACAAGAAAATGAAAGAAATACTTCAACTAGTTCAGCAGTTTTCAATAATCTCTGAAGGCCAGGGATCATATTTGTAAAAGAGTTAGCTTTATATGGTTGACAGATCCTCATAAACAGAGGCAAAAGACTGGAGTCCCAGGACCAATGCTTGACAAACTTTGTGATCCTGGGTCAATCCTTAACCTCCTTCCTGATCTAGCTATTTACTTCTCCAAGATCATCTCCTTTTATATCTTCCTCCAAATTCACAGTTCAACTTTTTGGATTACTCACTCTTTCCAAATGCATACAACTCTTTCATCCCTCTTTGCACGTGGTCATCCTTCTGCTTGAGGCACTGTCCTTCCCTACCTCTTCTCGTCCTCCAATGGTGCCTCCCCAAGCGTTTCAGCCCTAGTACAGTCACTACTTCTTAGTAGAACTGTCGGATTCCATTCTTGGAGGGGCCTACCCTCTGGGCTCTTCCAGTGCCTGGCATGTGTCGGTATCACTGCGCAGGTCTTGTTGTTTGCACTAGTAGACCAACAGTCCTTAAGGAGAGGTCTGTGCCTTAATTATCTCTGCCATGTCTGCCGCAAGCACAATGCCTGACATAAGTAGTGTATCAATAAGTATTTACTGTATTTAAGTGTATAAATGAACACACAAAGGCAGGAAAAATGAATTATTTTAAAACGTGGACCATCCATTGTTTGGCTTCACTGGACACTGACACATTGGACTTCAGAGGGCATTGGCTAAATTATCTTTTCATGGTCATCACATTGTCAAGATTGAAAAAATAAACAATAAGAAAAAAACGTTATATCTGGATAACACTGCAAAGGCCTTTACCTTTTGAGTCTATTGTCCTCTTTCTGACTGAGATCTTGTGCAAAGATGAAGGCAAGCTTAGGAAGTTCCACTGCTTATCTCTTTGTGTCAAGTGCATAGCCCCTTCTACTTTTTGGCTACTAGAGATGGTGCACATCTTTTTCTGCTCCAGAAGGGTATAACAAAAGGCAAATTCATTCCTGGTGGGCTGTGGATGCCCATCGAGTGAAGGTGAATGGCAATCTGACTCTCATCTCACACAACCTCCCTGGGGTAGGACTGGAAGTCTGGCCCCATTTCTTTCCCACTCCAGTGACATGATGAGCTGCAATGTGGGACCTGCAGCCACACAGCTATCAGTTGTGAGCTTGCCACTGTCATTCACTAGCAATTTGATTTCACTTTTCTGAACTTTAGTTTCTTCATCCATGATTTAAGGATTTTGGCCTCATCAGGCTCAGCTCAAAGACTGGGAATTGTTGTGAACGTTGAGATAACCTCAGTAAAATCATCCAGTTTGTTTTCTAATATATAGTAGGTGCTCACAAATTTTAATCTTCTCTTCCCTTCTCCCACTGGACCCTCCCTGGAAGAGAACTTTCTAGCCATCCATGATAGAGAGGTTGTTTCTGGCTTCTCTTTTCTGCTTAGTAAGGATAGGGTAGGGCTCTGGTATCTTGTGCGTATCTCTCTGGCTTGCATACCCAGGCACACCCATCCGCAGGGCTTTGTTTCCTTAACCTCAAGTTATGTAATGAGTAGGTGTAGGGCCCTGGATTCATTTCCACAAGGACCTGTTTCAAAATCCCTGCTGATTGCTCTAGGCTCTGAGTGTGCATATGAAAGAGAGAGGCCCACACATGTTTCCCGCTTGAAGCACCAGGCCTGAATTAGGTCATGCAGTCATTGCATTTTTCCTCATTTCACAAGTGGCTGCTATGGCAGCAGGTTAGGGCCACAGAGAACAAAGCAAGAGCAGATAGTTGCTTAACCTTACCCTGTATTTACACATACATGTTGGCAGGGAAATGGTGAGTCATTCCCCTTGCTGGAATACATGGGTAGGCCAGCTCCTAATGACTTTATATCAAAGGCTACTTTCTCCCACCTTCGGATAAATCCTCTTTAGTCCAATCTAATCTCTGGAAGTATGGGACATGTTAGGAAGAGTATTAGCCTGTTCTGACCCCAACGGGACCATTGGGTAACACTAAGGGAGTATACAGGTGTTGTCCAAGGGACCCTCCCAAAACCTGTGGGAAGTGAAATAAGCAATAGTTGATGATTCAAAGATTTTGTGATGGTGCCCAATGAAAGTTACTACCTACCATATGCTAGGTCCTTTGTCTACATTTTCCCTAATCCTCAAGTCAACCCAGCTCATTTTGTAACTGTTGCTCAGGCAGGATAAGTAATTTCTCCAAGGAACACATGTCAATAAGCAGAAGAGTTGGGACTCAAATCCAGACATGTCTAATGCAAAAGCCCAGGTACCTCGCACTGTGTCACACCTACTCCCTATAGTCGAAATTGGGTGTTTAGCTGCCCCACTGTGCATCTCCCTGGAACTGCCACTAGATATGGACCTACTGAGACTGTCAGTCATAGTGCCACCCTCTCCTCTCTCTGCCACTTGTAGACTTGTATTCTAGCATTCTGGATTTTAGTGAAGTCACACTTATACAGAGGCACTTGAAAGAACATCAATTTTGAAACACTCCTTATGAGATTCTGTTTCCTTGCTTACTCTTCCTGAGGTCTTGTTGTTTCTTTCTTTCTTTGATTTTGGAAATTACCCACAGATAAACTTCCAGTACAATCTTTTTTTTTTTTTCTTAAGTCAGCCTGGGAGAGTTTCTGTCACATGCAACCACAGACCCTAATGGACAGATACACTGTGGAGCACCCAGATAACAACTTGGTTGTACACATGTGGGGACAGTGAGTATGTGGGAACTTTCGGTATTTTCTGCTCAATTTTACTTTGAACCTAATATTGCTCTAAAAAGTAAAGTTGATTAATTTAAAAGGTTCTATGGTTTGGAAAAAAAAAAGCTTTGAGTCTTGCCTTCTATAAAAAGACAAAATTTACAAAGAAACCAGTGATGTGTAAATATGAAAGCAGAGTGATTATGAGTTGTGACAGTTAAACTCTGAATTTCCTTATTTATTGGTGGATTCTAGAGGAGCTGGTATTATGGAAGGCATAGCCCCACCTATCAATTACTTCTAGTCACTAGCCCATCAGAGCATACTTGTTTGGATGTCCTAAGGCAGTGGTTCTCAAAGTGGGATCCTGAACCAGAAGTATCAGCATCACTCAGGAACTTCTTAGAAATGCAAATTCTCAGGCCTTACTTCAGACCTATTGCATCAGAAACTCTGGGGATGGGGCCCAGCTATCAGTGTTTTGGATACCTCCAGGTGATTCTAATATTTGCTAACGTTTAAGAGCTACTATCTTAAGATTTCGCATTTTTTTTTTTCAAAGATTTTATCCTCTCCTTTTTCTCCCCAAAGCCCCCCGGCACATAGTTGTACACTCTTCGATGTGGGTCCCCCTAGCCGTGGCATGTGGGACGCCGCCCCAGCGCGGCCAGATGAGCAGTGTCATGTCTGCGCCCAGGACCCGAACCAACGAAACACTGGGCCACCTGCAGCGGAGCGCGCAAACTCAACCACTCGGCCACGGGGCCAGCCCCTCCAAAATATACAAAGGACTTTTAAAGTCAACAAAAAAAATGAACAATCCATTTGAAAAATGGGCTGAAGATCTGAACAGTCACCTCACCAAAGAAGATGTATGGATGGCAAGCAAGCATATGAAAAGATATTCAACATCATATGTTACTAGGAAGTTGCAAATTAAAACAACAATGAGATGTTACTACACCTATTAGAACGGCTGAAATCCAAAACGCTAACAACATCAAATGCTGGTGAGCATGTGGAACCACAGGAACTCTCATTCATTAATGATGAGAATATGAAATGGTACAGCCACTCTGGAAGAAAGCTTGACAGTTTTTTACACAACTAAACATACTCTTACCATACAATCTAGCATTGGTGCACCTTGGTATTTACCTAAAAGAATTGAAAACTTATGTCTACACAAAAACACCCTAGATGTTTATAGCAGTTTTATTTATAAATGCCAAAACCTGGAAGCAACCAAGATGTCCTTCACTAGGTGAATGAATAAATAAACTGCTATATCCAAACAATGGAATATTATTCAGTGCTGAAAGGAAATGAGGTATCAAGTCATGAAAAGACATGCAGGAACCTTAAATACTTATTACTAGGTGAAAGAAGCCAATCTGAAAAGGCTACATACAGTATAATTCCAACTATATGACATTCTGGAAAAGGCAAAATGATGGAGACCGTAAAAAGATCAATAATTTCCATGGGTTGTGGGGAGGGAAGGATGAACAGACAGAGCGTAGAGGGTTTTTGGAGCACTGAAACTATTCTATACGATACTACAGTGGGGTAAATATTTCATTCAATATCATTGATCTTTTTACGGTCTCCATCATTTTGCCTTTTCCAGAATGTCATATAGTTGGAATTATACTGTATGTAGCCTTTTCAGATTGGCTTCTTTCACCTAGTAATAAGTATTTAAGGTTCCTGCATGTCTTTTCATGACTTGATACCTCATTTCCTTTCAGCACTGAATAATATTCCATTGTTTGGATATAGCAGTTTATTTATTCATTCACCTAGTGAAGGACATCTTGGTTGCTTCCAGGTTTTGGCATTTATAAATAAAACTGCTATAAACATCTAGGGTGTTTTTGTGTAGACATAAGTTTTCAATTCTTTTAGGTAAATACCAAGGTGCACCAATGCTAGATTGTATGGTAAGAGTATGTTTAGTTGTGTAAAAAACTGTCAAGCTTTCTTCCAGAGTGGCTGTACCATTTCATATTCTCATCATTAATGAATGAGAGTTCCTGTGGTTCCACATGCTCACCAGCATTTGATGTTGTTAGCGTTTTGGATTTCAGCCGTTCTAATAGGTGTAGTAACATCTCATTGTTGTTTTAATTTGCAACTTCCTAGTAACATATGATGTTGAATATCTTTTCATATGCTTGCTTGCCATCCATACATCTTCTTTGGTGAGGTGACTGTTCAGATCTTCAGCCCATTTTTCAAATGGATTGTTCATTTTTTTTGTTGACTTTAAAAGTCCTTTGTATATTTTGGAGGGGCTGGCCCCGTGGCCGAGTGGTTGAGTTTGCGCGCTCCGCTGCAGGTGGCCCAGTGTTTCGTTGGTTCGGGTCCTGGGCGCAGACATGACACTGCTCATCTGGCCGCGCTGGGGCGGCGTCCCACATGCCACGGCTAGGGGGACCCACATCGAAGAGTGTACAACTATGTGCCGGGGGGCTTTGGGGAGAAAAAGGAGAGGATAAAATCTTTGAAAAAAAAAAAAAAGTCCTTTGTATATTTTGGAGAACAGTCACTTATCAATGTGTCTTTTGCAAGTATTTTCTCTTATTCTGTGTCTTCTCTTCTCATTCTCCTGATATTGTCTTCACAGAGATAAAGTTTTTAATTTTAATGAATTCCAGCTTATCAATTATTTCTTTCATGGACCATTCCTTTGGTGCTGTATCTAAAAAATCATCTCCATACCCAAGGACAGTTAAGTTTTCTCCTGTATATTGTTATGGACTGAAAGTTTCTGTCCCCTTCCAAAATTCATATGTTGAAACCCCAACTCCTAATGTTATGGTATTTGGAGGTGGGGCCTTTGGGAATTAAGTAGGTTTAAATGAGGTCATAAAAGTGAGGCCCCCATGATGACATTAATGTCCTTAGAAGAAGAGGAAGAGAGACCAGAGCTCAATCATTCTCTCTCTCTCTCTACCATGCGAGGACACAGTGAGAAGTTCCTCTCTGCAAGCCAGGAAGAGGGCTCTCTCCAGGAACTGAATCTGCTGGTAGCTTGTCATGGACTTCCCAGCTCCAGAACTGTGATAAATAAATGTCTTTGTTTCAGTCTATGGTATCTTGTTATAGCAACCTAGCTAATATATTTATATTCTAGTAGTTTTATAATTTTGCATTTTACATTTAGGTCTACAATCCATTTTGAGTTAATTTTTTTGAAGTATGATCTGTGTCTAGATTACTATTATTTTTTCTTGCATGGATATAGCCAGTTGTTCCAGCACCATTTGTTGAAAAGACTATCTTTTCCCCATTGTATTGCCTTTGATCTGTTGTCAAAGATCAGTTGACTATATTTATGTGGGTCTATTTCTGTGCTCTCTTTTCTGTTACATTGATCTATTTGTCTATTCTTTCAGTAAATCCATGCCGTTTTTTGTGTTTTTTTGAGGAAGATTATACCTAAGTTAACATCTGCTGCCAATCCCCCTCTTTTTTGCTGAGGAAGATTGGCCCTGAGCCAACATCCATGCCAATCTTCCTCTACTTTATATGTGGGACACCTGCCACAGCACGGATGGATAAGCAGTGCATAGGTCCTCACCCAGGATCTGAACCAGTGAACCCCGGGCCGCCCAAGTGGAGCATGCAAACTTAACTGCTACACCACTGGGCTGGCCCCAATACCACACTATTTTGATTTCTATAGCTTTATAGTAAGTCTTGAAGTCAGATAGTGTCATCCTCTGATTATGTTCCTCTCCTTCAATATCAAGTTGGCTATTCTGGGTTTTTCCCTCTCCATATAAACTCTAGAGGCAATTTATTGATTTCTGCAAAATAATTGGCTGCAATTTTGATTGAGATTGCATTGAATCTATAGCTCCAGTTGGGAAGAACTGACATCTTGACATACCGAGTCTTCCTATCTGTGAACATGGAATAGTCCTTCCTTTATTTTTTCTTTGATAACTCTGATCAGAGTTTTGTAGTTCTCCTCACATAAAGTTTGTACATATTTTGCTAGATTTATACCTAAGTACTTAATTTTGGGGGGTGCTAATGTAAATGATAATGTATTTTTCATTTCAAATTCTACTTGTTCATTGATGATATATAGGAAAGTGATTGACTTTGGTATATTAACCCTGTATCCTGCACCCTTTCTATGATCACCTGTTAGTTCTAGGAGTTTTCCTGTCAATTCTTTTGGATTTTCTACACAGACACTTATGACAGAGTTTTCAATAAATGGGCAACATAGTGATTAAAAACATTCTTTCATGCTAAAAGTAAAATCATGAATTACAGAAAACTTGGAACATTAGGGAAAACATAGTTAGAACTTATTGAGTACCTATTGTTTTCCAGGAACTATATCAAGCACTATATTGGTATATTCTAATTAAATCCTGTCGACAACTTTCTGATATGGGTGCTATTGTCCTCATTTTACATGTAGGAAATGGATGTCAGAGAAAATAATTAACACGCCTGAAGACACACAGTTAGCAAGTGGTAGTACCAAGAATCTAGCTGAGGCAGTCTAATTTCAAGGCTATACTTCTAACTACTACAGTCATGAGTCACTTACTGATGAGGATACATTCTGGAAATACATTGTTAGGTGATTTTATCATTATGCAAACATCATAGGGTATACTTACACAAACATAGATGGTATAGCCTACTACACACCTAGGCAATATGGTACTAATCTTATGGGACCACCATCATATATGTGGTCTGCTGTTGATGAAAACATCATTATATGGTGCATGACTATACATAATACTGACTTCCATCATTCCCATTCATCTTTTTACCACCCCCTTCCACTCCAGAAATAATCAATAGTCCTGTGCTTTACTTCCTCCAAGTCTTTATTTGTTTTCCTGGGAAAAAAACCTATAAAAGAGATAAAGAAGAAAAAAAGCAGCTAAGGAGCCATTAATAGCATTTTCAGGGGCATGATAAATTTATTTATTTAAAATAGATATATTGATCATCAGCCTTGTGCCAGGAACTGTTGCAGGGATGAAGCAACAGACAAAAATCCCTCCCCTAGTGCATCTTGCCTTCTAATGATCCTACACTATTCTTTTGCACATCACCTGCTAGAGTCATTTTCACATCTCCTGTACAAATTTTTAGCAGTTGATCTAGGAATCACAAAATATATTCTTAATTTTCATAATATATGTAGAATTTATACTGTTCCATTTCATACCAAATGTATAAAATGAACAATCATATACATCCATTTCTTTCCACCAGAGTTGTTATATATTTATAACATCTCTATATATTATAAACTCTATGACGTTATAATTTTTGTTGTAAATAATCATATACATCTTAAAGAAACAGAGAAATTATTTTCTATTTATACAGATAATTATAATTTCTGATATTTTCCATTTGTTTCCAGAAATCTGAATTTCCCTCTAATTTCCTTTAGTGTAAAGGACTTTCTTTAGCCTTTGTTATAGTCTGAGTGTGGTAATAACAAATTCTCTTAGCTTTTCTTCATCTGAAAATGTCTTTATATAACTTTTTCTTGAAGGATATATTTACTGGATATAGAATTCTGAATTGACAGTGGTTTTTTTCTTTCTACACTTTAAAGAGAATGTTTTGCTGTCTTTGCACCTTTAGAGTTTCTGATGAGAAGTCAGCTGCCATTTGAATTGTTGTCCCTCTATAAGCAGTGCATCATTTTACTCTGGCTGCATTATAGTTTCTCTGTATCTTCAGTTTTTAGCAGCTTAGTTATAATATTTCTGTATGTTTTCTTCATATTTATCCTATTATCATATTTATCTTTCATATTTATCCATATCCTACTGAGCATCATGAATCAGTAAATTTAAGTCTCTTATGAAATTGAGGAATTTTTAGCAATTTTCTAAAAATAAAATTTTTGTCTTATTCTTTACCTCCTTTGCTTTTTTGACTCCAATTACATATACATTACCTTTTGATATTTTAGACCTTTCAAAAAACAGTACTTAATATGAGTTTTAAAAGATGCATTAATGCATTGAACCAAACATTCTATCCCAACAATTAATGCTAAGGAGATTATTCTACAGCAAAGGAGCGATAAGAGCATAAAATTGTCCATTATAGCATTATATATAATAGCACAACCTGAAGATCCTAAATGGCTTACAAATCATGATAGATTATGTACTTTAAGAATAATAACTATGAAGACTGGGGAAAAGAGGAAATCTTTGCAACACAATGTTAAGGAAAAAATAGCAAAATATGCAATAATATATGCACTGGGATTGCAAACATATAAAATGGGTTTAAATGCAAAAACTAACATACCAATAAACAAGGATGATAGCATTAAGATGGTGAGCTGATGAGTGGCTTCTTTCCATAAATATATTCTTAATACTGTTATTTTACATTTCAGAGAGAGAAAGAGAAACTGATGAAACAAAATCTTGGAGGAGAAGTTTAATTTGCATCCCTTTCTAAAAGGCACCACATAGAGCAAAATAAAACTCTTTAATGCTAAGAAAAATATTGGATGGCAAATGTAAAAGTCACATAATTGCTGATGATGTTCAATTCGGGCACAACTAGCTCTATATTGAGATGGGAAAAGCACTCGACTGGCTGTCCCAGAAATTAGAACACTTAGTACGAACAATTAGTTCTCTAGCCATGTGGTTGTGAATGGGCCACCTCTGCTCAAGCCTCCAGTAAACTTGGAGGAGAGTGAGCTCATTATAGCAAATGTCAAGGCCAGAGCCCCTTTGCAATTCACTTGCTATGTTGCATCATCTCTGGATTGCATTAGCCTCCTTGTTGCCACCTGGAGAGGGTCCTGAGCTTAAGCTCCTACATAGAAGAATAGTGAGAAATGGAATGGAGTATCCCAAATGGCACCATTGTTTTCTTTTTGTGGATAGTGAAGCAAATAAGATAAATGTTCATTTCTGATGTGATTTTAGTGGATCCAGATATCCACTGAGTACCCCCAATATTTCAGGTTACTAAGGTCACTCTGTCCTTTATTGCCTTAAATAAAATCAAGACTTGATATCTCATAGAGATGGAAACCCAAAGTTCTCCCTCATTCTAACCCTTCCCCAACTATTTCTTGGATCATCAAGGGGTGATTATATCTTTAGGAATTTCACTTCTAATCACCTTTGTCCCATTTTCTCTGATTTTTTTCTTCTGCTGTATGGCTCACCTATTTCTATTAGTGCCTCTTTTAGGTCCTGTAGAATTTCAGTGATCCTCCTAATCAACAGATGTAACTGAAGTTTTGGGGCAATAGACATAGGGAGCAAGAAACTGGAAGCAGGATCTCACAGGGCATCACAAGAGGCAACTTAAAGCTGGCTGTTAGACACCTCAATTCCTCCATCCCTGGGTCATTGTAGCTCTTGGGAACTTGTTGCTGGCTGCCATTTCTCCTCAGTCCATAGCATCTCACCATCTTGCCAAATCTTTCTTTTTTCTACCTTAATTTCCACATTTCTCATCTTTCTGGGCCCTTCCAAACCATCTATTTGGATTCCCCTGAAGTTAAAATTCTCATGTCAATTTTACAGAACAACTTAATTTTCTCTGTATTACTCCTTCACCTTCTAGATCATTCCATGAGGTTTCTTAAGTAAGTAGATAGGCTGAGAATTTCCAAAATCATCAAGTCCTGCAGCCATTTTACTTAACAGTCTTCCTGCAATCTATCTCTTTCTTTTCACATGTTATTATGAGCAGCAAGATGAAACTCATCTTGCAACATTTTGCTTGGAAATTTCCTCAGCTAAATATCTGAGTTAATTATTTACAAGTTTTTTTCCACATAACTTCAGGGCACAATTCTGCTAAGCATTCTGCTACCACATAACAAAGATCCCCTTTCCTCCATTTTCCAATAACATTTGCATCTGAGCCCTTACTAAAAATACCTTTAATATCCTTATTTCTACCAATAGTCTGTTTATGACAATTTAGGTATTCTCCAAGACAATGTATATTTTTTTTCTATCATGCTACTCACTTCCTTCTCAGTCCTCTTTAGCAGAATCACTAATATCCATATTTCTACTAACAGTTTGTTCAAGAGAATCTAAACTTTTTCTATCATACTCCTCAAAATTCTTCTAGTTTCTGCCCTTTGGGCAATTCTAAAACAATATCCACATTTTTTTTGTTCCAAAAGCTGTGATTTTTATCAATAGAAAGAATCAAATGTATACATTTTAAAGTATTTCTAATAAAAATTCCAATGATGATTTAAATTTGACCCAGTGAGGGAAGACTAATGAGTGAGAATATCCAAGAACATATTTAAAAAGAACCATAGTATGAGAGTACATTTTATACCAGATATTAATATGCACTGTAACATTATAATAAATATGATCTTATTTGGGTGAATGAAATAATATAGGGAGTAGTCTAATAATAACAATTAGAATTTGTTTATCACTTAATACCTTCTAGGTACTATTCTTGGTGTTTTACACAAATGAACTCATTTAAAATGTATAAAAATCCTTTCATGTATGCATGTATATTTTCTATTGTTGCCGTGACAAATTGACTTAAATTTAGTGGCTTAAAACAACACGTATTTGCTATCTTCCAGTTTCTGCAGGTCAAATGTCTAGCAAGATTTTTATCAGCTTAAAATCAAAGTGTCACAGAGCTGCATTTCTTACTGGAGGCACTGGGGAAGAATCCCCCTCTAGGGTCATTTAGGTTGTTGATGAATTCACTTCCTTTTGGTTGTAGGACTGAGGTCCCCGTTTCTTTGCTATCTGACAGCCAGGCATCATTCTCAGTTTTGACATGCTGCCCACACTCCTTGACATGTGACCTCTTTCTCAGAGCCAGCACCCACGGGGTGAGTCCTTCTTACACAGGGAATCTCTCTGACTCTCTCTTCTGCTGCACCTCCCCTCTGCTTTCTTCTTCAGCTAAATCTCTCTAACAAATTCTTCTGCTTTCCTCTTCTGCATTTAAGGGCTCATGTAATTACACTGAGCCCCCATGGATAATCCAGGATGATCTCTTTATTTTAACACCAGTTTATAAGTAACCTTAATTCCATTTTCAAAGTCCCTTCACAGTAGTATCAAGGGTAGCATTTGATTAAATAACCAGAGGGTGGGAATCTTGGAGGGACATCTTTGGAATTTTTCTACATCCACATTTTTCATGAATCTGTTACAGCAGCACCCTACTTCTAGGTCCTCAGAATCTGTACTAGTTTCCTATTGCTGCTGTAACAAATTACAACAAACTTGGTGGCTTAAAGCAACACAAATTTATTACCTCATAGTTCTGAAGTACAGTTCTTAAAGTAACCATCTTATAGGTCTGAGAGTCAGAAGTCTGAAATGGGTCTTACTGGACTAAAACCAAGATATTGATAACAACGCTTTTCTTTTGGAAGTTTTAGCAGATAATGGATTTCTTTGCCTTTTCCAGCTTCTAGAAGCTGCCCATATTCCTTGGCTTATGGCCTCTTTCTATTTTCAAAGCCAGTAACAGCTGGGTCAGTCTCATGCTGCATCCCTCTGACCCTGATTATTCTGCCTTCCTCTTTCACTTATAAGGACCCTTGTGATTACACTGGACCCACCCAGATAATCCAGGGTACTCTCCCCATTTTAAGGTCAACTGATTAACAACTTTAATTCCAAGTGAACCCTAATTCTCCCTTGCCATGTAACAACATATTCACAGGTTCTAGGGATTAAAATGTGGGCATCTATGAGAAGCCACTATTCTGCTGACCATACTAGGCTTTGTATACTTTCTAAGCAAATCGTATATATTCAATAATTAATAGTTATAATTATTATTTGATAAACATAAATTGAATACCTACATATACTAGGTAAGGCATTGGAAATACAATACAGATTTACAAGGTGGAAATACAGTACAGATATATAGGTTCATATATATATACGGTTCTTCTCCTCATGAAGTTTACAGTTGAATACAAGATGTAGCCCATTGAATATACAACTTAAATACAGTGAAGTAAGGGCTATGGGGTCAAAACACCATGGAAACACATAGGGAAGATATCTAATCTAACAAAATTTTTTATGAGTGGAAATTTAGAAACTCACTTCTAAGTAACTCATAAATAGAACTGACCAGTAATAAAGACATTACATGCCAAAACTTGTTGGATGCAGCTAAAGTAGCATTTAGAGAAAACTTTAGCTGAAAATGCTTATATAAGAAAAGAAGTTTAAAATTAATAAGGTAAACATCTAATTTGTAAAGACTAGAAAAAAATGGAAAAAATGATGAGAAAAAAGAATAAAGATGTGTTGAACAAGATGATGCTTCAAGGCAAGATATGTTTTCTTAACAGCTAGGAGTGTTGTTAGCTGACTGCATACACCTGGCATCATCTTCTGTCATTGTCTAAATGGCAGGATAGGTGCCTCACCCGAGCTCATGCCCCTTCCTGGGGCAGCCCATATCCAAATGACCAATCAAAGGTGAGTGCATGGCCCCAGCTATTTTGGCCCATTGCAGGACAACTCTGGAGAGCCATTTAGCTCCAGAGCTCCCCATAGGGTGGGTGGAATCTCTCATGAGGTCAGAACTGCTTCCCAGTGTCTCTCTCTACCCAGTCCTGCTTCCTTCTTTGCTCCTTCCACAGATGTGGATCCCTAGGGTACTCCCGAGGAAACATTTGGCATATTAAATTAGGAAATATGTATATAATAGTTAGATTCCAAAGAGCAAAAAAATGGTTCATTAAAAAAACTAATAACATGAATAAATGCCTGCCAAAATCAGTCAAAAAATGGCAAAGGGGTGCTATGGTCTAAACATACGTAATCCCCCAAAAGTCTTATGTTGAAACCCTAATCCCCAAGGTGATGGCATTAGGAGGAGGGACCTTTGGGAGGTTATTAGGTTATGAGGATGGAGCCCTCATGATTGGGATTAGTGCCCTTATAAAAGAGACTGCAGAGAGCTCCCACACCCCTTCCACCATGTGAGGATACAATGAGAAGTCTGTGACCCTCACCAGGGTCTGTGACCCTGAGGGTCCTCACCCAACTACACTGGCACCCTGATCTCAAACTTTCAGCCTCCAGAATTGTGGGAAATAAATTTCTGTTGTTTCTAAGCAACTTAGTCAGCAGTGTACTGTTACAGCAGCCTGAATGGGCTAGGACAGGGGCATATTAATATAGTTATTGAAGAGATTAAAAGGATAATGGGGATATTAAGAACAACAATATCAATGAATATTAAAGACTAGATAAAATAGATATAGCCTCATAAATGTAAAGCTTACAAATCTGATTCAACAAAAAATAGAAAACTTGACTATTCCTATAAACATTAAAGAAATCAAACCAGTAGTTTAAAATCTCATTACAAAGAAAACACTGGGTCAGATGGTTATCTGGATAAATTTTACTAAATATTCAAGGAACAAATAATTCTGATTTTAAATAAACTCTTCAGAATCTAGGAAGTGAATACTTTCAAACCTCTAAATGAGCTAAAGTAATCTTGATAGCAAAACCTGACAAAACTAAAAGAACAAAGGAAAATTACAAGCCATATCACTCATGAACATAGATTCAAAACCTACACAAAATATCAGCCAACCTAATGTTGTAGTACACAAAAATGAGAATATATCATGACCAACTTAGTTTTTTTTCCTCCAAGGAAATCAAGGTTGATTTAACATTAGAAAATGAATTAAAAGTTCACCACATTAACAGATTAAAGGAAAAAAATCCTATGATTATCTCAATAGATGGAGGATAATCATTTGATAAATTTCAATATCCTAATAAACTACAAAAGAGAACTACCATCACTTGATAAAGGGTAGTATTTACCAAGAACCTAATGCAAACATCAGGTATGGAGCTATTTCAATTATATCGATGAAAGATGACAGTGTCTTGCATTAGGATGGTGGCCTGTATTTACGGTGGTGGTGGAAGATGGAAAGACATAGATGTAGGAAAATTTATGGTCTCCTGAGAGAAGAGACCCATCACACATATATTTTGAGAAGCACCCAGCCTAGGGCTCTGCATTTAATAGATGTCCAAAGCATGCTTATTGACTGATAGATGAAAGAGTGTCCTGAGACACTGCCATAATTTCAAAGTGGTATAGCTTGGAGATTATTATAGGCTCCAGAAGATACTTGCTTAGCGTTGTGCTCTGGTCACAATCCACCCTGGGGTGCTCACTTTCCAATCATTGTATTTTTCATATTTAGCTGCCAAAAGACCTAATTTGTCCAAAAATCCAAACTAGAGCTTTTCATTATAAATTTGTTCTAGACAATTACTGTCTCTGAAGAGTACCCATAATAGATTGCTCTAATGTATTTGCACAATGCTAGACTCTAGAGGGATATTGGCAAAAATAAAGTACCAAACTCTAAACCAGGATCACGCAATTGCTTTGCGAAATAGAAGAAAATTGATGAATCCTAGTCTGACTTAACTATATGTACAACCTTGATCAAATCACCCAACTGTCTTCCTACGAATTCCTGAAGCAGATCTCAAAACAAAAACTTGGATCAATGAGTTTATTTGGAATTTGATCCCAAATAAGGGAGGGGATGAGGAAAGTGAGACAGAGAATTGAGACAAAGCAATAAAGGGTGTCTGAATGAGGCATTACCACCGTGGGCCTCTGGCGCTCCATCCTTCTGGAGACCATCTCAGTAATCCCGTAAAAGGCAGCTCAGAACTGTCCTGCCAAGGGACATGGCAGCTGGGAGATTTCTTCACTGATTCTCTTCTTTCATTGAGCAAACTGCCCCTGGCACTTCTGGGCTGCTGTGCCAGTGAATGGGAAAGTACCTGAAGTGAGAAGTTGTCAGCTTCAGGTGAACTCAGGGTGGGCCTTGGGGATGTGAAGTCGGAAACCAGCAGCATCTGCAAAAGTAGCCAATCTCAATTTTGATTTCCTGATCTATAAATAAAAATTTCTTATACATTACAGGGCAGTGGTGGGCATTAAAATTTTCTATATCCATTTTTATTAAGAAGGTATATTTGCCCCAAATGCTCTGGGGAAAGGGTGAAGGCTATGAAAATATGCAGCAGTATGGTTCTCATAACTCATGAATCCTATGACCTGGGAAGCAGCAGTTACAAGCCTGTCTTGTCTTTATAATCTCCTTTGAGCATGATCCAAGAGAAGATATTGATAGGGACTTGATGAAAGAGGCCAAGTAGAAAAGTCTGGGTTCACCGCAAGTGTTTATTTAACTCAGACACTTCAAAAGCATTTATTGGAGAAACATTTGCAGATTCATGTCGGATGAATCAACATCCTTCACCCATATCAGAGTCATAGCCTCGGGGAGTAAATTTAGTTGGCTAACCTGCGGCTTACATGGTATGAGACCTGCCTGAGAAACTTTCAGAATCCAGTGTCAAATTTCTGGGCTGCCTTTCCCATCCTGGTGCAGGAGGGACAATCTGACCTGGGGTTGGTGAGGGCAGTGGTTGTCAACCTTGAGCGTTCATCAGAATCACTTGGAGGGCATTTGAAAACATAGATAGCTGCCCCTCCCCCTGGAGTGGTGCCCAAGACTGAGCATCTCTAAGTTCCCAGGTGATGCTGATGCTGCTGGTCCAGGGACTATATTTTGAGGACCAATGGTTTAGAAGCTAGAGACGTATAAATGAGTAGGAGAAGGCAGGGTTATGAGTCACTAAGTGCTCTGCTCAGAGTTGGATTATAAATCTCGGACCCAAACTCAAGATCAGCCTCCTGTTTCTTCAAAGATGTCACTGCAGGTTCATAATCTCAAAGGACATTTCTATTTACTTTCCCTTCTGCCTTTTGCCCCATTCCTAGCCCATAATACACTCAGAAATTTACCACCTCCCAGAATCAGACCAGTCTTCCAAAACAAGGCTGTGTTTAGAAGAAAAGGGGCGATTTCAGTAATAACTAGACTTTGCATGGGAGAATGATGGAGGGACTAAAAGTGAAGAAAAGAGAGAAAGAAGGAGGGAGAGAAAGAGTAAAAAGGAAAAGAGGAAAGACAGGCAGACAGAACATAGCATTATAAATGCGCATTATGTTCCAAGTTCTAGGCTTTGATTTTCACATACTTTAGAATGTCGAAACTTCACAAACATTCCACAAGTCATGTATTATCATCCGCATGAGGAAACAGAGGTTTAAAGAGATTATGGGATCTTCTCAAGTAGATGAGACTGGTAAGAGTCACGGGCAGGACTCAAAAACAGAGGTATTCAGTTCCAAGTCCAGTGAAATTTCAACTGCTCTCCACCATCAGGAAAATTGTGTCTCTATGGAGGGTCATAAATGATTTGGAATTGGAAAGGAAAGTCATATGAGAGAAACAATGGTTACCTCAAATGCTTCACTGGTTCCTGTATTTAAAATTATGATATGGTCTATGGCCCTTGTTCCTGGCTCCCTAAACTTGAAGTAAATCTGAGATACCCTTTACAGTGTTGTGACAAGAATAAGGTGGCACTAGATAAACTCCCTGTCTTTGTATCTATTAATCTCACTGCCTGGGGGGCTATCTCCATTCTAGGTTGAAGCCACAATGTTGCAGATATCCCAGGAATAGTATTCCTGATGCAGGAAGAGATTTTCTCAGTACAGGGCTTCTTGGAATGGACAGGACTGGCCCAGAAACGTGGACTTGGGGGTACAGACCCACCAATGGAAGAAGCCAGTGGAGACCTAACTCTCCATCTGGATGAAGCCATGATGTAACCAACAGCTTGGCAATTGTTGGTGTTCAACCTGGAGAAACATTCAACATCCCACTGGAAAGTGCCTGTCAAATGATGAAATGGCTGATATTTTAAGATGGTTGTTTTTCTATTATAATTTTATAAGTTCTACACAGATATCTCTATATTTCTTCATTTAAGAAAGGCCCTTGACAATATTTTCTATTAGTCAATTTAGCCTGGCAGTATGTAGAGTTCAAAAGAAGCATTCAAGAGTTAGAACTACAAAGAGGACAGCTTTCACTGCAAGATAAGAATGATTCCTAGCAGTTGAATTATTCCAGCAGATATGAGATGGTCTTGCTCAGGCATCTCAATGCCCCCTGAATGGTATTAAATCTGAGACTAGATGAACATTTAGAGGCATATTGTGGAAAAACAGGCAGTAGGACTGGGGAAGTGCTGAGCTCTTCTCACCTTGTAGTCTAGGCAGAGTGGTTGAAAACATGGAATCTGGGAGAGATGGGAGTCAAATGAAGGATCCGTCACTGACCATTTGGGAAACGCGAGTCATTTAACCTAGGCAACACCCTGTTTAAGACTCAGAATAAGCATCAACACGTTACTCAGACTCTGAAAGGAGACTAGATTGAGGCAAGAAACAACCTCTTTGAAGTTGCAGGTAGACACGAACTGCAGATGTGTACCTTTCCAGTACCAGGCAGTTTTTCTCAGTACAAACCACAACCAAATTTAAAACCTAAATCATAAATGATATTAAAATATGTGGTTCCTCACCTGGGCCAAAAAGGAAATAAGAAGAGCATGGAAGGGGACGTGAGGAGGGTGGAGATCGACAATGCCATTTGTTTGAAGCTCATTTGCACAGAGTAAAAAGAGATTTGACTATGAAGTCCCTCACACATGTAAAATAGAATGCCGGCCTTATTAACATTGTGTAATCTGATCTGTAAATGAAAACAATGATACCCTTTTTTTTACATAATTCAGCACAGATTGTTTTTTCTTTTAATGATAAGCCCTACTAAGACTAAAGTTCAAATCTAGGTCCTCCTTATCTATGTAAATTATCCTAGAAGAAAGACTGCTGCATACGGATGGGAAGCTGTTACTTAATGAAGAAGTTTAAAAAGATCCAGAACTCCTTCAGTGAAAGAACTCAAATATCAAAACATTAAAAATCAAACTCTACATGGAAGGGGCATGCCATGTGAAGCCCCGCTCTCCTAATTTGGAAAGTATTCTGGAACAAAGTGTTTGTCATCTGAAATAGTGTGCATGCATGTGTGTGTGTATATTTGTGTATGGGTGTGCATATGTGTAAGTGTGTGTGCGATGCATGTTTGTGGCAAAACTAGAGGGGACAGCAAAATGGAGCCATTTTAGAAGCGTGAAGCCCAAGAAGCCAAAAGAACATCTGCTAGAATGCCCAAAGTTATAGGGAAGAGATTAAGAAGAGTCCAGGACTAAGAAAGCAAAACCCAGGGAAAGATCGAGAAGGACGAGGGCTCCCAGCAGTACCATGTTTAATGATGGGCTTTGCAGGGAGGCACGTCTCAGCTCCTGCCTATACCACTTACAAGTCACATTGACTGAGGAAAGGTCTTCCATTTCCCAGAACCCTGGCTCCTTGATTGGTAAAATAGGGAGAACAATACCCACATTATGGAGTTATTGTGAGATTTAACTGAGATAATACATGTAAAATATGTTGCACAA
Source organism: Equus asinus (assembly GCF_041296235.1). Lineage (NCBI taxonomy): Eukaryota > Metazoa > Chordata > Mammalia > Perissodactyla > Equidae > Equus > Equus asinus. The sequence continues at coordinate 71,221,802 of NC_091801.1, read as the reverse complement.
TTCCCAAGATCTAAGTGCTTAATAAATGCAGACTGGTGTTACCGGGGCATAAACAGAGCGATGTGCAGGGCAAATGCAAACTAAATCCATTCTTTGAACTTTGCTTTATGTGTCACTCAGTGCATATGGGATACCAGCCTACGTTAAAAGGTTCCGATAGCAACTGTATAATGTCACTGTGAAGTTTAAATAAAATTACATACACAAACACAATTATCTATAATTATCTGGCACATGGTAAGCATTCAGCAATTCATAACTCTTATTTTTATTAGAAAAATTTATCTTGCCTTGTGTTTGCACCTAAGATTAATCATCATGGTAGAAAATGGTCTTGTTATGAATAGACAAGTCACTAGAAGGAAAATAATAAATGAGTAATAAACAAGGAAAAATGTCCAACAAAAAATATAAATTAAAACAATGATACCATTTTTTACATAAGGAAACACAGATTTTTTTTTTTCTTTTAATGATAAGCCCTAGTGATGCTAGGATTCATTAAAGTAAGCTTATATGTTACTTGTGGGAGTGGAGATGGCAATGACCTTTTAGAAAGTCATTCAGCAAAATGTTACAAGAGCCTTCAAGTGTTCAAAACTTCTACTCAATAATTCCATTTCTTACAGTCTAACCTATGGAAATAACTTAAAATAGACGGGAAAGATACATAAACGCACTTTCCTGCAGTGTTTTTTCCAATATAAACAATGAGGAACAATCTGAATAGTTAACAGAAGATGAATGGTTGATTATATAACTTTTACTATGGCACATTTGTTCAATGAAATATTATACAGCTATTAAAAACAATGCCAATAAAGAGTTTAAAGTAACCCATTAAAAGCTTACAATGTCATGTTAAGGATGAAAGTAGAATATAAAATTGTTTAAATAGTAGGTTCACAGTAAGTAAAACAACTTACTAAAACAAAGAAAATATACTGATTTAATAGTGATTATCTGAGGATGCTAGTAATTTTTCTTTCTAGTTTTCTGTATTGCAGTGTTTTTCTATAACAAGCATGAATTTTTTTATAGTAGTGATAAATGTTGAATGAAATTTCCTTTAAACATTCCAGCAGCAAGATTCTCCAGTACCGAGGTCAGCAAACTATAGCCCATGGGTCCAATTCAACCTGCCACCTGCTTCTGTAAATGAAGTTTTATTATAGCACAACTGTATTAATCCACTGACGTATTGTTTATGGCTGTTTTGCACTAACATGGCAGAGTGGACTAGTTGCAACAGAGACTGCATGGCCCACAAAACCCAAAATATTTCCTATCTGACTCTCGATAGAGAAACTTACCAACTTTTGACTTAAAACATTGCACCCCGAAGATCTGACATAGCGCAATAGCTTGAAACCAAGAGAAACAACATTTCAACATTCCAGTAGAAAGTGCCTGTCCAAGGAGAAAGTGCTTGATGATTTTAAGGTTGCTGATTTTCCTTTCTGATTTTACAACTTCTACACAGATACCTCTAGATTTCTCCATTTAAGAAAAGCCACTGATGATATTTGCTGTTAGTCAATTTAGCCTGGCAGCATGTAAAGTTCAAAAGAAGTAGGCAAAGAGGGATCTGCAAAGAGGACAGCTTTCACTGAAAGACAAGGATGATTCCTAGCAATTGAATTATCCAGATATGGGATGGTCTTGCTCAGGCATGCTGACTCCTCTTGGATGGTATTAAATCTGAGACTGAACGAACATTTAGAGGGCATATTATGGAGAAACAGGCAGTGGGCTGGGTAAGTGCTGAGCTCTTTCCACCTTATAGTCTAGGAAGAGTGGATGAAAACATGGAATCTCAGGAGAGATGAGAATCAGTTGAAGGATCCGTCACTGACCATTTGGGAGACTCAAATCATTTAACTTTTGCAACATCCTCACAACCTGATTCTGCACCATCTGTTTACACAGTAGCCGGGACAGCGAACTCCTTTCTGAGGCAGCCCATTCTATAACTGTCCCTTGTGTATAAGTAACAAAGAACTAACCTTACATTTTTGCGCCTTTTAACCTTGGCATGATCTTGTGAAGTTCCAATAGGTTTATGTTCTTACCCGCAATGATTAAAGGACATTTTAAGCTCCCGCATTATCTCCTTCCTCTCTGTAGCTCGACCTGTGGGGCCTGCACTGGGACTTGGAGGTGTTTGGGGGGAAAGACATAAATTATCCATAACTATTGGTGTCTCTGCCTTATTTGGGAACACCTACTGTTTTTCGTGGCCTTATCCCAGGAAGGTCCAAATGCTGGCTTTCTGTGGGGTCTATGTGAGCTCTTCTTCAGACCTTGTGAAGCCTTCCACAGTTGCCTAATATGAGACATACTAGTTGATCTCTCAAATCCCTCAGATCGCCGTACTGGCTGTACATCTTATAGCCTTTGATGCTGTGGTTTTCTGGCCCAGCCCACTATCCTAGGGAGCTCTTTGTACTCAAGAGACTCCCTTCTTGGTTCTTATTTGACCTGTGGAAATTCACACATCCTTTCTAAATGGTAGGGGTAAAGGATGCTTTTTCTGTCCTCCTGTCGCCCTCTTGTTTCTTCTCACCTGCATAGGTAGACATCAGAGCAGAGTTAGCTGCCTAAGAAGGGATTCAATATCTAAGTGTGGTTCCCTTGGAGCCACTCTGTTCTCTTGGCTTCAGAGAAGTATAGGAAGATTTCAATGTACATTCTACTAGTGCAACAACTCAAGACTCTGGCAAATCTCCAACTTCTTTTACCTCTCACTCAAAGTGTCTTTTTACATTGATTGATGAAAGAGGTGGATGGGAGCCTGGGATGAGGTGGGAAACAGCAGAACTGCTAAAGTGCCTCTTAAGAAACCCCCAAAGGAAGTTTCTGTCTGTGATTATTTGTGGCTCTGTATAGACGTCTTGGGTACCTAATGTTTTCTTACCATCAGCTTTGAGTCCTAGTTATAATTTTGGAGCAACAGGCCAAGTCCCCCTCAACAGTCTGTTACACTGTCATTGCCTGGCCTGACCGTGGTTAGCTAAATTGCATTCTAAGAAGTCCAGTCCCAGGAAGTACTTCACCTAGAACCTCCAAAGAAAATCACTGGACGTAAAAGGCTTTTAACAAGTCCTAGAGTTTAGCTTTCTTTAAATGAGCACTGCTGCTGTGGCCTATTTTATAGTGTATGAAATGTTTCCTTTAGAGATTGCTCTCACTCATTTATCCATTAGTCCATCCAACACTGATGGTGTACCTACTCTACTCTAGATTTGTATTAAATATACCTATTGGGAAAGTTATCTACAATTTCATTCATTCTTTACAACAGCCTTTGGAGATAGACGCAGCAGATAATTTACTATCCTTATGTTGCAGATGAAAGATCTGAAGGTCAGAAATGTTACTTTTTTCAAGCTTACACATCTCTTAAGAAAAGAGGTTGGGGTTGGGAGAGAAGAAGAAGGAGCTGGAACATAACTAGTCTATTGTGGCATCCCAGACTCCATCATTCTACTTAGCATTCAAGAATGTTTAGGAACAAAGCATCTCTACAAGGAAAGAAAGTATGGGAGTACATTCTCGACTGTTACACAAATCTAGCAATACAATTGAATGCCGGGACCACGTCAGATTTTCAAATACAATCTTGAGGCACTATTTTGCATGTTGCAGTGACACAATTGAGCAAACAAGTAGTCAGTCTCACTTCAAAATCCTTCACTTCTTATTCTTTTTTTAAAAAACAATTTGATATGTGATTTTAAATGCCGAAAGGCTCCCTTTGGACTTTGGTTAGACTGACAAACAAGCAAAGGAATGACAAAGAACGGACCTGTTTAATTTGGCCAGGCAACAATAGATTGTCTCTAAGCAGTGGAGGCCCAGCTGGTGTCAGGTTATTCTGGATTTGGTGAGAACCTTTGTCAAAGCATCTACCAGCCATAGGAGAATTCCAGAAACTCTCTTTATATGGAAGTGTGAGTGTTGGAACTTAACTGAAAGGGTTGAGTATGTCTGAAACTGGAAAATAAAGTTTCACACAGTACTAAATATATCTGCCTGCCAGGCAGGTAGGGGCTGCTTGCCAAATTGTGATGGTTGTCAGAATCTAAAAACCATGAAGAAGGCCAATGTTTTGATAACTGAAATTGCTTTCAAGATGGGTAAATTTGCCTTATTTAAGGAGAGACAAAGGTTGAAGGAATTAGTTAATTATCTCTCAGTCCCAAGCTTTCCAAACTTCAAATATAGCACACTCATCATTTACTTTAGTATAAATAGAATCTAAACCAAGATAATAAAAGTTACTTCTTAGGCTTACAGCATACTTTTCCATGGAAAGACAACTTGGAAAATCTGTTTGCCAAGATAACTTAAAAGGAGGTAAATAGGAATAGTCAGAGGAAAGCCCAGTTCCATCGAACAACATCAATCAAATAATGCCTCTTAGAACTTCTACTATTCTTGTTAAATTTCTGTCAAATAGTAACCTCTTTGAGGGAGGGCAAAAGGCCTGTCTTCTTCCTTGCCATATTCCTAGCACCCAGTAGAGTGTCCTGCACATGAATAAAGGATTCACATTCATGCCTGCTGGAGGCCATGAAGAGGTAGTTATCCCTCTGAAAGCAGCAAAACGGTTGGTGTGATGGAGACGTTCATATTTACAAGGCAAATGCGTAGCACTGAGTATGAGTCAAAGCTTTCTGCATTTCTTCAGATCTCTCCAGAATGAAGGCAGACAGTGTTTTTCAGAGGTTGGCAAAGCTGAACCTCAGCAAAATTGTGAAGTGTGGTGTTCATTTGGCTACATGTTTTAGGAGGCCTTATGCCCCAAATACCTAGCTTTGGCATGATGGCCTCCTTCTATGGCTCCTCAAGGACTGGGAAATGCACTGTCTCACTGTCTTCCTGAAAAAATGGGTCCCTCCTGCTTCACATTCCTTTAGGGTCTTGCTCATTCATGGTTTCCAATTCAAGGGTGACACAGAGCTAAAGGAGATAGTTAACACTCTAGATGAAACATATCACATGAAATGGATGAGAATGTCCCACATTTTGATTAAAAAATTTCATGATTTTTATCTCAGTGTAGAAGACCAGGGTAGTTTGAAGTTTACGTTTACAAAAACCTAGAAAGAAGAGAGATGAAGTGGGTATTTTGTCACAAGCTGAAGTTAAGCCTTGAGTGTAATGTAACTTCGAGATATGCAGGATGGAGATGGGGAACTCTGGAAAGAAATACTCGGGGACATTCAAAGAAATTTAATGGTTATAACTAGGAATATCAGAAGGAAACCTGCTACACTACTTCCTGTGTCATTTAATATCTCTAAGCCTCGAGATCTCCATCTATATAATAGATCTAATAATAGGTCTGATACATAATAGAAATAAAGCCAACTGTGCCTTGTTCCCGCTTGTTATTGTGAGGATTGGATAGCATAATGTAACTACAAGTTGTTCTGCTTATTAGCATCATTTTTAACAATAACAATAACAAACGGAAAGTTTGAGACATACTGGAACAATCTGAAGAGTACGCGGAGAATGAAGATGGATATATAAGTTCCAGTCTCATAACAGAAGAAGTTGGGAGAATAAGTACATTCTCAATGTAAATGTACACACTATGAGTTTAAAATGCACGTCAGGCCAGACGTTTTGATGGAGCAGGATTTAACCTGGCACGCAAGACACTCTGGATGGATTCCTATCTCTGCAACTTTGTTTACAGCCATTGCTGCCTACAATTGACATTCCAACAACCTTGACATCTTTTGCCATGAGGCCATTCCATCATAGGACCTGGAATGGTCTTCTCCTACCCTTTTGCCTGTTTCTCTCTTCAAACGCCCTACCCCTAAAGAGAAACTGTACATATTTATTTTGTAATTGACCTCTGTCTGGCTATTTTAAACGTGAAGAAACTGAAATCATTTTTGACCATTGGTTTTAGGTTCCTTTGCTGCAGAAATGCTACAAAACAGAGTTCCAGGCTCTTAAACAATTAAGATACAACTTCCCACCAGTGTGTGGGGGCCCGGGGAAACTCTGAGTCACCATTTCCTGCGTGTAAAATGGCATATTAATTCAAGGAGAGCCCTGAGAGTAAATCTTAAGAGCACCTTTCAGCAAGAGATTTTGAAGCACTTTAGGAACATGAATACACTTATTCTTCTTCCTAAAACACACATCTATTGATGCCGATCACAAAATCTTTTCTTAAGCATTCCAATGTACCCACACTCGCCGATGCATTTTCTCAATGGAGTCTAGCCTCCCTTGTGGTCTCCATGGCTGGGCTGTAACTCAGTAACTCTACCCTTCAGAGTGCGCTTTGGCTGCCTTCAGGAACAACGATTTCTCTGTTCAGATCAGGAGTGCATAATGAAACATTGTCTGCTACAATATCAAACATGTGAGGTTTCCGCGAAACTAATTGGTAGGGAAAACATTTTGCCTTCATCAAGTGTCAGGGCTCGAAGTCAGAAAAATGGAAATGGAAACGAAATGGGGGTGGTTGAGAAGGGCAGGCAGATCATCTAAATGGGACTGGAAGAAAAGGTTGCTGTAAACTGTAAAGCTTTGGTTGGGGCCTGAAATGAAGACAGCGTTGTGGTTGGTTCCACTGTCTAAGAAAATGAGGGCTGAAGAGCCTTGAAGTCTAGACAAGACCCTTCCACTAACTAATTGACTCAGTTTACTCTTTTGCCAAATTATGATAACTGTTGTGGATAGCGACTCTTAAACATGTACTCTGAGCAAGGCTCAGGTAAGGCACTAAAATAGATATGAAAAAGCAGCAAATACATAAAGCAGTGGTTTTCTACCAGGTCGAAAGTGAAATAAAATTGTATTTACACCAGAAGCTTTTTGCTAAAACATATGCCCCATTTCCTCCTTCACTGCCCTCCTACTCCGGCATTAAAATTTAAAATAATTTATCAATGTAACAAGAAAACAACAACAATGCACCCACAAAAGTTACCATTTATTTGGTGTGTTGTATGTGCCTGGCACTGTGCTAAATAATTTATGCATATTACATCATTTAATTCTCATCACAACATTATGGGCTGTGTGCTATCCTTATCACTTGACACAGGAAGAAGCTGAGCAAATGAGGAAATGTGTTCAACTAACTACCCCAGTTACACAGAGTCACTCTGTATACTCAAAAATTAGGGGGATGGAGCAGCAGAAATAATCACATTCTTTATTTGGGAGTCCCATACTAGGGAAATTATTCCAAGGGTAAAGTTCAATGTCCACCCCCATTTAGTTCCTCCACCTTCTTCTGCAATTAAAGAACACAGAAGTTTGCTTTACCATGACCTCTTCTTAAGAATAGGTCTGATTTCAGCTAATCTCAATATATGGACAATTAAAGCTAATGTTTTCAAAGATACAGCAAGCAGTTCCCTGGACTAGGAGCCTGTAGAACCCAACCTTGGTAACCCTCATCTACAAACTATGCGACCTTCAATGCGTCATTTAATCTCCCCGAGCCCTGGGGATTTCCTTTTCTTTAATATAAGGGGGTTCAGCTAGATGATCTCTAAGTTTTTTTTCCTACAATTAACATTCTCTGTTGGGAGATTTGTCTCCTTTATCCAGATGTTAAGAATATTCTGTCCCCATTAAAGGACAATACCATAGTAGGATGCGAACAGGTGGTGGCAAAGAGATTTCTAAAGCATCCACTTGATCTTACCAAGTCAGTGGTGTTCAAGTGTGCTTATGTATCAGTTGGTCATAATAAAGCAATCAAATCAGAATTGACAGAATGCTTTAATAAAAGATAAAAGACTAATGTGACTTCCAGTGTGTTAGCAAATCTCTAAGCCAAAGCAAGATAGTATAACGGTTCAGAGAATGGAATTTGAAGACATTATTACAGCTTGTAGTTACATAATTATTTATCTGATTGCTTAATTAACATTTATCTTCCTCTCTAAGCTATAAATTCCAGGTAGGTAGGGACTATAACTATTTTGGTCACATATCACCCACATGCATAATGTCCAATACCAAAGTATTGGATCAATGAATAATACATTCAAATTTCAGCCCTCTTTCCTACTAGCCGTAAGAAACTCAACTAGTCATCTAACCTCTGCTATTTTCAAATTCATCTGTAAAACTAGGATAATAGTAGTGCCTACCTCTTTGAGATTTTTCAAAATAAAATAATATACCTAAGCTATGATAAAACAGTGGGTATAATAAGAATAACAAATTTGACATTTTGTGAAATTAGTCACACCCTCTTCCCTCCAAGTTCTTTGAAACAATTGTGTAAAATAGACAGCGGACCATTGTTAGTAAATCTGAAATGGAGAACACTGCTTCGGTCCTCAGCCAAAGTAGGTCCCCATCTACTTGTCCCAGATTTGAATGAACTCAAGACCGGCAAAGTCATTAATCAACAGCTGTCCTCTCTTACCATGGGAAGAAACTCACAACGTGCAGCTGAGGAGAACTTGTGCATCTCAGGAGCTGGCTGGACCTAAAAGAGACTGGAGAATAGACGTGGGCTCCACGTGCTCAGGGCTCCTTTGTCAATCTCTCCAATGCCAATCACATTACACATCCTATATCCCTTGGAGAAGAGTGAGTAGGTAGGAAGGAGAAAAACAAGGATTTTAGAGTGTTCCTAGTATTTCCAAGAAGACAGAAGTCCTTATTTTATGGGCCTGCTCAGAAACATGGGAAGAGAGAGAATGGAATCCCTCACAAACAATAGTACCAACCTCACAGGATTTGTTGTGAGGCTTACACGTGAAGAATGGTAGAAGTTCTTTTAACTGACTTCTTAACTGACCTCCAGAATCCCTCCTCACTCTCTAAACCACTCTGATTGAGTCCCATAATAATCTGATGCTGGTTTCCAGTAGGCCAATTTCACGTGATCCCTACACTTCTCTTCATAGCAGTTAAATTTTATATGTGCCAAGAATCAGTTGTATTGATTCCAAAACATGTTCATTCTAGTGGAATTCATTGATTCACAAAGGCTATGAAAATACGTCAATACAATTTTGCAAAGAAAAGGGTTTATTTCTATGAAAATAAGTGAATATTTTCGAAGAGGTGATGAAACAAGCCTCTCCAAAGTAGTATGTGCAACACTACTGTGAAAAATTGGGGAAAAGTTAAAAATCTAGAGAGGTTTTCCCTTCCGATTGCCGTTCATATTATTTAAATTTTCTCTCTATTCAAATGAAGCACAAATGAAAATCACAGATAAATGTATTCATGTATTGTGGGTATAGCTGATGGAAGAAAGACCATGCTGAAGTCTACTTTATGGACTCATATCTGAAGGCAAGGCCTTACCCTTCATCAAAAGACTGGTGAAAGAAATGTGGACCTATATGTTGAAGTTTATTAGGATACATTTTCATTTCCCATATACATTCTCATATACATGCACGGTGTTTATTTATAAGCAAACAAATGGTAGGATCCAGAATAGAACCAGTTAATGAGCCCACGCTCCTACTGATTTACAAATCATACGGAAAACTTCAGTGAAATACTCTAAGCACTTTTGAATATTATTTATTCATTAAAAAGATGTTGATGTTTATTAGCACGAAAAGATGATCATGATTAGTTGTAAAGTGTGAAAAAATCAGGTGAAAAAGCAGACTGTGTAGTGCGATCCTAAACTTACATCTATAGTAGGGTATTAGCAATGGTTACCTGTAGGTGATGGATTACTGATGATTTTACTTTCTTTCTTATACCTTTTTGTATTGACTTTGTTTTACACTATGGGGGGGGGGTGATGCAATCTCTTTATAATCAAAAGTTAATCAAGACATTACCAATTTGAAAGTGAAATACATTAATAAATTCTGAACACACACTAAAAAAGAAATAATGGTATCAAAATACTAAAGGGATCAATTTCAAAAATAGGAAAAATGAAAAGGAGTAATTTCTCTTTATATACCATCATTATATGATCTCATATAACTCCCACATTAATAGTACTATGTATGTAATAATAATGATAACATAGAGAAAAATTTCTATCTCGATGGAAAGCTATGCAATATCTATAGCATACTATTCCAAGTTCTCTAATTTCTGCATCTATGGGAGCTGCTTTACAACTTTGTCCATTATAAATAACTGATAGCAATACAAAGTGATTTGTGTCCACAGACATGTAAATTTTGTCAGTTATGTCCAATGAAAGTTCAATTGATTTCCCTCCCCCACTGTACAAGAAACTAATTTTTCCTCCACTTGTGAATTCATTTTAACATTCCTGATCTATAAATGTGCCTGTTCTCTGGAATCTCCTTTGAACTGGTTTTCAACACCTCATTAGTTCCCTCATTAATGAGTTAAATGAAATCTTTAATATGGATCTATTTTTATATTTGTATGAGAGTCATGATGTTACAATTTTTTTTGAAAATTATCTTTTAGCAATTATCATAATGTTAGTTAATACTTACTAAGAACTTTCTATGTGCCTAGCACTATTCTAAGTCACTTATACACCTTATTTCATCTTCACAATCCCTGTGAGGAGCTAATGTCAACCCCACTTTCCAGGTGAGCACCCAGTGTCCCCTAGAAGTTAAGTAATTTATCCAAAAGGAAACAGGAAGTATGTGGTGGAGCAGAATTCAAATTCAACCTGAGTCCACATATGTGCTTAACTAGATAGTATTGTCTCAACTTTTCCAGATGAGAAAAGTGAACCCAGCAAGGTGAAAATACCTCTTATTTTCCACTCATTCAATAAATATTTTGAATACCTTTGATGAGTAAGATACTGATCTAGGTTTTGGGAACGTAGAAATAAAAAAGATAAATAGACCAAATCCTTGATTTCTATGAAGCCTAGAATCTTGTGCTAACTAACTGCAAGTCCAGTGCCACTGTAGCCAGACAACCTATTTCCTTTAAAAGTTTATTTTCCTCAAGTTTCTTTTTGTATCCACTTCTAGTCAACAGGGAACATTCAATGGATTGGAATTTTAACTTCTGGTATGAACACCCTGATGTCGTCTTGTATCCTCTTGTCACTAGGTGAAGAATGTATTCAAATAAATCCAGAAAAGGAGATGACTAATGAGTCCTCTGCAAATCTCCAAGAAAAGCATCCTACCTGGCCTCCCATTGAAAATGCCATGTCCTTTGTCTGGAAAGCTCTTTTCTGGCTTCCCTACCTAGTGAATCTCTGCTTGACCTTGACTTTCAAAATTCTGTTCAGTCTGTAGAACCTTTCTGAAGTCTTCTTGGACTTCATCCCCTCCCTCTAAGTTATGAATTAGCTTCTCTTTTCACTTTAGTATCTTCTGCCTCTTGGTTATTTCTAACAGTTGTATGTATCATGTGCCCTGGAAATCACTTTTCTGCAGGTCTATTTCCTTCATAAAAGCATAAACTCCCCAAGGACAAGCATCATGGCTTGGTGTCCCCAGCACCTGGTATGTTAAAGGCTAAGAGTGATGCTAGTAAATAATTCTTCCCATACAATTTACGTAGATCTATCACTTCTCCTAATGGACAGAGTTCTCTCTTGTCTCTGCATCTTTGCATTTACTGATCCTTCTGTCCAAACTCCATCTCCATTTTATCTCCTACACTTCCTAAGGATTTTTGTCGATAGTTCTTCCAGAAGCATTCCTTTACCCTGAATTAAGTGCCCCTTCTGTGCATTCTCTTATCACTTCAAACTTCCCCTATTATATCACTTTTCCCTGGAGTATGATTGCCTATTTTTGTATCTGAATATACGGATTCATTTGTAAAATGCTTGAGGACAAGAACTACATCTGCTTACTTCGTTGCTGTATCTTCCGATCCTAAATCAGTATAAGTACATATAAATACGTGCTTATTTACAGGTATGTAAATATATGTTAAATGAGGGAAAAGACCAATTTGTTCATGTGCTGCTACCCAGAAGGAATTATTCTAGGGGTACAGCATGATGAAGTAGAAAGACCAGCTTTTGAGTTAGAAACATGGATTCTATTCCTGACTTAGTCATTTATTAGCTATGTGACCTTGGGAAAATTTCATCAATGTGTTATACCTTAGTTCCTTATAAGTAAAATGAGAATAAAATTCTCTACTTTGTCCTATTATTGCAAAGACTAAATGAGATAATGTACGTCGGGGGTCTGATGCTAAGTAAGCTCTCAATAAATATCCATTTCCTTCCCTTTCTATTTGTGGCCAGTGCTAAATTATAAAGACAGCATTTAGGCACATAACAGGATATCCTACATGAGTAGGAATGGCTTCCCAGAGTAATAGATGGTGTTGCCAACAATAGTGAAGAGAATGAGAGGAAGCTGCCACATAAACAAACCTTCTCAAGGTTTCACCCTTAAGGGTTCATTGTAAGGTTCAAAGGATGACTTTGAACATTAAACAGAATCGTGAAAAACCCAACTATGTTCCCAGCTGTGGCACTTAATCAACACACATTCTTCAAGGCGAGTGGTTCAGTGAAAGGCAAGAGACCTGGAGTCAGCACTGAGCGAAAGGTTAACTCTGATGCTTGGTATGCAAAGCATGTGCCAATGACAACGTTAGGTCCACCTTCTTCCTACTCTACTCCTGCCCTGGAATAGGGACTGTGGAGGGGTGGTGTAAGCTTCCTGCATGGTATTGTGAGCTGGAGTGTTGTCTTCCTCCCAAGAGTGTTTTAAGGCTTCCAGGCTTCTATCATCTCATTCCTGCTACAGCACCTATGAACAATGTCCACATGTTGTCACTACAAATTAAGTGGTGAGCAAAACTTTCCCAGGCAAATATAATCAGGATCAAAATGAGGGATGGAACTAATGCAATGCTTTCGGGGCTGCTGAAAGCCCACCTTATAGTCCCAGACAGCAGTTTGATCTTTCAGATCTCTTGTTTTAAGAGATCTCCTTTTATGTTTGCTGGGTGATTTGACCCATTGGCAGCTGGACAACCAGATGAAACGCTGAATTCACGCTGAACAAGTCCTACCCTCATTTTCTGGTGACAAAGAACTGGAGACTTAAACATCTTGCTCACAGGAAATGAGCTAGTTCCTGGAGGTGTGTGATCCTGCCCCCCAAACTCCTATCTTGGCTGTGGCTATCAGCAGGACTTCAGAAAGTGCTGCTACAATGCTGAAACAAACACAACAAAATGGGAAATTAAGAGCCAACAGGGAAGTGGTAAAAGAGAAGCAGCATGGTACTGTACCGTGGAAAGAGTGCTTGATTGGGAATGCTGAGATCTGGATGCTTTTTGTAGCTGACTCTTTTGCTAACTGGGTGGTGAGCTTGGTAAAGAGAATAACGCATATTCAGAATCTACTTCACTCTGGGTCCTATGCTATGTCCTTAAATGTATATATTTTATTTTACTCTCTTGCCAACGCTAATTATAACACCCATTCCACACTTGAGGAAATTGAGGCTCGGATTGGTTGATTAATGTGTCCAAGGCCAAAAGTTGGTGGATCAGATTTTGAATACAATTCGACGTTCTTTCTACTATATCATGCTGCCTTGCAAATATCCTGCAAAGTTTACCTTTCCTTACGTTGTCCTTTAAACTCTAATGGGAACCTTACAACCAACCTCAAATAAAACCCGTCCAGTCCAGTGGGCATGGACTAGATAATGGTGAGGTGGACATAGCGCACTTTCTACTTGCTGGATGCCTTCACATGCATTTCCTCATTTGACTTTGAACAAGTCACTTGCTTGGTCTGGATCTTGTTCTATACTTCTGTGAAATATAAAATTTAAATGAGATGATTTCCTTAGGTTCTTTTCAATTCTCACATTTTAAAATGAAAAGTAACCAGTCCACTGACATATTTCATATATACATACATACTTAGGTTTAGCATTTACATCATTTACTTACTTTCAGGGGGGATTGGAGTCCTTCTCCTGAGTGTGATCTTTGTGATGTTCATTCCAATTTCATTACCCTTTCTCCATCCTCCCTCTCCCAGCCGAAGGTAAGAGTTCTCATATCTGACTTCCCCTATAACTTTATCCACATCTCACTTTTGTCATTTACCACCCTCTGCTTCCTATGATGGTTAATGTTGGGTATACCTTATCTCCCATACAACCTTGTAAGCTCCATGAGTTTCCTCTACTTGCTTACCCAACCTGGTATTCCCCCAGGACACCCAGCCCACTGTCAGCCTCAGGGGATTCTTCACTTATTTTTGTTGAAACAGAAATCTGAAGTATCACAAGGTTTTTATTTAATTTAAACTCAAGTTCCGCACACAATATTTTGAATAGGAAAAGAAATAATCTGAGAAGTTAGATAATGGAAAGTTTAAACAACAAAGAACATGTATATGTTGTTTTATAGCAAGCCCTTTCTTATTGTCTGAGTTGAAGCAACCAGTTTTTAAAACTAATTTCCAATCTATCAAGGTCAGACGCTTTTGTAAAGTATAATAAAATGAATTATTAGAAAAATTGAATTTAAAAGATATAATAATATGAAGTCAAACTTTGTATTACTAGATTCAAGAGAAACAAACTATTCTGTCAAATTGCTATAAAGTTTCTGAACACTTGACTCTTGATTTCTGTGCTTATCTCATGGACTGGCAACAAATAGCTTCTCATGATCACCACCCCTGGACCACGCTTGGAGGAGCTCTGACTGCTTTACCATTTATACAGCAGTTTTAGAATCCTAATAGGGACTCGGTTGTATCACCTGGATGAAAAGTTTAGGGATTATATGGGGAAGAAACCACTAGAGGCCAGATGCGTATCTTCAGCCTTTCCCTCTGATCTTTGAAAAGGCAGACCAAGATAAAGAGCGAAAAGTCAAGGGATTCTGGCTTTATGCTTTGCTCTCCAGCTGAAGAAAATAGGATCAGAAATCACTTCCAATAAAACCCAAATCTTGGTGGGGCAAGTGCAACAGTCAATGTCTGTTCCATATTCTTTTTTTTTTTTTTTTTTTTAAAGATTGGCACCTAAGCTAACAACTGTGGCCAATCTTTTTTTGTTTTCTTCCTGCTTTATCTTCCCAAATCCCCCCTGGTACATAGTTGTATACCTTAGTTGCAGGTCCTTCTAGTTGTGGCATGTGGAACACCACCTCAACGTGGCCTGACAAGGAGTGCCATGTCTGTGCCGGGGATCTGAACCCGCAAAACCCTGGGCCGCCGCAGTGGAGCACACGAACTTAACCACTCGGCCATGGGGCCGGCCCCAGTTCCATATTCTTAACAAAGAAAAGAACATTTATTATCTATTTATGAAGTTATAAACAGATCTTGCACTACCAGCTCACTTGTAAACTTTCCTTTGTTGCTAATTTGTTTGTATTTCTCTTCTTTTGCCCTTTAAGGCACACTCACAAACAAAATTTTATTCAATCCTCCCCAAAACTCAGTGAGGTAGGTACTAGCGGTGTCCTTATCTTGCAGGTGAGAAAACTAGCTCATGGATGTTAAATAACTTATTCTACTCACTCGGTTACTAAGTGATTGAACAGGAATTCACACCCAGGTATATCTGACTCCCAAGTCCATTCTCTGTCTATCAAATATTGCTTTTCTGGTTAATATTCTTTTATAATACTTAGGGTGTCTAAGTTTATAGGGAGATATAGGGAATGTGCCTTTTCTTCAATAAGCAGGAAGAAAATGTCTTCCCACAAAGCCCTAGCATAAGAATTAGAGACATACTTTTGTGCATGTAAGATGGTCATAAAACCACTGTATTTATCTTATAACTATAACCTCCAGAGTCTAATCAGATACATAAGTATCATGCATAGATTCTTAATAATTAAGCTGCAAGTATTACAATTGCAATCTCTCATTTATAAAATCTAATCATCATTAATGAATAGTTAAGAATCTTCCATTGACACTGAGTCTAAATCAATTAAAAAACGGACCCACTCATTATAATGATTCACTTGTTGCATATGAAGGAAGCATCCAATATTTTAACTTCCCTAAAATGGACCACATTGTCCTAATTTACTGTAGAAAACATCCATCAAGAGAGAAGGAACTCATATGTGCTGACTGATTCACTCTCTTCCCCACCTGAGTAAGTTTTCAAAGAATGGGGTAAAAGTGTTTGACATAAGCTTTATGGTGGTGAGAATCTCTTTGTAGAGCCTCTCAGGAATGGTGATAACGTAAAGGACGCTGCTTTCCATGATGCTCCAAAGATACCACGGCCTCCGTACAGCTACTTCAAGAGTGTGGATTAGCTGCCGTTACTTCAGACTCTTTCCACCCAGACTTCAGGTCCCAGTTTCATCCAAGTAGATATTTTTCCAAAGGAATAAACTTCACATTCAGAGACACATGAAGATTGACAGAAGTACAAAATATTGGGTTCAAACGACGTCCATTTACAGATGAGGAAATTAAAGCCTAAAGGGGTGAACTGACTTGCCCAAAGTCACACGAATAGTTAACACTAAAGATGAATTGGAACTCAGTCTGAATCCACCTGCTAGTAAGAATCCAAATTTAACTTAAGTAAACTGACCCCACACGCCTCTACTTCCTATTTCTATTGGCAAAGATCGTACCCACTTACTCACTTCTCTATCCTCTACATCAGGCACAGTGCCTAGTACTTAAAAATGCTCGGTGAATGTCTGTTAGTCAGCCCTGGTGGTCTAGTGGTTAAGATTTGGCACTTTCACTGCCACGGCCTGGTTTGTTTCTCCATCAGGGAACCACACCACCCGTCTGTTGGCTACATGTTGCTGTGATGCTGAAAGCTATATCACAGGGATTTCAAATACCAGCAGGGTCACACGTGATGGATAGGTTTCAGCAGAGATTCCAGACTAGGAAGACTGGCCACTTAATTCTGAAAAAATTGGCCATAAAAGCCCTATGAATAGCAGTGGAGCATCATCTGATAGAGCGCTGGAAGGTGAGCGGATGGTGCAAAAAGACTGGGCAGGGTTCTGCTCTGCTGCACGCAGGGTTGCTAGGAGTCAGAATTGACTTGACGACACTAACAACAACAACAAATGTCTGTTATGTTGAATTAAATTAGCAAAAGTACCAAGGTGAAACCTTTTGGAACTCACTGTGATTATGCAAACTTGTAGGCCTTGTCTGAGTGCGTAGAAACATGTATAATTCCCCTCGCCTTTTATAATCTTTGCCGTGAAGGAAAAGTAATAGCACTCAGGATTCCTATTACCACTGTCAGAGGGATGAATGACTCGAAGCCCTGTAAAGCTTAATGTACAATTAATATCATGCCTCACTTTTGTCATGGGCTCATTGTTCTACATTTTGACTGTCTAGACAGGTATCTCAACTTTGACCTTCCGAGCTAATGAGACTACAAAAGAGAAGAGGCACAGAAGAAAGAAAATCAAAATTACGGTAAATTTAAAAGCCAAAATGCAATAGTCTATTACTGTTCTGTCACTCAAAGAACCCAGAAGCACCCTTTCTTCCTCGCCTCAGAATTGAAATGTAGGCAAGGCCGAGCCACTGCTCATATCACATGGAATTCCCTATGGCAGGGATTTTAAATCAAGGTGGTATTTAACCAGAACAGCTACTAGGGCTTGTCCAGACCTCATTGGCTCCACGTAAAACAGGATATGTTCACATGAAGGCACTTTACCTTTCTGACTTCCAAGGGGCTCTTTGTGATTCCTGTGCAGTTCTCCTATCTTCTCGGATAAATTAATGATTACAGACCCATATACACACATACACTCATACATAACACAGAAACTGAAAACGTGTTGAGAGGAAATAGTCGTGTAAGTCAAAAGCTTTCAACCAAAGCTCCAAGTGAGGAGGCATTTAATTGCTACCTGCTACTATATTAGATCATGTCTTTTTCCTGTTCCTAGAAACATCAGAGGGCCATATGCTGGGCCAATAACAGAGAATATTATGAGGCAAAGTTGCAGGACACGTGAAAGAATTCATGTTATCTGAGACTTGTAGAGGGTTTCAGGTAATTCTATACGTATTTAAGGATAATCTACACATTCAGCCATGCATCCACGTATCCATGCATCCATCCAATATTTTTGACTAACCATCTATATGCCAGTCTTCATGCCATAGACAAGGAAAATAGAATAATAAACAAAGTAGACACGGTCTTTTTCCTCCAGGAAAGGCAGACATATACACAGACATAAAATCAGATTGTGGGGCTGTTAAATAGGGGTTCATATACATTGTGGATGCATATAAGAGGCAAATTTCCCTGGAGGAGATGGTGTTTGATCTGATTACTATGGATGAGGAGTTGTTAGGCAAAACAAAGCAAAAACATGAAAAGTAGGAATATATTTGGGATTCTGGGCTAAGTATATGTTTCATGTTAAAGCAAAGAGCCTTGAGAAAAGATGTTTGGGGAGCTGCAAAGAGTTAGTCCTATGAAAGGGGAGGAAGTGGTGAACAATAATGCAGAGAACACTTGATTCGGGCTGTGCCACTGAAGTAACTGTGAACTTTAGGAACGAGTTTCCTCCCTTCCCAGGGCCTCAGCTTCCTCGTCTGTCAACCACAAAGGCTTGTTTAGATGACGCCTCACATCCTTTCCAGCTCCTGTCATCTCATGAAATCTCTTACAAATAATGGACTTCTTGAAATCTAGCTAGCCTCTAAACAAACCAGAAAGCCTGCAAGGAAAGGACTCAAGGGAGTGTCTTAACATGATTGTTCAATCTTCAGACTCACTAGTTCCACTTGCCTCATTTACGCAAAGAGTTGCCCTTACAGAGAACTAACTGTCTTAAACCTTTTCTTGTTGTTCCAGAACTGTCTTGAGCCACTGCTGTGATAAAGCGATGGTGGACAGTGTGGGGAAGAGTAGGAAATAGGAGTCCAATACGAAGGAACCCCTAAGTTTTCTTCAGAGAGGAGGAACTCCAGAATCAATGGTTCAGTGGGGTGGTATTAGGGAAACAAATCTGCGCCAAATGTTCCTTTTCCCCTTTGAGTCTCCCCATCTCAATCTTAAAATGACAGACCTATGTCTTACTCTACAACAGCCTCTAGAGGCCTTGGACAAAGCAACTTGTTGGCAATTGAGCTAGGAGTCTTAGCTTTCTCATATCCATAGAATGGGGACAGCAAAACCTGCCCCAGAGAATTGTTGTGAGAGTTGAAATGGGTGGTTCAGGCACAGGATTTGCTCTTTGAAGTGTCCTCCATGATAATTCATTTAATCTTCACAACAGCACTGTGAGGTATTGCAGTTATTATCCTCATATTTTAGGGAGGAACATGGAAGCCCAGAGGTTAAGCAACTTCTGACAAGATCACCTGGCTCCTATAGAGTGGTGCCAGGATTCACTCCAGATTGCCCACTCCAGAGCCCATGCCCATAATGGTTATGCAAAATGTCTCTTAATAAACGTTGGGCTCTTCCTCTCCTTATTTATCACCTGAAGACAATTCACCTTTTGGCCTAATGGCAGGGACATCACACCTTAACTGTTGATGACAGGATTTTTGTCTCCACCATTGCACAATGGCCCCTGCACCACCACCACCAAAAAGGGATGATTTTGGCCAGGATTGGAGGCCAGCTCCCCTTGATGGGGTCTGGTTATAACTATTGGCTGCTCCATGACCAACTCTGATGCCTAAATATGGAATCAGTGTAGCACCCACTCAAATCACTTCAACACTTCATCTTTCTCCCTCCAGAATGGCTTCTGTGCTAATCATGTTTGCTTCCCTGTTTGCATCACAATGGTGGTTTCTATTTTGGATTTTTATTGTTTCTTTCAGCTTGGAGAAATTATTATTCCGGTTCTGATCTGGCCTTGGCTATTTTTCAAAGGCTCTGAAACCTCTAGTCAAGCTGGCTTCATTCACCTTCTGGCACTGGCATGTGTCCTTCCCAGAGAGGAAAACATGCTCTCTACCCACCCCTTAAAAACAAGTAGATGAGAAGGGAAAAAAGTCTCCGTGGATGATCCAGAGCAAAGCTGGATAGGAATAAAACAAATTTAAAATCTAATTCCTGTCTCTTAAAATTAGCTCAAGTGATTATCATCAGATTCCTTTTTATCTCCAAAATTAGAAGTGTTAATCATCGATGTTATTCTGTGAAAACATTTTAGAGTTTACAATTAAAACAATAATATTTTTTGCTTCCACAGCACAGTTCATCAGGGATTCTCAATGATCAGTCTACACTGTATAAACAGCACAGTAAGCACCCTCAGAGAGCTGCTTGTGAGGGGCCCAGGGGAAGTCCCTCTACTACAATACCTGGGGTAATAATGGTACTTTATAGGATGACATAGATTTTTTTTTTAAGATTTCGTTTAATCCCCATCATAACTCTGTAGCACAGTTATTCTCATTATTCCCATTATGCAGATCTATCAAACTGAGGCTCAGAAAATCAAAACATGTTACTCAAGGTCCCAGAGCTGGTCAATGGTAAAGTCAGGTCCCTCTGGGACTCAATTTCTTTCTGCTACTCCCTCCTGCTGCTTTCTTAGCACTCCAAAGTGAAGGTTCTAATCCAAATGAAATGCTAGGTAGTATTTATTAAGCACTTACAATATGCCAAGCACTCTGCTAAGAGCTTTAATTGATTTTAATCACTAATTATTCACAATAATTGTCTGCAATGTTTCCTATGATAACTTCTACTTTACGGATGAGGAAACTCAGACTTTGCACAGTTAAACAATTTCTCAAGATCTCACAAGCAAAATGTGCTCAATATTTCAGCATTTTCAAAGAAATTTTTATATACCAGACACTCTTATAGGCAGTGTGGATACAGTGATGAACAAAGCAAACCAAACACTCTCTGCTTTCATGAGAAGCATGTGATCCAGTCAATGGAAACAAACAAAGTCTAAGACTGAGGATGGAGTGGTTTGAAGGACAATGGAGAAAAAGAGAAGGAGGGAAAAGGGATCAGGTGTCAGTGAGCTACGTCTGAACTCTCCAATGTGTATGCTACCTTCTCCCTTCTGGAAGGTCAAGACACTTATGAGATGTGGGAATCATCTTCAAGATGGAATGAATAGCATGTTAGTATGCCTCTGTAGGTGATGTCCAACTCTCTAGGCTACAGTGAAATCACAGGAGCTCACACTCAAAAGATGAGCCAGGACCAGATCATGCATGGCCTGCAAAATGAGGTAAAAGGTTGCAGACTTTACTTGGCAAACAAGAGGGTTTTTAAAAATGGAAATGATTAATTTAGAACTATTTTTCAGAATGACAAGAAGGAAGCAAAGACTTCAGGTGGTAAGTTGAGAAGAACTTTGCAATGGTTCCTGAGTAAGGTAACAAGGTCTTTAAAAGCCTGGTGGAATGGAGACAGAGATCCACCATGAAGAAAGTGTTGAAAGTACTTTGGCAGTTGATCATTTTTTGGAAAAGAGAGCAAGGGTGAACACAGGTAAACAAGAGTAGATTTACCATGAAGTTCAAGAAGTTTAAATTCACAGCCCCGCCCTTGCACAGACCCCTTCTAAGGCCCTGCCAGTGTTAACAAGTGTTGCCAATTCAAAGAATATTTAGATTAGTCACTTTAAAAGAAAATATAAAATGCCATAAAAGAACTTTGACAGAAGTTTTTCAAATTTGACAAAAAATTCTGAAAATCCACATGACGTATTGATGAGTTGAGAAGCTGAAAAGACTCCGATAAGCCATCAAAAATAAAAACAAATTGCTATCAACACTGATAGACTAAGTTGTCTTTATTTTTCTCTTTATGCAGCTAAAAATGTGTAAGAAAAAAAAAACTAAAGAGTTCTCAAGCAATTAACCAATAAAACCAAATGTTATTTTCCTGACTTGTGTCACTATGGCATTTGTCAGGATTTTGAATTTGTAATTTGTTTTAATTGCTTTCTTTACCCTAGATATTTACTTTTGAATTTAATTTGTATTCATAATATTGTACTAAAAAAAGTTTGTTAAAGGGGTCAGCCCAGTGGCGCAGCGGTTAAGTTGGCATGTTCCTCTTCCGCGGCCCAGGGTTCGTAGTTCAGATTCTGGTGTGGACCTATGCACTGCTCATCAAGCCATGCTATGGCAGGTGTCCCACATATAAAATAGAGGGAGATTGGCACGGCTGTTAGCTCAGGATCAATCTTCCTCAGCAAAAAGAGGAGGATTGGTGGCAGATGTTAGCTGAGGGCTAATCTTCCTCAGGAAAAAGAAAAAAGTTTGTTAAAACTTCAGGATCCATAAATCCTGGATCTACTGATGCAGATGAATCACAAGTCAATATCCTAGGTAACTAGAAAGATGGTAATAAAGACATGTTTTGAGAGGAAAAAACATAAATCTCAATCTTATACATGTTGACCATAGGAGCACGTGGGATACTGAAGAGATGCTTGCCCAACAAGCAGTTGGTTCAACAGAGAGGGTGAAGTAGATGATGCAAATATGTATTGGGGGCTCAACCACATGGCGTTCATAGTTGAAACAATGGAAGTAGGTAAAACTTCAAAGATGAGGCCATAGAGCAAGAAGGGAAAATGGGCAGGGAAAAGAACCTTCCCACGAGTAGATCTTGCATCATAATACAATCAGACCAAATATCTCCAAGAAACTCTTAGGTAACGTCTGAGCTACACACGAATGAGATATGGAAAATTCAGTCAAACATGCAAATTCGTGTCTATATAAGCAAAAATGAGGCATTTTGGGAACATCTGGATGATTTTTCAGTCTTTTTGACCTCAAGCACTGGCATGTACCTCCTCTGCTTGTCTTTGTAATTTGGGTCAAAAATGATTCAGAAGGTGAATCCCACAGCTTGGTGTAGTGGAAAGAACACAGAATTTGGAGCTGTAGAGAAGGGAGCCCTGTTCTTCTTAGTAATTCTGCTGGCAAGTGACAAAGACAATGCACTATGCTCACCAAGCTCATTCCCTTTTCCTACTGGGCACACAGAAAGACTACATTTCCCAGATGCCCTTGCAGTGGGGTGAGGCCATGTGACTGATCTCTGGCCAGTGGAATGTGGGCAGAAGTGATATGGGCCAGCCACTTTCAGCCTGTCCTACCTAGAATTTTCCAGGAGACTCTTCAAGTTCTCTCTCTTTCTCTTCTCTGTCTGAAGACCTAATGCAGAAGATCCTCTGTAGGCCTCTGAGTTCATAAGCTGCTGAAACCATCAGAGAGGAGGAAGCTGAGTCCCTGAATCTCCATTTGGAAAGCCATCTGCCAAATATTGAATCAGACTATGATGTGAGAAATAGATGCTTTATTGTGTTGAAATACTGAGCTTCTGAGGTAGTTTGTCACAGAATTTAGCCCACTCTGCCTAGTGGAGCAAGTTGCTTAACTTCTTTGAGCCTCAGTTGCCTCATCTGTATATATTTCATGGGGTTCTCATAATGACTGAAATATATGACATGTCTACATGCACATACATTCTGTGTTGATATCATTCCCTTTTAACTCATGTTCACATTCAGATTTGGTCAGCGTTGGCCCATTGAACCATTCCAGAGGGCAGTATCCTATTCTTTTCAGTGAATATACGTGTAGAGAACAATATGAACTATGCCCACTGGAGTTGTGTAGCTCAGTCAAGCTACAAAATGTAGAAGGAAAAGCATATTTCCTTCCAAAGTGTCCCTAACAAAAGAACTTGGTATCATCTTTAATAAAAGATTTAAAGCAACAATGATTTTAAGTTAGAATAATTTATAGCTCTTCCATCATGGCTTTCTAACCTCCTTGTGCCATAAAAAAATATTTAATCTTTTCCTTAAATTGTTCGCATATTTTTCCTCTCCTCTGATAAAAGAAGCCAGCCCTTAAGCATCTCAGTCGATATAGTAAGCAAAAGAAAACCTCCTAATCAATATTCAGCTTTGGCACTTATGTACATTTTATGTTGATTGGGACTGAAACTCCTACTAGCAACTCTTGCTGCCAAAATCACATTTTCTTTTCTGATGCCTAAGGTTGGAATTGAGTGTGTACCAACTGGAACTGATTGCCTGAAACTTGAAGAGTTCAGAGTTTAATTTCTCTAATTTGGTAAATACTACCTACCACCAGGCTGTCTGAATTTTCAAGTGCTCCAAGTCACACAGGAGCCAGTATTTTAGGCACTGCACAAGGGAGGCATTGCCGCGGCGCTGCGGTATTCTGAAAGGCGGTTGGAGTCTGGAGAGCCCTCAGAGAGTGTGCAGACCCCCAGCAACACATTGGTAGAGTGAGTGGAAAGGAAGGTGCTGTTGGGAGACGGTTCCTGCAGCCACTTGCCTTCCATTTGTATGAACCTCTGAATGGAAAAAAGAAAAATGACATTACAAGATTCTGACATCTGGAAATTGTGAGACGTACAGTTTTTTCACTAATTTAAATGCACATTCTCGCATTACATCGTGTTTAAGACTTACCCATGTGTCACTCAGAGCGACGCGGTGTATGAAAAGAATTTTGGCAACACAGAACCTCCTAGCTGGAGCATGAGGTAATAAGAAATGAAACACTGGTGCCCACACTATTTACTTAGCATTTCTTTATAGCTGGCCCCACAGAATGGCAGAAAGGGAAGAGGACTTAGAACCCAGTTAGTTCTGATCCTTTTACTCAAAAGATGAAGAAACCGAGACTCCAAGACGGGAAATGACAAGGCAAAGGCCAAAGGGATATGAGTAGAAGTGGCAAAATTCCTGCCCAATCCAAGATGGGTCCTGTAATATCACGCTGTCTCTTTTCACAATTGCAAATTCTCCTATCCTTGCTACATTTCCCTTTGTATCTGGACCAGACAGAGAATAAACGCAGAGGGTAATCTCAGGTCATCGGGCTTGTTGGTATTTCTTATTTGATCAGGTGAATGCCTGGCAGAAGGTGAGTTTGACCTTCCAGCAATCAACGCTGGCAAATCTGTAGCATAGGATTGTGGTTTTATACATTTTAAGACAGTTTTTAGGATCCATATGCTCTGAATCTTTTTTTCCCCGTTAAATGTCTGTTTAAATAATGAGTGAACGGGGTGCTACGCTAGAAGACAAGAAACCTGTTTCTGAGAACAGCTACTAACTAACCGTGTGTCCAGGGGCAAGTTTCAACCTCTCTGGGCCATTTTTCTCACCTGTAAAATGAGAACGAATAGATGCAAGTACAGCTAAGGCCCTGCGAGCTTTTACACTTAAAGATTTCACCTTATGCCAATTCCACGACACACACCTTTCTAAAGTAAATGCAATAATTAAGGTGTCCCAGAACCATGCTAGGAGCAGCAGGGAAAGATGAAAGAAGCAAGACCCTAGTTGCTGAAGTCATAGTCCAGCGGGACAATACAACGTAGACTTGTAAAGAGAAGCAATACATGATTACGTGCCTAGGAGAATGCCTTTGGAGCAATCCTCCTTGCGTCTGGACTTTCTAAGAGCCAAGCTAGACACACTAATCATCACTAAAGAGTAGAAAGCGATTTCACTGAGTATTTATTACCTGTTAGACACCACCTTAAGAATAACACATGTATAAACTCATTTAATCCTCATAAGTGTATGAAATACATATTGTTATCCTCATTGTGCATGTGAGGAAACAATGGCAGAAACAGGATAAATAATAAGCCCAAGGTCACACAGCTGGTTGAGCCAGGACTCAAATCCGGAGAATCCAGCTTTGGAATCTAAGCTCTTAATCACTCTGCAAAGTTCTTATGACAAGGAAGGGAGAAGGAAGAGGCCTGGACAGCCACCTGGACTGAAGCAGCACTATCAAGGACAGGAGCAGCCTCGTGCCCTGAGCATCTATTTTGTACCATGCACTGTGTTAAGCGTATTACCTCATTCAATCCCCACCTGACCATTCATTCAGCAAGCATTTATTGAGGGCTTACGATTCAGTAGCCGCTTGGTGCAAGGAATTGTGAGGCAAGTTCTGCAATTATTCACATTTTATTGATGAGGGAACGTCAGCTCAGAGACATTATGTAATTCATCCAAGGCCAAGGTCTGACCCCAAAGCCTGGGCCTCTGCCGTAGGTAAAATACTTTTTGATGTCATTGAGACCCTAGGAAATCACTTATACTCTGGGACACTTTTTTGATTAATTGGATACAAATGCCTCCTCTAATTGAGCATGAAAGACATTTTCTAGTTTGGGTTTGCGTATGCGTGAAGAGATAAAGCCACGTAGGAAGGCAAAGTTGCTAGAGACATTGACAGAAGAGAAATCATTCCAATCCTCCATCATCTGGTAATCTAACTGCCATTTGCTGTCATTGCTTTGCTGTCACTGCTGAGGTGAGAGGCAGGAAGGGTGAGCAGAAAGTGGTGAATTGCAGCCTAAACAGGTGGAGATGCACTGGGATCAAATGGAGAGAGTGTGTTCAAGACACAAGGTGAATCACCAACAAGGAATGACTGGCAAGGTGTTGGGCCTCCAGGAAAAAGAAAGACTCTTGGGTCATGGTGAGCCACAAGCTCACCAGGAGTCAATAACGCTCATTGACTCGTTGACAGTCTAGGTAGTTCAGTGTGTTTGAGGCCCACCCAGATATAGCTCCTAGTAGAAAAAGGCTTTTTGTACCACAACAAGTCAATGAAGAAGGCTGAAAATTAGAATTGAGTTTAATTAATAGGGCCTTTGGAGGAAATGACTATTCTTTGTATAGATCTGTATAGTTTTGCTGTTCTTTCATATCCATGATCTTAAACAATCCTTTGGGTAAGAAAAGGCATGTTTTTCTCTCGATCATACTGATGAGGAAATGGAGACTCAGAAAGTTTAGATGACTTACACAAGCTCACAGCATGAGGTTTTGAGCCAGAACATGAGAACTTATCTTAGTGATTTCACTTCTTTATTCTCTTTCTAAGGTGGGGCCTCCTGTTGAAATAGGGCAGTTTCTAGTTAGTGGTATTTGGATATAAGCCCCCAAATAATATTGAGATCTAAAATATGTATCACCCTTGTGATCATGTACTAAGCATGGCTGCATGGGAATGAGTTTCTCTTATCAGCTGTTGTTCAACTAGACTTGAAGACTCTTGTGGGTTCAGTTGTACCCCTGAGAAAAATATGTCCAAGTCCTAACCTGCAGAACCTATGACTATGACCTCATTTGGAAATAGGGTCTTTGCCAATGTAAGAGCTTTAAGCTTATCAATAAGCTTTAATTAAGTAACTAACTGCATCCAGGCCTGTATGGATGTAGTAGTGGATAATCAGATGCAGAGCATATTATAGTTATGCAGAGGATTAGACATAATGTTGGTAAGGCTCATAGCACAGTGTCTAGCACATAGTAAGGACTTGAATTTGGAAACCACTGTGTAATGTTAGGAATGGGGACATACCCACCCACCTCACCATGCCCCTTTGCCCGTGTCCTTTGCTAACTCCTCATTAAGGAGGAAAAGTCTTAAATATGATTGATCAGAGCCTGGGGCATTCATTAAGACATGTTTTACTAGTGAGTAGAGATGTTTTGTCTTAAAGTTCAAGACCCATACAAAATCTTAAATCTTCTTACTCCTTAGTGAAGACACTTAATGAAGACAATGAGAGATGAGTGTGTTTTGCTCTTATGATATCTGAGGAATCAATATCCTTTCCATAGGAAGGAGACAAGGCCAGAGGGAAAGAAAAGGATGATCTTCATCATTGGTACTCTCTGAATAGAATAATTTACAGTGTATAAATTACTCTCCCTCATTGTATGGTCTCTCTGTTTGGTTCTTACCATGTTACTGTGGTAACAAATAGGAAGGATAATTACCCATCTGTTGGAGACTAAAAAATGGTCCACCAAAGACGTCCCCACCCTAATCCCTGGAACTTTTGAATATGTCACCTTACATGATAAAAGGAACTTTGAAAATATGATTAAGTTAAGGATATTAAGATTATCCTGGATTATCTAGTGGGCCTGATATAATTATAGGGATCTCTTAAAGAAGGAGGCAGGAGGTCAGAGAGAAGAGAAGAGGTTACATTGCTAGCTCTGAAGATGGAGGAAGGGGCAACAAGCCAAGAAATGTAGGCATCCTCTAGTAGCTGGGAAAAGTGAGGAAACAGATTCTCCCCTGCAACCTTTGGAAGAAACATGGCCCTGCCAACACATTAATTTCAGACTTCTGATATCTAGAAGTCTCGGTTGTTTCTGTTGTTTTAAGCCACTGCTTTATGGTAATTCATTACAGATGCAGCAGGATGTTAATACACGCTCTACAGCACTTTGAGGGAAGCCCATTGCTCCAAGTCCAGCAATCATAGGGACCATCTGGGTCAAACACAGAACATCAAGACCCACGCACAGGTTGCCCAGAATACTGACCCAAGAAATCCAAACACATATTTCACTTTTCTAGGGATATTTCCTACTATAAATAATTAACAATATGGAACTTACACAAAAATCTATTCCTTTCTTCTTTCCTTCCATTCTTCCTTCCTTTCAGCAACACATATATCTTAAGAGCCTTCTATGTACTTCATAAAGCAAAGTTCCTGCCATCACAAAGCTTAGCCTGGGATGAGGGTGGGAGGTTGAGTAACCAATAAATATACACTTGGATCAGGGTTAAGGAAACAGAGTATTATGGGGAAGCAAAACAAAACAAAAAGACACTGAGCGCAGCTCATGGAGGAGAAGGAGGAATGGACCAAGAAGTGATGTTGAAGGTGAGGCCTGAAGGAAAAATAGAAGGTTGGTGAAGAGAGGAGGATTGGGGAAGGAAGCAGATAGAGTGTATTATTTCCTGTGGCTGATGTAAGAAATTAGCAGAAATTGAGTGACTTAATACTAAGAAATTTTTTTCAGTCACAGTTCTGGAGACCAGAAATCTGAAATCAGCAACACTAGGCTGAAATAAAGTTGTTAGTATGTTCCTTCTGGAAGCTCTAGGGAAAAATCTATTTCTTGCCTTTTCCAGCTTCTGGTTTGCGGGTTCATCACTCCAGTCTTGAAGGCCAGCATCTTCAAACCTTTCTCTGCTCCATATTTACAGCACCTCCTCCTCTCTGTGCCACAGAATCTTCCCCCACCTTTCTCTTTTAAGGATGCATGTGATTGCATTTACTGCCCATTTGGACAACCTGGGAAAACCTCCCCATCTGAAGATCCTTCACTTAATCACATCCACAGACACTTTTTGGTTTTATTTTTGCCAAATAAGGTAACATTCACAGGTTCCAGGGATTGTGACATGGATCTCTTTGGGCATCCATTTTTTCAGCCTACCTCATAGAGTAAAAATATGCCCAGAAGTCCCCGGAGATGGTGTGGTGCAGATGGAGTGGGCAAAGTGGGGAGAGGTGAGTCTGGAGAGGTAAATTTCACCAGGTCATAATGAAAAAGCTGAAAAACTCATTTACGATTATCGTGAAGTCAGGAAGGAAGTGTTTTAAACAAA
Organism: Equus asinus; assembly: GCF_041296235.1. Classification (NCBI taxonomy): domain Eukaryota; kingdom Metazoa; phylum Chordata; class Mammalia; order Perissodactyla; family Equidae; genus Equus; species Equus asinus. Next base: position 71,192,476 of record NC_091801.1, on the reverse strand, counting down.
GGAGTTACCTTATCAGGTTTGTGTTAGGAAATGGTCCCTTCACTGGCATGCTGGTAAATGATTGACAACCGGCTCTGCAGTATTTGAAAAAAAGAAAAGAGAAAGAAAAAAGAAAAATCCTGATCTGTGGTGTTTGCTGCTTTTCATGGTGTAAATTCTCCCACTGTGGCTGATTTCTAGCTCCGGACACCACCATCACTGTATGCAGATGTGCACAATGAGCTCTTGGGAACTCAGAAAAATCAGCTCCAGCACATTCTGGGATCTTTCTGGCTTCTCACTGGAAAGGGTGAGAAAGGTGATTGGAAGAAGGTAGACCAGTCTGAGACTGATGGAATGACTCCTCCTTTGACATAATTGACCACTAACCATACGGTAGCTTGAGAAGCATCCCAGCTAGTCCTTAAATTGTGGCTGGCCTGGCTGGTGCCCTTCACCTAGGTAATTGTGAGCAGGCCAGGTCCTAAGTGGTGTCTGGAGGGCAAGTTACTGATAACATCAACAAGCGCCAACTCTTTCCTTCACCTGTGTCCAATTCCTCGCAGTTAATGGAGCAAGCAGCGAAAGCCTGAGATGAAAACAAAAGCAGGAATCTGGATATAGCCATTGCCCTCCCATTTCTTTTTCATGTTCTCTTAATTCCCTCTCCCTGGCTTTGGTAGGGAGGCTTAACAACTTGGAGGAGGGGGAGTAAATTGTAAAAAGGAGGAGAGCAAGAAAACAAACATTTCTTTGTCCCAAATGCCAGCGATAAAAGATCTGAAGCTCTGTAGCTTGCTGTGGGTGGGCACCTGAGCATGAATCAAAGGACACGGAGGAAACAGAGTTCAGCTGGGACAGTAAGTAGATCTGCAACATCTCAATCCCTTCAATGTTGTGAGTTCAATGGATTCTTATTGCCTGCCATGCATACTTAGGAGGGCCTCCATGCATGCACATTTTCAAGAATTCCTCCAGGATAGTTTTATGAAATATTATTTAGTGGCATATTCTTTCTTTCCCAGCTCTCTTGGAAATATCTGAAATAGAAGACAATTACTCTTAAATTTCTGTTAAGTTGGATTACTTACTTTAACAGAAAATGCTATGTAATAGTGATAGCGAGCATTAAATGGGTTCTGTGCCTGGAGGTATTAGGAGTTCCCGGGAGTCCTCAGTGTGCAAACCCTTTCACCTCCCTCACAGCCGTTATCTTCATTCATTTACTAACAGGCATTGCAGCTTTGAAAACGTGCTTCTGTTTTCAGTGTCCCCACCTCTTCCAACTTCTCCAGAACACACGTGCATGGTCTGGATTTTGAAAGCAACCGGGAATTCCTCCTTAGCTCAAGGGTTGGAACATAAAGAGATGCTCAATAATTGCTCATTGAAGTAATTTTCCTTTCCTTACTAAGGCATTAAGAATTTGATGTCAACCCTTAATAAGACAATTTGCACTTTATTTAAATGGTGCTGGAGAGTCAATTAAATTCAGAAAACTGCTGTTAGTGGAACTTCAGGATGACATGAAAAGACCCTTCTTGTTTCTGTCAGAACATATGAAGTGACTGGTGACTTGGTCCAGATGTAGGACTGGCATTGTGTTCTGGGCTTACTTATGAATGAATGAGCTTATGTTGGCTGCTTTCTATCATTTAATTTATTTATTGGTATGGAGAAAGGGAATTCGAATTCCCATCCTTCACTCATCTTTAACTTGGAGGTGCCTAACAATTACCAAACCTTGTGCTACGTACTTTCATACACACTATTACTTAATTTTCAGAAGCTTGTGAGAAATATTTCACCCCAGAATGACAGATGAAGAAAACTAAAGCCCAAAGAAGTTCAGTAGCTTTCCCAAAATCATGTGGTTAGTAAATTAAGAGTCAGATTCAATCAGGTCTTTTGCTTCTAAGTCTAATGTTTCCCACGGGAGACCCAAGCTGATTCCCTTAGAAAACAATTTATCTTTGTAGCCATCTTTTCCACCATCATCATCACCTTCTCCTTCTTCATTTTCCTCAACTATCGTTTAGTAAGTGCTTACTATATGTCCGACAGTGCGCTAAGCATATTGCATGAATAATTTTACTTTTCCTGTGGGAAAGGTGATTTCATTATCATCGCTATTTTGCAGATGAGAACATTATGGCTTTTTATATTTGATTGTGCAATTATAATTTTATTCTGATATATAAAGACCAAGAGACATTCCTGGTTTATTCCCATATCTTTATAACGTCAGCAGTCATATCATGTAGATAGACAGATAGATCCCAAAGTTTTCTAGATATAATAAAAAGATTTTATGACTCCTTTTGTATATCTTTTGCATAAATAATTTATTGTCTATTGGTTCTTCCTTACTTTTAGCCAAATTCTCTCCCACTGTAATAAAAGACCACTTCATCTTGTTTGACCTCTAGAAATGGCAGAATTTTGTCAGCCTCCCACCTTTCTTCAAATGATAAACTTCACATGTGTTACTGTGCAACACGTCAACTATACAACACTTGGCAATCATTATAGCCCCCAGTGAAATTCAGACTATGAATAAATGTAATAAGAGAGGAAGAAAGTGCCTTTGTTTCTTCATTGGATTGTGAAGTTTTGGGTAAGAAATTTACTGTCTTTTGATGGTGAGAGCTTAGAGCATCATTTCTAGGGTCATTTTCTAGAAATCTGTTGTGTTGTTATCGTACCAACCAAGAATGTGTGGTCATTTCTCTTCACCCACAATGGAACAGCTGAGGAGTCTATGGTGCTGCTTCTGGCACACAATAGAGTAGGAAAGAAAGTTTGCATCTTCGACCCTCCATGGGGACATTCAGCAAGGTCCTTAAATGAAGGGAAGAAGAGCCAGACTCCTCCCAAAATTGCAGGTGTCCATGAGACCCTTGCAATCCTCTCACAGGTCCCGAATGCAGAAGCTGGGCAGTATTAGAAATGGATAACACCAAGAAAAAAGACACAAGTCCCGCCCTCCAATTGTTCAAGGTCTAATAATCCAACTTCATTTAATTCAACAAACACGTATTGGGTACATATGCTGTGCCGTTCACCATGTTTGCTTCTGGAGGTACGTAAATAAGACTTAGCACCTGCTCTGAAGGACAGAATGGATATGTGTGTGCATTAACAAAAAAGCAAGGAGGAAAATGACAAATGCCAGAGAAAAGTTAGATAATGTATGACAGTCATTCAGCGAGGGAGTGATTAATTCTGAATTTGTGGAGGAGGAGGAATTTGCAAGGGGCCTTCAAGGATGGGGAGGATTTCAACACTTGGAGACAGGGAAAATGTTCTTCTAAGTGAAGAAAACAGCCAGAACTAAACCAGAGAGAAAGAACAGCCTGAGGCTCAGTGGGTTGTGCAATTTGGCTGAAGCATCCAGTACTGGAGGGGCAGAGTGGAAGAGCAACTAGAGAGATAGATGGATTAAATCTCTTTATATTTCACCTGAATGCAAGGTTAGGAGTTTGGATTTTATTCTACAGGCAATATAGAAGCCATTATAGCCAGCATATAGGGAGATATATAGATATATTGGAGATATATCTATACATCTCTAATATATCTCTCTATATACAATACAGGGAGCTATTGTGATCTTTGAGGAAGGGATTAACATAATAGTGGAGTAGAGCATCCACTTTACTTTAGACATCCTGCTAGTTGCTTGAAATACATGAGGCCAATCCGACAAGAATCCTATTAGGGAATATATATACTTCTTTCTTTTAGATGGAAATACTGAAGCCTAGAAGTCAGGGCACTTATAAGTGGTAAAGCAGGCCTTCTGAATCATGTATGCCTGACTGTAAAATCATTTCCTCTTTTCTCAATATTGTTATGTAGTTTGGGATACCAGATGACAGGTGTGTAGGGAATGGATTGGACGGAGATATAGTAATGTAAATGTAATAAGAGAGGAAGAAAGTGCCTTTGTTTCTTGACTGGATTGTGAAGTTTTGGGTAAGAAATTTACTGTCTTTTGATGGTGAGAGCTTAGAGCATCATTTCTAGGGTCATTTTCTAGAAATCTGTTGTGTTGTTATCGTACCGACCAAGAATGTGTGGTCATTTCTCTGCACCCACAATGGAACAGCCAGAGAAAACAGAGGCCAGAGAAAAAGGAGACAAAAAATCAATGCATAGTGTGAGCAATGAAGACAGGGAAGTGGATGACAATGGATCTGGAGGAGAGAGAACATACTGAAATGATGTCCTTAGGCAGTCCTAAGGAGTGGACTCTTGATTGGTCATGAAACTGTACAAGGAAAAGGAGAAATCAATATTCTTTTAAAGCCTGAGAGTATATAGAAGTCTTGAGGGTTTTGAAGTCCTCTTGCGGCCCTAGCATCCAAAGCTATAGGACCCTGGAATCTTCTGACCACTCACTAGGGTGTCCTTTGACTTCAGGCTGCTGGGACTGGATAACCTTCCTGGGCATTGCCATAAAAGGCCACCTGCCAGACCCATTAACATCTGTCCACAAGGTTGCAAAGCTCTTCCAGAGCTTTGCATTGAAAAGTGATGTATATTCTCCATCAGCTCCTTCAAAACCTGGAGGTTTAGGCATCTTGCTGTCAATAAACCTACCTGTGCCTGTGCAAATGTCAAGGGAGTCAGTTCAGCTGGGGGTCCTGCTTCCCTCTACTCTGGAAAAGGGAAATAAAGACACCCAGTGATTGAGGAGCTGGTGCACTCATTTGCCATCTACTTCATGACCACTTCACTGTCTGGAAGCATATAGGCGTGTGTCAAGGAAATCTCCCACTGCTATGCTCAAAGCTAATGCTTCAGGGGCTCTAGGGGCCGAGACCAAAGGAGCTCCCTGACAATCATGGACATGGTGTCAGAGATGGAACTGCCTCTAGCTAGCTCATTAGGGCTTTGGAGGTGAGATCATTTAGAAGCCTGTTGTGGGCAGCACTTTCAGGGCCTCACAAGGCAAAGCCTGAAAGAATGATTGGATTCGTTTATCCTCCTTGAACAACACAGAGGGAAATGCAGCAGTAGAGATGTGGCTCCTCAACCTCTGAATGTCCATGCCAAACACAATGATTCTTACTGCTGCGTGGAACTTTAGATCCTAAACATCAGTGAGACATTTTGTGGGCAAACAGTTGGCGGTTGGAATTGGTTTTGTTTGTGTTTTTTCCTTAAAGGATCATAAGAAGGAATTCACATAGTAAACAGGAGAATCCAATTCATTATTTAAACTAACCACCTATTGGAGTTAGTGATAGAGAGATTAAATGAACAGTCTCTATCCTTAAAGGATTCTCCTTTTAGTGAAGAAAATGACAAGTAAACAGATATTTATCACCAAAGTTGCTGAGAGTTGTGATGGGATGAGGGAAAATACTGTATACTTGTAAGGTATAGACCATGAGTCCTGTGGAGGGAAAACCACATTTTGCTTGAGGATGGTTCCACAGAGGGGGTGACATTTAACCTTGATCTTGACAAATGAAAAATGCCTAGAAAAGTTGTCCCAGGCAGAAGGAACAGCTTGTGCAAAGGCTTGCCTGATCTCTCCCAGTGAGCATCAGGACTGCATATCCACCAGCGAATGAATCATGATCACCCTTTCCAGCACACGGCATGCAGAGACAGGGGCTTGCTCCACACTTCCTAGCAGTCTGATATTGGCAACTCACTAAAACTCTCCTAAGCTCAGTTTCCAGATTTGAGTTGTTCCTTCCTCTTCGAAATATCTTAACCCTTAGCATTTTTGAAATGGCGTATATAAAGTACTTAACAAAATCCTGATACGTAGGGAGAATTGAATCACGTTACTTCTGTTGGGATGCATCTCCAGGCATTTGTTCAAAAAAGGAGGTATTTCTTGGATGCCTTGTGTGTATAAGGCACTGTGGCAAAAGATACAAGGTACAAGATATTGATCCTCAGTTAACATAAAGTGTAGGTATGTAGATAAACCATAAACATTAATCATAAAAAGATTTAAAGAAGAGATCAGGCCAATGTGAGTGGGCTCATATAGAGGATAAATTCCCAAATGAATTAAACTGACAATTATGAATATAGGGAAAGAGAAGAAGGTATTATGTAAAGGGGAAAAACACTTAAATAAAAGCTTAAATACTTAATAAGCATATTTCCCCTCTAAGAATTAAGTCAGACTTTGCTGGAGATTGGGGCTACAGTTAATGAGGAAATGATGGATCCCATCTTACTAGGAGTAGAATGAAAGAGAAGTAAAGCTCACATTCTCAAATCAATGCAAATAGAGAAAACTGTGTTCAGCATTAATTCCCCTTGAAAATCTATTGGGAATTTTGAAGACCCATGCACCTACAATTCTTAATTCTGTTATACTCAACACAACCATTTCTTTCCTTCAGTTTTTAAAGAGATTATTGTTTCTTTGGTTGAGCAATGAAGTACTGAGTTTAGATCTGTATTGAAAAAAGTAGGAATTGTAAGACACCAGAACTATACCAAGAGGCAGATAATGGTCCCAATGAGAGATCAGGTGGACCTTAAGATGAGATTCCCCAAAAGAAGAGCAGAATCCAAATCACAGCTACACTCACTCTAGGATATGCTGGTGGAGTTCAGTCAGGGTGGCATTACTTGCCATTTTAAAATTATCAGTTTCTTGCTGTCTTTTTTGGACAGATGCTAAATAAATATAATTGTATTCATGTAAGTTACAATGCACATAAGAGGCAATTCCACAGTATCTCAGTGTACTGTTATAGGAAAGAGTACGAGGCTTTGAGCTAGAAAATAAGTGTGTAAGTCTCATTACAAGCAAGTAAATGATTTTGGACATATTGCCTAACCACTCTGAACTTCAGATTCCTCATCTACAAGTCAATGCAGTATGATGAGATGATGTCTAACTGGACTTTCATCCCTAGTATTCAGTAATTCTCTCATATTATCACAAAAGTTTCTAGTAATTAAGTCTTTGGATTGTGTGCTACATAAGACTGGTAATTACTTTGGAAATTATATGGCAAATTTTCTTTCTACAGTATTCTAAGAATCAATTTGGGCTCTCAATTCCATGGTTCAAATCCACAGGGGGTCGGCCCCGTGGTCAAGTGGTTAAGTCTGCACACTCTGCTTTGGCGGCCCAGGGTTCACTGATTTTGATCCTAGGTGTGGACCCACACACCGCTCATCAAGCCATGCTGTGGTAGCATCCCACATAGAAGAACTAGAATGACCTACAACTTGATATACAACTATGTACTGGGGCTTTGGGGAGAAAAAAAAAAGAGGAATATTGGTGCCAATTTTAGCTCAGGGCCAATCTTCCTCACCAAACAAACAAACAAAAACAAAACAGATCCACTGGCACTGACAAAGAGAAATTCTTGGAACTCAGAAGGACAGATGCTAGATAACTGACTCCTGTAAGCATACTAGAATGCAGCTATTATAAGAGCACCAGTATACTAACAGCCTACAAAAAGTGAATGAGAATTCTATCATTGAATTATTCCAAATTAGGCCCAAAAGAAAGCTACAGGTTTGGGAAACAGCTGTGGTACAGAGGCTAGAGCCTGGAATCTAGGATCCAGAATCTGATGGCCTGGTCTGAGCCCCATCTGTTCACTTCTAGCTGCATGGCAATTTACTGAACCTTTCTCAATCCCAGTTTCCTGATATATAAAATGGAATTAACAATGATGATGAACATGATGGTAATAATGATGAATGACTCATAAGGCTGTGGTGAGGATTATACAAAAAGAGGTCCACAAAGAGTCATTATAGCAACAAGAACATTGGAAGGTTTTGAAGGTAACATCCTCCTCAAGTTCTAGCATGTAATAAGCTCACTAAAAGTTCATTGACTGATGGCCTGGTATACAGGCATGAGGAAAGCTCCTCTTCTCACTTCCTTAAACCTAGGAAAAGACTGTGGACATTAAACAAATATAGTTCAAAGGGTATTAGAGGAAAATGGGATGACAAATTTCAAACTTCCCTTTAACATGTTTAAATGATGTGCCCCTAACCACAGTGGACAGTGACTCTGTTTCTGCTGTTTCTATTTTCAGCAGCCATCACCTGGCTATCTGGAGCAGTGATAACTGAGGAAGGATAAAGACAGGAAAAAGGATTTGGATGGCTTTAGATAAAGGGACATTGCGTCTGTCAGGACCCCATCTTTACAGCATAGACGTCACAATGGGTGTTTTGGTCAGCCTAGACATGAAGTCATGTAAGTAGAAGGCTGAGCCAGTGACCTCTCTTCACAGACAGAGTTCACACGGAGTAAATTCTGTTCATTGTAACTAAGAAAGAGTTCCAGGACCAAGATTCCTTATACTATAGATAAAGCGTCGTCCAAATATGACAACATTGGTTGGCCGATACTATATCCCCAGCAAATGCCAGAAAGACTTTCAGAAAATCACGTCAAAGAGATTCTATACTTCTTACATGCCTCTTTGAATCGAAGCCACAGGAGAGCTTTTTCAAGGACAGCACAGGTGGCCTGCACCGTCTCCTCATCCTACCCCCATGTTCCCTATCTTCTCCCTCCTGCATCGCTTTCTCTGCTCCATGCGTCCAACTATATTACATAATGAATATTGTTCTTTCTTACAGAAAAGGCAAAACAATCTCGTGGCACAGAAATTGGGACAGTCTAGGTCAGAGGTCAGCGAACATCTCCTGGAAAGGGCCCGATAGTAAGTGTTTTATGCTTTGTGGACCATACATAGGCTGAGACAACTCCTCCTCCTCCCCCTCTACCTCTATTCTTCTCCCTTTCTCCTTCTTCTTCTTCTCTTTCTTTTTCTCCAAGCCTTTAAAACCATTCTTAGCTTTCAGGCTATAGAAACACACAGTCAGTTGGATTTGGCCTGTTGACCACTGTTTGCCAACACCTAACCCAGGAAGTAAAATATTAAAGAGTAATAGTAGCAATATGGAATTATAGACTCTTAGTTAGGATGTAAAAAAGTTGTAAGAATCCATTGCTCTCACTGTAACCATAAGAAAAATCTGTATAAACTACAAAATCATATTTGTTACAATCAGAGAACACATTAGAAATCTGAGGATGATAAAACCTCAGTGAACTCAATTCCAGATAGTAGCAAGTCCTTCTAAAAGAGAAGATTGCTTTCGTTGCTTTCATCAATGATGCCTGGAAAGAGGAGGAAGAATCTACCATTGATGAACAAGGAGAAAATAGCTCAATGTTTAATGAAGTTTTAAAGGCAGACTGAGTTGATGTGAAGATTTGGCAACCCCAAGGGACCTCAGCCACAGAATGAGTCTGTACATATCTACCAACATTCAGAGTAAGAATTGAGAAATGTCTCTGAGGAATTTCAAGCCCACACCAAGATTGAGGTAATGGATGACAAAGACTGCAGCGGGTAAGGAGTGCAAGGCAGCAGGTGCTGAAGGCTAAAGATGGAGCAAGAGACTGAGAGAATTCCTTCTGAGGCTCCTCTTCAAGACTTCACAGCATGAATAAGTTTCTAAAGGCTGAACAAGACAGCAGGAAGGGAGTAATCTCTCAAAAAGAAGGAATCCACGAACATCCTTGAAAGAAACGAGAACTCTCCAGAAACCCAAAAATGTGGCAGACTATAATACAGAGAGAGATTTCCCATAGTTTGGAAAGCTGATGGGTGGGCTATAAACCCTCAGATCCCCAATCCGTAGGAGGAAAGTTCTTAATCCTGATCTCAAATGATTATAAATTCGTAGTATTCTGCATCTAAATAAAACAAACATAAAGCCCAGACCTCAGCTACAGGGTCAATTGCTCAGGCCTCCATATTAGCAGCCTTAGAGAAGATGTGTAACCTTTTCTGGGGAAAACATTATTTGCTTCAGTATCTAAAGTTATTTACACATAATATCTGATATACAATAAAAATTAGGAGCTGTAAAGAATCAAAAAAATGTAAGGTCAAGGGGCCAGCCCAGTGGCATAGCAGTTAAGTTTGCATGTTCCACTTTGGCAGCCCAGGGTTCACTGGTTCAGATCCCAGGTGTGGACTTATGCACCACTTATCAAGCCATGCTGTGGCAGGCATCCCACATATAAAGTAGAGGAAGATGGCCACAGATTTTAGCTCAGGGCCAATCTTCCTCAGCAAAAAGACGAGGATTGGCAGCAGTTGTTAGCTCAGGGAAAATCTTCCTCAAAAAAATAAAATAAAAAAGGAAAAGAAAATGTGAGGTCAAGGCAAAAAAAGAAGCAGGTCCAATGATGACACAGATAGTAGATACATTATGTAGAGACTTTAAAACAAGTATTTTAAAGGATCTAGTAGAAAGCTGGAAACATGCTTAAAAAAGAGAGGTATCAGAATAGAAAAAAGGGACTATAAAAATTAAAATATATGATATGATAATATAGATGAAAAATTTATCTAATGGGATTGTCAGCAGACAGGATTAACAAAGGAAAAACATTAATAAACCTAAAGGTACCCCAACTGAAATTATCTAAACTGAAACAAAAAGAACAAAGGAGTGAGAAAAATTAAGAGGGTGGGAGATCATCTGTGAGAGAACATCAAAGGCTCTAGCATATGTGTAATTGGATTTGCAGAGGAAAGGAAAGACAAAATAGGACAGAAGAAAATATTTGATGAGATTATGGACAAGAATTGTCCAAACTTGATGAACTATATCAACCCACAGTTCCCAGGAGTTCAATAAATCTGAAGCAGGATATAAATAAAGAAAACCACACCTGGACACATCATACTCAAACTCCTGAAAAGCAAACATAAAGAGAAAACCTCAAAAGTAGCAAAAGGGAATAAAAGGGACACATTATATACTGATACATAAAGATAAGAGATTTTCTCATTATCCAACACTGGATGTTTTCTCATCCACAAAACAACAGGAGAATTTAAAGGGCTTAAAGGAAAAAACAAACAAAGAAAAAAACAAGAAACAAAAAAAAACAACTATCAGCCCCAAATCCTATATCCATCAAAAATAGACTGTAAAATAAAGGTGAAATAAAGTCATTTTAAGATAGAAGGGGAAAGAAATTAATTCCTGTAGATCATTCGTATAAGAAATACTAAAAGAAATTTTTCAGTCTTAAGGAAAATAATACCAGATGCAAACCCAGATCTGCAGGAAGGAATGAAAAGCACTGAAAAGGGGAAATGTCAGCAAATATAATGGAATTGCAATGTATTTTCTATTCACATTGTGGTGTAAATTTTCCAAAATATATTTGGTGCAATTTCAACCCAGCAGACATTTTCTGAAGAAACTGACAAATGGAACCTAAAATTTATATGGAAATACAAAGACTCAGAATAGCCTAAATATTTTTTTTAAAAAGGTCAGGGACTCATTACCTTATTTCAAGACTCATTATAAAGGCGTAATAATCAAACAGCATATAATGACATGAGGATAGATATATAGATCAACGGAACAGAATACAGTTAAGAAATAGACACACCCATATATGGTCAAACAATTTTAAACAAAGATACTAAGTGAATAAAATAAGAAAAACTATAACCTTTCAACATATGATATTGAGACATTTGGATATTTATATGCAAATATTTGAACAAAACCCTTACCTCACATCATATATAAGATTTAACTTGAAATGGATCATAGAGCTACAACTATAAAATTTCTAGAAGAAAATATAGAAGAAAATCTTCATGACATTGTACTAGGCAAAGATTTTTAAGATACAACACAAAAAGTAAAAACTATAAAATAATTCAGTAAATTGTACATCATCAAAGGTTAAAACTGTTGCTTTAAAAAAACAATAGTCAGGAAAAGAAAAGGCAAGCCAAAGAATGGGAGAAAATATTTGCAGGGAACATCTATGAGAATGGACTTGTATATAAAATAGATAAAGAATTCTTACACCTCAATAAGAAGAGGAGCAATTCAATTAAAAAATGGCAAAATGTTTGGACATTTCAGCAAAAAAGATATATGAATGGCAAATAAGCACATGAAAAGATGCTCAACAGTATTGTTAATTAGAGAAATGGAAGTAAAAACCAAAATGAGGTACCTTTATATATATATTAGGATGACTAAAATTAAGTATGGGCAAGGATGTGGAGCACCTAGAATTATCAAACACAGCTGGTGGGAATGCAATAAGGTACACCTACTTTTAAAAACAGTTTCTTGTAAAATTAAAAATACACTTACCAAATGATCCAAAAATCTCACTCTTATATTTTCATTTGAGAGAAATGAAAACATATGGCCATGAAAAGACCTGTATGCAAATATTCATTACATATTTAACTCTAATAGTGAAAAAGAAAGAATCCAAATGTCCATAAACTAGCGAATGGATAAGCAATTTGTGGTATATCCATAAATGGAAATATTATGCAACAATATAAAGGAATAAACTACTGATACACACAACAATAAGGGTAAATCTCAAATTAAAGAAGCTGAACAAAAAAAAGACAACATAGTATGATCACATTTATAAGAAATTCTTAACAAGAAAATGAATAGTGATTGAGAAAATATCCAGATCAGTGGTTACCTGGGGCTGGCATTGTGGGAAGAGATTGATTACAAAATGGCTCAGGGGTAATTTTGGAGGTGATGAAAATTTTCTATATCTGTAACACAGTATGGTTAACACAACTCTACACATTTGCCAAAATTTGTTGAACTGTATTATTAAAATGGGTAAACTTTATTGAATGAAAATTGTACTCAATAAAGCTGATCCCAAACAATTTTTCATTAATCTTGAAATAACACATTTCATTTCATGTGATTCATTTTTTAGAATCTACTTGTAGCATGAGATATTTTATTATATTTGTTATTTATTTTTGTTCATTTTTTTATCATCGTTATGTTTTTATAAGTACTGTTGGGGAGCACAAGTATTCCTTGGCCAATTTCCTTAACCCTTCTGTAACAGACACTATCAATTCCCCTACAATATCATTTGGATTTTACTTTTTCACTGGGCTCCAGCTGACTTCCATCTGCCAGTATCTTTGTCTCTTTGATAATCAAAGGATATTTTCTGACATTTTGGAAAGCTTGCTGCTCACATCAAAGAGAGGGAATAATTGACAGGGAATCAAAACTCCAGGGGCATCCTTCAACCAATAATTAATAGAGTGAGGTATACATACCCCAGTTCCCTCACCACTTAGGTTGGAAAACCTTGAGGGATGTGTTTTATGCATTCCCATGGAATTAAATTCCAATAGCTGATAATCATAGCCAGCTTGATAATACATCCTTTCCCAAAGTCTTCCCTTTGCTGTATTAATTCTTCACATCTCCACCAGTCTTATCTCCACCTCACGAATAAACTGCACACATCTGAACTATGCAAATCCTTGCCTCAGGATCTGATTTTGAAGGAACTCAAAATAAGACACTCTCTGAGTCTCAGGTTTCTGATTTGTAAAATTATAATGAAAAGACTCACCTTGTACGGTTGGTGTAAAGATTAAATGAGAGAATATTTTATATAAAGCATCTACATGGTGCCTGTCATACAGTCCCTGCTTAGTAAATATTTCCTGGAACTGAGAGCTGTTTCCCACTAAGATGTATTCTGGGGGAACTCATAAGATTTGTGTCTCTGGCAAAGATAAAGGGAAACTCACCTGTTCTGGGACGACATAGCTTGGAGCAGGGATGAAATTCTTCCAATAACCTCCAAACAATTTTTGAGCCCTAAATTACTGTAATCTTCCCAGATTCTTTTTCATGATGATTTTCCCCAAGGCATTCCCATTACAAATGATCCTTTCACTTCTACTGGCCTTTTTTCAATGATTTGAAACTAAGGAGAACTTAGATATAATTTAGCAAAGTTTTAATGTTTTCTTCTCCCTTATTGTGAGCTATCGCAAAGACTAAGGTGAGAGTAGGAAATAGTGGGAAGAAATTCATACAATTTCTACCTATTTCTGCCTCCTTTGATCTCACTACGATTAGTGGTATGTATTCCAGAATTCAGTCATATCTGAGGAAGCAAATACTCAGATCAATATTTTTTTGAAAACAAATTTCACGGATTTCTGTACATGTGCATATGTTTACGTGTAAATGTACAAAGTCATGACCATCTGTTTTTTCCTAATCTGGAAGCTTATTTTTCAAGCACTCATTGCAAAGCAAAACAAAACCAGAAAAACTGTTCCCTCATCTCTCTCTTTCTCTATCTCTCTCTCCCAACCTCCACTTCAGAGCAACTCTTTTAAAAATTATTTTTATTTTAAAATTTAGAAGTAATTTACATACACTAAAATTCAAAATCTTATAAGTTCATTTGAATGAGTTTTAATTTGCATACCCAGGGAAATACCACCTAAAGCTAAATATAGAATATTTACATAATCACAGAAAGTTTTCTCCTGGCCATTTCTAATCATTTGTCACCTCATCTCCTTGCCCAAAGAGGCAACCATTTACTGATTTCTATCAACATAGATTACTTTTGACAGTTCTGGAATTTCATATAAAAACGAAATCTAAAGTATTTCTTTTATGTCTGGTTTCTTCCACTCAACTTTATGCTTTGGCGACTCATTCACGTTATGCATGTATCAGCAGTTTGTTCTTATTTCTTGTTGAGTAGTATTCTATTGTTTGAATATACCACAATTTCTTTATCTATTTTACCTGTTGATAAATACCTGACCTGATTCTGGTTTTTGGCTATTATAAATCAGCCTCTATGAATAATTTTGTACAATATTTTTGTAGCCATATTTTTTCATTCCTCTTGAGTAAATAACTGGGAGAAGAATGGCTACAAGACAATGATTGCACCGTTCATATTTCCATCATCAATGTATGAGAGTTCCAGTTGCTCCACATCCTGGCCACAACACTCTAACTGTACAGAGCCATACATAGCTACTTATTTTTTAACCTAGCTGCTAAACTCTAGAATTATCTCTATCAATTTTAAGAATGTCATTAAATCACTGACAAACAATAATGTACAAATGAAATTTCTCAAGATCGTAAACTATCAAAATCTCAATAAAAAGTTAAAAAGAATGAATGTCATTAAATCATTCCACCTCCTTTGCCTTACTGAATCCTAATTTAATAATTTTCTTCCACTTTCCTTTCTCTTTTACTTAGTATTTTTTGAAAAATGAGCACACTGGCTGTTGTTTATTAGTCTTATTTCGAGTTAGAGTATTTGGGATACAAAGTAGTTAAAAGCAGTAATAGAAATATTTATTCATGCTAATAGAACACACACGCACATGTGTATTCTATTCCTAAATTCCACAGTGGCAACACACAGGATAGAGGTATGTTTGTGCACAGTGTGTTCACATTCTCCACTCATCCTAATGGTTGGAATGAGAGTGATTAGAGCTGGAAGAAATCTTAGATGTCAGTTAATCCCACGACATTTATGTTAGTCAGCATAGGCTATATTGCCTTCCATTAACAAACAAACACAATCTCAATGGCTTAACATGTAAATGTGTATTTACTGTTCTCATAATAGATTGCTCACAGTGAAAGTTCAGTATC
This sequence comes from Equus asinus, assembly GCF_041296235.1. Classification (NCBI taxonomy): domain Eukaryota; kingdom Metazoa; phylum Chordata; class Mammalia; order Perissodactyla; family Equidae; genus Equus; species Equus asinus. The sequence goes on along the minus strand of NC_091801.1, from coordinate 71,176,978 downwards.
TCCCTGAGGCAACTCTCTTCCTTGTGGTAACTCAGGTATTTAAATCTGGTTCCATCTTGTGGCTCCTTCATCTCAACCCACACCCTCCATAATCACTGTAACAAAGGAAGAAAGAATTTGAAGACCTCACATCTCTTCTTAAGCACACAATTACTTCTGATCACAGCTTATTGGTTAGAACTATTCAGAACTGAACTATGAGGGAAACTGAGAAATACAGAGAATTATGTTTGTGAATTGTAAATATGTGAAGAGCAATAAATATTCCATAATATTTTATTTTTTTTAAATTTTTTCTGCCTTTTCTCCCCAAATCCCCCAAGTACATAGTTGTATATTTTAGTTGTGGGTCCTTCCAGTTGTGGTATGTGGGACGCCGCCTCAAAGTGGCCTAATGAGCGGTGCCATGTCTGAGCTCAGGATCCGAACTGGCGAAACCCTGGGTGACCAAAGTGGAATGCGCGAACTTAACCACTCAGCCATGGGGCCAGCCCCTCCATAATATTTTAAATATGATTCTTCTATGGATCCTCAGTAAGTTGAAATGTTTGCCCAAAATCACTGTGGGAAGATGCTTGCCTGAATGTCAATTATCCTGAGTCCCAGTCCAGTGTCCTATCTCTTTGTTTTATAAGTCTATTACAAATATCTGTTCTCTGAGGATTTGAAGCCCACTTTGTCATTACTATCACTGGTTGCCATCTTTTTTTCATATCTTTCACTGCTTCTAAAGAGATTACTATTCTATTTAGCACATTACTCTATCCTACATTCTTTAATTGAAATAGTAATTAATATTAAACAATAAAATTCCAATTTATTGAAGACTATGTACCAGCTACTACACTAAGTGTTTTGTACATATATTATATTTAATCTTAATAATACATATGAATTAGATACTATCTCTATAGGTGAGAAAATTTAGGATTAGAGAACGTTAATTAATTTGTAGTCTATCCCCTTTTACTCTTCTTCAAACTATGACTCCCTAGGACTGTCTGTTTTGATCCTCAAATTAGTTCATCATCTTTTCAACCCACAACTTTTCCATTCTGCCTAGATTTTACCAAAGCCAGGAAACAAGCCCTAGACCACCTAAATCTTAGACTCAAGGAGGAAAGGTGAGGTGTCTTTGCCTGATTATCTCAACTTATCTGTTTTGTTCTCTTTCCTCCTTCCTACCCACGGTCTCTGTCCAAGGCTTATGTTAACTGATTCCTTCTCAGAAATTCATCTTTTTCTCTTCTACCAATCAAGCCAACCAGAAAATCTACATTTCACGTATCAGAACTTACAAGAATATTCATTTTTTTTTTTTAATCTTGGAAACTGGAAGATATCTGAAGGCTCCTTGAGCAGCAGCTACCAAGGGAGAGATGAGACTGAGCCTCTAGAACATTCTGTTTGAATGCCCTCAATCAGCTTTAGAAAGGCAGATAACTTTTGAAGATAATAACTACAACATGAGGTATCAAGTAACACAATCTATAAAAAGGATTACAGATAACACGTTTGGGAATTTTAAAGAAAAATAACCAGTTGAAAGAGGGATAAAATTTTTCACAGAGTGACCAACATTTCAGTTGAACTTAGAAAGGTAAGAATGATTTATGCGTGAAATCATGAAAAGGAATTACTTCAGGAGATGGGGAGAAGAAGAGTGAGAACAAAGGCACAGAGGGAGGAAAATATGGAGTATGTAAGGGTTGCTACCATGATGGCTGGAGTATAGTGTTTATAGAATAATGAGAAATAAAATTGAAAAGATCAACTAACATAAAAGTATTTCAAAATTAAAAAAAATTAATGAGTGGACAGAATGGGAAAATTCTTTACACTTGAAAATACTATACCATGCTAAAACTTTAAAATTGAACAAACAAAATTAGGAGAGGTATATGTTATCTTCCTTTAACAAATAAATAGAATAGCACATGTTTCTAATGAGATTTCCACCAGCCCCAAAGATTTCCATTTCCAAAGTTTTTGTTTTGAAGGGAATCATTTGGAGGTACTTAATCAGAGAGGCATAAAGGTAGAAGTTTAACCCCTCACTAGAAGGGGCCTGGATTACTTCTCTGAAGACCCCACTTCTTGTCCAAATCCAACAATACTTGATGGTATCACCCTTCACCCAGTCACTTCACCTAAACTCCTCAAATGAACCTAATCCCTTTCTCTTCTGAATCTGGCACATAAATCTCTTGGCTACAAGACTCAAGCTCCTTGAAGGTAGGATTGTGTCTGAATTATCTGTGTAATTGTAATACTTAGCAACACTAAAACAGAACATGCTCACTAAATGCCAGCTTAGTAAATAGATGAATTAATGACCTATTTAATAGCTGAAAGCTCTATGACGTAAGATCTTCCCTGAAGCAGCTCCGTTGAGCCTGGAGTCTATTTACATATCCAAAAATGTATGTGTTTGTAAGCTATAGGCAGCAACTTTTGCTCTTCAGTTGAAATGAGGATTTATTAGAAAGATAATGGAGTAGTCACAATTCAAATGAGAAATTAAACATTTGAACTTCAGAAAAAACAGCCAAGAGAACTACAAAGACTTCAGGGAAAAGGACTTTGTGGGTCTTTTTGCCAAGCTGATGCCACAAATGTGACTCTGCTCCTACTAATCTCAATTCCTGTGTCTCTCTTTTTAATGTCAAATGCCTAAGTGGGAGAGTTTGATTGTTCCAGCTTTGCTCAACAAGTCCCTCTCTTCAGTTCAACACAGGTAGGGGTCATGAGGTAAGGAGAACATAGCTGCTGGGAGGAATTATCTAGATATGAGCAGCTACCCTATAGTGTGCCTTCTCTATCCTATCTGCCTAGCGCATATTCTCACACTTTCTTCTGAATATGATAGTGCTCAACACGTAGGGGCTATGTCTATGCATCAAACGCTTCTTAGTGTTTGACATATATTGACTCATTTAATCCTGATAACAGCCTACAATGTGGGACAACTATTTTCATAATTTTAAAGATGAATAAACGAGGTACAGAGAAAACAACTTGCCCAAGATTATCCAAAGACCACTTGGCAGAGCCTGGATTCACATCCAGGCATTTTTTTTTTTTACTTCAGAGCCTACACTGTTAACTAACATGCTAGAAGGCTTAGAGTCACAGCCATATGATTTTTCACCTAGCTGTATAAGGTCTGGATTCAACCACCAGGTTATAAGGTCTTCAAGAGCCATCCCACATCCTTCTTCTCGTCAAGTCCCAACAGTAAAGAATAGAGGGTTGGGTGTTGGGAGGCTCTTAATAAAACTTGCAGACTGATTCCATAAAACCTGTGCTCCACCCACCTTGTTAATGCTTACTTCACAGTCTTTTCATAGCTGCATCACATTCCTTCTTTTCATTAAATACTGCTGTCATTAGGTTTTAACTCCCCATCACCAGCTCTATTTCTTGGATACTTCCAGTATTACACTAATATTTGGAAAATGCAGGTGTATCTTTTAGTCATTCATTTATCCATTTAAATGTACCTACTCAGGGCGAAGTAGCTAAAACCTGACAGAAAAAAACAGGGTTGAATAAGTCTAAGCCGTTGTCCCAAAGGAGACTATAAAACCTGATGAGAGAGCAGAACATGTAAGCCAATATAACATACAATAAGTTTCATAGAGAACCATCTGCCACTCTGCATCCACCCAACCATGAGTATCTGTACTCAGTGATGGACATCTGCCTTCCCCATCACTAAGGACGAACCATGCACACCCCAGGCTAAGGCCAAGCCCTCACCTTGTGCAGCAGATCATCTCTCTCATCTACCCAAGAGCATCACTCCAGCAATTCAACACGCTCTCTCTTCTGTCATCGAATTTTCCTCTCTGATGGATTATTCCCTCCAGTATACAATCATGTTATTCTTCCTTCAAAACTAAAAGAACTCTCTCCCTCAAACCCACCCTTCCCCTCTAGCTATCCCATATGTCTCTGTTCCCCTTCACAGCAAACTCCTAAACAGTACCCAATTTTTCTCCTCTCATTCTTTCTTACACTCAGTCTCATTAAGCTTTTGCTCTATTAAAACCACTTTTCAAAATGATTGGTGAGCTCCATGTTGCCAAACCCAAGGGTCAGTTGTCGGTCCTCTTCTAATTTGATCTGTTAACATGATCCTCACAAGATCCTAAGGCAGATGAGTCTATGGTTGTTCTGCTCTAGCTGTCAGAATATTTCTTTTAAAGAACTGAAACCTACCTATTTATAATTTGCACCAATTGTTCTCTGCACCAACTTTGGAACATCACTAAACCAAGCAACTCTCTCTTTTAAGGCAGACTTTCCACTATTTGAAGTCACCTCTACGTCCCTTCACTGACATCCCTTCTACCTAAGCATCACAGGTACTTGATGTGTTTCTGAAAACTAATAGAGTCAACTATGATCTCAAAGCAAGGAGGAACAGATTGTTTGAAAATTATTTGTTTGAAAATTAAATAAATATTATTATTTATTTAGTTGTTCAATCAACCAATGTTTCTTGGGTGTCCTCCCTGTGTCAGACATAATTCCATGCACTGGGCACACAGCAGTGAGCAAGACAGACATACCACCTGCCCTCAGGGAGTTCACGTAGTAAGTTCTATTGAAAAGTGACAACACTCTAGGTTGTTCTGGGGTTTTATAGATAATAATGTTTACATTTGGTTGGATAACGTTCTGAATCACGATATAGCACATTTTTTCATCTTCAAAATACCCTTTTCCCTGCCTTCCCTCATTTCAAAGCCAGAGGATAAAGAAAGATGATAGAAAGCAATCCAGAAGGAACAAGGAATCAAGCAGATTATTTTGTAGCCCATAGCAAAAGCAGTAGTCATGAAAAAATGAGCTATAGCCAAGCGTTTGGGAAAGTTTCCCAAAATCTGAGTTTTAAATAATAAGAGAGAAGTCAGTAGGACTCAGAACATGGAATCTATATAAGAAACCTAAAATGGGAACCAGAACAGTGGGCAGTTAGAGAAATTCTAACCCCATGAACTGGCCTGTATCCAAGCCTGCGAAAATGGTTTTGCACTATTTCAACAGGGCTCAGAGAGTAACTACGGCCAGGTCTTCACTTATTCCATGGTGAGGACATTGGCATCTTTGAAACCAGTGAGCCATTGGGTTTTATAGCCGCCACTGAAGTGCATTCATGGAACACACGTCCCTTTAGGTACAACACTTCTTCCTCTCCTGTTGATATTCTGTGCCCTCCATTCTTTCCAGTTTGATTACTATTACTTAAGACCCTGTAGCAATTAAGAGGTACATTTGAGGAAACAGCCCAATCTGGATTGGAATTCTAGTTCGATCACACACGAGCTCTGTGACCTTTAGCAAGTAACTTATTTGCTCTGTGCTTCAATTTCCCCATCTGTGAAAAGTATACATATTTTACAAAGCTCTTGGGAATACTGAATAATATATGAATTTACAGGGCTTAGCTCCCTGCCCAGACTGCAGTAGTCAATTTTCTGTATTAGTAGCCATATTAGCTTTATCTTGTTTACAGCATATTTTTAGTTTACTCCAATAGGAAATCTAGTCATCACTCACAACTCTAAGAGAATTGGTGTGCACATTTTAAGGAACCAAGGACTAAGCCCAAAGGGCCTACTTTCCTCTTGAAAGATAATCACTTATGTTAGAATTTCTACTCACCTGCCTGCTTTTGCTTTGTTATTGTGAAAGCTCCATAGAAGACACCTGAGAAGTCCCCATCCCATGCCAAGGTCTCCAAACTGATTTCCCTGCCTCCCATCTTGTCCCCATCTCATAACCCCCATGTAGCCACAAGAGTGGCCCATCTGCAATGGGACCAAGTCATACCTCCATATCCTTCAATAGCTTTCCACCACATCCTTCAGCCAAAGTCCAAGCTCCTTAGCAAGGCAAATACAGTCTTCAATTATCTGACCCCAGCTATCGTTCTAGCTTCATTTCACTCCAATCCGTGCTCCCCAATCTATGCTTATCTTTCCTGGAGTAGAACATGGTTGTTGTCCATTTTTGTACCTTTGCTCATGTTGTTCTTTCTGGTGGGAGAGCCCTTTCTCCACTCTATGCCTGGCTAACTCATCCATATTTTAAGACCAAAGTTAGATGTCATCTACTTCATGAGCCCTTCAGGAACCCCCTGAGTTGCGCTGCCCTCCTCCCTGTTCTGTGTTCCCTTAACTCACATCGCTACTTCAATTCCCACACAATTTACCCAAATTATCTGAACATAGACTTACCATATTGGAAGCTCCTGCAAAGCTGGGACATGTATTATTTTAAAGACATAGCCAGTGTCTAGCATAATAATTTATACATAAGTAGTTACTTAATAATAATTTTAAAAGCTCTGGGCCATGCATTAGATGACCTAGTATTTGGTGCCACATCTTCCATTAATTTGTCACATTATTTTAGTTAAATCACTGAAATTATTTGAGGTTATTTCCTCATGTCTAAAATGAGAATAATTTCCTTAACTCCAACCACCTATCTGGTCTCCTTACTTTATTGTGGAAAAGTAAAACAAATTAAATAATCTATATTATTTTTTAAAAATTACACATGCTATGTAAATACGAAATATTGCTAGAGCAAATATTTAATTTGGTTGGAACCATTTGAGATCACTGTAAAAGTATGTCATAGATGTAACTAAGCCCTCACTCCTTTCAACTAGAATTAGGAACAACAATAACAACAAAATCAATCACAGAACTTGAAACTTCTCAGACAACTTTTCAAAGTTCAAGTAAATGAACCATAAGCCTGGAAGGTTTCTAGGACTTACCCATCCCTGTTTTCACAGGGAACGATTCTGAGACTCAAAGATACTATGAGACTGGCTAAGAGTTACCACATTGGAACATATATGAGAATTGGGCCTCTGGATTCCATGTCTGGTTCTCTCTATAATAAACCAATCTTAATCTAGTTTAGATGTCCATTAATTCATAAGTGAAAAAAATATAACTTCTGTGTTTGGGCTTTTTAAAATTCTGCTATCTTTTGTAATGCCACAATCAAAATCAAATCATTCACAAACACTCTATGAGGAACTGATCCATTGACATAAGGCCCCAAGAATGCCTCCTCAGAGGATATAAAGTTTGGGACAAATTTTCCTTCCTAAGCAAATAGTGGTCATGCCTTGTAGTGCTACTGGGAGTGACTTGGAAACAGAGTATGTTTTTCAAGTGACAACTGACTTCACCATGGCCCTCAATCCCTACCCAACCCCCAGCCTATTCACCACCAACTCACAAGGCAGCCAGGTTTCCTCATTATAAGGAGTGCTGTGACGAGCTCAATCCCTGGTGCCTTCTGAAACAGAAAATCCCAATGAAAGAGTCAATTCAGCAAGGAGCTAGGAACCCGAAGTCAAACAGCTGCTCTTGGTTAAGCCTTCCTGTCTTCCAAGAGCTATTTGTGAACTGAGCCCCTGTGGGAGCCAAAATGATAATTGACCATAAAGTAAGCCGATTGTGGTTGGCAAGATTTAGTCATTTCTTTAACCCAAATGGTAGGTATTGTTCTAGGTGCCAAGAATAGAGCAGGGAACAAGAGAAATGAAGCTCTGGCTCATGTCTGGCTTGTTTGTGATGGCTTGTTTGTCTGTTTATTAGCAGTAGGGCAGAGCTTAGAGATCTGGATTCTCGTTCCAGTTTCGCCATTAACTATTGACAGCCTATGCAACTCTCAGCTTTAATTTCCACATCTGTAGAATAATAACTATAATCCCCATTTATAGAGTATCTATGGAGATCAAACAAGATACTCGGTGTTCCTGTTCTCTGAAACACAAGAGCTACAAAACAGCATGTAAAAGCTTTACTATGTGTATTCTCCACAGTCTAGCACCAATTATTCTTTCCAGGTGTATTCACTCTTGCCTTCCCACAGAGAGCTCCTCCTCAGCCAAACCCATCTTCACTCTCCCCCATCAAGCCATGCATTGCCTTACCTCTTATTCTTTGTTCCTGCTTTTTCCTTTCCTAAAATGCTCTTCCTTTTATCTCTGATGCTCTATTTCAGAGGTTAAAAACACAGTCCCCAGGGGAGCTAGGAAGGTAACATAAAATTAGTGAAAACTGCCTGATATAAAACAACAGGGAGTTGTAGGAACAGTAGTGAAAGGAAGCCCACATTTTCTACAGTTGCTACTCACTGCCTGTTAATTACTTCCAAGTGAAAATCAGGCTCAGTTGGTCTGTGTATATCGGTACAGCTGATGGTGTCTCACAGGTCTCTGAGAGGGTTAATCATTGTTCTTTCATTCTTTTTTTCTTTCTTTTCTTCAAACTACATAATCTCAACTGACCTATCTTCAAGCTTGCTGATTCTTTCTTTGATCATTTCACACCTGCTATTGGGCTCCTCTCGTGAACTTTTAATTTCAGTTACTATAGTTTCCAACCCTAGAATTTCTATTCGGTCCTTTTATAGATTTGAAATCATCCTAACTATGTTCTCTGACAATAATGGAATGAAATTAAAATTCAATAATAGGAAGAAATTGGGTAAATTCACAAATATGTAGAAATTAAACAACACACTCCTAAATAACCAATGGGTCAAAGAAAGAAATCAAAAGTGATGTTAGAAAATACTCAAATGAAAAACTAAAACACAAGACACCAAAAAATTTACAGGGAAATCTATAGCTCTACACATGTATATTAAAAAAGAAGAAACAAAAAAGAAGAAAAAACATCTCAAATAAATATCCCAACCTTACACATTAACAAACTATAAAAGTTCAGTATGCAGCACAATATAAAACCTAAACAAGAAGAAGGAAGGAAATAAAGAAGATTAGAATGATGATAAATGAAATAGAGAATAGAAAAACAATAAAGAAAATTAAGACACCAAAAAATTGGTTCTGTGAAAAGATCAACAAAATTAGCTAACCTTTAGCAAGACTGACCAAGAAACTCTTATTACTAAAATCAGAAAGGAAAAACATCCACCACAACTGGTCTTACAGAAGAAATAAACTGATTAAGGAAATAATATAAACAAATGTGTCCCCATAAAATAGATAACTTGGATAAAAGTAACACATTCCTGGGAAGACACAACCTACCAAAATGGACACAAGAAGAAATAGAAAACTTAAATAGTTCTATAACCAGTAAAGAGATTGAGTTATTCATCAAAAAGCGTCCCACAAAGAAAAGCCCACAAATTTATGGATGAAATCTACCAAATATTTAAAAAAGAATTAATACAATTTTTCACTAACTCTTAAAAAATAGAAGAGGAGGAACACTTTCCAACTCATTATATGAGACTAGTATTACACTGATACAAAAATCAAATAAAGACACAACAAGAAAAACTATAGACCAATATCTATTATGAATATAGGTGCAAAAATCCTCAACAAAATACTAGCAAACCAAATCCAGCTACATATAAAAAGAATTGTGCACCATGACAAAGTAGGGTTTATTCTAGGAAGGCAGAGCTACTCTAACATATGAAAATCAATCCATGTAATACACCATATTAATAAAGGACAAAAAACAAATAATCATTGTAATAGACACAGAAAAATCATTTGACAGAAACAACACTCTTTCATGACCAAAAAAACTCAACAAACTAGGAACAGAAGAGATCTTTCTTTCCCTATCTGATAAAGGGCACCCATTAAAAACCCACAGTTAGCATCATACTTAATAGTGGAAGGCTGAATGTTTTCCCCCTATAAGAGATTGTCCGCCACTTCTATTGAACATTGTACTGAAGGTTCAAGTCAGGGTCATTAGTGTAGATAATGAAAGAAAAGACATCCAGATTGAAAAGGAAGAAGTAAAATAATCTCTATTTGCAGATGACTTGATGTCTTACGTAGAAAATCCTAAAGAAACTACAAAAATTATTAGAACTAATAAATGAGTTCAACTAGGTTGCAGGATGTAAGATTAATATATAAACTCAATTTTATTTTTATACACTAGCAATGAAAAATTCAAAAATTAAACTAAGAAAACAATTCCATTTACAATAGCATCAAAAACAACAAAATAATCAGGAATAAATTTCACAAAGGAAGTGGAAGATTTGTACACTAAAAACAAAAACATCACTGAAAGAAATTAAGAAAGACATAAATAAATGGAACAGCATCCCATGTTTATGGATTGGAAGCCTTAATATTGCTGTGATGACAGTATACCCCAGGTTGATTTATAGATTCAACACAATCTCTATTAAAATCCTGGCTGCATTATATGGAGAAACTGACTAGGAATCCCAAAATTTATATGAAATTGCAAGTGACCCTAAATAGCCAAAACAATATTGAAAAAGAAAAAGTTGAAGGACTCACACTTACCAGTTTCAAACCTATTACAAAGCTACAGTAATCAATACAGTGTGATACTGGCATAAGGATAAACATTTAAACTAATGGAACAGAATTAAGAGTCCAGAAAAAAACCCTTATTATTTATGGTCAATTGATTTTCAACAAGAGTGTCAAGACAATTCAAAAAGAAAAGAATATTCTTTTTTTTTTTCTGCTTTATCTCCCCAAACCACCCCCTGTACATAGTTGTATATCTTAGTTGCAGATCCTTCTAGTTGTGGGATGAAGAATATTCTTTTTTTTGTGTTGTCCTTTTCTGGTTTTGGTATCAGGATAATGTTGGCTTCATAGAATGAGTTAGGAAGCCTCTCCTCCTCTTCAAATTTTTGGAAGAGTTTGAGGATAGGTATTAAGTCTTCTTAGAATGTTTGGTAGAATTCACCAGGGAAGCCATCTGGTCCTGGACTTTTATTTTTTGGGAAGTTTCTGATTGCTGTTTCGATCTCCTTACTGGTGATTGGTCTATTCAAATTTTCTACTTCTTCTTGGTCCAGTTTTGGAAGGTTGTATGTTTCTAAGAATTTATTCATTTCTTCTAGATTATCCAATTTGTTGGTGTATAGCTTTTCACAGTATTCTCTTATTATCTTTTGTATTTCTGAGGTGTCCGTTGTAATCTCTTCTCTTTCATTTCTGATTTTATTTATTTGAGCCTTCTCTCTTTTTTTCTTGGTGAGTCTAGCTAAGGGTTTGTCAATTTTGTTTATCTTTTCAAAGAACCAGCTCTCAGGCCAATATCACTGATGAACATCAATGCAAAAATCCTCAACAAAATACTAGCAAATCGAATACAATAATACATTAAAAAGATCATACATCATGATCAAGTGGGTTTCATTCCAGGGATGCAGGGATGGTTCAACATCTGCAAATCTATCAACGTGATACACCACATTAACAAAACGAAGAATAAAAATCACATGATCATCTCAATAGATGCAGAGAAAGCATTTGACAAGATACAGCATCCATTTATGATAAAAACTCTAAATAAAATGTGTATAGAAGGAAAATACCTCAATCTAATAAAGGCCATATATGACAAACCCACAGCAAATATCATTCTCAATGGAGAAAAACTGAAAGCTATCCCTCTAAGAACAGGAACCAAACAAGGATGCCCACTGTCACCACTCATATTTAATGTAGTTTTGGAAGTCCTAGCAAGAGCAATTAGGCAAGAAAAAGAAATAAAAGGGATCTGCATTGGAAAAAAAGAAGTGAAACTGTCACTCTTTGCAGACAACATGATTTTATATCTAGAAAACCCTAAAGATTCCACTAAAAAACTTTTAGAAACAATAAAGGATTACAGTCAAGTCGTGGGATACAAAATCAATGTACAAAAATCAGTTGCGTTTCTATACAATAACAACGAAGTAGCAGAAAGAGAAATTAAGAATATAATCCCATTTACAATTGCAACAAAAATAATAAAATACCTAGGAATAAACTTAACCAAAGAGGTGAAAGATCTGTATACCAAAAACTATAAAACGTTGTTGAAAGAAATCGAAGAAGACACAAAGAAATGGAAAGATATTCCGTGCTCTTGGACTGGAAGAATTAACATAGCTAAAATATCCATACTACCTAAAGCAATCTATAGATTCAATGCAATCCCTATCAAGGTTCCAACAACATTTTTCACAGAAATAGAACAAAGAATCCTAAAATCTACATGGAACAACAAAAGACCCAGAATAGCCAAAGGATTCCTGAGAAAAAAGAACAAAGCTGGAGGTATCACACTCCCTGATTTCAAAATATACTACAAAGCCATAGTAACCAAAACAGCACGTTACTGGCACAAAAACAGACACACAGATCAATGGAACAGAATTGAGAGCCCAGAATTAAACCCACACATTTATGGACAGCTAATATTCGACAAGGGAGCCAAGAGCATATGATGGAGAAAGGAGAGTCTCTTCAATAAACGGTGTTGGGAAAACTGGACAGCCACACGCAAAAGAATGAAAGTAGACCATTCCCTTACACCATGCACAAAAATCAACTCAAAATGGATTAAAGACTTGAATGTAAGACCTGAAACCATGAAACTTCTAGAAGAAAACATAGGCAGTACGCTCTTTGACATCAGTCTGAGCAGCATATTTTCAAGTCCCATGTCTGACTGGGCAAGGGAAATAAAAGAAAAAATGAACAAATGAGACTACATCAAACTAAAAAGCTTCTGCACAGCAAAGGAAACCATCAACAAAACGAAAAGACAACCTAACAATTGGGAGAAGATATTTGCAAACCATGTATCAGATAAGGGATTAATATCCAAAATATACAAAGAACTAATACAGCTCAACAACAAAAAAACCAGCAATCCAATTAGAAAATGGGCAAAAGATCTGAACAGAGATTTCTCCAAAGAAGATATATGGATGGCCAACAGGCATATGAAAAGATGCTCAACATCATTAGCTATCAGGGAAATACAAATCAAAACTACAAAGAGGTATCACCTCACTCCAGTCAGAATGGTTGTAATTAAAAAGACAGGAGAAAACAAATGTTGGAGAGGATGTGGAGAGAAGGGAACACTTGTTCACTGCTAGTGGGAGTGCAGACTGGTGCAACCACTATGGAAAGCAGTATGGAGTGTCCTCAGAAAATTAAGGATGGATCTACCATATGATCCAGCTATCCCACTGCTGGGTATTTATCCAAAGAACTTGAAAACACAAAGGCATAAAGATACTCGCACGCCTATGTTCACTGCAGCATTATACACAATAGCCAAGACCTGGAAGCAAGCTAGGTGCCCATCAAGGGACGAATGGAAAAAGAAGATGTGGTATTTATACACGATGGACTACTTCTCAGCCATAAGAAATGATGAAATTCAGCCATTTGTGACAACATGGATGGACCTTGAGGTAATGTATTATGCTGAGTGAAATAAGTCAGAGGGAGAAAGCCAAATTCCATATGATCTCACTCATAAGTAGAAGATAAAAACAAGGACAAACAAACACACAGCATTGGAGATTGGATTGGTGGTTACCATAGGGGAACTGGGGAGGGGGGAGGGCAAAAGGGGTGATTAGGCTCATAGGTGAGGGGATGGACTATAATTAGCTTTCAGGTGGTCAACCTGATGTAATCCACACAGAATTTGAAATATATTATGGTGTACATCCAAAAATAAATAAATAAATAAATAAATAAATAAGAAAAGAATAGTCTTTTCAACAAATGGTGGAGGGAAAACAATATCCACATACAAAGGAATGAACGTGGACTCCTACCTCACTCCATATACAACAATTAACTTAAAGTGGACCACAGACTTAAATTTAACAGCTTAAACTACAAAATATCTTTCTTTCTCAATCTGATAAAAAGCATCTATTAAAAACCCACAGCTAGCATCATACTTAATAGTAAAAGGCTGAATGCTTTCCCCCTAAGAAAAGATTGTCTGCTCTTGCCACTTCTATTGAACACCATACTGAAGGTTGAAGCCAGGGTCATAAATTTTTGTTACCATGGATTAGGCAATGGCCTCTTAGATATAACACCAAAAGCACAATAAACAAAAGAAGAAACAAATAAATTGGACTTGATCAAAATTAAAAATATTTGTACTTCAAAAGATATCACATCAAGAAAGTAAAAAGACAGCCCAAAGAATGAGAGAAAATGTTTACAAATCATATATCTGACAAGGGACTTATATCTAGAACATATAAAGAATTCATACAACTCAACAATAAAAAGACAAATAACCCAATTAAAAACGAGCAAAGGGTCTGATAGACATTTCCCCAAAGAAGATATGCAAATGGCCAATAAGTACATGAAAAGATGTTTAATGTCATTAGTTACTAGGTAAATGCAAATCAAAACTGCAATGAGATGCCACCTCACACCCATTAGGATACCTATAATCAGATAGACACTAATAAACACTGGTGAGGATGTGAAGAGTCTGGAATCCTCCAATACTGTGGCTGAAAGTGTAAAATGATGCAGCCTTTTTGTAAGGCAGTTTGATAATTCTACAAAAAGTTAAACATAAAGTTACTATGTGACCCAGCACATGCACTCCTAGGTATACACCCAAGAAAATTAAAAACATATGTCCACATAAAACCTTGTACACTGATGTTCACCACAGCCTTACTCATAACAGCCAAAAAGTGGAAATAACCCAAAGGTCCATCAGCTGATGAATGGATAAGTAAAATATGTAATGTCCATACAATGGAATATTATCTGGCTACAAAAAGGGATGAAATAGTTGCACCTGCTACAACAATGACGAACCTTGAAACATTATGCTAAATAAAAGTAGCTAGACAAAAGAGGTCACCTATTGTATGATTCTATTTATATGAAACATCCAGAAAAGGAAAATGCACAGAGACAAAAAGTAGATTAGTGTTGGACAGGAACTAGTGGGAAGGGACAATGGGGGAGGGACCTTTAAAGGGCATAGGGTTCTTCTTGGGTTGATGAAAGTTTCTGAAATTAGATAGTGGTGAGAGTTGCACATTCTAGGAATAGACTGAAAACCACTTAATTTTACCTTTTAAAGGGGTGAATTTTATAGTATGTGAATTATATCTCTGTAAATCTTATTTTTTTAAATGTTATTCATCATAATCATAAGGTTCAATACAGTATTTTCAGCACATGGATGATTTTTGTTGATAGAAACTTTGGAAGAGTGTGTGAGTTAAATGCCTGGAAGTGAAGGCACCTAAGGAGGGTTAGGTTTAGTGGTTTAAAATGCAAATATCTACTTCTAATCCTTCTTTCAGAGTGGGTAATGGAGAATGGTTGACAATTGAAATAATTCCAAGAAGAGTTTAATACTTCAGGACAAGTGAAAAGAACCTCTTCTGGTCTTTTAATTCCTTACTAGCAACTGCCTGAATTTTTAGGTTACATTGTAGGTCTAAGTCATCCAAGGTCAAGAAATAAAAAGACAAAAAGACAGAAAGAAATAAAAAGACAGTCTGGGGGCTGGCCCAGTGGTGTAGTGGTTAAGTTTGTGTGCTCTACTTAAGCAGCCCGGGATTCGCCAGTTCGGATCCTGGGCGTGGACCTACATACCGCTCATTAAGCCATGCTGTGGTGGCATCCCATATACAAAGTAGAGGAAGATTGGCACAGATGTTAGCTCTGGGCATGGCCTTCTTTCATTTACTTTTAGAAAGAGTGCAACCTTGGGGAGTCTTGGTATGCAGTTGCCTTTCTTATGAGTTGTTGTGCAAAGAAGGTCAGAATCTCATACACTACAAAATTATGCCACTGATGTACTATTATTTTTCCTAATGGTCACCATTTAGGTTAAATTTGGCTTTCTAAAAATGATCAAGGAATGCTTGGAAGTAGTGAAATATTTAGAAGAAGATGGGCAATCAGTAGTGAAAAGATGGGCTCAATATAATAACTTTAGTCTTGCATCATTCATCTAACAACTGTACCCAACATGCATAAGCCAGACCATCATTAAATATGTCTTGATTGAATAAAAATATTGAATGAATTAAACACTTATTTAAAGAATCAATGAAAATTTGAACAACCATGAGTCTTCTGTTTAGAGAAGAAATCTTTTATATTGCAGAATATCGGTTTTGGAAGTTACTAGATTCAATGTCCCATTTGTGTTTGACTACCACTTTCTCTGTCCCCATTAAGTGCTAACCCAACCAATACCTGAATGTATTTCTTGATGCTGAATTTAGTAGCTCTCAGGATGGTTCATCCTTGAAGATTTGACTATTCATTCTGCATTTAATTAGCGAACATTCATTGAGGGCCTCCTTTGGGCTACCAGGCACTAGGAGTACAGCTGTGAATAAACAAAAGAATAAGACAAAGACCTTGCCTTTATGCAGTTTTCATTCTAGTGGTGTACGGACAAGAGAGAGAAATAAGTAATTGAACAAAATATATTTTGGTTGATGATAAAAGCTCTGGAAAGAATAGAGTAAAAGGAATAGATAGTGCTAGGGAATAACTGCAATTTTATATAGAGCAGTTAGGGCAGGCTTCCCTGGTAAGGAGACGTTTGAGCAAAGATTTGAATGAAGTGAAGGAGGCAGCCATAGCATCTTTAAGGAAAGAGTTTCCAGGCACAAGAAAGCAACTGAAAAGCCCCCGAAATCTAGCACTCTGCAGAGAGGAGCAGAACATGGATGTGAAAAAGCTGAAATTCTCTTTGTCAGTTATATACTTTTGGAAAGCAAAACACAGATGCATGGATAACACACATCTACTTATTCTCCCAATTGAAAAGAGTGTGTTCTGGTGTTGTGGAAAGATCCATGGTTTAGGAGTCTAAATATTTAAATTAAACCCAGTTCTGCCACTCATTCATTATGTGGCCTTTAGCAAATCACTTCCACTCTCAAAGATTCAGTTTCTTTGTATATAAAATAATCAAATTCTAGGTTCCCTTCTAGCTGTAATATCCTTTCATTCAACGGAAATGACCATTACTCAAGGACAAGTGAAATACGAATAAATAGTTTCGCTATATAAAATATGGGGAAAACTGCTGATCAGTTTCCCGGTGTGTAATAAAATCTCCTTCTCCATTCAATGTCAGTGTAGCTCAAGGTCAGAGTTTCTCTCCTCTCTATTTTCTCCTCACTTAGAACATTTCTCCCCCTAGTTTATAGCCAATGGATGCTACTGTCTTGGGGAATTTCTGCCTTTTTCAGCAGAATCAAGTGGCTTAATTTCAAATTCAGAAATTGGGAGCAATCACGAGTATGGCTAAATTCCATTGGGAATGAATGCAGTTTGATAGGGTCTATGGTGGTCCAGTGGTTCTCAAATTTGGATACATATTAGAATCACCTGGAAATTTTTTAAAATCCCAATGCTCAGGCTGTGCCCCAGAATCTCTCAAAGTTTACTCAATGTTCCCCTGTTGATTACAACGGACAGCTACAGTTGAGAAGTTTGGTTTAGGGAAAAGAGCTTGGTTTTGACATTGTGCACATCTGGGCTTGACATCTGATTTCAACACTTGCTGCTGGATGTGTTCCCTTGAGCAAATGTTTTAACTTGATTCTCCCTGTCCTTATTTGTAGAGTTGAAAAGCTAGTTACCACCATATAAATGTCTGAACCAGTAGGCAATCTATAATTGATGTATTCTCACTAAGATTTACTTTAAGTTCTTATCTATTAAAGTCCTAGTTTCACAGAATTCCATTCTAGCTCTATGCAGATAAATGTATAAATCATGTTCTTAGGAGCTAACAGTCTTTTTTCAAAGCACTGAAATGGAAAGACTTAAAGAGGATAGAGGGACAATATAAATAGATACCACTGGCAATCTATTAATAAGAAATGAATAAAGCAGTAGCTGTCTTCTAAACGCTCACTAGCAAATGAGGAAAAGAGAAAAAAGTCATTCCAAAACAAGATAGTAAACTTTATTATACAGAAGCCATGTGCTATGGATTATGGGTAAGGAAAAAAATCATGACTATTTAGAATTGGAATAAAACTTGAGCTACACCTTAAGGACATAGAGGACTTTGAGAAATGTATACTTGAGAAGGGCATCCAGGAGAGGGAACAGCTTGAGCAAGGGGAGAGTGGCAGGAAAATTCCAGAACTTGTGAGGATGAAGTATAAGATTCAAGGTACTGAAGAGAGAAATAAAACTGGATCTAGTTAGCTAGAGGCAAAGTAGAACTCAGTGGAGGGACCACTGAATACTTGAGAATGAGAGATTGATCTTATAATAAGACCCATGTTTAGGCCAATCACACTGGCAGCAGAGTAAAATAGAGCCTGGAGTGGGGGCAACTGGTTGAGGTGGGTAGGGGGGTGCTGGAAGCAGAGAGACCACTTAGAGAAGCTTTGAAATTATACAACCAATAGGTGAAGGTGTCTCTTCATAGGCAGGGGAAGTTGGAATGGAAAGGACAGTAAAGGTTTGAGGGGACATTGTATAAACAGCACCAACAAGATTCAGGAAGACCTTTAAGAAAAGTTTAAGCAAGAGAAGTTGATGATGACTCTGAATTTTCACACTTAGGGTGACTAGATTTAATAAGAATTCAAGGCAAGCATTTGGAAATATTACATAAGATAAAGGATGCATTATGTGATTAGCTCATCCCTTTAACACGGTTCTCTTATGAGAAGCAAGTTCCTCATTTGCCCAGGAAAGTAAGAGATGAAGTGTTACTGTAGATTGTGTGTGCTGCTGCCTGTTTGGAGAGATAACAAAACACAGAGCATAGGTTCCAAACCACCTGGGAGGAAGACGCAGCAGAGTCAGAAATCAAATTCAGGTCTGTTTGATCCTTCCCACTACTTTTGGAGCTTTGAGTCTTTGAGGTCCTTGACTGTCACACTGAGCAGATTATATTATACCCCACAGACAATGAGTAGCTAAGGCAGCTTTATTTTTTCCCATCTTTGTGTTTCATTTTGTGAAGGCTTTATTTTGAGTCGGTTACAATTTAGGAGCTTCATAGGCATAACTGCTCTATTAATGGATTTAACATAGCATGTCTAATGAGTAAGAATTAACACAAAGATTGCCAGAGAAAGGAATGTCTATTTTCATCCAAGGGCATTTGAAGAAGCCAGGCTGGAATTTAGGTTTGGCTCTTGGGAAAGAGCATATGTCTTTACTGTACTGCAAAGTCACCACGCAGAGAGGAAAAGAATATTTGGCTGGTGATTCAAAATCCCAGCAACAAGAAATATCTCCGTGGAGAAAGCAGAAGGGGGGCTGAAAGTTGAATAGCTGAGTAATTTAGTTCTAGAAATAGTGGAGCTGGTACTAAGCACAGGGTTTTCCTAATGTCCAATGTGCAGGTAACCAGAGGACCTGCAGATGTGCATAGATGACAGGATGCCCCCAGGGAGAAATATCTGCCTCTTAATAAACCCACACCAATAAGAGACCAAGTTTTGTTCAATCTAGCCAGAAAGATTTCCTGTCCAATCCCCCTTCTCTATATCTACTTGGCGACTTTGTTTAGGCTCAATCTTCTCTCCCTTTCTGCCTTAGGTTGTCTCCTAGAAGTTGAATCTTAGACAAGGATTTGAAGGCAAATAGTTTCAGAAGTGATCCCAAGAAGCTTTGGTAGGGAGAGCAGATGTAAGAAAGGGAAGGGAAGTAATAGAATAAAGGGTGTATTAGTGAGCAGGCTATGGCTGTGGGCAATTGGGGCTCAATCACACTGAGGACCTCTGGGAGATGATGTGGAATAAGCCTCAGAATTATTCCACTCAAGGGGCAAGGAAGCTGAAATATTTATCCTCTGGTTTCTGTAACCATTGGTTCAGGGTTACTGTTGGAGGATGACAACTTTCTAGCACTCTCGCCAGCCCTATGCAGAGACTGAGTGCCCAAAGATAGCTCTTAGGAGAGTAGTCCCAGATGCTTGCACTAGGAAGCTATCAGCATGCATGGGAATGATCCATGATGAGAGTATACAGCAGAGCACCCACAGCTTCAGCTATACCTGGCCTAAAGGCATAACTCCTTCTCAACTGACAAGGCTTAACTTGTTCATCTTTAATTACATATTGAGCATGAACCATATTACAGCCTCTGGGATACAACAGCAAATAAGGCAGACATGTTCCTTGCCCTTATGGTTCCTACATTCAAGTAGAGAAGACATATAATTAAGCCAGTAATCATAATCAAAATTTATATTTTGATAATTAAAATTTTTCAAACATAGAGAAAAGTTGAGAGAATTCTATAATGAATACTCAATTATCCATCATTTAATAGGCTAGCAGTAGCTAGCATTTTGTCATATTTGTTTCACCTCATTTTGTGGTTTTTGCTAAATTATTTTAAGGTGTATTAGGGACATTCAACATTGCCTCCTGTGTACTTTAGTGTATATCTCTCTCTAAAAAAAAGATAACACAATAACATTATCACATCTAACAAAAACAAAATCAACAATTCCTCTCATTGAATACCCAGTCTTTGACATCAATATACACGTAATTCAATAAACTCAGAAAATGTACTGACTGGTCCTCTGTCCAGTCCAATACTCTAATTTTATGTCCTGTAACTTATGGCTAAGTTGTGGTGATGGGGAATTAATTTGTCTGAAATGGGGGTCAGAAGACCTGGTTTTAAGATCTGCCACTAAGTTGATGACTAATCAGTTTTGTCAGAGATCAAACTGACTTAAACAAAGGATGGAATTTACTGGCTTATATAACTGAAAAGTCCAGTTATAACAAGAGTAATAATAATACTAACAAACAGTTATGTAGCTCTTACTATACGCCAAGCCCTTTTCTAAACACACACACACACATACGAAATCATTCATTTCTCACAGCAACCTTATGAAGTAGTTTTCCATTCATTATCTTCATTTTTACAGATGAGGTGGTTGAGACATACAGAGATGGAGTGACTTGCCCAAGGAGGTGACACAGCTTGTTACTTGCAGAGTTGTAACTCAAACTAGGGCAGTCTGGTTCCAAGATCTAGCCTAAGACATGGCTGGGTCTACAGACTCAAATTATATCTACAGGACTCAATCTTCATACCTCTTATTCTCATACCACTTATTCTCTCTCCCACTTATTCTTTGGTTCCATTGTAAAGCAAAGCTTCCTCTCATGATTGAAGCATCCCTGGATCCCAGCAAGAGCTTGCTGCACAAAGCTGCAGTTTTTTTCAACTGTAAAATGGAGGCCATTCGACACCCTGATCTCTAGAGAAAGAAGATTTTAAGCTCCATTCATCTAAATTCTACCCAATTTAGAAAATGAAAGTTAGGATATGAGAAGGTGACAGAGACAGTTAGTGGAAAAGCATGGGTTAAAACCTGAGATTCATCAGTCCCAGTCTAGTGCATATTCTTTTCAGTTTCATAGCCACTGAAACAGGGAGGGCCCTCACAAAATCTCTGCAAAAAATATAATTGCTGGTGTCAGTCCTCAGCTCAGAGGATCTGTGGCTTTGCAAAAGAGGAAAGGATTACGATATAGCTATTGACTTTATCTGAAAGATAAATATTAAGCCAACCATTTTTAATAAAGCCCCAGAAACATACTGTGGGGGATCAGAATTTGCCACCCCAAAATATATCTCCTTGGCTTGATTATTTTTAAGAACAAAAGACTCAGAAAGAAACTTTGACCTTTCCCCTAACTGCCTGAAAGAATTTAAGAGAGAAGGCCTGTCCCAGGAAGGAGCTATCACCACTGATAACTCTGGGTATGGTAGACTGGGAGGAAACTTGCTAAGCCCATTTTGATTAAAGCTCTCTTGGGTCACATTGTCTATAGATGGCCCAGGAAACATTTGTTTACCAAACATTTGCTTTTCCATCTCCATGGAAATTGCCTTCCTCTCCTTTGAAGTCCTAAACCACTACCCCAACATCCTCCTCTGTCTTTAACTAAAGATGGCATTTAAGGTGGTGGCTTCAGCCATTTTGGCAAGTTACTCAGTTTCCTGGGTTTCTCCCATGTATACATGTTATTAAATTTGTTTGATTTTCTATTATTCTGTCTCATGTAAATTTAATTCTTAAACCAGTCATAAAAACCCAGAGGCTAGGGGAGTATTTCTTCCTCCCCTACAATACCAAAGGAATTTTTCAGAGGCTCCTCCAAGATTAACCTGAGTTTCTACAGGAATGCAGGACTGACATTGCCAGGTAATACTTGTCTGATGTCATCGAAGTAGCTAATGGCTACAGACAGCTTCACCTGGCATAGCATCAAAGCTGTTGACAAGCAACCAAGAGGGAGTTCACCCAAGCTTGGCTCATCTGGATCTGTACAAACTCGTGTTGATCTTCATCTCTCAGTCACTTTGAAGTAAACCTTCCTGGGTAATCAACTCAGAGACTACCTCATTTTGGACTTGCAAGAATAGAAATCAAGCTGCAAGCTTTAAAGAAAAATGAGCAATGGGATATTTCAGTTTTGTCCCAACTTTTGGGTGGAGGAAGAATTTTGTAAAGGACAGGATGGGAATATTGAGGCAGAGAGACTCGTGAACTCCATATGCTACTTATATTCTTGTTAATTAAGAAGCAGGAACTCATTGGAGCCACAAGAAAAAGGCCTTATGACTGCATGTCTTCTCTTTAACTATCTGCTCTATTCTCCCTTGGTTGGCCAATTTCTTTTTATGTTAGCCTCAATCACAAAAGGAGCCATTTTAATTGGTATTTGGTAATTATCTATCTACCTGTGATATCAAACTTCCAAGTATTATTAGATATAAGCTGCTATTGGTACTGTTGCCCACACTATCTAATAATGGCCATCCCTGCACCAAGTACAGTCTAGAGGTTCTTTCTAAAGAAGGATGTTATGAGTAGAGAAATTCAAATGGAAGGAGACACAAGAAAGGATAAGACTTCACGACAGCTTGGTCGGGTACCACTGCTCTTCTACAACCACAAGCCAAAAACTGCTTTCCAGCTTTGTCTTCTTATTGCCACTTGAAAAAGATGAAAACAAACATTTACACAAATGTTTGTGATCCTGTGCTAGTAATAAGTTTGTAAACATCCAGTCACTCTGTGATGTGGAAATTTTCGTTTTGCCCCTCCAGATCAACAATGTTTTGGCGTGAAAAGGAGAGTTCTCATTTTCTTTATTCCTTTACACAAAACATTCAAAAACATCAGCCCCATTGCCATTTACTCCTGACTAAAGTACAAAATTATATGGTAAGAAGAAAGTAAAAGGGCCAGCTCCATGGCCGAGTGGTTAAGTTCGCGCGCTCTGCTGCGGCAGCCCAGGGTTCGGATCCTGGGCACGGACATGGCACCACTCGTCAGGCCACGTTGAGGTGGCGTCCCACATCCCACAACTAGAAGGACCTGCAACTAAGATATACAACTATGTACGGGGTGGGGGAGGGGAGGTTTGGGAAATAAAGCAGGAAAAAAAAAAAAGATTGGCAACAGTTGTTAGCCCAGGTGCCAATTCTTAAAAAAAAAAAAAAGGAAGATTGGCAACAGTTGTTAGCCCATGTGCCAATCTTTAAAAAAAAAAAAAGAAAAGAAAGTAGTAAAAGAGAGACTAACATTTATTAAGCACCTACTTAGTACCAGGAACTGTGCCATTAGGTCATAGATTTTCTGTCTCCATATATTCTAACAACAATTACAAAGTCGATGTTATAATTTCTGTTATATACATGAGGAAATTGAGACTCAAAAGAGTTCATCAACATTTCCAAGATCGCATAGTTGCAGCCCTGGAATGCAAAGCCAGTCTACATGACTCACCATCCATGTTCCATCTGCACATTATCTACTCCTTTTGCATCTCTTCCGAGTTTCTTCCACAGCACCAGATGTTAGAAAAATGATTAGTAGGAGCAGCAACACATCAACACCAGCCCCTCATGATCGTCTATATAAAAAGTCTGTGATGAAAATAAGTTGAATATTTCTGCATATAATATTTCTCCCATAAAATTCATAATTCCATTGACATATTAAAAACTCTAAAGAATCCAGTTCAGTTTTGTCTGTCCAGTATTTCCTTAATTAACTTGAGCAGAGAACGCTTTTTCAGATAACATCCATTAACATCTCATGAACATAGAATTCCATGGAACACTCTTTGGGGAACACAAGACTGCACCATGTTATCTTCCTCTCATCTTATGAATGACAATACTGAGTCAGGAATGAAATTGTTATTTATGAGTGACAATATTGACTGAAAAGGAAGGAATGATTTGTGTTAGGACTCACAGCTAATGACTGATGGACCTGGGGCCAGAGGTCAGAGCTCCTGGATGCTAACGGTTGTGTTAATGAAGCCTTGGCATGAAACAGTCATACATCTTTGCTCCTTCTCCCCGTTCTCCTTCCCTGGGATGTCATTCATGAGTCTCTTCACAGCAAAACCTTACACCTACCAAAGGAAATGTTCTCTAACTGATCCAGCTTATACTGATCACTAATCTCTCTCTCATAAATTTTTAAAGCACCTAGACAAGTGTAAAAAAACACAGAAGGAAAAAACTGCTATTCCTCCATTTTGTGCTGAAGGCTGATATCTCTTATCAAATGTGACACTTCTTCATGTTGAACCCAGGCACGATTCAACATGAATTTCTTACTACAAATTCATGATACTCAAAGCAGCCTCTACAAATCCCATTGCCCTAGCATGCCAGAAAAAACATATTTGCCATCTCAAATTTAGAGTCCATTGTTTTCCATTATGTGTAGACTTTCCTGGCCCCCATTCTGTCCCCATTCTTTGATTTTGTTCATAAAGGTGACCATAGAGACCATGTCTTTTGTTCTTCAGTCTCTCAGGGTACTTAGCACTGGGTGGAAAATGTAGTATACAATTATGGACTCAAATCATAACATTTCAGTACTTTGAGAGACGATAACACTATAGAATCACAAAACTTGAAACCTAGAAAAACACCCTGACAAACTGTGAGCCAAAGAGCTGAAGGTATAGGGAACAGTCATGGGAGCAACACGCTGGAGTTTTGGGCGCCCTGAGCACCAAAGCCTCAAGGAACTTGGGGATAAAATTGCTTCAGGTCTGTCTTTCTTATCAGCAGATGAGTCACCGACCTAAAACGAACCAAATCCTGCAGCCTTTCAAATTCCCTGAGACCAACAGGAACCTCTAGGATTTAGCCTGGTATTGGCGGAAATTTTCTTCAACTTGCGGCCACAAAACAAGTAAATCTCTCAGGCATCTTTCCTTCCCCTCAAGGCATGCTTTCTCATCCTTCTAAGCTTTCAAAATCCGACTGGAGATTGCCAAAGTATATTCACAGCCACTTATAAAGTACTGAAGATCTAACGTATAAGACTGGAAGAGATTGTTTTAAAGTCTGTATATGAAGCAAATGGATCCCCTAGGTTCTTCTCCTTGCCAGCTAGCTGACTTGCTTCTCTTTCTCTGTAAAAAATGGAGTTGAGTAAGAAGTAGAACTCCCAGAAGTAGAACCAAACACCCCAAGATGGAGAATGGGAGAGAAAATAAAATTTAAAAAAATCAATCCAGGAAGTTCTGACTAAGAATTCCAGGAAGAGTGATCGAAGAAAGTGGAAGGGAAAGAAAACAATGAAATACTATGAAAATTTTTTTTCAGAATAGAAAGACACAAATCCTCAGGTTAAAAACCTGAGTGCTCAGCACAAAAATGTTTAAAGTCTCACTCTAAGGCATGTGATAATGAAACTTTTAAAAGCATTGGAAGAAGGAATGAAAAGCCATTTTGCCAAATCCAGTCGCCAATTCTCAATTATCATTTTTCTTAACTTATCAGTTGCATTTGACACAACTGATTACTTCCTCTTCTTAAGATGTGTTTGTCACTTGACTTCCATAACATTGTGTTCCCATATTTTTTGTCCTATCTCTGTCCATTCCTCCTTTTTCTCTCTTGCGAGATCCTCCTTATATTCCTGAACTTCTCAACCTTCGTGTTGTGATTACTCCCTAGTGATTCCATCCAAGCTCATGGCTTTAAATGTATCAACACACTGATGACCCTAGCATCATATTTCTAGTTCTGACCTCTTCTAGAAAGGCTAGATTCACATATCCAACTGTCTATTGGCATTTCCACTTAGATAATGATGGGCTGCTGAAATTTACCATGTTCAAAATGGAACCTTTGATTCCACATGCCCAAACCTGCTTCTTAGCCATTGTTCTCCATCTTGGTCAACAGCACCACCTTTCATGTTGTTTGACTGCAAAAGAGTCAGCTTTAACACTTCTCATTCACACCCCACATCTAATCCATCAGCACACTTATTTTGTTCAGCCTTCAAAATATACCTTTAATTGGACCAAATCTCATCATCTCCACTTATACCAATTGTAATTTCACTTCTCACCTGAGTTAGCATCTCCTAACTGATGTTTCTGCTGCCACTCTTGCTCTTTTATTCCTCAGACCAGTAACTAACTTTAATTAAGTCTAATCAAGTACTTGTTCAAAACCCTCCAATAGTTTCCGATCAAACTTGGAATAAAATGGGCTCATATTAATAGATACATTGGGGGTTGAATGAAATATTACATGGCTCTTTCTTCAACCTCAAGCCACAAGATCCAGGTAATAGGCAGCAGAAGGATAAATCTCTCACAGGCTTTCCCTTCCCTGCACGTGTCTCTTCCTTTTGGGAGGTTGCCAATTAGTAGGTGGTACCCTTCCAGACAGCTGACTCAGTCATTCAAAGCTGATAATATGACCCCTATTCTGTTTATGCATAACACTGACTTTCTTAAAATGTTGTCAAGTCATACAGGGAACTGATCAAAATGGTGCCTTAAAAGTCTCAGGAAGTCAGGCCATGTATAGAAAGCACTAGACCAACGGTATTCAATGTAATCAAACTCATACTCTCATTCCAGAGCAAATATTTTGCAATGCCTCTTTGATATCTGAAATAAATTTCACAGATGCTATAACATATTATAAAAGTATTAGAAATGGGAAAAAGGAAATTGACTTAAAATAAAATAGTATGTATCTTCCCAAAGAAATACCCTAGAAGGCATCATGAAGTAATGAGATACTCACTCATAAATTTTAACTCACCAAGAATACAACTCTACACAGGCAGACTGATAGAGGAAAGTTATATTGGCAAGTACTGTTTTCTAAAATAGTGAACAACTCTTGCTAAATCCTGAACTAAATTAATAGTAATAATATGTCTGTAGCAATTAAGGTGTGTGTGGAACTGTTCTAAACACTTCATACATATTAGTTTACTTAGCCTCAGGACACCCAAATGACATGATTACTACTATGATTATCATTTTACATAGGAAAAAATCGAGGCCCAGAGAAGTTAAGTCATTTGCTTAAGGTAATACAGTTGTCAAGAAGCAGAGCTGAGGTCCAAACCCTCACAGTCTGATTCTAGAGTCTGTGCTCTTAACTAATATACTGCCTTTCTTGATTTACACTGAAATTGCATTTCTGGGAAATTCTGTGTATGTTAAAATGACACATTAAAATATAATGTATA
Source organism: Equus asinus (assembly GCF_041296235.1). Lineage (NCBI taxonomy): Eukaryota > Metazoa > Chordata > Mammalia > Perissodactyla > Equidae > Equus > Equus asinus. The sequence goes on along the minus strand of NC_091801.1, from coordinate 71,149,601 downwards.
AGTAACATGTATGTAAATGTAAAACTGAAATAGGCTGTAGGGTTAAGTAATTATAAATGGGTTTTCAACTAATCTTGTAAGGAATTCCAAACTCAAGTGGGACACAGGACAATTCTTGATTATAACTGTGCATCACAGCATCTCTAGCATCTCTGACCTCCACTCACTAAATGCCAGTTGAGCCATCCATTCATTAGGACAACCAAAAATGTCATCACAAAACCAAAACATCTCCTGTAAGTGCTACCACATAAGATTAGAGTCACAAGATGTGAATTTTTATCCATGCATTTTGCCTAACTCGGTGTCTGACCTTGGACAAGTCAGCATCTGTCTCCAGGCCTCACTTTCCTGGTCTTCTAATTGAAGGCACTGGCCTAGATCAAGGGTAGACAAGTTAAGCACCAATGGGAAAGGCAAGTCACATAAATTAAAGGGTGAGTCAGGTGTAAAGAAAACATCACATACCTTGGTTCAACTCTTAGGGTCCCATTTTTGATAGATGCATGGGTAGAGAAAAGTAATTATTGTCTTAAAAATATCAGCAATGGGCAAAGGCAATATAACGGCATAATACTGAGGCCAATGCTGGGGACACGGGGAGGAGTGAGACCACATAAGGAAAGAGGCTTACCTCTCCTACAGGGAGCAGTGGCTACAGAACTTCACCTAATTGTCACCAGGTGGAATTGTCAGTCCAGGTTGCCGTTATCTTTCACTTTTTCAATACAACTCCCAAACTCAGAGTTTTTAAATGTGAAACCTATAAATGACTAAATGTTGGCTCCTATCTTTTAAAAATATCATTAAAGTCAAGCAAAACACATATATAAGAAGATTTCACCCATAGGTCTCCAGTTTGCTCCCACCATGTTTCCTTCCATCTCTGAAGGTCATTCTAACTCAAACCCTATTATGTTACCTTTTTTGGGGAGTGTTAAAGAGGAAATTCCTGGAATTATAAAAAACACAGTTGTTAGAGGGATAAGAGGCTTGTCCAGAAGACTGGGATCTGCTGCCTTTCATTTCAAACATGAAAGTCAGAAAGTCAGCTCTAAGATTGTTTAAAAGCTAAACTGGTTATCTGTTTAAATAAGCCAGCACACCCAGGCAGGGTTACAAAATGGACAGGATTTTCTTGCGAGTTTATTTATTTATTTATTTTAAGAGAAGAACAGGATGCAAGACCTAAATTTCCTTTAAATATAGCACCACCCCTGACATTGTTTATACTTTCCCCTTTGCAATGCTTCCAGGCACACTTTAAAGGAAAGCGATAAGAAGAAAGGAAAAGGGAAGTCACTCACACTGCACAGAAGGAACATTAAGTGTCTGCCCTGGAGGGTGTGGACCAGGCTCTTCAGCTGCCCTTGTTTTATTTATTTATTTTTTTCTTTTTTTTTTTTCCCTAAGAAAGAGTCAGTAAACTTAACTCTGCATCTGGAGGGTGCTTCCTTGGAAGTGGAGGAGCGCCATAAATCTTTTCTATCAAGGATCATTGTGGCAATGGGGCGAAGAGGCAAGTGATGTGTACCTTAGGTCTGCAGCTTACAGGCGGCTGGGTTATCAGCAAGGGAAGGAAGCTGGAGTGACAGGATACAGGCAGGTTAGAAAATAGTCTGTGGAATGCTGAGGAACAATACCCAGCTCCCCTGGAAGGCCAGTCCTCTTTGGACTTTTCCAAGTTCAGACAAGGGGTCTGTTCAGGCAGGGGCTATGGGAGGGAAGTCAGTCTATTTTCAGAACAGATCTTTTTGTGCCCAACCTCTCACTTCCAGCTTAGAAGGCAGCACAGGGTAAGGAGCACATATGTTGGAGTTAGACAAACGTGGGTTCAAATCCTGGATCCTTGAGTTATCAGCTTTGCAATTTGGGGAAAGTTTATTTCTTACATATTATTTCTCTCATATGTGAAATGATATGAAAACTATTTGCCAAATGTGGTTTTGTAAGATTAAATATCATACTGAATATAAAGTGGAAAGTATATTGCCTGACAGTAAGTGCTCAATAAATTTAGATTTCTTTCTTTTTTCTCTTTCTGAGTACAAAAAGAATGGATCTATCTTAGATATGGCTGTCTGAATAGTAAGTTTTTTGAGAGATACTAGGCAATATACTTAATAACAATATCTTTAACCTCAGGTTTCCATCAATAAAGATTCAATACTTTGTCAAATTTAATATCAGAAAAGCTTAGGAAAAAGGTCACTAAATAGCATCTACTGTAAAGGTTATATCTGGCCCCAGTTCCCGCTTGCCCCAATATCCTCCCAACTGAACAGCAATGATGGGGTAAGTGTTCATATTATCCCCATTTTCCAGATGAGAAAACTGAGGTTCAGAGAGCTTAAATAATCTGTCCCAGGTCACCCAGCTATTAAGTGGCTAATGTAGGCTTAGAAACCACATCCGTTTGAATCTAGAGTTTACAACATAACTGTCATGCAGACCAAGGAGAAGTAGGATCACTCTTTACTCTAGCAAAAAGGGTCTGAAAATACTCAGCTATGCCTTTACCTGGTGGCATATGGAGAAACCGTTTGGCCACCTGTGAGGGCATCGTGTGGCAGCTTCCTCAATGATTCCCTAGGTCAAAATGTACATCCAGTGGCTTAAATCTTCTCTCTGAATCCCCAGGGGCTGATCGCCTTCCCAGTTCCTCTCAGAATGGAACCTTCAAGCCTGGCTTGTAGGCTGGGAAAATGGTGTTCTTATCCCCACTTTCCCATAAGCCTTCTCAGTCTGAAAGCTCCCTTCCGTGTAAATCTCTGTTCAACTCTGGGGAATAATGCCTATGTTTTTTTCACGATCCAGCCTAAATGTGAGCTCTCCCATGGAACTTCTCTGGCAGACTTCCTTCCTTGGCACGATTCATTATCATAGAGGACAGAAGAACTCTGGAACCAACCCAGCCTGGATTCGAATCCTGACACTGCCCATTGCTGGCTGTGTGATGCTGGGTAAGATGCCCGAGTTCCGTATGCCTCCATAGCTTTACCTGTAAAATGCTGTAATCAAGCTCAGAAGGGTGATGTGAAAATAAAACAAAATCATATCTTTGAAGATTTTAACACAGTGACTGACAAATATACAGGAAGTGTTATCTAGATTTTCTGGCTTTGCCACCTTCTTGCTGTGTGACCTCAAGCAAATTACTTGTCCATTTTGTGCTTCAGTTGCCATATCTGAAAATGAACAAAATAATATCTACCTCACAAAATACTATGGTAAATGTTAAAGACATAATACATAAAAAGTACTTAGCATAAAACCTGGTAGACAAAACTAGATTTCCTTTTATCTTCCGTTCTTCCTAGAAAGACTTTAGTGCATATTAAACTGTAGAGTTTCCAAGTCTGAAAAACCTGCTCACTTTTCTTCACATTCAGGAGCTATCAGGAAAACAACACACTTATACCCCACATTTACAATGTAGGACTGTTCTCTAAACCCAGTTTTCATTGGTTTCTAGAGTGAGAACTTGGAAAATCCTTAGAGTTGAAATCTCCTTTGTATTTATAAGCAATTGACCCAATAAATCAATGGGTCAGCACCATTTCTTGAAAGTCAGTGTGAGTTATTGCAGTGACTTCCTTCTGACAAATGGCTCTTCACAGAGTGATACAAAATATTTGCTCTGTTTGTCAGCTTGTTAATCTGAGTCTCATTTGCATTGAAACTCATTCCTGAGTGTGTAAAACCTGAAGCAAATTCTAAATATGATTTAGGTTAAGTAATTTGGGGTGCTGGTTGGGGGTGTGTGGGCCCTGGCCTTGAAGCTGATATACTAGTTTATAGTAATATGGCCTCCTGTGGATCAACCACATGAAGTGTTTGTGTTTCTAATATACATGTGAGAGAGTAATTAGAAGAAGGGAGAAAAACAGGTATGAAACTGAATTTCAATTCAACAAACATTATTTAATGTGTATTATATTGAAAGTTTTAAACTAGATGTTCTAGTACCTGATAACTATTTTAAAGCAGTGAACTTTTTTCACAGTAACACATACTTTATACTGTATTTTGTAACACCTACTGTGGGAAGAAAAATCAAGAAGAAACATGGATAAGTAGATGAAGTTAAATTAAATCTGTATTTAATTATTTAGTCATTTTTATTTATACTATCTAAATATCTTTATATCATAATATAAACCTCAATAAATTTAAAAGAGTATCATACAAAGGATGCTCTCAAATTGCAGTGGATTAAAATTAAAAAATTAATAATCAAAAGATCTCAAAAAATTCCTATCTATGTAGGAACTGAAAAACAAAATTCTAAGTAAATATGAGTCAGTGAAAAAAAATCAAAAGGGAAACTAGAAAGTGTTTTGAACTGAATAAAACATATATATGCAAATATGAAATGTTTAGGAATATATCTGACAAAATATGTACAATACCTAGACACTGAAAACTAGAAATAGTTCTGGAGAAATTAAAGAAGAACTAAACAAATGGTAAGATATATCAAGTTCGTGGATTGGAAGATACTCTATTGTTAAGATGTCAATTCGCCCAAAATTAATCTATATATCCAACCCAACCTCAATAAAAATCTTGGCAGATTTTTTTTGTAGAATTGACATCAGATTATTAAAAATATGTGAAGTTCAAATGACTTAGAAGGGCAAAAATAACTCAAAAAGAACAGAGTTGGAAGATTTATACCATCCAAATTCAAGAGTTATTATCAGAGCTACAGTAAACAAGACAGTGTGGTATTGGTGCGAAGATCAACAAAAAGACTGATAGAAAAGAATACAGAGTCCAGAAATAGATGCACACATATAGAAACAATTGATCTTTGGCAAAAGCAAAAGAAAACTGAGTGGAGGAAGAATAATCTTTTCAGCAAATAATGTTGGCATGATTGGATGTCCATATGGATACAAGGAACTTCAATCCATAATTTACACTATATACAAAAAATAACTCAAAATGGATCATAATGCTAAATGGAGAACATAAAATTATTTTTGAAAGTTCAAGGAAAATAGGGAAAATTCTTGACATTGGATTAGGTGAAGATTTCTGAGATAGGACATGAAAATTACAATCCAAGAAAGAAATATAATTATCAAATTGTCTGCATCAAAATCAAGAACTTCTGTTCTTTAAAGAACACTGTAAAGAATATGAAATAACAAGCCAAGTCTAGTAGAAAATATTTTCAAATTGCACATCTGATAAAAGACTTGTATCCACAATATATAAAAACTCAATAGGGAAACAAAAGATTCTAGTGAAAAATAGGCAAATGAATTAAAGAGACACTTTGCCAAAGAAGAGATAGACATGGCAAATAAACACATGAAAAGATGCTCAATGTCATTAGTAGTTGAGGACATACAATTTAAAAGAATAAAAAGACACCATTACAACCCTATTAAATTATCTAAAGTGAAAAACTCACCATACCAAGAATTGGTGATGACGTGGAACAACTAGAACTCTAATACACTGCTGGTAGGAATTTAGAATGTTCCAACCAATTTGGAAAACAGTTTGGCAGTTTCCTAAATAGTAAAACATACACCTAACATAAAAATCAGCCATTCCTTTTCTAGGACTTTATCCAAGAGAAAGGAAAGCATAGAAGAACTAAATAAATAGCAACATGAAGTTTTCTACATAAATATTCATTGAGGATTTATTTTCAATAGGCAAAACTGGAAACTATCCATCAACATGTGATTGGTAAACAAACTACGGTACGTCCATATAACAGAATACTACTCAGCAATAAAAATAAATGAAGGGTATATTGGAGGGGAAGATGGAGGCGTAGGAGGACTCTGAACTCACCTCCTCCCGTGGATACAACAAATTTACAACTACCCTTGGAACAATGACCCCTGAGAGAGAACCGGAAACTGGATAAAAAGAAGCCCCATAACAAGGGACACTGCTGACTGAGGCAGAAGAGGCAGAAATCCCTTTCTAGATAGGAAAAAGCCACATTCTACCTGGAACATTTCAAGGCCAGGAACAATCTTAAGCCACAAGGGGATCAGCCTCAACTTCCAAAGCTTGAAAGAACTGTGTGCTGCCTCACCAGGGGCCAGCCCCACACAGCTACACTGCTGAGAGAGCTGACAACAGCCTTGTAGGGCAGAGGTCTACAGTAATTGTAAGTCCCTGAGACTAGCAACCAGGCACACTGGTAGCCTACTCACTTAACAGAAAAACTGCAGTAGGAATGTGCTCTCAGGCCTTACAGCCAACTGTTCTAGGGCTCCTCACACTCAACAAAGTGACTGAAGGGATCGTAGCAGCCTCACACAGCTGAGTACTACAACCAGCCAAGCAGGAGGACAGCCTAGCCTCCCTGAGCACCTGGAGCAAGAGCAACCATGATATAACAGAAGGACACATGCGGCCCACAGAGGGGACACTCCTGGAACATTTGGAACTGGTGACAAGAGGGAAGCACACTGCTGGGCCTCATAAGGCATCTCTTACATAAAGCCACTTCTCCAAGATTGGGAGATGTAGCTGACGTACCTAATTACATACCTAATCTACCTGATAAAGAGTACAAACTAGTAGTCATAAGGATGCTCACTGATCTTGGGAGAAGAATGGAAGAACTCAGTGAGAATGTCAATAAAGAATTGGAAAACATAAAAAAGAACCAATCAAAACTGAAGAATACAGTAATGGAAATGAAAAATTCACTAGAGGGAATCAATAGCAGAGTAGATTATACAGAAGAATGGATCAGTGAACTGGACAAAAGACTAGAAGAAATCACCCAAGCTGAACAGAAAAAAGAATTAAAAAGAATGAGGACAGTCTAAGGGACCCCGGGGACGACATCAAGCATACTAACATCTGTATTATAGGTGTCCCAGAAGGAGAAGAGAGAGATGGGCAGAGGGGCAGAGAATCTATTTGAAGAAATAATAGCTGAAAACTTTCCTAACCTAAGGAAGGAAACAGACATCCAGGTACAGGAAGCATGGAGAGCATCAAACAAGATGAACCCAAAGAGGCCCACACCAAGACACATTATAATTAAAATGTCAAGAATTAAAGATAAAGAGAGGATCCTAAAAGCTGCAAGAGAAAGGCAACAGGTTACATACAAAGGAAACCCCATAAGGCTATGATCTGAGTTCTCAGCAAAAACCTTACAGGCTAGAAGGAAGTGCAACAATATATTTAAAGTGCTGAAAGGAAAAAACCTACAGCCAAGAATACTCTACCTGGCAAGGTTATCATTCAGAATGGAAGGAGAGAGAAAGAGTTTTCCAGACAAGCAAAAACTAAAAGTTTATCACCAAAAAGCCAGCCTTACAAGAAATGCTAAAGGGACTTATTTAAGAGGAAAAGAAAAGACCACAAACAGGAATAAGAAAATTATTTTAAAACAATAAAATCCCTGTTAAAGGCAAATATACAGTAAAAGTAACAGATCAACCACCTATGAAGATAATATGAAGGTCAAAAGACAAAAGTACTAAAATTATCTATTTCCATAATAAGAAGATAATGGATACATTTGCACAAAAAAAAAAAGAGGTTAGAGAACAAACAGAAGGACCTGCAACTAGAAGATACAACTATGTACTGGGGGCCTTTGGGGAGGAGGAGAAGAAGGAAAAGGAGGAGGAGCAGGAAGGGGAGGAGGGTAAAGAGGGGAAGGAGGAGGAGAAAGGAGATTGGCAACAGATGTTAGCTCAGATGCCAATCTTTAAAGAAAAAAAAATCTAGCCCATCACCCTTAAAAAAAAAAAAAAGAGGTGATATATGATATCAAAAACATAAAATGTGGGAGGAGGGGAGTAAAAGAGTAGAGCTTTTAGCAAAAGGTCAAACTTAAGAGATCATCAACTCAATGAGGATAGTTATATACATAGGTTATTATCTATGAACCTCATGATAATCACAAACCAGAAAACTATAATAAATACACAAAAACTTAAGAGAAAGGACCCCAAACATAATACTAAAGAAAGCCATTGAACCACAAGGGAAGAGAGCAAGAAAAGAAGGCTCAGAGAAGAACTACTAAAATACCCAGAAGAAAAGTAACAAATGACAGTAAGTACATGCTTATTAATAGCTACTTTAAATGTCGATAGACCAAATGTTCCAATCAAAAGACATAGGGGAGCCGATTGGATTAAAAAACAAGACCTATATATACGCTGCATACAAGAAACATACTTCAGAACCAAAGACACTCACAAACTGAAAGTGAAGGGATGGAAACAGATATTCCAGGAAAACAGCAATGCAAAGAAAGCTGGGGTAGCAATACTCACATAAGAGAAATTGACTTTAAAACAAAACCACTAACATGAAACAAAGAAAAGCACTATATAATGATAAAGGGAACAATCCAACATGAGAATATATCACTTGTAAATATCTGCGCACCCAACATAGGAGCACCTAAATTTACAAAGCAATTATGAACAGACATAAAAGGAGAAATAGACAGTAACACAATAATAGTAGGGGACTTTAACACTCCATGTACACCAATGGATACATCATCCAAACAGAAAACCAATAAGGAAACACTGATCTTAAATTACACATAAGACCAGATGGACTTAGTAGATATACAGAGAATATTCCATCCAAAAACCACAGACTACACATTCTTTTCAAATGCACATGGAGCATTCTCCAGGATAGATCACATATTAGGCCACAAAACAAGTTTCAATAAATTAAAGGTGATTGAAATAGTACCAAGCATCTTTTCTGACCACACCAGTATGAAACTAGAAATCAACTACAGGGAGAAAACTGGAAAAGACACAAATATGTGGAGATCAAATAAAATGCTACTGAACAATGATTGGGTCAATGAAGAAATCAAAGGAGAAATCAGAAAATACCTGGAGACAAATGAAAATGAAAATACAATACACCAAAATTTGTGGGATACAGCAAAAATGGTTCTAAGAGGGACATTTATAGCAATACAAGCCTACCTCAACAAAAAAGAAAAGACTCAAATAAACAATCTAACAGTGCACCTAAAGGAACTAGAAAAAGAAGAACAAACAAAGCCCAAAATCAGAAGAAAGAAGGAAATAATAAAAATCAGAGCAGAAATAAATGAAATAGAGCTTAAAAAATAATAGGAAAAAACCAATGAAGCTAAGAGCTGGTTCTTTGAAAAGATAAACAAAATTGACAAACCTTTAGCTACACTCATCAAGAAAAAAAGAGAGAAGCCTCAGATAAAATCAGAAATGAAAGAGGAGAAATTACAATGGATACCTCAGAAATACAAAAGATTATATGAGAATACTACAAAAAACTATATGCCAACAAATTGGATAATCTAGAAGAAATGGATAAATTCTTAGAATGATACAACCTTCCAAAACTAAATGAAAAAGAAATAGAGAATTTGAATCGACCAATCACCAGTAAGGAGACAGAAACAGTAATCAAAAACCTCCTAAAAAATAGAAGTCCAGAACCAGATGGCTTGCCTGGTGAAGTCTACCAAACATTCAAAGAAGACTTAATACCCATCTTTCTCAAACTCTTCTAAAAAATTAAAGAGGAGGGGAAGCTTCCTAACTCACTCTATGAGGGCAAGAATACCCTAATACCAAAACCAGACAAGGACAACACAAAAAAATAAAATTACAGGCCAATGTCACTGATGAACATCAATGGAAAAATCCTCAACAAAATACTAGCAAATCAAATACAATAATACATTAAAAAGATCATATACAATGATCAAGTGGGATTTATTCCAGGGATGCAGGGATGGTTTGACATCCACAAATCAATCAATGTGATACACCACATTAACAAAACGAAGAGCAAAAATTACATGATCATTTCAATAGATGCAGAGAAAGCATTTGACAAGATACAGCATCCACATATGAACAAAACTCTGAATAAAATGGGTATAGAAGGAAACTACCTCAACATAATAAAGGCCATATATGACAAACCCACAGCTACCATCATACTCAAAGGAGAAAAACTGAAAGCTATTCCTCTAAGAACAGGAAATAGACAAGGATGCCCACTTTCACCACTCTTATTTAACTTAGTATTGGAAATCCTAGCCAGAGCAATCAAGCAAGAAAAAGAAATAAGAGGGATTCAAATTGGAAAGGAAGAAGTGAAAATGTCACTATTTACAGATGACATGATTTTATATATAGAAAACACTAAGGAATCCACCAAAAAACTTTTAGAAATAATAAATTAACACCATAAAGTTGCAGGATACAAAAATCAGCTGCATCTCTACACACTAACAACAAAGTAGCAGAAAGAGAAATTAAGAATACAATCCCATTTACTATCGAAACAAAAAGAAAAAAATACCTAGCAATAAATTTAACCAAAGAGGTGAAAGATCTGTACACTGAAAACTATAAAACATTGTTGAAAGAAATTGAAGAAGACACAAAGAAATGGAAAGATATTCCATGCTCTTAGATTGGAAGAATTAACATAGTTAAAATGTCCATACTTCCTGGGGCCAGCCCCGTGGCTGAGTGGTTAAGTTTGTGCGCTCTGCTGCGGCGGCCCAGGGTTTCACTGGTTCGGATCCTGGGTGTGGACATGGCACCACTCATCAGGCTATGCTGTGGCAGCATCCCATGTGCCACAACTAGAAGGACCGACAACTAAAAAAATATACAACTATGTACTGGGGGGAGGTGGGGAGAAAAAGCAGAAAGAAAAAAAAAAAAAAGAAGTTTGGCAACAGTTGTTAGCTCAGGTGCCAATCTTTAAAAATGAAAAAAAATAGCCTGTAACAAGACTGTTTCAGTAACAGGCTTAGAAATAATGAAACAAAAAAAAATTTCCATACTTCCTAAAGCAATCTACAGATTCCCTGCAATCCCTAACAAAGTTACAATGTCATTTTTCATAAACTAGAACAAAGAATCCTAAAATTTACATGAAATAACAAAGACCCCCAAATAACCAAAGGAATCCTTAGGAAGAAAGAACAAAGCTGGAGGTATCACACTCCCTGATTTCAAAATATACTGCAAAGCTATACCAATCAAAAAACCATGGTACTGGCACAAAAACAAAGACACAGATCACTAGAACAGAATCAAGAGCCCTGAAATAAACCCACACATCTATGGACAGCTAATTTTCAACAAGGGAACCAATGACATACAATGGAGAAAGGAAAGTCTCTTCAATAAACGTTGTTGGAAAAACTGGACAGCCAAGTGCAAAAGAATGAAAGTAGACCATTATCTTACAACATACACAAAAATCAACTCAAAATGGATTAAAGACTTGAACGTAAGACCTGAGACCATAAAAGTTCTAGAAGAAAACATAGGGGGTATGCTCTTCGACATTGGTCTTAGCAACATATTTTCAAGTATCACCTCTGACCAGGCAAGGGAAACAATAGAAAAACATAAACAAATTGGACTACATCAAACTAAAAAGGTACTGCACAGCAAAGCAAACCATCAACAAAACGAAAAGACATCCTAACAATTGGGAGAAGATATTTGCAAACCACACATCTGATAAGGGGTTAATATCCAAAATATATAAAGAACTCATACATCTCAACAACAAAAAAAACCCAATTATAAAATGGGCAAAAGATCTGAACAAACATTTCTCCAAAGAAGAAATGCAGCTGGCCAACAGGCCCATGAAAAGATGTTCAATATCAGTAATTATTAGGGAAATGCAAATCAAAATTACAATGAGATATCATCTCACACCTGTCAGAATGGCTAGAATTAACAAGACAAGAAATAACAAGTGTTGGAGAGGATGTGGAGAGAAGAGAATTCTCACACATTGCTAGTGGGAATGCAGACTGGTGCAGCCCCTACGGAAAACAGTATGGAGAGTCCTCAAAAACTTTTGAATAGAACTGCCAAACAATCCAGCTATCCCACTGCTGGGTATTTATCCAAAGAACATGAAAACATGAGTGTGTAAAGATGTATGCACCCCTATGTTCACTGCAGCATTATTCACAATAGCCAGGACTTGGAAACAACCTAAGTGCCCATCAAGTGACGAATGGATAAAGAAGATGTGGTACACATACACGATGGAATATTACTCAGCCATAAAAAAGATGAAATCCTGCCATTTGTGACAACATGGATGGACGTTGAGGGCATTACACTAAGCAAAATAAGTCAGAGGGAGAAAGTCAAATATGGTATGATCTCATTGATAAACAGAAGATAAAAACAACAACAAACAAACACATAGAGACAGAGAGTGGATTGGTAGTCACCAGAGGGGAAATTGGGAGAGAGGAGGGTGAAAAGGGTGACTGAGCACATGTGTACGGTGATGGATGGTAATTAGTCGTCTGGTGGTGAACATGATGCAATCTATACAGAAATCAAAATATAATGATGTACACCTGAAAGTTACATAATGTTATAAACCAATGTTACCTCAATAAAATTTTTAAAAAATTTAAAAATTTTAAAGATAGAAATGAAATATTGATTCATGGAACAAAATGGTTGAATCTCAAAATGATTACGTTAAGTGAAAGAAACCAGCCCCCCTACAAAAGTGTATGATTCAATTTACATAAAAATTCTAGAAAATGCAAATTAATCTATAGTGACAGAAGGCACATCATTGGTTACCTGGGGATGGGAAGAGGATGGATTTGTGAGGGAGGTATTAAAAAGGGTCATGAGAAAACTTTGGGGATCATGAATACGTCCATTATCTTGATTTTTGTGATGGTTTTGTGGGTATTTACTTATTTCAAAAAAATCAAATTATCCGGTTTAATCATGTACAATTAAATGTATATATTAGATAATACTATCATTAAGTGGTAAAGCCAAGATTTTAACCAAAGCTGACTTCCAAATCCATGTATTTTGCACCCCCCCCCTTTTTTTTTTTGCCTCATTTGAACCAGACCTTGAAATCTGTGTGAAGATTTAGCATACAAGAGGGAGAATGTAGTAGTGGAAAGTAGCTGGCCTGGGAATTAATAAAACAGGGTCGGCTGACTGAGACGTGTAGCAGTAGTACGGGCGGGAGAATGAGAGCCCTGAAGAGATTTACTTATCACTGAGTTTCAAATATCTCACAGAGCTTCTCTGGGTGGCTGAGGTCTCAGCTCCAACCTTCTCTTCTCAGGTAGGCCCTACCTAAACACCCAGTCCAAAATAACAACACCATCCATAATCTACTTGGCAAGTGCACTCTTAAAGACCCTATTTTATTTTCTTCACAGCACTTAACCCCATCTGAAATTATGCTGTTTATTTCCAGGTTTGCAAATTCATTTTCCATCCTGCTCTGCTAGAAAGAGGAGCCTTACCTGGTGGCCAAGCACTGGTTTCCAGTGCGCAGAGCAGTGCCAGCCACACAGGAGGGCCTCCTGAATCAATGGGTCTCGAATGAATGAGTAAATGAATGCATCCTTTTCTATTTTAGGTTTTGAGTTTAGTTTGGGGCTTGACAATCTCCCCAAATACCATGTGCCAAAAACTTTTCCCCTTAATTTCCAATCCCTTGTGTGTTAACAAGGAAATTAGACCCAGATGTTTCTGCACCATCCACCCCGAATTCTCCAGAATTTGATGTTGTAAGAGCTACATTATGGAGCTTTTCCTTTAGTAAACCAGTGCCCAGAGAGGGGAAAAAAAGCAGCCCCCAGAGATAGGGGATTAAAGAGGAAAAAAGAGCTGGAACATTTCTAAATTATATCTCCCGTCAGAATTTTACAGGAGTTGGTGGGGGTGGCAGTGATACCTAGTAACCTCTGCCCTTAGTTTTCTCCGCCAAGATAGGGCAACCTCTTGTGGACCAACCTTCTAAGAAATCGCACATTCTCAAATGGATAGTGAAACCTTGTACCTGCATCTTCTACTCTCAGACAACGGCAGGACAGGTTGCCACCTCCCATCCTCATTATTAACTGTGATATGTTAATTTGGAGGCAGAAGTCTGGTGGGGATGTCAAGGCATCGTTGGCATCCAGTAACAGATCTAAACAGATCTTTCAGGGCAAGATCTGGAAACAGAGCGAGTCTGTCTGGGAACCGCCAACCTAGTGTTTTTGTTTGTTTTTGTTCTGGGATGTGTTTGTCTGTGTGTGTATGTGTGTTAGTACAGGTTTGGGTAATGAATATAGCTTTCAAATAAGACAGATTTGTATTTCAATACCACTTCTACTATCTGCTGGCAGTGTCCTTTCAGCATTACATAAATTCTCTGAGCCTCTATTTCTTTATTTTAAAAAACTGAGTTAAAATAGTTATGAAATGAGATATTTTGTAAATGGCCTATTGAAACACTCAGTACAGATTGGAAATATTAGAAGACAGAGAAAATAAAAGAAAAATAATGAGGGAGGGAGAGAGGGAGACGGAAGGAAAGGAGGGAGTTCCTCCCTTCCTTCCTGATAAATGGTTAACAACTTAACAACTAATTCTGTGGTCAAAATAAATAAATAAATCCTGGACTTATAATGTTTGCCAGTTTCTGTGGTGTAAATATTCCTAATATGGCCAATTACTAGCTTTCCATGTCAAGTCAACAAGCTCACAAAACTTTAAAAATTTAATACTCAATTCTTGCAAGCTGGGACAGGGCAGTAACTGCACGCCACCGGGGAAAGGCCACCGAAGGCCACTGTTGTTAAGAAAATAAACACTGGTCACTCAGCCTACAGCTGTGGTGGATTCCAAATACAGTTTCAATTCAAATTAAGCACATAATTATTAATTTCCACCTTTTTCAAAAGGATGTTGTACTTGAAGCTGCAATGTGAGGTGGGCTTTAAAAACTCTATCTGTTTATTACACTCTTCAGGTCTGGTATTTGAGAGTTCCAGCATTTATAAGGAAAAGCTGAAAACAGTACTCTCTGGGGAAGAGAGTCAGGGCAGAACTCATAAGCAGGACCACTTTGCAGTTCTAATGATCTGCCTGACCTGTTGTTAAAAAATCTGAGGTGCTAAGGTGACTCCCACTCTTAGGGATATGCTGAGTTCTCAGTTTCTCCAGGATAAGTTGCAAACACAGTCTTAAGAGGGTATTGTACTTTGACCATTATCATCTATTAATACCTCAGTGTCTGATTTGCTGATTTTACAAGCAATTCTTTAGCAAGAATCTGAGGGAAAGAGACATAAGGCAGTAAGTTTTAAGATGGGGTCTGAAAAGTCAAAATGATCATAGATCCTGGGTCACTGAAAGGAACCTTGACCTGACAGGTGTGGCCATAGTGGGTCCTGAGCCACTGGGAAGCAATGAGAGGACCTTGTCCAGAGCATATGCGGGATTTGAGAACAGGTCCACTATGACAACCTGAGTTTTTGTTTTCACATTTTTTTTAATTTAAAAAGAAAGGAAACTGTATCCTTAATGTCTGTGTGATATTGGGCAAATCATTTACCCATTCTGGATCTGTTAACTCAACTATAAAAAGGGAGCACTATATCAGCATGTTCTTGTGAGTTTCCAATCAGGTAATATGCATCTGGGATGAGGCAAGGTATTCAATGACCGTCTGCTTATTTTCTTAGATTTCTTTCTCCGTCATAATTTTTCTCTGTAAGGAGCAAATGGAAAGACATGGAAGTGTTTCCTAATGAAGACAGTGAGACAAGTAAATGCCAAATGTGTGTGGGTTAGTGTGTTGCAAATATGGACATCTGATTTCAACTCAGTAGGCAGAGGAATGCTCTTATTACAACCACATGGTTCTATTTAATTTCTTAGAAGGCACCAGGCTAGGTTAGGAAACTCTTGACCCCTCCTTGAGAGCCCATTTCAGATGCTGTGTCTTTAATGAGGCTTTGTCTAATTCTCCCAGCAGAAACCAGCCCCATCTTCACTTTTTCAGCTTCTTTTCTTTCCATTCTAAGCACAGGTCCTATGCTGCCTTGCAACATAGTTATCTTGTTGGGCCTGGATTTGTGAGTTTCAACTTCTGCACGGAAGGAGCACAGGTCTCCCTTGGATTACCTCACGTAAAAAGTTATTGTGAGAAAATGCATGGCCATAAGAAAAACAGGAATCTCCACCGCATCTCATGGAAACCAGGAGCATCCCTCCAATATGGCCACCAGAAGAACAGAAACAGTCACACATCTAGGCCTCAGAGAGATGGAAACACTTTCAGGAACAGGAAGGTCACCTGGGTCCCAGCAAGCATTCGTCACACAGACACAATGTGCACACCTGGGCATCCACACATGGCCCAGTGGGCACCTGTGCCTCTCCTGAAATGGGTTGCCTGTGGAGCTGCTGAGCAGGACTCTGTTCTCCCTGACTCCCACTCCCCTTATCCTGTTTTTCCCTGTCTGCTGTCTGCAAATCTCCATCAGAGAAAATCTGTCAAGCTGGTCACTGTTATGCCCACTGGCCAGCCTTTCCACGCCACCCATAGTCTGCTGGCCAATTGACTGTCATTGAGTTAGGTGTCTACTCCAAGCAAATTAAGCTTGGCCATGGTGCTGGGTTCATACCTAGCACCAGCAAGACTTCTTCCATTAGTAGGTTGTGTTTCTTTGGGAACTCGAACAAAGGTGGCCATGGTGTGCAGTCATCTGAAGCAAGGACTCTCCAGTGAACCGTCTTGTCTCCATTACCTCTCTCTAAATTCCTTTTATGAGATAAACAGTCTCTTATACATCTCTGCATCCCCAACAGCAACTAATGGGTACTGCACGAATGCTTTTAAAATCCAATTTTACTGATTTCTCACTAGATTGGTTTTAGCTTCTCATTAATTCTGACTCTGGTTTGAAAAGAGCGTCTTTGTGCATGTGATATTTGTGTGTGTGCTCGTACCACAGACTGCATGAAACACACTCGAAAGGTATTATAATCCTTTACAGAAAACAAATGGCAAGCAAAGGGTCTTGATATAGCTTAAAAAGAATTTTTAATAAGATGCCTTAGGGCCTCCCATCTAGAGAGAACTTGAGGTGGATATATCACATCTTCCTTTATTTTTTCTTTTCCTTACACAGCTGTGGAATTTATTGATGGCTATGGCCCAATTCCCATACATAGAGGGATATTCCGTTGAAACCCATTTATTTTACAAATAAAACATATAGGTGTTTAGTATTCATGCTTCACCCTCTCCATCTACTTCCTGAAGAATTACTTAGAATGTGGCCAGAAGAAGAAGATAATAAAAAGGGAGCGATTCCCAATTAAGAAAGATTGGTATATCCCAAAGTCTTATTGGCTTGAGATCTCTGCTGTTGCTGGTCACGGCTCTCTTGGGTGATGGATGGGAAACAGCATGAAGAACCCTAGTTGTGCTGACTTATCATACTGCATCATAACATTGATTTGTACATCTTCTACCACACTAATCTGCTCCGTTCATCTTAATATCCCCATCATAATGCTGGCTGCATAGCAAGATTCAAGAAATCTCTTCTAAATCATTGAATCTTCAAATAAGCAAATGCGCTAACGAGTGAAATTGCTTTGTCACATTGTTGTTATTTTATTGTTCATCTTACCCATCACCTACTTGATTTCATGGACTTTGATCTGATTCCCTTCTCACCTTCATCTAGTCATAGTTGGGTTGCCAGATACAGCCAATACAAATACAGGACACCCAGTTAAAACAGGATTTCATATCATCAACAAAAGAAAATTTAGTATAAGTATGTCCCACGGGAATTTGTTGTTTATCTGCAATCAAAATGTAATGGGCAGTCCTGTATTTTAATTGGTAACCCTAATACATGCCCACAGCCCCAATCATTTAAGTCCATTTTCAGGCCACAGTTCTCTCCACCCCCACCCCCACCCCATCTCTGATCACCCCCTCATCCCACCCCACCCTTGGCACTCACAAGGCTGTTCACACTGGGTGGAGCAGGAATGTCAGCCAGAACGGCTCTTGCTTTAATGAAAGAAGATGCGGGCCTTCTGCCCACCTAAAGGTGGACAAGGTCTCCAAGAGCTTCCTAAAGAAAACAGGGGCTGCCAGGGAGAAGAGAAACTTCCAGACCGAACACTTGCCTCTTTTGTCTAAAACAAAGAAAAGAGCTATTCAGAAACCAAATTGATTAAAATTGAGGGAAATTGCCAGACCATTGATAATTGCAGCCAAAGGGCAGTGGTCACTCCGACTGATTGTCACTTCAGAGGGAGCTGCGCACCAACAGCCAATCAAGGGCATTAGCGAGAAGCAACCTTTTCGTGACCCACAATTCCCCCCTCGGGAAGCATTTCACACAAGCCTTTAAAGCCAGGCCAAAGCATTTTCCGCACCATATTTACCTTTAATTCCCAAACCTAGAAGGACTGAAAATCATTCAGTCTCTAAATGTCTTTCACATGCTTAGGAGATGAATGAGACTGGCCTCCACCACAATGGCTTTCTCCATTCACTGGCCTTTGAAATATGACAAGCGAAGGAGACCTTCTGCCCCCCATGCGTCCCCTGGACTCTGGTTACCCACCTTCCTGCACCCCCATCAGACCGTTCAGAAATGCTGCTTCTGTTCAACACCGTGAAAACCTGAGCACTAGTCTGGTTTGTATTTCATTCTTTCTCTTACATCCTCTCACAGTGGCACTTTGACAAAGATAAATCTCTCCTCGGTTCTAAAAGGAATCTGTATTTATAAATTCTTTGAAAAGATTTTGACCCAGGACATGGGAGACTGGGAGTGGTCCCTGCTCAGCCACAGACATGCTGAATGGTTTCTGGCAAGTTGTAGAACATTTCTGACTTCAGCTTTCTCATTGAGAAAACAACCATGTTGGACATGGTCCACAGGTCAAAACTGAGCTAATCATTGCAATACGTGGATACTCCAAAAAGAAAAAATACCCTATATATATTTTAATAAATACATATAAATATAATTTATAAATAGTAGACTTAAAATAATACATAATAAATATTTTTTTCAGAATTGCCATATGTAATATATAGGTCATATATATATTATAATAATAACATACAATGCAATTCCAAAGGACAAGTTACATGATTTTATACATATATATATATTTGTGTGTCCAGGATCCGTAATTCGTATTGTAAATAAGCTCTCTGGGTGATTCTGAAGATTGGACAGGTCTGGAAATCACTAGAGAAAAAGGTCCCCAGTCTTCCCAGTAGCGTTTCTTGGTTTCTTGGTAGGAACACTGAGTTTTTTCCTCCTACCTATTCCCAGGAGCCTGGAGGCTGTGCATATAAGAGTAAGTACAATAGGGCTTCCAGGGATGATTAAGAGGTCAAAGGGGTCTGCTCTGCTCGAGGAAGGAAAGAGGAAGTACCTTCTGTCCCCTACCCAGGAAACCCCACACTTGCTAGAAGGGCACTTCCTTAGAGCAGAAGGAAGGGCGAACACCCCAGATGCCTCAGGACAGGCTGAGGGGACGATGTGCTTCCTATCACCCAGACCCTGGCCTGTGGCCCAGGAGGTTTTGTCTGCTAAAAGGGGCTGCCTTATGATTTAAATTAGCCCTGGATGATCAGCTCTGCACATGGATTCTGCGTCCTGATTACAAATCCCCCACCATTTAGGAATCCACATCTCCATTCTCTACAAGCACTTTCCTTTTGAAAAGGGAGCTAAATTGCTGCCAGAGGATTGGATTCTGGCTCCAGAGAAGCCACCAAACTACTTCTGTGACTTTGAGCTTGTCCCTTCACCTTTCAGTGCCTCCGATGCCTCACTGTAAATTAGGAGGCTGAAAAATCTTTCTCAGGTCCTTTCTAGCTGTGAAAGGATGCAAAGTGACTTTTTTTTTTAAATATCTGCTGCCAATGTTTAGATAATCTAGTAAAGAGGTATGTAAATATCATTATTTAATAGTTTCTAGTGACAAAAAAAAAAGACAGACAATATATCTAAATAAGGAAATGGCTGCATGTTGGGGCACATCCATGCAAGGAATATTATTCAGTCATTTAAAAAGGTGAGTTTGAGCTCTATCTGTTGCCCTCAAGGGATGTCCATGATGAGTTATAACAGTGAGAAATTTATAGAGAATTTAAGCAAGTGAAAGAAATATGTGTGTACGAAATTGATGCTTTTAATAAAAAGCGCCCAAAGTGCATGTTTTACATGAACATTGAAAATGGATGAAAAGATACCGATCGTGCTGTTAATACTGGTTCCTAGAGAGACAAGGAATGGGGTGAGGGAACATTATTAGCTATTCTTTTCATATCTTCAAACTGCTTCAGTGGTTGTAGTGAAAACAATTTTCTTTTGTAATTTCTTTGAAGACAGATTAAATAAATGAACGAAAAAAATCAAACATCCTTATCACAGCTCTTCTCCTGAGGAAGGCACAGGGGGTGTGGAGTGGAAATTTAAGATCCGGTCCACACAAGGTATTGGAAAACATTCCCACAAAATTAGATTTCTCTTTCTTTTTGGGCATATTCTCCATCCCCATTGCCACTGCCCTGGGGGTTCACCATCTCCTGCCAGGATTGTTGCATCAACCTCTTAACTTGTCTCTTTGCTTTTAGTCTCATTCTGCGTTCTTCACATTGCTGAGCATGAAATATTTCTCATACACCTGGTCATGTCACTCCCTTTCCTGAAAACACTCAATGACTTGCCACTGCTTGTAGGATATAGTCTACACTCTTTAGCAGAGCAAACTAAGCTCAGCACAATCAAGTTCCAAATTTTCTGTTCGATCTTATTGACAAACATTTCCTCTGCGTATTCTATTCTCCAGACACACTGAATGGCTCACCTTTTGCTGTTTTTAAAACATGCCTTTTCACGGCTTAATGTTATTTCTTTGGCTATCTCCCTCAATCTGAATTCGGTTTTCCCTATGCATTTCTGGTGAACTCTTACAGATCTTCAAGACACAACCTAAATAAAATTAATTTGTATATCAGGACCTACAAAATGGACGCCACCCAGTGGCCCAGTCCATGTCACAAATCTAAACATGTCAGCCTGCCCTTATGGGAAACACCTGTCAAGGAAATGTAACATACATCAATCACAATCCTCCAACTCGGCTTTAGTTAGCTTACCTTACCCGAGAAGACAGGACCTGCTAGCCTTATAAAGAAATCCTCAGCCTCCTGGCCTATCATGCACTCTTTCCACGTTGCCTCTTCAAATGCTCTATAAAACTGGTTCTTTGCCCCAGATCTCTCAGGAACAGTGCTCCACTGCTTGGGAGGCACTGTATTCCCCTAATCCATGCATTGTTCTCCCTTGAATAAAGGACATCAGATTTGTTACTAAATTGTTTTAGTTTTGCCATTTGATACCTGTATGTGGTTATCTTTAATGCCACCCTCAAGAGTAAGTCATCCACACCCCTCCAACATCCACAGTATATGTTTATACTAAAGCTTACTACTATTCTATTATAATAATTTATATACTTACTTTTCTCCTCCTAGAATAAAAACTGCATTGCACATGGTACATGCTCAATGAATTCTGCATAAATTATATTTACTTCTAACCTTCCTGAAATATTTTTTTTGATATTGTAGCAAAAATCAGATTATAGTCTATAAGCGATAATGACTGGTAGTTTAAATTTTGTTTCCAGGTGACTAAAGTGAGTACTTGGTTAAAAATTGACGCTTATCAAAAGAACACCAACCTGTGCTGATTATTGCATTTAAATGATTACTTCTGTTGGTTATTCCTGCCCCAAACTCTTGGAACCCTTCATTTCTACCTGCTCCCCCACAAAAACAGTGTGAGATAGATGCAATAACATTCTTTTAGGTACCCAAAGATTAAGGTCTAAGTTTTGATTCTGCTTCTTCCGACTGTGATCTGGCCAGCTCTTAACTTCTCCGTTATCACACTTGGCTCATCTATGAGCATTGTTATTCAATGGGGACAATGATAAAATGACTACTTCACAGGGTGATTGTGAAGTTGAACCAATAAGAACGTTAAAGTTCCACATGAACCTAAATTGTTGTTACTTTTTTAACAGCTGCCCTTCCTACAGTATTTATTTGCCCCTTCCCCCATCACTTCCCTAATGGGGGTGAAGTCAGAGGAGTAATCCTGGGTGTCATGAGAAAAAGAACAGCGTGCAGATCTAGCTCATTAAGTAAACCTGTTAGATCAAAATGAAGATTTCCCACATCAGTGATTATGGGGAAGTTACTTCCTGTACAAAAATATTTTTCATTTTGCACAAAGTATCATTACTTGGTTCATTTAAGTAGTAAGGTCTTCAGAATGAATACCATATTCACACAAAAAAATCACTTCTCACATACACATTTTCACAGTAATCAGTTAGAGAAAGTCTTTCTCTTCCTATTTCTCCTGTGATCACCATTTCCTCCCACTCCAGGGAGGCAGAGTCAAGCAAAATTTGCTAAGCTTTGGAGGTGGGTTAATCTGCGTTACAATCTGGCCTCCGACACTTACAAACTCTGGGCAGAATATTTAAGTTCACTGAGCCCCTATTTCTAAATCAGTCAAATGGATGTAATGATATCTAGCTTGCAAGGTTATTATGAAAATCGAAACAAAAGATATAAAGTGCCTGGCATGTAATATGTGCTCAACAAATAAGAGCTGCCCTCATTAATACGTTTCACCATCACCCACTTCAATATTCTGTTCCTGTAAATCAAAAAGCTAGTGAGCTTTCAAGCAAGCAAGAAATCAGAGACCTCTGGCACGCATAAATAGTGACTACGTAAAAGATGAAAACTCAAAAAATTATCCTCTTTAATGATATTTCTTAAATATACTCTGAGATCCTAATGTTTAATCATGACTAAAACTTATTTGGATTACAATTCTGGTCCTAGGACAAAGCAGGAAGAATTATTAATAATAATTATCAGTATTCATTGGGTAAATGGAATAGTCCACAGACGGGTATGAAAAGCCCGCCAGGAAGGAGAGTTTCATAGGCTCGTATTGTCAATGAGTCTTAATGTTTAAAGCTTATGGACTCTAATCAAGCAGGAAGACAATACAGTGAATGGAGTACAGACTCTGATACCTGACTGGGTTCAAGTCCCAGCTTTGCCACTTTCTACCTGTGTGAGTGAAAAATCAGTCCAGTCAAAGAAAAACAAACAGACCTAGACGTCAGCTGACACAAGTTCCTCACTTCCCATCAAAGAAAACTGAGCTGCAATGTAATTGACTAAGATCCCGCCAATATGGATACACACCTACTTCCATGGCAGAGCTGAAGCTTGAATTTAGAACGCCTGACTCACAGTCCAGAAAGTATTCAACTGCACAAAATCATAGCAAGAAATCACACAGACCTCTTCAGTTCATCATTATGCATTTTGCCTACAAAATTAGCACAACTCATGTTTATTTGAGGTCTACATTTTTTAATTAGGATAAGCTAGTTGTCCTCTTATTCATATACCTTATCTTTCCAACTTGAGAAAGAGGAATCCAAAATTGGGCAATTCTCTCGCTTGTATTGGGTCATCTCTTCCCACAGGCATTCCAGGGCAGCTACACACAGGTCTATCTGAAGAAGGGAAACACAACAACATTTAAGAATACTTACGACACTGCAATTTCCAGCCATCTTTGTTAGACTTTGGGCCTATGAGGGCATCATGATT
This sequence comes from Equus asinus, assembly GCF_041296235.1. Lineage (NCBI taxonomy): Eukaryota > Metazoa > Chordata > Mammalia > Perissodactyla > Equidae > Equus > Equus asinus. The sequence goes on along the minus strand of NC_091801.1, from coordinate 71,126,057 downwards.
ATTGTATTTAGCATCCCCAAAATGCTTAGCACAGGGTTTTGGCAAATAGAAGATGGTCAATAGATTTTGATCAATGAGTGAAATGAAAATGAGCTCATCTTTATGAATGGGTCCCTGCTGCCCAGGCTAATAACATGTTCTCCTCCTAAACTGCTCCTAGAGTATTTTATTCACATCGACCTCGTCGCACTTGCCTCAGTCTAAGGGTACCCAAATAGCTCTTCCACCAGCATATAAACTCCTTGATGGCAGACATTTTCTTCTTTTTCTTTTTTTCATAAGCCTATGTCCCAAACACACATGCCCCCACCAATAATCCTAGCCTGATGCCTGTCACATTCTAGGGGCTCATTGCGTTTATTGAATGAAACTGAATCTACAGAGGTTAACCAGAATGACCTCTCAAGGACACTTTTAATCCTAGGAATCCATGACTTTGGAGTGCTAGAAAGATGTCTTCTAAAATACCATCATTTGCTTTCGTATCTTGTTTAATAAGCTGTCTGTGATCCATACAGCCTTGGGTGAGGGAATGCTAATGGAAGATTCATATACATTCATCTATACCATTCCTTGGGATACCAAGCTTGGAAATAAATGCTTCCTTTGCTAATGTGTTCTCACATGGCATGTCCTGTACCCAGATGTCAGCAAGGGGATTTTAAACAAGGATACACATTGTTTATATTTATTTTAATTTATTTATTTTACTTTATTCCTAAACACTGTATTATAGGACTTGTCAACACAGTTAATTCTTGAATTCAGCCAAATATATCTCAAGTTTTACTAAGTTGAGGCCAAGCATCAGAGGACTAAATAAACTACCCTTAGATTCTTCAGACAGTATCTAATATGAGACCAACTTCCTATAGATTAAGCCAAGATGACATGCAAACAGAGCTCATGATCTAAAGTGTTTTGCTTTATAGGAAGGCCAGAAAGCCCTGGATCTTTATAGTGACTGCTAAAAGGAGTCAGGATGCCCAGAAAACTAAATTACTGCCAGAGTAAAACATTCTGTGTTATTTACAAGTGGAAGCTGTCAGGTCAGCTAAATCAATTATTCACCATTTGTTCAATTTGGCTTTATATAAATCTTCATTTTCTCACATAGCAAATTCCCAATTTATTGTGAAGACATACACAGTCAGTAATGAGGATAGAATGCCAAATGTTAAACTGAGGACAGTTGCAAAATTTACAAGTTCTGCCCCCTCAGCTGGCTTCATTCCTCTGCATCTTTCTCTTGCCCGACAGCCATCATTCTGTCTGATTTTCATACAGAAGTCATAAACAGAAGCACTATTCCATCACCCAACAAGCAAGAGTTGTGCAACATCTTTGCTTCATGATTTGGAAACCGAGAATTCCAGCTGATACCTATCACTTGGGAGGCTGGTGAATGTTTAACAAAAGCACACAGTAACAGTAATAATAGCTATTAAAAACAACCATTTCTATATTGCCTATTATGTGGCAGGATCACTGTAAGGTGCTTTACATATACTATTTTACTTAATCCCAATAACACCCTTTGAAGATGTTATTTATATCACTTTACAGTAGAAGCAGCTGAGATTTGAGATGTTAAGAAGCCTGTCCAAGGTCACAAGGTTAGTATTAGCAGATCCAAGATTCTAGCATGCCAGAGGTATAGTACTTTTGATCCCATCCCTTCTTTCTCTTAATTTCCCTTCCTGAGCATGGGTCATCAGGCCATTTTCTCTCTCTTGCTACCATTGCTGAGAGCTCTGATTTCAGCAACATCTCTACCCCAAAGCCCTTTTGGGATGACCCTTTATTAACAACATGATTCATCTAGAAGAATATTCCTGAACTCTGCCCTTGGAATTAATAACTTCTTAGCAATCAACTAGAGTAAATTCTCTGCAGCAAGGCCTGAGGAAGAAAATAAAACCTAAGAGGAAGCACCTGCATAATTAAAAAGGACAAGCCCCCCCCCCCCCCCACACACACACACAATGCAAAAAAGATGGAGTGAAAGAGACACGGAAATTGATGGAGGATTCAATTCCAAAGACTCAATCTTGGGCCAAATGAATTGTTTTGTAGCTCTGAACATTTAACGGGTCACCTTAACTGCTAGGATTTGCTGAAGAGCTCTGCTGATGTGTATGTGGGCACAGGGCTGGCCCAGGGAACTTGGTTCTCTGAAGGTAAGGTTGGTGACTTGGTCAGGGATAGTCACCTCTCACAGCGGTGTTGGAACAATAGTGGTGGGCTGTCCAAGGGATGCAGCTCTTGTCTCTCACAGTTGCTGTATACAGAAGCTTTTCTACTCATCTATTTCTGGCTTTAAAAGGAGGCTGTAATGTAGACTTTTTAAAGTAGAGGCTCTGAGAGCCAAATTTCCTAGGTTCAGATTGTGGCTCCTCTGCCTATTACCATCCCTAAGCCTCAGTTTTCCCATCTCTAAAATACTGACAAACTTTCATAAATACAAACAAAGCAATGAATCAGAGTAACATTTCATCAGCTTTGCTCACCGCCAACAGATGGCAGGAATCCTCCTGACCTAGCTGTGTATCTTTAGACTTCTGGTGAATAACTGTATTTATGAAATGCATTCAGGGAAGCCAGTTGATAATTAGATGAGCTTCCATATTGGGGTCTGGGAAACCCAATTTCATCCACTGCATATTACAGCTGCATATCCATATCAAGTTATCTACTTACTTCATTGATTTACAAACTGGGTTCCACTGGACACTAGGGTACCACAATGGAGCTTCAAAAGTCTCTAGGGGGACAGGAAAGGTGAAGTAGGTAACTGACAATGAGTAGATGAGTTTCATACCCTCCATATCTTCTTTTAGGCAAAGCATCTGTGACATAATAAGAAATATATATTTGGTCTCTGCCCCAGTTCCTGACACAGAGCTCCCAAAATCCTTGTAATCCTGAGTGATGGGGCTGATAGGAGCGTCTTACACAGAGCACATGAATCCCTCAGAATTTCCCAGGTTACAGGAACCTCTTTTGTTCTAATGGGGTGACTCTTGGTGGGCTCCTAGATAGCTTCAGGATAGGGGTTAGTTGCCAGAAAGACTAAACCATGATTAGAAGTTTGGAACTTGCAGCCCTACCAACCAACCTCCAAAGAGGGAAGAGGTGCTGGAGAGTGAGTTAACAATGGATCATGCTTACGTGATGAAGCCGCCATAAGAACCCCTAAACTAGCGTTCAGAGAGCTTCTGGGTTGGTGAATGCATCCCTGATCTAGGTTGTTGGCAGAGCCCAAACCAGAAGGAGCGCAGAAGCTCCTGTGTCCTGGACCATTCCAGACCTCATCCTACGTACCTCTTCATCTAGATGTTCCTTTGTGCCCTTTACAATGTCCTTTATAATAAACCAGCAAATGTAAGTAAAGTGTTTCCCTGAGTTCTCTGAGCCAGTTTAACAAATTATCAAATCTGAGGAGGGGGGTTGTGGGAATCCCTGAGTTAGAGCTGGGTGGTTAGAAGTACAGATAACAATCTGGACTTCCGTGGCATCTGAAGTGAGGGCAGTCTTGTGGGACTGAGCCCATAATTTATGGGGTCTGTGCTTAGTCCAGATAAATAGTGTCAGAATTGAGTTAATTTGTAGGACACCCCGCTGGTGTGCAGAGCTGGAGAATTGCTGTGAGGAAAAATCCCACACATTTGGTGTCAGAAGAATTGTGAGTAAAGAAAGCTTTCCTTTAGCACTTTTATTATTATTTGTGTCATATAGTGAGATTCTGTGTAATATTTTATTTGCTTTTGGGGACCTATTGATGGAAAAAAAAAAAAGGAGGGAGAGGAGGAATTCACTCCCAGAGTAAATTAAGTAGCTTAGCCAAGATTGTGCTAAATGGGTTGGATGCAGAGCACAGACTAGGACCCAGCACAACTTCCAACTTCTATTCCCAGGGCTATTTTCATGGCCCTGAAGCGCAGGAGTTCACCCACTTAATACTCCAATCCAGGTGCTGAGTTAATGCGATTGTGTGATTCCGGCTCTTTACCTTGGTCTGGCAGGGTCTGTTCATGCCCATTTGGAGGTTCATGAGGTCACCGAGGGGTTACAAGGAAATAGCTTGGATGCTTGGCTCCCTGGCTCGGGTCGGATGATATTGAGTTGGAGGACTGAGGGGAACAGGGAAGGAAAAAACACAAAAAGCTTGGCGTTGCTCCCTCAGCCTCCTAGCTTCCTCCGCTGACTCATTTGGGGAACAAAAACACAGGAAAAAAATACAGAGTACCTGCGCCTTATTATAATGACAAAGGGGACTTTAGAGCAGGCTGGGAAGCCAGTGACTAACTCATAAGACTTGAGACCAGGTGGGAGACCAGTACTTGTTATTTTGTAACATTTCTGAAAACCGGTCTTCTAATTCAGATTTTAAAACACTACTTAAGAGAACTTTAATAAAAGATTGATTGGAAAACAGTATGGTAGTCCCTCAAAAAATTAAACATAGAATTACCATATGATCTAGGAATTCCACTCCTGGGCATATACCCAAAGGAACTGAAAGCAGAGGCTCAAACAGATATTTGTCCACCCACATCCATAACAGCGTTATTCACGATAGTCAAAAGGCAGAAGCAATCTGTGTCCATCAATGAATGGATAAATAAAATGTGGCATATACATACAGCAGGATATTATTCAGCCTTACAAAGAAATGAAATTCTAGCATATGCTACAGCATGGATAAACCTTGAAGACATTATGCAAAGTGAAATAAGTCAGACATAATAGTGATCCCACTTAAATGAGGTACCTAGAGGGATCAGATTCAGAGACAGAAAGTACAATAGCAATTGCCAGGGGCTGGGAGGAGGGCGGGATGGGTTATTACTGTTTAATGGGTACAGTTTCAGCTTAGAAAGACAAAAAATTTCTGGAAATGGATGATGGTAAGTGTTATGCAACATTGTGAATGTACTTAATGCCACTGAACTATATGCTTCAAATGGCTACAATGATAAATTTTATTTTATGTACATTTTAGCACAACGAAAAAGGAAAGATTAATGCCAGGCAGTGTTTTGAGAGATATATATAGTATTTAACAAAGAAGAAAAATTCAAAGCGCTCCACCCATATGTCCTTTGGCCTTTAACTCCATTGTGACATCTTCCAATTAGGACTCTATTATTGAGAGTACAGTAAACAGGATGCTCATTGTGGCGGGAACTGGATTTCTGGGGAAGGATCCTGGATTTAATCTTTTTAGGAAAAATCACATAACTCTGATGTATTATTAGTATCTTAATGCTGTGAGTTGTTTTAAAGAGACAGTGCTTTTCTCAGCTGCCACCTGGAGGGAAGAAGTGGCTCAGAACTCAGGAATGGTCACTTGTGAGCACACCGGAGAGACGGCCTCTTCCTGCCACTCTGTGCGTAACAGCTTTGTTTCAGAGATAGCCTTATCTTGTTACGGAAAGCACAGGAGAGAAACAAGGGCCCCTTCCTACCAAGGTCGTGGAGAGGGTAAACATGAAATCAATGTATATGAAAGTGCTCAGCAAATGCCTAGTACACAGCAGACACCCAAGGAACATTCTAGAACTTACGCTGTAATTGTCTACTACATTCTAGGTATTTTCAGATTCATTCAAAAATCCTAATTGAGCATGTATTATGTGCCTGGATCCCTACAAGTCATACATGATAAAACAGTCAATAAAATTTAGTTTCTGCTTTCATGGTGCTTGCATTCTAGTAGGAGGGCAGAGGATATACAATAACCACACACTGCCAGTGGAGGTAGGGGATAAAAGAAAGATAAAGAAGGAAAGTAAGAGGACAAGAGAGTGACGGGGGAAGGGTGGTCTTTTATCTGGGGCAACCTGGGAAGACTTTTAAAATCAGATGACATTTGAACAGAGACCTGAAAGGCAGGTAGGGGGGTTTGCATTTGGATAGATGAGTGAAGGGTGGTCTGGGCAATGGGAGGAGCAAGCAAAATTCCCTGAGATGGGGACATGCTTAGAAAGTTCCTGAAATTGCATGGAAGCCAGTGTGGCTAGAACAGAATAGGAGAGGGTAAGAGTATTGGAATATGAGTTCAGCAAGGTATGTGTATGTGTGTGTGTGTGCACATCTTGGGGAGTGTGTGCAGTCATATAGAGGATGGCTCTGGAAACTTCTTCTGCAAAGGGCCAAGAGCAAGTATTTCAGACTGTGGGCCCCATAGTCTCTGTTGCAGGCATTCAGCTCTGTTGTTGTAGGCTGAAAGCAGTTATAGACTGAAGGTAAGCACACGGACAATAAAAATCCAACAAAACAAGTAGTCTCTTAAAGGCCATGGTGAGGCCTTCAGCTTTCAGTAAGACAGACAGGGTTGAACAAAGGAGTGACAAGATATGACTTCCATTTAGAATGATCACTTTGGAAACCAGGTGAATCCTAAGGAGCCTTTACAATACTGAGGGGAGAGATGTTGGTAGTTTGCATTCAGACTGAGTAGGATGATATATTTTGAAAGTAGAGCCAAAGTAAGTTGCTGACAGATTGGACTGGGGTATGAGGGAGAGGAGTGGGGGACAACAGTCAGCTTTATAACCTGGAAAAGGGGCAGAATGAATGAAGCTGCCCTTGACTGGGTTGTGAAAGACTGCAGGAGGAAGATCTTTGGGGAGAAATCAAGAGTCTACATTTTCACAAGTTAAGTTTGAGATGCCAATAAGCATAGAAGTGGAGACGGCAAGTGATAGGTGAGTTTGACCTTCTTGGGGAAGATCAGAACTGGACACATCAGTGAGGAAGTCACTGCTGTGGGGGTGGGATTGAAATCAATGGGACTGGATGGAATCAGGCCACATGAGAGATTAGCGAGATTTATCACACAGAGTGTGTGGTGCATCCTGAACAACAGGACCACGCCATGGTTAAGGTTTAGGGCCTGGAGCAGGTTAGCCTCTGGGTAAACCCTGCCCTGGCCACATACTACCTATATGTTCTTAAGCAAGTTAGTCAGTCTCCCTAGGCCTCAATCTACTCAACTGTATCCAACTCATAAAGTTGTTGTGAGGATGATAATACCCAATACTTACCAAGCACTCAGAAAATCATACCTCATCCTCTTGCTTAAAACCTGTAATGACCTCTCTTGCTCTTAAAACAAAGTCCCTAATCCCTGGCATGGCCTCCAAGGTGCCACCTGCTCTTGGCCCCTGCTGGCCTCTCCAGCTTCCCCTGCCTGTCTCCCTCTCAGTTTCTGGGTTCCTCACACCTGATCTTGGTTCTGTTCCACAGCCACACCACAACATTTGCTCCAAACTCTTTTCTCTCTCCTTTTCTCCTGGCTCTTATTCATCCTTTAAATTTCAGCTTAAACGTCACTTCCTTGGCTAATGGTTTCCTGGAGAAGCTGACAGCATCCCAACATTTAGCAATCCAATCCCCTGCAGGCACACCTCTACTCAAGGTGAAAGTAGGATTCCCTTGCACTGCCATTAGTGGATGTTATGGTGAAGTCTACTCTACCCATCATCAGATGGAGAGGGAAAGGAAACCAATATTTTTTAAAGTGTCTATTTGATTCCAGGTACTATAATATGCACTTTCTATACATTTTATCAATTACACTTCCAAAAACTCAATGAGGTAAATATTATTATCCTTCTTTGAGATGTGAAGAAGTGAGGATCAAAGATGTTAAGTATCTTGTCCAAGGCCACAAGCAAGCAGGTGATGAAGCTGTGCTTTGAACCCCAGTCTGTGTCCTCCCTGACCTGTTCTCCTTCCCCCATACCTCACAGCACTGACAGATGGATTCTATTTATGCAAAACCTTGTAGCCTGAATCCTGGGCCGAGAACAAGAGCTATTATTATTTGCCTGTAGTCATCCATTACTACAATATTGCCTATAAAAAGTAATAATAAAGATAGTAAGGAAAAGCCCCACTCCCTTCTATTTTCTTTTCCTTAGTGCCTTTATTGAGAAGGGCCTTTGGGCTAAATTCTCTTTTCATGATCCTGTAGGTGGTTCTGCACTGAAGCTGACCCAAGCAGCCGTCAGAGGAAGGAGCCACCCTTTGGCCGCTGGGGATAAATAAGAAAGTATGTCACACTTTTGTTACAGATGTTAAAAGAAAATTGTTGCATAAAAACAAAAACAGAAAGAAAAGAATAAAAGAGACTCTGTGCCATTTCCACTGGTTTTGCACCACAAAGTAGAAAGGTGATAAGACTTGGAATCAGCACCCCCACAGTTTGAGCCCTTATTTTGTCACTTTCTGGTTGTGCGACCACAGGAAAGCTCCTCTCTTCCTTCTCTGAGTCTCACTTTAATCAAAATACCAACTTTGCCCAGTGGTTATGGGGCTTAACTAAGAAAAGGAATATGAAAGGGCTCCTGCTTTCAACCGCTCATCTTGTTAAACTTTCCATACATGGTGCAAAATGGATGCTGAATGAATTTAAAAGCCTTGAAATATGAGCCTGGAGAGGACTTCTGTAATCACGTGGATCAGACCATCAGCATCTCAGGAGGCAGGGAGTCAAGTACAGATGTTCTCAGTGACGACCTGAAAGACTGGTTTTGATCTGGCACAAGGTATAGTCTCCATAGCCCTCAGTTACCTCATTTACTGAATGATGTGACTGGTGATTCTTCTATACGTCTATGTGCCATGGGCCCCAGAAGACAATCACTTGAGATTTTTTTCTACATTTGAAATTTATAATTCTACAGAAAAAAAAAAATACTTATTTTAATCTAGGTCCTACAGCAGGCATTTTGTTCTTTCCCATCATTTAAATTGTTGAAAAATGTTTGTGAGGCTATTTAGCCATTATGTCCATTTGTATTTATTACGTGGCTTTGTTCAAACATACTGGGAATAGTAGCATCCCGGAGGCTGGTTGCTTTCTTTCCAGGGCTATGCCTGTAATTCAGATAAACACCACTAGGTGGAGAAGTCTCAGACCATGCTATGTTCATCCAAAAGCATTTCTCTAGTTCTTCATGTTGGAATCTACTTAACATGAATAATAAATTCTAAAAAAAATAGTAACATGTAGGGCCGGCCCGGTGGTGCAGCGGTTAAGTGTGCACATTCCGCTTTGGCAGCCTGGGGTCCGCCGGTTCATATCCCAGGTGCGGACACGGCACCGCTCATCAAGCTATGCTGTGGCAGGTGTCCCACATATAAAGTAGAGGAAGATGGGCACAGATGTTAGCTCAGGGCCAGTCTTCCTCAGCAAAAAGAGGAGGATTGGCAGATGTTAGCTCATGGCTGATCTTCCTCAAACAAAAAAAAACAGTAACATGTATTTATTAGGATAGTTTGGTTCTAATAGCCACCAATAAATTCCATTTTCTGAGCTTCTAGAAGTGTGAATATGCTTTATTCTCTTTATTCTGACTTATCAAAACAATATCAGTATTTAGAAAATAGTGCCTTTAGAGAACAGATATCCCCACACCCCCTAATTAGGAAAATCAATTGATTTAGTCACCTTACATATTTCCATGTATTATGTCTCAAAAACCAACCCATGATAACCAGAATCACCTGAAGAGCAAGTGGACTTGATGATATTACTAATATTATTAACTAACATGAGGTATCAGAGAGTACTTGGTAAATAGTCTATGCTCAATACATAGAGCACACACTATGAGCCAGGTATCTCCACCTGCCTAATTCTTAATTCCATAAGTATTTATTGAGTACCTACTATACATCAGGCAATGTGCATATTGAGGTTAAAAACAACCACCACCACCACGGCCTTAAGCTTATATAGTCTACTGCAGGGATACATACATTACATAATTAAATAATAAATAATTATTAGGGAAATCATTGCTATGAAAGAAAAGAAGAGAGGGGCTGGCCCGGTGGCACAGCGGTTAAGTTCACACGTTCCACTTCTTGGCGGACCAGGGTTCGCCGGTTCGAATCCTGGGTGTGGACATGGCACCACTTGGCACCATGCTGTGGCAGGCATCCCACATATAATGTAGGAGAAGATGGGCATGGATGTTAGCTCAGGGCCAGGCTTCCTCAGCAAAAAAGAGGACTGGCAGTAGTTAGCTCAGGGCTCATCTATCTTCCTCAAAAAAAGAAAAGAAAAGAAAGAAAAGAAGAGAAAGCATGACAGAAAATAATGGGGAAGGAACTACTTAAGATGAGTGACAGAAAAGATGTTTCTGATGAGGTGCCAACTAAGCTGAGACCTCAACAATGGGAAGGAGGCAAATATGCATGTTCTCCTTAAGAATATATGTAAAATCTACGAGGCAGTAAAGAGCTTGGAGTGTTTTAGAGAATTTAATAATATCTACATGGCTGCAGGAGAAGAAATAAGCCATAGAAGAGTGAGTGCAAGATGTGCTTGGAGAAGTAGGCAGAGGACAGACCATGAAAGGACTTAATCCTTAACAAGGAGGTTACAAGAAACAGAACAGGAAGCTTCTGAATGCTTTTCAGTAGAGGGGTAAAATGACATATGTTTTAAAATGATCACTCAGTGCTGCTGCAGAGAGGCTGTACTGGGCTGGGTTCAGTATTGGAGGAGACCAATGAGGAGGATGTTTTTTGTTTTCTTGTTTGTTTTTCAGTGACTCATGATTCAGGCTCCAGCAAGGAACCGATGGCACTTTCGAACAAGAATAATTTGGCAGTTTAATACAGGGTAGAGGTAGAGGTGGGGTATAAGGAAGCCAGAAGAGGGCAGTGCCGTACCTTGGGGACAAGGAACAGTAGACAGCCATTACTAGACCACACACAAAGGCACAAATGGATGGAAGGGTAACTAGAGCATGGAGACAGAGGGCTGCCTCCTGGCAGGAAATGAGACTTTCTTTTGAGCATCCTTGCAAGCTTGTTGCAATCTTGAAAGAAAGGAGCCCATGGAACACACACCATGACCTCACTGTTCTCCTTCCCTCCAATTTCCTGCTAGTACTATCAATGAACTGAATCCAACCGGAAGCCCAAGGGCAACAGGGCTTACTGATGGAGCTTATTTAGATCAGCCTGCTGAAGAACAGAGCCAGATGGAGAAGGGTGGAGAATAGAATTGGAAGGGAAATAGAAAATATGCCACCCAGGTATGGTGGAGATGAAGGCAAATGAAAGAATTCAAGATATGCTTGGATATAGAATGCCCACAAGGTGCAGATACATTCTATATGGAAAGCAGAGGAGAGAGAGGCATTAACTATGAATCTTAGGCTTCTATTTGGAGTCATGGGCTTGATTATGGTGCCATTTACTAAGATGTGGTAGACTTGGGGTCTAATGGATTCTTAAGAAACTCAAGATTCATAAGCATGTGAAGTGTAAGATGTTTGGGAGGCATTCAAGTGGAGATGTCAACTGGGCAGGTGGATAAACAAGACCATATCTCAAAATACACATCTAGGCTGGAGAGAGAAACTTGAGAGTTGTCAGCATATACACGGTGTTTAATGAGATGATAATGGCTCTTATCTAGAGAGACATTATAAAGAAAAGAGAGAAGAGGATCTATTTTCAAGTTCTGAGATCAGACAGAGGAGAAGAAGCCAGCAAGAAGACTGAGCAGGTGTAGCCACAGTGGTGGAAAGAAAACCAGGAATGGGTGAGGTCACAGAAATTAAAAGAAGAGTACGTTTCAGGCAGGAGGATGGGCCAATTGTGCTGAACGTACAACTGAAATGACAGCAGTTCAAGACCAGCTTCAGCAAGTGGATCAGGCAGAAGCCAGAATAGATTGTTTATAATAAGCCTGTGGTACAGGTTTCATTATATATATATATATATATATATATATATATATATATATATATTTATTTATTTTAACAAATGAAAAGAATAATGCTGAGATAAATTAAGTAGCTCTTTCACTTAGTTACTAAATATTTGGATGCAGGCTTTTGATCCCAAAACCCATGCTCTTTCCATTCTGCTGAGCAATGCTCCAACTCTATGATTCATGCTACACAGGGAGAAGCTTGGAAGGAACTGTCAAGTTAGCAGCTCACCCCAGGTTTCTCCCAGATCTGACCTTCTCTCAGCTCTGGCTCCTGAAGGCAAGAGATGAGGAAAGGCTTCCCCTCCAAAGGGGAAAAAATAACATAAAATAAGTGGCAAGATATTAATCTTGAGACCATTTACAGAGAGGTGTTAAGTGCCCCCATTGGCATTAACAGCAATGAGCTTGGAATATCACTTGTACAGCAAGCTGCTTAGCTCTGCAGATAACAAGTCACAGCAGGCCTTCTTGGGTTGCAAATGTAGTCACTGTTTGCCAATTAACTCTTTCCCACATTGCTTTTTATATAACCAGCCAGGGAGCTTTGCTGAGACAGCATGATCTGCTAGAAAACAGCCCCGGATGGGGAGTTGGAAGAGCTGATGTGATAGAAGTAGTAGTGGTAGTAACAGACAGTAGTAATAATGGTAGTAGAACAGTCATTAGTAAACCTGAGCCCTTGGAGGCTCTCTATTTTCTGAAATAAATTTATGAGCTTAGTATGAGTCAATGTCATAGGCAAGACATCATTCTTTCATCTCAAGAAATTTCAATTTGTCTAAGTTGTTCTGAGCATGCTAAATAAAATATTCTGTGGTCTTTCCAAGTAGACTGCAGATTGTCCTTACATCACGTGTGATGCCACAGACTAGATTGCTTCAGGAGCAGTTGGTTTTGTGTCCTGAAGAGAGTTGTTACCTCTTCTGCTAGAATCATGACTTCCAGCAGGTGAAATATAGGGATCTAATGGATGTCTTTTGCTTGCTTGACTTTCGAGCAACATTTGACATGGTTGACATCTCACTTTCATAAAACATGTTTTCTTTTGTCTTTCTGATACACAATTTCCTGGTGTTCCTCCTACCTCACTGATTATTCTTTCTCAGTCTCTTGTGCTGGCTCCTCCTCTTTTCCTCAACCCATAAATGTTGAAGCATCCTGAGGTCTGTCTTAAACTCTCTTTACTTCTCCATCTATTCTTCTCTCAATGGAGGGTGCTGATTTAATTTATCATTCAAAATCACCTTCATCCACTGGGAGGGAGCTAAGATGCTAAACCAGGCAATAAGTATTATAGGACCACAGATGTGTTTCTAGGTGACCACATCCTCTACGTGGCAAAGATTCTTAAATAGTTCTCTACAGACTCTGGACTCATACTCAGTCATCAACTTGATATTTCCACTTGGATTCAAATAAGCTCCTCAAGTGTAACAAGGGCAAAACAGAATTCTTGAGTTTATTCTTGCCAACCTGTTCCACCTTAGTCTCTCCTGTCCCAGTAAATGGCTCCATCACTCATAAAGCCAGTCATTATCTTTGATTTCTCTTTCCTTCTTCCCCATATCCAATTCACCAGCAAGTCCTATTGACTCCACTACCATCTTGGATAAAGCCACCACCACCTCTTGGCTACATACTGCAATGACATCTTAACTGGTCTTCCTTCTTTGATTATTGGTTTTCTATAAACTATTCCCCAGACTTTGAATAAAACACATGCTCCTAACTTTGATGTGCAAGATTCTCCATGTTTTGGCGCTCTCCCACCTCCCTAGTACCACTTCCTTTCCCTTCACCTCTTATCTACTCTGCTCCAGTCTCACTGGCCTTCTCAGCACTTTGAAGTAGCCCTTCTCCCTACCTTGCAAGCTCTGGTCCTCAATGGCTAGCTTCTTCTTGACATCCAGAGTTCTGCTTAAATGATGCCTCCTAAGGGAGACTCTCCACTGGGGTTCCTCATCTGAACCACAGAACACAGCAAATGATTTCAATAACTTTTCCTCCAAATTTTCTCAAGGATTGTGTATTACTAGCACCACTCCAGATGCACAGAAGAGAAGTTAGTTAACTATATCCAATGTATGCCTTAGAGTAGTTGGACTTAATTCTCTAGGGGAACCCCTCTGAATAAGGCAAAATATGCTCTCTCATCTCCTGTTATTCTTCTTCTAAAAGTGGTTATTACTGTCTGGTATTTTTCCTCATTTATTTACTTATTTGTTTATTCCCTATTTCTTCTGCCTAGATTATACACTCCTGAAGAGTAGAGACTGTCTATTCTCTTTGCTGCATAATATGCATTCAGTAAGAATTTGTTGTAGGTAAGTAATGGAGATACAATGAACCAAGATGGAGAACTCAGGAGGATGAGGACTTCTCTCAAATCTTTCTAAGGCTGGCCTTCTCTTCCATTTCATTTTTCTTTTTTTGCATTATACCATGCTATGTATTTTTTGATAGTCCTCATCAAAACTCACAATTATTTCATTGTTATATGTGCTTATTGTTTCTCTCTTCTCCCTAGAATATGAGCTCCATATAATGAGAGACCGTATCTGACTTGCTGTTCTATGTATCCCCAATATTTCACCCAATGCCTGGCAATATATCAGTTTTATTGTTTAAATAAATGTAAAGAGGGCAAGTCTCTGGGTAAAGAGACTCTGGTCCAGGCTGAGCTTAGATCAACCTTGCTGCAGACTTTTGAGCTTGTTGCTAAGCCTGTATGTGTCAGATTTCCGCATGTGTAAAGTGAATACCCATTAAGACCCACCTTATAAAGCATAAGGAATAAATCATTCTACACATAATTATTACATGCTGTCTTAGTCTGAGTTCCCCAGAAGCATTCTCTGAAACAAGGATTCTAGCGCCACTAATTTATTTGACAATGAATGCAACACTGGTAGAGGAGTGGGGAAAAAGAAGATAACCACCAGTGTGGGCAATGGAGCTTGACCCCACTGAATAAATGGGGAAACAAGGTAGAACGTGAGCCTCAGATTGATCCCACCAAAGAGAAACGGAGCTGGGGTATTTATACAATGGTCAATCTTTGATTGAGGGCTGTTCCAGGGGCTATTCATTTCCTGGCACTTCAGGCTGCCAGGAGGGTGGTGAACCTAGCTCTAAGAGAAAGCTGTTAGGCAGAGAAATACAGGAGCTGCAGGTGGAAGCTGGTCCCGTGAGCACTGAAGTGGTAAGGGCACTGGGATATGGGGTATGAGGGGTGCTTCCAGAAGCATCTGCTCCAAGTGTCTCCTGTATGTCAGCAACAGCCCAGTATCTAGCCCAGTAACCTACATTTAGCAGGAACTTGCTTTTATTCACAAACCCTCTGAAATGTTATACAAACTATAGATAATTATACATTTTTAAGGGAAAAGTTGCTAAACTTTAATCAGATATTCAGAAGTATTTATGACCCCAAAGGGTCAATGGTATATGACACTATCTGACTTGAGATTTGTCCCTTTTCCCTTCACCCATTTGAAAACATGTTGAGTGCACCACAGAGCAGACATGAAGGCCATTCCTACTGACAGCCTCACAGCAATCTCAGGGGAAGTTTCAAGACTCTCCCCACCCATGAGAGTGGAGATTTGAGCCAAGTTTACCCAGTTTTCTGGGGCAAGAGGCACCGCCCCAGTAGACATCTTCTACACATGTCAAATGAAGATAACAATCTCTACCTTCTAAGGCTGTTGGAAGAATTAAATGGCATAATGAAAGTAATATATTTAACTATCTAACATAGGCCCTGGTATCACAGCTCCTAGAGGGCAAATGCAGAGATCAAATTTTTATTCTTCGTTTATATGTCTAGAATCATTGGACACATCAATACATGCTGAGCTGAAATTTAAGTAGAGGGAAATGAGTGACAGGGTGAGTAGGCATCTGGACCACAGCGAGTTTTGGCCTCTTGGATATTTCCAGAGAAGGCATTTAAAGGTAATACACACAGAAAGTGCATTTATTGCATTAGCAGGCTGGTGTCACTGGGCTTGGACTCTCCAAGTGCTTAAATGACCCTCTGATAATGGAGACAGCTGGAAGGTCAGACATAAGGAGATGCTTCAGATGCATTTCCAAATATTTCCTTGCTGCAGGAGGTGGGGTCCAATAGAAATTGATTTCCTGACACTTGCCTAAAGGATGCCAAGTCTACATGCTCAGCTGAAAAGATTTCAATCTTAGGTACATTATCAAAAAAAAAAAAAAAGTGGCTTGGCTGGTACTTTTTTGTGCTGTCTGCATATTGGGCAAAGAGCCACCTAGAGAAGGTAAATGAATTCATAGCCTTGTAGACTCATGGGCTAGAAGTATTTTCAAACAATTGCTTAGAGGCATTGCAATAGCCTGGGGAAGAATCTGGGCTTTAGTAACCAGAAGGTCTAGGTATAAATTCTGGCCTGGTACTTATTCTATGGGAAGCATTAGACCAAATTGCCCTAAGCTTCATGGTTCTTACAAGAAATCAAATCCAGGTTGTGAAGATGAGCAGCATGCGTGCAGATGTGCGTGCCTGCAAGTATATGTGCATGTGTGTGTAGAGAGAGCAAAAATGGTAGTTGTGATGAGTATCGAGCCCAGCCCTTACTTGGAGATTTTACAGCTGAATCAAGTGCGGAGAGGAGGAGTTAGGCTAATTGCCTCCGTCAGGCTTATAAGTAAGCAAAATAGAGCAGAGTTCAGCAAAATACTGCCCACAGGCCAAATCTGGGCCTGTCTTTGTAAATGCCGTTTTATTGGATGACGGCCACGCCCATTCATTTCTGTAGTGTCTATGGCTGCTTTTATGCTAATAGCAACAGACTTGAGTAGTTGTGAGAGGGACCATATGCGCCACTGGCCTAAAATATTTGCTATCTGACCCTTTACAGAAAATATTTGTTTACCCCTGAAATGGAAGATAAGTGACATTCACATTACCAGCTGGTGAGCTGGTGTCCTTGCGCCCATCTTTAGCGCCTGCATCTTCCAAAGCTAAGAACTTTTCTTTTTCAATATGGTGAGAAATATTAACAGAATTGACCCTGAAGGAGCCGCAGACTTTCATCACTCTTGCTACCCACATTCTTCCTTCTCCTCCACCCACCCCCATCCCCTCATCATGACCCCCAATTCTCTCTCATCCATTTAGCAGGGTGGGATATAGATCTGGACCAAGTTGCTCAAACCAGAGTGTGCGGTCCCCCTGTAACCATGGTGTAGTATGAATGACCCCAGGCCCTCTCCCCGGAGTATCAATTTTATAGAGAATCAGGTAAAATGTTATCTTTTTATAAAAACAAATATGAAGCTTTGAAGATGAAGCATGGGACTGCAAAAAAACTCCCAATCTGCTTTTGGTCCCCAGAATATCCTCCCCAGGAGGGACATGCTCACCCTCCTCTGTGTTGGGATTTTTAGAAGAGAAACTTGACAAGTGTTCTCTTTGTTGGAACCTGACATGTCAGAGTCAGACAGACCTGCACTTGACTTTCTGTTCCATGGCTAACTGGCTGTGTGTCTGAAGTGCTCCAAGACACCCACAGCTTCCCATTCTACAAAGTGAGGGGGAAGGGTAACTTCCTCGGAAGGTGTGGGTGACAGTGAGCAGAGACAATGCAGACAATTCCAAACAATGGTTCTCAAACCTGACTGCACATGAAAACCACTTGAGGAACTTTCTGGATGCCCACGCCCCACCCTCAGACTGATTAAAACAGAACGGGGAGTGGTGACTAGCACTGGCTTTTTTTTTTTCTTTTTTTGAGGAAGATTAGTCCTGAGCTAACAACATCTGCTGCCAATCCTCCTCTTTTTGCTGAGGAAGACTGACCCTGAGCTAACACCTGTGCCCATCTTCCTCTACTTTATACGTGGGACTCCTACCACAGCATGGCTTGCCAAGCGGTGCCATGTCCGCACCCGGGATCCGAACCAGCGAACCTCAGGCCGTTGAAGTGGAACGTGCGCGCTTAACCACTGCACCACCTGGCCAGTCCCTAGCACTGGCATCTTTCAAGTTTCTCCAGGTGATTCTATTGTGAAGCCTTGTTAAGAAAAGACTGATGTGTATAGAAGTGTCAGAACGGCAGTGACTCATAACTGGTCAATAAATGGGAGTTTAAAGTGGGGTTGGGCAGAAAGCATTCACCTGGGACTGCCTACTCCCCTGCAAGCTCCAACGTACCCCCGGTGTGGCAAAGAGGCTGAGGTTAAGGTGCCACCCCACCCATATCATATATTTGCATTACAGAGCCTTATGGTGCCCTTAAATCACACCATGGAGACAGCTTCTGGCTCTGCCTGATGCCAGCCTTGGGTCTAAGGAGGTGGCTGCTCCAGAGGTGTCTGGGCCTGAAAGTCCATTAACACCCGTTAATGCACAGGAACCCATGTCCTTCAAGGACCTGTCCTTTGGGGGCCCCCAACAACTTATGACATGCTCTGGAAACACTCTAGAGCTAATCAAGTCTGCCTCTTGCTTCACCTGCTTGCTGTGGACATGGAGAAAAGTGTGTGTGCGTGTGTGTGTCTATGAATTGACAGACTCTTGATCTTGGAGTAAGAGGTCTGGCTTCCCTCCCATCTTGTCCTGGCCTGGGTTCCTAAATGAAGAGCCTGAGTCAGAGCTCGCAGCGAGGTCGTTGATCCGGGAGGTAAGCCCAAGGAATAAGAGTGAAGCTCCGGTGAGTGAAACAGCACAGAAGGAACACAAGTGGGAAAATCTGCTGTCAATCTGGTTCCCACTGGGAGTGACTGTGGCTTAGTCTCGGCCCCATTTGAAATATCCACCTGGGGGATGAAAAGGGGAAGCATTTATCCAACAGTTCCAGCCCCTGTTTGGTCAGGGGTGGCTCTTCCAGCATCAATCTCTCAGACAGTCCTTAAAAGCTGCGCAATAGTCCTACCGTGAGCCCGAGAAGCCCCAGGCAGGAGGACGGCTCAGGAACAAAAGCTATTGAAACTATAAGGAACTGTTGGCACAGAATCCGGGGCTGGGAGGATGGGGAGTAGTGTAAAAAGGTGCTTGATGTAGGTAAGCTAACGTGGCCCTACAGGGTCTCAAACCCAGGCTACCTACCTCAGAGCCCTCTGCTCCTCACCACTGAGCTGGGAAACGGAGATTCTGGACACGGCATTTCATCTTTCTGAGTTTTCGTGTCCTTGTCTGTAAATTCTTGTCAATGAATGACCTCTGCCTCCTTCCTGGGCCATGACAAAGACAAAATGAGAAATGTGTGTAAACTATAAAGAGAAGTGCATATGAAAAGACTTAAACATTTTTTTCAAAAGGCAAAAAAATAAAAAAATAAATTCATCTGTCTATATATAATAGCACGTTCCCGGGTAGGAGAGGATAGGATGAACAGGTTTCCAAGCCACATCCATGACTTGGGTGGTTCTGCTTGAACAGACAGGCTGCCACAGGGAGCCTGGAGCTCAGGCAGGTTCTTCCCAGTTTGGGGATAGCCTTTCTCTGGGGTTCAAAGACACATCGAAGTAACCGGGGCAGAAGAACAGTTGCTGGGTGTGCCTCTGGTTGTCCTCGAGAAACAAAAGCTAAGACCCACGGTTCTTCTCATACGAAGTGAAGCAGCTTTGCAATGGAAAGACAAGACAGCAATCCGCCCGGAGCAATTATGTTTTCATGATTATTCCCAAGCTGCTGTGTCACAAATCACATTTTCCATCCCCGGGCATGTTGCTGCAGCGCGGCTCACTGCCGTTCCCATCATGCCACCAGCTGACCGCCCCAGCCAGCCCGGGGAGCAGCAAGCCAGTGGCTCATTAACCGCAATACCTGCCCACAGATTGCAAACCCAGCGGAGCCGATGCTGTGTATCTAAGGAAATTCTCCCCATTTTGAAAAGGACTACAAAGTCCTTTTTACTCCCAAACGTCTGTTGGGATTTTTGTAGAAAGACAGACCATGAAACCCTTGAAGATTTTCGTGTCGACCTGCACTACAGCTCAGCTGAGAGCGCTGATCCTGGGCGTAGCTTTGACTCCTAAGCACAAACACAAACACACCCAGGCGCCTCGGCTTTAAAATACGGGGATTTAAAGCGCCAGACCTGCAAGCGCGGGAGCGCCGCAATGCTCATGCCGCCATCATGTGGCTGGAGGAGGAACTGCTCCGTGAATGGACTGGGCCACATTCGATGTGGACCCATTTGTCGTTTCCTTCCTTCCTTCCTTTCCTCCTTTTCTTCTTCCCTCCTTCTTTCCTTTCTTCCTCCTTCCCTCCCTCTTCCTTTCTTCCTCCTCTCCCTTCTTCCTTTCTGTCCTTCCTCCTTCCTTCCACTGGGACAAACTCTGGGATACAAACATGCATTTGAAACAGCTCCTGCTTTTAAGCACTGTGGCGAAAGAGACAAGGTAAGGTGGAAGGGAAGTAGCTGAGTTAAGCGCACTGCTTGCCAGGCCCCTTTCCTGGGCTCCCGGGACTTTACGTGTATTATCGCAGTTAATTCTCACAAAAGCCCTGTGTGGTAGGCGGTGATATTGACACAGAGTCGTCAAATGAAAGTAAGCGGGCACTCGACACATTCTTGATGACTCTTGTTAAAATAGGTTGGGTGAATTCAGTGTCAAATTGTGCAGCTCATATTAAGAAGAGCTGATTCCCAGAACTTCATAGGCTGTACATCTAGAGGGCACGGAACAAATTATGCTTTTGCTGACTTATTGCTTTGAATAAAAATCAGTATTTCACCCCCCCCCCAAAACGCTTTAAAACTATGCCCTTATCCATTGTTCTGTTAGAGTGTCTTCTAATTCTTAATTTGTAGAAGCTCTTTGTATCCTGGCGACATTATCCTTTTGTGTGTTATAGGAGTTGCAAATACTTTCTCATAATCAGTTATTTGCCTTCTTTCTTTGTGGAGTTTCTTAACAGTTAGAATTTTTAAAATTATTAATATTAATTTTTAACATAACTATAGCTGCTAATTTTCCTTTTCCTTTGCAGCTTATGGGTTTCCCCATCTTGCTCAGGAAGGCGTCCTCCACCTCAAAGTATGAATATTGTTTTTAATATTATTTTTTTAAGATTGGCACCTGAACTCACATCTGTTGCCAAACTTTTTTTTTCCTTCTTCTCCCAAATCCCCCCAGTACATACTTGCATATTGTAGTTGTAGGTCTCTCTGGCTGTGCTGTGTGGGATGCTGCCTCAGCAGGGTCTGATGAGCGGTGCCATGTCTGTGCCCGGGATCTGAACCACCCAAGCAGAGCATGTGAACTTAATCACTTGGTTACGAGACCAGCCCCTTTAATATTATTTTTTAACAATTATTTATTTTTATGTTTACATTTAGTCCATGAGGATTTATTTTTATACTTCTTTTAACATAGCTTAACTTCACTTTGATCCAAATGTGAAATCAGTTGTCTCTGCACTGTTAAAATACAGTCTGTCCTTTCCCCACTGAACTGAAATGGCACATTTATCATAGAGTGAGTGCACATTTATAGCTGGGTCCTGTCTATTCCACCAACATATTTATGCATCTCGACTACCATACCGCTTTCATCTGGTAGGACAAGCCCCCACCACTTACTACTTTTCTCTTACAACATATTCTTAGCTATTATTAAACATTAACTTCTACATCGTATATATATACATTGTCAGTATTTTTACAGTAAACAGGCGTTTCTTCCATTAATAAAAACAGTCTTCGTTTCTGTATCTTCTACAGAGCTTACATTGTTTCTTTGGGCACCTGGCGGAAGAGAAACGCCTCCCATTTGGTTCCTGTCATGAGAAAGGTGGAACTGACCTTTGAACCTGCTAGAGGGAATCTGATTGGCCAGACTGAGTCAAGGTGTATTCCACTGTTGCAGGGGAGGGGGTCTCAGGTACTATAAACCCACTGCCAGGGGTCCACCCCTCTTACTGAACAGTGGTTGTTTTCAGGAAATGGGGGTGATTGTGAAATGGGCAGAGAGTCTGAATGTGTTTACTATGTTCCTTAGCCCCAAATTCATTCAAAAATCATCTATGGATTGCTGTTTATATGCCAGGGCTTGGGACCAGGAAATCAAAAATAAATCTGTGACAGCCCTTGCATTCTAAGATCTCATGGTCTAGAAGGAATAGACATATATGAAGACAAAATAGGTGCCCTACTAGATAGAAAAGTGTAATGGGGGAGCCGGCCTAGTGGCCTAGAGGTTAAGTTCCTGGGCTCCGCTTTGGCAGCACAGCCCGACCTGTGTACCACTCATCAAGCCATGCTGTGGCAGGCGTCCTACATACAAAATAGAGGAAGATGGGCACAGATGTTAGCTCAGGGCCAGTCTTCCAGAGCAAAAAGAGGAGGATTGGCAGCAGATGTTAGCTCAGGGCTAATCTTCGTCAAAAAAGAAAAAGTGTAATGGAGACATGTATCTATTGTGCTGTGGTGACGTCAAGTGGGGAGCAGTGAAGTCCTCAGAGGTGAATCAAGGATGTGATCCGAGAGGAGTGGACACTGTGTGAGGGCATTGTTTCACGTTGCCCCTTCCTTCACAGGGGTCTCAGTCCTGGCTCAGCTCAGCAGTAGAAAGGTGTGTGTATCATTACTCTTGTGTGTGTACATGTGTGCAAGCCGACCTGGCTTCCCTTGCACAGGAGCCTAGCTCAGAGCCACAAAAGTTGCAGACTTAGGTTGAGAGAGTGATTGAAGGTTTGAGGAAGGAAGCAGCTCATACACGTCCTGTTCTTCCCTATCTTCAAGTGACAACACAGGCAAGCATGTCAGAAAAGACAAAGTTCCCGCTGTCCCAGGAAATGGGAGCGTATACGCTGAATAAAGACTCTGCTTCATCCTGTACCACCTTCCGCCGCCTCCCCGCTGACACACAAGTGCTGTTTGTTTGAAAGTTTATCTCAACGGGAGGTTTTAAGGAAGGGCTGCTTGACATCGCCGTAGATCCTGTGTTCTGCTTCAGCTGTTTTTTGATGTTTGTCCGTTCACACGGATGAAGTCATGAAGATTACGATCTAGGGCAAGATGATATTTTCTGCGGCAATTATTGTTCTTGGAAATAGGAGAGCAGAGTATGAGAGAATGCGAGGGATGGAAGGGATTAAGTCAGCCAACCAACACACCACTGGGTTAACCCCTGAGGGAAAAGAGACCCAGAGAGTGATGTGACTTGGCCAAGCTCACACAGCTGGTTCGTTCTGCACAGAATTATCTAAAGAAAACTCTTCCCAAAACGCGTCACCATCACATCGGTATGCGATTAAATGGAGGCCTCTTTTGATAGAGGTCATCACTTCTTTTTTCCCAAATATCGAGGGCAGGGTTATTCACAATTTTTTGTATGTGAAAGTTTGCAAATATAAAATTCTGTTCAGGAGTGTGGAATGCTTCCAAAACCATAAAAAATATAGACTCTTCTCCAAAGTAAAGGTTTCAACCAAGGAAAGGCTAATCTGGTAGGAAATACTTATTCCCCACTTCACAGGTCTCCCTGAAGGAAACTTCCCCTTAAATACTCCTGTCCCTCTGCCTATTGTTCCCCAGAGAGAGCCCCCAAAGTCATCTAACTGGAGAGTTTGGGACATAGACCATCCTTCTGTTCCCCTTTAACCTCCCATAGCTGCTAGCAGAGGGCAGCTGTGTTCCTTGCCATGTAGGATAAGATCTTGCCACAAAGAGAAAAATGTCTTTTTTTCTAGCACTGTCAGTGGCCAGGTGGAAAAGTCAACCAATTTTACCAAGCCCATTATTGCCTCAATCTCCAGTATTCTTTCTGTCAGTATTAAAGCTGGCATTTTGTTCTCCTTCTGTCAACCCTCTTGTGTCTCCTATTGATTTAGAGTTCCGACAGGGATAAAGGGCATGCTGCATTCACCCGATCCATCAGCGAATGTCAACATGCATTAGCAGTAGCTAATTTAAAGACAGCGTAGCGTCCTCAAGATTTCTACAAGTGTCAAGTTGATCCACAATTCCATGGGAAATGTAAATGCTTTACTTCATCCCCATTGAAAGATGTCTCAAAACTCAACACCTTTTTTTTCTATACTTTTTGGACAGTAGCACAGCAGAATGTATGACTGATGAGAACTGAACTCAACCTTCAAAACCAGTCACTCGAAAGAGAAGAGTCCAAGAGCCAAGCAAAACCTGGGAGCTTGAGGGAATCTCATGGGCTTCTCTCCCAGATGCTTGGGTTATTTCCTCTGCCTCCTCGAGTCTCACAGAATCTCAGAGTTGGGAAGGTTCTCGAAAGTCATCTAATGCAAACCACCTTGAGGGATTTGAAGTCCTGCTACAATAACCCCTGTAAGCATTTATCCAGGCTTAGCTTCCCCACTGCCGGAGAACTGGAGTTTAACAAAACCAAAGGTAGCCCATTCCATCTTTGAACAAATCTATTTGTGAGGAAGTTTTGTTGCGGTCGATGCTTGGTTTTTCATAGCCTGCTGTAAGTGGCCCCCCTGAACCCCAACTAAATTCTACTCTTTGTAGGACCATCCTGCAATTCATCAGTTCAAAGATACGTATTTATTTACATTTTATCTCTGAACTTGGAGTGCTTCTTAACAATCGAAGGCATCTTTGACTGTGCTTGGCTGGGCAGTGGATGTGACATATATGTTGTTTGTGCATGTGTGAGCTTGGCTGTTCCTCGGAGTGTGGTGAAAACCACCGGCTCTCAACATCTCAGTCATCAAACCATTGAAGTACTGTTATAATAAGGAACAGAAGTCTTTTTTGGGACCTAAAAAAACCTTAACAACTTAAACTTTCTGAAAATCACAACAGCACCAGCATCAAAACGTTCAGAAGGCATCTTGAAAAGAAAAATCGTGAAGACCATAGTAGAGCATTCTTCAACAATGTGTATTACAATGTTCTTATAAAGAGAATAAAATTAATGGCATCATACAACAAATGGCTTAACTGATGTGCCTAATACATTAAGTGCAATAACAATTTAGAAAATGAAACATTTGTTGTTGATCTATGATGTGCTAGTAACTGCTAAACCCTGTCTGTATTTTATTCCACTTAATCCACATAGGAACTAATGAGGTAGTTAGTACAGGCACACCACCCTTTATCCAAAACTCTCGGAGCAAGATGTATTTTGAAATTCATAACTATTTTTATTATTTTAGAAAGGTAATATAGTATATATGTTGTAATTAATCTGACACCATCAGCAGGACCTGGGATATGTGTTTTAATCAAACACATTAATATTTTGCAACAAAACACATGCATATTCACACAGAGTAGGATAAAGACAGACTATAACAAGCTTCATGCCAGCTCAGGTCAGGTTTAGCTGCCAAATGAGTTTGTCATGGACTTATGAAAATATGTTCTGTTTTCAGATATATTTGGATTTTAGGAATGCAAATGAGGCATTTTGGATTTGTATTACTATTTCCATTTGGCAGGTAAAGAAATTGAGACTCCAGAAGTAGCTTCCCTGAGGCACATAGCTCAGAAGTGTGAAGTTAGTGTGAGACACAGGTCATCCTCACTCCATAGCATACCGTGCATCAGGGTCTTACCCATGATGCTCAGTGGCCTCAAGGGAACAGCTGTGTGTCAGATGGTTGAGGACCACAACCATGGCCCCCAAGTCTTCTCTTCTGTAGACTGAGCACCTGCATATTACCACTGTCTCAAGTCTTCTTGCCAAAATGGCCTCTCTCCTTTGAACACAGCTGTTCCCCTCAATTCCTCTTTAACCACCATAGCGTGAACAATTTCATATCACACAGCAGATGTTTCATCTGCTAATAGAAGAACGGAAGGGTGTGGTGAGCAATTCCACTCTATGGCAGCACCAGCCACTTGCTCAGTGGATTAAAACAAAATCAAAAGAATCCATAAGCAGATGAGGTGACCTCTGCTTTTATAGTGCTCGTAATTTTAGAGGGAAAAGATAAAAGAGAGAGCCATCATTGCTTCCAAACTCAGGTTTGAGAAACTTCCATCCCAGTTCTATTGAAATCACAATTCCTCATATAAATTCCCCTGGAGAAGTCACAAATATCATAGGAATTTTAACAATAATTGAGTACAGGCTCTGTAGCCAGCTTAATCTGCCACTTGAATCCCATTCTGCCACTTCCTAGCTGGGTAACCTTGAGAAAATTACTTAACTTGTCTGTGCCTCAGTTTTTCCATCTCACAAATGAGGATAATGATGTTTGTGTGAGAATTAAATGACTTTACATATGTAAACTCTCAAACTAGTATCTGGCCGTAATGAGGATTCAATGAATATGAACTTTTTATCATTATCATCAAAACATCATCATTATCAGCATGGATATATTTTAACCTATGGAACCATGGTCTCCTAGAAAGGAAAAGTGGCAGAAAGAAATTTAGGAGCCAGATCTGTCTTCCTCTGAAGCTCAGGATCTTAAGCATTAGGCTGTCCTGCTTTACATGCCCGGGAGTTGTGATGCTTGAAAACCAAGCTACCCGTGAATTCTAGGGCCTTTCCAAAAGCCACTCCAAGGAGAAAAACCATGTCTTTTCCTGTCTCAGAATTAACGACTTGGTTCAAAACAAAACAAATATGCATGGCCATCTCCATGGAGTCTCCTTGGTACATTAAAGCAGATTATATCTGCCCCAACACCAGCATTATTAGGCTTTACTATGGGTAAGAATTCATGTGGTGCTCTCTAAAGAAACAATGGTGGCTCAAACAGTCTATCTTCAAAGAGATCTCACCCTAGTAGAAGTTACAATGTGTATACAAATAGTTTAGAATACAGTGATATACATATGATGTATGTTCAGACGATAGACTCTTGGCACTTTGTACTTAATACTTATTTGCTGCATCTGCGTCTGAATTTATTTGTTCACAGAAGATGATTTTTGTTTATTTTCTCCTATGGATTCTTGGATCTTTCAAGGAAGGGGCCATATCTTGCTCATTTCTATATCCACATTGTCTACAAAATGAATGCTTGATCAGGAATGAATGAATGAATGAATGAATGACGTGTGTGGTCTGCAGAGCCTCTGATGGGATACAAGTAATTTCTATCATATTGATTCATGCTCCATAAACTGGCCTCTAGAGCCCGCTAGGCGTATACGCGGTACTCAGTACCTCCCACCTGTCCTTCCCTCACACTCAAACACACCCTCATCTGGCCATGCTGGGAAATGGTCCCTCAAGGGCTACAGGGAAGAGGCCAATCTAAGACCTAAAGGAAACAAAGGTGACTTCTCTTTTAATGGCCTCACCAAGGTGGGAATGGGAAATTGAAATAAAAGGAGCACTGTTCGTAAATGCACATTGCCCTACCAGCACAGGCAAGCCCTAGGGAGTGAACTTGTTTAGGTAGCTGGAGTTAAATAAATTGTGATTGCCCCTACAGTCTTAGAGGAATTTTAAGGGGATTCCCACTGAGCAACTTTTTAAATGTGTGTTCGTGTATCACCCCCTCCAGGAAGCATTTCTCAGCTACTGCACATGCCATTCTGATCGTCCCCTCCTCTGACCTGCTAATGTGGTGGTGTAGCCTAGTGGTTGTGTTTGAGCAATGGAATCCATCCCAGGTTCAAATCCCTCTGCTCCGTATACTAGCTGTGTAATCTGTCGTAATATACCAAGCCTCTTTAAGCCTATACTTCCTTTAAAAGTGTCAATATCAATAGCACCTAACTTGTAGAGATGTTGTAGAAATTAAGAGATAATATGCATGTAGAGTACTCAGTTCATTGTTTGACAGAGGTGTCTTAAAAATATTTAAAACTATTTATTATTATTATTATTATTTATTGCATTTCTAACTATGTTGCATTGAATAATAGATGTTCCATAGGTTGTGATCTAAATATTTAATGCATATTTGTTTTGTCTTTTTGATGGCAATAGCTACATATCAAATTTCTGTTGTAGTCTCAGAGTGAGTAAGATGTTTTCAGCAAGATATGATGATTCTTGGCAAAACTGTAAAGCTGGCGAGAGCAAGCTGTGCAGTACAGTGGCAAGAATGTCTCTGAATGTTTTGTCTTCTTTGACCAATTGCCTACCCAAGCTGTCTCCTGCCTATCTCCGGGTGTAATCTTCTCCCAGGTCCAGGGAACAAATTGGAGATCGGATCCTATGAGTAGGTTATACTACATTGAAAGGGGAATAAAAGTTGCTGATCAGCTATATTTATCATGGGGAGATTATCCTGGAATATCCAGGTGGCCCACTGTAATCACAGGGTCGTTAAATGGGAAAGAGGGAGTCAGAAGGATTCAAACCAGAGAGACGGCATCATGAGAAAAACTCACCGGGGTATTGCTGGCTCTAGAAATGAGAAAGGGAGTCATGAGCCAAGAAATGTGGGATCCTTGAGAAGCTGGAAAAGGCGAGGAAACAGAATCTTCCCCAGAGCCTACAAAAGTCCTGCTGCTATCTTGATTTTATCCCAGTGAAATCCATCTTGGACTTCTGATCTCCAAACTGTAAGATAATTACTGTGTTTTAAGCCACTGAGTTTGCGGTAATTTGTTCCAGCAGCAATAGGGAGTGAATACACTGACCCATGAAGTTAGGTAACGTGGGATCTCCCACGGACAGTGTTGACTTAAAGTTTATTCAGATGGCCAAGAATAGTGTGGCCAGGAACAGAATGTGACCTGACAAATCGAGGAAAGATGAGCAGAGCCTGAATAGTCATCCTCAGCACTAACATGGAATGACAGGATGAAGCAAATAGCCAGGTAAGGAACTGGGAAGATCAAGGGCGGGCTAAGATATGATATAGGGAGCAAGGGGTAAGAGGGTCAAGACAGGCACTGTGAACAGTGGGAGGGATGGGAGGGAGAAATGCTTGGCTGTGTTGTGACAAGGCGAGGATATGCCTGATAGTTTATAGTTCTGGCAGCTCTCACGGGAGACGACCTGACAATTCACCATGCTGGGAACCTGGTTCTGAGTACGATGTGTGTCTGTACCTCCTGTGACACCTTCCATGGCACCTGACACTAAATCAACTTTGAATATACGTTGCCGGACGGCCTATGCAAAGAAGTCAATGACAGTGGTCACGGTGATGATCTCACTGTGACATGTGGATTCTGTCTACTTGTGAGGGAACATCTTTCTTCTTATAGAAGTCCTAATATCTCATTTCATGGGAAGAAAGCCAATATTAATAACACTCTATGATAAAGCATGTTTTCATAAAATTTTATGTTAATAAACATAGGGAAACAGTAAGCTTTTCTTCCTTCCTTCCTCTCTCCCCTTTTCCCTCCCTCTCTCTCCTTTTCCCTCCCTCTCTCTCTCCTTCCTTCTCACTTTCTTTCTGTTCATAGTAACATTCTAAAAGCCCCGAATGTGCCAGAGAATGCAAATTTCACAGAAAGTATGGGACCCAGGAAGATGGGAAGCATGAAGGATGGTGAGTGGGTTTTCTAGTTTTCCATGATGCCGTGAACTGCATTAGAGTCTTTCTCCCTGTGTTTCTTGTCTTCTTTTCTGCCTTTCCTTGATCTCTCCTCGCTCTCTAATATAAAAAAGCACTTCTCAGTGTTCAGTGTACTTGGAGCAAGATGGCAGCACCAGTTCCTGGGAAATAGGCCTAATTCTCCCTACATATAATTGGAGGAGAAAGGTAGCTTTCAAGTTCAGTGTCTTCAATTACTGCCAACAATACCTAATACCTGAGACCAGTCTTAGGGATTTTATTTTTAAACTAGACGGCCTAAATAAATAAATAAAATAAGAACATCAAGAGGAACTTGAAAACACAGGTAGTGTTCCTCACATTGGAGTGTTAATTTATTTTATGACAGTTACCTAAGGACATCCAGGGCATATTATAAAAACCTGCACATTGTGTTCATTTACTCCACAGGAAAACATGGGGCTGGCAGTAGGCCAACAAGAACTCTGGGCCCAGATCTCTTTCAAGCTGACTGTCCTTGGATAAGTGTCTTCTCCTCTCTGATATGAGGTCTTTTGGCTCTGTGGCATCCGTGTCACTCCATCTCTGACGGTCCGTGGATGTATGGCTCTAGCTCAAGTTTACCATCATTTTTCCAAGGCTGCTTTCATGGTCCGGAAATTTTAGGACCAAATACCAGTGTATCATGGTGACAAAATGTTCTTGGCTATCTGATGGCGTGGTCATTGACCACAGAGGAGCAGAAAGGGGCAGAGGAGTTGGATCATGGACAGGGGTCTTTGTGGGCATTGACTGCCTCCCAAGGCTACTGCTTAGAAGTCTCTTTCACAAGATTCCAAGCCCCTCCTGGCTCCCTTCTTAAAAAATACAAATTTAAACCTTAATGCCAGCATTAGAATGAGTCAAGCAGTCATGCAATCTTAGAACTGAAAAGGGCCCTAGAGATAATTTGCATCAAACTGTTGCTCCTTCCCAATACTCAGCATGCCCAATTATACAAGAAAACACCCAAAAAAGGAAAGAATTTGGCCAATGGGTCCATTCCTGTTAAGTAACAGAGCTGGATTTGATTGCAGGTGACTCCTCCAGGAGACTCCTGCTCTTTCTGTGATTGCAAAGGCCGTCATTTACTGGGGTCCTTTGGTTAGAATACAGCCCAAGGAAGTCCTATAAACCCTCGTTTTACAAATGGTGGTCTGTGATCCAGCTGCATCGGCAGCAGCTAGAAACTTGTTAGAAATGCAAAATCCCAGGCCTACTCAATTAAAATCTGCTTTTGTGATAAGGTCCCCAAGTGATTCATGTGCACAGGGAAATTTGAGAAGCACCAACATAAACTGTCCTTAATTCAGTACAGTCACAGTTCCCAACAGCCTTCTAGCTCAGTCGTCCAACACTGGGAATTATTATAGCTCAGAGTGGCCCAAGAGGACCATAATGGTTACTTGTAAGTCAGCATTGGTGATAGGTTCTTTAGTCCTCCATACAGAAATCTGTGACCTCCATGGGAGACGCCTTAATGATTTTCCATCTCCACTCAGGAATCAACATCCATTTTGGTATCTAGGAAAGAAGGAGGAGATATCTTTTTTTTTTTCTTAATTAAAAGATCAGATGACTGTGACTCTTTTGTTAACTTCTGCTTACTTTGCTTTGGCTTTAGTTTCCTGAAACCAGAACCTCCTATTTACATAGGGTTTACATAAGGTTCATTGTTCTTTCTGTGGCACAAAGAGGCAGCCTAGGGAAGAGAAAAGAGCAAGAGCAGTGGGTCCAGAGTCCCCCAGAGTTGGGTTTTAATACAATCTCTACTATTTAATAGCTGTGTGACCCAAAGCAGAGCAGTTTACCTCTCTGAACCTTACTTTCCCCATCAGTAAAATAGTTATACCAATAATAACTAACGTACGAGAGTCATGAGATTATACATACATATATGAAGAAGGTCCCCAAGTGTTCAGTAGGATGGAGTGCTGTGTGATTCATAAAGGTAGTAATTAGAGCATGCAATAAATATTTATTGAGTATCCACAATGTGGGTAGACGCTGGGAATGCAACAGTAAATGAGACAGATGTAGTGTCTGCTCCAGTAGAACCACTGTCCATTGAGAAAGTAAGACACAATAATAAGTAAGAGTGATTGAGTGCTTGCTATGTGCGAGGCACTGTTCTAGGGACTTTACACGGATGAAATGATTTAATCATCACTGATGGCCAATGGATACTAGGTGCTATCATTAGCCCATTTTACAGGTGAGGAAATTAAGGCACACAGGGGTTAAGAAACCTGTCAAAGAGCTATACAGCTGGCAAGTAGTACAGCCTAGGTTAAGAACCCAGACAGGTCCATTCTGGAGCCCACTTAAGCTCTGTGCTAACGTGCCAATCAAATATATATATTAGATGATCAAAAAGGAGATAGCCAGAGAGCTAGGAGAGTGTACCAGGAGACTTACCCTAGTCTGAGGGGTCAGAGAAGGCTCTCCAAGGAGGTGATGAGAAAGAAGATGAGAAGGAGGTGATGAGAACCCAGGTAAAGGAGGCAAAGAGTCATACCAGTAGCACAAGAATAGGGTTGAAGGACCAGAATAACTGAGAGCTTAGTTAAATTAATATTAGATGACAGAATAGTGCTTGATTTCTGAAGAAGACTGAAACTCAAATACAAACCAGTTAAAAATATACTCACAAATAAAACCTCTTGAACGCTACTTCTGTCATACATACATTCTCAATTTTCAGTCTTGGCCAGTGTCAACATCTGTCATTTTAAGACATAAAATGAAGGACAGGTGAGCCGGCAGTGAAAAGGAGGAAGAGTGAGGGCTTCAGCCTCAAGTCTGGCCATGGAGCCACTGACATCTCCTTTCTGTGTGACCTTGAGAAGATGATTTAAACTTGCTTTCTAAACCTCACCTTCCTTATCTGGAAAGTGGGGATAATGATACTTCTTATAGTTATGGTGAAGATTAAATAGTCATGCTTGGATGGGGCGTGGCCCATGGCAAGGGCTCAAGGAATGTTTTCTTCCTTCCCCTTCCGGAGTTCAAGGATAGAAGCTGGCAGTTGTGCAGGGAAACTAGACACAATCTGCAAACTCCCAGGCCCCCTCACTCATCCTCCGTCTTTGAAGGGGTTTGGTTTTTCTGTCTTAACC
The DNA here is from genome assembly GCF_041296235.1 of Equus asinus. Lineage (NCBI taxonomy): Eukaryota > Metazoa > Chordata > Mammalia > Perissodactyla > Equidae > Equus > Equus asinus. Next base: position 71,093,761 of record NC_091801.1, on the reverse strand, counting down.
AGTATCAAGTTATCAAGATCTGTCACAGAGCACCCATGACACTTTTTAAAAAAATGTTTTTGTTTGTTTAAAATCCTTCAGAGAAAGCAAAACTCCAGTTTTGACGAAGACATCCAAATACCCTACTGATAGTCTCTCTTATAAACAAACAAAAAACAAAATGGGGCAATAAAATTGCAATACAAGAAGAGAGCTAGTAAAATTAACAGGAATTTTTTTCCTATTAGCGCACCCTAAAGGAATATCTACTACCTCAATCTCTACCAAACGACAGAGAGAGAAATTTGAAGTGAAAAAAGTCAGACTTTTTCAAAGATACCTGGAACTTCAAAACCAGAAATCGTCTTAAAGAGTACTGAGTCAAGCTCCCCATTTTCCAATGTGTATGAGTGATTTTTAAAGCTGAAGCGAAGGTCACATGCAATTATTGGTAGAATTAGGACTTGAATGTGGGACTCCTGTGGCAATCAAGGGGCAACATAAGGAGTGATCAGCTAAGGAGATTTGCCACTCAACACAAATAATTCAGGTTTCAACAGTTAAGCAGGAAGCTGTGGATAAGTGGCCAAATTCGCCTCTCTGGAGAGGGAAAATGAAGTTAAAACTGGTATCAACCAACAAAGCCTCAATTCAACAAATTTAAGAACAGAACATATTGTCTTTCCTAATAGATGCAATCGTCCTCACACGTTTCATTTCTCAGTAACCCCTTTGAGGGAAGTTAGTGAAGTTTGCTTAGATTTGCATGTGATTTCCATACTGGTCACCCAATCCCAAACTCACCTCAGTGGGTAATCACAGGCCTGTTCTTGTTTTGGTTCTTGGTCATGAAGCAAGAATGCTGAGTACCTTGGCCTCTGCCAGGCAGTCATCACCCAAGGAAAGCAAAGCCATTCTCCATCACTGCCTCTTTCCTGCTGAGGATCAAGGCAGCCTTCCTAGTCCTGATGCCCTTCAGATGCCTTTCAAAAGCCACAGGAGACTCCCAGTGCAGTGATGCAGTGTGTGGTCTAAACCAAGCAGCTCCGAAAGAAACATCTGGGACAACTGAAGACATTTGAATTGGACGGGCATTACATGCAACTAAGATATTACTGTTAATTTAATGAGTATGAAAATTGTATTATTATTATTATGTGAGATAATAGCCTCACTTTTTAGAGATGCATTCTGAAATGTTTGGGAGTAAAATGTCATGATGTCTGTATTTTGCTTTAAAATATAAGCTACTTTAAAATACCAAGAAAATTTTTAAAAAGGATAAGGCAAATGCAGCAAAAGCTTAGTAAATGTTAAGTCAAGGTATAAGTACTCATTATCATATTCTCTTTACTTTTCTGTGTGTAAAAAATTGAATACTAAAAATTAAAAAAAGAAGTAAAGTTATTCTGTTAGAATTAGCAAAAAAAAAAAAACCGTGGAACATCATCTCTTGTTATCCTATTTGACCAACCAAAGATCAACCACCAAAATTGTTCTTAGGATAAAGAAAACAAGAACTCCTGTCTTTTATGCAAAAAACGCATACAGGTAACTAAGACACGAATATTTACTCATTGCAAAAGCTTCCAACCATCAAGAAGTATGAGGAGTAATAAGTGAATTCCCTCCCTGTGGATTTCCCTCTCCCCGTCAACTCCTCCCAGCAGCTCCTGCCCCGCTCCTCTCCCCACCATTAATAGTTTAGTGGAAGTGAGTAGGAAAACGGATTTGTGTCCTTGGGCCAAACTCAACGCCAAAATCATCCAGGAAGAAAATGATAAAAGCAGAGTCATGGGGCGGGGTAGGGAACAGGAGCAGAATAAGAGGAAACGAGCTTTCTGAATCGCTGGAAGGCTGGATGCCGGTATATTATTTTTGGAAAGACACCTGGGTGCTCACTCTGCTTTCTCCCCGGTAGGAGAATATGGCCTTCCTAATACCTAGTTCGGTTTGTCATCAAGAAGTTTGCAAACCCTCCCTTAAACCAAAATACCCAGTTGGTAAAAGTAAGTTCTTCCCCCGCGGTTGCAGTGTTGTGAGGTCTCTCCCCACAGTGACTATTCTCAACATTGCAGAGCCCAACCTAAGAAAAGAGTGCCACCTCCAGCTTTTGGCCCTGATGAGGATCCAAGTCCCCAGAGTGAAAGCCATGACAAGGTGAGCTGGGTGGGGTCATGCTTGCCTTCCTTACCTTGAGCATCCTTGGTTAAATGAAGCAGGAACCTACCATAAATATATAGGTGTCATCTGTTTTTATAATCCATAACCTACTGAAAAGTATGCAATCTTTCTACAGTCTTTTTTCTATGTACTTACGTAAATATTTAATCATCATCATCATCATTACATATAAGCCCTTAGAGCATAGCAGTATTCTAAGCACTTTATACATATTAAATTGTTTAATCCTCACAACATCCCTTTAAGGTATGTACTATTTTTATCTCCATTTTACAAATGGAAAAACTGATGCCAGAGAAGTTAAATAACTTCCCCAAACTCACCCATTCAGGAAGTTGGGGAACTGAGATTTGAACCCAGGGAGTCTGACTTCAGAGCATGCTCTGTTGACCATTATGCTGTTTGTTATCTCAACAATTCATGTAGTGTTTTTGCTTTAGGCTTTGTTTTTCACAAATGGGATCATACTCTATACGATTTATTTTATTTTCACTCAAAACACGCCTTGGACTTCCTGATGTGTCAGTTCATGTACATCTGCCTCATTTTTTTTAACCCCTGCGTAGTCTTTCATAGATAAGATATAGAGAAATATATGGAACCACTTTCTTTTTTCTTTTTTTTTAAAGATTGGCACCTGAGCTAACACCTGTTGCCAATCTTCCTTTTTTTTTTTTCTTTCTCCTCAAAGCCCCCCAGTACATAGTTGTATATTCTAGTTCTAGGCCCTTCTGGCTCTACTCTGCAGGACACCAGCTCAGCATGGCTTGATGAGCGGTGCCATGTCCACCTCCAGGATCCAAACTGCCAAAACACTGGGCCACCTAAGCAGAGAGCGCGAACTTAACCACTTGGCCATGGGGCTGGCCCCTGGAACCACTTTCTGATTGATGGGCATTTAAATGATTCTAGTTGTTTTGTTGTTATAACGAATGTTGCAATGAACAATCTTGGACTTAAGTTTTTGGGAATTTATATATTTCCGCAGGTTAGATTCTTAGAAAGAGAATTGCTGGGTCCAATAATATGCACATTTACAATTTTGATAAACATTGAAATATGATTTCTACTTTTCAACTTACAATAGTGGCCAGAAGAGAAAAATCCATATCTTAGGAGGGAGGGAAAAGAAATGAGACCAATATCATACCTGGGGTATCAGTCCGGTTGCTTTTTCAGTCCCACATACCATGGTATAAAACTTGAACTACCGAAAGAATAAGTTCCTGGACAGACCTTGTATCTAGATGACTTCAGCCTACTTTGCCAAAGGCTAAAAGGCCATACTATTGAATGCGGTGCCAGAAACCCTAACAAGAGCAGTCACAGACTCATTTAATCCTCCTAACAATTCACAACCCTGTGAATACCCAGAGTCAATTGCAGCTTCTGAGTTAACCCCCTTTCTCCCTTCCACACGTAGATCAATCCTCACTTCCTTAGGGAAGCACTGACCTACTGGACCAGGTCAAATTCTCCTACAACACACTCTTACAGCCAAGCAGCTCTTCGTTATAATGATTTCCAGTATATTGAGTCACACTATATTGAATATTGTGATTGTTTGAGTAACCTCCATTTCCCTTTCTAAACTCTGCACAGGGCAGGGATGATGAGAAATGAACAAGTGAGTGAATGAGTGAATGAACCAACACATGAGTTAGGGAGCACAAAGGTGGTAAAAGAAGCATTAATTCTGAGCAGGTATGCTGGAAGTTTTATGGAGGAGAGGACCCTTGAACCACATCTTGAGCTAAATACTGGATGGCCAATACCATATTGGCAGATATAGATGGGAGAGGAAACTACAGTACAGCCAAGAACGTGTGATCAAAGGAATCAAGGCTAAAAAGTGAAGAGCATGTTTGTGGAACAAGATATGGTGCGATGTAGCTAGAACTTCCTGCCCCAGCTTATCTGGGTCCTCCAACCAAGAGAAGAGGGTCAAATTAACCACCTCTACCTTAATAAGCTAGTCAATGTGTCATCTCTTTTAGCAGCATATGTGTTTAAAAGAGAATTGAAAGCAAAAGAATGCAGGAATTTCAAGCAGTGTGACACCAGGATGGGGGAAAAATTGGGGAACAGCAATTTTCATGGGCTCCATGGAAGCCCATCCATTATATGGATATCCACACCCTCCATCTATCAGCATATTGTATTTGATAGCTCTGAACGCAAGAAAAACATCATCTGATGTTTAAGCAGCAACAATGATCAGCGCATTAGACCAAACACATGGTGGTTTCATGAGAATATACAATTTTGGTATGATTCATACCCTTATGTTCCATGAAACTTGATAGAAGCAAATTTTGCACTAATAGCTGTGCCCAGCCGTCCTCACATATAATGGCTTACACCTGAAGCGACAAAGGAATCATCTGCTTGCAGAAAATGTGACTCCAATCCCCTCAGAGTGCCCAAATTCACTCAGGTTTCAGGAGGAAGAATTTAACTCTTATGGTTTGTGGAAGACACTGAGAAAACTGTTGGGAATGCTTCACATTGTATTGAAACAATGGACTGGCTCTCTTCTCTTGGGTGGTGTGGTTGTGATTTCCAGAAACCCAATGAATCATTTGTCTCAAGCAGGTAATGGTTATTCCATATTGGCTGGACTCCAGGTGGCCTTTCCTTAAGCTTCCAGAGAAATATATGCTATAAAAAGAAATATTTGAGAAGTATTTCCTGGAAGAAAAACCCTAGGTGATCAAGGTCTCTTTCTCATCTTATTTATCTTCTACCAAAAAACGTCCCTTTCTGGGTCTTTCTTCTCTTAGATCTGTGAATATAATTATATGAAGAAGATCAGTCAAGCCATGTGTTTTTGGAGAGGGAAAAGGAAGTAATATTTCTCAGTTCCTCAGCTATGTATATCAGTTAGGAATGCTTTGGGCTGCAAATAAGAGAAAATTGGCCTAAGAGTGGCTTAAGCAAATGTTGGGTTTTTCTCCCTCATATATGAAGAAATGTGTAGAAAGATAGTCCTAAAGTAATATGGCAGCTCAAGGATACCTATCAGGAATACCCACTGCTTCTTTCAACTTCACTATCCTTAGTAGATTGGTCTTGCATACTCATTGCTATCACCTAATGGTTACAAAATGGATCCCAAAGCTTCAAGAAACACAACTTCAGTAAAGGCAGGAAGAAAGGGGGAAGAGGTTATCTGTCCCTTTGATCTGGAAAGAAAATGTCTCAGTCTACCAGCCAACTTCCCCTTACTCTCTCATTGGCCTGAACTGGGTTACAACATCTCCCTTAGCTTGAAGGAAGGCAAGAAAATTGCCTTTTGCAAAAAGAAAAAAATGTTGATGACTGAATTCAATCAATCATGACTTGCTGCCTGGGACTGCGCACATTGCAGAGGCTGTTGTTATCAAGGAGGATGGTGGAAGTGGACGTTAAGCAGATAACTAACACCTCTGTCGCATCAGATGACCATTTTCTATCTTCAGTGCCTTGTTCTCAGTCTCTTCTTTCCCTTCCTCTGCCTTTAACCCAAACAGAAAATACAACTTTCTCATTCTTTAAGGCTTGGCTTAAGACTTTCCCAATGTTCTCTTCCAGGAAACCATCTCTGAAGACTTTGGCCCATAGAAATTATAGCTACAGTTGATTGAATGTTTACTATAAGCCAGATACTAGGCTAAATTTGAAATACTACTGTTAATTCTCACAACAATCTTGCCAAATAGGTAACATCCCTCATCATGCAGTAACTTTACCACGGTCACCATGATCAGCATGAAGTGGGACGTTGATTTGAACTCAACTCTATCTGGAGCCAAAGACCTTCTCTCTCTGTTCCCTCTAACATATGTGCTCATTTTCTCTGCTGAATTCCAGTGGAACTTAGAGTATCACCAGAGCCTCTGTCCTCTCCTGTATTCTATGAATTATTTATTGTGTAAATTATGCAAAAAGAATTCCACTTCCTAGAGGCAGGAAGTTCTTCTAGCTGTCCTGGTCATTTACTCCCAATCACATCTAACTAGCCAAGCCAGCTTTCTTTGTAGGGTTTTATAGCCAGAGCCTAAAGGAAAGCTTCGCAATGAACATTTGACTTTGGTGCCCTTGCCTTATCAAGGAATAAGGTACGTTTGTTAAAATTGTGGTATACAGTGGAAGTTCAGCATGGCTGGTTTAACTAGGCTTGGGTGGGACCTGAGTGGAGGCCAGACATCAGCATTTTTTAAAACCCCTCTAAGTTTTCATGTGTACCCCAGATTGCAGTTCTAAGATGGAACTGAGATGTTCACCCAACAGTTTCAGGGGGTTCAAATGATCAGGCTAGCCTGTGCAAGACTGGCCACATATATGACTTTTTTGAAGGAAAAGTACAAATTCTTTCTTGGGTCTGGTCATGATGGAGAATTTATTCCGGTCCTAAGCTTGAGTGTACCAGCAGAATCTTAGGAGCTTTTGGAAAACGTAACAGAGCTAACATCTATAGAACTTCTACTATAATGTAAATCACTAAGAACTTTAAATGACTGATTACTTTCTTCTTTACACTACTTACTGAGCTGGGTATTTGTATTACCCCATTTTACAGACAAGGAAAATTGCGGAGGGTCACCCAGTTAGTACAAGGTGGAGCTAGGGGTCCAATCCAGGAAGTCTGACCCTTAGTTTCTGGTTTTAGCTCCATACAGTGCTTCTCCATCTAGATCACATTTGAGCCTCTCAATGGTATTATAAAGTATTATCCTTTCTACTGAGCCAGAAAGGAGGGTGAGGAGTTAGAACCCAGGATCGGGCTGGACCTTTGTCTTAGAGCAAGGGAATCTGATATAGGAGAAACAAGGGCAGCCATTAGATGTCAGGGGACTTAGAATGCAATGATGTCAAGCTAAAGAAGCTTCCTATCATCTAAGACCTAACCCTAAGTCCATGGACTTAATATTCTCATAAGGCACAGATAACACTTATCTCTAGGTCATATGATACAGTGGATTAACCTTCAACCTCAGAGTCTAACAGAGTTTGCATGTCAGCTCCAACACTTACAAGTATGGGCCCCATAAGCTAATGCCTTTAACACTCTGAGGTTCAAAAGCCTCAATTGTAAAAAGAACAAAATAAAACTTTCTGCTTTAAATGGCTCTGAAAACAGAAGGAGATAATAATCATGGTAGCCTGTAAGTAACTAAAATACTGCTCCATCTGTTTCCCTAAGCAACATCCATTCAGTTCAGCCGTCAAAGGGTTAAGAAAGCCAGCTTGAGTGCAATCACGAGGTTGAGATATTTTATTTCTGAACAAAGGTTCTATAATTTCAGCTTGGCTATGCCTATAACCAGCTCCTCACCCAATCCTTGCAGCTGCCTGTGGGACTTGTAAGCAGATCCAGAGCTCCACAGTAATGCTCTTTGAAAAAGCATTGTGCTTTAATAACTCACTTTTCTCTCCTCGGGCGAAGTTCACATGAATTAGATTGCAAGGCACTTTATGCAAAACATCTGACCTTCACTGGCTCTGATTTGCATTGTCATCGTTCCTTTATTCTTCTAAAGTGCCTTCATTTTGCATAATGTTATAATTTTATTCAGCCTTTGCAGTTAGCGCTATTTCATTTCTCCAATTATAACCATTTTAGGCAATGCTATAGATAACCTTCAGAAACCCATGCCTGTGTGATATTTCATTCACAAGGAGGAAGCAATGAAATTGGACTTAAAAAAAAAAGCTAAACTAAAAAGCCCATTTTGGGTGGGAATTTAAAACTTCAAGACTAGATTTTCTTTCCCTTTCTGGAGATTAAGAGAGTGTTGTCTCTGTCCCTCATGAAAATCTCTGCAGTATGGGTTAGTCATTACAAGTAGAACTTGCTATGGGAGCAGGGGAATTCGCCTAAGCAGAATAACCCAGGGCCATTGATGTATAAATTGAAGGGTTTCTCAACTTAAGATCTCTCCTCCAACTGTTGTCATAGGTCCCACCTCACTGCAGGAATGCCATCCTGAGGCCAAGGACTGGAATCAGTTAATGAACCAACATCTGTAGCAGACATGACATATTACATTGTTATCTGCCATTTGTTAGTCTAAATGAGATTCTGATCCTTTCTTCCAATTAAAAATTGGTTGGAGAAAGACTAAGACGTGGATTCTGAGACATAAGGATGGAGAGGGAGTGAAGAGATGGCCCCAAACCAAATGTCAACCCTCTTATACTTTTGCTAAGACCCATGATTACAGTTCAGATATGCTAAACAGTAGAAAGAAACATTCATTTTTCATAATATGTATCAAATACCTACTATTTCCCAAACATCAAGTTAAACAGCAAACAAAACACAGTGCACCCACCTTTAACAGAGCTTACTATCTTAGTCACGAGATTGTATGAGTTAGGCAGACAGTAAATGAATTATGGCAAACCAGAGAGATTGAAGTTCTGAAGCAGAATTAAGTGAAACTTCAATATACAAAGGACATGTGGCTCTTTTATTTCTCTACTGTTACTTCACTCTTCTTCACCTGAACCCCCATTTGCTAAATATTTAAGGAGAAAAATATTTGAAAATTTAGTCCCTGCTAATTAAAGAATGAATCTAGTCAATAGTCAAATAATTTGTTTGTATTTAAGGCCATCTCTTTGAAAAGATTGCTGTTTTTCTCGGTGCCCTCTGCATCCCTGCTCATCTCTGGCTACGTGAGAGAATGGCTGACATGGCCCCATGGAGCTGTTTGGAAGGCAGTTCCCAAGGACTGATATTTGAGTGTATGTTGGTCACCATCTTCTTAAATATCCTTGGTTTTGCTTCATCCCCAGGTTTTCAGGGACACTGATGCTGACATCGATGAATAGTAAACTCTTCTGCAGACTTTTCTTAGCCCACTTGGGTCAGATGCCTCCACTCCATAAGCCCCCACCAAGACCCTCCTCAGTTCTCACTGACACCACAGAATTCTCTGAGTCTACACCACTTCCTCCCTCTAGCCTTGGCTAAGAAGCCATCCCTTGGCTTCTGTTGAAGGCTGTCCTCAACCCCATTTTAGCCAGCCCTTTGCAAGTTCAAGGGCTCTAAACCTAGTGTTCTTTACGCTGCTACTGGAACCTAGGGAATCTCAGAATTGCCAATAAAACCTTCTCTGTATGTCAGGTCATCCTCTTAAGCCATGCCAGAGCTCTTTGTATTGGCTTGTGGCTGCTCTGCCTTATAGTGTCCTCCTTGAAGTCCTCAGCAGGGAGCTGGGCCAGAGCCCTCTGCCCTACAGAGTCTCCCAGTCTATCCAACACACCTCCTTCCCCCTCCAGAGCAGCATTGGAGGTACCCTATGGGGGAAATGGGGATGCCTTCCTTTCCCATCTCTGGGTTCCTTGTCAGTCCTGGAGGCTCAGAGAGAGGGAGCCTTACCCTATGCAGGATCCTCTTCTGTCCCAAGGACATCCAACCCTCCCCCATTCCCTGTGCTATGTTGGCAGTCAGGATGCGGAACGGCATAAATATTAAAGTAAAATCAATTGATAGATATCTTAAAATAACATTATTTTTGTCCTTAGATATCCAGCTTCTCAGTCCCCAAATGCTAGAGCAGCAGTTTTGCTTCCCATTTTGCAGATAAGAAGAAAGACAAAAATAAAGAAAATCAGAAATAAAAGTGAGTGGACATCAATCCTAATATATTAACACCTCCAGTTAAATATCTGTCACTTTAGTGGCACTGCACTTTGGAAATTGTCCAACATAATTGCATCTTCTGTTTTTCTTTGAGGGATGCTCTTCTTGTGCCTACTTCTTAGACAGAAGAGTTTCTCTAAAGTAATTTCCTTGACTTTTTTTTTCTCTTCCCTACTTTTTTATATGTATGAGATTTCATCTACTCTCAGAATTTAGCCAGAATCTTTAAATCTCAACTCAACATTTTTTTCTTACCTTGTCCATTTTTCCAACTTTTGCCAGGCATTTCTACCTTGGGGAGAATGCTGTTCTATAACTGGACATTCAGAGAACTGAATGGTCCCCATGGGTATTGACTTTCTAGTTTCTATTCGTATCTCCCTTTCCTCAAACATCTTATTATCATACTTGGGTCTTCATTCACCAATACTTGTTATGCTGGGTCCCATAGATTCTACTTTCTTGGTCTCCATGATATCTTACCCATATCTATTCCTCTCTCCATCCCACTTTACTTCATACCAGGACCTCATTACCCCTCACTGGGCTCCTGCCAGGAGGTCAAGTGTGATAGAGTACAAAGAAAATGGACTCACATTCCATCTTGGTATCCTTGCATCCTAGAAGTTCCAGTACTTGGCCCCAAACACAGTTCTTGTCTTATCCCCCACACTCTACATATTCTCCACACTGAAGTTGGCAGCTCATCTCCGTGAACATGGGCTTTCCTATCACTGTATGGCAGCTAGCTTTTTTCCCCCTGTCTTGAATGAGCTTACCAAGCTACTCCACTTACTGCAATATACTGACCAATCAAGGCCCATTTTAGATACTATGTCTTTGTGAACTATGTCTTCACGGCTGTCTTTTCTGAAGCCCAATAACACACTGTTTCTTTCTCTTTACAGCTCCTCCTCAGGGATAAGAATGGGTCAACTCCTTAGGGAAATGTCCTTTGATTCTCAAGTGCAGGTTAGGTTTAGGGTTCCTTCTGTGTTATCCCAAAGTTTTAGGGGAAAACCTTCATCTGTCTTTGGCTCCCTCCTTCCATAAGGAGACAGCACTGAGAGAGAAACACACTTGGATTGTCTCTTTCCATTCCTCACTCATTTCTTCCCATGGAAGAAAGAGCGAGGTATCTGATTCCTGAGTCCGGGAGAAGGGACTCAGCAAGTTTATCTTGACCTCTCCTTTCTTTTCTCTCTCTCCGTTCCTCTACTCCCCGAAGCTTGACTATCTGCAGGATGTCTGCATTATGGGCAGCTCTTCACCAATTAGTAAGAGCATTTCTCTGTGGGGGATGCGGTGGCTGTCCTAGTATAACAGAAGCTGGGTGGCTAAGTTCACTTCCAGCCTGAAGTGTTCTTAATGGGACCTCTGGGTGACAGATTTGGCATCATATCCTCAAGTCCAGTTTTTATCACTAATAGAACTGACATGTTTCTGTCCATGATTTTCCTCCCCTGTGCCTCTCAATGGACTCAGAACTTGACAGAGAAAAAAGCAGCACCTCATACCTCCTTCATGATGGTTTTCAGTATAGTCAATACCAGTTTCTCCTTCTGTGTCTTCTCCTTAGCCTGTAAATTTCCGGAAGACAGCGATGATGTTCTTTTTTGTTTTTATGTCTCCAGTATCTATCACATTATCTGGCCCAATAAGTATCATGAGTGAATGGACGGATGAATGAAAACTTTATACCATACTTACGGTTTGTAATTTATCTTATAACAGAATTGCATGAATAAATGAATGAATGGCGTATACCTGTGTACTCTCTATAACTAACTCTGATTCCTTATCACCTGTTGCCTACCAGCTTGAACAATCCGCACCTCACAATTTCGCTGCAAGCCTACAGTTGAAGAACTTGCAGCTCTTCCTCTCTGCTTTGATTTTCCCAGAGCTGAGAACACTTAAATTTGGCCAGGGAGGTGCAGAACTCTTCAACCCAGAGCTGAATCATCCACAAATCACAATATCGAAGCTGGGTGATAACATCCCTCTCACCCATGGTCTTCTCTTTATGCTTTTCTGCTCTCCCTTGCTAAACCAGCTCTGTCTCTTGCTGCACTTTAAACCATAATAGTATCTCACTCAGCCTCCCTTATCACAAGCAAGCTGGCACAGACATTCAGGAAGCCCGTGATGTCTATAGAAAAAGAAAACCACTTTTTTTTTTGGGCTGAGTATTTTTTCCTCCAATCCTGTTCTCTTTCCCAGAAATTTAGCTGTGTTATTTTTAGCATGAATTAGGTGTGTCTCTTTCCAGGAGACTTCCTTTCTGTAGGCAGTGGGAAATACTTTAGAATGCATCCTCAATTTTAACATGTTAGCAATCATGGTATTTATGAACTAGCCATCTCAATAGGCTGGGTTGATATTTTGACAAAGGACATAGATGTTAACTTGAGCATGATTTTAATTTCTGGGCTTCTAGACCACCACCATTTGTATGGGGAAGGAAAATATCTGATGTCACCAGAACATTTCACACTTCAAGTCCCTTCATGAACTAATCATTTGGTAGTACTGAACGGACACTACACTCTCTCTACCAGTTGCTTATTGCTGTTCAACAAATCAGTACACAATTTAGTAGCTTTAAATGACAGCCATGTAGTATTTCTCATTAATTTATAGACGATGTGGGAAGTTTTGCTAATCTAAGCTGAGCTTGGTTGATCTTGACTGGGCTCACTCACACCTTTGCAGTCAACCAAGTGAGGTGGGCAGCTCTGCTGATTTTGGCTGAGCTTCTATTTTGCATGTTTTTTTTTTTTCCCCTCCCCAAGCCCCAGTGCATGATTGTATATCCTAGTTGTAGGTTGTTCTGGTTCTTCTATGTGAGCCACCACCACAGCATGGCAACTGACAGATGGGTAGTGTAGTTCCATGACAGGGAAGCAGATCTGGGCCCACGAAGCAGTGCGTGACGCACTTTAACAACTAGGCCATCAGGGCTGGCTCTGTGTCTCATGTTTGCGAATGGACTGGTCTAAGATGAATTTGGCTGTGACAACTCAGCTCTGTTTGATCTCTCATCCTCCAGCAGGCTAATCCAGGCTGGGTGCTGTCGGAGTTGGTAGGATTCTATGTTCAAGCAAACTCAATAGTGCAAGAGAAGCAGAGACACTCAAGGGCTTTCTGAGTCTCTGCTTGTGGCATGTTTGCCAGCATCCTAATAGTCAAGGCAAAGAACACTCTTAGTCCAAAGTCACAGGGGGAGGGGCTTCAACTTACAAGAGAAAAGGTATGAATAACAAGAAACCATTAAGTGGGCCCATCAGTGCAACTGATTTACCACTTTCCAAATTCTCGCTCTGACTTGCGTACCTCTTAAGAGTATAGCTGTAATGCCCTACCTAATTTAATCCCTGCTGGAAATCACATTATCATCAACAACAACAACAACTAGCCTTCATGTAGCACCAACTGCTGTGCTTAGACTATAAATAAATGTTCTTATTTAATCCACACAGCAACCCTATAAAGTAGATACCATTATTATTTCAAGTCAAGTGTTCTAACCCCAAACTCCATGGGCTTAAGCATGAGGCTGCTTTTCCTATAAAAGCAGGTTTGAAATTATGCCTCCTATAGGAACATCTATCATGATGATGGCCTTTTGCTATACTTTGTTCTTGTCTCCCAGTAAAACTCTTTGTTGAAGAATTTGTACATTAAACCTCTTCTTATAGAGCAAATTATTTGAATGGCCAATGGGTGTGTGAATATACAAGCACATACGAAATTGAGAAGTTCAATGAAAAATATAACTCAGGGATCATTTCTCAGTAATGGCCGTTGCATCATTTTGCGCCAACTCCTCAGGCTCTTGGAATCTCTCTTGCCCTTCTCAAATTGTTGCTAAGCAACTACAACAAAAATGGGAAGGGGAAAGAATCTGCTTCTGGAAGCATCCCTCTGCTCTGGGTCCTTCCCTTCTAGATCTGCTTTCACAAAGTGGCTGGATCCAGGAAGGGACATACCTATGCAACCATGAAGCACCACTAACCATGTTTAATAGTGGGTGAGAATGAAGAAGACATGCCTGGCACTTAATAAAGAAACCAACATCATGTCCTATCAAGCCTGTCTTAAGACATACTTTCATACGATAGACTCTTCGATAAATTCCTCGAAGTAAAAAGTCACTTCATCTAATGAAAATTTCATTAGTCTATTAAATAAGCTTCTGAAATGACCAAGAGTGCTCAGCATGATAGTCTTTGGGTTGCTGTGATTTCATCATCAATAAAGGCTATACACTATGGGGTGGAAAGCGACATTGTAGAGTATATCATAGCTCTTATTGGAGGTTCTTTGTTTTGAGTGTTTGGAATTAATTTGCATTATATGTTCTGTGGCCACTGGGAGTGCCCCAAGTAAGCCAAGAGTCAATACAATTTTTTCTGTAAATAGCCAGATGGTAAATATATTAGGCTTTTCAGGCTATTTGGCCTATGTTTCAGCTCTGCCATTTTGCACAAAAGCAGCCATAGACAATATGTAAACAAATGTCCATGGCAGTTTTCCTATAAAACTTTATTTAGAAAAATAGATGGAGGGCCAGATTTGGGCTGCAGGCTATAATTTTCTGAAAACTGATCTAAACTTTCTGGAAGTCTCTGAAGATTTGAAGCATGTTGCTTTGGAGAATAGGTTTGGCTTCTGAGCAGGAGGAGGCCCAGGCCAATTCAACTGAGAAGTTTAACTTCTCCCTTTTTGTGATATTCTGCAATTGGAACCTAGCCGGACTTGGTTAAGAATTACAGGATAACCAATAGACTTGACAGCCAAGAGGCAGGCTCTGTGGGGGAAACTGAGTCTCCCAGGAAGAATGAGACTGTGGCCACAGAGGAGCCTTGTTTCCCTCTGAGGCAAATTCAGTGCTTTTCTCTGCCACAGACTTACTCTAAAGAGGTTGGAGATGTAAAGTCAGAAAGAATAAATGGACTCAAGTCAAATACTTATAAAGTGCTGGACTAGAAGAAGCAGACCAAGGGAGGCCAGTCCCAGCCTTGCTACTAACTAACCGTATGAGTCAGTTGATGATTGGGATCAAGTTCTCCCCACATATAAAATAAGAGATTCCAGGGGGCCAGCCCCATGGCCAAGTGATTAAGCTCCTGCGCTCAGCTTTGGTGGCCCTGGGTTCACAAGTTCGGATCCTGGGTGCAGACCTACATACTGCTCATCAAGCCATGCTGTGGCGGTGGCCTACATAGAAGAACTAGAATGGCCTACAACTAGGATATACAACTATATACTGGGGCTTTGGGGAGGAAAAAAGGAGGAAGATTGGCAACAGATGTTAGCTCTGGGCCAATCTTCCTCACCAAAAAGCATACTTAAAAAAGTAAAATAAAATAAAATAAGACAGTCTAGTGTTTCTCAAAGTATCATCTGTATACCCATCTGTGTCAGAATCAGTTAGGTTGTTTATTTAGAAGGCAAATTTCTGGATACTACTCCAGACCTACCCCAGACATACAGAATTATAATCTCTGAGGATTGGAGCCTTGTAATATGTATGAGTAATATGAGCTCCAAGGATTCTTAAAATCCAGTAAGGTGAGAACAACTGGACAAGAGAAATATTCTCCAATAAGCCTTCCAGCCTCGATGTTCTGTGCCTCTCTGGAAGGTAGCATTGAAGTATATCATTTTCTCTGCTGCTGGCCACTCAGGGAGAAACGCCTGTTAAATGTGACACATATGGCATTCATTAGAGGTGTGTGGAATTTCAGAAAGAATAACCAGCCTCACCTATAGCTCTGTTTGGAGAAATGGTCTCTTGGCTGCAGCAGATTGTTATTTGACAATCAGAAGGGGAAAGAAAATAATTCCACACCCTTTCCCTTAGACCAAAATGCAAATCTGGAACTCACCCTGAATGCCTTTCCAGGGACGTGGCCACAGCTGATGAGGGACCTCATGCTTGCAGCAACAGGCCCTGGAAGTTGAATCATATCCTTGAAACTGACATAGCTCCCTTCACCTCAATAGAGCAGCTGAGGGAGAAGGCGAAGGTGTGCGTATGTGTGTGTGTGGTGTTTGTGTTTGTAATGTGTGTTGTATGTATGTGTGAGTGTGTGTAGCGTGTATGGTGTTTGAGCCTGTGAACTTGGTATGTGGTGTGTGTGGTATTTGTATGTGTATGCTGTATATGCAGGGTATACGTGTGTGTGATGCTTATGTGTGTGGTGTGTTGTGCTGATATATGTGTGGTATGTATGGTGTTTGTGGTGTGTGTGTGCTGAGGATAAGGGGGATTAGCCAAGGGAGTCAGAGTTGAAAGATTCTCCCGTCCCTACTATGTGCCAGCCCCAGGATAGTTGCTAAGAGTACAGAAATGAATTAAAACAAGTCACAGCCCTGAAACACCTGAGGCTGGTGTATAGCCTTTCCTGAGGGCTGTGAGCCAGGCACTTCCCCTGCGTTACTGCACAATCCCTTTGAGACAGAGATCATGGTTATACCCATCTTACAGCCAAGGAAGACTGAGGATAATGGGGGAGAATTGTAACAAACCTAAAGAACTTGAAACCAGGCAGGTCAGATTCCAGAGCCCATTCTATTAACCACTGTCATCACAGTAGCTAACTTTGATCGAGGGTCTTGAATGCATCGTGATCTCAGGATGTGCTCAAACAACCCCATGAGGTAGACATTATTATTCTCATCATGCCAATGAGTGAGTTGTCCAAGACAAAGTTAGTAGGTGGCAAACCCAAGATCTGAACCCAGGCACTCTTGCTCCAGGTTGCATGCTCCAAGCATTCTGTTACTTTTCCTCTTAAAGACAGACAAGTATATGGAAATAAATGACAACACAGAAGATGCACGTACAAAGGGTAGAGGAAGGAAAGGATAACTTTCCAAGGGAAGCCAGAGAAGGCTTCCTCAGGAAATGCTGTCTGTTTTCTTGCATTTGCAAACCTGAGTCTTGCAGAAATACGAGAGTCCATATTCTTCTGGCCAAGACTTTAAAGACAACAGAGAGAGTCTGATGGTTGTAATTTCATACCTGCTTGATTTGTCCTTGGTTGGGTGGGGAGCAGTGAGTCGTTCTATTTCTTTTTCCCTTTCTTTGAACATAAACTCCCTTGATGAAATGTGAAATGCCTCTCTCGGTTGTGTCAACAGCTTCTTCTAGTCCCCTCTCCCCCAGGAGCTAAAGAGTAGTCAAGGGCAAGCAAGTTTGCACATGGGCAGAGAAGAGGGAAAACGAAAAGCCCATATATGCAGAAGAGAGTTGCCTAGAGAGCAAGGGGCCGAGGCACTGGAGAAAAGTCTTGTTGTATATTTTGTTCCCATCTCTGCCACAGTTTCTAGTCTCATTCCAAAATAACTAGAAACTATTTAATAATAAGCTCGTGATCACTATGTGTTTCAGGAACATAGATCTAACTAGCTATATTTCCAAAAGACAATCTTATCCTCACAAGCTTGGGTTTAGCTGTGCAGGACATTAACGACTGGAGCCACGGCCTAAAATTTGTTGGAACATAGCATGTTTGTTATTAAAAAGAAAATCTAGGGGCCAGCCCTGTGGATTAGTGATTAAGTTCGTACATTCTTTGGCAGCCCAGGGTTTGCAGGTTCGGACCCCAGGCTCGGACCTACACGCCACCAATTGAGGCATCCTGTGGCAGCGTTTCACATTCAAAATGGAGGAAGATTGGCATAGATGTTAGCTCAAGGACAATCTTCCTCACCAAAAAAAACAAAAAAGAAAATCTTGAAAATAAACCAATATATGCAAGAGAGTGATCCAACTTAATTACGTAAATATGTATAGAAACTACATTGGAAGACACCTTAGCAAGCTAACTGAGTCAAATCAGTGTAAGCACGTGTGTGAGTGTGTGTATGTGTGCACACATCACTTCTGGTCACTCTTGCACTTGCATACTTCCAGGAATGGGAGGTAACTTCTTGCCCAGGCAAGTCACGCCATTGTTTCATAACTCAAGTAGTTAGAATGGGCTCCTTATAGTATTCACCATTTGTCCTAGTTCTGACATCTGAAGCTACTCAGAGTCAATTTTGAATACTTTTTAGTGACTTCAAAACCTTTTTGGAAGAAAGACATGAAGAGCAAATGTATATGAATAAAATAAAGAAACAAATGAATTCTTCTCCACATAAAAAGCCTGTTGATTATTTGAAGATGACTAATGAATCCCTATAATCTTTCTCTTCTCCATCAGCTTAAATACCACTTCTGCCTAGCTCTGACTCCCAGGTCCAGAGTCACATGACTCTCTCCCCAGATGCACATGCATGCACACGTACACTGTCAATTGGCGGGTTCAACTCTCCTTCTTTAAAACTTTGTTACTGATGTTGTTCTTAAGTAAAGCGTGATGTGCTGAGGAGACTTCCTGTAAAGTGAAGCTTGCTGATGGTCCAGCTCAGCAATTATGTGGTCATTATTACAATTATATTCCTTCTGTGTCCCTTTGCCCAACTCTCCGACTGGTAGCTCAGTTCCTCACTGGGTCTTGTTGACATTTCCTGAGTGTGTCCCTGTCTTAAACTCACCCTTCTTAATGACTGGTCCATTCTCATCACACTTGTTTCTTGGACTGAAGTCTTGATCCCAGGTCCCTATCCAGAAATCTTTCCCGACGCCATGGCATCAGACATTTTAACGAACTCAGTCTTCATTTCACACAATAACTTGCATATTTACAAGGAAAGGCAAGGACAGACAGATACATCGGGTAACCAAAGGTTACCCTGCGCTTCAACCAGTGTGTATCTATTGAAATTTGCCATCATTCAGCCTTCATTTCTCCAGTTTTTCTTCCAAAATAATCTGAAGGAAACTTCCAAGTCCCTTGCTGAAATTGACACATACGGCCTCAGTGGCACCCACTGCTCTGCTGGTCTAACAAACTTATCAGGAAAGGAAAAAGGGGAATCTCCTTTCCTGTCATCACCTCTTCTTATTCTTGGGTAATCCATACCAGTTCCTTGTGATCACTGCTTCCTTCTCTAAGTGCTGAGAAATATATATATATATATTTCTCAACTGCAGAGTTTTCTTAGAGATAGATATAAAATTTACATGTAAATTCTAACATCCATCTTCCTTCCTACTTAACATTGAGTAATTTGTCCATCTTCAGTCCTCTGGAATTGTCCTCTTCAGTTCCTTAGAGATTACTTAGAGTTCCAATTGTATTTTTATGTTCTTAGTAGGAAATGCATGCCATTTAGATGTGAGTTCAGATCTAGTCTTTATTTAAAGTAATTTATTCAAGGTGGTGACCCTGAGCAAATTATTTATTTTCTTTGCACCACAGTTTTCTTATCTGTAAAATGGATATAATTTGTGTGTCCCAGAGTTGTTATGAGAAAGCAATTCAATAGCATATCTAAAACTCCTAACACAGTGCCTGACATGTCCTTTAATAAAAGTCTGTCCCTGTCCCATGCAGATCTGTGTGTTTTGTTTCTGCATCTTGACCTCCATGCTTTCATAGTGTTTCCTCTTGCATCCTCCTCTCCATGTTATACCCTTTGCAGTTGGAAGATTATTCTCCTTGAAGAGGTGATGTATTTCATAAGACTTATATAGCGCTGTTTCCTCACTGTCATCTCTTAACATCATGTTTTCTGTACTGGGCAAAGAGTCTCTTCCTTCCTTATTCTCCTTATTATGAAAATAGCTTCTAAATAGTCCCACTCCAACTCCTAGTACCCTTTTAATTCTGAGTATTTTTCACAAGTCTCAATTTATTCAGCAATTATTAATTGAAGACTTACTATGTCCAGCATGCACTTGATGTTGAGGATACATCGATGAACAGATTGACAGGGCCCCTGTCATAACACATCTTGTAGGGAGCATTAGTTTCCTATCACTGAAGTTGGGCTTAACTTGTGCCCCAAGTGAGTGTAGCACATGAGGGAACCAGGATTCTAATTGAGGAGCACTTTCTGCAATATGATGTTGGCACAAATGAAATTTCTCAAGAAATATGATCAGCACCAAGGAAATATATAAAGTACACTGTTAGGAGGCCCCATGATCCTCCTTCTGACATCATCTGCCTCTATTCAACTGATTATCAACTAATCCTTATTAAATGGTTACAGGATAGGGTAGTTAAGGTGTAACTGATAACAACTAAGGTGTGAACCACTTCCAGTGGGAAGGGAGTGAGTGGCCTTATTCATATCCACGCAGTCCAAGAGGGGGTAGGAAATGATTTAAATGTCCTTCCCTCCAGCATTTACC
Organism: Equus asinus; assembly: GCF_041296235.1. NCBI lineage: Eukaryota > Metazoa > Chordata > Mammalia > Perissodactyla > Equidae > Equus > Equus asinus. The sequence goes on along the minus strand of NC_091801.1, from coordinate 71,073,707 downwards.
AATCAGCCCTAATTTAATCTTTCCACAGCTCTCAAATGTTAACGTCTAAATACAGTAAACAGAAGATCCTTATACTCTGTGATTACACATCCTTTTGTCTTATGAATCTACCCCTTCTTTACTCATTCCGCAAGTAGTGGAGTGGAAAGTGTCTTCAGTAGCAGCAGGCAGTGGACCTGGGCTATTGTCTTACTCCTGTTCAATGTGTGTTCATGGGAAGTTCTCTCAGCTGCCATTTATTCTACTGTGAAATAAAGGAGTTGCATGTAATTCTTGAAAGAATGTCCTGCTTTAAAGTTCTAAATGGTCCACTGCCTGGTTGCAGAGATACTTGGCTGTGCACAGACATTAGCAATCAGCCTCCTCCTGCCCCAAGTGCAGTTAGCTCTGTAGAAACAAGGACACAGCCCTTCAGGGGGTTCCCACGGTGTGACTTGAACATTCACGTTCTTGCCCGAGAGCACATTTGCTCATTCTCTTAGGAAATATTGTATTAGTTCTTAGTTCTCAAGGTTTGAGATAAGATCATTGAGATGACAGAACATTTCGGATGGTGGCTGCCTGGCTCCATCAGCACTCAGTTAAAGCACTGGACTTGCAGAAGTGGGGAGTCAAGATTTGTTTATCCTAGCCTTGACAACATTTGGAAATTGAATTCATGCATGGCACCTAGCAGGCCCCCAATACGTGTTCAGTGAATGAATTAGTGAATTAATGTACAAATGAAAAAAAGAATGGAATATTTTATAAGACCAGTGCTGTGAATTTTCAATTTCACACATACCTACCCACTCCCCAAGTTAGTCTATCTGAAGACAAAATGCCATGGTATTTTACTCTCTTGATGTTTTTACATTCATAACCACACAATTGTTTTTTCTTCCAGCCCTGGAAAATTCCACTCTGATATTTTAAATACATACATACACACATACATACATACATACATGAACAAAAGGTCCTCTGAAATCTAAGAGTTTTGTAGGTGTTGTTCTCCAATGTCCATGCACCCCTTCCTCCTCTGTAACAGAAGCCTGCTTTTTCAGTTGGGCACATGGTTGCCCCAGATAAACACAGTACTTTCCTTCCTCCACTGAAACTAGATATGGTCATGTGATTAGTTCTGCCCAATGGGACGTGAGCAGAAGTGCTGAGCGCAACTTCCTGGAAAGGTCCTTAACCAGAGGGGCCTGTTCTTGCTTCCCCCTTTCTCCAGAAGAGCTAGCTGGGATGACCATCTTGGATATTGGGAAGAACTTGGGTATGGAAGACACATGTAAAAGGTAAAAGATAGGAAAACTCTGGTCCCTAATATGGACCCCTTCAGACCTAAAAGAGACATAGACCTCAATTTAAAAAACAAAAACAAAAACTGTGTTTTGGTGTTTTCTCTCCCATATCGTTAAAGTGAATCCTGACTCATACACAGCTGACACTCAGAAACCTTTAGAAAATAGCTATTCATTCAACCTGCTGCAACACAATGAACCCTGGACTGGGAAACAGTTACTGGATAACTGATAACAACTAAGGGGAGTTCTGGTCCAGATTCTATCACTAGTTAGCTTGTTAACATTCAACAAATCAGTTCTTTTTTTAAAGCCTCAGTTTTCCCCTCAGCAGAATATGGGCATTAAATTAAGACTTCTTCTTCAAATTTACCACCCCATGAGAACTTTTAGAAAAATATAGCATGAGCTCCTGTGTGAAATATCCTATCAAGCTTAAAGATAATAGGGAAAGAAGAAACTGGTCGTAAACACAGTCAATATTTGCTGTGCTGCTAACTCATGCCAGGCACCATGGTAAGTACTGGAAACGTAGAGGTAAGCTAAACAGAGAAAGATATTAACAAATATTGTAAATAGATAAAGATTTGCATAGACTAGAAGGATATACATTATAGAACCATGTGTCAGGGAGACATTAACTGGTTGTGCGAAGAGGATATCAGGAAGGAACACAAGAGGTAGTGATATTTAAACAGAAATATGAAGGATGAACAGGAGTTAACCAGGTGAAGAGTAGGAATAAAGAAACACAGAAAAATGTATCTTAAGTGAACCATAAGGATTCCTTAAGGACGAGTTAACCAAGATTATTGAACCAGGATAAGAGATTCATAGATTTACTCTCTCAGACCTGACCCTCTGAGAAATTGATGCCTCCAGGCAAAATCTCCATCCAATCACTAACACTCATGGTTTTCAACTCTGTATGATATTTTTGCTTGAAGTGGCAACGCTGAGCATTTTTAGACTAGATGTTTTCCCTTTCACGTGTATAGCACTTTTCAACTCACTGTTTATAAAGCAGACTCACATGTATAATTTCACCTAATACATGAGGTAGGTGGTATTATTCTCAATTACACAAGCAGAAATGGAAACCTATTAAGCGGCAGACTTGTGGTCAAACAGATATTAAGTGGTGGGACCTGGAGTTTTCTTCTGATCTTATATTTCCTGGTCCAGTGTTCTGTCCACCCCTCTCTTTCTGGTGAAGAGAACATGTGTACATATAAGTGTGACTATAAGGGAAAGAAATTGATTTATCCTTTTGAAAGGAAATTTGGCCAATTAATCCAACAAGGCTAGCTAGTGAGATTAAAGTCAAATGATTTCTTCACTCCATTTAGGACCTGCTTCCTAGCCACATGAGAAAATAAATGAAGATTTTAAATCCACCCATTGGTTTTTGACCCCAAATATTATTACACAACATGATCACAGCCTTAATTCAACAGAATTGGCTCTGTTTCCAAAGAATCAACTCTACCTTCAAAGAATAGAGATTCAGCACCATGGGGAAGACTGCAAAGTATGTGCCATAAGCTCTGAAGGTGGTTCTCAGGAATGTCCAAACATGTTTTGAGCAGTGGCAATGTCATCTGAATAAGGGTTCATCCTGAGCAAGATCTTGGAGGATGATCAGCAGTTCTTTGAATAAAGTGTTTCTAATATAGTAACACACATTGAATTATACACTTCTAAATGGGTGAATTGTATGATATGTGAATTATATCTCAATAACATGATTTTTAAAAAGTAACCTCATTTGTTTATTTTGTACATTCTGCTACCGCAGGTATAGGTGTCGCAAAGCTAAGGGAGGTATCTTTATGCCCTTAGGCTGCAATTAAGTTGGAGAGACATAAAGCCACCATTAACCTTCCTGATTATGAGACAGCTGGTGACCTCCTATCATCTCCTTGGGTGCCATGAGCTCATGATCTCCCTTACTTCACAGGAGCCCACGGGGCTAGATTGAGCCTTCCAGTCTTTCTTCAACAAGAATCTTTGAAATGGGAGTCTTTCGAGAACAATTTCCATGTCACAGGTCAGGTGCCTCGGGGCCTGCCAAGTATTCATAGAAACTGACCAATCTCCCAAAGCCCTTCCTGAAAACCATTTCCTCAAAAAGATGCCCTATAGCAGAGTTCAAGGAAGCTGCAGAAATCTCCAGCCTGTAGGGGCAGCAAATGGGAAACAAAGGTTGGAAGGTTAAAGCTAATTACTCTGAGGGATCCGTTTGGTCAATGGCTTGGGGCCTTTTAAAACCAGCAGCAGAATTAACTCTGCATTGGGAGATTAATTGGGTGAAAGGCAGTGGCATCTTGACATTCAAGAGAATAACTTCCTTGGCCAAATTCACTAATAACCGACAGAACCTAGGTGAGAAATGGAAAAGAGGAGTCTAGTTATCAAAAAGTTTTGCCTAAAGCTGATCTAAACACACACATATTTATATATCATTTAGACATTTATGCATAAAATCCTCTCTTCATCTTTTGTATCCTCTTTTTGTTTCTCTTCTATTTTCTTTCTTTTAACTCATTCTTCAAAGGGTCGACCCCGTGCCAAGCACTGAGAGAACAACACTGCCATATGTCCTTCTCCCACATAGTTTCTGGTTATTGGGATTTTCCACATAAAGAATCTAGAATGTTGCAAAATTGCTTCTCACACTCATTCTTGCAAGTGGTTCAGCCTAGAGCTGTGTGTGTGAGTGCTCCACATAGGAGGAGGTGTCATTACTGGAAAATGACTTCTTTGGTCAAGATCAGATTGATTTCGGGCACCAACCATTCTTGGGGTTTTCAGAGGGACCATTAAAGCTGGAGGCAGTTACAGAAGGCCAGAGACCCAGGGAAATCCTAATTTTTGATATCTTTGGAACAGAATGGGAGCCCCCAAATCACAGAAATCCTGATTTTCAAAATCTAGCTAGCCACAAAGAATCCTGATTTTCTTTAATTCCTCAGCAATGTAGGAGACCGAAACATCACAATGGATGATTTAGGAACAGGGAATTTGTCAAACCACCAGTGCTGTCAGCATCTCAAGATTACTGACACCGATGGAAAAGTAGGTGGGAACCCAAAGTATCTTTGTATTTATTCAAACACCAGAGGTCAAAATGACATCAGAATGGTATTTCCATGGAAGAAAGTCATACATATTTGAGCTCATTAGGATTAAGTTCTGCTATGACTAAAAGAGATGTAGAAAATTGTTGCTTAAATAAAGAAGAAGTTAATTTCTCTCTCATGTTTAACAAGTCTTGAGGTGGGCATTCAAGAGCTGATACATGGGGTCCACAATGTTAGCAACCAGGATCCTTCCATATGTAGTCCTCTATTGTATGGCTTCCCTGGTTGTCTAGTGGTTAAGATTCGTTGCTCTCACCACTGCAACCAGGGTTTGTTTCCCAGTCAGGGAACTACACTTATCCATCTGTTGTCATTACAGTGGCTGTATGTTGTAATGATGCTGAAAGCTATGCCACCGGTATTTCAAATACCAGCAGGGTCACCCATGGTGGACAGGTTTCAGCAGAGCTTTGAGACCAAGACAGACCAGGAACAAGGGCCTGGCCACACACTTCTTAAAAAATTGGCCATGAAAACCCTCTGAATAGCAGTAACGTTGTCTGATATAGTGCTGGAAGGTAAGAGGATGGCGCAAAAGGATGGGGCAGGGTTCTGCTCTGGAGTACACTAGGAGTTGGAATTGACTCAATGGCACTAACAGCAAATGTATGACTTCCATTCCCAAAATATCCTCAGGATCCAAATTTCCTTCTGAAGTCAGCCAGCACACTCACATTCTGGAAGCAAAAAGGAAGAATGAAGAGAGAATGACAAGCCTCCTCTCTTTTAAAGCAAGTTCCTGGAAGATCCCAATGACACTATTGCTCATATTACACTGGCCAAAATGTACTCACATGACCACATCTTGTTGAAAGGTGGGAAATTTGACCAGGCAGCAATACGCCCAGGTAAAACTTAGGGTCTGATACTAAACAAAAAAGTAGAATGGTTTATGAGCTCAGCTATAGATAATCTCTGCCATGGTCATCCATGAAATAGCTAAAAACGAAAAACACAATGTTTTGTAAGCCAGCTATGGTATGAACTATCCAAGATCTTTGGGAAGGAAAACTACTGTCTCTCTAAGCCTCAGTTTTTTCTCTTGTGAAATGAGGATACGTGATCAATCAGGCGTCATCCCTCTCGTTTTTTGAAACCTGTTTGACTTGGATAGGTTGTGTAGAGGATTTTCTCAATTCCTAGGCTGGAAGCGTCTTAACAACTATCTACAAAACCTGAGTATCTTTTGGTAATACATGCCTGACCAGGACACGCCACATTCAGTAAGAAGGCAAATCTATCAGAGTGTGGTCAAGCTAATGACAAAGAAGACCAAGGTTCATCAAACTCCAAGTTAATTGCCAATAACTGGTCAACTCCCAATTAAGGAGTTGACTTAAAAGCCAGACAGTTAGGATTACATTAGTTCTTATTTTTCCGAAAACTTGTTCAGCCATGGAGATGAATGTCTTTTTTCTTGCTATTAAAGTGCAAGTGATCCCCCTGGGAAACACGCTGAGGACAGATAGAGGAAGGAAAAAGAACGTCACGGCATCTTGTGCAGCTTTCCCAAACACAGATGCTAACTCAGCTTCTGTACATTTAGATCAATCTGGATGTGCACACACATGGTTACAAGGGGAGATGATGGTGTCCAAGAGAGCTCTATATGCCTGGGTTTTTCCGGCAATTGACTGGGGAAATTTCAGCGTTCCTGTTGTTGACCCAGTATCTAGAGGTAATTCTCTAACCTTCACCTTCACTGCCCTTTAACCACCCAAGGCACACCACCACTCCCTTAGATATCACCATCACCAAAAAACCAATCCAATTCTAAAGTCTCAGAGTCTGAAATTCATGGTTTTTTAATACAACCTAAGGTGCTGCCATAATGTTGGGGCTAAGATTTCAGTCTCAGGACTCGGGTGGTTTGGGTGCTGGGTCCTGTTCTGAAATTTACAAGCTGAGTGACCTTGAGCAAATTGCTTAACTTCTGTACACCTCAGATTCCTCCTCTGCAATATTGGGAGTGATATTGATATTTATCTCTTTATGGGAATATTAAATACAACAATTCCTGACATATAAGCATTTGATAAATGTTACCTTAAAAAAAAATGCAAGCAAATTTTTATTCTTCTACATTCCACTTCTTCATTTCCGCTACTTTGGCCTTATTTCCAACTCTGTTCCTAAATCTTTCCCATTTCCCTGGATCTGTCATTCTGGAGTCTCCTGCTAGCTGGAGACCATGGGGGAGCTGTCTCCACAGCAATCTTGCAAGCCCCCTACTCTGTTTCCTTAACCTTCCTCAGTACTGTCGGGAGAAAAACGCTTATGGATGCTAATTGGCAACACTATAAACTCATACCCAGCCTCAGCTGGGTTTGGAATGCTAAGAGGCACCTCTGTTAGTCATACCTAGTTCCCACTTTCCATAATGAGGTTCCCATTTTCCATACAGGAAGCTCTTATGCCGGCCCTTCCCTCTCAGCATGAATACATTCTTTTCTTCATACAGGACCTAATTCACTCAGTCAATATTTACTCAGTCTCGTCCGTGGGCTAGATTAGTGGTTTCCAAGAAAACTACTCACACTAAGGGAAGTCTGAGGCTCATTTGTTCATTCATTCATTCATTCATTCGTCTATTAAAAATGGTCTTAACACTTCAGAGAGAACACCAAGATCTTTAATACATTTCTCTCTCCTTCCTCTCAAACTTTCTCTTAAACTGAATCCACACTTTCTTCTGATGTCTAAGGAAGAAATGCTTCCTATTTCCTAGCAAGTCTACTTCATTCATCTGCGTTTGTCTCCATTCTCTTCCTTTGTTATTCATTTTCACATTTCTTCTTTTCTTCTCTTTGGCCAATTCCTTATTCTTCAATTATTTCAAGAGTTTGCATTCAGAAAACAAAACAAGCATTTTTCTGTTTTGTTTTTGCTGTCACTCTTTTTCTCCTCTCCTTTTTAAACATCCCAAGCACATCTAACACTTTAAAACTGATCTCCCATCCACTCCTCCACTCCTAGGAATGTGGTTTAACCCCTGAGACAAATGGCTCTCTCCAAGGTCACTAATGGCCATCTTAGTGACGAGCGCAAAGGATCTTCCTCAGTAGTCATGTTACTTCTCTTTCCTTCCTTTAACATTTAGCCCTGAAGATAGCCACCTTCTTGAAATAGCCTTCCTTCTTCTGTCATTTTATTCTGAGTGCTATTCTGAAACATTTCTGACTATTTCTTCTTCCTGTCCTTCCCTGGATGCCGGCTTTCTGACCACCTCTGGAGGCTTTCCCCCAAAGTCTGTTGTCTCTCTTCCTTCCTTCTGTTCCTGTTCCTTCTCCTCGGTCAGTTTCATTGCTTTGTGAATGTTGAACTTGTATTTCCCTCTCTGTGCCCTAACCTATTCCCCAAGTTCCAGACATCAGATTTCTAGTAGTTACTGGACTTCTCCATCTAGATGGTCGAGGCAATTACATGTCTCAAAAGGAATGTGTGGCTTTCATCACGCTTTGCTCTGCTTCTGCAAAGGCTCCTTAAATGCCCCATTTCTGCAGTCTTGCCATTTTTCCTGGTCATGATCCATAGTGCCCATTGTAGCCAAAGATATTCTTCTTAGATTCACATATATCATTCTTCCATTCAAAAACCATTGATCAAAATCCTTCTACAGAGAAAAACGAAATTTAAAATCTTTACTAATGTAGCGCTCAAACACCTCGATGATTTGGGTCCAACTCATTTTATCAGTCTCATTCACTGATTCATCCAGTCAGTCAACAAATATTTATTGAGCACTTAGTATGAGCTAGGTACTGCCCTAGACATCGTGAGTAAAATAGACCAAAACAACAACAATAATAATAATTTATTATTTAATTTATTGTTGTTATTATTATAATCCCTGACATTATGGAGCTCCCAGTTTTGTGTGGGTTCTTCTTCCATGTTAGGCTTCATTCCACTTAAACTAAATTATTCCTTTTTTTCTGGTCAATGCAATTTTGTATTTCACTCTTTTTCTTGATTTTTTTTTTTAATGCATGGATTTTCTTTTCTTCATTTCCTTCTCTCCTGACAAAAATTTCATTTTAGCATGTTAGCCATGATCATGAGTGAAAGCTCAGAGAAAGAGGTTCAAAATCTATCACATGCCCCCTCTTCACCCTCACCCCCTCCCTTAGTCGCCATGTACACTGTGGGTTTCAGAAACACCAAACTCTCGTAGCTCCTGGACTGGCCATGCCCTCTCACTGCTCTGTACCTTTGCTGTTGTGTTGATCCCAGTATCTAGAAGGCTTTTCTCCCTTCTTTTCCTGGCTAACTCCAGAAGACAGTTGAACTGAACAGTGAGAGCCTGGATGGGAATCCTGGCTCCACCCTTTACCTCTTGCATGACTTGGGCAGGTTATCTAATCTCTCGAAGGCACAATGTCATCACCTGTATAGTGTGGCTAACAATAGTAGCTACATCATAGAGGGAGTTGCCATGATTAAATGAGATAATACATGGAAAGCAAATAGAACATTGCCTGACAAATGCAAGGCCTCAGTAACCGTTGGCTGTTATTATTACTGTCACAGTCCTGTGGTAGAAATAAACCAGGGGCAATGAACACACATAAGAAGAACAGTTAATATAACCTTGAGAGGTCTGGGAAGATTGGAGGAGTTGCCCCTTCTTATGCGTGTTCATAGCCCCTGGTTTATCTCTACTGTAGGACTCTGACAATATATTTTATTTGAATATTTATATATCTGAGTATAGGTGCCATGTCTTATTTATATTGTATTCACAACACATAGCACAGGGACTGCCTTTGCAAAAGCTCAATAAGGTTGAGTGAATGAAAGAATGCATCAAATTTAAGTGCAGCATCAACTTCTTCTCAAAAAGGCATTTCTGGCTCTCTTCCAGCCCAGACTAGGTAAGCCATTCTGTTTTATTCCCCACAGCATCTGACACTTCTGCATTTCACAGTCATACTTACCTGGGCAATATCTTACTCTCCTGCTGGACAGTAAGCTCTCCGAGAGAAGCCACTCCATCGACAGGGCATATCCCAGGGTCAGTTTGCTGAGGGAATACCTGACCAGGGCTGAGATCACTCTTAGAAAGGGAGTTGCTAGCAATGCAGTAATTGCACTGCTGAAAATACTGATAATGAGCTTGACTAGGTAGCTGGGCCTTGCTCACACTTCCTGCCCTCCTCCAGAACCCCATGCTTGCATAGCCCAAAGACCCTATGCTCAGTGTGGCAACGCTGTGGAATCCAGCTGCTAGAATCAAAGGAAGGGGGTGCGGAGCAGCCAGGGAGCCATTGGAATTGACCATCCCGAGATCCCATTTCATCATGTGAATGCACTTAGTGACACATCAGGAAACTTTTTTCCATAAGCGATTTTGTTTTTTCACTTCACTTGTGGACATGTTGAAAGATGACACATACGTTTTCAGTGAAGTCACTGACAATCACGGGAAGCCAGTAGCAACAGCTGGTGGGTCCGAGCTACCCTGAGGCCATTTAATCTCTTGGCCTCTCACATTGGGAAAGCAGTTTGAGGAAGATAAAGACTCCGTTAAAAATTTTTTTTTTTTTTTTTTAAAGAAAGAGAACAAGAACATCAAGGAGAAATTGTACGGCTTGAGGCAGCTGTTGCCATTACTAAAAGCTAAGAAAGAAGGCAGGAGGGGCCCTCCCCCTGGTGGATGACAGTGAGGCTTGCTATCAGCAGCCAGTGTGGCCAGGACCAGCTCCTGGGAGAAAAGCACTTCCTTTGTGGAATGAGATAGCAGAAGATTTCCAACTCCCAGCAGACCAGCCTAGGGAGTCTGGGCTTGGGGGTCCCGTTCAGATCCGGAATGCCTGGACTTATAAACAATGTCAATATCACTCATGAGAGACGAGTAACAGGAGACAGACAATTAACTGGCCAGGGAACCCTGAAAACAGTCATTAAAGTCTTGCAAGATGCAGGCAGCAGCGTGGTACAGCTGTTGAGCATGTCAATGAGGGATTCTGGGGGAGAATGCCATTCCAACAAGGCCAAGAGTTCTTACCCTGTCTGCTTGCGCTGCGGGAACAATATCACACATCAGAACCTCTTCCCAAAAGCAAAGCAAAAGAGAGAAGTGGATGGTGGAGGTCCCTGATGCTCACATATTTCCTGCTGAACTTAGAGGTCTACATGCTTAGCTAAGATTTCATGATCATATTTTTGTACATCAATCAATTAAAAGAAGCCATCCTTCAAAGAGAAAGCTTGGTTCCTCCTGAAACTGAGACATTTGTTAGACAAAAGGAATAGCTGACCAGGAGAAATGACCACCTCTGCTATTATAATTCATGAGATTGAAAATCTATCATAATTTACTGATCAGCTCCAAGAGGTTTGTTACACCACGTTCGCAAAGATAAATAAGGTACAGTTCCTGACCTTGAGAAACTCAACAGTAACAAGCTGGAGACAGCCACGTAAAAAGGCAGTTACCAGTGGAGTATGTGCTGTGATGGAGGTCTGTGCCCACTGTGAGCACCGAGACTGAAGAGGGGCTGAATGAGGCTGGGGCTGAATGTGGGGAGTGGAGAAGAAGGGGAGGATGGAAGGCAGCAATAAGGAAAGAGAAGTTAAGGCTGCGAAGGCACAAAGTGGTCTTCCTCCCACAATTTTTTTTGCATTTGTACTTGTGGGCCCTTCATTGCTCCTTACACACATTAAATGGTGCTCTGCTCCCTCTCTGAAATTTTTCTAACCTTCTCTCATTCTTCCTCTCAACAGCCTTCCATTCCTATTTTGCTCATTCTTAATTTATGTTCCCTACCTGTTTATATCTATATTTATTTCATTTCTGACATGTGGAACGCACTTCCCAGTGTCTGCAGTATATCGATCCATCCATCATTCAAATTCTGTCTTCCTCTGACTCCCCATCTCCAAGCTACTCTCTCCTGACCTCATGGAGCAAAGGTTTTTGCTTAACAATGGGCAAGAGAAGAAATTTGGTTGTTGAACATGCTAACATAAAAGAGGGTTCATATTTTTTTGTAAACATTTTCAAGAAGATGGCATATCCAGGGCTTTGAAACAACTTGGCTGTTCGTTGTTATTGCCTCGTTGGATACTCAAATCATTTCTACTCAAAGTTTACAATAGGGGAATTGTATTTTGAGTGATAGTATCTTTTGACTTCGGGATGTTATAGAAGATTTAGGTTATTTTTTGTTTCCCACAATATATTCCTTTCAGAAATTCACCCCTCTACCACCACCATATTCTTTTTGAGTTGGTCAGTTATATGGCCCACAGAATTGGAACTATGACCCAAACTACTCACTCCAAATAACTCATTTCCCTGGCTGCAGTGACTGGCTTGGGCATGAGAACATGACATAGCACCCAGACAAATCAAAGCCATCCTAGGATGTTTTCCTGAAGTCATTGGAAAAAAAGACAATCTAGATGATCTGACATTGCTAACAGCATGTGAAGAACTGTGGTGGGGATCTTGGACACTCTTTGGAAAAGGCACAAGTGAGAACAAAGTAATACAGAAAACAGAGGGGGGACAGGTGAGAGAGACAGAGGCTGAGAGAGAGGATAACTTTTTTTCCCCTTGAATTCAGCTATGTCCCAAACTAGAACCACCTTTCTTGAACTTCCCAGGTATGTAAACCTAACAACTCTTTTTGTTACTTGTTGTTTTTCATCGAGTTTGTGACTCTTGGAACCAAAAGTATTTTTTTAATCCAGTAGGATAGACCTTTATCAACTGATACATTGACGATAATAATTTCTTAAATGAAAACAGGGATATATCACTGTAAAATGGAAAGAGAATGGACTATATATATACATATATATATATGGTGGGACATTACATGATGACAAAAGGCTTAATCCACCAGGAAAACATAGCAATCCTAAATATATATGCATACACCAACAACAGTCTCAAAATATATGAAATTATTTTATAGATATATAATTTCAACAATTACAGCTGAAAACTTTAACACTCAATTGTAGCAAAAACAGAGCTACTAGACAGAAAATCAGCAAGGGTATAGACTTGAATAACACAACCAATCAGCAGGATCAAATTCATATATCTAGAACAATCTACTCAGCAATAGCAGAATACACATTTTTTTAAGCATCCATGAAACATTCACCAAGATAGACATATTCTGGGCCGTAAAACAAGCCTCAACAAATTTAAAAGAATTAATATCATACAGAGTATGTTCTCCGAATCAAACTAAATCTTGATAACAGAAAAACAACAGAAAAATCTCAAAATACTTGGAAATTAAACTTCTTGTAAATAATCCATGGTTCACAAAGGAAGTCTCAAAGGAAATTTAAAAAAATACACAGAACTAAATGAAAATACAACATATCAAAATATGTGGGGTGCATCTTAAAGTGTGCTGAAAGGGCAATTCATAGAACCTAAGACATTAGAAAAGAGCAAAGCTCTCAATCAATAATCTAAATTCTGACCTCAAGAAACTAGAAAAGGAAGAGTGAAATAAACACAAAGCAAGAAGAAGGAAGGAAATAATAAAAATAAGAGGAGAAATAAATGCAATTGAATACAGGAAGACAATCGAGAAAATCAATGAAACAAAAAGCCAGTTTCTGCAATAAAGTTAATAAACCTCTAGCAGGACTGACAAAGATATGAGAGGAAAAGACACAAGTCACCAACATCAGGCATGAAACAGGGAATATTGCTATAGATCCTGCGACCATTAAAAGGGTAATATAGGAGTAATACAAATAACTTTATGCTTATAAATTTGATAACATTGAAGAAATAGACCAATTCCTCAAAACCACAACCTACCATCACTCAACCAAGATGAAGTAGGCTCCTGAATAGTACTATAGCCACTAAAGAAATTTAATTTATAATTAAAACTCCAAAAAAGAAGTCTTCAGGCTTAGATGGTTTCATTGAAGAAATTTACCAAATATATAAAGAAGAATCAACACCAATTTTATACAATCTCTTCCAGAAAATAGAAGAGGAAGAAACCCTTCCCAACTCATTTTATTAGGTATTACCCTGATACTAAACCAAAAAAAGAAAACTATACACCAATATCTCTTATAAACTTAGATGTAAAAATTGTCAATGAAATATTAGTAAATTGAATCCAGCAATGTATAAAAAGAATTAAAAGCCATGACCAGGTAGGTTATATTCCAAGTATGTAAGACCTGGATCAATATTCAAAAATCAATCAATGTGGGGCCAGCCCAGTGACATAGTAGTTAAGTTCACATGCTCTGCTTTGGCTGCCTGATGTTCACAGGTTTGGATCCCAGGTGCACACCTAGCACCACTCATCAAGCCATGCTGTGGCAGCATCCCATATAAAATAGAAGAAGATCGGCACAGATGTCAGCTCAGAGCCAATCTTCCTCACCAAAAAAATCAATCAATGTAATCCACCATATCAACAAGCTAAAGAAGAAAAAACATATCCTGATATCAACTGATGTAGAAAAAGCATTCGACAAACTCCGACAACCGTTCATGATAAAAAGTCAGCAAATTAGGAATAGAGGGGAATTATCTCAAATAGATAAAGAAAATCTACATAAAAACCTACAGCTGAAATCATACTTAAAGGTGAAAGACTGAATGCTTTCCCCCTAAGATCAGGAACAAGGCAAAGATATCTATTCTCACTGTTATTATTCAACATGGCACTGAAAATTCAAGCCCGCCCTCATTCAAGTCGACGGTCTGAAACAGGCCTAATGTTGGCAATGGGGTTGGGGGGCCAGGCAATTGTCACAGGAAAGAGACACATATATATTTAGAAAATGACAGGTGGGTAGAGTAGAGCGTCTGAGTTGTATGACGGGTCGAGGTGTGTGGGGGGGGAGGTTTGAACAAGTACTGGCAAACTAAAAAAGGCCCTCGAATCATTGCTCCCACTGTTAGGTGAGTCATAGGAGCTATGAAGCCAGTGTCCCAGGTTACAAGTCCCCCACCTGCATGCTCCCCACCAAATCGCCCCGTGAATCACACCAGCAAAACTACATTCTGTGCAGCACAGCACAACTCGTGGCTCTGCGCTTAAAGAGCAATTTTAATGTTATCAGGCCAGCTGGGGCTTGTTTTTGAGTCTGTGGAAAGAGAGGAAGCTCTCAAACAGGAAGCTGGGATTGGGTTACCCTGACAAATCTGTGATTTTGCTCATGACTTTAGAGCAGAGGAATGTTCCCTGAAAAACTGCATTGCTACAAGCGAGTCTAAAATATATACATACATGTTTAAGCCAATGTGGCTGCTTGGAGCTGGTGCCGATTCTTAAAGTTTGAGTGTTATCTTTATTTTGTCCTAAGAAAAATGCCTTCCCTCCTACAGGGAAGCTGTCCCCTTCTCTTGGATAGTCTTCAGAATCTGCTTTCAAGGTTTCAAGCTCAAACCTCTAACTGGATCCCAACACCCCCAGCTTTTCAGAAATCTCTAACACTCCCTCTCTGTCCTCACATATTCCACAGTCACCAATTCCTGGCCTATTTGTTTCTGAAATGGTTCTCAAGGGTGTGATCAATTACCGCTTAGGACGCTCATGGCTCCAGTTCAGAGTCTCACCATCTCTTATGCGGACTAATGGCACAGTTTCCTGAATCGTCTTCCAGACTCAGTCTCTACTGTAAACCTTTCTCCACCCTGCTGCCAGTGTGAGCTTCCCAAGACAGAAATTTGATCAAGTCATTTCCCTGCTTAGGTCGTTTCTGGTGGTTCATCATTCTAGCCATGACACTCAAAGTGTGGTTCATGGACAGGAGCCAGCCCAAGAATTTTGTTCCTGTCCATGACAAGGTAAGTAGAGAAACTGAGAGCAAGCATTTGGAAACTTTTAAGACATTTGACATTGCCATGTTATCCAAGTGTATGGCAAGTAGACTATGTCATTGAACCAGACTTGTGTCATTGACCGGGCCCTGTTGAACTTACATGGTGAGTCATCTGTGGCACTAACTCTATACTCCTATTGGTCAGTGAAAGTTTGGGGATTAAAAAACAACAAGTGGTCCTTCATTACAGATAGTTTGACAAGCATGGCACTGAAGGATAAAGTCCAAAGACTTCATCCAAAATCCTTCATTATCTGGCCTATATCCATGGTTCTTCCAGCATCTTCTGGAACTCCTATATCTTCCCCCATTCTGTGAAGCTTCTTGACAGTTCTCCAACCACTCTGTTCATTTTAATTCTTCTTTCTCAAATGCCCTTCCCCGCCTTGTCTGCCTAGAGACTTTCTCTCATCTTTACAGTTCTGCTAGAACAGCTTCGTGAAGCCATTTCTGATGCCATCATTAAATCCCCAACATGGACATTCCCTCCTTGTATCCTTCCTACTACCCAGTGCATTCATTCAAGAAGCTTGGATGAATAGAATAAGACAAAATCTCTGCCATCAGAAAGTCCCTAGTCTCATGAACTTCTTGTGTATTGTCTTCTTGAAGATGGTGGCCATGTCTTAAACATCTTTGTGTCTCTACAGCCTCTGTGCCATGAACACAGTAGGAACTGAGGCAATGATACATTTGGAATCAAGACTGATAATAATAGTTGAAACACAAAGAGGGACTGGAAAATCTTTTACCCTCTGGTTAACCTGTCTGGGCTTTCATTTCTCATTTTGTCACATGTAGGATTTGAATTGTAGCATACCCACAGTTCCTTTAAAGCTCAAATATTCTCTCTAGAGCCAGGAAATTCACTTACTGGAACTCCCTCCCTCCAGATTCCCCTAGAAGATGGTCCTCATCCTCTCCACCTCCACCCCATACCAACTCCTCAGACTCTAAACACAAAAGAAGGAACCACAGCTATGCATGTTGCTCTATTTTCCTTAGGCTTTTCATTGGGTCTTTCTTAATTATCACATCTTTTGGTGATGGTGGCCTTTCTGCTGCTGGCAGACTGCTCTTTAGCCAAGTAATTAAAATAGAAAAAAACAGAGACTTCAAATTTGGATTTGAATCTACCGAAATCTTTTCCAGGTGTTGCTGGGAAATTGAGGCAACAAGAAAAGGCATGTTTCAACATAAATACGGCACACGTTCCCTGGCCTGGGGAAGAGCATCCCATAGTCCTTCACACATAAAACAATAGATCTGGAACATCCCAAGGTAAACATATTAAGCTGAAAATAAGCTGGCATTGTGGGTAATTAAGTCAAATTGGCCCTCTTTAAACCTACTCAATTGAGGTCAGTGTGCTTCCTCTTCTCCCTACTTTATAGATCAGATTCCAAAGAAATAGTGCTTGAAATATATTGTCCTTTGGGTTTTCAGATCAGATTTGAATCTTGTGTCCCCACGAGATTTCAGTGCAACAGAAAATTCTTTCTAGACCTGATCCAACATCCAATTTTTGATTTGGAATAGACAAATTCTATCTGACCAAATTCTTCCATTGCTCATATTTGATACTGCTGATGAATTGATTGAATTCTTCTTTTAAGTCACAGCAGTATCATGGACGGTGATCATTTTCCATTGCGTGGCCTTTCCTGAAAAGTGGGCAACATGCTCTGAGGGCAGTGTCTCCCTTCTGAGCCATCCTCTTGTCCAAAACAGGCATCCCAAACCCCTCCAAGCCTGGCTAGAGCTGACATCCTTCAAGTCCCAAATTAGGTACCACCTCGCGGATGTGCTCCCCACACTGGGGCAAATGACCTTCTTTCCTGCTCCCATAGTTTCCTTGAAAACCAGCCTTTGAAAGAGAAGTGATAGTGATGCAAATATCAAATTATCCCTAACTTGGTGATGAGCACAGCAAACAGAACGCATAATTTTGATGTCTTCTATCCTCAATTTTGTTTAATATAAGAAAAGTATTCAAACTAACAAAGATTAAAGAGTCTCATGTTTTTATTTCCTTAAACAATTTTCAGAAATACTCAAACTGAGTCAGAAATATCCAATAAGATGGTGAAAGATACCACAAGTATAATTATCCTACAAAAAGGGGTAATTTACCTCACCTGAAATGCCACAGTTACGTAAGAGCCTTAAATAATGCTGCTGAGGATGTTTTCAGAGGTGTCAGACATGAATCCATACTACGTTATCATCCCTCTTTTACAGTGCCTCCTTCTCTTACCACCCTCCCTGCACCACCATCCCAAACCCTTTCCATCAATTTGGCATGTGAATCTTGGTTAGCAATTCTTTCGTCCAAGACCACAGGAGAGAACGATTCTGCTATTAGTCTCTGGAGCGTGCCATGCAGAGATTTCTGTCACCATGGAATGCCGCTGCATCAGTTCATCTTTCAGACTCCTTTCACTGTAATTGACAGGCCAGCTCCCCTCCTCCCCTTTCCTTGGTGCCATACCCATGGGCTTGCTACACATATTAGTGTTTTCAAAGCAATATTCCCAGCAGGAGTTCCCAGAGTGGGCTGCACACCCAGGAGGAAGGAGATAAAGGTCTGAAAACTCAGTTTTAATTGCATTTGGATTTGGGAAGGCTGTTTTGATTAACAAGTAATGCTGTAACTGCATATCTCTTACAGTTTAATGAAAAGTTTTTTTTTTTCCCCTCCTTAAGAAAATGAAAGAGGGAGTCAGATAACTCCGCGACACCTCCCTCCCAACCCCCAAGCAATAATTTGATTCCAGCAGGCTGAGTAACTTGAACGCGGAGACGCTGACAAAAACCAACTTTCAAAGGGCTCTGGCGCCCTCTGCTGGCAATTTGTGCTGCGACCAACAATTTAAGAAAGGATTCCTCGTCTCAGTATTAGAGTTGACCTATTCCACTTAATTCATTTAAAGATGAAGAAGGTGGAGTTGAAGAGCTTCAATCAGTAAAGTCACTTAGCTTGTTAATAGCAACCGCACTGTGGTTCGAGAACACCCTAGCATGTTAGGAAATCCCTATTTTTGAATACTATGTATTTCCTTCCTAGCTATGTCCTTGAGCAAGTTATTGACTCAGTTTTCCTTTTCTACAACAAGTTAATAATAAAGATCAAGTGGCTTTGAAAGGATTGAAAAAGGTACCATTCTTCAAGAGACATTATTTACCTGGTAGTTTCTGGCTTTGGCATCATCAAGGTTGCTTGGATAAGAGAGTCATCAAGGCTGATGAGTCCCCCTCCCTATTTCCTGTTCTGTGAGTTTGACTATGATAAGGTGGGTAGTAGGTGACAGTCTTTGGTTAAAGTTATATAAATTACTGTGCTCCTGAACACGTCTTATCTGTGCCCATATTTATAGCAAAGTACAATCCATATAACTTTAGGACCATGTAAAGCACAGATGTGGTCTTAATTACCAACCCTCCTTAGCAATTTGCTAGGACACTACCTTCTTCCCTTGAAAAACAGTGACCGAATGCCCTCTCTTCTTTTTCTTTTTTCTTTTCTTTTTTTTTTTCCTAATTCAGCATCATCACATCCAGGTTCACATCAGCTCTGCCACTTTCTTAGAGCTAACGTGCTCATAATGGGAAGTTCTTGAAATCTCTTTATGTAATTGTGAATCTTTGTCTTTAGTTTGTATCACTTTGGCAATGCCAAATCTGGCTGAATTCAGAAACTTTAAAATGCATAGCAGTCTTCCAGTGGGAACTTGCTCTGATAAATTCCTTCTGCCTGTGAAAGCCACTATAAAAATGTCAGCCCTGGTAAAAAGCATTTTATAGAACTTCCTGGCTTTAGGTAGAAAAGTACAATGGCTGGGTTAGGTATTGGTTGAAGAACTATTTCCCCGTTGTACAGAATTCTTTTCCTCAATACGTAGATATTTGTTGAATATCAGCTACACGTGGGCATCATTCTTAATAAAGTATACACAGGGAGCAAGAGTGACTGGAGGTAACCCTACAAAGCCTGTAGTCCAGCAGGAAGGATGGTTGTTGGTCAGGTAGCATTTGATAACTTCCTCTTTGCCACCATAAACCATTCCACTGATTGCAAAGGTGGTACTTAACAGCTGGCTGTCTGTGCAGCATGGTGACTGTAGTCAACAGTACTGTATTGTATATTTGAAAGTCGCTAAGAGAGTAGATCTTAAAGCTTATCACAAGAAAAAAGTTTATAACTATGTATGGTGATGGATGTTAACTAGATTTATTGTGATGATCATTTTGCAATATATACAAACATCAAATAATTCTCTTGTTCACCTGAAACTAACATAACGTCGTATGCCAATTACATCTCAATAAAAAAAAGAAATTTAATAGCTTACAAATAAAAATATTTGACATTAGGGTTGGGGCGAAACTTGCTGTAAGCTGTTTCCTGGGATTTTACTATTAAATTATTTTGAACATGCACACGTATTTTTTTTTTACAAGATTTTGAATACAGACACAAAAGCAGGTTGTAAACTGTAGAGAGCTGCCCCAGACAGTACTATAAGATCTCCCAGATATTATATTTAATGTCCCAGATAGTTTGCCTCCCAGCTTATAATCTTTTAACCACACTGGTAGCCTTCTAGCTTTAGTGTTCAAAACATATGTCAGAAGACAGAGTCAAAAAATGAGCGTTCCTGTGTCTCAGTGCCCACAGTTTCTCATTCCGGAGACGCAAAGTCAAGTCCAAGATTCTGATGTGCATGGCTACCAGACAATGCTCTAAGAAATACTGTGCTTCGGGATGCGGATTTCTTTTATATTAATTCAGTAACACCTTTTAAACGATGATTTTGGAGCTACACGTGTTGATCGGATATCTTCTGTATGCCAGGCATCCTGTAGGTGCTTGCCCATGGTGGTTCAGAATAGCGGTTAAGAGCAAAGAGGGTAGATCCTCTGGGTTCAGTCCAGCTCACTGAACCTCTCTGTCACCACCATCTCATCTGTAAAATGGAGGATAATCATAGCATCTTCATCACACACTAATTGTGATGATGAGATGGTTTGAATATGTAAAGCATTTAGCATAGCACCTGGAACGTGAAGGCAGATGTTCCCATTACACATAGGAAATTGACACTAAAAACGTCCAAGTGGTTTGACCAAGTACACACAGCTGGTAAGCAATATTGCCAGGATCAAATTCCACATTAACCTGAAGCCTGTTTGGAAACATATGTAATCCATGCTACTTTTACTCCCAATGAGCTTTTGGACAAAGCAAGGCATTACTCATGAGAGTAATGGTGAAAACATTTTGAGGTGTTTGCCAAAGTCGGTGGCAGAGAACAAGAAGCCATATGTAAGGTTAGAAGAAAAACATCCATCTAGACCTGGAAAGATTTGTCCTCTGCCTGGTGAGTGGGAAAGTGTCTAAGAGTTTAGGTTAGCTAGAAACCCAATTTTCCAGAGACCCTGGATTCAATGAGAGCAAAATGGGAAATTTTAGCTTCTAATGAGTCGGAGAACAAATTGTTCTCTGGACCCTGGCAGGTGTCACGTGAAGAGCAGAGCGGGTCCATGCTGCACTGTTCTCACACCTGAGTGCAATCAGCCTCATCAGGTCCAAAGGTTCTTTCCTAAAAGTTAAAGGAAAATCCCACTTATTGCAAACTAAGATCATTTTATCCTCCTTTATCACCATTGGAAATGAGACTTCAAGTAAATCACATTACTGGTTAAAAAATATGCATTATTTCTCAACCATGGTAAAGAAAACAATACATAGGATAGCCATTCAATCAAGTGAGTAAGAAAACCCAGAGTAATTGTTTTTATTTCTGAATCTTCTCTGTGCTCCACCTTTTGACAAGTGCTGAATTGAACAGATAATGGTTGGATGTAGTAACATTTTCTTACGTTTCTCTATCACTCAGCACACACACACACACACACAAACACACAAATTATGCTTCTTATGTTAATAGTCTTTTATTTTAAAAATAAGCCCTCAAATTAGATACTGCAAAGACAGAACATTGAGATTGCGTAATTGACAGTGGTAAGAGTTGGCCTTCAAATCTGTATGATGATGGCATCTTGAAGTTTCTTTCTATATTTGAGTATTTGAACTTGTTCCTCCAAATAATCAAGTTCTACCAAAGAACAGACGTCAAGGATCCCAAGAAGAGCTTCTCTCTAAAGGGCAACTATGCTTTGCCCATTTCCATTCATATCCAAATTAATTATCATTGCCTCTAATACATTCCACTGCCTTCTCTTCTGCCAGCTCTTTCCAAATTACTTTTTCCTCTCCCACCATCTTTATTGTTTCCAGGTGCCACAATCATGATTTGTTTAACGGTTAGCAATTATAATGGCCATGACTAAATTTAACCAGCAATTGTGCAAAAGTTTGATATCCCAGTGTAACCCAAAAGTTACCTAGCTTTACAGACAAAAATGCAAGATATAGGATACCTTGAACAGCACACGTGAGGAAACAAAGGAGTTTCTTGGGTTTTTTTAATAAGGTGATAGGGGATTTCAGCTTTTAAGTCAGGGAGAACAAGAAAGGGGGTCATACTCTAGTTGGTTAGAAGGAATTCCCTTAGATCTAGTTGACAAGAATGGAATGTGCTCTCTGGGTAACATGATACAGAGAAGGAATTTCTGAAAACAGGAAAAATGTCATAGTTTGCCTGCCAAATTAAATATCAGTACACTCCCATGGAGTAAGAGAGAGATCAAAAGCAGAGAGGCTGATTCCTGTACGCTTGGATTTGAGAGATGGATATGTGAGTGTGTGTGCGTGTATAAATATGTGTGTCCATGTGTTCCTGTGTGTATATACGTGTGTATACACGTGTGTATATGAATCTATACACGCATATACTTGTAGTTGTAAGACTAAACAAGACAGTAGAGCATGTAACAGCTACACATTTTGACAGTAGATATAGTAGAACTGTCAGAAAGTGAGAGGAAATGGAGAGATTATATGAAATGTAGGTTAAATTTGCTGATGGCCTTATATAGTATTTGCAGTAAAAGAGTATTACTTCAATCCAGATACCAAGAAAAATAGGAGGCTACCAGCTAATTTAAGTAGTGTCATAGGGCAAAACCAATAGATAGATAATAGCTAAGAAAAAGATGACACTAAAGGTATTATATAAAAATATGAATACACAAGTAATCATTACCATGAGTAAATTTTCCTAAATAACAAAAGCTTTATCCAAACAGAGAGCAAATTAAATAGGGAGGATATTTAAGGATTCTTTTATGTATAATTATACCAATAATAACTATATATAATTTTATAATAAATGGATTTTTATATGTAACATATACAGATATATAACATTCATTACATATACAACATTACATATTCAAACATATATAGGTGCATATATCATATTATATATGTAGTATAATCATACACATAACAGAACTGAGACCAACCATATCATCATATCATTGTATCAGTAAGTATAAATGGACTTATATCACCTATTAAAAGGAAAAGATTTTCAGAATGGTTAAGAAGGCAAAATACAATATTACGCTATGTATAAGAGGCATGTTCATATACAAAGAGATTCAGAAACATTAAAAACTAAAGGATAGGACATCCAGACAATGGAATATTCTTCAGAACTACAAGGAAATGAGCTATGAAGCCATGAAAGACATGGAGGAAACTCAAACACATATGACTAAGTGAAAGATGCCCATCTGAAGAGGCTGCGTCCTGTATGATTCCAACCATATGACATTCTGGGAAAAGCAAAACTATGGAGAGAGTAAAATGTCTGTGGTTGCCAGGGGTTGGGGAGAGGGAGGGATGAACCAGTAGAGGACAGAGGATTTTTAGGGCAGTGAAGCTATTCTGTATGATGGAGTATGATGAATAGAGATCACTGTACATTTGTCAAAACCCGTAGAATGTATAACACCAAGGGTGAACCCTAATGTAAACTATGGACTTTGGAAGATTACGACACATTAACAAATGTACCACTGTGGTGCCAGACATTGGTAACAGGGGAGGCTATGCTTGTGGGGGACAGGAGGTATATAAGAAATCTCTGTATGCTCTGCTAAATTTTGCTAAAACTGCTCTAAAAAATAGCCTACTAAAATAATATAAATAAACAAAAGGATAGTTAAAGATAATACAAGCAAAAAAGGAAAGAAAGCAGGGGTCACAACTTTTATGATTAACAAGATTGATTTAGATCTTCAAGTGTTAAAAGTCACTTTATAATGCTAAAGGCAACAATTTGCAATAAAGCAATTATAGATATTAATATTTATTCACCTAATAACATAGCAACACTTGTTATAGATGATTAAATAAGACGAAAGCGAAAATACACAGAGTAATAATTGGAGACTTTAACACACATATCTCAATTCAAGAGAGATGAAGCTGACCAAAAACTAGCAAGTGTGTTTAAGACTTAAGCAACTGCATCTGATGCTGCTACTGTCCCAGCGCAAAGCTCTGGATCTCATCTCTGATTTCTGCCACATTGTTGGTAGACAGTTCCAGGTGAAGTTTGACTCTATTCCTGCTGATAAGGTCTCACCTCAGGCATGGGTCTCCACACATCTTTCACTTTCTGCTGCAAGAATTCTACATGTAGACACTGGCAAGACCCCATTTGGCAAGCCCATATGCACAGCCCCAAAGCGTGGGGAAAAAACCATAGCCTCTAAGGAGGACCCCAATGCTGGAGATAATTACTTCACACTCAACCCAGAATGGACCACTATGAAAGGCTTTACAGGAGCAGAGAGAGCCTGGGGAGGATGGAGCCCCAGTTTTGCCAAGTGACATCCTCAATAACACGCTCTTGACTGCTCCTCGTCGCCTCATCCTTTCCAGTCCTGCAGTCCTTCTTCCAGGGATGACCTCGTACATAGACTATCTGTATAAGGCAATCCTTGTCTTAAGACTTGTGTCTTCTCTGGAGGAATCCAAACAAAAATAACTACATAATCAATAAAGTAGGATAAAAATATAGATATATAGAGGTATATAGACATAGATAGATAGGTATAGATAGAAAGAGTATATAAAATAAAAATATACAGTCTTAAGTAGATTCTCTCTCTCTCTCTATATATATAACTCAACTATTAGAGCATATACTTTCTTTACCAGTACACATGGGATATCCATAAAAATCAAACACATCTTCTGTTCCAAAAAAACTTCTATAATTCCAAAAGAATTGAAATAGCAATAAGAAAATTCTTTGACAATAATGTGGTAAGGCTATAAATTAGTAACAAGAGCAAAAAAATGGCCCTTCTACCTAGGATTTTTAAAAAATAAGCTATTAAATATGATGTAATTCAAAGGGAAGATAAAATTTCAAAATTGCTCAAAAATAATGATAATGACCACATAGTATATGCATCTTTGTGAGATACAGTTAAAGCAGTTATCAGAGGACACGTTATAGTATTAAATAAGGATATCAATAAAAAGCAAAAGATGAAAATAATAGTTTTGCCCAACTCCAAAATTTAGAAAAACAAGAAAACCATAAAAAAGCCAAAGAAAAGGCTTAATAAAGATTAGACTACAATGAGTTAAAAAAAGAGAAAAATAGCAAAACTAATAAATAAACCTAAAAACTGATTCTTTGTGAAAAAGCAAAAAAAGTAGATAAATCACTAACTAAACTAAAGCAGGAAAAAAACAAAGAAAATGCAAATACACAAAATTGGAAATGATCTAAAATACAGAAAACTTTGAAAAATCCTAAGAGATTACTTTACAAAATCTAAGTGGAGTCAGTAAGTTTTTAAAAAACACAACTAACTGAAATTGACCAAGTCTAAGAATATTAATATTTATGGGAAATAGATGAAATAGCTAAAAACTTTCTCCATGAAAAACACCAGGCCCAGATAGTCTCCCAGGAGGATTCTTCCAGATCTTTAAAGTTCAGATAAACTCAATGCTATTTAAAAGATAAACAAAACAAAAAAATTTCAAATTAGTTTAATGAAGTGAAATCATATAGATCCATAAATATGATAAACATTACACAAAAACAGGAATCTAGAGACAAAACTCAATTGTAAATGTTGATGTGAACATGTTAAATAAAAATATTTGCAAATAGAATCCAATAGCACAATAACAATGTACATCATCACCAAGGATGATTTATTCCAGTGATTCAAAGGTGGAATATTAAGAAATGTTAAGAATCCATTAATGTTAAGAAACCCATTACTCGAGATAAGAACGCAGCCCAGCTGACTCCTGGACACCAGCCTCCTGAGACCATAAGCTGAGGACCCAACTGAGCTGAGCCCAAGTTCCTGACTCATAGAAGCTATGAGAAAATAAACATGTTGTTTTACGTCACTGTTTGTTGTAATTTTCATACAACAATAATAGATAACTAATGCAAACATATAATAAACTCTAAACAAAATAAGTAAGCATTATAAGTATTGGTTTGGCTAGACCACCAGATATTTAAACACAATATAAAGGCTCTATAATTAAAAGTTTGTCCAGGACCTGAGCATGCAGATGTATGAATGGAACGGAATAGCAAATCTAGAAATAGATCCAATTACACATGACTTTTGATATATTAAAAGGCAGCATCTCAAACTAATAATATTGTGATAACTGGATATCTACATAGAAAGAGTTAAAATTTGATTCATTACTTACAATGGAATAAATTATATAAATGTATAACAGATTTAAGCATGAAAGCAAACCATATGCGTACAAGAAGAAAACATGAGTGAATTTTCACCAATGGGAAAAAATTTCCTAACTATGCCTCTGTTCCAGAAGCGAAAAGGAAAATAGCTGGTAAATTTGATTAAACAATCAAAATAAATTTAAATTAAATTTAAAACAATCATATGTCAAAAAACAATATGCCAGGTAAGTGTCGATGAAAAATAATCCATAACCAATCTATAAATGAAAATTTGGGAGAGTTTATTCTGAGCTAAAATCTGAGGACCATGGCCCGGGGCCTTTCTTCCCAAAGGAAAAAAGGGCACTGAAGAAGTGGGTTGCACAGAGTGGTTATATACCCCCAAACAGGATGTTTCACATATGATTGAAATGTCCCTCCCACAATAGTCACAAGATTGCCCTGTCTGCACAGCGCTTGATGGACACAGCAGGTAGTGGGTCTGCTATCTCAGAGGGCGTAGCAGGAGGCAAGCCTATTGTCTCGAGCTGGGTGGTCACAGGTGAGCACAGCAATCAGTTCCTACCCTAAGGAAAGATGCTTAATCCTTAAGGAAACGCCAACGTTGGGAGGGGGAGGGAAGTTGCACCTTTATCTCAAGGGCCTTTGTTCTTGCCACAGGGAATATCTAAAGCAGATATACAATGCATGCTCAAAGGCCAAGGTCAGACCCTTTTGGAGGTCAGGCCCTTTTGGAAAAACAAGGTCAGGCCGAATTAGGTTTACACCAAATGGCTTCCTCATATACTCCAATGTATCCTATTGCTTCCCATTTTTATTTGTCATAAGAAACGGGAAAAAATATTTACCAACTGTTCATTTCCCAATTGTATAAACAGCTTTTAAAGACAAGTAAGTAAAAGGTCAAAACTTCATAAAGGGGCCGGCCCACAACAGATTGGTTAAGTCCATGCACTCTGCTTCAGTGGCCTAGCGTTTCCCCGGTTCGGATCCTGGGCACCAACATGACACGGCTCGTCAGGCCACATTGAGGTGGGGTCCCACATGCCACAACTAGAAGGATCTGCAACTAAGATATACAACTATGTACGGGGGGGGGCGGGGGGGGAATTTGGGGAGATAAAGCAGAAAAAATAAAAAGATTGGCAACAGTTGTTAGCTCAGGTGACAATCTTTGGGGAGAAAATAAAACTTCATTAAACAAAAAAAGAACCAGAGATACTGTTGGTTCACAAACTTGGGAGCTTCCTTGGTGAAATCTGAAACCGGCCCTCATTCATGGAGGAGAAGGAGGGACCGAAGAAAGGAAGAAAGAGGCAAACCACTCTGGATTGGTAGGTGGCAGGTTCAAGAAGCAAGGGAACTTACCTATGATGTTTGTCTTGGGCAGCTGCAAGATGAGGAGATCTCTGCATCTAACCAGACAGAATCTTAAGTGTTTATACAGAGGCCTTAACAGGAGTCAGTCATGTATACCATCCAGATGGTCTCAACAACATCCTACTCTCTCAAGGCTACGTCCTTGAAAACAGTTCCCACTGTGGGAACAGGGGGCAGAATGTACATTTCAAGGACAGGGGAGCTGGTGAGGAGCCTCTGATTGCCTGGGTCCAGCTCTCTGGCCAACAGGTACAAACTGTTCACAGAGAAAAAAGAAATGTAAATGGCTTTAAATTCGTCGAAAGATCCTTAGCCTTGCTGATAGTAAGAGAAATGAAAGTTAAAACTATACTGATTGACAAACAGGCTGTGGGAAAACAATCTCATATACTGCTTCTAGAAATAAAAAATAAATATATTTAAAATACTATGAAGGAAAAGTTGGTAATACCTAGAAAAATCACATGTGCACTTTTAATCTTTGTCCCAGCTATCCCACTTCTAGGAGTATATTACAAAGATATATTGACAAAAATGTTACACGAGGCTGTGGTAGATTGTGTTATCCACCTTCCTCGTATCCACAGTCTTGTCATGGCCTCGTCATGGGTGGAGCACTTCTCCAACCATGGCGCTTGCTTGACCATGAGGCTTGCTTTGAATGATGGCATGTGACTGGAAGTGACAGTGTGCCAGACCCAAAGCTGGGCTTTAATAGATGTAAACAATAAATGATTATTTTCGTATTCAACTGACGTTTTGTGGTTGCTTGCTACATTGTATTTTGTAGCAAAAGCTGATGGAAAGGAAGCATTATTTGCAACAGCAAGTAATTGGAAACAACTCAAACGTCCATCAACAGGGGACTGAATAAACTATGGACAGGCTACACAAAGGATTGTTATGCTTTATGCTTAATTTTTTTTTAACAGCAAGAGCAGTTGCCATTTAACTAGATCAACTTAAAATAATATCTTTTGAGAATCCAAAAATATTTAAGTACAAGGAGCATTCAATTTTTTACAATAGTGTTTGCATTAATTGAGGGACTATCCCCAAAGCACTGCTTTGCCCGGATCATTGCTTTTAGCCCTCATGAATCAGGAAGTGTGAGTATCAAATCTGGATTCCTCTTCAGAAGAGAATCATGAGTTACTGTGAGCTGGGAGTCTCAGACTTTTTTCTCATCCAAAGTGATCTCATTTTCTTAATGGCTACCATGCATGACTGAATAGGGAGGAAGCGTTGGGGGTATAAGTTGCTGACTGTGCATGGCTGTTGACTTCACCTCCCTCCCTGATTGCTGTGGGGGATAATATGTCATGGCAGATAAGATGACATGTGTGGGGTCAGACAGACCTGAGCTCTAATCTCCACTTCACCGTTTCTTGACAATTAGTTATTGTACAATCCAAATTCCTTGTCCATCAAGCAGGGTCACTAGTACCTACCACAGAGAGTTTTGGTGAAGATGAAAAGTAGGGTATAGTTTCCACACAGTGCTTGCGAGACCAGAGACACCCAAGTACGTTCATATGTTTGTCTCCTGCCTCCATCCCTTCTCATCAAAATTGAATGTACTTTTGTGGGAAACATGAATGTAAACATGGGCTTTGAAACTCCTAGCAATAGTTAAATTCAAGATTTTCATTAATATTTTCAGTTAAGCTTATAAAAAATTGTTACAATACTCTCTGGATAAAGATACAAGTGAAAACAAAAATTCTTGAGAACTCATTGGTCTTAGGAGAAACCTCTACAGTCATATATTAAAGGTTCAGAGTTGGTATTGCATTAAAAGAATCTCTTATTTAATCTAGGTGTGTATGTTAGATTTTATTTACCATTATGCACTCTTTCTTCCATTAAAATGCTTAGAGATCCCTGCCTATTAACACGAAGAGGCATGACTTGAAGTGTTGTCTTATGGGGGAGCTTACATCTCCATCCACTGTCAAACATGACTATGTGATTTGCTTTGGCTAATGGCAAGCTAACGGATGTGACGTATGACACATCCAAGCAGAAGTTGTAAGAGTCATCAAGAGCCAGAGTGAAAATCTCATAATAGATGGGCATCCATGAGAATACTAACAGGAGTCTTGCCTCAGTACTGGGGAAAAGTTAACCCTAGCCAACTTCTATAAAGAGCTTGGTAGTAAATATTTCAGGCTCTGCAGGCCACATTCCCTCTCTGTTGCAAATTGTTTTTTCCTTTACCACTTGATAATGTGAAAACCATTCTTGGCTTGTACATAGTACAAAAAGAAGCCACTGCCCTCAGCTAAACACTGCTTTGGTACCACCTTTACTAAGCTTAAAAGCAAAGCTCAAAATGATTGAGCTATTTCTAAGTAACTTAACTGAGTCCTAGGACAAAACTTAAGAATATTTACAGGGATACAAAAATATCAGGACCCTACTAGGTAAAATTCACAATATTTGCCATCCAATCAAAAATTACCAGGCATGTAAAATCAGTATAATACAAACTATAATGAGAATATAAATCAATTAATCAAAACTGACCCAGAAATGACAGGTGATAGAAATTGTTCCCATAACTTGAGAGATTCTGACTTTAGCTGTGGCTCACAAGTCTGGCTTTCAGATCTCTTTTCATTTCTAACACTTGGCAATTTTCTCTCTCTTGAATTCAAGATCAATAATGTTTCTAAAAATTTTCTTGTAAAATCTACCTAAAATTTTCCAGCTGTTTGGAGCAGCAAAACAGATCTTTCAAGACATCTCTATCCATCATAGTGCCTGAAAGTCTTGATTCCTTTCTCTGTTTTATCAAAACACCTCAGTCCTTGAGAATCTCGAAGGATAAAAATGTATCCTGGTGCTTCAGCAAACTAGAATCTCCATTGTGTCAGGTAACAGAGTGAGACCAACCAAGAAAGCAAATCGATGTAGATGTGTGTCCGGTAAAACCACTAGATGGTGCAATGTCTTCACATTTCATTAACACCAAAAACCTGAGGGGAATTTACTTACAAGGGACACTTAGCAGATCGCTATCCTCATTTGTCATTCCAGTTGCCTGCCTTACTCGCTGATGATCTTGGGAGAAGGAGCTGAGCCTAATACTTTTTTACTTTGCTTAACTTGAAAGGAAGCTTTTTCATTATTTTTTTAATGTTGATGCTGTGATGAGAATTTGAGCATTTTCAAATGCAAACTGTGAGATGAATTCTGGTTCTCCCACTCCACCTCTAAACATAGGCTGCTTGCCTTATTCGTCTCCTTTGTCCCAGATTCCAGCATTCTTCAAGGTGCCGGCTGGCTTCCTCTCCTGTAATAAGCCCTTCACTGACCTTTCCAGTCCACTACTGTCTCTTTTTTAAAAATTTTTGTAAGACTTTTACTTTGTTCCTTACTAGATAGTACAGCATAACATTGGGGAAGTTATTTTATTTATTCGAGACTCAGTTTCCTCTATATAATGGAAACCACCATAGAATATCACTCATGAGGCTGTTGTGATGTTTTAATGAAATGATACATGTAAAGCAATTAGCACAGCATCTAACACATGGTAAATTCTCATAGATATTTATTTACCAGCCTTTGGTAATCCAGGAGGTATCATCTTTCACTGTCTCATGCTTCAATCATATGCTCAGTAATTATTGCTTGTACGTGGAT
Organism: Equus asinus; assembly: GCF_041296235.1. NCBI lineage: Eukaryota > Metazoa > Chordata > Mammalia > Perissodactyla > Equidae > Equus > Equus asinus. The sequence goes on along the minus strand of NC_091801.1, from coordinate 71,042,738 downwards.
AACTTGCCAAGCATCTGCTTGCTGCTATAGATGGAGGAGTGAATAAGATTTACATGATCCACATCCTTGCAAGCCTTATAGTAGTAGGAGGGAGAGGAAAATAAATCATTCCAGTAAGTTCTACAATATAGGAAGTACAGGGTGCTATGGGAGCGTGCAGCAAAAGTAAGATGCCTTGTCATGTAGGATTAAGAAAGTACCCCTCAAGGAAATATTATCTAAACTGAGGCTGATAAAAATAGTAGTGGTTAGCCAAAAAAAAGGGGATAATCGGGGTGGGATTTTAATCCAGCCTCTAAAAACCCAAAGGCAACAAGACCAGGGCTTGACAAAGTCATGGCTTTCCATTGCTTTTGATCACAACTTATAACAAGAAATATATTTATAGCGTAACATGCACACAGACTCAAACACACTTAAGTGCAACAAGACTTGCCCAAACATTGTTAGCCTTACTGCAAAAATGCATTCTTGTATTTTCTATTCTGTATTCTTTTATTCAAAAATCGTTGGTTGCACCTCACAACAAAGCACCAAAATATGTGCGGCAAAAGAGACAGAAATGACAGAAGTAAAAAAGTTCATAAGATGGGGCCGACCCAGCGGTGCAGCTGTTAAGTTTGCATGTTCTGCTTCAGCAGCCTGGGGTTCACTGGTTCAGATCCTGGGTGTGGACCTACACACCGCTTGTCAAGCCACGCTGTGGCAGGCATCCCACATGTAAAGTAGAGGAAGATGGGCATGGATGTTAGCTCGGGGCCAGTCTTCCTCATCAAAAAGAGGAGGATTGGGGGCAGATATTAGCTCAGGGCTAAACCTCCTCAAAAAAAAAAAAGGTTTATAATGAATAATTACATGACTATATGTCAGTAAGTTAGACAGATGCAATGGAGAAATTCTTGAAATTGACTCAGGAAGAAATAGATAACTTGAGTAGACCTATAACAAGTAAAGAGATTAAATTAGTAAAAATAAATAAACAAATAAACCTACCCACAAAGAAAAGCTCAGGTCCACATGGCTTTACTGGTGAATTCTACCAAACATATAAAGAAAAATTAATACTAACAGCTCATGAACGCTTCCAAAAATAGAGCAGGAGTGAACACTTCTTCACTCATTCTATGAGGCCAGTAATACCCTAACATCAAAACCAGACCAAGACATTACAAGAAAAGAAAGTTACAGACCAATCTATCTTACGAATGTATGTACAAAATCCTCACAAAATACTGGCAAGCCAAATTCAGCAACATTAAAAAAAAAAAATTATATACCATGACGAAGTGGGATTTATACCAGGAAGGCAAGATTAGTTTAACCTCTGGAAATTAATTAATGCAATACATCATATTAACAGAATTAAAAAACAAAATTGCATGGTCATCTCTGTAGAGGCAGAAAAAGCATTTGACGAAATCCAACACCTGTTCACAATAAAAATGCTCAAGAAACAGGAATAAAAGGGGACTTTCTCAACCTGATAAAGAGTATCTATTAAAAACTGATGGTTAATATCATACTTAATGGTAAAAGACTGGATGCTTTCCCCCAAACACTGGGAACAAGACAAGGCTGTCTGCACTGATCATTTAACATTGTACTGGAGGTCCTAGCCAGGACAATCAGGCAAGAAAATGAAATAAAAGTCATACATACTAGAAAGGAAGAAACACACGATCTCTGTTTGCAGATGATCTCGTATATAAAAATCCTATGGAATCCACTAAACGATTCTTACAACTAATAAATGAGGTCCAAAAGTTTCCAAACACAAAATCAAAATGCAAAAAACAATTGTATTTCTATACACTTGTGATACACAATCCCAAAATGAAATTAAGGAAACAATCTGTTTACTATATGAGCAAAAAGAATGAAATGCATAGCAAGAAACTTAACAAAATACAAAATTCATGTCCTGAAAACTGCAAAAATATTGCTGAAAGAAGTTTAAAAAGATCTAAATAAATTGAGAAACATTTTGTGTCTATGGATTGGAAGATTTAATGTTGTTAAGATAACAATACTGCCTGATCTACAGATTCAACGTAATCTGTCAGAATTCTAGTTGGCCTTTGTAGAAATTAACAAGTTGATCCTAAAATTCACATGGCAACTCAAGCGATGCAAAGTAGCCCAAACAACCTTCAAAATGAAAAACATAGTTGGAGGACTCCACTTTCTGACTTCAAAACACGTTACAAAGCAACAGTCCTGATCATGGACTTGCAGCCTTCAGAACTGTGAGCAATAAATTTCTGCTCTTTATAAGCCACATAAGCTGTGGTATTTTGTTTTAGCAGCCTGGACTAATAAGAATTATATTTTCAATTGATTTTCAACAGGGGCATCAAAATCATTCAATGGGGAAAGAATATTCTTTCATTAAATGATTCTGAGATAACTGGATATCCATATGAAAAGAAATTGTTAGACCCCTACCTCACACAAAAATTAGCTCAAAATTGATCAGAGACATAAATCGAAGAGCTAAAACTACAAACTTCTAGAAGAAAACAGAAGCAAATCCTCATGACCTTGGATTAGGCGGTGATTTATTACGCATTACACCAAAAGCACAAGCACCAAAAAAAAAAAGAAGATTAATAGGACCTCATCAAAGTCAAAACTTTGGGGCTTCAGAGAACACTATGAAGAATACAAAAGGGCAAATCCCAGAATGGGAGAAAATATTTGCAAATCATATATCTAGTAAGAGAATTGCATCTAAAAATATATAAAGAACTCTTACAACTCAACAATAAAAAGACAACCCAACTAAAAAATAGACAAAGGATCTGAGTAGACATTTTTCCAAAGAAGATTTGCAAATGGCCTATAAGTACTTGAAAGATACTCAAAATCATTAGTCATTAAGGAAATGCAAATGAGATACCCCTTCACACATCCTAGGATGGCTATAATCCAAAAGACAAATGATAACAAGTGTTGAGGAGGATGGGGAGAAATCAAAACCTTCCTCCACTGCTGCTCGGATTGTGAAATGAGTCAGCTACTCTGGAAAATAGTCCAGCAGTTCCTCAGACAGTTAAACAGAGAGCTACCATTTGACCGAGTGATTCGACTCCTAGAGATATCTAAGAAAAATGAAAACATATGTCCATGCAAAAGTTGCACACAAATATTCATAGCAGCGTTACCATAATAACCAAAAGGTGGAAATAGTTTAAATGGCCTACAATTGATAAATGGATAAACAAAATGCAATACATCCATACAACGGGATATTGTTTGACCATAAAAATGAATGAAGTTTCGATACATGCTACAACAAGGATGAACCTTGAAACCATTGGGCTAAGTGAGAGAGCCCACTGACAAAAAGCCCCATATTATATGATAGCATTTACATAAAATGTCCAGAATAGTCAAATCTATAGAGAGAGAAAGCAGATTAGTGTTTGTCCACCATTGGGAGGGTGATGAGGGGATGGGACAGTGATAGCTAAAGGGTACAGTTTCTTTTGGGGGTGATAAACTTATATCATATATGAATTATATCTCAGTAAAGCTGCTGAAAATTATTGGTCATGACCAACTTAATGGGTTGTGAGCTGGTACTTTGAGAAATACTGTGTTAAGAACTTAAAAAAATCCAGTTTGGCTAGGGCACAGAGAACCAGTGGGGTCGGCAGTGGAGTTCAGTGACTTTTCAAAGCCACACAGCTGGGGAAAATGAAGTTTGAAAACTGGATCTGGCTGCCTCCTATGTGTGCGTGTTTAAACATCATGATGGATTACTTTAGTTTGCAAGTTAATCCTTAGGTCCAAGTCCAGGCTCTTCCATGTGCTAGAAATGTGAATCTCAGGTATCTTAGATTATTTCTTCGTTAGAAAATAGTGGTATTTATACTCACTTCCTATGCCCTTTGTGAGCAATAAATGATAACATATAAAATTCATAGTAATACAACAGATACAATAAAGAGTAGTCAATGTCATTGCTGTAAAAACTTGGTTGGTTGTTATACAGTAAGTGGTATTTTACCCTTTGGAAGATGAATTAGAATTTTGACAGGCGGAGATGGGAGTGGTGGATGGAGGTGGGCAAGTCAGCAGAAACGTGATAAGCAAAAGGTGGGGTCAGAAACCCTTTAAGGCATCTTCAGAAAACCCTGAGCGTATCTTGGCTGAGCATAGTGTGAGTCAAGAAAACAAGGATTAGGACCTTGAATGACAAGCTGAAAAGTGGATATTTAATTAGGCAGGCAAGGGGGAACCATTGAAGCTGTCAGCCTGAAAGAGAATATGTTTAGATTTGTGTCTTAGGAAAATTTATCCATCAGTATCTGGCACAGAGTAGATACTCAACAAATCTTCTTTGGATGAACGGCAGCAAAGAAAATACGCAGTGAAAAAAATAGAAACACTAAGTAGAGAATCCAATTAGCCGGCTGTAACACACTGTTGATCACATAGTCAAAACCCATCTCCCACCCCGTTCCTCTCAAACAGGACCTGACTTTCATTCGGGCTTCCTCACTCCTCCATGAGGTATGTACTAAGCAGGACTGGGTCCTGCCTAGCCAGAACAATTCTGGAGGTTCTTTCAGGAATTGGTTTCAGCGTCTGCACATAATGGAATTCTGGTCTATGGAGACATACGGGAATTCTGCTGGAGGAACACAAGGAAAGAGGACCAACTCTTGTCCTGCCTCTGGATGTTTCTGTGTCTGCGTGTGACGTCTAGAAGGGCCAGAGCCATCATGCAATCAGTCTGCAGGCACGGCTGACTGATAAACCCTACAGAATCAAGAGAACACAGGGAAATCGAGCTGCAGCCCTAACACACCGTGTCTGGAGCTACCTTAGATCCCTTATTATAGAGAAAATACGTTTCCTCATCAGTTAAGCCAGTAGGGTCAAAGTTTTACATTACTTAAAGCCAAAAACTTGCTGATGGATAAGGAGACCATTACAACTGTCCAGGCAAAGGGTGATCAGGGCCTGAGTTAGGACAGTGTCCTCAGGAACAGAATGAGTTGAATAACTTTGAGAGCAATTTGGGTGTAGAGGAGGATTGTCAGATTCAGGAAATAAAACTACAAGACGTATAGTTAAATTTGGATTCCAGAAAAACAAAGACTACTTTCTTAGTGTAAGTGTGTCCTTCACAACAGTCAAGACATACTTACGCAAAAATATTATTTGTTGCTTCTCCAGAGCTCAGATTTAACTGGGTGTCCTGTATTTTGTCTGGCAACCAGAGCATCGAAACTTCAAGACTTAACTACGGATTTGATGTGAGGAAAACAAAGGCAAAAAGGATTTACAGGTGTCTCTGAGATTTTCAGCCTGAATCTCTGGGCATCCTGGGATACTAGTGAATCAGGAAAAGGAGTAAAGGCATTTTGTAGAGATGATAAGACTTTAATTGGGAACTTATGGTGGGTGAGGTAGTCATCAAGTTATCTTAGAATAGTAATGCTCAACCAGAGGCAATTTTGTCCCCCAGGGATATTTGGCAATAGCAGGAGACATTTTTGATTGTCACAATTTAGACGGGGTGAGGAATGATTCTACTGGCATCTGGTGGGTAGCGACCCAGCATGCTATTAAATATCCTATAACGCCCAGGACATCCCCTCAAAACAAAGAATTATCCCACCCAAAATGTCGATAGTGATGAAGCTGAGAGACCTTATGTTAGACCGTGGGGAAAAAATGGATGCTTTTAGAATTTGTATAGTAAGGCGGCACTAGACTTTAATAATCCGGTTTCATTCTCTATTCAGCAAATGTTTACTGAGCATCTAATACGTGGTAGACCAGTTGCTAGGAACATGGAGAGAAATAAGATATAGGACGGGCTTTCTAGAAGCTCAACCTATCAAGGGAAACGGGTGTGTAGCAGTTTCTGGATAAGAGCTTCCAATGAGTATACTGAAGAAAACATTATTTTATCTAAATCTGAAAAATTGTGCAATATAATTCCTGCTTCCCAAAAACAGAGAGCCCAGAATATTAGTGTGACAAACACTAAGTCTGAGGACAGGTAGATCTTTCTTTACCCCAGAAAAACATCATGCAGATATAAGTAAAGGGCATACCTCAACCACAGTCTGGAAAAAATTACTATTGATTGTGTTTTATAGGCTCAAAAGGAAGGTGGAAGCACCTGTCGGTGTCTATCACATGCCTAACACTTGCCTAGCTGCCATCACATGTCAACTCACTTATTCTTCCAAAGCAGAACGAGGCGACTCTTACCATAGGCCTTTTACAGGTGAGAATATTGATGCTCAGAGAAAGTGCATAATGTATGAAGTTTGTCTTTTTGGCTCTTAGTACCCTCCCTTTTCAGATTGTTTTTCTTTATTTTTTTTAACCCACTTTAGTTAAGCCTGTGTTCCAAATCTCAAAAATAATTGTTGGAGCAAAGAGAATTAAAATTGTGCAGTTAGGGCTGGCCGGGTGGCGCAGCGGTTAAGTTCGCACGTTCTGCTTCTCGGCGGCCTGGGGTTCAATGGTTCAGATCCCGGGTGAGGACATGGCATCACTGGGCACACCATGCTGTGGTAGGCGTCCCACACAGAAAGTAGAGGAAGATGGGCATGGATGTTAGCTCAGGGCCAGGCTTCCTCAGCAAAAAATAAGAGGAGGACTGGCAGTAGTTAGCTCAAGGCTAATCTTCCTCAAAATAAAATAAAATAAAATAAAATAAATAAAATAAAATAAAATAAAATAGAATTGTGCAGTTGTACATCCAGACAATGGAATACTATTCAGCGCTAAAAAGAAATGAGCTATCAAGCCATGAAAGACATGGAGGAAACTTAAATGCATATTGCTAAGCAATCTGGAAGTATATATACTGTATTGTGTCAACTGTCTGACGTTCTGGGTAAAGGCAAAACTGTGGACACAATAAAATGATCACTGGTTGCCAGGGGTTAGGGGCAGAGGGAAGACTGAATCAGAAGAGCACAGAGGATTTTTCTGGCAATGAAACTATTCTGTATGATATTATCATGGTGGATATATGTCATTACACATTTGTCCAAACACACTGAATGTGCAACCCCAAGAGTGAACCCTAACGTCAACCATGGACTTGGAGTGATAAAGGTGTGTCAATGTAGGGTCATCAGCTTTAACAAATGTGCCACTCTGGCATGGAATGTTGATAGTGGGGGAGGCTGTGCATGTGTGGGGGGGCAGAGGGTATATGGGAGCTCCTTGTAGTTTCTGCTCAGTTTTACTATGAATCTAAAGCTCATCTAAAAAGTAAAATAAAATCAAAAGGCTGCTTGAGGAGTTCTATTAAAAAAAATTGTGCAGTTCCCCTTCGGTGGCCTGTACCTCAGGCTGTTCATCCTCTGCATTTGTCTGCTTCTGCTGGTGAAAACTCAGCCCTCTTCGCTTTTGAGAAAGGGAAATTTTCCCTTGAGATTCTCATCCATGAATTCTCTCTGGAAATGTAAAGCTAAGAGCCAGTGTGGTGGAACACAGACGAGCTGTGGACCTTGAACTCTCCTGGTTGATTGGTGAATAGCTTTGTGCAAGGCATTTAACTCACTAAGCCTCAGATTCCTCATCTTCAAAATGGGGTTGATGACGACAGTTATATTTAATTATTCATTTGCTGTCTGACTCTTGTGTTAGAAAGCAAGGTCCACAAAGACAGCAACGAAGCCTATTTTATTCAGCATCGCTTCCGCAATGCTGGCACACAGCGGGCACTAAATAATGATGTGTTCCATGGATGGACGATGAGTACACAAAGGAATGGTAATGCCTGGCCCGCAGGGTGGTTGTGAAGCCTGAATGAGCCAGTGTATAGAAGTGTCTGGCACATGCTAGGTGTCCCCTTCCCCTCGCCCTGTGAATTTGTCTTTTCACCTAAAGCAATCATCAGCTGCCACCAGGAGAATCACTCCTGGCAATTAAGAACAACAATGACATCTAAACAAAGAGTGACTTCGGGAATATGACTGACCTAGAGAAATGAGGGGAAGGAGACACCTGCTCCATTTTCCCTTAACAACGTTCACAAAAGTAGGTCTTTGACTTTTCTAATTGCACATCAGGGAAAAGCAGTATCAATTTATATGTAACACGTTTCAACCCAGGGACAGGCTATTTCTATCCCAGGTCTAACGTAATGATTCCCAAGAAGCCTCAACCCTACTGATTCAATTATTCGAAGAGAATTTCTGAAGTTGAGATAGGTTTTATTTTAGACCCCGTTATCATTTTCCTTGATTCTAAAGAAGGCAGGCATGAGAAAGAGAATGAGCAGCACTGAGTTGGGGGGAAAGAGCTGTGTCTTGTCCTGGCTCTGTCAACAAGCTGAGTGTCCTTGGGAAGATCATGTCTCCTGGCCGAGTCTCAATTTCCAGATTTACAAAGTCTGGAAATTAGCTACATCAGTGATTCTCCAGAGCACATCACTGGAGAAATGTTGGATTAATATTCAGATACAATTTTACACCTGGAAAAACAAAAAAATAGTCATCATTTTACAGTAAGTTATATCTGGATTGGTGGAGGTATACGGTAGGTGGATTGATTATAAATGGAGCTTGTTCTTAGCTATCACTTCCACTCAACTCCAAAGGAAACATATCAGCAAATATACCAGCTGTGTGTGTGTATGTGTGTGTATTTTGTGTGTACAAGTGTGAGTGATGCTTGTCGATTAGCACAATATAGAATAGACTAATTGTTGAAGAAACACTGTTGTATGATTCTTTTATTATTTTCAGAACTCAGATTAAAGGATCCCATTTGAAATGATAAAGATGATGATTAGAATTTCAATTGAGTACTTTCATACGGGTAAGGTATTGTGCAAAGGGCTTTATTTAGAACTTCACGCTTACTCTCAATGGCTACTAAATAAATTGACAGAGAATATCTCAATTACATCCTGCAACATTTCTCTCCCGGGATTTTCAAGGTGGTGAATGTTATTGCTTATTAAATTCACCAGTCAATTCCCAAGTAATAAGATAGTGCTTTTCACCATAAAGGCCCAACTTAATGGACCAATAATGGTGTTACTTCAGTTTAAAGTTATCATCAGGGAACTGGAAATTTATAATTCGATGAACTCAATATCAACTTTCTTATACATGGAGAGGAAATTGGCATTTATTGACTTGTTAAATGTATAATTTTTCTTCTGATTTAATATTTTAAATATCTCAAGTTGCTGGCACACAGTAGGTTCTCAATAAATGTGTACTGAGTTAATAAATGAATTAATCATTTCATTATTGTTAGCCTTTTATAGACGAGGAAATTGTAGCTCCTCGAGGAAGCATGTAGTGGGGCTAAGATTCAGCTGTGTCTCATGTCAAAGCCGTTCCCTTTTCTACTTCTTGGTTTCTAGAATCTCTCCTTGACTTCTCAGCAGCATAGTGCATGGTCTCCACGTGGCTCAACATTTTTTTTAGCTAAAAATCACCTTCAAAATTTGAGCTGCCTATAAAGCAAAATGTTATACTCTACAAAGATACCTGCAGAGATGACAGGATAGAGGAGTAAGTAAGAAGGAAAAGAAGTAAAGAAAGTAGATTAATATTGATCCCTTCAGCTGAAGCCCTAATAGTGGCTTTGCCACCCTCCTCAGTTCCCCACCAATTCTGTTTCTAAGCTTAGTGATGTTCTTCTGTAAAAGTAATCCTTTTATCAACAGTGTGTAGCTGCAAATATTGAGGATAGGGTGTTGGTGGGAAACCAATAAAAGCTAAATTAATCTATTGAATGCCAGGGACAGAGACTGAATTTATGAGATAATGTAATACCTTTCATGAAGAGTCTGCATTTCGCTGGCAATCTGACAGTAACTTTCTCCTAACACCTCATGAGGATCAACCATCATCCATCTCTGGATGTAGAATATTTTAAAGGCTTTAATTATTATTCAAAAGTCAATAATAAAAATAAATTACTGGGTTTGAAGAGGGAAAATGGAAACTTATAGAGATAATTTGCCTTACCTGGGTAATCCAGTTAATTAGGAGATAGAGAATAAATCTCATCTTCTCTCATTTATCACCATTTGTCATTCCCTTTTTGTCAAAAAAATAGTATAGAATAAATCACAGGACTGCTTTTTAGTTCTTTTATTTTGGAATTGATTTTCTGATGATGAATGCAATCTAGTGCTAAATAACATTTAGAAAATATGCACACATTAATAAGTGAATAAAACTACCAGAGTGCAATCATTCAGAGATACCGATTGTTAGGATGTTGTTATAGTTATTGTTGGGATGTTATTATGTTACATTTATGTTGTTACAATGTTTATTGTTATGCCCAATAACAATTTGGGCAACAAATATGGCTAAGCAATTCACAGAAGAGAAAATTCTAGTAAGTGTAAAAAAATAATAGGGGCCAGCTCAGTGGTGCAGTGGTTAAGTGTGCACGTTCTGCTTCTCGGCAGCCCGGGGTTCGCTGGTTCAGGTCCTGGGTGCAGACATGGTACCGCTTGGCAAAAGCCATGCTGTGGTAGGCGTCCCACATATAAAGTAGAGGAAGATGGGCATGGATGTTAGCAGGGCCAGTCCTCCTAAAAAAAAACCAAACCATGGGAGATATCGCCAAAGAGTATATCAAAGAACTAGAACAGAAAATCAAGGAAATGAACCAGAATGCGGCAGAGAGAAGAAACAGAAAATATGTAAGACATCTCTTCAGAAAATATTGAAAAGATCCTCTCTCTCTCTCATGCTTTCTTTTCCCTTTACATACCTTCTCTGAATAATGTAGTTGTAAAGTCATCAGTTGAACAAAGCAATTTGACAATAGATTGGGGAGAATAGTTGCATGGAATGTCAAAACCGAGCAAGATGAGAGGGGCATCTACGCAGGAGGAGAGGGGATGCAGTATTGACAATGAGATCCCAAGCAGGGTGAGAGGGGTAAACCTGGTAATTTCACTTTTAGGTATGGAACTGTGTGGAACTTTGAACATGTACCTCAATTGACACTTGGAGGAATTGTCATGGTAGTCTTGATACTAACAGAAATGAGTAGGATAAAATGTAGAAACAGCACCAATGTCCATTGAAAGGAGAATGTATAAATTAATTAAATATATTCACACAGTAGAATATTAGTCAGCTGTGAAAAAAGAATTGTAGCTACATTTTTCAACATGGATGAATTTTAAAAACAAAGTAGATTGAAAAAGCAAGTTGCTCAAGAATAACTATAGCGTGATAGAATTTTTTCAGGTTTGAAAACAAAGAATTAAATATTTTTTGGATATCTAGTGTATTGCAATGTTATTAAGGAAAGCAATGAAATATACCACTAAAATAAAAATAATCACAGTATCAAGTGCTGGTGAAGATGTAGAGAAATGAGCATATTTACCAGGAGGGAATGTGATTGCTACAATATTATTAAAAAGTAATGTGGCAATATCTACTAAAATAAAAATAAATATATACTCTGATTCAGGGATTTTACTTACTGGAATTGATCCCATTAAAATAACTTCCTCTAAATAAATATATTTGTGCAAAGATACATCACTGTTTGTGTTAGCAACTAAATAGAAGCAAGTGAAAGGTATATCAATAAGGGAATGGCTGAAAAACTGTGGTAAATCCATTCTTTGCAAAATTATCTGGCTATTCAGAAGGCTGAATTAGACAAGAGACAGGTATATTTAGCTGGATGAAAATAAAAAATGGCAGAATAATATGTAAGTATGATCCTGCTTTTGTAAATAATCAGTTTGTAACATAGTAATATTAGCCCTAAGCATTTGTGCATATGAATGTATATACCTGTTGTGTGGGAAAATAAATTGGTTAATGCACTTCAGATCTGCGTATTTGTTACTTCGACACATAGAAATGAAAATGGGATGGGATGAGATTACTAATTTTTAAATACAGCCTTGCATTGTTTTGCTGGTTTAAAAGAGGATATGTTGCTTTGATAATGTAAAAAACAGAGAAAAATTAAAAGAAAAAATTTTTTTTTAATCATTTATATCCACTGGGAACATTTTGGGATGTTTGGTTTCCAAAGTGTGTTCCAGGGAATTATATCTAATAATAAATTTAAAGAATTCTCTTTCCAAATAAGTTTGGGAGTCTGGGGTAAAAAAAAAGTTAAAAGAACTTTTTTACTAAATTATTTATCATATCACTTAATAATCTCACTTGTGATGCAAATTTCTGAGATGAGAGTTTCACTTGTAGAATTCCTTAAATATTTTGACAACTTGGAATATCTCAGAGAACTCTTGCTCCATAAAACCAATTTTCTGAAATAAAATGCTAATCCAATTCCCCAGACATAACCACTCTCAACACGAAGTCCAATTCTTTCTAATCTTTTTGCTAGCATTTTTACAAAGCATAGATCATAGGGCACACATCATTTTTGCTTCCTTTTTCTTTGTAGCATTAAGTCATGAACATTGTTTTATCATCAGGCAGATTTTTATGGACGTCAGTTAATTATAGTTTAGTTGGAATTCCAACATAAATGTTTGTGCACAATGTAACTGACACAATCCTAAATTGGTAAAGAAGGATAGTAAAGAATATGATTAAACTGTAAATACTGTGCTTGCGTGGTTCACACTAAACGTTTAAAATGGACTGACCAGAGATGATGGATGTTTGGAGACAGGAGGAAAGGCTTCATGCAGAAAAGGAAATTGAAGACACAGGATCAAGGCTGCCCTGGCCAGGATTAGAGCACGTACATATAACCTGAATGAGAAGTGAGTATGCTCAGAATAGGGACTGCAGCTTCTATTAAGAGAGTAACCTGACTGATTAATATAGGAGATCATGAAGACTTAAGGAGGAGACCCAGTTCTGCAGAATTCTGTAGAAGGAAGAAATGCTTGTTATTATGTAGCTAGATCTGGATTGTGGTAACTGAGTCCTATAATAAAAAGATTTATGTTTTCAAATACAGTGAGCTGTCTCCACTGTTCCACAACAAATCCTTTATACATGGAAATGACTATCCACTTGAAAAGAAAACTAAAAGCCTTCCTAATCAGTTTGGGCTACGATAGCAGAATACCATAGACTGGATGGTTTAAACAACAGATATTCTTTTCTGAGACAGTTCTGGAAGCTGGGGAGCCCAAGATCAAGATGCCTGCAGATGCGTGTCTGCTGAGAGCTTGCTACAGGATTGATGGAGGGTTGTCTTCTTGCTGTGTCTGCACATGGTGGAGAACAGAGAGCAAGGCAGGCTCTCACATCTCTTCTTATAGGGAAACTAATCCCATTCATGAAGGTGAAGCCCTCCCAAAGGGCCCATCTCCTAATACCATGACATTGATGGTTAGGATTTCAACAAATGAATTTTGGGGGGACCCAAATATTCAGTCCATAGCAAAGCCACTCTCATAATTCAGCTGGAAGCTGCATAAACACCGAGTACAATAAGTACTAACATTTTTAGAGCAATTTGTTAATCCCACTTACATGCATTGTCTAATATCATCTACTCAACCCACCTCTGAGAGTTAGGTATCATTATCTCAATATTATAAGGAAAGAAAGTAAGACTCAAAGAACTTGAGCGATTTACCCAAAGTCAGAAAGTTAATTATGAATGAGCGGGTATCTACACCCAGATGCTTCATCTCACGTTCTTTCAGCTACACCATGTTCTTTCTCCAGTATTAGGTACTCCAATAAAAACAGAGGATATCAGTGTGTTTAATCTGTTACTTGCTCATTCTTGATTTTTTAAAAATTTGGATTTATTTTGTAGTCAGTTAGAGTATCTCTTCAGGTAATTTTTTTTTTGTAAGAAAAATACACTGGTGGCATATCTCTAGCTGTTGTATATCTGAGAATATCCTTCTATTGTCATATGCATGAACGATAACCAGGATGAGTGTAAAGATTTTGGGACAAAATCTTCTTTCCTTAAAATCCATCAGCTGCCACTCATATATTCTGACATTTGATGTAGTGAAGTCTAAGCCACACTGACCTGTGTTATTTTGTTGGTAACCTGGTTTTTTTCCTCCTTAATAGAGGACTTGGAAAAATTTCCTTTATCCTGGTCCATCATAAATTTTGCTGGGATACATTTTGTCAGTCCTTTTTCACTGATTTCATCAAAAAAGAAAGGACTCTTTTGTCTTTCTTTCTAATCTAATCTCTTATCAGTAAATAAATAAATATATATATCTCTCCATCTTTAATGCCTATGTTGAAATTACTCTGACGTTTTCCTTGTGAACACTTGTGTTTAGGTCAGACCTCCTTTCTCTGTCCTCCATATCTACCATTTCTGTTGTTATTTTTCTCACTTTTTATTCTTTTTTATTTTTTTTGAGGAAGATTAGCCCTGAGCTAACTACTGCCAACACTCCTCTTTTTGCTGAGGAAGACTGATCCTGAGCTAACATCCATGCCCATCTTCCTCTACTTTACACGTGGGATGCCTACCACAGCATGGCTTTTGCCAAGCGGTGCCATGTCTGCACCCGGGATCCAAACTGGCGAACCCCGGGCTGCTGAGAAGCGGAACATACGAACTTAACCACTGTGCCACCAGGCCAGTCCCTAACTTTTTATTCTTTTCTTAGCATTCCAGAAGAACTTCTCAGTTTATTTCGTTATTAGACAAACACTTATTGTTACTCTGTTCCACTCATTGTCCTAAGTGATGAGGATACAAGAGTGAGCAAGGGAAATAAAAATCCTTGCCTTATTTTTATTTATCCCTACCTCTTCAACATCAATCTTAGCAGAATATTTTCAAGTAACATGTCTGACTGGGCGAGGGAAACAATAGAAAAAATAAACAAATGGGACTACATCAAACTAAAAAGCTTCTGCACAGCAAAGGAAACCATCAACAAAATGAAAAGACAACCTAACAACTGGGAGGAGATATTTGCAAACCATATATCTGATAAGGGGTTAATATCCAAAATATATAAAGAACTCATACATCTCAACAACAAAAAAACTGACAACCCAATTGAAAATGGGCAAAAGATCTGAACAGCCGTTTCTCCTAAGAAGATATACAGATGGCCAACAGACACATGAAAGCATATTCAACGTCATTAACTATCAGGGAAATACAAATCAAAATTGTAATGAGGTATCACCTCTCAGAGGTGAGAGTAGAGACAGAGATTGGATTAGTGGTTACCAGAGGGAAAGGGAGAGGGAGGAGGGCAGCGAAAGGCATGATTAGGCACATGTGTGTGGTGATGGATTGTAATTAGTCTTTGGGTGGTGAACATGCTGTAATCTACACAGGAATCCAAATATAATGATGCACACCTGAAATTTACATACTGTTATAAACCGATGTTACTGCAATAAAAAAAAAAAAATCCCTGCCTTTGTAGAGTTTACAAGAGAAAATAGAGATAGAGAGAGCACTTAAGACAGTGAAAAATAATTTGGAGTTAAATAAAGCAGGTAAGTGAATGGTAGGAGTGGGAGAAGTTGCATTTTAAATACCAAAGGAAAGCAAGATCTTGCTAAGGAGGAAACATTTGATAAAGAGGTGAAGTAGGTGAGAGAGTGAGCCAAATGGATATCTAAAAGAAGGCCATCCCAGGCAGCACAAGCAGCAAATGGAACGCCCTTGACTACTTGTGTGTTCAAGCAAGAGCAGAGACCAGCATGCCTGGTCCAGAGTGAGCAGGGGACAGGAGCAGGAGATGAGGCCAGTGAGGTGATCTGAAGCCAGATCATGTAAGACCATATGGTTAACAATAAAAACTTGAGGTTTTGCTCTGAATAAGAAGGAAAGCCACTGAAGAGTTCTGAGAAGAGGAGTAGCATACGTTGGTTTGCTTTTTAATAGAATTATGCTACCTGCTATGAATAGGGCCAAGGGCAGAGGGAGAGACATTAGTGAGAAGGTTATTGTCATAATCCCAATGGGAGATGATGGTAACTTCAACCAGAAGGATGGAGGAGGAGGTGGTGACATGTGGTAGGACACAATGTATCTCCGAGGTAAAGCCAATAAGACTTTCTGATGGATTGAATGTGAGATTTTTGTCCTGAGCAACTGGAAGGACAGAGTTAAATTTTAACATGAAGAAAATTCTAGAAGTAAGGATGGCAATAAGAAACACAGTTTAAAGCGTGTTATTATTATTATTTTTTTTTTTGAGGAAGATTAGCCCTGAGCTAAATACTGCCAATTCTCCTCTTTTTGCTGAGGAAGACTGGCCCTGAGCTAACATCAATGCCCATCCTCCTCTACTTAATACGTGGTATGCCTACCACAGCATGGCTTTTGCCAAGTGGTGCCATGTCTGCACCCGGGATCCAAACAGCTGAACCCCAGGCTGCCAAGAAGCAGAATGTGCAAACCTAACCACTGTGCCACCAGACCGGCTCCTAAAGCATGTTATTTGGGTAATTTTTTCTTTAGTTTGGCTTCTTTCTGTTCAAGATTTTATTTGTAAGATTCATACATGTTAACAAATGCACCTACAGTTCATTCATTTTCATTTATCTATAGTAGGGGTTGGCAGACTTTCTGTAAAGGGAAGATCTCAAAAATCTTTGGCTTTGCAGTCTAGATGGTTTTTACTGCAACTCAGCTCTGCCGTAGCACAAAGGGAGCCATTGCCGTATATAAAAGAATTAGCATGGCTGTGTTCTAACAAAATGTATTTGCAGAAATAGGCAGCGGGCCAGATTTAGCCCATAGGCTGTAATTTGCTGACCCCGTTATCTACAGTATCCCTTTGACTGACTGACTATATCACAATTTGTTTATCCATTCTACTATTGATGAGCATTTGGTTGTTTCAGCTTGGGGCTATTACAAAATGCTCCTAAGAATCTTTTGGAGCACATCTTTTGGTGCACAAGTGCCCAAATTTCTATTTTTTTTTTTTTAAAGATTGGCAACTGAGCTAACAACTGTGGCCAATCTTTTTTTTTTTTTTTTTTTTTTCTGCTTTTATCTACCCCAATCCCCCCGGTACATAGTTGTATATCTTAGTTGCAGGTCCTTCTAGTTGTGGCATATGGGACGCCACTTCAACATGGCCTGACAAGTGGTGCCATGTCCGCGCTCAGGATCTGAACCAGCAAAACCCTGGGCCGCCACAGCAGAGTGCATGAACTTAACCACTTGGCCACGGGGCCAGCCCCTCTATTTTATATATGTAAAGAAATGGAATTGCTGGGTCATAAGACATGTTAATCTTCAATTTTGATAATCTCACGCTGTTTTCCAAAGTGATCCTAATAATTTAACTTTCACCATCTGCATATGAGAGTTCCTGTGGTTTTACAACCTCACCACCAGTTTGCTACCATTGGTCTTTTAATCTCAGTATTCTGGAGAGTGTTTGGTAAGACTTCATTTTATTTTCAGTTTGCACCACCTAATTACTGATGAACATGAACACTTTTATGTGTGTTTTAGCCATAGAAGTTTTCTTTCCTATGGGCTGGTTGAAGAATTGTGTACACATTCCTATTGGGCTGTCATATTTCTATCATGTAAATATTCCTATTGGGAATATTGTCATATTTATTCCTATTGGGCTATATGTATTACTATTTAAAGTTTATTATTTTGCAGAGTTATTTATAAATTCTGGTTATATGTTGCAATTGCATTTACTCAGATATTTGCTCTTTTTTTATGTTCTTTATTCATTCTTGCATTTCTGAGCTTCCGTATGGTATTTATTTCTTCTGCATTGAAGAACTTATTTTGGTGTTTCCATTAATGCAGTTCTGCTGGTGACGAATTCCTTTAGCTTTTGTTCATTTGAAAATGTCTTAAATTCACCTTAATTCTTGAAGGGATTTTTTTTTTTTCTGAGTATAGCATTTTAGGTTGGCTATCATTTTGTTTCAGCATTTTGAAGACATCGTTCATTTGTCTTCTGGTTTCTATAGTTTCTACAGATAAATCAGCTGTCTTATCACAGCTTATCTGAAGGTAATATGTCTTTCCCACTTCCTCTTTGTTCTTAAGGTTTTTATCTTTGTTCTTGGTTTTCAGCAGTTTTTTTAATGTTCCCTGGTGTAGTTTTCTTTGTGTTCATTCTGCATGGGATTTATAGGGCTTCTAGAATCTGTGGCTTAAATTATTTTGCCATTTTGGGAAAATCTTATTGCTTTTTGCCCTTTCCTTTCTCTCTCCTTTCCTTCTGGGTCTCCAATTATATATATGTAAGACTTTCTTATTAAATTCTCTACATACGTTGCACATTTTTCTGTATTTTCATTATTTTGTAGTTATATGCTTTATTCTGGATATTTTCTTTGGGCTTATCTTCCAGTTAACTAATTCTCCTTTTGGCTTTGTCTAATCTGCTCTTTAACACACAACACCTTAGTTTAGAATTCTGTCATTATATAGTTTTTCATTGCTAGAACTTCAATTTGATTACATTTATAGTTTCCAAGTTCCTGTCAAATTATCAATCCTATCTTTTTTTGCTTGAACACATTCAACACAGTAGTTTGTTTTAATACATGTCTTATGGCTTTATTATGTGGATTGCTTCTAGAAACATTTTTCTTATTTGTTGTTTCTATTGATTTCATATAATATTTTCTTTCATGTGCATAGATTGTATTTTTTTTTAGTTTTTAAAATATTTTTTCCACTTTTTTCTAGGTTTTCTCATCAGGTGGTTAGTCTGAACTACAAAGAGTGTCATTCAAGAAGCAGAATTTCTGAATCTTTCTCCTTATTTTTTCTGTTTTCATTAATTATTTTAATTGTGATATTGCATTTTTTTCAGTTTCCTTGACATCTACTATGTCACTTATCTGTAGTTTCATCTTATTCTAATATCTTTTATCCTAGCCTGTCTCTATTTGTTATGGTGGTATGCTTCTGTTTCAGAGAGGCAATGTTTCCTTGCATTCTCCTGAAAATGTCAAACTGGTTTCTAAAATTTTCATAAGTTTGTTATTCTTCTGAGTCTTCAGACCAAAGTTCTCCTTCCTTTATTCTGCAATTTTCCTAAACAGTTACTAAAATTTCTCTTTTTCTTTGTTTGTTATTTGAGGAGAAGATCTTTCCAGGCTTGTTGACAGAGTTTATAGGTCACTATTATTGTGCTTTCTGTCACTACAGGTCTGGTCAAGTCTTTGACTGAGACTTATACCTGGATGGCAGCCTGATGTCCATAATTCTTAGGCCAATTCTTAGTAGGCTTTCCTTGAGTAGGTTTTAATTAGGTTAAAAGATAATTTCTCTGAACACACAAAAATGCAGAATAAGAAACATTGTAAGTCCCAATATATGTACTCCTTCATAGTTCTCGCTGTTTTTACCTTTCCCTTCCTAGCTTTAACATCACTTAGGAGGATTATACCTCCAGGATGAAGCAATACAGCCTGTTTAAGAGTGTGTGTTTAAGGTAATTCAACCTTGAGCATTTTATCAACTTTTCTAAATTTAATATTACTTATTTGTAAAATGGGGATAATGATAGAATTGCTGTTGTAAGACTATTGACTGAAATGATACATGTAACTTAATAGCACAGTTTCTGGCACTTAGAATTAAGTAGATGTTGGCTATTGTTATTGCTAGTAGACATAAGTAGTGGTACCAATTTATGACAATTTACTTGCTACCACTTTCTTCCCACTCTGATGAATCTGCTGGATTTAAATAGAGATGACTCGATGAGATTGTTGGTGTCTGAGGAGTGGACAAGTTTGTTGGCTCTTTGAAAGGCAGTACCCATGCAACAAAGAGATTGATATCAAGTTTTCTGATAGTTGTAGTTTCACATGCTTGTTAAGGGCTGGATAATGGAAGAAGCAGAAAGCAGTCTCAAAAGCCTATGGATGTCAAACATGTAATAAAAATGAATGCAATAGGCCAAGTATAGTTAAAAGAGACTGGTAGGCACTGTGACAAATCTGAGAGCACATGCCTGCTATTTTATAGGCAGCCATACTTCAGCCGCAGTTAATTGATACTATGAGGAAATGTGGGTTGAGTGATTTCCCCAGAAGGTAGTCATTGGGATTTGAAAGTGAAATCATATTTGGTATTTATGTAAATTAATCTTTTTCAAAGATCCAAGAGATCAAACAATCTGTATGGGCTGTATGTGGCTGGTGATATGCTATTTTGTGACCTCTAACCTATAAGATAACACCCACCACCCTGTCAATAGCATCCCATGACCTGGCTCCAGAAATCCTCTTCAGAGTTGTCTTCCACTTCTTCCTGACTTTAACTTTATACTCTGGTAATACCAAAAGGCTTCCAGGAACCCTCTGCCTTCTAAGCCATAGGCTTGCTTAAGTTATCGTATTACTGCTTTCATATCATTCTGGGCCTATAACCATCATAGCACTTGCTACACAGTTTTTAAAACATTTGTTTCCATCATCCCCTTCATCCAGAGGCTTCTGGAACCTGAAGACCATACCTTATTCACCTCTCACCCCAGTGCCTATCACAGTGCCTGACACATAGTAGGCCCTGGGATAGCATGGGTTAAACTTAGTTGAATTTTTGTAAAGGAACATGGTAAGTATTATGATCACTTTTTGCAGAAGGTGAAATAGGGGATAGAAGGCATGACTACAGAACACTCATTGTTCATCATTTTCTTTACTCATCCTTTTGGGGGTCTGAGGAACCAGAGACCTGTAAGACCCCTAAGGCTTGAGGAACTTCCAATAGGCTGGTTTCCTTTTATTATAACATTCAAATAGAAAAGGCAAAATTAGTATAAGTAATAGGAACCATAGCTGTTATTTACTTAAGTGGTTATGAAACCAAGTTCTTTGCTAAGCAGTTTATAGGAAATATGTTTTCCAGTCTGCATGCCATCCATCACAGGCAGATACTGTTATTGCTCCCATTTACCAGATGAAGAAATTGAGGCTCAGAGAGACTGTCCATTGATAATATAGCTAGAATCTGGTGGATTCAGTCTGCACACCCAGGTCTAACTCCTCTTCACTTCTTTATGCCACTTCATCAGTGCCAAGTGGCATCAATGACCTATGGATGATTTTTTTTTGTCTCAACAAACATGAAACTCAGAAAGAATCCACACATTTTTATGACTTTCTCATGACAGTTTTGAAGAGATAAGCCAGAACAGGATCAGAGGCACCTTGGATAAAAATGACTGATCTTCGTTGCTCTGATTGTGCCTCTAAGCATTCTTCTGGACTATAGATCCTTTTAGAAGAAGAGGCACTCTAAATAATAGCGAGGTTTTTGAGAAATCACCTCTCTGTGCCTGTGAATAGAGGATAAAGCAAGGACTCTGGGGTCATATATTCTTGAGTTCAAATCCTCACTCTGTCCTTTTTTGAGTTGATTGTATTCTTTCAGGCTTATTTTCCTTAAATATAAAATAGAACTAATAATGCCCTGCTGGACTCACAGGTTTGTTATGAAAATCAAACGACAAAATGCACGGGAAAGAGCTTTGAAAGTATAGAGCACTGTGCACACAGGAAGAATGTTTATTATTTTGCACAAATGATATTCTTCGAGCCATTTTATGTGAAATGTGGAAACTTGGGGTAGGGGCTAGGTATACACCGTGTATAGTAGTCCTGCTTTGATTACAGCTCAGTGATTTAAGTAACCAGCAAGCCAACAGAAAGCAGGCTATTAACACTGGACGCATACAATACATTGATGTGAACTTTTTCTTTGCTGGGGACCTGTAATCATACCTTGTAATAAGCAATACCTATTGGCAGCATTTTAATAAAATACACATCAACAAACTATGTAAAGCAAGAAGGAAATAGCAAGATGTTAGATGGAGAAGCACACCTCTACGGGGATAGATGGAAGAAATTCAGTGTCTTTTTTATGAATACTTATGCAGCACTTACCCAAACTCATCTGTGTAAGAGCCTCAAGACAGGTAGATGTGATTTTCATCATACTTACATCTGTGCAATAGAGAGGAAATTTCCACTCAACTCACAAGTGATGCTAAGAAAAGGAGGCAGGGATTTCTCTTTCCATCCCCAGGCATCAAGTGTACCAAACTCAGACCTTCTGATTTATAGCTATCCTTTGTATGAAAATCTGTTTTACAAAACAAAACCAATCTCTCTTACTCCTCTCATGATCCTTTTACCAGGAAATAAGAAACTCGTTTGTTCACAATTTCTTTATCATAGACTTACTATGAGAGAATGCCCTGGGACTGTGGACACTGTGCTACTGAATTAGCAGATGTGATTTCAACAGCATTTAATAGCGAGAGACCTTGTCTCACCAAGGACCCACTTGTTGACAATTAATAATTAGTAGCTGCATGTGTGCAATAAAGAAGCCAGGTGAAAGACACACTAGTAGGTGAGAGCATATGCTCATTAAGAAGAAGATTACTTGAAAAATTTTAAATGAGAATGCTAATGATAATAGTAATAATAGATATTTATTGAATAATTACTCTATGTCAGGCACCATACTAAGCACTTACAAATATCATTTAATTTGCACAACAACCTGTGAGGAAAACAGTATTATTCTCAATTTTACAGATGAGAAAATGGAAGGAGAGAGAGGTTCAACAAATTCCTGTTATTGAACTAGGTTCATTTTTGGCTGCCGCCCAGAAAGCCAAGCACCGAGACAATGAGACTGCAACAGAGAGAGAGTTTACTCACAAGGCAGCCATGTGAGGAAGTGAGAGTATGAGCCTCAAATTCGCTTCCCCAAAAATAGGGACTCAGAGATATTTATGGGATGGGGGGCAAGGTGGTCTGAAACGTGGAGAGAGGTGATTGGAGGTGAGGAGAGGTGAGGTAACTGATGATCTGCACAGGCGTACTTAGACTTCTTGCCTCTTCATAGGACGCATGTTCACAAAATGGTGGTATTAGCATGATCTGAGGGTGGAGTTTTTAGCCTCTTGACGTCAAAAGGTAGCCTATCAGACATCTGTGCAGGCCCACTTGATGAGTTGGTGGTCTCAACTGGCCTGGAGTGGACAAGGAGTTCTAATTCCTGAAAAACAGCTCACACACCCATCACCATGGTGACCCAGGCTGCAGGGAGATGTTACCTATAGGAGCCTAGTGGGAGTCAGATAGCATATTGCCTAAACAGCACAGTTAACAACGGGCGGGTTAAACAGCTCGAAGCGGTAATCAGTAACTGCAAAAAGGAAAAAAACTTTAGTTCCTAACTGCTTGATCATCAATGGCTAACTCTCTGCTGGTTTCATTCCCAAAGCTTCACAGCTGCAGAGGCAGAAAACCTAGAAAGTCTAATCTGAAAGAAATCAGTCATTCATCTAATCCCCTGGTGTTGCCTGGCCTTTGCTTGGCACGATGACAGGAAAATAAAGAAAACCTCCCTGGCTTCCAGTAGCTGCTTTCCACCTAGTTCGCTTTGATGACCTTATTCTACTTCCTCAGTCACAAGCTCACCTTTCCACTCCCTGCCCACCTTCTACTTCCTGGGACATGAGTTCACCTTTGTTTTATTGATCTAGTTCTACTTCGTGTCTCAGAAGCTCACCTTTCCACTCACTTGTTTTACTTTCTACATCATTAGCTCATGTCTCTTAACTAACCTTCCTTTGCTTCTCAGTTCTCCCAACTAGAATGTAGATATGTTTGGACCTAGAAAACAAAGAAGCATAACCATGAATGATCACTGTCATAGTTCTGGCTTTGTAAACAATACCAAGAATGAAAGAGACCCCTGGCTGTTTGAAATCTCTTTATTCTAAAAGTGACAAAGCACTAGAGAGCTACCATTTAGGCTCAGGCCCTGGAGGGTTGTTAGAAACTCAATCTCTCTGAAGATAAGAAAGGTGTATTACAACTGTGATTCAGACCGTGCGGCTGTCACAATGCAAGTAATTCTGCCCAGAAGCAGTGAATCCAGAAGACCTTTCTGGGCCTTTTCTTTTGGAGACATCTTTGCGTGAGTCCTCTTCCTTTACAAATAAATAAAGCACTTGAAGCTTCTGCCTATTAATTCTCTGAATTTAAGACAAAAGTGTAATACAAGAGTGGCACAAGCAGCAAGAATAATGTTTTGCTAAAAGGAATCATGGGAATCAAGTCAGCATAAAAAATCATGAGCTGTTAATGACATTCTTAACCACTCGCTACTGGGTAGGCAGCTGAGGCTTGGGATCCGAAAGACCTCAGTCACGGCTGTCATGCCCCAGCTCAGATCTTTGAGTCTTAGATTCCCCATCCACAAATAAGACAAAAATACAAACCTCTCAAAATGTCTCCAAGTAAAACAAATAACCTGTATTGAGAGCTTGCTAGGTGTCAGGCACTGTGCTTAGCTTTTACCAAATGTCACCTGAAGCTTCAAACTGGCAGTCCATGACATATTTTTTGTATATTTGCATATTTTTTAACTACTAGATGTTTCATTGTTTTTTACTTAGTTGTCATTATTTAAAGCTGGGGAAATTTTAACCATTTTTTTTTCCTGATTCTGGATTCTTTTAAAAGAAAATGGCAAAGCTGAATAGCAAATACCTATTTTAAGTCAGACATATTTCCAGTTTCCTTCAGACCCCACTCTGCCCTTTTGCATGGCGCTCAGCCCATTTTGCCCATGCACATTGCTCTTCTTGGCCCCTGCAGACTTTTGAATTTGCCACACCTGCACCACATCTTAATCCTTGAAAAGGCTCTGTGAAGTAAGTATTGCCATATTATGCAAACATAGAAGTAAAATTGATTTGAAAAAATGGTTGTTCAATATGTACTAGTTAACTTTCTCCTTCACTTTTTATTTGCAAAATTTGGTTGGGTTCCGACGGAGAGGGGAAGAACTGTTTTTAAAATTTTAATTAAATACAGCTGAAAATAAAGGCTCTTTGGTGAAGCTTTTATTCAAAGAACCATAAAGTGCTGTTCACGGGGAATTCAAATGCAAAAATAAATCCGCCAATGTCCACTCTGTTATTGAAGGCAGATAAGCCACATCATTACCTAATTTCAACCAAAGAGCCTATTAAGGTGAAAATGCTTTAAGAATCAGAATATGTTTTGAACTGTAACTTGATTATTGTCTAAAGTGTTGAATGTTTGAAGCAAAAAAGGTGGGGAGAAAAATTTTAGGAGATGGGTTGTAAATTATTTATGAGTCTTTCGAAAAAGCTCAGCATTTTTACTCAGTTCTGCCAGGACCCTCTGAGGAATGCAATACTGTTACTCTAGATGCTTCTTCCTTAGGATGCCTGTTCTTTATCAGTATCCCTGTCTCCATGGTAATATGTTAGTGCTCATCCCCCACCCCCACCTCAACCTCTACCACCCACGGCAAACCTTAGCAGGAGGAAGAGCCCTTTGGGGGGTCATGCACCGCAGCTCCAGGACGTAAACAACTCTATGGGTGGTTGCCATGGCAGTTCTTCATCCACAATATAATTACCCCAAGGTGCACTGGCGATGCACTTATGTGCATTGAAACAAGAACAGCTACATTTCAATAAATCACTCCAGCCAGTAGTCACCAGGCTAGTGTTCTGAGAAGCTGGGGTTACAAGGCAACCATGGCCATAATTCATCATTAGAAACAATGGCAGGCCTGGAGTCCATCCCGGGTATAGAGTGCTTCTCCAATTTTATGCAAGAAAGCCACATGTCTCCATAAAAAGAATGGCAGGTAAATTCAGATTTTCATCCAGGCAAACCTAGGGACGATGCCTGCTTCTTTTCCTTAGCAGTTGTGAGGATGTGGTTAAATCACTACCTATCTGAACGCAGATTTGCTTATTTGGAAAATGCAAGTAACAACATATATGTTATAAAATAGTTGCGAGTATTAAAGGGGATTTACATGTAGATAGTGATCAACATATAAGGGCAATTGTTAATATGCCTTTTATAATGAGAGGGATTCTGAGGAGTTTCAGAATGGCAGATAGTCATCAAATAATTAAAAGATAAGATCTTCTAATGAAAGGACCCATTCATCTCTCATCTCCACACAACCATGGACACATACACATGTGGCTAGTAGCCACTTGTACTCAGAGATGTGCTCTGTGGATAAAGAGTTTAAGCAAACATTCCACATGTGTTTTTCATAGTGTAATTCCTCCATCAGACACTCTACTGAGGTCTAGCATGTATTTTCTTCCCAGTGAATGTTCCACCCGCATATCTTCACAGTAAGAGCAGTGTATATAATCAAGGTTCAAAACTGTGTTGAAGAAGGAAATGAAACTCGGCTTGTATTAATCCTCCTCCAAACCAAATACATGTTGCCTCCAGCTCAGGCTCTTCTTTGCCTTCCTGTCAATCCTTCACCACCAGCTGTTCTCCATTTTCCTGTTCCTAGGACTTAAGCAAATATTCTCAGTCAACAAAATTCAGAGTTGAGTGAGCATTCTCATTTCCATTTCAACATGTGAAAACTGATGCTCCCAGAAGTTTTGGGACAGGTGCTGGGCCATGTGGTTAGTTAGTGGCAGGGCGGAGTAGAACACAGTTTGTCTGACCTCTATCCTTACTCCAGTATTCATTACACTGCGCCAAGATGCCTCTCTTAATAATCAATTGAAAAAATTATTATGACTTTGCAGATGTGCTATTGACACTATCAGAATTAGTCTCATTTTCAAAAGTCTCATGCATTTCTGGCAAAATTATCAAGAAATTCCGTTTGTAATTGAAGTGGATGAATTCTTTGAACAATACGGTCATCAGCAATCAAGCCTGACCTATCGGTTGTTGTTTTTCAATCTCAGTCTTCTCTTCCTGATCACAAGGATGAACTATTTAAGCACGTGGACATTTTCATTTTAATTAGCTTCGCTGGTAATATTCATGCATGTGTCTAATTCCATTTTTGATCCAAATTGCCCCATTATATCCTTTTTGTAGCAGGTTCTCTAAGAGGACTGAAAATATCTTTTTACAAGTTTCTCTGGCTTGCCTGAAAGTTTAATATTTTAATTTCATCAAGTTTTCCCTCATCTTGAGGGATTCAGAATTGGAGGAATTCTTGGTTATAACTCACTGTTTTATAAGATGTCTGTTTTATAACCAGTCTGCTCATCTTTGTCAGAGGTTTCACAACTTTCTCAATCCTTCAGGATGGAAATTTTTATCAAGTCATTTCCTACATACTGTAAAGGATAATGTGGTTAAAGAGGAAACTAAGAGCTGAATGTGCAAGCATGTCTATATCTAGTGTCTAATAGAGTTTCCAGTTCCCTTTGGAAATGGAATTTCTTTGTGTAAATGACCTAAGAAAGACATGCTTTTCTTTAACATGAGAACTACCTTCCCGGTATTGAGAAACTTTACAGGGCTTCTTCTATTCTGACTTTTATTTTAAAAAATTTAGAATAATTGTTTTAAGGCAGTAAACTACTCTGTCTGATACTATAATGGTGGATACGTGTCATTATACATTTGTCAAAACCCATAGAATGTCCGACACTAAGAGAACCCTAATGTAAATGATGGAATTTGGATAATAATGATGTATCAATGTAGATTCATTGATTATAATAAATGTACCACTCTGGTGTAGGATGTTGATAATGGGGGAGGTTCTGTTTGTATGGGGATAGGAGGTATGTGAGAAATCTCTGTACCTTCTGCTCAATGTTGCTGTGAAGCTAAAACTTCTCTAAAAAGTCAAGCCTTTTAAAAATACATTAAGATAATTGATACAAAAACTCCTTTCTGGAAGGTACATAAATTATACCCCAAGTAAAATCTCTACTTTTGTAATCCTGTGCTTTCTTACAGCCATTTTTTGCTTCGCTCATAACCCTGTTCCTAGCTTCTGTGCAAAGATCTGATTGTTCTGATCGAGTGTGTGTGTGTGTTTGAAACATATTTTGCAAGAATTATGTGATTATGATCTTGTCAAATAATTTGTTAATTTGGATGTTGCTAATTGGAATTTGTGCTATTAGATACACAGGTTGCAATTCTTAGTTGAGATTTTAAAGATGCGAGAGAAGGAAGTGTTAAGGTTATTATAAACAATTTTCAAATCATTTAAAAAATCTCTTTATTATCACACCTTTAAATATAAACACATGTCAGTTACAGATGATTCCTATCAATGCACAAAAGCTATTTGAAGATTCCATGAGCATTACTTTGTTAGTTGCCAAATTGAATTATTGTATCTTATGTCAACTAACAAACCTGGATGCTCTTATATAAATCACACAGTGAGGAATGGATGTCCCTCAAGTTCTTTTGAATTAGTGAAGTTTGAACTATGCATGTGTTTTTCCAGCATCTTTGAAATTTTGATTCAAAAAGTATTTAGCAATAGAGATTTTGTCCTATTGTTCATACATTTATATGCGATCTAAAATCACATACAACATAGATGCATAGTACATATCTGTAAACTGATAAATTCTATGTAAATTTTATGATCTCTTTTGATGGGCTCATCCACCCCAGGGTTTCTCAATCTTGGCACTGCTGACATTGGGACTGGATAATTCTTTGTTGTTTGAGGCTGTCTGTGCCTTGTGGAATGTCTAGCAGCATCCTTGTCCTCTACACAGTAGAGGCTAGTTGCATTTCCCAATTGTAGTGACCAAAAATGTCTCCACACATTGCCAAATGTCTCCTGTGGGGAAAAAAATCTCTCCCAGTTAAGAACCACTGGGCTGACCAATGATTGGGCTCACAAAGCTCTTCTTTCTTTAAAAAAAAAAACTATTTTATTTTAATTGTGCTTAGTCTGATTCAAGTTAGCTCAGCTCTTTACAGATACAGTACCAATGAGTTCAAGGTCAGAAGATTGATCCTTATAAGGTTTAAAGCATTCATTCAACAAGCATTTATTGAGTGGCCTACAATTACATTGCACTGTGCAAAGGGCTGAAAGGGATGCCAGAACAACATGAAAAGCAACCAATGCCCTCCAGGAGTGTGTGATCCTGCACAGTGAGTGAAAAAATAAAAAGCCAAAATGAATGGTGGACACAGTACGAGGATGATTCAGGGTGACACTAGGGGTTGAAAAAAGCTATGCTTGAGCCTGATATTGAAGAACAGAAAAGAATGTGGTTAGACATAGACGAAACAGGGTTGGTTCCTCTCATAAAAGAGAAATAGCAAGGAAAATTATTTATAATAAAAACTTAACACACACAAGGGACCACACTGAGTACTTATTACATCATATCCCCTGTATGCGACGTATGGATACATGAGGAAAGTTAAGTTCTGGGTCTAAAATCACCAGACTTTGCTTTAAATCCCAGTACTTCAAGTTCACTGGATGACTGGTGAAAGATATTTACCATCTTTTCATATTAATTTTTTATATATAAAATGGGAATAATTATATATATGGTTGTTTTGAAGCCTAAAAGAGATGGTACATGAAAATCCATTTAGTATAGTACCTACACTAATAATAAATAGTGAATATTTGCACACTTTATTTTTATTATTGTTATTAAAGACTCATTTATTTAGGTATTTAAACTCAGGCTTGTCTGCCTTTGGAGCTGTGCACTCCATAATTCACCATGTTCCCAGAGCATAGGGCTTGTGCAGAGAGCAACTAGAGCTAGCCACTACCTGCTTGGTAGAAGGTAGTGGAGGAGTTTGGACTACTCACAAGCAAGAGGAGATGTTAACAGCCCTGAGTATTGCTCATATGAAAATCCAAGAAAAAGCCAATATAAATGGAAAGCCAAAAAAAAAAAAAGAAGAGAGAGAGAGAAAGAGAACAGGAAGAAACATGTTACTAGATGGAGGGAAGGAGCAAGCAGAGGTCAAATCATGCAGACACTTCTAGGCAATGATAAGGAGTTTGAATTTTATCTTGAAACCAATGGGAAACTACTGAAAAGTTTTAAGCAGAGTGATATCATGATCATGTCCTCTGAAAGATTACCCTGGCTATCTGAAGGATGGAGAATGGATTGGGGTATGACAAAACTGGAAACAGTGAGAAGACTCAGTGACAAATAGCAGTAGCCTGGGCTTGACTAATAACAGAAAGATGAGAGAAGGAAGGATTTAGACATTTTGGTGATAGAACTGATAGGACATCCTTCAGCTAGTACATGGCAAAGCCCAGGTATTTGATTCCAAATCTAATACCTTTGACCCTACATTGTAGCTACCTTCTCCTCTAACCTAGATACCTACAAGCCATTAGACATTGAGAGAGCAATAAGAACTATATGCATAAATCAGTATTATATTCCAAAAAATGGAAAAAGAACTCAACTTTTATGGTCTTTGGATTTTTTGCTGAAAATAGTAAATGTCTGTAGAAGGAATAAAATGAACAACATTGGGTCAGTGATGTCAGCTCTGTCTGTAAGGGAAAACATGACTTTGCTGGAAGGAGGTGTTTGCTTCAATGCACCCAATTAGCATCTAGCATTTGCCAGATTATCTGTCTCTTCCAGAACAAAATTGAGTAAGTGTATATTTTTAAAATACACTGAGATGCTTTTGGTTTGAAATCTAGTACACAGCCATCTTAGAATAGAATGGCAGCTGATGGATGCTTTCCTGTGGGCACATCTTTGGTTAACTTTTAATGGATTTACTGATTTATTCAACAAATATGTTTTGAGCTGGTACTCTACCATGTGTTGTGCTTGATGTTGGTGATAAAATGAGAACAAGATAGAATATCTCCACTTTTAAATCAGTTTACAGTTGGGAGAGAGAGAAGATAGGTAAACAAATAATTTCAACAAAGTCAACAGCTCGCTGCATGGAGTAAATATAGAGCCCCAGGGGAAGGGAAGTACACCTAGCCCTCTCCTGGAGAAGCTAATATTGAAGTGGAAATCTGAGGATATTTAGAACTAGCCTGGAAGGTCAGAGTACATGCAAAGGTCTAGAAATGAGGGTCAAAACGACATGTTCTTGGAAGAGTAGATATTTCAGAATGGCTGCAGAGGGAAAGTTTACAAGTGGCGTACCCTAGGGATAAAATCATGAAGGAACTTATAGTTCATGCTAAATAGTCAGCCTGAATGCATCCAAAGGGCGAGAAGGAACTACGAGGGAATTTTAGGCAGGGAAGTGACATGATCAGGTATGAAATTTAGAAAGACCTCCTTGACTGCAAAATGGAGAATGCCTGGGTGGGGGTGGAAAGATCAAGTTAAAAAAAAAAAAAAAAGGCATTCCACTGGAATTCTTATGTGTTATTACAGACTAGAAATTATGCCTTTTAAGAAAACTGAGAGAGAAGCGAAAGAAGCAGGAAAATTGTAAAGAGACTATTTAGTTGATAGGATGAACAGGTTTTGGTGATTGATTGGATGTGGTGGGTGAGTGTTGGGAGATGTTGAAGACAATACCAATGTTTCTGATGGGAGCTAGGGAATACAGGAGAATGATTAGGACATGATAATAAGTTGTACCTTGGACATGTTAAGTTTCATCTGTCTGTAGGTCACATAAGTGGAGATGGCCACCAGGTAGTTGAATCCACTGTACTCACAGGAGAGCTGTGACGGACTCAGAGATCTAGTTGGCATCAGCAGATACTGCAGTAAGTATTCTGATTGGATGTGGTCCATGCACAGAAGAGTCAGTGAAATGTGACAGCATTGTATGAATTAGCCCTTCACAGCTATCCTGGGGCTGTTATAATTCGTCTCTGTAATCAATGAGACACCAAGCAAACAGTTTCCTAAGGGTCGCTCCAATGACTTTGTTGCATTAATCTATTAATAGGCTTTGCCTGCTTCCTGTTTACTATGATTCCAATCTTCAGCCACTACGCTAATCAATATCTATAAATTGAGCGCCCCATATATGTTCAGCATAATGACTATCTGAAGTCTCTTCAGAGTTTTAGATATGTTGGGCTAGAATTAAGACAAAAGACCCTAGGCGAGGTGACCAGGATTAGGAAGAACTTGCAGAGTCAATTGCAGTTTTAGGCATGGAAAACAGCAAGTGTCAATCTGTAAAAATCAAGATGGGTTAGGAAATCCAAAGAGCAAGAATGTTGCAGAAGCTAGGAGTCAATGCCAACAGTCAAGAGACAGGTAGAAAAGGATAGAACAGGTGCAAACCCAGGAGGAGAGAATGGAAGACCCAAGGAAATCAAGGTGTGTAAGCGTCCCTATATTAGTTTCATTGTTTAGCAAGGATGTGGTTCTTGGAGAGGCCAAGTCAGCTTATAAGTACAGGCTTGTGATAGACAGCAAATATTCGTATTGGTTTGATTCCTTCATGATTCTAGAAATTTATTCTAGGCATTTTTGATTAAGGCAGTATTTCCACTTGTAATAATTCCCCTATTGTCTAAATGCTTTAAACAGGGACTCCTGAAATAATTATAGGTAGATCCCATTTAATGAACGCTTACTGGCATTTTGCATACTTTGTCCCATTTAATCCTTACAACAGTCTTATGGAATAAGTATTGATTTTATTACCGAACTTGTTTGACAGAAGAGGAAACTGAGTCTTAGAGAGGGTCATTCATTTGCTCATTCAAAGATATGTATTGAATGCTCCCAAATGTTTATCAACACTAAAACAAATAAATTCTATGTATTCATCGTGGAATACTATGCAATAATGAAAATGAATAAATTACTGTCAAACGCAACAACATAGAAAAATCTTACATAATGATGAGCAAAAGAAGTTAGATCAAAAAGAATGCATGCTGTATGAGTTCACTCATAACATTCCCAAAAAGAGCAAAATGAATCTGTGGCAGAAGAAGTCAGCGTAGTGGTCACCATTAAGGAAGTGGGGCTGTAATGGAAAGGGAGCATGAGGAGGGTTCTAGGTGCTGGAAGCATACCATTACTTCATCTAGATGGTGGTATGTTTGTGTGCACTTTGTGAAAATTCATCAAGCTGTACACCGATGACTTTTTTTTATTGTAGTAAGATTGGATTATAACATTATATAGCTTTCATTGTAACATATATTGGATTCTGTGTAGGTTATATCTTGTTCACCACCCAAAAACAAATTATAGTCCATCGCTTCACATGTGAGCCTAATCACCCCTTTTGCCCTCTCTTCTCCCCACTTTCCCTATGGTAACCACCAATCCAATCTCTGTTGCTATGTGTTTGTTTGTCATTGTTTTTGTCTTCTACTTATGAGTGAGATCATACGAAATTTGACTTTCTCCCTCTGACTTATTTCACTTAACATAATACCCTCAAGTTCCATCCATGTTGTCACAAATGGCCAAATTTCACCATTTCTTATGGCTGAGTAGTATTCCATTATGTATATATACCACATCTTCTTTATCCATTTGTCCCTTGATGGGCACCTAGGTTGCTTCCAAGTCTTGGCTATTGTGAATAATGCTGCAATGAACATACATACCTATGATTTATGTACTTTTCTGTATGTGTATTACATTTCAATAAAAAATATTTTAAGAGAGACAAGTTTCTTTTGGTGAGGCATCTATAGAATACTAGTATTAGATACTATGATGGTCATATTAATCTGTTATTTGCTATTTATTACAGCTGGAAAGACAGAAAATATTTCACAAGAAGATGGATTAGGTTTTATAAATGTGTGTTAAATAAGGACCTATTGGTGAAAAGAGAGACTAACAGGGAAAGACTCTTAAAGTTCAGAACATGTGCTGAGAAAATTGTTTTTGGCAAGCCTACCCTATACTAGCCCAGCGTTGTGTGATTTACATGTGTAATCAAGTCCATTAGATCTTTACCTCTCCCATTTCCCCCATTTTTAAGGGAGAAAATTAAGATCCGTGCTGTTTCTGGGAAGAAAACTAAAACTCTGAAGGCACCTGCAAGACTCCCTTCTGACTTTGCTTCCCTCTCTATTTTCCTTCAGAAACTTGCTCCAATTCACTCTCTTGCTCCAGCCACTCTGGCCTTCTTTCAGTTTACCAAAGCCACCATTCTCCCAGACCCCAGGATGTTTGCATATGCTGTTTCCTCAGTCTGGATTTCTACTCTCTCTTTTACTTTGTTATTTCCTTTAGATTTCAGCTCAAGGATAGCTTCTCAGGGATGCTTACCCTCCCTTCCAAGTGCCAGTCAGTACCCTTGTCCATGCTTTAGAGGACCACACCCCTCACCTGCTGAGTCCTGGGCTCAGAATGTAATTTCACACTTATTAGCAGGATTAGTTACGTTTTTTCGCCCTTAGTAGACTGTGGGCACAATAGGAGAAGCTATTATGCATTTGTTTATTCCCTGCTGTAACCCTGATGACAAGCACAGTCCTGGCACATCATAAGCATTCAACAAATATTTACCAAAAAGTAATTAAATGTAAAAGGTAATTTCCCCAAGGTTATACAGCTAGTAAATCTATATACTTATACTATTTCATCAAACTCCTACAACAACAGAATTAGTTTTTATTACTCATAAATTATTAAAATGAGGGCAAGAAAAATTGTCACTTATCTAAGATCCAACAGCTCATCGATTAGTACCAAAACTACAGCTCTGAGCTCCTACTTCCCTATCATTTTCTTTTTAAAATATTAACCCTATTTTGCTTGCTTTTTGCCTTCCCCTCACCATCTCCATTTCGATAATTCATACAAATGCCCAAAGGGAAATACAGACAGTAAGTTTATAACTTAACATTAATGAGTGCAATGAACTAAACAGAAAAGTAATCCACCACTAAAATCCAAATTAATATACTAAAACGATACCTAAAAACATTACCTCGATCTGGAAACTGCATTTGTCATTTCTATAGTCTGGATTTCTTTGCATGCTGCATATTTCCCTTCAAAGAAAATTGAGAACGCGATTGAATTGTGCCGGAAACAGTCTTAGCTGCGTTGAGCATTCTACCAACATTCCTTTAAAATCATGTATCATCTTGACATTTTATTTAGATATATCTTTCAAAGAAGCAATTGTCTCTATGCTGTAAGCTGATGGAAAGCAACGGCTGTTCCTCTTTAAAACCATTGTGCCCCCAGAGGGAAACAACCATTCAAATCATGGCTACACAGCAACCTCTGGTGTGTATGACTTCCCTGTGGGAAAGTTCTCAGTTAAGCCCATGGATCATATTATTCCAAGTCAGTTGATACCTGTTTGAATGCTGTTGCCTGTGTTTCTACAACTAAATTTAACGATGAGCCTTTGCAGGGGTACTATACAGACTCTTTTATTTCTTCTTGATTGTTTCTGCTCTCTTTTTGCTTTCTCTTTACATTCCTACATTGCCAGGTACAGACTATAAGCGGAAAGTCCCAAAGCAAATAAACAAGAAATGCATCCATTGACTCAAAATGTGATAATGCTCCAGTGTTTTCTAGAGGGGTTTTTCCTCATTAATCCAGTCTCATCTTCAAGTAATAACCCACAAAAAGGGTAGCTGAATATGGGAGACACCAATTTATCTTTCTGCACTCTCTAAAGTCAATTGATCACCTCTAAAATCAGAACACCACTCACCCAGGACTCTGCTGAGAGAAAGGCAATAACTTTATTAGAACTTAAACAAAAGACCTCAAACACCACTGCTATTTGAGAAAAAAAATAAAAAGGAAGATAACAGGAGGATTTGAACAAATGATAACGAAGATACCTCAGTTTGGGACTCAGCAGAAAACTGATGCCCAAGAGCAAAAACATAAAGAGAAACAGTCAAGAACATTCCGGTGAACTTCAAGGAACAAGGAGGGTGGTGCAACGAAACATTAGGAATACAGGTTTGAGTCAGACACACCTAAGTTCACCGGTTCATTCATTTATTGATTCATTCATTCGACAATGTATAGCATGGCATCAGGGTTAAAGCGTAGACATTGTAGCCAATGTTTAGAACCAAATTCCAGTTCCACCACCGACATGCAGTGGAGCCTTTGGCAAGTTACTTAACCTCTCTGGCTTCAGTTTACTCATCTGTAAAATGGGCATGATAATTATATCTGTTTCAAAAAAATTCCTGGGAGGATTTCATGAGTTAACACACATAAGATGATTGAAACTGTGCTTGGCACATCATGTGTGCCATATAAGGTTTGCTCCTACTGTTTTCGCCCTATGCATCTGCTATATTCCAACTCCCACAGCAGGTTCCAAGGCTTGGAGAAGGAATAAAGCAGGCACTGTGGCTCACTTTGTAGACCATTATAAATATTATGATGGAATGGAGCAGAGAGCTATGAGAGAAAATCATGGGGCTATGGGGGGACTTGATATATTGACTGGTGAGAAAACACCTCTCTGGAAAACGTGTCGTTGGATCTGAAAGCCAAAGTTTGAGGGGACGAGAGTTAGGGGACTAAAGGGAGATAAAATCCCCAGTCTGAGGAGATGACAGGTGCAAGGCACTGGTTGAAGATCGTTTGCTCCTTGTGAGGAACTGATGTAAGGCTCCTATGTCAGAGCGCAGTAAGGGAGCTGAAGTAGCGGGAGAGGAGCCTGGGGGCTTGGGGAGGGGCCGGCCAATCAGGGTCTCTTTAGACCACATTTTATTCCAAGGACAGTGGGAGGCTATTGAAGGATGTTATGTAGAGAAGGGATATAATCAGATTTTTAAAAGTGAATATACTTTATTTTTTAGAGCAGTTTTAGGTTTACGGAAAAATTTCACAGAAAGCACAGAGTGTTCCCATATATACCTTATTCTCTCCTCCCCCAGAGTTTCCCCTACTATTAACATCTAGCATTGGTGTGGCACATTTTTTACAATCAATAAACTAATTTTGGTACATTATTGTTACTAAGGTCTATTGTTTACATTATGGCTCACTCTTTGTGTTGTACAGTTCTAAGAGTTTTAACAAATACCTAATGTCATGTATCACACATGACAGTATCATTTAGAATCACACAGAATTTCACCATTTAATAGTATTTTTATTGAAAAAAAATACTGACTCGTAAGTATGTGGAAAATGTGGTGGAGCAAGAATAGTGGTGAGAAACTTGTTAAGTGACTATTGCTAGAATCTTGACAAGGGATGATGGTGACGTGGACTGGGATGAAGGCATGGAAATCAGGAGAATGGCTACATTTAAGATATATTTTGGTAATGGGTTTGATGGGAGTGTATTAATCTTGGTAGGCTAACTGCTCACAATCTCAACAGCTTCTCATAATAATAGAAGTGTATTTCTTGCACCTTGGCGAAGTGGCTTTGCCTCAGGCTGTCATCCAAGGAACCATGTCATCTGCAGCACAGTCCCGCCCCTGCCCCATTCTGCCTCCCCTGAACCCTCTCCATTCAGACGGGGACAGGGCAGGAGTGTGGAGGATCACAGGGGAGATGCACATCATAATCCATTGGCCAAGATTCTGTTTCATGGTCCTTAACTGCCAGAGATTTGGGGAAATGTAGTCCAGTTGTGGGCCCTGTAGAAAGAACAAGTGTGTTTGATAAACACACAGAAATCTCTACACAGGATAAAGGAGAAGGTGTTGAGGATGACTTGTGGGTTTCTGGATTGAGCTACTGGATTCATATAGATGATGAGATTAAGACCAGGGAAGAATCAAGAATCTCGGGGGAGAGGAGGTACAGAGATCAGAGTTCATTTTAGGATCCAAGATCCACCCTTCCCTTTAACTCTGTTTCCTTAGGCAGCATACCCTACCCCTCTGTATCTTAGTTTCGTTCTTTATGATATAGAGATAGTAATGTGCTTTACCTTTGTAGTAGTATGAAGACTTCATCAAATAACCCATGTAAAACACTTAGCACAGTACCTGGAACATCCTAAGCACTCAAAAACTCTTCTTTGCTGTCATTATCATTATTGTTTTTACCATTATTAAGCAATAGGTTAGGCATAAGATGATACATAATCCACCTTTCTCTTCCTGAAATACAGAACTTCCAGGCATCTTCTTGCCCCATTAACTGGCAGAACCTTCAGAGGCAGTTAAGCAGACAGAACCCATTTGTAAATTCCAATGAATTCTTTGGCATTGGCGTAGCTCAACTTCAGAGTTTGCTGCTACGCCTATGACCCTTTCCCATACATGGGAAGAGGGGAGGGGAAGAATTAAAGGCATTAATTGTGTCCCTGGAGAAAGGTTATGACTATAATAGAGTTCAAGGACAGTATCAGTGGAATGTGAAGTGAAGAAATTTTGTAAAAGGATTAGATGCCAATAATTTATTTATTCACTTCCGTCCACTCTACTCTGATCTCAGCATTTCTAATCTCACCTATTCTCCAAGGTGCGCATCAAAGATCAAACCCTTTGGTGGCCATCTTGCAGATAATATTCATTTTTTCTGGAAACAGAACCTTATTTTCCTGTTGTGGAACATGCGCCTTCCTCAGCTTGTGTGCTCTGGAGCAGCGTATGTGACTAAGTCTGAGGCAAGAAGAGCATTCATTCCCTACATTCAGAGTGATTGCCTGCAGGGTAGACATTTAACCAAGTTGGTCAAATCTCAGCCAATCCTAGCACTCACGTGAGAGCCATCAGGAAACAGCTGTCTCTGTTCTGCTGGACTTGAACCTGGGAGAGTTCAGGGTGGAGGAGAGAACTTGTCTGAGAACACAGCCATCACAGAGGAAGCAAAGCTGAAAAGGGAAGAGGAGAACACTTGTCCCTGTTGTGCGACACTTGGATCAAGGTTTTCCTGAAGCTACACCTCACCCTGGAACGTCAGTTATGGAAATCCATATCTTCCTTTTGGCTTAAGCTCTTTATCATTTGGATTCTCTATTAGTAATGACTAACAGAGCCCTAATGGATAGATGCTCCATGCAGCCTTTCTAATCCTCCTAAATGGAGCTGATTTCTCTCTCCTCTTATAACATTTTTTTCTGTATGTTCTTATAGTATTTATTTCTATATCTGTCTTGTGGAACTTACCACTTCTATCAAGCATCACAATTTATTTGTGTATATATACAATCTCCCTTACTAGAATTTGACCTTCTTAAGGAAAATGACCATTTCTGACTTGTCTTTAAATTCCTCATCTTCCGTAATCCTTCCTGAAGGGCCAAGAAACGGTGTAGTGCTGGAAGAATTTGTTGTGGATATCTTGGTTGGTTCCCTAGTTTTTGAGGCAGTGGATTCCAAACTGAAGGCTTAGAAGTCATGGGCAGTTGGGGATTTATTGAGAGCTCCTCAAATGTCTGCACACACTAAGCATTGCATAAAGAATCAACTCATTAATATGTCTCATATATAAAATGCTGGAAAAATGTTTCTATAATCTATTGTGTTTATTAATCTATTGTGGTTAGCAAACTGCAATTTTATTTTAACTGTATTACTGAATCCATGGCAAATATATATCCTCTCAATGCGCACATATATAGCTAGATACATACCTTAACTGAGCACTTAGAACAAGTGAGACATTGTGCTAAGTGAACACTCTAGATACATCATGTCACATAAGCCTCCCTGAATGTGACACTCTCCTGCAATGTCTTCTTTGGGTCCTTACTCCCTACATTAGTGCTTCCCAAACTTCACACCAAAGCGCTAATAGAAAATAACTAATATTTGTATGGCTCACTGTGGCTACAAGACAAGGATGCTTGCAGCTAGTAGCTGGAGGTGATCTGAAATGAGTTGTAGCTATTCTGTGTCCCACCCAGTCACCCCGAACACTGAAGGGATGGTTATCTTGGCACATCTAAAATTTGTTCATGGCACTGCAGTGTGCTATAACCCAGCGGCTAACTTCCAAGTCCTTAGCCTTGAATAGGTCTAGAATGTCGCTGCCTGCACTCTGCAATCTTGCTCCCCAATCCTTCCAGCCCCAACACTCACATGCATACACACACAGACACACACACACATGGGTACACAGATGTGGGTTATTTGCTACCCTACTTCACTGTCAGACTATCACAAGTTCCTGTTCACACTTTGTGTTGCATTACTCTGCATTACTATTTTCAAGTGAGGAAACGGAGGCATGGAGAGGTTAATGTGCCCAACGTCTGGATTCAAACTCAGACAAATCTAACTCTAGAGTCAGCAAACTTCCTCATTGCCATATACTAATTGTTATCACAATTTGAATTTGAATGTGTATGTCATTATCTTCACTGACTTTGCTTTGATTGAAGAACACAACAGAGCAAGATCATTTTTAGATCTGCCACATTTTTCCTATTGTCTTTTAATTTAGATCTGTGAACGCATTGGCTTAAAAAGATCTTCAACCTGCTGTTACCTCACTCCAGGTGGGCATGCCTGTGATGTACACCTCTGCTACTTTCACTACTTCATCATGTACAGAGTGGCTTTGTGGCTTTGCTCTTCGTAGCAGTTGCCTTTAGGAATTATAGTCTCATGTGATTTGAATCAAAATAATATATGCGAGAGAGGGTGTATGTATTTGGGTGGGAGAGGAGCCTGATGTGGGAGAATGGGCAGCAGAACATGAATCCCTGTTATCCATCGACATTCTGTTAATGTACCACATTACCCCAGAGTTGAAGTATCAGGAGGTGGCAGAAACAATTATGTTATACAGTATTAATCTGATACAGTATCTGCTTGTCAGAATCTTGGAAATATATAGAGATTAGGTTTTGGTCTTCCTCTGGTAAAACGCTTTGTTCTAATAAGACAGAGAGGTGGTGTCTGTTGGGTCTTAACTCTTTTTATTCCATCCACCCTATCCTGAAAATAATCCACCATCACTGGGAACCTCATGTTGTTTGGTACGAAAATTGCTTAATTGATTTTGATACATAAAGCCATGTTTCTGTTTGTTTTTTATTTGTTTGTGATTTTTCATGATTGAGTAGGTACCAGACAGAGCACAGTAGAGTGATAACTAGAGAGAATATGAGAAAAGTGATAGAGAGAAGGGGATAATTATGCTTCTTGTAGATGAGGATTATTAAGCACTGGGACTAGCAATAACCTTTAGCTGATTGATGACCATTTCT
This sequence comes from Equus asinus, assembly GCF_041296235.1. Lineage (NCBI taxonomy): Eukaryota > Metazoa > Chordata > Mammalia > Perissodactyla > Equidae > Equus > Equus asinus. Next base: position 71,001,975 of record NC_091801.1, on the reverse strand, counting down.
CCTTTCATTTTGATAAGTAGGTTTGTCTCTGAGTCACCCAGAGGGGGCTGACCCCATAAGATGACCAAAGAAGCAGTTGCTTTTTGTGGTGAAGAGAACACACCGTGGAAGCAGACTTTCTGGGTTCAAATCCTGGATCTGACACATACTAGGGTGACTTTGGACAATTACTTCACCTCCATGCATCTCAGTGCTCTCATCTGCAAAACGCGGGTGATAAGAGCACCTATTTCACAGGGTTGTTACAGGAGCAAATGCGTTAATACACGTCAAGAACTAGGAGCTGGACTTGGTACAGATGAAGAGCTGTATACATGTTAGCTATGATCATTAATACCAAGTGCGGCTTCCTCATTATTTGCTACTTAGTGTCTCCAAATAAGTGATGTGGTCTGAGGTTGGAAAAGCCTGGGCTAACTTTCTCTTACCCAATGCATTACAGTCCTGTTACTTGTGCGGCATTTGGCTTAGAATCTCACTTGTTAGGGCACAGAGTTTTCAGCCATCTCCCCCTTTCTGACCTCCTAAGGCATATGCTAACTCTACTTTGGGAGTTGCCAAGCAGGTGTCACAAAAGCAGGACATTCTTCCCTCCCAGTTTTAAATCAGAGACTATACATGTGGAAAGCAAAGAAAGGGAATTACTATTTAACGAGCAGCTATAATTGTGATCCAACTTTTTTCTGGTTATTTCTCCCACTTTGGATTGGAGAGCTGAGGTTTTAGCCCAAGGCAATAGCTTCAAACACACAACTTAATTATCTTTTTCTGTTTTATGATGTATGTGAATTTTGTGTTCTGTTGTACAGCATTCCTCATTCAGAAGATTCAAATAAAACAGATGCTTTAGGAATTTGAGCTGTGTCTATGACTTGAAATCTTCCATATCTTTCTTGAGCATTCCTGAACACAGAGGATACCCCTCAGGGGTGTACCCCATTTTGAGAAGCACAAATGTGTGTCTTCTTTTCTTCTCACTGTATATTATTTCTCTAAGAAATTCCATCTTTCAATATCTTGGCTCCATAACCGATTACTTGCCACTGACTAACAAGTTTCCATCTTTAGCCTCGAACATCCTTCTGAACCCCAGATTTATACCTACCTGACTAATGAACACATTCACGTAGTGTCTCAAATATGGCCAAATTAAGTCATTCCACTTTGCCAGATCAACGTGTTCAAACCAGCACTCATGAACTGCTTCCATCCGAAATCCCTCGACCATCCTTCCTCCAGCCTCTCCTCTCCCAGTGAATGACATCACCCTCCATTAGTTGTGCAAGTCAGAAACCTGCATCTGCAATCCTTGAGGCCTCCTTCATTCCCCATAATTAATCCATCACCAAGTCCAACCATTTAACTTCCTAAGTTTTCTTGAATCTACCTGCTTTTCTCCATCTTTACTGCCACTGTCTCAGACCAAGCTACTGTCAGGCCTTTCAAAGATATCAGGGTCTACCCTCGCCCTGCTCTAATGTGCTCTCCACACTGCGAGCCAGATTACTATTTTAAAAAGCAAATTCAATTATGTCACGTACATACTTAAAACCCTTGGGTAGCTCCCCATTGCTTTGGGGAAAATGTCACAATTTTCTTACCAGGAACTTTAAAAGCCCCTGTAATCTGTTCTTGGCCTACTTCTCCAGGTGTATTACCCATCAAAGACCACCCCCTCCAACTTGTTCCTGCCACATTGGCGTTCTGTGATTTCCTCCACAGGAAGGACACACTTCCTCACATTGTCTGTGGCCGCTTGTGAGCTACAGTGGCAGAACTGAGTGGTTGAGAGAGAGACTGTACGCCCACAAAGAGTGAAATATTTTGTACTTTGCCCTTTATGGAAAAAAGTTTGCCAACCCCTGAACTATAGTATGGTTATTCATACAACCGAATTTTTTCTGGGAACTTACCTTGTGCCTGGTAGTAGGCTAACCACTGAATTACGTCACTGGAAAAGAATGGCTAATGATGGAATGGATGTTTCGACAGACAACTGCCGTCCTCCTTAAACACAGTGAACTTGAAATCAAACTTTTCATATAGACACCTCCTAGATGCTTTTGTCTTCTTACAGTTCCTATTCACGATGCCAGTTATCTCTTAAATCATTTCAAACTCCACACTGCTTCATGAACAGAAATGAAATCTGTCTTTGAATTTCTGGGGGCTTTGAATATCAACTAAGCTGCTAGAGTGGAGGAAGGGAGGAAAAGAAAGAAAAGAAGAAGTGAGGGAGAGAGAATGAGAATTATACAACAGGCGAAATTGGAGACTTGAAGGCCATCTCTAGATCAAAGGGCACACAATTTAGAATTAGACAGTCCTAACCTTATAGGCCTTAGATAAAAAGCTGATTGATAACTTCATTAAAATAAAACAGATTGAATTTAGTCACTAATAATAGCTTTACTTTAGAGAAATCACTTACGGTCTCTGAATCTCAATTTTCTTGTCTGTAAGATGGGAACAATTATAAAAATACATTTAATGATAATGTGTGTACATGCCACTTATGTGTTAGCTACAAATATAGCTCAAAATTCAACAATTATTTATATGAAGTTAGGTATATACATATTATATAAGTATTATAACCATTTATTTCTGACTTATAAGTTCTCCATACATATTTGTTGAATAAATGAATAAATGAAAATTACAGTGTAGTATAGAAAATTTGCATAATTTCATTCTTTGGATCCTATGCATACCTTTAAGCTCCTGAGAACCTCGAAGGACAGAGAGTGACATACCAACATTTGGTTTTGGATGCTACCAGGTTAATCACTAACTGTTGAGAAAGAAATATGCATGATACATCCTTCTACCTAGGTTTATAAGCTGACATCTCTTATGTCCTTCTACAAAGACACTGACATGATTTTCTGACCTGCAGTTTCATAACCTAGTCTAGGTGAGTTGGGGTGTTTACCACTCTGTAAAAGGAAAAAAATGACCAGGAGTATCTACATGACTGGACAACTCTACAATAGATGGCCAGTCTTAAGGGGATCTGCTTACCATGGGCAGCCCAGAATGATGGAAATGTCATTGTTCTTTGTAGCAAACAGACCCACTTTTCAGTCCTAGTTCTCCAGCTCTCACAAATGTATGCTGTTGACACTGTCCAGTGTGTATTCCCCTTCTCCCGACAATAGGACCCTTAGCATCCTTGGAGGAAACACTGCCCTGCTATCAATTTCAACAGAAATTGAATCTATCACTGACTACAGAGATGAATATTTGAGCATATCTGTCTACTGAGTGGGTCTGAGAATAGCAATCTCCTAATAGCAATGAACACACCCAGAGTTTTTTTGTTAAATATCATTCTCCGCTACAATGAACTAGGGATCCTTGGAGAAATGGCTGTTTCAGGGTACAGGGGCAGGTAAAGTACAAGAAGAGCCTGAAATACCTGTACCAGAAAGTCTGAAAGTACTCGGAGAATGATGGGGATATGTCAAAAGGAAGTTATCTTGAAAGAGCTCCCATTGACCAAACCAGATGCAATTGGAGCATTAAAATAAATAATGATAGTAATAAATTATAGCCCCTGGATAGAACAGCAAACTATGAGTCCAAACATATATAAATAAATACATTTATAGCATAAAAAAATACATATATAAATGAATACAATTTTGATGAGCAATGGGATATGTACTTAGTTTCATACAATCTCTCTACACAATCATTATTAACAACAAAGAAGAATAGAGTAACTTTACAGTGAGAAGCTTGGCAGACATCACCTTAATCCAATGATCAAAGTTAGCATCACCAGTAATGGGATAAATCGGTATCGTGTGCCTCCTGATAAGATGCAATGGGAAAAACACAAATCACTTTTGTGATATGCCTGCCAAAGATGCACAACCCGAAAATAATCATGAGGAAATATCAGACATACCAAAAATGAGGGACACCTACAAAATCACTGGCCTGTAATGTTCAAGTGTCAACACAATGAAAGTCAAGGAGAGGCAGAAGAATTGTTCCAAACTGAAGGAAACCAAACAGATTTGAAAACCAAAGGCAACACAGGAGTCTGAACTGGATCTTTTGGCTGTAAAGACATTATTGAGACAATTGGCGAAATTTGAATGGAGTCTTGAGGATTAGATGGCAGTAATGTACCATTGCTAACCCTGATTTTGATGGTTATGATTTAGTTATATAGGAGAATATGCTATGTATAGGAAATGCACATTGAAAGATTCAAGGGTGTTGGGGTTCTGATTGGCAGCTCTCAAATGATTTAAGCCAAATGTCTTTGTTCTGTACTTGTACCTTTGCTGTAAGTTTGTGATGGTTTCAAAATAAAAATACTGATAATACATATGTAGAACATTCTTGGAAGACACGCCAGAATTGCCATTGTCTGTGGGAGAGCTGGTGTCTAACATGGAAGAGAGACTCATTTTCCATTCTTTACTTTTCAAACTGTTGTGGAATTTTATGTTATGAATTCAAAACTATATTCATTAAACTGGTGTATAGAAACGCTTGAACGGAAATTAAAAAATAAAATTCATGCATGATCATTATAGAAATTTTGAAAATTACAAATATGTTAAAGACTTGACCAGATCCTTCAGTGATAATATTTTGACATTTTTCTTTGCATCATTTTTTTCCCTTGGTTTTACAACATTATGATCCTGTGGTTTCATATTTTTTAGGTATAGATTATTTCCTGGACTGATATTGATTATGTACTTGCTATATGCCCGGGGACTGTGCTGAGTACTTTTCAAATACTCTCTAATTTAAAGATTTATTAGCAACTTTATGAAAAATGACTATTGCTGTGTACAGATGGGCATCAAGAGACTTAGGAATGAGTAAGCCGACTAAGGTCAGAGTTGGCATCTAGGAACCTGAGACTGAATGCTGCCCTGGCTGGCTTTTTAGCCTTTCCTCCATCTGCACTGCCTCATGGTCTTTACGTCCATAGCAGCCACATCAGCAGTGAAAGAAGTTAGCCATCTGCATCCTCCCTGGCTCAGCTCTTCATTACCTCTCTTCTGGACTCCTGCAGTGAATGCCTAGCTTTTCTGTTGGCCTCCTACCTATTCTATAATTTCTTGCCAGATTACAATGCCACTACCAATTACTTTCAGGGACTGCCTAGTGGCTGGAGCAGAATTGCTTAGAGGTCATAGAATATTTAGTCCATGAGAGGAGAAAATAAGAATTTCTCTTCTCTAAAGCAATGAGGAGGGGAGCTAAGTATTACATCCAAAAAAGAATGTTGACGATCAAGGATGTTCCAATGGTCATCCATTTGACAAATCACTTGCATGCCAAGGGTACTAGGTATTGTACTGGGGTTACAGCTACAAGTAACAAGGAAGAGGGTGCTGAGATGAAATGAGAGAGGTGAAATGTGCAGCCAGAGAGAGTAAGTGCAAAATGAATACGAGGAGGAATGAAGAGGGATGGCAAAGCAGAAGCCAGGCTTGACATAGTCTAGAGACAAGGCTAATAGAGGGGAATGAGATCAACAACAGAGAACTATTTTAAAGAATAAAATAAAGAGAGTTAATGTTTATGGAAATTCTAGTACAAGGTCTGGCCCATAGTAAAAACTCAGTAAACAGTGTATCTTATTAATGCTACCTCAATTTTAAAGTATCGGAATGTGCAAAAATAATTTTAAATCCTTCCCAGAAGCAGAGACACATCTCTATTCAGACGTGTTTGTGCATAACGTCTTCAAATGCCTTCACATGCAGTGACAATCTCAGAATGCATTCCAAAATATTACTAGGTTTTTTGGAGAAGTCAATAAATAACTACTCTTTCCTACTTCCTTCAAAAATTTGTGGCTCTGCTGATTTTTATTTGGTTTCACTTTTTATGAGGGTTTTCTAGCCCCCAGCTGAAAGTATACCACCAGGGGTTTTACAAAGCAGCTTGAATTTTCCAAACTAGACATAGTCTGAGATTGTTCTCAGCGACTTTTGTTCTCTTTCTTTCCTCTTTCCTGCTCGTTAATGCTTTTGTGCTAATGTGAGAAATTATCCCTCTGTTACCCATGGTGCTATCCATTACACCCTGAAATTTAGATTGACTAGCTACCTAAACTCAAATAGCAAAGCAAACTTGAAATCAAATTACATACTTAGGCAGACCCTCCCCTCCTCCACTGCCCTACGCTACTACCAACTGCCCCTTCAGGTGAGCCTACGTAAATTAAAAGCAATATTCACTGAATAAACACAAATTGACAGCTTATTGTACACGATATGCTGGATTGGGAACTTATTGTACTATAATCAGATGTGATGTTATAATTCCATAGACCCACCTTAGAGAAATGTTCCCAGATCATGTTTGAACAGTGAGAAACAAATCACATCGTAAAGCCCTTCAAAGTAAGGAAACGCAGCGTTCCCAGAATACTCTAAGATAGACTCCAGGCAAACCCATTGGATGTAAATTTGAAATGCCAAATTTAAGGATTGATTTGAGAGACCACTGCCTGGTGATTTCCTATCTTTCGTTATTCATTGTTCCTCATACATACTCTGCTTTGTTTCATGTCTGTGCCCTGCTCATGGTCTTCTCTCTACTTACTCTACTCGGAATGTATCTCAGCTACCTTGTCCACCAGACCTCTTTCTTGTTATGCTTCCTCCACCCCAAGTGGAAATAATCCACACAGCTTAGTGGCTGGAATTAGACTGACTTGGATTCGAAGTCTGGTTTTGCCACTTCCTGGCTGTGTGACAGGGGGCTCCATAGTAGGCAGTCAAAGACTGTTTGATAAAAGGCTACTAAGAGTCAAGTTAAAAAGAAAATGTTGACATTTTCCCCTTCCTTTTCTTTTCTTCCTTTGCTTGAGGAAGATTAACCCTGAGCTAACATCTGTGCTGTGTATGTGGGTTGCTGTCACAGCATGGCTGATGGGTAGTGTAGGTCCAAACCCAGGATCCGACCCTGGAAAGCCAGATCACCAAAACGGAGTGTGCTGAACTTAAACACTACACCACGGGGCTGTCCTCCCCTCTATTTTTTAAATAGGGAAACAGATCTTGCTAATTAATGACTTCCTCCAGGCCATACAGTGAGTGAAGACTCATTCTTTAGCTCATCATTGAGGATTCCTGGGAGCTTCATTTCAATCCTCTGTTTGTTTTCCTACCAGGACATTTGTACCTCACTGTTAATTCCATTTGAATCCTAAGTAGAATGGGATTTCAGCAATGAAGAAAAGGATTTGTGGGTATTTAGACCTCTCCTGGGAAAGCAGATTGAGGGTAAATGTCTCGGCCATTGAAAGGAAATTTAGGTACTGAGCATAAAAAGACGTTACAAATCTGACTCATCCTCACTGAGGTTTCTATCCAAGATATTTAGCTCACTACTTCCTCTTGATTAAGTGCATGACTTCTAGATGTCAGCACCCACCATTTTCTCTCTTACAACCTGCTTCAATACTATTTGAATATAAACTATGGTAGTTTCTGGGATCACAGAGAAAAAGAAGATGAGTTACTGCTTTCCAGGAGCTCACAGCCTCTAGGGGAGACTGCCAGATAAACAAAGAAATGCAATCCAGTATAAGTGCTATAACAGAGAACTCCTCAAGAACAGCACTGGCACCACAGGTGGAAGGATGCCATGTGACCTAGCGGTCTGCAGGGGTGTCACTGCAGAAAGACCTCTTGTTTTTTTTCTTTTTATTAATATTATTATTTTATGTGTGTGCGAGGAAGATTCATCCTAAGCTAACATCCATTGCCAATCCTTCTCTTTATTTTGCTTGAGGAAGATTAGCCCTGAGTTAACATCTGTGCCAGTCGTCCTCTGCTTTGTATGTGAGATGCGTCCACAGCGTAGCTGATGAGTGGAGTAGGTTCGCATCCAGGATCCCAACTCGCAAACTCCAAGCCACTAAAGTGGAGCATGTGGAACTTTAACCACTCAGCTTTTGGGGTGGTCCCAACCTCGTCCAGTTTTTGAGGTGCTCCAGACTATTTTAAAGCAGGTGGAAAAGCAGAAGACTGTGCAGGAGTGGTACATTCTAGGGACCGCTCTCTGACAGGGCCTGGGCCAGGGCTGTGGAGTTTCCATTGGCTGGGGAACTGGCCAGCTTCAGTTTTTCCAGGTATTCAGCATGCACACGCTTGTGGCACTGGAGAACTTTGATCACATCTTTGATTTTGAAGCACTCTTTCTTCCTCCCAATGCTAACTGAAATGGGTGTTGAAAGATAGGAATTCTCTCGGGAAGTTAAAGCAGGTTGAATAATGTCTCCCAAGAAGATATGTCTACCCCCCAAACCCTGGAACGTGTGAATGTGATGCAATTTGAAAAAAGAGTCTTTGCAGGAATAATTAAGTTAAGGATCTTGAGACAAGGTCATCCTGGGCTATCTAGGTGGGACCTAAATCCAATGACAAGTAACCTTATAAGAAACAGAAGAGAAGACACAGACACAAAGAAGAAGGCCATGCAAAGATGGAGGAAGACCTTAGGGTTAGGCAGCCATAAGCCAAGGAACACATGGAGCCACCAAAAGCTGGAAAAAGCAGACAGGATTTTCCCTTAGAGCTTTCAGAAGGAATATTGCCCTGCTGACACTTAACTTCGAACTTCTAGAGGCCACAACTGTGACAGAATAAATTTCTGTCATTGTAAGCCACCCAGTTTGTGGTAACTTATTACAGCAACCCTAGGAAACTAATGCAGAGATGAAGTTGAAAGTGGCATTTGAAGCAGTTGAAACATGTGAAGTCACTGAGACATGATAGAGTAGCGCTTGATCAGAAAATCTTAGGCAGTTTCCTAGGGTTCAAGCTTGAATAGAAGGGTGAACAAGAATAAAACAAAATGAATCATGGAAGGGCACAAGTACTTCAATAAGCATGTTGAGTTTCATCCAGTAGGTCATGGGAACTAGGGAGTAACACTGATCTAAAGTGCTTCTTAGAAAGATTATTATGGTGGTCATACAGAGAATGAATTGGAGAGAGAAACACAGGGGAATGATCACCAGTGGGAACTTGTAGTCATCAAGGTAACAAATGATGAAGACCTGAGTCAAAACGATCACAACGAGAATGGAAAAGAAGGCACAGAGATGAAAAATATTTAGTAGGTTTAATCCATAGGATTTGCTGACTGATTGGATGTAGGCGGTGAAATAGAGGGGGAGAGTCAAGTTCTCAAGCTCAAATTGAGTGTCTGCGTAGATGACAGAGATTTTCACCAGGATGGGAAATGCAGAAGAGTAGATGAAGAAGGATAATTTGTTCAAGCACAGACATATTTGACATTAAGATATTCCAGATAACATCCAGGTGAAGATGTCAAGTAGGCAGTTGACATAAGAACCTGGATCTGAAAAGAGAAGTCCAAGCTGGAGATAGGTAGTTGGGAATCATTAAACTATACAAGATAGTGGAAAACATGGGAGAAGATATGATTGTCAAGGAAGACGTAAAACAGAAGGCCAAGGATGGAACCCCTCGGAATGCAAACGTTTTTTCAGAAACTTCTGTGATTTTATGGGATAATGGTTTCTACTTCTATTACATAAAAATGGCATATTTTCCAGGAAATGTGAAATCTTAAAAAATTTTCTTCATTCTCAGGCTCCAAAATACTTATTTTGTAATAAGAGCCGATGAGAAAATAGAACTGAATATATAAAAATTATCATTAAAAATTTATTTTATAGATCAAGATACATAACTTCATATTTTGGTCCTTGTATCTGCTCGATTTTCCTATATTCTGAGCTCAGTAATTGGCACTGTCATCCAGCCATTTACTCAAGTCAGACAATTGGAAGTCAAAATCGACATCTCCCTCTTTCTGTGTGTTACCTCCAACTAATCACTGACTTCAATCTATTTCTCTTGAATCTCTCCACTTCTCCTCATGCCACCGACTTAATCCAAGCCACCTTGTTCCTCTGCCAATAGCTTCCTAACTTCAGTCTACAGTCTCTTTAGTCTCCCTCCAGTCTATTCTCCACACTGTAGTTAAAATGATATTAAAAAACAATCTAAATCTGACATTGTTAAAATGTAACTCCTTCCTTTAAAGCACTTTCATGGATTTCCAACATTCTTAAGAATAAAGGTAAATATTTATACAGCTTCCAACAGCTCCCTGTAGTCTGACATCAGACAATCTCTCCACCTTCGCTGGGTGCATCTCCTCTTCCATCTCTAGACACCAGCTATTCTGGGCACCTTCTCAATGCCACATTCCTTCCCCACTCTAGGGTATGGCTGTGCTTCATCTGGTAAAAGTCTTTTAACCTTCAAGACTCAGCCTAAATAGTACCCTTCCTTGGGGAGACTCTCCTGATCTTATCACTTCTCATTGTATACTATCAAACACTCAATCTCTCTCTATTATAGAAATGAAGACCCTTTAATTTAATGAATTAAATTATGTAACAATTTATTCTGTCTTTGCATCCCCAGAGACACTCCATGAGAGAAGAAATAAAAAGGGAAGGAAGAAATAAAAAGAAGTTGTTATAAGAAGAGAAAGAAGATGCTACTTGGGCACTTTTTGGCCTTGAAGTCTCTCAGGTATAGGGTTCCAAAGAAATATTTAAAAAGTAGAAGTTATGCATTGTGTTTTTCATGGGTTTGTTTGAGCTATTATTAAGGGAAATTGGAACTTCAGAATTAAAACTAAATTATTTGGTCACTAGGATGATGATCCAGGCCTCACACAGAAGTGCCCCTGCCCTCACCACATTCATCATCCTTTTGGTCTCTCAGCCCTTTCTCTAAGAGTTTCATAGGAGATTACTCTGGAAGATGTGGAAGAAGAGGCCCTGAACTAAGTGTTCAGCCCTAGCTTCTTATCCTGCCTCTGTCATCTATAAATCACTAACATCATTTCATTAGGCATTTATTGAAGACCAACTTTGTACCAGGATCTCTTTGGGGTATTAGGTTTTCAGAGTCATGGTCTCTGCCCTCAAAGAGCTCATAGTGTGAGAAAGACATGCAAGAATTAAATGTTCATGAGGTATAAGTAGTTTCCATGAGGAGGTGGCTCATTTCCGCATGTCACTCATTGCTGTTGCACTGGGCCTCTTCGTCTGTTCACACTTTACAAGCAGCTGGCAGAGGAGGAAAAGGGCCAAGTTTGGTTCAGTGATGGGTTGGCTTGGTATGTGGTTTGAAGCTGAAAATGGACAGCTACTGAACTGAAGACACATGAGGGGCCCCCTGAAAACAGTGAGGAGGTTCATTTTCCCAGCGAGCAGAGCTTTGATTAGTGTACCTGATGATCTACTTTGTGTTGGAAGAAAGGTGGCTGAGGTAAGGAAATATATGGACACATGAGAGGCAAATGGTGAGGTTGATCAGAGGTCCAAAGGAGAAAGAGTGGAATATCAGAAACCAAGTGGTCTGGAAAAGAGGCATGAGGATGGGTCCTATGCCAGGGGCCAGGACATGGGGCCATCTTTTAATTGCAGGTTAATGCCCATGAGGGCATTCACCATGGAAGTAGCTCTTAATAACCAAGCAGCCAGAATGACTCGGCCAATTGACATTGGACAAAAGAAAATGGGAATGTATTTAGTCTCTAGACTCCGCTAGATAAGCAAGTTGTTTCACTAGACTCCTTATAGTGCCTTATATCTACGTTCCGTCTAGGTCCTGCTCCCATTCATTTTTCACTCCAGGGAGGAGAGATCAAGAAACTCGAGCCCTTATATTTAGAGCATATTGGGATTTTATAAAAATAACGATGCAAGTTTTGAAGCCAGGCAGGCCTTCGTTCCTTTATTTACAAGCTAAATAGCCTTGAACACATTGGCTAACCTCTCTGAAACTTAAATAGAGATGATAATGCCTGTTCGTAAGTAGTTATAAGGACTAAATCAAATAATGTTTAAAAAGGCTTAGTGCATCGCCTTTCACGTGATTAATCCTGACTATGAGCTAGTGATGTCCCCTGTGGTCAGAACTCTGCAGCCAGAGCTCTCTCACCCTTGTTATCCATCTAGACCTCTCTCTCTGACCTTTGACCAGACTCCCAGATACCTTTTAAAAGTGATTTTACACCCAAAATAGCAAAGAGACTTTCTCTTGCTTCCAATCCTCTGGTAACCACTATTGGAAGGGCTGTGTTGAGATACGTTCTAGGGGATGCACCCACTAGCCTGCATCCCCCAACTCTGATTTCCTCTTCGTTTTAGTCTATGGCTCCCCAAAGCACCTCTAAGTTTCCCCAGAGTAATGGCAGTTTGAAATCTACTGGCCTAGAGCAATTGTTGTAAGCATGTAACAAAGAAGACCTACTTAATGAAAGGTCTAAAAGATATATATCATTTAACTAAGCAATTAAACACATTATCCAAGACTGTGCCACCTGGGTTCCTGGGGACTACAGCAGCGAACCTAATAACATCATTTCAATTATGCACCCAAAGTCAGCCCCCAGATGTGGATTAATAAAGAAATGCTAATGCAAAAAAGACAGCAGCTCAATATGTACAGGGAGAGAATTATAACAGCAGAATATCATATCTTGGCCAACAAACTATACATTCTGCAAATGAATAAAACTAACAATAACATTGTTAGACCTGTCGCCACAACACTGAGTTATTTTAAGAACCCATAAGGTAGGTGAACAAACAAAAAAATGAAAGTGGACCAAAAATAGGGGGAGGGGTGTGAACAGGATTCTAGTTTTAACTTTGCTGTTAACTGGTGATGTTAAATGAAAATATTCTCAGTGGTAAAAAACAAAATACAAAAACTACCATCTCATATGACTATTTCTTCCAGTGGACCTTGGACAAAAGAACCTCTTTTCTAAGTTTCTATCTTATTTTCAAGACTGGGGAAAAGAAAGAGAAGCTTGGGAATTAAGGAGAGTGTTCCTTTCTAAATGATATTGCGAACACCACAGTTCTCTAATTTGGTAAAAGAATTTATTTAAGCAAATGTAGAAACCACAAAAAAATCAAAACAAAGCCACTGAGCAGTTGGCAAGTGGAGCAGGTTTCACATAAACTGTGAATCAACAAATACGATGACCTATCTATTATTTGGGCCCAGAACTGTACTATCTACTAAGGGGATTGTAAAAGAGTGTTTGCTAAATTAATTGAGCATTTATTCTCAATCAGTCCTTACAACAACCCTAGAAGGTAGATACTTGAGATGAGTGAGCTTAGTTTTAAGGACATTTAACCATCCACTAGAATGCTTGGCTGCAAATAACAGAAACCTCTATTCAAACTTGATCAACAATGAAATGCATTATTGCCTGCAACTATGATTACAGTGTGAGGCAGTCTCTAGATGTCATACTATTACCTCAGAAAAGCCTGCCCCTTTCCCCAAATAACTATGAATATTCCTCCCCTTCCTTACCTAGACCCCTTATAACAGCTGCTGAATCACCCTAGGAGCTGAGAAGTTGATTTGCAAACATGGTTCCCACTTCTCCATTCTTTGGCCATTGAATAAAAGCTTGTGCTGTTGAACACTCAGCTTCGGTTTCATTTCAAATCTGTGACACCGAACAGAAAAGAACCCTCCAAGGAGGAGACAGATTGTGGGTATGAGGCCCCCCCCCATGGGCTTTTCCTCAGAGCTCCTCCAAGAGTGGGTCAGAATCCCAGGGGAGTGAGGTGAAATTGGTGACAATACGAGGACCTAAATTCTCTCTGTTGTCAGTGTCACCTCCATCCTGTAACTCTACCACCCGGTGTTCACACAAGATGGGTCACAGTGACAATCTGTCCAGCATGAGAAAGAACCCTCCTCCTCCTTGGTATAGACTGTCTGTTCTTCCCCTTAGGCTGATTGGACAACTTGGGTCATCTGATAACTCATGAACTAACAACCGTTGCTAAGGGATGTCATGTGCTGGAATGCTACAGTCAGAAGAGACCATTCCTAGAGCTGGGAATGGCACCACTTTCCTCTGAATCATGAAAGTGAGAGGTGCATATTTCAACAAAAATAGGGTACTTATAAGAGGTCAGAAGGGAGAATGGACTGGATAGGTAACTGGTGGGTCCACTACATTCGCCCAAAGTCAACTGCTTGGCAAGTGGCAGAGCCAGCAATGAATTAGTTAGATATCCTATAGAACTGTGAATCAATTTCTGCAACTTAGAAAACTACATCAGTAGGCAGTTCTTGTTACAATCCAACAAGTCAGTTTGGCATCTAGACCTCCAGAGATGCATGCTGACCATATTTACCCAACAAAAAAGTCAGGTCACTTGGTCTAAAAAACAGTGAATTTATCAAAACAACTGAATACAATATTTGAAATCCAGAAAGTCATAGAATAGCCAAGGCATATGAATGCCATGTCAGTAGAAGCCATTTGCTTTGAAAGAGAGTCAACTGTGTTATAAATATATAATAATGATATCTGTAAAATAATAAATATTCATGTGCCATTTAGCCCATCTTATTATTGATATTTGTTCACGGTAAAGCAACACTGTCGTATTTAAAAACTGCAAAAGGTATAGAAAGCCTTTAGGCAATTATAATTTTTTTAATGACTAGTCGTAAGCAAAACACTTCAGCCTGATAAACCTGCTCTAATTTCTTCTGGCTGCTACTGATAATGGTCTGTAAATAATGCTGCCCCAGTGTCTGGTGTCTCTAAAATATTTAACACTGGAACACAGATGCACTGGCCTCTTTTCAGTTGAAACCTAGGTCCCAAAATATTCCCTCCTCATCTAGGGTTATACCAGTGCCACGGAAATAAATATCCTCCTTTCACAAAGGGTTTTTGTCCTGTGAGAGGAAAAGATGGATGGTGGCAGCCTAGGAGAGCAAGTCTGCTTAGAGGACTAGTTCCAGTTGGCTATACAGAAGGAAATAAGCCAGGTAATTTAGCTTTTGGACCATCTCCCAATCTCTCTCTCTGCCTGATGTCATTACCATTTTCCTGGCACTCCCAGCTGGGCCAATAAGACCATTAGGGTCCTCTCCACTCCTGGGTAAACAGAATTCCATCCCACTCTCCTCCTCTGAGTAGACATTCAGTAAGTCTTTGGTGAATGAGAAAGATCTTAGTATAGACTTTTTAACTGAACTGAAATGTCAAAATGAGATACTTAGAAATAGGGAGTGATCAGGCTTATAGCTGCCTTTAGTATTTCTCCAATATTCCCCTTCCTTTTCATTCCTCTTGCCCCATTCTTGGCTAGCTCTTATCACCCTCATCTGAAGTGGTTGAAACTCTTGCCCTTTCCATCTCAAATTCAATTGCAAAATTAATTTTGTAAACATCTCTTTGCTTATTACCTCCCGATTCAAACCCTTTATTGTATTCCCATTGCCTGTAGAATACATTCTCAATCAGGGGTCAGCAAACTTTCTCTATAAAGGGTCATATAATAAATGTTCTTGGCTTTGGGGGCCAGATGATCTCTGTTGTAACTTCTCAGATACACCCTCTACCATCATAGTGCAGAAGCAGCCACAGATAACATGTAAACCAACGGGCTGCACCATGTTCAAATAAAATTTTATTTATGAACACTGAAATCTGAATTTGGTAAAATGCTTATGTTATTCTTCTTTTGATGTTTTTCCCAACCATTTAAAACTGTGAAAACCATTCTCAGGTCAGGGGCCATACTAAAACAGGTAAGAGACTGGATTTAACCTGTGGGTTGTGATTTCCTGACTCTGAGGTCTGAAGCTCTTTAATCGAACATCCAAATGAATTCTCATTCACGATCCAGCCATCTCATCAGCATTAGCTTTTACTGCTCCCAATTCACCATTCTCCACTCCTGCTAAATTGATCAGCACTTTGTTCTCTGAATGTGTCCTGTGCCCTTCCTTGTCAGCTCTTTGGACAATGTCACTCCTTCCATCCAGCTTCCAAGACTCAGATAAAGTGTCACTTCTTTCATGAAACTTTTCCTAATGATCTTAACTTGAAATAAACTCTTTATCTTCATAATAGCAGTTTCTGCCTAGTTCTGTGTAAGCGATCTGCATACGTTATACCCTTTGACCCTGAGACAATGAGATAGGTGTTGTTGAGACAATTTTACAAACAGAAAATTGAGATTCAGTATGATGATGTACCCAATGTCATAATATATGTCCAAGGCAGGATCCTAATCCAGTTATTTTGGACCTCAAATTCCACGAACTGCTTTTTAAGCTCCAAGTAGACCACACGCACCAGCATTTTATTTCTTTTGTGATGCTGATTTCGTTTCTACCCACTCTTAGAGCTGTTTGTGCGCATTTCTTCATCTTCTTTTCTGAAGTCTGGAATTCATGAAGGCACAGTCCATGACTTATTCATATTTGTATCCTCAGAGGGATTTGCATACAATAGGTGCTTAATACGTCTTTGCTGAGAGAATGAGCACCTTTCAATAAATACTTGTAGCAATGAATTGCTATTATTAACTTTTGGATTTGATTTCCTGTAATCGCTACCCTTGATGACAGAGAATAAGCTTGACTTATTATTTTCTTTCCAGAAAGTAAACCCAGAGATTAACAGGAAATCAAAACTGGTTTCCAACAGTATGTGTGGAAAGATTTCATTTGTGCTCACGTAAAAATTGCACAGATACAAATATAAAACACACTTGGCCATTTGTTTTGGATTTTAGCACTTTCTTTCAGAAAAAAAAAAAAAAAAAAAGCCCAGAACTGTTGGTGTGTTAATGAGTTCCATTAGCATGTGAGCACTCAGGTTGGCATGACATTCCACGGGCTTCAATAGTGCCTTCAACATGAACAATCACTGCCACTGTTGGTCAGCGGGCACAGAACCTACTCCCTTGTTTATGACCGGGTCATCTCTATCTCTATTGGACACTTGAGTCATTTGGAATGAAACTTTTGTCTGGCCACGGTGTTTGGCAACAATGACAGACAGAGCAATCAACAACCGCCACCCATCCCACTCTCAATTCAACTTGCCAAATCTAAAAGCTGACTACTTTTTGTGTCTTCTGAGGTTAAGTCTGATAAATCTTTTCCTCCTTTGGATGTGATTCCTGCTGGGTGATTAAGTAAAGAACTTAATGCATTGAGGAGCAGCATGGCATAATGGCGCAGCGTCTTGGGCTTTGGATTCAAGAACTACAATTCACTCACTTGTGTCGCTTTCCATGTTTCACATGATGCATCTGACTTTTGTTTTCATTGTTTGTAAAATGGAGAAAAATAATATCCTCTTCATAGAATTTTAAATGAAGGAGACAGCATTTGCACCATGCCTAGCACAGTGTCTGTCACATGTAGGTACTCAGTTACTTCAATCACTGTTACTTTCTTCTTCTTTCTATCTTATTATTTTTGGAAGCAAGAACTAACGTGAGTTCATAAGTTAGTTGTATAACAACAAGTTTTGTTGTTTCATATTGCTTAATGACTGTCTCAGGAACATAAGTGAAATTTGACTGTATTTAATCATGAATTATGGCACAAATAGAATCTATTTTAAATGAGTAGTAAGACTAAAAGCTAAGACCTCAGTTTTAAAATCAATGTTTTGAAAGTGAAGAATAAGTCATGCTGTAGGTGGACTGAAAGTCTATGACTTACAAACCCAAGCAGTAGAGATGGAAATTGAAGGCGAGAGGACCACTGCATGCACGGCCACCCTGTGGCTCAACCACCCAGATGTTGCTCTAAAAAGCAACCAGTTGTTTTCAGCTAACCATGCCCTAGTGAGGAGTGTGGGAATCTATTCCCTAGAAAGATTTTCTTCTGCCGTAACCTCCTGTCTCCTTTCCCCTTCAGGATAAATCACCCAAGCCATACTATCCTCTTGTTCCTCTTCATCTTTCACGTCTAGTCAGAGCTAAGTTAATATCATCCCAGGTCCTTTTTTAAATTCCCAAATCCTCTCTTCTCTTCTTCATAATATATTCAATTACTTCAAGAACCTTTATCTTTTTTCCCAGCTTGTTGCTTTTTTAGACATCCAAGCAATCCTAGCTTCTTGAGCTTTCTATAAAAGTAGGTCTATCAAATAAGAAGGAATCTCTACGTTGTGGAGTAAAAGAAATATAATTTCTAACCACCTTTAACATCTAAAACTCATAAATACACCCAGGACTCCGCTTCAGAAATCCCATTCTCTGCATTTTTCCAAGTTCATTATTTAAATAAATGAATTCAATTATTCAAATAAATGAAACTATATTTCTTTATCAAGACTTACATATTTTGCGATTATTTTGTTGGTAGATAATTTACTGATTTTTAAATACTTTTAGTCTTTGCTGCTACAGTATTTCTGTTATATTGTGTTTAGGCAGGCTTATGTCCTAAATAGGATACCTAACCACAATTCACAATAATATTTATACAGGTACCGATGATAAATTTCAAATGGCCCTGTCACAGTTACATCTTTGGGACATGCTTAATTTGCATGATAGTTTCTACTAGGATATAAACTATTATAGATTTTAGAAAATTCATAACTCACTCGATTTTCAAAAATCATATAATTTGTCGTTTTACTTATTTCTTGGAAAATGTTTGTGATTGTTATCATATACTTAAACTCCTGGAATTTTTAACTTCTTGAAATCCTCAGTGAGCATGAAGGACATACCTTCACTGGCATTAACCAATGTGGCTGTTGATAATTAACAGGTTTTTTTGATAGATATGAGTGGCTTCCATGGTTGGTGTTTGGTGAGTGTGATAAGACTCTTCCTTGGTAGTTTTTCTACTATGTTCCCACAAAAGCTAGTCTCTGAGAAAATTTGATCAGGTTTTCAGATGGTTATTAGCAAAGCAATAACAAAACAGTCATTTAACAAATTGTGCAAACTTGATAATATCTCCACTCTCTGTTCTTTTATATATTCTGACACACGCATTTGATGAAAAGTTTTCTTGAGATAGGCTTACAATAGTCTAGGAGCAGGATTCAGTTACCCACCAGTAGGGGTGAGGTGACAGAATCCTGCGTAAGGAGCTACACACAGACCTGGATGGAATCCCAAGGCCAAGGCTTTATCCTGAATTGGAGTAATTATCTCCATAGATTTTGATGGCATGTTCATGCAATCTGGCCAATCTATGTATCTTGGACCCAGTCATTTCACCAATTTAAAAATCATGTCTAACATGCATTGTACTAATTAACAACTCTCTGGTGTTGATCATTGATAAAGAAAATTGAATCCTTCTAATAGAACTGCTAATCTGTGGGCTTCCGATTAGTCTTTCAAGGGCTGACTAATTTAGAGTTTGTATTGACAATTAAGGTGTTTAAATGTTAAACTAATTAGAATGAGATTAAAACATGCTTGCATATGTGCACGTGCACTCGCGCACACACACACAACAAAAATAAATTACAGATAACGTAAAACACTTGAAAATTCAAAAATCGGAAACATTAAATGTCTATAGATTCTTGTCTTTGGACACAACAGGTCTTATGCAGATTCACGTGTGAGAGATGGGAGTGAGGTGGATACAGTAAACATGGTATGTGAGCCACGCCCTGGTAAGCTAACAAGACTTTGTTGTCATTTTGTAGTAGGGAAATGCTCAAGGTTTTAAATTGGAAGAAACTTAAAAATGCTTAAGACAGTATCTCCAGGAGGCCTGAAAGAAGGCGCCAGGGATTTGGAGCCATAGCAAGTATAAGAAAAGAAGACTTGATTTAAGTGATCTGAAACCAAGGAAGAGATATGATTAAATGACCTATTTTCCTGACATGTGATATCCTTTTAAAAATGCGTGTGTCCTGTCCATTAAGAAGATCAAATATGTAAAAGAATGACTATAGAGAACACACAATCCAGCTTGATGTGTTTGTTTTTATTTTGCCAGTAGAATTTATACTTCTAGTTTTCAAGATGTCAATTTTAGATGGGGTCACGCAACTGAGGTAAAATGCCACCACTGTGAGTAGTGTCTAGGTTAGGATCACATGACCCTAAAGATTAGGTTTAGCATGGTGTGATTTATTTGAAATACAGCAGAACTTAATATTTTAATTATTAAAAACTATTTGATTAGTAAAATTATTTAATCGTTAATCATTATTTAATAATTAACATGCATTAAAGTAAATTATAAATATTTAATCATTGCTAATTATTTCAAAATCCAACCAATAAAGCAATTAGGTTAGCAGCACAATCTGAGATCCAGACAGGAAGAGCATTGCTCTTTTAAAATATGTTGCTAGCTGCCCTTCATCTAATTATAAACTAGACACTTTGAGTGCTTCAAAAGAACAAAACACATTTAATTACCAGTCAATTCTCAAATACCCTGCAATACCACTGCCAAGTGTTGTCCAGCCTAAGCTTCAATGCCTCCAATGATAGTGTTCTCACTTCATCCCAAGGCCTTCACTTCAATCTTTGAAGAGCTCTAGCTGTCGTAGAGTCCATTCTTATGTGCTTTCTTTCAAGAAATATGTACTGAGGGTCTCCTACTGTCAGGTACTATCATTGGCTCTGGGACCCAGTATTAAACAAATTACACAAGTATCTTTGTCCTCATGGGACTTCCACTCTAGTTGGGGAAGACAAACAATAAAGAGAGGTATGTGGAATATCTAGTCAAGGTTGGAAGAGATGTGATCTACAGAGAGAAATCACACAGGGTAGGGCAATAGGGAGACCTATGGTGTTGAGTAAGTTCTTAAAGAAGGTAAATAAGTAAGCAGGTAACTGGGGACAGGGCAAAACAGGCCCAGAGAACAGTGGATACAAAAATCCTAAGGAGGAAATGTTTCTGGAGTATTTAAGGAACAGCTGGATGCCCTTGTGTCCAGGGCAGTAAGTAAGGAGAGAACACTGTGAAAGCCACAAAGACAACAAGGTGGGATGGGGACAAAGCAGGGAAGGAGGACACTGGTAAGATCGGTCTCCCAGAAGCCGCTGTATGTGAGGAGTAGAAGTGGGGCCCAGACCAAGAAGCCTTCAAATGACAGACTTTCGAATAATGACTGTGCCCTCGTGTGTCCAGAATCTTTTCTTCCTCAGGTTCCACAGATTTCCCTAGTTCATTCCCTTGCTTTTCCTGTCACCTGGTTTTGTACCCCTTCACCATCCTCTCAATCCATTGATTCATCTCCTTTGAATGTGTTTCAGATTGTCTGGTCCCTCTTTCTGTATGATACCTGCAAATGAGTAGAACTATTAGTTAACAAAGAGCAGTCTTTATATTTGAGTAGCAATATGCTCCCACACCACCCTTAATTGCCCCCAGGGGAGCATTTATTCTGGATTATAATGACTGCTTATTTACTTGTGCATCTCCCCCGATAGAAGGAGAACTTCCTAGGAGCAATGACTGGATCCTGTCACAATTATAATCCAGAGGTTCACATGTAGTTGAATAGTCACATGTTTAATTGGTGCTGGTTGGATATTTATACATGATAAACCTGAGGCATAGAAAGGTTAAGCAACTTGCCCAAGCTCACAGAGCTAGGAAATAGAAGAGCTAGGATCTGATCCAAAGCCAACAGTCTATCTAAACAACCTGTCCTCCTCATTCTACTGTGCCATATCCCATTGGAATTGTTATCTGATTCTCTTGTCTATCTTCCCCACCAGACTCTGAACTTCCTTGGCCCAACACCTATGTTCTGTCCATTACTGCCTCTCTAATATCTGCCATAGTGCCAATATTTGCCATAGTGTCTGGCAAAATGAGTGCTCAATAGTTGAACAGATGGAAGTTTGAGAAAGTTTGGTTTGGATTTTGCTGTTGTTGAATTAATCTAGCTGAGGCCATCACTGATGGCATTTAGGAAAGACTGGATTTCATATTTATTGATCAGCATTACAGTAGATGTGACACATTCAGTATGTCATTCAAGTGGGGCAGAATTATCCCCCAGTCTGTATGTGTGTAAACACAAACACACATAGGCCACCACCTAGGGCTTTTCTGGGCCTATAAGATCAAGGATACAGGCTCAATTGTCTTACCAGCCAGTTTCCTCCAAGGTCATTAGTTCAAGGAGAGAAGATGACCTGGTCCAAAGTAAGCCCCAGATAGGCTATATATCTCAAAGGACGCATGCTTAATGAAGATGAACAGAGAGTCCACAGAGTGGTAAAGTCATTTTTATTTTTACAGGACAGATCCCATCACTCTACATTAAGCAAGAAAGTCAATGTGGCTAAGTGGAAAAAGCTCAAATATTGGAGGCTAAGAGCCAAACCACAACACCTGGCCCTCCACTCACTGCCATGTGAGCTTTGGAAAGTCTTTTTTAACTCATATCTGCTTTGGTTTCCTTGTTTATAAAGCCTTTCCTGTCTCCAGTGGTTACTGTGAGAATTCAGTGGAAAAATGTGTATGCCATGGACATGTTGAACCTCAAGCCTGCCTCGCAGGATATAATCAGCATGTAATTTTATTTTTGTTTTCCACTACCCTGTTACACTTGTGTTATACCAGGGCCTTGTGTTGGGAGGTCCCCAAGATCACCTCTGCTCTGATGATTTCCTAGCAGGACTCACAGGACCCTCATATAGTTGTACCCGTGGCTCTGATGTATTATGTCAAGAGGACGCAAAGAAAAATCAGCAGAGGGGAAGATCCAAGATGGCGCCGTGAGTAGTCCTCTTTGTCTCTCCCCCTTTGAGTCTACAATTATTTGGACACTTATCGCTTGTCAAAGGATATCCAGACAGCATCTCAGGACGTCTGAGATACCCACGCGACTATACATCAGAAGGCGGACGGACTTTCCTCCGGGAGGATGTGGAAATAGGTGAAAACTCTCCGACCCCGATGAGCAGCCTAGTACCCGCAAGCGGCTTTCTTCCAACGGACGCCCCCAGAGGATCTACACACATCTAGGGCAGGAGCGAGCACACAACAGAGGAGTGACGGTGGAAACAGGTGACCAGAACCCTACCTAAACCCCCCGCAATTACTCCTAAACTCAGAGGGAAACTTTGGAGTTGCACACCTGAGCCCGCTGGGAGAGTCTTTCCCCGCCATTGGTGGTGAGACCCCGCCTGGTGTTCACGGCGCCCGGAGGGTCCCAGAGAGAGTCGCTGAGGGTACGGAGGTCTCCCAGCTGCCGTTGCCCACCCTGTGGGAGTAGGGATTGCCGGAGATCTCGGAGAGGACCGGGGCTGGGGGGAAGTTTCAAAGGCCGGCTCTGCGACCCGGAGGGGAAGCCTCGGAGTTCCGCCCGGGCAGCAGACAAAGCTCTCTGTCTGCCATTAGCAGAGGGGCCACGCCCAGCATTCACGGCTCCGGGAGAGGCCCGGAGAGAATCCCAGAGAGCGGGGCGACCCCCAGCTGCCGTTGCCCGCCCCATGGGACTAGGGATAGCCGGAGATCTCGGAGAGGACTGGGGCTGGGGGGAGTTCCAGAGACCCAGCTTCGTAGCCTAGGGGGAAACCCTACAGGCTCACAGCAGCCTTAGGGAAAGCCTCTGCACAGCACCAGTAGAAGGCACCCAGCCGCCAGCCACAAGGCTGGAAGACCCCAGGGCAAAATCAGCATAGCTAGGTGAACTAACCACAGACTGTAGAAGATGCCAATAGCTCTCCTGCGACCCATAGAGGACAAGTGAGATTTTGTGGGTGCCGACAGCAACGGAGCGACAAATATAAGTGATCCCACCCCTGGCCACTGGAAAAGCCCATAACACTGTTGCAGACCCCAAGGAGAGAGCACATCTAGGTGGGCTGCAACAGTAGGCACCAGCAGCCTGAAGCCCCCCTGTGACAGCCCCCACGGCAGAGGAGGGAATCCAAAGGGCCACTGTGGCTACGAGGAGGGGCCCAGGCCCAGTTAGCAACTGCAGGCAGGGTTCCTGGTTGGTGCAGTATAAACAGCTGCTCCCCCACCGCAGCAGCTGAAACAAGTGAAAGGAGCAACTAAACTCTATCTCCATGCGGAGGCACAAATCAACAACATCAAGCAATATGAAAAAATACATTAAATCTCCAGAACAGAAGGAAAGTAACAAATACACAGAAAACAATCCCAAAGAAAATGAGATATATAACCTAAATGATGATGACTTCAAAACAGCCATCATTAAAATTCTCAATGAGTTAAGAGAGAGTTCTGACCGACAACTCAATGAGTTCAGGAGCTATGTCACAAAAGAGTTTGATACGATAAAGAAGAACCAAACAGAAATATTGGAAATGAAGAACACAATAGAGGAGATTAAGAAAAATCTAGATGCTCTGAACAGTAGGGCCGATAATATGGAGGAAAGAATTAGCAATTTGGAAGATGGCAATATAGAATTGCTGCAGGCAGAGGAGGAGAGAGAAGCAAGACTAAAAAGAAATGAAGAAACTCTCCGAGAATTATGACACAATTAGGAGATGCAATGTAAGGATTATAGGTATACCAGAGGGAGAAGAGAAGGAGAAAGGGGCAGAAAGCCTATTCAAAGAAATAATGGCTGAGAAATTCCCAAATCTGGTGAGGGAGATGGATCTTCAGGTGACGGAAGCCAATAGATCTCCAAACTTTATCAATGCAAGAAGACCAACTCCACGCCATATAGTAGTGAAGCTAGCAAAAGTCAACAACAAGGAGAAAATACTAAGGACAGCCAGGCAAAAGAAACTAACCTACAAAGAAACCCCCATCAGGCTATCAGCAGATTTCTCAGCAGAAACTTTACAGGCTAGAAGCGAGTGGAATGATATATTCAAAAATCTGAAGGACAAAAATCTACAGCCGAGAATTCTCTACCCAGCGAAAATATCCTTCAAATACGATGGAGAAATAAAAACTTTCGCAGATAGACAAAAATTAAGGGAGTTCATTGCCACAAAACCTCCTCTTCAGGAAATCCTCAGGAAAACCCTCATTCCTGAAAAATCCAAAAAAGGAAAGGGGCTACAAAACCAAGAGCAGAGGAGATAAGTAGAAGGACAACAACAGAGAGTAGCAGCTCTACATCAGAACAGATTAAACCATGGGACGAGAAACAAAGGAAACTGAAGAAAACCGGAAAACAAGACACAAAATGGTAGTGGTAGGCCCCCACGTCTCAATAATCACTCTAAATGTAAATGGATTGAACTCCCCAATCAAAAGACACAGAGTGGCAGGATGGATCAAAGAACAAGATCCAACAATATGCTGCCTCCAGGAAACACACCTCAGCCCCAAAGACAAACACAGACTCAGAGTGAAGGGATGGAGAACAATACTCCAAGCTAATAATGAACAAAAGAAAGCAGGTGTTGCTATACTAATATCAGACAAGGTAGATTTCAAAGCAAAACAGATAAAGAAAGATAAAGAGGGACAGTATATAATGATAAAAGGGACTCTCCACCAAGAAGACATAACACTTATAAATATATATGCACCCAACACAGGAGCACCAAAATTTGTAAAGCAACTCTTAATAGAACTAAAAGAAGACATCAACAACAATACAATAATAGTAGGGGACCTCAACACACCATTAACACCAATGGACAGAACATCCAGACAGAAAATCAACAAGGAAATAATAGAATTAAATGAAAAATTAGACCAGATGGACTTAATAGATATATATAGAACACTTCAGCCAAAAACAGCAGGTTACACATTCTTCTCAAGTGCACATGGAACATTCTCAAGGATTGACGATATTTTGGGAACCAAGGCAAACATGAATAAATACAAGAGAGTTGAAATAATATCAAGCATCTTTTCTGATCATAATGCTATTAAACTAGAAATCAACTACAAGAAAAAAGCAGAGAAAGGTGCAAAAACGTGGAGACTAAACAACACGCTTCTCAACAAACAATGGATCATTGAAGAAATTAAAGAAGAAATCAAATTTTATCTGGAGACTAATGAAAATGAGAACACGACATACCAAATCATTTGGGATGCAGCAAAAGCAGTCCTAAGAGGGAAATTCATCGCAATACAGGCTCACCTCACTAAACAAGAAAAAGCTCACATAAGCAACCTCAAACGACACCTAACAGAACTAGAAAAAGAAGAACAAACAAAGCCCAGAGTCAGTAGAAGGAGGGAAATAATAAAAATAAGAGCAGAAATAAACGATATTGAAACAAAAAAGATAATAGAAAGGAGCAATGAAACAAAGAGTTGGTTCTTCGAAAGAATTAACAAAATTGACAAACCCCTAGCCAGACTCACCAAGAAAAGAAGAGAGAAATCGCAAATTAATAAAATTAGGAATGACAGAGGAGAAATCACAACAGATACCAATGAAATACAAGAGATCATAAGAGAATACTATGAAAAACTATATGCCAACAAATTGAACAACCTGGAAGAAATGGACACATTCCTAGACTCCTACAATCTCCCCAAACTGAATCAGGAAGAAATGGAGAATCTGAATAAGCCAATCACAAGTAAGGAAATAGAAATGGTAATCAAAAACCTCCCCAAAAATAAGAGTCCAGGACCAGATGGCTTCTCTGGAGAATTCTACCAAACATTCAAAGAAGACTTAATACCTATTCTCCTCAAACTGTTCCAGAAAATTGAGAAAGATGGAGAACTCCCTAACACATTCTATGAGGCCAACATCACCCTGATCCCCAAACCTGACAAGGACAACACAAATAAGGAGAACTACAGGCCAATATCACTGATGAACATAGATGCAAAAATCCTCAACAAAATTTTGGCAAACCGATTACAGCAATACATCAAAAAGATTATACACCATGATCAAGTGGGATTTATACCAGGGACACAGGGATGGTTCAACATCCGCAAGTCAATCAACATGATACACTACATCAACAAAATGAAAAACAAAAACCACATGATCATCTCAATAGATGCAGAGAAAGCATTCGACAAGATCCAACACCCATTTATGATAAAAACCCTCAGTAAAATGGGTATAGAAGGAAATTACCTCAACATAATAAAGGCCATATATGATAGACCCACAGCCAACATCATACTCAATGGACAAAAACTGAAAGCCATCCCTCTGAGGACAGGAACAAGACAAGGGTGCCCACTTTCACCACTCCTATTCAACATAGTACTGGAGGTGCTGGCCAGAGCAATTCAGCAGGAAAAAGAAATAAAAGGAATCCAAATAGGTAACAAAGAAGTAAAACTCTCGTTGTTTGCAGACGACATGATTTTATATATAGAAAACCCCAAAGAATCCAGAGAAAAACTATTAGAAATAATCAACAACTACAGCAAAGTAGCAGGGTATAAAATTAACGTGCATAAATCAGTAACATTTCTATACACTAACAATGAACTAACAGAAAAAGAACTCAAGAACTCAATCTCATTCACAATCACAATGAAAAGAATAAAATACCTTGGGATAAACTTAACCAAGGAAGTGAAGGATCTATACAATGAAAACTACAAGACTTTCTTGAAAGAAATTGACGATGACATAAAGAGATGGAAAGACATTCCTTACACATGGATTGGAAGAATAAACATAGTTAAAATGTCCATACTACCTAAAGCAATATACAGATTCAATGCTATCCCAATCAGAATCCCAAGAACATTCTTCACAGATATTGAACAAACAATCCTAAAATTCATATGGGGCAACAAAAGACCGCGAATTGCTAAAGCAAGCCTGAGCAAGAAAAACAAAGCCGGCGGAATCACAATCCCCGATTTCAAAACATACTACAAAGCTACAGTGATCAAAACAGCATGGTACTGGTACAAAAACAGGTCCACAGATCAATGGAACAGAATTGAAAGCCCAGAGATAAAACCACACATCTATGGACAGCTAATCTTCGACAAAGGAGCAGAGGGCCTACAATGGAGAAAAGAAAGTCTCTTCAACAAATGGTGCTGGGAAAACTGGACAGCCACATGCAAAAGATTGAAAATTGACCAGTCTTTTTCACCACACACCAAAATAAACTCAAAATGGATCAAAGACCTAAAGATTAGGCCTGAGACAATAAGACTTTTGGAAGAGAATATAGGCAGTACACTCTTTGACATCAGTTTCAAAAGAATCTTTTCGGACACTGTAACTCCTCAGTTGAGGGAAACAATAGAAAGAATAAACAAATGGGACTTCATCAGACTAAAGAGCTTCTTCAAGGCAAGGGAAAACAGGATTGAAACAAAAAAACAGCTCACTAATTGGGAAAAAATATTCACAAGCCACTTATCCGACAAAGGGTTAATCTCCATAATATACAAAGAACTCACACTGCTTAACAACAAAAAAACAAACAACCCGATCAAAAAATGGGCAGAGGACATGAACAGACATTTCTCAAAAGAAGATATGAATATGGCCAATAGACACATGAAAAGATGTTCATCATCGCTAATCATCAGGGAAATGCAAATCAAAACTACACTAAGATATCACCTTACACCCGTTAGATTGGCAAAAACATCCAAAACCAAGAGTGACAAATGTTGGAGAGGTTGTGGAGAAAAAGGAACCCTCATACACTGTTGGTGGGAATGCAAACTGGTACAGCCACTATGGAAAACAGTATGGAGATTTCTCAAAAAGTTAAAAATAGAAATACCCTATGACCCAGCCATCCCATTACTGGGTATCTATCCTAAGAACCTGATATCAGAAATATCAAGAGTCCGTTGCACCCCTATGTTCATCGCAGCATTATTTACAATAGCCAAGACGTGGAACCAGCCTACATGCCCAGAAACTGATGATTGGATAAAGAAGATGTGGTATATATACACAATGGAATACTACTCAGCCATAAAAAAAGACAAAATTGGCCCATTCACAACAACGTGGATGGACCTCGAGGGTATTATGTTAAACGAAATAAGCCAGTCAGAGAAAGACGAACTCTATATGACTCCACTCATAGGTGGAAATTAGTATATTGATAAGGAGATCTGATCGGTGGTTACCAGGGAAAAGGGGGGTGGGGGGAGGACACAGAGGGGGAAGTGGTGTACCCACAACATGACTAACAAAAATGTACAACTGAAATCTCACAAGGTTGTAATCTATCATAACATTAATAAAAAAAAAAAGAAAAAGAAAAATCAGCAGAAGGAAAAGGCACATGGAACAAAGTCTGGGGAAATTAGACACAAGCTTCCATAGTCCTCTCCCAATAAAGTGACACAGGATAAGCTTAATTCCCTCAGCAATGAGTTGTGACAACACATGTGAAAGGTTGCCAACCGAGGAAGCTCCTTAGAGACTAGGATTTTTACTAGGGACTTATCCCATGGGTGCCCTTGCCCAGCACGTACCAAAATTCCAGACTCCCAGGGGAAAAGCAGGCATTCAGCATAAAACATATTGTTTGTATAAACAGTTTAGGCCAAGAGGGCTACTCTGATCAGTTGGAGTGACGGGAACCTTCTCGAATTCCAGGTTCCCAGACACCAGCCAAGGGCCAACCGTATGCAGGCCTTGCTAAGGTTAAGCAGTCAGGCCTGCCATGTTAACTCCGAAGGCTAGCTGCCTTCAGTGTGGAAAGTCATGTGCCCTCCTCTTTCTTCCTTTCTTACCTCCTCTATCTAGCTAACTTGAATATGGAGGGACTGGGGAGAGGCAGGAGAGGTAAGGCGAACAGGAAGTTTCTTACTTAACTGGTACCATTTCACCTTTGGATCTGACTGGTGTTCAGAGGTGGGCACTGTGTCTTACTGGCATCTCTATGGCTTCTTCGTAGTTTTCCCCTGAGAACATTTAGCAGGACTTCCTGTGATGTGTTGGCCGGAGGTGGTCCCTCAGCCCCCAGTTCTTCAGCAGACCACACCACACGGACTCTCTGTGGAGCCCCATCATATCTCTGAGTGGCCCTCCTGGGCGGGATTCAAGAGAGCTGCATGTGGTGTCTTTCTGGCTCATGGGAAACACTTGTACATTTTACCCCTGACCAACTCTGTGAGTGTAGACGGCCCAATGCAGTCACCTCTCCTTGGCTGCAGTTGCCTGGACAGCTGGCCAGCCTGGCTCTTTTAGGTTCCAGCGGAGAGTCAGATACCAGCCCTGCTGTTACTCCGGCTGCAGGGGCTAAACTTCGAGCTCTCTGAGTGATCCTGTTGAAGCATCTCTTTTCATTTGATGTAAAAAGCAGAACATCCTTTTCCCTCACTTTGGTGACTGGGGGCAGTGGGGTGGGCAGAGGAGGGGGAGGGACTCGTGGCACATCAGCAGCTCTCTCTAGAAATTGCTTTCATAAATACTCAGAGATTTCTATCTCACAACTCACTTTGAAGTCTAAAATCCAGGTGCAAATCTGGATTTTAAGGGGCCTGAAGTTTATATAATTTGGTGTGGTGGGGGGTTCCTTCTTTAAAAAGAAAACTCTAGGGGCTGACCCGGTGGCGCAGCGGTTAAGTACACACATTCTGCTACAGCAGCCCGGGGTTCGCCGGTTCAGATCATCAGTGCAGACATGGCACCGCTTGGCAAGGCATGCTGTGGTAGGCATCCCACGTATAAAGTAGAGGAAGATGGGCACGGATGTTAGCTCAGGGCCAGTCTTCCTCAGCAAAAAGAGGAGGATTGGTAGCAGATGTTAGCTCAGGTGTAATCTTCCTCAAAAAAAAAAAAATCTATAAAACTTTGGATATAAAACTAGGTACTAAATGAGTGTTTATTTTGAATGAGGTAGTAAATCACACACACACAAAATTTTAAAAACCTGATAAATACTACAAACATAAAACTTAGAAAAATAATACTATTATTAATTAACTACCTGACTCTCCCCTGTACTTTTTCCTATATTTTTGCTGTAGACCCTTTGATCCCCTCTATACGAACAGAAATTGTATAATATTTTCCATAGTGTGAGAAGAAAGATAGTCTAGTCTTTCCTCTAGTTTGGTTGTTTGGAATTTAATTTTGTTATTGATAAGTCAGATAATTTTATTTCAAATTCACAATACATTGTTGGTAAAGTCACATACATTTCTAGGATTGTTGTCAGAATTAAGGAAGTTTCTATCAAGTTTCTCCCATACATGAGTTGTAAGATTTGGAAGAAATATCCATAGACTGGACTCTGGCTCCATCATTTCCAACTTTTCTTTCTACTCCATGCTACGTGCTTCCATGCTGGGATCTGTTGTCCTGGTCCTGCACCTTTGTGTCGTGAGACTGGGTGAGTTGGCACTAAGGGCAGTATTTGTCAAAGTCATGCCCACACCAGAACTATTAGCAATAATTTAAACTCCGACACAAAAGTGACCTTGAGCCACACGATTACATTGCAACCCAAGCTAAATGTACCCACAAATCAACTTCCCATTAGTTTAGTGGTTCTCGAAGGATGGGGGGTTCAATTTTCCCTTCCCAGGGGACTTTGTCACAACCATGGGGGTGGGTGGTAGTGAGGTTTGGGAGTTGCTACTGGCAACTAGTGGGCAGAGGCCAGGGATGCTGCAATCATCCTTCAATGTACAGGACAGCAAAGAATAATCCAGCCCCAAATGTCAAGAGTGCCAAGACTGAGAAGGCTTGCTAGCCAGATCCTGCTAGCTCGATCACCAAAATATGCCCACAGTCACTACAACACCACCAGACACTGGGGGAAGCAGAAAAAGAGAAAACTCAGAGTGGATATAGACCATGGTCCTAAATCATTGCAGTGAGACTATCTTTCTTTTGAAAACTCTGCAGAAACATATGATCATACCATCACATTGCCAGGACTCTCCCAGGGCCTTGGAAGGGCCCCTGCAATTGTGGGGTCATGAAGTTTCAGCTTCATCTGCTTCAGGATGAATCTTTTCTTCCCACACCCACCAAAACCCAGGCGGCCTTCAGAGTCCCAGTTAGCATCTTGCTATACATTGAACAGGAACCAACATCTTTTGAGTGTTTATTTGAAACAGACTAGCATATTATCTCAACTTTGTAAAGTGTAAGGCAGAGGGAGCCCACAAACTGGCCATTGGCAGGCTGGAACCTGGCCTGTGGACAAAATATGTGGGTTCTCACATTCACTCTGAATGAACTGCCAGCATTAAAAGTTACATTTTACATAGAACTCCAGATTTCAGGCTTTGATCGAAAACTCCAGCAGCACTGGGCTCCCACTCCCACCCAACAACAAGGGGAGCTTGTTTGAGCTTAGTGATCACCTGTGATTTGCCAAGGACCCCACCCAGCCAGTAATGTCCACTTCCTGCCTCACCCGCTAGGTATTTGAACGTGTGAGTCTGCCCTCAGCATTCATTCATTGCAAAGGGCTATGGAAATATCCAACAGGCTGCTGATGTTTACACTTTAACTTTCCCTCCTAGCCTCTTCTGAATGCTGGACTAACACTCCCTTATTGATCATGGGTCATTTTTCTTTTCTTGTAGAGTCACAAGATCCATATTTTAATAGAAGCCACATAGCTTATGCAATTTGTCACACGCTGTACTTCCTAGGAAAATGCAAAGTGCTGAGGGGGGAAAAAAAGTGTCCTTTTGGTAGAATGCAGCAGGATAGACCAAAAGGTGGTGGGCCTCGAGGGGGTGACCTGCAATCATCTGCTCCAGAAAAACCATTTCTTGAAGAGGCCAGGGTACAGAAGGCCAGATTGATTTTAAAGCCCAAAAGACCAGTTAAATCTTGTAAAAATTAATGAGCAAAAGAAAAGGTAAGGAATAATACTGCAATACAAAAATTGTAATGTGTCCGAAATTAAAATTAGGGTGCATTTCTCATTTGATACAGGAAGATGCCGCCCACTGACATTTAGCAAAAAGTATGGGTGGGCTCCTTTCAAAGCCAGGCCGTCCAGTCCTATCCACAAAACATTAGTGATTCCCAGCCAGGCACCAGGTAACGTGTTAGAGGTCAGGCATCATAAGTGTAGCAGGGTTTGAATATCCTTTGTCCCTGAATCCTGGACTCTGCCCCCTAAGCTTGTTCCTAAACACAGAATTCATTATTTTAATTGGAAGACATTGTGGGGGCCTGGAATTGGCCACCCCAAGATATGTCTCTTTGGCATGATGATTATTTGGGGCTGGTTACTTTGCAGACAGGAAACCAACTGAAAAGTAGAATTTACTTACCCTTTGTAAGAGAAATTTACATTTGTAAGGAAATCTCCATCTGTAAAGGTCCCTCCTTCTCTGTACCAGGAAGAATGGAGATGACCTTATCTCTAGAAACTCCTATCAATACAGAATGGAAGGACTTAAATCTGCATAATAATCTTATTCCTGTTTCCGGTAACCTCCTGTAACTGACTCCCCCCACCCCCAACATACTCCTTTGTCTTTAGCTGGATTAGCTGGATATGATATTTAAGGTGGGGGCATCAGCCATTTTGGTGAGTTGCTCAGCTTGCCTGAGCCTCTCCCATGTACACATGTTATAAAGCTTTGTTTAATTTTCTCCTGCTATTCTGTCTCATGTGAATTTAATTCATTCTCCGGCCAGATGAACCCAGAGAGGGTACAGGAAATGTCTTCCTCCCCTACAACATCAAATCCCACTTTCTTATTTTTCAGTGAAGGAATGGAGACCCTGGGTTACTTGTGGTGGTTAATAGTTGATTTTATTAATAGACTTGGCTGGGCCATGATGCTCAGATATGTGAGCAAACATTATTCTGGAAGTTTCTGTGAGGGTGTTTTTAGATGAGATTAAGATTTAAATCTGTGGACTTGGAGAAAGCAGATTGCCCTCCATAATGTGGGTGGGCCTCATCCTATCAATCAAAGGTCTGACCAAACAAAAGGCTGACCTATCCCAAGAAAGAGGGAATTCTGCAGCAGACAATCCTTGGATTTGAATTTCATTGGCTCATCCCTGGTTTCTAGCCTGCTGGCCTACCTTGCAGATTTTGAATTTCCCAGGCTCCATAATTGCTTGAGTCAATTCCTTAAAATAAATCTCTTTGTGTACAAACACATATCTTATTGGTTCTGTTTCTCTTAAGTCCTGATTGATACGCTGCCCACGGAGGAGATTTTAGGCTAGGACTTAAGTCCTGGACCTTCCTGTCCAGTGTCCTTTCAACATCAATGGCCTGAGTACAAAGGCCACTGAAGACAATTGTTAAACAAATGGTCACTCTCTTAGGGGAGGGATCACTTGTGTGTATTTTTCCACTCCATCAGCATGAATATTTTCCAGATCTCTCACCTTGAGGAAAAAAAGAATGATGATCAGATTTAGACAAGAATAAAAGAGCAGGAGCAGATACCAGTTCCAGGAAATCAGGGAGCTGAGGAAGGGAGGGCTCTTCCAAGATGATGGAAGATGCCAAGACCATTACGACAGGTGGAGTAAACAACAGGACAGAGCACTGAGGTATAAACTGACAAGAAAGAATTCAAGATAATAGTCAAATCCTAGGGAGATGGGGAGGGGTATTAAAGCACAGAGCCAGGAATTCAAACCAAACCAATAGAAGCAGGTACAAAGATAAATGGTGGGGGGAGATTCAATGATTCACCTAGCAAATATTTACTATGCATTTGCCTTGTGTCAGGCCCTCTTCTAAACACAGAGATGAAATGGCGAGCAAAGGCAACATTACCCTTGCCCTCCAGGAGTTTAGAGCTGGCCTTTAGTGGTTATCTGCCATTGTGGTTCTCAACTGAGTAAAGGAGAGGGTCTACATACCTTGCCATGAGCTTGTTTTTACATCTTCAGGGGAACCGGGAAGAGATGTGTAATTATATAGTTCTTAAAAAGCATATTCCAAATGATTCTATCCATTCCTACTGGAAAATAATTTTAAAAATCTATTATTTTCATAAGATAAACCACAGAAAGTAAAGCTTGGGAGTTCTTGCAGAAAAGGCAATTTGAGAAATATTTGCTGAGAATATTAACAAACATTTGCAACTTGCTTTTATAAACTGGCAGGGTTGGGGTGAAGCTTGTTGGCTTGCATTAAAAGACCAGAATGAAACAGATACATGTGTATTCACATGCGTATATCACTTACACATACTCCACTCCTGTGTTCCCACCTCCCACTCCATGTGCATGCACACACCAACATACACATACACAAGCATGCTATCTGAACAGGCTCTTTTGCCCATTGTTTCATTCAGCAAGGCATGCTGACCACATGACAGACCCAGTGTTAGGAACTGAGAATGTGGCCCTGCCCTCATGGGGCTTACCATCCACCGGGAGAGAAAAGCAATAAGCAAATGCTTATACTGATCAGTATGCATCGCAAGTGGATAGACAGTGAGAAAGGAAATGTACGCAGTAGGGTGAGAGCACCTCTGAGGGAAACCAGCCCAGCCCTGGGTGTCAGGAGGAAGGTGCAATCGAATGTCTTGACATCTTTAGGGAAGACTCATGTTCCTCTTTGCAGAGCCATGAAAACATCTTATTATTCTTTTCCATCCCATCTTTTATCTACGTTTCAGACATGAGGTAGCAAGAAGAGGGTGGAGGCCATTAAACTCAGTGTCATGGTGATTGATAGAAGTGCCATAATCTTCTGAAAATGTTACCTGAATATCACTCACACAAGAAGTGTGGCTCTTCCATGGCCCTTTAAGACTTTCATAAATCCTACTTGCAAGAAACGGTGCTGCTAACGCTCACAATACAGAAGTTATTTCCAGCCTTTTGATTGTCACCAGGTGATGTGCCGTCATTACTAATTCAGTCAAATTGCTAGGCTTCAATAAGTCATTGGCTCCAGCAGTTTGAAAAAAACAAAAAAGTATTGG
Source organism: Equus asinus (assembly GCF_041296235.1). Lineage (NCBI taxonomy): Eukaryota > Metazoa > Chordata > Mammalia > Perissodactyla > Equidae > Equus > Equus asinus. Next base: position 70,966,384 of record NC_091801.1, on the reverse strand, counting down.
TCCTGGGCCTTGTCCATGAACCCAAAGCCAAATTCTTGACATTTGCTGATGCTTCTTTATGAGATTTCCTTGGGGAACCGATATGTTTGTTAATCCTTCATCTTCTCCCTTTCAGATAAATAAGAAGACAATTAGGTTCATCCTGTAGCTCAGAAGGATTTATTTATCGGCAAGCATTTTTGACCACCTGCTGTGGACCGGGCTCTCAAGCTGCTGATGGTGAGCAGGGAGGCAGAGATGCACATAAATAAAAACAATAAACCAGGGGAAGTGTGAAAACAGAAGCAGAGACTGAACACCAGGGAGAGGAGAGGGTAAGGGATTGCTCCAAAGGGAAGGTATTTTAGCTGCAAGGAAAGATGAATAGGAATTTGCTGGGGGAGTAAGGAGGATGGCAGTGGCTTAAGCAGAGGAAACAGCACGTTCAAAGGCACAGAGGTGAGGAACAGCTTAGCCTGATCCCAAGCAGAAGCTATTCAGTATGCTCTGCAAGTACGAGGCATGAGGGGGCCGGGCCTTGGTGAGCAATGAGACGGGTTATGGGGACCTTGTAGCTTTGAATGCCATATTAAGAAGTCTGGGCTTTTCCTGGAGGCAAAAGCAATCTCTGAAGAATTTTAAGCAGAAATTTTGCAATCGGATTTGTGTTTCAGAAACATCACCCTGGTAACTGTACAAAGGATAAACTGGAATGGAGGAAACCAAAGCAAGGAGATACACCAAGGAGGCCACAGTGATATGGGTTTGGGCTCAGAAAGGCTGTTTCATCTGGTTCTATTACTCCCAGATCCTGTGGCCTCCACCTCAGTCCCTGTTCCAGGAGCATGCTTTTAGCCTGAAATTGTTGTGTTTATTTCAAACTTGTCTCCTGGGATTCAGTCACAAGTATATCAAAATGAGTGAGGGTTGGGAAGCAGGCTTGCAAAACTTGAGAAAGCAAATATTCCACATTCCTTTTGGTGCCTCCTCCATACCTGCAGCCCTGGAGAGCATCATGCTTGACCACCGCTGACCCTTGGTTCAGATTCTGAACCTTTGTCCCCAGCCCTTAAATGCTCTTTCCCATAGCACTACAGAAAGTTGTACTTGGAGATAGATGGCACCTAATCCATACACTTCAATCTATAGAGGAAGTAGAGGCCCAGGTAAGTGAAGTGACTTGGCCCAGGTTACCACATGTAGTTGGTGGCAGGGTCTAAATTATTGTTAGCACAGCATAATGGCCTATCATGACCAGTTGTGGCATGTTTAAAAACCAAGGTGTTGCCAATAGTGGTAGTTATCTTGTGTTCTGAAACGTGTTCTTGGGTTGGTGAGAGAAGGGGAGAGATACCTGGGAAGAGAGATCAGGCATAACCAGTACTCAATGGGCAGCAGTACAGTTTGCATCCACAGTATCAGGATACTCGGTGGCAAGTGACAGAAACTGAACTTTAGATATATTTACCTTAAGCACAAAGGCCAAATGATTGGAAACAGCATTTAAATGCACAAAGGGCTGAGCTACAGCTGGTCTCAGGAATAATTGGAGGCACTCAAACATTCCAGGCCACCCTCCAGTCCTCATTTCTGCTTCTCTATACCAAAGTACAGTCAGCTTTAGTCCCTCAAACTAGCTTCAATCTTTTGGCAGAGGTAAAATATAGATGGAGTATGGCGGCTGGAGGCTCTCAGACTTCACTCTTATAACTTTGTCCAAAAAGAATGACTGCTTTTCCTCTCTTGGAAAGTCAAAATACCCTCAGAGGAAAAATTTGGTTGGCTTGGTTTACGATACATTCCCCAATCCCGTCAACCAACTGAGGTACTGTCACTAGAGGCCACCGCTATAACCATACAGTTGTAGTTGGGAGTGATCCCAGAAAAATGATCCAGAAAGTGAATGCCTTCTACTACAACTGGTTTCATTGAGGAGGCAAATACAAAGAACTGTAGAACTTCATTCTCTTGCAAATATTTTTCCAAGTTTTATCATCGTAAGGATGGCAATGTTTTCTTTGTACAAATATCATCTATTGTATGCTTCTCTTTACGCTTGTATTGATTTCTACTTACTACATACAAAGACTTTTCCCCAAAGGAAACTTTAAACTTAAAGAAAATGGTAGTTTTGAGATGTATTTTCTTATTCCCCCACAGGGCCTAACATTCATTCACTACACGTGGTGAGGATTTGAGCTAATTCCAGTGCTAGGTGTGGTTATGCTAAGATGGCTAAGAAAAGAAGAGCTCACTGAGATGAGGAGAGGGCACATGGACTAGAAGTAATCTGACCAATGGGAACTCACTTATAGTCATCAATCGCATTCTCTCTCTGGAGAATATGCAAGAAAAGGACCGGGGACAATTTTCCAATTTGCAGTGGGACGTGAAGAGCAAGTGAAAGGGCCTGGAACTGGGAGTTACAGAAAATGGCAATGCCGAGTAATGCTGTCATAGAAACAAGAAGAAGCAATGATTCACTCTGCATGGGGATGCAGAGGAAAGCTTTCCAATAGTGATGTGAACAGCTTCTTCAAGGTAATAGAGATTTTCCAGGTAATAGAGAAGAACAGACAGAAATGTCAAAGGGAACCACTGTATGCAAATATATGGCATGTAGAAGTGTGTGACGTGTGTTTGGAAAGACTAGTCTCATTGAAAGGAAAATAAACCTACTTTATCTAACCAAAGGTGAAGGAAAGAAGGAAGGGAGGGAGGGAGGCACAGAGGGAGAAGAAAAAGAAAGGAAACGAGAGGAGGAAAGGAAAAAGGCAGCCATTTTGAAAGTGTAGAGTTGACTCCTGGGCACTGAAGTGGCTGGACATGCAGGGGAAATATGGCCAATCTCTCTGCCTCTTGGGGACAAGTGGAAGCGCTCATCTCACTTCTCTTTCACGTCATTTCTGCCTTTCTACAGGTGTCTGCTTTGTTCTAGTTTTGCCCCATGGTATTGTTCCACTTACTCATCAGCTGCACATGGCTTAAAATGACCACTCTCCCCCAGCTCCAGGCCCATTACTCCCTATGACATTTCTCTTCATGTCTCAGAGAATTCTGGGGAAAAAACAAAAAGCAAAAACAAAAACCATAAAACAAAAAAGCCCACATTCTTCAAATTCTCTGTTTCATTCTGCAAATTCTCAAAAAAGGCAATCAAATTGTTTGTTGGTCACCCAGTGGTTTGTTTCCCTTAGATCAAGATGCTCTCTTTGTCTGTTTAGTGGAGCCCCTGAAAAAGGTCTGCCCAGTGCCCTTGAAAGTAGTAGGGATAGTAACTGGTGGATGAGTTAAAGACAACACACTTGGTAAAGGATGAGAAGTGTGGAGAGGCACAGAGCACTACCTCACTTGCCCTGTTGTGGCAGTGGGATGAATCAAACCATAACTGAGCAGCATCAGTACCAGCAGCTATAAGAGGGCGATGGGACTAGCTCTCCACCCAAGCAGCAGTGTTACCATGGACAGTCAAGGACAACATGAGAGAATAAAAGGAGATGCCAGAATCCAAACAGGGGTGATGCCAAAGCTGGAGAGATAAGTACCACCGAATTTAGCCAGGATAGCAATGACAATGTGACTACAGGGTATTTATCCTGGATGATGTCTTTCTCATCTGGGGCTGCATTGAACGTTAGTGGCACATGATCCAGTTACTGCTCCACAATGTTTTTCTGATCCCAGGTGGAAATTCATTATCATAGTCTAAGTGCCATCACTGATCATTCCTACAATTTGTGATGCTCTTCCAAATGAACGTGGCCATGCTCAAATCTAGTCTCATGAAGCAAAATAGTGCCCTCCCTTTCCATGCTGTATGAGCTGGTATTTAATGGGGAAACAGCCAAGGGGGTAAATTTTATTTTAAAAGATAGAGAAGTAGAACCCGGAATTTTATGGAAGAAAAATAAAATGGTCTTAAGAATGTGTTGTGTTAGGAACTGGAAAGCCCCTAGCAATCAGCTCACCTAAAAGCTACAAAGCTTCAGCTCTTCTCTGTTTCATGTTTCCTAACATTGTTCAAAGCTGGCAGAGAGAGGAAGAGAAGACAGACAAAAATTAAGCATCCTTACTCTGGAACCTACAGCATGTTCCTCTCACCTTTGCTGGAAGCTGGATTTAAAGTAAGGCTTTATTTTGGTTTTTATTTATTAATTTAGGGTCTGAAAGTGTGTTTAATTTTTAAGGCAAAGCTGAGAAGAGAACTGGGAAAGAGAAGAAGGCAAATAAGCCTCTGTTCAGTAGTTTTTCTAAGGCAGGAGCTAGACACCAGCGTTTTTAGATTAGGGGTTGTTAGCAGCACATTATCATTTAACAAGTTTTAATGCAGTGGATTTCTATCTATTCAAGAGTTAGAACCACCTCGTTCAAGCCAATTGCTTCAATTAGGGGTTTATTTTTGAGTTGTGTATCTTGGCCATACCTAGTTATTTAGAAAGAGCAATGGACTGAGAGACCTAAGGTCTTTGTTGCAATCTAGCCCATCAATAAATAATTGTTTGGCTTTGGCAAGGTCATTTACCATCTGGACTTCAGTTTTCCCATCTGTACCATGAAGGAGTTGGGACAGTTGATCTCAGAGTTCCATTCCAGTCCTGACATCCTGTGAGGTGGGAATTTTAGACACTACCCATCCATGCTAGACTCCCTCCAAGCAAAAAAGTGAGTGGTCTCAGTTTCCTTATTCATAAGTAAAAAGACTGAAATACTAGGGCTCTAGTAAGAGAGGTCAAAAATCTGAGTGATAAATTTTTTGAAACTATACTAGTTCGGTTACTGATCAAACCTTGTGTTTAAACTTCTCCCCAGTCCAGCAAGAACTGCTACTCCCACATCCCTCAGCCACGAGCAGGTGCACCCAGGCTTTGAGCTCTGCAGGCTGCAGAAGAAGGAGGAATGCTTACTTTTAAAATCACATTCTCTGCTACATGAAAAGATCTTTTAAATGGATCCTTTAAATAGCAACCTCTTTTAGAACACTTAAAAGTAATTCAATTTACTTCTTCAGAAACACATTTACCATACCAAGCAAGGCCCACTTTTATCTCCAACCAGAGTTGTGGATAGTTACCAGTCTAATAGAAGCAGGGATATTTTTATGCTTATAAGGGAAAAGACAGAAGTTCACTGATCAAAAGCATCTTCATCGCCAGCCTGTTTATTGAGCACTGAATGCTGGGCTAGGTCCTGGGAAAATAGCATGAGGAAGATCGGTGTGGCAACTTTCCACATAGAACTTTTAAGTCCAGTGTGTGGATAGATAATCTTTAAAGTAACAGCTCAAAGTAGAATAAGTGCTATAATAGGAGAAGTGCAGGTTTTGTGGGTACTCCAAGTGTGAGCATGCTATGGGAGACTTCCAGGAAGAGGTGACGTTTTTAGTAAGACCTGAGGAATCAGAAGGAAATGAGTGAGGGCAAGTAGGAGGGGGAGATTGTTCTAAGGAGAGAAAAGAACAAGCATAAAGACCCAGAGGAAACAGAGAACATGGCTTACTGAAGCAGCTCATAGAAACATATGACAGAATATCCAAAAAGTGAGGTTGTTCAAGTAGGTAGGGGCTATCTCAAGAAGGGCCAAAAGTCTTCCTGAAGATCTCAGTCTAAGCAATCTTGGGCAAGTCACTTAACTTCTCTGATTCATAGGTTCTAATCTGAAACATGAGGGGTTTAGAATAGATAATATTTAAGGTCCTTTCCAGCTATGAAATACAATGCCATAGCTAAAGGCAGGGGATATAAAATTGGAGAATAACTTCACCTGAGTTTCAGTGGAGGTGTCGAGAGACCAGGTTAGGGTATACTCATTTGTTTATTCAATAGTTATTTATTTAATATTTAATATGTTCCAGCTACAAAATTAGGCATCTTTGTTAAATGCCAAAGGGATGGTCATTAAACAAATAATTACAAAAATAATTATAGTCAAATTTTATGAAGGAAAATAAGGTTCTGATAAATACCATAAACCTACTGAAAGCATCATAATACATAATAAAACGTTAGGAATAAGACAAAGCTGCTTTCTGTCACTTCCATTCAACATTGTAATGGAAATCCTAGCTAGTGCAATAAAACAAGAAAAACATAAAAAGTATGATGATCAGAAAAGAAGAAATAAAACTGCTACTTTTTGCAGGCAATAAGATAATCTAAGTATAAATTCTCAGAACATTTCAAACTTTTGGCATTAATAAGAAAACTCATAAAAGTTGAAGGAAAAGTTTGATGTAAAAACATCAGTTGTCAGGGCTGGCTCCGTGGCTGAGTGGTTAAGTTCGCGCAATCTGCTGCGGCGGCCCAGGGTTCGGATCCTGGGCGCGGACATGGCATCGCTCATCAGGCCACATTGAGGCAGCGTCCCACATCCCACAACTAGAAGGACATGCAACTAAGATATACAACTGCGTACAGGGGGGGTTTGGGGAGATAAAGCAGAAAAAAAAAAAAAAGATTGGCATCAGTTGTTAGCCCAGGTGCCAATATTTAAAAAAAAAAAAAAGGAAAACAAACAAACAAACAAAAATCAGTTGTGATGTTATACAATTGTTACGTCAGAAATTGAAATTAAAATGTACTTAAAATGCCATTTCTAGTATAAGATCTGCAAGATCTTTAAGAAAAAATTTACAAAACTTTTAACTACACTGAAAAAGATCTAAACAAATTGGTGATGCTCATAAATGGAGGAACTCAATATTATACTAATGTTAATTCTCCCAAAATTAATTTATTGACTAACTATAACTCCAAACACAATCACAAAGAGCTATTTTTTACAAAATATGGCAGGCTGTTTCTAACACTTGTTTGTAAAAGGAAAATGCCAAGAACATACAAGGAAAATATGATTTATAAGATATCAAAATACATGATAAATCTACAACAGAACAGTGTGGGCTGTGGCCTATTAATAGATAGAAATGACCAATAGAACAGAGAGCTCAGAAACAGACCCATGACCATTTGACACTTGAATATGGTAAATGAGTAGGAACAGAAGGGATTATACAATACTCAGTGCCGAGAAAGTGAACTATCTATTAAAAAAATAAAATTAGATCGCTACATCACACCTTACTCTAACAATTAAACGTGGATTAAAAACCTAAGTGTGAAATATCAAATTAGTAGATTGTACATCTTGAACTTATAAAATGTTATATGTTAATTATATCTCAGTAAAGCTTGGGAAAAAAACCTAAATGTGAAGAAGTAAAATGTATGTATATGAAAATATATAACAATATTTTTATGCCAAAGAGTATATGATTTCTTGAACTGGACACAAAATGCCTAAACTATAAAAGATTTGACATTTGCCTATGTTAAAATTTTTCATTTCTGCTTAATAAAAGACACTATAGTTATAAAAAACCAAGTCTCAGACAAGCAATACCTTTACTTAAGAAAATATTAGTATACAGAATATGTAAATAATTCTTAATCAATCCGAAAGATGCAAATGATCAAAGAGGAAATGGGCAAAATGTATAAATAAACAAGTCACAGATAAAGAAATGTAAGTGGCCAAGAAACACAAAATGAATGATTAAATGAAAACTATAGCTTACATCAGATTCAAAGGAAAAAAGGAAGGCAAGAAGGAAGGAAGAGAAAAGAAAAGAAAGCAAGTCTTGTAGTACAAAATGTTGGTGAGGACGTGCAGAAACGGGACTGCCCACGTACGTCACATGGAAGCATAAATTAGTACAACCATTTTGGAAAACATTTTGATGATATCTAGAAAGTTAAAGATGAGGGGCCAGCTCCGTGGCTGAGTGGTTAAGCTCTCATGCTCCGCTGCAGCAGCCCAGGGTTCGGATCCTGGGCATAGACATGGCACCGCTCGTCAGGCCACGTTGAGGCGGCGTCCCACATCCCACAACTAGAAGGACCTGCAACTAAGATATACAGCTATGTACCTGGGAGGGGGCGCGGTTTGGGAAATAATGCAGAAAAAAAAAAAGAAAAAGGAAGATTGGCAACAGTTGTTAGCCCAGGTGCCAATCTTTAAGAAAAAAAAAAAGGGATGAATATATACCCTAGAGAAATCTTATATATGGAGTTAAGTGTTTGTCTTCAAGAACAACAATGAGGGGGCTGGCCCAGTGGTGCAGTGGTTAAGTTCACACCTTCCGCTTCTCTGCGGCCCGGGGTCCACTGGTTTGGATCCTGGGTGAGGACATGGTACCACTTGGCAAAAGCCATGCTGTGGTAGGCAGCCCACATATAAAGTAGAGGAAGATGGGCACGGATGTTAGCTCAGGGCCAGTCTTCCTCAAAAAAAAAAAAAAAAAAAGAATGACAATGCCATGATGTTAATGAGTGAAAAAGTAGAAAACACCTAAATGCCCCCAAAGGAGAATTGACAAATAAATTATAGTATAATCCTAGATTGAATACTAGACTGCAGTTAACATGAATGCTCTAGTGCTACCTGTGTCAACATAGATAAATCTAAACAGCATAATGCTGCACTCACAAAAAAGCGAGTTGCAGAAAGATATCACGACCACCTCTGGGGAGGCAAGAAGGAGAATGGGATTGATGAAACTCTTAAATTTTAAACCCAAAACATTTTACAATAATTTTTAAAAGCAAAAGAAGACATATTCAACTTCTGTGTTGAGGGCTGCTGAGTATGTGTAAAATGAAGACTAAAAAGTATCCATGGGATTCAGCAATGTGAATGTCATTGGTGGCCTAAGAAAACGTGTTTTCCTTCTTTCATAGTGCAAGTATACATGTGGATTGGTTATTGGTAATTTTGCTATGTAATAAATTACCCCAAAATTTAATGGTTTAAAATAACAAGCATTTATTAACTCAATGGTTTCTGAGGGTCAAGAATCCAGGAATGACTTCGCTAAGTGATCTGGCTTAAAATCTTTCATGGGGTTGCAGTCAAGATGTCAGCTCAGGCTGCTGTCATCTGAAGGCTCGAGTGGGGCCGGAAGGGTTGCTTCCAGTGTGGTTCACTCACATGACTGGCAAGTTAGTTCTGATGTTTAGTGCAGGCCTCAGTTTCTCACCATGTAAATGTTTCCATAGCCTGCTTGAGTGTCCTCATGACATAATAGCTGATTCCTTCCTGAGGGAGTGACCCAAAAGAGAACAAGCAATAAGGCACAATGTCTTTTATGACCTCATCTCTGATATTGCACACTGTCAGTCCTGCTTTATTCTGTTCAATTGAAGTAAGTTGCAAAGTGCAGCCCAGACTCAAGGGGAGGGGGGCTGGGCTCCACTTCTTGAAAAGTGGAATATCAAAGAATTTATGAACATATTCTAAAACCATCACAATATGTTACAAGCTCTTTGTGCTGTGAGGGTTATAAATATAAGGTTAGGCATGATTTATGCTGTCCAGAGTATGATCTTGTAAAGCAATTAATGCACATACAAGGCAGTTCACATCCAAAACCTAAAAGAGTAGGGACAATTAGGTGGGCTGATGAGAAACAGTCCAATGAAAGGAGATAGAAATAACCCTACCCCAAGTGGTCAGAAGGCTTTGTGGAGGGGATGGGACCAGATGAGTATCTCAGTGTATAAACAGGATTATAAAGCCATTCCAGGCAAGGAACAGCATCAATGAGCTTGAGATCACGGATATTATGCATTCAAAGCATATTTTATTTACAGAAGACATTGCATTGTGTTAGAATAGTTAATTCAGGGAAATTTTTGCCCAGAGAGGGTGAAATTCATATAATTCACATATCCTCAGAGTCTTTGTGTTCCCTGAGTGTGTATATTTCATTTCTGTTTCTCAGGAGCTAGTACTATACCAGCTACACAGTGTGTTGTCCCTGAGAGTTTGTTGAATGAAATATATATTGAAAAATAGAATGAACAAGTGAGTAAATGAGTGACCAAGTGAATAAATGAATCTTCTGCTACTGAAATACTAGCCCAGACTACTTGTCCGGGAGGAAGGAAACAGAATAGAAACACGTGAAGCAGAAGAAAGTGCAGAGCACTGAGATTCCTTGGTCTATGTCAAGGCCAAAGCATAGCTAGGATGAATGCCAGCCTCCACTATCTCAGGGGCAGGGGGCAGTCCCTTCCCTCTTCTGGACTTCTCAATAGACAGGGTCCAAAAGCCAACCGACTTCTAACCTTCCATCTCGAGATAAACAGATAAGCAGACATATCAGCTGTCTCTCCCTGTCCCACCTTTAACTCAGAAATTATCATCTTTTCCTGTCCCTCGGTCTCCCACCCCTAACCCCACACCATTTGCTGGCTTCTGATCAGAACTTTCCATTTGCCCAGATCAGCATTTGTAGAAGTGTGACCTGCCAGATCATCAGGAAAAATACCCAAAGATATAATGGTGATGGGGGGTGAGGACAGGTCTGTGCTTTAACACATTGGAAAAGCACTGTACTCTTTATGCCCTCTCGCCTTCAGAAGATGTAGAATGTGATGCAGGGTTGGTGAGCCAAGGAGTTGAAAGAAAAATTTCTTGGACTCTCAAAGTCTGGCAGTAGTGCTCTTTTATTCGGAGAATAGTGTGGAATAGCATGGGGACAGGACCCATGGGTGTTACCAAACCTGAAGTGAGTTCACTCACCTGTTGCACAGCAAGCCAATCTCTGACACCGGGTGTGGTGGAAGAAAGTAGGAATTTTATTTTTGCACAGCGCTGAGCAAGGAGAGAGGGTGGCTAACGCTGAAATCCCAAACTCCCCAAAAAGCTAAAAGGAAGGATTTTTATTTGGGGTTTTAGGTAGGGGAGGGGGAGCATATGGCCTTGCTGGTGGGAGCTTTCCCACCAGCCTGTCTGAGGCCTTGAGACACTTGCAGAGAGGAGGGAGCCCATGACCTTGCTGATCAGCAGCTTCCCCACCAGCCTGTATCTCTTTGCGGGGAGGAGATGATCCAGGCGCTTGTCCTTGGCAGTGTTTGTCTCCATGGAGGATAGTGAATTCTGGAGCCAGGAAGGCAGAGAGTAAGCGGGGAATGAGTGTTTTGGTTTTAACCCCATATGTGCTGGGTTTAATGTGGGGAAGCTGATATCAGGGTCAGTATCATGGGCAGCAAAGAGCTGCTGCCAACATGGGTTGTGGATAGGGCTAAATTTAAGGCATAGGTATGTGAGTTATCTCTTGACAAGACAAAGGAAAGAATGTGTAAAAAAGTCATTAAAATGGTATCAGTGCAGGTGGGGTCTGTTTATTGGGTGGTCCCATAACTTTTTAGATAGGAATCAAACCGGATTAAGCGAATGGCTGAAGCCACCACCTTAAATATTATTTTTAGCTAAAGACAAGGGAGGATGTTGGGGATGGAGGGGGAGTCGATCATGGGAGATTACCACACAAGTACAGTAAACAAGATGCAGATTTAAATCCTTGCCTTTGGCATTGATTAAGAGTTTCTAGAAATAAAGTCATCCCCTCCTTCTTCCTGGGTACAGATAGGGAGACACATTTACAGATGGAGATTTCCTTTACAATGTAAATGTCTCTTAACAAAGGGTAAGTAAATTCTACTCCTCAGAGCCTCCTTCCCATCTGCAGTTTTTAAAAGTAACCAGTCTAAAATAATCCTCATCAGAATGTATACTGGAAGCTATGAGAATGCTAACAGTAAAGAAATCTGTTTAACATTTTTTAAAAATTCACTTTTCTTTCAAACTTAGTTGACCTTAGGATGATTTTTATTCTAATATCAATCACAATCATAATCATAAATGCTTACCAATTGATTTTTTTATATGTGAGGAGCTGTGCCAAGAACTTCATGTGACTTACCCATTAGTCCCTCAGAAGAACCTTAGGTCGTGGATATTCTTACTATTCCCATCTATAAATGAGAAAAACAAGGCACAGAGAGGTTAAAGAACTGACCCCAGGAGAAAGAAGTAGGAAGTAGCCAAGACAGGATCGGAATGCAGAGCCTACGGTCTAACACCAAATAAGTCATTCTGTGCTGGAGAACATTTTTCTGGAAACATCGCCCTAGCTTCTCCTCAAATACCTCCTCCTTCTTCCACCTCTTGTCTTCTGTTAATGTGTCCCATCCTACTCATCTTTAGTGATCATCATCTAGTCATCTTCCCAGGTTTTCCTGGCTCACTGTAAATTCTCCACAAATATCCCATGAATGGATGTATCCTATCCAACCCTAATTATGCAGTTGACAATTCTACCATAAGCAAAATCATGCAAACACATGTGTATGTCTTATAGAGCTTATGCTATTAAAGAATACTTTATATTTTGTCATAAAAAAATTTAAAAGGTCCATCCTCAGCTTCCTGACGGCAGCCATTGTCTTCCTCAACATTCTACATTCTAGAAGGACCCCAGTAAGAACTATTTAGTTGATTAATCCCCACTCTTATCATAATTAAAAAAATAAGACACAGCTCCTGTCTGAGCAGTTCTCAATTGGATAGGAATTCACACACACAAACACACTAATGTCACAATGTTAGAGGGGCCACAGGAAAATCTTGACACCCCTCTCTTTTAGTTCACAAGAAGCAACTGGACATCAAAAGAATCTGAATTGGTGTGCAGTTCTGAAATGGTGGGTGGTAATGAGCTTTCTAATTATTATCCAGTCTTCATATCTGGCTACCTAAAGGATATCTTTTGTCTCACCTTGGGAATCTCAGTGTCTCTTCTCCAGATAAAGACTGTCAAGCTGGTAACCTGAAAAATCTCTCTAAATGACCTTTGGGTGTCTAGGCTAATAAAGGAATTCAATGTGAAATATTAATGTCCCTCATAGAATGTGAACTTTTGACTGTGTCAAGGCCTTCAGCAACCTTCTCCACATGGTCCCTGCTTTCTCTGTTTTATTGTTATTGTTATTGATATTATTCAGCTAGATTTTAGACTGCCCTCTGAAAGCACTTCTTCTCCCCCCTGCAAAGTCATTTATGTGCATCTGTGGCCTTGAAGATGATTAAAGGATGATTTCTATTCCCCTTTAGTCTTTTGTCATTTTTCATTGGTTCATATAAATCTGGGGTAAGTTTCCAGGGAGACTTGATCAAGTGACAGGAGTGGAATTTTACAAGATGTCTCTCCAGAGGTAAGGGAGTGGAAAAAGGGTGAGACTGAGTTAGACAGACCAAAGTTCCCACCATCTCTTGGGTATGCAATCCTGATCAAGCACCTTCATCTCTGCGCCTCAGTTCCGTCATCTGTGGAATGTTATGATTAATGAGCTGATATCCATAAACACACAGCAGGTGCTTCAGAAGTGAGAGTTTCCTCCTCTCCTCACTTCTAAAGAGGGGCTCTGAGTACCATCCTTGCAGGAGTGACTGTGTCCTGGGTCAGGAATCTCTGGCTCCTGCAGAAGCATAGCTGACTAGACTAGGAAGACTATGGGGAGGACCACGAGGGCTGATGTTGGCAGGGCTTTCCGACCTCTTTTTGGGGGATAGTGGTCTCTGCACTGTGTGAGTTTATATCCAGATGGGGTCCAGTGTCCTCTTCTGTCTCCTGGAATCGTGCACTCCTTAAAGTCCCAACACCATTGGAGCCATTGTAACATGCGAATGGCCAATCTAGATGAAACCCTGGTCAGCCTCACTCTTGCCCATTGTTCTGAAACCAATGGGAGGCTTAAGGGACAATCTCCAGAAAGGAAAAGATGTCCTTGTCGGTTACAACAGTGCAAGCTGGGAGGGAACCAACATTGGGAATAGCAGTTCTGTGCAAGAGGCCGAGGAACGGTTCTGAGATGAAGAAGACACAGCCCTCGAATGTACACAGATTCTCTGTCATCATGTGAGAGGAGCTATCCCAGGCCTATATGTGTTGTGCTATGAATACGGCATGGAGAGGGATTCCTTCCACCTGGAATTCAGGGTGGGACGGCCTGCAAATGATGTGTTTTGGGGCTATCGCTTGAGGAATGTACAAGAGTCTACTAGACAGAGAGACTGCCTAGACGGAGGGGAGAGGATGAGCAAGAATCCAAAGGAGCAAGGTGAGGGTGTGGGTGGGAGGTGAGCCTGGAAAGATGATCTGGGCCTCACGTACAATGCTCAGGTGTCTTGCAAAAGGCTGCCACTGAAGAGTTCTTAAGCAGAGCACGACATGGTCAGATCTGTGTGTCCTGAAGGCTTAATTTTCTTCATATTTCAGAATTTGACTAATAAGGTTATGCTCTTAGGAGAACGTCCATTAAACATTTATTTATTTATTTTTGTTGAGGTCGTATTGGTTTATAACATTATATAAATTACAGGTGTACATCATTATATTTGAACTTCTGTACAGACGATATTGTGTTCACCACCAAAAGTCTAGTTGCCATCTCTCACCATACACAAGAGCCCTGTTACCCCTTTCACCCTCCCCCACCTCCTTTAAACATTTATGTTATATTTTAGAGTTTATGAAGTATTTTTCCATACATTATTGTACTTGGTATTTAATGAGTAATAATGTACCACACCTAATACAATGAAGTATCAGCTAGTGCCCTTTGAGTGGAAACGAAAGAGACCTATTCTGCTGAGAATTGAAGAGATACCTGAAGAATCGATGACCAAAAGGACAGTGAACAAGCAGCCCCAGGGATTCCAGGGTGCTTAAAGGAACGCCTGTATCTACAGGATGCCAACAGGGGGTGGGTCAGACCCAGCCATTTTATTTTTATTATTTCTTTTATCTACATTTTAAGATATTTTAAGACAATCATAGAAAATAATACAATAAACACTCATATTTCTACCACCCAGCATTAACAAATTATTACATGTTTTCATATTTGTTTTAATAAAACATTAAACATACAGTGAAGGATAATATGTCCTCCCTTTCCTACCTCACCCTTCTACATGCCTCTGACCCAAAAGTCACGACTCCTTTTATCCTTTGTATGTATGTTTTTATTTTATTATATATTTGGATATACAAAAATAAGTTGTATTTTGCTCAGCTTTTTGATTCTGAGTTTCAGCCACGTCAATTCATGTAGGTTTAGTTCATTATTTTCACGGTAGTACCATTCCACGATAGTTCATCCACTCCAATACTCCATTATCTAAATACACCCCTTTGTTTCTTGTTCTCTCTTTCTGTCTGTTCTTCTCTTTGTTTCTCTCTCTCTTTAATTTGGTTTCTTAGATTGAGTTCTCTGGAACCCAACTCTGAAATGGAGAGTTGTAACGCTTATTAGGACGTATTCTTGGGAGAAATACATAAGAAAGTGAGGAAGCAAGGATTGGCAAAGGGAGAAGTTGAACTGAGATGTAGCTGCAACAGAGGCCTTGGCCCATCCCACAGGAAGTGCTGGGACCCAGATGGCCTTCACTGTTGTCCCAAATGGAGACCAAGCGGCCAGGCCTTTGCATCAACAGATTAGCCAATCATTAGCTGTTATGCCCCTGGGAGGGAGTAGAGCTTGGACGAGTCACTTCTCAGCGGGCAAGGACAGCTCCCATGAGGTTCACAGGTGTGAGCCTACAGCACCTGGAAATCCAGTCCCTGGGGAATGGGCATGCCAGCTGGAAGAGAGGATCTAGGCAGAGCACCTCAGCAGCCACAACAGATTGATACAATGGTTTGACATGCAACATTTGTTCTATGCTTCTTCTAGTGTGACAAAAAATGGAGCCCAGAAAGCACAAAATTAAATTTCTAAGCCTCCCTTAGAAGTAGCGCTGTGCACGTGGCTGAGTTTTAGCCAATCAGATGCACTTGCGCGAGATTTGAAAGGAAGGCGTGAGGTAGAAGCTGAGCTTCTGTTCTTTCTGCATTTCTGCTGGCAAGCGGAGGCTTGGAGGGGTTTGGCATTTCTGCACCCATGATAACAGAATTTCTAGTGTCCTGGTACCAGCTTTGTGGATGTTGAGAAAAGCCTAGAGGCAGCCATTCTGCTGAAGCAGGTCTAAGAGGGGCAGCATGGTTCCGGAATCAGCAGCTGCAGCTTCTGGTCTTGGCAGCTTCCTGATTGCTTCCATGAGGGGTGGTCCTGGAACTGGAGGTTTCCCGATCTGAGAGGAGTTAGTAGTTCTTCTGAGGACTCTGGAGGTCCTTCCTGTAGTCGCTAGTCTATTTCTTCAGTGCTTCCCGCAACGATTTTTTAGGCCATTTCACACCCTTAAATGTTTCCTTTCCTGCTTAAGTCATCTAGGGTCATTTAAAGGCCCTGCACCTGGAGCCTGAGTTGTTTATATCAGTTATGTATAATTTTATTTAGTAATTTGTATCAGAAATTCAGATTTTTTTCCTAATTTGTACTATTGAAGACAATGCTGCAAGAAACATCCTACACATGTCTCCTGTTGAATAATGCAAAAATCTCTCTGGAAATAAAGCTGCCTATGTTTTCAATGTTACTAGCTAGTACCAAAGAGCTATTTTATCTCCCGGTGTTCCCGCTTGGGTAGCATGAGAGTTCAATTTCTTTACGTCTTCACCAACTCTTGGAATTGTTATACATTCTTATTTTTGCCAATCAGTGTCCAGTGGTGGCTCTTTGTCATTTTATTTCCCCTAATAATTAGTGAGATCGAGCATTTTTCATAAGCTTATTCATCATTCTTGTTTCCTTTTATATGAACTCCATGTTCACATCCTTTAAGGATTTCTACTTAGTTGTTTTTCTTTTCCTTATTCCTTAAATAAATTACAGAATTTATTTATGTGTTCTAGACTCTAATCCTTTGTTGGTTATAGGTGTTGTAAATATAGTCTCCCAATATGTGGCTTGTCCTATAACTTTTTATGTTTTTCAATTATGTAGAAGTTTTAAAATTTTTAAGGTGGTTGGGAGTTATTGCCCCATGGTGATGTTGGAGAAACCACAAAAAGTGTCATGGGTCGAATTCCAAACTCTCAGCTACTTTGTGTCCATGATTTCAGCCACTTTTATTCAAGGGAGTATGTATATTTTTGATCAGTTAGTATGGTTACGATTATCTTTTTTTCAATATTTAATCTAATTTGTCATTGGTTTATACCCAGAGGATACATGAAAACACAAACTAATTCTTTTCGGTCTTTGTGTCACTCTACTCAAGATTTAAATTCTTGGGAAAAACAGATTATCTAATTAGTCTACCTTGCATCATATTCTTACTGTTGGCCAGGAGATGACGGGTCATCTTGATTGACAGCTCCACCAAGACAATGGAAAAGGAGAAGATTCCCAAATCAGACCCCCACTGCTGCCTTCAGAATGGGCACTGGGCAGGCAAGAATGATACATGTGGCAGGATGAATATTGAATAAAGGATACTGATTTCTTCACTGTAGTAATAGAGTTTTGTTTTGCAGAATAGTAAAGCAACAAAATAAATTCTTTATAATATATTTGCATATAATACAAGGGAAGATAAAAGAAAAAGCTCTCAAGTCAGGCTGCAGCATTAGAGAGTTTCCAGAGGATGTAATGCTTCAGCCAAAGAGATGGGGAGAGATTCCAGGCAGAGGAAACAGAAATGGCAGAGCAAAGAAATGGAACGATAAGAGCAAGTCGTGTTCCGAGAACTTGTGGGAGGTTAGTGTGGCAGGCATGTGAACTGCAAGGAGGAATGGTGATCAGTAAAGCCAGAGGGGAATAAAGTGTCTTACAACTGTTGAATGGTAGAGAGAAATAAAAGAATGTGGAGAGTAAATTAAAAATAATGAAAAACAAAACAAGAATATTTAAATCTAGCTGTTAAAATATCTCAGGCTTCATGGAGACTACTACACTGGCTCACAGCTGTTTCAAGGAGGCAATGCCAGAAAAAGACCAGCCATGGTGGACATGGGGCATGGCTCATCTGTTCTTGGATTGAATTGGAAGATCTCCATCTCCAGTGATATACCAACAAGCTCTAAAGTAGAAACACATATGAGAGTAACAGCAGGAAGGACTTAACACCTAGATTTTTTTTTATCCAGTCTTTATTTCAAATATCATGTTCTTATTGTCCAGAACTCATGCTGATTTTTGTTTCAGGACACATGAATTCATAGATCTAGGCATGCCTATAGCAAAGAGAAACAGATAAGGTATAAAACATGGTGTCAGTTGACTTTGGTTCCAAACTAGACTCTGCCACTCACCAGCTATGTAACTTTAGACTTGTCCAAACTTAAATTTTCATACCTGTGAAACAGTAATTAAAACAGCCCCAGACCCCACTCACACCCAAAGCAACCAACCAAAAAAATCTAGTTCTATATACTTATATAGAGAACTTGTTTGTAAGAGTCTTCATACACATTACCCCTAAAACAGTACATACAAATAAACTTTGTATATTTGATCTTTGTTTTGAAGTTGTAAAGTGTTTTTCAGTCTGTAAATTGAAAATCGGTTAAAGCGATTTTGACCAGCATTTTAAAAAACTAATAAAAATAGAATAAAGTAGACTAGAACAGCATGGAATGGAGTAGACTCAAATAGAAACAGAAAATACCAAAGTAATACCATAGTTATGAATACTATTGTTTCAGATATTTGTATTCATGTGTCTTAGTGTATGTGCGTGTGTGTATATCAGGTCATGGTGTAAAATAGTTGGCTTAAATTGAAAAAAACTGTTTTTTGAATAAGATGACCTGGGTTTAAACCAAAATTTTGAGCTCCAAGTCCAGTTCTCTTGCTGACAATAGATGCTTGCCCAACATAGCAGGGGTAGGGGTTAGGTGCCCTATGGTTCCTTAATGGATATTAATGACTAGGCATGTAATGAGTGATGGAAATCACCAATTGAGGGACTAAGGCATTCCTAGGAGTTAATGTCCTGATGAGAAGGACTGATGTCCTAGTAAATAGCTACGGGCTTTTAGCACCAGCTCAGCTGCTTCTCTGAGGAATGCCTAAATCAGAAGTCATCATTATACTTTCAAGAACTGCAAATGAAGATTCATAGGCCCATAAATTTCCTCTTCAGTGGGCCCTGGACTTGCATGACGCAGTTAAAAGGCGAGGTTTAAGAATGAATGTCCCTGCCCAGAGGTTGGGGGCAGAAACACTCACCATTTTATAACTCTCTTACAATCATCCATTTTAGAGTCCACCAACAGAAACATCCCTGAGGAAACTATCTTTGAAAGAACCTCAGTTTGCTCATTTGGAATAGAAATATATCATTTCAGTTTTCATTCAATTTAACTTTCTATAAGGTAAAATCTTTACTAACAGAGCCCATTAGTGAATCTTGACAAGAGAACACAGTGGTCTTGGAGCCACAACTTGAATTCATTAATTCATTCAATTATATTTTAAACAACAGTGTATTGTACTCCCACTATGTTTTTGGTACCAGTTAAATTGAGAGAATAAAGTGAACAAGACAGACACATGAGTACAAGTATATTGAATTTGTAAAGTAAATGTAGGATGCTATGGGAGTACAATGGGAGTGAAAGAACTTAAACGGTGTTTTGACAAGACTAGGGGCTGATACAGAGGAGTCAAATAGAACCGACAGATTTAAGGGTCTATTTTAGTCTATGATGGACAAAGCAGTGAGGGAAATTTGGGAGATGCTCAGTGGTGATCCTGATTATACCTTTCTCCAGGAGAACTGGCTGGCCATTGGCAAAATTAAGGAGAAACATTGGTGTTTTAAGGAGCACCCTGCTAGACTTTCTCTTCCCCTCCTTAATCTTGCCTCATAATGCTTCTGTGTAACAACTACTCCAAAAATCAGGGGCTTCAACAATAATCATTAACCTTATGAAATCCACTGTGGGTCATCGGGAGTTGGCTGATCTGGGAGAACTCATCTGAGTGGTTCTGCCTCAAACTGTGGATGCAGAGATCCTGGCTCCTAGATGAGATTTGGAGTCAGGTCTGCTCCATGTGTATTTATTCACTCTAGGACTCAGTCTGAACAGGCAGTTGAATGGCCATGGGGAAGCCCCTCCCACGGCCAGAGCAGAGGCTCAAGGGAGCAAGTAGAAGAACAGGAGACCTCTCAAAGCCTAGCATCAGCCCTGGAACACTATCACTTCCTCCTTATTCTATGGCTGGTCCCATCCCCTTTTTCGGGGGGTAAAATATGCATAACATAAATTTTACTTTTTTAAGTGCACAGTTCTGTGGCTGGCTTATCTCACCATAATGCTTCAGCATCTATACATGTTGCAGCTTGTGTCAGAATTTGATTCCTTTGTAAGGCTGAATAACATTCCATTGTATGTTTACACCACATTTTTTTAATCCATTCATCCATCCATAAACACTTAGGCTGCTTCCAATTTTGTCAATGTCACTATTGCTGCTATGGACATGGGTGTACAAATATCTGTTTGAGACCCTGCTTTCAACGTTTTTGGGTATACATACAGAAGAAGAATTGCTGGATTACATAGTAATTCTGTTTAATTTTTCTGAGGAACTCACATACCCTTTTCCAGAGTGGCTGCACCATTTTACATTCCCATGACCAATGCACAAGGCTTCCAGCTTCTCCACATCCTCGCCAACACTTGTGATTTTCTTTCTTTTTTTTTATACAATAGTGATCTCAACGAGTATGAAATGCTATCTCATTGTGGATTTGGTTTATGCTTCCCTAATGATTAGAGATTTTGAGCATCTTTTCATGTACTGACTGGCCATTTGTACATCTTCTTTGGAGAAATGTCTGTTCAAGTCCTTTGCTCATTTTTAATAGGGATGTTTGCTTTTGTTGTTGCTGTTGAGTTGTAGGATTTCTTTTTGTATCATAGGTATTAATCCTTTATCAGATATATGACTTGAAAATATTTGTCCCATTCCATGAGTTACTTTTTCACTCTGTTGATAGCATCCTTTGATACACAAAAGTTTTCATCTTGATGAAATCTCATTTTTCTATTTTTTCTTTTGTTGCCTATGCTTTTGATGTCATATCCAAGAAATCATTGCCAAATCGAGTGTTATGAAGCTTTTCCCCTGACCTCATACCTTTTAAGGGAAGAACTACTAAGTTACGTAGCAAATGGCATGGATATGAGAAGCAGAGAAGTGTTGGTGCTAAAAATCCATCTGGACACCTTCCTTCCCTCTTTCATTGCTCACTGTCCTACTATCTTCTCTTTTCTTTGAATGCACACTTTTGTTCTTAGGAAGAAACCCAGTCACCTCTGCACTGATTGTGATGAAGACTTGTCTAAAAGAACTATAGCTCCTGGGGATACTTTCATTTCAACCACGGGCAAGAAATCTTACACCAAGGGAAGGAAGACATGCATTTGACATTTGGTCATCTCTAAGAGTGTGATGGAAACCTTCCCACATCCTGAAGCCACAAATCAGAAAACTGGCTCAGTGCCCCACTTGCCACCCTTTCTGGTATTTCAGCCTGTAGCAGCAAACTGCTTTGTTAACAGAAGTTACCAGGATTCCACCACAAATAGGATATGGTGGAGGAGCAACTCATTAACTAAGCAGATCCAATTAGTGAAACAAACAGAATTCTTACAACCCTCCCACACAATGCTGATCCCTTCTTCAATGAAGTGTGACTCCTCCCCTTGTACAAGGGCAGATAACTACTTTTCCTCTCTTTCCAGCTTTTTTCAAGTCATATTTATAGTATGTAATTTCTTTCACAAAACAGAAGAAGATATTTTCTTGGAATCTTCTCCAGGTTTTGTCAAGTCTTTTCTACATTGTGTAATATAGATAATAACATAAGGTTTTTTTTTTCCTCTCTGTCTTTTAAACGTAAAACTACAATGCTGAATATGGTCTTTCAAGCTATGCTCCCTTACTACAGATTCTGATTTTCTTTCTCCGCTACCATCCTAAAGAGTCCACACACATACATGCATGCATACACACACATGCATGCATGCATGCACTCGCACACACACAGACACACACAAGCTCAGTCACAAATCATTGGTTCAGAAAGCAAAGGAATTGAAAGGGGTCTTTGTTGTTGTTTATTGTCATTTTGTTTTGTGTTCTTTTTGTCATAGAGAATGCAAAGACTGATGCAAATCAAGCTTTGTGTGTGTGATGGACAGAGACAAGGGATTAGGGGGGAGAACAATGATTCAAGCTGGTTGTGTGAGGGCACTGGGGACCTGGAAGCGATGGAGGTGATAAGTAAGGGCAGGCTTACTGCTGACACAAGCTAAGAGAGTAGGTGAGTGAAAGGGACACAGCTGGGAAGATAAGTTCCATCTTCCACTCCATTGTGAGCCCTGATAAGCCCATTTCAGCCTACCTATTGAAGTTCACTGTGGACATGCAGATGTAGGCAAAAAAAGCTGAGTAGCCTCTCCTGTGGCCTTTATGATACAAAAAAGGCTTAGGGATGATGTAAAGAGGCAGAAAAATATGCATGACTGAGGTTAGAGGAAAAGCTTTCTATGCCTAATTTGTTGCAGAAATTATTCAAGAATAAGCCAACTGTGAAAATATGGCCTCTGAGACCCTGCCAAGGTTAGTGTGAACCATTAGGATCTGCTGAGTAAATGCTAGCTACATAATCGAAAACTGCTTGGTTGAAGCTTTAACTTAAGTGCCAATTGTTCCCCCCAGTTTTAATAAGGGCCTGGTCTGGGGGGCAGGCTAAGGTGGCCACATTGCAGGTAATTTTGCTGAGCCGGATAAAGTGGCTCCTGGCCTCTCTGTCATAGAGGCATTTTTCTCGTTCCCTCTCGCTCCTCGTTCCCTTGGGACCTGAATATTTACCTCAGATCCTACACAAAAATGACAGAGAGACACTGGTTTTGCTGAGGTTTGACCAGAGAGCCAGAAGTAGTCTCTTTTTCATTCAAATTGGCCAACTCTTGGCTAGATGCAGAGGAGACATAAATAAGAGCTAAACAAAGACTGAAAAGCAGAAATAAGGAGGAGGGGAGAGCCTAATGTTCTCACATGGGCTATGAATTCATTGATGTCACCTTTTTGATAAGTCAGGGAATATTCTAGCGGGGGCATATTTCACATCATCCCCAAATTTATAATTATGGTCACTACACTCCAATAGAAATCTCTCCCCAGATTTTACTCTCTAACGGCCATGTAATAAAAGGTAATATATATTCTTATGCTAAGCAATAAATAGCGAACCCTTAGCAGCACTGTCTTCCTGAGAAAATCTTAGGTCTTCTGGGATACACATTCGTTCAAACAATAAGGGCACACAAATCAACATGGTGCCCGAGCAGGCACAGGGTGAGTGATGGCCTTGGCTCCTAATGAAACCAAACCGTGAAAGGTATTAGAAAGATTGATTGGCATTAAGTCAGCTGCCAGTGTTAGCTGGGGTACCTCAGGCTGTAATAAAACTGCCAGGGGTTATTTATGGAGACATAGGGTTTGGGGTGTAAGTTACATACAGCAGGCTGGTCTTACAAACAGACAGACACACACTTGAACCTCTACAATGAATGGAGCAGCAGACACCCAGTTCCATGGGAGTCCTCTCCCATTGGTTGGGATGGCATGCTTTCCCAAGCATTTGTACCAGTCTGGATAAGAGCAGGCTCCCAAGTGGGAGGAAAATGGGCCAAGGTTAATGCATAGCTTGAAAATATTGACTTTAGGTAGGACAAGAGAAGTTGTGCAAATCAATCTAAATAATTGCTCCTAAAACAAAACCAACCAAACACATACACATACAAAGACAATGCCCTTGACTAGGCCTGGAGACAAAATATATACTTCTTTTCAGTGTTTGTTAATCCTCTTTTGGCCATGGCTCATTTCAGAAGAGCCAGAAAGGAGGAAGAGAGAAGGAGAACCAATGCTAATTCTGGGTAATACAGTCACATACTCGGGCTCTGGGCTCAAGAGCAGGGGAACAAGGGTGGAGGTAAGATTTGGATGGGGGAGCAGAAAAGTTAGCATATTGTCACGTTCCTCAACCTACGTCTCTTCACTGTGTGTTGTCTGGTTTTAAGGTGAATATGGAAAAAAGGATGGAAGCAAGCTGAAAAATAAAACTTTTCAAGAGTCACTAGGAGCATGATTGTACCAACTGCAGCACACCCAAGAGGCTGGAAATATCATCCAATCAGAGAGTCTCTTTAATTTCCTGCCTGACTGGCTCCAGCAGAAGGAAAAGGGGAAATGATGCTTGGCTTGGTGATCCAGGTGTGATTCCTCAGAAGTCACTTCTCTCTTAATTTGTTGCTTCCAATTCTGCAAAAGTATCTATAAAATGAAGTAGAGAGGCCTGAGCACCTGAGGGGACAGGGCAGTGGGCACAGCAACAGCAGCTGTTGGGGTCATAGCAGCTCATGTCTTCAGAGAGAAGGAAGAGGGGCCAAGGAGAGAAAGAGGGATGGACACAGTTGAGTTCAGTGCTGCATGTTTCTGACAGGGTTCCCTCAAATAGAGACCCTGAGATGGACACTTGGGATGGGTAGCTTACTTGGGAGGTGATAATGGGAGACATAAATCAGGAAGTGGGGAAAATAAAACAGGAAAGAGAGAAAACCCAAAAAACTGAGAAACTGTATCAAATACATTTCAGAATTAACCCACTAGGGGACAAAGAGGTTGGGGCATTGATCTACCAACGCTTACTCTCCATTATTTGAGAGTTACTCCCACAAGGCATTTCCAGATGCTGTTCCTTATGCTGGACCATGTTCTGAAAAACCATAGAAGCCAGTGGACAATAAGAGAGACAAAAGGCCTAAAGGTAGTAAGCTGTCAAAGGTCTGGGAACTGCCCACCAGAGCTGAGGTGAATTCAGGAGGGCCGAGAGGTAATGGACCAAACAAACTTATGCCTGGAGTCATCCTAACTCAGTCATCTGAGAAGCCTTGATTTGGTGAGTGAGGCCAAGAATGGCCTTCAAGAGGCAGGAGCTTCTGAGTGAAGCTAGTGAGAATTGGAACAAGCCATACAGACGCCTGATTAAACTTAAGAGTTTTCATTAACATAATTGACTTTTCTACCAACTCTTGTCCAGGAAGATGCAATTGTTTCTCAGGAATGTGGTAGGCCGAGAAATGGCCTGCCATATTAGTTTTCTAAGGCTGTAAACAATTAGCACGAACTGGGTGGCTTAAAAAGACAGAGTTTATTCTCCCATGGTTTTAGAGGCTAGGAGTCCAAAACTGAGGTGTCAGCTGGACCATGCTCTAGAAGAGAACCTGTTCACCACCTTTCTCCTATTTTCCAGGGGTTGCTGGCAATCATTCGCATTCCTTGTCTTATAGACACGTCGTTCCAGGCTCTGCCTCCATCATCCCAAGGTGTTCTGTTCTCCCGCATGTTTGTGTGTCTTAATTTCTCTTCTTATAAGGACACCAGTCACTGGATTAGGGCATACCCTAATCCAGTAGGACCTCATCTTAACTAATTACATCTACTAAGACCTATTTCCAAATAAGGTCACATTCTGAGATTCCAGGTGGACATGAATTTTGAGGGGGACACTATTCAACCCAAAACACGTGCAAAAGATATTCACATCAAGTCTCTGGAATCTGTGAACATTACCTTATATGACAAAAGTGGATATTACTTTATATGACAAAAAATGTGATTGAATGAAGAATTTTGAGAGAAGACGTCTATGCTGGATTATCTGAGCGGACCCTAATTGCAATCACATGCGTACTTATAAAAGAAAGGCAGTGAGAGTTTTGAGAGAGACATGCACATAGTGGAGAAGACGATGTGATGACAGAGCAGAGTCAGATGCTGCCACAAGCTGAGGAATGCCAACAGCCACTAGAAACGAGAAGAGGCAAGGAAAGGATTCTCCCCTGTGGCCTCTGGAAGGAGCGTTGTCCTTCCAACTCCTGGGTTTCAGACTCTGACCTTTAGACTGTGAGAGAATGAATGTCTGCTGTCTTAAGCTACCCAGTTTGTGGTAGTTTCTCATAACAGCCTTGGGAAATTAATATAAAGAACTTCTTGAAAACTCATTAATTTGACACTAAAATACTTGACTTGTCCTTGTTAGAGTAAAGACCCCCTTCTTGGTGCAATAAATAACATCAAACAACTGTCTCTTCAAGATTTGCTTTGAAACCACCACCCCACCTAGCTCTGTCCACTAATCCTGAACTAGAATAGGTTCTGTCACCTATTTGACCAACCCAATAAAGCCCCTGCTTCAAACGACCCGCATTAAACTAGACCCCGGAATCCTCATAAATGTTTTCCTTTGCTTTCTTTCCTCTAGTAAATCTATTAAGACACTATCAAGATGGTGATCTCCCTCACTGCAGTGTGTGTGGGAAGCCAGCCTTCAATGCTGGTGTGGTTCTTGGGCACGCTAACCACTTCAGACTAATAGACCAGCTAATAGCGCTGGATACAGCTTAGCAGCTGACAAGGACGTAGCAGAGGTTTGGGGCTCCCAAAGACCGAGGCTCTATAGATGTTGAGAACTTGAGTCTTCATCCTCTGCCACAGTGATCTCCAAATGTTGTGACAGCACATCTTCATTGGTAAATGACTTTTTTAATCACAAATATCCAATATGTATATGTATGTTTATTTTTGTATAAAGTATTTACAAGTTCTGCTGTATTGTATATACTAAAAGCATAGACAAAAACATAAAATGTAAAAGTTTGGAATAGATATGAAAAGAACACTCTTTTAAAATAATTTAAAATTTTTTTATTAATATCAACAAAATCTTTGGTTATATCACTAAAAATAGTATGACTAACTCGTATTTCTGTGAAGTACTGCATCAGGAATATTATGAAAGACTTTGAAAGGTGCCAAAGATTACTAGGGATCCTTTGAGTGGAATGCTCAGCATTGTCTAGAAAACCCTTCAGGGTTTATCTGATTCTTTTTTTTTAAGGATTTTTTTTTTTTTTTTGAGGAAGATTAGCCCTGAGCTAACATTTGCTGCCAATCCTCTTCTTTTTGCTGAGGAAGACTGACCCTGGGCTAACATCTGTGCCCATTTTCCTCTACTTTATATGTAGGATGCCTACCACAGCATGGCTGGCCAAGCGGTGCCATGTCTGCACCCGGGATCTGAACTGGTGAACCCCGAGTCGCCAAAGTGGAACCTGTGCACTAAACTTCTGCACCACTGGGCCGGTCCTTATCTGATTCTAAAGAGCTTTGCACCTTTGATTGTCTTGAACAGGGCTATTTCACAGCTCTGTAAATTGTAAGGAACTGATAATAATGTAAATTATTTTTGTCTGTAGAGATGCAAATGAATTTTGTCCAGCAGAGAGACAATTGATTTCTGCCCTATAGAAAAATACAGTTTACTGCCCGACAGGATATTAACCAGTTTTGTAACTATAAGCGAATTCATTTTAGCATTCCTGATTGCCTGTAAATACGTCTGCTCTTCAGATTTTCCTTTGAATTGAATTAATCCTCTTATGGGTTCTCTCATTAATTAATAGACTAGCTAAAATCTTTGACACATATTCATTTTATATAACAGTCATGCTCGTATCTCTTTTGAAAATTATCCTTTAACAAATGAAAATAAATACATGTTTTTAAAAAAATTTTGATTTCATCCTTTGAGATACAGCAATTTAACTTTCTGGGTCTAAGTTTAGTTAATTTTGATACTTGGTTTTCATAGGTGGTATAGCTACAAAAATAAACTTCACAGAGATAAGTTTGTCCAAGTACAAAATTATAATGGTCACTTTTCAATCCCACCACAATTATGTAAATACCTCTGTCAAAAATAAAAACAAAAACTCTCATCTCTGATGCTAATCAATTATTATTGTAAACTAATAAGAATGCATGTTTTTATGTATAGCTGTGTGTGTGTGTGATCAAATGGGTTCATATCCCACTGAAACTTTTCATTTAAAAGATTTTTAAATGGGTTAAAATTCCCGTTTCCCAGTTTTATAAATGCAGATGTGAGAGTCACCATAATTCTCACACATAATTCACGCTTAAAAAAAATTATGTAATGTTGAAAATATTTCCAGATTCATTTTTAAATGTTCTCTTCATAGCACATGTTTCATTGGAAAATAGTGATTTTTTTCACTCACTGTTAAATCATCATCTTTACCTTGAAGGGACAGGATAAGTGCATTAACGTCTTTTTGTCAAATATATGGTAGGTGGTACAATTTTGACCACTACGTTTCACCACAAAAAGACCAGAAATTTTTTAAAAGAAAAATGTGTGTTATAGACTGAATTATGTTCCCCTAAAATTCATGTGTTGAAGACCTAAATCCCAGAACCTCAGAATGTGACTCCATTTGGCGACAGGGCCTTGAAAGAGGTGATTAAGATAAAATAAGGCCCTTAGAGTAGAGTCCTAATCTAAGGTGACTGGTGTCCTTATAGGAAGATAAAGAGACATGGGATGTGCTTGCACAAAGCAAGACCGTGTGAAGACACAGGGAGAAGGCAGCCACCTGTAAGCCAAGGAGAGAGGCCTTAGGTAAAAGCCAACCAGTCAACACCTTGCTCTTGGGCTTTCCGCCTCCAAAACTGTGAGAAATAAATTTCTGTTGTTTAAGCCACTGAGTCTGTGGTATTTTGTTATGACAGTCCTGACAAACTAATTCAATGTGCAACTCATCTCTGTTTGACAATAATTTTCAATTCTTTGCTGAGAAAACCAGCAAACGTCTATGTTACAAAAGATGCTCATCTCTCTATATAATATTATAAGATCACACTATTTACAGTCATTCACATAATTTATAAATCTCCTTCACAAGGGGGTATAGACTACCTAACATAACACATAAACTACAATATGCTACAGTACACTGAAAAACCAGAGAATGGGTAGTCACACTGTCAAGACCTCTACATTGCATAATTTCCATTATTCCATCTCTGACATGTATGATTATCTGAACTCCTCTCTAGGTAAGGGCTCTGGGTGCCCAGTGTCAAGCCATAGATTAAATAAAGTTCAATTTCTTTCTTTTTGTTGAAAACAAAAACAAAATACAAATACAAATTCCAGTATTTTCTTCCCATGCCCCAAAGAATCATCTCTTGCCTGCCTGGAATGACCACAGTCTGCCTTGGAGATCATCACCATAGGCAGTGGGAGCCTTTGAAAAGTTGAAGTAAGGGAGACATGATTTAAAATGATTACATTGGTGGCTCTGTGGAAAATGAGTTATAGGTGGATGTGAATGAATGCAGTGAAGCCAGTCAAGAAAGAAGCTAATGCAACTTTCTAAGTGAGAAATGATGAGAGCGTAAAATAAAGAGTTGTTATAAGGACAAAGAGAAGGAGACAGATTCCTAACGTATGAGAAGGCCAAGTTGACTGGAGCTGGACAACAGATCAGTTGTGGGGTGGAGAGGGAGAATGTTACATGAAAATGTTGAAGCTGGGATTCAGGATTTGGGGGCTTGGGGAATAGGTAGATAGTGAGACCATTAAAAAGAAAAGGAATGTGGTAGAAGAAATACATTTTGGAGAAGAGGAAGATCACAATTTTCACTTTACTCATATTGAGTTTGAGGTACTTTAGAACATCTAGGTGAAATTTTCCACAATGGAGTAGGACATTTGTGTCTGGAGTTCACAAAAGAGAGATATAGCTAATTTTGTGTTAATTGGAGTAATGATGGTGTGCAGAGAGAAGAGAATATCACATACAATTTAAGATCTCAATTACAACAAAATTAGAATCAATTCTCAATATTCTAGTGTCCATTTAATCTTGTCCTTAGTTATAGCCAGTCCACAGAAGCAGAACGCCATTATTGCACAAGACCTGATTGGTCTGCAGAAGATCTTCCCTCTTAAGGAAGAAATGGATGGACTACAACTGCAAGAAGAGAAGACAGGCCTTGCCTCTAGGAAGAAGATTGAGTGAATGGGTTCTGTGCTCCAATACTAATTCAAACAGGGCATTCCAGGGACAGCTTGTTGCACAACTGCTTCCTTCTAGGGAACCACTCTTATCCTGGATCCCTGGTGTGCCTTCACAAGCCTTAACCTGATACTCAGTAAGAAGGAGTTGACTTTGTCTATTTCAGAGTCATCAGGATACTAGTGACAGCAAAAGTCAATGGAGTGGATGAACTCATGGAGGAAGACTATACAAGATTTTTTAAATGGTACTCATTTTGTCTCATTTCAGCCGAGATCCTGAGAAAAGAGATGCCCAATATTCTCATATTCCAAAGCAAATGATAGGCCACCTAGGCAGAATTTGCAAAGGAGTTTCTAAAAGGTGGTTTCAACCTCTGATCCAATATCCCTCTTCAGGTATCACTGACTTGAAATTGAAAAGCCTCAGAGAGAATTTCCTTAGGAGAAAGTTGTTGCAGTAGGTGACATTTCTTTGTCTCCTACTAAAGAGAAAAAAAGGAGGGTATGCCCTCTCCTGCTCCAATAGTAAAAGGAGCTTCAAAGAAACAATTCAGAGAGTTTCATAGGTGCCCTCTGGCATTTGGGGGACAAACTGGACTGCTGTCTGACACAGACCCTAGGGATCTAAAGGTCAGAGGTATGCTATCAACCTGAGGTCTCAAGGCAGAAAGACATTGAGCTGCTTAGGAGTAGCTACACTTCCACCAAATGAGAACAAGGATGCCTGAGTGTTTCTTGGGAATCAAAAGAGGGCTACGTGGCAGAAAGGCATCGCACCCTGCAACCGCTTTAAACTGCCCTCAGACCGCCCAGAAGGGTGATGTGATCTCGTTCTGAGAGAACAACCAGTGCAGCAGCTCAGGGAGAAACTGTAAGTGGCCAGAGATTATCATTAAGCTGTAGGAAGTGTAGATGGACAGTCCCAGTGGTGGACTCTCCAAGGAACCCATGGACATACCTTATGAGAAAATGAACATTGAACATCGGTCAGATCCAGAGAACACCAATGCCAGGTGGTATGCCAGTATCGTGCAAGAAAGACCTTGCCTATCTCTTTACTCTCTTCTCCCACAGACCTGGAGGAGAGAGAAGGAGAGTGAAGAGAAGAGAAGTGCTAACTAAGGAGTCAGAGAAGAGGATAACTCTTTCCCAGTGTAGACATCCACCCTGAAG
Organism: Equus asinus; assembly: GCF_041296235.1. Lineage (NCBI taxonomy): Eukaryota > Metazoa > Chordata > Mammalia > Perissodactyla > Equidae > Equus > Equus asinus. Next base: position 70,935,538 of record NC_091801.1, on the reverse strand, counting down.
GAGGAACGTGTTGAGGGAAGGGAGAATTTCAGCTTCAAATGACCTATGGACTTTTATTTATAAAATGGAACTGGCCAAGTTAACAACTCAAATGAGACTGTTTTGTGACTTAAAATGACCAGAGGAGGAGAGGGGTCAGAAGAGTCATGGGACTGGCTGTGGATTTTATTCAAGGGCAAGAAGGAACAAGCCCCACAGAGCAGATATGAGAGGACAGTGGGGGGAAAATAAAGTTCTCGTCTCTTGTACTCATGGAGGTCTACTCAAGGTAATGGCTATATTACTTTAGAATAAAAACAGAAAAGGTCCTAGAGTGGAGCCTTCCAGAGCTGCAGCATCTTAGGTGTGGGCAGGAAAAGAGAAGCATGAGAGACTGAGAAAGAACAGCAAGGAAAGTAGGAGGAAAGCCAAGAGCTGGTGGTGTCATGGAAGTGACTGCCTTTTTCTTTTAAATGCTACCCTGTTTTTCCTGTATCCTCACATACCTCCCCACCCATCCGCATACTTAGAGCAATCCTGGGACATCTGGCAGGCTACCGACTGAAAACTTGTGAACTGAACTGACAGAACAGTCCTGCAAATAGTTTCCATCCAACTGTCTCGGCTTTAAAGATTGTAGGACTCTGTATACCAACGAGGTCCTGTTTTATAAACCTGTGAATGGTGAAATCATGAATGCTGGTTTACAATGCCAATGAAGAACTAGAGTTGATGAAATAAATATTAGCCACATTGGATGAAGGCTTTCTGCTCTTTGTGACACTTTCACCCTACATCATGTGAGCAGTTGAGCGCAGCATATCAGGCCCTGAGGAAGGGAGAACAGGTGTGCTCTCTCCATTGGACGGATGAAGGTGATGGGATTAAAAAAGAAATTGACAGACGTGCTAACTATGACTAGAGCTAGGATGAGACACCAGGACTCCTGAATCTTGAGGGCTTTTTATAGAACATTTTGCTCTCTCCTTGAGATGTCTTTTATTTGCATGGCCCTTTAAGTTTATAGAGTGTGGCCACTCACTTTACCTGAAGGTTCTCCATCCCCCTCAGCATCAACTCCAGCCCTTGTCAGCATAGCTTGTCTTTACTAAACCCCTTAAGCCATAGACAATCTATTTTGGATGGCTTCAACTAATTTAAGTAAAATGGGAATAATGCTCTTTCCTATTACAAAGGAATGTTGAGAGGATTGAGAAGATACGATCAGTGCCTAACACATAGAATTAATAATCACATAAGTGATTATTAATTAATGCACACTATCATAAAGAGTTCAATGGACAGTGAGTAGAGACAAAAACACTATAAGGACTTCGGCTCTAGCCTTGGGAATATTCTTGTTAGCATCACAGACTTGCCTCCCGCCTATCATCAAAATGGCAAATCTTGCCCTACTCAAGATCAGCAGGGAGACACACACTTGTGCTCAGTTTCTGCAACATAAAAACAAGGCTCAGGCAACTTCTTGGCCAAAGCCACTCCAAATGTTTCTACCCCTTACTTAATTGGAGTGATAAATACGAGGTAAAGAGCTGTGGCTAAATGCCAAATGCATAAACCAGCTGGATAACGACACAAACATGAGCCATTAGGTCCTTCTCTCTGATGCCCAGGGGAGCCTACCTGTCCCTCTTTTTCAACAGGCACCACAGTTGGAGTACTGTTTGATGTGTTTCGTAAGTCAGCATAGCAACAGCAGGGATATATATATTTGAAGTGCCCTGCATCCAAGCATTTCTCTGAGTGCTTTTAATACCAGCTTGTACCATACAGAACAGCAGGAGTTGGTATTTAATAACACAGCCAGCAAGAGGTACAGTGTCCCAGAAAATCCCACCTGTCTCCAGTGCTGACCAGGTGCAAGGCACTGTGCAAGTCATTTTCATGAACATCCACTCCATGGCCTCCAGCACACTCATGAAAAATAGGTGTTATAGTCGTGTCTTAGACACTGGGGAAACTGAGACCAAGAGGTTAAGGAGCCAAGAATGACAAGGTGAAGAGGGTAGAGCCTGCGTCTTCTGGCCAGAACTTCCATGACCTTGATGCTACAGTGTGGCTGTCTTGGTTTTCTATACAACTTTGATCACAAGCATCCTAAAGCATGTAGTAGAGCGTACTAAGGCACCATGGGAACTCAGCCACCATCCAGTGTAGTGACTTTAATTTTTTTTTAGATCATTATTTGCAAGACAAATTTCATTGAGAATTCCTTGCACATTGAATCTCACATAAAACAGATTCGAGTGGGACTCAGCTTCCTCAGTTATAAATTTTAGGAGGACTAGCACCTGACCTCCTCAGCAGCCCCCTCACTCCTCCCCACTCCTCCTGAAGTGGCCCCCTTCTTGGAGCACAGTTGGAAAACCACCAATTTGGACCAGTCCTCAAATTTTATAACTGAGGAAACTGATTTCTAAAGAGAAGAAGGTACCCATCAAAAGACAATTTTTAAAAAATCTTCAGAGCACATTTACCTTCATTGTCTCATGGCACTGTGTCTGCCATGCACCATGGTAACATTATATTATAAGGAAACGGTCTGTGATTTCCCCAGCTTTACCCAGAAAGCAAGAATTGGAGCTAGGATTCTAACCCAGGTCTTCTTATTCCAGCTCAGTGCCATCTCACCACTTCACAGCTGCATTTCGGGCTTCTTAGGAGAAAGTCAAAGTTGTGCCTCATTGAAACAAAAGTTCATAAAGATCCAGAACTGTTCTGTATGTCCTGAGCACCCAGACTCCAGTGCCTGTCAGTTTTTAACATTTATTAAGCAGGCATCACTTCACTAGCACATAGTCTGGATCACGTTCTCAGAGTTTAAACTCAGCACTGCAAACATTCCTTGTGTTTGCCCCTCCTCCTATTCTGTCCCGGGTGAAATAATTATATTCCATGTGGTTCATTTGTACCTGCTACTGCTCATCAAGTTTATCCTTCCCATGCAGCCTAGTGAAAGGGTGTCTGGGGGGTTGGGGGAGAGAAGGGAAATGTGAGTTTCAGTTACCAGGGAGTTAGCAGTGCAGCAAGAGAACAAAGCAAGTGCAGACAAGGGCAACCGAGAGTAAGGAAGGATGACTCCCAAGTGCCTCCCAGCCCGGCACTCTGCAGAGGTGGTCCCTGTGGGAGTCGCCAGCCGCTGCACCTGAGCACCTGAGTCTTCCGTCATCTGGGCTGCTGAAGAGCAGGAAGTGTGTTATGTAAACCCCACCATCCTTTGGCTATTTATTCCACAGGCACTGATGGGATGAAATTTGAAGAGCAGTGACTTTTTTAAAGAAATGTGAATTGAGTCTCTCAGGTAGCAAGTCACCGTCTATCCACTTCTCTACCCATTCTTTAAATCGCTCACTCACCCATCCATCCCTTGCTTTCCGTAAATATGTACTGTGTGATTATAAAGCTGAGCACTGTGCTGAGTGCTACAAATACAATAGTGATTTCAGCTACCTATGAAAGCTAATGCTTACTGAGTGCTTATTACAGCACAAGAACCATATTGACATCATGCATAGACCAAGACATTTAATGCCCCCAATTCCCATAATATTATCATCCCCATTTTACAGATTAGAAAACTGAGGTATATCATCCAAAGTCATGCAGCTACCAAGAGGCAGACCCTGAATTCAGCCCCAGAGCTCAAGCAGTTAACCATCACACTAGACAGACAGCAATAGTGGGCTCCATGATAACCCTACTTCCTTGTATTAGTTTTCTATAGCTGTGTAACGAATTACCACAAAATTCGCAGCTTAAACCTATCCACATTTTTTATTTCATAGTTCTCACAGGTCAGGGGTCAGGGCACAGCTTAGCTGGGTCCTCTGCCCAGGCTCTCACAAGCCTGTAGTCAAGATGTTTGCCAGAGCTCAGCCATTTCTGGGATCTCTAGGAGCCTATGAAAAGTTCCGCAATGTCCACACTCTTCATTTGATCACCCTTTATGTCAGTAGAACTTTTTACTGCCCTGAGCATGCTTTTCTCCTCACGAGCAAAGGGTCTGTGCGGTTCTAGGAAGTCTGCACCACCACTACTCAACAGCTGGTGAGTACCTGTTTTATGTGTTTTAGGAAAGTTTCAGAACCATGAAACTGGCAAAGAGATCATGACTGCTGAGACATGAAGAAAGGAGAAGACCTGTGAAGTCAAGAAAGGACCCCACACTACCTCCATTTGGCAGGAAACATGACATTTCCATGGGTAGAGCTGATACAACAGATGTTCTCCGGGACTTACACTGTCTTGCTAGTGTCCCCGCAGAGGGTTATGCACCAGGCTAGAGAACCCCAGCAACAAGAGGCTGCAGGATTGACCACGCACAAAGGTAGCTAAAGTCCAAAGATGTGGAGCCTCAACCAGGCCTGTCTCAAGGAGGCTGACTGTGCAAGCTGCAGGGCCCCTGGGATCCTTCCAAAAGTGTAATCCAGATGTACCTCCACAAGAGAGCCAGGATATGGACTCCTGTGACACAGAGGGGAATTCAGGTCAGAATAATAGCAACAATCAAGAGAAAAGAGCCATGAAAAACCAACCATGAATAATTGTTTAAGGAAAGAGATTTTTTTTGTCTCTTTCCTTCCCATTACTAAAACCAGAGAAGCAAGGACAGGGCAGAGGAATGAGCATACGGAAGAGCGATACGTGAACCTCATGCTCACTCCTGTTTGTGCCAGTGGGGCCACTGACTCACCTATGTTTGGGAGGCTGGGGTAAAATAAGAGACAAGAGGTTTAGAATGGAGAGGACTAAATCTTAGTCCTTGAAAGTGACCAAGAAGTTATCAAATCTGTCTAAGATGTCATTAAATAGAAGACTATATAATTTATTATAAATTTCAGGGCACTAATGAGACTCAAAGGGGACACTATAATTGCTTGAGGAGAAGGGTGTATACCAGAATAATCCCAAGTAAACCAGGACATATGTCACCATGCCCACCAGGAAAGGAGCTTCTGTAGAGCACAATTGTTAACAGACTTTGGAAAAACAGAGATGTTTCAGAATTATATTTGAAATTGAATTATGAAGCCAATTAATGTCCACTTTAAGAAAAAAATTTTTTTCATTGAAGCTACTTTGAGGGTTTTCTGTTACAATTGAAAACCTCTTGCTAAATAACATATAAATGTAAAAATAATCAGTCAAGGTGTAAGTACTAAGACAGAGGTGAGTACTGGGTACCAGAGGAGCATGGGTGAGAAGTCCCTAACCCAGCCTGGAGGATCAAGGAAGAATTTCCACAGAGAGAAATCCTGGCTGCACCTTTTAGTACAAGCAGAAAACACAAAATGCATGAGAAAGATGGGCAGAACAGAAAGGGGAGGGCAAAGGAAGAAGCATGTGAAAAGAATAAATGCAAGGGGAATACTAAAGAGATGAATGTGGTTAGGATCTAAAGAAGAGGCGGGCAAATTGCAGTCCATAGGCTAAATCTGGCCCTCTGCCTGTTTTTCTCAATAAAGTTTTATTGGCACATCACCACAGCCATTATTTTGCATATTGTCTATGGCTGCTTTCACACTACAGTGGCATAGTTGAGTTGTTACAACAGAGACTGTCTGGCCCGTGGAGCTTAAAATATTTACTACCTGGCCCTTTATAGAAAATGTTTGCTGATCCTCTTATCTAAAGCACTAAAGAGTTGACCAGTTGCCTCCTCCGGTTTGCTGCTAGTTCTAAGAGAGGTATAAAAAGGGTTATGGATCCCTGTCTTGGCTATTGTGAATAACGCTCAACAAACATGGAGGGAGAAGATATTTCTTCAAGATCCTGATTTCAATTCTTATAGACATATACCCATAAGTGGTATTGCTGAATCATATGGTAGCTCTACTTTTAATTTTTCGAGGAACCTCCATACTGTTTTCCATAGTGTTGCACCATTTTACATTCCCTCCAACAGCTGTGGAAGTGTTTCAATTTCTCCACATCCTCACCAATAATTGTTGTCTATTTTTTCTTTGAGAACTGCCATTTAACAGGTGTGAGGTAATATCTCACTGTAGTTTTGATTCACATTTCCTTGGTAATTACTGACGTTGAGCATCTTTTCATGTACCTGTTGGCCATTCGTATGTCTCCTTTGGAGAAATAGCTGTTCAAGTGAAATAAGCCAGTTCAGAAGGACAAATACGGCATGATTCCACTTAAATGAGGTAAAAAAAAAAAAGTCAAATTTATAGAAGCAGAGAATATAGTAATGGTTGCCAGGGGCTGATGGGAGGGGAAAATGAGGAGTTTTTGTTCAATGGGTATAAAGTTTCAGTTACGCAAGATGGATGAATTCTAGAAATCTGCTATATAACCCAGTGCTTATAGTTGGCAATACGATATTGTGCGCTTCAAAGTTGTCAAGAGGGTAAAGCTTATGTTGTGTTCTCACCACAAACAAACAAAAAACAACAAAGGGACATAAGGAAACTTTGGGAGGTGTTGGATATGTCTGTTACCTTGATTGTGTTGATGGTGTCACAGGTGTTTGTATATGTCTAAACTCATCAAAGTATATACATTTTAAAATTGCAGTTCTTTGTAAATCAGCTATACCTCAATAAAGCTGAAAACGAAGGTGATTGGCCTTCTTTATATTAGCACTTCTTTATTACTTTAGTGGTTTATTAAAACAACTAATATAAGTCTCTGATTTTGCATTTCTATTTGGTTTCCTACCTAGGTGAGCTTGGCTGGATCCTGCAATAACAGAGTGGATTTATGTTGTGTATGCCAGAGGCAGGTCTAAAGAGATTGCCTCTAACATCCTATCCCCTCAGGCCCATTTTTTACATTGGAGCCCTACAGAAGCAGGCCCCGAGAAGAGAAATGAGAACACGCAGTTTATTTTGGATGCGCAGAGCTCCCAGCAGGGTGATGGGAGGGTGAGACGGGAGGAGGAAAGTGGACAATAAGGAGTATGTTACTCATTCAGCCACCACAGTGGACAAGCAGAGCTTCACCCCTCTGGGAATATATGGGAAACTGTGTACAACACCTGCCTCAGAAATATTGCAGCCAAGAACAAAGAGGCTGGGCTACTCATAGCCACCAGCCAGCAGTCATTGTCACAGCCCCTGCCCCAGATGCCAATTCCCAGTCATGGGCTGGGCACAGGGGGTTCCAACGGCCTGAGGACAGAGTCAGATGAATAATTACTTAGATTCATAATAACATCTTAATTTTATTTGAATAATGCCATCTTGATTGCATGAATATGTACTTTTACAAAATAAACGTGTTAAATATTAATTTTATCTATTTTACAAAAATATATGTTCACATATTTAATCTTTGAAACACCTTTGTGAGATATGTGTATGTACATGCATACATGTATATACGTATATATACACACATATATATGCACTTGTGTGCGTATATTATTCCCATTTTATAGATATAAGGAAAACGAAGTGCAGAGAGGTAGCATGTTAAGAAAAAGAATACAGGCTTCAGCATGAGGCAGATTGAGATCTACACCCTAAGTTAGTTTGAAACTAGCCAAGTGACCTTGGAGAAGTTACATAAATTGTCTGAGCCCGTAAATTGAGAATATAATGCCCACTTCCTAGGGTTTTTAGGAGGACCAAATAAAGACTTGTTGTGACGATAATAATGGCTACCGTTTGCAGGAATCTATCATATACCAGGCACTGTGCTAAACACTTTCTGTGCTTTACTTCATTGTCTCAATCTTATGTGATGTGTTTAATATTGCACCCTGGTCAGGACTGAGAAAATCCAGCAGATGTGTGCACCTGTACAGAGCACCAGCAGCGTGCTTTGGAAAGGCAACAAGGAGGGGCTGGGCTTATCGCTGAAGAAGCTAAGTGAGCAGGACTGCCCAGGTAGAGCAGGAGAAGGAGGACAAAGAAGTGACAGAGGACGAATATGATGTGGTTTCCACACCCCTGCAGGACAAGCTGCCCTGCAGGAGTCAGGGGCACAGCCCATTGCTTGACCCATTGCACCTTTTAAGCAATGTTCCCGTTTGTTTCTACTGCTGCAATTAATCAGGCTCTGTAACAGTAAACATTTATTTTCTCCAAGGAAAAGAAAATTTCTGTTTATTTACAGCACAAGAGGAACACCACTGTGCTCCAAATAAACATTTCTAATGGCAAAGGCGGAAAATCAACTAGCCCTGGGCACAAGAGATGTCGGACCTCAAGCGTGGGGCCGTGTCAGTAAGCCCCAGCGCCTGACTTTTCCTGGCCCCTGAAATACACGGTTATTTGGCAGGGATACAGCTCAAAAGTGAACTCCAATGGAAGTACTGGCAGAAATGGAAAAGCCATTCTGGCTTTCTTCCTGGTGCTTGAACCCACAGAACAGAATCCTGGCAATTGCTATCCCTCCACCTGGAACGATGTTCCACAGATAGCCACATGGCTGACCCCCTCAGCTCACTCAGCCCTGGAATCAAATGCGGATCCTGAGACCCTTCCATCACCTTATCCAAAGTAGGAATCTCCCCACCTGGACTTGCTCTCTCTCCCCAATCTTACCGTAGTTGTTCTTCATGGCATTTATTGCTGGCTGACACTTAATGTCATTTCATTACCTTAGTACAGTAATTTTATCCATCTATGCAGTTATTTTTTATTTACTCATGTATTTATAATTTCATGTCTCTGTGCATTGTCCTTCTCTGCACACTAGAACGTAAACTGCACAAGAACAGGAATATTCTATTCACCAAAGTACCTCAAACGTCTACAATAGAGCCAGGCATTCCGGAGGGTTGAATAAAGATTTTTCTAAACAAAAATTTATCCTTATTCTTGTTTGAAGCTTTGTTTTACTTGTTGATTTGTTTTTCAAGGAGAGTTATAAATAAGCGGCAAAACTGATTAGAGTTGTGCTGTCTGTCCCTTCTCTTGGGTCCCTTGGGTTGGGCTGTCTGAATGTTACCCTGAATAAAGAAAAGAAGCCAGAACACGTGTTAGCTGTGTCTAGTTTTTATCTGACATCTTGTACAATAATTTTTAACTGATTATCCTGTTCTGGTCTCATGCTACATCAGAAGGCCTGAATTGGTATCATTGTTCCCGTTTGAAGGATAGAGAAGCTGTGGTTCAGAGAAGTTAAAGGGCTTGTCCAAGGTCACACAGCAATTCAGCCATTGGAGGAACAGGCAACTGAGGTTAGAACACAGAAATCTGGATTCCAATCCAGTGAGTTTTTTCATTACTCACAAAACAGAAAATTGATTGTATGCCCATCACCATCACGTGCCACAGCACCTCTATGAATACAGAAGACATAATTCATCCATGTTGGACCAAAGTCACACCTTCCCCTGGATCAGGGCATGATCCTCTTCAACACTGCATTCCAGCCAGCCTCCATGAAACAATGGATGTTAAGAGAGATTAACATGCTTACTTGTCTCCTATCCAATCGACTCTTTTGCCCCCTCCCGGTCCCCCGGTCCACAAGATGGAGACGATGCATAGCTTAGGTTCTAGAAAGAGTCTTTTAGGGGTTACTTACTAGAAAGCTTTACCAGTTGCTCAGCATCATTTCACAATATGTACAAGTATATCACTGTTAGTTTGATACACTTCCCTGGAATGAACTGTGTATCTTATACACATGTACACACAGACATACACACGCACACACACAGAGTCATAAAATAGTATTATAAATTATGTGTAAGGACAGGAGTAGATGCTTTAGAATATTTATTTCATTGCCGTTACAGATACATCTCATATTTATACTTTACAGAAACTAGAAAGAATGAATCTAATCCTTTGGTACTTGATGATTACATGTTTCAAATGGCCCTAAATCTTACACGCCTGCAGTATCAGATTCAGGAAACTGGTCTTGATATGGCGTGTGTGTTTATTTATTTGTTTTGCACAGGCCATGACTGAAGAGCAGTCTTTCTTTTAAGGAACATACCCAAAGAATCTGGTTTATACTCAAGCAATAATTGTGATGCATAATTATTTTGCAAATAGGCAATAAAGGTAAAATTTTTTTATACCTGATTTCTCAGTAACCACCTGGGGTTCTAATTAAAATTCGCTCTTGGTATATGTAATAGTATCAGACAATGTTATCCTTACCTCATTATGTAATAATTACATCTGTGGCTTTTGGTTTTGTTTTTAATTAGCTTTCACAGTTCCCTGCAAATGACACGGGGCAACCAACACAATTCAAATTTTTTTTTTATGATAGAAAAAAGCTTAAAGGGCAAGGAAAGCAGCCAAAGGTAATTAGAACACCATGAGCAAAATGTCAATGATTTTATTTCAATTGGATTTTATTTCATCCATCCTTTTCCCTTCTTCATCAGTTCCTATGACAAGGCTGTACCCATTGTGGAGGGGACCTTGTGGATACTTTGCAAAGGCAGAAGCCTGTGATAAGTAATGGCACTCTCCATTGATGCAATTGTATGATACCAGCTTCATGGCATTTTGTCCAGCTTTGCATCATACTTGCTGTGGAACCCTGGGAGGTCTGGAGGGGTGGTGCTTGGTGACAGGTAACATCAGAGGAAGAACCAGAGGAATCCACAGTGGTACTTAACCTAGGACCTGGTTGCAGATTTGAGGGCTGGGGGCAGAAGGAGCAAAGAGGTTGGAGGGATGCCATGAAGTCTAACCTCATCTCACCCCTTGGACTGGGTTTGTGCTAGAGAAAGATTTCAAGTCACTTTGGATTAAAATCAAATGCAACATCATTTTATGTTAAAAAGCTGGCGAGGCCAAATGACATCTGGGCTACAGCAATTTTACATTCCAAATCAAAATTCACCAGGCACATGTTGAGAACAGGAGGCTCTGTGCCAGGGCATTGTTCTTGCATTGAACATAATAATGGTTTATTGTAGATAATAACTATCCTGTTTTACCTTCCATGCTTGAGACCTGTCATGACCCTGATTAAGAAACTTCAATGGCTCTCCACTACTTACTCACAAGATCAATTCTAAATGCCTAGGCTGGCATCAAAGGCTTCCAGTTAAGACCCCAAACTATATGTTCTGCCTTAGCATCTAATATTTCTCTTAAAGAATATTCCACTCCAGTCTTTCTGGTCCTAAAACCATGTCTTATACATTTCTATTTCTCTGCTGTTCTCTCTCTCTCTCTCTCTCTCCTTTGTCCTCCACATTCCTCCCCACACAAACACAAAGGGTTGTCCTACTCTTATTTCCTCTACATAAGCCTAAAAAATCCCTGTCTTCTCACCTCAAGCCCTATGTGTTACTATAGAGTATCCAGGGACTCTGGCGCTTAATACAAGAAAGACCTACTTAGGAGCAATGGAGAATTGTCTGAGTGCGACACCAGTCATAGAACCACTGCTCCACTCTCCAGGTCCAGATTGGTCTGCCTGCCTTCAGCCCTCAGAAACACATAGGCCCACATCCTGCAATCTCATCCACCACAACGGTCCAGTTAGGCATTCCAAGAGATGAACCCAGCCTTCCGAGCACTGGTCAAGTGAGGTACCCTGCTGAGAACCCTGTGAGGTTGGAATTAGGTCTATCCTGAAGTGGGTAGGTAACTCTGGCTCAGTAAGGTTAAATGACTTGTCTAAGGTCACATAGCTAGAGTGTCATCAGAAGGAACCTGGCAGGGTAAGCATATTGCTTCACAGCAATTGCAACTACTGAAATGTGGCCCCTCCCCTAGTCATTGCAAACGGTTCCAACAAGGGGATGGCTCTGAGAAAATCTCCCAGAAGCCTGCATGGTCCCATCCCTGCAGTGCCCAACCAGAACTCACAGATTCAGAGAAACAAGGAAGCTTATTGATTCTTAGGGCAGGTTAGACTGGCTGGCTTCATGTCAAAATCCCTGGAAGAATGTTGACCATTTTTATTTTTTTTCCATTTTTATATTTATTTTTTATTCCATTCAGAGAGCTGCTGTTTTCCCTGCATCCTGTCTTCCCAAGTCAGCGAAGGCCAAGGAGATGACCTCAAGCAAGATGCCCTTGCAGATCTCACACATCAATCAAACTGAATGGTCATCATCTTCCCCACTTGCAGAGCTCTCTGTCACTTACGAGAACAATAGTAACATTAACTCATGCCATCCTCACAAGCACAGTGTGAGATAGGAGAGAACAATGGCATTACGATTTTTCAATGTCCCCAATTTGTAGGTAAAGAAGCAGAGACTGTGAATGACAGAGGCATCCATCAACTTGTAGGTAAAAGGAAAGACTGTGGACAATGTTCTATTTCTTGATCAGATTAGTAGTTATATGATATTCTTTCTGTCATAATTCATTGAACTGTATATTCTGTTTTGTGCACTTTTTCATATATATTACACTTCCAATAAACGAGGTTAAAAATGAGTATGGAAGGACATGATTAATTTAAATTAATCTCAAGACCTACGAGTAGAAATATACATACATCACCCATACATACCCACACATTCTTTGTCAGAGCTGTGTAGTATTCCATTTTATAAATGCACAGTAGTTTATTTAGTAGTTTTTTCCTGTTTGAATTTGTTGCTAATCTTTGGTATTGCATTACATACTGCAAAAACCATCTATGTACATATATCTTTGCTCATATGCGCACATGTATCAGTAAGATAAACTATTTAAAATGTATTTAAAATATTAGTCCTTGACCAAGCATTTTTATTAAAGCTTTGATAGTTATCGCCAAATTGTCCTTCAAAAATTTACACTATGCCTTGATGAGAACATTTATTTTTTCACACATCACCAATATGATGATCATAAAACTGATATTTGCCAATTCAACCTGAACAAATTTCTCATTGGTTTATTTATTTAAGTGATGCTGAGCATTTTTATATGCTCATAAGCCAATTTTATTTCTTTCTCATCAATCAGTCTGTTCATGTTTTTGCCTAGTCATGTTCCTATTGGCCAAAAGGTCTCTTACTGATTTGTAATAGCTCTTTACCTATTGAGGAAATCAGTCCTTCACTTGTTATTCTTTGCACTGTCTTTCCTGAGAAGAAGTATTCCATTTTTATGTGGCCAAATTTGTCAGTCTTTTCTCTCATACCTTGTGGGTTTTATGTCTCGTTTAGAAGGATCTTCTCCATTCCAAGATTACTTAAGGAAATATTTTCTGTAAAGTAGCATTCTTAAGGGGATTTGCCTAATAAGATTTTGCTCTCTCTGGGCAACAGAATGTTGGCAACAATATTCGGGTGGAGTCTGTCTGTGCAGGTTTAATACCTGAAGGATTTTTTAATGTGAAACTCTACAAACATGATCAAAAGAAATACTTAAACAAGACTAAAGCCACTGTATAGAATGGCAAATAGACAGTTTACTGGTCAATTAACTGAAGTTTTATTATGTACAACACACTATAGATATTATTATTTGGTGGACTTCTGCTACTCACCCACAATTCCTCATCATGAACGAAATGACAACATTCCGCCAGATATAATCTAAGCTCTCGTGTAATTCCCCTTCTTGTTGTCTCTACTAAGCTCTTTTCATTCAATGCTGTGCCTCCCATTTCCATTCCCGTCTCCAGGTTGGAATATTTACTCGAGTGTCCGAGAGCTTTATCACTTTGTGTGGGGGGTGTGTGTGGGGGGGGGGGGGTAGATCCTCAGTTTCTCCTTGTGCAAAAGAATCAAAGTTCTCTCAACATATAGAGGCTTTACCTCCAGTATTCCAAGGAAGCTCGCTTCCCTCAACAGAATCCACCACATCTGTGCTGCTAATAAGGTATTATCCCCAGATTTTTCCATTTGCTGTAGTTTCTTCACCACCTTGCTCTCTGCTGTCTCTGGTACGGGGAAGAGAAAGAGAACGGGCTGTAATATTCATAATACCAGCCTCTGTTGTTAGGTCCTATACACAAATTACTTCTTTGCTTACTACCACTTAAATTACTTATAAAAGAGGAATCAGAGAATCCCAGAGGTGGGAAAATTTGCCCAACATGGCACCTGGCAGATAGAGATACACACAGAATTTAAATCTAGGTCAAACTGCAAAGGCTGAGCTCTTAAGCATCAGACAATATATCCATGTGAGAAATTAAGAGTTACAATGGGACCTCAACGGAGAGGCTAGAAGAACTGCCTGAAGAGGTCCACAAAAGGAGACCCTTGGGAGGGGTCTTAACAATACCAGGCGCCTCCTAGGTTGAGTACAACAAGAGCCCTCTACAGAAAATATCCTACACCCACTCAGTGGAGCAAACAGGGCACCAGGGGACTTCCCTTTCCCTTGCTGGCTTGTTCTCTGATGGTTGCAGATGGCAGCGTGGCTGGCTGACTTTGTGTCTAGACAGAACTTACTCCCCACAGCTCACTAATTTCTCAGATGCTGCTCGGCCACCTCCACCTCCTCATCTCCCTCCTCCCCCCTCTCTATTCTGTATTCTCCGTGCTGCTTCCGTCCTGTGGAAACGAACACATCAAAGCCATATGGAGTCATTCTTTCTGGGCGCCCGTGTCCTTTCTCTCTTCCCCTTTTCCTGGAACATTAATATTAATAGCTTGTTTCTTCGCAGTTGCTTTCTTCTCCAACCTCAAGGGACCGAAACCTTTTCTTGGACTTTGTGCCAGACGGAGGCCTTGTTTGAAGGTGTGGGGAGGCGCGCTGGGAAGGACAGGCGCGGATGCTGCCTCTGATGTAATCCTGGGCCACGCGGTGCGAGCATGTGATGCTGCTCACTGCCAGCCCACTCAAGCCGAATATTCTTTGTAATATGTGTCTTTTTGGAGGAGAAGGAGGAGGAGAGAGAGAGATACACAATCTGGTAAAAACCCAGTGGAATCATCCCTAATTAATAACCACTCGTTTGGGAGCCAGGCTCTGCACTCATTTTGTGCGCCTCATCTCATGTAATTATCACAATTCTATCAGGTTAATATCAGTATCCCCATTTTATAGATATAGAACCTCAGGCTCTGAGAGAGTCAGCCACTTGCTTAATGTCACACAGAAGTGTGAGAATGGGAATTAATATCTTCTTCTAACTCCAAAACCCATATTTTAAACTTTCTCCGTCAACTATTTCCTGTCCTGTAGCCTCCGTTCAGGCTGAATTCCCGGAAAACAGAGACAGGAAGAAAGGCTTCCTCTGTGCTCAGTCAGTGGCCTCTGGCCACAGAACATGAGACCTGGCACAGAGCATAAGACCTCAGGCCTTAGTGGGTCTGGGTTTTCCTCACTCACACCCACTCCAGTCACACTTGGCATCATTTCTGGGTTCGTGGAAGCTCTGGCAGGGCAGAGCTGTGAAGCCAGAGGCCTGTGGCCAGATCCTTGCTTGTCAGCCCTCAGAGAAGGCTGGATTCCTGCACTGTGTTTTCCCACCCTGGGCTGGAGAGCAGCTGCCTGTCAGGAGTAACAAGGGGAGATGCGCCAGGCTGACTGGGGTGAATCCCCAAACATTAGCAGTCACATTGGAGTGCGGAGAGGTGACTTCAAGTTCATGGAGACGTGGAAGTGGCAGACACATCTCACACTAGGTGTTTTTTTTTTTTTTTAATTTTTAATGCATTCCCTGAACATAGAAAATCTAAAATGGTCAAAACATCTAGGAATTTCATCACGGTTTACGAGGCTCTGCGTGCTATGGCTTGGCCGGCTCTTTCAACCTTACCATGAACAGCTCTTTCGGACTTTCTCTTGGTTCTCCTGAGGCAGCCTCCTTTTGGTTCCTCAAATACAGCAGATTCCTCCCTAATGGAGGGCTTTCTAGCCTCAGTGCTGCCCCCCCTGCCGTTTACCCAGCTCATTCCCACTCATCTTTTGAGCTTCATTGTTCCTGCCACATCAGACTAGGTGAGTTCTCCAGACTGGGCAGCCACCGGAGCACTAATTTATCAGGGTGCGCTAGAATAGTGAGCAGCATATTTTCCTCTAAGGGGCCAGCTACTAAATATTTTCAACTCTGTGGGCCACAGAGTTTCTGTCACATCTACTCAACCCTGCTGTTGTAGTGTGAAAGTGATCATAAATAATACATAAACAAATGGGTGTGGCTGTGTGCCAATACAACCGTATTCACAGAAACAGGTGGCGGGCTGGGGACCAGGATATGCCGACCTTTGCTTTAGGACATCATTGAAACATGGCACTGCAGAAGCGGTTAACTCAACCTTCCACAAACTAACAAAACGGGCAACGTGTAAATTGGTCTTGAGTCCAGAAACGTAGTTCACATCCTTGAATGTGAATTGAACCAAATATTTCTTGCTGGGTTGAGCCCACCTGTGATGCATTTTTTTAAGAGCTGCATGCTACCGGCAGTCAGCTGAGATTCTGAATCCCAATTATCGCTGGGGTGAAATGGGAGCAAATTATTTATTTAAATATCTATATTTTGGAGCCTAACGTGCTTCCCAAGATGCTGCCTTGCTTGGAAAATTGCGAAAGAAAACTGAAGTGAGAACAAGAACTATGGAAACATAGGAAACATTTTACCAGAAATGTTCAGCAGATCGATTCTGCTTCAGTCAGTGGAAGTGAACCCATGGGTGGAACTATTTTGGTTTACAATTTTGATTAATTCAAAATAAGTTTCTCGGAAGTCTAGCTGCCTGCAGGCCGTGGGCTCCATGGCTGCGCCCTCTGTTTTTACCACCCACCTCTTGCAACCCAGCCAAATTAGAGACTCTGCTGCGATCAGTGTTTTCTTTTGAGATAAAAGGACTTCCCACCAGCTTGCAGTGTCTGCTGGAACCCAGCAAGATCCAGGCAGAGGAAGTTTTCTTTATTTATCCTTCAACCATTTATTGGTGAGGGGCCACCTGTGAGTGAAACACAGACCCTACCTTCAAGGAGCTTCTTGATCAGGTGAGTAAGTGAATAATACTTATCCATGGGATACAATTCAAAGGAATCAAAATGACCTACATGCAGCACTAAACAGTGCACTCACATATGAGCACCACGGCCACCTGCACCATGTGGTGCTCGGTCACACACATCCTTGTGGTCGGCTTGCTGCCAGAGCATCAGGCTGCCTGGCTACAGGTTAGATGGGGCATTAGAAATCATCAAAGGTACAGAGTAATTGTGCCACTGGAGAACATGGGTGACCAGAGCAAAAGAAGGAGGTGTTTAGACTTTGCAAGAATTCAGACTCCCCAAGATTCTTCCCCAAATGCCTATTATGTCATCAGCTGGTTGGTTGAGAATTTACAACTCTTCACCAGCTTATGGGTTATAGATGGGGTGGCATGGCCAGTAACAGAATGCACATCTTTAATTCTTGCCCCTTCTCTCCTACTCTCCCTCTAGAATCATCTCTGACTACCCCCCAAATATCTCACCCAGTTATGGTGATATATTTGCTGGGAGTCTCTAGCAATGTCATGTGGGGCCACATGGATGGACAGACCCAATGGGTGCAGAAAGAAATAAAAGAAGAAAGCCATTAGGTTATGTGGGATGCTTGGAAGCATTCTACAAGCTTCCTAGCTAAGGCATCGGAAGAAATTGTGCACCCAGAACACAGGTGTTAGTACTGAGTCAGCACCCTAAACAAAGATGAAAAGCAGGGAGCTGGAAGGTCTATACTCCTCTGACTTAGTGGATTTGTCACTCTGCACAGGCTACTAGACCTCGCCTCAAAAAAGTACATCCATAAAACCATGCCTGCCCACATCCATGTGTATTCTCACTCTCATGCATCTTTCAAAGAACTTGTTCGCTGTTTCTTTGGTAAAATGGAGTGAATTTTTTTTAAGTCAGTTTCTTCCTACCTCCATTAAACAAAATGCAAGCTAGTATTTTTTTTTTAATGTTTGAAAGCATACCAATTATCAGCCTGTGTGGGGCACCTGTATTTTTTAGTCCCTCTGACATGCCTTCTCATCACTTCTTATATCTCTCTCATAGCATTTTTCGAAATTGTAATTAATTAATATTTTGCTAATTATTTCTTTAATGTCTCTCTCTTCTGATTGTACACTGCATGAGGACGAGGCCAAATCTGTTGTACCACTTCAGGCTCCTTCAATATGCATTTGTTAAATGAACACAGGAGTGCAACCAACTCTCCGTGGCCTACTCCTTCACGCCTCTTCTGGGAATGCCTACATTTGGGCTGATGATTACCGACTTCAATCACAAGCCTATCAGTATGAGATGCTCCATCTAGAAAGCCCCTTCCTTGCATGGGTGATGGAAGCATCCCCATTGATCCTTGAGGTGGGAAAATAGGATGAGAGGAAAAAAGAGAAAGACTGGGAGGAAAGGCTCTTGCCCACTTGTAAGGTAGATTATTAATATTCTATAGAAAATAAGAAACCTATTTAGTATTCTATGGCAAATAAGAAACCCAACACAATAACAAATAACTTCTTGCTGGACATTTCAGGCAATCTCGACTCTCATTCTGCTGCATGAAAAACTGTGTGAGTCCCGGAGTCAGAGAGCCAAGGCTGAGTTACAATTTGCAAGGCCAACATATTTCTGAGATGACTCCGGGAGACCTAATGGGAAAATTCAAATGAGGCCACCTGCTTTATTATATGTCGAAAGGAGCTTCCCCCCTCCTCTCTGAGTGCAATTTATTCTCCTAAACTTACACCATGGGAAATGGGATTTTTCCTTCAAAAGTCATCATCTTTACCAAGCCACCAAGCTTTTCATTAAAAATGGATTTTGATAATTTGGGGTTTGGTGTGTCAGACTTTTATTTTTTTTTTTTCTTTTCAATTTCCTTTTTCCGTTCAGGAAAAGACCCATTCTGGTGTAGTCCTACCCCACAGAACAGAGCCAAACCTATATATAATTCTTTCCTCTGAGATGAAAGCAGCCTAATATGGAAGAAGCTATTGAAATTGAAATCTCAGAAAACCACCAACCCAAGGCAGGGATATTTTTATCAATAATGCATTCTCCCAAGAGGCAAGTTATTAAAATTTCAATTTTATATATGTGTGTATATACATATATATATTCACATATGTCCACACATATATGCATGTATGCATATAAATACATATATAGTCATATATATATAAATATAGTCTTCAGGAGGAGGATATGCAGTAATTAGCAGAGAGAGCAGAATCACTAGCATCTAATTAGAATGGAAAGAGAAGTCATTTAAAAAAACTGTCATATATTTAATTAAGAAAAATTAGCATTTGGATGCATGGCCACCAGTTGGTAATGAGGTGAAGAAGAGCAAGTTGCAGGAAAACTGGGACAACTTCTAAACGCACACTCCACTCCACACCCAAATAACCACACACAGGCCCTCCAACGGGAACAGCCATGTGGTGAGTTAAAACTCTTATTCTAGTTTCTCTTCTTGTTAAAGAGCAGTTGGAAACACATCTAGCCACACACCTTGGTTTTAAAAGGTTTCTGGTCTCTAGAAGTGTGCATGGGGATGTCATGTGGGTGTGGCATTGTCCCCTGCTCCCTTTCCAGAGACTAAGAGAGGCCGTTAGATGCTTAGGGTCTGAATATAAAGCCCAAGCAGAAGTCTGAGGCTCCTCTTGGCCTTCACCAGGCAGGACTCCCAAGAAATAATAGATTGTTCCTTCTACCAGCTATGCTTGGTTGCTCACTTGTTGTTTCTGTTTTATTTCTCTCTCTTTTTTTTTTGAGCCCTGATTCGGCTTTTACAGGAAATCCACCAGGATACTTGTCATAGTCCATTTGGGCTGCTGTAACAGAATTCCAAAGACTAGGGAGCTTATAAACGACAGAAATTTATTTCTCACAGTTCTGTAGGCTGAGAAGTCTAAGATCTAGGTGTCGGCACATTCAGTGTATGATGACAGCCTGCATTTTGGTTCATAAATGGCCACTTTCTCACTGTAACCTCATATGGCAGAAGGGATGAGGGATCTCTCTGGGGTCCCTCTAATGAGGGCATTATCCCCATCATGAGGGCTCCAACTGCATTTCCAAATACCATCACATTGTGAATTTGGTTTCAACCTATGAATTTTGGGGGGACACAAATATGCAGTCTGTAGCAACAGTGGACTCTAAAATGTGTACCTTCTGCCCTGTATTTTAAAATTTCTTGGCCTAGAAAATGTCAGGCTTCACAGACCTCACAAGGAGAATTCTTCCTGCCAGATAAGGCAGGACTTAATCTCCCTATATTGTTCCTCCTGCTCTTTTCATTGCCTAGAATATCCTTTCCCATCTTTTTTCTTTTTTAAAGATTAGCACCTGAGCTAACAACTGTTGCCAGTCTTCTTTTTTTTTTTTCCTTCTCCCCAAAGCCCCCCAGTACATAGTTGTATATTCTACTTGTGGCGTGTGGGACGGTGCTTCAACATGGCCTGATGAGCAGTGCAATGTCCGCACCCGGGATTTGAACCAGCGAAACCCTGGGCTGGCGGAAGAGGAGTGCGTGAACTTAATCACTCAGCCATGGAGCTGGCCCCTCGTTTCCCATCTTTTAAGCCTGGCTTTCTCCTAAGCATCTTTCCAGAATCAGTTGTGGCATCTTTTACCTTCTATACCCTTCTGGGCTGAAATACATGGTCCTCTCATGTGTTCCCACAAGACTTTGTGCTTCTCTCATTCATTGACCTCATGGTCAATTGATCTGATCATGAATTTGTCTCCCCCGTGATCTCTAAGTTATTGGAAGCTTAGAGGTTGTGGGGATCTCAGAAAGCACCTGTCTTTCTAGCCTTTACATTCATAGCATCTAACACAGAGTGGGAAAATTTTAAATGATTATTAACTCAATTTAATTCTTTGTTTCCTATTTTGTAACTGTCACAGTGGGCTAGGTTATATTGCTGTAACAAACAATACCCACATCTCGGTAAAGATCAAAAAATTATCTCCAAGAGAAAAATTTTCTCTCTCACTTGTGCTCCACGTCAGTCATGTGCCAGTTGGGGCCTCTGTTCCATATTGACCTCACTCTGCGGCCCAGGATGATGGAGCAAGCACTGTATGGATACTGCTGGGTCGTTGTGGCTGGAGAAAAGAAAACTCTGGAGAATCTTAAACTGGCAAGTAAATGCTCTGACCTAGAAGTGACACCCATGCCTTCCATTCATAACTCACTGGCAGGAAATAATCATATGGCCCCATCTAACCACAAGTGAACCAGGAATTTCACTCCTGATCCTAGAAAGCAGAGAGCAGAATAATTGAAAATTAACACTAATGATTTTAGAATAGCTGTTGAATAGCTTTACTCTAAAATCCTGGTATGGAGAAGTGATAGTAGGGGGTTGGGGGAAGGCTGTTACAAAGAAAGATGAATTGTGTCTTATTCGTCTTTAGAACCTTAGCCTAGCACTGTACCTCGCACTGTCTATGTGCCCTACTGGCCTTGCAGTTAGAATTTCCTGCAACTTCTTGTGCTCTGACTTTTGTCCTTTTATATAAGCTGTTCCTTGGACCTTGAGCTCTCATTGTATTCTGTCTGCTGTCACCTGATTATGCCCTATGCATATTTCACACATTGGAATATATGTGACTTCCTCTAGGAAGCCTTCGCTGGAAACCTCTTACATACACACCACCATATTGCAGTTAAGTACCCTTTGTCTCTCTTTCTCCCAAAGCACTCCATCATGGAACTTAACACTTTACTTCAATCACCTGTCATTTCCCACTAGACTGAATGTCCCATGAGAGTATGAGTCCTGACTTGTCCAATAGAGTAACAAACCGTCATATCCCCAAGGCTAAACACACACTAGTTGCTCCAGAAGTATCTTTGAAGGAGTCGATTAATAACTGTACGAATGAACAGATGAAGTCTACACTGTTTCAAGATGGCTTACCCCAGTGCCTTGGTTGCCTTCCAAGAGAGAAAAGAATCTTCTTCCTTTATCCATCATGTTTAGAGTCACCATACAGTTCATCTTCACATATACTTCTCTCTAGCTAAAATTCTAACTTGCCATTTTTGTTTTATTTCTAAGTTGTGAAAGCCCCTTTTGGTTAGCAGAAGACCTTTGCAGAGCTGTCTACTGTGAAGTTTATCAACTCATTACACACACACACACACACACACACACACACACACACGTGGACACAGAAACATGCACTCAGGGACTTGATTTCCTTCATTTAAAATAGAAGATATGGCTATGACCACCTTGAGAGCTCCTGTTGCTTCTAACCTCTGACTTTATGATCTCATGTAGTGGCTGCATTCCAATCTCTTCACTAGTGCTTTTTTTATACTTAAAATAAATCCCTGAACCTCTGACCGGCTTAGCTGTTCCTAAGCAATCTTAAGAAGGATCAGTCTTATCTGAATGAAGGTGATACGTTAGGTCATTCCTCCCTTGAGACGGGCAGAAAATGTGTTCTTGTCATCAGCAATGTTGTCTGAAATTCCACCATTCATTGATTTGATTTTTTGGACATATGTGAGCCAAATTCTATGCTAGATGTTTTCCTAGAGGTAAATCATAGGTGCTAAGGTCGACCTCTTCTCTTCTTCTCACATCCTACTTCCCAGGGATGTAACGTCTGAATAAGACATTATGTAACATTCTCACTGCCTGGGGAGTATGTTTTACTCCAACTCATGCTCCCTTAGGGAGGTTTTGTATGACCCGTAGACTAAAGCATCCATCTCTGCATCCTGTTCCCACAGCACACTGTATTCCCCCAAAGATAACCCTCCTCACACCTGTGGTAACCACCTATTTACTGTCTACCTTCCCCAGTGGAGAGCAGGCTTCATTGAAAGTGAGACTTGTGACCCTTGACCAACATCTGCTTCCCAGTGCCTGGACATTATTCAAATGCTTTATTAACGGATGTACAATAAATATTTGTTGAAGGCATGAAAGAGAACTTTCTGGCCTGGTTGAGTCTGAACTAGGCATTGAATTATGCAATCAGTACTGGCTTGTCCAATTTTCAGGCTAAGCCTGTGCTTAGGGCACCAGGAAAAACAGAAAAAAGGATGTGTAAAAGCATTATAAAATCCCCTTTGACAAACTTCTCCAGAACTTTGAAACCAAATTACCGCATAAGTAGCTACTTTAATGTTAGGATACGTGAACACTTTGTGTTATTTCCGAAAAGCAAAATTCTCTTTCCAGTAATTTTTTTTCTGGAGCAAGAAGGCCACTATAACATGTATCAAAATTAAATGAATGATCTCTAAAATCTTGATCTAGCCTATAACTCAAACGTCTTGAGATATCCTTACCTAGTCTTCTGTCTGTACTCCAGCTACAACTTCCCAACTAAACAACTTCCCAATGACAAGCTAAATGTTTGAAGTGGAAAAGAGAAACCAACAGTTGCGTGCCTGATGAACATATGGAGAAAGGAGGAAACTGGGTCTGGACTTCACTAGTTCTGGCCGGGTGCTGAAGCTGCTGGAGTGTTGTGTAAGGCATTGCCGAGAAAAGGTTCCAGTAAATCTCATCTGTTATTTCATATGTGTAAACCGAAGTGCATTTAGCAGTTCCCAACTTTCAAATATGTTTCATGCCGAAAGTACATTTCTTTGTCAGATTCTTTTAAGAATTCAAAGCCATTTTCCCATAAAAATATTGCAAGCGGTGGTAAGTTCTCCAGGCTAGCTCACCAAAACCCATTTATTCCATAATTTAGCTGATATATATTTTCAATTACGAAAGTAGAAAACAATACCGTAAAGAGGCCATTTTCTTTTTTATTTCTTTTTCTTTCTTTTTTTTGTTTGATGTGGGAGATTGGCCCTGAACTAACATCTGTGCCAATCTTCCTCTATGTTGTATGTGGGATGCTGCCACAGCATAGCTTGATGAGCGGTGTGTATGTCTGCACCCAGGATTTGAACCCACACACCCCAGGCCACTGATGCAAAGTGTGTGAACTTAACTACTATGCTAACGGCCAGCCCCTAGTTTTCTTTTAAATCCCATAAAACATATCTAAACATGGAGAATAGAACAAAACGCATTTAAAAGTTACAGTACCTTGTCAAGCCTCAATGTTTGTTAACATACAAAATTTAAAACAAGGAAAATGAACAAGAACTCAGTTTGATATTGCCTGTTAGTACCTGTAAAAGCAGCGTGGGACATATGACTAGCTGTTTCCTAACATCCAGTCTCTCCCTCTTCCTTTAGAAAAAGAAACACTCAGTTTGTAGTGGGATACAAGGCAAACAGAATGAAGAGCATATTCCACAGCCCCGTGTGCAGCTACGTATGGCCATATGACTAAATCGGCCAGCGGGGTCCAACTGAAAGTGATGTGTGCAAATTTCAGGTTATGCTCTTAAAGTCCTGGGGCCCTCATCAACTGGCTGGAGCCCAGAAATACTGAGGAGCCATCCTAGACAGTGCAGGTGAAGGTGGTACCCTGGGGAAGGATGAAGCACAAGAAAGGTTTCTTAGCCTTGTGGAGAAAGGCCTCCCCATCAGTTCTGAACCGTCTACTTAGCTATTGCTATGCCAGAGAAAAATAAATTTCTGACTTGTTCTATTTTGAATCTCTTTGTCATCGTAAACAAATGTATATCTTAACTATGGCAAACAAAGCATGATGATGTAATCCTGTGAGGATTCTCAGGGCAATATCTCAGAATTTCCAGGATGGGGCTAGCTCAAAAAAATTCTGTTCAAAACTGAAGATTTCTCTCTTCCTTGAAAGAACACTATCCTTTGCCTTGTGAATATTTTTCAAAACATTTCCAAAACAGGGATATTTTCTCTGGAGCTTATTCTGCAGATAAACCAAAAGTCCTGTTGATAATTTCTTTCCTTCCTTCTTTCCTTCCTTCCTACCTTCATTATTTGAACCCCAAGATACTCTAGGGATTAGGCTGAAAGTATAGATATAAAGTTTAATAAGGCACAGTGTTTCGTCCTCAAGGAAGTGACAGAGTCATAGGAGAGACAGAAAAAGAAACGAGTCACAGCCCTGCCATGTGATAAGTGCTATAAGGCAGTTATTTCCAAAACTCTGGAAGAGCCCAGAAATAGAAATGTCTTTTGAAAATTATCAGAAACTTTTCCTCAAAAACTGAGAAAAGGGGGTTTGGAGAGTCACAGCTAAAGGGTATGGGTTCCTTTCTGAGTTGATAAAAATGTTCTAGAATTGATTATGGTGACAGTTGTACAACTCCGTGAATATACGAAAAGCCATTGAATTGTACTTTGAGTAAATTGTATGATATGTAGATCATATCTCCATAAAGCTGTTACCAAAAAAATAAAAACACTGAGGAAAGATTCAAAGCTTCATTGGAAAGAAATTTTACTTAACCTGACTTTTCCAAAATGACTAGATGCATGCACATATATGTATTTGTGCATATTTGATGAGAACAAAAGAATGCTCAAAAGGTTTTTGTGTTAGATCCAAATTTGCTCTCAGATAGGAGCCGGAGGCTCAGGCACCTCCCACAAAGATTCTGATTCAGAATATTATATTTCACATATTTAATGAAGGACCTAGGGCAGAGCCCCTTCATGGCTCTAATTCTTCACCCTTTCCTGTATCTGTGCTCTCTGCCAGGGAATATCAGTGGGCATTATTTGGTCAAAGTTTGGAAAACATTTGTGCATTAGACTTATTCTTGCATTTTTGACATTGCGTGAGGAAAACCTGCCCTGCGTAAACCACTGGCCCAGGAGGAGGAGAGACATGTGGACCAGCTGGACCCAACCCAGAGTAGATTCACGAGTCAGTCTAACTGAGACAGAAGACTAGAGACCCTATCAGCCAAGCTCAGTCTGGACCAGCTGACCTTCATCCAACTGACAGAAACCATGTGAGCTAAATAAATTCCGTTGACATGTGGTTGTTATGTAATAAAACTATGGATAGAGTTAACTGATACAAGGTCCAAGTAGTATTTATGATCAGGCCACACTTTTCTGGTCCTTATCCTCATCCTCTCTTCTCTCTAAACTCAAATGCCAGCAACTGATCCTGACATTCCAAGTATAACTTCACCACTTCTGCCAGGCTCACTGTTGAAGGTGCTACATGTATAATTGTTCTAAACTCTGAGATTGGAAGAACAAGAATAAATCAAAGTCATCCTATTGGTGGACAGAGAAACTTCAAGTCATTTTCTTTCATTACCACAGCTGTTATCTTTGGCCTTTTGCTGCTCGTCAGCCTCCCCATCTCAAAGCCACTGCTCTTCTGTGCCACAGAGCAAAATCGATAGCATTGATCCCAGGAAACAATAGAGTCCTTTGCCCATGGAGACAAACTCATTTTTCTTTCTCTCTAAAACCCATACTTCATTTTCAAGTTCATGTGACTTAGTCACTCAACATTGAACATGTGCTCAAAGAGAAGTAGATGGAGGTGGTTGCTGGACCATTTTTTATTTTCCTTTATACGTGACTTTTGTCTATTGCCCTGATCCAGGGAGATTTCCAGAAGGACTGACATAGGATTTAATAGCTCATATTGCTCTTCAGGGTCTCCCTGGATTAAGAGAAGTTAGGACTTATCTTTTACAGAAACTACAGAATTGCAATTATTTAATTTGATTTTTTAAAATTGTCTGTTTTATTAGATTGCATCTGTATTCCCAACTTTAGGTACCCAGAGCTTGTCACAATGTCAAACACATGGTCAGTAGATACTTATTATGTGTCTGAAGACAAATCAAAATCCTTATAGAAAGAATTTACATTATAGATTCAAAATCAGATATTCTCTAAATAGTCCTGAAATTTGGATAATGAATGGTAACTTCCAATGCCATATATACATATATATATATATAATCAACAGAGACAGTGTAGAGAACTTTTTTTAATCCCAGGCTTTGGAATTAGATGAACTTGAATTTGAATCCTGAGTCCATTGTTTTCTATTTGTCTTCTTGGCAAACTAGTTCAGCCATCTATGCTTCTATTTCCCCATTTGTAAAACAGAGATAATAAAGACCTCATAGAATTGTTGTAAAATTAAAATCACTTAGGTAAAACACTAGTATGTTCCTCATGCACAGAAATGTAATACATTGAGGGGCCGGCTCCGTGGCCGAGTGTGTAAGTTCTCGCGCTCCGCTGCGTGGCCCAGGGTTCGGATCCTGGGCGCGGACATGGCACCGCTCATCAGGCCACATTGAGACGGCGTCCCACGTCCCACAACTAGACGGACCTGCAACTAGGATATACAACTGTGTACTGGGGGGGTTTGGGAAATAAAGCAGGAAAAAAAAAAAAAGGTTTGCAACAGTTGTTAGCCCAGGTGCCAATCTTTTAAAAAAAAAAAAAAAGAAAACATAATACATTGAATGGCTTCTAAAGACTTTCCAAATTATTTTTGGTGTTTTGTCAAAGAAATAGAAAAACATACCAATTTTAAAGGAAGAGTGTATCAGTTCAGAGATACAATTCCATTAGGCTTCAGAAGCTTACTTTTGATGAATTAGTCGCTCTGATCACATAACTATGGAAACAGCATACATGTGGCTGAATCAGAAGCTCCCAGCCACACCCTATGGGAGCAATAGAGACTAGATTAATAGCCAAAGTGCCCATGGGGAATCAGGGACTTGGAAAAGGGGCCGGACCTCCTGGTGCTCGGTCCACTCTACTCCCAGGGCGCCCTTCACGTTTAAGGGACACCTTGTAAGTGATAGGGCTAGGGAAGTGAATACAAATGCCTAACCACACTGCAAACTACAGCAGTGGTCCCATATCAGGCCTTTGTCATCTCTGAGCATCTGGAATAAACTTAGTACAGTACCTGGTATGTAGCAAGTACTAATAAAAAAATCATTGATGGAATGAATGAATGCCTTTAACGATAGTCCCACAAAAGCCATGGTGGCAAATAGTGTCCTTTTTAAGTCAATGATAATAGCCTTTAATATTGAACAAAGCACCTCATGCTTTATGGTGCTCTGACTGTCATCCGTGTAATTCAGATGGGACTGAGAGACCCTCATACTGGACTGTATCAGACGACATCTGAGATGACCACGGCTCCAGCCATCAACTCTTTGGAAAGAACTGCTGAAAACACTGGGTGAGCATGCTTACACGCCCACTCATACACTCACACACTCACATATACACACACACACTTTCCTCGCAAGGATAGTGAGCACCTTACCTAAACATTCATCCTAGGATTAGAAACAGATATTTAAATTCTCAAAGAGGCATAGTCTTAAAAGTATTCTGACCTGGTTCCAGGAATCATATATTTACATAAGTTAAAATATTTAAATCATGACTTTTCTAAGGAATATTCCAGAATTGATAACTGTACTTAAAATAATGAACAGGATGACGGCATCCACCACAGGAACCTTGACTGGCTCATGCTCGCCTGTGGCCTCCCTTTACGTGGGGTTTAGCCTAGAAGTTTAGAAATATACAGACTGCCAAACCCTATCTCTTGAGACCTTCCTAATTCTATGTCAGTATATCTATGTGCTGGGTTTCTCTATTTTTACGAGCTTCCAGGTGATTCCAGTTCCACGTATGAGAACCACCAGCTTGAGTCAACTCTCACACCTTTCCATGACTGAGATTCAAGGAATCAGCCAGGTGAGAAGGCTGCAACATTTGTCACTCCACAGATCTCGAGGTGCCTGACTTGGCTACCTGGTGCATCTTACTTCTTCAGCTCTCTTTAGATGTCCACTGCAAAGCTGCAAGCCGGATATGATAGGGTACCCATCCCAGCTAGATGTCAGCTCTTCAATCAAGAGGATACTTTTTACTGTGATCCCCTGCGCAAACTTAAAAGCTTTTCTCAGGGTCCATGTGTGACTCTGATGAATTTAGACATCAATTACTCTCCCTCCTCTCAGTTTCTCTAACCCCCAGAAGCTAAGTCAATCACTCAGAGGCATCAGCTAAAGGTAGAAGATTCTGCCCCATTGTTTCCATGTTCTTTCCTTGTGGGAACCCCAAGTCACCTTTCCCCTAGATCCCATGATCTTAACTTCCTCCTGTGTAAAGATTCCAGAACGAGGAAACAAGGCTGCAACTCTATCAAGTGGAAGTGGGTAAGGACTGACTTACCTAATAAGTCTCCCCCAGAGACTGTAGCATTATGATAACACAGTCCTTGATTGTCTCTCTCACAGGCATCCCCAGCACCTAGCACAGAGCCTGGCACACAGAAAGTGCTTGCTGATATCTCCAGCAATAACACAGGAGAGTGGGTCTGGTTGTGGCACAAGCATCTTGGCTTCCTGCCCTCTGGGAAAATTCTCTTTCAGAATCAGTCATTTGCAAATACTTATTGCTCATATCAAACTTGAGCACTGAGTTCCCTCACCTGGGTTCTAAGAGGGTTAAGTAACCATTAAGATGCATAAAGCAGCTCAGAAAGCTGCAGTTGGTTAGCTTGACGTATTTAAGCCATAAGTCAACAGTCCACAGAGATGGGCTGTCTACTAGTTGAGGACAAAGGGCAATGCACAACTTTAAAAGACCCCTCCCTCTTCTGCTCCTCTGCTCCTCTGGTCACCGCCTCACTGTAGACACGGCAGGCAGGGATGCAGTGTAAATTGAATGTCCTGCTCCCAGCAGAGGACAAACATCCAAAGTCTGTAGTCTGAAGGATACTGCCTGGGACTCAAGGAATTGGGGGAGGAGAGGAAATAGAGGGAAAGGGATAAAAGGAAAGAAAAATCTTAAAGGAGGAAGAAAAGTGAGTCCAAGAGTGTTTAACCAATCAATCAAGGTCTATTTTTATACCAACTTACTCACAAAGCCCTCCTTCCAATCAGCTGAGGCATCTTTCTCAAGTCCTCACCTAATATTTGAGCAATAGAGTGGGGATGAGATCAATTTTTCATATTTTACAGAGCCACAGATGCTAAACAGAATTTGTAAGAATCCAGAATAATTCAAAGCCAGGGGGTTTATAGCTGGGATGGATTTTCCAGAAATCTTCTGGTTCAAATGCCTGACCTTGGATAAAAATAATGTTTAATTTCCCCTATTTTGTAGATGACATAAGCCAGTACTAGGCCTGCACTTATGTTAGAAGGATTTGAAAGGGCTGAGAAGGGCATAACTGGGTCACTAAACACAGTGCTTTGCAGAAATCTACTCACGACCTTAGTAAACTAGGATCTTATTCATGTCACCTGGTGATTCCAGACTCCTCAGAATTTCTTTCCAAAACATAATTAATGGTTCTGTATGCCAGGTTCTTTTCAAGGTCTTTTAATCCTCACAACAACCTTGTGAGGTAAATACTATCAGTATTTCCATTTTACTAGTGGAAAAAAACAAAGCACAGAAAGGCCAAACAACTTGCTTTAAATTGCACAGCTCATAAGGGTCTGAGTCAGAATTATGAAGTCAAATATGCCACCCCCTTAGCCTGGACTCCCAATATCTATGCTATCATGCCTATCCATTTAATATCCTATGAATGCATTCCTTAGAAGGAAGAAATCATCTTCTAAAAGTGTCTTCTTTTTCTCTCAAAGAAAACTGTATTTAGAATGTTCTGATAATCCCATTACAATACAAACACCCCAGAAGAGTGTGAAAATTGAGGGCTAAGAAAAGTTACACCAGGCGCCAGGTCTAGTTCACCTCTGCTGAGTTCTTCTCATGAGCGTGGCAGCCAAGAGAGGAAAACATGCCCAAATCATTACCCCAGAGATAGATGAGAATTACGCCCTAAGAATCATCTCTTTCTGCTCTGGTGCCCACTTTATACCCACTCTTCATTTCCCCGTCAATTTGTGCGCCTGTGTTACAATAGTTCTCTATCCCCAAATGGGAGTATTCATTTTCCCCACTTACTGAGGAGGCAATGGGCCAAAACACATCACTTATTAAGAAGTGACTGAGTGTATCCAGGGCTTGTATGTTCCCAGAATAACAGGTGCAGAGGATCCCTGACTCCTGCACGTGCAGGATTACACCCGTCCCCGTGTCTCCCAATAGCCTGAAGACTCTCCTTCCCCATGAGATGGAAGCTCCATGCAGACAGGAGGGCATGTCCTCTTTCCTCCTCTGTGTCCCAGGCGCACAGCACAGAGCCTTCCCCATCGGGTGTTCTCAGCACATATTCTGTGAATGTAAAATCTGCTTCTAGCCGGTAGTTCCCAACTGGGGGTGATTTTGCCCCCCCAGGGGACATTTGATCATGTCTGGAGACATTTTTCATTGTCACAACTCGGGCGGAGGTGGAGGGTGCTACTGGCCTCTGGTGGGTAAAGGCCAGGGAGCTGCTAAACACCGTATAATGTATAGGGCAAGCCCTTCATAACAAAGAACAACCTAGGCCAAAGTATCTACACTACTGAGGTTGAGAAACCCAGGGTAGTCCTTCAATAAATGAAAAAATTGAGAACTGAAGCAGTGAAATTTCTTGCCCCATCTTGCCCAGCAGAATGGTGGCAGGGGCTGGCCCCATGGCCTAGTGGTTAAGCTTGGCGTGCTCCACTTCGGCAGACTGGCTTCAGTTCCTGGGCACGGACTTACACCACTCGTCAGTGGCCATGCTGTGGCAGCATCCCACATAAAATATAGGAAGATTGGCACAGATGTTAGCTCAGGGCCAATTTTCCTCAGCAGAAAAAAAAAAAAGAAGAAGAAGAAGAAGAAGAATGGTGGAAGAGCCAGACCTGGGCCCTGACTTTCAGTCCTGGGTTCTTTCCTCACTGATAAATACTCCAGAAATTAGGACAAGTCTCCACAGAGCACTCGTGTGGTTTCTTAGGCCAAACAGGCTCACGCTAAAAAGAGAATCTTAGATTATAGCATGATTTCCTGCTGTCTATTTTTACTCTAAAAAAAACCCCTGCATAGCTTGGTATATATAAATAAGGCAAATGTTGCATACATACATATCTTTAATAATTTTTTTTTAGTTTACTTTCCCACAGACTGATGAGACATTGCTTTTTATCACTCAGTTTTCTAAGAATGAGTTAATTGCTGGTTAAAGTGATGAACTAGCATATGGAGGTGGCTCTTTAGTTGTCTTTCTCTCTCTTTAAAGAGAATGACCTGACACAAATATAGGAAAAAGTTAAATCTGCCAACTTCGAGTAGTAGCTGCGTTATAATTTTTTTGTATTTTTTAAACTCTAGGCAAGATGACCACTGCTCCAGCACCTCCTGAAGCCACTGACCACCCCCCAAGATGACTTATTTCCACATCTGTTTGCAGGGCTTGGAGGTGGAGTGGAATATGAGGAGAAGCCACATCTTTGGGTCTAGACAGCTCTGCCATTCACTTGGGGAAGTTAATTAACCTCTCTGAAACTGAATTTTCTCTTCAAAATGGAAATTTTTAAAGGGAAATAATTATAGGGATGTTGAAAAAAACTTTTAAAGATGAATTCAGTTCCTCCTGAGAAGACTGAGCACACACTTGGTGAAGATAATAGAAGTCTGCTTTTTACTGTCGACAGAACTTTTGCTTTTTTCTTCTTTTTATCTTTCATAGGAAGACTAAAAATACCGGGGCAAGAATTACAGGTAAAATATATTCCTCCTCCTCCTCTTCGTCTCCAGTTGGTAACCCCCAAATTCTCCAGACACTGCCACGTGTTAAATAAGTTTGCTCTGAGAGTTAATTTGATGACTCAATTCTGCTCCCAGCTCCATGGATCCCAATGAGCATTCATTACCTGGTGTGAGTTGGACACTGTGCTGGACACTTGAGAACAGAGGGAAGGACAGACAGGAATGACTCTGATCTACGCTCTGCCCTCGAGAAGACTACAGTTAAGTGAGGAGACAGAACAAGGGCACCAATCATCCTAAAACCACACAGAGCAGGGCGCACGCTATAAGGTTGATGCAAGGTGTTCATTCTGTAGCTTCCAACAGCAGAGTCCACTTCTGGCTGGGCACTGGGGAGAAGCTTCATGGAAGTGGTGTCATTAGAGGTGACCCTTCAAGGCGGGAAAGGATTCAAGCAGAGCTGTCGGGAGGAGCACTTTTCAGCAGGAGAGAACTGCCTGGTTACAGAATGCAGGGAGCATCAGAAGGTCTGAATGGTTCCCCAGGAATGCAGGCTCTGCGAAGGGGGCTAATGTGAGCTGAAAATAAAAGGAAGACAGGCTTTGAAAAGAGAAATATGCCTTGTTTTGATTTATTCATCCCATATTATTGTCTTTATTCTTCAGGCAAATGGGAGCTGCTAAAGATTTTGGAGTAGTGGTGGGATATGAACCGAGTTGTGCTTCCAAGAAAGTTATTCTTCAGCACTGGGAAGAACAGATGAGTCAACTGGTGCAGTGCAGAAAGGCAACTACGACGTCAGCATGAACTCTTGAACTGTGACCTGTTTGTTTATGCCTGGGTTTGAATTGGAATTAGGGTCTGATATTTGAGTGGGGTCTTAAAGGTCATCTGGTGCAAGCTTCACCCACTGCAGCAGTTTCTGGGGTTACATACGCCACTCAAACACCTCCCCTGAGGGGAAAGTCACTGGACACGGAATGACCCAGGGCATTAGTGCACAGCTCAGCTCCACAGGTCCAGGAGGCAGAGTGGCATCAGGGAAAGACCACAGACCTGGGCTCAAATCCATGTCTGCCCCCATGAGCCGAGCAACCTTGGGCAGGCTCCTCTCTGAGTCTTGGTCCTATGTGTGAATGATAACTTATAATGGACAGAGATATAGTGACATAAAATTAGGTATCTTGATCGGTGGTTACCAGGGAAAAGGGTGCGGTGGGGGAGGGCACAAAGGGGGAAGAGGTATACCCACAACATGACTAACAATAACGTACAACTGAAATCTCACAAGGTTGTAATCTATCATAACATTAATTAAAAAAAAAAAATAGTAAAAAAAAAATTAGGTATCTTACCCGCTGTGACCGAGCATGGTGGACACATACTCTTTCTCTTGGTCTGAGCCAAAATCTCCCTCCCTGTTTCACCCATCATAGGATCTAATTTCACCTCCTGGAAGCTCACAGAACATGTTTGCTACCAATTTCATAAGGTAAATATTAGAAGATAGGAATCATGTTGCCATAAGCCTTTCTTTGCTAAGTTAAACATCGCTTTCCTCAGATAACGTATTTTCCAAAGCACTTATCTTTGCAATCCTAGTATATGCACTGTGATGGTATCCAAACTCTTGGCCTTTAATATGAATCCATATTTTTACATAGGGTGAGGGGTAGAAGCAAGCTTTCTCAAATACAGTCTCAATTATCTCACTCCTAATGAGTGAGTTCGCTTGGCTAAGAGGGAGAGAGGGGGCCGTGTTGCTAATTTCTAGAGACTTCTGACCCCCATTTTATTCCTCCAGGCCCTGGTCTGACAACTACTCAAATGTAGTCTAGGACAAGGCCCCGGGAAAAAAAATTGAGACCCACTGGTACAAGACACATGGATCAGTGTTCCTCTGACTACCTGAAATAAACTAACAAGACTAAAATAATTCCAACACTTCATGTCAAAGAGGCACT
Organism: Equus asinus; assembly: GCF_041296235.1. Lineage (NCBI taxonomy): Eukaryota > Metazoa > Chordata > Mammalia > Perissodactyla > Equidae > Equus > Equus asinus. The sequence goes on along the minus strand of NC_091801.1, from coordinate 70,901,245 downwards.
GATGAGCTCTTGTTAAGCAGCACATAAGACAGCGCTGCAGTTTCCAGTACGATTAGTCTGGCCTGGGGATCTGAGTACAGCCCTGCACCAGAGAGAAGAGAGAAAACCAGTGGGAGAGACCCGGTGCCCGTCCCACCAGTGTGGAGAATGAGCTGCTCTACTTTGGGGAACAGAAGTCTTTCTTTCAGACCCACGGCCTGCAGCTAACACGCTTAGCAACATGCACTGATTCCTTCCTATGCACCAGGCTCTCTATGAGGTCTTGGGGATGACAAAGTCATTAACCCAGCATGGTTGCTCTCAAATGGCTGGAAGTCAGGCTGAGGAGACTGACAGAGAACAAGAAAGATCATGGCAATATAATGTTCTAGTAAAACAAGGATAATTGAAACCTAGATTTGGCACTTCAAGTCGCAGCAGGGGTCTGGGATAGAACAGACAGGTACAAACACAGCTCAGTCTAACACAGTGTCACGAGCAAGGAGGGAGAGTTATTCAAAGCGCCATGGGGGAAGTGGGAAGCAGAGTCAGAGATATCTTCTCAGAGTGGGGGATGTCCAAGCTAAAATGTCACAAGGATTTCACCATGCCAAAAGATAGGGAAGGGAATTCCAGGCCAATGGAATAACGCAACCAAAGATGCACTGGAGTGAAAGCCGAGGAAGATCTAGAAAAAAGGGCAAATGCAGGGGGCAAATGTACTAACGGGCCTTTAAACACAATTAAGTGGAGTCAAATAAAGTCTTTTAAGCATGGAAATTACATGAAACAGATTATAGTAGAATCTTGTCGCAACTGTGTAGAGAATGAGTCGGAAGAGAGAGACCAAAGGTAGGGAGATCCGTTAGCAAGCTCTTGCCCAAGGGCCGGCCCTGTGGCCAAGTGGCTGAGTTTGCATGCTCCACTTCAGTGGCCCAGGGGTTTGGCCAGTTTGGATCCTGGGCGCGGATGTAGCACTGTTCATCAGGATGCTGAGCTGGCGTCCCACCTAGCAGAACTAGAAGGACCTACAACTAGAATAGGCTTTGGGGAGAAGAAGAAAAGAAAACCAAAAAAAAGATTGGCAGCAGATGTTAGCCCAGGTTCCAATCTTTAAAAAAGAAAAGAAAAGAAAAGTCTTGCCCAAACCCAAGCAGAAATGAGGCCATGGATTAGGGCAGTGGCTTTGGCGGTAGAGGAGAGACGGTGAATTTGATAAACATCTTGGACAAATTGCTAAATCGACCTGTATCATACCCCTGTGTGAATATTTGAACAATGGTGTTGTGTCATAATTGGGGGCACAACATTAAAGGATGTGTCCTGATATCCCCAGGAGGACTGCTATGAAGAGAAAGGGCTGCTCTTATTTGGGGGTTAGTGCTCTGCAAAGATGCCAGGGTGAAATTAAATACTTGATTTCACTACATGTTTATTAGGCACTTAAGTAATCCCATACTCTCCTTTATTGCCAGGCACTGTGTTATGCTCGCTACATGCATCATCTCATTTACTATTTAAAATAGCTTTGAAAGGTCACTTTTATTATTTTACATAGATGTAAATGATAAAGCTAAGTGTGATTGAGTTTAGGTACCATGTCCAAGGTCACAGTTAATGAACCGTCAGCTTACACATAGAGGGGAACAAAACAGTAAAACATTTCAATATATATTAAATTGAAGGAAAATGTCTAGATCCCAGGAGCTCATGTGACCCAGTGTCTGCCCGTCAAATAAACCCCCAAAAGAAAGAGTTTCTCTCACACATTGCTGATGGAAATGCAAACTGGGATTGGAAAGGGAATTTGGCATACTTAACAAAATTTCATATGTGCTTACATTTTGACCCAGTAATCTCACTTCTAGAAATTTATCCAGAAGCTACACCTCCAACAATATGAAAATATACATGCATGTGTTCATTTATCGCAGCATTGCCTGCATATGCAAAATATTGAAAACAACCTAAACGGCCATACATTGAAGAGTAGTTGAATAATTACGGTCCATCTGTACATTGGATACTATGAAGCCGTAAAAAAAGAGAAGGTTTCCCTGAACTTATATGGAATGATTTTAAGGATCTATTTTTAAGTGAAAAGAGAAAAGTATAAAGTATTTTCTATAGAGTGTGTTACCCTTTAAGAAAGAAGGAGATGTGAGAAATAAAGCATGCGTTTGCTCTTTTGTGAAGAAATACAGGAAGGATGAAGCAGAAATGTATGATATTGGTTACTTATGGGGGTGGTGGGAACCTGATGGGAAGAAAATGGAGTACTAGTGAGGAGGGGAGTGGCATTCTTCTGAATATACCTTTGATTCAACTCTGACTCTTCAACCATGGTGAGGTTTCCCTTACTCACAAAGTAATTAAATAATTTAAATCAACCAGGATGCAGCCGGGAGGGGATCCAAGTGGAATACAAATAGTAGCAAATGAACCTAACTGCATTACAAGGAATAATATAACCACGTTGAGGGAGGTGGAGAAAAGAACCAATTCACCTTACTTGGAAAACAGTATCTTGACTGTATATAATAGTCTACAGATAAATGTATCCATATATAGATGCTGTACTCCAGTTAGTGACAAAGGCTCTTTGCTTGATCAAACTTTAGTTAGGGTCCTGAACCTTCTCCTAGGCCCATCTGTGCTCTTCCTGGTAAGATCTAATTTTAGCAAGAACCTTGCTAAGTCAGATTAACCAGAATCCCTGATCCTCAATATCTGATCAACCGTGAAATCCAATCAGGTTCCTCATCCTCCAGCATCCGCCAGGTGATGTCTGACCACCCTGGCCTGTCTTCAGCAAGAGCCCTCTTGGGTCAGTTTAGCCAGAACTCCCTTATCCAGATGTCTCCTCTCTGTGAGTTTCCATGCACTGACCCCCACCCTGCTCCTTGGTTACAAATGCCCTCTTGCCCATGATGCATTCAGAGTTGAGCCCAATCTCTCTCCTCCATTGTAATGGTCCCTAGGGTCCTGAACAAAGTCTGCTTACTATTTTTAACAAATGCCAATGAATATTCTTATTTTTAGCATTAGTCAATCTGTCACACAAGAGTATGAGATAGAAATTCTGAAATGACTTCAAACGTATACTTGGGTTGAGTAGATAAGTGACTATGGTGGAAAATGAAGGCGAGGTTTCTCACTGTCAGAGAAAGGACTTACAAATCAGGAAAGGTGAGAACAAGCCCAGGGACATTGGATTGAAATCAGAGATATCAGGATGAACTCAGTTTTGGGAATCAGAGGTGTCAGGATGAATTCAGTATATATGTATACACACAGACATAGAGATAGATACAGAAATAAATATATATGTATGTTTAGTATGAGTGAGTAAATGCACACACATTCCATAGCTTTCTCTGCTGAGAAGTCTTGGAAGCAATGTAACCTTAGTAGCAACAGGCACACCTAGTGCCCGTCTCTTGGTTTCCAAATACAATTCCTTGATAAAAAGAAATAGAGATCCTCGAAAAAGTGGTTGATTGGAAGGCAGAGCATGGAAAAATATAAGACTAGCCTGGAATATCTTATGATGCCAAAAAATAAGGAAATGCTCAACAGATGACGTGGACATGTCAAAAAGACTCAGGAGACAACTTGAATAAGCTCCTACAGACTAAACCTGGGACAATCTGAGGAACAAACTAAACAATGGTAGTGATGGATTATAACCCATAGACTAAAATAAAAATTCATGAGTCTATGCTAATATAAATAAATAATTGAATAATAAATAAACAGGGATGAAGGGACTGCTGTTCCTTACAGTAGAATTCAATTAGTAATTTTATGATGAAAGATAGAAATAAAAAATGACCGTTAGTAAACACCACAGTATGTAGTATTGCAGTGAAGATTCACTGATGGGTGCTAAAATTAATGGGCAAAAGTGCAAAGAGAAGCAGGATATTTGCAGCTCAAAATATCTCCCCACAAGACACTTATTAATTACAAAGGGGAAAATAACACGTTCACAGTGGTGAGACCTGGCATGCAGCACCTTAAACAAGTGGTCAAAATCAACACTATCAATGATGAGACAAATTGACCTCAGGTAGCTTCCACTATTATGAGAAGGACAAAGGTCACAGCATCACGTCTGTGGTGATCTTGCCAAAACTACTTCAACTCATCTCATCAGCCAGACCCAGGTTGAGGGACATTCTACACAACCACTGCTGGGCAGTACTCTTCAAAAGTGTCAAGATCATGAAAAAAAAAAAAAAGACCAAGACATTGTCACAGATTGGAGAGACTATGGAAACATGACAACTAAGTCACTGTGGGCTTCCGGATTGCATCCTAGCTCAGAAGAAGGACATTAGTGAAACACCTGGTAAAATTCAAATATGATCTGTAGTTTAGTTAATCATACTGCATCAATGTTAATTTCCTGATTTTAATAATTGCAATATGTAAGATAATGTTAGGGAAAAGTAAATGGGAATTTTGTACTATTTTTCAAGCTTTTAGTAATTCTTAAGTTACTTCAAAATAAGAAGTTAAATACATACATACATAAACTCCCAAAATGGTCTACAAGCTACTAAGTTAATCAGGCTTTGTTTGCTTGCTACTCCAGTCTTAGCTCTCTATTATGTATATTGAGAGCATCACTGAGATTTTGTCCTCTTCTTCTCCTTACCTGGGTTCTCTAGCAAAGAAGAGCCCAGTACACAGGATCCTTCCCCTTTCTTCCCATTTCCTCATTCCTATCTCTCAATTCCTTCTTACAATTCTGTATCCCAGAAAATCCATGAGCCGACGTAGTGAAAATAGAACTTTCATTAGAGAGTGGGAGAAAGAGAGAAGTTGGCTGACCAACAACAATTATTTTTAATGAGTGGAAGAACTTGAATGAATTTTCTCTATAACACAAACATAATCAAAAGCCAACGAACTATGGATAGGTGATAAAGTCTAAGGGTGGTCAGGAAGGGAGTAAAGCAATCTGAGGTGAGGATATAAGCTGGGCCCATGGTCATCCTAATTCTAAGACTGAATTCTCAGTTGGCCTTTCAAAGAACCATTTTCTCTCCCTCAGACAAGGGACTTTTGGACTAGTTCATAGTAAAATCACTTTCAGCCATTAATTTCTCTGATATACACTATTCATATTCACATAGTTAAATGTGTCCATTTTCCATATTTCTTGAAAACCAACTCAACTCTCTAATTTGCATAGCACCAGAGTATCTCCCTACAAAATCTTTATTAATTACAAAGGAAAAACTTGTCTCTTTACTGTGGGGAAACCTAGCAGACACCACTTTAACCAAATGATCAAAGTCACCTTACCAGTAATAAAATGTATCAACATCATGTACCTTCTCGTGTGATGCCCTGAGAAGTGGATAAGATCACTTCTAAGGAGAGATCTTCCCAAACATCTCATCCACACCAATGGAGAGAGTTTGGGGCCATCTTTTCTATGCTCTATCTTCTCTGCATTTGTCCGTTCTTACTCCTTAGTCATAGCAACGATACCTGTGGATGTGGAAGCTGAAATACCTTTAATTTAGCAGACTTTTTCAACAATCATCATAAAATAGAATCGTGTTGATGCAAAACAAGCCCTCATTCTACTTGAGGAAAAAATTCAATTAACAACAGAATCATGTAGAGCCACCCGGTGGTTATGGAAATTTAGTGACTCATTGCAATTGAAAATTGCCTGTAGTGGTGGTGGTGCTATTTTTCCTTTATTCTTGCTTTGCCAGCCCCCAGCAACCAGGCCTGGTTTCCACCCATCACAAAGCAAAATGAAACAAAAATTACCAGGGGTTAAAAGACCTAAATTGGATTATAGTCACGCCATTTAGAAAACAAGGTTTTACTGATAATTGCATTCAGCTGAATAAATATCCTTACATTAGCTTATGGCCTATTAGTATTCTGATGGTAATTATTTTTAGTTAAATGTTTCTGCCTCTGAATAAATGGAGAAAGGGTGGAATGATATGCGGTTTTGAGATGAAACGGACATTCTGTTCAGTAAACCAGAGTCTTGGGCATGGAGCTGGGATTGTGGGTGAAATTGAAAATTACATAGGGATTTATTTAACATTATTTCTTTGCAAAGTTATCCACTGGAGCCATAAACGTAGGGATTTCAACCTTTGTTTCATGCATCAGAGCCAGGGTCAGAAATACAGATGCTGAGGCACTTCTCCAGACATGCCGCATCAGAATCTCTAGGGGTGCGACTCAGGAACGAAAATTTCTAACACACATCCCAAGGATTCCAGTGAGCAACCAATTTGAGGAATACTGTTTTAAATGTTCACCAGTCTTATTCCAAGTTATCAATGATGATTCAAGTATAGATTGATCTCAAAAGACAAAGTCCACCCCTGAAGATAGACCAACGGTCAGCAAACTATGGCCTATGGGCTGAATCTGGCTCAGCACTTGTTTTTGTACACAAAGTTCTATTGGAACACAGCCATGCCCATTTGTTTACGAATTATCTATGGCTACTTTCTTACTAAAAATGGGAGAAAGAGCAGTTGTAACAGAGACCATAGAGCCTGCAAAGCCTAAAATACTTAGTACCTGGCCCTTTATAGAAATAAATTGGCCAACCTTGGGTATAAATAGATGCCCAGGGAATGAGGGACTTGGAAAATGGGTAAGCTAAGAGACAGGCTGGTAGAGCAGTTGGCTGCTAACAAACTGTCAACTCCCTTCTCTGGATTCTTTCTTTTTCTTAAAGCAATCCAGGGTAGATATCCTCTATTTTTTTTTCCAGTTTTATTGAGATATAACTAATATATAGTATTGTATAAGTTTAAAGTATACAACATGTTGATTTGATACACTTATATATTGTGAAATGATTATATTTCACAATCATTGATTAATTATTAATAATTTATTAATCAACTACTATTAACAATGATTAACAATAGCGTTAGTTAACACCTCACATAATTACTATTTTTTTGTGTGTGGTGAAAACATTTAAGATCTCCTCTTTTAGCAACTTGAATGTATATAATTCAGTATTAACTATAGTCACTATGCTGTATATTAGATTCCCAGAATTTATTCATCTTATATTGTGCCCTTTGACCAATATCTCCCAATTTTCCCCACCCGCCCAGCCAATATTCCATCATATATAACTTCTCACATTTTCTTTATCCATTCATCCATTGATGGACAGAGGTTGTTTCCATTTCTTGGCTGTTGTGAATAACCCTGTAATGAACATGGGGGTGCAAATAGCTCTTCAAGATAGTGGTTTAATTTCCTTTGGATATGTACTCAGAAATGGGATTGCTGGATCATACGGTAGTTTTATTTTTAATTTTTTGAATAACCTCCATAATGGCTGCACCACCTTCCCTGAATTCTAATCTCAGCTTTTCCACATACTAGAAGGACTTAACTTCCCTGGACTTTAGTTTTCTTTATCTGTAAAAATAAGAAGGATTAGACTAAATAAAATAACATATAATGGACAGGCATTATTGCAGCCTTTGTACTAGGTATGAGGAAGAAAGATGAATAAATCATAGTTTGTGCCCCTAGGTTGCTCAAACAAGATCTCTACGTTCTATTTTATGTTTATCTTAAGAAACTATACGGCACAGCTATTAAGAGTGTGGGTTCTGGGGTCAGATCTAGGGCACTGTTTAAAATCTGGTTTTGCCATCTACTGGCAGTGGAACCTTGAGAGAGGTCTTCCAGCTCTTTCAGCTATTCAGGAACATGGAGATAGTACTTACTCTAAAGTGTCAAGGGGAGGTTAAATTAGATAATACAGGTAAAGAGCTTAACACAGAGCAGGTCTATAATAAATTGTTAGCACTAGCATTATTCATATTCTAGCATTTACTTGTCAGTAGAGAAACCACTGATTGGGGCTGGGCAATTCTTTGTGCAAATTTTTCCAGAACATTTAGCATCCCTGCCCACTAATTACCAATAATGTTCCCCAAGTCAATGGAACAACCAAACTGCCCTCAACATTTTCAAACATGGAGAGAGAAGTGCTGTTGCCACCTGGTTGAGACCTACTTAGGCAGTCAACTCCTCAAAGATTTGTTTATTTTTGTGTTCTCAGTCCAACACTGTGCCGAGCACATAGATAGCTCAACTCTTAAAAGAAATGAATGAAAGAGAATGAATAAAACAATATGACTTTGTAAATATGCTTCAAATGCCACCATCAAAGATTTGTATCTTTTGTTGTACATGGTTCTATCAGATCTCTAGAAAATCTTATTAAATTGCAAATAGTTCTGAGGGGAAATACTTTCAGCTGTTATTAACTAACGTCAAGGTGGGTGAATGCCAGCTGTGACAAAACAGGAGTCGTCTATAGGACAGAGGGAATGGAGAAAGAATGGTGTTCAAGTATGCAGTCAAAAATGTAAAGCTTTGAATGGTCTCTAATTGTGCCTCCGCATAAGTCTGTGCATAAAAATAAGAAAGCGTGTGACTCAATGGGAGCTCGATGAAAGATATATCTCTCGTTCCTCACCTCTCACTTTACATTTAAAAGAAATTGAAACCCAAGGTCCTTTTGCATTTACCATTAGTTTTCTCCTCAGAAGTAATCAAAATGTCCAATTATAGGGAGGAGTTTGGAATAATCATGGTATGTCCATACGAGGTAACATTTTAAGTCCACTACAAATCATGTTTGCATAAAGTAGTTAGTGACTCGGGAAAATGTTCATGATAAAATCTATACAGAGAGAAAGAGAAAGATAGAGAAAAACTGGAAGAAAAACACACCAAAATATTAACAGTTGTAAATCTCTTTGTGATGGGATCACAAATTATTTTTAAATTATTTTTACATTTTTCTTCATTTTCTAAAATTTCAGGAACCTCACTCAGACAAATAGCACAAATAAAGAGAATATTCCTTATTGTATTTTTGTTTTCACCAGGACCAAACATGACCAAACTCTGTCACATCATCTATGTTGTGGCCACCATATTTGTATTGCCTTTTTCTTTCACTAGAATTTTCTATTATTATTTTATAATTTAAGTTTATAGTTTCTCCCCTACCCCATCCCAGGATCTGTCCCAATACTTTGTGGAATGAAATAAGGGACAAAACAAATAGGCAAATGGGAAGAAACTTGAGTTGTATGTTGCAAGTGATTGTCATACTCATCTCTCTTCAGTTTGAGTCCAGACCATGTCCAGCACATGGCCTTGGAGCCTTCCTCTCTGAGTATGGATCTGTTTTTATGTGTCTGATTAAACAACTCAACAGAGAATACTCAGAGACCAGTGCCTGGTAAGCTCAGAGCTCCTGGGACCTGTAGTCTTTCTCCTTCATATGTCAGTGCTGAGTAAAAAGCAGTGACATCTGAGAGAGAAGACATGGGCAAGTCCTACGGTATCTTCCTTCTCCATTTCCTATGCCTAGAACTCTGCTTAGAGTCTTGAACATGCTCAATGTCTTCTTTTTCTTTCTTTTTTGGCTGAGGAAGATTCACCCTGAGCTAACATCTGTGCCAATCTTCCTCTATTTTGTATGAGTGTTGCCACCACAGCATGGCCACCAACCAGTGGTATAGGTGTGAACCTGGGAATCAAACCTGGGCTACCAAAGTGAAGCATGCAGAAGTTAACCACTAGGCCACAGGGCTGGTCCCAATGTCCTCTTTCTTTCTTTCAGGAGCAAACCACATCCCATACTTCTCTTTCCTCAAGAATCAGTCTTCCTGAGATAACTAATCTGAATTCTCTTATTTCCTGCCTGTAAATTTTTGTTGTTGTTGTTTGTTTTTTTGCTGAGGAAGATTGTCCCAGATCTAACACCTGTTGCCAATCTTCCTCTTTTCATTTGAGGAAGATTGTCCTTGAGCTAACACCCATGTCAATCTTCCTCTTTTTTGTATGTGGGATGCCTTCACAGCATGGCTTGATGAGCAGTGTGTAAGTCTGCACCCGGGATCTGAACCTGTGAACCCTGGCCCACCAAAGTGGAGTGCGTGAACTTAAGCACTACACCACCAGGTGGGCCCCTGTAATTTTTTTTTAATTAGCCAAATTCTTCTCATAAATCCCTGGAAGCTCCTTTCCTCGCAACTCCAAATATTTTTCCTTTCAACCTTCTAAGGTTAACGGTCTTATGACCACTTTGGTTTTCTTTCCAACTCTCTCAAGTGCTTTATGCTGAAAAAAATACCTATTCTTGTGGCCTCAACAATAACAAATTATCTTTATTTAAATGTTTATTATCAGGGTCCCTAAACTCTCAAAGTTTAATTCTGTAAAATATTCACCAAAAAACTAACAATTTATAAAAATTAGTCTCTACTCAACCATCCCTCTCTATTTAACACAAACGTTTCCTAGCCCATTGAGACAAGTGAAGCAGTTATTCACTGATTACCACATGCAAACATCTACTAGTACCATGAAATACGAGAGCAATTCCATTTCAGAGTAAAATCGCACCTCTTGTAAAAGATGCAGGATTACATGAGGTCAGCGTACAGCTGAAATACTTGCTAAGCCATTCATAGAGGGGAATCTGGAAGAGTTACTTCAGTTAACAAAAGAAGAAGATAAATTTCTAAAGACGATTACAGAATAGCAACTTCAAAGTCCTCACAGAAAATGATTTGAATATCAAAAAATTAAGTCCTTGGGAAAAAATGATGAACCCTCAAATATTTTAGGAAAATTTTCCCTCTTTAAAATTATACTGTAAAAGCAAAAACCAGTACTTCAATTGTTGAAACAATCTTGAAAAAGAACAAAGTTGAAAGTCTCATGTGTTTCAATTTCAAGCTTTTAACAAAGCACAGTAATCAAAACAGCGTGATACTGGTAAAAAGATAAACAGATAGACCAAGGGAATAGAATAGAGAGCCAAGAAATATATATGTATATGGAGTCAATATATATAGTCAAATATATAGTCACATACATAGTCAAACGATTTTTGATAAGAATGCCAAGACTATTCAATAGAGAAAGGATAGTCTTTTGACCAAATAGTGTTGGGAAAACTGGATATTCACATGCAAAGGAATGAAGTTGTACCCTTACCTTATACCATATACAAACATTAACTCAAAATGGGCCAAAGATCTAAATGGAAGACCGCACAATAAAGCTCTTAGAAGAAAACCCAGGGAAAAATCTACATGACATTGGATTTGTCAGTAACTTCTTGGACATGAAGGGGAGGAAAAAATTTTCCTCGACCTTCTTGGGATCCCTGGCTGGGCTTGAAAATAAAACTGACAAAGATAGATTTAATAGGAGAAAGCATACAAATTTATTTAATATAAGGTTTAGGGGGCATGGAAACTTTCAAAAGGAAATCCAGACCCAAAGAAATGGTTAAACTTGAGCATTTTTATGCTGGGTTTGATGAAGAGTAGACAGTCACGGAGAAATATAATAGAGCAAAGAGCATGAGGTAAATGCAGTAAACTGGGGAAACTTAGCGAGGCCTGTTTGTTTGGATTCTTCTAGGCATTCCTTTATCTTTGGAGATAAGGATGCTCCTTTTCCAATGGCGCTTCTCGCATAAGAGTTTTGTGACTTTCCGTTTTTGCAAACTCCTTTAGCTTAAAATGTTATATATGTCAAGGTGCCATCTTCTGGGGTAGCATGTTCTGAACCCCCTCAGATATGACACCAAAGGCACAGGCAACAAAAGTAAAAAGAGATAATTTGAGATACATCAAAATTAAAAATTTTGTGCAAAAAAGGACAGAACAGACAGAGTTAAAAGGCAACAAATGGAACTGGAGAAAATATTTGCAAACCATATATCTGATAGTTAATATCTAGATTAAATAGAGAACTCCTAAGATTCAACGACAAAAACCCAAATTACCTGATTCAAAAATGGGCAAAGGACTTAAATAGACATTTCTCTAAATATATACAAAATAGACATTTCTCCAAGATATGTGAATGGCTGACAAACACATGAAAAGATGCTCATTGGAAAATGCAAATCAAAACCACTATGAGATATCACCTCATATCATTAAGACAGCTACTATAAAAAGAAAACAAGACAAAAAAATAACAAGTATTTGCAAGGATGTAGAGAAATCGGAACACTTGTACACTGTTGGTGTGAATGTAAAATGGTGCAACTGCTATAGAAGAGAGTATGGTAGCTCCTCAAAAAATTAAAAATAGGGCCGGCCTGGTGGCTCAGTGGTTAAGTGCACACATTCTGCTTCAGTGGGCTGAGGTTCATCAGTTTGGATCCCGGGTACGGACATGGCACACTTGGCAAAAGCCATTCTGTGGCAGGCATCCCACATATAAAGTGGAGGAAGATGGATGTTATCTCAGGGCCAGCCTTCTTCAGCAAAAAAAAGAGGAAGAAGAGGATTGGTGGCAGATGTTAGCTCAGGGCTAATCTTCCTCAAAAAAAAAAAAAATTAAAAATAGAATTTCCATATGACCCACAAATTCCACATCTGGGTATACATTCAAAAGAGGTTTCCAGGAATGAGGGGGAAGAGGACACGGGGAGTTGTTTAATGGGTATAGGGTTCCAGTTTTGCAAGTTGAAAAAGTTCTGGAAATTGGTTGCACAACAATGTGAATATAATTAAGAGTACTGAGCTATACACTTAAAAATGGTAAAGATGATAAATTTTATGTATATTTCACCACAACTTTTAAAGAAGTATTTTTAAAAAGTTCAGGGGAAACTATCATAAAAATCGAAAAGGATATTGCATTCAGATTACCTGCCAAAAGTCTTTAAATTTTCGCTCCACATAAAGGGGCCAAGATTGGCTTCTTTACTATACGTGAGGTTTGCGCATGAAAGACTAGACAAAACACTAATCAATACGCCAGTGATTTATTTTAAAAGGAAGACTTTTAAGTGACAAAAAGATTAGAAAGTAAATATGTACTTATGTTTCTTTTAAAGTAAAATAGAGCGTAGATGCTCATAACGGACTAATGCACAGATTTATCGGGTATCCGGCAACAAAAATAAATAAACAAGTAATTATTTATTCATTCTAAGAATTAGTAGCCAGTTGGAATTACAATATAAACTGTTTTCAATGTAAGATACAAATAATTGTTTATAATTATTTGTTTCTTTTTAAGTCTCAATTTAACCAGTTTCTCACTATTTATTGTTAAATATGGGTCTTGTTCTGTATGGATTTATTTAAATGACCTTTTTCTACTGTGAAATTTCCACTTCTTTGGATAATAAAGACCTCCTTCAGTTATGTCCTCTATGCAGATGACTTCCAACTCTATCTTTGGACCTGAGCAATCTCTTTTCCAAATGCCCCAGGACATTTTTATTTAAAATGTTTCTCTGTTAATTCAAATTCAATGTAAAAAGTCAAACCTATCATTGCCCCTCTAAATATTACCTTCCTATTTCTCCATGTCATCATAAATGTCACACTGACTAAAATGAAAATACTGGTGTCATTCTGTTTACTTCCATTGGCGCATCCGTCATTTAATGAATTTCCAAACCCTGCTGACTTTCCTTTTGGAGTGCGTCTTTCATCTGTCCTCTCTTGTCCACGTCCTCCATGGCTCCCTTAGTTCTGGTCCTCATCAATCAAGTCTGGATGAGCACAAGAAGCTTCTCTTTTGTCTTCTCACTTCTTTGTTTTTTTCCTATTCTAATCCTACCCAAATAACATGCCCGAGTTAATCTTTCTAAAATGTCGCTCTGCTCCAATCAAAGCATTGTACTCACTTTGCCTTGAGCATTTTTTTCTTTTACTATCTCTTGGCTTTTGCATCATTCTTTCTCCCTGAAATTCCCTCCTCTGTGTCCTGTCTCTCCAAATCCTACTCAGATCCCAGTGCTGTCTCAAGCCTAACTGCCCTCTCCCCAGGAACACATTTTGTCTCCATCCCTCAGGACAAAAGTACCCGCGCATGTGAACTCCGACCGTGTACAGCAGGGAGCCCAGACGTAAGAGACTTGGAATCTTCTTATTTGCCTAATCTTGAATAAAGCTCTCAATGGCTATAATGATTACAAAGAGTTGTTATTCCTTGAATGCCTACTCTGTTTTAAGCTCTTTATATTTATTATAGCAGTCATTATTTACTGAGTCTTTCTTAGGTGCCAGGTCTTAAATACATTACATGAATCAGTCCACACAAAAAGCTCTGTAAGGGAAGTAATGTTATTAGTACCATTCTTCAGATGAGGAAACTGAGGCAAAGAGAAAATTTTAACTTAATGAAGAAAGTTGCAACTAATAAGCGGCAGAGCTAGGACTCAAACCCAGAGTCCAGCTCCTGAATCTATATTCTTAACCACTACCCTATATTATAATATGCCATTTAATGCTATAATTACCCAACAAGATATATATTATTTGCCCTCTTTGAAAATGAGAAAAATGAAATTCCGAGAAGTTAGGAAATACCCTAAGATGTGGTAAGTGGAAATACTAGACTTTATATGCAAGTCCATCAGACTTCATTAAACAGCATTTTTTTTTAAACTGATTCTGATTTTTTTTTTAATTTTAATTTTTTTTTTTTGAGGAAGATCAGCCCTGAGCTAACATCCGTTGCCAATCCTCCTCTTTTTGCTGAGGAAGACTGGCCCTGAGCTAACATCCGTGCCCATCTTCCTCTACTTTCTATGTGGGATGCCTGCCACAGCATGGCTTTGCCAAACGGTGCCATGTCCGCACCCAGGATCCAAACCAGCGAACTCCGGGCTGCTGAAGCAGAAGGTGTGAACTGAACCACTGCGCCACTGGGCCTGCTTCAGCATTTTTTTATTTTGCTTGTGTTCTTGAGATATGCTTGACTACTTCAAAGAATATTTTGGGAGTTAAATAGGATCGTGCTTGTGCTTTATAAATGCTAATACACTATACTGAGTGTTGGGTTTAGTTCCCAGTGAGCACACTCTTATGTTGCTATCATGCCTATTAGCTTTAGACAAATAGTCTCCAAACTTTAATCGGCTACTTCTGTTTATCTTTATTCGTATAAAACTATAGTAATTTATGTATAAATTAAATATATGCATTACTGTACTAATAAACCTTGATTCTGTCGCTTACTAGTTAATTGGTTTTATGCTAGTTCCTTAACCTGTCTGTACTTCAGCTTCTCGATCTTTTATATGGGGATACAAGTATACATACTGGGTGTTGTAAGAGTTAAAATAATAATAAATGTAAAACCTTTAAAGCAGTACCTGGAACACAGTAAAATGCATAAAGCGCTAGATATAATTATTATGATTGTGTGTGTAACAAGACACACAAAAATGAAATTTAAAGAAAATGCGAAATATGAGTGAAGCAAATTTTAGTTTACTGACTAATGATAGAAACTTTTTTGCCTTACCTAAAAATAGTCCTAATATCATTAATTTTAGCAAGAGAAAGATGATTGAATATGCCCCATTGCTTTTGAAAGTCTGGATAAAGCCTTGAATGTACAAACCCTATTGTGGAGACGACAGCACTAAGCTGTCTCACGCCAATGATGCCACCATAAGACCACCAAGGAAGAACATGATGTGTGTTATTTCTCATACCCCTAGTCTTCCCATTAAGGGAACTCAAACATTCACAGCTTTCTTCTTTCTTCTGTCCTTCTCTGTCTTTACTGTCACACTCAAACATATGAATACACACACATATCATTTTAACCTCCATTTCTCTCATTTCACTCTTATATTCTCCATGAATGCTCCTCTTCCCCATTCCTTTTATTCTGAGCTGAAAAATTATTTTAATCGTTGCTTATAAGCATAAAGATAGTATTAGTCATATGTCAGCATTCAAGAAGATAGAAGCTATCCATTTTCACCTAAAATTATACAATAAGTACTAATATCCTCACTTTCAAAAACCTTCATAGATTTTTAGCCATCTCTTTCAGAATTACTATTTTTCACTTAAACTTTCTACCCATAGCTTCATCTTCTCCTAATTGTATCTGTCTGCCTTAAGCATTAGTATTCAAAAGACATATTTCCATCATTTTCTTATTCAATTTTAATATTGTTCTGTTTCAGGAGTTTCCAGTTCCTGGTAAGATGGAGTAGACATGATCCACTCTGTCTCTTGCACTGAATGTGGCTACAAGACCTGGACAGAATGCATGCAGCAGCTACTCGGGGACACTGAGAAGTAAATAGCAGCAGGAAGATTGAGAAAGAAGACCAGAATTTGAAGTACCAACAAACTAGTGGAGAATCTTCATTGCTTTTTCCTCCAGTATCCCCCAGCCTGAGCACAAGGCAGCCTGAAACCCAGAAGTGAGTACCAGCACAGAGAGCTCCAGAGAAGCCCTTAATTCTGCCTCAAGGAGTGAAAAGAGAATTCTAACGGTGAAATAAGAGACTGTATAAATTTCACTTGATTTTTTTCATCCTTCTGTTTTCTCAAGTCCCAGTCGCCAAGCAATGCCATGGCAGTGGTAACAAAGACCCCTAATGGGAGCCCACTGAATGGGAAAGGTGTCGGGGGGGCCCTTCCTCTCTGATCAGTGGGGCTGTAATTCCAAGAAGGTGGGGTGACTCCCTTTTGATTTTTACTCTTGCTCTGTTCTCCCAGTAATTGGCTCTGGACATGGACATGGTCACAAAAATGTGTGGCAGGTTTAACTAAAGCCCCAGCTTTCTAGGTAAAGAAACAAAAAGGGGACACCCAGGGAATAAGCACCAGTGGATTGCAAAGATGAATGATATCAAGAAAGTGACGCCAAAAAGTTATTTATGAACTCCTGGGCATCCCGGGAATCTATACACGCATAGAGGCGATCATAATCAGTGTGTCAAAGAATTCAGAGAAGAACATACAGACAGGCCGCTGCCCACATCACAGGCTGACCCCTGGGTGGTGCACACATTGTGACAGATATAATTGGAACTGCAAAGGCTTTAAAAACCAAACTGACATGGGAACCATAGCCTACAGATGGCAGGTTGGAACTTGTAGCCTGAACCTAACCAGGTCAATTGCCTGATAAAGCAAAAATACTTGTGTTTTCAATAGGATTTCAATAAGGCCAAGAGTCTCACAACATAACATACATAACGTGCAGGGTACAATCCAAGACTACTCAGCATATGGAGAACTTTCAGTCAACATAGGAAAAGGCAATCAACAGATAGTAACCTCAAGATGACGCAGGGTTATGGGTTGAATATATTGAAGCTCTGACCTCCAATACCTTAGGATGTGACTATATTTGGAGATAAGGTCTTTAAAAAGGTGATTAAGTTGAAATGAGGCCATTGGGGTGAGCTCTAATCCAATGTGACTGGGGTCCTTATAAGAAGAAACTTAGACACAGAGAGACACCAGGGATGCTTGTGCAGAGAAGAAAGACCACGTGAGATCCAATGAGGATGCAGCCGTCTGCAAGCTGAGGATGGAGGCCTTGGAAGACACCACCAAACATCCTGACACCGTGATCTCAGACTTTCAGCTTCCAGAATAGCAAGAAAGTAAATTTCTGTTGCTTAAGCCACCTAGGCTGTGGTATTTTGTTATGGCAGTCTAAGCAAGCTAATATACACTGATACCATAATTTTCAATGGAGACTTTAAAGTAGATATTTTTAAAATGCCACAACAAGCAATAGCAAATATTCTTGAAACTACTGGAAAAATAGAAAATCTCAGCAAAGATGTAAAAGATTAAAAGAATCAAATGGAAATTTTAGAAATGAAAAGTACAAGAACCAAAAAGTATATTAACAAACTCCCTTGAGCTCTGAGATGACAGAGAAAATTGTCAGTGAATCGAAAAATAGATCAACATAAATCATCCAATCTGAACAACAAAGGGAAAAGAGATTGAACAAAAATTAAGAGTCACAGGGACCTGTGGGGCAATAAAAAAGGTCTAAAATTTAGGTCACTGGAGTCCCAAAAAGAGGGGATAAAGAGGATGTTGATGAAAAAATATTTGAGGAAATAATAGCTGAAAATTTCCCAAGTCTAGCAAAAGACATAAATCTACAGATTCAAGGAGCTAAGCAAAATCCATACAGGATAAACCCCAACAAAACCCCACACCCAGACACATCATAATCAAACTTCCGAAAACTACCCAAGAAAAAAAATCTTTAAAGAAGCCAGAGAGAAATGATGCCTTACCTATAGGGGAAAAATTCAAATGACAGATTGATCATCAGAAACCATAGAAGATAGAAGAATTGAAGTTCATAGAAATGACACCAAAAGCAAGACTCACACAAAAAATTATAAACTAAACTTCATTAAAATTAAAAATTTTGCTCTGCAAAAAACATTATTAACTGATTGAAGAGACAAGCTACAGACTAGAAGAAACTATTTCTAAATTAGATATCTGGCAAGGAACTTGTATACGTGTATGTATAAAGAACTCTCTCAACTCAACAGTAAGAAGAAAAAATTTAAAAATGAGCACAAGAACAGACGTTTCCTTAAAGAAGATACAAGTGTGGTAAATATGCATATGAAAAGATGTTCAACATAATTACCCACTAGAGAAATGCAAAAGAAAAGCCTGAGATGCTGCTACATACATATTAGAATGGCTAAAAGAAAAAATACTGGTAATACTAGGTGTTCGCAAGGGTATGGAGCAACTGAAACTCTTGTATATTGCCAGTAGGAATGGAAAATGGTACAAGTGCTCTGGAAAATAATTTGGCAGTTTCTCATACAGTTAAACACACACATACCATATGACTAAGCAATTCTACTCCTGGGCATTTCCCCTTGAAAAATGAAAACTTGTATTCACACAGAAATCTGTACACAAATGTTTACAGCAGCTCTATTCCCAATTACCAAAAACTGGAAACAACACAAATGTCCTTTAATGGGCACATAGATAAATAAGCTGTAGTATATTCATATAAAGGAATACTATAGAACATTAAAAAGGACCAAACTATTGATACATGCAATAGCTTGGATTGATTTCAACAGAATTATGCTGAGAGAAAAAATTAAATATCAAAAGATTCCATTTATATAACATTCTTGAAGTGACAAAATTATAGTGACAGAGAGCAAAACAGATCAGTGGTTGCCACGGTGGGGATGGGGGATGTTATTTTAAAGGGGTATCATAAGGGAATTTTGGGGGGCACTGTAACTTTTCTGCATTCTGATTGTGGAGTTGGTTATATAAATCATACATGTGTTAAAATTGGAAGGACTATATACCCAAGAAACAGCCAATTTTCTCCTATGATAATTTAAGAAATAAAAGTAATAAATGAAAAATACATTCTCCTGTTGTATTTATTCATTTGATAACACGATTACTTTTCCAAAAGTTTTCGTTGTCAGATATCAATTACGTTGTTGGAGAAATGAGGTTTTGGCAACTAGCCTGGAAATCTAAACACAACTTATCACAATATTTTCAGGGAAAAAAACCCATAGTTTGAATTTCCACCATTGCTTGAAGTCAAAGAACCAAGATGGAGGCCAAGGGAAGATTGCCATGAGGGTGGGGTAAAGAGAGCTGTGTGCAGAAAAATAGGTCCAGCCAAGGGGAGAGGGTGTGGGTCCTCCAGGAAGAAAGGAAAGGAGAGACTTTCTAAGAGGGAAAACATCAGGCCTAAAGGGAGTTTGAGCTTTTAATCAGTGGCTTATCTACCTGAAAAAGACTAAAGAAACTGTTTCAGAAAGAAAGAGAGTGATCTTTTCAGTCACCAAACATTAGTCTGACTATTCTACCCCGGTGTTAGTCAGTTCAGGCTGCTAGAACAGAATACCATAGACTGGGTGGCTTATAAACAACAGGAATTTATTTCTCACCGTTCTGGAGGCTGGAAGTCCAGGATCAAGGCTCCAGCAGATTCGCTGTCTGCTGAGAGCCCGCTCCCTGATTCACAGATGACACCTTCTCACCGTGTCCTCCCATGGCAGAAGGGGTGAGGGAGCTCTCTCGGGTCTCTTTTATAAGAACAATAACCCCGTTCATGAGGGCTCCACCTTCATGCCCCAATCACCTCACAAAGGCCCTGCCTGCTAATACCACTACACGGGGGGTTAGCATTTCAACATATGAATTTTGGGGGGACACAAACATTCAGTCCATAGCACCACTGCCAGCATCAATAGTTAAGGGGGTGCCAGAGCAGGAGGAGGAAAATTCTAGAAATGACATTTTTTTTCTTTTACCACAGATACAGAGATATATATATATATTGTATATGTGCCAGATGGATGACGAGTACAGGGAACTGGCGCTGCCACGGCCTGGCCATGAGCAAAAGTGTGTGAAGTGCAAGGAACGCCTACCTGTCATGGTGACCCGAGTGGGAAGTGCCTTCAGCAGGGACTATTTCAAGGTGCTTTATGTCTACAAGTTCAGAGCCATGCTTGGGAAGAGCCAGCTGATCTTTCCCAGGGAGAAGGTTCTTCTGATGTGGTTTGGGGGGCCTTTGTCCGGCTACAGGGTCTGGCAGGTCCCTGAGGGCCTGAGGAGAGATTCTGTCAAAAGACTGCATTTTGTGACAGGGATTGTCTACGTTGACGAGGGAGCAGCCTGTGGCCAAAGCCCAGAGGACTGAGCAAAACCCCTGGCTGAAATGAAGCTGATCCTGCAGACTGACGGCTTCCCGTGGCACATTGTTGGAGGGGGTCATTGAAAGGACATGACCTCTAGCTGACAGGAAAGCTGGACCCAGGCAATCGGAGTGTTCCTCGCCCCCTCCCCTGTCCTTGGAATGTACATGTGCGTTCTGCCCACCGTTCCCACAGTGGGAGCCGTTTTCAAGGACGTAGCCTTGACAGAGTAATGCATTGTCGAGGCCATCTGGAGAGTACACACAACTGAATCCAGTTAAGGGCTCTGCATAAACTTTTAACATTCTGGTAGGCAGATGCAGAGATCTACTCATCTTGTGACTGCCCAGGACAAACCTCCTAAGTAAGTTCCTTTGCTTCTTAGACCACCTACCAATCTGGAGTGGCCTGGAGATTCTTTCTTCAGTCGCTCTCCCAGCCCTCCATGGACTGGGAACAGTTCAAATTTCACCCCAGGAAACTCCAGAGGTTTTGAACCAACAAACATCGCTGCCTTTGAAGTGGCGTTCGACCGGCCCAGTGTGCAGCACTGCCCACGGAGAGGAGCAGCTGAGCCAGCCACAACCGGGACCCTAGAGCCCAGATGGGATACCCACAGCTGCCCAGGTCAAGATTCTATCCAGACTGTTCGACTCAGTGAAGATTCTGACAGCCAAGGAGGAGCTTCTGCAGACCCTGCAGACCCACTTGATTCTACATGTGGCCTGGACCCACAGCTACTTCAAGCTCCTGATGTTGACGGCAGCACCCATCTGGCCATCAAGCTCAGGACCATCCTGGTGTCAGGGAGAGGGGCCTTCCTTGTCTGGGACAAGTTTCTCAAACAAGCCACACAGCGACTTGGTGGTGGTGCAGCCCACATGTGACTACACACAGAAGGAGGTCGCCTTCTGTAACCACCTGTTTGCTATCCGCTCCGTCGTCATGCCAGTCATTGAAGCCAAGGCCCCCCCAAAAGGCCAGCATCTACCTGCTGATGGAGGACTTCATGCTCAGGCTGCAAACCTACTTCCCCTCCAGTCAGCACCATGTGCAGGACGAATGAGAAGGAGGTCAAGGCCCCCAGGGACAGCTGTGGTGCCACACCCCTAGGTCTCCACTGCTTACTCTGAATGTGTACATTGGACCTGACAGAGCCATGGCTTTTGAGCGTCAGACTTCTTCACATCTCTCCCAGATGCAGCCTTCAACCCCACTGGCCGAGGCCAGGATGCCCACAGCATTCTGAGGCTCTTTAGGGATAGGCAGAGCTCAGAGCTGCTGTGAGGGGGCTAGAACCCTCCTTGGACCCCCTGCTACCCTACATCCTCATCGAGACCCAGCTGTGCAGCCAAAGGTACTGGTACCTGCTCTGCTGGGGCATCCTGGGAGGGGCCCTTCTCGTCATGAGCACCCGTGGTGCTGGCCCCCACCAGGGCCTGGGTCATGCAGGAGATCCAGAAATATCTAGTTGAGGACAGTGACGATGAGACAGAGACAGGTCAGAGCTGAGCACAGGAATGAGCTCCTGGAACAGGAAGTACCTGGGCCCTGCAACCCAGTGTGGTGGCCACCCAGCTGGGACTTCTGCCATGCCACACTGGAGCAGAAAGGCAAGGACGAAAATGAGCAGGCAGCATGTGATCATCCATTTGTATAAATAAAAATGTTTTTAATTAAAGAATACATACATATAATCTACTAAAATTAAAATAAAAGTTGGCTTTTAGCATGAGCTTGTCATGAATTTAAAATATGTAAGTTCATTGACACTCTTCCATTCAAACAGTGGAGTTTAAATCCCTTCATCTTGAATGTGAGCTGGACTTAGTGACTCATTTTCAACACATAGATGTGGTATAGCTGATGCTTTGTGACTTCAGAGGTTAGATTATAGAAAAGATACACGCTTCTCTCTCTCTCTCTTAGATTTCTCTGACTAGGGGAAGACAACCACGAGGCTATCCAAGCAACCCTGTGGAGAGGCACACATAGAGAGGAACTGAGACGTCCCATCAACAGCCAACACCAATGTGAGTGGTCCACGTGAGAGGGCCACCTTCAAAGTGGATTCTCCAGCCATAGCCAAGGCTTGACAGGTCCAGTCAACATCTTTATGGCAACCTCATGAGAAACTCCAAACCACAACAGCTCAGCCAAGCTGTTCCTGAATTCCTAAGCCACAGAAATGGTGAGGGGTAATAAATGATTATTGCTGCTTTAAGCCACTGCTACGCAACATTAGATAACTAATACAAAGCCCATATGCATCAGGCTTCACATACATTATCTTATGTAATTCTCACAAAGTAGAACATCTCATTTTACAGATGACCAACCTGCTGCCTGGAATTATTGAAGAATTTATCACATGGTCATGGAGCTAATTCACAGTCGAGCTGGAATTCACACTCAGGACACACCAGATAGGTCATAGGAATGGGTGTCAGGCTCTGGGGTTGCAGTCATGGAAAGCAGTGCATGGAGCATTGATCAGGGGGAGAAGCTATTGAACAGGAGAAGGGGAAGGATCATCAAGTTCAGCTGGAAGAAATGGAAGCACTAAATTAGCAAATTCAGTAGAAACTCCGCAGGCCAGGTCAAACTTGAGGAGAAGGAGTGAGATCTCTGGCAAAGAGAAAAGCAAAAGGAGATGAGAAAAAGGCAGAACTCTGGAATTGTTTGTATCTTTTTAACGGCAAATGGGAGGATAGATAAGAACACAGCAGGAAGTGAAGTGGAGTGAGAGTCTCAAGCAAAGCTACACTGCTCATTTCCTATTACTCAGTGTTGCCCTGGCAATAGGACCTC
This sequence comes from Equus asinus, assembly GCF_041296235.1. NCBI lineage: Eukaryota > Metazoa > Chordata > Mammalia > Perissodactyla > Equidae > Equus > Equus asinus. Next base: position 70,877,934 of record NC_091801.1, on the reverse strand, counting down.
CACCTTATGGTAATGATATTTAAATGAGAAAAGTGCAAATGATGTAACGTGATTTTATTGGCGCTGATGTTCACGTTTGTCTAATTAGCTCTGCCTAATCAGGAAGTCTGAGTACGAATTTGGGAAGGGTTTTGTCCCAGAAAAAGAATGATACTGTAGAAGGGAACAAGGAGAATGGCACATGGGCTTGGGCTTAGCCTCCCAGGAAGGTCTTCCAGGTACCGCTGATTTGTTTCTTTCCCCCATAGCCCTGGTAGGAGTCAGTATTAAGTAGTAAATCTTTCCATTTTTCTTGCCTGGTCCATTCTGGTTTTAATGCTAAAGGAAACTCTATAAGTTAGGGCTCCAGCCTGGCCAGCTGCTCATTCCCAGAGCCCTGTGTAAGGGGACAGAACCCTATAGATGCCTGCTGCTTGGACAGCTCTGCCTGCTTCGGCCATTTCTGCAGAGGCAGACTGCCCAGAAAGAGTGTGTTTGCCTCCTAGGGCTGCCATGACAACGTACCAACTGGGTGGCTTAACACCACAGAAATTTGTTCTCTCACAGTTCCTGAGGATGCAGGTCTGAAATCAAGATGGCAGCAGGGCCATGCTCTCTGATGGCTCAGGTGAGGGACTCCTTCCTTGCCTCTTCCTAGCTTCTGGTGATTTGCTGATAATCTTGGGCGATCCTTGGCTTGCAGCTACAGCACTTCAATCTCTGCCTCTGTTGTCACATGGCCATCATCTCTGTATGTGTCTATGTGTCTTCTTATAAGGACACCAGTCATGTTGGATTAGAGCCAGCCCTAATGACCTCATCTTAACTTCACTATAGCTGCAAAGACCCTTTTGCAGAGCCAGGTCACATTCTGAGGTAATGAGGGTGAGGATTTCAACATAAGAATGGGGGTGGGGAGGAGGGACACAATTCAACCCGTAAAAGAAGGGAAATAGAACCTAGAGTCAGTAGACATCGCCCGAAGGAGAAACGACCCAAAATCAATAGCCCGAGTTGATTCACACTTTATATATACCAACCTACACTCCTGTGACAGTCCTTCTTCCTTTAGCTTCTCATGACACTTGTAGTGCCCACAATGCCACAGCTAATCTAAGCAATATGGTGCCAGGCTAGGAGTATGAAGATTTGGCGTGGCATGACATTGCGACTGACTGAGTGTGTGACTTTTCCAATTTGCCCACCTGAGCACCTGATCAGTGACCTTCCAATGAGTCTCCCTTGAATATACAGCAGCTCCTGGGTCACTTGAGCCTCCCTGGTTCACCTAGTTCACCCTTGGCAGGAGTTTCATCAACATAGATGACACCTGCTTCCTCGACAGTCTCTGGGTCCCAGGAGTATCTTCCAGCTCCCATCATCACAACTGCAAGTCAACCTCTGGGAAAGAGAGTGGGCAAAGGGCACTTTCCTTCACGAATCCTTAGGCAACAATCTGGAAATGGCACATGTCACTCCTGGTCACATCCCATTGTCCAGAGCTCAGCTGCCTGGTCATACTCAGAAGCCAGGGAGGCTGAGAAATGAGGTCTCCAGCTGAGTGGCCCTGTGTCCAGTTAAAATCAGGAGTTCTATTATAAAAGGTAAAAGGGCAGAATGAATATTCATGGAAAACTGTTTATCATATACTTTATAATTTTTTTAATGTGAGCTTTATTTCTGTGCCGTAATCTTTGAAAAGATTACTTAACATTTGCATAGTTTTCAACCATGTAGCTATATCATAATTTAAGTCATTTTCCTCTTGTTGGACATTTAAAATGTTAAGTTTTTCACATTATAAATAATGCTGCAAAGAACAAACTCACTGAAAATCTTTGTGCGGTTCTCTGATTATCTCCTTATGATAATCTCCTAAAAGGCTTCCTTGAGGTCCCCTGACTCAGGTCTTTGATACACGGACCAGATGAGATGGACTGGCTGATCCAGGTCATCTTTGAGAGAAGTGAGTGGTCCATGGCCCATTCTGCCCCTCCTCCACGCCACCTTGCTTTGGCCAGCTCTTCCTCTAGGCCCAGGGCTGGTTCTCAGCAGCACGCTACATGGGAGATAATGTGTTAGTAGCCAGATGTGCCATTGCTGGATGTTTTCAAGAGGTTTGATTTGAAGGACTTGCCTTAAAATTGTGTTCCGTGCATCTCCAGGCCCTGTGTATGTACTATTTTTATTCATCAATTGTATTTGTCTGCTGCTTTACAATATGCAAGATACTTAACCACACTTGATCTCACTGGCTAGATCCCAGAGTGATTTTTCTGAAACGCAAATCTGGTACTACCACTTCCATGGCTTAAACCCTTTGAAGTATCCTTGGCACTCTCCAATTCAAGTCCAAATTCCTTAACATTCCTTAACATAAATCTCTCTGACTGCCATATCAATTAGCTTTTACTGCAAAAAAAAAAAAAAAGACACTCGAAACGTAGTGGGTTAGAATGATAGCCATTTATTTCGCTCAGGATTCTATGGGTCAGAATGTGGGCTGGGCTGTGCTGAGCTGGGCTCAGTCAGACATCCACGGTCAACTGTAGGTCAGCAAGGTGACTCTGCTTCTGGGGATAGCTGACTCGGGGCTGGAGTGACCAAGAAACTGGGGCAAGTATCTCTCATCATCCAGCAGGTTATCATGGATTTATAAAAATGTCAGGGCCAGGGTCTAAGAGTAGCAAGAATCTTCCAAGTGCAAGAACTTTTCAAGCCTCTTGCATTATATTTGCTAATTTTTCACTAGCCAAAGCAAGGCCCATAGCCAACTCAGATACGAGAGACAAGAAGAGAAAACAGACTTCCCTTGTTGGTAAGAGGAAAAGAATTTGTGGCCATTTTTACCATCTACCACAACTTCTTTCTCTAGTCTCATCTCTTTTTGTCCCTACTCTCATCTCCATAGACTTTGCTCCAGCCAAATGGAACTGCTTACAGCTCCCCACTCTGCCTTGTTCTTTTAGGCCTCCAAGCTTTTGCTCATGCTAATGCCTCGCCTGCTACGCGCCTCCCACTATTCACCTAGCCAGCACCAACTAGGTCCCACTCTAGAGGTTCCTTCCTCCAGGAAGCCTTCTCTCATCTCCAGACAGGGGTAGATGTTGCTCCTCAGTATTCTCTGTGCTTCTGCTTTTAACCCTTACAATGCTGTGTTACAAATGTCTATCTTCTTGTCCATTTACCCCACAAGACTGTAAGGTACTTGAGAGCAAGCTACGTTTTCTGTTGCATACTTGGTACCTTGTGCCATAGAGTAGGAGCATCATAGCTGTTCTCTGGTCAACTGATTAACTGCATGTGAATGAGTGAAAGAAAATGGGTGGAGGACAGCCTTTTGCAAATCTATAGGCATCAGATATAACACAAGGATAGAATCTTTGAGTTGGAAGGGACCTTGGTTATCTTCTTGTCTTTGCATAAATCCTTTGAAAAACATGGTTAAAAATTGTTTCTCAGTCCATGGGGCACAGTGGTTGGGATGGAAAATCAACTCACCCCCTCAGCAGAACTCATTCTATTGCTGAACTGTTTTCAGGCTTAAAACTCTCTCTCTCCAGTTGAATACAACTCCATCTCCCAGTAACTCCCACCTATTGCCCAAGACCTTCTACCTGAAGCCTCAAAGGTACAGTTTAACCTGTTTCCCACACATCGGGTCTCTTCACCTGAGATCGCTCTTACCATGTTCTCACGTCCTCACCATCCTGGTGGCCCTCCTCTGGCCGTGCCCACTGTGTCTCTCTTTCTCTTGGAAAATGACATGCAGAACTGAAGAGGATGTTCCTCTGGGATTGAGTGATGCATCTCTGGGTAAGCCAGTTGTCAAGATCGTAACAGCAGCCGCAAAGTTTAAGAGTGCTGGGAATTGCAGGTCTCACAGAAATCGAACTCAGCCCCAAATCAAAACACTTCTAAGAAGTGCATTTAATCTCCACACAGGCAATGGCATTGGGAAAACGTGAGTCTTTTTTACCTGTTCTTATCATTTATATCTAAGTCGAGGCCTCGAAAGCTCAAACTTGCCAGATTTCAAATACCTCTTGTAAAAAGTAGCAAGAGATATGCAACATGTGTTTTATTGCAAATAGATCATAAGCTTTGGAATGAAACAAACATGGATTGGACAGGAAGCTCTAAAATGCATTAGATGTGTGCCCTAGGAGAGGGAGTTAACCTCCCCAGGGTGTGCATCTCCTCGGCATCCTCCCCGCCTAGGCAGGATCACACGTGTGTAATTAGTGTGAAGATTTGTCTAGAGCTTGTCACGTGTGAAGCTGAGGGAGTACACGCACTTCATGCATTTTCACAGGTACCTACTCTGTGAAGAAGGTTCTAGGATTGTGTTCGCTTTGAATCAGAGGAAATGGAGGCTCAGAGTGTTAAAGTCATTTGCCCAACGTCACAGAGCAGTGCTGGGCACTAAACCCAAGTGTCTCTAGCTCCAGAGCACGAGCATCCAGTGAACACTCTAGCAGGCATGGCACCTGCATCTCCACCTTGAAAGTCAGAGAAATGGGTGATTCCTGTCACTAACTGGTGACTGACAGGAGCTGCTGCAGCTTGGTAACCACAGGGCTCACACAGCCACTGTGCTCGGGCCTCAGTGGTAAGGGCCAGGCAAGGACTCGGTTCCATTCAACACCTAGTCAATTTCCTGGGGTTTGGCAGCTATGACAAATTTTGCTGCTATATTGGCACACTTTCCCAGAAATAGATTAGAAAGCAGGAAAATTGAAAAAAACAAAAAGAGAGAGAGAGAGAAAGAAAACCCACCCAAATGTGTTATTTTGCTAACAGCCTTAATTTTGTAATAAATAAAGACTGCAAATGGGAAGAAAATGCATGCAATGAAAATAAGCTGAGTGAATCATGGCATGTGATACGTGCAGCGTGTAAATATTCATGTGAAATCACCTTTTACTCCAACGCGACGGTTCTCCTGTGTGCACTTAGGGCTGAGTGGTTTCCGTAGGCCTTAGTTACCGACACAAACGCGTGTGGCTTTTGTGAGCGCGTGAGGAGTAACTAAGGACTATTAGCACCAGGCTGAATAATGTCCAATCCCACAGCAAGCCTCAGGAGCTCGAGCACCCTCTCCATTTGGCAAGGGAACAGTAATCCGTCTCTTGGTCTTTCCTAATCAACGGAAACTGAGCCGGGGGAGAAAATCCTTAATCTTAGCAACAGCAGGATCTGGTATTTTAGCTATGGAGCTTAAAGGGGAAAAAAAAACCAAAAAGCCTTGTTGAAAAGTTCAAATCTAGGTAACCAGTTTCTGAAAGCGTCTTTTGTGTGAGTCTTTTGCTGTGTGGGGAAGGAGGAATGAGGCCCTGCAGGGAGGTGCCTGGGCTGTCCTGCCTGCCGTGCCAGGGGATGGGCGCCCTTCCTGCGGGGAGAAACATGGCTGCTGCATTGCTCAGGGCTGGTACCGACTGTCACACTGCCTGGTGGGGAGGCCCGTGGAGGGAGGTGAGCTTGCCCCGAGGCTCAGCTGGCTTAGGAGCCAACATTCCTTTCCTTGCTCTGCTCTGGCCTCCCAGTGACCTCCGGGTTAAACTACAGTCAAGTCCAACAACCAGGATAACATTTATCTCATTCCTCTGTGCAGCCTCGAGCTGCTTCCCACCAAAGGCAACATTCTAAACGTGAGTTGTTAGAATTTCCTTACAAGGACACAGAGAGATGGGTTGGAATCTTACACCCTAAGCTATCCCAGGAAAGGGATAGCTACCTAGGGAAGGGAAACGTGTGGTGTGTGTACTGTGGGTGTGATTGTGTGTGTTTATACCATATTAGGTAATTGTGTGTGCAAAAAGGATCCTACATCAATTGCTTTATATATAACGGCAGAATGACTTTAAAGCGTTAAACCTGGCTTTCTCCTCTGCCTCATGGACGCAAACTCATTACATCACCGTTTCCTTCAAATAAAGGTCTATAGTTCAGGACAATAAAACTTTCTAAGTATAGCTCCGGATGTTTATTCCAGTTAGTTCAATAAGTACTTCCTGAACACATACTATGGGGAAGGTATTGCCCTCAGAGATAGTAATGCCAACAGGGCTAGTGTAGAGAAGAACAGAGATGTGTGAGTCAGACGGGTTTGAATTCTGGCTCTGCCACTTGGAACTTCAAGACCTTTGGTAAAAGAGCTGACACTTGGTGCCTCAATTTCTTCATCCATAAAGGGGTGGGGGGGTACCAATGTCCCATAGGGCAGATGTGAGAGTTCAATGTGAGAGCATATAGGAAGCATAGTAACACAATGTCTGGAGCCCAGAAGCTCCGTGCAAGTGTTTGCTGGTATCAAAGCCCAGATACCACTTGCAGAAAGGGCACAGCCCAATAGGGAGGCCATCCGTGGGCAAACCTGAGCATCTCAGGGTGTGAGATCTTCAACGGAGGTGAGAACACAGTTCTAGGGGAAGGATCCACACAGGGAAACTAGGGAGAGGAGCTGATGGTGCTGGGGTATGAGAAGGGCAGCCTTCCAGACGGAGGAGCCGCAGGAGCAAATGGAAGGAGATGGAAACCTGCCAGGCATTTCCAGAGAAGTTGAGTCACTTGAGTCTAAGAGAATTGGGAAATATTTCTGTTTCCTGTTGGTATTGGTTCAGCAAACTAGAGAATCTTTGTGAACTATTCCTGGCTCCGTATTGTTGGTGTGTTTGTGGATGATTATAAAACAGAAAACAAAATAATAAAGTAAGTGATTTCCAGAGAGCCATTTATCGAGCTCCCGCAGGTCTTTGCTTACATGATTTTCTTTCATTTAATCCACATAAACCTACAAGAAAAATATTGTTATCCCACCTTAACCAATGAGGAAACTGAGGCTCAGAGAAGTGACTCAGCTTATCCAAGCTCACACCATCAGTAAGAGGTAGACCTGGGGTGCAAAACCCACCTTGACTAATGAACTCTAAGCCTGTGTTGTCCCTTTTCTAAGCTGCCTCCCACAGGAGCATTTCACCTCTGTGCGCCTCCCTCTTGCTCTCCTCCAGCCAGGTTCCTCCACATCCCTCACCTTGAGGATCATGGGTTTATCTATCAGCAGGGTCTCTCTTCCTTGCATCCTGATCTTCTCAAACCTTTTCGCCCATTCCAGACCAGGCTCCCCACCCATAAAAGAGAGGTGGCAGCAGGAGGGCAGGCTGTCTTCTTCATGCAAAAAGACTCACCTCTTTCCTGTATGTTTTTAGCCTAGGGAATACTCCTGTGAGGTAAGACAGAGAATTTACAGAAATCCAGGTAACGTGACTTGTTCCTGCTCACACAGAAAATGATGGCAGAAGAAGGACCATGTGGAGGATCTGTTAATAGCAAGATCAGGGATCAAGCTGTTTCTCAAAGGGTCAGCCTCTTTGATGATGAGAGCTCCTGTCATCTTCATACACTCTACATTCCACACATACGGCGTCTTGGCAAGTGGAGGCCCCATTTCCTGCTCCTCCAAAACCCAATAACCTATTCTTTCGAGAACCATTACTTTAGTGATTAGTAGCTTAAACCTCTTTTTCTTCATAATAGCATGTCCACCTGCTACCAGAAATGACAAAGAAAAGAAAATAGGAGTGCAGGAAGTGGGATGGGTTGGAAGAAGTATTTGAGCATTCCTTAGGAGAAGAGAGAGAAAACAATTTTCTTTTTATAACAAAGGAAGCACAAACACATCATTATCCCACTTTCACTTTCAATGATGGGTTTGAGTTGGGACATATGTATGACTCTCTGTTCTTCCAGTTAGGCCCTGCTTCATGCACTTCACCCTAAAACATTGGCAACTCTTTCACATTTGATCTAGAAAAGAGCAGCACTAATAGTCATAGCTAACATCATTAAATACTGGAAATGCCGGGAAATGCCAGGAAATGTACTAACCTCTTAATATCATTTCATTAATTAATCAGTTCAGACAAGCTGTGAATTGGTTTGTGTTGGATATCTTCCATTGGTCCTCCACAGCCATCCCCACCCTCTTCCACTTTCCTGTCTCTGCCCTGGGAGGCTGGTCCATACAGATTATGTCACCTGCCCTCAAGCTTCTAGCTTCTAGTTGGGTTTGGCCAACAGGGTGCCTCAGGAAAGCAGGATTTTGGAGAAAGAAAGGAAAGGAAGGTCAGATTCCCTCCCTGTGAGGTTATTCCTGGTGGACTAAGGTCACAGCTGTTCTCAAAGAGGACTTCCCAAGCAATTCCTCCCCCTTTGGGTCCTGTCACTTCTCTCCCCTCTTTCCTACTGGCTTAGGAGTGGTCACAGCTCTGTGCTACTAACCTGGGTTACTTCATTCTCCTGTGTGGTTCCCTAAACCACTTTCACACACTTAAAATTTCTCCTTTTGTAAATAAGCCTTGTTTGAATGATCCCAACCTGAGTGTAGCATCTATTTCCTGTTGGAATCCTGATACATAGGTACTGTTACTATACCCATTTTACAGATAGGTCGTAGAGAGATAAAGCAGCTTGTCCAAGACCTCATAGCTAGTCAGTGGCAGAACTGGATTCAAAACCAGATCTGGCAATCCAGAGCCCATGTTATTAACTACTGTACTGTAACAACAATAAGTAGTTCTGGATGATGCAGGCAAGCTGGGAAGCCTGGGAGATGCAGCCTGGAGCATCTCCTTATGGGAACGTACAGTGCAGGTGGTTCGCAGACCTGTCAATCTGTTTATCAGGCAGAGACTTACGCAATTGAAAGTGGGATAAAAGATGAACACCTTCGTTGAGCCTGCCATCCCCTTGTCCTGGAGTCACCCTAAGATATCGGGAAAGAAAACACCTGCTGGTGCAGACAGCGTGTGAGGGGCTGTCAGAGCTCACCCACATTCAAATCCTGGTTGGGAATCAATTCCAGGGCCCCTTCAGCCTTTCTCTAATCACGCTGATTGAACAGAGAGAGGCTCCCAATGGGGCAGACCCTCATTTAAAACAACCAAACAGACAAGGACAGGCAATGGTTGATTCTCTATTCCAAAAGGAAAACCGGGACTACTTTTTACTCCAAACATCTAATTCATTCACTAGACCCCAGGAAATTCATAGTGGGAACTAACTAAGGACACCACCTCCACCTGAACAGGACCGCCCTCAGCATGTTGGTTTCTATCTTCCACCACAGGAAGCTGAATGATCTTTATTTAATGCTGCGACACTGAGGCTCCCTCTGCAGAGTGAGCAATTTATTATCTCAGGCCTTAGATTAAGTGAAGAGAATTTTTTACCTAAAATATCTACATATCTACATTTTCATAAATGATTTTACTATAAAATAGGAAAAGTCTATTTCCACTGTCTAAAGCAAGAAAGATCATCTTAAGCAAGAACTCTCAATAGAGCCTTCTTCCAAGTAGTTCTGTTACCTCTCATCTCTATCTTGGCATTCACTATGCTGAATTGTGTTTATAGGTTGTCCCCTGTGTTAGAAAGTAAGGTCCTCATAGGCTGATAGCGCATCTCTTTCATCTCTGTGTCCCTGGCCCAGCACAATGCCTGGCATACAACAGACACTTAGTACATATTACAGGATGAACAAGCATATGAATGCCCCAGGATACCCTGCCAGCGCTGCCATTAGAGTGTATTATGCAACGTTATGCTGACTCATCGACGAAGCAGACAGCATATTTCATTTAATTTTATTAGGTCCCATATTTGGAACATCATGATTGCTCAAAACATGTTTGGTAGGAAAAATGGAGATAGAGGACATAGCAAGCAAGAAATAAAGCTCCATTAGCTCTTGCCCTCCTGTATCAGCTAGAGATACTTGCAGGCTCTTTGGGTTGGTGTCATAGGATCACACCCACTGTATGCCTCAGTCACTCCAAAACGAGCTACATTTCCATCATGGTGTTACTCTATAGAGAGGACAATGGAATGGAAGAGTCTGGTAAGCAGGATGCTAGTTGAGCTGGTCACAAGAGCAGCAGACTTAGGGCCGGCCTGATGGCATAGTGGTTAAGTTCATGTGCTCTGCTTTGGTGGCCTGGGGTTTGCAGGTTTGGATCTGGGGTGCAGACCTATGCACTGCTCATCCAGCCATGGTGTGATGGCATCCCACATAAAATAGGGGAAAATTGGCACAGATGTTAGCTCAGCGACAATCTTCCTCAAGCAAAAAGAGGAAGATTGGCAACAGATATTAGCTCAGGGCCAATCTTTCACAGGGGAAAAAATAAAAGTGCAGCAGCCTCTTCCTTCATCCAAGTCAACTCCTAGTTAGCTGTAAGATCTCAGGTCAAGTGCCCTTCCTGTAGGAAACTTTCCGTGACCCTCCAATGGCAGTCAAGATGCCTTTCTTTAGACCACTTCACTCTGTTTGCAACTGTATATTCATTCACATGACCCCTTTGGTGAGTGCCTGACTTTCCTAAAGTTCCATCAGTTGGGATTGCAGCTGCTCTGCTCCTTATGCTATTCCCAGTGTCAAGCATGATGTTTTCCAAGTAGGTGTTCAGTAAATCAGTGCTGAATGAATGAATGAGTGAACAAATCCTCACTCTGTGCTCAAGTTGTATCAGACCCCATCTTCTCATTCCTGGTCCAATGTTCTTCCCCTCACACCAGCCATTTTAAATGCGGTCTTTTGTGTGTCTTTAAGAATTGAAGTTTTCTGTGACCCACTCGCTCACCCCCACCTCTGTTTCCATGGGTGCTGTCTCTGCCGCTGACCTATCCAATATCCTGGCCATCTCATAAAAGGAAGACATAAACTTGAAACCAGTAGTTTTTAAACATGCTTTCTGTACAAGGCCTCTCTTAAAACTCTACATCCAGCAAACTGTGGTACCTCCATACAATGGAATATTCAGTGATAAAAGGTATGAGCTATCAAGCCACAAAGAGACATGGGGGAAATTTAAGTGCATATTGCTAAGTAAAAGGAGACAATCTGAAAAATCTAACATGTTGTCTGATTGCAACTATATGACATTCTGGAAAAGGCAAAGCTAAGAAGGCGGTAAAAAGCTCAGTGCTTTCCAGGTTTTTATGGGAGGAATGAATAGATGGTGCACCGGACATTTTCAGGATGGTGAAACTATTCTGTCTGGTACTATAATGGTGGATACATGACATGATGAGTTTGTCAAAACCTGCAGAATGTACAACAAACAGTGAACACTAATGTAAACCATGGACTTCAGTTAATAATAATGTACCAATACTCATTCATCAATTGTAACAAATGTAATACACAATGCAAGATATTAATAATAGAGGAAGCTGAGGGGGGAGGAGAAAAAGGGATATACGGGAACTCTGAACTTTCTGCTCAATGTTTCTATAAGTCTAAAACTCCTCTAAAAAGTAAAGCCTATTAACTTAAAAAAATCTGCATCCTAACCAGTCACTCAAAATATAAACCATAAGAATAGAGGGGTGCTGGCAGAAGTAGGGGTGTAGCACCCCTCCACTTTATATCACAAACACATCTCAGATCTCACTTTCTTCCTCTTGGGTCCCTGGCGTCACCACGAAAAAATCCTCATTGTTCTAGGCAGTTACTTGAACCCTCCGCTTGCTTTGCCTGCCCCTCGGCTCCCACCCCTACCCCCAGCACAAGTGTGGCTCCTGGCTCTATAGCCCAAACTTGAAATCCACCTTCGGAAAGGCACGTGGTCTCCTTGTGGCTTTTCATGGACCTTTGTGCAATTTGTCTGATTTAAACTTTACTCTTCTCATTTTGGCTTTTCCATTGCATTGGATGAGAAATCGCAGTTTGGGCCCAACCATCTCCCACAAATTCCCATCCAGGACCAGTGGCTACGGGAGACGGCTGAGGAGCGCAGGGAGGAGGGAGCGTGAATCTCAAACTGGGTTTACGTGAAGCTAGGCTGTTTTCATATTCCAAAGTCACAGCCGAGACTCCTCAGCAGTCCTGCTTATTTCCCACCCTAATCTCCAACAAAGAATCCAAAAGGGATCTCAACAACCCCTTGAAAGCAAACCAGGACCTGTTGACTAAAAGTGGTGACATCACAATTACTGGCAAATGTTTGCTGGGCAGAAAGGGTGCCTGTGACATGCCTCAGGGCACCAAGACTGTTAGGAGCCAGTTGCACTAATTAACAGGGTGCTTCTGAGTAGTAGCTGTGTCTCGGAGAGTTTCTGAGATAAGCCGAGGCTGCACCAGCTTGGGCCCCTGGGAACAGGGAGCAAATGCATTCTCTCCAGCAGCAAGGAGGCACCATGCAAGCGTCCCCGTGGCTGCCCCGGAGCCTGCCTCAAGGCCTTTCAGGAATCTCTGCTATTTGTGGAGACTGGAGAGCCTTCCCCGAAGGCAGGTGGCATTCCTACACTCTCCTGCACTTCCAGTGGCTGCCTCTCTTTACTTCCCTCACTCCAATTAAGAAGGCAAGAGTGGCCCTTACACTGCACTCATGCTGGGGGCCCTCAGTGATGCCCAGCTGGAATGCCTCCATCAGAGGCTGTGCCTAGCAGAGGCCATCCTGGCAATTTCTTTCTGCCACAATCCCATACATTCACGGATCACAATGTGGAATGTCGTTAGCTTGCTCTTAAATTCCTAAAGGCATTGGAGGGAAAAATAGACTCTGTTGATGTGACCGATGTGCCAATTAAGGACCGGGGTCTTTCTTCTTTTGCTTTTCTGTGTTCTGTTTTCCCAACACAATCTCAGGGGGAGGTGAGTGACAAGATAATGCAATCGCTATTGTGTATTTGCCACAAAGAACACCCAGTTAGAAACCTTCCCACAGAGGCCAGCAGTGGATGTTAGTCTGCATTTTTTTCAAAGAAAATAAGGCAAATTATAGGTTGGCTTAATAAGGTAATGTCTGGAAAACAATAGAAACTGAATTTAAACTAGTTTAAATTCTTATTAAAATCAGACCCTCCTAACTAACTAATAAAACAAACAAACAAAAACATCCAAAAAGAGAGTCCGTGAGGTTTTCTGTTCAATGGTCCCTAACGCTGTCTGTTTGTGCACATATATTTGTCTTTTTCTGGCCAGTACATCTCCATCATTCCAGAAGAGACACCACATTATTTGGGGGGCAGTGTCTATTTTGGGGGTAGCACTCCTTCTGCGGCCCCTGTGCAAATGTGAAGTTCTAGTGGCAACTGCCAACAGTTAACGGTATCCCAATTGCTTAGCTGCAGAATGGACATCTCATCCACAGTAGACCAATCAGCGCTCTTTCCAGTGACATTCAGAAGAGAATTAAAGGGAAAAAGACCCTTTCCCTTTTGGTGGGAAACTGAGAAGGTGACTTCTGGAGCTGCGGGCAGCTGTGGTTCCAGCCTTAGCGGAAGATGTTTATCTGAAGGAATGAAGATGACCTGCAGAGAAAATCAAAGACACGATAGGGAGAGCCCTGTGGACTTTCAGGGCCTTGGTTTAAGGTATAGGTGGAAGATCGTTAGAGTAATGGGCTCCAATAAATCATGTCTCCTTGTGTACATAACCTGGCAGAGCCTCCTCCCACATTGATTTGGGTCTTGGCCATGGGACTTGCTTTGGCTGGTGGGACATCAACAAAGGTGATACAAGCAGAGGCTTGAAAAGCACTTACGGCGCTGGGACCCACCCTTTCTCTTGTTGCTTTTAGAACTTAGTCACCAGGTGAAGAAACCCAGGCTAGCCTGCTGGAGACAAGAAGCACCATTTGCCAGACATGAGAGGAAGACCACCAGAGATCATCTGGCCCACATCAAGTTATGCCACATGAGGGACTCCGGAGATCAGCAGAAGAACCATCAGCCTGAACACAGCCCCAAATGATGGTTCACAGTTATGAGCAAATGAAATGGTGTTTGTTTATTTCACCAAGTTTTGGAGTGGTTTGTTGCTCAATGATAAATAACTTGCAGCTCTCTGAGACCTTCCTGCCACCATGTGAGGAAGGTGACAGTAGGACGAGAAATCACGTAGAAAAAAAAAGTCCAGGTGTCCCAGCCATACCAGCTATCCCAGCCATCTGGCTAAGGTCACAGATGTAACACCAGGCACAGTCAATGGAACAGAGATGAGTCTCCCAGATGAGCTGTTAATCCGGAGATTCATAAACAAAGAGATGCTTGCTTAAACTGAAACTTTAAAACGTCACTGAGTTTTGGAGTGACTTGTTATGCAGCAAAAGATAACTCACACAACTTTCTTGAAAGCCACCTCATTCTTGCCTTTCTCATGAAGGCACTGTCTCCCTCATTTGACCCAATTTGCTGTGCAAGATTGTTAAGTGCATTCCTAATACTCAATCACTCCTCCCTTGACTACAAAATCTTGATTTTTCTGTAGGCGGGCAATGTGTCTCCTCTAAATACTCTATCCATTTCTGTTGTAGCTAGATGTGGCTATCTGACACAATTGAAGCCTTAAAGATGAATATAACAATTGATGAGGTGGATTACACCCCTTCTGCTTTCCACCTTCTTCCTTACTAGAACACAGATGTGATGACTGGAGCCACAGCAGCCCTTTTGAAACCATGAGCAAAAAAGAAAATAAAAAAGAATCACAGAGATGCCACACCTGATATTGTTGAGCTGCTAGAGCAATTCCAGTGACCATCTAACTCCAGAAATGTTGTTGTAAAAGAAAAACAGAAACTTGATTCTAAGACGCCTGTTTAAAGTGGACTTGTTACACACAGCCAAATACAATCTTAAGAGAAATCGCTTGAGGCAGATTTCTGTCACTTGTAACCAGAAGAGAGATTTGGCTTTTCCTTTGGGGAGGGCCCCATCCCCTTTGGGCAGTCCTAGGGCCACCTCTGCTCTCCTTACCTTAAGGTACACTGCTTCCCCTCTGTCTCTCTGGCTCAGGTGTAGACATAAAGTCATTTCCCTCTTTCACCTTAAAATAGATGAGATAAGTGGATCTTTTCACTATTTTATTAAAACCCAAAGAAAACCCCAAAGGAAATAATTACAGGAAACACAAACAACAAGAACTTGCCCTGTTTCCCTCACATTTAACCTTAAAGTCACCAAATAAGCTTAATGAACTCCCACTCTAATCTTTGACTTTTTGACAGTGGTTCTCAAAGTGGCATCCCCAGACAGGAAGCATCAGCATCACCTGAGAACGTGTTAGAAATGCAGATTCCCAGGCCCTGGTTCTGCGTGTGGAGCTAGCAAGAAGCGCTTTAACAAGCCCTGCAGGGCCGCCTGGTGGTGCAGCGGTTAAGTTTGCACGTTCTGCTTCTCGGTGGCCGGGGTTCGCCGGTTCGAATCTCAGGTGCAGACATGGCACCACTTGGCACGCCATGGTGTGGTAGGCATCCCACGTATAAAGCAGAGGAAGATGGGCACAGATGTTAGCTCAGGGCCAGTCTTCCTCAGCAAAAATAGGAGGACTGACAGTAGTTAGCTCAGGGCTAGTCTTCCTCAAAAAACAAAAACAACAACAACAACAAAAAGCCCTGCGGGTGATCCTACTGTAGCCCAAGTTTCAGAGCCACCACCTTAGCATAAGTATCTGCCAGTTTCTGGCGGACAATTAAGCCCTAGCTCTTTTTCTTCTGGGCAGTGTTGAGTAGAGCCCGGGGTGTGGAACCAAAGAGAACTTGGTGTCATATTATGACTCTGCCATCTTAGCTGTGACATCTTGGGCCAGTTGATTAACCCCTAACTCCTTGGGGTCTTCATTTCCTCACAGGTAAAATGGGATATCACTCGGTAGAATTGTTTAAGGAATAAATGAGAGAAGTCCTCCAAAATGTCACTGTCTGGCCCAACGAAGGTACTCAATAAAGGCAGCTGGTTCTCCTTTTCACATCCGCATCTCAGCTCATATATATATATATATATATACACACACATATATATACACCAGATCTTCTTTCTTCATTTATCTATTGATAGATACTTAGGTCGTTTCCAAGGTTGTGGTCACAGTTCAGGCCAGCAACAAATGCTTGGTATGTTCAGCCGTCCTATTTCCAAAAATAAAAAATAAGATCCGTAAGTCCAGTTCAAATCGCCCAGTCCTCCTACATACTCCCACTTCAGCCGGGTGTCAAGATGAGGAGCCCAGCTTGTTTTTTAACTGATGGACTGGAATTACGGACACCGTCACTGCCCAGCGGTGGACCTGCCTTTCCCGGCTTAGGCGGGAGGAAGCGCTCTCCCATAGAGCATTTCCATCTTCCTCATGGCCAAGGGTCTTCCATCATTCCACTTCTTTCCATAGAACCATAAATAGCCTTTAACCATATCATTAGGACTCTAAGAGTTAATCACATTCAGAAACAATCATTTGCTCACAGTATAGTGCATTTTGTGCAAAACAAAGAGTAATATAGGTGATTTTTCCATATATAGACTATTTCTGGAAGTTTATCCAAAAAGCTGGTAAGCATGGTTGCCTCTGGCTAGCCATCTAACTGCCAGAGGTAGGAAAGAGAATAACTTTGCATAACATCCTCTTTAATAAGATTTGAATCTTTTGCTCATGGATATGGATTCCTTCTTCAAAACAGTAAACTAAAAGAAACAAAATATGGTCAAGTGTCTGTCTTACATTCAGTATACACACTGTCTATACCAGGAATATGGAAAGCATGGGACAAAGGGAGACTAATAAGTCAGACAATAATCTGAAAAGTCCTATGCGGGGCAAGCCTGAGAGTTCTGATGACATAATCTGCAATATAAAGGAATCTTAGTCTGTGTCTCCGGCTACTCACAGACGCTGCCTTGATGACCCTATCCATGTGTGCTTGCACAGACACGTCTGCCTTACTCTGCACAAATGCGACTACACACATCTTTTGGAATCAGTGCTCTCTGTCACACCAGCCTGATCACTCCTCTGATCTAGAGTGGATTTATAGGCCCCAGGGTGGAATTGCCTTTGGAAGGCCTTGTGCTGGTGACTGCTTCCCTGTTCACACACCCAAGCACCCAAGTCTGTGTAGTAACACCCCAATTTACTGGGGACTTACACTTGACATTGTTCAAGCCTTTAAGCCCAGTGACCCTGGCTGCACACCTCCTCCTCCTCCTGCATTTCTGACACCCCCTGACAAGCAGCCTGTGGGGTCTTAGTCCCTCCCTCCCACTATTTGACGGATGGGAAAAATGTCACCCAGGCCTAGCCTCAGTGAAGTCCCCAAAGGAACACCAAAAGCAAGATACCCTGGAATCGAGACTTTAGCATCAGCTTGGGCAAAGTGGGATGGGTGTCTAACAGCAGCAGGTTTGAATCCTGGCTTCACTACATGAAAGCTGTGTTTTCATGGGTTCTGGAGCCTCAGTTTCAATATCTGTAAAGCAGGGTAATAACAACTACATACAGACAAATTAGGATTATAAAAAAATATACACAGACCACCAAAGACTGTGTATTATAGAAAAATGATAATTTTCCAAATTTTAATTTGCATTCCTATATTTCTTTAAGAGGTTCACCCTCAGAGCTCTGGCTTTCTTATTTCCGTAAACACTATTAGCACATATGGAGGAGCTGATACATAAGGGATGCAAAGATTATCAAGATACTGCCTTGTCCTCCAGACGCGGAGGGTGTGGCCAGACAGCCAGCCCCTTCCTACAGCTCAGTGGGGGCGTCCTTCCGTGGAAGTGTGATGAGAAACTCTGGGAACACAAAACACTCATCTACCTGCTGTTGACAATACAAAGGGCAGAGCCAGGTCCAGGGTGGGTGCGACGGCTGGACCAAGGCCAAGCGTGGGCTGAAATGGAAACACACATTTCCTGGCCTATTTCCTCAATCATGCCCCAGGATCAGGCAGAGTTACTTGACACCGCCCCACCTTCTCCCTGGGATTTTCCAAATGCTACAGCCAGCACCATGGCCACGTTCATTTCTGAGCCTCCAGTTGCACAGGAACAAGAGCCCCCTCTTCTGCTCCCAGACGTGTCCTTCCACCTTTAACACTTGGGCCCCTGCATGACCTCTAGATGAAGTCTCCAAGAAATAAGTCTCTAAGAAATAAGTCTCCGAGGATGATTTGTCAAGCCTAGGATTCGGCAACACAGCAGGGGATCTTTCCTGCCTTCTGCGGGTAGAGGCTGATACCGCAGCATGAAATCTCTTTACCCTCATCTTGGCACACAGAACAAATTATCCCGCCCTGTTATAAACCCTGCAGCCCCGTGTCTGTGGGTCAGTTTCTGCGTAAATCTCCAGCAAACTCTACTTGGCCTACTGCTCACTTTTGTTCGCTGCCTTTTCCTGGCTCCAGGCTCACCGAGTCGTCAGTCTCACTAGGGGACATGCTGGCTTTCATCTGCAGAGAGAAGAGAAGAGAAGAAAGCAAGCAACCAGAGAGACTGCTGCCACAGAGCCCCCACCCTCCAGGGCGCATGTCCTGTCTCCCGGCTGAACTGCAGTGGCTCCACTGGCCAGAAAGATCTACCAAGCCAGGATGACATCTGTCCTCCACAGCCGGGGAAACCAGAACTTACCAGCTTTCATGGCCTCTTGTAGACTCACTCGGTTCAGGAAGGTTAGTGTGAACAGATGATCCTGAATTGGGTGAGGAAACTGTCCAAGTGGGGTTTAAATGGCGTTGGTAGCCATTTAAATAATGTGGATCAGGCAGAGGAAGGGCAAACCCTCCATACAGCCAGCAGAGGATTTAACCATCCAAGTAAACATCCTTGGCCTGGATGCCTAGGCCTCAAAGACAACAAGGATGGCCTAGGGAATTTTTTTAAAAAATCATTAAGGATAGCAATAACAATAGCTATGGAGCCATTGTCTTAGACTGTAGAGGCTCCACTGAGCTCTCATCTGGCCTTAAACCTCCAAGTGTCTTACCTGGCAGTGCTCACAAGATCCCAGAGAGGGGTGCACTGTTAAAACTAGGGAACTGAAGCACAGAGAGGTTAAGCGACGTGCCCAAGTTCACACAGATGCAAGAGATAGAGCTTGATTAATATACTGGTCCGACTTCAGAGCCTATGTTTTAAATCAGTGCTTCCTAAGCCTTAAAACACACACGAGATCACCTGGTGGGCTTGTTAAAACGCAGGTTCTGATTCAGCAGGTCAGAGGTGGAGCCTGAGATCTTGCATTTCCAGCAAGCTCAGCCCCCAGGTGAGGCCCCACGCTGCCGGTTCGAAGAAGACCGTAGATGGAGAAGTGAGGGTCATTGCGACCCAGCACCCCAAAGTGGAATGTGAGCACCTCTGTTGACCCACTGACTGTTACCCATCCCCGGAGAAAGAAGACTAGAGGTTGGGAGTGCGCCACTAGAAATTTCATAACTATTGGACAGTTATTTTATGTCTAAGTCTAATAACAATAATAAGAAAATGGGATTTGTATGTCATTACTATTATTTTTATTGCATCTTTCTAGTAATTTATATCAGTTATTTCACAATGGTATCAGTTCACAAAAAGTTGGAAATTATAAACAGAACAAATAAATGAAACAGCCTGGTCCTTCCCACACATAATTTGAAAATCACTTCTCTAAACTACCATAGTGTACTGGCTCCCAACAGATGGGGAGTCTAGGAACATGGGTGTGTGTGTGTGTGTGTGTGTGTCTGTCCCACCTCAATCCCCATTTCCTATAGGTTTTAGGGGAGAGTACTGTACATCTCGCCCCCCATGCAGATGGAGACTGCCATCCATAAAACCCCGTGAGTAACGGGAATTCTGTTTGGTCCCTTCCCAGTTTGGGAACCTCAGCCATTCTGAGGCTCCCTTTCCTCATCTTAGCACAACACTCGCAACAATGACTAGCAATCAATAAAGAGCACATACAACTATCATTAGGGAAACAAAACTGCAAGAAATAAACTCCTTTCAAGCACTCATAGACTCCATCAGCGTTTTTGAGAAAACGCTCCTCACACTCTGCTAGACACTGGGAGGGCAAGATAGTGCTCTTCTCTCAACAAAATTAAATTAATTTCTTCTTCAACTTAGAAGAGTTAGAGCCCGATTTCTCACAAAAGTCTACAACTGCAGTGAAATTTTAATCCTAACCATCAGGCAGAATAGTGCCCCAAGGCTCTGTGAGATGTCTGATCATCAAGCAAATATGTAATTATTTTTTTTCTGCTCCAGAAACTGAGGCAGGTGAGTGAACTAACACAGTTTAGAAAGACTTTCAATAACAAGGGATGAAACAAGGCAGGTTTTATTTAACTTTCAGTTAAGCAGAAACCCAGTTGACTAGAGACCTTCTAAGTGGAGTGTTTCTAGTTAATGGCTCTTAGATTCTGCCTGGAAGTCGTTTGCATAATGACTCAGGAGGCAGGAGCCCTAGGGCTTGTGAACCTTGGAAGGAAAAGGGCTGAGGACAGTGGTGGTAAATATTGATCCTGTCCCTGACAATGGGCAAATTGGGACAGGAATTTGCAAAGCAGTAGGTGAGGGAAAGGTGCCTGCTGGGAAGGGGCATCTCTTTGACCTTGCCAAAAATGGCAGACTTCCTCATGCTCAGGTTGGTGTGGTGTTTAAGTGCCTGCAGACATGTAGCGATTCGGTACAGCACAGTGAAATCTAATTTATTTATCTTAGTTGGCATGTCCCCAAAGCTCTAATGACTCAGACCCTCCCACGGTAATACATTCATTTGTCAAATTAGTCAGGGTCCCCAGGTTGTTTCTCTTCCCTCTCCCTGGGCTTTTCTGATATAGAAAGTTCGGGTTCCTTTCCCAATGGAACCATCTTCTATCAGTCTCTTTCTGTCATCAGGATAGGTGTGCTAAATTTTCAGAAACCTGTCTGAACCCCTTGGGCTAGCTGCTTGGGTGAAGCATGCCCCACTTAGAGGAGGAGGAAAAGGAAAAAGAGATGTTAGTTAGCTGCATTTTATCTCACCAAAAATCTGCTGCTGTTGCTTATGACATTGGTGGGACAAATAGTGGTTGAAGTGCCAAGGTGCCATGTCCAGTGGGACCTGGATTCAGACCTGCCTGGGTCCATATCCTGTTGGTTGGTTGACTCGCCAGCTCTCTGATAGGGACAAGTCACTTTGCCCAGCTATAAAATGGGTATTAGGATAATAACAGAATCTGCCATGTGAGGTTGTGAGGGGGGTTAACTGGGTAAGGGTTACAAATAGTTAGCACACTACTGGGCACAGAATAAATCCTCCTGCTATCTTAGAGACAAGACCTCATCTTTTTGCTGGTTCATAGTGAAGAATGGCGTAAGACGCTACTCCAAAACATGTCACTTTGGCACAAGGATTATTTTGAGTTGAAAGCAATTGAGAAGCAGCAGATACAAGAAAAGCTCTCTGCCCTCCCCTTATCTATCAGAAAATGAACAATAATTCCCCTTGTTAAGGTGTCCCATTCTCCACTTCCTATACCAGGCAGGGGATAACAGCCTTATCATTGGAGACTAGATGGCACCGAGAAAGAATCTACGTAAACAAATCTTATTAACCAGCCCTTTTCCACCATTAGTTTCCCCATATATTTGCCTTCCCACAATTCGATGCCCCTACAAACTCAAAGCCCTTTTCCTTTGTCTTGCCATTTCTCTACAAAATTATTGTTCTTTGCTAAGATGCTATATAAGCCCAAGTTCTAACCACCCCTTTCATCTACTCATCCCAGAGTGCTCCCGTATATATACGTGATGCACATGTTAATAAACTTCTATTTGTTTCTCTCTTGTTAATCTGTCTTTTGTCAGCCTAATTTGAGGGCCCCAGCCAATGAAACCAAGACAGGTAGAGCAAAAATATTTTTTTCCTCCCTTCCAATAGCTATCCATAGAGTGGTTATAGCTCATCTAGCTTTGCAAAAGCTGGGTAAACATAGCTTATATACATATGCTTCTGGCTCAATCTCTAAATATCCCTTGTCTGGCATCCCCAATTGCTTTCAGGACTCTGAAGACAAAAGTCTAATTTTATGCACTCATTAATCCATTACTTCACAAATGTTTACTGAACACCTACTAAGTTGTTCTTTTGATGCTAGTTGGTGTGATGGGGTCATGAGCTCCCAGAGGACAAGGATCAGGTTTTAGTCCCTTTGTGTAGCAAGTGACAATGATGAGTAGCATAAAGTAGGTGCTCAATAAGGATTCATGGGACTGGACAGCTGGGCACAGCAGCTGACTGCCATGTGCACATTCAGCCCCAGCCCCGGGGCCCAGGGAAGAGCCAGATCAAAGGTAAGTCCTTGCCGTGTAAAGGGAGCACTCCAAACCATCCTTCACTCATGCAGTCTAGTCAGATAACTCATCCAACAAACTAGAAGTCAACTCCCAATGCAATGAACTTTAGCAAAATCCTTTCCTGATATTTGTTCTCCCTAGTGGGTCCTCATTGTTTTCCTCATTTGTTTGCTTGTTTTCTTCCTGTTTCTCCTCCTTGATCCATTATATTCCATCAGCTTCCTCCTGTTTCCATTTGACACCTTAGTTTTGTGAACCTGAGCACATAATTGAAACTCAAAATCACTTTTTGAAGAAAGGTTTCTCTTGACACATAAAGAATGAGAATATTGGGCTACTCCAAAGAAGGATTCATTTACTCTGCACATATTCATTAAGCATCTACTGTGTGTAGGATACTACACTGAACAACAGGGGTGCAACAATGACATATCAAAGTCTGGGCTCCTGGAGAGACAGGTAATGATGAGCAAATAAGCAAATATCATCTCTGTTGTACTAAGTGTTATGTGTGGAACAAACAGGGGCCGAGGAAAAGTGAGGTAGGTAACAAGCTGGTTAGCAAAGCCCTCTCTAAGGACTTGACTTAATTGGAGGCATAAAGAATGCAAAGGATTTAGCCTTGTGAAGAGTGGGATGAAGAACATTCCAGGCCCAGGGAATGGTCACGTCAAGGCCTGGGGCAATCACGAGCTTGGTGTGGACAGGAAACCAAGGACTGGTGTGACTGGGGCATCGTGGGCAATTGGGAAACTGGCAGGAGATGAGGCCAGAGGACGGTGAAGAGTCAGACTCATGAATGAATGCAAAGGTGACAGGTGATAGCTTCATCACCCACAGATGGAACCAAGAGGAATGTGGAGTATGAAGACAATAGAACTCAGCCATATTGGTTACTGTCTGGGCAAGGTGGGTAGCCAGAGCTTAGTCCCACTCTGTGTCACTGTCTTGTGTCTGACTCTTGGCTCTGTAAATCACTAGCTGTGTTTCCATGGGCAAGATGCTTAAATTTACTATTCCTTTGCTTTCTCATCTGTAAAATGAGGATAACGATAATAATACCCACCTCATAGGTGAGGATTAAATGAGTGAACACATATAAAGCTCTTAGAATGGTGCTGGATACAATAAGCACTCAACAAATGTTGGCCGCTACTATCTTATTTGTTCATCTGTTTGTTATAACCTTCATGAATTCTCTACCATCTGAGCTGTGATCCTCAAGCTTGAAGGCTCAGAAACCCAACTCCGCCAACCCATCGAAAGCGGAGGGACTCAGCCCTCAGAGTCAGAGGCATAAAACCAGCCCCTCAGCTTACTGATTGACAAAAAGAAATGTAATAATTAGTCAACTTTTATTATTTATAAGCACACCCATATGGGTGCCAGATGCCTCTCAGAAGGTTGCTCCATTGGCAGGGAGCAGAAAATGTTCGATAATGGTGACTGTCCTGGCTCTGTGACAGCCAGCCTCATCCACTTCCGTTATACTGGGGTTCCTTCTTCACAGACCCCACTCTCAAGTATGTGCAGGGGATATCTGCTTTACTAGAAGGTTCTGAAGACACATCAACCCAGGAGGCCATTTCAACTTTCCCTTTGCTTCTCAGGGAGATTTACTGTCCTCTGGAGAGAGACATCCAGTCTTCAGGTATTCTTTTGGGCAGCTTGGTGCCATAGTAAAATACCATAAACTGGGTGGTTTAAACAACAGAAATTTATTTTCTCACCATTTTAGGGGCTGGAAGTCCAAGATTTGGATGCCAATACGGTCTGGTTCTGGTGAGGGCCTTCTTCCTGGCCCGCAGATGGCTACCTTCTCACCATGTCCTCACAAGGCAGAGAAAGGAAGCTCTGATCACTCCTCTTCTCCTTATAGGGCACTAATCCCATCACGGGGGCCCCACCCTCATGATGTCATCTAACCCTAACTACCTCCCAAAGGACCCACCTCCAAATGCCATCACATTTGGGGTTAAGGCTTCAATGTATGAATTTGGGGGTGGGGACACATACAGTTTGTAACAGGTGGATGCATTCTGCAAATCTTTGCTTTGATCCTCACAGGGAAGACGAAGTCACTGTGCTTGCCCTTAAGAGTCCAAGAGGCAACAGACTTGAACATAGAGATGCAAGGTATAACAGAAATAGCTCGAAGACCCAAACGCGAGCCACACATGTAATTTAAATTTTACTTTTTATTTAAAAAATAAATAGAAACAAGTGATATTAATTTTAATAATATATTTTGTTTAACCCAATAGATCTAAAATATTATAATTTCAACATGTAATCAATATAAAAAATTAGCAAGATATTTTACTTTTCTGTACTAAGTCTTGTAAAATTGGTGTGAATTTACATTTATGACACAATTCAGTTCAAACTAGCTACATTTCAGGTGCTCAAGAGCTACATGAGGCTAGTGGCTACCATGTTGGACAGTGCAGAGCTAGAATTTCTTGGCGAGCATAGCTGTGTTACCTGGCCTAACTTCTTTTTTGGGGGAGCGGGGGAAGATTAGCCCTGAGCTAACATCTGCCAATCCTCCTCCTTTTGCTGAGGAAGACTGGCCCTGAGCTAACATCCGTGCCCATCTTCCTCTACGTTACATGTAGGACGCCTGCCATAGCATGGCTTGCCAAGCGGTGCCACGTCCGCACCCGGGATCCGAACCGGTCAACCTCAGGCCACCAAAGCAGAACGTGTGCACTTAACCACTGCGCCACTGGGCCGGCCCTAGGCCCAACTTCTTAACACTTCTGAAACTCAACTGCCTAGTATAGTGCCTGGCACACCATAGGCATTTAGTAAATTTTATAATTAATTTTATCATCCATAAATTGAGAATAATCCTACACCGTTAAAGCTGTTGTGAGGATGAACAGAGATGACTCATAAAAAGCCCTTTCATTTATTCACTCAACTATAATTTAGTGAGCTTGTCAAGCAGTGTTCTAGGAGCTGGGGATAGCTCAATGAACGAAACCAGAGTCGTTGACTTCATACAGCTTATAGTCTAACTGGAAGAGATAATAAAACAAATTAATAAATCACATAGAATACTAAAAGGTGATAAGTGAGTCAAATAAGTGAGAGAGAAAAGAGCAGGAAAGAGGATAAGGGGTATGCATGGGAGGACATTTGGAACTTTAAATAGGGTCTCCATGGAAGGCTCACTAAGAAGCTAACACCTGAGTCAAGATTTAAAGAGCACACCATGATGATATCGGGAGGAAAAGTGTTCCAGGTGGAAGGAACAGCAAATGTGAAGGCCATGAGGGAGAAGCATGCCCACCACAGTGGGAGGAACATCAAGGAGCCAGTGTGTCTGGAGGTGTGAGTGAGGGGCTGTCAGAGAGGTAATGGGGGAGGCAGGCCAGGGCCTTGGGGGCTATTTTAGGGATTTTGGCCCTTCTCCAAGGGAGATGGGGAGCCATGGGAAGATTTTGAGCAGAAAAGTGACCTGGCTTGGTTCATAGTCTCACAGGATTGCTCGGGGCTGCTGTGTTGTACATAGACCTAGAAGTGGTTTGGGGACAGCAGACAGAAAATTGACCAACCAGATTTGTTGAGCCCTATGCCCCAAATACTGGGTGGGTGGTCCCCCTAACCCATCCTGCAGAAAGCCATGCTGAACAAATGCTATCGTCCTCTCTCATGTCGGAGCTCTTCTTCCCTGGAAGCATGAAGGATGCCCAGGGAAAGAAAAGGAGGCTGGGTCTGCTCTGCCGAAGCTTCTCTCGTTATTGACAGCCTGTCTCCTTTCTGAATATCCCATCCCCCTCTTCTTGCACAAGAAGTACAAAATAAGATTCTTAGAATTAAGATTTTTTTTGAAATCCTGCATTTGGATTTGCAGATACGCCAATATTTGGATTTGCAGAGCTATAATTTAAGCCGGTCTCTCCCCTGGAACTGCCTGGTGAAATGCATCTTTCATGAGGCTTCTGCAGGAGCCCAGCTACCAGCTCAGACTCCCGAGCACAAATCAAACTCTGGTTCAACATCAACAACATGATGTCAGGGGCCTCCTAAAGCAGCAAACCTCCGGGAGGGACGGGCCACCGTGTTTTCCCACTGGTGAGCCCTCTCCCAGGAAAGGATGAAAAGCTTCCTCACCATTTAGCCACAGAATTAATGCATGGATAGCTGATGGTCTGGGGTGGGCGACAGTCCCCATACCCCTTCTCCAGGCATCTCTTCATCACCTTTCCCCACAGGGCAGACTAGCTTTGGTTCAGCCTGCTTGAGAGAGCCTGCTCTGGTGATCTGAAGGGAAAAGCAAATAAAATACAGAAGCCAAGGGAAAGGATGCCACTCAGCAGCCTCTGTGTTCCCTTCCTTAATCCGAAGGTCGAGGAATAATTCAGCCAAATTGTAAAACTCTGCATGCAGGTTTTAAAGCCCAAGACAGGCAGGCTGGGAGAGTGAAGAGAGCAGCTGTGGGCCAAAGGGCAGACAGGCCCAGCCCTCACATCCTGTGAAAAGTCCAATTAAAAAAAAGAAAAAAAAGAGGGGCTGGCCCCATGGCTGAGTGGTTAAGTTCGCGCGCTCTGCTGTAGGCGGCTCAGTGTTTCGTTGGTTCGAATCCTGGGCGCGGACATGGCACTGCTCATCAAACCATGCTGAGGCAGCATCCCACATGCCACAACTAGAAGGACCCACAACGAAGAATATACAACTATGTACCGGGGGGCTTTGGGGAGAAAAAAGAAAAAAAAAATAAATAAATAAATTTAAAAAAAAAAAAGGAAGTCAGTTTAAAAAAAAAGAAAAAAAAGAATAAATGACTAATTGCTTTGGCTAAAACTTCTAGTACTATGTTGAATAAGAGTGGCAAGCTGGGTATTAATCCAAAGAACACGGAATCACTAATTTGAAAAGATATATGCACCCCTATGTTCATTGCAGCATTATTCATAATAGCCAAGACTTGGAAACAACCTAAGTGTCCATCAACGGATGAATGGACAAAGAACATGTGATATACATATACACAAGGGAATACTACTCAGCCATAAAAAAGACAAAATCACGCTATTTGTGACAACATGGATGCACCTTCGAGGGTGTTACGTTAAGGGAAATAAGTCAGACAAACACTGTATGATTTCACTCATAGGTGGAAGGTGAAAAAACAAATAAACACAGAGATAAGGAGAACAGATTGGTGGTTACCAGAGGGGAACTGGGTAGGGGTAGGGTGCAAAGGGTAAAGGGGCATGTATGTACGGTGATGGATAAAATCTAGACTATTGGTGGTGAACATAATGCAGTTTATACAGAAGCCAAAATATAATAATGGACACTTGAAATTGACACAATGCTATAAGCCAATATAATATTGATAAAATAATTTTGAAAATAATTTAATATATTATATATATTATTTAATATATAATATTATTTATAATAGAATTATATATTGATAATAGAATTATTTAATATAGTATATATAATAAAATGGAAAATAATTTTAAGAAAAGAATGAATGACAAAAGCAGGTTACAACATTTACTGTCTCTTTTGGATGGCCCTGTTTATGCAGCTGCTGCTGTATGTATAACTTCGCCTGGAAAATGGGGCCCTTTATGGGAGTGAAGTTGGGTCTAAGATGCTTGACTCCCCTTGTTCCCGTCTCCCTTCTCTGCTCCATCCCCCTGTAATATTCCCAGCTCCATCCATGAAAGTCCTTGGTTTGGGGAAGGTGATGACCAGGACAGGGAGGCATCCATGTAGGGCGGCCAACTGTCCCAGTTTGCCTAGGACTTGGAGCTTTCAGTGCTAAAACCAGGATAGTCCCTGGAAAACCAGGAGAAGTTGGTCACTCTACATCCAGAAGACATACCAGTCCCCTGGTCCTCAGACTGGCCAGTGTACAGACGAACAAACATATGCTGCTGGTGGTGCTCCTGAGGCAGCTTGACACAGCGTGAAAAGGAGACTAGGAGCCACCTCGCTCTGGAGTTGAGTCCAGCTCTCCCACTTTCCATCGGCAAGATTCACATCCCTGAGCCTTTGTATTCTTACCTGGGAAATGTAAAAGGCAGGATTGGTCTGGAGAATTAGCAAGAAGATGCCCAAAACAAATGGGCATCCTTTTGCTCCCCATATTAAAACCATCATCTGGCTCTTACACGGTGTGTAAACAATGCCTGAGGTCTATACAGCCTTTAGGATATACAAAGTGCTTTCGCACCCACTGTCTCATTTGAGGATTCAAAAGTGAGGCAAGTAGAATCATCAGCCCCACTTTAGAGACTAGGAAAGGAGGCCCAGAGTGGAGAAGAGACAGCTCCAAGGTCATACACCTGGCAAACAGGACTCCTACCTACGTCACCTGTTTCCATTCTGCTACTTCTTATCTCCTAAGGTCTCAGCAAAACCCCAGCAGTGGGTGACAGGAGCAGGTAAGTCTGGGAGTTGCCCAATATAAAGGAGGTGTGGAGGAACCTGTTTTCCAGCAAATTCACTCAGCTATCTGCTGCTGCCATGGACCTGAGGCCCGGCTGGGGAACAGGCAGAGTTCCAGATAGCCTAATCAGATAATTCTGCCCTCTTGCTCCTGTTTTGTGCATTCTTGGAGTGAGCCATTTAAACTGAGATCTCTACCACACCTGCAGGGTCAGGGCCGATGCCTTGTCAGGTAGAAACGTCAATGTCAATTCTCGATTATTCCCCACTGCTCCGGACAGGAATACTGTGAGAGCGACTAACTGGCATTCAACACAACTTGTTTTTATTGAGTGCCTTCTCTGGCGAGGCGTGTGGGATGTGACACTTGGGGGTCACTGCTGGGGGATGAAGCTACAGAGTGGGTGAGACTTCAAATCCAATGACCATTTCTTTACTGAGTGGCTTCTCTTGGGGAAGGTGTTTTCCCAGCTTCATCCTTTGCTCACCAGTCTCCATCTGCACGGAATGCCTTTTTTCCCCACAGCCTGGTCCTCTAAGAGATCCGCTTCCTCTCTCTCCCCTTTACAGTCCATTTTCCACAGGGCAGCCAAAAACCTTAAAACCCCAAAGCTTTCCCAGCTTTCTAACTGTGTCTCCTCTCACAGCAACTCTCACTCACTGAGCTCTAGTCACAAGCGTATTTTTTCCTTTTCCTAAACCCCTCAGTGCCCACCTTGGGCCTTCACTCTTGGTATTCCCTGTGGAGGGAACGCCAAGGCCGGCTCCTTCTCTTCCTTCAAGCTTCAGCTCAAGTTCCACTTCCTCAGGAGTCCATCTCTGATAATTTTATCCCAAGTAGGCCACCCCCCACACCTTCTCTGTTGTGACAGTTACTCAGTCCCATTACCCTATTTTATTTTCTTCATGGCCCTTATCTGTCTCAGAAATTCTTATTCATTTACCTACTTGTCACTTGTCTCCTCCCATCAACACGTAAGTGCCATAAGAGAAAGGACTTTGTCTACTGTGTCCATGGCTTTATCTCTAGAACCCAGTAAAACCAGATACTCAACTATTCATCAAATATTGAAGAATGTGTTTGTCTCTATTTAAAACAAAGTAGTTACGAGCACAGGCCTTGGAGTCAAGCAGATCTGGGAGACAGTCCCACTCACCAGTTGGGAGAAGTCATTTAGCCTCTTTAACTCAATCATCCTTTGTGATAGAATTGAGAACTCACTCGACGGTAGTTGTCATTATTAATTTTAGAATTGTGTCACCCCAACTAGTCAAGACCCCTGATGGCAGGCATTTTGACATTCATCTTTGCATCCACACATCTTGAAACTTCCCCTCAGCATCTTCTACTTCCCCTTCCTGCAGGACATGTCATACTGTCCTAAGGAGTCCACTTATTCCTCTGTCTCCTCAGATGCACTGAACTCCATGGGGACATGAATACCTACAAAACCCAGCACAATGCCTGTTGTACTTGTAGAATGAATGTATGGTGTATAGGACTGGCAGGTACCTACTAGGTTTTCAAGAAATACGTTTTGATTCAATTTCTCTCTAGAAAAGACATTTTTAATAAGTGAATTAAACAATAATATCAGATGGTATATAATCAAGTGCTGACTTACAAATAATCAAGAGATATATGTAGTTTAGAAATTGGATGGCAGAGGTGGCCAATGATAAGTCTCTCAGGGCCAGGAACTGGGTGGGTGAGGTGGATAGGACTGGGGCCAACTGGAGACTACATCTCATCTCCAAGGCAACCACTACTCAGCTCCAGCTCTTTGTTGCCATCCTCGAATGTGGGCCTGATGGTCTCATATGGTTAGCTTTTTCAAGTGAAGCTGGAAACCTGAATCTTTATATGAGATTTCCCAACTCTCCAAATTGTTGACAGCAAATTTAAATTTGTTAAACAATTATTTGAGATGAGCAAAACATGTTTGGGAGCCATTCGGAAACCTCTGACCATGAGCCTTAGGTGATCAGAACAAGGTTGGGCCCTAAACAGATGTTAATAGGGGAAGCTACACAGGAGACAGGCTACCAATATGGCCAAGAATTCCCCTAAGCCACCTATTAAGCATTCACTGAGCACTTACTAAGTTCCAGGCATTGGGGTATAAAGATGACTCAGACCCTCTTCCTTCTGAGACTTTATAGTAGTCAGTTCAAGAAACATTGTTGAGCCACTATTGTGCACCTGAACAGAGATCATCAAGACTACAGAACAGACACCTAGACAAGCAGGTGTTGTTTCCCTACTCAAGAGGTCTCTGTCCCAGAGTGGTGGCAGCAAACTGTCATACTACTATGTCCTTCTATAGATTCTCCCATCACTACCCAACCTATCCAGTACCACCTAGGGGCAAAGTGGTCTACCCCAGCTGACAGTAGCAGAGGTTTCCCAGTCTAACACATGTGGGGGGACTCGCCATTGCCTCTCTAAGCCTAACTCTTCCCTGTACAGTGGGTACCTATATGAGTTCACACGGGAGTGCCAAATATCATTCAGGAAACAGCAGCCCCCAGAGCATGTGTTATCAAAGGGTCCAAGGGGGACTCATCTGGTCACACATGCCTGAGGCTGGTCGGAAAACACTTAAATGTAATCTGCACAGCAGGTACACAGAAGCCTCTTTTTGGTCTAACTTACACTGTGATCTTAGACTTGCTATAGGACTAACTCCCATCACAGCCTTGCCAGTACTGATTGTTTGGACTCGAATGTACATAAGTAGATTGATTTTTTTTTTCCTCAAACTAAAAAGGATGGCAGTAGTGTTAGTCTATTCCCTTCCACTGGTTGGTAGACACACTGAATAAATAATAACATTATCTGGAAACATTAGTCCAAAGAAACAGTGATGGAAAACAGGGCAGAGGAGGTCTAGAGTTGCATTCTTAATTCCACCACGAATCAGTTTGGGTGTTCCAATGAATGCGAAGCTTGTTAAACCTCCACCCCCACTCCAATCCGTAACACTTTGGGAACCTACATCTTAGGTACCAAAAACAAAACCAGCATGGACCAGGGCAAGAGGAAGTGTCCTCTTGTGGTGGAGGTTGATAGGCAATACTCGTCTCCTGTCACTTTCTTCTGTAAGTCAGCAGGAAGGAAATATATCCACCAAGGGCCTCTGTTAATTTGTACTTAATGTAAAGACAGTTGAGCAGTTCCTACATCCTCTGCCCCCAAGATAAACAACCACAGCTGAATGCTCTCTCACTACCAACGAACTGAGAACTCCTGAAATAACTACGCAGGTTATGAAATCAACTTTGTGCTAACTTCGAGGGACATCTAATAAATAGAGCACCGGTCTTGGAAGCAAGCCAGTAACTAAGTTTTCGTTCTGTTTTACACTGTTTTCTTTCCATGAACTTTTTTTTTCCTACCAGAAAGTTTCACAGGACTCATTCTGGAAATATCTCTGCACTGAAGCACTTCTCGAACGGTCTCAGTAAAAAATTCTGTTCCGTGACCTTTGGCAAGAAATATGTTCTAGGAAAGAAAAGAAAGAAGGAAACGTCTGTTTGCTTGCGAATGACTGTTCCTCCCGCTCCAGATACCCTTGGAAAGAAGAGGCGAAGAGGAAACGGAACAAACACCAAACTTTTATTATTCCCTTGGTCATCTCTTTACTGGCAGGAGGTTTTCGCCTTCCAACTTCTTTTTGAAGCCCACAGCTCGGAAAAATACGAACTGAGCAAGCAGCGAGGACCCCACAGCTCTAAGAAGGCAAGCGGCCAGTGACCAGCGTACACCCCACGGCTGCAGTGTGCCAGACCTGTCGGCGGGTTGATTATTACCAGCGGGATTTAAACTCGCTCAGGCGTGGGGGCGTGGCCTGGCGGAGCCCGACAACCCGGGTGGGCGGGGCGGGGGCGGGGATCCCGGAGGCTGTGTACCGTGCGGGAAAGACCTGGGCTCCGGGAGCGAGCGCCTGTCTCTTTAAATGCCAGGGGCTGCGCTCCCGCCCCGGGAGCCGGGAGCCGGATCTACAATCCCGTCCCTCCCGCCCCGGCGCTTGTTGCTCGCCCGGCCCGAGCGGGAGCTGCCGCCGCCGGGCAGCGAGGCTGATTCCGTCTCCTCCTTCTCGCGCCCCACCTCCCTCGGGAGCAGATTGAGGGGGAGCAGCAGCCCAGCGGGAGGGAGGGGGTGCGGTGTGGACAGACATTGTCCCCCCACCTGCAAGTGTTGAGGGTCTACGTAGCCGCGGGAGCAAGACATGCGTCGCTGCCCCCTGCCCAGCCTCACTGCCGCCCGCGCCTGGAGAGGAGGGACTGCGGAGCCCGCACCTGCAAACTCGCCCTAGAAGTCTCCGGGTGCGGCAGGGGCCCCTCCCAATTCCCCACGGCCTCCACCTCCCGGCGGGTGAGTTTGCGCAGGTAACCCGAGCTAGAGGGCGGGCGCGCGGGGGAGGGGCGGGCGAGACCGGAGGAGAAAGCGCCGCAGGTGAGCCAGGTAGGGTGGCTCACCTGCCCGGGCCGCACTAGGGATCCTCGCCGGTGTCCCCGGGGATGGAGCCGTGGGGGGGTGTCTCAGAGGCTAAGTTAGGGCCCTGGGGTGACAGGTGGGGTTAGGAAAGGGGGGATTGGAGTAAAGTTTCTCCTCCCCCGCCCCTCCTGCTTGGGTTTGGCAGGTAGGGCGCTGGCGGAAGCGGTAGGAGCTGCTGATATAATGGGCTTTTGCCCGGGCGAGGTGAAGGGCTGGGGGCAGCGGAGAGCTGGAGTTGCCAGGCCTCCTGTGACCGTGACCCTGGAGGTGGAGAAATGAGGGAAGGCTCGCTACATCCGAGACTCCCTGTAAAATGGCTCCGGGTGCTCGGCTCCCAGCCTTTCTTCCTCCTCTTAACAAACCGTGTTTTTTCACGGAGGGGCTCCTACATGCCTACCTTGCTTTCCTCTCCCAACAGGTGGTCACTGCCCCTGTCCGGGGACCTGTGCCCATGACCCTAGTGGTGGTTTCGCTTTCTCCCCTCTCGGCGGTGTGAACGTGTGTCCGCAGCGTGATGGGCAACCAGGTGGAGAAACTGACCCACCTAAGTTATAAGGAAGTTCCCACGGCCGACCCGACCGGCGTGGACCGGGACGACGGGCCTCGCATCGGGGTCTCCTACATCTTCTCCAATGACGACGAGGACATGGAGCCGCAGCCGCCGCCCCAGGGGTCCGATGGAGGCGGCGGTGGCTTGCCCGACGGCGGAGACAGCCCGCCGCTGCCCCCGCCGCAGCCCTACGACCCACGACTGCACGAGGTGGAGTGCTCGGTGTTCTACCGCGAGGAGTGCATCTACCAGAAAAGCTTCGCGCCGGGCTCCGCGGCGCTGAGCACCTACACGCCCGAGAACCTGCTCAACAAGTGCAGGCCTGGCGACCTGGTGGAGTTCGTGTCTCAGGCGCAGTACCCGCACTGGGCAGTATACGTGGGCAACTTCCAGGTGGTGCACTTGCACCGGCTGGAGGTGAGCAACAGCTTCCTGACGGACGCGAGCCAGGGCCGGCGCGGCCGAGTGGTGAACGATCTGTACCGCTACAAGCCGCTGAGCCCTAGCGCCGTGGTGCGCAACGCGCTGGCGCACGTGGGCGCCAAGGAGCGCGAGCTGAGCTGGCGCAACTCGGAGAGCTTCGCCGCCTGGTGCCGCTATGGCAAGCGCGAGTTCAAGATCGGCGGCGAGCTGCGCATCGGCAAGCAGCCCTACCGGCTGCAGATCCAGCTCTCTGCGCAGCGCACCCATACGCTGGAGTTCCAGAGCCTGGAGGACCTGATCATGGAGAAGCGGCGCAACGACCAGATCGGGCGCGCAGCGGTGTTGCAGGAGCTCGCCATGCACCTACACCCGGCCGAGCCAGATGAGGGCGACTGCGACGCCGCGCGGACTACGCCGCCTCCTGGGCGCCTCCCTGCGTCCGGCCGGCGGGAAGAGGACCGAGAGGCGGTGGTGCACTGATGGGCGAGCTGAGTGCAGAGCTGTGAAAGGGAGCTGTTTGCAGCAGGCGCTGCCCCCTCCCTCCTCTCACTCCCTCCTCCACCACCTTCTGGGCCCCATCTGGGTTCCTGGGCCATTTGGAAAACCGAGAGTTGATGAAATGCGCAGCCAGCTGTGGCTCAAGCTTGTTATCTTGGACGGAGGAGGAAGAGGGAGCAGGTAGGAGCACTTTGGCTGGGGGCACTTCCTGCCCGCCTCCTCAATTTGTCTTCCTTTCCAAAGTGGGGCAAACTGTGAACTTGCCTGACGCTTAATCCCTCCTGGACCTGGGTCCAAAACCGACTCTTCTTAAGCGTGCGGGGGTGGAAAAAAGTTCAGAGTACCAACGCCTGCCATTGCCTCCTCCCCACTTCCTCTCCTATCCTGGGCTTGGAGGATGTCCTGTACGAAGGCCAAAGTGGGTTTGTGTCGTGCCAGGCCGGCAGAGAGCCTCTTATCTGCTACCCTCGCGGAGCTGTGTGTGGAATCCGGGAAGCTGGGGTGATTTCTGGGATTCCTGGGGTGCAAGGCTGGAGAAACCAGGACCAGGGAGCAGCAGACCAAAACCAAGCGGCCCCCTATGAAGTGTAACAAAGGGTTGTGTAAACTTGGGCTACAAAACAAAGACTTTGCTACCTCCCTCCTCCCCATCCCCAAGTAATTCATCTTCTGGAGCTGGCTTCTAGCTGAGTCTCCTGCTCCCTCCTGCTCCACCCGCCACTTCCCAGGTTACAAGTAAATCATTGTCACCGGCCAGCTAGGGGAAGGATTCAATTATGGTTCTGTTTTGTCGCCTTTGTTTCTCGCCTGCAATTGTAGGCACTTACAGCTGCGCTATTTGTTATCAGAGGAGGGAACAGCCCTTTGTGCCTCTGATCTAATTAAACCTGCTTGGCCATGTGCATCCTCAAGTCACACATGGGGTTGGCTGATGCCACCCCATAAAGTATCTGCTACAGAAGCAGCCCATCAGGGTTGGTTGCCCTGGCAGGAATGAGTCAGTCTCCTCTCCCACTCCCCACCCAACCCCCTTCCAGAACAGTGAAGATAACCTTTTTAAAATGTAAGGCTTTGTTGGTGGTAAACTCTTAGGCTGGAGGCATATTTCAGTAAGGTATTTATTTTGCTAGCCACACTTGATGCAATTTAATTTAATTCAAGATGCTGTATTGTTATATTGCAGCAGTCTCCTAGTTGCTTGGAGAATGCCCCTTCTGTATGCCTTCTCAATTAAGAGAGGTGACAGCAATCACAAATAATGCCACCTGGTGTAGTCAGTGCCATAGTGAAATGGCACGGGTGACAGTCCTAAAGCACCGGGTGGTGACTGTGGGATCCGGCAGGCTGGCCTATTCTATTTGCATCTGCTGCTGAGCTACTGTTTGCTTTACTATAAGGTTTTAAAAAATTTTACAATCTGTCCCTTGTATTCGCGTGAGCTCTTTAATGGCGCGTGCCCTCCATTTCAGAATGCTTTTCTGCTGTACACTGGCATTGCTGATGCTATCTAAAAGTTGAGTAAAGTTTTTGTTTCTCTTGGGAGTCATTGTAGATTACACAGAACGAGTCATTTTGTGACCCAATTCTTACAGTTGGAGTAGAATCGTTCTTGAGTGTTCTACAGCCGTGGCCATTCTTGGGCCTCCTCCTGGAGATCTCCAAATCAAGGCAACAAGACTTGAAGGATTTCTTTGTATACTTTTTTCGAACTTGGAAGTTGAGGCCATAATTTTTAAAACCCTAGACCTTCATAGCATCTCAACATGAAATAATTTGATTGCAAGGGCATTAGCTATGTTTCCTGTCTTTACAGGGATCATAGAACAAGTCCTAACACTTTGTTAAAGGTGAACCACACTCAGCCCCAGTCTGGGACTTTGGAGAAATGTCAGCCTCCTGATGGAAATGTACATCTCGTTGCCATGTTTAATAGTCTCTTTTCCTGCTCATGGAAAAGCGGAGCAAGGTAAACATGGGTCAAGACATTTAGCAGAGCCTACTACAGATTTGGGTTTTCTTTTATGCTTAACAAACCAACATGCAGAGAGCAGTAGGGAGGAAGAACAGAACAGCACTGCCTAGCAGCTCTGGGCTAGCTAGCCAGCTCTTCTTTCTGTTCTCCTTGTCGCTGTCTCCCTTCTTTGCCCTCAAATGGAAGGAGAATGTCATTGGTGACTGCGGTCTGACAGTGACTATCTCTTGCTACAGATGAACTGGTTTTTGTGAGAAGTCTCAACTTGAAGAACTCCGGTAAAATCCACACTAATAAAAGCATTCTGCCTCTAGAGAAGAGGTTTTTGATAATAGAGCCTGAAAATGAACTAGGAAAGGAAATAAATCTACTCCAGATGCTGCTTTCCCATGTAATGCAAGCATTTTTATAGGGTACCAGATGTGTGAAATGTGTAATACTTAGGAACAGCGATTGCACTGGAAGTTTTCTTAGGATTATAATGCTTAAAGGAAAGCAACAACCAACCTGTGGAGGCTGCAAGAAAGGGGAATCCGGTTGACTCTTGGCTCTTTCCTCAAGATGGCAGTGTTGTGGATGAGTGAGGTTTTAATGCCCAGGCGGTGGCTACATCTGGCACTTTAAGAAAATAAATATATTTAATTTTTGTTTCTCCTTAGGAATGAGACTTTAGAACTATTTTGTACTGTGAATTACGGATGCTCTTTGAAGGAAAGAGAAGTTGATTCTAATGTTCTTCAGAAGCTCTGGCAGGGATAAACAGGACACCTGACTAGAACATACGCTAAATGTAATCAGACAAATTCTATTTTCTTACCCGAGCAAATATTTTATTGAGACTGCTTATGTATGTCCCAGGAGCCCACGACTTCAGCTACACAACTTTTTTGTATTGAAAAAACTCATACTTTTTGTAACTTTGACTCCACATTTAATTTAAAATGACTTTATAGCACTAAAATGCCTAGCAGAAGACGTTACTCCAGACCTTTAAGGAAATTTTTAGTTTTTATGAAAAATGATGCTTCAGTGGTTAACTTGTCCTGTCGTTGGTGCTTCTGGCTCTAACGGCACCACTAGACAATACCGCAACCACGTGGAAACATATTTTTGGGAGCAAAACTTTAATTTTGTATGACATATGCTATGGAGAGTGAAGAAAATTTAAAGACTACTTGTTTTCTATTTTTTTTTCTTAACAAATGGAATCCACTGTGTTGAAGACTCTTGATATTATGTGATTGTCTAACCATTTTTTATAAATTAGAATAAAATCTAGTGTGATCATGGTCATTGAATGGATTTGTTTGGAAAGTTACATTTTGTGAATTTATTTTTTTAAATCAGGGTAACTATAATCTTGACTGGTTTCTTCAACTTTTTATTATGTTGGTTTGTCCATAGTTGTAATACTTGTGACCCACAGAGAATTACATTGACTAACACGATAAATTCCACATGTATTTTATTTCCCAGTGAATTGTGTAAACTTTATTTTTGTTGAAGATTGTATGTTAAATCAATGTTCTGTTCTCATACCACTTCTTGAGAAGGAGGTTCCAATTTGAAATTGTATCATTTCCTTCAAAATGAAGGGCAGTGCTTAGTTAAATAAAAGATTGATGACATCTTTTAAACCATTTCCTCTTCACTATGTCTTATTAAAATAAAATCTGTCAAGTCCTTTTGAAAAATGCTGTGAGGGTTTCCAATAAACCATCTATTAGAGTTAACTGATTTATATATTTTTTTCCACTCGTATATCGTTGTCTGCCATTTTTGGTTCGAATCGAAGCTACTCAACTGCAGTTTTTCTGAGAATATTGGTGCGTATCCATCTTTATATTGGTCAGTAAATATTTTGATGAATTCATTTAGTGACTGAAAGCCCTCCCTGCATTTACTTGGTGAGAATTAATCACCCATTGCTTCCAGGCTATCAGTGTTCATGAAAAATGTCTCCTGGACATAAATCTTCAATACGCATTGATTTTCAGAATCAATGCAAGCATCACTGGAAACCACACTCACGTTTTGGAATCTACACTGGGGAGTTTTGGTATTAAGGTGGGTAATCCATGTTGTGTCTTAAGTGGTTTGAGAGCCCCAGACAGAGGGAATGGGCTCGTGGAGTTAATTACAGAAAATGGGCAAGTGTGATCAGGTGGCATTGTTGGCATAATAAGGGAGGATAAGCCAGCAGTTGGTAAAGCAGATGTTGCATCTGGGACCAGTGTATCGGAGCTGCCAGCCCCTGAAGGCGTTACCACAATCCTGTGAGGTTCAAAAGACTGGGCTTTGTCAACAGGCTCCTATGAGAGTTTTAAGTGGGAAGAAAGTTGAATACTGAAGGTTATAGGGAGTTCCAGCAGCAGGAGACCATTTATCCCAGAGTGGGAGTTTTTAATTTATTGTGGTTCTCACTGCACAGGAAAGTAGCAGGGGAAGCCTAATACGGAAGGTGCATTTATTCTTGGGTGATTTTGGTGTAGGCTGCTGTTCCCATTTCTCCTAAGTGGACTGAGCTTGCTTAATGTAGGAAAATGACATGTTCGGAAGCATTTAAAAGGACCTCCAAAATGAACAGGTCCGGAATATGTGCAGAAGGGCTTTTATTTCCTTTGACTGAATTTACTGGAAAAACTGCTTATTGAACAGAATATAGCAATTTTATCTGCAGAGTAGATGCAAGAATGATTAGTGTCTGTATTTGCAATCACAACTAAGTTGTGTGAAGGGTCCTAATATTTGTGAATGGTTAAGTATTGTGAAGGGCTAAAGGATGCTGAGCCCTAGCTTGGGTACCAGAACATACAGAGGTTAAAAACAAAGAAGGAAACAATGAGAGTCCCTGCTCCTGAGCTTGTTTCTAAGGGGAGATCAGTTTCATCCTACATATAGGACAGATGGTAATAAAAGGTGGCCCTGTGAAGTGCTGATGGTTGGTAGGTATTCAGATAAAGCGAATGTGTGTATATTTAATTGAAACACTCCCACTGGAGAAATCAGACCAAAAACCTGAAGGTACAAATGATGGTGAAAAGGATGGAACTAATATAACTAATTGACAGAGTACTTAACTGAGAGACTTAAATCCCAAGTGCCTAACGTACAAAGGTAAACCAGAGCCTTAGTTTCTGTCCTCACATCTTTATATTCTAATAGGTAAGGCAGATAACTATGTACCAAAAAGAAATTCACAGGAAGGAATTCAATTACAGTTGTAGGTGCAATGAAGGAAGTGTACGGGGCCTATGGGCGAGGATCTCTCTCTGAGTCAGTGAGGGCTTCCCTGAGGAAGCGTTTATGCTGAACTTCGGAAGAAGTAGAGGAGAAAGCCAGGTGTTTCAGAGGGCACTGATTACCTGAATTCCAGGAGGAAGGCTGGGAAGTGAATGAATGAATGTTGAGTGCTCTCAAAATGCCTTTGCTTCATGCCCAGTAGTTGTCCATTGCTCCTTGGGGTTCCCTTCCCCAACGTGTTGTCTGATTCATTCATGTACCACTGATGCTTAACACAGGACCAGGCAGAGAGACTCTTGCTCCAAGTTTGAGTGAGTGTGTGACTTTGGAGGGTGGGGTTTACTAGACTAAAAAGCCCCCATATTATCTCAGGGTGATGTCATGACTACGGTTTGAAGAGGGAGAAGTAGCAGTTGCTTTTAGGATGATGGAGCAGGGAGAGCCAATGAGTGACTCTGTGCTCCCCTCTCCCAGGACTAGAGGTTGGCCTGTACTACTGATGACTTAAATTGCCAGCCAGGTTACAAAGTGGGGTGTGAATCTGGGCTTTTGCCCGATGCAAGTGTGAGAAGTGGCACAGGCCAACCTAGATGGGAGCAGAGGTAAAACGGAGCAAGAGGTTTTACAGCCTACATGCCACAGTCTTGGAATTGTGGTGGAGGAAGAGAGTATTTTGTTCAGTTGGCCAACACAAGCCACTTAAAAAATAGTCACTGGGGGGCTGGCCCTGTGGCCCAGCAGTTAAGTTCTCATGCTCCGCTGCAGGCGGCCCAGTGTTTCGTTGGTTTGAATCCTGGGCGCGGACATGGCACCACTCGTCAGGCCTTGCTGAGACGGCGTCCCACATGCCACAACTAGAAGGACTCACAACTGAGAATATACAACTATGTACTGGGGGGCTTTGGGGAGAAAAAGGAAAAAAATTTTAAAATCTTAAAAAAAGAATAGTCACTGTCTTGTGTCTTGATGAATGTAGCCATAAATGACTCAGAAGATGAGTTCCCTGCTGCTTTCTTTGGGAAATTTGTATGACAATGTAATTAACTCCCAAAGTCTGGCTATCTTGATATCAAGGGCATTCTTTGTAACCTCCTAACTTTGCGGATTCTCTGTTGTTAGGCTAAACTGGAGGTCGAGGGTCTGACCAAGGCACACAGAATTGACTAGTGGTTCAGGCTTGACAGTCAAGCTACCGGGTTTCTCTACTCCAGGCTCTGATGCCTTTTAAGGTGGTATAACATTGGGAGAGATCGTGTATTTGCTTAGAAGCTTTATTTCTTCTCTACAATGTGGCTTGTGACATTGGTCCATTCACTTAATTCTCTGAATTTCAGTTTTTTTGTAAAATAATATAATATGTAATATATATAATACTATAATTGGACTATAATAATAGTGTCTACTTCAAGTGGTGGTTGTGGGCACAAGACGAAACAATGCATATAAGGCCCAGATCAGTTTATGATTAGCTAGAGAAAATCTGGGATATTGTGCATTCAAAAGCCTTATTCAAAATAAATAAAATTACTATCTGGGAGAAAGAGGTCTTCTCTTTAGTCTTAGAGAATTTCTTAGCTAGATACAAGAATTTGGTAAGATAAGAAAGAGATAACTCCAGTTGATTCTTTAGCTGTTTGGCCACTGCTGTAGTATTTGAAATTTTATTTTATTTTTTTTGCTTTTTCTCCCCAAATCCCCCTGGTACATAGTTGTATATTTTAGTTGTGGGTCCCTCTAGTTGTGGCATGTGGGACGCTGCCTCAGCATGGCTTGATGAGCGATGCCATGTCCATGCCCAGGATCTGAACCTGCAAAACCCTGGGCTGCCGAAGCGGAGTGTGCGAACTTAATCACTTGGCCACGGGGCCTGCCCCTGAAATGTTTCTCGAGCTTTGGTCATTAGTAGATGAACCATTTAACTTGTTTATACATTTTATTATGTTTACTAATTAATTCACCAAATGTTTCCTGGGAACCTTTAAGGTCCTAGGTGCTGGAAAACCCAGGGAGGATAAGAAGGGTTACTGCAGTAATCATTTTAACAATGATGAGGTCACCTTGCCTGCGCTGTCCTATTTTATTCATCACAACAGTGTTTCTGGATAGGTGCTAATATCTTCATTTTGTAGTTGAGGAAACAGGCTGAGAGAAATGAGATGATTTGTCCACAGTCACATGGCTAACAAATGACAGCTTCTGGCCTGGAACAGAAATGCTGGTCTCCAAAGCCCTAGGCTAGGGTTCTCCACTGAAAGATCGTCTGACCACACCCACCCTTTTGGCAACCCCACCCTCCTCCTTAGCCATGGAGAAGTCTTAGGACGTTATTCTGCTCCAACATGTGGCTTGAAGCATTATCTGAATGGCACGTCTGCTTTTGCTCTTATTGCAGTAGCTCTAGAGGTAGTGAGCCTGGGAGGCCAGAAGACGCAGGAGCAAGAGGACGGGCCACTCTCAGCCAGGAGGGATTTCACGTGCTCATCGTGAGTAACACTGACAAGCCCAGTAATTGACCTTCCTATAATTACCCCCACCTTCCCTGTGGCTGAGCACTTCCTTTCCCCCTTCAGGCTGATGGCAAGTCATGCTGGCCTGCTTTGAATCATGACTCCAACTGCTGATCTGCTGTGTGACCTTGGGCAAGTTAGTACCTTCTTAAGCCACTTTGATTTATCTAAAAATTGGGGCCACTAGGGGTGCCTACTCCCTAAGGCTGTTAATTGGCTTACATGAGATCATGTAAATCAGGCGCATCATGGGGCACTCAGGTGTGGCATGGTGGCCATATTGGTTGGCTCTGCCACATATAGCTCTGCTACGAATATAATATATGACCTTGAGCAGGTCTCTTTACTATGCCAGGACCCTGGATCTATGCTTCTGTGTGTGGAGCACCAACACCATCAGGAGTCTATGATAACATCAAGTGCAACTTTATCCTTTGACAAGGTTATAGAAGTTCCTAGTTGCTCTGCTTATTAAGTAATTAATGAGTACTAATTAATACTGATTCCTTGGCCATAGTCTTACACCTCACTTATGTAAAAAATTAATATATAAATTTAAAAAAAATTAATAATATTAATAAGGCCAGGCCTGTGGCTGAGTGGTTAAGGTTCTGTGTTCTCCAGTTCGGCAGCCTGGGTTCCCTGGTTCGGATCCCCATCCCGATCCTGGGCGGGGACCTACTCCACTCATCAGCCATGCTGTGGAGACATCCCACATATAAAAAATAGAGGAAGATTGGCGCAGATGTTAGCTCAGGGCTAATCTTCCTCAAGCAAAAAAAGGGGAAGATTGGCAATGGATGTTAGCTCAGAGCAAATCTTCCTCACCAAGAAAGAAATAATAATAATATTAATAATAAGATGACTGAATTTCAGGGAGTGCTTTTATTGTGAAAAGTAGGGACTACACACAAAACTTTTTTTCTTGAACTGGCAAATTTTGTTTTGATCTTTCATATTAGAAACCAAATCTGGGCCATGGATGAGGAAAAAGGTAATGATAGGAGTAAATTAATCTGTGTCTCCTTTGTTTTGGAAAAAGAGTGTTTGGAATTTTTTTTTTTTAACTTTTCAGTTTTGCTTTTGGAACACCAATTGTTTGTTTGTTTGTTTTTTCCATTCTAGAGTACATTTCTCTTTGCTACCTGGCTGTACTCTTGGCCAATACATTATAGCCCATGGAGAGAATTCTCTTATATCTCAATAGATATGCAAGATTTAGTCTACTTTATTCCAGCGGAGTCTGTTTCTTCTTATATTTCAGAAAGAGCAAGGTTCTTCATAAAGCCATGAAGCATTAAATGGTGGCAGTTCTTTGTGCGGACATCAGTTTTAGTACTTTTTATAAAAAGCGTTTATTTTTTATAGTATCATACAGAATAGTTTTACACAAGACATGTTCTCCTTCGTTTCTCCTCCTCTCTCCCCCAGCTAAGAATTGGACTATTTTCAGTTGGTCTTATCAAGCCTTAAGAGATACTTTTCTGCAAGGCCCTGTTGCTTTCATTGCAATTCCAAATGGCATTCTTGTCTAGAACTGTGTTCATTTATTCTTTAAGTATTCACTCAGGCCTATCAGGCAGTGTGCTACCCACTAGGGCTAGAAGGAGGAATGCCATGTGGTCCCTGTGCTCCAGGTGCCAGCCCACATTCTGCTGAGGAAGACAGATGGGCAAACAGTAAGTGCAATACCTTGTGATAAAAGTGTGATGATAGAGAACAGGCAGGCACCAGGCATTATGGTGACATTGGTGAGGGGTTGGGGGAGGGGAGGCTGGCAGCTAACCCCACGTGCTGGGGCTGGGGAAGGGTCCAGGATAGGTTTCCTAGGGAGAGGTAAGTAGGTAGGGAGAGGTCTTATCAGAGAAAGATTCTGACATAATTCTGCTCCCAGCTCATCAATCCTTTATTTTAGGAGTAAAACCTCATCTGTCTTTGGTATATGGCTTGGGGGGAGGTGGGGCATGAGAACAAATGCTATAAATTGCTTAGTAATTCCTTTTCTCTTTTTCATAGTGCTGGTATAAATTTCAGCCAACTAGGGTACATTATTGGAAACTCTGAAAGGATATTAATTTTACCCCAGTAAAAGTGTTCTCCTATCTTTAGCACCATCATTCAGCTGACTGTAGGCATGGCCGAGTAGTTCCAATATGGTGAGGGTTGAGGCTGCCCTTTCTGTGTTTTGAGGGAGCTGAGAGGCATGGTGGAAAACATGGGCCAGTGTTGGAGTCAGCCCTGGGCTGTCACCCCAGCACCTCTTCTTTCTTTGCCACCTGGGCAGATGACCTCACCTGGCTCTGGAAGCTGCAGTGTATTAATTTGTAAAGTGGGAATAATATGTCATCTACCATGCAGGGTTGTGGTTCATGGTAATATACATAAATCCCCCAGAAGTAGTCCTGGCACAAAGGTATATGCTCAGGGATT
The DNA here is from genome assembly GCF_041296235.1 of Equus asinus. Classification (NCBI taxonomy): domain Eukaryota; kingdom Metazoa; phylum Chordata; class Mammalia; order Perissodactyla; family Equidae; genus Equus; species Equus asinus. Next base: position 70,833,316 of record NC_091801.1, on the reverse strand, counting down.
GGTTGCTGTCTTTATCCATTTTCTCTTCTTCAGTTTTGCCCAGTGTTCATAACTCAAATCCAAAATCTCATAGATGAATTTCAGATTGGAGCTGGTTAAGCCAAACAAATCTAACCAGTGTTAAGATGGTCAGAGATGGTGCAACCTTTGGTTTTGTAATGGTTCAAACTATCTGGCCCCAGGAGTTTAGGAGAAAATCATAAATATATGTGGATACACACACGTAAGCATACACACACACACATGCACACACATACACACCAAGCCAAGCCTCGTGCATCATTCCATCTGAATCTTTGGTTTCTACCCAACCTGACAACCTAAGAAGGGAAGCTCAGGCATTGATATCGTCATGAAGCTATAACTGTTTTACTCCTCCCGGGTTAATGCCTCTCTCTGCGTGCCCTTTAAGACGATGAATATTTTCTATTAATGTAATTTTATTACTTTTTTTAATATTTCAAAAATAATATATGCTTAATATAAAAGAAGTTCAAATACCAAAGTATATAAACTCAAAGTAAAGGACATCCTCCATTGCCTTCTCTCACCTTGTTCACTCTAACCAAGGGTTATCAATATTAGATGTGTTGTGTGTTCCTTCTAGACTTTTTTCTATTAACATTCAGATATGCTCATCTGCATATATTTTCCAGTGTTTTAAATTAGATCATGCTACCCATATTACTCTGCCCCCCCTTTATTTACTCATCAATAAATCAACTTTATTTTATATTACTACATCAAATGTCTAGAACATTCTTTTTAAACATCTGTTGAGTATTCCATGGTAAAAAGCTTCTGTTTCTTATTTATGCATTTTCTCATTGATGCCCATTTAAATCATACCCAATTTTTCCAAATTATAAATGATACCACAAACATCTTGCTATACCTGTTCTTGGCATATATGTGAGTATTTCTGGAGGATATAATTACTGAAGTGAAATTTCTGGATTAAAGGTTATGCAAAATTTAAATTTGATAGGAACGACCATATGGACCTCTATAGAAGATTGTGCCAATTTACAGTAATGCTTATAACATTCTCAAGTGTTTGAAAATATTTACTTATTCATAGGTAAAAAGTAGTATAGTGTTTGAGTGTCTATGAGAGATTTATTTTTTATCACCTGAGCTAGTCTCATTGGTGTTTCCAAGAACTTTTTTTTTTTTTTAGCAGTTTTTACCAGTTTACCAGTTTACCAGTTTTATTTTGTTACAAACACTCTAATTCTCTCCAAAGCACTTGGTTGTTCGATCAGCCTGGTGAATTCTAGAGTCCAATCTATGAACAAACAATAGAAAGGCAGGAGTGGAAGGTATCCAAAATTATCCTTCTTTTAAAAATGTAAATCAGAGTGTGCAGCATACTGTTTTACACCCTTTAGTGGCTTCCAGTAGTGCTTAGAATTAAATCTAAGTTCCTTATGGTGGCCTGTTGGCCTGTACAATCTGGCCTCTGCTGATGTTGCCAACCTCACTTCTTATCACTCCCCCTCGCAGGGGACATTCCACCCTCACAGGCCTAGATTTATTTTCCTAAATACACTAAGGTTTTCCTTCCTGGCTTTAGAGTAGTATTTTTCAGACTTTGACCTGCAATAAGAAATGCACTGTGTATCACAACTAAATGCCCACATATATGTCTATGTGTGTGTGTATGTATATGTATGAAATATATATGTATATATCTGAATATACATGTACCTGAAACTAAAATTTTGCCAAACATTTCCTAACTGTACCATGATGTCTTGTAGTAAGATGATGTGGTAGGCAGAATAATGGCCCCCCAAAGATGTCTGCACCCTAATCTCCAGACCTGTGAATGTGTTTTCTGATCAGTCGAAATCTCAAAATTGAGGATTCTCTGGGAAGGAGAGCCAATATCCAGAGCCTTCTCTTTTCACCAGTTTACAGCATCACCTTGGAAAAACCTTAAATTTTAATGCCTATTACATCCTTAGCCCTTACTTGGGAAATGCCAGTTACCACGTGTTTGGTGCCTCCACAGCCCTGGGTTAGGCATGTTAGGGAAATATGAATCCTGTTCAGAGGTATATATAATACTTCCATAGTTGTGTGCTTGTTGGAGAAATCAGATTAAAGGGTCAGAAGAAACTTGAAAGTAATAAAGACAGAAGGAGACATTCAATTGTGAGATGTAGTTAGGGGCAAGAGGACATTTTAGTCCCCTTGGTCATCTCTAGTGATGACAATAGTCATTTGTAATGTGATGCATTTCCAAAGCACCTTTCACAGATTATCGCATTTGGTCTTGGCACCCTCTCCTTCACGTATTATGTATTACTATTCTCTTGAACAGGTGTGGAAATTGAGCCTCAGGGAAAGAGAAATAAAATATTTATTTCTCTTAATTTTGAGTACATACTGTAGGCCAGACTTCATGGTTGGAATCTTACAAATGGTATTTCAGTGAATCCCCAGCATAACCTGGGAAGTGGGCACTGAGATTCTCATTTGACAGAGGAAGTTATGACTCCTCCAAGATCGCTGAGCTGTGAAAGGGACCAAATAAGTTTCAGTCCAAGTTATCTGACTCCTGGGCCAATGCTTTTCCTGCCACGTTACAGTTACTTCCAGTAGCTACACTCACTGTCATTTGCAAGCATTTCCCAAATCACATAATCATAAAGGCTTCTCTTCAGATTTCTGCAGTGCTGCTGAAAGTTGGGGAGGTGGAATATTAGACTTAGATCTTTTTCAGTGGCCCCTGTTACTCTGAAAAATGAGTTGAAGGCAAGAAACTGAACAATCCAACTGAGAGATGACAGAGAGCTAAGGAAGACGGGAGCCTCATGTGCAAAGGACTTTGATTTTTTACTTTAACTTTTTATTTGGGCATAATTTCAAAATTGCTTGAATAAGCACAGTGCAAAAGAATCTCTATCTACCCTGCATGCAGATTCATCTTTTCTTAACGTTTTATTCCATTTGTAAAGTGCAGGGGGGATAAATGTTTTTAATGTCATTCTTGCCCAAGGATTCTGTGTGTCTAGCAGCTCTTTTATGCCTCATTTGAATCGTCCTACAGCTCAACTCTCTTATTCACACTTTCCTACCTGTGTTCTCAGTTCAGTTTGCTTTTTGCCCAGGATGTCCTTCTCTCTCCTATTGTAGGTACGAGTCAGGCTCTGCTACTGGTCAGCTTGAATTTGGATCATTGCTCTATCGCTTACTAGCCATTGTAACTTTGAGAGAGGCAGTTTCTCATCTGAAAACATGGGCCTGAAGTAGCACCTTCTGGAGTGGTTGTGGAGATTACATGGAATCATATGAGAAAAAAGTTTAGCCACAGGACCAAGCATATCCCCTAGAAATGCAAACTCACATTGCAAGGGACCCAGATTCATCCTATAGTCATTTGTACAGCTGTACCAGTTGTTAAAATACTGAAACACTTTATATCAGTTGATAAATACCTGCTTCCCTGAAACCCACCCCTCCCCACCATTGCACTCCCATCTTCCTGGCCCCCTGGCCACTGCCCTGGGACCCCCAGGGATATCTCCACTAACAAGGACATGCTTGCAGAGCTGGGGCCTCCAGCACTCTGCTGCAGCTCCGTGTGCAGCATTTGGATTGGTTAATGACTGCTGAAAAATGCTAATATCACTGCAGAATATTAGCTTAGTGCCTATAAATATTATCGCCCCCGTTTACAAGTGATGAAGTAAGCTGTGGGAGGGAATGAGTAACTGCCCAAGGTTACACAGCTAATAATGACAAACCTGAGACTATGTAATCTCCAAAACCACGTTCGGTTTCTATGGAGTAGAGTCCCAGTCTTCAAGCCTGGTTCAGCCCCCTTGACCTGGGGCAGGGACTTCATCTTTCAGAGCGGGAACAGAGTGAGAATGATTCTTCTGGCTTCTCTACCTCTCCAGGCATTGAGAAGTGCTGATGGAGAGAAATTTTCCTTCTGTTTCTGTTCGGGGCAAATAATGAAACTCTGTGGTCAATTTTAGGCCAGAGACCAAACTCGAGTCGTTAATTATTCACAGAGCTGATAATTCTGCTCTTCTTTTGAAACTGCTAAACCTGTTGAGACAAGCCAGCACTACAAAGCTGGTAAAACAAACTTTTTGAAAATAGCTTGTTGAAGCAGATCTCATGAATATTTTTAGAGAGGGAACATGAGCCAATGAAAGTAAAGATATAATGCACGGAGCGTGACCCTGGGAGCCAGAGAGACTCCGCTGATGAGCTGTTTGCTGTTGGGCAAGTCAAGTAATAAGTAACGTTTGCTTCATCACTTGGAAAATGAGAATAAATACCTTGAAGAGTTCTTTAGAGTCAGATACAATGGGTGCACAGCCCTGAGCTCAGTGCCTGGCACCAAGAGTGAGAGTCAAAATATTTACTAACCTGGACTACAAGACCCTAAAGAAAACAGAGTCATCCTGAATCAACATCCCAGACGCCAACCGGCAGACCAGGAGTTAACCCTTACCTTAGGAGTAACCCCTACCTAAACGCAGCTATTTACCATGGGAATGGAAATTTTTAGCTGCTGTACTCAGGTTCCTCGCTGAAAAGCAGCCCTGCCTGGCAGGAGAAGAAAGTACTCAGCCACCGTTGGGTCTGTTCTTCATTATATGAGAAAGACAAGAGACAGCTGATAATTTGAGGGTTGGTTTGTTTCCAATAACACAGAAGGGGTAAAGGGGAAAGTTGAAGCCTTTCTCTCTTCTCCTTCCTGGTCTCACTCCCCAGAAATAACAGTTAGTAGCAGATTCTTATATCTCTTTCTAGAAATTAGCCAATTACCCTTCCTTCCTTCCATGCAAATGAAATCATAATATAATAATCACTAATATATCTCATGTGCTGCCTGGGAATATTTTAAGCATCTTGTATGAACTATATGTTATTTAACCTCATGACAACTCTGTGAAATAAATACTGCTTTTATTTACATATTTTAGATGGGGAAACTGAGGCCCAGAGAGGTTAAATCATTTGCTTAAAGTCACACAGGAGGTAGGAACAGGAAAAGAACCCAGGAAGTCAACATACATCCATCTTATTCTATTTTATGCTTGCATAGCATGTCTTAATATGGATGAACCATAACTTATTGTTGGATATTGAGATTTTCCGAATCTGTTCTAATAATCTCAGCTGCATCGAACATCTTTGTATATTAAGTTTTAACTTTTATTCGATATCTACTTTGTGCCGGGCATTCTGGGACACCCTTTTACATGTATATTGTCATTTAATGCTCACAGCCACTCCATGAGGTTAAGAATCATCCATTTGGCAATATCCTCAATTGTAAGGACACTGAGATTCTAAGCAGTTAAGTAACTTGCCCAAGGTCCCAGAGTTAGTGAATAGCAGTAGGTGGAACTGAACTCAGGCTGTCTGATTCCAGAGCCTGTGACACCAGTGTCGCTATGGAGCATACATGGCCATGAGCAAAAACATCCACGAGGAAGTCACACATCTACAGAAATCTCCTTTTAATACTATCATCCTTTTATATTTTTTCTTATGTATTAATCACCGAGACTCCATTTTCATACATAAAAAACAGAGTTAATAATACCTCCTGCTATGGACTGAATTGTGTTCCCCCAAATTCACGGTGAAGCCCTAAGTCCCAATGGGATGGTATTTGGAGGTGAGGCCTTTGAGAGGTAATTAAGTGTAGATGAGGTCATAAGGGTGGAGCCCCCCTGATGGGATTAGTGTCCTTATAAAAAGGGACGCCGGAGAGCTTGCTTCCTCCCTCTCTCTCCACCTTGTGAGCACACAGCGAGAAGGTGGCCATCTGCCACCAGAACCTGACCGTACTGGCGCCTTGATCTTGGACTTCTAGCTTCCAGAACTGTGAGAAAAATATTTCTGTTGTTTAAGCCCCCCAATCTGTGGTATTTTGTTACAGCAGCCCAAGCAGCTAATACACCCACCTTATGAAATTATTTTAAAGATTAACAGAAGCAATGAGGTAAAGACATCTAGAATAATTTCTAACATGGATTATGGAGTTATCACAAGCCAGGTATTGTTCCAAGAGCTTCACATGTGTATTGGCTTGCTAGGACTGCCACAGCAAAATACCACCAACTGGGTGCCTTAAAACAGCAGAAATTTGTACTCTCACAGTTTTGGAGGCTAGAAGTCTAAAATTAAGGTGCTGACAAGGCCAAACTCTCTTAAAAGCCTCTGGGGGAGGATCCTTCCTTGCCTCTTCCTAGCTTCTGGTGGCCCGAGGTGTAATCTCTGCCTCCGTTGTCACATGGCATTCTCCCCGTGTCTTCACGTGGCCATCTTCTTATAAGGACACCAGTGATATTGGAGGAAGTGCCTACCTTATTCCAGTATGATCTCATTTTTAACATCTACAATGACCTTATTTCCAAAAAAAAGTCCTATCCTGAGATATTGAGGGTTAGGACTTCAGCATATCTTTTCTGAAGGGAACAATTGAACTCATCACAATACATATTACCTCACTCAATGACCGCTGTAACCCAATGGAGCAGAGATTATTATTGTTCCCATTTTAGATATGAGGACACCGAGGCTCAGAGAATTCACAGAACTTGTCCAAGATCATACAGTGACTAAGCAAATGTATGCTGTACTACTTCTTGCTTAGTAGAGTTTGGGAGCATAGTAGGCACTCAGAAAAAAATGATTTTATTATTCTTTTTCTTTATTTTATTTCAAAATCCCTCGCAAATGACCATATATTCTAGAGCAGGGGTAAGCAAAGATTTGATGAAAAGGGCCAGATAGTAAATACTTTAGGTTTTACAGATGACGTGGTCAGTCTTTGTTGCAGCTACTGAACTCTGCCACTATAGCATGAAAGTAGCCAAAGATAATATGTAAGCAAATGAGCGTGGCTGTGTTCCAATAAGGCATTATTTGCTAAAATAGATGGTGTTTATCCATTCATCAGTTGATAGACATTTGGGTTGCTTCCACCTTTTGGTTATTATGAATAGAGCTGCTATTTGATAGTGTCCTTTCAAGCACAAAAGTTTTTAATGTTGATGAAGCCCAATTTATCCATAGTTTTCTTTTATTTCATGCTTTTGATGTCATAGCTAAGGAAACGTTGCTTAATCTGATGCCATGAAGACTTGCTCCTGTGTTTTCTTCTAAGAGTTGTATAGTTTTAGTTCTTAAGTTTAAGTTTCTCATCCATTTTGAGTTAACTTTTGTATATGGTCTTAAAGTAGGACCCAATTTCTTTCTTTTGCATGTGGATATCCAGTTATCCCAGCATCATTTGTTGAAAATGCTATTCTTTCCCCCACTGAATAGTCTTGGCATTCTGGTCAAAAATCAATTGACCATCAAGGTAAGGGCTTATTTCTGGACTCTCAATTCTATTGCATTGTTCTCTATGCTTATCACCATGCCACTTCCTCACTGTCTTGATTACTGTGTTGCTGTGTTGTAAGTTTTGAAATCAGGAACTTTGAGTCCTCCAATTGTGTTCTTTCTTTTCAAGATTGTTTTGGCTATTCTGGGGCCCTTGCATTAACATATAAATTTTAGGGTCAACTTGTCAATTTCTGCAAAAAAGCCAGCTGGGGTTTTGGCCAGCTGGGGATTTAGGATTGCAGTGAATCTTCAGATCAAGTTGGAGAGTATTACCATTGTAACAATATTAAGTCTTCCAATCCATGAACATGAGATATCTTTCCATTTATTTATGTCTTCATTAATTTCTTTCAATAGTGTTTCGTAGTTTTCAATGTATAAGTCTTGCACTTCTTTTATTAAATTTGTTCTTAAGTATTTTGTTCCTTCTGATGCTATTATTAATGGAATTGTTTTCTTAATTTTATTTTCAGATAGTTCAAAGTGTATAGAATTATATTTAATTTTTGTATACTGACTTTGTATCTTGTAATCTTGATAAACTCAATTTTTTGTCTTAATTTATCTTTTTAGTCTACTCCTTACTTTTTTCTATAAACAAGATCATGCTGTCTGCAAATAGAGATGATTCTACTTCTTCCTTCTCAATCTGAATGGCTTTTATTTCTTTTTCTTGTTTAAATGTGCTGGCAAGAACCTCCAGCACAGTACTGAAGAGACATGGCAAGAGCTGATATCTTGTTCCTGATCTTAGAGGAAAAACTTTCACTCTTTCACCATTAGATAGGATGTTGGCTTTGGGTTTTTCATAGATACCATTTATAAGTTGAGGAGATTCTTTTCTATTCTTAGTTTGTTGAGTGTTTTTATCATGAAAGAGTGTCGGATTTTGTCAGGTATTTTTTCTGCTATTGAGATGATCATGTGATTTTTTGAACTTTGTTCTATTAATATGGTGTATTATATTAATTGTTTTTTGTATTGAACCAACCTTGCATTCCTAGGATAATCTCACTCATTCATGGTAAACAATTCTTTCTATATGTTGGTGAAGTCAGTTTGCTAGTATTTTTATGAGGATTTTTTGATCTGTATTTATATGGCATATTGATCTGATTCTTATGATGCCTTTGTTTGGTTTGATATCAGGATAATGTGAGCCTCATAGAATGGTGTAGGTCTCTGCTTATTTACTTTTTTAATTAGTTTTTATTTTTGTTATTTATATTGAACAATCTCAATTGACCTGTCTTTAAGTTTACTAAATCTTCTGCCTGCTCAAATCTCCAGTTGGGCATAATTTCTATCTTTTTATTGATAATCTACATCTGGTGACATATTTTTCTCATACTTTCCTTTAATTCTTTAGACATGGTTTCTTTTAGTTCTTTAAATATATTTATGAGAACAGATTTAAGCGTCTGCCTAGTAAGTCCAATGTCTGGACTTTCTCATGAACAGTTTCTGTAAACTAATTTTTCCCTTTGTCTAGGCCATGCTTGCTGATTTCTTTGCCTGTCTCCTATTTTTTTGCTATTGTTATTGAAAACTGCCCATTGTAAATAATGCAATGTGTCAACTCTGGAAATCAGATTCTCTGTCTTTTCCAGGCTTTGTTGTTGTTGCTATTATTTGTTTGTTTAGTGACTTTTTGGACTAATTCTGTAAAATATATATTCTTTGTTGTGAGTGGCCACTGAAGTCTCTATTCAGTTAGCTTAGTGGTTAGCTAATGACTAGACAGAGATTTCCTTAAAATTCCTTGAATTTATAATCTCTCAGCCTTTTTAAGGGCTGTGTGTGTGTGTGTTGAGTTATGTTTTCAGTGTTCTGGCAGACGGTCTACAATTCCATCTTATCCTTTACTCCTTGCTCAGGTGGAGACTCAAGATAACCAGAAGTGAGAGAGTAGGACCTTCTCCAGTCTTTCCTGGGCATATGCACAGTCCTGAAAATGCATATGAGCTTCTAGATTCTCAGGAATATGTTGAAACTTTTCAAAGGCCCCTATGGATATCTCATTAGCCAGTTTTTCTTTTTAAAAATTTTGGTTAACCTCTTGTTAGCTGTAACCATTAACACCTCCTCAGTCAGCTGTGATATTAAACAATTGCCACTGATTGTATTTAACAAATACTCTGTGGGTAGGGCTCTTCACAAAGAGCAAGCTCTGATTAGGTCAAATAAAGACAGTCCTTGAAAGTGGAGCTTTTTAGGGAACTGCCAGGCAGGTCAAATAGTGACAATTCTCTGGGAATGGGGCTTCTGGGGAGCTCCAAACCCATTTGCTTCCCTCAGTAGCTTCTAAGTGCTGGTTTTCACAGCTCCTGTAGTTGTGAGGTTTTTGTCTTTTTGTGCTACTGAATTGCTAGAGAGAGGGTGCTGGGCATAAGTCAAGTTAAAATGCCACAAGGCACATTCTCCTTGCCAAGATTCAGCCATTTTTCTTAAATAAATGCTGTTTGGATTGTTGCAAGGCTTTGATAATTTTTCAGAGTGCTGAAAAAGTTAATTTTGACAGTTTTCTCTGGTGTTCTCCTTGCTTTTATGGAGAAGTGGGTTTCAGAGGTCCTCAGTTGACCATTTCAGAACAGTCAGTTGTATATACATTTTCTATAGCTTGTAACAAATTGCCACAAACTTCACAGCTGAAACAACACGGATGTATTATGTCAGAGGTTTTGTAGGTCGGAAGTTCTGGCACAGAGTAACTGGGTTTTCTGCTCAGGTCCTACAAGGCTTAAATCAGCATGTTGGTTGGATAGTATTCTCTTCTGGAGCCTGAGGTTTTCTTCACACTCATTCAGGGTATTGGCAGGTGGTTGTTGGTTTTACTACTGAGCTCTCTAATTTTTTGCTGATGGCTAGCGGTCCATCTCAACATCTAGAAGCCACTTTTAGGTCCTAACCATGATCTGGAAGCTTACTCCTTCAAAACCAGCAGGAAGAATCTTTCTCCAGTCTGTTAAGATGGAGTCTGACATTACATAACCTAATCATGGGAATTACTGTCCTATCATATTCACAGGACCTGCACATACTCAAGGAGAGGGGATTGTATGGGGAATATCCACTATGGGGTGGGATTCTTGGAGGCCATCTTAGAATTCTTCCTACCATAAGCTTAAGTGTGGGTTTTCAAGCGTTTGGCTACAAGACACATCATTTTCAGCTATATTCCATTTGTGTAGCACTGTTTTATATAGCACTTTCATAAAAAGTTAATCTAATGTAATCTTCCGAACAGCTCTCTGAGATAGGCGGGGAAGGTATTCCTAAACCCGTTTTAGAAATGTGAACCAAAAAGCTCAGAGAGATTATATGACTTGTTCATGAGCACACAGCTAGTGAGAGGCAAATTAATTCCTCTGACTCTGAGTGGAGTGTCCCCTGCCCTACCACACACCTGCCTGCCATGTTAAGAGTCAGTCCTTTCTGAGTTTGGCTTGCTACATGGCAATGAGTATGTGAGTGCCTGAGGCTTCTTTAAGGGGCTTTGTCTCTGCAACAGTCTCGCCCTGGGCTCCTGCATCTCCTATGTGTATTTAGGGAGAATACCTGAGCATGGGAAATAGTATTAACCAGGAATTTCAATAAAATGGAGTTTTCAGGGGTGAATTGCAATTTAAATAGCTGAAAAATGCCATTTACTTCCAGCAATATATTCTGAATGCTCCCTCTGGCCCAGCTCAAAGGGAGCAGACAGTCATCTCCTGCAGAAAGTAAATGGGATTTTTATTTTTGTCTTGATAGTGCCTTGAAATCAGCCATCTCGAGGCAGGCAATGGGGCCTCGGTGAAGACACATCAGGAGGAACAGCAGAAAGTTCGGAAGGTAGTCAGCCAGTGACCAAACTCACTCTCCCTTTAATTTGATGGTTTTGTAAGTGGTAGAAGAATTTAATCATTTAAGACTAGTTTTCCTATCTCCCTATACTTAATCTTCTGGTTCAATGTATCCAGTCATCCAAAAGGTAGTGGGGATTCTTTAGTTCCTATTCAAACCTTTTAATTATTCTGTGTCTTTCTGCAGTAGTGCAAATGGCTCTCATCATTCAATCCTTCAAATGTTTGAGGGCCGTGGAACTGGGATGTTGGTTCCCAATCCAGATTTCCTTTCCCCCACCCCTGCGCAGACTCCCCAGCTTCCATGAGAAGCTGCTTCCCATCTTCTACAAGGGCCAGCCCCCTTGCCTCAAAGTGGCAACATGCTCCAGAGCTCCCCCTGCCATCAGGCTGAGCTAGATCCAGCTGAGACCACATCCCTGCCTAGCCTCCTCCCCTGCCCATCCTGCTTCCTGCATTTCCTCTCTCCTGAGAGCCCTCCCCAGTCAGTGAATCACATTCACCCAAATCACTGCCCCAGGTGCTGCTTCGATGGGCCTGGCCTAAGACACAGTGTAAAGAAGTTCTGCCCTGCCCTTCCTCCAGCTTAGTTAAAAAAGAAAAATAATCATGTCCAGGATCTAAAGGCTTTGCTGTAAAGAAACATCCATTTGAATAAGGTAGTCCTCACTAACTTGGAGGTCATTTACCTCTTAACCTCAGTTATCTGAAATACGGCCACAAACATAGAAAAGGCCTATGTGTAACCGATCCAGATAATATAAAATGAAAGGCAGTCTGTGCTTTCATTGTTGAAGAAAAGTACAGGTTTTGGTGCTGGACAGTTACACATATGAATGACCCCTCTCCCATGTGCTGGGCCAGTGGGGTTGGGCGAGCTGGTTATCCCTCCAGCTCTCAGTTTCCCCTCTGTAATACAGGGTTCACCCATATACCTCACGGTGTTGCTGGAAAGACAAATGGTCAATATGTTAAATGAATTAGTACATATCAGGGCTTCAAAAACCAGAGCTTTTATTATTAAGGTCTTCGTGTGACAAGGAGCATGCTGTTTCAGGCCAATTTCTCTTTCAAAGCTGAGGCTGGGAGCAGGTCCTTTTTCTTATACAAAAAAACAAAATCTCACCAACTGCAATGAGACAGAAATGAACTTGGATGTTGTCTGTCACCATGCTGAGTCCCAGGGGGAGAAGAAGGAGCTGGATTGCTAAAGAAGAGGGGAATGTGCGGGACAGTTCTCCGGGCACGGTGAGGTGCGCGTGGACAGCAAAGATGGGGTGGCATTGTCCTGAGCCCCTGGAAGTCTGCTGAGCCCAAGAAGCCTCATCCAAACAGAGGAGGGGCAGGAAATATGGGAGGTGACCTGTGTCAGCATCGGTTAAACCTGGGGAGCAGGGGCTCTGTGGATGTTTGTCTGACTCTCTGCAATTTTATGTAAGTTTGAAATATTTAAAAATTAAAAGTAAAATAAAAGTAGAGGTAACAAAGGACTCAATGAGAATGATTAAATCCACGTTGTGAAATGAACTAAGCATGGTATAATTTACACTGTCTTTGACTCAAATTAGTGTATACACACCGTGTGTATGTGTGTAAATTTATATATATACACATATATATCTATTATTTTTTTCACATAACATATATAATCATATATGTGTGTGTATGTATATATATATGTGTGTATGTGTGTATATATATATATATATATATGTATATTTCACACACATGATTTTAACTAAACCTTCTTACCAGCTTCCAGAGCGTCTGTCCCAGGTTAGTAAATGAGCAAAATGCTCGGATCCTGTATCTCCTCTGTAGATGCCTGTTTCTTCCCAGATTTCGGGTTAGCTTCATGGCCTCAGTTCTTTGTCGCGTTCAAGAAAAATTGTTAACTTGCAGCCTGTCTAGCTTTTTTCTTGTTGTAAGGGTGAGGGCAGTGTTCTTTCTAGCTCTTTATATCTCTGAGCTGAAACCAGAAATCTTTGCATTAAAATTGTGAATTTAAAAATGCGCCCTGATTTAGAAGGTCTTCCTTCTTTGTTTAAAACCTTTATTATCATTTGATTTCCTTTCTCTGGGTTACCAGTGAAGTTGAACACCTGTTCTGCTCTTCATCAATCATCTTCATCAATTTGTAGCCCCCTAGAGTTGGTGTTATCTCAGATATGCTCTCAGGAGTCCAGGAAGGGGAATCTGGGGGTGCTGGATGGGGAGGAAGATGTGGTGGGGTAATTTCGGGAGGCAAGAGAATTGATGTAGGTGGTCCTAGTTCCAACTGTCAGCTCTTCCCTTATGCTTTGTTCATCTCTGGGACTAAAATCTCTCTGCAACACTCTCCTCTATTCCTCCAGGGCCTGACCTGTCCTCCCAGCATAATTTATTTTAACGAGTGCTTTATTCTCAATCATTTCACCAACAGAAACTCAACCGAGAAGAGCTTCAGAATTGGACTCTGGCCTTCTTTCAGGGGAAGCAGCATATAAGGCAAAGTGAAGAAGGTGGTATCGGTCAGGGTCCTGGTAAAAGACATCACCTTCAGGTTAGTCACATTCAAGGAGAGTCTAATTGAGAAATTACAATGTTGTGAGCAGGTGTAAGGAAACCTGAGGGAAGAAGCAGTACCAGGGCTATTAAGAGCAAGGTTCCTTTACTAGCCCTGGGTCCTAGGGAAAGACGTGGTATGTGGAACAGAGACAGAAAGGGCCTGGCTTGTGTGGAGAAAGCTTCCTGACATGAGCAAGACCCAAGGAGGAGGGAGGTGGCTAGCTCCAGGGGTAACTCTGAGAATAAATACCCGACCCCACTCTCCTCCCTCCCTCTTCTTCTGCTGGTGTTTATAATTGGCCAAAGCCAACTAGAAGGCAAACAGCAAGGGAGAACATTGATGGATTCATCCAGGTCAGCCTCCTGGGGTACAGAGAAGAAGGATGAGAGTGGATCTGGGCAGGTGGACTGAACACATCCAGCACAAAGGCCATGGGGACCACATCTCATTAGGTATTCACATGACTATTTAATATTTCTTGACTTAAATGTCAAAATACTGTATAATGATAATTATCTTGCTCTATTAATTCAATCACTACTTTGAATCACCATATAAGGGGTTTACTATTATTATCTCCCACAAAACCAAGGCAGAGAGTGATTAAGTCTTTTTCCCAAGTCACGTAGCTAGAAAGACTAGTAAGAAAAAGTTTATAAGACTCAAAGTCCTTGCTTATAATCACTATACTCTACAAATTTATTCTACCCTCTCTTTGGGCAGTCTCTCAGAGCTAGACTCTTCCTCCTCAGCATTCTAAGGAACTTTTCTGATCTGGTTCCTTGCCTTTCCTTCCTCTTCAAAAGTGAACTGAGTCACTGGTCACAGCATTAAGAAACTGAGCTCAGGACCAGACCAGGTAAGGCCAGGACCTGGGATGCTGGCAGATGAGCAGGGACAGTGATGGTCAGACAGAGCTAGGGAACCATGAACAGGGAACCAACAGAAAGGAACACAGAGACCAGATGCAGACATTTCACCTGCAGCCTGGAGGTCAGCCCAAGGGGAAAAGAGATAAGGGATGCAAAGGTTATAAGTAAGGTTGGCACAGCTCCCTAAGAAATGGGTGAATGACCAGGGTGACATTGCTTTGTCCAACAGAAGCAGCTCATATTTGTACAATGCCTTAATGGTTAAAGCAAATTCCAAAATATGTTACTAGACAATAGTTTATACCAGACAGTGGGCTTCCTGAGGGCGGCACATTTTCATTTTGGTATCCCTACCATCTAGCACGGTGCCTGGCACATAGTAGACAATCTCAGCAAATATTTGTTAAATAAATAATTGGAAATAGAGTAAATAATGGAACCATGAGGGGTTTGGGAGCCAATAACCTCAGGAACATAATCCTGGTTCTGTTGATAATTGAGAGAGAGTCCTTGGGGAGGTCATCTAGTCTTTGTGAGCTGCAGTATGCTCATATATGCAATGAAAATTAAGAATTCCTACATTTTCAGTGTTGTTGGGAAGTTATACACAAACACACACTCTGCATACACACATACTATACACACATACACCAGCATACTAGATGTATATGTATACACTACATATATATGTGTGTATACTCACACATATGTGCATACACTCAACACTACTTTTGTGTCTAGCTAGGTAATCATGATGATATGATGACAGCGACCATGTTGATGAAAGAGTAACTTCCCTTGAGGGTTCCTATATTTTTTTGCTACCTCCATTTCTTGAATGAGTTTATTTCCGACAGCTCTGTCTAAGCAACAAATGGGTCTTAAGCTTCCCAAAGAGAAGAGAGCTGAGGAGAGAGCTGTGCACCTAGCAAGGTGACTTCTGTTATTAAATGAGCACAGTGGTGCAGGCTCGCTCGCCCCTACTTACAACTGTTATAAAGGAAGGCTTAAAAGCCACCCCACCATGTCCTCTCAGAGGTAAAAGCTCTCGCTGCAGGGGTTTGCTGAGCCTTCCTAAGCCGCAGTGACACTGGGCCATGAGCTGGGTCCTTCAACAGTTCACCTCTAGGTTAGTCGTGATTTTTTTTCTTGTATCTTTCTTTCTCCAGTCAACTTTTCTCAGTCTGTGAAAGTTAGAATCTTTTTGCCATCATTCTTCTCACCATTAGAGGTTTAGACCTCTACTCTCATCTCCATATTTCCCACCCCTCATTCTACTAAAATCTGTTTAGTGGTAAAATCGGTTAAGATGGCATTTAATAGAAAGAACGATGCGCTGACTCCCCTTGCTCTCGGTACCAGCTCCCTCTCTGATACAAGTTCACCACCTATGGGCTGACAAGGAGGTTCAGGCAGGGATTCTTCTTAACTTGCGATTACTGTGTTCCCAACATGTGCTCATCACTCTCCTATGCAACCTGGATGGTAGAGGAGAAGAGAGGATGCTGGAATCAGAGGCCCTGCAATATAAGGCATATAGCAGCTCTCTTTCAAGGAGTGAGCCAAACATTTTTGAAAATGTTTTTATAAAATTTGTTGGCTGACAAAAGTCCGTGGTCCATGTATACATTATGATGATCCATATTAATGTGAATCACAATAACACATCAAAAATGGACTTCAAGCAAACTTACCTAAATCCTCAGCATTAGTAAACGTTGCTTTCTGCTGCAAGAAAACGCATGGGAGTACCTGTTGAAAATTTCCCATACAGCACCTTTCAGTAATGTTCATCCCAGTGAGCTTGTTCCCCTCCTCCTGCACTCCTTGGAAGAGGAACCACTTTGGATTCATTGATCCTCTGGTTCTTACTGATGCTCTGAGGGTGCCCAAGAAGAAGGTGCTGTTTCACGTCCATGAGGACAGGAATCTTAGCCAGGAGTTCATGGATCTCTGCAAAGTTGTATGGATAGTGTTCACCAGCCTTCTGATATTTATGCAAAATTTGTATCTATGTCTTCTGTGGGCTTCTTTTTCTGAGAAAATTTTCCATATCTTTCGGGAGATTCCCATGGTTATATATGTTAAGAGGACGCTAACCTGGAGGGTTTGTTGAAATATTTTGTAAACTATACCCAGTATATTTTAGCCAAAAATCGGAGGGAAAATAGTAAACTCCCTTTCTCCTTGGCTTATGGGATTTTCACTCCTTGCCCAGAGGTCAATGAAAGAACTGTGTACAGAGATGGTGTGGCACAGCAAAGGAGTAGTGGTAGATGAAACTGTTGTAGCCAAGACTCTAGTACCAATTGGCTTTCTGAATCCATGTAGTCTCCACAATACTAACCATGAAGTGGATAAAGAAGAATAGTCCCCCTCCATCCTCTGCCACACAGATACAGCCAGGAAGGGACATATGTATTACATAGGAAGTTTGATGGCTTCCATGTGCTCCCACAAATGTACTCCCACAAGTACAACCACAAATATTTACCAAGGGTGCAAAACCAGAGAGTGAGTCTTCTTGAAGAATGATGCATTAGCGAGGTCCTAACTGTGTCCTATGTGTGAATTTTGACAAGTCCCTTAATGTCTCAGCCTGTGTTTTCTCACTCGTTCAATTCAGGTGAGTTTATTCACCTAATCTGCCTTTAAAGGATGTAGTAGTTAAATGGTAGAGTTGCTGAATCACTAAGAAAAAAATGAAGTCTAAAAGAACATAGACACCCAGGTATTTTAGTCTTAATAGAAAGAATGTGATTGTTCTGAAAGGACAACTAGGACCAAAATAGCAGAGTAGACTGCTTCCAGGAAGAAGAAACTAACAGGCAAAGTGGGGCATGTTGAAAGTGCATTTGGAAACCAGAGTCAAAACATTTTGTATGCTGCTGTAAGAGTTTGAAGATTGTTATGTGGGTCTGATATGCAAGTGGTGGTGTGGACTTGGGCCAGACATCAGTTCAATGACCATTGTGAAAGACCATATGGACAATTTGTATTTTGCTCTTAGCCTTCTGGACACCAACCTGGCCAGGCTCCTGGCCACTCAGGAGCCTGAGGTTCTCTAAAAACAGATTCCTGGGCTCAGAGCTCACTGGGGCAACCGGTCTTCTACATTAACCCTGTCAGAATGTGACTACTTCATGTGTTATTAACTTGCACGTGCAACATGTAGATTGAAATCTTTAATAATAATACTAGTAATGTTGAGGATGTACCATGCTAGGCACTACTTTGTGCTTTCTCGGTTATTCTTCACAAATACTCTGCAAAGTAAGTGGAATAGGTTTGTTGGAAATAGGTTGGACCTGGTTGATATAATCAGGAAATAGCTTTCCTTTTCTCCCCATGGCCTTCAAACTCACTTAGTTGTATTTGCCTTCTCCCTCCACTGATGGTGTATCAGGGAGAGGTAGATTCCCAGTCACTTTCAAGTATTAAAACGTCCACTCCAACCCAAATCAAAATTTAATCTCACATCCAGTTTCAAGCTTCTCCGCTCTGCCCAGCTCAGGCGTGTCCAGATGCTTCGGTAAAAGCATAGAGTGCTTGGCCCATTCTTCAACTCTCCTTGCTCCACCGCCTACCTGACTTCCCTAATTGCTGATGGATTTTCCAAGGTTAGGGTAGTGGGAAGGGTGAGAGATCAGGTGGCAGATTCTGTTTGTGATGCTCTCTTGGCTGTTGAAGGTGCTCCAAATGATCAGATCCAAATGTGCAGTCTTCCAGGTGGCACCTTTCATGCGGCTTCCTCAGAGACACTGACTTGGCAATGTGCTAGGCTAATCTCTTGTAACTTCTTTCAGCTCCTGCCCCTTGTGGTACCCTAGTTCTCTTGAGCAGATTGGTTAAGCTTCCTTCCATGGTATTCACCTGGGCCTGGTGAAATGCACACACACTTGCTCCGCCATCGTGGGCACTTTGAGGAGCCTCACCCTTAATGTTCTCTAAGCAAGCTAGGCACTAGTATCTATGTTCTCAATGCCAGGGGGTGAATTTAAAATCTCTCAAGAACTCCACTACGCTCCACTGCAGGGGCAGCTTGGGACCAGTCTTTGCATCTCTGCATCCCAGAAAGTATCCAGCCTGAGAGCGAGATGCCAGTCTTCCTTCTCTTAACAAATCCTCTTTCCAAGACTGATTATCCTAGACTTCCTCATTTTGCTGTGGGTGAGTGGAAGCAAATCCATCTCCAATATTACAAGCATTTTTGAAAGAATTTCTTTCTTTCCAAGGAGGCTTCTAGACTTCTTGTAAGCAAGCTTTTGGGAGTGTCAGATTTGGTTACCAATTAGCAGTTCTCATGTGGAGGGATCCAGCTCCTCTCTGTAGATTACCTGGCTACTTAGCTTTGTTCCCATCTTTGGGGTCTCAGCCGAAACTCTAAGTTCTGTTGAACATTTTTTATAATCCTTTTACCCACAAGAAACTGAATCATAGAGATTTGTTGGGGCCCGCCCCATGGCTGAGTGGTTAAGTTCATGCACTCCCCTTTAAGGGCCCAGGGTTTCACTGGTTCAGATCCTAGGCACAGACATGGCACTGCTCATTGGGCCATGCTGAGGTGGTGTCCCACATAGCACAACCAGAGGCACTCACAACTAGAATATACAACTATGTACTGGGGGGTTTTGGGGAGAAGAGGAAGAAAAAAAAAAAAGAAATTTGTTGCAAAGTGCTGAGGGTTACTCAACTTGTAAGAGCAAAAGTCAGATTTAAACCCTGGTCTGCCCTTCTCCCATGCACATAGTCTTTCCCATACTCCACAGCATTCTCCTTAACTAAAGTTGCCTAGGACCAGGAGAAAGGAACTACACTTAATTGCATTTTACAGATGAGTAAACAAAGGCTCAAAAAATGTAAGAGACTTGCACAAGATCACCCTATGGACTAGTCAGGGTTCCAAAAGGAAACAGATGGCTCACGCAGAGGAGGATGCTCCAAAGACAGTTTAATAAAGGATCATTTAAAAAGGTATGGGCAGTATTAGGAAGCCACAAGGGATAGTGCAATACTCCAGGACTAGTGAGCAGCAGGGCTCTTACCCGTAGGACTAGAGGGAGCAGAGAAGGAGAGAATTGTGTCCAATGGGCCACCTTAAGAGGAACGGGGACCACAGGTTGTAGGAGATAGCCAGTCCTAAGTCACATGTGGCTCTGACACTTTGACTGTATTGCAAATGCTTCTAGGGCAGGGACTTTTTCTTATCATCTTTTAAATGGTGCCATTCCAAGCACACACAGACATTTAGTGACTTTTCCTTTAAAAAAAAATAAAAACGCAGGCTGTGATTTTCTTGCAAGGCTGGAAATTGACTCTGGAGGCAGTTACCCAAAAGGAGTGTCGATCACGTTTTGACAAATGGAACCATCATTGGAAGAAACATGTAATCTTTTTAATTATTCATTCTATAACCCACATGTTAGCTTTGTCCTCATTCTTGAGTACTAGTCCCTTTTTAAATCTATCCACTTGTGCACAATCATGATGGAACAAGGTAGTACACTGAAGAGTTTTTTAGGGATAATAGAGTCAAGGCTACAGAACACTATTCACCATGAACTCCTTCAGATTCTCCTTTGCTGTTTCCTTCTTCTTTTCTTCCTTTGTCTTTTTTCCTTCCCCTTCCTTCCCTTTCTCTGCCTTCTGTCTTGACAGTTCTCTTCCTCATTTTTGACAAAAATTCCTCAGTTCTCAGACCTGGTGGGAGAGACTGCTATGCATTCATCGAAGGTCGTTTTCTCTTGTTCTTGGACACATACCGAAACTACATTTCCCAGACTCCTTTGCAGGTAGATATAGCCATGTGACTGAGTTTATCCAATGGAATATGGGTAGAAGTGGTATGTACCCCTTCCCGATGTCCTGGCCCGTGAAAACCTCCCATAGACAAGCCTCTCTCTTTCTTTCTCTCTCTGCTGGCTCGATGTTGAAAGTCAAGGGATTAGACTGTTGATGGTATTGAAACCTTCATCAACCTGGCTCTGTATGGGGCAGAACTAATTCTAACTCTAGTTCACACCTCTTCTCCTTGCCATCAGGATCATCTTTTAGGTGTTTACATGAGAGATAAAGTTTATGTAAGAGAGAATTAAACTTTATGTGAGTGAGAAATAAACTTTCATTGTATTGAGTCAAAGATATTTCAAGCTTTATCTGTCATAGCAGCTGACCTTACATAAACTAATATAGCCATCTCCCCGAGGAGTCCTCCTCCACCTTTCCTGATCTTGTGCTTCTCCAAGTCTCTCTCCTCTTAACTATGATGAACAAAGTAGATCTCAAGCTGCTGTGTCCATGCTTGCACACTCACAACCAATGTAGCACTCAGCAAAGAAACCTTCAATTACAAAGAACCACCCCCTAAAAGGAGGGATATGTCAAATAATATTTATTTTCTGTGACATACCATCTTTCATTCAACACATATCACGAAACACCTTTTATATTCTCTGCTCTTCTATAGGCGCTAGAGATAGAGAAACAAAAGCCAGTTGCTGCCTTCAGTAGTTCTTGGTCTAGTGTTCAAATAGACAACAAAAGTATAGTTTAGAAATCATAGGTTTTCGCGGAAGTCAAAGGAGGGATATTTAATTCAACTTAGACTTGCATCAAGGAAGTTTTCCTAAGGAAGGATCTGGCTTGAATCGTAAAGCGTGAGGAAGAATCAAGCAAAGGTGGAGGGAGAGTGTTGTTGCATGAGTATTGTGAGTAAGAAGGCAGTGAGATGGTGTGGCTTTCCTGGAAACTGCATTTTAAGCCAAACCAGAGTGAAGGGTATATGACTGGGTGTAGGTGTGGGTGTGGTGGGAGATAAAGCTGGAGATTCAAGTTGGGACCAGGTCCTGAAGGACATCATGTTGAAGGTTAATGTGCATCTGACACCATCTGTTCCTGTCTCCTTGTTAATATGCCATGTCATGATTTCTCAGTTACACGTCAAAAATAATTCTTGTTCCTCATACATGGCTCTCCCTGTGTTCTAAGCACAGTCCCTGAGCTGGAGGAGACTTCAATGTGATGCCCAAGCTTCTCCACAATTGCTCTGAAATGTCGCCGTCTTGGATGTTCCCAGGGTCAGCCTCACTATATGTGAATTTGTTGAGGGCTTCGCATGAAGGAAAAACCATGGGGCTTTGGAGAACTCAGTATAGTACACTAAGAATCTCCTCCTTTCTGTGTGGGCCAAGAGCCTTTTTGTCTTCAACCACATTATCATCGTTGTTGTTGCTGCATTTCATCCTTTTTACTTATACAGCCCTTTACTGTTCATAATGGCTTTTACTTAAATGACTTCATATGATCTTCTCTAGTGTCCTCTGCAATTTGCAGAATGGATTCCATGATCACATGATATAGGTAAAGGGCCTGAGGTCTAGAGAGATGAAATAATTTGCCTCTCCTCATTGGTAAGTGGTTGAGCCAGGACCAGAATTGCACTTCAACAAATATTTTCTAGGTCTTGATCTCCTTGAGACGCAACAGCACATCTTCTAAAAAGTGTCAACTTCCCAGTGCCCTATGTAGCCACTTAATCTGTATTTGCTGATTTAACTTAAAATGGTGATTAAAAACATAGGCTTTGAGTGCTCGCTTCGGCAGCACATATACTAAAATTGGAATGATACAGAGAAGATTAGCATGGCCCCTGTGCAAGGATGACACGCAAATTCGTGAAGCATTCCATATTTTTTTGTAATCTATCATAACATTAATAAAAAAAGAAAAAAAAAACATAGGCTTTGAAATCAAAGGAAATCTGAATTCAGCACCTGGTTCTTGGTATACTTGGGCAAGTCATTTAATCTCTCAGAGCAGCAGGTTTCTTATTTATAAGTGGACTATTAATGTTTTCCTCATAGAGTTGTGAGAACCAAAGGATATGATGTAAATGAGGCATTTAGCATAGTACCTAGCACACAGAATTGCTCAGTTTATGCTAAGATCTCATGGTGTCTCTTTTCAGTTATTATTTTTTTAATACGCAAAATTTTACAAGTATTCAAAAGTAGGCAGAATCACATAGTGGACCACTACACGCCAAACACACAGGTTCAACAATTATCAGCTCATGGCCAATTTTCTTTCATATCTCTATCTTCTTTCCTCCCTTGTATTATTTTGAAGCCAATTTCAAGCATCATATCTTTTCATCTGTAAACTACGCAATACGTATCTCTGAAAGATAAGGATTTAAAAGAATAATAACCACAAGTGTTACTTCCCTCTACAAAAAAATAATCAATAGTTGTAGCAAGCACCGTAATGGCTCCCCAAAGACGTCCATGTCCTGATTCCCTGAACCTGTGAATATGTTTTATGGCAGAGGAGAATTAATGTTACAGATGGAATTATGTTTGCTAATTGGCTGACCTTAAAATAGGGCAATAATCCTGGATTATCCAGCTGCACCCAATGTAATTGCAAGGATCCTTAAAGGGGGAAGAGAGGGAAGAGAGGGAGAACCATGGAGATGGCAGCCAAGAAGGATTTGGCCTGATGTTTCTGGCCTTGAAGACTCAGGAAGGGGGCCATGAACCAAGATTATAACACAATGAATTATAATCTCTTCTTCTTTAGTGTAGGAAGAACCTGTGTCTTGCTTCTAACCAACAGAATATGGAAAACTTGGTGGGATGTCACTCCCTTGATGGGATTATATTATATGGTAAACAGTGTCTCTTCTGAGGTCTAAGAATAGAAGCATTTTTCAAGAAACTTATACGTTAGTTGGAAAGTCATCATTTGCTCTCACTATGTCACAAAACTCTTCTGGCGCTCCCTGACTCTTCAGTGAAGAACTTCTAGTATTTTTGCAGTCTGCTGGATTTGTCTTGTGGGACTGATCAAGAAGGAGGCCAGAAGAGAAATAAGTTAACTCTACCCAATGTCGTTCCAAATTTTGGCAACAAATCCCTCTTGGGTGAATTTTCCTCTTGGGTGGATGACGGTGAGGGTATCAGTCACAGAGAGGGACTCTCAACCCGGGGGTCTGTAGAGAAGATCTGAGTATGAAGTAAAGAGACGCTAACTTATACTCTCACCAATAGTAGAAATCAGGAGGCAGCCCTTAGAGCAGAGAAAAGGGAATCTTGAAGCACCTGCTTTTCAAGGCTTAATTACCCCCACAAAGACTGGGATACCAGGGAAACTGAAGCACATGCCTAGGTGACACACACACACACACACACGCACAGTCAGACCTACATGATCACAGAAGCTTCAATAAGTAATCCGAGATTTCTCAGTCAGAAAATCTTTTATTTTGAGCATACATGTAATGTTTATGTTTTATCAGTGACAAAAGAGGATAAGAACAGGCACTATGAACTTTTCTTTGATTAGGACTCTAAAGATCTGTAGAGACCCTGCTCAGGTCACACACCTATCCACACATGGAGATGCTCGCTTTCCATGGCTCTCCAACACCCCTCCCAGCTCTGATGATGGCAAAGGTACAGACAGATACTCAATTCCTGAGCAGCCATCTGTTGTTGATTTCTACTTGGCTCCTTCTAGTCTCTAGAGATACAGAGACTTGCAGATACTTAGAGCAGGAGGAAACTTAAAGAGCGCTCAGGTCATCTCCAACATTTGACAGAGGAAGTAACCAAGCCCAGAAGAGGGGAGCAATGCATTCAAGGTCACACAGCCTCTCCAGTGCAGGGACAGGACCAGCAGCCATAGCCTGGTCCTCTTTCCAGCATGCTGTGTCTTGCTCTTCTCTGTCACCCTTCCACGTATGCTGGAGGAAAGAGGTGGGTGGACGTTCAGGGAATGCAAACTCCTGCTAATGTTTGAATATTAAAATTTAATATTGTAATTTTAGCCTAAAACAAAACCAAATGAAAAAGGTACATCTACTGCAAAAAGTTAAATGATGCATTTCTGGCCCCAGTACACATGGTTCTGAATAATTTGCCTTGTGGATTTATTCCTAGTGGCAGGGCTGGCCTGGGCAGCATGGGGAGGAAGGCAACAGGGCTTCATGGGACCTCTCTTCTACTGGACATTTCTTTTCTCTCCTCCATTCCCCATTCCATTCCTTGAAGACTTTTTTTTTCCATATAGTGGCCCCAAACTTCCGTGCATTCTTAAAGCCACCCTTTCTGCCATCAAAACTAATGTTTCATGTGTTCTCCAGGTGACCAGCTACATTGGATTGCTAGGGCTGCCATAACAAAATATCATAGACTGGGTGGCTTCATAACAGAAATTCATTGTCTCACAGTTCTGGGAGCTGGAAGTCTCAAATCAAGGTGTCAGCAGGGTTGGTTCCTTCTGAGGAGTGTGAGGGAAGGATCTGTTCCAGGCCTCTCTCCTTACCTTGTAGATGTCTGTCTTCATGTTCATATCACATTCTCCCTGTGTCTTCACATGGTCTTCTGTCTGCCATGTCTGTGTCCACGTTTCCCCTTCTCATAAGGACCCAGTCATATTGGATTAGAGCCCACCAGAATGACCTCGTTTTACCTTGATTACCTCTGTGAGGACCCTTTCTCCACATAAGCCTGCATTCTGCGGTACTGAGAGATTGGGACTTCAACATACGAATTTGTAGGGGGACACAATTCAACCCATAACCCCAGCCAAACTGGTAGATCATGTGCTGCGAGCTGGCAAGAAGACAGAACTTGGTTCTCACAGCTCTGGGCTTCTTTCTCGGGCCCACCCTTGTCTGCCTGAGACAACATGAACAGGTCACTGCCTCTCTCTGAGCCTCTCCTCCTGCGTTTTAAAATTAGTGGAAATCACGCCAGTTTCTCAGAGCTTTGATGACAAAGAAACAGGATAGTGTTTGTGAAAAGTCCTAGCACAACATCTGATACATCAAAGCATAGTCAAACAGAATTGTTCGTGTTCCTACTTTTGTGCACACCAAGAAAATATTCACAGATAAGGACTTATTACGATCATCAAAAAAGGAAACTGAGCAAAACACATACACACATCTGCCCTTGGGAACTTTTGTTCAAACAAAAACTCATGTATAAAAACAAACAAAACCAACACATAAAGTAAAGAAAGCAGAGTGGTGGAAGAGATCATGGGATCACCAAGGCCCCCCTTCTCCTCCCCAATATTTACAAATTTACTGAGAACACGCAGGCGTAATTTCTGACACTGTTTTTCTAATGGTGCAGGGCAACTGTTTGGGTAATTTTATTTTATATTAAAAAATAACAGTAACATTGTGTTGCTTTTCTTATCAAAAGGAATACATGTGCCATATTACAAAATGCAATACAAAAGTTATATATGCATATATATATCTCTTACAAGTTGGGAATATCATTACATGCTTTTTTCAGTAGAACTCTGTTGTTTGTTTTTTTGGTAAAAAGTAGGATCATATAATAAGTGCCATTGATAAATCTTCACATTTCCTATATTAGCAATGCACCTTGAACCTCTTTCTATGTTAATATGTATTCTTCTCCGTATCATTTTAAATGGCTAAATAGTTTTGTGTTGTTTGAATGAACCGTAGTTTAACTATTCGATATTGACGAGCATTTAACTTATAGTCAGCTTTTGAATTATTATGTTACTATTAGAAACCAATGCTTTGATAAGCTCCTTAACCTTTCGACATCTCCCTGCTCTTTCCACTGATATGATTATTAATCTTTGGCTATATCAACCCAAACTGAATAGCTGGGATGGTGAGAGATGAAAGAGACAAACTGTTCACACAGCTCTATACACAATATTTAAAAAAATCCTATGCAAGGACTTGTAAATCTATCTGGAGAGACTTATTATGTCTGTGCTTCAAATGAATCACTTACCAAACTGTTGCTGAAAAAAATTCTAGCAAGATATTCCAAAATAATGGAGAGAGGAAACATAATAATTAGAATTCAGAGTAAGGTGCAAGTGAGCGATAGAGGAATCTCGAAAGGGTTTTTGATTAGAAAGAAAAATGCCTGAGGAATCGTGCAGAAAGTGGAGACTGACAGGGAAGCAGACTTTCTCCATAATTTAGCATAAAGGAGGCTCCTACCCAGAAAGTGTTGCCTAAAATCAAAGATTGCCAGAAGTAAGGAGCCACTTTACGACTGTTGGTGTTTTTGTCGTTACAGAGCTTTGTGGAAAAGGGCGGGGAGGCACATGGCCAGGATTTTGGTCCTGGAGACTCAGCTGATGTTGCGCAAACTTACGCAAGTCTGTTGCTGTCACTGGCTGAGCTTTCTAAACCTGTAAAATAAGGACACTGGGTTAGAAAATGAATAAGGGCCCTCTTAGATTCTAATTTTTAAAAATCCCAGGTCTTCTAAGATTTCACAGATAGACAATGAACAACTTAATGAATAAAAAATCACACAGATGCTAGGAGGTTAAAAGTGCAGGGGTCAGGGCTTCACCAAATGTTATTAAGCATCCACTCCCACCTCTACTTCAATCCTTTCACTTCTGCACTCCCTTCTGGGTCCTGTCAATTTACTATTCAGATCAACTGGCTAATTTTGTCTGAAAAGGGAAGGGAAAATCTCCGTGTCATAGGATACACTTTTCGCTTTGATGGATGAGGCTTAAATTCCAAAGAGAATGTTAGGCAGGAAAATCCAGCTCCTTTCAAACTAATTGCTGCATATCTGATTTATTTCCCTCCTTAATGCTGTTTATCTTGTTTTTATTCAAAATATAAAATTGCTCCCTGAGTTGGGAGATTAATGGCTTTCTTCTCCTTTAGCAACAGATCATTTGTGGACCCAGGTTATAAATAGGAGGTTAGAATCCATGACTCATTGTTTTTTCCTTTTTCATACAGGATGTCCCCAGAGGTTAACTGGCTTTTTTTTTTTTTTTTTTTTTAAGTTAGAGATGATAACGTCTAATTATTTGTAGGCTGCCATGTTGGAGGTTTTCGTTTTCAGGAAAATGTAATGGTTTTCTTTTGTGCTGTACTCCTGGAAAATTTTATATTTCGATAAACTAGAATTTTAAACATCATTGAGCCATGGCTTGATGGATGACATTGTTGCTTGCTTGCTTGATTCATTCATTTAACAAATGTGCATTTATTGTATGCTGACTGTATAAGGAATGTGAATGCTCAGTGTCTCTGATGAAGCAGGTTTGACACTGAGGCTGGAAGGAATGCAGAGGTAGGGGGTTGCTTCTCAGGTCCTTTTGTCTTGTGCTTGGAGTTTATTCATTAGTTTATTATGTATTTCCTCACTGAGTTATCAAACATCTGCTGCAGCTACAGATCCTGCCGGGGTTTTACAAAAGTATGGTGCATTTGGCATTCATTCATTTATTCATTCATTCATTCAGCAACCAAAACAATAACAAAACACAATGCCACCCTCCAACTAGGCTGTGAGATGTGGATGGAGAGAGGAAGACAGTTATGAAGGGCATTGTGTGACGTGCTTAAGGAGCTTTGATTGACTTTAGTATCTCTTTTGTTTTTTTCCTTTATCTGTGCTTTCTGGCACTCTCTGGCTGTTTAACTTGGGACTCTGTGCCTCCGTTTCCTCTGTGTTAAATGGTGTATCCATCAGTGTCCAGTCAAGGAAATAGAATGCATCGAAGATATTTCTAGCAGAGAGGGATTTCATGCAGGTGATTAGTTACCATGTTTGGGAAGAGGAGAGAAGTAAAAAGGAGGAGAGAGTGACTCAGAAGTGAGGAAGCTTACTAGCCCTTGGCAGGAGTGCAGGCTGCATGTGCTGCTGATCTGCTGCAGGCCGTATTGCTGCTACTGCTCCCAGGAGGTCCCTGCAGCTGGGCACAGAGAAGCTGTGCTCTTACTCATACTGCTACCACTGAGGGAGGCACCAGCGGAAGCAGGGGGAAAAGAAAACAGTGCGAAAGCAAACTTCTCCCTTCCTCCAGCTTTCCAGGCTCTCCCCAGGGCCTCCCAGGGGCAGAGGCCCAACCAGAAGGCAGTGACCAGGGAGCCTGGAACATGTATTTTACAGGCTTCCACACCCGCGATGCGGGATAAAGGAGAACATAGGAGGGCAGGAATGGAGATGGCAGCTAACAGACAAATAACCAGCACAAACGGGGACAATGATGGAACCCACCTTAAATCGTTACTGTGAATTAATGAGTTAAAATATACAAAGCCCTTTGGAAGAAGGCCTGGTACATAGTCAGCAGTTGCTCTTAATGATCATCTAGTGGCTCATGGGAGTTGGGCAAGGCGTGTAAATAATGTAGGAACCAAATCAGATTTACATTGGAGAAAGCTCAGCTGGGGCCCACGGAAGAGCATGAGCTTTCAATGAGTCATGGGAAAGCCAGGGACCACTTCTCCAACAGGTGGTTGGAGTGTCTGTGCTATAACAGAGTTGGAGAAGAGAGAATTGATTATAGCATTATTTAGGCAACAGAATTATCTAGACTTAGTGATGGAGAGGAGGATGAAAAAGGAGGGCAGTTCCAAGATGCTTCCAAACTTTGGAAATGGGTGATTGTACGGAGAGCAGGTGGCCTCATTGTTCATTATTGTGTTATCAGGAGAGGGATGGAGTGTGCCTTACTGATCATTGACTCCCTGCAACTGGGGTAGTGCCTGGTAGACTACATGGATGTGCTTGATTATTATTTATTGAAGGAATGAACGAATGAATAAATTGTCTAATTTCCTCACTTTACTAAAGAAGAAATTGAAATATGGAGACAATCAGTCACTTTCCCAGGAGTCTGTAACTAACAAGTAGCAAAGTCACTCGCCTGAATTTTATGTCCATTGCACTTTGCAGTGACCACACAGTCCCCACACAGGCAACATAACACCACAAACACACAAAATCTTTGGTCCAGTGCTGTGATCCTGGAATAGCTAGAGAGTAGATTCCTATTTTTTAAGAGAGAAATTGGGACAGGAAGTCACTTCAGCAGATTATTTCCATACAAATAAGCATGATGGCTGCTAGCATTTGCACAGGACACTTTTCAGAAAAGAAATGGAGATCAGTTTCATTAATTAAACTAGCATGCATTGTCTGCCTGGACAGTCTCTGTGCTAGGAGCTGGGATGTGCCTTCAAATAAAATACATCAATGAACTTGCTCTAAGGGACAGACTCTTTGGAAATTTCTATTTCAGGAGCTTTTCTAGATTTGATAAGGTAGAACGCCGGAAGAAGATAAGAAAACCTCCTCTGCAGCACCTTGCCTGTCTCATGACAGTTGCTGTCACATCCAGGATTTCTTTGCAAAGAGAACAGACCAGAGTCAGAGTGCATGTGAGGCCCGGCTGGGAGCCGGGACCTCTCCACCACACTTCCCAAAGTGAGTTCTGTGGATGTCTCGCATCCCTGTCACCTGGGATGCTTGCTAGAAGTGTAGGTTCTTGGGCCCCAACCCAGACCTGCTGAATCAGAATCCTGTGGGATAGGAGATTCCTGCAAGGATGTGCCTGAGAAATGCTTTTTCTGGCTTTATCAAGCCAGGACCTTCACCTGTTAGCCTGCCACTGACTTGAGCCTTCCCTGAAGGCAGAAGTAGTCTCTCCCGCCTTTCATCCTTTTCCTTCCTCCGGGCCCTCCTCATATGTTATACATGTCTATACTTTTGTGTGTCTTCCCACTAGTCTTTCTTCACTCTGCAGTGACAGAAGTCATTGTCCAATTGCAATTCCCCAGCTCCACAAGTTGCATGGAACTGTGTTCAAGTCCTTGAATGTGCTTTGCCTTCTCTTGACTCTAACTAAGCATCTGCACAGCTAGTCCTCACTGGACCAATCTCTCCATGTCTTTGTTTTGTTGTCTCTTAATCATCTTCTCAAACAGCTCACACATGTGCTCTTCCAGGAATCCTTTCGGCACCTCCCAGGCTGCCACACATTCTTTGAGCTCCCCGTAGCTGAGTAATTCTCTTTATATTGTAGCTTTCTCACTGTTTCTCTGCCTCTTCTGTCTCTCACACTTGACTCTGCACTCCTGTGAAGGGAGGGAACTGGGTCAGGTTGTTGGTACCCCCCAGATTCTGATATTTAAAGTGAGTGTCCACTGAGTTAAAGGACAGCAGAGTTCACCAGCTAACTACATGTCCTGCCCTCTGGCACATTGATTCTGTGTTCTGGAGAAAGAGAGGAAGAAACTTTTACCTCCAGACCATGGCGCCAGCTTAACAACATCTTCCGCTTCTGGGCAATGTGTCTTGGGCTGAATGAGCCTTGTTGTATCTTTGTACCCTTGGGTGATTATTATTGTTTGAAGAGGGTCTTCGGGGTGCAGGATAAGTCCCCATTAGGGCTCAATGCCCTCTCCCACCCTGGGTAACTTGACCCAAGGAAATGGTAATGCAGCTTTTTCCTTTCCCCGGTGCTTGCAGAGGACACACTCTCTACTCTTCTGTCTCAGGAACAGAGGCCTGTCTCCAACACACTCAGTCATTTGTTTTCCAGGATTTGGAGTGGAATTAATTAACTTGGAGAAGCATGGGACAATGCTAAGTATTATTAATGACACAATTAACAGTTCCTTCCTGCCGGGGATGGGTGGTTCCTGGCTCCCTTGGCAGCACTGAAAGATGGACTCTGTTCTTTCCATTTTCACTCTAACAAGCTCTGCTTGGTGCCCTGTGACTGTGCTTCTAGTCACTGCCTAGTAAGCTTGCTGCCAAGGACTCAGTTGTACT
This sequence comes from Equus asinus, assembly GCF_041296235.1. Taxonomy (NCBI): domain Eukaryota; kingdom Metazoa; phylum Chordata; class Mammalia; order Perissodactyla; family Equidae; genus Equus; species Equus asinus. The sequence continues at coordinate 70,802,076 of NC_091801.1, read as the reverse complement.
ATAATGGGGCTGGGTGCCGGGACCCTGCTCACTCTGTGGCAGAGGAAGTAGATGGACCCAGGGATATCTCCTCAGCGAGAGAGGGAAAACCTAAGGGATGCAAAGAGGAAGCAGAAGTAATGTGAATTCAGCACGTGTTGTGTCCCAGGAGCTATGCTTCATGTTTTACACATTTAATCTCATGGAATTTAAACCTCATCACAGCCCCGTATGGTAGACATCACTGTCTCCATTGTACAGATACAGAAGGGGAGACTCACAAAGTTTAAACTCCTTGACCAAGGACACACTTCTTATAACTATCTGAGACAGGATTTCTCTCTAGCTGGGTTTGATTTGAAACGACTAGTACCCAGCCAACACATAGCATTGATATAGATTCTCTACAAGGACTTAATGGCAGAGATCTGCTTTATTGCAGGTCCTGCAAACCAGGATTTGTCCCCATCCCTGCCCCTCTGCAATCATCTCTTGGCTTGGTACTTGGCTCCACCATGGCTCTAACAGCCCCTGCCTGTCCCATTCAGTTTCTTCTTCCTGTTTGTCTAGTCTCAGCCAGGAATGCCTCCTTGTCTGGATTCCTATGGCAAATGAAAGATTGTCAGAGTTAATGATTAAGAGACCTGCCTTGGAGTTAGCGTGCATTGAGACCAAATATCAGCTCTGTTAACTGATAACTTTGCACCTTGGGAAATGTATTTGAGTGTTCTATGCCTTAGTTCCTTCATCTCTAAATTGAGAATAATGGTATTTAACTCCATTACTGCTGTCCCCTAAAATCCCCACTCTCTCCTTCACCTCTTCAGCCATGTCAAGCATCAGCTTCTCCAGAGAGCCTTATACAGCCCATTACATTGACTTGAGGGCTCCCTCTCTGTGCTCTAATAATAGCCTGTGTGCTTGCCTGGGGGGTGACATCTACAACATTATAAGTGCCTATTGTGCTTGACCAGATTGTAAGCTTTTTAAGAACAGGGACCATGTATTGTTTACCTTTGGGTTCCCTAATATGGCATATGGTGAATCTTCAATTAAAGTTTGTTGAGAAAGCAAATTAATGAATGTGTGAAGTGATTCTTCAGTAGAGTTCTGAAAGATGAGTAGGTAGTTGCCGCGCAGGTAGGGAGGCGGGGGGTAGAAGGAAGAACAATCTAAATGGAAGGGGCTGTATGAGCAGAGGCTTGGAGCATTTGGGGATCTTTGGGGGAACTGAGAACAGCTGAGAATGACTCAGATATAGGGTATGAGGTAGGGAGGCACAGCAGCTCGGAGCCAAGGGCCTTGGCTAGGACCAACGCTTCAGAAGGCTTCAGTCTCAGGACTCATTGAGGTTTGAAGGGAATAAAATATTGGTTCAGCTCAGACTGTTTTGTTGTTTTGATTGGTTCCAGTTGAGTCACTTCAGATAATGCATTGATTTGGTCAGATTTTGAGACCATCCAGTGGGCATATTTGTAGAAAAAAACAAACAAAAAATACTTCCTATTCAAGTCACAGTTCAAAAAAAATCATGTTTCTTTAATTAAAAGAAGCACTTAAAACCAGTTCAGTATTTCTGAAATTGTCGTCCATCATTCAGACTGTTGTGTCTGTGTTGCCAGAGGCGGGGTCATATTATCTTTTCCTCCCCACATTTCTGGGGCTCCTAGAATGTGAATTTTATCCCCCTTATTTAGTATCAGGAAGGTGATGTCTGCTTTTCCCTCCACTCCCCTCACTCACTTCTCCCTAAGGAAGGACAAATAATTTGTCTGACTGATGGGGGCAAGAGTTTGACTTCCATTAGTTCAAAGTTTTTCAAACTAGAGTTATTACTAATTTGAGATTATGAAATCAATAAAGGTTGAGATTTACATTATATAAATATAGGGAACATTATAAATATAATTTCTAAAAGCTTTATTTCAGTCGTATGTGTGTGTGTGTGTGTGTTGGGTGACGACATAAAGCATATCTTTTATTGTGGGTCTTGGCCAAACTTTGAAAATCTCTGCCTTAGTGGGTGTGACTTGCCTGCGATGGACCCTTACAGGCCACTGCTCCTGCATCATCTGCCTGTCTTCACCTTTTCAACCCACTTGGCTTGTTGAATTAGTGTGATGTTTACTCTGTTTGCTTCATCTTCAACGTAGTAAGGTCATCTGGTTCCAGGACCTCTTCGAGAGGCAGTCTAGAGGCCCATGGTTTCCCTGGCCCCCTGTTAGGTTCAGTAGGTTGGAGCCAAGCTGAAGTTCTCTGTGCGGCAGACTGAGGAGTGAGTCCTTACTTGGCAGAATAGCTGTGTTAATGTGCTGACAGAAGCACCCAGCCAGCCGAGGTCCAGCGGGGACTGAAATGCAGTTCTCACTCTATGTGCCAAGCCGTGCACCCATAGAGCTGCACTCACCAGAAAGGGTACCTTTCTATTGCCTCTAAAGGTTCTGCAAGGGCTAGCAGTGGCCCCACTGCTTTGCACACTCCACCCAACGTAGGGTGGTGGTCTAGACTTTGGCAAAGTGCAAGCCTCCTTTTTGGCAGCAGATCCAGGCAGGAGTTCTCCAATCCAGCTTCATCCGTGATGAGGTTGATATTTTATTTCCTAGCTGACACTGGTATCTATTCTCAGTGCGTCCGAAACTCAGAAGATGAAGACTTGTAATTATAAGCTCTGAGAAACGACAACATCTATGTGCACCCTTGATGAAGGGTTAGTTCTCCACTCCCCGCCCCCTTCTGGAAGTCTGTTATTAAATCAATGTGTGTCTTACAGTCAGACATGGTATTTGGTAGCAAAGCAATAATGCCCGAGGTTTGATCCTGTTGGGATGTGGGGTCCTTGTCACAGAGTATAACACTGGGGATTGGACAAGCTCACTCTCGAAGGAGCGTCATCGTTGGTGTAAGAACTGTGGTTTCTGTGGGAGCCAAGGACCCTGAGCCAGCTCTGCATTTTAGACTTGACCTGCCCCAAACCATCTTCTATTTAGCAGCTAATGCCGTTTCCTCCATTTCCTCCTCTTTGTCTTCACAGACATCGTGCCCAGATAGACAACAAGGTGCTCACTCTGGGTTCTACTCCAGTTTCCTCCATTAAATAATAGTAACAACTACAGTATTAATAGCTAACGCCTTAAGAATCTTACTATGTACCAAGCATTGTTCAAAGTGCGTTCTGTGTAGTAACTCATTTAAATCCTCAAAAAAACACCTTGAGATGGGCGCTGTTGACATCTCCACCTTTTGTTAAAGGAACTGAGGTGAAAGGATGTGGAATTGGCCTCTGATGGGCCCAACCTGCCGTGCAGACAGTGAAGGAAGGTACAACCATACCAGACTCAGTCCCCACCACCTCCTGCACAGTGCTTTTGCTTTTCAGTGCAAAGTCCTCCTCAGGCAGGGAGGCCTGTGGTGCGGCAGGAGAAGCACTGTGGCTCCACAGACATTTAGTTTATTATTTACCCTGACTGAGCCCGAGTCAGCAGGAGGCACCCGGGTCTGCAGTACCCAAGATCATCCTCTTGGGTTCCTCTGTACCAAACTCAGTCCTTCCACTCCCAAACTTCTCCCCAGACCTTCCCTCAAGGGGATCTTGCTAGGTCACGGGTACATGTGTTTTTTTTTCTCATTATCACATCGTGATCCTCAGGAAGGGGTTACCAAGGTAACCAGGAATTACACAGTCTTTATGGAGACTTCAGTTCTGCTTAATCAGATTATGTGTTCTTGGCTTACTCTACATTCTTGAGATAGCAAGAACATACAATTTTCTTATGTAGTTTGCTTTTCCATATTTTATATTTTTCTCCAAATGTCTTCTTGACCTTCAAACATTTTCTGGAATTTACTAACAACTTAGTTTTCCTGTTATCTCAACATGAAAGCTTTCTAACCTTCAATATAATAGGTGACCCTTTGGAATCATGCCTCCCCTTGACATTAATCCCCTGAGGATTCCTGCGTGTGTGAAATGGGGAAGAGTTAGTGTCTTAGAAGGGGGTGACCAGATATTTCAGCTCCCTCCTCTACCACTGTATGCTCTGACAGTGACTTGTGAACATTATCCACAAAGCAAATATCAAAGAGGGACACTCTTGCTAAAAAAGATAATGATCCCCTCTCATTGTCCTGATGGTTAAAAGAGACATGTTTTAATGTCCCTGAGTTCTTCTGCCTTCTATTGTGTCACACTTTCTGTGAATATTTAAATAAACTAACTCAAGCCTCCATTCTATGTAACTGAGGGAAGTCCAACATCCTCCCCAAGATTTCTGAAGATGCTTACCTTTCTCCAGAGTACCCCATTATAGGGCTCTTCTTGCTTTAATGACTTTACTTTTTAAAGTAATGGCAGATATTTACCACAAAGAACAAAAACATCCATTAAAGTGAGTATCTGATAACACTCTTCTTAGCCGTTTTCTTTAGCCATTCCCGCGGATAGACTATTTTCAGGCTAGTTCTCTTTAGGACCCTGCCTCGCATGATTTCCTGGGAATTGAGACCTCCCTACATCAATTCTCTCTTATCTCTTTTTTTCCCCATTTCCAAGGACTCCACCCTACAGACTCCTGGCTGCGGAGTGGGGCACTGGGATGGGATGACAACCCCCTTTATTTTTCCGAGCACATTATCTCCCCTTTGTTTCAGCCTCTTCCTTCCGTATCACAGCTGAGACTCGTCTTTCCAAACCAAAAAGGACATTAGGGTGTTTTCCTAAATTCCTGAGCCAGTCACTGCATATACTCACTTTAAGTAAGACGGAAACTTTGAAAAGAATTTTTTAATTCCCCCCTCCCCTACTCTTAAAGAGGGTTGAAGATAACCCTCTCCCTATTAGCAGCATCTGCTAGGAGAAGGGGGAGAGAGGACATGAAAAGAATTTATTCTCCACTGTCCAGACCAAATCCTAGAGGCCATGGGCTTTTGGTTTTTTATTTCTTTCTGTTTCAGATAAAGCACATGGCAGATGATTGCAGTGAGCCAATAAATGGTGGTTCTCCCTGCGTCCTTCTTACCCTCCTCTCTTTCCCTGCAACAAACAAGGGGAAAGCAGAGCCAGAGAGCCCTGGTGCTAAGGTTCTGTCCAATTGTAATATTCCCCAAACTGCTGCACTCTTAAGGATGGAGCCCAATTGTCCTGCCAGAACATTTCGAGGGAAACTTGGACACTTTCTGCAACTGTCTCAGCTATCTGGCATCACACTGACACTTACTGCAAAAATTTTACCGGCAACCGTTAGTGTCAGCATTTCTGTGAAGCTTGTGGTGGGGTAATTTATACTTCTTTCCGGCTACTCTGCCTTCTAAATCCCCAGCGCATCCTCCCCCATTTTTGAGACCATCATTTCACTGGAAGAGTCTGGATCATCTATCACCATCTTCCAGACTCAGCAGGTTTTAAGGAGCTCAGGAGCCCAGAGTGCAGCCTGGGAAAGAGAGGACGTGGGAGGCAACCCTAATTCACCTCAATACTGGTGGTCACAGAGACACAAGTCTCGTTGGTGCTGCTCTTTTTAAAATTTAGTTTTCTTTTATTTTTTTGAGGAAGATTAGCTCTGAGCTAACGTCTGCTGCCAATCTTCCTCTTTTTGCTGAGGAAGACTGGCCCTGAGCTAACATCCGTGCCCATCTTCCTCTACTTTATGTGTGGGACGCCTACCACAGCATGGTGTGCAAAGCGGTGCCACGTCCGCACCCAGGATCCAAACCAGCGAACCCCGGGCCACTGAAGCGGAACGTGCACACTTAAACGCTGCGTCACCGGGCCGGCCCCTAAAATTTAGTTTTTATTTTTATTAAAGGGGTCTATGAACATGGTTTAAAGAGTCAAATAGTTCTACAAGCCTTATTGAAACAAACCCAAAAAGCTATGTTCCACTCCTTCTCATTTCCTAGGTTTGCAGAGACAACCGCTTAAAACATTTTTCTCCCTTGTTATGGGGTATATTCTTCCATGTCTCTAAATATTTCTCTTTGGCTGTTCAGTTTTCAGTCTTGTTTATTTGATATCCCCTGTAGAATATGAGGATTTAGTAATCTTTCACACCCCTTCTCAAACCCCCACCAAAGATACACAATTTCCCCCTTTCCTGTCCTCCTAAATGTTTTATCTAAGTATGGTGAGATATACAGTGTTTACATTATTTAAAATATGTAAATGTTATTTACAGGTAAACTATGTCATATATTAGAGTTGCATTTCCTTTCAGGCCCAGATTTTTCGCTGACGTTAGTAATTGTCTTTCATGTTTGTTTTCTTTGTTGTACATCTCGCTAAGTAATTCTCAGTCTCTCTACTTGTCCAAATGTCCTTTCCTCCTTTTCTGACACATAATGGGGCCTCTCAGTTTCATCTTCTTAAAGAAGTACCATCCAGGGCCTTCTCTATTAGGAGACAAAGCCATCCTTCTGCCTCTGTCTCACCATCGTGCTGGACCCTCCAGATTTCTACCATTTGATCCCTTGTCTCATGCACTCCTTGAATCTTTCTTGTTTTCTTCTCTTGTTTGTGAGCTCATCCTCAAGGAAATGCTTGAGGAGAAGGTGCATGGGAGGTAACATTATTGAGGTATTGTGTCTCTGAACGTATCTTCATTGTACATTCACCCTTAATTTAGAGTTATGCAGGAATAATTTGATTTTCTCAGAATTTTGAAGGCGTTCCTTCTGCCTTTCTTGTTAAAACTGTGTGGTCCAAAGCCATTTTGATTCTTGATCCTTTGCAAAGAAACCTCTCTCAGGAAATTTATAAGATATTTCTTTTTTTTCCGTTTTTTCACCCCTTGATTTGCGTGGTTTGAGTCTTTAAAAAAAATCCAGAGCCAGCTCTGGTGGCCTAGTGGTTCAAGTTCACTGTTCATGACTTCAGCCTCCCAGGTTCACTTCCCGGGCGTAGAACCATACCACCCATGTGTCAGTAGCCATGCTGTGGCAGCAGCTCACGTAGAAGAGCTAGAATGGCTAGAATGACAACTAGGATGTACAACCATGTACTGGAGCTTTGGGGAGGAAAAAGATAAAAAAAGAGAAAGATTGGCAACAGATGGTAGGTCAGGGTGAATCTTTCCCTGAAAGGAAAAAAAAAAAGGATTTCTTAAAAAAACTTCCATTTACGAAGTATTAATTAGGTGGCCTTTTTACTCTGGAAACTCATGTCCTTCCATTGGGGGAGAACTTCTTGAGTTATTTATTTGGCATTCTTTTCATTTTCTCTCTTCTTTCTTTCTAGAGTTGCTGTCATTTGGGTGTTGGATCTCTAGGAGTCAAACTCAGGCTTTTTGGTTGGTTTGTTTTTTCTTTTGCTCTCATTTTAATCTCTCTCTCTCTCTTTTTTTGTAACTCTAGATACTGGAAAATTGCCTCAACTTTACCTTCAAATGCTTTGGTTGAGTTCTTGGTGATAACTATTACTGGTATCATCATTTTCATTTCCAAGAGCTTTTTATGTTTCTCTGATATTTTTACACTTCCTCTTTTGGTTCATGGGTACAATATCTTATCTTGATAAGAGCAAAGCTTTGTGTAGCCTGTTTGTTTTGGATTCTACTTTTCATGCTAAAGTCTTCCGTAAGATGTCGAGCCATACTTGGGTGTCTGATGTTTAAGTATTTGGCTCTCAAGAGCTGGTTAGAAGTCTGAGTGCTTGCATCAGGTTCCTCAAATGTGGGCTTCACCATGGGAAGTATTACTTTGTCCATTCATTGGGAAATGGTTAATGTTGTATTTAGTTCTTTATTTGGTGGGTGGGGGAGCTGTTGCAGGTTGGTTTCCTGGAAGTAGACACTAAGACAAAATTGAGGCACAAGATGTTTATTTGAGACCACACTGTGAAGGAGAGGGGGAGGAAGCAGGACTGGACTAAAGAAAGCAGTCAAACTGGTACACAGACCGCAGAACCGGAGCACCGTAACTGGCCAGGTGCCCTGGAGGGAGTGTTGCCCATCAGTGTCCCATATTGGGTGGAAATGGCCACCTGTATACCCCCAACTTAATCAGTCCTTGGATGCAGGCCATCCCAGGAAGGGCATTACTTTGGGCAAGGAGGATTCCAGCAGCTGAGCTAGACACCTGAAGGAGTTGACATGGCTCCCCTAAACTGTGCAGTCAATTGTTCCTTGAAGGGAGATCCTGGGTGGTCGACATCTCCGTGTTTATCACCAGGCCAGTCAGAGTCTCCAAGAAGGCGCCTCCAATCGCCTGCCTTCCTGCAGGATAGAAGCTTGTCCTGAGAGTTGAGTAAGGAGTGAGGGGAGGGGGTCGCAAATCGTCTGTAAACTTCCTCATTATACCATGTTTTGCAATATGGAGGCTCCATCTTTGTCTGTGTATGGAATCCCGCAAGCCAGACAGCCTTTTGTTTTATCCTTCCAAAGGATAAACCTTCAGGTTTTTTGCTGCAGTGGGAAAGGAATGGACTCTTGGTTCTAACTCATAGAGAAAGAAATGTGGGCTTTGACTGCTCCTTAAACCTGCTTTCAAAAAAAAACGTCCTGTTGTTAGCCCCCAATATTTCCATTTCCTTAGGTATACAGCACCACCAATTTCTGCTTCTTTGGGGACATGTGTGACACTGGCACAACCAGCTTCCTACTGCACGCCTCAGGTCAGCCCTTTGCAGTTACAACGTCATATCAATCATCCATCCGCTTTGCAGCTTCCAAGATTTTGCTGCTGTTATGTCCTCTCCTGTTCTCTTTGTCCTTAAAATATTCCCTTTACTCAATTTTGACTGAGTTTGGGTAATTGAAGAGATGAATGAATGTACGTTGCTGTCTTTAACTTGATTTCGTTTTTAAAGAAACACAGTATGTAATTTTCCTCCCCCAAAAACCGTAGAAATTCCTCAGCACAAATTAGAGAAGCAGCGTGGAATTTTAAAATTAGCAAGAGTTGATGTGGTTAATAGCACTTCTACCTGCTAAACAGGATCTTTACCCCATCTGAGCCTCATTTAACTGCCAAATGGGGATCGGAGTAGCTCCCTGAAAGTTATATCAGATCAAGTACATAAATTATCCGGCTTGCAGTAAATACATACTAAATTTAGCTTTTAGCTCCCTTTGAATCCACAAATGAATGTGGTTTATAATTAAAACATGAGAGGTCAAATAAAACACTTGAAATTAGGCTGTGGGTGGACCTGCTTATTGTCTCTGTGGCTGGCAGCCTCTTCTTTGGATATAGTGGGTTGTAGGTCATCCTTCCAGAATGATCCTGAAGCGAAAGATGGTGGAGCCCCAGTTCTCCACCTTTGTTATGCAGGTGGAGCCCTGGTTTCTTGGAATTTCCTGTTTCCTTTTGTCTCACAGCTTATTTGTTTTTATTTCTGTTCTTGGCCTGAGTATCAGGCTAATAACAGACACAGCACGTACATAAATCCGCTATTGACATAAACCCTGGTAGCTTTGCTTCTGTGGTTTAACTGTAAGGAGTGAAGAATAAATTTCAGTTGGGTGGCTAAGTGGTATGCATTATTCATTTATGACTTCACGTTTAAGTTTGAGAGTGTGACATTCTTTGGGCTGTGCTTAAACTTTTTTGGAAAGCCTTGCAAACTAGGCCTAGCTGACTTTCCAGTCTCATTTTCATGCACTGTTGCTCTCTAACACTTCATTTGACTCCTAATTCCAAACACACACGCACGCACGCACTCTCACATACAAACATATAACCTACACCAGAATCTCTCAAATTTTGGTCCCTAGACCAGGAGCATCAAAAATATCAGGTTTGCATATTAAAAATGGAGATTCCTGGAATTTAGCCTATAAAGAAGTAATTAAACTTTTTCTGCCACAGACCCCTTTGGCCTTTGGACTCCCTTCTCACAACAATGTTTATAAATGCATGCACATAGACTCACAAAGGAAACTGATTACACAGTTTTCTATCTCTATAAGTATATATAAATTTTCTGATGAAGTAATACATAAGCTTATTTATTAACACAAAGTATAATAAGAATTAACATCGTTTCATAAATTCTGTTATTTCAGTATAAACATTACTTCAAGATATCTACAACAGTGATATGACTTCACAATACGTGTGGTTTCTGTTGGTGACGTCACAGAGACGGCTAATACTACCCTACGTTGTTGCCTCCTTTCAAAATGCCAAACTTCAGTTAGAGGTTAGTGAAAATAAAGATGTAAAATGTTTCCCATCCAGGTTCAAGGACTTCCTGAATTCTAATTATGTACATCAAGTTCAAAAAATCAATGAAAAAATTTTCCTCTAAATCTATTGAAGTAGAGTCTCAGGGAGAAGGCCAAAAAATCTGCATTTCAGCAAGTTTCCAGAACAAGAGAACCACTGCCTATGCCGCGTTTTCTAAACAGGCCACACTTTCCAGCCTCTGTGTGCTATCAAGCCTTGCCCCCACGATTGCACTGGCCTTCCTGAAGCCTAGTGAGCGCATTCAGCTGGCTCAAGTCTTGCCAAGCCTTCCCTGATAATTTTCTCTATCCCCTGCACCCTGTTGTCAGGCAGATTTAGTTTCTTTTTTGATCTCGGCTCCATAGCACTTCTGGAATGTACTCATCACTCTGCTCCCTGCTCTACCCCATCATGGAAGGGAAGGGTGGAATAGTGTCATAACATGTTCATGTTAGCTGGAAAAACCCAAAGAGCACATGAAGTCCTGGGCAATATATTTCACATTCCTACTGACATAACCCAACCAATAGCGAATCCAGAAAATGGTGATGGGCATTTTGGAGTGGCTTTTTTAGATAATTTACCTTGTCCCTGAGCTCCATTTCATGAGTTTCAGGGTTTTGTCCTAGGATTTCCAAGCACATTCCTCAGCCACCTTCATCACCTTGGACCCTTTCCCACTTATCTCCTTTCCTCCCAAATCAACCCTGTGAGCCGTTTACGCCATCACTCCCCTTGTGCAACCGTCAAGCAAAGTCCTCTCTTCATTGTTAATTATTCTCTTATCTGTCTGTTTCTGCAGCTGGTAGAGGCCTAGCAGGGGCTTCAGGTCTGCAGGATAGAGGCAGAAGGAGAAACAGTGGGCTTCACAGGGCTCTGGTCTCCAAGTGGATTATATTTTTAAAAAATCTACAGACTTTATTCCACAAAGACTAGCTCCTGTGAACCCATCTTCTGTCCCATATTATGCTGAAGAGAGTCTGTCTTCTGCCCCAGTCTGAGTTACCTTATTGAAGTCACCAACTTCAGGAAAGGCAGGGAGGAGGAAGAATGGTTGGGAGAGAAAAGCCCATCAAGTCACCCAGAATTACTTCTCCAGGTGCTTATCTTATCTCTCCAGGGCCCACTGTTTATGACTTTTTTTCTTGTTTGAGGAAGATTGGCCCTGAGCTAACATCCGTGCCCATGTTCCTCTACTTCATACGTGGGACGCCTACCACCGCATGGCTTTTGCCAAGTGGTGCCATGTCCGCACAGGGGATCCGAACCGACGAACACCAGGCTGAGAAGTGGAAAGTGCTCACTTAACCGCTGCACCACCAGGCCAGCCCCTAGGGCCTGCTGTTTAAAAGCAAGTGATTTGTTGGGCAAATTAACCTCTTTAGGTTGAAATTCACTTCAATTGTAATAATATTAATGTTACACAGGTTTATTATATAAAGCATTTCCCTCAGTGTCACATACATAGTAAGTGTTCAATAAAGAAGAGCTTTTATTGTTCTTTGTCTTTTATTTCCAATAATCAGCAGAGTGCTGCCACATAATAGGTGCTCAGTAAACTCTTCAGGACTTGAAGGGCAAGAAAGACATAAAAACCCCAGGAATCGGGAAACCTGGGTCCAAGTCCTACCTCTGTCACTGACTTGCTTTGTAACCTTGGACCAGTCTCATCCTTTCTAGAGTAAGCACCCTCATTGATCAACTGAAAGGATTGGATTATTTAATTTCAAAAGCAGGAGCTCCAGTTTTTCAGAATCAACTAGGGATCTCTCGGGGCTGGCTCCGTGGCCAAGTGGTTAAGTTCTTGCGCTCGCTTTGGCGGCCCAGGGTTTCGCTGGTTGGGATTCTGGGCACGGACATGGCACCATTCATCAGGCCAAGCTGAGGTGGTGTCCCCCATAGCCGAACCAGAAGGCCCTACAACTAGAGTATACAACTATGTACTAGCTGGCTGTGTGGAGTAGAAGAAGATAAAAAAAAGAAGATTGGCAACAGATGTTAGCTCAGGTGCCAATCTTTAAAAGAAAAAAGAGTCAACTAGGGATCTTAATAACAACAACACCACAAACGATAATAGTAATAATATAAAGCAATGGTATTGCAGATCACCACCCTAGAATTTCACAAGAAAATCTGTATTTTAATTTTTGAGTGTGATTTTGATTATCAATTAGATTGAGAACTGCTATTCCAAGGTCCTCTTATCTCATCCCTCAGAGATTATATTTTAGAACAGTACAGGGAATCATGCAAATAGTCTTAACAGGAAAACAGAACATGAAATCTTTCCAATACACTGAATTTTTATGTCATGAGAGCATCTTTTATTCCTTTGGGCTCTACTCCCTCATTTATTCAATAAATATCTGTTTCGAGGTCACTATATGCCAGGAGCTGTGGAGGAACCAGGAATCCCAGAGCGAACAGCAAGCACATGGTCTTTTCTTTGGAAAAACTCGAAGCTGGGGGAGGAAAGACAAGAAAACCAGTGATCCCAATACGTGTCCCTGTCAGGATACAGGGGAAGACAAGATGCAGCGGCACCCAAGAGGAGCTCAGAACTCAGTCTTGGGTGTTTAGAGGTGACCTCTTGAAGGAAGTCACTTCTGGCCGCCTTCTCTCTTCATCTGCCAAAACAAAGGGAAGCCTTCCTCGAGGTATGAAGGCTTCTTAACAGCAAACACGCTAAGCTGAACGACAACCTGCAGATTGATTAAACAGCCAAAACTCCCCCCTGTGAAATGGTAAAACATAATTAAAACTTTGATGCTATTAAATTAGAGAAAAAAAGACCGCTGTTTCTTTTTTTTTTTCCTAAATAGCAGCTGAATGGAATTCTTAAGCATCCACTAAGTACTCATTATAGACTCAAGCCAAGCTGCGTCTGGGCTTCCAGAAGTGTGGGAGTTTGCGCTGGAGTTGCCAGTTTCAAAACTGGGCAGCTTGGGGTGGGGGTGGGGGTCTTTTTTCCTAACTGCATCATTAAAATTTCCCTAGCGTGGACAGAAAGTTATTAACTCACCAATGAAAAATACTTAAATGTCTTTAAAAAGTTTCGACTCTCTCATAATTCTCCTTAATGGTACAAAAATCAGCTTTGGACTCCAGTTCTGAGATTGCATTTTCAAAGAACCCTGCGAGGGAAGTCTCAAATTACCTAATTACCATATTTATTGCCAGATTCTGTTTTCTAATCCCTGATGACTTTGTCAGATATATTTATGTGCTGTTCCTTTTCTTCTTTGGCCGTGGGTACCGAGCTGGACTTTTTGCAATCTGAATTGGAGAGTCCTTTGGTTATGGACAATAGAAGGCAGGCTGGGCAAGAATAGCTGAAAGTCACACGCCACCAGAGCCAGACAGGGAGGGGAAACGTGGCTGGCTTCCAAGTGATCATTACCGGCATCAGACACACCATATTGTAATTACAATGGATATAAATTAAGCTACACAAATAACCTGGCTCCTCTCCTGCTTAGAAGATCTGAGCCAGCAGCCCCCCTCATGAATTCTGCTCTTCTCCAGAAGGAGTGGTTTCTCTTTATTCTTCCTTAATTGAAGTTTAGCCACAAAAAAGTTTGTCATCACAAAGGAGAAAATTAATGGTGATCATGATGCGGGCTTTGTGAGTCGAGGAGTCGAAAGAAAGATTTCTTGGATTCTCAAGGTCTGGCAGTAGTGCTCTGTTATTCAGAGAATAGCATGGAGTAGCATGGGGACAGGACCCATGGGCAGTAAGAGCTGCAATGTGTTGAGAGTTTGAGCTAAATTTATAAGGCATAGGTATAGAGTGATTTCTTTACAAGACAAAGGAAAGATCGTGAAAAAAATCGTTAACATGGTATCAGTGTAGGTGGTTCCTGGTTATTGGGTGGTCCTGTAACTTTGGGTAAGAATCAGGTCGGATCAGGTCAGGATGTCCTATGCTCCTGGAGGATGATATAGATCAGTATGTAGGGCAGGACGCCTTGGGCTTCCCCCTGGGGCAGCCTGGATCCTCATCAGTCATATATAAGTGTGTGCTGTGGTTCTATCCAAGGGAATCAATGGCCAGGAGTTTGCAGATTTTAAGAGAACTGTGGCTTGTTTATGGATGCCAAATTGCAGTTGCATACAGTTCAGCGGGCAGCCCTGTTCTGTTTTTGCTTTTGTTTTTGAGGAGGTTGGGCACTCTCAAGAAAAAGAAAACCCTACTTTATTTCAGACATTCTCTATGTCACCCAGTTCTCTGAAAAAAAAAATGCTCTGATGGGCTAAAATGAATATAACTTGACTTAGTGATTCCTGGTCTATTTTCGTTTACTTCTTCTCATTAAGTAAAGATAAAAGAAAGTATATATACACACATAACTAAACAGAATAAAATAGAAAATCAATCCTTGAAAATGCATTCTCTTTTAATGATCAAATATACTGTCTGGAAAGGCTTTGTGTTTATATACTGGTTATGGCTGAATAGTTTTAGTATCTGCTTTTAAATTAAGATCTTCCTAGCAACTTTTTCTCTAAACTATTGCCATGTTTTCATATATCTCTTCCCCTCCCCTTTTAGGTTAAAGAATATCTTCTTTTAATGGCTGAGTGGTTTTCAAATATCATTTTAAATTAAGATATTCTTAACCACTTTCTCCCTAAATTCTTGCAGTATGCTGATATATTTCTTTTTCTTCCCTCTAGGTTAAAGACTCTCTTCTTCTATATAGACTCTTAATTAATTAATTTATTTTCTGAGGAAAATTTTCCCTGAGCTAACATCTGTGCCAATTGTCCTCTATTTAGTGTGTGGGTCGCTGCCACAGCACAACTGACACGTGGTGTAGGTCCACACCTGGGATCTGAACCTGTGAACCCAGACCACCAAAGTAGAGTGTGCTGAACTGAACCACTACACCAAGGAGCCAGCCGGTACCCTTTATTTTTTCAAGAGATCCAGTTGTTATAATCCCAAATAGATGCTGCAGTTAGCCCCTAATCATTCTTGGCAAGGAGACCCTTTGCTTCCAACATGCAAATAGAGATTTGTTCCCTGGACTACACTGTAACATCGTGAGGAAATAATATGCCTCACCGCTAAAAGCACAGACCAAAACTGAGCGGAGGCTTCCATAAACGTGTCCAATTACAAGAGTACACCAACATATAAATGATAATGATGTCGTAAGCCACAGAAGCTGAACTGGAGCTTTTATGTTTAGAAAATGAAGGGAGGAAACATAATGTTGACTGAGCATTGGAAAAGGCTAGGAATTATGCCTAATGCTTTCCTAAAGTTTTCTTCGTCATTCTTCACACGAATCCTGCAAGATGAGCCTTATTATCCCAATTAGCTATTTATTCATTGATTGATTTGTTCCTTATTTGCACACACAACACCCACAAACTCCTTCACTTATTTACCGTAACAAGAGATTCTCACATATTGAGGTATATGGGGTAGCTATTCTGGTTCAAAACAGATTCAGCTTGACTTAAAAAAGACTGACTTATGGCCTATCAAACACACATTGTACATCTGCTTTAACCATTAAAGCGAAGAATGCACTCTTTTAAGATAAGAATGCACGTTTCCCCTCCTAGGACACCAGTATTAGCAATGCCTATTGGTAATGCCCGTATTAGGACTCCTGCAGGTAAGTTCTCTTTCCAGGATATCAGGGTCATGTAGACCTGCTAATTTGCAACTGAATGCCTCTTTGAAACTTTGGTGAATATGGATCCTGCACATGTTTAATGTATGTTCTTTGTTCTAAAAAGGTTTAAGACTGTACTGAAAACCATGCTTCTCCAGAAAGCTTTCCTCCTTTGTGGAAACTGCCCTCCGAGGTTATCATCCTCACCCTGCCCCAAGGAAAACTGACCTTATCTCTCCTATCTAGAATGGTTATTGGGTATTTTGCTTCGACAACTGGATGTCTTGCTATGACCAGACACTCTGCTAGTCTCTGCTGTGCAAGGGGAGTCAACCCTGTGTTTGAGGTGCATACAGTTTAGTGGAGTGGGTGAAAGTGAGGATGGAAGTGAGCAAAAAGATAAATCCTGAAACGGTGAGCATCACTACAGAGATATGAATGAAATGTTGAAGCTAAGAGCAAAACCTAGAGTCATTGAGACATCAAGGAACTTTCTCTCCTCTCTTTCCCTAGATAGAAACTACAGAGAACAAGGGCCTTTGGCTAAGAATTTAATTGAATCCTTGCTAGGGCAGCACTTGCGCTGATTTTCTTCCAGTAATGAAGGAAGGAGCCCTTGCCATGGGCTCTGTTCTTTTTCCCTCTAACTTCCATGAGACCCAATTTGGAAAGAGGGGAGGATGAATAAAAGGACTCAAGTCTACTGTGTGGGATAATGTGATTTATAATGCTATGAGTAGAGACAAACTTTTCAAATTAATGAAGCACTTCCAAAATTAATTTCTTCCTACTTATGGTTGAGAGTAATTTTATCTCCAAATTTGTCTGGCGTGGTTGTATATATTGGGAGTGTTTTGCCTAGTAAGTGTGTCTGCACTGCCACTCGTGGGAGGTTGTAAATGGATGGGATTTGGAGGGCCTGAGACTGCCTGGACCTTGCTGGGGAAGTCTTTTCCCCTAACCTGTGAACTGTCAGTGGTAGTCAGTGAAGGGTGTTGTGTGGTGTTTTCTGATACCAAATGTATGTTGTTTTTCCATGCTAATTCTCCAACACCAACTGAGTGTCCAACAATTCAATTCAATTCTGACACTAACCACCCAGAGTTAGTGCAGGCCCCACGAGACTGCCCCCTCTGCTGACACCAAATGCAAATGGGATGCCCAGGCTACACACACTTCTGTTCAGCTGACCACAAATTTCCATGACTTCTCCCTCTCAGGTTCTATAATCAACTAAAATGGCTCACAGAACTCAGAAAAATGCTTGCTTACATTTACTGTTTCTTATAAACGATAGAACTCAGAAACAGCCAAATGGAAAAGATGTGTAAGGCAAGGTATGTGATAGGGGGCTAGGGGCGAGCAAGGAGCCTCCTTGCCCTCTTTGACACGCCACCCTCCCAGCACATGAGTGTGCTCTGCAATCTGTAAGCTCTCTGAATTTCGCTGTTCAAGAGTTTTAATAACCCAATCTCCAGCCCCGCTTCCCTCCCTTGAGGTCAGGGGTAGGGTGGGTGGATGGGGGAGCTGAAAGTTCTTACCCTCTAATCACAGGTTTGGTTTTTCTGATGACCAGCCGCCATCCTGAAGCTATCTAGGGACGTCTACCCTGTGACACCTTATTAGTATAAACGCAGATATGGTGAAAAGGGGCTTGTCGTGAATAACAAAAGACACTCCTATCACTCAGGAAATTTCAAGGGTTTTAGGAGCTCTGTGCCAGGAACTGGGGACAAAGACCACATATGTGTTTTCTTGTACCTCAGTTCTACAACAGTCAGTAGAGGAGAGGGATTTTAACCCAGGTGCCTGACTCCTGAGTCCTGCTTGTGATTCCACATTATTTCCCCTGCCTGTCCTTGGCATTAATACAACAATCACACCTTGTAAGAAGATCCAAAACTCAGGTGGTAGAGTAAGAGGACAAGTGAAGTGACAGCCCCAAGGGCCCACAGCTGGCATCTTGTGATTCATAGTCCAGGGCTCATGATGAAGATGTGGAGAACACGTATACATACGGTCGGGACCACCCTGCATAGTGCTTTAGGTTGTTCACTGCACAAGACCACTCAACCAAGGGCGAGTGGAGATCTGCAGAGACTGAAATCTAGTCTGTTCTCTACTTGCCCAGCAGTGTACCTGGTGTGGGACTGTGTTGGCTTGGAAAAGGGAGAGTCTTTCTTTAATTCCCTCAAAGTTGTCATTTGGGATAGCTGTGTCCTGCATACAACTAAGCAGTGGTTATGAAGACTATACAATAATATAGAAAAATGCTTTCACCAACTAAGTGAAAATTGCAGTATGTGAAACTGTTGAGCAATCTGAATATAACTATATGATGATTACAACTCTAACAAGGCCTATGCTCAGGAAAAATCAGATCTGAGATGTTGGCTTTTCTTCCTTTTATTTCCTTCTTTCCCCAATTTTCAGTAATATGGTTATATTGCATTTATAATGAAAATAAATATTTAAAAGCAAAATAATGCAATGCTATGTTTATACATAAAACTAGCTTTCTTAAAGACAAATTAAAGTATGTGTGTATGTCACATAAATGTGTACCAGGCTGGAGGAAGCAGACACAGGGTTATTGAATAATCCCAAATGGGAGTAGCGAGAAGTGTGTGAGCTAGAAATGGCAGGGACTGATGGAAGAGTGCTTCATGTGTGAAAAGATTAGATATGCATTCTTTCTCTACCATCACTGACCAATTTCCTTCCTTCATCATATACTTATTTCGACAATCAAATATTTATTTGGTGCAATAAGCAACTCTGTTAATATGAAAATACTTCTCTTCTGAAGGTTAAGCCATGTAGACTCCATAATGTGTATGAACTTAATTAGAGCGACTTCTAACCAAGAGTCCCATATGCAGCTTCCTTGTTATCAGAACTTCTTCAGACTGAGAAGCCCGAAAGGGAGTTTTGTGTGCTTTCTTGTTATCAGCTTTCTCTTAGTAATCACTGTTTCTGTAGAGGACCCACTTTAGAGATATTTGGAGTTTCAGAACTGAGCTTCAGAAGGATTGCTCTAATAATTATGAGAAAGATAACAGGGATGATGATGTAGACACTGATAATAATCAACAGTTGTTGAGTGCCTATTATATGCCAGGCACATACTCAAGTATCTTACACGTACCATCTCATTTAATCCTCACAACATTCTTACAGAGCAGCTGCCATTTCCCCCACTTAATAGATGAGCAAACTTGCAAGGGGTATGTAACTCGCCCAAAGTCACCCAGCTTTGAAGTGCCACCGCTGGGGGTTCCATCCAAGTCGGCTTGTCTCTAAGACCTAAGCTTTTAACCACGACCTTACAATCTTTCTCTACAATAAAGGGAGGCAAACTTTTTACGTAAAGAGATGGATAGTAAATATTTTAGGCTTTGTAGGCTAAGAGGCAAAATTGAGGCTATCATCTAGGTACTTAGATCAAAAGAGAGAACTAATTGCTACTAATTTTTAGTTGATGAAATTCAAAACTTTATTTATGGACACTGAAATCTGAATTTCATATACTTTTCATGTGTCAACAAATATTATTTTTTAAATTTATTTTTAATCGTTTAAAAATACAGAAACCATTCTTAGCTTGAAGGCCGTCAGAAGAAAGCAGAGTAAGGGAGTGCAGTCGTTTGACTATTGCCATTGTAGCTGGGATGTCCTTGGATAGGCAGTTGTGGATGGGAGTGGATAGGATGCTTAACTAACAATTAAAGGGGAATTAGTGACCTGGGACTTTGGGAGAGAAAACAAAAAGGATGTAGAATGCCAAGAAGGAGAATTCCACCTGTGTTGCCATCCAGCTGAAGCTTCCCCAGCACGGCCAGAAGTACTGCCTACGTTTGCCGTGAGAGGTGAGCTTCTCATTTTGAATTTAGCACTATGAGAAATTCTTCAGAGAGAGTGAAGAGAATACTTGAAATTGAAACTCATCTAGAAAATCTACATATGTTTGTTTAGCTATGGGTTAAGTTTAGATGTTATAATTAGTTTGGAACTCTGCCCACTTGTCTCTTAGTAACCCACTTGCTCAAGTAGAGGGAAGAGGAAGAAAAAAGAGAGAGCGAAAGGAGGACAAAGAAGAGATGGGAGAAGAGCTATACTTATAGCCCATATTTCCTTTATTCTGTTGTCAGGAACGCTAAGATTTCATCATACTCTTTGGGGAATTTATGTACTTACACAGTATTCAGGAATTCGGCCAACTCTAGTGAAGGCCGAGTGACAGTGAGAAAGGACACTGAGAGGAGATTTAGGACATGGCCTCATCCCTGTCTGGCTGAGTGACCTTCCACTGGCGGCTAACTTCTCTAAATCTCTGTGTCATCCTCTGTAAAATAAGGACAAACTCAAAATTGGGTGATGTTTATGACCTGGGACTCTTGGTTATATCCAAATTAGGACTAGCAATTGCTTCTCTAGAAAAAGATATCATGAACAGAGTGCAAATAATGTAAACGATCATATTTGGTCTTCCAACATTAGGCACACTCTTGAACTCACTTTGAAAGAGACAAGCCTTTGGAGTCCCTTGGGGACCCTGCATCACATTTTAGGAGAGAATACAGGGCTCCTACAACTAAGGTTCAATACCAAGTACGTTAAACTATATTGGAACACCATAGTGAAGCCCCAGTTAGTACAGTTGAACCTAGAGGAAGAGGTGAGACAGCATGTAACAGCCTGCCGTTCCGAAGGGATTTACACACATCACCAGGTAGCAGACGGACTCTTGTGGTTTCAGCTTCTTAGAATATCAGCACTGAAGTTGACACGAAGGACACAGCCAAAGAACCTATTGAGTCCTACCTCTGCCCTTACTAGCTGTGTGGCCTTAGGGAAGTTATCAAGTATCCCTGAGCCTGAGTTTCCCCATTTTAAAAATGGAGATAATAACGACTGGTAAATGTTGTGAAGCTCAGATTTATTCATTCATTCATCTATTCAATGAGGATTTCTTTTCTTTCTTTTTTTTTTGTGAGGAAGGTTGGCCCTGAGCTAACATCTGTTGCCAATCTTCCTCTTTTTGCTTCAGGAGTATTGGCTCTGAGTTAACATCTATGCCAATCTTCCTCTATTTTGTATGTGGGATGCCACCACAGCATGGCTTGATGAACAGTGTGTAGGTCTGCGCCTCGGATCTGAACTCATGAACCCCAGGCTGCCAAAGCAGAGTGCATGAATTTAACCACCATGCCACTGAACCCGCCCCTCAATGAGCATTTCTTAAATTCCTTTTATGTGCTAGATCCTAAGGATAAAAATATAAAATACAAGGTCATGTTCCTCCAGAAGCTCACAGATGAGGGGGAGGTGTTAGAGCGGTCAGCACAGACAAATCAGCGTGCCAGATGTTATGCTATAAGAGCAAAGAGAAGGGATGCCCCACCCTGCCTAACCTGCAGGGGGTATATACAGAAAGTATATTCCAGGCAGAGGCAGCAGCATGAATGAAGAACTAGAGGGAAGGAGAATGTGGTGTGTTTTGAAAACTGCATGTCTTTCTGTATTCCTGAAAACTGCAGTGGAAGGAGTGTTGGCAAATTAGGTGATTTCTGACACACGATTAAAAAGTTGTGTCATTTTTATTTGGTCCAGTTCTCAGCCAGGTGATCAAGGTTATTATCAGTGACAAATCTCATCGATTGCATGTACCTTTGATATAATGCAATGAGAACGGCACTTCAACTATTGGTTTTCTCCCCCAAACCCAAAACCCCAGTCTAACTGATAAAAATATAAGACAAACCCAAGTTGAGGGACAGTACGTGGAGTCTCTGACCAGTAGTTCTCAAAACTGTCAAGGTCGTCAAAAACAAAAAAAGTCTGAGGAAACTGTTGGATGCCAGAGAATGCAAAGGAGACCTAATGATTAAATATAATATGATGTAAATTAATTAAAAATTGCTAAATGTAGGGGCCAGTCCAGTGACATAGTGGTTAAGTTCGGCGCACTCTGCTTCGGTGGCCGGGGTTCACAGATTCGGATCCTGGGTGCAGACCTACACCACTCATCAGCCGTGCTGTGGCAGTGACCCATGTACAAAATAGAGGAAGATTGGCACAGATGTTAGCTCAGGGTAATCTTCCTCAGGGAAAAAAAAAAAATTGCTAAATGTAAATGATCCTGGAACAGAAAAAGGACATTAGGTAAAAATTAGTGAAATCCAAATAAAATATAGAGTTTAGTCAATAAGGATTACCAATCTTGTTTCCTTAGTTGTGATAAATGTACCATGGTAATGTAAGATGTTAGCAACCAGGGAAATTGGGTGAGGGATATATGAGAACTTTCTGTATGATCTTGGCAACAAAAAGTAAACCTAAAATTATTCTAAAATAAAAAAGTTTGTTTAAAAAATATACAATATTCTGTCTTTGACTCTTGGTTAAGAAATGGAAAATGCATGGTGCTGGCCCAGTGGCACAGCAGTTAAGTGCGCATGTTCCACTTTGGCGGCCCAGGGTTCACCGCTTCTGATCCCAAGTGCGGACATGGCACTGCTCATCAAGCCATGCTGTGGCAGGCATCCCACATATAAAGTAGAGGAAGATGGGCATGGATGTTAGCTCAGGGCCATTCTTCCTCAGCAAAAAGAGGAGGACTGGCAGATGTTAGCTCAGGGCTGAGATTCCTCAAAAAAAAAGAGAGAAATGGAAAAAGCAAACAACTCTCCAAGGTATATTACTATCTCTGAGCATGTTTCCAACCTTACTGTTATCTGGGAGGAATCTTCAAATCTTCTCTCAATATAAGCTGTACTGAGAAAAATGGTTATTTCTGAGATCAGCTCGCATTAAGCTTTATTTGAAGTGCAGGAGTTCAAAGAGAAACATGAGATAGGAAAGGGTCCTTGGATTTAAGATTCCTGGGAACTCTTTTCATCTGACACTCAAATTGATGTGATAATGTTGCAGTCTTTCTTCTGACATCTTGGAATCTGGGAGAAGTCCAATAGCATCTAGCACTTTTCAATTATCTTTGTAAATCCCAATCCTATAATTAGGGGGAAATGTTCTCTCACAAAATTGAAGAGAAAAATAACGTGCAGTGGGCAACCTCAAGGCAGTATGGCAGGATGTAAGGACTGTGGGGAGAGAGGGAACCTGCCTGGGTTCTAGGCACGGCCTGGGCAAGCAACTGCCCCGCCCCTTTATCTTCATTATAAAATGAGGACTTTATTTTTACTTAAAATAAAAATTCATTTTAAATTTATTAAAATGAGGAGTTTATTTTCTCCTTCTAGCTCTAATATTCTCGACTTCATTTTCTAGACAGTTGAAAACATGTTCAGGGGCCCAGCATCTCTTTTCACAAGGCTGAATATTTGCAGAGCCAAGAGGAATTTCTAAACACCCATTTAACACAGCTATATTTTGAAAGGCAATTTACTTTTCAGACTAATGAGTTTGGATGGTTCAGCCTAATGGGGCATAGTTTTCACAGAATTAACCAATCCACTCACCTCTTTTTCTAGTTTTGCTTAGATCAGCTGGATTAGTTCTAGGGAAAGTTGCTTTTTCCTTTCCAGAGTTTGCCTTTCAAAATGTACCTTTCTCAGAGTCTTCCTCTTTCTTGAATGCTGACCACAGACAGCCAGGTCTCTCCTGCTTCTCTCTCCCCTTCAGGGTGTAGCTACAGGCCTAATGGAAAGATCACTCAGCTGGACCTCCATCTCTCAAGAGACCTGGAATTTAGCCCTGACTCCCCCACTCCTTTCCAGTGAGACCGTTGGCAGTAGCTTTTCTTCTCTGAGTATCAATTTTCTTTTCTTTCTTCTTCTTTTTTTTTTCTTTTTTGAGAAAGATTAGCCCTGAGCTAACATCTGCCGCCAATCCTCCTCTTTTTTGCTGAGGAAGACTGGCCCTGAGCTAATGTCCATACCCATCTTCCTCTACTTTATATTTGGGACGCCTGCCACAGCATGGCTTGATAAGCATTGTGTAGGTCTGCACCTGAGATATGAACCGGCAAACCCCAGGCCGCCGAAGAGGAACGTGCGAACTTAACTGCTGCGCCACTGGGCCTGGGCCAGCCCCCCATTTCCTTTTCTATATAGTCAAGGAGGGACTATATCCTCTCCTTTGCTCTTCCTGCTCCCCTCCTAAGAAGGGACAGAGACACTGCACTCACCTATTCATTCTGTCAATCATTTCCTTAATCATTTATTTGTTTATTTCTTCACACACTCAAATATGTAGAAGGGACTAATTCTTAGATGCCATCAAGGAGCTCATATTTAAGTAGAAAAAACAAACAAGGAGGAATTATAATTCAGTGTAACGGTATACAGAAGGCGTGAAGGAGCATAGAGGAGGAATAAGGAACCCAGCCTGCTCAGCAGGCAACACCAAGCTGTCAGGGTCTTTGCACTTCCTATTCCCTTGTTCGGAAACACTTTTCCTACAGATATACGGATAGTTTACTCTGCAGCCTAACTCAGTTTCCTGCTCAGAATTCCCCCTTCAGTGAAGGCTTCCTCTACTACCTCACCTCTCCCTTACTGTGCTTCATTTTTCTTCAATGACATTATATTTGGTTGTTTATCATCTGTCCATCCATTGGAGGTAAACACCAAAAGGACAGTTAACCTGTCCTGTTAACCACAAT
The DNA here is from genome assembly GCF_041296235.1 of Equus asinus. Taxonomy (NCBI): domain Eukaryota; kingdom Metazoa; phylum Chordata; class Mammalia; order Perissodactyla; family Equidae; genus Equus; species Equus asinus. The sequence goes on along the minus strand of NC_091801.1, from coordinate 70,777,683 downwards.
ATCTCCAGTACCTTGGTCCGTGTCTCGTGGATATTTGTTAAATGCTGAATGAATGAATGAATGAAGGAATGCAGAGTGATACGTGACAGTGTTAGAGGCTTTTAACATCAGCCCTGATATCAGTTCCCCCACGTTGAACCCAGTGTATATGGGGTTAAAACTAAAACCCACCACCCTCTTTCCTGCTTCTCTAGCTCCACTCATATGTAAATACCTGTTTCTTTAAACTTGGACTCTTTGAGCTTTACAACTAAATGGGAGTTACAAATTGTTAAAAGCCCAGGTGGCCTGGAGTTGGAGGCACACTAAAGTTTAGCTAATCATGTGTCCTTGAGTTTGCCAGGAAAGCCACTGTCTCAAGAGTATCAGGGAGCGGAGGCTTCCCAGACCTCAACTCCTCGACTCCCGGTGCTCTGAACCCGACTCAAACAAGAAGACAAGACAACAGCGAAGGACGCCCACCTGCCATCCTCCTATCTCACCCTCCCCCAGCCCCGCCTTGCTGCAAGCAGCCTCTCAAGGCCAAACGCAGGCTGGTGGGAAAGCGCCAAGCTGCACAAGCTACATGTTACCCCCTCCCCTACCCAAAACCCCAAATAAAAATCCCTACCCATTCCTCATCGGGGAGCTAGCAATTTTTGAGGCATGAGCCCTTGCTTTGCTCCCTGTGCCTGGCATAGTAAAAACCTTTCCTCTTCCACTCAAGACTCTGTTCTCGTTATTTGGATTAGCATCGGGTTCAGAGACCAAACTTTCGGTTACAACAGCTCCCTGGAGGAGACAGGTGACAATGTAGCTGAACTATTGAAAGCATTGAATAGGAGTTACCATCGCAAAGTCACAGTGAGAACAGGAATTCCGATGGAAGCAATATATAAGCAGAAGCCTGTAGGGATGGAGAAGCGTGGATTGTTACCCAAACAGCAAATAATTTGGTATTGCTGAGGCTTAGGGTGAGATGGCGATGAGAATTGCCAAAAGATAAACTGAAGCACATTAAAAATTTCAAGAGTTTGTTTGAGCATACATTATTCGAGATGGGTGGTGCCAAACCAAAGGTGGTAGGGAGCCCTCCATGAACAGGAGCTCAGGGAGAAGTTTTTACAGAGAAGACGTGGAAGCAAAACAAGGAAAGTTTATGATTGGCTATAGCTTAAGTAGTTGCCTTATGTGAGAAAGCCTAGATGGCTGTCTGTGATGGTTGTTCCCAAGTTTCATTTCCTCAGATTTGAGTGCATCGAGTCTGGCTCGGGTTTGGCTTGCTTACATAGGCTCCCAAGGCATTAGAGCCCCCTTACCCTAATGGCCTCCTTGTTTAATTACTTCAACAGAGTGGTCAGCCATGAGGCTAGAGATGTCAGCAGGTGCGATCACATATGGCCGTGGGTGCCAAGCAAGGAAGGTGGGAATGAGGATAAGGAGGCTTTGGAAACCAAGTCCGGGGAGGAGGAGAATTCTCTCCTCTTCTCAGACCTGATTATGGCTTTTCCTTCAAATTGCCAGTGACTCCAACCTCCTTCTGTTGGCACTCCTCTAGATTGTGGTCTTTCAAACTCATTTAACTATGACCCACAGTAAGAAATAAATTAAACATGATCTTCCAATTCATAGATCGATAGATGGATAGATAGATACTTGATCCTTACTACATGCAATGCACTCTATTTTCTATTCTACTCTATTGTTTCATTCCTTTCTGTTTCAATTAATTTTTTAAAATGTTGGTTATTCTCACTAAACTGATTTCTCTAACCACTATTTTCAAACATGCTTGTAACTGGATCATGATGTAAATATATATATATATATATATTTTTTTTTTTTTTTTTCACTGAAGATTACATTTAAGAAAGTCTGAGCAATACTGCTTTACATCCGAGGCTCAGGCCCAGACATGTCTGCATCAGAGAGCACACCCCAGGCAAATGGCCTTTGACCCTAAGTTCACTCAGATCCCATTCTGTGATGAAGAACCGGGAGGCCAGTTAATGGCCCTTGCCTTGAGCAGCCAAGGCTCAAGGAGTGGGCTGCCTTCTGATAGCATGCTTCTGAGCATACCAATAGCAGTTGCCTTTCAAAGCATGGTTGTATTAAATGAGTTCTTAAAATGACCTGATTTCAGGCAGGAAGCCTCAGGGGATGTGCGTGAATTTCTTGTGAAGATCATCACTGTTGATATCAGTCATCTTAGCAAAAAGCGTCTAGCAGATTAGCATTTGTCTGGCATGGTTGGAGTCTGCCTGGTTTATGGGTTGTTGATTTTAACTTGCAGGAGGGAAGATGGATTTTTGAAATAAATCTTTGCCTAAAGCAAACCAGAGGCCTTCCAGATCACCTTTCGTGAGGGGGCAGGCAGTGTACCGATGGGAAAGAACATAGCATTATGAGTTTCCAGACCTGGAATTGAATCTAAAACTGTCTCCCTGTGTGGCCATGGACAAGTCATCTAACCTCTTTAGACTCAATTTTCTTACAAATAAAACAGCTCTAACAATACCTCCCTTGACTTCACGGAAGGCATTTTAGAGGTAAAAACAATAATGTATGTAAAAGTACTTTGCAATGTCTCAAACTCTTATCCACATGATAACAGTTTCTAGTAAACATCAATGATGATAATTAATACATTCCTTCTAAACAACAATAAAACTACCATTTTTCAGATGAGGAAACTGAGGCTCCAGAGAGATTAAAAACCTGGCAAATGAAACAGAACAAAACATGATGAAGCCAAACTTCATACCCAGATTGTTCTGGTTTTAAAGTCCTTGCTGTAAATAACCGTGTTGTCAACTAGGCATTTCAGTGAACTGCCTTTGAGCTCCAAAGCTATGTGCTCCTTGATGGGGAGGCATTGTTGTCTATCTCAGGATTCACAATGGCTGGTACAGAGAACATGCTCAGTCTATGCTAGTTGAAAATAAATATCCTTACTCTTCCTTTCCTTCTGATACCAAACCTCTTAATCTCAAGTTCATGTGCCCGATGCACAGTAAGCCGATCACTGAGACATGGTGCTTGGAGATGGAGAAAGCTCTATTCAAATTGGGCAAAAAGAGAAGGCGGGAGGATAGGTTCTCTTAAATTTGCCTTCACAAGAGAAGAAAGCAGGGGGTTTTATAGAGCTAAGGGGTTTGGCAGAAGGTGTTTTGGAGAAACAAAGTATAAGTCCCCATTTCTTTCACTCCAGATAAGCCCTTGGGCAATCTGACCTCTGGGCATCAACAGCAGCTGGGGGCTGGTTATCTGGTGATGTAACTTCCTTGAAGTCGTTCTTTTTCTTCTGCTAAACAAGCTCATAAGTCCTTGTGACCCTTGAGTCACCCCTCAGGTTTTCCTGTTTAGAAAACAGCAAATTGACAAGATTAACTTCTTTTTGTCTCTGTCTACCTTGGGAACAAGGTTGAAAGGTAATCATGTTCTTCTAGAATATTTACAGTAACCCTCAGGTACCCAGCTTCACTTCCTCTTTTTTGGGGGGGGACTCTTTGAATTATTGTTGTGATTTTTTTGGTAGAAAATTACTCTGTCACTCTGCATATCTCACTGTCACATTTAGAATAGCAATAAGCGAGCAAACGCTGGGCTGGATTCGGGAATAAATTTGTTCAGGTTGAAAAATATATAATTAACCAATGTCTGTTTTGTTTATTTTCAAATGTGGGCACCAACAAGGCACAAATGCCATCAGGAACTCACACAAAGAAGGTTCACATGTTAGTGCTGTTAAAATGAACTTGAATTTGAACTTGAGATTGGTGTCCAGCTTGGTTGAATCACATCTGACTCAATTTGGGACAAGCTCATTGGTAGTTTCTTGTCTTTTCTGTGAAGGTCTTGGCTTGGCTCCAGCCAGATAGAGATCATAGCTTCTTAATTCAGAGCTTAACCTGTATTTATTATGCACACGCTACAGGGAAAGTCACTATATGAGTCCACCAGGGCTGCCATAATGATGTACCACAGACCAAGTGGCTTAAACAAGAGAAATTTATTTTCTCATGATTCTAGACCAAGGTCAAAGTGTCTGCGGGGTTGATTTTTTCTGAATGCCTTTCTCCGTGCCTTGCAGGTGGCTGTTTTCTTTCTGTGTCTTCATATAGTCTTCCCACTGTGTGTGTCTGTGTCCTAATCATGTCTTTTTATAAGGACACAGGCCAGATCAGATTAGAGCCCACCCTAGTGACCTCATTTAACCTTAATTATCTCTTTAAAGATCCTTTCTCCAAATATAGTCACATTCTGAAGTACTGTGGGTTAAGACTTCAACATATGTATTTGTGGGGGACACAATTCAGCCCTTGACAGTCACAAAGTGGGACAAAATAAAATAAAAATGATGACAATTGGAACTACAAGTGACACTTCCAAGCTTTAATAAAATCCTGGGGTCTGAAAGTAAAAGGGAGACAAAATTCTTTAGGTTTGTGTATATTTTACTTTCAGCTAAGATATTCATTTTAATTTCTTTTTGTGTTTCTATTGTTAAACTAAAAAACTCTCCTTCGCATTTGGGAATAGCAGGTTATTGGCTCCCAAATGTTACCCTTTTTCCTTTTTTTCTTTATTCAGGTTTATTGAGGTATAATTTACATTCAGTGAAATTCACCCCTTATTTTAGGTGTATAGTTTGAAGACTTTTGAAAAACATATACATTATGTAACTTGAACCACAATTGAGATATAGATTATTTTTGTCTACCCCAAAACAATCTCTAATACCCCTTTCTTAAACATTTAATAGAGTTCAAAAGTGAAACCATCTAGGCCAGTTAGTAAGGATGTCACTTAGCATTCAACTTCTTTGGTAGATATAAGACTATTCAAGTCATCTATTCTTCTTTAGTAATCTATTTGTGTCTTTCAAGGAATTTGTCCACTTGTCATCAAATTGACTGGCATAAAGGTGTTTAAAATATTTCCTTAGTATCCTTTTCATGTCTATTGGAGCTGTAATGATGTCCCTTCTTTTATTTCTTCTGTTGGTTGTTTGTGTCCTCTTTTCTTATTTGATCAGAATGATTAGAGATTTATCAATGTTATTGATAGTCTGCATTGAGCAGAGAAGATAATACATGTCTGAGCAGATGAACAGTTTTTAACAGTTTGCCTTGTAATCCCAGGATGTTCTTCAAATAAACCATTGCTGAAATGTGAAGGAATGCTAATAAGAAATTTGGTTTCCAAGATGAACCATCAGCCATGACAATGATGATGATTATAATTATTATAATAATAAATAAGACTTTGCATTGAGTATATTCAGTCCTTGTGGTTAGTGGTTACTATGGTTTATATCACAACTACTTTAAATTGATATTATAAACATAAAAATGAGACAAGAAGTATCTCAAACTTATATTAAGCACAGAAACCATCTATATGCTGCATTTCTTCCCATTTCTGTTACTCTTTTCACAGGAGGAGTATAGGCAGGGAGCATTTCTTGAATGGTCTGCTCAACAGTGGTATTGCTGTACCATTAGGTAACATCTTACTTAGGCATCAGGCTCAAAAGCAGCAAGTGAGTTGAAAATCAGTTACTGGTCCACCATCCCTCTTCTGAGGGGAAACAATGACCATAAATAACCTCGCAGAATTTGTGGCCAAATGATTTACTCCAAAATGCTGTTTTTCAAAGACTTTTTGGCTTTTGAGACTGTAGATAAGAAAGGACCGTAAACATACATGGTCAGTGTTGCCCATGAAAAGTATCCTAAATCTCCCATTAAATATGGTATATCAGTTTTGTGTCTAGTGTCCCGTCTTTCTACTAAATCTACTCCAGTCAATTGTTCCTCCAGGGTAGAACAGATTGCTGTTACTTTATTTGAGCACCAGATGAAGTAATTGGCTTGCATTTAGGGATTCATGTTGAATGAAAATTATGCTTTCTCTCTTTAATTTTTGGCCAAGCTTGTATAGTTGAATTTGGGCAGATTAAATCAATGTATGTTTGATACAACTCTACCATAGAATACTTGCTTGAATAGTTTTACATGAGCCGACAGGAATAGACAGGAATAGACAGGAATAAAAATAAACACTAGTGCCAAACTACAGCCTTCCGAATCAGCGACACATTTATAAGAAGTTAAAATATATGCACAGAGATGGCAGAAGATGATGTATTCTGAGGTCTGCACAAAAACAAGTTAACGTGGCAACACAAGTTAATGAATTGGTTGTATCCAATGTGTTAACACTTCTCAGTGTGAGGTTTTGTACTTCTGTTTTTAAAAATAATTTGAATATATTTAAAAATGAAATCTGTATCAAATCCTAGGGCTCTACTTAATACAGTTTGATTGTCTCCATGACTTATTCTAGATGTAAGCAACAACTCAGCAACAGTAATAAAAACAACACGTTCATCATAATTAACATTTCTTGGGTGTTTACTATGTGCCAAACATTGTTCTCTGTACTTAAGATATTAACTCGTTTAACATTCATTTATTCTTTCAATAAGTACTTACCAGTCCTTTGCTTTGCATTAGGCATTGCTTTAGTCGGTGAAACTCAATGGGGAGAGATTTTGCCTTCCAGGGGACATTGGGCAATATTTAGAGACATTTTGCTTCTTATAGCTGGGGAGGTGCTGGCATCTGATAGGCAGATGCTAAGGATGATGCTAAACATCCTACAGTTCACAGGACAGCCCCCCACAGCATAGAATTATCCTGCCCAAAATGTCGACAGTGCTGAGGTTGAGAAACTCTGTTCTGGGTGACAGAGATACAGGAGTGAACAAAGACAAGATTTCTGCCTTTACGGAACTTGTACTTTAGTGAAGAGAAACAGGCTATTTAAAAATAAATATTTATCAATTACGCTAGAAGGTAATGAAGGTTTTGTACAATGCAGGAAAAAAAAAAACAACTGAGGAAGAAGAAGAAGTGTGTACGTGTGTGGTTGGCTGGAGGGTTGGGGGATGGAAATTGAGACAGTGTTTAGATAGGCCTTGTCTAAGAGGTGACTTTGAAGGACAGCTTTGAAGGACTGAGGGAGCTTGTATGTGGATATCTGGGGGAACAGTTACTTCCAGGCAGAGGGAACAGCAAGAGGAAAGGGCCCAGGCAAGAGCATGCATGACAAGGAACAGCAAGGAGACCATTGTGACCTGAGGAGAGTGCAAGAGGGGACACAAGCTTGAAGGGCTGGAGGAGGGACGTTGTGTAGGGCTTGTAGACCAATGTAAGGATTTGAGTCTACTCTGGGTGAAAAGGGAAGCCATTGCAGGGTTTTGAGCTAAGGAATGTCATGAGGTGGTTTATGTTTCTAAAGGATCCTGCTGGCCTCTGCATTGAGAATTGACTATTGAGAGCCAAGAACCATTACGTAAAAAGGCAACAATCCAGTGGGAGATGTTAGTGACTTATACAAGGGTTTCAGCAGTTAACGGTGAGAGGTGGTTGGATTCTGGACATATTTTTTAAGATTGAGGTGGCAGAATTTTGTGAACGTATATGAGATGTGAGGGAAGAATCAAGAAAGTTTACTTTTTTGTTTGCTTGTTTGGGGACTGAGCCCCTTGAAGAATGGAATTGCTATTTATTGAAATGGAGAAGGCTAGGGTAGGAGTAGTTCGCGGATGAAAATCAGAAGCATCAGGTTTAATTTGGATATGTTTGGATATGTTTAATTTGAGGTGCCTATTTAAACATTCAAGTGGAGATGTTTGAACACTTGTAACCACTGTGAAATAGGCACTGCTATAACCCCCATTTTGCAGAGGAGAAAACAAGGATAAAGAGGTTGGGGACGGCCCCATGGCCGAGTGGTTAAGTTCGCGCACTCCACTGCAGGCGGCCCAGTGTTTCGTTGGTTCAAATCCTGGGCACAGACATGGCACCGCTCATCGAGTCACGCTGAGTCGGCGTCCCATATGCCACAACTAGAAGGACCCACAACTAAGAATATACAACTATGTACCGGGGGCTTTGGGGAGAAAAAGGAAAAAAATAAAATCTTTAAAAAAAAAAAAAAAGAATAAAGAGATTATGTAACTTGTATAAGATCACCCAGATAGTAAGTGGTACAGCCTGGATTCTGATGATACAAGCTGACACCTTGCTAAAAAGTCTCATCAACCTCTCTCTCCTGGGGTGGCATCTCTTGGTCTCCATTTCTGTGGATGGCTTTGACCAGCTCTTGGAGAGAGAAATTCTCTGCACCAAAGTGAAGTCTTGAGATAGAGCCTTTTATGCAGTTGGTACCTGAAAGTTACACTATCTTTGCCAACTTTTTCTTTGATTTATGCTAAAGCCAACCACAATGTAAAACCTAAGGAAAAGGTGAGAATTCCTCAGTTGTAGGTACCTTAGAAAATGATCATTTTTCAAGCATCTACATTAGAAAGATCACTTTCTGGTCCCACAGACAGACCTGCACAGACCGCAGGCAGACACAGCCTCCATCATTCATTAAACGTGGTATCCTGAAGCCAAAAATGAACTTTTCTAAGTGTGTGTTGAGCAAGGGAATACTGCATGCACGACCAATATCTCTGTGGTATGTCCAATGTCCCAATGGCTTTTCACTCCAAAAGTTACGCTCATACATGATCAGAGCAGTAAAGAGGCCCCTTCTCTACTGCTTTAGTGGCTGTAGAGTCTGTGTGGTTTTACTATGTTCTTGTTTATTGTCTGCTCCCTGCTCTAGGAGGCATGCTTCGTGAGGGAAGGGGTTAGTCTCTTCTGTTTACTGTCCACAACAGTGCCTGGCACCTATTAGAGGCTCAGTGAACATCTTTTGAATGAAGAAATGAATGATCCTCATTGTAATCATCCCTAGGAGCTTGGTTCTATTTTTATCCCTATATTATAGATGTGGAAACTGACACTTAGAGAAATGGAGCAAGGTACCTGCAGCCACTCGGTAGCAGGAGGCAGCACCTAGTCACATGATAGTGAAATGTTTGTGGAGTTTGGAAAGCCCACCACTGAGAACACTAGCAGTAGCAGAGTCTGAGCATTGTCTTCCTGAGTTCAGTGCCCAGCTCTGCTGTTTGAACTCTCTGCATCAGAGTTCCATCTCCAAGCGGGACATGGTAGTAACAGCACACCCTACATCATACAGTTTCTGTGAGGATTAAATGAATTAATACGAATATAGTGCTTAGAACAGTGTAGCAAGTGCTATCATAAATATTAGGTAGTGTTAGTATATTTTGCTCTTTAACTTGTAACACATATGCACCTTGCTCCCGTCTTCCGCCTCCACCACAATCCAGTTGTTTTGCATTTTCCACGTGTGGCCAACCTTTAGCAAGGTATTTGTTTACACATATAATTAGCTAAAGTGTGAGTGTGTGTGTTAAATTACCCATTATGTAAATGGCTTTGGTTTAGTAAGTAGAATATGTTAGGATATGGCTAATGGGAAATTATTTTGTGCAACTTGGAAAACAGAAGAATCATAAAAGGATCCTCCAGAGAGACAGTCTGATGAAGGTGTAACCCAATATATTTGCAGGTTTTTATTTTTAAATGATAACCAGCCACTAATGCAGTAATGGCCCAGAGCAGAACATTGATTTATCCACAGCAAGGTGGGTTGCGTTTCCCCATTATACTGCCAGCTGTCATATATTAAGCTGCCTCGCTTCGATCCAATATCGGTCAATCAGGCTTCTAAGGAGGAAGCTTTGAAACAGTGTGGAGGCTTTGTCATTTTCGTGGATGCATGATGGAAGAGTTTTTTGTGCTTTGTTTGGTAGGAGCCGCTTAGTTTTTGCTGAGCTAGAATCTAGCTTGTTATGATGCACCATGCAGTCAAATTCCTTAGCAGACTGGTGAGGTTCTTGAATTCTTTCAAAGAGAAGGCTTGTGGAGTTGGCCCTTTCTCAGGTGCCCTCCGATGCCTGACGCAGAACACTGCTTTGATGTAGGCAAGTCTCTCTCTAGTCTGGAAGCACTGGTCCCTCTATGCTGAAGGGGAACAGCGTTATTCAGTGTAAGTACATCACAGTGGAACAAATCCCTGAGGAAATAAAAAAAGAAAAGGTGCCTAAAAGGTAAAATCAAAAACACAATTTTACTATGGAGCTTTCCCCAACATCTTTTTTTCGGAAAAAAACCCTTAGTTTGATATTCAGATGTCAGAGGAGATTATTCGTTAAGCCTAAGTGGAAAATTCTTTCAATCATTCATTCATCCACTTACTCATTCAACATTATTTCTTATAGACTCACTATATGTTGAGTGTTTTGCTAGGTGACAGAGGCACAAGGTGGATATGCAGTTAATAACAGGATAAAAAACACTTTCTGTCCTTATTTTCTTTATGAAAGCTGAGATTTCAAAGCAGACGTCCCCAAAGAAGCCTTATGTCTCTATGTAACAAACCCACATTAGGCACCTGCTGTGAACATGGAATCGTGCTAGGTACTGCAAGTATATAAATGTGATCCTCACATCTTAATGAGAAGAGACATAGTGTACATGTTCAAAGCTACCCTCCAATGGGTTCGCAATCTGTAGTAGGCAGAATTCTAAGATGCCCCCCTCCCCAGCTGTCTAATCTTAATCCCCAGGAATGTGAATATGATGAGATATCACACTCATGCTTATGTTCCATTTCATGGAAAAATGGATTCTGCAGGTGTAGTTAAGGTTACTAATCAGTTGACTTTGAGTTAATCAAAAGAGCGATTATCCTGGTGAACATAATCTAATCACCTTAAAAGCAGCATTTTCTCTAGCTGGTGGTATAAAGGAAGTCAGAGGGAGAGGATTTGACATAACAGAAGTTGCTGAGAGGAAGGGGGTCATGGGGCAAGGATCAAGAGCAGCCTCAAGATGCTGAGAGTGGTAGTACCTGGCTGATAGCCAGCAAGAAAACAGAGACCTCAGTCCTACAACCCAAAGAATTGAATTCAGGCAAAAATATGAATGAGATTTGAAGCACATTCTTCCCCAGAGCCATCAGATAAGAACCCAGTTCAGTTGACACTTTGAATTCAGCCATTTGAGACCCTAAGCGAAGAACCCAGTAGAGCCTGCCTGGACTTCTGAACTCCAGAACTATAAGATTGTAAGTGGGTGTTGTTTTAAACAGCAAAGTTTGCGGTCATTTGTTACACAGCAATAAAAAAAGAATATGTCATTCTTGGCCATTCTGCATTTTTATAGATAGTTTGTGGTTAAGATGTCTTAACACTTGAGTGGATGCTGAAAGACATATGTAATTCTTTATGATTGATAATAAAATTACCTCCTTATGTTTGTACAAACCCATTTGCAAAGTGCTTTCACATACAATTTTCTCATTTGATTTTTCACAGCTTGTGAGGAATCGTCTTCTCCATGTTAAAGATGAAGAAAGTGAGGATGGGACATAGTGTGCTTTGCCAACTAACCATTCTAAGAAGTAGGAGTGGGATTTGAATTCAGGCCCTGGAACTCCCATTTTACTTGTGCCTACTCATCAGAAAATTGGTAGATTACCCTACATAGGCCATTTTTTTTTATCTTGTTTTCTCTTCATTACTCCTAACATCATCTTCATTATTATCATCAGTAATGAGGGCATTCTTTGTCTTCTGCTTATTTATGAAATGCTCATTAACTATAAAATTGGCAGTTAACTGGAGCTGGCCCCATGGTGTACTGGTTAAGTTTGGCATACTCTGCTTTGGTGGCCCAGGTTCGCAGGTTCAGATCCTGGGTGCAGACCAAGACCACTTGTCAGCCACACTGTGGCAGTGACCCATATATAAAGTGGAGGAAGATTGGCACAGATGTTAGCTCAGGGCTGATCTTCCCAAGCCAAAAAAAAAAGGAAAAGAAAAAGAAAAAAAATGACAGTTAAAACACATTTTTTGAAAAGTCAAAACAATTATTGAGTAACAATAATATATCATGGCCCTTGCCATGGAACATGGCAAACAAAATGACAAGCATCCTCTTGGTTATATACGTGATATTGAGTCTGGAAAGTAGAGTCACCAAGAGGATGTGCTTCTAACACATGTGAAATATATAAAAAGTAGAAATAGATTTCTTTTTCTGGAGCTAGCTTACAAAATAAGACAATCCAGCAATCTTTTCTCTATCTCCCTGTAAGTTTTTTTCTGGTTTTAGTGAGACATAATTGACATATAAGATTGTATTAGTTTAAATTGTATGACATAATGATTTGATGTATCTCTAGATTGCAAGATGATCACCACAATAAGTTTAGTTAACATCCATCACCTCACATAGTTACAATTTTTTTCTCTTGTGATGAGAACTTTTAAGATCCACTGTCTCAACAACTTTTAAGTATACAACGCAGCATTGAGGACTATAGTCACCATGGGGTATATTGCATGCCCAGAACTTATTTATCTTGTAACTGTAACTTTGTACCTTTTCACCATTTTCCTCTCCCCACTACCTGCCTCTGGCAACCACAGATCTGTTCTCTGTTTCTATGAGTTCAGTTTTTTTAGATTCCACATTCAGGTGAGATTGAACAGTATTCGTCGTCCCCTGTCTGACTTATTTCACTTAGCGTAATGCCCTCAGGTTTCCATCCATGTTGTCACAAATGGCACGATTTCCTCTTTTCTGCCTGAATAATATCCCACCGTATAGAGAGAGTTACATCACATTTTCCTTATCCATTCATCAGTTAATGGACGCTCAGGCTATTTCCATGTCTTGGCTATTGTGAATAATACCGCGATAAACATAGGGGTGCAGATACCTCTTCAAGCTAAAGACCTTGTTTCTTTTGGATATGTAAACATTTTTTATTTCTGTACGACCTTGTCCTTTTCTCTGCAAAATCTTTTTTCGGAAAGTATCCCTATTTCCAGACTTCTCTTTCAGAAATATAGTTAGGGCAATTTAATTTGTGCTGCAGAGACTAGATTCTGGGAGAGCATAAGACAAGATTCCAGATTGTAATCCTACCAGTTTTATAAACCAGGAAACCTCCTGTAGCCCTCCTCCCATACCCCCAACCCCTTGAGAGTGGTGAGAGAATGAGGAGGGCTTGGGAAGGCCAGCAAAACCTGCCTCCTTCTCCCACACAAGACCTCCTTCCATCCCTTTGAGTCAATCCGGTACCTGGTGAGCCTGTTGAGTTGACACCAAAGGCCACACCACTCTTAACATAGGACAGAACACCTACTAACATAAGCCATAGTTCCTCAGTATGTTTTCTTCCCTCTTTTTTAAAACAAATTTCTCCTTGAAGGGTACTTTTTGGGTAGGAAGAAGGAAAGTTCAACAGTAAATTAAATTGGAAATTTGGCTTCAGCAGCTATCCAGTTATACTCGTTATCATCTAATCAAACAATCTGGGGTTAATATAATAGAGCCCAACCTGTTTCACTGTCTGTTACAATCTGCCCTTATAACAACTGTTGTCACGGGAATGGAATCATGTGAGGGTGGACATCCCACCACCAAAGAACATTCTGTGCTCAGGCCACGCCCAAAGGATCTCTGTCCACACTTGCAGGGAGGATTCGAAAAGGACATTTTGTACCCAGGGTCGGCTTTGCAAGACCTTTGTAGGAGGCGCGTATCGGCTGCAGTCTGTTGGGACTTGCCTTGAAGCCAGTTTTGCATGGAATGCCCACTGTTTTCACTTAGATTACAGCAATATCTGGGGCAGGTGAGGATACTGCCCCTTTTGGCCACTGTTCAGCCATGCCTTTATAGATCCTTGTTGACAAGCCACTATCTCAAAGCCTGTCAGTCTGAGGACACTCTTCTGGTGTGCAGCTCCCACAGATGCTTTTTTGAGCCAGATGGAAGGGACGTGGGGGCAGTAACCTTCCTCCTATCTGGTTGACAAGAAAAGCAAGACCCAGTCTACCAGAGACTCCCAGTTACAGAAAGGATCAATGACAGAGAGACAGAATTGAAGGACTCTCTCGGTGTTAGGTATGCATGTGATGAGGGAAAAAACACCCAACCACCCCAAAAATCCATTATGTCTATTTCTCTTCTATCAAGAACAGATTAAAACAAAATCAAAGTCCCATCTGTTCTGTGTCAACATCAGAGATCGTACATTGTGTTTCATCAAAGGCAGGTTTGCCATGGCTGTGGGGGTTATATTTTTGGAACGTGCTTGGAAACCCAGAGTAACTGGAAACAGAGCTTAGCCCTCCAGGCCCTCTCCCGCTGCCGGTGTTTGTGTTCCTCCAGCAGTTGATGTTTTTAATTGATTTGTTTGACCAGGAGGACCCTGGAAAAAGATGAGCAGGTAAGGGCAGCTGCCTGGGCCTCTGGAACAAACACAGGTAAGGGCCCACGGCTTTCAGCACCACAGGCAGATTTCCTGCACAAATTTGTACTCCAGGTTCACAGCAGCAGCCTTGCTGCTCTGCTATCTCAAAGGTTCACATTCGAGGGCTGCTGGCTAAATCCGTTCATAATAATGCCAGTGTCAAAATTCAGTCCTGGAGCTCCCTTCCAGTTCTCATCTCCTCTATGAGGTCCCTCTCCGCTGGTCAGCTGATAAGCACAGGTAGGCTTGCTCCTAATGGCTTGACTTCCACGCCAGATGAGAAAAGGGTAGGCAAAGCCATCTATCACTCTATTCTTGGTGCTTTTCCTCCCTGCCCCAAGCAGTTTGTCCAATGTCGATTCCATGCCACCCTAGATATTCTGAGGACGTAACACATCGCTATGTTATGATGACAAAGAACCAGCCCGCATCCCACTCATACCCTTCAATAGTTGTTCCTTTCTGCATGCACATTGCTGCTATCAGGCTGGAATTGATGAGGGGATGCCTGAAAAATACTGTCCTCCTCTTGAAGTAGAGGTGGTGACAAAAGTCCTGAAGGAGATCTTTGTTCAAGAGAGTCATTGCATGACCCCTTCATTTGCTAGATTTTGAATGAACAGGCAACCATGAGGAGTAGTGGTGATTGAGAAGGGTACAACCTTAGTCAAGATATCCATCCCTGAGACCCCTGGCGTGCAAAACTGGTCCCCGAGGAGGAAAAGGAGGACCAGTTTGCATTAATAGTCCAAGGACAAAAAGAAACTAGAAAAATTGAAGCTAGGAAGATGGGCCAGGATGGATCAGGGTGGTCCAACTCAAGCCCAGTGATCAAAAAGATTCCCCTAAGGGGCTGGCCCCATGGCCGAGTGGTTAAGTTCGCGTGCTCTGCTGCAGGCAGCCGAGTGTTTCGTTGGTTCGAATCCTGGGCGCGGACATGGCACTGCTCATCAGACCATGCTGAGGCAGCGTCCCACATGCCACAACTAGAAGAACCCACAAGGAAGAATATACAACTATGTACTGGGGGGCTTTGGGGAGAAAAAGGAAATAATAAAATCTTTAAAAAAAAAAAAAAAACATTCCCCTAAGAGGTAGCCTACATAGGTGGCTCAGGGTCATGGAAGTACTCTAAGTGGAGGGGGACAGGAGAAAACTGGTATTGTCAAAGTAGTGGTTGAAGCTGGACCCAGGCACACTGGTCAAACATTGGGACCAAGTGGCCAAGCTTGTCTCCAACATGGGGCTTCTTTGTACTCTGGCCAGTGACGTAGATCAACAAAGTCTTCTTAGTAGCAATGGTCATGTATCAAGTGTCAAGTTATGCAGGGCCAGTCTGATAGTGGCACAATGTAGCAGTGAGAAGAAATGATAGTTATCAGATTAGACCTGAGTTCTTTCTTCTCTTGCTATTTAGAAATAAGAATACAGAGTAGAGAGTACAGAATCAACCCCTCTGCCCCTCAGGACGGAATGGAAATGGCTATATACTTCTGCGGCAATTGTTGGAGAGGTTCAAGTCTTAGTCTTTCTATTAATAGGTGGTATTCTGGTGATTATTTGGAAAAATGAGAGAACTGTAACCATATTTGGAAGTCACACTGTCAAAGCAGGCATATTTTATAGTTTCACCTCATGTACTCTGAGCGTGATAGTGAAATTTATAGCTGAGTTTTCAGAGTTATTTTAAGAACAAAACTCCATCTTTAGCTTTTTCTAATTGCAATCTCATTTGCCCTATCCTCAAAACATTGAGGAAAGTGTGTTCTGAGATATTTCTGACCCCAAAGGGAGAAGATGTCAAAGTCTGACTACATCCTTCAAAGACATTTCTGTGAGGATTGGTTCAAAAACCGTAGTTGTCATCTGAAGAATGTACTGACCACTGATGCATTCCTGGAACTCCAAAAGACTTATGCTGCAGACTCCCCAGCAGAAAGCACAGTTCTCATGGCAAAGCCAACATCCAGCTTATTGAGAAGAAATCTCTGTGGGGATTAAAGGCATCCCAATTAAGTTTGCTTTAGTGAAAGCAATTGAGCTTGAGGTTATATTAAATCAGGCCACCACTGCTAATGAAAGTGGAAAAGAATTCTTTCTGGTGCCTCTTCATGGTGGTGGGTGGGAGGGAGGGTGGGGTATGGGGTGGGGCATTGGAGAGCTGAATAGTCCTCACTTCAGTTTATGACCAATGGACTCCCCTTGTGTTCATGCTGGAACCAAGGCTGCAGGCTTGAACTGATTTAGAAAATGTTTTCTCTGGACCATAATTATTGGTTCTTCAGGAGACCAATGTCTTATTATTACCATTATTATTCCCAATCTCTAGCACTTAGTTGTATTTATCAAATGAAAGAAAGAATGACTATTGATTATGCCCTCAGGAGGCTTGCTTTCTAATCCAAGCTCCACCAAATTGACTTTAGTCACCCATATAACATTGCTCTGATCGTGAATCTTATACATTTTTATCTTCTGGAATTGTGAGGATCTAATTTGCATATCAGTTGTCCAAACGAGTCTGTGCACTCCTTAAGGAGAAAGGTGTATCTGTGTCCTACTCAGCTCAAAAGCTCATTGTTTGGCAAGAGAATATGTTTGTTATAGTTTACTGGTGTGATCACGGGGTCTGGAACCAGATTGCTTGGGTTCATATCCTGTGTTGACGCAAAATAACCAATAACCATTCTTTTTTGTTTTTTAAAGAATTTCTTTGGAAGTCACTTTTTTTAAAGGTTTTATTTTTTTTTTAGAAGATGGCCCTGAGCTAACATCTGTTACCAATCTTCCTCTCTCTTTTTTTTTTCTCCCCAAAGCCCCAGTACATAGTTCTATATCCTAGTTATAGGTCATTCTAGTTATTCTCTGTGGGATGCTGCCACGACATGGCTTGATGAGTGAGTGGTGTGTCACTCTGTGCCCAGTATCCAAACCTGTGAACCCTGGGCTGCCAAAGGGGAGTGCGTGAACTTAACCAGTCTTCCAGGAGGCCGGCCCCACCAATAACCATCTATAGATAAGAGAGATAAGGTGAGTTTTACTTGAGCCAGGGTGAGGATTGTAACCTCAGAAGGCAGTTTCCACAAAGGAAGAAAGCTTTCTGGAGAAGCATGGTTTTCAGTACAGTCTTATATCTTTTTAGAACAAAGAATATACATTAAACTCACCCAGGATACATATGCATCAAAGTTTCAAAGAGGCATTCAGTTGCAAATTAGCGGGTCAACATGACCCTGAGGTCTGGGAAAGGGACTAATCCGGACATTACCAATAGGGCCTTACCAAGAGGGCATATGAGGGATAATGCATTGTTACCTTAAGACAGTGCATTCTTTTCTTAAATGGTTAAAGCAGATGTACAATGTCTGTTTGATAGACCATAAGTCAGGCTTCTTTAGTTCAAGCCAAATTAGTTTTGAACTCAAATAGTTACCCCATATACCTCAATATATGAAAATCTCTTGTCACCTGAATCCTCTATTTCTTAGATGTGTGACCTCAGGCAAGTTGCTTAAGCTCTCTGTGACTTAGAGTAAAACTGGATAGCAGTACCACCAACCTCACAGAGTTGTGTGAGAATTAAATGACAAATACATTTAAAGTGCCTGGAACAGTGAAACACACTCAGCAAATATTAACAATGACTACTTTCCTTATTTTCATTGATGGCAATATATATTTGTTGTTAAAAACAACAACACTCTATCTTACTGAGCCTGTTTCTTTATCTATAATAGAGGGGCTCCAATATAATAATAACAACTATAGCCTGAAGGTTTGTTGTGAGGATCAAATGAGACAATGGCTAAGAGTCAAAATATCTTTGAAAACCATAAAGTGTTTTGCAACCCTCTGCTACCGTTGTTTTAGTATTAACTGCAGCACAGAGACGAGATGTGATTTGCTCAAAACTCCCCACTATGAGTGAGGCCGCAGAGCTGGGCTCAAATACTCGTGCTGCTTCCTCGAGTGCCCAAAGTACGGCTTAGCTGTGATGCACACTGCCAAAGCCTCTGGCATTAGCTTGCCTTCTTCAGTATTTGCGTTAAGATGCAGCCATGGGTCTTTCAGCAGAGCATGAGGCTTTAATCAGTGCTGCCCTGGCTTTACTGTCCTCATCCTCACTGCCCTTGTCCAAAGGTCTGACAACTCTCAAAGCTGCCCTTGGTTTCTGAGATGCTAGACATCAACCGTCAACTCTAAGTGAAGACTAGATGCTCTATGCGTAGATTTTACTAGACGCTATTGAGAAGCCAGAAGAGGTAGAAAGTAAGCCTAGACTAGGACTTGGAACACATGAGGCGGAGGTATAATATTTGCCACTAGCAAGTCATGGTGCCCCCGACAAGCCTCTAGATTATTTGGGATTCAGTGTCCATATCTACAGAATAAAAGCAATGAGGTCATTCCTGAGACCCCTGCGGAGTAAACCCTGGAGGAGTGATGAGTCCCGTGTCACTGGTACACCTGCCATTCTCTTGGACTATGACCTTGGTCAAGTCACAATCTCTCTTCAATCCATAGTGTTCTCATTTATACAGACTTTTTTTCTGAAACAGAAAATTTTGTGATTCTATTATGTCAGTCACTGCAGCAGACTATGAAAATGCCCATATACACACATTCACATGGGTATCCACACACACTGACAGTGACAATGCTGATTGTGTGCAAAGAACTGTGGCTTAGCTCTTTGCATGCAGTGTTTAAAGTAAACTTTATAGCACTTTATCAGGAAGGTATTTTTATCCTCATTTTACAGATGGGGGAACTGAGTCTAAGAGAGAGTAAACAACTTGCCCAATGGCACAGCACTAGTGAGTGGTAGAGCTAAGATTTGAAAGCAGTGAACCTGCCTCCACCTAACCAGGATGTTACATGGTCACCTATAAAAGACAAGGAAAGCATCATATCTGCACTAGACCAACCTCACTTCTTTTTTCATTAAGGTTATTCAACGAGTGGACATGTGGGCAATGATGATTCATAAGGTGGCTAGATTTTAGCCCAAGATGGAACACATGAGTTAGCTGGATTCATGGCAAGTTGGAAGGCTCTCCCTGTCAGTGGGGACGCTGCCACTGAATCCAGCAGCAGCCTGAAGGGTTCTGCCCTTTTCTTTGTTGACATTTCAAACAATGGCATAGCTGAGGGCATGAACTGGGCAAATTCACTATGACATGAATTTGGAAGGACTGGCAAATCGACCAAGCCACAGAATCAAAATGAGAAAAAATGTGACCTTAAGTACTTTACATGCATTATTGCATTTTAAACACAACCCTCAGTAAGACAATGATTATCTCCATTTCATGGATGAAGAGACCTAAGCTCAGGGAGGTGACCATCCAAAGATGACACAGCCTCTGAGTTGACTTTTTTCCAAAATAAACTTTTTACTTTGGAATAATTATATATCTATAGAAAACTTTCAAACATAGCAGTCAGGTATGACCCTCACCCAGTTTATCCTATGTTAACATCTTATATTATGGTGGAACATTTGTCAAGCTAAGAAACCAACATCAATATATTAATATTAAGTAAATTCCAGCCTTTACCTTGATTCCATCATTTCTATTAACAGCCTTATATTAGTTTCCTAGGGCTGCTATAACAAAGTACCATAAACAGAGGGGCTTAAAACCACAGAAATTTATTCTCTCACAGTTCTGGAGGCTAGAAGTCCAAAGTCAAGGTGCCCAGAGGCCATGCTCTCTCCAAAGGCTCTAAGGGAGGATCCTTCTCAGCCTCTTCTAGCTTCTGGTGGTTGCTGACAATCCTCAGAGTTCCTTCATGCTGAGGTCCAAATGTTTGTGTCCTCTCAAATCCATACCTTGAGATGAATGCCCAGTCTGATGGTCTTAGGAAATGGGGTCTTGGGAAGTGATTAGGTCTTGAGGGCTCCACCCTCATGGATGAGATCAGTGCCCTTATTAAAGAGGCCTGGAGAGCTGCTTCATCCCTTCTGCCATGTGAGAACACAACGAGAAGTTGGCCACCCTTAAGAGGGCCCTCACCTAACCATGCTGGCACCCTGACCTCGGACTTCCAGCCCCCAGAACTGTGAGAAATAAATTCCTGTGTTTATAAACTACCTAGTCTGTGGCATTCTATTATAGCAGCTTGAACAGACTAAGACACTTGGCTCGTAGATGCATCATTCCAATATCGGCCTCCATCTTCACATGGGCGTCTCCTCTTGGGTCTGCGTCTCTGGGGACAAATTTCCTTCTTTTTATAAAGACACCAGTCATACCAGTTTTATGGCCCACATTAATTGAGTATGAACTTATCCTAACTTGATTACATCTGCAGATAATCTCTTCCCAAATAAGATCATACTCCTACGTGTTACGTGAATATAATTTTTTTTGTGGTGAGACACTACAAATACAGTACAGTTTTATTTCTCCTTGAGCATCCAGTCCAGTACCACATTGCATTTAATTGTTATGTCACCTCATTCTCCTCTGCTTTATTACAAATTCTTAATCATTTCTTGTTTTTCATGACCTTGACAGTCTTGAAGAGTACCGGCCAGGTATCCTGTAGAATGCCTGGGTTTGTCTGATGTTTTTCTCCTAATTAGTATGGGCTTATAGGATTTTGGAAAAAATACCATGGAAGTGACATGCTCTTGTGAGCTGGCCTTGAAACTCAGACTCCAGAGCTCAGGCTTTATTATAAAATCTATAACTATAAAGATGAAACATTTCTTAGGATTAGCTGTTGGCTTATTCTTTTACCTCTCTTTTTGGGGGCTTGTGTAGCATTTAACATATAATTGGAGGCTCAGTAAATACTGATAAATTGTATAACAGGAGCAGCTCCCTCCCCCACCCCATCTCAATTACCTTTCCCCATGGAACTGCTATGTTCCCTCTCTCATATACATAACAAACCTATCCACATTGCTAATGTTAATTTACATCTTTTGAGACCCACAAATATATCAAGTGTTACTGCAAACATAGAGTTGGATGTGACCTCTGCCTGGCAGGCTTGATAATCCAAATGGCAGGACAGCAGAGGTCACCTGCAGGAGCTGAGCTGCGTGTGAAGAATCCTCGGCTTGTCAGGGCCCGGATGAACTGACAGGAGGAAAAACTAGAACTGGCTCTTCTCTTGCAAAAGGTGGATTATGTGGATTCAAATCCTCTCTTGAATATTAATGATAGCCAAACAAAGAAATCTCTCTTATTAAGCATACCTGAGCCTTCAATTTAGTAGTGAAGGAAGAGTACATATAAATTAGTGGATTAAAATTCTAGAATTCTCCTCTCCTCATGTACTTGCTCTCTTGTTTATTTATATATTTACTCATATGTTTATTCCCCTGGGAGTGGGCAGGCTGATGCACTATGGGGTCACTAGAAAGACTATGTCATTTGTAATTAGCAGAACTTGTAAGTCCCAGGTCTCTTAAAGATAAGACTCAGTTTCTCTAGATATAATATCAGGATGGCACACCCCATTGTAGCGCAATTTTTGCCCACTCAGTATTTACTGCCCCTTGCATGGTGACAACCCCTCGATCTCTCTTCAGGGCACTACCCACTTCTACTGGATGCAGCCTTATTCCAAGTGTCCTAGATTTCCCAAGCCAAGAAGTGGACACATGCCTCAAGCCAGCACCATTATACTCTCTGTCCTGGGAGTCTGAGTCTCAAGGGGAGAGGTCTAAGGGCAGAAGTGACTGGAATGAATTCAGCATGGAAGAGGCATTCAGAGGCATTTTATCTGCTTAGAAAAGCCAGAGTTGGTCTCTGTTGCCCATGGCCAAGAACCCTGCCCCATTCCAGGAGCTCAAGATAATTCCTTCTTCCTCTCAACTCCCACGTTAATTTGTTTATCCATTCCTGAGAGCTTACATAGCTTCTTCTTTCACATTACCATTACTTTTGTACCAATGTTGTCTAGTCACAAAAGAGACAATCTAGCATAGCGGTTGCTGTGGGCTGCATTGTGTGCCCCAAAATTCCTATGTTGAAATTCTAGCCCTAACTACTCCAGAATATGACTGTGTTTGGAGAAAGGGTCTTTAAGGAGGCAATTAAGGTTAAATGAGGTTGTTAGGCTGGGCTCTAATCCGATATGACTGGTGTCTTTATAAGAAGAGGAGATTAAGATAAAAACACACACGGGGAAGACCATGTGAAGACACAGGCAGAAGACAGCTGTCTACAAGCCATGGAGAGCGGCCTCAGAATGAAACCAACCCTGCCAACACCTTGATCTTGGGCTTTTAGCTTCCAGAACTTTGAGGAAATAAATTGCTACTGTTGAAGCCACCCAGACCATGCTACTTTGTTATGGCAACCCTAGCTAACTAATACAGTGGTCAAGGATAGTATGGGGGACTGGTCTTGGCCACGCCAAGATATGTCTCTTTGGCATGAGGATTATTTGAGGCTGATTGCTTTTGATAAACTGGGACAGGGAAGGAGGCTCTGAGGAGTGAAACTTGCTTGCCCTTTGTTAGGAGACATTTACATTGTAAAGGAAATCTCTATCTGTAAAGGTGCCTCCCTCTCTGGACCAGGAAGAAGAAAGGGGATGACCTTCTCTCTAGAAACTCTTAATCGATGCCAAAGGCAAGGACTTAAATCTGCATTTTGTTTACTGTAGTTGAGTGGTAATCTCCCATGATCGACTCCCCCTCCACCCGCAACATCCTCCTTTGTCGTTAGCTGAGATGATACTTAATGTGGGGCCTTCAGCCATTTTGGAGAGTTGCTTAGCTTGCCTGACCTCTCCCATGTATACATGGGAGATATAAAGCTTTGTTTAATTTTCTCCTGCTATTCTGTCTCATGTGAATTTAATTCATTCTCCAGCCAGAGGAACCCAGAGAAGATAGAGGAAATGTCTTCCTCCCCTACAATAGAGACTCTGGGGTAAGCCTGCCTGGTGTCAAATCTATATGTAACCATGGACAGGTTACTTAACCAGGTGATGCCAACATTCTTCAGTGGTGATGGGGGAGGGGCATGGAGGAAGACAGCCGGTATGCTTTGAGACTTCTCAAGAGGAAGAGAGAGAAAAGGACTAGGTGTTCAGTTTCTCCTTCCAAACTGCTAGTCATCTCATGTCACTCCTCCTTATCTGGAGGGAGTAGAGGAGCTGGTTGTGTTTTTGCTAGAGGGATTCCCTCCACAAAGAAGGAGACAACAGAAATGGGAAAGAGGTCCCCTTTCTAACGAGGTACTGGTTAAGAATAAAAGAAAAATAGTTAAGAACAAAAAAGAAATTCCATCTGTGTGCTTTGGGCAAGTCACCTAACCTCCATAATCCTGTCTCCTAATCTCTAAAACGGGGAAAATGGTGGCTGCATCTTACAACATTGTTGGGAGCAACACAGGGGAGGAAATGCATCTAGTCTATAAAGAGCTCTCCACTGGTCTGCAGATTCCTTGAAAGCAGGCACTTTGGCTGTATTAGTTACCTTTTATTTTCACCTTACAATTCAGAGCCGGATGCATGGTAGACATTCTGCTTATATTTGTAGATGACTAAGTGGTGACTGTTGTTATTAAGAGAGAGTAGACAGATGGACAGCTGCTCAGAGCTGGGGTTGCCGTCTGTGGGTTTTATGTGCTAGCCCCAGGCTAGTGTGAGAGATGGCAGAGTACGATTTAAGGGTCAGGAGGGAGGATACACCAAAAATTATGATAGAAAAACATAGTTTTCTAAATCTAGACTTCCTGCTTTGAATATTCACCTCCAGAGTGAGTGAGAAATTTAACTCATTAAAATGAATTAGTTGTAGACAGCAGAGTGTGTCTATAAGATTGGAATTGGGGTAGCACTATTGAAGACGCCTCCCTACCTGGTCTCCCTCACTGAACCCCCAAAACACACACACAGCAGCCCATCAACCACATTACAGTGGATGTGAAGGAACTATGTGTAAAATTCCTTCACTGAAATTTACTCATTGTCTCCCCAGTTTCCTACGGGGCAAAATTCAAAGTCCTTATCCCCATATACAAAACCTTCGCGTCAGGCTCCCTGCCTACTTGTGTATCTCATTTCCTCCCTCCTGTCTCCCGTATGAAATCAGAGCACCATTTGCTCAGCCTCCACATATTTGCACATGATTCACCTTCTGCCTGGATTTCTCTTTCCACATGTCCACCTGGCAAGCACCCGCTCTCCTTGCCACACTCAGCTCCACCAACGCCTCCTTAGGTGCAGGGAGGGGCTATTCCAGAACACATTGGTCTCCTCCATCAAAGCCCCATTGCACCAGAGTATAATCAGTTGTTTATACACTGGTCTCCCACAGTGAACCTCAAGCTCCTCCAGAGCAAGGTCTGTCTTCTTCATCTTTGCTCCCATAGGTTTCAGCAAATCTGATGATTTTTCAGCTTCCATTAATTGAAGGCTTACTATGTGCCAGGCACCTTGCTAAACAATTTACACTCACATCTGACTTAGCCTCATGATACGAAGAAATTAAGGCTGGGAGAGGCTAAGTAACTTGCCTAAAAGCCTTCCAGTGATGAAATGGAAAGTGGAGACTGGGACTCAGGACTCTGCAAGTGACTCAGTCGTATACCAAAGAATGAATGAGCATCCACTGTGTTCAGGATTAGTCATTGCTGGGTTTTCTGGTTCTAGCACAAAATGTTTTAAAACATCTTTTTAACTATCAGGGTCCATGAAAGAGGGATGATATCGTCTGTTCATAAGTCAGAAACCCAAATCAAAGGCAGCAAAGAGGAAGGGGAGAGAGGCCAGACTGATAAGCACTGGTGATAAGAAGGAGACTTCTCTGCATTCACTCCCCTGGTTGGGAAAGAAGGGGGCTTGACATTCCCGGAAGAAGGGCTCTGAGTAATAAACAAGGAAGCACCTTGACTCGGGAGGTCTGGAATGTGTCAATGAGTTGAACAGCTGTTTTGTCTCTGATGTTGATGGCTCACCTTTCCATGCTTCAGGGCCCAAATTTTCTAAGTTATTGGGAAATTTTACTCTAAACACCCTTCCCACCTACAAAGACATTTTTGACCATAGCAACCAGCACACAGGAAACACAGTTATCCCAAATTCACTCCCAGCTCACCCTTTGCACACTCGCTCTCCTTGTCTGGAAGCCACTTCCCCTCCCATCTCCTTAGCTAACTACTCATATCTCTGGATGGTGTATGTTTTATAACAAATGCTGTTTCATTGTTTCTGAAGCATCTTTTGCATGCATTTTGTCATCTTTGGTATCTAGTGCACCCTTTGACAGCATCTTTTCTTTTTAGTGGTAATAACTAATGATGTGCCTTATAGTCCAAGGACTCTTAGATTTGTCAAGTTCAGAGTGTGCTCAGCCCAGTGTGTATCCAAGTACTGTAGGGGAAGTGAAGGAAGCATCTTGAATTCCCACTTCTCTGAAGCCACATTTCTGTATCTAACGTGGCTGTGGAAGTGGAAGTTGATGTAACAGGTTGGCAAGAAGCAAAGCATAATGCCACGGCCTGGTCATTTCATTTATTAGAAATGAGATGTCCCTCTCAGGCCCTTCACTAGACTGTGCTGCATAAATGTAGGTGGCTGATTAGGAATAGCTCCTAGGTGCCCTGAGAAAAGATTACCAACAGCAAAAGGCTGATCTTGAGTCATCAGGAAAAGGTTACATTATGTTTTATATTCTCAGTTTAAAACCAAAGGGAAGTGTTTTCTACTTTTGAAAAATATCCTTAAAATTAGCATTTCCAAAAAATAGGTCTATCGGTAAGCTTGGCAAGTTCTTATTTACTTATCCAGATTGACCCACACTTCAAAAAATGCTGACTAGGAGTTAAATTGTGGTATATCCTCTGGTTTCTTCTTTCAAGGAACTTCTTACTTAAATCTTTGGAGGAAGATATACAGGACAGTCACTTCCTCTCTGAAACCTTCTCTGATTCCTAACAGACACTGAAGAACTGATGACTTCTACCTCTGGGAGGGAGTAATGTGTGTGTGTGTGTGTGTGTGTGTGTGTGTGTCAAGAGGCATTCTAAATACATGTATAAACTCACTTAATCCTCACAAAAACTCTATGCTATGTTATTGTGTCCCAAATCTACAAAAGAGGCAATGGGACTTGGCCCTCTGCCTCCCTGTTTCCCCGAGTGTAGCTCTATTTCAGCACTTCTCTGTACAAAGTGATATTGGCTGATGACCAGCTGGTAAACGTGAGCCATCTAGGTTAGGCGCTGCCTCCTAGCTTTGTATCCCTGGGGGTTTTGCCCAATGGGTTTAGGAAAGAAGGTTCAGCAGGCAGCCTGGGCCCCAGGGCCAGTTCCTTCAGGGATTCATCGTTGTCCCTGGGCAGAAGATTTAAGGTTTATCTGCCCAGTCCTTTAATACGGCAACAGGAGACCATCCTAGACACCAACTCTCCCTTTTCACATCTGTGGAATCTAGAAGATACCATGCGCCATTTCCAATCCGGGCTATTGTCAGGCGTAAATGTAGAGACCTTTTCAAAAGGATAAAGTATGTCATAGATGCAAAGCATTTTAGTAATTAGCAAAGCTTTGAATGCACACATAAAAGGCTGTATTACAGCATCAAAAACTAAACTACACTGCAAAACCAATTAATAATGATGGACCAATTCATACATGTAATGCAATTACCTTCCCCCTCTAATTTATCCATTATACTGTCATTAGAATAATCTCCCTTTTAAGGCAAAAAATCTGTAGTGAACTCCACTTTGCCTATTTGAGTCAGTTCTAATAATGACAAAAACTGCACCTGATCTTCAATGAGAAGCTATTTTGTAGCTGGCATTGTGCTGGTTGCCTTGGCTCAAAGCACAGTGATGCCTCTTGGTATAATCTCAACTGAGTTACTTAACCTCTATGAGCCTCAGTTTACTCATCTGTAAAATGGGGTAGCAATCCTATCTACAGGCCTGCTGCACGCAGGTGTGCAAGTTGTACAGTGCACAAGGCACCAGCTCTGAGTGAGCACCATTCACATCAACATGAGAGATTGGTATATTTATTGCCAAAGTTCCACAGCAGGTGCCAATGGAGTAGCGTGTTCTAACAGAAATGGTGTATTATCACAATTTTCCAACAGATGGATGTGAAGTGTCCTGAAGAAAGGGAGGCTTTTCCTGCTTTTTGCTTAAGCACCAATAGGGAAGGAACAGCCCCAAATACCTGATTCTAGGTGGTATGAGGATCACTTGCATAAATATATAGAAATATATAGAACACTGCTAGAGCAAACGTAGGAAGAATCCGTAGGTGGTAGTAGTTATAAGTTATCTGAACTTCTAGAGTAACCTCCTTTATTCTTCATCACAACTTTAAAAGGAAATGTTAATTTTAATCTTTGTTTTACAAATAAAATAAGTGAGGGTTGGAGAGATTACATACTATCTTAAATTTCAGTAGGTAGTGAGTTGACATAGAAGCTTAAACTGAAAGGACAAATAAGAGCTAGCCAGGTGGCAAAAAGGGTGGAAAGCGTGCTTCCACCAAAGAGAACTGCGTGCAAAGGCCAGGGGTAGACAAATACAAACATCATTATGACTAGGTAATAAAGAAATAGGGAGCTGGGAAAGTGAGGGGAGTGGCCTCAGAGGAGAAAAATGGCAAAGGATGGAGATTCCTATGGACCATGACAAGGAACTTGGGCTTTGTCCAAAGGAAGAGAAAACCAAAGACCATTCACAGATTTTGCAGATAGTCTACTTAGCAGGCCTGATTGGTGCAGAATAAAGTCTATAAAATGTGAGCAGGAAGAGGTTGCGAAATTGTATCAAGTTGCAAGAAAAAGTTTGCCCTGGGCTAAGAGTAGCCTTTGTCTTTTCTTGGTAGTGTTCCCATAGCCCTTGATCCAAAGCAGGAGGGGTCTAAGTGGAGAGAAGTGGGGGCCCGCAGACCGCCATTGAATCTGATCATCCAGGGGCAGTTCTTTTGAGCTATTGAGGCACAGAATCCCCACCCGAGGGGTCTACAGAATCCCCACAGGGAGGTCTGCAGGTTCTGTGCTCATGGCTCCTCTTCCCCAGTGACCCACTGTGTGAGTTCCAAGCCCTATGCTTACAGAGGGAGTGGAATGAGAGCTTCTTGTTCTGTTTCTGATCATTGCCATTAATTTGTTCCTTGCTAATAGTGGAAAAATCAATTTGAACAGAGTCTCCGAGAAATTTAGAACTAGACACCAATTTGAAGGGGGTGGAGTGTCCCGCCATAACCTTGCTGATTTTCCTCTCACTTTATCCTGAGTTAAGTCCTAGGACCACCTCACCCTCATCTGAAAGCAGCCTCATTTCACAGCCCCTGGACCTGCGATGTGGCTGCTCTGGCATTTTTTCATGGGTTTTCCATCTGCGCCAACCATTACAAATCCAATTTCATATTTGGCATGAAGTAAATCGGTTTCAAGAAATATCTTGTCATCTTCCAAATCAAAACACCACGTTCAAAATGCTCAGTGCCAGCTACAAATTGTCAGAAGGGGCTGGAGAAAGAGGAAAAGACTTTTGCTCCAGACAGGAAGGGTGAAAAACACATATTTGTATGTAATATAGTGGCTCGGGGTGTTTAAATCATTCAAATGAAGCTGGAAAACATTTTTTTAAAAGCGCGGCCAATCTGTTCTGCTTTTAACACTGTCTCACCCCAGCACCCTACTTCCCTCTGTTTTGGAAGCTTCTAACAGCAAGGACCACTCCTGAGTGTGAGCAAGTCCATTTCTTCTGAGTATCTAAAAAAGTGAACCCTATTTGCCCACAATTACTTGGGCAGTTCCAGAAGCTCTACTAGGACCTAGGGAGATACACTGCCCTCTCTACAGCCCTGGATCTTTCTTTAGAAGTAACCCCACAGCTCTCTGCAGAGGTGGCCTTACCGCTAACTAAAGAAGGCCCAGGAGAGGGACCTCGTGGTCAGCTCATGATCTCTTAACACATTTATGCTTCCTACCAGACTGCCTTAAATGTCTTTAATTTCATTTACGAAATTCTTTAAAGCCCTAGGGACATAATTATCCGGGAAAGAGTCTACACTACCAAGTTACCAAAAGTTGTCTGGTTTCCTAGGGTGTACCACAGGAAGAGAGACTGCCAAGTTCTGAAAAGAAATGAAAGGGTTAAAAAAAAAAGAAAAAGAGCGATACTATGGAGGGCCCTCTGTATGTTTGTCTCCATCCCTTTATACTGGCCACTACCATTGCCTTGGAATTCCTTCTCTTTTGATCATTTAGTGAACTCATTCAAGTTCTAGAATGTTCAAGGCTATATTCCCAGAAAGTCCAAACTGTGCTTTGTATTTGATGGGAGCTTGATAAATGTCTGCTGAAAGAATGAATGTATGAAACACACATTCCTCATTTGTATTACTTTTGCCAACTCCCCATCTCACCCGATAAGGATAAGATGATCAATTCCCATTGACTCTCAGGCATCCTCTATTATATCTCTTACCTTCTTTAGTTGTGATAAAAGAATCTCTTATCATGTGAGTTCCTTAAATGTAGAAATCGTGTCTTATTTATTTTTTTATTCAGAGCACATGATAAAATGTTGACATCTGAGACATGTTCAATACACGTCAGGTAAATTGTGAATGTATGAATGAAGGAAAGAATGACATTTGAACAAATAGGTGGTAGCATGAAGACACTAGATCTGAGTGATAAAGGATTAGACTAGTCAAAGAAAGTGGAAGGCCACCAAAATTTATGTGACAAATCTTTGAAAACAATCTAGGGGCAATCAGTCAAGGTTTTAGATATGGAACATATTTATCTTTAGCATAGCCAAAGAGCTGGAAGTGGGGTACAGAGTGACCACAAAGCAAGCCTTGGCAGCACCAGCGAATGCTAATAGGGCCCTCCTTCCCTTTTCAGGCACTCACCTGAGCACTGGAGCCACTAAGCATAGAGAGTGGAAGGTTCATGCTGGGAATTGAAGCAGATAGACTTCTCAGGTGATATAACTGAAGGACACCAAAGTCCTCTCCTGTCCAAAAATCCTTCCCCACTCAGCATTTGCAGGAGGAAGATGTCCATTACATGTCATCTGAGTGCCAGACACTGTACTAAGTGCTTGGAATGCAGTTGTAATCAAAACAAACACGGTCCTTGTTCTCTAGGATCATAGGCAAGAAACAGGGT
The DNA here is from genome assembly GCF_041296235.1 of Equus asinus. Lineage (NCBI taxonomy): Eukaryota > Metazoa > Chordata > Mammalia > Perissodactyla > Equidae > Equus > Equus asinus. Next base: position 70,747,326 of record NC_091801.1, on the reverse strand, counting down.
GGAAATTTGTAAATTCTAGTGGGCATAAACCACTTGGAGAGTAGTTAAAAATGCTGGGATTTGAAAGTGTCAGAGACTATCCCCCCAGCATGTACTCATGACTGACTTTTGAATCTAAAGTGTTTAAAAAGAAAAAGAATCTTGGCAGTAAGTAAAATCTCGTGTTTTCCAAAAAATGAATTTTCTCCTCTTCCTCTCTCTCTTTGTTCCTTTCTCCTCTTTTCAATCTCTCTCCCTCTCCCTAGCTCCCTTCTTCCTCCTTTCCCAGAGGATGAAACTTTATAGAAATGACCAGGAAAACCACTAGACTCATTCCTGTAAAAAACAACACAAGGATTTTCATCAAATCATGATTTCTCCCCTGATTCTAAAAGGATGTCAGGAGAGATCTTACATTTGCCTTGATAAATCCTGTCATAATATATCTGTGGTGCTTTCCTGAACCACCCACCTACTGTGGCTTTATTCTTGGATTTCTGTCCTGAAATTATTTCTTTCCTTTGGATACATAATCCTTCTACTTTATGATCAGCACATAAATTTCTTTAGGGAACGTCTTCAGGTTTCATAATATGTCATTTCTAAGATACACACTACTTTTTTTTGAAAATCAGAGTGAAACTTGCTCATCTCAGATCTGGCCTCTCTCCTAGAGCTATCTTCTCAAAAGCTGTCAATAGGGTTTTGATATCTATATGTGGGGTCCCAGCACCCTGGGCTGTCATCTATGGGCCTGAACATTGAGCTCATTTGAGCCCATTAGACATTCTGCAAACATCTTCTCTGTCTCTTTGGATTTTTGTTTCTAATTAAATAATTTTTTCAAATCATATCCATTTCAAAATCAAATTTCCTCCATGGTTTAGTCCAGGTATCAACAAACTATAGCCCGTAGGACAAATCCAACCCTACCACCTGTTTTCATATGGCCTGTGAACTAAGAATAGATTTTCCATTTTTAAATGATTGCAAAAAAATTAAAAAGAACATTTTGTGACACTTCAAAATTATATGAAATTCAAATTGCAGTGTCCATAAGTAGTTTTATTGGAACACAGCCATCCTCATTCATTTAAGTATTGTCAATGTCTGCTCACGCTATAAGCCCAAAACTGAGTCGATGCCACAGACACTGTATGATTCTCAAAGCCTAAAATATTTATTGTCTGGCCCTTTACGGAAATTTTTGTCAACCCCTGTGCTAGAAAGTTCCAGGTAGCTTTTCTATTTGTCATTTTATTTTTAGTTAATTTTTACACAATAAAGAAGTATTTAATACTGTTATCTTTTTAGAGCTGCTCAATGATGGTCATTTTAATCAAGAATACAGTGAGAGGGAGGTAAGAATTTATTTTTCCAAACTCACGATAGATTGAAATATTCCAAGCATTTAGTCTAGCTACTCTTTATCTCTGCAGGAAGGATGGGCAGATGGCAAGGCCTTTCTGTAAGCAGAGATCTCCTTAGCACCTTTCTTGCCATCTCTTGCTCTCCATTTCCACTGTTGTACGTTAGTTTAAACCATTGCCCTCTCTCACTTCAACCTTACAGTACCTTCTCAATTAGTTTCACTCATCGGCTTTGGCCTCCCCATTTCATTTTCATGCTGAGGCCAGAATAATCTATCTAAAACACAAATCTGATTGTGATAGTCTCTTACTTGAAAACATTCAAGGGGTGCTAATTGGCCTGAGAATCTGGGTCTTGTTTCTTTAGTGGGGCACACAGGTTTTCCACACTTTGTTCCTGTGTCCCTCTGCAACCTCATCTCTTCCCTCCCTCTCTCCCTCCTCCCTCTCTCTTTCCTTCTTCTTTATTTATTTAGCATTGGATTGTTCTCAGCCCTATCACAGTTATTTCTACTACAGAAAGGGAAGACTTTTCTCCCTGCCTTATCTGACACAATAACTCTCAGAGTTATACTTTACATTTTTATGCTAACTTAGTAGAGTAGTAAAAATAATAATAGTTAGCATTTATTGAAAATTTTTGACATGACAGTACACCTTTAAAAATACCTAGCAGGTATTAGATTGTCAGTATCTCAAAATAAAGTAAAACAATCTTAAGAGGCAGATATTCTTCCTATTTTATAGAAGAGAAATGCCAGGTTCAGACAAGTTATATAACTTGCCCAAAGCCATGGAGTTAGTAAATGACAGAACTAGAATGAGAATTCAAGCTTCTCTGATTTTGAAACCAAGTTCTTTTCACAAAGCCCTACCCTCTCCACTAATGAATGCGTCTTTTTACGCATTGGTGCACTGGCAAATTTTTAATAATGCCTGTCTCTTTTGCACAGTGGGCGTGGGAGAGATAGGAAAAGCCCTGATTTGTAGTGTTTTCCAATTTGAGTGGAGTAAATACTTCAATGACAAATTTCAAGCTACAAATGTGACATCACTGAATGCAAAGTTGGGAAGAGATGTGCAGTAGTGCACCACTATATAGAATCTCGATCACACAGAACCAATGGATGCACATAAACATAAGAACACAGATGGCAACAAAAAATAGTAAAATAATTATGATGTGATGAATTTGGAATATTTATTAAGCTTTTGTTTTTTGAATATAATTTATTAAATTTTAAGCTTATGTAATTTAAAATGGCTATATTTAACAGTTGGCTCATAAAATTCCTGAACACAACAATCAGCTCTCTTGAGCTGTCACAAGCCATCTCCAGCTTCCATGAGAGCTAAAATTGCAGACATGTAAAATGACTTCCGCTATTACAATTACAAAATGAAATGTGAACATCCTGTGACAAGTTTGGAGATTAGGAACAAAGGGATAAAACTTTTAGTTAAAGTTTCAATAGCTTCTTTCCATTTAAAATGAGTTGAGGGTCAATTCAACAATAGGAGTATCTGGCATTTTTAAGAGGATTTTTTGAAAGTCTCTAAGTCTTTTTTTATTATTATTGAGATATAATTGACATGCAGCACTGTAAAAGTTTAAGGTGTATAGCATAATGCTTTGACTTACATATACCTTGAAATGATTACCATGGTAAATTTAGTTAACATCCATCATCTCATATCGATATAAGAAAAAAGAGAAAAAATTGTTTTTTTCTTTTGATGAGAGCTGTTAGGATGTACTCTCTTAATTTTCAAATATACCATACAACAGTGTTAACTATAGTCACCATATTGTGCATTACATCTCTAGTATTTATTTATCTTATAACTGGAAGTCTGTTCCTTTTGACCATCTGCATCCACTTCTCCCTCCCCACTTAACACAACCTTAAATAAGTCACTAGACTTCCCATAGCCTCCATTGCTTCTCTTGGGAACTCAGGGGAAGTGATTCTGATCTAGAACTTGGAGGAAAAAGAAACTTTCCTTTCCAGCAGGATAGGAGGTAGTCAGACGTTGGAGGGGTTTACGGAGTGAAAGTTGATGGATAACTGTGAATTATATAAGTAGATGGTGCCAAAGCATTTCCTGTCCTAACATTTCAAAACTAGGAGAGAATCCAATCCTTTTAGGCTAGACTCTCTTTTTTTCCACTGGAATTCCACCTAGACTTCTAAGAATTGGAAATTCTCATCTCTTAAACCATATTACCAAAGGTCTTTATCTTTAAACTCTTCAAATCTATCATAACAGGGCCTAATTGAAACCAGGTATTAACAATGAAATGAAAAGTCATTTACAGAAAGACATTGTAATAATTTTTTCTTCAGTTGTGATCTTTTATTATTTATTTTACTCCATTTAAATATGGAACCACTGAAGTTTGGTTCTCAGTTTGGGGAGAATTAGCAAAACTCTGTGATGCTAATACTATCCGCACAGCACTGACCATTGACTTACTCACATGTTGAAAGTTTCTGAAATTCTAAGACACTGGATAGCATATGACATCACCTTATGTTAAAAAATACATGTGACTGGGGCCAGCCTGGTGGTGCAACGGTTAAGTTTGCACATTCTCCTTCAGTGGCCCGGGGTTCACCAGGTTCGGATCCCAGGTGTGGACTTACACACCACTTGGCAAGCCATGCTGTGGCAGGCGGCCCACATATAAAGTAGAGGAAGATGGGCACAGATCTTAGCTGAGGGCCAGTCTTCCTCAGCTAAAAGAAGAGGATTGGTGGCAGATATTGGCTCAGGGCTAATCTTCCTAAAAAAAAAAAAAAATCCTCATGACCTTTGAGTCACCCAACAGGTTAAACAAGAAAACAGCAAATTAACAAGATAAACTTCTTTTCATCTATGTCTGTGTTGGGAACAAAGTCGAAAGGTAATCATGTTCTTATTGAATATTTACAGTAACTCTCAGGTACCTGGCTTCACAATCAGTATACGAGAAATAGAATAAATATCCCAGCAATCCATATGTTAATGAAAGAAACAGCAAAATAAATCTTGTGGCCATTCAAGTGAGCTCAGGAGCAGGGCTGGCTCAGAGACCAGAGACAGGAATTGGATGAAAGGAGGAGGAGACAAAAATGAATAGTTTGAGGCTTGTGGATGTTGCCTACTCAAGGAGGAGGTAGCCAGATGAGGGGACTCCAGCCAAAGAGGGAGAGAAGACAAGTCACATCTAGCAGGAAAATGAGCAAATTCAAAGAACTGAATACTTAACCTAATTAGTTCAAAGAAAGGAGGAAGAGAGGATTCCTTTGAGGGTGGGATGGGGAGGAACTCAGGCTTAATAGGAAATGGAGCTAGGCATTGAGGATCCTTCAGCTGAGGCAGCTCCTATGCTGTTTCTGACTCTCTTGGAATTTAAGGTCTTTCACCTCTGTTTTTCTCCACATACCCACTGCATTCTCCTTTTTGCAGGCGACTACCTTTCTCTGCACATTTATGGTTTCTGCTCCTTCATAAATAACTTCAGATTACTTTTGACTATAGTTTGCTCTCGTCCTAACTTGGTTTTTCAGCTCACATTCTCCAGAATTGGACTCATTTTCTCAGCGTTTCAGATTGCTGGGAGAGAAACCTGACTAGTCCAGCTTAGTCTAGGTGTCTAATCTTAGTCCAATCACTTGCACCTAGGAGTGAGGGTAATGTAAGACAAACGTGACTGCCTAGGACCAATGCCTCAGCAAAGGAAGCATGTGAGTGGCCATGAGGAACTCTCCAAAACATGTCTGAACTGAGGCAAGAGGATGCTTGGGGAGATTATTTCAAAATGATGGGTGTTGGGGGCAATCTTGTGACTCTAGTGTCAGCTACTGACTGGTGATTGCAAAGCAGGGCTGACAAACCACACCAACATCGACAATGATCCCTCTGTAAGTTGCAATTTCTACTTCCTTTTTACACTTCAAAATGCATGCAGATGACATTCACAAGTAGGCCACCGACCTTTGGCTCACCTAGGTTACTGGTAACTCCTAGCCTTCCAAGCTTGACTTTCTCCTCAGCCCCTCATCCCTACAACCTGTCCCCAACCACACACTACCCTTCTTCTCTTACTTGAGTGGAATTACTTTATTGAAATAATATTAAATCAGAACTAATTCATTTTTCCCAAATATTAATTTTGAAGTTTCAAACCTATTGAAAAGTTTAAAGAATACTACAATGACCATCTCTGCTTATTTCATCTGGATTCACAAATCGTTAACATTTTGCCACATCTGATTGATCTTGTTCCTTCCTCTCTTATCTCTGAGCTTTGTAAGAGGAAGCAGCACAAATGAATGACTCTTAAACCCTAAACCCTTGATCATGCACGTCCTAAGAAACAGGCTTTCTTCTACACAATCACAGCACAATGGTCATACTCAATTACTTTAACACCAATACAATTCCATTATTTAAAATGCAGAGTCCATATTCAGATATACCCAACTGTCCAATAATCACTTTTATAGGTTTCTCCACCACCATTCGCCCCATTCAGGATTCAGTCAAGGGTTGCACAGTGCATTGGGTTGGCAGGTCTGTTTAGTCTCCTCTAATCTGTAATAATTTCTCTGGGTTTGTCAGTCTTCTGATTCGATCCAGGTTAAACATCTTTTGGCAAGCATGTACTATAAGTGGGGTTGTGTCTGTATCAGTGTATCATAACAGGAGGTAAATCATGTCCGTTTGTCCTGTGATTCTTCATACTGCTTGATCACTGTGCTTAATTTACTTTTTAATTAATCCACAAACAGGGTAATTAGTAATAAATTTCCTTCTGCAGACCTGGTAACTGAGGGGAGATTGCACTGGTGTATAGCGAGACAATTGTTGAAATCTGTAGCTCTAGCTTAATTCCTTGAGCACGAGGCTCCATTTAACTCCCCTGGGTGTTTCTTGCTTGGCCTGGAGAGGCAGCATAGTACACTAACCAATTCAAAGTGCAAGCCCTAGTGTCACACTGGGCTCAAATCCCAGAACCACTACTTACCAGGTAAATTACCTTGAACGTGTTCATGGATCTCTATAAACTTCAATTTCTATTCTACAAAATGAGGATATTGACTGGCCACCTTTTAGAGTTGTTATACAAATTAGGTAAAATAGTATATGCAAAATGCTTAGTACTGTGCCTGAGATAGAGTTAGTGTTCAATAAATGTTGTCATATTATTATATACTATGTTCTTAGTAAAAGCAAAGGATTTTAAAATCATAAGTCACAACACCCCAGAAGCCTAGATCTGTGGGTGTCCATGGCTCCATGAACAATTTATATTATTCTTACTTTGGTGCCCTAAATCAATACTTCTCAAACTTTTCATGTAAATGAGAATCACTCCGAGATGTTGTTAAAAGGTAGACTCTGATCCAGTAGCCCTAGGACAAAGCCTGAAATTCTTACAAGTTCCCAAGTGATGTCAATGTCACTGGTTCACCCACTGTACCTTGAGTAGCAAGACCCTAAATTGCTCCCGGAAGGAAATGCCCTGCCAAACTTCACACCTCCCACGCTGAGGTCCAGTCCTGTCCTGTGATACTGAATCATCACAGGAAACAGCCACCAGGTTTTCTTTTCTTTGGAGGATATTTCTAGCAACCATTAACCAAACACTATACTGATTAAACCACAATGATTATGACTCTTTATCACTTTTATGTTTCTACAAATATGCCTGTATCCAATGCATGACCATCAAGGAAGAAACAGTGGAAAATTCTTTGGAGTCAGACTGAGTGTTGTTTAAATGCAGACTCTTCCGTATTTTAGCTGGTTATCAAGGTCAAGCTGTTTAACCTCTTCAAACTTCAATTACCAAATCTAAAAATGGTTATAATAATGCTAACCTCATGGATCCATTTGTGTGAAGTTATATTTGTATCTTTCTATCTATATAGACAGAGGTAGGAAGAATAGAGAGAGAAAAAAGAGAACTCCGATTAATATTTCCTGGCATATAGAACGTGCTTAATAATGGGTAGATTGGGTAACTTCTATTACTATTAGCGTTAACCTGTCGGGGTATATTTCTACGTTCACCAACTAATTTTGCGGGATCACAGAATCACAGACCCACAGTCACATCATTTTAAAGCTGGAAGCAAGCTCTCAGCATTTCTCAAGGACCTACCTGCCCAGAAGATAAAGGCATCGTTCCTCTCTCTCTCTCTCTCTCTCTCTCTCGGGTTTGGCAATAGGAAGACCCAGGTCCCAAGAAGCTCACATGCACTCATTTGCCTGCACTCAGTCTTCAAATTAGGTTAGCCACCTTCATTCCTTGTGGTCAAGATTCCAATTTGCTTCAAACCCAGTAAGCACAGATTTGTGCTTAAAATTCATCTCCACACACACTACAAATGAGGAAAAGTCTCTAAAGTCTTTGAAAGTGAAGTTGTTTTAATTTTTATTTTCCCTTGGGCCACTGGAAGCCTTAGGTGAGCAATTCAAGTCTGTATAACAGGGCAGGTGAACTGCTTTGTTGCAGGGGGAGAATGCCCTTCTGAGGTGCATATGTCATCTTTTGGTTAAAACTGGATTTCTCTCAAGGATATCTTGTTTTCCTTAGGGAAGATCAATGCGTTGGCCACACGTAGTTGAGAAGATACAGAGTGCCAAATTATGTGACAGAGTGAAATGGATTCCTTGAGCGCTTTGGGCTAATTGCTAGGTTTAGTGCAGGGAGATTTTTCTCCATTCTAGATGTATGCTGACTGCAGGAGGGGCAGCTCTTCTCTGCTGACTCAGGTACATCACAAGAACCTCACACCCAGGTCCCCAGTGCCTCAGGTAGAGGAACCACAGAATTACTACCAAATCGCCGACACATGAGGATTCTATAACAAATTCAACAACTGACTTTTTGGATGAGAGTCAAATCATCAAAGGCTCATTCAGTATCCACAGTGTCACATGTAGGGCAAAGCTGGGTCTAGGAACTGGGCTCCTCATCCCTCATAAGGAGCTCTTTGACAAAATTCTGCCTTTCCAACAAACCTTACATTGCATGTTTTCTTGTTTGCTGCAAGGATGAGCAGTTTGTCAACCCACATGTAGACACTGTTTCCCATGGCACACAAGCTGGAGGTATCAAAGGGTCACAATAGACAGGCAGCAGTTTCTGAGTTGATCCTAAACAACAAAACCTATGGGCCCTCACTCTCCCTGATCCTCCCTTTCTGGTCAAGGGATCTCTTGGATTGTCTTTCATGAACTCACAGAAGACCTTGACTCTCCTCTTGAGTATATAAGTTTTTTTGATGCCTCTGTCATTTTTCCCTGTGGCTCTCTGATCCTTTGTGCCTCGGAGCAACTGCATTTTAACATCATCTCCTTAAGGGAGTCCTCCCTCTAGTCCTCCCACTAGCCTTACACAGTGTGGCCACTCCCTTGAGTGGAAGTGAAGGAAAGACTCTTCTCTCGTTGATACTCAACTCTGACCTGGGGCAAAACAGTTTCCTTGGCCTCAGCGTCTTACAGCCTCTAGTTTTAAGAACACCTGTATTTAATGGGCTCCTTCTACTGAACACAACCCTTCTCTCTAGGAGTTTGTCACACATCCTTGTGGGAACTGAGTCAAAAGATAACCCTTTGTGAAGTAAGAATTATTCCACGTGTGTCCGAGGCTTTGAGATGGTTAAGAGTCTCAACTATTTAATGGAAGAATCAGAATTTGAGTCTGTGTGCATCTGCCTTCATTGTCCATGGCCTACCCATTAATCCACACTGCTTCTCTAATCCATGCTGGCCTTCAAGTTTGAGCGGAGAGGATTATTTGTTGATGTGCGAGTCTTCAGTTTCCATGAAATCACAGCCCATGCTCTTCAAGGAAAGGCAAGGCAGGGAAGCATAGACTCAGTTTGCACAACCCCTCCATAGCCTTCTAAACCTTTGAACTAAGTCTTTGTGAAGGCTACTTTTATCCATTCAGTCACAGAATGTCTGCAAGGACCTGGACCTCTGGGGAATTTCGCACTTTTCTCTACAAATAAGAATGCTGGGGAAAATTGTTCCACTCCCCTCAACATCCCATGGAAAGAATAACTAGAGTCCTGTTTAACCACAAATGGAGAACAAAACAGCACACATCTGCCAACCCATTCATCTCTTTAAGAAGTGATGATGACAATCATGCTGATGGTGGTGATGATGACAGTGATGATGACAATGAGAAAGAAGAGAGTGATGATGATGAGGAGGAGGAGGAGGAGCACCTCCTATGGACCAGGCTTTATGCCAGGCACTTGCCATAGTAAATTTCCAAAACTTCTGATGACGTTATGAAGGAAGTATGATTGTTCTCATTTTGAATATGAGGAAACTGAGTTCTCAGAGGGGTTCATACTACAAAGCAAGTAAGAGGCAGGACTGGGATCATTTCAGGGGAGGGGTCATTCTCTTCTCCCTACCACACTCTTTCCTCCTACAACCATTTGGCACGCTAATGCTCAATATTTTAGACTCACGACTGTCTTGTGATCATGGAAGCTCCTGTCGTCTTACACATGTGGATTTCGGCAATTGCAGAAACGCAGGCTGCTGTCAGAGAATTCAATTGTTAATCACCAAACTGGAGGAGGCAAGGATTCTGGATCATGCCTCTCACCCCAGGTGGAGACATCTCTTCTTTGTGCCCCTTCCTCCAGGGCACATGAGAATTGTGATGGCAGTAATTCTATCACAATTATTCAATAACCTTAACACAGAAAGAAAATATCAGTCAAACTTGTTCTCTTCACGTTACATGCCTGTCCTATTTACCTCAACCTAGTCCATCCATCTTCCGTTCTCCAGGGCATTAAGGAGACACCCATCTAGGGAAGAGGGCTATTCGGCTGATTGACGCGCAGACAGCGACCGAAGCTTTTGAGTGGAATTATTGAAGTCCGCCTGCTTCCCTGATGAAGGATCTGAATGAAAATTGCCTTTAAAGGATTCTGAAAAAGAAAGGATAACAATAGATCAAAGCCAGCCCAAAAAAGAGAGAACACTTTATTTATAGCTTCCACATCAATTCAAAACAATCTGATGAGCGGAGATTTGCCCATGCACGCACTTTCCACAAAAACAAATGCCTCTCAGGTTGCTTTTATTCTAATATAATATCAGTGCCCAAGGCGAGAAACATTCTGTACTTCACTCAGCAGAGCCTGTCCAAATTTACAATTAAATGGAACTGACACAGCTGATCCTACTGAAGCTTGTTTTCTTTTCAGCTGGGGCCTTTCTTTTGGAAGCTTGGATATTATGCTGGCTGTGTCCTAAACTGATGGAGCTTACTGTACTATTTTCCTTGTAGGCACTAGGATGCTGTGTGCACTTAGAGCAGTGGGTCTCTACCTGGGGAGATTTTTGTCCCCCGGGGAATACTCAGCAAGGTTTGGAGACATTTTTAATTGTCACCACTCGGGGAGAGGATTTGCTACTGGCATCTAGTGGGTAGAGATCAGAGATGCTGCTAAACATCCTACAATGCATAGGATAGCTCCCAGTAAAAGAATTATCTGGCCCCAAATGTTGATGATGCCGAGACTGAGAAACCCTGAGTTCGAGGACAGCTGGTTGGTAGGACCCTCCAGGGGTGGGGAGGTTAGAGAGGCTCTCCTCCTTGAACTTGCAGGACATGCAATCATCACAGGAGTTTGCAGCTCAAAATTCTATGTGAGAAGGAGGTGCAGTGAGCCCAAGAGGAAAACCAGAATGGCACATGGAAACCAAAGGACTATAAGCAGATATTTGATTTAAGATTATGGAGCCAAATGTCCACTACCACAGAGATGAATGAAGAAAAGGAGGTTGGGTAGGTTTGGAGCAGGGTTTGACAGTAGGTCTTATTGTCTATCCCTCAATGTTATTGTCCACCGCAATATGGAATGTGGAAGGCATGATGTCTTGAAGGTCTAGTAATGAGACAGATGCTTTTGCAATATTTTCATTATTTTTTTCCTAAGGTATCAGAACGTTTTGAGTAGGGGTCTCAAACAGGTGACCCACAGGTGAATTAAGCACGCAGGTTAATCTTTCCTTCTGCCACCAGGATATTTAGGAAAGGAAGAGAGAGAAGCAGGGAAGGAGGAAGGAAAAGGGGGGAGGCGGTAGAGAGCTTGTTTGAACGCCTATAGGCAGTGCACACATTTTTAGTTCCACAAACCCCACCCATCTCTATTGTTATACCTGGTCTCCGTGACAGTGTTATGTTTCTTGTCTGACCCTGTAAGTATTTGAATTTTTGACTCCTCTGGTCTTAGATTTCATCACTGCCTCCCAGATACTGAGCATCAGAAAAGTTCCTAAAACCATACTATGACTTGGTCTCTCCACAAGGCTGGCCTAGATTTCATCTACTATACTAAGAGAAACCTTAACATTTCAATGGCTTTTCATGAGAGGTATGGGAAGCCATTTCATTGCTTTATGCTCACACTTTAAATAAAGGATCATAAAATGAATATTAGAGATAGAAATAACCACAAGCATCATCTAGTCCAGTGGTGGCTTTCTTATTAGAATTATCTGGGAGTTTTGAAAAACACCCATACTCAGCCGGACCTTCAGAGGGTCTGATTTAATTGGTCAGGAGAGGGCTTGGGCATCTGTATTTTTTAAGAGCTCTCAGGTGATCTTGGATGAGCCAAGGTTCAGAACCACTAATCTAGTCTGTCTCCTTCCTTCTCAGAAGTGGAAAGTGAAGGTCAGAAAGGCACAAACTTTGCTCAAAACATATTTGCTAAATGTGTGTGTTTCTGTTGCTTTTGCCTTCTCTCTCCAATCAGGACTAAATATTCAGTGGAAAAGATAAGAGGGAAACCCAAGAACTGTATAGGGGGAGTGTTTCCAACTCTTGTTGTCAGAAAGACCAGCTGGCAGTTTCTAGAGGGAGCCAGGTTCTCTTGAGTATCTCAGCCAAGTAGATGGCTGTGGGTCCTCCATTCCCAGAAACATTCCATGGCCGTGATGGGTGGCTTGCATTGCTGCCTGGGCTTGACAAATACCTTCTTTGACTTGCTTTGTTTGAATTCAATATTTTCCTTGCTTTGAATTTCAGGCATATCTGCATTATCTAAGGCATGGGTAGAGATTTACTTTGGAAGCATGCAAAGATGTCTGTTCTTATTGGAAAAATAAAATTCAATCTGTCATTATAGTGATGTTAATAAGGAAGGAAACACAAGCCAAATTCCCTTTGAGCAAATTGATAGCCCAGTATTGTGTTATGGGAGATATAGTGACCAATGTTTGGAATAGGGACCATGTCTGGTGGTGGCTTGACCCAGTTGTGGGAAGCAGTCAAGAAATCAGACCTCTTGGGTCCAAATCTCAGCTTCACCAACTACACATTGAGCAAACTTGAGCAAGCACTCAAGCCCACAAACAAAATTAAGACCATGACAACACACAACCCCACAAATTACATCTCTTCCAAACATTTCAAAGGTGCGAGGCACTTAATGTATCTTCTCTCATTTGTTCCCGTAGTGACCCATGTGTGACATGTGTGAGCCATGTGTGAGGCTGATATTCAAGTCTGCATTTTGTGAAAGCATAAACTGAGCATCAGAGATATTAAGAAACTTCTCCAAAAACCTCTCGGCTAGGAAATAGGAGAGTTAGAATTCAAAGCTGGTATTCTTTTAACCGCAGGTGAACATATTTACCTGTATGCTTCATGTGGTTTTATTGAACACCTGCTTGTGCTAAAAAAGTGGATTTTAGTTCTTTTGAATGATCTGGACTCAGTAGGATTCCATCAAGAGATAGATTTATTCTGCTTCCATATTGTCCTCAGACACACTGTCTGGATCTTCATTTCCAGCCTGACATCATTTCAGGCAGATCATGTGGCTTTTCTTACCTTCTTTCTAGGTACCTTCAGTTATTATGGCAGTCTCACTTTCAGACATTAAAAATATCAAAATTTGATGTCTAATTCAGCTCAGTATTTTTCCCCATCCCATCCCTTCCAAACTGCCCCCTCAGCTCTCCTCCCCACCCCAGCCGAAGTTAGACTCATATTTTTAGAATCTGCAAAGTGGGAGGGGGTGCTGCCTTCCATCCCACTTGCTCATTTGCCTCTCCTTTTTCACTGGCTCTTTCTCCCCTTCTCCCCCATGGCCCGTGTCGCTTCTGCTTTCCCAGGATCAGCTCAAGGAGAAAACTGAGAAATGAAAACCTAAAAATGGTTTTTACATGACTGATGCTATCATATCTGACATCTGCACCCTCTGTCTGGCAGACACCCAAGTGCTGGCATGGCTTCTCTTAGGCGACAATGGTGGGTTCTTTGGAGGCACCCCCAGATTTGATGAATCACCAGGAAGACTCGCGGCATATAGTAGGACTCCGTTGTAATTTATTACAGCAAAAGGTTACAGAGCAAGATCAGCAAAGGGAATAGACATGCAGGCCAACGTCCAAGGGAAACCAAGCATGAACTTGCAGAGACCTTTCCCAGTGGAGTCCACAGGATGTGCTTAATTCTTCAGCAACGAGTTGTGTCAACACGTGTGAAATGCTGCCAACTCGAGAAGCTCACTAGAGACTACGCATCCAGAGTTTTTGTTGGGGATTGGAATGGAGGCGGCCTCTGTCTGGCACACACCAAAATTTAGGACTCCCAGAAGGAAAGCAGGTGTTCAGCATAAACCGTGTTGTCTGTACAGACGGTTTAGGCATAGGGAGCCAGAACTGTTATCAGTTCTGAGAACGGTGGGATCACTCCCAATTCCCAGACACCAGTCACGGCCTGTCAAGGCCAACCTTGCAAGCAGGCCTCTCATGGGACAGCAGTCAGGCCTGCTATGTTAAGTCTTTGCTGTGCACACTCTCGCCCCTTTCAAGGTGCTCTGATGCTGCACTGTTCACAGTCCTCTCCCACTGACATGGTGGGCTCTAACTCTCAGTATGTGCTGCCAGCAGCGCAACTCGTGCCTCTTCCTGCCAGGTAAGTGTGGTCCAGGTAGGCTGTCTCTTAACCCGTGGAGACATTCAACATCTTTGCCTGTGAACTCTGAAGTTCCAGGCCTCTCCTGCTGGAGAGCTCCTAAATCTGCTGGCAGCTTCAGCCATCCTTTTGCCAGAGTAAGTACAGACACCTTGTTCCGTTCCACCAAACTCTAAGAAATATCTCTTATGTCCTTCCAAGAATGTTCTTACTACTCTGGTCCCCTGCTGATCTTGGGGGCCACCAAGTTGCCTTTCTTTGCTTGGTGGGGGAGAGCATTTCTCTCCTACATTCCCAACAATGTTCTGCAAAGTGATTCTCCTGGACAAACCACTAGCTGCTCTTATATGGAGAATGGAGGTGGGGGATGGGCTAAAGTTTTCAGAATGGGTTTTGGCCACTTCTCAGCAAGCTCTTTGTTGATGTGTCCAGCAACTCTCTTCCGAATTTGCAGTACTTAACTCTTGATGGTTCAGGGCTTTGGGCCTCGGCCAAAGTTCTGAGAAATAGAGTCTCAGTTAGCATCATGTCACTTGATTTCCATTTTCATATCTTTCATTCCATTTGCACTCCACTGCTCTGGTTCCAGCTAGGTTGCCTCCCAGGTTACCTGGACATTTGTAGGCTTCCTCTTCCTCCCCCTTACGCTCCATCTTCTGTGCGGTCTCCAGAGTTATCGTTCTAATATGATTTGGCCTTATCATTCACCTGCCTAATCTCTGCTGACTGGCCAGAAGCCTCGGGCGTACCACAGTCCACAGCATGGCTCACAAAAGCCCTTCATAGCCTGGCCTCACCTGCCTTTCCAGTTCCATTTCCAGCCATTCTTGGTTTGCCTCCAAAACTCTTGCTTCCTGTGTGTTGAGTTTTATCTTTTTTCTGGACATTTCCTCATGCTATTCCCTCTGCTTGTCTACGTGGGGAGCTTCTACTCACTGCTCCACGGCCCTAGACAGAATTATCTACATCCTTTGCTGTGCCTTCATAGCACTGTGTGCACCCTCTCTGACCTTGGGCAAAAATACTTAGCCTCTCTGTGCCTCAGCTTTCTCATCTATAAAATGGGGATGATAATATTACCCACCTCACTGGGGAGTTAGGAGGACTACGTTAAATAAATTAATATTATAAAGCATTAAGAATTGTGCCCAGCATTGTTCACACGCTACAATATTTTTTTATATAAATAAATATCTCAACTTTAAATCTTTCAGAAGATGCACTTCCTCCTTCAAGACAATGAGCTTTGTGAGGGCAAGGAATCATCCCGCTATTTTTGCCTGCCCAGGGGCAAGCATGCATAGAAGGTGATCAGTAAAGGGCTGGGATGAAATATTGTGGATGAAATGATGTGATGTCTGAGATTTTCTTTAAAATATTACAGAGGGAAGGGAAGTGAGTGAAGGTAGAGATAAAAGAAGATTGGATAATTGTTGAAAGTGGTTGGTGAATGCAGGAAATTCATTGGGTTATTCTATTTTTATACAGGTTAAAAATTTTCCAGGGGCCGGCCCTATGGCCAAGTGGTTAAGTTCATGTGCTCCGCTTCAGCAGCCTGGGTTTTTGCTGGTTCGGATCCTGGGCGTGGACATGGCACAGCTCATCAGGCCATGCTGAGGCGGCATCCCACATGTCACAACTAGAAGGACCCACAACTAGAATATACAACCATGTACTGGGGGATTTGGAGAGAAAAAGCAGGAAAAAAAAAAAGAAGATTGGCAACAGTTTTTAGCTCAGGTGCCAATCTTAAAAAAAAAAAAATCCATAATACAAAGTTAATTAACAAAAAGGAGAAAAAATCTGTTGAAAGAATTCATGAATTAAAGCTAATGCTCTCCATTTCTTTGATTCCTCTATTTGGAATCTAGCTTCGAGGAAAGGAGGAAAGTGGGAGGATGGGGAGTCAGGAATGCTTAGTTTCCTGTGTATGGAGTGCTCTTTTTTCCCTCCTTCTTAGAACCAAAAATTACACTGCCATGTATGTTTGGAAATTATATTTCTTTCTGCAACAGGTTACTATCTAACTTGAAACGAGATAGCTGTCATTCTTGATTCATTTATGAAATTTCGTTGGAAACTTGTGGGTTTCTTCTTTCTTCATATTGGCTCAGAGTCACCCAGCCATCTTAGAGCATCCTACTCTGACAATTGATAAAGTCATTTCAAAAGCCTAATTTGCATTTTTTGCTGTCTACTAAAGATGTGGCCTCTGGAAGGGGCAGTCCCATCAAATTGCAGTCTATCCCTGGTGTTGGCAGCAGGCTGACAGGCCTGGCTGCAGGAGACCCCAGGTACTTACTGCTGTCCATCAAGCACGAGAAAGGACCACCTCACACGTCTAAGGCAGGCTGGGGGTTGTCAGATTCCTTTGTAGCTGTGCAAGTGGAGGGTTTTCTTCTACGCTCCTGGAAAATAGCAATGAACTGCTCTGCACCTAGAAAAGGGAGCGGTTAGCTGGGATGGAAGCAAAATTCATGTTCACGACATGTTCACAACAACTGTCTGGTGTGTTTAATTCCCAAATTGCAGAGGAGGACTGAAGCTCAGGGAGGTGAAGTAACTTGCCTTTCTTCTAAGTAATGAATCTGGGATTAGAACCCAGGTCTAGTTTCAACACTTGAGTCCTTTCTATGGTGATTCTCACTGTTTTCCACAGATTTCTGATATCCAAAGAGAGCACAAGGGCTTTCTGCAGCACCATGGGGAGAGGAAGAAGGTAGAAAGATGGGGCTCTGTATCCCCAAACTCGATTCAACCACATCAGCTTCATGTCGGTTACTTCTTTTTACATAGCAATAATTGCTAATATTGACTGTGTACCTGTAAGTGCCAGGCACTCTGCTTAGCAATTTGTATACACTAGGTTCTTTAATTCTATGACAGCCCTAAGAAATATATTGATTGTATCACAATGCCCCCTTTATCCATGAGGAGACTGAGGCACAGAGAGAATAAGAAATTTGCCAGACAGCTAGTTTGGCCGGGAATTAACACTGTGTAGTCTAGTTCAAGCGCCTGGTACACCTGATTCCCCCAGATTGGATTTTAAGAAACAGTTAAGTTTGGCACCAGCCCTGCGGTGTATTGGTTGGGTTTGGTGCACTCTGCTTTGGCAGACAGGGTGCGCGAGTTTGGACCCCTGGTGCAGACCTATACCACTTGTCAGCCATGCTGTGTGGCAGCGACCCACATCTAAAATGGAGGAAGATTGGCACAGATGATAACTCAGGGCTAATCTTCCTCAAGCCAAACAAGAGGAAGATTGGCAACAGATATTAGCTCAGAGTGAATCTTCCTCAGCAAAGAAAAAAAAAAAAAGACAAAAAGAAACAGTTAAGTTTGCACTATTCCACACTGCCTCACTCAGCTGTCCTTCCCTTCCCTCTTCACCTCCTCCTTTTTTCTTCCTCCTTCCTTTCCTTCCTTCCATCCATTCATTTTGTAACAAGTAGGCTCCGGAGATAAGAAATTAAAATGGAGTAAGACAAAGTTCTTACCTAAAGAGAATCTTAGGGTCTGGAAGAAAGAATCATATCTGTAAAGCCAAATGTGAAAGAAAAACCTTGTTATCCAGGCCCAGGAGAGAAGGAGAAAATACTTTACAATCTAGTAAACAAGCCCAGAGGTGTTAAGACTTCCTGAGATCACCCCTGAGGGCAGATCTGAGAGTCGCCCACTGAACTTCTAATTTACAGTAAATTCTCCTTCCCCAGCCTCAGCTGTCTCCCCAGGAGTGCGTTTGAGTGGCAGCTCCCTGAGTTCTCAGGGTGGATCGTGACAGAAGGAAATTTATGCTGCTGTGGGCCACTTTTATTCACCTTCTCATTCTGTACTTTGGATATTTGCCTGGTTTTGCAGAAATGGCTGCCTTTCGCCTCTATCTTTTTAATGACACAGTCGTCAGAATGCCAGGTCAGTACTTCTGTCTCCCATTCGTCTGCATAAATGTCACCGCCTGTCACCAGGTTTTATTCTGTTTAGGGCAGTTTTGCAGCTAATGGAGGCTTCTGTCCCTGTTTAAATGACGTGTTTCATTTTGTTTTAATCAGAGCTCTGAGATATTTCTTCTCTGTCTCTTTCTCATCTTCTTGTCTTTAAGGCCCATGTTTGAACCCAGATATCTTTCCTAACAAGAGAAAAATTATTATAGATAAGGAAGGTTGCAAGCAGCCTTGGGCTTTCTCAATCTGTAACTTGCTTGGGAAGGAAGCCCATAGCGTTACATTGTGACCACTCTTGTAGCTTATTTAGCACCAGAAGGGGCTGCCACCCAGATCCCTGGGGGAGGATGGAGTCTTCTGGGAGAAGAAAGTTCCCGGGGATCCTCTCGCCTTGATGGCACTCCTGGAGTGGGATTGGTAGGCAGCCCCTCTGCACCACGACCCAGGGTTCTGCTTTGCAACCTTGACTCTTGCTTTTCTGTATCAGCCACATGCCATCCCGTAGCCCCTGCCCTCCCAGTTCTGTCATCTGAAGCTCTCAGGGTTTCCTGCCCATTCTGGCTTAACTTGGCAGTGTAGTAAGAGCCCCTCTCTACATAGTAAGAGGGAGTCTGGAAGACTTCTGCTGACCTGAGGCTGATGTCAGGGAGGAACTTGCTAGATCAGAGTCATCCCTCACACCCTAGGGCATCTGCCCTGGCTTTCCTATTTCCAGTCCCTGCTACGACTGGCCCCTCCCTGAGCTCTCTGCTTCCAACGTCTTGCCCCTGGCCCCGCCCCTGCCAACCCCTCATCCGCCACAGCCCTTCCAGACATCCCTCTCAACCCTGCACACCAGAGGGATAGCCATTCTCCTCTCCAGGCCACCTCCTTTCTTAGAGAATAGAAAATTTAATTTTGTCTTCCCAAATCTAACTCTTCCTAAGGGAGGCATGGCTAAATCGGAATGAACTCCTGCATTTCCTCTCATTTTGTTAATAGGAAACTGGACCTATTAGGGAGATGGGTTTTATCACAATCGTCCTTAAACCACTCGCCTGTCCTGTTAACTCTCAGCTGTGGCTCTCAGCTCTTGAGTGGAGGCAGAGCTTCCACGGAAATGTGAAATAAATATAAAGAAGACAGAGACAGAGCATCTTTTAGAGTGTGTTATTACTGTTGTTGGTTCCATGTGGACGCCTACTGAGGCCTGTCTTACTGAAAATAGCTTTGTGCTGTTTACTTTCCAGCAGTCTCCTTTTTTTCAGCCAAACAACAGGCATTCCAACAGAGCCGGTTACCAAAGGCAGTCTCTGCCTGGTTACTCACTCTCCAGAGGAGAGAACAAGGGGAAAGGAAGCTAATGTTCCAGCATCAAAGACTGAGGCTTTGTTTACCGGGATAATCAGCTGCTGTCAGGCAGGGCTGAGTCATTTATTTACCTGAATCTCTCCTCTCCATCTAGAATAGTGTCGGCACTTAGATGCTTTGTAGATATCTTCTGAGTGGACTAATGCATAAACAGCTGTACTTCTAATACTGTAAGTCCTAATAAACACTGCTGAGTCACGTCGTGTAAAGATTAGCGAAAAGAACCCAATAGTGTTATTAGGTAGCTATTTTTGTTTCCATGTTACTTATGAGGCATCTGCAAGACGTTAAGTAACTTGCTCAGGAACATGAAGCTTGGTCAATGGCAGAGTCAGGATTTGAATGCAGGTCTGTCCATTTACGCACTAGGGTGAGTTTGGCACACATCACTGACAGCTGCTACGGCACTGACATCATGCACGTAGCTGTGGAAACGCAAAGGGAATCTGCTTACTCTGCCTGGTAGAATTAGAACAGGCTTCACAGAGGAAATCCTATGTGATTTGTGACCTGAATGTGGAGATGGGATCTGCATGGTGGAGAAGGACGAGGGAGCATTCAAGTCAGACAATGCGCACATGCAAAGGCAGAGCATGGCGGGGAAGAAGTGAGACTGTGGCTAGGACGTGGGAAAGATGTTCCAAGTCGGGCAGGTAAGAGGGTGGGGGAAGATGCACTCAGAGAGGTTGGCTGGAGCCAGAGTGTAGGTGAGGCAGAATTCTCTCTAACTCGGACAGCTTCCAGAGAATTCCATAACAAGCTAGCTACATGACTGGAACACATTTGTCTTCCCGGAATTTGGCAGTGGAGAAAATCTCCCTGGGAATAGTTTTACTGGAAGGGAGATCTCTCCCCTTTGCCACTAGTGCAACAGATGTGTGACTTCCAGCAGCATATATTCTAGAAAAAAGTATTAGTTAAATTCCCTTAAAGAACTTATGTAACCAAATGGACCTTTAAGGTCTTAGGGTTTCCTGCTTGCAAAAGTTCTGCCTTTGAAGCCCTCGTTCGTTAGCAGCAGTTGGGTGGTTTGTGCAATTTAATAGCCTTTCTTTCATCTCTGCAGGTTGAGGGAACACCACAAAGGAACCCTTTGGGATGTGAAGTCATAAACTTGACGTTTCTAGCAACAGATTTGTATTTATGGCATGCTGGCTGATAGCGAGGCAATGGCAATGCTATGGACACTGTCTCTGGTGCCTGCTCCCTTGGCATCTGAGTGGATCTGTGTCCCTGTTTGGGATTGTCAGGCTCTGCTGCACTTCTTCAAACCAGCTAGCTAGAGTGAGAGGTGGAGTCCTTGCTGTGAAACAGAGCTTTCCTTTGCTGCTAATGTATGAGTCTGTAATATATTGGAGGTAACTTAGAGATCCTGTAAACCTAACCTTTATTTAAAGAGTAAAAAACTAAGGCTCACAGAGGTGACGTGACATGCCTAGGGTCACAGTACCCCTGCCCTGTCGAAGCCAGTAGCTGCTCACCACATGTGCCTATGAAGCCCTTGAAATGGGGCCAGTCTGGAGCGTGCTGTCAGTGTAAAATACACAGGGGATTTCACTGACTTACTATGAATATAAAATACCTCATTGATATTTTTATGTTGATTGCATGTTGAAATGATAATATTTTGGATACATTGGATTAAATTAAATGTATTATCAAAAATAATATCACCTGTTTCTTTTTTGCTTTTCTCATACGGCTATTGGAGGGTGTAAAATGACTTCCGAGACTCGTGTGATGTTTGTATTGGACAGAGCTCTTCTAAGGTTTGGAGTGGAACCTAGGTCTCTTGACTTTGATCCTAACCTGGAGGAGGGTGAGGAGCATTGGCTGGATCTGGGAGAAGCCAGGGGCAAGGAGACTGATGAGAAGGCATCTGCAGCAGGCATGCAGGGCACAGGGTTCGGCTTCTCACTATTAGTCATCAGAACGAGCTCCTTTCACTCTGCTGGTTGTCCCTCCCAACCCTCCTCCACCTCCTTCCCCGCCCCCACGACCTTTTCAACGTGAAGCAGCTCAGTCTCCTCCATTGATCTGTTTCCGCTGCTTCCGGTCTGGTTCGATTTTTGGCTGATCCCTCTCGCTCTCTCTGCTGTTCCTTAGCTTCCTTAAACAACCTTTCTTTCCCTCCTCTTCCCCACAGTGTTTTTACGCAGAAATAATTTAAGAACAGCACTTCACTTTGAAAAAAATGTAGAAGGACCACTTACTAAAGGAATGAGAACCTGTTTTTCACTCCCTTTCTTGCAATATCTTCACCCCAGCTGCCCAAATCTGGGTCCCAAAAAATGCAGACGAGTTTGTGGAATGAAAGATCAGGCTAGTTATGGAAAACAGGTTTGAGTATTAAGTGTTGAGTATTAAGTAATCTGTTCCACTGCTGGCTCTTGTGCCTTTCTGTGGCTCTTCTAGACTTAGCTTCTACAAATGTAAAGTGGAAATTCTTCATTCACTCATTCACTCAACAAGGGTTTAGTAAACACCTACAGTTTCCCAGGCACTGTACTGGGCTCAGGAGATACACTGGTGCTCATGGCACACACGGTCTTGTAGCAAACAGAGGAAAAAGATGCAAACTGATGAGTCAGAAGTGGCTGATGGCTGTTAGGTCCCATAGACCTTGGTGGCCTCAGCATGGGTTGGCATCTCACCTCCCTGATCAGGAGGAAGTTACCAGCAGAAACAGAACCCAGCAGAAACCTCAGTCCTGTGCCACATTGGACACTGAGTATTTCTGAGTCCCATTCAGAAAGTCTATTCCTTAGACTCAACTCTCTCTGTCCCACCCTTTCTAATACCCCAGACAAAACCCCATTCAGCCACTAGCCTCCTGGACTAAGGTCACCATCTCTGGATTCATCACTGCAAAAGCACACGCTTCTCCATATGCCCTTATTTTGAGGAATGTCCACCTGCTCTTCAATAGGATACTCTTCACTCTGTCACTCTATAGCACTCTGCAAGAGGGCAGCTCGCCTCCTTCACCTCTGCACAGTGTCTCAGGATTACACTGAGACTAATCCTGCTGGGGGCGCAGCCTTCCTCCTTCCATTAAGCTGCTCATAAATCATTGCACTTTTTTTCCCTTTAATCTTCTTTTTAAAATTGAGAGATGTGATATATATTAAGAAAGGTGCAGAAAGTATATGTACAGTTTAAATTATTATTATACAGTGAACACCTAGGAAAATACCACTTAAGTCAAGAATTAAATTTCGCCAGAACCCCAGAAGACCTTCTGCACCCCTCACCCCACAGAGAGAACCCAGTATTCTGACATTTGGTATCATCCCATCCTTGCTTTTCTTTATCATTTTATCCATTTTAAATGCATCCCAAAAGAATAGATTCCTTTTGCCTTTTTTTGAGTGCTAGAAAAACGAAATCTGTATGTATCTTTTTGTGTCTGGCTCTATACACTGCTTGCAAGTGCCATTCATATTGTTACCTGTTTCTGTAATTTATCCATTTTTATTACTATATAGAATGACCATGACTTTTCTACCCTCCTGAAAATCTGCCCTCCTGCTTTGAGCCCAATAACCTTGGCTGCTTCTGTCTCATAATCCTCATACCCACCAAAGGCACTGCCTTCATCCTGGATGGTACTTTGCAAACTCTTTTATTATGAAAAATTTCATACATACAAATTTGGGAGAGTAGCTTAATAAACCCCTTACATCCAACACCCAACTCTGCCAATTATCAATTTATGGTCAAATTGGTTGTACTTATATCCCCATGCAAACTTCTCCCCAATTATTTTGAGACAAATTCCAATCATCATATTATTTCATTCATAAATATTTCAATATTTTCCTCAAAAAGTGAAGAATTCTTTTTAGAAACACAATCCCATGTCATTATCATACAAAGAACAGAATCAGCATTAGTTTCTTAGTATAGAAAATTCAAGCTGAGATTCAAATTTTATTACCATCTTTAATTTTTTAAATAGTCAAGTTGTTCAAATCAGAATCAAAATAAATTCATAAATTGCACTGCAATGGTTTGTATTTCTTTTAATAGCTTTAATCTATAGATTCCCTATTCTGCTTGCTTGCTTGCTCCCTCCATCTCTCGTGACCTTGATCTCTCTTTATCCTTACAATTTATTTATTTTTTAAAGAAATCAGATCTTTAGTCTCTAGTTCCTCACAGTTTGGATGTTTTTTTTTTTTTTAAGATTGGCTCTGAGTTAACATCTGTTGCCAATCTTCCTCTTTTATTTTTATCCCCAAAGCACCAGAACATAGTTGCACATCCTAGCTGTAAGTCCTTCTGGTTCTTCTATGTGGGATGCTGCCACAGCATGGCTTGATGAGCACCCAGGATCTGAACCGGCGAACCCTAAGCCACTCAAGTGGAGTGCAGGAGCTTAACCACTACGCCACCAGGCCAGCCACTGGATTTTTCTGGTGCTCAATACGTTCTTCTGACCCCTGTGTTTCTTTAAATTGGTGGTTGGTTCTAGAAGTTTGTTCCAGATTTAGTTTGATTTTTGGCAAGAATTCCCCATAGGCGGTGTTTTGTTCTTCCATCAGCAAGCTGTCTGAGATGTCAGCAGCCAGTGATAATCACTGTCTAGAATGATGCACCATCCACTCTTGCAGTCTGTCATCATGGCTTGCGAAATGACAACATTCTAATTCTACCATTCCTTCACTTATCAGCTAAAATGCACCTATGAAGAAACTTTCCTTTGTCTGCTATTTTATTTTCCCTGAGGTAAGTTTTTCCAGGAAAGGAAGCATAAATATTTGATCCTTTCCTTTATTATTTTCCAGCTTTCAAAATAAATTAGATGGTTGTGTAACATACTCCAAAGAGAATGAGATTTTTTTTTCTTTTAATAACCTTATGAATTCATGGATAAAACCGTGTTTGAAATGTTTCAATCCATTGTGGTTTTTCTTTTCATCCCCAAATTATTCCATCTTTGACTGCGAGGAGTCTCTTAAATTGACTCCTGAGGTCTTAAGGCCTTTCAATACAACCTTATTAGACATTACAGCTAATGGCATGGCACCACATCATCATATCACTTCATCCATAAGTATTTTAGAGATCCCTGGGTTCTTTTAAAAGTGGAAGACCACAATCTGGGTACTAAGAGTACTCATTGCTGCTGGGCTGGCTATTATTTCTAAGCCCTTTCAGTGGACAGAGCCAGGAGATAAAGATAAATTGTCATGAGTTTATGTAGATACCTATAAATCAGATTAGGACTACACAGTTTTCACTTAATAGCTTTGATTGTACATCTCTGTTTCTTTTCTCTTATGCCAAGCATTGTATTTCTCAATGGCACCAATATAATCATTCATTTTTTCTCACATAGTTCACACACAACAGACTCAGAATAACAATATAAACCCTATCACCAGCAATATGATTATTAAAATCAATTTAAGATTTTTTGTAGTTCTTTTTATCCTTAGGGTATATCTCACTAAAGATGTTCAGTAAATTACTGTGTTATAAAGTCTTTGAAATATTTCCTCTCACGTGGTTATGCCACTGTCAGTATACTATTAAAGTTAATTGTTTTTATTTTACTTGTAATTTGTAGAGATTACTCATTATTTATTTTTGTAATTATACAAAAAATATTAATGTGCTCCAAAGTCATACCTTAAATAGAGCGTATCCAGAGGAATTTGATTTCTATCCTTATTCCCCTCTTCTGTTTCCTTCTTCCTCACGGGGAACCACTTCTTTTAAGTTTTTGCTTTATTCTTCGTTTTTTTAAAAAAGGAAAAAAAAAATATATATGTGTGCATTTCCTCCTCCTTTCTTAGGTAATGGTAATATACTACACATAATTTTCTCCGTCTTTCTTTTTTCCACTTAATAATATACTATTTCAAGGATATTCTATAAATGGAACCATACAGCACGCAACCTTATGAGATTGGCTTTTCTCATAGAAGTCCAAGTTCTCCACTCAGCCTCCTTTGATACCCAAGGGCAAATGTGATGGTTAATTTTATGTGTTAGTATAAATGGGGGGGGGGTGCCCAGATTAAATGTTATTTCTGGGTGTGTCTGTAGGATGTTTCCAAATGAGATGAGCATTTCAATTGGTGGACTCAGTAGTGTAGACTGCCCTCCCCATGTGGTTGGCCGTCATCCAATCTGTTGAGGGCATTCTTCCATTTCTTCTTTCCTTACTGCTACATATAGAATACAACCATATTTGAGAGGCTTTTTTCATAGGAATGGTTAGATCCTCTGGCTAGTCCACACAATCCTTTTTTATTCAGTATAGATCTTAAAATAATACTGTTTATGGGTGTAGTCACAATTATTCCTAATCATTATTGGTATGTTGTTCCTATTGAAAAATATACCCAAAATTGCAAACAACTGACTCAGAAAGAAACTAGCCAAGCAACCTCAGGGTTGTGTTCCAAAGACTTAGGAAAAAGCCCAAGGAGAGTAACAGCTGGCATCCTCTCCCTCCTCCACTTTGAGCTCTAAACTCATTGTCTTACGTTTAAGGCTGAATAAAGCTCTCTTCTAGTGAGCCAAGTGACACCCTGGTGGGAGTTAACCTTTCCTATTTGTGGGTCTTCCCAGGACAGGGGCCAGGGTTGAACACATTATTTTAATTGCCAGAATAAGGATGAAATGTTGTTGTTGTTATTTTAACATCAGAAATCCCTCTCCTTCTTCTCTTACCAAAAAATTGTTTTGTTGTGTAACTTCTTTAATTAGAAATTTATGGGGAGTTGGTGAGACCCTGGAAAGCACACTCTGACAATAGAAGGTTACTAAACCTCATCCCAAGGAGGGTAGGGTTCTTTAATCTTGGGAGATAGGTACAGGGCCACTGGGGACTCTAGACTGGAGAAAAATATGTTGAAATCCAACCCAGCTGCTTTCCAGCTGGAGAAGGAGCCATGTCCTCCAAAGGTAGGGTCTTTCTTTAATTTGCACAAAGGTATCTTTGGACCAGTAGTTGCCCTAATTAGAGAAGCTTAGAGTCAGGGCAGAAGTGCTGGGAATAGTGGCATCAGTCTTGGACCCTGTGATGGAAGAAGAGAAGGAAAGAAAGGTTCTGAGGCACCTCATTGCCAGAGAGGGCCGTTGTGGGGGATTTGCTCCTTGAACCCATCAAACTAGTTCTCAATTTTTGGTTTTAATTACTACTAATTTTTTCACATGGCATATGATGTAAATATTACCTGTTAATAGTTCTGGAGTTGGATAGGGGTGGAGGGTTACATGGATGAAATGAATTATTGAGTCTTCTAAAAATTGTACTCGAGCCAGGATGAGAGAGGCTGCCCCCTTGGATGAAGTGGGTGACAATAACATCTAGAGACACAATTATCAGATATTGGATTTTTCTCAAACCTGTTTCATTCAACCAAATGAATGTTTATTCAAAAACTCAACTAAAGGCAGCCTTTGCATCTTGATCTAATTTCCTCCAGAAACATATTTTAAATCTCTTGATGGTAAGGGATGTTGAGAGCTAATAAAGGTTTATCAACCTCTTCATACACATGCAAAACACTTACTTGTGCAATACAAGTGCATTATTTTTATGCACTGACACAATAGGTCTTCTAGAGGGCACATTTTATATTAACACGGAATTTTAACAAAGTCGTTTGTGTCTTTGGTTAAATTCCTGCTGTTTCTTGTTCCATGAAGTTCCACATTAGCTTATATTTGGCAAAATATAAAATTACAGTTGGCTTTGAAAGAAAAGTTTGTTTTTCTCTATTTGTTTCTGAAAGTATGTTAGACATAAGTCACCTGCGATATACAGATTGGTATCAAGCAAAAATGAAGATTTGTGTCACTATAAAAATCTCTTCTCTTTAAATTCTATCTTTATTTAAAATAAGGCCAACCTGATCTTCCAAATGGAAATATCCCCACAAACTTACTGATCATACCAGGGACATACTTCTGTCCACAGACACCATGTCCTGTCTTAAGGCTCCTATCAGGCTGGGAAAGGGAAAGGAACAAAATCTTGAGCAAACTTAGTGTTCAGACTCTGTGCAGAAATGAATATTATTGGAGCTTTCTTCTTCCTTTTCTTTTAATTCATGACATTGCCGTAATCAACTCCAGAGTTGGAATATAAGATTAAAACAATTTTTATAAAGATATCAACTTAATTTATAATGTTCATAATTATACATTATTTTTTTCCTGTAGCTTTTTGTACAAACAAAGGAATTGAATAGAAAATTGAATTACTAAATAGCAAACTTAAGGAGTAATTAAGAGGATGCTATTTATTTTTTAAAAATA
Source organism: Equus asinus (assembly GCF_041296235.1). Taxonomy (NCBI): domain Eukaryota; kingdom Metazoa; phylum Chordata; class Mammalia; order Perissodactyla; family Equidae; genus Equus; species Equus asinus. The sequence continues at coordinate 70,719,442 of NC_091801.1, read as the reverse complement.
TTTTGTAGCTGGCGTGTATGGAAAAACTATTGCTGTGCAATAAGAAAGACGGATTCAAGTCACACCTCTGCCTCTTGCTGGCCAATACAGAGGCTGCACTTTGAAGTTTATTTATGCTTCAGCTTTGTTATAATATTTGTTTGAAAACAAGGCTAAAAAAATTTTTTTGTAAACCTCTACAGCTACCTCATGCTGCCCCCATGTGTCTAAGAAAAGAGTGGTTGTGCTTGCCTCAGTTTGCATGTTAAAATAATCTGGAGAGAAGAAAAAGTAATAGGCTCTGTTAATTTCTCTCCCCCCCCCCTTTATTTTTAACTTTCTGAATGATTCTAATAATGCAACCAGGTTAGAGAAGCACAAGAATAGATCCTAAACTCCATAAGGGCAGGGGTTTTAATTGTGCAATTTGTGATTGCATTGTTTGTGTCTACAAAAGTATCTGGCTAATAGTAGTACTCAATTAAAATTTATCGAGTGGATAAATTAATAAGTGAAAGTGTACTTGACTTTATTTAAAAAGCAATACGATCAACTCTCACGTCAGAGTCTACTGAAATCATTGTGGTTATCTTCAATTGAGCCTTGACAATGTCCCTGGCACAGATCTTAAAACCTTAGCTTAAAACCTTCCAACGGAGTTCCATTGAGTTTAGAATAAAATCTGAAATTTTTACCATAGCATCTAAGGCATTGCATGATCTGGCCCCTTCCTGCCTTTCCAACCTCATCTCCTGTCGCCTTCCCTCTCCTATTTACTCCTTGAACTCATCAGGCTAGTTCTCACCTCAGGACCTTTGCTCTTACTGCTCCTTCTATCTGGATTATTCTTCTCCTGATCTTCATGAACCAATTCTTTCTTATCATTGGAGTATCATCCAAACAGTCTCAGAAATTCCTTCCGTGCCTACTTTATCTAGCGTGCTTCCACCCTGCAGTGCTCTATCTTGTTACTTTGTTTCAATTTCCTCACCATAGTTTCTATTGTCAGGAACCACTTTTTTATTTGTTAATTTGATATTTTATGCTTCTCCAAACCCCGCTAGAATTTAAGTACCATTAGAACAGAAACCTAATCATTTTTTTATAATTTTTTTTAAAGATTTTATTTTTTTCCTTTTTCTCCCCAAAGCCCCCAAGTACATAGTTGTATATTCTTCGTTGTGGGTCCTTCTAGTTGTGGCATGTGGGACGCTGCCTCAGCATGGTTTGATGAGCAGTGCCATGTCCGCGCCCAGGATTCGAACCAACGAAACACTGGGCCGCCTGCAGCGGAGCGCGTGAACTTAACCACTCGGCCACGGGGCCAGCCCCCCTAATCATTTTTTTCAGGCAGTATATTCAGCACCCAGAACAGTGCCCTAAACTGACAGAAACTTATTAAATACTTGATGAATGCATAAAGTAATAAAAGAAAGCCTTATCCCCTATTTATTATTTGCTTACCTTCAGGAAAGTCACATACCTCCTGTAATAACAGGTATAACCTGCCTTGCACAATATCTCGCCCACAGTGAGTGCTCAGATAATGCTAGCATCACTTGACTGTACTGTTTTTGTCCTACCTTAAGGGAAAGCTCTTCAAAGCATCATATGTAAAATCATCCCCCTCCAAAAAAAACCCTGTAGAACATAGGTTTTAATTTCTCTTGTGTAAATACCTAGAGATGGAATTTCTAGGTAGCTATATATGTTTAGATTTCCAGAAATTGCCAATTTTCTAGAGTGACTATATAATTTCACACTTCCGTCACCAATGTATAGGGTTCCAGTGCTCCACATTCTCACCAGCATTTGGTATTGTCAGTCTTTAATTTTAGCATTCATGTGGTTATACAATGGCATAACATTGTTATTGATTTATATTTCCCTTGTGGCTAATGATGCTGAGCATTTTTCACGTATGTATTGGCCATTCACATATTTTCCACCGGGAAGTGTCCTTTCAAAGCTTTTGTCAACTTTTTATGTGTCTTCTTATGGTTGATTAGTAGGGCTCTTTATTTATTCTGGATACAATTCCTTTATCAAACTTATTTCCAAAACATTTCAATGCCTATTATACATTGGCAATAATTTCTCATTTTTCTAACTGTGTTTTGATGAGATTTTAGTTTCATGAGATCTAATTTATCTAATAAGCTTTTATTTTACGTTGAGTACTTTTTGTGTTGTATCTAAGAAATCTTTGCCTACCCCAAGGTCATGAAGATAGTCTAGATTTCTTTTTTCCCAGAAGCCTTATGGTTTCAGCTTCTGTATTTAGCTTTATGATCTGTCATAGACTAATTTTTGCATGTGATTTGATATAGGGTCCCAAGTTTTTTCCATATGTTTATCCAGATTTTTATATAAATGTTTACTACTGCTTTATTCATCATAGGAAAATAAGAAACAACCCAAACATCTAGCAATAGGAGAATAGAAGAACATACTGTGATTACTCTAACAATCGCATACGGATCAGCAATACAACAAGTAACCACACATATAGACAATAGCATGGATGGATCTCAAAAATGTCCTGTTGAGTGAAAGAAGTCAGACATAAAGGGCTGCATACTATTGATTCTATATATATGAAATTCAGCAATAGGCAGAGGTAATTTGTGCAATGAAAATCAGCACAGTGGTTGCCTATGGAAGGAGTAGGGATTAACTGGAAGGGGACATGGGACACAGGGAACTCTCTGTGATGATGGAAATATCCTATGTCTTGATTGGGATGGTGGTAACACAAGTATAACGCATAGCAAAACTCACTGAATTATGCATTTAAGATCTGTGCATTTCACTGTGTGTAAATTTTATCTTAAAAATATCTAACAGCAGATAATGACAGAGAGATTGGAACCATAGACAGGCATTATGTGTAAGGGAAAACTTCTCCAAATATTTCAATAACTCAAGTTCATTCCACAGTCATCTATGTTCATAATAATGAAATTAAGAGATCAAGAAACGGTTAATTTTTCCTCAGAATCTTCTTTTTAATAATTTAGAGAATCCACTTAGAAAGCTTTTAAATGTAAAACATTTAACACTTAAGAGGTTTTGATATTTAAAGAGGCACACTTTACTTAGGACAATTTATGAATAAGAAATTTCTAATATCTGACAATGTGTGATATGCTTCTATAAATATATAAATTCACAGAACAAATGCATATACATATGTATCGCTGTAGATTCATAGAACAAAACCACAAGACTATGTAATTATACTAGAAAAGATTGATGTGCTTCTTGGGCTTCATAGTCTTTTTTTCAAATTGAATTGAAATACCCACTTCTAAAATCCCAGCTAGAATTGCACATTAACAACAGAATACTTGCGACCATAAATTTATAACTGCTTCGGGATTTTCCAGAACAATCCCTTTGAGCCTCTCAGACTCTGACAGAGAAGCATACAACCAGCCAGCACTATTTCTATCCCAAACCAGTCAGCAGAATCCTAAGCAGCTTTATTTCATGCTCCCTGATTCTTTCTGTGCCTTGCTATTGAAGCTCAGACCTACTTATGTATTTATTAACTGCGACTGTCTTTGCCTTTCTATCAGCATTCACTGGGGCTACCGGAAGGGCAAGTACTGCTCCTCCTCGGTGTTGGAGGGGTATGTAGCTTCTGCAGAACCTGTCAGTATTCTACTGGGTCGTGACCAAAAATCACTGTACTAGCATATTTCCCATTGTTTTATGGGTAATGAGTTATCAGGCTACCGACAGAATTTGGGAATCCTACTTGTTGATGGGGAGCACTTATTTACCACTTCGCCTACTTCTATGTGAGAGTTCCCATTGATGTGGCTCTTGGGCTGTCTCATCTCATCACTGCCCCCTCAGGAAGAGTGTCTTTTCTGATTGGTGATCTGCGAGAATGAAATGAGCATGGCTCCACTCCATCTCATCAGCAGTCAGCCATGCCACAAGCACAACTGAGCTGCGGAATTTTTCAATTCAGGAAAGTATTAACAAGCCGATTTTCCCAAGGACTTAAGTCATAATTTTTATCTGACTTCTGTGCTTATCTTTCAATTGGATCTGTACTCAAGTGGGAAGGAGAAAGCTGACACTTTCAAAACTAAGCACTCCTGTCCAGGAACTGGGAACCACTACTTTCAATCTTCTCTCTCTTGTTTTGTAAAAATGTGCATCTTCATGAATTTTAGCACATGAATACATCTGACTGTACAATGTCTAGGAAAAGGAGGAAATTTCATTCTCCTGGTGGTCCGATCTTTTAGTACTATTGCCATTGTATCTGCATTCTGAAAGCCTTCCAATTTGCATATAATTTAAGTGTTCAACTAGCTTCTCATTGAAATCTTGTATGAGTCCCACTATAATTTATTTTTTATTATGTAGCTGAATAGTCATTAATAGCTCCTATTAAATAAAGTGATCTCATATTTCATCTATATTTTCAAACAGTTTTCCTCTATACTTTCCTAATGTTTATGTCCATATTCTTCCCCTATTATTGGCTACCTTCTGCAAACCAGAGATTGTGGCTGACTGGTGTGATTAATAAGGTTTGTGAGGAACTCATCAAATACTGGAGGGAATATATTCAAATGTTGCTTTCTCATTTGAAGGCAGAATATAGAAAGTATCAGAAAAGAGGTCTAATCAAATTTTCCCATGACCCCAGAGTAAGGAAATAACATCTTTATGACCATGAGACTGGCCCCTAGCCTGAATATCAACTTTAGGTAGTCAAAAAAGAATTTTTATCCTTGATCTTGGATATATGTCCTGTGATAGGAAAGTGTTACCTTAGAAATTTGTCTGGAAATAAGAAGGTAATAGTGAGCACTTGCAAGATCTAATGAAGGTTTTATGTGCTCCTAGACATTCCCCATCAGGCTTACCATGGGACCATCCATTGGATTAAGACATTGAAAGGCCATTACCTTTACCAAGGAAAGCAGCCCAGGTGACAACATAGTGCAGATGGCCTTGGATTATCCAGCCCTCTCCTGAGAGGAAGTAGGGTCTGAGGGAGTGTATAATGGACAGACAGGACCATAGAGAAAGCCTAGAACTCTTTTCATTGAAAGTGTTCTAGCAGTGGCTAGAGCATCACCTGTCAAAGATGCTGGAGGAGATTCCTGCCCTTGGGAGAAAGCTGATAGGAGTGCGTTCCTCTGCAAACCCTTCCCACTCTGATTTTATGGTTCTTTGATAAGAAGATAAATGTCAGGACACATAGCAGTGGAGAACTCTGGTGAGCCAAAGAGTAGCATGGGAGAATTAGGTATTTGGACTCTCTACCCCTCTCCAGTAGGATCAAGGGTGCTCTTTTCCACTCCTTTCCTGAATCAGTCTTAACTCAAAGGACAACTCAGTGTAAACAGGGATCAATCCTGTGCACCTGTATCATTCCAAATTGCAAAACTCCTACTTTTTCCTCAGGATTATAGACTAGAATTCTGATTCACTTCTCCTGCATATTCCACATGGAAGAATTGTTTTTATCCCAGTCTCCTTGATTAGAGCTCCTACCTTCTATCTAATTACTTCAGTAAACATTTTATTGTATTATGACCTACTTCAGGAAAAAAAAATTAATGTTTAAAGAAAAATATAACAAAAACTCAAAACTCGTGTACACATCCCACACAGCTTAAGAAATAAAACTCAGCAGTACTGATGAAGCCTTCCATTTCTTCTCCCCTGGATATATCTTACTTCCCCACCCTCTCAGTGGCAATCACAATGAAATCTACTCAGAAAATCCCCTTTTCTTTTCTTCTTTGGTGTAAAGCTACACTACATTTGCCAACATCCCTTGCAGCTAGGTCAGAGCATGTAACAGAATTCTGGCTAACGTGATATGAATGAAATGAAGTATATCACTTCTAGATCTGGCCCATAAGAAACTCCTAAGTAATTCTCCAAGCCCGCCTCACAGCTGGCTATGTAGAAAATGCTCTGAAGTTCTCAAAGAGAAGGAACTACCAGGAACAATACTGGGTCCCTGAATGACTGTGTGGAACAATTTTTCACAATCAGCTTCACTGGACTGTAACATGAGTGAGGAGAGAACTTGCTTTGAGTTACCTGCTCTGGCTAATACAGTGATTATTTTTCCCCTGCAATTTTTTAGACTTTTACCACATAAGGAGGAGTCCTAAATACATGATTTGTTGTTTTCCAACTTATTATAAATGGTGTCAAATTGCATGTGTTCTTCAGCATCTTGGTTTTCTCACTCACCACTGCTTGTGAGACCCATCCACGCTAACAAGTGCTGTTCTCTCAGTTTATTTTCATTGCTGTAGAGTTCTCCATTGTATGAATATTATATAATTTGTGTATCTATATCCCTATTCCTGGTTATTTAAATAGTTTCATATTTCTTGCTATTATAAACAAAGCTGCCAGGAACATTCTCATACCTATTTTCTTATTTATATATATAAAAAGGAGGTATACCTAATGAATATTTATGTATATAATTTCAACCTAGACTATAGAGGTTATTTCTGAATAGGCTATTTCAAGGGGTGAAACAAATACATGCATAATTCTAAACTCCATGGTTTTGATCACTGCCTGGGAGCTTCTTTTCTCACACGAGTTGGTATAATATTATATTATAATAATATAATATTATATATAATATTTAAGCTTTTATATTATAATACAATATAATACATATTATACATAAATATGTATTATATGTTTTTATGGGTATGCACTATTTCTTATAATTTCTTAACTACTTCTCTCACAAAAATGGAGCAACCCAGTCGATGAACAGATTTCATATATATTGTTGTTAAGAAATTATTAGAAATAATATATGAAGATAGCTGGAGATCAGTTTGGAAAGTCAATGCATCCAACAAGCATTTATTGAGGATCAGTTACATGCCAGGTGCTAGGAACCCAGAGCTTTACGGGAGCTCACTGAGCTGAGTGTGTAATGGAGTATTCAAGAGCCTCATAGTCAGAGAGAGTTGACGCGAGATAGTGAAATAAACAAATATAATATACTTAGTAGGTGCAACAAATAGCCTAAAAGGAGTAATCAGAACTGATTATTGAAATTTTTAGGGTTATAAAAGACCACTGATAATAGCTAACTGATTACATCAATTGCAAAAGATGTTCTATAGGTATTCCCTTTATTACATTACATATCAAGGACTCATTTGCATGTGAATAACTGCATCAAATATGGAATCTGAAGTGAGGACAAACACATATATTCAAGCATTAAACAAAATTCTCCCCAGAATGGTCCGCATTCCTTTAGGTAGTTAATTTTACTCTGTATATATGCCTCTTACTAAATCTAAGAAACATCGATGTCTGCCTTGGACAGATGCCAGAGTCATCCTTCTGTCCGTCGGAAGGAGCCAGTACTGGCCCAGTCACTTGCTCTAAATGTATGTTCCGTACAATTACCGCTTTCAAGAGCTGTTCACTTTCTTCTCTGATAATTCTTCATCCACTATTGGGTGTTTTGAAGGAACTAAATGACATTAATTGTGTTTCTCACCAACAAATGCCTTTTCAGAGAACCATAAAATAGCAGGTGCAACATCATTGGAGTGACTCCTTGAGATGGCTTTTCTGAGTTTTCAATTTCTAAAGAAAGAGGCAAGTTGCAAGCTCTGGATTAGTAAAGAAACCAGGCAAATTGCACAAGAATCCACTCACAAAACTGCTTTCCTTAAAGGACAATAGCCATGGAAAATGTTCTCTTCTAGAGCTGTCAAAATTCAGGGCCATCAGCAAGGTATTTGTTACTAACATGTTAGAAGGTATGTGTGAGGAGACAGCCTTAATGTTCCTTTTGAATATTACAGCTGCTGCTAGGGACACCCTCACATTGAGAGTCGTGCTACAAACATGGCTGCAGCCACAGCTGTGAAACTTTGCTGGAAAAGCAGGCGTGAAATCAGAATCTCTAATTCTCCAACAAGAGCTCTTTTGTTGCTCTATTTACTGGAGCAGGTTATTCATTCTAGCTCCCATGGTGGCCAGAGAGTTAAAACTCCTTCCCCTCGCAACTTAGCTGATGACCAGAAATACTGAAACCTTTGGGAACGTGAAGGGCAAATAGTCTCTCAACATCACACTGACTCTTTGCAAAATTGTGAAGAGGGGTTAGCTGTCTTTAAAGTCAGAGCAACCTCATTTTCTACAAAGACTCTTTAACCACGTTTGAGTTGTGCAACCTTGAGCAAATGACTCTGACCCAGTCTTAGGTTACTTATCTATAAAATGGAGATGACTGTCTTCTCATTTGTTGTGAGCATTAAATAAGACATCACATGTAAAGTGGCCAGTATTTGACCAATGCTCAAAAGAGCCTACTGTTTGGCAAGGATACATTTATATACTCATTTGCATGTGACTGTTTACATCAAAGAAACGTAAGTCAGAAAATGGCTCCCTTTCTACCCAATTCCTGCCTCCCCTTCTTGTTCTCATCCTGTCTACACTGTTCCCAGTGTTTGAATATTCCTTCCCTGCTCACCTCTTTTCTCAATCATATCTGTCTCGTCATAAATGAAGAGAAATCAACTTCTTTCTCCCAAGGCTATGTAATATGCATGTTGTCAAAGAATAAAATAGAATCAGAGATATTTTTTGTTTTGGGGATTTTTGTTTTGTTTTTTAAGAATCTCAGTCGATATACTTGCCAAATACGGACTGGCAGCAATGAAGAAGCTGTTCTATGAAAAGCTGAGGTGATGGTGGTACTTGTAATGTGCTAGAAAGGCCAGGGTGACGGCTGGGGGAGGTTCTTGGTTTTATGCTCATTCAAAACTGAAAACTTGATCTCTTAATAGAATGATATGATTCACAAGTCTGCAGTTAAAATGAGTCCCATAATCATAGGTCTGGATATGTCTTCAGTTGGGTCCAAGAAAGGTCTGGTTTTCTGGGTCTAACTCAAAGTTCAAGGTTATTTAGCAGCATTAGCTAGTCAGAACCAGCTGTGGTGAGCACAGCATTCAGTTTCCATATATCCTAGGCAAGGGCTGCTGTAAGTGGAGCATTTCAGTGCCAAGACTAAGGTGATCAAGTTTGGTGCCCAGGGAGCAAAATTTAGGGAGACATTTACTCTTAGGGCTCTGCTAGTGCAGGTTCGGCATCTGAGAGCGAGTGTCTCCTTATATATTCTGCCCTAGGCCCCCCACTTGCCTCACCCCAGTCTTGGCCCAGCTCTGAATACAAGAGCAGGAATTTTAGTCTCTACTAAGTAGGAGGGGAGGCGTTGCAGGAAATGAGGCATAGACTAATTTAAAGCTGAAGGAGATTTTAGAGACCATCTCTATACCATTCCTCTCACTTGAGAAAGAAGAAAACTAAGGCCCAGAGAAGATAAATAAATTATTCAAGTCACAAAGATGGCCCAAGTCTTCTTAATTGCAGTGTGTGTCCAGCTGGGAGCCCCTACCCTCCTCAGCATGCAGCCTGGTATTGGTCCTGGGGTGCTTGAACATCAGGATTTCCATGAGTGCATTTTCTCTGATTTTACCAATTATGAAAATACAGCCAATGTGCATAAATTTACTTTTCCTGGGCTGGTCTATGCTTAGAGAATGACAGTGGGCAGTGCAGGGAGATGGGTGGGAGGGGAAAAGAGGCAGTTAGGTTTCACAGATTCCTACATTTGGGGCAGACAGTGTGCAGAGGGAGCTGTGTCTATCATCTCATTTCACCTTCACAGTAGCTCTGTCAGGGGGATATCTTCTTTCCATTTGAAAGCTGAGGAAACTGAACTTTAAAAACTGAACTAGCAAGAGGCAGAAGTGGCTTTTAAAGCTGGGATTCTTGGGTTTTGTATCAGTTAGAGATCTTTTGGGTGCAAGTGACAGACAATCCAACCAAACTGTCATCAGCCAAAAGAGATGTGTTCTCTTATCTAACTGTTAAGGCCAGAAAGATCCCCGGCTTCAAGCTCGACTGGATTCATCAAGCCAGTCTCAGCCTCCTTCGTCTCTCTGCTCTATTCCCTGGGCTCTTTGTTCTCAGGCTCAGGTTTGACAATAAGATGGTTGCCAGCAGATCCAGGCCAATATCCTCCCAGGTTCAGGTCCAGAAGAAAAGACGTTCTAAACAGTTCCAGCAAACATCATATTGCCTTTCGTTGGTTCCAAATGGTCACACGCCCATGCAGAACCAATTACAGTGGCCAAAGGGAATGTGATGTTCTGATTGGCTGGGCCTGAGTCACATGTCTGCTGCTAGAGCCACGGGTGGTGTTGTACCACCTGAGGCATCTGGTCTGAGGATGGAGAGGTTAGCTCTCCTTCCTGCAGCAGAAGAAAGCCAAATGACTAAAAGGCAAGCGCGGCAGCTGGCACTTAGGCTCTAAGTCTGGTGCCATTAATAAGATTCAAAGAGAGAATGTAAAAGCAAATCACCGGGGAAATATACTCGAGGCTTAGGAATTGTAGTAAAGCCTCCCTAATATTGCAGGATTGTGCACAATTGGGGCAGAGAAGAGGCAATGTCATATAATCTCATAAGTGTGGCATGGTGATATAATTGAATCAGAATATGTAGGCTCAGAGACGTAAAAAAAAATAGAAAATCTTCTCTCACAAGTTTTATCAGTTACCAGAGGGCTTGGATGTAATATAGATGTTGACCTACAGGTAAAATATGCACCTGATGTAAAGTCATCTCAATTTCATTTCAGTATCATGTTAAAATAAATTCACCACGTCTCCCATCACATTTGAGTCATCAGATGGAATTTAACAAACACTTCCTGAGTACTTCAGTGTGCACTGTACTGCATAGCAGGTGGGGAGAGAAGTTTCCATTGGAGGAGAACCGAAAACAGGAGACTGAATCAGCAAAGTCAGATGCTTGGAAAGTTGGGCTGGAGGTGGTGCTGGAAGCAGGCAAGAGGAAGGAAGCCTGGCTTTGGCTCTGGCAGACACTTGCAGGACTCCGCTCACAGCCCCCCTAACTCACCAGTTCAGCACGGACCTACTAGGTTCCCAACTGCCAGCTCCTGCATTTCTTTGCCTAAGGTCTTTCTTTTGCTATAAGAGACTCTTTCCAGAAGAGTCTGGAAAGTAACTCCTGTGTCATCCCCTGCCCTAGCAGCCCTTAGTTAGTGACTGGTGGAAATGGATGTCTAAACACCCCCCACTCCCTTGCCTTCCCGTGGAGTAACTCAGAGACGTATGTTTCACACTGGCTCTCGGAGTTTCTCCTGTGGAATTAAGTTCCAGTGACCCACAGTGGTAGCTGGCTTGATAGTATATTGATTGTCTTCCTTGTCTCACTTCTCCACTCCCCTACTGGTCTTCACATCTCACATAAGCTACTTGCACTCGATCTCTTGCTTCAGGGTCTGCTTCTGGGGGAACACAAAGATTGGGGATGGAAATTGCTGCCACTGAAGATATGGGTGTGTGCGTTGTGGATTAGACAATACTGGAGAAGAAGTGTCAGCAAGCAGCCTCAGTGTTCCGTCAACTCAGGGCTTCTGTGTGTCCTTCAGAGGCTAGAAGAGCATGGTTTTCCAGAATTCCAAATGGAACTTTGTCAAGTGAAGGGTTTGAAGGAGGGTGTCCTGGCCTCGAGCCCTTGAGAAGAAGTCAGAGAATCTCAGCAGTGGAGGCCAAGTTGACGCTCCTTGCCTTGCGGTGGCAGCATCTCATGGCTTTCTCTCTCCCTCACGTACAGTGCCTTTTCTTCCTTCCTTGCTGTGCTGCTGCCTGTGATATATATTTTTCTGCCTGGAGAGAATTCATTCTCTTCTTGGACTCAGCTCTTAAGTCATTTCAGAGCTGTTCCCGCTTTCCCCTCTGAGAGCACCTCTATATTGTATTGACTTATCGTGTTGCACCTCTGCTCTCTCCAAATATTCCCGCCCAGCCTGTGAAAGCCAAGAGGGCAAGAACTCCGTTTATCCCAGAATGCTCATCCTCAGCACAGGATTTTAGCATGCCTCACTTAATATTCTAATGAAAGAGAGAGATGAAATGAAATGGATTCAAATGAAAGGGAGAAAAAGTGAGAGGAAGAGTTAAAGTTTTCCAACAGCCTGCAAAAGTAGCAGCAAGTACAATTAGAGGAAGAAAGAACTGCACACTTACCTTGAAAAGGACTTGGCAGCATGGCACAATAGAAACCGTGTTTTGATCTTCCTGCTGGAGGGATATGCAGAGGGGAGCATGGAGAACTTTTAGGGGACTGGATCAGAAGGAGCAGAGGCATGGGAGCAAGAGAGTACAACATCTGTTTAGGAAAGAGCAAGTGGTTCAACTTGGCTGTGGTGTAGGTGAGTTTCAGAAGAGGGAGATGAGGCTGGGCACGTTGAGTGCTGAGGCATGGACCACGGACCAGCAGCAGGCATCAGCTAGGAGTTTGTAAGAGGTGGAGAATTCAGACCCACCCAAAAAGAATCTGCATCGTAACAAGATTTCCAGGTGACTCGTAGGCACATTAAAGTTTGAGAAGCGTGAGGAGTCACTATAGATTTTGGAACCAGGGTGCACTCAGACAGAGGAAACAATGTTTCTCCATCATTTGGGCAAAACAGTACATTTGAAATAACCGACAGTGCTAGGCTTCCGCTTTCCATTTCTCTTCCTAATAAAGCTAGAGATGAACTTCGCTGCATACTGTCAACAGCTTGCTTTGCCACCTCCTTCCCTTTACAGATGGCTTTTATGTGGGAAGCTGTTTGACAGAAGGGAATGGAGCTGCATGGCAGAGCGTCTCTGAGTGTAAGGAGAGGTGTGTCTACTCTCATTTTTCCCTTCCTCTCTCCCTCCTTCCCTCCTTCTCTTCCAGTCTTCGTTCTTCCCCCATCAAATGCATGGAGAAATCGCCTTCTTGCATTCCAGGGATCTGCAGAGGCTAAGGACCAGGTGAAATTAATGAAAGTCTATTAAAAGAAAAATAATCCAAATTGACCTATCATTTTACAATTAAAATGTTTAAATTTATATTCTTGTTTCAGAGACTATACTAACACAAAGTTCTAATGTTAGATTTCTAGACTAACAATGATTTCAAAACAATGTTTTTTTAATTTACCTGACTATTGTTCAAAATCTAAACTTATTCTTGGCTTCCCCTCATTCCTGGGAAATTGCCAGCTTTACACAATTGTTTTGCACATGAGCAGGTAAATGCCTCAGAAAATTTACCAGAGGCGAAATATGGAGCAATATTATGATTTTTTACACTGTTGTGTTAATGAGAAGGTTCATGTAGCATTTTGATGTAACCAAATAGCAATTACAATTTGGTTGTTTTCGTGGCTACCTGCATAGTGTCCAGCATGGCTGCAAAGATCTTTTTCTTAGCAGCATTAAAAAAACTCTCTTCATTCTATCTTTGTCAAAATAGCTTTGGGCTATATCTGTAGGATGCCAGCTATAAGTCAATTACCCAGCTACCAGGAAACAGATATACCCACTTGGATCTGAGTAATTGAATTCTTCAATGTGAGTCCAGATGTTTCTGTGTGGAAGCTGCCTATGAGCAGAAGATATGTACAATACAGATCAATAACTTGACAACATAGTATCATCTTAAATGCATGGTTTCTTTTATACCCTTTAAAAAGTGAAATGCATTGTTCAATGTCTTGCACATAGTAGGTGTTCAATGAGCATTGTTGGAATGTGGGCATAAATAGAGCAGGCTTGAAAACAATCCATCGTCTATTCTTTGTGTCTATTCATTGCTTTTCTTTGAATAGCCCTCATTGAGTGCATATAACCATTGGGGGACTTGATTTTAAGTGCCTTTAAACTTAAATAATGATGCTCTATGGGAATATGCAAATGAGATTCAGTTGAAGAGCATGAATGCTGATAATAGGAGAATTAATTAAGTCATGGGAACTATCTTTGCCACTAATTCAATGCGATAGACTTGGGCTGTTACCCTATTTGAACATATTGCCAGAATTTCTCTTTTAATGCAACGGGAGTTGTCTAATCTGAAATAGAGGAACTTTTCCCAATTCAAACTAGACAAGGGTAGCTTGTGTTTGCAAAGGGGAGTAGACTCATGAAGGAGATGTTGAGTGGGTCATCCCAAGATGAAGAGAGTTTCTGGTTGGAACTCTGGATGGCTGAAGAGATATCAATGTCTGGCCAAGCAAAGAGGGGAAGAATGCTGACAGCTTAGTAAAATACAGTACAAGGAAATGGAAATGCATTAGATTCCTGCTCTGGTGGGTTGGGGTTTGTGGGTCTGAAAATGAAGCCCTTTTTGGGGGGTACACGTAATCTCAATTTATCAAAACCTCTAATTAAGCCTTCATTTCTAGGAGGAAAAAAAGCACACAAGCTTTGAGTGAGGAACACCACGCTCATGCAATTAACAAGATGTCTCTGAGCCTCTGTTTCCTTTTTTGTAAAGTGGTCTTGTAAAGATTAAATAAGATAATATATGCAAACATTTGTCACTGCAAATGCCTGGCACATGGTAAGAGTAATGCTGATATTTGTTCCAAAAGGGAAGCTCCTAGAATTTGAGCTAGGACTACTTAAGTCTTTTAATACTTTCCTGGGCAAGCTCTGTGGTATCTCTTTGCTTTTGTTTTATTATCTAAAAAATATGGAAAGTGGTAGTACCTATTTTATAGAGTTATTTTTAGAAATAACTGAGAAAATAATGTAAAGCAATGATAATAGTGTCAGGCGTATAGTAAGTAATCGATAATACTGAGTGTTTTAATTATTATTACATATTTTTGACAACCTCAGCCATATGAAAATCAATATGAATCCACAGAAATCTTAATAGCAATAGTTGTCATTAATTGAGCGTCTCCTATGTCCGAGGCACTATGCTAAGAGCTGTGAGTATATTTCAATTTAATCTTCACAGCCACACAGCTAGAGAAGTATTATGATTTCCACTTTATGTGAGAGGAATCCAGGGCTCCGAGTAGTTATGCAATTTATCTGAAACTGCAGAGCTAGTTAAAGAGAAAGAGTTGAGAATTCAGATCTCTAATTCCAAAGCCTGCATACTATACTACCATCAAGGTATACATGTGACTGTCACTGGGTAGGGAAGTACCATGACTTATGTAAGCTCTGCATTCAGTTAAGGGTAGCAGATAATTTCTGGAAATAATATTTTAAGTAGGACAGAGAAGAGAGTTCTGTGCATGTGGAGAGCATGGATGTGAGGTTGGGATCAGTGAGGACAACATAAGGGAAGGGAAAGGAAAAGCCGAGAATTCTGAAAATAAACTTGGCCTGTGCATCACGACTTTGGATTAACTTTACCACAGTGTTACTGTGCTTCTCAGATTACACTGATTAGTGATTAAGAGGAGGTTCTAGAACACTCTGGAACACCATCTGGGTTCAAATTCTAGCTTTGCCTCTCATCAGTGGTATATTCTTGAACCCATTATTTAACCTCAGCTTTTTTTTTCCTGTAAAATGGGAATGGAACCCTAGCCATCATTAGAAGTACCTCAAGAACTACCAACGTCTGACTCACCTCTAAGAAATTCTGAACTGATCTGGCATGGAACCCAAGCATAGGCATTTTCTAAAACTACCTGAAGTGATTCTCATATGAACTCAGTGTTGACACCCATCAGTTGAGCATGAGTATAAGTTCTTTGCAAGTAAGATCATCCTTAGTTCATTGTTACAGCCCTGGAATACGGTCCTGGAATCTGATTCATTTCCAAGTACACAATAAACACTCAATAAAAGTTTGATGAATGATGACTAGATGAATGCATGATTGTACTTAGATTCAACTTTGAGGTTTGATTCTATATTGAGTGCTCATTCTGTACTCATTAATGCTGCTTCTTGGATATTTTTAGGTAACTATTGTTCTTCTTGAACAATATGAATCACCCTCAGTTTTCAGATAACCCAAATCAAACTGACTTCAGCAAAAATACGAATTTATTGACTCACTGAATTAAAGAGTCCAAGGATGGTCTAGCTTCAGGCGTGGTAGGATTCAGGAGCACAGATAACGTGATTGGGGATCTGCTTCTCCTCCTTCTTCTCTTGGCTCCTACTCTCCATTTGACTCCTTCCTCAGATGGGCCACTCCCTCGAGGTGTCATGTGGTACCCTCTTTGTCTGTGTTAGCTGTTCCATCCCAGGAGCCAGGGGTAGGAGCTCAATCAAAGTCCATGGACTGATTTCCATAAGGGAATCAGATTTCCCCTATCAAAGAAGAACGATGGCCTCTTGACTACTAAATAGGACAGAATAGATGGAAATTTCTAGAACTTGGTTATCCGTATGGTTTCAAGGAGAAAGAAGAGCATTGTAAGAGGAATCTACCTGTCTTCTTCTGAGGAGCCCTACTTCCAAAGGCAGAATACCCATTGTGTTGCACAATGACAAACAGTTGTTCCCTGTGGTAAGTCACTTTTGTTCAATGTCCTTGGTATCTGACCCATTCTCTCATCCTAAAGACCTCTAATTTTGATTATACCTTATTACCTATCTCCTGGATCAGTGGTTCTCAAAATAACTGGGGTGGTTTTGTCTCCCAGGGAATATTTGGCCATTTCTGGAGATATTTTTGGTTGTCACACCTTAGGGGACAGATGCTACTGGCATCTAGTGAGTAGAGACCAGGGATGCTGCTAAACATCTTACAATGCACAAAATAGCCACCTGCAATGAAGAATTACCAGCCCAAAATGTTAACATGCCAAGGCTGAGGAATCATGAACTAGATAATTACAGTAGCTTCCCAAAAGTTCTCTGCACCTTTGTTGTCTTCCCTTCCTCCAATCTTTTCATTACTGACCACTGAAATGATTTTTATAAAGTACACATCTAATGATACTATCCTCTTAAGTAAGAAACTTGTGGTTCCTTTTGATGACAAAAAGTACAAGTTCTTCACTATGATTCAAGGCCTTTGAAAATCTGGCTCCAGGTGGCCTTTCAAATCTCCCCTTTACTATTTCCTCCATATATAACATACACTTAGCCACCTCAAATGTTCTCTCTCTTTCATGGAACCCTGTATCCATGTACACTTGGCCACACCAGGCTTTCCTTTCTTTTAGGTCTTTATGGTGTTTCCCCACGTGGATTGCTCTTCTTGCTTTGACTCTTCATTTTTCTATCATTCATATATTCACTTGGTGGGTATTTATTGAATGGTTGCCTTGTGCCAGACTCTGCACTAAACCACGCCAATAGAGTCACGAGTAAACAGCTTCAGTTCCTTCTCCTATGGAGCTTAGAAGTTAGCAAGGTGGGCAAACAGGTCATGTGATAATGGGCAAAGGAGACTGGGAACATGTAACTTGGTGGGGGATAGTGTCAGAGAAGGCTTCCAAGAGGAAGTGACTTTGTTTGTCAAGGAAGATTAGCCCTGAGCTAACATCTGCTGCCAATCCTCCTGTTTTTGCTGAGGAAGACTGGCCCTGAGCTAACATTGGTGCCCATCTTCCTCTACTTTATATGTGAGACGCCTGCCACAGCGTGGCTTGACAAGCGGTGCCATGTCGCACCCGGGATCTGAACTCCAGGTTGCCAAAGTGGAATGTGTGGACTTAACTGCTGTGCCACTGGGCTGGCCCCGGAAGTGACTTTTAAGGTGAACTGCAAAGGCGGCTGGAGTTAGCCAGGATGTGGCCACGTGAACAGGGTTGAAATTTCAGGGCCTAGTTTAAATGTTAGCTTCTACTTGGGGCCTCCCCAGATTTCCCCAATAGAGATTAATTTCCTTCTATTTGGCTGTCATAGCACTTTTGAGATCTATTATAATATTTATTACCATCTGCCTTGCATTATGTATTCATGGTAAACACCATAACTGACCTTATGGTAAATATTTAAATCGAAAATTGCCAAACTTTACAAAAGATTCGTAAGTACTGTTCTCTTATCTCAGAAAGGCAGTTTGAATGGTATAGAGTAACTATTTCTCCCTCATCAGCAAACCAGCTCCACTAAATACCATAAATATACCTTCAGAAGGAAGTTATTCAGTGTATGGTATTGGAACTGGATCCTGAGAGATGGAGGGGGCAGCATGCATACCAAAGCTCATGCTTTGCTGCAGTTGGGTTAGAGCCTCAATCCACAGACTCATTCATTCACTAAGTGGATATTTATTGAGCACCTACTATGTATCAACTGCCAATATTTGGTACTGAGAATATATTGCTGAGCCAAACTTACACAGTTCTTATCCTGTGTCTAGTAGAAGATAGAGATTAAACAAAGAATCATGCCAATAGCTGTAGACTTACTAACTGTAATGGGTCCAATGGAGGACCCATCCAATAAGAAATTGTATAGGGTTCAATGAAGGGTGCTATGAAGGAATCTGACTAGGCGATTGACCTGGTGTTGGGGGGTGCAGAAGGAAGTGACATTGGAACTGAAGTCTGAATGTTAAGAAATTTGGTGAGTGAGTGGAGGGGAAAGAAAGAGAACATCAGGGAGAGGAAACAACGTGAGCTAAAGAAGGAGCTTTCACAGAAAGGAGTACTGTGAATTAGGCGAACTGAAAGAGGGCCAGTGTGTTCTGGGCAAAACCTCAAGGAGGAGTGCAGCGCTAGATGAGGCTGGGAAGATGGGGGAGGGAAATAGGCAGGGCCTTTTAAGCCACGTTAAAATTTTTGAATTTTACTCCAGGAGCAATGGGAACCCACTAGATAATCTTAAACAGAGTGACTTGATCAGATTTGCATGTTAAAAGACCACTCTGATTACAGTGTGAGAGAATTTGACTGCAGTGAGGAGAATCAGAAATTGTGCCTGTAATGGCCCCTGAAAACTTGCTTCATTAATGACCCTCATAGGTGACAAACACCAGAGCATGACAGGTTTGATCAATGAGCTGCAAGTCACTTAATACGGCCTTAGTAGTAGTAAACCCTAACCATTTCTATCGAAGAGAAAGGCGTCTAGAAGGAAGGTGGAAATTAAAAGGCAAACTGCATACGTGTTCAACTCTCTGATTCACTTTTCTCTAATAGTAGTAGTAGCAGAAGTAGGAGTACCAGGGTCAGTAAGAAAGTCTAAGTTCATGTCTTACAAGCAAAAGAGAAAAAGGACTCAAATCTGAAAACATAGTTTTAATGCATATTTACTAAATACTTGGGGAATCCCTAATGATTGTGCACTTTAAGAGTATTGTCAACACAGGTGTTGACCGTGGAGTTTAAAGTTCACACAGGAATGTCTGTACCTCAGGATAACACAGCTTTTGAGCTCAAAGGGTCCTCAAGAGTCTCAAACCACATTAACAGAGAAATCCAGACACTGGCTGGAAATTTGTCACTTAAAAGAGTCCATGAGAAGGAAATAAAGAAGACCTCTGAGAGAGAGAAGATAGAGAAATGTGCTTCTCTGGACTTTGTGTGAGTATTGTACCAGGAGACCCAAAGATTGCACTTGCCAAACAATTTTTGCTGAACCCTTTGTTAGGAAACAAGGCTGGGGCTCAGAAAACAGAGGCAAGGTCGCGACAGAGGGTAATGGAAAGAGACCCCGACTCCTGGCCTGGGGAGCAGAGAGGGATGAATTACCAGGCTCCATTTGTGGCCCAGCTGGGAGTGGAGATGGAATTGGCAGTCATCCTGCCCTGATCTCATGCTCCATTTCAGTTCATTTACATTAACATCAGATGGAGGACGGCAGGTTGTCCAAGGGAAACCAAAGTGCTCTTTCTTGACTTACAAGCAAAAAAGTGAGGCCACACAGATGTCATTAGTGGCAAACTGGCTATATCTCACATGCCCAGCCACACCATTATACTTAAATATACAAGAGTCAGTGAATGATGAACACATATATGTATAAGCATGCATTTGCACATATCAAAATGCATACTTATACACTGTCATATACCTGTCCATGCTTGGTCATAGACTACATGCATGTACACACTCAGATACATACATCCATAGGTACACATATGTGCACATGCAACGGTGAATGTTCCATATTGGAACATACTATATACATATATATATACACATATAAATAGATGTATAGATAGATACACTTGTTCACATATGACATATACATGAACACATATGTAAATACCCCAGTATGAAAATTCATGTGCTGAACCAACTAGGCTTGGGTCCATTCGACATGGAAAAGAGTTGAACCTGAAAGAACACTAGAGCCAGACCTGACTTCAGGCCCTGAACGGGTCAAATCTTTCTCTGAACCTCAGTTCTGTGTTTATTTTAATTTTTTTTTAATTTTACATATAAGAAGCTCTATGTATCAAACTTGTTACACAAGTCCAAAGAGCTTCCCAGAAGAAATGCCATTTGAGCCGGGTGTTGAAGCAGGTGAAGGGAATCAAAGGCAGAGAAAATAGCATCAGAAAAGAGAGGGGTGTATAACGTTAAGAAATTGATTGTGGCTGCTGCTTAGAATGCCTGGGAGTTGAAGAAGGAATGACAGCTCTGTGCCATATTTTGAGTATTCTTGACTGCAAGGCTGAGGAATTTAGCTTCTGTCTTTGGAGGATAGATATGGAGGAGGATTTTAAGTATGAGAGTGATAGTCAATAGCAGATTTGTATCTTAGGAATAGTGGTCTGGACCTTCTGCGCTAGACGTAGGGATATACCTAAAAGAGAAAAGATGGCTTTAAAAGGCTTTTGTGACCATCCTGGTGGGATGTACAGAAGGTCTGAGCTCAGGCAGTGTCTGTGGAGGAGACATAGGAATCCCTCAAATAATACAGAAGGATGGGTTGCTAACACTCTGCACATGTCGCCAGCCTCAGCCATTATTCTAGAGGCCTGAGGAAGTCTTCTTTTATGTCCAATGTTGTATGTAGCACATACTTATCAGAAGATTGTTGTATGACTTGTGACTCGGACCTCTTTTTATTGAGATTGTAGATTGCTAATAGGCACCCGGGCATCACTTTGTTTTGTCAACTGTGGAGACTAAAAACCTTCCTTGGAAATAAAGAGTCAATGAAGAAGTTACCAGTGATCCCACCAAGATGGAATCCAAAGAAGTTACTTAGAGAATGGTGCAGAGGAAACTAGTAGGAACAAATGAGAGCTATGTTGGTTATATAGAACCGCACACGCAATACAAATCAAAGAATAAATTTAATATTGATAATAACTTGGAAATTAAAATGCTAGACTAGTCAGAGGCTGTTTCACCTTCATGGAAGTCATGATTTGGGCCTCAGTAATGTCCACTAAGCTCTCCAATAGCAGCTGTGGAGGAATAACGGCTTTTACTATGGAC
The DNA here is from genome assembly GCF_041296235.1 of Equus asinus. Lineage (NCBI taxonomy): Eukaryota > Metazoa > Chordata > Mammalia > Perissodactyla > Equidae > Equus > Equus asinus. The sequence continues at coordinate 70,698,246 of NC_091801.1, read as the reverse complement.
ATTTTTAAAGAATGGGATAAGCAATTATTTTGTGACTTCAAACAGACGTTCCTTCTGAAGGCAAGTTGCATTAGTGCTCTTTTGCTGTGTAGAAAATTACCACAAATTTACTGACTTATGTTTCCTTGACTTTGCACAGGCTGCTTCCTCTGCCCCCATCTCTCCACTCTGTGATTGAACTTCCACTCATTCTTTGAGAGCTATTTGAAAGGTGAACTTTATGTATCCTTTTCACATCTGTTGGGTGAAATTAACTCCCCCATCGTCTATGATTTCATAGCCCTTTGTACATACCTGTGCTCCATATATAGTACCTATCGCGTTATATCCATATATATCTCTCTTCCATTTTTATCAACATACTTAATCTTTTCTCTACCTTCTTGTAAATTACCCCAGTATAATAGCTGTTTTAATATCCTTGTCTATTAATGTTATCATCTTTACTGATTTAGGTCAGTTTTCATTAATTATGTGTGGTATTTTGCTAGTTCTTTGCATGTCCGGTAATTTTTTATTAGATGTCAGACAATTTAAATTTTGCTTTGTTGCATGCTGGACATTTTTGTTTCTATAAACATTGTTGAGCTTTGTCTTGGAATGTGGTTGTTACTTGGAAACAGTTTGTTCCTTCAAAATTTTGTTTGATGGGACCAGCAGAGCGTTTAGTCTAGGACTTATTTTCCAGTGGTTCTAAGACAAAACTTTTGTCAATAATAATTTACTCATGATGCCTGATGAATTATGTAGTTGTCTTCTCTAGCTGATGAGTACAGCCTCTGTGAGCTTTGCAAATGTTTCCTCTAATCTTTCTGGTGGTTCTTTCACTGGCCGTAAGGAGTCTCCTCACATGCGTTCACTGATTAGTATTTAGCTGAATATTTGAGAGGTACTCTCTGTAGATCTCCAAAGTTCTCTCTCTGTGAAGTTCTCTTATCTCCAATACCCTGTGCTGAAAACACTTGGTTGTCTTGGTCTCTCCAGACTCAGCTCTGTCTCCTCAATTCAGGAGGTTCACCAAGCTCAGCTTGAATTCCCAGTCCATGTGCCACAGCCTAGATACTTCCAAGTAGTAAAATGGGGGCATTTGTAGGGACCATCTAATTTGTTTCCTGTCTCTCAGGGATCATTGCCCTTCATTGTTTGAAGTCCAATGGTTTGAGAATAACTCTTTCACAGATTTCATCTGAGTTTTTAGCTGTTCCAGGCAGCTGGGTAAATACAGTCCCTATTACTCCATATGGGCAGGAAGTGGAATTTCTCCACATGAGAACTTCTCCATATTCAAAAATTAATTTTTAAAAAGCAGTTCCAGTCAGGAGGGCTAATTGTCTGGGTCCATCTCACAGATTTTAATTACCGACTTCATTTATTTCTTTGATCACCTTCTGTTGTTATTATGCCTACTCTTCCTCAGGGCCCACATTTCCTCTGTTTCAGCACCTATAGGGCAATGGTGTCTGTAACACTGTAACATCATCTCCTCCCTTAGTCTCTCCAGCAGTAGGGTGGGTAGGGGTTTCCTACTGTTGCTAATCTCTGGGCTTCCTCACTGTGGCTGCTATGGAGGAGTGCTGCTTAGATGTTTCCTTTTAATACAAGAGGAACATAATTAACTGACAGGCCCAGCTGCCTCACCACCCAATGGATCCATTTGGTGTTGGACAAGACCATATTTTCTCCAGGATGCTTCCAGCCAATGATCAAAAAATGGCAGGGGAACTAGATCCAGTTCCTTCTTACTCAATGCAGGACTCCTCTAATGGTCAATTATTGCTTAGTGACCCCCATTCACCTGTTTGAGACTTTGTCAGAACTGTGGCTACAGCCTGAGCCTTTGCCTACCCAGTCCTTCCTTCCCTTTTTCATTTCACAGGTGTTAGGTCTGTCTGACTCTCTGGAAGGCTCTAACTGCCTACTTGTGTTCCCTCTTGCTTTATACTGCGCAGGTGCTTTCCCTAATAAATCTTTTCCATACCTAATCCCACCTTGGTGTCTGCATCTTGGAGGACCTGGAGTTTTATACTGACCTCCTGTTTGGCTTTTCAGTTATCCCACCACCCTCATAACTAGTCCCCCATATTAAATTTCCTCTATTGAACCACCTGGCACGACCTCTTTATTTGATGACTAGACCTTGATTAATACAAAGTCCTCTCTGTTCCAGGAAGATACTTTAGGGATAATACATGGACACTTTATCAGATAGGGCTTGTGCCCCTCACTTCTTCTTCAACCAGAGGAGGTCCACACTTTAGTTTTGCTATTGGGCTGCAGCAGTGGAGTTCTGGGTATAAGTGGGCAGCATTCCCTCTCATACATTCATTATGCTCACCAGACATTCCCGCATCCCTCGCTTACAGCCAGGGTCTGCCATTTGTTCAGAATGCCCTAATGAAATCTTAATGCCACCAGTTAGAATGCTTGAGGATAATGCTCAATGAATTTCTGGAAATCCCAAGTACAGACGCTAGGCTTGAAGCTTGTCTTGCTTCACCTCAAATGGTGTACCCATAGCAGAGGGTTTATTTGGCATCCTGGGGTCTGGAACTATTTATAAACAGCACATACTGAGTTTGAGACATGAATAATGTGTCCCATTGGCTGGACGGGGGTAGGAGGTTGACTTGATTGTCTTTTTATTTCTCTTTCTCTCTGGAAATCCAATCGATTGGGACTAATTTGCAAGCTGCCTGTTTGAGGCAGGTGCAAGCTCTCAGACACTGCTGTTAATGTAGTTCTTTATTCTACTTGAACTCTTGCCTCCCTGGGAAATAAAAAGAGCTTTGCCAAGAAAAGCAAGTTGTGTCTATGGTAGTGAGCCTGTTTAAACATACGACTTCAGTTCTAGATGCCACTACCCTTGAGTTTCAAGACAGCATCTTCCCAAAGAGGGCTAGGTAAGGGGCTTGCACATTTTCTCAAGCTTGTGGAGTGGGAGAAGGATTATAGTAAAACATTTGACCTTGTCCATATACATATTTCATTACCTGCACAGATGCTTTCTTCTCACCAAACCAAACCTTCCAACCACAGTGTTTGTGACTTAGTTGTGCCATATATTTACTATCAGATCCTCCATTCTAATTGCCAAAATAAAAATTACAATGATATCCATCCTCCATAATTTCACAACTGTTATAAGCATCAGATTCAAAACAAATTCACACAGGTAAATGTACTATTAATATAAAGTGCAGTCAAAGTTTAAACAGCTTTGTACATCAAATGATACAGTAGAAAAATGGATGAAGTGTGAGCTGTGGAACCAGGCACACCCGGACTCAAAATCCAGCCACATTCATTTCAGTCGTGTGACTTTGGGCACGATTCCTAAATTCTCAGAAGTTCAGTCCCCATCTGAACATAAAGATAACTTAATCTATCTTGAAGGGTTAACTGACATAACAGTCTCTCATTTTGCTTTCCTGTGTGATCTTTGTTAACTTATATAAATTTTTTTCTTTGTGCAATAGAAATAAAATATCTAATCTACCACCTAACTGGAATTGCTTTAAGATTAAATGAGAGAAAAATCTAAATCTAAGATCACAGAAAAGTGCAGCTGTAAGGTATTATTATATTACCTTTATCAATTAAAAGCCAATGATAGCAATAAATGGTGAATTGAACTCTACTGGGATGGGACAAAAGGAGCAATAGTCTTAATAAAAATAGGTTTTTAAAACAAAATTTTAATTAATTCCATAAACATTAAAATGAATGTATGTGTAGGGACTACGCATGTGTGAAAATACAATATATAAAAAGTTTATGATTGATGATTTAATTCCTCAGGAAATTTTCACCATTCCTAAAAATTTTCAGCTGTTCACAAGACCTGAAATTTCTGGCACTTAAAATTCATTCTTTTTAAGAAGGAAAGTGGGAAAAATAACTAATGTTAATGGAATGTCTATTATGTAGTAGATACTTTTTAACTTATGCAATTTAATCTGGAAAAGTGTTTTATGATACTAGTCTTACTATTATCACCAATTTACAGATGGGGAAATGGAGACAGAAAGTGTGTAAGTCATTTGTCCAAGGACAGTCACAGCCAGGAAGTGATGGATTCTTGTACTTAAAGCCGGATGTATCTCACCAGAAAGCCCATACTCCCTTTTTACAGCCCTCTGCTTTGATGTAGACCACAATACCAGGAATCCTTTGTTAGAAGGGAAAAATAAGAATCTGTTGACTAACTGACATCTCCTTTATAATCACATAGCACATGAGCATTCTGGGAAGTCCACACATTCCTTACAGTGCTCCTAAGGTCATTTCTTTCAGCCTATGGATGATGATGTCGCCTTAGTGAACAGGGCAAGATATTGGCAAAACCAGCATTTCTTCTCCACCTCATCTTTTCTTCTTCCCTTAGGGCATTTTTGCTTTCTCCCTGGCTTGATTTTCATTGATTATATTGCAGTTTGCTTCCAGTATGCAACCTTTCTTATAGTTGAGGCATATGAGACCATCGTAAATGGAGAAAATATTTTTTAAATGTTTTTAAATGTTCTTTAAATGTTTTTAATGACAGAATGAAGAGAAGTTTGGGTATTAGCCTAAGGAAGCCCTTATAGGAAAGAAAGATTTTGCCTAGATTCCCCCGTCAACTTCCTGAAGTCTAAAGGCAGGAGTTTGATGTTAAAGCCATGGTTATCATTGAAGAAAAATGGTATGAGGAAGTGTCTTCATCCATCTGGGCTGCTTTAACAAAATACCACAGGCTGGATGCATTATAAATAACAGAAATTTATTTCTCAAAGTTCTGAAGGCTGAGAAGTCCAAGATCAAGGTGCCAGCATGGTAGTGTTCTAGGAAGACCCTCTTCCTGGTTCATAGCTGGCACTTTCTCACTATGTCCTCATATGGTGGAAGGGGATGTGGAGCTTTGTGGGGTCTCTTTTATAAGACCACCAATCCCATTCATGAGGACTCCCTCATGACTTAAGGATCTCCCAAAGGCCCTACCTGCTAAGACCATCATTTTGAGGGTTAAGATTTCAACATATGAGTTTGGAAGGACACAAACATTCACACCATGGCAGAAGAGACAGAAAGTAGAACTGTAAGCTGAACTTGTTAGATAAATAGTCCAGCTGTCAGAGGAGAGAAAAGAAAAAAGAGTTTCTTTGTTATATTGAACTGTATTTATGATAATATGTGAGCAAGAGAACATTTATTAGCTGTTGATGGGAAGTTAGCCAATGGCACATAAATGGCACTTAGAGGATAGAATTGAAGATGATTACTATTGTTATCATCTGTGTCTAATCAGAATCTATGCTGATGAGGTCATTCCTTTTAGAGCACAAGAACAGGATGTGGCACTTCATGGAGATCGGGATTTTCCCATAAGACACAAGCAGATTCGCATCTGCCACTTAAAGAAGCACATGTCAAGAGGCTAGATAGAGCCTTGAAACTCCAGGTGTGATTTATACACCTGCAGCATCAGTATCACCTGGGAGCTTTTAAAATGCATCATCTCGGCTCTATCCCAGACTAACTGGACCAGAATTTCTATTTTAACAGGATCCTCAGGGGGTTTTTACGCAAATTAAAATGTGACAAGAACTGGTTTAGATGGAGTCATTTCTCTCTGTCTGTCTCTCTTTCTCTCTCTGTGGGCAGGTCTTCTTGGGGAATATCTGCACTGGGAGAGAATTCCTAAGGTCCCCGGGGGAATTATCCTACCAGATCACAGACAGGAATTGTTTCAGTTCTGGATCCAGGAGAGAGGGCCTTTCTCACACTTGGCTTGTTCCTCTGTTAGCTTGACTCTCACGAAACACATCGTTTTAACATCCATGTTTTCCCTCACTCATTCTTACGCTCCTCTTATGCTCTGTCCTTCTTCCGCTTTCTTCTCTCTTTCCTCACTGCCTTTCGCAGTGGTATTCTGCAGCTGGCTTTTAAGGGTCCTGTAGCTGGCAAGAGCACAGGTGTGGTAAATGGAAGATGCCAGTTGGGCACTTCTCTTTCCAACTCAACCTTCAGGATGTTATGCTGGCACTTTGAAATCAGCCACAACAAGAATATTCACACTGTGGAAATTGGCAAACAATACAAATCAGGGTTTCTCCTCACCTTAGCCGGTTTACCAACGTACTTACTGCCTCTTCTGACCTCTTTCTCAGGACATTTTCTCCTTTTCCCCTTTTCTTTCTGTATTATTAACCCTCTCTCCTATTTTTGCTTTCTTTTTTTCTTTCTCTTCCTTTTTTTTTTCCCGGGAAACCATCACCACAAACAACATGACAACAACAACAACAAAATAAAGAACAACCAACATTCTCTTAACCCAAACAACATTTAGAGCCACAGAACCTGAAAAAAAGCAGGTGAGGGGTTGGCCTGGTGGTACAGCGGTTAAGTTCACCTGCTCTGCTTTGGCGGCCTGGGGTTCACGGGTTGGGATCCTGGGTGCAGACCTATGTACCACTTATCAAGCCATGCTATGGCAGGCATCCCACATATAAAGAAGAGTAAGATGGGCATGGATGTTAGCTCAGGGCTAATCTTCCTCAAAAAAAAAAAAAATGCAGATGCGAGGTCCTGCCTGGTGGGATAGTGGTTAAATTTGCAAGCTCCGGTTCGGCAGCCCATGGCTCACAGGCCTGGATCCTGGGCACAGACCTACACTCCGCTCATCAAGCTATACTGTGACAGCATCCCACATACAAAAGAAAGAGGAAGGTTGGCACAGATGTTAGCTCAGTAACAATCTTCCTCAAGCAAAAAGAGGAAGATTGACAACAGATGTTAGCTCAGGGTCAATCTTCCTCAGCAAAAAAAAAAGAAAAAGAAAATCAGGTGAAAGTTGTACTAAGGATAATGTGCCAGTCGAGGAAAAGAGAAGCCATAAATTTTTAAGTGAAATCAGAAATAGTCAAGTATCAGACTTCTCTAAGCAAACACAAATCAAAATACTCAGAAATATTCTGTTGTTCACCTAATTAATCTTTATGCTCTAAAAGCCACCTTCCTTCTCAAATAGCTATTTCAAAATAATGGAAAAGTGAGATTTTAGTTAAAATATTTTCTTTAAATTCTAAGTATTAGCAAAAGTACACTAGGTGTCAAGACACTGTGCTGGGGTCTCTTAAATCTTTGATCTTGTCCACGACTTCATTGCATATGGATATATTCTCAAATATGTCATAGGATAAAAAGGATTTGGGGAGCTGAACTGGGAAACTAAATACCTTACATTATGTTGTTACTCTGGGAAACTACGCCTGAGTTCTAATCAACCAACTTACCAATTAACTTTGAGACCAAAATATATTTATGAGTTTGGGATTTTGTGTTTATTCTTTTTCCTTGATCATAATATTGGCTTTTTCTTTGGTGTTGACTGCCAATTTGTGTGCTGACGTTCACAAATATATGTTTTTGCATTTATTAATGTTCAGTTTCCCATATAGAGGGTATATCACAATGTGCTAATTGATGGAAATGTGATTATGATGATGCGATTCTAATTGGCCATTCATTCAGTTATTCATTCACTCCGGAAACATGGAATGAGCCACCCACTATGCACTAGGTTCTAACCAAGTGATACGGATGTAAAATGAATCAGATATGCCCTCCAGGAGCTTACTGTTTATGTTTAACAAAGGAGACAGACACACATGCAATAATTACAATATAATGTGATGAATGCTATTCTTGTGGTATTGACAGGGTGCTGGGGGAACAGAGAGGAAGGAAAATTTAGTTTGACCTAGGGCAGTTAGGGTCATATTCACAGAAGAAGTAATTTTTTAAATGAGTCAATAAATGAGTAAAAGTTTAACATAGGAAGAAGTGGAAACAGTTCGCATGTTATACTACACAAACAGAATAAATGACAATGAGACAGAAAGTGCATGATGTGCTCAGAGAATATCTATTAATTCAGAGGGATTGGAAGTGTATGTATGTCTGGTGCATGTGCATATGGGTAGTAGATAGAGGATGCTATGGTCTGAATATTTTGTTCCCCCAAAATTTTTATGTTGAAATTCTAATGCCCACTGTGAAGGTATTAGGAGGTGGAACCTTTGGGAGGTGATTAGGTCATGAGGGTGGAGCCCTCATGAAAGGGACTAGTGCTCTGATAAAACAGATTTCACAGAGCTTGTTTACAGCTTCCACCATGTGAGGACACAGAAAGAAGGCACCATTTATGAACCAGAAAGCAGGCCTTTGCAAGAACTCAACCATGCTGACACCCTGATCCTGGACTTCCAGCCTCCAGAAACTTTGAGAAATAAATTTCTGCTCTTTGTAACCACCAATCTGTGGTATTTTGTTATAGCAGCCCAAAAGGATTGAAAGAGAGGATATCGGGAATGAAGAGATATTAATAAATGTTGAGGTTGGTTTGAAAGTTTGTTGCCAAGCCAGCTCCAGGGGCCTAGTGGTTAAGTTCAGTGTGCTCCTCTTCAGCAGCCCAGTTTTGGTTCCTGGGAGCAGAGCTACACTGCTCTGTTAGCGGCCATGCTGTGCTGGCAGCCCACATACTAAAAAGTAGAGGAAGATTGGCATGGATGTTAGCTCAGGGTGAATCATCCTCAGCAAAATAAAAGAAAGAAAATAAGTTTGTTGCCTGCTTTAAAGTATCTTGAAAGTTATTAAAGGATTTAAAAAAAAAAACAGGTATAATCATGACTCACAAATGAACATATGTCAAAGATTTTATTAAACTCATTAGTTAATGAGGGGACTGATAAGATTTTTACAACTGATTCAAAAGGAGAATTCAAAGAACTACACATATGAGCAGTAAATAATGCTGAAATGAATTTACAAAGATATGCAAAGCTGGCTTATGTCAGAGAATGGGAAATGAGGGGTGAGGTTGAAGGAGCAAGAAATGGCGGGGTCTAAGTGGTTTAAGGAATCAGTTGTATTTACAATAGACAAAATTAATTTTCATGTCTATAGACAAGAATTGAAGCTGGGTACATGAGGGTTACTGTAAATATTCAGTAAGATTATCTTTCAATGCTGTTCCCAACACAGACATAGATAAAATTAATCTCATTGATTTGCTGTTTTCTTGTTTAACCTGAGGGGTGACTCAAAGGTCACAAGGATTTATGAGTTTGTTTTGCAGAAGAAAAAAGAATGCCTTCAAGGCTCACCAGATAACCAGCCCTCAGCTGCAGTTGACCCCCAGAAATCAGATTGCCCAGGGGCTTATCTGGAGTGAAAGAAAGATGGATTACACCTCTGTTTCTCCTCCTGCCAAGCCCCTTAGCTCTATAAAACTCCTTGCTCTCTTCTCTTGTTAAGGCGAATTTGAGAGAACCTATCCTCCTGCCTTCTTGTTTTGGCCAATTCGAACAAATCTTTCTCCAGATGTCTCAGGGATTGGCACATGAATTTGAGATTAAGAGGTTTGGTATTAGAATCATTCACTCATCTTCAGTTATCTACAAATTACAGAGTTGTAAAATGGCTCGAAGACAGTGAAAAGCTCAGAGATCCCATAGAATTAAATAACCTAGAAATGTGTGCTTGGACTATGCCTAACTTTCCACCCAAGACACCCAGAAATCTTTACCTTTATTTCAAAGCATTTCACAAACTTTTTACACAGTGTGAACTTAATTCTGTATATGTGTTACAGTAATAATATAAATTGAAGAATATTTTGTGGGCATCTATACTTTCCACTCATTTAAGCTCCTTGAGAGGGGAAATCAGTCTTGTATCCTGAGAGCCTGGCATGATGTTGAGCACATGGCAGGCTCTCACTCAAGTTGCTTGAGTGAATGAGAGTAGAGAACATTGATCTGAAGATGGGAGCAAACTCATTCGGAAGGTAATCATATTAAAAGTCATTATGCTAATAATATGATACGGCAAGAAGAAATATTCAGACATATGAAAATACATACACTAATTATTTCATAATTTTAATAACTACAAACACCTACAAAGTAATAACTTAAAATAAACTATTAGTAACCGAACAGTCATTGTAATATGCAATAATGCATAAAGGAGTACACTTCAATCTGACACATGCACAGGAATGGCCAGAAAAAGTAGCAGCAACTTCGTTTTGGCTGATAAGATTCTGATTCATGGACATCAAACTGTCAAGCTTATTTGACCTTTATTTTCCCTCTGGTGTTAGCTTTTGTTCCTGCCCCGGTGGTCTCTTGAGTAGAACTGATTGACAGGTGTGGCAAATCCCATCGTGGCAGCTCTTTTTAAGGAGGATTGATGACCGTGTAAGAACAGGCATTAACCTTAAACATGGCTTATTAACCTGGATGCCTTGAGGCTGCGTACTGAGGTGCCAAAGCTTCCTTCGGGCGCAGTCAGTTGAGCCCATGGGTGTTAGCATTTTCAGGAGAGAACTGGGTCTACTAAAAAAAAACAAAGTTTCCTTTCATTGAAAATAAAATTGTTATTGAGTTTGAAAAGGAATGAGCAATAACAAATAATGCTCTTATCCAAATACAATATTTTTTGCAGAAGTATTTGAGGAAGTAGCCAACATCTTTTCTTAAATAAAAGCTTTAAAAGATGTGTGCAAAAACAGAATTAAAGTTTTTCAAGTGATTTGGAATTGAGATTAAAGAGTTGGATTTACTAATCTAATCTAAACATCTCTTTTCCTGCTTTTTTGAAATACCTAAACCCAGTTTGTCCTTGCCAGGGAGTTTGCCATCATAACAAGAGTTAGTTAGGGGCTGGCCCCCGGGGTGCAGTGGTTAAGTGTACACGTTCTGCTTCGGCGGCCCGGGGTTTGCTGGTTCGGATTCCGGGTACGGACATGGTACCGCTTGACAGGCCATGCTGTGGCAGGCGTCCCACGTATAAAGTAGAGGAAGATGGGCACAGATGTTAGCTCAGGGCCAGTCCTCCTCAGCAAAAAGAGGGGGATTGGCAGCAGTTAGCTCAGGGCTAATCTTCCTCAAAAATAAATAAATCAATAAATTAAAAAAAAAAGACCTAGCCTTCCAGTATTTGGATAGAATTATCAAATGTCCTATTCAGAAGCCACAAGGCATCTTGAAATGCCTCTTAAGAAATTTATGGCTCTGAAATGCAATTTTCAGACACTATAGATTCTTCTAATGAGGAATATTTCATTTATTATAATATATAAGTATTATATACAATATATAATTGCAATAAATATATATTTGTACAATATTTATATACTTTATACATTTATATATTATATATTTTGTAATATATAACATATACTGTTATATATATAATATGATAGAAATATATAGTATATATCATAAACATTATGTATTTTATTTAATTATAAATATTAAATATAATTGCAAAATGCATATAATGTATAATATAAATATTACAATATTATAAGCAAGCTGATAATAGAGAAGGGGACTCAAAAACACCAATCCTTTGCTTCTTCTAATTGGCCATGATGAAAACAAAGAAAGAAGGTATCTGAATTACCTATCTGAGAGAAGGTAATAGGAATTCTGCATTTGCTTAAAGAAATGACTTTCAAATAGCTTTAGGAGAGCTAGAGTAAGCACAGCGGAGGGTGCCAGATGTCTAACACTGGCCCAAAGTGGTCCCAGGGATCAACTTTCTGGTGAAATTGTAGGAATGTGCATTTAAATTGGACATGCTGTTTAACATGATGGACAGACATAGTCAAGGCTGAGAGATTATTCAAATGAAGAGCATAACACATTGACCTTTGACAAGTCTGTAGTGGCAATTCCAACAGGAAAAATAACAAAATGAAGCAAACCCACCTCCACACATCATTTAAGAGACTCTTCTCATTGGTGATGATGACAGCTGGCCTGACACAATCAAGGAAGGCCAAGGTAATATTTTTTCTCCAAATGAATATTGGACAATTCTGCATACCATTAAGGATCATTGTTCCTCAGCTAGTAGAGACAGTCCTGTGCTCGAGGTATGACATTATAAATACAGTTTTTAAAATTTGAAGTGGTTCTGTTGCATGATTGCCTACAGCAGTTTCCATTGACAAAGATGGCAGCTTAAGTATTGTTTGAGTGTGGTCAAGATGGTAAATCAGCATAGCTTCCTCCTCCAAATGGGCTCTGGAGGAACTCTAGAAGCAATATAGAAATATGGACTAGAAGGAAAAATAAAGAATAATTGCCTGATATAAATTCCTGGGAGACTGAAAGCTTTCTGGGTGCAACAGCCCGAGAGTGGAAGCCGCCTGACTAGAAGGTGGACTAAGGGTTGGAGGAAGGCATTTACCTGTTTCTCCCTAAGTTGTCTCAGAGGAAATAGTTGATCCCCTCTTCTCCAGATATTGTCAGTGGCATACTAGCCCACTGACATCAGTGGATGTTAGGGCAGAGCATGGCCCTTATAGGATGAAGAATTGATGAAAACAGGTGAGAACTGACAAGTTACCTTGGATGCTTTCTTCTTCACCTCCTCTCCTCCAAACTCTTAGGACTAGGGGACTGAAAGTTTGGAGACTGTCTCGTTGCAATGCTGCTTGTTTCTAAGAATTTACATGTACAACTGGGGCAGATGAGTTGTAGAGTGGCAGCAAACAGGAGGGGTCAACTCAGCAAGGCCTGGGGCTTACTCTGGGCCATCCTTCTACTTCTTAAATCCAGATAGGGGGATGTAGACCACAACCTAGCTTTGGGTTCTTTTCCAGTACTCTTTACAAGATGGAGTACTAAGTAATGCCTCCAGGGGACGTGAGATCACAGGCTAACGTAATCAGATCCTTGATCAAATACCCTCTGCAAAGCACACACACACACACACACACACACACACACACAGAAAAAATATACAACCAAACAGTTATTGGAACAGAAGACTCAATAATTTAAAAGAAGTAAAATAAATGTAAAGAGGTAAGGGAGGATATGAAGCCGTAACTAAAGGTTATAAAAAAGAACAATGTGGAAATATTAGGTATGAAAATCGTAAATTTGACATAGAAAACACAATATATGGAATAAATAGCTGAAGAATGAAATAATGAGTTGGAAATCAGATTGAAGAATTTCCTCAGAAAGCAGAAGAAAAGATGGGCATTAAACCCTGGTGAAAGGAATAATAGAACACAAAAGTATAAGCATCATAACAAATACATACTCAAAATTATAAAAAGCCTGAACTGATGCAACGAAGCAGGGGGCTGGAGGAGTCAACACTGCGTTTGGAGGTATCAAAGCACACCATTCAAGAACTGATAGATCAAAAACACAAAATAAAACAGGCAAACAAACAAAGCCAGGAATACAATAGCTCTGAATACACTTGAGATTTCTATATCTCTATATACAGACACATATTTATCTCTATATCAATATCTGTATCATCTATATTTCTCTATATTTATATAAACTCTTTTTACTCAGCAAATAGAGGATATATTTTATTGTTGAGTAAATATAGAATATTTTTAAAAAATAGTCATATGCGAGGTCAGAAAGGAAGTCTCATTATTAATCTCCAAAGGATCAATTTCATACAGACTCTATTCAGTAAAGATAGTCAATAAATTGAGGAATGTACAGCAAAAATAGCTAAAATGTCTACAGGTTTGGAATTGAAATAACCTATGAAATAAATAACCTTTCTGCTTAAAAAAAGAAGCCATCAAGGAAATTTTCAAATGCTTAAAACTGTAATGAGATAGTACAGATTGATGTTTGTGGGACAGTCTTAAAGCAGTACTTAGAAAAACAATTTTTATTTCAAACGCATTTATCAAAGCACATATCGGTTTTAAAACAAACAAGTTAAATATTCAGCTCAGGAATGTAGAAAAACAAAAACAGAGCAAATTCAAAGAAACCAGAAAGAAGGAAAGAAATATGAAGAAAAAAGAAAAGTCAAGGAAAAAATAGAGATTAATAAAACTAAAAGCTGATTCTTTGTAAAGATCAGTAAGATAGACTTCAGCCAATAAATAAATAAAATACTGCATAAAAAGGGGAAAGGGCAGAAAAAATAAATTTTATAGTAAAATAAAATATTTTTAATAAATATGTGCTTATAAACTTGAGTATCTAGATGAAAGCGATAAATTCCTGGAAATGTGTGAATGCAAAACTTCATACATGAAGGAAAGGAAAACCTGAATGCACAAGTCAGCAGTAAATGATTCCACGCAGCGGTCAAAGATCTCCCTTCCTAGTAAGTCCCAATCCCTCCAACGCCGGTGCAGTTAACTCCTCTCCTAGGCAAATTGTTCCAGAGTTAGCAAAAGTGAAAGCTGCCCGGCTCGTTTTATGAAGCTGGGGTCATCTGGTTTCCAAACCAGACAAAAGAAAAAAATGTCTATTTCATCACAATATGCAAAGATATGAAATTAAACATTAGCTAATTAAAACCAAAAGTGTATTTAAAAATAATACAACGTCATCGACTAAGAGTTCAACATTAGAAACTTCTATGAATATGATGAGCTACAAAAATATGCTGAAGGAAAAGGAAAAATATGTGTTTTTTTCATCAGGTGCCAAAAAATTTGGCAAAATCCAATGTTGACTTATGGTTTTAAAATCTAAGACATTTAATTTGATAAATGCTATAAACAACAATATCAAAAACCTATAACCAACATTACAGTTATTTGAGAAATTTACGATGCCCTCCTTTAAGATCAATAGCAAGCCGATTTGCTGCCTCTTCTACTGTTTAACATAGGATTGGAGGCCTTGCACAATGCTCAAATAAAAGAAGAACAAATAAGCCTGAAGCATTGGAATGGAATAGACAAAACCATAATTATCTAAAAATGATATGGTTACTTCTAGAAAACATTAGCCATAGACAAAATATTGAACTAAATAGAGAGTTTAGCAAATCTGCTGGATATAAGATCAATTGACTTATTGCCACACTTTGCCCCTGAGGCACATAAATATAGAAGTGAATGAATGAACTAATGTAGGTATTACACAAACATATATGTGTATTACATATCTATATATAGTATAGTATATAACGTATTATATGTTGCACTATATATATATGTATCTCACTGTATATAGCACCTTTTCAGACTCCTTTGTTCCATCTTCTGCTGCTGCCTGAAAAATAAATGCAAACGTTCTCCAATGTTCCCCCTTGATTTCACTCCTCTCTTTTGGTGATTTGTCATACAGTTTATTCCATCAATGGTGAAAGATTTCAAAATCAATAACTAGTCGAATTCTCCTCTGAATTTGCAATTTTTTAATTACTTCATTCACTCATATAAAAAGTATTTATTGAGCACCCATTATGTGCCTGGCATATTCTAGGCACTGAGGATCCAGGAGTGAATCAGACACATGTACTGTCTTTGTGGAACTTACATTCTAGTAGAAGGAGACAGACAAATAATAAAAATACGTAGGGGCTAGCCTGGTGGCGCAGCAGTTAAGTTCCCACGTTCCACTTCGGTGGCCCGGGGTTCGCCGGTTCGGATCCTGGGCGCAGACATGGCACCGCTTGGCACGGCATGCTGTGGTAGGCATCCCACATATAAAGTAGAGGAAGATGGTCACAGATGTTAGCTCAGGGCCAGTCTTCCTCAGAAAAAAGAGGAGGATTGGTGGCAGATATTAGCTCAGGGCTAATCTTCCTAAAAAAAAAAAAAAAATGTAAGGTGATAATGTCTATAAAAAAATGCATCAAAACAGAAGGGGGTTAAGGTGAGGCTGGTTGTGGAAGGACTGTGGGGACCATCGGGGAAGGCTTCTCTGAGAAAGTGGGCCAGGATCTAAAGGAAGTGAGGGAGAGAATGGTGCTGTTACCAGGGAAAGGAGCTTTCAATAAAACTTACAGCAAGAAGGAAGACCCGAAGGCATGATTAGGGCTGGTGTGTTCCAGGAAGAGCAAAGAGGCCTCTGTGATTGTAGGGCCAGTAGCCTAGAGTAAGGTGGGAGAGTCAGGGAGTGGAGATAAGATTATGTTCTTATAGGCCATTATAAGACTCTGGCTTTTCCTCTGCATCAAACTGTAATGATTTGAGTGGAAAAAAAAGTTTTAAGAGTATCTCTGACAACTGTGCTGAGACTGCAGGAAAAGATGGAAGCAGTAAGACCCAGTAAAAGGTTATTGTAATAATCCAGGTAAAAGGTGATGGTGGCTGAGGCCGAAGGTTAGCATGGAGGTGGTGAAAAGTGGGTTGAATTCAAAATATGCTTTGACAGTGGAGCCGGTAAGATTGGCTGGTGAATTGCAATGAAGAGCATGAGAAAAATAGAGGCATCAAGATGGCTCCAATATATTTAGCTTGAACAATTGGAAGAATGCCCAAATGACCAACATAACCACTATGTTCAAAACTTTGCTTGTCATCTCCTTCAAATCACTCCTTAGCTTTCTTAATTTTAGTTAATAACACCAGCATTCCCTGTAACTCTGAAGACTTCAGAGCCGTCTTTAAGTCTCCCTTAACATTTCTCCTCCGGCTTGCCTCCCTCTGAGCCTTTCTTCATGTTATTCTCCACTTTGTGAATGTCGTTTCTGATGCTGTCTTTGCACACTGAAGTGTTATCCATTCTTCAAGGTATCTCTGATGCTCTTGCCTTCCTTGATCTTGTCAGCTGGATTTCACTTCTCTCCTCCTTTCTTGTCATAGAAGAGGAACAAAAATATTTTTTTGAATATTTATTTTCCCACATAGGACTTTGGCAATAGATGGATAGCTGAATGGATAATTCATCAATCTTTGCTGTGTTCAAGAACTGCATAGTCCTGGGGAAAATTTGGAACCCTCATCAAACCCAGATTTCCGGTGGAGTAGATTGCAGCCAGCACCTATACCCAATGGGTAGGTGTGTTTGAGGGGGGTGGACAAGAGAGGGTTGAGTGTAAGACTATGAAAGGAAGGAATGTGCTTTCTGGGCTTCATCAGTGGTGACATTGTAGTCCAGACATCATGGGCTTTGGTAGCAGACTAATTCACGTTGTTCACATGTGGCTCTCCTACTTGTGTTTGTGACCTTGAGAACATTATGCTATCTATCCTCCATTTCCTTATCTGTAAACTGAGAGAATTAACACTTATTTCTAGATGGTGGTGAGAATTAAATAAGACAATGCACATAAAGGTGTATTTCACAGTACTGGAACGGTTATAGCAGGTGCTCAATATACATAAATTCCTCTCCCCCTCTGTGAGTCATAGGTCAATTACTCCCAGCAGTAAATTAAGCTCTCAGGAAGATGAATGGACTCACCCACGCCTCTGTGAGGTGCTTTAGTCTCTGGCAACAATAATACACTTTTCTGATGGCCTAAAAGTGTTAGTGTTGCTTTCTGTAATGCTACCTGGAAGTGATTTGGACCCTGGAGAAAATATGCCTCTTTGAGTTGCAATCTCCTTATTTTTCAATGGGATCATTGTACCATACTTTCTGATTGGAACTAATCATCCCTGTGGAAATTGCATGACTTAAGGGTTTCTCCTTAAGAGAATTGAATTTTCCGTGCAGTTGACATTGCGTTGCAGCTATAGAATTTAGCAGGAACCATTTCCAGTTCTTTTGCCATTCTAAGGATGCAAGATCAGCAGTTACATTCTCTTATCAAAAGCCTACACCCTACTGACCATCTGTAAGTCACTGCTTTTTGAATGATGGAATGAAATATACATGCAACCGGTCTGAGTCATGATGGATATTTTCTGGGAGATAGTCATAAATTAAACCTTCCTGACACATCAGGGAATCTGTAATGTAATACCTTCTCCCAGGGAGAGAAGAGACTGAGAATGACCCTTTTTCTTTACTTCTCTCTACAAGGTGTATATTTCTCTCTGGTAACACAGAGGCTGACAGCATTTAAAGATAGATAAGTTATATTCATCATGTATTCAATTTTCAAATAAGAGAAGAGTATATTGAAAATCATAAAATTATAATAACATAATGATATCTTAAAATGTTATGGTGTATTTTGCCATAGGAATTTAGGTGTTTTCACATAAATTCTCCCCTTCATCACTTTTGTCCATGTTGAAGTCTTGTTGGTACAAAATGCAAATAAAAAATTTAAGGTATTTTATGGACATTCTGTTAATATATCTATGTCTTCCAAGAATCTAATATTTTTCCAAGTTCAACACAGTACAATTTTGGTAGTAGAATTTAAAAGATTATTTGGGCAAATGACTTTATCTGGCCCACTTCCTTTCTTAGCTTTATTGATAGAGTAACTATTACTTACATGTGTATACACTTTAGTGTTTGCAAAGACATTTTACAACTATAATATTTCATTTAGTTTCGTTTCAGTCATGACAGATATTTTCTCAGTTTTTCAGATGGACATTTGGGGCACAATGAAATTCAGTGATTTGCTCAAGCTCCCAGAAACAGATCATGTCACTCCTAAATCCTAGTATTTTAACAAATTTTATCCCCATTTTGCAAATGGTAATGTCAAGGCACTGAACTAAAGTTAAATGTTCAAGATCGCAGACTTATTAAATGCTGAAGTTTAAAATAGGAAATGGGAGGGAGGAAGAAAGGAGCCAAATTTGGTGTTCATCTATTATGTACAGACATATTCCATGAATTATCCCTTTTAATCCCCAGGATAACACCGTATTGCCTCAAATCCTTTGGAAGTATGGTAAGATATAAACAGTTGTACAAGTTTCAAAAAATGAAGAAATACACAATTATCCCAAAGAGGTTGATATTACTGACTCTTTTGTTATTATTATTTCATCTTAGATGATGAAACCACAACTTGGTGAAGCTAAGCAACTTTCCCAGGGTCCAGCATCTGGAAAGGATAATCATAAAATCAAAATGTATCCCATGTCAGGCTGACTCCAGAACCTGGGTTTCTGTCTTTGGTCAGTCCTCCCTGTCTTAAGGGCAAGTGAGCCAAATTTTGATCTTCCTGTCTAAGGAGATGTTTGATGATAGGGTAAAAATAAACTATTCTTTATCACCATCTAAAAGTTTTTCCATTTTGAGTTCATTTTCTTGGACTACAGAAGGTAAAACAAACAAACAAACAAAAAAACAATGTAGAACCCATAATCATTCTATATTCTAAAAAGTCTCTAAACTAAACAAATACAATGCTTCATCCACATATGAATTCCCAATTCACACATTTGTGCAAATAGTCTTGTGTTTAATGACATAGAAATTCATTTTAAAGTGTTTTCTTGAATTCATGGGTGAATTTGTCATTTTATGTATTTTTTTAAATCAATAGAAACTAAAAACTGACAATCATAATATTGGCAACTTTTTTCACATTGAAAAGGCATCTTTTACAAGAAAAGATTAGGATTCCTTGATATAAGGGAAGTCTGGAATAGAGGCCAAAGAGATGTTATTCTTGGATATTGACAAATATCTGATGACTTGCAACCTATGCATTGTCAAACTCTCCGTCTCTCTCTCTCCCTCTCATATCTGTCTCTCTCTCTATCATCTATTTAAAAATTTTTATAGCTACATATTTAATGTGTATTATCTTCCTTAAACTCATTTTTGTAAGCATTATTTTGTTCTAAGAGCAGCTTTTAGCTTTTTCAACTTTTTTTATATTAAAAATTTCAAATGTATTTTAAAAATTGATAGTTTAATGAACGTCTGTGTACTCTTCACCTCGATTCACCAATTGTTGACCTTTGGATCAATTTCTTCTCTGTGTGTGCAGTATTAATCTTTATTCTGAAATATTTGAAGCATACAGACATGGTCATATGTCAACCCTAAATACTTTAGCATGTAATACCTAAGAATAAAGAATTTCACCTTCATAACCACAGAACCATAATGAGCTAAGAAAATCAACAGATTCAATAATATCAACTAATATGAAGTCCATATATCAATTTTCCTGTATATTCTCACAAATATCTTTTATGTCTCTTGTTAAATCCAGGATCCAGTCAAGATTTATCTACCATCTTTAGTTATTATGCTTCTTATTCTATTAAAACCAAGAACATTCTCGCCACCTTTTAATAGTTTTTCATGACATCAACTGTTTCAAGAGAGGCCAGACTAGTTATCTTATAGAATGTGCTATATTCTAGCTTTGTCTGATCAAATTCAGATTAAACATTTTTGGCAAAAATATTTCATTATTATTAATAATATAACGTTAATATTCATTTCATAATAAATATTCATTATTAATATTAATAGTGTATTTCTCAGTAAGTTGTGCTTCAGTGGAAAACTGTGCATTGTGTAGAGGAATCCCTCTGGGTTATCTGACTCTGATTCTACAGAATCTTTCTTAAAATCCTGTAAATTATAGATAACTAATAGCAGTGCAACCTAACTCTTGTCTATAGATATACACATTCTATCCTGTGCTGTTCAGGTTCAGTTGACTTGGCTTTTCTCCTCCTTTCAGTCTCCCAGTGGATAAACCAGCTTTGCCTCTCTTTGCACATTGATTTCAGTAATCCTGATCTCTCAATGTGTCTGTTCCTTGAATTCTCTTTTGATTCAGTTGTAATAGCTGCCTGGTTCTCTCACTGATTCATGAGTTAATTAAAAATTTTTAATGAATTTATTTTATATCTGTATGAGTCATAATTTGGTCTTTAAAAAAATTATCTTTTAACAATCACATCAAGAGTTACATGATGTCAATTTTGTTTTTTTTTAATATTGGTGATGCTAAGTTTGATCAATGGTTAAGTTGTTCTTTTATTATAGAGAGACGTTTTTCCCTTGTAATTAAGTAATCAGTAGGATAACACTTTATCATGTGAATATCCTGTTCTTCAAAATCATTCACCCAAGGATCACCACCGATAATCCTTTCTTGAATCACTTGTTGCATTGGGCCGGGGAGGGAGTGGAGATCAATTTTTTAAATAGTATAATTGTTTCTGCTTTTATTTGACATTCTTCTTTAAAAAGAATTTCCTTTCTTTCTTCCTCCCATCCTCACTCCCCTCCCCGCAGAACTATGAACTATCACTAGAGACTTTTTAATGAAAATATTCAACGTGTTATAATTTTTCCTTAATGCTCAAATTGTCAAACATTTAGCCATTCAGTGTTCCTTGCTGCTGGATCTCTGTCTTTTGACGTAAGACTGTTAGTCTTTGAGAACTTTCCTTGCTCTCAGGCACAACAGGATGTTCCAGGCTCATGTTGTACTTTGCCTCCCTCACTCTTGATGTAAACTATTTCTCTCAGAATCCTTGATTCCTTTTAGTGGGGAATGATAAAGTAATGCAAGTTTGTTATGGAAAATGTGGTAGGTTCTGATAAGCATAAATGTTGTTTGAAATGAAAATCTACTGAGAGTAATTGATGTTGGTTATTTTGATGGAGCAAGGGTATATATCACTCTCCTCTTCCTAGTGGCTTCTGATGGCAATTAGAATAGAATCTGAACTCCTCACCGTGACATACCCAGCCCTACCAGATCTGGCCCCTGCCTGTTTTCCAACTCATGTGTGACTTTTTGCTCACCATGCTATAGCACACTGATCTTCTTTCTGTTCTTGAGCACTGCTAGCTCATCCCTTCTACTCTTGCAGTTGCTATTCCCTCTCCCTGGATGTCTTGTCCCCAGTTTTCCCCACAGATGGCCCCTTCTTCTCATTTCTGAGTCAGCTCAAATACAGCCTTCTCAGAGAAGCTTTCTTGAACAATGGGGCTAAGGCAGTTTCCCTCCTCCAACCCTGGTCCCTCTCCACTATGACACTGTTTCTCTTTCAGGTCACTGTTGGAAATTATTCATTTTTGCTTGATTTTCCCTGTCCTCCAATTAGGATATAAGGTCCATGAGAGTGAGGGCTATTAACCTTATCCATCCTATTTACTGCTGAGTGCTCGGCACTTAGAACACTTTGTGGCACATGGTAAGTAGGGTTTGATAAACCCGTGTTGAATGAATGGATGTCCTCCCTCAGGAAACTGGAGCAGGGTTGGGAGGTGGAGGCAGAATTAGACAGCACTCTTTTGCTTAGTTTTGGCTTGAAGGGGATGGAACAAATAAAAGATAGCTTTCAAGGGACAGAGCACAGACAGATACTAGGGAATTATAATGGAAAAACTCAGTTTTCCATCTTCCTAGGTAGGGAAAAACTCAGTTCTTCCCTGTGAAAAGCCCAGTTCCTCTTCTCTGTGAGTCTCCTTTACTACTCACACAAAACACTTCGCTCCTGGTTCTTTTGGTCATCCAATGTTTGGAGGTTTTTTCCCACACAAACAAGCAATTCTTGGGCACCAGCTAGGTATCCTACAATTTATCTTAATTCTCCCAAGTTAAGGACTCAGTCCCACAAGACTACCCTCCCCCAACACATACATTTCAGATGCCAGTCTCAAGCCCAGGTTATCACCTGTGCTTCTGATCAACCAGCTATAGATTGGAGGTTCCAACAACCGCTTCCTTGGGTTTGATTAACTTGCTAGAGCAGCTCACAGAACTCAGAGAAACACTGACTTACATTTACCAGTTTGTTAAGGATTTGATAAAGGATACAGATGGACATCCAGATGGAAGAGATGCGTAGAGCAAGGTATATAGGAAGAGGTGCAGAGCTTCCATGCCCTGTCCAGACGCACCAATCTCCCAGCACCTCCATGTGTTCACCGACCCAGAAGCTCTCTGAACCCCATACTTTTGGTATTTAATGGAGACTTCATCATGTAGGCATGATTGATCATTAACTTCTTTTTTAGTTCTTCTCCCTTCTTAAGAGAAGGGGTCAGGGGCAAAGATGAAAATTCCAAACTTCTCATCATGGCTTGGTCTTTCTGGTGACCAGCTCTCATCCAGGAACCATCCAGGAGCCCACCCAGAGTCACCTTATTAGAGCAAAAGACACTTCTATCACCCAGGAAATTACAAGGGTTTCAGGAGCCCTGTGTCAGGAACGGGGGTCAAACACCAAATATTAGAACAAAAGATGTTCCTAGTGCTCTCATCACTTAGGAAATTTCAAGGGTTTCAGGAGCTCTGTGCCAGGAACTGGGGGCAGAGACCAATATATGTTTTTTCCATTATCTCATAGGAATTCAAGAGCAATCAGCAACATACCTAGTAATATCTTTTGAGGAGTAAAATGTAGTAATCTTTTTTAATTGAGATATAATTGACATATAGCATGTAAGTTTAAGGTGTACAATATATTGATTGGGTACATTTATATTGCAATATGATTGATCTTGTAGCATTAGCTAAAACCTCTGTGAAATCACATAATTATTTCTTCTAGTGGTAGGAAAAATTAAGATCTAGTCTCTTAGTAAATTTAATGTTTATAATACAGTTTTGTTTTCTGTGGTCCCTGTACTGTGTATTAGATCTCCAGGACTTACTTATCTACCAGTTGCCAATATAAACCCTTAAAAAACATCTCCCCAATTCCCCCACCCCCCAACCCCTTGTTACCACCATTCTATTCTCTGTTTCTTTGATTTCAGCTTTTGTTAGATTCCACATATAAGTGATATCATACAGTATTTGTCTTTCTCTGACTTATCTCACTTAGCATCATGTCCTTAAGGTCCATCCATGTTGCAAATGGCAGGATTTCCTTTTTACTGTGGCTGAAAAGTATCCCTTTGTATATATATATATATATCACCTCTTCTTGATCTGCTCACTCACTGATGGATGCTTAGGTTGTTTCCATATTTGGCTGTTGTGAATAATGCTGCAATAAACATGAAAGTACACGTATCTCTTTGGTAACATGTTTTCATTTCCTGTGGATATATATATAGCAATCTCAACAAAGAGAATAAAGAGTCTATATTTAGAGAGCTTGATGGCATTTATGCTTATTATGATTTATTTACATTTTTTCTTTATGCTCGCTCTACTCTTGAGTAACATTATTTTAGTCATTTAATACTGTTCACGAGTGTTAAGAGAATCAAAGGAAAGGATCCCCTACTCCCAAAATTAGGCCAGGACATTAAAGGTAAAGAAATTGACCCTGGAACCAACAAGTTCATAGAAATAATCAGATCATTAGAAAAGCAAAGAAAATATGAAACTTGGGAGGAAAAATGTCAGAATTACTGTTTTAAAGATTCTCCTTCTATTTGAAATAATGCAAGTTCTATTTTATTTATGACAGTAATTCCATAGCATTGAACAAATAGGAAAATTTTGAGGTATGTTTCTATTTTTTCTCTTCCCAAAACCAACTTGTTTACATGACCAAAGATTCTACCTTCTGTAAGGTAATAAATAAAATTAGTCCTTCAGTTTTCAAAATTATATTGACATTCAAATTTCTCATCATACAGTAGATTAAGATTCAAGAACAATATGTAAGTTCTTACTTGAATTAAAACAGAAGGTTTTATTAAAATAAATGTATGGATTGCCTAACAAATGGAAACATTCAGTAGAAGCACACCTAATGTGCTCCATTTTCTTTGTTACAATGGTTATGAGACATCGGTTAATTTTTATGAAAATACATAAATGGTAAATGTGAATAAGAAATATCCATGGTCAATGGATCTTAGGAAATAGATAAGAATGAAGAATTATATGGTATATTATTTTTGCAGAAATGTTAGGTTAGTAGAAAAAACCTTTTTTCTTTTGAAGCCAAACATAAAATGAGAAGAAATTTGTGAGTTTTAAGAAAAAACACTCAACTCCTCAGTTCTGATGAATTTGTTTCAGGATCTCTGTATTTTCCCCAGAAGACAATTTTTCCAATTCTATCACCAGTATGACTCCCGTGTTTTAGCACATTAGAAAAAACCCCCAGTTCAAAAGGAAAATGACGAATGACACAAAGCACTACTCCTCAAGGCTTTTCAAACATGGAACAGACACTGTGGGGTTTGGCGTGCCTCTATTCCCCCCTACTCCTACCCACAAACTTGCCTTATATGAAAAGAAGCAACAGGACATTATTCTGGTTTTGCATTTCTGGCCAATTTCTATCAAGTTGGTACTTTGCTGTTTGATTCAGTCACCAAGGATTCTTCTCAGAACCTACCCAATCGACAGATAAAAAGGCAAAGAAACATCCCACTGAAAGCCAGACGTTTTGATAAGATTTGTTCAATAATGTTTTTCAAGTCAACGCAATCACTTTCAGAAAGACCCTATACCCTGAACCTCCAAAGGCCTCAGGCCCACAGCCTGGTAACTCCCTTGAATGCTAAACAATTATTAGAACATCTTCTTTAAACTAATAGTAAAAAGACCTGGAATGACTTCCCCAGCACTAGTGAGAGAGAGATATCTTTATATTCACACAGAGAGTGTACTCATCATTAGTAATACAAAAGAAAGTTTGCGGTAAGGGGGTGATTTTAGCTTTAATTTTAGGTGATGGAAGAAGTGAGAAGCTTTAAATATCTATTTAATTCCATCAGCGTTTCATAGTGTTGGTTTTTAAGGAAATACAGATTTTTAAGGATAGGAGACAAATGGAATAGGAGTAAGGATTCTGACTCAATGGACCCCTATCTTTCCACATTTGCATAGCAATTTACAGCAATGGATACAGTTCCCCAGCAATGGGATTCAACGGTGTTTAGGCATCAGAAGTCACCATCCTAAGAAAGTTATTATTTCTGGTAGAAGCAGAGGCTCTAATTCCTTGATTGTGCCATAATCAAGGAGGAACTCAAAATATTAGACCTCAATTTATATTTTACTAACCAAGCAGAAAAAGCTGTAAAAATCAGTACATGATCCCTTAAAATCTATTTGGACAACCAGGCGTGACCACGTTTTTCCCAGTTTGGTTGACCTGTTTTAATACTTCCTTCCATACCCTCTTAGAAACATTGCCTCATCTGCATCTTAAGATCTGTAGGGGCATCCATCCTATGAAGAATATGAAGATAGCTGAGCTCGTAAGGACAGTTGTAAGCAGAGGAAGAGAGGGGATAAATTCAAAGTCTTTAGTGTGACCACTACATGGTCAACTAGTTTGTTGCAGTTGTTGGACAGAAATTGCACAGAAACAATAAAAAATTGTTTTGAGTTTCTTTACCAGTGCACGTAACAGCTCATTTTTGAGAACAAGTTAGAGTGGGTGTTTGCCTTAACCATGTTCCAATCTGCACATCCATGGAAATAGGGCGTGATAGCCCAAGCCCTGTTACTTGTCAGAACCCCCTCTGGTCGCCTATTCTTTGTAGAATTCTTAGTCATATTTCTCTGTGTTTCTTTTTCTCTCACCCAATTTCTGAGTTTTCTTCTCTTTCAAACCTTTCTTCTACACCTACTGGAATCACTATACTATTGTGAGTCATCAAACTTCCATTTGATATTCACTATAGTTCTTGACCTTAGCTGACACCTGGCTGATCTCTGAGGGTGTTGTCACCCCTGCCCTCCTTTCAAGGAAAGGCTTCTCATTCTGTCACACATCATGTAGCAGGCTGCCTATAATATGATCCTTGATGACCCCTCCCTCCTAGAATTCACACGCTTGTGTAATCCCCCCTCTTTGAGTAGGCTGGCCTAGTGACTTACTTCTAGCCAATAGAATATGGCAAAGGTGATGGGTGTCACTTTCAGCATTAGGTTACAAGATTGTGAGTCTCATCTTGCTAGCAGACCCTCTTGTTTTGGATTTGATGAAGCAAATTGCCATGTTGGAGGGACACACATGGCAGGAAACTTAGGGTATATTCCAATTAGAGTCAGCTAGGAACTGAGGCCCTCAATCCAATAGACATTGAGGAACTAAAATTCTATCAACAACCACCTGAGCTTGGAAGTAAATCCTTCCCCAACTGAGCCTTCAGGTGGGACCTCAGCGTTGACTGACATCTTGATTGCAGCCTTGTGAGAGACCCTAAAGCTGAGGACCTAGCTAACCTGTGCCTAGATTCCTGACCCACAAAAGCTGTGAGGTAGTAAATGTGTGTTAAGTGCTAAGTGTGAGGTCTGACATCTTTCTTGTTCAATGATAAGGCTTCTTAGATAGCTACTCTTCTGGTCTTATGAGAAAATCCCTAATTCTTTCACTGTTGTCTCACTCAGCCCTCTATCTTCTATCCCTTCTCTTTACTGTTATCTCTTGACTTCTCCTTTAATAAAGATTTTGGAAACTGACTAAACATATCCTCTCCTACTTAAAGGCAGCCATTATCCTGGTAAGTTGAACCTCAAAATGGATGACATAGTCAACACCCTTGCTTTCTACTTCTTTTTTCTCCTCTGCAAAGATTTTATTATTCAGTACACTTTAACCAAAAGAAAACTGGGTTTTCTTTTTTATTTAAAATGGGACCACTCTTGAAACTTGAACCTTCCAATCTCAATTCAGAGCACCCTATTCTTCTAGTGTGAGTGTGTGTGTGTGTGTGTTTACTCATCTACTCCTACTAACCCTATTGTTCAACCACACTGAGATCTCTTCTCCAGAGATTACTTCACTTCCTCTTATCTGCTCTCTCCTGCCTTTATATAGTGAAGCAGTCAACACGTGGAGTTAATATCAGAGAGACCTGAGTTAGAGTATCAGCTGTTACTTGCTGCTGAGAGACTACAGGTGGTTTATTTAACCTTGCTAAAATTCAATTTTCTTATCTGTAAAACAGAGATAGTAATATTTTATATCCTAGAATATTTGAGAGTGTTAGAACATGATAATATATGTGAAGCACTTAGCACAGTGCTTGGCACCTCATAGATATCTAATAAATATTACCAATTAATATGTTTTATTATTTTTGAGGAAGATTAGCCCTGAGCTAACATCTGCTGCCAGTCCTCCTCTTTTTGCTGGGGAAGACTGGCCCTGAGCTAACATCCATGACCATCACCCTCTACTTTACATGTGGGACGCCTGCCACAGCATGGCTTGACAAGCAGTGCCATGTCCGCACCCGGGATCTGAACCGGCGAACCCCGGGCCGCCGAAGTGGAATGTGCGAACTTAACTGCTGCACCACCAGGCCGGCCCCTTAATATGTTATTTTATAGAACTTGGACTTGATTAAATGAACCACTTAAAAAATAAAAACAGACAATATCTGAGAACCCCTTGCTCGATTATATGCCTGTCATTCTTGCCTAGGGAAGCAGTTCAACGTCCTAAATTCTCTGTACATGGACTTGAGTTGCATAGAAATATTGGGGGAAAATCACATGGACCTGAAGATTGGTGTCCCAGTAAATGTTTTGTCCCTAGGCTTCTGCTGGGCCATACAAGACGCCTCAAAATGCTTCTCTCTTCCCCTAGTTAGATCTTAGTTTGGGTTCCAATAATGTTGATTTTAATGGCAAAAATCATCTTTCTGTAGTGGCCAAAAACATCTTTTAAAAGACTTGAGAATTTTTGTCTCATTTGTTTTATTTACATTTTTATATAAATATAAATGCATTGTGTTATTTTCAGCGGCAATCTCTAGGCCTCTCATTATTTTCTTAGTATGGGGGAGGGGGAGTGGGAGTGGAAATCCATCAGAAATTAACCTTGTAACCAAAGAGTTTAAAAGTTTTACATAGAATTTATGATTTTTTTTCATATACAGCTAGCAGAGTTGTCTTTATTTTCTGCTTTTGAATGTTCATGCTGTCAAAGAGCATAGTGATGGAGAGACATAGATAAAAGCTCAGAGGTTATATCAGCATGAACACTAACATTTTAACATTATATCTTAGAAATATAGCATTGAAGGTTTAAACAATGCTATCAGAATCTCAAGCAAAATTAGATGAGAGTTACTTTCCATTCAGATGCCCACACCAATCTGAGAGAACCCGGCTTGGCTTTTACTTGCTATTAGCCAATCTTGGGCAAGCATAGTATAAACAAATGTGAGTTATTCAAAACTACTTAAAGATAATGTAATTAAAAGTTACTTTGAAGAATCCCTAGAAATGTGTGATTTGGGTTTAAAACAAAAGTTGAGGGAATGTTTTATCTGTGAGATTAGAATATGTGATCATGCAATGTGGACAGATTGAAATATGGGAGGATTCCATGGGGATGAAAATTTCAACCCTAGGAGTAAGATGGTTCTTCTCTGGACTCTTCACTTCCTTGGGAGCTTCAGGGCCCTCTGAGCTCTCCAACTTGGCTGCTGGGAGACTGGAACATTGGACAGCAGCCTAGGCCTACTCTGTAATGCCAAGAAATATTTCAGTGTTTCAGAAAAGGATTTCAATTGATATTGCCAAGTGGAGCCTTTCATTGGGACTTCTCATGGCTTGAGAAAATGGCAAGAGGCCCTTGGGGGAAAGAGGTCAAGTCTGCCTCTTCTTGCTTCCACTACATTTGAGATGAAAGGAAGATGTCCTCTTGTGTAGACCAGTTTTGAGCCAAGCAGGAATGTGTGAAGGAAGTACTGTACTTGCAGGAGGAGAAAGAAGAGTGCAGAAGGAGAAGCCAGTAGGACATTTAGAGAAAACTCTTCCTACAAAGGTCGTTGCAAGGTAACGAAGGACAGAAGGTGTTGGTCTGCAAATTTTTTCAATTCAGAGAGGTTGGGATCTTATGTGAAATGTCTTTGTGTAGGTTTCTGTAAATGACTTTTCTTATTGCTTTTCTGTGCTTAGTAATGTAATGTAAAATAGCATTTTTGTTGAGGTGTCATCCTAGCCCTTTGGAAAATGGACTAAAAAAGAGGAGAATCACATTTGAGTCTGAAGTAAACCTGCTGGAAAGTGTAGCTGCCACTTTTCAATTCTTCCTTCTGATTACTCTGGTTTTTGTCAATTTCTTTGAAATAGTGTGCTAAGCATTCTCATCATCCAAAAAACATCCTTCATAAATGATGGCTGTAAATGAGTAGATTTATTGTGACCCATTATGTCCCATTTCGTTTAAATTTACTATCCTTGTATGAAATGGACAGGGAAAAAAATCCTTCCTTAAAAATACTAGCATAAAGCCCTTCCTCTTAGAAATGGATAGAATTTAAAAGGCTTATGTCTTAAAAACTATCTTGAACTTGAACAGATGAGGCAGTACTAGGTGGTTGATTGTATACTTTCTTCTTAATACATTTTGGAAAATAAATGGCTTTCTTATTTTATTTTCTATTTATGTATTGAACTTGTTTGCCTTCATTGAGAATGGAGAGA
This sequence comes from Equus asinus, assembly GCF_041296235.1. Lineage (NCBI taxonomy): Eukaryota > Metazoa > Chordata > Mammalia > Perissodactyla > Equidae > Equus > Equus asinus. The sequence continues at coordinate 70,668,261 of NC_091801.1, read as the reverse complement.
GTTAGGTCTTCTGATTCACAAGCCCTTGTTAGGCAGAGAAAAACTGGTAATCATTGCTCCTTGTCTTTCTGAAAGCCAATATTTGGGACTCATTTTAATGACAGTTTTGCCTCAATAAGTTCATTTAAAAATCACTCTTGAAAGATGAGGTCTGAGCTATCACCCAGAGGAGGCATGAGAGTAAAAAGAGTTCATCCAAAAGGCACAGTTAAAAAAAATTGACAGGGACTACATCAAACTAAAAAGCTTCTGCACAGTAAAGGAAACCATCAACAAAATGAAAAGACAACTGAACGATTGGGAGAAGATATTTGCAAACCATACTCAGATAAGGGGTTAATATCCAAAATATACAAAGAACTCATACATCTCAACAACAAAAAAAACAGTAACCCAATTAAAAAATGGGCAAGAGATATGAACAGAGATTTCTCCAAAGAAAATATATAGATGGCCAACAGGCACATGAAAAGATGTTCAACATCATTAACTATCAGGGAAATGCAAATCAAAACTACAATGAGATATCATCTCGCTCTGGTCAGAGTGGCTATAATTAACAAGACAGGAAAACAACAAGTGTTGGAGAGGATGTTCAGAGAAGGGAACCCTCGTACACTGCTGGTGGGAGTGCAAACTGGTGCAGCCACTATGGAAAACAGTATGGAGATTTCTCAGAAAATTCAGAATAGATCTACCATATGATCCAGCTATTCCACTGCCAAGTATCTATCCAAAGAACTTAAAAGCACTAATGCATAAAGATACTTGCACCCCTATGTTCATCGCAGGATTATTCACAATAGCCAAGACTTGGAAGCAACATAGGTGCCCATCAAGGGACGAATGGATAAACATGTGGTACATATACACAATGGAATACTACTCAGCCATAAGAAATTATGAAATCTGGCCATTTGTGACAACATGGATGGGCCTTGAGGGTATTATGCTAAGTGAAATGTCAGAGGGAGAAAGCCAAATACCGTATGATCTCACTCATAAGCAGAAGATAAAAACAATGACAAACAAACACATAGCAACAGAGATTGGATTGGTGGCTACCATAGAGGAAGAGGGGAGGGAGGAGGGCAAAAGGGATGATTGGGCACACGTGTGGTGATGGACTGTGATCAGTCTTTGGGTGGTGAACATGTTGTAATCTACACAGAAATAGAAATATATTGTGATGTACACCTGAAAGTTATACAATGTTATAATCCAATGTTACTGCAATAAAAAAAAATAAGAAATAAATAAATAATTGACAAAAATGTTAAATAGATACATGTTAACGTTATTCAAACAAAGTGTTAGATGCGTTTTAGGGTCTACTATGTAATAAATTTTGGTAATTACTACATTTGCACTTAAAAAGAATGTATAGTCATTGTTGAAGTGTCCTATACACATCTGTTTGAGAAAGTTTGCTAAACATGCTGTTCAAATATTCTATGCTTTCATTGATTTTTAAACTTTTCTAAAAAACAGCTTTATTGAGATATAATTGCTATACAACACGCTGCACATATCTAATGTATACAATTTTACATATGCATAGCCCTGTGAAGCCAACACAACCATCAAGGTAATGAACATATCCTTCACCTCTGAAAGTTTCCTTGTGTCTCTTTGGTATTTTTGTTGTTTTGTTGTAAGAACACTTAACATGAGATCTACCTTCTTAATACATTTTTGAGCGCACCATACAGTATTGCTAACTGTAGGCACTATGTTGCACAGCAGATCACTAGAACTTAATCATCTCGCATAACCGAAACTTCATGCCCACTGAACAATTTTCCATTTCCCCCTTCCCAAGCCCCTGGCAACTATTGTTCTACATTCTATACTCTACTTGTATGAATTTGAAAACACTATGAAAGGTCCTCAAAAAATTAAAAATAGAACTATATGATCCAACAATGCCATTTCTGGGAATATAGCCAAAAGAATTGAAATCAAGATCTTGAAGAGACTTGTGAATTCCCACTTTCACTGCAGCATTATGCACATTAACCAAGATGTGGAAACAACCCAAATGTCCGTCAACAGATGAATGGATAAAGAAAATGTGGGCTATTTATACCATGGAATATTATCCAGCCTTAAAAAAGAAGGAAATCCTGCCATTTGTGATGACATGGATGAACCTAGAAGACATTATGTTAAGTGAAATGAGCCTGTCACAGAAGGACAAATACTGCGTGATTGCACTTGTATGAGGTATTTAAAATAGTCCGACTTTTACTGATTCTGTAAAATCTACTGCTGTTTTTCCTACTGCTCAGTGAGAAAGGTGTGTCAAAATCTCCCACTCTGTGGATTCGTCTCTTTCTCCTTTGATTTCTGTCAGGGTTTATGTATTTTGAGATTATGTTATTTAGTGACTACAGATTTAGGATTGTTACGTCATCCTTTTGGAATGACCCGTTGATTATTGCGAAATGTCATTATTGCTAGAAATCCTTCTTCCCTTAGTGTCTACCTTGACAGGTTGCAATATAGCCATGCTAGTGACTAGTTTTACTTAGTATTTGTGCAATGTTTATTTTTCCATCCTCTTACTTTCAGCCTGTCTGTGGGTGCATATTATTTAAGATGTCTTTCTTGCAAGTAGCATATAGATGGGCTTCCACTTTTCATCCAATCTGACAGTCTTCTCCCTTAAATTGGAGCATTCTATGTACAATTTAATTTTTAGGATATAAAGCAAAATTGCATTTATAATTTATAATTTAATATAATATTGCCTTGCATCTTATTATTTACTTTCTACCTATTCGATCTTTCTTCTCTCTTAACTTCTTTAGAATTAATCAAGTTGATTTAAAATTCTACTTCTTCATTAGCTAGTAGGCTATAAATTATTTTACTATTATATTTAGTGGTTATTCTAGAGATTCTAGAATATATGCTTGACTTATTAGACTATAATTCAAATAAGTTTATACTTTACCACATCCCGAACAATGCAAGTTCTCAATAACACTTGAACTCCATTCAACTTCTGTTATAGGCAGAATGTTTGTGCCTGCCCCCAGTTTGTATGTAGAAGCTGTAGCCCCTCAATGTGTTGGTATTAGGAGCTGGGGCCTTTGGGAGGTAATTAGGTTTAGATGAGGTCATGAGAGTGGGGCCCCCATGATAGGATTAGTGTCCTTATGAGAAGAGACCAGAGAACCTGCTTTCTCTCTCTCTCTCTCTCTCACACACACACACACACAAACACACACACACTCTGCCATGTGAGGATACAGCAAGAAGACAACCTTCTCCAAGCCAGGAAAATAATTTGCACCAAGACCCTAATCTTGCTGGCACCAAGATCTCAGACTTCCAGCCTCTAGAACTGTGACAAATAAATGTCTACTGTTTAAGCCACCCAGTCTATGGTATTTTGTTACAGCAGCCCGAGCTCACAAAGACACCCTCTGTCCATCTTTTTTGCTATTGCTGCTATGCAATTTAGTTTTAAATATACACCTCTACCAGAGGGGAAAGGGGGAGGGAGGGAGGCAAAAGGGGTGATTATGCACACATGTGTGGGGATGGATCATAATTCATCTTTGGGTGGGGAACATGAGGTAATCCACACAGAATTTGAAATTCATTACAATATACATCTGAAAGTTAAAGGATGTTATTATCCAATGATACTGCAATAAAAAAATAAATAAATTTAATAAAAATAAATACATAAATATACACCTCACAAGATATTGTTATAATTGTTTTATACAGTAAATATTCTTTTGGTCTTATTCACATGTTTACTCTTTTCAATGATCTTTATTCTTTCCTCAATTTCTGTTTCTCTCTGAAATCATTTTCCTTCTGCCCGAAAAACACATTTTATGTTCCTTTTAATCCAGTTTTAAATTCTTGTAGAGCTTTTTTTATCCGAAAACATTTTTATTTTGCCTTCATTTTTAAAGGATATTTCACTGGGTATAAATTCTAGACTAATGGGCCTTTAAAGATGCCAAACTACTGTTATCTGACTTCCAGAGATTCTGTTGAAGTGTCTGATGTCTTACTTTTATTTCTTTGAAAGTAGGATATCATGTTTTTTCCCCTCTAAATATTTTAAAGATGTTCTCTTTGTCTTTGGTATTTAGTAGTTTTACTGTGATGGGATAGGTACCATGTGTGGAGTTTCAAGACTCTATTGAGTCATTGGCTTGAGGGCATTTATGAGTTTTACAACATCCTTGGCCTGTGCCCCTTTGAATATTCTCGCTTCCATACATTCTCTCTGTCACCACTTTATGGGACTCCACTTATGCATATTTTAGACCTTTTAACTGTCTCGTATGTTTCTTATTCTCTTTTCTTTGCTGTGCTTTTTTATTTTCCTCTTTGTGATTCAGTCTGGATCAGGATTTCTCAACTTTGACATCTCAGAAATTTAGGATTAGATAATTTTTTTGTTGAGGGGGCGGGGCTATCCTGTGCTTTGTAAAAAGTATAGCAACACTTCTGGCCTCTATCCACTAGATGGCAGTAGCATCCCCCGCTCATGACAAGAATATCTCTGGACATTGCTAAATATTCCCCGGGGGCCAAAACGCTCCTCGGTGAGAACCACTTGGCTTACTTCACAGGTACATTTTAGAGTTAACACCTCACTTATAATTCTGGGTCAAACTGCCTTCCCTTGAGAGTCAGAAGGTTGTAGGTGAGCTTCAACTAGCAAGCTCTCCGGGGTCTCTGTAAAGGCTTCTCTACAGAGGCCTTTCCTTCAAGACAAATGTCAATCTTGGGTAGATTTCCTTACTGAGAAGCACCCATTTCTCACTGGTTGCAAGACGCGGGGAAGAGGAAGGCCCCGAATAGAGCTGGCACACTTTAATCCAGATGTGGTACCCCAGGGAGCAGTGAGAACATCCTGGAGTATGTTCCTTGGTACTTTCCCTATCTCCCAAGTATTCAGAAGCCCCTCCAAACCTCTTCTCCCTTTTGGTTTCTCAGCGTTCTTCTGGGAATGCCACTCTGGGGAGATCAGACTTTCTGGGCCCTCCAGTGGAGAGGAAAATGTTAATAAGTGTGAGACATAGAATGAGCACAGGATGTGGGGTCAGGGAACTCTGCTCTAGGCTCAGGTCTGGCACCACACAGCAATATGATTTGGGGATGCAGTAACTTCACATCTCTGGGCCTGTTCCATCTGCTGAAAACCAGGGGACTAATCTAAATATTTTGTACTAATCTAACTTAATGGTTCTCTAATTCTTTCTTCTCTTGTGTTTATTCTGTATTTTTATCCATTAAGTTCTTAATTTATTATTGCTTTTTTCAGTGCTAAAATTTCTATTTGATTCATTTCTCAGGTGACAGTATCTACCTTTTATTCTATTTTCTTGAATATATTTATCACATGATTTTTAATGTCCTTGTTTGATATCTCCAATATTTGTATCACCTGAAGGTTTTCTGTCATTTGTTTCTTCCGTCTATCATGCCTGGTGATTTTTATTGTATTCTGGAGGTTGTGTGTAAACTATTGGAAAGACTGTGAATGCTATTATCTTTCTCCAGAGGATGTTTATGTTTTGTTGTGGCAGTGAGGTGGAGTAGGGACAGATCAGCTAGATATAAACGTGTTGAAATGATTCCATGCTGGTGTCAGCCTTTATGAAGGTTGGTCTGTTTATGGTTTTTCCACAATCCCAGGGCATTGCCCTTCAGGGTCTCAAATAAAAGTTGCATGAACTGATTAAAAAGTTTCTAAAAATTAGTAACTTTTTGGTTTTATACACCTTTTCATTCAGGGTTGTCTTTGTGTTTTTCTATCCAACATCATTCTTGTTTCCAGTAAGACCATTGGTAAAGCAACATTTTTAAAAGAATGCTCTACTGTTGTCTCTGAGATTTTCTTGAATGACACTGAACCTTTTGGAAAGTTTTGATGTTCATGCATGAGCATGACAGTTATATCCTTATTACTGCTTGGCCATCAGTAATGAGATACATCCTAATTTAAACAATGTTAAAATGTGAAAAGAAAAAAATACGTCTTAAAATGGATGGAATGCCATATGAACTAACATTAGAACAGTTGTTGATGAAGAGTAAATGTGAATTATTATTCTTATTTTGAGAATAGTATTGATGATCTAACATACATTTTAAAAGTCTCTCTAAAATTCGATAATAAGAACAATCAGATTAAAAAATGATGTGAACAGAAATTTCATCCAAGAAGATATACAGGGGGCCTCCCGGTGGCACAGCAGTTAAGTTCGCATGTTCCAAGGCCGGGAGTTCACTGGTTCGGATCCCGGGTGTGGACATGGCACCGCTTGGCAAGCCATGCTGTGGTGGCATCCCACATGTAAAGTAGAGGAAGATGGGCACGGAGGTTAGCTCAGGGCCAGTCTTCCTCAACAAAAAGAGGAGGATTGGCAGTAGTTAGCTCAGGGCTAATCTTCCTCAAAAAAAAAAAGAAGATATACAGATGGCAAATAAGCATATGAAAAGATGCTCAGCATTATATGTTGTTGGAGAATTGCAAATTGAAACAACAATGAGATACCACTACACATCTAATAGAATGGCTAAAATCCAGAACACTAACAGCACCGAATACTGGTGAAGGTGTGGAGCAACAAGAACTCTCACTCATTGCTGGTGGAAATGCAAAATGGTACAGCCATGTTGGGAGACAGTTTGTCACATTTTGCAAAACAAAACACACTCAACAATATGATCCAGCAATCACACTCCCTGGTAATTTACCCAGACGAGTTGAAAAAAACCGCACACAAATGTTTATAAGAGCTTTACTTGTAATTGCCAAAACTTGGATGCAACCAAGATGTTCTTTAGTAGGTGAATAGATAAATAAACTGTCGTATATCTAGACAGTGGAATATTATTCAGTGGCAAAAAGAAGTTAGCTATCAACCCATGAAAAGACAGGTTGGAACCTTAAATGCATGTTGTTAAGAAAAAAGCCAATATGAAAAGAAAACAGCAACTTGAGAAGGCTACGTACTGTATGATTCCAACTCTATCAGTTCTGGAAAAGGCAAAACTATGGAGACAGTAAAAAGATCAGTGGTTGCCAGGGGTTAGAGGGGAGACAGGGATGAATAGTAGTGCACAGAGGATTTTTAGGGCAGTGAAACTATTCTGTATGATACTATAATTGTGGATACTTACTGTTATACATCTGTCAAAACCCATAGAATTCACAGTACCAAGAATGAACCCCAGTGTAAACTACGGACTTTGGGTGGTTATGATGTGTCAATGTACACTTATCAGTTATAACAAATGTACCACTCTGGTGTGGGGTGTTGATAGCAGGAGGGTCTGTGCATGTGTGGGGCATGGGATATATGGGAAATCCCTGTAGTTCCTGTTTAATTTTTCTGTGAACATCAAATTGCTATGCAAAATAAGTCTGTTAAATTGCTCTACAAAATAAAATAAAGTCTATTAAAAATGTGAATAAAATCTCTCTAGCTGTGATGTAGAGAACAGGTTTAAGGAGTGAGTTCAAGGAGATTAGGTAGAAGGCTTACAAAAAGCCAAGTGAAAAATCACGAAGTCTTGAACAAGTGATAGTTGTGGGGCGGTATGAAGTGGTCCAGTTCGCGATATGTTTGAAGGCATGTTAAACAGAATTTCTGATAGATTGGATATAGGTTATTGGAGAAAGTGGAATTATAGATGAATCCAGGGTTTAGGTTTGAGCACCAGGAAGAATGGAATTAATATTTAATGAAATGAAGAAGGCAGGAAAAGAAGATTCATTAAGATGTAGGGTAGGTAGAAGATGGAAGATCAAGATTATGATTTAGTATCTATTAAGTATCTATTAAACATTAAAATGTAAATATGGAGTAGAAAATTGCATACATGTGTCTAGAATTCAACAGACAAGGCTAAGGCAGAGACATAAATTTGGAAATCCTCAGTGATTAGATAGCATTTCAGGAACGGTGAGGTTACCTAGGAGTAAGTTTAGATAGACAGAGGTTTGAAGGCATAGGCTTGGTGAAATTTAGTGCTAAAGATCTGGAAAAAGGGGAGAAATCAGAAACAAAGAGTGAGAAAGAATAACTCCTTAGGTAGGAGGAGAATCAAGGGAAAGTGGTATCTTTTAAACCAAGACAAAAAAATAAAGATGGAGGAGTCAATAGTGTTGTATACTGTTGCTAAGTTGTATTACGAAACACATTCTTTTAAAAGCATTCTTTTTAAAATAATTGTTGAATGTCATCACTTAATATTTTATTCAAGATTTTCATGTTATGATCATTCATAAATGAAGTGGAATCACAGTTTTCTTTCGTTGCTCAGTCATTATTTGAAGATTAACATTACAGTATCCTCTGGAAATTGTGCAGAATTATCTAGGTCAGTGGGGGATGTAATATAAGTGAAAACATTTTTCCGTGAGTTGAAAATTGGGGAAGCAGGGTTGTGGATATAAGGGGGCTTCATATACTATTCTCTATTTTTGTCTGTGTTTAAACTTTTCTGTAACAAAGTTAAAAATAACACAGTTCTCCCCCACTCTATTCCCTGTATTGGCATTTAACCACCTCACGCTGCCAGCTTCCATCCATGTTACCTCATGAATCCTTTTTGCCTTCCTGCGTTCCTCACTACTTTTTGTTTGTTCGTTTTGTGGTTGTAATGGTGAGACCCACAGATCCACGCTCCTCTCTCTTTCATAGTTCATCCAGGGGGAAGGGTCCAGCAGTCAGTGCTAGTGAAATTTAAAGAAAAATGTTGGAGATAATTGACATCTTTACAATGTTAAGTCAAACCCTCCATGGAAGTAGTAATCTTGCCACTATTCAGGTCTATTTGATCACTTTTAATAGGGTGTTAAAATTTTCTGTTAAGATGTTGTACGTTTTATTATATTCTGTATACTTATAATTTTTAAAATGCTATCTTATTTTCTACTACCTGTTCTAATTGATTATTGCTGGAATAAAGAAATGCTATTGATTTTTCTGTGTTCAGAAAGCTTGATGAACTCTCATTCTAACAGTTTGTTGATTCTGCTGGATGTACACTGCAAATTGTAATATCTTCTGTATTTAAAGACAGTTTTTACATTTCTCCATTTTTTTTATGGTCTCCATTAAGAATTATGTATGTGTACTGTCAACTTTCAGGATATAGCCTTTATTATGTTAAGAAAGTTCCTTTCTAGTCTGGTTTGTGATAATTTTTGTCATAAATGGGTGCTGAACTTCAGCTGATGTGTTTCTGAATCTCTTAAGAGGACCAGGTCATTTTTTTCCTTTTGGCCATTAATATGTTAAATTGTATTAACATATTTTATTATGCTGATTCATCATATTATTCTTGATATAAACCTTACTTCATCATCATGTAGTTATTTAAATAATACTGGATTTATTTATCTAATATTTGCCTTAAGATTTTGGCGATTATATTCATAAATGAGGTAAATGTGGGTTGTGTTGTTTTTAAACAAACTTTTTTTTGAGCAGTTTTATGTTTCAGAAAAATTGAGCAGAAAGTACAGAGAGTTCCTATATACTCCTTCACCCCTTCTCCCATTTCCTTTGTTATAACACCTTGCATTAGTGTGGTACATTTATTATAATTGATGAGCCATTATTGAAACATTATTATTAGCTAGAGCCTATAGTTTACATTAGGGTTCACTCTTGCTGTACATTCTATAGGTTTTGACAAATGTGTGGTGTCATGTATCCACCAATACAGTATCATACAGAATAGTTTCACTGACCTAAAAAACCTCTGTGCTCCACCTGTTCACCCCTCCCCCTTGACCCCAAGCCCTGACAACCACTGATCTTTTTACTATCTCCGTAGTTTGGTCTTTTCCAGAATGTGATATGGTTGGAATTATACAGTATGTGGCCTTTTCAGATTGGCTTCTTTCACTTAGTTATATGCATTTAAATTTCCTCCATGTCTTTTCATGGCTTGATAGCTCACTTTTTTTTAATCGCTGAAAAATATTCTGTTGTCTGGACATACCACAGTTTATCATTTCACTTACTGAAAGACATGGAATTGTGTTTTTGTGTATTTTCCTAATCTAGCTTGAGAATCCAGGTAGTACTAGAATATAAAATAAGTTTTTCTTTTTTTCTCTGTTCTGGATAATTCATGTAAAATGGGTTACCTGTGCCTTGAAATTTGGTGAAATGTCCTTTTAAAGTTGTTCAAGTCTTGGACTGTATCAGTCGCTATCCAATCAGAAAACAGAAACCACAGAGTAATTTGAACAGGAAAAGGAATAAAAGGAGTTATTAAATAATAATGAGGAACTCTAGGGAAGACAGAAGCAGCATCTATAGAGAAAAGTCTCTCCTTCTAGGGCTGAGGCAGAGTACCCAAAGGAGGAACAAATTTGGAAGATATTCAGCTGCCCCCACCAAAGGCTGAGGCTTAGACTTTGTTAGAGAGGATGTGACTAGCTCTCTGGGTGGTGGAAAAGTTACTGAGGTGCCATGGGCTCAGGCAGATAATGAGACATTTGCTTGTGGGGTGTCAACAAAACTTGTGGGAAGCTGCCATCTGGGGTGCTGATGATGGAACCGGATGGGAAGTCTGCCCCTGGAGTTCTGAAACTCAACAAGACACCACCTCCTGGAGCGCCTGGGAGACTCTCTAGAAAAGGGACTGGGAAGCTGTACACAGGCGGGTTCTTGAATTCGCTAGAGGTTGGCTGAGATGCCAGCGGAACTAACCAGCAGCTTCCTTCTGGATCACCTGTGAGATTCATTGGGAAGTCAGCTGGCTAGCCTGCAGAATTTGCCAACGAACCTCTTAATGGAGTTACACTGAACTTCCTGGGAAGCTGCCTGAGGGGTTGGTGGAACTCACTAGAATGCCACCATGGCGGTGCCGTTGAAACTTGCTGGAGGGCACTTAGTGCCACAGCTGTGCTGGTGCTGTAGGAGCCAGAGAGCGGAATTAGCACAGGGAAACTAGGGAGAGAAGTCCCTTCCTCTTGCAGTGTTCCTCCACAGCACTCTATTGACGAGGCTTAACTTTTGCCAGCTAGCAAAGAAGAAATGTTTACAAGGTCCACCTCTGGTATCACAATCCAAGGCAACAACGTAGGGAAGATTTGGAGCTGGGAGATAACAAGCTGATAGCTGGCACAGGGGCTTTACCTTTTGTTTGGAAGGAGGGCAAGGGTAGAGAGATTTTTGATTACTATTTCAATTTTTGTTAATGTTTGACTATTGAGCGTATTTAATTTCCCCTTGATCCAATTTTGGCATTTAATCTTTTCCCAGGAATTTGTCATTTACAGCTAGGCTGTCAAATTTATTGTCAACTAATTTTCCAAATATTTCTTTAAAAATAATATATAAAATAGTATATTCTGTATGTATATATATAATCCGTATTGACTTTTTTCATATTTATTGCTGTTAGTTTGCAAACTGGCCCCAGTACATGGAGGGCAGGGAGAGACTGAAAACAGAGGCAGACCACTCCAGATTGGTGGGTGGCAGGTTTAATAAGCAAGGGAACTTACCTAGGAGGCTTAGCTGTAGGTGGACGCAAGACGAGTAGATCTCCTCACCCACCTGCCAGAATCTTAAGAGTTTATATAGAGACTTTAACTGGGTGCAGTCGCATATACCATCCAGATTATCTCAACGATACCTCACTCTCTCAAGGTTACGTCTTTGAATGGCTCCTTCTGTAGGAACAGCAGGTGAAAGTTATATTCCAAAGACAGAGGAGTGAGGAGGAGCCTCTAATTGCCTGGGTCTGGCTCCCACAGGTTAACTGGCAATCATTTCCTCTCAGTGACCTCCTCCAACAATTAGAAAGGTTGTTAGTAATCACTGAAACAATTCATGTGCTTTCCTACATTCCCAGCCTCGTTATCATTTAGGGTGAGGACATGTGACTATTGGTTGGTCCAAACTAAAGAAAGGTGAGCAGAGTGTGACTTTCACATCAAGAAAGTTGAGAGCCAGTGTTCTTCATCCTTCTCTTCCTTCTTCTGCCATGGCTTCCATGGACCCCTGATCACTGCCTAGGGAGAGCCGGCCTGTGGATCGACTGACCAACAACTGTGATGTAAGCAAGAAATAAATATTTGTTGTGTTATGCCAATCAGATGTGGGGTTTTGTTATGTCAGCTATCCTTAATTACCCTGATTGGAAACAGCAATGCTTTTTATTTCTCTCTGTCTCCTTGATCAATTTTTCTGAGGGTTTACCTATGTTAGTAGCCTTTTCAAAAGAAAAATCAGCTTTTGGGTTAGTATAATAGAGTTGATAAAAGCACAAATTCTCAATCAAATCTCTACTCCTTATTAGCTTTGTGATCTTGGGAAGGTTATGTAATCTCTCTGTGCACAGCTTTGCTCATCGGGAAATTGAGAATGAATAATTTCACTTGTCTCTAAGGCCCAGTGTGAGGACTGAGCGAGTCAATATATGTAAGACAGTTAGAACAGCCCTTTGCATCCAGTGTATGCTGTAAACACATTAGCTGTTATTGTTATCTATATTCTTTCCCTATTTTATTAATTGTTGTTATTATCATCATTACTTCTTTCCTTCTTACTTCTTTGGATTTATTCTCTTATTTTCTAATGTTTTGGGGAAGCTTTAGCTCACTTATTTATAACCTCTCTTAGCTTCTGATAGATATTTTTTAAGACAAATATGCCCCTCACAGTACTGCCTTAGCTGGTTCCCAGAAATTTTGACATGGAGTGCCGTTATGCTCACTCAGCTATGAATTTAATACTTTCACTTACAAATTTCTCTTCAACCCCAGGGCTGTATAGTTGTAGGCTTTTGGTTTGCAGATATTTGGGGTTCCTATAAGACTTTACATTTGGTTTTGATTTGTAGTTTTATTGAATGATAGTTGAAAACTCTCTAAGATATTGCTTCTTTGCCATTTATTGAGGCTTTTTTGTGACTCCGTACTTGATTGAATTGTGTGAATGTTTCGTGTGTGCTTGGGAAAGAAAAAGTGTGCTGACTGGGTATAAAGTTGTTTATGTATCTTTTGGTTCATAGTTATTAGTTATCATGTATATGAATTTTTTATTTGTTTCCTTGAGCTATCTGTTTCTAGTACAAATGCTTCAAAATCTCTAACTACGACTACTGGTTTAACTATTTCTCCTCATAGTTGATCAATTGCTGTCAGAGATTATGTATATATGTTTATGTGCTAAGATATTCGTTATTATTGTATTGTTTGTATATTTTGTTCCTTTTATCAGCTCATGAATAACATCAACTTTTATTTATAATGATTTTTTGCTTTAAATTCTATTTAGTCTGAAATGTTGCCACAGCATATTTCTTTCAGCCACATTTGCATGGTATGTTATTTTTCACTCTATCCTTTTCATTTTAAGTGTGTTCAGTGTTGTGAATAAGGTTATGAATTGGTGAGAAGAAAACACATACATACCTGCTATAAGTACATGATTTATAAATGTATAAATCCCTTATTTATGTAATGAGAGTATCAGAATTTAATGGAGTGAACGTGGTAAAGCAGCCAAGAACAGGAGCATATCTTTGCATGACTGTTGCGTTGCTTTGTTTCATGTGGTGCACTGCAGCAAGAGACAGTTTCTGTGAAGCCTGTGTCCTGCCAGAGTTGAGTAAAATGCTAAATTTTTATTGTACCTCTGTCTTTTTAGTTCAGGCTGACAATGCAATTCCAGAATAGCTTATACTAAAAGTCATTTTTCCTTAGTTTATGAGAAGGCATATAAACATACAGTTTTCTTGATTCTTGAACTAAATTCAGCACCAGAGAGACCAGATCCTTATCAATACAGGGATGAGGATGGTGTCCTTGAATGATATGTTTACTTTCAGATTTCCAGTGTCCTGAAGAATCCTGCTTTCTTCAGACCGTTTTCTGGAAATAATTTATGGCTGGAGCTCGCTCTTAATATTAGTCAGGATGAGGCTATTCTCATATGTGGTTACAAATAAAAACCAAAAAGAATACAACAATGATTTGTTACTTTTCACTTACATTGTAGTTTGATGTGGGAAACATGGGTCTTCTGCACGGTCCAACCCACAAGGTGATTCAGGGGTAAAGGCTGCTGCAAGAGCTGTAACACATGGGCTTCAGAGTTGATCCAGCAAGGGAAAGAAACATCAGAGCGTCATAGTTTTAAAGGCCAGGCTTGCAAATGACTTGCATCACTTCAGGATAATTAGCACAGTCCAGAACTCAATCACATGTCCCCAGATTAGCCATCCAGAAGACTGGGATATGCCTTCTTTCTGCCAGGCTAAGAAGACGAAATGGTGGTGAACACTTAGCATTGCCACTGTCAAATTATCCAGTTGAAATCTTTGTCTTTTGATTGGTATATTTAATCCAGTTAAATTGGCTATAAATTTCAGTTATTTCTGAAATCTTATTTCACGTTTTCTATTTATAATACTTTCTTATTGCTTTTATCTTTCTCTTTTACTAACTTCCATAGACAAATTAAATTTTATTCTGGTAGTTTGAAGGACTTTAATTTTGTTAGTTATCCCTAACTTATTCAGCCTTATGGTCATTTGTTCTCCCAACCAGCATCTTAAATTTGTCAGTTTTCGTCTTCCGTTGAAGTAAATCTCTATCTTCCCCCATGGTCCTTCTTCTTTATCCTTGTACCTCAACCTATAGTTATCACTTACAAATGCACACTGGATACACTTTAATAATTTGGGAGCATATGTCATTGGTTATTTACTTACACAACAATATATTTTATTAAGTGATTTACTTCTCATATCTTACTGCTTTCATTGTTTACTGCTGGAGGACTTTCTGTAAGACTTCTTTCAGAAAGTCTCTAGCCATGGTAACATTTCTGAGGCATTCATTATTGGGAATACTTGTATTTTAGTCTCTTATTTAAGTGATAATTTAGCTGGTTATGAGATCCTATATTTGCAATTCCTTTCCTTTACCACTTTGTTATTATTACTCCATTATTTTTCATTTCATGTGTACTTGATTCTTGTCATTTCTTTTCAGGTGATCTGCTTTTACTCATTGAAGTTTTTCTCTTTCATTTGGATATACTTAAATTTGATAACTAGTTAAAGCTTTCAATTTTTTAATCTCCATGAACCTATTTAATCTTAGTCTTATGTATTTCTTTAATTTGGGGCATATTCCTAATCATTTATTTACATATTTTCTTCCCTGAATTATTTTTCTCTGATTTTATAATACTTGTATGAATACATACAAATCTTTTCCTATCATTTATATTGCTTAACTGTTTAAATTTTTCTTTTTCACTTAATGCTGCATTGCTGCCTTCTGTGAAAATCCTAGACTTGATATTTCAGCTCAATATTTCATTTTTTGATGGGATGTATTCAATTATTCAGCCTATCTATTTGGCCCTTTATCGCAACAATTCTATTTTTATGCCACTTATTTCTAATTAGCTCTTTTCTACAACTGCTTATTTCTCCTTGGCATTTCCAATATCCTCACTTCCTTCTTTGACTATTGTAGTGTGGATACTTAAAATTCTTATTTCTTTCATGTCCATGTATTCTGCTTCAATCAGAATAAATTGCTCAGTATATGGCTTTTAGATCTTTTTAAATAGTTGTGGACCTTGTGTCTGTTTATTCTCCTTCCCCTCCATTGTTTCATATTCCATTGGGCATATCTGCCATTGTGGTTGATAATGTGAACTTGGCAGATGTGGTTAAATCTTAGACCTACTTCCAGATGTGCTGAGGAAGTGGGAAATGTGGGGATAGTATTCATGAGTGAAGAGCTTTTGGAGTTACCATCTTGGCTCAGTTCTCTCCACTTTACCACACATTTTCCCAACCCTGGCTCAAGGAAGAGTCGTTGTTGCTTTTGAATGCTGTTGGGTCCATCCCAAAAGTTGACTCTCCAGGCTGTCAAATCATGGGGTGTTTTGTGGTAATGAAGGAGAGAAATAGAGGAAATAAGCAGCTGAGTCCTATCCAAACACAGATCCAGCACATCGACTAAAAACGATAGATATTTATTCAGTTCGTGAATTGTGAGTCAGCAGTCTAATCTGGACAGCTTTTCTGATATAACTAAAATTGCTCGCATGTCTGGGTGTGGGCTGTCTGTCAGATGTGACTGTCGCATCTGTGGGTTCCCAGGCTGCTGGCTGGAGAGATGTGGCTTTTTTCCACCTGTCTCTTATATCCACCCAGCAGGCTAGCCCAGGCATGTTCTCATGGAAAAAGCAGAGGTGCAGGAGTGAGGGAAATACCTGTACTCAAGCACTATTCAAGCCTCTAGGTATGCGACATTTGTTCATATCCCTTTGTCTGAAGCAAGTCATGTGGTCAAGCCCAGAGTTAGACTGTGAGGGTACTGAAAAGTTACATAGCAAAGGATGTGGCTATAGGGAAAAGTGAAAATAGGGGTTTTTCATGTATACGATAAAACTGTCATAAACTCGAGTAAAATCTTTTGGTGAGAAAAGACAGATATTTATGAGCCTGATGGTATATACTCTAGGCATTTCCTAATATAATACATATTATTATCCTTTACCTTCACCACACTTCCAGAACATTCTCACCTCTGGGAACTCCTATATTTGGAAGCATTCAGACATTACTCAACCTTCACTGAATCACAAAAGTTTGTCTGTACTTTAGAATTCTCTAGTTCTGGATTGGGAGCACTCAGGATTTCAGACTTTCTCTCCTTCATCACCACATATTTGGGAAATTAAAATACTTCACCATAGTTGAATTAAGTTTGACTAACAGATGCCGTAATCTAATACTTGCTATGCTCCAAATTGAGAAATTCTTCAATGTTGTAGATTTTATGAAATAAATTCATTTTTTTTCTATTGAATAGTCAAAGTTTAAGTTCTTGTATAGAAAGCTTACTTAGTTTGGGTTTACCTTTTAAGTTAGATAAACTTGGATGCTATGATGGCTCCTAACTTGTGATCACACTCAAAACAGAAAAATAGATGATGCATGGCAAAAAGATTGTCTGGAGGAAAGAGGAATGATGCTAAATTATAAGAAAGGAATTATTGTACTGCCTTTACCTAATTAAATCACTTACTTCACTGCAGGATTAACATATCCCTGATGGGCAATAATATTGATACTAAAAAAATTAGTAAGTCCTCTATCACCAAAGATATTAACGCAAAAACTTCAATTCTTGCCTGCAATCTTGGAGAAGGGATGTAGAATTAGGCTATACTAGAATATTTCTAAATTTTTCCCCCAACTCTGAGTCTACAATTAATTCAAGTTAGATTCTTCCCTGTTTCAAAGATATGAACATTATTATGTCCTATTAGTGTCACAGATGCCATCCAGTTAAGCTCTGTAGTGACTCACCTGTGTATTCACAAAACATTATAATCCTAGTAGAATTAAGGCACATGAACTTATTAAGAGTCAAAAATCAAATTCAAAGACTATGTATTCTCACTTCAATGACCTGCATATGATTTTGATAAACAAGTACTTTGCCTTGGTAAATAAAACTTGCAGATAAAATACTGATTTTTCCCTTGGTATTTTCTTAGTAGAATAGAAAATTTGCCTTGCCTTCTACTAACTTTAATGTGGCAGATTGGCATTACTTCTAGAGTGCAGTGAATAATATTTACATGAAAGGGGAAAGTTGGTCAGGCAAGCTTTTTAAAAAATTAGTGTCATTCAGTTGTTTAGTTCAAGAATTATTTACTGAGTGCTAGTATGGCAGATTCAGGGCTGAGAACAAGAAAACCAGAGATGAATAAAATCCGCTTCTCATCCTTAGGATCTTAAGAACTTACAGGTGAGGTAAATGAAGGTCTGGATACTACAATATTGAAAAAAGCTGTGCTTAATTATACATGGAGCACAATGGAACAACAGAAGGGGACACTTAGGCCAGTGGTTAGAGAAGGCTTCTTGGAGGAAATGAAATCTGAGCTGATTGAGGAATAAGTAGGATTAGAGGTTAAAAGTGTGTGTGTATAGAACACTGAACCCAATTATCAAATACCTGTTCTTTGAAAACATAATTTGTGTGTAGGGGAAGAAGACATTTCCTCTACCCACTCTAGGTCCTTCTGGCCAGACTATGAATTAAATTCATATGAGACAGAATAACAGGAGAAAATTAAACCAAGCTTTATAACAGGTACACATGGGAGAGACTCAGGAAAACTGGGCAGCTCACCAAAACAGCAGAGGTTCTCATCTTAAATACCATCTTCAGCTACAGACAAAGGAGGATATTGGGGTTGGGGGGCGTCAGTTACGGGAGATTACCAGAAAAGTACAGTAAACAAGAGTAAAGTTATTATGCAGATTTAAGTCCTTGCCTTCTGCATTGATAAGAGATTCTAGAGATAAGGTCATCCCCCCTTCTTACTGGTACAGAGGGAGACACCTTTACAGATGGAAATTTCCTTTACAAATGTAAATATGTCTTAGCAAGGGTTAACTTCTACTTTTCAGAGTTTCTCTTATGTCTGCAGTTTTTAAAAGTAACCAGGCCCAAATAATTCTCATGCCAAAGAGACATATCTTAGGGTGGCCAATTCCAATCCCCCAAAGGTGTTATGTGAAAACTGGTCACATACCAGGACATAAAGCAAGTCTCAACCAATTTTTAAAAATTAATATCCTATAGATCACATAATTCAATTAGGTAGCCTCAATACCAAAAGAAAATTAGAAAACTCTCATGTGTTTGGAAATTAAGAAACACACTTGCAAATTACTCATCAGTCAAATAAGAAAGCAGAAAAGAAATTTAAATTACTTAGATAATAATGAAAATTCTATAAAGCAAAACTTGTGAGATGCACCTAAAACAGTATTTGGAGGAAAATGTTTAGCTTTTAATTCTAATATTAGAAAGTGAAAAAATCCTGAATATAATGAATTTAGCATCCCACTGAAGTTAAAAAGCCAACAAGGAATCAGTGTCACACAAAAGGAGCAATACTAAAAATAAAAATAGAAAGTATCAACCAACTCAAAATGTACTTCTTTAATGTGGTAGGCTGAATAGTGGTTCCCCAAACATATCCACATCCTAATCGCTGAAATCTGTGAATGTTACCTTACACGGCAACAGAGAATTTGCAGATGTGATTAAGTTAAGAATTTTGGGATTAAGAAGTTATCTTGAATCATCTGATTATACCCTAAATGTAGTCGCAGGGTCCTATAAGGAGAAAAGAAAGTGAAAGAAAGAAGAAGACAATGTGACAACAGCAGCAGAGATTGGCATGAGGTAGCCACAAGCCAAGAATAATGGTTAATTTGATGTGTGAACTCAACTGGGCCATGGCTTTGCCCAGACATTTGATCAAACATTATTCTGGGTGTGTCTGTGAGGGTGTTGCTGGATGAGATTAACATTTGAGTTGGTAGACCAGTAAACCAGATTGCCCTTCCTAGTGTGGGTGGGCCTCATCCAATTAATTGAAGATTTGAGTAGGAAAAAAGGGCTGAGGAAGAGGAAATTCTTCCTGCCTGACTGCATGAACTGGGACATTATCTTTTCTTGCCTTTGGAGTGGAAGTGAAACATCAGCTCTTCTGGGGTCTTGAGCCTGCTGGCTTTCAGACTGGAACTTACACCATTGGCTCTCCTGATTCTCAGGCCTTCAGACTCAGACTGAACTACACCACCTGTTCTCCTGAGTCTCCAGCTTCCCAACTGCAGATCTTGGGACTTCGTAAATTGCCTGAGCTAATTCTTTGTAATAAATAAGTATATGTATATATATATATATATATGTATGTATGTATGTATATATATATATATATATATACACACACACACACACACACACATACACACATCCTGTTGCTTTTGTTTCTCTGGAGAGCCCTGATTAATACACTAAGGAATACTAACAATCTCTAGAAGCTAGAAAAGGCAAGGAATAGATTCTTCTCTGAGCCTCCAGGAGCAATACAGGCTTGCTGACATCTTGACTTTAGCTCTGTGAGGTTCGTTTCATATTACTGGCTTCCAGAACTGTAAGAGAACAAATTTGTGTGGTTTTAAGCTACCGGGTTTGTGGTAATTTGTTACAGCAGCTATAGGAAACTAATACCACTAGTGAAATGGACGAACTTCTGTCAGGATTGATCATGAACAAAAGAGAGAAGGAACAAATACACAACAATATGAACAACAAAAAATAGGAAATAACTACAAATGCCATAGACATTAGAATATAGTAAGAGGATATTATCAACAACTTTGTAAGAATAAATTTGAAATCTTCGGTGAGATGGAAATATATTATTACTAAAACTAATTAATGAAATGAAAAACTTGAAAAGTGATATAACCGTTAAAGAAATTGAACAAAGAGCTAAGATTTTCCCACAAAGATCTACAGAATGTTTAAGAAAAACTTTCAGTCTTTCACAAACTATTCCTTAACACAGAAACAGAAGGAATACTACCCAGTAGATTTAGTGAGATTATCATAATTTTGATATCAAAACCTTACAAAAACAGCATGATAAAGGAAAACTAAAGACCAGCTTAACTCTTGAACATAAATGCAAAATTATAAATAAAATGTTAGTAACTGAATCCAGAAACCTATTAAAAAAATACATCATGACAAAAATGGGTTAATACCAAGAATAAAAGTTAGATTAACATTAGAAAATCAACATAAAACTTACAGGAGAAAAATAGTAAATCATAAAAGCATTTCATTAATTGTAGAAAAAGCATTAGATATAATTCAATACTTATTAAAACAACTAGTAATAAAAAGGCATTTCAATAAATTGATATAGCATATTTAAAAGAACACAGAAAATATCATACATAATGGCGAACAGTTAAAATTATTTCCTTTAAATCAGAAATAAGGCAAGTATAGCTGTAATTGCCCTTCTTATTCAACATTTTCCTAGAAACCCTAGCCAACTGAGTAAGGCCAGAATAATTTATAATTTATGAGAAGAAAAAACGCCTAGTGCTTAAAAGTTCCTTGTGCTCCACTTCGGCAGCCTGTGTTCCCAGGTTCAGATCCCAGGTGCAGACTTACTCTTCTCATCAGCCATGCTATGGAGGCATCCCACATAGAGAGTAAAGGAAGATTGACACAATGTTAGCTCAGGGCTAATCTTCCTCAAGCAAAAAAAGAGGAGGATTGGCAACAGATGTTAGCTCAGGGAGAATCTTGCTCACAAAAAAATAAATAAAGGAAGAAATAAACCTGTCATCATTTACTGATGACAAGAGTGGCTCTGTCTAAAATGCAAAAGAAGTTTTAGATAAATTATTACAATTATAAGAAAATTTAGCAATTTTGCTGAATACAAAGTCAATATAAAATCAATTACAACTTTTTACAACAGTACCACTTGGAAAGTAAATTTTTTTAAAATAGCATTTACAAAAATCTCAAGAAAAATACAAAGTACCTAGAAATAAATTTAACAAAAGATGTAAAACATCTTTAAGGAGAAAATTAGGAAACTGTATTAACAGCATTCAAGAAAACCTGAATAGATAGAGTGATGTACTATGTCAATGGACTGGGAGACTCAGTGTCCTAAAGTTGACAACTCTTACAAATCCTTCTATCAGTTCAGAACAATTTTGATCAGTGACATATGGGATTTTGTATAAGTATTTGTAAAAGCGTCTTATCCTTTTCCCCAAAAAGGTGAAATTTTGACAGTGTTTTCACTTCACTTTGTTAAATTATAAGCACACTGTTCTTAAGAAATGGGCATAAACTTTTTATGTGAAACTTGTTTTGGGACCTGCTTTTTTTTTTTTACATTTTTTTAATTAATATTATGGTAGATTACAACCGTGTGAGATTTCAGTTGTACATTATTGTTAGTCATGTTGTGGGTACACCACTTCACCCTTTGTGCCCTCCCCCCACCCCCCCTTTTCCCTGGTAACCACCGATCAGTTCTCCTTGTCAATATGTTAACTTCCACCTATGAGTGGAGTCATATAGAGTTCGTCTTTCTCTGACTGGCTTATTTCGCTTAACATAATACCCACGAGGTCCATCCATGTTGCTGCAAATGGGCCAATTTTGTCCTTTTTTATGGCTGAGTAGTATTCCATTGTGTATATATACCATATCTTCTTTATCCAATCATCAGTTTCTGGGCATTTAGGTTGATTCCACGTCTTGGCTATTGTAAATAATGCTGCGATGAACATAGGGCTGCAAGGGACTGTTGGGATTTCTGATTTCAGGTCCTTAGGATAGATACCCAGTAATGGGATGGCTGGGTCATAGGGTATTTCTATTTTTAACTCTTTGAGAAATCTCCATACTGTTTTCCATAGTGGCTGTACCAGTTTGCATTCCCACCAACAGTGTATGAGGGTTCCTTTTTCTCCACAGCCTCTCCAACATTTGTCGCTCTTGGTTTTGGATGTTTTTGCCAATCTAACGGGTGTAAGGTGATATCTTAGTGTAGTTTTGATTTGCATTTCCCTGATGATTAGTGATGATGAACATCTTTTCATGTGTCTATTGGCCATACTTATATATTCTTTTGAGAAATGTCTGTTCATGTCCTCTGCCCATTTTTTGATTGGGTTGTTTGTTTTTTTGTTGTTAAGCTGTGTGAGTTCTTTGTATATTATGGAGATTAACCCTTTGTCGGATAAATGGCTTGTAAATATTTTTTCCCAATTAGTGGGCTGTTTTTTTGTTTCAATCCTGTTTTCCCTTGCCTTAAAGAAGCTCTTTTGTCTAATGAAGTCCCATTTGTTTATTCTTTCTATTGTTTCCCTCAACTGAGGAGTTATAGTGTTCGAAAAGATTCTTTTGAAACTGATGTCAAAGAGTGTACTGCTTATATTCTCTTCTAGAAGACTTATTGTTTCAGGCCTAATCTTTAGATCTTTGATATATTTTGAGTTTATTTTGGTGTGTGGTGAAAAAGAATGGTCAATTTTCAATCTTTTTCATGTGGCTGTCCAGTTTTCCCAGCACCATTTGTTGAAGAGATTTTCTTTTCTCCAATGTAGGCCCTCCGCTCCTTTGTCGAAGATTAGCTGTCCATAGATGTGTGGTTTTATCTCTGGGCTTTCAATTCTGTTCCATTGATCTGTGGACCTGTTTTTGTACCAGTACCATGCTGTTTTGATCACTGTAGCTTTGTAGTATGCTTTGAAATCGGGGATTGTGATTCCTCCGGTTTTGTGTTTCTTACTCAGGATTGCTTTAGCAATTCGCGGTCTTTTGTTGCCCCATATGAATTTTAGGATTCTTTGTTCAATTTCTGTAAAGAATGTCCTTTGGATTCTAATTGGGATAGCATTGAATCTGTAGATTGCTTTAGGTAGTATGGACATTTTCACTATGTTTATTCTTCCAATCCATGTGCATGGAATGTCTTTCCATCTCTTTATGTCATCGTCAATTTCTTTCAAGAAAGTCTTGTAGTTTTCATTGTATAAATCCTTCACTTCCTTGGTTAAATTTATCCCAAGGTATTCTATTTTTTTCATTGCGATTGTGAATGGGATTGAGTTCTTGAGTTCTTTTTCTGTTAGTTTATTGTTAGTGTACAGAAATGCTACTGATTTATGTATGTTGATTTTATACCCTGCTACTTTGCTGTAGTTGTTGATTGTTTCTAATAGTTTTTCTATGGATTCTTTGGGGTTTTCTATATATAAGATCATGTCGTCTGCAAACAGTGAGAGTTTTACTTCTTCATTACCTATTTGGATTCCTTTTATTTGTTTTTCCTGCCGAATTGCTCTGGCCAACACCTCCAGTAGTATGCTGAATAGGAGTGGTGAAAGTGGGAACCCTTGTCTTGTTCCTGTCCTCAGAGGGATGGCTTTCAGTTTTTGTCCGTTGAGTATGATGTTGGCTGTGGGTTTGTCATATATGGCCTTTATTATGTTGAGGTAATTTCCTTCTATACCCATTTTATTGAGGGTTTTTATCATAAATGGATGTTGGATCTTGTCAAATGCTTTCTCTGCATCTATTGAGATGATCATGTGGTTTTTGTTTCTCATTTTGTTAATGTAGTGTATCACGTTGATTGATTTGCGGATGTTGAACCATCCCTGTGTCCCTGGTATAAAACCCACTTGGTCATGGTGTATAATCTTTTTGATGTATTGCTGTATTCAGTTTGCCATAATTTTGTTGAGGATTTTTGCATCTATGTTCATCAGTGATATTGGTCTGTAGTTCTCCTTCTTTGTGTTGTCCTTGTCAGGTTTGGGGATCAGAGTGATGTTGGCTTCATAGAATGTGTTAGGGAGTACTCCATCTTCCTCAATTTTCTGGAATAGTTTGAGAAGGATAGGTATTAAGTCTTCTTTGAATGTTTGGTAGAATTCTCCAGAGAAGCCATCTGGTCCTGGACTCTTATTTTTGGGGAGGTTTTTGATTACTGTTTTTATTTCCTTACTTGTGATTGGCTTATTCAGATTCTCCATTTCTTCCTGATTCAGTTTGGGGAGGTTGTAGGAGTCTAGGAATTTCTCCATTTCTTCTAGGTTGTTCAATTTGTTGGCATATAGTTTTTCATAGTATTCTCTTATGATCCTTTGTATTTCATTGGTATCTGTTGTGATTTCTCCTCTCTCATTCCTAATTTTATTTATTTGAGATTTCTCTCTTCTTTTCTTGGTGAGTCTGGCTAAGGGTTTGTCAATTTTGTTAATGTTTTCGAAGAACCAACTCTTTGTTTCATTGATCCTTTCTACTGTCTTTTTTGTTTCAATATCGTTTATTTCTGCTCTTATTTTTATTATTTCCCTCCTTCTACTGACTCTGGGCTTTGTTTGTTCTTCTTTTTCTAATTCTGTTAGGTGTCATTTGAGGTTGCTTATGTGAGCTTTTTCTTGTTTAGTGAGGTGAGCCTGTATTCCAATGAATTTCCCTCTTAGGACTGCTTTTGCTGCATTCCAAATGATTTGGTATGTCGTGTTCTCATTTTCATTTGTCTCCAGATAATATTTGATTTCTTCTTTAATTTCTTCAATAATCCATTGTTTGTTCAGAAGCATGTTGTTTAGTCTCCACATTTTTGCACCTTTCTCTGCTTTTTTTCTTGTAGTTGATTTCTAGTTTCATAGCATTATGATCAGAAAAGATGCTTGATATTATTTCAACTCTCTTGTATTTATTGATGCTTGCTTTGTTTCCCAAAATATGGTCAATCCTTGAGAATGTTCCATGTGTACTTGAGAAGAATGTGTAGCCTGCTGTTTTTGGATGAAGTGTTCTATATATATCTATTAAGTCCATCTGGTCTAATTTTTCATTTAATTCTATTATTTCCTTGTTGATTTTCTGTCTGGATGTTCTGTCCATTGGTGTTAATGGTGTATTGAGGTCCCCTACTATTATTGTATTGTTGTTGATGTCTTCTTTTAGTTCTGTTAAGAGTTGCTTTACAAATTTTGGTGCTCCTGTGTTGGGTGCGTATATATTTATAAGTGTTATGTCCTCTTTGTGGAGAGTCCCTTTTATCATTATATACTGTCCCTCTTTGTCTTTCTTTATCTGTTTTGCTTTGAAGTCTACTTTGTCTGGTATTAGTATAGCGACACCTGCTTTTTGTTCATTATTAGCTTAGAGTATTGTTCTCCATCCCTTCACTCTGAGTCTGTGTTTGTCTTTGGGGCTGAGGTGTGTTTCCTGGAGGCAGCATATAGTTGGGTCTTGTTCTTTGATCCATCCCGCCACTCTGTGTCTTTTGATTGGGGAGTTCAAGCCATTTACATTTAGAGTGATTGTTGAGATGTGGGGGCCTACCGCTGCCATTTTATGTCTTGTTTTCCAGTTTTCTTCAATTTCTTTTGTTTCTTGTCCCATGGTTTAATGTGTTCTGATGAAGAGCTGCTACTCTCTGTTGTTGTCCTTCTACTTATCTCCTCTGCTCTTGGTTTTGTAGCCCCTTTCCTTTTTTTGATTTTTCAGAAGTGAGGGTTTTTCTGAGGATTTCCTGAAGAGGAGGTGTTGTGGCAATGAACTCCCTTAATTTTTGTTTATCTGCGAAAGTTTTTATTTCTCCATCGTATTTGAAGGATATTTTCGCTGGGTAGAGAATTCTTGGCTGTAGGTTTTTGTCCTTCAGATTTTTGAATATATCATTCCACTCTCTTCTAGACTGTAAAGTTTCTGCTGAGAAATCTGCTGATAGCCTGATGGTGGTTCCTTTGTAGGTTAATTTCTTCTGCTTGGCTGCCCTTAGTATTTTCTCCTTGTTGTTGACTTTTGCTAGCTTCACTACTATATGCCGTGGGGTTGGTCTTCTTGCATTGATAAAGTTTGGAGATCTATTGGCTTCTGTCACATGAAGTTCCATCTCTCTCACCAGATTTGGGAAGTTCTCAGCCATTATTTCTTTGAATAGGCTTTCTGCCCCTTTCTCCCTTTCTTCTCCCTCTGGTATACCTATAATCCTTACATTGCATCTCCTAATTGTGTCTGATAATTCTCGGAGAGTTTCTTCATTTCTTTTTAGTCTTACTTCTCTCTCCTCCTCTGCTTGCAGCATTTCTATATTCCCATCTTCCAAACTGCTAATTCTTTCCTCCATATTATCTACCCTACTGTTCAGTGCATCTAGATTTTTCTTAATCTCCTCTATTGTGTTTTTCATTTCCAGTATTTCTGTTTGGTTCTTCTTTATAGTATCAAACTCTTTTGTGACATAGCTCCTGAACTCATTGAGTTGTCTATCTGAATTCTCTTTTAACTCATAGGGTATTTTAATGATGGCTGTTTTGAAGTCATCGTCATTTAGGTTATATATTTCATTTTCTTTGGGATTGTTGTCTGTGTATTTGTTATTTTCCTTCTGTTCTTGAGATTTAATGTATTTTTTCATATTGCTTGATGTTGTAGCTTTGTGCCTCCACATAGAGATAGAGTTTAGTTACTCCTTCCACTTGTTTCTGCTGGTGTGGTGGGGGAGGAGCTGTTTATACTGCACCAACCAGGAACCCTATCAGCTGTTGCTAACTGGGCCTGGGCCCCTCCTCGTAGTCACAGTGGTCCTGTGGGTTCCCTCTTCTGCCGTGGGGGCTGTCACGGGGGGGGCTTCAGGCTGCTGATGCCTACTGTTGCAGACTACCTAGACGTGCTCCCTCCTTAGGGTCTGCAACGGTGTTATAGGCTTTTCCAGCGGCAAGGGGTAGGATCACTTATGTTTGCTGCTCCGTCACTGTCGGCACCTGCAAAATCTCACTTGTCCACTATGGGTCACAGCAGAGCTATTGGCATCTTCTACAGTCTGTGGTTAGCTCACTTAGCTATGCTACTTTTGTCCCGGGGTCTTCCAGCCTTGTGGCTGCCAGATGGGTGCTCTCTACTAGTGCTGTGCAGAGGCTTTCGCTGAGGCTGCTGTGAGACTGTAGGGTTTCCCCCTAGGCTATGGAGCCGGGTCACTGGAACTCCACCCAGCCCCAGTCCTGTCCCCCAGGATCTCGGGGAGTGCTTTGCCCTGTCTGGGGGATAGCCGGAGACCTTGATTTCAGTGGTAGCTGGCCAGCTGCTTCCCTGCCTGATATTCTCCTCTCCGGGACCCTCCCAGTGTTGTGAATGCTGGGTGGGGCCCCTCCGCTAATGGCAGACAGAGAGTTTTGTCTGCTGCCCGGGCAGAGCTCTGGAGCTTCCCCCCCGGGCCGCGGAGCCAGTTGCTGGAGCTCCATCCAGCCCCAGTCCTCTCTGAGATCTCCGGCAATCCCATGCCCTGCCAGGCAGGCAGTGGCAGCTGGGGGGCTGCCGCGCCCTCTGGGATTCTCTCTGGGGCCCTCCGGGTGCCATGGACGCCAGGCAGGGCCTCCCCGCCAATGGTGGGGCAAGGCTCTCCCCGCGAACTCAGGTGTGTAACTCTGGAGCTTCCCTCTGAGTTTAGGAGTAATTGCGGGAGGCTTAGGTAGGGCTCTGGTCACCTGTTTCCACCGTCGCTCCTCTGGTGTGCGCTCCCTCCTGCCCTAGGTGTGTGTTGATGTTCTGGGGGCATCCGTTGGTAGAAAGCCGCTTGCAGGTACTAGGCTGTTCGGTCGGGGTCGGAGAGTTTTCACCTATCTCACCTCCTCCCGGAGGGAAGTCCATCTGCCTTCCAATGTATAGCTGCGTGGGTCTCTCAGACGTCCTGAGATGCGATATGGATGTCCTTTGTTAAGCGATGAATGTCCAACTAATTGTAGACTCGACAGGGGAGAGACAAAGAGGACTACTCATGGCACCATCTTCCCAGATCTCCTGAACCTGCTTTTGAGGAGAGTTTAAGAAAATGAAAACGTGTTTATACCTGAAAATACAGTCCTGTAAACAAGTTATTTCTATTTGAGAGAAAATAGAAGAAACTACACTCATACTTGTGACAGCTCTTGCCCAGTCTCATATAAAAGTTTTGGTATTAGAGTACAGCTCGCCTGGCGTCACTGCACATAGAATACCCATCTTCCTGGGTCTTTCTGGAAAATGCTGAACTCTGTTTTGGAGCACTATACACAGACTGAGAGGACTTCAGTCTCCTTGTGCAGCCTGGAAGAAACAACCCTTGCAGGAAGAGGTCACTATGCACTCCTGCTGGGAGTCAGCAGCAGCCAAGGCAGAGAGACTGGCTGATCCCATTAAATAGCGCATGCCTGAAACTTGCCTCATAGCCATTAGCCGGCTCCCTGCTTAGCTTGCTGAAGGAAATTAAATTTAAACTGTGTGTGTGTGTTCGGTAATTTCTCTAAGTATCACCTATCCTTTGACATTCTAAAACTTGAGTTAATACTCAGAACAAAACACAATGAAAACCTCAAATATGATTAGTTGATGCTAACTTTTTGGAAACACAAAGAGCAAAGAATAGTTGGAATAATTTTTTTAAAGAGTAAGAACTTGCCTTATGAGATAAAGATAATTATAAAAGAATAACTGCAAGAAATAATGCAGTGCAGTGATAGGCAACTTGACAAATGGAAGAGAATCAAGAGCCCAGAAAGGGAAACATATATAATTGTCACCTTATTTATGAAACAACGGCCTTGTGGCTCCAAATGGAAATGATGGACTGTATAATTAATAAATTAATAATGCTCTAATAACCAATTAGCCACAAAAGAAATGATGAAATTTAACTTCCGCACCATAGATAAGATTTAATCCCATGAGATTAAAAGTTTGAATAGGAAAGTCAAAACTTAAAAGCTTTTAGAAGACGTTATAGGAGAATAACCTTCTGATCTAGAGTAGGGAAGCATTCTTAAGAAAGACATAAAAAGCAGGTCGTAATTTGAAAGAAATCAAAATGATTATATTTTAAAAAAACCATAAAGAGAATGAACAACAAGCCACAAAATTTAATAATTAGCGTTCAAACTATGCAAAGAACTCCTACAAATTAAAAAGACCCCCTTGTAGGAAAATGGACAAAAGTCTTAGAGAGCACTTTGCAGAAGAGGCAGACTGAATAGGGAACGAACATGTGAAAAGATGCTCCACTCGTCAGTGGTTAGATACTAGTCACATCCACTAGACTGGCAAAAATGTAAACATGTGGCGATATGAAGTGAGGATATGAATGTAGAGCTGTAAGAACATTCATAAGCTGCTAGAGAGAGTATATATTGGTATAAACATCTTTGAAAACTCTTTGACAGTATCTAATAAATTTGAACATCACATATCAAGTGAACCAGCAGATCCATTCCTGGGTACAGACCCCAGAGAAACATTTTCACATGGGCACGAGCAGATAGAGACAGTAATTCTGTAACAGGAGAGTCACTAATAGCAGAAACGCTAGAAGTAGCCTAGAGGTCCATCAGCAAGAGAGTGGATAAATAAATTGAGATGTATTAAAAAAACTGGTTACTATAAGATAGTGAGAAGGGATGTATTTCGGCTACAAGGATCAATACGGGTGAAACTCAGGAAAATAGTGCATGATTCCATGCAATATAAACAACTAAACATCATCACTATATAGAGATATAAGCATATGTGTTACAACTTTGGATAAGAGCAAGGGAATCATAAACACCACATTTGGGACTTTGATCACCTTCGTAACAGAGAGTGAGGGATGGGACACTGGAGGAACATGCAGCAAACTTCAGAGTTAAGGGCAATATTCTTAGCTTAAGCTAAGCTAACTGGTGGGTTCACGGTTGTTTGTTTTATTGTTGTTCTTTATATACTTTACATCTTTTTAGAAACATGTTTTAGAAACATTGTATAAACATTCCTTTGAATTTGTTCAATCATTATTACATTTTTAAAAAGAGTAGGTGTGTCTTGGGGGTCATTTGGGATCAGTGGGCAGAGAGAACAGTATCTGCCAAGGGACAGAAGTGGCCAACAGTCCAATACTTGGGGAAGGATGAAAGCTGAGCGATATTAAAGGAGTCTATACTGTGAGTCAGGTGTAAAGGGGTGAAAGCAAATCTGGAGAGGTAGACGTGAGTCAGGGAGGGACTTCCAAGCAAGTACAGAATTTCTACTTTCTGCTGCAAATGATCAAAAACATTGTGAAGGGATTTTAAATAGAGAATGACAGTCATAGTGCATTGTACATAAATTACTATTGTAATGACACAGTGTTGAGCTGTGGCTCTCCATGCTGGCTGCATAATAAAATCACAGAGGGAGCCCTTTAAAAATACAGGGCCTGGGCTCCACCCTCAGATATTCTGATATAATTAGTTGGAAATGGATCTTGGGCTCAGATGTGGCCAGGTGAAGAGGGTTGGTTTGACAAGAATGATAATGATGATGATTGTGGTAGGCAGACTTTCCGGGTGGCTTCCAGTGATTTTTGCCACCTGGTATTCAAGCTGAAGTGACTACTCCTCCCGTTGAGTGTGGGCTGGACCTAGTGACTTGCTTGAAGTGAATCAAATATGACAAAGGTGATGGAATGTCACTTCTCAGATTTTATTACAAAAGACTGTGACTTCTGTCTTGTTAGCTTATTCTCCCTCTCCTCTTGACTGCTCACCCTGATGAAGCCAGGGTTCAGCATGTTTTGAGCTGCCCCCATGGAAAAGTCCATGTGGCAAGGAACAGACGGGGGTTTCTGCCGAATGGGCCATGAGGAATTGAATCCTGCCTACCACCACATGAGTGAGTGTGTATTAGATTCTCCCCCAGTCAAACCCTGAGATGACTGCAGACTCAATGGACACCTTGGTTGCAACCTGTAAAAGACCCTGAATCAGAGGACCCAGCAGAGCCACACCCAAATTCCTGACCCAGAGAGACTGTGAGATAATAAATGTTGTTACTTTGAGCCACTACCTTTTGGCGTAATGTGTGATGCAGCAGTAGGTAATTGATAGAGTGATGATGATTGTGGTGGGCAGAATAGTGGATCCCCAAAGATGCCATGTCTTCATATCTGGAACCCGTGACTATGTTAGTTACATGGCAAGGGGGCATTTAGTTTGCTAATCTTGAGATGGGGAGATTATCCCACTGGGTCCAATGTAATCACAGAGGTCTTTATATGAGAAAGAGGAAGGCAAGAGAGTCAATGTCAGAGTGATGTATTGCTGGCTTTGAAGATGGAGGAGGGGCCACAAGCCAAGGAAGGCGGGTGGCTTCTAGAAGCTGGGAAAGGCAAGGAAACAGGTTCTCCCCTAGAGCTTTCAGAAGAACCTCGGTCCTGCCAACACCCTTATTTTAGCCCAGTGAGACCCATTTTGGACTTCTGACCTCCAGAACTGTAAGATAGTACATCTGTGTTGTTTTAAGCTAGCGAGTTTGTGATAATTTGTTACAATAAGAAATTACTGCAACAATGTTAATACTAATAACAATAATGATAAAAATAACATCACCGTTTATTCAATACTATGTGCCTGGAAGTGTGTTGCAGAGCTTTACGTGTGTTATATTATAGAATGCCCAAACAACTCTATGAGATAGGCACTTTTATCATCTTTATTTTACAGATAAAATCAGGGCTCAGAAGATCAATAGACTTGCTCAAGTTACATACTTAGTAAGTGACATTCCTGCTTAAAAAAAAAAAAAACGCGCTTTTTTTCCCCCCAACATTTTGCCATGCTGCCTCCCACAAGACTTTCAAATTGATTGGACCAGGGAGGTGAGAGATGGAATGCAGAAAACAGAAAACAGGTTTCTCTCCAATTTACCTACAGTGCAGAGTGAGATGGTAGTAATCACACCGGAACTGCTTTTTGCAAATGAGTCCAGTTGCTTTCATAACAGGCATGTGGGAGGTCATGCGCCTATTCTGATAATGCTGCCATTGCCAAAAGTCCTCTTTAAAATGCCTCACTTGGTCATCATCAGACCTGGTAGCGTATTTCTGGAAACCTCTTCACGTGAGATAGTATTAATCCTTTAAGAGTCATTCCAATTTTCAGAAATAGCCAAGATTCTTTCAGAGCAAAATGGAGGACGTCAGTGACCTGTCATAAATGCCTGAGAAAATCAAAGCAATACCTAAAATGTGTTTATTCCTGACAGTGCTAAGGGCTTTACAAGCTTTTTTATTTTTTAATTTAAGCATCAGAGTAAGTCTACGTGGTAGGTGTCCTTACTACCCTACTTCAAACATGAGGAAATTGGCACTTAGAGAGATTAAGCAACTTGCCCATGGTCTGACAGCTAATAAGTGGTCCAACAAGATTGTAAACTGAGGCTGGCTGGCTCCAGGTCCTGTACTCGCAACAGCTGTGTATACTGCCTTCCAGAAATTGCCTTCTGAGCTCCCTATGGGTAATGCTGCTATGAGGTAGAGTGATTGTATACTTATTTTATAGAAGATTGGCTATCATTAGCTTCAATCCAATGTAGATCAAGCAGGTTAGATCAGCTTTCTCAAAGGCTTCCAAAAACCTAGTTAGTTCCATGGGATGCATGAACAGGAATCCCACGGGCATATGATGCTTTTCACTGATTCTATAAGACTTTTTTTTCTTACAAATTTTAACATCTCTAAAACTAAAATGCACCTTACTATCATTGTCATCTAGATGATAGTTTTGATGTGCTTGTTTTTCCTATACAAATACATCAACACTTGCAGAATAGGTGTCAGTGTCTTGGATGAGAATCATGGAGATAGCAGGGAAGCATGCTTAAAATGGCAGCGTAATCTTGATGGTATAGATAATGATATTGTGTGGAAAAATGGGGGTATCAGCAACTCTGAGATAAAAAATGACTCGGAAGAGTTGGTATCTGTTTTACAAGTTTTAGAAATACTTTAAATGACTTGTTTCACATATAGATATATATCCAAGAATAATATATAATCTTTGTCTAAGTAATTCCAAAAGAATTAATAAGCATAAAATAAAAATTCTTCTAAGTGTTAAGAAAGCACCCAATCTCGTCTTAATTGGCAAACTTTTTTACATAATTTCTACATAAATTAATGGTTCATCATAAAATAGATGGTGTTTTAGATTTGATGAAATAGGGTAATTTGGAGAAGCAGTGGTCTACAGAGATAAATAAGTTTGTTATAGGGCTTCTCAGAGATTTGGATCTGCTAATGAACATCAAATAAGGGGAACACATGCATAGATTTTTCTTAAATGTATTTGATCACAGAAGCATTTTTCATGGGGCGTCTATATAGATAACCATTATAAGAAATATATTTTGGAAAGCACAGAGCTGGTTATTATAATTTGATAAAAATGAAAGACCATCATCAATTTCTTTTAATAGTTTGGAAATATTCTCTGCAGGTAACTCCAAGAGGAAAGTCTAAAATATTTTAAGTGATTAGAACATGATTGAGACATGTAGTCATTTTTCATAGTGATTATTTTGAAGAACAGTGCTTATTTGAATGGGTAAGTTCTACAGTTCCAGTCCAAGTTAGTGGGCACCTTCCCTCTCCTTCCTGCCCCCCACCCCCACCCCCCCTCGTCACTCTACAGGAGCAAATATTTGCCATGGGCATTTCCCAAGTAGGCTGCAATGCCTCTAAAAGCAAGATTCTCATCCTTGCATTCAAAACATCAAGCACAGGATGAGAGTGGGCCAAGCTGAATGACAGTGGGGCTACATAAATGCTTGCAGGAGGGAGGGAGGGAGAGGGAAATCCATGATATCGTGATATAGACAATTTTCCTTAATTATTTTTCCATAACAATCACCGTTATATTAGCATATTTGTGATATAATGGTTCATTTCTGTTTCTGAAGGATGGAATAGGGAATTGGGCATTAAATATTTCTCTTCTCTCCTAACAGGTACTTAAATGCCTTCACACTATGAATTTCTCTTAATTGTCCCCAAACCTGAGGCTGACATATCAGGTTTATTAAGTGGCCTCAGGCAGATTATGACAAATTGAATTTCATACTAATTGGCTCATGCAATTAGTGATGAGGATTATTTTGGGCTGGTTACTTTTAAAAACTGCAGACAGGAAGGAGGCTCTGAGGAGTGGAATTTGCTTGCCCTTTGATGAGAGGCATTTGCATTTGTGAAGGAAGTCTGCATCTCTGGGAGTGTCTCCCTCTCTGCAACAGGAGGAAGGGGGATGACCTTATCTCTGGAAACTCTTAATGGGGACGGCAAGGACTTAAGTCTTGTTTATGGTGCTTGTCTGGTAACCTCATGTAGCTGACTCCCCCCACCACCAACATCCTCCAGGAAGCATAGGACATCCTGACTTAATCTGGTCTGATTCTTATCTAAAGTTATAGGACCACCCAATAACCAGACCCTACCTGCACTGATACCACTTTAACAACTTTTTTACATATTCTTTCCTTTTTCTTATAAAGAGATAATTCACTTACCTATGCCTTAAATTTAACCCTACCCTCAACCCATGTTTGCAGCAGATCTTACCGCCCATGGGTTCTGTCCCCATGCCTGCAGCTCTTTACTGCCCATGGGTCCTGTCCCCATGCTATTCCATACTATTCTCTGAATAAAAGAGCACTACTGCCAGACCTTGAGAGTCCAAGAAATCTTTCTTTCGACTCCTTGGCTCACCGATCCCATATCAATTAGCACACAGTATTTGGAAATTGCAGGGATGGGGAAGCAATGAGGAAGCTCCTAAAGCATCTCAGTCAGGAAAGGGCTATGGTAGCTCAGCTCATGTTTTATGGAGGGATTTCATTTTATTAAAGTTATCCCCAGTGAGCTCTTTTTTTTTTTTTTTTGGTAAGGAAGATTGGCCCTGAGCTAACATCTGTTGCTAATCTTCCTCTTTTTGCTTGAGGAAGATTTGTCCCTGAGCTAACATCTGTGCCAATCTTCCTCTATCTTGTATGTGGGAAGCTGCCACAGCATGGCTTGGTGAGCAGGGTGTAGGTCCGTGCCCAGGATCCAAACCCTCAAACTCCAGGCCGCCGAAGCAGAGCATGGGAAGTTAACCACTACACCACCAGGCTGGCCCCTAGTGAATTCTTTTAACTGTCACAAAACCTACTGCCTTTGCTGGAATAAAAAAGAAATAAATTAGTCTTATTAAATAGGTATGGCTTCAAATTGAAGATCTGATATATTTATTCATCCACTCATTCATTTATTTACCAATTTTTCAATCATTTACTGATCTGTTGAGGTCCTCTGTCACGCTTGTTCACAGTCCTTGAAGTGAACTCACCACCTTTCTCCAAGGACAGCACTCACCTATATATGCTCTTCACACCCCTGCTTTGCTGACAACCTTAATATTATCCTGACTTCTTTACCACCATCCTCCTGGTTGTCTAGATTAGAAACATGGGCACAATTTTTGAATATTCCCTCTTTTTCACACCATAATCCAGCACATTTAAGTACATGAATATGCATCCATGCACCCACGTCCACAATCTGTCAGGAAATCCTGTTAAATCCCAAATGTCTCCAATTTATCTTTATCTTTTCACCCTCATGCCATGCAGTGTTTGGGATTTGCTTATCTTTTGTCCAGATTATTTCAACATCCTGTTAACTTGCCTCTGGACTCACATTTTCTCCATTTCATTCTGCATCAGGCAACCAGAGTAATTTATTTTTTTCAGAAAAATAGATCTAATCTTTTCACTCCCCAGTTCGGAAATCCTTAATGGCTCTCTATTTTTCTCAAAATAAAATTGAAATTTCCAGCTTCCTTGAGAATGTAGAAAGCTGGAAAGAACATAGATCTCACTGTTACAACAACAAAAAAATCTGAATAATTTGTCAAATCACAGCTTTTCTTGAATTTACCAAAAAGATGAGGTTGTAGAACAACCAACGAATTCAAAATCTCGCGCGAGAGAAATCCCTCCAGGGGTAATGAAGTGCAGGTACTGCCAGCAGAAGCCAGATGCCATGTAAGCCAGAAGTAATTGAGCTAAAAGTTATAGCAAATTGCTAAAGGTTGAGTGTGGGCCACTGAAGAGAATAGTGCCCATGGGAGCCACTAAAACAAAGGGAATTTGCATCCACTTACAGGCTTTTCTCCACAACTCTCCATTGGTCCTCACAAGAAAGTCTAAGGTTAGGATGCAAGTGTAGATAAAGTTTGTGACACAGCCTTGGAAGAGGGAAAGAGCCGCTGTTGAGGGAAAGGCAGAGAGCCCTGCCTGGATTATTCTCCTCTACTTCCTCTATGGAAGAAAAGCCTTAAAGGACTTGGGGAAGGGGGATCATGACTGTTGCCCTTAGGATAAAGGCCAAGACCCATTGCAAATAGGGAAAGGGAAGAGAAGAAACTTGTTGGAAGAGGCAGGAATATGTTCTGAGGTTAGACCATTAAAGACCCCCTACCACTGGGGGAGTGGTAGATTCACCCCAAATAGTAGGTAGGGTTATTAAAGAGAAAGGCCCACGCTGAGACCCAGGGTCAGACCACCCGCCTAAGAATGAGGCTGAACCACAGTGGACACCGTACCTACAGCCACCCCCCTCCACACACACACACACACACCCCCCACACACACTGGGCTAGTATTGGGGAAGGCCAAGAGTAAGTGAAGAATCTTATGTGTGGTGCACAGGAGAACAGAAAAGGTAGATCCAAAGCTGAAGGTGAAGCAATCACTGAGAAAAATCCTCTGATAAACCAGCCCTCGCCCTAAACACAAAGTATTGCTAGAGGAATTTGAAGCTTATACTAGATTTAACCATAGCAACACCAAAACCCAAATCCAGCTCAATTTTTGGCTAGATTGACTCAATATCCCCTCACTAATGCCTAGCAAACAGTTTGCCTATTTCCAGGCATAAAATTATTTCTCACTTGCTACTGTACTACATAAGATATTTTGTTTCCAACCACAAATTACAACACAAAAGGAAACAAGGGAAAAAATAAACAAGTTTTTCAAGAGACAAATCAATCAACAGATGTGTATAGAATTAGATATATATGCAGACGTTGAAAGTGTAGGATAAAAATCTGTGCAACCTTTGGTTCGTTAATGGGCTTTTAGATGAGACGCCAAATGTGTAATAAGTAAGACAAAGAAGAGATAAATTAGACTTTATAAGGAGCCAGCCTGTTGGCATAGTGGTTAAGTTCACATGCTCCACTTTGGGGGCCTGGGGTTCTCTGGTTTGGATCTTGGGCACAGACTTACACACCACTCATCAAGCTGTGGTGGTGTCCAACATACAGAATAGAGGAAGATTGGCACAGATGTCAGCTCAGTGACAATTTTCCTCAAACCAAAAGAAGAGGATTGGCAACAGATGTTGGCTCAGGGCCAATTTTCCTCACCCAAAAAAAAAAGACTTCATAAAAATTTAAAACATTTTTGCTCTGTGAAAGACATTGTTAAGAGAATGAAAAGACAAACCACAGATGGGGGAGAATATTTTCAAATCATATAATTGATATAGGACATGTGTCCAGAATATATAAAGAGCTCTTATAACTCAACAATAAGAAGATAGTCAACTTGATAAAAAATAAACATATAGTTCTCCAAAAAAGATATTGAATGGCAAATAAGCAAATGGAAAGTGACTCAATATCACTAGTCATTAGGGAAAGCAAATCAAAACCACAGTGAGATACCACCAATATGTACCTATTATAATGGCCAAGGGAAAGGACTGACAACACCAAATGTGGGCGAAAAGGAAGAGCAACAGAAACTCTCATTCATTAATGGGGAAAATGAAAGCCACTTTAGAAAACTGTTTTAGTTTCTTATATAATTAAACATACATTTATCATATGATCAATGACCTCACTCTTAGATATTTACCCAGGTGAATTGAAAACTTATGTTCATGAAATAACCTGTAAATGAATGTTCCTAAGATCTTTATTTATTATCAACGAGAACAAGAAACAACCAAGGTGTTCTTAAACAGATGAATGGATCAAATGTGGATAAAAATTCTGGTACATCCATACAGTGGAATATATTCAGCAATAATAAGGAAAGCACTATTGATTCACACATAGCCTGCCAAGGACTCTGCGACAGCTATCCACACAGTTCTATTTGTCTGTTTTATTTTTATATGTTAAATATGATGAATGTGTTTTGAATACAATCTTAAAAACAGAAAGAAAATTTTTTAAAAACTCATATTGCTTTCTATGCATCACATCCATAAATACTGTTTACATGAAATGCCTTCCAACCTTTTTTTTTCTCATTTGCATGGCGCCAGTGATGTCTGTTTATAGCCAGAATTAGTATCTCCAGGTCCTCCTCTGGTCTTAAGTCTGTCATGGCTATCAGATCAGTGGGGCACGTTTGCGTAGCGGGTAAGAGACTCATTAACTGTAACATAGTTATTAAAAGCACAGATTTTGAAGTCGGATAGCACTGGGGTCAAATTATGGCTTTGCCATTAACTGGCAATGTGACTTTAGGCAAGTTGTTTAACATTTCACAGCCTCTCTTTCTTTTGTAACATGTTTGTAACAAAGTCAAAATCATATTTGTTGGTTTACAAACTGGCCCCTGTAGGCAGAGGGCAAGGAGATACAGGAGAAAGAGGCAGGCGCTCCAGATTGGTAGGCAGCAAGTTTAACAAGCAAGGGAACTTACATACGGCGCTTGTCCTGTGCGGCCACAATACAAGCAGATCTCGGCACCCACCTGCCAGAGTCTTAAAAGTGTATACAGCAGCCTTAACCGGGTTCAGTCACATATACCATCCAGATGGTCTAACAACACATTGCTCTCTCAAGGTTGCGTCCTTGAAAATGTCTCCTACTGTGTGAGCAGTGGGCAGAATGCACATTCCAAAGACAGGGGAGGGAGTGAGGAGCCTCTGATTGCCAGAGTCTAGCTTGGGGGTCAACCAGTGGTCACGTCCTCTAGATGACCTCCTCCAACAATATTATATTGAAAGAGTTAAATGAGATAACATATGAAAAGTGCATAGCTCAGAGAGTAGCACATGGTAAGTGTGCAATGAATGGAAGTTATAGTAGCTACTTATACTAGCTTGTGCCTGGGCTCCAAATCACTCTAATTAACCTGGGAAGATCCCACGTGACCACAGTGATGCACTTTATCTAGATGAGAAACAGGATTAATTTGATTCCATTATACCTTATTCTTCCTGGGACAAACCCTCTTTCTGATTTAGTTTTATAATGTGTGCTGTGGGAGGTCTTGATTAGATGGTACAGAACAAACAAAAATAAAAACAAAATCAGGATAAGCACCAACTTCAAACCACAGCAGACAGAATACTCAAAAGGAAAACCAAATCACAGAATCAAAGACTACCAATGCCACAATTTACAAAAAAAATAATAATTTCCTTATTCAGTATAATTTCCAAGTAAATTACATGGTGCCCCAAAGTCTAGTAAATTGTAATCTAGGGCCATATTAGAATTACTAATCACAACTATGGCAAAAAATTAATGCTTTCTGAGAATTAATGTAGTACAAGTTTTGACAAAAATTTCTGTAAAGGGCCAGATAGTAAACAGTCTTGACTTTACGACCCATATGGTTTCCATTGCAATTACTCAACTCAGCCCACTGTAACATGAAAACAGCCATAGACAATATGTAAACAAATGAGTGTGTCTGTGTTCCAATAAGTCTTTATTTACAAAAACAGGTGGTGGACTGGATTTTGGCCCATAGACTATAGTTTACTGGCTCCTCCTGTTGAGAATAAAGGAAAAGAAAATTCCCTTTGATTTAACTTCATTACGGTGATTGTCAATCCTAGCCAATTGTCTAGACAATTTAAAACTCAGTTGGGAGAAATGTCCCATTGGCATATTAATTATGACATTACACATTTCATAGGTTAGGTACAGACTGCCATTTCTCTTGGAAAGTGGCATCTGAAACACTAAATCACAATGTGAAGTGGGGAAATGTATAGGTTTGCAGAGTGACACATAACTTCTCCGGGTCTTTCCTAAAACTCTCCTTTCCCATAGTTTTCATTCCCAGTACAAAATATTCTAGTTTCTCTTTCCAGTTTCTTTTGACCTCTGTGTTTCAGGCACCCCAATGCTGAATTGAGGACAGGTTCTGACTTGGAACACAGCCTGCACTCTTTTTTGTTTCGTCAATTAGGCAGTCAGCAGATCCTGATCACGTGACGTGTGTCATGCTGTATGCGATGCGTGGTGTCTATAACACTGAGCTACTATCCACTTTGATATTAAGCAACTTGGTTGATATCAATCACTGTGATGATGGGTGAAGCAAGAAAGAATCTGAAGTCCCCTGGAGAAGTCAGATTATGTCACTTAGGAATAGCATTCTTCTATTGTAAAATGTTATTCCTATGAAACACAGGGGAAAAGACATAGAGTGGTAAAGAACTAAGTTGAAAGAGAGGTACTTGAATCAAACAATTAAAAGCAAAACAGAGAAGAAAAAAGGCAAGATAGCAGATGCCAGTGTGGGAAGTAGTCTCCAAAGATCACCCCATGTAATCCTCCTCTTACCTGTTGGTGGGTATCAAAGGTGGGGTCTGATTTCCCTTCCTGTAAATCTGAGTTGGCCTTAGTGACTTGTTGACTAATAGAACTCAGCAGAAGTGATGTTTTGGTCCTTTTGAGGCCTGATTATAGGAACTTTTGCAGCATCTGCCTGGATCTCTCAGAACATTGGCTTTTGGGACACTCCCTCTTGGGTACCTGAAACCCTACATAAGAAGACCTGACCACTGGGGGAGATGCCACATGGAAGAGCACTGAGGGACCAGACCTGTGAGCAAGCCATCTTTCACATCCAGCCCATTCCAGTTTACCCACGTAAGTCCCTGACAATTAGCTTTTTTTATTGTAATATAAGTGCCTGACATTAAGCTTTTGATTGCCAAAAGATCGA
The DNA here is from genome assembly GCF_041296235.1 of Equus asinus. NCBI lineage: Eukaryota > Metazoa > Chordata > Mammalia > Perissodactyla > Equidae > Equus > Equus asinus. The sequence continues at coordinate 70,627,055 of NC_091801.1, read as the reverse complement.
CTTTAAAGACATCCACCTTGAATAAACATACTGTCAGCTACACAACTAGATAAAGAGCTGGACTGCCACACCCATCAAGTTCTCCTTTTATAAAGACCTGGGAGACATAGATAACCGACCACTTGAGTGACCCTACTTTTCCCTTCCTGCACTTTAATTCCTACTCTTGTGTTTTAAATTCACCAATAAAGAGTGAACCTCTGAAACTTAGGCACTCTTAACCCCAGTATAGGCAGAACCCCGGGTCTGCACTCTCTCCCTCTACCCAGGGCCATGCTGCCTGGTCTAGGTGTGCCGTGGACCCTCTGGGACCTGTGTGTAATAAACCTTGTTTTTTCAAAATTCCCTGATGGTTGTTGCTGAGGTATGTCTTGCAATCATAATAACAACCACAAGGGCTGGTCCAGCCACAGCATTGGCTCTAGTCATGGAAATGTCTGGGGGCTCGCCATAAGTAGTAACAAGAGATTTTCACATATTAAGGTCTCTGGGGTAACTATTTGAGTTCAAAACGGATTCAGCTTGAACTAGAAAGCCTGACTTATGGCCTATCAAACATATATTGTACATCTGCTTATCCATTAAAGGAATCTCTCTTGAGATAAAGATTGCATACTTCCCCTCCTACACCCTATTGGTGACAGCACCCTATTGGTAATCCCCAGATTAGTCCCTTTCCTGGCATCATGGTCATGTTGACCTGCTAATTTTCAGCTGAATACCTCTTTGAAAATGTATCCTGGGGGTGTTTAATGTATCTTCTTTGTTCTAAAAAGATATGACTGTACTGAAACTCATGCTTCTCTGGAATGTCTTCTATGGCCTTCCCGGGTTATAATCCTCACTTTGGCTCATAATAAACTCACCTCAATTTTGATTTATAGGTTGGTTAGGGATTATTTGCATTGACAGTAGTATGGCCCAGGAGAGTACCCACAGGCATTGGTAGCTGATAGCATCACTATCAGTAGGCTGGGAGATACAAACTACATGTGCTACAGTCTCAGTCACTATCTGCTACAATTGCATGAGAGATCCAAGTAAGAACCACCAGCTGAGCTCCAGTCAACCCACAGAACCATGAAAAATAATAATAAATGTTGTTTTAAGTCACTAACTTTGGGGATGGCTTATTATGCAGCAATTGATAACTGAGGTAGCCAGGAAAATTAATTAGATCTCCCTCTCTGGGAAACATAGATGATTGATATTGTAGGGGAGGAAGACATTTCCTCTACCCACACTAGGTCCTTCTGTCTGGACAAAGAATTAAATTCACATGAGACAGAATAACAGGAGAAAATTAAACAAAGTTTTATAAAATGTATACATGGGAGAGACCCAGAAAAACTGAGTAACTAGCCAAAATGGCAGAAGCTCTCACCTTAAATACCATACTCAGCTAAAGACAAAGGAGGATGTTGGGGTTGGGGGGAGTCACTTATGGGAGATTACCAGAAAAGCACAGTAAACAAGAGTAAGGTTATTACACAGATTTAAGTCCTTGCCTTCTGCATTGATAAGAGTTTCTAGAGATAAGGTCATCCCCCCTTCTTCCTGGTGCAGAGAGGGAGACACCTTTACAGATGGAGATTTCCTTTACAAATGTAAATGTCTCTTAACAAAGCATGACTTCTACTTTTCAGAGTTTCACTCCTGTCTGCCGTTTTTTAAAGTAACCAGCTCCAAATAATCCTCATGCCAAAGAGACCTATCTTAGGGTGTCCAATTCCACCCTCGGATAGAGAGGGTGTGTGCCTCAGACAGATAGGATTCTAGACTCTCTAAACTTACCAGAGGGCTTGTGGCTTCTTTAGAAGATGAACAGTGAAGATTTGACAAGACAAATAAGCAAAAATGTGAAACAAAGCTAGTCAAATACTGCCAATGGAGAGCAAAAATCACAGTTTGAGATGAAAGGTTTTATCTGGCTTCTGTCTTGCATCAGCTCATGCGGTGATGTCCTGGGAATCTGGAAAGCTGTGCTTAGAAGCACGTTTACTCCAGGGTCGCTGTGTCTACAAAAGCTCCCTTCCTTTGTATATGTGTTGCAAATTGAATGTCTGTAAGTTGAACAATAGACTTTTAGGTCTAAGAGGAAGTTCCCTGACAGAACAAAAACTATTATGAAATAGCTAGTGATGACTCCTGTGGGCACTGTAGCTCCAGGTTGCACATCACGCAGAACTGTTACGCAGGTAGGGTATGGAAGATGAAAATGGGTATATGAAAAGTGGTTTAGCAGTCCGTTCAAACAGAAGAAAGTGTAGCCGACAGCAAAGCTGGATGTAGAGAAGTCAAGTCCTGCCTTTATTCATTGGATTTCTGTTCCCTCTGTTCAGATCCTTGGTCCTCTATTTCTATTGTTCTCATAATGGGTTTGGTGGTGGTGGTTTGTGTGTATGCTTTTTAAAACTTACATAAGCCATTTATGTGCTTAAGATAGATATCATTTGCTATCTTATTTAACTCTAAATCATTTTTACTATTTCTATAGTCGGCTTTATTTTTTGAACATACTTAAACATAACATTTTTACAGTTGATTTCTTTATTCTACTGCTTTTAAAATTTAAAATTCCTCCCCACTCTGTAGGTTAAAGTAAATATTGAAGTATTTTCTTCCTTTCTTTGAGACTGTAAAACATTTAATTAAGCCAAAATCACTTCATTATATTAATATTGCTGCTTTTGACAGAGCTAAAGCAAATTTTTCAGTAATAAGGAAATGATCAATTGAGTGTATCCAATTGTCTTAAGCTTGATTGAATATGTTTCTTAAACCAACTGAAAGAATGAATTTGACAGAAGAGATGTTGATTTTATGATTTCATGTAAATCTACATGAAATGAGAAAATGTTCTAATTTTCTATTTATTTATTTTTTCTTTTTTTTTACTGGTTCAGAAGTTCTTCACAAAATACTGAATTATGTGGCATGGTCCTTTGCAGGGTAAGTAGCATCAAAACACTGATTCTGCAGAATGTTAATTTATGCTGCATGATAAAAGGGTTTGTGGTCAAACACATTTGGGAAATACTGGTTTGAACAGAATTAAATTGGTTTTTTACTCAAGGACTTCTCAGACTATTTAATGTATATCGTGAATTTCCAAGAGTGTAAGATAATGTGCAGCAGTGTCTAAACTTACTCAACCATGGCCTCCTTCCTCCCCAGCCTCCCTCCCTCTCTACCAGAGCATCTTGGAGGACTAGTGTTCTATAAACAGACTTTGGGAAATACTGACGTGCTGAAAAGAATCCTGAACTAGACATTACAAAATCTTGAATAAGGCCCTTCGCTAGTCTGGAGCAGTTTCCTCATTTGTATAGTAAGCCCTGGACCTTCATAATAATTAGAAATCTGTAAAATAATCTCTAAAAATTCTGTCCAGGTCTAACTGTAGGTCCTTTGTGTCAGTGTTGTCTAACCAAATCAGCACTTACATTCAGCAAGGCCCTTTCTAAAACTGAAAATGTAGAAGCAATCTCAAGTGACTTCTGAAATCCTTTTTACTTTTGATGTTCTTGGTTCAAAGCTCAATGCTTTGGATTATATTATAGAAATAACTTACAGCATCCTTCCTATATAGTGCTATTTGATCACAGAATTTTGTCTATGATGGACGTGGGAAGTTTGAATAAAAAAGGAAAAAATTTAGCGTAGGGTTTCCTGTATGTAGGGTCACCATACCTTCTGGTTTGTCCTGAATATTCCTCCTTTAATACTTGATGCCCTGGCATAACCATTAATAACATTCCCTTTCACTTCAAACGGATAACAAGTTATTAAAAAAAATGTCAACTAAGTATAAATCACTGTTCTAGTGAAGGACTTTATATGTACTATATTATTTAATTTTCACAAAACTCTATGGGGTTGGTACCGCTGTTATCTCTATTTACAGATGGAGAAACTGTCATATAACTTGTTCAGTAAGTGATGGAGATTTGAACTCCAACAATCTGATTTCAGAGCTCCTTCTGTTAAACTACACTACAGTATTCATTTCAACCTGTAATACCAATAAATTTTTTTAAATGAATTTATTTTTATTGCAGTAACATTGGATTATAACATTATGTAACGTTTGGGTTACATCGTAATATATTTCAAATTCTGCATAGATTACATCATGTTCACCACCCAAAGACTAATTACAGTCCATCACCACATATGTGTGCCTAATCGCCCCTTTTGCTCTTCCTCCTCCTTTTTTCCCCTCTGGTAACCAACACACAATCTCTGTTCCTATGTGCTTGTTTGTCATTGTTTTTATCTTCTACTTATGAGTGAGATCACACGGTATCTGACTTTCTCCCTCTGACTTATTTCACTTAGCATAATACCCTCAAGGTCCATCCATGTTGTCGCAAATGGCCAGATTTCATCATTTCTTATGGCTGAATAGTATTCCATTGTGTATATATACCACATCTTCTTTATCCATTCATCCCTTGATGGGCATCTATGTTGCTTCCAAGTCTTGGCTGTTGTGAATAATGCTGCAGTGAACATAGGGGTGCATGTATCTTTATGCCTTTGTGTTTTCAAGTTCTTTGGATAAATACCCAGCAGTGGAATAGCTTTATCATATGGTTAGATCTATTCTTAATTTTCTGAGGAAATCCATACTGTTTTCCACAGTGGCTGCACCAGTTTGCACTCTCACCAGCAGTGTACAAGGGTTCCCTTCTCTCCACATCCTCTCCAGCACTTGTTGTTTCCTGCCTTGTTCATTTATGGCCATTCTAACCAGAGTGAGGTGATATCTCATTGTAGTTTTGATTTGCATTTGCCTGATAGTTAATGATGTTGAACATCTTTTCATGTGTCTCTTGGCCATCTACATATCTTCTTTGGAGAAATCTCTGTTCATATCTTTTGCCCATTTTTTAATTGAGTTACTGGGTTTTTTGTTGTTGAGATGTATGAGGTCTTTGTATATTTTGGATTTTAACCCCTTATCTGATATGTGGTTTGCAAATATCTTCTCCCAATTGTTAGGTTGTCTTTTTGTTTTGTTGATGGTTTCCTTTGCTGTGCAGAAGATTTTTAGTTTGATGTAGTCCCATTTGTTCATTTTTTCTTTTGTTTCTCTTGCCTGGTCAGACATGGTACTAGAAAATATGCTGCTAAGCCCCGTGTCAAAGAGCATATCACCTATGCTTTCTTCTAGAAGTTTTATAGTTTCAGGTGTTACATTCAACTCTTTAATCTATTTTGAGTTGATTTTTGTGCATGGTGTAAGATTATGATCTGCTTTTATTTATTTATTTATTTTTTGCATGTGGCTGTCCAGTTTTCCCAATACCGTTTATTGAAGAGACTCTCCTTTCTCCATTGTATGCTCTTGGCTCCCTCGTCGAACATTAACTGTCCATAGATGTGTGGGTTTATTTGTGGGCTCTCGATTCTGTTCCATTGATCTGTGTGTCTGTTTTTGCACAGCACCATGCTGTTTTGATTACTATGGCTTTGTAGTATATTTTGAAATCAGGGAGTGTGCCACCTCCAGCCTTGTTCTTTTCCCTCAGATTCCTTTGGTTATTCGGGCTCTTTTGTTGTTCCATATAAATTTTAGGATTCTTTGTTCTATTTTTGTGAAAAATATTGGTGGAACTTTGAGAGGGATTGCATTGAATCTCTACATTGCTTTAGGAAGTATCGACATTTTAACTATGTTATTTCTTGCAATCCAGGAGTATGGAATATCTTTCCATTTCTTTGTGTCTTCTTCAATTTCTTTCAACAATGTTTTACAGTTTTCGGTGTACAGATCTTTCACCTCTTTGGTTAAGTTTATTCCTAGGTGTCTTATTCTTTTTGTTGCAATTGTAAATGGGATTGTATTCTTAATTTCTTCTGCTACTTCGTGGTTAGTGTATAGAAATGCAACCGATTTTTGTATGTTCATTTTGTATCCTGCAACTTGACTGTACTCGTTTATTATTTCTAAAAGTTCTAAAAGTTTTTTTGGTGGATTCTTTAGGGTTTTCTATATATAAAATCATGTCTGAATATAGTGACAGTTTCACTTCTTCTTTTCCAATTTGAATCCCTTTTATTTCTTTGCTTGCCTGATCGCTCTGGCTAGGACTTCCAATATTATGTTAAATAAGAGTGGTGAAAGTGGGCATCCTTGTCTGATTCCTGTTCTTATTGGGATAGCTTTCAGTTTTTGTCCATTGAGAATGATATTAGCTGTGGATTTATCATACATGGCCTTTATTATGTTGAAGTATTTTCCTTTTATACTCATTTTATTTAGAGTTTTTATCATAAATGGATGCTGTATCTTGTCAAATGTTTTCATGTGATTTTTATTCTTCATTTTGTTAATGTGGTCTATCACGTTGATTTATTTGCTGATGTTGAACCATCCCTGCATCACTGGAATAAAACCTACGTGATCATGATGTATGATCTTTTTAATGTATTGTTGTATTCAATTTACTAGTATTTTGTTGAGGATTTTTCCATTGATGTTCATCAGTGATATTGGTTTGTAATTTTCTTTTTTTGTGTTGTCCATGCCTACTTTTGGTATCAGGATACTGTTGGCTTCGTAGAATGAGTTAGAAAGCCTCCCCTCCCCTTCAATTTTTTGGAACAGTTTGAGAAGGCTAGATACTAAATCTTTGAATGTTTGGTGGAATGCACTGGAGAAGCCATTTGGTCCTGGACTTTTATTTTTTGAGAGGTTTTTGATTACTGTTTTGATCTCCTTACTGGTGATTGGTCTATTCAAATTCTCTACTTCTTCTTGGTCCAGTTTTCGAAGGTTGTATGATTTTAAGAATTTATCCATTTCTTCTAGATTATCCAATTTGTTGGCACATAGCTTTTCATTGTATTCTCTTATAATCTTTCATATTTCTGAGGTGTCCATTGTAATTTGCCCTCTTTTATTTCTGATTTTATTTATTTGAGACTTCTCTCTTTTTTTCTTGAGTCTAGCTAAGAGTTTGTCAATTTTGTTTATCATTTCAAAGAACAAACTCTTGGTTTCATTAATTTTTTCTATTGTTTTTTTAGTCTCTATTTCATTTATTTCTGCTCTGATTTTTATTATTTCCTTCCTTCTGCTGATTCTGGGCTTTGTTTATTCCTCTTTTTCCTGTTCCTTTAGGTGCACTGTTATATTCTTTATTTGGGATTTTTCTTGTTTGTTGAGGTAGGCCTGAGTTGCTATAGGCTTTCCTCTTAGAACCACTTTTTCTTTATCCCATAGATTCTGGCATGTTGTATTTTCATTTTCATTTGTCTCCAGGAATTTTTTTATTTCTCCTTTGATTCCTTCATTGACTCACTAGTTATTCAGTAGCATTTTATTTAATCTCCACATTTTTGTGGCTTTTCTGATTTTCTTCCTGTAGTTGATTTCTAGTTTCATAGCTTTGTGATCAGAAAAGATGCATGGTATTATTTCAGTCTTTTAAAATTTATTAAGACTCAGTGTGTGGCCTAATATGTAATCAATCCTGAAGAATTCTCCATGTGTGTTTGAAAAGAATGTGTATTCTGTGGTTTTTGGCTGGAATGTTCTATATGTATCTACTAAGTCTATCTGGTCAAATGTGTCATTTAAGGTCAGTGTTTCCTTATTGATCTTCTGTTTGGATGATGTATCCATTGGTGTAAGTGATGAGTTAAAGTCCTCTACTATTATTGTTTTACCGTCTATTTCTCCTTTTATGTCTGCTAATAATTGCTTCATATATTTAGATGCTCCTGTGTTGGATGCATAGATATTTACAAGTGTTACAGCCTCTTGTTGGATTGTTCCCTTTATCACTATGTAGTGCCCTTCTTTGTCTCTTGTAGCAGTTTTTGTTTTAAAGTCTATTTTGTCTGATATAAGTATCACTACCCCACTTTCTTTTCTTTGCCATTTGCATGGAGTATCTTTTTCCATCCTTTCACTTTCAGTTTGTGTGTGTCTTTAGGTCTGAAGTGTGTCTCTTGTATGCAGCATATATGTGGGTCTTTTTTTTTATCCAACCAGCCACCCTGTGTCTTTTGATTGGAGCATTTAGTCCATTCACATTCAAAGCAGCTATTGATAAATATGTATTTATTGCCATTTTGTTACTTTTTTTCTTGGTGTTTTAGCAGTCCTTCTCTTGCTCTCTTTCCTTGTGGTGTGATGGATTTCTTTAGCAATATGTTTGATTTCTTTCCTCTTACTTATTTGTATACCTGTTATGGGTTTCTGGGTTGTGATTTCCATGAGGTTCCTATATAAAATTCTATGTACATAGCAATCTATATTGAATTGATAGTCTCTTTAGCTTGATCTCTTTCTAAAACTTCTACTCTTTTACTCCCCTCCTCCCACATTTTGTGTTTTTGGAATCATATATAATCTCTTGTTTTGTGTGTGTCTATCCATTACCCTCTTATCATTGAAATACGTAATTTTAGTACTTTTGTCTTTTAACCTTCATATTATTTTCATATGTGGTTGATCTGCTACTTTTACTGTATTTTTTCCTTACTATTGAATTTATTGCCCGTTTTCTTTGATAATTTTCTTATCCCTATTTGTGGTCTTCTCTTTCCCACTTAAATAGGTCCCTTCAGCACTTTTTGTAGAACTTGTTTCTTGGTGATAAACTCCTTTAATTTTTGCTTGTCTGAGAAGCACTTTATCTCTCCTTCCTTTCTGAATGATAACCTTTGTGGATAGAGTATTCTTGGTTGTAGGTTTTTGCCTTTCAGCACTTTAAATATGTCATGCCACTCTCTTCTAGCCTGTAGTGTTTTGGCTGAGAGGTCTGCCAATAGCCTCATAGGTTTTTCTTTGTATGTTACTTGATGCCTTTCTCTTGCCACTTTTAGGATTCTCTATCTTTAATTTTGGACATTTTAATTGTGATGTGTCTTGATGTGAGCCTCTTGGTATTCATCTTGTTTGGTACTTTCTGTGCTTCCTGTAATGGATATCTGTTTCCTTCCTTAGGTTAGGAAAGTTTTCAGCTATTATTTCTTCAAATAGATTCTCTGACCTTTTGTCTCTCTTTTCTCCTTCTTGGACACCTATAATCCAAAGGTTAGTGTGCTTGATATTGTTCCAGAGTTCCCTTAGGCTATTTTCATTTCTTTTAATTCTTTTTTCTTTTATCTGCTCAGCTTCGGTGATTTCTTCTAGTCTTTGTTCCAGCTTGCTGATCTGTTCTTCTGTATCATCTACTCTGCTATTGAGTCCTTCTAGTGAGTTTTTCATTTCCAGTATCGTTTTCTTCATTTCTGATTGGTTCTTTTTTATATTTTCCAGTTCTTTGTTGACGTCCTCACTGTGCTCATCCAGTCTTCTCCCAATGTCAGTGAGCATTCTTATGAGTTTTTGTTTGACCTCTTTGTCAGGTAGATTGCTAATTTCTGTTTCACTTAGTTTTTTGTCTGGGATTTTGTCCTGTTCCCTTGCTTGGAAAGTATTCCTTTTCCTCCTCATTATGCTTTTTTCTCTGTGCTTATATCTATGTATTATGTCAGTCAGCTACGTCTCCTGATCTTGGAGAAGTGGCCTTATGTAAGAGATGTCTTTTGAGGCCCAGCAGTGTGCTTCCCTCTCATCACCAGTCCAGAAGATCCAGGAGTGACCTTTGTGTGGGCTACATGTGTCCTTCTGCTGTGGCAGGGTTGCTTTTACTGCATGTGCCAAGGAGTCTAATTTTTCCTCTCTGGTTGGCTGTTTGTAAATCGGGTTTGGGGAGTCCCAGCACTGTCGGCTACAAGGTATAATAGCACACCCCTGTCGCAGTTATCCTGTTACTTGAGTAGGTACCCAGTGTAGCTGGTTGCTAGGCTCAGGGGCTTACAGATGCTGTAGGCCTCAGGCCTGCAAGGCTGTTGTCAGCTCTCTTAGGATTGCAGCTGAGTAGGGCTGCCCCAGGCACAGTAGCTCCCAATTGTTTCAGGCTTTGGAACATTCTGCTGATTCTCTTTGCTGCTATTTGTGAAACATAGGTCTTCTGCTGCTGATAAGCCCCACGCCCCACAGGTCCATACACACTGTCAACACAGCTCTGGTCTGTGGACACTTCCCAACCTCCTGGAGTGTACCCAGTCGCCATGCTGAAGAGGCTCTCACCTCTCCACCAACACCCCCCAACAGTTCACCCAGTCCTCACATATGCTCTACCCCACAGAGCTGGACTCACTTGCCTCCTGTAGAGGATCAAGGAACCCAGTCTATGCAGGCTGACAAGTAGCCTGAGGGCTTGCTGTTGGGTGGGACCAGTCCCTAGGGCAGGCTGCCTGCCCTGGCTGAACTGGGTTAAATCTGCACTCGAGTGGGTGTGGCAGACCCCTGGGCCAACAGGCCAGGGGAAGAACTTCAATGGCATCTGCCAGGGTCTGTGTCAGCAAGCCTGTACTAGGTCACAGAAATGGCTGCCACCAATGTCTCAGTCTCTTGAGAGGTCTCACCTCTCACCAAGATGCACCTGGAGCCTACCAGGTGAGTCTCTTTTCACCAAAGGACCATACAGCTTTCTTTTTGGTGATTTTAGGTTGCTCTCTGAGACAGATGAATTTGTGCACAGGCCCTTTAAGAGTTGGGTTTTTTTGCCTTTTGTCTGATAGCTTTTCTGGGTGTATTCCTGCTACAGTTAATAGCCAGTGAAGCCAGATAGTAGGACACTTGTCTCAGTTGTGTTGAGTCTGAAGGATGCTTATAGTGCTAATGTGCCCCCACTAAGGTCCCCACTTCTTCAAGGAAGGCTGTGTACCTTAGGGTTGCTGCCTCCTGGCTGGCTGTGAAGCTCTGCTGCTTATGAAGTTAGCTTTATTTCTCTCCAGAAGGAATTTATACCTCTTCTGCCTCAGTCAGGACTATTCCTTGTGGGGATTCTTTTTATCCAGCTTTTATTTTTCTCTCCAGGGTAATTTTTCCAAGAATAGTTGTGACCTGGTTGTGTTCATGGGAGAAGGTGAGGTCAGAGTCTGCCTACATCATCATCTTCATGAGATCTCTCTAATACCAATTATTATAGCTCTAAAACATATGATGCCCTCCATGCCTTTGCTTAAACATTTTCTTCATTGGAATATCTCATCCCTTCCCTTTCTTCCTTTGTCCATAAATCCTGTTAATTGTGAAAGTCTTTGCTTGCAATGGCCTTCACCACAAAACCTTCTGCTTATTCTATAGATCACAATGGCACACAATTAGTTGGAATCTCACTAGAAGTTATTGTCTCTTTTCTCATTTCAGCATATATTCAGACATCCCCATTGAGAAGCATAAATGATTCAATGATTGTGTGCGTATTCCTGATCCAGATTAAAGTTCTTGCCAGCCTGGGACCATGGCTGAAACTGCTTTCCAAAGTGCCTCCTAAGATACAATACCATCCCAGTCAATACCATCTTAACCTTCCATTCTCACAGGGAGAGAAAATGCAAAGGACAATAACAACAACAACAACAAAATCCACAGCTTCAAAATGCCTGTGTGTTCTTGGCTTTTGGTTAGATATCAGTGGTAGTACAGGAGTCAAAATATTTGGCTTTACCTTTGTTCTTTGATGACCCTAGGCAATAATTTTCTTCAAGCCTCGGTTACTTCATCTATAGATGATTATCTGTGTAATAACATGTGCCCTGTCCACTATAAAGGATTTTACATTCATCTAAAGAGACAACTTGTAGAGAAGTGCTTTGTAAATTATGATGTGCTATACAAGTCTATGGGGTTGATTATTTGAATCATAAGGTATCTTGGATCTACAGGCATTTCTTTTTGATTTGGGAGAAGACAAATTTGTAAGCAACATTTCTCTTTTGAAGTTTTAATCTAGTTTGAAGTCTGATTTTGACAGTTAATTCTGATAAACTTTCAGGAGAAGCAGGATCTAGAAAAGCCACTCCATGAATCCACAAACCTCTTCCAGGGCAGCCCCAAGCATGCTGTGGGAGGTACTTGGTGCTAGGGGCAGATGCTTTCCTCTCCCATTAAAAAGCAAATAAGTTTTCTAGAGAAACTGATTCATTTAAGGCTGCTGGGCAGCAGACAAAACATCTTCTGCATTTTGTTGCCTGTGGAAACAGGCGAACAAAGCACCCAGGGGTTACTAATATTTTCACCTTTTTGGACATCTTTCTATTACTCATCATTTGGTGTTTCCATCCACTCTGCTCACCTATTTCCAATAATGAACTCCTAACCCATCCCAGGTGGATTGCTGAGCTACAATCCAATAACATTTGGAGCCGGGAAATTAATTTTCTGATGTCCTACTTCAACCCTCTCTTATTGCGCCTTACATTTGTCTTATATTTTACCTCACCACTAGCAACTCCAAATGTATATATTTCCTTCAATATCCTTCTATCCTAGGGAAGACTGTAGGTCAAAAGAGGTTAGTTTATCAGTGCTTGAAACTGTGTCAGGGCCAGTTGGGAAAAGAAAGAACCTAGAAGAAATGGCTGTGGAGGAGACAGTACTACTCCACCCTCAGTGTCTCCTTAGTGGCTTGTAATCAGAACAACAAATAAACTTGATGTAGTAAACACATGATAGGTCAAATTGGCCATTATCCTCTCAGAGCAGGACTGTTACCTCTATTTCATCTTTCTCTGTTTTGTGAAAACTTTTCCCACAGAGACCATTTCTGAGTCTCTTTGAACTCCATTGGGAAGATTATTTTTCATCCTTGTAACTCATCTTAATTTTCTTTTCCCAAGGCAGTTTGTACTTCAGACACAGTCTGACATTTCTCTCCTTCTTGTATTTGGTTTTATGTGCAAAATAAAGTAAGAGTTCCTGTACTCAGAATGGGAAAGAGATAGGAACTCACATTTGTCAAGCCCCTATAATATACTAGGCAGTGTTCTCTATGCTTTTCGTATTTTAGTTTATGCAGATATCATATCAGCTCAGTGAAATAGATATTGTTATTCCTACTTTAAGAACAAGATATCCAATTCTCAGAGAGCAGGTCCAAAACAGACCTGGGATTTGAACCTAGGTATGCCCTGACACAAATGCCCTTGTTTTTTATTATATCAGCTGAAAGCAATGAAGTATTCTAGCTTCTTAAACTTTCTGATTGAAAGAGAATCAGAAAAGTGTTTTAATTATAAACCATTCTTGATCACAGTATTTCTAAAAAGAAACAATTGCTTGATAAGTAATGAATGCTCTTTGATTTTTTAAAAATTAAACTATTTTGAAATAATTATAGATTCATATGCAATTATAAGAAATAATACAGAAAGATCCTGTGTACTGTTTACCAAGTTTCTCTTAGTGGTAACATCTTTCAAAACTATAGTACAGTACCAAACCAGGATATTGACACTATACAGTCAAGATATGAAACAGTTCCATCATTGTAAGTTCCCTCATGTTGTCCTTTTACAGTTATAGCCTTCTTGCTCCAGCCACCACCCCTGGCTCAACAATGAACAACTAGTAGTCTGTTCTCCATGTCTATAATTTTATTATTTCAAGAATGTTATATAAATGGAACCATACAGTATGTACACTTAATGGGATTGGCGTTTTTTCAATCAGTGTAATTCTCTGGAGCTTCATCCAGGCTTTTGCATGTATCTTAGTTTCTTCCTTTTCATTGCTTAGTGGTAGTCCGTGGATATACTGCAGATTGTTCAACCATTCACACGTTGATGGACATCTCAGTTGTTTCTAGTTTTTGGCTATTTTGAATAAAGCTGTTATGAACATTTGTGCACAGGTTTTTGTGTGAGAAGATATCTGCTTTTCTTTGGGATACATGCAATTGCTGGATCACATGGTAGTTGCAGATTTAGTTTTTAAGAAACAGTCAAACTCTTTTCCAGAGTGGCTATGCCATTGCATTCCCACCAGTAATGTCTGGGTGGTTCAGTGTTGCTGCATCTTCACTAACATTTAGTGCCATCAGTATTTTTTTTTAGTAATTTTGATAGGTATGTAGTAATATCTCATGTTTTTTAATTGAATTTTTCTAATGACCAATGATGTTGAACATTTTTTCAGATCCCAGGTGTGGACATGGCACCATTCATCAAGCCATGCTGTAGCAGCCGTCCCACATATAAAGTAGAGGAAGATGAGCACGGATATTAGCTTAGGGCCAGTCTTCCTCAGCAAAAAAAAAAACAAAAAAAAGGAGGATTGGCAGATGTTAGCTCAGAGCTGAGCTTCCTCAAAAAAAAATTATTTAGGTTATTCTAGTTTCTTTGCTTTTCCATATAATTTTCCCCTATAACATCTCTGTTATCATTTTTCTCTAACAGTTTCTTCTTTTGTCTTCAAAAAAGATTAAATTATTTTTTCTTTAGTAATATTGTAAAACATACCATATTCCACTTATTTAGGTTTTCCACTAATAACTTGTTAACCAAGACCAACTTTTTTTTTTTAACTCTGTTTTATAGATGCTTCCATCAATTTTTATTTTTTGGCAATAAAATGTACTGAACTGAACTCAATAGTTCTCATTCAGGACAATATCTATTCAGAATCTAGGGAGGATATTGTAGTCCACTAACTTGAACCAGGTCAACAAATAAATTTTAGGCACTATGCTGTGAAATGTGGGCTATAAAACACGTTTAGTATGTTATACTGTGTATAGTATATATATATATGATTCTCCATGAAGATGTTTAATTTACAAAGGCATTATTTTTAGGTCAAACATGACCAGTATAATGTTGTCCTGTTTTCGTCTTTAAATTACTTGCTGAGTCATCTATATGGACAGTGGCTACTTAGAAGAACTTAAGAATAGAGAAAACAGGTAACAAAAAACTGTAAGACAAGCAAGTTTAACTAAACATTTATGAGAACAGACTAAAAGACACTCTGGAACCACAATTCAAGGCTTTATCAAGAAAACAAATATCTTCAATTCCTTGATTCTACCTCTGGTAGTTCTACTTTAGAAGTGTGTAAACTGAAGCCAGTGAATAAGATAAATATGATCAATAGTATAATGAACAGAAAGTACACAAAATAGAGTGTGACACTGATTTCAGCCATCCAGGACACTCTTTTTACTGAGTATTTAGGTGGAAACTGTCTACATCATCAGTTTGTTCCAATGAACTCAGCTTTAGCAATTGGACTTCCTTGGACCGATTATTTCTGGTGAGTTTCCAGAGAACCTTAGTTTAAAGTCTCTGATGGTTGCAAATTTATAATTCTGAGGCCTTTTCCTTGTTCTCAGAGGTTTAGGGCTGATAATGACAGCTATGTTTCAGAGTAAGTAATTCACAAGGATCTGTCACTAAAGTTTGGCTCCATCCCTGTCTATACAAGTTGTTATGCCACATGGAAGGAACGCCACGTTTAATAGTTTGTTATTGTTGTGTCTGTTTGTTTTTAGCCACTGTGAGTGATATGACTTTTGACAAGAGTGCTTTATCTCATCCAGAAAATAAACATTGGTATGAAACACATATTCATGAAGGTATGAAGCTGTAGCAAGATGCAATTGTATAAAATCCATTTGGAGATGCTGAAGGGCTCTTTTAGATGGTACTTCCAGCCCATGTCTAACCTTTATAGTTTTTAGTTACAGGTATAACATGAATCAGTCACATCTTCTAGAAAATTTTTTTCATCAGTGGACAATTTATTGTGGACAATTTTCCCCTACTGTGGGATGTCTTCTGTAAGATTTTCTCAAATGTTCATCTGGGGTTTTATTCAGTGTTAGAAAGCAGCCATCTTGGATTTGCCAGATATAATTCTCATGGATCTTAAAACCCATTTGTTCCCAGTTTTTATTTTGGAATTTGGGTCAAATTTGTGTCTGTAGTGGAATCCTTTAACTTTTCCATGGAATTTCCTTTGTATTACAAGAAGTTGATAGGTAAGGACTATGTTTAGAGAAGCATACTTAGTATGATGATATGCTAAAGCATTTTGTGTAACTTTAGTGTATCTCTTTGTATATATTATATAATACCTTTTGGGCTTAATTTGTAGACCTTTTGATTTGAAGGTACACCATTTGGTAACTGTTTTTTGCCCATTAATGTTCTTATTCTTCACTGATTACTTTGCATTTTATTTGATACATATATATATATATACACACACACATTATACATGTATATGTATGTATAATGTGTGTGTGTATGTGTGTGTTTTGTGAGTGGATGGCAGCGGTTCTCTTGTCTTGGGCTGTTTATTTCTGTTGCATGTATGAGCGTGCACCAGAAACAACAGATGAAGGCATGGACTTGATCAATCTCCAATCCATCTTTGCAATTCATGAAAGTAGGTCTTTTTGCTTAGTTCATATTCTAAGGTCCACATTTGCTGTATTTTTACCACACGTTAGATTCCTAGCCTCTGTTTGGTTAGGAAATCGAAGACATTATTCACAAACACACATTCTCGGCCAACTGTAGTGGCCTTTTTCTTATTCGTCATGAGTTTGTCTGTAGCAAACCATAACCTGCTCCCAGGAGAAGAGCTACTTCTCTAAAAATTCTCACCACAACACTGATTTTTGTGCTTATCTTGGTTTATAGTAAAATTACTTCTACTTTGAATAACAATGATTCAGGAAATACCAAAGACATTTCCAGCTTAGAATCTCTGTATCTGTGGGTTTCCCTCTTTAACAATTATTACGCCCCAGGCATTCAAATGATTGTCTTTTATGCATACTCTCTCTCCCCAGGTTCAGCCAAATATCAGCTTAAATGTCGCCCTTACAAAGAGGCCCCCCAGACTGACCAATAGCTCTAAAGTATGCCCCTCTCCAACCTGGATGCCTTCTAGATCCCAACTCTTTTTAACTATGCTTCATAGCACTTTTCTCTAGTAAAATTACATATGTGTTTCCTTGTTTATTGCTTGTTTCCACCAAATATAAATGAGGACAAGGTCTTTTCTTAGTCTTGTTCACTGCTGTGTGTCCAGTACCTAGAACCACGGCTGGCACATAGTAGACATACATGTACACATATGTGCACACACATGAATGAATGGATGGATAAATGGATAGATGAATAAATCAATAAATGAATGGCCAAAGGCTTGTTCTAATTTTAAAAGTCAATTTCAAACGCTATAAACAGTGCTGCAATGAGCAGTCCTATAAATGCCATCTTAAGCACATATATAGACATTTTTCCAGGTAAAACACTTAAGAATGAAATCGCTAGGTCATAGGGTACATGCATCTTCAACTCTAGTATATATTTTCAAATCGTTCTCCAAAGTAGTTATATCTATTTACACTCCCACTGGAAGTGTATAGCAATTCCTATTTATTCTCATTCTTGTCAACATTCTGTATTATCAGATTTTAAAATTTACCAACATAATGGTGTGTGTATGTGACACGGTATATCATTATTATTTTAAACATATGCTTCCATGATTACTACTGAGGTTAAGAAAACAGCTTAGTGAATCCCCAGGTATGCTGTGTAATCCTGTAGACCATTAACACAGTGGTATCTGAGGGACTGAAAAGTTTTTATTTCTCTACTCAGGGTCAAGATTTTCACTGAAATGCTTACTCCTCACTTTTAGTTGTTTCCTTTTGCAATCTTGGTCCTATGCCTAAGTCGTAATGGGAAAAGTGGAACAAGCCCTGGGCACTTTTGAATTCTGGGTGTAGCAGTCCTTGGCTAGACCAAGGACTAGCTTAGCTTCTCTGAACTGAGACTAACCAATACTTCTATCCTTCCTCCCTTGCAGAATTGATGTGAGAATCAACTGAGATAATTGATGTAATGTCTAAATAGCCATGTACATCTGAGATATGATTACACCTCTTCTCCTGACCACTGTGAGGTTCTCCTAGAAGAGCCTGCCTTCATGCAGCTGAAAGGTGCCTAGAGAGAGCAATGCAGCCTTCTGCGAAGGGTTCAGTGTGGGATTGAAGCCAGTCTTCCCCTATGACTTTTTTCGTTTGTGTTTTGCTTAGCCAAGTGAATAGTTCAACTACACACAGCCTATAAGGCCAGGAGGAGTCCTATTCAATAAGGAATTTGCTCCTCCAACAATGATCACTCCCCTAGCACCTTTGAGGCTGTCCGTCTCCCGTTAAAAGAATGTGTGCAATCTTTGGTTCCCATGTGACAGTGCCTGCCTCCCAGGATTTCCCAAGGAGCTAGAACAAAGAGCCCTCAGTTAGGCCTTCAGGCTCCATGAAGGGCCAATTTTAAGTGAGATTTTCAAGTAATGGAAGTTTGTCTTTAGGTTTTGGATCCTCTCTTCTCTTTGTTATAGGCAAGGGCACCACTTTTTTTCCCACTGTATTCACACACCCCTAGCCCCACCCCAACAGTGTTCAATTAAAATTGTGTGGACTCCTTCATCCTGCCAGAGCTCCTAGGGTTTTTCATTCTTGCAGAGATCAAAGCTTTAATCTCTATGGATTAAATCCTGAGAATTACAAGTCTCCGTTCGTCAATGGGACACAAGAGGGCCGGTGGTGACCCAGACCAGGAGGGAAACTTGATCAGACATAGCAGGTGAGAGTCTGACTCAGTGGAAAGCAGCCCTAGTCAGCGTACCATCTCAGAAAGGAGGCAATCAGAGATGGGGAAGTAGGATGTCCTGGGTGGCTGGAAGTACTGGGGTGATCGGGGATTTGCAGTCACATGCATTCTGAAGTGGAAATCAATTTGAATGGATGAGTTATTTTTTTCTTCTTCTTTAAATAGATATCGGAAGAAAAGAAAAACCATGCCATAGAGCCCACTTCACGAAAAGGGACCATGGTAACATTGCATTGTAGTGCAATCCACGTGTTTAGGGGGACTTCCTGGTGTGTTTGCACTGCCTTTCTCAGAAAAGCCTTGTGAAACAAAGCAAGAAAATACCTCACAGTGGTATTTCCTTTCTGGAACAATTTCTTAAAAGCATCACGTATAAGTGCTATGTTCACGTGTCCTGCAATGCCTGTCACTACACAAACTAACCGATGTGCCCGTGTTGTACTGAGTATGTACTAAGAGACTTTACCCCATCTAGTCATCCATAGAACTCGGTGAGGAAATTGTGAATATGCCCATCAGACACAGGAGAGAGCTGAGACTCAGAAAAATCAAATGACTGGTTCCAGGCCTCACAGCTAGAGAATGACTAGTGTGAGGGTTGATTTTATGTGTCACGTTGGCTGGCCCACGGTATCTAGATATTTGGTCAAACATTGCTCCGGCTGTTTTATGAGGGTGTTTTTGGATGAGATTAATGTTTTAATTGGGGGGCTTTAAGTAAAGCAGTTTACCCTCTGTAATGTGGGTGGGCCTCATCTAATCAGTTAAAGACTTGAGTAGAAAAAAGACCGATCTCTTATGAGGAAGAGGGAATTCTGCCAGCAGAAGGCCTTTGGACTCAAACTGCAACACTGGACTTTGTCTGGGTCTTCAGCCTGTAGGCCCACTCTGCAGATTTTGGACTTACCAGGCTTCAGATTTGCGTGAGCCAATTCCTCCAAATAAATCTCTCTCTCCATATATGTACACATCCTATTAGTTTTGTTTCTCTGGAGAATCCTAACTAATACAACTAGTCTAGGATTACAATGCAACTTTCTCTGTGTCTCTCCCTTCCCACTAAACCATGTTGCCTCCCAAGTCTACTGCTGTATACTCTACTGCTAGACTGGTCACAATGGAGAAAAATAACCTCAGAGTGGAGCTTATTGTGCAATCAAGGTTTTAGGTGTTCACTGAAATCATCCTCACTAGTGAGTGAAGTAATATGGAAAGCATAGGACTAGAATATGGACACCGGGATTTCAACCTAAATCCAACATTTATTGGCTCTGTGAGCTTGAGCAAGCTACTCATCGCCTCTGAGCCCTCAGTTCCTTCTTTTGAAAACTGGGGATGATGCTTCTTTCTTGAAGGTTGATAAGTATTTGGGTTACCTATCATTGGACAACAAACTACTCCAAAAAATTGTGGCTTATAATGACAAAACATCATTTGTTTGTTCACAATTCTGCAATTTGGGCAAGGATTGGTGCAGTTGGCTTTTTTCTGCTCTACGTTGTATATCCAAGGCTAAAACATCCAAGATGGCTTCTTTACCCCAATGTCTGCTGGCTAAGCTGGGGTGGTTGGTAAGGCATCTCTAGTTTTTGACACTTAATCTTTTCACATAACTAGCTTAGTTTCCTTCATAGCATGGCAGTATCTTACGTTTTGCCTGACTTCAGTGAAAACAGAAGCTTCCAGATTCTTCAAACCTGGACCAAGACTTTGCACAGCATCCTTTCTGTCTCATTCTATTGGTGAAGGTCTGTCACAGATTAACTCAGAACCAATGGGAAGGGGTGACACACAGGCTTAAATAGCACGAGGCATATCTCATTGGGAGCTGCAAAAGTAACCATCTATTATAATGGGAACCAAATGGAAGGGCGGATTTACAGGGTGCAGCTTGGGACCACGTGTAAAGAAGACAGAATTGATTCAGATGAAAATACTGTTTATTGGGGCCAGCCCCGTGGCTGAGTGGTTAAGTTCGCGCGCTCTGCTGCAGGCGGCCCAGGGTTTCGTCGGTTTGAATCCTGTGCGAGGACATGGTACTGCTTGTGGAGCCACACTGAGGTGGCATCCCACATGCCACAACTAGAAGGACCCACAACTAAGAATACACAACTATGTACCTGGAGGCTTTGGGGAGATAAAGGAAAAAATAAAATAAAATCTTTAAAAAAAAATAGTTTGTTTGCATGGTTCTTTGCCCCCCTACAAAAAATATGCACAGACATTTGTTTAAGCCTCAGGTAACCTCTGTGGACCAGGAAGAGAAGAGAAGGAATTGCTTTTCTTCCATTACAGTAAGGTTCAGAGAACATGAACAACTTTTACAATGTCACACAGTTGTGGTGATGTAGGTAAGGTGGTCTATGTCAGACAGCTATGTGCTGGCAAATTGACTCACCAAAAAAAAGTGAGTAAAAAAACAGTCAATTTGTACCATTTTACAATTTCTGTGGCATAAATACTCCCAACATAGCTGATTCCTAGCCAACTTGGGAAGAGATGTGCGGAATCAGCTCTCCTGAGCCAGGGCGTGCCAGCTCCAGCACACCACTGAGCTGGGGTAAACAGATACTGGTTGCCCAGAAAGTCAAGGTTCTGAAGTCAAAACTTATGAGAAAAGACTTATGTGAAGTTTGAATGATTGACCCTAAACCAACCAGCCCTGAGATTCCAATTGGTAAACATCTCCCTTCCCCACGGAGCAGAAAATAAGAGACTCATCTTGTATTCTATTTGAAGCAGGATGCTTCTTCATAGAAAATAAAATAAAGAACAAATAAACAAATTAATTAATAAATAAAATGAAATAAGGTATTTGACTTTGGTACCCTACCACCCTCTTTTGGGGTCTCCACCAAGAGGAAGTGTCCTCCTGAAATTTTTTCTTCTCAAGCTCTGGTAGGCTCGTGAACCTGGAGAGTTCAGGCCTTTCCAGTTCTCCCCAAAATGAAATACTCATAAAGGCGTTTAATCACTGGTAATGGCTTAATCTACTAAGATTCCAGGGTGTTAAGAAGACCCAAGTTTATTGATGAATCTCTCTAAAATGCATTTGTAAGTCATTTGTAAGTCAGCTGTTTGGAACCTAGCGCACATTATCCCTTATAAATTACAATATCAACAGTCCTTACGCTAAAGTCTATTATGCTAAGATCAATGAATCCTTACCTATCTTTACAAAAAGGCAGAAAATAACTACCGTAAAAATCAGTAAATCGAATAGACAACGAAGTCGAATAAAATATTTTGAAATGCTTCCTCTTTTTATTTCTACAGAGAAATTAGGTTTTATAAGAGGAGATTAGGAGTGTCACCAGATGTTTTTGTGAAGAAGGGAGATTTCTTGGCTCTCTCATGGTTTTATGGGTAGATGGTCGTAGTATTGCGTTTCACCAGGGAAGTGTATTTTTAGCACCATACGTCATGCGTCCTAATCATTACTAGTGTTGTGTTTGGGGAAATCACAAGTGAAACAAAGAATTTTGAGATAGGGAAAGAGAGCAAAAGAGGAGATATTATCCTGATGAACTGTTTCTTGAGTATGTTCAATTTGCTCCATGTTCAGTTAAGTTTGGGAAACTGACTATCCTTATTTGGACAGTCACACTGCATATTAACAAATAAAGAGGCATTTCATAATAAATTTATTTAACCTGTAATTTCTTAACCTTATTAGATAACAGATTCTCTTGGTTAAATAATATTTATTAACAGCCAGCAAAACTGGTAAGTTATAGAGCAATGTTTTCCCAAATGTACATCATGACCCAATAGTGGATCATGAAATCATTGAGTGGGCTGTGTAAGCAGTAAAGAAGAGAATAGAATACAAAATTTCAGAATGCATTGCAAAATATGTATTTTTTAATACAAAAATGTAAAATACATTTTGTTTTAGGAATGTGTGCGTATATGTGTGTGTTTATTAGATCACAGAGAAAAATATATTTCTTACTGCCTGTTAAAAATTTCTTTTATCTTCTCAAATGCTTTCTCTGTATCTATTGAGGTTATCATGTGATTTTTATTCGTCATTTTTTTGATGTGGTTTACCGTGTTGATTGATTTGCGGATGTTGCACCATCCCTGCATCCCCGGAATAAATCCCACTGATCATGGTATATGATCTTTTTAATGTATTGTTGTATTCAGTTTGCTAGTATTTTGTTCAGGATTTTTGCATCAATGTCCATCAGTGATATTGGCCTGTAATTTTCTATTTTTGTGTTGCTCTTGTCTGGTGTTGGTATCAGGGTAATGTTGGCTTCATAGAATGAGTTAGGAAGCTTGCTCTCCTCTTCAATTTTTTGAAAGAGTTTCAGAAGGATAGGTATTGTCTTCTTTGAACGTTTGGTAGAATTCATGAGGGAAGCTGTCTGGTCCTGGACTTCTATTTTTTGGGAGGTTTTTGATTCCTGTTTCAATCTCCTTACTGGTGATTGATCTATTTGAATTCTCTATTTCTTCTTGATTCAGTTTTGGAAGGTTATATGATTCTTAAGAATTTATTCATTTCTTCTAGATTATCCAATTTGTTGGCACTTTTTGTAGTTTTATAATCTTTTGTATTTCTGAGTTGTTTGTTGTAATGAAGCACATATATGGGTCTTCATGTCTGATTTTATTTATTTGAGCCTTCTCTCTCTTTCTCTTGGTGAGTCTAGCTAAAGGTTTATCACTTTTGTTTATCTTTTCAAAGAACCAGCTCTTTATTTCATTGATTTTTTTTCTGTTGATTTTTAGTCTCTATTATATTTATTTCTGCTCTGATTTTTATTATTTCCTTCTTTTTACTGGTTTGGGGCTTTGTTTGTTCTTCTTTTTCAAGTTCCTTTAGATGCACTTTAAGTTGTTTATTTGAGATTTTTCTTGTTTGTTGAGGTAGGCCTGTATTGCTGTAAACTTGCCTCTTAGAACCACTTTTGCTGTATCCCATAAATTTTGGGATGTCGCATTTTCATTTTCATTTGTCTCCAGGTATTTTTTTAATTCCTCCTTTGATCCATTCGTTGACCCAATTGTTGTTCAGTAGCATTTTGTTTAATCTCCACATATCTGTGGCTTTTCTGATTTTCCTCCTGTAGTTGATTTCCAGTTTCATACATTTATGGTCAGAAAAGATGCTTGGTATTATTTCGATCTTCTTAAATTTATTGAGACTTGGTTTGTGGCCTAATATGTGATCCTATCCTGGAGACTGTTCCGTGTGCATTCAAAAAGAATGTGTATTCTGTGGTTTTGGGGTGGAATGTTCTGATTATATCTACTAAGTCCATCTGTCTAATGTGTCCTTTAAGGCCAATGTTTCCTTACTGACCTTCTGTTTGGATGATCTATCCATTGGTGTAAGTGGAGTGTTAAAATCCCCTACTATTATTGTTGCTATTTCTCCTTTTATGTCTGTTGATAACTGCTTTGTGTATTTAGGCGCTCGTATATTGGGTGCATAGATATTTACAAGTGATATATCCTCTTGTTGGATTATTCCCTTTATCATTATGTAGAGCCCTTCTTTGTCTCTTGTTAAAATTTTTTTTTAAAGTCTATTTTGTCTGATATAAGTATTGCTACCCCAGCTTTCGTTTTTTTTTTTTTTTAGGAAGATTAGCCCTGAGCTAACTACTGCCAATCCTCCTCTTTTGCTGAGAAAGACTGGCCCTGAGCTAACATCCATGCCCATCTTCCTCTACTTTATATGTGGGACGCCTACCACAGCATGGCGTGCCAAGCAGTGCCACGTCCGCACCCAGGATCCGAACCGGCAAACCCCAGGCTGCTGAGAATCGGAACATGTGAACTTAACCACTGCACCACCAGGCCGGCCCCCCAGCTTTCTTTTCATTTCCATTTGCCTGGAGTATCTTTTCCCATCCCTTCACTTTCAGTTTGCGAGTGTCTTTAGGTCTGAAGAGTGTCTCTTGTATGCAGCATATATATGGGTCTTGTTTTTTTTATCCATTCAGCCACTTAATGTTTTTTGATTGCAACATTTAGTCCATTGACGTTTAAAGTAGCTATTGATAAGTATGTACTTATTGTCATTTTGTTACTTTTTTTCTTGGGGTTTTGGTAGTTCTTCTCTGTTCCTTTCTTCTTCTCTTGCTGCCTTCCCTAGTGACTTGACAATTTTCTTTAGCATTATGTGTGGATTCCTTTCTCTTAGTTTTTTGTGTATTTATTAAAGTTTTCTGGTTTGTGATTACCATGAGGTTCATATATAACAACTTATGTATATAGCAATCTAAATTAAGCTGATGGTCTTTTAAGTTTGACCTTTTTCTAAAAGCTCTACTCTGTTACTCACATCCTCCCACATTTTATATTTTTGATATCATATCTAACCTTTTTTGTGTGTGTGTATCCATTAACCTCTCATCATGGAAATAAATAATTTTAGTACTTTTGTCTTTTGACCTTCATATTAGCTTCATAGGTGGTTGATCTGCTATCTTACCGTATACTTCCCTTTACCAGTGATTTTATTGTTTTGCAGGGTTGTGGGGTTGTTTATTTTTTGATAATTTTCTTATAGTCCTATTTGTCATCTTTTCTCTTGTACTTAAATAAATCCTTTTAGCATTGTTTGTAAGCCTGGTTTCTTGGTGATAAGCTCCTTTAGTTTTTGTTTGTCTGGAAAACTCTTTATCTCTCCTTCCATTCTGAATGGTAACCTTGCCAGGTAGAGTATTCTTGGCTGTAGGGCTTTTGCTTTCACCACTTTAAATATATCATGCCATTCCCTTATAGCCTGTAAAGTTTCTGCTGAGAAGTCAGCTGATAGCCTTATGGGGTTTCCTTTGTGGTAACTCGTTTCCTTTCTCTTGTAGCTTTTAGCTTTCTCTCTTTAACTGACATTTTAATTATAATGCATCTTGGTGTGGGCTTCTTTAGGTTTATCTTGTTTGATGCTCTGTGTTTCCTCTACTTGCATGTCTGTTTCCTTCCTTAGGTTGGGAAAGTTTTCAGCTATTATTTCTTCGAATAGATTCTCTGCCCCTCTGTCTCTCTTCTCATTCTGGGACACCTATAATACAGATGTTAGTATGCTGGATGTTGTCCCAGAGGTCTCTTAGATGGTCCTTGTTCTTTTTCATTCTTTTTCTTTTAACTGTTCAACTTGAGTGATTTCCTCTAGTCTTTTGTCCAGCTTACTGATCTGTTCTTCTGTATCATCTATTCTGCCATCGAGTCCTTCTAGTGAATTTTTCATTTCCATTATTGTAGTCTTCACTTCTGTTTGTTTCTTTTTTATGTTTTCCAATTCTTTGTTGACGTTCTTACTGAATTTATTCATTCTTTTCCCAAGATCAGTAAGCATCATTATGTATATTAGTTTGTACTCTTTATCAAATACAGTGTTTATCTCTGTTTCATTTAGTTCTTTTTCTGAGGATTTGTCCTTTTCCCTTATTTGAAATGCATTCCTTTGTTTCCTTATTTTGCCTCTTTCTCTGTGCTTATATCTATGTATCAGGTAGATCAGCTACATCTGCCAGTCATGTAGAAGTGACTTTATGTAAGAGATGCCTTATGAAGCGCAGCAGTGCACTTCCCTCTCCTCACCTCTACCATATAATTTAGAACTTTCCAATACCATTGTATCTGTCTTTGTGCAACTCTTACTCTTTTATTCCTTTCTTGGCCTCCCCATAAGTGGTAACCGCTATCCTGAAATTTGCATTGACTCCCTTTGTCTTTTTTCCCCAGTAACTTTTATCAAATATGTAAGTATTCTTATGTTTAGTTTTGTTTATTTTGTGCATTAAAAAAATATCATATTGAATGTAGTCTTCTGAGATTGGCTTGTTTTTTTACTCAACATTCTGTTCCCGAAATTCATCTATGTTTGTTCATGTAGCTGTGCTGCATTTATCCACTATGACATTTTCTTTTCTGCAAGCATTTCTGAAAACATCTCCTGGTGATCATATGAAAGAGTTTCTCTGAGCTATATAGAAGGAATTTCTCTATGCTGTACTCCTAGAATTGGAATTTTGGGATCATGGAGTATTGTAATTTTCAATTTTACAATATAATGTGAATTTATTTTTCTGAAATATTTTTTATCAGTATACACTCCTGCTAGTATTCCAATTGTGCCATATCATCAATGTTTGGTATTGTCAGACTTGTCAATTTTTGCCAATCTATTGGACATAAAATGATATTATTGTTAATTATTATTAACTATTATTGTTAATTTCCATTTCTATCATTATATCAAACAGTAGAATAGGTATCTTTTCACATATTTATTTTCTATGGACTTTTGTTTTCTGAATTGACTTTTTGTCTTTCCGTTTTTCTACTGGGTCGTTTCTTATTGATTTGATAATTGTTATGCATAATGGTTACATTTGTTGAATATATGTGATTTAATATTTTATCTTTATCTTTTTACTTTTTTTGTAGTGTCTTTTGTTGAAGATAAATTCTTTTTTTTCTTTCTTTGAGGAAGATTGGCCTTGAGCTAATGTCTGTTGCCAATCTTCCTCTTTTTGCTTGAGGAAGATTGGCCCTGAGCTAGCATCTGTTCCAGTATTCCTCTACTTTATATGTAGAACACTGCCACAGCATTCTTTGATGAGCAGTGTGTAGGTCTGCACCCAGGATCTGAACCTGCAAACCCCAGGCTGCTGAAGCAGAGCATGTGAACTTAACCACTACATCACCAGGCCAGCCTCAGAAGAGAAATTCTTAATAATAAAATTTATCAATATTTTCTTTTGAATTATCCTCTTTCATGTCTTTTCTAAAGAAACTTGTATATATCCTGAAGACATATAATATCCTCTTATATTTTTTCTAAAAGTTTTATTTTCAAATTTAATTATCCTAGAATTGAGTTTTCTTTATAGTGTGAGGTAGTGCTCCAATTTCATTTTACTTACCTAAGAATAATCTTTTATTTTGGCACAATTATTAAATTGTCATTCCTGTCCCCAGTGATTTGCGGTAACATGTCTATCATATATTAAACTTCCATATATGTATGAGCCTATGTTTCAGTCAGGATTGGGGTTACCAGAAAAATCATGCTATATTTTGGACATACTCAAACTAAAAAAATATTTGTTGCTTATTTTAAATTAAAACTCAACTGCATGTGCTATATTTTTATTTACTAAATACAAAAACTCTAGTCAGAATCTATTCAGGAAACTGAAACCATATCAGTATTTTAGAACATTTTTATTTGTTCTATTTATTTATTTAAATATTTTATTTTATTTTATTTTTTCTGCTTTTTTCTCCCCAAATTCCCCCAGGGGATAGTTGTGTATTTTTAGTTGTTGGTCCTTCTAGTGGTGGCATGTGGGATGCCGCCTCAGTGTGGCCTGATGAGTGGTGCCATGTCCACGCCCAGGATCCGAATCAGTGGAACTCTGGGCCACCAAAGCAGAGCACATGAATTTAACCACTTGGCCACAGGGCCGGCCCCTCCAACATTTTTAAAGAGGTGCCTTTCAACCAAATGTGTACATATTTACTATAGGAAGAGATTTTTTAAGATACAGACACCAAAGGAACTTTACCTCAGCTCTATTGAAACAAAATCTCTGAAGAGAGGTATTAGGCACCTTGGGTCTTGTAAGGCAATTCTTTAAGCTGAATCTCATGTGTTTTCCTTGTTAAGAACCATCATCTCAGAGGTATTTCACAAAATCCTTCAGACTGAGTTTTACTGTAGTTCAGCTTCGAAGTTCAACTTCAGCTAACAAATTCTATGTGAGAAATAAATTGATGCCTGGTCCGAATATTTAAGGTAGAATTTAAGTCCATGAAACATTCAGGGAAAATGATAAATTGATATAACTTCTAGTGTTAGGTGCTATAGTGAAAAGTATAAAAAGAAAAGATGATCGTGTGCTTAGATTAGCCAAGAAAGGCTTTCTGGAAGATATATGGTTTGAGCTGACTCTTGAAGCCCATCTAAGGTCAAAGCTTTCATTTTTCTAATTAAATTAGAGAGAAAAAGAGTGGACGTTAGGCCACAGAGGGCCCCACTCACAGTAATTTTCAACTTTTAGCCTAACAAAGGGTCACAGAGGTATTGGGAGATCTAGAAAGAAATTTTAGGATTGGCCTCCTAATCCTACAGTTTTTAGGACCTAGAACTAGAGATTCAAACCTGGGAACATGGATTGAGATGAGAGCAGGCAAGGACAACTGGGGTTAAATGGTATGAGGAATAAGTAGATTGATAAAATCAATAATTTCTTTGGTCATCATTTTATCACCTACCAAGAACGAATGCACCAATCTTCCTGTTCTACCATGTAAAAGGAAAGTAGGGCTCAAGGCGGACATCACATTCCCCAAATACCGTGAGACAAGAAATCCTTGGTCTCAGGCGTGTGACTTCTTATATCTTATAGCTCTAGCCTGAATATGGACACAAGAATTAATATCTTGTTTGAAAGGGCCTTCCATCCTGAAGCCATGGGGTTGATCTTTGTCCCACCCATTTTGACCTCCCTGTTCCCAATACTATTCTTTTTTTTTTTTTTTAAAGATTGGCACCTGGGCTAACAACTGTTGCCAAACTTTTTTTTTTTCTGCTTTATTTCCCCAAACCCCCCCTGTACACAGTTGTATGTCTTACTTGCAGGTCCTTCTAGTTGTGGGATATGGGACGCTGCCTCAACGTGGCCTGATGAGCGGTGCCATGTCCGCGCCCAGGATCCGAACCCTGGGCCGCCACAGCGGAGCGCACGAACCTAACCACTCAGCCACGGAGCCGGCCCCATCCCCCCCCCAATACTATTCTTAATAAAGATCAGTTGGACCTGACTGGACAAATATTCCTGAGCTCTTAAGCATAATTATATGAAGTCATAAGCAGAGTCCCTCATCCTAAATCAACAAAGTATAGTCTCTCTTTGTCTTCCCTAGACTTCTGCCATCGTTATTTCTTCATACCTTTTCTCTAGCCCATGTGTGATATTTGATTATAACGGTAGAAAAGAGTGTTAGGCATGACTGGTGCCTTGTGCTCCATTTGCGTTTTTGAAAAAGAAGAAAATGTCATTATATTTTAAAACTCACAAGTAGAGCTTTTTTAAGGGGCATTGTGAAAGTAGAAGAGAAGAAGGAGCTTAGCGGTAGGGTCTATCTGATCCATCTTTGCTACAATTACGACCAATAAAAAGCTTCATGAATGGAAACTAGAAGGAAAATATAATAGTTTGATGTTTTAAGGTTGTTATAAGGGTAAAGCATTAAATTGCAATGTAGTTATAAAAAGACCATGGACTATCTCTGGACAAGGGGGCGTGAAATTCAAAACAAAGATAAATTGCATGAAAAATTCCTATTTGCACATAACATTGAAATGAATATTCCTTGGGACTGGCTCCAAATTGCACTTGTTTAAACTGTAATTAGAGAAAGGAATAGCCAATGTGTGGATAATACTCACAATACTGGTGAGATGATTAACTATTGGGGTATCCAGCCAAAGACTGCTCTTCTGATAATTAGCTTCAGGATACAGAGTCTAATATTTGCCAAGATAAATACGTGTTGACACAGACTCTTATATGGGCTGACAGATGTGTGCTTGAGATGTAAAAGAAATTAGGAATTGAAGAACTAGGCTGTCAATTGGGAGATCTGGATGACATTTTCAAGTATGTTACTCATTCTGATGACTAGTTCTTGACACTTCCGACATACTTGGGGCAGCCACGAAGGTGCATGCTTAGATCTTCATCCAAGAAACACTTTGCCATTCAGCTATAAGGAGTGCAGTTACTGGACAACCTCTAGTTGTTAGTGCCTTTAGGAGCTGTCTCAGCTCTCAAGTCAAGGACTGCATATTCTTGGGGCAGTTCCCAGCCAAGGACTGAGCACGGCAGGGACTTTTGGTCCAGGCCATGTCTGCCCTACATTAGATGCCTCCAATAGGCAGATTCAGCTCCAAAGCTCCTGTGGAGGTGGCAGAATCTGTTTCAGATATGCACTTCAGGCTGAGGGTCCCACTGCTTAATCCTGTACTTTAATGTATTAAAAACTCATCACCAAACCCAAGGCAGTTTAGATTTTCTATTCTTTCATCAGTAGAACAATGTTTTGATTTCTGTAACTTTAATATTAGTCCTCCAACACCATTATTCTTCAATATTGAGCTGATTATTTGAGGGTCTTTTTTCTTTTCATATAATTCATATATTTTCATGTAATAATTCTTTAGAATTATTTTGTCAATGTTAATGTATTAAAAACTCATCACCAAACCAAGGCAGTCTAGATTTTCTCCTATGCCATCTTCTAGAAGTTTTGTATTTTGCATTTTATATTTGTCTATGATCCATTTTGAGTTAATTTTTCCGAAAGATGTAAGATGACTTGTCTAGATGCTTTTTTTTTTTTTTTTTTTTACATATGGATATCCAGTTGTCCCACACCATTTGTTGAAAGGACTATTTTTTCTCCATTGAATTTTTTTGCTCCTTTGTCAAAGATCAGCTGACTATATTTGTGTGGGTATATTTCTGGGCTCTCTGTTTTGTTCTATTGATCTGTCTATTCTTTCATCGGTAGAACACTGTTTTGATTTCTGTAACTTTATGGTAAGTCTTGAAGTTGGGTAATATTAGTCCTCCAACACCATTCTTCTTCAATATTGAGTTGGTTATTTAAGGGTCTTTTTTCTTTTCATATAAACTTTAGAATTATTTTGTCAATACCAAAAAAATAACTTGCTGTGATTTTGATTGGGATTGCATTGAATCAACTTGGAAAGAACTGAATCTTAATACTTCTATTCTCTGGAAGAGATCGTAACGAATTGGTATAAACTTTTCCTTAAATATTTGCTAGAATTCATGAGTGAAATTGTGAGCACGGTGCCTTCTGTTTTGGAAGGTTATTAATTATTTATTCAATTTCTTTAATATTGTTAAAGTGTGTTTTGTGGTCCAGAATGAGGTCTGTCTTGATGAATGTCACACTTGAGCTTAAGAAGAATGTCTATTCTGCTGCTGAACTATCTCTAAAGTAAAAACAATTCTAGACCCACCCTAGCAAAACAGGGCTCAAGAAGATCAAACTCGCCTTCAGGTTACTTAGCAATCAGCCAGAAGAGAGGCCAACAATCTTTAGAGCAAGACAACAAAATCAAAACATTCAACAATATCAATTCACTCTTTTATAATGTTCCATATTATTAATCTTTCATAATCGATTATCCTATTTTTGGTGGAAATTTTGTTTGTTTTCAGGTTCTTTTCTTTTGAATGAACATAGCTGCTACAAACATTCTTGTATGTGTTCCCTGGTATACATATATAAAAGGATCTCTAGAGTGTATGCCTAGAAGTGAAATTACTGGTTCGAAGGGTATGTACACTTTTCACTTTTCAAGATAAGGCCAAATTATTTTCTAAAGTGATTTTGCTAATTAACACTTCCACCAACAGTGTATATATTTTTTTGGCTGCTCCCTACCCTTATCAACACGTGTTAGAATAGGACATTTATACTTTTGCTAATTTAGTGGGCCTCTTTTTTTAAAAATTTCTTCTTTCACTAATCTCTTCTACCTTCTATTGTTATGATCTCGTTTTGAAGTAATTTCTGTATCTTTATATTTCCTCTCAGTTATTACACTTTAAGAAGAACGGGTCCCAGGTTAGGCCTAGAAAACTAGTGGTTATATTTTTGGCTCCCTTTTATTGAAACTTTACTCTGTACTAAATATTGTTCTAAGCATCATGCATGTATTCATTATTTTATTTAATTATTACTATAACACAGCCCTTTTGAAATAGATGTTATTATTTTTACTATTATGATTCTTATTTCATAGATTAAAAAACAGTAGCTTAAAGATATAAAATTCTTTCCTAAGGTAACACAAGATCATTGGCATACAACATATAGCTTGTAATTACAATGTCAGTGGCAAAATCAGATTGGAAGACAATTTTGATTCATTTCAAAACCTCAGCACTTTGTACTAGGCTTCACTGCCTGCTGAAAAATGCTTTTGAAAAACTACATGCCATTTGTTAAGTTCTCTGCTAATGTAATTCTACAAGGATATGGATTCGTTGTTCTGACAGTTGGTTTTATCAAGAATTCTGACAACCCCGTACCCCTATTCACTGAGATCCAAATGCTCACATCACTTTTTAAAAAACGAAACATTAGTAGTTTTCTGTATTTGTAGAGGCTACATTTCTACAAGGCTATTTGGCTACCTTGCTACAAGGCTATTTGGTCATTTATAAAAGAGCCATACTCCAAGTGTGGTCCTATAGACATATATTTTTATTGTCCTGATTTTAAATTCAGACTTCTTTATATCCTCCCAAACCCTAGTATAAGTATTTCTGAAGTTATACTTCCATGCATGAGTTCCTAAAAATGAGACATTGGAACATAAGCCAATTAAAATTCTGGGTTCAAATGACCTATCACACAAAATCTGTATGGATGTGAAGTGTGTGCTGGTTGGAATTCCCAATGGGTGAAATAGGCTGTCTAAATGAAAGCCATTACTAGAATCTTCTTTGTTGTTTTTGAAAAGCTTATTTATGTGCCAAAATCCAATATTCTATCTTCTCTTATCAGCTGTTGGCATGGGATTTTTAAATGTAAATTACTTTGGAATATGTTTATATTTGTCAAGCTGAGAAGAATAAGTTGTTAAAACAGTATTCGAAGGTACTTGTTTACAAATGGCGTCAGTTCTGTATTCACATGCAGCTACCAGCTTGGATTAACGTAGTTACATTTAGGATCAGTGAAGGCAGATGGATTTTGCAACACACTTATGGTTTTGATGGAGAACAAAATAATCTTAAGAAAAAGACTAGAATAAAAGTTCAGAGTTTCATCTGGGGTTTTTAATAGGCATAGTAAACAACACAATATTGAAACACAGCTGTATTCTCTTTCAATTTGTTTTAAAGCTGGAGCGGCAAGTGTTTGCTATAACAATCATTTTCTCTGGCATACAAATAAGTAAAGGATGATGCATTTTTGTTCTTGTGCATGGAAATTTTCCCTGATGATGGCAATGTGTTTGACTGGATATCTTCGTAAGGTCAGTACATCGTATAGTAACAGGTTCATTTGCAAAGACCGTGGGAATAGACTGTCACTTCAAACTTTCATCATTACAATAATTCGGCAAGTCTTTCTTCTAGCATTCAACTCTACAGGGATTATCTCACTATGTTTTCTAGGCAATTCTCTAGTGATTGGATTTGAGATTACCAACAGGGTAAAATATTGTTTTAGATGGCTATTCCTGCATTGGTTTGATTGTTCCCAAATACATAGAGAAATGGAAAGAAAGGCAGATTTCTGATTCATTGGTTGTCAGTTTATTTAGAAATAAATTATTGTTTGGTCAGTACTAGATATCACATACTAAAAGGTTTCAATGCCCATTCAACTCCTTCAGTGGATTCAGAGTTCTTGCAAAATAATGAGGCAGCATCTTCGACGTTATCTGTGGCAGCGATTTTCAAATGTTACTGTGCATTCTAATTGTATAGGTTGCTTAAATAACAGGCTATTTCCCATCCCTGCTTCAGAAATTCTGATTCAGTAGCTCTTCAGTGGAGCCCACAGGTACCTGCATTTTAAAGAGTGCCTCACCTTTTGGACCACACTTTGAGACCTAGTCCGTGATCTTTGTTGACGAGGCTGTGGACAGACTCTTCCTGGTTCTCCATCTCTGTAAAATTCTTCTCTCCAACTGGAGAAAATACCATCACTCTTTCTCTTACAATTAATAGTATTTCTCAAAAGGTTGCTAAAGGAACACCTACACTGGGATTATGTAAGGTCCTTCCTAAAATGTATATTCTTGGGCTCCACTACAGACCTACTAAATCTAAGATTCATTTGGATGTGAGGCCTTAGAATCTTCATTTGAACCCAGCTGATTTTTTTTGCCATCCACAAATTTACTTCTAGATGTTTCTTCATATATGAATTTTAAAAGGAGTGTTTTGAGAATAGTTCTGCTTTGATCTTGTGCTTCAGGCATTGTTGCACAAGCCAGGCTGATCCATTTCACCCTTCAAGGCAGCCACCCCATTTATCTAAGTTCTCAGGAGCTATTGCTGAAACAATACCAAATTCTCAGCTTTCTTCCTTTACCTTTGCTCTCTACTTCCTGATTAATTTCCCAATCTATTTGATTTTTAACCTCCATTCTCTTTCTTCTCTGACCCTGTGGATAATTCTCCATCTTGAGAATATGGAGTAGATGAGAATTTCCAAGGCAGGAAAAAAAGAAAAGCAAGGAAAAAATTTTATTGTAGACGTGTTGACTAGAGTACAATCCTATTAAATTGGGATTCTGACAGCTGTAGAGACCTACCAAGAAAGCAAAAAGCATTGTCCTGAAATTGAAGTGACGTAGAGTGGCTACTATACTGAAAACATTAAAAGAAACATCACTGCAGAAAGTGTTTTTAGATTGATAAATCAAAGAATCTCAGAGTTGAAACAGATCTCAGAAGTTATCTAGCCAAGGCATGCGAAGCTGCTTTAGGAAACAAGATCATCTCCCTTTTCTCTCACTCCCTCTTGTCTCTTTGACCCTGGGTCTTAAGGAAAATCCTTGTAGTGGGTGTGGTAGATTGGTGCTCACCATCCATTCCAGTCTTTCTGGTATGTCTTCCCATACAGTGGATGCTGGAAAGCCAAAAACCTGTATTTCCTAGGTTCCCTGCAGCAAAGGTTTGTATGTGATTTAGGTTCAGCCAATCTGGTAGATTTGCGAAAGATTTGGAAAGCAGAAGTGAGATGGAGATACTACTGCTCCTTCTAGAGCATCTGCCAGCAACAAGAACATGGAGACTTTGGGATCATCTATAGACTATCGGTGAATGTCCCATGTCTAGACACTAGCTCTGGGAGGGCATCCACAAGGTTCAGATGCTTTTGGCAAGGTGTGGCTTTGGAGTTACCAGTTCTGGGAGCATCATCAGCTCCTGGAAAGGTAAGGTTTGGGCTCTGGAGCAGCAATTGGAGTGATAGCTTCCTGATGGCAGATAATGGAAGAGCCAGTGATTAACACAGATATACCTTGAATCCTTGTTAGTTTCCTTAGTAGGCTGAGTCTCTAGTATTTTCTGGAAGTCATTAGAGCTCTATCCTAGAACCTGTTCCTCCAGCTTCTCCAATGATTTTGTAGATACTTTGCCCCTGTTTAAATCCACTTATGTTTAAGATAATTGCACCCTGATTGTTACAGGCCTCCAGTTAATGATTCTGGCATTTATCCTGCAGATGACAAGGGACAAGTACAGACATGACATAAGTGAATGTATATAACATAAATATCCATGAAACAACTTTCCAAATCAGGGAACTTTGGCTAAGCACTTACTTCACTGTGGTCAACAGCAAGGTCTATTGAGGAATTAGAAAAATAGTCTGATTAGTGAAAACCTTCACATAATTCTGCGATGATATCTAGGCTATAAAACTTGTCCAGATGGAAAATCATAAATTCTGTTACATTTTTCCAAAATGTGTGTCACAAGTTATTTTTGCTATAATACTTGTATCATAAACATGTGTTAAAGTTGAATTCACTTTGCCAAATTTCTTACATCCTTTAATAGCTACTTTGCACATGACTCTCCAAGAAGGAAATTTAATAGGCAGCTTTTCCAAAGGGATCTTGTGTGTGTGTGTGTGTTTTCCTTTTTAGACCTTGTGCAATCTACAGGGATTGTCATTCCGTAGAGGCATTGGAGAAACAAGGTCTAGTGAGTGATTGGGACATTTCTTCTTCTCTCAACATTGTATATTTTAGATTCATTCATATTGCTGTGTGTGGCTGTGGTTCCTTCATTTTCACTGCTATTTAATATTTTATTATGTGAATATCCGCAATTTATTCATATATTCTACCATAGATGGACATTTGGATTAACATATTTTTTCCTACAAAGAATATTCCTGCGCATGTCTTCTGGTGCACATGTGCAAAAGTTTCTCCAGGTTATACACTTTAGAATGGGATTGCTGGGTTGTAGAGACAGCACATCATTGGTCAGCTCTACTGGGAAATATGAAGCTGTTTTCCAAGGTTGTTTGATCAAATTATATTCTCAACACCAATGGATAAGAGTTTCCACTTCTCCATATTCTTATCAATATTTGCTATTACTAGATATTTTTAATTTTCCTTTCAGGTAGGAGTAGTTTTAACGTAACTTTAATGTTCATTTCTCAATGACTAATGCTACACCGAGAGAAATGGTACATTCTTTCATGTACTCAATAAATAGTTACTGAGCTAAAAACTGGGAAGACAGCTTTGAGCAAGAAAGAAAAGACCCATGTTCTCATGGAGCTGACTTTTTAATGGAGGTCCATAGACAATAAGCAAGTAAACAAATAAAGGAGTAGTGGTATGTGCTGTGATGCAAATAAAAGAGGGTGGATGTGATAGAGGAGAATGGGGGTCTACTTTTGATTAGGTAGAGAGGAAAGTTCTCTCACAAAATGACTTTTAGTAGAATAGGTAGGAAGATGGAACTGACATTACTAAGGGTAACTATAGATTATTATCCAAACCAGGACACTTTTGAGAGTAATAAATGCCATAACAATAGGTGTAGACTGAGACTGTCGAAAGCAGACAGTTCCATATGGTTTATGGTCACCTTACCATTCCTAGTTTTAATCAGATCCAGTTTTCCTCTCCTCCTGGGCTCTGGGAAGACTTACTTCTCAGCTTCCCGTGTAGTTTGATGCAGTTGGGTGACTGGTTCTGTCCAGTGTAAAAAGAATCACTACCGGGCTGGAGTTGTGAAGAGTTCATGCTCTTAAAAGATAAACTGTAGAGTGGGAGCAGATATTTGCAAACCACATATCTGACAAAAGAATAGTATCTCAAATAAAGACCTCTCAAAACTCAACAGTCAAAAAGAAAACTATCCAATTAGAACATGGGCAAAAGGCATGAACAGACATTTCACCAAAGCAGATACACTGATGGCAAATAAGCACATGAAAAGATGTCCAACTTGATTATCCATTAAGAAAATGCAATTTACAATCATCATGAGATACCTCGCCACATCTTCCAGAATGGCTAAAATAAAAAAAAAGTGACAGTACCAGATGTTGGCAAGAAGGTGGAGAAACTGGATCACTCATCCACTGCTGATGGGCATGTAAAGTGATACAGCCATTCTGGACAACAGTTTGGTGATTTCTTTAAAAACTAAACATGCAACTACCATATGTCCCAGCACTTGAACTCCTGGGCATTTATCCCAGAGAAGTGAAGGCTTATGTTCAGACAGAAACCTGCACATGAATGTTTATAGCAGCTTGATTTGTAGTAGTCAAAAACTGGAAACAGCCCAGATGTCCTTCCACAGTCTATGGTTAAGCAAACTGCAGTACCTCCATACCATGGAACAGTACCCAGCAATATAACTAGTTATGTATACAACCCCTGGAGAACATCACCAAGTGAAAGAGCCAATCCCAAAAGGTTACATGCTGTGTGGTTCCATTTATGTAACATTCTTGAAATGACAAAATTATAGAAATGGAGAACAGGGTAATCGTTACAAGGCATTAGACAGGGTGGGTGTGGGAGTGGGTGTGGCTATAAAAGGGCA
This sequence comes from Equus asinus, assembly GCF_041296235.1. Lineage (NCBI taxonomy): Eukaryota > Metazoa > Chordata > Mammalia > Perissodactyla > Equidae > Equus > Equus asinus. The sequence goes on along the minus strand of NC_091801.1, from coordinate 70,588,953 downwards.
GCTTGCAGAATTCTGTGGTGATGGGAGTGTTCTGTATCTTGACTGTATCAATGTCAATATCCTGGTTTTGATATTGTCCTATAGTTTTGTAACATGCTACTACTAGGAAGGGTAAGGGTCCCATGAGATCTCCATATTATTTCTTAAAACTGCATGTGAACCTACAATTATCTGAAAATAAGAAGTTGAATTTAAAAGAAAAAAGTTTACATTTTTAAACTCATATGCTAGTCATATAGTATTTAATATCTATTACCTTGTTTTATCCTCATGACAACTCTTTGAGGTAGGTGTTATCATTACTGTAAGATTACAGATTAAGATTCATAATAAGATACAAATGGAAATTACAGAGGCATGGAGAGGTAAAGAAAGTCACTTTCCCTGTATTATTTGTCCAAAGGAAAGAGAACAAAGAAGTGATTAAGAGCGTGGGTTTTGAAGATACATATAGTTGGGGACAGGCATTGGTCTATGCCACTTACAAGCCATTTTCCACTGATTAGGTCATGTGACCTCTCTGAATCCCAATTTCCTCATCAGCAAAAATGGAGATAATAAGTGTATGAAGCCTATAAATTTATTATGAGTATCAAATGATAAGTTCTTACCATGTCTGGCACATAGGAAGCATACCATAGGTGGTAGCATTTATGATTTTTATCATCATCAACATGGTAATCACAACTAGTCATAACACCTCTGGAACTTTGAGTTGAGTTCTGGACACCACATTTTAATATGGACATTTACAAATTAGAGTGCTTTTAGGGTTTGGCCTGTGCAAGAGCTGGGGACCATATAATTTGCATGATGATCATGTGAAAGAACTGAGGAAAGTTAGTCTGGAGAATACAAGCTTCAGATAATTATCTTCTAGTATTTGAGAGGCAATCACAAGGGGAAATATTGGATCTGATATGTAACTCCAGAACAACAGCAGTGGATAGGAGTTTCAGGGAGAACTTTCCAACCAGGCAAAGTTCATAAAAAATGCAGTGGGCTGCCTTGTGAGGGTTTGAGCTTGCCCAATCCTCGATGGCTCAACAGCTGGTCACGCCATTGTGAAAGTGAATTTTGTACAGAGTTAGAGGTTGGAATAAAAGAACTCTGCAAGTAAAATGAGTCTTCAAGGAAATCTTCTTCAGTGCAGAAATGATGCAGACTCTAAGCAATTTACATAGATAAGCTGTCATCTATTAGAAAGAATTCCAAAGTATTGGTGTCTGTGTTCCTTTTATGTGAAAATAGTAATTCAGGCAATTTTTCTAGGAGCTAGGACATATTAGAGGTTGGGTCAGTTCTAGCCCGTGTGTTATGGAGTGTGGATTGCAAGTTACTTTTTACTTATATAATTTTTGTTTAATTTTATCTCTCCCTAGTGTACTCTAAGCTTCTTTTGGGTAGGGATTTTGATTTACTTGTTCACCTCTCCACTCACACATCCAGCACAGTACATGGCTCAAAGCACACACACCATAAATATTTGCTGAATGAATGAATGGCAGTACATTGGACACGATTTGGTGACTGTTATGAAGAGAGAGGAGTCAGAAACAGAAAATGTCAAGGATGACTCCCATGTTCTGGGCTTATTTAACTGGTTACATGGTAGTACCATCCACCTAAATAAGAAATGCAGGAGAAATAGGTATTGTGGACAGTTTGAGAATGATGATGAGTTAAATTGTTGATATATTGTGTGTGCAGTGCTGTGGGACATTCAGGTGGAGACCCCTAAGTAGACAGTCTTCTGTGTGCATCAAGAGCTTCACTTAGGGACACATCTGGCAGTCATCAGTGTCTGCACTACTGGTAGAGCCACAGCAGTAGATGCAATCATGCAAAGAGAACATAGGGACTGAGATGGGAAGAATACTAAGGAGAGGGCTCCGGGGAACAAACCGTTTTTGCAACTGGCAGAAGATGACAGCCTCTTGAAAGAAACCCAGAAAAATGCGGCAGACAGGCAGTAAACAAACCAACCAACCAACAGGAAAATCAGAAACATCACCGTAGGACAAAGTCCAGACAAAAGTGTCTGAACAGGGTCTAAGAAAATGAGGCAAGCTTCCAGAAAGGCTATCATCACAACATCAAACCCATTTAAGTACCAAGAACTTCGAGTCAGGATTCATATCTTTAGAATACCTAAAATTTGACCTCATACCTTTGCTTAAATAATTCTCGTGAGAAGGAGCTCACTATCTTATAAGGCAAACCAGGTGTGACCCCAATGAAATGTGTATATAGAAAATTAAATAAAACCTGAGTTATTTTTTTCAGTCTTTATTTGGACTTCTGTACATAAATTCTAAACAGTAATTTATTAAATGATGCCTCATCCAAGCAGAAGAAATATAGAGACCACGTCCCTTAGTCAAAACAAATGTTCCACCAGGGACACCTTCCAAACTGCAGGATCCTGACTTAATAAAGGGCTGAGATCAGACATCAATAGCAAGTTAAACCTACCCCAAGAGCGTTAAAGGGATGAAAATGCATTTATAAAAAGGAGAAGGAAGCCGCGGTAGGGGCTGAGAAGACAATCTACTAAATGAAATCAATGATGACTGTAAATGTCTCGAGCAAAGGACAATAAAACAGCAAGCCGGATAGTTGGAAAATAATAAAGACATGTTCAAAAAGTTGATGGCAATAATTACCTTACGTATACCTAAACATACGCAACTTTGGAGTTTTGTAGTCATGTGGTACGGATAAGCTGAGGAATAGGCAGAATGAGAACAATTCCCAATAGTTGAGGGAATTCACACAAATACTTAACCCATAAACCTGTCATAATGTCTGAAATTTTATCATTTAAGACTATCCGATCCAGTAAAGTAGCCCTATCCAGATGTGGCTATGTAGATTTAAATTTAAAATAATTAACTTCAAAGTACAAGTAAAAATTCAGTCTCTCAGTTGTACTAGCCACATGTCAAGTGCTCAATAGCCGCATGCAGCCAGTGGCTACTCTACTGGACAATGCAGACACAGAACATTTCTGTTGTTGTAGGGAGGTCTATTGTAGACCTCTGATTAAAAGTAAAGTTCTCAGTGTTGGAGCTTTCTAGAGATTCTCAGTTAAAATGTAAATAGTGTTAAGTTATAGAAATAAATTAACTGGTAGAGTAATCTGGTAGAGGTCAGTGTATCAGGTCGCTTTGAAGTAACAGGGATGGGGTAGTCGTGAGGGGTAGGTACAGTGAAACAGACGTCTATTACATGATGGACATGGACATAGACTTATTCCTCAGAAGCCACCACACAGTGGAGCTGGAAATCAAACCATGGGCTACCTGATCCAGAATTCATACTCAATGATGCCTTCCCACACCTGTCAGAGAAGAACACAGAAGAACCTTGAGTAGAAGAGTCAAGTCTCTCAGCATGTGGCCTAGTTTGGGACAGAATAAGAGAGGCTTTTCTGTGCAAATGGCTGGAAGTATTAAGCTTAATGTCAAGAGAGAGAGAAGATAATAAGATGGACAAGTAGATGATGAAAGGGAAAGCAAAAAAAAAACAAAAAAAAAAACCAAAGGTCAAATTGATTCACCTAACAATTTTGTTTTGTCTAAGTGCTCATGAACTAACCCACCAGGCTATTCCGGCAAGCACTTGGCACCAAGTTTAAACTCCAGTTTTACATTCTACCAACTCTGAATCTTGGATGTCTAGCACTGTCCCTCATGAAGCTGGAGCATCCATGATGAGCTGACATGACTGATTTAGTAGCAGCAAAGATAAAAACAAGGTAGGGCTTGAGTACATTAAGAAAGAGTACTTATGTGCAAAATGGGAGACAACGTATAGAAGCAGAGCCTCGGTCTTGAGCAAATTCAAGGTCAAAAGCAAGTAGGAGAAAAGAACAAGGTGAGTCAAGGTCATTCTCTTTTCTACCCTGCTACAAGGAAGTAACAAAGTTATCATTAACATCATAAAGGAAAACAGTGTCAGATTTACACACTTTTTCTGAGCATCAGTTTCTTTCACTATCCACTGGGGTCTATTCACCAAGAAAATACTTGCTTTTCTGTACGTCAAAATTCATGAGTAATAGGACAAAATTATTGTGAGAATGTTCCAGCTTATCCCTCTTGCTGTTGATTAAAGGAGAATATCTTCCCATCTCCTGCTTTTCAAGTTGGCCAGTGCTTGACAACTTTATAATCTTGCATTCTGGACTTTGAATGCAGAACCCAGACCAAACGGGGAGGAGAAAGAAGGACCAGATCAAAAACACCTGGGCTGGGTAGACGTCCCGTCAGAGAAGGACTGAAATATAAGGTGTAGGAGTAGCTGTGATATGCGATAGAATTTGATGAAAGACAAAAAGAGATATTAAGAAATTTATATCGTGTTCACAAAATTTAGGTAAAATATTGACTGACGCAATTTTTGTTGTTATTGACTATGTTCTTTTGACCCTGGCAACATTCTGAGATGATGAAAAGGTAGGTAAAGCAGCTTTTAAAGCATTACATGAGGCAATGTCACTAGCATGTCGTTTACCCCCAGCCAAGAACTATTGCTTTCTTAGATACTTCCACTTTGTCTTCACTTATTCACCTGCATTTTGCTTAAATTTCCCTTCTATACAGAAAAACAAAGCCATGATGGCGTGAGTATGTTAAATGGTTAATCAGGCTTACTCACTAGTTAAATAACTGAAACATGAGTTTCAAGATCTTGTCTCAGCAAAATTATAAATGACTTTAAGTTTCATACCATCTGAGTCACTAGTGCATTGATGAAACACTTAGTTAAACCAGTGACGGTCAGGGATATGCTGTATTAACAACCACATCACAGGGCCCTTACGATGAGCTAGAGTAAGTAAAAGTACAATGTAAGCTGTAAATTGCCATACAAGTGGAGGTTTTTATGGTTAAATAGAACATAATTGCAACTTTACCTTAGTGAACAAATCAGCAAATATGTGTTGAGTACCTGAATTAACATATATGTCATAATAGACAATATATTAACTGTCTAACTGTGCATGGCTCTATTCCTGCTGTTGAGCAAAGGTTCCTTCTTGCTTACTCTTTCCTACAAATCAAAGATTTGCAAAATATACTTGCTATCTGAGAATAGTGGGTATCATGGAAATAATGTGGGCATTAGCTCCAAACTTTCACTCATTTGTGTATCCATTCATTTAGCAAATGTTTATTGAGACCCTAGAGTCTCTTTCACTGAACGAATTTTTTTGAGATCCCAGGAATGTGAGGAAAGAGAAATATGAAGAAATGATTGAGCTGAGATTTGAAAAGTAGGAATAATTAGAGAAATAAAAGAGGATTTTTTCCATGAAGAGAGAATACCATATGGAATGGACCTGCAGCAGGACCAAGGATGAAAGACAGTGGATGTGGCTATACCCCAAAGAGGAGAGAGGGGACTGTGTGCCAAGGATGGAGAGAGGGGTACAAGCCCAACTTTTCGGTGTCCTGCAGACCACATCAATGATTGGGAACTCATTGAAACAGGGTTGCTACCTGGTCAGATTGACTGTCGCTGCAGTAAGGAAAGAGTGGCTGAGAGTCCATCAGTTCAATGGTAGATGAGTTAGTCCCAACAAGAGAAGAATGTAGCTGGTTATAGGAAGATAACAGTGAGAGGGTAGACACTGATCTAATAAAATGATCCTTGATATGAGTTGCATCCTGATCCTACACAGCTTATCAGAGATGTCAAGGCAGTAACTTCACATCTTCAAGGCTCAGTTTCCTCACTTTAAAACTGGAACAATATTAACTTAAGGATCTGGGGGAATTAAATGAGTGAATATATATTAGAAAAATTGTCAACTCCAAAGTGATGTATAACTTCAATCATGGAGCTCATTACCCCTGGTGACTTTAGAACTGCATTTTCAGGCTAGTATTGAAAGACAGCAAAGTGATAGAGACTGTCTATATTCTACAAAGAACACAGCCCCTCTGAATAGAAGCCAATGATCTTAGAATGGTCTCCATGGCCTTGTAGGATCTGATTCCTGGTTGCCTGTGTCTCCTCATCTTCTCCAACACTTCTTCTAGCTCCCTATACCCCAGCCACACTGGCCTCCTTGAATACACCAGGCATCCCTCACCACACAATCTTTTCTCTGTAAAGTGTAAAGTGCTCCTTCGCACTGGCAACTCCAACCAATTCCTTCACAAATGGCTCAACACTGTCTTTTTTTCATAGCACTCATCACTTTTTATGTGTACCTTGTAATTGATACATGTCTTATGCTTATTGTCTGTCTTCCGCTACAAGAATGTAAGCTCCATGAGAGGAGGAAAACTTGAGTGTTTTGTTCACTGATGTATCAGATAGAACAATGGCTGGCCCATAGGAGACATTCAACAAATGTTTCTTAAATAGATTTAAGAGGAATGAACTTTGAATGTCATGTGTCCTGGAGCTGATATGCGACAATCTCCATTCTTCTGCTGCCTCTCAAAGACATCTGTCAAACGTGTAGATGGCCAATAGTTCTTACGATAAGACTTTATAAGGGAAAGGAGAATGAATATGATTAAGTAAAGGGAATCCTAATTTTCAATGTGTCTAAGGAAAAAATAACCTGGAAGTTAATATCAACCAAATGTCATTTCAGATATTAGTGAATAATTGAATAAGTAATAAAATAAAATGTTCAGAGACTAATGAAATAATTGGTAATGGATGCTACGGGATTATGAAGAAAAAGTATGCTCCATGAATCTGATTTCCCTTTGAAAGACTTGTTAAATAAACTCAAGAGGAGGTTCAATAGTGGGTTGAGAAAGTCTGGGCATATTCTAAGCACTGTCCTTGGCATCCATATGGACTAACACGACATTTCTATTTTCCTTTAGTAAAGCAGCTATATTCCCCACCTTACAAATTTAACAGCCGTTTCACAATCACCTTCCTGTGGAAGCCCACCTTAATGAATTCTTCCTTACTCTAACTATATTTATCCAGTTCAAAGGTAATCACTGTGTCTGGTACATACCGGCTCTGTGGTTTGGATGAAAGTTGAATTGTCTAGGGAGACAGCTATACAACAAATCATAACACAGGGGCGCATTAAGAGTTATAACAAAGAACTGTGGGAAGAGAGGAGAAGGAATGACCTATTTTCCAAGGAAGCAACACTGAGGCCAAGATTTGAAGGATGGATAAGCTTTCACTTGGCCAAGAAAGAAGGGAGATATGGACAGAGGGAACAATAAGCAACAGAGATATGAAAATGTGTTGCAAAGCATGAGTAGTTCAGTGAAGCTGATGTGTAGTCTGGAGTGCTAGGAGATGGGATTAGAGGCATATTTTGGAGTTGAATTGAGAAACCCTTTGGATGTCTCGCTAAGGAGTTTAAACTTTGTGCGATAGGCACAGGGGAGACATGTTTAAGAGGAAAATGATATAATCAATTCTGGTTTTGGACAAATAACTCGGCAGGAGAGGAGCAGTGTGGAGAGAGATTAGAAACATATTCATCACCGCAGGGCTGGTGACTTTTACAACATTTTTAAACGATTGTCCAAAATGCTCTGATGTAAAAATCAAAAAGCTTATTTTAAGGAGTGGGATTTTAGATGTTTGTAATCTTTAGGTTGGTTTCCTTAATCTCTTTTAAAACCAGCATTGTTTTACTTTTGCTATCATTTTGAGGGATTGTTTTTAACACTTTTAAGTCTGTTAAAATATTTGCCAGTTATGTCCAACATTGGATTTTATGCTTGCTGGCCTATAAATTCCTAGAATTATTACAGTAATAAGGATGCAATGGTATAAAAAAGAAGGAAAGAAAGCACATAATACTATTTGAAAGTTTCCTACATGCCAAGTGTTTAAAAAAAAACACTCTTTCCTTTATTTTTTATAAAGACCCTGTGAAACAGACTTTATTATTTCCATCTTACAGTTATGGAAATTGGAACAAAGAATTTAAGGAAATTATCCAATATCGCACAGCTGTAAAGTGATAGAGATGGGATTCTTGCCCATGTTCAGTTGACTCCACAACCCATTTATTTCCATTATACCGTCTTCCATTAAATAAGCATGAATTGAAGTCCTACTATGCGACTTTCATGAGTAACAGACTTTGAGATCATACCATAAGTAAGCTGATTATTCTTAACTGTCAACACCCCCTCCTCCAAAAAAAACAAATTTATTCTTTACTCTTTCAACCATACGCTGTGCCTCAAGAAGCTAAACTTTACAGGCTGTACCACCCAGCTTCCCTTACCCTCTCGTTACTGATGGAGTTCTGCCATTGGAGGCCGTGGGTAGGAGCTGAGAGAGCGGGAAAATTTATTTATCACAGCTGCAGGTGGTAGTTCTTCTGTCTCTGGTTTTATTCCTTTGCAGGCACGGGTCCTGTTAAGGGGCCCTCTTCTGAGGTTCGGCTCTCTCATCAGGCTCTCATAACACCATTCCTGCCTCCTGCCTCTTCAGTCTTAGAGGTGGTATCAGCTCCCCAGTATTGCCAGTCCTAAGGTGCTGCCCTGTTCCTTCCAGTTTCTTTAACCTAGCTCCTAACTCAGGAAACCCTTCGTTAAACTCTCTCCGACTAAACCCTTTGTGCCCATTGCTTTCATCCTGAGACCATAACTGATTCAATAACCTCCCATTAGACTGTAAGCTGCATGAAACAAGGACCATGACTGTCTTGTTGATTGATGGATTCTCAAAGATAACCAGTTCTTGAAAGAACTGTGGTTGCACAGAGCCTGACAACCTGATAAAAATGTGTCCTGTTGTTTAAATTTCTGTTTAGATATAAACTAGTTGCCTACTTTGCTCACATTTCCTAGGTTTTTCTGATATATTCTGTCCAACTGTAATTGTGCCCGGTTTTATCCTCGCCATATCTTCTATTCACAGACTATTTAATGTTCCGATGTATAGTGGTAGTTGGAAAATGGGGTACTCTGATTAAGTAAATGTACTTGTAAAGAGCCCTGATATGACAGCCAGAATACTTGCAAACCAGTTCAGTTTCTGCCACCTTATCTTAGTTTTAACTAGGGCATGTTCTTCAAACTTTCTGAGTCTTGCTTTTTGCATTTGTATAGATGGAATAGTATAACACTAATATAGAATCATTTCCACTCATTCTTATGAAAATGGAAAGATTCTTCTCCCCCTACAAGGACTTCAGGTAATTTCCCCCTGAGCCTCAGGCTTGGAAATAGACCAAGTTTCTTTGAGCCAACATACCTCCCACACCAAATGTGTATTCTCAAGTATTTGTCAGCTTCAACTCTCCAAGATGAGAAGTCCCAGGCATATGTTGTGAGCTGTTAGGCCTTGACTGAGCAGTGCAAACAGATGGGCCCACTGGAAAGATGCCGAGATGCTGGCAGAACCAGCTCCTGGAACTTGGGTCCTCTCTTTGAGAAATGAGAGTTTTCTGGATGATAGTAACAATGATGGCAGTAAGGATGGTGTTGAGGAGAACCAGCCTTATTAAGAGTTGGCTTTCACCCGTGTACAAGCTGTGCTAAAGCCTGCATCCTGCAAAGCAGTCTCGAAACCCAAATCTTCACAGAAAGGAGTTGTGAGCATTTGATACTATAACCATTTGTGGCAGTAGAAGGAATTTTGCCAGATCTAGACTATTAGCTTTTACATATATATACATACACACATATACAAAAGCATATATATGTGTGTATATAACTATGTATAAAAGCAGGACTTGTTTATAAAAATAAATTTAAGAATATAGTGTAATATCTTTATTATGACCTTGACTTTGGAAAATTGGTATAGGACATTAATATAGAAATGTTTACTATTGGCTAATTATCAAACAAAAAGAATCTGGAAGGACGTGGTGATCAGTTAATAATAATAATAACAGCTAATATTTATGGATCATTTACAATGTGTCCAATAATATTCTAAGCTATGAGTCCATAAACTACAACTGCAGGCCAAATCTGGCCCACCGTTTGTTTTATACAAATAAAGTTTTATTGGAACATGACCACACACATTTGTTTACATATTGTCTATGGCTGCTTTCCCTGCTACAAGAGTGGGATTGAATAGTTGTGACAGAGATGGTGTGGCCTGTAAAGCCAGAAGTATTTACTACCTGGCCCTTTACAGAGAAAGTTTGCTGACTCCTAAGCACTTCACATATTTTATCTTGTTTATTCCTTTCATCAACTTCATCAACTTAAGAAGCATGTAGTATTTTTACATTCATTTTATAGATGAGAAAACTAAGAAATGGAAGAATTAATTAGTTAGCCTAAAATCTCACAGCCAATAAGGGATTCAGTCTCTGAGAGTCTGAAGCTAGCACCTGTGTGGCCTTGCTCTTTCTGCGGGCCTATTTCATCTATTGTGATCCACACAGAGTCTAGAATTGGTAGAGAACTAGAAATGGTTCTCCTTTCTATTCCACTAAGGCTGTCAGCTCCATGAAGGGCATGGAGAGCCATTAGCTTCAACTAGCTTGGCCCAAACTGCACCTGTTTCTGAGACCCTCCCCACTTCCGCCCCTGCCTTGCCATACCCCTGACTCCTAAACCCTTCTCCCATCTTTCCCCTGCTCCCAGATTCTCTGCCACATCTCTTGTCCTTCTGGTCTCAGGAGCCTTTCCATTCCATTAAATTTTTCCCTGAGCATCACTGAAAGAGTTTGAGTTGCATGTAGGCAGAGAGGAAAGGTGAAGAGAATATTCTTTGGCAATGTCAAACATCCATAAGGCAATTGGAGTCTTATGCTTTTCGTTCTATGCTCTTTGGTGTTATTAAGCTAAAAGAGTTTCCATTTCTTTGCTTTGCTTTGAATTGTAGTACAAAAGGCCTCCTTTCTTTTTCCCAATTTCCTATATGCTTGGCCAACAAGGGAAGTGAGATGGTTTTAGAACTCAGGTAGGTGGTAGGGGTAAAGAAATTCCTTATCTTGTGACAAAATAAAATAAATAAATGCAGAACTGTTTCTTTAAAGTTGGTGGGGGGAGTGGGAACTGAGCCTGACATGCTCAGCCCTCATCTTACGACTGGGCTGAATGCTGGCACACAAGAATATTGTTTTAAAAGCAACTTCTTGGTATTCTTGTGATATGACCCACATAAATCTCCTAGTTCTGGGGATGGGAACGTAGGAGTTGTTACAAGCTATTAGAGTTACCTCAATGAAGATGAGGATGATGTTGACGATGGTTATCCTGGGAACTCCCAGGTCATAGAAGTTTCTGCTGTAGCACACCAATAGCTCCTCAGGAGTGTGTTCTCCAGGGTGAGAGGTTTCTAGAGAAGGTAGACACTGCTTGTTGCAGTAGACTCTTAATTGGTTACCTGCCTTGGGGCTTTTCTTTGTGCATCTACATGAGACACTGCTGATAGAATGATCTTTCTAACAGGTAATGTGATCAAGACACCTCCTTGCTTCAGCCCCCGTCCCAGATGCCCCATTAGCACCAGGGCAGATCAGAGTGGCTGTTCTGTTGCAAAGCCTTTTGGGATCTTGTTTCTGTCATTCCAGCATTATCTGCTTCTATGAAATACCCATCTCTCAAACTTTACAATCACTTAATCCTTCACTTTCTTGTGATTTCAGGCATGTACTCTTTGGTTTCACTCCTCTGTGCTTTCTACATGCTGTTTTGTGTATGTGGAACACTCATTTCTATCACTACAAACTCCCTTGTCCTCATGGAAAATTACAACTAAACTTTATAGCTTATTCCAGAGTTATGTTTTCTGAGAAGCTTTTCTTGATTTTATTCACACCAGAAAGAACCACTTCTGCTAGGGACTATTTTAATACTTTGTGCATAATTGTATTTTAAATATAAACATAATATATATTCATTTGTTTTAATGCCTATCTCATTTAATAATAAATGAACTTATGGAGGATAGACACAGCTTCATCTAGCACGAGACTAGAAACAGTTGTTGGACCGAACTTCAGAGACTCTGTCCATCAGGTATTCATCTAGAGATTCTTAGGGCTAGTAATCACGTCTCTTATAGTGGCACCTAATTCCTGTTTCCATGTAGAGTTACCTGAAGTAGTATAGGACAAAGACCAGATGTATATATAGCATTTCAGAAGATTAACTTGTTATCTCTGCTTGACGAAAGCATAGAATATTTTATTTTCTTTATGATTTTGCAGCGTTGTTTTGGTCTAAATTTTTGCAAAGAACATATATTACTTTTACATCAGAGGAAAAATCCAGTTGTAGGATTATCCTTTCTAGAAATTTTCCCTATAGGAAGAAAACTCTTGTTTTACATTACACATATTATGGCAGACACTGTTGATTGACTAGCCTAACACCTATTTCCAGCTCCTTTTTTCCCTTGACCTCATCCTATATAGAGGTTAGAAGAGCTAAATACTTACTTTCCCAAACTTCTTCGCATCTAAAGTGAACACATGTCACAAATATGGCCAATAAGAAATCAGTGGCAGCCTGCTGGAGTGTGGGCAAAATCATTCTCTCCGACTTTTTCCTGCCTTGAGTACAGATGTGATGCCTGGAGCTACGGTAGCCATATTGCAACAATGAGCTCCAAAAGCATAAAAATAAAAAGCAAATTCTCAGGCCAGAGTAGAGAAAAGATAGAGCTTGAGTCTCTGGTGTGATTTAGCCACTGCACCAGCCCTGGTTTTCCACCTCTAGATGTCTTGTTATGTTGGGAAAATATCTATAGCATTTAAGACATTATTGGTTGGGTTTTCTAAAATTTTAGCCACCAATATTCCTCACAGATACAGATGTATACAATAATTTGTATATAGTGATATCTTAACCGTGTTATTATAAAAGTTGAAAAGCTAGAAAAACTGTTATCCAACAATAAAATTAGTTTTTAAAATTATGGAGTCAAATAATCAACTTTAAAAAATAAAGTCTTAGAAGTCTATTAGTAATTATTTATGGTATATTATTCAGTTTTAGAAAAACAGGTTATAAATTGATATAGAAAGTATGATCTCAGTTTTGTTAAAAAAAATATGTGAATAGTAAAAGAATTCATAGATCATACACTGTTAATTGTCTTTGTTTCTGGGTAGTTGGACCACAGTGACTTTATTTTATTCATTAATGAATTTCCACATTTTCCAAATGCTCTTCAGTGTATATATATTATTTTTCAATTAAGAAAGATAATATTAAATGCTATTTATAAAATAAAAAATACCAGAGAACTGATATTTGGAATATGAACAACTTTGCCATGTGGCAAATATCAGGTGAGTTAAATGGTAATTGAGGAAAAAAATGTAAATTATATTAAAATGTCCTGCATTTTACTAGACTGGTATCCATGCCAACTTTGATTAAAACACTCAGCCAGTGATACTTCTGAGGAATAATGGGATATTAGATCTGCAAAGAATGATAGATACTTCCATTTGCTTTTGAATTAAAAGTCGGTTAAAATCCATTAACAATGAAATGAAATCTTACTATGTTTTCACTTTTCTTCATGATCCCCTCTGAATGATTCAGAGAGTGGGAAAAAAGCCCAGATAAATGCATTGTTTTAATTTTGTCTTTGAGCCTTCTCCACCTCAGCTGTTTGGTTTCCTAAAAATTTCCCTCAATGGCGGCCAATTTCAAACACGAATCATTGGGATCAACAACCTGGATACCCTATTTCAGGACTCAAAATGTTTTTTAGAAATAGGCAAATGGCAACCTCCATCTCAAAACAATGAAACAACTGCAGAGAGTAAAGATAGGATCTTAATGTCAAAATGTAGGTTTTTGTTCTACCGTGCCACTTAGAAGTTGTGTGAACTGGGGCAAATCTTTTCATCTCTCTGAGCTCAAGTTTCCACATCTGTGAAATGGATTTGCTGCTTCCTCCCCCACAGTGTTTTTGGATGAGCACTGAACGGAAGAAAGTCCACACATAATGCACATTATGTCCAGTAGTCATGGAAACCAAATATTTTAATGACCCCTATGAAACTGAAACACTTCGCTTTGAAATTGTAATAAAGTTTGTTGTAATAAACTTAAACAAGGGTCACTAAAGGGAGGATGCAGAAATTAGCACAGGGTTCTGTGAAAGTCAGTGAAATTACCTTAGGCTTTACTGGGTGAAGTTTCATTATGACTAACTTCACCCACAAAGGTCCCAAGGGATTGGGTTCCCTTTAAATTGTTTTGTACCCCCAAAGAGGATCTGTGTCCAAAAGGGGATCTGTGTCCTAAGTGGTTTTCCACTTCATGGAGTTTCCAGGGCTGGTCTACTCAAAGTTATAACCTGCACCCCCTTCATTCTCAAAACATTTAAGTTATATTCCATTTAAATCTGTTTCTATAAAAATGTATGTGTTCAGAAGGGTATGCGTCTTGAATACCAACAGCGACTGGTTAATGTTGTGTGGAGTGAGATAGCACAGGCCAGTGATATTTTCTGTTTGCAAAAGGATAGTATTTTTGTAATGAGAAGGAAGAAAAAGTCTTTTAAAAAGCTGTGCCCTAGAAGGAGAGAGAAGATAAGGGCTTTGTTGTTATTGTTTGTTTTTCATTTGTTTTGTTCTGTTTTGCTTTAAGTGGTGATTATTTTTAAAAGTCTAAGAGTTTCTGTTCTGCACAGGCTGGAAGAGCCATTTCTTGGGTGTTCTGAGTGTAAAGAATGGCTGGCATTGACCTTTCTCCTTCCACTTCTTCTAGAGCATTTAGAGGTATTTTCCTCCCTTCCTGAGGAAAAATATCTAGTAGAAGAACTTGGCTATCTTTGCACATGTGCCTTGGACCAGCCATGGGTGTCTGTGATACTCAATAAAGTAAAAGTGGTGACATTATGGATAGTTGTAATATTAATAAAAATATTATCAACGGTCCTCTATTGTGAGAAACCAGGATGTTTGATTGTATTACATGTATTATCTAATTTAACTTTCACAAACAATAAGCCTATGATGTTGGTACAATGAAAAAACCTGAGACATGTATAAAGGTTCAAATATTTGCATAAGGTAACAGTAAGTATGTGATTGACACAAGATGCAGTCAAGAGGTCTGGCTATGGAGACCGCAGTCAACAGACAAAGGACAATGTATTAGAATTGTCCATTGGAATTGAATTGGAATGGACAATTGCAATGGAATGCAGACAGTGCTGCTTCCCAAGCCAGTGGCTTTCTTCTACCTAGAGCGGCTAAATGCACGTTGGGAGGAGATGGTGCACATATCCAGTTGTGCATTGAGTCTCTCTTGTCATCATCAGAAAGGAATGTTAGGTAATGGTCTGTCTGTGGACAAAGTGTTCACGGAGTGAGTCAGGAAGTAATGATCCCCATCCATTTAGAGATCCCAATGTCGTATTACCAGGGCTTCATAGAAGCGTAGTGCTGAAAGGGGCCTAGAAGATGCAGTGGGCCTTTGTTGTTTGTTGCTTACCCGTTATCGATTATACTTTCTTTTGGAAATTGCACCCTCATTTCTTCTTGAGGAATTACCTCTTCAGTACGTACAGTCTGGTTTGCCAATTAATCAAGTAATTGAGTCAAAAGGCTAGTTACAAAACTGAACAGAAAAGGTCCATCCATGCTCCCTTTCTGGAATTTGAATTACAAATAGCATGATGAAAATACTGAAAAAGGGCTGGACTTCTCATTCATTCCAGAGATGGTAGCTGGAGTCTCTAGAACTTCCTGAATCCATTCCAAACCAACTTTTAGCCTCTCTTTATTCCTATACATCCACTCCCCTGAATAAGCCTTCCAACAAAATTCTCTTTTGGCCTAAAAATTCTAGAGCCAGTTTCTCTAGAGCCCTCATATAAGCCATGAGTCAAAACTTTTAGAAAACACAGAAGTCATCTACTCAGCATTTCAGATATTCTGACTTTTGTTTTACTGAAGAAATGCTTATATAATCTTCTTATGCATCAAAGCTCTACTCTAAGCACTTTATGCACACGAATGTGCCAAATATCTGCAGTATTGCAGGAACTTACTACTTTAGGAAGCTGCTCTAACACTATTGGGTAGAAGCTCATGTTGTTGGACAACCGTTTCTTATATTTGGCTAAACTCTGCTTCTTCGTTCTTTCTATCCTCTTGACTCTTATCCTGCCATCCACCACACAGAATAACACCGGATATTCTTTCTTTTTGGCTCCTTGTTTTATACGTAACTAGTTGTAGATTTAGACATGCGGATGAACTACTCACAGACTATAGTGTAACCCCTGCGATTCTAACCTGAGTGTCATCTGAGTTAAAAAAAACTCAGCCCTTTCCTTTGTCTAGCATGCAATGATTGAGAATATTGCTTTAGGGAATTCATAAAACCCTAATACACAAAAACAACAGAGAAATTCAATTTTCTTTAAATTCTAACACTGTCAATGAAAAAGAGAGTCTCAAGGTTTTATGTCTTCAGCTCCTTTTGATATAATGTCATCAGTTACCCACAGCCATGCATTATCTTCATTCACATCTTTATTCATTCAATAAGTATTTATTGGGCATGTAAGTCAGATGCAAGACAGAGTGCTTGGTGCTTTGGAGTGTAAAAGAATAAATCAAATGTGGACATCTAACATCTAGATTAAAAAATAATAAAATCAAACATCCATATACTTTGTGTATATGGAACCAGTACCCAGATAATTGATTTTTGTTGTTGTTGCTGTTTTGATTTGTAGTTTGTTTGTTTCTTGCCTCCATCTAGGTCCCTGTTGCTATTTATTTTTTTTAATGTTTTTCTTTTTTTTTTTCTTCTTAAGATTGGCACCTGGGCTAACAACTGTTGCCAATCTTTTTTTTTTTTTCTGCTTTATCTCCCCAAACCCCCCCGTACACAGTTGTATATCTTAGTTGCAGGTCCTTCTAATTGTGGGATGTGGGATGCCACCTCAGCGTGGCCTGATGAGTGGTGCCATGTCCGCACCCAGGATCCGAACCCTGGGCCACCGCAGCGGAGTGCACGAACTTAACCACTCAGCCAAGGAGCCGGCCGCCCTGTTGCTATTTAGACACAGTTAGTAAAGGTGCAGTTCTTGGAAGCATCTTTTCTAGGACAATGCCCAAGGAGGATGGATGACACATGAGCTATTTAAAGACACAGAAGCTCTCTCTTACTCCTAAAGTTCTCCTATGATTGTTCAATAAGAATTAGTAGGTTTTATCCAGAACTTGTTTTAATCTTTACTTGTCCCTGATCTAAAATGATGTTCTATGTCAGTGTTCTATGCCTACTTATTGCTCACGTACCACCAAGATAAATGATGACGGCGGAGTCTTTAAAACCCACTGGTGGTAAGATTGATATGGAAATACTGATCATGAAAGATGCTCATGGAAATAGCACATCTCTTTTTAAATTTCAGGGGACATCTATATAATATCTAGTGACAGACAATTTGGCAGGTCAATGCACATAATGTGAGAACACACCCTCCACGTTCCTGTTCTTTAGTCTCATCTAAAGAGAGATCAGCTCTGGTCCAGAGAGCTGATGTGCCAGGGAAAGATTACCATCATTGTGTTCTAAGCACCATTTATTTTTCTTTCCTCTACAAAGTTATGAGTCAGTTACTGTTGCTGTTTTCCCTAACAAAGGATTGTATCCCCAGTCCCGGCTATATGTCCTACCTCCATGCCCATATATCAGTTCAATAAATGAATTCCCAAAGGTTAGAGATGTGATGGAATGGAAGAGACAGTGCAGAAAACATACTCACTGCAAGAAAATCCACAATACTCATGAAATTTAGGTGAGTTAATTTTTATGCATGAAGAAAAGCCATTCTTTTTAAGTAGTTGATGATATTGGCATATGCTTGGTCCAAAGATAAGGACTGTGCCGTAGAGGAGAGGGGAAGGGTCAAGTGTAGTGAAGAATACTACTTGTTTGACCTTTAGCTTCTTTTCCTTGCGGACTTATGCCAGGCCCCAAGAGAAAAGGACACTGTAACAAGCAGTAATAAGTGTTTCCATAAGCCACAAAGGACCCCAAGGTGGGACTTCTTTGCACCGTACGCATGTGGATACCAGAAGGACATTTGAGAGAAACTCTTCCAGTAGCACTTAAATTTGTGGGTAAGTTTTATACAGAGCAGTGGAAATATGACTTCAGAATTCAGCCAGATCTGGGTCTGAATTAAAGCTCCTGGTTCTCACTTTATGACTGTTTCATCTACAGCATGTTACTCCATTCTTGCACCTTGTTTTCCTCATCTAAGAAATGGATCACAGTCACAAGTCGTAAGTGGTTGTGAAGATTACATTTGTGAGGGAGAATAGAGCTTTCTTCTTTATCCTTTTGTTTTCTCATCTTTATATCTGTGATGACAATAATGATTTCACTCCAAGTCTTAGCCATTTTTCTTTAACCATTAGTTATTTTGCCACTTTTAGTTTAGAACCAAAATGCAGACTGACCTGAGGGAAATTAGGTGATTTATAGGGCGCCTAGTCCTCACATTATGAATGGGCTGTATTCCAAAAATTCATTCATATGTGAGCCATCAACCATGTTGCAAGCACTGAGAAGAAGCTCATTGCTGGGCGCCCTCCAGTTTAAAATGCTATGTGGCATTATGGCAGGTCCCAAAGCAGCTTTGTTCATTCTACCACTACCTATGGGGACAGTGAACAAGGCAAAAGCTCATCCCTCCTGAAATTAAGATTTGAATTTTGGAAGGAAACTTAGTAACTTTAAATCCAATGGAATAGAGTGCAACAAAAAATTCAAAAAACATCTACCCAGTCTTCAGTGAATAGCTTTATTCATGCTCAAATTATGCCTCAAAGAAGATTGGAAGAAAATTCCTCCATCTCAGATTGTCCTCCTGATGAAGACACTCAGGTGTCTAACAAATTAAAACTAGGCAGCTACATTTCAAATACATAGGCATTGGTTTTTCCAAATAATCAGTTATACTTTCTTCTGTTCTGACTAAGTCTTCTGCCCCAAAGAATATAGCAGAGCAGGAAATGTCAGGAGTTGGGGAGGAGGACTTGGGAAGTATGATCCTCAATGGTAAGCAGTGAAAGCAAATTCCAAAAATAGTAGAAGCAGTGCATTTGGGAGATTAGACAGATCACGACATGTATGTAGTAGAGATAGGAAGGTTCCCAGTTCAAGAAAATAGACCCTTGTCACTGGCTATCTTATAGAAACCAGGAAATGGGTTGGGAACCTTGCCCATCACTCCAGTTGTAGATTGGAGATGGGAGTCCAGCATTAGACAAATGAGTGGCAGAGTTAAGGGAGATCCATATATTATTGGCAAACATCCAGTCTGGAGACATTTTACTTCCTTTAAGCCTGAGTAAAGAGAATTAAGAAAATATTGGGTATATAAAAATTACCAAAAAGGAGAGGAAAACATAAGAAGAACATGTTTTTGAAAATGATACATCACAATCCAAAAGAAAATTTTAAAATGGAATATTGTCGGTGTCGCAATCCAATGTACACATCAGGATAGATGTGGAGAGGGCTGATGGTCGCTCTGAGTTTATTATAACCAGCGTTTCGATATATACATAGCTTACATCTGTTAAACATACACAGGTGTTCTGGATAACATAATTAGCGAATGCCAGGAATTCTTAGTGATTCTCAAGGAGCCCTCCCTCAGTCTCTGTTTTGATATTATCATGTTTTTGCTGTGCTCGTATATTTTTATCTCAGAGCAGGCAAGGCCTCCTAGGCAACGGCCCCTCCTGCTCCCAATATTGATATCGTGTCTCCATCTGTGCCCCCAGGTGACTGCGCCTGGCTTAGGTTACCTCCCCCTGGAGGTCTTACCCGTAATTAGCTGACCGGCCTTCTCACCTCTGGGTCACAGTTTGTTGGCAAGCCTTTTCCAGTGATTATTAACCCTTCCTGTGTCAGGGGCAGCTACAAATATTCAATCAAATAAACCAGGAAAAAAAATCTATTAAGTAGGAGCAAAAAGTCACAAAAGGGGCCAGCCCAGTGGCATAGTGATTGAGTTCATGAGCTCTGCTTTGGTGGCCTGAGATTTGTGGATTTGGATCCTGGGCATGGACCTACACAATGCTCATCAAGCTACACTGTGGAGATATCCCACATAAAATAGAGGAAGATAGGCACAGATGTCAGGTCAGGGACAATCTTCCTCAAGCAAAAAGAGGAAGATTGGCAACAGATGTTAGCTCAGCGCCAATCTTCTGCACCGCTCCCCCTAAAAAAAAGTCACAAAGGAAGAGTAGGTTGAAATAAAAGAACAGCAGAATGGAATGAAAACAAAGTTGGGTGAGCTTAAAAAAAATGCAAAAATACCAAAATTTTAGTATCAGAATTATATACCATATTGAAGGCAGATGGAGGCGGAAAAGATAAGAACATGGAAAATCAAATCAAGATGGTGAAGGAAAACCTGAGGAAAAAAAGACATGACAATAAAGAGAGGGAAGAAGAAAGAAGATGGTCAGTCAAGACTAGAAAACAAACAATAACCAGCCAGTTTTGGATAATTGCTGAAAAGGACATTGATAAATACAACAAGAGCAGTGATGGAGAATTTAAGAAAAGAGATCTTTTCTGAGCAGATAACCTAAGGATGCAAGTGGAAAGAGGCCACTGTATGCTAAGCGAAATCAATCAGAGTCATCCATGTAGACACATCCCGGCAGAAATATGAATTTCATCTTTGAAGAAAAATGTTCTACAAACATCCAGACAGAAAAAAATGTTTCTTCTCACAGGAACAGAAAGCAGACTAGCTTCTTTTCTCTGATACAATACTTCTCTTATAACAGGACGTCGATCTATAAAATATAAGTCAAATGCTGCTAAGGAAATTTGACCATGATTGAAAGCTAAGGTTCAGGGCCAGCCCAGTGGCATAGTGGTTAAGTCCACGAACTCCGCTTCAGCAGCCCGGGGTTGGCGGGGGTTTGGATCCTGGGCGTGGACCTAGCACTGCTTGTCAATCCATACTGTGGCAGTGTCCCACATACAAAATAGGGAAAGATTGGCACAGATGTTAGTTCAGCAACGATCTTCCTCAAACAAAAAGAGGAAGATTGGCAACAATGTTAGCTTAGGGCCAATCTCCTTCACAAAAAACAAAAAGAAAAAAAAGCTCAGGTTCTGGGGACTTAGTGAAATTAAATGTTATACAAAATGGAGTTCATGCATCAAATACTTATCTCACTCTAAAGGTAAAAAATATATATATTTTTCCTGTTTTGATATTATGACACATGCAAACAATTTTAAAATCGCCCCTAAGTTCTCTCCTGCTGCTGAGCTGTACCATATTTGACTTTAATTAAAATGTCAATTTCCTTCCTCCCTCATCTGTATTTCCAAGACGACTTCATTACGTCTTTTTATTGAGTCCATATAATCTCGGCCATCTCCACACATAAACAGAAATGCATCTCGGGAGATGCCTCTCCTGAGAGTTCCCTAGTGACTATTTCACCAAAGGGTTTCAATAAATTCAAAGACCATGAACATCTCCAAGATGTTTATAAAGTCTTTCCTTATGTTCACGGTCTTTATGAAGAGCATATTGAGTCCTATTTATTCTTTCTTCTCCATAGCTCCCAATCTTCCCCAAATTGGATGCATGTACACTTTTTGGCTCATCATCAAACTACCCCATCTCGATTTATTGTTGGTTTTCTCCATCTCCTGGTTTATCAATGGATGACACTTTAGCTGAAGTCCATTAAGTAACTGCTCAAAGAATAGACTGCACTATACCAGAGCTAATGAGAGAGGCCACAGACTCTTTAGAGTCCTGGCTTTCAGCGTCTTTTCATCTAACTACAAAGACTCTGTTTTCTTTGGGAGAGAATGCTGTGTGGAGATTCCTTCCCCCGCGCTAAGTCCTGAGCTGAAGGTGGCCTTCCCTTGGATTAATGCACTGCAGTAGGAGAAAAAAATAATTAGCTGCACAGCATATGTCCTTAATGGTTTGATAAAGGACCACAAGGGGCATCGTGAAGAAGATGAGTGTGGAAAGGATTCCTTTTTATTAAGCTTAGCAGGGGAGGAGGTTTAAGATACTCATTTCCATAGATAAACAAACAAACCAAAGGAAAGGAACATCTGCTGGGAAGGGCTCCTCCCACATGTAGCAGATGTGTTTCAACAACAAAGCATATCCTAGAAGCATTTTAGGATTTAATTATTTAGTTATTTCATTGAGCTGACGAGCAAGGGGGTGGGGATGGATTCAGGAAGCAGATTGTAGATTTACTGAGCCTGGAAATTCCATTCCAAATATAGTTTAAGCCTCCACATGCTGAAGTTTGTCTCCGAACATATGCTAACTGTTTTTTGATACACGGACCCCAGTTGTATTTGTCCTATTCTATGTGTGCGGTGGTGATGCTCTGAATTATGCTCTCCTCTCATCTGCTTCCCAACATCCTCATCTCTCCCCTACATTTTTTTTTTTGAGGAAGATTAGCCCTGAGATAACATCTGCCGCCAATCTTCCTCCTTTTGCTGGGGAAGACTCGCCCTGAGCTAACATCCGTACCCATCTTCCTCTACTTTATATGTGGGATGCCTGCCACAGCATGGCTTGCCAAGTGGTTCCATGTCCACACCCAGGATCCGAACTAGCAAACCCGAGGCTACCGAAGAACGTGGGAACTTAACCGCTGCGCCACCCGGCCGGCCCCTCCCCTGCATTTTTGTAACAACTTTCCGTCTCCTCTCATTGCCTTCCACTTTACCCCATTCGAAACTATTGTCCAGAGAAGAGTCTTTCTAAGATGCACATCTGATCATTGGATCCGTGAAACAAAAAGGGAGGGACATGGCATGAGAGATTACGGAAGGATTAGTCCAAAGCAAAGGAAAATTGATCAGGGACAAGAGAAAAGAGTAAAATAAAATAACAGTAGAAACTGTCTATAAATTAGCCAAAGGTTTCAGCCAGAAGAGAACAAATCTGAATCGTGTACAATACACATGGCCACACTCCAGCTCTCCCAGGCAGTGCCTTCTAGAAAGGATTCGGATCCCACAGGAGTATGTCAGTGAAGAAAGCCACGTGAAGCTGCATGCACTTACTTGAAAGGCTGGTCTAACAGAGAACAAAACAATCATTACGGTGGCCTGAGAGAAGCCAGAACAACCTGATCTGGATTCCTTTGCATGGTCCTCCGTTGCCCACGGTATAAAGGCGCAAGAATTTTAGTGTGATTTATCAGAACTCCCAGTTCTCTCTCTAGACTCTGCTTCCAAGCTTCCTCTGTGTACTTTGCATTCTAGCAGATATGTGCATTTCCCCAAATATCTATCATCTCTATGATCTGCATGTCTTCTCTCTTTGTAGGATTCCACTTAATTTCTTAACAAGTAAATTCCTGCCAGTCCTCTAAAAGTTAGTTTCCATCTCTTTTTCTCTCTGAGGGCTTCCCTTCTCACCTTCATAATAAATCTTTGTCAAGAATGGTCCCTGCAATCAGCTTTCATAAGGCCTGGCCTAACACTCTGCATTTGGCGGTTATCACTTCATTTTTTAATCATGTCCTCGAATAGAATATAAACTTTTTCAGGTCATAATGTGCTCAATTTACGCACATTGAATGAATGAATGACGTGATCAGTATTGCAAAGTGCAGTGTCACCGAATTACACGGCACAGGGGTAGGATAGGGGAGGTGAGGATATGCAGCGACGTACCTTCCACTATGACTTATCAGAGTACAATTGTGGCCCAGAAACAATGTTTCCTGAGGACCAGGGCAATGACACAAGTGCCCCCCTTTTTATTTTATCTATTTTTTCTATTTTAGTTATAATATTTTAAATTTCAAATGCCAGAAAACTCATCTCATCTAATTTAAGCAAAAACAACCAGAGTTAGTGTAGCTTCAGAGAGGGCTTGATCAAGGACTTGTGATAAGTGATTAGGCCTCAGTTTCTCCCATCTCCTGTTTTTACTTTCTTTCATGTTGGCTTCATGCTCAGACTCCCTGAAGAAGCCAGAGGCAGCTCCCGCTTTACAGCATCTTCACTATTGGCCAGTCCGGGAGAAGAGAGACCCTGCTTCTCCTCTGAGAGTCCCACCATGAGGTTTATTGCTCTGCTCACACCATGGACCCACTCCCAAGATGGTCACTGTTGCCAAGTGAATGTGATGTTCTCGTTGACCAGGCCTAACTCACATGTCCATCTCTGTAGCCTATTTCATTCCAAATGTGCAGACAGAAAGAGAAAAAAGTTGTCCCTTACAGGTAGGGAAACTATGTAATTTATTAAACAAACCAGGACACTTTTTGAGAGTGAAGGGGATACTGTTAATAATTAAATCAGGGCACGAGGATAAACTGCAGTGTCCCAGGCAACCTGGATGTATCCATCACTCTATCCATAGGAAAAGCAGGACACTATTACCATATACTAATATACATATTGATGCATATACAAATATTATATATACACGTATATATGTATGCAATATATACATAATGTGTATGTTACTATATGTATGCATATATACACACTCGTATTCATATATACACATATACACTTGTGTGTGTGTAGCTATAAAGTGCTTTAAAATATTAATTTTGTATAAGTTCACAGAAGGGACTCTGGATTGCCTTAATGAAACATGTTATTAGCTTTATCTCTTCTTCTAATGGGTGGATAACTTTGGGCAAATCCCTCCAGTTCTCAAGTCTCTGTTTTCTCATCTTTGGAACACGAATACTGCCTTGGGAATGTTTAGCATCCTCTCTGGCTCTGTAGTTCTCTGGGATGATATTATGATTCTAGGGAAAAGGCAAGACTAAACCCGGGTGGACTGGGAGATGACTAACTCTTGAGATAGATGTATCACACACTTATGTGTCTTTGATTCTGTGTGGCAGATTTGATATTTTCAAAGTCATAGCAACAAAATCAATAACAGCAATAACCATGTATCGGTGCTTACTATCTGACAGCAACAGTACTGAGCTGTTTATATGTTATTGTCCTCATCCAACTCGATGAGAGAAGCATCATTACCCCCATTTTATAGATAATGAAGTTAGTGCTTTCATCAGTCACTCAGCTAATATTGGTTGAACCTTACTCCATGCCAGACCCTGTCCTAGGTACTGAGGGTCTTAGATTCACAGAATTTACATTCTTTGAATGTGAAGTCATCAGGGTTTAATCGTGAGCACAGAACCACTATGAATAATATGAAAAAGAAATTATTGGACCTTACACAGCTGTGGGAGTTGCTAGGGATATAAAGGTTCAAAAAACATCAGACAGGACATTAACCAGCCCTTGAATGGTGAATGAATCAGAACTAGGCAAGCCCAGCTCCGAGAGGGATGTGGACGTCTATGAATTGCCTTTGGCTCTTCATGGCTCCATTTCTGTGAGTTCGGAGAGGAGATTTGATGATGGGCCTGTGGTCATTGTCGATCTACGGGGCTGGAAGTCAGGAAGGAGACCTGGATGTGGCGTGAGGAAAAGTGAGGACAAACTGGAACCTCTTGCATCTCTGCACATGTCCCTCACCACCTCCGACCAATGATGACCTTCAGAAAACAATGACTACTACTTTACTCCCGTCTCTCAAGTCTCATGCAAAATGTTCTGATGGTCAGCCCTAACCTGGGTCCATAAAGGGAATTCTGAGAAATCCAGCTCCAGTTTAGCTAAATTGACCGCACAAGACCACCACCAGAGTGGGTGGGGGGGGTTTGAGTGGTGGTGAGTTTTTAAAAGGGATAGATAATAAACAAACAATAAAAAAAAAACAATGAAAATAGAAATATCAGATACCAACATGTGGATCATTATAGTGAGATGCTGTGCTGTAGTCACAGGTGGCTACTTAAGATGGGAATAGGGAAACTTTTCAGAGTAGATAGTAGAGAAGCAGAGATCAAGACCCACGCAGTGCGGTTCTGAAACCAATTATTTTATCTTCTACACAAATCCTGTGCAAAATTGAATGATAATAATAATTTCCTAAGAGCAGAGGGTATGTCTTAAAAATGCAAATTCTCGGGCACCTTCCCAGAACGACGGGCTCAGAATCTTAAGGTCCTGGAACTCGTGGTTTTAAGAAGTCCCTGGGGTGAGATTTTAGCAGACCAGTTGAGAGAACAGTGCATGAGTGCTTCACAAAGGAGTAACAAATTCCTGAAATGCGCTGCTCACTTATTCCTGAAAAGAAGATCAAATTATCCCTGGGTGAGTTTGAACCACCAACCTTTCAGTTAGCAAGTAAATGTGCTAACCAGGTGCACCACAGAGACAACTGTGCAGCTCAGTTATGACTTTAGCTACATCAGAGAAGTCTCCTCCATGTGCCGTCTTGTCTGGAACAGCACACAAGTACCCACAATCTGCACACATACACCATCAACTTTTCTGATTTATTTTTATTTATTTATAAACACTGTGAGTGTGTGTGTGTGTGTGTGTGTGTGTGCAGACACAGGAAGTAGAACCAGCAAAGCTTTTTCACTCTTCAAAGGTACTTACAAAGCCCTGTGTTTAGACATCTCAGCAACTCCCTCATGCACCTGGGAGAGGCATGGGATTGAAAACATGCGTCATTTCTATGAAAGGCTTTCAGGTTTTAGAAGCACAGTCTGAGAGGGGAAACTTCACCACCAGCGATAGGCATTTGTCAACGTTAATGGAAATGTTCACTTTCCTCAACGCTGAGGGCTTCCAGGGGGATTAATTGTTTAATATTCACAAAGGACTTTGAAGATGAAAAGACCCACAGAAAGGCTGAAAACGAACACTCCTTTTGTTTGCTTTCTCATCCTGGAGTTGAATCTGCGGGCCCATAGTGTCTTTGAAGCAGCTCCAAGATTATAATAATGATGACCACCCCAGGAGTTGGGAGAACAGAGTGAGCAGGGAGGAATAATTTAGCCTCAGCTGTAGTTTTGGTAGCTGCAAAAGCAAGGACTTTGGTACCAAATGGAGTCCTGACTCTACCACCTGCCAGCTGTGTGACCTTGGACGAGTAACTTACCCTCTCTGAGATTCACTTTCCTTAGCTGAAAAATGGAATAATTATATGTACCCAGTTGTTGGCAAATTAGAGGTGTTTTAAAGGGCTTAGATAGTGCCTGGTACCTTGCTGGTACTTATGCAATTATAACTATGGTTGCTATTGCCAATGTTTGAGGAATATTATTAAATACGGTTTCCAAGGACTAGTGCTGCAAAGCCAACATTGATCCTAATTAAAGAAAGAAAATGACAAAAGAGTAGGAATGAACCAGGCTGACAGGCAAGAAATGTTTTGAATCATTTGTGGGTAGGTGTATGTCTAAGAGAGGACTAGGCTACTATTTACTCAAGATTCAATAACTTTAAATAGTTCTTTATTTCATAATGGCTTTATTTTTCTTTCTAATCTCCCAAAGAAATTTTTTTATATGTAATTCTCTAGCGACTCCCGCTCACACCCTCGCCGCCATGTTTAATGTTTACTGCAGTGTTTGTCAAAGTGAAGAATTTAGGGACTTCTGTGAATCATTTGAGCAGCTCTGCATTAAATCGAGACTCTTAAATACAGTGATCTAAGCTAGAAGATGCTGGAGAAGGACCACTCAAGTGTTTAGACCCAAACCTGTGTCCCTCTCCCTCTCATTTGGACCCTGGGGCTTGTCTTCCCACTTTTTCCAAATCAGGATCCCTCCAGGTACTGAGGTGGGAGTTGGCAGGAAGGGAGAGGAGAAGTGCAATGTTTAACTCTGCTCTGAATTCTGCCCAGATTTAATCGAGGTGGGGATTCGCTGATCACCACTGCCCAACTCCTATTTGCTGTCATCCCCTTAGGTTTGAGGCTGCTTCCTTGATAAGCTCAAGGAAATAATGACCTGACCTGGGACTCCCCTCCCTCTGCTGATCATACCAACTCTGTGAACACAAGAGTTACGCGTGTGTGGATGTTATGCTGTACTGCCATGGAGAGAAAAAAAAAAAGGAAAATCAAGGATCCCCAGTAGGTCCATTTTCTCAAATGTGGAAAACATTGGTCTGTAGTTTTATAGTATAAACCACTCAACTTCTCTGATACGTACAAATTGGGTAACTTGGGATCCTAAAAATCGCAGCGTCAGAAGGTGATGCCTGAAAGTTTGTGGCAGTGTTAACGCTCTTCAGAAGACAGAAAGGAGTTCAGAAAAAGATTAGGAGCCAGGTGTTTCCCTCTGGTCTCCTTTGTAGATTGTCATGTCATAGGAGGGAGTGGAATTAGAGGGAGGCTTGAGAAGGTAGCTTACAAAATCTTTAAGAAAATTTTCCCTATCAGAGTCAGGTTTAGAAAAAACAGAGGACCACAATAATTGGGTTGTTGGGTTGGGTCCTCATTCGGGAACAATATTAAATAATAAATAGCTCACCAAAAGAGCTACCTAAGTGTTTGCGATCCAGGAGAAAAGAAATTTCTATTAGGATGCAGAAGACCTGAGTCTGAGGACCACCTTTAACACCAATTAGCTCTGTGATGTTAGGAAATTCAATTAAACTTTGCTGGCCTAGTTTTTGTTTGTTTGCTTGCTTGCTTTTTTTCTTTTCCCTATAAATTGAGACAGCAAAAGATGTTTTAATGAAACAACTTACTTTAGTGAGACAGAAATTTCTCTGCCTATGAACATTTTTCTCCATGGACAAAACTCATGGTTTCTGCTACTTAGCTTCTCAGTGTCTTTAATTGGGAGTTCAAGATAGGCTGGAGCCTAATGATTGCATGTTGGAGGGAGTGGCTCACAGACAGAGCACTGGGGATGTAGATTTGGCTCAAGGTTCCAGAGTATTATAATAACTTATGTCTTGGTTCAGTAAGAATTCATTTCTATGGATGTCCAAACAAGGGGCGCATAAGCAATATTAAAGAATACTTAATTTGGAAATAACGGCTATGTTATATAGGGAGTGCCAGAAACAGCAGTCTAGCAACAGATGAGCACCCAGTAACCTCAGTCTAAGTACTGATCACAAGGTGTGGGTCCTGGCTAGACAAAGTAGGAAACAGTCTCAATGGTTCAGAGGAGCATTCTACTAGGAATGGGAGGTGAAGAGAAGGAACTGAAGTAGGAATTCAAGCAAAGAGGGCAAAAATGACGACAGACAGGGGAAAACGGTAATGCAAGGCGTAATTTGGTGGGAATTTAGGTTCACCTATGTTTGATGAAGCACTGACTAAGGCTTGACCCCTTTCTCTAGTGAACCAAAATTACAAACGTTAAAGCTGAGAGCACCATAATAAACGAGCTGCAGATTTCTGCTGCCAGCCAAGAAGGAGGAGCATAAATCAGATGGGCCCTTCCACCTAAAACAAATGTTAGACCTCCTGGACAGCTTCTCTCTATTTTTTTCTTCTCTTCCAATTTTTCATCTCTTACCTCTTTTCAGGAGATTTCTTCAACTTTATCTTGCAACTGTTCTATAGTTTTTGCACAGCCCTTAATGTCTTTTTGTATTTCCTATGACTGTATCTTGTTCTCTGGTTCTCCTTTTTTAATGTTATATCCTGAGCTTATTTCATGGATGCAATATGCTATTTTCTCTCTCTCAGTATATTAATGAAATTTTTATTTTGTTTTATTTCTGGTAGAGTTTATCTACCTGCATAGTTTATATTTTCTACAAATTACTTTTTTCCTTCTTTTCTTTTTGCTTTCATCACCATCTTTCATGTTAGAGATTTCCTCAGATATCTGGATATCCTGTATTTCCTGTTTATATTTAATAATGGGACACTAAAGGCAATTGAAAGCTCAGTGTATGTGAGTGGGGCTTATCAACCCTGGTCTTCACTATAGAGTCATCTGTCTGGACTGTTCAGTTGAGAATCAATAGTTCAGTGTCTTTAACTTTTTTCCCCAGGAGAAGACTCTTTCAATATTCTGCTTGAGGTGTGAGTCTTACTTCCAGTGTTTTGGGAGAACCAAGTGGGAAAAAGAGCTAAGAGTCAAAGAATCACCTCATAACGTTTCCCCTAATTCCCTGTGCTGTCAATGAGATACCTCCTATACTCAGTTCTGTGTGGTCTTCCTTTCCATTCCCCCACAGTTCAGAGACCCTTTGCATTGTGCTTCCCATAGAATACACCTCTATTCTTTTCCTGGCGGTGTCACCCAACTGCATGGAACAGGCTAGGGAATTGATGGGTTTAGAAGCTTTTTTGTTTTTTAAAAGCATTCTTTTTTTTTTTTTTTCTTTTTCTCCCCAAAGCCCCCAGGTACATAGTTGTATATTCTTCGTTGTGGCATGTGGGACGCTGCCTCAGCGTGGCTTGATGAGCAGTGCCATGTCCGCACCCAGGATTCGAACCAACGAAACATGGGGCCACCTGCAGCGGAGTGCGTGAACTTAACCACTTGGCCACAGGGCCAGCCCCGGGTTTAGAAGCTTTTTAAACAGACTTCTTGATATCAGTTGCACTTGCTCTCCTCCAGAGGTACCTGATGCTTCTATTTCCTAAGCTTGTTGGGAGTTCTGGAGGGCCAATACCATCATTTCTCAGATTTGCCAAAAGTTGGTAAGTGATCCAAATTCTTAGTTTGTTGAGTCAGTTACTATATAATCTTTCTAGCTTCTGAAATTCTGTTGCCATCATCTCCTATCTTGAAGAGGATGCAGACATAAAGATGTGTGCTCAAACTACCATTTTAGCTGGGAGTAACTCTTCATAAAGTCAACACAGTCCAGAGAGAATTAATCTGGCACATTACTTGTTTGACCGAACAGATTTTTATTTATTATTAGGATCAGAATGACTAATCCTATTTCTGAGCGAGATTAGCCCCAGTACTAACCCTCATAAGGAGCAGCTACATTCTACTTTTACCTTGGAAACCAATTTGCTAAGACTCCTCCTTTACCCATTGAAATGAGAACAAAGGATCTGCCTGAGGACTAATTCTTCAGCCAACCCAAAGTTACTGTGTGTGATCTAAGCTGAAGAGCCGCAATGCAGCAGAGCAATTTTTAAGGACTAGATAGATATCCACGGGTGCCATAAATTGAGGGTTTGTCTATATCAGTGTTTCTCATTTTGTGGGCTTTGTATACTCTCATTCAGAAATACCTATTGTGTCTATTAATGCATATTTCTGGAACCCCAGAATATGAATCCACGGAGGTAGAACCTTGAAATTCACATTTTTAACACACTCCTCAAGGGATTTTTATGCAGACTAATGTTTAAGTACACTACTTCAGGGGGAAGGATGAAGAGACTTTGGAGAAATTGGTTGGGCCAAATTGTGGAGGCTCTTGGACTTTATGGATTTTATAGATTTTATTCCATAAGGAATTAAGAGCCAATGAAAGACATTCATTTGTTCTTTTCTTTGTTCTTTCATTCAAGAACTATATACTGAGTGTCTGTTATATACTATGAACTGGGAGTTATAGAGGAAAATCAAGTACTCAGGAGGCCCACAGTCCAAAGTAAAAGAAAGACAAGTAAACTGACTGTTATGGAGTCAATCATACCCCTCAAAATTCATATATTGAAGCCCTAATTCCCAACATGGTTGCATTTGGAGACAGGACCTTTGGGAAAGTAATTAATGTTAAATGAAGTCATA
Organism: Equus asinus; assembly: GCF_041296235.1. Classification (NCBI taxonomy): domain Eukaryota; kingdom Metazoa; phylum Chordata; class Mammalia; order Perissodactyla; family Equidae; genus Equus; species Equus asinus. Next base: position 70,557,440 of record NC_091801.1, on the reverse strand, counting down.
AGGGTGGGACCCTAATACGATAGGACTGGTATACTTATAAGAACAGGAAGAGAATCCAGATCTCTCTCTTCATATGCACACAGAGGAAAGGCAACGTGAGGACACAGCAGGAACGCAGCTGTCCACAAGCCAGGAAGAGAGGCCTCGCTAGAAACCAACCCTGATGACAATTTGATCTTAGAATTCTAGACTCCAGAACTGTGAGAAAATAAATTTCTGTTATTTAAGCCGCCCAGTCTGTGTTATTTTGTTATGAGCCCTAGCAGATTAATACACAGACATTTACTATGATATATCCAGTGGTTGTGTATTTCAGGGAAAATGCCATCATAAAATTTGTCTAGGACTTTGCAGGAACCTAGATAGTCATGAAGACTTCTAAGAGGGAGTAAGTACTGAGTTGCGTCTTGAACGGCGAGAAGAAATCGGTCAAAGAGAAAACTGTATTTGATGGGGATTAAGATATTCTAGAAAAAGAGAACCCAAGTGCAAAGGTGCAGAGACAAGACAGAACAAGTCATGAGGGGTCTGATATTCTTTGCTAAAGAGCCTCAGATTCAGAGGGAGAATTTTATAATGATTAAAGGCATGTTCTTTGAAATCAAGGAGAAATTTGAATTGTGACACCATCATTTATTGTCTGGTCATCTTGGATAAGAAAGGGAGATAATGATAGTACCTATTTCTCATAAATTGGATAACTGGAGCATTTCGCTGAGCTCCTGGCTTACAGTAAGCATGTAATAAAAGCTGTTACGATTATCCTGAATATAAACGAGCCTCAAGCAGAGCTGTGATGCAGTCAGATTGACCCTTTAGAAATAGACCTTTGGGTAAAATGTGGAGAAATGTTTGAAGAAAAGAAAACCAAATCAAAATAAGTGTCCAAAAATAACAAGATACTATTAACCTTTTTTTTACAAATATGGGCACTTACTATGCTCCAGGCACTGTGGTAGATTGGTTACATGCATAATCTTACTTAATCCAAACCACTAACTGGGGTCAGAGAAGGCAAGTAAGTTGCCCATGGTCACATAGCTAATAAGTAGATGAATCAGAATTCAAACCCAAGCGTGTGGTTTCAAAATCTGTATCTGGCCCTTAAGTCATGCTGCTTCTTTTCCTGGTATTAGCTATTTCGATCCTGAGACTGCAGACCAAAGGTCTTATATTTGTCCTAGAAGTAGAATTTTGAGAGCAAAGCCTTTGACTTGACACTTGACGGTACATAAAAATAACGTTAATTTTACAACAACAACGAGCATTTGTTTACTATTTAGTATGCATCAAGTCTATGTGCTATACCTGCATCCATGCATTTAACACTCCCACCAAGCAAGAAAAGAGTGTATTTACTTTTCCTTCTGAAGAGTCTAGCTGCTGGAGTCAGTATATTACCCACCCAAGCATTTCACAGTTCACTGCCCTCGCGTCAACCAGGCCTCCTGACTTCAATGCAGAAAAGACATTAGCAGCACACCGAAGATTAACGTGGCAAGAAAAGGCAGCGCTCAAAGGAGAATAACATCACAGCTAATGAACCAGCCTCTCTTTAACTACTACGAGAGCTTTATTTAATGGACAAAATGCAGAGACCCAGAGTGGTTCCTCAATGCTAGGGCACAGTTGGAGCCCTAACCAGGATAATGTGATCTTAGATTCTCTTTTCCTAAGAATTGCAGAATTTAAATATCATACACTGAGACTTGTTTTCTTATTGTCTTACTAAGCCCAATGTTTAGCAAAATCTACTAATCCTGTCGGGTGCTACTCCCCAGGTATAATCCACTGGGTATTCTTGGAATCCATGACTTGCTGGTGTATCTTTTCTGGCCACAGGTATGCATCCACTTCTCCTTTTTGCTATTTAAAGACAAAAACAGTAATGAATCAGGATGTGCCAACTATTATGAAGCTCCTCATTTTCTAGTTATTAGAGGAGACAGTGGACATTAAACTTTCCCCATTAACTCAAAAAAGAAACAACAGAGTAAGAATTTCCAGGCACTGTAGCCAGTGAGGGGGCTGGGTTTTAACTAAAGAAATGATAGTCTCCCTATTAAAACTCTCATTTGATAACTCTGTGTGTGTGTGTATGTGTATACGTGTGGTGGGTAGGACAGAAGCAGGGGTGTAGAAGGACAGATATGAGCCATGACTGCATAGTCCATTCAGTCTAAGAAAGCTCTTGACAGACCCTAATAACCCATTGTACACTTTTTCTCCCTGTCCCCCGTCCCACATAGAATCTCAGACTCTTTCTCAACCCAGCTCAACTCTGGAAAACCACCAATTTATCCGGTTAGCATTTAAAATGTATCCTTTTGCCTTCCATGGATCCGCTTCTCAACTTGCACATTTTCAATGACAGAGAATCCTCTTTCTAAAGCCAGCATGCCATGTTTTCAGGTTGTTCTAATTGTTTGAAGTTTTTTCTTATATTGAATGAAAATCTACTTTTAATTCACTTCTACCTGTTGGTTCTAATTCTGCTTTCTGGTCCACATGGAAAAATCATTGTATACTGCTTTATAAGTCTGGAAATGGCCTTCATCCTCCTGCCTGCAAATATCCTTATGCCATTTGAATTCCTTCATCTTTATTCAAGAATGAATCCTTTCAAGGCACAATTATCCACTGAGCACTGTATTTGGGAGTAGAAGTAAAATAGTGAGAAAGCAGACTTTGTCCTTGTCCTCGTACAGCTTTCTATTTAGTGGAGGAGTCAAGTAAATGACAATTATGGCAGAGGGTGATAGGTGCTAAGATAGGGGAAGCTCGGGGGGCTATAAAAGCATAAAGGAGAGGCCAACAAACCCCGCCCTCTGGAGCAGGGCTGACAAAGAGGGCTTTCCATATAAAGTGAAGCCTGAGTTGACCCCTTGAAGAATGAGCAGAAATTAGTAGTGTTGGGCGGGTGGAAGGGAAGTCTGTGAGTGGAAGTTAGAGGTAGAAAGTGATCCGGCAAAGGGAGCAGAATGTCCAAAAGATAGGAGGCAAGAATCAAAAAGATCCAGCTGTGACAGGGGTGTGCATGTGTGCATGTGTGGCTGTCTGAAGAAGTAAATGGGTACAAGAATTTGAGGACTTATTAGGGGCCGGCCCAGTGGCACAGTGGTTAAGTGTGTATGTTCTGCCTCGGTGGCCTGGGGTTCACCGGTTCGGATCCAGGGTGCAGACATGGCACCACTTGGCAAGCCATGCTGTGGCAGGCGTCCCACATATAAAGTAGAGGAAGATGGGCATGGATGTTAGCTCAGGGCCAGTCTTCCTCAGCAAAAAGAGGAGGATTGGTGGCAGATGTTAACTCAGGGCTAATCTTCCTCAAAAAATAACTTAAAATAAATAAATAAAGCCTTATTAGGTGATTTCAATGTCATTCCAAAGGCTTTGGGATGAACTGCGGCCAGGTGTGACATGAGCACATTTGTATTTTGGAAAGATTACCCTGTCACAGGTGGATAATGCCCGGCAGGGCCAGGCTGAGGCAGGCCCCGACAGCAGGCCATTACACTAACGATAAAGCAAGATGAGGTGGGCAGAAATCAGCGTGGTGGCGGAGCTTTCTCATCCCTTTGTGGTAATGGTCTCTCTATCTCATTAAGTTCAGTTTTGCAAAGTTCCTCTGATGATATAATACTCCAAATTGAATAAAAAATTCCAATTGCACCCTGACCATTGCAGAGTAAAAATGAGTTATCACCTTGCTTGTTCCGGACACTGCAGAAAATGGTCACATTTATTTTTGGTAGCTGTACTGCATTGTTTATTAATATTATGATTGCAATAGGCTAGAACATATTAATCCTTTTTTTGTGCTCTAGAGGCTCATATAGTCTTTCTCTGATAATTGTGCCATTTTTTTTAGTCCAGGTGCAAAATGTTGCGTTTATGCTTGATATAATACATATCTTTTAGATTTTTCCCAGTATTCCAGGTTGCTGAGAATGTATTAGGTTTTAGCTCTGATATCCAGATTGTAGCTCAGATTAAAAAGACTACTGTTTTTTTTGTTTGTTTTGTTTTGTTTGTTTGTTTGTTTGTTTTAATGAGAAAGATTAGCCCTGAGTCAACATCCATGCCCATCTTCCTCTATTTTATATGTGGGACTCCTGCCATAGCATGGCTTGATGAGCAGTGTGTAGGTCTGCCCCCAGGATCTGAACCTGTGAACCCTGGGCCGCCAAAGCGGAGTGCATGAATTTAATCTCTACACCACTGGGCTGGCCCCAAGACTACAGTCTTTAAAGTCAGACAGACCTTGATTAAGATGCTGGCCTGACAACTTATTAGCTTTCTGGTGCTAAGGGACTTAACTTGTCTAATCTTAGCAATTTTAAAGCAATCAAAGTTTGATTGTATTATTACATGATATATTACTATATATGTATAATACTGTTGTGAGTATTAATAGAAATAATACACACAAAATGCTTGCCACATAGCACTATTAACTTATGATTATTAGACTGTGGCCTCTTGGCTCCAAGCATACTCTCTGTGTTTAGCTTTGGGACACTGTACCTGGGAACTGCAAACCATATTTATCCTTTTCCAGCTGGCTTCCTGTTAGGTTCTGTCCGTAGAGGGCACTAGAAGGAGCCTGGAAGACCAGAGGAGGAAGAAGGTACCTGTTGGCTCACTCTCCAGCAATGGTTCTTCATTCAAGGAGTGGCAGTTGGGTTTGGTAGCAGGAGCTGGGATCAATTTCTACTGTTGGGGCCCAGAGCAGGCCACCCCCAAATATCCCACAAAGGCATACTGATTATTTTGGATTGAAGTTGCTTGAGAAGCAAAAAGCACATTCTGACCCTCCTGTTTCTGTTCCTCTGAAAGCAGGAAATAAATCAGCATGTGGAAGTTGTTCTCCCTGCATCCTTATCGCCAGAGCTAGGGGGATTCGGGGCCAAGAAGTCTCCAGAAACAAGCCTTGCTAATTTACCACCTCAAGCCTAAACTCTGCTTAAATTCATCACTAATTACATACCTCCGATCTAAATTTCTTGGTCCTGTCATTCCTCACAAATTTATTGTTTCTTTGTATGAAATATACATATATATATATACATACTGCCTGCTTTCTTCACTCTCTGAGCATCGTTTCTCTATGATCTCCAAAACATACACATTAAATTGGAGTTTTTTCCTGTTAATCTGGTTTTTTGTCAGTTTTATTAATCGTCCAACCATAAGAACATGAAAAGGGCAGAAAGCAAATTTTCCCCTGCCTAATACTAGTTTTTCCCATTCTCAGGGCCAGCCTCATCCTCCACCAGCCAGAAAGGACAGAGAGACAGTGCCCCTTCCTCAGAGTCTAATCTGAGCTCAGGGGTCTTTCTTCCAGCTCCAGAGACACCAGCACCATCTGTACGCCTCCTCAGGGCTTTGGTTCTGAACTCCACAGGGTCCCTCCTCAAAGCTTCTCAGTTCCCATGACCCCAACCCTTTCCTTTGTTCCCTGAGCTGGGAGTGGTAGCTGATTCCTGCAATTCCTATCTCTGTGTTATCTCAGCTTTTTCTTTTTCCCTTTTCAATCCTCTCTGATTTGCCAATTCCCTGTATTAAATTCTCTATGTTAAAACCTGATTTCCTCCACAGACCCCTTTTCATCCCCAGTGTCCTATCACTAGAAATGTTTATATTCTTTGGGTTAAATAAAAAGCAACCTGCTGGACTGTTGACATTTCCACCACTAAAACTATCTCTTAGTATTAAGGCCTAATAGCTGCAGAAATGCAAAAGAGCAATTTGTGCTTTCCAGTGTGCGTATTTCCCCCATCTTCATAAACAAGAGTTTATTAGCCTTTGTGCTCGCTTGCCTTGGGTTTCATTAGTGGGGCTTCAAATTGACCCAAAGTAGAAATTAACAGCCATTCAGAAGTTGACTCCTCATTACAGCAAATACTGTTTAACAAAGAATATTTACTATTTACCAGGAATTCTTTAAATGCTTTACATGTGTAAGTTCATTTTATCCTCAATAAACTTATAGGGGGGTTATTGTTATTGTTATTATTATTATTATTATTATCATCCCCATTATACAGTGGACCAGAGTGGATATTATACAGTTAAAAAATTGCTTAAGTTTGTTGTGGTGGGTTGAATGGTGGTTCCCCAAATGATACGTCCATCCAGAAACAGTGAATGGGAAGTTATTTGGAAAAATTATCTTTGCCGATGGAATTAGGTTAGGAATCTTGAGAGGAGATCATCCTTGATTAGGGTGGATCCTAAATCGAATGACAAATGTCTTACAAAAGAAAAAAAAAAGGAAGAGAGAGTGGGGTGAAGATGGAGGCGGAGATCGAAGTGACACAGCTGCATGCCAAGGAATGCCAAGGATCACCAGCAACTACCAGCAACTGGGAATGAGACAAGGAGCAGATTTTCCCTCAGAGCCTCCGTCCAGAAGGAACTGATGAAACCTTGATTTTGGATTTCTCACCTTCAGAATTGTGAGATAACACATTTCTGTTGCTTTAAGTCACCGAGTTGGTAGTAATTTGTTACAGCAGCCTAGGAAACTAATGCATTCATAGTTAGTGAGCATTAAAGCTGGGACCTGAGCCTGACTAATCTGGCTCCAGAGACAAAGTGCTCAATGATTAGGGTACCCTGCCTCCCTATCCTGCAAAAAGCAGTTGAAAAGATTTATGCTGAATTCTCCCAAGCGGTGGAGTGGAGGAGGTGAAAGCTATAGGAAATGAGAAACCTTTTAGAGTTTCTCCCATGTTTTGTTTTTGTTTGTTTGTTGTTGTTGTTGTTTTTTTGAGGAAGATTAGCCCTGAGCTAACATCTGCTGCCAATCCTCCTCTTTTTGCTGAGGAAGACTGGCCCTGAGCTAACATCCATGCCCATCTTCCTCTACTTTATATGTGGGACGCCTACCACAGCATGGCGTGCCTAGCGGTGCCATGTCCACACCCGGGATCTGAACCGGCGAACCCCAGACCGCTGAGAAGTGGAACATGCGAACTTAACTGCTGAGCCACTGGGCCGGCCCCGAGTTTCTCCCATGGAACTGGGAATAGAATGGAGTTTGGGGTCTTCAATGATTAGTCAGTAGCAGTGTCCTCACTCTCGTGTATGGTCACTATCTTCCCTTTCCCCTGGAGGTGACAATACCTCTGATGGAGAAGCTTGGTGATGTTGATGTGTGTATACTTGCAGTGAGAGCTTCTAGAGCCAGAGTGACAGATCACCTACCCAAGCTTGGCAACAAGAGCTTTGTGGCCCCAGGACCATCAGCCATAACTGGCACAAACTCCCTTTATGATCTGCCATATGTATAATCTTAGGACCTTTACATATTCCTGGAGAAATGGATGAGATAGCCTTCTTGATAAAGATTGAGATGGAATTGTCTATAAGCCCAGTGTGTAGGAGCTAGAAGTAGATAAAACTTAATTCAGAGAAACTGACAAATTAAGAAACGTGGCATTTATTCCACTTTAGTGTTATAGGGAATAAACTTTAAAGCTCATGTCCACACATACTTGTTAGTGCATACATGATTTCACTAATGGGCTTCCATGGATGGATGAGAGATCATGGATGTCCTCCAGGGGATACTTGAGTCATTAAAATTATATGTCAAATGTGTGTGTGTGACTGTGTGTGTGTGTGTGTATGTTTGCTCATAACTTTGAAAATGTACTTCAAAAGGTCCAAAACCCTCAACATAGCAGGAACCACTAGCCCGTGTGAATTGAAAGACAACTTCCAGACCTGACATTTTATAATTCAGTTACTTTGCAATGAAATAGTCTAGGAATCTGTTTAATTCTTAACATTAAAGTGGGGAACCAAAGTAGGTCCCCTTCTTGGTGAATTGAAATCACAGGCTTCACTAGAAGTAGTTGTCACACAAACTAAGATTTATTTGCAGCACATAAGGAGTCCACCGGGAATTATTTCCAGAGCTGTGCTGTGGCTCCCGGAGCAAGAGAAAGCAGGGGTCTTTTGTTTCAGATGAGGAATGAATATTCAAAAGGGAAGTTTCACGATCACATGTAGAGGTGGTATTCACTAATGCAGGCGCAGATGGAAAATATGCTTCCACATACATCACATGTTATGGTAATAAGGCTTAAGCTCCTCCTGGGGCAGACATCTTAACGTTAAAATGAAGTGAAGGTAATTTCTTGCATGCTTGGCCCATCTGCACAGGCCTCACTTTTGAGGTGGGGTTTGGACCCATGCTGCATCTCTTAACATAACTAAAAGAACAACTTGAAAAAACAGTTGAGTGCTTCCAAAACATCCTTTGTGTTACTTGGGGCAATTAATTGGTGACAAAAGTACCAGTGAGGTAAATAGATGTTAAAAATGCACCTTCTGGGGCTGGCCTGGTGGTGCAGTGGTTAAGTGCACACACTTCTCTTTGGCGGCCCGGGATTTGCAGCTTCAGATCCCAGGCACAGACCTATGAACTGCTCATTAAGCCAAGCTGTGGCAGCGTACCACATACAAAATAGAGGAAGAGTGGCACAGATGTTAGCTCAGGGACAATCTTCCTCACCAAAAGAATAAAGGAAATGCACCTTCTATTCTCACTCTTGTTTAATAAAGACTATAAAGACATATTCTGCTGTTCTATTCTTCTTCTATAGCTGAAATATCCCCCCAAAACTACATTTCTTTGAATTGACCTTTGTTCTGACCTGAGGACTTATGGATTTTCAAAGTTGTTAGTTTGTTTCATCCTGGATTATAATTAACATTGGTAAAATCTATATATCAGAGGTTTCCAGGTTGGTGGTATCTTTCTTCTAATTAAATAAATAACAGAGCTCAGAGTATGAATTCAGGGAGATCTTATCACGTGCTCATAAAAACATCATACTTATTTTTATTCCCAGGATATTGTAGGCATTACTTCTGTGCTGAGACTGAAGTCTGTGGGTCATAATGAACATATGTAGGGTTCAGAGGTCAGACAGTTCTGCAGAAAAGTGGGGAGCAAAGGGAAGGTTGACACATAGTAGTCCCAAGTCAAAAGTTCAAGTAGCTGGGTAGATGGATGGGGTGATAGAGTTGGCAAAAAATAGTGGGCCTTGGTTTAAAAAGTCACTGTTTAGGAACAAGGTTTTCATCTTAGGAAGGATGAGGGGAGGAAAGACAGACTAGGCAAGACTCCAATTCCAGTCCATTCAATTCAACATACAATCCTTGAGACCTTGTGTGCTCCATACCTAATGCTTGGCACTGGGGACACAAAGGTAAATGAGACCCTCTCCCTGTCCTTGTGAAGCTCATATGCCGGTGAGAGAGAGAACATTATGAACAAAAACTCTGATCCGATTTGATAAAGGCTGCCATAGAGATATAAACAAAGTGCAGAGTAAACTGCTCATTCTGCACGAGTTAAAGAAGAGGAGTACATTGGTTAGAGATGGGCTAGGTGCTGTAAGAAATAGACTCCAGCTGTATAGTAGCTCAAAATAAGTTTATTTTGGCTCACGTAACAGAATTTTGTAGGACAAGAAAGAATTCATTAGTTAGAAGGGCTGAGGGTGCACTCTGATTATATGCAGACACACCCCAAAATCCCAAGTAAAACTGGACATTCTGGACATCCCTTCTCCTCTATTACTTACCATCCACCCCTGCCACCTCTAAAAGGTTTATTTTCACAATTGCCTCCAAACACACTCTAGAGAAAGGAGAAAAGACTTACTCGTGTACTCCTAGCGTTACATGCATTTGTATCTGGGTAAATAATTGTGTGGCTGTAGTTTTGTGATACTATAGTATATATTAGGGGCAATCAATCTTTTCCAAGGCTAGAGAGTCAGAAAAATTTGAAAATGTTTATGCCTTCCTCCATGCAGAGACAGAATAATTTAACTTGCTGATTCAATAAGCGTCCATCCAGGAAATCCAAAACCATGCCAGATACATTAAATAGAGAGACATTAATCCAGGGAATTAGCTACAAGGATGCTGGAATAGATGAAAGAATGAAGAGGAAGGTGAAAGAATGAAATTAAAAACTCTAAAAAAAAAGTCACTCCCATCCCTGGGGCTGGAGGGAAAATGGACAGGGGCTGGGTTGCCAGAACAGGACCCAGGATAAAACATTGGGAGCTAGGATCAGGGTGATTCTGGCAGACAGGACCTGAGTCCAAGGAGGATGGAATTGAGGGGTGGGATGGAAGGTGCTGGAGCCATAGAGAACTCAATCCCTGCTAGAGACACTGCCCAAGGCACAGAGAGGGAGGGACAAATACTCTGGCTCCTGTAGTCTGTGTTCCTACTGGCTTTTCTAACACCTGTGTAGTTTTCAAGGATCTGCCCTCTCTTGATACAGAGCAAGGAAAAAGCAGAGAATGGATGTGAGAGCCAACATGCAAATGACTGGCCACTTGCCTTAACTGTATCCAACACAGCTAATTTTTCCATTTGAGTCAATGATGAAGGGTAATTTTTATTCCCTGCTTTGAGGGTTGTAATAGCTCTGCTTTGTTTTGTTGTTGTTGTTTTCCTGAAATGGTGGAAGCTTTAACAAGCTAGATTAATAGAAAGACAGAATGTGGAATTTTTTCTTTATAGGCTCTGCTGTGAGATTGGGAAAAGGATAGAAACTTAAACTGGACACGAAATAGTCATTTGCTTTCCTCGCCCACTGTTTGAAGATTCTAGCTGGCAAAATTGAAAAATAAAAATAGATTGGTTTATATTTCCATAGTCCTCTACGCCAATGGATTGAATAGTTCTAGACGTCGCAAAACATTTTCACAATCATTTTGCTGTCAGATGTTCACTACCCCTCTGAAAGGTAGCAAACCAGGAGAAATGCTCCCCTCTTTGTAGGAGAAGGACAAGGTCTGGGGACAGTGTCTTGCATAAGGTTTCAGTGTTGATAGTGACATACAGATAATGAGATCCTAGTTTTCTACTTTGGGATCCTGACACTCTGCACCACACTGGTAGCCGGGACCCATTACTTTCAGGTCAATCTTATCCACAATTGGTAAGTACTTTCCTCCCTTTATATATTCTAAGGAAATCCTTACCAATACCTCTCAGATTCTGAACCAGTTTCACTCCAGGGATCACTGAGTTGAGAATGGAACTAGAGACTCTCTAAACAGACCCTGTATTTCTTTCCTAGGGCTGTCGTAACAAAGAGCCATAAAACAGGTGGGTTAAAAGAACAGAAATTGGGGCTGCCCGGTGGCACAGCCGGTAAGTTCGCACGTTCCACATCGGCAGCCCCGGGTCCGCTGGTTCTGATTCTGGGTGAGGACATGGCACTGCTTGGCACACCATGCTGTGGTAGGCATCCCACATATAAAGTAGAGGAAGATGATCACGGATGTTACTCAGGGCTAATCTTCCTCAAAACAAACAAACAAACAAACAAGAAAATAACAGAAATTTATTTATTATCTCATGGTTTTAGAGGTTTGAAGTCTGAAATCAAGATATTGGCAGGGCCATGCTCCCTCTGAAGTTTGTAAGCGAGAATTCTTCCTTGCCTCTTCTAGCTTCTTGTGGTTGCAGGAAATCCTTAGCGTTCCTGGGTTGTAGCTGCATCACTCTGGTCTCTGCCTCCATCTTCTCTTGGCCTTCTCCCCTGTGTGTCTGTATGTCCAGATTTCTCTCTTCTTACCAGTTTTATTGGATTTAGAATCCACCCTAATTCAATGTAACCTTATCTCAACTTGACTACATCTGCCAAACCCCTATTTCTAAATAAACTTGTATTCACAAGTTCCGGGCAGACATGAATTTTGAGAAGACACTATTTAACCCAGCACCAGAACTTACGTAGTGGCAAAGTGTATTCAGGAAATGCATAAGGGCAACGTAGGCATTACCCAGTTTTAAATATGAGCATTCTATTCTTTAGGCCCTATTCCTAAGTATCTTGAAGATTTCATTTAAGTATTTTGGAATAAAATATGCTAAGCACTAGAGATAAAGCTGCAGATCCGGAGAATATTGAACTTGGGATGAGGTAAACTTGAATTTGGTTCTTAGCTCAGCTACCACCCGGCTAGAGTGTAACTTCTCTATCTCAGTTTTTCATTTGAAGAACAGAAATCTTATTAAATGTACTGGCAACATCATAGGTATGCTTGCATCATAAGAAGAGTTAATTCCACTGCAAATTCTATATGGTACAGAATTACAGGTTGGACTGGCATTAGGGAAGGCAGTCGTCACTTCTTTCTTTTGAAGATAATATGATTGGGAAAAAAAGATAATATAATTGGGATTAAAGGGAAATAAGAGAGATGCTTCTGTCCAGGCCCCTTCAAACTCCAGAAAATCTTGGAAGAAAAAAAGATTTATTTTAGTGTAAATTCTGACATGTCTACCAAAACCTCACAGGGAGACACAGTAAATAAAATAGACGTAAAGAGAGCTATTCTGGTTGAAGTGATTGCGGTGGGACAGAGTCACCATGACTGATCTCCACCCCCTGCTCTTAGCACTCTCGACAGCTTGCAAGGCAACTCCTGAAAGTTCTGGGGTTCAACTTAGCACATCTTAAATATCATTGGACAAAAAGACATGATAAATATTATAAGTGAATCCATTGCTAAAATTTTGATTAAAGATTTTGATATTATAGTCTTGAGAATGCAGAAATTCTCAGGTTCACATGTATACTCAACTGGTGCTGGCCCTTAGTCACAGAAAAGCTATTTCTCAACTTTATTCTGTTCCATTGATCAGTATGTCTACCTTGATGACAATATCACACTTTTTGATGCAATTATAACTGGAATTGTTTTCTTAATTTCATTTTTGGATTGTTCATTGTTAGTGTGTAGAAGTAAAACTGGTTTTGCAGTATTGATCTTGTACCCTGTAACTTTACTGAATTAATTTATTAGCTCTAATAGAGTTTTTGTGGGTTTTTTTTAGGATATTCTATATGTAAGACCATATTAAATGAGAATAAATATAATTTTACTTCTTTCTTTCAAATTTGGTTGCCTTCTTTTTCCTTTTTGTCTTGCCTAACTTCTCTGGCTAGAACTTCCATATGGTGTTGAATAAACATCACAAAAGCAGCCATCTTTGTCCTATTCCTGATCTTAGGGGGAAGGAAAGCTATCAGTTTTTACCATTGAGTAGGGTTTTACTTGTGGGTGTTTCATAAATGCCCTTTATCATGTTGAGTAAATTGCATTCTATTTTTAGTTTGTTCAGTGTTTTTATCATGAAAAGATGTTACATCTTGTCAAATGCTTTTTCTTCATGAACTGAGACGATCGCGTGTTTTTTCCCTTCTTTCCATTAATGTGGTGTATTACATTGAATGATTTCTTATTACAACTCTTACATTCCTGTAACAAATCCCACTGACTTATGATCTATAATCCTCTTAATCCGCTGCTGGATTTGGTTTGCTAGTATTTTGTTGAGGACTTTAAGGTCTTTTCTTTTTAAGTGGAATGAAGTTATAATCATATTGTGATACAACTAATAGTTGTTGAATGACTTTGTATCAGCCAGAGGATCCTAGTCACAACTTCTCATTTAAAAAAATCCCAGTTTCTATCTGAACTTTAAAGCAATACGTCTGTATCACTTTTAAATATACTGTGATTTGGATTGTTTATGCATCCACACTTTGATTTCCCCCAATGAGTGTGAGACCTACAGCTTGCCTTGCCAAGATGCAGATAATTTCCTAGAAAATGTACTATTTGGCTTTGATATTAAAATTCCAGCTTTGGAGCCAGCCCTGATAGCCTAGTGGTTAAAGTTTGGCTCATTCTGCTTCAGTGGCCCAGGTTCGTTTCCAGGCACAGAACCACACCACTTGTCTGTCAGTAGCCATGCTGTGGTGGTGGCTCACATAGAAGAACTAGAAGGACTTACAACTAGAATATGCAACTTTGTTCTGGGGCTTTGGAGAGGAAAAAAAAAAAAAGGGGGAGGAAGATTGGCAACAGATGTTAACTCAGGGCAAATCTAAAAGAAAAAGATCCCAGCTTTGCCTATTTTAAAATCTAAAAGATTGTCACTTAAGAGCTTTGAGATTTTTTGAAGGTCATCTGCTTGAATTATAAGGTTATAGACTTGGGTTCTGGAGTCGGACAGGCCTGAATTTGAATCAAGACTCAAATACTTGTTTTTAGGAAAGTTATTTAACATCTCTGCGTACCTATTCTCTCATTATTATTCACAAGGGTATCTGCTTAATAGCATTCTCAGAGCATTAAATGAGAAAATGCAGGTAAGCCATTTAGAATCATGACTAACACAATTAATGATGTCCTTTATGATAATTTTCTTATTGGATTCCAGGCAACCAACTTCTCTATTCTCACTTAGGCTTAAATCTTATTTAGAGAGAATTGGTTACATATTGTGCATATCTCTCAGCAAATATTAAATAAGAGAAGAAAAAGGAAACAAAAGGGATAGGCAAAGCAACGACATAGGAAATAATATTGCCACTTTCCCCAGAAATATATGTGACACTAAGCTGTGAAGTCAAAGAAACCCAAAGTTTTCTTGACTGAAATCAAGAGGAGTGAGGTTGGGAAAGGATACAGGCATAGCCAAGCAAGGCAAAATAAGTAGGCTACCTTAATATTTTCCATCAAAAATTTATTTCACATTAAATTAATCCTGTCCATTTGCAAAATGTCACACTGCTATGGAAGCGGTCATTTAAAGAGCTGTTTAGCGTCTGTGATAGATTTTATTCTGTTAGAAATGACTCTATCCCCTTTCCTATGGTACCCTCTCTCTGGAAGAATTTTTCTTTCCATTCCATTGACATCAAGTTTGTCCATGTGTCTGGCTTCAGCCAATGAAATGTGAATGGATGTGAGAAGTGACTTCTCAGCAAAAATTTAAGAACCCTTGAGTTGTTGCACCATCTCTCTTTCTTCCTCTGTTTTAAGACTTACACTGTCCCAAATAGGGGCTGCTCCTTCAGTCCAAGTCTGAAAATGAAAACACTATGGAGCAGAGCTCCAATCAAGCAATTGGCAAGTATCCTGAAAAAGAAATAAGCCTTTGTTTTGGTAAGCCACACAGATTTGGGAGTTGATTATTGCTGCAGTATAACTTGGCTAAGGAAAAAAAGATGTCCTTCCAAAACAGTCATCCACAGAAAAAGGATAGTTTAGTGATGCCAATCCATAATTTTCTAGACTTAGAACAAACCAGTATATGGACCTTTGTGCTGTAAAACACACTCTTGATTTTTTTCTTTTAAATTACAGAAGCTGATTCTAAAATTCATATGGAAATGCAAAGGACAGAAAATACTCAAAATAACTTTGAAAATAAGGACAAAGCCTGAGGACTTAGACTCCTAGATCTCAATACCTGTCATAAATATAGAGTAATCAGAATAGTCTGGTTTTGGCTTAAGATAGACAGATAAATCAATGGGACAGAGTAGAGCATCCAGAATTAGATTCACACATATTTAGTCATTTGATTGTTTTTAAGATTGCAAAGGCAATGCAATGAAGGAAAAAAAGAAAGTCTTATGGACTAGTAATGCTGTAGCAATTGGGTATTCACGTGTAAAGATATGAACTTCAGTCCATGCTTGTACCATATGCAAATATGTCAATATCGACCATAGACCAAAACATAAAGCTATAACATTTCTAGAGGAAAACTTTGGAGAAAATTTTTATGACTTTAGATTAACGAAGGATTTCTTACATGTGACCCCAAAGTACAATCTATAAAAGAAAAAAATTGATAAATTTGGATTTTATCAAAAGTTAAGAACTTCTCTTCAAAAGATTCTGTTAAGAGAACGAAAAGACAAGTCAGAGACTGGGGGAAAATATTTCCATATCAAATATCAGATAATGGATTTATATCCAGAGTTTGCAAAAAACTCACAGACTCAATAACAAGAAAACAAACACTGCCATGAAATAAGTGGGTGAAATATCTGAACAGATACTGCACCATGGAAGTGTATATAAGAAAAGAGTCTCAACATCATTAATCACAAAAGCAGTGAAAACTAAAACCATGAGATTTCACTGGAGACTTTTGGAATGTCTAAAATTAAAAGAGTGACCATATCAAGTATTGGGGAGGATGTGGAGCAACTGAAACTTTCGTACCTACTGTGGGTGGGACTGCAAACTGGTTCGACTACTTTGGAAGACCGTTTGGAAGTTTCTTAAGAAGTTAAACATACGCTTAGCATGTGATCCAGTGGTTCCATTTCTATGCATTTACCCAGGAGAACTAAAAACATATGTCCTTACAAACACTTGTACGTACATTTTCATTGAAGTTTTATTAGGAATCGTCATGTAATGGAATTCAACTCTGCACTAGGAAGCAATGGACTATTGATGGACGCAAAAACGTGGCTGGATATCAAAATCATCATGCTGAGTGAAAGAAGCCAACCAAAAAGGAGGACATATTTTCATCTATATAAAATACAAACTAGTCCATAGTAACAGAAATCGGAGTAGTGGTTGTCTGGGACCTGGGGCGGGGACAAATGTATGGGGAGATCCCAAAGGGACATGAGGAAACTTTTCAGAGGATTGGATACGTCCATTATCGTAGTTGTGGTGATAGTTACACAGGTGTATACATATTTCAAACTGTATCAGGTTGTACACTTTTAATATATGCAGCTTGTTGTATGTCACTTATACTTCAAAGGAACTGTTGAAAAATCCTCAACTGCCACTTAATTTCTAAGCAATAAGATAAAATCTAAGAATTGTCATCTGAGGCCTAAAGAGTCCTTTACAGCCTAACTCTAACACTTAAGCCATATTTAACAATTTCCAGTTTCTCATTATATCCTGCATCATTTTAGGCACTTTTTTCCTCAGGAATAGGTGGCCTATTCGTAACGGAGAATCTTTGGGAAGGATGACTCAGCTGGAGCTCTCTTTGCTCACCTATAGATCCATCCATCTCTCCCTCCTTCCGTTTGTCTATCTATCCCACATTCACCCAGAGACATTTAATATGTACCAACCATAAGCTATTTATTCTGCTAGTTCCTGCAGCTATGAACTGGAAAATGAAACCAAGAAAAACAAAACAAACAAAAAAGTCTTTGCTTTCTCTAGGAGCTTGCTATGTAGTAGAAAAATGAAAAATTATATCTATAATTATACTCTTATTTTAAGGATTCCCCCAAAAAGTACACTTTTAAGGAAGGCTTTCCTGTGGAGGTAATATTTAAATTTGTTCCAGGAAATCATTTAGGTAAACTTTTTCTATATACTTGAAAATGACCATTTTCAGCCTGAGTGATAAATAAATAAATAAATAAATAAATAAACCTATTATTGCAAAATCTTTTTAAATTTAACCTCAATTTGGAAGAAGTATTTTTATACTTTATACCCTAATGTGCAACAGAATGAAAAGCAAAGCATCTGGTTGCCCAGTTTCAGATTGCCGTCCCCTTGCCTTTTACTAACTCCTGTGTCTACTAACAAACATGTGTTGAGATCCTGCTGTATGCCAGGCATTGTTCAAGGTTTCAAGATGAAGAACAATGACAGACTTTCCTCCCTCAGAAAACCCAGCAAGTAGTGCAATGTGATAAACTGATAGGTTTCACCTCTTTTGTATGAGGCATAGAGAAGAAGGGCATCCTTCTGCATCCCAGAGGAGGAAATGCTTCAGCTGAGTCCTGCAGACTCCCTGGAAGCTAATGAGGTAGAAAGAACGGGAAGAAAAGCCCAGGGAAGAGATTTTGCCAATTTATGGGGGTACAAAAAAGCAATACCAAGATTTATCATCAGGTTGTCTAGAGTGCCTTGAGCCTCGGCAGGCAAAGAGCCGTGCCAAAGATAAGGCAAGAGAAGCAGGCAGAGGCCAGGCCATGGGGAGAGTTGTGGTTCTATTAAGGACTGTGGACTTCATCTTGAAGCTGGTAGTGAACCATTGTCTGATGATGTTTTCCTTTTAGAACACTGAGGCTTCCAGCAACCTTTTGTAAGTATATTATATACTGATGACAGGAGAAATTTAAATTTAAAATTTAGAATTTTATTCTTGATTCAGGACTATTGTTCATTCATTAGGTCAAAAAATCATTCATTCATCACATGTTTACTAGCAGCCATGGGTAGCATCAAAGTTAATACCTGAGTGTTCTCAAAGGTTGGAATGGAATGCAGATATTACTTTACCCTGAACTCAAAGTCATCAGATGACTTTAAGTGAGGTGTCTTCAGAACCTTTCTGTCACCCGTTATCTAGGAGTTGTCAGATGATTTAATCTGTTATGATCCAAGAAAGAAGGAAGGTATTTAAAGGTAATAATGATCAAGAAAACCTTTCACTGTTTACATCAGGAGGGTGTTTATCCTAATAGAAAATAAAAGACTACTTAAGTCATTCAAAGAGTCATTTTGTGTGTGTGCGGATAATTCTTTCTCCCCCTCCATCCCTCTACACCTGTCCCCTTCCACCTCTTTCCCCTCTTACCACACCACTCCTAGCTTCATTATGTGGGAGCAAAATCATGCACTGATATTCTGGGTCAGCTAGCAAGATGATCTTTGAGATATTATGGATGGCTGTACTTCAGAAAACCTCAGCAATCCACTTTCCTAAACTCAAAAGAAATTTTGCTCTTCCCAACTCTAGGAGACAGAACTTGCCTTTGGTCTGTGATACGCCTGTGAACTGAAGGCCAAGTCAAACAACTTTGTCCCCCAAGATTTCTCTAGCTGATGTTTATTACCCCTTCAATTCACAGATCAGCAATGCCTGTAATCCCTGTGACAACAAGTAAACAAGAGTTTGAGATTGAGGCATTGGATATGCCTTAAGGTCATTGGGTAGTGGGAAAAAATATTTGGTTATTACTCTGTTTGTACCACTATTATGAGATTATTGTGTATCATGATAGAAATTATAGCAAATTCTTTCTCACAGACTGGACTTACTGATGACTCTAATAGAAAATTGTGTGTGAAATCAATCAAAAAACACTAAGGGAAAGAGAGAGAGAGAAAGGGAGAGAGCGACATTGGAGATGGAGGTGAGATTAAGGCATCTATTATAAAAATTCGAAAAATTCCTAGAAAGTCAAGTCATTATGCTCTTCTGAGAGCAAAAGCCCAGGAGTGGCATTCACCTACAGAAATAAAGGCCAAGGAATGCACACAATCTGTCCCAGGCAAGCAGCTGGAGAGAAATAGGATTCCAATTTCCACATTTGGTCCAGCTGAGGGAGTGGTTTCCTCCCCTGAAACTGCTTTAACTTCGTCTTTGGTGAAGCCACACCAGCCTTTGTCTCTGAGTCCTGGAGAGCCTGTTTCCCTCTGCGTTTATTTACTCTCTCCTCCTCTGCCACCCACATGGCATTTTCCTTTACTTACAGGAGTCCTAAAGACCCGAAACAGCAGCAGGCTGATTAAAAATTAATAAGAACCTCAGAGGGAAAGTATGAAGAGGCGGTTGGCTGTGTGATCGGCAATTTTTTAGGTTCTTTAAATACCCAATTATTTTCAGGACACCTGCGGAACAGAAACCATGGGACATGGGAAATAGGTTTTCAGGCCAGAGGGAACATATTTTTAGGCAAAATTCTTTTAACTTGAAGAAGAGACGAATTATGTTTACAGTATTACTCTTCATTACCACCAACCCAAATCTCCACCTATTTTTTTCTCTTTTATACTTTTAGGTAACTGGCCCAGCAGGAGGGAGAAGAATTTATCTTCAGTACAAACTTCTTTATTCTACAGTGGCTCTTCATGTACCCAGAAGGTAACAATGCCATGTAGCAAAAAACAAACAAACAAAAAAACCAAAAAGGCAGTGAGTGAATTAAAATCAGGCCTGGGAATACTTGATGATATATTACACCCCAACTCAACCAGGAAGAAAATTTAAACGTGATATGTCAAGAAACAGAGAAGGACACATTTACATTACTATTTCTTTGGATGAGAAACGCTTTCTTCAAGAGCCTAATGAATGCACCAAACCATCAAATGGCTTCTAAATACTGTAGAAATGAATCTATAGGAAATCTTTTCTCTACTGCTTTCATTCTGCCATTTCCTAAAACCTGTATTGTGGTTAGTAAAATATTTATGTGTTGCACTCCAGAAACGTATTATTTATGATGTTCAGACAGGAAGGATTGCATCTGATGACCACATTTTCATTTAGCCATGGGAAGGAACAAATTGCAGTTGAATTACAAACATGGAAACAAATCAGGCAGGGTGCAAATGATTTCTTTAGCCAGTGACAAGGTTGTCAGGAAGCTGTGCTGTAATATAGCTCAGAGGAAAAGCTGTGTTATCATTACCTTCCAACAGGTTGTCAAAAATCAGCAGGGTGAGAGCGTTTTCAACAAAGGCAGGAAAGATAAAACAAAGAAAGAGATTTTTAATGTAGTGCTAATGGAATGCTGAATTATTAGCATCGCAGAAGAAAAAAATGTATTGGTACCTAGTAGAGTCAGTTGGACTTTGACTTTTTTGTAATGTGTGTGTTATTTTTCAGTCATATCTCATGTTCCTTTCTACCACTAACTGTTAATTTTCAAAAAGCAGAAGGCTCGGGGGATCTGAATTATGTTTTCAGAATTGTCTAGTGGGTCTTACTGTAAATCATGTAGCTGTCTGAAACAAGATCTTTGCACTCTATTCTCCTACTGTAAAAAAAAATGATTATGTATATGTTGCTACATGCTACATTTATAAACTGGATGGTGAAATTGCTTAGAAGAGCAAAACTAGAGAATAAGAAAAATTAACTACAAAATAATATCCAACTTAACATTTATTGACCATTTATCACGGGCTTTTGTAAGGAAAAATTACCTGAAACTCTGGTTGGCTCTGATTTATACGAGTCATGTTTCTTGTTTCTCTGGGTTTGTTTTTTTGTTTTGTTTTGTTTTTTTTTTTACTAGAAACACATTCTATGTCTTCATTTGTTTATTTGCTTTTGTTTATTTTATTCTCTTTACATTTATTTTCTCCCTCTTTCTAAATAAGATTTTAAATATAAACTGTAGTGTACCTCTCCTCATGGGACAGAAACAAACCAAATTTATTAGTTGAAAAGAGATTACCAAAAGATGATAATATATCAGTCTATTTCTCAAAAAATGTCAGTGGCTCCCTGTTGTCTACTGAATAAAATCAAAATGCTTTCAGTGTAGCATTCAAGACCCTCTGCAGTCTGTCCCCAACCAGCATGATAGAAAACACGGGAAGTCTTGAAGTCTGAATGTTGATTCCACCACTAGTCAATTGGGTCAGATCTGGCAATGTACTTAGTCTTTCTGCAGCGAGGAAATAGAGCACGGTTTCTGCAAGGGGTATGGTACAATTTACTCAAGTTGTTTCTGATTGTGACATGAACTCCAAAGTGGTAGGCTGACCGTCCAGCTTCTGTCACTCTTGTAATTGATCTTTGTCCTCCTTACTTGTGTCTTTCCAGGTTATCAGAGATTCCTGATTTTCTTTTCTTGAGATTCCAAGCATCTAGCATGTTTTCGGATATACAATAAAAATTCATGGAATCTACTACGAAATCCCACCTCATTCTTGGATTCCGTCACTGTTCTCTCCCAGTTCACAAACCTTGCTTTCTCTTCCTTCAGCATCTGTCCTTCTCAACATGCTGGAGTCAAATAGGAATTTAAGTCCAAAAGAAAGGCTGGGTGCAGACCCATCCTCAGCACAGCGCTGCTCCCTAATTGAGATCTAGCTTCCATATTCAGGACTTCGGTAGTGGCACTTTGAAGTCAGTATGTGTGTAAGGGATGTCATTGGCTGGTTTGAAGCTTGAGTATCTGTGTTCATTCTATTACTTCAAAAAAATGTGTGTTACAACAAACTCAAAAAAAAGTGTCTTGATTTAGGCTGGCACTTAGCATCATGATGTGGAAGAGTCTTTCTAAGCCCAGCTTGGAATAGAAAGAATAAAGAAATACGTACATATGTGCACGTGTGTGTGCACATGTGTGCATCTATGTGAATATGTTAGAAAAGTTGTAGGCAATGGGCAAACTGTTCAGCAGTCTTAGTGTGTGTGTTTGTGTGTGTGTGTGTTTTCTGTGACTTCAGAGTTTGGTTATTATTAGTTTCTAACATCAGAACTTCCTGTTTTCAAACTTAAGTGTGATAACACATTAGAGACAAATGAAAAATGCTTTGAGAACTATCTATTATTTCTATTTGTTACACACCTGTCACTGCCCACTTGTGTGTCATAAGTTCTGTCCCACTAGTTTTAAGCAAGAACGGACTAGAAACAAAATAAAATTGGCTTCTCATTTTCAAGAAAAAGTAATCATAATCTAAAAACTCGGAGAGTATTGATGAAGTCACTTGTGGGAATAGTGACTACATTTGTGTCTGAGCTCAGATCACTGTTATTATGAGACTCTGGCCACCTGGGATCTAGAATATTTAATTTTAAGGAGAACTCTAAATTTGGTTGGCTCATATTTAAAAAGTTTCTACCAGCCTCAGATAGAAGAAATGCAAAAAAAGAGGCATTTCTGAGAACAGCTGCCTGTGACCTTGGCAGTCTTAGACGGGTAGGAGTAAAACCAGAGTCTAAGAAAGGATGCTTTGGCCTAACACAAAGAAGGGGCAGAGAGCAAACCCAAATTGAGGCAAGTAATCAATAACAATAATGTAGGGCTCTTCAAAAGAGCTGGAGGAGGAAGTCTGGACTCCCAGGAATGACTGAGGGTGGAGACACCTGTAGACGTCAAGGGGACCAAGAAGGAGTGATGAATCAGCTTTGAGTTTCTCTATCTTGATGCCCATCAATTGGCACCTGGTATAGAAAGACCATAATTAAAAGATTTTGCAATTGACTAGGAAACTCCAGCATCTCTCATCCAATCAAGGCAACTGCACTCTATAGAGGGCAAGTGGTCAGAAGGGTAAGTGCTGGCTAGTAAATCCACCAACAAAGGTGTCACAAATGGTGGCACTAAGGATATGGTCTTTTAACCTGAATGTGAAAAAATAATTGGGCACAGAGTGTTAAAGGTGGAGAGGATCTCAGATAAGACACCTGAGGGCCAAAAAGGGAAAATGATTTGCCCACTGTCACACAGCTAGTTAACTGCAAATCCAAGTTCGGACACTGATTTACTGGCCCCACCTTTCTGTCTGTGCCTGGGTTCTAGCACAGCTGCTTGTATTCCCTTGCATTTATTTCCCAGGAGAAAACATCATAAGAACCAGAAATTGGACATTTCCAATCACAGGAGATTTGTAAAAAATAAAATAATTTTTTTGGGTCTACTATTCCATTTGGTAGTGGTGGCTTTAGTGATTTCTTAAAGCATTTAAAATGCTTTTGCTATTGTTAATATGTATGTATGCATGTGTATGTGTCTGTCTACAAGTGTGTGTGTGTTAGAGTTAAAAGAGGACTTAGAACTCTCATTAGTGATATGACACCAAAAGCACAGGCAACATAAGTAAAAATAGATAAATTGGACTACATCAAAATTAAAAATGTCTTTGCATCAAAGAACACAATCAACAGAGTGAAACGCAACTTACGAAATATTTCAAAACTATGTATCTGATAAAGGGTCAATATTCGGAATATATAAAGAACTCCTAAAACTCACCAACAAGAAAAGAAACAACCTCATTAAAAAATAGGCAAAGCACTTGGATAAACATTTGTCCAAAACAGATGTACAAATGGCCAGCAAACATATGAAAAGATGCTCAGCATCCCTAATCAATAAGGAAATGCAAATCAAAACCACAATGAGATATCACCTTACTCCCATCAGAATGACTACTATCAAAAAAAACAGGAAAAATTGGGGCCACCCTAGTTGCATAGTGGTCAGGTTCACACACTCCACTTGAACAGCCCAGGGTTCACAGGTTCCGATGCCAGGCACAGACCTAGCACTGCTCGGTGAGCCATGCTGTGGCGGCATTCCACACAAAATAGTGGAAGATTGGCACAGATGTTAGCTCAGAACCAATCTTCCTCCCCCTTGAAAAAAAACCCAGAAAATAATAAGTCCTTGTGAGGATGTGAAGAAATTTGAATCGTTATGCACTGTTGGCGAGAATGTAAAACGGTGCAGCCACTACAAAAAATAGTACCAAAGTTCCTTAAAAAATTAAAGATAGAATTACCATATGATTCATCAATTCCACTTCTGGGAGTATATCTTAAATTGAAATTGAAATCCAGAATGGAAAGCAGGGCTCAAAGAGATATTAGTACATCCACGTTCATAAGAGGGTTTCATAATATCCAAACGGCAGAAGCAACCCAATGCCTGTGGATGGATGAATATACAAACAATATATACGTGCAATGGAATATTATCCAGCCTTAAAAAGGAAGGATGTTCTGATACACACTGAAAACATGAATGAACCTTGAGGACATTATTCTAAGTGAAATATATCAGTCACAAAAAGGTAAATACCGTATGATTCTATTCATAGGATATATCTAGAATAGTCAAATTCATAGCAACAGTAAAAGGCTGGTTGCTAGGTGCTGGGGGAGTTGTTGTTTAATGGTGGAGTTTCAGTTTTGCAAGATGAAAAGTTCTGGAGATCTGTTGCACAACAATGGGAATATACTTAACACTACTGAGCTGTACACTTAAACATAGTAGACAGTAAATTTTATGTTACATATGTTTTACCACAATTTAAAAAATAATCCCATTAGTCCCAGCAGAGGACATGGACTAGATTGTGGTCACAGAAGGGTTCTCTTAATATTAACTCTTTCTGTGCCAGGTACATCTAATATACTTTTCTTTGACATTCACAGAAATCTTGGGCAGTTGATATGTTATCACCATTTCCCAAATAAGACAACCGAGACTTAAATATGTTAAGACTTTCCAAAGATTATCACATTAAAAATGTCAAGACTAGGATTGAAACCCAGATCAGTTTGACTCTTTTGTCTATATATTCCAAAAAATCCATGTCCCTGGCACCTCACACCTTTATTGTAGCAATCATATGTTAAACCCATCAGGAAGATGAGGAGGGTGAAGGTGGGTTGGAATTTTAAACATGGTGGTCATGATAGATGTAATTGAGAAGGTAACCGTGATAGGCAGAACAATGCCCTCCAAAGATATCCACATCCTAATTCCCAGGACCTGTGACTATGTTGTATTACAAAACAAAGGGGAATTAAGGTTCAGATGGAATTAGGGATGTTAATTGGCTGAC
This sequence comes from Equus asinus, assembly GCF_041296235.1. Lineage (NCBI taxonomy): Eukaryota > Metazoa > Chordata > Mammalia > Perissodactyla > Equidae > Equus > Equus asinus. Next base: position 70,532,271 of record NC_091801.1, on the reverse strand, counting down.
CTTAAAATAAACCAAGTATCCTGAATCTCCAAGGTGGACCCAAGGTAATCACGAGGGTCCCAAAGTGGACGTGAAGTGGGAGGCAAAAGAAAAGTCAATGTTAGAGTGATGTTATGTGAAAAAGGTTAGAGTGACCTTTGCTGGCTTTGAAGATGGAAGGGGTCTGTCAGCCAATGAGTGCAGGCTGTCTCTAAACACTGGGAACGATAAGGGAACGAATTCTCCCCTAGAGCTTCCCGAGGAATGCAGCCCTGCTAACATCTTGATTTTAGCCCAGTGACACCCACATCATACTTCTGACTTTCAGAACTATATGATAATAAATCTGTGTTATTTCAAGCCATTAAATTTGTGGAATTTATTATAGCAGTCATAGAAAATCACTATAGTTTTAATTTTACAATTTTACAATTTTAATTTCTTTTACTTAACCTGCGTTTTCCTTGAAACTCAGATTGTGTTTAATCTTTTTTTAAAGAAGTATCAAGTCTATCCCAAATCTAGCAAGGTTTATATTGTTATTTTGTTGATTTCTTTCTACTTGGTCTCCAGTCAAGAGAAATGTGTATCAGAACTAAAAGACCCACCTGGGCCTGGAGAAAACTTGAGGATCATTTGTGTAAAGGTGAGAACTGGGTCTAAAAAAAGCCGAAATTGTGCCTCTGAGCTGCATTCACAGTTGCTGCTCCTGGCTGGAAACATTTAGGAAAGATCACTGTGACCCAGGGAAAGGAGGCAGATGAAGACATCACTACTTGTCTTGATGGATGGGGAACATCCTGCTTGCCTGCAGGCTTCCAGAGGGAGCAGGAAGGGACCTGTACTTATTTGCTGTATATGCCAGACACTCTTTTAGATGCTGGGTGTGCATTATCTCATTTGATTCTCACAATAACCCTACGTAGCTGGCATTGTTATTCTCTACATAACACATCAGGAAAATTAAAGCTGTTAATGACTCAACAAGGCAGTTTTCTGCTGGGTGACAGAGCCAGAATTTAAACCATGGGCTGTTAGATCTCAAAGACTAGACTGGTTTTCTCTGTACTGTTCTTTAACTGTTTGTTATGGAGCCTTGGACCATTCTGAGAACTGACTGAAAGCAATCATGTCTCTTTTCAGAAAAATGCACATATAATCACAAATATAAGCACACAAATGTACACATGCATGTTTGTATATAAATCTCAGGGGGCTCATTGGCCCCATGAAGGTTACATACAGGTTAAAAATCTTGCATCTATGCCTTTTCTGTTAATTGGAGGCAGCATCTTCTAGCAGTTTAGGGAGCTTTCTCTAAGCAGATGCCCACACAGCAATCCCTTGCTCTACCATTTACTGTATATGAGACCTTAGGAAATTACTTAACCTCTCTGTGCCTCATTTTCCTCATTTCCTACAAATCAGGGAGAGGAGTAGAACTGACCTCCGAGGGTTGTGGAGAGGATTGAAAAAGTTTTTACCCAGAAAGCTTTTAGAAGAGTAAGTGCTCAATAATATTTAGTAAGTGCTTTCTATCATCATTGATGTTGACTTATGAGCCCTAGACTCAGGCAATACTTTTCCAAGGATAACCTTAGGATGCTGGATGTAGTAAGCATCAATAATGGCAATAGTCGAAGAAGAAAAATCCATGTTTTGGATAATGCCCCTGCCATCCTTATAGATATTGACTCATTGAATGACAGGGTCAGTGGAGACAGAGGAATGAATGCATTTTTATCTATCCAAAAGCATTTCCATGACACTTGCCTCCAGAGAACCAGAATGCCGAGAGAGAGAGAGAGATTAGACAAAACATCAGAAACTTGTGACTTATGACTTCAGGGGAGAAAACATTTCAGAACACCCAGCAATTAATGATGAAAGAGCATTACTGTGAAGCTCCTTTGGGATGGAACAGAGAGCCTTCAGAAAGCACTTGATGTGTTTCCCTTTATAAGAAAAAGGTAGAAGGGAAAAACTGGTGACACTTTGATCAGCTGGGAAAAAAATAGTTTAGCAGTCATCACACTGTGTAAACATATCCAGCCTCTTCAATATGTGCACATTACGTGGTGTCCATCAATGCTAATAAATTTAAATAAGAGTAACCATGGTGATAAAAGGAGAAATGTGGAAGTATGGGGAAGTCTGTATGTTACCTGTTTCCTGTGTTTAAATAGTTTATGCAAAACATCCGGAGACGTTCCAACATGGAAAAAATGATATTTTCAGGCTTCTTGGACATATTGGTTGGTTGCTTCAACCAAGGGGTTATTGGAATAGATTTTTTTCTCACTAAAGAGTTGCTTTAAATTCTTATCTTATTTCCTTTCTCTATTCCCTCCTGTATCTTTCTTTCTGCCCTCTCTTTCATTTCTTCGTGTATTCAAGCAAACTCAAAAGATTATTCTTATTTAAGGCAGCATTCCAAGTGTGTGGAGGGTACAGCTGTTCACCCGATATGCACACTGAGGCAAGAGTCATACCTGCCAAAGTTGTAGGTAATTAAGTTCTTCAAGAATTAATTCATTATGATTCCAAAAGGATTTTTTAGCCCAGGACTTTATGAAGACAACTAAAGGATTTCTTGGAAATGGCTGAAGCCTTACACACTTATTCGCTGCTATTAAGTGTTTACTATTTGTCCCAGTGGCCAATTACTAAAAGTCTGGCAATATAAAAAGATGATAATACATATTTCCTGCCTTCAAGAAGTTCACAGTTTAGTTACACGGTTAACAAAGTAGAGCTGGAACATGAACTTAGGATTTCTGGAGATAAATTCAGGGCTATTTAGAATGGAAATAATTTCAGTGAAATATTTGTCTTAGACAATTTTTGAGGAAAACACCAGAGCATCCATTCAGACATCAGTGTTTTACTCTCTCAACATCAGATCATCATAAGCATTCGGAATGATTCCTCTTGACCAGAATACACAGATGGCCTGTTTGGTTCATGAGAGTTCTCATGTAGCCCATATAACTGCTTTGCAACTAGTGCCATTCAAAGTCACATAAAAACGAATAGTCCAGCAAATAAAAATTACTAAAAATAATCAATATATTTTGTGTAGTGTATCCCAAAAAAAGCAATGGAAGCAGAAGTTTCAAAAGAGGTGGCTGCATTCTTGGAAGACAGCAAACCTGCTTGAAAAATTCCCTTTCCCCTATCACGTCCTTTCAACTTCTCTTTCACGCTCCACAGTTGTCTCAAGTCTCTTGCTTCCCCCACTACACGCACCTCAAAAACTTCCATTCTCGCAGCCTAAAACAGCCCTTGTTGCTCTTCCTAACATTGGCCTCTCTGGCTCAGGTCTTTTATTTTGTGTTATCCTTTGCCTTCATCTTGAGTCTTATATAAATAAAAAAGGATCCAGAATTGACCCAGCAAGTAATATGTCTCTCTCCTTTGGGAGAAGTGGGAGAGAGAAGATGGTAAATGCTTCTAATTTAATGTCATTCCTTTTATCCCCTTCACACTTGGATTTTTGAAAATAGAGTTAATGTTGCAGGCCATATCTTCAAAAAGGTGCTAAAAGGCCCAATCTGCTCTTTTACTCACATAAGCAATTGCTGTTCTGAGTCACTGAGAAGGTAGCTGTTGGGCCTGGATGTACAGTAGATTCATTGGGAGTTTACTAACTTCTTTAGTAGAAGCTGAAGTTTCCAAGGAAAATATGAGTTTATGAATCTCACAGTATGAAGTTCACTAGTGTGCTGGGAAGGGCGTGTGAGAGAAGATTTCACTCATTCCTGCACCTCTCAGAGGCCCTAGAGCCACAAGTTGAGTCTATACTGAAGGGAGGATGGAGCGTGGGAGTTTGAGATGAAAGCTTTAGAATGGTCTGGACTGAAAATAGATGGTTCTAACAATCATAATGCTCAACATGGCTGCTAACCAGTGGGAAGGAAAGATTCAAGAGGGTACTTGAGAATAACTGTGGAAAGAACACATTTCATGTTTTTATACCTCCTGGAGTTGAAGCTGTTCATCACTGGGCAATGTAAGCTTCCTGTACCACACCACTGTGATTACTCGTGTGTGTGTGTGTGTGTGTGTGTGTGTGTGTACATTTGGCAGAACCAAACTTCTCTTATTTCTCTTCTTAAAAAGAAAAAAGCCTATTTTATTCTCTTCTTGCAGCTGAAATTCAGAATAATTTTTCAAGTTCCAAAACAAAAATGTTAATTTGTTTTTTGAATGGAACTGCCATAACTTCATAGACTACTAGAGAATTTGGCATCTTTGCCATGTTAACTCTTTCCAACCAGAAATACATTAATATTCTTCTTTTATGCAAACCTTTATATCTCAACAAAATTTCACTTTTTTCAGCTGTTTTGCACAATTGAATATTCATTTATTCATTCATTAAATATTTAATGAACATTTGCCATGTACTAAGCACTGTTTTAGATACTGGGGATATAGAAGTGAAGAAACCAGACATGATCCTTGCCCTGATGGAGCTTAAATCCTACTGAAGGAAGAGAATGAAAGGAAAACAAAGAGTCGTTTTCAGTGGTCATGCCTAGGAATTTTATATACCCTTGTATTGAAAAATTTATGTGTACATTTTGGATTCTATCCTTAGGATAGAATTTCGGAAGTTAAATTCCTATATCTAAGATTATGAACATGTGCAAAGTTCAATGGCTGTCTGAAGGAGTTTAGATTTATTAATATCCCCTAGAGAAGTAATCAATTGTGGCTAAATGGCATTGAAGGTCACATTTTACCTAAGTCTTAAAGAACCTGAAAGATTTTCAGGACAGAAGATGGGGGAAGACTCACAAGAATGAAAGAGTAAGCCATGTTTGAAGGAGGTTGTTGGGAATGACCAGAGGTGAGTGGATTTGGTGAGAGATGCAGATGATGACAACACGTCATCCAAGTTCCAAAACCCTAAGAGTTGTGCTCTGCCCTTCACTCACTCCACCCCTGAGAAATGCAATAGTATGTCATATGATCTCCATACCCAGAAGAGTTTCAAGAATGTTCTCTTGCTGCCATGGCACCTGGAGGGCAACCCTGTGGCCGCAGAGACTCAACTCCAAAGGGAATCCTCCGAGGGCCTGTATAGCTATAAACAAATTGGGAGGAAGAAGCTTCTTAAACACTGAGCAGAAGAATAACACTTCACCATTTGTTTAGCAGTAATTAAGATATTTCCACGCTGTCCTGAGCACTCAAGACCCTGGAGATAAAGTAATGTTAATGGACAAGCTCATTCAGACCTGGATCTCTGCCTAGACACTGACTTAGCCTCTGACAGCAGCTAAATTGCTCCTTGAAAATCAATAAAATATTTCCATTCTGATGATTATGAAAGTGCAGGTGATATTTATTATGTCCTGATATACTGATACTGCAGTAAATATTTGACAAATCATTACAACTCTCTCAGAAATATGGAGATTAACTGGAGTTGGCTGCCACAGCAAAGATGCATGCTTTATCCCATATTGCAGCTCAGGTTTCCTGGGAAATCGACTCTGAAGCATTGATCTGTGTGCAGGAAATTTACCGGGTAGTGTCATTAGGATGAATACCTGCGATGAAGCAAAGGCAGAGGGGCAGGTTGAAAGAGAAGTGGTCAGAACAAAGCCCTCAGCTGATTTCACAGGGTGAGGGTGGAGTTCTGGAGCTGGGTGGCCCTACAGAGTTGCCCCATTTTGACACGAGGCGAATAGCCCTTTATACCTCTGTATTGACCAGTCATTGGATGTGGACTGTGCCCAGGAAGGGGGTTGACCCCAGACAGTGTGCACTCTTTAGCTGATGGCAGTGCTCAGAGTGGGGTGCAGTGAGATCTAGAGCAGTCAACACTCCCTGTAGCTGGAGGAATAGGTGCTTTGAGCCTGAAGGGAGGGATCTGGGTGACACATCACAGCACCCGCTATGGACATCTTTTAAAAGAGAGAAAGCCGCAGGTTTTAATTGCTTTACTCTTCCCTGTGTTTCACTCTTATTTACACAGTTGGGACAACTCGTTCTCTCTTCTGCAGCCTCTGCTCCAAGGGCTAGACTGGAACCTATGGAATTTAAGATCCTAATCTTTAATTAAAGCAAAGAGCTGCGAAAGCCCATTGTGGATGTTGGTGAGATGTGATTTCTGCCGGGTGCTCCTTCAATCCCATTTTCTGGAACCCATAATTGTTACTACTGCGGATGTTCTGACCCTAACTTTTTTTCTCCAGGTTTTATAAATGCTCTCCCTAGTTCAAAGTAATACAGTGTAGTGAAGAGCTATATGAACCAGACCAGGGTTTCAGTTCCACCTTTACCACTTGCTAGCTTTATAACATTGGCAATTATTCAACCACTCTGAATCTTGGTTTTCTCACCTATAAAATGGAATAATAATCATAATTTTAATAGTTAGCATAGAATTTTATGAGATAACATCTGTGAACCAGACGAAAGCTCTCTGACCCTTGAGATATATTAACAAAAAGGAAAATAATAATTATAACTGCAACCAGTATTTCTAAAGCCCTTGTAGAGTATTAAGGGCTTTACATTGGTTAGCCATTTAATCTTCAAACAAAAACCATAACGTATGGTTATTTTATGGTTATATAGCTGAGGCGGTATTCAAAACAATTAACAAGTGGTATAGCTCAGTTAGAGATCAATCAGAATGGAAACAACAGAAACAGTTGTGATGGTAGGCATTGTACCCATTTTACAGATGGGCACATTGAGACATAGAAACTTTAAATAGTTTGCCTAATGACACAAAGCCTGTAGGTGGCAGAGTCAAATAGTTTGACTTCCCAGACTGTAAAATTGAAGGATTTTTCTATACTGCCTCCCAATCTTAAGATGTAGCTAGAGTTACTTTAAACCTTTAATTTTATTACCTTTGGAAGCCCTAAGTCTTGCTGTCCTCTCAGTATAGCTCTGATCCACCAGACTCAGCCATCATAGCTATTTTCCTACTAACATTCTAGACCTTCCACCAAATACAATTGCCAAGGTTTATTGGACGGAAGGCTGACATTGTGAGTCACTCTGAGCCAAAGCGATTATTGTATTTATAATGGATGATAGTAGTTATTAAGAGTGATTTTGGTAAGAGCAAGCTAAAAATTGAGTTTATTTAAATAGTTCAATCAGAAGCGACATTAGAATCCAGACTTGGGAGGAGAGTGACTCCAAGGTCTGCAAAAGAGTGAGGGTGACATTAATGACAAAGAAACCCTCAATAATGAGATGACATAAAATACTGTAACCTTGTCAATTCCACTTCACACAGGCTCTTTGACAATGGCAGAACCAGGGAACTAACTCAGAAGGTGTTCCCTGAGGCAAAATAGATTGATTCAGATGCAGAAAGCAAAACAGAGCATCATGATGGAGACGTTGGGTAAGCATAGAAACAGATGCAAGTTTCTTTGATTTTATCTGAAAGAAACAGAAAATTCCTAGGGGAGAATTCCCTAGAAACCACAGCTGGCATCTCTACAGTCACTCCAAGAGGCTTGTGCCAGCTATAAACATTTGGAATAGAATTATGTGTGTGTAGTACCATGTGTGTGTGCCTCCGTGTATATCTGTATGTAGTTTGGTGGTGGTGGTGATGAAAGATGCATAAGTACCTGATAAACTTATTGAAACACACATACATATACATACGTCTCATAATGTCACCCATGAAAGAATGCAAAATCAGGAGACCAAAACCCATGAGGCCTTCCCTGGCAAACCCCACTTTATATCTACACTTTGACCCACCTCTTCCTTCTCTGTGTCTAAATCCAAGAACTTCCTGTACTTTCTTGGCCTCCTTTGACCTTGGTTATTTGTGCCTCTGACCTCCCTCACTCAACATTTTATCTCCTGCTCTTGCCTTATCTCCCCCAAACATCTCAGCAAATTTGATCTAGCCCACTGCACCTGACCTCTGGCTGACTTCAGGACCCTAATAAATGTTCCCTATCCTTGGCCCAAGTTGATGCTTGGCATCCATCTCACATTGTGTTTATTCAAGCCAGTCAGGCACATTCACATACCACAATAAAGGCAATCTGGGCCACTCCAGTATTGTTGATGGCAAACACCCGTATCTTTGATCCTTATTTTTATCATCCATCCAATAACTGATTCTTTAAAACATATATTGATTACCTACTTACAGTCAGCATCCAGCAGGAAAGAGTTAGCAATTTAAGGAGAGTTTCATAAAGGTGTGGCCAGGGTTTATGGACACTAACAAAGAATAGCGCAATGCCCTGGAGCTAGAAAGAGGAACTCTTACCACTTATAGGCTTGAAGAGTCAAGAGGAGGGAATGGTACCTGGAACCCAGAGAAGATTCTGTGGCCTTAAGAAGAGAGACAGAGCCAACCCATGGCTGGCTGGAAAGAGCCAAGGAAAGACCATTCTCACTTGACCTTCTCCCCTTTTATCTCCTCGCTGTGCTTCCCACTAGCTAAACTCAAAAGGGAACTAAAAGGCAAAGGATCCCATCAATGCTCTCAATACAGATGAGTTTCCCTGATGTAGAGGAAGGAAGCCAAGAGAGTGGGTTAGTGGAGGGGGCAGTGTAAACAAAAAATATACAGTACATTTACCATGTGCCAAATCTGTGATGCATGCTAAAAATACAAAGATGCATGAATCATCCTTGCCTTCAAGGAGCTTACAGTCTAGCAGGAGAGAATCATGTTACCACCTGGCATATATAATGAAAGAGGTAAGAGGTGGTTGCCATGGAAACACAGGGGAGCCCATCGGGTGAAATAGGGGTTAGGCATTGTCATTAATGGATGGTGAAATGGCATCTGCACTGAAATGCCAGAGCTGAGACTGAGAGGCTGAGTAGGAGGTTGTCAAGCAAAAGGAGCTTGTGCAACGGGGAAGAAGGCATGGCTTTCTTAACTGAGACAATGTTATAAGCAAAGACCTTGAAATAGTCTGTTTGGCATTTCATCAGTAAAGTCACAAACCATGGGTCTTAGTCCTTGAATAGTGATATGTGAGAAAAGTGAAATACATGACATCTAAGCTAATTTTAAAATGAGGTAAGTAATCTGCTTGTATTTCTCGAACCCTATGAGGAAACTCCACACTGGAAACCAACAGTTTCAAGAAATACTTCTCAATATGTTTCTCTTTCTTTCATCTTTGGGACGCACACACTGCAGCTGCTCCCAAACCTTTCTTAAACAAATAAAAATAAATACAAAGGAAAACAATCCTATCTGTATCAAATAGGACTCTTTCCATTACAAATGGCCCAAACCAACTCTCCCTCCCTCAAAAAAAAGGGAATTAATTAACTCATGTAGCTAAGATACTTGGGCCCTGATGGATCAAATGAGTTGAGTTATATCCTCCTGACCTTTGCTTTGTGTGGGTTCCATTCTCTGATGGCCTCCTACTTTAGAATGGTGAGATGCAACAGGGGGGTCTCAGGCTTCAGCCTCTCAGATTTGGGTCCAAAAGAGAGCATTCATTTTCCTCAAGCCTTTCAGAGATCCTGGGATTTCTCTATTTTAACTGACTCACACCATGTGTTTATCTCTGGATCACAGTAGGCGAGCAGATATGTTCCACTTCCCAAGTCAAGATTTCATCCCTACCTGGACCACATAAAATGGGAACCAAGAATGGTATACCTGCAAAAAAATAATTTAGACATGTTTTTTGAAGGAATGATAAGCAGTACAACCAATTCCACCACCACAGCAGCCTCTACCGTCTGTTATTTTCGATTTTCTCCTCACTGTATTGCCAATTAACTATCATTAAAGCCAAGATTTGGCTTGGAAATCCAGGGCACTTCTGGGAGGAGTGCAGCTGTAGACACAAATGATAGCTTGTTCTTATCACATGCATTATTTCATTTCATTATGACAGCCACACTCTGACATAGCAACATTTTCCCAGTTTTATAAATGATGCAACTAAGTTTTAGAGAGTAAAGCAAGAGGCCTAATGTCTATGAGGTTACGGAGATGGAACTCCAAGATTAGATTTCCAGTTCCAAAAGAGATGCTCTTTCTACCTCCCTACACTGATGGAAAGTTTCCTTTCTCTATCTCTCTGCCTTTCTAGCTCTCCGTCTCCACCTACCTTGGCTTACAGTAAGCTAAGACCTAATTTTTTCTCCTTCTCTTTAACTATAACAATAATGAATTGACTTCACTAAACATTTGCCTATACACTATACATACTATACACATGCTTATTTTCAAAATCAAGAAACACCAACAAATAAAAAAACTAAAATCATATCATCTAAAAAACACCACCCAGACATACTAATAATTGACATTAAGTAGTATTCAGATATCGCTCTATATAGATATAGCTTTGAGAATAAAAACTGTATGACTATCTTATACTCTGCATGCTTTTAAATAATCTTATTTTGGATTATTTTGCAAGCTGTTTAAAATATTACTTTCAATTTTCTTTTAGTTTAGCAAAAGTGAAGGAAATTGCACTGACACTGAAGGTATTTCTAAACTTCAGACAAAGATTCATTTACTACCTTACCAGTCCTCACACCATGACTTTTGGTTGTCAAGATTTCATCAATCATTTTTGCTAAGATGGCCTCATGTTTAAGAATTTCTGCCTGTTGCTTTGTATTTGATATACTATTTGATGGTGTTTAATTTTCTTTTAGAATTGTGTAGACTTAGCTCCATTGTCTTTCTGGTGCCAATTGGTGCCATAGAGAACCTTTAGGGAAATCTGATTTTTCCTCCTTATAACCAATTTTCTCTTTGTGCCTGAGTGCCCAGCAGGTGTGTCTCATGTAAGTCATTATTTTCTGGGAACAAAAAGTATTATTTTGTTCTGAATATTCAGTTCTTCCTTTATTTCATGTTCTCTATTTCAAGGACACAAATTATCCTGTGATTTCATGTCTTGGTCCACCCCATCTATTGTTGAGTCTTTAAGAATTTCTCCCCTTTCCTAGACAGTCACAATGATATCACAGAGCATTCTTTTGTCACTAATTTCAATTCTCTTATATAGTTTATTTGTTTCTTTTTGTTTATAATTTATATTTTAATTCTATAATGGTATTGTTTTATTGTCCATCTCTTTTTTCATAAACTTCTATTTAGTTATCTTTGAACTCTTAATTATTGAATATATTCATATTCGTATATATATGTTTGTGAGAGGAAATATGTATGTGTGTATATATATAGATATAGATATAGATATGTATGTTGGAGGAAATATTCTTCTTTTCCTGGGGTTATGATTCTTCCAAGACTGGATTCATCTCTGTTTTTCACATCACACTCATTTTGTGGGTGCATATTTGAGTACGTGTTTGGCTGTAGTTATTTTACATTGAAGGTCATGTTATTTTGGAGATCATTTTTCTCAAATCTGTCATGATTAGCTCTGGCTTTCCATTGAACGCCTAAGTTATCTGGAATCTCTTTACCCTCTCACAGATCTATTCCAAGGCTAGTTATTTCAGTGGGAGGGAGAGGGCAATCTCCAGGCAGCTCTGTAATTGCATCCAAGTGTTGCTTTCTTTTCTGAAATATTTTTTTAATTCTTTGTATCAGCATTTATATCCCATAGTTGAAAGTGTGTATCTCATTTCCATGAGTGGACATGCTTAAATTTGATCATTCTCCCAGTTCACCATGGATTTCTGGAAAAATCCTGTGACTTTTAGCAGCAGTGTACAGTGTATGTGTGTGTGTGTTTCTGGAGAGAGAAAGAGAGGATGGGGGGAGAGCACCTCTGCTGAGATCTTGAAAAATTCAAGGATACATAGAGTTTTTAATTCTAGGGATTTGAAAAACTTTGTTTTCTTGGTTGCGTATTAATAACTCAGGTTATGGAATATTGATGAGACTTCCCAGAATTTTATTTATTTTCCTTATTTTTCTAAGTACTAGAATTGTGAGCAGGAGCTGTCAAGGATATTCAGTGTCATCTTTAGCAACCACTTCTACTCTTTGTGGGCCTAACATTATATCTAGTTTCTTGCTTATTTGCTGCTGGTGGTCTTTTTGCTGACACTAACTATTTTGTTGTTGGTGGTAGTGGTTGAGTTAGGTAATAGGAAGGAAGATTGTGTGACCCAGATTTACTCTGTCATCTTATCTTCAAGTTTTCAGAGCTAAATTTCATGCTCCCTTGCAACAATCATCTTAGTTCTGGTTCTTGGCAAAGTATTTCCTTGCTTCATCTATGTGGTTTTAAATCTCTTTATATATGTTATCATAGCCATCACCATCCCCTTTATCATCATCATCAAATTGCATCCATGCTTTAAGTCAAACTTGCCTCAAATAACTTTTGGAGGTAGGAATATGGAACCATAGATGGGAAGAGGAAAAATGGATGTTATCCAGTTAGTTCCCTCCAGTTTGCAACTGAAGAAAACGGACCTAGAGAAATGAAGTGGAAGTCACATTCACACAACTGATTATTTTCCAAGGGAGTTCAAGATTTTGAATGAAGCCAACTTGGTATTAACGGCTAGTTTACCTTCAAATTATCTCTGTGACCTTGGTCAAGTTATTTAATTTTATTTTTGGTTTTGATTTGGTTTTAATTTTTTTAAATTGTGGTAAAATATACATAACATAATGTTTACCATCTTAACCATTTTTGTCTTTCAGTTTATTATCAAGTTATTTAATTCTTATAAAAATTATTTTCCTAATCTGGAAAATGGAGATAATCACTTGCCATGCAATACTGTGAGGCTTAAAAATAATTTAGCATATTGTCTGGTATATAATATTTAATAGTTGGTAGCTATTATTAGTATTATCTCTTACTTTGAGTCCAAGCTCCTTCCCTTCAGACAACATCAGGATATAAGTTATTATTTTAAGAAACATTTCCCTTCCCTGTTGGAAAAATTCTTTATTTTCATCTTAAACAAGAGAAAAAAATAGTGGCTAACGTTTATCATTTATGTTCTCCTCTACTAAATGTAAACATGCAAATACTGACATGAATGAAAACATGTTTAATGGAAAATTCAGTTTGATTTATTTGCTAATTAGTACCAATTAAACTTTGAAGGGACAGTGAATGATGTCTTCATACAAATATTTGAATGTGACAAAGCCATTCAGGTTTGCAGCAAAGGGTTAGTATCAGGCAAGCCAGATACTGGTGAGATATGTCCTATTTATGAGAATTCATTGAGAACACGAGGTGGCATGCACTTTGCATAATGTAAAGGTCAGGACAACATGGTACAGCAAGGGGTAAATAGAAAGACGAGATGAATGCTTGCAAAACACACCATTAATCAGGGGAGAAACCTGGCATTTCACATTATGGATCTATAAGCAGTTTAGCCAAGGTGTCTCCAGGACCCTGCAATTAAGTGGGATTTATCCAGCACTTTGCTTTCAGAAGGAATTCAGTACAATTCAACAAATGTTTTCTGAGTGCCTTTTACACACCCACCATTGGAGATATAAGATTCCAGATAGAATTCCTGCTCTCAAGTAACACATAATCTAGTGGAGCTGTCAACATGTATAAAAAGTAATCAATTAAGAGGCTGATTGGGGTGAATGTTATAATGGGAATAGTAATAAAGAGCTGTGGAAGCACAGAAAAGAAATAAATGAATTCTGAATGGATTTAAACTGGGTGCTGATTAATGAAGAAGATTTTGATAGAATTTCAAAAGAGAGTAAAGTTAGAATTAACTAAATTAATATGAGATTTCTGGCTATTCCAAGAGATGAGAAGGGAGAGGGGTTGTAGAAAATCAGCAGTAGGGAGCTACAGAGTTCGGGTTGCTTTAGGGTACTTTGCTTGGGATGTACGGAAACTGTGTAAACATTGTACTGAGCAGATCTTGTCCTTATCTCTTTCTCACTCTATTAAAGTTGGTACAATGGCTGCTGGCTATTGGGTACCAAAGAAATTGATGTCCTCTGATTGGATGAAGCAGTGAACTCAGCCCATGATGAACTATGTTCTAAGAGGATAAGTGATAACTAAATCAGGACAGAGAACTGGCCCTCTGACAATACAGTACCTGCTTTCATGGAGCTTATGTTCCAATGGCAGACATTAACTAAACAAATAGAAAAGATAAGAGCACATTGCAATAAGTGCACTAAAGGAAATAAGAAGTGCAGCAGACAGAACTTGGAAAGGACTCTTTAGATACAATGTTGAGATAAAAGGAATGTGAAAATCAAGGAGGAAGATATTCGGGACTGAGGGAAGAGTAAATATAAGAATTCTGAGTTGAGAAAATGTTTGGCATGTTGAAACTGAATGAAAACAAGTTTGGCTGGAATATAGTTATTAAAGAGAAGGTTGGAATGAGATGAAATTGAAGAGGTAGTAGGAAAAACATCAAGTAAGCTTTGCAGGTCATGAGGGCAAGTTTGGGTTTTATCCTAAGAGAAATGGGAAGTCATTGAATCATTCTAAGCATGGTTATAAAATATTCTGTTTTAGGATTTAAAGATTATTTGGCCATTGTGTAGCAGATGGTGGGGTGGGCTGTCATCAAATGAGTGCCACCACCATGTTCTTCTAAGATTGGCAGCTCCATTTCTCAGAATCAACTTCCACGTTTGGTTCTGGGCTAGATTTTGCCAAGGAGTACAACATCTGTGATGTCTGGAAAGTGAAAATGAATTGGAAGCTTTATTCTCTAAAAGTGATAGCAGACAGATGAATGTGCAAATGTGAGCATCACAGCAGCTTCCCAGCAAACTTCCGAAAATTACTTGCTTCGTGGCTGCAGACTAAGACAGCCCAGACCTTCTCAGATATTCTGAGATTTGTAGCAACTTCTAGGCAAGGTTTGGAAAAATACCAGATTTAGCATTACAAGCTGAGATCTTCAATGTGACTTTTTATGACCTTCAGCTTCAGTTTCTCGGGCATCTGTCCCCACCCCTCACACTCTTCCAGGAATCATATTTCCCCTATTCTATGTTAAACCTTTATTTCTAGCATGCATAGACTAGTTTCTTTTTCTAGACTGATATAAAAAATGTTGGAGAGGACTAGAAGCTGTAAGACTACATAGGACATTGTAGAGTAGTGGAGACAAATGATGGATTTGAGACATACTTGGTTGAAGCAGAGAAAACATAAACACATGGCTTGGATGGGACAGTGAACTGAGAGAAGGAATGGAAGATGTCTTCTATGTTTTGAGCTTGATGGTGCCATTTAATGAGATAGGAAGTTTAGGATTGAACAGGTTATAAGGATAGATATCTTAAGAATTGGGGAAAAACCTTGGAGAGGCAGATAGCTGGCAAGGACCATGGACTTTTCTGGAATGCCATTAGGGCTCATGGGATCGATGGGGATCAGGGGAGTTTTGGGTCAAAGAGTCAGTTGGGTGAGAATATATTTTGACTTTTTTACCTCTGGAGAGCTAGAAGGACCAAAGTGCACTAAAGGAAAGGAATCAGGAAGCTGACTTGAGGAATCTCAGGAGCAGGTCATTTGTAGTGGAAAGAGTAGGTTTTCTTGAGTTGAAGAGAGCTGAGTTCAAATCCCAACTCTGCAACTTATTAACAATGTGACTTTGGGGAAGTTATTCAGTCTCTTTAAGTCTCAGTTTCCTTATCTGTTGTATCTGAGATAATTTTAATATCTACCAAAAAACATCTAAATAAATTATGGATATCAAATACCTAATCACTAAAAATGTTCTCCATCCATGTGACACATATTGTTGAGCAACTACTAAAAACTAGGCACTGTGCCAGGCAGTTTGGATAGAAAGTCTCCTAGAATGTGCAGGGTGCTACTAATCAGATTAGGAGGGAATCTGATCTATTCAGGGGAGTCAGGGAAACTTTCCTGTGAAGTGATGTTTGAACTGAGCTCTGGACGTTAGATAGGAATCAACTAGATATACATAATGGGAGTTTTTGTTGGCTGGAGGGGGTGGAAATGAAGGGCATTCCAGGCCACAGGTACAGTATTGCTAAAAACACTGAAACAGGATACAGCAAAGTACATTCGGCACTCCAAAAAGACCAGTGTGGCTGGTACTAAAAGCTGGAGGGCAAAGAGAATGGCAGGACTTTTGGATTCTTTTTCCCTAGTTGGGTCCAACTCCCAAGAATAAGATAAAGACAATGATTTAAATCAGATATTTTAAACAGCCAAAATCATAGTCATTACTTGGTAAGTACTTACTATTAGCCAAGCCCTGCATTAAGCACTTAACTCTTGTTTTGAAAACTATCATGTCTAGGCACTGGCATATGATGATGAACAAGACAAGCAGTCCCTCCATCTTCATTGAAATTTTACTTATTTAATTCTCATAACAATCTGCTGAAGTTACAGATGAAGCTTAGATAGATCAACAACTTGCCCAAGCTTGTATAGCTAGAAAATGTCATAGTTATTATTCCATTTATTCATTCACTTTGTACACATTTATTAAGCACCTACTATGTGCTGGGCATTGTTCTAGGTTCTTGGGACATAGCTTTTCCAACAGAGATCGCTCAAAGAATATACATTCTGGCAGGATAGTCAAACAAACTATTGACATAAAAGTGAATTATGTCATGGGTTAGAAAATGATGCATTCTTTGAACAAAGACTAAGAGCAGAGTAAGGAACATCTAGCATTGCAATTTCAGTAGAATACTGTAGTAGAATTCATTGAGAAGACCACATTTGAGAACAAGCTGAAGAAGGCTGGAAGTTAGCCTAATGGAGATATGGTGTCTTTGTCTGCTCAGGTCACCATAACAAAATGCCGTAGGCTGGGTGGCTTAAATGAAAAATGTATTTCTCACAGTTCTCGAGGCCAGGAAGTCCAAGATCAAGGGGCCAGCCAGTTCAGGTTCTGGCAATGACTTTTGTCCTGGCTTGCAGGTAGTTGCATTCTCACCGTGTCCTCACATGGTGGAGGGAGGGAGAGGGAGAGAGACAGAGACAGAGCGGGAGGTCTTCCTCTTCTTATAAGGCCACAGTCCTATTGGATGAGGGCCCCACCCGTCTGACCTCATTTAACCTTAATTACTTCCTGAAGACACTCCCTCCAGACACTGTCACATTGGGGGTTTGGGCTTCAGCATATGAATTCAGAGGGACACACTTCAGTCCATAGCCTCTAGGGAAGTACCTGGAAGCAGAAGGAAGAGCCATGACAAAGGCACTAAGGCAGGAGTGAGCCCGATGAGTGGAAGACCAGCAAGGAGTCTGGTGTGGCTGCAGCTGGTAGAGATGTGGGAGGACATGATGTCAGAGAGGCAAAAGGAGCTAGTTTGTTAGGGACTACTGGGCTGGGTTAGGGACTCTGATCTTTAATTTGGGTAAAACAGGAGCCAAGGCAGAGCTTTGAGCAGAGGAGTGGCCTGATTTAATTCCATTTTAATAAGATTACTGTGACTGCCTGGGGAGTTCTCCCTGGAAGCAGAGACCAATTTGATGCCACTACAGTTACCTAGGCAAGAAATGATGCCACCTCAGCCTAGGTGATAGAAATAAAAAGGGTGTGAAGTAATTATATTATGGATATATTTTTTTAAGTAAACAGAATTTCCTGACAAATTGGACTGGGTATATGAGAAAGAGAAGTCAAAGACATCAAGATACTTCACCTGGGCAACAGGAAGTTTGGTTTGTCATCAATCAAAATGGAGAAGGCAGTGGTGGAACAAGTTTGGGGGCAGAAGATAAGGCATTCAATTCAGGTCACAATAATCTTGTGATGTCTCTTACACTTTCAAATAGTGATGTCAAGTAGACAGTTGGTATGCAAGCCTGAAACTTGTGGAAAATGTGTGGTCTGGAAAGAGAAATATGGGAGTTCACAATTTATAGATGTCTTTTGACCCCAGATCTTTCCAATTTTAAAAATCCTTGGTCTTGACTGCTATATCACTTTCTGATAACAAGAGAAGACTAAAAGATTTGCTTGACTGAAACTTCCCAAGTGTTATAATTCAGATGGGGTGGCAGAGAACATTAGAAGAAAAGCTACAGAACTTTATTCCCAAGGAAACTGTAATTTGATGTGGACCAATTAAAATACAGATGCCTGGGGAAAACAGAATGACACCCACATGGAAAGGTCTTGAATGATGAGATCTCAGACAATGTGACCTCTGGGTAGGAGAGGAAGCTGTGAGTCTTGGAACCTTCCAGGTGCCCCTTCAAGACACATCATGTAAGGCTTTGTTTTCTAGGTAACATTTTTTCTGGCCAACTCACCTGTCAGGGTAATCTTTCCTACCTCAGAAGCAGGCCTATACAATAATTCAAACACTGACTTGACAGTTGGCACCTCTGGCTGGGGGCCACTAAGTGACCCTCTTCACAAATCAGCTCTTGCTTTCAACCTGCCAGACAAACCAAGAAAACAGTTGCTGAGCTGACATGAGCCTTAGATATTAATGAGTTAATGCATATGTCATAGTCAGTTCAGGCTGCTACAACAATATACCAAAAACTGGGTGGCTTATAAACAACATAAATTTATTTCTCACAATTCTGGAGCCTGGGAGTCTGAGATCAGGGTGCCAGCATCGTCGAGTTCTGGTGAGGACCCTCTCCCAGGTTGCAGACTGCCATCTTCTCATTGTATCCTCACATGGCAGAGAGCGAAGAGAGAAAGCAAAGCTCTGTGACTCTTTAAGGACACTAGTCCCATTCATGATGGCTCCACCCTCGTGACCTCATCTAAACTTACTTCCCTGCCACAGGCCCCACCTCCTAACACCATCACATTGGGGTAGGATTTTAATACATGAATTTGGGAGGACACAAACATTCAGACCATAACAACATAGAAAGTAATTAGACCAGATCCTAGAACACAGTCCACACTCACTTACTGTTAATGATTAGTTTTATCGCTGCTGTTGTCATTCTTGTCGTTATTAACTTGCCTCTTTCTTTTTATAGATGTGGAAACTGAGGCCCAGAGATCTAAAGTATATCTTCCAATGTCACATAGCTAGTAGATAGTAGACCTGGAACTTTCTCTTCACTTTCTAGAATCTATAGAATATTAAAGAGGGATCTTAGAAAACACCTACTTATGTGATTGCCAATCTTAGTCCAGTGGAGCCCTGGGGCTTCTCAAGGTACAGCCAAGTGGTAGTAGTATTTGGGGACAGTGAGGAGAGGGTTAGGTGGCCACTAAGGAAATTGCTTCCACCTCCTCAAAACTTTGCTTAGAATCTAATTCAAGAATTAAAACAAGCATTTGTGATGCTTGGACCAGTGTTCTTTCTATAGCAGGACCAAGAGAGAATTAATTAATCACCATCTTTGAGGATGGGACACAGACTTCGGTCTGAGCTGAGTTTTAATCACTTCCCATTCACCCTATTAGTGAGGGAGAGATCTCCATCCTATGGTTATGGGGATGGTTGAACACATGGCACCCAACACTGGATAGATGAAATAGACAATTTATTAGTTAAATAATCACAGCCCAGGGGAGGAGTACATCACATGGCACTCAAGGACCCTTCATGCCATGCAAGGCCACATGGGGGCTGCACTTAGGAACCTAGTAAACAACTAGGGCCGGTGGGAGTCAGCCTTTGTAGTGTCAAGAGGGTGGGGTGCCCCCTGGTTCCTGTGGGAGGATGTGATTGGCTTGTTTGAGTAATTCCAAGGACTGGCAGGGACCTGAAACCTGCTGCCCAGAGATGAGAAGGAATTGTGCCTGGTCTTTTGATAAGGAGAGTTGTTTAACTAGAGAAACTTATTCACAAGAGCAGAGTTGGGGGAGAAACTTACAGTGAGGCCAGTTGAAGCCCTCCTGATTTTACAGCATATAATATTGAATCTTAATTTTAGGTCTTATACCACAACTGAGAATACATGGTCATCTGATTATTGCCCCACTAGAGAACTACCGATAGGCCAGGCAAGGGTAGATTTCATGTTGGATTGTCTTCTTGCACTTCCAGTGTCTTACAAGACTCTCTGCTTTTCCCTTCCTCTATAACCCAAAGCCCAGGGAAGATGATATGTCACAGAAATATGGGTGCATATTGCAAAAGGTTATCTGAGAGACGACAGCAAATCATGAGCTAATATTCTGAGCACTGTGCTCAGCACAGTGAGAAATTCGCAGGGCCCGCTCAGCTGAACTTGACATTCGGGTAGAGGAGAGAAAGCTTACACAAGTAAAACAATCAGCCAAAATATGTTTATAGTAGAATGAGAACTAGAATTAAACAATTTGTCTGATCCTGGGTTGGCCAAATAACAGCTGAGCGAATTTGGCCAAACCATTTAAAACCTCTGGGCCATGGTTCCCTCGTTTGTAGAAGGTAAAGGGAGAGATGTAATATAAGCTGCACAGAAGCCCCTAAATATTTTGCCAAACCAGACTTAAAATAGTATCTTGATTCCTAGGAATGCCAACGTTTATCAAAAAGTCAAAGTGACCCTATGTCTCTTTGGAGTACAAATTTTGTCCGTATTTTCTTTTGTTTTATTTATTCTCAAATTTTCATAATCATGAAAACCATCCCTTAGGCCACTCAGTAAAAATACGGATTCCTAGACACCTGCTCCTGAAGACTCCAAAACAGTGGGTCTGGAATGTAAGCTCGTCAATGACCCTACAGACAAACTCACAAAGCCTGCATTCAGTCAAGTCTCTGATTCTGATTCGATTGATGACATTGGTCAAGCCAGTTGGCTTCTCATCCATAGTATGGAGATAAACAGGGTTGATGTGGGAATAAAATGAGAGCTATACCCAAAGTACCCAGCACCCAGCTCAGCACATTGTGGGTGCTTACTGGGCCAAACCTGAGCTCTTATTATTTGGGGCTTAGGTCAGCCCATTGAAGTCTTTCATTTTCCTTCAGGAGTCATCAAATAACCATGTACCTGAGTCCCCTTCCCCAAATGGGCGTTGGATGAGACAGAGTTGTGAGGGATATACAGACAGCATTTGAGTTCCGTAACGGAGGAGTCTTCTCTGGACTTGATTTCTCTACTAGAATTCCTGCAGCTGGAAAAATTTTCAATCTGAAGCACAGACCTTGCTGCTTCTCATCTGAGACCAACACTACTTCCATTTTGCCATGTAGAAAGAAAGTTCACAGAGAGAATATCTAGAAAAAGAGAAAGACAATTTCTGCCCCGTCTTGATATCACGCATTTTGAAGAAGCGATCTCTCCAATACTGCAAGTTGGACATAAATAACAACGAGGAAAGGAATACTATCCACTGAGTTCCAGGCCCCAATATTAAGTCATTTACTTCTACAGCAACCCAACAATCCAGACAAGAAAAATCGCAGCTTCCCAAGATTAAATTTAGTTAATAGATGAACTCTGATATTC
Source organism: Equus asinus (assembly GCF_041296235.1). Taxonomy (NCBI): domain Eukaryota; kingdom Metazoa; phylum Chordata; class Mammalia; order Perissodactyla; family Equidae; genus Equus; species Equus asinus. The sequence goes on along the minus strand of NC_091801.1, from coordinate 70,510,999 downwards.
TTTTATATGATTTAATAGGCACAGCTGAAAAGTACAGAGTTGGGGCTAGAACCCTGGTCTCTCTCATTCCCAACCTCACATTCTTTCCACCATGCCAGGATGAATGTTGCACCATTATTTTATTTTAAGTGCTTAAATATAACCCATGCCCATGTTGAAACACTGATCTGGAAAATGTAGACCAAAGTCCTGTGATGTGGGTATATTATTCACTGATAGATGATGTGGGGAAACAAAGAATTGAGTTGGAATTCGTGATATAAACTATAAGTGACATCCCTCGCTGATGAGCCTTTGTCAAACCACATTTTATCCACTGGACAGCTTGACGGCTGCTAGCTGATGTCAGTGGCATAGGGGACTTCATAAGAAGGGAGGGGGAAAGAGTGTGTGGTATAAATAACATGCATGAATTACTGGGTGCTCAATAGCTCATGAAGAACAAGCATTTGTGATATATAGTACCCTCATCTGGGACCATAGGGCAGTCATAAGTGCCAGAGAGTGAGAAATGACTATAAAATCTCCAAACCAAGGCTCCAACAAGCCAAACAGCTGAGCTGCAGCAGGTGGGGCGTCAGGCTGAAGAACAGCAGAGGGCAACTCACTGCCCACTATGTGAACTCATCACTGCTGCCTTCATCACACGTCATACTCCAGAATCCCCAAAGTAACTGCTTTTTCACGCATGCCCATCATTTATTTCTCCTTTTGTTTATCTATTCTCTTGCCAAGAATACTCTCTCCTTCTTGTCTCTGTGGCCAGAGGCTTCTCATGCTTTAAGATTCAATCTGAGCATCACACTTCCTAATAAGCTTTTCCTGCTCCATTCGGGTTAGTTGTCCTCATCTGTACTTTTCTAATTTCCTATGCACCTTTTCTCTTTGCACTTATAATGCACTAATAAAATATGATTATAATCGTCTTTTATGCTTGTCTTCTCTGCTAGCTTCTGAACTACTTGAAGTCATGGAACTTTTTTCTTTTTAAATCCCTAGTGCCTAGCATACAACCTACATACTAGTGGTTCTCAAACGTTAGTGTCCATCCGAATCAATCAGAGGGCTTCTTGGGCCCCACACCCAACATTTCTGATTCAGCAGGTCTGTGGCAGGACCTGAAATGTGTATGTCTAACAAATTCTCTGGTTATTCTAATGCCGCTGGTTGGAGGACAAGTTTTGAGAACCTGCGCTATATACCATACTTCGTTTTTACTAAATTCACTTATTTTACAAGGCATAAGTGGTTATCAGAATAGGCTATGGAGTCACCCAGAACCTGGGTTTAAATCACAGTTCTCCAACCTAGAAGACCTTAGATAATCGACTCAAGCTTTCTGAGCCTCGGTTTCCTTATCCAAAAACTGGGTGCAATAAGAAGATACTAAAGCACCGCCCGTGGTGCTCTGCACAGCCTACAGCTCCTGCTGATTTTCAGTTGGAGGTAGAAGCTTCAGGAGGAGCAGAAATGAGAGAGAAGGCAGGATGCAACAGTCCGATAATCCCCTACCGAGGACCGGCCTCACACACTGAGCCCAGCAGTGAGTTTAATTAAGCACTACACACATTTACTTACTGAAGGATCCTATTTCCTTAACATAAACAGGTAAGTGAGCAGTGGCGCATGGCAGCCCCCTGGGTGCAGGGAAGAATCTGTTTGGAATTTTTTTACATCAATCAAGTGATTCATGTATACCACCTCTTCAGCGGATGGCTTGCAGAGTTGAGTCTGCTGGGCTTTCCACCAGGGCGCACCACTAAAACCCTCTCATTAATAGATAATCAGCTTCTGCTGATCTGCTCCTAGGCCGCCTTCCAGAGCAGCTGTTTCCCCTTGCGCTGTGATTTAAGCTCTGTGATGAAAACAGATTTGTGTTGCTGCTTTTCTCATTAACCTTATTATAGAGTTCTGCTCCCAAGGTACAATGCTTCTAAAAAATATATCATATTTATAGGAGTGAAAACTTGTTTTAAACTAGGTTGGCTTGATATTTCTCAACATCTGGATGAAGAGTAATGATTTGGTCAGTCTTCAAATTATAGGCTCAATAGGAGGTGATGGATTGTCCATAGTCCAGCCTCCAATTTTTCCTGAGAGAAGAGACAGAAATTTCAGAGAATAATAAGATAACAACAATCAAACTCTTCCTGTACAAAGTCAGGTACTGTGATTTGTGTCCAAAGTGTATTTTTTTTTCATTCGCACTTCACAATCCTAATCAGTAATGTCTATTAATATTCTCACTTTACAGATTAAAACAGTGAGGCTCAAAAGGTTAAATTTTTTTCCTAAAGCTGCACAGCTGGTGAGTGAAAAACATGGAGCTCGATTCCAAGAACACAACACCTGGGCTATAAAACCACGCTTCTTAAAGCTTACTGTGCACAGGGACCTGGCGATCTCTTAAAAGGAGGATTCCAATTCAGAGGGTCTGGGTTCTGCATTTCTCACAACTCCCAGGTGAAGCCTATGATTCTGTCTAATGAGTAGCCTTGGATACTGAGCCCTACACTTCACAGAAAAGTAGCATTTCTCTGGCTTCGGATCAAGCCAGAGATGGATGACCATTTTGTTTCCTGGTCACCAAAACTTCCAAATCTGTTGTAGACTTTGAACTTTGATTTGACACACATTCTTGAACTGCCTATTCTGTGCAAAGCTCCAATCTGGACCCTGGATAGGAGAAATACAGAAATCATTAATAGAAAAACAATACTGGCTTTACTCTGGGGGCCTTAGAATCTAGAAGAGACCCACACATATACTCACCACGGACTGAGTATAGAATTATCCAATCTCTGGATTCTCCATCAGATTTGTATTGCAGTGAGAAGAGGGAGAATCCACTTTCTAAATAGCAAATGGGGACTATCAGGTTGGACCAAGACCAATCACAGGTCATCTGGAGTAGTCACATACAGAAGTGTGGTACTCACCTGAAGGCCTCCACAGGTCTTCCCTGAGCCTATAGACCATAAATATTAACTGCTCATGGGTGCTGAGGACACCAGGACTCTGCTTAGTCAGAGTCTTGCCAATACTGCATAAGGGCGTTCTTTAGACTACATCAGTGGTTTTCAATCTGGGGTAAAATTTTCCCCTGGGGAGTGTTTTACAATGTCTGGAGACATTTTTGGTTGTCACAACTTGGGAGATCCTACTGGTATCTGGTGGGTAGAAACCCCCTCACTCCTCCCAAAACGTTAATAGTGCTGAGAGAAAAACCCTAAACTAGAGCCTTAACTCTTAGTTGATAAATTTAAAGGATCTGCCACCATAATAGGGCTATCAGTAGTTTAGTCATCCATGCTCATTTGAAACTGTCCCTGCAAACTACAGTGAGTCCTCTGGGGACTCAGCAGGTGAATCTGACCTTCTGAGGCATTGTCTTGGTTGCCTAGAACTTCTCTAGCCAAAACTGGGAAGTAATCTCTCTGCATTCTGCTCAGACGAGAAGTTACAACCTAGTGTAGGAAGTGAGGGAATGGTTGAGGGTAGGAAGGGGAGGGGACATTTGAGCTGAATCAAAAAGGCAGGAGAAATTAGCATGAGTGGAAGACTTGCACTCCAGGAAGAGAAATTACCATCCGCAAAGGCCCAGGGGAGAAAGAGAGCCTGATATGTTTGAGGAAGCATCGATGATCTAACATGATCAGAGTGGAAGGATGGTGAGATCAGAAATGAGCTGAGGACAGATCTTAGAGCTCTTCATTTCCAAATAAGGATCTCGGGTTTTATCCTCAGGCCAATAAGAAGCCAATGAACACGTCTAAGTTAATAAAACTTCTGTTCTTTCTCTTCAAACCTACCTAGAAACTCAAGACCCTCACCCCAGAAATGTTTCCTGCCTGTTATCACAGGTTCCTTCTTCACAGATTACAGTCCTTCCCCAGAACCTCAGCCTGGTATGAACCCTGCACTCCCATTCCACCAAAGACTGTGAGTTACCTGCTTGGACTTACCAGCATGATTTGTCCTGGATCCTTGAGGCTCGAGGCCAGTTCATTTTTTCTCTCTCTGCCTATTTTGGTGCCTCCTAGGGCACTACACCCTCCAATTTAGGCTTAGCCTCACATCTCTCCACCGTTTCCTGGGGTAGCCCTCATTCTCCCCAAACCATTGGCCTGCCTCACTGGACTTACTGGATTATGGTCAGCCAGACCACCAACCCTCCTAGGGCGACCAGCTCTGCTGTGTGCCTGGAACTGGGAGTACTCTGGAAGTGGGATCTTTCATTTTAAAACTGGAAAAGTCTGGGGCAAACCAGGATGAGTTGGTCACTCTACTACCCATCCTGCGATTTGCAAGGAGCCAAGTCCACCTAGTCCTGAGGTCAGGACTAGTTCCAATTCCCCCTTGCCTTTCCTGCGACATCTAGCCCAGGCAATTTTGAGTTTCCAAATAGCTTTTAATCATCATCCCCTCCCCCTGTCTCTGCTTCCCAAACTGGTGGCACTACCAGGCAAAGGTATAATTAATTAGCCACAAAGCAGAGTGAAGATAATCACAAACAGCTTTAATCCCAGCCAGGGGAAATCAGTTGTCAGAGGTTCAGAAAGATATGCAGCAGTGTGGGTGGCATGATGTTTCCCCAAATGCATTTCTAAAACTTTGGGGTTTTTTCTCTGTCTTGTCCTTGATTTGTTAGTTAGAAATAATATATACGTCCCAACACCACTTTCAGCCTTGTTATATTGTTCCAGTGCCTACAGCTATTTGTACTCCAACTGCTCCATTGCAGCTAAACTTTGTTTACATATTTCAATTTTGAGGTGAGTCAGCCTCAGGCAGATCTGCTCTCTTACCTGTTTTCCCAGCCTGATTTTCTGCTCCCATTTCTTGGGCTACATGGAGCCTGCCCCAGCGGTGGGTGAGGAAACAAGCAGGTTCAGAAATGCAGAAGGTGAAAAGCTTGCTGTAATTTTGTAACAGCTTGAAGCTATTTTACTGAAATCTGAGATGTGCTCAGGTAACAAATTTGAAAACACTCATTCGTATTTCTACCCTCTTCACCTCTCGGATATCTTCTCATTGGACTGTACCCTTTGAGGCAAACTGATTCCAGGCATACGTAAAAAGAGAGCCCCATAATAAAGTATGTGTGAAATGGTTGTAGCTTTGGCCAGCACACAGGAAGCAGATGTTTTCCAAGAGAATTGATGGCATCTCAGGCTCATCACAATCTGGCCACAATCTGTCTTTCCAGACATATCACCACCCCACCCTATACATGTTATGCTCAGCCACACGAAGTAATTCTCCAAAACCCATTATGCCTTTTCATGCCTCCATTCCTCTTTGCATTAGCTATTTTCACAACCCAGAATATCCTCTATACTCCTTTCCTTGCCTGCTAAATGTCTACGGATTTTTTAGGATCCAGTTCAAACAACATCTCTAAAGTCTTTTTGGACTCCAGCAAGCAATTATTTACTCATTCCTCTTTGCTCTCTTAACATGGTGAACATGCCTCAGTGTCTCAGGCCCCACAGGACCTTAAGCTCTGGAAGCTGTGCCAATCTGGGTATGCCTGGGAGTGCCTAGAGATATGGTATGCCAATAAAATGGAGTGTTAATATGAGGAACCTGAAGCTCTGTGTGAAGAGGGAAGTATGGCTACTTTGGGACAGATAGCTTAGTCAATACCCAAGACTCCTCAGAAGCTGAAAATTATTTTCTCCCTTTAACCTTATGTTACCACACAAAGGGCATGATCTGCTCGCTGCAAGACAAAATCCAATCATCAAGAGGCAAGATGGGGGCAGAGAAAGGGCATTTTATTATAGCTTGCTAGCAAGGGGGAAGACGGCCAACTAATGTCCAAAAGAACCATCTTAAGGGGGCACAGAATCTTGAAGCAGTTATATAGGCCAGTGGGTTTAGGGGAGGGGTTAGGAATGTTGCCCCTCTGGTGTTACAGACTGGCAGTTGCCACACCAGATCTTTCAGTTTTCATCGATGATGGCTATCAGCATAGACTCTCTTTTCGGGGGTCATCACATCCCTAAGGAAGTCAAAAGAACGAAGTTATCATCTTATCACAGCTGAGAGGTACATGTACAAGTAGGGGTCATAAAATCTACAGAGCAGGTGAATCTCTTGGAGGGTGCATATCCAGCCAGGGTAGTTAGTCAGAGGTCATTTAAAGTTACAATATGGTTTCTTTTCTACAATATGGCTTCCCTCACGTCAACCTTGTCTTGAGCCAGTATCACTTATAGCTGATGGTGATAGCTTGTATTTTTCCCTTTCCAGGCTCTTTCCCATGACTCTTCTTCCAGTAACAGGTAGACCCTGCTCTTGGCCACAGTGGTAGGCATGTCCAGAGGCCCTGCCAACCACAGAACCCCTACTTTCTGCAAACAGTGATTGGACCAAAGGATGAACACACGACCCAAGCAATCAATTAAAATCTTTTCTGGGGCTGATATATAAACAGTGAGAGGAACCGCTGAGGAGGTAGGTTCAGGGTGTGAAAAAAGAAATTGGAGGCTCAAGCCAACTAATGCTGCAAGAGTTGAGGGCTGCTGCCATGGTAACAGTGGCAAGTATGGCAAGCAGACAAGAAGGAGTGTTTCTTGTCCCAAAACTTTTGCGTTTCCATCTCCCTCTAGTGCCCCCTGCTGGCAAAACTTAACAGCAGCCCAGCTGGCAAAGGGAACGTTGAGTTTGCAGTTTCAGTTTATAAATCATATGAGAAGAAATGTAATTATATAAGAATGAGAAAAGTGATATCTTTAATCTATCCACCTATTTGTCTATCTCTATAATATTCCTCATTTCTAAGAAGCTATTGAATGTAAGATGCTCTATCAATTAAATTGTTTTTGGAAAGGAAATTAACATTTCAAAAGTAAATATGGATTTTAAGTTTCACTGATTTCGGAAATTCAAAATGAAAAAAAAGAAGAAGTTAAGTTAAAATTGATGAAATATCTTGGAATGAATAGAGATAGGGACAGGCACTCTACCAGATGGCAAATTACTTATATATTAATGCCTTAAATCCTTGAAACAATCCTGAGAAAAGGTATCATTGTCCCCACTTACAAATGAGAAAATAGAGTAACTCTCAGAGTAGACTGAGAAAATAGCATACTTCCCCAACTCACACAACTAGTGAGAGTCGGTCCCACCAGGCCTATCAATGCTGTCTTTATGCACAAGGCATGGTTGGTGCCTATTTGTGCAGAGTGATTTGAGATTTCCAAGTCACTGGTCAGTCTCTTAAAAACACTTCTCATCCATATTTAGATGAAATCAACCATAAGACAGTTCCTGAGACTGCATGATTCGCTGTGCTGACTACACTAGGAGGTAAGGTCCCCAGGGAAGTGTCCACACAGAGGAATGGAAGGGGCACTCTGTGCCTAAGACTAACTCCCTAGGCCTCCCACCACTCTGCCCAGACAAGGGGTTATCACCGTGGTGTTCGTCTAAAACCTTGTGAGATAAGATAAGCTCAGCTTGGGGAGAGCCAGAGAAGTCAGTTTCCTCAGCCTGACAAGATAAGAGACTTTGAGCTATATAAGGGAGAAAATTAAAGCTACAGACTGTTTGGCACCAGGGAACTAAAAAGATCAAAGTCTTTTGGACACCAAGAAATTGATAACATCAAGGCATTTGTGCTAATAAAATGGTTCAACACAAAACAGGGATCTTTGACACTGGCGGTTGTACCATTTGTACCATTTGTCGCATTACTACCAAGACCTCCGAATGATGTCATCTGTGCTGTAAATGTCTATGCCCACCCTGAAAGGGGCAGCTCTGTGACTGACACAGGACAGACTTGCTTGGAAATAGGGTTTTTAAGCAAGGATATTCAATTCCACTTTGCTCAACCATTTTGGCTTCCTAGAAGTTGACTAGTAAGGCTCATGTCAGCCCAGCTCCAAGCTCAACTGCCTACCAGATAGATACCTGGGTCTGTTATTAACCAGCTACATGGACTAAAACTGTACTCCAGGTATTTGGCAGCCAATGTAACCTGGAACTCATTGCTCCCTAATAATTATCAAAAGCTCTGCTGACGGATACAGCCAAGAATGGCCTGGTGGATATCCACCCCCCATTCCACCAAACAGGCTGAAATATACCCCTAGATTAGGTTCAGTCAATTTAAGCCTGTATCTGACTGTGTCCAGTCAATTCCTGAGGGAATTATTTTTACAGCCTTGCACTTTTACTGGATGCTGTCTTGGTGGGAGACCATTAAACTGGATTGCGGGTTGCTATAAGAAACAGGTCACAATACTCATCACCGAGTCTACTGAGAGGGTGTTGTTGAGCACATCAATCATTACATCACACATTGTACTCTTCTTGAGGATCCTGGTCCCATCTGCTCCCAGCAAAGTGAATAGAACTAATCTATTTATAGTTTATAAGCACTGTGAACTATGTAACAGGAAGGGTTTTTAAAATTTCCTTTTGGTTGCAAACTCATAAAATAATTAGGGGAACATAAGTATTTATAACATGCACATTTAGTCTCATCCTTGCTATTCTTAGGTCTCTTGCCTTGTTTCTCTTTATTCTTTTACTCCTAATTTTAACCTAATCCATCTTTCTTTGTATTATGCATTAGCTTAAATCCTTTTTGCAACAAAACTGGGGTTCCTAAATAGACATCATATTGTGCTGCTGATGGTATTCTAACAAGATCCATTCCTTCATCCTCAAAGTGTTGTTTTTACAAAATTATTTTATTTAAATGAAAATGATTCTGGACAGGACTAAGTGAAGTAATGTCAAACTGTCATCAGTCACTTACACCTCATTTTCTATTATTTGAATAAAGAAATAGACAGCTGGTTAAGGCTCATATTTGCTGTTGACATAAAATCAGATGAGGGGATAAAATAGAAATAATGGCTTCATAACAAAACAGAATAACACTTTTCTAAATTTCTCACCAATCAGAATAATAGAATGACTTGAGGAAATTGAAAGTTGACTAAATCATATGTCATGTCCTACACTCTAGTTCAGATAACCAATTGTACAAATAGAGAATGAGAGAGCCTCAATTAACCAGAGTTGGAAGGGAAAAAAGATCCAAAGAATTTGAATAGTTATTAGTTTACTATTTAAGTTAAAATGTGTCGCCACCGATTATAAGGCTAATAAAGTCTTGAGCAGAAGTCATGGAAGACCCATACCTAGTTCATGGGAAGGTAACAACCTCAGGGTGTATTTGGCCCTGGTTAATCCATGTCTGGAATAGGGAACTAATTCAGGATAACATTTTTTTTTAATTGAGACAATATTTTTAGAGCAGTTTAAAGTTTACAGAAAAACTGAGAAGAATGTACAAAGATTTCCCACATACTCCTTGCCCCTACATGTACATAACCTCTTGCCTTACCAAAAGCCCCCACCAGAGTGGTACATTTGTTACAATTGATGAACCTACACTGACACATCATTATTATTCAAAGTCCAGGGCTTACCTTAGGGTTCACTCTTGGTGTCATACATTCTATGGGTTTGACAAATGTGTAATGACATGTATCCATCATTACAGTATCATACCCTAAAAATCCTCTCTGCTCCCCTTCCCCCAACTCCTGGTAACCACTAATCTCTTTACTGTCTCCACAGTTTTGCCTTTTCCAGAATCACATATAGTTAGAATCATACAGTATGTAGGCTTTTCAGATTGGTTTCTTTCATGTAGTAATATGCATTTAAAGTTCCTCCATATCTTTTCATGGATTAGTAGCTCAGGTTTCTTTACAGCTGAATAATATTCCATTGTCTGTATGCAACACAGTTTATTTATCCATTTTCCTACAGAAGGATACCTTGGTTGCTTCCAAACTTTGGAAATTATGAATAAAGCTCTATAAATATTTGTGTGCAGGTTTCTGTGTGGATATAAGTTTTCAGTTCCTTTGGGTAAGTGCCATGGAGTACCATTACTAAATTATATGATAAAAGTATGCTTATTTTTATAAGAAAGTGCAAATCGTCCTCCAAAGTGGCTGTACCATTTTGCGTTCCCACCAGCAACGAAAGGTATAGTTCTCGTTGATCCACATCCTTGTGAGCATTTGGTGTTCCAATGTTTTGGATTTTTGGCCATTCTAATAGGTCTGTAGTGGCATGTCATTGTTCTTTTGATTTACATTTCCCTAATGATGTATAATATGGAGCATCTTTTTATATGTATATATGCCATCTGTACATCTTCTTTGGTGAGGTGTCTGTTAAAGTCTTTGGCCCATCTTTTAATTGGGTAGCTTCTTTTCTTATTGTTGAGTTTTAAAAGCTATTTGTGTATATTGGATAACAGTCCATTTTCAGAGTAGCTTTGCAAATATTTTCTCTCAGTCTGTGGTTTGTCTTCTCATTCTTTTAATATTGTCTTTCATAGAGCAAAAGTTTTTAATTTTATTGAAGTCCAGCTTATCAACATTTCTTTCATGGATCATGCCTTTGGTGTTATATATAAAGTCATCACCTTACCCAAGGTGATCTAGGTTTTCTTATGTGTTATATTCTAGGAGTTTTACTGTTTTGAATTTTACATTTAGGTCTGAGATCCATTTTGAGTTAATTTTTGAAAAGTGTGTAAGGTCTGTCTAGATTCGTTATTTTTGTATGTGAATGTCCAGTTGTTTCAGCCCCATTTGTTGAAATGACTATTTTTGATTCATTGTATTGTCTTTGCTCCTTTGTCAAAGATCAGTAGACTGTATTTATGTGGGTCTACTGCTGGGCTCTCTATTCTGTTCCATTGACCTATTTATTTATTCTTTAGTCAGTACCACACTGTCTTGATTACTGTAGATTTATAGTAAGCCTTGAAGTTGGGTAGTATCAGTCCTCCAACTTTGTTTTTCTCTTTCAATATTGTGTTGGCTATTTGGGGTCTTTTGCTTCTCCATATAAACTTTAGAATGAATTTGTCGATATCCACAAAATAACTTGCTGGAATTTTTATTGGAATTGCATTTAATCTATAGGTCAAGTTGGGAAGAACTGACAACTTGACAGTATTGAGTCTTCCTATGTATGAAAATGGAATATCTCTCCATTTATTTAGTTCTTCTTTGATTTCATTCATCAGAATTTTGCAGTTTTCCTCATATAGATCTTGTACATATTTTGTTAGGTTTACAATTAAGTATTTAATTTATTGGGATCTTTATGTAAATGGTATTGTGTTTTTATTTCAAATTCCACTTGTTCATTGATGGTATATAGGAAAGCAATTGACTTTTGTATATTAACCTTACATCTTGCAACCTTGCTATAATTGCATATTAGTTTCAGGAGTTTTTTTGTTGATTCTTTTGGATTTTCTACATGGATGATTATGTCATCTGTGAACAAAAACAGTTTTATTTTTTCCTTCCTGTCTATATATCTTTTATTTACTTTTCTTGTCTTAATGAATTAACTAGAACTTCCAGTAAGATGTTGAAAAAGAGTGGTGAGTGTAGACATCCCTGCCTTGTTCCTGATCTTGGTGGGAGAGCCTCAAATTTCTCACCATTAAGTATGATGTTAGCTGTAGGTTTCTTGTAGATGTTCTTTATCAAATTGAGGTGGTTTCCTTCTATTCTATATGAAAGTTTTAATCCTAAATAAGTGTTTAATTTTGCCACATGATTTTCTGCATTTATTGATACAATTATGTGATTTTTCTTTTTCAATCTGTTGATGTGATAGAGTACATTAATTGATTTTTGAATGTTGAACCAGACTTGTCTACCTGGAATAAATCTCACTTGGTCATTGTGCATAATTCTTTTTCTACATTATTGAATTCAATTTGGTAGTATTTTGTGAGGATTTTTGCATCAATGTTTGTGAGACATGCTGGTCTGTAGTTTTCTTTTCTGGTAACATCTTCTTCTGGTTTTGGTATTAGGATAATGCTGGCCTCATAGAATAAATTAGGAAATGTTCCCTCTACTTCTATCCTCTGAAAGAGATCATAATAAGTTGATATAATTCCTTGCTTAAATATTTGGTAGAATTCACCAGTGAACTCATCTAGGCCTGGTGTTTTCTGTTTGGGGAAATTATTAATTATTGATCTAACTTCTTTAATAGATATAGTCCTATTTAGATTGTCTCTATCTTTTTGTATGAGTTTTGGCAGCTCTGTCTTTTAAGAAATTAGTCTGTTTCATCTAAGTTATCAAATTTCTGGGCATAGAGTTGTTCATTGTATTCATTTATTATCCTTTTACTGTCCATGAGATCTGTAGTGATGCCACTTCTTTCATTTCTGATATTAGTTATTTGTGTCCTCTCTCTTTTCTTCTTAACCTGACTAGAGGCTTAGTGACTTTATTGATCTTTTTAAAGAAATAGCTTTTGGTTTTCTCTATTGATTTCCTCTTTTCAATATCATTGATCTGTGCTCTAATTCTTATTATTTCTTTTCTTCTGCTTACTTTGCATTTGATTTTCTCTTCTTTTTCTAGTTTGCTAAAGTGGATACTCTATTCCGTCTTTTTTCAGTCTTTATGTTCTTTGCTTTTCTGTTTTGGAGGTTTCTATTAAGATATCCTCAAGCTCGGAGACTCTTTTCTCAGCTATGTCCAGACTACTAACAAGCCCATCAAAGGGATTCTTTATTTCTGTTACAGTTTTTTATCTCTAGCATTTCTTTTTGGTTCTTTCTTAGGATTTCTATCTCTCAGCTTACATTACCCATCTGTTCTTGCATGCTGTCTCCCTTATTCATTAGAACACTTAGCATATTATCAACATTCCTGCCATGTCTGGTTCCGATACTTGCTCTGTCTCTTCAGATTGTGTCTTTTTCACCTTTAGTGTGCCTTGTAATTTTTTTCTTGACAACCAGACATGATGTACCAAGTACAAGGAATTTCTGTGAATAGGCCTTTAGGTGGTGAGATGTGGGAGAGAGGACACATTATATCGTCCTAAAATTAGGTCTCTGTCTTTTAGTGAGCCTATGCCTCTGGAATGTGAACTTCACAAGTATTTCTCAGTTTTTTCTCTCTCCCTTTGGGCGGAAGAGGATGGCTAGGATGAGTGGAGTTGCATATTTCCCTTCTCTTGGGTCAGTTAGGCTCTGACAACACTCCTGTAAGTTAGGCTTTGGTTAACTAGTTTCCACTGAGGGAAGATCTTGTTAAGAAGAATAGAGTACTCTAGTATTTTTCAAATGGCTCCTTTTCCACCTCCCCGTCCCAGAAAGACAAAGAGATTTTTCTCCAGTATTTACTATGAGAACCTGGTTAAGATCCTGGAGGTAAATCTCACAAAATTGTGGGTGTCCTTCTATGACTGGATCCCCCTGCTGTTTTTAACTTTCAGAATTGTCTACACTGAGCCTCCAGAAATTTGTCAATCACAGTTCAAGTTTTCCTACCCCAGCGCTGGTTCCTGCTGTGATTTCTTCTTCTTGCTTGTTGTTAGGACAGAGTGTTGACTTCCAAACTCCTTATATGAGGAACTGGAAATGAGAAATCTCCCAGGACAACATTTTAAGAGGAACATGAACTATCTGGAATGTGACACAATGATAGTAAGTTATTAAAAAGACTGAAAACCATGTCATTTTGGAAATTATTGAAATCATCATGTTGCACTATGGTGAGACAGACCATGGCTTTGGATTTAAACCGACCTTGGTTCAAACATTTATTGCCACTTGCTAGCTACTTGAATTAAATCTCTTTTACTATCAGTTTCTTTGTTTCTGGTGTGAATTTAACAGATTGCTTTTCTCCCTGAGAGGAAAGAGCAAGACATATATGATGTGGAGATCCTCATGGGATCACTAAAAGGTAAAGAAGAAGACAATTTTTAGAGACTACTCAGAGCCAAAAAGTGAAGTCTAAAAGTTATATCAGAAAAGTAGTGAATAATAGAATATGCATGAAATTGAATTCAGAATATATATGCCAAGTGAGATAATTTATTTTAGAAAACGGATTATGATGGTCAGAATATAAGATATATTCCAAATTTTTATCTCCTTGAACAAAAACTAGACTATCAAATTTGTGAGAGTCAAAAGACAGAAATCAATTATCACAGCAACTTACAGAATTAACCATGGTAGGCATAGTGAAAGAAAAGGAGATAAGTTCAAATCCCAGACTGTCACTTACTAGTGATGTGACTTTAGGCAAAATTAACTCCATTCAACTTCACGTTCTTCAAACGCAAAATAGGAAATACAGAAACTGGTCCCTGCCTGACTCACAGGATTGACAAGTGTCTTAAAAGGAGATAATATTTTGTAAAGTATTTTTCAAACTATAATATGCTAGAAACTATTATTTTCATCATGACTACTACGATTAAATGAGAAATTTCATAATGATCGAAGGATGGGCCTCAGGATAAGTACTCAAGTCTAGTGCTCCAGGAAGAACCCTTGACTTCAAGAAGCATATATGTTAATAATAGTTAAATATGGCAAGGAGAAAGGGATATAAATGCTGAGATGATTCAATTTTTATTTCTTAGGCAGTTAGTATAATAATCATACCTAGAGAGAATATTCTATTTATTTGGAAATACATATATTGATAAGATTTGGGGGATGAGAGATCTGCAGATAAATTCAACTAATTAAGATGGTTGTTCCACTGCCTTCAAAGAAATGTGAGTCCTATTCACTGGAAATCTTTCATTTTTGTGGATAGCAGAATAGAATGAACTTTATCATTTTGAAAGTACCTCTTATAATGATGTAACATTTTGTATAAAGGGGGTGACAAATTTGGATATCCATGGTAAAAACAAAACGAAACAAACCAAGGGGGAACACGAGAAAGGAGAATCCCAAGTAAGTGGTTCTGGGGTCAAAAAGTAACTTTCAACAGACATAATATTTGATAGTCTATGGTAAGCAAAAAAATGCCATCCCAAAGATATCCTCAACTTAATCCCCAGAATCTGGGAATATGTTATATTCTTGGGTAAAAGGAATTAAAGTTAGAAATCAGCTGACCTGAAAATAAGGATGTTATCCTGGATTATCTGTGTGGGCCCAATTTAATCGTGAGTCCTGCTCTCTGACAAACATAAAGATCAGAGAGAGAGAAATTAAACATAAGACTCAACTTCATTACTGGCTTTGAAGATGGAGAAAGGAAGCTATGAGTCAAGGAAATGCAGGTAGCCCGCAGAAACTGGGAACTGCCCTCAAATTACAGCAAGTAAGAAAACCAAGACCTCTGTCCCACAGCTGTGAGGAACTGAATTCTGCCAACAACCTGAATGAGTAAGAAAATAGATTCCCTCCTATAGCATTCAGAAAGGAATGCTGCTTGCCAACAACACTTTGATTTAAGCCTGGTGAGAACCCACAGCAGATTTCTGACCTACAGAGCTGTAAGGTAATAAATTGTGCTGTTTTAAGTCATTAAATTTTTGGTAATTTGTGATGGCAGCAATAGAAAACTAATGCACAAACTTTTTAGTATGATAAGGAGTAATGTGAGGCCCTCATACATATCTTAAATAAAGACTATTAAAAAGTAAATTGTTTATTGTGACTTGTTTTTCCTAGCAATAGGAGTGATTTCTCATCTAGCATCCAGGTGACGCTAAGGCAGAAACACAATCAGTTAAGTGTGCCCAAGGGAATAGGTGAAACCTGGGATGCATATTCCAGAATAGCCAATAGAGGTATCTTAGGAAAAGCACTGGAAGGAAATATCTCAAGAAGATGCTTCATTTGCCACTAAGGAGTGAATGTAAGGGGAAAGAATATGGCATAATAAACAGGGTATTTCTGGCAGGATCAATGATGTGGGCCAAGGAAAAGCAACTGCAAGCAGAATATAAGGCTAACAATTGTCTCTAGAAGTGAAATATGAGTAGAATAAGAGTTGTAAGGCAGGAAGAAAATTATTGAAAAGCATGAGGGCTCACTTGTGAAGTTACTGTTTGAAAAGACCATTGGAAGACAATTGCTAATTGTGAGCATTTACTGTAGAAGCGGTGGTGGTGGTGATAGGGATACTAAAACTAATGTTAAGGAAAAATATAAGCAAACTGAATGCAGCAATATATAAATAAGTAATACACTGTGAATATGTATTGTACATCAGCGGGATAAAAGCTTACTTCAACTTTCAAAACTCAGTCCATGTAATTCACTACATTGACAGAATATGAGAGAAAAATTATATGATTGCTTCAATAGATTTATTAAACCTATTGGACAACATTCAAAAGCCACTCATGATAGAAACTAGCAAATTAGAAATAAAAAGATCTTTATAAATCTGATAAAAAGAAATCTGTGAAAAACATCTAGTCATACTATAGTAAAAGTTGAGTATTTTCCCCCTAACGTCAGGAACTAGGGAATGATGTTGGCTTTCACTATTCTTTTCAACATTTTATTAGCAGTACTGGACAGTGCAATAAAACAAGATAAAGATTTAAAGGCATAAAGAATGAAAAATAAAAGTAAAATTGTCATTATCCTCATATGACAAGTGTATTTATGAAGAAAATTCTAAATCCACAAAGCAACTTCACAACTAATTAATTAATTTAACATAGTTACAGCATATAAAGTCAATATATAAAAATCACTTGCATTTCTGTATTTTAGGACAAACACCTAGCAAATAAATTTTTTAAAAATTAATACTAACATCAGAAAACATAGTGTACTTAGGAATAAATTTAACAGAAGAAGTGCAAGATCTCAACACTAAAATCAACAGTGAAAGATATTAAAGAGGATATAAATAAAAGGAGTGGTAAACCATGTTCATGAATTGGAAAACACAATGTGATGTCAATTCTCCCCTAATTGACCCACAGAGTCAACACAATCTCAATCAAAATCCCTACAGACTTTTTAAAAGAAATTTACTAGTTGATTCTATTATTAATATACAAATATAAAGGGCCTAAAATAGCTGGAAAATGTTGCAAAAGAGCAAATTTGGAGAATTATGTGATTTTAAGACTTACTATTGTGATTTTAAGACTTATAAAGCTATGGTTAGTAAGACTATTGTTAGTAAGTAGTGTGATATTATCCTAAGGATAAACAAATAAATCAATTGAACATTTTTTAACGTCTTGAAATAGAACTGCAAACATACACTTATGATTTTTGACAAATTCATCAAAGTAATTTGATGAGAAAGAAAAAAATTTTTAACAGGAGGTGCTGGAACAACTAGATAAACAAATGGACAGAAATGTCTCTCATTCCTACTTCACTTCATTCCCAAAATTTAATCGAAGGTGGAGTATAGATCTAAAGTTAATAGCTAAATATATGAATCTTCTAGAAGAAAATAGGAGAGTATTTGTGTGACCTTGGAGTATGCAAAGATTTAGAGAGGATATAAAAGGGCTATTCAAAAGAGAAAAAAAATGATAAATTAGACTTCATCATAATTAAACACTCTGCTCATCCAAAGACACTGCTAAGGAAACGAAAGGGCAAGCCAAATACTAGGAGAAAATATTCATGAAACATATATCTGAAAAATAGCTTGTACTCAGAATACATAAAAAACTCCTACAAATCAAAAATAAAAAGACAAACAACCCAAGTAAAATACTTCAATGGACACTTTATTTTTTTTCAGTTTTTTTAATTGCAGTAACATTGGATTATAACATTATATAGCTTTCAGATGTGCATTGTAATATATTTCAAATTCTGTGTAGATTACATCATGTTCACCAGCCAAAAAACTAATTATAGTCCATCCCCTCACATGTGAGCCTAATCACTCCTTCCCCTATGGTAACCACCAATCCAATCTCCATTGCTATGTGTTTGTTTGTCATTGTTTTTATCTTCTACTTATGAGTGAGATCATATGGTATTTGACTTTCTCCCTCTGACTAATTTCACTCAGCATAATACCCTCAAGATCCATCCATGTTGTCACAAATGGCTGGATTTCATCATTTCTTACAGCTGAGTAGTATTCCAATGGATACTTTAATAAAGAAGATATATAAGTGGACAATAAGAACATGGAAAATTATTAAATGTCATTTGTTATTTTAGAAATGCAAATTAAAGGTAGGGGACAACACTTTGCACCTGCTTGAAAAACTAAAATTTAAATACTGACAAAACCAAATGTTGATGAGGATGTGGAGCAACCAGAACTCTCATACATTGTTCATGGGAGTGTTATATGGTTTGGCAGTTTCTTACATAGTTAAATATCTATCTACGCTATGACTCAGAAATTTCACTCCTAAGTATTAACCCATATGAAATAAATATTCTTACACAAACACTTGTATAAGAATGTTTATGACAGCCAACAACTAGAAAAAGCCCAAATATTCATCAGTAGGATTATATAATGAGCTACTGATATACCCAACAACATGGATGAATCTCAAAAACATTAAGTTAAGAGAAAAAGGTCATATGTGAAAGACTGCATACTGTAAGTTTCAATTTATATGAATTTCAAGAAAAGACAAAACTAACAGAAATTAGAAGAATTGTTGACTAAAAGGGGGATTGACTGAGAGGGATTCTAAGGGAACTTTCTAGTGTGATTGAAATGTTCCAAATCTTGACTTCAGTGTTGGTACAGGTGAATACATTTTAAAATCAGATTTAATATCAAAATTGTAACCTGTGTATTTCAGTGTGTGTAAATTTTTCATCCATAGAAAAATCCAGGTCCTTCTGGCCCTCAGCCCATGCCATGTTCACTATACTACAAGGTTAATTGTCTAACATGCTTCGGACACTGCACAGGGTATAGGGATAGAAGGGTGAACAAGAACACAAAGACACACTTACTGAATTCATGGAACTCACAATCTAGTGCAGGAGACAAACAAGCAGAGAATCAAAGAAGTGAATTCAAAATGGCAACTCTGATAACTTAGAAGGAGGTATATTTTGTGTTAGGAGAGCACATAATACTGGAAATTTACTTAGTTGGGGGAACAGCAAAGACTTTCTCAAGGAAGTGATGGTTCAGTGGACATAACCCTTGATGAAGGTAATTTTTATTGTTGTTGCAGGTGTGTTGTCACTGTTGATTATTATTGTTATTTTACTAGAACTATCTAAAGTCAGGAAAACCATGAAATTGGAAGAGTGTTAAAAACAGGATAGATTCTTACCTCTCTGAGATGGGTAGTATCTGTTCTGCCCAGGGAGGATGTGCTCACTCAAGGTCTCTTTTAATTTCTTGATTTAGTTATTTTTATGATACAATGTAATGGAAAGAGTAAAAAATACAAACTCCGGGTTCAAATTGCAGCTCTATTATGAAATTCTAACTCTAGAAAAATAGAAATTTGGAGACATTAAATTCTTTTCCAGTTTCCCACAGCCTGCAAGTGACTGGGTTGGGCAGCCTTGGACAACTCAGGTTTTTATTTGGAGTTGAAGGTCTTGCTTATTCCACGGTGAAGTAGGTATACTGTCTCTGGGAGGCAGGGAAATAGGAGCAGCAAACGTTGTCAGCTCTTGCCCAGATTCCCTCTGATCCGGCTTACCAGTTGCACACACCAGTCTCTGAGTGTTTTGCTTCTATTGACTTGCATCTATAATCTTCTTCAGAGTGCTGCCTATGGACTATTAGGATCACCTGGATTTTACGCACAGAATGCTGGAAGTGCCTGGACATTTCTTCCCCACCCATGCCATCCACCACCCTGTAGACCACACCCAATGACTGATTCATGTGGGAACATAAAAGCTCAGCTCCCTTGCCTCAAGGATGGAGAAATTTCGATGTGTAATTGATGTTGCAGATTATCCTGCAGGATTAGGCTGATTCTGGCACTTTGCCAGAAATTGCAGTCTTCCTGTGGTTTTTCTTTCCCCATTCTTTACCCATTTCTCCCAGGAGCCCTTCCTTAGTGAATCACTTATACGTGAATCCCATCTCAGGATCTGCTGTGAGTGAACCCAGTCTAAGAGCAAATCAGAGCTCACCTCCCAAGATGATAGGTGGGAATCTCTGACTCACTTAGCTTGAAAGAGGAAGAGGCTAACCATACAGGCTCCTGAGTTCTGGTAGAGCAGGCTTCATAGGGCATGTTTTCCTCAGTAGGTGAACAATAATGTTTATTGCTGTTAAAATTTTCAGGTGATGTTTAAGGGAAATCCTCTGGTGGACCATTCTCATAGAGCAGCGATATCAACCTGGAATCATCAATGCGTCAATGAGCAAGAGCTACAGACAATCCAAGAACCAGAAGCATCTGAAAGCATCTACCCAGTCTAACTCTCCAACTCAGAATACATCATACTAGAATATTACTATTTCCAAGTCTTTTTAGAGATGAAAGATTCCATATTCTACTTAATTTTAAAACACTTCACACAGGAACCTATCCCATGACACAACCCAAATCCCCTCTTGAAACTAAATGTAAGTGTAGGGTAGTGAGAAAGGTGAGACAAAAGTTTGTTGAGTTTCTACCATGTACCAGACAATTTTGTATGTAATGCCACTTAATCCTCCCAATAATCCTCTTAGCTACCACCATCCCCACTTTAAAGATGACTAAAGTGAGTTGCAGAAATGTTAGTTAAATTGTTCAAAGGCACGTAGCTTACAAGCAGAAGACCTGGAGTTTGAAATCATGTGTGTGCTCGTTCCCAAACTTCAATCAGCCTGCTTCCTACAACCTGCAACTGATAGAGAACTAGTCAACGTTTTTAAATTCTAAGACTCTTGTACAATATTTCATTGAGAAGGTAACTGCAAGTAGTGTACAATCCAGCTAGTGGGGATTTAAATAATATTGACAAGTATCACGGCATAAGGAGACTGTAGGTCAGCAGATCCAAGGCTTGTTCAACAACATGACAATCTCATTAGGAATCAAGAATCTTCCCATCTTTCTCCTTTAGCATTCTGAGCTTGTTGGTAAAGTCTCTCCTCGTGATTGCAAGATGGCATTACAAATTCCAAGGCCAAGAGAAGAGATGAAAGGGAGCAAAAAGAGGGGTGGAGCATCTCTTTGTGGCCGTCATTCTTTTGTATTTCACTAAAGGAAATTATTCTTATACATTCTCTTATAGGTTGTTGCCTTATGTTACATGTCCACCTCTGATTGCAAAAGCATCTGGAAAAGTAAATATCTGACAAAAGGAAATGAGATAATTAAAATTTGTTTCTAATTTATCTCATAGGGCTGGGAACATGACTTATGAATCAGGGTTTTATGAACTGAAAAAGAGGAATGTGATGGTTGGTAGGAAAAAGCAGTGTTTATTATATGGTAAGAAATGAGCCTGAAAACTTAGCTTTCTGTCCCCTTTCTCCCAATTCAGGCAAGCTCTTGAAGTCCCTGGTGTTCCAGGGCGTTGCTCCCTCTCCCAAAGCTGTGTGCCGAGAGTATTTCAGAAGGCGGGAATTTGAAGGAGGACCTGAAACATTAACATCTGAAACCTATTTCACTCATTTCTTGACAACACTGGAGATGAGAATGAAGAAGAGTGATAAGAGATGAAAGAGAATTTTCTTTGTTTTCATTCCATCACAACCACCAGTTCCAATAACACAAGCCCCAAATGGACAAAGCTCAGCCCCACTGAAGCCAGCACATTAAAGGAGTGCAATATCTTCCGTGTAAACGGTGGCCAAGTACAATGACCAATTGATTTTTTTTCAAATAACAACCCTAATCCCTAGAAACTCATCTCTCTTTGCTGCCATCTGGTATCACCTACCGTGAACTTGACCTTGACACAGAGGAAGAGAAGGGAATCTTTCATTTCCAGGGTCCTATGTGTTAGAGAGAAGGAAGATATAGAAAGGCAGAGAGAGAGAGAGTTTGGCACATCCGTTTCTGGAAACCAGACAAACGTGGAGAATTGATGCACAGAATTCGACACACTGAGATTTTGAACAATGATAAAAGTCCAAGGGGTAGGGGCTTCAAACGTAAGTGGGGAGGCCTTGCCACACTGCCTGAAATTGGAACTTTCTACATGATAACATTCTGATCAAATGGCAGAGGCATACCCTGAAGCACAGAAATGGCTCATTTTTTCACCTTAAAGACCTTAAGTTTCATATATAGTTAAACAGATTACAGGAATAACAGCAAATAGGTGTTAAGTATAGTCCATATACTTGGTTTTGTTTGAAGTCCTTTAGCTATATTAACTCATTTAATACTTACAAAAACAACCCTGTAGAAATGGCACTATTATCATCCCCATAATACATGTGAGGAAACTGAGGCACAGAAAAGATAAGTAATTGCCCAAGTTCACATAATTAGTAACTGGCAGAGGCAGGATTTGAACTGAAGCAGAGCTGCATCTTTCTAGAGATGAGTTTTCCTTGATATATTCATACAGCTGGATGTTAGCAGGTACACCCCTGATGTCCACACACAGCCACATACAAACAAATGGTTTGTGATCAAAAAGTTTGAGAAATGCTAGTTTAGGCGATGTTAAACACTTTCCAAACTTATTTACTCAGTAGTCTTTATTTTCCAGAGAATATTCAGAGACTGATAGTCCATGTAATATACTTTGGGAAGAACAGCTTTAAAGATAACCTGTGATGCACTCAACAGGAATAAACCCTTTCAAGGCGGCAATCATAAGCATTCACTATTTCATCAGTGCATTCTTGTCTTTATAATATTTCAAGAGGATAACAAGAATAAATAAAATCATAGTAAATAATAACATTAATACCTGTGTTTTCTATGTGCCAGGCATTAATTTTAAATGGTTTCCATATGATATCTTATTTATTCCTCGTAACAACTTGCTGATATAGAGACTATTATTATTCCCATTTTGCAAATCAAGAAATCCAGAAACAAAGAGCTTAAATGACTTGGCCAAGGTCTCAAATAATAAGTGGCATCAATATTTTCATTTGGTCAGATTGATTTAGTTGAAATTAAAAGTCAGATTTTTAAAACCCACAGAATTACCTGGAGAGTTTTAATTCTAGCCTTTAGAGAAGGAAAGGATTAAACGGGAATGACTGAACCTATATAGTGGGGTTATAATGTTCTGTATTTTAGGAATGAGCTCATTTTAATAAAAACACATAGAAGACAAATCATGACTACTATGGAGGGTTGCTCTGGCACATTGCCTTTCAATTCCACTGTGTTCGTAACAGACGAATTCTTTAGCCATGTGTAGCCACGGTGGTATCTTCCTCTCCTTGTCTTTTCTGGGTGATCTATTTTGTTTTATAATTATTATTGTTGTTCATGTTTTGTACTTTTGGACTTGAGCACATAGAATTGAGTTCATTATTCTCCTAAGTTCATGGCATGTCATCATCATCATCCATGCCCAGCTCACTTTTTCTTTCTTTTATTTTTTTATTATTTTCACTTCTCTGCCACCTCCAATGCCACTCCCCTTCCCTCATAAAATTCACTCGGGTGTATAATGTATTTTTGTTTGTTTATTTGTTTGATTTTAGGAAAACATGTATTTTTGGCTAATGTTGCCTTTTGCCTAGAAAATGGCCCATCTCTCTTTTGTGAGCGCTGTGGCTCTTGGCTCTGTGCTGCCCCCTCTGTCTATAATACCACGGTATCTGACTTCTGGGAACTTTCTGATCTGGGCCATACTGGCTTTTGGTAAAAAGGATGAGTTGTTTTACTTATTTTTCTTTGTTTTGTTTTGTTTGTGTTGGGCCTAGATTGAGTTAGGCGTGAAAATATCTCTCGCATTTTGCTGGGTAAGACTATGATATGTGCAGATAACATTACTGAATATTCCTCTTGTCAACATCTGCTCACACCTTATATTTTTAACAATTTTATGCCATTTTTTGGAGGCTGCATGCTTCCTGCCTTTTTTGTTTTCTGAAACAAACCTTACCTACAGTTTCGTGAATCGGCTACGTTCTCTTCCACCTTAAGCCTCCATATTACTGCTCCAGCTACCTGGAACACATCTGTCCCAGCTCTCCCCACTCCCCTTTCACACCTGTTAACTCTGCCTATAATTCATTCTGGCCTCTAGAATGAATGAATGAACAGATGAATAAATGAATAACGAGGAGCATTGTCAAAGGAGAGTATGTGCTGCTCAACCCGACAATCCGCAGAGATCGCTGGCAAACAGCCTTGCCTGCCCTATATTTTGCTGCCCAACCTAACTCAGTGAGACCAACAGAACCACTTTATTGTGACACTCATGAGCTGTTTACCAAAATGTCAGTCTCCATGGGTGTGCCTGCAAGATCCACCAAGCGACTAATAAACAGTTTCAAGTCCAGGATGGAATTTTCAAGCCTCGTGCAGGATTACCGTTATGAACAAGAGTACAATCAAGGTTAATCACACATTTTAGAATTAGATACTGCAACTACTTGAGATTTGGTGTCTGATATCTGGAAATAACACGCTGTTCATAAGGAGAACTCCTAATTGGATAACAATTTGATATTTAATGGTGCAGCTCATCCTGCTGTTAATCCTCTCTTCTGCGGTCCCTGTTCTAATGAGGTTAGCACTAAATCAGTATGCTGACTCGCTGAATCTCTTGAGGATAAACCAGTGGTCTTCATCATTAAGACTTTCCATGAAGCAATGAGGAAATTCTGCCTGAATATTTGATTGGAATACAAATTAAATGACGGGAAGGAATCAGCGTTCACTGGAAATGGGACATTAGAAAATCTGAGCGGTTCATGGTCCTCATGCTCTGCTCCTACATGTTACGCTAGCCTTGCTGAGAACAGGGCCCTCTGCCCATCTGTAAGGCTGGAGCAACCCAAACCTGGACCAAGGACCTTGCACAAACTCTATACCCTACAAGAAGTTCCTGCTAGCGTTACTTAATTTGGACCAGGGCTTAGGGAACCCCATGCTTAAAGGTATGATCAATACAATGGAGATCTTGGAGGAGAACAACTAAGAGGAGGCTGGTAGCTCTATGATAGAGGCATAATGGCAGAGCAGGCTGAAGGTTAATAGAGAGAATCAAGAAATGAGACAGGCCAGAAGAGCCCTCCTGGGATCACAGGCTATTCTTGGGGTCCAAGAGGCTGTGCACATGCACCAGGCTGCACTCATGCAGGAGCAATCAGAGCAGGATGTGGGGTAGGCTGCAAAGCTTTCCACAAGCCACACGCACTCATCAACAGAGGGCAGAAATCTCATAGGCATAAAAACTGACCAAAAAAAAAATCTCACTGTCCAATACTGCCCAAGGGGAGACACCTAGGAAGCGAGGCTTCAAACTAAAATCACATTCTTCCCTGGAAGTCTTGAAGGTTATATGCATACCCAAGACTGCACTTCTTGGGAACAATTAGAGAGAGAATCTCCAGGTTCCTAGTTCTTGGCGAAATACATAAATGCCCTGAACTGTGATAGCAGTCTTCAAGCCACAGGTGAATCCTAAGGTAAAGGGCAAAAGTGTAACTGGCTAACGGAGCTTAAGCACAGTCTTCAACCAATAAAGGGCTTATACTGACCAGAAGTGAACTCCAAGTAGCCAGGCTAAAAAATAAAATCAAGGGGAAAAAATGTGAACATGCATATTAGAGGCAGCAAACTGCAGGGGAAGTAAACTTGGCAAGATTAGTTAGGCCAACTCGTTACGTAGATAAATAAATAGCCAAATCAAACAACAACCCAAGGGAAGGTGGTTAGTATCCAGAGTTGTTACAATATATAATCTAAAATGTAGAGTTTTCAACCAAATTTACAAGATGTGCAAAAAAACAAGAAAATGTGACCTATACATATGAAAAAAATCAGACAATAGAAATTGCTCTTGAAGGGACCACAGTGAGATAAACTTCACACCCAGTAGGATGGCTTATATCAGAAAAGCAGACAATAACAAGAGTTGACAAGGATGTGGAGAAATTGGAACCTGTATATATTGCTGGGGGGGATGTAAAATGGTTCAGTTTCTGTGACAGTTTAGTGCTTCCCCAAAAAGTTAAACATAGGAATACCATACAATTCAGCAATTCCACTCCAAGATACATACCCCAAAGAAGTGAAACCAGGTATTCAAGCAGATGCTTGTGCACAAGTGTTCCTAAAAGAACTATTTACAATAGCCAAAATGTGGAAGTAAATGTCCACTAGTGCATGAATGAATAAACAAAATGTGGTATATCCATACAATGGAATATTATTCAATCATAA
The DNA here is from genome assembly GCF_041296235.1 of Equus asinus. NCBI lineage: Eukaryota > Metazoa > Chordata > Mammalia > Perissodactyla > Equidae > Equus > Equus asinus. Next base: position 70,484,914 of record NC_091801.1, on the reverse strand, counting down.
AAAATGAAGTGTTGACACATGCTACAATGTGGATAAACCTTGAAAACATTATGCTAACTGAAAGAAGTCAGACACAAAAGATCACATATGTTATGATTTTAAATAAAATATCCAGAATAGTTAAATTCATAGAGACAGAACACTTATTAGTGGCAGTAGGTTTACGGTGGAATGAGGAGTGTCTGCCTAATGGGTTCAGAGAATCTTCGAGGGTGATAAAAATTTTTTGGAAGTAGACAGAGGTTGTGGTTGCACAGACTTGAAAATGTATTAAATGCCACTGAATTGTACACTTTACAAATGGTTCATTTTACGTGATGTAAATTTCACCATAATAAAGAAAAGGGGATGAATTCTTGACACATCCATAAAGGGATGAACCTTGAAAAGAATCAATGACATATTTTGGCTGTGCTTGTAAAAAGCCAAGAATTTAACATAAATTGAGAAAGGAGATATAGAGGTTTTATGGGAAAGGAAGGTGGGCAATACATGAAATAGAAATTTTCTCTCTTCTCCTTCACCCAGAAAATTTTTATACCACTTATTACCCCATGTAATGTTTTGTATATTTTTTGAATATTTTTAATAACTTTGTTTTGTAGAGCAATTTTAGTTCACAGCAAACTTGAGAAAAAATCCAGAGTTTTCATATATCTCTTTCCCCCACACAAGCATAGCCTGTCACACTATGGACATCCCACACCAGACTGGTATATTTGTTACAAATGATGAACCTCCACTGGCACATCAAAATCTCCCAAAGTCCATAGATTAATTTAAGGGTCACTCTTAGTGTTTTACATTCTATGAGATTTACAAATGTACAGTGATGTGTATCCACCCTTACAGTATCATGTAGAAAAACTTCACTGCCCCCAAAATCCTCTGTGCTCTCCCTATTTATCCCTCCCTCCCCACTATCCCCTGGCAACCATTAATCTTTTTACTGTCTCCATAGTTTTGCTTCTTCAAATGCCATCTACTTGGAATCATAGAAAATGTAGCCTTTTCAGATTGCTTGCTTCACTTAGAAAAATGCATTTAAATTCCCTGCATATCTTTTCATGGCTTGATAGCGCAATTCTCTTTAGTGCTGAATAATGTTCCATTGTCTGGATGCACCACAGTTTATTTATCCATTCACCTACTGAAAGATATCTTGGCTTCCAAGTTTTGACAATCATGAATAAAGCTGCTATAAAACTTTATGTGCAGGTTTTTGTGTGGACATAGGTTTTCAACTTCTTAGAGTAAGTACCAAGGAGCTTAATTTCTGGATCATATGGTAAGAGTATGTATAATTTTGTAAGAAAGTGCCAAACTGTCTTCCAAAGTGGCTGTACCATTTTTGCATTCGCCCACACAATGAAAGAGAATTCCTCTTATTCCACATCCTCATCAGCATTTGGTGTTGTCAGTGTTTTGGATTTTAGCCATTCTCATAGGTGTGTAATTTAATTTGTAATTCTCTAATGATATATGATGTCAAGCATCATTTAACATGCTTATTTGTCATCTATATATGTTTTGTGGTAAGGTGTCTATTCATATCTTTTGCCCATTTTTTAATTGAGTTGTTTGTTTTTATCTAGTTTCAAATCTAGATCTCATGCAAATGCTATGTATTAGAACAACTTAAATAACATCTCTACCCATAGCCACAAGGAAGGCTAGAAATGCAATTTGGAGTTTAACAGTTTCTGAAATAGGAAGGGCATTCTAAAAGAAAGCATGAATGAATGTTGAGCAAGTTAGCATAGTTGTCTTCACAGTTTCACATACGGATAAGAGATGGAGAGAAGCCAGATTCTGAAACTTTGATCAGGGTACATATAACTAGGCAGGACATCCAGCCTTTCTTTTCTTTCTTTTTGATCATTTGAGTCAGTCAATACATTACTTTATTGGGCCTAAGCCAATTTCAGTTGTGTTTTTTATCGCTCACCAGTGTTCTAATTGACACAAACTTTAAGGTTTCTTCCAGTTCTAATGTTCTAAGATTCATTTTATTTTGCTCAAGAAATTTACCAGCAACAATTTTGGTGGAAAGGAAATGCAATATTAAACAGGAATGACCTAGATCAAAACTGTGAATACCATGGAGCCTGTCTCTCTCCTTCCCTTTTATCCTATTAGCATCCTTCAAACTTATTTTGGTTCATCATCCCTAAAGGGAGAAGAGTGCCCTAAATCAGCCATCATATATTCAGTTTGGCCAATTTAGAAAAGGTTTAAGCATTTTTAGTGCCCTGATAAGAGGACTCTAGGCCTGTCTAACAAGTAGAAATTCAATAGAATGAGTCAGAGGGTGTAGACAAAGGGATAGTTGAGCTGAATGTCTCTTCCTTGGGTGAGAGGAAGGAAATAAGACTTTTTTGGGTAGAGGACAGTGCCCAGTGGGAAAGTTATACCAGGGTGAAATGAAATATGCTCCTTTTCTTAATGCACTATGAATGCACTTTTACCAAGTTTAATAAAAAAACGAGTAATACAGAGTCATCAAAAGACTACAAGGAACTAGCTCCTCCAAGTAGGGAGAGAACAGTAAGATTTTGGAAAACATATTGAAGACAAACTCTTCAAATTTCACATTTCCATTGGGGATGAATCTTTCTTCAGGGAATAGGAAGCTATGCTTTTGGTTAGATTTTCTCTGTTGCATACTCTCCAAGCACACTGCATTTTCCCTTGATAGCATTTTATTATAGTTGTGCATAATTATTTGTGTAATTACTTGGTTAATGTCCATATCCCATGATAAACATCAAATTCTAGAGGGACCAAAGATGATATCTAGCTTGTTAATTTCTGTATTCCTAGAACTAGCACAAAGCCTGGAAAATAGGAAATTAGACAATAGATATTTTTTTAATATAGTTGAATGAAACTATTGTCCAGATTTCAAAATGAGGGTAAAACTTGGAAGCAATTGCCCTCCAAACTTCCTTCCCTCTCTCTACTTTCTAAGCAAAATCTTTCCCAAATACCAAACTCAAGATTAAACAAAATAGCGTCTTTCCCCCACTAAATAATCAGAAACTTAAAGATAAATATCTTGGAAGTACTATGTTTGCTGTCACATCCATGTTCCCTAACTACCATTTATGTGCATTTGCTAAGTATCTGATACCCCCAATATATAATTTAAATATATGATTCAATTAATCTTCATCACTACCTACTAAGACTATCTTCTAAGTTAGGTACCACCATCTTACAGATGAGGAAACTAAGGCCCAGAGAGTTTATGTAACTTGTTAGAAATTGGTAGAGCTGAGATATGAACCCAGGTCCTTTTAATTCCAAGGTTGGAGTCAGGCCCAGGTTGACTGAGCGTATCATTGCCCAAAATGAATTACACCCAAGATCCTTCTCCCACTGATTTCACTACAGAGAAGCTGGTGTAAGTTCTATTTCATCTCTGGCCCTAACGGTTCTCAAATGTGATTTCTAGCAGTGCAATAATTGTCCCCAAATCCCATTACAGCCAAAGAGTTTGAAGAAATCAAGAATTTATTCCAGTGGGATTTTATGCGACCTAAGAAAACCCAGCAAACTCTCCCTTGAAGACAAGACAGATGGTGCATGCTCTGGTTATGGGTCCCATACCTCCATTTCTGGAAGAGGTGTTTTATTTTAACTCTAAATCTTAAAAAGCTCCTTGGTAAAGTCATAGCAAACACTCGGGTTTGTTTTGTTTTCAGAGTGGAATGGTGGCCTGTACTTTTAAAGTTATATTCTCTCAGAGAATCCCTATTGCTCTATTACCCAGCACAGTAAGAGCTGAACATTTTTATTTTTAATTTTCCAGTAACAATGACAGTCTAGACAACTTAGATGAAATATGCCTTTGAATTACTAGGTAGTTCTACAGGAGGTAGAGATATATTATGTTTTGATGCAGACATGCTCTTTAAAAGCAAGATGCAGCAATCTCATTTTTAAACACCTGGTGAGAAGGCAGAATAGAATTGCAACTTTTAGGGCATTATAATTAAAAGTGAAGGCCGTAGTCAAAGAACTTTATTTTTCCAGCATAAGCTTTGCTCTGCTTTCTCACTTCTGAGGCTCGTAGGGTCGAATTCCCAGAGCTCAGTCAATAATGTGGCTCACTCACAAATTTGATGTGTTTTCTCAGCTAGAACAGAGCATGTTAGCATAACATTTGCACACAGCTCCCAAGGGATCAAAAGGAGTCTAGAGGTTTATATCAGCATTTTCAAGATTGTGATTATTTTAAAGTTTTGTAAGAAGGTAGAGAACAGTTAGTGCAAACCACTTGGAGCTTGAATAAGATTTTACCCAAATATTTCATCCAACGTACAACTGCAAAGGGGTATTCCTCTAGAGAGGAGCCCCAGAGACCTGGAAGGAAGAAGTTTCAGTTTCAACTAGTCTGGTCTGAGTTTTATAGTCTTATAAAACTATAAGACTATGCAAGGAGAAGACCAATCTCTACACGGAGAGCTATTTGCCCTGTGTTAAAGCCAGCGGTGTGTTTTAGTAGGTGATATATATGACACTTACATGTGCAGCTTGCCTCTTCCATTTTGCAGCAGACATCCAGGTTCCTAGACGCCAGTTTTCTAAGTATGTCATCACCTTGGGAGACATCAAAGTCTATATGAAAATCCCACCGACATCATTTAGAGCTCTTTCGGATTCAAATGAGCCAAAACCTCCAACCCAAACTGATGTAAACAACAAAAGGCATTTGTTGGCTCATATAACTGAAAGGTACAGAGATAAAGTATATGTTAGGAAAGCCAGTATCTTTTTTTGTTTTAGGCACATTTAGATTTTCTATGGCGTTTGAATTTTGACCATTGCTTCTCTTGAGAAATCTCTCTTTGCGGGACATCTATGAGTTCATTGTTCCCATTCTTTCTCATATCTCACTGGCTGTTCTTTCACAGACCCCTCTTTTTCCGCTGACCACCCAAATGTTAGTGGCCTCCAGGCCTTGGGACTGTGTTCATCTCCTAACTCCTTTTCCCTTAATGACCTCATCTGAAAACATATACCCAATTACTGTCTTTATATTAATGACTCAAATCTATATTTTCAACTCTAACGTCTCTCTAGACCTTCTGACTCATTTTTCCATCTTCCTCCTCAATATCTTTACTTGACTCCTCTACAAGTACTATTATAAACTCAATGTAATCCATCTGACCCACTCCACCAGCTTAAGATACAAATGAAACCACGTTTCTTTTACGCTTTCATTCAATCTTTTGAATTCTCATTACATTCTCTATTAACAGATACACATTGTAGAAAAAGCTCAAGGATTCACTGAGTCCAAATGAGTATAGTCCTCCTCAAACTCCAGATAGAAGAGTTATAAATCCCTCCTACCCCACTAGCACCATTGTTTCCGGTGGCAGCATGGATCACTTTTGAACACTGGTCTAGCCCACTCTTCTGGACACTTGTTCACCACTACTGTTATACCTTTATTAGTTTAAATATCTGCCAATCCCCAAACTTCAAGTTTGCAGCTGTTTGATCTATAGTTGGTGCTTAGAAGTTATTTCACAGCTTGGCTGGGTATGCCAGAACCAGCCTTTCCCCATGAACTCAGGCCATTGTGTTAACCCTGGAGGAAGAGTCTGTCACTAAATCAATCTCCCTTCCCTCCTAGTGAGCTCCTTTTGGAGTCCTCGTGTTTTCCTGGCAGTGCTTTTTTCCATCAGTTCATTATTAGTTCAGCCAATGGATTTCTCAAAATTGTAATCTTAGAGAGCAGAGGTTGGGGATGTCTGATCCTTGCCTCTTAGAGTCTCTCTGCTTAGAGTCTCAAAGGGCACAATTATACCCACTCCCCAATATAATGGATGACCACTCTCCTTACATATACATAACTAAGAAGAGATACTTCAGGGACCTTTAGCAGACAAAAAAGGAGAAGAAAGATGACTTTCTCTCTCTACCCATATGAGCATGCTGACAGTTTCTCAGCAAACAAACAAACCAAACCCATGCTGTACTTCAGTGGGTGTCCTATTACATCCATATGCCCAAATGAACTCATAGGCTTTTCCCCCCAAACATGCTCCTTTTACTATACTCTTCATCATGGAGAGTATCTATATCTGCAGCCTCAGCTTAAAATGTGGGGAACTTTGTAGACTTCTCTCACTCATGCACCATCCACATGAAATTCTACTTCATCAGCTTGAATCAGACCTTTTCATTCTACTTTCAATGCCTTAGTCATTAATTCCTGAATGGATTACGAAATAACTGGCCCTTCTGCCTTCCTTATCCATCATGCATATTGCTTCTGAAGTGATTATTTTCAATACAAAAATGATCATGATATTTCCGGGATTAATATTGATCAGTAGTGAAGCCAACGGCCGGGTAGCCATTAATGATTTTTCTTAAAAGTCATGTAGATAAGCAATATATCAGACTCCTGCTAGGTTCCTAATAGATAACATCTCTGATCCTTGGGTCACCATGGTAACAGGCACTTAAGTTTTCAGGAACTGAATCTACTCCTTGTCCAGTTCAGGCCAGTTAAGACCACCAACTTATTAACTGGGCCTGTGCGAATGCCCAATAGATGACTCTTTGACATTACAGGGCTGAAAACTCCACCCTCAGATCATGCTAATGCCACCATTTTGTGACCATGTGTCCTATGAAGAGCTATGAAGCTTGACTATGCTTGCACAGGTCAATTCCCTCACTTCTCCTTACCTCCAATCATCTATTCTTACACTTCAGACTCCTCTACCCCTCTATCCCATAAATATCCCTAATCCCCATATTCAGGGAGATGGATTTGAGACTTGTTCTCCCCTCTCCTCACTTGGCTGCCTTGTGAATAAACTCTCTCTGCTGCAAACTCCTTGTCTCAGTGATTTGGCATACCATGCAATGGGCAAAACAAGCCTGGTTCAGTAACAGTAGCTCCCCAAAACTCTCGAAATGAAGAATGCACTCATAGTTTCTAAGGCTTTCATGTTCCATGACTTGGAGATGCCCAGCTCTGTAGCTTCATCTCCAGCTACTCCTCCATATAATTTGTAAACTTTCCAAACTGTATATGGTTTATCAGCTACATCACACTGTTCCAGATCCCTATGTCTTCATACATGCTAGTCTTGATACTAGCAACATCCCATGTTCCCTTTTCAATTGAATTGATCCCTTTCTCCTCCTGCAAAAGTTAGTTCAAGTACTTTAAGTTAGTTCTTCAGGTTTTAAATAGCCTCTAAATGAGGCTAATAAGAGTAGTTTAAGAAAAATGCAAAAAAAAAAAGCCTTGGAAGTCGTCATTGAAAGTCTCTATTTAAAGCTAGATAATGAGTTTCTTGAGGATAAGTTCTGGATCTTAGTTATCTAAGAATACTGAAGAGCTGGCATATAGTTATATGAAGTTACTTTAGGTAGGCCTTGGAACGCAATTTTGGTTAGGGGTAGGCTGCGATTGTCTATGTGTTAAAAAGTTTCATGATTTCCTCCCTAGGGCAGAAACCATGTCATGGTCAATTTCATATCCCTCCTCTAACATCCAGCACAGACTTCTACTCCCATAGTACTCTCTCCAAACCTCTATTCTAGAACTTTAATCAATCTTCTGTATGTTCAAGTCATGGGTGCTTCTTAAATATAATGTATTGTTCATTTTTATAGATCCATAACCCAGCACATAGTAATTGAGGTGCTTTCATGTGTTATACAAACCAATGAATAATATTAGGGATGAATTTATCATATAAATATATTTATAAATAAATAGAGTTGAATTGAATCAAGTTACATTGTAGAATGATCTTGTTAGTAATGGTGAACTTACCCTGTTCCCCAGCACCTGGCACGGCGTAGAATACTTAGTACATACTCAGATATTTGCATTTTAAGATGGGATCCAAATGAACGAAGTCTTCACAGAGGACTAGAAAACAGGGGGGTGGTAGAGGCAAAGGTTCTATAGTTTGTGGTAGATTTTTAATATGCAATAACTTGTCCAATATCTCTCACCTCAGTGTCCTACATACACACACACACACACAAGCAGCCATGCTCACCCTCACCTGCCAGCCTTTGTACATAGGCTTAACTCACTCCAGTTCCCTAGAAATCTTATCTCCAGAGTAACTAACTGCCTAGGCAATCAAAAATATCAGCTCAATATTGTGCACGTATAATAACAGGTTCTCAGCTCTTTGTTAATTTGATCCCTTTGGCTCTTATTGTACTTGAGAGATGCTTTTGTAAAAGGTCATGGAAGGAAACACAAAGCCTTCACCAAGCCCATCTCTAAAAGTTACCAAGTTCTCTTTGAAATTCACTTTACATTAGAACGGCACTTTAAACCTTCAAATGACTTCAACAACACGTATTTCTTTTAATATCCACAGTGGCATTCTGGAGTAGTACTGTTGTTCTGTAGCAGACACTGGGTTGTGAGGGGAAAAAAACCAGCCCAGGTTTGTTGGCCAACTCACTACCAGTTATACCTGGGTGCTCCCATGCTGAACATGAACAATTTCACAGAATCATCAGCATTGACAACGACACTGCGCTCTCACGGTTCCCTGGTGTGTTTGATCTCCCTTGCTGCAGTAAGCACAATAAACATAACTTTGGCTAATTACAGATGTGTTCCTGGTAGTTTTAGACTGGTGAGTATTCAGTTATTTATCTAGATTTATCTTCCATCTCACTTTCTTCTGGCTCTGGAGCTCTGAATTTCTTTGGTGTGTTTTCTTCTCTATGTGGAGTGATATTGTCATTTAATATAAGAAATATGTATTTAATCTTCATCTCTGGTTCTGGCACAAAGCTTCTAAAACGTTTGGAATTTCCTAAAGTGATGAGAGAGATAAAAGGGTCTTTTGTCATGTTAATAAGGTGACTTTTAGAATGTACCTGGGTCACAAAAGGATGGGGCCTGCTTCCCAAACAGACCAAACCCTGTAATTGGAGGGCTGGAATTTTCAATCCCACCCCTCTACCTCCAGGGAGGGGAGAGGGAATGAAGGTTGAATCACCAATGGCCAAAGACTTAATCAATCATGTCTTTATAATAAAGCCACCATAAGAGACCAAAAAGGATGGGGTTCAGAGACCTTCTCGGTTGATGAACATGTGCAGGGGCTCAAGGAGCACCGGGCACCTGGAGAAGGCATGGAAGCTCCATGCCCTTTCCCAATGCCTTACCCTATGGGTCTCTTCCATTTGTCTGTTCCTGAGTTATATCTTTTTATATTAAACATGTAATCTAATCAGTAAAATGTTCCTCTGAGTTCTGTGAGTCATTCTAGCAAGTTAATCAAACCCAAGGAGGAGGTCATGGAACCTCTAGTGTATAGCCAGTTGTTCAGAAGTACAGGTAACCGCCTGGACTGTGATTGGCATCCTGAGATGAAAAGGGTCATTGGAATGTCTCATTTATAGCCAGTTGGTTAGAAGTACAGGAAACAACCTAGACTTACAACTGGTACCTGAAGTGGTGGTGGTGGTGGGGATGGCAGTCTTATAGGACTGAACACTTAACCTGTGGAATCTGGTGCCATCTTTGGGTCGGTAGTGTCAGAATTGAGTTGAACTGCAGGATACCCAGCTGGTGTTAGAGCATTCCTTGTTGGATGTGTGGGGAAAATCCCACCACGCATGTTGGAAATTGGTTTCAGAACACCAAAAGAGTGCCCATAACCTAAGAAGAAAGGAAGTGTTCCCTTTCTGAAAATAGTGGATCTTTATTACTTGAAGACAAGAGTTGGCAAAATCTTTTCTGTAAAGAGCCAGAAAGTAAATATTGTAGGGTTTGTGGTGCTTTATGGTCTTTGTTGCAGCTCAACTCTGCCATTGTAGTGTGAAAGCAGCAACAGACCATGTGTATTTATTAAAATAGGCAGCCAGCAAGATCTGGCCCACAGGCCTTAATTTGTTACCTGTGGTTTAGGCCAAGAACGGAACTTCTATTCACACACTGACTACCAGCATGGGAGGGGGCTTGTGACCCCTTTTGGGTAATGAAGTGTGGGAGTACTTTGGCTGTGGGGAGATCCTGGAAAACACTCTTAAAAAGAGACACATCAAAGAAATAATCCCTGCTGGATGTTTGTGAGTGACATTGTGGCACCTGGAATTTCTAAAACCATCTCAGGACCACAAGGAGAGCTGGCCCTCAAGCTGAAAGGTAGAAAGAATCTGGTCCATTGACTTGCTTAATTAACTAATTCTGGAGTTTTTCTATCTGAGATTTCTCTGAATCTTTTATTGTTCAAGCAGTTTTGAATTGTTTAGCTGATACTTATCTCTATCTTGCTGATGTGGGAAATGAGGATTAGACATTAGAAGTGACTTCCCCTAGGTAAGACCTGGGATGGCACTGTGCTCGTTCCTTCTTTGAGCTCATTCTGTCCCCACATTTATGCAGAAGACACCAATTCTCTCTTTCTCTTTCTTTTTCCCCTCCGTCCCTTCCTTCCTTCCTCCCTTTCCTTCATGGAATTATTGCATAGTTGTGAAAAGCAGAACTCTGGGGTCAGAAGGACCTGACTGAATTGTGACCGGAGCACTTACTAGCTCTGTGACCTTAGGCAAGTGAACTAACCAAGCTGAGCTCATAGAATATAAGGTAATATTAGAATCTGTCTCATATGGTTATGGAAATTAAAGGAAAAGATACATAAAGCAATTAGCACAAGGACTGGCCCATAATGATCACTCAACATCAAGTAACTTATTATTCTCTTGCCATTTAGTTCTAGATCTCCACTGGATGCAGACTATTTCTCACAGACTATGCTGCTACTACCTTAGACTGAATCCAACTAAAACGGTATTTCCTGCCTTCATCCTAAACCTTTCTGGTTGAACGACTTGCTCAGATGTTTCCTGTCCTTGGTTATTTATATGAACCACTCTGTCCTTCTCCTCCCATATTTGATTTGCATGCCCATCGTGATTGCCTTACTTTTGGCAATAGCAAGTAGACTCTCTCCGTGCAAGACTGTGGCTAAATTCTTCTCCCAAGGGTTTCTTGCTCTGAAACCTCACTTGTCTGACTTGCTGGTCTGCTGCCCTGCCTCTTCCAGCCTGCTCTCAGCCAGTCGCCATATTGGCTATCTTGTGCTAAAAGTCCTTCCTTAAACGGTTGCATTGAACACTGCACTCTTGTCAGTCTTCTGGTGGCCACAAATCTTTTCATTTTTGACATAAAAAGCTAATATTTGTCTTCAAAATTCTGCAATAGCCAGTTAACTCCATTTTACATTTAAAAATATATATACGTATTTTCGGTGACTACTTTCCCAACTAAAAAGCTACAACCTAAAGTCTTGAGGTCCTACTAAATGTACTTATGATTTAAGAGTGGCCTATGTCAAGCCACACACGTTCCTACAGTCTCGGTTTTCTCCTCTGTAAAATGCTTACATCACAGCATTTGAGAGAGGAACATAAAAGGTGAGTTACGGGAGAGTACACGGTAAGACTTCAACAGTATAATGGATTATTTACTTTATTTTTGAACCATGGTGACAAGACAAAGAGCCAAATGTATTCAAAAGAGGTTGCTAAGTCCTACACCCTGATGTTTCCAATATTTGCATTCCTTATCATCAATAATATTTGGTGAACACATACTAAATATCTGATAATATATTATGCATTGTGGAGTACAAAGAAATAACAAAACATGGCATTTATCTTCTAAAAAAGTGTGATATTTGATCTTCAGATAATAAGGCTGTATAGTATATAATTGCACCAATTTTATAACAGAAAACATGTCAGAGTATATTCAGCTCTGTTTAGGGAGCAGGAAAGAGCAGTGTGAAGTTGGGGTTAAAATCACAGACCTTGAAATTGACAGAGCCCAGATTCAATTCTGGCTTTTCCTCTTATTACTGTGTGACCTGAGACTTCACCTTGCCAAGCCTCAGTGCCCATCCTTACAATGTGAGGACTTTAATGCTATTTATCTCACAGACCCGTCATCAGAACCAATTGCTATAAGGTATGTAAACGTTTCAATGAGTACTGTCTTGTTGTAGACTTTCAATTCCTGGTAACTACATTGTCCTCACTTAAAGGGTCAAGAATTATGTTGCCGATTGAAATGAGGTTTTGCCTAATTCCAGAATGACTGACAATTTCTAAACCCATCGTTATTTTTTTCTATGCTGAAATAACTTCAGGTATAATCGCTTCCAAGTGGGAGAGAAATGTACATGCATCTATTTTCATTCACTTAAAGAATTACCCAAATTAAAAATACCATCAGATTTAAATGGGTGAGGAACATTCATACTCGTTCCCGCAAATACAGATTGGAAAGAGCCAATTAAGAATACTTTCTCCTATGCTCTCGCAAGCATTCTGCTCAAGAGGATTTTAAATTTCTCAGGGGATCAGAAAAAGAGAAAGAAAGTAGAAGAAAAAAATCCTTTCTGCTCTCAGGCAGAAGTTCAAAGAGGAAAAACCCCTTCTTATGTTGATTTCTTTCTCTTGACTTTTCTTGATTTCATAAAATGGACTTAAAGGTCTCCTCTAGTTTTTCTTTTTCAACCTCTAGGAGGCCAGGGAAAATTGCATAAGCAAAACCTGACATAAACTTTAAGCCACGTATTAAAGAATGAAAGAGAATTAAAATGAGGAATGCCAACAGTTGGCCTTCTCAGCTTCATTCTTTGCCATTCCTTTCCTTGTCCAGTCCCTGTACAACCCTCACCCAATCTGCACAACCCCACACTTTGCTCATCTTTTTTCCTCCAGCCTACAATGTCTTTCCCTTTCTTTACTCACTCCACTTTCTTGGTCCAAAGCAAAATTCACATATCCTGCTCAGGTGTTCCTATGCCTACCTCCCCACTAAAGCAGAATCAATCACTCCTGGTGTTATGATTGTACTGTGGGGTGTTCATGCGGTATTAACAATTTTCTCATTGTTTTCTCATTAGTTACTTACATTTCTGTTTCTTTGGTGTTCCAAACTATCTTTTTTTCCTCAGTTAAAATAGCCGTTGTCTCACACTGGCCCAAGGACCTCTATAAGGTTATAATTATTTGGTTCCGACTCTCTTTGGAGAAAGAACAATATCTAAAGCAGGGGTTATCAACCAGGGTGATTTTACCCCCCAGGGGACACTTGAGAATATCTGGAGACATTTTTGACTGTCACAACTAGGGTGGTGCTACTGACTTCTAGTGGGTAGAGGCCAGGGATGTTGTTAAATATCTTACTGTGCACAGGACAGCCCCCACATCAAAGAATTATGTGGCCCCAAATGTCAATAGTACCAACAAGATTGAGAAATCCTGGTCTAGAGTGAAGACTTGTCAGGGCTTTGTTCAAAGAAATGTACTCATGCTAAGACTAGCGTGCGTAACTGCTCCAGCCATCTTCCGGGGCAGATGATACCACATATGGCCAATTAAAAGAGTTTTACAAAATACTGACCTAGACTCCTTTATAAGGTGAAACCTCATTTGATTAATCAACAAATTTCCTCAAGCTGCCCCTGGGGGAGTCAGGTTGGCATCCATAGAAACTAACTCAAACTTCATAAACTTCATTCTTAGGTTTCCCTCACTGATTCACGGAAGTGGCCAGCCCTCTGCTTTCATTTCATTATTTTTTCAATGTAATTTTATTGATGGGTCTACGGCTTCTCCATGACTTTTGGTGGGGGCACTGTTGGTTTCCCTAAATTTGAATCTCAGAGAGAATGGTTTGGGAATTTAGTCCTTCTCCTTGACATGGGCTCCTTGGGAAAATTGGTCCACTCCCTTTTCAGATCTCTATATTTCTAAGAGAATTAGAAGGTCCAGTTTTGCTAAGGAAGGAAATCCTCGAGTCCTGTTAGAACTTTCCCTGGGTCACAAGCAAAGAGATCATTAAATGATTCTTTCCATAGGTAACAAACATCTTTCTCTAACATCCCCTAAATTCATAGAAACAACTAGAATAATTTCTAAGTGTGTATCTTACATGACACCCCATTAGTAGAAACCCATAAAATAAAAGAGTTTTAAGAAGGTTGCCTTCTAGACCAGGTACAGATTGAGTTTCCAGTTTTATCCCAAACATCCTGGGCTACAGTAGAATGCACATGTCCAAGCAAGACACTGGCTGCTTACACATATTGGGTCCTCAGTAGGTGTTTTCTTTCCTATCTTCTTTACCCCTTACAAAAATACCCATCTGTGAGGATTCTGTATGAGGGCTTGTCATTCAGTCATGCCTCAGGATAAGTAAGTACAACACTCACGTCGATTAGCCCTTCCTTCAATATCAAGGGTTCTATTGGGATCCAGGATCCCACTAGCATTGGTTGAAATCTCACTGATGAATGGGAGTTAATAAAGCAAAGAGGAGAAGGAAAATGTACTTTTCATAGAGGAAGAAGTAGACACTATGGGCTAGAGAGGAGAAGTATGAAAAAAATTGAGGCATGCCTACCATCCAAGTGAAAGAATAGAAGACGAAGATAAGGAAAATATGGATAGACTCCTCTCATACATATGACTTCTGTTCATGACGTCTTACTCTAGGATTTGCTGTCTCTGATATACATTCACCTCTCTAAATGACTCTCTATTACCTAGATCAACCAGAAATGGGAGGGTGGGGGAGCAAACTATTTTTAAGCCCCAAATCCGTTCCATTAAATTTTCTAAAGCAAGGCCTATTCTGAGAAGCATGATTATGTATTTGCTAGGAATACTTTGGGGGCTTCTTCAGGGCAGCCAAGTTGTCAAAATTCTAAAGACACTGCATCATTCTTAGACTGTGACCTTCAAGGAAATTAATTGTCACTCCTGTTCATCCTTCCTTGAAGACATTCCAAACCTTCAGGTTTTGCGGAGTTTTTCGCAGCATCTACCTGAATTCTTAGACTGTTAAATCTTAGTTGAAGAATGTCAATGAGAAATGAGATTTATGTCAGCTTGTCTAACAGGCCTGACAAGCATTTCAAATATTATCCCAACCTGGATACTCTCACATCCACCATACTGAGAATTAAATACTACCTGGGTTCAAAGTGAGTACTTTCAAGGCAAAGTCTTCCCCAACTCCCATTGTCTCTTTCCATGTTTTCCATGATTAAACAATAAGCATCCTGCTGAGAGAGAACACGTAAAATTCTAGACGATGACATGTATAATGCAAAAACAAAGGGAGAATCATCAAATGTGTCATATCAGCCATTTTAATTTTTTTACAGTATTCTTTTTTCTACCATTGCTCCCTTCAAAGCTGCAGTAACAATCTCTTAAAAAATAAATTCATGAAGTACCTTTTATGTTGCAGATACTTTGTTCAGTGTTGATGGGAACACAGGATAAAAGTAGATATGATTCCAATCTCAAAATGATGCAAATAACAGTTTAAGATAACAATGGAAAACATTTGTCGGGGCAATATAGGAGTTACTACCAGAAGAAAGCAACAACAATACATGCTATAAAAAGTCTAAGAATTGGGTGGCTCTAGCATTCCTGGTTGTTCAGGAAGTTTCTTTGAAAAGAAGGTGAACTTTTTCTCAGGCAGCAAAAGGCAAGACTCTCTTTGTTTTCTGTGTGACTGTCATGCTTTTTATTTAATAGATTTAGATTTATAAGAATGGTGTTACACAAAATATTGGAGTTCTTTTGGTTTAAAAAAGTCTTGCTCCATTGTTAAGCTAGTTGTTTAACCTTGGACGAATTGTGGGACCTCAATTTGCTTACTTATAAAATGGAAACAATAATACCAACCTTTTAGAATTACTGCGGGACTTTAAATAAAATAAGATCTGAAAAGCTCTTTGCACAGTGATTGGCACAGAGTAAGTGCTCAGCAGCCTCTAGGTTGCCTATGTGCCTTGATTTTGCATGATGGTCTTGGTTTGCATAAATCACCAAGATTTATTGTTTCTTAAGAGGGCCAAAAATGTGAACAATTTATTATTCCTTGTAAAAGATCTCTCCATTCAACTAAACAAGGATAGCTATAGTAGATGTAACTATTGCTTCCCTCAACTTTTGAGTGTGATCATGTGAAAAAAAGCGATCCGTGCCACTTCCATGTGGAAACATGCAATTTCTACTACTTTAACCTCCAGTCCACCTCTCTCAGCTGAAGTCATTGTGGAAGTGTGGCTTGATATGGAGATTCAAAGCTGGGGCATAGCATGAAAAGCAGCTACCCTGGAGAGAGTCCGAGACACATGCAGGCTCTGCACAGTAAGAGATAAACTTTTGTTATTTTAATTAAGACACTGAGATTACCATAGTAAACCTCAAAAAATATTGCTGGTAGCTTCACATTAGTAACCAGTTTTCAGATGTGATTAATATAATATTATTAATAAGGAACTTCATGCTCAAGCTAATTAATGGGAAAATATCTGGGTGCTATCTGGAGACCAATACGTTACTCTCTCAAGCATGAAAATATCTGACTAAAATCTCAAATAGTGAACATCGATTTTCTGAATTCTATAATCAAATGCAAGTTCCTTCTCTGGTTTCAAAATTTGGATTGTGACACCCCATTCTTGCCAACAAGGCCATCTGGTTTGGTAAAATTAATTCTGGGGTGACAAACTGATGGAATTTCCAAAATAAACTTCTTGGAAACTTTTGGCAACCAGGAAGTATTTTTGGCCAGAACTCAGAGATCTGAGAAACTAACAAACAGATCTGAAATCTAACAGTGTAACTT
Organism: Equus asinus; assembly: GCF_041296235.1. NCBI lineage: Eukaryota > Metazoa > Chordata > Mammalia > Perissodactyla > Equidae > Equus > Equus asinus. The sequence goes on along the minus strand of NC_091801.1, from coordinate 70,468,233 downwards.
TCAATGTCAATGCCATGGATTAACTTTGTGCCTTGGTCAAATCACTTTCACTTCTCTGGGCTTTAGTTCCCCAGCCACAAGATGAAAGTGTTGGATTAACGATATCCAAGTTCTCTTCTAACATCTTACTAATCTATAACCTGTAGTTTCAAATGAGAAAATAAAATATAAGCCTCTATCCCCATAAGCTAGAACTTGTTACTCTGGAGAAGTTAAAGCCCATGATGAAATCTGAAAATATTTCTCAACTTAGACGCTAATTAATCACTAAGATGTACTGTGAATTTCCATTATTGCATAACAAGTAAAAGTGTGAAAATACCCCTTGGATAAGACCATATTGAGGGCAAGTCCTATTCTTTCCTCATCTTTGTATATCCATGTAACATGGCATCTGGTATACATGGTAGGTGCTCAAAAATTATTTATTGAATTGATAAATCTGTAGATGGTTACATGAAATGGATGAATAATGAAGAAATTCCCTTGGCATTTTTTTGTCTTATGTACGTGTAATTTACTGCATAAAATGCTCTTTCTGAGGAAAACCTTGTGAGTGTAAATTTTAAAATGCTTGAATAAGTGGTATGCAAAGCAGAAAGAAGTAGGAGTCAACAGACCTTAGTGGCAGACCTGCTGTCATCATTAATTAGCAGTGTAACTTTGGAGAAACCACTTTACCTGTTGAACCTCAAATTTCTTATCTATAAAATGGCTATTAAAAATTTATCATGTCATTAGAAATAATCAACAACTACAGCAAAGTTTCAGGGTATAAAATCAACTTACATAAATCAGTAGTATTTCTATACTCTAACAACGAACTAACAGAAAAAGAACTCAAGAACACAATACCATTCACAATCACAATAAAAAAAACAAAATACCTTGGGATAAATTTAACCAAGGAAGTGAAAGACCTATACAACAAAAACTACAAGACTTTCCTGAAAGAAATTGATGATGACATAAAGAAATGGAAAGACATTCCATGCACATGGATTGGAAGAATAAACATAATTACAATGTCCATACTACCTAAAGCAATCTACAGATTCAATGCAATCCCAATCAGAATCCCAATGACATTCTTTACAGAAATACAACAAAGAATCCTAAAATTCATATGCGGCAACAAAAGACCCTGAATTGCTAAAGCAATCCTGAGAAAAAAGAACAAAGCTGGAGGCATCACAATCCCTGGCTTCAAAACATACTACAAAGCTACAGTAATCAAAACAGACAGTACTGGTACAAAAACAGATGCACAGATCAATGGAACAGAACTGAAAGCCCAGAAATAAAACCACACATCTTTGGACTGCTCATCTTTGACAAAGGAGCTGAGGGCATACAAAGGAGAAAAGAAAGTCTCTTCAACAAATGGTGCTGGGAAAACTGGAAAGCCACATGTAAAAGAATGAAAATTGACCATTCTTTCTCACCATTCACCAAAATAAATTCAAAATGGATCAAAGACCTAAAGATTAGACCTGAAACCATAAGGCTTCTAGAAGAGAATATAGGCAGTACACTCTTTGACATCAGTATTAAAAGGATCTTTTCGGACACCATGTCTTCTCAGACAAGGGAAACAATAAATAAATAGGACTTCATCAGACTAAAGAGCTTCTTCAAGGCAAGGGAAAACAGGATTGAAACAAAAAAACAACCCACCAATTGGGAAAAAATATTTGCAAATCATATATCCGACAAAGGGTTAATCTCCATAATATATAAAGAACTTACATAACTCAACAACAAAAATCAAACAACCCAATCAAAAAATGGGCAGGGGACATAAACAGACATTTCTCCAACGAAGATATGTGGATGGCCAATAGGCACATGAAAAGATGCTCATCATCACTGATCATCAGGGAAATGCAAATCAAAACTACACTAAGACATCACCTTACACCTGTTAGAATGGCAAAAATAACCAAAACAAAAAGTAACAAATGTTGGAGAGGTTGTGGAGAAAAAGGAACCCTCATACACTGCTGGTGGGAATGCAAACTGGTGCAGCCACTAAGGAAAACATTACAGAGATTTCTCAAAAAATTAAAAATAGAAATACCTTATGACCCAGCCATCCCACTACTGGGTATCTATCCAAAGAACTTGATTTCAGCAATTCCAAAAGTCCCACGTACCTCTTTCTTCATTGCAGCATTATTTACAATAGCCAAGACATGGAAGCAACCTAAGTGCCCATCAAATGATGATTGGATAAAGAAGATATGGTGTGTATATATACAATGGAATACTACTCAGCCATAAAAAAGGACAAAATCATGCTGTTCACAGCAACATGGATGGACCTTGAGGGTATTATGTTAAGCGAAATAAGCCAGATAGAGAAAGACAATCTCTGGATGACTCCACTCGTATGTGGAAGTTAAACATGTAGACAAAGAGAACAGATTAGTGGCTACCAGGGGAAAGAGGTGGTGGGGGGTGGGCACAAAGGGTGAAGTGGTGTACCTACAACACGACTGACAAACAATAATGTACAACTAAAATTTCACAAGGTTGTAAACTATCATAATCTCAATACAAAGTTAAAAAAAAAAGAGTACGCTAAAAAAAAAAAAAATTATCATACCTTCCAAGTAAGAGCTGCTGTGAAAATAGAATAGGATGAGATATGAATAGGCTTTGAAAAATAAAAATATATATCATTACAATTGGTAAGCAGCCAGCAAGGAGCATCTTGTATTTATGAGAATATGAGGGTATGAGGTCATTCGCAGAGACAGTGACTCCAAGCACTTCTGTGGGGGCCAGCAGTCTTTCTTTGGTTCTTGCAGTACCTTGAAACATGACTTTAATAACAGTCCTAAACCTTCTGTTCTGCCTTTAGCAAAATTGCCTTTCAGAATATCCCTAACCTCAAAGCAGACATTGGTATAACTTTTTCTACTAACAACGCTTTTTTCCTGTCTCAAAATTCTTCGGTCAGATTCCCCTTCCCTCCCCAAACTCTAGATGTCAGTGTGCCCCAGGGCCAATCTTTGACTTTCTGTCTAGCATACTCTTTCTGTGTGCTGTCATTCAGACCTATTACTTCAGTAAGCTGAACACTTCCAAATTTAGGTCCATCTTTTACTTTGCCCTGAGATCTAGGCTCTCATTTCCATCTGCTGGCTCAGTATTTCCGGTTGCATTTCAAACTTAACAAACTCTCAACCCTATCAGCCAACCCCCTATCTTTTCTCATCTCTACAAAAGGCACCAAGCTCCCACTATCTAAGGCCCCAAACTTTGGGATCATCTTTGACTTTTATTTTTCTCTCACATTCCACCCCTGATCCAGCCATAACTTTTTGTCTAATGCTCATCTCCTTGATTCTCCCTCCTTAACTACTGCAAGAGCCACCGAACTGGTCTCTGTGCTTCACTCTTACTCTTTACTCTACCACCAGAATATTTTTCATGCAATGGCCAGGCTAATCTTTTACAGACGTGAGCCAGATCAAAGCATGACACTGTGCAGCAAGCTCCAAATAATTTTCCATCAGACTTAGGACAAAATCTAAAATCCTCGAGGTAAGCCAAAGCTCCTTCACCATTGCCACCTTCCTCACTGCCCTCCAGCCTCAACGGCCTCCTGGTCAGCACTTTAACACGCCAAGTCTCCACTCATTGGGGAATTTTGCACACACTGCTCCTTCTGTCTGGAATGCTATTTCTCCAACATCAGAGTTCACTCCCTCACTCTTTTCAGGAGCTCTCAAAAATCATCACTTCGGAGAAGCCTTCCCTGACCATCAGCTTTGGAATACCTCTCCGTGTTATCTTTATCTCTTTACCCTGCTTTATTTTTTTTCCACTGCACTATCACTATTGATTTTTCTTTTTATTTCTTTTTTCCTATTTTTTTCCCAAATATGTATAATATGCGGATTTGCTTTTGTATAAAGAAATAAAGAAAAACCTTAAGAAATGAAAATAATTGAGATCTGAGCTATCTACTCTGAGCCTCATTTGCAAAGACTCAAAGCTTAGAGAACGAGCAAGAAGAACAAACACACAGGCTCATAATTGTCACTTATCGAATCAGAAAAATTGAGACAGAGTAGAGGAGCTTAGAATTTCAGAACTAGAAGAAGCCCTAGTTAATATGTATGTATGGAGAGACGACAAAGAGACAGAGAGACAGAGACAGAGAGAGGCAGCCCAATCTTCATATTTTACAGAGGAAAAATCTTAGAGGTAGAGGAGAGGAAAAGCGTCTTATCCAGTGTCATGTAGTAAGTGAGACACAGTCTGGTGGCCTGGGGTTGGGGGGTCTCTTGTTGCTCCATCACATTTTTTTTTTTTGGCTACACAGTTGAGTCTCCATTACCACCAATGTTCTGAACAACAAAGAAAGGTCACTGTTGTTCTAGAAGGAAAAGAAAAGAAAGATGTCAATATAAGAATACTTTTCACCTAGGATTGAAGTATGCTTTATAGCTAATTCCAAAAAACAATGTTTAGAATATCTCAAAATAGCATCCAAATTCTGAGATTGCTGCTATTTCACAGTTTGACTAAACTCTATATAATGAATGATGTCATTCTAGAAATGTCAAAAAGTTAAAACAAATCTAGATTTAACTTTATTTGTAGTTTCCTTTCTCTCTGAAATCCTTGCTCAGTTTAATTTGAAATGGCAACAACAAGAAAGTCATTGATCATGTCAGATTTTCTGAGCAACATTTTGAGTTTGAGTTATAAAATTTGTCTCTAATCTTCTGATAGACGGCTACTGCATCTACTAAGTACTACATAAAGCAATGTTATTAAAAATTAACAATGTTTTTTAGTATTTCCATTAACACTCATATCTCTTATAATCATATTATTCTGCTAGGCCTTTGTGTATAGCCATGTTTAGCCTGCACTTCTATCATTTATATAATTTTTTATTAAGATTATGATAGTTAACAACCTTGTGAGATTTCAGTTGTACATTATTGTTAGTCATGTTGTAGGTACACCACTTCATCCTTTGTGCCCTTGCCCAGCCCCTCTTTCCCCTGGTAATCACCCATCAGTTCTCTTTGTCTATATGTTAACTTCCACCTATGAGTGGAGTCATACAGAGTTTGTCTTTCTCTGTCTGGCTTATTTCACTTAACATAATACCCTCAAGGTCGATCCTGTTGTTGTGAATGGGATGATTTTGTCCTTTTTTATGGCTGAGTAGTATTCCATTGTATATATCTATCGTATGTTCTTTATCCAATCATCAGTTGCTGGGCACTTAGGTTGGTTCCATGTCTTGGCTATTGTGAATAATACTGCGATGAACATAGGGGTGCATGAGACTTTTGGAATTGCTGATTTCAGGTTCTTAGGATAGATACCCAGAAGTGGGATGGCTGGGTCATAAGGTATTTCTATTTTTAACTTTTTGAGAAATCTCCATACTGTTTTCCATAGTGGCTGCACCAGTTTGCATTCCCACCAACAGTGTATGAGGGTTCCTTTTTCTCCACAACCTCTCCAACATTTGTCACTCTTGGTTTTGGATATTTTTGCCATTCTAACAGGTGTTAGGTGATATCTTAGTGTAGTTTTGATTTGCATTTCCCTGATGATTAGTGATGATGAGCATCTTTTCATGTGTCTATTGGCCATCTGTATATCTTCTTTGGAGAAACGTCTGTTCATTTTTTGATCAGGTTGCTTGATTTTTTATTGTTGAGCTATGTAAGTTCTTTATATAGTATGGAGATTAACCCTTTGTCGGATAAATAACTTGTAAAAAACAGCCCACTAATTGGGAAAAAATATCATTTATATTTTTAATTTGTGATTGGGTTACTTCGTATGTTTCAATTGCTTATAATGCAATGTGATAACATAAAATTCTAGTCAACTATATTTCCTCTATAAGTAGAATTCTGTTCCTTTTATTCGCACTTGTAAAGAGTCTGCCTCTATTTTGATGTTTGACTGCTGACAGCTTTTAAGCCCCAATTCTTCTTTTCCTCCTGCCCCACATCTAGTCAAACTGATAAGAAAGCCCAGTTCTCTCTTCTTTGGAATGAGTGGGAAATTCAAATCACATGAGCCCCGCCATGCATGGGAACCCTTGCCCCTACCACCCCCCCCCCCCCCACTCCGCCCCCAGTTACCATAAAAACCTCAGGCCAGCCTTTTTTCCATACTATCTCAAGACATTTTTGGCCCAGCTTGAGGAGCCTGCCCTTTTCTCCCAGAAAGCCTCATTATGTGAGTAATAAACTTTTCCCAGCTGCTAGGTGTGTATGTGGTGTCATCATTCTCAACATCTGAACCAAATTTTGAGTCGAGGACACTCCTCATTATGCAGCATGGCTACAAAAACACTTCACTTTGGCATTCCATAGGTTACTTAACAATTATGCAGAGAACCTACCTAAAGTGCGGAGGAAAAGATCTCAATCGGTCTACATCATTTTGCTGAAGAAACAACACTTCGCATCATGTTAGATGTGAACTGGGTACAGCAACCTTTTAAGTTTATTTGCAATTACCAGCAAAGAAATAAAGCAGATCAGGTGATCTAATTTTTTTTCTCCTGAATATAAGGAGGACAAATAATTTATAGCAATAAGTATGATTAGCACAGTAGTTTAAAGCTTAAATGCTCAAATTCTAATAAACACATACACGCACATTCTGAGTAAGAAATGGTGCTTATTTAATGAGATTATATTTCTGGTAAACTAAAATAACCTTTGTGTTTAATATTTAGCAATTGTGCTCAAGAAAAACTTTGTGGTGAGTAGCTTAAGGTGGAATACAACTATCTCAGGGTTCTGCATGTTTCTTCCAAGTCAATAAAAGCAGAGACAAATACATTTTTTCCACTTTTTAAAGTACCTGATGTAATAGAATTATTTTCTCCCAAGATTTTATAATACATCGTTTCAACCTATAATTTATATTCTCAAAATAATTTACCCCAAATTATATGGTTTGCTTATTTATTCATGATTTATTTTCTTTTTAATTCCCATGTCAGAATTGAGTGGGCAATAGATCTTGGACATAGCATATAATCGTTGTTTGTCTGTTCAAGACTTTGCTTTCTTATTATATATTATTGTTTCTCTCCATAGTAGGATTGCCAAATAAAATGTACAGGATGCCCACTTAAATTCAAATTTCAGATAAATAACAAAATTTTTTTCATGGTCACATTTAGTATAAGTATGCCCCATGCAATATTTGGGACTAAGACAAAGCAAACTACCACTGTTGCTTTTCTTTGTAGGTCCCTGTCCTCTTAGGCTGGCTGAAGATGGAGCGGTAGCCCTCTCAAAGGTTTTTTTAATCCAATATAACTTGGTTATAATGAACTCTTATTTGTTTTTTTTAATCTGAAATGCAAATATAACTGAATGCATTGTACTTTTATTCATTAAATCTGGCAACACTATTCCCTATCACCCAAACTCAATTCACACTTTCATTTTGTATATCTAAATATGTATTGTTCCCATCTATGTTTATTTATACATATGCATATTCATAAGGTATTGTGCATGTTTAGAATTCAAGTAAATATTATTGGGCTTTAAATCACATTCTGTTTCCCTTTAAGTGTCATTATTTTTGTACTCTATCCATGTAGATATAGCTCATTTCATCTGACCAATAGACAGTATCCCCACTTAGCCATGGCTACAGCTCACTTACGTTTTCCCCTAAGGATAACACCTAGGACATTTCAGTTCTGTGCAAAAAGCAATGCTGAAATTATATTCCTGTGCATGTGCCCCTCTGTTCCCCTGATGGAATTTCTCCAGGGCATATAAACTCAGGAGTGAAATCCCACATGGGGTATATATTTGTTCATTTTACTACGAACTTCCAGATAGTTTTCCCAGAAACTACTTCAGTTTACATTTTCAGCATAAAGACGTGAGATTTTCTTTCTCTTCATCTTATCCAGCACTTGATATTATTAAATTTTCTTTTTTGTCCATATGGTGAGTATAAAGTATTAAGCATTCTTTTAATCTTTACTTTTCTGATTACTGACGAGATTGAACATCTTCTCATTGCCTTTTTCTACTAGATCACATTTTCCTGCTTCTTTGTGTGTGGAGTAATTTTGGATTCTATCCTTATATTTTGAATATTATGTTGTAAGGAGCCTTTGAGATCAAAGGTCATTATTCCTCAGAAGAGTTGTATTCATTTGTTTGTTACTTGGTTAAACAGACTCTTCTACAGAACGCATTAGCTCTGATCCCTGTATAATTGATGGCGTCTTTATTTTTTGCTGAGCTAGGCTGTTTGCTGTCTGTGTTGTACTTGTGTAATTCACTGATCAGAGATTGGACAAAGTTGTTACCAAGATGTACAACCTGATGGCAGTTCACTTTTCCTGTCATCTTCTTTCAGATAATTCCCTCACTTTTGGATAATTACGGTCACTACTCCAGCTTATTTCTTCCTCATACAACACAGATGACATGTTTTTTCTTGGAGCTTCAGTCACCTTGCGCGTGCCATGACTGGAGCCCACCCTCAGGCCAATGCTGCTAAAGTGAAGAACTCCCCCATTCCCACCTCTTCTTTCAAGTGTGAGCTCACCTCCAAAGTCTGCCTTCAGTAGTTGCTTTTTAAATTCTGGTCAGAGTGTTATAGTTGTTATCTGCAGGTAGATTGATCTACGTTGAAGTTACTGTGTCATACATGGAAGCAGAACCCATTATCCACCATTTTATATTTCAATAATTATGTCTTTCACTTCTAGAATTTCCATTTAGTTCTCCAAAAAATTTTTCTGGTTACTTTTTATATTTTCTTCTTTCTTCTATATTCTGTAATACAATTTTCTATTTCTTTTTTTCCTCTGGAGGAACATTCGTCCTAAGCTAACATCTGTGCCAATCTTTCTCTATTTTGTATGTGGGTCGCCACCACAGCATGGCTGATGAGTGGTGTAGGTCCGCACCTGGGATCCAAACCCACAAACCCGGGCCACTGAAGTGGAGTGTGCAGAACTTTACCCACTTGGCCATGGGACCAGCCCCTAATTTTCTATTTCTTTTACTCTGTATATGATAATTCTAATATCTAATGTCTCTGGGAATGTAACTCTTCTGTTTGCAATTTCTATTGCCTTCTCTTTCTTGGAGATTTGTTTCCATGTGTTTTTTGTAATATTTTCTTTATTGTAAATTGATAATTCCCTCAATTTAGTCTGTGGAAACCCTAAGGGACATGGGTTGAGCATGCTTTTCTCAAGACAAGATTTCAATTTGTTTTTACTGCACGTTTCATATACTGCCAACATGGACTGACATTCTTCATTCATTTATTCATTCATTCATTCATTTATGTGGGCCTAGTGATTATTTTATTGAAAGGATAGTCAGGGCTGACTTCAGGGGTGTGTGACCTGTGCAATCATGCAGGGCCCTGCACTCAGAAAGACGTCATACTTGGTGTAATGCCCCGTGGTCATCTTAAAATTCTTAATAATTTTTAAGCAAAGAATCTCACATTTTCATTTTACACTGGGCCTCACTGTAGCTGGTCCTGAGGATAGTATACTATATGAGTTTCACATTAGAACGTGCCTCTAGCCATAAATTTTAAAGAAATACTATTGGTTTTGTTAAAAGTATTTCCATGGTACAGGGGCAGAAATAAATAGGCTCTCTCATTGCTTCCACTTAAAGGCAGATATCCTCCTGCCCACACTTTCACGGAAGTTGTAATTACTAAATCTCTCTACTTCTGCTCCCTCACTCTAGCAGGCTCTAGTGATGTGCCCAGATTCCCTCCAATCCATTTTAACCTAAAAATCTTCAGAAGACTTCTGCTTCCCTTGAACTGCTGGGCGCATTGTTCTGGGTTTGCATGGAGAAGTAGACGTTCCTAAAGATTCACCCCCAACCTCCCCCCAGCATATCCTTAGCTAATTACTGATAGATGCAGGACTTTGAAAACCCAGTTTCTTTTCCTGAGGCCAGGATAAATAATTATAATATTATATTAATTCATCATAATAATGATTCATCTCAATATTATAATAATGTTAATATAATAATATAACATTATAACAATAAGTATATGAACTTATGATATTAACTTACAAAAATAAGAATCTATAATAACTAAATACTAGCATTGGAATCCCTCTGTGAGACCAGGTTGAAGCTACCTTACCAGGACTTCGCCTGAGCCCACACCTTTGCTTGGCTTTCTCTTCTTTCCTCTCCTATCTTCTCCATTCTGCTGGCTTCCTCCAGCGGTACATCCTAAAAGTCCTGCTCAATAATACTTATTTTGGGGTCAGTTTCTAAGGAATTCACTGACTTGGCATGGTCCTAAAGACTTGTCTCCTGTTCTCTCAAGCTGGACTATGACCGCAAATTCTGATTTCCCGATTTAGGTTCAGATCCCAGGAAAGCATGGGTTTGCAAGTTCTCATGCAGCCGTCTCTGTAGTTTCAGACCTCTTTCCCTTTATTATGCTTTGCCCTTGGGGATTTCCTGTGCTTTCTTATGACTCAGAAATGTATTTAAAATAAATTTGCTGTAAATTATCCAGAAGGTGTGTATTTTAAGGCAGCTTAGCTATTTTTAGAACACTTGGACTGTCGTACTGCTGGAAGTATAAGACTTTGCTCTTTATTTCTAGATTTTATGTTGAATGCTTAGTTCACGTATTTTTGGTTTTTCTATTTTTCTCATTGATGGATTAAAAGAGGTATAGGTATCTATCTCTATATATCTATCAGCATGCCACACATTGTTATGCATTATTTCATTGTCATCTAGCTCTAAGTATTTTGTGATTTACTATATAACTTCTTTAACACAGGGGTTTTCTATAAGTACCTTATTGGTTTAAAGACATAAGTAATTTAAAATTCTATCCTTTTGGACATTCATTTCTAACTTTATATATTTTATGTGGTAAGAGAAACTGTATGGCACAATGTTAACTCTTTAGAATTGTTTAAAGATACATTTGAGGTCTAGTACATGATAGGATTTTGTGACTGTTTCAGTTGTTACAGAAAGTTCTCTATGTATCTCTGGATTATCCTCATTAATCAGCTCAAACAAATCTATGATCTTGCATATTTTTCTCTATTCTTTCATCAATTTCTGAGTGATGTGTTAAATTCCCAACACAAGATTAATCACTGCATTAATCTGTCGCTTGCTGACTTAAAATAATTTTGAACTTAGATATAGTTACATGCATGTATTCGCTGAATGCTCTATCTTCTGGATCTATGACTGTTTTTCATAGTAGGCAGCGTTCCTCTTTGTCACTGAATATGCTTCTGCCGTAAAATCTATCTTGCGCTCCACTAAGATTGCTGCTGTATATTTCTTCTGGTTTACGTTTGCCTCACATTTTTACATTAACTTTGTTTTTCACCCTTGTATGCCCATTAAAAATGTCTCCACAGAAATCAGTGATGAAATATAAGTTTATTATATGTTTGTTGTTGCTGTTTTTGCTGCGGTTACGTAACACAATCTGAGTATTGCAATCTTTGCTCAATGAGTTTAACTAGTTTTTATTTATTAAAAGTTACTTTATAATAAATGTATAGTATATAATGTATATGTGTGTATGTAAATATTATGATTTGTTTTTGCCTCTTAACTTCATGTTTTCTAATTACTAAGCTCTTTTGCTTTTAGTTTCATTTCTTTCTGCCTTCTATTGGAGAAATTGAATCTTGACTTAATGATATCTACACTTAAATTTACTTTTTCTTCTCAATGCTCAAAGTTTAGCAATATGTGTATTTCTCCCAGAGCAGCTCTCATCTCCCACCATCACTCTTAAATTTCCAAATTATTAGAAATATTTTTATAAGTAATTCCTTATTTGGGATATAATATACCATATAAAAGTCTTTATTTACTTGTATTTCATATGCTTTGTTGTTAATTCCCAGATTTATGCTTTATCTTGCTATGATATATCCATCAAGAGCTCTTTCAAAGAGGCTTAATGTAGTAAAATTTCCAAACAATTTTGTATGCATAGAAATATTATTATTACATCCTCATTCTTATGGGCCCAGCATGCTTCCACTGCACCACTCTGCTCCCCTCATCCTCCTTCTTAAGGAGTACTTAGTTGAATGCAAAATTCTGAGTCCCAAGTTCTTTTCTTCCAATACTTTGAAGATGCCACACCAATGACTATCGCTAAAGCACTTAGATTGAAAAGTCAGGTATGATTCAGGAAGTTAATTTCTCCTGGCTTCCAAATGCTGCATTTGTAAAAGGACAAGGGGGTAGATTATGTGTAACGGGTTTTGCGTTAGTTAGAAATATGACTGGCTGCGAGGAAAAACAATTATTAAGAATGAGTTAGTAAACACATTGGAATTTGTCTCATAAAAAGAAGTCACAGGACAGGAGATTCAGAATTAGTTCATAGTTCAACAAACCCACCAAGAACCCAAAGTCCTTGAATCTTTAGTAAAGGAATGTCTACTTTCCCAATCTTTAAAGTAAAGGGATTGCCCTAGATGGCTACTAAGATCTTTTCTAGTCACAACATTCTATTGTTTTACGAAACAATAACATCACACAGTACAATCAGAGGGGCTCACAATAACCCAGAGTTTTCAAGAAATTAATGTATTATGCAGTTTTATAGAGGCATTTAATGAAACTGAGTATTTTTGTCTTACAAAGCCTGACAGATCACCCAGACACATATACATGGGGGAGAAAGTCTTCCAGAGGTCTCTGTATTTCAAGATCTAATTTTCAGCTTTCTCCATTAGAAATAAAATTGCTAACATACTCAGTTATAATCCAGCTCTTAGATACTGGCTTCCATTATTGAATTTGTGTGAGACTGACCTATAAATACTAGGATGTCAATGTATTCAATTATAATAAAAAGAAAATAATCAAGGTACTTGCCTGTGTCTTCTGTGTATTGAATTCTCTTCCGATAGATAATTTAACAAAGACAGATATGTTTATTTTCAGAATGTGGTTTGGTGAACATGGGTACAGAGCATAAATATGCATTCATCCGTTTGTTCATTCATTCAGGTATACTTATTCAGAGCATACTATGTGGTAGGAATTTCTGAGAAATTCAAATAAAAGGGTAAGCATATTTTTTATTTAAAGAAAAACTACACATAGTAAATACACAAATATTAACTGTTTGGTTCAATGAATTTTTCAGGTCTGTATCTGTGGGGCTACCTTCCACATCAAGATACAGTATTTGCAACAACTCAGAAAGTCCTCTGTTGTCAATATTCCCCCCAACTTCTTGACTGTTATTCTGACTTCTGGAACATTGGATACATTTTGTCTGTTTTTGAATTTCATATTCATGAGATTATAGAGTCTTTATTCTTCTATGTCTTTCTTCTTTTGATCAAGAGCATATTTTAAAGACTCATCCAATACCATTATTTGTATCAATATCTCATTCCTTTTAATCTCTGAGTAATATTTCATTATGTGAATATACCACGATTTATTTATTTATTATGCTGTTCATAGACATTTAGTGTGTTTCCATTTTTTCATATAATGAATAAAGCTTCTTGTAGAACCATTTTATGGACACATGCCCTTATTTCTCATTGGTACATACCTATGAGTGGAATTTCTTGGTCACAGGATAGGCATATCTTTGATTTTTTTTTTTAGAAACTTCAAAAGAAGTTTTCCAAACTGATTTTGACGTTTTAGATTTCCATAAGTGATGCATAAGAGTTCTACTTTTTCCAGATTATATATTTACTTCTGCAGTAAAATTTAACTCAGCAGATTTGGGGAGCTCAAGCCCTGCACATTCCAACGAATCAACAGGTCCTTGACCAACTCCCGGGAGACACTCTCTGAGTCCAGAAGACCCTGCCTGATAAGAGCGACTTTGTATACCTGGGGCCTTAGACCGTGCCAGTTTATGCTGAAAATGTGAGGTATGGTGGGGAACTTGGCCCATGCTGTATTGATCTGACCTCTGGAGGGGCTGGAAATCAAGTAAGTAAGGTCAGCCACATGGGTTCTCAATGCCTGGGAGACCAAACCCAATAAAATATCTGGACACCAAGGCTTGGGTGAGCTTCCCCGGTTGACAATATTCCCTATGTTTTGTCACACGTCATAGCTGGGAGCATTGATCACTTTTCATACGACTCCCTGCAAGAGGACAGCTTGTGACTGTTCTCCACTCGAGAGTGCTATATAACTTTGACCATGTTGCTGATTTTAATCAGTATCCTTTCACTGTAGCAAACTGTAACCATGAGTGGAGCAGTTTCTCTGAGTTCTGTGAGTCCTTCTAGGAAATCAGTGAAGCTGAGGCTGCTCTTGGCGACCCATGACACAGTATTGTTGATCTTGAAAAGCTTAGCCATTTTGGTACTTTTAGGAAGGTATCTCATCATAGTTTTAATTTGCTTTTCTCTGAAGACTAACGGTGTTGTGCACTTCTCCATACACTTACAGGTCATGCTGATATTTTTTTCTGTGGGGTTCTTGTATAAATGATTCACTTTTTTTTAAATTGGTGCTCATCTTTCCTCTTTTTGATTTATGGAAGTTCTTTATATATTCTACTTATGAGATCGTCATCAGATATATGTATTTCAAATATCTTTTCCCAGTACTTGGCTCGAAGCTTTACATTCTTAATGATATACTTTGATGAGAAGTTTTAACTTGATAAAGTCTAATTTATCAAAATGGATAAAGAAATTCTTTACTTTCTTTAAGAAGCTTGATTGCTTTGGCATTCATGTTTAAGTCTGTATCTTAAGTTAATTTTTGCATATGCTGTGAGAAAGGGGTTAAGCTTCATTTTTTAATATGGGTCAGCAGTTACTTCAGCATCTTATTTTGGAAAGACTGCTCTTTTCCCCTGGAATTTCTTTGGCACTTTACTGAAAATCAGTTAATCACATGTGATCATCTACTTTTGGATTCGTCTTTTTTTCCCCACAGATTTATCTTTATGTCAATACCAGGCAATCTTGATTTAGGGCAGAATTATAGTGAGTCCTGGAATCTGATGGTATAGGTATAGTAAAAAACTCCTTTTTACTTCTTGATATTTTCAGACAGTATCAGCTTTCCAACTTTGTTCTTCATTTTCAAGATTGTTTAGGTTATGGCCACGCCCATATCAATTTTAGAAGCAACTTGTCCATATCTATTTTTTCTAAAGTACCTTGTGATATTGACCAGGATTGCATTCAACACACAGGCTAATAGAGAATTGCCATCTTAAAAATATTTAGTCTTTAAAATCTTTTAACATAGTGTGTTTCCCGTTAGATACTCTTTAGGCCTTGGGGTGTTATTTTTTAGTGTGGAGCTCATATATTTTTGATCAAATTTATTATTAAGTATATGATATGATGCTTTTTAGATATTTTATTATATTTCCAAGTGCTTGTTGTTACTGTATAGAAGTATGACTGATTTTTGCATATAGATTTTGTATCCATTATTTTGTATCCAAAATAACTGATTAGTTTGCAAATTCCTTTGCATATTTTATGCATAAAATCATAATATCTGTGAATAAAAAAAGATTTACATCTTTCTTTCTAATCTTTATGCATTTTGTTTCTTTTTCTTGCCTCACTGTACTTGTTAAAACCTCTAAATGAATACTGAATTGAAGTAGTGACAGTGGGCATCCTTGTCTTCCTTCCAATGCTAGAGGGCAGACATTCAGTCTTTTGCCATTAAGTATGATCATATCTGTAAAACTCTTTATATAAAATCCTAATCAGATTGAAGAAGTTCTCTTTGGTTTCTAGTTTGGTTCTAGAAAGGTTTTGTTTGGTTTTTATCATGAAAGACTGTGTGAGGTTTTATCTTTCTTGCTTTCTAACTAAATTTTGCTATTTAGCCCTCTTCCTTTTCAAGGGTTTAGGCCAAGACTATAAACACAAAAATATAAGATATATAAGAGCAGGAATGTGTGTCTTTTTTTTCACTAGTGTATATTAAGGATCTAGAATAACATCTAAACTATAGTAGACATTCAATATAAATATTTATCAAATGAATGAATTATGCCAATTGGAACAAATGTTTTACAACTACAGTACTTCCCAGTAAAACTGAATTATAGAAGATAGTAGGGACCCGAGGCAAAAAATCTGACTGACTCCTCCTTTTCCTCTGAACTGAAACAATGGTCTGCCTGGTTTAGTTACAGGCTTAAACGCAGAAAGCAGAGGCAGGTTTATTACATGGAGTCAAGACCCAGAAAGCACAATCCACTATGCTTGAGAGAGGGAAGGAGTGGAAACAGGGTGGAGAGACAGAGACAGACAGAGATGTTTCTGAGATCCTACTGATAACAAGGATAAGTCAGAAAAGGATAAGTCAGAGCAAATAAAAAGATGGACAAGGAGACAGGAGTCTGTTTTTGAAATTCCTGTAGGAAGGTAGAAGCATTGGCAGAGGAGAGGATGGGAAGGGAACGAGAATGCTTTTTAGAAGAAGAACTTAACGCCTTTTGCTCTGCATTCTTCCTTCTCTGATGATGAAATTGCTACCTGCCTTTTTTGTTTATGTTTATCTGTCAAACATTTTCCTGCCATTTTAAAGTTATTTTTTTCTGTATAATTTTAAGTACTCTGCTAAAAACCTAAGGTTACATTTTGTGTTTTAAACCTTATATAAGCATTCGTCATTTACTTATTTTATTATACAGAAAACTGTCCTTTAACTGACACTTTAAATGATAGAATAGTGGTGATTGCATTATATTTGGGACATAAATGATTATTTCGTGATGCAGTAATGACCCAACTATAAAGTAAGGGCTCACCACTACAGACTGCATTTGAAAGACAGGAAAATTGGTTGTTTTATATATTGAAGATATCATAAATTTCACAAAATAAATACCATGTATGACTGCACCAGAGATACTCAAGAAGTGCAAACTGGAAGGGAAAATTGACCGACAAATTTGTAACAAAAGCAAGAACTTAACGCTAGTGGGATTTTGTTTCTATTGAGAATTTATTGAAGCCTCTTTTAGCGTCTAAAAATGATGTTAAAATAAATGTAGTTGATAATAGCTGTTAATGTTAATTGAGTGGCTGCTCTATATGAAGCGCTGGTCTTAGAGTTTTACATGTACTAATTTATGTAATCCTCACAAAGATCCTATAAGATTCCACACTATAAGGTGGTACACACAATACTGTCATGCAAGACATAGAAATATTGAAACCCATCCATATTGCTTGGTAAAGAACAACTCTTTCATTATTGAGACCACAGGTCACCAAATAATGTCACCCAGCCGTGGTCAGAGAGGCAAGTAATGGGATCTTGGAGTGATGCTAGATGGTAAGAGGGAAGGTGACTGTTGAGCCAAAAACTAAGGCTACAGGGATAGCTCTGGCAGGAGTATCTCCAGTACCTGCTGGCTGCTTCTGGGAAGCACATCATTGGCAGAGGCATCTGATTAGGTGGCAAAGCACGTGTTGTCAATAGCATCATTGTCAGCATGGATCGAGGTTCAACCAATACAGGATGCATTAGCATCTAGATGAATACCTGGCCAAGACTTACAGGTGACCCATCTCCAGCCACCTTCTTGTTGCACAAAGTGTTAGATACTGACGACCTAATGATAATCAATTTAGTGGGGCTGTTGGGCTGCAATTTTGATGCAGTCGTATGTCAAATCGTGGTTTAATAGGAGTCTCATTTAGCTAGTGACAGCTCAAACAAAAGATCACAATAACAGTTTCTAAAAATCAGCAAATGATTTGTGAATTAATAAAATTATTTGATGAAGAATTTGCCCTATAACATATTACTTAGTAAGCGCTTTACTATATACTTTGTGTGTATACTTAGAAAATAAAAGGGAATATATTTTAATGTATGCATTTATTTAAATAATAATTAAGTCACTTTCCTAGTGGATGAATATTTTGAATGTTACATCCGGGCTCTGTTTTTACTCTTTATTTTACAGATGAGCAAACTAGACACAGAATAGGTAAGTAGTTTGCCAAGGTTAGAAACTAGTAACTATCAGAGCTGAGATTCAAACACAAACAGATCAGTTCTGGAGTTTATGATCTTAACCACTCTATCTTACCGCTTGTCAAACTATCTTTCTGATAAGTTGTTTTCTCCACCGCTTTTTGTAAACATGTCATTTTAATACTATCGCAAAATGCTAAATTACTTTTTTCAGATAATTAGCGCATATTCAAAGTTCTGTTGTTTTGTCATAAATATTAATAAGAAGCTGCATTTAGGTTCTTTCATTACTAAAATTGGTTTGTTTTTTGGGGGGGAGCCTATATTCAGATCAACCCAGAAGCAAAGCAATAACAGATACTTAGCACATTCTTCAATTAATTGGCAAGATATATTTAGGTAAAATACAAGTTTTTCTAAGATAAATATTCTTCTTAAATTTGTTTTTCTTTTTAAATCCTAAATTTGTACTATGCCATATGCACTAAAACATTTTGAGGTTAAAATTTCTAAACCCTGGAAAAAATTCTTAATCTAATAATTCAAGTGCTGGATATTTCAGTTAAATGATTTCCCATTCAGCTACTGTGGTTGATACTTGTTCTATTAATCTCTTTTGTGCTTTCTTGTTTTTCTGCTTCCTTGTTCTTTATGTCATTTTCAATAAGAAGAAAGTTTCATTTTCTTTTGTCTTCCAAGTGTGCTGGCAAATTCATACGTCTTGTTTTTGTAACTCTTCATATAGAAATTGCTAAGTTTCTCAAAGTTCCTGTTAAGCTCTAGTTCTCTAATTATCAGTGGCAAATGAAATGTAATAATTTCTTTCTAAAATACAAGATATAGAAGTCAGTACATTTTATTCACTTTCACCATTATCTGATCCCCTACAATACATGTTTCACTATGTTTGTAAAAGTAATCTGGAATTGTAAATTGCTATTATTGTTATAGTCATGTATTGTTATTATTAAATATCTTATGATTGCAACTGATATGAAACATCACTAAAACACCATGTTCTTGTCCCCCAGCTTATGAAATAAAGCTTTATGAAGACAAATAAAATCTTCTCTATGACCATCAGAGGTAATTGCTATCCTGAATTTAGTGTTTACTCCATATACACCTTAATATATGTATATATATATATATATCCATAAATTATACATAGTTGTCTTTTTCACATTTTTAAGCCTTATGAAAATGATGTATTCTGCAACTTGCTTACTTCACTTAACATTATGTTATGAGACTATCTGTATTGATATATGTATGTATCTTCACTGGAATAATTTAAAAGTGGTATTGAATAGACTGCAACTAATCTGATCATTTCCCTGCAAATGGACATTTAGCTTCTTTGCAGTTTCTTGCCCTTACAAACAAGATGGCTGTAAAGGTTCTTACACATGTTTTCCTGTGAAAGAATGTCTAAGATCAAAACCTCAGAATGAAATTACTGAGCCATAGATCTGACTTCACACAGACTTTGACTTTGCTAGATGGTGCCAAATTCTTCTCAAGATGAGAGCAGCAATTTACATTCCCACCAGCAGTTGGAGTTTCCAATTCCATTCACATCTCTGCAGACACTTGGCTTTGTCAGAATGTTTCATTTTGGCCACTCTGTTGCATGTGAAATGTATCTCATTGTGGCTTTTAGTTTTACTTCCCTGGTTACTAGCAAAGTTGGACATCTTTCCATTTGTTGATTGACAATTTGAGTTTTCTTTTAACTGTACATTACCTATTCATTTTTTTTCCTTTTTGGTTGCCTTTTTCTTACAGATAACTATGTGTTATTCTACCTTTTATTCTGGTTACAAAATCCTTATGTGTGTTACTGAAATCTTCTCCAAGACTACTACCTGTCATTTTTATAATGTCTTTTTCTGCAAAGAGGTATAAAATATGAAAACAGTCACTGCACCCTTTCTTCTTTAATGATTTGGGTTTTGTAGAGTCATGTTTAAGATATTTCCTTCTTAAGGTCATATTTTCCTTGGAAGTTTTACTTTACACATTAAGCCTTTATTTCATCTACAATGTATTTTTGTGCATCACATGAGGTAGAATTATGTCCTTTTTATATGTGTGTAACAAACTATTGAAGCAACATTATTGAATAGTCTATTTTTCCCCTTTGGTTTTAATGCCCCCTCTGTCATATATCACATTTCTGTATATTTGTGTGTGTTTTTCTGGGTTCTTTATCATATTCCATTGCTCTAGGTCTATGTTTCAATTTGTGGGACAAGATTATATTTGCTTAACTGGTATATGTCATAATACACCTTGATATCTCATAATGAAGCATATATTATATAATTTTGTAATTCAAAAAATTGGAAGGGTCTCTTTGCATCAATTTTGATCAGACCCTTTTCAATCTGAATACCAGGAAAAAAAAATCAGCTCAGGAAGATTTTCTTTTCTGTTTTTTTTTTTTTTTTAAAGAAAATTAGCCCTGAGCTAACATCTACTGCCAATCCGCCTCTTTTTTGCTGAGGAAGATTGGCTCTGAGCTAACATCTGTGCCCATCTTCATCTATTTTACATGTGGGACACCTATCTCAGCATGGCTTGATAAGCAGTGCATGCGTCTGTGCCTGGGATCTGAACCTGTGAATCCCGGGCCATGGAAGTGGAGCATGAGAATTTATCCACTATGCCACCAGGCCAGCCCCAGTAGGATTTTCTTAAATTAAGTTTTTGATTATTAATGCTTCAGAACATCTACCAAGCTGGATTTCCAATTTTAGTCCTCATGTCTAGTGTCCTCTGTTTGCATCCATTTGTCTTTTTCTTCTGTGTTTCTGGAAAGCTTATCAATTGTGTCCTGCACCTATCTGATAGACATTTTATGCTTTACACTTGGCTCTCACTTTCTCCCTGATAGACTTTAACTTCATTTCATTTGCATTTCTGTGGTCCTTCTTTACATCCTCTAGCTCACTTTGCAGTTGATTCTCTTACAGTTCCCATCAACCTATTCTCTCCTTGTGGCGTTCTGCACCTGTCTCCTAGAACCTTCTCCCTGTGTTCTATACCAAGGATTCCAAACAGAGTCCAAATATTTAATTCTGAGTCTTGCAGTAGATAATTCTCAGATATACCTTTCTCTTAGACTTCAGGATTTTCTCCTCATTCTTATTCTCTATTATTTCTTTATAAACTCTGTATTTAGGCTGTCTTCTAGACTCAAAAGAGACGAGGTTTTGAGAACCATCAAGTGTCACTGTTTGCCAGCAGGTGGAGTATGTGAATTGTCAAGGCTCTGGCTGGATACCCTTCTCCTATCCACACCCACTGGACAGGTTATTATTTTTCGCTTCCAGTGCAGTTTCCCAGATACAACAGATATTCTTCTAATGCAATTTGTCTACACTTCGACAGGAAGAGGGCATGGTGTTTTCCTCCTGACTCTATTATTTGTTGTTTGTTTTTGTTTTTGCACTTTAATTGATTGGAATTTGTTAAAATCTGTCATCTCCAGAATACTCTCTTTCACTAGACGTTTAGTTCCAGCATGGCTAGAGGCCACGGCTAATAGACTTTGACATCTACATGTCATACCTCAAAACGATAGTCTGTGCTCTGTCTTCAATCCCCTATTCCATGCTCTCTATCCACTCCAATCAGACTGTCAGCCCCACCACTGCATTAAAACAATTCATGATAATTTACCAATGACTTTCCTCCACAATGGTAAATCCAGTGATCGGGTCTTAGTCCCCATCTTAGCCCCCATATGACATAGGTAGCATTTGACATAGTTGATCATAGTCTTCCTCTTAAAGCACTTCTTAATTGCCTTCAAGAAAACACCACTTTCTCAGTTCTCTTCTCAAGTTAGCCATCCTTCTCAATCCCCTTTGCATTTGTCCTCAGATCACTGACTTCTTACTATTGAAGTCCTCAGATCAGGACTCAGTACACAGGCTTTTTCTCTTCTCTATATATACTCACTGCCTAGTATCACTAGTCTCATGGATTTAAATACAATTTGCCCACATATAAATTTTTATATCTACCCTGAGTGCTTCCCTGACTGGCAGACTCACTTATCCAACTGCCTATACAATGTCTTTATTTGAAATTCAGTAGGTATATCGAACTGTATGTGTCCATCACAAGAATGACTATTTTCTCCCTCATATCTGACCCTAAAACTCCCTTCTGCTTCTTAGTTAATAACTGAATTATTCTGCTGAGGTTGTCATAACAAAATACCATAGACTGAGGGGTTAAAATGAGAGAAATTTATTTCTCACAGTTCTTGAGACTGGGAAGTCCAAGATCAAGGTGCCAGCTGATTTGATTTCTTGGTAAGGACCTTCATCCTGGCTAAAAATAGGTGCCTTCTTGCTGTATGCACTCATGCAGAAAGAAAGAGAGCTCTGGTGTCTATTCCTCTTTTAAAAGGACATCAGTTCTATGGGATCAGGGCTCCACCCTTACGTCCTCATTTGTTTAACCTTAATCACATCCTTAAAAGTCCTATCTCCAATACTGTTTCATAGGGAGTTAGGTGAGGGCTTCAATATAGCAATGTTGAAAGGATACAACTTAGTCCATAGCAATGACATTTGCATTCTTCTAGTTGCTCTAGCAAAATCCCTTAGAATATCTTTGACTTCTTTTTTGTTTATTTCTTTTACATTCTATGTGCAATTTATCAGCAAGTCTTGCTGGCTTAACCCTCAAGATATTTCCAAAGTTTGCAACCCTCTCACTGCCATGCCTACTACTCCAGCTGCCATAATTCTCCACCTGAGAATAGCCACCTGGCTGGTCCCTTCGCCTCTGCTCTTACCCGTCTCTCTACTGTTTCTTCATAACAGAGCAGCTGGGGTCACCACTTTCAAATATAAGTTGGATTATAGCATTTTCTCCTCAACACTCTCCAATGGTTTCCAATCTTACTTAATGTAAAAGGCAAGTCCTTACAATAAACTCCATCACTCTCTGCAAACCAGCTGACTGTGCCTCTCTGATCTTAATCCTACCAGCCTTGCCCTTGATTGCCCTTGACCCTATGCTCCAGCCACTTGGCCTCCTCATGGCTGTTCTCTGAACATCTCAACCAACCTCCCACCTCAAGGGTCTTTGATTTGCTGCACCATTTTCCAGAAACATCTTTTACAGAGATCCCCATGGTTCATACCCTCAGGAATCTCCTGATATCCCTGAATAAAAAGATAAATCCCAGAATTTCCTTTTCTTGTATCTTCATTTTTCTCGACAGCACTGATACTATCTTGTTTGTCATTTTATCCCATACTTAGAAGGTAACCTCCATGAAATCATGGTTGATTTTTATTACCTGCTTTATCTGAACCACCCAAAATACATGGCACACAAGGAATTAATAAATGTCTTAGAGGGGTAGCTGTTCACAATCCTGGTTGGTATACACCTTGAAACGAGGAGTTATCCCACTACATTTAAAACAGGCTTTCTTTTGTAAGAGGTCAGTGGAAGGTCAATGAGACAAAGTAAACTAGACAGGTGCATGTTCTTCCATCCAGCTCATCTGGTGTTGATTTTCTCATTTTTTTCCTCTTTTTTCATGATTCTTTTAGTGAAAATTTGGGACTTGCTTCAGGAGGGGCTGCTAGCCATTTGCAATTCTAAAGAAGCAATTTAAAAAAAAATTAACAGAGAGGATATATTGTTTTATGCTGGGTCAAACCTATGAGAAGGCTATTAAAGTTGAGGAGGGGTCAAGGTCATACTTTGAGTCATTTCTTCTGAAGAAAGAGTCAGAGAGGCAGTAGCAGCCAATACGAGGTGAGATAACTGCTAACAGTGGTGAGGCCAGATGTCAGCTTCAGTTTGTGAATGCCACTACTCTACCGTTCCTGAAAGGCATGGTTCTCTGAATCCAACACAGAAAATAAATGATTTTGGTGCTAGTACTGAAAATGTGAGAGAAATGACTCACTCGTCTTTTGCAACAGCATCCAATGAAGGCAGAGGTTTATGCTACCCTTTTAAAAAAGAGAAAAC
Source organism: Equus asinus (assembly GCF_041296235.1). Lineage (NCBI taxonomy): Eukaryota > Metazoa > Chordata > Mammalia > Perissodactyla > Equidae > Equus > Equus asinus. The sequence continues at coordinate 70,444,240 of NC_091801.1, read as the reverse complement.
AATAAGCATTGTAAACTACCCAGGAAAAATTTTAGTGTTGTTTTCCTTTAACATAAATAGCATCTACTTACTGCAGTTCAGTTTCAGACTGCAGTCCAGTTTCACTAGTTCACAAATTGCTGAAGATAGATGCCTATGAATCGCCCCTGGAAGCTGGATTTGTGGAAAAGAGCTTAATAGATTTAAAAGGTTGATTATGATTCTTTCCATTTCTCCCTAAGAAGTGTATACAGCTAAAGAGTGAGGTAATCGAAGCAAACGTCTATCAGTTCCAGAACAGACATTGGGAGACATGAAGAAGACAAGAGTAATATGCAACTAACATGTTTCACTGAAAAAAAGATAGCTTTCTCTATCTTTGAAGACATATGGCTTGCCTGATCAGTTAAATCTCCAGTCTAGCTACCCTGAAGGTATCTTCAAGTATAGTGACAAGGGGTAGTGGATTTTGATAGTCTGAGAATATGCCTACATGGAAAGGTGGTATGTAGCTCTCTCCCATTGGTTTTAAATCTACCCCAGATTGTTCTTTTTTCAAATAGGTCCTGACACACAACCCAGAGAAGCCCTTGAAGGCAGACATTGTATCTTATTCCTCTTTGTAAATTACATCCCTGGCATGGAGCAGGTATTCCAGAGTATTCAAAATGTCTTCTGAATATAGAAGTTAATCAATGTGACTGTTCAAAAATGTGGATGTTCAAATAGTTATTGAATAAATAAATAAATAAATAAAGGAACAAATGAATTTGACATTTATTGCACCTCAAGTGTTTGTATCCCTACTTTTCTCCACCTGCAGGCCATGGTCCACCTCCATTTCCAAAATCATTCACTATCTGACCCATACAATACATTTTACTTATTTAATTAGCCCTCTATCACACTCCTAAAAATATAAGCTCCATTAGAAATCAATGAATGTAGTCCATCCTATTAATAGAGCTATCCAGAAAAATTATACAACGTCCCCATTGATCAGAAATATATTTGGCAAAACTATCAACACCCATTCATGTTAAAACATTAAATAAAGTATAAATTTATGGATACATCCTTAGCATAATAATATTTTCCTTTGCCTCCAATAGGAAACACTGTAGGGCATATCATCTTTTCCACTGAGGATAGGAAAAAGACAAGCATGCCCACCATCTCTCCTATTATTGAACATAACACTGAAGGCATTATTAGCCAACCCAAGGAGACAAAAGGAAGCAATCAGGGACATAAGATTTGGAAAATAAAATGTAAATCAATCATTACTTAATAATGATAGAGTTATAAATCAGGAAAATTCTCCTTTCCTCTTTGTACCCTCTGCTGCTCTTGTCCAGTGCTGTCAGCACACCCACAGAAGGCCTGCTTCTTTAGAGCACACCATCTCTGGGCTTGACCCACTCTATTTGGCTTGGCAATAGCAGTATAAAAGTGTCAGAGATGCCACTTTGCTGTTAAACTCCAACTGCCTGCCCAAAGTTAAATTTGCTTCCCCTAAAATGAAGGCCATCAGGCATCCCCTGGATTGCATAATTTGGCAGCTACCCCTTGTGAGTGTAGATCTGCCAGTCAAGGTAAGGAAAATAATGGTGAAATGTAAGATTCCCAGTTCTTTACCCAGAAAACTACCTATTAATGGCTTAAAACAACACAAACATATCTTACAGCTCTGGAGGGCAGAAGCCTGAAATGAGAAGCCTGGGCTAACATCAAGGTGTCAACAGGGCTATGTTCCTTCTAGAGGCTCTAGGAAAGATTCCATTTCATTGCCTTTTTAAGCTTGTAGAAGCTGCCCACATTCCTTGACTTGTGGTCCCTTCCTCCATCTTCAAAGCCAGCAAGATTGGCCAGAATCATTCTCACACTGCCATCTCTCTGGTTCTTTCTTTCTTCTGCCTCCCTCCTCCACTTATAATAACTCATGTGATTACATGGGGCCCACTCAGAAAACCCAGGATAATCTCCCTATCTCAAAGTCAGTTTATTAGCTATCTTAATTCCATCTGCAATCTTAATTCCCCTTTCCATGTAACCTAGCATTTTCACAGATTCCAGGGATTAAGACATAGACATCTTTGGAGGACCATTGTTCTGCCTATCTCAGACATTTAGATGACAGAGCCTTAATTTTGCAAATCAGGAATCTGACATCAATACAGGTAAAATGGTCTGCCTGAAATCACATAGCTAACTCTAATCCTGTTTGAGCATGGACTAGAATCAAATGCTTCTATCTCTCAGACCACAATAATCTTCACATAGCAGACCCAACACACATTATATACTTTAGTCCTCCCCTTAATAAAAAAGAATATATTACTCCATTTATAGTATATGGACCATTTTAAAAGTTTACTACACAATATAGAAATTCTACATGCATTTTCCTTTTAAATTTAAAATACAGAGCTCAATAATATTTTTAGTATACTACATGGCAATGAAGATGACAGCAAAAACAAACGTAGGACTGAGATTTTAATGAATATTTCTGCCAGTGAAACTTGAAAACCCAAGCTCTGAAATATGAAGGAAGTTGTTCTTTTATTAAACATGCATTGAACTTGCACTTGTCTAAAGGGACTTCCTGTCACAACACTGAAATTCAGCGTTTGATCTCCAGGTTCAAATTTGAGCTGACACACTGCAGTTAACCCTCTTTTTGTAATTAATAAGTGTCTAAGCTTCTTTTTCTTGGAAAGGTCAGCATTCAGTAATATCAGTAAGAGATTCTCTTTCAGTGAGATGGCAAGGGATGTTAGCTCTTGAAACCACAGAAATTAGGGGAACTGAAGGGGTCAACACATTCGTCAGCATGACACTCAGGGACTGCCTTACACAGAGACTCTTCACTAATTTGTTCTTTTCTATTTTGACTCTAGGAAAAAAGTGCTTGTCAACCTCATTTAGAAGGTTATTCCACATTTCTACTTATTAGGTGCCCTTTTCACTCAATGTCTTTCTTTTTTATTATAACCCAGTGCTCTTGGTTATTATCTTTCACTTCCGTTCATACATTGCTTCATGAACTTGTCCAGATAATTTTGATCTGTGAAAAGAACCAATTAGCTTCTGTGTTCCCTAAAGAGGTCTTCAGCCTCTTTGGAGAAAGATGAGCTGGACAGAGGAGGGAATTAAAGGACTGACTCCATGGCTGAATTTGGGGCCTGAGGTTAAGAAAGAACAGGATTGTTCTCTCAAGAATAATCTGTTCATTCTTGCTCTGGTGTTGACTGGCCTTCAGTACCCATGAATCTCTGAAAGTCTCAGGTTTTCTGAGTTCTGAACATATCCAGGTTGGAAAACAGTTGTGGATGGGGAGGATTGAAAAGGATGCTACTGGGATATTGGGGAAAGTGAATTCAACATAATTACACGGCAAACCACCAGCTTCTTTCCTAGGCACTGAGAACATTGAGATAATAACATAAGGACCCCGTACTTCAAACTCTTAAAATGTAAATATGGAATAAATGATAGAATTTTTTAAAAATATATTTGTAAAAGAAAATTATAACTGTGTCGTGGTGGATGTTAACTAGACTTGCTGTGGTGATCCTTTCGCAATATATGCAAATATCAAATCACTATGTTGTACAGCTGAAACTAATAGAATATGTCAGTTACATCTTAATTTAAAAAGTATATATACACATATATTCACAATGTCACAAGAAACAAAGGAAAGAAGATGTCAATTCCAACGCCAGTAAGGGGAAAGGATGAGAAGCTGGAACAGTTTTATAAAAGAGAGACATTCTTTGCAGATAGTAATTGGTTCTTCATTTTAATTCCAGTTCCACTCAGTGTGGAGAGTCTTGAGTGTAATACTGAGAAGTTTGGTTTTCTTCTTTTTTTCTGTCTGGAGAGGAAAAGTGATTTAATAGAAGAAAAAAAGACTTTGTAGTCATATAAATTTGGTTTGAAAATCACGACTGTAATACACACTAATTGGGGAAGGTTCAAAAGGTATTTAACCATTCTTAATCTCAATTCCCTTATTAGGAAGGGTAACAGGCAAGGATGTCCAGATTATAGGCTTGTTTTGTCCACAAGATGAAAAAATATCTAGACACTTGGAATCGCCCAGCAAGAATCATGCAAATCTTAGGATTTCAATTAATAATAGGGATTCTATTCCTAGCTCTCTTTCTGCTTCCCTTGCTTTCTCCTTTTTCTCTTCATAATGGGGCATTATTACAGATAATAGAGTAAACAGAAGTGTAGTTAAGAACATAATACCCTTTGGACTATTATGGAGCCTGATTAACTTGCTTTATCACCTCTGTTCATTCAGTTTCCATCAAGATACCCCACCACTATTTCCAACACTCAATTCCATATTCTACATTACCATATTGAATTCAATAAAAACACTTCTCAGCTCAAAATAAGAGCTCTTCAGCGTGGGGTTCTAATCAATCCACAACCTGGTCCCTGTCTAATTCTCCAGCTCAGATATAAGACTATATATTTATTCATTCATTCAACAAATATTTACAGGATATCTAGTATGAGCAAGGTACTGCCTTAGGTGTTAGGTGATTAAACTCGATGATTTTGACAGGAAAAGATGATAGAGATGCAATTTAATACATTTAATTTTTCATTATGCCACTTTATTTTCTAAAATAAACACGTATTCATTTATCACTACTTTTAAAGAACATATTGAATCCATATTATCTTTACTTTATTAGTGAAGACATAAAGGCTCAAGAAAATCAAGTAAATTTCTCAAAATAAAGCAGGATAAGAAGCAGCCAAGCAGAATTTGAAACATAAAATTTAAAAATCTGTAATTTTTGTCCTTGGCCTTCGGGTTAAAGATGTTTTTCATCTGTACCTTACCCAATGCGTTTTAACAATGATTTTTATGTTTTCAGAAATATTTTCACTTAAACGACATTTAACCAAATATTTAAAGACTCTTTTTCCTACCTTCTATAGCCCAGTAAAGGAATTTCCTGCCTTGGCCAGAAAACACTGAAGGATACAGTTGAGCAATGCAGTTCCTGCATCTTTGTAATTATTTTCTGGCCTAGAGATCTTCTTTTGGGAAGGTTCAGAAGCATTATTTACACGTGACATTTTAAGGTTGGTAATCCTCTTCACAAATTTTCTTTTTTTCCAATGTCAAGGAAAAGAAAATCTCGTTGCATATATTTTTTTTATCTCAAGACATCTGAGACATGCAATCAATTTTGACCCATTGGGGGACCTCTATATACATTGAGAAAAGGTGTTCTCTGTTACTTTGGTAACAGTTGCTCCAGTTTTCTCACCACAACCAAGAAAGGTCTTAATGACTCAAAATTCCTCAAAAGTTTTCACTCATTATGTTGGCCAGACTGAGAAGTGACCTAATTGTTATGGAGTTGGTTTTGTTTTGATTTGATTTGTCTTCATTGTCTCCTTGAGTTCTACTACAGAGTGAGAATGTCACATTCGGCCAACCATGGACATGGATGACAACCAAAGGATAGGGAATGTGCCCCAAGTTATTTTAAGGAGCCCATCCTTTCTCCTCTAGGACTCTTTCCTAATTTGAGGTCATTTCTCAGAATTCTAGCTCTGGGGGACCACATCTGAATAACACCCAAAGCTGCTGGATCTCCTGAATTCAGCTTTTTCTGCTTTCTTCCTCTAATCTTGTTTTTCCTCAGATGTTTAGTGATTCCAGGCTGTGTGTTCATTTTTGTATGTGAGATTCCCCATCAGTCTGTCGGGTGCATCTCTCAGCAGTTTGGCTTGAAGGTAACTCCAGAACGCATTGCTGAGGCTATCTTCACTGAGTATGCTAGGTGTCTCAGAGTGACCGGGCATCTAGGATACTGTCCTTTATATATAACCCAAGCTCCCATGCCCTCTGCTTCCACATGGAAGCAGACATCCGGGTGAGGGTATATGCTACACGGCCAAGTACCAAGCTGTTTCTGTGGGTAAAACCAACGAACTGCTTTTTGCGTACCATTGATTTGTTTCCTACTCTGAGTAGAAGTCACTCCCAGGTGTGCAGCCTTTTTGTTGTCAACCTCAATTTTGTTATCAGACCGCCTATGGTGATTTTAGCTGTGGTTTCCCTCTTCAGTTCTTTGTTGTCTATTTTGTGTCTTTTGGGGATTTCTCATAGTTCCTGGTGCATGGAATGACTCTTTCATGTGCATCATGCTTATGGGTTACCTATTTACTTATGTGTCATTTTTAACGTTTTGCCTTTAGAGCAATAGTGGGAAGCTGTGGCAGATTTTAGACTCTGTCTTAAACAAATAAATTAAATATACACTCTCCATAGGCTTAAGAATCCACAACATCACCAACAAATCTTGACAGTTATCCCACTCTTTGCTTTGCCCTCCACAAACTGGGCAATTAAAACAAAGTCTGCCTTTGGGTCTACTCCAGGCTCATACCTGATCTGCTACGAGGGTAAGAAACAAAAATGAAGCTGTAGGCTCCTGTTCTCACAAGAATTCTCCCCTTTAGAAATACAAGTCAAAAAGTTAAAGGAGAGTATGTACTCTCCACAGAAAGGAGCTGGAACAACCCAAAATATCAGACTGTCTAACAAGACTCAGAGGAGTCAGAAATTTTTCCACTACCAGGCTTTGCTAATGTCTTCAAGGATATAAGCAATCACAAAACCCAGGCAAAGCAGGGAGTGGCCCAAGACCCCTGTGCTGCTCCCCAGGTCCTTTCTTTCCACATTGGATGAGCTCTGGCCCAGGTTAACAGATGCAATTTCTAAGTAGGATGTGTGATCACCTTATTAACACCTGAAACTTCTCCATTTTATCCTCTGGAGAGTTACCTATCTTATCCAACCTCCTCCAGGGAGGCACCCCTCATAAACCCATATATTTCAGATTTGTTTGCTGTAAACAATCCTAGACAACAAGGCACATTCTGCTAAAAATATTTTGTAGATGAAGAATCTCCTGCTATCAGAAGCCGTTGCGTTAGACATTCTGTTTAGACAGAATGTCTAAAATTAGTGTTAAACAGAGATTAGACTGCGTGACAAGGCTTCTTTCTTTCTCAGGAGCTTCTTCTCCTCATTCCACTCACTCCATCACCACCCACATAAAAGGAGTAAATGGACTGGAGAATTGCTGCATAGGTCCTTCCTTTCTAGCAAACAATCAACATGAAATCAATTTTATCTTACAAGAGCCAGTATTGCCTTCAATTCTGATTCAGCCAACAGTAGTAATAAATTGAATTGTTATTGTTGTTATTGTGGGTTTTTTTGAGGAAGATTAGCCCTGAGCTAACATGTGCTGCCAATCCTTCTCTTTTTGCTGAGGAAGGCTGGCCCTGAGCCAACATCTGTGCCCATCTTCCTCTGCTTTATATGTGGGACGCCTGCCACAGCATGGCTTGACAAGCAGTGCCATATCCGCACCTGGGATCCCAACCGGCGAACCCCAGGCCGTCAAAGCGGAACGTGCGAACTTAACCACTGCACCACCAGGCCGGCCCCTGTTATTGTTGTTTTAATTCTTACCTTGGCTCCTCTGAGAACTGAAAATTTAAGTAAAAAAGCACATAAACAGAGCAATTGTGAGAATCATTATATACGTAGGACATATTTTTCTTTAGTTAGTATTTCTAAAATATTATGTTTTTCAAAGCTTTTAATTGTCTGCCCTCCCACATACTATGTCATTAAATGTGTGAAATCCTAATTATTAAAATTTCATTCTTATAAATAAATGTTTCAATGTTTAGTAAATAACACATCTACTTAGAGAAAAACTGGTGATTTTCTAAGCCAGACGTAGAAAGGAGTTTTCATTTTGTCTGTCAACTCCTATCTTTTGATAGTGGCTACTTGGGACACCGTGTTGAGAAAGATTCTGAAGCTATTTTAGATTTAACAACAACCAAGAAAGTACTATGATTAATTAGTAATTTTGATCATGGGCATGGATCTTGCCATTTACGATCTAAGCTATAATTAGACGTAATAATTTACAATTTAGTTGGAATGAGGAATCTGAGAACAGTTTTGAGAGAGATGGAGATTATGATTTTATGCTCCCATTTGCCTGAGACAGTTCTCATTTTTGCCTATTGTCCCAGTGTAATTTTTTGTGGTAATTTTTAGTACTGTTCACTCTCAAAGTTGCCCTATGAAAATGTTGTGTTAGATAGCTATCCTAGTGATAGAATGCAAGAAACTGAATGGGGAGGCATTAGACTTAGGGTTCCGTTTATGAATCGAAATAACAGATTATAGAAAATAAGATTTAATAAGGGACTTTAGAGACAGGCAGCGGTGGGGGAGATGCAAGTATTAATAGTGTAGAGGATGGCCTGTTTAAGTCTTAAGATCCCCTCAAATGGGAGATCTTGGTTTAAATATCTTATTTCCCTCACTGGGTAACTGAAACTCAGAGAGGTTAATTTTAATCACAGAGCTTATTTGGGGCACATCTAAGGATTCTCAGATCGAGGCCTCTCACATACAGCATATTCATAACACTGCTTTTCATTATTTATCTTAGGACAGCTGCGGTGGGTTGAATAGTGCCTCCCAAAAGTTCACGTTCACCCAGAGTGTGACCTTATTTAGAAATAGGGTCTTTACACATGTAATTAACCTCAAGATGAAATCATCCTAGACTTAGGACGGACCTTAAATCCAATTGTTGGTGTCTTCATAAGAAGAGGAGGGGACATAGAAGACACAGACACACACAGGGGAGAATGCCATGTGACAACTGAGGTAGCGATCAGGATGATGAGTCTACAAGACAAGGAATGGCAAGGATTGTAGGCAACCAACAGATCTAGGAGACAGGAATGGAACAGATTGTCCCTCATAGCCTTCAGAAGGATCTAGACGTGCCAAAACCTTGATTTCAAACTGCTGACATCTAAACTTTGAGAAAACAATTTTCTGTTGTTTTAAGGCACCCAGTTTGTGGTGCTTTGTTACAGCAGCCCTCCTCATTCACATAAATTTCATAAAGGTACATTAAATTATAATCTTTAGAAGATAAGGATAAAATTATGTTTATTAGTGTGTCTTTTCTATTATGAAGGAATAAGTTCCAGTAGTCTTTTGATGGTATGGCAAAAAACCCAGAAAAGCCTGAATCCTGCTGCATAATTTATCTCTACTTTCTCCACTCTCCCTCCAGCCTCCCATCCTCTCACCCCAACCAAAGCCAGTTTCTTGGAGAGATACATATGAGGACCCATGGTCACAGAGAAAACAAAGTACTACTTCATTTAATGGAATAGCACCATTTCATCCCTAATGCAAAGCTCTGGTAAAAATTAGACTGAAGCCTATGTATCAAGCTCAAGGCTTATGTAGGACCTTTTGGTTCTCTCCATAGTTTAAGTCTTGGGATGGAAAGAAGAGAGGCAAATTTTAGATTGTGATTGAATGAGCCAGTTCCTCCTTTCTTGGAGGGAGGTAAGAATTAAGCGGGAAGATGTAGAATCTTCCTATCATGGAAAAAAATACGAGTGTTTTCTTCTCTCTGTTCTCCAAATTGAACCAGTCCCTTGCATATAGTTAGGCAATCAATAAATGTCTACTGAAATAACAAAATCAGTTCAAATGATACACATAAAATATATTACTGCTATCAATTTATTGGGCCTGGTTTTGTCTCGCTTTTACCCAGAGAGAAAGGAAACCTCAATGTGCATTTGCTTTTATGTCTGTTTGTTCATTTATTTCAAGCATATACAAAGAGATTATTAAATGGTAGTTTTTCTAGTAGGCACTGGAGATCCAAAGATTAATGTGAAATAGTTCAGGGAGCTCAGAAGCCAGTGGGGATATGTACAGAAAAATAAGCAGAGAATTATGATATTGTGATAAATGGCATTATATAGATATGTTCAGACTTCCATAGAAGAGGGGAGATATACCTAACTCTGAATGTCAGGGGAAAGAAGATAAGGAAAGGCGATACCTGAGATGGGTCTTGAATGATAAGTACAGTGGTCAATCAGAAGGATAAAGGACAAACGGTAGAATACTTAAAGCAGAGAAGAAAGTTTGCATAGAATCCTGTAGAGATGAAAGAAGCTTGGGTGAAAACAGAAGCCACACAAAGCAATTTAGACTCTGAGGCACTGGATGTGGGTAAGTAGAGGAAAGAGACGAGATTAGAATGGCAATCGGAGGTCATGCCTCGGTGGGTCAGGAGCAGCTGAACTGAATATTTAAAACTAAAAATTCGTAGTATTCATGATGATGATGGCATCTTCCAGAAAAGGCTAAACAAAGGTACGTTCAGCATATCCTGATGAAAGAGATTCACTCAAAGAGCACAGTGTCACTTACCTAGAAAGTTAATCAATAATAAATTTTTATTATAAATTAGAGAAATAATTCACATATTTCATGAATAAAATTTATATTAAAATTAATACGTATTGACTATTGTTCTAAGTATTTAACAAAGTATTATCTCACATAATACAGTAATCCTTCAAGCTAAGAACCATTATCTCCCCTCGTTTTACAGATGGGGAAAGTGAGGTATGGAAAGGTTATACATCTTGCGGAAAGTGATATACCTGGTCATGTCAGGATTCAAACTCAAGCTGTTAAATCAGGAGCACATCCATTTACGCCAGTGCGTTACAATGTAATGAGGGACAGCCGAGGCATACACAATGTGGGTGCTCGATGGATTTTGGTTTCAGTTAGGCCTGAAACCCAGGATACAAAATCAAGGGCAGTTTTACTAGAGTCAGAGAAGTCCTAAGTGAAACTCACATGAAATATGTTGTTTCCCTCTGCCATCTACTTGTTTCATTCTATGCATAGGCTAATTCAAACAGTCTGCTCTTATTGTCTTCTGTGCTGCCTGTAGAAAATTTTGTGATGAGTATAACCTCCTTTTAGTAGTTACTTACTAACCAATTTGTTCTTCGCTTTTTCAATCAGTTTATATTGCTAATGAATTATATCGTCTTCCACTGGTAGAGTCCTGAGTTCATACTTCCATAAACAAACCACTCTGAGTGTGAAACTCATATATGAGTAGGGTCTGGCTGAATTCTGATTGAGTAAAATCACTTGTGGTATGATAGGTGTAGCCATATAGACATCGCATGCTCTGTAGAGCATATAAATGCTTTTATGTGTTCTACGCGAATATCTGGCAATGTGTCTTTCAAGAGATTCTGTAAATGCAATATCCCCATATTCAATGTCTTTCTCTATAAATGCCAAAGGCAGTAACAGGGAAATTGAGACTGAGACCATTGTGAAAGGCTACTTGTCTTCAAATTTCAGCTCCACTACTTTCTAGCTGTTAGCCTTGGACAAGTTGCTAGTGTTTCTAGGCCTCATCTGGAGATGATAATTGTGCCCATCTCATAGGAATTTTTTAAGGATCAAATCTGATAATGCCTGTAAAATACTTAATACAGTACTTGGCTTATCATAAGCACTTCACAAGCATTAGCCATTATCATTGTTATTATTATAAGTAGCTGAAATCCATATACATTTATATTATGTCGATTACTAGTCTGCACTTACAGAGATGAAACAGGAACATAGAATTTTGCAATGATGGAGTGTCGCAAATTTTCAAGTAAGCCAATATTTGTTGTAGTCTTGTTTGCAAATTTGCACATGCAGTGGTTGTCTCTCTCATGGTGGCAAATCTTGTAGGTTGGTTTACTTAACATCTATTCCCAACTGTACCCGCCTCGTCATAGGAGGTGAGTAGACTAAATACTTGATTTTCCTGGCCAACTGATGAGATTAAGATAGAAATATTCTGGGAAGAGCTCCCCTTCTTAAATAGAAAGACAAAGCCCACTTAGTGCCCAGATCTTGGCTTCTAATGCTGTTCTCTAATAAAAGAGACCAGGGGTCCTGGGCGAAATGGCTCATTCTAAGATTCAGGCAGGAAATATCCACCTTTGCCAGAAAGTAAGGAAGTGCTCAAAACAACAACAATGGGGATATGTCAAGGGGACATAGGAGCCAACTGAAGGAGCTCCCAATAGCAAAAGCTAAAACACTTTGAGCAAAAAAATAAACAAAGTAGTCTTGGATTATAACCCAAAGCATAAAATAAATCTATATGAATGTAAATAAAGGGCTGGCTATATAAATGAATGAGAGAGAAAGAGACAAATCTCTTGTGTAGAATTCCAAATGTCGTTTGTGCTTTGAGAGATAGGTTTTATTTTATAGGTATTTATGAATTATTCATGATGATAGTGACACAGTCCTGAGATTGGCCCCTGTCTCAGCCCAGTTCTCATGTTAAATCTGCTTAACGAACCAATGCACAGCTGCAGAGCCGTTTCTTTCTGTATATCCTCTGTCCATCAACAACCAGAGCCTATCCTCTCTCTTGTGGATGAAGGAGAACCCGAAGACAGTGAGGGTGGTTGTTCCATGGGTAAATCAAGCAGGGCCAAGCGAAAGTTGAAGGCAGACACAGGCCTCCATTCTGCTGAATAGTCCACAGGCAAAGTCTGGCTGTGTTCAGGACACTAATGACAGCACCTCGAGTGTAGCCCCTCAGGATGGGACAAGACTAGGGCACAATCAGGAGAAATTGATCCTTTCTAGGGTGTTGATTCTACTCCTCCTTATAGTCCTTCCAATTCTGGCACCCTCATCTGAGATCACACAGTTCCCTCCCCCTTTGCACGTCATCTGTGCCCCATCCTCTCAATAAAGCCTCATGGATGGAAGCCTTGCCCTTCTCTTCATATATTTCAGTTTTGTTGTATATACTCTGAATTATTTCTATTGGCCACTAAGTTTTAGCATTTAGACTCTCAAAACCATCTTTCTGCTGCCACATCCTTTATCCAACACACTTAATGAACAGCCTAGCTTAAAGAGAACCAAACGATGACAGAACTAGAAACAAAAAATAGTTAATATTTCAAAATATCCCACTTCAATCTCTCTCTCTTTCCTCCTTTCCTCCCTCCAGCCCTTGAAGCATCCATATATTCCAAGGATCATAATGTAAGGTAGAAAGTTCCAAGAGCCTTATGGAATGTACGGATGAAATGGGGAGGCAGACAAAGGAGAGAGCATTGTCAGCTTTTACATAAATCTTGAAGGATGGGGAGCTGAACATGCAGAACTTTGAAAATGGCATACCTTGCAGAAAGAGCATCCTGGAACTAAGCAGGGAGCAGGCAAGTGCACATTTATAGCAACTATAACTTGGTCAGTTTGTTTGGAGCACAGGCCAGATTATACAGGGCTTCAAATGCCAGACAACGAGGTTCAGACTTTGCTGGACAGTGCTAGGAGCTGCTGAAGGTGTTAGGGCAGAGGTGGAGCATGTGAAGAATGGTGCCATGTAAAAATGTATTACTGATTATCTGAAGAACAGATGGATGAGGGTTGAAAACGGAAACAGCAACACTGATTCAAAAAGTGTCCTGTCAGGTGAGAGATGACAAAGGGTCCAAACTAGGGCTGTGGCAATGGAGATTGAGAATAGTATGATCATCCTGAGACTAGATAACAGCTGGATTGCAACAAGGGTCTGCTCTGTGCCAGACACAGGGTTTCAAGTTTTACCTGGATTATTTTGTTTAATCCTCATTACAAGCCAGTTAGAGTTATATTATTATCCTATTTTACACATAAGAAGACTTAGACTGAGGTTGGATGGCGGCCCTTGGGACAATCCTGGGTTATATCTTTTTTCCTAGAGCAATTAGTGAGGTAACTTCTCTCTGAGATGGCCACCATCAATTCATCTCCTTGTGTATGTAAGTGGCATTCCCCTATCAAGAAATGGCGTCTATTCATCCATCCCCTTGACCCTAGGCTGTGCTATGACTCCCGTGGTCAACAGAATGTTGTGGAGTGACACTGTGCCATTCCAGGCATCACCTTTGGGCACATTTGAAGTTGCCACCTGTGTCTCTTAGAATACTTCTTTGCGCAGATAACCTTCTCAGAACTCAGCCACCATGCTGTGAGAAATCCATGGCACGTGAAGAGGCCATGTATATAGGTACTCAGATGACAACTAAGCAGAGCTCCCAGTCAACGGCCACAATCAACTGCCAGCCATATGAGGAGGTCATCTTGGATGTCCACCCAGTTGAACCTTTGGGTGACACCACCTCCAGCCAACCATCACATGAAAGATCACAAGTGAGAACAACCCTGTCAAGCTTGTCAACACAGAGAATCAGAAGAGATAATAATAATTCCTGTTTTAAGCCACTACATTTTAGGGTAGTATATTCCACAGCAATAGATAACAAAAGCATTTATTAATGGTGTCCCTTTTATCTCTCAAAAGTGTCCTTCTGTGGACAATTTATTGCCTGGTTAATGCAGGTTTCGGAAGTATAAATAACTGGCACAACCAGAACTAAAACCCAGGTCAGTCTGTGCTTTTAACCATAAGTTCCACAACCTAAGAAAGTAAATGGTGTGCGAGTGTAAACTCCCCAGGAAAATAAGATGTTTTATTAATCTCTTCACACCTCAGATTACCAGCCACCCTGTAAGTGTTGAATAAAAAATATTTAAGTGAATAATTAAATAAATGAATGGCTTAAATGGATGGACGAGAGTCAACTGCCCTTGGTTGGTAAGGTAGTTGGGGACACTATCCTCCACTTCCCACTGTAGCATCCTTTTGCAGAAAAATAGGCCAGGGGATACATTTATCAGCTCACAACATGGTCCTGTTGCCTGTTCTTCAGCCTGATCTTTAACCAGCATGGGGAGGAAAGGGTGGAAAAAAAGAAGTATAGGGTAAAACCTATTATGAGGTTTTAATAAACTCTAAGGTAGACCCTTTTTAACAGAATGATCTAATTTTTTTCTAAAATAAAAATTATACCTGGGTTTTATAATGGCTTAAGCCTTCCTCCAGCACTTTTCTCATAAATTTTAATATTAGCATTCTCGGCGCTGCTTAACTGCAGGTAATGTGTTTTTTAAACCATATTCTTTTCGTAGAGCTCATTAAAAGCTCTCACTCCACTAACGATTTCTGGGCCTCAAGTTAGACTTATTAGTGCACAAGGAGCAATAGATGCCTAAATGTCAGGTCTATTTACTGGCTGAGAGGGCTGGTGCTGGAGAGGTATTTATCTTCTGTGCGACATGCTGACTCTGGCTAGTTAATTCCATTCTTCCTGATGGGAAACAGTCCTTCTGAAACCAAACCTATTTAATCCAACCAGTTTTCAGCATGGAGAAGTCAAGCAACTTCCCAGTGTGTTTTTAACTGAAGGCGTGATTACTGATGTTGCCTCAGAGTCTTCCCCGCGGGCCAGAAGCACCTCCTTGGCAGGCGCTAAACCTGTGTTTTGTTTATCCTCGTGTCTCTGGCACTTGTTACAGTGACTGGAACACAGGTAGCTGTCCAGTGAAGGTTCACCTGCCTTAGTCTCACCTGTCTTCCCTTCTTTCTATATGATCTGTTTCTACTTAATCAACGTTTGAAAAAATTTTACATTCAGCCTTATTGATTCTCAAATCCAGTCCCTCTCAGCTCCATTCTCTGTCTTATGACCTGAGGCTGGGCCACCATCATCCCTCAACCTGATTCTTGGGCAGCCTTCTAATTAATATCATCTTCATCTGTTCTCCACATTGATGCCAAAATGGACGTGAACTTTCTTGCATTTTTGCTTAAAACACTTCAGTGACTCCCCTTTGTCCATCTCTTACCATAGGAAAAAAATAAATCTAAACTCCTCAGCATGCATTCAAGGCCTTTATCTGGTCCCTCAATATTTTCTAGTCTCATTTCTGACTCAGCATCTCAAGGCAAACTATGGTCCAATCAAGCCAGACTCTTCATTCCCAGAATACTTCATGCACTTTCCTTCAATGTGTCACATTGCATGATTTTTCTAGAGCCTAGAACACTCTTCCTGCTATCTTGGCTTTTCAAAATTCTGCCTTCCTTTATGACCCAGTGAAAATGTTTCCAAGATTCCCAAATTCCTTTCTACATCTTTCTATTTAAATGAATAGAAATGAATAGAATGAATGTGTTCCTGCCCCACACCACTTATTCTCTGGAAGCTTGGCAGGAGGGCAGCAGAGCATAAGGGTGAAAAGTCCAAATCTGGAAGCTGCCTGCTGGGTTCGAACCCAGGCTCTGCCACTTAGTCCCCTTGTGAACTTGAGCAAGTTACTTTATCTCTCTTTCTCAGTTTCCTCATCTGTAAAATGGGGATAAGAACAGTAGCACATCATAGCAGTGCTGTGATATTAAATGACTTCACTGACACATTGGAAGTGCTCTGTAAGCATTTCTTCAATTAAAAAGATTGGCAGGTGAGGCACTGGAAGAGCACCAATCTCTTAAATTAGTGGTTCTCAAGGTGTGGTCCAGCAGCAGCAGCCTCATCTGAGCCCTTGATAGAGATGTGAATTATCAGATCCTACCGCCAACCAACTGAATCAGAAACTCTCAGCGTGGGACCAACAATGTATGTTTTAACAAACTCTCTGGGCAATGCTGGTGCCCGATGGAGTCTGAGAATCATTATGGATGATCTCTAAGATGCCTTTCAGTTCTCACTGCCTGCGGATTGATTACAGTCCTGTTGTTCACGGCTATTGAAAAGTGGAATATCCCAGTGAGGACGATTCGAAAAGCTTGGAAAGAGCAGTAAGAAATTAGGTCAGGAGGCTGGAATTGAAAAGAGAAGCAAAGAATCCATTTGCAGAAGACAACAAAGGATGCAAGAGGGGAAAACAGCACAGAAAAAAGCCAAGGCTATTTCCCTGTAGTTCTTCCTTCTCTCATGGAAGCAAGAAGCCTCACATGGGTTATTGTTCTAAAGATTTATTGATGACTTTTTTTTATATTTCTATATTCTTCATACTCTATATTTCTATATATAAGAAATATATTATAATATTTTAATAATTTAATTGTGCAATAATACAATAATATGTTAATAAGAAATATTAAATTATCAGAAAAAAATTTTAACAAAGCTCTCTTCCATTCTCCTCTTTTAGCATTTGGGAAGTTGTTTCTTTCAGGAAAGCATAATGGAAAAATTTACTGAAAAACACAGCACAGTTTAGAAGTTATCTCCCAACGTAAATATCTGTGAAAAACCTAAAATATGGCACAAGGGGGGGCTGAATGCAGTGCCAAGAAACAACGGAGTTCTTTACAAGACTGAGGTCATCTGGCAGATACCATTGCCAAAACAAAAGGCCTTATGAAATATTTCAGGCCTACAGAAAGGTATAGAAAAATACCTTTTTAGGTGTAGTATCTGTGCACCCAACACCCAGCTTAAACGTATAGCTAAAATAGATTTTTAAGGTGTCAGAAGAGTCTATGCATTCAAAACGCTGCCTAGCTGTTAAAAATTTGATTAAAAAGCACAGCACAGATCTTAACACAATAAATGTCCGCTCTCTTCTGTTCCCTTCCTCACAAAATGTGTAAACAAACTCTCAGGCAGTAGGATTTCCAGACAGAAAGATGTGCTTGTGCGTAAGTCTTGGGATGATAAAATTGTTACAAGTGAATAAAACAACTGCTGCTGTCGTACTTCCCAAATGGAGTGATGTATCCTTCTAGAAGACTTCTTTCTCCTTTTATGAGTAAAGATTTTGTACTGAAAATGCTTTGGAAATCTCCCAGGGATAATTCCACTCTTCAAGTGCAGCAGTATAGGTTCTGACGGTGAAGAATGCATGATAATTTACTCTGCTGATAGGGAAGGTTTTTGTAATCTCATCTTTTAGTTCAAGCATGGGGGAAAAATACATCCTTGTGAACCCTAGAGAAATTAGCTAAAGAGTAAAATAAACTAAATAAACTTTCAATATGCTCTTCTCTTGATTTCCCGGGAACTCTCGGTTGACAAGATAAATAAAAAGAATATAAAAGAACACAACAATAATAATAGTTACTTTCATAATAACTTTACAGATATTAATTTGTTTAATCTTTATACTGGCTCAGAACTGAAGGTATTGTGATCCACTATTTTTCAGCTAAGGACGTCAATCATAATAGAGGTTGAGTAGCTTGTCCAGAGTCACAGAGTTGAATGGCAGTGTCAGGTTCAAATCCATGTTTTTATCCACTGTGCCATATTGTGTACCCCTCAGAGTATATTGCCAAATGTTGGGGATCCCTAGTCATCTAGCAAGTGTGGACTAACAGATTACTCATCTATTTCAATCTCTTCTTTTTACAGGTGAGAAAACTGTGGCTAAAATGGGCAATGCACTTCTGCAAGGTTACAGAGCTGAGGCTAAAATTCAGGATTCCTGGATCTCAGTTCAGTACAACGCCATTTCCTCCATTTCACAGGGCCAAAGTGGAATAGACTTTCTTTGATCTAAAACTTGTTTGTCCAACTATGCTCCAGATCCCATGAGCGGCACCATAATCTGCTCTGGTGTTCTCAGCCCCGGTTGCACTGTAGAGTCAAATGGGAAAGTTTATTTAAATACCAAAACCAGAGTACCACACAAGACACTTTTTTTTTCTGAAATTGGACCAGGACTCCACACTGCCACCATTTTAATATATTGTGGGGTTCTCAAAATTTACATATACATAATAGCTGTCTTCATTTTCATCTCCTTGTCCTCAGATTGGAATCTTTGGCATCTCAGTAAATGCCACCACCAGGTTGGTCAGACCAAAAACCTAGCATTTATCGTTAATTCCTCTCTGTCCCTTCCATCAACATCCAATCCATCAGCCAACATCATGTTTCATCATGTGTCACAAGCTCAACATCTCGTGTCAGATGTTGAGTAAATGTTTGCTGAATGTAAGAAATGCAGACATTTATTGTGTGAATCCCAGTGCAGGCCTTCATCCGGAAGGGTTAACATTTTTACATTATATACATTTTGTGTCTGCACACAAACACACACCTTTCTGGACTGCTGCTTCTGTCATTTCTACATGTCTTTGAGGCACAGAGCTCCCCTCTGAGAGGGTTGAACTCCAGCCTCTCTAAAGAGAGCTCCAGTACTGTGGGTGACACTCTGACACTATCACGAGAAGGCTGCTTTTAGCTCGCATATGTTTCAGTTTGTTCCTCCCACCCATCTCTCCTGCCTATTTCATCACTGGCATATACACAGGTAATTGGTGTGGCCCTGAGGAGGATTTTCTGCTCTGGAAAGAGCTAATAGAGAAAGGTCCTTTAAAGCAATAATCTCCACTGCGTTTTAGTCAAGCAAGCAATAAATGGCTGCCAAGATTGATTAAACAGACAAGTCAAGCAGAGGCTCTGATGAGTCATGAGTGCTATCTATCTGGTTGATACTGCCACAGAGAGACAGCACCTCTTCGGCTTCCCCCTCTGCAGCCTCACTCACAGTGGTGCAAACAGACTTCGCAGACCCTGGGTGTGATCGACTACATTGGGAAGAGTCAATGGGAGCTAACAACTTAAAAGTCAGAAAGCCATAGACGAAGATTTTTTTCTTTCTAATGATCATGCGATCACATGGCAGGTGCAGTGTCTCAACGTTTGGGCTTTGTATTTTTGTCTGAGAAATAAAAAGATTCTACAATAGTGCTGTCAAATGAAAGTAAATATGAGTAACATATAGAATTTTAAATTTTCCAGCAGCCACATTAAAAACAGTAAGAACACATGAAATTATTTATATATTTAATACAAATATAGTACATAATTAAAATATATTTGATAATATATTTTTGTCCTAGTATATCAAAAATTACCATTTTAAAGTAATAAATATAAAAAATTATTAATGAAATATTTTATATTCTTTCTTCATACTAAGTCTTCTAAACTCCAGTGTATATCTTATGCTTATAGCACATCTCAATTTGGATGCAAAATTTTTAACAGTTTAAGTGAAATGTAGTTCTACCAAACAATAGTTATATTTAAGGCAAAAATATTTTAAATTTTAATTAAAATTAAATAAAATTAGAAATTTACTTCCTTGATTACACTACCTACATTTCAAGTGCTTAAAGACACAGGTGGCTTGTAGCCATCATATTAGACGGCACATCTCTGGAGACTAGAATATGGATGTTACTCTTTTTATAGTATTCACAGGACCTTAGAAAGTGTCCAGTCCTCATTAAACGTTATTGACTGGTTATTAGCTAATAAAATTCTAGCAAATCACTAAAAAAAAGAAAGAAAGATCTAAAATTTGGAATAAGAAAGAAGAGCAAGTTTGTTTTACACATCATGAACTTAATTTCCTCATCTGTGAACAGTAACCGTAAGTGTCTTGACACCTCCCACAATGTATCTGTGGATAAACAATTCCCAAGAAGTTTGGGAAAGGTTGCACACTAATTCATCTTACTGGAGATTCACAAAGCAAATTAATATCATCTTTTTCATTCACAGATCAGATATACAAAACAATCCTTGCACCGTGCTCCCATCTTTGGCCCATAACTATCTATCTTTCTTACTCTTTCTCCTGTTCAGTAATATAAAAGCAAGTATGAGCCTACCACCCAAACAAAAATCCAAAACTTTTCTGGTAGCTTACTTACATCCCTCATCTAAGATAGTCATCATCTCAAACTCTGTGCCTGTTATAATCTTACTTTCACTTGATTTAACCTTATATCACATCTATGTATTGTTAAAAAGTGATATATAATTTATTACACATACACTTATAGTCATGGCAGAGTGAGTTATCATGGAGTATAAAATCTTGAAACTTTCTAGAGGCTGAGTCATATTTAATAATCCATAAGATACTTCCTTGTTCAATGCCTTATCAGCTCCAAAGAGACTATTTTATTATTCTTCTAAATAAATTGTGCCTAACTTCCATCTTTTCTCTCTTCAGTTCATCTTCTACACTGCCCTCAGAGTCATCTTTCTAAAACATAAACTGACCATATAGTTCCTCTGTTATTAATACCTTTCAGAGCTGCCTCAAGCCCTAAAGGATAAAGTTGAAAATCCTCATAAGGACTGGGGTAGATTGTTTAATGTCCAGGACTCCCCCCATCTCAGTTAGACATAGTTATATGTCAGTGTGACTTTGCCTTTACCTCCATCCAGTTATGGAACATATTTTTCTATCTTCTTGAGACTAGGCAACCTATAACTTACTTTCAC
The DNA here is from genome assembly GCF_041296235.1 of Equus asinus. Lineage (NCBI taxonomy): Eukaryota > Metazoa > Chordata > Mammalia > Perissodactyla > Equidae > Equus > Equus asinus. The sequence continues at coordinate 70,423,168 of NC_091801.1, read as the reverse complement.
CAATAGAACGTGGCAGGAATGACATAATGCAATTTCCGAGATTAGGCTTGAAGAAGCCTTGCATCTTCTACTTTTGTTCTCTTGAAAAACTTGCCTGAGACAGCCATGAAAGGAAGCTGAATTAGCCTACTGGAAGATGAGAGACTATGTAGAGAAAACTTGAGGAATCCCAGAGAAAAGCCAGCACCGATGGCCTAACATGTGAATGAGGTCATTTTGCACCTTCCAGCCCAGCCAAATCCCTAGCTGAAACCACATCTGAGTGAATCCAGGCCAAGTCAGCATGGGAGAATCCAAGCTGATCTACAAAATGATCAGAAACTTTAAAAATCATCATTGTTCCAACTCACTAAGTTTTGAGGTGATTTGTTATGTAGTAATGGATAACTGTAAGACGTTTTTTAAGACCTCAAAAATCCTGAAGGTGGTGCCTAGCAGACCCTCTCAGGCAGACAAAAGGGCTTCTAATGACCTTCTGTATTCTCATACGCCACCAGAATTCGATGAATATCTGACTCAAAAATGATTATGGATATGGCTTTTGGGGCATTGAGTGAACCTCTCATCAGATTCATAGAAAATCTACAAAATTTTAAGAGAATCATATTGGTGGAAATGCTGGCAGCTTGAATTAAAAGGGACAAAAGTATTTCAAAATGGGCCCTCAATTTCCTGTGTTCAGGAATCAGGCTTTCAAAGAGCTAGACATGAAAACATGGGTCAGCTAGGTTTTTTTGTTTTTAACAGTTTTATTGAGATACAATTCACATACTATACAATTCACTCATTTAAAATGTAAATGCAATGGTTTTTAGTATATTGACAACTTGAAATGATCAGGACAATCAACTTTAGGACATTTTCACCACCTCAAGATAAAAAAACTTACAATTTAGTTATCACCTCTCATCCCTGGCCCTCTCCCTACATCCTTCCCAGGCCTAAGCAATCACTAACCTATTTTCTCTATATATGGTTTTGATTATTCTGGACATCTTATATAAGTGGATCACATAATATGCGGTCTTTTATGACTGGCATTTTTCACTTGGCATAATACGCTCAAAATTCATCCATGTTGTAGCATGTATCAGTACTTCATTTCTTTTTAGGACCAAATAATATTTCATTATATGGATATACCATATTTTATTTACCCATTCATCAGTTGATGGATATTTGGGTTGATTCCACCTTTTGCCTATTATGAATATTGCTGCTATAAATATTTGTGTACAAGTTTTTGCATTGACATACGTTTTCACTTCTCTAGGCTATATATGTAGCAGTGGAATTTCTGGATTATATAATAAATCCATGTTTAATCATTTGAGGAAACTGCTAGATTGTTTTCTAAAGTAGCTAGATGATTTTACTCTCCCACTAACAGTCTATGAGAGTCCCAATTTCTCCACACCCTTGCCAACACTTGTTATTATCTTACACTTTGATTATAGCCAACCTAGTGGGTATGAAGAGGTATCTCATTGTGGTTTTGATTTGCATTTACTTGAAGACTAATTATATAAGCTATCTTTTCGTATGTTTATTTGCCATTTGTATATCTTCCTTAGAGACATATCTATTCAGATCCATCCCCATTTTTAATTAGTTGTCTTTTTTATAATTGAGTTGTAAGAATTCTTTATACATTCTACATAGAAGTTCCTTATCAGATATAAGATTTTCAAATATATCTACTGTCTTTGGGTTGTCTTTTTATTTTCTTGATAGTGTCTTTAGAACCATAAAAGTTTTTATTTTGGTAAAGCTCAATTTATTTTTTTCCTCTTGTTAATTGTGCTTTTGGTGTCATATTTAAAGAGCCATTGCCATATCTGAGGTCATAAAGATTTATCCCTATGTTTTCTTCTAAGAATTTTATAACTTTCACTTTTACTTTACGTTTATGATTCATTTTGAGTTCATTTTTTATATAGTGTGAAGTAAGTACCCAACTTCATTTTTTTGCATGTGACTATATCCAGTTGGCCCAGAACCATTTGTTTAAAAGAATATTCTTTCCTCATTAAGTGGTCTTGACATCCTTGTCAAACATCAATTGTCCATAGATACCCAGACACGAGAGTCTTTTTGGAGTCATGAGAAAGAGTGAACTGCGAGTCTTACCTAAATTTTACAGAGAAGAATGGCTCTTTTCAGTAAGTCCTTTTTTGAAACACAAAGAATGTGAGATTTCTTAACCATAACTCTTTTTCAGGGACACAGAGCTCAGGTAAAGTTCAACATTGTCAGTCCCTCCTTTTGTTCAATAAGAATTGGTTCCTGAACTGCTAAACCACAAGCATAAAACTCCTGCATGAGATGAAGCAGGATCTAATAGTCTTTCTAGGACTCTTGTTGATGTTGTTTCTATAAAATGAGTTGAAGTATCTGTTGAGAGGTTATAGCAAAGTTCCATTGTTTTAGGGTCTTGAAGTCCAGGCATGTTAAACAGGAATGCCTGAAATGAAAAAGAGAAATATTAATATAAAAGCAAATAACCAGGAGTCACACCCTGTGGGTTACAAGTCTAGTGCATTCCAAGAGGTTGGTGGAAGGAAATCTTTTGATTAAGCAGCACTGCTTTGGAAGTAAATGAAGACCACCCAAATGAGAATGAGCAAAGACTATCTATTCAGAGCTTACTATAGCATGGAGTCAGCCACCATCACTTACATTTGGCAGAGTCTGAAGCAAACAGAACCAGGCATCCTGATCACAAAGGAAGTAGTACTCAGTAGGCACACATGGAGATCTAGGAAGAAGTTTATCATGACATAATGTCAGAATCAAGGCCGTACATCAGTTGGGTTACATATTTGAATCTCATTAGTGTCTTCCAGATAGAAAATATTTGGCCCATTGCCCTAAGAAGGCTTTGGAAATAAAATATAGAAATACATGGGATCTGATCAACAGACTAGAATAATTGCTTCTTTTTCTTGGAGAAATGGACACTGGTAAAGTCATTTACCAGACGATTTGTTTAATATCATTTTTCCATATAGGTGCAAATAGAAACATCATTGCTTATAATTCCTTTTGGTCTCATTTGATGAGACTGGAATTTCCCAGAGGTTTTATAACGGGATCCAGTAACAGATGGCATATCCAGCAGTTGGTAGGACTGAGGGCAGTGGCTACCATTTGAGATAATTTAAGAATGGCACTAGAATAAGTATGTTCTGACCTAACAATTGCATAAGGAGGAAAAAAAAGAAAGAAACATCATGTGTGGGTGACAACCAAGGGTCTACAGAAAATGAGAAGAAGAATGATTGTTAGCAGACAGATAAAAACAAAACAAGAATCAGATATTGGTCTGTTAAGTTGTGCCCCCAATCACTTAATATAAAAGTTGGGATATCCCAAGTTGAACACAAAATCAAGTAGCTTTTTAGTAGTCATAATGGCTGTAGCTCTTTAGCAAGGAAATGTTTCAGCCCACCCTGAAAATAGATGTACAATAACTAAAACATATTCAGATCTAATACAGGTTGGAGGCTGGATAAAATCCATCTGAATATGTTCAAAGTACCATTGAGGTTTTGAGTCCTGGCCATGTCCCACCTTTACAGTTTTTCCAGGATTAAGCTGTTGACAAGTGACACATAACTTAAACATAAGCTTGGCTGTCTTTTGAAAGTTTCCTCGCCAATGTTGATTCAAAATAACAATAAATTTATCCATTCTCTGATGAAGAGTTTCATGGAGAAATTTAGTTGTTATCTGTTTGAAAGGACCTGGTATCACCAAGTAGCCATTTTCAGAATGCCAGAGATTATCTGAGTGAAGGATACAACCAGACTCTTTCTATTCTTCCTTTTCAAAATCAGGGGCTAAACACTGATATTTTTAATGGCCTCTTTGAATCCATCTAGAAACTTATCCTTTGAGGGTTTAGATAGGATCATAAGCTTAGTTAAAGCAGCTTATTTAGCAGAATGATCTATGAGAGCATATCCTTTAGCTTCATTACTAGCTCTCTTAATATGGGCATCAATCTTTATAATAACCATCTGTATAGGAAGTAGGAGTACATCTAAAAGTTTCTTAACTTGTTGTCCAATTTTAGGAGGATCCCAGCAGAAATGAGAACTCACTTTGTTATGAAAGCATTCCAATGTCTTGTAGTACTCAAAAAGCATATCTGCTATCTTTGTGTATGTTTACTCTTCGATCTTTAGCTAGTTGAAAAGCTCCAATAATTACAGTAAGTTCTACCATCTAGGATGATTTAATTCAGGTAGAGGACTATATTCTAAAGAACTATCTTCTTAAATTATTGATAGCATATCCTGCTTAATAAACTCCAGTTTTAATGTTGAGGTATGATTGATCAACTCATAATATCAGTTTTCTCAACGGGCTCTCTAATACATTGAAGTGAAGCACAGAAAGTTTGCTAACTGAAGTAAGACAATCATTATGTTGCCCTTCTTTTAAGAGGGCCAGGAGAGTGGCAGGATTCAGGGTACTGCCGGAGTGAATGGCAATGTGAGAGGGAGAGAGTAACAGAATCTCATTAGAGGTTAATCAGTTGGCTGAAAAGGGTTGCATGTTCTCAGTCTGTAGTAGTGTCTGTGCTGCATGAGGAACCATAGGGTTAAGCAGAGAACCTAGAACTAGTTTAGCAGAAGCATCAAGTTTTTCTGTGGCACATAATGCCTTAAGTCAAAGGGGATAAACCTTTACAACTAGGTTAAGGGTAAGGCTATAGTAAGCAATGGGTTTTTGATGGTTCCCATTAAACTGAGTTAAAACCCTATGGGCTTGTCCAGATTGCTCATGCACAATTAGATAAAACGGCTTTTTGTAGTTAGGGGTGCCTAAGGAAGAAGGCTGTTGAAGAGCCGTCTTTAGGTCTGTTCACATTTGCATTCCCAGATCACAGGGTCTCTTACTGAAGACTTAGTCAATTCATAAAGAAGTGTTACAGTCACAGAAAAATTTGGCATCCATCGTCTGCAGTATATTCAGTTAAACCTAGGAATTCTCTCAGTTGTATCTTGAAATAGGAGAGGTCTAGGATAAATTTTTATAGTGTTTAATTTATCAGGAGAGAATGTTTTCCCTCCTTAGATAAGTCATGTCCTAAATAATGGACTGTGTTGTGGAGCATTTGTAATTTATCTTTTGAAACATCATGTCCTTTTTCTGCTGAGGCTGAGTAAATAATTGGAATTCTTCTTATAAGCTTCCTTGTTCTCTGAACAAAGCGGGAGACCATGTACATATTATATCAGAACTGAATGACAAGGAAAACTTAGATCTTATAAATCTTGATTAAAGCCCTGGGAAAAACTAGAGGAAGCTTCAGTGTACCCCTGAGGCATGACTGCCAGGTATATTGCTGTCCTTTCCAGGTGAAGGTAGAGAGGTATTGACTCTTTTGGTCTAGGGTCACACTGAAAAAGGCAAGCAAAGATCCACTATGGTGAAGCAAGAGGCTTTAGGAAGAATAGATGACAGGATGGTATTTGAGTTAGGTACTACAGAGAAACAAAAGATAACAACGTTATTGATGGTCCTGAAGTCTTAAATTGGTATCTTCATCCATTTGATTTCTTTACTGGCAGGAGGAGTGGTTTACAAAGGCTACTGCAGAGTATGAGAAGATCTTTGGATATAGGATTTTCTCTTTCTTTTTTTTTAAGATTGGCACCTGAGCTAACAACTGTTGCCAATCCTCCTCCCCTCCTAAGTTGTTTTTCTCATGTCTTATTCCATCTTGTGTCGTGAGTTTGTGGTTGAAATGACAGGATTAACTTTGCTTTTGGTGTTTTCCTTCCCTCTAGTTTAATGCTAAAGTTGAATATTCGCTATCTTTTTCTGATTCTGTCTACCAATTTATCTCTTTACTCTGTCTTTTGTGACCCCTATCTCCCTTTTTTTCTCCCTTTCTCCCTTCTTGAGGGAGGGTCTTGTGGCTACGAAGTCCCTTAGCTTCTGTGTGTCTGGGAAAGTTTTAATTTTTCCTTCATATGTGAAGGATATTTTTTGCTGGATAGAGTACTCTTGGCTGAAGATTTTTGTCTTTTGAAGATTTGAATATGTCGTTCCATTCTCTCCTAGATTACAAGGTTTCTGCTGAGAAATCTGCTGAAAACCTGATAGGGGCTCCTTTATAGGTTATTTTCTTCTGCCTTGCCACCGTTAGTATTCTTTCTTTGTCATTCATTCTTGCCAGTTTTACTACTATACGCCTTGCAGTAGGTCTCTTTACATTGACAAATCTGGGAGATCTGGAAGCTTCCTTCACACATATTTCCCTCTCATTCCCTAGATTTTGGGAGTTCTCTGCTATTATTTCTTTGAACACGCTTTCTGCTCCATTCTCCTTCTCTTCTCCTTCTTGAATACCTATAATTCTCATGTTGCATTTCCTCATTGAGTTGGATATTTCTTGGAGACTTTCTTCATTTGTTTTTAGTCTTAGTTCTCTCTCCTCCTCTGTCTGGAGCATTTCGACATGTCTATCTTTGACTATGCTGATACACTTCTTTATGATGTCCACTCGAGTGTTCAGGGAATTCATATTTTGTTTTATCTCTTCCATTGTGTCTTTCATCTCTAATATTTCTGAATGATTCTTCTTTATAGTTTCAATCTCTTTTTTGAAGTAGCTCCTAAACTCATTGAATTGTTTCTCTACATTCTCTTTTACCTCGTTGAGTTTTTTGATGATAGCTATTTTGAATTGATTGTCATTTAGGTTACATATTTCTGTGTCCTCAAGACTGAATTCTAGGTGCTTGTTGTTTTCTCTCTGTCTGGAGATTTGATGTAGTGTCTGATGTTGCTAGGTCAGGTCTTACGCATTCTGATATTATTTGTTTGCACTTATGCTTATCATCACTGGGTGGGGGTCGAGATCTGCATATTGTAAGCCCTCCACCTTCAGCCAATATCCCAGGCAGTGGACCTGCGTGGGATGGGTGGGGGAAGGGGTGCTTTCTCATGCATGCACTCCAGGCTTTCTCAATCAGCCCTCACTATCTGGTCTCCTGGGATATTGACTCAATGAGGTCACCCCCTGCATAAGCTTTTGCCCCATTAGAGGGCTTCCCTGTAGGTTGCAAGGGCCCTAGGGAGTCCTTGATGATCCCGCAAATAAGCGACCCCTCCCCCATCCCTTCCTTCAGGGAACCTCCCATGGTCTTGATCGCAATATTTAGGGGAGAGAGCAAAGTTCTCTCTTACCCCGTTTCAGCTCCTCTGAGGGGGACTCCAGCCTCTCTGGCCTCCATCATGTGGCCACCTGTCTCTCCAACATTTTGGTGTTGTTAGGATGTCCTCTGTTGGAGTATGTTTGCCCCTTTTTGTTGTATGTTGGAGAAGAGAGAGTCCTAGGCAAGTTCACTCCTCCATGTTGCTGACGTCACCCTCTTTCTTTCTTAAGGAACCTTTCAAGTGAATAATTTCGTTAAAGTCAAATGTTCCCCAGAGTGCCCACTGAAGTCCTAAATAATACTTGGGGAAATTATGTCATTTGAAAAGATAGGTGCCAGAGTTAGAACTATAATGAGAGTAAATATAAGAAGCAGGAGTTTACCTGGAAAAGGATAAAATTTATATTCAGATGAGCCCATGAGAGTTGACAAGGGTGAGTAGTAGTGAAATACTTGTGCATCTCATATGTCAGATCCCCAGATTGATGGTTGGCCAACTCCAAATGCAGACACAACATTCTGCATCCACCAGCAGGTGAAATACACAAAAGAATGCTCTCTCTGAATAAAAAAAAAGAAAAGCAAAAAACTCTCAGGACAAAAACTTGAGATAGAAGGAGAACCTCATCCAGGTTTACTGGTGATCTACAGCAAAGTTTGTCCAAATGGGCAGTTCTCATATGAACAGCAAACTCACTAGTCTGTAGGCCATGAAGAACAGGCTTACAGGCATATGCCTGGGTTTTACACAATGATTCTCCTTCTTACGACAAATAATGCTTTTAGACAGCACACCACAAAACAGTAACACAAATGCAGCGGAATGGAATGAAAAGAATGCCTTGATTCTACAAAGATGCCAAACAAATGGGAACTGATAGAAAAATCTGGATGCCAGACTGAGAATAAACAACCAAGAAACTCAACACAAAGAGAGTGGAGTTTAGACTTGGTGCTTACTTACCACATCATTGTGGACTTGACAAGCAGTGAGCAGGAAGGCACAGTGGGTTCTGCACCTAGTTGAAGACTTGGGTCCATGGTGACAGTCAGTGCAAACAGTATTTTGGTGCAACCTCCAAGAAAACTGTGGAAATGAATGAAGATCACTCACATGAAAATAAACAAATACTATTTATTCAGAGTTTCCTATAGCCAGAGAGTCACCACCAGAATTTGGTGAAAACTCAAATGTAGGTAAAACAGTGGGAAAGTTCTAGATTGGAGAAAAGAGAAGGCTTCAGGTATGCCCTAATTAGAAGTGTTTGGCCTGCAGAAGCTGGAAATGGGCTAAGTAGAAGTGAGCCATCCTATATGATTGGTTAGGAGTGCATATATGGTTTTCTATGATTGGTCCTAAGTTAGAAGTGGACTAAACATTAGAGAAGTTGGAAATTATTGACAAGGTCCTGATCTGGGGCTGATATTTAAAAGGTTGTGGTTGGACTCTTAGGACTGGTTGCTCTAGAGGTTGTGGGTCAAAGATCTATTTTTATATTATATATATTGCCTGTTTGTATAGTCAGTCTCTCATCACTTACTGAGTTTTTTGAAGCTAAGATGTCGTTTGGTATTGGTGATGTCCACAACACTGGTTACTTCTCCAGTATGGGCATGGATGACCTGAGTATTTCACCAATCTTGCTTGGTAGTCCAAGTAGTGGCTTGTCCAGGGAAAGAGCTGGACCATGAATGGTCAACTGGGGTGATGAGTCCCTCTAGGTCAATAACAGGCTGTCAGGCTTGAGCTTGCAGTGCGTCTGCAGGTCCTGGGGGCAAAGACCACCTGCAAGGCAACCTAGAGTCCCAGTAAGAATGTGGGCATTCAGGTTTGAGTTCTCAGTGACTCCAAGTCAAGAAGGAGGGAGAAAAACTGGAAAACTTGTTTGGAGGCTAAGGTGAGTTTGTAGCCAGATATCGAAGGAAACTGGAAGACTTGAAAATCTGCTAAGGGTTGACAGGCTAGCAAGGTGAGAGGATCCAGCCCAGTTTGGAGGTAAATACCAAACCGGCTTTTGCACAGTGAAAGACAAAGCTTGCTTACCAGACTAGACAAAGTTTGTGTGTCTATCAGTCACCTGCAATTTACACAGAGGTGCAAAATAGCTCCAAGACAATGAATGGAATCAGAATCTGATAACTCAAAGGGCGTGCACAGTTGCCCGCTGAAGCACAGAATTTCTCTCTACAGTCCCTCTGGCCCTTCTGATCAAAGACAATCTCAAACAAAGATCATTCTTGATCGCAAAATAAGGCTGGCCTCATTAGATGTGGCCCGGTTATTTACATAGATGCAGCAAGAATGACAATTTACCATATAGGTCTTCTTGCCTTTGCTTTGCTGAGAGTTTTCACAAAGCATCTCAGATTGGATTTTTGTGAGCCTCTTGAGGATAGGAAGCCAAGCCAAGAATTCACCATCATTTGTCACCTGCAGTACCTATGGATTGGCAGGAGTTCCTCTCTTTCTGAGGTCCCCCAAATATCCGAAGATTCCTGAGCCTGCCAGGCAGTGACCTTCCTCACTCACCCATGAGGCTGGGAACACTGGGGAGCCAGATGCCAGGCCAATTTTCCCCAGGGGGATGTTGTAAGCATCGACCCCGTCAAGCCAACCTGAGTTCCTCAAAAGTGTCTGCTCATATCTGATTAAATGAGCATCATTCTCAAATATGACATTATAGGCCAGCCTTTGTTGCCGCTGTAACCAATGTTTCCGATTAAGTCCTATTAACAAGGTGGACAGACTCTTACTGAATTTATGCAAATAACCATATTGCCATGAAAATAGGAATTCTCGATAAGAGTTTCTGAATTTTGGAAGGGTGGAAAAGATAAATGTTTCATTTCCATTTACGAGAGCACAGTCTACTAATTTGTCAACTTGCTTAAGAAAAAGTGGTTCCTTCTATCCAGAAAACAGAACATTAAAGCATTAGCACTATTCCAAATATAGTTCATATTTATCCAGTTCATTCCATCCTTTTTAATTAATTCTTCTTCTGCTTGATCTTGGGTCTGTAGTCTCATGAATGCATTGTGTCTTCACTTGACGGCTGGAACTTCTAACTCCATCTGCTGGTATGAACTCACAGTTATTCAAGCAATGTCATTCAGAAACCTGTACCCAAGTGTCCTAGCATAGTCTTTTTTCACCAGGCTCTAAGACAGTCCTTCTTTCTTGAAGATGGAGCACTCTGCCTTATAACTGATTGCAAGTGATTACATGGAAGCATCAGGAGTAAAATAAAACACAGGAACAGAACTATCTGTAGATGACATAAGACTAAAAATGGCTATTGTTTACTTATTATTGATATTTGTCAAAAGTGAATGATCTGAAGAGAGTCCAGTACAAGAATAATGCAATTAACAAGCGTATCTGGTGGTTTCCACGGCTTGCAAAGCAAAATAAGCTCAATGCAAAAAATTTTAGACAAAATATCTACAAACACAAAGATTTAAGCCTATTTACAAAAAAAGTAGATGTTACATCTGACTTATGAAAATGGATGAGCATAATCTTTACAGAGAAAACATTTTCAGATATAACATATAAAAATCCTGAGACATTAGATGCCATACATACTTAGCACAGATAAAGAATATACCAAGAATATATCAAGATTATCAAGTAAATAGATTCATTAATTTGGAGTAGGTTCTATACATCAGTAGGTTAATAAAACTCCACAGATAAGTGATGTGAATCCCCAATAGAAAACTACTGGCCCAGAATATACTAGATTCAAAGAAATAAAATTGCAACCAAGTTAATGTTATAAAAATAACAAATTATGACTGATAGCACTATCCTGCTTTTATGCAAAGGACTCAGAAAAACAGAAACATATGAACAAGAAACACTTTGACAATTCTATAGAACTTTCCCGTACAGAATACAATTGTTTAAATATTTATATTAATAACATTTTACCCATACAAATTTAACCTAGGGAAGTCTAAGCATTTCTTCTGATTTGATAATATTCCCCATTCAACTCATCATCAGTAACATATCAAATAAACCTAATTATTTATATTATTTCCCCTGTTACAAGGTGAAAGGACAAACCTCTCTGGTTTTCCAGGGACACTTTGGGCAATCTCAAAGACAATTTTAGGTGCTGACAAGGCTAATCAAACTTTGAGCTTGATGCAATTTTAGGACCGCAAGGCCCTTAATTCTGTTAGACTTTCCTTTGTTTAAACTTATTTCCGCTATCTCAGATGCACACTCGGCCTCATGTGCCTAACCACAGATCAACACTTCCTGCCTTGACTTTCCTGTTAGTAGGTATTTGATGAAGACTGTTATGTTTCAAAAATTCCCCTCCCACCCCCAGCTTTCACCACCCCCACCCCCTAGTTTCGTAGCCACCTATCCCAGGCGCCTCTGCATTTAAAAGCTTTGCCCACCCATCCCCTCCCTGAGACATTTCTGGCTTAGTCTTTGAGCATCTTCCTATTATGATATTCTGCTCCTCCTATTGCAATAGCTCCCTTAATGAAGCCTTTCATATTAACATCCAGATTGTTTTTTCTTCTTTGACAGTAATGATGCGGTGACTCTGATGGAGTGTTGACCCCCCTGGGACCCTGCTGTCTTTACCCAAGTGCCAATGCCTTCTTATGGAACTCTGTGTCCTTTCCTTGCTGCGGAAATTTGGATCTACATGGTGAGTCGTAACTCTTAACCCAGTGTTCCAAACGTTTGTCTGTTGTAGCATGGTAAAGAGTTGGCTTTATTTTTCCTTTATTTTTGTCCTTTTTCTTCTATTTCTCTGTCTTCTCCATCTGGCTTTTGTGAGTGTGTTTAAAGCCTCTGACTCTCTCCAGGGATATCATAGCTTGGGTTGAAGTCCCAAGGCTTTAGCACCAACAGGTGTTCCTTTCATTATCATGCGAAACTGTCAATCTAACTTGTCCCTCAGACTTCTTCCCTGTAGGGTATATACTTCATTATTATGGTACTAATTCCACACAGTTTCTTTAAAAATGGCAAAATTTTACTAAAAACAACTTAGAATTTCATTGGCCTCTTTGAGGAACTTAGGATCTTTCCAAATTGGCTCATTCTGAGCGGGAGTCTTGAATCCCCTGACTCCAAGATCTCATCCAAACAATGGACACATTTCATTGTCTGGTACAAAGAGACAGAACAATGTCTCTCCCACAAAAACTTTTCAGAGACTAGTGCTTCCTTCAAAGGCCATCTTCCTTCCTAAACACCTTCTAAGACCTGTCTCTTCCCAGGGACCTGTCCCTGTCACTACCCGCCAACTTCTCCTTCTTCCTTTTTTCCACCCTCGACCTTCCCTTCAGCTCCCTTGAATCCTTGGGTCTTCCCTCTTCAACACCTTTACCCCCTCCTCTCATCTAGCCACCCCAGCCAGACCTTTCCTTTCTCACTCAGGCTCCTCAACTCCCTGTAGTCACTCAAGATTTAAGGCCCCCTGACCACTGTTAGGGCTCTGGAGGAACTCAGTGACACCAAGAGCAACAGCCTGAGGCTGAAAAGCTCATTGGAAACAGGTTGGCTGTTTTCTCCATTCAGAGGGACTTCGGAGACACCAGATGGCTGCTTGGTCTCTCCTTCGTCCCTCTCTTGAAATTTAGTCCACAGCCCCCATAGGATTACACATCGGGGCAAAGAACATCTTGAGGGTCTCTTCCACAAATACTGGTGAAGAGGCTTCAGCCCTCATATTGAGCAAGGTACTTCAATTTGCCCCATCTGCTAGAAAGACAATCTGTAAAAATGTAAAAGTGAGGCAAGAATGAGAGTCTGCTCTTTTATATGAACCAGTGAGTTTTGAATTTTTGTGTTCTTGCCTGAGCCATGGCTAAAACTTTAAAATTAAAAATTAAAGCTATAAGCTCTCTGTTTGTGTCTGTCTGTATGTGTATGTATGTATGTTTGTATGTATGTATTATGCATGTGCAATATTTTCCTACCTGCAAATGGTATTTCCACATTAAACTGTAAAATCCCTTAAAGGGCGCTGGCCCAGTGGTGTAGACGTTAAGTTTCTGCACTCCACTTCTGTGGCCCAGGGTTTGCAGGTTCAGATCCCAGGCACAGACCTAGCACCGCTTGCCAAGCCGTGCTGTAGCAGCATCCCACATAAAATAGAGAAAGACTGGCATAGATGTTAGCTCAGGGTCAATCTCCCTCACACATACACACACAAAAATCCCTTAAAGGAGCTCCCTTTCATTCGGCTAAGAGATAAATAAGAGCCTTTGTAACTCCAAATATTCCTGAGATTCCCAGAAATTAAAGAAATTAAATTTTGAATATGCTCAATGTGAAAAAAATATATTCTTATAGAAACTTACCACAATATTTTTTAAAATTCAAGTGCTGATGATTTAGGTAAATCTTTGGCAAATGAGACTGGTTTGATATAATTGGTTAGTAAACACAGCTATGTCTTTTGAATTATCAGCCTTGCAAGAATACATTTTTATTCTACTCAACTATGTTCTTCCTAACTTATACAGGTTTAGTGGATCTCTTTGCTTGATAATCTAGATATATTATTGCTATATTCTAACTATACGCTTGATATATTCATGGCAATTTATGTCTCAGGATTATGATGTTTCATCTGACCTTTTTTTCTCTCTAAAAATTATGCTCATCCACTTTCATAAAGTAGATGTAATATCCACTCTTCTTTGAAAATAGGATTAATTATTATGTTTAAGCATATATTCTCTAAAACTTTTTGAATAGATTTTGTCACATAAAATTTCCTTTTCAATTGTATTACTTTTACAGTGCACTTTCAACAAATCTTTCACATTTGAAAATTATCAAAAATACATTAATCATGGCCATTTTAAGTCTTTTCTCATCTACAGATAGCTTTGTGTTTTCCTCTGAGGCTTCCCAAAGAGCACTTGCAGATCAGCTACGGGCCAAGTGCCTTGTCTTCAACGAAAGGACAGCCTTGGAGACGCGGAGAAAAGGATGATGCCAGGTACTCTTGGGCTGAGACTTCTGAGGGCATTACTTAAATCACTTTGGGACCATACCAGTGAACTAAGTCAGAATTTCCAAAACTCTAGTCAAGAGGGAGATGGATTACTGAAACTGCTAATCCAAGATAGAGTGAAACAGGTTTAGTTACATAGGACTGAATGAACTGGGGAGGGATAATTATGGGCCTCTTTTGGAATAGTGCTAATGCTTTAATGTTCTGTTTTCTGGATAGAAGGAACCACTTTTTCTTAAGCAAGTTGACAAATTAGTAGACTGTGCTCTCGTAAATGGAAATGAAACATTTATCTTTTCCACCCTTCCAAAATTCAGAAACTCTTATCGAGAATTCCTATTTTCATGGCAATATGGTTATTTGCATAAATTCAGTAAGAGTCTGTCCACCTTGTTAATAGGACTTAATCGGAAACATTGGTTACAGCGGCAACAAAGGCTGGCCTATAATGTCATATTTGAGAATGATGCTCATTTAATCAGATATGAGCAGACACTTTTGAGGAACTCAGGTTGGCTTGACGGGGTCGATGCTTACAACATCCCCCTGGGGAAAATTGGCCTGGCATCTGGCTCTCCAGTGTTCCCAGCCTCATGGGTGAGTGAGGAAGGTCACTGCCTGGCAGGCTCAGGAATCTTCGGATATTTGGGGGACCTCAGAAAGAGAGGAACTCCTGCCAATCCATAGGTACTGCAGGTGACAAATGATGGTGAATTCTTGGCTTGGCTTCCTATCCTCAAGAGGCTCACAAAAATCCAATCTGAGATGCTTTGTGAAAACTCTCAGCAAAGCAAAGGCAAGAAGACCTATATGGTAAATTGTCATTCTTGCTGCATCTATGTAAATAACCGGGCCACATCTAATGAGGCCAGCCTTATTTTGCGATCAAGAATGATCTTTGTTTGAGATTGTCTTTGATCAGAAGGGCCAGAGGGACTGTAGAGAGAAATTTTGTGCTTCAGCGGGCAACTGTGCACGCCCTCTGAGTTATCAGATTCTGATTCCATTCATTGTCTTGGAGCTATTTTGCACCTCTGTGTAAATTGCAGGTGACTGATAGACACACAAACTTTGTCTAGTCTGGTAAGCAAGCTTTGTCTTTCACTGTGCAAAAGCCGGTTTGGTATTCACCTCCAAACTGGGCTGGATCCTCTCACCTTGCTAGCCTGTCAACCCTTAGCAGATTTTCAAGTCTTCCAGTTTCCTTCGATATCTGGCTACAAACTCACCTTAGCCTCCAAACAAGTTTTCCAGTTTTTCTCCCTCCTTCTTGACTTGGAGTCACTGAGAACTCAAACCTGAATGCCCACATTCTTACTGGGACTCTAGGTTGCCTTGCAGGTGGTCTTTGCCCCCAGGACCTGCAGACGCACTGCAAGCTCAAGCCTGACAGCCTGTTATTAACCTAGAAGGACCCATCACTACAGCGACCAGGCATAGACTCAATTTCTCCCTGGATAAACTGCCGTCTGGGAGACTAAAAAAGCCTGGTGAAAGGCTCAGATCAGGCATGTCCTCAGAAGACAAGTAACCAGACTCTGGGCAACATAATTAAGAGCATGACACTATTCAAAAAGCAGTGCTGTAGAATCAGTTTCAACCACTGCCCTCTCGAAATTCACTGCACTGGATACCCTTAGGATTTAATTTCTGGCTCTTTACTTTAATGCATCCATTTTTACTAACATTTCTCTTTTTCATTTTAGGTATTCCACTTTTAAGATGCCTGCTCTGAAGAACTAAAACAATTGATCTTTGCCAGCACTCCAAATAGATAATTCATCTCGCCCTTTATGGGCATCACTGAGAAAATGCTGACCCTGAGGACCATTTCACTCAGCCATCCCCTGTTTGAGATAGTCGTTATCCCTGTGTTGTCAAGGACAGTGTCTCTGAACCTGCCTTGACCAAAAAGAGAGACTGACAAGGCTGATGAAACTCTGTGCTTAAGACAGCTTTAAGCTGCTTTGCTAAGGACCACTAGGCCCTCAATTCTCTGTAACTTCCTGCATTTTAACTTGTTTGCTTCATCTCAGACCCAGAATCCCAACCCCATATGAGAAACCACAAACCAACTTTCCTCCCTCAATTTTTCTATTAGGATAATATTTGATGTAGTTCATTAAGTTTCAGGGACCCTCCCACACAGAAGCTCTTAGCCTTGTGTCCCCCTCCCACCTTCCAGAGGCACCTCTCCCTGGGCCTCTGCAGCTAGAAGCTGTGCTTGCCCAAACCTTGCCTGAAACTTTTCTAGCCCAGGCTTTGAGAATCTTCCTACTGCAATAATCTCCCTTAGTAATACCTTTCCCTACTTAAGTTCAGATTTACTTTTTTTCATTGACAATGCAAAAGATATCATTTAGGATAAGATTTTTAAAAGGTAAAACCTAAAATGTTCTCAGGAAGTTTGAACACTTGAATAAATAGGATCAAGGGTCACTGAGAAACAATATTTGGTTATCTATTTAACCAGAATATCAAGAAAAATTTTTAAAACTAGATATAGAGCTAAGGTGATTATAACAAACTTCAGCTCTTTTGAGTGAAAAGACTATTCTCTTAAATATTCCAGGATATGATAAAGTCAACCCCTAGCATGATAAATTATTCTGATAAGACCCTGAATACTTGTCTTTAAGGCAGGTTACTCAGAAGGTAAAGAAAAAATGTTTTATAAGCTCTTATTGAGAGCAGATCAATAATCTAAGAAAAATTTGTCAATTTAATCGAGAAAAAATCAAATTGTAGTTTTGAAAGAGTATATTTGAGGCTAAAGCTCTTTTTAAAAATCATATAAATAATCTCATTAAACCTAAGCCAGCTTTGACTATAAGCAACAAAATTCCCTTTCTATGACTCATCTACAACTTTCTCTATCCAGGCAGGTCTTGTCATACATTTTCCTCATTCTCCCTTTGGAACCAATCATTTTACTCTAGAACAAATCTACTCCCATCTTCCTTAAGACAATACATCCTGCACACTTGCATGCAAAGTTTTTCCTCTCTGCCACTCTCGCTCCCATTAGAGTCTCATTCACATATATTGATTGTAGTTTTTAACTACAGTAACTTCCATTGCATAAAGAAAACTAGGAGATAGTATAAAAAAAGAGCTATTCACTGGACACGTTAAAATGGTGAGACAGATGTGTGTAGAACCTCTCCAGGAGGTGAGAGAGACTTCCGTAGAGAGCTGAGCTCAACTCCCAAAACAGCAAAGACAGCTGGAGATTTCTAGCCAAGGAGGAGAGTGAGGGAGTCAGTAGATGGAAAATCACTAAAAGAAACTTGATTCGATATCAAGGGTAGGGGGATTCTTGCCAAATTAGCATAACAGGATTCTTAATAAAAACAGGCCAAGGAGTTAGGTATTCAGGGCAGAGGATGAGGAATGAATTAGATCTCAAGAGTGGGGGGATTCTCAGTTAACTAGCTTAGCAGAATTCTTTGCTAAAACTGGACTCAGGGGCTGGCCCGGTGGCGCAGTGGTTAAGTGCGCACGTTCTGCTTCAGCGGCCTGGGGTTCAGCGGTTCGGATCCTGGGTGCGGACATGGCACTGCTTGTCAAGCCATGCTGTGGCAGGTGTCCCACATATAAAGTAGAGGAAGATGGGCATGGATGTTAGCTCAGGGCCATTCTTCCTCAGCAAAAAGAGGAGGATTGGCAGCAGATGTTAGTTCAGGGCTAATCTTCCTCAAAAAAAAAAAAAAAAAAAAAAAACCAAAAAACTGCACTCAGCAGGCCAAGGCTTAGGTCTAGACTAGAACAGGGCTCACAGAAGCCTGACTAAAATTTGGTCAAGGAGGAAGTCTCTGTCAGTAGATAATTGTAAACTGTCTTTCATATACCAATAGTTTTCAGCAAGCAAGCGGAGCTAATAAAAACACATCTCATAACTTTTTATAGCCATAAACATCCCTTACACTATAACTTCTCAGGATGGCAAAAATGAACGTCTCCATTAACAGAAGCAAACATATAGCCTCTCTGTACTATATAAAAATAAGAGGAAAAAGTGTATAAAATGAAATTATATTTAGTCATTAACACTTCAGTATTTTATTCTTTTTAGATATGATCTAGGTATCTAGTGAATATTCATTAATTAACTCAATTTAGCATCAGTACAAGGTTTTAAGTTACCAAAAGATTTTGGACACTGTCTTTAAACTGACGTACTCTAAAACAAAATTACTTTTGAAATAAGGTATAATCAGAATCTAATTTAACTCTAAATTATTACATAAATTATAAATTTATGTAATTACTCTAAATTACTCTAAATTATAAATTAATAATTCTGCACATTACGTAAATCTGTAAATTATTATTCTGAGTTGCAGAATAATAATTTAACTTAATAAAATACAAATTTATATTTCTCATAATCTTAAAACTATAATAACTGACATGATAGCTTATTAAATCAGTACAACTTTATAAGTTGAGGAAAAATATGCCCAAATAGAATAAATATGTATGTTTTTAATATACTTAATGCTGATAACTCAGAAAATATAGCCGTTTTTACGATATCAATGATATTAAATTAGTCTCATTTGTCAAAATTTACCCAAATTATGTAAATTTGAATTCTTAGAACAGTTGAGTTAGTACCTTTAAGATTATGTGTTTAGCACATTGAAAGTATTAAAAATTTAATTTTTTCTAAATCTGGGAATATTCCGTTTGCATAAGAGTTTTCTTAGCTCTAAGTAAATCAGAATAGAGCTCTTTCCAAAATTTTTATAGTCTAATTTAGTAATACCATTTGGAGGTAGGAAAATATGACATATCCACAGATACATTAACATACAGCCAGCCAAAGAGAACTTATAGCCTCAATTCTGAAATTCCAACTCATAGGTTGGGCGAAAAAATAGAAATATAAAACTCACTTTTTATCTAAAAGTGCTCCTATCTTCCCAGTGGGTACAAATTCTTAATTGCTTTGAGTTAAAAATAGGGAAAAATTTTATTTAAAAAAGCCAGAAGAGTAATAAACTCCGTTTTCTGTCACCTTTCACCCTACAGAAACGAGATACCTATAAAACCTTTAATTCATTACCAAAAATTACCAAATGGTTAGATGATAAAGCAAAACAAAACAAAACAAAACAAAAAACAAAATTCCAGCACCAGAAATCAACCGAGTACTCAAAAGAATCAAAATCAAATTCTCACCATGCTGCCAACAGGCAAAAGTCTGGAACGTAGGACCAGGATCAGGACTCACCTTTGATCCCCTGTGTGGCCAGTCAGGCACAGAGCACAAAAGGCTCCAAGTGGCCTTATTACCTGGGTGGAGTAGACAGGAATCTGAAGGCAAGGTCCTATCCCAAATCATGGCACCAAACTGTCAAAGACAAAAAACAGACAAATTAGAAGATTAACATCGAGACTATTGCAATAGGGAGCTCCTCCCAAACTGAAGCTCTGCAGGAGTGTCTCAGCTTATATAGGGAGAGATAAAAGAGATGCAAATTGGTGTTTTACGTGTGATGATTACATCACAAGCAGCTGTTAGCCTCTGAACAGGAAGTGGTTTTTCTTCTATAAGTAGCTACCTTCCGCTAGCAAAGCTTGTAATCTCAGATAATCAACCATGAGACAAAGACAGCAAGCTGAAATGTCTATGTGGGTTTCTTTTGGTTTTTTGGGGCTTTTTTTTAGGTTTTTTTTGTTCTTGCTTGAGGAAGATTGGCCCTGAGCTATCATCTGTTGCCGATCTTCCTCTTTTTACTTGAGGAAGATTGTCCCTGATCTAACAATTGTGCAAATCTTCCTCTACTTTGTATGTGGGATGCCACCACAGCATGGCTTGATGAGCAGTGTGTAGGTCCATGCTGGGGATCTGACTTGGAAACCCCAGGCTGCCAAAGCAGAGCTTGTGAACTTAATCACTATGCCACCAGGCGGACCCCTGAAGTGTCTACATTTTGCCTTGTCAGCAGATTCAGGCAGAAGGGGAAGCTTGCTTGGTCTTGTCACACGTGCACAAAGGCCTTGTGGGAAAATTTCAAGCAGAAGTAACCACAAAAACTATGAGCTCTCTAGTCATTCCTGAAGCTAGGCTATGTTGTGCCTCCTTGCTCAGCCCAGCTGGCTTTTCTGCATAATGCACTTGCTTTTTTGTTTCTCATTTATTTATTTTTTTGAATTATTTTATTGGTTTATAACATTGAGTAATCTCAGATGTACATAATTATGTATCAGTTTCTAGATAGACTGCATAGTGCTCACCACTAATAGTCTAGTTTTTTAAATGAAAGTTAATATTTCTTTAAAATGATAAGTAAAACTACAACACATTTTACATTTTTTAAACTAATAAAATCCAGAAGAAAACAGCATATTTATTACAAAATATCTATTGATTAGCTGCTTAGCTTACTTATCTACTATTTTCCTTAAACTTTATGACTACCGGCCCTTTGATCACCTCTACATATGACAACAATTTTGTGGTATCATTTTTTTTTATTCTATTGAGATCATATCAGCTTAAAACATTGTATAACTTCAGTTGTACAATATTATATGTCAGTTTCTGTATAGACTGCATCATGCTCACCACCAATAGTTGGGTTTTTATCCATCACCATACATATGTGCCTCTTTACCCCTTTCACCCAACCCTCATCCTCTTCCCCTCTGATAACCACTGATCTGTTCACCTTATCCATATGATTATTCATCTTCCACATATGAATGAAATCATACCATGTTTATCTTTCTCTGTCAGGCTTATTTCGATTAACATAATACCCTCAAGGTCCAACCGTGTTGTTGCAAATGGGACTATTTTGTCTTTTTTTATGACTGAGTAGTATTCCATTGATATATACACCACAATTTCTTCATCCATCATCCATTGATGGGAACTTGTTTTGCTTCCGTTTATTGGCTATTGTGAATAATGCTGCAATGAACATGAGGGTGCATAAATATATTTGTATTATTGATTTCATGTTCTTTGAATAGACATCCAGTAATGGGATAGTTGGATGGTATGGTATTTCTACTTTTAATTTTTTGAGAAATCTCCATACTGTTTTCCATAGTGGCTGCACCAGTTTGCATTCCCACCAGCAGTATATGAGGGTTCCCTTTTCGCCACATCTTCTCTAACATTTGTTATTTTTTCTGTTGTTAATTATAGCCATTCTGACAGGTGTAAGGTGATATCTCATTGTAGTTTTGATTTGCATTTCCTTAATAATTAATGATGTTGAATATCTTTTCATGTGCCTATTGGCCATCCGTATATCATCTTTAGAAAAATATTTTCATACCTCTGCCCATTTTTTGATCAGGTTGTTTGCTGTTGACTTGTATGAGTTCTTTATATATTTTGGAAATTAATCCCTTGTCAGATATATGATTTGTAAAATATTTTCTCCCAGTTGATGGGTTGTCTTTTGGGGGTTTTTTTTGCTTTTTTTTCCCCAATATAAATGCATTTATGTGTGCAGACTTGCGTAGAAATGTTTGTAGACACATTATTCAAAATGGCCCAAATCTGGAAACAACCCAGTTGTCCATCAGTACTGAAACGGCAGAAAAGTTTGGTAGATTCATACAATTGCAAGTAAATGTAAATGAACAATGTATAGTGACTCGCAACAACTTGGATGAACTTAACACCATAATGGGGAGTGAAAGCACACAAAGTGCTTAATAAAATGTACACAAAGTTCAAAATCAGCAGAATGAAAGTATAGCATTTGGGGATGGTACTTATGTAAACAAACTATGACTTAAAGCAAGAAAGTGATTACCACAAAAATTGCTTACTGGTCCCCTTTGGTTGACAAAGGGGATTATGGTTGGAAAAATGTGTACAGGGGCTTCTGAGTCGCTAGAAACTTTTTTTTATTATTATTAATAATATGACAGTTCACTACCTTGTGAAATTTCAGTTGTACATTATTGTTAGTCATGTTGTAGGTACACCACTTCACCCTTTGCGCCCTCCTCCCACCCCCCTTTCCCCTGGTAACCACCGATCAGTTCTCTTTGTCTATATGTTAACTACCACCTATGAGTGGAGTCATACAGAGTTCGTCTTTCTCTGTCTGGCTTATTTCACTCAACATAATACCCTCAAGGTCCATCCATGTTGTTGTGAATGGGATGATTTTGTCCTTTTTTATGGCTGAGTAGTATTCCATTGTATATATATACCATATCTTCTTTATCCAATCATCAGTTGCTGGGCACTTAGGTTGGTTCCACGTCTTGGCTATTGTGAGTAATGCTGTGATGAACATAGGGGTGCATGGGACTTTTGGAATTGCTGATTTCAGGTTCTTAGGATAGATACCCAGAAGTGGGATGGCTGGGTCGTAAGGTATTTCTATTTTTAACTTTTTGAGAAATCTGCATACTGTTTTCCATAGTGGCTGCACCAGTTTGCATTCCCACCAACAGTGTATGAGGGTTCCTTTTTCTCCACAACCTCTCCAACATTTGTCACTCTTGGTTTTGGATATTTTTGCCCTTCTAACAGGTGTAAAGTGATATCTTAGTGTAGTTTTGATTTGCATTTCCCTGATGATTAGTGATGATGAGCATCTTTTCATGTGTCTATTGGCCATCCATATATCTTCTTTGGAGAAATGTCTGTTCATGTCCCCTGCCCATTTTGTAATTGGGTTGTTTGATTTTTTATTGTTGAGTCGTGTTAGTTCTTTGTATATTATGGAGATTAACCCTTTGTCAGATAAATAACTTGTGAATATTTTTTCCCAATTAGTGGGCTGTTTTTTGTTTCAATCCTGTTTTCCCTTGCCTTGAAGAAGCTCTTTAGTCTGATGAAGTCCCATTTGTTTATTCTTTCTATTGTTTCCCTCGTCTGAGGGGTTATGGTGTCCAAAAAGATTCTTTTGAAACTGATGTCAAAGAGTGTACTGCCTATATTCTCTTCTAGAAGACTTA
This sequence comes from Equus asinus, assembly GCF_041296235.1. NCBI lineage: Eukaryota > Metazoa > Chordata > Mammalia > Perissodactyla > Equidae > Equus > Equus asinus. The sequence continues at coordinate 70,400,046 of NC_091801.1, read as the reverse complement.
TTGTTTCAGGTCTAATCTTTAGGTCTTTGATCCATTTTGAGTTTATTTTTGTGAATGGTGAAAAAGAATGGTCAATTTCCATTCTTTTATGTGTGGCTGTCCAGTTTTCCCAGCACCATTTGTTGAAGAGACTTTCTTTTCTCCATTGTATGCCCTCAGTTCCTTCGTCGAAGATTAGCTGTCCATAGATGTGTGGTTTTATTTCTTGGCTTTCAATTCTGTTCCATTGATCTGTGCACCCATTTTTGTACCAGTACCATGCTGTTTTGATTACTGTAGCTTTCTAGTGGGCTTTGAAGTCAGGGATTGTGATGCCTCCGGCTTTGTTCTTCTTTCTCAGGATTGCTTCAGCAATTTGGGGTCTTTTGTCGCCCCATACGAATTTTAGGATTCTTTGTTGAATTTCTGTAAAGAATGTCATTGGGATTCTGATTGGGATAGCGTTGAATCTGTAGATTGCTTTAGGTAGTATAGACATTTTAATTATGTTTATTCTTCCAGTCCATGTGCATGGAATGTCTTTCCATCTCTACGTCATCATTGATTTCTTTCAAGAAACTCTTGTAGTTTTTGTTATATAGATCTTTCACATCCTTTGTTAAATTTTCTCCCAAGGTATTTTATTCTTTTTGTTGTGTTCATGAATAGGATTGAGTTCTTTTTCTGTTAGTTAATTGTTAGCGTATAGAAATGCTACTGATTTATGTATGTTGATTTTATACCCTGCAACTTTGCTGTAGCTGTTGATTGTTTCTAATAGTTTTCCTGTGGATTCTTTGGGGTTTTCTATATATAAGATCATGTCATCTGCAAACAGCAAGAGTTTTACTTCTTCACTGCCTATTTGGATTCCTTTTATTTCTTTTTCCTGCTGAATTACTCTGGCCACCACCTCCAGTACTATGTTGAAGAAGAGTGGTGAAAGTGGGCACCCTTGTCTTGTTCCTGTTCTGAGAGGGATGGGTTTCAGTTTTTGTCCATTGAGTATGATGTTGGCTTTGGGTTTGTCATATATGGCCTTTATTATGTTGAGGTACTTTCCTTCTATACCTATTTTATTGAGGGTTTTTATCATAAATGCATGTTGGATCTTGTCAAATGCTTTCTCTGCATCTATTGAGATGATCATGTGGTTTTTGTTTTTCATTTTGTTAATGTAGTGAATCACGTTGATTGATTTGCAGATGTTGAACCATCCTTGTGTCCCTGGTATAAATCCCACTTGATCATGGTGTATAATCTTTTTGATGTATTGCTGTACTCAGTTTGCCAAAATTTTGTTGAGGATTTTTGCATCTATGTTCATCAGTGATATTGGCCTGTAGTTTTCCTTCTTTGTGTTGTCCTTGTCAGGTTTGGGGATCAGGAGGATGTTGGCTTCATAGCATGTGTTAGGGAGTATTCCATCTTCCTCAATTTTCTGGAATAGTTTGAGAAGGATAGGTGTTAAATCTTCTTTGAATGTTTGGTAGAATTCTCCAGAGAAGCTATCTGATCCTGAACTCTTATTTTTGGGGAGGTTTTTGACTACTGTTTCTATTTCTTTACCTGTGATTGGTCTATTCAGATTCTCTGTTTCTTCCTGATTCAGTTTGGGGAGGTTGTAAGAGTCTAGGAATTTCTCCATTTCTTCTAGGTTGTTCAATTTGTTGGCATATAGTTTTTCATAGTATTCTCTTATGATCTTTTGTATTTCTTCGGTATCTGTTGTGATTTCTCCTCTTTTATTTCTAATTTTATTTATTTGAGACTTCTCTCTTTTTTTTTTTGGTGAGTCTGGCTAAAGGGTTATCAATTTTGTTAATTTTTTCTAAGAACCAACTCTTTGTTTCATTGATCCTTTCTACTATCTTTTTTGTTTCAAAATTGTTTATTTCTGCTCTAATTTTTATTATTTCCCTCCTTCTACTGAATTTGGGCTTTATTTGTTCTTCTTTTTCTAATTATGTTAGGTGTCATTTGAGGTTGTTTATGTAAGATTTTTCTTGCTTATTGAGGTAAGCCTGTATTGCAATGAATTTCCCTCTTAGGACTGCTTTTGCTGCATCCCAAATAAGTTGGTATGACGTGTTTTCATTTTCATTTGTCTCCATATTATATTTGATTTCTTCTTTAATTTCTTCAATAATCCATTGTTTGCTCAGTAGCATGTTGTTTAGTCTCCACATTTTTGCCCCATTCCCAGCTTGTTTGTTGAGGTGGGCCTGTTTTGCTATGAATTTCCCTCTTAGAACTGCTTTTGCTCACCCCGTAAGAGTTAGTATGTTGTATTTTCATTTTCATTTGTTTGTAGGTATTTTTAAATTTCTCCTTTGATTTCTTCATTGATCCAATGGTTGTTCCGTAGCATGTTGTTTAGGTTCCATATATTTGTGCCTTTCACAGCTTTTTGCTTGTAGTTGATTTCTAGTTTCATAGCATTGTGATCAGAAAAGTTGTTTGGTATGATTTCAATCTTCTTACATTTATTTAGGAGTGCCTTATTTCCAAGCATATAATCTATCTTTGAGAATGTTACATGTGCACTTGAGACGAATGTGTATTCTGCTGGTTTTGGATGGAATGTTCTATATATATCTATTAAGTCCATCGGGTCTAGGGTTTCATTTAAGGCCACTTTTTACTTGTTGGATTTCTGTCTGGATTCTCTATTCATTGATGTAAGTGGATAGTGGGTGATGCTCTATCCATTGACATTGAGGTCCCCTACTATTATTGCACTGCTGTGAATTTCTCCCTTTAGCTCTGTTAATAGTTGCTTTATATACTTTCATGCTCCTGTGTTAGGTGCATATATATTTATAAGTGTTATATTCTCTTGGTGGAATGTCCCTTTTATCATTATATACTGGCCTCTTTGTCCCTCATTGGCTTTTTTATCCTGATGTCTGCTTTGTCAGATATAAGTATGGCATCACCTGCTTTCTTTTCCTTGCTGTTTGCTTAGAGTATTGTCTTCCATCCCTTCGCTTTTAGCCTATGTTTGTCTTTAGAGCTGGAATATGTTTCCTAGAGGCAGCATATTGTTGGGTCTTGTCTTTTAATCCATCAATCCATTGTCTTTTGATTGAAGAATTCAATCCATTTACATTTAGAGTGATTATTGATATATGAAGAATTAATACTGCCATTATATCTCTTGTTTTCCAGTTGTTCTATATTTCTGTTGTTCCTTTTCCCTTGTATTTCTGACTGCTATTTCAGTTTGGTGGCTTTCTCTAGTGGCTTTCTCTTTATTTATGATTTGTGGTTCTGCTCTGATTTTTTGTTTAGTGGTTACCATGAGGTTTGTATAAAAGATCTCATAGATGAGATAGTCCATTTTCTGATAGCCTCTTATCTCCATTATCCTAAGTAGGTTCCATCCTTCTCCTCTTCTTCTTCCGAGTTATTGTTGTCACAAATTATTCTTTTTTAGTCTTGCAAGTTTGTGACTAAACTGAAGAGTTTATAGTTATTTTCATGTTTTCCTTCCCTTTATCTCTTATGTTATACTTAAGTGTTTGCTAACCTGTTCTGATGCAGAGCTCCAATTTTCTGATTTTGTCTGTCTATTTATCTCCTTGCTCAAAGCTTTGTAAACTTTTGCTTTTTTGTTCCAGGTAGGAGGGCTTGCCACATTATTTCTTGTAAGGGAGGTCTAGTGGTGATGCACTCCTTCTGCTTTTGCTTGTCTGGGGAAGCCTTTACTTCTCATAATATCTGAAGGATAATTTCACTGGATTGTGTATTCTTGGCTGAAAGTTTTTGTCATTCAGTATTTTGAATGTATCATTCCATTCTTTCCTAGCCTGTCAAGTTTCTGCTGAGAAGTCTACTGAAAGCCTGACATGGGTTCCTTTCTGGTTTAATTCTTCTGCCTTGCTGCCCTTAATATTTTTTCTTTGTCATTGACTTTTGCCAGTTTTACTATGCCTTGGAGAAGGTCTTTTTGCATTGATGTAATTAGGAGTTCTATTGGCTTCATGTACTTGTAAGTCCAGTTTCTTCTCCTGGTTTGGGAAGTTTTCAGTTATTATTTCTTTGAACAAGCTCTCTGCTTCTTTCTCCCTCTTTTCTCCCTGTGGAATACCTATAATCCTTATGTTTCTTTTCCTAATTGATTCAGATATTTCATGAAGAATTTCTTCATTTTCAAAAAATCTTAGTTCTCTCTCCTCCTCCACCTGAAGCATTTCTATATTTCTATCTTCGATTCACTAATTCTGTCCTCCATAAGGTCAGTGCTATTTTTATGATTTATAGATTATATTTCATCTTGTTAATTGTGTTCTTCATATTCAGAATTTCTGTATAGTTTTTCTTAAAGGTTTCAATTTCTTTGGTGAAGCCTTCCTTCTGCTCATTAATTTTATCCCTGAGCTCATTGAACTGTCTTTCTGAGTTTTCTTGTAACTTGTTGAGTTTCTTTATGACAACTGTTTTGAATTCTCTGTCATTTAGATTGTAATCTGTGACATCAGGATTGGTTTCTGGAGACTTGTCACTTTCCTTCTGCTCTGAAGTGTTACTGTAGTTCTTCATGGTGTTTGATGAATTGATCCTCTGCTAGCACATTTGTGGTAGTATCACATCGCAGATTCCACCTGCCACCTCTGTGTGGGTGCAGGAGCTGTGTTTCCTGATCCTACTTCGTCTGCTGGTAGTTGTGCTGGTAAGGCCACTCTGCATTTGCATGGGCTTACGAGAGCCACTTGACAAGTTGTGCTCACATGGGTGGGGTTTCTGTGCTCAGTGTGTGGGCCACTCTCTCATGAGTGGGGCCACCATGCTCTGCAGGGGACTGGCTGAGGTTCTTTGCTAGGTAGGAGGGGCAATTTCCTTCATGCAAGGCAGTGCTGTACTTGGAGGTTCAACTGAGCTGCTACATTTGGTGAGTGGGGCGCTTCATGGGAGCTGAGCTGCCACCACTCAGTGGGTAGCGTTCCCACAGGCAGGGTCACCTCAGTAGGTGGATGCTCCTGTGGGCTGGACTACCCCTCCAAAAGTGTTCATGCACAGGCCAGGCTGCCCTTGTCTCCACCTACAGTCATGCTGGCCACTGTGTGAGAAGCTGCAGCCTGGATCATTGTTGATGGGGAGGCAGAGGGGTCTGCTCACCTAGTTTCACTGCTTCGCAGGGTTCCAATCCACTCACCTTCAGATGTATAGCTATGTGGATCTCTCAGGCATCCTGTTGTGCTGTGTACAGAATCTTCTGTTGGTTAATGACTATCCATTTTGTTGTAACTTAGATGGGAAAGACAAAGGAAACAACTTACCCTGCCATGATGCTGATTTCACTCTCTGCACTTACTTTTCATGCCCCTCCCCCACTTTCTCACATGTAGTCCCTCTACTGATGCCGGCCCATCACTATGTCACCTTATCCCTTCAAGGATAAACTATCCTCCTAAATGGTTGTCTTCCTTCCAGTCTTTTTTCTCACAATTCAGTTTCCACAGAGCAGTCAGAGTGAACTAAAGTAAAAATCTGATTTTATTACTAATGTATTCAAAATTTTTCAATCTCTCCTTATTACTCTTCAAATGGAATTTATACCATCTCACAACATTCAAGCCCTGCATTTTCTGGTTCACCTCCTTTCTTTCACCAGCCCTTAGCAGACCCTACACTCCAGCTATATTGAACTATTTGCAATTCCTCCACTCCCTGTGCTCTTCCCCATGATCAGATGTTTGCTTGTCTTTCTCCTTCTGCCTCCAGTTCCCTTTCTCCATCTAACCAAGTCCTTAATGTATGTATATATAAAGTTTAGATGACATCTACTCTGGGTTTGTCCCTGGCCCCACTTCCTCTCTCAGACTTCCCAAGTTTGAATGGGCTGAAATTCCTCTATTCCATACTCTCTTCTTTCATAGCACTTACATTACCATTTGGAAAATTATTTCCTTTATCTGTCTCTGTGGCTAAACCTGAAGTTCTCTGTAAGTTGAGACTGTGTGTTCTTTATTGTATTTTCATGGCAAGGGGAGATAAAGGGTTGCAATAGTGAATGGGCATCAGTTCCCAGAAGACAGTGCCTGGCACACTACAAACACTCAATGAACACTTGTGAAATTAATAAGTGGGTCGACTTGCCATATGTCTTTAAAATGATACAGTATGCTTGGATGACACAACACATCTCACAATTGTGTTTGGAAACAAAAGAAGTTCACATAAAGCAATTAGAAAAGCTGACAACTATGAGGTAAAATATGAAGCAGAGTAATTTATTTTTAAACAAATGTGTTGTCTCTCATGAAGCCTAATGAATGTTAGAACCTACTAACCAGCCACCTTGGGGGTCTGGATATGCACTTATTTCAGGATTGCCTATCTTCACTCAAAAATAGGAAGGATTTCTTCCATAGAATCTGATTCCTGAGACAGCATCTGAGCAAGCTGCACACTGAAATCAGTTTATTCCTTTTCTTAGTTAACCAATGTGAATATCCTCCTGGCTTTCATGACAACGAGAACCATGCCTCAAAATAAAATTCACACTTAGACTATCTTGGATCCACTCAGTGCCCTGTGTGGACACTTTTTCAACAAGACTTGATAAATGTTCATTAACAAGACTTGATAAATACTTGCTGAATCAGAGACTTACAGAAAAGCTTCCCACCTTTTTGGGATGATTTTGGCTTCCTTGTAATATGGAAATATAATATTATCCAATTATAATATCACTTTATCAGGAGGATAAAGGATAAGGACACCTACTCTTCTAGGTATTTCTGACCTGTCTAAGAATTCAGTTGATATGTCACAGATTAATGGGAGAAAATTCAATTTAATTTAGTACATATGAGGGTTCCACAAGAATATGGGTCCCAAGGACAAATCAGGTAGTTGATGCTTTTATGCCACCTTGAGCTAAGGATAGGGGCTAGTGGTTTGGGACTTCAAAGGGGAGGAAGGCAATTCACGTGGAGAAAGAAAAGCAAATGTTTGATAAACAAATGTTTGCTGGGCCATGCAGAGACAATGGGACACAAAGCAAACTCTGATCTCTAGTCTCTGCTGAGTCTCCTCCCACCACACCTAGCCCATATTCCTTGTGGTTATCTCTGGTGATAGCTCTATTCTGGGAACAAGCCCTTTATCTAATTTTTTTTATTTAGTTAAGGGGGAAGTAACAAGAAAAACTTCCAACAACATAGATAAAACTTGAGGATATTATGCTAAGCAAAATAAGTCAGATGGAGAAAGACAAATACAGTATGATTTCACATATGTGGAAGATAAAAAAAATAACAAACATATAGATACAAAGGATAGAATGGTGTTTACCAGAGGCAAAGGGTAAGAAAGCGAGTAAAGGGGGACATTTGTACAATGATGAATGGAAACTAGAATTTGGGTGGTGAACATGATATACTCCATACAGAAGTCAGAATATAATGATGTACACCTGAAATTTATGTAATATTATAAATCAATGTAACCTTAATAAAAAAGAAAAAGATGCAGTTGAAACCAGTAAATAGTTAGCCACTGATGATTAGGTAGCTAGTAACCAAAAGGTTTTTTTTTTTTTTTTTGCAATTACTAATTATAACTTTTAGTTGTTCACCCACCCATTGTTAACTGTGCTGCTAAGGCAGTATATTATCCAATTCCCACTAGGTTCCTATAATAACATCTCCCTGGTGCCTGCGTCACCATGGTAATGGATGTTTGAAATGTTTTTCAGGAATGAGGACCCCTTGTCCAGTTTAGGCCAGTTAAGACCACCAACCCATGAAGTGCACCTGTACAAATACTTGACAAGTGACCTTCTTGATGTCAAGTAGCTAAAACTCCATCCTCAGATGATGAAGAGGTATGGGGTGGCAAATTTTGCTCTCCTACAATTTCCTTAATACTTTCCTTGATTTTTTTCTCCTCAAATGTGTCTGCTTACAATACCACTCATGATTATTCAGGCCACAGTCAAAATGAAAAAAGAAAAAGCTTTATCTTTACTAACCATATTCATAAACATGAGTTACAGAGTCTAAAACATTTCCCAAAGGTGTGTGCTCCAAACTTGCAGAGCAGTGGAATAGGTAAATTGCCTTTTAAAGACACTGCATCTCAGGAGAACACATTCATGAGAATATGAAAATTTTGAGTTTGAAATTGTCTGTCTTAATTTGGATTTCCATAGAAGTGGTACTGAAGCTCTTAATCTCAAGTTCGTGTGCCCAATGCTCTGTAAGCCAAACACTGAGACATTGGTGCTTGAAGATGGAGAAAGGTTTTATTTGAATTGGCCAAAATGAGAAGGTGGGAGCATGGATTTGCTCAAATCCACCTTAACAAGAGCAAAAAGTAGGAGGGTTTTATAGAGCTAAGGGGCTTTGCAGGAGGAGCTTCAGAGAAACAAAGGGGTCACTCCTCATAAGCCCCTGGGAAATCTGACTTCCAGGCACCAATTGCAGTTGGGGGCCAGCCATCCAGTGATTGCAAACCCCCCAAAGTTATTCTCTGTATTCTGAAAAACAAGCTCACAAATCCTTGAGACCCCTGAGTCACTCCTCAAGTTAAGCAGGAAACCAGCAAGTTGCTTATTGAATATCTATGGTAACCCTCAGGTACCCAGCTTTAATCTCCACTGTCTTTTTTCCCTTCCTCATTCTTCTAGGAAGTGGCATATGGATTGTTTGGCTACTTCTTGCTGAAAGGGGGTAAAGATGGGGAAACTGAGGAAGCAAATTTTTGAACCTGAGATTGAAAATACTCTTCGGTACTGGGCTATATTTTGCATTTTGCATTATCTTTATTTGATTGATTTTAACTTAGAACAGCACTTTATTCCATATTTGATAACCCAAATTTCCAGAACTCAGAATGCAAGAACCCAAATAATTTTATTTATCTGACGGCTTGGTATCAGCTATCTTAACCCAGAATAGCAGCTTAAGGTCTTTCAGTGGCTCATAAGACCAGTGGCTCTGGTTGTGGTGGAGGTGAGCCTCACTCAGGTATGATGAATCCACGGCTTGACTCTGGCCAATTTGACTGATGAATGGGTGGTCAGGAGGACTTCATAAGGCCCAGTCCACTTGGGGGTTAGTTGATCCTTTGGTCCATGCTTCTTCCCAGACTTAAGGAGAACATGGTCACCTGCCTTGATGTGGTAGGGTGGGACATCTGACAGGAACAGGGATCTGTGAGAGGCAAACTCATGAACAGAAGTTAGGATTCCATTTAAAAATTTTAAGTGCTGCCTGATTGCTATTTCTTTCTGTTGTATAAAATCTCCCCCCATTGGTGAAGCTGAGAATGGTCTCCCAGACATCATTTCGAAGGGGCTCAATTAAAGCCTACTTCAGGGAGCTACCCAGATGCTCAGCAGGGCAGAGAGCAACACCTTGTCCCAGATTAAGTTAGTTTCCTGACAAATTTTGGCAATAGTCTTCTTTGTGGTTCGTCTTTTCAGTCTTCCCCATTGACTGGGGCTGCCATGAGGCATGGAGTTTCTAAGTGATCCCCAAGCCTTTTGATATTTCTTGGGTTATTAGGGAGATAAATGCGACTCTGTTGTCACTCTGGATCAACAGTGGGGATCCATACCTGGGAATGATCTCCTTTAACAAAGCTTTGTTCACTTCATTAACCCTCTCAGTTCTGGAAGGAAAAGCTTCAACCCACCCTGTAAAGGTATCTATGAATACTAGGAGATACTTGACATTCCCAGAGGCTCGAGGCATCATAATAAAGTCAATTTGTCAGTCTTCACAGGGAGCTGCTCCTCAATGTTGAACCCCCTTGTTCAAAGAGGGCAGCCCCGTCCTGGGATTATTTTTGCCACACATAACATATTGTTGGGTAACTTTCTGAATGATCTGTTACAATTTCAGACCGACTAAATACCTTTGGATCCACTGCAAGGTGGCATCCCTCCCATAGTGAGTGCTCTGATGGGTTTGATTAACAATTTCTCCCAGAAGGGCTTCAGGTACCAGGATGAGTACTTCCAAGGTACATTTCCAGCCAGGATGCTCCAGAGAGGAGGAGCCAAATCCCCCTTCTCTGGCTCTCCCTAAATCTTTCTGGGGGTAGCTAGGTTGGAATACAGTCAATTTGGGGAACTAAGGGAGCCAGGAGTGCCTTGAAACTCATAGTCCTAGCAGCAGTCTTGGCTGCCTGATCAGCCAGTTGATTGCCTCTGGCTTCCAAAGTGTCCCCTTTCTGATGTCCAGGGCAGTGAATGATAGTTACTGCCATGGGGTCATTAACGGCCTCTAAGAACATTAGCATTTCCTGGGAATATTTTGTGTCCCTCTTTCCAGCAGTCAAGAGTCCCCTATCTTTCCATATGGCCCTGTGAGCATGGACCACTAAAAAGGCACATTTTGAATCTGTATATATATTGACTCTGTTGTCTTTACCTATTTGAAGAGCCCTAGTTAGTGCTATAAGTTTAGCCTTTTGAGCTGAGATACCTGGAGGTAGGGCCTTTGTTTCCATGGTGTCCTATAAGGTGACAACTATGTACACTGCTTGACATTGCCCCTGATCCATGAAGCTGCTTCCATCAGTGAGCAATTCCAAGTCTGGCTACTCCAAAGCTTGGTCAGTCTAATCGGGTCAACTAGAGAATACCTGTTCAATGATCTGAAGACAGTCATAAAAGGAGGGCTGTTTGACGTCAGTAGGTAGCAGGTTGCAGGGTTTAAGGTAGAAATAACTTTTAACTTACCTCTGGGTGGTCTAATAAAATAGCCTCATACCTACCTAATCTTCTTGAGGTTAGTCAATGTCCTCCATCTGTTCTAATAAAGGGAGGACAGAGTGGGGAGTGTGCACCATGTTGGGTTGCCCCAGTGTGAACTTTTCAGTTTCCTGTAGTATGTCACTGGTGGTGGACAACAGCTCAGAAGCAAGGTGGCCATCCTCTGACCAACTGCTTATAAAAATGGCCACAGGCCTCCTAGTGGGTCAAAAGTTCTGGGTCAGGACTTCCAAACTAAGGCTCTGTTTCTCATGTACAAAAAGAGCAAAGGGCTTTCTCAAATCTTGGAGTCCCAAGACTGTGGCAGTTAGTAATTTTTCTTTAACCTGATTGAATGCATTCTGGCACACTTGTGTCCACACCAAAGGCTCGAGGTCTCCTCCCTTTAAGGCCTCATACAGAGGTTTTACAGTTAATCCTAAATTGGGTATCCAAATTCAACAGAAGCCTGCCATCCCTAAAAATCCCCACAACTGTAAACGGGTGGTGAGAGTCACTACTTAAGGGATTGCTTCCCTCCTATCTGGGAGCAGGCGTCTCTGTCCTTCTGGCAGTTCAAACCCTAAGTATTTAACTGTCTTTTCACAAATTTGGGTCTTCTTCTTTGAAACCTTGTAACCTTTATCTGCTAAGAAATTTTAAAATTCAAATGGTGTTTTCAGCTGAAGCTTCCTTAGATTTATTGGCAACGAGAACGTCGTCCACATATTGTAAGAGCCCCTTCCACCAGCTGAAGTTCCCTTAGGTCCCTAGCCAATATTTCCCCAAATATCGTGGGCAGATTTTTAAAACCCTGAGGCAAAACGGACCAGCAAAACTTCTGTTTGACATTGGTCTTGGGACCTTGACACTCAAAGGGAAAGGCCTCTTGGGAACTTTCATCCCGGGAAATGCAGAAAAAGACATCTTTCAAACCCAAGACCGTGAACCAGCACAGGTCTCCTGACAAAATAGTCAGCAAAGTGTTCAGATTGGGAACCACTGGGTGCACATCCGGAGCCATCTGATTTATAGCTCGAAGGTCTTGAGGGAACTGGTATTCATTGGACTTGGGCTTGAACACTGGTAAGATGAGAGTATGGTAAGGTGAGAACGTGGGTGAATCAAGCCCTGCTGCAGAAAAACCTCCAATAGGGGCTCTACCTCTCTCTGTGCTTTTTCTTTCAGAGGGTATTGTTTTAGCTTGAGGCTCTCATGCTCCTTCACAGGAACCATGGTTTTGGCTCATCCCTACCTCCCACTTGCCTAGATGTCCTCTCTTACCCTATCAAGAATTTCCTCAGGTATCTCAGGTTGAGATCCATCATCAAGCTGCAACAACAGCATCTGAGAGGTGAAGGCAAGCTCTGGCGGGACCTCCACTTCTAAGTGTCCGGGGAAACAAATAATTTGGGCATTTAGCCTGGCAAGCAAATCCTGACCCAGAAGAGGAATAGGGCATTAGGGCATGTATCTGTGTATGTAACTGTGTCTCAGGTTTGTATTTCCAAGATGACAGTCCAAGGGTTGTAAAAAGGGGTGGGTCATTGTCTTCACTGACACCCTGGTAACAACCATAGATAGCTTCTTTTGAGTTGGGGGATAAATGTGTGTTAACAACAAAGTAGGTAGCCCCTGTATTGATGAGAATGTCAATTATCTTTTTGCCCACTGTCATTTGAACCTGAGGCTACTGTGGGGATATAAAGATAGGTTGCTTCAGTCTAAGCAGGGCCCCTGGGCCTCTTCATTCCTCATCTGTATCTCCCCCTTCTATTTTCACCATTTGGGTTAAGGGTTTCTCACCTTCTTTGGCCATCTTCTACAACCTGGGACACTCCTTCTTCTAATGTCCTTCTTCCTTACAACATACACACTGATCTTTCCCCAGGGTTGGGCGTTCTCCTCTTATCTTTCTCAGTCCCTTTTTTGATCTTCTCCCTGTCTTCCCAATGGCTCATTGATGGAGCACCACCACCAGCAGAGAAACCCGCTGCTTCATTCTCCATTGTTCCTTCATGTCCTGGACCTGATCCCTACAGTTGTAAACCTTAAAAGCAAGGTCATCCACGTGGGAGATGGGCAGCATGAGGGCCCCATCGACCTTCCGTAGTTTCCTCCTGATTCCGGGGCACTCCCACTGCTGAAGGTCATGTTGATTACTTTCTGATTCTCTGGGGCCTCAGGATCAGCGCTGGTGTACTTCCTATAGGCTTGATATGCTTGTTCTAAAAACTGGGACGGATCCTCCTGTGGTTTTTGCTGAACTTCCTGAACTTTGTTTGTGGGACTCCTTTTCCCAATCCTTCCAGAATACATTTCCTGTAGTGTTCTAGGCAGAGCATTCCCCCTCCATTTGTATCCCAGTTTAGTTCAACTGTGGGACAGCCTCAGTGAAATTAGGCTGATTGTCCCCGTCCTTGAAATGGAGCCAATGGGGTTCCTCCTGTGCCTTTTCAATAACCATATGGCCTCCCCCGCTGTGAGTAAAATATTCATTAAGGCTTGAATGTCAGCCCAAGTGGGATGGTATGTCAAAAAGATGGAGGAGGGGCCGGCCCCATGGCCAAGTGGTTAAGTTCATGCACTCCGCTTCGGCAGCCCAGAGTTTTGCCAGTTGGGATCCTGGGCATGCACATGGCACCACTCATCAGGCCATGCTGAGGCAGCATCCTACATGCCACAGCTATAAGGACCCACAACTAAAAATATACAACTATGTACTGGGGGGCTTTGGGGAGAAAAAGGAAAAATCTTTTTAAAAATGATGGAGGAGAATAACTCAGTCATATGCTTGGGGTCCTGTCTATAGGATGGATTATTGTTCTTCCAATTAAAAAGATCCAAAATAGAAAAGAGGGGATACACTCATATCAGGCCTGCTCGCTGGCCATTAGCATTCAGTCCTCTGATTGGGAATTCGGGGAGTGGAAACTGCCGTTCTTAAGAAGCCCCTGCTCCCTGGCTGAATTGCACACCCTACTACCTATGGGAAGTAGAGAGCATATCCTGGCTTCCCTCAACTCTTGGGGGTTGTGTGGTCCCTGTGACCTGCCTTCCATAGGGGGGTGGGCCGGAGGTTGCCATGAGTGAAGGGTCCACTGGTTGCAGAGTGGGAACCAGTGGAGAGGGTGCTGGCTGAAAAGGAGGTGGCACAAGGGCCAGCAGGGTTTCTGGCAGAGCTGTGGGAAGATTTAAAGCATTGATCAAAATTTCATCATCCTTCTTCATGCCCTTGGAGTCCAACAGAACTAGCTCAGGCTTCTCAGCCCTTTGCACCATCAGATTGTACCTCCTGTGGGCTGACTCATTTTAGTGCAACAGCATAAAAGCCTGCACGTACGAGATTTCATCCCATTTCCCTTCTCTGTTACAGAACAACTCCAATTGTAAGATGATAGCATAACTTAGAGATCCATTAACAGGCCACTTTTCTCAAAAACCTAAGGAGCACTGTGGCCGGGAAACATTACAAAGGAAACTCATCTTTTCACGTTTCATAGGCTCATAACTAAAAGCCATCCAGTTTTGAAGTATGTGTCCCAGGAGGCTGCATTCAGGGATGGAATTAGTGTTTCCTGTAGCTGACTCACACACACGAGTGCACCCACACAAAGACAAAATCCAACACCTGCAGGATAAAAGCAAAAGGTGAAGTCCAACAGTCCCCTCGATCTCTCCCATATGAGGATGCCTCCTTTCAATCACACAAAATGCAAACAGGGAGACAGGGAATTTGTAGCTGCGTGTGTTGTGATGACTCACCCAGCAAAGCAAAATCAAAGGTACTCATATCTGATAAGACAAATGCATCCACACAATGACAAAAAGTAGACCGAGGTCCAATACATTTCTCCACTCCAAGTGAGTGCTGCACCAAGGGCGGTTGATGCCAGTGGGAAGGGAGGAGCAGCAGAGGAAGTCCCCTGGGCAAAGACACCTAGGCAGCTGCTGGGGACCACCAACTGCTCAAACCCTCACTGTGCCCATCCAGCTACGGACACAAGACTCCTGGCTGGCTCACCAAAATTGATACCTAATCTCTTAATCTCAAATTCATGTGCCCGAGGAGCAGTAAGCCAAACATTGAGACATAGTGTTTGGAGATGGAGAAAGGTTTTATTCAAATTGGCCAAAACAAGGTGGGAGCATGGGTTTGCTCAAGTCTACCTTAGCAAGAGCAAAAAGCAGGGGGATTTTATAGTGCTAAGGGGATTTGTAGGAGGAGCTTCAGAGAAACAAAGGGGACACTCTTGATAAGCCCCTGGGCAATCTGAATTCTGGGTTCAACAGCTGCGGGGGGCCAGCCATCCAGTGATTGCAACCTTCCCAAAGGCGTTCTCTTTTTTCTGCAAAACAAGCTCACAAATCCTTAAGACCCCTGAGTCACTCCTCAAGTTAAACAAGAAAACGGAAAATTGCTTATTGAGTATCTACAGAAACAGATGTTGACACAGGGATTCATTGCAAGTAGATTTGGAGTGAGATCCCAGGAAACATCAGTAGGGGGGTGAAGAATGAGGACAGGCAAGAAAAAGAAGCCAAAAGAGACTGCCCTTGTGAGAGACTAGGTTTCAACCTCAAGGAGGTCGCATTGAACACGCCTCAGAGATTACTCACTTAAACAGTGAGAAATAGGGTATATTTAATGCACTAACTCCTATTAGTTGAGAACTACTGGCATTTACAGCCCACCTGACATCAGGTCAAGCATGTTATTTTAGACAGAAAGTCACAGGTTCTTATAGCACGGGGAAGCTTCCTAAACTACTGAGTCCTAGGGAGACATGGGTGAGAAACAAGGTCATGTCTCTAACTTCACTTTGTATAGTCACGTTCTAAATTGCAAGATACATTCATGGATCTTAGATCCGAGATGCATGGAACTTGGACTCCATCACATTTCAGCTGAACCCAGGCAGTTTCACCTGTTAAAGTCTGTCTCAGCTGATACACAGGCACAAAAGAATTATGAATTTCTTTAGCTTCATTAAATTTCTGCAAATTGCCATCCAGTAACTGGATTTCTAAACTCTTTTCCGGAATTGTCATTCACTTGTTTTGTGCCTAAATAGGACTAGTTGCCTCAAACAAATTAAACTTGCTTATTCTCTCCTTTAAATCTCAATTCAATCCACCCTAACTGCCTTTGAGTTTGAGGCCCAGTTCTCTCAGAAGCAGACCCGGAAGTGCAGATTTTAGTGCCGGGGATGTATTAAGGAAGTGCTCCCATAAGAAAGGAGGAAAGGAAGCAGAGGAAGGAAGAGGAAGACGCCAAGCGAGGGTGTGATCTCCGTGAAGCCCCAAGCTGCAGCCTGATCCTGCAGGGAGCCTGGAGTATCAGTTACTCTCTGAAAGTGGTCTTGTCTTAAGACAAAGGAGGCTGGCTATTGTATTCCTGTGGTCAGTCAGGCATTGGCAACAGGCTGCCCTGGGGGTTGTAAGGCACTTCTGGCTCTCTATGCCCAGGCACAACCCTCTACAGCAAACATGAAGAGGTTGGGGTATGGATGCACAGAGCTGGCTAAAGGGCAGTGAAAATGTGGGACCCTTTTCGGCTTTGGGCAGTTAAAGTGGTATCTATGATTTGCATCAGCTACCCCTTGTTTTGGTGGCACTTCTCTGGATGTGATTTGTTATCCAGGTAGGGCAGAGTGGACTTCCAAAGGGATGTGTGTACACTAGAGGCATTCAGGGTATAAAGGGCTCAAATTTTTCTGCAAAAACAGAGCTGCAAGTTTCAAGCTTACACCAGCAGTCTACCTTGCTTAGCTCAAACCACAAAAAGTGCAAAAGGTACTTTCTTACACATGTTTGCTTCTAAGTCACGTTTTCTGAGAAGAGACAGATTTCACTTTCAAACTCACTTCTCAGAAATTGAAAAGAGTTAACTGACCTTAGAGGTCATCTGCCTGCTCCCCCCTGACCCAATACCGCATTCCTATTTCCTGGTTCACTTGTCTCAGGACCAGCCCTGGTACCCATAGGACCTATAAAATGTACAATCTCTGCTAATTGCCAGATGTCAGAGCCATGTCACTTTTAGACTGACCCTTCCACTAATAGCAAATAAAGCCTATTTTTTCCCTCACCTCTATATCCTTCAACAGGAGATTTTTGTCAGAAGGCAGTTCATCTTGCAGCTAGACAGTTCTTGCTCCAGAATTCCTTCATGCACACCCTGTCCTGAGCTGGAATGTATGTGCCAATGTTGAGTTCAATGCTGCGGGTTACACTGATGTCGAAAGGATCTCAGAATACAAATGATACTAATATGCCCTCAAGATGTTAGATAGAACAGCTGCAAGAGAGTTTAAATATCATTGACCCAGCCCCACTTTCCATTGTTCTGTAGCCTACATGTCCCCATCAGGACAACTAGAAAGCCCTAAAGACACTCGTAGCCAGTTTTGTTAAAATTGCCATCATCTACTAACAGAGGTTTAGGCCAGGAGGCTGCCTAGATTCCTGGTTCTCAGAGAGTCGAAGCAGTCTGCTAATTTAAAAATACAAAAAAGAAAAATAGGAGGGAAAATATAGTTCTAAAGACCCATGTTAATATTTTAAAATATAAGAAAAATTTGATGAGCTATAGTTATCTTTCAAGTGAGTTTAAAAGGGGAAGAAAGAGTTTAAAAGCATCTATTACACATAATAAAGACATGAAAAGTGAACTCTGGAAATAGCAACGGTAAGCTTGTAGGATAAAAGAGAAAATCCAAAATGCATCTGAGAGCCCACTTACTGTGAACATCCTGGTGGCTTCTGTTTAAAAGAATTTCTTCTAAATTGCAAAATAAAATATGCCAAATTGTAGCCTGCAAAAATATGTTTAATGTAACAAAATAAAAACATGCATTCAAAGTACATATAGGCAATAGTGTCAAAAGAGTGATTAATCAGCAAAAATGTTGTAATTCATGCTATTATGATTATTAAGGGAATACTGACACAAAAACGTGGCCTCAAGTATGTATTAAATAAATAAATAAAAGCCATCGAAAGGGAGAAGGAAGATAACGTAAAATCATAAATAATAAAATAAATAAAACAATAAAACAACAGAAAGATAAAATGTATATGATAATATAGCAATATTAATAGTGCTTTGGGAAAAATTCATAAAATGTATGTATTTGAATTTAACCAATTAACCAAAAACTGAAAAATATAACAATTAATAAAACTTGGAATAAGAAATGAGAAATTTAGCAAGTGACTTGTACCTGTATGATATCCATATTTTATTGTGTCGACAATGATTTAAAGCAGTGTCTGATTCCCCTAGTGGATGGAGATCTTCCTGGAGGGGCTGCGTGGGTTATGTTCAGGTTTTGGTTACCCACATCAGAAGTGCTTAGGAAACGTTTTTAAAGCCAGCCATATTGGTCAGTGGTTAAGATTCAGTGCTCTCACCGCCGGGGCCCGGGTCCGTTTCCCTGTCAGGGAGCCACAACACCCATCTGTCAGTTGTCATACTGTGGTGTTCTGTGTTGCTGAAAGCTATGCTTCTTGGATTTCAAATACCAGCAGGGTCACCCATGGTGGACAGGTTTCAGCAGAGCTTCCAGACTAGACAGACTAGGAAGAAGAAACTGGTCACCCACTTCTGAAAAAATTGGCCACAAAAACCGTATGAATAGCATCAGAGCATTGTCTGATACAGTGCCAGAAGGTGAGAGGATGGGGCAAAAGGACAGAGCGGGGTTCTGCTCTGCCGTTCACGGCGTCGACTAGCAGTCGGAATCCCCTCAACAGCACTAACAACAACAAATGTTTTTAAATGAATGAGAACTCAAAGAAAAAGAGATTTTTAAGTTACAGGATAAGATGAAGAGATTTAAGGGGCCAGCCTGGTGGTGCAGTGGTTAAGTTCGCACCTTCCACTTCGGTAGCCCGGGGTTCACTGGTTCAGATCCCGGGTGCGGAAGTGGCACCAGTCGGTGGGCCATGCTGTGGCTGGCGTCCCACATATAAAGTAGAGGAGAATGGACACAGATGTTGGCTCAGGGCTAATCTTCCTCCAAAAAAAATTTTAAAAAAGAGATCTAAAACAATGTAAAAGGTTAATAGTGACTTAAAAATAAAAGCCCCTAAATCTGACATATTTACTGGACAATTTTTCCAGACATGTACAAAGAGGGAAAAGGAAGATAAGAATGAACTTATTTTTTGAGAGGGAATGTGTGCCAGGCACCATGCTCAGACTTTACATTTTAAAAAAGGAGATGTAAAAATCAGAATGGAAGACACTGAGATATCGATGTTTGTGGATGATATGATTGTACAACTAGAAAACAAATAAGAGAAAAATGAATTCTAAAACAAATTAAGCTCTTTTTGTTGTAGGATACAATAAAATCCCAAGCATTGCAATTAAATTCTTGAGTACTAATGATAGCTAGAATGTGAAATGAATGGATTCTATTCCTGGCAGAAAATCCTGAGTACTTAGGAATTAATGCATTAAGAAATAGATGTTCATCCAACACACATGCACAAACACACCCCACTCGACGTGTAGAAGAACACACACATCGATGAAGAGGGAAAGTCCACAAGATTGAGAAGTTTTTTAAATACCTGTATTATTCAAAGCAGGAATCCATTTCAGTGATTTTATTTCTGAGTCCTATCATCCGCCAACCACACTCCATCCTAACTCCTACTACCAGGTTGATTACCCTAAAAAAGAAATTTATGATGCATGCCATGGTCCAAAACTTCCTCATCCAGCAGATCCCATCCCTGCTATAGCACAGAAAAACATGGAAATACAAAGTCTTGCACAAGAGCCCATGCATTCTTGATGTATCTCCACTTATAAAATTCATAATTATTGGATTTTTATTATAGTAAGAACATTTAATATAAGATCTACCTTTTTACAAAAATTTTAAGTGTACAGTACGGCCTTGTTAACTGTAGGCACGTTGTCATACGGCAGATCTCTAGAACTTTTTCATCTTGCATAAATGAAACTTTATGCCCTTTGAATAGCAACTGCCCATATCCTCCTCCCCCAGCCTGTGCCAACTGTCATTCCACTCTCCGCTTCTATGAGCTTAACTATTTTAGCTTCCAGGTGGAATCATATAATATTTGCCTTCTGTGACTAGCTTATTTCTCTTAAAATAATGTCATCCCTGTTCATCCATGCTGCTGCACTTACTTTTTATATTCATTTTCTGATTTCTCCAAAGTTGCTTACTTATTGACCTCCAATGCCTGTGCCACACGCTCTCCACCCCTGCATTTTTCCATTTGTGTGCCTTTCATGAAGTTTTTCCAGATTTTTCCAACTTAGGCACCCAATTTCTTCATCATATAGCATTTTTTCTTCTATGCTGCCATTTACTGCAACTTTACACTTCATTGTGACATTTCTTATACGCCTCACTTGTACTCCAATTTTACAGTCTGTGTGTTTTTGTCTAATGTTTCCAATTAGGTTAAACGTGTGTCCTATACGACATTTATAACTCTCAGAGTATTTAGCAGAGTGTCTTACACACAGTAATTATGCAGTAAATATTTAATCAGTTGGATGGTTGTAAAGTCTTTAAGAGAACATTTCATTTAACCTAGTAACCCTAAGTCCTAGGAAGTATCTGCCATATAGAAAATGCTCAATAAATATTGTGTTGTATATGGGGAGAAATAGAGAGAAAGAGAGTCTGCAATGACCTGGCTGAGACCCTTTGCTGAAAACGGAAATCAGTCCTCAGTTCTCTTCTTGACCTCTCAGCAGCATTTGACCCAGCTGGCGACTCCTTCCTCCTGGACCCACTTCCTTCCCTGGATTCTAGGATACTCCCCGTCTCGGTTTTCCTCCTATGTCACTGACTATTCCTTCTCAGTCTATGCTGCTGTCTCTTTGTCTTCCCCCAGCCTTTTCACCGTGGAATGCCTCAGGGGTCAGTCTCTGGTCCACCTCTCTTCTGTTCTCTTCTCTAACACTCACTCCATAGATGATCTCATTAGTTTGTGGTTTTAAAAAATCCATGTGATGATAACTCCTATATATATATACATACATATATGCATATCTCCACCCCTGATACCTTCACTAACTCAAAACTACTTGATATTTCCACTGGGATGTCCAGTAAATGTTTCAAATTTAAAATATCCCAGGGTGAACTCTCAAGCTTCCTCCTTGAGCCTGCTCCTCCAGCAATATCCCTCATCTCAGTTAAGAATGGAAACATTCTTCCAGTATCTCAGGCATTCTTAACCATTTCATTCTCTCACATCTCAATCCATCAGCAAACACTTTTGTGCTCTAGCTCCAAAACATGTACAGATGCTAACAACTTCTCACCTCCCACCACTCTACCAACCTGATCTGAGCCATCATCCTTGCTCCCCTAGATAGTTACGACAGAATCTGCAATTGATTCCCTACACAGCAGCCAGAGAGATCCTCTAAGAATGTAAGTCAGATCATGTCACTTCTCTTTCACTACCCTGCAAAGGCCCTCCATTTCACTCACAGCAAAACTCAAAGCCTTTATGAGGAAATATCCAATTGGACTTCTCATTTTCATTTCTGACTTCGTCTCCTACTAATTTCCCTTTTGCTCACTCCCCTCCAGTTACAATGCTCTCCTTGCTATTTATTTCAGTGGTCTATTGCTCCATAACAAACTACCCCAAAATTAATTGGCTTAAAATAACAATTTGTTGTTCTCTCTCTGTGGCTCTGGAGGTTGATTGATTTCAGCTGGGTACTCTTGCTTACAGTGTCTTGTATGGTTGCAGTCCAGTATCAGCTGGGTCTGAAGTCATCTGTAGGCTCAGTGGGCTGGGCATCCAGGATGGCTCACTCCCATGAATGGCAACTGATGCTGAGGCAGTGGACCAGAGCGCCCCCTTATGGCCTCTCCATGTGTCTTGAACTTCTCACAGCCCAACAGCTAGGGGAGTCAGCGTTCTGTGAGTCACCATCACAAGAGCAGGTGTTACAGGAGGCAGGAGACAGAAGTTTCCAGCCAGTTAAGGGCCACACGTGGGACTAGCACAGTGACACTTTAGCCATATTCAATTGGTTTGAGCACTCATAGAGCCAGACAGAATTGAAGGACATGGAGAAATAAATTCCACCTGTTCATGGGAATGTGGCAAGGTGGCATTGCAAAGGAGAATGTGGGATGGGAGATACGGTTGGGGCAATCTTTAGAAAATATAACCTATCCTGCTACTTTTCGAACACAACAGCTATATGCTCACCTCAATGCCTTACGCTAGCCTTTCCCTCGGCCAGGAACGGTTTTCTCTCAATATCAGCATGTTTTGCTCCCTCATAGCTCCAAGTCTTTGCTTTCTCACTTACTTCAACTCTGCTAGTTTTTCAGCTTCTCAATGAGCCCATCTTTAACCGACCTATTTAACATTATACATCAACACTCTCCCTGTGACCAAGTGCTCATAACTGCCCATGACACACCCACTGAACTTGACCAAACTTTAGACAGGCTCTCCTCCTCCTCCTCACAGGCCCCCCAAATTTGGCTTATCTCCAAGTTTACCAAGCACTAAACCACTAAGGTGCGGACATCCTCTCTTAACAGCTCATTCTGAGAATCTGCTAACCACAGAGAAAAACATTCTGCTGTGAAAAAGCCCCAACAATGCCACCTGTTCACCCCACCCACGTGCCCTGCTTTCCCCAAACTTCCTGCCTGTTCTGCACACCCCTCCCTAAAAAGAAAAGCCTTTTTTTCTGTTTAATTTTGAGATACTTGCAGATTTCTGGGATCACAGCATTGTACTATTACAATAGTCATTTAAAATAGTCTCTCTTTATCTAAGTTCATATTTATTTTGTTTTGACACTTAGCAACCCTTTTTACCCTACATGATTTTTTCATATTGCCTATTACTTTCTAAAATACTGTATATTTTATCTATTTATTATGTTTATTGTCTCTCTCCATTAGAATATAAATTGGGTGTTTTTCTATTTTGTCTACTAAATTCCCATCACCCAGTACAAACATTGTAGGTGTTCAAAAAGCATTTGCCAATTTGGTGGATAAACTCTCATTTGTGGTGTGGTGAAAGCAGGTCCCTCTAATGTAGTAAGATAAAGAATAAAGAAATATTTCCTGCTGATCTGCTGGAATTTCATTCTCCATCCCAGATAATTGAGTTTCTACATGTTCCTTGAGCTGCTCCTCATTTCAATGATGTGGTTCCTGTAAAACTATTATTAGTGCTCTGTCATGTTTTCCTTAGTCCTCCCTAACTCCATTCCCTCTCTACTCTTGACTTAGCTCAGAAACTGGAGCCTGCTTATTTGTGGACAGTTTTCTCTGATGCAGCTAGCCCTCTGGATTTTTAATCCTTTTGTCTCAGCATGCCCCTGTTAACTCGTGTTGAATTCATGTGCAATGCAATTCCAGCCAGGGGTCTAGACCTTCCCCGTAGTCTGGTGCATGTTCTCAGATACTAGATTGTCATCTGGTCTGGACTATCTTTCCTTCTTTCTGGGCTGATCTTTCTACCCAAGCTTGCCGTGCCTCACTGGTCAAGGAAACATTGCTATTGCTGACACCTCCTAGACTTCCACATCCTACTTGAGCGAACTGAGTCCCTCATAAACACATCCTGAGGTAGAAGAAAAAGAAACTTCTTTTTCATCATCACACATAGGTAATATTTATGGAGTGAATTTTTGTCAAAAAAGATCTGAGGGCACAGTGATCTTATGTTCCAAGTTATTCCTCCATTCCTAGGATCTAAGAAGAGAGAGGAAGAGGAGGAGGAAAGTTAAAAGTCTTAGGTTCGTCATGAGTTTCAGTTCATGACCACATAATCCACCTTGTTATGACACACTGCTGCTCCTTTAAATAAAGTCCCAGAGCCCTACTAAAATGAATGGGATACCATTGCCTCAGAATTTCACCCAAACATCACTAAAGAGGGGCAGTCTTCAAATTTATTCAAACTCACAAATCTCTTGAGTTTGCAAAATTGAGCTGGAAATCAGTTGAAGAAAATTTAGGAGATTTCTGGCCCTGGAGAGAAAGCACAAGAGTTTGGACAGTCCAAACAACAGGAAAAAACTTCCCTCTCATTGAAAAATGAAAGTTTTATTTTCATCCCTTTGGTATCGAACCTGAAGTGAGTTCGCTCACCCGTTGCTCAGCAAGCCAATCTCTGACACTGGGTGCAGTGGAAGAAAGGAGGAATTTTATTATTGCACAGTGCTGAGTGAGGAGAGAGGGCAGCTATCGCTGAAACCCCAAACTCCCCAAAAAGCTAAAGGAAGGGTTTTTATTTGGGGTTTTAGGTAGGGAAGGGGGGAGCATATGGCCTTGATGGTTGGAGCTTTCCCACCAGCCTGTCTTTGGCCTTGACACTGCTTGCAGAGAGGAGGGAGACCTTGACCTTGCTGGTCATCAGCTTTCCACCAGCCTGTATCTCTTTGGCAGGGAGGAGATAATGAATCCAGGTGCTTGTCCTTGGTGCTGTCTGTCTCCATGGAGGATAGTGGATTCCGGAGCTGGGAAGCCAGAGAGTAAGCAGGGAAAGAGTATTTTGGTTTTAACTTCATATATGCTGGGTTTAATGTGGGGAAACTGATATCAGAGCAGGTATCACCTTCTTTCAAATGTAGGAAATGTCTCACACTGTCTCTGACATTTTCTTTGTCTTGTGTTCCAATTTTAGACCTTCAAATGAGGCAGGGGATGAAAAAAAGGCTCTAGAATCCAAGTCAACAGGCTTGGGGTCTACCTTCCTTTGGTCAACTTCTAAGTCTCATCTACGAAATGTAAATGATAAATTATATACCTGCCCCATGGATAATAATGCATATTAAACAAAAGGACAAACTGAAAATATTTTTAATAATAAGCTTATAGCCAATTGCAAGACTATACGTTGATTCAGATTGTAAAAAAAAAAAAACTGGTATAAATGAAAATACATCTGTATTGGATAATTAATATTTTAAGTGCAATTTCCCATTAATATGTAAATTAAATATATTTGTAAAATATCTTTTCAAAGTGAATCTAAAATTTAACTAGAATAATAAGTGTACAAGAATAATTGAGATATGTTTGAGGGGAAAAAAACGAAAGAATGAGAGTTGGTTTGTCTTATCTAATGTATAAAATGTATTAGTAAGCTAAAACAGTAGTTTTTAATTGTGGGCAATTTTGTCCCACAGAGGATATTTGATAACATCTTTGAGACATTTTTGCTTGTTACAACTGAGTTTGGTGAGAGTGGGGGATGTGTTACTGGCATTGAGTACATAGAATCCTAAGATGCTGCTAAACATCCTACAATGCACAAGACTTCTCTCCGCAGCCAAGAGTTATCCAGCCCAACGTGCCAACAGTGCTGAGGTTAAGAAACTGAGCTTAAAGTATCAAAACTATAGTGCAGGTGTGGGACTAATAAACAAATAATGGAGCAAACCGGAAAGTCCAAGTACAGTCTCAACTATTCATAAAAGTGTTACATAAAATTAAAATGTCCCACCAGTTTGGTAAAGTATTCAACAAATGTGAGTAGAGCAACTGACTAATGCATTGCAAGGAATAGCATGACAACCTTATTTTATAAAAAATAAGATTCAAATTTTTTTAGTAGAAGAAATGAAAAATTAAGTAAATAGTTATTTAACTTTGGGATGGAGAAGGTATTTCTGAAAGTGACATTTTTTTCTATCCATCATTTAAGATCCAGTTCAAGTTTGAGCTCCTGGCCATGCCCCTGTGAAGTGGGAACTGGAAGGGGATAAATTTCTATTGCCCAACAAACAAAGTAAGTTTCAGCTCTGGGGAGGCAGGTTTACGACTGCAGATAAGTAAGAGATCCGATTAAACAGGATTTTGTAAAAGGAGCTTAAGTTTCACTTCTCAGTATTTGCTTTCAAATGAGGAGAAAGAGTGTTCTCAAAGAGATCTGGATGCTGAAGTATCAAGACCTAGCTGCAGTGTTCAGCTTCTGTCTAGAGAACACAAGCATCCAGCAGTGCACACGCTTCTTCCCCTGCTCGTAATTGTGGAGCTACAGTTTAGTCTTTGTGCCTGGTTTACTTACCCCCTTGAAAACCATATGGGTTGGCACATCTTGATTGATGAAAACAAAATCAACAGCTCCAGTGTCATTTTCCAAGAGAATGGGGTATATATCATATATAAGAGAATGAAAGGATACGATTAGAATGTGATCCTTACAGCTAAAGACAACGGGAGCTTTTCTTTAGTATGGCTGCAAGTCTTCCTTTTTGTTTAATGTTTCCTCTTTAAATTCCCCAAATATCTGTCCCTGGGGGCATGGCTGGAGGAAAGATGCTCAGGTCTGGCCTCAAAGCAATAACATGCAGAACTATATGGGCAACTATTTACTTTCAAGGGGCCGTGTACAACCCAATCGCAGTTTTAAGTACATTTAGAGATGCTCTTTCTGGTCCATTGCTCCTCATTCACTTATGACCTGGACATAGAAGTCCATAGTGGCCTATAACATCGTTTGCAATCAGAACATGGAGCCAGTCCCATAAGTGGTTGCGTCTCAAGTGAGGAAGTGGAGGATTGGGGCTCTAGAAAGCCCGAGGTTCTCTGCTGAGGAAAAGAGAGCAGAGCACAGTGATGGTGGGTTATATGTTAAATAAGAAGGAGATAGAGTATTAAATGAGACAGCACAACCTATTGTATTTCAAAAGACTTCTAAACTTTTGCATATAAACATAATCATGAGGTTTAAGCATCAAGTTTTTTTAGGCTACAGTCAGTACACAGAAGTTGGACAAACTTTCCTTGACAACACAGTCTTTCTGTAAAAAAGATTTCTCAGCCCACTTCAATCCTGTTTCTTCCCTCAATTGTTTATATTACCTGCCCAATCATTAATTTTTCATGAAATTTCCTTTATTTTTTGCCTTTTTAAAAAATTTTGAATTTTCATTTGATTTTGCGTATAACTGTGCATGAGCTTTCCACAGATGCTTTGAGCAGCTTGAGGGCAGGAATTTTGCTTATTTTGTATCCTCCAGAGTATAAAGCATAATCCTTGCCCCCAAAATAACAGCGTTTGTGATTTTAAATTATAGCTGGTTAATGAATCCATGGAAATGAGTGGAAGATAGAATAATATCTCATCTACCCAGAATCCACTGCTGCAAGAGTCTTATCTTTTTGAAACCTGTGAAAGAACGGAAGAAAAAAAAAGCTTTCAAAAACCCAAAACGGATGTTATTCATTCATTTGTACCATCTTAAATGAGCATGAAATAACTAAAGGGAAAAACATGAGACAGTTACAGCTGGGAATTATTTTAACAACGTGACACAGGAATTAGAACAGAGTAAACAACCTTTGACCCAGTGAAACATTGTTTTTTTAGATAGCATAAAACTTGAATTATTATTTTCTTTTCATCAAAAGCCAAGCAACCTAAACCTCTCTCCTTGCTACAGAGAGGAGATGCTATTCCCAGATAACAAGGAGCTTTAGCAGTGTAATTTTGCAGAATGTACTCTGGAAGAGGAAAAAAAATCCCTCATTCTCCAGCATTTTCATGGATAGGTGTAGGAGGGAGTAGGAACAAGAATGGCTAAAAGAAATGCCATAAATGAAGACACTGTTCATCATGAATATACTACAGGTAATGGTAGACCAAGAGTCTGAAAATTCTCTGGAGTTAGACTTTCAACACAGATATAAAATGACAACTTTTATGAAATAGAATCATCCGGCAAATCTGGCATAGGCTAGTGTGAAATACAGAAGAGATTCAGCAAAACAAGCAGAAACAGACATGAATCAGTAGGAACATCCACGCAGGAGCAGGAGAGCAGTATTGCCCTTTACCTATTCCTGAAGAGCTCACCGTTACCTGGGTGAGGCGCAATGGGAGGTATCAACCCGTTCTGCTATAGCTACATCAGAATAGCATTTGTATTGGGAGATGATATCACGGTGCTTAGGTCAACCAATTAGCAGCCATGCATAGTTGATCTTGTGTATCAAATTAGTCA
This sequence comes from Equus asinus, assembly GCF_041296235.1. NCBI lineage: Eukaryota > Metazoa > Chordata > Mammalia > Perissodactyla > Equidae > Equus > Equus asinus. The sequence continues at coordinate 70,372,354 of NC_091801.1, read as the reverse complement.
TTCTTAACTAGTTCTTTGTGTTATCTTTTAAAAGAAGCAAGTAAAAAGTACTGATCAGGGATTATTAGAAAGAGATTTTACATAGTGATTGCAGGTTCAGTTTAGTTGCTCAGAGTGACGGAAGCTCACAAATTGAGAAAAAAATGGCTCAATAACTTTTTCCCTCTGAAGTTCATCAACAGAAGGAAATGGCTATTAGAAACGCAAAGAAAAACTAAGTTAAAACCCTGATAAGAATAAAATAAGCATATTTTGTTAAATTTCTAAAGCATGCATTTTATTTATTTTTTTTTTAGATTGGCACCTGAGCTAACATCTGTTGCCCATGTTCTTTTCTCCTCCTCCTTGTTCTTCTTCTTATCCCCAAAGCCCCCCACTACATCGTTGTATATTCTAGTTGTGAGTGCCTCTGGTTGTGTTATGTGGGATGCCGCCTCAGCACAGCTTGATGAGCAGTGCCATGTCCCCATCCAGGAGCCAAACCAGTGAAACCCTCGGCCGCCAAAGCAGAGCACATGAATTTAACCACTCGGCCACGGAGCCTTCCCCTAAAACACAAATTTTAAAACCTAAATTTCCAAAACTGCTTTCTTCTGTTTAATATTAATAACTCAAATAGGATTAAGTTAAAAAGTAATACTTTAGGTTTAGCCATGACAGAGTCTGGGTTCTAGATTTCTCCCCATATTCCCTACTGTAAACAACCATAAAACTGGACAAAATATATGACGGATTTTCTGGAGGAGAATTGGGGAGGGGGAGGTGGTGCTGGTGTAGAATTGTAATGCCAACAAAAAAGCAAACACAGGTGGTAAGCTTGATGTTCTCTCAACTTCCTGCCTTGGGGAACTTCAAGGTTGCCACATTGATACCGACCCTGATATCAGTTTTCCTACATTAAACCCAGCATATATGGGGTTAAAACCAAAGCACTCATTCCCTGCTTACTCCCTGGCTTTCTGGCTCCAGAATCCACTATCCTCCATGGAGACAGACAGCGCCAAGGACAAGCATCTGGATTCATAATCTCCTCCCTGCCAAGGAGATACAGGCTGGTGGGAGAGCTGCTGACCAGAAAAGTCATGGGCTCCCTCCTCTCTGCAAGTAGTCTCAAGGCCAAAGACAGGCTGGTGAGAAAGCTCCAACCATCAAGGCCATATGCTCCCCTGCCCCTACCTAAAACCCCAAATAAAACCCTTCCTTTTAGATTTTCGGGGAGTTGGGGATTTCAGCATTAGCTGCCCTGTCTCCTTGTTCAGCACTGTGCAATAATAAAATTCGTCCTTTCTTCCACTACACCTAGTGTTGGAGATTGGCTTGCTGAGCAATGGGTGAGCGAACTCACTTTAGGTTCGGTGTGCATGTCACAAGGTGACAGAGCCCAAAGGAGAGAAGAGCAGCCTTGCTGAACTGAGGAGGCAGCGATTAGGGCTGAGAGCTGATAAAGCCACTGGGATTTGCAGGGCAGTGCACCGTGCAGAGAGGAGTCCCCAGAATGCTTCCTGGGGAAATCTCCATGGATCCTTTGCCCAGGGCTGGATTGTACACATGTAAGGGAGTCTCTTCCAGAGCTGAAAGGAAATATCACAGACTGCTTACAGACTCTGTTTCTGAGTACAAAGGAAATACATTAGAATTCAATTACTCAAAAATATGCAAATATTTTGAAAAACAGTACACTTCTAATACTGCATGGGTCAAAAAAGAAATCCCAAAGACACTGAAATGTTTCAAACAATCATAATGAAAAGGCAATGTGTCAGAAATTTGAGGAATCAGCTAAGGCAGTGCTAGAGGAAAGTTTACAACTTTAAATACTTATATGTAGATCAAAAACAAAAAAAAATGAGCTAAGAATCAGTGATTTGTGTTTCTACCCCAAAGGTTAGATAAAGAAGAGCAAAATAAACCCAAAGTAAATGGAAGGAACTAGGAAATATGAAAACCTAAATCGATAAAATAGTACACAAACATAGAAAGGAAGAAGGGGAAAAGTTGGATCTTTAAAAAGAGTACCAATAATTCCCAGAGTGCATACTATGCCACACCTGATGCTATGTGTTATTACACAGATTCGAATAGCACAGTGCATTGGGCCCCTGTCCCCAAGTTCACCATAGTTGAGGTGTCACAGATGTGCTTCACAAAATGGTTCAGCTATAAAACATCCGAAAGTTCACCCAGCCCAACAGTGCCGAGAACAAAGTAGGAGCTCAATAAACATTTGTTGAATAAATTATTGAACTGTTTCCTTTAACAGACCAGGAAGCCCAGAGAGAGCAAGGGACTTCCCCAAGGTCTCCAAAGTCTGAAGTGGTGGAGCCTGGGTTCAAATCATACCTCTGGACTCTGGGTTTTGTCCCCGACACCGGGAGTTATTCTCTGCCCTAGCCAGGTTAGGCTTTAAACCTTCAACCTTTTATGCCTTGAGTGAAGCTTAATAACCAGTTCTTTTTTAAAATTGCCCTGGCAGCCTGCCTTACAAAGGCATTTCATTAACATTCCTTTTATTTTAATGTCTGGTTGCTAGCCAAAGGGTCCATCAGGCGATCAGAATGGAGAGAGTTAACAGACACAAAAATTAAAATGGAAACTTGCAGCTCCACTTCACACAGTGGGGCTGCTGGCAAAGGCCACCTCTCTTAAGCTCGCTCACCTCCACTGTTCCTTTGGGCTCATCGAAACCATCGAACCAAATTTTCTTGGGGCAGAGCTCAGGTATAATTGAGACTTTAGGACTATTTTCTACCACTGGAGAAATTTCAAGGGGAATCACACTGAAATTGAAATTGAATTTGAAATTGAAATTGAAATTTGAATTTTGAAATTGAAATCAAAATTGAAAGGAAAATTCCTTTTCTACTGAAATCCCAGGGAGAAAAAAACAATACTGTCATAATCCAAGTCAGCTCAGGAAATGGTCAGCTGTTAGCAACTCAGGTCAGAAGGGAGGCAGAGGAGGTTCGAACTACCAGAAGAATGGAAGGGGACGTAGGAAAGAAGTGTTTATAGGAGCTGGCCCCTGAAACGGCATACCATGATCTATCTCCTAAACAAATAAAATAATAGCAAGTACTTATATAGCACGTATAATATGTCAGGAACTGTTCTAAACACTTTATAAAATAAACACTAAATGATTTAGTCCTCACAACAATTCTACAACATAAGCACTTTATTACCCCCACTTTACAGATAGCAAAACTGAGTCAAAGACAGGTTAAGTAACTCATATTCACAGAGCTAGTAAGTGGTGGAGTCAGGCAGTCAGGATCCACAGTCCGTGATTTTGCCCGCCCATACTATACCAAGGATTGCTTTTGCTATGGACACGAGCTCCTGACTAGATAGGCAGACCAGCCCTCGAATTCTCCTCCAGAGGTTGAAACCCTGCAAAATAATAATGACAAGCCCTTGTTGCAGCAAACAGTGAAATGTATGCTAAGCACCAGTTACATCCATTCCTTCCTTCCTCCGTTTGTTATCAGTCGTTTGACCCAATAAGGAATGTATAGATGCTAACTGAGTTAGTGCTCTGAAGGAATGGAAAACAGTTTTTTGCAAGTGAAAACCGGAAGAATTGCAGGTTTTTGCAGCATCACAAATATTTCTTTAACACCTACCATATACCAGTTTCACACAGATAGGAGAGTGACTGGGACTTAGTGAGGGATTTAGAGAATATTTACATAGCAGGTGACTGGGACTAGAAGACACCTGAGGTCTGTGTCAGCCACGCTGTTCTGTCCCTGCTCTTATGGAGCTGACATCATAAAGGAAAGACAAATATTAATCAACTGATCCATTAGAGAATGTATAGCTGCAGAGAGGGCTCTGAAAGAAAGGAAGACAAGTCTGTATTAGGGATTCACACAGGAAGCTGAGCAGGCCCCGGGGCAGCAGAGTAGGCTGCCTTGAGAAAGAGAGGCTGGCTGAGAGCCGAAGGATGAAAAGGCTTTAGTTAGGTAACACAAGAAAGGTGGGAAGATAGTTCTAGACAGAACTTGCAAAGGCAAGAGGGAGGAGACACTGAGACCATCTTGTCTGCCTGGCCCCCAAGGCAGAAAGCAGAGTCCGGGTGAGGGGTGAGTTGAGGCTGGAGAAGGAGGCAGAGGCAGGCCATGCAGCAACTGATAGTGTCATGATCTTTGTGCAAAGGTCCCTGGGAAGCCACCGAAGGACACTAGCAGAGCAGTTGCATGAAACAAGGAAGATCCATGCACCCAATGAGTGACCAAACAAGGGAGATTGAGATCCTTCATCCTTCTCCCCAACTCCAACCTCACTGCATTCATACCAGCACACAAAATTCCCCCAGGAGAGGTCTTCCTCCAGGCACCCAGATCACAGAGTCCCACTGTTGGCAGGGACTTAGACGTCATGTAGTCACACCATCTATTAAGTAAACACTGTCTTGCCCTCTCGGAACCCCAGGTAGTCTCTAATCTGTGTGAAACTAGATATCTGGACTCAGCATAGGCTTAGTACCTGGGTAATCTCCAGCAAGTTAAATCATCTCTATGAGCCTCCGTTTCTTCAAATGCACAAAAGGGAAATATAGTGTCAATTGATTATTAAGATAATGTAGGTAACGTTTCCAGCACCCAGCCTTTGATATAGGCCCAGTAAATGACAATTTAATTTGAGTTCAGCAATTTATTTTGAGCTATATCTGTCTCCCATTTGATCCCCACAATGTGGGATGGTTCTTATCCTTCCACCCCATTTTGCAGGTGATGAAACAACCAAAGCGCTGGCTAGTTAAGGAGCCTGCCAGTTGCCAGTGATGGAACCATGGCTCAAGCCCACTTCATTCTGCCTGCAAACCAATTGACCCACCAGAGTCTGCTCTCACATTTAGTTGGTAGGGGCCCCAAGAATTGTTTGCACCTGTTGGAGACACAGCTCCTGAGGAGCCCTGGGCAGGTCAGAACAAATCTTCAGAAAAAGCAGATGGCTAGAGGGAAGGCCTGCCTTTTCCAGCAGGTAGGATCAGGGAAGGGGAAAGGATGGATGCCTGGTCCAGTCCTGCTACCGAGACAAGCTTCGTGATGGCTACTGTGCCCCCGTGAGCTCATGTGGCCCTGAAGCTGGCATTATATAAGTGCATAGGTTGATGATTATGCCAATTAGGCCTTTGGGGGCTTACTCTGGCAGAAATGACTACTTGTACATATTAGTACAGCTTCTCTGTAGGACATTTCAGAGGCTGGAGCATAGACATCATTGCTTTTCCTGAAGTCTCTCCCTCTTTCTCTTCCTTTTGCAGCACACACCTCAGTTTGGGGATGGAGGAATAGGCTGAGGTTTTAGAAACTCTTCTCTGTTTTTACTTCCTGGGCCACCTTGTCTGCAGAATTCTCCTATAATCGTGGAGTCCAGATCCAGCACAACCCTGTCACCAATCTATAAGCTCCATTTGTCTCCATATCCCTGGTGACCACATCACAGATGGGCAGTAAATAATTGCTGAAATAGTATGGAATTATTGAGTGAAGCTCAAAAAGTGTATATTTGGTTTGATTGCATGGGGTTATATTTATAACAATCAGACTTGAAGAATCCTCTTGATATAAAGTATGCTACAACTGCCTTTTGCTACTCCTCTAAAGTGTTGAGTGACACCAACTATGCTGAGGGAACAGCTAATATCTGCTTGTCCTGAAACATCACACACCCACACACAAACACACACACACACACACACACGGTCCTCTTCAATCTTCTTCTTATGAGTTTTAGCAAGCTACTGAGTGTTGAATAGTTTAGCAAGCTATTAAGTGACTTCTCATTTACTATCAAATAGGCAGACACACAGTCCTAGGGAATGTGCATGAGTTTTGGTGGTGTATTATGGGCCCTACAATCTCTTGGCACATCCTTTTGGCAGTTACTTAATTCTGAGACTCTATATCTTCAGCATTAAAATGGAAATGATAATAGGCATTGAATGGCAGGAGAAAAAATCATGATGCTGTCATAAGGCGTCGGACTTCCTGAGTTCAAATCCACTTTGCACCACTGTGGTGGATGCTTTGGTGCTCCAACCACATTCCTTCCCAGGACTGAAAAACTCATTCCTACAGCTGCTGGGTGAGCGGGGTGCTGACAGCTCATGGCTGAGTTCCTCCCCAGGAACTGCCCTCCACTGGCCTTGACCAAAGTTATCGCCCTCTCCCAGGGACAATCTGCAAGGGTTCAAAGGCTTGGCCCTCTTTCTCAATTCAGGACAGCTCTGAAGGGCCATCCCAACTCCAGAAATGCCTAGAGGATCAGCTCTCACTTTGCTGCAGCCACCTTTAACCAAGCCTGCTTCTCTTCCTCCCTGACGGATGGTTTTACAGAGAACACTTCCCTATAAAGTTTCTACAAGGAAAATCTCCATTTCAGAGTCTGTTTCCCTGAGTCTTGATAGCTTCTGTGAAATATACTGCTCATAGAGGGCAGTTCTTCAGAGGTCTACGTGTCACGTAGATAATTTACACATGGAGGAGTTGGAATTCTGGTAAGAATCCTGAAATTTCAAGTTCAGGCCTCCTCTTGGCATCTGTCATTCTGTCCCTACACACAAAATGGGGTGGAAGAAATCACAACACAGCAGACCCATATATTTCAGATCATCAATAATCACCATATTTTGGTCTTAGTGGTAATTGTCAAGAAGTTGGATACTCCATCATTATCAGTGTGCTCTGGGCCAGTTTTCCCACCACAGAGGGACAGAAAGCATGGGCCACAGTCAATATACTAGGCTTTCTCAAATATTCTTGAGATTCATTTTTTTTTTTTAATTCCTTATGGAACTGATACTAAATATAAGCTGGAGTGATCCGAATTTGGGGGTAGGTAATTATACAAATAAGCAAAGTTCTTTGCCATTCATTCATTTATTCATACTTTTTTAAAAATCCATCCATCCAACCACTATGTATTGTGTGCTTTCTTTGTGCCACGAAACCTTCTAAGCACTTTCCATACATGCTCTCCTTTCATCTTCACATCAACGATATAAAGTTCAGGAGGTGCTGGAAATTGTCCAAGATGACCCAGAGGGGGAGAGGCAGAGTGAGAAACATAATCCAGGTAACCCTAAAGCCCGTGCTGTCATAACAATCTTATGACATTGTCCTCCCCACCAGTACACAGCTAAAATAAAAGTCAGACTCTGAGAAGTGATAGAAAGCAATATCAGATGCGGGAGAGAAGATGCATTTAGATGGGTGAGCCTGCAAGGCTTCCTGGAAAGGGCACGAGTTGGCCTTTTGAGCTACCAAGCCTCACTTCTAGAAAGAAAGCTCAGCAATTTTGTTAGAGAGAGAGAATGGAAGGGCCCCAGGCTTCAGAGTCTGGCAGATTTGAGTTTGAATCCTGTCTTCATCTATTACTAGCTAGGTGACCCTGAACACCTCACTTACCCTCTCTGGGCCTTCATTTTGTCATTGTGAGAGACCTCGTTAACTTGTTGTAAAAGCGAAAGTATGAAACATGTCTACTCCGATATCTGATAATATAGTAGACATGTGTCAAATGATGCTGGATTTGAGCCAACGCAGATCTCTAGGTTAGAGCAAGAAAATGGAGAAAAGTTTACTAATCAGCTTCTCTAGCTTGTGCCTTAGAGAAGGTTAAGCCAAAAGAAGACTTGACTCTTGTGCTCACATCTCATATTACACTAATTGGTCATGAAAACCATACACTCACACGTGCACACATATGAGCACACACTCGCGTGCACACCCATCCCTATATGTGTATACACAAACGCTCAGGCATGAACCACAGACCACAGGAAAAAAACGCTTCAAGTGCTTGGGCACCATCATAAACTCTCACATGAAGTGCAGTGCTAAAGTGTTCGTAATTAAAATCTCTAGAGAACTCTCGTTGTTGACAATATCACCACCCAAAGCCATATTTACGTTGTTAATTATTCAAGTTACAGTGAATAAGAAACAATGCCCAGGCTTCCCATAAAATTTCCAAAAATTAAACCAGGGAAATGGGCAATAGATGTCATTTGAAATGGTCCTGATGCCCGTTAATTGCAAGGCAGCTGTAAAATAATGGGGCATGAGGTGCTTCAACAATGCCTAATTAGTAACCCTATGGACATCTTCTTGGAAAAAATGGCAACGACACAGTGCAAACACTTAGCAGTCATCATCAAAGGCCCCTTACCAATATTAGCTAATTAATCTTCCCCACAACACTCCAGGAGGAGGCAGCATAGGTCCTCATCCGGAGAGGGAGAAACAGAGGCCAAGGGTTGAAATGGAAAATCCTCTTCTTGCTTGGCATCTCTACAGTAGAGTTTGATGACGGCAACCTAAAAGCACCCAAGAAGAATCCCCAGGCAAGGGGAGAGGGATTTTTTTTCTCAATGAGTGCCTTGCCCAGATGATGCGTAAGGTTAGTGTGGTGAATTCTTGGCTTCTTCCTGATCTCTTGCCGTGTCTCCCCTCCTGGCTGTCCCTGAGAAGGCTCCGTACCGAACTACTGTCACGGGACACAGGCACTCTTGCATTTGTCCACCTGTTCCCTTTTTCTCAGCAAGAAGGTTTTTTATCTCAAACATACCAAACCAAAGAGGGGGAAGGAGAGCTCTGCCACCTTGCATGAAGCCATGCCAATTGTATTAAAACATGATTCATAACTTTGGTTTCAGCCCTGCTATCAGGTCTAGAATGATTTCTGGAGTATGATTGCTTTGAATTAGGAGAAAATATAAAGAGGGAGTCAATGACATCTTGTGTGCACTAATTTAACTCGGGTTAAAAATTTACAAATAACCATAGGAAAAGGGAGAAGAAAGGGAAGAATGAAGAGGAACGGAAAGAAGAGAAAGGAGAAGCAGCAGCATGTGCCAGACTCGAAATTCAGTGCTTTATGTATATTAGCCTTTCGTCTTTATAGCCACACTCTGAAGTGGGTGTAATTACCATCCGCCTTTTACAGGTGATGAAACTAAGGGATGGAGATGTTCAGCAGCCTCCACAGTCCCAGAGCTAGTAATACAGTGAACCAGGCCCTGAACCCATCTCTCTTTTTGATCCTAAGCTCTTAGTTGTTTCCACAACATTGCCTTTAGGATGACTTTCTATGCCACTTTCTAACCTGCCTCTAAACCCTTAGCTAAGCAATAGCTAGTGGGCGAGCATAAAGGACATTTGGGAATGTGACTCTCCTAACAAAGTATTCGATGGGTTGAGATCCAGTCCCAGGTCAAACCTAAATACACTTTTCTTAAAGCAACACACACCCTTCATGGAAGAGGATTCATTATCTGTCTCTTCAGCATCACAAAGGAGAGAAGAAGATCACATAACTTTGGAAGGATAAGCTTTAGATTGGATTAACCCAGATCCAAAAATCCTGGCTCCTGTTCCTTATCTGTAAAATAGGCACAACAATTGTCCCTGTGTTGTGAGGTTGCTATGAGGATTAAGTGAGCAAATGCCTAGGGCCTGGCATGTCACAAGCTCTCAATAATTGTCAGCTATGTTTTAATCATATCCTGCCCTATTAATGATAATGATAATGATAATAGTATCTTCTGGTATAGACAGTGGAATGAGGATCCTTAGATACAAGGGGCCTGGGAGACTCTTTTTTCAGGAGTGTTGAATGAATGAACAAAGTATGTTGCAGATCAGAAAGTCTCAGGAAAATACATTTTATCTAACTTCGTACTCAATGTAAGAGTTCATTTCATCTAAGTTCTTATTTCAGTAATGAACAAACGATGAACTCTCTCCCACAAATTGACAGCCTGTCTTTAAATATCTTGACAAACAGGAAGCCTTGTTTGTCAAGATGTCAAACAGAAGAGCCATCTGCGCCGTTCAGTGGCTCTAAAGTTCTTTCACCTGGTGATTATACTGAAACCTGGCCCCCTGGAAATGTCCACCTTGGTCACTGTCCTGTCTCTGGAGCTGGGCAGAGCAAGTGTAACCCCTTTTCCACTCACTTGGCCTTTCCTACACGTCCACTCCCACTTCCGAGTCTTTGTTTCTTTAAGTTAAACTTGCAGATGGACTGTGATGAAAATTCGACAGATATGAGCATCTTTTTTCAGTGGTGAGCCTCCAGATAGTATAAACCACAACCAGGCCTGTGCCCTGGTGCTTGGCGCCCCAAAGCTCTCCATCTCAGCATCTCCTCTCCTCGGGGTCCGTGTCAACACTACCCATACTTGTCAATTTGGGCAACTCTGCCAGAGTCCCCTCTCCTTAGCCCTTACTAGTGCTCAAGTCTCAGCATTTGCATAGAGAAGCTGCTATCTGATCTGTCTTTTGGGCCTTCAAAGATTTACTAACCAAAAAAGTGACTAAGGCAGGGATTTCAGGGCCCAAAACAGGGCCCACTGGGGCTCCTCAAGGCATTCCCTATCAGCATAAGGCCAAAGCTAGTGTGGTCTAAATCATGGGTCTTCTTCCAAATGAGAACTACTCAGTTCACCTGCAAATTCCTGGGACTGCTGACCCCTGCTGCACATGGGGTTTGCCTGCTGGACTTGGCCAATGGCTCTCCTTGTGTCCTTTCCCTCCTGCCCAGACAGCAAAAGTACAAGGTGCAGAGCCCTCAGCTTACCGCTCAAAGCCCCCCTGAGCTTAGTCCCTACTTATCTCCCCATCTTATTTCCCAATACACCCTCCCTCCTTGTACCCCAAGCCCCGGGGGATCTGCAACCTTGTCCTGGCTCTCCACTTGTGACATTTGGGAATGTCACTTCTTTTCCTTGCAATGCTCTTCCAGGCCACTTCTGCCACAAAGGCCTGCTCAAAACCTATCTCCCCCTTTGAAGCTTACCAACATTTCCTCTCCTTAAAACGAATTAATCCACTCTCATCTTTATGTTCAGAATAGTTTTTGGATCTCTTATGGCATCCAATTATTCACTCAAAAATTTTTTGTAAACTCTTCTTGTAGAGCAGGTTCTGCTAAGAGTACAGCAGGTATTATCTCATTTAATCTTCCCCTAAATCATCTGAGGCAGCTACAATCACTTAAAATCTTGTTTCAAAGATGAGGAAGCTAAAGCTCAGCCATACAGCAACACACCAAGATCACAGGGGTTGTAAATGGTGGAAACATTTGTGTCTGCCTCCGAAGCCTCTGTAATCAGCCCCGCCTCTGCTGTTTACTGAGGTTCCTGAAGTGCTGGATGCTCAGAGGCAAAAGGTACTGAGGACCAGTTCCTGGAAGGCAAGCTCCTTGCATGGAGTAGAAGGAATGAAGTGTGACCTGTAAGGAGGTGAGGGAGAGAGGACAAGAGGCTATAGCTAAGAGAAACGAGGTGGACCGACCAGAGCTGAACTGAGGCCCCCCTGCTGGCAAATAAGGGAGAGACGGTTGAAGTGAAGCTTGTTATGAAGAGCTCTCATGAGTAATCGTGGCTTTGAAATGGAAAGGTGAGGGCTCTGTGTGAGGCTCAGAGAAGAGGCAGGCAGGAAAAGCTGACACGTAAAGGCCTGACTATTGAAGGGCTCTTTAAAAGGGAAGAAGGACTTCAAAGGCAAGCAATGCCTTTCCTGCCAGGGCATCCCTCAGACCTTGAAGGAAAGGGTTTTAGAGGTACCTACAGGAGCACTGAGTGGAGTATGTCCAGCCCATCCCCCAGGAAGGCAGAGGTTGTGGTGCCTTACACCATTCCCCATCCAAAGATAACCCAGCCCAGGTCATCGTCAGGCAGGTACACTGAGACTGGGTTGTGAAGGAACCCGAGTTCCCCCTTCCCTTCCAACCTTCTCCCAACCAAGTTCCTCAGTTTACCTATATAACAACGAGCTCTTATGCGAAGACCAATGTCAAGCACTGTGCACAGTACTGAGAATAAAAAAAGAAAACCTTTAATGACAGTAATTTCCCTAATGGTGACTGCAGTCTTGTGCAAAAAGCCAGTTCACAAACTATTTCAGTACAATATAGAAAGTGTCATGAGTGAAGCATGCCACAGTTTGGGACCGGTTCATTAGGAGTGGCTGCCCGGAATGACTTGAAAAGGATTCTAAAGTTGAATACAGGCTCAGCCAAGAAAGTGTGTCATTATTGACTAGGAATGAGTGCCAGGAGTGCACAGGCGAGGAGAGTGGTGTAGGAGGTACTGTGGGAGCAGAGGAGTGATAGTGAACACAGCTTGGGGGGCAAGGATGACTTCCTATGGGAGATGACACCTGAGATGACTCTCAAGGAAGAGCAGAAAACAGGCAGGTGAGGTGGGTAGAGGTGCCAGAGAAGGAACAGAAGGAAGTAGTTCTCTGACACGGGAACAGCCTAAGCAGAGGCATGAGGGTATGATAAGGAAGAATGTCCAGAAAATTCTCAGTGGTTGAGTATGACTCAAGGGTAAAGTGTGAGAGGCCAGGTCAACATGATGTTGACGGGTAGACTGGAATCAAATTGTGTGAGACCCTAAGACCGCTCTGGTACACAGCTGATTTGACCTTAGAAAAATAAAAAGTTATACATATGCTCATTTAACAGGGACTAGATGAGTGTCCTCTGTACCTAAAAGCGTGGGTAATGGATTTCACAGCCACTGCACATTCACAGCTGATTTTTAACATCAATCAAGTTTTTTACCAGACCTGAGAGAGCGAAGTTCAATGACATAGACAATATGATAAGCATAGTGAGAATTAAGACTTCTTTAGCTGCGTATCCAGAACTGTTGAATACTCCTAGTAAAGTTCGTTTAAACCAACTTCTCATCCAATTGAGGAAACTCTGTTTCCACGTTCCTAACATAGTATTATTGAACATCTCTGAAAAAAGGGGTTTTAAAGCAAGTGCTTCCAGTGCACAGTAATTATACTGTTTTTCCATATCAGGGTAAATTCAAATTTGCCCCCTTGTCACTTCCACCTCTGGTCCTTGTCCTTCTCTCTGGAACAAGATAGAACGGATACAACGCCACTTCCACAAATAGATATTTGCACACTTGGAGACTTCTCCTGCTTCCATTCTTATTTCTGGGCCTTTGTTTCTTCAGCCTAAAGCTTCACTCTTCCTCTTTAAAATGAAGTTCAGATTCCTCATCATATGAATGTCTTTTCCTAGAGTATTCCAATTTTTTACTGTTTCTCTCAGGCTATGGCAACTAAATCTGGACAACTCTAACCATTTAGGGTTGCCAAGTCTTTAAGAAAGGGGCAGACAATTCCACAGCCCCACAGTGGGATTTTTAGCAGCCAAGTCTTCTGTGCAGTGGAAAGGCCATGTGTCCTCTGGGAATCAATTACTTAGCGGATTCTCTGTTATTATTGGACAGCAACTCAGAAAATTCTACCTGTATTTACTGACCTGATGGATGCTAATATCATTTTGATTCTGCAGACAATGAGGATATTCACCCACACCCCACTCCCTTAAGAGTCAGCTCTCCAAATAAGCCATAAGGTTAATTCCTAAAACATGCCCATCATCAACTTTCTTAAGTGCCAGTCTCAATCCAGATGGCATTTGGCTTAACACTTTATTAGCTGACAGAATGGAGATCTCTGAAAATGAGACTTGTCTGGCTTCTTCTTTACATGGAGTTGGACTAATTTTCAGTCCCCTAATTAAACCTTGCTGTGATTGACAGAAGCTTATGACAAGCAGATCTGCTGACGGAACTAAATATTTTCAGCTGCCTCTTCAAGGTAATAGACATCGAGAACAATTTTAGAGATCAGAAATTCAGCGAAAGTAGGAGATCATTTAAAAAAGATATTAGCGTGAAGACAGCATCTGAAGAGTCCTTTGACTGGACAGAGGAAGGATCCCAGGAAATGTGTGGACAGAAATGGTCCTCTACTCACTCTCTAGGAAATAAAATTCCCAAGAAAAATACACAAATACACTCTTGGACAAATACATTTACTCCTGTAGGCAAAATCAACCACTCTTTCCTGAGTCCCACCACATAAGATAGAGTGAGGCATTGAGCACTGACCACAGAGTCCACAGACGTGGGTGGGAGGACTCACTCTGGCTCGTCTTGAAAAAGCATGTTGGTCTCCTCTCCGAACTTCAGATGTTGATAGGTAGCTGCTTACCAGTCTCGAGAATTGTTAGGGGGACTTCAAGTTATATAGGTTGGTGAAAAATCTTTGTGTTACTATGAAATGCTATAGAAAGGTAAGACATTAATAATACCAAATCCTGCCTCATATGATAATTGTTTGTACATACTGCCCACTAGAATATAAGTGCCAGCCAGCAGGAATTGCTGTCATCTCAGCCTCCTCTGTATCTAGCATAGTACCTGTCATGTAGTAGCAATTTGATAAACGTTTGCTGGATTGACTTCATGGAACAGAATGACTAGCTTGCACGGTCTCTGAGGACAATTGTCGAAGCTTGTTTTACATCATCACCATCGTCTTGCTCAAATCTGACATGAAGAAGTACGTAATAAATGGTCAGTGAATGAATGAATAAATTGAGAGGACCTGAAAAGATGGTTTTCAACTCTGAATGCACTTTGGAATCACCTGGGGTATTTTTAAAAATCAATCTCAGGGACCTTGCCCCAGAGACTGATTGCAAAGTGCCCCGGGATATTCTAATGTACAGTCAGGCTTGAGAACCAATGACTTTAAACAATAGGAAAATATAAGGAAGAGCCCTCCCTCCCTTTTTTTTCTAACCGGTTGTAGGTATTAGATTCTTGGGAGGAATAAAGCATTCTGAAAGCTATGGCAGAATGGAAGAGGGATGTGGTTACTGCTTTTCAGAAAAAGGCTGATGGACCTCTGGGCAGCTGTCGCCTTGGCAGACACTGGTCCTCGGTATGGCTGCACCGAAGGCAAGAAGCATCCCAATGCCATTGCTCAGGCCTTCTGCTAGCCCTAATGTTCTAGGAGGCTGCCACCTTGTGGCCATTCTGCAGTGACAGTTACAGCAGCTTCCTAAAACAGGCTCATCTCACACGGCTGTAGATTTTCTCTTTCTCAAATTATATGCAAGGCCTAGCGGTATATATTCTAATATTTCAGGAAAATTAAATAAGGAAGAGAGGGTCCTAGATTCTCCATGGTGAAAAGAATGCTTCAGATATTAACTTGAGGTGTGATATAGAGGTTAGATAGGCAGGTGATTTATTTATTACTGTTGAATATCAAGTGACAGAGGTCAAGAGAGGACAATGTACTCAATACAAAACCAGGCTTCATTTCTAAGGCGCAAGGACTGGTTATGTCAAACGCATTGATAATTCTTTACTTTCATGAGAAAAAAGTAGAACAGTAATATGGCCGTCATTCCCATTCCACAGGTGGGAGATTGAGGCCCCAGGAGTTAACTGTGTTTGTCAAAGTTGCATAGCAAACTGGGAGATGAACTCAAACTGGAAAGAAACTTTTTAAATTTTTTTGTGAGGAAGACTAGCTCTGAGCTGACATCTGTTGCCAATCTTCTTCTTTTTGCTTGATGAAGATTGTCACTGAGCTAACATCTGTGCCAATCTTCCTCTATTTTATGTGGGATGCCGCCACAGCATGGCCTGACGAGTGGTGCTAGGTCCACACCCAGGATCCAAACCCATGAACCCCAGGCCACCAAAGTGAGCATGTGAACTCAACCACTATGCCACCAGGCCAGCCCCCAAGGGAACTAATTTTTTAAACCAATGTCTTCAGAAAATGAGATTCCTTTTTATCCTAAAAGGCAAAATTCAGGAATAAAAGGCAATTTCAAGACTGGACTTAAAAGTGCATGTGAGAAACAAAATGCACACATATGTGTATACACAGACCCACACATTTTTTAAAAACTTCATAACAAGGACAAATGGATGATAGAAACTTTCACTTCATGAAAAATTTTACTTAGTAACACTGTGTTACTTCACAGTAACATCTTCTTCAAAGACACGAAGTAATGCAAACAAACATCTATAGTTTCAAGTCGTGTCAGACTTACCATAATGAAGAGAGAAGACATTGGTAAGGGCACCGGGAAGCTAAATATGAAGTGTGAATTCTATATGTCACATCGGCCTGATGTTTCAAGTGGATTAAATGTCTGAGAAGTGGAAAGAGCTGTCCCTGGGGTCGTGCAGACCTGGGTATGTGTGACAGCTACTACTATGAGCTGCAAAATCTTGCAGAATTTGCTTGGACGCCTTATACTTCAATTTCCTCACCTACAAGTAAGAATGAAACTGGCAACTTGCTAATAATTCTTGTTGCTGTTAAATGAAAGAAATGTACCCAGACAGAGGTGCTAAGACAGGAAGCATCAGAATATTAAGTGAATGAATGGAGAATAGTTTCCCTTCTCTACACTACAGTTTTCTTAGAATGTCTGTCTAATTGATCACATTATTAATCAGTGGGGTAAAAATTATGCTGGTATCACATCACTCTAGATATCTAGGATTTTATGAAGGTACAAGAAGCAAACCATTCAGAAAAACATATGAAAAAGATATTTCAGGCAGCTAAAAGGAGTTGGGAACATTGCTGAATGGATTAGAGTGGTTGACATAGTGGGTGAAATTGCACGTTCGGGAACAGTTTTAGGAAGTAAGTTATTGGAAGTACAGCTTTAGAATGCAGCCCTGTAGTCTGCTACCAAGAAAGGCTGTGCCTTTTAATTCCCACCTGACTGGGTCATGAGCCACCTGGCATCTGGAAAGTCAAGTCTTGAAAGAACAGGGCTGGGCTTCCGTAACAGCCCGTGCACTCAAATCACTGTTGAAGGTTGTGACTTCAGAAGCTGAGAGACAAAGACTTCCCCAAATAAAATGCCCAGGCCAGACACCAGATACCAGACATGGAAGAGGGAAATTTCTACTGAAACTAGAAAACCTTCCTGAGGGCTACCTGTGGAATATTTTGCTTGTCTTCCACCTTAGAATACAAATGCCTGTATTTATCTTGTTTCTCTCTTTTTCTTTTTCCCTCCAGCACTAGTAGAATGAAGGAAGCATGGTGTTCACGCAATGAATAAACAGACAGGATTTAAAGAAACTATTGTGACATGGGCAGTATCTACACTTACACAACACATGGGGATGGGGGGACTAGAGATAGATGAGCGAAGCCTTTAAAAATGAAATCATTACCTGTTTTAAGAATGGAGTCTAGACTTAGTGACTTAAAGGACTAAAAAGTATTGACATTAATGTCTATATCAGGTTACTGAAAGAGGTAAGACATTATTGTAATATACCAAGAAGTGTCGATGTCAGTCACGTAGGAGATGCTCAACTATGCCTTGTGTTCTAAACCGGCAGGTGGATACTTACCCACAAGGCGTGGGTTGAGGGGCACAGGATAACCACAGACCTCCTTAACCTCCAAGGATTTCCCTACCAGGATTCTGTGGAGTCTGACATTCTTATTTTTTTTCCAGCTTAAGGACTGTCCCCAAAAGGATTCCATTAAAAAGCAAATATGTTTCCTTGGTAAAAGCCCTATTTGGCCTGAGTAACTTTATTATGTATAGAGGAAAAAACTTGAAGTAGAAACAGTTGAGGAAAATGGAAAGAAAGGGAGGTAAGAGAAGGAAGAGAAGTAGAAGGCAGGCTCCCAGTAAGTATCCCTCCAACCTTTAGACTTGCACTGTTCAATATGGTAGCCTCTAATCACATGTAGATATTCAAATTTAAATTTAAATTAACTAAAATTAAGCAAAATTACAAATCCAGCTCTCCCATCATGTCAGTCCTATTTCAAGTGCTCAGTAGCCCCTGAGGCTGGTGGGTACCAGAGTGGTTAGTGCAGACACAGAACATTTCCATCACTGCAGAAATTTCTATTGGACAGCACTGCCCTGGTGAGTGATTCTTGCAGAACCGTATCATATGCTTCCGAAGTGATGGGTTTAGAAGAGAGCTGAGCACATTGCTCTGGAGAGAGAGCCATAGTATCCTGGAACCTTTCCTAGCTCTGACATATTATGATAAAGGACCAAGAAGCAGATATTTTGTTGCAGCCTAACAGACATGGGAAAAGGACGGGATGGGTCACTGAAAAAGAGATTCAGACGTGACAAGCCAGAGGTCTCTTCCTTAGCAATCCCAGGTGAGAATAGTTCACCAGTGGGCACTAAATGCACACTGATATTGAAACACGCTTTGCTCGGTAGAGCTAACTGACTCTAACCACGTGTTGTGCGCTATGTGAAGCTCTCCTAGAGTGACATCAGCCTCTCATAAATTTCCATCGCCAGCTTTATAAGTTCCAGGTTATAGAACCCCTCCACGTATTTTATAGATAGGTTGGCTGCTACCTGATCACAAGAATTGTATGAGAATCAACGTTATGGAAGCTAGATTTAAAAAAAAAAAGAAAAGAAAAGAAAAAGGTAAGTAATCTGAATTTGAAAGTAATATGATTCAGAAGTCCAAACTTTTAAATCATAATGTACTATCTTTATAAGGAGGGGAAAATATCATGAAAGGGTTATTTTAGCCAGAAATAAGCACAGAGAAGGCCACCATGGCAGGACCCTCTGCAATGCTTTGGCGATATTGGAGAACTCTTGGCCTGATTGTAGTTGCAATAGGCTCAGGACATTTATGGTTTCTCGGGGCCTCAGGATCCCCCTCTGTAAAGTGAAGACATTGGACCAAATGATCTTAGACCCCTTTCAATCCTGCATAATTGTTTAATACCCTAGATTTCTATAAAGTATTCAGTGTGACGCCTCTTCAAGTAACGACGACTAAATTATCTAGTAAAAATGGTTTTACTGGCACATATTATTTTAGTGTTAAGAAAGGACATTGGTGCACATTAGCCAGCTGCAAAATTGACAGTTAGCAAACTCCCTCACTAGCCAGTTTCTCCAGTGCATGTGAACCCTAAAAGGATTTTTTAATTAAAAAGAAATTATTTTTAAAAACAGGACTGCTGTCAATTTTTGCCACATTCATCACCTTAAAAATTTTTGCATATATATATCATCTTCATGTGCCTGTGTGTCGGTTTCTGCCCCTCCCATTCCCCCAAGCCAAACATGTTTATGCTCGAAGCTGTTTTGTGAATCCCAAGAAAGCGTTTGAAGAAAATTAAAAATCTCTGCCAAAAACTATAACCATCACCAAGCTTGGTCATAAACTTTAATTGGAAAACTGATATTAAGTATGCATCTTTATTACATTCTGAAAACATGAATAATATATGTAATCGTTTAAGGGCTGAGCTATGAGCATTGCTTTATTATTCAAACATAAATGAAAGTGCACTGTGTTATCAATTAGTGTCCAGCTTCTTTGGAAGAGTGAGAATAAAATCTGTTAGACCTCAGCTGGTGATTTACATTCTCGACCATCTTTATTCACAAGCCTAAAAAGCAGGCTGGTAGCAGTCGCCAAAGCAGTTGCCAAGACAACTTATCTCTGGATTTAGTATTACTGCATCAGGAAAGACGCCTGCAAGGAATTTAATTAACTAACGCCTCGTTCTCCTTGGCCAAAAAAGGATGGATTTTCCTTTAACTCAAAGTCCCTGAAGAATGATGAGATTCAATAGAATCAGGGCAGACACAGACCCACAGACAGACGCAAACACACACTCACAGGTGCAGGGGTTTAGCTATAATGTAATGAGGCCAGGGACCGGCCCTATGGCATAGTGGTTAGAGTTCTGCATGCTCCACTTTGGCAGCCTAGGGTCAAGGGTTCGGATCCCAGGCACAGACTTATGCTACTTGTCGATGGTCACGCTGTGGCGGCGACCAACATACAAAATAGAGGAAGATGGGCACAGGTGTTAGCTCAGGGCTAATCTTCCTCAAGCAAAAATAAAAGAGGAAGACTGGCAACAGATGCTAGCTCAGAGCAAATCTTCTTCAGGAAATAAATAAATGAATACATAATATAATGAGGCTAGTTTTCAGGTGAGGTTTACACAGAATTTGCCTTAATAGTTCATACATGTCCATTAATGAATATGAATAAATTATAGCTAGGATGCTATGTTTTATATATATAATTTATGTATTCATTCATTTATTTATTTTTCTTCTTCCTCCCTCTACCCAAAAAGAAATAGACAATATATAGCAATGTTAGTTGAAACAGAAAACTAGTATCAAAAGAAAGGTGAATCGGATATAAAACAGATGGGAATTTCAGAATTGTTAGAACTATGCTTCATAATTGGTTCTGAGCTTCCAGGTAACCATGGCAATAATGGAAACAACAAATTACATGGCTTGCATTACTCCTCACAGAAGGGAATGCTTTTACTCCCCCAAATTCTAACATTATTTTGAGGGTTTGTTTGAAAACCATGTATATTTCTGACTAACATTAAAAAATTCCTAATATAAGTATCATACTTTGTATGTCATGCTCTGTATACGCTTTTTTCTCATTGAATCCTCACCACTAAAGCCCCATAAGAACTGAGCTAGTAGAAATCACCATACAAATCTTGCTTAATCACATTAATTAGTGTACACCTGGATTGTACTTTCTTCTTCCCTACATCCTGCTCCTCTGAATTAATACCCAATCCTGAGCATAGGATGTGGGGTCGAGGCTTTCACACCCTAAGGTGGTCCAGGCTGTGACTCTCTCTCTCATCTTTTGGGCACTTTTTCCCCAGACTGGGCAATAACTGGGAAGTTTTCCCCATTCCTTGAGAGCTCCAAACACATTATAAAAGATCTGCATTCACATGTTAACAATTCCAGAGCTGCACAGTGTTTTTCCTTTTTAAATATATTTACAAGCTTTAATCCTCACAGTGAATAAGGGCGAGCAGGGAAACACTGCTTCTCCATTTGTATGCATTAAGAAATATGGCTTTTGGGGTCTGGCCCCAGGGCATAGTGATTAAGTTCAGCATGCTCCACTTTGGTGGCCCAGGTTCACGGGTTCAGATCTCAGGTGCAGACCTACACCACTCATCAGCCATACTGGGGCAGCAACCCACATCTAAAATAGAGGAAGATTGGCACAGATATTAGCTCAGGGCAAATCTTCCTCAGCAAAAAAAAAAAGAAAAAGAAAAAAAAGAAATACAGCTTCTGCTAGAACACAAGTGTTTTTTTACCCCTACCCTAGTGCACCATACTTCATATTTTCTTTCTTCTTGTATATAGTCTGGCAATGAAACCATGACCCTTATACCTCCAGGATATTGTTTAGCAAACAATTACTTAATATAGTTTCAGGACATGACTAGTTGCCTCAGGATATGATTTTAAGTTAGCCAATTCTAATTTGTTTATCTATCAGGTAGTGTTGGCCCTGACTTTGTTCTTCATTTCCAAAATTTCTTTCTTTTGCTATTCTGGATCCTTTGCATTTCCACACGAACTTTAAAATCAACTTGACAATTTCTCTGAAAAAAGCTTGCTGGAAGTTTGAGATTGTGTTGAATCTTTAGATCAATTTGGGGATAACTGACATCTTAACAATATTGAATCTAATAACCTATAGACAAGGTATAGCCTTTCATTTACTTCGGTCTTTAATTTCTCTCAGCAACATTTTGTAGTTTTCAATGTACAGGTTTTAACTCTCTTTTGTTAGATTTATCGCTAAGTGTTTCATATTTTTATACTATTGTAAAAGATATTTATTTCAATTTCCAAATATTTATTGCTAATATTTGTAAATGGAATTGAGTTTTGTGTATTAATCTTGTATCCTGTGATGTTGCTAAACTCATTTATTAGTTCTAATCGCTTTTTCGTTATAAATTCCATCAGATTTTCTACATAGACAATAAGGCTACCTACAAGTAAAGACAGGTTTGCTTCATCCTTTCCAACGTGGATGCAATTATTTTTATTTTTCTTGCCTAATTGCGCTAGTTAGAACCAGTACTGTGTTGAATAGAAGTGGTGAGAGCAGATATCCTGGTCTTAGTTCTGATCTTAAGGAGAAATAATTCTGTCTTTCACCTTTAAGTACAATGTTAACAGTAAGTTTTTGTTTTCTTTTGCTTTGTTCACAAATGCTCTTTGTCAGGTTAGGCTCCCTCTTCCCCCCGGTTTGCTGAGAATGTTGATCAGGAGTTGATGCTGCGTTTTTTCTGCCCGGGTACGATTTTCTCACAAGCATGTGCTGATCGGCACTCAGCTGAAGCCCAGAGGGGGAGCCCTCTGCCGTTTTTGAGGATTCCCCCTGTGAGCTGCTCTCTTTCTCCAGTACTTTACTCCTCAAACTCTAGCCGCTTGGACTCGCATTTACCCAACGCAGGGGAACAGCACGCTCAGCCCGGGTCTGTCCTGCCAACAGCCCAATTTGGAAATTCTCAAAGTAGTAATCTGGGATAACCACAGGGGCTCACCTCATGGCTTTCCTCTCTCTCAGGGTTCAGTGTCTTGTTGTCTAATGTCCAATGTCTTAAACATCATTGTTTCATATGTTTTGTCTAGTTTTTGACTTGTTGCTGCTGGAGAGTTAACATAATCCCGGTTATTCCACCTTGATTGGAAGCAGCGATCTCTCCCGGAGAGTTTGTATACATGCACCTTCTTAGGCCTTACTGTCTACAGAAATCGTGGACTAGGTCTTGAGAATCTGCATATCGTCAAAACTCCCCACTGAACTTATTGACAATCCTGGCTTCTGAAGTACAGATTTTCCCCTTGTTTTCTATCCAAGGAAACCCAAACTCTGTAGCGTAAGTTTCAAAGCAAGACCAGGACCCTGGACCCAGGTCCTCTGCCCCTTTAACCTTGACCTCTTCTAATTCTCCCCATGTGTACAACCAATGACCACATTTGCTACATTAGAGCTGGGAACGCTAATTTAATTTTATGCATTTCAGTGATGCTTAACATCTAAATATTCAAAAGACTAACTGTAGTGGAAACTGATTGCTTAATAGAAACTGGGTGTTTCTCGTCCTGTTGTAAATATTACATACTTAGACCAGATGAAGAAGGGACAATGATAGTTCTATTGTATATAAATCCTCTTCCTAAAGGGAAAGCTGTCAAAGTTTTGATGCAGTGCATATTCACCAAGATTGCTATCCTCTTTTTGTCCTCTATGTGTTACTGGATATCCATCCAACACATAGCACCGCCTCAATAACTGTACTTCCCAAGGGTGTTGGTTACCCTTAGACATGCTTTAAGACATGGCTGGGTTCCTCCATGATAATTGCTCCCATTCTTGAACGGTTATTGTGCAGGGCACATAGCAGTATTTTAGCCTTCTTCACAGTGTACTGAGAATGTGTATTTATGTGAATAACACCTGTATCGGTACTTCTCGTGTGAATTTTCCCAGGTAACCAATTTCATAGAAATTACTGATTTGGTATATCCATCCATCTTGTTCAGTTTTTCCAGAAATATTTAGAAATATGGAATATATGACAATATGTACTATATAATATGAATATGTGATTATGAATATATTATGATTATATGATTTAAATAGGGATATAATATGAGTATAGATTTATTTATTCTTCTCTGGAATTCTGCCTGGGACTATCTGAAAAACAGATGACTGGGTTATATTAAGTTTAATTAATATTAAACAGCATTAAGTTGGCAAGTCCCCTGTCTCTTGTGCTTCTAAATTTCTGATCTCATAGGTTTCTAAAGTGGCTTACAATGGCTGAATGTGTGGGGAGTCATTTCCATTTGAGACTCTTCGATAATGATCACACCCTCATACTACAGCTACAGTTTCTTAGGATCGTCTGTGTACTCTCCAACGTATCACTGATTTTTAGGGATTCAAGGAAAATCACCCTTGGCAGGGCCAAAGCTCTCCACACAAATGGTAACTCAATGAAATTTTATCCCTTTGTTCTTCAAGTCATCTTCTAAATTATTCATAGCCTGTCAAACTTAATGTATAAGCAAGAGAATGGAATTTTGTTGTAGTTCAGTAGTTAGATTTTAAGCTCAAATGCTATGTTTTAACCATGAGGTTTGACTGACTCTGAGGATTAAAAAACAATAGGTGGGCTATGTGTATGCACACAGCTGAAACCAGGACTATGCCACCCATCTCGTAGAGACCTTGACCATGTGCAAACCCAGTGTGTAATGAACTTAGTCCCCCATAGCTGAATTCATAAGAAAAATAAAAGTAATGTCTTCATCTATGATTTAGCCCAATCCATTGATTAGAAGAATCCTTCTGTAGAAAAGAGTAATCATGGACGTATTTTATCTTAAAGAGGCATTAGAAATCATCTAATAATTCTACATTTCTATAATTCACCTATATTTCTCAAATTGGTGGGGAAAGGGGTGGTAATCAGAATTACCTGAGGTGGTGAGGAAGAGAATGGAGGAGTCTTGAGAATACACAGTTTGACAAACCTCCAAGGAGGTCCTTTTTAACCTTTCATAATTTACGAATCACTGATCCAAACAACGCTTTACAGCCCTGGTTACAATTCAGATCATCTGGGGAGCTTTCAAAAATCACGTCCCTCTCCTGATCACTCCAAGAACTCCAGCATCGTTTTTTTGGCTTTGGTCTAAAGAAGTATAATCATGTTGGAGAAAGAGGATGTAAAAGCTGCCTAGTGTGCCAAGACAACCTTTTCTCCTTGGATCTGGTTACTATCACTGATCTACAGCATCCCTCGCAGTTCAACTGTCCCTGTCTGCAGTAGTGACCCATACATGCCTATCACTATTGCTTTGAGAGGAAGGTACCCTGTTCCAGGGAGGGAAGCCATTCTCTCTTCATGCTGTAACCTGCTATGGTCACAGGAGATGAGTGGCCTTGAGGCTAATGGCACAGCTCAAGTTCTTGGTCCATCCACATGTACTCATGGATATTTTTGCGAGACTCATCCATAGGACAGGTTGGCAAGATTACAAAGGATTCTACCATCAGCCACACATTGTACCCGTAACTAGATCTCCTCTAAGACGGGGAGGCAAGCCTAACATTACTTTATTCTCCTCCAAAAGATCAGTCCTATTTTATTTCTTATCTTTTCCTAGCAAGGCAAGAGTAAATAAAGACTTTCCCATAAGAATCTGGGGTTCCACCCCACTGGGGCTGCCGCTGTTACTTGCTTTGCCACTGCACTCAGCGGGAAATGGCTATGTTCATGCTTGCCTGTCTGCACAAGGTCAAAGGCAATTCATATGTCTCCCTCCCACTTTTTCAACCACTGCCGGCACTAATTTCCAGTTTCCCATACTTCCCTTTCTGTTCCCTAAGTCTTAAGTCAGTAATTACTCTTGCTCTCCTCTTTGCTGATTCACCATTTATTCAGCATTCATTCACCAGATATATATTGAGCACTTTGTATTAGCCAGTACTATTTTAGACACTGGGAATCCAAGAGTGAACAGAAAATAATCCCTCTCTTCATAAAGCTTACATTCTAGTCCCAAGATCCACCTCATTTCCTGACTCAATTATTGACCATTCAAGGAGCAAACCTCTGTCTTGCATCCGTGGCCCCAAAAGTAACCTTTTAAATACAACAGCATGATTTGGTATATTTTCAAGGTCTAGATTCAGTGTCATTTCTAGTCACCATGTAAAATTAAAAGATGAAGAAAAAAGCAGATTTGGCACATGAGCAACAAAATTCCGTATTGGAAACTAAGAGTCAGAATAGAAAATAACATTTCTGGGTGCAGAGTGGAGAAGGTTTCCTGAAGCAATCGCCAGTAAGTCTCTGTGGCTGGTAAGTAAGGCTGCATATAAACCAAAGAGTGACAAAACCTTGGGACTCAAGCAGCAATGCCATGGATCCCCTCTCAGTAGGTGCAAACTATGGAATAAAGTTAAATGATGGAATCCATTACCTCACTTTCTTTTCTTCTATCCTACGATAATTCCAAGAACCCCTGCTTGACTCCCTTAGTTACCAAGACCAGTGAGGTCTTGGATGAATGGATTCATCCAGCAATCCATTAACTGATGATGAAAAGGAGGCAGAATCTTGAAAGCAGTAATCATGTGGCCCTCAGGCAGAGAAGCTGTGTCAGTGTCAGGGTCAAAAGCCCTGAGGGTACTGAGGCCTAGAGCTTAGAAGAAGAGAAGCAGCTGTGATAGGAATGGTGACCAAGGGGAGAAGTGAGAGTAGAAATTCAGGGCAGATTCTGTGAAGATATTGTGAGTCAAAACCTAGTCTGACATGAGTTCATGTGAGACCCCCACACACACACACACCTCATCCCGCCACGAGACATACGGAGGACCAGAGAAAGAAGAGAAGAGAAGAAGTGGCCTGGGCTCTGCAGTTAGTCAGTCATGGTTAGGATCTAAGTTGTAATTTTGAATTCGGTATGATTTCACCATCCAGGAACCTTAGGGTGACAATTATTTATGGAGTCACAATTATCCTGTGATGTTTGCCTTAAAAGCTAACATGATTTTGCCCTTGCCCTTCTGAGAATGATAGAAACTGACTGAATCATTAGCACTTGCCGCAGTCTCACAGGTGTCTTTGTCACCTTCTTCACCAAATCACTCCACATTTTCTTCTACTTGGTGACTGTGCGTGGGCTGTAAGTGACAGAAGAATCTAAATTACCATCTTGTCAAACACAAGTTTAAACTAGATCTGCCTGACTTTAGGTCAAGGGTTAAGAAATATCTGATTTTACCAGATGGAAATTTGCAGAGGTGATGAGAGGCACAAAATCCTTCCTCTTCAATAAGGGATCTTGCTGAGACATCCAAAGCATCTCAAGCTTTTAACACTTTAAGAAATCATTTCCCTGTAAGTCTATGTACTGTCTGGTCTTACTTATGGTCAGACAGACCCAGGCTAGCATCTCAACCTTGCCACTAACTGTGTGACCTTGATCTAATTACTCTTCCTTTTAGGATCTCAAATTGCTCAATGAAGACAATAATAACTACCTTTCAGGCATGACGTAAAAATTAAATGAAATAATACAAGTGCAAGGATTTAGTAGAGTCTATGTTCTATTGTAGCTTCTCAACTAATATTTGCTTAATTATAAATGATTGCATGAATGGGAAATGTTTCTTTCCTTTTCTTACACATCCTCATTCCACTGTCATTTAAGACATAAATATTAAAAATAAACATTGTATTTATTCTTACATAGGAACTTACAGTTTATAACATGAGCCAATATCTATCTCATTTAATTCTCACAGAAGTCCTTGAGAGAGAGTTTAGGCAGGGGTTGTCATTTCCATTTTATAGAAAAAGAAAGTGAAGCTAAGGACAACAATTTTAATTTTAATTATCCAAATCCACGTAGTTAAGGAAGGAAGGGCGAGATGACTCAAGCCCACGTCTTCTAACTTTAAGTCCAAAGTCTTTCCATTTTAGAAAACCACCATTCCATACATCCTTGAACACCGAAGCAACTCATCTGCAATCACTGGACCAGATGTTAACACAATCAAAATAGACATTGCCTTCCTCACTAAACCTGATTAATGGCTTAATCTGTCTATGGTATCATTTCTGGAAACGCAGAGGAGGCTTTTTTATCCAATGCTGTCAGAAAAGGTTCAGGCTCAGAAAAAGCAATCTTTTAATCATCTTCAGTTGTGCTATCTCCAAGATGGCTTCTAGTGGAGCAAAAATTAAGACACATAGTCATTTCAAATGTGTCATTCTTAGTGTTCTGACCTCCCAGTCAACAACTAGAACAATTTCAGATGAAGCCATGGGCAGGTTTATGATGAAGGAGAGCTTTTGGATTAAGCACCAAAGAGGTGGACTAACTCAGAAATTCCAAGAACACTCAGCTACCTAAATAGAATGACTTCCTGAAATCAAGAAGAAAAATTAAGGAGTGAAGGGATGTACTGAATATCTACTGCATGCTAAACACTGAAGTGAAAGCTCTAAATATACTATCCCATTCGATCTCTCCATATATCTGAAAGGCAGATATTTTTATCCCCATTGTACAAATAAGATTCTGTAGCTCATAGAATTCAGGTAACTTGTCAACAATTAGTGGCTGAGCTTCAATTTAAACCCTGCCTTGTCAGAACCCAAAGCCCATATTTTATCACCCGACCAGGAGTTCTCAACTAGCAGTCCACAGATCAGAGCAGGGCCGAGAGGAAAGGAAAAATACACATATCCACGTCCCATTCTAGCACCAGTATTCTGATTCATTACATCTTGGATGGAGCCCATGACTCTGTATTTTTAACAAGTTTTCTGGGTTATTATAAGGGACAGCTAGGCGTGAAAAGCTATATATCATGTTGCCCACTCAGGAGACACATACTTCTTGTAGCAGTGGTACTTGCCATATTCAGCACTTAGCTAGTATAGTGCATATAGATCACTCTTTGACACCCAAGGTGCAAGAAGGATCCTATTTCTCTATATTTGTAAATCAAATTATGTCCTTTCAAATTCCCACTTATTTACCTTAATCAGTCATTTTTATGACATTGGAACATGATGGAAGCTCCTAGGATTACTCAAAAATTAGGAAGGGGTGTTTTCTTCAGGCCACTCACAGTCATCATCATTACTCAATCTACCACATAGTATTGGTTCTCTGCATTTGCACAAGTCACAGAATCACCAGCCATTCACATAGACGCTCTATGGCTCCCAGGCTGTGATCCTGAACTCCTATGCTTTTAAGATCTGACACTCCTTGTGTGTTATTGAGGGTAGTTCCTACTTACTCAAGGAAACCGGAAGTGCAATCATTCTTCCCAATCTTGAGGAGGCTCCCCTAATCTCCTCTCAACCCACAAAGCAAAGTAGATCTTACTTTCAACCCAAGGACCAATGTCTACTTGTCTTTCTCCACATTTTCTCTTTAACTAAGAAATTTAATGGTTAACTAGGATGCATAAAATATTTTAGGTCCAAGAATCAAAAGATAGCACTTTTTTGTCTTTTATGGGAATAAGGTCAGTCTAAAAATGCATGCGTTAGTTTTCTGTCCCCAAGGATGAACAGCTACTCCTTCAAAGCAGCGGGAAACAAAACTCAAGTTTGAGTCTTCCTATTCTGCTACATTAAATTCTCATTATCTCACCTTGCCACATTGTTTACAGACTTCAAGGTAAAATGAGATGGAAATCAATGTGCATGTGCTTGGCCATAACAGGTGCCTAATAGCAAGTGAACAAAACATGGAAAACAAAAGAACTACCCAACATGGCCCCTTCCTCATAAAGCCTTTATAATGCTATTGTGAAATGAAATGTAAAATGACCCTGAACTTTCACACACTGAGATTCCTTTCTTTGTTCTGTTGTTCACTACCTCGGGCACTCTTTGAATCTAGGTTTTCTACCCTGGCCAAAAAAAAAAAAAAAAAAGAAAATATTGACATTAAGGTTAATCTCTTTAAACAACAAAATAAGGTCTGGCAAAGTACTTTGAAAACTGTAAAATTTTGTACCAATGTAGCAGAAATTTTTACAAATAAGCAAAAAATAGAGAATTTTATCACTGCATTATGCAATAACCTCACCTCTGGCTTCATCTTACCTTTTCTACCCTAATTTCTTCTTTTTCACGCAGTCTTCATCCACTTAGGCTTATCTTTCATTGTATTTTATCTTACTGAGTTCAATGTACTCAAGGAAAATGATTTAAATTCTATCTGTTAGAAAATGAGATATTAAACAAACAAACATGGAGGCCTTATTTAGAGAAAATCTACAAAGCAGTGCCAATCCAAGTGCTTCACAGGGATACAAACCTTTAAAGGAGTCCAAAGAGGGAAAGATCAAGGAGGAGGAGAGTAGGAAGGGCTGGATGGAAGAGACTGGACAAATCAAAGAAGATCTATAGGAAGCAGTAGGCTTGAGCAAAATGTCGTAAATAATCGACAATGGGCTAACCTGACCAGATCAGAGTTCATACTGGTGAGCAATAAAAGACAAAATTGAAAAACACAGGTGGCTAATAGAATCCAAAAAATGTGTAAGAAAAATTATACACTATGACCGAGCGGGATTTATTCCAGGTGTATAATGCTGATTCAACATTTGAAAACCAATCATTGTAATCCACCTCGTCAATATACCAAAGAAGAAAAATCATGTGATCATATCAATTGATGACAGAAAAGCTTTTGGCAAAATCCAACACCCATTCATGACAAGAATTCTCAACAAACTAGGAATAGAAACTTCCCCAACTTGATAAAGAACGCTCTCCTCCCAAAATAAATATGAAAGAAGGAAAGAAAAACTACAGCTAACATCATACTTA
Organism: Equus asinus; assembly: GCF_041296235.1. Lineage (NCBI taxonomy): Eukaryota > Metazoa > Chordata > Mammalia > Perissodactyla > Equidae > Equus > Equus asinus. The sequence goes on along the minus strand of NC_091801.1, from coordinate 70,342,274 downwards.
ATGGAGAGGAACTGGATCCTTTCCTCCTACGATTAAGACAAAGCAAAGATGTCTTCTCTCATCATTTCTATTCAATATCAAATCAGACACTGTACCATAAGAAAAGGAAATGAAAGATACACTGATTAGAAAAGAAGGAATAAATCTGACTTTATTCACAGGTGACGTGGTTATCTATGTAAAAAATCCCAAGGATTTGATTTAAAAAAACATCTCCTAGAACTAATAAGTTATTATAGCAAAATAGCAAAAGTCTATTGCTTTCCTATATACCAGCAATAAAGAACTTTAAAAATTCTGTTTATAATAGTACACACAAAGAAGAAATGCTTAGGTGTAAGTCTAAGACTATGGCCAAAAGAAACTGTACATCAATATACTCTAGTTGATAAAGTTTTTTCTCCCATGGGCTTATAGGTTAACAACTGTGATACCGTTATGTATGCTTACCTGATTTAAACAGTTAAGGAAATGGATGGCAGACCATAGGAGCAAGGTTTCTCATTGTTGGAATGAGAGGTTACAGATAAGCAATGGTAAAAGGCTAGAATAATACAAGTGGTAATGGCTTAGAGTTGGAGACATCAGTATGAATTCATGTTTAGCTAAATATAGACACAAAAGTTCATATATGGAAATATTTAAAGATACGTGTGTATACACTAGTTAGTAGACACAAATATTCCCTTAGCTCTGTCAGCTGAGTCATTGCCTAGAAGAAATAACACCTCTGTGGCAAAAACACAAGAGTGAGAACAGAGGAGCCAAATGAATGAGCTTCCAATAGCCAAGACTGGAATAATTTAAGCAATAAAGTAAATAAACTAGTATCGAATTATAACTCAAAGTATAAGTAGTAAATAAACATCCCTGAGAAATTCAAACTGATAGAAACAAACAAACAAACAAATTTTGGAGGGCAAATCTACAAAGCAGAAGAATTCCAAATGATTTATATAGATCCTCCGCCTTCAAGGAGGTGAAGGGTAATTCTTCACTCCTTAAGTGTGGGCCACATGTTGTGACTTTCTTCCAAAAGGTACAGTATGGAAAACAGGTAAAAAGAGTAACTTTACAGTGGAGAAAATTGGGAAGCAATGCCGCAGCCAAGTAATCTGGGTTAACATCCAGAGTGATAAGTCGTGTTTATAGTACACACTCTTCGCATGATGTCAGGAGAATGGCACTTTACCTCTGTGGTCTTCATCCAAGAAACCGCAACCCCAATCGAATCATGAGAAAAGCATCAGACAATTCCCAGTTGAGGAACATCCTACAATATACATGACCAGCAGTCCTCAAACTATCAAGGTCATTAAAAGCAAAGAAAGTCTCAGAAACTGTCACAGTCAAGAAGAGCCTAAGAAGACATAATGACTAGATGTAGTGTGGGATCCCGATGGGATCTTAGAACAGAAAAAAGACAGTGAATGAAAACTAAGGAAATCTGAATCAAGTACGGACTTTAGTTTATGATGATGTATCTGTATTCATTCATTAACTGTAACGAATGTACCATAATAATATGGTACATTTTATGTACATATGTATGTGGGAACTCTCTGTACTATTGTCATGATTTTCTTGTAAATCCAAAACTGTTCTAAAATTAAAAGCTAATAAATAAAATATTTTTTTTTAAAAAAAAGGTAAATTGAGGGAATTTTCTTCTTCTTAGTACCATTGAGTAGATTCCAACTCCTAGTGACCCCGTGTACAGCAGAGCTGAATGCTGCCCGGTCTTTTTGCACCATCCTCTCATCTTCTGGCACTATATGGGACAATGCTGCACTGCTATCCATAGGGTTTTCATGGCCAATTTTTTTGGGAGTGGGTGGCCAGGTCCTTCTTCCTTGTCTGTCTTAGTCTGCAAGCTGCTCTGAAACCTGTCCACCATGGGTGACCCTGCTGGTGTTTGAAATACTGGTGGCATAACTTTTAGCATCACAGCAACACTCAGCCACCACAGGATGACAACAGACAGATGGGTGATGTGGTTCCCTAGTGGAGAAACGCACCTGGGCCATGGTGGCGAGAGCGTAGAATCTTAACCACTAGACCACCAGGGCTGGCTAATCAAGGAAACAGAGGCTATTAAATGTCAAAGAAAATTGCAAGTGCCTTACCGAAGTTCATTCAACTAGTTATGGCTGAGTTAGAATCAGAGTTGAGATCTTCTGAGTGACTCCTGGTTTAGGGAGGTAGAGCAAGGCCCCAAAACAGGAGATGATGAAATGCTATGTTTAGAGTACCTTCTTCCAAATAAAAACAGAGACTTTAGCCAATCTATCCTTATGGCTTTTAGAGAATACAAATAAAGCTCAGACAAAGACAATGTGCTAACTGATGATGATGCCAATAGGAAGAAAAGTGTCTGGAATGTGTTTCTTTCTCAACTTATGCAGATTTTCTTGAGTTGGCTTAAGATTCATTAAACATTGCACCCCCAAACCCTACAGGAAAGAGTTATATTATAGCTATGAAATTTCTGTTCTTTGCAATCATGTAAACATACAAGATTTATAAAGAGTGTTGAGTTTGTCAGGAGATTGGTGTCACTGCTTCTGACATTGGGTCTGAGCTAGCTCACACATGCTGGGCTCCTATCAGGGGCCATATACTTTGCCTGTGTCATCTCATTCAACCCTCACAATAATGCTATGAAGTCAAAACATCACACATGTTTCCAAGATTGAGCAAACTGCACTTCCAGGAGGTTCGACGACTTGCCCAAAGTCATACAAGTTAATTAGAACCCAAGTATATCTATTCTGAAAACCGTATAGCCTTTCTTACTCTGTAACCTTAGACGAATTAGTACACTTATTTTTCAAACACTCTATGGTGTCAATCGTGTGGTGGTTATAATTCTAAACACTTTACAAGTATTAATTTACTAATAATGAATTATTAATAATTTATTAACAAATTTATTTAATATATTTAGTAACCACTTATTAGGTAGGTGTTACTTCTACCCCCATTTTAGAAATAACAGAACTGACTTCATTTTCTGACTTTCTGACTCCATTTCTAAGAAAGATTTCTAAGACTGCCTTACAGCCCTACAGTAACTGATTCAACAATAGGCAGTATGTCTCCAGGGTCAGACTCCCCAGCCCTGGGCCTGAAACAAGGCCGTTTTGAAGACTGGGCAAAAATCCTTTGACATGGCATCTACAAAACTCAAGCCAAAACAATGAAAGAAAAACTCATCAAATTTAATTTTCCTTGGAAAAATTATGGCAAACAGAGAGATGACATCAGCCGACATTTGTGCAAGTTGCTATTTTAATACATTTTCATTTGAAAGGCTGCCTGAAAATACAATAAAGAAGAGAAGGGACCCAAGTGGCTTCCATCAAAAGTACTCACTCTGTCTTTCATCTTTTCACTTAACAAAAAAGGAAAAGGAAAAGGGGAGAAAAAAACAGAAGAAGGGAGAGAAAGAAAAAGAGAGAGAGAGAAAGAAAATTAAAGAAAGGAGTGAAATGACCCTTCTAGAAGCTAATGAGAGTCTTATGAAATAAACAAAATATCAAGAAGTGTAACATAATAGATTTAGTGTTAGCTAAGCCAGAGATCAAATCTTTCTTCCATGCCTTAAGAACTACATGACCATTGACAAGTTACTTAACCTAAGTATCAGTTTCTTTACCTGAAAAATTAGAACAATATCTGCTTCATTGGGTTTTTGTGTGAGTAAATGAAATAACGTGCGTGAAGGGTCTAAGACTATGCATAGCACTTAACAAGTAATAAACAAAAGTTAATCCTTTGCCATCCATCCACTCCCTACACGTCCCAAATAGTGGTAGATAAGACCAGAGAAGTGAGGATGCCCGCTCTAGTAAGGGGAGGTTTGAGAACATGAGAAAACTGCACATGGAGAGCCTTACCTTGAACCTTCACAACAAAAGTAGTATTTGGATGGCCATTCTCAAAGCTAGATGGAATCAGACGATTTCTAGAATCATAGAGAAATGTGCAGCACTGAAGGAAATACTGGCAACTCCCAGCTGACCCATCCTAACTATTTCAGATTCCTTAAAGCAATGAGCAGAGTAAAAGGAGGCTGACTGGTACGTCCTAGATCTTCCAAGCATTATCAGTACAGAAAAATAATAAGTATTTCTGAGTTTCCACGGTGACGTTTTTCACTCATGTAAACGATCTGAATCAGGGGCTGTAAACTGCATTCTTCTTTCCATTTGTAAGACATGGCTTGTCTCCTAACCACAAATGCCTGAGACTTCCATCAGGGAGGCTGTCAATAATTAACCTACTTATTCAAGAAAATTCTTCTCTCTTTACATCCCTCAGTCGGTATTTCTTTCATGCTCACAATATCAAACAGGCTTTGCTACTTAAGATCTGAGTTCAAATTCCAGCTCTTCTAGTTGTTAACCTTGGGCATGTTACACAATCTCTGTGGGCCTAAGTTTTCTCATTTAAAAATTGGAAATAAGAATATCAGGAATCAAATGAACTAACATAGTCAAAATGCCCATCAAAGTGCACACATTCATTACTCAATATGTGGCAGGTACTTGTTTATTTATTCATATTATTCTGTTCCTTATTAATGCTCTCAAACAATTCGATTCTGAACTCATAGTGCCACCACACCTCAGACAGCGTATCCAAAATCTTGCCCTTGTGAGATAATTTATAGTTTCCTAGTCTAGATGTCTTCTGATCAAGTCCTTGACCAACAGCTCCTGAGGAAACTGTACTTGGAAATTTGTTCAAAAGAAAGAATCCTGTCCTTGAGTTAAGCCAGGTTAAGAGCTGGAAATACATTTTCTCACTACCCTTTACAAGGGAGACATGGCTGTACAACACATTGGTTAATAATCAGCAAGAAGGTGCTGGTAGCCAAGAGGACTGATTTGCAGATCACCAAATTACTCAGGTCAATCAGGAGGAAGATGACCATAAGGAGAACTCAGAAAACGATGACATTAAACAGCAGTGCAGAAACGACTACATAAGGTCATTCACATTGTCAAGAATAACATAAACGACATGAGCATTCTGGATTTTGAAGAGCTTATGATTCTGTTCATGCATTCTAATGGCATCCTTGAGATAATTAAAATGTCTCAAAAACTAGGGAGTGAGGTGTCAAAGCAGATAACTCAATAGAGATGTCAGCTTTCTGTATAACAGCCGTCAAAACAGTGACTAAGATTTAAAACTAGAATTATTTTCTCTTTCCTTGGCCAATTGATGGAACGACAGTGACTTTTTACCAGTGTATGTTCAATAAAATGTAGGCTTGGGAAAAGAGGGAGGAGGCACAAGGGCAAGGAAGCTGAGGTGTTAGGGGTCTATATTCCAATAAATTCTACTTTGAACACTTTCAAACACCTAGTTTTATCCCCTTCTTCCTACGCCAGAAATAACTTTCAGAAATGAAAAAGTAATTTATGTTCTTCCCGGATTAAAAAGCTCTTCAGAATGGTCACAATTCATGGGATGCATGACCTTTTGTGACTTATCTTTCAATCATCAGATGTACAGTTTTTCATGAAGCTTGCAGACAAAATTAATTGACACCCCCCACCCACCCTACCCTTCATCCATATCTGTCCTGTGTGTTTCTCCGGGATGTTTTTGAAAATTTTACGTCCTGGTTCAGGGTCCCAGTAGGCTCACTCTTACGTGTTAGACCATGTATAATGATGGAGCAGTTAAGAGCTTGGGCACTGGAACCAAATCGCATGAATATGAATGCCACTCTGCTGGTTACTAGCTGTGGGACTTTTGTCTGGTAAGTTAGCATTCTGTGCCTCGGATTTCTTATCAGTAAATCAGATATAGTAATAGTACCTAACTCCCAGGATTGTTATGAGCATTTAATTAGCTAACACATGTAAAATTCCTAGGAAAATAAATTTTATCATTTCAGGTTTAATAAACACAGTCATCATAGAGTCAGGTCGTTGTGGTGGTTCGATGGAAAGAACATGGTCCCTGGTGCCAGAAAGACCAGAGTTTGAAGCCCAGCTCCTTCGCTAACCAGATCTTTGCCATTTAACAACATCCTTAGCATTCCTGCACAACTTCATTTATACACTGGAGATGAAAATATCTATAATACAGAGTTCGGGGAGATAATAAGATCAAAACCACAATGTGCCAAATCCACAATGAGATATCACCTCATAATTGTTAGGATGGCTATCAACAAAAGACCAAAAGATAACAAGTGTTGGCCAGGATGTGGAGAAAAGGGAAACTTTATACACTGTTGGTAGGAATGTCAATGGGTGCAGCCACTATGAAAAACAGTATGGAGGTTCCTCAAAAAAAGTAAAACTTCCATATGAAAAAGTAATCTCACTTCTGGGTATATATCCAAAGGAACTGGAATCACGATCTCAAAGAGACATCAGCATACCCATCTTCATCACGGCCTTATTCATAATAGCCAAGATATGGAAGCAACTTAAATGTCCACGAATGGCTAAAGAAAATGTAATACATACATAAAATGTAATATTATTGAGCCTTAAAACAGAAGAAAGCCCTGTCATTTGTGACAACATGGATGAAACAAATACATGATCCTACTTATGTGGGGACTCTAAAATAGTCAAACTCATAGAAGCAGAGAGTAGAATGGTGATTGTCAGCGGATAGGGGAGGGAGAAATGGGGAGATGTTGATCAAAGGATACAAAGTTTCAGTTACTCAAGATGAATGAGTCCCAGAAGTCTACTGTACAGCATAGTGCCTATAGTTAATACTGTATCGTATACATACTTAAAAACTTGCTAAGAAGCCAGATCTTATGTTAAGTGCTCTAACAATAATAATAAATAAAGAGGGCAGGAAGAAACTTCTGGAGGTAATGGACATGTTTATGGCATTAGTTGTGGTGATGGTTTCATGGATGTCCACTTATCTCTAAACTCATCAAGTTGTACACGTGAAAAATGTATAGCTTTTTTTGTGTCAATTGTACTTCAATAAAGTATTTTTTAAGAAAAAAACTGTAAGTCATCATTTCTATCCTTACACAAGAAAAAGGCTGAAAACCAATGAATTTTCTCACACCCTTTGGAGAATTGAGGTCAGAGGGCAAACTGCCATGCTGAAATCTGGAGAGGGAGATGAATACAGAGAATCACATCTTAAGAGAAGGAAATAAAACAAAAATCATATAAAATAATCAAAACAAGAAAATACAGAAAAAGAAGGTTCAATAAGCAAAAGAAACAAGTGCAGGGCCATCTGATGAAATAAGTTCAAATCTCTATAAAAATAAAAATACTACTTAACTGCCAACAGCCTTCCAGGAACTATACTAGGATCTTTGTATGTATTATCTCCATTCCTCCATCAGCCTCTAAAGTAGGTTATCTTTATCTCTATTTTACAGATGAACTGAGGCTTATGTAGGAGAAGAAATGTGCGTAAGGTACTACGGCTAACACATACCAGAGCTGGGATTCAAATTCCAAAAGGTGTATTCTTCTTACCATAGCAAACGAGTGTCTCCAAGGGCCACATCGACTCCAAAGAATAAATGTGTAAAAGAATCTGGATTTAGATTAGTAGAAAAACATTATCAGACTGAACACCCACCCCAACTCACAGTATGAGGCAAGGTTTACCTCCAGCTTTCCAACCCTGTCTGTCAGCCACTCTTCTGCTGCTCTGGCCCTGGTGGCCATGAGAAGTCCCATGGGGGTGTCACAGAAGGACTCAAAGTCTCGTGGGCTACTAAATTCTTGTTTGTCTACAACCCATGGATTAGTTATCATTGTGCGATAGAATCACTGGCAATCAGCGTTTACAACACTTAAATCAAACCTGCACTTAATTATTGAGTGTTTGTTATTCATTTCAGCCGTATGTATTGAGCACACATTAACATGTAAGGTCCAATGCTAGGTTATGTGAAGGATACAATGATGAATGACAATTACGATCATATTAAATCCTTATGTGAAGAGCTTTACTCTTAACAGAAGACTCTCACATCCTCACTCACCAGTGATAGGTAATTTATTATCCCAATTTTGCATGTGAAGAAACATACATGTCTGTGATATTGTGATTTATAATAAGAAATATATACTTGGTCTTTGTTCCCTTTTCTGATACAGAGCTCCTAAAACTCTTGGAATTTCGTAAGTGATGAGAGCTTAAAGGTGTTTTTGTTATACTAAGGAGGTAACTTTTGGAAAGCACCTAAGGATGGAAGCTGGTTGTCAGTGGAGCCAACCATGTGATTAGAGGATTGAAATTTTCAGTCCTGCTCCCTTGACCTCCTGGGAGGGAAGATGGGCTAGAGGTTGAAACAATTGCCAATGGCCAATGATTTAACCAATCATGCCTGTATGATGAACCCTCCATAAAAACCCAAAAGGACTGGGCTCTGAGAGTTTCTAGGTTGGTGAACACGTGGAGATTTGAGGAGAGTGGCACACCTGGAAAGGGCGTGGAAGCTCCACACCCTTTCCCCATACCTTACCCTATGCATCTCCTTCATCTGGCTGCTTCTGAGTTATATCCTTTTATTAAAAAAATGGGTACTCTAATAAGTAAAATCTTTCTTTGAGTTCTGTGAGCCACTCTAGCAAATTAATGGAACCCAAGGAGGGGGTCATTGGAATCTCCAGTTTGTAGCCAGTCATTCAGAAGCAAAGACAACCACCTGGGCTTGCAATTGGTGTCGTAAGTGAGGGAGGGAGGAGCAGCCGTGTAGTACTGAACCCTTAACCTGTGGAATCTGATGTTCCCTCCAGGTAGATAGTGTCAGAATTGAATTCACTTGTAGGACACCCAGCTGGTGTTGGAGAATTCCTTGGTGGTGTGGGAACCCCCGACACAGCTTGGAATTGGGTATCAGAACACAGCAGAATGTCCAAGGTCACACAGCCAGTATTTGGTACAACTGAGATTTGAACTCAGGCCTTCTGATGCCAGAAAATTTAGCCATTCCCTGATTCATGAAGGTTTGCCGTTCTATGAGAGACACAGAAAAATAGATTGAAAGTGAGGCAAAAGTTAAAAAAGGAAAAAAGTCTTGTGGAAGATGAAGAAAAGAAGAGCTAGGCCCTGCCCTCCCTTCTCTTCTCAAACTCATTCTGCTGAACTGGCAGCCTAACATGTTGGAAGCCTCAGTCACACATGAAAGGGGACTCAACTTTCTCAGCAAGAGACACTATCTACACTGAGCCACTTGGGGAGTAAATGATGCTGTACATGGGGAACATGGAAGAACCATAAGCAGCATCTAAAATTGAGATGATTCAGGCCACAAGATGTGTAAGGAAGAGGATCTGGATAAAAGATACTCTATGGTACTTTGGGAGGAAGAAGGTTTTTTATTCAAAATCTGACCCTATGATGGACAAAGATCATGAATAAATTGCTGTTGGTAGATTAGTCTGCTGATGAGATGCAACTCTGAATAACTTATATCAAAGCTCTGGGAGGTTGAAGGCCATACACTAACCCTGCGTGAGCTCTGAGCAGACCCTGAGATGGACAACCAACAGATGCACAGTGCAAGATGGTCTTCTTTCAAGACTGATGGCCAGATGAGGGAGAAAAAAAGGTGAAAGCGAATTCCTCACTTGACTTCTTCTCTGCAACCCTTTGCACTCTGTGTCTGGGGGATTGATTTCTGCATTTTCTAGGGTGACTGAGCTGAGTGTCAAGAGTCAAGGGTCCTTTTTCTTCTGACAGTGGGTATGCCAATTGATATAATATCAATATTTGTTCTAATTGATTCTGATTTATCTATTCTTTATTCTGAGATGTTATGCTGACTCAAGAACCAATCAAGAATTTGGTGGGTTTGCCAGACCTATTCCCTACAAGTTACTGACAGCCCCAGGGAGAGCATTGAGCCACTTAGGGGTGAGTGGCAGTGGAGTCCATTTCATTAATAGTGACAAATGTCAGGAATAGGTGAGTAAGGTGAACTCAGAAGACACATAGGTAAGAACAAAGACAATGAGTAACAAGTTGTTCTATTACTAGCCTCGGGAGTGCTGGAGTGGGTATAAAGAAGGAGAACATTCAAGATACTGCATTTGGGTAGTTGTTGATTCATATCATTGCATTTTCAGCAATGTTTTGCCTGGGCAGTTTACATCTCTCAAAATTGCCACTGCTTACACATACAAAGGAGACCAAATGAATATCTAGCATTCCAGAAACTGTTACCCCAGGCATTAAAGGGGTCATATTAACGTAAGCCATATGACCCTCTCAAGGTTGTGCTATTTTGTCTTCTGGAGTCCTCAGTATGCTCCTGAGTAGTCTTTCTACTAATAAAAGATGCTTTCCATGTTTTCCCACTGGTTACCACCGGGCTTGCTAGGGTCTCTACAATATCCTCGGGAACTCCTGGGTGTACTGGGGTTCCAGCAGCTCTAACAAGCACTATGGCTGTTTCTTCCATTGATTACAAAGCATCATCATTGCCAGTGTTGCTCCAAGCCTCAGATGTGAAGTTACAAAAGCTCCATGATGGACTGTTACAGTAGAGAGGAAACAGGTCTTAGATGAAACTATTCTTTTCACTAACAGAAAGAGAATTTAAACACCTCTTGTCTTCACAGGAGTCTAACCTGAGTTCATGAAGACAGGGCTTTAAAACAAATGCAGAATATGGACATCATGCTGTGTTTTAGATTGCTCTTCTCTTTCATGTCCAAGACTTCATCACTCAACCAACCTGGTTCTACCTACAGGCTCTTCCCTCAGTTTTCTCCCAGATGTTCCTTATTCTGTAATTCAGGCCTATCCCTGTAGTTTTCCAAGCTTGTTTTAATTTCCTGGTCAATACAGCTAAGTTCACTCACTCCACTTTGGGGGCCCAGGGTTCATGGGTTTGGATGCCAGGTACAGACCCAGCATCGTTTATCAAGCCATGCTGTGGCAGCATCCCACATAAAATCCAGGAAGACTGGCACAGATATTAGTTCAGTGACAATCTTCCTCAAGCAAAAAGGGGAAGATTCACAACAGATGTTAGCTCAGGGCCAATCTTCCTCACAAAATAATCACAATCATAATCATAATCATAACAAAACTCTTACTCTTCTATTTTTATTTAACAGATGAAGTAATCAACTAAAAGCAAATAACACTTACATCAAGACAAAATTTACTATAGAAAAATTAGCTCTGAGCACCATTCAGGAGACTGCTTGTAGCTGAGGTTTTTTTGCTATGCAAAATATGGATGAGTAGTTTATACAATTTTTTCAAGTATTCTCTAAACATTTCCACATGTAATATATACATAAATTTTTAAAACATTTGAAAAAAGATCTTAAGTGTGCTTCATTTTGTAGATCTTTTGGACAAGGTCATCCAAAGAGAGTGATACCTAGTTCTTACCTAAACAAGAAAAAAAAAATGATTTAGGTGATGGAGAAGGAGCTGAAAACTATTCCTGGTCCCTCCAGGTACACCCTCATAAGAAATTTATGTTCATGAAGGGAAAGTGACGAAGCCAGCCAAGACTCTATTGGACACCAAATCTCTTCCACCCCGAATCAGACACCGGATAAACTTAAGGTAATAATTTCAAAAGCCCTGAAGGTGGCCTAACATGCTGGCGCTCACTCATAGTGCTTGTCAAAGCCCTTGTCTGATTATTAGCTCTGCCATGGATCTTCCTGATAATAGGTACAAGGATGAGGGAGCTTTACCAAGTGCATTTGAGAAGTCAATGAGAGAGCAAAAAGTCACGTACTGGTGACCTACCCATCTCAGGTTGACTCCATTGCCTGTCTGACATGAGCAGTGCTTTTAATTGACAGATGACACTGACTTCCCTCTTCCACCTGTCCCTACGTGATGAGCTTTACCAATGATGATGTAATGGCATCTCAAACTCTTTGCCAAAGGGTGAGGAAAGGATTTTCAAGCTCACTTTTATAAGTTAACACATTGTAAAGGTAAAGGGAGGATGAGAGAGCAAATAATCAGTGGTCTACCTTTACCAATGCCACTAACGTCTCTTTTCTTCCCCCACTAGGCAGTACTGTCCTGTGCCATCCTCTCTCTGATCATCCAAATTCTACCCATTAGTTGAGATTCAGCTTGAAGGCTGCTCCACCCATGAAGCCTTCTCTGATCTTCCACCACCACCACTAACTTCATCGATCTATGGAAACACTTGAGCAGACAGAGCACACCTTATCACCTAACTCTAGAATATGTACTGCCTCTTTTCTGTGCCAGTGAGTCTTTTTTTTTCCCTGTCCATGTTGAATAAACTTGAATCAGGAACTATGTGATACAAAAAAGGAGTGTGGTGGAAAAGTGGAAATAATATGGGGTTTAGAGTCAAGGAGAGAGAAGTTTGAATCCCAGATCTACTGTATAGTAGCAGTGTTAGTTAGAAATTGTCTAAAAAAACATAAACCTGTACTAACACTGGCTTATACAAATAGGAATTAATTTTCTTCATGTAACTAAGAGTCAAGCAAAAGCAACCCAGGACTGGTGAAGCTGTTCATAGATGTCATCAAGACCCTGGACTCTCTTGATTTGATTGCTCCCCTTGGCTTTCATCCTTATGCTTGTAGCCTGACAGTTGCAAGAAGCCTGCCGAACTCCCGGACGTTATCTCCAAGTCCTCAGAGAAATAGAAGGGAAAAGGCAATGGTCGTTGAAAAAATAATAGTGTGTTCCAGCTGAGGCGGTCCATTTCTAATGAGGAAAGCAAACATTTCCCTGGAATTTCCATCAGCAGACTTCCAATGACATGCAATTGATCAGACCTGTGTTTAATGGCCTCCACCAGCTGAAAGAGGGCTGAGAAGAAAGGGGATCGGGAAAGCTAAGCGATCTCTTTTAGACTTCAATTTCTAAATCTTGAAGGTAAGAGAAGCAGTACCTGCCTTGTAGGGGTTTCTGAGTATGTGAGCAGCACACAGCAGGCATAGAGCACAGAGCAGGTGCTCCATAGTTTAAATAAATAAATAAAAATATAGTGCAATCATTGACCACCTTCCATGATCTAGTCACAAAAAAAGGAAACACCACTTACAGAGTTTACTTTGAGCTAATAATTGTGCAAAACGCATGGATAAAAGAATAATTAAAACGTAATCTTTGCCCTCAAGGAAGTAACAACCTAGCAGGAAAAGTGCATATGTAGACACATAAGTTCGAGGAAATGTGACAAGTTGCTGTGTAAATATATGTGCAAAGGGGAATGGGAGCATAGAGAAGACAAAGACTAGTGGTACTGATTGGGCTTAGGGAGCGCTTCATAGAGGAAGTGATAAATGACTGGGACATAAGGAAGTGTAGGAATTGTCCAGGTAAAGAAGAGAGAAGAGCATCCAAGGGGGGAATCAGCATGTGCAAAGGCACACAGATATGAAATAGCAGGGAGGTTCACGGCAAGGCACAATGACAGAGGATAAGCGGAGGTTTAGGATGCTGCACTTTCTACTCAAGAAAATTCTGTGCTAAAATTAAAGTATGTGCCAGGAAGCTTTTGACATGGCTCCCAATGATCCCCAGCCCCTGAAACTCACATCCTTGTGTAATCCCCCCCCCATTTATGGACTGGATCAAATGACTTACTTCTAACAAAGAGAATACAGAAAAAATGGTAGACTATGAATTCCATGATTGGGTTACAAAAGACTGGCTTTCATCCTTTCATCTTGTTGGTATTCTTTTCCTCTGTGTGTCTTCTCAAGTGTTTGCTCTGATGGAGAGGTCACATGACAAAGAACAGAGAGCAGCCTCTGGATAACAGCCAGCAAGAAATGAAGACCCTCAGCCCAACGCCCATAAGGAACTGAATCTTGTCAATGTCCACGTGAATGGACTTGGAAGTGGGCCTGCTCCATTTGAAGCTTGAGGTGACTGCAGCCCCAGCCAACTTGATTGCAGCCTGTGAGAGTCCTTAAAGCAAAGGACCTGGCTAAGCCCTATCCGGATTCCTGGCACACAGACACTGTGAGATAATAAATAGTTATTGTTTTAAGCCACTAGGTTTTGGAGCTAGGTGTTACACAGCAATAGATAACTAGCACAGTTACCAAGATTTTAATAAACACCCATGTGGTACCTCACTATTGGCATACTTTCCATATAAGAAACTCTAATTGATCAAATGATCCTATTATCTTCAGATACAATCCCTGTTCTGATTGGTCCTCCCCACTGCCCTACCCTACCTCCACACACTATCGTTGCATGCTCACCAGATTTACCTTCATACCGTCCCTACAGTACCAACACTTGACTCCTACAGAATCTACTTTAACTACCACCATTTTCAATAAGTTCTTTCTCTGATCTTTCTAAATATTACCAGATTCCTCTGGATTCCTGCATCTTTGGTTTGCAGTTTACTAACACTTGATTCCTTAGTGGATCTTAGTTAGTTTAGTATTTTAGTTTTTGTTTGTTTGGGGGTTTTTTTGGTTTTTGCTGAGGAAGATTTTCCCTGAGCTAACATCTGTTGCCAATCTTCCTCTTTTTTCTTGAGGAAGATTCACCCTGAGCTAACATCTATGTATGTGGGTGACTGCCACGGCATGGCCGCCAATGAGTGGTGTAGGTCCACACCTGGAAACCAAAGCTAGGCTGCTGAAGTGGAGCACACCAAACCTAACCCCTGGACCATGGGGCCGGCCCCAGTATTTTAGTTATTTTATCTGATGTTTTATCCTCTAAAGTGCACAAGATTTCTAAAAACCATTTTGTCCACTCTTTTGTTTTTTTATCCCTCTGAGGCAGCAAAATTGGCTTTCTAGAATTGTTCAAACATACTAATAATGAGAGGATTTCTAACACATAGTCATTCAACTAATATTTATAATGTATCTACCCTACTGCTCTAGGCATCATGGATTTTTTTTTTAAATGGCCCCTTCTCTTGAGCAACAAATAATCCAGCAGGAAAAATAATAAATTATTCCAACTGACCTCACTAGTGGGCTCGTCGTATAGGTTCTTTAAGAGAGATACAGGGCATAAGGGCTACAGTTGTCATGGATGGGTTCCCTGGATGCAGACAATGATGAGGAGTTTGGCATACAGGATTTTTGTTAAGTATCACCCTTGCAGTCAAGCCCAGTGGAGAAGGAAGGGAGCAGGATTGGACAGATGGAGGAATCAAGATATAATATTGGCCCCACAACAGACTCAGTGAACACCATGGAAACTCTGGAGCTAAGAGGGCCCTTCAAAGCAGTTCCATGTTGGAACTACAAGACCAGGACTATATACCCTGCTTCAATCATTTATTGAAGGTGGACAGACCAGAAGGGATGTGAACTTGGACGGTTAGCTCTCTCCAGCTGAGGCATCCCTGAAGGGCCAGCACCTGAAGGCTATCTGCCGACAGCTCTCCCAGCAGCTGGAGAAGCACGCCCTTCCTTGAAAGGGGATCCTGGCCTTACAGAATCCACCAAACGTGAGGATGAAGAAACAGTGAGTGTAGACAATGTATTTGCAAGCTTGACTGGGCAGAGAAGGAGAAAGGACAGTGACTAGAAGATGTAGGTTTGAAGGAGAGTTTCTTTTTAGTAGTGCTGCTCTGTTTCATTTTTCTATTATAAGATGGGAGAAGCCAGTATAGATGAAAAGATTGATGCTATAGGAGAGGAGGATTTAATTAGCAGAATAAGACAGACTTATTTTATCTTTCCTCCATATCCACACAGAACTTTTTATGCCTCAATTATAGCACTTACTTCATTATAATATACTTAATCTTCCTGGCTCTACTGTGATCTACACAAAAGCAGGGACTCAAATAATTTTCAAATTTTACCCTCTGCATTTAGAACTGTATAGAGCATAGAGTTAACATGTAACTATTGGATCATTGAATTAAACACAAAAAAATGGAAAACCAAACCCCTTGAATATTAGTCTTTAATTAACTTAAATAAGAAGTGTCTAAACATTATCCAGTTTTTTATTAATAGGAATATCCCCTACCCACTGTGTAAATGCATCTTGCTGCTGGTGTGGGGCAGAGGAAAAGACACAGATGTTTCTTGCCATAATTATGTTAGATAATTAACAGACCCAGATTCTGGTGGCCCCCCAGGACCTATCAGCTTGTCAACTCATTATACAAATAAGAAAATCCAAATTAATACATATGCAACCCAGGAGCTTATATATACAATGAGATTTTGAGATATCTCAAATTGTCTTAAAGACTTTCTTCTTTATGATGCCTTTTTTCTCCTTTGAAGTATCTGCTGTGAAAGATGATTAACACACAGCTTATTGGATTGGAAACCAAATAAATCAATGTTGTTTTCTTTAAAGCTAGAAAGCTCACAAGGAACAGTTTTTACAATACTTATTTATCTTTAATAATCTCCAGTGGACAGATCTTTACAATTGATCTGTTGAGGGTCAGCGAAGAATGAGAGAAACTCTTCTTACCGTTATCTTTCATGGGGCCTTCATTTCTGGTGTTGTCTGTTTCCTCTGTGGCTGAAATGAAAAGGAGCATTACAAGAAAGAATTGTCTGTAGCTTTCATTCCTAGAGCACTGGAGGAATGTAAAAGAAGGCGTTATTAATGGAAGAGCATTCCACATTCCCGTAATTCTCCATGGATGCATCTAATCCAGTCTGGTGAGTGATAAAAGAATAGTGATTAGTGAAGAGAATCTTTACTAGGAACCTGTGCAGTATTCACCCTTTGGGGAGTTCATGATCAGGTAAATCTTTGTTTCTATATTGAGGGGTTTGCTAAACAACATCAAAATGCCAAATAGGCTGTTTCATTCCAAGTGTTAGACCCTCAACGCTTACATTTCAAGAAGAAATTGCAATACATAACTGCCACGTATTTGGGGACGTGTTGGCTACCAGTCCTAAATGCAATTTGGGGTTTATCTATTAAAATGAAGGGAACTGTTGAAACTTCTCCAGGATTGCTGCAAGATAGAAATAGAGCCAGAAAATCAAGCAATTTTTTATTTAACACATTAGAACTTACGCAAGTTCTTGGCCAACTTAAAGTGGTCTCTTTATGATAAAGTACAAACTTATTCCCACATAGTTGCCATTACTGAGGACATTTGGGGTATCCCTCTTCTGAAATTGGTGTTAGAGCATGAAACACATCTTATTAAGTAGCTTCTGTAGCAGTAACTAAATCTTCATGCTCAAAAGGTGGATTTATTTTTTCATGTTTATTCATTTGAAACTGTCAAAAGTCACTCAGAACTGAGCTTGAACAAGAAGCAAGGTGAACAAGGTGGGTCACAGCTCTAGTCTGGCTTTGATGTTATGGACTGAATTACTTAGTGGTGTTCTCAGAACCTGGCCAAGAAGGTAACTGCTCAAGGAGAACCACAGAAATAGCCTAAGTGAGGGAAGGCCAACAGGAGTAAATGCGTGGCCTCTGCAAGAGAAGTGCTTTTGACCAAGAAAAACTGCATTCATAAAATGAGTCCAGGCATGCTTGTTGAAAAGCCCTCTTATTCCTTCATTCACTAATTTCATAGGGTGCTCAACAACCATTATTGACCAAGCCTTGAGCACAGTGCTAGGAGCTGGAGACATTCAAACAAATAGGAGCCAGTCTCTTCCCTGGAGATCTCACAGTCTGGTTGTTGAGACAGACATTTTAACAGAGTATTACAAAAACTGAGTAAGCTCTTTGATAGAGACACGCACAGGCATCACAGAATCATGTGGGACTGTGACTAAGGGACTCAGCGCATCATAATCTATTTTGGGTCATGGAAACCTTTGGCAGTCTGGTGAAACTTATGGACCCTTTATCTAAATGATATTTTTAAATGCGTGATATAAAATACATATTATTATGGGAAACTAACTATATTGAACTATAGTTATCTAAACATTTTTAAAATGTGAACTTATGATGTACATGCTTCTTAATTAACATTAAACTAAGATCGAGTGGTGGGTCTAATAACTACTAGTTCCAAAATAGTGAAGAATGTAGTCAATATTTAGAGATCTTTGCAGCAACCACAATGTGGTATGAAAATATCTATGCTTTCTTTGGTGACAAAATCACAATCAATTTCAGTTAGAGGTTAATGAAAATAAAGATAATTTGCCCATCTTAAGACCCCCGGAATTTTATCCATGGATTCTTCAGGAGATGGTGAACCCTTGGTAAGAACCCCTTCTAATGGACGATGCCCAAGCTGAGTCTTAAATTAGTGGCTAGGCAGGAGAGTCTAAGAAGAGCCATGGGGATCCCCCAGGCCCCTGGTGCACAGAGGCGCACAGATAGGAAACATGGCAACTTTGGGGAAATTCAATCAATTTTCACTACTAATAATTGGTATTTCATAATATTATTTTTAGTGCTGATGATTTTCTTTCCTTCCATTTACTTTATTTCTGTAAATGAGCCAATGGAAGATTATCCACAGATAGTCCCTGTTCTCTAGGAGGTGTCAGCTTTGGGACAACGGTCATCCTTTTTAGCATGGTTTTCACAACACTTCTCAGAAGATTTGCAGAGTAGGAAACCTGGATTCTAGTTCTGGCTTCTGACATTATTTACCTCTTGTTATAGGGAAAAATATTCATTCATTTATTCATTTATTTCATCAATACTTCTTGAACATCTACTATGTGCTAGGCACTAAGGGTGCCAAGATGAGTAAGTCACAGATTCTATCTTCAAGGAGTTCACCATCTAGTAGAGGAGATAAGACTTGAATGTAAATGCCCACAGCACAGGTAGCAGTGAGATAATGTACAAAAATCACATTGCCCTTTACTTAGGGCCTAGAAAGCATTCAATAAACAGTAGTTGTCTGAAGTTCTTTTGGATTCCTAGGAGGAAAGCAATACATCTCTCTGGAGAGCATTAGGAAAATCTTCCCGGTAAAGGTGACTTCCCCTTTCTGAGTCTCACTTTCCATACCTATGATACAACAGGATTTAGACTAAATTTTGGCAACCTCACATGCTCTTTTCTGCTCTACCCTTCTACCACTCTACAGATTCAGGGTACGGGTTAGGGCGAAGAAAGTGGTGGTGTTCAGTAAAGGGTTAAGTCATCAGGCCTTGATTGCCCCAGCCCTGCTCATTCCAAAAGTCTTACAGATCAGCTTTCAACTAGCAACTGGCAAATTACCTCTGAGTCCCTGGAATATCCTGCCTGGTAAGAATATCTTTGGCTACCTAAAGCCTTGGGCCACAGCAGACAGTTTATGCTAACAACATGACTTATGTTGAATGCCTGTTTTTGTACGCCTGGGACTTCGGGCTACATTGTATAATTTTGACTTCTAGGAGGCTGGAGTGTGAGTAGCTGAGGGCATTCAGGCAGGTGCTCCATGCCAATGCAGCTGAGCCTCCAGTAAAAAGCCTGGACACCAAGTCTTGGGTGAGCTTTCTTGGTTGACAGTATTCCATATGTGTTGTCACATATCATTGCTAGGAGAATTAAATGCTGTCCATATAACTCCACTGAGAGAGGACACTGGAATCTTGCGCCTGGTCTCTCCTGGACTCCATTCTATGTACCCTTTTCCTTTGCTCACGTTAATCTGTATCTGCAATATTGTGATTTATAAAATATATCTATTTAGTCATTCAGATGACCAAAATATATTTCTTATACGTATTTGGTCTCTGTCCACAGTTCCTGGCTGACAGCTCCCAAAACCCTTGGAACTTCCAAAGTGTTGGGGAGCCATCGAAGTTTCTTTTGTTATGTTACTGAAATGACTTTTGGAAAGCACTTAAGGATGGAGGCTGGTTGTCAGTGGAGCCAACCATGTGATGAGAGGGTTGAAACATTCATCCCACCCCTCCACCTCCAGGGAGAGGAGATGGACTTGAGATTGAGTCAGTTGCCAATGGCCAATGATTTAATCACTCATGACTATACAATGAAGCCTCCACAAAAAGCCAAAAGGATGGGGTTCAGAGACGTTCCTGGTTGGTGAACACATGGAGGTGCTGGGAGAGTGACACTCCTGGAGAGGGATGGAAGCTTCACATCCTTTCCCCATACATTGCTCTATGCATCTCTTCTGCGTGGCTGTTCCTGGATTATATCCTTTTATAAGAAACCAGTAATCTAATAAGTAAAATGTTTCTCTGAGTTCTGCAAGCCGCTCTAGCAAATTAATCAAATCTGAGGAAGAGGTCCTGAGAAACTCTAACTTATAGCCAGTCAGTCAGAAGCACAGGTAACAACCTGGGCTTGTGACTGACATCTGAAGTTGAGTGAGTAGCGGGCAGTCTGGTAGGACTGAACCATTAACTGGGTAGATAGCGTCTCAATAGAGTTGAATTCTTGGAAATCCTGCTGGTGTTCGAGAGTTGCTCCAGCCTGCATTGGGAGCTCCCCATCCCCTCCACATGTTGGAATTGGTACTGTAACCAATTTAGTAGCTTCTTTTAGTGGTGCATTGGGTCCTTATTGTCCCCCAAGATGAAAATCAAGAGAGACAACAAGCAAGAGTGAGATGATAGAAAGTTTATTAGTTTGTGCACAAGGGAGCCAATCACAGAAAGGGAAGAAGAGAGAGAGAGGTGAGTGGCTCCCCAAATAGCCACACTGCAGGGGTTTTATCAGTCTGGGGCAGGGGATGTGTCTTCGGTCGTGGCATGTAGAGGTGGGGTTGTGCTTGCACGTGCGCTGTCACATAGCATTCTACTATATGTAATGTGTGTATCATTAGCATGCTAGCTCTCCACCCCTGGATGTGATTTTTACTATGCTAATGGGGCTAGAGTCATCTTCAGTGGACTCCTGGGTGCTAGGGCACATGGGTAAACCCAGAAAGTCCAGAGGCTGTGGAATGTGGATCTTGGTGGCCTCTATCTGATTCTCCTAGCTTGCTGATTGGTTAGGGTCCTTATCTTGTTAGGCCAGGGGCCTTGAAGATGGCCCTGGCTCATTAGACTGGTTCCTGTCTCATTTCTACTGTAACTGTAATACATGAATATAACAGATTTTCTGAGTTCCATGAGTCCTCCGGGGAATCATCAAACCTGAATGTGGTCTTGGGGAGCCCAACACAGGTGAGTAGATTTTTATCACAAAACCTTCCCTGCTTCCTTCAGTCCAAGCTGTTCTCTGTTTCCAAGCCACTCCAGAACCTACAGCAAAGTCTGTAACACACATGTAAATTTAAATCAATGTCCAGTTATTTAACTGCCTCATGCCTAGGTACTTTATCAAACAGACCCTCAATTCTGCAAAGCTTTGCTGGTATCTTATACGTCCATAGATTGCACAGAGCCAGGACTGCATGTCCAGTACGCTCTCAGACATACCTGCTACAACAAAGTGAATTGCCTGGCTGTATGTGAGATAGCCTGCAGGGGAGAAAAATAAGTGGAATTCTTGCAGCTAATCAACTACACATGTTAAGGAGGAATAAACCAGGACCTTCACCTTGGTACAGAAGGCAAACAAGTTAGAAAGTAAAAGGATCAAGGGAGATTAGACAGGTATGAGAAGGAATTGTCTGCCTAGAACAGAAACAGGGAAAACAAATAGGAAATCTGCGGCAAGGAGATTACACAAAGATTATATTGGAAATTGCAGGATGAAAAGGGGGGCGAGAGGTGTGAAGTAGCATAACAATAAACCAGATCCTGGGAGAGGCCCCTGTGCTGTGAGTGGGGGGCGGGGACCATCTTTGTTTTTAAAGATTAGTAGAGATGAGACAGAGATGATGCAGAAAGCATGATAAACATGAACTGTCTTGGGGCCTTGGCTAGCTTTGGTGCTTCTGGGCATTCGAATGCTGTGTGTGAGATGAGAATTGATTAACCAGAGGTGGAAAGAGGAAAGGGGGTCTCTGAAAGGTCCAAGTCTAGTAAGGTAAGGTCTGGAGGGCCTGGACCCAAAGCAGCCCCAAGCACAGGCTGAGAGAGGGTCCGCCTGTGCCTGCAAACATTAGGTTATTCTCACCCAGCTCCTGTGTGTGTGTGTGTCTGACCTGCCAGCCTGACAACAGCTCCAGAAGTTAAGGGACTAAGGGACCAGCATTTTTCTTTTTTGCTGAGGGATCTTGCCCTAATGTAGCATGAATGTCCTGTTTCTATTCAGTTCATCAAGTACCTACTGAGAGTCACGCACCATGGAGCAGACAGTCAACGCCCTGGACAGACCCCTAGATCTCCCTGGAGGGTCATCACAGCCAGTTCCCCTACCCCGTCTCTGCCTGAGAGTACTTTACAGCAGGGGCATGCCTCGCCAGCTCATGACACAGGCTAGGACAGGGGAGCTAACTCCCAGGAGCCATGCTTAACCAATGAGGGGCTCAAGTTGGTGGACAAATATTCCTTGATCCTCAATGGGACAGATCTGAGGTGGGGTCTACAGAGTTTGCCAAAGGGTCTCTAGCAGGATTACATCCCATTGCCCACAGTGGCAACCTGTGCATTAGCACACCTTCCATTGTCTTACTCTCCCCCCACCTCCCCACCCCGTCTCATTCTGCATCCCTAACAGTACTTTCTGGTATTACTTCCCAAATGAACTGCTTGCACTCTCATCCTTGTCTCAGGGGCTGCTTTTAGGACAAATATAAGCCAAGACACCATGTCAGGCATGAATGAGAATAGAAAGAAGACCTAATGTTTTTTGAGTGCTTACTGTAGCTAAGGACTTCATAGGTAGTATCCTCACAACAGCCTGTCAGGGTAGGTATTGTTATCCTTTTTTATAAATGAGGAGGCTAAGGTTAACAGAGATTGAATAGCTTGGCCCAGAGCCCTAGCTAGAAGGTGGAAGAGCTGGGGGTCAAAGGCAGGCCTGTCTAATTCCAAGTCCCATCCCTTTCTACTGCATCACACATTTCTGATCAGGAGGGTCATTGCACGACTGGTGGTTATTCAGGGTGGATTAGCATCCTGAAGGGGATGGACATCACAGGCCAGAGACTATTTCAGGGGCTTCGGCAGTAAGCCAGCCTAGAGGATCTGAGAATCTGAATTGGCCATGTCATGAAAATGTTCAGAGAAGAGATTAATACAAGACTGGGGAGGCAGGAGTGTCAGAATGTGGTAATATGCAGATGTGGGAAGGAAGAGAAAGAAAATAACAAGATGTTCCTAAAAGAGGAAGTTGGTGCACTATTCCAAGAGGGGGCACTATCTCCCTCTCAGGATGTTGAGAAGTCTCTGGGCACCTCAGGGAGGAGGGTTTGCAGATGAACATGGGAGCAACGTTAGCAGATGACTTGATGCTCCTCTGCTGGATCTCCCAACTGCACCGTTGAAGTCTCTGCATAAAGCACCTCCTCAATAAAACAAGGAAAGAGATTGGTCACTGAGGACTCAGATCCCTTTCTTTAGGTATGGAAGATCTCCAGACTTGGAACTCCATGTGGACACTAACTCCAAGAGCCCCTTCAGTTCCCATCGTGGGTTGAGCAGAGATCAGGAATGTGTAACGTCTCCTGTAAAATGACTCTGATAATAGAGGTACTAGTTTTCCAAGTCTTGAGAAGAGCCTCATGTGCTATATGCAATGGGCACGACAAGCTGAGGTTGATTCAGGCTCATATTAATGTCCAAATGAGATCCAAAATAGGCAGCAGGTATGAGGTATTGTCCTAGCTCAGCCATGAATGAGCTATGGAGCCTCAAGCAGGCCCTTAACCATTCATGGCTTCAACTTCCTCACTTTTGAAATGAATTTGGGTTAAATCATCTGATCTCAAAAGTTTCTACCAAATACCAGCCCCTATGAATTCTCCAGGGACGGGGCAAGTAAAGGAGTCTCTCAGATGGTGATTAATTGAAACAATACCCACAGGCTTAAAAACAACTGTGCTATTTATTGTCCAACCAAGGGATAATTGTATATCAGACACTGGAGAAGAAATACATCTCTGCCACAACATCCTATGTTTTACTCAGAAATTAAAATTAAGGCTCTCTTGGTAAGACAGAGCCTGAGTATAAGGCAGCACCCGGTAGTCGCATCATAGCACTGGCTCAGGAAACCTGCATCACTGACCCCCTGAGGTAGGGTCTTAGACATTGCACAGAGCATGGAGTAGTGAGCAATAGGGAGTGGAGAAGAATTATGATGCGTAGCAGTTATTTCATCATTTTGCTGTAATAGTTCAGACCCTGAAGTGGATCTGTGAAAGTTTTCGTTCATTTGGAATTTTACCTGGCATTCAGGTTATAGACCTCTACAAAATTCAGAACAGTGTGTCAGTATTCCAAAAATCTCTGTGGCAAGACTTTCTGGGATACTGGCAATGTACTAGAGGACAGGAGGGAGCTGGAACTGCAGAGGAGCTCCATGGAGGAACTGGCCAGCTGCTGTGCCATTCTTGGTGGGGGCAGGGAGTCAGCTGGTCAATACATGTGTAAAACTTACCTGAACATAGATGCAAAGCAAGTAGTTGGAACATAAGCTTCGTAAGGACCTATCCAATGAGTAGGGTAAGGATGCAGACGTCCATAGGGAATATTCCAGATCAGGTGGATGACTACTACCTCTAGATAGTATTCTTGTTCTATTTCAGAAAAGGATCCAAGCCAGCAGTAAAGAAATAAGGGCTCTGAGGAGTGAGCCTGAAAAAAACTTGTGTAGGCAAGATGTCAAGAATCCTAATATGTATAGAAAATGTAAGGAAAGGGCTCCAATCCCAACAGTGTAATTTGAGTGAAAGCTAAGACCCTAGACTTAGCAAGTGGTGCAATGGAGCATGACTTAGGTAAAAGATGACTCCTAAATTAGGCTCACAGCAGCAAGATCATCATTGCTGATCCTCCTGACACACTCCCAGCCTCAGTGGGTTCAGTTACATGGACCTGAGGAAGAATAAATGCCGAAAAATCAGATAATCACCCACTCTCTACTCTACGCTAAGTAGTGAAATCTCAGCTAGAGTGACATGGCCTTAACTCTCAACTCTATAGTGTGCCTATCTCTACAAAGGGTGTAATACCTCAGTGTGGGGTATAGACCTAAGAGATCCAGTCTATAAGTAAAATAGAAGCCACCATAGTTCAGTATGTTCTCAAATGAGATTGAATAGTTCATTCATTAAGTCCTTCATTGATATATATTTTTGATCATCTCTTGTCTACCATGAATATTGCTAGATATTCACCTTATCATAAACCTGCAGATGGAAAAGGCTTCTAAAAATAGCAGCTACCATTTATTGAGTGCAACTTATATGCTGGACTCCATGCTAAGCGATTTTTCCTCTTTTTCAAGCTTCACAACAAAACTACAAAGTAAAAAAAAATTATTCCCATTTTACATATAAGAAAACTGAGACCTGGATTGTGCAAGAAATTTGTTTGACTTCGCAAAGATAATCAGCAACAGAGTGACATGTAAACCCCATCCATTTGACCACAGGGTACTTTTTACTTTCCTACTTTATCACCTTATGTAAGTTATTCTGGAAATACTATAAATGCATGAAAAATCCAGTAAATATCTATACCTGGAACACTTCTCAAAAAAGTAATAAAGTCTTTGCATCAGCTCTTTGGGGATAATTGACTGTTTTAGTATATAAACAGCCTACTGTCAAAGAAGGGAAAGACTTCTTGAGGAGGAATGCAAGTAGAACCTCTCAATCAAAATTCTCATCTAGGACTTTCATTGGAGAAAATTGTGATTTCACTGAAATGGACAATAAGGGACGTAAAAAGGATTTGGTGTGGAATTTAAGTGGACAAGAAACGATGCATTCCAAACGTGTACTTAACTTCAAAGAACAAATTGTCAATCAAAGTCCAATTCCAAAAATATGTGAAAGAAAGCTGAAATGCCATCTCAACCAATCTATAGAAACTGACATGTCCTTTTGAGAACAATCACCACAGCACAAATACCGGAGGATATAAGAGCCTAGAAATGAAAATCTGAATGTCACAGGGACATTCATATTTTGAAAAAGTCATCTCTAAAAACTGCCCCGAAAATGACAGAGTGATACCTGCAAAAGTGAAGGTCAAACGTCATCTCTCATGCTGAATATTTTCAAGACTCCAGAGGTTAAAAGCGGAGACAGTCCACCAGAGCTTCAAGAGGGGACTAGAGTGCTCTTCTGATCTACTTATCCTTAAAGCTACAGCTCAGGGTGCTCAAGGTCACAGGAAGAGACTCAGGAATTTACCTAGAAAGCAGTTTTGGGCCAATAAAAATGTCTTCCTGAATCAACGGGCTCCAAAGCCCAGTGTTTGGGAACTACTGATATTCGGAAATAAGGACAAGACCAGAAGACATGCGATTTAGGTTCTGACCATGGCACCTACCGTTGCATATCCATGTGACTTTGGGCAAATTAGTCATCTTCTCTGTAATTGGGTTCCCCACCTTTAAAATGACCAGATAATGCAAAGGCTGCCAAACTCACAAAATCTCCGTGAGGACCAAATGAAATAAAGGATGTAAAAAATGCTCTAAAATAATATGGTTTATGTGTAAAATGATGTTATTAGTATCTCCCTTCCCTCAGGATTGAACTCTTCCAATTTTTAATTGGAGATTTTATTAATTCTTAAAAATTAAACTTTTAATTTTTTTCTATTTTGAATTTTTTTATTCCTTTACTTAGAACTGTAGAGATGACCATCAAAAGAACCAAATATGCATACAGTTGCTAAAGGTTAGAAGCGGATCCTTTTGAACAGGAGCCTGGGAGTGAGGAGGGGTGGGTTGGGGACCACCGCATTTCCTTACTGCTCTTCAGTACCTTTGATTTTTTATATTGTACATCTATTTCCAAGTAAGCTATTTATAGATAAATAGGTATCAATTCACACCACCTCAATTTTCCTCTTTCCCAATACACTTAGGTAACTAGTTTTTGTTTATTGAGTAACTTTTAAATTTAAACACTGTATTTGATCCTTTATTTTTTATTCATCAAATATTTATATTATCTCTTAAGCAACTTTTAAGATGAATACATTACAAACTCACCTTTCCCTTCAATTCCTCTCCTGGCTCCCTGCCCAACTTCCACTCATAAATTCTTACATTGTCAAGATTGGTAGTATTTACATTTTCTATCAACACAGTTCCAAGCATTAGCTACTGAAGAAATGACACCTTTAAGACTCAACTCTCTTAGCAAGTTTGGGATGCCCAGGCTTCTGTTAACCTCAGAGAGCTTACAATTAAAGGAAAAGATAAAATTAGGGGCCGGGGGAATTTATATTTGCCCTCCATGGAGTGTAAAATTCCTTGGCCACTAAGGCTATGTTACAAATGGAACATCGAGGGGAAAATTAAATGTCAATAACTTTTCTTTCCACCAAGAAGTTTAGGCGGGGTACGTGGAGTGGTGTCCAGGAACATTAAAACTCTACAGTTTTTTCCAGTTGAAGTTGCCTGCAATGAACTCATGCCATGGGTGCCAAGTCAATATTGAACCAATTAGAAGATATCCGTCTGCTCACAAACACTTTCCTGTTTGCGTAGTAATGACAGAGAAGTTACATACGTCGGTTACGCATCTTGGAAGTTGGCTTTTTCCAAACACTGTCTACTAAATATTTTCTGTAGAATTGGCACATTTAAAAACAGTCACGCTGGGTTCAGTGTCCTTAAAATCTGCTGGGGTCCTCTCATCAGCCATTGCCAAGGTTTTTCTAGAAACACTGCACCAGTACAGAGCTGTTTGATCAGCATTTGTTGAAGATTAAAGTTTTCATCAGATATGATCTTAGCAAATTTGTACATGTGATTCTCAACTGCTTTGTGATCAGCAGAAGCGTTTTCACTAAAGATTTTCAAATATTTTATACCATGACGCTTAAGTTTCTGCAGCCAGCTTTCTGAATACTCATGTTCACCTTCAATGTTCGATTTTTCACAGAATAACCTGGCTGGTTCCGTGATTAATAAAGCAGTCAGTGGCACATAGTTACTTTGTTCTTTTCAAATCTAATAAATCCAAAAGCAAGATCCTCATTTTTTGCCTAATGCGATGTTTCTCTCACTTTTCTTTAGTTCTTGCTTCTTGTTGTCACCATAAAACATCACAACTTGTCTTTCTGTTTCACTAAGTTATATACAGTGAAGTTTCCCAGAGTATATTCTTTAGTAAGACACCTCACAGACAAACCAACCCCCTCTAGCCTTTTGCCTCAACACACTCCTATGATTTTAAGTTCCACTACTGAGTAATTTTTAACTTGAACACTGTACATGTTCCTTTATTTCTTTTCCTAGAATTCATATTGTCTTGATTTTGGACCTCCTAAACTATTTCCATACCTCTCTCATATTGTCTCCTTCTCTCACTCTCTCTTTCTCTCTCACACACATGCATTCACTTTCTTTCCCTTTTTACTTTAGCAATCATGTCTTTAATTTCCAAGTTCTCTATCTGGTTCCCTAGCTTTTCTTTTCAGGACGGTCTATTCTACTTTATGAATATAGTAGCTGGTTAAACCTCTAACCCTAACACAAACTAGGGTTCTGTAGCTGTTTCACATTTATAAGGTAGTCTTCTTTTCCCTGAATGATATCTGTTTCTTTGGAGGTAAGTTTTTTCTGTTCCTTTACCTTGCTCTTTTTCTTTTATCTTATGAGCTTTTTTCAAATATCTAGTGATCTGTGGTTCTCTGTTCACATTTAAGGTTGAATCACTCTAACGGCTGACAGGGAGCTTTACGGACATGGATAAGGCTCAGAGAAGACAAGACTGGCAGCCTTCTCTCAGGATGAGCTGGTGAGTAGTGGACTATAATATTAGTGGACTCATAAATGCTGGAATATGAAGGTTTTAATCTGGCATACCAATACTCAAAATGCCTTTTGACTCTCACATTTGTTTGTTTATTTCATATTTGGACCGTGACTTGCTTATAAAGAGTTTTCTTTTGCTTGAAACTTCTAATGGTATTTCTTTTTCTTATTGATAAAAGAAACACATGCCTTACTCACCATGTCACTAAGATCACGCTATTTGGACTAAATTGAACAATTTTCTGAGCCTCCAATAGAGTTGTCATCTTGAGATTTCACCTCATTAGCTAGATGAGCTCAGCTATTTCTTGGAACCCATGTCTTGTTCCTTTGGGGATGACTTTGGCTATTTTTGTGTGTGTATTTGTTCATTTGTTTTGAGAATAAAGCTTCACTTAATATTCAAGGAGATTTTAATTTTTTATGATCGTGAATATCTGATTTATCTTTACATTGCTCTCACACCTGCATGACAGTTTAGCTGGGCATAGAATTCTCAGTGGCTCTGCTTGGAGAATGTCACCTAACCTTCCTACCTCAGTTTCCTCGTCTGGAAAATATGTTTAATGATAATAATAATTCCTACTTTGAAAGATTGTTGAGAAGATTAAATAAGATAATTTATATCAAGAATTTAGAACAGTGCCTAGAACATGACATTCAGTAGATGTTGGTTCTTAGTGTTGTATTTCATTTTCTCTCAAAACTTTGAAGGCTCTCCTTCGTTGTTTATAGCATCTAGTATTGTTGTTCTGATGACAATACGATTTTTGATGATTTTTCTTCCTTTGTAAATGATTTATTTACTTTATCTTTGGAAACTCTAGAATTATCTCTATCCTTGGATCTATGAAAGTTATGAGGGATAATCAAAGTGTAGGTCTCCTTTAATTCTTCCTACTTGTCACGTGTATTTCTTTGCCTCTAAGTCAGTTTATCTATTTTTAAAAATAATTTTCTCCTGTCCTGTATTTATTTATTTTGAAATCCTGTCGGTAAAATAGTGGATATATACTTGACCTTGCCTGTCTCTAGCTTTATTCCGAATATTTTCTCTCTTTCATTTTACTCTTTGTCCTGGGAGATTTTCTCAATATTATATGCCTACCCATCTATTGAATATTTTAGCGTGGAAATCCGATTTTAAATTTCTAAGAGTGTTTTTGATCTCTGAAAGTTCCATTTTCCAATAAGCATATTCTTGTTCATGAAAGCAATATCGCCTAGAATCTCTCTGTAAATAGAATTTGGAATATTTTCCATCGTACTTGTTCCCTCCTGTATTAGTCAGCTGAGGCTGACATAACAAAATACTACAGACTGGGTGGCTTACACAATGGAAATTTATTTTCTCACAGTCCAAGATTAAGGTGCCACCAGGAGTGGTTTCTGGTGAGACCTCTTCTTGGCTTGCAGTTGGCCTCCACCGCGTCTTCACATGGCCTCTTCTCTGTGCATGTGTGTGAAGAGAGAGAGTCCTCTGGTGTCTCTTCCACTTCTTATAACAACATTAGTCCTATCAGACTAGGGCCCCACCGTTTTTATATCATTTAACTTTAATTATGCCCCTAAAGATACCGTCTCCAAATATAATCACATCAAAGGTTAGGGCTTGAACTTATGATTTTGGGGGAGACAGAATTCAGTTTATAACACCTTCTATTCATTAATTTTTCTCTTTTCCTTTGCTACCAGTTGTTTGTCCTTCTCGGCCTATTCCTTCTCATGCTGTTGGTTTTCCTCAAGTGCTTGATGACCCTGAGTTATCTCTTCATACTTGTCAATAAAGGCCTGGGTTGATCAATATCATTAATTGGTCCTTGTTTACCCTTTTGCTGCATAGAGGGATCTCCTTAACTTGTCCCCTGAATGGGAGGACCGAGAGCAAGCTCTACAAACTTCAGAGTGCATGGATGGGGAGCCCACAGGCAGGCAGACTGCATCCCTCTATCCTCCTGCACAACATCAAAACAAGGGAGAAGGTGGACTGTTGGTCTCCCAAAGTATATGTCCACTTTCTAATCCCCTGGACCTGTGAATGTGACCTTATTTGGAAAAATGAGTCTTTGTCAATATAATTAAGAATCTTGAGATGACATCATCCTGGATTACCTGGATGAGCCCTAAATCCAATGACAATTGCCCTTATAGGAGACAGAAAAGAAAACACAGACACAGGGAAAGCTATGTGAAGATGGAGGGAGAGACTGGAGTTAGGCAGCCACAAGCCAAGGAACACCAGAAGAGTAAGGAAACATAATCTTTCAGTGATTAAGTACTAAGTATCTATGATATAATGTATGGATAATCAAGAGAAAGCAGTATTATATCCAGGTCCAAATCTTACTCACACATTCACAAACGCACACACACAAGATACACAGCACACACATCACTTACACATACTAAAGCTACTACATTTGAGCACCTCTTTGTGTCAGGTACTGCTTTAGTTCTTTCAAACATCTCACCTATACATAAACTTTAATGTATCCCAGTGTATATGGATTTTTCTGATTTGAAGTTTATTTACGTGAAGATATATGTGAAGTTGTGTGAAGTAATGAGTGTGAAATGAGATCAATATGATGAAAAGTGTTTGTTTCTGTTGTGAAATGATGATAATGATGCTTTTCTTAAAAGACGACAGACTAGACATTTGGGGCTTAGGCAAGGGCATAGAGAATAAGAGTGAAAATGTGGGTGCTCAATTGGCCGCCTACAAATAATGACCAAACATTTTTTAAAAATCCACAGTCCAGGGAAACTGTATTTTATTGGCACAAATCCAAGCAGATAAATAGTGATAAGATCTCTTAATGAACTGCTTGTGTGTGTGTGTGTGTTATTTCAAAATATTTCTAATAATACATTTTTTTTCCATTTAATTGACTAAGTTGGCTGAGTGGATAGCCTTCGCTACCTTTTATTGTTATGGGAGTGACTCACGTCTAGCTAAATCCTTCGTCTGGCCTCTGGTGTGTCTCTTTTGAAGATCTCCTAAACATATGCATTTACCTCTGTCTCCTCTATTTAAAACTATAAATGGATGAAAAACAGCCAGAAAAACAGAAATATGGGCACACAAAAATGGGAACATGGAAAAACAGCAACAACATTTGGAAGCTAGAGAGGAGAAGGATGAGTAATCACATTTATAGCAGACCTGGAAAAGCCGAATCTTTGACCAACAGTGGAGTAAAACCAAGAAGTAACACTCTTCCTTCCTTGGAACCTTTAGAGGGTTTAAGAACTGGTAACAGAAAGTACATTTGGAAGTGAGGTGAAAATGAGTCCAAAAAAGGAAGGTTAGTTGAAAGTCTACTTATAAAGTAGCTAAGTACTCAGATCCCCACCTTCACTCCATATAGTTGGGTAAATGCTCTGTTTCCACCCAACAGAACAGAGAAGTCCTATTTTTGGAAAGAATAAATCAGAAGGTATCTTTGGATACCAGGCCAAGATGCAAAGCTGGGATTTCATACTAAAAAGAGGGATAACTTCCTTTGCTAGGAAGGCGCATCTATAATGGGGAAACTACACAACAATTGGAAAAGTTTTACAGCAAAAACACCAGAATGTATAAAGCCACATGAGTATTTTTGCCTATGATGTATTCATACTGTGAAGTGAGATAGTTTTTCCAACAAACTAAACATTTTGGAAAATTTTGAGGAAATTAACTATAAGACATGTTTTAAAAAATCTTTATCCACCTTGAAAGTAGACTTTATTATAAGAAACAATAATGATTCTTTGGCAAATGAGGTTAGTAATTACACTGGTTTGTAGCAACATTTTGGTTTATAAATGCCCAACTATAATGTAAAGTAGCTAATTTTCTTGTTTGGCTTATACACAACTCAAAAGATAATTGCAGATGAAATGTCCTAAAAATGTCCTGAGTTGTATGAATATATGTGCTGAGATTCTCCTCAAGATGGTAGACTGAACTCACTGACTTGACAGTTTTCAACAAAATGGCAATAAAGAAATAAACAAGATAATCCACAATTGCCAAGAAAATAACAATGGACTCATCGCCGGACAGGGAAATGGGAACAAGTCCATCACAGGGTAAGAGGTTTCAAAAAAATTCTGGATGATGGAAAGCAGATAGAGTAATGGTGGATGAAAGGGGACTGAGGGAGCTACAGCCTGGCAGGTGTTTGAAGAGGGCTGCTCTGAAATCAGGGCAGTATCCTGGCAGAACATTGCAGACGTTTCAGACTTGGCAACCAGAGGTAGTCCTGTGAACTGGGGCTAAAAAGAGGGGAACTACATAAATATCCATTTGTGGAACAATCAACCACAGCCTTAATGCTCTGTATCCGGAAGAACAAGCAGCCATATTTTTTACTCTCAGACAAAACAATAACATGGAATAGAGAGATTGTCAAGACGGGGAATAACATGGACTTCTTGGAGTGCTACAGATGGAATGACTCTGAAAGCTAGTGGCTACATGGTACACCTGGAGAAGCAAGGTTATGGGTACCAGAATTCCTAGCCCCAGAAAAGTATCTGGTGTCCACGGAAGGAGCAGAGCTGTGAACTTCGAAGTACAGTGTAGCCCTGACAAATGGGCATTGGTATGGTAAGCTGTGGGGTCCAAAGACTGGGAGGTCTCCCCAGAGGTTTTCTCCCTTCTTAAGATTCCTGGGATCTCTGTACAACCCTGGGGTTAAAGAAATAAAGCCCCAATAATTAGTGTGGCTGAATTTACTGCTGGCCAAAGAGGCTTGAATTTAAGTTTAACATTGTGTCAAGACAATAAGCATTGACTATGTATTATAAGATTGAAAACAAAAAGAACTGTACAAAATTATTATACTCTAGTTAGTAGTTTCATTGTTGTTTTATAGAAGTATGAGTTGAATATGATTTTTAAAAAATAAGTATTGGGGCTGGCCCCGTGGCCAAGTGGTTACATTCGCGCACTCCGCTGCAGGTGGCCCAGTGTTTCATTAGTTCGAATCCTGGGCGCGGACATGGCACTGCTCATCAGACCACGCTGAGGCAGCATCCCACATGCCACAACTAGAAGAACCCACAACGAAGAATATACAACTATGTACCGGGGGGCTTTGGGGAGAAAAAGGAAAAAATAAAATCTTTAAAAAAAAATAAATAAGTATTGACTATGCATTTTAAGGCAAAATACAAAAAGAACTACATATACACAAATATTGTCCTCCAGTTCGTAGGCTCATTTTTCGCAGTGGTATGGTTGGCAATTTTGAAAGTACTTATGTGTACTCTAGGGTTGAGCAAATAAGTTCGTATATCATAGGTAATGAGAGCCAAGTTTCTTACTGCTGTAGAAAGGAGCTATAAATAAGGAAAGAGGGAAGACTAGCATGACTCCTGTGGTGATGGACTGGAATTGGATGTATCAGTGTAATCTCAGAGTTTTTAAATACATGTATAGAGATAGATATAGCTCTGTGCCCACTGAGAGGATTAGAAGCAGTGACACTATAATGCCATTGAGAGGCTCTTGATTTCCAAATTTCATTCTCCAGGTCTTACAGAAATGGTTGATTCAAGAGGCTGGAGCAGAGAAAATACAAGATGAGGCTGGAATAGCCTGTGGTGTGAGAAAGTAAGAAAGTGCTCTAAAAATGACAGGGACAATTAAAAAATACGCAGAAGCCAAACTGATGGGGCTCCCTACAGCCAAATCTGGGACAATTTGAGGATCAAAATACACAATGATAGAATGGATTATAATCTGTGGAATAAAATAAGAATCCATGAATGATATAAGTAAGTGATGGAATAAATGAATAAAAGGGGAGGGGACGTTCTTCCTTACAGTAGAATTCCAACTAATAAATGTAAAAGGAATAAAGGAAATAGAAAATCACCATATGGCAAATACCACAGTACTAATTATTTTAGGCCAGGATCATCTATGAATGCTAAAAATGAGTGGGTGAAATCATACGAGAAACAGGACAGTAATATAGTCTCAAATCATCTCCCAGCAAGACACTTCTTAATTACAAAGAGAAAATAATTACCATATAATGGAGAAATCTGGCAATCACCACCTTAGCAAAGTGATCAAAGTTAACATTTTGGGAACAAATTGACATCATTTGCTTCTGATTCAATGAATGAGAAAGACATATTACCATTTATGCACTATTTTTGACAAAAATGCATAAGCTGAATTTAATCATAAGGAAATACCAGACAAATCAGATTGAGGGACTTCTACACAAAAAAACTGGACAGTACTCTTCAAAAGTGTCAGATCGTGAAAGAAAAAGAAAGACTGAGGAAGAGTCACAGGTTGGAGAGACTAAAAGACATGATAACTAAACGCACTATGTGATCCTAGATTCAACCTTGGACCAGAAAAAGGAAATTAGTGGGATTATTTGCAAAATCCACATAAGATCTGTATATTAGTATTACCTATAGTATTGTATCTGATAATTCCCTGGTTTCCATTGTTGTACCATGGTATGTAAGATGATGACAGTTGTGGGATTCTAGTGAATGATACATGGGACTTCTTGGTACTACCTTTGCAATGTTCTGTTATTCTGAAGTTGTTTCAAAATGAAAATAAAACATTAAAAATAAATCATCAATGGATGAATAAACAGTCGTACATCCAGACAATGGAATATTATTCAGAGCTAAACAGAAATGAGCTATCAAGCCATGAAAAGACATGAAGGAAACTAAAATGCATGTTACTAAGTGAAGAAGC
Organism: Equus asinus; assembly: GCF_041296235.1. NCBI lineage: Eukaryota > Metazoa > Chordata > Mammalia > Perissodactyla > Equidae > Equus > Equus asinus. The sequence continues at coordinate 70,306,873 of NC_091801.1, read as the reverse complement.
CAATCGGAAAAGGCCACATGCTGTGTGATTACAATGATATGAGATTCTAAGTAAGCAAAACTATGGGGACAGTAAAAAGATTAGTGATTGCCAGGGTTTAGGGGAGAAGGACGAATGAACAGGGCAGAGTACAGGGGAATTTTAGGGCAGTGAAACTATTCTGTATGATTCTATAATAGTGGATACATATCATTATACATTTGTCAAAACCCATAGAATGTACAATACTAACAGTGATCTCTAATGTGAACTATGGACGTTGGGTGATAATGATGTGTCAATGTAGGTTCATCAAAGTAACTAATGTTCCATCCTCATAGGGGATGTTGATAATGGGGAAGGCTGTGCATGTGTAGGGGCAGGTGGTATGTGGGAAATCTCTGTACTTCCTGCTCAATTTTGCTGTGAACCTAACTAAAACTGATCTAAAAATAAAGTGTACCAAAAAAATAAAATTATCTCTATCCTGAATGATGGCAATAACCTCTATTGTGGCTTTGTACTGTGCCAATCTAAGTAAAGGTGAACCAAGTTTCCCCACATTCCCTTCTCTGTCTTATTGGGGATTAGGATTGACCACAAGAGAAATTAAGCAAGATTTGGAAGACATGGGGCCAGCCTGGTGGCGCGGCAGTTAAGTTCATACATTCCGCTTTGACGGCCCAGGGTTAGCGGGTTCGGATCCCGGGTGCAGACACGGCACCGCTTGGCAAGACATGCTGTGGTAGGCATCCCACATATAAAGCAGAGGAAGATGGGCACGGATGTTAGCTCAGGGCCAGTCTTCCTCTGCAAAAAGAGGAAGATTAGCAGCAGTTAGCTCAGGGCTAATCTTCCTCAAAAAAAAAAAAATTTAAAAAAAAAGATTTGGAAGACAGAAGGAAATCAGCAGCCTTTATGCCCTAAAGGTTGGTGTAGGGAGTCAGGTGCCAGCTCAGCTCAGGCATCTTGTTGCTAATCTGCTGGCTCACTCGTTGGCATGAAGCAGCAGCCAGATATGCAGATCCTGCAGCTTCTTCCAGATCTCTTCCTCCACCGTCTCCAAGTCCTGAGTCTGGCGTGTGTGTGTCTGCTTAGGAAAAGGCACCAGATTCTTCTGCAGATCACCCAATGTCATGAGAGATGGTGAGAGAAGGACATAGCTTCCAGTTTGTCCTCACTTTCCAAGCTTCTCATCCAAATTGCCGGCTTTACTGACCTATTGTGACTTTAAATCATGAGCAGATGCAGAATCAACAGCCTTTCTTAGATTTCTACACCAGCTCCCATGATTGTATAAGATCTAGTCCCTGTTCTGATTGAACCAAAACTGATATACCCTCCTAATTAGTCTTCCCCTTCTCCTGTCTTCCTTCAATACATACTCCGCAACATAGCAGAGTGACTTTAAAAAATACAAAGTTAATCATGTCAGTACTTCCCGTTTTTAAAACCCTCCAAGACTGCCCATTCCTCCCAGGATAAAGACAACCACCCTTAGCACTATCTGTAAGTCACTAGAAGGTCTTGTCCCTACATATGTCCTCTGCTTCACCTCTCCTCAGGTTCCTTCTTGCTCTCTCCTCTCCAGCCACATTTGCCTTCTTTGGTCCATAGTTCCTGCCATGCTCCCTTCAACACGGGGTCTTTGCATGTGCTATTCCCTCAGCCTGGAACTCTCTTTGCTCTCTTCTTCATGTAATTAATTTCTTCTCATCTCTCAGATCTCAGCATATGCCGGACTGAGATCTCAAATCCGCCATCCTGGGCTTTCTTAGCATCAAGTCAGTCTTCTTCATGTGACTTTTCACATAAAGTACAAAAATCAAATTTTACTTTAGTCCATATGATTACTTGAATAACATCTGTCTCCTCTACCAGACTGGAAATTGTATGAAGGCACAGTTTGTGTGTGGTCTGATTCATCATTGTATTTCCCAGAGCTCAACACAGATTATGGAACATAATATACAAATAATAAAGACTTGTTGAGTGAATGAATGAACAAATGATGTTACTGCTGTGTCTTTATGATAAACATTCTTTTTTTTTTTGCCATAGCAACTTTGAGTGGAATCCTGTGATCTTTAATCAAAATAGTCTTGATTGAAGTAACCATCTCACCAAAGACCAAAAGCATGTCATTTTCATCTACAAAGTAAAAAAAATAATGCCACCTTGACAATCTTGCTGAGTTATTGTTAGAGTCAAATTTAAAGTTTGGTCATCCCTGTCTGGCCGGCTCTGCAGCGTCCCACCTGGATCTTGTAGATACTGGCTGCACACGCCCAGCAGCTGATCTTCATTACGGGATCTGCAACTGCGCACATAGATGCCCACTCATGATTAGACAACCCAGGATAATGTGCAAATTGTCACTGGAGGCTTAGTAGTGACTTTTTCCCAGATCCTGGGGAAGAGATCCAAGTGAAGCCTTGTTAAATAGCAGGGTTTACAATCATAGAAGACAACGTGCTAGAGGTTCAAAGTGATTTAATTAGAGATACGAAAGGCTGTATGAGCCCCTGTTGGCATGCAGAATATCATTTCTACCTGCTAAGCATGTCACCAGTGAGAAACGGGGAGACTCAAGACAATGAGCTCACTTAACATGTCACAGCCTGATGACCTCTGGTTGTATTTGCTGACAATACCCAGAAGCTCATGATAGGGAAATGTGACTTCTCTGAGAGCACAATGTGTGTGTGTGTGCACCTGAGGGCTGCTTTAAACCAAGCCTCCAACTCCAACATTCGCTCTGCTTCAAAAGTCATAAATATATAAAATGAGATGGGCATAAAAATCTCTCTTCAGTCACTGTCAACTCCAAGCATCCACAAGTGTTAGCCCAGGTAAAACCTAGGAAGGTCAGATACAAGGTACCGTCATGTAACTGTGTATAATGCAGCCAAAGTGGCCTTTAAACTCAGGGAGAGAGAGAGAGAGAGGAAGAGATCAAGACATCCCACTACTTAATACATTTCACTGCCTTCCCATTGCTCTCATGATAAGGATCAAATCCTCAATGAGTCCATAAGATCCTTGATGATCTGGCCTCCATCTATCTCTCTAGCCCCACGGTATTCCATGCCTGTGCCACCATATTGCTTCCACGTCATCATATACGTTCCCACACCTTTCTCTCTCCAGCTACATGGACTATATTTTGTTCCTCATTCTCACCATGCTCTGCCCAACCATATGGCCTTTGCATGTGGTCCTCCCTTTCCTTGAAATACTCTTCCTTTTCCATCTGAATACTTTCTGATCACTTTTCAGATCTCAGCTAATCTTCTCTTCAAGGAAGACTTCCATGACCTATTTTTAAGGTTGAATACCATGTCCATAAGCTCTCTCATCACAATGTGCCTCTCCTTATTTTCAATTCACTTACATGCCTATTTGATTGATATTTGACTGCCGTGGGGCTAAGGGACTTGCCAGGTTTTGTTCACCATTATGTGCCCAGTCATTTGCACAGTACCTGCCTCTGCAAGAGACTCAATAAATATTTGCGGGTGAAATCAGTGGACTTTAAGCTATGCTTAATACAAGATTTTATTAATGCCTCTATGACTATTGATGTGCTTAAATTTTCCTTCTTCCACAGGATCATGGGCAATATAAAAAGACTAATTTAGCCCCTTCAAAGGACCTATGTCTCTGACTTACAAATGTACCTTTGTCACCTCCCTTTTATTGTCCCTAAGAAATCAAGAATCCTGATGCTGAAGAGAATTGCACCATGAATCAGCAAGCTGATGGTCATTAACATTGAACTCAGGCGTTTTCCCATTTTATTATTTGTTAGACAATGTGTATTTTTTACGAGGCTATCAAAGTAAGCTGCAGGAAAGCTGCCAATGTGTTTCTGAAGTGATTTTTGGCAATCTATTTCCATCAGTCTCGTGTGGTTCTGCACCTATTAACACATCCCTTTGAGATTCAATTTCATTCTGAACTCCATCAGTTCTAAACCACATGAATCAAATTAAACACCAAGAAATTTCATGAAAATATCCCAATTAATTTTAACTAATTTCATTCAGTTTGACAATTCTGAACACTGAAATTTATGTTATTCTCGCCAGAGCATACATGAACCGATTTTGCATCCATCAGATTCTTTGCTTTTTACTCCTCTACAAAGTACTACTCCTCTAAGCATATTTACTACCACACGTTTATACCTTCTACAAAGGCTTCTCAATCTCTAATAATCTGAGGGGGGTTCAATGTGTTGCTGTGACCATCTCAACAGCCTTCCCCATTGGTAACCATGACCCTTGTGATGTCAAATAGTAAACAGAGAAGCCACAGTGGTCTCAGGGAACTTTACAGACCACATAATTCCCCTGACTGATGAGAGCAGACATGTGGCCCCTCATGCCTGACTCAGTGCAGTTTATAAGCCTTTCTCCACATTGATATCTTCTTCAGTCTCCTCTCATTTTAGCCTAACCCTCTGCCATTGTAAAAATCCACATTCCAGGATGAAAAGCTTGAGCTGATAATGGACATTTTTCAGGCTCTTTGGCACCATGTATAGAGGAATTCCCACCTTTTAAATCCCTCTATGGCAAAGAAGAGGCCATACGCTCACATTTCCCACCTCTCCTAGAGCAAAGGTCAAAGAAACCTCGGCTCCATCAGTCAGGTGCCGCCAGATGACACTGTGGTCTAAAGGAAAGTAAAAGCAGAAAGCATCACACCAAATCCACCATAAGCAACATGCAGCATTTCAAGGAGGTAGTGAGGGACGTCCTGGTGGCTTTATCCCATGTCCAGCATCCTTCGTGAAGCTGTGGTGTCTATGTCCACTCGTCGCAGCAATAGAGTCTCAAAAGGAACAGTCAGGGAGGATCATTTGGAATTTTTTTCTGACTATATGCCCTCCGATCATTATTTTCTGATCTTTCGAGAGATTTTGTGAGAAGAATTTCTTAATTTCCTTAAGTATCTAAAGTGAGTAATTTCCTTAAACTATCTAGAAGGAGAGAGAGGAGCCTACTCTGCCAGGGTATTCAGAAAAAGCATGTCTAAGGAAGTGTCACTTTAGCTGAAACCTGAAAAATAACAAAGAACGAGCCATGTGAGGGTCTGGAGGAAGAGGGCTAGGCAAAGCAAAAGACAAGTGCAAGGGTCCTGAGATGGTAATGAACTTGGTATGTTTTAAAAATGAACGAAGACCAGTATAGCTGGGAAGTAATGAGTGAGAAGAGAGTGTTAGGGAGTGAGGTTGGAGAGGTGGGCTGGGCCAGACCATGAACAGCTTATAGGACATGGAAAGGACTTTGGATTTCGTTCGAAAAGCAATGGGAAAGGTTCAAGTAGATAAGTGTTATTAGATTTGTGCTTGAGAGTTTTTTTTCCTGCTGACTTCAACCAATACTGACACCCACTGGGTGTCCTACAATTGAATTCTCTTCTGACGTGAACTACATGGAGTTAGACTCCAGACTAACACATCAGACTAAGATGGGACACATCAGACCAACATTCCAGTCAAAGATGGCAGACTCCACAGGTTTAAGTGCTCGGTCCCATAAGACTGCCCTCACTTCAGACACCAGTTGCAAATATTCGGTCCCAGGTTACCCACACTTCTGCTCAACTTGCCTACAAGGTCGGAGGTTCCCACTCACATAACTCAGGAAATATCTTACTATTACTAACTTACTATTCCTAGCTTATCATGAAGGACAACTCAGGAACAGCCACATGGAAGAGATGCATAAGGCAAGGGATGGGAGACAGGGCAAGGAGCCTCCATGATCTCTCCAGGCATGCCATCCTCCCAACACCTCCATGTGTTCACCAACCCAAGCTCCCCAAACCCTTTGTTTAGGGGTTTTTAATGGAGGTTTCATTACACAGGCATGATTGATTAAATCATTGGCCATTGAGGATTAATCCCAGAGGCTGAAGAAAAGGATGGAAGTTCCAGCCCTCTAATCAAGGCTTGGTCTTCCTGGCAACGAGCCCCCATCTTCACTCATTTCATTAACATACAGAAGACAACCTTATCACTCAGAAATTCCAGAGGTTTTTAGGGGCTCTGTGTGCTATGAACTGGGGACAAAGACCGACTATTTATTTTTTATTATACCACAGTGCTTTAGTAGGTGTGTAAATAAAAAATTTAGGAATGGCAAGAATGAAGGCAATAGGGGACCAGCTAGGAAGCTATTGGTGTTATCCAGGCAAGTGACTAACCCATAATGGTTAGGCAATGGTGCTAGCAATAACACTGATCATTAATGGGCCTCTGCTTGGACACCCCTAGAAATGGTGACTACCAGAAATATGGGAACAATGGCTTCATTCCATTCTTGGCAAGCCTAGATAGTTAGAAAATTCTTCTTTAAGCAATTTGACAAAGTGTATCAAGACTGTTGAAAATATTCATGTTCCTTAGTTCAGAAATCCCACTCTAATTCATTTTAAAGAAATATTGCAACAAAAAAAGAAGAAAAAAGTAAAATACGGAGTTATTTATCATGGCATTAATTGTGAGCAAAAAATCCTTTAAAATCTGGTAATAAAGGACGATAAATAAAATTATGGTACTATAACTCCTTGGATTTTTATGCAGCCACTAAAAATTAAAATTGTGAAGAAACAGTTCATCATGGAAAATGTTTGTGATAGAATATAAAGCAAATAAAGATGATTATAAAATGCATGTCAGCTTGCATCCTCTTTCTTAGAATAGATCTATATGTGAATAAGACTTGGAAAGGAACATAGGGGGAAAATAATGTGGTAAAGGGGTTGAGGGTGAGTTTTTAAGAACATCTTCCATAAATTTTACAGGCTACTGGTTTTGGTTTTGGCTTCTGAGAGATTTCGTGTTCCCTGGAGATTGGTTCCAGACCAGGGAAATCAAACTGCTCTCTGGTAAGTAAAACAAACTTCCCCAATAAATTTAACCATAACCCTAAAGGAATAACAGGAAATTGCTCTTCTTCGGAATCATAAGTCTTTCTGCAGAGCCCAAGGCCAAGGATAGGAAGGTACAAATATAAATTTGGAATCAAATCTAGAAGGCTGTATGTCATTTTAATGTCTTGGAGCAAAGAATACACTCTTCTAACACTTTTCTCTTCTGTTCTGTAATCCCTGCTTCTCGATGGAGCAAAAAATACCTCCGGGGAAGATTAACATCTCTTCTACCAGCCTTGTACACACAACAAGGAGAAGCCTATCCTTGTAATAATATCAGTTCACTCCCAAGAATTTGGCTCATTAGATAACCCCTTCTCATTCTTTGTTGGTGCATGGATGGCTCTAAATAGCCTATCTAGAATTTCAAAGAGAAGTCAATGAGGTCTGTTGAATGTCTTGCCCCATGAAAACCTAAATGTAAGATCTCCCAGGGATGACCAGCTCTCCAATTATAAAATGAAAGAAAATAGAGGGAAGCTACAATCCTGAAGCAAGAGCTTATTGCACAGGCTGTTTTCAGACAGAATTGGGATCCTTAAAATAAAATCGAGAAGGGAGTTGGTCAGAGTTAGTCTGACCAAAGTTATCCTCTCACGTCCAAATGGCTTTATCAATTATATACCCTCCCCTGTTTAACCTTGTGAGCCAAGCAAAGCAAGGACTCATCCAGCGTATGGTGCTTTTAGAAATCTAGAAGTAGAAAGCAGATTCTTTGAAATCAAGGAATTTCTTATCTCATGAGCATGAGAGATTCCCAGCAGCATCCATTAGCGAACAAGCCAAGACATATGTAATGAAGTGCGAGACATAATGGACTTTGAAAAGGGTCAGCTAAGTCTGTGACTTTAAAGGAAGTCTTTAAAGGAAGACTTTAAATTCCAATGTCACCACTTACTAATAAAGTGACTTTGGATGAGTCATTTTGTTTCTTTGAGCTTCTGTTTCCTTTTCTGTAAAGTGGGAGTAATAACAAGAATAATCAGGCCTCAAATGTGTGAGAAGGAGCTGCCTAATGCAGTGAAGTTCAGGTTTCAGAAAAGCATCTAGAAAGGATGCCTGTGGTTTTGAATTTCGGACAGAGACAGAAGAACACAATTACAAAAGTAGGTGGCATATCCTGGAGGTCAAAATAATTGCCCCCTTTATTTTTATAACAATGGGAGCAGGGATACAGGAACTGATGTAGGAGCATCCCTGTATCCTTTCGTCACTACTAAGAGGCAGGCAATATGAAGCAGTTTAGGGGAGGCTCTGAGTTGGGAGCCACCCTGTAGGTTGATATCTGTTTCCTTGGGACCAGTATAGCCTAAAAGAATTCAATAGTCCACACAACCTGATGTCACAGAACCAGGGAAATTCCTGCTTTCCTGGATAAACACTATGGCCCCTTCCCAAGTGTGAACATGTAAAGAACTGCTCTACAAAAATCTTACCTCATTTAAAAATTGAGTATTTATCATAAAAGAGTTACCCTCCCCCAAATACAATATTTACTACATAAAAAAGAAGAAAGAATGAAAATAACTTATACGGCAAAGAACACTCACCAGGAAAACATGGCCATGAAAATTGTAATGGCAGATAAAAATTTTAATCAAACTTAGCAGCATAAATATGAATCAAACAGTTGTCTCTTTAAAACATGGGTATAAAGTTTCAGTAATGCAAGATGAATAAGTTCTAGAGATCTGTACAACAGTGAGCCTATAGTACTCTTTTTGGACGCTTAAAAATCTGTTAAAAGGGTAGATCTCATGTAAGTGTTCTTATCACAATGAAATAAAATTAAAATTAAAACACACACACACACACGTGCTCAAAGTAGAGGAAAAAAATCTTCGAAAATTCTCTGGCCATACAGCAAAAGGAGATGAATCATCAGCTTGTAGAGCTAAGAAAAAAATAGAAGGGAAAATAATCATGAATGAAGGTCATGCTAGGCAGTTAAAAAAGACAATTAACACTACCAAAAACACAGGAAGCACCAAGAGAACAGGATTTTAAAAGGCAGATAAATGAAATCATACTAATTACAGACTTCAAGGAAAGAATATGATAGATTGGAAAACAGGTGAGGGCTAGTGACCTTGAAGAAAGTACCAAGAAAAAAATAAAATAGGAAAAATAAATTCAGAAATAACGAAAACTTGAATATGCCAATTGAAAAGGCATATGTCCCAGGAAAACTTTACAAAGTGATCAACAGCAAAGCGTAACTTAATGAAGTTAACGGATTTCAAAAATAAAGAATTCTTCAGGTAATCTAACAAAAAAGATCAAGTCATTTCTAAGAGCAAAATCGGCTGGCCAGTCTTTTCCATAGCAACATACAAACTACAGGAACAATGTTTATAAAGTACTGCCTAGGGAAAGAAAGCAAAATGCAAATTTTATATACAGGCAACCTGTTCAAGTACAAAGGATAAACAAATATTTTCAAACATGAAAGTACTTGGGAAATATGGTGTCCATTCATACACCCTTCTTGAAGAAGTTCCCATAGGCTAAAATTCAGCCAACTAAGAGATCATTAAAAAAATTCTAGCAAATGTGCTGGTGGTGAGCGGCGAGTCCATTTAGAAATAGCTGTATGAATAACGAAAGCAATTGTAAAACTTACGGCTATAAAAATAAACTCAATGGAATCATGACCGTGCAGAAACTATACAATTAGCAAAATCTGGGAAGGAGGAAAGATGTTGGGAGGTGATGTAAGTATGCTGAGTTCTTCATATTACACAGCTTAGTTCTTTAAAAATAATAATAAAAATATTTTTTAAAACCTGAGCAGAGGTCATCAAGAAAAGTTTAAAATACTTAGGAATACAATTAATGAGGACTCTATATGAAGACCTATAAGACCTATATAAAGAAACTTTAAAACACCCCTAAAGGACATACACATACGAAATACTTAAACCAAGGAAAAGTATAATGTATTCTTGGGTATAAAGACACAATATGGTAAATATGTTAATTATCCCCAACTTAATACATAAATTTAATGCGCTCCAAATAAAAATTTATAAATTTGATATTATAATACATTTCAAATAGGCACTCTGGTTCTATAGTCTATGTGCGAATACGTATTTTCAGTATATTTCTAAAATGAAGAGAAATGAAGTCGAAACTTCTCTAATCAGACACTGAAATATTTTATACAGCCTACAAAAATCAAAATAGCATTATGTTGTCACACAAATTGTAAAAACATTAGAACAAAATGGAGAACAGAATCACTATGTATTAAATCCCAATACACAAATGATATAGGTGGCCTTGCTGCAAACTGAGAAAATATGGATTATTCAGTTAGTGGTGTCTATATAACTGGGTGGCCATGTGGGGAAAAAAACAAAATTATGTCTGATTCCTACCTTGTTATTTACCACAAAGTAGATTTCAGACAGAGAAAATATTGAAATACAATATAAAATCATAAAAGTTCTAGAGGAAAATAATTCTTGAAATTTTAGGGGTAATTTTAAAAAGTTTCTGCACTGTAAATATCCAAGTATAACAAATTTCAGAGACCATAAAAGACAAAAATTGATAATTTTGATTAATATTTTTTTAAATACACCATGAAGAGGAACAGGAAGTTCATGGAAAAGAAAATACAACTGACTCTGAACCATATGAAAAGATGTGCAGTCCTGTTAGCACGAGAAATCAGATCAAAGCTACAAGGCCACTCCCTAAATATCAGATTGGCAAAAAGTAAAAAAATAAATAAATAATAACGCGATGGTTTAACAAGCTCATTTGTGGTGAACATACAGATTCATCCATGCTCTTTGAAAAGTAACTTGGAAATAGCAATTAAATACCAAAAGGTACATGCAGGAATCCCCCTCTTAGAAATTTATCCTCCAGGTATTCTTGCACTTTAAAAAAATGGTATATATATATACTGCAGAATTATTTGTGGTAGCAAAAGTTAGGCAGCAACCTAAATTTCCATCTGTGGAGAACTTAAGTAAATCATAGACAGCGAATAGCCAGGAAATAATATGCAGCCAACAAAAGAATGAGAAATTTCTATATGGAAACGAGAGTTATTGTTAAGTAATAAAAGTTAAGTCAAGTCAATGTGTGTAAGGTAATACAGTATGATTCTGTGTGTGTGTGTGTTTGAATAAGCATTTGAAAACTCATAGACTATCCCAGGAAGAATACGCCAGAAACTAGTAAGAGTGTGCATCTCTGAAGAGGAGAAATGGGTGGCTGGGGGACAGAAAGAGCAAAAAGAGCCAGTTTTCAGTGCCCCCTTTGACTCTGCTAAATTTTGTACAATCTGGTCAAAAAACAAAAAATGATTTCTTAAGCTATCGCCTCAGGCAACTGGGACTAAATCAGGGAGAGGGGATGGGAGGTTTCATTTTCTATTATAAGTTCACTTCTGTGTTATTTGATTTAATGTGCGTTATTTTTATCTTGGTTAAGAAATTCAAAAATTAGGCATAAAAATAATTTTAAATATTCTGTTCTATTTTAAATACTTTATCCCACCATTCGGCTGTTTGTGCCAATTTTAGGAGTAGAAAATATGTCGCTATAGTTATAATAGAGACAAAATGTTCGATGTATTATGAGAACACAAAAGAGAGATCAATTAATTCTGCAGGCAGATGGACGCTTCTCTTCCATGCAAAGACAGACACCATGCAAAGGTCTTGTAGGAATGGGGCACAGAATGAACAAAAGCATGGAAGCACACAGAACCTGTCACATTTAGGGAGCTACAGTGACCTGGTGGGGCAGGAAGGTAGGAAAGGCACAGGAATAATGTCTAGAAATAAGCCGGAAAGGAGAAACGGGGGTTGAAGAGAATATCACAAGGGGCGTTGAATGCCGTACTAAGAAACGTTGACCTTGTTTAGTACATCAGTGGATCCTAAACATGAGTGGTTATTAGAATTGCCTGGGAGAATTTCATAAAAATACAAATTCCCAGGCTCCTCTCCCCCCACCACCAATTAAATCTGACTCTCTGATGAACAGACCTGGGAATCTGTGATTTTAAACTAAAATCTCTGTCTTAGCCATAGATAACAAGAAATCATCAAAATTCCATTTATGGTGTTTAAGAGCACCATTCTCTGTGCAAGGAGAGGGAAATGGAACCAAATGTCCCATTAGGAGGTTATTAAGAATTAATCACATGTATCGTCTCACTTCTTGCACCTGTCAGGCTGAAAATTAAGATCTCTTTCCAGGCACTTAAAATTCTAAACTCGTTCTTGTCTGGATTGTGCTGAAGATGAGGCAGGATTGGAATTGGGAAGAAAGTAGGAACAGAGGAATAGCTGCTGTGAGATCTACCACCTTTTCCCTGTTTCTCCCCTTTAGCATCCTCATTATGTTCATGCCGTGAACATCTAGCCAGGAAGAACAGGAAAGATACAAGAGCAGTCAAACACATTCATCAAAGTTTTCCTTAGAGAGGCCGGCCTGGTGGTGCAGCTGTTAAGTGGGCACGTTCCACTTTGGCGGCCCGGAGTTTGCAGGTTCAGATCCCAGGTGCGGACATGGCACCGCTTGGCAAGCCATGCTGTGGTAGGCGTCCCACATAGAAAGTAGAGGAAGGTGGGCACAGATGTTAGCTCAGTGACAATCTTCCTCGAGCAAAAAGAGGAAGATTGGCAACAGATGTTAGTTCAGGGCTTATCTTCCTCACCAAAAAAAAAAAGGAGGAACTTATATTTATAACTTTGCTCCAAAATCATGATGAAAAACAAAATAAATCACTTGTCCTCCATTTGTTCATAGGTAAGATAACAATTACTCACTTCCCAAATAGTTTAAAAGAGTGCTTCATGAATATATAACAAAGTGAAAAGCATGACTATTTTTCATCAAACCTGCTGTAATCCATCTTTATTTGCTATAGATATTCCAGACACCCCAGATTCAACAGTGCTCACAGATTCCACCCGGGTACGTGTTCTCAGCGGTGATCTTTTATCTAGTTTCTTCTGTGGAACACTAATTAAAATCAATTAGGGTGACATGTCATTGACTGGCCTGGTTTTACCAGTGCATAACAAAGAGACAGAAAAAAAGAGATGAAGGGTAACAATGTGTTACTTGTTTTCACTGCCTAAATTGCAATTGTCTATGTCTAATGGATGAACAACTGAAATTTCAAAGCGCTTACTTCAAGCATAACTAAACCTCTTCCATCAAGCAACTATATTAGAAATTTGATGAACACTCTCTCTTCTTCAAATGTGCATGAAAGAATTCATTCCTTGATGATTTTCATAAAGAATGTCTTCAATCTTCCCTATCGTTGAGCTTTGAAAAGCCTTATAGCCCATGTCCCCTCTTTTGTACTGATCATATACTCTTCTGTGTAGCTCATTGTTTGTTTTATATGTGCTAAATCACGTGTCTCCAGCGAGCTCGTGGGTCCAAGACAAGAAGACCAGGCTTTCTTTTTCCTTTATGTCACACATAAAAGGGAGAGAGGGCAAAGAGATTAAAGGAAAGGAGAAGGGAAGGAAGGAAAAGAAGGAGAAAGGGGAAAAAAGAAAGAAAAATGAAACAAGCACATACTGGGCATCCATCGTCTTCCACACACGGTGCTGTGTACTTCTATACAACATATGCTGCTTAATCCTTTTAAGAATACTGTAAATAAGCACCTCTTTCCCTTTTGGAGATAAGGGAACTGAAACACAAGTTGGTCACCAGCTGAAGGGCAGAGGCGGAATGAAAACCCAGGTCGGTCCTTCATGCTCACTTCTCCTTCTGAAGGAAGTTGACCTGCCAATCCCCTTCTCAGGGGACAGCAATGGACAGCCAAATTTTATACCATCAGACTCTAGCTCTCTCCCCATCCTGGGTACAAATGATTGGATGAGATTTCGGCATCTGAGCCATGGCCATGTCCTGCATGAAAAGATTAAGCCATTCAGGTTATTTTTATTATTTGATCTTGAAAATAACTGAGGGACTAAGTTGGTTAGATGTGAGACACAAAACCCAAAATAATGAATTAATAAATTCCCTATCAAGCCAAAGAGTAGAATATATTTATAATACATATAACCAACAGAGGACTTATAGATGGATTATATAACTTGTCTGTATATATCAATGAGAAAAAGACTAACAACATGATAGAAAAATGGTGAAAAGATTTGAACAGGTACTTCAGAAAAGGACATATGCTGTATAGGATGGCCATATAATGTATCATCCAAACTGAGACCACTTTTGAGAAAGGGGGCCCTACTCCTAATTATTCCAGGACAACAGGAGTAAGCCAGGACGGACTCAGGCAAATTATGACGTATGAGTCACCATAACCAAATAGAATCAAACATATGAAAAGATCCTTAGCCTCATTGATCACTCGGGAAATGCAAATTAAAACAATGAGATACTGCACACACCCAGTGGCATGACTTGAAAGAAAACTGCTAAGACCAACTGTCAGTGAGGATGTGGAGCACACGGCACTCTCATACGCTGTGGGGAGGCGGATGGGGGGGCGTTAAATTGGGGCAATCACTCTGAAAAACTCTTTGGGAATATCTACTAAAGTAAAACACACATGGACAATGCATCAGTTCAACTCTCAAGTATGTATACAACAAAAATGCATACACAAATGCACCAAAAAACATATAAAAATTTGCATATAGCATTATTCATAATAGCCCAAAACTGGAAACAGCTCAAACGGCTATCAACAGTAGGACGGATAAATACGGCATAGAATATTCATACAATGGATGACTATGCCATGATTAAGCGAGTGAACCACTGCTACACAGAACAACATGAATGAATATCACGAATGTGGTTCTAGGTACTACAAAGTTGGACTCAAAAGAGTAGATAGTGTATGATTACATTTTTATAAATGTCAGAACAAAGTTAATCTATGGTTTTAGAAGCCAGCCTACTAGTTATCTTTAGGGAAGGGTTAGTGAGTGAGACAGGGGCCTGAGGAGCTTCTGGAATGCTGGGAATGTCTCATTTCTTCATCTGGGTGGTGGTAATTCAAATATGTTCACTACGGGAAAATCATTGAGCTCTAAACTGAAAATTAGTACAATTTTTTTGTATATGGGCTATAATTCAGCAAGTTAATTAGTAAAGCAAGAAAAATATTTTTTAAAAAAGAAGACAATTTCTTGAAGCAAAATAGGGCTTTGATGGGCAACATTCAAGCCAGAGGTACAGGGAGCAAAAATAAAGTAAACAGAGGAAGCCAGTGAGTAGAGACAGTAGAATGAACAGATGTGCAGGTAGAAGCTGAGAAGCCATCGGAGAAAGAACTTGGGTTAATAAAAGAGAGACAAAGAGAACACTGAATACCTTGCACTGCCTCTAATCCTGGTGATTTTCCCATTCCCCATTCATGTGCATCTTTACAACGATCACCCTTTTTCTTGAGGCAATATAAGAGACTCTCCCTTAAAAACAAACAAGGTGAATTTAATCACCAATAGTGCTTTCTTTCGCAGACCTCCTAAAAGTACAACCTCGACAGCTAGGGAGCTTATCTTCATCAAAAGCTGTTTCTGTGATATAAATGAAACCAAAATAAAGTGAGCCAAGTGGCTGATGAACCCTCATACCTTCCATGACAAGGGTTAGATGACTTCCAAAATATATTGCAGATAGAGAAATATCGTCCTGGTTCAAATCCATCATCTGAACTGGGTATATAAGCCATGAGTGGTACTGGAATAACAGACCTTATGGTATTTCATGTTGACACATTTATTGAACTGTACTATGTGCCAGCTGCTAAGCACTGGGGTTATGGACCTGAATATAACATGACTTCTCCTCTTGGCCTCATGGGTTTTGTCTGTTTGGTTTACTGCTGAATCTTCAGCACCTGGAACAGTGTCTAGCACATAGTAGGTGCACAAATAATATTTATTGAATGAATTAGTGAATGAATAGGGAGAATAGATACACAAATAATTGCCATGCAATGGAACATAGTATCCTGTATAATAGGCTTTGGTGATGAAAGGGAGGTAGTCACTTCTCCAGGAGTGGTGAGGAAAAGCTACATAGAAAGAACTATTGGGTTGAGCCCTGAAGAATTTTCTCCAATTTACTGAGAGACAATGAAAGACATTCCAGGCAAAGAGAACACCATGGGGGAAATTTGGGATATTTGTGTGCATAATTTGTTCACTCTTCTCCTCCACAACCCAATCAATGAAAAGTAGGAAAATGCGAGTGGCCCACCGAAAGTAAATACCCGACTGGCCTCCTGAATCAGCTGGTCAATTCTGTCTACCAGAATAAAGAGAGATGAAGAATTATCCAGATGATGCACATTACTAGACAAAAAAAAAAAAGAGTTCTTGAGGATTAAGTACTCCAGTTTATTGATCTTCCACAAGTTTTCAAATTGAGTTTCATAGAGCCCTAGGGTCCGTCTGAGAGGGACCACCACACGAACCACCTGGCAAGAGAAGAGGAGGAACGTAGACAAGGACCCATGGCCTCCAACCCTGATTTAACCAGAAAAACTCCTCTTTTATCTGTTTTCTGTAAGATTTTACCAAGAAGGTTGTTCTCTATATAACTGGGTAGTTATTCTACTTTTATAAAAATAAAGTTTTTCAACGAGTGATCTATAAAGTGCAAACTCGCAGAATAATTGTACAGACGTTTACTGCACTTTGTGTAGTCACAATTTAGTTACTCTAAGTAAAAAGGAAACTCTATTGATTTTTATGTCTTTGAAATTATGTTCTCCCAGGCATTCCTAGTCTACAGGAGAGTAATCCTAGTTGTGATTTTTAACACCATAAAAAAGAAGACATCTATCATGATTGTCTCACACATAAAGGAGCTGTCAGTGTACTAATTTTGATCCCCTCTCCCCATTCTCACATCCTGCGCTGTGTCCTTTTTTTGGTATACTTTGCATTGGGAACCATGAGCCCCTTCAAATATGTCTATTGGTTGCCATGCTGGTCGGGTATGAGAAATAAAATATTATCACATGCTCCTTTCTCAGATTTCCCCATTTAGTCTCAGTTCGTGACTTTATTTGCATGAATTTACATTCTTCATTTCATTTATAAAATACGTCAAGGGATTTTATAGTCTCATTGAATGCGCTAACATACAGAATGCCCATGCCATTTCCAGATAGTTAAGATATTCAAATGATTCATTTCCTTTGTGCTTTCTTTCAACTCTCCCAGTGCCACTATTCCTCTTTTAGTAAATGGAATTTTATAATTTTCCAAAGCAATTTTGTAAGTTCCCAAAGCAACAGTTATGTGTGTGCATACATAATTGAAATTGACCAAACGTATACATGTAAATATGTGTGTACATGCATATATAATTTGATTACTTATATCACCTGTATATAAAAGACAGCAATAGTCAATTTCTGCTCCCTCACTTGCTAGCTCTAAGATCTCGGCTTCCTCAACTTTGTAAAGTAGGAGTAATTGTGTCTAAATCTCACAGCATTTACATAAAGTTGTATCATATGTGTATAATAGGACAGCCATGCTATAATTGACCTTCATTTCTGCCTTCGTTCTTCTGTGGCTTTGGCCAAGAAGTAAGGAAACTGATTTTAATGAACTGTGGTCAGAACTGTCACATCTAGATGAGCATTGTTTTTCCAGGTGGCTACCCTAAGACTCTGAAATTTATTTCAAAAATTTTTGTTTGTTCAATAAAAATTTATTGGCTATCAATTCCTGGGGCACTGAGCTTTGAGGATGAAATATACAAAATCCATGCTTTCTTGAAATTTATATCTTAAACGAGGCAAATATTAATCAAAAAAATCACACCATTGAATGTACAATTACAATACTGGCATGAACTGTGGGTAAGAGGAAAGGTCCCATGAGAGTCCCTCTGAAAAGGAGATGACCCAGCCTGGAGAGATCAAAGAAGATTTCTCCAAGGAAGGGCCTCTTGAGTTGGGATCTGAAGGATGAGTAGAAGTTAAGTAACCACAGTGAGTTGGGGTGGGGGACCCACAAAGAAATGAGATTAGCAAGAGGAAAGCTCTTGGAAGGTGTAGACTATGGGGAGTATGAAGAACTGAAGAAAAGCCATGGGTCAGGAGCACAGATGGAAAGACGAGAGTGGAGAGAGACTACTGGCCGACAGTGACCAAGCATCTCTAGATACCAGGCACTACTCTGGGCCATTTACCTGGATTGACTCATTGAATCCTCACAAAAACCCTGCAACGGTAAGCACTATAAGGTAAGGTGGGAGTTGAAGGGAAAGTCCCACACTATCTTGCGAATGTTACTAAATACTGAAGAGTAGAGGATTGAGGAGTTCATTTACTTAGCAAATATTTATTGGAGGCTAACTGCATCTCAGGCACCCTTCTGGCACTAGTTTATCCAGGCAAAAAAAGAGGAAAAGCAGAAGAAAAAAGAAAAAACCACAGGAATCATGGAATCCTTCCAGAGGTACTGGGGCCAATAGTGTAATTCCATTCTGCTAATGGAATATGGAGGGTTGACCAGCCAGTTGGCAAAGACAGACCTATGTCGTTATCCACTGGTAGATATCCCTGGCCATATCTCTGTTCTTTCTAAAATGAAAATGAAAATTGATTCCAGGCATTTGTTTGCAGCTGCAAAAAGCTTCCGGGCACAAGCCAGTCCAGCCAGCCCAGCCAGTCACTGGGTTCCTTTCAGCAATTTTTGGAACTTCTAATGATGGGTTGGATGTGCTCTCCTCAAGTCACTGAAGCACAGAACCACCTTGTATGTTCTACCTTCTTTTCCTCTTTGGTTGCCCCGGTGGTCTTTCTGAAATCATGCCACCCACAATGCAATTCCACACATCAGCTCAAATGAGCCATTTCTGGCCTCCTCCCACTTTCACGTGGCACATGTTCCCAAGTCAGTCCCAGGAAATATTCCGGAAAATTTATAACAGAAGAGGAAGAGGTGGTTGGAACTCCAGCCCTCCTGCACCCCCCATTACATGTCCCAGTCAGGACCAGGTATTTTTCTACCAACTGAGCTCATTCCTCTTCTTCCTCCATGATTGTGCCCCTAAATGATTCTGTTATATTTGCAAATATCTTAATTGGTTCCAACTGAGCCAAGGCTTGAAAAGGACCAAGCAGTCAGAAGAGGGGAAGAGCATGGAATTTGGACATAGACATGAGCCCTCATGGTTGCTGGAACCAGCTTATCTGTCTTGAATTCAGCTCCACCACATGGTAGTTTCCCAGAGCAAGTTACTTAACTTCTCTATACCTCAGTTTCTTCATCTACAAAACAGGGTAATATTCCAGTTTTGTAGGATTATTATGAGGATCAAATTAGATACAGATATATGTGATAGACCTATTTTATATATAAAATACACAAATATATAAAATATATATGTGATTTAAATATATACAATGCACTTAGCACAGTTCCTAAAAGAAGCTATTATGATTATTAGGTTTTCTAGTTATCTATTGCTGCATAACAAACCACCCCAAAATTTAATGGCATGAAGGAATAGCCATTTTATTATTCTCACAGGACAGAGACAGTGCCCAAACCTGGGTGGCTTGAATGTCTGGAAATGGCTGGGACATTTCAGCTTCACTGAGGTTCTGTGTCTGGGATCTCCATTCTGATTGTCACCTGGATTCCTTAGTTATTCTTCCCATGAAGTCTGCTGGGTCTGGAATATCCAAAATAACTTCTTCACTCCTATATCTGGCAGTTGTGCTAGAATGACTAGAACCATGGTATCAGGGTAGTGAGACTTCTTACTTGGCAGCTGACTTTTCCAGGAATGCTTATTGCTTTTCCAAGAATAAGCATTCCAAAAAACCAACAAGGAAGCTGCAAGGCTTCTTATGAACTAGCCTCCAAAGTTACACAGCATCCCTTCTGCCACATTCTATGCTCAAGAGCAAGTCACAGGGTCAGCCAAGATTCAAGGGGTAAGGATTGCATAGAACTTGAATACAAGGAGACTGAATCATTGGAGTGCTATCTTTGGAGACAACATATCAGAGTTTTCCCTCTGACCTGCCTTGATCCACATCCTTCCCACATGCAAAATAAACTCACCCAAAGATGGCTACACCAATGTCTGCCACGTGCTCTTCTGCAATGTGAACCTGATACTCCCCCATCAAGAGGGAGAGTGTATTTCTCTACCCTCTTGGGTTTGAGGAAGTATGTGACATCTTTGGCAACAGAATATGGTAGAAGTGGTGGTGTGCCTGTCCCACATGTAGCCCTCACTGGCATGGGAGCTGCTTCTTCCTGACATCTTTCAAGCTAGCCATCACATAAGAAGTGTGGCTATTTGAATCCACTATGCTGTGGAAAGTATAAGCCAATGCCCTGAGGGGTGAGATGTGATGTGGGAAGAGAAAAAGGCCAAAGAACACCAAGGCACCAGGCATGTGAGTGAAAAAAGCCATCTTAGACATCTAGCCCAGTTGATGCTTCAGATGGCTCCAGCCTCAGCTGCCATCGGACTGCAACTATGTGGCAGATGACACGTAAGAGCCATCCAGCTGAACCCAGTCAACCCTCAGAACTCTGATGTAATAATAAATTGCTTGTTTAAGCCCCTAAGTTCTAGAGTGGTTTGTTAGCAGTAAGAGATAACTGAAGATGTTACCTACATGATCTTGGGCAAGCCACTTAATCTATCTAAGCCTCAGTTTCCCCAGGTGTCTCAAAGAGACACAAAATAAATATTCGTTCTTTTCCTATATTTTATCAATGCTGTGGCAGAGATTTTTTATTTGCTTTGCCATTCTCATGCAACATCTTTAGAGGGAGGATATGCTTCCTCTTGATTTGACAGAGAAATGAGAAAGCAGAGATGTGCGTTACTGATGCACCAGATCATTTCCCACCTCTTCTTTGATGACATCAGCCTGAGTATCTCCAGCACTGTCACTTCTATATAAAGATGAGAGGGCAGCTGTCTGAGCTCCAGCTTGCCTCTTTCATCCTAATGGAGATCTCCGCAGGAAAGACACATTGCACTCAAAAGTCTTCCCTGGAATCTAGGTCTTTCACATGTCCGGCCTTTGCATATTTGTCTGCTTTTAAAAGGGGTAACTTCTTCCAAACCATTGTCAGCGTGAATACCAAAAAGAAAATGACAGATGTTTCAGAAGTCCAAACCTATGCGTTCCTAGGACTATGACCATCATAGGCGCCTAGTATTCCATGAATATTAAATGGATGTGGAAAAGGAGGATGACTTGTCTTCCTTTGATTGGAAAACTATATTTCAAAACTTCCATTATTCAAAGAATGTTCATGGAAACATCACATCCTAGTCACCAGGATGCTTGTTAAAAATACAGATTCCAGACACATTGCATCAGGATCTCTTGGAGTGGAGGCAGGAAATTTGTGTTTTTAGCAAGCACCCACAGTGATTATTAAGAGCACTAAAATTCAAGAACCGCACTCTGCATTCCCAGATTTTTTTTCCAAGTTTGATTTGGGAACTATTAAATGGCTAAGACTGGGAACAAAGAGATCCCAGCAAAATTTAGAAATTCGAGTTCCTTGCATACTTCCTTACAGAATTAATCATGTCTATGGATTTTTTCTGCATTTAAGGGTATAAACGCTACAGATGGTTTGCTGATTTTAAATCTGTTTTTGCTTAATCTGTCTCAATCTAAAACAAAAGCTAGACTACCTTATTATAACTTCCAAGGCTTCAGTAAAAGTGTTTAAAGGCATGAAGAGAATTTAATGGTACCAAGTGATTACTTCCTTCCCAGGTAAAACAGCATGAGAACTCCTTTGAGTTGACCAGGTTCCTTGAGTGAAAGAGCAGAGGATTTAGAGGACTATGTTCAGCAAATCAATTAACTTTCCTGAGCCCGATTTTCCTCATCTGCTAAGAGAATTTGAGGATTACATAGGCTCACCATATTGCGCAACTCACATTATAGTCTATGCGCAATGCACAACTTGAACAACTGTACAAAGAAGTCCTATAAGGGAGTGAACCAATGTGTCTGAAGGCTTTCTATATACTGTAGGGATACTGTAGGGATAGTTAGGGATTCTTGCATGAGGTGGAGATGGGATGGAAAAAGAAAGCTTTATTTGGATCTATAAAACAGGAACCCGAGAAAGAGATTGTATAGATATAAAATTGTTTGATTGAGGTTATTGCTCAGGATCAGTAAAATAGTTGATTGGCCCAAAAACATACACATGTGCACATGCAGACATCCACAAACATACAAACACATCCACTGTAGAGGACACTTTAGGTCCCCTACCCATATTTTGAATACATTCTCTGTTTTTCCGGAAAATCCCTTATTTCTATTTTTGGACAGACCTACTGCTCCTCTAACTTCTGGATGTGTCGTCTGGGTAGGGCTCCATATTCAACTACAAGGATGCAAGGCATGATCCAAGCCTTAGTCAATCAGACCCCACCTTCCCTTGGGGAGAAGCAGAGCAGGACATGACCCAAGCTGGACCAGTCAGAGTCAATCTCCATACTTCCACAAGTGCTCCTGCCTTTCCCCCGCTGGACTTGAATTGAGCTGGGATGAGGCAGTGGCTGTGGCTGCCATGTCATAGCAGGAAGGGTAAGTCTGGAGCTTCTCAAGAATGAGGGCAGTTTGAGGTCTGGATCCTACCGTGCCTGAGGCAGACTTTTCAGCTATGTAAATCTGTCAGTTCGCTTTTATGTTCTGCTTAGGCCAGTCTGAGTTGTTTTGCCATCACTCGCAACATCATGAAATGAATACTATGCACAGCAGTGAGACCCATTGCTTGACTAATTTACACCAAGGTTTTACTTTATCTCTTTTTTCCTGTCTGCTAGCTTTTATTGCATCGAGACATCAAGTTTCACTATGATGAATACATAATTGATCATTCAAACCACGTCACTTTTGAGAGTGGAAGGGGTGCTATTTATACCTACGTCAGGACAAAAGCATAGGCCAAGGCAAACTGCACTATATGGTCACCATAAATTTGACCAGATGATCAGGCTATTGATAATTTGATGATACAACCAGAACAAATTTTTTTAAAAGTGATTTGCTTTACAGTGCTCACCACGTTATTCCTGACACTTAGAACAATGTCCAGCACAACGCCGATACTCAATATTTATTTAATGAAGAAAGCTTTTCAAAACCATTTCAGGATATTCATTCATTTCTTCAAAAAATACTTGAGTACATTTTATATGCCAATCATTGTTCTAGGCACTGAAGGTACAGATGTGAGCAAGGTAGATAAGGTCCTTGCCCTCCTCGAGTTTTCATTCTTGAGGAGAAAGACCACACAATACACAAGGAAGGAAACAGGTACTTTCTGGTAATGGTATGTGCTGTAGGAGAAATGAAACAGAGCGGCATCTTGGGAAAGAGACATGCTCAAGTAATATGATCAGGGAGTATCTCTCTGAAAAGTTGACATTTGGATGGAAACCTAGTCAACCAGGCAAAGAGCAAGAGGGGCTCCCTACAGCAAAGATTAGTTCTCTGTCTGCTACGCTGCACTGCTCTCCAGCTCACAGCATGATCCACACAGTCACACAGTGCTCAGTACTCCCAGAGCTGCCAGTGGATCAACCTTGAGGAGGTGTCAAACTGGTTGAGGAAACAAAACATAGACCCGGGCACAGAGCGAGTGCCATAAGCATCTAAGGATGGGAGAAGTTAGAGCATCCTGGGATGGAGAGTGGGCACAGGGAAAGACTTCACGGAGGAGGAAGTAAGAATTAGGATCAGGGAGTAGAGCAGTGGTTCAAGGCTCTGGGATCAGGCTCTGGGATCAGGCCCTGGGTTTGAATCTTGGTTCTTCTGCTAATCAGCTCTGTGACCTTGAGCAGATAATCTTTGTGAGATTTACCATCTTATTTGTAAGACTGGGATAATAATGACAGTCTCCCAATATGTACTCAGGGCTTAGCACAGCATCTGAGAAACAGTAAGTGTTCAGTAAATATTAGCCATTATTATCAAATAGTGAAGAGGGAGTAACAATTTAAATATGTTCAGGAATACAAGAAGAAATAAGATGCTGGTCTTTCCCCTCAGGAATCTCAATGTGTACTCACAGTAATGGGAGTTCTCAAATATGCTCATACTGAATACCAGCTCTCTGAAGACTGGATGGCAGCGTTCTACCACGAAACCAAATAATGGTAATTTTTTCCAATTATCAGGAAAAAAAATTAGTTTAAGATCACATTTTTTTTCCAATTTCAAATTTTCTTCCCAGATATATTTTTCTTAAACTTTGGACATCTGCTACCTAAAGAACTGGCAGTTGAAAAAATAAGTGAACAAGTGGCAGACAAATATTACCAGAACAACTCAGAAACAGCCAACCATGTTTAAACCAACAGCTTGTTCTTTTTCATGGACATGTGCACTCGAAGTTGTGGTTTTTAAATCATACACTGATTGTCATGTCATCTGGAAGTAAAACTGTTCCTATTGCTCGTCCCAGAATTAAATATATCGGTATTTCATGGTGTTCTTCAAGGGGTGTCATGCCTTCCAGATGCTCTATCTCCTGAATAAGTTTGAGAATCACTCTATAGAAAAGTTCAAAGCCATTGACAGAAAGTCCCTAATTCATCCTCGCACCCTCCGAAGAGCTGGGAAGTGGAATATGGCAGAGGTGCCAGAGTGGCCAAAAAGTAAATAAACAAATAAGAGAAGGAGACTAAGATACTGTCATCTCCTTGTAGAGGAAAGTGAAACCCAGAAGATGGTCGATGATTTGCCCACGGTCACTGAGGAAGCTGACAAATGAACTAAAACCAAGAATGCCATCTCAGGGATTCATAGTTCATACACGTCTCTGCTGTGTGCACAAAAATCATTGAGCTTCCCAAGAGAAGTGTGATTTAGGAACTCTGATTGCAACATATTTTGAGGTTTCTAGTCCCAGAGGCAAGATAACTAAAAGAGCCTCAAAGCAGTAGGCAGAAAGTGTCTGCTCCTTTTAATGGATGACACCCCAAATGGCCACTGATTCCCCCATTACACTTTGCATAGCCGTTCAGGCCACTGTCTCTTTGATTATACTAAGTCCTCTCCCCAGTTATGAGTAGTGCCCAGCTCACATGCTACTTATTCCGTGAAGTCTTTGGTTG
This sequence comes from Equus asinus, assembly GCF_041296235.1. Classification (NCBI taxonomy): domain Eukaryota; kingdom Metazoa; phylum Chordata; class Mammalia; order Perissodactyla; family Equidae; genus Equus; species Equus asinus. The sequence goes on along the minus strand of NC_091801.1, from coordinate 70,281,829 downwards.
TAATCTCTCCCTACCCCAAGTATCTTTAGTCATGGCTTTTACATGTTTTCTGGTAAGATCCACATGAGAAATGCCTTGATACGCTCTGCATTCCTTTCTATTGCTGCCACAACAAAATACTACAATTTTAGCAGCTTAAAACAACACAAATTTACTATCTTGCAGTTCTGGAGGTCAGAAGTCCAAAATGGTTTTCACTCGGTTAAAATCAAGTGTTAGGCAGGGCTGTGTTTCAATCTCAAGGCTCTAGGGAGATTCCATTTCCTCGACTTTTCTATCTGCTAGAGGCTGCCTGCACTCCTTATCTTGTGTCTCCCTTCCTCCATCTTCAAAGCCAGCCACAGAGCATCTCTCTGACCCTGTTCCACCATCACAGCTCCTTTTCTGATCACAGCCAGAATATGGTTCTGCTTTTAAGGACCCATGTAGTTATATTGGGCCTACCAGGATAATCTCTCAATCTCAATGTCCTTGATTTAATCACATCTGCAATATCCTTTGCCATATAAGTTAACATATTCAATGGTTCTGTGAGTTGGGATGTGAACATCTTTGAGGAGCCATTATTCAATCTACCATAGTCTGCCTTTGGCCCAAAAGATTCATGTCTTTTTCACAAGCAAAATACATTCACTTCGTCTCAAGGTCCCCCAAAGCCTCAACTCATTACAGGATCAACTCAAAGTTCAAAACCTCATATAGATCAAATCAGCTCAAAGGTCCCAAATCTCAATATCTAAATCATCTAAATTAGGTAAGAATGAGGCTCTGGGTATAATCCATCCCAGGACACAATTCCTCTCCTTTTGTGGGCCTGTGAAACTCAAGAAATAAGTTATCTGCTCCCAAAATGCAATACTGGGAAAAACATAAAATGACAATTATAGGTATTCCTGTTTAAAAAGGAAAAAACTGGAAGGGGGAAAAAAAACGGAAGGGAGAAAGGAGTCAAGCAATTTTGAAATCCAGCTAGGAAAATTGCATTAGGTTTCAAGGCCTGTGAATAATCCTCTGAGCTTGTGGCTCCTCCCTCAGGTTCCACCCTCTTAGGCTTGAGGCTTTATTCTTTGATTTACCCTTGAATTTTCATAAAAGGTAGCACTTGCTTTCAGCTGAGTAGTTTTGTCAGCTTGTTTTCTGCCAGCAGAATGCTGAAAGCTGACAGCCTTCTTTCATTTAATACTCTCTTTCAGTACAAGCTGACAGTGTTTCTGATGGTATAAAATTCTCAAGAGTGTTGTAGATCTCCTGCATATATCATGATGATTCACACATAAGTCCCATCTGTTCTCAGGCCCTCTGAAACTTACCCAAGATTCCATTTCCTCCTTCTATCCCAATAGAAACAGGTTCATCCCAGGGATGGGACTCATAGTCCCTTCAGGAATGTCCATTGTCCAACTCTCTTGCTTTCCTTTGGAATATTCCTTTGGGATATTTATTGCAGCAGGGGAGAAAAGCTATTCTTATACCATCTTTCATTTATAACATGCTGTTATCTATGTTATAAAATCTATGCTTCCTGAGTGCTTGGGGTTCTTTGACTTTTGATACTCAAAGCCAGAGTTTTAGCCTAGCAGAAAACCACAATTCTCTCCAAAAGCCTGGCTCCTACAACTGAGAACCTTGGCTATAAACTTTTAAAAGTCCATTCAGCTACTCACCTGACTTCATCATTCTAGTCAAGGTAGAGAGTTCTCACTGATTCCTGCATGTGGTGGAATAATGCTGGATAAAGAAAGCATTACATCTGTTAATAATCAGATTAATCAGTGAAATATGTTATGTGATTCAATCCTGTTGGTAATTCTCAAGGTGGGGATTAGTATTCCCATTTACCATAGAAGAAATAGATACACAAAGCATGAACAACTTGCCCAAGTCACACCACTTAATGAAGTGTCTAAGTGTATATCAAAATTCTGTCTGACTTCAAGACAGAACTGGGGCAAGCAATTCTTATAAATATACCAGCCGAATAAGCCTGCCAACCCTCAATTTGCACACTTGTCAAATGAAGATATGGTTCATAATCCCACATCCACAATTCCAGAATCCAAAAAGCTTTGAAAACTAAAAGTGTTATTGATATTATTGTTTACAAGTTTGGTGCCAAAACAAGACCTGAACTGACACTTACACCAGTTTTGTCCTATGCATGTGCGTCTCTGCTTTTAGTTGATATTTTTGTTGCATTTTGGAGTTTTTATGGCTTTTAATTGCATTTGGAAAATATCCCCCCAAAAAGGTAAACATAGCCCAATCAATAATACACAAGAAGAGAGAGAAGTATTATTTTTATCAATAGCAAAGAAAGGGGAGTCATTGCAGGAATCATGGTGTGTCTATGAGGTGACTTGCCATAGAATATAATGTAGGAAACACCACCATATACAATTTAGTGAAACTGAAAGACAATTTGTTCATATTTTATAGTGACTATGACAACCAAGAAATAAAGAAAAATGAGTGAAACATTGCGTTGAGGAAAATATGACGAACTTGATTTTGGATTTATTAGACTTGAAAACAATAAAGTGAATGTATGTCCCTGACTTGCTTGCTAATCATGAACCGAGTGAGGCTATTCTATGAAGAAGTAAACATTGAAGGTGAGTATGAATATTCAGAAAGTTGGGTGCAGAAACTTAGCAAGTGTCATCGTGTAAAATATTTGAAAAACTGTGGTGAAAAAGCTTCCGTTGATCATGAAGCAGCTGAGAATCACATGTATAAATTTTCTAAGATTATATCTAATGAAAATCTTAATTTTTAACAAATTAGCAAATGCAGATGTAACAGCTCTATACCGGTGCAAGGTTCCTAGAAAAATCTTAGCGATGGCTGATGAGTGAACCCCAGCCAGGTTTTGATATTGAGTCCAGGGTGACTGTTTTTAGACCTGCCAGTTCTACAGGAGAGATTTAGTAGATGGTGATTGCAAAGAACCAACTTCCAAGATGTTTAACCAACGTATGCAACTTCTCTGTCATTACTGTGCAAATAGGAGAGCGTAGGGGAGCAGATAAATACCTTCCGACTGATTCAATACCCATTTTGTACCCATGGCTTGAGTTCATTGCAGGCAACTTGGACTGGAAAAGATTGCAGACTTTTATTATTCCTGGACACTACTCCACAAATCCCTCTCCTAAACATCTTGGGGAAAATAAAGTTTTTGGCATGTGGTTTTCCCCTTGATGTTACAATCTGTGATACAGCCTTGCTGGTGAAGTAATTTTACATTCCATGGAGGACAAGCATAAATTCCCCTCCACCTTTTGTTTTCCTTTAGCTGTATGCATACTGCAGTGAACAGAAACCTAGGAATCCGAGACATGCTAAAAGAGTTGAGGTTGTTACTTCTGCAGGAGCTAATGCTCAGAATAATGTTGACACATCAACATTGACAAATTCTAAGCATAGGCTTCAGACTATAGGAATGCTTGAAAATGAAGCTGCAGATGAAGACTTTGAAGCTTGTATCAATAGTGAGAATAGGATCATGCCAAACATGTAAATAAACTAGAAGAAGCTGACATAGAAGTGATGAACACTGACACTGTTGTACACTACTGGAGTGACGGGAAAACTGGAGAAATGATGCTGAATACAGGGACGCATGAGCTCAGCCGTGACAACAATGATGATGACACTGTGAACCCCAATTAAAAATTCCAATAGCTGACAGATTAACAAAAATCCCAAGAACAAGGCTGTAACTCAACAGGGAATAAGAACCTCCCCTACCCCTTCCTCCCCACTGAACCTAGACTTCATAAAGACACACACATCAGATGAGGCGGGATTTTTTTCTTGCGGGTAATTTGCAGAGTTCATTTAAGTTGGGAGTTATCACTATTGCTCAAATTATTTCTACAACTTTATAATTATTTTTACAACTTTACACCTGCACGATGGCATTAGGGGATATGAGACATAGAGTGTGTGGAAAATGGGACATGGAATATTCCTAAAATAAACACCTGGAGAGGAATGTAGTACAGAAGAAAAGGCACAGGTTCTTGGCCACACTGCCTGAGTTTGAATCCTGGCTTGATCACTTGCTAGCTGTGTGACACTGGGCAAGGTATTTCACCCCTCTGGACAGCATTTCCTTGTCTGTGAAATGAGGGTCATAATAGAAACTATGTCACTGGGTTATTGTGAGAGTTGAGTTTAAACCACTTAGGACAGCGCCTGGCACATAATAAACACTAGAGAAAAGAAAGCTATTATTGTTATCTTCTCGAGAAGGTCATATTGAGACAAGTGCTCCACACATGGGAGAGACGTCAAAATATTAAAATAATGAATGAATAGATGAGCGGCCTATATCCCACTCCAGATACTGTCTTTATCCTTTCCTTCAATTTTTACCGATGGTCAAGCTAACCCTCTTTTTGCCTCTATGCTTATCTCAGCTCACCCAAGTCAATGGCCACAAATACAACCCCCCAAAAAGCAGTCAACATAAAGGTATTTTAAAATGATAGTACCCACAATTAATGTAAATGTATGAAAATAGCCACTCATCAAACATTGCCGATACGAGTATAAATTGATGGAAAAAGTGCTTGTATAAATATATACAAGGATTTATGTAAAAGGACCTTCACTTCCTCTAAGGGTTATAGGAGGCTGGTCCTGTTGAAGCCTGAGGGCTATTTACTGAATATCTGCATATGCCAAACATAGTTAAGAGTGCTCTGTATTAATGTTACTGTTGATAAATTGCAGAAGCTCTGCAAGGAAGGTTTTATTGTCTGCATTTTGCAGATAAGTAAGCCAGAAAACACAATAGTTGACTTAGTTTCCCATAGTCATACTCCTAGTAAGTGAAAGAGCCTAACCAGAATTGTGCTCATTCTAATGTGCCATTCTGCTCCATGGCACACCATACACATGTCATTACTGTTATTATTATCCCAACCCATGACTATATGACTCAATGATTCTAGGGTTATCCTTCTAATTTTCACAGATGTTCCACCCACCCCTCTATCTGAAAGTTAACTCTTTAAAGAACCCTCAGGATAAGGACAAGTGGGTTGTCGGAGGCTCATTTGCTTATTTTCTCAGCTCCATTTCTTGCCCTTTCCTTGCTCTGCTCTGATCCCTGAAAACTACACTTCTAGCCTCTCTTGCCCACTAGTTTCTCAGTAGTTTTGTCCAACAGAAAGCATTGGGAAGAAATCTGGAGGATAGAGTAGAGAAGTCAGAATACTTCTCTTCTCCACTTTGAGAGGTGACTCCACATGGCCATAATTCCTCTGTAGTGCAGCATCCTCCAGGCAACACCCCCGTCCCCTTGGCTCCAGTGTTCACTCGTTGGTCCCTCCACCAAGATTACAGTTCCTGCCAGAGGGCACCAGCTCCTGGGTTTTGCCCGTACTCTTTCCTCGCTGAGTCTCAGCCCCAGGGGTAAAGCCGATTTCCTACAATTGTTAACCTCTGAGTTGCCTCACTTTCCCATTTTCCTTTCTCTAAACATCCCTTTGACTAGATCCCTCAACTGCCCACCTGGCATGGTCCTGTTTTCCTGCCTGGCTACCAACTCACGTAGAATGATAGAATGAGAATTGAGACATAGGTATTTTTCTAGGGGTTCTGACACAGAGTTTCCCGGAAGCTGAAGAACTGATGACAAAGAAAAAGAAGCACTGAGCTGGAATCCAGGGTCTGGGTTCTCTTTCCTGAGCCAAACTAGCTGCTGTGACTTTGGACACATTGACATGTCCTAGTCCTGTGAGATTGAATTTCTAGTCCTGGGTCTGTGTGCTCAGAGGCATCACTGCACCTTCGCAAGCAACGCCTGAACCGCCCTCGTGAGCTGCTGGGACGTCTGCACCTTCTGCACCCGCCTACGAGGCAACAGATCCCAGGTGCCCTGCGCTCCTGGAGTCTCCATAGCTGAAGGAATCCTGCTCCTGCCATTCTCTTTCCACCCAAAGCAGAGGCCTCATGCCCTGCACACCCACTCACTTCCTGCCTATTATCCTCAGTTCCCTTTATGGAACTAGCGTTTCGAGGGGAGTCATGTTGCCAGGAAGTTTCCTGGTCTCTTTGCTGTGAGTCATGGAATAACCATCACATGTAATACAATTCAATAACTCCTTGTGAACAGTGGAAACCAATGATTTTTGCCTTGAAGACTTTTTACTGAGAATTCAACTAATTCGTTATGATAATTAGCAAAAATATAGTTCTCTACTGCTCACCTGGGAGCAGACTAACTAGAATATTAGAGGCAGCTGCTCCTACCCAGTGCCACACACATGCTAGTCCAGCAAATATCTTTATTAACACTCATGTTCTGTCAGCTATGCTAAAGCCATAATTTTCTTAAGACCCCCTTCAGTTTCACAGAAGCTTCCTAGAAGGCCCCCAGGCTAGGCCTAGCAGCTGCAAAGAAGCCAAGACATGGACCTGGCCTTGAGGAGACCCCAGAGAACAGTCTTAATCTCTTTTTTAAACCATGCCCTCTTTGCATAATCAGAAACCTCTCTTTTCCTTCCTAATTTGATATTTCAAATTAAATTATGAAGTTGATAAAGCCAGTACTAAGATATTACGTTTTCTTCATAAAATCAAGTCAAAGAAAGTATATTCCTTTTCAAACTTTGGCTATCACCATCTTCCATAGGCTGTGAAATACTTCCCTAGGGCAACTTCATCACCCCTACCCATGCACAGCTGAGAATCATAGATCTGGAAGGAGAGGGCTATATCAGATCTTTCAGCATAAAAGATAAGAGCTCCGCCCTTGGGCTGTCTCATTTTGGATTCACAGGGGAGCACAAGGCAGTGAAGACGGTTAACTTAGGCTTGGCAGCTGGGCAGACCTGGGTCCAAGTTCCAGCAGCTCCTCTCTTGAGGACCTATATCACCTAAGGAAAGTTGTCCAACCCCTCTGATCCCAGTTTTTATGTTTCCAAAATGAAGAAAATAGCCAACACTCACCTGACGGGTTTGTTGTGAGGATTAAATGAGATATGTGAACTGACACGAGACAGCTCACACATCAAGGCTTTTTGACGTGCAGGGGCTGTGTCAAGTGTTTTACAAGCCCATCTACTCTTTGCAATCACCCTATGAGGTAGACACTGCTATCCCATTTTACAGAAGGGAAAATTGAGCCTTCAAGATGTCAAGTCCCTTGCCCAAAGTTCTCAAGTTATTAAATGACCAAGAAGGGACCGAGACCTAGACCTATCGGACCTCATGAGCAGTGTTTTGAACCATTACATTATACGCCTCCCAACGTGCATGTTGGTTCCCTTCCCATCATCAACAATACTGACTACTTATGCTAAGACCCCCCCATGATCCTATTGTTTCTACAAGGACAGGCGTCTTCGTCAGCTCGGGCTGCCATAACAAAATTCCACAGACTGGGTGACTTAAACAACAGAAGTTTATTTTCTCAAATTCTGGAGACTAGACGTCTAAGATGAGGATTCTAGCCAATCTAGTTTCTGGTGAGAGCTCTCTTCCTGGCTTGCAGGCGCCTTCTTCTTGCTCTGCCCTCACATGGCCTCTCCTCCATCTGTGCATGGGGAGAGAGAGCCCTGGGGTCTTTTCTTAGAAGGATGCTAATCCTATGAGATCAGGGCTGCACTGTTATGACCTCATTTAACCTTAATTACTTCCTTAGAGATTCCTTCTCCAAATACAGCCACCCTGGGGATTAGCGCTTCATCGTATGAATTGGTAGGGGAGCACAAACAGTCCACTAACTGCAAAGATGTTAGATTTGTTCACCATTGGATCCCCTGTGCTTAGAACTGTCAGGCATAGAGTTGGCACTCAGCAAATATTGGTTGAATAAATGAATGAGTTAATAAATGAATGAACACAAAATGAACTTGAATTAATATAGGACACTGATTATAAACCTTTTCACCAGCAGGGATTCATTTTATTAATTTATTCCCATGGGCCTCGTGCTTTGATAAATTTTGTCCTCCAAGCTGAGACTAGTAACAAATTGGTTTTTCCCATGTTTAATTAATCAAAGACAGATAAATTGCTAGCCAGTACTTCTAATCAGCATGAAATATGTAAGCACTGTAACCAGCCTGAGTTGTTTCATTCCAGGCTAAAACAAACACAGTGACCTATTGACTTAGGTGAACTTACTGCAAGCAAATAAAGAATTACTCCTAAGTTTTCAGAATTCCAAAACTAGCTTATGAACCTGTAGGGATCCGGGGACCCCAGTTTGGGAAACACTTCCCTAGTGTGATCCGTGTCATACAACAAAATGGCATCTCCTCAAAGGTTTAGGTTCCCATGCGAGCAATTAAGAAAACACATGCATTTGGTCAAAATTATCTTTAAAATCCATTAAATTACCCAGGTTCCAGGTTTTTTATACACAGTCTTCTACAGCAATGTGTCTAAATTTGCAATGTATGCAGTAACATGCAGCACACAATCAAGTATATTTGTGCCAATCATAATTGAATATTATGGCATGTAATTATGTATAATTGATTATCCAGTATACATGTATGAATGAATTGATGTTAGCTGTGCAAATGATATGACTCCACCATAATGCTTTTCATATATACAAAATAATACATGTAATAAATATTTAGATTACAAGGAATAATTAAATAAACACCAATGTTCTTCCAACCAGGTTTAAGAAATAGAACATGCCAAGAATTTTTAACTCTTATGTTCCTCTCCCTACTAGCATGCCCGCCTACCTTCCCCTAGCTTAATGTTATTGTGCATTTTGCTTTTTCAACTTTACCACATGTTTGTATTACTAAACAACTCATTGTTTAGCTTTGTTTGTATAGGAGCTTTATATAAATGGTATCATATGGAATGTATTCATGTGTGATTTATATTATGTAAATATGTTTTTGCCCAACATTATGTTTCTGTCTTGATGCATGTGACTGTATTTCATTCATTTTTATTGCTCTATAGAAAGTAATTTTTCAACTCAACGTGTTCCTTTTCCCAAATTTAGTTATTTTTATCTAATTTAGCCGTGTAATACAAATGCATCAACAAAGAAAACCAACAGCAATTGCCACAACAAACAACTCCCAATCTGAGTGGTATCAACAAAACGGAAGTTTCGTTTTCTACTCACATCACAGTCCAGACCAAGTGGGCAACTCTGCTTGGCTGCTCCCCTCCAAGGAGTAACTCAGGGATCCAGGCTCCTTCCATCTTGTGACACCAAGATCTTCAGCACTGGCCTTCTCGTAGCCATGGAAGCAGAGAGAACAAGAAAGATCTCTCAGGTTGCAGGGGAGGCTGAGAAATGCCTCCTGTGTGCCCAGAAAAGGAAATGGAGTTGGTGAACGTCTCTGTGGTCTTGGTCAAATTTAAAACGCTGTAAAAAATTTCACTGGGTCAGGATCAGAGGAGAGGCTTAAACAGACTTTAAAAGTTATCTAATCTAACTCCCTTCGTTTTTATCATTCAGTGAATTTTTTTTAGCACCAACTATCTGCTAAACAATGGTAGAGTGACATCTGTAGAATCTTTGATGAAGACCTGCCCATCCTGTGTTTCAACATCCCCCAAGCCAGGGAGCTCACTGGCCCTAAGGAAGCAACTCCCATATTTGCACAGCTTGGACTGATTACTATTCATAATGTACATGTCAAGTAGTTCCAAGTGATGACAAGGACCAGGGTATGTCTGTGCATATGCACAACTGCAGAGGACTCAAGACCCACAGGCCAGATTAGCTGAAAGGTTCACCAACGCTGAAGTCATCTATGATAATGACAGTAGTTTTATATTTTGAACATGAAACTCCACTGTGACTTTTCTCTTTTTTTTACGTTACAACAAATTGTCATAGAGTGTTTTCCAAAGTTTGGATGTATTAGATGTCTCCAAATCTCAAAATAGTTGAGCCAGTTGGGTTTTGCCTTTACCCTACTGTTCCCCATATTTCGTTTTCCTCCATACTCTGCCACACACCTACACACACACACACTTACAGCTGTACCAGCACATGTACACACGCATACTGAGGCCAATATATTATTCTGTAACTGATGAAGACATTTTCAACTCTTTACTTTGTAAGATTTCAGAATACTTCCAATAAGGAGTAACCCAGCACAAACACACCATATCTCTAACAGATATTTCCAAGGAGTAAGTTTGATAATGTCAACAAACTCTGTGGAGGACGGGGACTTTTGCAGGAATACCGGGGTAAACATTAAGACTGGCCCTGGGTTTTGAAAAGAGGCACCAGCACAAATATTTCTCCTTCCCAGAAAGGCATGCTTAAACTTTTCTCCACTCAAAAATACCTTGAGCTCAGTGAATCCTAACTTGGGTGACTTATCTCTTCTGTTGCCCTTGAGTTTGGAGTTTGAGTACAAAATCAAATAACCATTTTGCTTCTGTATGTGGATGTATACATCTCATGGAAAAATTTTAGGGCAAACAGCTTGAATTCAAGCGTACTAGTTAGGTAAGAGGTTGGCAAACTTTTTCTGTAAAGCGCTAGATAGTAAATATTTTAGGCTTTGCAGGCCATATGCTCTCTGTTGCAAGCACTCCACTCTGCTGTTAGAGCATGAAAGCAGCCAGAAATGAATGGATATGACTGTGTTCCAAGAAAACTTGATTTATAAAAGTAAGCACTGAGTCCGATTTGGCCCAAGGACCACAGTTTCTGCCCCCTGGTTTCATCCATGATGCCCTGCATCCCTTACGAAAGTAGCAGAGTCACCCCAAAATTGGGTTGGGTGTAGGTAGGGATTCCCAGCGTCAGTCTTCGGAGGGAAAGAAAGTGGAACTGGGAAGGTAGGCCTGAAATCAAGCAGGAAAGGGCCCTCCAGTCTTTCTTTGAGCTTCACTTGCTTGAGTCTCAACTTGGAAGATTGTAGACCTGCTGGTGGGCTCCCCCAGGTAAGAGGAAAATGATATCCTCTGCCCCTTGCCATGTGGTGGCACACGTAGGCTTTGACAAAAAGGAAACTTGAATTTCCCTCCAAACTAAAAGGAGAATGAACCCTATTTTATGGACCACTTTATCCAGCTCCCTACCGTTCAGCTTTGCTGCCCCACAACTATCCTGCTCTATCTTCTACTATAGCTGCCACCCCCATCCTAATGAGTCGAAAATCAAATTCCTGATTAACTCGCCTACACCTGCTCCTCCTCCAGTCATCCCCATCTCAGGAACTGTCAGCTCCATCCTCCCACTCCTCAAGTCAAAAAAACCTCAGTCATGCCCTGACAGCTTTATCCGCCCTGCAGTAACTCTGGTTACGATTCAACCTCTTCCCACCACTTCCACCTCTCCTGCCCTGCTCCCAGCCAGCATCACATCTCCCATCTCTCCAGTCCCTCGGAGATCTTATCAAGTCTCCTGACTTTAAATGCCATCTATCTATACATGACAACCTCCAAATGTTCACCTCCAACGTAGACCCTCCTCTGAGATCCATATGCACCTTTTCCACTGCCTGTTTAAGATCTCTACATGAGCATTAATAGGCATCTAAAACTTAACATTCACACCGTATCTTCCTCTTCGACTCTGCCTTCCAGCAGTTTTCCCCATTTCAGTAAATAGGAACTTCACTCTTCCAGTGGCTCAGACCAAAATCTAAGATACCTCTCCCTCTTTTTGTATCCATCTGTCTGTCTGTTTCTTTCTCTCTCTCCCCTTCCTCCCTCCCTCTTTATCTTCCTTCCTCCTCCCTATGTAATCCGTTAGCAAATCCTACTGCCCTACCTTTAAAGTGAATTCAAACAATTCTCACCCCCTCTCCGACCCCACATTAGCCCATGACTTTCTTAGATGATTATGATAATCTTCTGCCGCCCTATTTCCAACTTTGTCTGCCTGCAGTCTTTTCTCAACCCAAGAAAGAGTTATTTTAAAACTCAAGTCAGATGATGTCACTCCCCTGCTTGTAACCCTTCTCCCTCCAAATTGTCTGATAAGCCTTGCCTACACAACTAACTATAAACTGAGAGAGAGAAAGAAAGGGTGGTCTCTGGTGGTCATGATCATTAGAAAGTTCCAGGATGCTTATTCTGGTCTGGGGCTTAACCAGATCAAAACGTTATGTATTTTTGCTCACAAAATGTTCATCTGCTCTGGTAACAGTTGAATGCTCTACTCATTTTCTTTCTTTGGCCAATTCTCTTGGATCTACTACTTGATTAATTGGTCCTTATGATGATTCAAACTAATTTTATAAGAAGTAGCTCTTTACTTTCTAAATAGTTAAGGACTGCACACTTACAATAAATGTTAACAACTATACCAAGCTTTCTAAATCAAAAATGCTTTCAGCGGCCAGCCCAGTGGTGTAGTGGTTAAATTTGCATGCTCCACGTCAGCGGCCCGGAGGTTCACAGGTTCGGATCCCGGGCGCAGACATATGCTCCACTCATCAAGCTGTGGTGTAGCGGCATCCCATATACAAAAGAGAGGAAGATTGGCATAGATGTTAATGCAGGGCCAATCTTCCCCACAAAAAAGAGAAAAAGCTTTCATTTATTTAAACTCATTTTGGACCTCACAATATTGGTAAAAAAACAGCAAGCATTTTTTGAATGTTTACTATGGTCTTTGCTCGCAGTGTAATCTCAATTGATTATCAAAAGAAACCTATGAGGTAGCTACTATTATCCACGTGTGTTAGACAAGTAAACTGAGGCCCAGAGAGGTAAAGTAACTTTTCCAAGTACACACAGGATTGAAACTGGAATTCAAACTCACATCTGTCTGGCTATAAAGCCTTACTCTGTTTGATCTCATTATAGTGGTGTTGTAAGGGAAGAATTATGGCATAATGAAGCCAAAAGAGTGAGCTCTAAAATCAGCTTAGATAGAACTGAATCCTACCTGTACTACTGTGTGGCTTTATACAGATTATGTTGCCTCTCCAAGCCTCAATTTCCTCATGTGAAAAAATGGGGCAATTAATACCTATTGTAGGCAATTATGAAGGCAGAGTAAGATACAGTAGGAAAAATGTTAACACATCTTAGTTATTATTATTTGTGATCTGATAGATGAAGAAAGAAGGAACAATGAAATGAAGTGACTTACTCAAAGCTGAATTGCTATTACTGAAAGAATCAAGATGAGCCTAAATTTGTGGAATTTCTGACATTCCACAAGCCAGTCACTGAAATGGCAATTTCATATGATTCAACCTAATAAGCCTTCTTTTGTCCCAAGTTCTGGGCTCTATTTACTGGACTATAGACTAGACCAGAGATGGACATTTGAGACCTATAGCGTTGGCAGCTTTTAATAATCTTGGTATGAAGATCTGTCTTTTCGGACTCTCTAATTATCAGTATCAGTGGGAAGAGAGAATGTGGGCACTTCTAGATTTCAATATCACCACAAATTTAGCAGCTTCAAACAACACACGTTCACTATCTCACAACTTATGCAGGCCAGTAGTGCAGGCACAGCTTTGCTAGGGGATCTGTTTAGGGTCTCTCAAGGATGCGATTGAGATATCAGCCGGGGCTACTATCTCATGTGAGGCTCAGCCAGGAAGGATCTCTTTCCAAGTTCATAGGAGCTGTTGGCTCAGTTCAGTTCCTTGTAGTTGTAGAACCGAGAACTTCAATTTCTTGCTGTCTGTTGTCTGTTGTCTCCTAGAGGCTGCTCATAGCTCCTCACCACATGGGGTTTTCCAACATGGCAGCTTGCTTCTTCAAAGCTAGCAAGGGAGACAGAGACTCCAGCAAGACGGGCCCTACAATCTTATTTAATTAATCACATCCATACAGTCATGCATATCCCATCATTTCATACGTGGTTGGTTAGAAGCACGCCATAGGTCCTACCTACACTTAAGGGAAGGAATCACACAGGGGTGTCCCCAGGAGACAAAGGTCTTAGAGTCATCTTAAGAGTCAATGTGACACACATGGGATGGTGACACAGCCCTACGGGGAAAAAAACTAGTGACGGTATGTGGTTGCAGCAAACAGTACGAGGTATAATAACAGTCAGTCCACAGCTTGCCATATATTACCTACTTCTGTCATTGACCTGACAAACTGGTAAGTGAAGTGACAGATTCAAGCCAGGGGTTTGGAAGTCTTAAAGTTCGACACTTACTATTTGTGCATTTTGGATATGTTATAACTCAACAGAATAGCTCTGAAGTTTTTACTATTTCTTACAATTTCCTTTTAAGAAGGTATAATTTATTTCTTCCCATGAGTTGTATGCTGGTTGTGTAACCTAATTTTTAACACTATTAGATGCCTGATTATTTTCCTTCTTGTTTTAAATAACAAAAGAAATTCTAATTTAGTCCTTATTCATCCAAAGCAAAACAAAAATCCCAATTTTAACATATTGTTGCTCCCTGAAGAGACTGGAAAAGTCAAGCATGTTTGTTTCATTTTAATGCTTGATCTCTTAAATAAGCCGGCAAAGAAATGACATATTTTGATTGAATTTATCAAATGTTTATTATTTTCTGCTACCAGTTATTCAGAGTTATTATGGCTCTATAATTCAGTAAACATGTTCTGATGTAAACAACTGTGAAAATTGCATTTTTGAATGCGCCAACTGTGCCCACAACATAAGAAGAGGCAGTAATTTATTACTCAGACTAATAATTAGAAGTAATTAACTACTAGAAGCAATTAGAAATAGTAATGTATTCCTTAACATAATGTAATGAGCTGGTTTGTCAATGCATGTTTGAATATTTAGCAACCAGTAATTACTTTTAGAGGCAAGGAAGAAATGTGGCTGTTTTGTTAACAATCCGAGATGCGAGGCACATGTGTCAGTCTGGCCCATTAACATGGAGATTCGACAAGTCACTGGGTAGAATCCTGCTGAAAATGAGAGTTCGAGGATACACTTGGAAAGAAATTGTCTCAGGGGGCTGGCCCCGTGGCCGAGTGGTTAAGTTCGCGCGCTCCGCTGCAGGCGGCCCAGTGTTTCGTTAGTTCGAATCCTGGGTGCGGACATGGCACTGCTCATCAGACCACGCTGAGGCAGCGTCCCACATGCCACAACTAGAAGAACCCACGATGAAGAATACACAACTATGTACCGGGGGGCTTTGGGGAGAAAAAGGAAAAAATAAAATCTTTAAAAAAAAAAAAAAAAGAAATTGTCTCAGGATTTCACATTTTTTCAATCACGGAATGAGTATTTATTGAGTATCTGCTAGGTATTATGTCACCCATGCTAGGCATGGGTGACATAAACATGAGTGAAATAGACACAGTCCTTCCCCAAAAGAGGTCACGCTTTAGAGAAAGACATAGACAAATGTGGTATGTAGCATGATGGGGATACATAAGGTGCTAAGGAAATATAGCCTAGAGAAGGGCTTTTTGTTTTGTTTTTAGTGCTCCTCAGCATTCTCTGATTGGCATGTACACCGAGGCGTTGAGTAGATGAAGAGCAGGGAGAAGAGTCTATGGCATGAACAAAAACACAGATGAAAAGCCCCTGAATTTGGAATGAGCTGGGCACCTCCTTGGAACTAAAGAAAGACCCTGAAGCTTGGAGCAGACGGAGCAGGAGAAAGCACCGGTGTTGGCAGGGTGCCCTCCTGCATGGCTACCCCAGTCACGTTCTTCACCTTAAGAACGATACAGGAGCATTGAAGGGACCTCAGCCAGGCAATGACACAATAAGATTTGCCTTTTTAGAAGATCTTTCTGGCAGCTATTCAAGATAGAATGAGGGAAGGAGAAGAGGATGTGTGGAAGCCAAATAGCACTAATGAGCAGTTCAGTTGAAAGGGATGGTAGCTTTAACCACAGTGATGGCTGTGGGATGGAGAAGTAAAGCCTGAATCACGAACATTTAAGGGTAAAATTGGGAGCGCTTAAAGATGATTGAATAAAAATAGTGACAGCAAGAGAAGGGAGCTGACTGGTAGAGATGGATGGTCATGGAACCATGAACTGACCTAAGGAGTACAAGAGTAGCATCTGGTTGTCCCGTTGACTGGCAGCGCTTTTTGGGACGTGTTGAGTTTGAGGTGTCCAAATGCATCAAAGGGAGCCGGTAGAGCAGGCAGAGTGTATACCCGTCTGGAGCTTGGATGACAGGCCTCAGCTAGAGTTACGTATTTTGGAGCCTCATCGGCATATAGGAAGAGATCTACCTGAACAAGAATTTAGAGTGAGGAGGAAATCCAATCTAGAACGGAACATGGAGAAACTCCATCTCCACAACTCCAGCAGCTGAGCACTTTGTGTCCCTTCCCAAATCTCCCAGCTATTTCTCAGAATCCCCAGTGCTGACTCAACAGGGCTGATAGGTCTTCAGCCTCAGCCCCTTCAATGATATTCTCTGCTCACAAGTCTTTGGAGGGAGGCAACTCCGCTGCTGCTGCTGGTACCACGTTATCAGAACTAAATATTGCTTTTCTTCCTAGGGCCTTCTGTTGCTCCCAAAGCTGCAGCCCCCTGAGTTAACCAACGGTCCTGTGCTCTCCTTAGTCTTCACTGTGTTAATGCATCCACCCTAACCTCAATGCAGGAATGGGAATGCCCTCCTCTGAAACTCTGGAGCATGCATTCTCTTCAGCTGGAACACACTGCGTGCTCTCTACCTAAGGATCGGGCATAGTCCACACAGCAGGCATAGGGAATGGATGCCATGCTGGTCTCTCAGGATTCTCTTGTCTTATCTGTCCTAAAACCTTCCACTCGTGGGGCTCATGCACATAGAAACCTGAGCTGGGGCTGGAGGCCTGTTGACCAGTTCACTGGACAAAACCAGTCTCTGCAACCCAGTTTGTTTCAGCCACACTACCTTTCTGGAAAAAGCCAGTGGTAATACTCTGGTTTAGAGCCAATACCAATGAAATCAACAGGCATTTCTATAATGTTTGGAGTTTAAGAAACCAGCATACTTTTTCTTATTTAATTTCCTTAACAGTCCTATGATGGATGTCATTATCCTCATGACACAGGTGAGGAAACCAAGGCTCAGAAAAGTAAGGTTAATCATGAGAATCACACAACTAAGGTGGCAGGACAGTGACTGAAAATCACGTCTTGTAACTAAATTTTGTACACTTCTTATTACACCACATTCAAACCTGCTCCAGCTGGAAAAATTATTGATAAAAGATTTCATAGATGCATGTCACCACACTATGTGAAATCTGAACCACATATGATGGGATTTTCCAGGGAAAATGAGGATAAGAAAACTTCTGATCACATCTAGTTGTGAAAATATTGCAAAATTCAGGGGCAGAGTCATAACTCCAGAAGCTGTTGGGAGGACTGAGAGACGGTAAAGCATCCTAAATTCAGCAACAAAAACAAGTAAAAAGCAAATTGTCTAGATCTCCATTTGTTGTTGCAGTATTAAGTAGAAAATTAATTTGAACTGTGTTTCCAAAGGGTGCTCCACCACTGGAAACAGAATCACTTAGGGTGCTTAATAAATGCAGATTCCCTGGCCCTTCCCCAGACCCACTGTCTGAGAATTTCTGGAAATGGGATCCAGTAATTTGCATTTTATGTTCAGTGATTCTTTTCATCCTAAAGCTAGAAAACTACTGAAATAGGCCTTTGCAAAACTGACTGTTAGCCTGGTAGCAGAAAATGAGAACAGCAGCTGGGTGCAGGACAAACTAAGTTTTAATATAATGACTTTCACAGCAAGCGTACGCCTTAGAGCCCTTGGAGAAGTTCTAATAAATAGAGGCAGGTGTTGTGGGAAAGAAAACTGAATTTAGCTGTGTACATTTTAAGTTCCTACTTTGCCAGATCACTTGGGAAAATCACTTAAATTCTGAGCCTCAGTTTCCTCATCTAAAAATGGTGAAATTAATTCCTGCCTTGCCAGTTTATTTTAAGCATTAAATAGGATTCACAGGGTGGAACTCTGAAGAGGGTAAAGTTCTTTGAATAGAAGAGCTCTGTACCTTTTGTTTGATGTATGTTTTTGTGAGTTCTCATCCATAGATCTCCATAGTCACCACTAGTAGGACCTCAGCTATTTGCAAATGTCAAAATCAAGTCCATGACCATGAGGTCTTGACAAGTTGAGTCCCCAAGGCCACGGAGGGCAGTTTCCTACTTAATTTTGTTTCAAAAGATGGATGGCAGCAGGATATCAAGCTAATTGCTGCCAGGACAGGAAACTGGTAAGAGCCATGTAAACTTTCTCTCTTCGTCCCTCAGTATCCTCATTATATCTTCTCCTGTTGGCTCCAAAACTGGGCCCTACTCCAGGCACTCTCCCCCTTAAAACAAAGATTATTCTCTGAAAAGCAAAATTTTTCTTTATGTATTTTCTAAATGATATACTAAGACATAGATCTTGTGAAGTGCTTCTTAATTATCTTGCCCTAGAACATTTATTATTATAATATCTATTGGACTACAACACATTGAGGTTGATTCTCCTGTAAGAACAGCCATTAATTAAAAGAGAAATATCGTTACTCCATCCTAGCTTGAACTGGTTTTCACTTCCTTTTTACTTGCCCAGTGTTTCATCTTGTCCTCAAAATTTCTTTGTGTGTGTTCCATTTCCATGGTCAGTCAGTAAGCATTTACTCCTAATGAATCCTGCTTCTGAGAGTGGTTGGATCATTCCACCCCAAAATTCTCCTTATCCCCTTCACTGTCCTTTCTTGGCACTAAGAATGAGTTTAATTCAACTAGTTTCCTAGGGAGGCAGGTTAAACGATCCAGCATGTGGTTTTATGGATATTAAGAAGCTAAGAGTCTTGGAAAACTAAAGATGGAAGAAGAGAAGGGGAAGAAGGAAGAAAAGAACTTGCCTGTACCAAGCACCTTCTACATGAAAAGCACTAAGCTAAGAACTTTAGACTCATTGCTACGTTTAATTAAAATCCTACTTCCCTCCCAGCCCACTGCAAGCTTTAATCTTACTCTCTCCCAAAATGTCCCACATTTGGCTGCACTTAGAGTGGAAATTTCATTTTGCTGGAAAATCCATCCAAGGAATGACAAAGTGAATTTTTTCTTTAAGAACACAAACTGAACTTCCCCATCACACCCACTTATGCACTATCATTTACTCGCCCCCTTGGGCAGGCATCATGTAAACATATGCAGAACGATCTGTTACAGAACATCTTTGTGGATACTTAAACCGCTGACTTTGCTATGATGACTCTGAGTCCACTCATAGTCAACCGTAATGCTGGAAGGACGCTTACAGATCATCTAATTCATTACCCATTCCCTCACTTTAGAGATGAGAAAATTAAGGGCAGCATGGCAGATTGACAGCCCCTATAACTTTTCTATTTTTCTGTGCATCAGCAGGTACTTAAAAGAGTGGAGAAATTCCTAAAATGCACCCACAAAGAAGAGGTGACTGTATGATATTTCTAGGGCTTCTATTTAACCTTCAAGTAAAACCTATTTGAATTGTTTATATTGATTTACCTGGTTGTTTACATTGATTCTGAGAACCACTCAATACCTTAGTCTTGAGCAGAATTGAGATGAGTCCAAACCACAGCAGCATTCGAGTAACCAGTGAGCAAAATTGGCATGTCCTGCCCCAAAGCTGAAACCACAGTCACTTTAGCTCAGCCTCAAAGGATTTGCCCTTCCCAACATTATTTCCATTCTTCAGGCATTGTCAAATATCGCTACACAGTGTTCGGGAGTAAAAAGAGAGCAAAGATTGTGGGGCGATCTATGTTTTTATAATAGAGAAGTGGAGGCCTGATGACGCTGAGAGCCAATGACAAAATGGAACCAGCCTCATAATTCTTGGGCTAGAGTCTTATTTTCCAAAAGTTTCCTCACTGAAGGAGAGAGGACTCACTGCCTGTTCAAGTCAAGGGTCGTTTGGTGACAGGGAAAGGAAATCCACTGAAGCTATTCCGAGAGCACCTGGAGTCTTTCTTGGGAAGACGTAACAGGGAACCTCGCAGAAAACCTAAGACTTAAACAAACACAGATCTCCCAGGCCTGGAGCAAGGAAGTTGGAAACTTCAGCGACTCTTTCTGTCTCTGAGAAGCCAGGTAGTCTTTCTAAACTCTGCTTCTCAATGGCATCAGCTCCGTTCTCTCTCAGCTATCTTCTCTGAGCAGGACCCAATCCAATACCCAAGGCTCAACTCTGCATGACTTCCAGATAAGCATCTTTACTATACTGACACGTCTGTGTTTCTTCATTCACTGGTACAGTGATTGACCTTGGGTATGTCTTTCTCTGGTCCAATCAGCAATTGCTGGTGATGGGTTATGAGGCACATAGGGAAAGCAATTCCAGGGGTTGAGTATGAGCAGATCAAACTAAAAGGGGAAGTTGGCATGGAAAACTGATTGCCACCCTTAATGCAACATGCGACTATGTAAGTGGATTTTCTAAGACCAGTCATTCATGATTTCCTCCTCCCCTCTTGCCTCTGCTTCTCCTTTTCCTAAAATTCCCAAGGATGAAAGAATTTGGGATAGGCTCAAAACAGGATTTGGAATTCCCCTAAATAAACAATAAGATCATGACTCATGGACATAGAAAAGATATCTGCTTCCTCTAACACACACACACACAACACACCTATCCCAAGTACTCAGCAGATACAAATGCATTGGTAAACACTCTACAAATGTTCACTGAATGACAAACAAATGAATAAATGAATCAAGGAAGGAAGGAGTAAATGAATGAACGAACAAATAAAATGTGTATTTGTATAGATGTGAGTTCTTACCACCGGTAGTATTACAAAGTTTTAAAGAAATGTTTTGCCCACGTGTGTTTAACTGCTCTTCCCTTCCATTGGTGTAATATGGAGAAGCAACATAGCATAGAGATGAAGAGCATGTACTCTGGAGACAGACTTCCTGGGTTGGATTAGCATGACCTTGGACAATTTACTTAACTTCTCTATGCCTTCCCTTCTTCTTCTAGAGAATGGGGATAAAAATAATAGCATTAACCTTATAAGGATGGTATGAGGGTTAAAAGAGTTAATGTACGAAAAGTTCTTAGAAGAGTTTCTGGCATAGTAAGTGCTATATAAGAATTCATTATAAGGGGCCAGCCCCAAGGCTGAGTGGTTAAGTTCACACACTCTGCTTTACTGGTTTGGATGCTGGATTGTGACCTACACATTGCTCATCAAGCCATGCTGTGGCAGCATCCCACATAGAAGAACTAGAATGACCTACAACTATGATATACAACTATGTACTGGGGCTTTGGGGAGAAAAAAGAGGAAGATTAGCAACAGATGTTAGCTCAGGGCCAATCTTCCTCACCAAAAAAAGCATACTTTAAAAAGAATTCATTATAATTAGACTAGATGAGTTGTTTCCATAAATTCAATTAATTCAACAAATGTTGAATTATTATTGAATTACTGAATATTTCAATATTGATATATGTGCATCATAGATATGTTTGCATATATGTGTGTACATATATGTATGTATATGTACACCCATATATCACATATGTGCAGACACGTGTGTGTATCTATCTATCTATCTACACAGTGTGACCTTACAGGATTAGTCAGGGAACTAGATGAGGGAGATAACACATAAGCAACTAACCAAAGAGGTTAAATTAAAAAGAGAAATCCTACATAAAAGTTCCCATAAGGTTATGAGAAATAAGAATCAGAGATTAATTCTACCTGGGAGTTTGTATGTATATTCATGTATGGTTCAGAAATTCCAATGGTTAGGAAAGTTTGCCAGTTTGTACAAGAACTGACATAAAACCTGGATTGACAAGAGCCCACCCATGAGATGAGGCAGGTGTGAGAGACAAAATAGGAGTGGCAAAGGCAGTTTGTAAGGCTTAGGGATGATTTGGAACCAAATCCTGACCTGAGAATCATAGGGCCTTATCTGGGAGGTTCAAGTTGGATTTGATCCAAAGGTAATAATGCATTCCTCTCCAATTAGCATCCTGGGTAGAGCTAATTTTGGCTGAGACAAGCCCAAAAGGTGGCCAGATACTAAAATCAATGAACAGCACTTCCTGGCTGGGGATAATGAGCTAACACTGCTGCTTCCCAACGCTCCTTCTCTCACAACCTCCCACAGCCTTTCCTCACCCCATTTGTTCGGCAAATTCCAATTGCAGCTATTAGTAGTAATGTATTGATCTGGGAGGCAATGCCTGTGGAGAAGCCCTTTCTCCTTGTCTCCATAGAAATACAATGACATTGTTCTACGCCTCCTCAAATTTAGCTGAGTTCTTTACCTTCTCCTTGCGTTCATGAACTTCAGAAGAAATTATCTTCCTTAGACTATGGTCACCGTGTGGGGTTTCTTCGTGGGGTTCCGGGGATGAGTTTGTGTAAATAAAAACTTGTTTTCTAATTGATTCCCAAGGTCATTTCTAGACTGCTACATCCTTATTTGAAACTGATCTGCCGTGAGCGTTCGCTCTGAGTGTCTTCGTCTCAATCTCTAAAGTTTATCAGGGTCTGAAAGAAGAAATCACAATGTATTTAAGAACTACATATTTAAAAATGTCTCCATCTCATTTAACAGAGTCAGAACAGAAGGAGTTGGCCTGAAGGCTTGAGAAAAAATTGTAAAAATTGTTACAAGTCCTCATTCAAAAACAAATATCATCTAATGGAAACAACATGGCTTCTAGAAGTCAACACACTCAGCTCTGCCAATTTCCACCTGTGTGGCCCTGGATGTGTACCTTAACAAACACCCGCCTCAAACGGCTAATATGAAAATTCAATTAGATAATGTTTGTAATGTATCTAGCTCAGTAAGCGCTCCAAAGTTTTCCTCCTTTTCCTTGTCCCTCTTGTGAGAAATGAAATATTTAGCAGCAACTAAGGAACTAGAGAATGGAGATATGGCTGTGGTGTGACCCAGGGAAAACGTGGTAAATTTCCATTCATTACTCATTCAAAAGATCTTTATTGAGTTCCTACTTGGAGTGTTTTTCAAACCCATTATTGGATGTTGTGGGACACAGAAAATTGAAACATGGCTTCTACCCTCAAGAAGCTTAAAATTGAATACGTGATAAAAGACACATAGGCAAAACATTAAGGTATATGTCAGATCATGATTTGTGATCTAGAAGAGGTACCAATTATTACTTTGGGATTTCAGAAAATAAGAAATGACATATAGTTGCTACAGATGAAGAAGGAACTGTGGGCTGGAAATAGAAACACACAGGTGGTCTGACAAAGCATTTAAACTATGCTTGAAGGACTGACTTAGGACCCCTGACAGGAGATTCCACCTGGAAAGGATGCATAAAAGCATAGCTAAACTTCCAGGTGTTGAGGGCCTACTATGAGCCAGGTGCTGTACTAAACACTTTTCAGACATTTTCTCATTAATCCTCACCCTACTACTGCAAGGAAGATCCTATATCTCCTGTTCACAGAAGAATAAATCATCTCTGAAACATTAAATGACTTCCCAGTCATCACACAGTTAGTGAGAACTGGAGCCAGAATTTAAGTTCAATTTCTCTGACTCTTAAGTGCCTGCTCTGAATCACTGCACTATGTACAGAAGAAAAGAAATGCAGGAGGTGTACAACAAACAAGGAATAGCCCAACTTGACTGAAGTTTAGAGTATCTAAACATCAACAGTAAGAGACACATAGAAAAGAAGAACAGGGATAAACTCGAGAAAACCCTCAAATGTTAGCTTAAGAATTTTGGCCTTTGTTTTGTATTTCAGAACTAATTTAGGCAATGGATACCAGAAAGATAGCCTGCATGTTTTCCATTAAGGAAGGCTTCAAGCACAAAGACAAAAATGTGAGAGAAAGAGAACAAGTAGGAGATATGTAGCAGGAATTTCCTCTTATTTCAGCAAATGGATCAATCAGGATAGATTAAGTTATGTGCCAATTACAAATAACCACAAAATATCAGTGGTTTAAAACGATACACTTGCTCACATTGCATGTCTACTGAGGGCCAGCAAGAAATCTCTTCTCCATATCACCTCACTCTAGGACCTTGGCTGAGGGAGTGGCCACCAATGACAACTCTAGCAAAGGGCAAGAGAGCTCTGGATGGTCTTACAACTTCATTTAAAAGCTCCAGCCAGAAGTAACAGGCATCACTTCCATCCCAAGTCATGGTCCCACTTGACCACAAAAGGGTGCAGTCCTAGGTTATGCCCAGAAGTAGAAGAAGCGGACTCCTTAGCAAACTGAATTAATGACTATGCCAGCAAGCCCAGGTCTGAAACTGACTGGGGCTATGTGAAGATCTCATGTGCTGTCATCCTTAGGAATGACTGCCTGATCTGGAGAAGAAAGGACACTTTCTGGGGAGGGTGAAACAAAAATGTAATCTCACACCACCCCTTAGACTTGAATGAGCATTGATGTTACTTTATTGTCTTTAGTATGGTAAATATTGAAACCATAGGGTAAAATGCTCAAGTAGGAAACTAGGACTCAGAAGGGGAATGTTAAGTATAAAGAGGAACTCTAGACTCTCTGGGCCTTCTGTCTTGTGTCTGGACTTCAACGTACAGCTAAAAATGCTTCCCTGGAGGGTAAGAGAGGAAAGAACTCAGCCAAGAGAAGAAAGGTAGAAAGCTCATTCAAGGGCAGTCTGTAGGGGAGTCCAGATCATATGGATTCAGGTTATAGCACGTGTGTTTCCAGTCTGTTACCCCTGTGCACATAGTAGCATATTGAATGTTTATATGGGGCTCAGCTGAGTGGTTCGTATACTCATCTAGCTAGTGGGCATCCAGGCATTGGAGTGATTGCATTCTGTCAGTGGATCAGCTCAGGGCTGGACTCAGCTCTCTCCCACCCTCTCCATGTAGTCTCAAGCCTTCTTCTTTTTTGTGTAGCCTCTCCCTGTGGCTTCTCCCCATGATCTCTCCAGTAGGGTAATCAGATTTCTTACATGGTAGCTCAGGGCTCCAAAGAAAGCAAAAGCAGGAGCTTCCAGGCCTTTGTAAGACTTAGGCCTGGAACTTACATGGTGTAATTTCATTGCATTCTGTTGGTTAAAGGGATTCACCAGGCTAGCTTCCATTCAAGGGGAGGAGACTAGTCAGGGATATGAATAAAAAAGAGTATGGGTCTATGGTGGCTATCAATGTAACAGATCATCACAATATGCTTGAAAGGTAATATTCTTACAGCCACAGCCTCTTCACCCCCTAGAAATCTGAACGTTTAGAAAATATAGGGATGGGCCTTAAGAAGAGATCCCATGACTACGCTCTAAGAGACTTTGCCCATACCCCTCACCCTCTACCACAAACGCTCTACAATAGTTAGAGAAATCAGTTTGTGTGCCTTCTCAGAAAAGTAAGCTAGCTTTCCCCACATCCTTGCAAGAGAGCACACAGTCTCTCCGCAGGAGAAATGAGAAGAATAATGCCTGGTGACTCACTTTGGTAAGCACTCTCAGAAACAAATTACCGAAATGACTCAGTCCTGGCTTCATGAATCCTAGGATGGAGCATATCAGAACTGAAATGAAGGATATTAAGGAACAATAACAGGAATTCGTGAGTGGAAAGGAACACAACTTTTGTACCCACAGATGGCCCAACAGTTCAAAGCTGCCATATCCCAAGGAGAGTTACAAAACCAGGGTAAAGAAGGGAGAAGCCACCACCACCTCTATAGAAGGGATTTGAACTTGAACATGACAAAGCAGGGGGGTAGAAACAGAGATGTGAGAGAGCAGTTTGGTTTATTCGATGAGGTTGTTTTGCAAATAAACCCAATTACACAATTTATTGGATTGTCCTGATACTCTCATTTTAGAAATTCTTTATCCTTTATCTTCAACCTGTGAGATCTTAGTGACTTTTTGCTTTCTTATTTGAAGAGTTAAGATTAATAACTACTGTCAATGCTTCTCAAACAGCCACATAGGAGATCAGACCCACCTTCTAAAGCCTGAAACAATTGGGTATTCCTGTGCCTGGGACTGGTCCCACCCAGCTGCAATCCTGAGAGAGTTGGCAACAACTTTGCAAGCCAGAGGCCTAAAGCAATTGTAAGCCCCTGAGCCTAGCAACTAGCCATGCTGTGGGCCTACTCATTTATCAGAAAAATTGCAACAGGAATGTGCTATTAGGCCTTACAGCCAACTGTGCTGGGTCTTCCTATGCCCAATAAAGTGAGTGAAGGATCCACGGCAGCCACATACAGCTGAGAATTACAACCAGCTGACCAGGGGTACAGTCTAGCCTCCCTGGGCACCTGCAGCAAGAACAACTCTGCCACAACAGAAGGACACATGTAGCCCACACAGGGCTCACTCCTGGAACAATTGGAACTGATGATAGGGGGGAAGCACACTGCTAGGCCTCATAATGCATCTCTTACATAAGGCCACCTCTGCAAGATCAGGAGATGCAGCTGACCCACCTAATATACAGATATAAGCTCAGAGAAAGAGGCAACATGAGGAGGCAAAGGAATACATTCCAAGTAAGGGAACAAGACAAAACCCCAGAAAAAGAACTAAATGAAACAGAAATAATCTACCTGATAAAGAGTTCAAACAAAAAGTCATAAGGATGTTCACTGATCTTGGGAGAAGAATGGATGAGCTCAGGGAGAAGTACAACAAAGAATTGGAAAATATAAAAAAGAAGCAATTAGAAATGAAGAATACAGTACTGGAAATGAAAAAGTCACTAGAGGGACTCAATAGCAGGGTAAATGATACAGAAGAACGGATCAGTGAGCTGCATGAAAGACTAGAGGAAATCACCCAAGCTGAACAGATAAAAGAAAAAAGAATTAAAAAGAACAAGAACAGTCTAAGGGACATCTCAGACAACATCAAACCCACTAATATTTGTATTATAGGTGTCCCAGCAGGAGAAGAGACAAACAAAGGGGCAGAGAATCTATTTGAAGAAACAATAATTGAAAACTTTCCTAACCTAGGGAAGGAAAGAGATATCCAGGTACAGGAGGCACAGAGAATACCAAATAAGATAAACCCAAAGAGGCCCACACCAAGACACATTATAATTAAAATGTCAAGAATTAAAGAAAGAGAGAGAATCCTAAAAGCCACAAGAGAAAGGCAACACACAAAGGAAACCCTACAAGGCTATCAGCTGACTTCTCAGCAGAAACCTTACCGGCTAGAAGGGAGTGACACAATATATTTAAAGTGCTGAAAGGAAAAAACCTTCAGCCAAGAATACTCGACCTGGCAAGGTTATCATTCAGAATGGAAGGAGAGATAAGAGTTTCCCAGACAAGCAAAAATTAAAGGAGTTTATCACCAAGAAACCAGTTTTACAAGAAATGCTAAAGGGACTTATTTAAGTGGGAAAGAGAAGACCACAAATAGGGATAAGAAAATTATCCCCCAAAAAAGGAAATAAAATCACCGGTAAAGGCAAAAATACAGTAAAGGTAGCAGAAAAGAATGCCCACTGTCACCGCTCTTATTTAACATAGTATTGGAAGTCCTAGTCAGAGCAATCAGGTAAGAAAGAGAAATAAAAGGGGTCCAAATTGGAAAGGAATAAGTGAAATTGTAACTATTTACAGATGACATGATTTTATATAGAGAAAACCCTAAAGAATCCACCAAAAAACTTTTAGAAGTAATAAATGCATACAGTAAAGTTGCAGGATACAAAATCAACAGGCAAAAATTATTTGCATTCCTATACATTACCAATGAATGAAGCTGCAGAAAGAGAAATCAAAAATACAATCCCATTTACAATTACAACAAAAAGAATAAAATACCTAGGAATAAACTTAACCAAAGTGGTGAAAGATTTGTACACTGAAAACTATAAAACATTGTTGAAAGAAATTGAAGAAGACACAAAGAAATGGAAAGCTATTCCGTGCTCTTGGATTGGAAGAATTAACATGGATAAAATGTCCATACTTCCTAAAGCAATCTACAGATGCAATGCAATCCCTATCAAAGTTGCAATGACATTTTTCACAGAAACAGAATAAGAATCCTAACATTTATATGGAACAACATAAGGTCCCAAATAGCCCAAGGAACCATGAGAAAAAACAACAAAGCTGGAGGTATCACACTCCTTGATTTCAAAATATACTACACAGCTGTAGTTACCAAAACAGTATGATACTGGCAGAGAGATCAGTGGAACAGAATCAAGAGCCCAGAAATAAACCCACACATCTATGGATAGCTAATTTTTGACAATGGATAAAAGGAAGTCTCTTCAATAAATGGTGCTGGGAAAACTGGACAGCCACATGCAAAAGAATGAAAGTAGACCATTATCTTATACCATACACAAAAATTAACTCAAAATGGATTAAAGACCTGAATGTAAGACGTGAAACTTCTAGAAGAAAACATAGGCAGTACGCTCTTTGACATCGGTCTTAGCAGCATATTTTCAAGTACCATGTCTGACTGGACAAGGGAAACAATAGAAAAAATGAACAAATGGAACTACATCAAACTAAAAAGCTTCTGCACAGCAAAGGAAACCATCAACAAAACGAAAAGACAACCTAACAATTGGGAGAAGGTATTTGAAAACCACGTATCTGATAGGGGTTAATATCCAAAATTTGTAAAGAACTCATACATCTTAACAACAAAAAAACTAACAACCCAATTAAAAAATGGGCAAAAGATCTGAACAGACATTTCTCCAAAGAAAATATACAGATGGCCAAGAGGCACATGAAAAGATGTTCAATATCATTAAGTATCAGGAAAATGCAAATCAAAACTACAATGAGAGATCACCTCACTCCCGTCAGCATGGCTATAATTGACAAGACAGGAAACAACCAGTGATTAGATGGATGGTCAGAAACGGGTTACTAGACGTATTAAAGTTCATTCTACTTCACAGTAATACCCATTGTAACTTTAACATTTCCAAGAGTAGAATGAGGAGCATGTCTCCACACCACCACCTTTCTCACACAACATAAGACCTCTGTCTGAGAGCTCAAGCTCTGACAACAGGAACATGGGGATTTTATAATGATTATTGTGTCACTTGGGGTCCCAGCAGGAAACAGAATTCCATTCGAAAGGATTTAACAAAAGATAATTTACAACCATTGATAGAATTAAAAGAACCAATTAATCTGGAGGCACTCAGAGCCTAGCAATAACGATAAGCCATCATCATCCCTTTGGCTGAGGGACAAAGGGAGGAAATAATGTTACCATAGTCTGGCGAGAACAGAAACCATGGAGAAGAAAACACTTTGCAGAAATTCTGGTGTAGAAGGATGCAGCCACTATCCCAACTGCAACACTCAAATAGAGAGGGAGCATGGATGTCAATACCCCAAAGCTTCTCTGCTCAAACCCTCCAAACTCTCCAATCTCCCAGTGGCGTCTGTCATTGGCTGAGTCAAACCATAGGCCAGAGGACAATGGAGCCCTTAATATAATCCAAACAAACCAGTCTCCAGGACACCAAGAGCTCAGCAGGAAGGGGAAAAAAAAAATGGTTAACAAGAGTTGGGGGTAGGCATCAAATGGAAAATAATTAGCACAATCATAAAAATGGGGGTAAGGGAATAACTACCCTGAGCCACAGTTGTAGTAATGAGAGTACAGTCAACTCTTAAAAACACTTAAAATTATATTAAAAAAAATTCATGGAGGAA
Organism: Equus asinus; assembly: GCF_041296235.1. Lineage (NCBI taxonomy): Eukaryota > Metazoa > Chordata > Mammalia > Perissodactyla > Equidae > Equus > Equus asinus. The sequence goes on along the minus strand of NC_091801.1, from coordinate 70,252,268 downwards.
AACACTGAAAGCAATCTTATTCACTCCATATTTCAAATTTATTATATATTACAAAAGAAATTATGGGTGGGGCTTAAGAGTCACTATGGAACCCTGCTTGAAGACCAAAAGATTCTAATTAAAGGGTCTAGCACCACTAAGCTGTGAAAATTTTAGCATGAAAAATAATTACAATCTTATGGCTAATTCAAACAAGCTGTACCTTAGAAACCTGTGCCATTAGTTCACAATGATACCTCAAAGAGGAAATTAAAAATAAAGTATGAAAAATTGCAGGTGTAAAATAAAAGAATGATGAATACAATAAGGTATGTTTAATTTTTTATTTTTAAGAAAGTTATAGTATAGATATCCATGAACATTTTGTTTCTTCTATTCAGTATATGTCTATTTATAAAGTTTCAAAATGTGCTATTTCTATCTTTGTTAATGGAGGAAGTGGATACAAAGAACAGTGAGTGAGACAAATACTCCTAGAGATTATATATAATAACCCAGTACATAAGTGGCTTAAATATGTTTCAAAATTATAAATGATTCATGTTCTTAAAGAGGAAAGTTAACTATGCAAATTCATTCTCTGCTCAAGAAGAAACCTCTGATGGCTAACTAAATAAAATAAAGTATATATTAGTAACATACATGTTTAGGAATACAAAGAGACCAGGTCAATATATCACAAAGTGGTCAATAGGTCGTGCAACATGGGCTAAGTGAGAGTTTAAATATACATCATGACTTCTACTTCTATCCATGAGGGAGTAAAGAGAACATGAAATTACCTTCCCATTGTAAACAAGATAACTGGAATATAAAAAACAACTATTTTGAGATATTGGACAACATATATAAAAGAACTGTAGTCTCTACAAAAATAGAAACAAATTAGGTGAGCCTGACCACTGTCCAGGCTTTGTCTGCAGGTAATTCTTGAAATGTGGCACAAGGGTGGAGAAGCCATACAAAACCTGACAGTCTTACTGAAGCAAAAAGACAGACATCAGGGTTCAAGAAGGCCAAGGTGACCAATTGGTGGGGCAGAGTACCTAAGAGGAAGAACCCAAACAGAGAAAGAGTTATGGAAGTCTACCTGAGTCTTAAGTGTTTGACTGAATGCGTCTGCACATGTATACAATGAAACTTCATGAGGTTGGGCAAGGAACAAATTCTAGAGAAAGAACAGTAAGTGGATAGTTGTAGGCCAAAAGATTCCAAGAGCTCACATAGGGCCAGGAATCATGTAAGACCCCCCCAGCCAAAACAGGGAGATCTCAGTGAATACATGAGGCAATGCGTAGAGACCCCAGAAAGCCATGCCTCAGAAATGGAGATAAATTAGTCCTAGAGTAATGGATGTTCTAGGTGCATCGTAAATACCTTAAAAGAAAATCTTGAAGGGATGAACTGGCTCTGCAAGTAACTTAACTTCCTGACAGAAGCAAACCTAACATTCTTAAAAGCAATGTAACAAAATCCAGCCGTCAACAACATGAATTTATTCAATCAAAAACTAATAGATATACAAAAAAAGCAAAAAATTGTGACCCATAGCCTGGAGAAATAGCCAATAGAAATAGACACATGATGGCAACAATGATAATATTAGCAAACAGGACATTAAGACTGCTATTATAAATATGCTTCATATGCTCAAGGATGTAGTGAGAAATATGAACAGAATGAGGAGAAAAAACGGAAGGTATTATTATCTAGAGGTGAAAAATAAAATAACAAAAATAGACGTTAAACTAGATAGAATTAACAGCATACTAGACCCTGGAGAAGAAAAGATAAATTATTTAAAGAAATATGGGCAAAATATTTTTCACGTTTCATAAAAACTATAAACCTACAAGTACAAGAAGTGAAAGAACCTTAAGTATGGTAAACACACACACACACACACAACTACACCAAGACAGATCATAACCAAATGGGTAAAGTCATAGAGAACAAAATCTTAAAAGCAGACCAGAAAAAAAAAGATACATTACATTCAGAAGAAGAAAGATAAGAATTACAACAATTTTCATATAATAAACTATATAAGCTAAAACAATGGACAGACGACATTAAAATGCTGAAAGATAAAAGAATATTCAGCCTAGACTTCTATACCCATTGAAAACACATTTCAAAAATGAAAGCAAAAGGGGCCAGCCCTGTGGCCGAGTGGTTAAACTTCCACGTGCTCCATTTTGGCAGCCTGGGTTCATGGATTCGGATCCTGGGTGGGACCTACTTCACTCATCAGTCAGGCAGTGGAGGCATCCCACATACAAAGTAGGGGAAGATTGGCACAGATGTTAGCTCAGGGCTAATCTTCCTCAAGCAAAAAAAAAAAAAAAAAAGGAGGAGGATTGGCAATGGATGTTAGCACAGGGCGAACCTTCCTAACACACACACACACAAATGATAACAAAAAAATACACTTTTCAGATAAGCGAAAGATAGAATTCATCACCAGCAGACTTGTGCTTCAAGAAATACTAACAGTAAATTCTTTAGGCAGAAGTAAAATGACACTAGATGTGAATTTGGATTTACAAAAAGAGCTAAGAGCCCCAGAGAGGGTAAATACATGACTAACTATAAAAGGCAATTTCCCAACTTTCAAAATCTTTAAAATACACTTGATAGTTTCACAGAAAAATAATAAATTAGCACGGGGCTTAAAATATACGTGCAAGTAAAATGTGTAATAACAATAGTACGAAAGATGGGAGGACGAAATTGAAGTACTGTTATAATTTTTATACATTATTTATGAAGTAGTATTATGTTACCTAAAGATGGACTACGGTAAGTGAAATCTTCATATTGTAAACCCTAGAGCAACCATTACAAAATAAAATAGAGCTGTAGCTAGTAAGTCAATGGTGAAAATAAAATAGAATTCTAAAGCACACATATATGGTACATGTAGAAGAAAAGAACAAGAAGCTGGAATTAAACCCAAATATATTAAAAATTGCATAAAATGTAAATGTCTACACATCCCAATACAAAGAGAATAAACTATACGTTTATATTAATACACGCAGAAAATATATTTGACAGACTTTAACACTTGATTTATAAGTAGAAAACAAAACCTCTCAGCAAACAGAAAAAGGAAACTCCTCAACCCTGTGAAGAATGTCTACAATAAAAGCTACCACTAATATCATATCCAATGGTGAAATACCGAACATCATATTTGGCGGTGGACGACACCGTGAAATCAAGAAGAAAAGCATGCCTGCTCTCAGCAGTTCTATTCAGCATTGTACTGGAGGTCCTCGCCATTTCAATAAGGCGAGGGGAAAAAAGGCATATGGATTGGAAAGAAATAAAACTATTTTCACGTACAGAAGAGATGTCATGTACAAATTTAAAAATCCTAAGGAACCTGGGAGAAAACCCACTAGAAACAAACAAAAAAAATTGAGCAAGGTGACAAGATAAAATGTCAGTATGTAAAAAGCAATTGGAAATTGAAATTTAAAAAGATACCATTTACAAGAGTATCAAAAAACTGAACTACTTAGGCATAATTTTTATGAAATATGTTCAAGACCTGTACACTTACATGCATAGTGGCTTTATTTGTAATCAACAAACCAGTAGCTGCTTGAGTTCAGGTCTGGGGTCATGATGGTCATTGACCAACAAAGGACACAAAGGAAATTCTGGGTAGTGATGAAAACATTCTGTGTATTCTAGGTATTGATTGTGTTGTTGGTTATTTGGTGTGCACATTTGTGAAAATTCATTGAACTGTACACTTAAAATGGATGCATTTTTTATATAAATTATATCAAAATAAAGTTGAAAATAGAAAAAAGACAAAAGTTTTTAAAAAGGAAAATATGGACGTGATTTCATGGGGGAACTATGAGATTGGAAATATAGAAGGTGTGGACCTAAAAAGCCATATGAGCATAGTTTATCTCTACTCATCAGTGATTGGTGTTTGAATACGCATGGCAAGGCAGAAGCTCTTGTGCTTTGAGTGAAAATCAGTTAATCTAAAATCTAAGCACTGGGATGGTTCAACATCCACAAATCTATCAACGTGATAGACCAAATTAACAAAATGAAGAATAAAAATCACAGCATCATTTCAATAGATGCAGAGAAAGCATTTGACAAGATACAGCATCCGTTTATGATAAAAACTCTAAATAAAATGTGTAGAGAAAGAAAACACCTCAACATAATAAAGGCCATATATGACAAACCCACAGCAAATATCATTCTCAATGGAGAAAAACTGAAAGCTATCCCTCCAAGAACAGGAAGCAGACAGGGATGCCCACTTTCACCACTCTTATTTAACATAGTATTGGAAGTCCTAGCCAGAGCAATCAGTAAGAAAAAGAAATAAAAGGGATCCGAATTGGAAAAACAGAAGTGAAACTGTCACTCTTTGCAGATGGCATGATTTTATAGATAGAAAACCCTAAAGAATCCACTAACAAACTTTTAGAAATAATAAATGAATATAATCAAGTCACAGGATACAAAATCAACATACAAAAATGAATTGCGTTTCTATAGACTAACAATGAAGTAGCAGAAAGAGAAATTAAGAATACAATCCCATTTACAATTGCAACAAAAAGAATAAAATACCTAGGAATAAACTTAACCAAAAAGGTGAAAGACCTGTACCCTGAAAACTATGAAACATTGTAGAAAGAAATCGAAGAAGACACAAAGAAATGGAAAGATATTCCTTGCTCTTGGATTGCAAGAATTAACATCGTTAAAATGTCTGTACTTCCTAAAGCAATGTAGAGATTCAACACAATCTCTATCAAAATTCCAATAACGTTTTTCACAGAAATAGAACAAAGAATCCTAAAATTTATATGGAACAAGAAAAGACTCTGAATAGCCAAAGGAATCCAGAGAGAAAAGAACAAAGCTGGAGGCATCACACTCCCTGATTTCAAAATATACTGCAAAGCTATAGTAACCAAAACAGCATGGTGCTGGCACAAAAACAGACACACAGATCAATGGAACAGAATCGAGAGCCCAGAAATAAACCCACACATTTCTGGACAGCTAATATTCAACAAGGGAGCCAAGAGCATACAGTGGACAAAGGAGAGTCTCTTCAATAAATGGTGCTGGGAAATCTGGACAGCCACATGCAAAAGAATGAAAGTACACCATTATCTTATACCATGCACAAAAATTAACTCAAAATGGATTAAAGACTTGAATGTAAGACCCAAAACCATGAAACTTCTAGAAGAAAACATAGGCAGTATGTTCTTTGACATCAGTCTTAGCAGCATATTTTCAAGTACCATGTCTGACTGGATAAGGGAAACAAAAGAAAAGATGAACAAATGGGACTACATTAAACTAAAAAGCTTCTGCACAGCAAAGGAAACCATCAACAAAATGAAAAGACAACCTAACAATTGGGAGAAGATATTTGCAAACCACATATCAGATAAGGGGTTAATATCCAAAATATACAAAGAACTCATATGTCTCAACAACAGAAAAACCAACAACCCATTTAAAAAATGGGCAAAATATCTGAACAGAGATTTCTCCAAAGATATATGGATGGCCAACAGGCACATGAAACGATGTTCAACATCATTAGCTATCAGGGAAATGAAAATCAAAACTACAACCAGAGGGGCCGGCCCTGTGGCTGATTGGTTAAGTTCGCATGCTCCACTTATGCAGCCTAGGGTTTCACCAGTTCGGATCCTGGGCACGGATGGCACCACTCGTTGGGCCATGTTGAGGTGGCATCCCACATACCACAACTAGAAGGACACACAACTAAAATATACAACTACGTACTGGGGGCATTTGGGTAGAAAAAGCAGGGAAAAAAAAAGAAGATTGGCAACAGTTGTTAGCTCAGGTGCCAATCTTTAAAAAAAAAACTACAAGGAGATATCACCTCACTCCGGTCAGAATGGCTATAATTAACAAGACAGGAAACAAGTGTTGGAGAGGATGTGGAAAGAAGAGAACCCTCGTACACTGCTGGTGGGAGTGCAAACTGGTGCAGCCACTAAGGAAAACAGTATGGAGTATCCTCAGAAAATTAAGAACAGATCTACCTTATGATCCAGCTATCCCACTGCTGGGTATTTATCCAAAGAACTTGAAAGCACAAATGCATAAAGATACATGCACCCCTATGTTCATTACAGCATTATTCACAATAGCCAACACTTGGAAGCAACCTAGGTGCCCATGAAGGGACGAATGGATAAAGAAAATGTGGTATTTATACACGATGGACTACTACTCAGCCATAAGAAATGATGAAATCCGGCCATTTGTGACAACGTGGATGGACCTTGAGGGTATTATGCTGAGTGAAATAAGTCAGAGGGAGAAAATCAAATACCATATGATCTCACTCATAAGTGGAAGATAAAAACAACAACAAACACATAGCAACAGAGATTGGATTGGTGGTTACCAGAGGGGAAGGGAGGGGGGAAGGAGGGAAAAGGGGGATTAGGCTCACATATGAGGGGATGGATTACAATTAGTTTTTGGGAGCCGAACATGATGTAATCTACACAAAATTCGAAATATATTATGATGTACATCTGAAAGCTATATAATGTTATAACCCAATGTTACTGCAACAAAAAATAAAAATTAAAAAAACAAAAAAAATAAAATCTAAGTACTGAAATCATGAGTAGTCAGTGAGATGTTCTTTTTCCTTTGTGTCTGTAAGATTACTACTTCCCTGGTTAGGTGTCGAAATATTATTATTAAAGGTTTAGAAAGATCCCCGCTAAGTAAAGAAATAACCTTTAGAAAATATACAATCAAATACAGAATTAACGAGGAAATGAATTGAAACCATGATAGTGAGATCCTACAATAGGTTTAAATGCACAATAATATGTTTTATGATATCTCTATTTGTATTTTGCCTACTGTTTCATATACGTGCAGCATTTAAAAGAATGTTATACTAAATTTGAAGATGCATTTAGTTATTTGAGAGAATTTAATCAAGTTTTAAAATGATAATGTTAATATTCATTAAATTGGTCTTCAAACTTTTGGTTCTTAGATATATGAATTTAACAAATTGCATATTAAATAAATTACAAATGTTAGTATTTATATCCATGTACAGAGAGCACCGCAGACATTAGAGTATTTACCAATACAGATGAGAAAAATAAACACATAGAAGTTAAGTAATTTGTTTAGCTCCACAGGGCTCTCTGACTCCTGGAACCATATCTTTCATAAGATGTTACATTCTCTCTCAAGACAAATGAGAAAAAGATTAAATCTATTCTAAAAAGAGAAAGACAACACAAGAAATGATTGAGAAATGGCACTGATGGTAAATGAGCAGGAATGACATAAGACAGTACAGTACCGCAGAAAAAACACTGGACCAGAGTCTGGGGAGCTGGATCCTTGCCACAGGATGACTACTCACTTGCTGAGTACTAGAACAAGAACAAGTAGTCCACCTACACAGATCATATGTCCTAGCAAAGTGCCTGGCTATAGACTTTCCACTTGAAATATAAATGATGAAATTGGTATTAGAGCCAATGACGTTGTTGCTCCCAAAAATACAAAGCAATAAGACAGAAAAAAAAAATTTTCAAAAATCAAGGCAACAGGAAAATAGACACAGATGAGATCAAAACAAAAACAAATACAAAGGAATTTGAGTCAAAGTGCAATGAAATGTAAAGTTCAACGATAAAATTTGTCTCTAAGCTTCCTGGAAGCCAAAGTAAAAAGGGAAATGACCAGCTATAAGAAATAATAATGCATAATGGTTAAGAGACCAAGCTTTGGAGTGAGACTCCCTGGGTTCATATCCCAAATCTACCACTTACTGACTGTGTGACCCCAGGTAGGTTTTCCTAACCCAGGTAGGAAAATAAAATAATAACAATAAATAATTCATAGGATCAGTTCAAGTATTTACAGAAGTTAATACTTGCTTGCCGTAAGTTAATTCATATACAACACAGTGCCTGGCATGTGGAAGTTGGTCAGTGTTAGATCTTTTAAATTTTACTTTTTTTTTTTTTTTTTGCTGAGGAAAATTAGCCCTGAGCTAACATCTGTTGCCAATATTCCTCCTTTTTTTGCTTGAGCAAGATTGTCCCTGAGCTAACATCCATGCCAATCCTCCTCCACTTTATATGTGGGTCGCCACCAGGGCATGGCCCATGAGTGGTGCAAGTCCATGCCTGGGATCTGAACCCTCAAACCCAGGCTGCCAAAGCGGAGTGTGCCAGACTTAACCATTTGTTTTGGAATGGTAACTCCAGCTGATTCTTGATTTAGCAGCACACTAAGAAATTTTACAACTCTTTAAGACGCCTGTATGTGCTCATTAATGACTCACACTTGCCTAGAAGCCCATAGCAATGACCAGCAAAGTGTTTTAAAAAACCAAAAATTCCCAAAAAACCTAGTACAGTGCCCCAGTCATAGCATACGTTCCATAAATGTTTGTTGAATTACAACGTATGGCACCGAGTACCAGTAATATTAATAAAATTAATAAAAGTTCACACATCCTTTTAACATCTCCCAAAGGGTTTTCTCAGATCTCTAGCATTTTTTCTTTCCTTTTGAAATCTTTAAAGACAGTATCTCCGATCCAGAAGAGAGATAATGAGGACATGAACTAAGGACTCCTTCACCCCTAAACCTTACTGAAATAACAGATCTTGTGTACGCATTTGGTGCCAAAGGTTGTCATTCAACAAGTATTTATGGCACACCTGCAATGTGGCAGGTTCTTCACTAAGTTCTGGAACGAAAAGATGGGAAAGACCATCTCAGTGTTAACAACATTGAGTGCCACGACTTCAAGGAGAATATGATCCAGTAGAAGAGACACGCCATATACACCAATAAACGTATTAGCATGAGGAACATCTATGTGCCATTAGAGCAGTACAGATTGAAAGCGCCACAGGAAGCCAGAGGAGGGTGAGATTATATGAGCCAAAATATGTGAAACCAAGTAATGAATGTGGAGCCTGCAGAGGGAAAGCCCATTCCAACTCTGCCACCCCGTGTTTTGTGTTTTCCATTTCAAGGATACTGCGAAGTAGGTCAGCAAAAACAAATTCTCTAATAGACCCTAATGAAAGTCTCAGACAATTGAAGTCTTTCTTTGGTGTTTGACACTTGTCCCAGGGAAAGCCTGCTATGTGTCAACTCTGATAGAGCACAACAGCCGATGTTAAAACATTCCATCTCCTCGAGTTGTCTTTGCAGAATGCACCCAATTCATCTTGGGTGAGGTGAAAGACGTGGTCGGATTTCTGAGTGATGAAATCGTTCAAAAGGAATCCAGCCTCCACATGCAAGATATTGTTATGTTAATATTTGATTCAAGGGAGTGGGGCACTAGTTATTAATAATTCAGTCATCATTTAATATCAGAGACGTGGAGTGTGCTCGACTGTTGTATTAGTTTACACATAAGAGTGACTAAGATGTAGCGTGTTATTGCCACTGGCATATTTCTTACGTTACATGATGACAGCATGGCTTATGAGGATGGAGATGATATGCTTCTGCTGCCATCCAGATCCATAAAACAATTGGGAGCAGCTAGACCAGCCCTACTGGGAGAGGTTGTACAGAGAAATATAGACTAGGATGCTGTTTTAGTCTGGATTCTTCCAGAAGAAGCAGTCCCTGACATGGGGATTCAATGCAAGCAGTTTATTCGGAAGGTAAAGAAAATACTAGCAGGGGAGGGGATGAGACAACAGAGAGATGGCAGCCACTTCAGGGGGCCCTATTAAGCCAGGTATCACTACGGGTGTCTGGAGTTCAATCCCACGGGGTCACTCTGACAATCAATGTAAAACACTTGCCTCTGAGTGTCACACACCCAAGGAATGAGAAGCTAGGGTGTTCATACAATAGTCCCCATTAGTGATTGGTTGAAAGCTGCCACTAAAAAGTGTAATTCCCTTGCACTTTCAACCCACCATATGAATAGGAATAACATGCCTCAGAGAAAAGGTCCTCAAGCACCAGGGATGTAGAGGTCGGCAGTTAGAAATGGGGGATGTGGCAAGGCACTGGTGGAATCTGCCACCATGTCACAACAACTGGCTCTTAATCCTGTCTCTGATACCCAAATAGACTGAAGGGAAGGGAACCGACATTTATTAGGCACCCACTACATGCTACACCCATTGCACATGTCATAACATCTAATCCCTAAAATAAAGCCATAGGCCATTTGTTCCAAGTGAATGAACTAGATATCAGAAGAATAAACAAACTTGGCCAGGCTAGCCCAGCCCCAGTAAGTAAGAGAGGAGTTAGACTCAATCTTCTCCAACCTCAAAGCCAGCACCTTCCCAATAAAAGCCATTAGACTTCCCCTGCGCAGCCTCATCACGCAATGCTAAGTCATTTACATGCAATCTGCAGATCTAAATTTTGGCTGGTGGTTTCCAGACATTCCCAGCTTTTGCTTCATTTTCCCCTGGCCTGGAATGCCTTTCTCCTTTAACATCTACCTGTCTAAGTTGGGCTGCTGGGGAATCTGAAGACAGCCTTCAAAGAAGACAGGACTTCGGCAAGCAGAGCTGGGCAGAAAGAGACCATTACACAAGGAAGAACAGGATGAAGGTAGTGCTGGTATTTTTAATGAGTCTCTTAAGTAATTCTGTCACACACCAGGGCTTGAGAACCACATCCACAAGCACAAACCAAGAACTGAGAATGTGCATGGATGCTGAGGAAAAACAGGGAGATTCCTGTGGCTGTAGCTGTGGAGGAGGAGTCTGACAGTTGGGCAGACGCCAGCACAAGATGGCCTTTGAAAGCCAGGCTATGGACGCTGGTCTCCTGCTGGGGACAATAAGCCCCTCTTGTGGATTTCTGAGCAGGGAAAGTGTCATACACAAAGTGGTATTTCAGGAAGATTAATCTGGCAGCCATGAACCAAATGGATTAGAAAAAAGGATTGGAACGGGGAATGCAGTAACAAAATATAAGGAGCTTTTAGAAATTTCCCTTGAGTCCCAGGAGTTTAAATTTCTTTACTGATTCATTTCTCCCTTTTCTATCTTAAATTAGGGACAAGCCAAGCTAACTTTGCTCAAGTCTTGAGCTTGGTTTCAGGTACTTACTATTGGCAAAAGACACTCAAAAAATTTCCTCTCTTGGCTTTGTGAAGTATAAAAATCTAGCCAGTCTCATTTCTCTTCTTTTTCACTCATCACTCTGCTTCATAAGAAACATTCAAAAAGCCTTTCCTCCTCACTATCAGAAAGTGGCTTTTTTTTCATCTCTATAGTGATAAGCTTTCAAAGCAGAGCTAAAAAATTCTGGTGTCTGGAGAGCCAAGATGCTAAACGTGGAAACCCATGATCTCATCTTGCCAGGTGAGTCACTAAACCTTCCCAGGTCTATCGACCCACAAAGCATCCTTCAGATTAGCATCTCACACGTACACATAAAGACCTGGCTTCTGCCTGTACCAATGCCCTGGATGATATGTCAGTCCTGCTGTTTATCCAAATAATGGGTTTGGTTCTCAGTCCAAAGAGCCATTAGGAAGACATCTCAATAAATGTAAAAGAACACGATTGTATTGTTACTCTGGGAATTTCTAAATGTTTAATAAAACTGTAATTTGAAATACCATGTCCATGTGGATGCCAATCAATGGGGCCACAGCCAGTACCCAACATTACCCTTTCACTACTGATGGAAGTCCAGCCAGCTTTTTGCTAGCTAGTGATTGGAAGAGACATTTATGGCATCAAATAAAGATTAGGATCATTTCGACTGGCAATTTTCCAGTTTAGCCAAAACTATAAAAAGGCCTAAATTGAGAATGGAGAAGTCATTGGTGTCAGAGAAATTAGATTAATATTGTTGGGACTTTTCAGGAAGCACCCAACTCATCTCTTCTTCAACTGATGCTGAACAAATTAAAAAGTAAAATAATGAACAGCAGGTGGAGGACCAAAATATCACCTTTCCTATTCTAACATATATGTCACCTCATTATCAAGCTACTGGCTTCCAAATTCTCTTTCCTGTACACGCTATAGAAATCAATAACTGTGCAGATGCTTAACAGCCCCCCTGCTAAGCCGGGACCCTATCTCTACAGATGTGTTTGGTACTCCTTTTGAAACAAATGCATTTTTAGTTTAAAAGTAATAAATTGCCTTTTATTTGAGTGATATGTAATTGAAATTGTTAGTTTCACTGTTGGTAAGTGTGAAAGATGGAAATGGGTATCCACATGGTCTGGAGGGGTGAGAAATAAGTTAGATGCTATGACAAGACCAAGCCCTTAATACAAGGCAGAAGACAAGACGTGCAAGAGGTTCTAATGAAAAGTGGCCCCTCCAGAGGACACAAGCACCTGATGCAGGCTTCCAAAGGATGCAGAAGAGACTCAAGCTAAGTGGATAGCAGAGGATGTGATATAGTTCAAGCTTGCTCATTCTCGCCATCCCAATCATTTAGGCTTCAGCTGTGACTTTCCCTAAATAAGCAACTCTAGAAGATTTAAAAAATGAAAGCATTTTGATCCATTTATTTTAAGGACAAACCCTTTTCCAGTCCATTGTAACATCCAACAGATGTATAGTGGCGATGGATTTGTTACCAGACTTCTTTTTGCAGAGCTACAAATGTGTGCGGCTAATTATATAACCACCTGCGGTTGTACAGATGGAAACATCTCAGCTCCAGCTGGAGCTCACACCAAGACTGGAAGATGCTTGGCAGTGGCAGTTACACACAGGCTTTGGCGGCTGACAACTGGAATGGTTTGGTCTGTTTTCCATTTTCAGGTTCCAGCTACAGCTCGGGTGGACAGAAGTTTCCGTGCTTTAAAATACTTCCGCAAGGAGCTGGGCTGGCTGGGCACGACTGGACTTTTTCAGTTCCCCAGCACCTGCTTATGATTCAGTTCTTTTTTGGATTTGACCAAAAGAAGTGGATTTATTTGATTTATTTATTATTTATTTTATTCCATTCTATTGAGCTGAAAAATATAAAAAGATAATTATTAAAGATAAGGGTCCCATTTTTTAGCTACGATAAGCATGGCTAACAGCGTGTACTCTTTTGAGAGAAAAGGAAATGAAGTCACGGGCACACTTGACCGGAAAGAAACTAGATAGAGTTAAGTCCAGACACTGGGTCTATTCAGGGATTTTCCACCACGTTCCACTGTTCTCTGCCTCTCAAGAGCTTGCTCTTGACATCTAGGGAATTTCATATTTCATTGACATTTGAGAATGTCTCCTAGATTATTCTATGAAGTTGTGACTGCTAGGAGCAGTAATATGGAGAAAGCAAGCTTCATTTGATGCAAACTCTTGAAAATCTGAATGTTGTAACAGACTGGCTTTTTCCTGCTTCTAAGGAGGCTCTTCTCAATGCTCTAAGAACACATCCACCAAGTAAAACAGGATAATAACCTCCCTCAGGTCTGACTGTGAAAGACAATGGGGATGTTAATTTTGTGTGAAACTGAGGTCTGCCTGCTTCTGAGATACTGAAAACCAGCTTGTGGTTTATCGCTTCTCTTTGAAACCGTTACTCCAACGCATAGCACAGAGCTTTTTGAAAACCACTAGGCAGTTTTGAAAACATGATAAGGTCAGGCTTCTGCTCATACCATCCTAATGATGTGAAGATGGAGAATAATCTGCCCGGAACACCCTTTGTAAACCGATCCTTGGGGAAATTGATGGTTTATCCAAGTACATTTAAGGCTTGCCAATTATATTCACTTTAGGTTTATCTATTCACATTTCTCTGGTAAAATCAGATGTTACTCCTATTAACAGTAATATTCTATTATTATAATTCCCGTTGACAAGATAAGAAATGTAAAGTCCAAAAAGACCATTAGATTTCCCTAAAGTTGCAAAGCAAGTGCTAAATTTATTAAACAAGAAAGCTATTAGACCGAGGTGCCCCTAATGCCCTGGAGGTCTATGTAAGCAAACTAAAATCTAAGCCTGTAAATGCCTCAAGGTTATGAAATCAAAACTCTAAGGACAACCAGTTGCAAACAGCCAACTAAACTTCAAGGTATCGCCAACGAAATAATTTCCTTTCTTCGCTTCTGCACTTTATGTAAATCTTTCCCCTGGCTCCCGTGGCAAAATGCTCCTAACTACTTATGGTTTGGCACTGATCAATTAAAATCAATTTTGGCTCAAATAACCTCTTTTTTTCCCCGACTTTTTGTTCCGCCACGTTTATTGTGATATAATTGGCATACAGCACTGTAGAAGTTTAAGGTGTAGAGCATGATGATTTGACTTACATGTATTGTGAAATGATTACCACAATAAGTTTAGCTAACATCCATCTTCTTATATACGTACCAAAAAAAAAAGAAAACCTTTTTTCCTTGTGACGAGAACTCTTAGAAGCTACTCTCTTAGCAACTTTCAAATACACCACACAGCGATGTTAACTATAGTTAGCACTTTGTACATTACATCCCCAGTACTTATTTATCTCATAACTGGACGTTTGCACTCAAACAACCCCTTAAAATTTTTAACATACTTCAGTTTATCTCTTAACACAAGTTAGAAGCAAAAGTGGAATTTCAAGGCTCAGAATTATCAATCTGTTCAAATCAAGCCGACAAAACGATATTGAACTGCTACCACAAGGCTAGCAATAAGGTAGACATTGAGGAATATATTAAAGAAAAATAAAATCAGCCTCTCTCCTTGACAAAAAGTTCTAATCTGAAAGAAGACACAACTTGAACACAAACAACTGGTAGAAAATACAAGACAGGAAGATTATCAAGTACAAAGCACTTTGAATGTCAGGAAATGAACATCTTCAATGTCTGCTGATTCTGCCTCTGACGTGCCTCTTTAGTCCCCTCCCATGACTGCACCCTGGCGCTTCAGGAGTCCAGTCCTCTCCAGCGTCCGCTGGATTACCAAAACTCTCCTCCATGCCCTTAGTATCCATCCGTTCTCCAAAATGGGCTCCTGATATCCAGTCCTGGTCCTTCTCTAATTTACTACCACCAAAATACTCTCGCTAAAACATATTCTCACTACGTAGGTTCTCTGATAAAACACTTCTGGGTACTTCCAGCTATGGTAGTATGAAGAGGTCGGCAAGTCTTCTCCTTGCAAAGAAAAAAATAAATAAATATAAAACTGGACAAAATTATCATTAAGAATCATTGCAAGAAGCCAGAAATAAAACAAAGGCAAGGAACACATTGAAAAGCATGGATTCATGAAAAACATTGAGTAAGAACAGCTACATCTATGAACTGATTAACTTGGAGGGCTCCTATTCCTTCCCAGCTTGACGAGAATGATAGTTTTATCAGGGCAAAGCAAACCTTAAAAATCAGCAGGCTTTCTGCCAGAAAGGGTAGACTTGATTTGGGGCAGAAGGCAAAAATCCAAGTAAGTAACATTATGATCAAAGTGGTAAACTCAGCAGAAAATGAGTGAGGAAACCCCTAATGACTGTGCTAACCTGAGGTTGCAGACCCAATTGGGGTGGACAGCAGATCAGCAAGAAATGCAACAGGGAGACTTAAGAAAATGAGAAAGCCATAGAAGGACACATCCCTGGCAGACAAGGAAGTTACAAAGATGCACAGGACAGACCCGAGAGAGTCTGGTATAAAGAAAGGCCGACTCGAGAACTGGCTGATCTTTGAGTGTGCTCCCCATGCCTGTCACGTACCATCAGCAGAGGTTGGAAGCCTCAATCAAACTGTTGATCTTGAAAATTTACACTACTTGTATTAGTGACCTAGGGTAACAAATTACCATGCATTTGGTGGCGTAAAACAACAGAGATGTATTCTCTCACAGTTTCGACGACCACAGAAGTCTGAAGTCAGTATTGCTGGCCCCAAACTAAGGTGTCAGCAGGGCCACACTCCCTCCAGGAGCTCTAGAAAAGAATCCA
Source organism: Equus asinus (assembly GCF_041296235.1). Classification (NCBI taxonomy): domain Eukaryota; kingdom Metazoa; phylum Chordata; class Mammalia; order Perissodactyla; family Equidae; genus Equus; species Equus asinus. The sequence continues at coordinate 70,236,320 of NC_091801.1, read as the reverse complement.
TTCCTTGCTTCTTCCAGCTTCCGGTGGTTGTTGCCATTTCTTGGCTTGTGGTCCTATCACTCTAATCTTCACGGCCAGCATCTTCAAATTTCTCTTTGTTCCATCTTCCCGTTTTCTTCCCTGTGTGTGTATCAAGTCTCCTTCTGTCTCCCTCTTACGAGAATAATTATGATTGCAGGCCCACCCTGATAATCCAGAATAATCTCCACATCTCAAGATAGTCAACTTAATCACACCTACAAAGACCTTTTTTTGCCATATATGGTAACATACATAGGTTCCAGGGGTTAAAACATAGATATCATTTGCAGAACCATTGATCAGCCAACCACACTATCCAATTTCAAAACTTGCTATAAAGCTACAGTAATCAAGACAGTGTTACATTGACATGAAGATAGACCTAGAGACTAAGAAACAGAATAAAGTCCAGGAATTAACCCTGCATTTCAAGGTCAATTGATTTTTAACAACGTTTCCAGAGTAATTCGAATGGTGCTTGAGATAATTGGATATCCTTGAGAAATAAAAGAATAAAAAACCTAAGATCTTTATCTCATGCGTAAGCAAAACTTAACTTAAAAAAAAATGGATAATAGAGCTAAATGTAAATGCTAAAATTGTAAACCTTCCTGGGGCTGAGTGTTTCTGAGAACACTTTATCAGGAAGTCAAAGTTTTTCTCACCTAAATTAAGGGGGCTTTCCTAAAGAAGGAAACAGCTGCTGAGATGCAAAACCACAGAAGGCACGTGGGGTGACTTTACTGCAGATTCCAGCAGCCTAAAAGAGGTGAACTCCAGGCAGAGTGGAGAAGGGGAAGGGTGGGGCTGTATTTAGGGTAAAAAGAGAGAAAAGGGAATTTTTAAAACGCCAAACGTACAGCAGGTTTTGGAGGGTCAAACACCTGCAGAACTGATTCCACACAACTTTAAAGAGGGAAAAAAAATTCATATTTATTTCATCCAACTTACACTTTACATATGATACGTCACTTATCTTCACAATAACCCTCTGAGGCAGTTAACATAATTGGTGCTTTACAAGAGGAGGAAACTGAGGGCTGTAAGTGATTTGTGCAAAGTCCCAAAGCTGGTGAATAGAACCCGAATTCAAATCTAAGTGTGCCTGAACTCTACCATTGCCTACCTGTGAGAATGTTGTGTTAATTAAAGTGCTAATACTCATAAAACAGAGAGCAGAGTGCCGGATGCATCATAAAGGCCCTCCAAAAGAGTGCCATTACACTCTCCCCAGTGGCTCAAGGCTCCAACACATAATGTTTAAGGAGGCAAGGCCACCCAGCAGCTATGCCTCGCTGCTCACTATGTGCAAATTCAGGCTGTAAACGCTGCTGCCTAAGGAACACAGGACAGAGAAGCTACCCAGGGAAAAGGAATTAAGCCTGCTTATGAGGATTTGCAGCCAGGAAAAAGCTCCTTCAGTAGGATGCCTGGACCCAGGGTACAATGCACAGGGCTCCCAGGAGGTCACTACAATGGACAAAGAATGAGGACAGACGTGATAAGCAGATCAAAACACAAAGGGCACAAGGAAAGCAATAAATCCCTGGCCTAGGGAACAGTGAACAGCCCCTGGCATAATTCAGTTGTCATATTTAGCCTAAGTCTTTTGCACATCTGTATACATTTATCCAGTCATTCCTGTTAAAGACCAAAGGGGCACTAATTAAGGGAGCAATAGAAGTGACTCCCTGACCTGCTGGTGACAAAACAGGGATGAAGTGAGGGGCTCTGCGCGCCACCTACTGGAGAGAAAGGAAAGATTGAAGAAGTACATAGCTAGTGGCTGATCTATGGTGGTTACTTACCAACTTCTATAACTAGGACTAAGGAATGTTATGTGATAATGATAACAACAACTGATGTTCACTAACACTTGCTATGGGCTTTGCCTGGGTTATCCATTTATTATTCACAATCTTACGAGAACCCACGATATCCTCACTTCACAGACGAGGAAACTGAAATTGAGAGTGCTAGCAGATAGTGTAAAGTTAGAAGCAGGTCTATTTAATCCTAAAAAGAGGCCATTAGCTATAGCTCTAGGTACATCCCCTATGCCAAAAAAGTGGTCTAATAACACTTCTTTCTGCTCTTCTTCTCCCAAAAAAACTGGCAGTAATCATGGTTTATAAATAATCGAAATGTCTTTCTTACTTTTCTGGCATTTCCTTAGGGAATCTGCTTTCAGAATATTCCAATTTCACTCTCGCAAAGTGCATTAGTCACTATGGAAACAGTTAATTCATTGATAAGAGTGGAGATCTTTTATTAATAAGGATACAACAGCATATGTGACCCATAATTAGTAGGTCTGCATAGAAAGGCATCCCAGAAAAAAATATATAGCATTATAGGATTGTGGCCTTAGCACGATCTGCTGCAGGATGTCAATATAGGACAACCACTGGTGGCAAGTCCATTTGGCAAATCCCCCGAGGACTGTTAACTACTGGTCTCCCCAGACCTCATTTCCCAAAACTGCTACTTGCACAGCAGCAGCCAACGGCCTGCCGAGCACAAAGTGGTCTCTGTCCTCCCCATGTCATCCTCCTGGAGGGCTTTCAAATGACTTGTGAGGTGGCCAAACAGTTACTGGGTCTAATTAGCTCCCCCACCAACTGGAGTCCTCCCTCCCCAAACCCTGTGGCCTTCCACACCAAAGCTGCAAATTGCTTTCCGACCTTTGAAGCCATCCCAGGAAGTCCCAGGCAGCCCAGAGGAAGAGCTTCCTCGCTGTGCCTTTAGTGCCTGGCACCCTCTGATCAAAAGCATGGGCAAAGGGCAAGAACCGGCCCCTGATGGGCCATGGCTTTGGGGAGGCACTGTTGGCGGGAGCTAATCAGGACCTGCAAAGGGAGGACAAGGGGCCTGTGTGTAAAGGCCCAGCCCCTGCCGCCTGCTGTGTGAATTTGGCCATTCAGACCCAAGTCAAAGCCAAGGATTTGGATTGTCCCCCCTTCCTTTGTCTCCTAAGACCCACTCATTCTCTCCCTCCTTCCCTGGGCAGTGTTGGCTCAGCTTCCATGCTTAGAGGGCAGCAAAATCAGGACAAAGGCGCTTTCTGCATCTGGATCCCTCCCCCAATTCCTCGCCTGCCGCCCTCCTGTTTTCAGACAGCCTGTCTGAATTCTGGCTCCAACGCCTACTCACAGGGAGACTTTGGACTCGTTCTTTGACTCTCCAAGCCTCAGTTCTCTTATCAGACTGCCCAGGTTGCATTCCAGCACCATCACTTAGTAGCTGGTGATCTTGGGACAGTTACCTCTTTCCCCACCTTGGTGCTCTCATATGCCATGTGAGGATAATATAGCACCTGTCTCCTAGGCGGGAGCTGAGGCAACACGGGGGCTAGCTGTGAGTCTGGAGCCAGAGTGGGAGGGGCTGGGTGGTGGGAGCTGGAGCCCTGAAGGAGACATAGCCACTGCTGGTGACATCTCTCTTTGGGCTAATCAGCAGCAGCCAGTAAGCCAAAGAGCCTGGGAAGAGCTGATTGTAAGGGTGGGAACATAATTGAGAGCAAACAGGCACAGGACTGCTAGCAGGCTGCCCCAAAGTGTTGGCTACAGGGCTAAGAAAGATAAGCCAGCAAAGCCCCCAGCACAGGGACTGGCACCTTGTGGGTGATCAATTGTTGCTGCATGGCAGTCAATAGTTGTGATGGTTAACTTCATGTGACTTGACTGGCCACAAGGTGCCCAGGTTAAACATTATTTCTGGGCACGTCTGTGAGGATGTTTCCAGAAGAAATTAGCATTTGAATGAGCGGATTCAGTAAAGCAGAGTGCCCTCCCAGCGTGGGTGGGCATCATTCAATTCCTTGAAGGCCTAATAGCGAAAACTGGGGAGGGAGGACCTTTCACCCCTTTCTTCCTACCTCCCTGTTGAGCTGGGACGTCTCATCTCCTCTTCTCCTGCCCTCAGATGGGGTTTATCCCATCTGACTCTCAGGTCTCCAGACTCAGAATGAGTTATGCCACCAGATTTCCTGGGTCTCCAGCTTGCAGGTCGTGGGACTTCTCAGCCTCCATCATTCCATGGACCAATTCCTCCCAATAAATCTCTTTTTATATCCTATTGACTCCGTTTCTCTGGAGAATCCTGACTAATGCAGTACTCCTAGTCGTAATAGTTGTAATGGGGACAGAACTATGCAGACAGCTATGCCCCACGGCCACGTGTGGGTCCCTGTCCAGCCTGAACAACTTTATCAGCCGCTGTAATGCTGCCGTCCTGAGGCTAGACTGCAGGGCCCCTTCCTTAGCTCCAGCTGCATCCCAATGACAGAAACCTAGAACATCCCTTTCTCGGCCTGTTTTTTATTATTCCCAAAGCCCAAACTATTGTTGAAAAGTGTCACCGAAACATGCCAACCAGGTTGATACCAGAATGCTGCCCACAATTGCTTCTACCATCTCGTATTCCCCGAACACTTTCCTCACAATGGCCCCTCTCAGAAGATCATCACAAAAAACTCATCTTTTCTCCCATAACTCAGCTATAAAAGTGCAGGATAGTGGTTAAGGGCATAGACTCTGGAATTGGGTCGGAAACCTGGCTCTACACAGACTTTCTATGTGACAGGGAACAGATCATCTAATCTTGCTGAGCCTCAGTTTCCCATCTGTGAAATGGGTGGTTCCGATGATTGAAAGAGAGAATCCAGTGTGGAAATTAGCCAAAGAAATATTAACTAAGATGGAGTCCGGGAGGCCTGTAGGGGGAGCTCTCACATCCTACCACATTGTCAATGACACCAAACAGGAAGCGACAGAGGTTTGTATCTTGGACAGCACGTAAAACTACTTTACTCCTGAAGGAAGACCTCTCCTCACCCAGCAATGGCCCAGCCAATGAGAAATGTCACCGCTCAGCCAAGGAGAAGCCATCGCCGCCCTGAACTGTCACTTTCCCCCAATAGACTTTCATTTAGAACAGTCCTTACCCACTCTCGTTTTTTCTCTATAAAAGCAGCTCCTTGTCTCTGTTTGTTGGATTTGCCTATGGTTTGCCATAGCATGCACATCTCTAATTGCAATTCTTTTGGCTATTCCAGAATAAACTTGTTTTGAGGCTTTTCAAGTCAACAATAGAAAGCAATTAGCACAGCAATTCAAACACTTAAGTGCCTGCTTCATGTGACTTATTATTTCCTAGGATTATATCTCTCCTCCCTACCTATCTTGTCTTCTTTTATAACTCCGTGAGAAAATGAGTCCCTCCATCTTTACAAGTATGAACTCACCTCCTGTTCTCCAGTAACATTTTGGATTTCTCTCCATCAGATGTCTCAGCTTTTTTCAGTATTAGTATTTACTCTTTTCCTTCTTCACTCAAGTGATTTCTCTCCATATTTGTAAATAATTGACTTGGGAAAAATACGAATAGAAAACATAGAAAAATTCTCTTTCTTACTAATAAAGAAATATACTTTAAAATGATTCTGAACATCTACTTTATATCTACCAAAATCATAAAAACAAGTGTATTCACTCATTCTTTTTTTCAAATGGCCAAACACCATGTGGAAAGCAGAGGACAAATAAGCTGAGTGGTGGCCCTATAAAGTGACACAATCTTTGCAGAAAGCAATTTGGCAAATGGTGACAGGAGTCATAAAAATGTTTACCTTCTTTGACCCAGGAATATCAATATGGAGAATTTATCCCAAGAAATTAATTCTAAAGGGAAAAAAAAATGATTTCTGCAAAAATGTTTATAGCTGCCCTAAATATTATCGCTTGAAACTAGAAACAGCTATTCCTGAGAGACTGACTAACCTGCACTAATACCATAAACACTTGGAGAAGATGTGGTTCTGAGACATGGCAATTACGATGGAAGAAAGAACAAAAGTATTCTGCATCCGTCATTATCGTAACTGACTCCAGGCTTGAAATGGACCACAGGGTGAAGTGAGGAGAAGGAAGTCAGAATCACTTTGTCTCTGTCCATCTTCTTTCCCCTTACTCAAATCATTACTCTTCCTCTCCTGGGAACTCCAAATTCTCTCTCCATTATGCAGAGCCTTCCAGCATTTTGTGGAGCCCCCTTGAAAACGGCATGTTCCTAGGATTTCCATCTTGCCTTTGCCACTTTCTAACTCTGTGGCTTGAGAAAGTCAACTTCTCTGAGCCTCATGTTCCTCTTCCGTAAATTGAGGATAATCATCAGTATAATATTTTAAAGCAATTAAGGGGCTTTTCCCTTTTGCATTTCTGTGGACATAATCTATGTCATCAATCTAAATGGTCCAACTGCCATGCCTGGGATGGAGGTAAGAAAATTATGATGGGACTTCAAGGATAAAGGAAGGAATCACTCTTGCTGGAATTTGAAACTAGACAATAGTATTGAAATTTAGGTTTTTGTCAAGAAAGACATTTCCCTAAATTCCTTTATCTCCTTCCTTTAACATAGCAGGAGTCATCCTGGTGTAATTTATACTGCACTTTATACAAGGGAGGTCCCAGTTGTATAACAGGAAAAGAAGTGGGGAAGACTGTCCTTTCTCATCCCAGTGAAAAATGGGAAAAGATAGAAGGCAGGGACAAGGGAGGCAGATGAACAGCAAGACCCCTGTCAACTCCAAAGTCCCAGAGTGGAGGAGGAGTGTTCACTAAGTGTATCGGGATGCTGGGAGACAAGTTAGGAGGTGGGTGAAGTAATTTAGGAAGAGTTAACGGAGACTTGGAATTTGATAACTGCCAGTAGGAATTTAAAAAGAGAGTGCCAAGAGGAGTTTCAAGAGAGAGAGATGGAACACAGACATTGAGGAGATAGAATCATTGTCTTCAGGAATGACTGGATAGCTCTCCAATTTACAAATCGTCTTTATTGTCTGCTGCATTTGTTATTTCCTAAAATTCTCTCTTCTCCCAATTGCCACGACCTCACACCACATAGTCATTCTGCCTCCCCTCTGGAGTCTCATCCTCTGCCACACTAAAGAGTTAGTTTGCTTTTCACAGAACAAGTGGCTAAAGAATTTGTAGAGGGAGAAATGGCCTGCTTTATTTCAGGGCTATGTTAGAGTTTACAACCCACCAGACAAAAATATTTTACAAGATTTTCTTTCATCTTGTGAAAATGTCTAATGACGCTATCCACCCTGGTAAAATTACTATTACACAAGAGAATACCTTAATCTAAGGGAGGGAAAGCTGATTTAGAATTTACAGTTGACAACTAATCAATATGTGGTATAGGGTAGTGCTAAACATGTTGTCATTAACAATTATTACCTGAATCTAGCTTAGTAATAAAAGAGGCTGTCAGCTGCTTTCTGTTTATTGCTTTAGCTCACTTAATGATGATAACACTGCCTGGCCTTTCTACCATTTACAGAAAATAAAGATGTACAAAGCACTTTCTGATCTCTGGTGGCATCTCGGAACATATGAGGAAGGAAGTGAGGTGTTATAGAATTTGTATTGCACAGAGAAAGGAACTAAGGATCAGACAGAGTATGTAAATTGGGATGCACAGAAGGTAAAGAAACTCTCATTGGTGTCCTTGTAGGACACACGTTTCTATTTCCCATTATCTGAGCCCTCCTACATCCTCCAGGAGTCCTGAAAGATTGCTGATGAAGAGATCTTCTTCACACTAACGAGCACTCTCAGTGCCCTTGGGTGGACGTGCTCTGGGCTGAGACCCTTGAATGCTTTCAGTTCTGTTTGGGCTTTCATTAATCTAGTGGGGCTTAATTACATGGAGGTCTCTAACATTTCTGCTTGATTCTATTCATCTTGATGGCCAAGTGTATTTGATAGAACTCTTCTGGTTGTAAGTAACAGAGAACCAACTCCAACTTCTTTATGCAAAGGAAGTAAAGAGGTTAATCAACCTAATGGAGATGAGCAGGAGTGTGACAGTGTCTGAAGACACTGGACCCAAAGACTGGAACCTGCCTGGACTCCATACTAGCTTCTATCTCTGCTTCTCTCTCTGTGGTGCCTTTAGCTTCTACCTCTACAGACTGTTTTTATATTAATGGGAAACATGGTCATTGAATGGTCTTACATTTTCTGTCTTATGGATTTGGTCACTTGAAATCGACAGCCCTCAGGATCTCTTTTGCCCCAATTCTAAGAGTTCCAAGGAAAGGATTCACTGGGCAAGCCTGAGCAAGCAGTCCAGCCCTGGACCAATCAACCTGGCCAGGGACCAAGTCAAGTTATATTTTTATGACAATTTGCATGTAAATCACTTGGTCAAAGATATAGAAAATTCCCAGAGAATGTGGGTTGGCCACAAAAAAGACGAAAGCAAAACGCTCATGTCTGTTTCCCTCTGTCACATTCTCACCACATCATTTGACCCAAGCTATAGGAATATGTACTTCGTGTTCTCTCTCTTACTCTAAACATAGCTAAACTCATCTTTCAATTTTTCTTAGCACTTTTACAAAGCCTCAGCTTACTTTTTCTGATGTTGACACGTGAATTTTTACAGTTGTCTATCTCATTTGCTGCATTAGGATCACTTACAACTATACAGTCAATGGTCATTTTGCACATCTCCCACACCCATGGTGCCATCTCCCTATCTGAAGTCATTGGTCTGAAAAGCATGACTACATTTTCTCTGAATTTTTTACAATATCCCCATCTTGATGGTAAAGGGCCCTTTAACAAAATAAATCACCATATCCATTCATTTATTGCAAGACCATTGAAGTGTCAGGCACTGAGTTACATCCTGGGAGTGAGGAGGTTGCTGCAGGAGAAGGAAGAGATACCCAGAAATGGCTCCCAACGTCCCCGAGATTCTGGCAGGAGAGGCAGACGTGGGCACAAATTAAATCGGGTCCAGTATGTTAAGTGTTGAAGGGGATCCTGCCGTGGTGTACGGGAGCCCTGAGAAAGGAGGAACTAACTCACAGGAGTAACTGAAAAAGGCAAAGTTCTCTATACTGGTACTAAGACATACATCTCCGCCTTTTCTGTCTTGTCTCAGGAAGGAGACTGCTGGAGTCACCAGATCATAGAATCACTAACCTTGGAAGCAGAAATGGCCCAAAAGGTCATCAGGATAAACTTTTACCCAGGGTGCAAACTTCCCCTGCCAACCTGTCTCTGCCTGGAGGCCCCCCATGATGGGGACCTCACTGAGATCATAGGGGAACAAGTTGGCATAGTGGAGAAATCAGTGTTTGGGATCAGACAGACCCAGGTTTAAAATCCAACACTTACCAGCTGTGTGACCGCAGACTGGCCACTGAGCCTCTCTGAGCCTCAGATTTCTTATCAGTTAAATGTCATCACATTTACCTACCATATAGGCTTGTTGTGGGTAGTGACTTTGACCACTTACCTCCTTAAGGCAGCCCATTATATTGTAGGACAAATGAAATTGACAGGAAGCTCATTGCTGGATTAAGATGGCATCTGCTACATATGCACTTTGTATGCTTTGGTCCCGATTTTGTCCTCTGCACAGGACTGCAGACTGGACAGTGATAATCTACCTCTGCCCTCTCTGCGTGGCTGTCCCCTCCCTGCTGCCATCAGTTCTCCTGGCTCATTGCATCCCTGCTAAATCTTTGTATTTTTCCAAATTCAACCATCTTAGCCATCAGAGATTCAGACTAGTGGCCTTCACAGTATCTGCTTATTACAATAAACAGGCTTTAAATTAAATCTGAGGTGCCACAATTTCCTTTCAATAAAAATCACAGAAAATGGAAATGTCAAAAGTTGGAGAAAGTAGAACTGTTTCACAATTGAAAATAGAACCATGAGCTGGAGAATTCAAACCAGCTCATTGGCTCACACAATAGATGTTTCTGCTACAAGAAAAATGGGCTATAGGATCTCCCACTTCTCCAAAATCAAATTCATTGTGCTCTGATAAGATGCCAAAAGGAATCCCATTGACAGATACAAAACATTCAAACCGCAGGCTCTGTGGTTGAATGCCACTCTTTCAATGCTCTTACTCACCATCTTTAGCAAATGCAAAGGAAATAAAATGAGATGTCTGGAACAAGAGATCAACAAATTTATTACTGACCCCTGTATGATGCAAACTCCTCAGACCAATGATGGACTAACAGTCTAATTATTTTAATGTATTTGCAAATTGCACACCAAAACAATATGCCATGTGATATATAGCGTCAAATTTTACTTTCTGTCTATATTTCCCAAATATGCTTTCCAGGGGTGTGAAGTAGGGAAATCAGGTAGCACACCTTAACATCATTTTTTAAAATACATGAGGAGTTGTAGCAATTTAGAAATAACTATAGACTTCAAAATTTTCCATTTTGCCGTTTATCTGCCATTGATATATATCCCAGCAGGTAAAAGAGTGAATGAATACCTTATAATAAGATTGGGAGTCCTGGACGAGACCCACAATTGTCAATTACGTTGTATTTTAATTTAGAGATGCTTCTTTGAAAATTGTATGTTCATTTGACATTTCCCTTGGACAATAATGGAGGGAGAAAAACATGTTTCAAAGCTCTTGGGGGCAGCTATTCAAAAACCAAAGTGCTAAGCAGAGTTGCGCACAGGTAGAGGGGTCCTTTGTGACTGAGTGTGACCCTGCTGTTTTGGACTATTTTGAGAGTCAGCCCACTGCAAAGAAACACAGTCTACAACCATAATTAAATGGTGTTTGAAAAGACCTTTTCGAATGTGAGCAGACATTTGTGATATGAAACGCCATCCAAGGAAGAGCCTGGCATGGGGATCATTGACGAGCTAGGTGGCTAACTGGATGCAGACTCAAGTCAGACACCTCATGGGAAAGAATAGCTGTAAAAACCTCTAGGAGTAAAACAGATTTGAAAGGCAAGTGGAAGGAGGAACTCCTAGAAGGAGACAAACAGGCTGGAGGGGCCCTCCCTCTGTAGCAGAGCTCCCTGGAGCACAGGCTTTCTGTCGGACTGCCTGAGCAAGCCAGTCTGTTAGCATCTAAGCACTACTTTTGCATCCGTAAAATGGGATAATAGAAATGTCTAGCTCAATGTAGAACATCCAGTATAGGGCCCGGTGCATGAGAAATGCATAATTATAATTAGTTATTAGTGTAGTGATAACAATAATTACCCTGAGACCCAGACAAGGGGTGGGGCACATGATTTAGAGTGCTCTCTTTCTCTAAAGACATTTCTGGTACCTAAACTGGGTCTCGGGTGAGTAACGCCATCAGGTGGGGTGCAATAGGCCTGGACCTTGAATAGATCGTGGGCTCCTTTCTCCATTTTCGGGTGCTCTCCAACTCTCTCTTCCCACTCTTACTGTGTGTGGGGTTGACCAGGTGCCCCACGGAGCTCCAGGATTTGTGTCTATTAAATTGTCCTTGAGCCTAATGAGGGTGTCCTGGCAAAAGGATTGTTCCTGCTGGCCAGTGTGATTTTTCTTTCATGGGAATCATGCAAGATTTGGCCATCAAAATGATGCTGACATATTGATTTGGAGTGACTCAAAATGTTTATGTAAACAGGGGGCTGTAAAAATTATCTTTCGGGGCCCCCACACACCTTAGGAGCAGCCCTGATAATAAGATGCTATCCTTAACACCCCAGAAGAGTATTGGAGAAGTTCAAGAGAAATATAGCCGGGAAATTGCCCCACAGCCCCCATTGGTAAGTACTCCTAAATCTCAATCATCCTCAGAAGATTTTTAGTACCTAAACAAGATTTTGAAAAGTTACTACTAGTGAAAGAAATAAAATTAATATGATGACTCCACAATTTGCCCATCAGAAAAACCAATTCAAATAATAGTTCCAAATTCTGACCCAGATGATGTGAAAGGCATTTGCCAAAATTGCTGGTTGTAGTATAAAATGGTTCAACCTTTGGGACAGCAATTTAGCAATATGTGTGAAGAGAATTTAAAAATGCTTGTGCCCAGTTATATCGCTTCTGGGAATTTAGCCTAAGGAAATTATCATAAATATAGAAAAAGCTGTCAACTTTGCTCTACACAACAGCTGGCCTCCATCTCCTTTATTTTTATGTCTTGTAAGAACTTCTGGAGAACCAAGTAAGACATGAATTACACTTTTGGCTATTCGTGGTGACAAATATAATGGATTAATCATATTTTTTTTATTACAGCTAGCATTTATTGCTTCTTTAATAAATGCCGAGCAGTGCATGGTGTGTTTTATACAGGCTAATTCATTTAATATTCACAACACAAACAACGAGTACATCATTAAGATTCCTTCAACCCCAAGAAACAGAAATCTCAGCTCCACTGGCTTAAACCATGAGGAAAGTTATAATAATAACAAGAAATCCAGAGGCAGGTGACTCCATGATTGATAAATTCAGTGGTGCCATTAAGAAAATACCCAGATGCTCACATCACCCTCTCTGCCACCCTTAGGCAGCCTGATCCTTTGTGGTCACAAGATGGTGGTCACCATAGCGCCAAGCCTCGCATCAACACAGAAGTCTCTAAATGAAATATCTCCATGCTCCTTGACCAAAATTGCATTCTCTGCTCCTTATTTAATAATTCCTAGCTATTGGCATAAACAAGAAACACATGGCCATGCAGAAGACGAATTACATAAACAAATACAGGTTTTGTTTAGAAAGCATCAAAGGGCAAATGGACATTGGATAGCAACCAACAGCCTCAGCTAGGAGTAAGATACTTACTAGATCCATTTAGCAGAAGAAGAAGCTGAGTTCTGGGGAGGTTAAGTAAGTTGCCTGAGGTCACACAGCTAGTAAGTAGCAGATGTAGGATTTGAATCCAGTTCTGTCTCTATCTAGAGACCACACATTAGCACTATGATGCCCTAGTTATCCACATATGTGTATACAAACATATAAAAAAGTTCTGTATTAGGCAGGGTTCTCCAGAGAAACAAAATCAAAAGGAGAGAGAGAGATGAGATTTATCATAAGGAATTGCCTCACATGATTATGGAAGCTGAGCTGTCCCATGATCTGCTGTCTGTAAGCTGGAGACCCAGCAGGGCCAATGGTATAGTTCCAGTCTGAGTCCAAAGACCTGAGAGCCAGAAGGGCTTATGGGTAAGTCTCAGTCCTAGTGCTGGAAAACCAATGTCCCAGCTCAAAAGCAGTCAGAGAGAGCAAATTCTCCCTTACCCCAGCTTTTGTTCCCATCAGGACTCCAACAGATTGGATGAGGTCCACCCACAATGGGGAGAATGATCTGCTTTACTCAGTCTGCTGATTCAAACGTTAATATCATCCAGAAACACCCTCCTAGATACACCCACAATAATGTTTAACCAAATGTCTGGGTACCCCAGGGCCTGGTCAAGTTGACACATGAAATTAACCATCACGGCTTCTCAATGGAAATCATTTGCTCTCATTTTTCTGTCGTTTTTTTAAAAGATTGGCACCTGAACTAACATCTGTCTCCAGTCTTTTTTCTTTCCTTCTCCCCAAAGCCTCCCAGTACATAGCTGTATATTGTAGTTGTGAGTGCCTCTGGTTGTGGCATGTGGGATGCCATCTCAGCATGGCCTGATGAGCGGTACCATGTCTGCGCCCAGGATCCGAACCAGTGAAACCCTGTGCTGCTGAAGCGGAGCACACAAACTTAACCACTAGGCCACGGGGCTGACCCCTCATTTACTCTCTCACTGTGCTTGTTGACATGAACTTCTTTCATGCCAACAAACAACAAAAACATATTATCAGTCATAGTATTGAAAAGGCATGAAGAAGAAAACTGGGTTATTTCCTCTTTGCGTTTGATTGGGAGGTGCTAAATAAACTGGGCAAAGACACCTATTTTATTTATTTTCTTGCCCTTTTGTTCAACTGGTGTGTGATGGAAAGAACAGAGGCTTGGCCTTCACAAGACGTGAGTTCCAATTCCAATTAAATCTTGGCCATAAAAGTTCTCTGTAAAATAAGAAATGGAATACAAGTGATAGCTAGCGGTTGTCAATAGTTCCTGTAGAAATAGAAACAAGAGCAGTTTGACAAGGACAAATATTAATAACCAAGTAGAGTTCTCAGCCCTTTCTTCTCCTGACAGCTAAAGAGACTTTTCTCTTGCCCCTTTAGCTCCTCCCTATCCCTCCCTGTTCTATCTTCGTCTGCCTTCGGGGCTGTTTGCTTGTGTGTTTTCATACAGAATAGGGAGGATGAGGAGAGAAGGATCAAAGTCAAAGGAAGAGGCAAGAAGAAGACAGGCCAAAGCCACTCGAGCAAGAGGGGAGAGAGAAAAGGGCGCGAGGAGGAGGGTGTTATGCGTCGGCTGTGGGGACGGAGAGGATGAGAGGCTGAGCAAGGAAAGGAGGATGTGCTCTGCCTTTTGAGAGGGATTCTCATAAACGTTCTTCGAAGGAATATAGGGAAAGTTTGTAAGTGCTTTGCAATTCTTTTCTTTGTTGAAGTGTGTTTCTTCGAATGTGACAGTATACGGGAGGAATGATGTAGGGCCCGGAGATTTGAGTAATGATAATAGGAGCAGTCAAAGTCGTAGTAGGAACAGTGGCAGCCAGAGGAGCAGAAACAGCATTCTGCAAGTTGCCTTCACTCTTAGGACCTCGGGCCCCTCATTTGCAAAATGAAGGCATTAGAAACTACTTCTAAGCTCTAATATTCTGTGGTTCTCTTCATGTCTACTAAATACCCAGTCCTGAGTTAAGTGCTACAGGGAGGGACATAAGGAAATATAGCACATGCTTCTAACCCTTCAGGATCTGACAGAGAGAAAAGATTTCTTGCTGTCCCTTCACATTTATGACTGAGCCCTGCCTCAGGGCCTTTGCACTTGCTCTTTTATCTGCTTGGAATGCTCTTGCCCCACATATTAACATGAGTTTCTCCCTCACCTCCTTTAGGTTTTTGCTCTAATGTCACCTGCTCAAAGAGTTCTTCCCTGACCACCTTATTTAAAATAGCAACTTCTTATGAATTCCAGGGGATACAAACATTCAGTTATAGCACTATTTAAGGTCTCAAAGAAAGAAGAGGAAAAGAAAAGAATGCTTATTACCTACTATGTGACACAAGAATCTCAGAGAACTGGGGTGATTAGTTTCTAGTCACAAGGCTGGTTTGTAAGGCTTTTTTGGTGAGACTCAGCTTGATGGTTTATTTTATAATAAACAGTTAATAATAACACTTACCAAAAAAAATTGCAACTCCCTTCTAGCTGTCTAGTTTCCCTGCTGAATTTTGCACTACATTTGTCATCACCTAATATATTATATAACCTATTTATTTGTTTGACATCTGTCATTCCACAGAAGAACTTATGCTCTATTAAGACACCATTTTTTTGGTCTGTTTTCTGCTTTGCCCTATCTCCAGCAATGAGAACAGTGCCTGGCATGTGGTAGAGGGTTAATAAATACTTGTCGAGTGAATGAACAGGAGACATGACATGACTCGGTCAAGCAACAGAACAAGGAACTACGTTTAATACACGTAAGAGGTAGAAATAGAAGCACTGAAGGAATTGAGGAAGGAAAAGCGGCACGTGAGCTGGAGCGTTTAGGAAAAAGCTCAATGGGATGGGGTGACAGGGCTGGGCTTGGAGAGGAGAGCGGGCAGTAGCTAGGTGGGAGAAATAGGGGTGCCTTCCAAGGTATGACAGGGAGTGTAAAGGTGAGAAGAAGGAATGCGAAAAGGGACAGAAAGACAACATTAAGAAGACACACAGGGGCCGGCCCAGTGGCCAAGTGGTTAAGTTCACGTGCTCTGCTTCAGCGGCCCAGGGTTTCGCTGGTTCGGATCCTGGGCACGGACATGGCACCGTTCATCGGGCCACGTTGAGGCAGCATCCCACATGCCACAACTAGAAGGACCCACAACTATGTGCTGGGGGGATTTGCGGAGAAAAAAAAGAAGAAGAAGAAGATTGGCAACAGTTGTTAGCTCAGGTGCCAATCTTTAAAAAAAAAAAAAGAAGAAGAAGGCGAGGACACACAGGGTGCCGGCCCGGTGGCTCAGCGGTTAAGTTCGCAGGTCCCACTTCAGTGGCCCAGAGTTTGCCAGTTTGGATCCTGGGTGCAGACCTACACACCATTTATCAATCCATGCCGTGGCAGGTGTCCTACATATAAAGCAGAGGAAGATAGGCACAGATGTTAGCTCAGGGGCAATCTTCCTGAGCAAGAAGTGGAGAATTGGTGGCAGATGTTAGCTCAGAGCTAATCTTCCTCAAAAAAAAAAAGGTTTCTTCACTTACGTCTCTGGCATATTGATATTCTTTGACCTCCCTACCTCCTCTGTCTCTCCCACTCCATTTCATCAGGGCTTCTCCATGTAGCTTGGATTTCCACATCACAGTGATCTCAGGATAGTCTGATTTCTTCTATGGCAGCTCAGAGCTCCAGGAGCAAATGTTCCAGGAGAGAGGAAGAAAATGCTGCCGTTATCTTAATGCGCCAGCTCAGAAACTGGTACAGCATCTCTTCTGCCATGTTTTCTTGTCCAAAGGAAACACAGAGCCTCCCCAGATTCAAGGGGATGGGATGTAGACCCCGTTTCTCAATTGGAGGAATGTCAATGAATTTGTGTCCCCCTTAAACCACTTCGGCAATCTGAAAATATTATCTCTACTTCTCGAAGAAAGAAACTGAGACTAAGAAAGATGAGAGTAACTTACTTAAGGAGGAAGGCCACATAACTCTTAGATAAGATGATAGTAATGAGAGACTTGACAAAGCCGTTCTTAAACTTAGTATAAATCCATTATAGTCACATAGTCTGATATTTCTTTAACACTAGACAAATACATCTGTGAAACTGAACAGAGACTAGAATGAGGTTAATATAAAAGGAAACAATATATGACCAACAAAAGGCAACTTAATTCACTGGAAAACTGTGGTTTTGAAAACAAACTGACTCGCATCATATTGAAATATAAATTACAGATGTATTAAGAAATTATGAGGAAAATTTGTATAACCTTGAGGTGGAGGCAACATTGTAAGCAAGTTAGGGATCCTAGAAGTAAGAAAATAAAAGATGATAGATATATAGATATATAGCTAGATAGATAGATAGAGATAGACATAGATTATTATTTTATGACAAAAATATCACAATGAAAGTCAAAAAAACAAGTATTAGACTGGAAGAAACATCTGTAACATACGTGGCAGAGCAATAGCTAGCCATCCACCAAAAACTCACACACAGAGATAGCAGCCAGCCAAGATCTACACTCCTCTGCACCCCCTGCTCTGATGTCGCATCAATGTTGGATGACGTGTAGCTCTTCCAGGCCAGGGCTTTTGAGAAGTGGGTAGGGATTCTCCACCCTTCTTCCCCCGTTCTTCAGTTGTATGCAGAGAACTCCAAGGCCCGAGGGATGATAGAGCTGTAAGACGGTAAGAATCTGAGTCCCTGAAACACCAGTTAGAAGAAAGTTGTCCACCTGCGAACCAGGAACACTCCCACTGGATTGTCAGGGGAGCAGGAAATGGTCTTCCATTGTAGTAAGCCATTGAAATTTGGAGGTTTATTTGTTATTGAAGCTACAATTATCCTAACTAATTCAACAAATTTATCAAGCAAAGGATTATTATCACGAATATATAAAGAACATCTACAAATTGACTATTACAAAGAAAAGAATTCACAGAAAAATGGGAAAATTATAAAAACAGTCAAATCACAAGTGAGAAAACCCAAAAGGATAATAAGTCTAAGGATATTCTTAGCACACCTTTGCTAGTACTCAGGGAAACGCAAATCAAAGCAACTCATCAGACTGATAATAATTAAAATGGGGATAACATCCAGAGCCAACAAAAATATGGAGAAATGAGCACTTTTGAAAGTTGACTGTGTGAATTGATACAATTTTGGAGGGATGTAATCTGGTAAAATATATTAAAATTGAAAGTAGGCAAATTCTATTTATGTTTATGAATGTATGAAGAAATTGTGGTACATATAGTTTCTACCTAATATTTGTTCAAAAAGCAAATTAATAAGTGAAGAATATATGGAATAAAAATTATCATGTAAGGCTTTATAGCCTTTAACTCTTCCTTGTCTCACAAAGAAAAATCCTGTATTTGTCCATTTAGTTTTCCCATTTCTCCTCCTCTTCTCCTCTAAAGAAACAAGATTCTTGCTTGAAGGAAAAGAGGCCAAAGAGATACACATTAAAAAAAAAAAAAAACCTAGGGCATATGGGGAGAGATGTAAAACTGCTTAAGAATTACAAAAAAAATAATTCTTGGGAGTGGTGCATGGAGAGAGACTCTGAAGCAGCCACAGGTATGAGAGAAGTGGAGAAAAAGGGAAAAGTGATGTTACATGGTGTTTCCCTGGATTAAATGGATCATCCCTCTTTGATATTCTCTCAGGGAGTCAAATAAAGAATGAACATGAATTACCTTTTCATCATTTTTCCTTTGGGTATTTTTTTGCTATTGGGATGACGTGTCTGTTAACATGAACCCTCTCTGAGACTGGACCATCTGAGTCCCTGGAATAATGAGGGTTACAATTGATAATATACTGTATTCTCTCCACTGTCGACACCTGCAACATGCAATTTCAGCTCTTAGGACAAATCATAGCTCTTGATTTCTTGAACATTTCTTAAACACCTACTGGGTGTCAAGATCTATTGAGGGGCCGGCCCCGTGGCCGAGTGGTTAAGTTTGTGCACTCCACTACAGCAGCCCAGGGTTTTGCTGGTTCGGATCCTGGGCACAGACACGGCACCGCTCATCAGGCCATGTTGAGGCAGCATCCCACATCCCACAACTAGAAGGACCCACAACTAAAATATACAACTACTCACTGGGTGGATTTGAGGAGGAAAAGCAGAAAGAAAAGAAAAAGAAGATTGGCAACAGTTGTTAGCTCAGGTGCCAATCTTTAAAAAAAAAATCTATTGAATTGCAATCCATGAAGGCAGAATTACTAGATGATTCTGGAATTCTCACAAAGACATCCAAAAGTCCGGCCCAGTGAACCATAAATGGCATTGTTGTTTTCAAATAAAGACTTAAAGGCTTTGGGAATCTGGAGAAAGCGTAAATGTTGTTTAGCAGTTGATGTGGCAAAGCATCAAGCTTTCATTCTTTATGACTCAAACTCCTTCTCCTGGACGCCTCCCTTTTCCTTATAAAAATATCTTTGAGCTGAACCTGTAGTGACAGTCCATCATGACTCTATACTTAAGTCTTGTCAGATGCCAGAAAAAATTACCACCCATCCCTCAGTGGCTCATGGATCGGACATCCTGAACATCAGCAGAAACCTCACATGCAGCGGTTGTCCATTTGCAATCAGTGAAGATCAACACCAAGAAACAGGAGGTGCAAAGAAATAAGCGTCCTGAAAATATTGCATCCAGCTCCCTCAAGTTGCCAGCCTAGTTCACTCTTTGCAAAGAGGTTCACCGGAATTGCCCAGCAATTCTGATGGGCATGGTAAATATCACAGAAAGACTTTCCCAAGCTCCCAAATGTTATTAGGTAGGATGGAGAGAGAAGCTAAAGTTGTAAAGAGGCATGACTTTCAAAGGGACACAATAAAATAGATATGATCATACAAGTGGAAAGGGATGGAACAGTTCTGGAGTTAGTTCAAGCGTAATCCACATGTTCTTCATGATGCTAACATGTTTAGGGCTCCAATCCCTCCAAGATCTTCGCTACTTTGTCCAAGATGAGTAAGTCACTTGACCAATATGAGTCTCAGTGTTGCTAACTATAAAAGGAGGCTATTACTACCTTAACAGGATAATTTAGAAAATTTTAAAAAATTATTTATATGTAGATGTGTATATAAATATATCTATGTATTTTTTCCCCAGAATAACGTGTGGTTCATAGGCTCCTGTAAATAGGTGTTCTTTTACATTTTCCTCTGCAGCATTGCTAAATGTTATAATATCTGGCATAGCAGGTATTTACTTTTCTAAAGGAGGCCTGGAGAGAAGGGCAAGACTGAGTGGCCTGTGCAACTGAGCCCAGGTTTTCAACAACGAGTCATTCAAATTCAAGTGTAGCTCAGTAAACTGGAAAATCTGGAGGTTAGCATACCTGGACTTTGGTTCCCACTTAACCACTCACAAGAAAGAATTGTCCATCCCAGTGTGTTAACAGTGCTAAGATTGAGAAATTCTGCCCTGGAGGAAGCCAGCTGCCCTGTAAGAATTCCCTCTACCCTGAAATCATCATGTGGTGAAGGAAACTACTTGTACAGGCCATATGGAAAGAGAAAATGACTCAGCAGTTCCAACTGTTCCAGCCATACCAGCCCAGATGCCAGACATGAGTGATGGCACCATCTTGGACATTCACTTCCAGCAGAAGAGATGTGAAAAAGAACCAAAGAACCCACAGACCTCCAGTTGAGCCAATCTAGACATCTCCAGCAGTTAGAGCCACCCCAGCTGAGGTCCCACTCATCAGGGAGCCACCCCACTGTGTGCTGCCCGAATTTATGACCAAAAAAAGTGTGAGACTAATAAAATGATTGTTGTTTTATGTCACTTAGTTGTGGAGTGGTTTGTTCACAGCAACAGATAACCAAACGAACAGCAGCCTATCAAACTCATCGAAGAGATTAACTCTTAGAAACCACGAACCTGGATTCAGAAAGACTGGAACTAAGTAAACAGCACAGGCTAATTCAACCCTAACCTCAGTGATCCCATGTAAAATGGGGATATTAGTCTCTACCCCTTAAGATATTGAGAAAATGAAATAAGATCAGGAGTTTAAAAGTACTTAGGGTATTAGCTGGCCTAGTAGAGCTGTTCAGTAAATATGTTTATGGTAGAATTAATCTGGTTTGTTTCAAGAATATAGAGCAAAGATGACCTTTCTCCCAGACCTCCTTCAATATTGAGTAATTTAAATGGACAGGAAGTGGGTTGTCTCAGAAACTCTTTCCCCCCACCCAGCTCATGGGAAGATCTCTTGCAAATCATTGTCAAGCAGATCTAGGTAGAAACCTGGCTTCCAACACTTACTAACTGCATAACCTTGAGTTACCTACTATCTCTAAGCCTCTCTTTCCTCCTGTGTAAAATAAGGATAATAATAATACATCTATCTCAGAGTGGTTCTGCGGATTAAACGAGATAAATGTACATAAAGCCCCTAGCACAGTTCCTAGCACAAACCAAACGCTCGATAATTTTGTTGTCTGCGGGCCCCTGTCCGCCTACCAACTTATCTGACGTCTCCGAATGTCAGGAGTGGCCGTAACTTAGAGACTAATTAAGGGCATAACTTAGATACTAATTGGATCCTTCACAAGGTAATGAAATAAACTTTCTCTAACTTTGAATGATGCCAAAAGGACTGTGACTAGGATAGAAAAGATGAATCCATTTCTCCTCCTCAGTAATAATCAAGGCATTCCTTGCAGTCCAGGGACGTTTTCAGAAAGTCAAAGAGGAAAATCGTGTGACTTCCGCGGTCAGGACACGAGGAATCCTCTGCTATGTAAACACTCAGAGGGAAACCCAGTCTCTGTGGGCCCAGGCTGGTACCTTTCTCTGGGTAACCCACATCTGCTCTTTCATTTTTTCGACTTCATCCCTGCGTGTCTCGACCAACACAAAAGATTATTCTGCAAAGATATAAAGAAGAACCAATTTGAGTCCAGATTTTTTCCAAGCCTAAGTAAAAGCATTGTAAAAAAGCTATTACACCACCTGTCAGCAAGAAATTAGGCTGGTCATTGAGATGCAAGTCCTGTTCCCCCTCTCCCAGCCTGTCGAGTTAATTACAACCCGTGACCATGGCCTTCTGTCCCAAAGACTGTTCAGATCTTCCCTCGGGACTCAGTTCTGTGAAACCTGGAAGTGAAAAGCTGCTACTCTAGGAAAATCAACCAAATGAAAACCCCCAGTGGTGGGATTCTCCAATTCAAGAGGCCTACTTGGTGCCGAGGAAAGAAATGAGGAATATGTACAGACAAATATGATTAGAATCCTCTGAGAATTGTGAAATGAGGAAGAAAATTCTAAGAGCTTTTGTTTGAAAACTAAAGTCCCCTCCTGGGCTGTAGTATCTATGGTTTAAAATGAGCCTGAGAATCTGTTCTAAGGAAGACCGGTGGATTCAGTGATTATGCTGTAAAGGCAGGAGAATACCACACACACACACACACACACTCATTAGCCACCCAAATAAAACATTTTGCTTTTTTTTCCAGGTATGACATCCATTTAGAGCCCTGTTAATTCTACACTCTCCCTAGCTTTACACAATCTGCAAGATTTTCAAAAAGGCTATGTTATGAAGGAAAGAAACAAAATAATTTTCAATATCTGGGCAACAAAGTATTTTCATATATATGATGAGTGGGGTCATGTAAACATCACAGCTTAAACTGCAAACCACCCTCACCCAGGCACTCCTACATCCCTTTCTTAGTATATTTTTCTAGATAGCACTTACGACTCTCTGACATATCATATTTTCCCAATATATGTGTTTCTTTTCTGTTTTGCCTAAACAGGATATAAGCTCCCTGAGGCAGTGTTTTTCCTGTTTGGGTTACTGCTGTCTCCACAGAGCCCAGAACAGTGCCTGGTCCATGCTAGGCATTTGTATAATCAGGATTCAATCAGGAAATCACACCAGTTATTTAAACAGAGAGAATTAAAATAAAAATTTGTTAACCAGCCATAACGTTAGTTAGTTAAAAAGAGAATTCTAAAGTAACCATCTAGGGCTGGGTTGACCAAGATAAGAGGTTGAAATGATTAATTATTAAAACTTGGAGAAGAGGCTCCATGGGGCTGACACTTGGCACTCTGAGAAGGGGACACTGCTGGGCTGGGGCTGGTGTCTCTGAGCTCAGAGGAAGACCTCTTGGCCTCAGACACCCATCTGAGGAGGGGCACTGCCTGGCTGATGTCTTCAAGGTGGGGCATGACAAGGCTCAATCCAATTGTAAGCTGGACTCAGCTGCCGCTACCAGGGGGCGCTGCTGCCTCCAGGCTGATGCTCTCAGGAACCGGAAGCCATCGGAAGCCGTTGAAGCCCAGGGAGCCCATGGGAAGAAGTCAACCCCCTCTCCCAGCCTGTCCAGCCTTGCAGAGTTCCAGCCCCTGAATCTCAAGGCTAAGCGTAGAAGGGAGGTGTTTGTGCTTAGAGGTAATAACTTAATAAAAGTATCAGTAAAGATTTCTAGGAGAAAGAAATGAAAGCAGAGAAGAGGAGAAGAAAGAAGGAAGGAAAGACAGATGGACTGCTGGGCACAGATACAGCTGTGATCTGCTGAAGACACAGAACTCCATGGCATTAAAGCAAGAATAATAACAACACCTACCAATTAGTTTGCTCCTCCACTGTGCTAAGCTTTCACACTTACTCTCTTGTCCCGTGACAACTCCAAGATATAGGATTTATTATTCTCATTGTACAGATAAGAAAACTGAGGGCCAGAGAGGTTTAGGTACTTGCTCAAAGTCACAGAGCCAATAAAACGCTGGAGTGGGGATTCAAACGCAGGTATATTTAGTATTAAAGCCTATAATCTTCCCTCTCTCCTACTTCATGTGCATTGGCTACTGTGTATTTGGAAAAAGAGCATTCCAAAACCTCAGGATACCCGGAGCAAGAGAGGACTTGGACTTTGCACAAGTGTGTGTGTGGGCATGTATGTGGGGGGGGCATGTGTGTGTGTGTAAACTCCAATTTCAACTGTTAATGTGATCCTATCCATAACCATGAACCCCTGAGGCCTGAGGACACTAAGTTACCATTATTTCTAGCAAAGGCTTTAGCTAATGAAAGCAAAAAATGAAGGATGGAAGAAAAGAAGAGGCAAAGCAAAAAAAAAAAAAAAAAGGAAGAGAAAGGGGAGGACGGAGTGAGAGGGAGGTGAAAAAGGAGGAGAGAGAAGGGGTGGAGAGGGAAGAGGAGGAAGGGAGAGAAGCCGGGGGGGGGGGGGGGGGGGGGGGCGGAGAGTGGAGTGGAGAGAAACCCTCCTGGTTGTTTTTAAGTCTTGTGCATCAAGCTCCTCCCTGCACAAATAGCTGCCTGAGAGATTCCACCTTGCTTGCCTTCTCTCGACCAGAGCCAGAGCAGCTGTAATGAGGTTATTTCTTCCCCGCGAGAAGCTCTGTAGTAATAAGTCCCTTCGCTGGCTGCTTTTAGGCTAAGCTTCCTCACAAATATATGAAATGCCCAAACCCAGCCATCAGCACAGCTAATTGAAATGCCAACTTGAAGTTCACTGGATGACTGCCGCTGGGGTCACAGTCGTTACCAGCGATTAAATGTTATGCGAAGAGATCCATGAAGAGACACAGTTTAGCAATAGACTTTAACCCTACGGCCGCTGCGGGAAAAGAAAAAGAACGACAAACGTGGGACCAGAAAGCTGGGCTGGAACCGGGGCAGAGTGTGGCTTGGGGGCCCAGCAGGGGAACAAGGAGGAACTCAGGGTAGCTGTCAGGAAGCTGACAGTAAGGACATAGACGGACTCACCTTCTTTACTAAAGGGCCTCTTGGTCAGGGTGGTAGAGTAGACCCAGGGACCAGAACTGAGCACCCATCACAGCTTCACCTCTTTTTTCTCACCTGGAAAGCAAAGACAATAACATGGCTATCTTGGAATTCTCACAAGGATTAAATAAATAAGCAGTTTAAATGCTGAGATGAATGCCTGTTAGACAGCAGTTACTCAACAAATAGGTATTTCTATCATGGGTCAACTGACAACAAATAACAAATCTTCATGGCAAATTTATGTATCCCGGAACTCTTAAGGGAGCGCAAAGACAAATACCACCCAGTTTCTGACCTTAAGAGTCTCCAGCTGAGATAAGCGAAGGGCCATTTGTTGAGCACATACTAGGACCCAGGGCCTGTGCTAAGTATTCTATGTAAATGAGAATCTTCAGTCCTCAGGAGCCCGGAAATAAACAGACTCAGCAACCACACAGCAAGGGAATGAAGAAGATGTATTTCAAAGCCTGGTATGTCAGTCTCCCAAGGCCATGTCCTTTTCCTACACACTTGGTCTCCTAAGATGAAAACATGTAAAAAGTACAAAAACAACAGGAGAGGAAACAGAGGCCCCAGGAAGCAAGGTGTTCCAAGGCAGCACGTATTCCCCAGACAGAGGAGAGCCCCAGGCTTTTAGGAGGAAGGGTTGTCACTTTGGGTTGCTCATGCTTGTCTTCGTTTCCTGGGGCTGCCATAACAAATTCCCACAAACTCCATGGTCTAAAAACAACAGAAACATTCTCTCACAGTTCTGAAGGCCAGAAGTCCTAAATCAAGGTGTCGGCAGGGCCGTGCTCCCTCTGGAGGTTCTGGTGGCTCCCAGCAATCCTTGGCTTCATTAGCAGCATCATTCCAATCTCTGCCTCCTCAGTGGTCAAGGTGCCAACTTCTCTCCATCTGTCTTCATATGTCCCCATTTGTCTCTTATAAGAACACTTGTTATTGGATTTAGGGCCCATCCAGGTAATCCAGGATGATCTCATCTCGAGATCCTTAACTTAACCACATCTGCAAAGACCCTTTTTCCACATAAGGCCACATTCACAGGGTCTGGGTATTAGGAAAGGGACATATCTTTTTGGGGACCACCATTCAACCCACTACAATGTCCTAACGTTCTACCGTGTCTGAGACTTCCTTTCGCCGATTATTTCCTCTCTTCCTCTTGCCATCTTGATCTCTCATTAGCCCGCCCATATCCATGAGCAAGATTCTCTTTCTTAAAAATCCCCTCCTCCTGCTTCTCTTTGTTCTGTAAACACTAAACCTCTTGAAAGAGTTGTCTGTACCTGAAGTTCCAACTTCCTCACCACCTACCTTGACCTTAATCCCTTGGAATCCCGTTTCCACCCTCATTCCTTGACTGCCAGTCCTCTCAAAGGTCACCAACAACTTTCCAGTTGTCTTTTCCCATGGAGTGTTTCCAGAAGGCCTCATCTCTCCCCATAGCCCCCTCCCTTCCTCAGGCCCAGCCACACCAGCCTTCTTGCTGACTTGAATGCTCACTTCTGTCTCCAGAATTTCTATTCTCTCTGCCCAGAGTGCTCTCCCATCCTGTATTAGTCAGGGTTCTCCAGAGAAACAGAAGCAATATGATGTATGGCAGGGGGAGGGCAGGGTGCAATGTATGTATGTGTGTATATTTGTGTGTGTGTCGGGTGGGGGGGGGGTGTTTTTAAAGAGATTTATTTTAAGGAATTAGCTCACGCAATTATGGAGGCTGCCAAGTCCAAAATCTGCAGGGTGGGTCGGCAGGCTGGAGCCCCAGGAAGTGTTGATGCCACAGTTCAAGTCCAAAAGCCTGCCTCTTGCTCAGGAGTGGTCAGTCTCCGTTCTATTCGGGCCTTCAACTAAATGGATGAGACCACCCACATTAGGCAGGACAATCTGCTTTACTCAAAGTCCACCAATTTAAATGTTAATCTCATCCAAAAACATCCTCGCAGAAACATCCAGAATAATGTTTGACCATGTATCTGGGCATTGTGGCCCAGCCAAGTTGACAGATAAAATTAACCCTCTCACACCTCAACTCCAGTCTCTTGCAAACTCACTCCTCAGCTTTCTGGTCTCAGGTCAAACATCACCATTTCAAAGGCCTTCTCTTACCCCCTGATCTAAGGTAGTCTCCCATTTTGTTTTCTTTGTAGTAAGTTTCACCGTCAAAAATTAGCATATTTATTTATTTGCCTATTTATCTTCCAACAGAAGATAACTCACCACCAGCTGCATTATGTGAGGGACTTTGCCTTGGCCACCCCAGTGCACAAAGCAGCGCATGACACATTAGGTACCGTGTTAGTGTGTTGGTTTGGATCCTCCAGGAAGCCAATGCAAAGATGGAGCTAGAAGTGTAAGGGATGTATTGCAGACACCACTTGTGAAAGATAAAGGGGACAGGGAGCAAGGAGAGTTAAGACTGTAATACAGGTCTGACATCTGTGAAAGGAGAGCAGGGAGGAAGAACTGGGTGGGAAGAGTCTTAGACTACAGTGCTGTTCTAAGAAAGTTCCAGCCAGGCCAATAAGGAGCCCAGTAGGGGAGTCCCACACCCCACAGGAATAGACTGCCCTCTGCAATCATTGGCTGGGAACAGCCCAGGAGAAACGTACCCTTGATGCCAATGCATGGGCGACCCAGAGGGGCTGTCAGTCATGTTCCCCTCAGGAGGAGATCTGAGTGGAGCAGCTTCATGGCCACCCCAGGCGCTTAGCAACTGTTGGGTGACTGAATGGATGAACACCCTCAGTCTACGTGGTGCTCCTTCGCTCCTCAGCACAGGGCACTGCAGACCGCCACCTTCCTCCCTCACCGTTCTGGCACCTCTCCCTTGGCCCCTGCGTGCTTGCATCTTCCTGGTGTTCCTCCTATCCCTCTAGCCCTTTGATTTCCCTCGTCCCCATCTCATCCCTGAAATAAAGGCATCCTCAGGACTTCAACCCTCTGCCAGGTCCCTTTCTTCTGACACACTGTCCTGTATGCCCCCGCCAGGCTTGGGATGAGAGATGCACATGAAGACATTTTGTTGTTAGTGCCGCCCAGTCGATTCTGACTCCTAGTGACCCTGTGTTCAGCAGAGCGGAACCCTGCCTGGTCTCTTTGCACCATCCTCTCACCTTCGGGTACTTTATCAGACAACGCTCCACTGGTATTCATGTGCTGTTCGTAGGGTTTTCATGGCCAATTGTTTGGGAAGTGGGTGGCCAAGTCCTTCTTCCTAGTCCATCTTAGTCTGGAAGTTTCTCTGAAACCTGTCCACCATGGGCGACCCTGCTTGTATTTGGAATACCAGTGGCATAGCTTTCAGCATCGCAGCAATAGGCAGCCACCAGTATGACAACCAACAGATGGTGGTGTGGTTCCCTGACTGGGAAACAACCCCAGGGCTGCAGTGGTGAGAGTGCTGCGTCTTAAACCCTAGACAGCAGAGGAAGGCGTTGGTCTGGGGGATCTGGGTAATGGCCGCAGTTTACGGAGCACTCACTGTGTGCCAGGCCTTCCACTGCACCTTTTATTTGCAAATGTTGCTTCTTCACCCCTAAAGAGATATTAGAATCCCATTTTAGAGATGAGGAAACTGAGGCCCAAGGCTACACAGCTTATAAATTGCCGGGATTCAAACTCAGGTCTACACGACTCCAGAGCCTGTGCTCTCACTACACTGAAGGGCCTTGAGGTCAGAAACCACGTTTTACAACTTCTGTCCTCACGCACCTAGCACAACTAGCTGAGCACACAGTGGGTGCTTGACGACTGCTGAGTGCTTTATAGCCTCCTACCCTGGTCCACACTTGCCTGCCCAGTCCCCATCAGCCTGGAGGGAGCTAACAGCTCTGGTGGAGGGAGCCTGGCTCTGGGCAGCCTATTCTGAATAATGAGCCTCCGGTGCTCTTGCTAATGACATTCTCCTCTCACTGCTTCAGGTTTTACTCACAGGAGTAATGAATTAATTAGTGAACGTGGGTGAGAAGCTCTTTGAAGTTGTGAAAAGCCCAGAGTACAAATGCAGAAAAGGGACCAAACAGACTAAATCAGAAAGCCTGGGAATATTGTATAGGTCACGGAGCCTGGGCCACCAGCTCTCTGAGGACAAGCACAGACAGAACAAAAGAAAAGATGAAGGGGCACCCAGTGGCGCTGTGAACACACCCAAACACCCAGAGCAGCCTTCAGAGGCTCCCTGTCACCTCCTGGAGTCTGGCCAGCAGTTAGCCTGGTTTGCTATTCCCATGGGTTAAGAGTGGCTGCCTGGATGGCTGTGTTGGGGAGGAATCTGAGGCCACCTAGAGGCTCAGCAGGAAATAGTGCCACATTATCAGTGTCGTGAGTGTTCTGTTGGTTTAACTACTGATACAAAATTGCTATATAGCCAACCACCCCAAAACCCAATGACTTATCACAACCATCATTTATTTTTATAATCTGTGGGTCAGCTGGGGCTCACCTGACTGATGAGGGGTTTGGCTAGGGCAGTTCAGCTCTGCCTTCTCTCACTCCCCTCATGGGATCAGCAACTGGTACAGGCATATTCTCCTCATGGTGACGGCAGAGGTGCAAGAGGGCAAACCCACTCACCCAAGCCTCCATTTGTGTCTCAGCTGCTAATATACCATTAGCCAAAACAAGTCATAGGAATGAGATGAGCCTGGAGACAAGAAAGGGTCCCAACCCCAATGGGAGATCACTGTCAAGTTATTTAGAGAAGGAGCTGGATACAGAAAGGTCGCCCATTAGAATAGCCTACCATGGGGACACAGAGGGGGTATGGTGGTGGAAAGCAAGCCAGGTATTTGGCTCCAGTGACCAATGACCCAAACTCCCTATGCTGCTGTTTCTGCAAGGCAAGCAGCTAGAGCTGAGCAGTGCCTGCCCCTGCAAGCAGGGCAGGAACTCTCCGGTTCATCAGTCCCAGTCAGGCCTGCATCCCTCTCTTCTGCTCTCCATCTGGCTCCTGAAGGCATTGGAGGTTGAAATCACCATCGTAAAATGCACTTTATCCTTAACATTATTTGTACAGTATATACACAACATTACTGAACCTGAGGAATCTGCCGCTGAGAAAAAGAAGGATTGCTGACTCAGTTGTCCTAAGTGATAAACAGCTAAACGGTCATTGTGGCCAGTGTTTGAACGGTCTAAACCTGGTGACGTAGAAACATGAAACCTTTATTCCCTCTAAGCACTGCCTTCAATGCTGCTGTGTCACATCTTTTCCATCCCTTAGTGACATCCCATAGCTTTTCCAGTTCAGTCCAGTGCAGCGGAACACATAGTTCATGTCTAATTTGGCATTCACACTCCCCATCCCCCTGACCCCCTGGCTCAGTGGTCAACTTATTGGCCTGAAGGACTTGGGGGGAGGGGGAAGTGGTATGATCAGTCCTTTCTTCCCCCACCTCATCTGTCTCTACTCCCAGCTCCTCCAGGGGAGAAGAGAGAATTAGAGAGAAATGAGGGAAAGTCTTTTTACTTGGCTCTTTAGCCTTGAGTGCTGGCATCCAAATGCTGGATGTCTTGCAGTAGACCCTACAGGGTCTCTTCACTGCAGGTTCCTAACATGGGAGATGCACTCTGGATAATCTCTTCCAGTCCCTCCATACCCACACTCAGATCTCCCCCTACAACCCACCCCATACCCTCTTGGGCTGGGTACCACCAAGACAATTATGTCAGACCTCCTTGATGCCCCATCTCTCATCCTCTTGGCCACCATTTTGCCTTAGCCATTGTCACAGCAACAAGCTATAGCATCTCTCTTCTGCTGCCCCAGGCATCTCTTGCTTTTTGCCTGGGGCTTCTTGTCTTATGAGTTGCGTGCTAGAGTCTGCTCAGCCACTCTGGTGTATGCGCAAACTGGAAGCGCAAGGGAGTTAACACTCCCAGAACACTACGTGGAAGACCAAAACAGTTTTCCATGTCTCTAGTGAACAGTTCCAAGGCAGGATCCCAGCAGGATCAAGACCCAGTTGCCCACAGCAGTAACCCAATTGTTCACGGAATTAACCACCTCAAGACCGCACCCATGGGATTGGCTTTCCTTCCTTTCATGTCACTCTTCCCAGCCCCTCCACTCCTGATCTCTGGGATTACCTCCCAAAGTAAGTGACTTGCATATGAGTCCTTATTGTAGGCTCATCTTTAGGGAACCCAAGATAACACAGCAATTCATGCCCAGCTAACTTCTCCTGGAGCAATCAGTTGGTTTATGCGAAACTCCCACATCCTTGCCATGCCCAAGGGATGAAGGAGGCTGCCCACGGCCACCCCAACTCTTGGTCTTGCCATTCCTCTCCAACACTCTTCTCTGCAGAGTCAACAACTGTGCCCAGAGCATTAAATTCTTCTTGGAGGGAAATTCTCACTCAGACATGAATGACATGGAAAAGAGCTGTAGACTGGGCATTAATGCTCCACTACAAATTATCCCCAGCTCTGTAACCTACGGAGTAATTCAAATATGTCATAGAGTCCTAGAACTAGAAGGTGCCTCATTTCTACACTCCATGCTTTACCTAAGGAAGCTGAAGGTAACAGAAGAGAAACAACTTACCCAAGATGACTCCACAGGTTAGAGGCAGGCTCAAGCAGGACTAGGGGCTTCCTGACTCCCAGGCCAGCTCCTTTCCCCTCCCCCCACCACTCTCAAGGGAAGAGCATCATGCTATCATGAAATGACAAAGACTATGAGATTTTATACACAAATGTTTGAATCCTGGTTCTTCTTGCTAGTGGTGTGATCTTGAAGAAGTTATTCAACCTCTCTTGAGCTTGGTTGCATCATCCGAAAAATAAGGATAATAATGCCTTCCTCATAAGGTTAGTGTGAAAAGTAAATAAGCACATGATTAGTACACAGTTTCACGAAGAGCAAGCTTAGGAAGTAGAAGCTATTACAATTGTCATCTTGCCTCTCAAGACTCTGGATTTCTTACCTAAGACATGGTGATAAATCATATACAACATGCATACTCCTGGACTTTGGTGATGTCACAGGAAGACAAAACATATGAAAGCGTTTTGAAAAATTAAAAATATTACAATTGTAAAAGGCACTATTATGATGATGATAATGACTTCAAAACCAAAACCATTCGATCTGCCATCATTCAAATTATCACCCTGTGATTTCTGAGTAAGATCATTGATGTTCAGGCTTTGCATAGAGGAAGGCACAGTAAGTCCCCTGCATTTCCATGGAGTCAGAAAAAGGAGAGAGATTTGTAGACTTGCCTGAAGCCCTAAGACCTGAGAATATTCTCTTGTTATTGCTTCATTATGACCAGAAGGTTGGCACCCAAATATGCTGTTGAGTGGTTGACATACATATTCCGGAATAAAAAGGGAATTATTGTCCCAGAATTGGGGAAATATTGGGTGTCTTTTAAAGAGATTTACCAAACCAAGGCCATGGAAAATAAACCCAAGGAAAATGTCACCAGAACCCAGGAAATTACTGCCCACAAATGGGTCCTTTCAAAGGGAAGGTTAATAATTATCCTATATTTCCTAAATTGCAATAAAATACCAATGGCAGGAAATGAAATGATGTACACTAAGCCCCCTTTATCTCCAGTTTTGCTTTCCATGGTTTCAGTTACCTATGGTTAATCATGGTCGGAAAATATTAAATGGAAAATTCCAGAAATAAATAATTCATAAGTTTTAAATTGCACACTATTCTGAGTAGCATGATGAAATCTTGTGCTGTCACTCTCTGTCCCACGCAGGACATGAATCACCCCTGTGTCCCGCACATCCATGCTGTATACCCTACTTGCTCATTAGTCACTTAGTAGCCATCTCAGTCATCAGATCAGCTGTCGTGGCATCACAGTGCTTGTGTGCAAGTAATCTTCGACATCACCTGCTCCTGACATCAAACCATCGACATCATCGATCATGGGTGGATGATCCTCTTTCTGACGTATTGTCAGATCATCAATAATAGCCTCATGCTGTGTCACAATGCCCACATGGTTCACTTCCCTTCATCTCACCACGTAGGCACCGTATCATCTCACGTCATCACAAGAAGAAGAAGGGTGAGGACAGCACAGTAAGATACTTGGAGAGAGAGAGACAACACATTCACGTAAGTATTATTACAGTATATTGTTATAATTGTCCTATTTTATCATTAGTTATTATTGTTAGTCTTACTGTGCCTAAATTATATATTCAACTATTGTAGGTACCCAGGTATAGGAAAAAATATGTATCTACATTAAAAAACCCTATACATAAGGCTCAGTACTATCTGTGGTTTCAGGTGTCCACTGGGGGTCTTAGGATGTATTCCCCGTGGGTAAGGGCAGACCCCTGTATATACAACAAGCCATCATGACCTGAAGTCAAACATCCAAACATTTTTTGCGTATATATTGTGTATATGTATGCATACGTGTATGTATATGTGTGGATATACATACACGTAACAGAGAAATTCAGTAACTCGTAGGCACTGCAGAGCTAGGCCGTGGTAACAGAGCTGCAGCCTTATCCTGTCCCTGTGTTTCCGGAGCTTACGCTCTTTCCCCTCTTCCTCGTTTGTTGTTTTGAAGACATCGGCTGTCTGATACTCCTTAGCGATGCACAGCAAAACCCTGAAACTCAGTAGTCCTGCGATTTGTCCTTGTAGGGAGCAAGAAAGCACAGGTTGGTTTGGCCATGGCATGTTCCTCATCTGGGCTGGAGGGGCGAAGGCACCCAGGGAGCACAGGAACTGCTGGGCGAGGGCAGATCCTGGAGGACAGGGAGGCTGATGGGACCAGGGACCTGTGCCAAGAAAGACAGGCACCCCCGGGAGCTGGTGCCTGAGTGCAAATCACTGCCTAGCTTGATCAGCTGTCCACATGCCTTTGTCTTTGCAGGACAGCCCCATCCTTATCAATATTATGTGTCTGAGAGAAAGGCGCATTGATTGCTATTGATGGGCAGTTGTTGGCCCACCTCATCAAGGGCCCACCTCTCTTGTTGTGACAGGACACCAGGACTCCTCCTGGGGCTTGCTCCTGGTGGAGATAGTTAAGAGAGATCAGTGGTTCCTCGGTGATACCAAACCATCAACCCCACCCAAATCTGGGTGACATGAGGACTCTTGGCCACAGCTGAAGCCTGATGCTTCCAGATGGAGCTGGAGAGCCAGACCTGAGAGTTCAAATAATAAGTAGCTCCATCAGGCAGTGAGTGGAAGGGACTTGGGGACATGGAAGTCTGAGGTAAGGGGTGAGGAATGGTCTTGGGAGTCCCAATGGAACCAAAGAAACTATTCTGCCAAGGGCTTCAACCAGTCCTGTACCAGCCACAGTCTTGGGGGCCAGTTCTCGGACCTCTGTCATCCCCACACCCTGGAACAGTCCAGAGGCCCCCAGCCTCCCACTGTGGCCCTGAACTGAGGCCAGTGGAACTGGGACCACACTCACCAGCATTTTAAGACTTGAAAAGAGCTGAACCAGATTGCAGCCTGGGTCAGCAGGACTGGGAAGGGGAGCGAAGAATAGCCAGGACCTGTAAAGAGACCCCCCTTCAACCAAAAGGGCACATTCAGAGCATCTAAGAGAGGCCAGCTTGGGTCTCCCAGAACTTGAAGCAAATGAAGGGCTCCATGTAAATACAGAACTCAATAGCACCACCTTCTGGCAAAAAGAAAAGCTATAAGCAGCAGAACGTGAAACCAACCTTAACAGAAGCAACCACGCAGTTCAAACCCGAGCTTCAGAAGCCATATTCTAGGTCAAGTCCCTCACTTGACAAAGGAGAAAACCGAGGCCCCGAGGGGAAGCTTGGATTTGAGACTCCAAGCTTGTCACTGAAGGAGTTGCACAGAAGGCTGAAGAAAGCAACCTTGTTTTTCTTTAGTTATAAAGAAAGAGAAAGAGGAGCTGGGGCTTAACACCCCCGCGATCACTGTGCCACGCAGTAATGCTAACATAGGTTACTACTGCCCCCACTTCGCAATGGAGGCCCCGTTGTTGGGCTCAGGTCTCGGAACTCATGTTCAGGTGTGTTGGTGCCACACCCAGTGTTCTCTGATCACAACCTCGGGCTGCCTCCTGATGGACTCAAAAACTGGAGCCTGAGAGGCTTTTATTGTGGCTGTTGCACACAGTTGAACTTTTGGGCTGTTTAAGGCCAAGCTGTGTCTAAGCTTTCCCACACTATGCCCAGTGTAGGATTCCACAAGGACCCTCTGCATAGACCCCCGCCCAGTAGTTCATTCAGGAACGGGACTGGCCCTCTCTCCTACGCATGACCTTGCTGGATGAGGATCCTCAGAAACCAGAGAACCCCATTCCCAAGTGCACTGCTTTCTAGACTGCTACTGCCCACGGCCTTAAGTCATATCTGTGTGTACCAAAGAGTTGCCCCTCAGTG
This sequence comes from Equus asinus, assembly GCF_041296235.1. Classification (NCBI taxonomy): domain Eukaryota; kingdom Metazoa; phylum Chordata; class Mammalia; order Perissodactyla; family Equidae; genus Equus; species Equus asinus. The sequence goes on along the minus strand of NC_091801.1, from coordinate 70,201,504 downwards.
AACAAGCGTTGAATGAATGAGTGGGCTAAATGCCCCGAGGAGAGCATCATGGCATCTATCATGTTACCTGAGAGACTGCACACCTGGCCTCCTCTGCTTCTTTGTCCCAATCTTCTGACCCTTGAAAGGTCATTTATTTCTGGATTCTCTTCACTTGTCACTCTACACTCATCCCCACCCATGACTCTCACTTCCATCTAAACACTGATGGCTCCCAGACCCCAATCTTCAGCCCTGTCTTCTCTGGAGGTTCAGATTTAATGGTGCCATGACCTTCCTGTATTAGCTGGGAATGCATTCACACAGTTTATCAGAAAGCCTGACGTACACCCTGGATTAAACAAACAGGGCTTTATCTTGCTCGCTTATCAAGCAATCAGGAGGGAAGTGGTTGCTGGCATTCATTCAATAACTCGATAATGTCAAGGCCAGCATCCAGGCTGTTCTCTTGACTTTTTCTCCTGCTTATCGCTTCAGGGTTTCATGAAGCCACTGAGCATGAGGCCATAAGAAAGAGGAAAGATACATTGCCTGCTGTACATTTCCCTTTTATCAGGAAAAGCATAATGCTTCCCAGAGCACCTGGTGGATTCAGAAGCCATGAATAGAGCCCCCCTTACTGCAAGAGGTACTATGCGCTATTGAGGTGATGTTAGCTAGGAAGGTGTGGGGCCCTGATATTGTCACAGAGCTTAACAATGTCTGCCATACGAGGCTATCCCCTGAAATCCATAAATTGCCTCAGACCGCACCTCATTCTCAAGCCCATCGTCCAAATGGTTATCATGTTCTGCACTTCCTGCTCAAAAGCTCCTCTCCCATCAATTCTCTTCTTTCTATCTCCTCCATCAGGTTCTTAGTTCATATCTTCACCATTTCTCATCTGATTACCTTAATAATACTGAAAAGTTCCTTTGTTATCTGGCCTCCACCTACCTCTCTATCTTCATTCGTCTTCACTGAGACCACTGCTTATAAGCAAACCCACAAACATACTGATATACACGTACATTGTTACTGGCTTCATTCCTTTCTACGCATCACCCCTCTGCCCACCTTGACAATAGCCCTACCCAACCCCATCCCACCCCATCAAATCCCCACTCTTTCACTCCAACATATTTGTTCTCCTCTTCTCATCCTTCAACATGGCCTAGATGACCATTCCTCCAGGAAGCCTTCTTTGACTCCCCGTGTTGGTTAGGTGACCCTCCTCTGTGCTCCATCATGCCTAGTATCATGACTTCCACTTCCATCTAAACATTGATGGCTCCCAAGCCCCCGTCTTCAGCCTCATCCTCTCTGTAGGTCTAGAGTTAATGGTGTCACGACCTTCCTGTATCAGCTGGGAAAACATTCGCTCAGTTTATCAGAAAGCCTGATGCACACCCTGAATTAAATGAACAGGGCTTTATCTTGCTCACATATCAGGTAATCCAGAAGCAACTGGTTGCTGGCCATCATTCAATGACTCGATAACGTCAAAGCCAGCATCAAGGCTGCTCTCTTAACTCTTTGAAGAGGTCCAATAATTACACTATCTTCGCTTCTCAGTTCTAAATTCGTTGAGAAATAGGACAAAAGAGTCAACCTATAGAAAACCGATACATAATCTTTTTACTGACAAAAACTGATGCTGGAGATTGCGTGTTACAAATTTGAGCAAGCGGGGTTCCTATCCCAAAGCCCAGAATTAGACAGAAGGATCATTCAGCTTCATGGGGCTGAGGCAGGCCCCAGGCCCCCACCACCTCTGCAGGCACAGAGCAGGGCACATGCCCAGGGTGTTTCTGTAAGGCAGCCTCCTTGTAGAAGGAAATATGAGGCACGGAAAGAAGCATTCCCCTCCAACCCCCGTATGTAACTTTGCCTCGCCACATTATCCTCCATCTGTGTGTCTTGTCTGTGTCCCCATCACACTGCACATTCCATGCATCTTGCTCCGTGTTGTTTCCAGAAGGACCACTCTGACTTGATCCTTCCCCTGCTCACTCTCTGCACTGCAATCAGTGTGGTCTTTATAAAAACCATGTCTAATCATGTCACTCCCCTGCTCCTAGTCTCCTGGAGAAAAAGTGCCTTTCAGCTTAGCATGGCACGCCCATCTGACCTCAGGCTGGCCCAGTGCTCCTCACCTCCAGCCACTGCAGCCCTCACCTCCTGTGTTCCTGCCACGCCAGGCTCCCGGCTTTCCCTGGACACACACGCCCTTTCTTTCCTCTTCCTCTTTGCGCCTGCTCCTCTCTCCGCCTGAACTAAATGTCTCCTTTTTTCTGCCTTCCACATGCAGTCTCGTTCCTAAGCAAATCTTCTCTCCTCTCTGAAGCCTTTCCTAACACCTGCCCCGGGACAGGGAGTAGATACTGATCTCCAATAATTATGTGGAGTATAACAGCTGCTCAAGAGAAGGTTGCAGAAAGAAAGCATTGTTGAAGGAATAGTGACTGAATGAAAATGAACTTGTCTACCCAGCTAGACTGTATGTTTCTTACAAGCAGGAGCCATGCCTTATGCTTCTCAATAACTTGCCACAAACAAAAATGATGATGATGATGATGATGATGATAACTCCAGGGACAATGAGAATGATGACAATTAAATTGGCAGGTCTCCTGGCCCTCATCTTCCTCCCAGAGGTACAGTACATCTGAGAAAGCTCTCCAATTTCACTGATCTGTTGTGAGAAATAAATGACAACATGTCAGAGCAACACTTTGCAAATATAAAATGTCCTCCAAATGGTTTCAGCCCTGAGGGCAGTCCCCAGCTTTGAAGGGATGTGGCTGCCTAACCACCTCAGCAAAGACTTGTGTTCCCGAATACACCCAGGGCAATACCTTGTCATCTGCTAAAAGGTTTCAGAGCAAGACAACATCCCAGCTGAGAGAAACATGGGCCACTTCAAAATTGCTGGCAGTGGAAAAGCTCTGACTGACACTGTCTCCCTGGACACAGTGTCTGGGGGAATTTTATTCTTCTCTTTTGTTCAGGACAAGCCATAAAGACGTGGCCCCTATAAGACAAAGCCATCTTTTGTCTCTGTGATGGGATGCTGGTCTCCGCGTGGGCCTGCATTCACCAGGAAGGGGTTCTGCAATGTCCTGTGTGGCAGAGATCAGGGTTCAGCCCCAGGGCCCCAGATCTAAGCTGACCAGCTGTACTGCATGATCCTGAAAAAAGTCATTCTCCTCTCTGTGCGTCAGTTTCCTTTTTCGTCTCCAGAAGGCATCTATGTTCTCTTCATCTTTCAAATCGAAGCAATAAAACTCATTTCTTCCCCTTGCTCACTCAAGCCCTGGCCGCATTGGTCTTTGTGCTGCTTCTAGGACGTTCCAGCCACACACCCACTTCAGGACTTTTACACTAGTTTTCCTTCTCCCAGAAATTGCTTCTCCCAGATCACAACATGGCTCTCTCCTCCCCGCCTCTCAGTCTTCGCTGTTCATCCTCTTTCTAATTATAACCCCGCCTCCACTCCCTGGCACTCCTGCCTCCTTTGTCTTGCTTTATTTTTCTCCGCAGTACTTACCACCTTCTAACGTACTAGGTAATACACTCACGTATCTAGTTATCTGTCTCGCGCCTCCTGCCCCATTACGATGGAAGCTCTAGGAGGCACGAAATTCGTCTGTCTTTTTCACTGTTCAGAACAGTGCCTCACACACAGTGGGGGCTCAAAAATATCTGTTGACTGAGTAAATGACTTTAACACGTGTTTACTGAGCACCTACTATGCATCAGGCTCTGCGATATAGAAATGAGTAAGATGCTAAGTGCCTAGTAGGAAAGACAAGGGAAGAAATAAGTCCATCAATCAATAAAACAAGGGCAGAAATGCAAGGACAATGGGTTCAGGACCATCGCAGAGGAAGATCTAGCTCCTTCTCTCTGGAGGAGGGAGAAGTCAGAGGCTTCCCGAGGGACTGACTCCTGCTCTGAGAGTAGAAGGATAAATAGCATTTTCTAGCATCACGGGAGCTGGGAAGCCTGGTCCAAGGTGGAAGGTTTGTTTCAGAAAATACCAAAGGCTGGGGCCGGCCAAGTGACCCAGTGGTTAAGTCTGTGTGCTCCACTTCGGCGGCCCAGGATTTTGCTGGTTCAGATCCTGGGCGCAGACCTAGCGCTGCTCATTAAGCCATGTGGCAGCATCCCACAGAGCAGAACTAGAAGGACCTACAACTAGAATATACAACTATGTACAGGGGCTTTGAGGAGGAAAAAAAAAAAGAGGAAGATTAGCAACAGATGTTAGCTCGGTGAATCTTTCTCATTAAAAAAAAGAAAAAAACTCTATCAAAAAAAATAGAAAAGACCAAAGGCAAGACTCTGCCATTTGCTAAAAACTTTCTATTAGGAGCAGAGATATATATCACCTGAGGGCTTAATAAGTCTGTATTGAATGGGACTATAAATAAAGGATTTAAACAGAAAGATAATCTAAGGCATCTTCTAGCTCTACTACTCTATATGTCCACCTTTCTATGGTATGTTACTAAAACCCCCCTCCAGACTAAAGAATTTCCCAACACCCTAAAAGGAAATTTTACCATTATAACCTTCTTTGAAGAAGGAATTCTCCCCAGGGGCCTCAGTTAAAATGCACATTATCAGAAGTCTTGAGCTACCAGAACAGATTTTTTTATTAAATACTTTTATTGACACCTGGAAATAAGTAGGATGCTGAGAGAACGGGAGCCAGGATAAGTGAACTTCCATGGGGACAGCAATGGTATAGACAAGAGTGCAAAACTCAGGTGGCCCACCATCTGTTTCACATGGCCTGGGAGCTAAGAATACTTTTACATTTTTAAATGGTTGAGAGGGGAGGCAAAGGGGAGAATCAAAAGAAGAATACTGATCCACAACACATGAAAATTAAGCAAAATTTAAATTTCCATTTCAATAAGGTTCTACTGGAACAGGGCACACTCATTGGTTTACGCTACTTTCATGTACAACAGCGGAGTCAAGTAGTTGCATCAGAGATTGCACAGACTGTAAGGCCATTTATTACCTGACAACTTGGAAATGCACGACCTTTAGGTTCGCTTTGATAGATAATAGTAACTCAGAAGCTACCAAAGGTTAAAGGTCGATGCAGATTAAGCTATTGTACTATAGGCTCACCACCAGATTATCCAAGAGCAGGACTCAGACCAGAGAGTGCCTGTGATGGTTAATTTTATGGGTCAACTTGGCTAGGCCGAGGTACCCAGGTATTTGGCCAAACACCATCTAGATGTTGGCTATAAAGATATTTTTTAGATGAGATTAACATTTAAATCAGTAGACTGAGTAAAGCACATTACCCTCCACAATGTGGGTGGACCTCATCCAATCAGTTGACACCCTTAAGAGAAACAGACTGAAGACCCCCACAAGAAGAGGGAATTCTGCCAGCAGATGGCCTTCAGACCCCAGCTGCAACAGCAACTCTTCCCTGAGTCTGCCAGCCTACCCTGCAGATTTTGGACTTGCAGCCTCTCTGTCTCTGTCTCTGTCTCTGTCTCTCTCTATATATATACATAGATAGATAGATAGATAGATAGATAGATAGATAGATAGAGATATCTTGTCTATACATAGATATATATGTGTCTACACATATATATCACAGACGTGTATATGTAGACACATATATATCTATGTATATCTTGCTTGCCAGATTCTTAGACTTTGTCTTTGCAAGTATAGGAATTTTCTCTAAAATATTTAAACCAATCCACATATTCTGAGTAGCACCTGTTTGGCCAATAAGAGCCCATTTCTAGTATCCGTTATGCTAATTAATATCCCACATATGCCGCCAAGGAAAACCCATTTCTAAACTCATTGCCTAATTAGCAAATTCCCTGGTATTGATCAAAGGAAAAAGATAACAAACGAGACCATCCCAGCCATTGCAGACTGTGAGCTTTCTGATTAGATGGCTTGCTGGCCACCCTTTGGAAATGAATCCCTGATTTATGGAACTGACTACACCTCGGGTGTGGTTTAAACTAATTGGCACATGTGCAAAATCACACTGAGATACTGAAGGATTTAAAAGTAAATTACAGACACTCTAATGATGGGGTATAAGGAATGTCACATTTCTAGATCAGATTTTAATCTGTTTTAAGCTACTATCCTGCTAGGATGGCAGAGAATTCAATCCTAGTCCCCAGTGGGAACCCCCTCCCACATCCCTCCTCTGAGGTCAGGTGAGGGTCCCGGGAATTTTACGCAGTCCCTTGCATCCTAGGAGGATCCTCTGGTGGCCATGTGGCTCCTCGGATGTGCTCACCATCCAAGACCACCTCGAGGCTGGCCTCAGGGACCTTCGCCAAGGCCAGGAGTCCAGGGCCTTGGTCCAGTCTCCAGGAGCACCCCACAGTCACACCCCTTGGCAGGGCTGGGGCACAGAGCCCACCTGCCACGAAACCTCCAAGCTGCCCCCAGCCCCTCTTCCTTTTCCATTTGCCAGGAAACTCTATACCTTGAACCTCCCTCTATCTTTAGGTGAGAAGAACCCAAAGGACCCCCAGAATGCAGCAGATATGGAGCAACCGGAAAGCAGGTCAAATCCTTGAGCCTTGGAGCATGAAAGAGAGAAGGAAAAGAGGGCAGTTCTGGGCCTGAGCAAAGGAAGGGCCGCGTGGGATTTCCCAGAAAGTTTGAATCCAAGAATCCTTCTCAGAAGACGTGAATCTGAGCAGAGCTGAAATGGGCTCGTGCAAAGACTGTGGAGGCAGTGGGGGGCGGTAATTCTAGGCTGATGAAAGCAGGCACCAGAAGCAAATTTTTGGAGGCTGAGCCCTGGCTGGAGTCTCCCCAGCCCTGCTTTGAATGGGGTGTCCAGCCTGAGGAGACAAAAGTAACTGTGGGATCATCATTATGATGCTTCGGTCTCCAGATGCCAGGAACTATCCAGCCTGCGGGAGGGACAGGCCACCATTTCTCTTCCAAGGACCGTCACAGCCTGTCTGCTCCCCTGCCACAGACTCTGTGACTTGGCCCTTGGGAATCCACCTGGCAGTCTCTAAACTGCCCAGCAGGTGAGTTGGACCACTGAGTATGAAGAAATCTCATGTTAATGACCTTGAGTGAAAGTGTCCAGGTCTTCGCCAGCCTCCCTTAGCCTCTGAAGTCATCTCCTTCCTCCCCATTTGTGCCCCACAGTGCACCAACTCTGGGTGGGATGGTCCTGAGCCTCATTGTAAGAGTTTCTCTAATTAGCTGTGAAAGGCCCATGGGCATCTGAAGCCCCAGTTTGGACTTGTCCCTGCCCATCTACAATACTAGGATGCTGCTCTCTCCACAGCCACAGAGAGAGGCAACACTGGGTCCACAGTGACTCAAAATAAGGAAAACAGAAGTCAAACGCTATCGCAGAGAACATCCCACTGCCCCCCACATCCCAGCCCCACCCCACCCCACCCGGGGCTCCCTGGAGGTGCCAGTCAGCATTCCCCCTCTCTGCACTTCCACTGCCCCCACTCAACAAATCCCACTATGTTCCTGCTCCACGCGAGACAGGCATGGCTGCCAGTTTGCTGCAAACCTTCCACAATGGTTAATTTCATGTGCCAAGTTGGCTGGACCTTGGAACCGAGATATTTGGCCAAGCGCCAATCTAAATGTTGTTGTGAAGGTGCTTTTTAGATGAGATTAATATTTAAATCGGTAGACTTTGAGTAAAGCACATTACCCTCTATAATGTGGGTGGGCCTCATCCAATCAGTTGAAGGCCTTAGAGAAAACAGACTGAGGACCCCAGAGGAAGAAGAAATTCTGCCAGCAGATGGCCTCCGAACTTGAGCTGTAAATCAACTCTTCCCTGAGTATCCAGCCTGTCAGCCTACCCTGCTGATTTTGGACTTGCAGCCTCTACAATTGCATGAGCCAATTTCTTAAAATAAATTGCTCACTCTCTCTATATATAAACATATATATAGGTTATATATACACACATATATATATAACCAATAAGATGTGTGCATATGTATGTATACACACATATGCTTACACTTACACACACATTCTATTGGTTCTGTTTCTCTAGAGAACACTGACTCGTCCAGCTTCCAAGAGGAAACTTTTGAGCATGGGTTAAAACACTTCTCTCTCCTCTCACAAGATCAATTGTTCTGTTTTTATGTAATCCAGAGGTAGAAGAGGAAGAAGGATGGAGAATTAGAAAAGGAGGGAAAGGAAAGGATTTTTCAACAGGGAAAGGAAGAAAAGGAAAAGGAAGCCAGCAGCTGGCAGCCAAGACAGGCATGTCAGCCTGGGTCCTCCCATGACACCAACACAGAGTCAACAGTGTGAGAGATTTTTTGGAGGGAAACGTTGCATAAGTTAAAGGGTAGAGGGAGCAGGAGTAGGCAGAGAAAAGCTTCAGAGTATGACATCTGTGAAGGGAGAGGGGAGAAGAAAGCAAAGTAGGGAGAAAGAGCTGCAAACTGCAGCTCTGAGAACCTGGGGTCCCTCTCCTCAGATGGATGGGTGAGGAGGGTAAGCAGGGAGTGGACGCTGAGTCCACGCTTTGTTGCTCCTTTTCATGGGCTCAGAAGTTTGCCCAACTAAACACTAAGCGATTAATTTACTTTTAGCAAAGGCACACATAATAAAATCATTGCCATGTAATGCTAACTGTATTTGATATGACAATCATAGCGGACAGATGCTGTGGTCACCCCAGCACCTACTTTGAGGGCCACCTCTGTGTCATTCTCGGCTGTGTTGTTCTGGTGGCACTATCCTGGGGCTTCTGGAGGGCAGGTCCCTTCGGCCTGGCCCAGCAGGACATTTCAGCCCCAGGCTAAGTGATGAATTGAGAGATAAGCTTGTGATCTTAGCCAGATAAATCAAAGCCCTGTGAGGAAAAAGTCAGGAAACAGATGCTCTCGTGTCTCTGGGAGAACTAACCGTAAAGACAGGGCAAGCCTGGAGACATCGTGGCCTCCATGGGCAGAGGGTCCACCAGAGAACGAGGCAACAGAGGAGAGTAGAGCTAAGAAAGGCAGAGACCTCAGGCCAAACTAACATCTTTTCAGAAAAAGGGAGGTAAATCTGAGTTTATCACTAACAAATTTTCACTGCAAAAATTACTAACACACGTGTTCCCTCTAGAAGGAAAGTGAAAAATCAGAAAGAATGTTCTAGAAAGACTAATGAGCAAGGAAATTGGTCTTTTTAAAAAATGGGCAAAATGGGGCCAGCCCAGGGGCGTAGTGGTTAAGTTTGTACACTCTGCTTCAGTAGCCCAGGGTTCACAGGTTCGGATCCGGGGCATGGACCTACACACTGCTCATCATTGTGGTGATTAGCCATCTTGTGGTGGTGTCTCACATACAAAATAGAGGAAGATTGCCACAGATGTTAGCTCAGCAACAATCTTCCTCAAGCAAAAGGGGGAAGATTGGCAACAGATATTAGCTTAGGGCCAGTCTTCCTCACCAGAAGAAAAAAAAAAAAGTCGTATCTAAACCAGCATTTACAAGTCAATAATAAATCAATTATTCAATTAAACCCTGGTTACTAATTTGGGATAAAAACAAGGTTGAATGCAAATAATGGACAGCAACATGTGAGATAAATGAGGGAGCTTTGGGTCACAATACTCCAAAGACCTTGCCTTTTTCAGGAGGAGTTCAGAGATTAATTTAACTTTAGACTTGTTTAGTGAAGATCTATGTTAAAATTAAGGGTAAGCACTAAAAGATTAGAGATATGAGATATAACTTCTGGTTACAGAGAGATAGGGGGGACTAAAAAAAACTCAACTAAATTAAAACACAGGAAACGGACGTAGGGAAGAAGCATAAAAAACGTTAATAAATGTCAAATAAAGTGATAGGACTGAACCCAAATATATATCAGTAACCAAAATAAATTTAGATGAAACCCTCTAGTAAGAGGAAATATGGTTATCAGGTCTGGGACAGGAAATATGTGAGATAAGCCTGGAACATATTGTTACACCAGAGAGCAAAGAAGTTATCCAAGATGACAGGGGTCTCATTAAAAGGATTCAGGAGCCCACTTGAAGAGGTTCCCATGGTCCAAAGATGGGACAATTTGAGCATGAGTAAGAATAATGGCTGAAATGGAGGAAAACACAGAAAATATGTTTGCAATATCAAAATACGTAAGATATAAAGCAAAGAACTGAAGTGCTGTGAAACATGTCAAATACATCATAATGGTAAATTTTAAATGGTCGTACTTAAGGAAATAAATTCATTTTTAAAACCTACCAAACAAAAGGAAAAAAATCAAGCATTGATCCTACCTTTCCTGTATAAACAATACATCAGGGAAACCAAATAATTGAATGGCATAAGTTTCTGCTTATAGAAGGACCCCAGCTATTAAATGAAAAAGAGTCACAGAACTAAAATTACTTTCAAAAGGAATACAGTATCACCATTCTGCAACCCTACTAAAATAATGGAACTAGTACAAAGGGTGGTCAACTTTTTCGAGGAGACCGATAAATAAGTATTTTAGATTTCATAGGCCGTGCGGTCTTTGTCACGACTACTCAGATCTGCTGTTGTAGGTCCAAAGCAGATGTAGACAATATACAAATGAATAGGCATGGCTGCATCCCAGTAAAATTTATTTTCAAAGACTGGGGCCATTGGGATTTGGCTCCCGGTGGCCGCTGACCACTTGACCGCTTGCAGCCTGCTGACCTCAGTAGTGATCATCAGTGTTTGCTAACATCACATAAGACAGTCAACCATGTTGACCATGTTGTCAAGCACAGTGCAGCTAACTGAAAAAAAAATAGCAAAAGAAAATTATAAAATTTATAATTTTTATAAATTTATAAAAGAAATTATAAAATATACTTCTAAAAAATCTTGAAGATCAAAGACAGAATCAAAATGGAAAGTGGAAAATATTTATAACTAAATGATGAGAAAAACAGTATCCGTCAAATTTGTGGAATTTAATGTGGCACTTTGAGGGACATTATAGCCTTAAAAAATGTAATAGAAAAGAAGAAAGATTGGAAATTAATGAGCTAAGCTTGCAAACATTTAGGGAAAGGACAACAGAATTAATCCAAAGAAAACATATAATAAAGAGGAAAAGTTAATAAATTGGAAACAAAAATATACAACAGAAAAAAAGGAAAGCCCAAATCTGACTATTTGAAAAGAACAATGAAGCAGACACAGCAGGAAAACAAGTTAACACCCACACAGGCTGGATGGAAAGTGACCAAGAAACTTCATATTAAAAATGCTACAAATGACAGATTCGAAAGATTAAAAAGGAAGGTAATGTTTTGTTAACTAATGATTGCAAGCCATTAGGATTTATTCCAGAGGTTCTCAGCCTTCTACCTAGGTACTGATAACTCTTTGTGTTTTGTTGAGAATCCACTGTGTTATACCTGATTCTCTCCCTTCCATTCTCCTGCTCCCCTGAGCCTCCCCCATCACGCTCAGCTGATAGATAACCTGCCCCCAAACGCCAGTGAGGACGTCGAAACCATTAGGTGCAGCCCCTCATTCACTTCCTGAATTCACTGACCCACCTGCCTAGACTCCTCTTGTTACAAGCTCAAACCCCAGCAACCACGTTTAAAGATGCCTTTTCCTGGCCTCCTTCTTCATAACTAGCATTTTAAGTTATTTCTTCTCAGTGTTTCTCCCAGCAGGTCTTTCCACTCTGTCAACAACATCATTAACACACATCCAAACTCACGCAGCAAACTCTTCCCCGGGCTCCCTGATTCCTGTCTTTTTTCCCCAGCTCACCATGACAACCACAGACAATTTAATTTCCCTTAAAAAATTAAAAAAAAAAAAAAAAAAAACTAACCATGCTCTCAAGCTTCAAAGCCATCCAGGACGCCCTCCCACCAGTCAGACGAAGACCAAGCGTTGGTGGTGGCCATTCAAGCCTTTAGCTTCCCACTCAGATTCTGCCCCGGCTCCCGCTCCTTCCCTTCCAGGTCTTCCTGTGGACTCACTCATGGCACCATCTCCACCTTTGCTCCCTAAGGACTTCCCTTTCAGGAATCCTCCTCCATTTCCAACTTCACCCCAAACTCGTGTGAACTTCCCTCCACGTAACAGATTTAGGGGCTTCACTCATAAAATACTTTAATATGAGTGATCTCTCACACAGCAAGTAATTATTCTTTCATCAAATATTTATGGGCCTTTTTCGCCTAAAGATCTACATCAGAATATTTACATCAGCCCTATTTATAATAACCAAAAACTAGAAACAACCTTATGTCTTCCTACAGTAGAATGGACAAATAAATTGTGCTATCTTCATGGAATGGAATACTATACAGTGGTGAGAATAAATGAACATCCATAATATAGGGTGCAGATGTGATTCATCCCTATAACGTTCAGAAGAAGGCAAAAGCAGGCTCTAGTGCTAGAATCAGGATATGGCTACCAACGGTGGGGATGAGGGGAGGGTTTGGCAACTGGAACAGAGCACTATAGAGGCTTCTAGGATAGCACTAGTTCGGCTTCTTGATTCTGGTCATAGGGTGCAGGGATTTGGGAAAATTCATCAAGCTATACACCTATGATTCATGCACTTTTCTGTGTATGTTAAACTTCAACAAAAAGTCTACTGTAAGAATGCAGCGAGCACCTCCTATGTGCCAGGTGCAGGGTTAGAGTCACTCGGAACACAGAGATGGTAGGGGCCTCCAGGACTGGAAGCCTAGCACAGAAGACAGCTGAGCAAACACAACAGCATGGCAGCACCGGGCGGGAGCAGTGACGGAGGCGAGCACAGAATGCAACCTGGTGCATTCTCTGAGCCTTGGTCTCCTCACCTGTGAAATGCAGATGATGTTTCCTATTTCACTGAGTTACATAGGACCAAAAAAAAATAATACAGATGGATGTGCCCCTAGAAAGCCCGGGCATAGTAGATACTCAACAAATGGCACCCAACTCTGAATCTGATTCTCAGCATGAATATTCCAGGAAAGCTCCCCAAATGGCAGCTTCTCACACTCTGTCTCCATCCCCATTCATGTTACACGCATGCACTCAGACACACATAAACACCACATACACACACACTACTGCTCATGGCTTCTTGGAGGAAGACAGCAGAAGGAGACATATATTAAACTTCAAAGGTGTTCATGGTCGTTTTCTCTCATTTCCATAAATGTCTGGGTTCCCATACCATCTGCAAAGTCCTGAACTGCTCCCAATCAGAGGGAACATCAACTTCCTCCACTGCCCAGTGCCCAGCAGCAGCCCAAAGTGTCACAAAAATTCCCATCAGAGGTAGCGGACATGTGCCCTGAGGTACCTGGCTGAGAAACAAATGGCTTCATCTCCAGGCACTTTCTTTCTCTCACCAGGATTGAGGAGATTTCCAACAGTTCTCTGAAATCTACTCACCTTTAGAAATGAATGGGGAACATGGACAGACTGTGCTGGGATTGGGGGCTGTGGTTCTAGCTGGTTTCATTTGGCAGTGGTCCCCCGAGGTCTGACGGCTAAAACAGATAGTGACCTCAGTCGGCAGATTGTAGAGTTGCTGCATGATGGTGAGCAGGTCCCAAAAGCTGTGGTCAGGACCCAGGGCACTCCTCCCTGATGCCACCTGTCATACTCACCTGGAGAAGTGAACATGAGAAGTAAGCCATCGACAGAAAGGAAATTTGCTACAGCAGGTCAGAGCCCAGGTATCTGTGCACGCAGCCAGGACAGCACCTTCCTCGCTTCAGTTCCCTCCTCCAAATTTCTCTCAAACTCCACCCCATCTTCTCATCTCTCTTGCCAAAATCTAAGCCCCCATCATCTCTCAGCCAGACTTCTAAACTCTCCTCCTCACTTATCTCCCTGATTCTGTTCTTGCCCTGCTGTCTGTACCAATTTTCCCTTCATCCCCTCAAACCCACCAAGCTCCTTTCAAATTTGGCAGCCTGCCCTGCCTGGAACATTCCACGTCCCCTCTTCTCCTGGCTAAGTCCCACTCACGCTTCAGACCTCCGCTCCTACGTCACCTTCCCAGAGTTCTTGCTAATCCCCATCCCAATCTAAACCAGATCCCCACTCCATCATTTTCTCCCCTAATAACCACCCCAGTTTGCATCCATTGATCTTTTTATTTGTTTGCGTTATCTGTCTCCTTTGCTGCTGGACTCAGACTCCAGGTCAATCGGAAAAAAAATCACACATTTTTAAATTATTGATAGGATCAGATGAAATAATGGATTTTATATAAGGCCTGTTTTGCATGCATTCCACACACATATCTACAGAGGCACTGTACTGTGTTGAATAGTATTTCCAAAAAATTTATGTCCATCTGGAACCTGTGAAGGTGATCTCATTTGGAAAGAAATTCTTTGCAGATGTAATCAAGTTAAGATGAGGTCATATTGGATGACGGTGGGCCCTAATCCAATGACTGGTGTGCTTATAAAAAGGGGGAAATTGGGCACAGAGACACAGCAGAGAAGACCACGTGAAGACAAAGGCAGAGAGTGGAGTCATGCATCTACAAGCCAAGGATTGCTGGAAAACCATCAGAAGCTAGCAAGAGGCAAGGAAGGCTCCTCCCTATATAGAGCCTTCAGAGAGAGTTCAGCCCAGCCCGCACCTTGATTTTGGACTTCCAGCCCCCAGAGCTGTGAGAGACTAAACTTCTGGTGTCGTAAGCCACCTACTTGTGGTACTGTGTTATGACAGCCCTAAGAAACTAATACGCACACCCCTGCAATTTGCCACTTGGGGTACCTACAAGGTGGTGCATGCACCCTACCTCTGCCCTAGTAAGTGAGTTTTTGTAACCAAGGAAACAGCCCTAGTGCTTAGCCTTAAAAAGCTACCAGGAAGATCTTGCAGAAAAAGATAAAGAATAAAGATGAATTGTTCTCTTGAACTGCCTGCTCCGTGGATGATACCTGTCAATCTTAATGCCCCGGTTCCCTGCCTGCATATAATGCCAACCAAGATCATAACAACAGAAGTCAACCTCAGCTTTCCCTGTTGCCCGAGGTCCAACCAACATCTGGCTTCCCCTCCTCCTTACTGCCCACCACTGGGGGAACAATTCCATCACAGTTTCAGACTGACAGGAGAATAAGTGGGCAGCAATGATTTTATCTGCAGCCCTAGGCAAGCGGATTCTATAAAAACGATCCATAAGGAGAAATTGGCCAGATGTCTTGGATCAGGGTATCTACACGTCCCCTCCCCAGCAGGACCTCAGCTGTGATTTTCCTTTCCTGATTATATGTTAGAGATCAGAGACTAGGACAGCTGTCAGCATACAGCAGTGACAGAAGGGAGGCCCCAACTCATCCACTAAGCCCACAGTTGGGTCTGCATCTTCTTCTGGTGTGTTAGATGGGAATGCCCCTTCCTACACCTGCTGGCCATGGGGAAAAATTCTTCCCCAAATATTTCCAGCCCCTGCACCATGCTTGTCCCCACAGAGGCGGGATGAGTTTCCTGGTCCGTGTACAACAGCCACTGGTCCATATTTCTCAATAGGGATGAGTTAATCCATGAAAGGTGGGGAGTGAGGGTCTCTAGTCTCTTTCTCTTTCTCTCTCCACCCAGACCTGTGGGTAGCACTGATATGAGAAAGTGTCTGCCCTGTAGATACAAAACTTACCGTAAGAGACTAGACCATGGACAAGGAATAAGCAAGCCCATTTGGGCTCTCACTGTAGCCTGTCCATCTTCATCAATAATAAAGGTGACATTTTAGTCTCCACATCTTAGCCATTTGTCTGATTTCTCAATTGGTTCAGAACCTGGGTAGTGAAGAAAGATGCACTTCCTCCGGCCCCCAGTGACACTCAGATGCAATCGATTCCCATTATTCTGGGTGGTAGTTGCTGAGAACACTGAATTAGTGAATTAGTGAACCACAACTCCCAGGAGAAATACTAGTGCATAAGAGAAAATTAAGTTCAGAAGTGTTAAGTGACTTGCCTGAGACCACCCCACTAACAGGAGCCAGAGTTGGGATTCAAATCCGGTCCTACCCGCCCATGTCAGAGCTTCCTACACTGCCCTGCCCATTTCTCTCTCTATCCTCTGCTCATCTCTGCAGGAAAGCTGAAACACGAGGCCGGGGTTGCCTTGTTCAACCTCAGCTGGGAATGCACACATCAGACAACTCAAATTTTTTGCTACTCTGCACATGTCTGCAAATGATCGCAAAAGTTCCGGGAGTATTGATTTGGGGTTACAAATAAATTTTAGCAAGTGGGTGAATTCACAAAGATGGAATCTGTGAATAATGAGGATCAACAGTACATTGTATTATTGCTTATCGTTATTCACTGTCCTCCTGGTAAGATTATACATCCCTGCCCCCTGTCATGTGACTCACAGGACCTCCAGGATGGGAGGGATTATACGTCTCCGTCCTTTGCAATCAGCCTGGTCGGGTGACTTGCTTTGGCCAATGAAATGCAAGTGGCAGTGATTTATGCCAGGCCCAGGAGAATCTCTAAGAACCATCTCATGGTTTTACCTACTTTTCTTGCTCATTTTCCTCTTGCAAGACAACAGCACATCCCAAATGGGGCTGCTCCTTCCGCCTGGATCCTGGAGGATGACATATGTGAAGACGACACCTGGGTCACAGCTGACATGTAATGTGAATGAGAACTATACCTTTGGGCTTGGAAGCCATTGAAGTTTTGAGGTTTAAAAGTGCAGCAAAACCAAGCAAAAGCTAACTAGTGTAGACTCCCCAATGTGATGAATAGGTAGCCTTGTTGTAACCCATACCCTGATGGTTAAAGGTAACTAACCCCTTTTGTTTAAATAGTCGTTCGTTGGAAGTTTACTTTTTGCTTTCTGCAAATCCACAAAGAGGACAAGTTAACCCCATTCTCTGGAGGACAGAGAATGGGTCAAAAACGAGACCAGGACTTAATCCCGCAGTGGCCTGATATGCCAGTTCAGGTCCTGCAGGAAGCAAATGCCATGATGGAATTAGATATACAAGAGACTCATTACCAGGGAAGGATAGAGGGGGAAGGAATGGAGAAGACTGGGAGGCCCTGCAGACAGTGATGAGGTCCGAGACCTGTGAAAGGGGAGAGCGAAGGAAGGACTAGGGAAGAAGAGCTTCAGACTGCAGCTGAACCCAGATGATGGGGAGTCTCAAAGCCAGAGCTGCTCGTGAGAGGACCTCACAGCAAGCTGGCAGCCCTGCCAGGCTCAGTCACAGGCTGGGAGCAGCCTGGAGGAAGCATGACCTCAGTGTCATGGCCAACTCTGCTCTCGGCAGCAGGTTCTCCTGAAGGAGACCTGAGTGGTATATCTCCATGGCCACCACCCTCAGCAAGGATGGAAGACAAGGCCTGGGCTCCATGGATCCAGATAGATATGGAAAATGGTCCAGATGAGGAATATATTAGAGATAAAATCCAAACAACATGTCCCCAGTAACTCTTTACTGGCCACCTCTAACACGGGTAATAGAGTCAGCGCCTAGAATATATTTCTATTTCTACAAACTATTTGAGGACTATGTCATTCGTTACCCATTCAAGCAAATGTTAAGGCACAGCTGCTCCATCAAAAAGGAGGAACATTAAGATGAAGCCACATACTCAAGGTTGTGCAGCAAGTCCAGGCAGGACCAGAATTCAGGTGATGCTCATGTAATCCCTTCACAGCCACTGCTTCCTGCCAGGATACTTCCACAGATTCTCCAACCAAAACGCCGTGAACTTGGCAGCTCTTGCCCATGGTCATCCATTTCCTCCTGACTTGAGGATGTATCCAAATAGAATCCAGCCAGGGTCACCATATCTACTTCACCTCCTCATTTTACGTGAAGGAGAAGTGATACCCAGACAATGAGGGCCAGATCCAGGGCCACAGCATCTAATGGAGATAAGACCCCAGAATTTCCAAGTCTATCCAGGATTCCATGAGGACACTGAGACCTGGATTGCAAGACTTGGCATTCATGTTTATCGAGCATCTACTATGTGCCAATCATTGCCTGAGGCCCCGGGAATACAGATAAGAACAGGTAGTAGAGACCCTGCCTCTCAGAACATTCTGCTTCAAAGCTTTCCCAGGTGCTGCTCCAAAGCACAGCTCCAGTATTCCCTGGTTTGGTTCTAAACCCACAGAGGTAAGAACGCAGCTTTTCCCTGCTGTGTGTGAGCTCGTGACTTTTTTCTTATGTCGGTGAGGTCAATTACTCTCCTGCAGTTGTGCAGCAAAGCTTTTCAAGACTCTCAAGTCACTGCTCTTATTAATTACTGTATCAGCTGTTTTACATACCCTAATTATCTCCCCATGGCACAGACAATGGCCTTTTTAAAGATTTTTTTCCTGACTCTTTCTGGTAAAAATAGAAAATATGAATATGTATGTATCTTTAAGACTTTTCAGAATTTAAACACAGCATGAGCACCATCTGCTGGTTAAAATGAGAAACATCTGCATTGGCTCCTATAGTTTCAACTTTGAATGTCCTGATAACAATAAAACTAATGATAATGGAGTGACTTCAGCAACATGGCGGAATGAGCGGTTTTCTTTGTCTCTCCCCCTTCAAACTACAACTAAATGGACATTCATTGATCAATGGAGGATTCTCACACAGCACCTCAGGATGCCTGAGAGACCCATGCTGTTATACATCAGAGGGTGGATGGACTACCCCTGGTAGGAGGTGGAGACAGGTGAGAACTCTCCAGCCCCCAGACAGCCTAGTACTGGCAAGTGACTCTTTCCTGGCTGACATGCCCATAGCACTGCCACAGCCCCAAGGGTGGGCATGTGCATCGGTGCAACTGTGGAAACAGGTGACTATGGCCCTAAGCCCCCCATGATTCCTCTGTGGACCAGTTGGAAAATGCACATTCCCATGGCAGCCCCAGGGAGAGTCTCTGCTCAGCCATAGTGGAGAGGCCTCACCCACTAAGCACAAAGGCTGGGCGACCTTGGAGCAGAAGTCGCATGGCTGGGTGAACTACCTGCTGGCTGCATTAAACACCTATAGCTCTGCTGTGGCCATGAGGGAGCAAGTGAGATCCAACAGGACCACTCAAGTGGGTGATGACAACCTGGAGCCCCAGCATGATTGCTCCTTGGTCCAGCGAGAAAATCCACAGTCCCACAGCAGCCCCAGGGAGAGTCTTGGCTCAATCCACCTGGACAGGCCCCTGCCCACCAAGGACAAAGGCTGGGCAACGTAGGAGCAGATGTGGCATGGCTGGGTGAGCTAACCACTGGCTGCATTAGATGCCCATGGCTCTGCTGCAGCCCAGAGGGGGCAAGTGAGATCCAGCAGGACCAGACTGTGGCAGAGCTGTGAGTCTGGGCGAACAAGCTCCCAGCTGCCATGACAGCCCATAACACCGCTGCAATCCCTAAGGAAGGAGTGTGTCTAGGCGAGTCTGAGGGAACAGGCAGCAGCAACCCAAAGCCCCTGTGTGTGATTGTTCCCACAGTCTATGGGAGACCCCACAGGGCCACTGTGATCCCAAAGAATGGCCCAGGCTTGGTCAGCAACAGCTGACAGGGATCCTTGTAGGAGCAGGTTACACAGTTCCCACCCCCTGCCCCCAACGGCAGAAAGTGGAAGCAGTAACCAAACTCTATCTCTATGAGGAGGCACAAATACACGGCATCAAGCAGTATGAAAAAATATATTAAATCTTCAGAATAGAAAGAAAATGACAAGTACTCAGTAAACAATCCTGAAGACACACAATCTATAACCTAAATGACAGAGAATCCAAAATAGCCATCATTAAAAAACTCAACGAGTTAAAATAGAATACAGATAGACAACTCAATGGGTCCAGGAACTACATCACAAAAGAGCTTGATACTATAAAGAAGAACCAATCAGAAATGTTGGAGATGAAAAACAGAAGGAAGAGATTAAGAAAAATCTGGACTCTCTGAAGAGTAGGGCTGATAATATGGAGGACAGAATTAGCAGTCTGGAGGATAGGAATATAGAAAAGCTTAAGATAGAGGAGGAGAGAGCACTAAGACTAAAAAGAAATGAAGAAACTCTCCAAGAAATATCCTACTCAATTAGGAAATGCAACACAATAATTATAGGTATCCCAGAGGGAGAAGAGAAGAAGAATGGAGCAGAGAGCTTGTGCAAAGAAATAATAGCTGAGAACTTCCCAAACTTGGGGAGGCAGCTGGAAATCCATGTGACAGAAGCCAATAGGTCTCCAAACTTTATCAATGTAAAAAGATCAACCCCAAGGCATATAGTAGTGAAGCTTGCAAAAGTCAACAACAAAGAGAAAATATTAAGGGCAGCAAGGTAGAAGAAAATGAGCTACAAAGGAACCCCTACCAGGCTGTCAGCAGATTTCTCAGCAGAAACCTTACAGGCTAGGAGAGAGTGGAATGATATATTCAAAATTCTGAAAGACAAAAACTTTCAGCCAAGAATACTCTATCCACTGAAAATATACTTCAAATATGATGGAGAAATAAAAACTTTCCCAGATAAACAAAAGTTAAGGGAGTTCATTGCCACAAGACCCTCCCACAAGAAATCCTCAGGAAAGCCCTCACACATGAAAAAAAAAAAAAGGAAAGGGGTTACAAAACCCTGAGCAAGGAGATAAGTAGAAAGACAAAATTGGAAAATTGCAGCTCTCCATCAGAACAGGTTAACAAATGCTTAAAGTATAGCATTAAAGATAAAGGGAAGGGAAGCACTAAGAATAAATATAATCTTGTCAATTTAACCACAAACTCACAACACAAGAAGAAAAAAAAATGTTACAATAACAACTTAGAAGGGGAAGAGGAATGGGATGGAACCAGTTTAGTCTAAGGAGATAAGAGACTATCAAAAATGGACTATCTCATCTATGAGGTGTTTTATACAAACCACATGGCAATCACTAAACAAATAATTAGAACAGAGACACAAATTGTAAATAAGGAGAAAACTAAGAAAACCAACATAGAAAACTATATAACTGAATTGGTAGTCCAAAATACATGGGACAAGAAACAAAGGAAATGCAGGAGAACTGAAAAACGAGTGAGAAAATGGCAGCATTAGGCCCCCACATTTCAATAATCACTCTAAATGTAAATGGATTGAATTCTCCAACCAAAAGACAGAGTGATAGGATGGATTAAAAAATAAGACCCAACAATATGCTGCCTCTAGGAAACACACCTCAGCCCTAAAGACAAACACAGACTCAGAGTGAAGGGATGGAAGATGATACTTCAAGCTAATAGTGAGCATAAGAAAGCAGATGTCACCATACTTATATCAGACAAAGTAGACTTCAAGGAAAAACAGGTAAAGAGAGACAAAGAGGGGCAGTATATAATGATAAAAGGGACACTCCAGCAAGAAGACATAACACTTATAAATATACATGCACCCAACACAAGAGCACAAAAGTACATAAAGCAACTATTAACAGAATTAAAAGGAGATATCAACAACAATACCATAATAGTAGGGGACCTCAACACCAACTAACACCAATGGATAGACCCCCAGACAGAAAGTCAACAAGGAAATTGTAGAATTAAATGAAAAATCAGATCAGATGGACTTAATAAATATATATAGAACACTCCATCCAAAACCAGCAGATTACACATTCTTCTCAAGTGCACACAGGACATTCTCAAGGATAGACCGTATATTGGGAGAAAAAGCAAGCCTCAATAAATTTAAGATGATTGAAATAATATCGAGTATCTTTTCTGACCATAATGCTATGAAACTAGAAATCAATTACAAGAATAAAAGTGGGAAAGGGGCAAAGATGTCAAGATTGAGCAACATGCTACTGAATGACCAATAATTCAGTGGATCATTGAAGAAGTCAAAGGAGAAATCGAACATTATCTGGAGACAAATGAAAATGAAAACACACCATACCAACTCATTTGGGATGCAGCAAAAGAGGTCCTAAGAGGGAAATTCATTGCAATATAAGCTCACCTCAATAAATAAGAAAAATCTCATATAGGCAATCTCCAACTACACCTAACAGAATTAGAAAAAGAAGAACAAACAAAGCCCAAAGTCAGTAGAAGGAGGGAAATAATAAAAATTAGAGCATAAATAAATGAAATCAAAACAAAAAAGACAATAGAAAGGATCAATGAAACAAAGAGCTGTTTCTTTGAGAAAATAAAGAAAATTGACACACCCTTAGCCAGGCTCACTAAGAAAAAAAGAGAGAAGACTCAAATAAATAAAATCAGAAATGAAAGAGGAGAAATTACAACAGATACCACAGAGATACAAAAGATTATAAGAGAATACTATGAAAAACTATCTGCCAACAAATTGGACAACCTAGAAGAAATGGATAAATTCTTAGACTCTTACAACCTCCCAAAACTGAATCAAGAAGAAATAGAGAACCTGAATAGACAAGTCACAAATAAAGAGATTGAAACAGTAATCAAAAACCTCCCCAAAAATAAAAGTCCAGGAGCAGATGACATCTCTGGAGAATTCTACCAAACATTCAAAGGAGATTTAATACCTATCCTTCTCAAACTATTCCAGAAAATTGAGGAAGATAGAGCACTTCCTAACACGTTCTACAAGGCCAACATCATCCTGATCCCAAAACCAGACATGGAAAACACAAAGAAGGAAAACCTACAGGCCAATATCACTCATGCACATAGATGCAAAAATCCTCAACAAAATATTGGCAAACCAAATACACAATATATTAAAAAGGTCATACACCATGAACAAGTGGGATTTATACCAGGGACACAGGGATGGTTCAACATCCACAAGTCAATCATTGCAGTACACCACGTTAACAAAATGAGGAACAAAAACCACATGATCATCTCAATAGAAGCAGAGAAAGCATTCGACAAGATCCAACATTGATTTATGATAAAAACTGGGTAATAAAATGGGTATAGAAGGAAAGTACCTCAACATAATAAAGGCCATACATGACAAACCCACAGCCAACATCATACTCAATGGGGAAAAACTGAAAGCCATCCCTCTGAGAACAGGAACAAGACAAGGGTGCCCACTCTCACCACTCTTATTCAACATAGTACTGTAGGTCTCGGCCAGAGTAATTAGGCAAGAAAAATAAATAAAAGGAATCCAAATAGGCAATGAAGAAGTGAAACTCTCACTGTTTGCAGACGACATGATCTTATATAGAAAACCCTAAAAAATCCATTGCAAAGCTACTAGAAGTAATCAAAAATTACAGCAAAGTTGCAGGGTACAAAATCAACTTACATAAATCGGTAGCATTTCTATACTCTAATAACAAACTAACAGAAAGAGAAGTCAAGAACACAATCCCATTCACAATTACAACAAAAGGAATAAAATATCTTGCTGAACAGACATTTCTCCAAAGAAGATATACAGATGGCCAATAGGCACATGAAAAGATGCTCATCATCACTGATCATCAGGAAAATGCAAACCAAAACTACACCGAGATATCACCTTACGTCCATTAGAATGGCTAAAACAACCAAGACAAAAAATAACAAATGTTGGAGAGGTTGTGAAGAAAAAGGAACCCTTGTACACTGCTGGTGGGAATGCAAACTGGTGCAGCCACTATGGAAAACAGTATGGAGATTTCTCAAAAAATTAAAAATAGAATTACCATATGATCCAGCTATCCCACTACTGGGTATCTATCCAAAGAACTTGAAATGAGCAATTCAAAGAGACTCATGCATCCCTATGTTCATTGCAGCATTACTTACAATAGCCAAGACGTGGAAGCAACCTAAGTGCCCATCGACTGATGATTGGATAAAGAAGATATGGTGTATATATACAATGGAATACTACTCAGCCATAAAATATGATAAAAATCATCCCATTCACAACAAAATGGATGGACCTTGAGTGTATTATGTTAAGCGAAATAAGCCAGACAAAGACAAACTCTGTACAATTCTACTCATATGTGGAAGATAAACAAACACGTGGACAAAGAGAACAGGTTAGTGGTTACCAGGGGAAAGGGGCTTGGGAGTGGGCACAAAAGGTAAAGGGGTGCACCTATAACATGATTGACAAATAATAACATGCAACTGAAATTTCACAAGGTTGTAAACTATCATAACCTCAATAAAAAAAGAATGGTAATAAAAATAATAATATATTTCAAAATAAGATTTGAAAATACCATTTATGCATCTAATTCCTCTGCTAAGTGCCTTAATCTGCATAGCATAATTAATTTTCCAAAATATTCATCATGAATGTCATAGAAATTGTTCTATATATTGTCTCATTAAATCTTCACAACAACTGCTATTTGTTGGCTTCTGTTATTTGCATTTTACGCTTTTTTTAAAGATTGGCACCTGAGCTAACATCTGTTGCCAATATTTCTTTTTCTTCTTCTTCTTCTCCCTAAAGTCCCCCAGCACATAGTTGTATATTTTTAGTTGTGGGTCCTTCTGGTTGTGCTATGTGGGATGCCACCTCAGCATGGCCTGATGAGCAGTGCCATGTCCACGCCCAGGATCCGAACCGGCGAAACCCTGGGCTGCTGAGGTGGAATGCAGGAACTCAACCACTAGGCCATGGGTCCAGCCCCTATTTGCATTTTAAAGATAAGGAAATGGAAGCACAGCGAGGGAAAGTGACTTGCCTAGGAAGTAGGTGGGACAGCCAAGATTTGAACTCCCACGGGCCTGCCTTCTATTCTGTACCAGTGTTGTACAATAAGCTTAGCAGAAGGAGACTGAAAAGCATTTAAAGTCCATAGAATGAGTCACAGTTTGCAAAGCACACACAGGTCCATCAGCTCATGCTGTCCTCTCACCCACCTCATCAGAGAAGCTGTGTCACCGTCCCGTGTTGCAGATGAGGAAGCAGAGAAAGGGGAGAAGGGTTAAGAGACTCGCCCAAATGGCACACTCAGAGAAGAAACAGGACTTGAACCTGGATCTGCTGACTAGGATCCCAGGTCATATCCTCCACGCAGTGTTGTAAAGGAGGCATCTTAATCGGACTCCATGCTCCCCTCCCCGGGGTCCAGCAGGACCAGGCCCTGTGTCAGAAGGCAAATATGAAAATGCTTCACTTTCTGAAGGTTCTCAGAGCAGGAGATGTGACAACTGGGCCTGGCTGCCTCCAGAAAGGGGGCCCCTCCCCCAGCCCTCCCCACCCCATTTGTGCCTTCCACATCCATGCCTGCTGGGGTGAGAACTACTCAGAACCTCAGCATACTGGCAGGCCACCCCCTTCACCCACCCACACACACACACACACACATACACACTCCTTTGCACTGACTGGCTCAGCTGTTAGCTTTTCCTGAGTCTCCAAGAACAGCAGGCATCACACAGCTCATTGTTCTTGGGGTCTCCCAAAGAGCGCCTTGCACACATTGTTGGTGACTCATCCATGTCTAAGGAGTGACTAAGACAGAGGAATCCCAAGACCACAGCCATTTGGAGTCAGGCAGTTAGGGTTGGGGCACAGCTCCGCCTTTTACAGAAAGCTGTAAAGCCTCTTTAAACTTCAGTTTCCCCATTTCTAAAATGAGATGAATAATCCCAAACTCAGAAAAATTCAGTGAATGTTAAAGGGACGTCACACTTGAAAGTGCCTCATCAGGTATTAAACCCTTTGTAGGTGCTCAAGAACACATACACCTCCTGAACAATATGGCTTTGTGGCCATGGGGGACCATAGGCTCCTCCATAAACTGTGAAGCTAGTTGGAAACCACAGAGATGTGAAGACTAACTGTAATAAGCTGTAAGAATATGCATTGTTATCATTATTCGAAAAGAAGAGTTGGGGTTCCACAGCGATTCATCAATCCCACAATTTATTGAGTGCTTCTGTGTTCCAGACACCATGTTGAGGGAGGGGAGGCTATTTAAAATATTCCATGGTCCTGGGCTTAAGGCACTCACTACCCAGTAAGAAGACTGTACTCCTTCCATTTCTCTCAAGCTGACACAACGGGGACCAACGGGTATTTGCAAAGAGGCCACATCCAGCTCAGCGTGGGAAGCAACTCATTGCATCAGCAACAGGGCAGCATTGAGTCACCTGTCAGTTCCTCTGACTGCCACTTACACACTGTGTATCCTTGAACAAACTACTTATCATGTCTGCCATATGAGTATCAGCCCAGATAATGGATATAAAAGATGATATGTAAACAGCAAATTGCCAAGGAAATATTGTGACAAAGATGGAGACTATTCCTCTATATCATTTTCCCCTTCATCCATAGCTAGAAACATGGCTGCTCAGAATAAAGACTACATTTCCCAGACTTCCTTGCAGTTAGGTGTGGTCATGTGACTAAGTTTTGCCAATGGGATGTAAACAAAGTGTCATGTGGTAGATTCTGAGAACCTTTCTTAAAGACAGGTGATCCGAGCACTCCAGCCCCTTCTTTCCACCTTCCTCCATGCTGTGTTCGGAATGCGGGTGAGACTACTGAAGCTCCATCTTGGGCCATGGGAACAGTGGTCAAACCCTAGGGAGAGTGGAGTGGAAGGTGAGCATGGCCCAGGTCTCTGAGGACTTTGTGGAGAGAAAGGTCACAGCTGTTCTGGATTGGATTGCCTATGGATATTTACATGAAAGAGAAGTAAATATCTGTTTAAGCTACTGTCATTTTGAGGTTTTTGTCACTCCAGCTGAACCTAATTCTAACTGATATAAATATAGTTTGCTATCATGACTTGACATGCAAGAATGGCCCTTCTAACAACAGGCATCATACCAAAGAATGGGATGGACAAGTAAGAAAGTCAACTCCCACAAACGACACTTAAGAAAATACTGTACCAATTTCTGTTAAGGTTATTATAGAACAGAATCTTCCATCAGCTGGATTCCAAGGACCAGTGATCCAATGGGCATGAGACCCATGTGCATAGTAGGATCCATGACAGAAATCAACCATCTCATGAACAATTCATGCAAAATATTTTTCTCAAAGCACCTACTAGATGCCAGATGCTCGGGCTATAAGGGAGCTAAGATGTGGTCCCTGCCTGCAAGTGGCTCACAATCTGGTGGGAGACAGATGATGATAACACTGTGGGGTCTGTGCTATAACGGAGATGTTTGAGGTGCCACAGGAACACAACAGAGGAGAGACACAGGCATCCTGATAAAAAAGCAAAGGGAGAATCCAGAAAGGTTTCTCTGGAGGAGATATCTGAGCTTGGTCTTAATGGATAAAGGGAGTTATTCAGAAATAGAAGAGTGAGGAAAACATCCCAGGCAGAGCACGAAGTGCAGAGGCAAGAAGATGTTTGTGGAAACCCAGAGCAGGCACCCAGCAGGGCCCACCTGCTACAGACCACAGAGGGACACCTGGAAGGAGCAGCCACTCCAGGAGAGCCCTGTCAGCCTTCGGAACACAGCAGCACCCCCAGGTTTCACTTTCCAGGGTGACTCAGAGGATGACGTGGGACTGCTGTGGGCTCCCGGGTGGTTTTTCACAGAGACAGCTTCTGCATTTAGGGTCATTGCTGGTGAGTAATGAGACAGACAGGCTTTATAGATGGAAAGTGAGAAAATATCAAAGTGCCCAAAGCAGGAAGAGGGAGCTGTGGGTCAAGCAAGAAAGAAGCGAGCATTATTGATTCCATTTTTGGAGACAACACAAGAGCTGGGCCTTCTACCCACTTGCCTGCCCACCGCGATGAAGAGAGAGTCTCAGTCCCACAGCTACATCAATCCCAGAGTCGAGTGGAACATCCATAGAGCCTTCCCAGATGTTCTTGCCCTTTCTTGTATGGCAGGACTGAAGCGTCCCCATCTACAGAGTATTCAGACACACCTTCACAGTCTCCGAGAGTCAGTCCCTGCCCTGTCCTGCCGCCCCAGGATCTGGCTCCCAGAAATGCAAGACACAATTCATGTCTTCCTGGACTGCTCACACACTCAGCCCCTGGCCTGACTGGAACTCGGCTGAGCCCCCAAGTAGAAATGGTCCAGGTAATAAGAGGGATGATGCTTACGAGGATGAAACATCCCAGCCTCACATATTGCTTTGTGTGAGGATTCTCCCAACAACCCTTGTGGAGGGTATGCTTATTTACCCTGCTCAGATGAGAAATTGAGGTCTGAAAGAATTGTGCCAAGGCTCATACCAAGTCAGGGTCACTCTTGTCATTATACCACTGCTGCTCTGAGAAAGAGGTATCCACTCCTGATCCCAAAAGTCCCATTTTGGCATGACATGTATGACTGAAGACACTCATCATCAGCCTTGCAGTGGATACCACCCTGCGCTAGGGGCCATGGGAGATCCAAGGCAATAGGGGGCATGCCTTACCCTCGAGGGCAAGGGCATCTGAGGAGTACCTGCTGTGTACCAGGCCCTGTGCTGGGTGCATAACATGAATCATCTTGAACAGTGATCCTTACAACCACGATGAGGTAGTGATTATCATATCTATTCTGCAGACGAGGAAACACACTTGAGGAAGCTAAAAGTGATTTGTCAAAGATCTGAGAACAGGTCAATACAGTCATGCGTCACTTAATATCGGGGATACGTTCTGAGAAATGTGTCATTAGGCGATTTCATCGTAGCGTGAACATCATAGAGTGTACTCACACGAAACTAGGTGGTATAACGTACTACACACCTAGGCTATATGGTACTAATCTTATGGGACCACTGCCATGGATGTGGTCCATCATTGACTGAAATGTTGTTATGTGGTGCATGACTATAGAAGGTCCCATCCCAAAACCCATGCTCTTTCTGCTACACCAGAGATCATCACTGGGAACGAGGCCGATTCCTGGGCCCCACCCTAAACCAGCTGAATTGGAATCTCAGAGAATGGGACCCAGTGACATGCTTCTAAAACCTTTTCCCTCGCTAATTTTCTGATTGGTAAAGTGTGAGAACACTGTCGTACACCAAAGGGCCTCAAGCTGGGGAGTCAAGGCCCTTACGCCTCCAAGTTCCTGTACTAAACAATGGAGCAGGATTGTCTCCAGGAGCACGTGTGACATGAGAGGCTGATGGCACGGCAGTTAGGAGCATGGTCTCTGGAACCAGATTGCTTGGGTTTGAAACCTGGCTCTGCTGAATATTAGCTGTGTCACCTTGGGCAAGTCACATTCCTCACTGTGCCTCAGTTTCCTCATTGGAAAAATGGGGCTCAAAACAGTGCATACCTACAGGGTAGTTTGGGGGATTGAATGAATTAAATGCATAGAGAGTTTACAACAGCGCCCGCCGCAGAGTAAGCATCCAAAATGTAGCTGTCATTATTACAGGATTAATTGCCAAAAATGACACAGGAAAGAGTCACAGTACATTTGATACTCTGGTTCCTGAAGGAGGAGACCAAAGGGCAGAGTTCCAAAGGATCTGGGTGGATAAAGAGAGAAGAGATTCAAAACCAGCTCTTGCTTTAGTTTCTGGGCTGGTTCTTATGTCACTGTTTGTTACTCCTTGGGAAATGTCACCAAGAGCAAGTCACTGCGGTCAAGACAGGTCATGAATCATTCCGCAGGGCTGAATCACAGCCGAGCACAACTTCGCCAGGACCTTCAGGTGAGGGGTGTGATGGTGAGTGGTTCAAGCTGCAGACTCCTGTCCCCAAGAAGT
Organism: Equus asinus; assembly: GCF_041296235.1. Taxonomy (NCBI): domain Eukaryota; kingdom Metazoa; phylum Chordata; class Mammalia; order Perissodactyla; family Equidae; genus Equus; species Equus asinus. Next base: position 70,171,933 of record NC_091801.1, on the reverse strand, counting down.
GAGCTGTGTATGCTCTTGATGGCCACCAGGGGGAGACAAAGGGGACTTAATTGGCCTTAGCAAGAGTGAAAGGTATTCTCAAATTCCTGGAGGATTGGGGCTATTCTCGCCGCTTCGTTTCCACTCATGCTATTTCCCCTACTTAGAATGGCCCCCTTTTATCCCCTTAACCTCTTGTCAACCTTCCAGCAGACTTCTTCATATTCAAAGTAACCTCTGGCCAGACACAGTGCTAGGGGCCATGGTAGATACAAAGAACTAGGCAGCACTCCTTTACCCTTGAGAGCAAGGGCATTTAAGGAGTGCCCACTGTGTGCCAGGCATTCTGCTGGACACCAAAGAAAACCTGTCTCATTTAATCCTCATGACTACAATGAGGTAGGTTTTGTATATTTATTTTCAAGACTCATTCAACAGGAATGATATTTGTGGCTGTGAATTATGGATATAATTACCATATTTATGATATGATATGAATTAGCCCATTTAACTCTCAGTACCACCCACTGGGTAGGTACTACTATTCCCATTTTACAGCAGAAGAGACTGAGGCTTGATGAAATTAAGTAACATCCTAGCCCAAGAACACAGAGCTAATAAGGAGGATGGAATTCAGATATGAGCCCAGGGAGTCTGGTTACAGTCGTCTCCCCTTTATCCGCAGGGGGTACGTTCCAAGACCACCAGTGGATGCCTGAAACTGCGCGTAGTACCAAACCCGATATGTACAGGTACTATGTTCCTATACATACATATGACAAAGTTTAATTTATAAATTAGGCACAGTAAGCGATTAACAACAGTAACGAATAATAAAATAGAACAATTATGACCATAGACTGTAATAAAAGTTCTGTGAATATGGTCTCTCTCTCTCTCAAAATATTTTACTGTGCTACACTCTCCCTTCTTCTTCGTGTGATGATGTGAGATGATGCAATGCCTACGTGATGAGATGAAGTGAGGTGAATGATATGGGCATTGTGACGTAGGGTGAGGCTACTGTTGACCTTCTGATGCTACGTCAGGAGGATCATGGAGCTGTGATGATGTCGATGGTTGGATGTTAGGAGCAGACAATATTTGTGGTTGACCACTGCTCACTGAAAGCATGGATAAGGGGGGACAACTGTAGAGAACCAAAGCTGCACACTGGCCACCTTGCTGGTCCCTCCACAAAACCTTGGACTAATGCCCACCCTGTGCTTTCTCTTCTCTGAATTCTGATCTCATTTATAGTCAGGCCAATGACAGGATCTGTACTGATTTCTTCTCCCACACACACAGGTAAATTCCACTTTCCCATCCTGTCTCCACCCCACCACAGACAGGTAAACAGTAAGTTCCTTGAAGCCAGTGACCCTATCTCATTCTTCCTTCTAGCAGCTACCATTTATTGAGCACCTACCATATCTAGCATTATCAAACGCAAACTCATTCTTTAGATTCATTGTCTGTTAGTCTTCACAATAACACTGGGAAGTAAGCAGTATTTCCACATTTTAAAGACGGAAGATTAAGTCTCAGAAGTTACATGACTGTAGACCAATGTCACCTAGCTAGCAAGTAGAATACGCAGGACCCTGGAGCCTGTGATCTCCCCATGGCCCTAAGCTACAGTCTCCCCCTCTGCTTTGCATAGAGCTGCACCCAGAGTGAAGAAAGTCCTCAGAACATGAACTTGAAGACTTTGGTTGGAGTCCCTGGTCAATGATTGACTAGTTGTGAGACTTGAGCAGGTCACCTCACCTCCCTGAGATTCAGGTCAAACACTTTATATGTCAGTTCTGGTCCTGGTATAGGTCCCAGACTCAGGATCCCTCCCGTTCTCTGTCCTGCTCCTGCCTCTTGGGATTTCGTGTTTGAACATCACTCATCTAAGACCTCCTTCAGGACAGGAACCTCATCATATTCACCATCACATCCCTGGAGCCCAGCACAGAACCTCACACATATTGAACTCAAAATATGCTCAGAATAAATGAAAACATAAACAAACAAGCAAATTGATACATCTCCTCCCTTGGGCACTCTATACCCAGATTCTTTCTGGGACCTGGCTTAACTGCTTCCTACTAACTTCCTGCCCTCAACTCCATTGTGTGAATTTGGACAACAAAAAACACTTTGTGAATTTTAACAGGCTATGCAATACAGTACATCTCTCTCTTTTTTTCTTCCCCAAAATCAACCCTACCTTTTGAGGGGCATTCCATAGTATTAGGATGTCCCACAATCACTCTGCCTTGGAAGCCTACTGGGAAAGATTATACTTAATCTAACTCTTGACTCTAGGACACTGACCTAAGTGTAAGGACCTAAGAGTCTGTCTGTCTGTCTGCAACTCTGATACTGGAACAAAGACACAGGAAGAGTTTATGTGGTGTCAAGAGTTCAGCAATAATGAGGAGTCAGAGGAGTTGTCACAGCGGAGACAACATTCTAGTGGTACTGTCTAGGGCAGACCTGGGCTGTGGTTGCCACTGCCCAGCCTCCCTGCGTTCTCAGCCTGGTCCTCCAGCATCCTACTCACCATCAATTCTGTGTTCTGTGAACTCTTAAGATACTTCCAGTGAATTCTAAACTTAAGCAGAGTCTGCTTCTGTAGCTTGCAAACTGTGGCAGAAGCTAGCTAGATGCCCAACAATCCCCTTTCCTCTCTCCTAAGCACCTAAGACCATTTTTCTCCATCCCCTTTGCAGTTAAGTTGATGGGGTTCTGGCCAATGGGGTGGTCATAAATCCCTTTGAGCTATCACCACACTCTGTCTTCCTCTTCCACAGGGACTCCAGAGGCTACTCAGCTAAGAAGACATTGTCACAGATGGAAGGAGCCAGATCCCCAAATCATCATTTGGAGAAGAGACATCCCAGACAGCCAACAACCAGCATCAAATCATGAAATAAATCTTTAACAGTTGTGCTACTGAGGTCTGAGGGTAGTTTGTGACAAGACTTAGAGTTTATCACTCCGACAAACATACCACCCATAACCCAAACGAGTTCAATCACCATTATCATTAAAGTTGCTGTTATTAACATGGCTCTTGTTAATACAGTGGAAGTTCAATAGGTACTTCACTGCTAGGAAATTGTGCCATTTTTAGGTCATCAATAACTCATTCTTGAGCTCCTACGAGGTACCTCAAATTATACTAGGTATTGGAGAGCTCAGTGACTAAGATGTGACAACTCAAAAGGGAATATGAATATGATTTGTCTAATACCCGGCACACAGTAAGTGCTAAGTAAAGAGTATATTCTCAGGTGCAGTCGAATATACTGGTGAAGAAGATAATCCCCAGAAGGAGACAGACCTGGATTCAGATCCCATCTCCTCCACCCAACGGTAGGAACTGAGACAAGCCACTCTGCTCCCCTGAGCCTTCTTTTCGTCCTCTGTTAAATGGGGAAATTAGTTATTTTTTTCACTAAATACTGGAAATTTCACTAAAAACTATTATCTTCAAGGATTAAGGGAGATAATATGTGTACATCATAGATACAGCCCCCAGCACAGAGTCATTATTAGAAAATGCCATGTTTAATATTATAACATGGTCTATTACTAAAATATTACAAGGAAGTGAAAGTTCCACATGCGTTCTTCTTTCCTACTTGCTCTGTTCTTACTTAGATATTGCAGCTGGTTAGGAATTGGTTCAGTGTCAGCTGTGCTCACTCTTCTTTTCTCAATTTAGCATTCCTGGCTTGTTTATTTACTTACCTAAGGCTGCTTTCTTCCCTAAGTGCTTTGAGCACATCAGTGTGGATGTGTGGGGCGTGACCAGCAGATACTTCTGTGTTTTGTCTCTAACCCCACAATCAGCGGTCAGTAGAGCAGTTTTACCCCCCAAATAAGGAAAATATTAACAACCCCAATACGCAAACATTCATTTGAGAACAAAGTGTCTTCGCTGGGTACATTCCATCGATTTATGGATTCTAGGGGGTCTTTATCCTGGTGACAAATATTTGCGCAACAGCCAGCACATTTTCACCTTTGTGAAAAAGCAGTGACTGTTTATTCTATGTATTGAGTGTCTCTATTCTATTGAATGCTGAAAATAACCATCATAGAGTGAATCGATTATGATCCCCGCTTGACAGATGAGGACAATGAGGTTTAGAGATTTAAAGAAACTTGCTCAAAATCAGCAGCTAGTAAGTGTCAGCAGCTTCTCTCTATCCTGTATCCTTGAGCCTCTCACCCAACACTGGGCACATATGAAGCAGACACATTTCTTTGACTTGAACGTTGGTCTTTTTACTTTAAATTCTAGCACTAAGTGCTGGATATACCAGTCAGCGCAGTTATCCAAATGCAAGCTCATTTCCCTGACGTGGGCATCTTCTAGGTGGTGTGTGGGATGCACTGACCCCAAAGGTCTGGCCTCGATGGGCTGGTGCAATGGAAAGGGCACAGCTTAAAAACCCCACGTGCCCAAGACTGACTCCTGGCCCCACCACTCACCAAGTCACTTCACCCCTGTCAGCTTCAGTCTTCCCATCTGTGAAATGGGCATAGCCATATACACAGTAAGCTGTGAGGATGAGGTACAAACTAGCACAGGCGTAAACACAGCTATGCTCCCTAAACAGCAGCTCTCCACCCCTTCGCTTAAGCCTTTCCCCAATGTTAGGCCAAAAGAATGACAGCCCAGTGGGACACCCAGCCAATCAACGGTGGTTGTTGTTGTTGATTCTCCGAGACCTACGTAGGGATTGGGGGTGTGGGCTAGAGGTGCATCACAGCCTCATGACATACAGGAATGCCTTGAGGAATCTGTTATAAACAGAGATGCTTGGACTCCGCCCATAGAGATTCTAAGTCAATCAACCTGGACTTTTAACCAGTTTATAGGGCATACTGACGCAGGTGGTCACCAGGCCACCCTCTAAGGAACACTGCCCTTGGGCCATTGGACTCCAACATCGCAATGATGTCCGCCATATCCTCATTCCGTCTCCATATTTTTTACTTACCTTTTTGTTCATCAGTTTCATTCCCATCGACATGATTTGTAACTTTAGATAAATCCACTTTTAAAAGACATGTTATATCAGTATCTTAAGCACATCCATATTGAAAGGAAATACAACAGGCAGTTAACAGGAGCTTGAGCCCTGGAACAAAAATTGCCCGATTGAAATCCCCTCTCTGCTGCTGACCAGCTGGGTGAGTTTGGACGGGCTCCTTAAAGTCTCTGTGTCTCAATGTGCCATGTGTCCAAAGGGGTAATAAGGGTAGCTCCATGATAAGGCTGTGGATGATTAAATGTTTTACCATAAAGCACTTACATCAGTGTCTGGCATATTGTAAGCACCCAGAAAATATAGTTATTCTTCTTATGATTGATGAAAATAGCAGTACTATTTGATACAAATAAAAAATAATCACCCAAGGGGCCAGCCCCGTGACCTAGTGGTTAAGTTTGGCAGACTCCACTTTGGTGGCTTGGGTTCAGTTTCCAGGCATGGATCTACACCACTCATCAGCAGCCATGCTGTGGCAGCAACCCACATAAAAAATAGAGGAAGACTGGCAACAGGTATCAGCTCAGGGTGAATCTTCCTCAGCAAAAAAAAATAATAAAAAAAATTTAAAAAACAATCACCGAAATACATGTGTAACTGGAAAGTTATTCAAAGTTCATCTATAAACCATCCAAAATCGTCTGTGCATCACCAGTAGTATACATTTCATGCTTAGGTAAACGTTTCTCCAGAAAGTGCCAGGTAACCACATCAAGGGGTTCCCTCACTGGATAGGCTGACTTGCGAGTTACTTTGGTGTTGCCCCAGATCTGATTTTGAGTTTCCAGTCAACCCAAGAGCTGCAGAGGTCTAGGGAAAATTTCCTTTGGTGTCCATGGTTTGGGTTCATACAGAAGAAGCCGGAAGACAGCCATCTGCCCACGGATTAGGAACTGATCTCTCTTTTGTGGGAAACAAAGCCGCCTCTCAGAGCAGGTTGCTCAATAGCAGGCTCGTTAGCACTCTGTGCTTCTCGAGGCTCGTTATCTACAGATCTCAACGTGCCTCAAAACATTCATTACCACTCACAACACCACCCTGTCGGCCCAGAATCCAGTCCCCATTCTGCAGATGGGAAAATTGATAGGAAGGGCTATTAAGCTACTGCCCTCTGAAGAGACTGAGCTATTAAGCGCCTGTTGAGCAAACAAGGAGCTGTGGCAAGAAGGAAAGTGATGACTCTGGAAGATCCAGGCCTGCAGTGCCTCCCCACAAAGCAGGCGTTTGCCCTAGGACAGAGACACATACCTGGCAGACGTTTCCTCTGGTTGTTCCCATGACGGGGTGGGAACAGGACAGGGTCTCTGGAGAGCATTACAAGAGTCGGCCACGCAGTGGGCATTTCATAAAATGTTATTGGATTAAAGGGCAGATGGGATTTTCCAAAAGGAACCCAATTTCTCCTTCTCATCCAATTCCCCACCAGAGGAGGGAAGATAAACTCAGCAAGGTGCAGAGGGTAAGGAGGATTTGGCTGAGAGATTTATGATCCAGGATGACAAAGAGGTGTGTAGATAGTGATTGGAAAGGAGGCCAAGAGCAAGGAAGGCAGCAGATCCAGAGAACAACATGAAGGATAAGATAGCTCGGGGGCTACAGATGCAGTTCAAAACTTACGCTGGAAAGGTGTATCTTCAAAAGGCTCATTTCAGGAATTTGTCCAAAGCAACTAATCGGACAATTATATAAAGATTTCTATAAAATTATATAGCCATATCTATAAATGATATTGCTTACTAAGGTGTAATTTATAATAGCAAAAATTATAAGTAATCCAAATATTCAAAATGGGGGATTGACTCGGAGAGGTTATGGTACACCTATACTACACAGCCATTAAATATATATTTAAGTATATTTAATTATCTGAAGAAAAGATCATCATAAATAAATGAAACTTGAGGATACAAAACAATTAACAGAATCCTAAAGATATCAAAGGAAACAGAATCCTATGCTTAAGGAAAAGCTATATGGAAATACCACAAAAGTATGTGGATAATCTGGGTGGTGGAATTAAGTGTGACTTGACTTTTGTATATAGTCTTGTGCCACATAATGACCTTTTGGCCGACAACAGGGTGCATATACAATGATGGTCCCATAAGATTAGTGCCGTATAGCCTTGGCATGTTGTAGGCTATACCATCTAGGATCGTGTAAGTACACTCACTCTATGATGGTCACACTACTACAAAATCGCCTAACAATGCACTTCTCAGAATATATCCCCATCGTCAAGCAACACACGACTGTATATGTTTTTGTATTTACTAAAATTTCAACAACAAGTATGTATTATTGTAACTTTAAAATGTTAACTTTTTTCACTTTTACTGTGAATATTGTTGGGTCTTTAGTTAGAGACTTGCTCTGCTTGGGAGATAGCTATGGGGTTCTAAAACAGATCCACAGACTTAAAGAAGCAGATTGTGTCTGTTGCCTGGATATTTCATGGAATCCAAATGATCAAGATACCCCAAACCCTCTGTCAGAGGACATGAGAATGAGCCCTGGGTTAGGAGTCAAGAGAATCTGCTGGTGGTCCGAGGTGAGCCACTTGCCCACTCCATGACCTTGAGCAAAGCACTTCACCTCAGATTCCTCATCTAAAGTGGGAAAAAGAGTGCACGCCCTGACAACCTCACAGTGGCATAGCCTGTAAAGAGCATGCTCCAGTGAGAGTTGTCATCCCGATGGAGATGTGATAAATAGCATCCTAGACCTTGACTCAAAGACAGACTTCAGAGCCTACTCTTGGTAAGGGCTGCCCATCTGTGCTCACGCTCTCCCTCTATGGGCCACCTACTGAGAACTAGTGTTCACAGTTGTGACCTTGAAGGAATGTTCAGCTCCTGGACGACCTTCTGAATCACCCAAGAGAGACTAAATCAGGAATGGAATCCTTGGAAATTTATAAGCACCCATGTTTTCCACACTGACTTGCAGTGAATCAGGATGTTTTCGTTAGCTGAAATATCCCATCCCAGACTCAACTGGATTAATATGAGTGAGCCACTGGTAGTAGGTTGTGGGGTACATTGGTTCCTCTGAAGAACATGACCCATATTCAACTGTTAGCACACATTTGTGCAGAACCGGGAGCTTCCTCTTCCTGTGGAGCCCTTCCTCTGGGGAGTTCCACTTGCTTTTGCCTTTTTTATCACATGGTTTCTCCTCATGAAGTGGTCAGTGCAAATCTGACTTCATAGAGTAGGTGCCGACGTATCAGCATTGCCCGATGGTCTACACGTCTCAACGTCTTCAGGCTAACAGTCCCCTAAAACAACAGTAGAACACTAGCTTCAGGGAACGATAATTATAAGAAAGATGAGCCTCAAGTCACTTTGGGAAATATGACTTTAATAGGCAACGTACAGTTACAAATCTCCTAGAGGTCACTCTGATGACCATGGATCCTTTTTCTCATGGCCAATCACATGGGACTAGTGATCCTGGGAACATTTTTTGGTCAACACGGCTTTGAGGTCCTGTGATGTCTAATGGCACCCACATTAGCTTTGTCTTCAGAAAGCTCCTGTGTAATTCTTAACTGTCTGGTAAATATTCTTCAAGGAGATGTCTTCACAATTACTGTGCACTAAACGTAGATATGGTCAAGCCCTGGAGAATACCCAGGGGGCTCCCTGTCCACCTTTGTCCCCAGGAAGCCATGCTTCTGAAGCATCTTCAGTAATTAATTCACCGACACCCCACCATTACCCCTACCACCACACATGCACACAGCTATGCTTGTCCACGGACGAATGTTTTTGATTGGTCTTTTCTACTTTGCACAATTGTCTTGCTCACAAACACCTACGCATTAGTGGCTTGCACAATCTCAACAGAAGCATCAAACCATGAAATAATTGCTGGAAAGAAGTCAAGATCTCAGTGCCATGACATTAGGAAAGTGGCGTAACTTCTCCGGCCTCAGTTTCCTCATTTATAAATGGAGGTTGGACTTCCTTAACTTTCCTTAACTTTCCTCAAACTTGAACTCTATACATTTCCACTGAACAGGATAAAACAAATCCTCAGAGCTGGGAGTAAAGGAAAGGGGGTGTCAGTCATGTTAAGGGGTCATGCCAGGTGCTTCATATGCGTGATGACAGGTAATGTTCTCAACACCCCTCGTGATATTATTCCCACTTTACAGGCAGAGAAACTGAGCCTAAAAGCAATGTATCCAAAGTTACAATGAAATGGCAAAGCAGAAATAAGAGCTTAAGTCTGACAACTACATCACATTGACCCCAATAAAGACGTGAGGCGAAGGGCATGACCAAGCTCTCTCTGCCTGTGGTGCGGATTGTTGCTACTGCTCTGCTCGCAGGCTCACCATTCATATTGCTTTTTACCCACCTGTTTAAGGAGCTTTGCAAGATCCCCAAACTTGGAGATGAAAATATTAGGACACCAAGAGAAAGACACCAGTCACACATGTCCCATGCCTTTTGCTTGACATTTCCCACGCTGCTTCCAGCCCTTTCACTAAAAGCAGGAATCTTCAATGCCTGCACAATCCTGAACCCCAGAGATGCCCTGGCTCTCAGCTTACCCCAGGGATGGGGGTAGGGTAGGCAGCCTACAGAGAAGGACAGATGGGAATCGCTGGGCTTGCTCCAGCAAAGATGCAGGGTGGGGATCCGGGGGATGGAGGAGAGAGATGTCGTGATCATTTAATCACTTTCCTGAAGTGCAAATTGTGAACCCATGAAAAATCTAATTGCAATTTTCTTTTGTCTCACTCAGAAAACAAAGGGACACTTTTCCCTCGATCTACTGATAGAAATATACATATCAAAAGGAACAGCAAGCAGGATTCCTAAAGAGAAGGGCCTTAAGCAAGGGCTTCTTGTCTGGTGTTCATTGGTCCCCAGCTGCATGTACCCAGCCCATCTCCAGGAAATGGTGCTATAGACTTGACATTCCAGCTTAAAAACAGTGGCCATGATCTTTCATCTTGTCTGAGGTCCCACAAGAAGGAAAAGATCCATTCCAAACATTCCAACATGTTGCCAGGGATCTCAGGCTCAATCCATTTTGAGGATTTTCCCAAGAATCTCCATTAAAAGGGGAAGGTCTTTTCTCTATCATTGTCCTTCATTTGGCCAAGAAAGGGAACCAATAGCCCTCTGAAGTGTTCCAAACCAACGTGTTGCTTTTATACTGGGACTCAATCAGTGGTCCCAAATTTCACATATGAATTAGTTAGGACAATTATCTGTCATTCTATCTCTGACTTAGAGTTTTATTTTCCTGCTGTTTTGTGGGCTAATGATTTTTTGGAGGGTTGTCTCATTTTGCTATTGGTTGGTCAATTTATGCTCTAGAATTGCTCAGTCCACCTCTGAGCTCACTGCTTAAACCATACTTGCACTTAGTCTGGAGGCCGGGGAGACAGGGACACACCGAAGCTGTAGCTGGAACTGTGCTTGGGCTCTTGATGCTCAACTCCACTGTAAGAGCATTCTTTCTTCTGAATGGGGCGTGTCCGTCACCACGGCATTAGATACTAAGAGAGGATGGAGAAGAGAAATGTGACCTTTCAAATTCTAAGAAAAAAACCCTGAGTCCCTAGTTGTTTTAGTAGTAGTTAGTAGTAGTGTTGTTGTTATTTTTCAAGACAGAGTTTCACAAAGGAAAGTATCTGTGTCTAAGGAAAGCCACCAGAAACTTCAACTGGGGCCTAGATCTCCAACAAATTCAGATCTACTGCACGTTTGCAGCATCTCTGAGCTGGCGTAATGTCTATGTACAGTGACGATCTCCCAACGCGCAAAAAGTAACTTTGGACTTGTGGTCTTCAGTTCCCCCACCAGTGGAAGGAGATCTCTGGCCATCTTAATAAATCAAATTCATGTCCTCTGAGGTCGGTCATGGATGGAAGTCAGTCTCTGAGAGCTGAAGTTAGAGCTTGGAAGAACCAGCACCTCTGTCTTCATGAAGATGCTTCTCTCATTGCCAACTTTGAAGAACCTGGATTCAACTTCACTAAACAATTTAAAAGACTTTTCAACTGAATGGCAGATCACCTATCCTAGCTAAAGGACAAGATTAAACATAGAATTTACTTCCTAGCCTGAGTTTCTTCATTGGTAACACAAGGGTACTAACACCTGTCCACGGGATCAGTGAAAAAAGAAACCTGCACACAAAACACTAGCATCTTGCTTGTGATGCTCTTCAATCATTCAGCAAATAATAATAACTAACAATTGTTGAGTGTCAACTATGTGCTGGGCTCGACTCTAAGAACTTTATATATATTAACTCATTTCATTCTCACAAAACTCCATCATGCTATTGCTCCACTATCCTCATTTTTTTTACAGATAGAGGATCTGATGCATGGACAAGTTAATAATGTGCAGAGGTCATGAGAATAGTAAATATTAGAGTTAGGATTGAACCCAGGTGGTCTGGCTCCAGCATACACTCTTAAGCACCATACTTTATTGCTTCTGTACATCTTTAGTAAATATCCACCAGGTGTTAGGCAAGAGAGCTGCAAAGATTAACACCTAGTCCCTTCTTTTAGGGACCTGATAGTTGAGTAGGAAAGACAGGTAAGTAACCAATTAACAGGAAATCATAAAAAGAGTTATGGTATGAATAAACATAGGGTGTTATGGGAGCACAGAAGAGGCACCTAGCCCAAACAGAATGGGTCAGGGAATGCTTCCTGGAGATGGAGGCACTTGAACTAAAGGATTACTAAAGAAATTAGAATTAGCAGAACAGAAAGAAAAGTGTACGCAAAGAGAGAAGGCATGGTACATCCAGGGAACCGCCGAGGTTCAGCACAGCCAAAGCTTACAGGCAACGTGGGAGTAGGAAGAATGATGCTGAAGAGGTAGGAGCATTAGATGGGACACTGTCACAGAGGTCGCATGTGTCAGGCAGTGCTAAGCAGCCTGTACTTACTCTGTAGCAGTGGAAGAATATAGATATACAGAAGAATATAAAGCAAGGAGGGACATGATAGAATTTAGGGTTTGGAGCATAGAAAGCAAAGAGAGGGCACAGAGAGAAAGATTGTGAAGGGTCACCTCTACAGGCAAAGAGACAGCGAGCAGGCTGTTGGGGCAATCCAGGAATCAGCAATGGGGACCTGGACCCCAAGACTGGCCATGGGCAGGAGGGAAAGAAGAGGACTCCACGCTTAAATAAGGAGAGGTAATCAGTAGGACTTGGGGCAGGTGGGTTGGGAGTGGTACAGGGAGCAGGAGGAGCACAAATCAGGTTTTCAACACAGAGTTTCTCTTAGATGCCAGCACCACTCTCACAGTTGGCCAATAGAAGTCATGGAGAGGTGACGAGTTCAGCTTTCAGTGAGTTGCATTTGAGGAGGAAATGGCCAGTTGGCAGTTAGATGTGCAGGCTTGGCACTCAGAAGAGGATTATGATCTTGAGCTATAGATTTGGAATTATGGGAATTGGTGGTCTTAAAGTCATTGGAGTGCACAAGATTTCTCAGGAAGTGGACACAATATATCACATAGAATGAGCAGAGAGAAGGTTGAGGACACAACCTTGAGGAACACTGGAGTCAGAGGGGATATGAAGAGGGGGAGAATCTAGCAAAGAAAACTAAGACAGCAAAGACAGGAGTCGTGTGGGGTCACGGAAGCCAAAAAGAAAGTTTCTAGGAAAGAGAGTAATCGATAGCACTCAAATGCAGAGACGCCAAGCACTTGCACCAGTCAGTGTGTTTGTCTAGAAATCCCAACTCAAACTGGCTCACTGTCACCACAACTAAAAAGACCAGTAGTAGGATGGCCTTCAGGTAAGGCTTGTTCAGGGCTCTGCTTTCCCCTTCCCTACAATTCTTCCAAATATATCCTCCTCCATATGGCTTCCTTCATGGCAGCACAAGGGTTATAGTACTTTTGAGGCTTCCATTCACACACCACATTATCCAGAAAGAAAGAGGCTGAGTGTCTTTGAACAAATTTCGTAACTTCTCTGAGCCTGTTTGTTAATCTGTAAAATGGGTATAATTATACCTACCTCACATAATTGTTGTGAGGATTAAATGAGTCAATGCATGTATTTAGTCTCTGAAACTTGACAAATGACCATGCTCCTCACAGGTATCCTCCAACCAGATAGAAAGAAAGGAGAGACCGGGTATTGGTAATGGAAAGAAGAGTAAATATAGCCGAATCAAATGACATCATTCCCTTTCTCGAATACTGTCCATGAAATTCACACTCTCAGGCGTGGCATTCAGGGCTCTCCGTCTTTCAACCCCAAATCATCTTCCAGTCTTGTTTCCCACCACTGTATATTTTCGCGCTACTCCGTTTAGAGTAATGCAGAATTTAATTCCTAGCTGTTCTTACAACCAGCACCTCTGTCTTCACGAAGATTCTCCTTTCACTGCCCACTTTGAAGGACCTAGGTTCAACCTTACCAAAGGATTTGGAGACTTTTCAACTAAATCCCAGACCACCTATTCTTTCCCTTTTTCTCTCCATCCCATCTCTTCCCCAGCCTTTTAAAACAGATCTTTAGGTGGAGGGATTATTGGTGAATAAGAGATTATTAGAGCTCTAGAGGACGCTTAGTCGGTCTCTGGTCCACCTTACTGACTTATTCATAGTTATTCTCAATGATAATAATAATAATAATGATCTACTTACAGCTACTTTCAAAATGCTCTTGAACCTTATCCCTCCTCTCCTGCGATTCTGTAGTTCAAATCCACGTGTCACATACTCGTATGTGATGCTTTTCTTCCATCCTGTCATATTAAGCCCCTTGTCCTGACCTGCCAGAGCTTATCTGTGTTCTTAAGTTGTTAGTCAAGACACTCACTGTGCCTCCTTCTCTGTCGCCCACAGGAACTTGAAAAGCAGGGGATCACTATCTCCAGGCCATTGACTAAACTGTTGAATGATGCAGAGCAGAGATTATGCTCTTAATGTCTGCTCGTAAGGCTCATGCTGATTTGCCAGTGAGCACTTTTAGGATAAACGGTTATTCAAGTAACTTTTAATCCATATACCTGTTTTACCACCTAACACCCATGACCCCAAATTGTCTGAAAAAGAACCAACTTACCCATCAACATCCTGTTGCAGGCCATGCTGAAATCCAGACGCTCTACTTATGAGGATATTATAAGATAACTAACCTAATCACCATATTCCAAAAAAAGTCCTTAGCTTTAATGGTCAGCATATCAGTCAGGATGGAGCAGACTCGGTTGCAGTAACAGATAATTCAGGAAATCTCCTTGGCTTATCCTAATACTTTATTCTTCATGCACATGAATTCCAGCATGGTTCAAACTGTTCTCTATCTTATTATTTTGCCATCCAGAACAGTGGCCTCTGAGTAAAAGAGAGGGCCACCGGAACCCCGCCAGCTCCTGCCCCTGCTCACCATCCACTCACAGGAAATAGTCACGTGGCTCCAACCTGACTCCAAGGGCACCTTTGAAATGTCAAGGAGAAAATGACTATCTGGTGGCACGAACCATCTCTGCCATAGCTGGGTATGTTTCTGTGTGTGATCCCATGATCAAATTTTCCCTCTTCTGGGCTTGGAAACCTTGATCATCACTTTAACGATTCAACATTTCTAGAATCCTCCACACTGAAGTTTGGACAGACTCCATTAGCATCCACTGGAGTCATAACTGCCAGTACAATAACCTAAATATTCCGATGCTTAAGAAGTCCCTTTGATGTCATTGGGAAAAAAAAACCATCTAACCCTCTGGCCACTGCGGGATAAGAACTCTCAGTTCCAAACGTCATGCTTGACTAAGTCTGATTAATGAATTTCTGAAGTTATTTTTGTTGATCCACCCCCCTTGACGCCATAATTTGCCTGTGGCAACATGTGTGTAGATTAATGAGGCTTTCGGCAGCTAGTGGAAAAGTCTTCATTAGCTTAATTATCCACAGCTTCGGACTGAGGGCAACTCTGGGCTGTCAGGACACAGCAAAGCATCCGTGCGAGAGGACAGCACGTGCTCAGTGCTGCTCATCAGGGCAGTCTTCCCTGGAGAGCAAGGTGAGGAATGGGGGGAAATAAGTAGATGCACAGAAGACAAAATGACAAGATTTGGTGTGATTGCCCAACGGCCCACTGCTTGTGCATGCATTTAGTAAGCACTAGAATGGGTGAATATGTGTAAGCAGGCGCCTCCTTCTAGCCTGGCTGGTCCTCATGCCTAGGACAAGCCCCCACCTTGGGGACCATTCTCTCCTAAATCAGTGGGAATGGAATGTAGGGATCCTTGTCAAGAAGTTCAAATGGCAAAGCACCAAGTTTGTCCTACTCCTGGACCCATCTGATTTTCTGTCTCAGTTGTGGTCAGCTCCCACCTCGGACCTAGGACTTAATGACTCAGAGCCTGCCCTGTGTTCCTGGGCACCGTGCTTTGCCCCCAACGTCTCCCACTCTGCCCCCCCAAAGACCTAGTCCTACTTCTGAGCCCCAGGCCCGAGGGGGAGGTTTCTCCTGCTTCTTCACGCTGCCCCTCTCCTGCTGAGGTCTCAGCCTCTGAGCTCTCCCAGTCTCCCCATTGCTATGCTCTGCCAACTAAGACCCACCTTCTGCTTACCATCCCAGACGTGGAGCCTTCACCTTGGGCTTCACCGCCCAGGGGCTCACAGCACTCCCTGCTAGAGCCTTGCAGGTCAGAGATGGTCCTGGGGGGTTCATGGCTCTTAGAAGATAAGACTCATGCATGGAGAATGATCATGAAAGGAAAGAGAGCCTGAACACCTTGTGAATCAGCCTTTCTCAAACTTACTTGTTCTCTTATAAGAATCACCTGCCACAGGTGCAACTTTCAAGGCCCCACCTGTGAAGTTTCTAACAGAAAATCTTAGGTGAGACTCAAACATTTTGAACAAGCACCCAGGAGATCCTTATTATGAGGCAAGTTTGAAAAAATGAGGAAACAGTTATATGACAGTTGTACGTAATGACTATGATTAAACCTCCATCAGCCAGTCGAGGTACTAAGAAATTTACATATATTGGCTCATTTAATTATCTCAACGAACTTTTCCAGACAGATGCTAAATTCCCATTCTACTAATGAGAAAAACCCAGATCCAGATACATGGACTAATTCCTCAAAATCATACGTTTATTGGGGCTGGCCCCGTGGCCGAGTGGTTAAGTTCGCGCGCTCTGCTGCAGGCGGCCCAGTGTTTCGTTAGTTCGAATCCTGGGCGCGGACATGGCACTGCTCATCAGACCACGCTGAGGCAGCGTCCCACATGCCACAACTAGAAGAACCCACAACGAAGAATACACAACTATGTACCGGGGGCTTTGGGGAGAAAAAGGAAAAAATAAAATCTTTAAAAAAAAAAAAAAAAAAAAATCATACGTTTATTAAGTGGCAGAGCTAGGATTCAAAATTTTATCTTCTTGGCTCCTGACCCACATCATCTAAAATAATGTGTAGTACTAAAGGCTAAATGCTGGTGGAGACCAGCGGTCTCTGAGCTTTTTTTGATCTAACACCCTATCAATAACAAAATTTCGAGCATGCACCTCTGACGTACACAGATACATTTTTAATTTGTAAATGCATACTATTATTCTAATATATTATTGATATAAACTATACGTACAATGGCAATTTAAAAGGTCAAAATCAAAATGAACTAAATTTCTAATAGTTTTTATTTTATTTGGCAATATCAAAGAACTTTTTTTGCTTTCCTGAAAAATGATTGATAATAATAAAAATTACTTTAGTGAGAGCAATGTGATTTTGAATATGTTTTCCTAATTTATTTCAACTTTGGTTTAATCTTTATGATGTAGTGATCGATGGTTTGGTCCTAAATTCAGTTTTTTCTGATACTTGCTTTTAGAGGCTGTCATTTCTGGAAAAGATGCCTCACAAAAATATGAAGATTCAAATGAAAAAGAATGCAGCATTCTTGCCTTATTCAGTCATAATACTCACTTTTCAATTTCACCTACCAATTATGCAAAGATTTTTGGTAAAATTTAGCTAGTACGTTTCCAACTTCCCTGACGACAATCCATTTTTCTCAGTTTATTAGAATTAAAAAAAAAAACCTTGTTAAATATCCAATAACATTTCATTTGGAAATTTAAAACAGGCTAGAATATTCTGTTTCCATCTTTCCAGGAATAAAGATGTATTTTTAACAATGTTAACTGGAAATGTTTTAAATCATCAGTGCTCAAACACTGTCTTCACAGAAAAAGTATCTTTTTTTAATTCAAGAATAATATACATACAGGAAAATGTACATATCGTAAGCATGCAGATCAACGCCCTCTTACAAAGTGAGCACACCTGGTTTAGAGACACAGCTCAAGAAACAGATTATTTGCAGACCCATTGTCAAAAGCCCCTTTGTACCTTTTCCAGTTATTTTCCCCCCAAGGGTAACCACTATCGTAGTTTTCAGATTAGTTTTGCCTTTTTTTTTAACCTCATGTAAGTGGAATCATACAGGAGGCACCCTTTTTGATGTCTGGCTCCTTTTGCCCAAAATGTCATTTGTGAGTTTCATCCATGTCACTGAGGTTGTCACAGATCATTTGTTCTCACTGCATGTAGTACTGTCTTGTGGGAATACACACCAGTAAGTTTATTCATTTCACTTTGAGTGGGCATTTGGGTAAATTCCAGGGTTCGTGTATTAGGAATAATGCTGCTATGCCCGTTTCACTGCCTGACTTTTGGTGAACACATTTCTATTTCCATTGGGTGCACTCCTAAGGTAGAATTGCTGGGTCCTTGGGTTTCCTTCTGTTCTGCTTTTGCAGATACTGCCAGACAGTTGCCTGAACCAGTTCCACGAATTTACAGTCCCACCACTGTGGGAGTTCTGGCTGCTCCACATTCTCATCCACTCTTGGGATTGTCTGTCTTTTTCATTGTGGCCATTTTGGTGCATGTATGAAGGTCTCTCTCTGTGGTTTACACGTTTCTTTTGAAAGGCAGTTACCATCTCATTTATTATTAAATCGTGACACTTACCCTGAAGGGAAAACTTAGACTCCTGACAGTCATTTGTCATCCTTGAAAAGATCAAATCATTTAGAACCTTGATTTTATGTTCTCTCATTGCTTCAAATACTTTGCAAAAGAGAATGAAGGAGTCTCTGCTTGAACGAAATATTTTCAGGTGCACTGCCTATCTAATGACGAAGTATTGCACAGATTCTTCTATATTGTAAAGTTCCTGTCTCTGTATAATGATCCCCATCAGTGACATCCTATCGTGCCCTGTGCTTTTGTGGCTTTGTTCCTGACTTCAATAGCTTGCTATAGAAAACGCAGCAAGAGGCCAGCTCCGTGGCTGAGTGGTTAAGTTCGCGCGCTCCTCTGCGGCGGCCCAGGGTTCGGATCCTGGGCGCGGACATAGCACCGCTCATCAGGCCACGTTGAGGCGGCATCCCACATCCCACAACTAGAAGGACATGCAACTAAGATATACAACTGTGTATGGGAGGGTTGGGGGAGATAAAGCAGAAAAAAAAAAAGACTGGCAACAGTTGTTAGCCCAGGTACCAATCTTTAAAAAAAAAAAAAAAGGAAGACTGGCAACAGTTGTTAGCCCAGGTGCCAATCTTTAAAAAGAAAATGCAGCAAATAAATTTCACATAAGGTACTAGCTTGTGAAATTTACCTATTTTTTCATTCCTGTCAACATAAAACCAAAACATTGCTTTTGTTAAGAAACTCATTTACCATTGAGAAAGTGTTTTTTTCTGAACTCATAAGAAAGGGTCCTCCAACAGATTTTATTATTGCCATGAAGAATCTGGAAATAGCATAAGCCAAAATATGTTGAAACATCTGTACTACTTTCCAACAGTTGTAGGGTAAACTTCTCACAATGAATTATTTGTTTTAACATTTCTTCAATTCTTTAACAACAAGTTCTATGCATCTTCCAAAAATGCTTAATGACCAAGGAGTCTATTTTAATGTGTCACTATATAGTTTTCAGATATTTCTTCAGCTATTTTCACTATAGCATGTAGAGCAAGTGTTTGACCAATGGGCTATGGACTTTCACTTTCAAAATTAAGTAGTAAATTCAAAATTATCAAAAATTTAATCAAATTTTGTAAAGGGCTGGATTGAGTATATTATGACTTTAAGTAGCTGAAAGAAGTTTCTAAACATTTTGTTCATTGCAATGGCTGCACACTCTCATTAGCTACGTCAAGATCCAATATTCACTCAAGGAGAGAGTCATCATTAATGATAGTGGATGAAAGACCATGCTTCAAATAGTCGTCTTAATTTTTCCAGTCTTTTGGCCAATGTTGTGATTAATGTAATTAGCCCGCCATTCTTTTTATCCTGTAATTAGCTGAAAAGAGGCAGCACTAGGAGTTGCAGAAATAGCACATCAGCATTCTGCTGGTCCCCTGGGCTTGTGTCATTAATATTATCTCCAGTTTGCAGTTTCTTCTCAGTAATCATTTAAATCACTTGTCTATTTTGTGAGGATTAGTTAAATTAAAACGAGATATCATAGGCTGCAGATCCACTTAACAGGGCACATAAACACAAATAGGCTAAACGCTTGTAGGAGGCATACAAATTTCCATTTCTGGAAGATTCTCCTTGCACTGAAGGGTTCTTTTGAATAAGGAATTCTCCCCTGTGCTTCGCCATGGGAGTGTCCAACGTCAGAGCTCTAAGAGCTTCTAGAAAGCATCTTGTCAGCCTCCACATTTGACAGGTAAGGAGTTGGAGGCACCCAAAGGAAGAGTGGAGACCATGTAGACTGCTGGTTTAGTGTGCAGGCCCTGGGGACAGAGAACACAGGGTCAAATCCCAGCCTCTGCCACTTCTTCTCTGTGTTTGCCTCTCTAAGCCTGTTTCCTCAGCTGTCTACCTAAACAGGGCAAATGTTACCGTATATAAATTATATCTCCATAAACCCCTCTTTTAAAGGAAGGAAGGAAGGAAGGCAAGCCTCAATGCTGAGGCCTGAAATTAAGTAGAGATTCTCAAACAAGCCTAGAGTCTCCCCCAGAGCAGCATCTCTGTCTTAAACTCTGTATCCCTGGCGTGCTTAGCACAGGGCCAGGCACATCGTAGATGCTTGAACACAATTGCTGATTGTAGTGGGTTGAATGGTGGCCCCCAAAAGATACGTCCACATCTGAATCCTTGGAAGCTTGTGAATATGACCTTATTTGGAAAAAGGGTCTTTGCAGATGTAAGTTAAGGATCTTGCGTTAAGAGCATCCTGGATTTTCTAGGTGGACCCTAAATCCAATGACACTGTCCTTGTAAGACACAAATGAGAAGACACAGAACGCAGAGGAGAAGGCCAGGTGAAGAGGGAGGCAGAGATCAGCATGACGCTGTTCACAAACCAAGGAATGCCGAGGATTGCAGAAGCCACCAGAAGCTCAGGAAGAGGCAAGGAAGGGTTCTCCCCTAGAGCCTTTGGAGTAAGTACTGTTTGTTTTCACCTAATCCAGTGATGTCCAAACTCAAGCTCTGCAGAGCCCCCCATGGCCCCCACGATACAAGAAGTATGGTACCTACTTTGTACAAGTTACTTCTAAGACTTCTTGCAATGAAACTATTCTGCAGCTTAAAAAAACTAAATGAAAAATCGAATCAACCAACCCTAAATCTTATCCAGCTCTAAATGTTAACACTGCAGATCAGAGAAGTTACGTAACTCGTCCGAGTTCTCTTGTAAGCAAGAGGCAGAGCCACAATCAGCACCACCATCTTCTTCCTCCCTATGCAGAGCTCCGCCCAGACACCAAGGGGCCCCCAGTGAATCAGTGTCCTTGGAAAAGAAAGAGGAAAACATCAGCAGCACTCCCCTTACAGGGAAAGACGGGACAAAGACGCCCTTGAATAAGAGCACTGCCATTCAACTAGAGGCTGTAAACACTGCGATAAGTACAGATAAAGAAGGAAAACGGAAAAGGAGAAAGAAGGAGACTTCAAGGAGCCAGGGGTTCTCCTCATCACCTACAGATTTGAGGAAAGCGTCCATGGTCTACACCTGCAAGGACAGAACGTTCTTCCTCCGTGAACTGAGCATTTGGCTAAGCCTGCTGTCACTGGGAGTCAGACAAAAGCAAATTCCAACTGTAGCCCCGTCGTTTACTTCTGTGCGAGCTTGAGCAAACTTAACTTCTCTGAGGCTCCGCGTCTTCTGAGTAAATGGGAACAATAGCTACCTCGCAGGGTGGCTGTGAGACTTAGATGACATAACCTAGGGAGTCTGACCCAGATTCTGAAGCCAAGCCAGTCAACTCTCATCTCTATGAGACTAGCTGTGGACCTTGGGCAATTACCTCTCTCTGCCTCGGTTTCCTCATCTGTAAAATGGGGATAAAGCTGCCTGCCACAGAGGGTCATCAAGATGGTTAGAATGAGCCAATAATTCTAAAGTACTTAAACAGTGCCTGTCAGAGTAGAACCATATGAGCATTTGATAAATTAAAAATTGACATGAAAATGGACCTTTGGAAGGAGAAGATTTTTCTCACCTCCTCTCAGGAAGGGGCTCCTAACACGCAGAACTTTGTAAACAGACAGAATTTGATTGCGTAAAATGCATCAGTCAGTTCTAGCAGGAGAAAAGTTTGGTTTTCTGACAGATGCTCTTGTCTGAAGATTCTGAAAGTCCGCAGCCTCCTCCGGCCTGACTCAGCGGGCACAGGAAGACAGTTTGATGAGAAAACTGACGCCCTGAGGGCTTGGCGATGCGCTGATGTCAGAGTGTGTTCTTTCTGGCGGTGAATTGTTACCCGCCCGTCTTCCCCACATCCTGGCCTAAGTGAGGGGCGTGCATATGTCCAGCCCCTGGCTCAGAACAGGGGTTGAGGAATTCGCCGCCGCTTCCGAGCGCTCCCCTCTAAAGTGATTGGGGGTACTCCAAGCCTGGGACCGGGCATTCCTAGGCTGTGGCCACAGGTCTCGATGACTCATGTCTAATTTCTGTAACACTAGTCTGCAGGCCTCTAGCTCATGTCAGCTGATCACTGAGTTCTCTCATTCCTTCTGACAAAAATAATAGTAATAATAAGCACCAAATACGTGTCCAGTTCTCTGCTGCTAGGCACCAGGAACACAGAGATGAGCTCATGGGGAACTGAGGTTAATAAATAGAACATTGCGAGTCCTATTAGGTGGGAGGCCAAAGGAGACAATTCAGCTAACTGGGGAGGGTGAGTACAGAACAATTACGGAGCCCTTCCTATGTGCTAAGCATGACTCCAGGCACTTCCATTTATTAACTCATTCAACCCCTACAAGCACCCTATGGGGTAGATAGTAGATCCCCCATTTAAAGTGAAGAACAGAGAGGTTATACCACTTGCCTAAAGTCACACAGCCAGTAGGGGTGGAATCCATGGGCATCCAGACAGGAGGACTCCAGAACCTGTGCTCTCTGCCTCTCCCATGGGGCTGAAGTGTCACTTGTTGATGGCCCATTGCATTTCACCTTTGGATCCTCAATTCCCTCAACACTAGAAAAGAGTGGGATCTACCTAGAATGCCAGCACTGTCTTCCTGTCAGGAGGCAGGAACTAGTCTTATGCTCTGGGGATCTGTTGCTCAAGGTTATTGCTATATGTGGGGTAAAATTTGAAAGGACATGCTTTGATGGTGTACCCATGACTCATATCCTAACAAGATCAACCCATTTCAGTGATCAAGGTATGATCAGGCCTTGTGTTGACATCACATTCTACATTCACCCCAACTCTGGAGGTGGGTGTTCATGTCCCCATTTCACAGAGAAGGAACAGAGAGGATTAGAGAGGTCTAGTGCCCTGTTTAAACCACACCACAAACTAGAGAACTCTACATCTCATGCCTTTTTCACTGTGCCACATTGGACATTGAACCACTAGAGAAAAATCCTAGAGCCAGGAAACTCAGAGCTTCTGGTGCATAAAAGGGCCAAAACAGAGAGCGAGGAGTAATAAATAACAATGACAATAGTACCAGGTAGCACTTACTAAGCTCTTAGCACGTCGCAAGCACCATGCTAAAACATGTTATCTCATTTAATCTTAACATCTCTGTGACATGAGTTCTTTTTTATCCTTGTTTTACAAATAAGGAAATTAAAGCTGAGATGATAAATGATTTGCCCAATTTGCATGTGGTGCAACAAGAATCAAATCCGTGCAAGTCTGAATCCAGAGCCCACATCCCCGTTCCTCTTGCCTTTGCAGCCAGAAATGAGTCTGCGCAAACAGCCTCAGCCTCCTCATGGTGGGGTGCCCTCGGACACCGTACTCAACTTCTCTGAGATTTGGCTTCCTCAATTGCAAATGTGGGACCAATAATACCTACTTTCTAGGTGGTATTGAGGAGCGATTGAATCAGGATCCCAGGGGCCTGGGGGCTGGGCATCATTGTTCTAAAGACTCCCCAGGTGATTCTCCTACGCAGTAACCTTGGGCTCCATCCACCAGGCCCTTGTAGGTTGCAGGGGCATCTCACACTTTAATGTGATATGGATCACCTGCAATCTCATTAAACCGCAGCTTTGATTCAGCAAGTCTGGAGTGGGACCCGAGACTCTGCTTTTCTTTTTTTTTTTTTAAGATTGGCACCTGGGCTAACAACTGTTGCCAATCTTCTTTTTTTAAAGGATTGGCACCTGGGCTAACAACTGTTGCCAATTTTTTTTCTGCTTTATCTCCCCAAACCCCCCCCGTACACAGTTGTATATCTTAGTTGCAGGTGCTTCTAGTTGTGGGATGTGGGATGCCACCTCAACGTGGCCTGACCAGCAGTGCCATGTCCGCGCCCAGGATCCAAACCCTGGGCTGCTGCAGCGGAGCGCGCGAACTTAACCACTTGGCCACAGAGCTGGCCTCGAGACTCTGCTTTTCTAACAAGGCCTCCTCCCCAACCCCTCCACCTGAGGCTGGTGGACCACACTTTGACTACCAAGGCTGTCGGTCATGGTGAGGATGTGGATTTATTTTAAGGGCCAAGGGAAGCCCCTGGAGTTTGAAACAGGGCAGTGTTGTGACCTGTCCTGCCATGTGGAAGGGTCATCCCTGCTGCTGTGTAAAGGACAAAGCCTTTGGTGGCAGGGAGGTGGTGGGCTACAGTGGAAGGGGAGGCCCAGTGTCTGCTGTGGCCCAGAGACGACATAAAAGGATTCCTCAGCTTTCTCCAAGCAGGAATGTATGCAGGGAAGCAAGCACAGCACCTGTGCCCAGCATAGGAGGCCAACAGTGCACAGGGGTCATTGTTATCATCAAATCTGGGAGTGGGCACAGTGGGGATGCTTGAGGGCTGAGGAAACAGTCCTCTTCCTGCTTGTCACCTTGTCTGCCTCCCATGGGGGATGCGCCTTTGTGTGCTGGATAGAGAGCTTTCTCTCCTCGGCCACTGAAGGGCCCAGTTCCACGCGGTGGAGAATGGCACA
This sequence comes from Equus asinus, assembly GCF_041296235.1. Lineage (NCBI taxonomy): Eukaryota > Metazoa > Chordata > Mammalia > Perissodactyla > Equidae > Equus > Equus asinus. The sequence continues at coordinate 70,147,479 of NC_091801.1, read as the reverse complement.
CCCTCTGGGAAGACCCAGCAGCCAGATTGAAGAGCGGGAGCAGAGAGTTTCCCAGAATTCCACGAGGCTGCCTAGACCTGACCCAGAGCCTGGCACCATGTGACCGGCAGCCCTTCCAAAAGTCCCAAATGTTCCCTCGGCCTGTCACACCCCTTCTTTTGGGTGCTCAGAGTTCAAAGGGAAAGAATTTTTCTTCCAAAGGAGTGGCTGTGAGGGTTTGATAACAGACTCGTCTCTTCAGGCTCCCAGATTCCCCCCAGGCCGGGTGAGTCATGCTGCTAGAAAATGACAAACACGGGTAAATACGATAATAGGAATGACACAGGTGACTCAGCCGACATCGACACCCAGGCTGGGCTCCAAGGCCCCCAGCAGGAAGGAGGCTGCATTTAGAAGAGGAGGATGATTGTGAATAAGGGATCCACAAGAGATTTTTTTTCTCTCATCCTGGTTACAGACAGCATTTCACAAGGTGTTTTTTTCCACCGGGAGCTGCCTGAGTCTGGCGGGCCCAGCATTACTCATAGTGGAGGGAGGTTGCAACCTGACTTCAAGGCCCAGGGATGGAGGGATGTGTGCAAACCTTCCTTCAAAAGTTGCAGGAAACAGCAGCACCCTCCCCAAGCCACAGCGGCCGGTTCTGCCCCAGAGGACTGATCTCGGCCTCATTTTCTCCCCAGAATCCTCCATCAAAACGAATTTGGACACAACTAGAAGGACCCACAACTAAAATATACAACTATGTACTGGGGGGATTTGGGGAGAAAAACCAGGGGAAAAAAGAAAAGAAGATTGGCAACAGTTGTTAGCTCAGGTGCCAATCTTTAAAAAAATTAAAAAATGAATTTGGACTCGAGTGTAATGTGTAAAATAATTGGATTCTGGGATTTATTTTTAAAATTCTACTTGCCACTCTAAACTTGTCAGGAGGTGATAGATAAAATGAGATTGGCAAAATATTGATAATTATTAAGCTGAATGGAGGAAGCAAGGGTCCCTTAAACCATTCTTTCTACTTTTGTGGACAATTTTTAAATTGCCATAATAAAAAACCTTTATTGTCATTTTAAAGAGCTTTGATCCAGTCACCTCTCACTAGCCTTTAACCTCATAGAGTATCCATATCTTGCTGGAAGGATTGAACCCCTCACTTCCCCTCATGGGCCTCAGTTTCCCCAGAAGCCTAGCCATCTCCTGATAAAGGAGGGCATTGGCTCCAGAGCTCTCTGAGCCGTTTTCCAGCTCTGCTTCCCCAGGAGCTGATGATCGCCACAGATTCCAACCCTCACCACCCCCAAGTACCTCAGGCCTGTGTTTTTGTAGCAAGCTTGTGTAACTTGCATAGTGTAGTGGTTAGAGCAAGGATCGCAGAACCCCAATGCCTGGACTGAATCCCATGTCCTTGGACCACTCATTTAACGTTGGTAGATGTCAATTTCTTGATCCGAAGAATGAATAATAATATTCACCTCGTGGAGTTATTACAAGGATTCAATGACCTCATATTTATAAAATATTTAAAACAGTGCTTGGCATATGGTGCTGTAGCAGTAACATTAAAGAAAGAAAAGGGAAAGACCTCAGAAACCAGCTGATTCTCTATGTCAAGCCTGGCAGACTTGTTCTCCAAAGTGCCAGAGAGGACATGTTTTTGGCTTCACTGGTCATAGAGCTCTCTCACATCCAGGCTAAGGCCACATGAAGCTGCTAGGCCTCCGCTTTCTCTCTCTTCCTCTGCTGCAGCTGCCCCAAAGGCTGCATGTCGCACATGGTGTTACTAAAAATTAAGGAGGCTCACAAGTTTCATTGCACTTGAGCAGAGTGAGAGAGAAACCACTACTGTATTAAACCACTGTGAGCCTTGTGGCTCGATTTGCTGCTACAGCACAGCCCGGCCTAGGCTGATACACAGTGAGCCGCCCTTGAGGCCATAAAGAATGTATCTTTTGCTCTTTCCCGGGTCCACTTCAAGTTATGCAAACTTTTTTAGTTTAATTTCTTTTCATTTTCGTATACCGTTTCAAATCCCTCTACCATGCCAGCTGCCATCTTCTAAACCTTCCACTCTGTGCATGCTCTTCTCTAAGCCAAGGCCCAGAATTGACCATGATCCCCAGATGGGCCTGACTTTCAACAGAATGGGCCCACTTACACCAATACACCTTGGAGTCACATCAGGTGTGTGTTGGGGAGGAAGGTCACATCACACTGCTGAGACATATGGAGTTTCCCATGAACCAAAACCCTAAGTGGATATCACCATGCCTCTGTGAAGCCCATCTTCTCATACAGTTCTTGTAGAATTGGCTTTTAATGGAGACCAAAAGGCCCTGCTACATTGCTCATAGGTAGGCATGCCAGCCTCTCAAGAGCTATCACCCAGCTGAAGAGGACGGGACAAACTGGGAGGAAGAGTGAGAAAGTGCTGCAAAGAGTCCACAGTTCTGTGTTTCTTGCATATGACGGTCCCAAGTTCTTGGAGAGATTCCAAGAAATGAGAGTTCAGTGGGAGCTATAGTCACGGGGACTGTTTTTCCAAGGTGAAAATCAGAACACAGGTCAGATTAAAATGTTGTGCCACTTCCGTGAGGAACAGGCTAGGAGATTGATTTGGATGCTGACACCGGGGAATTTGGAAAATATTGGGTGGTCCTTTGGGTCAAGAGGAAAGGATCCTTGGGGTTTCCAGGACAATCTGGAGGGTATGATTATAACAGATCCTGTCGTCCAGAAGCTTGGAGAAGGAGGGGCTCTAAACGGCTACCCTAGGGGCTGAAAGAGGGCAGAAGGATTGACTGGGGCCATCCACAGGTAGGGAGCAAAGAGATTGGCCTTTGGGGCCAAGCAAGCCTGCGTTCAAATCCTGGTTCTATCTTTTACCTTCCATGTGAACCTGCACACGTCACTAAACTTCTCTGAGCTACAGCTTCTTCATCTGGATTCCATTGGAATAGCGGCACCTACCTTGAAGGATTGGTGTGAGGATTAAACGGTGAAGGTCTGTAAACTCCAGGCTCTCAGGCAGTGCTGGAGCTGGGAGTGCTATTTCTCCTTCTTTCTTCTCCCTCCAGATACCTAGTACTTCTTCCACTGGTTACCAAGTACTTCTTCCTCAGGGTACTAGGTACTTCTCCCACTAGGTGCTTACTCCTACTAAACAATAGATAGAAGGACCTGTCTGTAGAAATGAAAACATTCACTTTATCTAAATGTTTTGTACTAATCTTTAGAACTGGGGACTCCCTTGGTGCAGCGATTCATATTGTGCATTAGAATATGGATATGCGATCCATATCCATATTCTGGATATAGGAAGATTTTTCAAAAGATCCCAATACGTGAGCCCATCTCCAGGGATTCTGCATCAACTGGGCTGGGTGACTATTATGTGCAGCTGGGCTCGAGAACCACAGCCGGGGAACCTCCTACCTCCCACCTAACGGAGCCTGCCCACACAGCACTCATAGACAAAGGGGCTGGAGATTGATCAGCCTCCCCATCCTACACACAGCCAGACCTGGAAGTCCCAGCCTTGAAGGCCAAGTGTCTTGGCCGCCTGCCATGTAACTTTCCATCCTTCCCTTGAGAAAAATATGGATTGGACAAACTCCATCTAGGAGAACATGGGACCTCAAGCCTGGGGCTTCTCCTTTCCCAGGAGGTAATTTATGGATGTTATAAAAAAGAGAAGAAACTGAAAGATGAGAGGTTCTTCAGACTCTTTATATCTTGTTATAAATCCTGAGACTTTTTCCAGGCTTCATACTTCATAATAAATCTATTAGAGATTAGAGGAAACCGAGCTCCCGGGGCCCGAAATGAGATAGAAGAAAGACCAGTCGAATGTCATTGCTGTCAATGATCTCAAATGTAAAACAGGGGGGCGGGTCACCTTGTCCCCAGGCAAGCAGTGACCAGGTGATGTCCCAGGAACCTGACCATGAACGAGCCTCCTGTCTCCCCTCTATCTCCCCCTCCGAAGCACAGGGGTGTGGTGAGTGGGCTGTGGGGGAATCTTCACTGTTTAGGGATCGAAACGATCCCAAGAAAGCAATCTCTCCAGCAGAGAGCTGAGAAGCCAATGCAGGTGCCCCTGATTATAGCTCAATATTATCTTAAGTGGAAAAGGAAAGGATCTCGTTGAAAATCCATTCACTGATGTACATCTTTTGGAATTCTAAACCTTTCACATCCCACCTGATTAAACTGGGTTTTTTTGTTTTGATTTTTTTTAAAAAGATTGGCACCTGAGCTAACATCTGTTGCCCAGTTTCTTTCTTTCTTCATCTTCTTCTCCCCAAAGCCCTCCAGCACATAGTTGTATATTCTAGCTGTGGGTCCTTCTGGTTGTGCTATGTGGGACACCACCTCAGCATGGCTTAGATGAGTGGTGCCATGTCGGCACCCAGGATCCGAATCGGTGAACCCTGGGCCGCTGAAGCGGAGCACGCAAACTTAACCCCTTGGCCACGGGCTGGCCCCTAAAGTTTTTTTTTTTTAACTAATTAAGAGGCTGGCAAAAAAGGGGAGTCTTTTCTGTTCTTTGGCCAAAAATTTTCCTGAAACACCTACAGGGAGAGGAAGGTTTATAGCATGAAAAGTAAAAGTGCAAGGAACCGTGTCAGAATCCAGGCAGGTCCGGAAGGAAGAAAGAGACATGAAGGTTTAGAATATTAACCCGGCTCAGCAGACAAACATGACCCCAGGAACATCAGTCTTTCCCAATATCCTCAATTCAACAACATCTCTGCTCTTCTCGTGATGAAACATTGGTAAAGCAATGGAGAGACGTCTGTCCCTAGCACTTCCACGGAGGACAAATATTTTGCAATTTCACACGTCTGTGTGTCAACGCAGGAAGGTAGGGAGCGTCTGTGCAATATTGCAGAAATCACAGCAGCCTCATAAACTCAAGGGCAATCTCTTATCTCATTATTCCTCATGTGCTCCTTCCATCTTTGTTCGTGCAACCAACACTTATATGTCCCAGACACATCGTGGGTGTTCCAAGAACCAAAAGGAGGTAGAAAAGGAACTGACTTCCACCAGTGCTTAAAACATTTCTCAGACATTATTTACATTATGTCAACAGGAAGCAGGGCTGGCTGCTGAGAAATAAGGCTGTTCTCTCTTTCAAACAACCTCGTCAGGCTTCAAACCACCTGAGGGTCAGCCCCAGCCCTGCACAGCCCCCACTCCACTCCCAGCTTGGGCTGTGGCTTGAGCAAGTCACCTAGCCTCTCTACACCTTGATTCCTTGCCGATTAAGATGATGGAAGTTGTTTTACCTGCCTCATGGGGTTGCCATAAGAATCAAGCATGTACAAAAGCAGTATGGCGACCTATGAGGCTATGCATGCAGATGGGGTCTATCCAGCCTGGCATGGGAGGTGAGGAGGTGGGGATCTGCCCTGAACCCCACCCAATGGCAGGGATGATGATGGGGGAGGGGCTGCTGCTGATGGTGATGACAAGGATGACCACAGCCATGACCCTTGTAATCTCATAGATTCTGTACACAGGCTGAGCAGAGACCAGATGGAAAACAGAAAGACTCATTGGCAGATCCCCGTTTCTCCTCTCCCTAGGAGCACTCTTTGGGCTAGGGCATAATCCTAGACAAGGAGACTCATATTATTTAATTGGTTTTTGCAAATCATTTTCCAGCATTTTCTTTTTGTTTACCGTAAGATGAGTGCTCCATGGAAAGTGTCAAAGAAATGATCAGATTAGAATGGGTGGCAGGGACAACGGCCTCTGATAACCAAGACTCAGTGCAATGATGCTGATATCCCGCCTACACCTGGGCGCTCAGCAAGCCAGTGAAGATGAGATCTCGCACCTGTACCCGACGCTTCCTCTGGACCCATGGGAAAAGTGAGGCACTCCTCCCTCAGGAGGCTCTCCCAAGAGGTTGCAGCAATCTTTCTGAGCCAGCCACCATGGGAGGGAGGAAGGCGACTGATGTTTATTGAGTGCTAACTAGGTACTTTAGTTAAGCCTCACAATTATCCTATGCAATAAAAAATCATTATCCCATTTTATAGATGAGACAACTCGAGGTCTCAGAGATAAAGTGACTTGTCCAACATCACATTGCTAATAAGCAGTGGAACAGAGCTTGAGGGAGGCCTGGCTCAAAGCATTGAACGCTAAGTGCTGTGGGAAATGCAGAGGTAAATATTGCTGGATAAATACGCCCTTTGAGTTGCTTTCAGTCCAGTGAGGGAGATGGAACAGGCACAACTAACATAAAATACAAGATAGAATGTGGTAAGTGGTAACATACAAGTAATGGACTCTAGATTCTCAAAGGAGGGAACAACAAATTCTGACCCGGGATCAGGAAGTCTTCAAAGAACAGACGGCATTTGAAAGAGACCATGAAAGATGGTTAGACCATAGCAGGAGGAGAATGAGGAGAGGAAGGGGGAGACGGGAGGGGTGTTCAGGAAGAAAGACGAGCCCTGGCAGAGGCCTGGGAGTCTGGGAGCATCTGACAGGTTGCCAAGTCAGGAGGGCAGTGACCACATCACTGTCTTGCTTTTCTAGTTCCTTTTCTTCCAGAATAAGGTCCAGGCCTCTGAAGAAAGCTCACCAGGACCTTCAGAAACTGGGCTTCTCGCCAAGCCATGAATTGCTATAGTCATGTCAGTCTCCCCAGCTCCCCACACTGTCTTTCACATCTAAGTCATTCTCGATGGGACACGTTTTCCATGCCCAACATCTACCCCTGAACTCTTTGTGAGGCTGCATCCGATTCATCCTTGAGCACTAGACATTGTACCCTCAGCCCAAGCCGAGTTAGGCAACCCTCCAACAGGTTCTTGTAGACTCTCCATTTCCCAAGTCACGGTGCTTATTGAACTTCACGACACTCGCCAGTATATGCGTCTGTATCTGCCATGAGGCTGGGAGCTTCTTGAGGACAGGGGCCTGCCTCATTTTGTTCCCCAGAGTGCAACAGAGCACCTGGCGTACAGGAAGCGGTAAGCAAATGAAGTGGAATAGTTGACTGAATAAATGAGCCAACCATGGGAAGAGATGAGAAAGGAGGGAAGAAAGGAAATTTGGAGCCAGATTTTGAGTTGGGCTGTGAGCAGGGCTTTAAATGCCTTTTAAATTAGGTTCATTTGTTCCATTTGTATTGTGTGGATGATGGGGAAAGACTGCTGGGTTTGAGGAGAGAAGCAATCTGTCCTGGGTATCAGGTTGTAGTGTGACAAACAGAGAGAGAGAGCAGGGCTGGAGGCAAGGAGACTCGACAGGACGCTTACGTGATGGTCCAGACCAGAAACGAGGTGAACGTACAACTTACTTAAAGAAGACTTTTAAAAACTGGAACCAGAGGGCAGAGAGCACATCCAAGCTGTAGCTAAGTAGCCAAGAGCTGTCCTTGAGGGTTGGCAGTGTTCCATGATGCCAGAAATGACTGCCTTGGACGAGTCTGGGGAGGGGTGAGAAATTGTCTCGGGCGCATAAGTCTTAAGAAATCCTACATAAATCAGTGGAAGCATTGGCAAGAACACCCCTGGGAAACCGCCTATTGTATGACTAAGGCTTTGAGAAATCTCTGCTGATGGCCTGGCAGAACATTCGCCAGCCAAATCTATCATTGAAAACCTCTGAGGGCTTTCTGGGAGCGTGTGGATTATGGGCTGTGGGAATCTCGGGTTATAAAACTTTCGCCCAGCTGCTCAAGTGCCTGGCTGGGCAATTAAGGAGGATTCTTTCAAGCAGATCAAAAGGCTCTGGTGAGGTGATGCCAGGAAGCTTCCTGCCCTCCCTGTGAGGAAGGCAGGAGTCAGGGCTCATTATCCTCATTTCACAGATGAGAAAAGGAGGTTGCCGGTGACTAAGTCCCTTGCCTGAACTCAAACAGCCAGCGAGGGTGGAACCCAAAATAAGCATCTCAGTCACCCGACTCCCAGGACACCATCGCTCCAGAGCCTCCCATTCCGCGGAAGATAGACTGTTTCTGGGAAGTCTGGACCCACGTTTGGAACGTTGGGGTGTGGGGTGGTGCACAGGGGCTATTCCAGGCCACTTAGCACACACAGATACTTGCATGCACATAGAGTGACTTGGCGTCTGCCCTATGCAACATAACGTGTTTTTTTTTTTTAAGGGTGGAATTTAAGCTTTATTTACAGGACACTGCAAGATATGAAATTCCACATAGAAATAAGAAACCCATTGAGAGAGAAGCTTCATACAGTATGTACACAGTTTGGAACTGTTCAAGTATAGTTTCGTTGTAAAAAGTGCTACAATAACAAACCACACTTCAAAAGGGTTCTTAGTAGAGAAACAGTTAAGACAAACTTATACCAAACACAGCACACAACAAACAACTTTCTGCCTCAGCTGTACAGTCTAAAAGTTAAAGGTCCCCGGAGGGCCATCCTGAACTTGGAATGTATAGCCTTCAGAGGTAGTTTCTGGCACAACATTTTCATCTTCCTCTTCCTCTACAGAGAAATACTTCTCAATCAAGTTTAACGAAGCTTTCTACACAGACTCATTTTCATGGTTTTGTAGAGCTTCAGTTTTGTCCAGACCTCCACATTCTTCAGTCATTATACTAAATTTCTCAGTTTCACCTAGTTTCTCACCAGCCTGAAAGATATTTGAAATGGCATCCAGAATAACCAGAATAATTTTGGTGTCTTTTGCAGTTAAGAGGTTCATCAACGGTTCTATTATGCCACAATGAACAAGGTATACAATCTGTTCAACTGTTCCACCACTTGTATAGTTGGTCACAGCCCATACAGCTTCCTTTTGTGTCTTAAAGTCTGCCTTAGAGAGAACACCAACGAGGAATGGGACTAATCCATGATTCACAACTTGCTGTATGTGGTCCTGGCGGCCAGCTGTGATGTTTGACATTGTCCACGTAGCTTCCTTCTGAATGTTAGTTTTGGGGTTCGTTAGCAGGCTGGGAAAGATGGCAAGTGCTCCTGCATCTATTACAACCTGAGTCTGTTCGTCTGTCCCAGTGACAATATTTCCTATGGCTCATAGTGCAGGAGTCACAATTGGCAATTCAGTAGATCCTAGAAGCTTTACAAGTTGGGGTACCACTCCTGTTTTCACGACCATTTCAATCCGTTCATTCGGACCATCGGTAAGGTAGGAAATGGCCCAACAGGTATCTGCTAATACTTCTGGATCATCATGATGCAGGAGACGAACTAAAGTGGGAAGAATTTGCTCAACAGCATCTAATGGGGGTGCAGGATTCCTGTTGCGACAAAGGTTTGAAAGTGTCCAGGTAAGATTACGTAAGTAACCACATGCCAAAGATGACATATCGGGAACTGCAAGAAGAGCCAACAGCGGGTCAACTGCACCATACTTGATCACCAAGTCTCGGAAAACCGAACCATCACCTGCAATGTTTCCTAGAGCCCATACGGCTTGTTCACTGATGTGGGCGTGGGGAGATGCCAACAGAGAAATGAATGCTGGGATAGCACCTCCCTCTACCACAGCCTTGGTCTGTTCTGATGTCCCGGAAGCGATGTTAGTGAGGGCCCAAGTAGACTCAAACTGAATGGGACTACAATCAGTTCTGCCCAAGAAGGACACAAATTTTGGAATCAAACCAGCCCGGATTATGTTGTCTATGGGGGGCTGTTTTTCTCTAGAAAGCAGTTTCCTAGCAGCTTGAGTAGCTTGGAGCTGGCTTTCCAAATTGTTGCTGTTTACGCCCTTGACAATATCCTCAACAGACCAATTTACAGTGCCCTGGTTGTTGCGGTTTTCCTGTAGCGGAGAAGTAGCATCATCAGGAAAGGAGCTTACATTTCTCCTTTTCAGCATCTGGTCATCTTTCTTAGCTTTCCTCAGCTCCACATTAACTTCTATTCGGCGCCGCCTCATTTCTGTGCTGTCTTTCCCCTTGTTCTTGCATCTGTTAAGGCGGGCAGCCGGGGAATTAGCATTCTCGTTGGAGGACATGGTTATGAGACAAAGAGAGAAAGCCGGGAAGACGCCACGGGGAACCGCAACATAACGTGTTTTGACAGCCTCGTCACATTAGCATTTTATGAAACCTAGGACCCCAACCTAACAATAACAACCCAGTTACTCCTTGGACCCCCTGTACGCAAACCATTTCAGAGGACGTACGCGATCTTAGCTTTCATCTTAGATAATTTCTTCTCAAGTTTGTAGAGTCATATCTGGCTTCAAATCCCAGTTCTGCCCTTGCTGTTCCCGGGACCTAGATGAGTGACTTAACCTCACTGAGTCTCAGTGCCTGTGTACCTGAACCTGAGATATTCAGAATATGTCTCTGACAGGGTTGTTGTGAGGGCTCGGTGAAGTCAGGCATATAGAGAGCACAGCAGAGGGCTCAGCATGTAGTAGTCACTCAGTAAATGACAGCAATTATTAATAGCATGATCATATGAACGATCTGAGTTTGCAAAGTAATTCTCCATTCTCTGTTTGTTCATGGTCTGGCTATTAAGGAATTAAGTCCAAATCTTAGTATTTGACCACTCCCTCTCTTCTGGGCCAAGGAAGTTCATTTTCACTCTTAATAATCTCAACTACCAGCCATGTTTTAAACAAAGGTGATTTATTACTCCTAATGTAAAGGATACTTGTTACAGAAAGAATACTCCAAGAGTCACAGAGAAATGTCTAGCTAGTCATGGCTTCAAAAGTCTGTCTGGGGTCCTGCCTTGTACCCTCCCTAGTGTTGCCATTGCTACCTGGTCATCAGTGGGTCCAGCATCCAACCAACTAAAGGCAGCCAACAAAGAGAGGCCAGAGGCTGGTACTCTGATGCAAGGCGACATGTGCAGCTCTGGTCCCTAACTTCAAAAGCATCTTTGTTTGGGTCAGTTTTATAATGTCTGCAGACCTGGGAGGCTGTCTCTCTAAATGAGCCCTGGTCGTTCAGTATGCTTGAAAAGGCACGTCCTTTTATAGGCTGGTAATCCCTTTGGATATTATGGTTGTACCTCACATAGCCCAGTGTCCTGCTCTCTTCTCATCAGCCTATCCCACAGGTCACCTTCAGTGTGGTGACAATTCCCATACATTTGTCTGCCTTCCTACTCCAGACCCTTACATCTCTTGGTCTGAGCTCTTCCTCAGCCACAAGAGTACACGTAGCGCTCTCTCAGGGCAGGCCAGGGAAGTGACGCTTCCATGAATGACTCTCAACTAATACAGGACAAGAATTAGCAGATAACTACCCCAGTTGCCTCATCCCTCAGTGGGGCAATTCTGAGAGAAGCCAATACTGCCTCTTAAAGGGTCCCCATCACAACTGAGCCCCAGGCGCACATAGTGGCAACCGACTCATTCATACACCTTCACTGGCTTCCTCTCTCCCCTGCCTCACTTCCTCACTCCCCTGAAGGAGCTTCCTTGGATCACCTCAGATTAACCACTGGCACCCAAATCTCTTCGTGGGGTCTGCTTTTGGGGGAACTCAAATTAAGGCAAATTCTTCAAGGAAAATAGCTTTTCTATTAACAGAGCACAAATCATTTAACTATAACTATCACATTAGATAGATATTGGTACTGAAATATGATATGGAGCAAGTCCAAGAAGAATAAAACCCCCGATTACAATGTGGTGCCCTGTCTCACAGACTCCTCTGACACCAACCACCGGTTAACTCAAGGTCAGAGCCTCAGTCACTAGTCATACTAGTCCCAGCCGTGAGTATGATGTGAGTCTTTCCAAAGCCTGTGGCCAGCCAGTGCTAAGCTCTCAGAAATAACTTAATTAGACTCTCCCGGGCCAAGAGACAGCCGCTCTTTGGCTTACTCGATGTCAACTTCCTGTCATTCTCTTTCATGCTTTTCCTCCCAGCTCACAAACTTAAAAGGAAAAAATCCATCAGGGCACTCTCTAGTCCTTTTCCTGCGTGATCCTCAGAAAGTCTTCACATAGCTGAGGCAAGGCATCTTCTCAACCACTTCCTCCATTAGCGACCCCCTCTTCCTCCTAGTTGCATACCTACTTCATCTCCGTCCAAAAGGTGCCCCTCGCTCAGCTCTGCAGACACTGCTCAGAGGTCTCTGATAGACCTATTTTCCAGCATGAATTGTTAAATTTGGCCTTGAAGGTTGTCCTTCTGAAAATTTTATAAATATTTGGAACATAATGACAACTTTTAAACAAAATGACATGGTAAAATTTGCTGTGCCCTGAAATGTTTTTTAGATTTTCATACGTGTCTTGGAGCGGGTATATTAGTTTTTTTTCTTGCTGTGGAACACATTACCACAAATTGAGAGGCTGAACACAACACGCATTTGTTTTCTCAGAGTTTCTGTGGGGCAGGAGTTCAGGCACAGCTTAGGTCCTCTGCTTAGGGTCTCACCAGGCTGCCATCTAGGTTTCAGTTGGGCTGCATTCTCATCTGAAGACTCAACTGGGAAAGAATCAAGCTTCCAAGCTCATTTAGGTTGTTGGCAGGATTCATTTCCTTGTAGTTCTTTCCCTGAGGGTCCTGGCTCTTTGCTGGCTGTTGGCTAGAGGCTGACCTCAGATCCCAGACTCACCTATAGTTTCTTGCTACAGGGACTTTTCTAACACAGTTGCTTACTTCGTCAAGCCCACAAGGAGAATCTCTGATATGACAGAGCCTTATATGATGTAACCTAACCACGAGAGTGACATCCCAATGCCTTTGCCATATCCTATTGGTTAGGAGCAAGTCACAGTTTCTACGGGAAATCATATTCAAAAACCACCTGGACTTCCTATTTTTCTTTTCATTGACTCCCTTTTTTTTTTACTTAGTGTCTTCTCCAGCAATAACATCCAGTTCCATTTTTCCCACCACATTTCAAAATAAATGACTAATGACTAAATGTTTTTAATCATAATTTTCTTAACATCAAAATTCATTTCATTCTTGGGGGCCGGCCCAGGGGCCGAGTGGTTGGGTTCACGCACTCTGCTTTGGCAGCCTGGGGTTCGCTGGTTCAGATCCTTGGAGCTGACCTACACACCTCTCATCAAGCCATGCTGTGGCGGCATCCCACATAGAAGAACTAGAATGACCTACAACTAGGGGAGAGAAAAAAAAGAGGAAGATTGGCAACAGATGTTAGCTCAGGGCCAATCTTCCTCACCAAAAGAATATACTTTAAATAAATAAATACATTCACTTCACTCTACCTCTGCCACCCATGGTAGGCAGCCTCTCATTTGGTCCTCAGTGATTCTCACCTTCTCTTACTCAACCATTATGTAATCCCCTCCGGCACATAGGTTGAACCTAGTTACTTGTTTCTAAGTAATAGAATTTGGCAAAAGTGATGGGATGTCACTTCCAAGGCAAGGTTACAAAAGGCTGTGACTTCTGTCTTGTTTGCCTTCTCTCTTGTCCTCTCACTTGCCCATTATGATGAAGCCCAGTGCCATGTTGTGGGATACTCTGTGGAGGGGCCCACATGGCAAGGAACCAAGGAGAGCCTCCAGCCAACAGCTCCTGAGGCCCTGAGATCCTCAGCACAACAGCCAGCAAGAAACTGAAGCCTGCCGTCAACCACATGAGTGAGCCAGAAAGCAGATCTTCCCAATCAAGCCTCGAAATGACTTCAGCCATGGGAAAGACCCAGAGCCAGAGGACTCCATTGAGCCCCTCCTGGAATGCTAACCCAGAAAAACTGTGAAATGCTAGATGATGCTGTTTTAAGCCACCGTATGTTGGGGCAATTTGTTACACAGCATTAGATAAAAAAATATATATACCCTCTACCCGTGGTTTGTGCCTCATGCTTTAGAAAACACCACCCGAAGCGAACAATGTTAAGGCAATGCTCCAACAGGGTAGGTGGTGTCACGGGTGAAAAGTAGAGGGACGACTTGAGTACAATGGCTCAGAAGTTTCCCTATATGCCTCTTCACGCCTGCCTGGGAGCTTGTACCAGAACCTGTGAGAGTAGAGGTTGAAATAGAAGAAAACAAAAAAATAGAATTATTTTGTTAGAATCTCCATGAGTCACTGAGAGGTGAGGTGGCCCTGCTTGGGGCATATGTAAGCAGACAAGATGAAAACAGAGACGGGCATTCTCCTTGGGTCCACATGGAGCACAGCGTGATGCTGGATGGAGACGGCAGCCGCACCAGCCTTGACAAGGACCGCCACAGCTTGGCTGTAAACATCAGAGCAGAAAGCTGGAGCCGAGAAGGAGAAAAGCAAACACTACAAGGGATCCAGAAAGATGAAGTTCACATGTACACATGAACCATTCCCTAGGACTTCCAGAAATAAGTGAGGTGGGATCCTCGGCAGGGAATCTTAGACAATGGGGTGAGAGACTGGCACAAGGTGAGCATAAGACAAATACAAATATTTAGTGATGACTGACAAAGTGGACAGTTTGATGGATAAAGTGACCCTGATCCTCCCCAAAGATTGGGGTCCCTGGGATACCATTAGGAATAATGGTATTATAAGTCCCTACACTACAGGGATCCACATTGTCTTCTCACGTGATGTTGTGCACTAGACACTCGGTGAAGAATATGGATGGAGAGAAGGACACAGTGGTCCTTCCTATTAAATGATTTTAATACAGATAAGTCTATGCTTCACCCTCTTGGCCTTGTGCCCTGGCGAGGGGCTGCTTTCTTGCAGGGTGCACCGAGGACAGGAGCTTCCATGTTCAGTGCTGCACGGTGCAACCGTCGGCCCTCCACCTTCCTCTTCATCATCCCACAGCCAGGCCCCAGCTCAAATTGTTGGAAAGTACAACCTCAGAGGCCTCCCAGGCTGAACTCACTCCTCAAGTTCCGGATGAACAACCAACTCAGAAAATGTGGGACAGGGGAAAGCATCAATGCATGCATGGACCATTTCCAAAATAAAAAGTGATACTGTTTTTTGTTTGTTTGTTTGTTTTTGAGGAAGATTAGCCCTGAGCTAACATCTGCTGCCAATCCTCCACTTTTTGCTGAGGAAGACTGGCCCTGAGCTAACATCCATGCCCATCTTCCTCTTCTTTATATGAGGGACACCTGCCACAGCATGGCTTGCCAAGTGGTGCCTAGGTCTGCATCTGGGATCCAAACCCGTGAACCCCGGGCTGCCAAAGTGGAACGTGCAAACTTAACCGCTGTGCCACCAGGCCAGCCCCATAAGTGATACTGTTTAAGCCACTAAGTGTTGGAGTAATTTGTTACACAGCAATAGATAACCATTATACCCTTGACTGATGGTTTGAGCCTCACACTTTAGAAAACAAGATCCTAAAGGAACTGCATTAAGGCACCACTCTGATAGGGTAGGTGGGATCATGATGAAAAGTAGGAAGACAATTTGGGGAAGAAAACTAGATGAGAAATCAAAAGCCTTGGGTTCTGGTTTCAGCTCTATCAAGACCCACCAGCTGTGTGAGCTTGGTGAGGTCATTTCCTCTTCTGCGAAGTGGAATTAATGATAAATGCCTTTCTTACATCATACTGTTATTAGGAGACTCAAATTACAGAACCCGAATGAAAGCTTTGTAATATGTGAGGTTATATACCAAGTAAGGGGTTATAATCATCAACATTATCATCATTATCTTTATTGCTGGCTGTTACAAGGTAAAACCAACAGCAGTTTGAATGTCTCAGTCAAAGTCCAACCAAGTAAACAGAAACCACTCTAAGTATTGGGAATAAGGGGAAATTAATATGAGGAATGGGTTACACAGGTGATGGAAGGGCTGGAATGCCCACCAGGAAATAATGAGGCCACCCAGAGACTAATAATAGAAGGAAGCCCCTGCCACTTCTTAGCTGGAGGGACAGAAGGAAGAGAAAGGATCATAGGAACCCGAGGCCTGGGGTCACCCTATAAGAAGCTGTTACCATGAGGGAGCCAGGGCCAAGGAAGAAATGCGACCTCTGCCCGAGATGCCCCTGAAGGCAGAGAGGAGGAGAAACACCCTGGATTCTCTTTTCCTGACTCCCTTCCATACTGGTCCAGTGCCTCACATTGGCTGGACTCAGCCAGAAACCAGCTGACACAGGAGGGACAAATGGACCTGTAGCCAACAAGCCCTGGGCCAAAGAAGCACTCTATTTAGCAAGGTAAGCAATAATTCGCTAGAAACAAAAGTAGGATAACGAAGAGACTCGAAGTCCCAAAGCCTCAGACTCCAGAAGAGCATGGGGACTCATCTAGTCCAACCCCTCATTTTACAGGGGAGGCCTCAAAGAGGAAGATGGTGTGACTTGCCCAAGATGGTGACACAGCTGGCTAGGGGCAGCCTGGAGCCCAGGCCTCTGAATTCCCAGTTCATGGCTCTTTTCACATTAACTTTGCAATGATGAACAGCAGAGGCGCTTCAACCTCGCAAGGGGATGTGTGCCAATGGTTGGTTTCTAAGACAGCTGTTTGGACCTTAGAACTCAGTTTCCCATAGAAACAAGGTTATCTTGGCTGACTGTGTTCCCAGTGGCTATCGGATGCTTATTTAGCCCACAACATGGGAAAGAAAGGAACCTCCATACTCTGAATTAATAAGAAATCAAGGGGCTGATCAGCATCTCTCTCCCAGGGCAGAACAGACAAGAAATCTCTCCTCTATCTCCTCCCTCTGCGACACTGGCTGATGTTTCTCCTTGCTCCGCCATTAAACGCGTGTGGCAGGGGGACCTCCTTGCCTTCCTTGTGGTGAGGAGAGTCTCCTTCATCACTGTATCCTTTTCCCACAGTGGTCGTTCTTTTGGCTGCAGGGCCAGCAACAAACGGACCAGGAGCTGCTGAAGGGCTGGAAGCTTTTTTTTTTTTTTTTGGTCCTTTATATCTTTGTACCCTCGATACCCTTCTAGTAACTGGCCCAACCCAAATATGTGAGTGTTACCCATGACCACACCATCCCTAGAAGAGTCTGAATTAGCACCTTCAGGGTGGACAATGGGGAAAACTATAGTCCTTGCTATAGAATAATTTCATATTTAGAAAATGAAAAAAATCTCTTCTTTTCTCATATGATGTTAAATTTGAATACACACACACCAAGTGCTCTTAGATGGAGAGGAGAGTTAGGGAAAATGTGGGAGAGACTGGTGTGCTGATGTATACGAGATGAGGTCTCCATTCTCTGGGTCTGCAGCGGACTCGTTCTCCCATGGTTTGGGCAGAGAACTCCTCAAACACTTCATCTTCTGGTTTTAGACATACGACCTGCAAGTTGGTGAGCCCCAATTTTAGGAACCAACCTCCCCAAAAGAGAGAAACTACTCATTCCTCCAAAAATGAGAATGAAGGCAAGATTCCTGGAACTTAAAACAAAATGCTACTTGGTAGCTAATGCAGAAATGGAAACCGAAATACATTTTCTGCTCTGCAGGTCGAAATGCAGACGTATTTCCTCAAAGCTTGGCACTACCTCCCAGCTGAAGAGAACAGGAAATCAAAGTCTGAACAGCTTCAGCGGCATTCACGCTCCAGCGCCTTTGCTGTGAAGCTTCCTACCCTGCGGAGCGGGAAGTGACTACTCCCCATCCCTGACCCCCTCGTCCCCTCCCATGTTCTCATCCCATTGGATCAGGGCCACCCTATATGGCCGCACAGGCAGCACACTGCATAAAACTCAGGAGGTGCCATCTCCGTCAGCTGCAAGGTGACTAGCGCCTCCTGGAGTTGTGCAGCACCGCTATTAGAACACGTCTTGCTGATCGCCTTGAATTAAGGCTAACACCTACAAGGCCACGAGCTCCTAGCTGAGTTACGGTCACTTCTGTGGCCCCGGCACCTAGCACAGTGTCCTGGTACTGAGTGGAACCTCAACATAAACTCCTAGGGATCCAAGAAGCAATGAATTTGAGAAAAGAGTCAGCACCACTTTTAGACAAGAAATAAGCAATTATCTGAAGTAAGAGCAAAATCCTAATTAGAGGAATGAGACTTCTTAAACTAACCATAGAGACTCGAAAGAGTAAGGACATCATAGTGATTAAGACCTCTGGCTCTGGGCTCAGAAGGAGCTGCATTTGAATCCCACCTCCACAGCCTACTGAACCGTGCTGGGCACGTTCCTAAACCTCTCTAAGCCTTGTTTTCCTCATCTGTGAACCCCAGCTGAGATGACACTTTAGAGTAGAGCCTTTTGCCTAGAGATATTGATGATGGTCAATATCTCTTAGTTGTAATTATGGAGTACGTTGTTAATGGCAATTAACCAATACCACAATAATCCTAAAAGGAAAATTTTAGCTATCAATATTTATATCCCCAAAGAAGGAATATGCCCAAGACATAGTAAGTGCTCAATTAATGTTGTTGAACAAGAGAGAAGATGAAAGAGAGGGAGAGAAGGAAGAAGGGAGAGTGGGAGGGAAGAGGGTACTGAACTGGGAGTCAGAAGAATACAGCTTCAAATCTACCATCACTAACAGGATGACTTTAAGTAAGTTCCTTTCTCAGTCTTGATTTGCTTCTTTTTAGGATGAAGAGTCATTAGATGATGTCTCAGTTCGCTTCTTCAGGATCCCCTCCAGCAGAGACAGTGGTCTCACTCCTGATCATTTCTGCAGTGTTTCCTCAGATCCTGAAGGTGGTGCTGCTGAGTTTAGAAGAAAACCTGTTTTTCTGCAGCCTGGTTGCCAGCTGCTGAGTCTCGGTGTTAACAGCAGGCTGGGAATTAAAGAAATCACTTACTGGTTGCTGAAAATGCCTGGGGCAGTGAACGAGTCATTCCATTTCCTTTCTTGCCTACTTGGCCTCTCCCGGTGCCATGAAAACGCCATGGGTGTGGGGCGGCAGCTGACCCTAAATTCCAAGTCCAGTTCCGCCACTTCGCAACCAGTGACCTTGGACAAAGGCATTCATCCTCTTGGGGCCTCTTTTGTAGTCTGCAAAATGAGGATACTAATCCCGATGCCCCTGGAGCACTGGGAAAATTAATTAAATATAACGTTCGTCCATTGAAGAGCACAGCGCCTGGCACATAGTAGGGATTCAAGAAATGTCAGTTCCCTTTCCTTCCCCTCCTTTCATTCATGAACAGAACATGGTTAGTGCTTGAGAAGAAATGAGCAGGTGGGGTGATAGAGTGATGAGCAGGTGGGCTTTCCAAGGAGGCCTCACTGAGGAGAGGCCATATCAAGTGAGGCAGGAAGGATGGGAAGAAAGAGAAATGTTCCCAGCAAAAAGACCAGCAGGTGCAAAGGCACAGCCTATCTCATCCATCTCCCCTCCCTCATCCCTGACAAGCTGAGACACTGTCCAGGGGCTCTGTCCTCTGAGCTCCGAGTCCACCTTGTTTGTCCTTCTACGACAGCAGTCACCTGCCCGTGTTGGACATTTCATGTACCTGGTTATGTCCCTTCGAGGACCAGGAATGCATTTTATTCATCCGTCTCCCCAGAGCCTGATGCAACAGACACTTTAATGAAGAAATGAACCAATGAAAGTGCCACGCTGGCATTCATTCAGTCTCTTACTGGTTATCCTTCTATGTATGCAACCGGACCATTCAGCTGCCACCCATCTTTGCATACCTAGCACTTGGTGCATGATGGGTCCTCAGTAAATGCTTACTTTGTTGAAATCGAATTGCATTTTCATTTATTGAGCACCTGCTGTGTGCCAGGCACTACACTGAGCCCTGAA
This sequence comes from Equus asinus, assembly GCF_041296235.1. NCBI lineage: Eukaryota > Metazoa > Chordata > Mammalia > Perissodactyla > Equidae > Equus > Equus asinus. The sequence goes on along the minus strand of NC_091801.1, from coordinate 70,127,885 downwards.
GAAGCAAAGATGTGTAGGGGGCAATCCAGGATCTAGAGGGCTCATTCCAGAAGAATAAAAGTACGAGAGCATTGATGCAGTACTTGGTATGTTCATCTCTCATGGCTAAGTGCTCACTACTCTTCCGCTTATCCTCACAAAAACTCTGCGAGGTAGGTACTATGATTAGCACCATTTCCCAGATGGGGAAACTGAGGCTCAGGCGGGGAGACTTGCACAAGGTGGCAGAGCCAGACGGAAAGCCAGGTGTGTGGTACTGCAGCCCTTGCCATTCCCGACTCTGTCGTGAACATACACGTATGTGAATATAGATAATTGAGACGTGTGTCCAGTGTGGGAGAGCTAAGGAATAGCAATGGCAGTTGGGAAAGACTTCCCAGAGGCAAGTCAGTGTGAACAACGGGACCTTGAAGGACAGGAGGAGCTTTCCAGATAGGATCACGGTGGCAACAGGGAGCGTGCAAGAAAGAAGTGGGAAGGAACATTCTAGGCAGAGAGATGAGGTCTAGCAGGCTGTGAGGAAGATGGCGACAAGGATGTGACACAGAGCCTGTGTGGGGGACACAGGTTGCTGCTCCGCTCTGGAAGGTCAAGTGCTGTGTCTAGAGGGGCCCAGCTGAGGAAAAGATGTCCAGGGCTGGAGACTCCGGAAAACGTTTTATAGAGCTAAGTTTAACACATAGAAACTTTCACCCTTTTAAGCAGCCCATCTGTCTGATTCGCCTTTAGCCTGAGCAATCGAAACACACAATGGCCCCAAACACTTATTCAGCATTCACTAAACACCTACTGTGTGCCAGGCCCTTACTGCTGAGCATCCGCCCTGCACTCCTATTGCCTAACTCTGAGAGGCAGTGGGACACTCGAGGTGTGAACCTCTCCGGGTTTGGATCTCAGCATTGTCACTCACCAGACACGTCACCTTGCACAAGTTATTGCTCCCCTCTGTGCCTCAGTTTCCTCATCTGTTAAAGGAGAATACTGATAAGAGCTATCACAAAGGACCATGTGTTAAACGAGTTAATTCACGGAAAGGGCTCAGAACACAGCCTGGCAGATAGTAAGCACTCACTATTGGGTACTACACCTGTGCACCACCATTGAATATATACTCTTTGTCAGACACCTGCTAAGTGCCAGGACTGGGCTAAAAGCAGAAGGTTTAGGGTTGGGTGAGACCATGGCCCCTGCATGCCACTAGGTCAGAGTCTAGTAAGAATGAGGCTGACAAGAGAAGTGATTACAACAGAGGGAAATAAGTGCCATTTTAATAATAATAATAAAGGCAAGCTAGCGTCTGGGGGTGATACACGGGTGCCAAGCACTGTTTAAAGTTGGCACATATCTGAACCTCCCCACAGAGATTTAGGGAGACATCCTCATCGCCTCCGGCTTCCACAGGAAACACAAGATCCCTCAGCAAGGGGTGCAGCTGGCATGGGAACTCAGACCCGAGGCTGTGCGGCTGAGTAGGATGCGCAGAGCTCTGGGGGCACAAGGCAGGAGTGAGGTTGGCCTCCTGTGGGAGGGTGGGGGGAGCATGCAGACAGAGGAGGTGACATTAGAGCCCGTGCCTTGAAGGATGCTGAGAGGAGAGAAGGGAGTCGAGGTTGGGGAGAGAGCCCAGGAGGCAGAGGTCTGGAGGTGGGAACGTGCAGTCATTCGCAGAGAACAGAACTCCTCCAAGGGGGCTTCTGAGAGGGAGGTCTGGAAAGACGCCTGGAGCGCTAAGCCGTGGGGTTTGGACTGTTGCTGGAGAAGACAGGGAACCACTGCAAGTTTCTAATCAGGGGGCTGCTGAGGAAAAGGAAACAGCCTCCCTCCACTGCCCTCCACTTCCCCAGTCGCCCCTAGGAATCTGGGCCAAGGATCCGCCGGCTTCTAATTAACGCACCCTGTTGAGGAGCCCGTCCAGCCTCCATATGGTGCGTAAATAATTTACAGTGACAGAGCGTGTTTATGTGGGATGGCAGCCAGCCGCCTGGCTTCTTCGGCCTCAGTGCTTCCTCTCGCTCTGCTTGCCAACAAGGTCCCTGAGGACCCACGGGGAGGAGTCAGGGGCCCGGGAGCACCCAAAGACTCGCTCCAGCATGGCCTGTCCCTCGGGAGGCAGGCATTTCACAATCAAGGAAGGCTTCGGAGCCCTGGGCCCCTGTTCCCTGGGAAATCACGTCCCCTTCCAGCCCCATGACAGCCTGCACAGGGGCCTTTCGTGCAAAGACAAGCCAGGAAGGTCTGACGTGGCCTAGGGGACAGGGCTGAGGACCCAGGCACAAGGAGCAGGACAGCCAAGGCTGGGCGAGCAGGGCCTCCTGCTTCTCCCTGCAGGGGCTCAGGCCCAGCTTGGCCAGTTCCTGGCTGCCCCTGATGGGACAGTCACTATGCCTCAGTTTCCTTCTCACAAATCAGAATCCCAAAGGCAATCTCCTCAAGCCTGTGCCCATCTCTTCCTCTACCGCAAAAATTGTCAGTCTACCAAATGCAAGAACTAACCAGTGCAAAGGTGGTTGTGAGGTTGTGATTTATAAGAAGTACACATATTTGATCTTCATCCTGCTTCCTGACACAGAGCTCCTAAAACCTTTGGAATCTGCTAAGAGAGGGATCAAGATGTCTTTTGTTATGTTAATGAGGTAACCTTTGGAAAACCCCAGAGTCGCTTAAGGCTGAGGGCTGGTTGCTGGGGGAACCAATCACAGGACTAGAGGGCTGGAACTTTCCTCCCCACCCTCTGACCTCCGGGGAGGGGAGAGGGGCTGGAATTTGAGTTGAGTTGCCAACAGCCAATGATTTCATCAATTGTGCCTATGTAATGAAGCCTTCATAAAACCCAAAAGGACTGGCTTTCAGTAGCTTCCAGATTGGTGAACCAGAACACCTCCAGGAGCCTCAGTGCTGGCCCCAAACTCCACGGGGACAGAAGCTCCTGTGTTTGGGCCTTCGCCCTGTGTCTCTCTTCATCTGGCTGTTGATTCATATCCTTTGATATCTGATTTAAGGTCCTAAACCAGTAATCTAAGAGTAAACTGGTTTCCTGAGTTCTGTGAGCCGCTCTAGCAAATTAATGAAACCTGAGGAGGGGGTCATGGGAACCTCCCATTTATAGCCCGTTGGTCAGAATCACAGGTAAAAACCTGAACTTGCAGTTGGCATCTGAAGAGAGGACAGTCTTGTGGGACTGAGCCCTTAGCCTGTGGGGTCTGAAGCTGCCTCAGATAGCAGTAGATAGTGTCAGAATTTGGTTAAATTGTAGGACACCTGGCTGGTGTCTAGGAGAATCGCTTGGTGGTGTTGGAAAAAACACACATCAGAATTGGGGTCAGGATCTTAGTAGTAAAATCAAAATAATCTCCAATTTAAAATCATCCTATGATCCACATTGAAGTCACGTTCAGCTACATTGTGACACCAGGGTCTTTTAGATGTAAATTTGTATCTAAAACAGGTTGGTGAGATGTGAATTCAAGTGGGTATGAAGCTGAGAAAACCATCAGGATGAGTCGAAAAAACCCTTCTGTTCAAATCTAAGCAGAAAAGGGAAGGGATAAATTGGATAAGGATTGCTAACAGGATTAGTAAGAAAATTTCCGAAGTTTACCTAGGATGTTCAGATTTTATTAAACTTGCTGTAACTGAATTATATTGTTAAATATACTAACTTGTAATATTGAGCAACAGAAAGACTTGGCAGTGGTTTAATGGTACACACACTCAATTCTCATTATTCGTGGTAGTTAGGTTTTATAAAGTTGCCACGAACAGTAAATTAGTGAAGGCTGCACCATTGCTTATGGGGCAAAGAGACATTTGGGCTCTATCCATCAACCTATCAATAGACAAACTTGTTTTGTGTGTGATTCTGTTTCAGGATACGTTATTTAATATCTATTATTGATTCATTATAAGTCACAGCTAACAGCACCGTACCTCGTGCCTGAAAGAAGTCTAGCTAACACATTTTCTCCATAAGGCACGTCATGGCCTTCTGTGCTCAGGAACACTAGACAGCACTAAGGCACTCTGCTTGGGGGTGATTTTAAATAGCAAACTTATGGGGAAAAAAAGTACAAGAATATTCAAAACACAGCACTAAATAGACCACAAAAAGGACCCTTGTTTACAGTGTAAGAGCTGAAACAAGAAGGCAGAGCGTCGTTCGGCTGGGAACGTGAGTGTTGGGCGAGTCTGACTTTTTCACTGTCCTGCACATGTCCACGAATGACTGTGAAAGTATTGGTTGGGGGGGTTACAAGCAAATATTAGCAAGTAGGCAAATTCATGAATATGGAATCCATGAATAATGGGGATCAACTGTGTGTGTATGTGTGTGTGTGTATTATACTTGACGGTGGTCCCCAAGGATGCTGGCCCATTGGGAGCTTCCTCCTCTGGCTTCCCCAGGGCCCTCCAGGGAGGTTGGGTACAGCTGCAGCTGTGCTGGGCAGCTCCCAGAGGGGACAGCTGGAAGAACACTCTGAGTAGCGCTAATGCCGCACCGCGTGCAATGAGCTTAGCCAGAGCTTTCTCTGTGGACTCTTCAAAGCAGCCTACCCTGCCCTCTGCCCAGAAGGCATCCCCTAGCACATCGTCTGGCTGGTGACAACTTAGACCCAAAGGCTGACCCAGCACCATCCTTGAAGACCTCCCTGACTTCCACACATGCAGCTGACGTCTGCACATCCCCGGGTACCTTGTGTGATAATGGGGTTCATTGTCTTGTCTGTTTCCTCAACTGGACTGCCAGACCCAAAAGGCAGAAACCAGGTCCTGTTCGTCTTTGTATTCCCAGCACCTGACACAGCTCTCGATGACCCAGAGCTGTTGAGTTTTTTGAGTCTTTCAACAGCAGAAATGGCAGGGACATTCAAGATCATCCAGCTCCAGAAAACTCAAAGCTGGGGCTGTGATCAATTGGCAGCAGTAGCCTCACCTAGAAGCTTGTTAGAAACCTAGATTCCCTGGCCCCATGGGGCCCAGCAATCGGTATTGTAACAAGCTTTCCAGAATATTCTTATGACTACTAATTTTAGAACCTCTGAGTCTATTTGACTCCCACCACCCCCATACCTTTCCAGGTGGAAAGTGGAGGCTTGGTGAAGGGACCTGTTTTCCCAGAGTCACACATTTAGCTAAGGGCAGAGGGGGGGCAAGAGCCCACCTCCTAACTCTTGATCTTGTGCTCTCCTGAGCATCCCACAGTGAGGAGGCCAACAGAGCCCTCGCTGACACCAGGCCTCACAGTGCTTCTCCACGCGACAAGCATAGTTCTCACCTTAGCTCTCTTTCATGGATCGCCTCCTCCACCTCCTCCTTCCTTCCTCTTCCTCTCTCTCCCAATCACCTCATCTTGAGGAAATAGTTAAGCTCTCTGGGCATCTATGTTCTTTGCAGGTCAAATAGGAATGACCTCCCCTCCTCTGGCCAGCTCAGGTCAATATAGAGAACAAGAACACACGTTACCTCCAAAGGGATGTTTTGGTGATGGTTTGAATGGCACAATTTAGGGAAAAGGACTTGGGAAATTAAAACAATCCACTCAGAGGGCAAGAGTTACCTTTAAACTCTTCCTCCATCAAATTGTCATCCCTCTTCCCACCATCAACCCTCACTGCCCTCACCACCCCCGCCCTCAGCTGTGACAACAGGATTTGTTTTTCTCTGCAGTGGACTCTGGGTTATACATACAGGCAACTAGGTGAACGTTCTGTGAGGCCGTTAGGGTTTCTCAGAATGAGTCATTTTTTCAAAAATAACAAACCCTCTCGACATCACTTGATTTCAGCATTCTCGCCAGGCTCTTGTAACCTCTTTTGCAATTGCATTCCAAGCACGCCTGACTTCTTTCTCAGGCCTGATGGCAAGTCCCCTTCCCAGCAGAAGGACTTTGCTGATAGATGAAGAAACCGAGCCCAGGATTTGCAGGTCCTGGTCCAGAATACGGTTAGGTTTCAGACGATGGGAGGGGAAATGCTGGGGGCTCTGGAGGGCAGTGGGTGAGAGGGTCTCAAGATCAGAGAGGCTGCCCTGGTTTCTGGCCCACAGTTACTCTCTGAACTTTGACAAACCACCCTGCCACATCGCCTTCTCTATCTCAACTGGCGCTGGCTAAGAATTCTGAGTGAAAACTAGCGTTTGCTTAAAGTGTCACAGTTTTACAAAGCACACTTCACTTCCATCACCTCGTTGTAGAGATGACAACATCCAAAGCTCCTGGGGGCTTGGAGAAATTGAAAGTCTTGCCAAAGTTCTTATAGCTGATGACGATAAGTCTCCATCGATTGAGCCAAGTGGTATCTCAATGGTATGCTCTTCATTCGCTGATGCCAACAGAGAGGTTATTATTCCTCCCCTTTTCTAAATAGAGAAACTGAAGCTCAGAGAGGTTAAGTAACTTGCCCAAGGTCATGCAGTGAGTGGCAGAGCTGGAACTGAAAGCCAGGTGTGCCCAGCTTCAAAGTCTGTGTCTCTTCCAGTGCATCGTATGCAAACACTGCTCTCAAAGCACATTGCACGTTACTCCACTGGCACTTAGCATGGTGGATTTTAATTGACACCTTACGTATCTTTGCCCTATGAGCTCCTTAAAACAAGGAGGGTACCCTCAGCACACAGCTCGCTAACTGACATCCACACATGCAGCCCCTGGATGAAATCGGTGATGAACTCAACCTCTGGTCCCAGACTGTAGACTGAGCATGTCCCCTTGTACACACGATCACTCCCATTCCAGACCCTAGGAGCCTGTGGTGACCCAGGAGCCCCCAGATCTGAACCCGACCCCTCGACTTCCTGGCCTTGGGAAAGACCCCTCGCCTGTTCAGGTCCCATCTTTCTCATTTGGGCAAACATGTTGTCGAACAGAAACCACTCAGAGCATCTTCTGGGCTCCCACAGATGACGGTACTAAAAATGTGTTGAATTTTCTCAAAGGGACAGGGCCGAGCACATTTGTCAGTTGAATAATATTTGTTTGCAAAAAGGTGGAGCAAAACTCACTAACAGAGTTTATAACATTGACCCAAGAGTCTCCTTTGCATTTACTTTTGTCTCTAAAAGATCTTTGCACAGAAGGGGAAGTGGAAACTCAGAAGTCTTCATTCTATGGGACTGAAATCTCGTGTGAATGAAATACATACATACACACCCAGTATCACTATTGTTTTTTTGTTTCCACGTTAAGACTCATGCTGTGCGTCACTTCCTACCCCACCCCCACCCTCTTCCTGCCGCCCCAACCCCAGGCTGGGTTGGATGACCCTCCACACCTCTTTCGAGTTGAAACTGTCTGCTGATTTCTCTCTCTCCCAGGAGACACTGTGCTCATGTTTATTTCTCTATTTCCCAGGATTCTCTGGGCCCCATGGCTCTTTGTGTCTCCAGCATCTAGCCCGGGTGCAGCACAGAGCTGCCACTCAAGAAAAGTTGAATGATTGCATGACTTTACCAACCCCATCCTCCTGCAGAATCCTTTGCCCTTCTTGGGGCACATCCACATGCATCCTCCACACAATAACCCCGAGAGCTAAGTGGTGAGTCTCTCCTTATGCCCATTTTAAAGATGGAGGCGTTGAGACTCAGAATGCTGACCCACTCATCCAACACCACACAGCCAGGAAAGGGTAGTGCCCAGGCTAGAATTACAAAATCATAGACAATGAGATGAGGGGGAGACCTTGAAGGCCATCCAAAACAGAGCTCTTCACATCTGCTTTTAGCAAAGGAATCTTTGTTTTTTCTCCTTTCCCTAATGAAATCTGACTCAAAACCATCATATAGAAAGGTTGGGGGAGGACCTGCTCTTGATAAAGGAAAAGTAGGAAAACTGAACAGCCGTCAGCACAGCACCTCAACCCGCCCTCAGGAGGAGGAGAGAGGGTTCGTCAGTGCCATTGGAAAGCCACTGATCCAGATAGACAGTCCAGAACTCCTACATCTGCCTTTTAATCCGCAGCACCCCACTTCCCCGAGGTTGCCTTCCTCATTCCTCTTGGCCACCACTGTGTCAAGCTCGGTGCTAAATGCTGCTCATGATGCCAAGCATGTCTGATCTGGGGTCTGCTGATCCACTTGGTCTCCAATCCAACTGTTTCCTGGCTGGAGACCTTGGGAAAGTCACTTAACATCTGCAAAATAGCCCCAAGGCTTGGATTGAATCAGAGTCCATTACCTTGGCTGTAAGCACCTGTGCACAGATCTCGATGCCTGCATATGTTCCTGAAGCATCGATGGCATCTGCTGCCTCAGGGCTTCCCAAAGGGCAGTGCAGGAACCCTTGGAACGACCTGAGACCACTTTGATGAGGGTGCACACACTTCCACTTTAGCAACTATGTATTTATGTGCATGGCAACTTGCCTTGTCTCACAAGTGAGCTAGGTTTACTTTTATGACAGCAATGGTTCTGTTAAAGACATTGATTTAAGAATGAAAAAGTGGCGTGACTTCATCTCAAATATCAAGTAAGCGATGTTACAGATGGGAAACAGATGTGGCCAACATGGTACAGGGAGCACCTGCACGGCCTGGGCTGGGGAGACCGAGAACCGAGAACTGGAGAGTCCAGAAGAGTCAACAAGCAAGGAGAAACCCAAGCAAAGGGAAGGGCAGGGCGGAGAGCCACGCTTGGTGTGCGGCTTCTGTTTCCCCACCTCCAGCCGCTGTCTCGCCGGAGGTGATGACAGGTGCCGAGGCAGTACAAATTATTCTATCAGGCAGTGCTGTGGAAGTTGGAATTCTCCCAGATTCCCTGGCCTCGAGGAGAAAAAGAAGACAAAGAGGTCTCAAGAAAGAAGCCTCGAGGAGCAGCTTTTCCTCGCTGCCTCTCCGCCTATCTTCCTCTCCATCTGAAAGGCGGCAGCTTGCTGGCAGTGGCTGGGTTCTGCAGGAGAATCCGGGTTTCAACTTGGAAGCCGGCTATTATTTTTAAAAACAATAATAATCCTCTAACACATAAATCGTGGACCCAGTCCTTTCACTACACGGCGGCACTGCCTTTTAAACCTTCATGTCTTGGGAAAGAAGGCTGGGAGGGGTTGTTAGTTCTCTTTACAGATGAAGAAACAGGCTCACAGATGCTGGGGGTCACAGAGCACATAGATAGCAGCGTCTGCACTTGTACTTGGGGGTCCTCACTCCAACTCCAGTCCTCCTTCTAAAGCCCTTTCCTTCCATAAACATCCAGTAACCTGAGCACCGTAAGCGGGGGTAGTGGCGGGCAGGGACACAAAGGCCTTGCCTCGCAGACTCCCCTGGTCAGCCAAAGGGCTCTGGCAGGCGTGCAGCCTTGCTGCATGACGGCATTGCCCAGGGCATCAGAACAGCAAGGCCCGGCCAGCGGCACCCTTGCAAATTCTTGGCCTGACGCTCTGGCCCCTCGTCAACACACCCAGGTCTCTTGTCTGCCTTCTGTGGTTGGGTCCTGGGATGCAGCTTCCCCTGGGGTATCCATTGCCTTTCCCTTTCTCTGAGTCCCAGAGCCCACAGGCCGAGGCGAATGTCAAAGTTCTCGGGGCCAGAGTGGAAGGGTCCCAACGTGATGGTTTCAAAGTTGTGGAAGGCCGGGTTCAGTGTTACCTGAGGAGCTTGTTCAAAATGCATGTACCCACCACATTTGCTTCCAGATCCATCCCTATTTCCAGGTGAGCTGCGCAGAGGAATGTTGGACAAGCTCTCCAGCTAACTCGCACTTGCTTTACCACAGAACCCAGAGCCAGAGGAGGTGTTTTATTTTACACGGAGGGAAACTGAGTCCCAGAGAGGAGAAGCTTCTCGTCAGGGATGTTAGCGTGTGCGTATCAGAGGAAACTGGGGTTCTGTGACTCTGGGGCCCCGGACTAAGCGTTCTCCTCTCTGAGCCTCAGTTTCCACACCAGAACAAGGCCACCTTCACGTCCCTTCTAGCAGACGATCTGCTTCTGTGAGGTCCAAATCCAGCCTCGGTCTCCTAGAGCCAGAGTCTTAGATGGAGGAGGCAAGGCACCGAAAGGAACAATTCTTTGGAGTCCTTCTTTAGTAAAACAAAGACCAAGCGCTCACATACCCACTCCAAAGCCCGACTTAAGATCCCTCATTATTAAAACAGGCTTAGAGGACAGAGAAATAAAAATAGACTGAGGGGCCTGCCTGGTGGCACAGCGGTTAAGTTCTCACATTCTGCTTCTTGGCGGCCGAGGGTTCGCCGGTTCGGATCCCGGATGTGCACATGGCACCGCTTGGCAAAAGCCATGCTGTGGTAGGCATCCCACATACAAAGAAGAGGAAGATGGGCATGGATGTTAGCTCAGGGCCAGTCTTCCTCAGCAAAAAGAGGAGGATTGGCAGTACTTAGCTCAGGGCTAATCTTCCTCAAAAAAAAAGAAAAAAGATACTGAGGGAAGAAGTGACGTGGACAATTGCAGTCCTTCCCCATACTCATTCCTTGTATACCTTCCTGCTGATTTCCACTGACGGGGTTCTGGGAAAGCTGATTCCCACTCCAGGAGTGGGACCTTGGCTAAGCCAACCATTGAGGTCCACCTATCAGCAAATAGTGATTGACTCAAGGGGAGGCCCTCAAGAATTTGAACTGAAGATAAACACAGAGAATTGAACACAAAAGTATTTCATGTTTTTACTACTGAGCAGCAGATGAGATACTCAATTACAGGAACTGGGTTCGATTCTGAACAATTTTGTGTTGCCAAAGTATCTTCCAGCCTCCATGAGGTCTGGCTGCCCTGAGGATCTTGTTCATTCTGTGATGCTGGTTGTGGTATACTCCTGTTTCCCCAAGAAGGTTGGCCCTAATTCTGGAAGCACCTTTATTCTATAGGTATCCTTACAATTATCCCATTAGTTGAAATTACCAGAATGCCTCTTCAGCCCAAAAAGGCTGCCAACACACCAGGCCTTTATGACCTGTCCCCCTGCTGATTTTTCCAACCCTACCTCCTCTATCTGTTTCTCAAGTTCCTCAGGCCCCAGCCCCAAGCACCAGTCGCATTTGCCAAACTCGCCCAGCCCTCTCATGCCTCTAGGCTTTGCAGTTCTTGCTTTAGCCAGGAATGCCCTTCCCACCACCTCTTCTATGTATTAAAAGTCTGTCCATCCTTCAAACCCAAGCTCAAATCCTCCCCTTTCATGAGGCTGCCACAGTTTCTTCAACTGGGATTAGTCACTTCCTTTTCTTCACTTCATAGTACTCAAACTCAGATTTTTTTTCACTTATAAGATAGGTAATAGTAATTCTTACTTTACAGAGTGGCTGAGAGAGTGAACGGAAACAATGTGTGAGAGTATGCTGAGAAAAATGTAACAGACTGTGTCAACATGAATTCATACTGTGACAGTTCTTCCCTTCAGGAGAGCACATTTCACTCTGACTGATACTGTGGTTTGCTGTGTACTTTCCTCCCTTCCTTGTGTCAATTAGGGTGGTTTTGGTTGCACAAAGAAATTCTGCTTACCTCAAGAACTCTCCCTATAAAAAAAATGCAAAGGTAATATAGAGATTGCATATAAGTTAAGAAATACATTTGGCTGCAAGTAACAGAACCCCCAAACACAGTGGCTTAAACTAGCAAGGAATTCTCAGCAGGAAGGCCAAAGGGAAATTGTTGCCTCATGTCACTAAGCAAGACTGATGTCTCTTCAATTCTCTTAACTTTTCTTCATGCTCATAAGATATCTGCCACAGCTGCAACCATCAGGTTTGCAGTAGGAAGAAGGAGAAAAAGGAGAAATGTCCCCAGTACATTTGCATCTCACTGGCTAAGCCACATGGCCACCTCTAACTGCAAAGAATTCTTGGAGAGGGAGCTTTGAGCTTTCCGCTTTCTAGAATAGAGAAAGCGTATCTTGAAGGGAGTTGGAATGCGTGCTGAGTGAACCAACCTATAGTATCTGCCGCAAGGAAGCTCTCAGAAAGAAGGAAAAACTGAACACCCAGATGGAGGAAACTAATGAGCGGTTATCTTCACCAGCTCGCTCAGTGCTAGCCATTTTCAGTTCTTGGGTCACAATTTACACTTCCATAGTGTGATTTTCCAGTTTGAGGCAAATGCCCACCCCTTGGCCAGAGGAGCACAGGGACTTTGATTGACAAGCCCCCTAGTGTGGCACGCATGAGAAAAGGGGAGATCCCAAAAAGACAATGAGAGAGCTGGGCAGATGAGAAACAAGTCCTTATGTCTCTTATTAGGATGTGAGCACTCCAGAGACAGAACCCCAGATTTTCTCATCCGTGAATCTGCAGCACAATGATGCGCTCAGCAAACCCGTTGTGACTTGAATGATTTCATTCTTCAGCCAGTGGCCCTTGGTTCTTTTCTCCCTTTTGTTTTGATTTGTGTCATTCCTATGTTTGTGCTCATAGACAGCACAGGTCTTGAAGCCAGACAGACTGGGATGGCATTCCGGCTTCACTAACCCTTTCTCTGTGGCCTTGGTCAAGATCCTTTACGTCTCTATGCCTCAGTTTTCCTACTTGCAAGATAGGAAGAATTAAACCAAGCTCACGAGGTTGCTATAAGAATTAACCAACATCGTGCACGTAAAGGATCTCGCATAGTGCATGGCACATGGTAGGCATCCAACATCGATGGTCTATTATTATTTTTATGTGGGCATTTTAAGCAATAAGGGTACAATGAATAACTCTCTGCATCTAACTCCCCAATCTTTTCGGTTTGGATTCCTACAGATTGCAGGTTAGATATCTGAGGAGGGAACAAAGTTCTAATCTTTCTCGTTCGTCCTAAATATAGTTGGCTCTTCTCTGTGTATTCTGTCAGCTCAGCAAGTCCCATCTAGGGAACTAGGAGATTGTGAAAGCCAATCTTTCCAAACAGGGGTCAAATGTTCTTCTTTACCCGAGAGTAACTTGCAGAAGACGCACATGAAGATAGAGGGGCGGCCTAGGAGCGTGGTCTTCTCACCCAGGCTGGGGTCTGATGTCTGGAGCCTCAAGGATACAGGGCAACTGGCACATTATGGATCCTAGAGAGAAGGGATATTTTTCTCATCTTTATTTATGCAACCATTCAAGTCATCTGAAAGACATTTGCGAAAGTACCAGCTCAGAAACTGGAAAATGCAGGAAATGCAGAAGGAATTAAGTGTGCCTGCCCCTAGCGATCTTATGGTCAAGCAATTTGTTGAAATCTTCAAGCATTCCATAATAATATTTACTGAACACCTTATTAAGTGCCATCCACAGTTCTAAAGCTTTACGTACATTATTCAATCTTCAGCCTTATCTTAACTTCATGAGATAAATACTTTCTCCCCATTCTGCTAATGAAAACATTGGGGTACCAAGAGGGTAAATAACTTCCCTGGCCTCTTTAGAAACTCTCTATCTGGAAAACTTTCCATTGTTGCCCCTGGTGTTGGGGGGCATCTAACATAAAAGGGGTCACTGGTTGTCATAGAAATAGCAAAAGAACCTAAATCCGGTGCCACTTTGCTGCTGGCAAGCTGGTAATCGCCCCACACCCCCTAGACCCTCTGATGTCCTTCTCCGTGCACAGGTTGTTCTCTCCCAGAGAAGGTCATTCCCACCATCTTCTCCGCGTAGCTACACTCTACTCATCTTTCAAAGCCCAACTCCACTGCCGCCTCTATCAAGAAAACTTCCCAGAATTCCCCCACCACGAAACCTAGGCATGATCTCTCAAACCTCTGTCTTTATCCATCTCTGTTGACCCTTACATTCTGCCAAAAGTTAGGATTGGCTGTGTATTTGGTGTATTTGCCTGTATTCAGTGAGTTTTCCTCCAAAGCAGACACCGTGCTTTAGTCAACTCTCCATCTCCAGGGCCTGGCTTTCATGTCTGGATTAAATGAGCACTAAACCCACGGTGCCTGGCTCATAGCAAGCCCATGGTGGGTGCTTGGCAGCCATATGCAGAATGGAACTGGGTGTGGAAACTGACAAAATGAGACACCGTGTGGGGAAACACTTGCATCTCGGAGTGAAGCATGCTAAGGAGACGTCAGCAAGTACTGGGAGCAAGAAGGGCCAGGAGGTTAGACAACAAAGACTTTCCAAGATTTAGCAGACTTTGCCCTCCAACTTAACCAACTGTCCTCTCAAGCTGCTGGATTCCCCAGTTGCCACGCACAGTGGACGAAAAGCAGAAGTCATATTATTATTTCGTGCAACTGTTGGGGAAAACCACAGCTTCTATTCCTATGTCTTCCACACCCTGTTCTGCCATTCCCTCCCCATCCAACTTTTGCCCCCCATCCACAGGAGAAAATCTAAGTGTACCTCACCTTAAAAGCCTATTTCGTGAAAATCCAGATTCACCAAGAGTATAAGTCATTTAGGAGTAATGATTTGCTTTGCCAGAAATCATTTACTTTAAAAAAGATTCTCTAAATGGGAAATTACCAACATGGTGCGCTAAAAGTGCACAGTTTTCAAAGACTCAACACATAAGTTTGTTTTTCCCTAAACACATGCCAGGTGCACTGCAGGGTCAGCAGAGTTGGTGGTGGAGTGATGTTGAGGTGAACTAGCACTGGGGAGGGCTCCTGAGAATCTGGAACTTGACTCCTCCCCTCAAAAACCTTCCTATGCAATGCCTCTAGAGTTGATTTTCACAAAATATGTGCCTTGAGCTGATCCACCGGAAGTAAAGAGTTCCTATGATCAAATGAGTTTAAAAAGTGTGCATGCTCTGTCCTGCCTTTAAAGATCTTGATCACCATTTGTTTATTCAAGACTCTAAAGAACCCAAAAGTAAAGCAACTTGTTTCACTTCATTTAACCTCATTGATATAAACTTACTTGGCCACAGAACTCTTTTATTACAGAACTTTTAAAAACATTCCATAGAATTCCTTTCCAGAAGAGGCTATCTCAAGAAAGACAGTAAAATGAAGTGGGTAAGAGCCTGGTGTCTGTGGCCAGACAGCCTGGGTTTGAGTCCCAGCAATGTCGCTCCCTCTCTGTGACACAAGCGCTAAGCTCTACCCATGCTCTGTGCTTTCATTTCCTCATCTGCAAAATGTTGATGATAAGACAACCCACCTCATCAGACAGGGTGGATGTGAGAATTAAAAGTATTAACACATGGAGAGTTCTCAGGATGGATTCTGTCTACAGTTAACGCTCCATAAATGTCAGTTACGGACACACTTGTTTAGAATGTAGGGCTCGCATATTACCCAACAACATGAAGACACAGTATTAAACATCTCAGAATATTCTTCCAGCTCAGCCCCAAATTTCTGGGAAACAAAGTGTAATGTGATGATACTCGGAAAGTAGAGGTACAGCCAAGAAAAGATGGGGTGTAAGGAAGACATGAGCAGCTCTTGGTGGTGATTCATGATGACTCCCAAACAATGGAAGAGAGGATGGAAGTGGTCCAGGGTTCTTGGTAACTAGCGTGGCCTGTGGAGGACAACTGCGGAGAGTAAAGCCCATCACACCACATGCACGTTGTGTGATCCAAGACAAGAAACTTAACCTCTCTGTGCCTGGGAATTGGAATAGCACCGACCTTTTAGAATTCTTGTGAGGATTAAATGAACAATTAAGTGAATAATGGCTGGCTTCTAGCAAGTAGAGGTAGCCCTGATTATTCTAGTCTTAAAATGGTGATGTCTGTGTTTTTGCTCTTAGCTTTGTTTGTTTGTTTGTTTGTTTGTTTGTTTTTGGAAACACATAGACTCACAGACTCTTAGAGCTAAGGGGTACCTGAGAGGTGCTGGTCCAGAGCAACATCTTTTTTGTGCTGACAAGGAAACGGGGTCCAGAAAGAGAAAGTGGTTTCCCCCAGGTCACATGGCAAGTGAGAGGTGAAGGGAAGAAGCATGTAGAAAAAAACTAGGTAACCGTTCCCTGACGGTGCAGGCTCCTGGGGAGGGAGTGGGTCTTTAGAGAGAACGGCAGGAAGTTGGCATGCGCTCCAGGAGGGCAGAGGACAGCTGTTTGGGAAAATGGTCCAAAACCAAATGGTGTTCCGTTGGGCCGTTTCATCGCGGCAGTGCGAGACTGTCTGACCGTGGGCAACGGAAAGAACAATGATGATTTGTTGTGCAGCCTTTGAAATGTTTACCATCAACATCATCTCAATTAATGGCATCCTGCTATCAAACTGACAGGGTAGGTGTTGTCATCCTTATTTTTTAAGATACTCAGAGAAGTTAATGACAAGCTGGTCAGCAGCTCAGAGAAGACCCAAAGTCAGCACTTCCTGACTCCATACTCCTGCTCCAGTGAGCCGCGCCTGACCCAGAGCTGCCCACCCTACGTGCATAGGACGATAACTCTACTATTTGGATTCACCATAGACTTCAATCTCTTACAGCCACAAAATCATTCTCTCCTAATGTCCCTCCAGCTCATGTCTCCAGTCCCACCTTCTAAGGAAACTTCTCTGACCAGCCCAGTCCACCAAGCCCTCTATCTTCCTCTGAACACTTCTAGGGGTTGCCGTCTACACCCTGATGGACACTTGTCAACCACAGTCTGGTTTCAGAGGAGAAAGGCTCAGCATCTTATCATTCAAATTCCAGGTTAGCCAACAGTCCCTACATACCTACTATGTGCCAGGCTCCGGGTCAGATAACTTCCCCACCCAGTCTCATGTGATTGTCACAGTCCCCCAAGAATGCAGGGTTTGTGGTGCCCATTTTGCCAAGGAGGGACCAGAGGCCTCAAGGCCTGAAATAAGTCGCTGTATTAGTTTTCTATTGTGGCCATAAGAAACCACCGCAATCTGAGTAGTTTACATAGCACAGATTTATTTTCTTGTAGGTTTGGAGATCAGAAGTCTGACACAGGTCTCACGGGGCTCAATTTGCGGTGTCAGAAGGGCTGTGTTCCTCCCTGGAGACTCCAGAGGAGAATCAATTTCTTTGCCTTTCCCAGGTCTAGAGGCCATCCGCTGCTTGGCGCATGGCCCCCTTCCTCCGTTTTCAAAGACAGCAACTGAGTCCTTCTCACAGTGTATCTCTGACTCTTCTTCTCTCTTGGCATCTCTCCGTCCAACCACAGCCAGGAAAGATTCTTCACTTTTAACAACTCATATGATTGGATTGGACCCCCAGGATCGTCTGGGATAATCTCCTTGTCTCAGGGTCTGTAGCCTTAACCGCATCTGCAGTCTCTTTTGCCGCATAAGGCAGCATGTTCATAGGTTCCAGCGATTCAACTGTGGGCATCTTCGGAGGGCCTTCATCCTGCCAACCACACTTGCCTAGGACCACGTTGCTAATGAGTTCGGGAGCCCCAGGTGGGCCCCTATCTCATTCCCATGGTCATTCTTTCCCTGCTCTATTCCACTCTCCCTGTGGTACCAAGTCAGCAAAGTTTATTCATTCAATCAAACAAATTCATTAACTAACTAATTAATTAACCCACATATGAATATTCTGACCAAGACAGGCACTCAGAGGAATGATAAGCAAAGGAGATTAGCAGAAAGAGCACAGACTTTGAAGTTATGAAGTCTTGGATTCAAGCCCTGGTTCTGCCCCGAGGGCATGATCTTGGGCAAATTATTTACCCTTTCTAAACCTCCATTTCCTCCTCTGTAACATGCAGACGAGAATATTAATCTCGTAGTGCTGTGGGCATTAAATGAGACAGCGCGTGTAAGATGTTTCCTGACACCCGGGAAATATGGAACAAATAGTGGTCATCCCATGAGGCCACTCATCCCATGAGGCCCATGTGAGGAACGGAGCACAGAGGAGGTGGACTTGCCCCTCTGGAGGTGATGAGCATTGTCTCAGAGCCAACAAGAAGGGATTGGGAACTTACAGTGGTCAAGGAGAGTGGGACTCTGGGCTTTCATTAGTTTAAGGGGGTAGGAGCCTGGAATTTCATTGGACTAGGAGAATAAGGTCATGCAGTCACCTCAGCCCCAAAGGAACGTAAGGTGCAGATCTGAGGCATCTCTCTGTTAAGCCCCAGATTTATGGCCATTCCTTCCCAACAGGCCTGAACTTTTAGAATCAGGTGGGCAAGTTATGGCCTCAGTCGAGTAACCAAATCTCAGTTTCCTCACGGCTACAATAGGAATAACAGTTATCATCTCCTTCACTTTCTACGAAGATTATGGATGTGAGAGATGCATATCCCCACAGCAACCCTAAAAGGTAGATATTATTATTCCCATTTTAAGGATGAAGAAACTGAATCTCAGACAGAAACAATCACTTCCATGAGTTTGCACAGCCCGTGGGGTGATAACGACGTTGTTGATTATGAGAACAATAGCAACCACCATCTCATGTGGACGCTGAGCCAATTATGTAACCTGTCCTGTGTTTCAGATACATCGGTGGTAGCAGTGGGGTAGGTCTATTCTCATTGTGCTGGTCCCTCTCTGGGTTCCTGCTTCTGCTCTTGCCTTCCATGTTCTCCATTCAACAGCCAGAGTGACCCTTAAATCGTTATCACTTCTCTGTTCCTCCAAAGGTTTCCCATTCCACTCAGATCAAAATCCAAAGCCACTCCCGCGGCCTTCAAGAGCTGTTCTGCTGCCTCCCGGACCTCGCCTCCTCCTCTCTCCTGTCATTTGCTCCACTCCACTCCAGCCACTCTTCCCGGAATGCACGCTCCCACCTCCAGGCCTTTGCTCTTGCTGTTCCTCTCCCCGTACATCTCCCAGTCTCTGCTCAAATGTCACCTTTTCAGTGATGCCCTCCTTGACCCCCTTTGTCAAATAGCTCCCATAACCCACCCCATCACCTTTTATCTCCTTATCCTGTTTCATTTTTCATCTAAACATGCACCACCACCTGATAAATTGGGGTCGTCCATCTCTTGGTTTGTCATCCATCTCTTCCCATAAGAATATTAGCTCCCTGAGGGCAGGGGCATTGCTTGCCTTATCACCTGCTGCATCTTCATTGCTTAGACCAGGGCCAGGCACACAGTAGGTGTCCTATGCATGGCTGTTGCATAAGAGAATGAACTACTAGGCTCTGTTGCACATCGTGGGCAGAGGGAGGAAGAACGCAGAAAGCAGGGGCTGAGTAAAGCGGGAAGGGGCGAGAGGGGGAGGCAGAGCAGTTCTGAAGGAGGAACTGCCAGGGCTGCTGACAGCTGCCCGCGGGTGCCCCTGGCCCGGCACAGCTGGGTGCAGATGCTGATCTTCCCGCTTCTCCTCCCCAAAGTGGAGAGCACTCCGGAACCACCCAGAGCTGAGCCCCTCCCCAGAGCAGGCAAGAGAACCGAAAGCCAGACCTGGAGTCTTCAGAGGTGAAGCAAGCCTCAGAGAGCCTCTGGTCGGCTGATTCACTGCTTTGTCTCCAACAAAGAGGTGAAGGAAAGGAGGGCGCTGGGAGTTCAGCCCAAGAAAAGGAAACTCAAGCCTAACAGAGCATTGACCACGACAAGAACAGCAGACATAGCCATAAGGGTCCCAGCAGAAAACAGAATTTACCCCAGATGGTGCAGATGGAGAGCATTTAATAAGGGCCCATTTACAGATGTGGATGGGACCTGAGGCTCCCGGGGCCAGCGGTGGTGTGAAGCCATCACACCCGGAAAGAAGCAGGGGGAGGAGGCAGTGATGCTGGCGGCTTCAAAGAGGGTGGTGGGAACTGCCGTGGTGGAGAAGCACGGCTGCCGCCACAGATGCGAGGCTCCCTCTCTGCCCTCTGGGCTCCTGCCAGAGGCCTCCAAGGCCAACCTCAACCAGAAGGCAGGTGACAAGGGAGCAGGGGAGATGCAGTGTCAGGGTCAGCCTCCAGGGCACAGAGCAGGGTGGGAAATGGATCCGGGTGAACCACAGAGAAGAACCAGCAGAGCTTTTCCCACTGCTTGGTGCAAAGCCCGGCACAGACTAGATCCTCAGTATGTGTTTGTTGAATGACTGAGTGAATAAATGCTTGCCAGGCATCCCCCAGCCCCAACTCCCAGCGTCCTCCACAAACTGCTTTGTCCTCAATACTCAGCACAAGCACCAAAGGTGCTTAAAAGCTTTCACAGACACACACATACCCACACTCCTCTTGAGTTCTTACTATGTGCTGGGCATGGCTTAAGCCCCTTATATTCATGGTATCATTTACTCCCTATCAGGTGAGTTTGCTGTCCCGAATTTTCAGATATGGAAACTGAGCCTCAAAAATGTTAATAGCTTTCCCAAGATGACTCAAATAGTGAGGGGCAGAGCCAGGGCCCCAGCCCAGGCTAGCATAACTCAAAGGTCTATGCCCTCAAGCACCACATTCTGCATCCCTGAGCCTCACATGGGGCCTGCCAGGTGATGGGAAGTTATCAAATAGTGGCCAAAGGGAATTCTCCCTACGGTCTCCATGCGGGTGGGAGATTATGAGCCCAGTTCTGCACAGCAGCTGTCTCCAGTCCAAAGTTACTGGATGCAAAACGGATTGTTCTCGGCTGGTTTGAGATGGTCCCCACAAGCAGGCTTCACTCTGACTCCGGGATAACCAGTGATGTGCTTGCCTCCCTCCCCACTCCCTACAGAACAATCATTGAGGACCCTGTCGGCACTGGCCTGGGACCCTGCACAAGCTGATCAGCTGGAAGTTCCCACTCCTGTGGCTAGAGTCTGGGGGAGTTGGTGATGGGAGACACAATGCTGGGTTCGTAGAAACCAACCTACTCAAAACTCAGAAAATGAACCCAGAAAGAACACTGCCTTGATGGTGCAACTCTTGTTTGCCTACCATTTGACTTCTAGCAGGAAGTATTTTTAAAGGGTATTTTTCTCCCTTGCTGGCCAGTTCCTCATTGAGAAACTCTCTTTTGTGACACTTGGACGTCTTAGCTCCCAAAGTGATGATGGGACTTTTTTTTTAAATTTCCACTTCCAGGTTTGGATTCACTTCTTCATTCATCTGGAAGAGCAGAAAGGATTTCCAAATGCTTACCAAACATCTCCTCTGAGCACAGAAGGCTAGCCTTGTCCCAGACCCTGACTGTCACCTCTCGGAACCACAGGACGGGATGTTTCCACCTCCTCTTCCTCTGCCCATCCCCGACTCACGCACTCAGTGCAGTTTATCAGCCCCTCCATGTACCCCCATACGTTATGAAGCAACATGATAAAATCTCCTGTTGGGTTTGGTAAGAAATAGAATGTAACCTGATGTTGAAACCATAGTGGGCTTCAGAGCTGAATGGGCCCACGATGATCTGGAAACTTCCTTACTCCCTGCCCTTCCTGGGGACCAAGAAAACAGAAACCATGACCTGTTATGGTGGCCCATGGACAGAGTCCCTCAAGTCCTTATACTGCACATTTACCCTATCACCAAGTTGTTAGGCCCTCTGTGCTTCAGTCCTTTCGATGACTACAGGGTATAAGCTCCTGCTTACTCTGCTAGCCTCACCTCCTTTTCCTTTACTCAATCTCCGTGCCGGACAACATCATCCTTCCTTTGCTTATGCTGTTTCGTCTTCCTGGAATGCCTTTCTCCCTCAGGCTTTCTCTGGCCAGCTCCTACTTAAGTTGGACAACAGAGCTCAGACTCACCCTGAGCATCATTTCCTGAGCCCCAAGCTGTGCTGCACCCCTTTGGAGCCCCATGCTTCCCTCCACCTCAATCTTTACCACCTTGTGTTGAAAACATCTGCTCTCTGGCCTACTTCCCACAGTAAACTCTGAGGTCTGGGAAGACCTTGTCTGGCTCCTCCTTGATTCCTCGAGCCCAGCACAGGGCCTGACATATAATGGGTGCTCCAGGGACCACTTTCTGGAATCTGGCTCAATATGCTTCATTCGCCCTCATCCTCATGTGAATTGGCGCAGCCCCTGCACCAGAGAAACAGGAACTTGGAGATAAGTACAAAGAGACCCAATCCCCTCAGCCCACAGGCTCTCCCACCTTTTGTGGTGGGTTGTGAAACAGAGAGAGGGCAGCCTAGAGTGGGGCCCCATAAGCTGTTAGGGGTGGGAGCCCCTGGGGCAAGACGGTTCCAGCAAGGAAGCAGGTGGCCCATGTGCTGTAGGCTTCATGGGTCCAAAACCATCCATCCCACCAGGAATCCCAGCAGTAGATCAACTTTCCTTTAGCTCTAATCTCTCACCCTGATTAGAATGGAAAGCCCCATGGTGTGGACTTCTAAGCTGTCTTTATCTCTACAGCTTTCTTTATAATCACAAGTGATATACCAGAAACTGTGCCCAAGATCTCATTTAATTTCATAACAACTCCCCAGTTTAAAGATGAGGAAACTAAGAAAAATTAAGTTGCCCAAGATCACACATCTCAGAAACGGTAGAGCTGGAATCCAAGCCCAGGTCTGTCTGGCTCCCTGGCCCTTTGACTTTGACCCAAAAGGTTAAATGGTCTGCTTGAACAAGGGGTCAGTTCCCTGAACAGGAACCAGGAGACCCCCCCCCCATGTGACTGTGGCCTGGTCACAATCATTCTGACCCTTGATTTTCTCATCATTTCCCTCTAAGCCCAAGTCTACTCTTGACGCACGACACATTTAGCATCAGTTTCCCTACAGAGCCTCTCCCAACTGTTCCATGTCATAGGCAATGGAGAACTAAGCAGTCCGTCCTTTGTGCTCCCATTGGCCCCTTGGTCCCAGCACCCAGGTATCAGTTAGTTATCACTGTGTAACAAACCACTCCCAATCTCAATGGCTTCAAACCAGTAATCAGAAAACATTTTCTTGAAGAGCTAGATAGTAAACATTTTAGGCTTTGCAGATCAGTCTCTGTTGCAACTGCTCAGCTCTGCCTTTGTAGCTCAAAAGAAACTATAAACAATACACAAATAAACAGGTGTGCCTGTATTCTAATCAAACTTTATTTACAAAAACAAGGAGCTGGCAGGCTCACAGGCCATAGTTTGCCAATCCCTGCTTTGAGCAATAAGCATTTATCATTACTCATGAGTCTATGAGTTGCCTGAACCAATCTGCTCACCTGGGCCAGAATCCACTGATCTTGGCTGAGCTCACTTGGGCATCTGTGGTCAACTGGCCAGATGCCTAGTGGTTAGCTTGTCTAAGGTGCTTATTTGCAAACTTAAGAGTTGGCCTGCTATCAGCAAAGGTGACAGATAACTGGGCCATGTGTCTCTCTTCGTCAAGGAGGCTAGCCTGGGTTTATTCTCCTAGAAGCTCTACAGGGTTCCTAGAGATGGTGGAGGCATGCAAGGCCAATTGAGGTCTAGGCTTAAAACTGGTCCACCAACACTGGCATCACATTTTGTTGACAAAGCACACCACAAGACCAGCCCAGGTCTAAGGCGTAGGGAAACAGCCTAGGTCTCATGATAGCAGGAGCTAGGAAGTAACATCAAAAAGCATATGGATGTAGCACAGGCCAAAGAATTGTGGCCATTTCCACAGTCATTCCGCCATAGCCAGTTGCACTTGTGTGTATGTATTTGTTACATGTGTGCCTCCCTCTTTTTAGACTCTAAGTCCCTTAAAGATGAGTTTCTATGTCTTATTCATCTTTGTATCTCAGTGCCTATCACAGTTCCTAGAAGAGTCTGTTTCACCTCCCAAAGGGCCCTCAAATCCATTCATCTCCATCACCACCACCTCCCCCTTGGTCCAAGGTATTGTCAGTTCTCACTTGGCCCACTGCCACAGCCTCCTGACTGCTGAGGGGTGGTTAATATTTTCTAGGCCTTGGGAACAAGTTCATATCCATTGGAGCAGGAGAACAGGCAATTGCAGAACACCGAGCACCTGGGAGGGGAGGTTGGCGGCTTCTGCTAATACAGGAGACTAGGCAGGAAGAGAAGTCTGGGGACGCTGATGCTCTGGTCATGACTCTGGTCAGTGTTGGTCCCGGGGAAGCTCCTAACGAGACACCCGGGGTCAACAACGGCAGGAAAGTCCAAGACGTCTGGCGCAGGGAATCAACGGTGGTAAGCCAGGAGTGACGTGGGTTTAGCATTGAAAGCCCAGGACCAACCCCCAACTCTGTTTCTCTACAAATAACTTAACCTTTCTGTGCCTCACTTCATAATCTGTAAAATGGGAATGAAAATAAATAACTCCCTCTCACCAAAAAACCCAAAACAAAAGAGTTTATGTTGAAGGATGCTGTAATAAGAGCCAACGCACATGGTGTGCCAAGAGTGGCTCTGCCATTTTACACACTGTAGCTCATTTAATGCCCCCACAGCCTTATAAGGCAAGTCCTGCCCTTACCTCATTTTGCAGATGAGGCAGCGGAGGCTCAGAAACATTTAGTAACTGTCCAAGTTTGCACAGCTAGTAGGATATGGATCTAGGATTTGAGTTCACACTCTTTTGTTCCAGAATCTGTGCTTGTTATCCCTCGACACACTCAACAAACCCCAGGTAACGTTATTGCTAAGGCTCTCAGCCTGCCCCAAGGTCAGGCATGCCTCCCTCTTTCCTTCCTGTCTGCATTTTCCTGGCCAAATGGCAAAGCAGAGACTTGTGTCCTGCACTTGCCTCTGCCAGGTCCTCACTTCCTGACCTTGGCCAAGCAAGGTCACCTTTCTCAAACTCAGCGTCACCTTTTCCATAAACGGAACCTAACAATCTGCGCCACCCTGGCAGGGTCATCCCAAAGAACAACAAGATGGACACGACAGCGCGCTGTGAGTTACCCAACAATGCCCAAAATCAGGGGGCTGCAGGATGGGGCAACTCCAGGCGTGAAGAATGTGGCCACGGAAATGCCCAAGCCTTGCTCAGGGGGTAGCTCTTACAGAATGGCTGTCCCCATCCAGAGGTCACCTTGTTTATGCAATGATCGACTCCTGCTGAAACCCGAGAGGCTGCCGTCTGCTCTCAGAGCAGGCCCAGACGCCGCTGTCCTGTTCGCTTCATTGGCTTCAGGTTGGTTTTTTCTTTAAAAAAAAGTTTGGCAAGGGATGTTGTCCCAAAAATTTTTAAGTGGTTTGGTTTTCTTTCTCTCTTTCTTTCTTTGCCCGATTTTTTTTTTCTTTGATTGCATGTAACTTCAAACAATGGCGTCATTAACCGGCCCCTGGCGGCCTCCTGCCTTGGGTCCCACGCTGAGCTCTGCTTTCTAAATCCTTGGCTGCTGCCCCTCTGACCTTGAAACCGCAGCTCTCCTTTGAGGTCCCGTCACATGGCATCTGAGGCTCTGTAGCCTTGGAATGGCAGTGTGGACTAGCCAGGATGCTGATTTCTCATTTTAACTCATCCATTAGTATCGAATGCCCAGTGGCGTGTTTCCCTTCTCCTCCAATGAGTCTCCAAAATTCTCAACATTAAGCAACACGGGTCTAAGCTTCCCACTCTTGATTCCTTGTTCAGGGGAACATGATAAACGAGGCTGACGGAGGTCTCCTGCACTTAGACACATATAAGGTGTATAACATGCATTTTCTGCCCTTCTGGATTCCCAGAATCAGAACACTTCATGTTAAGACAGTAATTTCGGAGAGGAGGAACATTAAAACCCAGCAGTCATTTACACTAGAGTATGAATTGGCCTTTTTAACCGATCTAAAAGCAGTTGGTGTTAGATAGAGAAAGTGGAGAAGATGAGACTTCTGGAAGTTACAAGTGGGACAAGATACCACAGAGGGTGTGAAAGGGCTGGGAACAGAGGGTTGTCACATGCTGATAATAAACTTTACCTCTCTCATGAATTTGCCTTGTACTGAGACCATGCCAAAGCTTTACTCTGAAAAACTGTTATCATCTAAGAGACCTCCATACTGTTTATGAGGTTTATTCTCTATTTATGTCATTTAACAAATTTTATAAAGTACATCTATGTGTTAGAGGATACAGATCTTTACAAATATAAACTAATTTAATCCTCACAACAACCTCACTAGATAAATATTATTAGTATCCCCATCTACAGATGAGGAAACTGAGGGACAAAAAAATTAAATAATTTGCCAGATGTCACATAGCTTCTGAATGGTGGGGCCGGATTTGAATCCAGACAGTCTGGCTCTAAAGCTGATGGTATTAACCTTTGTGCTGTAAAAGCAAAAGAACACAAAGCCATTGGTATAATTTTATCCTTTTGGAGCAAGTAAATGAATCAACTCTTGTGGTGAGTAAGTCAGTTCAACATTCAGCTTAAAAAGCATCATCAAGACCGTCAGAGCCAGTGTTCGGAAACTGGCTTCTGAACTTGATGATAACGTTCGTTAATTCACCTTTTGGACTCATTCGACAAGTATTACCAAGCACCCTTTCTGCCTCGGGCCAGACCCTGAGGGCGCAATCATCACGTCAACAGTCATGGCCCTGCCCGCTCAGAGCCTGGACAGCAGAGGGGCCTCAGCTGGTAGTTGCAAGACAGGTGGCAGGTGGCAGGTGTGGGCCAGCTCACTGTGGGAGTCCTGGGGTGAGGATAGGGGCAGTATAGAGAAGTGACATCTAAGCTGAGGCCTCACAAAGGAGTAGGAGTTGGCCAGATGACAAGGCAGGGACAGAGTGAAACAGGAAGTGGAAAGAGCAAAGCTCAATGGGTGATTGACAGCCAGACGGTTAGGAAAACAGACAGCTGAGTGAGGCTGGTGGGGGAAACATGAGATAGCAAGGGTGGGAGCTAAGGTGGACAGATGGCAGGGCCGGATGCCATGGGGCCATGTGGACCCTAATGTGGAATTGGGGTTTACTCTGAGGTCAAAGGGGAGCAGACCCAGGGAGGCGCTGAGGGGGTTTAAGCCAGGGAGGGCCACATAGAGATTTGAGCAGGAGCAGACGTGGAAAGGAGTGGTGGCTTCCAATGACTGTAGGGAGCAAAAGGCACATCTGTTCCCCTAAATGGGCTTCTAGATCTGTAGGTTGATTAGAGACTAAGCCTGATTACCTCAAGTTAAATATAACAGTTTACCTCAGACGTCTGGGCTCACTTCTCCTTGAAACAAGAGAGACTTGTCAGAGAAAACACGCCTATAAACGAAATAGTCTCCATTGATGAGAGAAGTCAAACTAAAGAGTCTTTCAGGTTACAGACTAAAGATATTTGATTCTGGTTAAACTTCTTGTCCCCAGACCCCGTGAGTACAGGATAAAAACGAAGACAACTGTGGATACGGTAACAGAAAGTAAGCGATGCTGGGGGCTCGCCCCACCCCTCCGCCAGGGGTCTGCTGAAACCTGGGTCTCTCCTTTCAGCTTTAAGGAGGGCTTGGGGTGCCTCCCATGCACAAGACAGTTCTCTCCTTAATCTGGTGACATCCATTCACCTTTCCTTTGCCACTCGCCTGTGCTTCCAGTCACTTCCATGGCAGCCGCCACCGTTCACGAAGGCTGCTCATCCTGCCAGTATTTCCTGCGCTCCTGCCTCCTGGCCGCCCACCCAGGCCTGCTTCCAGCCACTCTCTCTTCCACACTGGAAGTCATCTGGTATGAAACCCCTTGATGTGGCCACAAAGCTGAGCAGACACACTGTCTTGGGTCCTTGGAAACCTTTAGGCGCAGCTCCTTCATTCCCCAACAATCTTGCTTTGATTGCTTGCCAAATGCCAGGCCCTGGGGACAGGGATGAATAAAATGCAAGCCCAGCCCTTGAAGAGAGCCTAGCCTCGTGGAGAAGGGGAGGACTCTTTTGTTGGGCTCTCCCATTAGGAGGGGTCCCAAAGCCTGAGGCTCAGGCATCCACATAAGTGCAATGTCACCAGGTAATGGTCATGGGGAAGGCATTCCAGGAAGTGGACACATGCAGGGGACAGTGTCAGCCTGGCGTGCCCTGAGGGTAAATCTCCCCCTTTAGTGCTGAAGAGAGCTCCGGTATCTTGCTCCACATTGAGCTGAGAGAGAACAACAATAGCAATAGGAATAGTAGTAACTTACTATGTTCTAGACCAGCTCTGTCCAATAGAATATTCTGTGATGATGGAAATGTTCTGCATCTGGGCTACTGTGCACTTAAAACGTGGCTAGTGCAATAGGCAAACTGAATTTTTAATTTTAGTTCATTTAAATAGCCACATGTGACTAATGGCTACCATATTAGCACATACAAGATATTGTGCTAACTACTCTCTGGGTAATGCATCAGTTCTAACAATAAACAATGAGGTAAGCACGATTATCATCTTCACTTTACAGATGAAGAAACTGAGGCCTAGAGAGGTTAAATAATTTGTCCAAGTTACTGAGTTGGTAAGTGTGGAGCCAAGATTCAAATCCCAGCAGACTAAGCCCAGAGGGAAGAAATGGTGCCTGCATTATACATTCATTAATTCATTCCAGAGGCGCATGGTCATTGTGCCCATTTTTAGTCAAGCACTATGCTGCATGATGGGGATACAGACATAAGTGGAGTTGGGGCCCCAGCCAAGGGGAGCAGATGATCTATAGAGGGAGACAGACGAACTAAAGAAAGCCTCAAGACCCAGTGGAAACTGCCATGGTCAAGGTCAGCTCACGGCGCTGGGGGGCCCGCAGCCGGGGCCATTAACCCAGCATAGGGATGTTCGGGAGGTCTTGAAGATGAGCTGGCCTTCTCTATTCACAGCTTCTTCCTCCTTCCTGAGCCTTGACCGACTCCCGCAACTCTCCCCTCGAGGTGTCCCCTCCTCATGACAAGGAATGCCTGAGAGGGAAGACGGGGGCAGTCCCAGGGCAGGGGATCAAGTCACCCCACTCTCATGAAGCTCATGAGACACTCAACAACTTGAAATCTCCCCCTGACATGACCTCAACTGTCCAAATTGGCCATTGGTAAACCACTCAGATTGTGGCTTCCAGAAATTTCCACGATTTTCATCTTTCAGAGCCTCACTTAGCACTCAATTGATAATCGGCCTGCAACCCAGCTGTGGAGCTTTAGGGTCAGCTAGACCACGATTCAAGTCCCGCTTCCACCACACAGTGGCCTGGTGACCTTAGGCAAGCATTTAAAAAACTTTCTGAGCCTCAGTTTCCTCATCTGAAAAATTAGGATAGTAATAGTTACTTTTCAGAGTCACTATGAGAATTAAATGTGTGTGAAGCTGCTGCTACTTTGTAGACTTTTAATAGATAGCTGCTATTATTATTAAAGTTATTATCCATTAAAGTGACATGGTCTACTTTGTAGTAGTCCTTGGTTCTCTGTCTTTCCCACCAGGGCACTGAGGCAAAGGAAGGAAACCAGAGGTGTGGAACACATGACCGAGTGTTAGGAGACCTGGGGTCCCATCCGAGCTTGATCACTCACTTGTGTAAAATTGGATGAATCACGTCCCCACTCTGGGTCTCAGTTTCCCCATCTGTAAAATGGGAATACCAACCTAGATTTGGCAGTCTTACAAGGGAATGCCTACCGGGACAGGGCAGGAAATGAAAATGAGCTCAGTGGACCTAATGTGGGGGCATCTACCATTCATTTCCTGCAGACAGTTGCCACGTGGGAATGCCAGCCCACTGTTCCCAGATGTTCTGATTTTCACCAGAAGCTGGACATGCCATTTGTGACAACATGGATGGACCTTGACGACATTATGCTGAGTGAAATAAGTCAGACAGAGAAAGAAGACAAATACTGAGTGAGTTCACTTATATGTGGAATCCAAAAAAAAACCAAGCTCAGAGATACAAAGAACAGATTGGTGATTGCAAGGCAGGGGGTGGGGAGTGGGCGAAATGGGTGAAGGGAGTCAAAATGGATTTACTGTAAAAAATCTTGAATTAAAAAAAGATGGTAACTATTTGATCTGTTAATCTTATCAAACTCTATAAAGTTAAACAAAGCAGGTCTTCAAGCCAAGGCTAGCCCAGTGGCTGCCATTTTGGTGTCTACAGGCCAGATAACCTCTCAGGGCCTCTCAGTCCTGAAGGGCGGTCCTGAAGGAGCCTCCAAGACACTGCCCCTCCACCCCTGATGCCCCCTTTGCCTGTTTCTGAGAAAACAGATCTTTCAGGTCCCCTTTTCGGTTCCTTCCCCCACGTGCGTCACTAACCTATGAGACCTCAGAGGGTGCCCCATGGAGGGCTGGGTCTCCTGGAACCCTACAGAAAGGCGTCTTGGCAAGTTCTCCTTGCATTTCCAGGAGTCTCTGCGCCTCTCAGTTCCCAGTTCCAGTGTGCGACGGTTGATTTCCTACGCTGACCTCACTCCCCACTGCACCAGGCAGAGAGGGTTAACGAAATAACCATTTCAGCCACAACGTGGGAGAGCAGGTGTGAAAACCAAGGCTGAGCTGACAGCCAGAGTGTGTTAAGAGCCATACACATGCACGGCATTGTTCAGAGCATGGCGTAGGACCTACTTAATCTTTGTGGCTGCCCTATAAGGTAGGTCCTCTTATCATTATCATTCTGCAGATGAGAACACTGAGGTTCCAGGAGGTTAAGTAACCTGCCCAGGGTCACCCAACTAGTAAGTAGCACTGCTGGGACTCAGATGGTCTGGCTCGAGAGCCCCAGGCTTGTAAATTGTATCCCCTCTAAGCCTGAGACGCATTGTCAACCTCATCCTAACCCTCCATGGCCTCCCCAACTCAGGTTGGATTGAATGGTCCTGTCTGATCCAGCACCAGCCCTGCTCTCCAGTGTCATATCCCACGGCCCTCATGAATCAGATGTGCTTCCGTGCCTTTGCACATGCTGATCCCTCTGCCTGAGATGCTCTTCCCTCCATTCTTGGACTGGTGCGTCCCATGGCTGACCCTTCAAAGTGTCTCCTCTGTGAAGGCATCCTGGACAGTGGGTTATTCCGTTCCCAGTCCTACATCTGCATGGCACGGTGTACATGCTTCGTCACTGCATTGGCCAAGCATTATCTCAATGTTTGCTTGTCTCTCTCATGGAATTAAGAGCTCCTTGAGGGCAAGACTAGGGCTTACTCATCTAGCCCTGACAATACAGCAGACTCAATGCACAATGTCCGAGATGACCTGCACTGACCCCCTTCCCTTGATCTGCCTGCACGCCCTTCACGTTTGGGTCAGCCTGACCCCACGGAGACTGAGGTACCACAGCTTAAGCAGCAGAAATTTATTTCCTCACAACCCTGGAGGCTGGAAGTCCAAGATCAAGGTGTCAGCAGGGAGATTTCTTCTGAGGCCTCTCCCCTTGGCTTGGAGATGGCCATCTTCTGGTGTCTTCACATGGTTGTCCCTCTGTGTGTGTGTGTGTGTGTGTGTGTCTGTGTCTGTGTCCTAGTGCCCTCTTCTTATAAGGACACTAGACAGGTTGGATGAGGGCCCATTCCAATGACCTCATGTAACCTTAGTCACCTCTTTAAAGACCTTATCTCCAAATACAGTCACATTCTCAGGAATTGGAGGTTAAGACTTCACCATATGGATTTTGGAAAGACACAATTCAGCCCATAACACATCCTAATTTCCCTCCCTCCTCCTGCTCCCCGAAGTAACCCACATACAGCTAGAGTCACTAAAGATCAGGCTGGGAGAGACCTTCATGAGCATCCTGCCCAGTCTTTGCATTTCACAATGGAGAAACTGAGGCCCATAGAAGGGAAGAGGCTTGCCACGAAAATCACCCAGCGAATTAAGTCAAAGTTCCTGACTGCTGGTCCAGGGGTCTTCTTGTGATCCCACATCCATTTGTAAACACCCTCTCTGCTTTCCTGAGCGCCCACCCCACTCACCCCGGCAAGGCAGGAGAGAGGCTGGTGGGAGTCAAGAGCAGATTTCCTTCCAGGAGCTCCCCACCTTGGCCCCGATCACTGAAGGCCAGGCAATGCCCACACCTCACCTGGAGTGAAGCCCCGGCCTCTGGAGCTGTTCCCAGCCACCTGCGGGATTTCTGGTCACCGGAGCTCAGCCTTGGAGCTCCCAGAAGGGGAAGTTGATTGAAATACCAAGCATTCGATGTTCTTCCAGTCCAGAGTGTCAGTAAAAAGGACCCTCTTGCCACCGCAAGTGCTCTGCTTCAGTCCATCAAAGGCTTCCCAGGAGCTAAGAGCCGCCTCCTCTGCCCTGGGGGCCTGAGGAACGTCCCCTGCATCCGCTCCCCCATAGCCTCTTCAAGCCTGCACAGCCTAGACGTGAGCAGCTGATGTCAGAGTAATCCAGTCCTCTCCAGAGCCACCCTCGGTCCGTCCATAGTGTGCGCACTTCTGCGGCCCCCAAGTCTGCAAAAGAAACGTCATCCTCCTCAGTGCGGCAGCCTATCTCCCAGCCTTGGCCCCCAATTAGAAGCAGGGACCTTGGGGCCAAATTACTTGCGTTCAAATCCTTTCTCTAACACTTTCTAGCTGTGTAACCTTAGAAAAGTTACTTATCCCCTCTGTGCCTCAGATTTATCATCTGTAAAATGGGGACAATAGCAAGACCTTCCTTACAGGATTGTAACATCTATTAAATTAGTTGATATGTGCACTGCAGGGAGAAAAGGGTCTAGAATATATTAAGCCCTATGTAACTATGTGTTAAATACATATATGCATACATACCCCCCACCCCACCCAGCGTACCCAACACAACAACAACCTTCCTAAGAACCCACAATATACAAGGCACAGTTCCTAGCAGGAAAAGGCTGGTGCATGCAGGTGTACTTAATAGGAGCCTCGAAAGGCAGGGAGAAATTCCCGGGGTCGGGGGAGTGGAGCAATCCAGGCAGGGGGAGAAGATCGTGAGCAGTCAGGGTGGCTTAAGGGCGCATGCGTGTTGGGCGAAGGAAGGGTGTGGCTGGAGCTCTGAGCAGGAGGAGAGGTTGTAGGGGCTGAGGCTGAAAAGACTGGAGACCAAATCTCGGAGAAATGGGTTCTACAGTGAGGGGCCTCAAGGGTGTAGACTGCTTATCAGTCAAGGAATGCACCACGCATGTGCCCCTCTCTGGGCCTTGCTCAACCTGGTCCCTGTCCCCACTCACGCTGCCACATGGTAAACACTGAGTTTCAACTCCGTCCTGGCTCAGAGCTAGGCCAGGCATATAAAACTGCATAGGGTGCGTGTAGTCTGCTCCAGAAAGAAGCACAAAGTCAAGACGGAGAGAGAGGCAGCTAATTGGCCGATTCGAGTATGATATAAAAGAAGAATGAGACCCTGGACAAGGGAGATGCCAGATGAACTCGAGTCGTCAGGGAGGGCTTTCCAGAAGATGAGGCACGTGAGATCAAGGGTGAAGGGCACCTGAGCCTTTGCACTGGGGGAAGGTAAGGAATGTTCCAGTCTGTGAGAAGGCACCAGAGCGTGAAACTGCTTATGGCCTGGCACGGCTGGAGCAAAAAGCACACAGGGGGCCAAGAGGCAAGGAATAGGGCTGTGGGGGAGGAGGCAATCAGAGCTGTGGGGCCATGTGGGCCTAGGAATCGTATCACCATCCAGGAGTTAACGGGCTCCGGAGATGGACTTTGGGGACAGGAAGGGCAAAAGTAGAGCTACCTTTTAGAGAGAACTCTGCCGGTTCCCCCAGCAGCCCGAGACGAGAACGAGAACGTGGGTGGAGGCGGTTTATTGTGGGGTGACTCCAGGAAGCAGCAGTGACAGGGCGAGGGGACTGAGTTACTCTTGTGGGAAAAGGCAACAGGGGGTGTGTTATTGAGCTGGTTACCTCTGTGGGCAGTGAGAACTCAGTCCTGCTTGGGGACCCCCAGAGACACCATCAATGAACTTCCCATTGTCACCAACTTTCAGTCCCCACTGCTTGAGGGTCGCCTCTGGGAAGCCTTAACTGTCCCCCCACCCATCGTTCTTCTAGATTGTACCTGCGCAGGGGCTGACTGGCCTTCTGTGGTTTTGAACAAGCCCTGCATGCCTGAAATAGGATACTCACAGTATGAAATTGTCCTCATGGCTGTGCTGAGACCAGGTGGTTCGGGGCTGGGGGGAGGGGCGTGTGGGGCACAAAAACATCTGCAGCCATCCCCCTGGGTACAAGGTGCATCGGTGAGAATTATGTTCCATTGCAAATAACAGAAAAACAAAAACGAATAGTGGCTTCATCAAGTTAGACAGTTCTTTCACCCTTGCGTGAAGAAGTCCGGAAATAGTAGTTTATGGCTGGTACACTCGTGAAGAGCATTCTTCCAGCTGTGGAAGGCCACTCTCTAAATGGCCCAATGTAGCTATTAGAGCTTCAGCCACCATATCCATGGTCCAGGCGGCAGAACAGAGCCAAGAGAAAGAAGAGTGCACCCTCTCCATTTTAAGGAAACTTCCCAGCACTACCACATGACCTACTGCTTATGTCCCCTTGGCTAAAAGCTAGGCACGTGGTCCTTCCTTGCTAAAAGAGAAGCTGGCAAATGTTGTCTTTTGGCAATGTACCTAACTAAAAATTGGGATTCTTTAACTAAGAAGGGAGAAGGAATGGACCTTAAGAGGCAGCTAGCAGCCCCTGCCACAAGGATGCAAGACGGAGACCACAAGGTTAATTAGGAAGTGATGGTCATAATCTAGGGAGAGATGAGGAGGGCCTGAGTGAAGGGAGTTGGGGGGGAGATGGAGAGGCGACTGCATCTGTCAAATGTCTGGGTGTGGATTTGACAGGACTTGGTTAGGGATCAGAGAGGAAAGGAGGGGCAGGAGTCAGGAATGTCATTGATGCTGAGCAGAAATACGTAAATAAGATAAACAGTTTGGGGGAAGGGCATGAGTTCCACCGTGGCCATGCTGAGTTCGAGACACCTGAAGGACAGCCACAGATGTCCAGGAAGCAGACGGTTAGGTGTTCAGGTGGTCAGGAGAGAGGTTTAAGCCTGAGATAGCAATTTGGGGACATCAGCCATTAGAGCAGAGAAGAGTCATCAGGGTGAGAATGTAGTGGAAGGAAGCAAGGGGCTCAGACAGCAGCAGGCTAACATCAAAGTGTCAGGGGCATGGGAGGCTGACCTTTGTGAAATGCACCCAAGGGCAGGAGGAGAGTCAGGGGTATTGATGCCCCTGGTTAGTTGCGTCCCTCTGTTGAAACCCCTAACAGGAAATGCCCTCTTGTAGCTACACTCTCTGGGTTTTGATAACCACTTGGCCTTCAAGCCTAGGGTTGGTAATGGCTCCCTGGTATTATTCATGTTGGAGAGCGGCACTATTTCCTGTTGGATTCCCTTAATCCTTGTATACTTTTGTAAACAGTGCCTTCATTAAACTGTTCTTGATTACAAAGATGATAGAGATAGATAAATGATAGGTAGGTGGATAGATAGATAGATAAAGAGAGAGCGGCAGAAAGAAAGAGAATAAATAAATATGTGAAGATGAATGGATAGATGGATGGATGGATGGATGGAGGATGGATAGTAGATAGAGAGGTAGCAGGGAAAGATGAGATCACGAGGGAAATTGGAGGGAAAGGACAGGGGAGGAGGTAGGAGGAGAACCAGGAGTCAAGGGAGAAGTGAGCTCAGTGTCAAATGTGACCCCCACATTAGTTAAGAGGAAGGCTATGACACATCCATTGGATTTGTCACAAGAAGGTCGCCAATGACCTCGATGAGAGCAGTTTCCTGTTGTGGGAGAAGCCAGATTGCGGTGGGTAGACACGGAGAAATGAGTGGGAGATGAGGAAGTGGGAACAACTGCTTTGTCCCTCATCTCCACCTAAAAAGCCTGGCTCAAATGTCACCTCCTCCACAAACTTTCTCTGAATCTCTCTTCTTCCTCTGTGCCTCCTGAGCATCCAGGGGCCATCTGCCACAAATCAATGGCTGAGCTCCCCGGGTAGGGGTCCATGACTCTGGCTACAGTCAATGTCTTAGAAAGAGCACTGGCCTTGGAGTCTAGACACATGGACTCAAACTCTGAAAAACTGTCCAGCTCACCCTTCCAAGTTCCTGTGAAAGAAGCACATCTTGTTTGCTTTTGCCAGGAACAGGCTCTATGGCCCTGCCCAGTGCCCATTCCTCGTACCATGGAAGGGGGTCCTCCAGCTGCTATCCAGCTGTGGCCTCCTAGATGGTCAGCATTCAGTAAAGGACCACAGCCTGCCCTGCCACTGCCCTCATCTGCTTCCTTGGCCATGAAAAAATGTAGGAGCAGCCAAAGATCATGGACATCCCTCTTTCCCACCATCTCCAGGACCGGTCAAGGCCAAAGGCAATCTTTGTTATAAGATAA
Source organism: Equus asinus (assembly GCF_041296235.1). Taxonomy (NCBI): domain Eukaryota; kingdom Metazoa; phylum Chordata; class Mammalia; order Perissodactyla; family Equidae; genus Equus; species Equus asinus. Next base: position 70,092,015 of record NC_091801.1, on the reverse strand, counting down.
GGCCCGAGCTATTCCTGGGGGTTCGGGAAAGATCCCAGCCGCTCCTGCCAACTACCATTCCAGGTTAGGCCTGACCACTCAGGCCAGGACTCCATCACCAGCAGAAAGAACTCTACATAGCCAGCCACAAAGCTGACCTTTATGGGGTACTTCGTGTGTTTTGGGCACTGTTCTAGCATGGTACCTGTGTCAACTCAGTTAACCTCACAACTACTCTAGAGATACACGCTATTCTTATCCCATTTTATGAACTAGGATCATAGAAAAGATCAATGTCTGGAGTAATTTGACGTTTTCAGATCCAAATCTCTCTTCTCAACAAAATCATGAGGGAATGAGCATGGGAGGAGAAGGCAATTAACACTTTTGCTGGGCACCTTATAAACGTCAGGAGCATCATCTCATTTGACCCTTACAAATCTATGACGAGGGTACATTCAATGGACAATCAGACTGAGGCTCAGGGAGGGTAGGAGTTGCCCAGCGGGTTAGTGAGGGAGCACAGGGCTATGATTTAAACCCAGGCTACCTCTTTTTTTTTAATCTGCTCGATAATTCTCAATTCGGTGAGGCAGATAATGCTATCCCCATTACACAGATGAGAAAACTAAGGCTCGGGAAGATTGAAATGACTTGCCTGAGGTTGCTGTGTAACCGTGAGATCTGAGGGCTGGGGAGCAGGTGGCAGAGGAGGGAACGTAAGGGGAGATTGGGATTCGAACCCAGATCTCTGGCTCTGAAGACTGTTGACACCATGCAGGAAAGATGGAACTGGGGAATGGAAGGCTTTTCTCTGCCCCTCAGGTTGTACCATGGCCCCTGTGGCTTTTACACCCCCCACTTCTGCACCTTGGGTACAGTGATCCTCCTTATGCCAGCCTCGGTACCCAGCTGTGACCACATGGAGTGACATATGGCAGCGTCAGAAGTGGGACGCTTCCACATGTGTGATGGGGCCATTCCCAGGCTAATCCTCTGAGCTCCATGCTCCCTATCGCGAAAGGGAAGAAGAGAGAGCAGGGTGCCACTGTCATCTCTTCATCTTCCCCACTCCAGTCTGCCCTGGCAGGGCCACTGCTCTGAGCTGGCGGGGGCAGGGAACCAAAGAATCGCTTGGCTTCTTGGAAAGCTGATTCACTCACCTTTCACAGAAGAGAAGCCAACTTTCCCATCCTCTGGACCCAAGGAGAGGTCGCCCTTGTGCAATCCTGCCCTTTGAATCTCCTGAGCAATACCCGGTCTGGAAATCTGTGCCTTCTGAGACTTCAAAGCTGTCCACCCTCCCTGATTAGTAGCAATAACAATCACCCGTTCAGGGCCGCCACCCCAGGCCCTGGCTGCAGAGAGCCACTGCCAGCTCCCGCTCAGGATCCTGAGAACAAGCCTCATCTCCCGCCTATAATGACTGGACCAGTGCCTTGATGGCTTTGACCCCCCCCCCCCAACACCTTCCCAAACACCAACGGTGGCCTGTTCCCAGGAAAGGGAAGGTGTCTGCCTCACCTGGGGGAAACATCTGGAGAACCACTCCGGAGTCCATCTAAATTAGCCCAAGTGCTTTGGAGCAGCCATCATGGTAGCAAACTGTAGTGTGGAAAAACACGCACAGATACCAGAGTCAGACAGAAGTAGAGTCAATCCTGGTGCCACCAAATTGCTGTGTCACTTTGGGGACCCTCACATCTCTGAGCCTCAGTTTTCTCATCTTTAAAATGGAGTTGGTTATCACCAATGTTGAAAAACGATGCAGTAATGTCTCTTAAGGTTATGAAAAAACTAAAGGAAATAGCATGTAGGAAAATACCTAGCACCTAGCATTCTCTGCTGTCACTTTCGGTGATGTGATCCTCTCATGAGCCCTACACTCCTAGGCTCAGCATCCCCAGTGCCTCACAATGCCCACCTTGTCCTGTGGCGTGGGTCTTTCAGGTCTTCCATTGTTGGCCATTTACCACTCTCATCCCTGGGACAAGTGTCTCTCTTCACTACATCAAATTCTTTTTCAGAGTCATAAGCCTTAGAGAAAGAATTTCTCTTTGTCACCTCACGTGTCAAGGTCAGCAGGGCCTGGGGAGGCTTTTTGGTCCATACAAAGTCACACAGCAAGTGGGCAGCAGAGTCCGGCCTGGACCCAGGCTTCACCACCTGGGGGCCTTCTGCAGGTCTGACCCTTGACCTCTATAGGGTCATCCCCTCCCAGGGCTGGAGAGTTCCAGGCCCCTGTTCAGAAAGAAGGCTCGGCTGGCACTTCAGTCTACACAAAGTTCCCTTTCAGGGGTCTCTCAGATTCCAGCTGGAGCTGTCAATGGTTATGAACTTTTATTTCCATCTCTAATTCTTAATCAACTTGGGAAACTTTAGCAAAGGCCAAGCAACACCTCGTGACATTGTTGACTGGGGGTCATGGTGTCTACAGGGCTCTTCTGCCGACCAGATCTGGTCCTCAAATGTAAAAAAGTGGAGAATGCTCACTCAAGAAATCAGCACTTAGGACTATACCCCAAAGAAAGCAGCAAGACGAAGTTCAGAGACAGCAAATAGCTTCCTGGGTCACAGAGCTGGTGTCAGGTAAAGTCGGGGTGAACTTCCTCTCTCCACGTCATCTGCCTCCACAGGCAACCACTTGTGGTTCCATCAAGAAGAGGCTGCTGACCATTTTATCCATGAGTTTTTACTGTCCCTTCACTGGACCCTAGAAACCAGAGAAGTCAATGACTTTTGCACTATCTAATATTTAATTGTATGTTCCATTTGACAAACATTAAGACCCTCGACAACAGAAGAACCAGAGGAGCTGTTTTCAAAGGCGGGTACTTCGGCCCCACTGCAGACCCACGGGCTCAGAATTTCCCGGGGAGTTCCAAGTATGTCTGTTCCTGAGAAGGGCGGTTCCAATGAGGAGGCGGGGCTGGGAACCACCACATCTGAAATTAATCATAGGAAATGAACACAGAGCACCTACTAGGTGCCAGGCAGTGACATCGCAGCTAACCTTGACACAGCCCAGCAATGTGGGCTTTCTCAGCCCCACTGTGTGATTAGGAAGGGGAAGCTCCAAGAGGTCAGAGGGCTTCCCAAGCCACCCAGCTGGTAAGAGGCAGAACCAGGGTTTGAGTCTGGGTCTTTCTGACTTTCAAAGCCCAGGCTTGCCTGTATCCCTCTACTGTGTGAGAACCCTACTGTGTGAGAGCCCTGTGCAAACAGACCCTAAGGATATGCAGTGAGTCAGACTCATGCCTGGTCTAGGAGCTGACACCTGAATGGGGGTGGCTGACACATAAACAGCTAACTCTAACCCAAAACTGCCTGAGAAGAAGGATAAACAGAGGCTCCAAGGACTAAGAGGGTCCAGTGAGAGTGTGGAGGGGACCCTGGGGAGGAACCAAGGAGATCTTCTTGGAAGATGTGACGTTTGAGCTGGGTCTTCAATGATAGCATAGGTATCGCCATCTGTCGCCCAATGTGCCAAGCACCGTGCTAGGTCCAGGGGATAGAAAGATCAAGACGACAGGTGCCCGCCCTCACGATGCTGGCTCCAGGCTTCTGCCTTCTCTGAATTTCCCGTTTTCTCTGCCAGCCCTCTCTCTTCTCCTCCCTCCCCTCTCCATCTGCCCTATCCCTCTGCTTCCTCTGGAGCCTTAGCTCCCCTTGGCCCTGCAGTTCAGAGGGCCCTTCTCAGTGGGCCAGGCCATGTTTCAGGAAGTGGGGTGCTGCAGGCCCAGCGCCAAGGGGGAGAGAGGCATGTGGGCCCCACCCAGGACGAGGAGGGGAGCTCCCAAGCCCCGGAGTGAGTCACAGCACACAGACACCTGAGAAACAGACATAAGATGACCCACTTCCCTGGGAAGTCAAGGAGAGAGATGAGATAGGAAGAGAAAGTGCTTTGAGCTCCTCAGAAGAAAGAAACCCTAAACAGATCCAGGGTATTATTACCACGGTCATTAGCTGCCTCAATTAAAGGGACACGCATCTGACTACCTGAGGGATCATTAACTTGTCCTGCAACCCACACATGGCTGTATTTTTAATATAATTTCATTTTTATTATTAACAGATAAGCCCGTGCAATACACCGCGGGTCATCCTGATGTGTTAATACCCTCTTCCAGGCTGGGTGGTGTCTCCTTCCTCCCACACGGCTAGGACAGGGTCCAGCCAGGGAAGGAGCTGGGCCTCCCAGGACACTCAGCTCCCCAGCCCAGGTGCTCCCCACAGAGCTTTGAATCATTTCCTGGCTCCTGATCCCATTGTCCAAATTCCTCTTCCCCTTGGCCCTTCATACCTCTGCTTGCTTCTACCCACCCCTGCCATATCTGTCCTCCAATTAAGGGCAAAGGGAATTCAGTGAACTCCTCCTGGGTGCCAGGCGTTGGGGAAACCAAGATTAGTTAGACACCTTAGTTAGACCTTGCCTTAAAGGTGAGGGCGGCAGGCCGTTTCATTCTCTCGCCCAACCAGCTCTGAGCACTGCACCACGTACCCGGCTCCGTGCATGCTCAGTGCTCAGAGCCGTGTCCCTGCCCCAGGAAACAGACCTGTCAGGGGACACGGACCCACCAACTCCCCCGAAACACACCCTAATGTTTACTATAGTAAAGCCATGCCCCAGGTGCTGGGGAAACACGACAGAAGGAAGAATTCTATCTGCCTTAGGGTTGGACTGGCAGGACCACGATGTCCGTGAGTGAGGAAGGTTCCCAAAGTAAACAGACACGACCTGGGGAAGGAAGGGCCTCACAGACAGAGGGAACAGCATGAGCAATGTGTTGGGAAGAAAGAAACCAGAGTGCTCGGGGCGTGGGGAGAAGTTCCATATGGCTGGGGAGCAGGGGCAGTGGGGAGAGGCCGATGTGGAGTGAGGGTTGATGGCGAAGGGCCGGGTGCACCGTGACTACGATCACAGGCAGCCTTTACAGGACCAACCGGGAGCCAGGCCAGGGGGAGGTGCTCTCCTAGTGGTGACCTGGGAAACCCTCACAACAGCCCAGGGAGGCGCTGCTACCATCCTCCTTCTCTGCTGAAGACATCAAAATCTAGAGCGCCCAGGCTGCCCAGCTAGTAACTGGAGAAGCAGGTTCAGAGGGGCCCTCCCTCTTGATGCAAAAATAAAGGGTTTGATTGAGGGCGAGAATGGAGGATTTCAGGCAGAGGGCAGGGGAGCAGCAGGTCCCTTGGGGAAAATGATGGGGTAACTGGTGGCAGGGCTGGATAAGGGCACAGGCCACTTGAAGTGGGCTGTGTGTGGAAGGAAGGAGGTGCAGTTGGTGCATGAAGGGCTGCAGGGAGCAGAGAGGGCTCCCAGGGAGAGCCCTGGCCTCCTCCACAAGCCCCTGGGGCCAGCACAGCGTGCAGCCACAAAAGGGCAGAGCTGGAAACAGCCTTACAGAAAATCTTCTGGTGACTAGGACATTCCCCTCCAAAATAATTCATCAAGCTGCCACATCTTGATTCTATGCTACCTGTACCTAATTCAAGTTATTAGCATCTCTTGCTTAGACAGCTTTTGATGAAGTCCAAAAGCCTTATCATGGCCCAGAAGGCTCTGTGTGACCTCTGCCTGGCCTTGCTCTCCCCCCCGCTCACCTCACCACCCCTATCTTGTTCACTCACTCCTCCCCCTCGTCCCACCTCCCCCACCCTGGACTTGCGGTGCTCTGGCCACACAGGACTTCTTCAAGCATCTTGCAACAGCTGGCTCTTTCTGTGCCTGGAATTTCATGCTTGGAATACTTATTGCCATTTCTCCCATCCTCCCGTGTCCCATTTTCCGGCTGACCCCCACTTACCCTTTAGGGTTCAGCTCTCACTGACCCTCCTCCTGCCCCCACCTGGTCAACGCCCCCATGACACCCATTCTTTTCCAGCCAAGCCTTCTCTCACTTGGAATATTTGCTCATTTTCTGGCTCCCGCACAACTTTATAAACCGGGCTTGTTCACTGCTCTGCTCCCCAAGGAACAATGCCTGGCACAGAGCAGGACTCAGGAAATATTTTTGAGTGAATGAATGAGTAAATAAGAGAAAAAATGAGCAAATGAACATGTGTGCTAGACCTGTGCTGTGCTTTAGCTGGTGCTATTCTTCTGGCCTCGACCAGCCTCCTCTCTTCTTACCCACAAGCCCCCTGGAGTCCCACTTGCTCTGAGAAGCCCTCCTTGGTGTCTGTAACACAAGCAGACCCCTCTCTTAAAAGCCACCATGAGAAATGTTCTCTGAACGTTACAATGCTTCAGTAAATCCACCGCAGCCCATGCCCACACTCTGCTCTGTGTGGGGAAATCTTGCCTCCCCTGCTAGAAGACAGCTACCCAGGCCTCACACTGTTATACAAAAATGGGGGCCAGATAAGGAAGGTGAGGGATTCACATGCCTGAGAATGAGCTCAGCCACCAGAAGGGCTGACTCACCGTGGAAGGTTTTGAACATGACGTAGCATCATATAAATGTAGCCTAGCCTCCCCTCCTTCCCTGCATTGACTGAACATTCTCTGCCCATACGGGTCAGAGTTCAGTGGTACAGGGGAGGGAAGTTATGCTTAAGCCCTGACCCCTATGCACTGAGTTTATAATCTAGTTACAGCCTAAGACTCAACCATAAGTAATCACCATATAAGACTATCAGCTATGTGCCCAAGAGAACTCCACCTCCAGAATTCCATCTTTATCATCGAACCATCCCAAAGATTGGCATCAAGCCCATGAGGCACCTGGGTGCTCAGTTTTCTTTCTCACTGGGCAGTGTTCTCTTTCACAGCACCATATCCACTGGATCTCCTATTTCCATCTTCCCATTTTATCGTCTCCAGTGGTGGTCGGGGTGGGGGGTGGGTCTTACAGGGGTGTTGCGCCAAACAAAGTACACATTGCTAAAACCATTCCTGGGTGTCTGCAAAATATGCAGTCCCTCGGCATATGCAAAATATGCCAAGGATTGTTAAGGAGTGCTTGAACTTGACAGCCTGCCTCTAGCAAACTCACTCAGTTGGGCAACATGGCCAAACAGCCAGGGAGAAGGTAAATGCAGGATTTTGGAGTCCGAAGGTCTCAGTAAGTTCTTAGAGTCCCTAAGCACGCTTTCAAGATCCTTTAATGGTAAAGGCAAAAGTGTTTTAGATATATATAGAGATCTCTGATATCAGGAAAATGGATGCGTTGGGTAAGGTGACTCTCTGGCACTCTTCAGGGACCGAGACATGGGAGTTGCCAAAGTTTCTCAAATTTTACCACCTTCACCTTAAGCTGCCTGGATGATGAAATATTCTGAAGAGTCTGAATTTCCTACACTGATGAGCTGAGCTATAACCCAGCCCCCCAGCCCACCTCCTGGGTGATCACTAAGGACCATGGGTCAGACTTGCTATGCCCCCACCAACACTTTACAGATCAGAGCACAGCTCCCCTCCGGCAAGGCCACCAGCATCAGGATGTTACTTCACCTATTAGCTGGCAAATGAAATGCCAGGTGGAAGCAAAGTGTTGAAACGAAAATAGATGCATCCCCACCCCGAGGCGTGATGAAATACTTGGAAGAAACCTTCATGGGCGCTTGACACACGCATGAGAGAGCAGAGGAGGTAAGTGCTAGGACTGGGGACACCCAGCTGCAAGGGCTCGACTTGAACCTGAGCGTGCCATGCCTGGCAGCAGAGAGACAGACGATGGGGCTGGAAGGGGTCTTCGGGAAATTACTAGAGCTGCAGGGAGGAAAGCCCAAGCAAGGCAGAATTTGGCAAATAGGTTCAACTTTGGGTGGCCTTAGAGTCTTTACTTTCTGGTCCAATATTCCACCCTAAGCCTCACAGTCCTAGGAATTCTCTAAGACTTCATGGCTAGAAAAAAGCAGAAAGAGAGGTTTGGTCACAGAATGGAGAAAGAGAAGAGTAAAAGGAGGGAGAAAGAAAGAAGGAGAGACAGAGAGAAAAAGGATGAAATCTTTGAGACTGTATCTATAATATTACTGATCTAAAATATATTCAGAGATTCCAGCAGTTTGGAAAAGTTCTTCCCAATGAGTGGAATGGTGTTTGCAAATATATATGCAAGAACACATGTATCTGTGTTTGTGTGCTAGAATGATGTGTGTGAGTGTGTGCACCTGTAGGCATATTTGTCTGTGTACATGTGTGTGTGTGTGAGCATGAGAGCATTTGTGAGAAAGTGTGCATTTGCATGGTGAGTGTTTGCATGTGTGTATGCAGGTGAGTGCACGTGAGTGTGGAAGTGTTTGTATGTACAGACACGTATATGTATATTTGTGTCTGCATCTGTGCAGCATCCCGTAATGAAAACCACCATGGAATAGACCCCAGAAAAGGTGGGATCTTATCCTGATCACCCACATACCAGCTGTGTGACCTTGAGCAAGTCATATCACCACCTCAAGCCTCGATTTTCTCAAGTGTTCTAGTTCCTAGAGCAATGCCTGGTACATAATAATCACTCCAGGGGCCAGCTCCGTGGCCGAGTGGTTAAGTTCGTGCGCTCCGCTGCGGCGGCCCAGGGTTCGGATCCAGGGTGCAGACATGGCACCGCTCATCAGGCCACATTGAGGTGGCTTCCCACATCCCACAGCTAGAAGGACATGCAACTAAGATATACAACTATGTATGCGGGGGGCGGGGGGCGGGGGGGCAGTTTGGGAAATAAAGCAGAAAAAAAAGATTGGCAACAGTTGTTAGCCCAGGTGCCAATCCTTAAAAAAAAAAAGGAAGATTGGCAACAGTTGTTAGCCTAGGTGCCAATCTTTAAAAAATAATAATAATAATAATCACTCCATAAATATTTATTAAATGACTGATTGCTATTTGGGGACAGTGCTGCTGTTTACTTCTTGGGGTTGAGGAGATGACAAAATGAGCAAATATATGCAAAACTACTCTCTCGGTGCTTGGCATGAAATAGAAGCCCAGTACTTGTCAGCCCCTCCCCTCTCAACTTGAGTTTTTTCCCCTGTGGTATTGGAAGGAGGTCAATGAAGGAAATGATGCATAAGGTCACATGCCTCTTGCAGCCTCCTTGCTTGGGCTGAGTAAGTACCACAAACCATCCTCTTAAGCCAATGTCCAGGGGCTTCTGAATGCCCACGATGTTATATATTAGTCAGGCCTCTTCGTCCTGCTCTCAGTCAAAGATTGACAGTAATTCATTTGCAAGAATTAAATGCAAGATTGAATTTTAACGACTCAGACATTTGAGGTGAACTGTGCTTTCAGTGACCTTTGGGGGCAGGAAGCCTGGGGTGAGCTGGTACCCTGATTTTCCACTTGGTGGTATACTTGTGGGTTACAAGCTTGCAAGATAGGAATTATTATCCTCCTCATGCAGTTGAAGAGATGAAAGTTTGAAGAGGTCAAGAATCTGGCCCAAGAGGTCAACTGCAGGGTACCGGAGCTGCCTCCAAACCTGACAAGTGCTATTGAGAAGCTTCAGGAAGGTAAAAATCTGCTCACTTGGGCAGACAGAAATGAGGTCTCTTAAGTTCTGAACCCACAACCATCTCGAAATCTCTGACCAGTCAGCCCCGGTTGAGTATTGGCAGATAGAGCCAGCGCCGTGTGGCAATCAGAAAACTAGTCAGGTGGGACTGGAACGGTGCCTCTGAGGTATTTCACAAACACGGGGAACAAACACATCTGGTGTTGCAATCCTGGCCACCCGGAGCTGCCGCGTTGGCTGTTTTTTGAGAACGGACTGTGGATAAAGAGTTTGAGGGCTGACAGCGCTGGCATGCCTAGGTGGGTGGCCATCTTGGAGACTGCCTCAGCCCTGAGGAGACATGGCTGTTTCAGTCCCCAAACCCCTTACAGGATAGCCAGATAGACTCACTCCTCCCAGTGTGCCAGGAGCTACTCCAGACCCTTTAGCGAAGCCCCCAAGGCCTTCCATGGTCCAGAAGTGACCTGTATTTGCATCTTCTCCCACTACTCCCTTGACAGAACTTCTGACTGGATCCCAAATGTACCTTTTTCTTCACCACCTCCATGCCCAGGAAACAGACTCTCCCTTGCCCTCAAAAGAGCTATTCATCCTGTAATCCTAAGAACAAAAGTTAATTAAGACCAAATCTCTCTTAGTATTTCACAATGCCCTGTGGGATAATTAGTATAACTGGTATGAACCGCTCCATAAATTCAGAGCTCAAATGTGGTCACATTCCACTTATTTTTCCAATTAATCTCTTCAGCACTCACCTCCAATAAGAGCAGGAAGCCCAGCATCTCCCTCCGAAGGTTTCCTCCCTTCCCAATAAATTGTCCCAAAGCCCTGGGAGCAGGCCAGGTAAAACCAAAAATAGGCCCTCTCACACACCAGGCCTGGAGGAACTGGAGTCTGTTCAGCTGACAGTTGCCAGGGACTCTCTCTGCCACGCATTCCTACCACGGCAGAGTGTCGCTGCTGAAACTCACGCCTACGCGGTTTCTTGGATGAGTACAAATGCCGACACTGCGTCGCTGACCCTCAGCCAGGGGCCCCGTGTAGAGCTCTTGAAGCGGAATTCTCCTAATGCATTTTCTCATACTCCAGCTACTTCTCGGGCTACAAGAAGACAGCAGGAAGCACAGTCAGGATTGACTCCATTTCCCACACCTCGCAAACCCCTTTTCCCCGCCCCATGAGCACTTCAGGGACCACGCAGAAAGGGAAACATCTTTTTAGACTCTTCTCTCAAGAGCATGAGGGCTGCTTAGCCTGCATCTTCCCTTCTCAGGGAAGCCGGCCTTGGTGTCTTTCTTGTCCTGCCCGTACCCCCATGTCCCTGGCAACTTCCTCACCAAAGAAGACAACAAAAGCCCAAGATAAATTTCCAGCAGGGCACCTCCTGTGGGAACCTGCGACACCTGTGACATTTGCAGGGCACAAATGGGCCACAAAATGTTCCCAAGCATAGCCAGAGGATAATAATTCTATCTGGGAAGGACCTACTGTCTGCCAGGCACTTTGACACATGTGATGCTGTTTAATTCCAGCAACCCCGAGAGCGAGGCGATGCGAGCTGCATTTTATGGAGGAGGAGAGTGAGAGTGCTGGGGGCCCAGAGCCAGGCAATAAGATGCTGCAGCTCTCCCTCCTGCCCTGGGGAGACGCACAGCCTGCCGCCCATCCCCATCCCCAGTAGTTTACTACAAGTGAAGTCAAACTGAAAGAAACAGCCTGAGCAGCCTGGAAGAGATAAGGGATCGCAAAAGGGCAGCCTAAAGGGTTGTGTGAGGCCAAGGAGAGGCTGTTATCTTGGTGGAAGATGGGGAAGGGAGGTGTTCATTTCAGTCCCTAGAACTCAGCCTAGCACATCGTAGGCGCTCTATTAATACATGTATATTAATATATTATAGTTGCAAATGATATAATGGATACTTGCCCTGATTGCTGCTTAAGCACCTGCTCTGTGCCCAGCCCTGGGGTGACCCAGGGGAGCAGAAAGGCTGATTCCAGCACAAAACCTCATCTCTGAGCTTACCATGAAGGAGAAGACTCTTCTCAATTATTCTGATTTAGTGTTAGAAGAGAAATGTGCTATCAAAAACTAGAGAGGGTGAGAAGAAAGCCCAGGGGAAGAAAATGCCAACTTCCATCTGGAGAAGCCCAGGAAGGCTTCCTGGATGGGGGAGCATTTTAGCTGGGCCTTGGAATATATATAACCATAACAACCATAAACCACTAACAACCGTTGACCACTTGCTATGTGCCAAGCACTATATAAGCCCTTCTCCTATATGTCACTTGGTTTAATTCTTCCAGTAAATCTACAAGGTGGGTACTGTTGGTGTTCCATTATACAGAGGAGGACGCTGAGATGCAGTAATGACAAACCAGTAGTGATGGAAGCAGGGATCGAATCCCAGGTGTATCTGGAACTCACCTACTTAGTCAGAGGTGAGGCTGGGACAGCTGGGGAGAAAGAGTGTGCCTCCTCCAGTGGGAGGGCTCCTCTGAAGTGGACTTTCCAGGAACTGAGCACACACAGGGAGGGGCGGAGGGTACAGCTTATTCCTGTCTGAGAGGCAGTCTCCCTGTCCACTAGTAAACAGCAGCAGAGTGGACAGCAAACTCTAACGAACTAGACAAGACACTCGTGGCTTGCAGAAGAACGATTAAAGAGAAAAATTGCTACTGTTTGCTCCAAAGTGCCCCGAGTGTGAGCATGGTAAGAGGGGAAATGGACTAAATTGCTCATTTTCCCACCCTTGATAGCTACCACTTACTTTGGGCAAGGCATAGGGTAGGCTTTTGCAAACATTATCTCATTTTAATTTTCTTTTTTTTCAGATGTTCATAGCAGCTTTATTAGTAATGACCAAAAACTGGAAACGACTCAACAGCTGAGTGGAGCAGACAAATTGTGCTCCATCCATACAATGGAATACTACTCATCGATAAAAGGGAATGAACTATTGACGTACACAACTTGGATGAATCTCAAAATAATTATTCTGAGTGAAAGTAGCCAGACAAAAAGAGAGTACATGCTGTCTGACCCCATTTCTAGAAAATTCTAGAAAATGCAATCTAGAGTGAAAGAAAGCCGATCAGCAGTTGCCTGGGGATTGAGGGTGGGGAGTAGAAAGGGGCAAAAGAGAGAGATGTCAAAAGTATATAAGCAAACTATTGCAGGTAATACTCATGTTTGTCACCTAGATTGTGCTCATGGTTTCGGAGTGTATGCCTGTGTCAAAACTTACCAAATTATGCACTATAAACATGCAGTTTGTTGTGTATCAATTTTACCTTAATATAGCTGTTAAAATCATTTTAATTTTCATAGAAACACCCTAGTAATTACAGATAATATCCATTGATTGTGAATCACATGCCAGCCATTGTTCTAGATGCCTCTATATGTTTAAACTCATTGGATCCTCACAAGAAGCTCCCAGCTGAGTGGAGCTACTTGAATCACCTTGGCTACACCACATGGAGCAGAAAACTGCCCAACTATTGGGAGAAATCATAAATCCTTGTTGTTTTAAACCACTGTGCTTTGGAGCAGTTTGTCACACAGGAATTGAAAGAGCCCCATATTCTCCACCTTATCTTTTTTCACCACAAACGATTACTCCATAACTCACAGGTGTCAATGTCCATGGCCTCATGGCACGTAAGTGTGCTCACACCTTCATGACTAAGGGGTGACTTCCAACCTAAGGCAAAGGGCAGTAGTGTGGCTTCATTCATTCAGTGTGAGCATCTATCTCTGCCAGGAACTCACTGGGGTCTAGAGACCCAGAGATAGATACAGAGTCCGTGCCCTCAGAAAGCCATGTTTAGGGAAGGGCAGGGTCCCTCTCATTACAACACGGAATCATGGGGTCAATTCATTCATTCACTCAACATCTGTTGAGTACCCACTACACATCGGACTCTGCTGCTCACTTGTGCTAGGGACCAACAAACAAAGCGCAGAACCAAGCCCTCATCCAGCTTACATTTTAGGGGATTTCATTCCAGTAATCAGAGGTACAAGTGAAGCTCAAAGGAGCTAAATGCTGGGATGGGCAGAGTAACAAGTTTTATCCTCATTTTACTGATGAGTATTCTGAGATCCAGGAGAGTTCAGACTCACTCCACCAGTTGTTAGCTGTGTGACCTTGCACAAGTTACTTAACATTTCTGTCCTTCACTTTCCTCATCTATAAAATGAGTTTAATAATTTTACCTATGTCACGGATTATTATAAAGACTAAATGAGTTGATATTTGTAAAGCACATAAAATAATTCATTACACTTATATAAATACTATATTAATCTTTGTTAAGTGAATTTTAGAAACAAAACAAAATAAAGTACACGTGATTAGCCCAAGTTCACAGAACTAGGTAGGTGTCAGTTGAAACTGACTCCTGATCCAGTGGTCTTTCCAGCAGAATAACTGCTTCTCAGCTAAATTTGTGCTTCTAGTTTCAGTGAGAGATTTAAATCATCTGTGTGCTCCCTTTGGACACACACACCACAGGAAGACCCTTGCACATCCCCTAGTCAAAGGATTCAGCAGAAAGGACTCCCAAGGTTCAAATCTCAGGCTCCCCACGGATCACGCGCAGGGGGGAGATTGTTGAGCTGACTCAGGTTGTGGCTAATTTACAAATGCATGTGCCAGAAATCATGCTTACATCCCAGGTGTGTTGAGTAGGACTTGAAGGATTAAAATGCACTCTCCTGCAGATAGCGACTGCCTAGGACTGTGAATTCTCCACAGATATTCCCACCTTCCACTGTCTGGCCATCTAGGATCCACCTCCAGGACACTCATCTGATGAAACTCGGTCCATCCAAGGCAGATAGTGCCCAAGCTCTCTGCAGCTGGCATTGTCCTCCCGTCTGGTGGAAAGCAAGGTTGATGGGAAGACTGTAGTCTCATTGGCAGCCTGGCTTCCATCCACGTACCAACAATGACACAACTCCCTCCTCCGACCAGCACTTTCCAATCTCCATTGAGATCTGTTGGATGAGGAACCAATTTCCATCACAGCCACGCACAGGCGGCTGTGGGTGGGGGTGTGGATGTGATTCTCTTCCTCCCCAAGATCTGGGAAGACAGAGCTCATCTCCTCACCAGCCAGAAGCCCAGCCAAGCATAACAGGGTTGCTGCTAGGGGCCGTGAGGAACCAAGTGGGACATGGCCCAACAGTCGGGCCTGTGAAAGCCACAGTTGTCAGAGAAGCATGCTCATCTGCCCCACTGATGGAATTGTCCCAAAAAGAAAGATTTAACTTGTTTTAGGAACTAGTCAGAGCCTGGCTTGGGCATGCTGCCCATGTATTACGAGAACAAGCGCTGGAAAATGTGAAATAGAGTTATTGCCAAGCAGATCATAGCCTTGGAGCCTGAACTTCAGTGGCCCCTGGTATTCAGCCAGACCCTAATTTCTCAGGACCCCTGACCACTCCCAGTGTGGACAAGCTGACCGGTGGTTCCGGTCGTGTGCTGAGTCCCTGTGATAGTCAGGAGCTGGGGCAAGAGGTACAACAACAAGACCTCAGCCCTCCAGGATTTCTCTGCCTGGAGCCCACAGATAATTACAATACAATATGATGGATGCCGAAATGTGTGCCGGTTCCGGGAGCCCAGAGGGAGGAGAGACTCGTCCTGTCTGGGCAATCCCAGGAGGATTCAGAGGAGGTGAACCATGAGCCTGGCCTTGAAGCGTGAGCTCTGTTCAACCAGCGTTTGTGAAGCACCTCCCGCGAAAGAAGGGAGGAAGGAAGGAAAAGAAGGCAAGGTGATTATTTCGGGAGCACTTACTGTGTGCCTGGCACCAAGCTAAGTACTTTCCATGCATTATTAAATA
The DNA here is from genome assembly GCF_041296235.1 of Equus asinus. Classification (NCBI taxonomy): domain Eukaryota; kingdom Metazoa; phylum Chordata; class Mammalia; order Perissodactyla; family Equidae; genus Equus; species Equus asinus. The sequence continues at coordinate 70,076,731 of NC_091801.1, read as the reverse complement.
TGTTATATTTGATTTCTTCTTCCAAACAACCCGACAGGAGAGGTTTCGTTGACTCTACTTTACAGGCAAGAAACTGAAGCTCAGAGAACTTAAGTACCTTGCTCAAGGTCAAAGCCTTACTAAACAGGGATTAGATCCAGAATCTGAAGGCTTGGAAGCCAGCGCTTTTTCTAGATGACTTGGATAAAAATAACTGCCATTTATCAAGAAACTGCTACTTGCCAAGTCCTGGCGAGGCCCTCTCCAAAGAGGGTCACATGGACTCTCACTGAGCAGATGCTCCCAGTGGAGCCGCCCTTGCTCAGGTTCTTCTCCTGCACAAGAGGCCGTCACCAGGGCAACCGTACCATTCAGCACCCACACCAGGCAGTGTGGAGCAGCCAGCACAATGGCACTGTCCCTTGAGGTCACACCAGTTGTGGTCCTCCTTCCAACCATCCATCCATCCATCCCCACAAGTAAATATGTTTGAAGGCACTTAAGTCCCACTCCCAAAAAGACCCCCCGAGTCCTCTTCACCCTTCCCAACAGGGGGTCATCCAGCCCTTCCAGGGCTTCAGAGACACTGACCACACAGGCCGCTAAGCAATGCAAAAGAAATTACAGTGATGAGTCTTATTAGCTAGCTTTTTAATAAAACTAATACCATTCCATTCAAAGAATTATCCTGTGCCTTGGGAACACATCTTTCTTGCTTTCTTGAGGTTTAAAAATATCCTTCCTTTGGATGACATGATGGTTGTTACAGATCATAGTTTGGTTTTTAATGTCTTCAATGGACAAAATTAAAAGTTGACAACTTTATGATATTGGTTTTCTTGGTTTAATTATGTTTTATCCTTTTGAAGTGCACAGTTCCGTGGTCTTGAGTGCATTCACGCTGTTCTGCAGCCATCACTACCGTCCATCTCCAGAACTTTTTCATCGTCTCAAGCTGAAACTCTCTACCCATTTAACAGTAATACCCCATTCGCTCCTTCCCCCAGGCCCTAGCAGCCTCCACATTCTACTTTCTGTTGCTATGAATTTGACTACTCCAGGTACCCTCTGTAAGTGGAATCATTCAGTATTTGTCCTTTTGTATGTCTCACTTAGAATAATTTTCTCAAAGTTTATTCATGTTGTCCTGTGATGTAGTGTCTCCTTCCTTTTTTTCTTTTTAAAGGTATACTTTTGTGTGTGTGTGAGGAAGATTGGCCCTGAGCTAACACCTGTTGCCAATCTTCCTCTTTTTATTTCTCTCCCCAAAGCCCCAGTGCATAGTTGTATATCCTAGTTGTAGGTCACTCCAGTTCTTCTATGTGAGATGCCACCACAGCATGGCTTGATGAGTGGTGTGTAGGTCCGCGCCCAGGATCTGAACCAGCAAACCCCGAGGCTGCCAAAACGCAGCATGCAAATTTTAACCACTCAGCCAAGGGGCTGAACCCCTCTCCTTCCTTTTTTAAGGCTGAATAATATTCCATTGTATGTATATATCACACTTTTTGTCACTCATCCATCCATGGTGCTTGGTTTAATTTGCAAGTCAGCATAATCCAAAGACCTGGGAACCACTGATCCAGTCTGTGCTCATACTTAGGTGGTGGGACACTTGCTCCTCACCCTACCCAGGGCTTCTTTTTGGGGTTTATATTTAAGCTTAGATAACAAGGAGGGGTCCAATGTAACTGAGGTGGGCCAGTGCAGAATGATTTCCAAGTCTTGGCAGCCTCTCCACACTTGAAGATTTGATCCCCATTTCTGTCGGTCTAGAAGCTCGTTGTTTAGCTAACCCAGAAATGATCAGGCCCTAGAAAAGAGGCTCCAACCACCTACACCCACAGCCACCTTCTGTGTTCATTCCCTCATTCACTCGGATGCGCCCTTAATTCAGATACTCAGGCCAAAATCTTTGGACTCACCTTCAACTCCTCTCTTTTTCTCACACCCCACATCCAAATCAACAGCACGTCTTGTCACCAGCAACTTCAAAGTATAACCCAACCTCTTGTCACTCCACCTCCATCTCCCTAATCCAAGCCACCATACCTTGTGCCTTCAGGGGTCTCCCAGCGTGAGATCTTCCTCCTCACGCCCCTCTTCCCCCAACCCCAGACTGGCCTTCTAAAACGCAAATGTGGTGATGTGATTTCCCCAAAATATCACAGGAACCCACCCAGTTTAACACAATAAGAACAATGAATAAAGTCTCAAAAAACATGTTGCTTAGTGAATGGCTAAACTAGCAAAACAGAAAAGGAATCCCTTAAAAATCAGAAATGATGAGAAAGCTGGAATCCATAAGAGGGAGCAAACGGTGGAACCGACATGTGCCCTGGGTACACGTGATCTCCAGTGGCAAAGAGACAAGGTCTTAATGGATCTTGTGCACTGGGGAGAAAGGCCATGGTCGAAAGCAGAAGAGAAGGCCCAGGGCCCTCCAAGATGGGAGGTCAGACTGGAGAGTCCCATAAAAAGTCAGAACCCCAAGAATGACAACCTCAGTGGATGAACGAGGAATAAAAATTCACTCCACAGAATGAGACTTGCTGCTCTAGCTTTGGCTCTGGGTGAAGCAGAATCAAAGAGAAAAACTATTCCTTTGAGAATTCCTAAACACAAGCCCAAATTCACAATGTTTGGGGCCATCATTCATATCTCCTATATGGCCCAAAACAAGCCAAACAAACTCAGATACCTAGCAGAAACACACCACACACACTCCCTGGAGGGGTACAGGATAAAGCTAAGCCTCAAAGAATTACCACAGATATTGTTTCAAGGAACAGAAGCTCACAATCAAGAATCATAAACACCCAAAAAAACAAATCTTCCTAAGTGAGAGTCAGCGGAATCAGCAAACTGTGACGTCAGCCCCACAGAGACTGCAGATGTTGGAATTAATAGATACAACATATAAAGCAATCATGTAGATAAGGAAATGAAAGAGAGAATCAGGCACACGATAAAGGAATAAGAGACCAAGCAGGCGTATTTGAAAAAGAACCAAATAGAACTTCTAGAAATGAGCAAGCATAATAATTAAAATTAGAAACCTGATGGACTGCTGAAACAATATATTAACACATCTGAAGGGAAAATTAGTGAAAATAAATCTAAAGAAATTATCCATACTGCATAAAAAACAGGGTGGATAGAATGAGAGGGTCTAACATATGTCTAATTGGTGTTGGGAAGACGCTGTGACAGATAATAGGGAAGCACCTGAATTTGAATGTATCAACCTGTTGTTCAGCCTCCAACAGCTTCTCTCACTCTCGGGAAAACTTCAAAGTCCCTATCACAGCCTACGAAGCCAAACATGGCCTGGCTCCTGACTACTCCATGCTGGCTGTCTGTTCTGGAATGCGCCAAGCATACTCCCACACCAGGGCTTCTTCCAAGAGACTTCTCCCCCCAGAACCCTGCATGCCTTACTTCCTCCCTTTATTCAGATTCCTGCTTCAACCAAGTCTCCTCTGAAAGGCCACCCTTGACCACCCAACCGAGCACTGTCCCTCACCCTCACACTTGCCCTGCTTTATTTTGCTTCTCAGGATGCATAATACTAATTTTATATTATACTTCCATTTGCTTATTTTGTGTTGTTCCTCTCCCCAACATGTAGGCATATGCCTTGCACTAAGTAGATACTCAGTGAATATTTTTTGAAAGAATTAATGGATAAATGAAACACATACTTACCTATGGTGTGATCAGTGCTACAGGGATGCAGAGATGGGTGACGCAGAGGCTCTGAGTTGCCTGCCATTATCCACCCTCCCTTTCTCCCTTAATAACACAATCCTAGGGGAAGCAATGGGACCAGCTGATAACCTCTATTTCCCAGGCACCCTTGTAGAGAGATGTGACCATTTGGCTATATTCTGGCCAATGTGGTATAGGCATTCTTTGTTAGGTGGTGCTTCCAGGAAAATTCCTAAAAAGGATGAGTGGACTCAACTCGGGGACCTGATATATCTTTCTCCCTCCTCCTGCTTGCTACCTGGAATTTGGACATAACAGCTGGGACTGCCATGACCATCTTACAACCATAAGTCAATCCTGAGGATGGGATGGCTAAGGACGGTAAGGCAGACAGGTGAAAGGAGACTGGGATATCAATGATATCACACAGCTATCATTTCAGGCCCGTCTTCCTATCCCAGACATCTTTTAGCAGAGAAAAAACTAAGCCCCTATCTTTCTTCAACTATTACCTGCTAAAGGTGCTTCTCAACTGATACCATGAGTAAGAGTCAGCCCCTGACTTCAGGAGATTACAGCCAACAATGGGATTCAGACATCCTCAGTGACCCCCAGGGCAATGGGCTGGCCAGAAACTCAGCAGCGTCAAGTATCTTGCTCAGCATGGGACTTCGTGGGGAGAAGGAGAGCACTGGTATCTCCCTAAGGAAGGATTGGGTCATCAGCTTGGCCTTTCATGCTCGCAGATTGTTGGGTTAAGCAAGGACTGTCAGTGTGAGGGGTCAAACCACGGCAATTTCTGTTCCTTCTGGAGTGACCCAGTGGGGGAAATGTCACATATTCTTACGACGTGTCACTGGTCAATTGGCACGCATTCACTCAGCACCATCTCTGTGCCTAAGGTTGTGCTAGGCGCTTTGGGGGGAGGTACAGGGAAGGGCAGATGTAGCTCCTGTCCTCAGGGAGTTTACACTCACAGGTATGCACGAACTCTTATGTTTGGGAAGATCCTTGGTGGGAACCTTGCTTTCCTGGCCTCATGTTTCTGTGGAGAGGGACCTTATCCAGGGTAACACTTCCTGCCTCACTTCCCCACGAGGCTCACACCTTGTGAGAGGTGGAACCACTTATCTGATCAACAAGTTCAAGAGAAGAAACAGATATGCCCTTCTGGGTTCTCTCTCTTTAGGACCTGCCTGTAGGATCATGTCCATGTGGCAGAAATCTGGGGATGTCCAAGTTTCCATGGTTGGGGTGGGCAAGTCTGTCTAACTCTAGGGAGCAGCATTAAGAAACCCATTGGTTGTGATCACACAACTGTTCCACATTCTTCAACTCATCTTTTATCAGTAAAAAAAAAGAAACAAAGTCCTTTTTGTTTTTCTCCATCTCTCTTTTGTTTCTGATTTCAGGAAGAAAAGAAATGAGATTGTTTTTGACCCCTCGAGATAATTAATGCTGGTGGCCGTTTTGAACAATCCCCAAATCCAGCATCTTAACGCTATACAAGTTTTATGTCTCATCTCACAAAGGCAATAACAGTGTTTCTGGTCAAGAGGCTCTGCTGTCGAAGAGGGACTCAGGGACCCAGTGTCTCCACCACTAGGTGGCTTCCAAGTCAATCTGGGATCCTCCAACCATGAGAGATGGAGAAAGCCTGGAAGATCACGCTGGGGGGTATTTTATAGTGTAAACGGCCAGGCCTGAAAATGTCACAGATCACCTCCACTTACATTCCACTGGACAAAGCAAGTCACAGGGTACCTCTTAGAGCCAAAGGATGCTGGGAAATGTGGCTTATCCGTGTGCCCAGGGAGGAAAGAAGTGAACGTTGGTGAACTTCAGCATTCTCTGCCATGCCCCAACATGGCCTAACCCCTTCATCAGGAAGATGACAATTTTGAGAATCAAAGCGTGAGACCAAGTTGCCTAAAGCACAGCCATTTAGCCACAGAGCTCGGAGGAAAATTGGGCATCACAGAAACTAGACAGTGTGTGTGGAAGGGGGAAGGGTGAAACTGAGGGCCTTGAACCCAGGTGAAGCATCTGCCCTGCCTCAGGGAGCAGTGAGTTCCCCGTCACTGGAAGAAGTCAACTAGAGGCAGATCATTGATGGAGTCATTAAGAAGCAAATTTTCCATCAGACAACTGGATTACATCAACGATTCCCACACTTTTTATTCTCAAGGGGCTCTTTCATAATTTTTCCCTTTGGACTTCATGTTTTGAAAGATTTTGTCTAACAAACAAACTGTACTTATTGAGTAATAACAAATACATTTCCCCATTTCTTCTTCATCAAGGATGTGTGTGTGTGTGTGTGTGTGTGTGTGTGTGTGTCTAGTATCTACAACTGGATGTGCTCACTTTGGGCACCATGAATGCCATGGTTTTGATCTGTTAATTGTATTCCAGAAATGCCTAGGATGTCAACAACAGCCAATATAAACATTTGACACGCTGCGCTGATGAGTTAATTCCAGCTGAAGCAAAGAATCTAAGAGTTTCGTTACCCCTATCATGGGATAAATTAACAGTTTAAAAGAGATTATTGAAAAGCACCCCAGACTCACAGTACTATTTAGGATTCTGGATGACTCACTTGCTTCTTCACTCCAACCCCTTCATCCCCCCGCAAGAGACAGTGTTGGGGTACTCTTTGTCCCCCCACCGAGTAGGAATCTTCTCAAGGACAGGGACCCTGTCTCCATACTCCCATTGTCTAGCCCAGTGTTGAGTAGTTGCTCAATAATTACTCATGAAAAATAAAATTTATGAATGAATGTGATGATCTCCATCTTTAGCTTTAAGGTGAGGCCGCCAGATCAGAAGAAGACAATCACCTCTGAGCTTGACGGTTGCCATGATCAGGAAGGCAAAGTCCAAGGTCAAATATCTGGGTGCGGGTCTCCCATCCCCAGCAAAAAGTCTTTGCTGTATATACCACTGAAGTGAACTTCCGGGAGGGCAGAAACCCTTTCGCTCCTCTCTGAATAGACGGAGCCTATCTCAATGCCTGGTACACAGTAGCTCCTTAATAAGAGATCAGAGGGCCTCTCTGTCTGGTATCAGTTTCCTTCTCCAGCCCCTCCTTCCCTTCTGTGCCTCCTCCCTCCCTCCCTTCCTGCCAGTGCTAACACCCCCAACCCCTTGCTTATGTCCAGACCTGGCGCAAATTCTCAGGACTGCCCTGCATGTGGAATAATTAATTAAGGGTGTGCCTGAAACCACAGGGTCACTTTAGAGCTCATAAAATTCCTAATTTGGAGCTTAAAAATAGCTTTTTGGCGATATGTCCCTGAATCTGTGAGGAGGATTTATCCTGTAGTTTGTTTTTTATACTCCACTTTGTTCCACCAAGCCTCTGAGTGGGGAATGGTGTGAGCTGTGGCCTCTCCCCCGCCCTTCTTCAGGCCTGGTGCTCACGTTCTTGGTAGTAATGAGTGGTCCTCCATCCCCCAACCCTTGATCCCCAGAGCCATTGAGAACACAGCCTCTCCCACAAGCAGGAAGACCAAGACAGCAGGGCCATGGGAGATGGCCTCACCCCTTGCCCTGTTTTTGTCCTTCGGAAGGCTTATCCCATCTATGAATGCATATTCACCCATGTGAATAGTTGTTTATTTTCTGTCTCCCCACTAGAGTGTAAGCAAGGACCACATCTGTTGCCACCACTGCATGCCCAGTGCCTCATACAGAGCCTAGATCACAGGAGCTCTTCAACATAAGCGACAAGCGGATGCACAAACGAGTGATTACACGAACTCTGCTCAGTTCACTAAAGGATTGTTTAGACCCCTTTGTCCTTCCTGCTTTGCTCCAAGGAAGATCATGATGCTCTGAAATAAATACTGCACTGGACCGGAGGAAACCCAGGTTTTATCAACCAGCTGGGTCTTAGTCATGTGACCTTGGGTAGGTCAGCAAACCTCAACAAGCCACACATTCCTCACGTGCACAAGAGAAGAGGGTGAGGTAGACCAGTTGTTAGCAAACTGTGCTCTCCAGAGCCCCTTTCCCCGGCAAATCTCCCCACCCCCAGGACCTCTGCCCAAACAAGGGAAGGCTGGCTGGGTGGGAACCCAGGCCCCAGTCTGCTCTCTACCCAGCAATTCTATTTTAGCTGCAAAATCTTTGTCTCCCGGTTTTGTTGAAGTGGAAAGACACCCATGATAAATTGTGCAAGTCAAGATGCAGAATAATGTTACAATATGCTACCTTTTGTGATATTTTTAAGAACCTATTTACACGGGTATAGATGACATACATGGAAAATTGTAGTAACGAATACATAAGACTATTGAAGGTGACTGCCTCTGGGAAGTAGAACCCAGAGTCTAAAGTGGGAAAAAATTATTTTTTCCTTGGTATATCCTATTTGCTTTTGAATTTTTACAATGTGCATATGTTATTTCCATAAAGAAAATTAATTTGCAGGTTTATTCACCTATAAATGAGCTCAATTAATTTTAATAGAATATGTGCCATAGATATAAAGTCTATTTGTAAATTCACTCAATTAACATTGAATAAGATTGTATTATGCCTCAAGCAAGTGCTAGGCACTGAGATTATGTACATCTATAAAGGAAACTAACATAGAGACCCTGCCTTCTAATAGCTCATCATCAAGTGAGGGAGTCAGCCAAGAAAATGTTTACAACAGGGAAAAGTCAGTGTCGTGATTGAGAAAAGCCCTGAAAACTATAGGACCATAGAGGGTGGCACCTAACATAGATGGTAGGTTCAAGAAGAACTTCTGGAGGAAGTGCTATCTCCAGAGGGTTTTGAGGGATAAATAGAAGTTAATTACAAAGAAGAAGAAAGGGGAAGAGCTCTTCAAGCATAAGGAATAAAACACATCCAGCACATGGGACAAAATGGAAGGATGGGTAGTTTCGACCACAGCAAACACACACATTGACTACTTATGGATATTAAAAGTGCTCATGATGACATAGGATGCAACCACTAAAAGCAAGAGGTAGCCCTATTGGAACCAAGAGTCAGTCAGGTAAAGTAGTTTAAAGTGTGGCCTTTGGAGCCAGATATTAGATCTGGTTCTGATCTTGCCTCTACCACTCACTAGCTGTGTCATGTTCCTTGACTTCTCTCTGCCTCATTTCCTCCCCATAAAATGACAATAATAATAGTACACTCTCCATTGGGGTCTAGTGAGTATTACAATGAAACAATGTATTCAAAGCCCTTATCCCATTGCCTGCCACAAACTAAGCCTTGCATTCAATAAGCGATGGTTATGCTTCCATGGACTGATGTCTAAGATATATTAAGGGGTGGGGGGAGAGCAAATTTATTTTTATCTTTATGGTCTTATCTCACTTCAGCAGGGACTTTGCTGTTTTGTTCACCAATACGTACCCTTCAGTACAGAGGTGACATCCCATAGGTAACTGTTGAATGAATTAATTCCTGTAAAATATATACATGTGTGTGTATGGCATTTGCTAGAATACACATAGAAAGAGAACCTGAAAGGCTATATACCAAACTCTTAATGGTGATTATTTGTGAAATGGCAGGATTATGAAGGGTTCATCTTTCTTAAATTACACTTTCCTCTAACACATATTTTACAAGCCTGATACCTTGTCAAAAGCAGGATCAAGTAATAAATTTCAAATGCGAAACAAGAAAAAAAGTAAATGTTTTAATTGTTCATTGGCGCCCTCACAGTCAATTCATGGATATACCGTATGATGTATCTCCAGTCTTCTAACAGAGAAAATATCATCACTGACTGTATGACTTGATCTGTTCTTAATTAAGAATCATGTGGTAAATTGACTTCGGCCTCTGCCCCCATCCTGGAATCCCACACTGTCTCTGGGCAGGGCCCTGTGACATCTTTTGGTCAATGGAAAAGTAGGAAACGTGGCCAAATCAAAGGCTTGAAAAGCGTTTGCCCACTAGGGGTCTCAGAGCCCTGCCACCGCACGAGGAAGCCCAGGCTAGCCTGCTGAATGATGAGAGACGAGCAGCCCACACCCACCACCAGCCAACAGCCACCCAACCGTCAGATGCGTGAGTGAGGCCATCCGAGACCACACAGCCCCGCCAACCACAGACATGTGAGCCAGCGCAGCCAAGATCACCCCAGCCCGACCTAGACCAGAGGCCACGGGTGGAACCACCAGGTAAACAGACAGCTGTTATTTCAGGCCACTAAGTCTCAGGGGGGTTTGTGGCTTGTCACGCAACAGTAGACAACTGATACAAATTATTTTAGTCACATGGCCCCTAAACAAAGTGCTGAACTGTGTGTGATTTTTCAAATGAAAAAAAAAGTAAAGATTTTGCAGCAAAATCACCAACTAGCTGCAAAGGGCCTTTTTTTTTCAATGAAGGCATATCAAATTGAGAGCTGCCTTTTGAGAAGGACCACAGACACTCACAAGAATCTTATAATGTTTCATATATTATGTAATATTTTTATATATAATATTTTACGCCTTATAATATAACACTAAGGGCTCTAGCTTTCTGACCAGGTGAAGCTCACCCTGGCATAATATTTGTTTGACTTCCTTTTGAGATCATGCAACATGTAGTAGTGAGGGATTGATTAAATTTCTTGAGACGTGTATATATGTTTACAATGAAGTCATTTCTTGAAAATCCCCCTGAGCATTTCTTTTTGGACGTTCCTGAAGCATGAGGAGAGGGCATCACCCCACTAACAAGACCATCTCTTCCAGGTGGGTCTCACATTCACCTCCGTCACCTCATTTGTTCCTAACAGCATTTCTGAAGATAAGTGTGATTATTCCAACTTAACAATTCAGGCAAGGAGGCACAGAAAAGTTAAGCCACCTGCTCAAGGTCACGCAGCTCATAGTTGGCAGAACTGGGACTCGAGGCCAGGTCTTCTGCGTCCAGATCTCTCTCTTTTATCACCTTCCTGTACCTGCTCTGAGATACTTTTAAAGTTGGTGAAGTTAAATGGGTTTACACTGAGCCTCCACGAATCAAAAAGTAATAGCTAACATTCACAGAGCGTTTGCTGAATGCCGGGGACTGTTCTGAGCATTTTATGTATACGACTTCACTTCATTCTCACAACAAGCCTGTGAGATGGGTACTCTTATTATCCCCATTTTACTATATGCGAAGGCATATGAATGACGTGACCAAGATCATACAGCAGGAAGGACAGAGCCAGGATTCAAACCAGGAAAGATTGCTCCAGAATCGACACTCCTCCACCGAGAAGTGACACTGCATCGAGACCCACCATCCCGGTTTGCTGGGCTGAGAGGCTTTCAAGGATGGCAGACTCTCAGTGCTAAAGCCAGGACAGTCCCGGGCAAACCAGGACAGTTGGTCACCCTAGCTTGGACAGAGGTCCCAAACCAGGAGGTCTCAGGCCACCTCCAGCCCATTCTGTTTGGATCACACAGTATTTTGAAATAAAACTGAGCCAACATTTAAAAACCAGGAAGCATCCCAGTAAGAGCCGTATTTTTGGCATTTCTTGAAACTTTGAGAGATCAGGTCTCCTGGGTGTGCATTCAGATGTGGTGACAATCGGCCAGCCACAGCTAGAAGCCATCGGGCCCTGTTGTCCTGGCGACAGCTCTCCTCCATCCTCTGCGGTCCCCACACACACACACCAGGTGTCCCGTGTGCTGACCCCAGCCTGTTGGGCACATTTCCGTGTTGACTGGACGTTGCGTGCGTTTTTGTGAGCGCGGGACCCAGCTTAGAGCAGGGCTTCTGCGTCTTTAAGTCACCTGGGGAACTTTAAAGGTGCCCAGGACGCACCACAAAATCAGAATCTCAGGGAATGGGTCTCGGGCAGCAGAGTGTTTCAAAACTCCCCGGATTCCACCGTGCAGCCAAGTTCGCACACTACTCAAACTTCCACATGCACATGAATCCGCAAGAGCTGATGCAGGTTCGGATGCAGTGGGTCAGGGTGGGGCCTGGGAGCCTGCATTTCCAATGTGCTCCGAGGTGATGTTGACGCTGTATTTCCAGGGACCACACATTGAGAGGCAAGGGGCCAAAAGACAGCGCCTCATTAGTGTGTGCTCTTCCCTACTGAGCTGGCGGGCCTCCACAGCTCCCGTCTCCTTGGAGACGTGTCAACACTTTGAGCAGCGAGGCCCAGAGAGGGGCAGTGAGCAGCCCCTGGTCACACAGGGCCGCAGGAGCACCCAGGTCTCTGTTGTTTCCCAACTCACAGCACTGCCTCCGCCAACAGGCAATTTCACCCTCCCTCCATCCAAATCATAGCCCCCTCCTAGCTCGCTTGGTGAGGAGAGGCTAGGGGGAAATTCCCCATGGACAAGTCTGCTCTTGTAGAATCCGCTTCTGGATGAGGTGGGTGGCAGCTCCCTGTGGAAAGGGTCCAGGGACAGGTAGAGCATCCAACGTGAGACAGCAGGCTTGTGAAGGGAGGGGAAGGCTGATGGAGGGATGGAAGCTCACAGGCAGAGGACAGATGAGGGCACCCAGGGTCCTGAGTCAGAAAGCCTGTGAGCTCAGACCAGGGAGGGTGAGTCAGAGGGTGTGTAGTGGAGGGAACTGCTCCCTGGCCAAATATGGGGCTCTGCTTTGCTCTGTCTTGCCATTCACGCTGCCAGAGGCCAAAGGCTGGGTCAGCGCCACATGAGAGCAATGTCCCGGATGAAGAGAGGACCTCTTCCCCACTCTGCTGACCCCGCTCCTGCTCCCTGGCCAATGCACGGCCTGGGCTTTGCACTCTCCCGGTACCTTGTCAACTCCTCCACTGCACGTCTGCTCTCCCCACGTCATTCCATGCAGCACCAAATAGCGAAGTAATCATGACACATTTTTGACACAGTCGTTTTGTCCTCACAGCGTCCTGCTCTGCTGTCATACCCCCGAAGGACTGGAGGCTCGGGAGAGGTGGGGAGGTAAGAGACAACGTCTTGCTTTTCTTTCTATCCCCCCAGTGCTACCCACAAAACGCGGGACAGGGTAGACGTGATTAACTCTTTGTTAAAGAAATGAATTACTGTGTGTGTTTTGTGTGTATGTGTCATTCTCTGCGACTAGACTATTCATTCCTTAAGGAAATAGGAACTTACACAGCACGCCTTATGTACCAGGCACTGTTCTAAAAATCTTTTCATATTAGCTCATTTAATATGAAGATTGATTCATTTAATCCTCACAGCTCTGTGAGGAACATACTATTATCATCTTCATCTTACAGATGAGCAGCCTGAGGCCCAGAGAGTTTAAGTAACTTGTCCAAGCTCACACAGCCGGTTAAGTGGTAGAATCAGGATTCTAACCCCAACAGTGTAGGCTCAAATTCTATGCTCCTAAGGAGATTGATTTATTTCGGTGCCTCCGATGCCAAGCGTGGGGCCTGGCACATGGTAGGTAGTAATAACCCTGTGTCGAGTAAATGAATAGAATAATTAATTTATTAATTACTGTGTGTGTTTGTCTCTCTCATTAGACCCTAAATTTTTCAAAAAAAGTATTAGTCTTGCCAATGCCTCCCAATACCCTTGATAAATGGTTTAAGAGAGAATACATTAAAGAATGGATGTTCCCAAATGCCTGCATGTCTGGAGTGTGATCCAGAGAAACTGGACAGCTGAGGTTTTCAGACTTTACTCAGACGGGCCCAACCAAGAGTCGGGGCCAGCTTCATGGCTTTGAGACCTGAACAGTCACACAGGGCCACATGCTTGGAAAGGCCCCCCAACTTGGCTCAATGTTCTACTGTCACCATCTCAAAATTCTTAATTTCTGAACAAGGGGCCAAGGAAAAGACATCCATCTGGGACATCCGTCTTCCCCTTGACCCTCGTGTTTTTATTTTGCACTGAGCTGCGCAAATGTTGCAGCCCGTCCTGCCAAGAGAGAATAAAAACCCGTGAAGTTGCCTAGAGGAGGGGAAGGGACCCCAGGAGCGCTGCACTCATGACCTCCAGGAGTGAAGTCTTGGTCATGGCGAACAGTCAGACAGTGGCTCTCAGGCTCAGCAATTCCAGCCCAGGTGTGGTTCCTGAAGGGTCATTTGGATCTTATCACCCCTCCCCACAAGCCGCCCCTGGGGCACCGCTGGTCCCCAGACTCCAGCAGCTTCAAACCATTGCCCAGGCCAGCTTCCTCAGCCTTCACCCGCGCCAATCGCTACACTGATAATGCCTTCATGTGGGGGAACTCGGACTGCAGGCCGAGCGCCGGGCTAAGTAAGCTCTTTTCTTTCGTCTGATGCTCATAACCGCCACCTGGTGAGATGGGTTTTAGTGGCCCTGTGGTACGCATCTGCGATTCCAAGTTAATAAGAAGCAAGATCAAGTGCAAATAAATGATTCCAAGGCCCTTGTTCTTGACCAGTGGCCCCTCCTGCCCCCTCACTGTGTTAGGCAGGCCCTCTTTCTCTCTGCCTGGAAAGCCTTCTCCCCAAACCCTGTCTTCCCTCTTACCTCTCCTCCAGCCACGCAGCTGGGAAGTGGTAGAACGAGGATTCCAACCAGGCAGTCCGCCTCTGATTTCTGCTTTTAACCACATTTGATATATTTACTCTCTCTTAACCCACAGAAATGTGGACCTGCAAGGAACTCTAGCCTCAGCTTCCTTATCTGAAAAATGGGAGCAATAAATAGACCCACATTGCAGACTTGCCTGAATTAAACGTAATGACAGATGTCAAAGTACTTTTTAACTATCCATAGGTCTAAGCAGTTATTTTTAGTAATCATCAGTAGTGAAAGTAAGGCTTATTAAACCTGGTGCTAAGGAAACAAAGGTCGTTAGCTCCCACCCCCTTCACTTCAGTCTAATCCAAGGCCAGCCACGCCTTGGCCAGTCACTGGTCAGTAAAGGATTGAATATGATGCATTCCTGTGAACCACCAGGATTTCTCCTGCGTTATCTTCAAATCCTGACTCTGCCACTTCTAAGCTGTGTGACCCTGGGCAAATCACTCCACCCATCTGAATGCTGGGTCTCTCATCTACCAAGTGGGGTTAATAGTAATAGATGTGTTGCAGTGTGGTGTAGAGTGCCTACACGGTGGTCACGAAGTGGTACTTGGTGTTATTCTTAGAAAAACTCTCATACACACAAGATTCCCTCTAAAGCAGCAAGCGCCTGATCAGCATCTTGCTCCTTGTCATGGTTAATTGGATGCGTCAAGTGGACTGGGCTGAGGGATGCCCAGATTGCTGGTAAAACATTACTCTGGGTGTTTCTGTGGGAGTGTGTCCGGATAGGGTTAACATTAGAATCGGTAGGCTGAGTAAAGATCGCCCTCATCAAGGCAGATGGGCATCATCCAACCATCTGTTGAGGGCGGGAACAGAACAAAAATGTGGAGGAAGGGCAAATTTGCTCCTTCTGCTTGAGCTGGGACATCCGTCTTCTCCTGCTCTTGGACATCAGAGCTCCTGGTTCTCAAGCTTTCAGACTCAGGCCATAACTTACACCGTTGACTTCCCTAGTTCTCAGGCCTTTGAGTGTAGGCTAGAATACACCACCAGCTTTCCTGGGCCCTCAGCTTGCAGAGGGCACATCACGGGACTTCGCCTCCGTAATCACATAAGCCAATCCCTCATACTAAGTCTCTTGCTAGATATCTATCTATATCCTAATGGTTCTGTTTCTCTGGAGAACCCTGACTAATCCACTCTTACAGCGTATGCCCCGGGTGCTCCCTTCCCGCAGAAGATGTACCACATTCCCAGAACATGGCTGGGCACTCTACCGATAAGTCCTAAATAAGCCAACTTTCTAAACCTCTCAGCTTGCCCAAGTCTGAATGAACACACAACATTCCCCACAGCTCTCCCCACGCCTTCCCCTCCCTTCGCCTCCTCTTCCTGTCAAGCTGGCTGGTCTGCCCTGGGAGTAACTGGCTGCCTTTGGATTCCACTCCTGCCCCCACCAATCCTTCACCTCCACAACCAAGTTGGAACTTTCTCTTCTGGTTTTTAATCTTTGCAGAAAGGACAGAGTCTGAGGGCGTGACCAGGGGCTGGGTTGCGGGATGCGGTAGAGAGTCCATTTAGAGTCGGAGCTTCCCTATTCTCCATCTCCTCTCTCCCCCAGCCACATGTTTCAAAGGAAAAGAAAACCATGCACCTTAGAACCCAGCCCCCGCTGTGCTACCTCTGTGACCTTGGGCAAGGGACATAACATCTCTAAGGCACAGCTGACTGGGGACAATAACGTGTCAATCTGGCTGGGCTTTGGTGGGAATTAAATGAGACAATCCTTTCAAAGAATCTAGTACCGTTCCTGGCACATGGTAACTACTCATAAATGTAACTATTTTGTTGTTGTTGTTGTTATATGAAATCAGTTCCAAATTGTGAAATGTATGTCGCAGTTTTATTTGACCCATGACAGCATTAACATAATTTTTCATCACCATAGCAAATAAAACTATGAATGTATCAGCATGAGTCAAATGATGGTGACATTTCAACAGGCCTAAATGGTGTTCTGCCCATTGTCCCATCACACTTCTTTTTAATTCCTGTCAGCACTCTGCATCTTTTAGCAAAATTTTTAAAAATTAAAAACCTTCCTCTCTATAGACGTTTGTTATTTTAGGTGTGATAAATTGTCATTTCTCCCCTGATACCTGTAATTATTTGAAAGCCTGTGAAATCATTCTTCACAAAACTTGCTGAAAGCTTCCAGGGCAAACCAAATGGTGGGGCAGATAAAAGCAGTGTTGAATGAGAGCAAAGGTCATCATCAGAGGTAACGCGTCAGGGGACACCTGGGACGAATCTGGAAGCAGGATACAGTGTTATCTACGGTTGAGAGCTTGCATATGATTTGAAATTTATAACCTAAGAAACAGCTGCATGGGATCAACCAAAATGTACTTTCGAAGTACGGAGAGTTCAGAGTGAATTACAAAGTGTAAAGACTCTAGAAAACACATTTTTGAAGGCTAGAGTTCAATAGCATTCTACTCCTCGGACTGACTGTGCTGCCAGGAAGATTCAGCAGTGGGAAAGGGGATTTTCTACTTCTATTGGAGAAAAAAGCTGAAAATTTTCAGAAGATACGAGAGAAGTAATATTGCGATTATGGAGTTAGTATTTATTTGTGGTGAAACCATTGGGAGAAAAATATCACCTGCTCAGCAAAATAAGTTGAAGGAACAAGAACAGGTTTTTAAAAGTAATAGTTTAAATCAGGAATCAAGAAATTAGGACCCAGAGGTCAAATCCGGCCCTCAATCTGCTTTTGTAAATAAAGTTTTATTGTCACACAGCCATGCTGATTCATTTACATATTGTATCTGGCTGCCTTTGTGCTACAATGGAAGAAGTAAGAACTTGTGGCAGCTACTTTATGACACACAAAACCTGAAATATTTGCTCTCTGGCACTTTACAGAAAAGCTTTGCCAACCCCCGATTTAAAACATGAATCTATGTTATCTGGAAAGCAAAACAGTATTTGGGAGTATGTTTGAAATCAGAGTAAATCATGACAGGAAAGAAAAACTTCATTCCACAAATATTTAATAAGTGTCTACTGCGTGTCTAGCTGTGCGAAAGAAACAAAAAAACAAAGACAGAAGTCCCTGCCCTGAAAGAACCTACCTGGACTGAAGAACTTACCGGTTGGTCATTCTAAAAGTGCACATATTTTTTAAATGAAATCTTTAAAAGAACAATGAAGAATGAAATGTTTCAGGGCGTTAAGAATGAGATCAGTGTTTCCTCCGCTTAGTTAAAACATATGTGATGAACCGACCACCAGGGCAATGAAAGACTTGTCAACTTGTGCAAAAGAGATCCAAGAAGACCTGGAGGCCCAGCACGAACAAAGAGAGGCTGTTAGGGCTCATCAAGGTTGAAGGGAACACTGGAACCAATTTGCCCAGGGTTGCAAACACGGATTTGCTGCGAGGAGTTGATCTAAATAAAATTCTTGGCTAGGCCTATCATCATGCTGCTAACAGGAGCAGAAAATTGAATGAATTTGCAGCAATGCTGATAAAAAGAGAGCAAAGCATTTCAGACGCACATGGTTACATCGAGGTCTGAGATTCAGTAGTAATAAGCTTTGATTTGTGAGGGAAGAAATGAAAGAACTCCAAAAAACTCTCAATATTATCAATTCACGCATCTGAGAAGGCTGATGATTTTTCAAAGCATTTCCAGGCAGCGTGCAGGAAGCTGTGCTGCTCCCTGGAAATCTCTGGGGGCTGTCCACTGTCGCATTTTCTGTTCACTGGGGTTTAATGTCCTCTCAAAGATTATAGACTTTAGGAAATCGATTCTTAAAAGATCAAGTGTCTGGTGAATTGAGGGTGGTACTGAGATTAATTTCCAAATCTGAGTTTATCTTTTGTTTGAAAAGTATCATGTGTTAAGTATTCCAGGAATTCTTTTAAAGAGCTACAAAACGAAATTATCTATAATCACTTCTTTTTTTTTTTCTTTCTTTCTTCATTATTTATCATCTGAGTAAAGCAACAAACCTTTCAAATCTCTTTAGGACAGAGTAGAAGAATCATGCCAAAAAATAATCAGAGAAGGTTTCATAGTTAAGAAATCATCCTTTTAAATGAGTAGAAAAAAATCCTGGAAAAAAAAGATCTCAGGAGTTTAGATAGTCCTTTGCTTTTTCTTTCAGAAAACAATGATGTTTATTACCAAGAATCAGATTCTAAGTTCCTAAATTTAAATCTATATTTTAAGAACGTGAGCACAAAAATAATTTTTTCGACATTTTGTATATGTATATGCCTGTATATGTACATATAAGAATAAACCATGAAATGAAACAACCGGCAAAACTTTTCAAGAATATAGATGTACACACGATATACATATGGCCCCATACTTTCATTTTCCTAAGAACAATGCAAAATTTAATTTCCCTTATGCTTGCATCAATGTAACCAATCCAGCTTATTCCACATGGTCTTGATAACAATGCTGCTGACGTCTTGAGCCACTGCATTTTGCTCCAATTCTTCCAATTGCTAGAGCAAGAATGTTTTTTCTTGTTCCACAGCATCTTAAAACATACTGGCAAGTGCGCTAGCCCTTGATGGTTGTTAAGAACGACTTGGTAACCAAACTGATGGACTGGTAAAGAAGGAACCGGTGGTGTTTGGAGAAGTTGGCCATGCAAGACGAGAGGCAGGCAGTGATTTACGGACACAGTCCCACCTTCCAGAATTATCCACTCCAGTTGGTGGACTGTCGTGGCCGACATCCAAATCTGAACTCTTCAGTTTTAAGGCACGCTACCCTGATAACAATTGGACACTGTTCCTAGGAGAGGGTGGTGACATAATATAAATAATCGTGTTGTTTTTATTAGCATATTCCTGCCTATTCAAAGATTTTTGAAAGCCATTGGAAAGCTGTTGCTCTAAAGTCGCCCCCAAACACCTCACTTGTTTAGTGAAATTCCCCTCATACGGAAATAGGCTGAAAATAAGATTGAGGAATCCGGGTCCCCCACAAACATCCTATCGGGCTCCACCTTGGCTGGGATTATTACAAAACCCCGTTTTATAGATGATGAAACTGGAGTTCGGGAAGGCTAAGTCACTCTATCCCTGGTTTCCCAAGTGCCCCTAAGGGAATGGCCTCAGTAGGTACTTTGTCACTCGATGCACAGGGATTTATGCAAAGGATTGTTTATTTTACACAAAAGCAATTGGCCCTCTGAGTGGGCCCACGGATGACTGATGTTTACAGGCCCTGGAGTTCCTGGGAACCCAGGGTGACTCCAGGCCAGAGGGAGCTAATCCCAGCTCCTCCCAAACCCCGACACCTGCCTGTCTCCTCCTCCCCGCCAGACTCTTGCCCCACCGCCCTTCAGCCATAATGGGTACCTCACAACCCCTTCAACAATCTTCGTTCCCTATTACCAGCAGAACTTTCTGGTTCCCTTCCTTCTCCCAACCTCTCATCAGCCCGGGTGGCCACCACTCGTGCTTCAGGCCTCGCTCCACAGAGTCTCATTTCTTCCAGGAGGTTCTCCCTGCCCCACTCTCCATCAGCTGGATTGAGGAGCCCTTCCTTCTGCCCTCGTAGCATCCTGTGCTGCCTCTAGGCATCCCACGCTGAATAAGCAGTAGATTTGAACTAGCATAGTGTTTAAAGGCCTGGGCTCTGGGGCCAGTCAGCCTGGGTTTAAATCTTGGCTCTGCTTCTTACTAGCTCTGTGACCCTGAGCAAGTTGCTTAATCTCTCTGTGCCCCATCTCTCCCTCTATAAAATAAGAATAATAGCATAACCAGCCTGCTGTGAAGATTCCAAGAGTGAATGCATGCAAGGCACTTAAAACAACACTAGCACATAGCAAGTGTTCATTATTTATGTATTCAACTGTTTTCTAGCCCATCCCTTCACTAGACTGAGTTCTTGATTGTAGAAATCATCTCTTCATTATCTCTTAGCACAGCCTCTGACACATAGTAGGTACTCAGTAAATATTTGTGAAATGAATGAATGAGCAATAGAGGCCGCAGCCTCTGCTGAACCCTCTGCCTGCAGTCAGCTTTCTCTAGTGCCCACCATGGTTTCCATTGGCTCAGGGCCCACATGGCTGAGCTGATTTGCTCAAAAGAGATGTAGCGAGGCAGAGAAGACTTAGTGCTCTTCCCAGCTATCCCTCCAGACAGAGCTGCTCATCCCATTGGAGTTGTGCAAGTCTAGGCAATGCAGCTTTGCAATGACCACTCCTTGTCTGACTAGGGTGTTGACTTGTTTTCATGGAACTGAACCTCCCCCCACTGGAAGGTCCCAGGGGTTCAGACTTAGGCAACAGCCTCACTGGCTGCTCTCTGGGCAGGTAAACGTCCCCTCACTATTGCCCTGGCTATGCCCCAGGACCTGGAGCTCGCTGCTCCTGCTTTCCACCTGCTATGGGCCAGCTTTGCCTTTATCTCAAAGCTCAGAAGCCACCCCCTCCAGAGCATTTCCAGACTACTCCCAAGTGGAAATCATTTCTCACCACTTTAACGCCCATCATTCTTTACACTTGTTTCTTCACCTCTTGGAGTCTGTTCTATTATCTGTGAAGTAGATAACAATGCTTACTTCAAAGGGAGGTTGTGAAGATTGAGTGACTCAAGCAAATGCTTCACAGCATAAGCATTTGCTTATTTACTACCTTGGAAGTTTCTGGAAGCCAGGGATCCTCTGTTTCATGACTACATGCCCCTTGTCCTTAGCACAGCACCTCACTCATCTTAGGCATTTAATAAATGTTTCCTCAATAGATCAATCAATAAAAAAACAATCAGGAAATAAATGATAGCAACATAGCAATATCCTACAGTTGTAATGCAGAAAGGAATCGTCTTTGTGGGATTCTCTTCCTTTTTCCCTTTTTTTTTAAATTGTTTTCAAATTAGAAATGGCCAAACCAAATCAACTATCTCTTTCCTGGGAGATGAATTCTCAGTGCACGGTGTATTCAAAATGTCATTAATTAGAGAACTTGGACTTGGGAGTAAAAACACACACGTACGTGTTCACATCCTGGGAATGATTTTCAGAAAGGAGTGGGTGCTCATAATTCTCCCCCACATGTAATGTGGGCATTTGCTACAATCAGCCACCTCTTTCATCTTCTTATGCCATCTCGGGGCTTTCCCTCCATGACATTCATCTGTCACTACCTGTACCCAATGTTGCCAAACTGATTGACACCTACTCTTCTTGACAAACAAAATTTCCGAGGCTCACAGAACTCACTAGAAACCAAAGAGGAAAGCCTAGAGAATTTTTTCTTAGGGGACAGGAAAGCAAGGATCACTGTGTGATTTCTTAGAAGCCCTGGGCACAGGGAACCAGGAGGAAATGCCTTCCTTTGAGACTCTGTCCTGCTGTCTCTCACTGATATTCAGAGAAGCCTGTCACTTTCACTGTGTACAAGTCACCACCCTTCGTTCCCTTGCCCATGCTCTGAGCCCTGGAGGGAAAGCCCAGATTCCCTACAAGGTGGTGCCAGCCAGAAATTGCCCCATCCTCCTTATCAGACATACTTGCCTGCCCGACCCAGATCTGTCTCTTGTACAGTCACAGGAGAGGCTGAGCTCAGGCAGGACGACGTGCTCAGGTGAAGCAAACTAACTGGCCTGAAAGCTGACGGTGAGCCAAGACCAGGCCACCCAGGAAAACCCAGAGCAGGTCAGTTTGGCAGCAGGATGCTAAGGGGATGACATGGGAGGCCTAGGCTGCCCCGGGCGGTGCCCCAGTGCACAGAAAGAATCTATGGCCAGCTCCAGGCAGGGACCTCAGCATCTATTTCTTTTCCTCCCACCTCTGACTCTCATCCTGCAACACTTGCTACAGTGGGCTGGCTGCTCAGACTGGCAGGTAGACACACACAGTGCCTAATGTACCCATCTAAGACGGCAGTGAGGGGAAGATGCACCATTGCTTTATGCAGCTCTAAGAAAGAAAAAAATGCTACCTATCAAATTATGACACAGAGGATCCTTATTATTTACAATGTGTACTTTATACTTACAGAGAGCTTTTTAAGATTTATTTAGAATAGGCTTTTACTATAGATCAGTCTCATGCATACATGAAAAGGAAAATGTCAGTGAAGCAAATTGCTTAAGGTAATCCTAAAACTTGGTCACATTCAGAATCCACACCCTCTGAATCACTTTTCAGCGCACAGTTGTCTACGTCCATGCCTTTCCCCACACGTCATCTTCTGTGCCTCCTGGAGCACAGGGATGTTCACAGGAATGAGACAACACTTCTTCAGAGAGTGCCCCACTGTTGCCTTTGGGGTGTTGTTCCAAGCTGTTGACATCATTCTGCAAAATTTGAAGCTCAGGCAATGAAAACTGGATCGTGAATGCTTCTGTCCCAAAAGCGACAGATGGATGCATCCCATTTTTCCGAGATGATGGAAAGAAAGAATGTGCATTTAAATTGATGAAATATGGAACAATAATGACAGCTAACAGGTATGGAACATCCCAGGAACTGTGCTAAGCATGCACCTTACATGTATTATCTCATTCCATCTTCTCTCTGATAGGTAATAATGCGAGCTACCCTTGCATAGTGCTTACTATGTGCCTGACGCTGTTTAAGGGCCATACGTATATTCACTCATTCAACCCTCCCAGCAGCCCTATGAGGTGAATACTATTATTTTCTCTATTTTGAAGATGAAGATGATGAGAATAATTACTCGCACAAGATTACACTGCTTGGAAGTGGTAAAACTGGGATTTGAATTCTGAAGTCCACTTCTAGAGTCTACATTTAACCACTCCACTATATGAGGTTCCATTAATGTGCCCATCACACAGATAAGTGAACTGAGGCTTCAAAGAGGTAAATACCCTGCCTAAGGATACACAGTGCAAGGGCCAAGGTTCAAATCCACAGCATCAGACTCTAAAGCCCTTGCTGCTCACCATTTTTCTATCTTGTGTAGGGAAGACAAAAGGGTGAAGGGCAAATCCAGCTGTTTAGATTTCATCTTGTAATTCAGAACCCCACGGGGCATCACTTTGATAAAATTTAACTTGCTTTCTTTTCTCTCAAAGACGCAGGTAGCACAATTGTCTTGTAGTGGCCTGAAGAAGGCCTCATTCATCTGTTTGTTGATTTTATGAATAACTCTATTTAAAATGTCCATTTGGGCCAAGTCCCTGCGCTAAGTGCTCCAGGAGCTTACAATGTAGTATTCCTGCTACTGCAGGACTTTGTGCAAGTGATGGCAGATGTGGCCAAGAGAGAGGACATGCTATTGTCAGCTGGAACTGACTGGAACCTCTTGTGCCACTGATGCGGATGGTCTAGGAAGCAGAGATACGGAAAGTGGGGGAAAGATGGCAGCCAAACCACTTGTTGGGCAGTCAAAGAATCTGAAAGAACGGTCATGGTTAATTAACTCAAAATTGACATATTTGCCTTCTCATTATGGAATTCCTTCCATCCCCTAAATCTTGAGTAAAGTTTGCCACACACGCAAAGGCCTTGGATAACGACTTCTGAAGCGAATTGGGAAAGGAAGTTGAGTTCCCCATGTGTGTGTGGATGGGGGAACATGAAAGCATAGAAGAGAAGAACCAAACTTAATTTGGGGGTTCAGGGAAGCCTGCTATATTACCACAAACTCTGGCCCGCTGACCCCTGTTTGTAGCAGTTCTGAGCTCCCGGAAGGCAGACAGTTTGTCTGTCTTGTTCCCTGTTGTTAACCCAGAGCCTTGAAGGATGCAGACACAGAACAGGTTCTCAGTAAATATTTTTTGACTGAATGA
Organism: Equus asinus; assembly: GCF_041296235.1. Lineage (NCBI taxonomy): Eukaryota > Metazoa > Chordata > Mammalia > Perissodactyla > Equidae > Equus > Equus asinus. The sequence goes on along the minus strand of NC_091801.1, from coordinate 70,052,800 downwards.
CTAGACGAAAGACTTCAGGAGCCCTTCAAAGTCTCTGCCGGATGAGTTTCCCCCTTAACATTCCCTGATGGACCCTCAAGGACCAGCACATAGTAAGTGCTCAATAAAGAATCCTTGATTGACAAGGACATTTCTCCACAGTTTAAATAATCTCTTTGCACTATCTTCCAGAGAAATTACTAGATCAAAGAGAGTGGAGACAGGTAAGGCCCTGGATATGTAGTACCTAGTACCAAACCCTTTTTCCAAAGGAGTACAGAGTTTGTTCTGCTCAGAATTGTAGGAGAGTGCCTAGAACAATGTCTAACCCTCTTGTGAATACCTCCTCCACCTGCCCTTCACAAAGAGAGGGCAGCTCAGCCCCAGCTGACCTTGAGCTTTCCCTGGGTCACTGCACCTTCTCACCCGGGCCTCTGCAAGAGCCTCCAGGCTCAACTCCCCGCACCCACTTCTGACTCCCTCGACTGCGTCCTTTCTTAGCAGCCACAATGCTCTTTGCAAAGAGCAAAATCTGAGCCTATGTTTGCCCCATTTACGATTCTTCAATGGTGATTTTTTTTCTCTCCCAAACCTCTCCTACACTGGGCCTGGAAGTGGGTTAAGTGTCCTCCTGACTTCTTTGTTGGCCCTTCCAGTCCATTCTTCCTTCCTCCTCCCTAACCTATTCTCCATCTCACACCCTGCTTCAAATATTGCCCAGGTCTGTCTCACTCCCAAACCTGCAGGCTGTTAACCAACATGAATAAACATTCTGTGCCCCCATAAATTAAATCATAGTAATGACTTATTGGATCTATTTTTATTGGACTGCCACGGGCACAGGACTTCCAGAATTCAGATGCCATAGATATTTCTCAGGCATGTACCATGTGCTAGGCATCAACTGGATTAGTCCCTTTCACATATTGTGGCATCTAATTCTCACCACAAGCCTACAAGGCTGATAAAGACACAGAGGCTCAAAGGAGTGACATATAAAGAAGAAATGGCCCCAATGAGAGTGAATGACTGAGAGGAGCTTTTGACCCAACTCTCCAGACTCCTAGTGCTGTTTGTTAAGTAAGCGTTTATGGAACCCCTGTACGTAAGGAGTATCATACTGTGGATTCAGGGGAAAAGGCAGCTGTAGTGTTTCCCTTTGACCTTACAGCATTGATGCTGGGAAGGTCACCCAGGGGTCTAATCTACATTTCTTTTGCTGCAACTCAGTCCCATTCCTACCCCTTACCTCAACCCCACTCCCAGATAAGTACAAAAACAGCGGTTGCTGATGAGCCCACCAAGCTTCTCCTCCTCTTGTGGCTTCTCTCTTCAGTTGCTACACAGACCTGAGACAAGCATCACAGAACAGGCTTCCTGTCTCCCTGGGCCTTGCCTCCGCTCTGCCAGTCACTCTTCAGCCCCTGACCAGAGTCCAGGAAGACCAATAGCTTCAGGAGAGTCTTCTCTGAGGGGAAGGAAGGAAAGATAGAAAGCTGAAAGCTGGCAGCTTCTCCCAGCCAATCACTCCTTAGGAGGAAGCAACAGGTGACATTTTGTGGGAAGATTGTGACCCCACCTGAAAGGCTCCCCAGATTGGGAAATAGTACTGGCAGGCTCCAGTACTTTCCATGGCCCTCACAGATCCCTGGAGCCCCCATCACATAGAACCTCAGAGGATTCTTCTTCACTGGCTTATCAAAGAAGATAAGGACGGCAATGGCCTTCCTATGGAACTAATACACGACTGTGTCTGGGTCCCCTGGAACACAGAACAGGCCTAATAAATATCTGACTAAATGTTTGACAAATTGAATGAATATGAGAGAGAGTGAGTGAGTGAGCAAATGAATTAGCATATGATTAAATGGAACAACGAAGAGAGTAAGGGAACAGCAGACTGAATCAGAATAAACAAACAAATGAGTGAATAAAAGAATAAACTTCAAAGTGATTGAATGAGTCAAAGCAAGGAAAGAATAGTAAAGTGATCAAATGAGTACGTGATTGAGTGTGTGAAAAAAATTAATTCATAAATGGGTGAGTCAATTGAATGAGTATGTGGATGATGCTTAAATGGATGAGTCAATGAGTGAGTGACGAATAAATTCACAACTTCTTAGAGGAAGACTGGGGAGCTAAATTACAGACTCTATGAGGCCAATAACCATGTCTGTTTCTGTTTTTGCACTATCCCCATCCCCTTACATAGTAAAGATTCAAATAGACATTTGTTGGATGGATCATTAGAAATCCTCCTGCTTGCAATATAGGATACCAAACTCTGCGCTTGATGGAGACCTTTGAATATCTAGGTTCTTCATGTGAAAAGAACTCTGACTCTTAAATTAGATGGGCCTGGTCTTAAATCCCAGCCCTGCCATTTCTTAAGCTGTGTGGTCCATCAACAGGCACTCAAACTCCTCTATAAATTGGGGACAATCTACCTACTTCAGAATGCTAGAGTAGAGATTAAAGATGAATATGTGTAGAAACACCCAAACAGCATCTAGCACATAGAAGATGCTCAATGAATGAACATTTCTTTTCTTTCTCTCCCCAAGTGCATCTTCTTCCTTCTATCCATCCAAAGCCCACCAGCTCCAGTGCCCTTTGAGGCCCTGAGCTCACAGCCTTTTAGGAGACAGAGACAAGTTGAAGGAACTCTGCTAGGAAGTGGCATGATGAATCTTAGGCTAAACTATATGAAATTGCAATATCTCAGCTGTTTATTACCTAAAATGCCAACAACTTCACGTTTCAATTATAGCGGCCAGAAATATGTGGGAACAAGAAGAAAGGGGCAAAGGATTCATCCTAGGGAAGGTTGAATAAGCCTGGAAAACACTGGTGGGATTTGGATGTTACACCATCAGTTGAAGAACTTGGTGACAAGCAAATGAAATTCACTCTATTTTAGACAGAAAAGGTATTTCTTGGAAGGATACTGGGAAGCTCAGTGAATTGCTTGGAAGGCTGAAGACCCTAGCTCAGAAGAACATGACATGGCAGGTCACGTAGCCAGAGTCAGAGCCAAAATTATGCCGCAGAATTAAACCATTGCCTAGACACCTGTCTGGCACTGAAGATACCAGTAGCCTGGACTCCAATGGCCACCAGTGGCACCACTGTCCCTGTTGCCGTGGAAGGGTGGATGTTGAAGCCACCAATACCACCAAAGAGCTTTCTTCATCTCCCTGCTTCTTTGTGTCACTAGCTCCAAATTCACAGCCCAGGGGAGACTCATCTAATGATCAAGCGTGAGTGAAGGGTCAGCAAAGGAGTCTGGGCTTTTCAGCTTCCATAGACAAAGAGGGGCTCTGCCTTCTGCTAAGCTTCCTGAGAAATGAAAATTCTCCAAACATAGCAAGGGCATTCAGAAGCTGAGAAACTCCAAAACTGCAAATAGTGGGCAAAATTTTGCAGTAGAGGAGTAAAAAGCAGCAGATTTCAGTTGAGAGGACAGCAAAGTACATTCAAGGAGCAGAGAAGCAACTGACATGTACAACGCCCAATAGGATGTGGCAACAACGGATGCCAAAATGGTGCTGGGGCTGATGGGTAGATCCTTAAATGTCTTCTAAGGCATTGGGGCTTAATCAAGGGGGCAAGAAGAGTATTTGGGCAGTGTTTGGGGAAAGCGACATGATCATACAGTATCTGCTAAGATAATCTGGGGGGCAAGTGGAAGGATGGAATGGAGAACTAGAAGACTCTAGAAAAAGAGACATGAGTCAAGAGGCTGCGGGCTTGGCTCAGACACTGACTATAGGGATGGAGGAGAGCAATCTCACACATTAAAGGCTTAGAGAAGAATTGTCTACACCAAAAGATCCTGGACCCTGGACAAAGGGTAGAGGGTTGATATATGGTCTGTAACTGAAGGGTTTCTTCTGATCTGAGTGTCAGGCTTGGGGTCAAGGATTCTCCAACCAAGGCTGGAGGTGTGAAAACCAGGGAGCAATGAGGAAGAAAGGAAACTCTGACTTGGTAAATGGGAGAGCCATTAGGACAATTTTCCATTGCAAACAGCTAGTGCAAGGTAAGTGGCAAAGATTTTTCAAAGCTGAATCCTGTCTGTTCCTTTTCTTTTCAAGAATATCAAAAGAAAAAAGAAAGAGTTGCTTGCTTCCGTATTTGTTTCTTATTGCTACCGCAACAAATTAGCACGAATTTGGCAGCTTGCAACAATGCAGTTCTGGAGGTCATAAGTCCAAAATCAAGGAATCTGCAGGGGTGTGTTACTTCTGGAGTCTCTAGGGGAAAACCCTTCCCTTTCCTTCAAGGCCGCCTACATTTCTTGGCTTAGGGACCCTACCTTGATCCTCAATGCCAGCCATCACATCACTCCGACCTCTGCTTCTGTCACCACATCTCCTTCCCTGAGGCTGACACTCCTGCCCCCTCTCTTATAAAGACTCATGTTATTAACTGGGCCCACCTGGATAATCCAGGCTAATCTTCCCATCTCAAGACCCTTGACTGTTGCTGTGGAAGGTAACATTCTCAGGTTTCCGGGATTAGGACATGGACATCTTGGGGGAGGGGAGCATTTTTCTACCTACCACAGCTTCCAAAATTATCAATATCTCTCCCTCAGTTAATGGAAATGAAAAGGAAAGAAGGAGATAAAGTTGAGAACTGATCCACAATTCAAATAGCTGCCTACGGGGAAAGCTAACCAACATGCATGGAGTTCCTACCACATGCCTCGCATTTTACATTTCTTACCTTACGGAATTAACATCTCCAAGTCTGGGCCTTGGAGAAGATCTGCATAACTGCGAGAAGCCAAGAGCCATCTCCAATATTTCTAAGGACTCCTGGGATCACAAATGCTATCATGCGGGGTACCATTCCTGAGATGATGGGTCTGCTAACATCCACCTCTTCCGGATTATTTCTCTTGTTCACCTTTTGCTGTTGTCTTCATATTGGCATTGTTTTGCTTCAGTAGACGCAGTGGAAACCAAAATACTATTGACATAAAACTGCTATGTCTGCAGAAAAACAAACTTTTAAAATGATTTAGGTTTGAAGGAAGAGACTTATAGGCACGACAAGAAATAATTTCCACGATGAAGAGCAGACATCACATTTGCTAAAGTTCGTCAGCTCTCCCCACACAGGGGGCCCCTCCCTAGCAGCCATCTCCTGCCTCAGACTCCAGCTCAGCTGCCTCGCTGCCCCCTCTCACAAGTGGGCTTTGCAGGATGGGATTCTCTAGGGCAAAGTTAGTTCATGAGTCACTCTGTGGGAGGTAAGGCCTGAGGGACACCAGGATTAGCTGAGGATCCCCAAAAGGACAGTGATGGTTGCCGGGAGTAGCTGAGGTACAGAGAGGGTGGAGCTTCAGATAGACCACTGCCCATCTCTATGGTGACTTTATGCAAAGCAGAAAAAAGCACACCCTCTTGTCTGATGTAATAATATAAGTTGCCCTTTCCTCCTGGTGGATGCAGACTTGTACCAGGGAGTACACAGTCCTCACTCGCCTCCTTGGTCAGGCATCTTTGTGCAGTGTTCAGGCTGCACCACCGGATGCAGGATCCCTGGAGATAGCAAGAGCAATCAGGGAGAGGAGAGGAAACATTAACCTCACAGTCTGACTGTTCAGACCCGGTCTGGGCCCTGTCCCACACCACATCTTTCCTTTGGAATCAGACAGAGCGAGAAACAAATTCAAGCTCCATCATCATCTATGAGTAATCCTGGTCAACTCTTGTATGCCCCTTGAGCCTCAGTTTCCTCATCCGTGAGGAGATGCTCATGCCTTGTGATGCTCAGACCTCATAATGATGTAAGGATTAAGTCCTTTCTCCATCGATGAGGACAGCCAACATCTTGATTGCACCTTGTGGGAGAACTTGAGCCGGAGGACCCCCTAAATGGCACCTAAATTCCTCACCCACAAAGTGGTGAGATAATAAATGTTTGTAATTTTAAAACACTAAATTTGGGGGTAATTCGTTATGCAGCAATAGTTACCTAAGACATTCCTGTTTTACACACAGGGAAGGAGAGTGGAAACTCAGCCTCACTGTAATTTACACCTTTGATGGATGGAGGTTTAACTGAGAAATACTACATAGGATAACATCCCAACTCCATTTTTCTAAGCCTCATGTTTGACAGAGTAGGATCCTCTCATTGCCTGTGGTATCATAGAAAGATAGATTTGATCTTTGTCCCTGGTTCCTGGTACTGAGCTCCTAAAGCCCTTGGAACTTCTTGAGAGATAGGGTGATAGGAGCCTCTTTTGTTCCAACGAGATCACTCTTGGTGGGCCCCTGGATAGCTTCAGGATGGGGACTTGTCTCTTGAAAGACCAAACCTTGATTAGAAGCTTGGAACTTTCAGCTCTACCCTCCAACCTTGGGGCTGGAGATTGAGTTAATCACCAATGCCCAATGATTTAATCAATTGTGCCTACCTAGTAAAACCTCCATGAAAACGCCTAATGGTGGGTTCCGAGAGCTTCTGAATTGGCAAACACATCTATACGCCAAGAAGGCAACACAACCCAACTCTACAGGGACAGAAGCTCCTGCGCTCAGGACCCTTCCAGACCTTGCTTTATGTACCTCTTCATCTGGCTGTTCATTTGTATCCTTTATAATAGACCAGTAAAAGTAAGGAAAGTGGGGGCTGGCCCAGTGGCATAGTGGTTAAGTTTGCATGCTCTGCTTGGGCAGCCTGGGATTCCTGGGTTTGGATCCTAGGCACAGACCTAGACACCGCTCATCAAGCCATGCTGTGGCAGCATCCCATATACAAAATAGATGAAGATTGGCACAGATGTTAGCGCAGGGCCAATCTTCCTCACCAAAAAAAATGTAGCTAAAGTGTGTTCTGGGGTTTTGTAAGCCATTTTAGCAAATGATCAAACCTGAAAAGGAGGAGTTATGGGAACCCCCTGACTTTGTAACCAGAAGTGTGGGTAACCTAGGGACCCTATAGTTGTGACTAGCCTCTGGAGTGAGGGCAGACTTGTGAGACTGAGCCCGTAAACCTGTGGGGTCTGCACTAACTCTAGGTAGTTGGTGTCAGAACTGAACTGAATTGTAGGACACCCAGTTATTGTCCGAGAGTTTGAGAATCGGTTGGCTGAGAAAAAAAGCCCACACAATTGGTGTCAGGAGGATTGTGGATAAAAACAGCTCACTGTCCTGACTGAGATGCTGGCCTCAGGGCCCAGTGGGGAATCCACTACCTCAAAGGCCTAAGAAAAATGGTGCCTAGAATTGACAAACTCTAAAGCCCGTGGGGAAGGTGGGAAATAATCCCTTATTACCTGAGCTGGCAGACAACCAGCTCAGACCTTCGGGAAACTTCCATGAGACATCTCCAGAATTTGGCTTTGGGGCCTCCCACGGCCATAGGGGTCCGAGATCATCCCCTACATATTCCCCAGAGCATCTTCCAGAGATGAGGAGAAAGAAGAGGGCCAGCCACAGAGTTAGAATCCATTCTCCCCTTTATTTGAGCTCCACTTTACACCTTTACATGAAGTACTTCATTGGATCCTCACGACCCTAAAAGAGTTGGCATCCTTGCCCTACTTGGGTTTCTGAGGCTCACAGAGGTCATGCTGGTTACTCAAGATCATGCAGTCAGAGGCAGTGCCAGAACTAGAAAGTGGGTCTCCTGACCCCGGTGGCCCAGTGTTTTCATGACACCAACTATGCTTCCACTCCCAGGAGCCAAGAAGCAGAGGGAGCGAGAGACGGTGAAAGAGAGAACGCCAGGGAAAGGACAATATATGAAGATGAACAGTGCGACTTAAGACTCTTGATATGCCTGAGGACAGAAATCTTTTGAGGCAGTAAGATTGTGTTGTCCTACTCAAACCATGGGATCTAACACACACCCTCCTTGCCCTGTGCTTAAGAATGTCCCTGCCCCTTTGGAAATCAGTCAAATTGCGGGTTTCCCTCCCCCGAACCTGGGTGGGGGGAGGGGTGATGGCATCCGCTCAAGTATCATGGAGTCTTAGTGTAAGAGAGCACTGTCACCAGGGGCTGGGGGAAGGGAGAACGGGCTGTTATTGTAAAATGGGTACAGAGTTTCAGTTTGGGACGATGAAGAAGTTCTGGAGATGGATGGTGGTGATGGTTGCACAGTAATGCGAAGGCACTTAATGCTACTCAATTATACATTTAAAAATGGTTAGAATAGTAAATTTTATGTTGTGTATATTTTACTACAATCAAAAAAAAAAAAAAAACAGAGAGAGAGAGTACTCCTCCCCCCCCCAAAAAATACCTCCTGCAAGTTTCCTCTTGGTTGAGTGGGAGGACTCAGAAAAGATGCTATGTCCTCTGTGGAGTGGAGTTTTTGGGAATCCTTCTCAGACCTAGAGAACCCAGATGCCACCACATCTTTGTCCCGGCATAACTGCCCCAAGTTGCTGCCATTTGGGTCCTCCCTGAAGGAGTTCCCAGCTCTGCAGTAAAGGAAAAACAGGCAAACAGCTTCACCAAGCAGGCACTGGGCCAGAATTTCCAAGATGGCAGCTCAGGGAATGTCAGAGCTGGGATGACTCTTAAAGGTCTTCTGGTCCAAGTCCCCCATTTTATGGATAGAGGAACTGAGTCCCAAAGAAGAGAGGCACTGGCCCACAGAGCTCATCAATCAGAGCAGAGTCAGAAGCCACACAAGTTTTTGGATCAGGGACATGAGTTCAAAGCCAGCTCTGTCACTGGAGTGCTGTGTGACTGCTGAACTGGCTTCACCTCTCTGAGCTTCATCTTGTTCATCAGTAACAGGAGGGCAGGGAGAACACTATCACACTCTTCAAGGTCTTAGGGAGGTAACAAGGAGGCTGAGGGTCTCAAGTGCCATGCAAAGGGCCTGGTCCCTGGTAAGTGCCCACTCCCCACCCTATTCCTCTAAAACCTTTTGTCTGGACTCTCAGACACTGCTTCCCCTACAACCTTACTCTGTTGTCATTGCCAACAGAGCGAGAAGGTGCGAGGCAGATTGACCTGGGTGTCACCACACAGCGGGGACAGAATCATCAACTGAGCAGGCCCTCAGAGGAAAGGATGCCCGGCACTGGGATCCAAAGGCAGCTTCCATTCCATTGGAGCCAACCAGAGGATAGCTCATTTCCCGCCTCAGCATTCCCACCCTTCCAGGCTCCTCCCTTTACGGTGTTCCCTCCACCAAGGGGCTGGGATGTCAATGCTCACAATAAAAGGAAGATGGGTCTGGGGCAGAGTGCCAGGCCACCTTCTCAGTCCTTTACAAGCTCCATTCATTCAATCCTCGCCCCAACTGGGTCAGTGAGGGTAATGATACCTCCATGGTAACTGAGACACCGAGACAGAGAGGTTGAGGAGAGGTTGAGGAGCCTGACTGAACTCACAAAGCCAGGAAACAGTTGAGCCACAATGTCCACCCAGAGACCCTAGGAAGAGGGGAACAAAGCTGGCTTTAGGGTCCTCACAGAACTGCCTTTGGATCCCCGCTCTCTACCTGGGCCAAATGATCTTGGATATGTTACCTCAACTCTTCAACTCGATTTCTTCAAGTGTAAAGGTGACGTCAGCAACATGGGCCCCGCCTGGCCGGTGCAAGACTCCTCAAGGAATTATGCGAAAGCACCTGGCCCCTGGCAGACAGACTCAGGAAATGACCATTTCTCTTCCCTTCCCTGAGGGGTCACCCACCTCCCAGCCAGCAGCCCAGCTCATGCCCATGTTTGTCGATACCACATCCGGACCTGAGTGGTGTTGTCACCCTACATTACACCACCACACCTCTCCAGTGACATAACCCCCCTCCGTCTCCCTCCCCACCCACCCGCGCTGGCGGAACCCAGGCTCTGCTGACACATCCTCGCTGAAATTCAAGACCAGATGCTGTGTGTTTGTTGGAGGGCAAAGCCAAGCCCAGCCCCCTTTTCTCTTTGCTCTCTCTCTCTGTCTCCTGGCCTCGGAGGCCTGAAGAGGCTGCCAGGAGCCGGGAGGTGGGAGTGGGCACCCACAGCAGCAGAGCCAGGCCCAGCCCATCCGGCACGTCCCGTCGGTTCCTGAGGCTGGATGGCATGAGCCACAGACGCGGTAATGTGGCAGCGTGAGGAAACGCGCCTGCCTGTTGAAACCTATTTCTCAATGATGAGAGCCAACGGGGGCTGGGCAAGGAGAGAGAGAGACAGAGGAGAGAGATGCCTGAGTTCCCAGGACTAAGTCTCCACTCTCTCACCCATTCAAAAATATTTTTTGAGCACTAACTATGTGCTGGGTCATTAGCTGGAGACACTGTCATGAGTAAGGCCAGATCAGAGTTTCCAGCTTCACAGAGCTGTACATTCTAGCAGATGACGCAGACGATAACCAAGTGAACTCACAAGGAAACAAAACAAGGGAGCATCAGATTGTGAAAAGTGCTTTGGGGGAAACAGATGGGCTGATGTGACCATAACTGAGGCGGAGGAGTCGGTACTCATTTAGTGGGATGATTAGGAAAGGCTTCTCTGAGGAGGTGACAATGAGATGAGACCCCGAAGATGAGAAGGAGCCAGCCATGTGAGGGGCTGGGGTGGAACATTCCAGGGAGGAAATGGGGAATGCAAAAGTCATAAGATGGGGAAAGGGCTGGCTTGCTCAAAGGCTAGGAAGGGACAGAATGGATGGGGCGTGTAGGATGAGGAGGAAGGTGAGGTTTGAAAAACCTCTGGACGCCAGATCTCCAAGGTGGGGCCTTCTAGGCCACGGCAGGAGTTAGCACTGAATCTCAAGACAGATTTTAAACACCCTAAAGGACTCTTCCCTTCCTGAGGCCGCAGGTCCCGAATGCCCAGGGGACAACGGTGACCAACATGAGGCCCACTCACAGGCACTGGGATAGAGGAACTCAAGAAACCTCGGAATCTGTCAAGATCAATGCCCCTCCACTCTGTAGGTGGGGGACAGCCCCGAGATGGGAAGGGACGTGCCCAAGATCACTCTGTGCGGCTATGGTAGAGCAGAAACGAGAACCTGGGACACTAGAAGTGAAAGTAGGGCCCACATTTTTAGCAGTTACTATGTGTGATTTACTTTCACCCTTCACAACAACGCCATTCTTTCACAGAGAAGAAAGGGAACACGGTGCTAGGGTCCCACAGTCAGAGGAGCTGGGAGCCAGGCTCTGCGCCCAGGTTCTTTGATGCCAGTGCCCACATCCTTTCCACTGGACTGTTTGGGATTTACATGGCTGTTCCTGGATTCCCAAGCTGCTCAGGACCCAGGTACTTCCTGAAAGCTGCTGGAACTTTCTTTGGGAAACATTTCAGGACCCAAGCAGATGAAACGAATGTGTCAGTTGCCTTCATGCATCATCCATTGAGAAACACATGAACACATTTTTTTAAATAGATCCAGGAAACCATTGAGAAATAGATATCACTCTGCATATACTTCCCATAATCCAATGTGCCTCTCTGAATGTATGTTGAAACTGACCTCGGACAGAAGCGTTTTTATGCATAAATGGTCCTCTAGATCTTTCTCCTTGTGGCACGGTGGAACTCAAACTTCCACTTCATCGAACTGTGCAGGTTTGTAGAAACAGGCAGCTAGATCTTATACCCAGGGTTTCTGAGTCAGCAGGTTGAGACTTTCATATCTAACGAGTTCCCAGGTGATGCTGACGCCGCTGGCTTGGGGACCTCACTTTAAGAACCACTGCTGGGGGGGCTGGCCCCGTGGCCGAGCGGTTAAGTTCGCGCGCTCCGTTGCAGGCAGCCCAGTGTTTCGTTGGTTCGAATCCTGGGCACGGACATGGCACTGCTCATCAAACCACACTGAAGCAGCATCCCACATGCCACAACTAGAAGGACCCACAACGAAGAATATACAACTATGTACCGGAGGGCTTTGGGGAGAAAAAGGAAAAAATAAAATCTTTAAAAAAAAAAAAAGAACCACTGCTGGAGTGGACACTGTGGTCTCTGCCCAGATGCCCCACTGGGACTGAGGCTCTCACTCGCTCAGGGATTGTCTCTCCCAAGGAATTGCTCTTAACTGCAGGGCACCGCCTCCCCTGGAGTCATCTGCCCTGCCTGTGAGCAGCCCACTACAGGTCAGTGTAGAAGTTCCGAGGACTCAATTTGGGACAGTTCTGCAGGGCCAGCCCAGTTTCAGAGCTCCCCGCAGGATTGGCTGAGGCCTCGGTTGTGACTGCATCAGGGTTCAACGTCTCCCACTGCCCAGTCCTACCTTCCTCATTCCCTTGCAGGTGTTGCTCCCCAACGTACTCCCCGGGAAACACCTCGAATTCAAATTTCTGTCCCAGAATCTATTTCCCAGAGTGTCTGACTTCAGAGAGTTGGTACCAGAAGTGGAGTGATCTAAGGAAGCAGACTAAAGTGGGACTCTGGAGTTTCATCACCCACTCCCTGGGTGGCGGACAGTGAGTACTCTGGCACTTGACGGGTTGGGGCATTAGTACACCCTGGGGTGATGAGTGGCGTAAACGTGAAGCCTTTCACTAGCGGCAAACTGGAATGGGTTACCCAGGGAAGGGAAGGAACTGGTGGGTGCAATATCTCAGGCTTTGGGAGGTTTCGAGGAGGTACTAATTACAATGTCAATAAAATTGGATGGCTCTCGCTGAATGCCATTAGTGTGCTGGACAAAGATGGTAAAAATCACCAATTTAAGGCAAAGTGTCAAAGTCAGAGGGCTTCTTTGGCAGCATCTAAAGAGCTCTCATCTCCTGCAGTTAGAGATTCGAAAGGCTGAGAATCAGGCCCAGGTCTTCATTAAAAGGGTAACAGAGCACCAGAAAATTCTCAACCCTGGCAATTCTGTTATGCCAAGGTCAGAGCTTCAGTTAGAAAGAGCGGGGCCCTGAGACTTGGGACCGGGACACCAATGGGGATACGCTCAAGAAGGCTGAAGCCCCCAGATCCTCCAGAACGCTCCAAGACTGCAGAAGTAGCCCAGGACTCGTAGTAAACACTAGCACTCCCGCATAGCTTAAAAATGATGCAGAAAGCTGTCTCCCCTTCTCTGTGTTGCAAGAAAACATATGTCCTCCCTCCTCACTCAGTTCAGACCCTCATCTCATCTCCTGATTTCCAAACTCATAACTAGGGCCAAGTTATAACACTATTCAGCCAGAAAACGCTGGATCTGCTAGGCTTCCCTGATAAGGACTGGGAACGATAGGATCCCAAAACAGATGCCAGATGACACTTAACCATCGAAGCAAGATGAGTGCAACTGTTGTAACGAGCAGCAAAGTCGCAGAGGCAGCTAGGGGCCTGACCCACAGACAGCTCCAGAGATGGTTAATAGAACACAGCATTCCTAAAGACAGGCTAGATGAGCAGCCAGGAAGGGAATTGCTCAATCTATGCAATCCGAATAAATCAGAGATCAGGATCTCTTGCCAAGTTTCCAGACCTGAGCCCATTTTCAGACATGGAACCCACAGACTGAAGAAAAGACCACCTCCCCAGGAAGAAGGACCCTGCACTGCTGTATCAAAGTGACCACAGGGTTTTACTCAGAAAAGGAGAATACCCAGAAATTTTGAGGACTGTTGAATACAGCATCTGAGTTGATATAGGAGGACCCAAAATATTCTCTTGGCCCCTGTTAGAATGAGAATGCCTGGGATCCAGGTGCTCAGTGGACTCCCGGCTCAGGCTGGCTCATGGTGGGTCCACAGACTGAACCAGTGGTCATTTCCTCAGTCCCTGAATATGCAACTGGAATGGACATACTTGGCAGTTGGCAGAACTGCCATGTTGTTTCATTGGGCTAGGAGATAAGAACTATCGTGGTGAGGAAGGGCACGTAGAAATTTCTGAAACTGCCTCCACCCACCCCCACTAGCTAAGATAGTAACTCAAAATCAATATTGCACCATGGGAGAGATTAGTGCCACCTTTAAAGATCCGAAGGATATAGGGATAGCAGTTCTCACCGTGTCTCCTGTTAATTTGCCAATCTGGCCACTAAAACAACTAGAAGGATCCAGAGGTTCACAGTGATGCCAACACAACCAAGTAGTAGCCCTAGTTGTAACTGCTGTGCTGTGTGTAGCAACTCTACTGAGCAGGTTAGCACAGGCTGGGATGGAATGTGGCCACTGGGCTGACGCATGTGTCCCTTTGCATCTCTCTCAGGAAGGAGGACCAGAAGCAGCTCACATCCATGTGGAATGGACAACACTGTACATTTACAGTCTCCCCCCCGGCGTACATTGACTCTTCTATTCTCTGACATAACATAGTCTAAAGAGATTTGGACCATCTAGACATTCCACAGAACATCACGTTGCTCAACTATATTAATGACTTCTCATTAATCCGTGAGTAACGAGCAAGAAGTAGCAAGTACCTTGGAGATCTTGATAAGACGCAAGTACTCCAGAGGATGGGAGATAATCCTCATGAAGATTCAGGGTCTTGCCACATCCGTGTTAATGAGTTCTGAGAACGGCCAGGACATCCTCTCCAAAGCAAAGGGCAAATTATTGTATCTTGCACCTGACACCAAGACAAAAGTACACCACCCGGAAAGCCTCTTCAGGGTCTGGATTCAGCATATTTCACACATGAGAAGAACGTGCCAAGCCAATTCCCAAGTGTCACAGAAGATTTCCAGCTTTGAATGGAGCCTGGAGCAGATAGTGCTACACAGCAGGTGCTGGTTATGGCATGTGAGGTTTATCGCAAACCTTATAGGAGAATCGCATGCATATTCCTGTGGCAGGTCTGCCCTGGTGGGAGGGGATGAGGACCCCTAAGGTGGGAACCACTGGGTCAGCTGTTCTCAAGGCTCCCTCCAGCTCACATGTTCTATGGATCCTTCTTACCCTGCATTTGCTCAAGCCCAGGTCTATATGGTCTTACTTATTTGGGGGCCAATTCTGCCTGTGACTCATCTATGTGCCTTGCTAATGGCTGCCCAGGAAGAAGTTCCCTACAGCTCTCACTCCTGAAGTTCTGGCTCAGAATGGGCTGAGAGTGCCAGGCAGGGGCGTTGCCAAATTGTTTCTAATCAGAATAAGAACTCTGGGCCATTTCCGTCACTCTACCCTTTGCTTTGGCTGCAGAAACCCAACTTGCATTGGTTTGGAAAGCCCAGTATTGTGCCTTCTTGTTTGGGGCTGCAGTCTGTGTAAATCCCAGCCTGTGGCTTAGTGGCCTTGCCCTGAACCTTGAGCCTTGCCTCCTCCGGAGGTGCAGGGCTGAGGGCGAGGCTGAGGAAGAGACTCTATGGAAGAAAGCCTGGTGTGAAGACACCTTTGGTTGACAGCCAATGTCCCTTCTGCTTGCCCACAGAACCCAGCTGAAGGAGAAGGACTGGTCTAAGTCTGTCACGGCTTTGTCATCTGGGAGATCCCTTCCTCCCTCTGGGCCTGGTTTCCTCATCTATCAACTAGGGGGCTGGATCAGGTGATACCTACGGAGACTCTGCCTGCTTTGATGTTCTGTGACCCGTAACCTGAAAACGCAGGGAAAGAACTGTCGTCTCCTCTGCTTCCTTCCCCTCTCCCCGCTCATCTTGGGGCTCCTGGTACAACCTCCTGCAGCCAATTTTGGAAATCTGTCAACATGCTTGTACTTCAAGAATGGAAATAAATGAATAAACACATCTTAAAATAATGAGAAGCACCAAGGCCTGGCAGATTGAGCAAGCTCCCAGCTGGGGCTGGTGTGGGGTTGGTGGCCCAGACCCCAAGCAGCTGAGTGATGCATCCCCATCATACCACATCCTGCTGAGTTGCATAGAGAGGGTCGTCTGCACAGGACACATTCTGGAGACAGAGCACTTCAAACTCAGCCCCACGGTTTCTGCTGCATCCTCACCAGGAGACTCCTGAGGCACCTCCCTCCCCACAGGCCGCATGGGGGGCGGCCCGGGATGTCAACTCACTGGCGTGGGGAGGGCAGACTGGAAGGGCAGGGCCTTGTCTGTCAAAGTGACTTCACTTCCTCTCTGGAGAAAGAACTATTCAGTTTGAAGAGTAATTCCTGGCACACAGTAGGTGCTCAATAAAATGTTATTTATTATTGGTGTGTTTGAGGCAGTACAGCCTCGAGTGGTGGCTTTCAAATATTTTTGACCAAAAAATGCACTTTACATCATGACACAGAACATGAGTGTGCACACACATACCCACAGTGTGTATGTGTGTATCTGAAAAAATTTTTCAGAAATCAGTCCTTAAGGCTTGCTACAAGCAATGTACTCATGTTTTCTCTTCTACTCTATTCCCTTTTTTAATGCTAATCATAAGCCACTAAGTTGATTTTACAACCCACTAATGGTTAACAATCTCCACTTTGAAAAATATGGGCACAGAAATCAACTTGTGTTTGCATTCATTTGCTGCGACTTCTAAGCTAAGTGCCCTTGAGCAATGCACTAGTATTTCTCAGCTTCTGATTCCCAGTCTGTACCGTGGAGGTTTTAAGGCCACCTCCTGGAGAAGGCGAATGTGAGGGTGACATGGATGTATACAAAGCCCAAAGCCCGATCCCGGGGCATGGTGAGTATCCTGTACATGGTAGATGTCCATACAATGTCACATGAGGAACTGAGACTCTCGGCTGCAGGAATGTGGATCCCCTGCCTAGTCCTCCGATACTTTAGTCCTCCCCACCCCCAATCTGTCAGAGACGGGCAACTCATTACCTTACAAAGCACCAGGGCAGCTGGGTCAGGTGCAGAGCCACCCATGCTTTAGGAGAGACACCCACGAATCAGACACTAATCCTGCCCTAGAGGAGCTTAGATTCCAGAGATGAGTCATGAATCCAATGATTACACAGAAGGGTGGTGTCTGATGCAGAGGAAAGTCAACAGGCCTGGAGTTCAAGATGAGAACTGTTTCTTCCAAATGGGGAGATCAGGGTAGCAGGGTCCACGTTTACGTGCTCAACAAGGGCACCCCAGGCCCCAGTGCAGCTCTTGGCATATGAGAAGTGCCTTATAAATATGCATGTATTAACTCATTGAATGCATCAAAAAGAAGATGGCCTGGGGAGGAGCCAGACTTGCAAGGATGGACAGAGGGAGGACATTCTAGGAAAAGAAGTCACTTTCAGGGAGACTCAGTGAAATCCAAACCCAAACCGGGGAAGCCAGAACCAACCATCCTACCACTCCCTCATCCCCACAGCCCTGTATCAGCCCAGAAAAACTGAAGAAGGAAAAAAGGAGTCTAGAAGTGGGAACTTAGCCCCAGTCCTGGATCTCTCATACACCATCCTGGTGACCCGGGGGAAGTCACTTCCCCTCAGTCTCTCAAATAAAGAGAGTTGGACATGATCCTCTCTAAAATCATTTCCAAGTCTATGAGCTCTTGTTTCTACGGCCCCTTTTTATTCTCCTTTTTCCCTTCCAACTACCCAGGGGCAGCCCATTGTGTGCTGCTGTCGTCGTTTTTTTCTAGATGTTTGGCCCACAAACATGGGCCACAAAGAGCTGGCTGGGTACAAGGCTGTTCTGGTTACTATTGCTATGAAATAAATTACCCCAACCTTGGGTGGTGTAAAGAACCACCATTTTATTTTGTGGGCTGAGAATTCAGGAAGGGCTTGACTGGGCTGTCCTTGCTTGAGGTCTCTCGTGATATTGGAGTCAATGCCGGCTTGGGCTGCACTCATCTGAAAGCTCAGTTGGGCTGGACATCCGAGATTGCTCAGTCACATCCTGTCTCAGTCCAAGAAGACTTGCAGCTGAAGCTGGTTTGGGGCTGGGTGCTCAGATGTGCCTCTCCAGCATGGTGGTCTCTCAGTAGAACACTGATGTAGTTACGTGTGGCCTTGGCCTCCCCAGTTCACGCCACCTTCATGGCGTCAGTAACCTCATACTGACTTGGGATGTTCACACGTATCTTGAGGCCCTCACCTTACCAGATCGTTTCCTTTTAGTCCCCTCGTCTCCTCCCCAGTCAAACCTTGCCTATTGTTATGGGCTGAATGCTTATGTCTTCTCAAAATTCGTCTGTTGAAGTCCTAATCCCCAAAGTGATGATAATAGGAGGTGGGGCCTTTAGAAGGTGATTAGGTTTAGACAAGATCATGAGGGTGGAGCTCCCATGATGGGATTAGTGTCCATACAGGAAGAGTCAGAGAGACCAGAGCTCTTTCTCGCTCCACTATGTGAGAACACAATGAGAAGTCAGCCACCTGCAAGCCAGGAAAAGAACTCTCTCCAGACACCAAATCCACCGGCACCTTGATCTTGGACTTCCAGCCTCCAGAACTGGGGGAAATAAATGTCTGTTGCCTGAGCCACTCAGTCTGTGGCAGCTTGTTATAGCAGCCAGAGCAGACTAACACCCCCGCCCTATGTCCCATTCCCTCAAGATCCCAGTCTGTGCAAGATCCCAGTAGGAGAACTGGACACCCGATCGCTGTTAAACGTGCTCTTCTCTAGAAGGCCTCTCACTGAGCGACCCAAAGAAGGCAACTTCAGACACTGTGGCAGGTAAGAAAAGGAGATAAGGACACGTATTCTGAATCCTGCTGGGTTTCTGATGCCCACTGAGGCCCTGTATTTGGAGTATATCAAGCAAAAACTCCATGAGATCAGGCCATAGAGGGGGAAATATAACTGAGGTGACCAATTTCTAATTTCTCTCTAAACCTGTACCTGGTTTTAACAGGGAGTTGTCAGGCAGAACGCCCATCCAGATTTGAGCTGAGCCTGTTGAGACAGCGCCATCTCCATCAGCAGATCTCTGAATTAGCATTTATTGTATCTCCGCCTGTTACCTGATATTACACTAGTAACCCAATTGGTTAAGCAAAGTTAAAAGAAACTAGTTAAGACCCAACATAATAAAATAGAGGAGCACTTGAAGGATTGGAATGGGGTAGATGGTAAATAAAAGGAGGAGATGTAAGGTGTTGAGCAGAATTTACTGGAAGGTAACATGCTCAACACGATCACTCCTCAGGCCTTCGTAATTTCTTTTCTCTTTCTAGAATGTTCTATCCTCACATATCCTTATGGCGACTCCTTCACTTCATTCAGGTCTCTCTTCTAATCTCACCTTCTCTCACCACTCATCACTTTCACACCCTCCTCCCTGACTTATTTTTCTACTTTCCATCTGTAAACATTCTCTATTTATTTGCTTCTTTCCTATCTTCCCCTTCTAATTCCATGACAGCAAGAAATTTGTCTTTTCCTGCTTCCTGCTGTTGTCTGCCCTTCCTAGACCAGTACCTGGTATACAGTAGGCCTTCAATAAATACTGTCTGAGCGATTGAATTATTCAAACAATCAGTTGCATTAGAACGTATCCAAATAGAATGGATCACAGTAAAACGAAGTGGAGTAGAGTGGAACAGAAAAGGGAGAAATGGAACAGGGTGGAGTGGGGTGGGGAGGGGCAGGTAGTTCAAGATGAAAGGAAACAAAAAGACTCACTCCAGAGCAGTGGAATGGTCTGGAGCAGTGGTTTTTTGACCGTGAATGCACATTAGAACCATCTGGGGAGCTTTTAAACCACATAATGCCTGGATCTACCCATGGACATTCAGATTCAATTGGTCTGGGGTGGGGCCCCAGCACCACTATTTTTTTTAAAGCTTTCCATGTGATTCAGATTTGCAGCCAGGGGTGAGAACCACTCTATCAGGACATTCTGGTTACAGAAATTAGGTTACCATCAAGCCCAGCTGTAAGGTTTATGCACAGAAGAGCTACCAGCCAGAACCTCAAACCCTGCTAACAGCCTGTCTGTAAAGGAACACGCTCATCAGCAGCCACAGAAGATCTCTCAAATTCTCAGCTATTGCCCAACAGAGCACATTGTTCTGACAAACGTATGAATGGAAACTCAGATCTCAACCTCTGCAGCCCGATTTTGTCGTGAGGCCGGGCCGTCTGCTGGGGTATCTCCAACTTCTTCTCTGCCCGGCATGGACTGGGCAATCTGCAAAGTCATTCCATCTCTGCACAGAGATCAGTGGGGCCGCCCTAGAACTCCAATCACCTCCAAGGCAGACTCTCCCCCTTGTCTTTCTCCCACTGTCCAGCTAACCACAAAGTCTCCTTCAGCTTTGGGCCAAACCAGGCACAATTATAAAGGAGGCCCAAAGTCCAACTTCCACAGTCTTCCTGACTTCAGATTTCTTTTAATTCAATTTACTTAAACTGAAAACAAACAAACAAAAACAATTCTCCCATTTATCCCACCCCCACCCCTGCCTCTTGCAACCATCAATCTGTTCTCTGTATCTATGAGCTTGGTTTGTTGGGTTTTTTTTTAGATTCCACATATATGAGAGATCATACAGTGCTTGTCTTTCTCTGTATGACTTATTTCACTTAGCATAATGCCCTCAAGGTCCATCCATGTTGTTGCAAATGGCAGGATTTCATTCTTTTTTATGGCTGAATAATATTCCATTGTATATATACACCACAGTTTCTTTATCCATTCATCCATCAATGGACACAGGTTGTTTCCATATCTTGGCTATTGTGAATAATGCTGCAATGAATATGAAGCTGCATGTATCTTTTTGTGTTAGTATGTTGTTTTCTTCAGGGAAATACCCAGAAGTGGAGTTCCTGGATCATATGATATTTCTATTTTTAATTTTTTTAGGAACTTCCATACTGTTTTCCATAGTGGCTGCACCAATTTACATTCCCACCAACATTGTACCAGGGTTTCCTTTCTCCACACCCTTGCCAACACTTGTTTCTTGTCTTTTTGATGATACTCATTCTTACAGGTATGAAGTGATAGCTCCTTGTGGCCTTGATTTGCATTGCCCTGAGGATTAATGATGTAGGCATCTTTTCACCTACCTGTTGGCCATCTGTATGTCTTCTTTGGAAAAACCTCTATTCAGATTTTGCCCACTTGTTAATCAGATTGATTTTTTTGCTGAGTTATATGACTTTTTTACATATTTTGGATATTAGCCCCTTATCAGAGAAATGATTTGCAAATACTTCCTCCCACTCAGTCGTTTGCCTTTTCATTTTGTTGATGGTTTCTTTTGCTGTGCAGAAGCCTTTTGGTTTGATATACTCCCTCTTGTTTATTTTGGCTTTTGCTGCTTTTGCTTTTGGTGTCAGATTCAAAAAAAGTCATCACCAAGACCAACATCAAGGAGCTTACTGACTGTTTTCTTCTAGGAGTTCACAATTTCAGGTCTTACGTTCAAGACTTTAATCCATTTGGAGTTAATTTTTGTGCATGATGTAAGATAGTGATCCAGTCTCATTCTTTTGCATGTGGCTGTCCAGTTTTCCCAACACCATTTATTGAAGAGACTGTCCTTTCCCCATTGTATGCTCTTGGCTCCTTTGTCATAAATTCATTGACCATATATGCATGGATTTACTCCTGGGTGGTCTATTCTGTTCCACTCATCTATGTGTCTGTTTGTATGCCAATACTATACTGTTTTAGTTATTACAGCTTTGTAATATAGTTTGAAATCAGAGAGCATGATGCCTCCAGCTTTGTTCTTCCTTCTCCAGATTTCTTTGGCTATTCAGGGTCTTTTGCGGTTTCATACAAATTTTAGGATTGCTCATACTCTAGCTTGTATCCAAATCCATCTGGCTCTCTGGAAAAAGATAGTAATGATGTAATCATGACAACTATCCTTTCTTGAGCTCTGGCTGTACTGAATCTATGATAAGTTGCTACAATCGATACTCACTTTATATAATAATAGCTAGCACTTATTGAGAACTCTTTATATACCAGGCATCCTTCTTTCAATTTTACTTATATTAGCTTATTTATCAACTCTATGAGGAAGATGCTATTATATCATCCCCATTTAAAGATGAGGAAACTGGGGCACAGAACGGTTAAGTGACCTGCCTAAGGACCCACAGCTGAATAGCAGAACAAGGACTCACTGTAGAGTCTGGATTCTCAGCCTCTATATTCGGCTGCCTCATGCAATCCTTGTGTCTTCTTTTTTCTTTGAGAAAGGTTAGCCATGAGCTAACATCTGCTGCCAATCCTCCTCATTTTGCTGAGGAAGACTGGCCTTGAGCTAACATCCGTGCCTATCTTCTTCTACTTTATATGTGGGATGCCTACCACAGCATGGCTTGCCAAATGGTGCCATGTCCACACCTGGGATCCGGGCCAGTGAATCCAAGGCTGCAGAAGTGGAACATGCACACTTAACTGCTCCGCCATTGGCAGGGCCCCCCCTTGTGTCTTCTTAAAGACAGTCTTGCCAGGCAGATATCATTTCCTGATTTTACGGGAGAGACATCTGAGGTTCAGCTATGGCCAGGCACTTGCTCCATGTCGCCATATTGGATTTGGACCCCAAACCCAGTACTCTCTAATTCCAAAGTCGGAGGGCTCCCCACCACCACTCAGCTCTGCTTGTGAGCTTGAGGGAGCCAGAAGGGCCTCCCCCTCTCCAGAACGAGAATGGCTTGAGCCTTCTTCTCATGGTCAGGTATTTCTGCAGGAGCCACCCCAGTGGAGGGGAGGTCTCTGAGGCTTCTAGATTCAGAGCTGTCACGAGGCTGCAGCTCCTCAGAATTTCTTCAGTCTTCACCTCTCTGGTTAAGTGCCAGGGACTTCGTTCCACGTTGGAGTGTCGCTAGGCTCCAGGTAGTGGGCTCAGCAGGGTGAGGGAGGCCCTTTGAGTCACTGAAGAAAGCAAAACCTTGAGGCCCCACAGCCCCCGCCCCAGGCCCAGAGGCCGTGCCTCAATACTTTGGAAATGTGTAATTCGCACCCTCATCCTCCTCCCACAGACCCGGGGTTCTGCTGCTGCTGATTCATTTTGAGAAGCTCCGCTTTCCACAGCAGCAGGAGGAAGGTCTGTCCCCCCCTCCCCGGAGCCATGTGTGTTTGCTATGATTCATCAGATCGTCTGCAATCGCCTCAAAAATAGCCCTTACGCAATCCGGGAGCCGCTGGGAGCCTCGCGGCGCAGGGGCTTCCCCTCTTAGTCACCCTCTGGGCCTCGGTCCACTTCCACGCAGCCACGGGAACGCGGAGGGACAGGCACATGCCCAAAAGAGGAACTTGGGAAATTAGCAGGCGGGGTGAAGGCCGCCCCCCGCTGTTGGCAACTGCGATGAGGCAAGATCGCAGCTGTGTGGCTCCTGTAGAAGTGAAATGTGCACCGTAAACAGAATCTCCCAGGGCCCAGGGTGGCCTGCCCTGAGCCCTCTGGTCCCAGGGTCTGTGGACAGGAAGAAGGCCCTGGGCAGGGCTGACTTGAGCTTTCTGCAGATCTGGATATTTCGTGGTGAGGCAGGCTGCTGGCCTGGGCTAAAGCTGGTCTGAGCACAGGGAGGACCCCAAGATGGACAGAAGGGAGGGACGTATTCCCATAGGGAGCTCCTGCTGCTGGCCCTGAACACCTTCTGGTCCAATGTTTTTTGATTCTGGCTTCCCACAGAGTCAGGGGATGAAGGGGGGGGAGGAGGGCGGAGGTGGGGGGGGCCGGGTCTTAGAATAAACAAGGGTGCTCAGGCTTCATCTCAGAGATTCTGATTCAGTTGATGGGGGTGGAGCCCAGGCATTGGTGTTTTTTAAAAGCAGACATTTTAGAGCTGAGCACTACTTGGCTCGTCCAACCCCTCGCTTTCCATATGAGACTAGACCCAGAGAGCAGAAGGGATATAGCCAAGGTCACACAGCAGCTAGTGGCAAAGACTGGACTTGAACTTTACCTTGGCCTACAAAGCCTACCCATTATCTCATTAACTCTCTGAATTCTGACTTTACCTCTCCTCTCTCTCCCTCTCTCTCCTCTCCCCCTCTCCCCACACTCACTCTCTCTTCTGTTTCCTCTCTCTCTCCTCTTTCTTCTCTCTCCCACCTCAGGGCCTTTGCACTGCCTGTTACCCCTGCCCTTACCCTAAATCCTCATGATTCTAAGTCAGCAGCCCTCTGTGCCTCTCTATTTCCTCATCTCACTTTATTTTTCTTCCTGGCACAATGTGACCTTGTATCTGTGCTTATTTATTGCCCCTTCCTCCATTAGAATGGGGAGCTTCTTGCTGTACCCCCAGCCTGCACACAGTGACTGGCACATAGCAATTGCTCGATAAATACATTTGTCAATTGGATAGATGACCCCAGCACAGTGTTCACACTGACACCAACGCCCCAGACCCACATCCACACCAACCATCTCCCAAGCCTTGGGGTCACATGTTTCTCCTCAAGGTCTAGCTCAAACCCAAACCATTTCTCTACAAACAGCAGCTCCAAGGCCGGCCCTTGGAGGACCAAGGGCTGCTTCGTAACCAGCACACCAGGATGACCACGGCCAGAAAAAAGTTGTCCCAGCCCAGAACCCTTTTGGGAAGGACCTTCTAATGATGCTCCCACTGATCAAATGTGTTCAGACTCCCCTGGGGAACTGACCTTCCCAATTTACTGGCCCCATTACTTTGCAGCCACCATCTTGTTTTCAACCAATAGTAACTCATGTACATACAGCTATTTATCGATCAGAAAATGATTTCACAAATACACTCAATCCTCACATCAGTCCTGGGAGCTGAGTGTCACTGCCCCTCACTTTACAGATGAAGCCCCTGGGGCCCGGAAAAGCCAAGTCACTGGTCCAGGATCTCACAGCAAAGACACATCCAAGAGCAGACTTGATGCTGAGTCTTGGCAAAGGCCGGTCCTCCACGCTGGCCTCCACCCCAGCCGCCACTCCACACCGGGTGCGATTATCACGCGCCTCAGTACCAAGCGTTGCTCTGAATCGTGTTTGGCTGTTGCCAGACATCTCCTGGAAGATGAAAGCTTTGCCACGCTGGAAGCGGTACCAAAGATCAGGCCTCAGCTTCTGAAAGTCAGTCCACAAGCGGGATTGATGATGCTGTAAGTGATACCACCTGTTTCAGCTTGTGTTCCCCAAAAAGCAGAGCCTAAGACAAGGACTAGGGTTCACAGAGTTTATTTAGGAGGGTGACCCCAAGAAGCAGAAATGAGGGGTGGCGGGAATGAGTCAGGGAAGGAGGAAAGGTCAATATAATTGTGCGCTTTTGAAGTTGTCCCTTGTAGACACAGGAGCTAGATTCTTCGGGACGTCTGACTTCTGGGCTGCCCCTGCACTCCCGCAACCGGGCCTGAGGCAGAAAACCAGAGAGTCACGTGTCCATTGCCTGAGGTGGGAGGTTGTGAGCAAGAGTCAGAACTCACATGGAACCATCCACCCACCACGGGTGCAGCTGAAAGCAGACCCAGGCCTCAGGATGTGCACAGGGCACCAAAGCATCCCCCATAGCGACATGGTTGGAATAAGTCCACAGTCTCCCCTGGTGACAGCTTTGAAAGTAGTCCAAGTGTGTCTATTTGAAAGAAAAAGCTAGTCATGCCTCCCATCCGGTTCTGACCATCAAAGACTCACAGTTATATATGTCAACAGTTTCTCAGCAACTTCCTGGACTAATAGCTGGAGTAGGGCCCTCCACCAACGCACAGCATCCTGGAGGGCTCCTGTGCCCCTTTCTTGGGTCTCCAGCACCTGTCAGTCACTCTAAAGCTCTACCAGGTACCAGGTCTTCCCAGGCTGAACCCCAGGCTCAGGGTCCTTCTTCCCACGAGCCATCCTCACCAAGCCCTGTGGCTCAGGCCCTATGAATGTGGTGCTAGCGAGGCCTGGCCCTTCACCCAGCCTCCTTATGGTGCAGGTAGGGCCACCAAGCAGAAGTGACTGGCCCGAGGCCCTCCGCAAGTTTGAGGCATCTGGTCCCACAGGCTCTTGTGCGTAGACCCAGGACCAGCCATGTAATTTGCAGGGCCCAGAGCAAAATGAAAATATGGGGCCCCTTGTTCAAAAAGTATTAAGAATTTCAAGACAGTGACAGCAGAACCAGTTAAACCAAGGGCAGGGTCCCTCTGAGGGCAGGGGCCTATGCAGTCATACAAGTGACACACCCATGAAGTCGACCCTGTGTAGACCCCACCTTTCCCAAAGAAATTCCAAAGAGTCGGGGTTGGGGGTCAGGGTCACTTCCAAAACAACAGCTTTCCAGCCAGATGAGCTTGAGTTGGAATCCCATCTTTGCTTCTCACCTGCTGTGCAACTCAGATGTGAATTGCTTCATCTCTCTGGGTCTCAATTTCCTTATCTGTAGAATGGGGATGAGATGACAAATTGCATGTAACATACATGGCACAGGAAAGGCACTGAGCGAATACGAGTCCTTCACACCTCCCACCCCCATATGTCTTTGTTCCCTTTGAGGCTAGAAGAACCAAGACACACACACACACATATACCATGACCACCACTACCACCACCACCACCACTACCACCTTGGCCATGGTCTTAGCCCCAAAGTAACAGCTGGAGAATGTTGGGGAACAGTGTCCAAGCACTGCTGCCTGGGGCCGGTGTCCAGTGAGAAGAGGGGCCCTGGACTCCCCATCCTCATTTGTCCCCACCCCCACCCTAGGCCATCTGCCGGCCTGGACCCACCAAGTCTAGCTCTATGCCTTCCTTCTCCAAAGAAGAACCAGAGGCTCCCGGAGGTTGCAGTTCTTCTTTCTGACCCTCTTTTTCTCCAGAGGGAAGGAGAACAAAGGGAGAGGGAGGTAGCGTTGGGCCCCCACTGACTCATCATGGCACCGTGGGCAGGTCACAAATGATGATCCTGGCCCTGGCTTTCCCGTCTCTAAAATGGGGCTAATGATGCCTGCCACTCGCCTCGGCGACAGGATGTTTGGAGAGCATTCATTACGGCTGTGTGGCTGCTGTCCTTGTGCTTTAGTTAATGATATGCTGCCCTGGTGAGGCCCCAGAGGGCCCCGGAAGCTTTGGGAAAACACATTCTTACCCATCTTCAAAGCATCCCTGAGAAGTAGGTGGGAGGCAAGTCTCAGGTTATGGGGAGGGAGACGACTGAGGCAAGCACCTTTGGGGCAGAGAGAGGGCTGGAATGAAGGCCCGGGAAGCCCCGATGAGGAAGAGTGGTGAAGGTGTTTGGTGATGGACACGGCTGGGTTCAGGTCACCGCTCTGCTGAGAACAGGTTCCCAGCCTCAGGCAGGGCGGCCTCTCCAAGCCGCAGCCGGAAGAGGGAGCAATAACGCCCACTTCTTGGAGTCCTGGTGGGAGGACGTGGGAGTCTGTCAGGGCACACGCTGGCCCCCCGTGCATGGTCAGGGACCGTGCGCCTGGACGTCCTGCTTCCGCCCTAAGGAATGAGGAGTGATGTGCGGGCCAGCCCCATTTCATGTCCACTTTTGACATTTTCGGTGACAGCGGTTTGTTGCACCTTCTCCTCTTGGTAAAATCACATTTTGCATCTTTGTTAGGCCACGCGTCATCCCTCTCAGGACTCAGATAGTGTGTGCTGATGGGTGACCAGGCTCCCGTCGTCCTCCTGGGGGCGCCTGGTCCTGCCTTGCCTACCCAGGGGGAGATGTCCTGGGGGGTTGGAGGGTGGAGGGCGAGCTGCGCTCCCGTCACAAGCAAAGCCTGGTGGGAAGGACAGATGTTTATGAAGTGCCCACCTTGTCCCCCGAGCACATAGGCCTCTCATTGGCTCCTTCCAATGGACTGTGTGAGATTGCTACAGCGTTCACTTCAGAAAATGGTGGCCCAGAGAGGTGAAGCGACTTGCCTGAGGTCACACCATTATTGAGAGGCAGAGCCAGGATCCAAACCGAGGTCTTGGTGTCCTGTAAGCCCATTACAGTTGTGGCCCTTGAGGCTGGAAACCCAGCTGGAGTTGCCATCTCGCCCAATCTCTCAGCTTGGGGCTGAAGAAACGAGTGCTCAGAGAAGTCAGGGAGAAAAGTTGGAGCAACCGGAATCAAGCTGGGCTGTGCCTTGGGCCTTCTCTGCTGCCTCGCCTCGGCTGGGGTGGCTTGGAGAAGTGAGTGGGTGGCCCTCGGGGCACTGACCACAGGCACATGCTGGCCCTGACTCAGGGACCAGGAATCCCTGGGAGTGTGAAGCATGGTCGGGAGCAGCTTCTCGGGTCAGAGCAAATGCTGCTTTAGTCACTCATCCACCCACTAAGCAGCTACCCTGTGCCAGGCCTTGGCGGCGCAGACCAGAACGACACACGGCTGTGCCCTCCAGGTGACATTATCCACACAGCTGGGGATGCAGAAGCTCAGGGAGGCAGTTTGTCCAAGGCCACACTGTGCTTGCTGGCAGAGCCAAGACAAGAACCCAGAACAAACCCAATGTTCCTTCCTCTATACCGTCTGCCATTGGCCAAGGGAAGAGGGACTCCAGCAGTTAAGAGAGGGAACAGTGACCAAGCCATTTATTGTCCAAACCAGGACTCTTTTGAGAGTGAAAAAGGATGCTATTAATAATAATACTAGGACCACAGGCATAAACCAGGTTGTCCCAGGTAAACCGGGACTCATGGTCACATCAACCGTGAGACTGTGACATGCCAGCCACTATGCGAGGAGCTTGCCTGCTGACTGAATTGTCACATCAGCCCTGAAGAGTAGATGTTGGTGTTCCATCCCCATTTGACTGGTTCAGAAACTGAGGCTCGCAGGAGGAATAGAACCTGCTCAAGATCCCAGAGCTAACAGGCAGCAGCAAAAGAGGGCTGAGAGGAGAGAATCTGGGTCCTGAGGGAAGAAAGAGAAAAGCAGGGCGGAGGGTCAACTGGTCCAGTCACCTTGGGGAGGGGTGATGGTGGCGTCTGTCCACTAGGAGTGGGCGGTTCTCGTGGCAAGGTGGTTATTAAATATGTTTAATATTCTTCCCAGAGAAAGGAGCCCATGGGTGGCCCAGGAGAGTAGAGGCCCCGTGGGATGGGGGACAGGGCACAGGAAGCGTCTGGCATAGCCAGGAAGGCCCCTCATTCCTGGAGCTACGGGGGAGCTAGAAAGAGCCACCGAATGTGGCTTGGCCTCCCTGGGCGCTGGCCTCTCTGAGATGGAAGCCCTCAGCTTCCTTCCTTTTTTTCCTAAGCAGGCTAGAAAGCTAGCAGTCCAGGATCTAAGAGCCAGGAGGGCACTGAGGGAAGCGTGACCTCAGTCAAGGTGGATGGAAGGCAGCACCCCAAACTGGATGGGACCAGGAAAGAGACAGGAGAGAGGTCGTCAGGCCAGTCTGGGCAGACTGGGTCAGCCTCTCTGCCTGTGGGACCATGAGGGGTCCAGGACCTCTGGGGCCCCTCCACTGTCCCCTTCAGTTCTGGGGCCTGGGGCACTGCTGCCCCAGCTCCCCCCCCCCCAGCCCTCTGCTTTCTAGCAGGAAGTGCCTTCCTCTTTCTATCTTCCCCCCTTGGCTTGTACCCAGCTATCCCCAGCCCAGAGTCGGCGTGACTTTCAGGAAACTGTCATTGTGAAAAACCCAAACCGCTCCCAACCGGCTGGCTCTAACCACCTGAGGTGAGGTACCCGGGATCCGGGCAGGCAGCTCCCCAAGCTGTCAGGCTGAGCCCTGCCTCCCGGAGGAGTGAGAGCCCACCGTCCCTGCAGCACCCCCTGCCCAGGCCTCCCGCCCACCACCACCACCACACACACACACACACACACACACACACACACACACACACACCCCTGAAGAAGCGGGGGCAGAGAGGAAAGGTGCCCCCCTGAAGTGAGTTACGTACCAATAAAGGCTTGCAGTTAATCACCTGGTGAGCACTTAGAAGTGCCAGGCTTCTTATAGACTTTGTCATTAACGGAATTGCAACGCTACAACATAGGCCTCACTTTGTAGATGGGTGTGTGTGTGTGTGTGCGTGCTCATGGTGAAGATGAGGCTCAAAGAAGATGAGTGAATTGAGGTGCCCTAGGCCACACAGCTGGAAGTGTGTCTGGTGTGCAAACCAGCATGCTTTCACAACCAAGAGGTCTGTTTGGATCAGCGGGAACTTCCCATCAGGCCCTACGCACTCTCACGCATGCCCAGCAGTGTCTTCTCTGGAAGGCACTAGGGGCAACTTTGACTTTTAGATGTGGCATTACTTCTCAGACTGTCACATTCCGTGTGGTGCATCTGGTCACGAAAACTGCCTTCATTTTACCTGCCAGACTTCAGACCCTTGTGAGAAATGACCCCTCACTCCTTTCCCAGTTCAGCTTCAGTCAAGCTTGACTTAGTTTGAGTCAAGCGGGCAGTTTTCAAGAGTCTTACAGAACTCAGGACGCTACCTGGCTTGGAGAAGTCAGAGAAGGCTTCCTGGAGGAAGTCACTTTGGAATCAAGGTCTGAGGGATGCTTGGGAGTAGCCAGGCAAAGAGGTGAGAGGACATTACAGGCAGAGGAAACAACTCCTGGAAGGCTGGAGGAGCAGAGAGCAGACCAGTGTGTCTGGGGCAGGCTGGGAGAGAGGATGGAGTCGCTGGGTGTAAAATTCAAAGGGTTTGCAGAAACAGCACAAGGAGTATAATGGGAAACCTCTGAAGACTTTTAAGATGGGAGGCAAAAGAGTGGCTTTATCAGATGCGCCATTCCAAAGATCTTTCTGGAAGCTGTGCAGGAAAGGATTAGAGCACCGGTTCTCAACAGGGCTGACTTTGGCCCCCAGGGAACATTTGGCCACGTCTGCAGACATTTTGTTTGTCAAAACTGGGAGTGAGGGTGCTCCAGGCATCTGTCACCCCTCCTGGAGGCCAGGTTGCTGCTGAGTTCCCTCCAGTGCGCAGGACGGCCCCCCACAGCACAGAATTCTCGGACCCCAAATGTTGATAGCGCCCAGCCGGAGGCACCCTAGATTAGAGGAAAGCAAAAATGGCAGCAAGGAGGGTGGTGTAGACGCCAGCACCGTGAGCCTGGAGTGGGGATCAGGGACTCAAACTAGAGTATCAGCTGTGCAAACGGAGAGCGGACAGATCCATGCCAACAGGACTCATTGATGGATTCGACGTGGGGAAAGAAGGACCCGGCCTCCAAGTTGCCTCGTCCTACCCCCGCGATGCTTCTCCCTCTCTTCTGTCCTGTCATTCCCGCTGCCCTCTCCTGTGGACGATCACATTAGCTTCCCAACTGGTCTCCCAGCCTCCAGGGACACCCTCCTCCACCCTCTAACGATGCCAGAGTGATCTCGCTAAAGCTCAGCTCTGGTCAGGCCACACCCTTGCTCTAAAACCTTCCATGGCTCCCCAAGCCCAAGGAAATTAACCTACAGTGCCCACTTGGCATTCAAGCCCTCCCCATCCTCCCTCACCCATCCCCAATTCCACATCCCTCATAGCACACACTTTCAGTTGTTTATCCAAAATACCTCTCCTCATCGTGCTAGCCAACAGAACCCCAGTGTTGTTTCTCTGATGATCTATCCCCCCTCACGCATGGGCTTCCCTGGACCAGTCCCCTTGCAGGTAAGCAGGCGATGAAATTCTGGTCTCGGAAACGTGCCGAGAATACGAGTGGGAACTACCAGGGAAGGTTTCCTTGCTGATAAGCGGACACTCACGTGAAGAAAGAGTCCCTCGTCTCTGCTGGCCACTGGCATGTCTGCATGCAGCCCCTGAGTCGGCAGCAGCCCTCCTGTGACCCTGAGGGAATGTGGCCGAAATGAGGGTGGCAGAACAGGGCAGGAAAAGAACCCCGGTCCCCGAGAGACCATATTGGCCAGGCTGGAAGCACCCCGCATCAGGACTTCTTCCTGTAGGAAACGAGTTGAGGTTTTCTGTTGCTCATAGCCAGACATCCTGATACAGAATTCCTGGCTGCAAAGCCAACTCTTTCCCGGGTTCTAGACCCATGCTGTGCTTTTCCACTTCTGTGTCGTCACTCATACTGTTCCCTCTGCCCATTTGTGGGCACTTTACCCTTCCCTTAAGGACCGACTCAGACGCCCCTGAGATAGGGCTCTTCCTTTGCACTCATTGAGCAGAAGCAGTATCTCCATCCTCTGCACTCGATGTGTGGCTTCCCCCCAGTGCTTGTCACTCCACACCTCTCGTCAGTCATTTGCCGTAAGTCTGATGCGCGCTGCAGACTGTACGCTCTGAGAGGGGCGAGTCCACGCCTTATTCAGATGAGGAGACCACACAACACCTTGAGAGGTGTCTACCGGCCACTTTATCAGCTTCTGAGAGCACCTGTTTCCAACCGTATTCGTTTCCTATTTTTACTGTAACAAATTCCCATAGACTTAGCAGCTTAAAACAACACAGATTTATTATATTACAGTTCTGGAAGTCGAAAGTCCAAATTGGGCTTCGCTTGGCTAAAATCATGGTGTCCGCAGGAACACGTTCCCTTCTGGAAGCTCTGGGAGAGAATCTATTTCCTTGTCTTTTTCAACTTCCAGAGCCCCCCACATCCCTTGGCTCAGGGCCCCCTCCTCCATCTTCCAAGGCAGCAATGGCGTCAGTCCAGCCTCTGCTCCCATCACCACCTCTCCTTCTCTGACTCTGGCCCTCCTGCCTCCCTCTGTGGCCTGTGATCACGTCGGGATTGCTGGATAATCCAGAATAATCTCTCCACCTCAAGAGTGTTAACTTAATCACAGCTGCAAAGTCCTTTTTGCCATATGAGGTAACGTTTTCTCAGGTTCTGGGAATAAGACGCAGACATTTGAGAAAGGGGTGGGGGGTGGCGTTATTCTGTCTAGCCCACCGACCAGAGCCCTAAGTTAAACAACCAGGAATTTTTTACGAGGACAGTAGTTAAACAGCATCATCAAGATCAGGATAGGGATCTCAAGGCCAACTCAAGTTCCCAAATATTATAATATAAATCTCCAATTTGGCCTCTCTCAGGATTTAACCAAGTTAGCTGCAGTCATAAAAGGCTTAAACCCAAAATTGGGACAAATAAGGCAAAAGGGAGCTGAGGGACAAGGAGAATAGATGCCCGGTCCCTGGTGCTTAGACTCAAGGATCTGAGACCCATCATCTCCAGGTCGGGAGGGGTCCTAATACCAAGGCTGAGTCCAAGGGGCCCCAGGAGAAGGAAGAGCAAAGACATGGAGGCTGGAAACTCAGTAGGGCCTGTGACATGCGGAACTTATCTGTCCTCCACCCTATGGCCCCAAAGGCCTGCTTTCTGTTATCAAATAAATAAGCCCACCATGATGCATTCGTGACTGGTGGTCAGTTGTCGTGTTGTTTGCATTTTGTAGAAGGTTTCTGGTTAACAAGAACCCTAGCCCAAAGAAGAAATCTCACGCAGTGGAAATTCAGTACCATGACGGGCTGAGGGAAGAGCCATTTTCCTGCAGATGATGGCGCATCTGGTGGTGAAGCCCCACCTGTGTTGCCCTGGTCAGGACTATGCCTGGCCCCCCCCGCACTCAGTCTCACCCAGACCCTGGGACTTCTCCAAAGCCACTCCCAGGGCTGTGTGCCCAGCAGACATGGCTGCCATCCAGCCTGAGTGACCCTAGCAATGGACAGTTCATCTGCCTCCTGAGAAGACCTCCCTGCCCATTAAAAAGAGAGCGAGAGAGACAGCAAGCAGAGTTTTACAAAACTTAAACGTGATTACAATCAAAGCCATCAAAAGCAAAACAGGTTCCCTCCAACTCCCCTTTGAAGCTATTTCACAAACTGAATTCCTTTCCTTTGACCAACTTTCCCAATCCTCACATATTTACCTTGTGGAGGAGGCTGGTAACCCCCTCACCGTGGCCGTGCTCCGCTCCACACGTCCCCCTTGAAGCCACCCGAGCTCTCCTCCAGAACCAGCAAGACCTCCAGCCGAACCCGGGTCCCAGGATGTGAGCTGAAATTCTCACAGTCTCCTCTGTGGCCCCCATTTTACAGATGAGAAAACGGAGGCTCAGGAAAGTTACGGAACTTGCCCGATGTTCACAACCAGCTAAGGAAGAGCCGGGCTGATGCTGGAGTCCAGCCTAGTTGGTCGTCAAGCCTAGCGCTCTGCCCTGTGTGAGCAGGTCTCAGACTCTTGGTCCCAGGCACCCTTTACACTCTTAAAAGCGACGGAGGCCCCCAGCGAGCTTTCATTATTGTGGGTTATATCTATTGATATTTGCTATATTAGAAATTAAAAATAAGGACATGTTTATCTTTACGAATTTACTAAAAATGACAATAATAAACCATTTCATATGAACATAAGTAATATCTTTTCATGAAAAATAACCCTGTTTTCCAAAACAAAACCAAAGTTAGCTAGAAAGTTGGCAGTGTTTCACATTTTGCAAACATCCTTAATGTCAGGCTGAAAAGAAGTCAGCTGGGTTTCCATATCTGCTTCTGCCTTCAGTATGCTGTAGTGTGCTGTTTGGATTAAAGGATGTGAAGAAAATCCTAGGATCTCATGGACCCCCTGCAAGGGGCCCAGACCCAGACTTTGAGAATCTCTGTACCACTTCATACTGCCTCGTTTCTAATGCTCCCAACCCAAGTTCCTAAAAGCATTGCTTGCACAAAGTAGATGCTTAATGTGTTTGTTGAGTGAATAAATTGAGCAAGTCCAGGGCAAAGCTGAGTGAAGAAAAGGTTGAGTCTTAGGTCAAAAGGCAAATTTAGGCTTTATCTGTGACCTTCCATTATCTAGGCCCTGTCATCATGGAGTGGAGGGGAAGAAAGAGTTACCAGAATGTTCTAAGTCGGGGCTGCTGTGAATGGTTGTGCAGGTTGTGGACTCTGCAAGAACATCCAAGGTGGCGAGTGGAAGCAGGAATGCAGCTCATGTTCTGTTCGCCCGCCTTGTGCCCTAGAACAGGGCTGAGGAGGGGTGCATTTTCCTAACTTGTACAGTGCCTCTGGGTGCGCCAGCAGCAGCCAAGCCCTCACCGTATAGGTGTAGTCCACCAAACACATCTGGGTGTAGCGAGGGATAGGTAGGTCCCCAATCTTGGAGAGGGTGCCTGAAGATGCTGTAGCCACCCCTGGCTGAGCCAGGTAGGTGGGACTGCAGAGAATGGACATGAGTCCTCATTTCAGCACCTCCTACACAGCCTTGGCCTCCCTCTGGACCAACCACATGGACCAACCACAAGTCCACACAGTAAGGGGCCTTGACAGGCAACCACGTGGATTGGTACCCACTGTGTATGCAGCCATAGAAGCTGGAAAAGGACACCAAAGACACAGGCAGCGCGGCCTGCTATTCTTTGTTGTATCTCAGTGGTTCTCAACCCTGGGGTGTTTATTTGCCAATGTCTGGAAACAGGTTTTGTTGTCACAATTCGGGGGGCAGGGGGGAGGGGTGCTACTGGCACTAGGGGGTGGAGCCCAGGGATGCTGCTTGACATCCTACAATGCACAGGACGGTCTCACACAGCCAAGACTGTCCAGCCCAAAATGTGAATAGTGCTGAGGTTGAAAAACCCTCCTGCAAAGAGAAGAAGGTGGGCGCTAAGCTCAGAGAGACTGGGTTCAAATACCAGCTCTGCCACTTTCTAACTCTGTGACTACAGGCAGGCCACTTCACTGGCTTTCCTTGTCTGTGGAATGGAGGAAATAATACCTATCCTGCAAGATTTTTGTGAGGATCTAAGGCGAGGGGTACCTACACTTGGCAAAGGAAGGCAGCATTCCCTCTGGCTCAGCCAAGCTGGCGGCAGCAAGGACAGTACCAATAACCCCGTGTCCAGTGTCTGCCCCTGGCTGGGGCTCTGCTGGCTGCCCGGTGAAAGACATCAGTCTCGGCTTCCTTTCAGGAAGCTCAGTAAAAGTTCCACCAGTGCAGCTATTTCAGTCGACACGCATGTGAACACAGACTGGAATGTTCAAAAATAAGAGGCTTTCTGGGCAGAAAGGTTTTTTCTCTTTTTTCCAAAAAAAGAAATCTTTAATGTTATTTTTATGTTGTTTTCTCATCAAAAGGAGAAAGGGAGGGGGGGTGAAGGAATGATTTCAACTTGTTTTAATAAAAGCAAAACACGAGGGCCAGCCCAGTGGTGCAGCGGTTAAGTCCACACACTCAGCTTCGGCGGCCCGGGGTTCACCGGTTCAGATCCCGGGCATGGACCTACCCACTACTTGTCAAGCCATGCTGTGGCATGTGTCCCACATATAAAGTAGAGGAAGATGGGCACGGATGTTAGCTCAGGGCCAGTCTTCCTCAGCAAAAAAGAGGAGGATTGGTAGCAGATGTTAGCTCAGGGCCAATCTTCCTCAAAAAAGAAAAAATATGTAAATGATTGAATATGAACACAAGTGCCCTTCATCTTAGGCCTGAAATAGTTGTCTGAGCATAAATCTAGTTTCCACACATCAAACTATTTTCTAACGCCTGGTCAACCTTTAACAAAGGCAGGTACTAGATCTTTTATAAAGCGAAGAACAGTTCCCTTAATGCATCTGTCCTGAGCATCTGCACTTTCATATTATGTAAAGCTGGACCCACCTGCAGAAGCCAAGTGCTCTGTAAGTGTTAATGATGGGGAGTAGGTATGGCGGTGGGTGGGGACAATCAAAGCAGACTTCCTGGAGGGGATGAGATTTGTGCCACATTTGTGAAAGCAGGCATATTGGGGAGGAGGGAAGGCCATCTGAGGGATGGAGTGACACTTGCAAAGGCTCAGGGATAACAGCCCCAAAGATCCTAGCCCTGGGGAGGCCTTGGAAAGACACTCTGAGCAATGGCCCCCTGGGCTGCTTGGGCTCCAGAGCTCACAGGTGGAAAAGCCAATGGGCCAGGTAGAAACGAGTCACACAGGTTTCATCAGCACAGTGCCCTTTGGTCTCTTGGTGGCCACCTGCTGAGACATAGGGAGCCCTCCTTCTCACTCAGTCGCCCACGCCCACCCATGCCAGGAGGCCCCAGCCCTAGCTGATTTTCCACCGCCAACTCCCACGTGCCCGGGGCTCTCCTCTGCCCCGCAGGTCCCACACACACCCCCCACGGGAGCATCCTGGGCAGCGAACTGCCCCCTCCGAGCCCCCAGCTTCCCAGTGTTTAGAATGGGGTTGATGACCTTCGCCTTCTGGCGTCGTTGGAAGGAATCGTGAGGGAAGCGCTGGACATCCCACCGGACACGCACTCCTTCTTAAGGAAGGGTGCATGCAGCTCCCTGTGTCCACACCACACTCCTGCTGGCTGCTTCCTGCTTGCTCAGGTGGGCCTCTGGCTGGCCTAAAGGGGCCAAACGCCACCCCTACGGGACAAGCTCTTTTGAGAGACCCTGCCAGAACACAGAGACAGAGGGGCCCAAGACTTTTAAGCTCGTACAAGGTCAAGCTTTTGATCAAGATGAGGTTGGGGGAGAAGACTTTAAACAACCCTCCCCTTCTCGCTGAACCCACCACTCCCCATACACATTCACACAAATAACAACAAAAGTCCCCTTTGCTGGTCACCTGCTAAGTGTCGGGCCCTGTGCTGGGCGGTGTCCACAGCAGTGAGTGTGACCCACAAGGACGACGCAGGCACATGTGGAAATCAAAGCTGAGAGAAGGCCAGCAGCTTGCCAAGGACTTCCGGCTCTCAGAGGTCAAATGCATGACGTCTGATTAAAAAGGCTGTGTGTCCTTCAGCTGGTCCACCCTCCCCACCGCCTTCTCACTCACCTGCAACCCACCCCACGTGTAATTCAGTCTCCCATTGGGAGCGACACTAAAGTTTGGTCAATTCGTGCCCACCCCAACTCTCCTCTCCCACGTGCTCCTCTAAGAGAAGAGCGGGAAAACCAAATCCGCCACTTCCCCATCTCCCTCGCAGTTAAGAGGTTACCATATGGCACAGTTGTGACCAGCGAAATAGAAGCAGAAGTCTGCTGGGAAGCAGAGGGGCATCTGGGAAAGTTTATGACTTTCCCAATAAAAAGTAAACAACCCCAGCTGGTGTGATCTCTTGCTCCTTCCTCCTGCACGGCCAATGGGCATGATGCCTGGAGGTACAGCAGCCATCTCGCAACCAGAGGACTGAGAATCAACACACTAAGATGGCGGAGCAAAAACATGGAGAAAGCCTGGTTGTGGACAACGTTGTTGGGTTTCTGCACCAGCTCTTGCCTGCCCACCTCCAGACTTCTTGTTTTGTGAGAAAAATAATCCCCTAATTATTTAAGCTGCTATGGGTTGAGTTTTTCTATTAACTTGTTGCTGAACGCACTCTTAATACGCTATTCAAATTTTAATCCTATACTCCAAGCTAAGCATGTACACATGCCCAAGCTCCATCCCTTAATACTATTGATCCCTATCACCACTCTTCCATTGCCCACACTCCCCACAAACAGCCCACCCCAGCCCCAGCATCCACCCTCCTACATACTGTCAAACCCAATGCTTTTCTCCGCGGGGGCTGAAGTACTGTTCCATTTTCCACTCCCCTGACACCCTCTCCACCACTCACTCTCCTCACTCCCCAAGATTTATAAATACCTCCACCATTGTGCAGTCACTCTGGGAAGAGCACTGACTTCCCAAAAGCAGAAGAGTCTACTCACGATTCTATTCTCTGAGTTAGGACAGGTTTCTCTATCTACCTGAGATCATGCGCCCCTCCCTTGGCGCAGAGAAATCCTGTTCTGTGGGAAAAACAGAAAACCTTTTGCCTTCTCTTTAAGAACTTTATTTCAAAACACTGGACCATGTTGATCATTTGACAAACATGGTGTTGGGCAATGCCCCCAGGGGGCAAGAGAGACACTGTGGGAACATCCTCCAAGCAGGGTGAGTGGTTGGAGTCACAAAGGGCTTTGAAGTGGCTGAGCCGGGCTCACTCACTCAGATGGGGAGTGGAGGACTCCCAGAGAGAGGAGGAGGAATCACCATGCCCAACGCGCTTTCTGAGGGCCCCCTGGAAGAGAGCAGGAGTTGCTCCTGCCCTTGGGGTGTGATGGCAGGAGGCTAGTGGCAGCCCCACCTGACTGCAGTGTCTCACCACCAGACACCCCATCCCTTCGGATCCGGATCCTGAACCTCTGCCCTCTAGAGTGTAATTTTGTTACCCCACCCACAGCTCCATCTGCTAATGGAGACCTGACCTGTAGGCACAGGCCCGACTAGGGAGCCCCAAAGAGGAGGATGGAGACCAGGACAGAATCAGGACAGAATTCAGTGCCATCGCTTTCGAGTTGCATGTTTTGGGGCAAGTTTCTAACCTGCCTGTAGCTCACTTATGATTTTTGTAAAATCTAGATAATAATAGTACCTACGTCATAAGACTACCATATTTTGAAAATGCAATGAGTTACATAAAACACTGAGAAGAGCATCCGGTGCATGTGAGCATATAGGTACAGTGACAGGGGATAGGCATTCAGCAACAGAAAGGTCTCGCCTCCCCAGGGGCCATCCGGCTTCATCCTCCTGAAAGCTGAGACAGGCAAGTGGCTGCGGAGTTGGAGCGTCCACGTTAAAAGCTCTTGCCCCGTTATCATCTCAGTTGATGGATTAAAGACACAAAAGGTGTATAAATGAAGAGCTGACACCAGGATTCCTCAGAAGGAGGGACCTGCTTCTGCTGAGGGTATGTGGGGACGGGGGAGTCACAAGTACCTTGATAGGTCCTGGGGAGGCAGGGTGAGACTGGGAGGGGGCTTGGGAGGGTGTCTCAGTAGGAGGAGACTGGGGAGGCGCCGGGCAAGGGGAGGGGAGGGGCAGCATGAGGGGGAAGGGAGATCACGGGGTCCTCCCTGGGTGCCCCAGAAGATCCTCAGGAGCGCCTTCTAAACTTTCAAGTGCTTGGGGATTTGGGAAGTACAGAGCAAAGAAAGGTCTAAGATTCACGCTGGGGATGATGTCGTGCAGGACCAAGGCTCCACCCAGAAGTAACAGAAGTCGTGGGAAAGCTTTGTGTTTCCACGGGCAAAGGAAATGGAGGATTTGTGAACTGGAAGAAAGCGAAGAATGCACGATTGGCTCTGAGGAATGAAAACAGCACTTGGAAGTGGGAGAAATGGAGACAGAATCCAGACGGGCTTGGGGGGGCCATACTGGAGGCAGCTGGGTCCCAGCCATGAGAACTTCTTCATGGTGGCTGCCAAATTTTGCTGAACGCGGCCGGTGGTCAAAAACACTTCTTACCTGGTGACTTAGTATCTGCATGTAGGCAGTGGCATGTGTGCGCACACACACACATATAGAAAAAAACAGAGGAGATGGGTTGGGGTTTGGGTTTGGGGATGTCGTTAGCAATTTCATCTGGATCTTAAGGGGCAGGATGGCCCCCAGTCACATCTGGGTTTTGTGTGCAAGAATACACTCAGAAGTGCCCGTCCGCCACTCTCCCTCGACCCTCCCCACGGGGGTTGTGTCTGTTTGTCTTTGTACCTGTGTGTCATGCATCCGTATCTGGGAGTCTGGGGGTCCTCATGTATCTATGTGTCCCTACGTCTGGGTATCTGTCACCGTGTACCCCTGCAGCCCACAGAGGAAGAAACACAGCTGCCCCTGTGAACGTTTACAGGGTTCTTTCTCCATGTTTCCTGGAGCCTCCGTGTCATGGGTCTAAGAGAAGCCTGGGCAGAATTCTGGCTTCGTTCTGGAATCAGAAAACCTCAGAGCTGGAAAAGAACTTGGGAATGCCTTGCCCCAAGCACCTCCCTTTGGAAATGGGAAAATAGGGTGCATATTACGGGAGGGCAGAGAAGGCGTCGGGAGGGAGAAGGAGCACAGACTGGGAACTTCTAGGATGGTGCAGCCAGGACAGCAGCCGTGAGTAGTATGTGCCTATTGAGCCCTAGAAATGTGATGAGTCCAAATTGAGAAATACTCTAAGTATAAAACACACCTGGATTTCAAGGACTTAATATGAAAAAAACATGTAAAATGGCTCGATAATTTTTATATTGATTGCACATTGAAATGATTATATATTGAATATACTGGGTTGAAAATGGACTATTGAAATTAATTTTACCGGTTTCTTTCTACTTTTTTTGAATGTGACTACTAGAATCAAATTAGGTATATGGCTCCCATTTCTGACTCACTTTACGTTTCTGTGGAACACACTGACTGAGAATCTCGCACCAGACATTTAACTTCTCTGAGCCTCGATTTCCCCTGCAGTAAAATGGGTGTAATAATGCCTATCTCTTGAGGTTATCGTGAGGATTAATTGAGAGAGCATATGAAACTGCTTTTAAGTCATAAAGAGCTGTTCAGATGAGGAGGTGGGCGGTAGTGGTGGCGGTGGTGGTTATAACTCTGATTCTGGCCAACAGAAAAGGGGCAGAAAGGATGAAGAATTTGACAGTTTGACTTTCAGGCAAACACTCATAAGGTCCAGCCCTGAGAGTAGGCAGGGCATGTGGCCACCTACTCCCCATGATTTTGGTGCTGGAGAATGACCCGTCACCCTGTTCTAACGCCCTAGACCCATTCCCCAGACCAACCCTTTCAAAAGCACAAGCCACCACATTCTTGCTCAGCAACTAGCCTTTGAGCCAGACCCCATCATCCTCACCATCCACAGATCCCCAGCCACCTCTCTAGCCTCCTCTGGTCCAGGGGCTGCCTCCTTCCAGAGTAGTAGGAAGCTTCTTCCCCAAGGCACCCATCCGTGAAAGGACCACTCCACATCCAAGTGGGATTTCCCCACTATGCTTTTTCTCTGCTCTTTCCCAGCTACTCAGGGTCTCAAGGGTTCCAAAAAGAGGGAGATGGCCCCAAGCGTGGCCTGGAGGCACCAGCCCCTTCCTGGGACCATCACCCGGGGCAATCCCTGTTGCAATGGTGGTCTCGTAACAATCGCTTACAAACCCGGTTAGGCAAGCTGCTTTTGCGTGATGGGGCTATCTTGAGTAAACAGCATCCTATGTCCCCTGCCGGTCACTTGCTCAAGACATTGCTGGACATTGCATTAGAGTCACTGACACACGAAGTTTTGAAAATGAAAACAGGCCCTCTGGCTTACGATCAGATAGCACTTAACTCATTCACGATTGCGCCAGGTTTTCCCAAGGCCCCGGGGCCACAGAATGGATATTCCCACAACGCAGACAGAGGATGTTGGGGACAGTTGGAGCCTTGGGCCACCTATAGGATAACGCTTCCCAAAGTGAACCGGCCAGCCGGGGTCTGTATCACCTTGGCCTCCATAGCTCCCATGTGGGCCTCTGGGGCTGTTAAGCTTATTGAGCTAAACCTGGGACCCGGGTTCTACCCCCAGGGGGTTAGGGAAGTAAGTATTGTCCCATTCCATCGATTTTTCCCCTTATTCTGGTGACCTTTCTTGCTGATAGAGAGCTCGAGTTGAAAGTAATGAATAAGACGTATTTCGGGCATCTATTGCTACACCACAAACCAGCCCAAAACACAGTGGCTTAAAGCAATAATGACTGCGAGTGCCTCACAGTTCTGCTGGTTGGCTAGATAATTCCTCTGCTGGTTTTGTCTGGGCTCACTCACATGGCTGTGTTCCCTGGACGGTCAGTTGGAGTGGAAGGTCCAGGACGGTCTCCCTCATGGACTTGGGAGGTAGTTCTGGTTATTGGCTGGGACACCTTGTTTCTCCTCCACATGGCCTCTCATCCTCCAGCAGGCTAAATGGCTTCCTTACATGGTGGTCTCAGGAGCGTGGTCCAAGAGGTGAAGATGAGAGCCACGGGCATCTGGAGGCCTGGGCTCCAGAACTCGCACAACCTCACTTCCACCAAGTTCTACTGGTCAAGGCGACTCGCAAGACCAGCTCAGTTTCGAGGGGGAGCCAAAGAGACTCTGCCTCTTTATAGGAGTTGCTGCAAAGTACGTTTTCAATCAACCACAAGGTGAGAAAGCATAAATGGCCCCATGGAAAACTTTCCCCACTGTTAGAAAATAATTTGGCAAAGTTTTATGTTCTGAATCAAAAGCCTAGATTCCCAGACTCATAAAGAATTTTTCTCTTTGGGGAAAGTACATACAAAAGTAAGCCAACAGGCTCACATCGAGTTATGCCTCGAGAGCAATGTTTCTCGGCCCTGGTTGAACATTAAAGTCACTTCAGAGGTGTTGCCAAAACCCACGTTCCCGGGTCTCACCCAAGACCTGCTGAATAAGAACTGTGATTAGGGGTGGGCGCTGGGGGTATTGGGCCCTGTGATCTGCATTTTCAAAAGCTCACCCAGTGATTCTGATCCAGAACCAGGGTTAAGAACAGCTGGGTTAGCAAACAAGCTTTATGGGGAATAAGATCAAGGCAGGATACCTAGAAATGGGACATGCGCCTGTCCTCAGTCCAACTGAACAGGTCGTGAGTGGGGCCACGGGAATCTCACACTGGGGTCCGGAGTCAACAAGACGCAGTCCCTTCTTTCAAATTATAGCTGACGCTCATTGCATGCCAAGCCCTGATCTGTAGACTTTCCATGCATTAACTCATTCAGTCTCTGCTCCATGAGGTGACTAGCATCAGGAACCCCATTTTACAAATAGGGAAACTGAGGCACAGAGAGGTTACGTGGTTTGTCCCAAGTCACACGGCCAATAAGGAGGGAGAGCTGGAATTCAAACTCAGGCCACCTGGCTTCAGAGTCCACACCCTTAACCGTTAGGTAACCCTCCTCACTCCGAGCACACCTTCCAGGGCAAGAAGGCTGATGTCCTCTCCGGCAGGCCGTGAGCGCTCCTGGCCGGGAAAGGAAGGGGCCACGATTAGCGGTCTCTGCTTCCTCTGGCTCACTGGCTGTTCTTACAGCAGTGGCTCTCAACGCTCGCTGTGCGTGAGAATCACCTGGGGAACGCCTTTACCTACGGAGGCCGGACACCAAAGAGCTGACTCACTTGCTCTGGGTGGGGCCCAGTCATGGAAGATTTTTAAAAGCCACCCAAGGGGGTTCTAGTGCACAGCCAGAGCTGAGAACACAGGCTCTGTGGCTGGAGAGGAATTCCCCATTCCCGGCAGGGAGGATGGTGACCCCAGTGTCAGGACCACCTGTGACCACCATATCCCACGACCTTCCTAGAAATCAAACAAGCTCGAGCTGAAAGGGGCTTCTGGATGAACCAGACAGAGTGTTCCCAACCCCGACTGCATATTAGCAACAACTGGGTAGGTTGGAAATGATCCTGATGCCCCACCCCAAATATTCTGATTGAGTGGGCCTGGGTCATGATGGGGCATCCGTGTCTCTTATACCCATCCCCTCCAAGTTAATTCTAATGTCTACCCGGTTTGGGAACTACTGATCCAGCCCAAACCAGAGAGGAGAAGTGACTTGCCCAAGGTCACACAGCATGCTTGCTCCAGAGGCAGGACTAGAGCCCAAGGCTGCTGGCCAGGGCTGTTTCCACGCTGCAGCCCCCTCTAGTTTGCAAAAGTGTTTCACATATGTTACTTAGTTGGTCTATACCTTGCCACACTGTGTTGCTTCCTGCCACCATCCTCTCATTTCACAGAAGATGAAACCGTGAAAGATGGAAGTGACCTGCCCAGAGCCACACAGTGGCAGAGACCACACAAGAACTCAGGTCTCCCAACCACAGATCAGGGATATGGCCGCACCCCCAGATGCCCATGGCCAGTCTCCCCCTTACCCAGTTCCACCAGCATGTGTGGTTCTCCCGAGCCTGGGCACCACGAGCTGAAGGTTCGGACCCTCCCTGAGGACAGGCTGTGCAGAAATCTCCCAGTGGACGCCGCTGGGTGTGCTCTACTCAGTGATGACCCCTCACCTGCCTTTCTGAACCCACTGAGCCTTCCTGTTCACAACACGTTTGCATCCATTGTCTCCGAGGTGCATTGATGACAACCCCCACCTTACCCAAGGGCAGACTGAAGCTCAGAGAGCTGTCAGGACTTTGCCCAGGACCAAAGCCAGACCCAGGCCCAGACCCAGATTTGTGGGTTCC
This sequence comes from Equus asinus, assembly GCF_041296235.1. Classification (NCBI taxonomy): domain Eukaryota; kingdom Metazoa; phylum Chordata; class Mammalia; order Perissodactyla; family Equidae; genus Equus; species Equus asinus. Next base: position 70,008,255 of record NC_091801.1, on the reverse strand, counting down.
GAGTCCAGCGTTCAGACCACCTGAGGCCAGCCCCTGGGGCCTGGGACCTCCTGCCTTGTGCTTGGTGGAAGTTTTCCCCCTGCCTGGACAGATGAGCAGCAGAGCTTACAATTAGAGGGCGGGGCAGGGGGTGGGGAAGGGCAGCCACCCCACTTTGACCAGTTCTGGTTTCTGCTTACCTGTTGCCAAAAGACAGATATTCCCCCCAAGGGCTGGGTGCAGAAAACAGACCTCACTTGTCGCTTTGGGTGAAGCCCGAAGCAGCCAGGTGATTTCTCCTTCTTCTCGCCTAACCATTTGAGGAGGAGGGAGATTACGGTCTGCTTTCTCCCTGCCCACACCTCCTGACCGTGGCCAGACACGGAGAGCTGGGTCTTCAGGAGGGGCCCGGGTGGGTGTGATGTGTCTGACTTACAAGCACTGATAGTCTGAGAGCTCTGAAACATCTTCTCATCTCAGTCCTCGCAATAGCTCTAGGAAGAGGACGCTGCTGTTATCCCCACTTTAGAGATTAGGAAATAAGGCACAGAGAGGTTAATGGACTTGCTCAACGACACACAGCTAGGAAGAGGCAGAGCCAGGATTTGTACCCAGGCAGCCTGGCTCCAGAATCCCTCTTACGACGACGATGACTTACTGTGCGACATCTGCCTGAGTTTCTCATGCAGTGCCAGTCTCCCCAGGAAGGTTCTAAGCACAGTACAAAGCAAGAGTTCCCACCCCACTGGCTCTTAATCCAGATGGAGACGCTGCAAAGACTAACCATTTTCCGGGGTTGTTAGGGCGTGTTCAAGTGCACACGGACACCCGTGCAGGATCTAGCCAAGCCTGCCACCTCCCTTCTCACATGCATTGCTGTGATCAGAGTCTGCACACAGCCCACACCAAGCCCAGCGGGTGGTACGGGAAGCCCGCGCGGCACAGGAGGGAACGCTGAGCTAATAAATGGCAGAGCTTGATGTTTAACCCTCAGCTTCTGGCCCTCATTCATCTGATTCTTTCCAGGGTCCGTCGGAGGGATTCAGCAGGAATTGAGGCCACAAATATGGGAAAAACAAGGTGCAAAGTCATTTGACCAGTGTGAAAATCTAGGCCTCTTATCTTCCGGGAGGTTTCTCTTCCGCCTCCCGCTTCCACCAGTGGTCCCTGCCTGCTCTCAGCCATTTCTGCGTCTCCAATTCTGCTAAAACCTGCTGGGGTGGCATCCATGCTTCCAAATGGCCCAGTGAACGCTCAGTCCCAAAGGGAAGGGATCAAGTCTTGCCCAGCAGCTATTTTAGAGCTCCTCCTGTCCCTCTCGGGATGTCCAGAGAGCCTGTTCCACGTTCCTGGGTGGATGGCGGGACCGGTCACCAAGCGAGGAGATGGCATGCGGATGGGGCCACATCCTCAGCGCCCAGCGGCGCCAGGCACAGAGCTCTCAGTAGTCACAATAGCCAAATGGGCTGCGCACTAACTACGTGCCAGGGTCATTCTAAGTGCGCCGAGCCTGGCGTCCACCTGGGCTGTGGGATCTCCAGAGCACTTCAGTGTTTGCTGCCCTAGGAGGTGGTAGTGCCCAAGGACCACATGCTGCTGAGGCTGGCAGGGCACTTGGCTGTGGCCGGAGGGTCTGCTGGGGTCCGGCCACAGCCCTGTGATCCCGTGCTCTGCCCACCATGCACCATTTCCCAATCTCCGTTTTGCAATCAGTCAGCCTGACCCAGTAAACATCCACGGCCCGAGGAGAACCCATCTTCCTGACCCCTTTCTGTGTGTTTCACAAAAGAGCCCAGGGCTGTGGGGGAGGGGGTGCCATCAGATGAGAGGCCGGGAGAAGGCCACTGAGTTCTGGCCAGGCCACCTATGCACCAGCCACATTGCTGAACCTTCCTGAGCGGTCCCAAACTCAGTGAGGAAAAGGGAATCGCTGGAGAGGAAACTGGACAGTAGTCTTGTTGTTCGTGGTTTATTTGGGGGAGCAGGAGAAGGGGGGTGATGGGTCAAAGTTCAGAGAAATATTTCTCAATGCCTTTGGCTTGCTGTGCAGCCCTAGGCAAGTCACTAAACATCTCTGAACCATTTTCCCTTCAGTAAAATAGTAGGTACTCCTGGTCCCCTCCCTGCTTCGTAGGATTAATGATACCTTACAAGTACTCACAGGAGCCTTTTACGTCACCAAGAGGTCACATTTCTCTCATTTTATTCCCACAAGAGATCTGTGAGGTATACAAGACTTATTGTATCTTCCTTACAAGGCAGTTGAGGAAATTGAGACAGAGAGAGATCTATCCCCTCCACTAAACGCTTAAGGACCCTTAAGCAATGTGCACGGGGTATGGGAGACTTTGAGTGAGTCCAGAAAAGAAGGGATTGATTGCCTGAGGTGCCAGGTCGGGAAACCACGGGAAGCAGACCCAGCTACTGCCTTCCGGCAGGTGTGAGCTCCCAGGGCCCGGGAGGAAGACGCCCAAGCTGAGCGAGAATCAGCCTGCCTGTCCCGTGGGCCCCTACACTTTCCCCACGTGTATCCAAACGCTTGTACCACTTGAGCACACTTACATCTGGCCCCCCATAGATGCTTAGCCAATGCTTGTTGCATGGACGAATGAAGGAATGAATGAATTGCAACAAGCGGAAGTGCTGGTGAAGGAAACGGAGTCAACAAAGGCATGGAGATGGGGAGGCCAGAGCCCAGCTGAGTAGCGTTCCCCACCTACCACCACCCCATAAGGCCCCCAGGTCCCCATCTCCTGAAGCCGCGTGAGCTACTGTCTTCAAAAGGCTGGGACACCCCCCCACGAAAGCAGGGACGTGAGACCGTGCAGGGCCTCTGCAGGGTCAAGGAAATGACACAGTTTGGCTGATTGCTGCCTCCCTCGTTCCATGTCAGTCCCCATTCTTCAGCTGTGAGGATGAGGGACATAGCTCAAATTTCTTGATATTGATCTGGAATTTTCTATGAGCCTGGTCTTGGGGGTTTTACACATGTATTTCATCACCTTCCTTCCTAAAACTTCACTGAGGTCGGTGGGTCTTTTTCAAATTATCATCATGATTATTACAAAAGTAATACGTGCCTGTTGTTTTAAAAATTCTAACCGAGAAGTGAATAAAGTACAAAGTTTAAAAAAGAGAGAAAGGACCATCGCCACCTCAGCCTGAAGATGAAGGCAGCAGGAATGTGTGTGTGTGTGTGTGTGAGGGAGGGGTTCTGCTTCTCCCTGCCCCTGCCGCCTGCCGCGGGCCCTTTCTCCCCAGCACTGTCCCCGCCCGCCCCCATCTGGGAGGCGCGGAGTGGACGTGATGGTCCCTAAACCCTTACAGGGCCGCGCTTCCTTCATCTGCGGAACAAGTGGCCTGCTCTCAGCACCCGGCTGAGCCTGGTAGTTCTGACGTTGCTGGACGGTGTTTGTCACACAATAAGTCCCAACCCATTAGTGAATCATGACCGTTTTCGTCATTTATGACCAGCAATGTTCTACATGAAATAGAAGAGAATAGAAAATATCAGACTGCATCGCAGGATCTCAGCCATTACATTGGTCAAAGGACAGAACGGAGGCTCAGAGAACAAAAAGGACACACCGAGGTCACACAGCAAATGAGTATCTGGGTCAGGATTGGACATTCATTCATTCAATAAGTATTTATCACACACCTGCTATGTACCAGGCATAGTACCAGGCATTAAGGAGTCATTGGTCCAAATAATCAGATATTTTTCAATAAAAATTAACGCTAAAAACACTGAATCAACTATAAAAACGGTATAAAGTGTGAGACACTATATACATTTATAAAACTCACTTTTGTCCTCTCCGTAAACCAGTCCATCAATCCTTTGGGCAAGACTCTGAATCAAGGAGTGTCGTGGCCTGCTTTCTGCCTTTAAAAAACCCCTTGGCTGCTGTGTGGCCTCTAAGGGGTGAGGGCGGAAGTGGGGAATCCAGTCAGAAGGCACAGCAGTGGTGCAAGCGGAGGGTAACTACACTTGGGGCTAGGTTGTTAGAGGTGGAAGGCAATATTTTGAAGGTGGAGTTGACTGGACTTGCTGATGATTTGAATGTAGGATGTCAGAGGAGACAAGTCCAGGATGGCTCATAGGTTTGAGACTTGAACAACTTAGCAAGTGGGGGTGCCATTAATTGAGATAGGCAAGCCTGGGAAAGAAGCAATTTGTGGAGGGAAATCCAAAGTTTGGTTTTAATACATCTTGTTTGAGGTGCCTCTAAGGCGTCCAAGTGAAGCTGTCAAGTGTGGGGTTGCTGGAGACAAGAATATTGGGAGTCACCCAGGGTATGGATGGTATTCAAGACCAAGGGCTGAGTCAGACCATCTAAGGAAAGTATGCAAACACAGAAGAAAAGGATCCAACACGGAGCCTTGGGCACTCCAACACTAGGGTGGAAAGGTGAGGAGCGCACAGCAAGGGGGACCGAGACAGGTAACAAGGTAGGAGAGAAAAAAGCGAAGTGTCCTGGAAGCCAAAGGAAGAAAACGTCCCCAGTGATGGACATGATCAGCCCAGGAGCAGGTGGCCTCACTGGTGAATTCTGCCAAAGATTTAAAGAAGTATTAATGCCAATCCTTCTCAAACTCTTCCAAAACATTGAAGAGGAAGGAACCCTCTCAAACTTATTTTGTGAGGCCTGATACCAAAGCCAGATAAGGACACTACAAGAAAAGATAATTACAGGCTAATATCCCTGATGAATACAGATGCAAAAATTCTTCAGCAAACTGAAGTCAATGGCACATTACAGGGATCATACACCACGATCAAGTGGGATTCATCCTTTGGGAGGCAACAATGGTTCAGCATATAGAAATCAATAATGTGATACACCACCTTGATAGAATGAGATATAAAAATCATGTGATCCTCTCAATAGATGCAGAAAAGCTATTTGACAAAATTCAATATACTTTCGTGATAAAAACTCTCAACAAATTGGGTATAGAAGAAATGTGCCCCAACCTAATAAAGGCTATATAGGACACGCCCACAGCTAACATCATCCTCGATGGAGAAAGGTTGAAAGCTTTCCCTCTAAGAACAGGGATAAGACAAGGGTGCCCACTCTTACCACTTCTACTCAATGTAGTATTAGAAGACCTAGCCAGAGCAATCAGGCAAGAAAAGGAGATAAAAGGCATCCAAACTGGAAAGCAAGAAATAAAATTGTCTCTGTTTGTAGATGACGTGATCTTATATAGAGAAAACTCTAAAGATTCCACCAAAAAACTGTTCAAACTAACAAAAGAATTCAGTAAATTTGCAGGATACAAAATCAACATACAAAAGTCACTTGCATTTCTATACACTAACAATGAACTATCTGAAAAGGAAGTAAACAGTCCCATTTACAATAGCATCAAGAACAATAAAATGGGAACAAATTTAATCAAAGAGGTGAAAGATCTGTACACTAAAAACCGTAAGACATTGATGAGAGAAATTGAAGACACAAATAAATGGAAAGATATCCCACGATCATGGATTGAAAGAATTGATGTTGTTAAAATGTCCATACGACCCAAAGGCATCTTTAGATTCAGTGCAATCCCCACGAAGATTACAATAGCATTTTTTACAAAAAGAAAAAGTCCTAAAATACATACAAAACCACAAAAGATCCTGAATAGCAAAGCAATCTTGAAAGAGAAAAACAAAACTAGAGGCATCACACTTCCTGAATTCAAACTATATTACAAAGCTATAGTGTCAGAACAGTGTGGTACTGGCATAAAAACAGGCACACTGACCAATGAAACAGAATTGAGAGCCCAGAAATAAACCACCACATATACAGTCAACTAATATTTGACAAGGGAGCCAAAAATAGTCAATAGGGAAAATACAGTGTCTTCAATAAATGGTGTTGGGAAAACTGGATGTTCGTGTGCAAAAGAATGAAGCTGAATCCCTATCTTCCACCACTCACAAAAATTAACTCAAAATGGATTGAAGACTTAAATGTAAGACCTGAAACCATAAAACCTCTAGAAGGAAGTACAGGGGAAAATTTCCTTGACACTCGTGTTGGCAACAATTTTTTGGATATGACACCAAAAGCACAAGCAACAAAAGCGAAAATAAACAAGTGGGACTACATCAAACTAGAAAGCTTCTGCACAGCAAAGAACACCATCAACAAAATGAAAAGGCAACCTATGGTATGGCATGGGAGAAAATATTTGCAAATCATATACCTGGTAAGGGGCTAATATCCAAAATATATAAAGAACTCATACAACTCAATAGCAGTAGAACAAACAATCCAGTTTAAAAATGGGCAAAATCTGAAGACAGTTTTCCAAAGAAGATATACAGGTGGCCAACAGGTACATGGAAAGATGCTCAACATCACTAATCATCAGGGAAATGCAAATCAAAACCACAATGAAATATCAACTCACACCTGTTAGAATGTCTGTCGTCAAGAAGACAAGAGACAACAAGTGCGGTGAGGATGTGGAGAAAAGAGAACGCTTGTGTGCTGTTGGTGGGAATGTAAATTAGTGCAGCCACTATGGAAAACAGTAGGGAGGTGCCTCAAAAAATTAAAAATAGAACTGCTGTATGATCCAGCAGTTCCACTGCTGGGTATGTATCCAAAGGAAATGAAATTACTGTCTCAAAGAAATACGTGCACCCCCACGTTCATTGCGGCATTATTCACAGTAGATAAGACATACAAACCATCTAAGCGTCCATCTGTGGGTGAATGGATAAAGAAGACGTGGTGTATACATATGCAATGGAATATTATTCAGCCATAAAAAAGAGGGAAATCTGGCCATTTGTTACAACATAAATCAGGGCATTATGCTAAGTGAAATAAGTCAGGCAGAGAAAGACAAACATTGTATCATCTCACTTACACGTGGAATCTAAAAAACCAAACTCATGGAAACAGAAAGGAGAATGGTGGTTGCCAGGGGCTCGGGGTGGGGAAAATGGAAAGATGTTAGTCAAAGGGTACAAACTCCCAGTTATAAGATGAAAAAGTTCTGGAGATCTAATGTACGGCATAGCGACTGTAGTTAGTAATACTGTGTTGTATACTTGAAAGTTGCTAAGAGAGTAGATCTTAAAAGTTCTTACCTAAAAAATAAAAAGTAATTATATAAGGTGAAGGACGTGTTAACTAACCTTATTGTGGTAATCATTTAGCAATATATATATATATATATGTATCGAATCATTACATTGTACACCTTAAACTTACACAATGTTATGTGTCAATTAGATCGCAATGAAACTGGGGAAAATTTTTCTTTCTTTCTTTTTTTTTTGGTGAGGAAGATTGGCCCTCAGCTAACATCTGTTTCCAATCTTCCTCTGTTTTATATGTGGGACACTGCCACAGCATGGCTTGATGAACAGTGTCTAAGTCCGTGCCTGGGATCTGAGCCCATGAACCCTGGACCGCCGAAGTGGAGCATAGAAACTTAACCACTATGCCACCGGGCCACCCTGAGAAGATTTTTTTTAAAAAAGAGAGAAAGACGGAAGTGTGTCCTGAACGTCGCAAGAAGAAAACCTCTCCAGATAATGGACATCATCAGCTTCATCAAACTCTGCCAAGGGCCTTGACCCATGCCTCTCTCTGAGCCATCTTGTTCCTGGATCCATTCCAGTAAGCTACTGAATGCCCTCAATTCTAAGATGCGTTTTTTGTTTTCGAATTCTAACATTGCTGAAATCAGGGTACCCCTTGCAATCAATATTTGTCCCCACCACACACACCAAATTTGCCAATAAATAAATTAATAAAGGCTATTACTAAGTCAATACAGTATCTTATAATCCCTCAGTGGGAAAAAAAGGAGATAAAGGCATCACAAAAGAGGCAGGAAGGGATCTAGCATCAATCAGGCATCCATTGTGGACCAAGAATCGTGCTTAAGTGTCCCATTTTGTCTCCTCAAACAGCAGGAGAGGGAAAGAATTTACAAGGGAGGGAGAAGCATTTTTCCAATTTGACGTGATAAAGGGTCCGAGCCCTATTCCTGAAAAGCACACGGCTCTCCAGCTCAAAGAAAGGAAAAGCCAGGTTCATTTCCATTTGCACACCCCCTACTCTCACTCCAATCCCCCCAAAACCCCACCAAAGAAATGGCAGTCCCACCAAATTCAGTGTTTTCTCAAAACTCATAAAAAGCTTTTAATGTATAGAAACACAGCAAATGTTTCCCAAAGTCATAGGTGCTCACAAAAAACAGGGAATAAATTTAAAAAGTAGGTAGGAGCAACGTCACTTGGTTTTCTGAGAGCTGTGCTTGGAAACTCTTTTCAAAGTTTTGGCTCATTTCTGCTCTGCTGACCAAGTCACACTGATCGACTTTTGAGCTGGGTTTGCTCAAATCTCAAATCTCCTGTCTTTGAACAGAAGACCCCCTGAGCTTGGAGCACCTCATCAAGGGCAGAGATACAGGGAAATAGACTGGGTCTGTTTTGCTAATTTGTAGTTGCTTACTCACTGTAAATGAAGTCAGTAACTTTGTGAATAACGCTGATCTTTGTTTTTCTTTTTTTAAAAGCTCCAGCGTAAGATAGTGTGTCTCTAGTCTCACAGACTTTATAGGTGTGTGGCCAATTCCAGTCACAGGGAGTGGGGAATAGAGCCTAAACCTTTATCCCCTCCAGAGCCAGAAGCGAGGTCAAGCCAAGATCGATAGTGAAACCAAACTTGCCCTTCTCTGGGATCAAATACCCTGCAAGAACATGTCTTTTCTTCTCTCTACTTCCATTATACTAACATTGCTGAAATCAGGGTACCCCTTGCAATCAATATTTGTCCCCACCACACACACCAAATTTGCCAATAAATAAATTAATAAAGGCTATTACTAAGTCAATACAGTATCTTATAATCCCTCAGTGGGAAAAAAAGGAGATAAAGGCATCACAAAAGAGGCAGGAAGGGATCTAGCATCGATCAGGCATCCATTGTGGACCAAGAATCGTGCTTAAGTGTCCCATTTTGTCTCCTCAAACAGCAGGAGAGGGAAAGAATTTACAATATACTTCCATTATATTGCAGCTTTTGATCCCTATCAAATCACCTGTCAGCACCATTCTACCTAGTCCCAGAGTTTCTCCTTCCCGAAGGCCCATCTCACCCTCTGCAGCCATGCCAAGAGCATCCTGGAAATGCAGACTGTCACAGGGAGCAGCTGTGAGAGACCAGCCACCTCAGGAACTGGGTGGGGCACCTCCCTTTTCCCAGACAGCACATCAGTGAGCAAAGGCTGGGTCCCACAGTGCCTTCCCACTGGGACTTCCTGGGCCAGATCATATCTCCTATCTCCCAGTGAAGCAATCCACATAATTAGCCACATTAATACCCAGGCCGTCTGAGGCCACCTGTCTCAACCGGGGAGCCCGGGCGCCTGTCGCAATGAGCACTTAAATGATTATTCAGCTCCCTTCCAACCAGCTGAGCAGAGAAAAATGGGGTATCCCTTTGGGACAGCTGCCTAGCGCCCTACTCCCCTGGGCTGGGCTCTGTCCTCCAGGACTGGGGACAGGCTTTTCCAGAAAGCCAACCCCTACAAGCCACAAGGGCACCATTTTGACATGGCAGCTGAAATGCCAGGACCCAGGGATTCTAGACCGTGCTTTGGCTCTGGACGTTTTTTGGAAGGCTGTTTTGTTAACCAACATTTTTTGAGTCTTTTGGTATGAGCAAGCCCTGTCGAGGTTATTGAAATACTCTAAGAAAGATCCCCTTGACCTCCAATCTCCTACCGTTTCATAAAAGAAGACATGTTCATCTGAAAAGGCAAATGGGCTGGGTGGGGAGCAGGGCTAACATCTACATCATTTGAGCAAGGAGGGAAAGGCCGCCCCTGAAAGGTATCATTCTCCCCATTTTAAAGGTTCAGACTGGTCAAGCAGAACTAGCACAAGAAGGCTCTAATAATACTCTCTGTGGCCTGAGGAGATTTGCTTTACCTCTCTGAACCTTCGATCCTGGTAAAGTTCAGCACCAGCTAAGTCAGTATCTTAATTATTCTATCAGCTTCAAAGCAGGTTGGTCTGCCTCCAGAGCCCAGACATTACCCAGCTCGGCTGGCCTTCAAGAATGATGCTGATAATGGTACCCACAGCCAGCTGGCTCTGCATCCAGGATGGAGAAAGGGCATCAAACTGTGACACTGAGGCATCTTGAAGCACAGATAGGGGTTGGAGGGCAGGGGGAGAGGGCTTAGGTTTTGTAGATCTAAGCAACAAAAGACGCTCAGAGGTGGAGAAGTAAGCAGGGTGAATTTAGGGTAGAGTGAGAAAATGGAAGGGCCTCTCAGAGCTGTGGCTCTGCCTCCCCAAGCTCAGAATCTCCCATCCTCTAAGAGATGCAGTTGCATTGCTCAGCCACTGAGCTGGGTTTCTCATGGGTGTTCCAGGCCTGTTCCCAGAGGCGACATCCGACATGGGTCGTGGATTACCATAGGAATTGAGGTTTAGTCGGGAAGGGTTTGCTGGATACCCTCTCACTGGGTGTCTCTCCCAGCTGCACCTGTCTCCCCTCAGCCTTGTCTCTTTCCAAGCCCCTTCCAAACGCTACCTCTGGCGTGACTCCACCCTGCAAAACAGCATGGCGTGGTGGCTCTGCGTTCAAATTCAGGCTCTACTATTTAGGAGCTATGTGTCCTTCTGCAAGCTATGATTAACCTCAGTTTCCCAATCTGCAAAATGGGGAGGAATCCTAGTACCTTGTGAGAATTAAATAAGTTTGATATGAGTATAGTCTCTGGAATAGCACCTAACACACAGTAAACCCTGAATCAACGTTAGTGATGGCGAATGGTTGCATGTAGGTTTCCTTTACTCCCTCCTCTGCAAATCGTTGTGTCTCTGCAATGGCGTAGTGCCTTTTCCAGGAGGTGCCCAGGAGAGATGTGCTCAGCGATGGATGTGACCTGAACCGGAAAGCCTGAGGGAGCAGTGCACAGAGGTTCATGTGTGGGCTCAAAGTCCCATGGCCTGTGCTTGAATTCCAGCCCTGCTACTGACAAGGGGTAACTCTGGCAAGTTACTTAACATCAGTTTCCTCATCTGTAAAATAGAGATTAAGATAGTTCCCACCCAAAAGGATTTCTGTACAGATAAGATAAAGCCAGGAGAAGCTCATCAGAACGCAGGGGCTGGCGCACAGTGAGGCCAGTGTTGCTCTTCTTAGCCCATGACCTCGCTCCTTGAGGGTTCACTGTCTCGGACATGAGCCACCGAGAACACAATAAAGAAAGAAGCGGGTCTTGGTGCCTTCATCGCCTCTCTCTCCCACCCCAAAACAAAAAATCTCCTTCACTTCGCGGATCAGGTGGCTGTGGGAGAGGCAGCTGTCATGCACAGAGGAGAGAAGTCCTTGCTCTGCCAAACACCGTCTGTGTGGCCTTGCACAGGCCACCACGTATCTTCAAGCCACAGTTGCTGGTAAAACACTACACCGATTAAGCCATGCACGTCATTAGTCTACTGAGCCTTCCCCGAAGAAAACAGCCAGAGAAGCTCCTCAGCGTTGGTCCCTGCACAAGCATTTATTGATCACTACCGTGTGCTGCCCTGGGCTAGATGCTAGAGATAACGCTGCGTGGGATCTTTTAGTAGTTGCCAGTCTCCTGCAGGAGGCAGGGGCTTCAACAGAGAACTACGCTAAAGGTGCTGAGTGGCGACCGCGCCTTGAGTGCTTCCTCTGAGCAAGGCCCTATGCAAAGAGCTCAAGAGAGAGGCTCTGTTTCCGCCTCACTCCGTTCCATATTGAAAGTACGATTATCGTCATGGCCATTTTACAGATGCGGAAACTGAGGCCCAAAGAGGTTACATAACATACACAGGGTCACGTAGCTAATCAACTGTTCAGCGAGAGCAGAGGGTTCGTCGAAGAGAAGGTTTCTTGGAGGAGGTAATGTCTGCATCTTGCATCGAGAGAAGTCGGCAAAGCGGGGGAGGATGTAAGAAGAGCGGACAGCAAGGGCAAGAGCCAAGGGAACAAAGAGACTGGGAACAAATATGTGATGGCAGGTGAAGCTGGACGATAGAGGTCAGGTAACTAAATACTTGAACGCCAAGCTACTAAGGATTGAGGGTTTTATCCGAGAGGCAATGAGGACCCATGGAAGGGATGACAACGAGAGAAAGACATGATCAGATTGACAAGTTTGGAAGCTCTGCTCACCTGCCCCCATAAACATCCAGGCCTCCTCAGGCTCCCACCTCTAGGAGCATGTCTGCAAAAGGCTGTGGGCACCTCTCGGCCAGGGCTAGGCCCATTTCCTTTCTATCACCATGGCCTGAGCCCATTCCTTTGACTCCACGGTAGGTACTGGCCAAGCCCCTTTATCTCTCTGAACCACAATTTCTTCATCTGCAATGTAAAGTAACAGCAGTTCTGTGGTCGAACTCTTAGAGGATGAACCTGGGGTTGCATCTGTAAATGCCTGGTCCAGCGCCTAGCGCATCAGACATGCTCAGTAAGGGAGCTTGCTTCCCTTCTCCTTTTCCTGAGATGCGTTCTTGTTCCCAAGCTGAAAATAAACAATTCATAAACGTGTTCTTTGATTGACCAAGTGATTGATTGATTGATTGGACCTTTCCTATCTTCCACAGTTAGTAGTTTTCACTATTTATGAGCAACCCTGAAGCCCTCTGACAGCCAGTGACTTTGAATTTAGCTGAGACCTGGAATAGAATTGCAAAAGCAACAAAGCAGGTAAGATGGGTAAGTCATTTAGCAAGTGAGAGTCTGACTATATTAGTTAGGTGAAGACTAAGCTGCTGTAACAAAGAGGTCCAAAAATGCAATGGCTTAGACAATGTTGAGGTTTCTCTTTCATGGAACAGTATCCAGATGAGCTGTCCAGGTCATTGATGAGGCTCTGCTCCACACGGTCATTCAGGGACCCAGGTTCTCAAAGCTTGGTGTTCCACCATCCCCTAGACTAGAATATTGTAGCTGTCTGCGTGGTCAAAGCTGGGTCACCATCACAGCTGGGTTCCAGCTGTCAGAGCAAGAAAGACGTTTGCCCAACGACTCAAGTCTCAAACCCACAAGTGGCACGCATAACTTCCACTGGCAAGAACTCAGGTTCGTGGTCACACCTAACTGCCGAGAATGATGGGAATGCCGTTGAACTGTCCATCCACATGCCCAGCTACCATTCTAATAACAGGAAAAATGGAAGAATGGATTTCAGTAACCAACTCACAGAGGGAATCTGCTCCCTGGCTGACCATCAACCATCTGCAGGACAGAAGACTCTGCTGTAAGTCGCCATAGGTGGGTCATACGCGCATTTTGTTCACTCAACACAGGGGTTTGCAATTTGAGGGAATTGATAGGCCATTAGGAGGATCTGTTCTCTCCAATTCAGCCACAGACCTCCCCACTCCGTATTTTTATAACCCAGGCCAAATCCACAGTTACTGCATATTCTTGACCCCTGTGGGCATGTGAGTCTGGGGTCCCTGTTCTATAGCATCAATTATAATACTAATTATTGAGGCTGCAATAGTATTATTGAGATTTATGACTGAAATTCATCCTAACCACCTCACCACTTACTGCATTTTATTCTGAGCCATATCGTTTTATCCCCATTTGCCTGCTGCTCACCATAACCCATGTTCTTCTTTTCATCCTGGGCACACAGCTAGACTATATTTCCCAGCCTCCCCTGCAGCTTGGTGTGGCCACATGACTGAGTTTTCTCCAGTGTAATATGAACGGAGGTGTTACTCAGACCCAGCCCATGAGACCACCGTGCACTCTAACTTCTGGTTGAATGGGTGGCTGAAATGACCCCCAGGGTGACCTTGGAAGCTATATTTTTAAGTTGACAAAGCCACTGGAAGCCAGAATCCTCAAATGACTGCACAGAGCACAGCCACAACTAACTTGGAACCACCTTAGATTGTTATGTGAACAAAAAACACCCTTCTTGGCCCCACAACACATTTGGGGTCAATTGGTTATGGCAATTAGCCTACCCTAACCAAAGTCAAGTTTATTGAGGTGTTATTTACATGCAACAAAATTGATCCTTTTTAGGAGTACAGTTTCATGAGTTTTGACAAATGCAGTCATGTGCCCACCAGCACAATCAAGATATAGAACATTCTGTCGTCCCTGAAAGGTCTCCTTTGCTTTTTGGCAGTCAACTCCCTTCTCTTTCCCCTCCCCCCAGCCCCTGGCAACCACTGACCTGATTTCTGTCTCTATACTTTCAGAATTATACAGTGTGCGGCCTTTCAAGTCTGGCTTCTTTCACCAACAGTAATGATTTTAAGATTCACTCGTGTTGTTGCATACATCAGTAGTTTATTGCTTTACTGAGTGGTATTCCAGTGCATGGAGGTCCGTGTATTTGTTTATCCATTCGCCCGCTGATGACCATCTGGGGTGTTTCCAGGTTAGGGTTATTGCAAGTGAAGCTGCTATGATTATTCATATACAGGTATACGTGTGGACTTGTATTTTCATTTCTCTAGAGATTGATGAGTCCTACAGAAAGCCTTTGTTTGACTTCATAAGAAACTGCCAAATGTTTTCCAGAGTAGTTTCCCAGATTTTTATGAAGATGGCACCAAAAGTGAGAAAGGAGCCCTGGTCTCTACCAAAACCAAATCCAAAGCAAAAGCTTTGAAGACTGGGAAGACAGTGCCGAAAAGCGTACAATGCCACCAAAACAGTGAAGATCTACGTGTCACCTACCTTCCAGCAGCCCAAGACAACGCAGCTACAAAGGCAGCCCAAGTAACCTTGGAAGAGCATCCCCAGTGGGAAATAGCTTGACCATTGTGCCGTCATCAGGTTCCCCCTGACCATGAAGTTGGCCATGAAGATCAAAGTCACACCAATGTTCATCATAGAGATCAAGTCCAACAAGCACCAGATCAAACAGACTGTGAAGAAGCTCTAAGACCTTGACTGGCCAAAGCCAACACTCTGACGGGGCCACATGGAGAGAAGAAGGGGTACATTCGATCTCTGACTACAGTACTTTGGATGTTGCAAAACAAAAATTGGGATCATCTAAACTGAGTCCAGTTGGCCAATTCTAAATATAATAAAAAAATTTTTTACCATCTTAAAAAAAAAATGCAGTTATTCCATTTTGTATTCCCACCAGCAATGTGCAAGAATTCCAGTTGCTCCAAATCCTCACCAGGAGTTGGCATTGTCAGTCTTTAATTTGAGTCATTCCAGTGGCCAGGTATTGGCACTTTATTGCGGCTTCAATTTTCATTTCCCTGATGACTAATAATGCCGAGCATCTTTTCATAGGCTTATTGGCCATTGGTATATATTCTTTGGTAAATGTTTATAAAAAATCTTTGACCGTTTCTTAATTGGATTGTTTGTCTTGCGAATTTTTTCTCCCAGTCTGTGGCTTGTCTTCTCATTTCCTTAACAGTGTCTTTCAAAGAACATAAGTTTTCATTTTGATGGAGTAGAATTTATCATTTTTTTCCTTTGTGGTTTGTGTTTTTGTTCTGTCATTTGTTTTCTAATGATTTAAAATTGTGCTTCTGCCTCATCCAGAGACTCTCTTTGCAAGACAAAAGCGGGTGATTTTAGAAGGTTAAATTGACACATCCAAATTGCCTGGGGTTTTTTGGCTGGGTTTTTATTTGGTATATTGTGATTTTGGAAATCTTTGTTCATGACAACAGCCACCAAATGAGAAAGAAAATGAGGGCAATTTGTAAAGGGAGTTCGAGAGTTTTGTGAGCACAAGAAGATGTCCGATTCAGGAGATAGCAGAGAAGGGAGTCTTGCCAGAAGAGCAAAGAATGTGGCCGACAAGACCCACAGGCCTGGCACCGGCCATCTTAAACCTGCACCCAGGCCTCCAACCCCCCACCTGTGCTTGAGCAAGAGAAAACTATTTCTACTACTTAACTGCACTCCTGAAGGGCGCATTAATTCCCTCCCACGTTGCGCAGACTTTTTAATAACCAAAGCACACGGCTCCTTGCAAAAGGCCCAGTCAGGATCAACTCCTCCCTTCCCCTGCAGTCATAACCAGCCAAGTAATTCCGGAACAATCCAAGTCTCAGTTTACCAGGAAGGGACAACGTAGACAGTAAATTTTCCATGGCTTTCTCGGTGTCTTGCTGGCCCTGGATCTCGCTGGAGCCAGCCCAAGGTATTCAGGGTTGACATTGCATGACATCCCATGGCTTCTAACACCCAAGCCTGCAACTGCTGACCCAGACTAATTCGAGACAGAGTCCGTGCCTACTGCTGGGTTGTGGGCCCGTGCAGGAGCAATTCCCATTAAGGTCCCATCCCAAAAGATGGCATTAAATGTCACATCGTCTGGACTAATTGGATTTAAAAGGTCATCTGTCTAAATCAAGACTTTTAAAGAGAGAGATACAGAGAGTAGTGAAAAAGAGAGTGCCCTGAACTTTGGTGTGAGAGGCCTGAGCTCTAAGCCCAGCTGCACCACTCACCAGCTGTGCAACCCAGGGCGATGTATGCCCCTCCCTGGTCCTCAGTTTCCTCACCTAGAAAACAGGGGGAATGAAACAGCAAAGGAGTCCACGAGATGACGCACATGGTGAGCTCTCGACCTATGTTAGTCCCTTGCTGCCCTTTCTTCTCCTTCCCCTCCGGACAGGATGAGAGCAAGTCAGTGAAACAAACAGCTGGAGTTCATTCTCATCCCTGTCGTAGCTGTGAACACGCACATATTACTTCACGTCTGTGTGTCTCAGCTTCCATGTGGGGAAAGAATGTCCTGAAGAGAGAGACCTGAGCTGGAGATAACCATCTGGGCAACGTCATCAAGTGGACGTAGGGCAACTGTTTAGATGGAATGCGTATCAAGAAAATAAATAGGGCGAGGTCCAAATAGGGGACACACCAGCATTCAAGGGTCAGCTGGAGGACAGGGTGACAGTCAAAGAAGATGAAAAAAAATGACTAAAGGAAGTGTCAAGGAGAGTGTGGATGCCACAAAAGAGCACCAGGAAGAGAAGACCTGACCCCTGCTCAAGGCGCTGACATTTGGGAGGTCATTGATTTCCTGGAAGTGATGGGGAATGCAGCCCCACTGAGGAGGGCGGATGAATAAACCAGAAATAAGGGAGAACACAAAGAATTACAGTTAAAAAGCTAAAGTCGGCGGGGGTCAGGTGATAACGTCAAGACAAGGAAGGTCTTGGCACATTAGAAAGTCACGGGAAGGGAAGGAGAGGAGGAGGCCAGAGAGTGACAGGAAGAAGTCAGGAGTTTTACCAGGTCAGTGTGTGGAAGCCAACGTGCAGGCCACAGTGAATGAAGCCAATGAAGCCGTTCACAGGCTTCATCGGATGACCTTGCACAACTTTGACTCATGAGTGACAGACAGCAAAGTCAGGGAAGTGAACAGCTCTGGTAACCCGGTTACATGTGCTGGCCAAGGGAGCACCGGTGTGACACATGGGGCTTCCACCCGGAGCTCCAGTCTCTAGAAGTTTGCTAACTGCAGAGGAAGAAAAGTTGGAGAATCTCAGCATTTGACCCCATGATGCTCAGAAGGAGGTGAGGATAAAGTCCAGGCAGGAGGGTGGACACTATCTCACTTCTCCCCTGGAACCTGAGAGGTCTCACGGGCCACCAGGGAGAGCAGAGCAGGAGGAGGAGCAGAGAATTTGAGATTTGAGGAGAAAGCTCAAACTTTTGGGGTTCCACGGGTACAGTGTTTTTGACTAATATGTGTCTTGTCCTTTGCAAAGTGCTTTCGCTGACATTACTCTAATTTAAGAAGAATTAGTCCCATTTTACAGAACTGGGAAACTGAGGTTTGAAAAAGTTCGGTGGGCTGTTCAAGATCACACAGCTGGGAGTGGCAGGGCTGGGGCCGAGCCCCCCATTTCTCTGATTCGTGGTCCAACTCTGTCTCCCCACCCAGGGAACTTGTGAAATCAACCCAACCAAACACACATGTCTTAAGCACCCTTGTGTGCTAGGCACCATGCGAGGGCGTTAACGATGAATTTCAGGAGTGGCCGATGTGTGAGTTGTGCGCCCGACACCCACTCCACACTCCTGTGTTGCTACAGAACCCTGATTTCACTTGGGGTAACAGCGTGCCTTTGACTGGACTAAACCAGACATGACAATCCAGCTCCCCCGTTTCCTTACAGCTTGGGGGTGAGAACGTGACCCAGCTCTGACCAATGAGGTATGAGGCGAAATCTGCCAGGTGGGGTCTCTGGGAAGATTCTGCTTTCTTGATAAAGAAGGACAGACTTAGCTGTCTCCCCCAGGCCTTCTGCTTCCCTGTGCCCCTTTCCCCTGCCTTGCTTGTGACCTGAGACCGGGGGCTGGCGACTTGCGTCCTGCAATCGTGAGGCCACAGCACCAGGATGTAGAAAATGAAAAAGAGAAAGAGTTCAGGTCTTTGCTGGCACCATCCAACAGCAGAAGCAATGCCAGTGTCCACTCACCTCCAGACTTCTTGCCACGTGAGGAGCAAAAATATCCACTGGCCCCCGCCATTGGTGTTGGACTTTCTATTACCTGAAGGTGAACATAGTCCCAGTTGATAAACAGGCCCCCTCCAGTAGGCAGGTAAGCCCTGCCACCAAAATCAATAATCTAATTAGATTATATATTTATTTGTGCATTGACTGATACCAGCTGTGATGGTTAATTTTCTGTGCCAACTTGACTGGGCCACAGATATTTGGTGAAACCTTACTCTCATTGTTTCTGGGAGGATGTTTTCGCATGAGATTAACATTTAAATGCCTAGACTGAGTAAAGCAGATTGCCTTCTCGAATGCAGGTGGGCCTCATCCAATCAGGTGAAGGCCTGAATAGAACAAAAAGGCTCACCCTCCCCTCGATAAAAGGGAATTCCATCTGCCTGACTGTCTTCATTCTGGCTATCAACATTTTTCCTGCCTTCAGACTCAAACTGAAGCACTGGCTCTTCCTGGGTCTCGAGCCTGCCAGCCTTTGGAGGGGACTGATGCCATCGGTTCTCCTGGTCCCCAGGCCTTCAGACTTGGAACGAAACTACACCATCAGTTCCCCTAGGTCTCCCACTTGCCAACTGCTGATCTTGGAACTTGTCAGCCTCCTTAATCATGTGAGCCAATTCCTTACAATAAACAAATAAATACTCTTGATTCTGTTTCTCTGGAGAACCCTAATATAGCAGCTGCCTTTTTTTCTACACATAAAGTTGGATACAAATGGTCAGAGAGCTTTATTCATAACAGCTGAGAAATGGAACTAGCTCATGTGTGCATCCACGTGATCCCCCTCATTCTAGGGGGACGAAGAAACAATTTGTGACATAGCCATGAGTGGAATACTACTAAGCAATGAAAAGGAACCATTGCTGGTATGCACAAAAACATGGACGCATCTCAAAAGCATTATGCCAAGTGAACAAAGCCAGACACAGAAGACCACACACTGTATGGTTCCATTTATATGAAATTCTAGAAAAAGGCCAATCTGATGGATAGTGGTGGAAAGCAGATTGGTGGCAGCTGGGACGAGAAGAACTGATGGAGTAGTTTCAGTCTGATCAGAGTCAGGTGGTGAATGGAAAGGAGACAAGGGAACTTCGGGGTGATAGAAATATGTTCCGTATCATAATTATGGTGGTGGTTACATGGGTGTGTGCATTTGTGAAACTCATCAAACTATATACTTAAAATTGACACATTTTATGTATGTAAACTATACCTCATTAAAGTGGATAATGCAAAAAAATATTTTTTAATTTGAAGTGGGTCACAAAGATGAATATAATACAAATACATATAAGATAAAGAAATGAAGGAAAGAAAAGGGAAGATAAGATGAAGCCGGGGAGAAAGTTAATTCACAAAGCACACATTTATCTATCACTTGATAGAGAGGAGCTAAAAATTGGGCTCCGAGCTTCCCAGAAGCCAAAGCAAAAAGGGAAAAAGAAATATTCACAAGCTTTCATATGTCCATTGGAGAAAATCACAGTGTTCATAAAATAAAATTGGATCACAGAGACTTGGTAGCTTCTAAGTATTATGGGAACACAGAGAAGGAAGTGACTAATTCTGTTTGGGAAAACCAGGAAATGCTGCAGAGAGGAGGGTCGGAAAAAAAACAGCTAATGTTGAGTGTTTGGGGAGCGTGGATGTGAGAGGGGTGGGATTGGGCCTTTGGATGGGCAATGATCAGCTTAACTCATTTCCTAGATGTCCTTCAACTCTAAAGAGGTGGGATCAGAGGTCATGGTCTCAGGAAGCAGGAAGAAGGCTGGGGCCTTGGCCTGCGTCCCTGTGGGGCTTAAGAAAGGAACTATTGCCCCACAGCCAGGAGGGGCATGTAATTTATTTACCCACATGTTCGCCAGGGATCCAGCCAAACGAGGGTCAGACCCCAACAGGACCTTGTCCTTTGCCAGGTTAGTACTAACCCTTTCACTGCTGGATTTCGAGGAGGCGAGGGTCCTCGGGGAGGGTGCGAGGTGTTGGGGAGTCGAAGGGGATTACTAGCCCACACAGAGCATTTTAGGATTTCAGATGGTGCTCAATTATCAGCTGCGGGTTGTCCCTGCCCACACGGATGACCTCTCCTCCCAGCTGCCTTCCGCAGTCAGAGTCACGCCCGATTACCACCAGCTAATGAGAATTCCTGGTCTTGGTCAACTGCCCACACTCAGGAATTCGCTATTCATGAGAAATGTCAACTTTACGAAAACGAGCCCTGTGTGTCAGCTCTTTTTCCCACATTCAGGGTTTACAGATGACAGGAGTTCATTTCGCATGATTTGCTGATGGGGCAAGAAGCTGTAATCCAGGAAACTGCTCTGGCAAATCCTCCCTGGGCCAGCAGAGCCTTCTGGAACATTCTTTTTATTTTTCCCCTTTGAAACCCTTAGGAAAGGGAAGCCTTGGAATTTCATACAAGGCCAGAGGGGAAAATTTCATGCCCGAAGGGTTAAGAGAGCAGAGCTACGAGGGCACCACACCCCAAGTTCGGGTTTCCCAGTGAGCACACAGAAGGGCCACCGGATGAGAGGGATTGTCTTCACAGAGACGAGAACTGTCATTCAGGAGGATGACATTCGTGACATGACATTGCCTCATGTTCGTTCATAGGACTGAAACTATAAAGTCAACTCTATAGAAGGAGAGAATATGCTAGTTTCCTGGCACTGGGTCAACAACGGCAACTCATTTCAACAAAGCACCGTCCCCTTCAAGAGCACACCTGTCCCACATCTGTCACTTGATCTTTTTTTCTCCTGATCTGACTTCTGGACCAACAGATAACTAATGTCATAAATGACAGCAGTGCCAACCCAGGGAACTCCAGTGGGCGCCTGTCCACAGGTGTGCATTCTAGGCCACCAGGCTGGGAGGGGATATTTCAGGAGGTGAGCTTGCTTGAATGCAGGGACCCTGGATTTTAGGGGTTTGACGTGGTGACCTCTGGATGGAGCTGAGCATGGGAAATACTGAAGCTCTACAAACACCCAGAGAGAACAGGAGGGGCGGGGCTGTCACTGGCCCCCGCCTCCACTGCCACACCCAGCTCTCCTCGGGGGCCCATCCAAGGGCAACATCATAGAGTCAACTAAATCCTGATGACTGGGTTTGTATGGCACCCCAGGGTTTATAAGGGCTCTCAACCAAGCTTCCCACAGCCCAACAAGGAAGGTTCAGAGGCTTGACAGATTGGGAAACTGAGGCCCTGAAGAAGGCCCCAAGTCACACAGCTAGTCAAGGGGAAATAGCCTGGTGGTCAACAGCTCAGACTTTGCAGTCAGAATCTCGATGACATGCTGGCTGGCTACCTTCAGCTTGTTGCCTCACTGCCTGGTGCTTGTTTCCTCCTCTGCAGTGGGGCGCATGCCCCGGGAACAGGGTTCTGGGGGCACACAGCCAGGGACCACAGCTCAACCACTTACCAGCTGAGTGATCGTGTCCAGGTTATTTAATCTCTTGGTGCTTAGTTTCCTCATTTATAAATGGGGGATGATATTGGCTCCCACTGCCCATACAATATGAATGACTCTCGCAAGGAGATGCTGAGAGAAATAAGCCAGGCCCAAAAGGGCACACACCGCATCATTCATTTATCTGATGTTCGAAAACGGGCCAACTGCTTAATGAGTATGGGGTTTCCTTTTGGCTGCTGAAAATGTGCTGGAACTAGGTAGAAGGGTTGGTTGTACAACATTGTGAATGTGTTAAATGCCGCTGAATCGTTCACTTTAAAGTGGATAATTTTGTTAGGTGAATTTCACCTTAATAAAATTAATTAGTTGATTGATTAGTTTTTAAAATGGGCCAAACTCATCTCCAGTGCTGAAAGTCAGAAGAGGGGTTCCTTGGGGGTGAGAGGAAGATGGAAACGATAGGCAGGGGACACGAGGGAGCTGGCTGAGACATGTTCTGCATCTTAATCGAGACGGTGGGTGGTCACACAGGTAGAAACTGATCAAGCTCCACGCTTAAGATTTATGCACGCAGACGGTCATTGTGAAAATTAAATGAGGTAACCCACGCCCAGCTCTTTAAACAGCCGTGGTACACAGTGAGTGCTCAATAATTAACTCTCATTAGTCTGATTATTATTTCATACTGTTTGGAGGATTGGATGAGACAAGGCACATATGGCATTTCGTATAGGAGCTGCCTTTTCAAATATGGCCCCCAAATACAGGCAATTTTCATTACTACTAAATTGAACCCAAACCTTCTGGCTCGAGATGGAGAGCACTTAGCAAAGCACCATCCTGGCCTCCCCTGGGGGTTGGTTTGACATAAGTATTGTGGAAAAGGGCCAGGGATGTAAGGATTAGGGGTTGGCATAACATAGCACAGCCTCTAGATTAGCTGGGTTACCTCCCAAGGGCTAGCCTGGGTACGAGGCCCAACATTGGCCATGACACAGGCAGAACTTGGAAGGAAAAGGGCCACCTCTCACTCACCCGAAGGCTGATGGTACCTGGAGAAAGACCGTCCTTGCTAAATCCTGCTTTCATTGGCTCCTGACAGGTGGGGCCTACCCCGCTCATTGATATGCTCATTTTATTGGCATCCTATACCGCCCTGTTATGTTTGATTGGCAAGTTTCATACAAACCCAAAAGAATGACTTCGCCTCCGTTGGGCCACACCATCCCTGGCACACACACCCACCTCCCCGAGATTTAGGAAGTGTGACAGCTTTCATTCATCGTGTGTGTCTCCTTCCAAAACTCAGCTCCTTGCAGGCACGCGCCCTGTCTCAGTCCTCTTTTCAGCCCCAGCATAGCTCCTGGAACCAGCAGGGACTTAATGAATGTGTGAGGAAGGGAGGGAGAGAGTGAGGGGCCCTTTGGTTGGGTAGACCCTTCAGCACAGAATCACTTCCCTACCTTCTGATCCCAAGAAGATTTGTTCAGGAAGAAAACTCTGAAACATAAAGAGGTTCATCTCGGATGGGAAATGCAGTAGCTTCCTGGCTCCTTCTGAGTCAGTTTAATTCCACTGAGACAGAGTTGTCAAGATCAAGAAACTGCAGTCATTGTTGGTTTGGGGTGGGGGAGGGGAGTGAAGTTAGGTGCAGAAAACATGTTTGCATAATTTTTGTTGTTTGTTTTCCATTTGTGGTTCAGTTCTCTTATCCCTTATCAGCATGGCAATTTCGCAAGCACATAATGTCAACCACAACACATTTTCATCTCAGCTAACTGAATTTAGACCTTAAAAATAAGTGCAACTCTTTACCTCTGCGGTCTTCGTGCCAAAAACCCGTAATTCCAGACTAATCATGAGAAAAGCATCAGACAAATCCTAGTTAAAGACTGTTCTACAAAATATCTGACCGTTACTGCTCAAAACCGTCAAGGTCATCAGAAACAAAGACATTTCGAGAAACTGTCAGAGGCCAGAGGATTCTGAGGCAATGGGACAGTAAATGTAATGTGTTGTCCTGGATGGGATCCTGGAACAGGAAAAGGATATTAGATAAAAAGTAAGAAAATCTAAATAAACTGTGGATTTTAGTTGTTAATAATATATCAATATTTGTTCATTGGTTGTGGAAAAAGTAACATACTAATATAAGACGTGAATAGTAGGGAAAATTGGGTGCAAAGTGTATTGGAACTCTCTGTACCATCTTTGCAACTTTTCTGTAAATCTAAAACTATTCTAAAAAATAGAGTGTTTTTTTTAATTGCTGTAGAGCGTTTTACAAAACGTCACTAACCCACTCACCCCAGACAAAATGTGCCAGGTCATCAAGACCTTAATACATCGGAGATTTCACTTCTCTTGTATTTCTTGCCCCCAAAGCCCCAGACCACCATTTAAGGTTAAAAACCATTGGGAGTGGGATGGGGAAATGATCCATGCCTAGACTGCCCTCCATTTCATTATTTCAAAAATAAAAATGACTCTAATATTTTTAGCTCCAAACTAGAAATTTGCTTATTCCAGGTGTCCAAAATTAACAAACTATGGCAATTTCATTGCATGTCGAACATTGAGAAATATCCCTGAGAAAGACAGACATGATCCCTTCCGTCCTGGGGCTTATAGTTACATTCTAGGGTGTTTGATTGACAACTGAGCCAGCGAGGGGATGAGGCTGTAATCGTGACCAAAAGAACCTCTGCTTGGGGCATGCTCCAGGCACAGGGGGTGGTCAGGAGCCATCCGCACCCTCTGGCTTCACCTCTCTTTGGACCAGAGAGATGGTTAACTGAGGTTGATAAAGCCTGTGGCTTGCGGGTCAGAGATTTTTCCAGCCCAGGTGATTGGGGCTTGAATTTTATCCTAAAAGGCAAGGACAGATTTCTTAACGTGGCCCTATTACTTTGGCCTTGAGTTGTTAAGAGTCCTTAATAATAATAAGACACCTCAGCCACTGTGCTAGGTGAGGGGTGATACAGTGAGAACAAAGCTCAGAGAGGTCAAAGTTTAGTGTCAGACACAAAGCAGAAAACAGTGAAAATACAGCATGCGGAGTGCTGAGGTATAGAGATAAGGGGCCTGCAAGGCTTCCCAGAGCCAGAACCCAGAATGGAGGCTTTTTAAAAAATCAGCTTTATTGAGGTATCATTTACATAAATAAAATACATCTGTTTTAAGTGTACAGGTGTATGAGTTTCACAAATATATACACCACATATATAGTGTGGTGTAACTACCACCACAATCATAATACAGAATATTTCTATCACCCCCAAAATTTCCTTTGTGCATCTTTGCACTAAGTCCCTGCCCCCTCCTACCCGCTGGAAACTAAAGATCTGTTTTCTATTATTATAGTTTTGCCTGCATGGATTCAAACAGTGTGTGGTCTTCTGTTTCTGGCATCTTTCATTTAACCTAATGCTTTCGAGATTCACCCCTGTTCTTGTGTGTATTGGTGCATTCCTTTCTGCTGATGAGCAGTGTTCCATTGTATGGATGTACCACAGTTGGTTTATCCATTCGCCAGTTGATGGACACTTGGGTTGTTTCCGGTTTGGGGGGTATCATGAATAAAGCTGCTATTGACTTCAGTCTTAAAGGACAGTGGTGGTCAGTCAGAGAAGAATGTTCTAGAAAGGGAAATCAGCAAAGGGAAGGGGAGGGAGATGAGGCTGGAGAAAGAGACAGAAGCAACAGCAAGGGCACCAAGGCTAAGGGAAGGCAATGGGAAGACACGGAAGGGTTTCCCCAGGAGGACCACTTGGTATAGTTTGCAGCCTGGAGTCTGAAGATGACCTGCTGAGGGTTGGGACTGGTTGAGATGTCTGCCTGACATCCAGGAAGGGAGGCTTAACGGGAAGTGAAAACAGATCTGTGCTGAATGTGTGGGAGTTGGCATACAATGGTTGACGCCATGGGTGTTGGCGAGATCACTCAGGCACAGTACACAGAGTGAGGAGTTACTGGGTGTTCTTCTGTCTCCCTCATGAGCGTGGAGGAACCAGGCTGAGTACAGTGCAGTGGTTAAGAACATGGACACAGGAGCCAGATTTCTGGGCTTCAAATGCTGTCTGTGTGACAGGGGACAAGTCACTTGGTCTCCATTTGCTTACCTATAAAATGGGAATTACAATGCAAATACCTCATCGGGTTGGTATAAGACTTAACTGAGTTCACTCATGCCTAGCTCTTAGAACATCATCAGGCACTTGCAAATAAGTACTACATAACTATTAACCAGTATTAATACCAAAAAAAAAAAAAATCTTGAGTATAGGTATTGGGGAGACCTAAATTTGAATGCCAGCTCCATTCATGACAAGCTGAATGACACTGAAAAATCTAACATCTCTGAGCTGAAAGTTCCTTACCCAAAACAGGAGGACAATAATTCCTACCTTACAAAGTTATTGGAAGGAGTAAATGAGCACAAGATTAAAAGTAGAAACCATCAGAGACCCCTCCCTATGCAATCTTTGCTCCCTCCTCCCCTCCTCTGTGTTCCCATGGAACACTACTCATTTCTTTTCCAGCACTTTCCTCATCACTAAGGTGAGCTGTTTTTACCAGCATATTAGTCAGGATGGGCCAGGTTATGTTGCAATAACAAACAGCCCCTAATTCTCAGTGGCTTCCAACAGCGAAGGTTTGTTTCTCATTCACCCTGTATGTCCAGCACAGACTGGCTGCCCCTCTGTTCAGCCTCATGCTCACTCTGGGACCCAATTGAACAGCACAGCCTGTTTGCAGGACATTGCTGGTTGCCGTGAGAAAGGGAAAAGAAAAAAATGTTAAAGTGTTGGCTTTTAAGGCTCCCACCCAAAAGTAAGACACATTTCGTCCTTTCACATTTTATTGCTCAAAGCAAGTTAAATGATCACAGGGGTGTTGAACATGGCAGCAATGTACAATCCTCTTAAAAGGTGAACCGTAATACTCCATCACAACTAGGCTGCACCTCCCCCTAAACGGAGAGTCTCCGGAAGGCAGGGACGGGGCACCCATCACAGCCACACCCCTGCGCCCGGCATAGTGCCCTCGAGGTTTGGTGAATTAAGCAAGACTAAGAGTTCTCTCATTTGGCCTGTAGCATCTCAGTTTACTCTGCCCCAAGGTGGAGAGCCCTCATCCCGTCACTGTTCCCATAGAAAAGGGAGTGAGCCTGCTGTCATCGGAGGTCAAAACAGTCCCCCTTCCAGGTCACCAGAAGGCAGTGTTTTCAGGCAGGTGGGGAAACTCTCGCAGGTGCCAGCTGCTCCCCAGGGGACCAAGCCCCTTTTATATGTGGGCAGAGAACAATAATTCACCAAGTGCTTTATGAACATTGTTTCCTTTGGCCTTCGAAACATGCCTGTGAACCCTGTGATGCAGGCAGTCAGCATCCCCAGGGGGCGGATGAGGCCATCAAGACAGTGGAAACCCTTGTGCATTGCCGGTAGGACTCTAAAACGGTGTCACCACTGTGGAAAACAGTATGGCGGTTCCTCAAAAAGTTAAACAGAGGACTACCATATGATCCAGCCAGTGCACTTGCGGGTATACACTCAAAAGAGATGAAAGCAGGGTCTCGAACAGATGTCCACACACCCATGTTCACAGCAGCGCTATTCACAATAGCCAAAAGTGGAAGCTACCCAAGCGTCCACTGACGGATGAATGAGTGAACAAAATGTGGAACATACACACAATGGAATGTTTATTGAGGCTTAAAAAGGAAGGAAATCCTGACACACGCCACAACATGGATGAACCTTGAAGACACTATGCTAAGTGGAATAAGCCGCCACTAAAGGACGAATACTTTGCATGATTCCACTCATATGAGGTACCTAGAGTAGTCAAACTCTTAGAGACAGAAGGTAGAATGGTGGTTCCCAGGGCCTGGGGGAGGAGGAATGGGCAGTTAGTGTTTAATGGGTACAGAGTTCCAGTTTGGGAAGATGAAATCAGTTCTGGAGATGGATGGTGGGGATGGTTGCACAACATTGTGAATGTACTTAATGCCACTGAACTGTGCATTTAAAAGTGGTTAGGATGGTAAATGTTATGTTACGTATGTTTTACCACAATAATTTTTTTAAAAGACAGAGGAAAGTGACTTGTCCAAGGGAATATAGGGAGAAAGAGGGAGAGCCAGGCCTTGGCAATCAGAGTCCAGTGCTCGTCCTCCAAGGTCACATGGCTTCTCACTGTTATTGCCTCCTTCTCTGCACCAGCCTGCGCATGCTGGATTCCTCACTTATCGGGCCTCCACCACCTGGGTATGGGCTATCCCCCTCCCCCAGCCCTTATCCTGGTGGCTTGAACACAGGGTCCTAGGTCATCGATTCACTCATTCATTCATTCATTCAACAAACATTATTGGAACACTCACTATGTATCAGACACCCCCTGCGCTCTAGGTGTCAGCCACGAACAGAGCCCATTCCTACCTCTCCCAGCCAATGGCAACTTCTGTGTGCAAAGCACCGGAACATAAAGGTGGGCAGGAAGCTACAGGAACACAGAGGAGAAGGCCCTTGACTCTGCCTGGAAACATCAGGGAAGGCTTCCAGTGAAGAAGACATTTGATCCGAGCCTCGGAACATAAGCAGGAGTTTTCCAGGAGGAAAGGAGGAATATATTCCACTTAGAGGGAGCAATGTGTGCAAAGTCATGGAGACAAGAGAGAACAGCCGGCCGGGGAATCTCAGGTCATTGAGACCAGGCCAGATCCTTGGGAAGTTGAAGAGTTTGCAGGGACCACATCCTGGGGGACCCAGTATGTCAGCACAAAGAGTCTCATCTTCTTGTGAACCATCGGGAGCCATGAAGCAGGGGGTGGCACAATCAGCTTTACATTTTAGAAAGACTTCAGAGCAGAGAACAGCTCACAGGGAGTCAAGGCCAGAGGCAAGAAGTTCAATGACAAGAATGTCGCCAAAGCCCAGGCAGGACGTGGAAACTGCCTGAATCAGGAGATGGCAAGGGCATTGGAGAGAAAGGAGCCCCTGGGATGTCTGTTCCACAGGCCAGGGATTTTTTCTCTGTGGTTCACCGCGCCACGCTCATGAGCTGGCACATAGTGGGTTCTCACAAATGTCTGTTGAGTGACCAACAAATATTTGTTGGATGGTCAATGCCGGAGATTACTAGAATGACTCCCAGGTTTCGGGGGAGTCACACTGGACTGCTGTCTGCATCTCCCCGAGACAGGAAAAGTGGGGGTAGGAGAAGCGGTAGAGTGGATGGCAATGCTTTCAGCGTTGGGCTCTCTGAGCCTGCGAGGAGACTGTGTCACCAGTTGGAGATGACATCCACCCAGGCAGGGCTAGATTTACAGATCTGGAGTCAAGCAGTAAGACGTGGGCCGGAGATGGACATTTCCTCTGGGAACAGGAGGCTTTCCCATTTGGGCTCAAGTTCCTTCTCAACCCAGGAAAGCAGGAGAGCCTCTGTAGTCATCCTCTGCCCGGGAAAATCTCAGAGAAGGCCCCCATGCTGGCCCTCGCAGATTCGGGGGCACAGCCTCTGGCTGCACCCTTCTCTCCTCAATGCAGCCTCTGTGCACGGCTTCCTCCTTCCATCTGCCCGGCCTCCAGGGAGACCTGACCTCCCCTCTCTGTACTGGAGCTGCCTCAGCCAGCCAGGCCCACAGGCGTCTGATCTCCAGACCCAGGATGCTGATGACGTTTGCATGGACATCACACACCATGGCCTTTAATGCCACACTACTGTTCATCATGGTTTGAGCGAGTGTCTCAGCTTGCTCGTCCCCAGCTGCTGCCATCAGTGCCCGCCGGGGTAAGGACAGCAGCCTCTGAACCCATCTTGCTTCTTTTCGGGCATCCCCTGCCCTTTTGCCAGAGTCATCTTCCTAAACACAGGTCCCCTACCCCACAGCGCCCCCTCCAGAGTTCACCAAGGCCACAAGGACAAGGCCAGACGCTTCAGCTTGGCCTGTGAACTCTCTTCGCGCTAGCCCCAACCTACCTTTTCAATCTGACCCTCCACTCTGCTGGCCCCGCACACGTAACACTCCTGGCTGACTTCACCTCCCCTCCAGAGCCTGGGTTTAACACCTGGTTCTATCATCTACTAGCTGTGTGACCATGGGCAAGTTACTCAACCTTCCTGGGCCTGGGTGAAATAAAGATAATAATAGTATCGACCTCCTAGGGCTGCTGTAAGGATTAAATGAGTTACTGTTTGCAAAGCCTGACAGGGCTGGGCACACCACAGGGCTGGCTTTGCTGTGATCGTTCCCACCACTGCTCTCGCCTTCCAGGATCTCGCTCCCCAGCCCCCACATCTGCAGAGTATAGCCTTTGTCCTTCAAGACCCCTCTGACATGCCACCTCCTCCGCAGATGCTACCCACAACCCCAGAGACCCATAGCACTGTCTCCATTATCTCAGTATCATAGTCGCTTCTGTTCACCCTTCACCAGACAGCAAGGGCCTGCGGCTAGACACTTAGGCTCATTCCCCTCTGTGGCCCCCACATTCCCCAGCAGAGCTCTTGGTACATCGTACGGCAACAGGATTAGTGAAAGTTCACAGGCTCTGGAGTCTGACAGTCTTGAGTTCACGCCCTGGCTCTGACACTCACTAGCTGTGCAATCTTGGGTAAGTTACTTGACCTCTCTGATCCCCAACTTCCACATTAGGAATGAGGCTGCCCATGCCACTCTCGCATAGTTGCTGTGGAAATAAATCGGATAATGTCTGCAGACCCCTGACATCGTGCCTGGTAGAGAGGAGACCCCCAACAAAAGTTAGTTTCCCTTTCACCTTTAATTCTTGTGAATTCGCATCTTCCACAGCTGGAGTGTAAGCACCTCAGGGCAGGGATTGTGTCTAGGTCCTATAAAGGGGAGAATCTGTGAGCTCGTAGTTGATGCTCAACAAATGTTCCAGCCACAACAGTACCATGCATGAAGGGAGCAGCTTCCCAGGAGGTCCATCCTTGGTCTCTGGGTCAGGGCAGTGAGGGTCAGACCTCTAAGAGGTCCTGGGGGCCGGTAGGCAATGTGGGGGCTGGAGGGGGCAGGAGGACTGGAGCGAATTTTTATTTGTCACTAACTTTCCTCCAGGCAAAGCCTCTGCAACAGGGCTCCTTCCTGAAGTGGAATAAACTATGCGGCTCCCAGGGGCTCCCAGCTTCCTCTCCCACTTCCACCTCCAGAGGCTGCAAGACGCTGAGGCTCCAGGGACCAGCCGGCCCGGCAGAATCTCCCTTCTGGCTGCAGGACGGAAAGAGGAAGCCATCCCTGTCCCGGGTCCAGCTCTGTTTGACTTGCTCGGCAAGGCCATCCCCGCAGGCTGCATTCCGTGGCGGCGCGCCAGACTGCTGTGTAATAGGCTCGGCCACCCTCTCGTTACCTAACGCTTTCCTAATCTGCAGTTTACGCAAGACAGTACAAATCTCTGAGAACACCGGGAGCAACTCCCCACCGGGCGCCTCCCGGGCCGGCCTGCACCCTGCTGCTGGGCTGCTGGTTTCATCATGGAGGTGCTTGCTGTGGGTTACCATGCGGGCCACCGGGTGGGTCCCTTGGAGCCCCATTTCTCACACGAGGCTCCCCCGAGTCTGTCCCTTCACCCCCTCTCTGCCAACACTCACACTGGACTAGAAACTCTATTCTACATGAGACAGTGGGCAAAGCCTTACATCTTTCTACGTTGCTATCTGTAAAGCGGATCTTTCAACAAATGGCTCCGGGACAAGTGGACAATCAACACGAAAAAAAAAACCTTGACCCTAAGTTCACATCATACATAAAAGCCAACTCAAGGTCTCAAAACGGATCACTGACCTGCATGTAAAACCTCAAACTCTAAAACTTTTAGAAGAAAACATACGTGGGATAAAATCTTTGTAACGTTGGGTTAGGCAAAACTTTTCTTAGAACAGAAAATAGTGAACTATAAAAGAAAAAAGAGGGGGCCAACCCCGTGGCCAAGTGGCTAAGTTCACATGCTCTGCTTCGGGGGCCTAGGGTTTTGCCGGTTTGGATCCTGGGCGCGGACACGGCACCACTCATCAGGCCATGTTGAGGCGGTGTCCCACATGCCACAATTAGAAGGACCCCTAACTAAAAAAAAAATAAATAGATAAATACAACTATATACTGGGGGGATTGGGGGAGAAAAAGCAGGAAAAAGAAAAAAGAAGATTGGCGACAGTTGTTAGCTCAGGTGCCAATCTGTAAAAATAAATTAATTAATTAAAAATAAAAGAAAAAAGTGGTAAATTGGGCTTCATAAAAGTTTGAAACTTTACCTCCTCAAAAGACACTTTTTAAGAACATGAAAAGACAAGTTATAAACAGGGAGAGACTATTTGCAAAACATACATGGGATAGAGAACTTGCGTCTGGAATATAAGCAGAATTTCTACAACTCAGTGAGAAAATAAACATCCCAATCGGAAATTAGACAAAATGCTTAAGCAGATCTTTCAGCGAAGAAGAGATGTGGATGGCAAATCAACACCGGGAAGGATGCTGGGCCTCAGGACTCCTTAGGGAAGTGGAATTTAGAACCACAATGTCCTACCACTACACTTCTACTAGAATGGTTGAAATATTAATTAATTGACTAATTAATTAATTATCTGACAACACTAAGTGTTGGTGAGGATGTGGGACAGCTGGAACTCGCACACATTGCTGATGGGAATGCAAAATGGTACAGCCGCTCTGGAAAACAGTGCAGAGACTTCTTGTCCAATTCAACATACGACCCCGGTATTTCCCCAAGAGAAATGAAAACACGTCCCCATGAAGACATGCCCACAAATGTTTATGGCAGCTTTATTCATAATAACCCCAGATTGAAAACAACCCAGATGTCCTTCAGCTGATGAAAGCATAAACAGCATGTGGTCCATCCACACAATGGAGCACTAGTCAGCAACAAAAAAGAACAAACGGCTGTCCGTACCACAGCCCAGAGGAATCTCGAAAGCATTCTGCTAAGTAAAAGAAGGCAGACAGTAAAGATTATATCCACGCAATTCCAGACCTCTAGAGACAGAAATCAGACTGGTGATGGCCAGGGGCTGTGGGTAAATGAGGAGATTGACCACAAAGGGCACAAGGGAACTTTCCGCGGTGATGGAAATGTTCCATATCTCGATTGTGGTGGGACTCATACTGGAGGAAGCATTTGTCAAATCTCATCCACCCGTACACTAGACAAGGGTGAGTTCACTGTAGGAAAATGTTACTTCAATGACTATTGCTTTTAAATAACAGAGAACAGAATAAAATAAAATAAAATGAAATCGGATGGGACCCGTCCTCATCATGAGGATAAAATGACACCAATAACAGTGCCGATGTGTTGCAGGCACTGCCCTAAGAAATTGACATGCGTTGTCTCATTTAAGTCTCAAACAATCTTTGCAGGTCCTCAGACACACCAAGCACTTGCCTGTCTCAGGGCCTTTGCATGTACTGTTCCTTCTACCCAGAATGTTCTTCCACTAGTTGACTCCATCTCCCCCATTCCTTGGGTCTCCATTCAAATGTCACCTCCCCAGAAGAGGCGTTCTCTCCTCATTCTATCTAAAATGGTCCCCGCAACCTATCACTCTATCTCTGACCTATCTTATTTTCTTCACAGAGCTTAGTACTACCTGCCATTGCACCGTATATCACTTGTTTACAGCTCTCCATAAGATGTCCTTCTTCCATTCACCCAGCACCCACTGAGTGCCTATGCTGGGCGTGCATGGACAAAGCCAATGCTCCAAGGGGCAGGAAGTTACCACAAGGCCAAGATAGTGTGGATCAAGCCCCTGTGTGCCTCCCAGCACCCCCTCTCATAAGCTGGCAGGGGTCTCTGCAACGGGCTGTTTAAGAGACGCAGAAGTCACAGTATGGAAAGAGCACTGGTCTAGGAGGTAAGCCACCTTTACATGGGCTCTTCCAACACCCCCCTGGAGACCCCAAGGCCAGGCATCCCACCTAACAAGGTCTCGATTTCCCCACTTGTAAAATGATTCCACGTGTGTTTTTCAAATGTTACCGTGAATAGGAATGCCCTAAGAAATTGATCAAAAATGCATGCCCGTTCCCCAGAAAACCTGACTCAGTAGATCACGGGTAGGGTCAGGGAATCAGTATTCTTAACTCTCACCCAGGGCAATCTAAAGTAGGTGGTCTAGGGACCAAGTTTTGGATATGGATGATTTTCAAACTATTTTTTGGCTGCCAAGATCTTCCTCCAAATAAAATTTTACCCAGAAAGCCACATATACAGCATGTAAGTCAGAGATGTTTTGGGTCGGAGAAGGAAGCACAATGATGCTGACTCCTCCTCAAGTTATTTTTCTCACACTCCCACTGTCTCACCATAAAGTGGCCCAGGCACCCTAGGGTTCCTTGGAACACAGTTTGAGAACCACCATGGTAGCCGCTCCCTAATTAAATCATTGCACAAATATTCATGAGTATTTACCATATTCCAGGTACTGGGTGTCCAACAATATGAAAAGACAGATAAATTCCTGCTCTGACAGATTTCACATTTATGGGGATGGCTACATATTTTGAATGCTTACCATGTGCCAGGCCCTGTTCTAACGGCTTTTCATGTATTACCTCATTTCATTCTCACCACAACCCTATAAGACAATTATTACCCTTCACCCCATTATACAGAAGAGGTCACTGAGGCCCAGGGAGATTAAATAACTTGCCCAAGGTCATACACTGGGACATGGCAAAGCCAGGATTTGAACCCAGAGATTTGAGCTCTGGCCAAGACGCTCTTCTGAAATCCTGCCCACGTCTCAGAACTTCCGGTCTATGAGCCCAGGAGGTAGGCGTGAGCCCACAGCGGGAGTGTTGGCTTCTGGGCCTGCCTCTCCACGGGTAAGTTCAAACGGATCTCATCTGCCCTCAGCCTATGGGGTTAAACTTCCAAGACTGGGGCTGCAGGTGAAACTGGATCCCACATGACTTCAGGTTGACGCAAATGGCCTTCTCTACCTGCAGGGACGCTGAGAGGCTCCTCTCTAGGGAGCGGAAGAATGTTCTGTCTGGCCCAAGGCGCTGGTTTATTCTCGTCACCACTGCATGGCTCAGTGTGCTGTTGAGAAGATGACTATGTCCAGCAGTCCTGCTGGTGTTCCTGATTTGACAGGGTGACATTGATACGTCTGCAACCAGAACATCAGCACCAAATTAGGAGGCAGCGTGGGGACCCAGCCAAGCGAATGCTGAGTAAGAGTTGAGAGCACACGGACCCACAAACTCTTCCAACGGCAGGGGGGTGGGGAGGAAGCTTAAAGGTCATTTACGCCCAGGCCACTCATTTTGCCAAGAGGGAAACCCAAGTCCAGAGAGAGGAGGTGCTTTTCTAGGATCATCTGGCTGTGTGCTCGGGCTCCTGCTGTTGCCTCCAAGGTACAGAGGAATCGGATTGGGCTTGGAGGCAGCGAGACCCATGTCCGTATGCCAGGCCCACCGTTTCCTTCACCTTGTGACCTTGAGCACTTAACATCTGACCCTCGGTTCCCCACCTGTACCTGGAGATGGTGACAGCCCTCAGAAATGCTCTGAGGGTTCCAAGAGATAATTCACGCGATGCACCTGACGCCAAGCAGCTGACTAGCAACGCCAGCTCTGCTCCGCAGCAGCATCGGCATCACCTGGAACTGGCTGGAAATGCAGAGTCTCAGGCCCCACCGCAGCCTGATGAATAGAATCTGCATCTTAACAAGATCCGCCACTCCCCCTCCTGAGAAGCACTGTCTGGAATATTTTTTTTTCATGGATCGACTTAGTGCTTTTGACTCTCTTTGATCCCAGTTATTGGGAGCCAACGCTGGGGAGCATTTCGTACATGTTGGGCACGTGGGAAATATTTTACAGGCATGATCTGATTTAAACCACACAATCTCGAAGGGGGGAGTTCTTACGAACCCCATTTCACAGATAAGGCACCTGAGGTTGAGGTGGGTTGGTTCTCTCCGCAATAAGTGCTACAGACCTGGGCCTTTGTAACTCCAAGCTCCGCACTTTGCCGCACTCTCTGGTGTGTGTTCATTTTTTTAATCCCTGTTCTCCTTGTGGGATCCCAGTGAGGCCTCTGCTTTGGGAATCAAGATGGTATCTGTGACATGGTGGTTTCAACTCCCCCCTTCCCCGTGAGGGTGAGTTTCTGAGACCCCGGAGGAGCTGGCCAGCTGGACAAGGTCAGAGAAGACAGCTTGCTGCTCGCCTGAACTGGCCTCAGCCAAGGTGACCAGGCCCCGGGCATCACGGGGTGGGAAGGCTGACCCCTGGGCACTGCCCTGCTCCCTGCCACCGGCCCTCGCCTCCTAGCTGTCCCCTAGAACAGTCAACACTGACCTTGGCAAGCCTGCAAGTCAGGAGGGAAAAGACAGGGAAGAGGAAGGAAGGAGGCGGGAACACCGATCCCTGACTGCCATCCCAGACCAGGCCCTTGCTTTGTCCCCGTCCTGCCTGCAGCCCTGCAACTGTGCAAAGCACCGAGATCCTGGCAACTCAGCAAAGCACTCATTACTCTGCACCCATTTTATGGAGGACGAAATTATGGGTCAGAGAGATTTTGCAAATTCCTGGAGGTCACAGAGCAAATAAGGAGCCAGCCTGGGATCCAAATCCAGGTCTGTCGGACTGCCCGGACCCAGTTCTTTCCACTTCGAAGGAGTCGGCCTGAATTTCCAGCCAGCTACACAGCACCCTGGATGAGGCACTGGACAGACATTACTCCATGCAACCCTCACAGCCGCAGCTTTAGGGGTGGAAGTTACTAATGCCACATCAGTTATAATGGCAACCGAGGCACAGAGAGGTCATGTGACTTGTCTGGGTCATACAACTAATTAGCTACAGAGCTGGGATTTGCCACCAGGTCTCTCTAACCCTGAAGTTCAAGTTCTTTCCTCTTTATGCCCAGCTCCTCAAAGCATCGAACATAAAGTGTTTTCCCCCAAGAGAGGTCAGGATATACTGACATGACGGGACTTTAGTTGTGGGAATAACATATAAAAAATGAACACACAGCGGAATGGGGGCAGCCAGTCACTCCCATGTTAAGAGTGTATTCTTTAAAGTGAGACTCCCCATGTTCGGATCGCATTTACTGGCTGTGTGACCTTGAGCAAGTGAGTTAACCTCTCTGGGCTTTTATGTCCTCACCTGTAAAACAGGA
Source organism: Equus asinus (assembly GCF_041296235.1). Lineage (NCBI taxonomy): Eukaryota > Metazoa > Chordata > Mammalia > Perissodactyla > Equidae > Equus > Equus asinus. Next base: position 69,971,188 of record NC_091801.1, on the reverse strand, counting down.
CAAATGAGACTCCCTTCCTCACAGAGTGGAAAGAATGAACTGAGGCCATGCTTGCAAAGTGCTAAGGCAGCGTTGAGTCCTCAGCACTTGTGGGTTCCTACCATTATTGTTATTCTAATTGTGCCCTTTCTGTGCTCATCGTAGGCACAGGCTGTGCAGCAGTGTGTCTAAGACAAAGGGACTGTTCGGAGGCTGCCTGTTTCACGGCATCCGCAAATTCACTTCCCCAGTGAAGAAGTAGGAAAGATGCTGATGGGCAGGAACTTGGAAACCAACTCAAACCCCAGCTATTGGCACTGAAAATTCCAAATACAAGGCAACTGTTGGCTGCACGTTGGCTGTTCTCTCTCCTGGCTCAGGTACTGCGTCGCCATCTCTAAGATGGGGGAGCGTGGACCACCCTGCTGCCTGGCCTCCGAGGGGGCAGCTCCTACCCGACCCCAGGGAATGCAGCCAGGAACCCCGTGCGGAACGCGAGGAGCAGGCTCGGTGGCTCCGCGCCTCCCGGAGACCCAACAACCTCTTGACTTGCAGCCGGGATGAGAAATCTGTTTGGAGCATCCTTGAGCCCTGGCCACTGCGTGCCTTCCTCTTCAAACTGGGGCCACGCCCTCGTCGCACGGCTACTTTCCTCCGCCTTCTAGCTCATGAGGCCTGGGATCAAATTCGGGACCCGCTCAGCGGCCTTGGCTGCGGCTGACCCGGAGGATGACCACGGGGCAAACTGATGGATGCGCTCATGGAGGGCCTGGTCTGAGGCTCAGACCTAGGAACTCATTTTTCAAAATGCCGTGTCCCGTGTCCAAAGAAAAGTTTCTGACACCTTTCATGGCAGTGCCTCACATTCACGGCATTCGGCTCTCGACGCGTTCCAGCTCACGCGGACACACCAGCCAGCACCCAGGAAGCCAGCGGCAGGTGCGGGCCTGGGGCGCGAGGTCAGCAGTGGCCTTGCTGCTGTTTGGCTGTGGCTTCCTGGGTCTTAGCCTTGCTTTCCCCGAACTGAAAATGGGGCGAGTGTGGACTAAATTATTTTTTAAGAAACTTTTTATTTTGGAATAATATAGATTCACAGAAAAGTTGCGAAGATGGTACAGAGAGTTCCCACATCTCCCTGACTCAGTTTCCTCCTGTGTTCCCATTTTACATTTCCGTGGTATATGTGTGTCAGAACTGAGAAACCAACTGTGGCACATTATGATTACTGAAACTCCAGACTTTATTTGGATTTCACTCGTTTTCCCACTAATGTCCTTTTTCTGTTCCAGGATACCACCTTGCGTTTAGGACTAAGTTGTTTATAAAATCCCCTCCTGGTTCTAACAACAAAAGAGAGAGTAAGACTTCCTGATTAAGGGTTCTTTGTGTATTAATTAGCAAATGACTGCTGTGCTGTGTGACTTTGAGCAAATCCCTTACCCTCTTTGAACCTCAGTCTCATCTATGATGAACCTCAGTTTCATCTATGAAAGGGGGATGATACCAGTACTGCTTTATAGCGGCACTGCGAGGTAATCATTTGCTAATTCATCTGAAGCACTAGGCACAGCTCTTGGTACACCATGAGCGCTCCACTGATAAAGTTCAGCAGGTGGAAGTCATAACTGAAACCAGGACTAACCCAGCATACTGTACACTTCCTGGCACAAAATCTCCCAGCAACACGGCTGCTCCAAAAAGAAGACATTGTGTTGCTGATCTACCATGGCAGACCCAACTTGGAAAGCACAGGACAGGATAGGGCAGAGATCTGGAGTCACACAGGCCCGGGTTGGAGTGGCGCCCATCCACTCGCGAGGGGCATGACCTTAGCAAACTGTTCTGCCTCTGGTCTCAGCATCCACATCTGTTAAATGGGAACAAGTCACCCACCTTACGGGGCCGCTGAGAAAATAAAATGAGCGGGATTCGGCTGCATCTTTCTCTTCTGTCTCTTCTGGGAACCACTAAGTCGCTGACTGCAATTGGGATCCTTAAAGAAGCCACTGAAATCTGATGCTGGCAGTTCCCAGGGGTTGGTAATGAGATCCTGCTCTTTACTTTTTTCTTCTTTTTGAGGGGTGGGGGTGATTAACTAAACATTGCCCTCCCTTTCCCAGCCAAAGTCACGTTGAAAAGCCAGTTCCATAATCTTCATTGCTACAATGCCTCTCCTCACCCAGAATGAAATTAGACAAGGAACCCAGTCACGCTGCTGTGCCTAGTTTTAAAAGGAAGCACAAAGCGATTCCCATGGTCACTCTGACGAAGATAATTATAAGGCCTGTTTTCACAGAATCACAGAATCATTGTTTTCACAGAATGGCGGCTAAAGGGACCAAAGAAATCAAAGAGCATCACTCCTGTTTAAAGATGAGCAAATGAGAACCAGAGTGGCAAATCCGCTTGTTCAAGTTCATACAGCAGAAGGGTTCAGACTACAATGAGACTCCAGTCACAAAATTTCCATTTCCATGCTCTTGGCTGTCTGACTTGGAGCCCCATTGAGCTCCATGAGCTGCTGGCTGCTGGAGGACATCTGTCTATCCATTCATTCACTCATCCATCCATACATCCACTCATCGATCCATCAATCCATCCATCCATCAGTCTACTTGTCTGTCCATCCATCCGTCTACTCGTCTGTCCATCCAACCATCCATCCATCCACCAATCCATCCATCCATCCACTGATCCATCCATCTACTCATCTATCCATCCACTCGTCCATCCACCCATCCATCCATCCATCTACTCGTCTATCCATCCATTCATCCATTCACTCATCCAAGCCTCCATCCATCCACCTATCCATCCATGCCGCCATTGGACACCTTGCTGTGGTAGACACTGTGCTGGGTGCTGGGGAGCCAGCAGTAAATAAGACTGCCACAGTCCCTGGCCTCATGGAGGTTTTCATTCAGTGAGCTGGGACTGAGTCTTGGTCCTCTGTTTCCCAAGGATCTACCACAGTGCCTGGCACCTGACAGGTACACAGTAAACGTTTATTGAACAAACAGATCTCTCATCTTTGGTACTGCTCCCACCCTTATGACTGATGTATTTGGTTGTTTTGAAGACATTAATGGGGCTAAAGACTCAGCATTTGTATTTGTCTTGAGCTACCTTCTCCAATCGTCATTCTCACCGGAAGGCTTTATGCGGCGGTGTGCAGACATAGCAACGAGATTGGGCAAGGAGCCCAAAGACCTGAGTTCATATCCCAGCTCTGAGCTGCTGATTCCTGAGTGGCTACTGAAAGACACTTGAGCCTCAGTTTTCTCATCTATAAAATGGAGCAAATAACATTTGACTTTCTTATTGCACTCAACTGCTGTGAAGGGAGGGAGGGAGGAAGGGGAGGGAAAGAGTAAAACTTCTAGAAAATATGATACAAATAAAAAGTTATTGAGATGATACTTGAATGATTCACTCAAATGGCGAGTATGTTGAGTTCCCAAGAGGGAATAAACGTGACGATCTTTTCAGCCAGTGCTCAGCACACGCTTTCCAACCTTCTATAATGCAGCTGGTTGCGATTGCCCGGATTTGTTCCAAACTTCGAAGAGATTAAATTTATGGATCTGTGGCATCACGTGTCATCCCAGCCAATCCTGACCCATATTTCCCTCACTTGGTGCATGTAACAACAGTACAAAGAGGTGTTGTAACCTTAATGGCTTACAAAGTGTTTTGAAATCCTTAGATTAAAAAGCTCGGCGAAGTCCAAAGTGTTAGCCTTCTGTATGCCCAAGGAGTTATGCTGAGCCTCGTCGGGGTTCCTTGGAGCAGGGCGACACTACAATGTATGCTCTGAGGCCCCAGGAACTTTGGGGTTTAAGGGTTCTATTCATGGGATGGCCATAGACCAACCCCCAGCTTCCTAGTCTCTAAGCTCCCCAGGCATTGGGCCATTTCCCACATTGCTTCTGATGAGCTTTTTCCATTTCTTTTCTTAAGTTCCTGGGTCACGAGGCCTGAGTTGCACTCACCTTGGTGTCACAGGTCTCCTTTTCTGGGTGATCTCAGCCTGAGTCCAAGAAAAGGGCAATTGTGTCATCGGCAACTTGTGTATGCCTCTCTGTTTAAGCCCAGAGTTAATGACTTAGTCTAATTTTTACAGTCCAACTCAAGAGCTGAAGTTCTGTCCCATGGAGGGGGTGTCAGGTAGGGACTGAAACGGGCAGGAGGGGGCTCCTGGGTCCTGGGACTGTTTTCTTGATCTGGATGCTGGTTGCACCAGTGTGTTCGGTTTATGAAAACTCACAGCTATACACTTATCTGTGCATTTTTCTGTATATTCCTTATAATTTACAACATAAAGTTTTTTCAAAGATCACTCCAGATGCTAATTCACTTCATTTAGAACAGAATCTGATGTCATAGGGAAGATATAAACCTAATTAAATCAAAATCTTTTGTGATTCAAAATAATGTCACTTGAGTTTTTCCTTTATTTCCATTTTCACTCTTACAGGGGGAAAGAAAAGGAAATGCCTCAATTAGCCATTTTAATTAAGTCTAACGGGAGAATCTGGTTCTCAACAGGAAGCCTAAGATGCCTTCAGGGACATACGGGACCTTTGGAATTATGACAAAATTCTGCTGGATACACACGTGTACGTTTTTCTGAGAAGGGACCACAGCTTTCATCAAATTCTCACAGGTCCCTGACCTAACAAAGACCAAAAGCCAGAGGGACTCTCCCGATGCAAGGCTCATTTATGTATGCTCCTCCTCGAATGTTTCTCCACTCTAAATTCAACCCATAGCCCTCACCAACCCGATTTCACCAAATTGGCTTCAACTATAGAAACGAGTTTGCCCACTTCCATGGAAAAAGTGAATAGGTTCAAATCTGTCAGAGGTCATATATAGCAATCATTGTCTGTTGACTTCTCTGTCCCCACCGCCCCCACCACCACCATCACCACCACCACCACCGTGAGATTCCAAGCCCTCAGGCCAGAGCCCTTTGCATCCCCCGCATGAAACTGCACAAGGCAAAGAGAGACTGGACTCAAAAGAAATTCACAGCGCCTATTTACGAAACCAGGTTTATTAAAATTTCTCTACAAGTCAAAAACGGCCGTCTCACTGTTCACATATATACACATGTACAGGAAGGGTCTAGTGTTTCCAGCTTTCCCGGCAGAAGCCCCAGCCAGCCCCGAGTCCTTAGCCGGGTAATGTATCACAGATACAACAGTCGAGCAACCACGAGAGCGTTAGTAAGACAGAGGCCTCTGTCCTCCTTCTCCTCCGAGTCCCATGATTCTGTTAGCTAATATTGCCAATAATCATTCACATTTCACGTGGTTTTAGACACGCAGGTTATTCAGACAGACACAGACAACAAAACAAGCCTCATAGCCTAAACAACAGAAAGTGTCGGACATATATAAAAAAGGTAAAATATATGTACAAAGTACACAGTACGTGAGGTATACACGGCATTCTCGCAATGCAGGTTAGTAGTTTGGCTAGGCCTAGCCCTTAAGGATGACTGCCCGTTTTTGTGCCATTTCTCAAAATACAGTATGTTTGGTTTACCCGTTTAACCACCAGATTTCAGTACTGTCCAAGACGTTTACTGAGATTTCGTCTGCACTTGGTTTTTAATGCAAGGTGCAGTTTCTCTGTCTCGCTCTATCTTTTGTAAGTAGTGAGTTCCCATCTCTGGAAGCATTCAAACAGAGGTTGGACTCCCACCCGTGAAAGAAGTTGAGAGGGGGATTTTTGCATTGGGAGGTGGCAGAAAGAGGAAAGAGGTTGGACTAGATGACTTTTAAAGGCCTTTGCGACCTCAAAGATTTGGGGCTTGCTATATCACTCCAGACGCTGATTAGGCAGATGTATTCATAAACCACACCACATTTGAAATATTAACAACCATTCATGCAAGACTGCAGACGCACACACAATGCCAGAAGCAGACCGTACCCGTGAGGGCTTAGAGTATAACTCTGGAAGTTGGTCTGAGAATTGTCTAAGACTGTCCCAAATTCACTTTCTCTGAAGCACGAAGATGTTTAACATTTGCTCTTGGGAGCGGGGAGTGGAGAGTCTCTTTATCTTTCTCCTCCTAGACAAAACGCTCCACCCTGAGATGGTCTTGGGGAAAAAGGAAAGGATCAACGCTGACATATTTGAAGGGAACCAAAAAAGCGAGTGTTTCCAAGTGTTCGAATTCTTTTTAAAAATCTGCAGTCTCTCCGTGTGAGCTCAGAGTTCTGAAATAGCCAGGAGTTCGAATCTTTTGTGATACTTTTCCATGGTTAGCTGGTAAGTGGGAGGGGAGGACGTTTCAAGGTCAGAATGAAGGCATTAGTGCAAATGAGGTCTTGGCAGGAAACGGAGAGAGTCTGGGTTCATGGTTCAGGCAGGCCTTATGCTGCTGAAACAGCTGCTGCAAAAACGGAGCACAGTCACTGGTAGATCTGAGTGTGAAGAAAGGGTGAGTGTCAAACCAAACCAAAAGAGAACTTTCCGGTCAGAGAAGCTGGGGTAGCAAAAGTCTAGCTACCAAAGACAAGTTCGAAGATGGCAGGTTTATTGCCCCAAATTATTTGTCACCCTGTTAAAATAGGTTATTGCCCAAAATGCCATTGTGCGATTCACTTCCTCTCCCCTTAGAATGTTCAAGTTCATTTCACTTGACCAAATGCTGTAGGATATCCATACTCTTTGCCACCTAGAAAAGATGTGGAACCCCCGACTCTGACAAAGGGATAGTTGGTGAGGGTTGATTAAGAAGAGGAACAATTTTCAAGACAGCCCATCAGAGTGTATGCTGCTCAAATCAATCAAGTCGCTCATCACAACGGACAAGGGGAGGTCCCCCCGTTGAGTTCAGCAGCTACCATCTTTACGCCATCACATATCTGGTTGGCACCACGCCGAAAGGCCTGTCCATCTTTAGAAATGGAAATGCCATGTGTGAACATTATGAGGTTTCTGAGGTTTTGGGATTAGCAGAAGAAGGAACTAATGTCGCTGTCCTCCTGGTACTCTGGAACGATCTGGTCTGAAGTTCCCATTTCTGAGTCGACGTACCCAGCTTCCAAGACGGACTCAAACCAGGGGTGGAGTAAGATGTCAGGAGCGGCGAGTCTCTCCGAAGGCTCCCGTCTCAGGAGGCTGCGGATGAGGCACCTGGCTTTGGGGGAAATGTGGTCAGGAATGCAGAACTGTCCACGTCGGATTTTGGAGAAAAGGGCACTGGGGTCTGAGTCATGGAATGGGTATCGTCCCACCAAAAGGGTGTAGAGCATCACCCCCAGGCTCCAAACATCAGCCGCCTTCCCAGAGTAGGTCCCAGTGGTGTTCAAAATCTCGGGGCTCACGTAGGCAGGGCAGCCATGTTTGTCTGAGAGAGCATCATCCTCGCCCTTGATGATGTGTGTATCTTCTAGACTTTCCAGTCTAAGCTGGGTTCTGCAGAAGACAGGAAACAAGCCATTACTTCCAGATCAGCTGTTCATGAAAAAACCAGGCCTTCCTGGTAACAATGCCCCACAGGCACTGACAGCAAAGCCCCAAGGAACGCCATGTACCCCTTCATCCAGTACGCAGTGTCCTGCAACCACCCAGGATTTCACAAAGCAATGCACACTGCAATAAACGTTTGCAAAGTATTGAGAGAGTGCTTGGGGTGGAGGGTATGATGCAAAGCCCCAAATACTATTCATTGTGCTAGAGCTTATAAGAGATATCCTAAGAGGGGTTACACAACCTACAAGGTTGACATTGCAGAAGTAGGAGCTTGTCTCAAGGGACTGCTGACATTTTCTACACAAGCTATCAGAGAAGAGCCGTATATCCTACTTCTTCAGGGAGGAGCTGAGCATCCTACAAGCCGATCTTATTCTTATCATGCCTTCGACAGCCAGGGCTGCCTGGACCCTCGCTTTGCATTATAGAACACACAGCCCCAAGTCACTATTATTATGCACAAGTTGTCAGTATCCCTGTTCATATGGATATATATGCACAGAGGGAACTCTGTCCACCTGGGCCCAGGCTGTGATAACTGTGATGGGAAAGGAACAAGGAATGTTAATGACATTTATTGGGATGTTTAATTGCAAAGGAAGCTTAGCCTGGACGGAGAGGTTATGTGAGCCAACAGAAGCGGCTGGTGGACTTGAAGGATACTGGAGCCCTAACACACCTACATATGTGCACACAGCCCAGCCCCCAGGACGGCACATCCACACCCAAGCACATTTACTCCACCTGGGGGTTTATCCACTCAGGTAACAACCAGAGTCTGAAAAACCTTTAGTCAAAGGCTCTCTTATGAAGCTGCAGGTGCCTCCTTATTCAGATCCAGCCACCCACATCTCCTGGGTCCTCCAAAGCCCAGAGCCACATGGGGAACCTCTAATATCTGGTGGCAGCTTCTGCCCCTCCCAGCTTCTCTGAAATAGCCCTGTTTCAGTAAGTCACCTGTTGTGAAGCTAAATGCAAACATTTGGTACTGGCTAATGGGTCAATTCCTTTTCCTCTCAAAGGTCTGCTTGTTTTTTTTTTTCCTCTTCCTGCCTTCCTGTTCTCTGGAGTGTAGTATACATGTGCTAACTTCGGTATGTCCTCAGCCTGACCTCCCCGTCGTTATGTAAAATACCCATTGGTTCTGTAAACGGAAAATATGACTCAACCCGCACTGGCCGCCCCTGATTGGCTGCTGTAGTACTAAAACCCTGCACCTGTGCTGGTTACACGAATAGCGTCAGCCTGCCATTGCTTAACCCTCCGGTTGCCAAACTCCCTGCCCATGACATTCGCCTGTGCAATGCGGATTTCAAAAGCTTGTAAGGAGGTGTGTAAGGCATGTTTCAGAAAATACATCACCATATCAAAAGAGCATGTTCCAGGAATTGGAAACTTCTTCATTGCAAACACTCTGCTTTTCTTTGCTAATCAGTATGTTCCAATAATTACTGCAACGTCAGATACAAACCAGGCTTCACGGCAACTCAACCCTGGACTTTTTCATACGATCTGGAGTTAAGGGTGAAAATGCACAGGGGGGTAAGCCCTGTAGGAAGAGCTGCAGCAAAATAACGCACACCCACCTCTACAATTCTACAAGGGTATTGCTTTTCATCTTTCCACCAGGGATGTGGCCCACATCTTAAAATCAGATAAAATTTATCTCCTGCGCCTTCCTGAATCCTCTCGTCTGAAACCTCAACTCTGAATCTTAATGCCTCATTATTCTTTTATCGAGCTCATCCTGTCCTTTAGGAGGTAAGCCATGATCTATATTTAGCAATCGATTGCAGCCAACTTCCATTTATTATTCAATGTGGCTATTTTCTGAAGATGTCTCCAAACGAGTATCTAAAAAGTCACTGGAGAAGGTGAAGAAAATATTGGGGGCCGAGCCAAGAGGAAGAGGAACGTGTGTGGAGGAGGAGGGCGGAATTCTGCAAATACCACAGTCTAACTACTTCTGCGATACTTTCTAGGCACAAAAAAAAACCCCACTCAGTAGAAGCAAGGATCTGAAAACTTCCTCTAGGAGTCAAGATTGTGACGGCCAGGTTGATTTTTACACCCCAGAAGAACTGACCCTTCTGACAAGAATGGGGAATAAACCTGATCCTGGGGCGGAAGCGGGGAGGGCATCTTGTTATCACATGACATCCCACAGAGGCACCAAGGTGTCCCCAGGCCACATCCACAACAGTGCAGAATAAACCAACCTTGGTGGTGATGGCTCCTCGGCAGAGGACTTCTGCACACTAGCTCTGGGACAACTGAGCCCCAACTGTTGTTCTGACCCGACACACTGCACCTAATTGCTCAACCTGCACCTTCGTTTTGGTTCCAGAAGGCCACAGGAGGGGCTATGGAGGCCGCTCACCTCTCCTCCGTGGAGAAGACGAATTTCCTAAGCTTCAGGTCCCCCAGCACGATGGCCGACTGGTGGCAGTGGGCAACGGCGGAGACAATCTGCTTGAAGAGCCGGGCGGCCTCCTCTTCCCGCAGCCTCTTCCGGCTTCGCACGTAGGAGTGCATGTCCCCAAAGTCCCTCTCAAAGAACACATAGGCCTTGGTTTCCCCAAGGATCACTTCCACGATGCCGGTGATGTTCCTGTGTGATGGCAGCTGGATGTAAGGCCGGATTTTGTCTTGGTAGTGTTTAATAGGAAACACCTGCAGAGAGAAGGGGACCCATTCAGGAGGCTAGAAGAGTAGAGGCTGCCCCCCAAATCCTGGGCTGGGCTGCAGGTCTCAGTCTTTGGGCTTTGGCTGACAGTAAGGCTCCATTGATTTGCCCCCTATCTCTGCCACCCCACCTTATGCAGCCCCAGCTACCCAGAAGACCCCAGACCAGTAACATCTAGGGCTCTGGGCTAGCAAATATCCAAAGAGCTACCACATGGATGGTTTGAAAGAACTGTCTTCTATATTTGTTCCCACCTTCCATGAGGCCATCAGTTCCGGAAAGCTAAGCCCCAAAGACCGGCCCTCTGTGGCCCTTCCTTGCTGGCAGTCAAGGCTGCCCGCAGCAAAGTGGCTGACAGAAGGTTCCCGCTGGGATCTCCAAGAGCTGAAAAGCAGTCCCTGGAAATGCATGACCTCTTGCAGACCCAAATGCCAAAGTGCTCAGCACAGAGACAGCCCAGAATGTGGTGACTCTGCAGCCACCAAGTGGAAGCAGGGGCTGGGGAACATACAGATTTGTCATTAGTCAGAAGGAACAGATGACTGGGAGAGAGGCTCTGACAAGGCAGCCGTAAGCAGCCTGTCTACAGTCTGACTCAGGTATAAGCAGCCTTGAGTTAAAATTCTCGCGGGAGGGAAGTGGGATCCTCTCCATGGTTTTTTCCTTTCTGTTTTTTTTTTTTAATCCCCCCCCAACTCCCCCTTCCCGTACCCTCACGAGAAAATGGGGAGCATCTCTTCTAAGAAGCTGGCTGGTCTCTTTAAGGGCCTTTTTTGTTTAGCCCGGTTACTCATATCCTAGACTCAACTGGAAACGGTGACACACGGGCTGTCACCATCTGGATTCAGCTATTATCTGCTCAGAGGAACTGGAAGGGGTTGCACAATGGCCAGACCCACCCCACCTCTGAGGCCCGGCTGCTCTGGCACCAGCTAGAAAAATCTCTCTTCGGCCACCCCACCCCACCCCACCCCACCCCATCCCACACACATAGTTCTCCCAAAAAAGCTCTTAGCCCCAGCGACCCAAAAGAAAAGATTTTTCCCCCTTTAAACTGGGCTTGATCACGCATTTGAAACTTCATTCAGGTCGGACAGTAGGTGGCAGCAGCAAGCCCGTGGGGCGGGGGGCGGGGGGGGGGGGGTCAGGTGAGTTGCAGAAAACCCAAGAGCGACTTTAACTCAGGGGTGACCCTATTTCTCGAGTGAAAAGGAGCAGCCTGGAGGGTCCTGAGGGATGTCGGGGACGCGGGTGTCAGGCGCGCAAAGCCGGGAACGTGGTGTGTCTGCGCGCTGGAGGAGCACGCGGAGGATCCTGTTTCTGGGAGTTGTATCCCCTCCTGGATGGAATCCCTTATGTTCAAAAGAAAATCGCTGCCGGAAACTCAAGACATGAATGGAAGCGAGGGAGCCGGGTCGCTGTGGGCTTTCCAACATTTCTACTCGGGGCGAATTCCCCGCCCTGGCTGGGAGACTCCCTCAGACGGCTCTCTGGGGAGGACGGGGTTCTCGTCCCAGCGCAGGTTCAAGCTGGAAGCCCCAAGCCCCGAGCCCGACACGGTGTTCCTACCCGCTTACCACCCACAGTGAGCCCGGGTGCCTTGAAACCCCCGGAGGAGAGCTGCCAGCTGCTCTAAGCTCCAAGGAGGCACCCACTGCAGGGCGTCCTTCCAGGACAAGGGGCGGGGTGGCGGGGAGGCGAGGAGAATGAGAGAAGGGGAATGGCATGGCCCTGGAATCCATTTCAATTCCACAACTTATATGGCACGCCACGCGCTAAAGTGGGCGCTAAGGAAATAACCGAGAGATAAAGTAACTCAACACAGCACTTCCTCTTGACTACCGAGCCCCCGATGCCACTCCATCGGAAAGCCCTCAGTCCCCTAAAGGGTGAACCCGGTCAAACGCCGCCTTACCAGGCTCAACTCACTTATCCACCTTGCCCCAAGTCCACGCGTTGGTGGCACCTATGGTCCCCGGGCACCGGCCGGCGAGACCCCAAGCACCTCTGTCCGCCACTGCGTCTCCCCCACCGCCCGACCCCCGCTGGGTCCCCGCCCTGGGCTCCTACCTTGCAGCGCAGCTCGCGGCCCGTGTGGATGCACAGCGCCCGGGACACATGCTCGCGCTCGGCCAGCGGCAGCAGCAGGTAGTCGGCGATGCGGCTGGGCCCCGGCGCGCTCCCGGCGCCGCCGCCAGACACCGGCGCGGCGGGCGGAGGCTGCGGGCTGCAGGGAGAGCCAGGAGGGCTGAGGTAGTCCGGGGGGCTCGAGCACTCCGAGAGGCGCGGGCACTTGGCCGCCACGGCCGCCGCGTCGTCCGCGTCCAGCAGGCGTTTGGTTGGGGCGCCTCGGGGGGCCGGGAGCAGCAAGGCTGGGCCACGGGGCTGCGCGGCGCCGCTCATGGCAGAGCGCACGGGACCGACCCGCATCCCGTCCCGGGCCGGAACGGCCCCGGCTTTGTACGTCCCGGGATCCGCGCGGGAAGGCGCTGCGGGCTCGGCGCCGCGCCGCGACTTATTCCAGCCCGCGGGATGGAGTTTGCAGACGGAGCTTGGCTCGACCCCCCCCAGGGGGCAAAGCAGAAGCGGCTCCCCGGTGCTAGCGTTGCACGCAGGGACCACGCTGGCCCCGCGTCCGGGGGGCGGAGGCCGGTCAGGGTCCCCGGACCCCCGGGAGCACTGGTTCGGGGCGCCTCGCTGGGGACGGCCGCCGGTATTGTTGTCGAGGCTGCCGGCGGTCCTGGAGGCAGAGGCGGCCGCGGCCGGCGTTCCCGAGGTCCCGGACAGAGAGGGCAGGATCTCGCAGGCTCGGCGGAGCCACGGAGCGAATGCACTTCCCAAAGCAATAAGTCTCGGAGCGAAAGCCGGAGCAACTTTTCCGCGGCGCTCGGGATCCTGCGCGCTCCTGGGCTCCCGGCGTGTGTGTGAGCGAGCGAGACGCGCTCGGAGAGAGTGACTGGGTGTGAGTGAGTGAGTGTGTGCGCCGCACCGATCCTGGCCAGTGCACTCCTCCTTCTCCTTTTCCTCCACCTCCTCCGCCTCCCGGTGACTCACGCTGTATACACACACACTCACAGGCCGGGCTGTGTAAACAGTTGGGAAGCCGGGTTGTGCAATGAGGTGGCTGCGACGACTCGGGCCCTGCCGCCCGGCTAGCAGTCACCGGAGCGGGGCGGGGGGAGGAGAGGTGGAGCTGGGTCGGCGGGGGCAATGGGGGTGGCCCGACGGCTGGGGATGCTCTGGGCTGCGCGCGCTCCGGTGCAGGTGGCGAGTCCTGAGCCGCCTTGGGCGCGCGCACACGCCCCCGGGGCTGGGCTGGGCAGGAGGCGGCGCGCGCCCTCCGGCAGGCCCGGGGCTCAGCGCTGAGAAGCCGGAGGAGGGGGCGGAGGAAAAGTTCCCGTGACGTCAGGGTCCCGGGGAAGTGGGCGGGAGGGGCGGGGCCTTGGGGGCGAAGCGACTGCTGATTGGCGCGCGCTCCCCATTCACATCGAGCACAATGGACTGCGGGCGCGCGCACCACGGTTCCCTGCACCCGCCGTTCGCTGCAGCCCCGCGGTTACGCCTTTCGCCCAGGGGATCCCCCCATCGCCCCCCACCTTGGGACCTCCGGTTGGAGCTGTGGGCGCCGCCGAGCCTCGGCTCAGCCGGAGGAAGGGAGGACAGGGAAGGTGATGAATTCCAGCATCAGTCATTCACCCCCACGCGGTAGTTCCGGGGAAGACCTGTGCGTGGTAGTGGATGTGGCTTTTTTTTTTTTTTCCTTTTCCTGCCCCCTCCCAGCTCTAATCCCCAGCGTCTGTTCGCTTCCACAAATAGAACCTTCTGTTGGATGAAATAAAAGCAAACACGGGGCCTTCTGCGTTGCCTCCACCTCCACGCCCCTCCCGCGCCTGCCGCCCGCTCGGATTGCACGGAAATAGCTTCTCCAGACTCCCGGGCCGCCCCTTCGCGGTGACTCGCAGAAAGAGCTTCCTGAGCCGGGGCCGGGGGGAAACAAAGGATGTGGGGAGCTGGCTGGCGGAAGGGGCCCACCTGGCCCGCCACAGGCGCAGCAGGGTCTGGGGCCCTGGGGCCAGCCCGGGTTCCGTGGTGGGCGTGTAAGGGAATGGAAATCGTTCTGGCCACCGACAGTGATACTGCCTTCACCAGGACAACCCTGCCGGGTCGTGTGCGTGCATTCGTGCAACGTGATTTGGGTGAGCATGAAATGTGTGCCAGGCCCTGCACAAAGCTCCATGAACAAAAATAACTTAGAACCCTGTCGTTTTCGTTTCTTGAGAGAACCAGGTCAATTTGGAGCCCCTGCACACCCAACATAGATAATTAGTATCAGGATTCCCTGGGCTTCTGCTAAATACTTAATTTTCTAAAACCAGGTGGAACCCCAAGGATAAATCCTTTTCCATATTAGATCTCCATTCATTCAACAAACACCAATTAAGCATCTACCAAGGGCTAGGCACTGGTGATTAGAAGATGAAAATTAAAATAATAATAATAGCTAAGATGAATTAGGGCCTGTATGTGTCAGGCACAGTTCTTAGCACTTTACACATAATGCTACTCTTCAGTTCTGTATCCACCTCGTGGGGTTTTTGCCCCGCTTCACAGAGCAAGAAGCCTGCAAAGGTTAAGTTCCTTGCTGTGGTGGAATAGCAAATAAGTGGTGGAGCTCTCAGGCTCCAAAGCTCTCCTGGAGACACAAAGGAGAGATTACAATTTGTAAGGAGAAAGGAGGAGTTAGGGAGAACTCCATCTAGAAGGCGTTTGATCTGGGGATGTGTGGGATGGTGAGAGAGTTGCTCCCCAGGGAGGTGTGAATGGTGGGTGGCCGGCGGCTGAGGGAGGGATGTGGGGAAGGGCAGGGTTGGCTCAAAGAGGCCAGGGAAGTGGGGAGCTGAGCCTGCAGAGGTCCTTTGGGAAAATGTGAAAGCTCCAAAGCCATGCTGAGGAGGTTGCTCTTGGTCCTGTGGCCAGGAGAGAGCCCAGCTGAGGTTTTCCACCTTTTGAGTGTATTTTGTGCCAATGTTTAAGATGAAATGATGCGGGGTCAGTGAGCCGAGGAGTCAAAAGAAAGATTTCTTAGACTCTTAAGATCTGGCAGTAGTGCTCTTTTATTTAGAGAATAGTGTAGCATGGGGACAGGACCCATGGGCAGTCAGAGCTTCTGCTGCCGCTTTTGCTGCCCCCGCTGGCATGGGGACAGGACCCACGGGCAGGCAGAGCTGCCGCTGTTGCCCCCTCTGGCATGGGGACAGGACCCATGGGCAGGCAGAGCTGCCGCTGCTGCCCCCTCTGGCATGGGGACAGGACCCATGGGCAGTCAGAGCTCCTGCTGCTGCCCCGAGTTGAGGGTTAGGGCTAAATTTAAGGCATAGGTATGTGAGTCATCTCTTTACGAAGACAAAGGAAAGAACATGAAAAAAAAGTTAAAATGGTATCAGTGCAGGTGGGGTCTGGCCATGACTTTTAGACAAGAATCAAATCGGATTAAGTAAAGGTTACAAAGGTTAGACGCCACCACCCTAAACCAGTTACATGAGATTGCCAGACAGCAACCAACTTAAGTTCTTGCCTTCCCCATTAAGAGCTTCTAGGGACAAGGTCATCTCTCCTCTTCTTCCTGGTACAGAGCGGGAGTCACCTTTTACAGATAGAGATTTACCTTACAAATGTAAATGTGTCCCAACAAGGGCAAGTTCCATTCCCCAGAGCCTCCTTCCCTGTCCCAGTTTATCGAAAGCAATCAGCCCAAAACAATCTTGATGCCAAAGAGACATATGGGGTGGCCAATTTCAGGTCCCCACAAAGTCATCCCCCCTTCCTTCACAAACACAAATGTCTCTCAAAAGGGCAAGCAAAATTCCAGTCCTCGGAGCCTGCTTCTCATCTGTAGTTTTAAAAGTAACCAGCCTAAAACCCTCATCATAAACCGTTTTAAAATGAAGCAGCCTAAAAGTCCTATCACCACTGAGCTGCCTGCTGGGCATCTGCGCTTGGATGGCAAACTCAGTGTAGCCCATCAGCATCTTCCTCCACGGTGCACACCTGCTTCACAGCCTCTTCTGAGAGACAGGCATCACCACCCACCAAGCCCCCCAGACACCCCCAAGGCCAGAATCCCCGGCCTGTTTGCTCTCAGAGCCGTCCCCTGCCCTCCCATGCTCAGCTCCCTGGGGCTGCCCCTTGCAAACTCTGTTTCCCATGCTCTCTTGCCCACTGACTTCCAGCCCAGTTTGCCCAGTGGGAGGCACTGGAGGGAGGTGGGAAGATGGGTAGCAGCTACATCTTCCCTTCTCTCTCTGCTTCAGGCACTGACTGCACCTCCTCTGTGGCTGCCGCGCCCCCCCACCCCAGGCAGCCCCTCTGTATGGCTGTTGCCATGTACTGCCAGATTCCCCTACAGGACTGAAGGATTTACTTCCATCCCTCTCACCCCCTAGCCCCTTGAGAGCCCTTTTTGGAAGTTGCGTCGACTGAGAAGAGCTACCTTGCCCGAGGTCGCACTCCCTTCCCAGGAGGTCCACATCCAGTGACTAGTAATTGTGGAAGTGTAAATGTTGGGCCTCCTTACCCCAACTTGGGTGGACTCTGAAGGGCATCCCGGCTTCAGACCTCCCCTGAGGGTCAACTGAGGCCTTCCTTGAGGTTGCAAACAGCCTAGCTTTTCCCTCTGCCCCGTCCCGCTCCTTCCCTCCCCTTCCTAGAACATTCCCTGATAAACCTGCATCTCTGCGTCTGCCTCCCTGGGAGCCCAGCCTTGGCGCTGCCTCTCTCTTCGTGGTCCTGGCTTACTCCAGGGACTCTGGCTCGTGGCGTCAAATGTCACCACTTCTGTCCCTCCAGCCCTAGGGTGGCAGCGGCTTCCTGATGTTGCTAATCTCTGGGTTGCCCCCACCCCCACCCCCATACCATCTTGTTCTGTTTCTCTTCTTCCAATACCTTTGTCAGTAATTTCCCGCGTTAAATTTTTCCTTCCTGCCCTGGGCTCGTTTCCTGACTAGACCCTGATAGATACAGACCCTGGACCTCTCCCATGCCCATCTGCTCCTCTCCACTCTCACGCTCTTGCCTCAGGACCCGCCCCTGGGTTTCTGCAGCAAGCTCCTGCCTGGCCCACTCATTCATGGCTGAGTGCCCACGCTGCCAATGCACCTACTGGGTGCTGAGGATAGAGGGGTGCACAAAACCAGATGTGTCCTTATCTCCTCAGTCCATTCCCCACACACCTGTCACAGTACTTTTTCTAAAATGTAAATTTGATCATATCAGGCCCTGGCCTAAAACCTTGGGGGGCCCCTCAGATAAAATCCAAACACCATAGTAAGGAAATGGCCCCTCTTCCATCCCCACCCTCACCTTTCTTATCTCCTCGCCTCCACCCGCCTCCGCCCTACCCTGCCAGCTCCTGTCAGGGCCCTAAACACATCATGCCAATTCACACCTCTGCTCCTTTGCCTGTGCTGTTCTTTCTCGTTGGAATCCTCTCCCTCCCCCTGCCAATCAAATGAACTCCTATTCATCCTTCAAAACACCACCCAGATTTCCCCAGCACCACAGTCAGATTTAAAGATCCCCCCAGGTGCTGTTGAGTCCTCCATCTACCTTTCTTTCATGGCACTTTCCACTCAATGGTGTTCCCAGAGGGCAGGGGCCATGTCTTATTCAGCCATGGGTCTCCAGTCCCCAGCCCAGTGTCCGTTATAAAGGAGGGGCTTAGTAGGTGTCCATCGAATAAATGTACTCAAGGGCAGAGGGTCACCCATGGGAAGGCCTGAGATGAAAGCCGGGGAGGGAGAACAGGCATCTGGGCAGACACAGGGACTGAGGAGTAGGGCACAGCTTTCAGAGTTGGATGTCCAGCCCTAGAAGGCAACAGGATGTGGTTATTGGGGAAAGAAGGGGCCTAAGCTTTGGGGGCCTCCAGCCTGGATGCCCAGGAGGATGGACATGTACCTTTGGGAGGGACTGAGATAAGGTCAGCCACGGGGAGAAGTGAGCTCAGGTTGTCCTGATTTCATTGGGGGGCTTTCCCCTGCTGGCACAGCCTGGACTGAACTTCCATCAGATTTTTCAGATACTGATTTGAGGAAACCAGTTGCTCTCTCTGGGCATCAGTTGTGTCCCCTGTGAAATGGCATAAAAAGGGCCTGCTGTTCCCTGCCCACAGGGTTCCTACAGAAACAAATAGGTACACATATGTGAAAAGTACCTTTGAGTGATCCTCCCGTACACAAATGTGCTCATCAGGTCTGGGTATGCCTGGATTCTGAACTCGGTTCATTTACTCAACAAATATGCATTAAAGGCTTGCCATAGGCCAGCATTGAAAATTACTGTGTCATGTAATGGTAATTTCATTACTATGAAAATCCACATTGACAAGTACAAATATATAGGTAAGGAGGATGTCAATAGGAAGTCATTCTCCCCATGTTAAAGGCTTCTTTGTTTTATAAGAGGTCTACCCCAGGATGCCCTTGGCCAGGTCCTTTGATGCATTTATGATGTGGCTTGGTAAAAATGTGGGAACCTTGAAAGCAAGAATCACAGCTGATTGTGCATCTGTACGTGTGTGTGTGTGTGTGCACACACTTCATAGACACCACCATGCCGAGCTGACACCAGATGCTCAATACATGTTAAACCAGGTTAACAATGGATTTACCTCCAACTTTTCAGGAAATCACAGATTGTGTAATGTGGGCAAAGCTGGATTGATTTTTCTGGACAAGGTCGGGCTGCCCATGAGCTCGGGCCTGATTCATTTTCATTCACGCCCAGGTACGTGCCTGGCAGCAACAGTAGGAAGGTTCTGAGCGTTCCACCCATTCTGAAATGCGGGGAAATAGTCCAAGCTCCCAGGACTCCCGGTTTCCATCTCCCTGTTTCAGGGTACACGTGGCTTCACAGCCACGCACAGGGTTGCGTTATGCTCCCTGACCCTAAATTCTAAACAAATAAACAACAAAAAAATTGGGGCATATCTAGGGAAGATAATATTAAGACAAGCTTCCAAAAACTGAGGAAGAAACAAACTTTTCATCTTTTCATCTGCTAGCACATTGCCTATTCCCTTAACGTTCAAAACAATCTCACAAAATAGTTATTACCACCATTTTACAAAACCATAAAAAGGCTCAGAAAAGTTGATTAGCTTGTCTAAGACCACACAGCGGGAAGGTGACAAGTTAGGCTAGGAACCCTGATGGGGCTGACCCCCATCCTTGCTCTTTCTACTTTGTATACCACCCAATCTCCCAATGAAGAGACATTCTGTCCAAATATCTCTCCTTTATTTTAAGA
Organism: Equus asinus; assembly: GCF_041296235.1. NCBI lineage: Eukaryota > Metazoa > Chordata > Mammalia > Perissodactyla > Equidae > Equus > Equus asinus. Next base: position 69,951,723 of record NC_091801.1, on the reverse strand, counting down.
GCACAGGAAGTCTTAGATCCTTGCAGGCCTCCCCCAAAAATCAGTGGAGGCCTGGATGAGAGTACAAACCAGAGTCTGTGACCTGATTCCCCCTATGTTCCCACCCCAGCTTCAGCCCTCAGCTTGTAGGGCCTTCAGGCCATGTTCTGGACATCCCAGTCGACATAGCCAAACCCCATCCCCACACACAGTGCTGCCTTGGCCCTTCCTTGACCACCCGCAGGCCTAGGGATGCACACAGCATGGCCAGCAGGTCGCCTTGGAAAACAGGCCCAGGAAACAGACTTCTGGGCCCTAGAAGCAGGTTCTGGACATTAGAGCAGGCAACTCCCAGGCCTTGGGTACCTGGAATTTGGATGGGCGGATGCAGGTTCTATGCAGGCATGCCCCCCTGCTACTGCTATGTGGATACTACAAGAGGAGGACCAGGGCAGGGCTGGCTCACCCAGGTCTAAGGTATGACACTGGTCCGCATGAAGAATTCCTGGAAGCTTCACCAAGATCCTCTCTCCCACCTCCTCACGTGCCCTCTGATGCCTCTTACCTTTAAAATGTTCTTCCCTTGACCTGATCTGTAATTAGCGGAATCCTTGCCCTTCAAGAATGAGCCACAGCAGGAAAGGCAGAATCAACAGAAATTTAGACAAACAGCCACAGTCCTGGCCTAGAAGGGGGAGACTAATTTGGCAAGGAGAGGAAGGAAGGATCAGGGCAGACTTCACAGAAGAGGTGGCCTTGGAGGGCCATGGACACTCGATTACTTGTCTCCATGAGTGGCCTGTCCAGGGTTTGCATACACTTGTCAGGGTGGGGAGACCAGAAGCTTCTCAGAGACAGAGGCTGGGGGATTTCGTGGATCCAGGGGGCAGCACAGCTCCATGCCTGCCTTGTGTCAAAGGATGAGACACCCCTCACGGTCTTCTGAGTTTTTGCTCTGCTTCCGTTTGTGAGCCCTCCTTGTCTATGGGCCCTTGGTTCATTTTGCCTTAATTCCTCTTCCAGCACCCGGATAATGGCCAACCCTCCCCACCACTCGGCTGGGGAGTCTCCTCACTCCCCTGACCCAGCCCTTAACCGCTGACCTGGCAAGTCGCTTGCTCACCAAGGTCACCTATAGGCTGGGAAGGGATTGGGGGACAGAAGGCAGCATGGAGTGGCTAATACAGGCAAAAACACTTTGTCACCTGGAAAGCTTGGTGCACATGTAAGGTATTCACTCTGTTGCCAGAGGAAAGGCCACAGGTCTCCGTGTCAAAAAAGGCCTAGGTTGGAGGCCTCACTCTGCCATTAGCTCATGGGGTGACTGTGGGCCCGTCACTCCCCCTCTCTGGGCCTCACTTTTCTCCTTTTTTTGCGTGAAGATGTTAAACTGGTGGTTTTCCAACTGGGTTCCTTGGAACCCTATAGCTTCATGATGGTACTTAGGAAGAAAATGGGAAGCTGATGTGGAATTCTGGGCTGTTCACGCCAGTTTTCATCAGACGTTCTTCTGTAAGATCTTGTTTGCAAAAAGGCTTCCATTGCTTTAGAGAAAAACAGTTTGAAAAACACTGGCCTTGGTGACCTCTGAGGCCCCATCCATCTCCGACATGGATTCTTTTATTTAATGTTAGGAGTCACGAACCAGAAGCCCAGAGGCCGGATCTCACCTGCGGCCGTGTTTTCTTAGGCCGTGGCAGTGATGACGATGCCCTGGGGAGTGAGGCACGCGCTGGAACTGTTCTGAATAAACTAGGACATCTGACAGGCATGGCCTCACCAGCCCCTAGGATACCTTTAGAAGCTAACTAGGAAAGGGCACTCCATGCTCCGGTTGGGTGCCACCCCCCATCGGGGCGGAGGGCTCAGCCAGCAGAATGCGGGCTGGATTTCACAACCATGTGCAAACGGGCCCTGCTGACCAGGGACGCCACCTCTTCTGCCTGATCAGTGTGAGCTGAGCTGACAGGAAGGCACAGATTTTCTAAACACTCATATAATTGCCTCATAATCCCCTTGAGCATCTCCCAGGATTCAGGGAGCCCTCTGTGCTCAGACCTTACTAGCCCTGCCTCACCAGTGAGTCATCTTGACACATAAAGCATTCATCAAAAGAAGTCTATATCTCTATCTATGTGTATATATACACACACATATCCTATGGGCTGCTTTTTCCCTTTTCTTGTTAAAAGCAGTCCCCACCCTACCATGATCTGGTCTGAGGCCTGTAGGCAAGAAGTAATTCATCTTGCCTCTTCAAACACACCATTTTCCCCCCTCAGCTTGAACCAGGGCATGGTGGCAGCCAGCCAAGCCCGTCTCTTTATTCTCCAAGGGAGTCTGGGCCTGTGCATGGGGCTGTTTTGGTTTCTGGGATTCCCATTAAGAAAACCCGAGGCCTGTGGCTCTCCTGCGATATTCCCACAGATGGTTGCAAACTGTGAACCAAAGGGTAAAGTGGGCTAGGGGCAAATCACGTGGGGTCACGGATTGTTCATGGCGTGTCTCCACGTGCCCGCTCATGGGGACTGCAGAGGGGGCGGAAAGGCCAGCTCAGCAGTGTGGTGGAGAGGCCTCGGTGGGCCGGCTGCCCGCCCCACCCCCCCCAGATGGCTCTGGCCGCCTTGCTCTCAGTGGTCTTTTCTCCTCTGGTCTGAGTGACTGGCTGCTGCATGCTCAGCCGGGGCAGCTGACACACGGTTTGCACAGACGCTAGAACTCTCTTTACGCAAACTTGGTTGACAAAAATCTGGCTGTCTGTGAAAGATCGCTGAGGGGGGTGTGTCCACACCGCCTGTGGGTTCAGGCAGCTTCCTTCCCTGGGAGAATGTCTGGTCATAGATGACTCGCCTTTGTTGGGGGAGGGGCCCCACCTCTGCTGACCACCCAGTCCATGTCACTCACTGTGATCTTCACGACATTATCACCTCCATTTGCCAGCTGAGGAAAGAGAGGTTCAGAGAGGCTGAGTAACTTGCCCAAGGTCACACATTAGAAAGACAGGGAGCCAGGATTCAAACCCAAGGTTGGCTCTCCTCAAGGTCCTTGTGCTAGCCTTGTCCCTTCCCTCCACCTCCTTCCCCAGCCATCCTCTCCCTCGCTCGCTGGCTCTCTCCACTCCTCTTTAGGAAACTATCAAGTAAGTCCCTCTGCTCAAACTATGGATGAGATTACACATGGCCTCACCTGCAGGTTTGAAGCAGGCTTTACCTAACTCATGTAAAACACGATTCGACTTATCAAAACTTGTTTTAAGACCTTTGGAGGATATTCCCATTTTGCACATTGGGATGAACCTGGACTGGAGCTCTGGCAAGGATCGTTCTCCTTGGCCAGAGCCATTCGTCATTCGGCCCACATTTACTGAGCTCCTACTGTGTGCCGAGCATCACGTTAGACACCGGAAGCTGGGAGCCGCCCTGCCCTCAGTGAGCTCCCTGAACAGAGGGAGGAGGGGGGAGACAATGGCACTGGGCACTGAGTATGAGCAGAAGGAAATAGATACCAGAAGAGGAACACACTGGAAGCAGAGGTCAGTTCTGCCAGAAGACCCCTCCCGGACCAGGCTCTGGAACCCAAAGTTGTGCTTGTAGAGTGTGGATGCGTCAGAAGCAGAGTCACCTGACCTGGGTTCCTGGAATTTGATATATGGCGAGAATTACATTGATAAAGGCAGAGCAAGATTAGGCCTCAGCAGATGACCGAAAACCTTTCCTTTGCCTGGACGAGCCACCCACAGGAAGCTGCATTACAGGAAAGTGACTTGTACAAATGGAATCTGCAAAGGGGACCTGGCAGGTCTTAAGAAGTCTATTTCAGCCAGCGTAGCTCGAAGCCACCTCTGACCCTTCTGGAAACCTTTGTCATTGAATTTGCTCTGGCAAGACTCCCTTCGCCCATCCAGAGTAAGGATGGTGGACCAGCTAAAGCGATGCTCTGTGCTGGAACAGAGAGAGAGAGAGAACATGGTTTGAAGAATACAGAGTCTGTTTCTCTCCCCTGTAATTCTCTTCCCTGAGGTCACCATTCCTGCTTGACAGAATTCAGGGGCTCTTGTACCTCATGTGCACGGTCAAGGCCAGGCCTCAGCCACCTCAGGTTCCAGCTGGCTAGAAGGGGATGAGAGCACGAAGGAGGCACATCTACTTCAGCCTGGAAGTAGCACATGTGCCCTCCGCTCGTATGCACATTCCCTGGGCGAGAACTCAGTCACGTGGCCACACCCAGCTCCCAGGGAAGCTGGGAAATGTGTCCAGCCATGAGCCCAGCAGGATGGAGAGAGGAGGTCTAGGTGGACCCCTGACCATCTCTGCTCCAAATCAGGATGTTTTCAGGTGTAACCAGAACCTCGACTTAAACCAGCTTAAATCCAAAGGACAACTTTGGACGGATTCCAAGGTTGGACTGATCCACCCACTCAAGCATGGAGAGTTCACGCCTCCATCCCCAGGGTGGCTCCACCCTCAGCCTGGCCTCAGCTAGGAGAAAATAAACTTCCATCGTTTAAGCCCCCCAGCCCGTGGTGTTTTGTATGGTGGCCCTACCACACTGGTACCACTGGTAACTGAAATGGATCAATCTGGTCCACCCTGGGGTGCAGTCATTGTGGCACACAGCTGCACGGGAGAGGGAAGTCAGCGTTCTGGAAAAGGAAGTCGACACACGGATGCTGGGCAGTCAGGCAGCGATGCCGATGATGGATGGCACGGCCGCTGTTCATGCCGTGGATGCTGCTTGTTGCTCCTGTGATCAGCTCCCTCCGTGTCCACACCAGCCCCCTTACCACCTTTCCCCAAACAGACATCTGGACAACTGTTTGATCTCTGCTTCCCAAATTACCAGAACTATCCAGAAGTTACTCCAGTTCCCCTTGCTAGGAGTTTGGGGGGCTCCCCAACTCTTCTCTGGTACAGTCTGCTCCACTGAAGGCATACCCTACTTTAACTCCGACAACAACCTCACTTCCAAATTCTTGGGGGGCAGTGGGGTGCTGGTAAATGTTTGACAATCGGTTCTGGATTGCAGCGTTTGCCAATTTCCATGGTGTAAACCCTCCCACCCAACTTTGGAATGGCCCATTCTGAAGTCCCCACGTGAGGTCACTGCACGGAATTGGGAAGAGATGCACATGTTGGCAGCCCCAGCACACCGCTGCTCCAGGACCCCTCCCCTGCTGCCTTCAGGGATGACAGTGGGCTGTCCTCTCATCATCTGAGAGTCCACGTCCCAAAGGATTTTGTGGGGAAATGGCTCATGGGGTAGGAGAGGGTTGAAAACAGTTTATGAGCCCCTGGGTGGAAACCTGCGAGCCAACAAAGGGCATGGGAAAATCCCGAGGGTGCCCTGTCCTAGAAGGGCCCCCTCCTTCGCTGTTCCCAGGCTGCGAGGATGAATGCCACCCTAGAGAATAAAGTGGAAGTCGGGCTCAGCCTGGCCCAGGCGGGTGGGGACTCTTACTGCTCTGTCCCCAGGGAGGGCCCTTCCCCCATTCACCTCCCTTACAATCGCTTCCTCTGTTCCCTGAGCTCCACTTCCCTCAGGGTCCCATCCAAGCCAGAGTCCTGATAAAGGCCGCCATTGATGGGCACTTCCTCTGCGCCAGGCACTGGGCTGTGCCCTCCAGACCCATTTTCTCACTGAATTCACACCACTGCCCCCCACGGACGTGGTTGGCGTAGACCCATCCCAAAGACGAGGTTCACAGAGGTCAGAGGAACAGTCTCAAGGTCATGGGGGCAGGGCTGGGGTGCCTGAAACTGTGGCTTTTCCATGGTATTTCTGGGTCAAACAAGCCAGACAGAGTCACAGAGTAGTAATAACGATGACCACGGCTAGCGCTTACCGGGGACTTAACTGAAAAAGGGAGGGTGTGTCTGCACGTTGACCTCCTGTGATATTGGGGTTAATGATGGCTCCCATTCCGCAGATGAGGAGCCCAAGGCTCAGAGAGGTTGTGCAACTTGCCCTGTGTTACAGCAGGTTAGTGGTGGGGCAGGACTTTGAGCGCCTTGGGGTGGGGTGGGGCTGGGTGGGGTGGGGAGATGCTGCCCAATGTATTCATGCCCCCACCGCACTCCCCAGTCTGGCTTTGGCTTCCTGGTTCTGTTCATATCCTCCCAGAGGACTAGCACGTTCCTGGGGATGTTAGGGACAGACGCCAGGCTGCACCGTTCCTGCCACAAGCACTGTCTGGGTGGTGGGAGATGAAATGCACCCCCCACCCCCCGGCAAACCTCCAGCTGGCTGAGCCAGCACCTGGGCGGGGGAGAGGGTAGAATGAGGCTATTCAGAGAGTTCTCCTGATGCAATAGCTGATTGCAAAACCCTTGCATCCCCGAGCCTTTTATGGAGGCTGGTAATTCTGAGCAGGACCAGGAAACCCCAAACTCACCCCGCTGCCAGAACAAGGCCCTGCAGGTGACACGAGCGTCCAGAAGAACAGCTAGCCCGAGGCGGGGGTGTCAAGAAAACAACAGGAATGCTAACAACCACCCCACAGGTGACCCGACTCTTCCACACCCATAATCGCGTTTGATCAGCGAAGTCTTCTCAGGTGGGAGGGGCAGTTACAGATGCACACACTGATTGGTCCAAGGTCACAAGTGAGTCAAGGGCAGAAAGGAAGCTCAAATCTGACTTCCACACTCCTGAGGTGTTACTCGTTTCTCTGCAGTGGGGGCCATGAGTGATGTTGTCAGGAGGGTTCAGAGGCAAGCAGAGGGGCCAGGGAGAGAACAAGGACCTCCAGTGTCAATCATGGCTCTGCAACATCCAGCAAGTCGCTTAACCTCTCTGAGCCTTACTTTCCTCCCCTGCAGGCGAGATAGGGTTGTGATTGAAACTTGAATCCAGAGTCAAAATGCCTGGATTTTAATCCTGGGTGCACTGTTTACAGCCTGTGTGACCTTAGACAAGTCACTTCACCTCTCTGTGCTCAGTTTCCTTGTATGTCAAAGGAGCATTTTAAAACCCACCTGCAGGCTTGCTGTGAGGATTTTCTTAGCTAATGCAAGTACGGCTTTTAACACAGCCCTGGGTTATGGTAAGCAATCAATAAATATTAGCCATTATTAGTAATTGCAAAACACAGAAGAAAAGAGCTTTTGGAGATCAAAGGAGATAGCACACTCCCGGTGTGTGTTTGTCTGTGTGTGTGTTTGGAAGGAAGTCCGGGAGGGGGTGGGGGGGAGGTTCCACAGATTGAACTGGAACCTTCTAGAAAGGAGAAAGAAGCAGAAGGGGACCTATGCTGGCCCTGGGTCTGCTTTGGGGTGTTTCCCTCTGAAACAACCTCCTGGCCTTCACCTGCGTGCCCTATCGCCTCTTCCCTGTGAGTCCAAGGCTACCTCCAGCCACTCCTCATTCCCAGCAACGATTCCCTTGGGAGAACTACCTCAAGCTGGAAACTTCTCTGGCCAGAGTAGTGAAAGGGCAAAAGTGTAAATATACACGGGCCTCGGAGTTTCATAAATGCCATGAGTCACTTCTCGTCACAGAAGACACAGCGAAGGAACAAGAGCTCCGAGTCTTATCAGTGAGGCTGGACCCAAGTGCCTTGGCAGGCATTCCTCACTCGGGTCCTGCCCAAGTTCTCTCCCCTGGAAGGAGGTTCTCTGGATGTTTGTGCTGATGGCATGTCATGGTTCAGAAGAGGAGACAGTACGTGGCTGGGACCCAGGTCTCAAATTTCCCCCATCGAACTCATTTCTGTCTTCTTAATTCTTGGCCATCCCAGATTCTTTCCCAGCTGTCTCAGAGGCCTGGCAACTTGTCATGTATTAGTTAGAAGTTCTTTAGTTTGCAATTAAGTGGAATTATAGTATTATCATAAATAAGAGTTTACTTTCTCACATAAAAAGAAATTCAAAACTAAACAAGAACTGCTGCTGTTTTGGCAGCACAAGTCATGTCAAAGCCAGTCATACTGTGATTCTGTTGACCTTTCCCTCAAGGTTATAAGATGGCTGCTGCAGCTCCAGATATCACATCTACCCTCAAGGCAGAAAAAGGAGAGAAGGGCACAAAATGGTGGCGCTATTGGTGTCTGATCCTGTATCAGTCATTTATTGTTGCATAAAATACCACTGCAAAACTTAGTATCTCAAAAAAGCAATTGTTTATTCACTCATGATTCTGAGGTTTAGAGTTTGGGCTGGGATAGGTGGCAGCCCTTCTGCGGGTCTCCTGTTCTCCCTCAGGCGACAGCAGTCAGTAGATGGCTTTGTGGGAGCTACCTTGTCTAAGAGAGCCTCACTCACATATCTGGTGTTGCGTGCTGGCTGTTGGAGATGGGATGACAGAAGCAGAGGTCAGAGAGAGGCCATTGCTGGAAGGGGACCGCTAACCAAGGAATGTGGGTGACGTCTACAAGCTGAAGATGTCAAGGAATGGATTTTTCCCTAAAACTCCCAGACAGAAAGCAATCCTGCCAACACCTTCATTACACCCCAGTAAGACCCATTTTAGACCTCCAAACTGTCAGATAATGAATGTGTTGTTTTAAGCCACTGTTTGTGGCAATTTGTAACGGCAGACAGAGGAAACTGTCTCCCTCCACTGCCTTCTCATTCTCTAAGACAAGAGCAAGCCAGCTACAGCCCACTACTGATTTTGTAAATAAAGTCGTATTGGGACACAGCCACCCCATCCCTTCCATGTTAACTTTGTCTGCTTTCGTGCTGACAACAGCAGAGTAGTTGTGACAGCAACTATACGGTCACAAATCCTAAAATATTTACTCTCTGGCCCTTTACAGGAGAAGTTTGCCAGCCTCTGCTCCCACGAGGCTTCATTGCATGGTGGTTTCAAGGCAGAACACAGCAAGAGTTTGCTTCAAAGTTCTTGGAAGTTCAAGGGCTTGGAAGGCCCGCAATGTCACCTCCTCCACGTTTTGCTGGTCAAAGTAAGTCCAGGCACAGGGATGAGAAATGAAGTCTATCTCTTGATGGAAGAGGGGCAAAGCCACATTGCAAAGGAGCAGGACGGAAGACATTGTTGTGGCCATCTCTGCAGACAGGCCATCAGCACTCCCTTTTATCAGCAGAGCAAAGCCTGTCCACGAACTCGCCCACCTGACAGCCCTTCGATTTCATTGGCCAGATCTGGGGCTTGTGGCCACTCCCAGGCACAAGGGGAGCTGGGACAGCACGAACAGCACTGTCATGATTGGCTTAGGCCAGTAGCCTTCCATCACTGGGGGGAGAATGTTCTGGGGTGAGGAAAGGGTAATGGATATTGGGTGGGCTGTTAGCAAAGTTTGCCCTATCTGTGCGGTGCGAGTGGTCCTGAATGTATAGAGTTCAGTCATTCAGCAAATAAACCTCCACAGACCAAGAACCTGCTCTGTGCCCATTTCTGGACACGACTGGAGTGGGGGCAGGCCCAAATCCCTGTGCTCAAGGGGGCTGCATGCCCCTGGAGAAACTCTGCCCCGTGACCCAGAGAAAGCTCGTACGAGGAGAGTCACTGTAAGCCTCTTTTTAAAATGGAGTCAGTGGAAGCAACAGCGCCTCCATCAGGGGTGGGGAAAGAAAGTCTGTTCAGTTTTACGACGGGAGCATTTGTGGCAGCTGAAATAAATGAACTAAGTCCTCACTCATCAACCTGGATAATTCACAAACACATCATGTTAAGTGAAAAAAAGCAAAGTGCAAAATAATGTGTCGTGCAGCTGGCCCCGTGGCCGAGTAGTTAAGTTCACGCGCTCTGCTTTGGCGGCCCAGGGTTTCGCCGCTTCGGATCCTGGGCGCGGACATGGCACTGCTCATCAGGCCATGCTGAGGCGGCATCCCACATAGCACATCCAGAAGGACCTACAACTAGAATATACAACTATGTACTGGGGGGCTTTGGGAAGAAGAAGAAGAAGGGAAAAGAAGATTGGCAACAGATGTTAGCTCAGGTGCCAATCTTTAAAAGAAAATAAAAATAAAAAATCAGTAGTGTATAATATTTTTATGTAAATTGCAAAACGTATAAAACAATGGTACTATTGGTATAAATGGCTTATGGATAAATACTGTGCAGCAAAAATGACAAACATGCGTGGGGGAAGGGAGGAGGGATGGGAATGTAGCTGAAGCACTAATATTTTATTTCTTTAAAAAAAAGTAGATTAGGGGGCTGGCCCCGTGGCCGAGTGGTTAAGTTCGCGCGCTCCGCTGCAGGCGGCCCAGTGTTTCATCGGTTCGAATCCTGGGCGCGGACATGGCACTGCTCGTCAGACCACGCTGAGGCAGCGTCCCACATGCCACAACTAGAGGAACCCACAACGAAGAATACACAACTATGTACCGGGGGGCTTTGGGGAGAAAAAGGAAAAAATAAAAATCTTTAAAAAAAAAAAAAGTAGATTAGAAAGATATATTACAACTGCTAAAAATGGGTTATATTACAAACACATAGATAAGGAGAACACATTGGTGGTTACCAGAGGGGAAGGGGGTGGGGGGAGGGGGAAGGGGGGAAGGGTCCCACATGTATGGTGACAGATGGAAACCAGACTATTGGTGGTCAACAGGATGCATTCTATACAGAAGCTGAAATATAGTGATGTGCACTTGAAATTTACACAATGCTATAAGCCAATATGACATGGATAGAATAATTTTTTAAATGGGTTATATTATTCCCTGTGTGTGTGTATATATATATGTGTGTGTGTGTGTGTATGTGAGATATTTCATAATAAAAATGTGAAAAGCACCTACAAGCTAGTTAAGGAGCTATGACTATCCAACATGAAACTATTAGGGCACAAGTCAAGTCTCTGTCTGTGGGACAAGCCTGCTCTGTGTCGGGCCTGGCGCTCTCCGCCATGGATCCCAAAATGAGTAATTCGGTGGACGTCTGTGTGTCAAGCTTGGAACGAGGCCCTGGAGTGTGGCATCTCACTTTGGGAGAAGACTCAGTTGTCCCATGAGTTCAGAAAAAGGGGAGGTGAGCGGGGGCCTTGCATGGAGAAGGGGCTGGCAGGCCGGGAGGTGCCCTGCTCAGCTGCCTCTCCTTCCTGCCTGACTAGTCAGGGCTCTTCTCTGTGCTGCAGCAGCCCAGGATGCCGAAGAGCACAGGCGCCTGGAGTCACCGGGCCTGGGGTGGGCTCCTATAGTCTACCAGTAATAAGTTGTGCGACTGGACTAGTCTCACGTTACCTCCCCAGGGCCTCAGTTTCCTGGTCTGTAAAATGGGCATCAAAACACTCAGCCTGCCTCCCTCACCGGGTTGCTGTGGGGAGTGGAAAAGACAGAGGGTGTGAAGGCCCAGCAGCTCAGGCAGAGACATGTGAACCGAGGGTTTCCACCGATTCGTCTCCAGGGGGCTCCTCTCAGTCCCAAGGGGGCCTTTGACAAGCCACTTTTCACAAAGGAGCGTGAGCTTGCTTTGTCCACACCACACTGGCCCCATCATCTGAGCTTCGGGAAAAGTCAGCAGGGGCCCAAGAGCAGAGTCGAGGGGCTGGTTCTCATCTACCGCACCCACCCATGGACTCACTCACCAAGCATTTCTCATGCACCTACTGTGTGCCAGGACCAAGATGTGGGCTTGGAGAATGGCAATGCCAACAGTCTCAGCCTTTAAGGAATACTCAGTCTTGGGGGGGGGGGGGAGGTGTGGGCGGGCAGCTGTGAAGCCCAAGGACTTCCAAGAGCTTCCACCACCTTTCCAACTGGATGTCGGGAAAGAGACTTTCCAAGTTCCAATGATTCAGTTTGCTGCTTCTTCCAGAAGCTTCTTCAGGGAGGAAAGGACACCTAAGAACAATCTTGAAGGCTAAGTAGGATTTGCCAGGCTTGGGAGGGATTTCAGGTAGAGGGGACAGCTTGGATAAAGCCCAGAGGCAGGAGAGCTGAAAATTATCAGGATTCCGGAGGAACAGCTCCAGTGAATAGGAGAGGTTTTTTTTGTTTGATTTTGGGGGATTTTTTTTTTTCTGTCATTTCATTGAGATTTAAGCAAATCTCAATTTTGCCATCAATATTAGAGCAGGAGTTCAGGCCAAATTCTGCCGCTGGTGCAAATCCTTAATTCCAAGCCTCAGTTTCCTCTTCTGTGAAATGGGCTCATTGCAGAGTTGTCCAAATAATGAAATGTGAAATGGACATCATAAGTTTTCCATAAACATTTTTAATTGAACGGCTCAAAAATGTACTTTGCCCACCTTCTTTCTTGCCTGTTTCTTTTTCCCCTTCTCAGCATCCTGAGCCTATTGTCCTGAGCAGGGAAGCCTGGGGTAGACTGAGGCATCCCCTATCTTCATCCAGAATACACCTTGTGAGGTGAGGTTCGATTGTCGACACTCCAGGGAGAGCGTCCCCAGAACAGTAAGTGACAGCAGTAGGACCAGCAGTTGGTGGGGGCTTCAATGGGACGTGGGGGAGACTGCGGACAGCCCGAGTAGATGGAGGAGGGGGTACCCCGCACCTCATCTTTGGGGGATAGAGCGGCAGTTTCCCTCAGGAAAGGCCTCTTTCGCCCTTGCCTTCTGACCAGCCCATGGACCCCGTTTGCCCGGCTGTTTCACATCCACTAGGTGGGTCCCATCCCTGACAAGGGCAGTGCTGGGAGGCCTAAGTCACTCAGCCCCAGCAGCCATTGCTTCCACTGTGTCCTCTGAACTTGGGCAATAGCCAGATTTGGGGGGGAGGCATTGAGAACATTCCCAGAGGCCTCTGGGCCATTTGGCAACCTCCCACATCTGCAGAGCGCCACTCCAAATGCCTTTATCCTAGCCATCGTTGTCGTCATCTTCACCATCATCCACATGGCCCTCCTGTCGTGAGCTCCCCTGAGGTGGCAGGCCCTTTGCAGGCTGGAGGGCACGCAGACCTCGCAAAGCCCTGCAAGTTGGACTCACTGCTCTCTCTCTCTGCTGAGTGGTCTCAGAGTGGTTCGCTCAATGGCCAAGATCACACAGCTGGTAAGTGAGAGAGTCAGGACTGGCCCCATGGAATCAGGATCTGTCTGACCCGCAAAGCCAGAGCTTTTAACCCTTCCAGTGCTCAAGCCCTGTTCCCTCGCCTCGGTGCAAAGAGGCAGGATGTGGGTCTGAACGCACTTCCCGGAGGGGTGGCAGGAGAGGCCCAGCCTTCTCTGGAACTGCCCTGAGGGTGACTCAGAGCCGGCCCTTTGCCATCTCCTCTCAGGAAACACTAGGTTGATTGTGGTCCATTGTTGCTCTCCCTGCACATGAATAAGCGTGAGTAACTGCGGAACAGAAAGGCCATCAGGGGGCACTTCCTGGGTAGGGGCACGGATAGAGGAGAGGGATCCTTGAGAACACGCGGTGGCCCTTTCCGGAGCCAGGAGGGCTGAGCTCCACCTTGTCTGGGGCAGAGAGAGAAGACAGCCAGGAGGGCCTCTGCCGGCACTCAGAGATGCCCTCCACATGCCAGACATGGGGAAGACGGAGCAAGAGTGGGGAACCTGGACGGAGGCAGTTCCGAAGCCTGAGGGCTGCGGAGAAGTTTGAAATAGCTTCTGTGGGCAGAGGAGAGGGACCCTGGGAACTGGAGGAGGTTGCTGGGCAGGGTTGAGAAACAGGTGCACTGGAGACCACACACCTGAGAGGCAGGGAGCATCTGAGGCTAATGGGATGGTAGGTGGCTGGGAGGCAGGAAGGAGGGAGGGAGGAGGGAGAGATCCCTGCACAGCGGCTGCAGAATGGGGTCAGCCTGACTGGGGAATGGCACAGGCCATCCGCCAAGCACGTCCCCCTGGCTGCCTTCTCCACTCCCCAGAAGAGTTCAGCCATGGCTGGGTGCCTCAGGTGGGAAGGAGGAGGCAGAGAAGGAGAGGTCAGTGTCCACCTGCCCCAGAGCCCACATAGCGAGCTCCAGCCTGGATCACCCCCTCAGAGCCGGCTTCCAAGCTCTGCCCCACAGTGGCTCAGCATCTAGAGCAAGATCCTTAACTCCTTATGGGCTCGTCTGTGAAGTGATAAAGCGCCAGCCTCTCGCTGACGCCAGCTGCGGGAGATGGAATGAGATAGTGGCCCTAGGGCATCCAGCATCTACCTGGCCCAGCCCTGAGCACCCCTCCCCGAGCCTGTCTCTTCTCTCTCCTCTGGCCTACTTCTCGGTGCCCCCCACGGCCACCACCTCCCGCAGCCCAGCCGGTATCTGCACTCAGGTAGGGCCCACGAGGGAGGAAAGGAGGGAGGGAATATAGGCCGCTTCAGGGAACGTTGAAGAGTATGTTTGAATCATGACTCTGCCCCTGTTTAGCTGTGTGACCTTGGCAAGTGACTTAACCACTCTGTGCCTCAGTTTCCCCATCTATAAAGTGGGGATAACAATAGTGCTCATCTCATAGGATTTCAATGAGGAATAATGAGTAATACTTATAAAGGTCTTAAAACAGTACCTGGCACATAATAAGCCATATTTACCAAATACTTAACATGGTAATAGCTATCATTTATTGAGTTTACCTCCTGGCTGGCTCTGGATAAGCATTTTCATGCATCCTTTGCATCTCCCAAGAACCCCAGGATGTAGGAACTCAACCACAGAGGGTAGGTGACTGGCTGAAGGTCACACTGCTGGCCAGCGGCAGAACCTCGGTCCCAGACGCAAATGACCAAATGACGTCAGTCGAATTCTCTTTTATTTTCAGCTATAATCAGGACTCTTCTTAAGGAAACCCTAACAAGGGCTGCTCCATCTCTCCCGGAGGTAACGTCACCACCGTGCATGAGCCAAGAGAAATATCAAGGAGGGGAGTCATTTAGCTTTTCAAGGTGGAGGCTGGTTGTTTGCAGAAGATCTGAGCCTTTGAGTCCGCCTTCTTTCCTCTTTGCTCACCCCGCCGACCTCCGTCTCAGCAGCTGGCTCCCTTAGAGCTGGTGCTCGGCAAACCCAGGGAGGCCCCAGCCCGGCTCCCTGTTTCCTTCTCGGGTGAGTGAGTAAGGCTCTGGGAAGAGGGCTTTGGCTTGGGGGCGTGGGAGTGCTGGTCCTCCTCCCCACCTTGGCACTAACTCACTTCTCTTCTTTTGGCCTCAGTTTGCCCATCTCTGAATGAAAGGGGTTAAATTTTTGAACTAAAAGAGTGGTTCCCAATCCAGACTGTGTAAGAGAATTACGGGGGGGGGGAGATTTTTTTAATCCCTATGCCTACTCCCCATCTCTACCAGAGGCTCAGATCATGTGACCTACAGAGGAGCATCCACACTAAATCTTCTTCCAGATGATTCTGAGTCGATGGGCAAGACCTGTGGTTGCGAGAACAGAGTGAAATTTTCTCTCTCATCTGTGACAAAATGAGAAAAATAACCAGAACGCGCTAAGTTTTCCTTAGAGATAAATGTGTTCAATTTAAAGATATCCTTTATCTGAGAGCAGCTAAAGTTCTTTATTCTATGATGTGATGGCAACAGTTGATGGTAGCTGAGGTTTGTTGTTTTTTTTTTTAATAAATAAAAATTTAGCAATATTGGTCCCCGAAATTGAGGGAAAATGTTTACTGCTTGGTGAAATTGAAACATTCAGAACCGCCAGCCTGTCTGTGCTGTCCGGGATGGTTGCTACTGGTCATAAAAGGCTACAGATCACTGGACGTGCAGCTGGTCCAACTTGAGCTGTACCATCCGTGCAAAACACGCACTGAATTTCAAAGACTTCCTATGAATGAAAGAATGTAAAATATCTCATTAACCATTCCTGTATTGATTAAGTGTTGAAATGTTAATATTTTGGATATATTGAGTTGAATAAAAGGTCTTATTAAAATTAATCTCTCTTCTGTTTTATTACCTGCCTTTTCCACTATTTTGCGGACATCTTTCCATTTGAGTAAATCTAGAGCTACAGGACTAAAAAATAGAATTAAATTAAAATTTTAAAAGTAATAAAATTAATCTCCCGTGTGTGTTTGCGCTTTTTAGAAACATGGCCCCTAGACAATTTAAAATGACACGTGCTTGCATCTGTGGCTCGCCTTGCATTTCCACTGGACAACACTAACCCGGGTGATGCCTCAGGCCTTGGCCCACTTGGATTAGGACATCAGATAGCAGCCTCTCCCTCCTCATTCACGAGTCCTTCCTCAGGGCAGACCAGACGGGAGCTGCATCAATTAGACTTTTGCTGCATAACAAACCTCCCCAAAACGGAGTGGCTTAAAACAACAAGAATTTATTTTGCTAACAATTCTGTGAGTCAGGAATTTGGGTGAGCTCAGTCTGCCCATCTCAGCTGGGCATACTCAGCGTCCACCGTCAGCTGGGCATCTCTGATTCAGGGAGTTCGCTGGCTGTTGCCATGGTGACAGAGAAACTGGGCCAGTGTCCCTCATCATCCCTCAGGATAGCCCAGGATTATTCCCACGATGGTCCCCAGGTTCTAAAAGCCAGAGAATGGAAGCCGAGAGGCCTCTGGAGGCCTAAGCTCAGAACTCCCCCAATGTCACTTCTGCCACATCTATTGTCCAAAGCAAGTGAGCAGGCCAGCCCGGATTCAAGGGCTGGGGAAACGGACTCTGCCCCTTTAATGAGAATTGCTGCAAAGAATTGGGGCTGCTTCTGCAACCTACTTACACCAGCTGAGCGGCCCCAAACAGGGAAAGCTCAGGCCTTGCCCCGGGGGGCACTGCTCTGTGCCAGGGCCTCTCTGTGACCTTTGTGGGCCCCAGGCGGTTTTGCCTCCATGGGCCCCTTCCTCCATAAAAATAAATACATAAACAAAATAAAAATTTTATTTTATGGCTACATTGGTGTAACAACGCAATCTAGGCTAGATTTGTTATTACATATTCATTGTTATTTATTCATTTTTTTCTTCTGATTTTAAAGAAATGAAAATTCAACAATTTTTGTGGCCCCTGTAAGTATCCTGGGCAGTAGGCAGTGTGCCTAGGGTGCCGCATGGAGAAGTCGGTCCTGGTCTTTGTGGCCGAGCAGGCACAGGACACCCCGGGCCGGGGTGGCTCAGAGCCCCAGCAGTTGCTCAGTGACAGCGGGTGCGGCAGGTGTCCTCTGAATGAGTTACATAGTTCCCCAATTATCTGTTTCCAATCCCCTACAAGGGCATCAGCACTTTGTCCTTCCTTAAGTTAAGCGATGAGCCAATGCTCGACTCCCAGGGAACCTCCCGGAAGCCAGGTGAAATGAGGAAGTGAATTCAGGGCTTCAGATGGTGATAACGACCTCGGTGACCCTGCCCGTTGTAGGTTGCAGACTGTAGGTCAGTCCACAGAGGGCTGTCCCACGCCTGCCCGCCTCCCAGCCTCACATCCTCTCTCTGAGGCAGGCGTGGCCAATGGTGTGCCACCTGCTCACAGGTGCAGAAGCTGACGCTCGGAGAGGTGAGTGTTGCCCATTTAGAGGCAGGTTCCCAGGGGCCCAGATTCCCTGATAGAGCACTCTGGCCTAGTTCCCTGACACCATAGGAACCCCAAATGCTCTGCCCCTGGTGATAACCAGTACGCCCACGGCCCTGGCGATGGTAGCTTCCTGTAACACCCGGAAGGGGGCTGGCCTCCTAGGACTCACCTTGACTGAGTGACTTGCAAAAGTTTCCCTGACAGGCCACGGGCAGAGGCCAGGTGTATTTGGGGTTGGGGAGGGCTGGGGGGTTCTCTGATTCCTGAGGGAGTAACGCACAGCTCTTCAAACTCCGAGCTTGCTTTGGCTTCTTCCCAAATATGTATGCTGGGCTGTTGTTTTTAACAGGGCTGCGTTATCACTACTCCTATTTATTTGGAGAGCGTATTAGAAAGAACGCAACCTCGAAGCCAAAAGGCCTCGCCTCTTCTGCCACCTTCTAGGAGAGCTGAGCTAGCCTCTCTGACCCAGTTTCCTGAATCTGAAATGAGCCTGGGGTCACCCACCCCCTTGGGGTCCTTCGTGAGGATTAACTGAGGAAAGATGTGGTGAGTTCTTAGCCTGTCACTCAAAGCCACGCTCTGGGCCTGGAGGCGCATGGTAGGGACCCCTCTTGTGGATGTTTACTTTGCCCAAGACCCCACGTCCAGCACTGTAGGCGCGTAGATGATGCCACAGCAGGGCAGTCTCAAAACCCCTTCCCCCCTACCCTGTTCTCGGCCATCCCCACGTGGCCTTTGTGCATGAAACATGGTGTTCATTACCTCGGACCAAGGTAGAACAGATATCCTCAGCATTGTGGACACTTTTCTGTGACAACATGAAAAATTGGGATTCTTGCCCCTCAGAGTGCCTGTCGGGGAATGTGGGTCCCGCCCTGCCCCCCAGAGCCGAGCCTGTGTGAGCCGAGATGGAAGGGGAGGGGGGAGCCGCCAGGAGCCTGCATACCAGTCATATTTCCCACACGCACCCAACGCTACTGCAATTCGCCGCTAAGGATGTGAGAAGTTCCTCCCGCCCTGGAAACCATTCTCCTCTTAGCCAGCACCACGGTACCTCATACCTCGGCGTGGGGACAACCTGTTTCCTGCCCCAGGAAAGTCAGCTCCTGGAGCAGAGGATGGGGGTTCAGCTCAATTCGGTTACTGAGGGCCGCGAACGTGCCAGACTCTGGGCTATGGAGACCGACTGGACACTGTCTGGGCCCCTGGAGTCATGTGCAGGGAGAGATGCGTTAGCAGATGAGCTCAGCTGAGCGTGGACAAGAGCAGGGGTCCATGGAGGGCAGGGTCACCTAATAAACCCAGGTGAGATGGGCGCAGGTGGGGTGAGGTCAGGGAAGGCTTCCTGGAGAAGGTGATAGCTGAGCTGCGTAGAAGGCGTTCCAGGCAAAAGGCTCAGCCTGAGCAGAGGCTCCGAGGCACTGTGGGTTCTGAACGCTGGGTAGTTTGGGGAGGAGGAGGGGAATAGGAGAAATCAGGAAAAGGGGCAGGGCCACACTTGGAGGGAGCATCAGAATAAAGTGTACAGACGTTGTCCCAGGGACCCTGGGGGACAGGCAGAGAGGGGTGGATGGCCAGCTCTGTGATTTTGGGACTAACTCTGGCTGCCTCGTGGGAAGGGACAGGAAGGGGGCAGGGCTCCTGGAGGCAGGGAGGTCCCTTCGGAACTGTGATGAAGGGCCAGCCAGCAGAAAAGGGGGAAGGTCTCATAAAGGCAGTGACTATGGCAAGGGGCTAGACGGAGAGGAGGGGACCCTCCTAGAGGGTTCATAAGGTGCCAGAGCAAAGGATCTGGGTGACTTGGGTGTGGTGGGGTGAGTGACGGAGAGCAGGGGCCCAGGGGAGGACGACTCCCCCTGGCCGGGCTTCGAGCCTGGCTCCCCAACTGAGGGCAAGCACATTTTAAAGACTGTCGAGAGGCGGGTCTTGAGATGAGCACCTCCTCCTGGTGCTTGTGAAGAGCTGGGCAGCTCTGGATGTCTTCTGTTGTGGCTGGAGCTCAGGAGAGCCTGGGCTGGGGGTGGGGCTGGTGCAGACCCCGCGGGGTGCCTGGCACCCAGCAGGTGCTCACTACAGCTTAGGAGTGGATGAGAGCTCAGGGAGACCTCGAGGAGCGAGTGGAGAAGGGACAGCCTGGGGAGGGTCAGGTCCCCAAAGCGGGCACCTGTGTCCACCTGGGGCTGTTCTCCCTGAATCAACGTGTGCTTGAATAGATGATTTTCATTTTAATATTTATGAGTTTGTTTTCATGGGTATTAAAAAAATAGAGAGAGACCATCACGCCTTTTAAAAGTTACCTTTTAGAATTTCTTAAGTAAAGTGGAAGGGTGGGTTAACATCATCGAGTGACGATGAGGAGGCGGGGCAATGGGGACTCATCTGCTGCTCCCGGGAGGAGAAATGGGGACCACCACTTGGAAAAACCATTGGGGAGCATCCAATGAAGTTGAAAACACACAGCGCCAAGCCCAGCGCTCAACACGTAGGCTCAGCCAAGAGCTGACGGTTGAATGAAGGAGGTGAGAAGCACTGACATTCCCAGGGAAGGCAGAGGAGGAGCCATCAGAGAGAAGGGTGGAGAGCAGGCCTGCTCTGACACGGGGAGGGGGGACTCTGGGACCCAGGGCCACACGCAGCGGAGGGTGAATGGGACACAGTTTAGATACCCGTCGGCCATATTAAACTATTTGCATTTCAAGTGAGAGGACAATCTGTTTAAGGGCCTTATAGTGTCGGTGGGTCAGAGTGGCAGGTGTGGACAGACACCTGGACAGGAAGCTGAGCAGCTGGTCAGGGCTTGCTCTTTTGAAGTGTCTGAAGCAGGAACGATACAGGGTAATTTGAGGGTTAGATAAATCCCCCTGGAGCAGTGAAGAGAATGAGAGGAGGAGATGAAAATGGAGCAGGTTAGAAGTCTACTGTAATAGTCCCAGCAAGAGAAGAGCAAGCCTGAATAAAACAGTGGCTATTGGGATGGAGAGGAAGGGACAAATGAAAGAAGTATCTAGCAAAGAGGGAAGTGTCTATGCCACTAATTGGCTCTGAGAGAGGCAACTTCTGGGATATAGTGGGTTGAATGGCAGCCTCCTGCAAAGATTTGTCCACTGGGAACCTGTGAATGTGACCATATCTGGAAAAAGGGTCTTTGAAGGTGTTATTAAGTTAAGCGTCTTGAGATGAGATCACCCTGGATTGTCCCAATAGACCCTAAATTCAATGACAAGAGTCCTTATAAGAGACGGAGAGGATAAGGCTGTTTGAAGATGGAGGGAGAGATCGGCGTTCCGAGCCGTAAGCCAAGGAAGGCTTGGAGCCAGCAGATGCTGGAAGAGCAGAGGAAGGATTCTTCCTTGAAGCCTTGCTTTTGGTCTCTGGCCTCCAGAACAGTGAGAGAATAATTTTCTGTTGTTTTGAGCCACCGAGTTTGTAATTTGTTACAATAGCTGCAGAAACTAACGCAGGGGCTGATGCAGGTTCCCAGGGGTCGGGAAGTCCAGCTCCAGGTCTGCAGCTCTCTGGGCCCCGTGGAAGGAGGCGCCCTGCTCCCAGCGTGCAGACCCAGATAGGGCCGGGCTGCAAGGAGAAAAGCTCTTGCTCGGGCCCTGCCTCCTGCTAAAATAACAATCTCCAGTGTGTTGCCACATGAGGATTAGTCAAATAGTTACGAGCTCTGACTTCCCCTGAGTAATTCCGTGGCTGAAAGCTGAGGCCTCTGGAGGGGCGAGTGGAGTCGTTGCCCGGTCAGCAAGGAAAGGCAGCCTCAGATACTCCCAGAAACGGCCGATCTCCGTGGGAACCTACGAGAAACTCACCCAGGCTCGCAGGTGGCACACCCAGGACAGCAACCAGTCGAGCGAACTCGAGGCCACCCGCCCTCCACACCCCACCGCACGTGATGAGCTCACCCCCTCATCGACCACAAAGCTCTCTCCGGAGCAACCCTGCTGGGGGAAGGTGAGCCTTGCCAGGCCCTCTCTGGCTCTATCCCTCATTAGAGGCTGGGGGAGCCCAGGGTGGCAGCCAACTAAGGAGACTTTGGAGTTTAATGAGCCAGGGTTCCAATTCCAGCATCACCTCTTAATAGGCCTGTGTCTCTGGACCCCTGAAGTCATTTCACTCACCCTCAGTTTTCTTATCTCTAAAATGGGGATCATTGGACCCCCAACATTGCAGGATTGTTTAGAAAATTAAACGAGCTGTCATATGCCAAGTGCCTAGCACATAGTAGGTGTCTCGATCAATTGGCAAACACGTATTGAACACCTACTGTGAGTCCAGTGCTGGGGACACTGGTGAGCCAGCAGGTCGCTGCCCTCATGGAGCAACCAGATAGTGAGGCCGACACAGCTCAGGGTGGGAAGGCTCTGATGGGAGGGTCAGGGGATCAAGAAAGAGTTAAGTAGAATTATATTTCTGTTGTGCTAGAAGGATTTGGGAATCAGCTCAAGGTCAGTGGACAAGTAGTGGCCAGGTTAGTGCTCAGACCCAGGCTTAACCCCCATCTGCTGCTACCTCTGCTTCAGGGCCCAGGCACCCTCTGAGGGTCCAGTTGTGCAGGACTGGACCAACTCTAGGTCAGAGTCAGCCCACCTAGAACATTACTGGCCAGAGGGCCCCAGACCTCCACCTTGGGTGCCGGGCATCTAGCTCACTGTCCAGGGCACCCTAGCCTTGGTGGGGGCCTGGTGCTCCATGCAATGGAGGTGTCACAGTTTGTTTATCCGTTCAGCTGTTGATAGGTAGTTGGGTTGTTTCCAGTTTGTGGTTATTACAAATAAAGTTGCTATGAATGTTTGTGAACAAGTCTTTGTGTGGGCATATGTTTTCTTCTCTTGGGCAAATTCCTATGAGGAGAATGGCTGGGTCATGGTAGGTATCATTTAATTCTGTAAGAAACTGCTGAGCTCTTTTCCAAAGTGGTCGTACCATTTATATTCTCACAGTGTACGAAAGTTCTAGTTGCTCCACTTCCCTGACGTTGATCTTCTTTGATAAAGCGTCTATTCAAATTTTTTGCCCATTTTTTATACTTGTGTTGTTTGTTTTCTTATTATTGAGTTTTGAGAGTTTCTTACATATTCTGGATACAAGTCCTTTATCAGATATACTATTTGCAAATATTTTCTCCAAGTCTGTGGCTTATGGTTCATTCTCTTAACAGCATTTTTTAAAGAGAAGTTTTTTAAAATTTCAATGAAGTTCAATTTATCCATTTATTTTATGGGTTATACTTTTTAAAGATGCCCCTAAGAAGTATTTGCCTCACCCAAGGTCACAAAGGTTTTCCCTTATGGTTTTTATTCTAGAAATTTTATAGTTTAGACTTATGATCTATTTCAAGTTAAATTTGGTATATGGCACAAGGTATGGTCCAATTTCTTTTTTTTTTTTTTACATTGGCACCTGAGCTAACAACTATTGCCAATCTTCTTTTTTTTTCCTGCTTTTTCTCCCCAAATCCCCCCAGTACATAGTTTTATATTTCAGTTGTGGGTCCTTCTAGTTGTGGCATGTGGGACACCGAAACAGCATGGCCTAATGAGCAATGCCATGTCCGCGCCCAGGATCCAAACAGGCGAAACCCTAGGCTGCCAAAGCGGAGCGTGCGAACTTAACCACTCGGCCACAGGGCCGGCTCAGCAATTTCATTTTTTGGCACATGGATATCGTGTTGTCTCAGCACCATTTGTCGAAAACACTATCCTTTTTCCACAGAACTGCCTTTGCACCCCTTTAAAAAAAAAAATCCGTTATTCATATATGCGTAGGCCTGTTTCTGGATGCTCTTGTCTGTTCTGCTGATCTATTTGTCTGTCATTGCACCTATACCATACTGTCCTGACTACCGCACCTTTATAATAGGACTGGAAGTCAGGTAGCGTTAGTCCTCCAACTTTCTTCTTTTTCAAAGTTGTTTGGCTGTTCTGGGTCCTTCGCATTTCTACTTGAATTTTAGTATCAGTTTGTCAACTTCGCAAAAAAAAAAAAAATGTGGTGGGAATTTGTACGTAGTAGCTGCTCAGGAAATTGCTCTGGACTTCAGTGTTGAATATTCTTACAACCACAGGCCTTCATGGTTTACTGGGCTTTTTCATAGCATTAGTCTAACTCTCTCGATATCCCTGGGACACAGGCAGGCGTAGCTGGTGTCCCTCATTGTACGATAAGGGAAACTGAGGCTCAAAGGCAAAAAGCCTTCCCCACAGACACACTGCTAGCGAGCGGCAGAAACGGGTTTTGAAGGCATGGTGTCGATGCCAAGTCCAGGGCCCTCTGTGCTAGGCCGCCTCTGAGCAGGGGTCTCCAGTATATTCTTAATACTCCGAAAGCTTAATCAACTGGAGGGAAAGGAACACTCATTGTTTTGATTACCTTTTTAAAAATCAGTTTCGAATGTGGGTGCCGTGCAAATGCATTTCCGTTGCCCTAATTTGAACGTTCTCCTCTGACTCTGACAGCGTGGGTGTCAGTCTTAATAGGAAAACCATATGTCTTTGTTCCCTTTTAACTTTCTTTCTTGGCAAGAACACAGCTCCATAGAGGAAAAGGGAGAGGAAATAGGGATATATCACAGAAGGCGGGATTCCGGTTTGAAGTAAGGAAGATTTTTCCAGATGGTGAAGGCTGCCGAGCACTGGATAGAAATGCCAAAAAGAAAGAGAATTTTCCAGCCTGGAAATCTGGAGGTCCACATCTCTCCCAGGAATAGCAATGGCTTTGACTTTCTCTGTCCTCAAAGGCCATTAGAAGTCAGTTGTGTGGTCCTCTGAATGCGTTCTCCCAGGTGCGCCATGGTGATCACAGGGTTCCCAGGCTAGCCCACACTGCCTGTGGGACCCATAATGGAGTTGACATACAGTGTGTAGGGCAGCTCTGAAGCACTGGTTTTGTTTTGTGTCGGGTTCCCTGGAAACAGTTTCCAAGATGGAGATTTGCATGTAGGTGTGTCGAGAGCACCACGGGGAGCAAAATCCGTGGGGGGTAAGGGATTGGACACAGGGAGACATCAAAGAGCAACTCAGCTGCCACAGAGGCCTCAGCCCATTCCCGCTCTGGAGCTGGGGTGGCCCTAAAGAGCTGCCCCTGGGGAAAGTAGAAGGACTCAACTGTGAGCTCTCAGCAGCCAGCGCTGCTGCCAGCTGGGAAGGAGTGCCTTGGTCCTGGAGGGGGCAGGCAGGCGGTGCACCATACAGCACTACAAAGTCTAAAATTGTTCTGGACCCTTCCTGGGTTCTTCACTGTTCCATAGCATAAGACCTCTGATGTTCCAACTTAGAACACCAGGAACACATCTCCAGAAGTCCCTCCTGAGGCCACAAGTCCATTATAGGCTCCACCAGGAAGGACAGAGTAAAAATTATGTCAATGCCCAAATATCACCATCTAGAACCTTCTGGTTTCTTCACAAGACTCATCCGTACCCACTTGGATCCATGCCTCACCCCTCTGCTCGGACAGGGACCTTTCCACCGCTCCATGCCCGGTGCCTTGGCAGGGTGTGGCACGAGGCAGGTCCCCAGCACACGCCTGATGAAAAGATGGAGAAAGGCGTCAGCCCTCCGCTCACAGAGCAACTCCCAACGGCTTAGTTTCTTTTCTCTCTCACTTTTTCTCACTAGATTTGTTCTGAGTTCTTGCTTGCATTTTCACTAATCTCAGGGCTCCTCTTGATATTAATGAAAGACAAGATAATTCTAGAACTCTGTGATTTCCTTCATGTCCCCCACGGTGACTGAGAGGACCCCTTGGCTGACTGGAGGACCAGGGAATTGATTAACCAGCCCGGGAAGGGCCCCCTCCCCTACTCTCTCCTTGAGGAAGGTTCTGCTTCTTCCTTCAGCCGCTTAGGGGTGAGCTATAGAGGAAAGAGGAAATGACCCCACAGGATGCAACACCGAAGGGCTACGTTTTACCTAAGACCTGGGGAGGGGTGGTCGTGACAGAGATCCCAAGAGAGGCTGGAAGGGGGAATGCCCAGGCCAGGGGGGCAGTTACAGGTTGGGGCAGAACCCAGTGGCAAAGCGCCTACTAAGGCAGACTGTAGGGTGGGGAGTGGAGCACCAGCCAGGCTTCGTGGAAGAGAGGTCGGCTGAGCTGACACAGGCGGGAGGAGGAGCTGGCCCGTGAGAAGAGAGGACATAAGGGTGCAAGGACGAGTCCAGCCCAGAGGAGAGCACTTGCAAAGACCACAGGCAGGTGAGGGCCGCAGAGCTTTGGGGGAGGCGAACATTCTGTCTGGCCCAAGAGCGGAGTGATGGGGAAAGTGAGGGGCTGGTGGGACAGAACAGGCACAGCAAGCTGGGCCTGAGAAGGTGCTGGGTGCAGGAGCAAGACCGGGGCATCTTCAGGAAGCCCTGGAGGTCCTGGGAGCGAGCGGAGTAACATGGCGGTGGAGACAAAGCCCGTGTGGGAAGAGTTGAGAGCACACCAGGGGGAACAGAGACCCTGCAGCAGCAGCCGCCGCATTGCTGGGGGTCTCCCTCCCTGGCACCTGCTTCTTCCCCCATCCACAGGGCTAGGGCTCCTCACCTCCTTCCGGTCTTTGCCTCAATAGCACGTTCTCAAGCGGCCTCTCCTAATTACCCTATTCTGGGTGTCTACACTTTCCTCCTGCCCTGTTCCGTCTTCTCCTTGGCCCTTGTCACCATCTACACCGTATGCAGTTTGCCTGTCTGCCTGCTTATTGTCCACCCTCCCTTACTTCTTGCCTGTTTTGTTCACTGCCATATGCCTAGATGCTGGGCACATAGTAGGTACTCAATAAAGATGTACAGAAGGAGAACTGCTAATGATAGCTCCTATTTATTGGGCAGTTGATAACGTGCCTCCACACTTGCATATGTGCTCCTCTTTATCCTCACGATGGCCCCCATTTTACAGATGAGCAATCTGAGGCCAAGGGACATAAAGAAACTTGCACCACATGCACATTAAGTCCGTGGCAGAGCCGGTGTTCAAACCCTTAGATGTGGTGTCTGCAATTGCTGCTGCTGAGTTCCCTCGGGAAAACTGTTTCAGCATTTCCAAGAATAGACGCTACCTAAGAAGGGTATGTAGTTTTACACCCCTCCCCACCATGTGCACACGCACATATTTCAACAAACAAATTCCAACAAGTGTATGTTCAAATTCAGGGGGCAGATTTGCAAATCCAGAGTGATGGCTAAGCTATTGGCGTAAACCTCCAACTCCCAGATGTGGGTCATGAGGCTGTTGGTAAATCTGTTGGGTTGAACTCCTGGAAATGGGGATGCCCTTTCCCACAGCCTGTGTGGGAGGTTCCCAGGCTAGGCCTGTTAACTCCTGCATCCCTCCCTGAGTTTCATACTTCGCCCCGGTGCCAAGAGTCCGGGAGAGCCAGATGGGAGGCCCTTCTGGGGGAAATGACAGAGAAAGTGTTCTTTCTCCCTAGGAACCCACTCTCACGGCCATTGCCACGTCCAAGTTTCTTATTCATGCTGTGAATAAACATTATGGACAGAGAGCAATAAACTGACTGAGGTCCTGTCTCATTTCACCCTCCCAACCACCACTCCAGGGTGCCAGGGGTCCTTGTCCTTTTATCTCATGGATGGGGGTCCGGAGGCTGTGAGAGATCAAGGACTTGCTCCAAATCCCATGCCGTCTCAGGGCTCCAGGGGAACTCCAGCCTGGGACACCAGCGCTCAGCCCCTGTCTGTCCCCTGGAAGTTTGGGAGAGACTGGAGTCCAGAGAAGATGAGAAGCTGTTGGTCAGGCTGGCATCCATCTTGAGCTCCTAGTGCATCCCCAGCAAAGCTCATTGGTCTGAGTGAAGAGAGGTCAGATGTTATCACGTGCTATAGGTGCGGCTCCCCCACCGCTTCCTCCATCAGCCAAAGTTCAAGTTCTGAGTGGCTCTTGGTTGGTTTTCTTAGGGGAGAAAAGGATGATACAAATGACTCTATCTTTCACTTCCCAGACCCCACCCAGTGCACTTTGAAGATGTGGAAATTTTATTAAATCCCTCAGCACAGCTTCTTTCTACATTTTCTGTGGTTTAACTCTCCCTGGGTCTTTTTGCTTATGGTTTCGGCTTTTTTTCTTTAAACCTAAGAGTTTTCCTTCTCCGTTATCTCTTAAATGAACCGAGCACTAACATTTCTAGTATTTGCTTCAGGCCTTGCGTGCTCAGACAGTAAATACATATTAACCTGGCATCCAGTGGGTCCCTCTGTGTGCTTGAATCCCCAATATGGATCTGGATTCTCATATGCCTGGCCTCCCTTCTCCTTCGCTCCTTGTGTCTGCCGCCCAGCCTCTAAGCTTTTGCTCCTGCTGGTCCACTTGGGAGAATGCCTGACCTCCCTCCCACCTATTGAAATCGGTCCCTTCTTCATTGCCCCAGGCAAATCTCCCTGGGCCATGAAGTCTTTTCTGACCACAGGAGCCTGCAGGCCTCATTGCTCCTACCACCTCCCCAAGGACTGTGTCTGTCTTACCAATCTGGTAGCACAATTCTACTCCCTGTAATTACCTTTGAAAACGACTAAGTTAATTGCAAAGACGTGAATATGTATTTTAGAAAAATGAACTACCCCACCTTCAAACCTGGTGCCTCCCCACCTCGACCCACTCCCCAAGGTAACCCATTATGAATTTGGCTGGTACTTTGCATTATTTAATTTTCATGCATTTCCATGCATTCAAATAAACTGCACCTGATGGAAAGCAGGAACAGGGCCTGAGGCCTCCTGGGCTCGCCCAGCATCCGGCCAGGCCTTGGTCTTTCGCGCTTAATTGGTTCTACATGTGACGTCCCCCTGGCTCTGGACAGTCCCAAGAGATGTGCGGAGCGGGGAGGTAAAACCTCCTTTCCACAGGTGAAGTCGCCAAGGTGCAGAGAAGTTAATGGAGTCACCTTGGGTCACAGAGCTAGTAAGAAAGAGAGTGAAATTAGAACTTGTGTCTTCTGACATGCCCAGCTGTTCTGGGAAAAACACTGAAGGACGCTCGACTTCCTTAAACCTTGCTCCCCAAGTGCCCGGCCCTGCGGAGCTGAGGTTAGCTGAAAACATGTTGCAATCGCCGCTCACTCGCGGAGCAGCCAAACCTGGGTTGTCATCTGTGTCTTGCTCCGCGGCCTCCGCGGCAGCCCCTTTCACGCCTGCGGTTCCATGTCCACTTGGGTGAATCGTCACCCATCAGCCAGCTGTCGCCCACCTTTAGCTCCCGTGTGATGTGAAGTTTGTTTTCTTTTGCTGGCATTAAACAGTCACTTCTGACACGTGGTGAGATGCAGGGCATTGCCTCAACGGCAAACAGAGACCCACAGAAAAAATAGATTGGTGGAAGGCAAGTGCTCCAGGGTGCAGAGAGCTGGCTTCTCCCCCCGAAGCTCCCGAGGCTGCCAGGGACAGGGACGTCACCTGCCTCAAGGAAACAGAGGGGACGCGCTGGGGAGCTCATGGTTGCTGACTCTGGGGAGAAGCAGAAACGCCTGGCTGAGCTCTGCGGGCGTGAACCAGGACAGGCAGCCCCTGAAACCCAGAAAGCCATGTTTCCCGGCTCACACTTCTCATGTGAAACCCAGATCTGTTGGTCAGCACGCACCCCCCTCCTGGGCCCGTCCTTTCTGCCAATCCGTGCTGAAATCCCGACCACAGCGAGTGGGCGGGTACGCCCTGATGATTAATAGCCAAAGCTTCATGCTGGTGTCGACGTATTCTCAAGGGACTTCTTTATTTCGGCGCTGGCAGCCTGCGGAGGGAAGTTCTTGGGAGGACCCCGGTGAGTGTGGGAAGGCTTCGGGCACCGCCCGGACCCCCAGCCTGCTCCGTGCAAGAGTTTCCCAAAGGGCCACCCAGGGTGGTTGTAGGTGCTTCGAGAACACCTATTTCTTTTACTTTAAGAATTACATATTTATTTTGATATGTTTCAGAGTATACTTTACACATCAAACCCATGATTTCGTGTGTACTATTATTTAGGAGAAGGCTAAACATTCCTTTTTTTTAAAAAAAATGTTTTTTTTTGTTTTTAAGATTGGCACCTGAGCTAACAACTGTTGCTAATCTTCATTTTTTTTCCTGCTTTTTCTCCCCAAAGCCCCCCGCCCCCCGTACATAGTTGTATATTCTAGTTGTGAGTGCCTCTTGTTGTGCTATGTGACACCATCTCAACGTGGCCTAATGAGTGGTGCCATGTCCCCACACAGGATCTGAACCGGCGAAACCCTGGGCCGCCAAGCACAGCACACGGACTTAACCACTCAGACACCGGGCCTAGGCTAAACCACCTAGGCTAAACATGCTTTAAAAATTAAGCAAATAATAATGCAGGCCATAAGTGGATATGGCAAAACTCTGATGGAGAAGTTTGAATGATTGGAGTTTGGGAAACACGACTTTCTTGGAGAATCCAATATTCACGCCGAAAATATTGACTGAGCCGACATCCAGCTGAGGGGATGGTTAGAGATTTCTCTCTCTGAGACCGCGTTAGTCCATTTCCAAGCTTTCGATGTGTCTGAAACTTAGATTGTTAAGGGGAAGCGGAGAGAGAGGTTCTCTTGTTTTGGTTTGTTTTGGTCGAGACTTTACCATATATGGCGCCCTGGGGGACAGAGATGAACAGACGCCGCCAGGTCGGGTCATGAAAAACAATCTGTGGTGAAATCTGAAATGGCAGGGGACGGTGATAAAAGGAACTGGAATGAAGTGGGTCATCATGCTTTCAACTCGTCAGAATATTCTTGGGAAAAGAAAAGAAAGAAAAAGACGTGCAACTTCTGTATTTACCTACTGTCTTTTTTGAGCTTTTTACATAAGAATTCGGCATTTAAATAACTATAATGCTAATACATACGGTTCTGTTTGGTTTTATTAACCCAATATTCATTCATTTGGGCCAGGTGCATAGAGTCCTCACATGGAGTGTGAATCAGAATCAGCTGGAAAACCTGTTAAAATGTAGCTTCCTGGGCCTGTCTCCCACGATTCTGACATAGTCCGTCGGCCCAGTCGGTCTGGGCATCTGCATTTTAACAAGCTCTTCAGATCATCTGATTAATGTCTTCCTGGACCTCACTTTGAGAAACCTTGAAGCATAGGACCTATCCATGATTCAGATATGGATTCCACCCCTCAAGAGAACACAGCCAAGGAAGGGAGATGAGACACCCACAATAAGTCACAAGGTAGGAAGTACCCAGTGCAGTAAGAGACCACAAAATACAGTGCAAGGGAGCTCTCAACACCATCACCCAACCCAGGGGTGCTAAAGGTTGACTCTCTGATCCTGATAGTTCCGCGCTCTTGCTGTACTGTATTCCAACCAACCTTGAATTATTTATTCCTAGTATTACATCTGGCAGAAGAATCATTTCAATGCTGTAGGATGTTGTCGTTCATTTTGGTGAAGGGTGGTTGGAAGGAGGACCCCATAGGTGTCTTGGATATTGGAAATCAGATGCGTGTGGCAAGAACTGGTGATCTTTTGAAACTGTGTGGCTGTGAGGTGTTGCCTAAAACAAAAACAGCCTCCCAGGACCCCACTCTTTACTGCTGATCAGCAGAATCAAGAGGCCCTGAGGGATCCTTTGAGGGATGTTAGAGATATTCTGAGTGACTAAGGCTGGGCCAAGAGCTAGGACATCTCTTCGCAGTATCTTTGATTCCCCACCACCCACTGCCCCTCCTGGAGTGCCCATGGTGTGAGTTCACCTTCATGAAAGGGAATTAGAACCATATGTTACAAGAACCTGGGGCTCCCTCTGAGAGGATCTGAACTGCTAAGGCTGGGGTTTCCTCAAGGACTGCACACACTCGCTCCTCGGTCTGGCCCAGGACTGGATCTGCCTTCATCAGGCAGTTCTTGGCACAGGGGGACATGCTCTGGGTGGTCTGGTTTCAGCCCTGCTGCATCACTCACAAGCTCAGCGACCTTGGTAAAGGTTTCCACTTTGGGCATCAGTTTCCTTATTCGCACCCAGGAGGATTAATGGGATACTGTATATGAAATGCATCAGATGAATTCTGACAGATATGAACTACCATCAGTCTGGGAGAAACTTTATCTGCATTAATTTATGTGTGTTTCTTCTTATTTGATCTGCCAAGGACATAGAGAGCATTTTTTTTTTGCACACATTCTTTACTGAACAGTGAGTGAGTGCCAGGCTCTGTGCCAGGTGCTGCAGATATATGAATCACAGCGGACCCTACTGGAGAAGGTCCCAGAACCCCGGGAGAGGCCTGCAACAGAGAGGGTACAAGTGCCAACAGAGCTCTTGACCTTCATTGGGCATCTTAGCAAAGTGTTGCACCCCTTTTCAGAACAATGCTTTTAAAAGGATAAGATTCCAAAGGACACCAATCATATTGAAAATACAGTGATTGAAACACTTTGAAAAATGAATTTGTGATTCAGTGGTAGATATGTTTTTTTATTAGCACGGTAAATAAGATCTAGTAGCAGGTTTAATAAGTACTGTATTTTCTTTCTTCAAATATTTTTTCTGTACCCCTTCTGTCTTCTTTCCTTTGGGGACTCTAAATACGTGTGTGTTAGGCAGCTTGATGCTGTCCCACTGCTCACTGATGCTCTATTTACTGTTTTCTCTTTGTGTGTGTGTATTATTTTTTTCTGTGCCTTTTTTCTCTGTGTTTCAGTTTGCATAGTTTCCCATTGCTGTATCTTCAATCTCACTCATCTTTTCTACTGCAGTCTCTAATCTGCCGTTAATCTCATCCGGTGTATTTTTCATTGCATACACATTTTTTTTTTTTTTTTTGGAATTCGATTTGAGTCATTTTTATACCTTCCATGTGTCCCCATAATGTCCCTGGGCCCATGCTTTCCTCCACCTTTTGGGCATATGGAGTATATTTTCAAGGGCTGTTTTAATGTTCTTGTCTACGAATTCTATCACCAGTGTCAATTCTGGATCTATTTCTGTTGAATAATTTCTCTCCTCATTATGGATCATATTTTCCTGTGTTTGTGCATGCCTGGAACTTTTTGACTGGGTATCAGACATTGTTGGGTGTTGGATTTTCTTCTTTTTTGGTATTCTTTTAAATATTTTTGAGCCTTGTTCTGGGACACAGTTAATTAGAGACAGTTCAATCTTTTTAATTAGTGAATTATAGCCTAGGGGCCAAATCTGGCCCCCTAACAGTTTTTGTATGGCTCATGAGCTAAAAATGGTTTTCACATTTTTAAATGGTTGAAAAAACCTAGAAAATAATATTTTGCAGCATGTGAAAATTTTATTGTTAAAATTTCAGTGTCTGTAAATAAAGTTTTATTGACACACAGCCACTATCATTCATTTCTGCATTTTCCATGACTGCTTTCATGCTACCATGGCAGAGTTGAGTAGTTACCATATGTCTGACAAAGCTGAGAATATTTACTGTCTGGCCCTTCACACAAAAATTGGTCTACTCTTACTTTTAAAGCAGGATGAGTACATCCTTTAGTCCATGGCTAACTTTGCCCCACTCTGGCTGACAGGAGAAGGAACATTCTTGGGCCTGTTCGAGCTCCAGTTTTTGTTCCCGCTGATCTTCTGGAAGGTTCTTTCCCAGCCTCAGGTAGTTTCCTCACAGGCAGGAGCTGAGGATCACTCAGCAGAAGACTCCGGGGTGATCCTCTGTACACCTCCAGAGCTTGCTCTCTGAGCAGTTCTTTCTTTTCCAGTCCTCTGCTTTGCAAATTCTAGCTGGTTGGCCTTCCTGAATCCTCAAGTCTTCAACTCAGACCGCCAGGCCCCACCTACATTTCCCTTTCTCTACCCTGGCCTGGGAGTTCTCCAGGCAGCAAGCAAGGGCAATAGGCAATGTCCTGTTGTCCCATGTCTGAAAACCACTATTTCATAAACGTTGTCTGGAAGTTCAGTTGTTAAAGGCAAGGGGGTAAATCCAATTTTCGTTAGTCCATCATTGCCAGAAGTGAACTAAGGACTGTGTTTTAAAAGAATAGGTGAGTGAAAATTTCTCTTTACAGCAACAGGAATGTAATATGAAAATGTTCTTAAGTTTTTTTGGTGATGAAGTCACAGGTACTGTTAATTCTACTGGAGGTCATTGACTCCGTTCCTAACTGTAGGGAATGCTGAGTTCCAATTAGATGTAATTTTTTCCCCCATGCTAATTCATAAACCTTCTAGATTTTATCCACAGTCCCCTTGGGGGCCATGATTTCCTGGATAAGAGCCCTTGTGCTAAGATGCTCACAGTAATTTTTTCTTCTGAGTATCAAAGACCCTTTAATTGGCTCTCTCATGGCACTCATTGTTAATTGCCTTGTAACATGTTCCTCACATAGTCCCATGTTTTGTATAAAGCAGAAGCCTCCATTTTTTTCTCTGTGGGCAAAAACATCCCAATTCCTTTCAGCATAGTATCCTTGTTTCATCATCCTTAGACTTGTTTTTGCTGTTCTCTGGACAAATCAGTCTTCACATTCTTTGTGAACTGTGGTGACCAAAACTGGCCTGAAAACTCAGCTTGGGGCCCCACGCAGAGCCTGATGGCCAGAGTCTTCCCTGACTCTAAATGACAACCTTTCCTGTACATTCCTGCAGCCTTCGGACTTCTTTCTGAACAGCACTGCACTTCTGGTTTGTATTCCATTTATGACAAAGTGTGGTCTTTGGGTTGCTTCCTTTCATAATTGTATCTTTTTGTTTTTGTTTTCGTTTTAAAACCAATTCTGTATTTGTTCATAAAAAAAATCCCTACTAAATGTTCCCTTCTGTGGTCATAAATGCTTATAATCTTGTTATAAGTTTGGGTCATTCTGCCACCCACTGAATGATCACCAGATCATGGTTGGGGACTGAATTTCATCCTTCCCAATGGCAGGATGAACAGAGAAAGAGCTGGCCAGGGTTTTCACTTCATTATGCTTTTTAAAAATAAAAGTAGCTAATTAGAACTATTGATTACTATTAGTGATCACTGCATACACAATGAATATACAGGGGCCGCCCCTGTGGCCGAGTGGTTAAGCTGGTGCGCTCTGCTTCAGTGGCCCAGGGTCTCACTGGTTCGGATCCTGGGCCTGGACCTGGCACCGCTCATCAGGCCATGCTGAGGCAGCGTCCCACGTGCCACAACTAGAAGGACCCACAACTAGAATATACAACTATGTACTGGGGGGCTTTGGGGAGAAGAATTTTAAAAAAAAGGCTGGCAACAGATGTTAGCTCAGGTGCCAATCTTTAAAAAAAAGAAAAGAAAATGAATATACAGTTGGGAGATTAAGAAATAGAAACAGGTAAAATTGAGTTCCTTATTGTTACCAATCACTATTTAATCTTATCCTCTCATTAACCCTTAACAGGTTTTTTTTAGTAATTGTTTCTTTTAATCCTGGCTTTCTTGAGGCTTGAATAGAATTCTTCTTATTTCAATCTAATCTTTAAGATTCAAAAACACTTCTTAGAAGATCGCTCGAGATTTGGTTACCAGCTGAATTTGGGGCACCCATAGGTCTTACAGCTGCTCTCTCTTCTCAAATGATCACCAGGAAAGCTGCCGCCTCCCCGTCCTGTAAAGCAATCCTTCCTCATTTTGCTTATTCGTAGCATTTATATGCCATACAATTCATTTCTATTAAGTGTTGGATTCGGTGGCTTTTGGTAAACCTAGAGTTGTGTACCCTTTACCACAATCCGGTGTTAGGACGTTTCCTTTCTCCCAAAGCTATTCCTTGTGCAAGTGACTCCACATTCTCGCCTCCAGCTCCAGGCTACCCATAATCTCCTTTCTGTCCCTATAGATTTGTCTTCTCTGGACGCTTCATAGCAGTGGATTCACACACTACATGATCTTTGTGGACGGGCTTCTTTCCTC
Source organism: Equus asinus (assembly GCF_041296235.1). Lineage (NCBI taxonomy): Eukaryota > Metazoa > Chordata > Mammalia > Perissodactyla > Equidae > Equus > Equus asinus. The sequence goes on along the minus strand of NC_091801.1, from coordinate 69,916,603 downwards.
TAGCATAATGTTCAACTACATTAAAGCATGTATTGATAAGTACATCCTTCCCTTTATTGCCAAGTAATATTCCATTATATGGACTCACCACTCTTGTTTATCCATTCACCAGGTGGACACTGGAATTGTTTCCACTTTTTTGCTATTATAAATCACGCTATTTATGAACATTCACACACAAGTCTCTGTGTGAACAGAGTTTTTACTTCTCTTGGCTAGCTTCCTAGGAGTAGAATTGCTGGATTGTGTGGTAAGTTTATGAATGTTTAACTTTTTTTTAAAAAAGCCAGGCTTTTCCAAGTGGCTGCACTAATTTGCATTTCCACAAGCGATGCTTGAGTTCCTGTTCCTCCTGTTGTCACTGCCTTCTTTTCAGCATAGTTACCCTCTTCACTAAGTTTGCCAACCTACAGGATGGATTCCTAAAACCTAACGGGTTTCCAACACAGCTGGCTAATCCCACCTTATGATGTACCCCTCCTCCCAACCAGAAGGTTTCACAGACTTTTTGTTAACTGGTTTTGCATCTTGTTACCTAATTTACTAAAATAAAATTTTTGGTTACTCAATAACTCTCCTGTATTTTCTTTCTTTGTGCCACTGTCCCCATACATGGCACTCACATAAACTTTTACAGAATTTGTTTTTTTATATCTGTCTGCCCCACCTAGACAAGAAGCCCTCCAGAGGGGAGATTTCTGTATCCAGAGACTAGCACAAAACACAGCATGAAGTGGGCCTTAAAAAGTACTTGTTGAATAAATAGTTGAAGATGCAGCGTGCACATCTGGTTCAAATATATACTAATTTCCATGTCAGCCTGTTTTCCTTCAAAAGGGCCATATATTCCCATAGGACTATTCACTGAAAATATGACACAGATTTTAGAGAGGTTAAAGAAATTTTGGGAGAAAGTCCAAATCTTTTAGTTTACATGAAAAATGTGAGGCCTGGAGCAGTGAAGTGACTTGCCCAAGGTCATCTGTCTGTACTAGTCGGGAGTGCTGAGGGTTAGATCCCCTCCCGGAAAGGAGAAAGGCTGCCATAAAGAGGGGAGGTGCACTGGAGCGGTGGGAGATGGTGGAGTGTTGGGGTGACAGAGGTGGTGCTGGTCTGCGGTGGAATCCTGAATGCCAGGCCTGACCTTCGTTCTGTAGGAAAGTATGGTTTTTGAGTAGGATGTGGAATTACCAGCTCAGTCTTCTAGTAGATTGATGTGGAAGCGGGAAGAGGAGAGGTCGGAGAGCAGGGGCAGGCTGGCAGCATTGAAAGTATGGATCCAGGAGGGAGGGCCAGGATGTGGCAGGGTGATTGCAGAGGGAACTAAGGAAGGAGAAGCCCCGGGCTGTGCTAAATGCATGGAGGCCTGGAGTCTGCAAGCTCGGGATGCGGTGGTCTCAGTGACAGAAATAAGGAACGTGGGAGAGAAGTGCAGGTGTGCTGTTCTGTGTCCTGTAGGGCCCTGGGGCAAAGAGCCTAGTGGGTCAGAGGCTGCCTTGCATCACTGTTCGGTTGCAATAAGAGCTCTACCACATGCAAGCGAGTGACCTCAGGCAAACGACTCCACGACTCTGAGTCTCAGTTTCCTCATCTGTAAAATGGGCCAACTACCTCCTGGAGGTGCAGGATTAATTCAGGCGACACATTTAAGGCACTCAGACCTGAGCCCGGTATGCAGCCAGTGATCGGTTCCCGGTGCCCCGGCTTCCTCCCAGTCCTGTTATTTATTTCTCTCCTCGTGTGACACTTCAGTCGGGGAGTGTTCAGCTGGCAGCAGCACTCGCTGCTTTGAGCTGGACGCTCCGTGTGTGAAGTTCTATATAAGGTGAGAGAGAAATTATCTTATTCTTTGAAGTTTCTGGTAATGTTTTAAACTTACTCAATTGGAAGTTTCTTAAAGGAACTAGTATTTAAAAAAAAAAAATGCCATGTTCACACAATTACCCTAGTCTTAAATCAGTCATATCTGAAAAAAAATGATTTCGCTGCAACGTCTGGTGTGGTTTTCAAATGCCACCCTGGGGGCCTTGGGTAATCTCGGACAGGACTCAGGGGCCGCCCTGCGAAGAAGGGGATGGAGCGCCTGCCTCCTCTTTGACCAGAACCGCTCCCCTTACAGCTGTCTTATATTATCGGGTTTCTCATAAACACGATTTCATTTGAAGAAAAGCTTTCACTTTTTTTGGGAAAACTCCTGTAATAGAAATTTAACAAATACGCCAGACTGATAAGGACAACCAAATGGTAAATCTTCAAAGAGGAAAATAAATTTTATACAAAACTTCAAATTCTATAATTGGCTAGACCAATTTAGGAAACAGTTTCTGAAGACGACAGAAGGACAAAAGTTCACAGGATACAAACACGATAACTTCTCCACAGGGGGATGGTGTCATTTCGCATTTTTCTAACTGATATCGGTGTCCGGAATTCTCTTTAGAAAGACTTGGGCAAAATGCAAATCGAGCCTTGGGCAAGCATTTCATGCTCGGCCCTATCTGTTTAGGAAACAAAGTATTTCACAAAAGAACCACATTCCATGAAAAGTATGTTTGTTCTGGCTTAGACATAATCATTTCCTCAGGAAGTCTGATTCAGATAAAGCATCTTAAGAAACTCAAAATTACTTAGTTTCTAGACAACCGAATGTCCTGCTACTTTCTCAATCCCACGAACACGCTTTCAGAATTCTGCCCCTTTAGACTATGCTTTTAAATGCAAATGTGTTATTTCACAGCCTTCACTGCCTATTGGCTGTCAAATGCGGTTATTTCCTGCATTTTAACAAACTTTTTTTGCACACACGTGTATATGCTTGTTTATTGACAAAAGGTTCAGTTTCTAAATGTGGACTTTGAATATATTTTTAGATCCTAAATAAATCAACAGGGAGGAGGCGAGCACAGGATGAGGTAGGTGTCCAGACTCTGGGGTCAGGCTGCCTCAGTTCCCGACCCAGCTCGGCCACTTACCAGGTCTACGACTTCACATGGGTCACTTCACTTCTCTGCCTCGTTTTACTTACCTGTAAAGTGGGGATAATATCTGTATCTCTCGGCAGGCTGTAAAGATTACAGGAGTTCATGTCTCTATGGAAAGCACTTAAAGACGAACACCTGCTACACAGAAAGTGCTCGATCATTGTTAGCCACTACCAGCTATTCTTGGCTTCCTTCGTTTGGTTTAATTAAATATTCCAGTTGATAACAGGCTGCTATGGAGACTGTCCTAGATTAGCGCTCTTCACATAATTAGAATGCAGTCAATGCTCTTAAGTTCAAGACCCTGCTGGTCATAAGTCCACAGATTCTGGGGGCTGCGGGACTTTACAGAACATCTCGCTCAACATCTTGTTTCATGGCCGAAGACCCCAAGGCCCAGGGGATGAAGTCACTTGCAGAGAGCTACCGAGCAAGGCAGAGGACAGCCAGGGTGTGGCTGCTTCCGAGGACACTTTAGGCTCTCGGAGGCCTGCAGAGTCTCCGTTATGGCATCAATTGTCACTGCACGGATAGGCCTGAGGCTGGAGCAGTCTGTATCAGCCAGAATGACAATTAAAAGCACTTAGTATTTGGAACTGTCAAGGTACAAAGCAAACACAGGTAAGTAAACTGACTTAGCTTTATATCCTTCTGCTGTTATTTACCATCCTGGTAGAAAATGCTTGCAATTCGGGTGGTTCTCTGTGTTTCCATTTCAAAGATCCCTTGAAAGACATTGTTAGTTAAAACTATAACAAAAAACAGTCTGAAGTATTAGAAATCCAGAAGCCTGGCCCCACCCAGCCCGGACTGTTGGAGCAACGACACCTCGGTAGGCACACAGATAGGACACACTGCAGGTAATCAAAGTTTTATTTAAAATTATAGAACACAAAAATAAACAATTTAATATGTTTGAATTTTTATTTTAACATAGAAAAATGCTTTGAGTTACACTAAAACCTTCAGGCTTGAACCTACACGAAGTGTGCGTGCAGCAGTGGGAAGTGCTCCGGCAGGCAGGGCTCGCTCAGAAGGCTGGCTGGAGGTAGGCTGCGGCGCCCTGCAGGCGGGCAGGCTTTCCTACTCTGAGTGCCGCTGCTTTTTCTTGTTGTGGTTCTCGATTGCCCTTCTCAGGGCTTCATCCAGGATGAGATCAGACATCTTCACCGTGTGGCTACAGCCGATTTTAGGGCAACTGCGAGGGAGGGAAAAAAACCACGTTAGGCCACTTAACCTGAACGCCTTCAGCACAAACTTCTCTCCCGTACAAGGATTTGAATGAAGAACAGGTTTTATAAATCAGGACTGCCGTGCACTCATTCATTTATTCCCTGAGCACCGACAGGCGCCAGGCCCTGCCCAGTGCTGGGGGCACAGGCCATGCCAGAGGCACTCCCTCTCCAACGGGGGACAGAGATGATGGCTAAGTCGACAAATAGATGCACGCTGCAAGCTCAGGTCGCGTGAAATGCTTCGAAGGCAAGGAAGCAGGGTCAAAGGAGAGGGGCTGTGGGGCGAGGCTGTTCTAACTGGGGTCAGGGCGACCCTCGCCCAGAAAGTCTTATCTAGAACAAGGGCTGTGTGTGGCCAGGCTGAGGCAGCAGTGCGTGTGGAAACCCAGGAGGCAGCGGCTTGGTGGCCTGGAGGAAGCGCAGGTGTGGCTGAAATGCCCAGGGCAGGAGGGAGAGCATCTGGAGACGAGGTCAGAGGGTGAGTGGGGCTCTGGATTTTACTCTGAATATGAAGAGAAAACACTGGAGGGTTTGAGATGCGGGAGGGACGTGGTTTGGCGTACATTTGGAAACACGATTCTGGCTGCTAATGGAGAACACAGGCAGAGTGGAAGCAGGGAAAACTGGGGATCCCGCAGGACCTGGAGAGAGGGGGCAGCTCGGATGAGGGCGGGGGCGGTGACCAGCTTCAGGACAGAACCGAAAGGAGAACCTCTTGGACTTGGTGACGGATCAGGTGTGGAGAGTAAAGAGCGAGAAGAACTGAGCTTCATTCAGGTTTGGCCCCAGCCGATGGGGAACTGGTGGTAGCCTCCATCTCTCAGGGGAACCACTGGGAAAGCAGATTGGGAATGGAATCGGGAGTCCCAGTTGTATATGCTCACTCTGGAGGGACTGGGTGAGCCATTGGGGACTCAGGGGGAAAGCTGTGGCTGAAGACATCAGCGTGTGAGTCATCCACACGGGGTGGGGGGGGGGGGACTTCAAGGCGCGGCTCTGGTTAGATGTGGTCTCGGCCGTAGGCAGTGGGTTGGATGAAGTTACCCGATTTCTTCTCAGCGGGAACTAGACTCTGGTAGAGCAGAGCGCCCACTGTGGGGCTCAAGCTGACCCAGGTCTATCTCCACCACCTACTTGCTGCTAACGAGCCCACAGGCAGCAAACGTTACCTTTCTGAGCCTCTGTTCCCCAAGTTTAGAATGAGGGGGGAATGCCTATTTCACAGGGCTACAGGCAACAGTGCCCAACAGTATTTGTCCCCTCCGTTACCTCCTACGACAATCATTTGTTCCCTCAGCACCATTCTTCTAAGACATCTTAAAGTTCTGATCTATCTATATCTTGCGGCCCTCCAACACATCCACACACACACTGATGCATTCACTCGACCCTTCGATGTGATTGGTCCTGTGCTAGGTCTAAGCATCCAACTGTAAAACACAAACACAGGCTCCTGCCCACGCAGAGCTCCGGCCCGGTGATCTGAGACAACTCTCCACAGAGCACGGGTATATTAAGATGGAAAATGACAAATACCAGACAAGATCAAAAATAACACACATGATCAAAAATAACAAACGCAAGACAAAAAATATACACCCGACGGGGAAGAAAGTTGATCCTGGGAGCTCTGATTTGTCCAGGAGTAGGAAGCCCAAGAGTTCAACATGGAAGAGAAACTTTCCTTTGGCCTTGATTTCTGGACCAAGGAGTCTTTTTGTTAGAAAGGCATTAATTAACATAATGAATGATATGCTTGCTACCAATGTTTATTTTTAAAATACTGAAATGTGCCCTACACGGTCAAGAACGTGTTAAAACGTGATTACAGAAAGGCAACCATATGAGAGAGGATTGGGACAGACTGACCCCAGAGTGCGTCATCCTGATGATTTGTTTTTGTGTTAGGGTGAGGACGGGGTGCTCGAGAAATGTCTTACACTAGTTTCGAACACCCTCATGTCTCAAGGAGAAGTATTTCTTTAGCCATCAAAGTAAACACCTGAGATTATGAAACAGATATGGAGACTTTAGTGACTCAGAAAAGGCATTTTTCATCGCTTCTACTTTGGTGACGTGGAAATGCAACTCGAAGTAGGTTGCTGGGATGATGTGCTAAGACCCTCGCTCGTTATTTTCAGCCCACTGGACGTCCACTCTGACTGCCGGGCCTTGGTCTCGCCCTACTTTGTAAAGTCTTTAACACTGAGAGCCAGACAGTGAACAAGCTGTGGATGGGGAAGTGGAGAGCGAGGTGGGGAGGACTTCCTGATGACATCAGGGCTTTTAGTCAGTAAATGAGAACATTCTGAGAATGTCCGATGGGACTGACCACAGCACTCAGCTGTGGAGCAGGCGTGCCATTCGTCTCAATGGGACAGAGCCCTGGGTGACCTGTGTCAGACAAAGAGGTCTGAGCTCACTGAGGGGATCAGCTCTGGACATTAACCAAAAAACCCTCCCAAACGGAGCCAGACGGCATGAATGACACAAAGCCCGGCCTAAGAGGGGAGAAGAACCGGGCTCAAGCCTCCCAGCCACGACACTTTGAGCAAGTGCCTTAATTGCTGTGTCTCAGTTTCCTCCTCTATAAAGATGAAGGCAGAGCATAGGATGGTTGTGAGAAGTACACAGGATGATGAGTGACAAGGGTCAAGAAATTCACTCAGGGGCTACAAGGAGCAATTCCTGCTCTGCTGCAAGGCTTCTGCTCCCAAGCAGCTTGTGCAGAAGAGCCAGCCCCGCAGACAACGCTGGTGGGACGCGGGCACGCCACGATGCCCAGGGTGCTGTGGGAGCACAGGAAGGGGCATCTGCCCAGCATGAATGAGGAATCAGGGAAGGCTTCCTGAAGGAGAGGCTGATGCAGGAGCTGGGGGAGAACCTTGTTTCTCAACCCTTCTCAAATAAACAAACACAAGATTTTAGGCTAAAAAGGATAAGACAGGGCCACAATGACATGAGGCTGAATCAGGGCACTCCTCCTCTGAAGAAACAACACTCTGTATAAGCATTAGTGCATTAATCCGCACGACATCTTGCTGAGCAAGATAGGTGTGGCAACACTCAGTCTTAAGCTCTCGCGCGTCATGGCTGTGCAGGAGTCAGACCTACAGGCCTCGAAGGAGAGGCTGGGTCCTGAACTCGGGTCACTGACAGGGCAGAACATTCCACTACAGCAGCAAGCAAGCATCAAAGTATCTATTGAACAAAGGGAACTTGGGTCTTTGGGGTCCCAGAAGGCTGTGGGGAACCTTGGCCTTAGCATCAGCTCAAAAGTACAAGATTCTGAGTATTATGGGCTCCTGGATCTGGGTCCCAAGAACTCCAAGGTCCAACCAGCTTTAGAAAGCTCTAGAAAGGTCTATAGATACCTCTGGAAATGAGTGGGATGGATTCCCATCATACCTAAACACAGAGTCTAAAATAATGTGTCACTAAGCAGTGAGGTAAGTATTAACAACACTAGCAGCCTCGACCTTCATAACTCCATGCTATTTGTTTAGTGCTCTCTGTAGTCCCAAAAGAGCTTTCTCCTAAGTGGTTTGCTTCCCCAGTGCCAAGAAGTTTGCTGGTCCAGACCTAGGTTGGAATTCTCCACCATTTCTTTGATCCCGAAATTCTGTGAGATATCATTGCTATTTCCATTTTATAGAAGAGGAAACTGAGGCTCTGAGAGGTTAATTGGCTTGTTGGTAAACGGTCAAACAGGGGCTCCAAGCGCAGTGCTGGAGCTCTGTGTTCAAGGACACATTTCTATTCAACTTAATTTTACCCTGCATGCTCTTAAATGTGTTTGTTAAATGCAGTTCCTGTTCTTAAACAAAAAAGGAAAGAAATGACTGTGGAAAACTAGAAATACCTTATTGATATGAAGATCATAAGGCAGCTTCATTAGTAAGAGATAATAAATAGCCTGATTGTTAAGAGATCTATTTCAGGAAATTATTCTAACTACTGTATTTAGTTAGGGCTAATGTCTCATCAATTTTATTCTGACTCAAGCCAGTGGAGAGAGGTCTTCCCAGAGACAGAAGCGTGGACAGAAAAATTTAGTCAGTGCCCAGTAACACAGTGTAACTGGAACTCCAGTCTGACAAACATAATTAGGACCATCTAGGAGGAAGAACTGAGATTCCTCAAAGTGGATGTGTCACAGACATTTTTAAACAAAGGGAACCCAGAACTGCCCATTGCCCTAACATGCATCATGGGAAATGACACCACTTCATGCTTCATCAGGAATCTCTAGAGTAGCTTTTGAAGAGGCCCTGAATTCTAATCTGCTGCCCAAGGTACCTTGTTTTCAAGACCCTGCCTACTCCCCGCTCTGGCTCCCATCATACTCAACTCTCTGAGCTCTTGTCTCTCTCCTGCTATGTCACAGACTGCTTCACTGGGGTCTTCTTCCTCTGACTGCCCTCTCATTAATGAACGAAATGCCTTTTTGAGGGTCTGCATCAGGCCCTGTGTCAGGTGCCGAGGCTGGCACAGTGAGCAGAGCAGAGCTGGACCCTGGCCTCATGGAGCTGGGAGCCAAGGTCCTATCTTGCTAGCTCTCAGTTGGCCGTCGCATCCCGTCCAGAGCTGTACCTGTGCTGGCAGATGTACCTGTGCCCACGTTTTCTACACCTCCTAGATACTTCCAAATGGCTGTATTGTTGGGTCCTCAAACTTAGCATGACCCAAACTATCCCTCTCATAATCCTTCCTAAATGTGTTCCTCTTGTATGCCCTCTCTGTTGGCTAATGACACTGCCGTCCTTCTAGACGCCCAGTTTAGAAATGTCAGCCATCCTTCACATCTTCCTGCCTTCAACTTTCATTACCAAATCCTGTCAATTGCTCCTCTCATTCTCATTTTTTCTGCTTCTAACTCTTGCCTCAATCCAAGCTCTAATTATCTACAACTTAATCTACTGCAAAAGCATCCTAATCATGATTTTCACCACGTGCTTGATTAATCCATCTCTTGAATTGCTATTGGAGTAACTTCCTGATCTCCAGGTTGGCTCACCCCATTCCCTCAAAACTCTGCAATGTTCTCTCAGGCCTATAGACTAATAGTGGCAAGAATGATGATGATGATGGAATAATGTACTGAGTCTTACCACGAGCCAGGTACTTAAGTACTTGATATATATATCTTATTCAAGTTTCAAACATACCAAGGAGGCAATTACAGCTACTAGCCTCAATTTCAAGATGAGGAAACTAACGAAATCATGACATTTAACACCCTCTATAACGAATCTCTACACCACTCTCCTATTGAGATTGTCCACAGCATCCTTCTATTCTCCCTCTAACATACAATAACCAAATTGCATCTATTATCCACCAAGTTGAACAGGCTCTGAATGGGGTGAGCTTCTTGGCTAGAAAGACTCTTCTGCACCATTCTCTGAAATCCTTCTTATTTATCAAGGCTCAGTAAAAATACTACCTTCTCTGCACACCTCCTAGACTTCTTCTACTTGCACTGAATTGTTATTATTAAGTTAGGAGAACCTACAGTTTGCAGAATTTGCACCCAAGTGATAGAAGTATGACAGAAAAAAAAACTTTTCTAAATGACAAATGTTATGCAAGTGCTTCCAACTATCACCTATAATTCAAAAAAAGCAAAGGACATTAGAAAAAGTGTGTAATTAAGAAGATCCATTTAAACATGAGCCTGTTCTGGAAGTTGCTCACACCCATCCTGGGACTTGTCAGAAACGTGCTTTGTATCAGTGCCTGCCCTTTTCAAATCTGACTCTAGGAGAATATCACAAACTTGAAGACACAAGAGCTGTGAAATAGAAAGCTATCTGGGAATACCTCTTCATAGCAAGTATGTCAACAAATTAAAATTTTGTTCCTCAGAGAATGAACATAGAAAAAGGTTAGAGAGGGAAGGCTTAGAGGTCTAGAAACAGAGAAAATTATATTTACAGGGGAAAACAGAAGGTTCACTAAGGAAATATGACATCTCAGCTGCAAACTGGGAATTCAAAACAGATAAAAATGTACTCAATCTCGATTTTGCAACCTTTAGGCCATTCTTCTAGAATAAACAGGGTAAATTACTTGACTGAAGGACCATCAAGATATCTACAGTCTTGAATACCCTATCTCTAAGTCCACACCCAGATGAGGCGTGGGGAATTCCAATTCTACGTCTTGACCAGCAAATTTCTGGGCGATGGAGAAGCAAACCACACATCAAAGGCACTGTTATCAGAAGTCCATTGAGAACTGGTCACACCTGCAATTCCATTCCTCCAACAAATCTGTGATAAGAGCACAAGAAATGCCAAACTGAGTCAAAATCAGTCTAGCCAACTCAGGATTCTGTTATTACTTATTACAGGAACAAAGCCATGGTCCTCCATGGTCATGGCGGGTGAGTGGGGGGCAGGGAATACATATCTATATATATGAAAGACTCCCCAAACATTCCAATGTAAAAAAATCATAATTTCTCATTGATCAATTATTCACAAATTTACTTAAACCTTTTGAGAAGTTATTTAAGTAATTAAAGATACGAAAGATTTCCCTAACAATTAAATCTTGATCATCAAGACCACTGGATGTGAATTCTTATCTTAGAATGTTGACTTAATGCTATTTTTTAAATAAAATCATCTGCCTTGCAGCAAGCAAAAAAAAAGTACCATTCTTTCTTGTTTGGGTAAGTGTGTATATAGAAAGGGAAAAAGCAATCTCTTCGCATCATAGTTCTCCTTCATTTGTTTCAGGCTATAGCAAAAATTCATAAAAATCCCTGCTATCTAAAGATTAAAATTCAGTCCAACTCCTTTTTCTCCTGTTTGGAAGGTGTGGTTGAAGTTCCCTCGGCTTCTTCCTGAAAAGATTACTAATTTTCCCCTCGTGTATTGTTTTTCCAGAAAGCCAGCTTCTATGTTTACACTATTCAGGAGGTGAATGTGCTGTGGGGAGACATTTAAGCGTCTGCCCCTCCAGCAGGAACGCATCACCTCTGACTGACTACCATTAGGAAGGCTCCACTTCCCCTCCTGCATCCACTCACCAGGCCTTTTTCTTCCGCCTGTGCTTGGACTCAATCATGCGAACAATGGCTTCCTCTTCATAGGTGTGGCCACACACTTTACTTTTCACTGGCTTCTTCATTTCCATCTGCAATCAGGGAGATATTAGGCTTTCAGGAATGATAATAATCAACTTCCAGTAACTCCTATTTTTTCCTAGTCCTGGAGCTTTCTACATTTAACCTCCCAATCCCCTGGCTTTAGATACTTATTAGGGCAGACGACCACAGAAGAAAACGCAGGGAGACCAGTGGCACCTATGTCACTTGGCCTGTGGGCCAGGAATTTAGTCCTAAATCCTTAAGGGCATGATTGACTGAAAACCCTGTCCAGCCCAAGAACCTTCCACATATTCTCTTCAATTCTCACCACTTTTCTTTCCTCCCGCCTTAACTCTGGACGGAAGTCAAGTCAGAAAGCCACCAGGAATCTTTTGCCTCTGCAAGTGAAGTGCTTTTTCTTTCAGGGGAGGAAGGAGGAAACAGTACCTGTGTAATGGGGCAGATGAAGTTGGTCTGACTTTGGGTCACAATCATGTCTTCATCAACTCCTTCTGTTCCATCAGCCTCTCTGTCTGCTTGCAGACCGTCTAGAGGAGAGAAGGGAAGTGGCTGAGCCTGCCTGGTCTGACACTGAGCCAGGGACAGGAAGGAATGCAAGGAAGGAGGCTAACAGCTTCTCAGGGTCAGTTTGGCGCGAGCCCCCGGGCTGGGCACTTTGATGCATTTTAACTCTTCTGCTCTTAAAAGAATCCTGCAGGGTGGGTCAGATTCTGCCCATTTTTGAGAAGGAAACAGACTCACCAGAGTAAAATAACTTTTTCAAAGCTACAGAGAATTAGTTTGTGAGGGAGTGCCGTCCAGGAAGCAAGAGTGTGGCTTGGGAGGCAGAAGGACCTCGTTATCTCTTCTCCTTTCAGCTGTGAGGCCTCAGGCTAGCAAGGGCTTTGTTAAAGCCTCTACTTTATAGCTTTGTTGCAAAGATTAAAAAAGATGAAGCAAGTACAGCTCCTGGCACAAGGAAATGTTCAAAAATGCTAATTACTGTGAGGCAGTGCAGCGTTTGGTCTTAGAATTCTTCTACACTTTTAGATATTATTGAGGACCCCAATGAATTTATTAAATGTAAGTTATATTCATCAATATTTTCCATATTATGCATTAAGACTGAGGAATTAAAAAAATATGTATTTATTAGTTCAACTCCATTACGTGTTAACATAAATGACATTTTAAAAATTAAAAGTAATTATAGGGGCCGGCCCCATGGCCAAGTGGGTTACGTTCATGTGCTCTGCTTTGGCGGCTTAGGGTCTCACCGGTTCAGATCCTGGGCACGGACATGGCACTGCTCGTCAGGCCATGCTGAGGTGGCGTCCTACATAGCACAACCAGAAGGACCTACAACTAGAATATACAACTATGTACTTGGGGGCTTTGAGGAAGAAGAAGAAGAAAAAAAGAAGATTGGCAACAGATATTAGCTCAGGTGTCAATCTTAAAAAAAAAAAGAAAAAAAGAGAAATTTGTTTCCGTAAAAAAAAAAAAGTAATTATATTTTCCAGAAGAAAAAAACAAAGTTAGAGATAAGAGTGGTATTGTTTTACATTTTTGAAGGTATCTTTAACGTTGGGCTTAATAGATGACAGGTGGATTTTGATATCTATATATGCCCCCAGTCCCTCATGATATCATATCATGGAGCCTCTGGAAAAATTCACTTATGAAAAGAAAGAGAGTGAAAAAGGCAAATGATATCTCAGGTTTTTTTGGGCTTTTTTTTTTGAGGAAGATTAGCCCTCAGCTAACATCTGCCGCCAATCCTCCTCTTTTTTTTTTTTTTTGACTTTTCAGGTCTTTATTTGTGAATCTCTATGCATTGGTTTACAAAAAGATACAGCATTTCCCAAACATACTGCATCTTAGAGCACTTTTATTTCCCAACTCAAGAAAGCATATGGAATCTCTAGGTCCATCTACTGGTTTACAAAAATGCAGTGGATAAGGAACATGTTAAATGACACCAGGAGGCTTCAATCAATCAGCCATATCCAGAATCTGAGAGAAATTCTACAAGATACAGTCATGAGCTATACAATGTTTCAGTCAATGCGGGACCGCATATGCAACGGTGATCGCATGAGATTATAATGGAGCTGAAAAACTTCTATCACCTAGTGACAGCGTAGCCGTGGTAAGGCGGTAATACGAAACATTGCTCACATGTTTGTGGTGATGCTGGTGTAAACAAACCTACTGTGCTGCCAGTCATATAAAAGTATAGCACACATGATTAGGTACAGTACATAATACTTGATAATAAATGACTACGTTCCTGGTTTATGTCGGTCCTACGCTATATTTTTTATCATTATTTTAGAGCGTACTCTTTCTACTTATCAAAAAAAGTTTACTGTAAAACTACGTCATATTATGCCAGCAGCAGCCTCATGCATCTCCTGTTTACCGTGTCTCTTTTTTTAAAAAAATTTTTATTGAGTTGTTGATAGGTTACAATCTTGTGAAATTTCAGTCGTACATTATTGTTTGTCAGTCGTGTTGTAGGTGCACCACTTCACCCTTTGTGCCCACCCCCCACCCCACCTTTCCCCTGGTGGCCACTAATCTGTTCTCTTTGTCTACATGTTTAAATTCCTCATGTGAGTGGAGTCATACAGAGATTGTCCTTCTCTAGCTGGCTTATTTCACTTAACATAATTCCCTCAAGGTCCATTCATGTTGTTGCAAATGGGACGATTTTGTTCTTTTTTACGGCTGAGTAGTATTCCATTGTGTATATATATATATATATATATATATATATACACACACACACCACATCTCTTTATCCAATCATCTGTTGATGGGCACTTAGGTTGCTTCCACGTCTTGGCTATTGCAAATAATGCTGCAATGAACATTGGGGTGCATGGGACTTTTGGAATTGCTGACTTCAAGTTCTTTGGATAGATACCCAGTAGTGGGATAGCTGGATCATATGGTAGTTCTATTTTTAATTTTTTGAGGAATCTCCATACTGTTTTCCATTGTGGCTGAACCAGTTTGCATTCCCACCAGCAGTGTATGAGGGTTCCTTTTTCTCCACAAGCTCTCCAACATTTGTTACTATTAGTTTTAGTTATTTTTGTCATTCTAATGAGTGTAAGGTGATATCTTAGTGTAGTTTTGATTTGCATTTCCCTGATGATCAGTGATGATGAACATCTTTTCATGTGCCTATTGGCCATCCATATATCTTCTTTGGAGAAATGTCTGTTCATGTGTCCTGCCCATTTTTTGATTGGGTTGTTTGATTTTTTGTTGTTGAGTTGTGTGAGTTCTTTATATATTATGGATATTAAGCCTTTGTCAGATGTATGACTTGAAAATATTTTTTCCCAGTTAGTGGGTTGTTTTTTTGTTTCAATCCTGTTTTCCCTTGCCTTGAAGAAGCTCTTTAGTCTGATGAAGTCCCATTTGTTTATTCTTTCTATTGTTTCCCTTGTCTGAGAAGACATGGTGTCCGAAAAGATCCTTTTAATACTGATGTCAAAGAGTGTACTGCCTACATTTCCTTTTAGAAGGCTTATGGTTTCAGGTCTCGCCTTTAGGTCTTTGATCCACTTTGAGTTTATTTTGGTGAATGGTGAGAAAGAATGGTCAATTTTCATTCTTTTACATGTGGCTTTCCAGTTTCCCCAGCACCATTTGTTGAAAAGACTTTCTTTTTTCCATTGTATGCCCTCAGCTCCTTTGTCAAAGATAAGCTGTCCATAGATGTGTGGTTTTACTTCTGGGCTTTCAATTCTGTTCCATTGATCTGTGCACCTGTTTTTGTACCAGTACCATGCTGTTTTGATTACTGTAGCTTTGTAGTATGTTTTGAAGTCAGGGATTGTGATGCCTCCAGTTTTGTTCTTCTTTCTCAGGACTGCTTTAGCAATTCGGGGTCTTTTGTTGCTCCATATGTCAAATGCTTTCTCTGCATCTATTGAGATGATCATGTGGTTTTTATTCCTCAATTTGTTGATGTGGTGTATCACGTTGATTGATTTGTGGCTGTTGAACCATCCCTGTGTCCCTGGTATGAATCCCACTTGATTATGATGTATGATTCTTTTGATGAATTGCCGAATTTGGGTTGTCAAAATTTTGTTGAGAATTTTTGCATCTATGTTCATCAGTGATATTGGCCTGTAGTTCTCTTTTTTGGTGCTGTCCTTGTCAGGCTTTGGTATCAGTGTGATGCTGGCCTCGTGGAATGTGTTTGGAAGTGTTCCATCCTCCCTAATTTTTTGGAATAGCTTGAAAAGGATAGGTATTAAATCCTCTCTGAAAGTTTGGTAGAATTCCCTAGGAAAACCATCTGGTCCTGGGGTTTTATTCTTTGGGATGCTTTTGATTGCCGTTTCAATCTCTTTCCTTGTGATTGGTCTGTTCAAATTGTCTGCTTCTTCTTGACTAAGCTTTGGGAGATTGTAGGAATCCAAGAATTTATCCATTTCCTCTAGGTTATCCATTTTGTTGGCATAGTTTTTCATAGTATTCTCTTATAATCCGTTGTATTTCTGTGGAGTCTGTTGTTATTTCTCCTGTTTCATTTCTGATTTTGTTTATTTGAGCTTTCTTCCTTTTTTTCTTTGTAAGTCTGGCTAGGGGTTTGTCAATTTTATTTATCTTCTCAAAGAACCAGCTCTTTGTTTCATTGATCCTTTCTACTGCCTTTTTTGTTTCAATACCATTTATTTCTGCTCTGATTTTTATTATTTCTCTCCTTCTGCTGACTTTGGGCTTTGTTTGTTGTTCTTTCTCTAATTCAGTTAGGTGTAGTTTAAGATTGCTTATCTGGGATTTTTCTTGTTTGTTAAGATGTGTCTGTATTGCGATGAATTTTCCTCTTAATATAGCTTTTGCTGTATCTCACATGAGTTGGTATGGCATGTTATCATTTTCATTTGTCTCCAGGTATTTTTTGATTTCTTCTTTAATTTCTTCAACGATCCATTGCTTGTTCAATAGCATATTGTTTAGTCTCCACATCCTTGTGCCTTTCTCAGCTTTTTTCTTTGATTAATTTCTAGCTTTATAGCATTAGGATCGGAGAAGATGCTTGTTATTATTTCAATTTTTGAAGTTTGTAGAGGCTTTGCCTTATTTCCCAACATATGGTCTGTCCTTGAGAATGTTCCATGCGCACTTGAGAAGAATGTGTATTCTGCTGTTTTTGGATGAAGTGTTCTATATATGTCTACTAAGTCCAATTGTTTTAGCTTTTCGTTTAGCTCCACTGTTTCCTTGTTGATTTCCTGTCTGGATGATCTGTCCATTGATGTGAGTGGTGTGTTGAGGTCCCCTACTATTATTGTGTTATTTTTGATATCTTCTTTTAGGTTTGTTAATAGTTGCTTTATGAACTTTGGTGCTCCTGTGCTGGGTACATAGATATTTATAAGCCTTATTTCTTCTTGATGAAGTGTCCCTTTGATCATTATATATTGGCCCTCTATGTCTCTCTTTACCTGCCTTATTTTGCAATCTGTTTTGTCTGACATAAGTCTTGCGACACCTGCTTTCTTTTGTTTGCTATTAGCTTGAAGTATTGTCTTCCACCCCTTCACTCTGAGCCTGTTTGTCCTCGGGGCTGAGGTGTGTTTCCTGGAGGCAACAAATTGTTGGATCTTGTTCTTTAATCCATTTTGCCACTCTATGTCTTTTTATTGGAGAGTTCAATCCGTTTACATTGAGGGTGATTATTGATGCATGAGGGCTTAATGCTGTCATTCTGTCACTTGTTATCCTGTTTTCTTGCGTTACCTTTGTTTCTCTTTCTGTGTGTTTTAGCCTACCCATTGACCTCTGCAATTTCTTATGCTGGGTTTCTTAGATTTTTCCTTATTTATGTTTTGTGTCTCTGTTCTGTTTTTTAGTTTAGTGGCTACCCTGAAGTTTGCATTCAGAATCTCGTGTATAATATAGTCCATTTTCTGGTGGTCTCTTACTTCCTTGGCCTAGACTGATTTAGTCCCTTTCCTCTTCCCCTCCTAAATTATTATTTTCTTCTCTTATTCCAACTCGTGTTGTGAGTTTGTGGTAATTTTTGGTCGAAATTCAGTTGTTCCTTTTGGTTGTAGTTTGGAGGGGAGAGAGCCCCGGGTGAGCTCACTCCGCCACGTTGCTGATGTCACCCCCCTCCAATCCTCCTCTGTTTGCTGAGGAAGACTGGCCGTGAGCTAACATCCATGCCCATCTTCCTCAACTTTATATGTGGGACACCTGCCACAGCATGGCTGGACAAGTGGTGCATAGGTCTGCACCTGGGATCTGAACCACTGAAGCCCAGGCTGCTGAAGCGGAATGTGCGCACTTAACTGCTGTGCCACCGGGCCAGCCCCTTAGTATTATTATGAAGATTGTTTTGACCTCATGAGTGCCCTCAGAGGCTCTGAGAGAACCCGAGGGGTCCCTGCCCCACACTTTGAGAACTGCTGAGTGAACGCGTGGTAGGGCTGGCTTTACATATAACTTAGTTGATTGTGAAATCTATGTGCCTGTCGTTACCCCACACTTGCCCCTCACTGAGGGAAAACAGATGCCAAGTGACTTCTGAATGGGCTGGTGAGAAAGTGGATCTCACCAGAAAGCCTTCTTTCTAGAGAAGGGAGACTTGCCATTTTGCACAGACATCAATCATCAGTAGCTCTTTAGACATGACTGTTGATGGTGCAGTCCTTCCTCATTCCTTCCCCCTCCCTCTCCCCTCCTTACTCTCTTCTCTCTTCCTTCTTTCATTTTGGCAAAATAATACAGACATTAAAATTGCTCTGTTGGGCCAGCCCTGGTGGCCTAGTGGTTAACTTTGGCGTGCTCTGCTTTGGCAGCCTGGGTTTGGATCCCGGGCAGAGACCTACAGCACTCATCTGTTAGTGGCCATGCTGTGGCAGTGGCCCACATAAAAAGAAAAAAAAAAGAAAGATTAGCAACAAAGGTTAGCTCAGGGTGAATTTTCCTCAGCAAAAAAATAAAAATAAATTCTTCTGCCTTTACTATGTGAGCAAAGCCTTTGTCTTAGGTTCAGATGGTTCTGTGTGTCTCAGTTCCTAGAAATGATGGCCCTGGCCTTCGGCCCTGGCCAGGTGGAGCGCCGTCCAGAAAAGCACTACTGTGGGCAGGAAAAGGGCCTCCAAGGACTTGTTCAAGGTCACTCAAGAAACTAATGGATTTTGCCCCTAATTACTCTGTTGTTTGTAGGGCTTTCACTTTCTTTCAGCAGATTAGTGCCATTTGTATGCCAGCTTGCTGTATTTTCTTAGAGAAATGTCCCCCAAACCAGCTCTCATTCCTTGAAGAAGGCAAGAGCAAAGACCTCAGAGCTTAGGACTTCCCAGGCAGAATATTTTTAACCACTGGCCATTAAGGTACAGTGCCTGGGGCAATCCAGCTTTTCAAGGGCCTATGAAAATGTCCGAGACCTTGAAAAATGTTTATTGGCTTCAAAGCAGGACAATTACAAAATTGAAATTAATAAAATGCTAAAGGTTTACAAAATGTGACGTTAAGTTAACTTCATTACTCACTGGTTTGTTAATCAAAAGTATTTCATTTGGAACCAATATACAGGCTAAATTTAGGGTTTTTTTTTTTTAAACTCAATAATTCCCAAGTATGCTAAGATCATTGCTGAGAAATTAATAGCTAATTCTAAGTTAAATGACTTGTAGCTGACTTATTTTCAAAGCAAAATTGTAAAAATATTTTTGAAAAATTTTGTCAGCAATAAAATTATATTTGATGTGGAGATTGCCATCTTTTAGTATATTTCATGTGATGTGGGGTAGGGCCTCTGCAATAATATTCCTCAGACCTATGAAGGGTTTTTGTGCTTCCTGGGACCTGTCTTTGGCATTCACAGGACAAGAGTCGGACTCCTAAGAGTCCTTTTATCAACCCAATGATTCCTCATGATAGCTTAGGAAAGCTGGACAGGTAAGGAGAAAAGTCAAGAAGCAGAGATGGGACTGGTCTGTCGCTCTGATTCACTTTCCACAGCCGCCTCCTATGGGCTGCTGCCACCCAGTTCTGATTGCGTGTTTGACAGTCAAAATAAAAGTATCTCTTTGTCTACTCTTACAGGGCTTCTTCTGAACTGAAGGCAGATTTCTGAGTGCATATGTTATACGGTGGAATTCACCGGAAAATCTGTTAGATGAATAACAGAGTTCAGCCGATGTGAAAGGCTGTGGGTTTGTTTTTTATTTTCTATTTTTAACTTTCAAAAGGTAGAGGAAGCAGGAAAGCGCAACTCAAATGCAATGCCAACCACCAGGGAAGGCTGAGTGGGGAACTTAGAAACTGTAGGTGGTTATCAACATCAGCGATCATGAAAGAAGAAGGTAACCAAAGTGAGACTGAGGAAGAAGGCCAACAGTGAGTAAGAGCCCCCAGACCAACAGTCTAAAAGAGAAGGAGTCTCGATAGCCAACCTTCTCTTGAGAGAGAACATTTCCTTACCCGAAACCGATATCTACAGAAAGTGATACTAACATTGGGATCCGGCACTGTGCTAACAAAAGGTCATATCTGGCAACAAATATCACTTACACTAACTTAGCTGACCCGAAGACGAGACGTTTTGATAAGCTCGACAGAAGTGGAGAGAAAAATATAGATCGCTTATTAGAATTGCAGAAGTTTCAAAACTGAAGTTATCTACCCTAGTTCTCTTATCTACCCAAGAAAATTGAGATCCAAAGACATTATAGGTTTTGTCCAAAGTCAGGCAGGGGTTCAGTAAATCAGTACATAGCTCTATTTTCTTGGCCTGGTGAATTGGAACACTAAAACCAGTGTATTGGTTCTGGGAGCACCCCCCTCCCCACAACCCCCCAGATTATTATTTTGTTAATAATAATGCCTCAAGTTTACTGAATGCTGCATAGCATCTACTATGGTAAGCACTTTATATACATTATTTCCCCACAAAATGGGGAACAACTCTATTGTTATTCTCATTGTAGAGACAAGAAAACTTAAACACCCACATATTTTTAAGGCAAAAGTAGCAAACGTCAGCATTATAATAAAGAAATAATGGATTAAATCAGTTTAAATTATTAAAGAGATGGCAGAAATTTTCCTGATTATAAATAGACAAATGAGAAATTTAGTCACTTTGTTTTCCTTACACATATTAAGGTATGTTGCTAAAAATATGCCGGCTGTCAACTACGGGCCAGATGGGCACATCTCAGACCCACACCCTACATCCATGCCTGGGCTCAGGGCCCCCACGGGATGTGCTGAGGATGGAGGCCTGGACAGGAACTAACATTTACAGAGCAGTGGGGGTCAGGGGCGGCAAAATGAGGGCAGGGGGTCAAAAGGTACAAACTTCCGATTATAAAATAAGTCAGTCATGGGGGTGTAATGTACAGCATGGTGACTGTAGTTAATAATAGCGTACTGTATATTTGAAGGTTGCTAAGACAGTAAATCTTAAAAGTTCTCATCACAAGCAAAAAAATTTGTAACTATGTGTGGTGATGGATGTTAACTAGACTTCTTGTGGTGATCACTTTGCAGTATATACAAATATCGAATTATGTTGTACACCTGAAACTAATATGTCAATTATATCTCAAAAAAAAATTGGAAAAAAAAATCTACAGAGCTCCCACAAGGGATGTAACAGAGTATGAGTTAGTAACTTGAATACCATTTTTTTGATATCACGAATTGAACATCAAAAGGAAAGAGAAACCCTGGAAATGCCTGAAGCAGTAATTAAGTGAATAATCAAGAATTTCCAGGGGCTGGCCCAGTGGCACAGCAGTTAAGTTCGCGCGTTCCACTTCAGTGGCCCAAAGTTCACTGGTTCAGATCCCGGGTGCGGACCTACGCACTGCTTGTCAAGCTGTGCTGTGGCAGGCATCCCACACATAAAGTAGAGGAAGATGGGCATGGATGTTAGCTCAGGGCCAGTCTTCCTCAGCAAAAATAAAAAAATTAAAAAAAATAAAAAATTTCCAAAAGTCTACAAATATTCCCTAGTGACGTAAAGTTGGAAGACAGTGAGGGCATTTATTGGACCCCAAGATGTGGGTTCATTGTTAGTCAGTTACGACTGTTAATGAGCAGCTAAATAGCTCTGCCTTCAGTCTTCCTCATTCCAGTCAACTCTTAGACCTGGCTGCTCAAGTCAAAGCTTTAGAATCACTCTTGATTACTCCTTTTCCTTCATTCCCCACAATCCAAACAACTAGCAAGTTCTGTTGGCTGGGTCTAAACTCTATTCCAAATCTAGCCCCTTCTCTCGTTTCCTAGTACATCTTAGTCCAAACTACTGTGGCCTCCTGCCCAGACCTCTGCAGTAGCCTCCTAATTCGAATCAGTGCTTTGACGAGGGCCACACCCCTCCCAGGCATGCTTCTTACAGTGGCCCACACAGCCAAGCTCTCTGAGCGGTCTCCCTCTCACCCACCATGCTTGAGTCATACCGATCTTTTCTCCATTTCTGGAACATGCTAAGCTCTCTCCAGTCTTTGGGCCTTTATGTTAACCTGCCTGGAGTGCTCTTCCCCCTGATCTTTGCTTGTCCTATCCCTTCTTGTCACTTTAAATGTCAGTTTAAATGTTCTCTCTTTGGAGAAGTCTTCTCTGATGTCCCATGCTAAAGAAGACACCCAAGCATCCTCTACACATTACTCTGCTGTGATCTCTGCACGTGAGCACTATCTGTAAGCGCTATTTTCTTGTCTCTCGCCTTTCTCCCTTCCCCACTCCCCTGTTCTCTTCCAGAAAGAAGGGACTTTGTTGCCTTGTTCACTGACGTTTCCTAGAGTCTCCAATGTCCCTGGCATGAAGTAGTAGGTGTTCAATAAACATCTGATCAGCAAAGTGCCACACTAAACAAGGCAGGAGTGGGCATATTTTTCACAAGGATATACTTAACATATTTGACAGATGTGGCAACACAAACACACACACCCTCACATAATGATGATTTTATGAGTTTTAGGCAAATAACAGAGAGGACTTCACTCTAACTTGGGGTACAGCCTTCGACCCTGAATTACATGTCAAAGGCAGGAAGTAAATATAAGTTTTCCAATTACAGTCGGCTGTGCGGTAATTACAAAGAAGAATCCAGACATGGTCTTGTGGTCAGAAAACACATTTGGGTCTGGCCACACACAGCCCTGGTATTAGTCACTTGTCTGTCTTTGGGCAACCCAAATTTGGCTACCCGTTAGAAAGTTTCATGCCAGTTGGGAATAAAAGTTGATTGCTATGTGCTTTTTCAATTAAGGCTGAACATTTTTCTAAAAGCACTTTTCTCTTGAAAGTAAGCGGCATATGAGGAAAATACTTTACAAATACTTGTTGCCTGCTTGCAATGCTCACTGGACTGCCTAGATTATTTTACTTTCCCTATTCCAGGACAGCATATTTGGAGAGGCTGAGCTGGGGCACATGATTTTAGGGCCTCCCTAATGTGCAAAAGATCGCTGATTCCAAGTTTGAAACTCCACAGTTATAGTGTGTGTGCATATGCGTCTGTGCCCACACCGGACTTGTTTTTCCTACCCAGTAACCCACAGCTGAAGCTTCCAATCATCCTACCTGTGAACTTAGACATATCTCACACTTTAAGTGGAAAAAGAGGTATGTCAGTAGGCTCAGTCCCTTTGGCTTGGAATTAAGAGCCCAGAGTTTGTGTGTGTGTGTTGCTTGGAGGTCTGCTCTATGGTACCGTTTGTTGGGTGTCCAGCTTTGTATCTCAGTTTCTTCCTGGGACTAGTGGCCTATCTTGAATGCTAGCTGTTTGGCCGGGCCAAGTTGCCAATGAGGGAAGTGAATCCTAGTTTTCAATACTCTCTGGCATGGGCTAACACTCTTCTGTGTGTGAACACCTTTTGCAGAATTAAGATGCAGATCGCATGTAGATAGAGACTACAGAATTAAAGATTTCGTATATTTTATAACCTTCATAGGATGGCAAAATTCAACAAACATATTTTCAACAAAATTACTCAGCCAAGATGGAATGAATTAATACAGTGCAATCGAAACAATGGCTAGAACATAATAAGGATCCAATAAATGTTACTTATCATGTATATGTATGTTTTTTTACTATCATCAACAGAACATACTTATAGAATTGTAAATTGTTACAGCTATTATTATTTTTACCACGACTATCTGCCAGGCACTATGCTTGGCATTGGCGAAAACAGCCCTGGATCTCAGGGAGCTCAGTCACATACGGCAGACACACAATGCAAAGCAGTATTGTGAGGGTTATGCTCATACAAGATACTGCGGAAAGAAGCTCCCAGGAGAGAAGAGGGTCGGCCTTTCCAAGGAACTGAAATCTGATCCGTGTCAATGAGGAGGATCCTCTAACCCACATTTTCTGATACAAGTCTGTCGCCCCCTTAAAGGTGAGCATTTCATTCATAGCGCAACATTCTCATCAATGTTCTTCCTTCCTCTCTTAGCTATAATCTAGCTTCATCTCAGATTCTATGTATTCAGAGAAGCTATCTCTGTGCGGTCCAACACAATCCAACCCAATGCAACTCAATCCAATCCAGTCCAACCTAACCCAACCCCTACAGCCAACCTCCTTTCTTTGAAATTCCATAACACCTGCTGGCTATACCATGCTCTTTTGGCTTAAACTTCCTCATTATTCAATTGTTTCATGTGGATGGAACTTCTGTACCAGGCAGACTGAAAGCTCCTTGAGGACAAAGCACTCTGTGTTCAGGTCAAGCCAACTCAACTCAAGTTGCATTTGTGGAACACCTGCCCTGTGCCAAACACTACAAAAATGCCAGGTATGGATACGAAGAGGACTAAGATAGGGTATGGTAGGAGAGACAGACACAAATACATTCTGTGCAATGAGTGAAATAATACATGGGTTTTGTACAAAACAAAAGTAACCTAGAGGATCTCTGAAGATGGGGGAGGAATCAAGGCGAACCTCTTAGGAAAGGGAAGACTAAGCCGGGCTCTCTAGGGAGGTTGATAAGGGAGGACATTCAGGCAGTGAGGATTATAGTATTTAGGAACACGGGCTCTGGAAACAGCCTGCCTGGGTTTAAATCCTGGTTCCATCACTTTATTAGTGAGGTGCTCTTGGGCGAGTTACTTTACCTTTCTTTGCCTCAATTTTCTCGCTGTAAAATGGAGCTAATAATAGTATCTGCTTCATAGAGCTGTATGAGAATTAAATGAGTTAATGGATGAGAAGTTCTTAGAAGGGTGCCTAGCAAATAGCAAGTGATCAATAAAAATTGTTATGATTATTAATATTCTTACTCAGAATTCCCACAGAGCATAGAGCGGGCACCTGCAATATTATGCTCAATTAAATAAAAATCATGTGTTATGGAAGCACCTAGAGAGAAACCACAAGATAGCCGACCCAGGGTTCTAAATGGGATGAGGGCTTCCATGCCCCAGGGCAGAGCGAGGCCTAAATTAGCCCCTGTGTAGCTAGCTGACACAGCACTCTCAACATCTTCAATTTGCTGTCCACTTTCACTTCCAGGTTCTCTCGACACATTCCTCTGAAGATCTTGAAAGTAAACTGAACGAAGAGTTTCAGATTATTTGCTCCAAATGAGCTGACATTTTATTAAGATGTACCCTTTCACATTATCATGCCCTTGTTAATTTATCTACTGTCATTTTAGACAAGTCTTCTGTCCTTGGCTGACATCATGTGTTAATTTGCCTCTACTTATTTAAATACTACCAAAATGTCATATGTCAAAACATGAGGGTTTTAAAATAATCAAAACTCAGTGCATTCTACTGGTGGGACAAAAACCAATCAGTTGAGATCTGGTCATGTTACAACATACAATATCCATTTCAAGCCAATAATTATTGAAAATATCCCCTAACTCAGTACTTGCATTTAACACTTCTTATAAGAGAAGGTTTAATGGCCATCGGTAGGTTACCAAGCAAAAGCAGGAAATCTAATGAACACATTCTATTTCTTTGTTGTGGGCAATCAGCTAGAAAACTGCATGAAAGCAAAACTCTGATTAGCCAGCACTGAGAAGGTCTATGACTCTCCATTATTTAGATCCACAGTAGAGTATGAAGCATACAAAGACCAGAAGGTGAGAAATCCCATTTGGGCTCATCTTACATTTCTTATTTTAGAGGGCTGTAAATACCACCCATACACATACCCAAGACAGTATATGCAACTTGTTCCTATACCCCGTCCAAACTCTGTCTTTAAACCATCTTGACTCTGTCTCCTCCTCTTCATTCTCACTGCTGCTGTCCAAATTCCAGTCCCCAACATTTCCTATTTAGGATATTGCAGAAAGTTCTTTACTCATCTCTCTGCCTTAGTCTCTCCCCAGTCTACTCTTCCTACTATAGCTAGTCATCTTTCTAAAAGCATGGCTCCTAAGCATGACAACAAGACTTTTCACTAGTTGGCCCAGAGCATCTTCATCTCTTATGCTACCCACTTCATCCCATCTCCCATCTCCATCCCAAACGAATTACAGCTCACCACACTGCCATGCTGTACTGCACCTCTGCTAGCCCTTCACTTAGCAATCTCTGACGATCCCTCAAGACTCAACCCAACTATATCCCCTCTGAAGTCCCCAAGCAGAGGTGATTCGTCCTCCAGCCTCCAGAGTATCTTTTGTACATGCTGTAATCATTTGTTTACTTCTCTATCTTCCCTACCAGACTGTGAATTCCTTAAGGGAAGGAAATGTCTTATTTATCTTCAGATTCTCAGTGAGCCAGGCAAAGTACAGGAACTTAATAAATATTCATTGAATGAATGGCTGCTGAAATAAGAGGATGCTCTGAATATTGTTATGTATAAATTGACTGTGATAATAAGATGAAACAGTGAAGAACACTGTTTTGAATGCCAATATTTTAGATGAAGACAACCTGTCCTTGATCGAACTACTAATTTTCCAGAAAGGGAGCCATATTACATTGCCTTGGTCATATCACTGCATTCTCTGTTTCACTTCGGTGCAACAGCAAATCACCAAAAAGCAAAATGACAGAGGTCATATTCCAAGAAATAAATGATTCCACATTATGTCTTCATATCATTTCTGATTCTATTCCCTTGCCCCAAACCAGCTATGTCCACAGGAGAGTAGAATGATAATCAGTTATCAAAAATGTGTAAGTTATTTTAAGTTTGTTGAGTTTACCCAGGGAGGGCAGAGTGTATACGCAGTAACATTCAAGCACAGCAGTTTTCATAACAGACAAACGCTGGGGAAATTTATATATCTGACAGTCTGAGAACCTAAGTGAACGGTAGCTTTACCACTCCAAAAATCTGAAAGATACTGAAAATAATCCTTAACCTCAGAAAATGCTTATGCTGTAACATGAGGTAAAAAAAATGAAATTAAAACTGTATATGTAGTATGATTAATTAATCTTAATAAATGGCATATTGAAAAAGGACTGAAAGAAAATATGATGAAATATTGCAGTCCATCGTGTCCATATAACTATCGTCCAGTGAACCAGTGGTAGGGGAATCAAGGAACATTTCCAAGATTTCTGAAGAATAATTATTTAGCTTGCGCTTTTTATATCTAGTACTGTTCATGAGACCAAGTAATATTTATGAGGTAAGAGGACTGATGGCAATGGGAATGGACGGATTTGTTCATTCAGTTTGTCAAACTGAAACAAATTATGAAATCAAGTCCAGAGATCACAATATTAAAAAAAGGAACTTTACAATTTATAATTGCTCAACTTTAAAACTGCAACGTTTCAATTCTCAATAAGACACGGGCTGTGACACCACTTCAATCCCTGAGATTGTCAGATGTGTTATCTGAACGACAGCTGGAATATTTGAAACTTATCTGCTCCCTTACAAAGTAATACGCCACAATTTAATTTATATAATATTTTCTCTTCCATCTCCCCTAATTTTGGAGCCCTAGATAAAATAATAATGAAATACCTGTAGAATGCAAGACTTTAATAACAGAATAAAGCTAGCCTTATTATCACATTTTGTTTTGTAAAACTTCTCAAAGTAAATGATAAATTTTAATCCTCAGAGCATAAAAGGTACAGAGCCCCTGAAAACGTCCATTTTGGGGTAAAGCGCAGCGAAGAGGGAAGTACTTGTATTACTAAGTGAGGGCAGACAGTGGTAGAGCTGGTCACGACATTTGTCAGCGCTCACTGCTGTCCTGAGCTTGTCATGACCAACGCACATTCCCTCCCACAGACCCCGAGTTGTCATCAAATATCTTACTCCATAGGATTTACTCAGCACGGTCATTACAAAATGTCACAGGATCTTGGTATTGACTAAACATGCTTACTTTTCCTTTTTTACGTGCATTTGATAAAGAGTATCAAGACTTATTTTTGATCCATTTAGAAATTCTTCTTTATAGTGGCACAACATAGTCACGTTAAAAAAAGAAAGAAAGAAAAAGAACAATCCCCAAAGTGTGTTTAATATGGAAGGAATTAAAAAAGGTCAGAGCCTGAGGGTTCAAATCTAGTGAGGCTTAACAATCCTGTCAGCAATAATGTCAGCGAAGCCACCCAAAGTGTAGCTGAGCTCCGCAGCCTGCAGAGTGCTCAGAGCCAGGCCGGGCAGGGCTCCCCGAACCTCCGAGAGTAATGAATCCATGGAGGCTCTGGTCAGCCTTGACATCTGCTTCCAGTTTTCAGGGTCTTGTCTGAAGTTAGCCTAACAAGAAAACATACCAAAAAAGCCCCTGCCAACTGGAAGGAAGAAGTAAAATGAGAGAGGGTGAGGGAGAGAGAAAGGGAGAAAAAGAGGAGGAAGAGGAAGAGGAGGAAGGAGGGAGGGAGGGAAGGAGAGGGAGTGAGAAAGAAAGAAGAAAGGAAGGAAGGAGCTAAGGGATGTGGGAAATCTTCAGTACCACAGAGCCCAAGGAAAGGCATCACCGATTACACACCCTGAACCAAGCCCTTGTCTCTAAGCCTTCCTTCCTCTCCCCGACCCCTTCCTCCTCTACTTTCCACCCTCTTCAAAACCTTCCCCACATGCGAAGGAAGACACATGACTTCAAAATCAGGATCAGCTTAGGACATAGCTCTTGTGAATGTGTACAATAGATCTGAGTCATTTGTTCATTTTGTAAACATGAAGAAATCACACTTTTAAAACTTCCTCCTTCATGGCATTCACAGCACTAGACAATATGCTTAGCATGGAACATTTACTCTTTTCCTTATCCACACTCAAAGGTGTCAAGAGGACAGATTTTCTTTCTCATTGAAAGCTCACAGATTCCAGGGCAGGTGACAATTAAGAGGGAACACGATAGGGAGGCAGAGGTGGGACTGACAGTGGCTATGATGTCTACAAGCCTAGACTGGGCCACAAAGAAAGGCAGAGAACTGAGGAGCAGCCCAGGAAAGTATTCTACCAAGGCCACTGCCTTCCTCTGGGAGATCTTCCCACTCAGGGGTCCCCCAAACCCCCATCCCAGGCACTGAACTCATCGTCAGTAATTATCTGTTAATGCCACCGTCTCCTCCACTAATCTGTAAACACTCAAGGACAGGGATCACTGTTGTTCATCCCTATCTCCCTAGTACATGGTGCCTGGCAGGGGCTTGGTGTCAGTACACGGAATCTAATCTTAAGGGGTCTTTGGTGGCTTAAAAATTGTCCTGTTCACTCCCTAGCTCTTCTGCAGAAAAGGGACCCAGGGAAGAGTTCTGCAAGGAATGGACTTCAGGAGGGTGGGTGAGTCTAGACGTAGGCACCACTGGGCTCTACCACAAATAGGAAGGTAGGTGTTAAACTTCCTGCAAGCTATCACTCTTCTTCCCGTCTATTTCACTAGCATACAGTGAAGATGAGATAAAGTGTTTTGCCTTCATTAGAGGAAAAAACCTAATAAATATATCAAGGTGGTAACAAAAATGTCCTGAGTAAGGAGAACCCTAGAGACAGTTTCTGAGAGGGCAAAGCAGGGTGGCTGCTGATCCTGTTTTGCATTTTCAAAGCCTATGGGGGCCCAAGTCCTCGCTCTCTGGCGTGCAGTCTACAGACAGGCACGCGCGCCAGAAGGCGGCACTGATGTCAGCGAAAGAACAGACTGGTAAGGAGGGACCAAGTAAGGAAGGAGAAAAAGAGAGAAGGAACAAGGCTCTCAGAACTTGCTTTACAAACTCTATAGGAAAATAAAAAAGTCTCACATAACCACCTTTCTGAGCTTATAATGAGGATGATGTTGTTGGGACCCGGCCACGATCTCCAGCCTGGAGCGTGGATCCGAATCTAGACCACTTGGTAAGTAGCAAGATGGCACCAAATAATTAGCAGACATCCCCTAGCACTGCAGAAGGACAAGGCTGTCCTACAGCTCTCCAATTTCTCTGACTATAATTCTCTTCCTTAGCTAAAAATTCTCTTAAGACAAAAGAAAAGCATGGTGAGGCAACTGGTCAGGCGATTGGAGACGCCTCTGTCTCACTTTAAGGCCCCCAACCACAGGCCCAGTGAGGGAAAAGGAAGCAGGGAATTCAAGAGTGAATAAAGGAGGCAGGCTAAAAACACACGACGCGTGAACATCAAGGAGGTAGAGAAATTATGTCGGGGAGGTATTAGCACACTAATTATAGGGGATCATAATTAGGACCAACGGAGTGAAATTAAGGAAAGGAAAATTTTAATCACCAGGAAAAATGTTGTTGGACCCATTGTGAGGGAGAGATGAGTTTCTCATAATCTTTACACAGACTGAAGCCCATTCATCTTCACAGAGTTGGTTCAAAATGAGGCAGAAATTATTTAAAGAGGATTTTATTTTTGTTACCAAAAGTAGACTAGGTTACTCGATGACACACAGAGGCCTCTTGTATCTAATTTTATCATTCTGTTCTCTATTCTAAATTAAACTGTAAAGTAGCTAATGATAAAAGAGCCTATGACTATTTCATTCCAGAATTATGATTCAATATCTAAGATCAAAACCAGCAAAGTGAGAACAAGTAAAAAGAATGAAATACAGTCAAACGTGCTTCAGTTTACAACAGATTTATAGATGTGAGCCAACTAAAAAGGAATCCTAAAAATAGGACTTGTTTTCTAGAACTAAGTCAGTTACTTTATTTTTCAGAATTAAGACAAAGATGGCAACTAAATTTAATTAATCATTGTCAGTAAACAGTAAAGAGCATTAGCTTCAAATTTTAACCTAGTTTCACACTGACAGTCTAGTAGCATTCTCACAGCTGTTGGATAATTGGAACTTGTAGCCCTAAATATTCTTAAACTTCATGTTGTATTAAAAGACTACAGTGTTGGAGGCTTATGGTTTCCTAGGATCAGGAATAAAATTTAAAGAAAATATGTTTTCTCTTCCTCATTTAGGAGCCCAAGGTATGAGTCAAGCAACTTTCATTTAGTAAATGTCTGCTGATCACCACTATTTCCTCGGCAAAGAGGATGCAAAGCCCAGAGGCTGAAATAGACAAGCAAACCCATGACTATAGCCTGTCATGCTGAGCACCAGGGAGAGACGAGCTTAGGCCATGGGAGCTCACGGGGGGCTTCTAAGAATGACTGCAGGAGGGACAGTGATGCTGGGAGGAAAAGAAGGTAAGATGAGCAAAGGCAAAAACGTGAAGGAAAGTACGCTTACCACTCCATTGCTCTCAGCAGAGGGGTTTAAGAGCAGCAACTTGGACAGCACGTACAAATAGCCAATGACATATGTTACAACAAATTAAGCAATAGCAGCATGTGAAAATGAGGTTTTCTGATATGACTTGATATTTTCCCAGTATTACTATTACTTAAATGCCTCCTAAAATGTAAGCCACAAGGAGCTTGTCTGCCTGCTTCCTCGTCCACCCACCACCATTAACTGAGGGTCTATCATGCTTGGTGGGCCCCGTGGACACCAAGATCGGTAAGGCAGGGCAGAATCCCTGACCTAAAGGACTCACTGGCTAGTGTTGGGACAGAAAGTGCCATTAAAAGACAGTGGGATAAGTTCTGTGAGCTTCAGCAGTGGGCTCCAGAGAAGAAAGGCCATTCCAAGCAGGGAAGGGAGCTCCTGCGAGGGCCACAGGCAAGAGACATCCAAGTGTTTGGCTCAGGAACGCTGGGGGAGAGGAAGCTGGCAGTGGACGGGACACAAGGCAGACCTGGATGACACCAGACACTGCTAATCAGTGGCCCTTCCACAGCAGCAAGGTGTCAGGGCACTTGTTAAAATGTATGCTCTCCATATGTGAATTATAAACACATAATAGTTTTGACAAGATTTCTCAGGGTAAGTCATATCTTGTGATGAGGTACTGTGTGCTCTCCCCAGCTTGTCCGCTCATCCTTGCCCTTCATGTCAATTGTAAATTCAGGGCTAGAGGTATAAATAAGTTTTCAGAGACTCCTTTTATTAAAAACCTTTGGTCTGATTTCAGATCCTAAGATGTCTTAAGCACTGTGATGGCCTGATTCAGTCCTTATCAAAAAACCTTTTCCATAAACATCCCATTTCATCATACGTACCGTATTTATTTCTCCTGTAGTAAATTTCATTTTGAATCCTACTACTGACAGGCACTGTAGTTTGAAAGGATAGAGAGCCTGAAGGCAGATTCAAAAGTAAAGTTTAAAACACTCAGGGTTTTATAACGCAGGCTTTCGTCTCATACAACATTAACTATATAATTGCTAACTTGATTTTTCTTTTCTTCTCTGTATTGCTCCTGAGGTTCCAATGAAACATTAGCTCCATGGCTAATGAAATTCAGAAAAGGACTATTGGTTTTTTTAACGCAATAGATGCCTGCACACTGCTGTCAGAACAAATAAGATTCGTTACTCCTGGTGCTGGCCCCGTGGCCGAGTGGTTAAGTTCTCGTGCTCTGCTGCAGGCGGCCCAGTGTTTCGTCAGTTCCAATCCTGGGCGCGGACATGGCACTGCTCATCAAACCATGCTGAGGCAGAGTCCCACATGCCACAACTAGAAGGACCCACAACTAAGAATACACAACTATGTACCGGGGGGCTTTGGGGAGAAAAAGGAAAAAAATAAAACATAAAAAAAAAAAAAAAAAAAGATTCGTTGCTCCTAAGTGCAAAAAGGACACAGTTTCCAAAGGAGAAGTGAGAAGAAAATTCGAGCAAAGGGGACTTTGGCAAATCTGGTAGGAAGAACCTTTTGTCTTCTGTTGATCTGACGTATGAGAAATATTTTCAAGAGCTTTTATATAAAAGGCAATTTTTTTCCAACTAACATCTAGGGTCAAAAAACACGGTGCCTTCAAGTTAACTGTTTGACAATTAGAAGAAACTAGTCCTTTGGTGGAAAATGCACCGTAATGATGAAGTTCTCAGCTCTGCCACCTGTCAGCTAGGTGACCTGGGAGGTGGAGCCACTTACGCTTTCCTTCTTGACCTTGTACCTTCTCCAACCTAAGAAAAAAGGGATGAGAATAGGAAGGAGGGTAGACTCTATAGTCTCAAAAACCCATTCCAGTTTTAAATCCTTTATCCTTACAATCATTATCGAGATTTTACTGTGAGAGGAATCAGACTACCTTAAAAACAAACATAGGTTTTCATGAATATTTACGCAGTCAACTCAAATCACTCCTCATACTGATTTCAAGGCAAACTCGTTGCCTTCAAGTCAACCTATTTGCAAACCAAACTTGCGCAACATCCTAATTTATGTTACAGAAATAAACGGCTCTTAGTAACCTAGCAAATAAAATTTGGATTTCAAGTGATGAAAACATGTTTCACTATGACCAATATTAAGCATAAATTGAGCAATAGAGATGGTTACCCAAGTATAGCAGGTAGGTGCAATATGGTTACTACGAACATTTTGAAAATTGTATTCAGGAAGCCTTATAATCACAGCATTATTTTACAAGAGTTAATGGACTACAAAGAAGAATTATGTTCAGACCTGTCATATACTTGTAGGGGGAACAGGGTTGCAAGTAAGCAACAATAACAGAAATTAAATCAGTGGCTGGAATACATTTTCCCAGTGGATGAAACAGACTTCCTACTGTGCCATAGACACCTACCCTTTTTTTTTTTTTTTTTGCTGAGGAAGATTTGCCCTAAGCTAACATCTGTGCCCATCCTCCTCTATTTTTTTGTATGTGGGACACCCCCATAGTGCAGCTGGTGAATGGAGTAGGTCTGCACCAGGGATTGGAACCTGCGAACCTGGACAGTCAAAGGGGAGCCAGCAGAATTTTAACCACCGGGCAGCGGGGCTGGACCCAACACCTACCTCCTTTTAAAGCAAAACATTTGCCCATTCTTTTCATACTTCAAGTCAACAAAAACCTCATATAGACTAACCCGATTTTTCCAAATTATAATTATTTTTTCAAAGACTTCTACCAACTAGTTCCAATTCACACAAACCCATAATCTCACAGGCATTAAGTAGCCCATCAATTGTTGAAAAGGGCAAGAAGATCAGACCTGAGACATTATTGAACATAGATGGCCAAATCATGTATTAGCTGGGAGAGAGGATTCCCGTATCTTCCAGATGTCTTGCTGGTATGAATGACTATGTTGCCAACAGGAAAATCAGTTTGAAAATGTGAAAACCACCCACTGGAGCCAGTATTTTTCTTGTAACTATTATTTGAAGATGCACCAACCTGGAAGCCCAACCTATTCCTTTGTAGGCTAAAATGTGGCTTACAAAGAATTTTCAAACAAGGAATTCACATTCCCCAAAAGAGCTAGTTAGAGGCAGCTAATATTTAATCCTCCACGTTCCAGTCAGTGAAATGCCACACAGAGCAAATCAAACTGTGAACGTGGCCATGTGAATTTCCTTGTGGTCAACTGCTCTCATTTCTACTCTGCAACAGTTGCACTCAACAAGACCACCAGCATCCTCATTGCTTCTCAGAATCTGTTCTGTTCCTCATCATCTTTTCATAGCTTCCAACTCTGCACATAATCAGCATCCCTCTTGCCCCATCTCAACTTCTGACTGAGGCAGTGTGGCCGTGTGGAAGGAGCACGGGGTTCAGAGTCAGATCCAGGTGAATCCTGCCTCCCCTAGCTGTCTGATCTCAGGCAAGTCACCACCTCTCAGACCCTCAGTTTTCTCATGTGTAAAATGGGATAAGTTACCTGGCAGGACTGTTGTGAGGATTAAGTATTTAACTGAGTACCTAACTTAATTTGAGTAACTGATTACTTAATGTACTCAGCACATAATAAAGCACTCAAAAGGTTTTCTTTCTTTCCCTTCCCTTGGATTCCAGGACACTGGATGTGTCTGCTTTTGTTTTCTCCTTCCATTCTGTCTTTCCTGTCTTCTTCAAAACCCTTTCAATGATCCATTCCTACTGACACTGGGGTCCTGCTAGGCTTAACTTTCCCTATTCTTTTCCCCATTACAAGGTGCTGTGTGATAACATATTGCCTCTCCTGGTTTGTCATTTTCCTGGTCCTGTCTATTCATTTCCTTATTATAACGTCTCAGTACAGTGCCATATGCACACAGGGCCATAAATGATGTTTTCTGAGGATCTATCTTACCCAATACCACTATATTATCTGTTTAGATGACACATCAACCTACCTAACCACTTTGAACTTTTCCCTTTGGTCAAGCAATGCCTGGTTCTGAATCTTAAACACACTAAATCATCAGTAACTCTTACTACATACGATATATGCTTATCTTTCTTCTGTGATCCTTCCTCTTTTCATTCTCACTGGGTCACGTCACCACGTCAATGATCTGCCAAATAATCTCTAGTCATTTTCCATTTGTCCTTTCTGGAGCATAATTCAGGCTACTGTAAGAGGTTATGTTGGTTCCCCCCCACCCCACCAATCCTGTGCAATATTCCCCCATTTTGCTCCTTTCTTTGTTTATAGACAAAAATGGAAAATTTTAATTATCTCCTGGCTGGCTATCTACACCTTTCCTCCCAATATTCTCAGAAAGGCCTCATGAAAGGAGAGGACACAGGCTTAAATACTGTCTCCCTCAGGACCTCTGTGTTTTTGAGCAAGTTACCCAATCTTCCTGGGTGGGTTTTCTCACCTGCAAATGGGGAAACAACACCTGTCTGACGATAAAAACATTTTAGGTAAAACGCTAAACACGAGGCTTGGCACATGAGAGCTGTCAAGAAATGGGGCAAAGATGTTTCTTAACCCTCCACAACTGCTTCCCATCACCCAATCACGCCACCACAGTCCTTTCACTGGCAGTGATGTGGAGTGCCAGGGTCCTCCCGTAACTTCCCTCTGGTATAAAACATGCCCAGGAACCTCACCCACTGCTTCTCACCTTCTTCCTAGGTTGCCTCAAAGTATTTCAGAACCCTTTTTAGCCCAATCCTTCTCAAACATTCTCTGCCCACCACCCCTATGCCATATCCCAAGTTCTCAAGGCCTCATCTCAAGATGTCCTTGAGGTGTCAACTCCCAATAAAGCCTTTCCTGATTAAATATAACGGACATTGTTACTTTCCAACCCCTGAGAAACAATTCCGTTTGAGCACGGGGCGGTGGGAAGAACCCTGGTCGGATCAGGCCACTTGCTTCCAACTTGCTATGTGACCTGGGCTGAAGCACTTCACTCCTGCAAGCCAGGGAGGCAGACTGGATGTCTCCAAGCTCCTTCCAGGCTGGCAGATTAGATTCTCTGAATCCAATACACTGGGATCCCCGTCTTCTCTGCCTGTCAGTGTTGTTCTGTGGCTGTGTGAATAACCTCTGGGGCCCCCAGCCTCAGCACCCCTTCTCAAGGGCAGAGCCCCTTATCTGGGTAACTCACTCAGCACGGCCTGGAGCGCTGTGCTACAGACAGTGCTTCACGCGTGCACTGAGATGACAACCAGCAAAGCACCTCCAGTGAGGCACAGACAGCCGCCACTGGATGACTCAGACCTCTCTGCAAAATGGCTTAATTTAGCACCCTTTCAGTTGTCTGAAGAACAGACTCTGAGTAAAGAACGAAGTGAACTGAACACCCTTTAACTAATTTAACCTCACAATGGCCCTGTAGGGTCAGGAGTTTTTATCTCTATCACACAGATGAGAAAGTACAGACACAGACAGCTTCAGCCGCTTCTCCTGAGTCAACAGTGAACCCAGAGGCCTGGGGGAGTAGTGGAAAAAAACCCTGGATGGACCAGGAGGGGGATCTGAGTTCCAGGCAGGCCTCTGCCATTAACCACATGTGTGACCTCGGAGGAGGCACTTCTCGGGCCCTTTTTTCCTCATCTGGAAAACGGCCTTGAGCGGTGTTTCCTAAGCCTGGCAAGGTATCAGAACCAGAAGGAAAACAATATTAGAAACAAATCTAGATTCCCAGGTCCACTCTTGGAGATTCTCATTCTGTAGGTCTGGAGTAGGGCGCAGGACACTTTATTTTCTGTATGTGTTCCCATATGGAACAAAGGTCACTGGCAGTGATAAATGCCTATGACACTGGATTCACAGTTTAGGGTTCCATTCAGACAACTTTGTCTCTTCCAAGTTCCAAAACCCATTAGATTATCTTAGCCTTCTCGTTTTCTCTTGAGGAGAACTCACACTGGACGATTTCCAAGCATATTGCATGGTAGCTTACCACATGCATGAGAACCCAAAGAATTTTGAAATCGAAGGTTGGTTCATAAGACTCACAGGGTCAAATAAAGAGGTAAGCTTGTTTTGACAGAAATCCAAGCTAAAGTGCAGAGCTTCTCCTTGAGCAGGCTTCTTGTAACGAACACACAAGCTGAAGAGGAAAAGGGAAAGGCAGCAGGCTTGCTGTAGCAACACGCAAAGCTGCTTCTAAAAAGAAAGCCTGTGATACATCTGGATTTGCTTGCCTAAAGCTTAAAGATTCAGTGAAAGTCTTATTAACAAGGGAAGAACTAACCTTCGAATCTGTTCACTTTGTAAAAGGAGCACTCTTATCTAGCGAAGGTCTCCCACGCGTGCCAGGCTCCTCGCTAAAGCATTTCACAGACACCGCTCCATTTCATTGACACCACTCTAACACAAGTACTTTTATTCACATTTTACTGAAAACTGAAGTTCACAGGACTAGCCAAACCCAGGTATATTTGACTCCATAAACCATGCAATACTACAAACATGACCTTAATATCTAATGCACCTAAGGTTAAAATTTCTAGAACACGTAACATTGACTAGGAAGGCTCAGCAAATCTGTTAAATTTCTAAGAATCTATGAATTGGGGACAAAAATATGTCCTTTACAGAATTCTCAAATTTGCTTTACTTAGGGGAATTTGGACAAAGGGGAAACGGATAATACATATAATTTAGAAAATTTGAATCCAACTCCCATTTTTGGTATTGGTGTGCTTGTGTATGTGCCCTTGAAAAGCCAGTCTTCCTGTCTGTGGTCCCATATCAGCGGTGAGGATGACAGGAGGTACCAACATGGCAAAGATGATGTGAGCACTGAGTCCACAAAGCAGCTTTGATCTCTTTAGAGAAAGGTGCCAAGTAAATGAAATATGGGACTACTATTTGTCTTTGCCAAGACCAAAGCTGACTGAAGTTTATAAGCACCCTGGAGACCAGACTTCCTCCATTGCTCTCTCAAATTACTGAATTTTACCCCTGCAAACACGTTTGTGATTGCAAATAGTGGACTATCCTATCCACTGCAACTTGACTGCTGCTTGGAATTTGAAATATAGTAAGCTTGTCTTAAATCACTTGCAAGGGGATTTGGGTTCCCAAACAGTGAAGTCCCTTCTTACAACATGGTCTGATTTTGAAGGTAGACCCCCAAACTGTGCTATTATAAAGCATTAGTAGGAAAGCGTATACAAAGAACTCAGCTGTTTCCTGTTAAAAAGTAAAGAAGAAAATCAAATTTTTTTAAATTTCAGGAAGAAGAAAATTTATGGTTTTCATCTTTCACAGGCTGAGTTTTCCCACCCTATTTGAGGCTACACTGTCCCATTGCACAGCATTTGACATTTACACAGCATTTTACAATCTGTTTGTTATCTTATGTTCACAGGCACCCCATGAGGGAGGGCCCTGGGTACCGATAACCATTTCACAGGTGAGGGAACAGTCACAGGAGGTTAATGACTTGTTCGAAATTATGGGAAACCTTTCTTCCTTAATATATGACATTTTACCACCTCTTTCAGAGAGTGTACGCACAAACAGAAAAACCTAATGCATAATGGGAACACGTTGGGGTTTCTCTTTTAGTAGACTCAGGACTCCATTAAAACTGAAAGGAGCCTGTGGCCATCTAATCCACACCCTGAGCTTTACAGACCTCGAGTGCTCAGGCCTCAGGCTCTTTAGAGCCAGTGTCAGGATAACCCTGACTCATGTGGATCCAAGACCCACAGGTTGCCCATGTCAACTGCCCCTCCTTTTTGCGATGGGAAACTCTAAAGGGCTAGCTCCAAATCCCACTTTCTTTAGCATCTCGTATACATTCAAGGCTTAAGAAATGACTGTCATTAGATGTGGAATTAAATCTAGAGTCCTCCAGGTGCAAGCTTATCAGCCGGTCCATGACGTCCTCAAACCTTAGAGTAGATCTGTGTTTCTCTGAGGCGAGCTTTCCTCCCTGAGGTTTGAGATGGGAGGGCCATAGAGATTTCCAGTCTTCTTCACAGTGGGCCAAAAAGCTAATTCTGTGTTCCCCTAGCAAGAGAGCAGCTTCATTTCCATCCGTCTGAAAGCCACACGCTCCGCATACTTGAAGGTACCCATTTCCTCCCTTTCCTACCTCTTCATCCCTCCCCTTTCAGCTTACCCATTTTTGCCTCTGATTCTCACCCTCACTGGCCTAAAGCTCAGTGGTTCTAGGTGGTGGTGGTGGTTCTTTTGAAGGGGCCTGGAGAGAAATGGCAGTAACAACCATTCTTACTACTACTATCACCACCATCTACACCTACCATCTACTACCACCTACCACTACCACCAACCATTTTACTGAGCGCTCAATATGTTCCAGGCTCTGTGCTCAGTGAATTCTGCGTGAGTTAACCCAATTCACAGTGTCTCACTACAACCCTATGAGGCAGGTCACAAATATTATACCTGTTTTACAGATAAGAAAACTGAGGCACAGAGAAGTAAATTTGCTCAACATCACACAGCTACTAAGTTTGGTCCCAGAGGCCACACTCATTACCACTCTATACGCAATGGGGCCACAAGATAAAAAGGGCCTCCAGACTCCCAGGTTTGTCCAGGGGCATCGGAACATGTGTGTTGCTTGAGAATAAGATCATCTGGCAATGAGGCTCTCTATAAGCAAAGGCAGATGTCGATTCCAATAGAAATCAACATAAACACCTAACCCCGACTGTAAACAAAGCACTATATTTGTTCAAAAGGAAATGTTCCTGTTAACTAAATAGAAAGGAAACAGGATATCGAGAAACAATGGCAATTCAAAGGTTTTGTGGCAGCTTTGAAGGAAGAGCCAAGCTGATGCAGCCAGCCCTGCTCACAGCTGAGAGCTCCTGCATGGCGAGCTGCTGCGGGCCCCCAGACTGAAGGAACCTGGGCAGCAAGAGCAAGACTGCATCTGGTTTTAAACACTTCCAAGAACACCCTCATTACTGTCTTAATCTATTAAGAAAGGATGCCCTTCTGTGGAC
The DNA here is from genome assembly GCF_041296235.1 of Equus asinus. Lineage (NCBI taxonomy): Eukaryota > Metazoa > Chordata > Mammalia > Perissodactyla > Equidae > Equus > Equus asinus. The sequence continues at coordinate 69,876,677 of NC_091801.1, read as the reverse complement.
TGCGGTCAGGCTGGTCTCGCTCTACTTCACACTTGGTTTCCCAGGTGGGGGCGTCACTGAGGGATGAGGCCTACCTTGATGCTGCTGCAACAGGATTCAAGGGTGGTTTTCTCTGGATCTAAACTCACAGCTCAGTCTTGGGTGAGTATGGACAATGCTCCTCACATTTCTTTGGGCTGCAGACTGTTTGAGGGGACGGGTGAGATGTAGAGAAGGCACTGAGCTGGGGTCAGGAGGTCTGAAGGGTCCCACTGAAGCAGTAACCAGACATTTCCTCATCTTTGAGAGGATTGGGACTAGATGACCTGAAATGTTGTTTCTAATTATAACATTTTAAGATTATAACTCCCCTGCCACTAAAAGAAAGAAAGAAAGAAAACATCAGAAAATGGAAACCCAGCTGCCTGGAGTTAATGGAAAGTCTGACACTGCTTCTGATGAAACACGATGATGGATACCCTATCACTGATTCATGCCAGAAACCAAACAGTAAAGGTTGAGATTTTGTGCAGCAGCCTCTGAATCATATGGAGGATCCTCAAGACCACACTTTGAAAATCCCTGAGTTGGGCTCTCACGAGAGAACTACTCATCACCCACCTCTGGCTTGGCAACTAATCAAGTTCCCAAACCAGCAGGACTCAGCGTCCAGATTTCCTCCAATGAAAACATGTGTCAAGACACTCCTTGTGCTGGGCACAAAACTCAGTCCTGGCCCTCAAGGTGCTAAGGCAGTCATTTACACATTCATAGCTCTTCATGGGCTTTTACAGACATTTATTTTACTCTCTCTTCACTAGAAGTTGATGTGACGGCATGGGAATTGATCCTTCAGTGGGGAATACAGTTATTATACATAGCTCCAGCTCACCTTGCACTAATGCGTGATCTTATAAATGATTTAGGAATCTCTTCTAAGGACAGACGCATCTTGAAGGTTCCTAGAATTGGGTTTAGAACATGCCACTTGCAGACATGATTCTGACAGTTTCAATGTGATAACCAAAAAAAAATGATCAAAAGAATCTGTAGAAAAGGGTCTATGAGGAGTCTTTGGGTGATGTCTGCCTCTTAAAAGTGATTGTCCAAACTGAAAAAACGACTAATGCTATTTCCTCAAAAGTTAGTGTCACTAAAGCAAACACTTTTAAAAAATGTATTTCCTTGTGCTAGAAAACCTCACCCATAATTATGATAGCTCTCAAATACGGCAATCTTGGATTGAGGAGGAGCTCTTTAATACATACTAATCTCAAAAGATTCAAAGAGAGTTCCTAGATGTCCTATTCGTTAATCCATTCAGACCTTTTCAGAGACATGGAGAATCTTTGTAAACCCATTCATGATAATACCTATGATAATTAGTTACCTAATATGGTTTTGCCTTTAAATCCCTCAACAATTATATACGTATATTTTGTAGTTACTTATACCATCTTAAAGAAATGGGGTCCTTCAGGTCGAACATTCAATCTATAACATTGCTAAAGAAATCTTACTTTCAACACCTTTTATTTCCTTACATTCTGTGCCCAATGTTTATATGAAAAATACTTCTAACCTTCTTAGTTCTGTATCCGCTCTCTTGTAATATGGCTGTAGCTCTCATATATTACTAAAAAGTTTATTTTTAAGCACAATTTAAAAGATCTTTTGAAATATTATACACTCTCCAATCTGATCAAGAAATGAGGCATGAAATATTTACTTATTGAAGACAAAGCCAGAAAATCAATTTCTTAACCCAGAATAATCTTTAAAGTCTTCTATAAAGGTGACATTCTATAATGATTCAAAAGGACACAACAAACTGGATTATATTTCAATTATATCTTTCAATTGGTAGTAATACTCAATTGGCAATTATATTTCAGTTGATAATTGCCAATTTTTGGTTTTCTCTTTCCTTCTCTCTTTTTTTCTTTTTTTGACGAAGATTAGCCCTGAGTTAACATCTGCCACCAATCCTCCTCTTTTTGCTGAGGAAGACTGGCCCTGAGCTAACATCCATGCCCATCTTCCTCTACTTTATATGTGGGATGCCTGCCACACCATGGCTTGAAAAATAGTGTGTAGGTCCACACCCGGGATCTGAATCAGTGCACCCAGGGCCGCCAAAGAGTAATGTGTGAACTTAACTGCTGCACCACCAGGCCAGCCTCTCTCCATATCTTTTTTAACCAGAGTTTTCTTTTTAAATTTATAAAAGAATAACTGCATGCAAACAGTTAAAAAATTCAACAGAAGTGAATAAAATGAGAAGTAAAAGCCTCTGTCTCTTGTCCACAAATCCACAGTCCCAATCTTCAGAAATAACTGTTAGGTTTATGTGTATGCTTCAAGAAATCCCTTACACACACACACACACACACAATGTATGTATTTGTATACACACACAAAATATATAAACAGACACATACATAGATACACACACACATATAACGCCTATCTTTCACTCAAAAAGAGATCATAGGTTAATATGTCTTGTTTTGCACCTTGCTTTTTACATGTAATAATATATTTGGGGGATCATTTCATATTGGCACAAACAGGTTGACTTCATTTTTAAACAAAGCTGCTTAATATTCTATTTTATAGATATTTTTATAGGTATCTAGAATTCATTTAATTAACCCTCTAATAATGAACATTTAAGTAGTTTCCTGACCCCCTCTTTTACTGAGCTATAATTGACAGCCAATGAACTAACATTTAAAGTGTATAATTTGATAAATTTGACGTGTATGCATCTGTGAGACCATCACCACAATCAAGTCAGTGAACATATGCATCATCCCAAAAGTCTGCTTGTGCCCTGGGTAATCCCTCCCCTCCACACCTTTCTGCTCCCCCTCCCCACACACAGGCAACAACTGATCTGTTTTCTGCCACTTTAGGTTAACCTGCATGGTAAAAAAATGCATATAAATAGAATCATAGTATCTGCTGCTTTTTGGTCTGGCTCCTCGCTGCACGTATCAATACTTTGTTCCTGCTTTTTTGCTGAGTGTTATTACATCCTACGGATATACCCACAGAATGTTTATCCATTCATCAGTTGGTGGACATTTGGATTGTTTCCAGTTTTCAACAATTATAAATAAAGCTGCTATGAACATCTGTGTAGTGGAAGTCTTTGTATGGACATACGCTTCCCATGCCAGGAATGGGATGGCTGGATCATATGGTAGGTAGATGTTTAACCTTTAAAGAAAGAGTTGAATTGCTTTATTGGATTATTTTCTTATTATTGAGTTTTGAGAGTTCTTTTTGCATTGTTTTTAAGTCCTTTATTACATTTGTGACTTACAAATAACATTTCCCAGTCTGTCATTCGTCTTCTCATTCTGCTAAGAATATGGTTCAAAGGGCAGAAGTTCTTAATTTTGATGAAGTCTAACATACATTTTTTGATGTATTGTTCTTTTGCGTTGTATCTAAGAAAGCTTTGCCTAAACTAAGATCACAGTTTCTCCTATATTTTCTTCTAGGACTTCTATGCTTCTAGGTTTTACATTTAGATGTATGACCCATTTAGTTAATTTTTATATATGGAGTGAGATATGGATCGAAGTTTATTTTTTAAATATATGGATATCCAATTCCCACAGGAGCATTTGTTGAAAAGACTCTCATTTCTCCATTGAATTGTTTTTGCATGTTTGTGGAAAACCACAGAGCTGTCTTTGCACCTTTGTGGAAAATTGGCTGCCTACGTATGGGTCTATTTCTGGATCCTATTCTGTTCCACTAATCTCTTTGACTGTGTCTATCTTACCACACTGTCTTGATTACTATAGCTTTATAAGTCTTGAAGTCAGGTAGAGTACGTTCTCTCACTTTCTCATTTTTCAGTTATTTTGCCTGCTCTAGGTCCTTTGTATTTCCATATGAATTTCAGAATAAGCTTGTCAATTCACACACACACACAAACACACACACACGAGCTCTTGGGATTCTGACTGAGGTTGCTTGAATCATCAGAGCAATGTGGTGAGAAATGACACCTTAAGTACACTGAGTCTTCCAACTCATTAACATGGTGTATCTCTCCATTTATCTAGGTCTTCTTTGAGTTCTCTCAGCAATATTTGGTAGTGTTCAGTGCGCAGTTATTGCATATCTTGTCAGACATATTCATAGATATTTCATGTTTTTTTAATGATACTATAAGTAGCATTCAAAATTTTTTCAATTTCTGATTGTTGCTAGTACATAGAAATATAATTGATTTTATTGATCTTGTATTCTGCAAATTTGATAAACTCACTTATTAGTTCAAGTAGCTTTTTTGGAGATTCCATTGGATTTTCTGCACAGATGATCATGTCATCTTCACATAAAGACCGTTTTACTATTTCTTTCCAATCTGCATGCTTATAATGTTTTTGCTTGCCTTATTGCACTTGTTAGAATCTCCAGTACAATGCTGAATAGAAGTGGTAAGAGCAGATACCCTTGCTTGTTTCCTTAGAGGACAAGCTTTCAGTTTTTCACCATGAAGGATGATGTTAGCTGTTGTTTTTTCATAGACACCCATTATTAGCTTTAAGGAGTTCCCTTCTATTCTTAGTTTGCTGAGAGTTTGTATCAAGAATCAATAATGGATTTTGCCAAATGCTTTTTTTGCATCTATTGAGATGATCATTATGATCTTTCTTTTTTTGGTTTGTTAATATGGTGAATTACACTGATCAAATTCTGAATGTTAAACTAAACTTGCATTCCTGAAATAAACCCCACTTGGTCATGATGTACTGTCTTTTAAATACATATTTGGATTCCATTTGCTGAAAATTTGTTCAGAATTTTTACATCTATGTTTCTGAGGGACATTGGTCTGTAGTTTTCTTTCTTATAATAACTGTGTCTGGTTTTAGTAGCAGGGTAAAGCTGGCCTCAAGGAATGCATCAGGTAGTATTCTTTTCCTCTTCAATTTTCTGCAGGAGTTTGTGTAGAATTGGTATTATTTCTTCCTGAAATATTTGGTAGAATTCATCATGAACCCATCTGGGCCTGGAGTTTTCTTTGTGGAACTGTTTTCTAACTACAATTCAATTTTTTTTACTAGAGAGAGCACTATTTAGGATATCTAATTCTTCATGAGTGAGCTTTGGTAGTTTGAGGCTTTAAAGGAATTTGTCTATTATTGGGTTAATTGGCATAAAGTTGTTCATAACATTAACTTATTACCCTTTTAATACGTGTAGCACCTGTGCTGATGTAACTTCACTCATTCCAGATACTGGTAATTAGTATAATCTTTCTGGTTTTCTCCTCCTTGGTTTGGTTAGAGGTTTATCAATTGATCTTCTCAAACAAACTGCTTTTGGTTTCACTGGGTTTTTCTACTGATTTTCTGATTTCTGTTTGACTATGTTCCACTCTTATCTTTATTTTTTCTTTTATCTGATTACTTTGGATTTCATTTGCTCTTCTTTTCCCAGATTTTAGCCTGGAAGTTGAGGTGATTTACTTGAGATCTTCCTTCTTTTCTAATATGGGCAAGTGTTTGATGCTATAAATTTCCCCCTAAGTATTGCTGTAGCCGCACTCCATACATTTTCACGTCGTGTTTTCATTTTCATTTAGTTCAAAATACTTTTTAATTTCTCTTTGACCACAGGTTATTTAGAAGTATTCAGTTTTCAAATATTTGGAAATTTTCCAGACATATTTCTGTTATTGACTTCTAATTTAATTCCACTCAGGTCAGAGAACGTACTTGATATGACTTGAATTTTATTGAGAACGTAATCGAGATGACTTTAAATTTGTTGAGATATGTTTTATTGTCCAGAATAGTTTCTTTTCGTAAATGCTGCATATGGACTTGAAAAGAATGCATATTCTGCTGTTGTTAGGTGAAAAGTTCTGTAAATGTCAAGATGAAGTCTGGTGATGATTTTATTCAAGTTTTCTATATCCTTACTGATTTTCTGAATACTTGCTTATCAATTGTTGAAATCTCTAAGTGTCGATTTGTCTATTTTTCCTTGCAGTTCTATCAGTTTTTATTTCATGAATTTTGAAGCTTTGTTATCAGGTGCATCAGTGTAAGTCCTCTTGATAAACTAAGCCCTTTACCATTATAAAATGACCCTCTTTATCCCTAGTAATATTCTTTTCTCTGAAATCTGCTTTGCCTGATTAACATAGTTGCTTCAGCTTTCTTCTGACTAGTGTCAGCATGTGCTTCCATTCTTTTACTTTTATTCTATTTGTGTCTTTATATCTAAAGTGAGTTTCTTGTAGGTAGCATACAGCAGGAGCTTGCTTTTATATTCAGTCTGATAATCTGTCTTTTAACTGCTATCCTTAAGCCATTTACATTTAATGCGTACTGATATGGTTAAGTTCAAATTTACCATCGTGCTACTTTTTTTCATTTGTCCCATCTGTTCTTTATTCCTTCTTCTCTCTTGCTTGATAACTTTTTTTTTTAAAGATTGGCCCTGAGCTAACATCTGTTGCCAATCATTTTTTTCCTTCTCCTCCCCAAAGAAGCCCCCCAGGACATAGTTGTATATTTTAGTTGTGGATCCTTCTAGCTGTGGCATGTGGGACGCCGCCTCAGCGTGGCCTGATGAGTCATGCCATGTCCGTGCCCAGGATCCAAACCAGTAAAACCCAGGGACGCTGAAGCGGAACATGTGAATTTAACCACTCAGCCACAGGGCCAGCCTCGACCTGGTAACTTTTGCACTGAGTATTTCTTATGATTCCATTTAATCTTCCTTGTAGACTTATTAGTTATAATTCCTTGCTGTAGTATTTTAGTGGTTAATTTAGATTACAGTACTTATCTTTGACTTATCACAGTCTACCTTCAAGTGATCTTATACCACTTCATGTATGTTATATGAGACTTAAAACAGTCTACTTCCATTTCTCCCCTCCTGGCCTCTGTGCTATTGTCGTATATTTTACTTCAACATATGATATAAACATTATTATTTCTGCTTTAAAAAGTCAATAATCATCTAAAGAGATTAAAATAAAAGGAAAAAATCTTCAAATATACCTATATAGTTATCATTTACAGTGCTCTTTATTTCTTTGTGTAGATCCAGCTTTACATTCGGTATCATTTTCTTTCTTCTTAAAGAATTCCTTTAACATTTCTTCTAATGCAGGTTTGCTGGTGATGAATTCTTTCATATTTTGTACATCTGAAAAAATATTTATCTCATTTTTTTTCAAAGATATTTTTTCTGGGTATAGAATTCTAGATTGAGAGTTTTCTTCCCTTGCAGTACTTTAAAGATTTTGCTCTACTGTTTTCTAGCTTGCAATTACTGTTTGTGAAAAATGTGCTGTCATCTTTATACTTATTTCGTATGTAACATGTCTTTTTCCTCTCTGATTGCTTTTAAGGATTTCCCCTTTATCACTTGTTTTAAGCAATTTGATTACAGTATGCCTCGATGTTGTTTTCTTCATGTTTCTTGTGCTTGGGATTTACTGAATTTGGATCTATGGGTTCACAGTTTTCATCCAATTTGGAATATTTTCAGCCATTATTTCTCTAAATAGTTTTTCAGTTTTTCCCTCTCTCTTCTCTCCTTTGGGAACTTCAGTGAAACACGTATTGGATTCCTTGAAATTGTCCCACAGTTCACTGGTGCCCTTTTTATATTTTGTTTTTACTTTATTAAAATACTGAATTTATTTCACATGCATATTTTTGTCTCCCCACCACTTCCATTTGTCTGACTACCACTACTACTATGTCCTATTATAACATTCCATACATACTAAAAACCAAGCAAAGGATGGAGTTCCATCTTTAAAAACTAAACAAGCATTTTGGACAACACATCTTGCCAATGGAACCTGGAGGATATTTATCAGATGTGGTAGGGAAAGTCCCCACTCTGAATTATAAAAAGGATAGCCAGATATCAACTGTTACAGAAATGAAATAGGATGGAAAATTTTCACAAATTGTTTAAACTATTTTCTTTCATTTTTTTTTTTTTTTTTGGAGGAAGATTAGCCCTGAGCTAACATCTGCTGCCAATCCTCCTCTTTTTGCTGAGGAAGACTGGCCCTGAGCTAACATCCATGCCCATCTTCCTCTACTTCATATGCGGGACACCTGCCACAGCAGGGCTTGACAAGCGGTGCCATGTCCACACCTGGGATCCGAACTGGCGAACCCCAGGTCACCAAAGTGGAACGTGCGAACTTAACTGCGGCACCAGCAGGCTGGCCCCTAAACTATTTTCTTAAAGAGAATTCCTCCACTGCCAGAGATCTTGAATAGCCTCCTGGTCAGTCATCCAGAAGCAATTCTTCACATAATTGATGAACTTGGCTTCCACTTTGGGAAGAGAACCGCCTTTTTCTATACTTGCTTGCACTTTGGCTCTAATGTCTTCTACAGAACTAAGTCCTTTTGGTGTTTTAAGAGTTTTCCCTGTTTTTTGAAGGATTCTTGACCTTTTGATTTTGGTGTTGATAGTTTGGAGTCTTTCCCATTCTGGTTTTATTTTTGTGCATTTTTGGCTGGAGTATCTCGTATAGATTTCTTTGCTGGAAGTTTTTCTTCAGCTTCCGCCTCATCAAAATCATCATCATCATCTTCATCATGGGCAAGTTTTTACTTTTTTCTGTCAAACCTTGCTACCACTTCCAGGGGCAGAAGGCATTCCAGATATACTAAAGAGTTTCACATCCTTCTCCTCTTCATCACCTGATTCTGCATCTTCTTCCACAGCTACTAAGTGCCATCCACTAATTTGCACAGGCCCTGAACCACACTTCAATTGTAAGATCACAGGTGGTGTTATTTCAAAGCCCCCAAGGGAAACTGTTGGCTGTACAGACATTTTCAAAGTTGCCAGTATTACTTTAATTGGACTGCCTTCATGAGTCATTGCCTCTGCTTCAACAATGTGCAATTCATCCTTTGCATCAGCCCCTAAACTGACCATTCTTAAAGATAACTAGTGTTCATTTTCAGCATTTTCCACCTTAGAGTGATAATCTTTGTCAGCATTTAGTTCACAACTCAAAAGATAGTTCTGGGGCCTCAGGGGGCTCATGTCCATGTCTTCCATGGGGTGGTGGCATGCACTTAGGTGGAGAGAAGGTGGATGGAGAAAAACGACCACTGTGAATCACACTGTGGAAAGTTGTTTTTTAAGTCTTCTTTGTTTCATTTTGAATAGTTTTTATTGCTATGTCATCCAGTTTATTGGTCTTTTCTTCTACAATGTCCATGCTGTCATTAGTCCAGCCAGTATGTGTTTTTTCCTTTCTCTTTTTTAAAGATTTTACTTTTTTCCTTTTTCTCCCCAAAGCTCCCCGGTACATAGTTGTATATTCTTAGTTGTGGGTCCTTCTAGTTGTGGCATGTGGGACGCCGCCTCAGCGTGGCTCAATGAGCGGTGCCATATCCGCGCCCAGGATTGGAACTGATGAAACACTGGGCCGCCTGCAGCGGAGCGCGAGAACTTAACCACTCGGCCACGGGGCCGGCCCCTCCTTTTTTTAAATCTCAGCCATTGTAGGTTTCATCACTAGAAGTTTAATTTGAGTCTTTTAAAAATATACATCTCTCTCTCTTTCATGTCTCTACTTAACAGAGGCAATCATCTTTCCTTTAGCTTTCTGAACATATGGAATGCAGTCATAGCAATTGTTTTAATGCCTTTGCCTGCTTATTTTTATATCTGTCTCATTTCTGGGTCAGTTTCAATGGATTGATTTTTTTTCCCTCATTATATGTTGTATTTTCCTGCTACTATGCTTGCCCAGTAATTTTTGATTGGATGCCAGACATTGTGGGATGATGTTTATTTTTGTCTTCTTATGAACATTCTTGAGTTTTGTTTTGGGATAAAGTTAGAGTAATTGGAAACAGTTTGATCCTTTTGGGTGTTACTTTTAAGATTTGTTCAGGGTAACCAGAGCTGGGTTTAATCTATGGTTAATTTTTCTCCTCTATTGAAGCAAGACTTTAATGCTCCTGAATTACGAAATTTTTTCCTTTCTGGCTGTTGAGAACAGACATTTATTCCCATCCCTGTGAGTTCCAGGCAGTGTTCTTTCTAATCCTTTAGATTGTTCGTTCTCTGGCCTTGGGTTGTTTTCTCATATGCATGTGTATGCACCTGTATCATCTGTACTCAAGTCAATACTCAAAGAGACCTCCTTGCTTTCCAGATTTCTGTCTTTGTGCAGCTCTCTATTCTAGTTTAGCCATTTTGGTTTCCCTGGAAACCTACCTACATCTCCTCTACTCAGGGAGACCACAGGAAGGTGCCTTCATTTTGCCTCCCTGTACTGTGGCCTGGAGACTCTCCAGGTAGTAAGGTGGAGCAATCATAGGGCTCATTTTATTTCCTGTCTTCAAAGATTTTTGCCTTCTGATGTGTGACATCCAATATCTTGAATGCTATTGTTTCATATAATTTGTCTATTTTTTTTCCTTTTTTTTAAAGTTTCAGGTGGAGGTTATATGTGGTCCCTGTTACTTCATCTTGATCAGAAGCTGAAGTCTTGCTTCTAGTTGTTGGCTGATATAATACATGCTGCAGTAAAGATCACTGCATACATAGGGGTTTTGATTCAACTTGTGGAGCTATCTGCTGAATAAATTATTTAAGGTGTCATTGTTAGGTTAAAGGTAGGTGCATTTTAAACACAGATGATTTTGCCAAATTGCCCTCCAAAAAGGTTTTACCAATCAATGCTCCTACCAACAGTTTCTGAGAAGGCCTGCTTCCCTCTATACTCTACAACACTGAGCATTATCAAATGTGGACATCTTTACCACTCTGATAGGTAAAAGTTATTTTATTTTCATTTCTTTAAAGTTAAACATCTTTTTATATGCTTACTGGTACCTGGTATTTCTTTTTCTGGAACTGCCTAATTATGTCCTTTGAATTTTTAGAAAATTGGTTTTTCATTTTCCTATTGATTTGTAAGAATTTGTGCAGGAAATTACCCCTCTATCATATGAATTACAATTTTTCTCTTCAGTTGATGGTTTATTTTCTGACAAACCATCAGGGTGGTTTTCTATGCCATGAATAATTTTTAAATTTTTAATGTAGTCCAAGTTATCAATCTTTTTCCTGTATGGCTTCTGGATTTTGTATATTTTCTGGATGCACATATGTACATGATAGTAACAGTTTATATCATAAATTCATAGTTAATAAGAGAGACAATTTAGTTTCATTTTTTTTTCAGTAAACTGAAGTTAGATAACAGTCTTGCTATACTGAGTTCATGTAACATGCTGATCAAGATCTCTGATGGACAACTGTCGTTTTTTTTTTAGAGGAACGTTAGCCCTGAGCTAACATCTGCTGCCAATCCTCCTCTTTGGGCTGAGGAAGACTGGCCCTGAGCTAACATCTGTGTCCATCTTCCTCTACTTTATATGTGGGATGCCTGCCACAGCATGGCTTGATAAGCAATGCGTAGGTCCACACCTGGGATCCGAACCGGCAAACCCCGGGCTGCCAGAGCGGAGCACACGAACTTAACTGCTACACCACCAGGTGGCCCCCGCAATTGTCTGATTAATAAAACTTGGAAGACATAAATTATTACTTGTAAACGCAGTTTGGTAAGGAAGAATTTCAAAGCATGGAGGAGTGTAGAGATATAAAAAAGGGATGTTTCCAGGAACCACTGGCTTTAAATGATAGTCTTATTTTTCCCAGAAGGGACCCATATTTAGGGTTTGCTGGGAAGGTGGAGGGATGATGGGAAACCAAAGCAATGGTTATTCTAAAACATGTTGGTTGGTCATAAGATAGTTCCTAAAGCCTGAAGCCTCCCGTGAAAATTCCAGCAACTTCTCCCTCCGCTGGATGAGCAATGTACTTACTGCCAGTGTCACAAACATACTTAGAATAGTCTTTGTAACTTGTCATATATTTTCTTCATTTTGTTGCCTAATTGCTTTCGGGAAGTTCCATTTTCCCAACAAGGCGGTTAGCCACTTGAGAGTAGGGCCTTGGGTCATATGCTTCCCACAGTAATGAGCTTAGACACATATAGTTGAATTGGGTTGTACTGAGCTTCTAAGCATGTGCTGTTGAAGTTAGGAAAACTGTGTAGAAATTACCTCAAATTAGAAGAATAGAATCCAAGAGGAGGGTCTGCTATTCATTTGCTTAACCAGGGACGGCACTTGTCATCATCAAGCATTAGACATAGGCAACTGTCTAACAAAGGAAAATGAATGCAGGGGTGCTGGAAGGGAAGACCCTTCCACAGAAAATACAAGTGCTAAAGAGATCAAGTTTTCTCTTAGTGCAGTTACAGCGAGTAATTTACAGTGAGTAAATAACCATGGGACTTAAAATTGCAAACGATCATATTTCCTCAGGGGAAAGGAACCAACCTCCAGACAGGTTCTATGACACGTGACGATGAAGGACGGAGAGCTAACATTTAACGCTTAACAGGTACCCAGAGCTGTCCTAACATGCGTTTTTCATGAATTAGCTAATTGAATCCTCACAAGCCCATGTGGGAGATACTATTATTCCCATTTTATAGGTGAGAAAACTGAGGTTCAGGGACATGTAAAATTACTTAGGTAACACGAGAAGGCAGTGTGATTTGAGCACAGGTCTCTCTGACTCCAAGCCCAGCCTTGACTATGCTGTAATGAACCTCGTATCATCCTCAGAGCAACCCCGATAGAAACTTTCCCACATTGCTGCTGGGGAATCTGCAGCTCTGAGGTATGGCAACTGCCTAAGGCCCATGCGGGTCTTTCCGGCTCTAAAGCTTACATATTACTGTTTTGCTACATGGAGGCTCACATTCCCTACTCCTCTACTCTGCCTGTCCCCCTCTCTCTATCCCCGAAACTCTCTATCTGCTCCCATCACACACATGAAAGGGGGGGAAAAGGTCTAGTCACATGAGAAAGGTCAATGGTGAAGGAACATGCAAGGCATGGTCATTCCTCTGTGTCTGTCTTAGCTCACATGATTCTGTGCCTAAAAACAGCTTCTCCTTTAAACCCGTCAATGTGAGTCTACTTAGCCCTTTGAGGCCCTCCGGGATTCCCAACTCCCCCTCTTGAATCAGCTGCTCACTCTGCCCTTACATACCACGTTGTTACATCTCTGCTATCAGAGTACCTCCCATACTCTGCCTGTTTTCCCATCTGGACCCCATCGAGCATCTCAGTTAGTTGTGGTGTCACCAAGAGCTGGCACACTGCCCCGGCATGGTGCAGGCAATGAATGAACTCCACGGCGTGAAAGAAAGCCTGGAGGTCCCTGTACAGCACTTACTATTGAGAAAGAAGGCTGCTGCCAAGATCACAGCCCAACTTCTGAGGTGTAAAAAAGATCACTGGCAGACAGCCACCACCTGGGCTTGGTTATTTCCAGGGAGGGGCTGAGTGTTTAAAAAGGCGAGTCTCCTTGAAAGGAAACTGCAAACCTAGAAAAGCACATTACTGATTTACGGGATCTGTGTAAGCTTTTAATGGCAGGGAGGAATGGCAGGCTGCTGCTCAATATTCACTTGGGCATTAAAGACTGCTTCTAGTTGCTAAATTATTTTGAACAAATCATCTCCTACATCCATCAACTCAAACCTTTCCAGGTTTGCTGTCCTTTTTGATGACCACCAGTCTTTGAATATCTCACGCCTTTGACTGCCACATGCCAATCTTTTTCACTTTCCACGGTCCTAAATATGCTGGAAATGCTGCCTAGCCTGCAGGTGTCACACAGGGCTGCCCAGGAGGTCCTGGTTGGAAGATAAGAGTAAGAAAGCATCAGTAGCTTTCTGCCACTATTGCTGAATCTCGGGTCTCTCATTTTGACTCTCCTTGATTTTTCATTTTGTCCCGCAAAAACAATTTCTCTTACCTGTTGAGAGAAGGAAAGTAAAGCTGTGGGTTTTTTCCCCCTTCTTTGTCACCAAACTGAGCAGTGTCACCCTTTGTCCTTGAAGGAATATGGGGTATTAGGAAACTCCTGGGGCACGTGTACCGCGTATGATGGGGTTGAGGGTAGATGGAGAAGAGCAGTCACAAGATAACTGATTTTGAGGATTTACTTCAGTCTCCTTAGTTTATGTGGAAGTTGACAAGAAAAGAGGTGTAGTGGGCAAGTTGTGAGGTCCTGCACTTTACCAGTAAGCGTACAGCCTATCTGTCATCAAATACAAATTTGGAGCTTACAGCTGGTTCAGACTTGGCACGCAGGCCCTTACCATTTCTTTAAAGTGTCTTTCACATGCCATTTTTAGAATTAGGATAATTCTGAAACACAGTAGTAACAAGCTTTCATAAAATGAACCCAACTGCTAATTTTTCCCCCCATAATGGACTTTTAATCAGAGCTGCCCCTTCTTACTTTTCAGGTCTAATTCCACCACTCTTGCCTTATGCTCCAGCTACATCTGCCTTCTCATTGTTTCTTGAACACCAATTCATTCCAGCCCCAGGGCCTTTGTACATGCTGTTTCTTTTCCTTTGTAGTTGCTGCTCTATCCCTGCTGGTTCAGCTCAAAGGGCACTTTCTCTCGGAGGCTTTCTCTGACCACTCTTCTTAAACAGGCCCCCAACTCTATCACACCAACCAGCTGTCTCCTGCTCACCCCACCCCATCCTGCCACTGGGCAGAAAGCTCATTACGTAACTCTTGCACCTAAAATAGATCTCTTGCCTTTTGCCCTGTTCAGTATACTTTCTACTACTCCAGGCTGCCATTCTTGTTCTGCTGGCACTATGGATGCCACATGGATTAATACTTCAGGAGGTTTTCTAACAATGCTTTAAAACAAAAAAGGCTTCTGTTACCTCTGAGTAAGTAAAAAAATTAAATTAAGAAACAACTTTCCAAGCATCTGAAATTTTATTTTGTTTCTATTTCAGTTTTGCTCCTAAAATATAACAAGTACACCTTTTGAAAAGCATAGAACATTAAACAGAGACATTAAAGTTTATCAAATGTTTTAAAGACACTATTATTTCTGAAGCTTTCATTGTTCCTTCCGTGACTATCATTATCTTATTTTCAAGAAAAAAAAAATCATCTCTTGATTCTGTTTCATCATTTAGATTCACGTGAATGATTCCAAATTTCTTAATTTCCAAGCAACACATTGAATTCTTCAGATTTCTTTCAAAACAGCTAAGGGGAAATCCCTGATGATTTCAGCTGACAATTCCTTAATCAGGAAAAGACTTTAAATGCTAATCACCAGAAAAGTTACAATTTACAGGAAAGAAAGGGGAAATGCTGACATATTGCACAACCTACCATGAATAAAGCATGGTTTATTAATCGAATGGCACACTCATGCTGACAATTTTATCAAGAATTTCTAGTGACATCATCAGCTATGTTAGAGCAAATGAACTGTTTCTATTGTCCATGTTTCTGAGAGTCCAAGGTGAAAAGATTCCCTTCTTTGGAGATTTTACGGGAAAAGTGAAATATCAAACAATCTGTGTAATTTTTTTTTTCAGACTTCTACAAAGATTCTGATTTTCAAATGAAGCAAAGAACTGAGCTCAAAGGAATTCTCATTTGGTGTCTACTTCCATCTAGAATCGAGGGGAGTGCTTTTCTTCACGGTTTCTATTATTTGATGGAGGAAAGGAATGAGCTGCTCCTGCCTCTAGCTGTGGGTGCACAGATCAAAGTTCTCTGCAGGCGGGAAGGGCAAAGGCCACAGCAGGGTCCCCAGAACAAAGCCCCTCCCCAAGTTTCAAAAAGAAGATGGTTTGAAGGTACTAACTACCAGGATGTAACTTTGACCCTCAATTAATCTGGCAAAATCAATTAGGTTTCAGTTGCAGTAATTATGTAACATATTAAAAATGAGATCACCATGAGCCCTGGTTTTCCCCCTTGTCATCTAGCTACACAAATTCATCAATAAACTATAGTGTGTATTAATGCTTTATTACAAGTGATTACAAACACAAGGCATTTCATAAACATATCTTGTTAATCATGACATTGTAATTCAGCAGTAGGTATAATACAAAAAGTATAATCTTCAATAAATGAACAGGGAACAAAAAAAGAAAAGCTGCAGAAGGCTGAAACAGATCCCACCTCTGCTCAGATTGGGTCTTCAACATTTATTTATTCATGAGATTGGTACTGGCTGAGAGAGTAAAACACTACTGGAGAATGAATGAGATACTGGTAAGTACACAAAAGACTAAGGAAAGGGGCTTAAAGCGACTGGAGAGTTAAATGTAATCACAGAAAACTTAGAAATAAAGCTGTGAGATGGGTCTGTATTTTGAAAACCATATTGAATATCCAAAACAAAAAGCGATTACAAATTTCCATTTTACCTCATAGCAATTGCTATCATTTACTGGACTCATCATGTGCTAGGTATTGCTCCAAGAATTCTCCACACATTAGCTCTTCTAATCCCCATGACAATTCTATAATGTTCCAATTCCCGTTTTAGGGATAAAAAAACTAAGGAGCAAAAGGTTAAATAACTTGCCCCAAATCTCACAGTCGGATGACTGGGAACGGAGCTCGCTTCCGTCCAACTCCAGCCGGAGCTATTAACCAATGATGTTATCGTCTGCACTTGGGCCTTTTGGAGCAGGTCTCCCTGAGTTCCCTCTGGGGCCCTAGCAAAATGTTTCAAGTATTTTCTGATGCTTCCTCCTACTAATTAGACAAACGATTAGTGTTTCCCAATAGAAAGATACCATCTACTGTTTCTGTGTAATCATACCTCATTCTGCTTCAGTGTCTCTGCTTAAACAGGGTGATGTCCCACCTATCACGGTAGAAATTAAAAAAGAAACCGGCTTCCAACCTAATACGGTTTGCTATCTTCCTGAGGTTCTCACAGCAGAACTTTTACATTTTCTTCTTAAAAACCTTGTAACCACAGACTGGTGCTTCTTGTTTTGACAGTCCAATCTTATTAGATCACGTCCTAGCTCAGTGCAGGCCTTGCTCAATACTCTGAAATTTCAGACCTACCAAAGCTATGAAAAACTTTTCGATTGAGGAGTCCACGACCTCATGTGAAGCAGTCATGGGAATTTGAACAAACTAATAAAAGTTCTCTATGGTAAACCGAAACAACGATGACAATGGGATCAATGACTAATATTCATATACGACTCTTTATCCAAAGTCCCAAAGTGTTTAATGAATTCTTGCAAACTGATTAAACTTCTACACAGTAATATCTACACTTTGTACTTTCATGACACAATCCTTTCAAGGATGGCTGCACACTGGCCTCATGAGATCATGCTCCAATTGCCCTCAGGTGGCTGGCAGCTGGTAAAAGAAATGCACTTCTCCTTCCATCTTCAGAATAAAGAAACGGTACAAAGGAAGAAGAATTTGAGCTGGGGGACATTTCAGCAACTGAAGTACGCTCACGTGACGGGGGGACTGCAGAACCTCGGGGGAGGAGGCTGGCCATGCAGCTCAGAAAGAGAGAGAGGCAACTGGTTTCCCAATAAAAGTAATTTACAAATACTTCTGCACACATCACCTGTATCACGTGGCCCCATGACTCAGTTTTCAGTTCTGTGGAAGTGAAACACATATCTTATTTCCCCTCTAGATCTACAAGTTCCCTTCCCCAGATACAGCTTATAATCTCAAATCTCTCAGCAGCCAAAAGTAAATGACTATGGACAGCCCAGAGGGTTCGACTATGGTTCTTGTTTAGCCTGTATTTCTGGTAGTAACCAGAACCACATAAAATGCTACCATGAAAAAGGTCAAAGGAAAAAGACTGTTCTCTGACTTGGGAAAAACATCAGGTGAGGAGAATTTTCAAGTGTGTGATTTTTAAAATAAATGACACAAAGAATGCCTTACTTGGTATTTGTCATCTCAGAGAGCAAAGGCCTGAGACTCAATATTTAGCATCTTGCTACATTAGGTCATGGTGTGCAAGGAGAATTTTCATTTTTCATTTGAGATTATGTTATAAAGAAAACAGCACCAGGCTCTATGAGATTTAAACACTCCAATGTCTCTGGGGCTAGGAAATGAGCATGAATAAAAGGAAGCGAGTCAGGATGGAACTGTCTCAAAAAATGAAAAATAGGACTACCACATAAACCAGCAAATCCACTTCTGAAGAAAATGAAAACACTAATTTGAAGAGATATACGCACCCCTATGTTCACTGCAGCATTATTTACAATAGCTAAGATACGGAAGCAACCCGTGTCCACCAATACATGAGTAGGTAAAAAAGATATGGTATAGATATATAATGGATTACTACTCAGCCATAATAAAGATTGAAATCTTGCCATTTGCAACAACATGGATGGACCTGGAGGGTGTTATGCTAAGTCAAGTAAGTCAGACAGAGAAAGACAAACACCATATAATTTCACTTATATATGGAACCTAAAACACAAATCAAATGAACAAACAAAACAAAATAGAAACAGACTCATAGATACAGGAACAAACTGGTGGTTACCAGAGGGGAGGGAGTGAAATAAGTGAAGAAGATTAAGAGAGAACTTCCAGTTATAAAATAAATAAGTCAAGGGAACGTAACGTACACCATAGGGAATATAGTCAATAATACTGTAATAAGTTTGTATGCTGACAGATGGTAACTTATTGTGGTGATCATTTCATAATATATATAAATATTGAATCATAAGAAGATACACCTGAAACTAACAGGATGTCGATTATATCCCAATACAAAAAAAAAAAATTTGGATGATGTTAGACAGAAAAAAATAATAAAATAAGAAGTTGGACTTGCCGATTGTTATGTGAAATCTCCCAATTTTTGTATATTGCAACTAACTGACAGATGTATACACAACTACGTGGGCCAAACCAAACACATCTGTGGGCTGCATCCAGCTCACAAACGCTGGTGTCTGACCTCTGAGACCACAGTAATGGTTTTTAACCCTTAAGCAGTTAAAAGGAAACAAGATCTGACACATCCTCCAGGGAGTAAATGATACTGTTGCTCAGTCAAAAGGCCTTTGTAACTCTACTGTGTGGGGTTTTAGAAATATACCCAAGAAGGTGAGGAGTTTATTCTACCAACAATGTTAAGTCTACAACTCTGCAGCTTCCTGTGGGAAGGGGGCCGGCGTCAGGGGAGCTGCAGGGCCAGGCCGGGGAGGTGCTCAGTGAGGGAGAGGCTCAGTGGCATCGCAACATGAGGTCTGACCAACCGACTCCAAGCTGGAGCTCACATCACCTATTTAAAAATCTGAGGTTTGTTCTTTGCAGCCAGCAGAGACAAACGAGCCAAAGAAATGTGTCAACCAGGGTCTTCCAGTTGGCAGCTCAGCAGGACTCATGGAAAAGTTCACCTGGAGGGAGAAGAATCATATTTCCCTTCTGATTAGACAACATGTTACAGAACGCAATGGCTGGCTGGCTGCCTATCTTCCTTCTCATACACAAGGCCCCACGCCATTCACCGCGCTTCCAGCAATCTTCCCATGCTGCTCCTGGAAGACACAGCCATTGCACATGTGCTTGGAGGGAAGGGGGCTTCTATTTTAAAGAAGGGAAAGTTGCTTGTCTCCAGTTATGGGGCTGGAAATTGAATACCCACTCAGTTCTACCACGGACCAGTGATCCTCAGTGTTTACAGAGAGGAAGAAGAGAGAAAAGCCAGCTTCTCCCCTGCTTGCCAAGGGAAAGGAGAGCTGACCTGACTGATTTACGGTGGCTGCAGAAATCTGCCTCACTGGCCTGGCTACCGTCCCAACACGCTGTCTTATCCACCAGCAGAAGACAGCAGTAGCACTAATATCTAACCTTTATCGATTGCTTACCACTTATATGCCAGGTGCAATTCTAACAGCTTTATATGTATTAACTTATTTATTCCTCACATAACCCTAAGGATGTAGGTATTATTATCACCCGCACTTTACAGATGTGGAAACTTGAAGCACAGAGAGGTTAAGTATTTTGCCCAAGGTCACACAGTCAGAGATTGGTGGCACAGGAATTCAAACCAAGACAGTCTGGCTCCAGAGGCGTGCTCTTAACCATCTGGCTAGATAACCTCTCAAAATGAAGACTGGATGTCAAGGTAAAGGCCATAATTTGAGACTGGGCTACTACTTTACGATAGGAAGACTTGGGAATTTCCTGTTCTGATGAAAAAGAAATTTACTACTTTCACATTTTATGCAAGTCTCAGAGCAATTATGCATTCAGGAAAAAAACCTAAGAAATTTCAGTATGCATATTTGACTCTAATATTTGTACAGTGGAGATGAATCTTATTATTTTTACATATATAGTTTCAAGTACACTTATGGTAGAGAGGAGAAGCAGACAGCGGGCCAGAGAGCCAGAATTTGAATTGAGTAGTGGGGTTCCAGAAGGGCAATGGGCTGGGAGGCGCCACACGGCTCGTTCTCAGGGGTCCTAGCTCCCTGCGCGCCTCTCTTACTGTACAGGTCTTGTGTGGAGTGCAAGTCTGCGATGAAAAGATCACTGTTTTTTCCTATAACGTGGCTCCTCAAGGCAAGCCAACTACTTCATCTGGAGCTCAACTGAAAAAAAAAGGTTGCACCACTTGAGAAAAAAACTGTCTGTGTGGGACTGAGGGAGAGACAGGGCCTCGGCCTCTGTACACGCTTGAAAAACCCAGCTTCCTGCATAAGCTGCAACCAAATTAATTTCAGAATATATTATCTCAATTTTTCTCGTAACCATTCTCAAGCATCTCTCTATAGATAAAATCTGCAGTTATTTTTAGGCGCAGCAATTGTTTTTTAAAATATAAACTTATCCCGTATTATGACCTGTGATCCTAATTCCCTGGTGTTGACTCCCAAGTCTGGCTTTGGAGCCGATCTCATACAGGACCCTAAAGGAGCGTCCTCGAACAACACTGAAGCCTACATTGTAATTACAATAGCTTGTTATTGTTGTTTAATTGCTCTTTTATTTATGGCTCTGAACTAGACTATAAGCTCTGTGAAGGTAGGGTCCAACTTCCAACACGGACTGACAGAATGAACACGATACCTAGCTAATGAAGAATAAATGCCTTGCAAATTTATATACCAAAGCACAATGCTATACTTTGGTCAGACAAAATCACATTGCGTATAAGTGTATGAGAGTTTCTACACTCCTAAACGAAGTGAGCGGTCACCTTGTAACCTTCATTTACTTAGGGTCTGTTTCTCTTTAACTATGCATCCCTTGCTCGGTGATCTCATTCACTCCCCCACGTCAACATATGCCAACACCACCCACATTTTTATATCTCCGTCAACCCCTCCCCTGAGCTACAGGTCTGATTTTCCAACTGCTCTCAGGATATCTCTGCCTGACATAAGTGACTCAAGGTTAACGTTTCCAGAACTAAGTTTTATCTTCACCCTCCCAACCCTACTCCATTTCCTCTTCTCTGGAGTGAGGGTTGATTTACTGCGGTAGTTTAAAGTGAGGCTTTGGGGTCAGACAAATCCATGTTCAAATCCTAGGGACATAGTGAGTAGCTGTATGACATTGGGCTTCTCTGCGTTTGGTTTCTACAACTGTAAAATGGCCACTATGTTACATATTCCATGGAGTTGTCATGATGATGAAATCAAATAATATATTAAATTCTTTAGCTTAGTGCCAGGGATATAGTTTCAGTTTGCAGTAAAATAGCACCTTTATTATTCTCTATACCAGTTAATTCAATACCTCCATCTATCCAACTTTCTAAGCTGGAGAACTCAAAGCCATCCTTCTGATGATCCTTCCGCTCCCTCTGAATTCAAACAGCCCCCTAGTTCTATCAATTCTACTTTAAAAACTCCTAAACCTGAGTTCCTCTTCTCTATCTCCATTGCTGTTGCCTTCACCAGGCTCTCGTCCTGGTCTCAACCACTGTCACCATTTGCTAGTTCATTTCCTTGCTTCAGGTCTCTCTATACTTAAGCCCATACATCGCAGGGACACCAAAGTCATCTTTGTCAAAACCGGCATCAATCATGTCACTTCTGCCTAAAAACCTTCACTGGCTTGCAGAGGTAAAATCCACATCCACACTTTTTAGGAATGGGGTGGGAACTATCCCTTAGTACACTAAATAACTTGGCGGGATCTTTATATAGATATTTCACTTAATCATCACAACAATGCCAATGAAATAAATATAATTATCCTTGTCTTATAGATTAAAAAAACAAAATCATTAGCCACTAATGAAAGTCATATAATTTGTCTGTATCTAAATCAGTCAGAGACTGGAATTCAGAGACTGGAATTCACAATCGGGTTTGACTCTAGCCTGTATATCTATCAATATGATGAATTCACATCTTATCTAGAGAATAAAATCTAAAGACAAAGCATAGAGTGAAAATCTCCTATACATCAAAGTCAACCTGACAATCTCTTAGAAAGGCTGAACACAGCCAATATTTCATTTAGTGTTGGAAAGAATGCTGTTTCTTTGGCTGGCACAAGATGAAGTAGCTGACACACATCACCTTTACCATCTAATTGTAGTCTTTGCCTCTCTCCATTTTTGCTGAGTATGTACAGTTGAGTTTGTGTATAGCAATTGGAATATATGGCTAACAGAGCATTTACTGTGCACCATGAGTGCTTGTCAATTACCTGTCTCTCCCAAACAGCTAGAGCGGGCAGAGACCACGTACCTCTGCATTCTTAACACCCAGCATTGTACTTTGCACATAATAAGCAGCTAATTTATCTACGTGTTGAAAAAAATTAATACCCTCTCTTCTTTATCTTATAGTTCAGCTCCTTCAACAGTCATCACAAATTTCAAATTAGCTGAGTATGAATTAAGAAGATTATCAAGTAGGACCTTATTGGGTCCTGCAAAACAAATTATCTCATTTGCAACAAGACTTCTGTCTGTCCTCCATGTTCTGCACTGCAGTTTGGTGTTGAACACACAGCCTGCCTCCGGAGGTGGCCATTCAGTTGAGAACAACATCTTGCAGAGTAAGGAGCCTGACAGTTCCCACAGGCTTCTCTGAGTCAAAGCTGAACTGCAGGCTCACGGGCGGAGACAGCTGCTCCGCAAGCTGCCTCATTTTCTGGTCTAGTGCGGTCAGCACAGGAAACTGACACTTCGGTATTTTGGGCTTTGATTCTTACCCTGCCCTTAAAAAGCACTCGATAACACTGGGGTCTCTGCACACGGAAAGTGTCCATTGGAAAAACAGAAGATGTTGGAAGCCTGAGGCTGGAGCTCTGACACCATGTCCCCCCTGCTTAGTGTCCCGGGGAAAAAACGTGTGTATGATGTGTGCTGTGCACTCAGATTCTTTGTCCCTGATTTTCAGAGTCCTGCAGAAGCACGGGCACCGAGCCCCCACCCAGTTCCTCAGCGGTGGTCTTGTGGACTGGTCAAGTGGAGTCAACAATTAGTCTTGCTATGACTAATCTGGTGGCAGACACATTCCTATACTCACCAAATTACAACAGAATAGCAAGAAGTCACATAGATCTGGGTTCGAATATTGCCCGAGGCCAGTTCCCTAACTCCTCTTGTCTCAGTTTCCTCCCTGGGGACGGTGTCATTTGCCTTACGTCCTTGTTCTAATCTGCCTTTTCTATCTGATGAAATCAGACAACACAGGCCAGCACTTAGCACAGTGGTAGTTGTCAGAATTCCTCTCCTGGTTCTCACCCCACACTGACCTCAGAGTAAAAGCCTGTCTTTACAACGGCCTGCGAGGCCCTGTGAGACCTGCCCCTCATCACCTCTCTGATCTCAGCTACTGTGCTTCCCCTCACTGATTCCACGCTGACCTTCTCGCCATTCCTGGTACGTGTCAGGCCTACTTCTCCGTCAGGACCTTTGCATGGATGGGTTCCTCTAATTTTTCCCCAGTGCTCAGAACAGTGCCTGGCACATAGGAGACATCAATAAATATGTGTTGAATGAATGCTGGATGAATAAATTGGCTTGTATGGTAAACTAATATCTTGAGAATTAGAGCTTGGACTGAATACCTCACTAATTGCAAGATCTTGATATGTTTGGGTACCCTTCTGAGGGAACTAGGACTCTGTCCCCAAACAGCTAACAAGAAACTGATCCAAGTGCTTTCCATGAATTAGTTCATTTAATCCTCACCCCCCTCCACCCCCCAGGGTGCAGTGAGGTACTATTATTAGTCCTTATTTTAGAGAAAACCAAGCACTGAGAGGTTAAGTAATTTGCTGAAGGTCACAAAGCTAGTAAGGGATGTAGGCTGGACATCATGAGCCATTGCCTGTGATTACCTTTGGCCAGGAGAACAACCTTCAGGGCTGATGACTACTTTGGATGCTCTTTACTGTCTGACTCTCACTGATTTTCTAATCCCTTCTGGAGGCCAGCCATCCAGACAGGCGATTTTCCTCAGGGCCCTGCTTTCTCACCAGCCCATGCCTCTGGGGTTCCAGCACACCCCCTAGCCAGTCCTGCTCAAGCAGTGATGGAGGAGGTCAGGCCAAGTGGGTAAGGAGGATTGTTCAGCTCACGGATAAAAAGGCCCCCATTTTTTTCTTAGAATTTGTACTTCAGAAAACCAGCTAATCACTGAGACACAGAAATGAAATTTTTTTTAACAGTCAAATAATGGCAGGATTTGAAGCGAGTGAGTCAGACAGGACATTATTTGGAGCTGATGCTGCTGGTTACGTAGGATGATTAAGAACTGCTCAAGAGGGTACAGAGACCAGCTGGGCGTCCCTCTGTCCCTTCTTCACCTTGCTCGCACCAATCCGTTCTTTAGGACTCATCTCAGAACTCTGTCCCCAGGAAGCCTTCCCAGACCAGCCTCAGCCTCGCCCTCAGCCTCCTGCTTCCTGCTTCCTTCCCCCTGGCGAGATTAGGTGACCCTCTTCTCTCCTCTCAAAGCACCCTATATCTCCCTCCCCCATAAGGCTTGCTGAACTGTGAAACCATCTGTCCTCCAACCCCCCCGAGACTGTAGACTTGAGCGGAGGAACAAAGGCTGTCACATGTTTGTTACCCCAGTGCCCAGTGGATAAGAGGTGCTCAATAAACGCCTGCTGAACAGAATGGTACCCCCTGCTGAGATACCAGACCTCTCAGGCCTCCAAATCGCCTTGTCATCTTCCATCTGGCTCAGACTGGGAGCTAAATGGCACAGCCCTTGAAATGACCCAGTTCCAGTTCAAGAAAGCCAAAATTCTGTGGGCAGAGTAGCAGTCTTTGAATTACATGGCATTCTCTTGCCATACACTCAAAAGTTCTCGAACTATTCTCAATGAAATTAATTACCCCAAATTCTCATTAAATAGTCATTTAACATTTCCCTTAAGGGTCTGCCTCTCTCTTTCAAAGGGCGGCATAATGATAAATTATCGCCTCTTGATTCAGCTAACACATTTGATGATGAGAAGCCTGTATCAACCAGAATATTTATAACCTCTCCAGTCCCACTGTGTACAGATTTAAAAATGCAAAATGTCTGTAGGTGATGCTATTAATATTTTTAAGGGTTTATTTTCAGAATAGTTCATTGGGTCACAGTAAAGAAACTATCAAATACAGGGAAAATAACAACACATTCTTTTTGCCTAGCATCAGCTATTCACTCAGTGCCCTGCCTTGAGTATGCATGCAGATAAATATTTCAGCAATCAATGGGGGCAAGGAAGTGCATTTTAAGTTTCTAAGGAAGAACCCCTACGGTATTATGAAGTCAGACTCTTTCATATCACCCAAACTTCATCTTATCAATGATGACTAATGTTGTACTGCATTTTGTAGCTATCAAGAAGATTAACTAAAAAAAAAAAAAAACCATCCTGCTTATTCTAAAGCAATGTTGACAGGAGTCTCAAATCGGTGACAACAGACCACATACCACAAAGTGTTTAAATGAATCAGAAGTTCCGGGTGCAGCCTAAACTTGAAAAAACAAACAAACCCACAGATGTTGAGACCACTGGTCATGTTTAGTGGTAATCCATTTAATAATAATCTTGCCCATTTTTTACAGATGAGGAAACTAAAGTGGAGGAGGTTTAAGAAAAGCCTGATTTCAAATGCTGCCTCTGGACACTTACTGGACTGGTGATTTTGAGCAAGTTTCTGAACTCTGTATCTCAATCTTCCAATCTGTAAAATGGAGATATTAGCAGAACATACTTCAGAGGGCTGTGGTCAGGATTAATGAGTCAACTTATATAAAGTGCTGGCAACAGTGCCTGGCAAACAGTCAGCATTATTTTCGCTCTGCTCTGACTTCAAAGCCATACTTTTTCTTCCACATCAATGGTTAATGTTATGAAGCATACATATTAATATTTTGAAACATTTCATAATTGCTTTGCTTATTGTAAGTAACAAATAAATGTTTGTTAATTAAGATAGTCCCCCCTAGTTTTACTATGTCTCATTCCAGAAGGAAGAGTTAGTGTTGAAAAGCAGACATCAAAGAACGTGAAATTTGGCTCAACAAAGGAAATTATTTCCACCATTTAGAACTACCTGAAAAATGGGACGAGCTGCCTGTCCCAGGACAGGCCTCAATCAAAGACGACTGCTTTGTGGAGATTTTATAGAGCAGACTAAAGAACTGCCACCTATGCAGGGCAGGGGAAGGACTGGGTGGGGCAAACTCCAGGGATTCTGTTTTACATGGAGAAGATTGGTGGCTTGAAGAGCTCCCTTTTGACCAGGTATTTTTATAGGAATGTAAGTTTAGTTACATTACACTCAGACATTTACCTTGACTAAAAAGCATGAAAGGTATGAAATAGAGGCCGTTAAAAGGGGTGTGTAGGGACTGTGTGTGCATAAATGTGAAAGAGATGTTCATTCAATGATTCTAGGATATCTCACAGTAAAATGGCCCAGTGAAGTGATTTTAGTAATTTAATTGAATAAGTGACTACGAATAGCTTTATGCTTGCAATGAGAATGAAAATACTTCCTTAACTTCTAAATATACTCTGTATTTTCTAAGCAAAATAAGTGGCCAAAGGTTCTTGGTTTTCTGAAGGAAAACCAGTATAGCATGTTCTTTTTTACTCTAATTTCTTAACAGAAAAGAAAAAGCAAAATCTCAAATCCGTTTTTGTTCCGTGAAAGATACATCTCGGCCATTTTCCTACAGGAATAAACAACTTGAGTTTGCCTTTCCTTAGCAGTTATCACCTCACATCGTGTGTAAGAATATGAAGGAGAGAAAGGAAATCTTAAAAGCTTTAATAAAAACTACCAGGACAAACTAAAAACCAAACTTCCCTACTGCAAAACTCATCAATCTGCTTCCCTATTTGAGGAATGCTCTTTCTCATTCATTCATAGTCTCTCTCTCTCACCACCCCCTGACGCCCCCATTTCTAGTGTGTGATGAGCTGTTTGTTGGGAAGCTCAGGGTGCAAGCTCCAGGTAAGGCCAGGACTAAATTTCATTAAACCTCAGCTGTAAAATGGGGATGATAACAGTACCTATTTCAGAGGGCTATGGAAGGAATTAAATGAGATGACCTCTGCAAAGCTATCAGTATCATGCCTAGCACGGGGTCAACGCTCAGTAAGTGCTAGTTATTATTACTTTAATTATTACTCAAGGGCCAATCATTTGCAAAAATAAGAATCTAAATTATAACTCCTGCTAATACTTGAATAAACACTACCTGGTTCTTTGATAGGTCTAAAGGCACATGGGACAGGATTACGCAGTAGTTTACAAAATTCAAGAACTGCCCATAAACCTAGCTCATACCACACCACCACCGCCCCCCCCCCCCCCCCCCCCCCCCCCCCGACTAAGCTACATAAATGCATATTAAAAGTCAAGGAACAAATAAGGCAGCACATGTGGTGGTATATTATGATGGGATTAACTATCCACCCGCAGCTCCTTCTCTGTCCCTCCCAGACCTTCTCGGAGCTGTGCTAACTGGAGACAGGCATGGAGAGCCTATCAGGGAGTGTCTGGATCTGTGTGGTCACTTTCTCTATGGGTCAGGGAGGATGACCAGTCTACCATCAGGGTGTCTTTTTGGGGGGTGCTTTCTGAGAGATACTGAGACCTTCACTGAAGAAAGCATTCTCTGAATTTTGACCAACTTCTTTTTTCTTTTCTCACCAAATGGCTTTTGCAGAAGCTCTTTTTACATATCTGTTAGCTGGTGAAATCAAGATGGTAAAACTCTGACCCTTTCTAAGCCCCACATGTTTTTCTTTCTTCGATAGAAACACAAAGATAAGCACACTAGGAGCCTCCACAAGGTAAAGAGATGGAAGCTACAACCAGGATAGAAGAAAGTCTAAGTATATAAGCTAAGGGCTAAAAATCCACAGTGCTTTTACTGGAAACAAGAGATACGGAGGCCAACAAGTCATAAAGAAGTGCTTTCCCTTCTTCTGCAGCCAAAACCCGATGTCATCACAGCAACACGACATTCAAGAAAGTCCAACCTATTTTAAGTAGTTTCAGGTGACAGATTATTGGCCTGCAATAAGACACAGACTGATAGATCACAGAGGAGAAAAAGTTCACTGTGCTGTGAACCGCTGCTAATCTTGACTGATAAAACTAGAAGAGACATGCATCTCCACTTTCAAGTGTTTACTAGATGACATCACATTGTGGATTTAACCAAAGTGCCGTCCGGATTATCCAGTAAATGTCACATAATAGTACTTGAGTAGCTTAGATAAAGGCCTCGGAACACTGTGAATGAATTCATACTGCAAAACAAATTTCCCAGATGAGTGCACAATCTTAACTCCATGTCATTTCACTTTGTATTTTTTCAGGTATAACTCTAACCCCATAAATGACATTTGTCTTGTAGAGTATTACGGTTTTGTTTTAGAAAGTCGATCGAGTAATGTAAGACAGTTTCCATTATGTGCATAAGAAAGTATAAGATTAAAGCTTTTGACTGAGGTTGGTAAAATAAATATTACAATATTAATCCATCAGGGAAATGCAAATCAAAACAATGTGATATCACTTCACACCCACTAGGATGGCTACAATCAAAGAGACAGATAACAACAAGAGTCGGCGAGGACGTGGAGCAATTGGAACCCTCACACACTGCTGGTAGGAATGTAAAATGGTGCAGTCGCTTTGGAAAACAGTCTGGCAGTTCCTAAAAAGGATAAACATAGAGTTACCATATGACCCAGCAATTGCACTCCCAGACAAACACCACGAGAAATGAAAATGAAAACATATGTCACGTGTACACAAATGTTCATAGCAGCATTATTTATAAAAACCAAAAAACAGTTACAACCCAAATGACCATCAACTGATGAATGGATAAATAAAATGTGGCACAACCATAAAATGGAATGTCACTTGGCACTAAGAAGAATAAAGTTCTGATACATGCTACAACATAGAAGAACCTTGAAAACATTACACTAAGTGAAAGAAGCCAGTTACAAAAGACCACAAATGCATTTATATGAAATACCCAGAACAGGCAAAAGTATATGGACAGAAGGTAGATGCGTCGTTGCCTAGAGCTGGGGAACTTGGGGGAAAATGGGAAGTGAACGATAATAGATGCAGGGTTTCTTTTTAAAAATGTTCTAAAATTGATTGTGGTGATAGCTATACAACTCTGCTAATATACTAAAAACCACTGCATTGTGTACTTTAAATGGGTAAACTGTATGGTAAGTGAATTATATATCAATAAAGCTGTTATAAAAAAGAATATTAACACATCAGATAGAAGGAAATATGATCATCTAACTATAGCTAGGATCACTTCTTTAGAGATCCTAATGCCATCCCCTTTCACAACTGGCAGCATGTAACCTACCAGCTAAAATCTCAAAACCTAAAGAAAGAATGGCCTTCAAAAGTTTCAGTGACCTCACTAACGTTTAAGGTAATCCTCCTACTTCGACTAATCAGTGTATTCTTGATGATTAAGCTTTCCTCCTGTTTGTGTTCTCCACAATAATTAGCATGCAGCTTTCCACAGAGGAGATGCTCAATTATCACTTATTGAATTGAATTCAAATACATTTCAAAAAATAACCAATTTGAGTCAGTAAATAAAAATCTTTGCCCTACTTGGGGACAGCTGATGAGCACCACTACAGCTACTTGCCAAAATAAATCTGGGGCATCTGAAATGCAATTATGTCCCTCAAAATTTAGTCAGTCCTGGTTACAACAATAAGATTCACGCCCTTCAAATGCCTGGTTTGTATCTCCCTTGATAAAATCTGAAGCTTCCAGGGCAGAGGTTATTTCCAATGTGGATTCATAGACAAGACCCCCGAGAGTACAAGGTCAGTGGCATTCTATTTAATGTCAGGAAATCCCCCGGTGGTCTTTTGTGGTTGTTGTTGTTTGTTTTTTCCCCTATACTACAGCTTAATGTTTAGCAGGATGAGCTCTGGAGCTAGTGCCTGGGTTTAAATTCGAGCTCTGCCACTTATCACTAGCTGTTTAACCTTGATGCGAGTTATCTGACATCTCTGCACCTCAGTTTCATCATTTGTAAAATGAGGATAATAATACATGCCACCAGGATTTCTGCAAGGATGTAAAGTACTTAGAAGGGTGCCTGGAATGCAGTAAGTGCTCAATAGCATAAGCTATTATTGTAGTAGAATTTAAGTTTGCAGAATCTCTGAAACAGACCTCAGGCATAGCTATTGCTACCATAGGGAGGAGCATATGGTACCAGAAATAAACTAGGCCCATTGGGACAGGTCAAAGTAAAACTACGGAATTATACTCTTTCCTCACTTCCTGGTTGGGAAATGGCACTCCAGACTAAAGAAAGTGTTTAGCAAGTATGACATGCCAACATTTAAGTTTTGTTTTCCATGTTGTAGAACCCTCCTGGAGGAGAGGATGATATTCTTCGATGGGTATGTCACTTGGAAGGAAAGACAAGAACTACCACCACTGTGATTAGATGCCTGTACTTTTCAGAAACCGTACGCTCTTAAGTTTCTTCTGGATTTTCTATCACTGACAGGGAATCAGAGGTGGTCTACAGAAGCTAATACCACCACCAGCGCTAAGAGGCTTCTGAGCAACATTTCCTAAATTCCCATCTTTTTTTCCTTGTTTTTTTTTGGAAAGCCAACTTTGAAACCATTTCAAAGTTTATCAAGAAAATTCTTTTGAAGACACAAAGGGCTTTTTCACACTATTTTCCTTTTCACAACTTCTCGAATCTACATATCACTAGTGTGGCAGACACTGAGAATACTCACCAGTATCCACATTCTTTTTTTCTAGCCTTCCCTGTGGGTCGGTGTGGTACATATCCTGGCCAGTGAAATGTGAGTGGAAGTGATGTGCACTTCCTTGTCTCAACCTGGCCCAACCTCACTCTTTCCCCATGGACCAGCTTGAATGGAGGGGACTGAGGAGGAGGGAGTCACAAAATGGAAGGAGCCTGGGTTCTTGAATAACTTTATGGAGAAGGACCCCCTGCCCCCCTGCATCTGCAGTGAATTTTACATAGGGAAAAAATACACAGTAATAAGCCACTGGAGATTGGGAGTTGTTTATATAGAAGTACCTGTTAGTTACTCTAATTAATATAGCTAGGTAAAAGCTTTGTTAGTTATTGTTTAAGGGATTTGGTTTGCTTCCAGAATAGTTCTTTCTCTTGTTAGATATTGTCAATAAGCATACCAATAAAACACATTTCTTAGATCTTTTCTCCTTTAGTCTCTTTTACCATCACCAAGATCACTGGGCAGAATCTTTCAATCATATCCACAAAACACATCCTGGTTTATGATCTGATCCTATCGGATTCCTCTTTAGAGAACATGTGTATTCTGTTATTTGTAATCTTAATCCAGATCTCTTTGCAGAGCTGGCCAAAGTTTATCTTTTATTGTGCACTTAATTAATCATTCACCATCTCAGAGAAATGTTTTATAATTACATCAAGCTGTGAGTTAGGAGTTGATCAATTTAAAATGGTCAGATAAAAATTAAAAGCTATCAGCAAACACTAATTACATTTATTTATAATTTTCACATAGCTCTTTCTAGCAATCATTTTTTTGGTATTAAAGTTATAAATGGAATGAAATGTAAATGGAATCTTTTATGACTACTGCCTCTTGGGATAAATGTGCAAAATCAGTATAGCTATCTTGGGTTTTAACACCATCAACAATCTTCTGGAAGTTTCTATTCTTGCTTAGTAACTCCTCCTTTCTCTCTCTTCCTTTTTTTAATGTGCTTAGTGTTCACTGTAATCGTAGCTTTTTATCTGCTTGTTTGTTTATTGCCTGCTTTCATTGCCAGACTGTATTTCCCATGAAGGCAGAGCTTATATCTGCTTCTGTTCATCTAACAAATATTTACTGAATGCCTGCTGTCAAGCATTACCCTAGGTACTAGAGAATTAAACATAATTAAGATACCTCTCCTCAAGATGCATATAGTTCGGAAACAGGTAATAAGCCTATAAATACCATACACTGGGATGAGTGCTCCTATGTTGTCCTTTTCATTTCATGCTTCTTTGGTTTTTGGTGGTAGTGGGGGTTGTCTGGCTAGCTCATGATGGTCCATCCTGTCTGAGAAGGCAACTTTTGCATTCATATGGGTGTCAAGGTAACCGTGTTTGTATCACATGGCTCTGTCCACTTGACCACAGTTGCTTGGACCACAGTGGACTTCTGACCTACGCTATATCAACCAACTTCTCTCTTCTGAGAGGTTGGAATTGGAACTGAGAGATTCTAATTCAGTCTGAGCTCTTCAGCTGGGTTGAAAGAGGATATACAACCTAGGGTGCTGTGTGGCCATCTTCTGCCAGATGGCCAGGGGAAACTGAGAGAGCTAGTCTAGAGAGAAAGAAAAGAAGCAAGTCATGGAAAGAAGTAGAGATGAGAGATTTTACTGTCTGAGAAAGACCTGAAGAGCCCATTTCATATTCTGGTTCTAGTCCTTTTTCCCATGACACACCCCTACTTCTTTATAGCTTTTTCTTTCCTTTTTTTTTTTGCTAATAAAGCTACTGTGTTAGTGCCTTTTGCTTTCAATCATCTTAACTGAGACATTTCTATTTAATATGAAATATTAATAGATTCTATTTAACCTCACTCATTTTCATAGCATAAGACATATGGACTACTACCAAAAAAATGTAGCTTCTTTCCTATGTTATAAACAACCTATCTGCTGCATTTTAATACTTAGGAATTCTAACATTGCTTCTCAGGTGCTCACCTAGAAGTTTCCCATTTTCCCCATGGGTAATTTTATAATGCAGACTCATTTCCATTCAAGGGCAGAACATCAAAGACCAACATTCTTTAAACTCTGTGAAAAACACGATCACATGTGTATACCAGCTTTTGCGGCTAGTTAACTTTCAGGGGAGAAAATAGTTCTTCTTATAAACATCAATGGTGTATTTGTACTCATAAACAAAAAGGCTTTGATAACGAATGCTTTGATTTAGGCTCAGTAGTTGATCAGCTAGTCTGATTAACAACTGTTAACTGGAGACACCAGAAGTTGAACACACCTAAAATACATGGCTTTAACGTCCTATTCAAGAAAAGAAGATTAAGCTTTATATTTGGGGGGAAAGGGTAGACATACTCTGGAGATTTCAATAACAGCACACCCACAAATATCTGCTACTTTTACAGTATATTCCTTCATTATTCATCAGACATTGAGAAAGAGACATGTCAGGGACTGTGAACGTAAGGGGAGTAAGACCTGGTCTCTGTCCTAAATGAGCTCACAGTTCACTGGGAAAGACAGACAAGAAACAGGGAATGACAATGCCCTCTGATAAGTGTCATGCAAGAGATAGAAGCATGGAGAGGTATCTAATCCGTCCTGAGGTAGGCCTTTGAGCTGAGTCCAAGAGAATAAGCAGGAGTCGTCTTTGTACTCAACAAAGTGAAGTCAGACAGACCAAGAGCAGAGGCAGAGACGGATTTGCTAAGAGAAAGGAGCATATAATGTTCATGGACAAGGCGAAGATGTGAGCAGAAGAAAGTCTACGTGTTAACATCCAGTAGTCCTGTAACAGCTGCAAGAACGAGATGCTTTGGATAATTGCCTGTATTTTCCTCCAAAGCTCCCGTTTGCAATGCTTTTCATGTGTTCTGATTACTCTAGAAAGTCTGATTCAATTCCACAAATATTTATTGAGGACTCACTAAGTTTTAGGTAATGTTGTAGGCCCTGAGAGGATAAAGACGAGTAAGACTAGGGAAGAGTACTTGTAATGAAGCTTAGCCTCTCTGTGGGGAAGACAGTTCCACAGTATGTGGAGAGTGTTAAGAAAGACACATGCATAGAAGTAAAGGGCAATACAGCCTGAAGTGAGTCTTTAAGAATGAGCAAGAACACACTAGCTGTGTTAACAACAATAACAACAAAAGTGAGAGAAGCATTTCAGCCACAAGGAAGGACATAAGTAAAGACAAGTGCCGGGAAAAAGGACCAGGGCACAAAGAGAAAACAGATTTGAGAAATATCTAAAAGGCAAAATAACTGAAATGTGGTTATTGGGAGTGAAGGAGGAGAGTCAGTCAATTATGACTCCAGGTTTTTGCTCATGTGGATGATCCACTGAGGCGGGGATTGCCGGAGGAAGAGCTGATTCTGGAAGAAAAAAGGCCATGCTGCAGCTACAGTGCTGCCACATCCAAGTGGAGAAATAAGGACAGGATTATGGCCGGGATCTCGCTCAACAGCATCAAGGTGGGTGTGGGAGCTGAGGCCAGGACAATAATTGAAATGACATAATGAGAGTCACTATAAAGGAGAGCAATTGGCCCGAAGCAGAATCCTTAAAAAAATAATATTTTAGGTGTGGGCAGAGGAATCAAGAAGCTCACAAAGGTGATGAAGTAGAAAGCAACGAGTTTCTAGGAGCAGGAAGTAAGCAACCATTTTAAATGATGCAAAGAGACTCAGTAAGATACAGACTGAAAAAATCTTGCAATCTGCAGGTCGCTGGAGATATTTTCCAGGGAGGTTTCACTGGAGTGGCAGAAGCTATCAGGCTGTCACAGCTGAGGAGTGAATGGAAGACAGGAAGTGGCCCCTAGGGATTCAGACGGCTCTTTTAAGAAGCCTGCTTGAGGAGAAGTGAGAGAAGGGACATCAGCAAGAGGCAGGACAATCTTAATCTCCCTCTCTCTCTCTGTTATCTGTCCATCAATCATTTTAAAGGAAAAGATGGAAAGATGGGTTTCTAGGCTGAGAGGAAAGCTGGCAGAGATGGAGAGACTAATGACATTGGAGAGAACACATAACGGGAGGAAAAGGTACTGGCGGAGACAGACGTCCTAATTATGTAATGGATTTAAACAAATTTTACTTTATTATTGTTTCTAGCCAGGAGAGTTGTCAAGCAACATATGTCCTGTGGTCAGGCACCTGTGGAAAGCAGTAGCAGGAGGCACGACATAGTGACACTGGGTTTGGAGCAACAGCAGAGAGCAGGAGACAAATTCTGTACCTTACTAATCTGAAGGTTTCTCACGCGCTGGGAAAAACCCTACAGAAGAGGCACACAGACACTCCACCCCCCTCATCAGCATCTTCTGAAGTTCTGGGATTAACAATGAAACACAGCCCTCAATCCAGGGGATTACAACTACTACACAAACATGATTTTCTTAAGATGCAAGGGAATCAGATCTGAGTTTGAGTGTCAGCTTTGCTAGAAATTAACTACTAGCATCGGGCAATGTCTTTGCTCGGCCTCAGTTTCTTCATCTATAAAATGGAGGGAAATGATGCTTCGGCCTAGACTGTAAGACTTAAGCAGATAATAGATGTGAACGTGCTCTGTAAAATACAACGTTCTATGCAAATATACGGTGTAGGATGCACATATAAAGATGTTATTTGAAGTCTCTGAAGATTGGGCAAATCTGGAAGAGAGTGCTCATTAAATACTTTTTGTTGTTACCATTGTAAGGACATATCAATGCAAAGGAAAACAGTGTTAAAGCAAAGACCTTCGGCTTTCACTGATGATTCATTTCTTCTGATTTTCTGGTAGCCTTGTGATCCTGAGAAGGAGTCAGGTTAGGTGTTGAGAGGGGAGCACAAATTACTTTATCCCAGGCCCGGGAGCGTAGGGGAACAACTGCTGCTAGTGGTTCTGTCCCCGGGGGTGACGTGCAGCAAGGGGCAACAGAGACCATACAAATAAGACTCCAAGGTACATCCTAATGGTTAAGGGCTCAAGTTTTAGTCAAGACAACCCTGGGTTCGAATGCTGGCTCCGTCACTTATTAGCCATGTACCCTTGAACAATCCAACCTCACTGAGCTTCAGTTTCTTCATCTGTAAATTGGGATAATAACATTTACCCTTAGAATGTTGTAATGATTAAGTACAACAACATGCATGTCTCTATGTAAGTGTGCGTGCGTGTGTTTACGTATACATATGCGAATTCCTGGCATATTGTCAGTGCTCCATAAACAGCAGCTATTACATTGAGTCTGCTGTCACCGGCTTCACAGACTTTTGTATTGTTTTCACATATAGCTGTTATTTATTGATACTTAATAAGAGCTATATAGGTGCCTCTTTATCTAAATCTATATGTTTAAAGTATAAAATCCATTATGTCACTTAAAGTTTAAAACTCTATGAGAGTAAAAACTACGTCTATCCTCTATTTCTCTGGACCCTCAGAGTATAATAAAGTACCTGGCACACAGTGAGTATTTAAGAAATATCTGTTGAAGGAAGGAAGGAGCAAACGGAGGAAGGGAAAAAGAGAAGGAAGGAGGTATGGATGTCCAGAGCTGCTAACTCAGGTGCTCTGAAATTCAAAGACTAACAAAAATAGAAACAAGGCATTCCTGAGCTATTGAACGGGATGAAGACTTCTTGTAAAAAGCTACTTTCTTGTGCCCATGTGATTTATTTTTACTCCTCCAAGCCCTGGAATAATCTTTCTCTCCATCTGGCAAGTGGGAAAAGACCAGTTACATTTCAAGTTTGCTAACAAAGATTGCTTAAGGTAAATATTTGTTGGTTTCCAGAGCAAACCATACCATTTTAGTTTTAGGTTATTTTAATGGTAAGCTCCCTCAGATCTAGTTCCATTGATACTTTGTGGTACAGCATGGAAGTAAGTACATTTGACTCAAATTCCAAATATATTTAGAATCCTTTTCACGCTGCATCATTCAAGCAGATGTGGGGCCAGCTGTTGCTATTCTTTCCTAGAATCTTACTGAGACATAGATTTTAGTAAGATTTTTAAAAATAAATTACACAGGTGTTATCTTTGTGTCAATTAGCACATGAGCTATAAAAAGTATATGTACAAATCAGGCTCTTCACAAACTCTAAAACAGGAACAGGGTTTTCACTGTTTTGATCAATCTATTTTCATTTGGTTCTATTAAGCTATTTTCTTCACAAATCAAAAATAAATTTCTCCCTGGACTGTGGCACTGCATGTTTCTGCTGTTGCTGTGGTTAGTAGTTATTCTAATATTATCACAGAATAAAGCGATGCAAGAAAGCCTTTCCTTAGAGCAGACTCGAGTAGTAATACTGATTGAGCATGGTACAGAAACTCTTTAAGTTCCTCCATATTCACTATGTCATTTTTTCCCAAGAGATTTAAAGATATCAAAACAAATTTGAATGTCTTTAAAAATGTGGGAAGTCAGAGAAACAGCTGAAAATCCTGAAAACAACTCATTCTAAGTATCTTGGGGTGGTGCAAAGATCACTGGTTCGACAGTCCTGGATAAGGATGGAATCTCTCCAGTCCTGTTTCCTCATTTCTGAAACAAAGACTATTGGGTTGGTTGGTCTCAAGATACCAGGTCACTCTGCTAGAATCTCCAGTGCTCTGAAGTGGATTATCTGCACGTCACTCTAAGTAAGTCTTAACAACAGTTTGAACCTCTTTGAAAACAAGTCGAATAAAGGAGTTGTGAGAGTCAAGGAAATATGCTCTCTTTAGGGGGTACTTTTTAACAAAGTGGGAGTACCCAAAAGTAAAATTTGTACTCTGAATTTTAATTTAGTCATTCTAAAGCCAATAATATTCCAATGCTGTGCTGTGGATCAGGGTGCCTGAGTGGACACTCAGAGAGAGGCAAAATCGGCTTTGGGTTCCTCTGTGGTCTGTGGTCCACATGTCGATTATGCTGTGTCATGAGGGCCATGCCCTCTGCCCATGCTGCTATGTTGACAGCCCTCCCCAACCATCAAATAAGATCTGTGCATCTCTTTTTTGTTATAATACATAATTACATTTAATCTTCATATTATCCTAATCTTACTGATATTTACAGAGGTTAAGTGGTTTCCAGTTGGCCACAGCTTTTAAGAGGCAGAAGGGGTGCCTAAATGTAGTTTTCTTGATTATAAGTTCAGTAGCAGCAGTGGTTAGAAATCACTATGCATTTACTGTGTGTCAGGCATTGTGCTAAGAGCTTTACATATAAGCTTATTTTATTTAATCATCATCATAACCTGCTGATGTCGATATTATTACTTTTCCACTTACAGATGTGGAAAGTGAGATCATAGAGAGGTTACATAACATGCTCAAGGTCACACAACTATCAAGAAGCACAATCAAGATTCGAATTCAGGTGGTTTGCTTTACGACTTGCTCTTTCAAGATTTATGCTAGACTGCGTTCTTACATAGCATGGCGGCCCTCATCATAGTTTCCATCCATAATTTAGGTGAAAATATTTGCAAGAGGAAGAGTCCAGGGCTGCCTAATATGGCTCTACACTGGAGCTCCAAGTCACGTGTAACAGAGGTCATTGGTGTCAGGGCTCCTCTTCTAGAACAGCCGACAGCTACTTTGAGGGCACAGGCTGTAAAGCATTATTCCTAGTGCCCAAGCACAATGTGTTATAACAGATAACACACAGTGACTGTGTGCTGAACGGAACTCAGTGGAAATTACTGAGTCTCCCTCGACATAGCCTGAAGCACTGACTTTCTCAGGGTTCTAACTGTTTTAAAATGTAGAGACAAAAGCCTGAAATCAAAAGAATAAGATCTGACTCTTAAATCAAGGGAATTAGTGGAGCAGAGGTACATATGTGACCCATCAACCATATGTAGCCTGCAGACAGGTTTTGCTCAGCTACACATTGCTTTAAAATTCTCAATCAATAGCTGATATTTAAAAATCAAGAGATTTCATTAAAAAATCCAAATTTCCAATTTCTCTACAAAAATTGGAAGATATGACACTAGACAGGGCATCTGCTCTCTAGCTCACTAATTTCAATGGGACCAGTTTTATCCATTTACTTTCCTCCTTGGCCCCTACAGGATTCCGAGTTTGCAAACTATGAGCTAGATAGGATGTACAGGAAGATGTGGAGGTGCAGCAGAGCCTTCTAAGATTCTGGAAGCACTGTTTCAATACACTCAGCAGTCTACTCTACCAGCCTGGCTCTATAGTATATTGAAATTTTAGTCATTTAGTGACTGGGCTTTCCTCTCTGACTCAGATGACAAAATAAACAGCTCACTCTCAATTTGGTTTAGTTGTCTCCCAAAGTCTCCAGCATTAAAGCACCACTGCAAAAATGAGAAATGGGGCAAGTGTCCTTTCATTGGCTCCAGGTCAGATGACCATGCTGCTGTTTTGCAGTGCTTTGCACAATTTGGGCAAATAGCTAACTATATCTCACCCACGTGTTTTAAGGAAGAAAGGCTGTCATTGGCAAAAACTCTGAAATCTTTTCTAAGCCATCTTAATCTGCTTATAACTGTCACGAGGGTTTTAGGTAAAAAGTTGACATTTGCATTCATTGACCTCTTCTGGGTAGGTGGGCAGGATTTCTTCCTGGAAAATTCTGTGGTCTCTGTAGCTGTGTTAAAACTCAGGAAGACTGGAGGTCTGCAGGGTAGCAGC
This sequence comes from Equus asinus, assembly GCF_041296235.1. Taxonomy (NCBI): domain Eukaryota; kingdom Metazoa; phylum Chordata; class Mammalia; order Perissodactyla; family Equidae; genus Equus; species Equus asinus. Next base: position 69,836,847 of record NC_091801.1, on the reverse strand, counting down.
CAGGGAGGCAAATATGCACTTGAGAAAGTCTTAAATTACTAAATTAAACATGTTTATTCAATCCAAATATAGTTACAGATGAACTACACCAGTATAAAACAAGATTTTCCTTACCAAATTTTGGATTTCATAATGTAATAAAAATATTTCCTCAATTAGTCAGCGAACTGCTATTGAATCCTGTGCCTTAAACAAAGAATTTACAGACATTTAAGGGCTTTCTCCTGTCTGGGTTCCCCTCAAAAAACTAAAACACACATAAGAGGTCAAAAGATTGCTAGAATTACACATTTGGTGTCATTTTATATTACCATCAACTAGACTTCAAACAGAGACTTTCCTTTTTTTAATGAGGTTAATAGGATCATTTCTGAGTAGGATTTTCTGTTTTAATACTATGTGTGATAATAGGGTTTCTTTGTGCAGTTTCTTTCACTGTTAAAAAAAATTCCTGCTTATTAGAAAGTCTGCAGTCAACTCAGCTTTATTGCTGTAAATAAGCAGTTTGTACACAGAACAATAAAACTGTTTAATAAAAGAACATAATAGGCTTAGCAGATGCTGCAATATGAGAATATTTTAGGTAAATGGTATTAAAAGGACATTTCATCAGTTTAGGAAGTCTCTGGAAAATCAAATTCAGTTGCTGAATTTAAGCAGGCTCTCTCTGAGGGAATATTTGGGCCTATTTTTCTCTAGCAGAAACACAAGACTAAGTTTACAACGAATCAGCTTCCAGCAAAGGTAACTTCTTTAACTAGCTCACATTACCCCTGTTCCTGTCTGTGTGGCTGATAAAGACACCTTGGTGGTTTCTTCAAAAAATCATCTTTACCATTTCTTTGCTGACAGCTTCTGGGGTGTTAAAGAAAACTGTCACTTTCTCAGCAATGAGCCCTTCAATATTTATTCAACAACCACTAGATGAGGACATAAAGATGGGTCCTGCCCTCAAGGAACTTACACTCCCGCAGGAAAACGAAAAATGACAAAACACATGCTCATTGGCATACAGCTCAAGGCATTTCTCGCTAATCTATGAGAGTATAGAAGACCGCGCTGGGTTTCCTACGTCATTCCTCTGCTGATAAACAGGGCTACCTTCATAAGGACAAACTCTGTCAGGGCTGATCAGACAGGACTTTAGCTCGAAGGAAAAAAATGTGTTACAACTTTTAAACGTCACCTAAAGTAACCTATCTACCGGGAAGATAGGCAAGCATGGAAAGAAGCCAACATTTTAACTGTTAATGCTTATTTCCTAACAGCAAAGATGAATAATGTACTTGATTATTTTAATAAATTATAAGTTATGATTTAAATATGCTTAATGTTTCCACTCTTAGCTTCAATAAAACAGAAAAATTAAAGTAGCAATCTTTCCATCTTAATGCATCTTTTTTGCCGTAGGACCAGTAAATCCCTGGACCCAAACACTTAATATTACATCCGATACAAGTTTAAGCAGATTTTCCTTATTCCCGTCTATTGACTTGATTGTAATTAGTATTCTTACCTAACAAAGCGCTTGTATCGTTAACATACTCCCTTATAAATTTATTTGTGAGAGAAGTCTTAGCATGGTCATTATCGTTCTTAAATAACAAGCCCATTTTTCACAAGGAAGCTATTCTGACAGTGGCATAGAAAATGTTAATGTTCATGCTGCCACAATCAACCATTTGCAACATAGATGGGGGGAAAACAACCCTTGCTGTATCTCAGTACTCCATCTGTGCTAACTGCCTGGGGCTCAGTCATGGCTCACTCAGCTCCAGGTGCACTGAACCACATCTATCAAAATATTTACCCTGAAAATAGCTTTGTAATAAGAGTGGAATGTCCTTTTTGATGATTTCCTTTGAAAAATACATATGTATTTAACTGGCAATTCTAAACTTTTGGAGATGGTGGATCACATGAATCCATTCATTAAAAAAAACTCCCCTCATGGTGGTTATAGTTGATGTATCATAATGACTATACAAACACAGAATGTATTTAACATGCTTTACATTTCACCTTAGACCAGGGCTCTAACCTCCAGCTGAGTGTGCCTCCATTCCACTCCCATCCTGGTTCTCACTGTGAGTTGAATCCTCCTTGCTCGACGGTTCGTAGGGAGACATTATTAGGCATGAACCTCCAGCAGCAACGGCATGCCAACATTACACATATTAGTGAAAGCGATGAAGGGCTACAGCATTTTTTGAACAGGTTAAAGTGAATATCAGCTTCTGGGACCACAACTTATATTAGAGAATGAAAAACAAAAGAATATCCAAAAAAAGAAAGAGAAAAAGATCCCTCTGGCTTGAAGCAAAAGCATACCAAAACTCTACCTAACTTTTAAATAGTCCATACTCATTGCTGAGGAAATAACCTCTACCGTCTTGTCCACACGGTCACTGCGTAATCAGTATCTAAAACAGGGCCCAGCACTTGGAGCCATCCCGGATGTGAAGGGCAAGTGGAAAGGTCAGTTCCGGCATGCCTTGCGAAAGCAAACAGTGTAAAGGCTCGACATGCCTTTGCTCCCGCGCTGTTCCCAGGTCCTGGCCACCATGTCCCTTTGCTTCATCTGCTCTAGCATTCTGCCCTCAGGGCTTCTGTGCCTCCCCCAGTTTCCTATCCTCGGAAGGAGCCAAACAGGGTGGCAAGGAAACATGAAAGCAGGGCCAGGACAGAGAGCTCAGCAGGCCATTACTGGTCCCACCCGAGGGCCCCAAAGATTGCTCAATATCTGCACAGGAATGTGGCACTCATTGCATATGTGGAGAAAATTCCCTTAACTCTTTTTCCTTTTTTATAAATAAAAGTAAAATAAAATATCCATGCTTCTTTCCTTCTACAACAACAAAGACCACCATCATTTAACTACCATCAATTAAAATCCAGCAAATATTTCTTGGCCTAGGGGCACAGCATTGCAAACCATGACAGTTTATTTTTAAAATCTCAAGTATGTTTAATTTTTGGAGGCTCCCCTGTCCCACTACCATATCAAACATACTAAAGGTTATATTTATAACCCATGTTAAAAATAATTTTATGGCCAAACATTTTTAAAAGAATTTTTGTATTTTTGTTTTTCAAATACTTGGGCTACCAGTTACTCATTTAATTTACAGTTTGCTATGATTTCTTAGTAATCATTGCAAAATTTAACATTTAATGAAGATGACAAAATATTTGGTTTTGTATTTGTTTGCTTAAACACTTATTTTTGGTTCTGTACTTTTTTGAATTTTAGAGCCAATAATTTTTCTTTTAAGATCAACAGTTTTGAGGTTCTTGAAAAGTACAACATCATTTAGTCATTGTGCTGCTAGTGGCTAATGAACATCATGACCTTGAGTATAAGAGCTGGAGAGAGGCAATGTGAGGAGGAGATGCTTCCCCGGAAACTGGTAGGAAAGATCCAGGGGAGCACGGAGGGAGGGAAACCAAGGTGAGGACGAGGATGGTTGACAGGACCCATGTCACCAAGGCTCAAGCCGAGTAAAACAGGAGACAGGATACCGGACCATTCGACAGTCATTTTGTGTGTGTCCAACAGAGAAAGCACTTCCCCTCCCTCAAGGAATTCATAACCTAGTAGAGGAAGGACTTTCGCGTAGGATGTAAGGCAGAGAGTGAAAACCCTTGTAAGGAAGACTTCAAGTACCACCAAAACATGGAGGAGGGAGCTCTCACCAGGGCCGCCAAATTGCACAACTCCAGGGAGCGTCATTCACACTGTCATCTATGTGAATGGTGTCCCCCCAGTTGTGCAGTGCTATGGTCATGGCTGAAGGGATAATAAAAGGCTTTCCAGAAGAGATGGCGTTTGGGCAGGTCTGTGAAAGACGGGAAGCTCTTCCATTCACTAGCAGAGTAACATCTATCGGCTTCCATTTGCTTGTCTGTAACAGGGATAATAATACTGACTTCACTGGGTTATTGGAGGAAACAAAGATATATGTACAGTACACCACCTGTGCCAAATCCATCCTTCCTTCCTTCTTTTTCTATTCAAATGTTCACTGAGCTTCTATCATGTGTCAGATACTCCACAAGGCACTGTATATACAATGAGAGACATTACACAAGTTTTCCTTCATGAAACTTATAATAAATGAGACTATTTTATTACTAATTATTCTACAAACAGTGATAGGAGGAAGGTGGGCCAAGTAGAAGAATCAATGTGAGCAAAAGCAAGGAAAATGTGTGTCCAGTTTTTCAGGAGTAAGGAAGAGGATTTTAGAGAGTTAGCTGCTCTGTTAATGGTAAGACTAACAGAGAAGAGTGGGAAAACTGCTCAGCAACAGCAAGGTACTGGGTAAAGCAAAGTGGCAAATAGGTTTTATCTACTACTCAACTCTCATCAGTTGGTAAGGCTTCCTGGAAGGCTGTGCTGAGAATGAACTCACGGTTGTTTGTCAGTGTCCACCACGGGATTACAGGGGCTGGGGTGATATGTGAGTGGTGGATTGGGCATTCTTTGTCTAAATGAAATTGAGTAGCCTGTCTTTGTAAAAAGCCATGTCTGGAAGGATTTGTGTCATTTTCTTTAGCAGAGAGCTAGAGCACTAGAGCAGGACAGAAGACCCAGAGTGGGCGGTAGACCTCTGGCTGACTGATGGTTAACAGCCATCACAGGCCAAGAGATCAAAGGAACATGGAGTGGTGGCGACTACCCTAATGAATTGGCTTAGCATGGAATTCATGTTGGGCTGAGTCACTACACAGAGCCAATGGATTGGAAAAAGTGAAAAAGGTTTGGTTTTGGAGGCGGAGAGCCCTGTGTTTGAATTCTAGCTCTTCCAATTATTAGCTTATTATGCTGCTTAATCTTTCTGAACCTTAGTTTTTCATGATAAAAAATGTGGATATTAATACCTATGTCATAGTGTTGTGAGAATGACCAAAACATTGTACAGTACCTAAAACACACTGGGTACTCAATAAATAGCACTTCCCTTTCTCTTTTCCTGAAGTGACTGGAGCTCTATACAGAGAAAATTTTGTAGGTCTAGAGAAAAGGAATACAAAATTTGAGGAATTGAAGGGTAGATATCCAGCGTGGCTGGTCAGGGCAGCAAAAGAGAAAATGCAAATGACTAGCATTAGGAAGTCAGGGAGTGGTGAGATGAGGGCAACTCACTGGGTCGGTTGGCTGTTCACAGGATGGTCTTATATGTTGGACGATGGGAAGATACAGGGAGGAAGAAGGAGTGGTATTCCACTAGCAGAGCTCCTAGCTCTTGAGGGAAGATCGTTTCTGACCACAAGTTATAATGTATAAGTGTGTCGAAGAATTAGGTACAAATGACACGGCAGAGTTAGCAGACAGAGGACAGGGTGGGGGAGAAATTGGGGAAAGCTTCACAGAAGCTGCATGAGAACTGCATCAAAGGACATCAATTTTCTTTCAAATGGAGTGAAAGAATGATATTATTCTATGAGAAGGAAGAGTCTGTGGGAGAGACGAGAGGTCTGAAGAGTTTCAGGGGCCCTTTCAGCTGAGATGTTACCATCACGCAGGATAAAAGCAATAGGGAAGATGGGGGAAAAGAATGAGTCAGTGCTGAAGCCACTTATGATAACTTATTATTCTATTATTACTATTTTCATTAGCTTCAGATTGGCCAAAAAAATTTCAAGACCATCAAGAACAAGTAGATTCTTATCATTAGAATTCTAACCCTAGTCAGTGAAACTAAAGATGCATTTATCCTACACACAAATCAAACTAATGAGGCAAATAAATATGCACAGGACAGGAAACGTTATGGCCCCAAAACACTTGTGCAACTAAAAACTTGTAGGTGACATCCAGTTAATTGAGAGCAGATCCTGACTCACAACTCAGAAAGCAACTAATTTTTTAAAAGCTACTATTGTCTTCAAAAAATTAAGTGAACCAAAAATAAAAGCACTACATTGACAGAAATTAATACAAGGAACTTTCACTGAATTTCTAAAAATCTTGTTTTGCTAATTTTAATTTAGTTTGGAACCCTCTTATTTTTAGTAAATGAATTCAAACATTTTTTTGTTTCATTCTTAGTATTTTTCTGTTTTGAAATCTTGAAGGCTTGAAGCTTTCATTTGTGTTTAAGGTCTCCAATCTGCCCAACAGCACGGGTTCAGCTTCACCCGGACACTGGGGGTAAGTGGAGGGTGGGGAGCGCAGACGTGCCTTTCCTAAACACAGTTTGAGAGGCCCTCGGCTCAAGAGCTCTGGAAGTCCTCTGAGAATGACATCATCCTCAAGGTGAATCATCTGCAACACAATCCTCTTTGCAGAAGGAGAGGCACCTGAACACAGCATGAGCCATGCTGACCGGGGCGGAAGAGGCGCCTGGTGGGGGTGCTTTAGAAAACCTGGGCACCAGCTAGCTCCGGGTCCCATCAGGAGTCAAGCAGATTATCAAGAAATGACCTCACGCAGGAGATCTCAGGATTCTAACACTTACAATCTAGCAACCCAATTTCACAGGTATAGAGACTAAGGCATGGGAACAACACCAGCTGTCCCAAGACGCAATCTGAGACAGAAAAAGGGCCAGAATTAAGAAACTGGTCTCCACTTTACCATTCATTTCTTAGCCCACTCTCCTAAACTGAAAGACACACTTCAGAGGATAATCTGATGAATCACGATCACACTGCGGTATAAAGAAAGCATTAAACAAGAACCAGTTGCAACCTCAAATATGTCCATAAACTGTAAGTTGGAAAGGTAGTTTTAAAATACACTTTCCAATTCTTTTGAACTAAAATCAAATTTAGGACACTGTAGGAAGGCAGTTCAAACAAAAGCTAATTTTGTTTAATGAACTAACCAGGAAGGCATTGTGAAAGTATTGTGCAACCAAATGCTTAGCTAATTACTGTGAGATCAAATAACTGTTACCATAGTTACCGCACACTGTTTTCCATAATAACTTTTATCACTTCAATAAATCTTTGTGACGCAACAAATATAAAAAGTTTACTGTAACATGACTATAATGTTTTGGAAGGCACACACTGATGACTGACCTACTGAAATTACCTTCCCATATTTGTCAGTGAATAAGGGGTGATACCATATCTAGTTGACTCAATATCAAAATGTTTCACTGGCTTTTTTACTAGGCTGTAATTCCTCAAAAGTTGAATTTACTGGTCCTGTCATTCAACAGAAAAATCAAAGGGCCCTTTCAGCATCACGTCTTGTCTTTGAATGAGAATAAAAATAACAGCAACCATTTCTGAAGCAATAATTGTCAGGTTCCATGCTAAGCAGTTAACATACATCATCATCTAATCCTTCCCACACTGCTGGGGGGTAAGGATCCGGACCAACGTCATCCAGCTCCCTCTTGGGAGAGATTTCAACTCAGGTCTGTCTAGCTCGAAAGTCAGTTCTCTTTCCACCGTACCACACAGCCTTACATACATCTCTATAAAAAGACAATTTCTATAATAACTGTTTTCTTGCTACTGTGTACAAAGTTACACCAAAGTGTCTCAGGAGACGCCCTGACATGATGACTGACTGGTCTGTTAGCTGAAATGATGTCATAGCTCCACTGGAAAATGGACATTCTTTTCCTGGACATACTTGACTTCAGACTGGGTTATATTACTATTCCCAGCGCACCCCCCGGCCCCAGCCATATACAGAGCTTACACATTTGGTCATTTTCACTCCTCCCTATATCCTGCTTGCCCTTTTCTAGATCTAAATGCTGAGATTTTTGAATAAGTGAAACGGCAAACATGGTCTAATAAGACTGACAATAAACTTGTATGAGTGTGATAAGATAAAGGAAACTACAGATTTAAATTCAGTTCTGTCAATGTGAGGCTATATAGCCTTGGGAAAGTCACTGAGTATCTCTCTGGATTTTCCCATGTGGAAAAGGGGGCAACAGGGGCCAGCCCAGTGGTGTAGTGGTTAAGTTGGTACACTCCGCTTCAGCGACCTGGGGTTTGCGAGTTTGGATCCCGGGCGTGGACCTACATATAGCTCATCAAGTCATGCAGTGGTGGCATCCTACATATAAAAAATAGAGGAAGACTGGCATGGATGTTAGCTCAGTGACAATCTTCCTCAAGTAAAAAGAGGAAGACTGGCAGTAGATGTCAGTTCAGGGCCAATCTTCCTTACCAAAATAAAAAAGGGGGGCAGGAGCAATAATACTCACCTACTAACTCACAGGAATATTATGCAGATTAATTATTTAATGTTGTTGAGTTCTTTGAAGATACAAAGTGCTAAGTATAGTAATCATTATCAAGGCGAAACATAAAACATACATGTGATTACGGTTATTAAAAAGCAAGACTGGGGCCGGCCCCGTGGCCGAGTGGTTAAGTTCGCACGCTCCACTTCAGTCGCCCAGGGTTTCACTGGTTCGGATCCTGGGTGCGGACATGGCACTGCTCATCAAGCCATGCTGAGGCGGCATCCCACATGCCACAACCAGAAGGACCCACAACTAAAAATACACAACTATGTAGCAGGGGGCTTTGGGGAGAAAAAGGAAAAATAAAATCTTTAAAAAAAAAAGCAAGACTGAAAACCACTATTGAAGGGTGTCCATTGTAATAAAATCAAGCAGGCACCCTCTGGAACCCTAATGGAGGAACTCTATGGCTCCTAACTACGAAACCTGATTCATATCTACTCAGCACTGTTCCAAAGGTCTCAGTTTTAAGAGGCCAAAAGCCATTTCACGGTTGGTTTCAAAGATGAACAGGTAGGATTCATGTCAGGGACTGAATCAGCCTCAGATGACTCAGCTGCTCTCATCTCCTCATGTTAGAGATAGCCAAAGGCTGACACCTCTGTCTTTTGTCCCCCCACTGCCAGGGCATTTAAGCCATAAACTTGTCCTTGACTCGACCCTCTCACTCCCTCCCATCTCTTTCATTCAACCTCCCAAATATCTCTCCAATTCAATTCCTCCTCTCAAACATAATTCCTCTCCTCAAATTCAATTCCTCTTCTCCATGCCTATCTTGATAGTCCCTTAAATAAGACTCTCCTCACTTACCACAATTACCACAGCAGTCTTACAACGTCTTCCTGCCTCCAGTTTTCCCTCCCCTTTAAATCTATTTGTCTCCTACCCAGAAAGTAACACAATGCTGATCAGGACTTGCTTGTTCATTCAATACATGCCATGGCTTTCAGGATAAAATTCAGATTCTTTAGCAAGTGAAAAAACCATTTTCATAAGCTGTCTCCAACTTCATTTTTTACCTCTCTCCTTCTCATACTCTAGTCTCTCTCTTCTTACAGCTCCCTAAGCTTACAGCTACTGCAGCATCCACTACACTGTACTGAAATGCTCATTACTTACAAAGACACTGGTCCTGAGGAACCCTAAGGGCAGTGACTGGTCTTTACTTCAGCCTGGCATGAAGTACCTATGTACTGAACAAATGTTAAATGACTGACTGAATGAATGAATGAACAAAGGCTTCAAGAGGACATGTTAACCAGTTATATTAACTTATTTTTTTACATTCTCTTTGGTAAAAGGCTCTTGAGCAATTAATTTGATTGCCTTTTTAAAGTATAGATGATGATGATAATGATAACTGATTCAGGATGTCTTGTTATTTTTTAATTTTTTGTGAGGAAAATTGGCCCTGAGCTAACATCTGTGCTAATCTTCTTCTATTTTGTATGTGGGATGCCGCCACAGTGTGGCTTGATGAGCGGTGTGTAGGTCCTCGAATGGGATCTGAGCCTGTGAACCCCAGGCCACCAAAGTGGAACGTGTGAACTTAACCACTACGCCACAGGGCAGGCCCCAGGATGTCTTGTTATTAAGACTCAGTGACCTAAGTTATCCTTAGCAATACAGACCTAAACGATTCAAGTTTCCCTTTAAAGCTTTAGTCAGATTCCAGGAACCACTGCCAAGAAGCAAACACTGGAAGCCTACAACAAGAGCTCTAATGATGCTTTAGAAAGCTGTGACTATGGAATGTTCACATCTATAAGAACCCTTGCTGTAAAAAACTTCTCTTTGTCAAAGTTATGACAGGGACAGGAAATGAATTAATCAAGCAGTGAGTCAAACATAGAGATGGGTCATTTTAAAGTTATACAGTTTTGATTGCTATTGCTCCACAGATATAAGAAAAAAAGTGAAAAAAAAAAACCCAGGACTTTATTTCCTTGCTCTGGAATGCTACTGGACACACAAAACCACATTAGCCATATATGAACCAGTTTTTCTTACTCAAAGTAAAAGAGCCAAATCTATCCTAATCCATTTTGGGGAATGAGCAAAGACAGCCATGCACAAGAAGCTCCTATTTTGTGGAAATAGAAGAGAATTATAAAACTTAAAAATACATAAAAAATAAGACATGATCTCTCCCCCAATATCTGCCAATTTAAAACAAGTCTTTGAAACTGATAAAACATGAGAGATTTAAATGCCTGCTAGTCATCCAGGAACAGTGTCATCTATCACACTAACTTCCACTAAAGTTCAGGTAAGGGTCACCCAATAGAATCACCTCTTATTTTAGCTTCCTACTTTCTGACACTTCCTCCTCCTGGCTCTCAATTTTTATTCTCTAAGCTCAACGCTACTCCTATGATTACTCATTAGTTTTGATCTGTAGGTTCTGGCACTGCGGGCCACACTGCTCTTCCTGAAATTACTTCCTCCCTTGGCTCCTGCACCTCTACGGGATCTTGCACCTCCTCCATCTCAGACTATTCCTTCTGTGGCGTTTCTTCCTCTTTCTAGCCAATGGACGTGCACCCATCTCAGCCCTCTGTGTTGTTCCTGCAAACCTTCAACATTATGTCTGGATACGGTACTTCTAAAGAATTCATTTCTAGCTTTGATCTTTTCTCCCAGCTTCAAGTCTGCATCCTCAGCAACCTAAAGGATATTTTGATTGCTTGTCGCACCATTGCTGCAAACAAAAACATGTTTGAAATTGAATATACCACCTTGTCCTACACTCCTCAAACAGTTCTGTTTGCATTTTTCTAACGGACTGACCATTCTCTAGGGCACTCATGATAAAATCTTGGGGTCCTTCTTTTTTTTTTTTTTTTTTTTTTAAAGATTTTTATTTTTTCCTTTTTATCCCCAAAGCCCCCGGTACATAGTTGTGTATTCTTCGTTGTGGGTTCCTCTAGTTGTGGCATGTGGGACGCTGCCTCAGCGTGGTCTGATGAGCAGTGCCATGTCCGCGCCCAGGATTCGAACCAACGAAACACTGGGCCGCCTGCAGCGGAGCGCGCGAACCTAACCACTCGGCCACGGGGCCAGCCCCTTGGGGTCCTTCTTTACCTCTTCCTCCTCTAACAACCAATATAAGTCCCAGTATCTAATGCCAATTTCCTCTGCCATGTATTTCACAGCCACCTTTTCCTTTCATATATGTTTCCATCAACAGAAACTACTGCTCAAAAATAGTTTTAACACACAAGCAAGTATTCTCCCTGTCTCCAGTTTCTTCTCTTTCCTTCATGATGCCACCAGATTAAACTTTTTGAAATGTGTTTGACTAGGCCCTCTCCCACTCACAAATCTTCTATAGGTCAGTGTCACCTATAAGATAATGTATTGATTTCTTAGCCTAGCATTCAACTCCCTCGCAGTTTTGGTCCTGACCCTCTAGGCTCACGTCTCACAATAGCCCATAAAAATTACCGTATGAATGAAAGCCCCTATACATATTTGTAGTCATTAAAGCAAAGCAATAAAGAGAATATATGCTTAGGAAAGGGACCCTTTTGCCCTTCTGCATCTGGTCCTCAAACCAAATATTCAATGCCTTTATTTATGAATCAGAGTTTTTACCCTATGATATTCCCAGAGCCATAGTAAGTCCTAACATCTCTCCTTCTCCTTCTTAAGAAACACTGGGTATAATTCCAAGGTCTGTTTCCCTGCCCTCTACTCCCTTTACTTCCGCTAAGACTTACCTGCAAAGAAAAACAAAAGTCTACTACTGCTCTTTCTTCCATTTTACCTTCTATCTAACCTCAAACTCCCAATAGTTCTATTTTTGGTCATTCTCAAGAGGTATACTGGACCTGAAATTCTCAAGGATGCCTGAAAATTGTTCAGAAGTAAGGCCAAGCATAAGGAAAATGATCACTTGGGAAGAGTTTTCTTTTTCTGTTCTTTCCAACCATATAGCAGGACCAATCGACAGAGACTTTAGAAAAACGAAATTTTACCAGAAAATGATAGTTTATACCTGTAGATAGTCCCAGGCACCCTCCTCCCATGGAAGGTGAACTTGGATGGTGTCAACTGTTTGACCTGTCACCACGGACTCTTCTCATTATTCAAGAAAATTTGCTAAAGAGCAAAGTCTGCAGGGATTCTGACTTTATAAGACATGCTGCTGAATTCCTACTTGCTATTCTAATCTATTTCATTCTACAGTTTGACGGTGTTTAAAAAATAGACTTTCTCTCCCCCAGCTCATGCAGAGTTAGCTATGTTCATATGTTCTTAATTTGAGTCACAGAATTTAGTTCTAAACAAGGCAACTATTTTGTAATGTGCCTTTGAGATAAGATTCATCTAGAAACGCTTAGAAATCAAATAATTTAAAACAAAATAGGGTGTATAATATGCACTGACAGAAAAAAATGCATAGAAACGTAGACAGGGAGTACTAAAGATATTCTTAAATAATGGGGTTAAAATTTAAAGAACAATAACAACAAAAGACCAATAGATGCTCAGAGACAAAGAAAATTGGGCATTTTAAGTGGCTGCGTGGTATGACAGAGAGTGAATGTGATGTGGAGTCAGAAAGCACTGGTTCACATGCAGGCTCTACTTACAAACCACATATGTAACCTGGGGCACTTCATCTCTGAAGCAGGGCTGGCACTAGGAGGGAGGCAGAGAGGCACTGGCCTCAGGGGCAAAATTTCAGAGGGTGCAAAAAAAAGTCACTAATCAAGATAAGTAAAATTTTAATGCAATATTCTAGAAATCAAAATTAATGCCAGAAAAAGGAATTAAGACAGGATCTGACCCTGCACTTGCACGCCTCATCTCACTTGCTTCACCTTCTGGCCCTGTTGGATCATGCATGAATTTCCACTTTTTAAAATAGTGTGTAAATATTATTTTTCTTGATTAGTGAGTTTTTGGCATTCCCTTAAATTTTGCACTCGAGGCGAGTGCCTCACTTGCTTCACCCTAGGTCCAGCCCTCCTCCTGGTCTGAGATTTCATATTTGTATAAACAGTAACACTGAAAACAAAGAACACCACTTCCACAGGGTTGTTGTGAAGATCAAATGAGATATTTGCACGTGTCAACGTATAAGAAGAGGTAAGGAAACTTTTTAGTATTACTACTATTTTAGCGAGAGTTGGAAGAGTCAATGAGTCTGAAAGATGACATGATAAAACTCTCTGAAAATAACCGGCCAGTTGACCTATTTCTCTCTCCTATCCTCTGCCAACTCTCTCTGGGCCTCTCGGTCTCTTATACTGTTCAGAAGTGGCTTCAAGAATAGTGTGCCCTCTCTGCTTTGGCCACCTGCTTTGGTTCCCAGGCACAGACCTACACCACTCATCAGCAGCCATGTTGTGCTGGTGACTCACATACAAAACAGAAGAAGACTGGCACAAATGTTAGCTCAGGATGAATCTTCCTTAAGCAAATAGAGGAAGATTGGCAACAAATGTTAGCTCAGGGCAAATCTTCGTCAGGAAAAAAAAAAAGAATAGTGTGTCCTGTCCTGGGCCATGCAGCATGGACAAGTACTACTGAGCATAAAAGACATCAGTGGGACTTGGCAGAGGATACACACAAGGCATCTTCTCGGACATCAATTTTGCCCACCCTCCTGAGGATTATCTTTTGAAAGGAACATGGATGGAGTAGAAAATCTCAAACAAACAGAAAAGCTAAGATTAAAGAAGAAATTTGAGTGAAATTTCACATCTGTTGTAGGCTACTCTGGGCTATGCCTCAGACTTCCTGGGACCAAGTCCCTCTCTTGCTTTTGCAGGGTTACTCTAGGGAGAGACTGGGAAGCCCTGATCTTGGGGCATCCACTATAGTCCTGGGTTACGCTTGTCCTCATGCTCATCTGACAAACATCTAGAACACCAATTATGTGCCAGACACTGGAAATCTGGAGACAAAGTATAGCCCCTGTCTTCAAGAAGCCGTCTGTGTGGGGTTATCAGAGTATCAGAAGGACTCCATATGGTAGACTGAGGCTTTCATTCATTCAAAGTTTTAGTGAGCAACAGTTGTTAGGCACTGTGGCACTGGGGAGACCGCAGCGAGTAAAACACAAAACTCTCTGTATTTTAGAGCTGATATTTGAGAGGGATTCTTGAGTTAGTCCAGGATGGGGTTTGCTCCAGGGCAGATCAGACCTTTTATTTCATTCCAGAGGATCTGCATGGTAGACCTAAAACCTACCAGTGAATCAAACATGAAGCCAGAATTAATTTTTTAGTCTCCTCATAAGACGATCTGTTCTATGATCCAATAGAAATAAATAGGCCTTCTAATATTTAAGAGACAGGGCCCCTAGAAACATCATAGGGCCAAACGGACATCTCTGTGCAGATCCTTGGGAAACTGCAACTAAGGTAATGATTAATATTTGGCCACTCTGAATTTTCAAATCCAAGTTTAGGCTTCTTGAAGACATACCTTATCCCTCTCTCTGCCCACTTAGTCTGGGCACTTAACACTTGCTGACTTGTTGCAGTATATGGATTGGATGATATTTTCTAAATGAGTTTTACTAGCTGTAGATAACATTCCCCCAGCTACCTCATTATGAACTCTCTGCCCCGTGGACAGGAAGTAGAGTAGCTGTACATGTGAAGGCAATGGGAAGGCTGACCAAGCTAAACATACAGATCTAGTTTAAGAGAACAATAAAAATGCACTCATTCTCAATCCTTTTCACAGAGGCAATAAAAAGACCCAGACCACTACCAAGATTACTGTCTTTACATAATGTCTGATACTTTTCAAAGCTCTTTCAAAATCATGATTTTATTTGATTCTTACACCAAAGCTATAAAGTAAATAAGGTGAGCAATACCATTTCTAGGATAAGGAAATGGACACCAAACGGGTCCCACCGAAAATCACACAGTTTACCAAGAGTTTAGGAAAACAACTGGACTCCCAGAGTAATGCTCACCCCATTACACCAGACTGTGGAGCTTATATAAGCATTGAGTTCCCAAGTTTCAAACTCTGGCTGTCTAATTTACGTCTGTTACCCCAGTGTCTAGAGCAATATTTGGTGAATGAACGAATGAACAATGAATGGATAAGTAATAGTGAATGGATGAATGAAAGACTGGCAAAACTAAGGAAGGTTTGACTCATACACTTCAGCTACAGACAGCAGCTTTCATAAAATTACATAAAACTGATTTCACAAATGCTTTTCAAATCTTCTAAATTGCTTTTTTTACTTCCTTACCTGATTAGCTTTAAACCAAAGCAGTTATTTTCTCCTGACCTATTTTCAAAAGCTAATCTTTAAATCCCTTGGTTACAAAATCATAAGGATTAAATATTTGCTCTGTGAAAACATACAATGGTTCGGGCAAGAAAAAATTTTAAAGTGTAAGTATTATACTTAAATTAAATTTCCAGAATTCAAGATACTAATAAAAGAGCTGTATTAAAATGCCTTAAGTGTGACGACCCTCCAATGAGAGTTTAGTCACTGATATTTCAAAAGTCACTCAAGTCATAAACCCAATTACATGAGAATAGTAACAGCAGAGCACAGAAGCCAAATTGAAAAAGTAAAACACACATGCTTCAATAAACAATAAAGGTTTTATGATATTGGATCTAGACTAAATTTGAACACCTAAGTACAGTTTTCTGATGGAAAACGAGAACTTAACAATTTCCAACCTTCTAAACGTGATCATCTTTCCATCCTCTCCCTAGATTGACAAAGCTGAGGTTCAGCCTGCATAAACTTGCTTTGCACGGTATCCAGCACAACAGTGACTGTTAACATATGTTAAACAACAAATTTGGATAGTTCCACAAAAAATTGCAGGTCAGGACATGATTCTGCGATGACTATGGAGTACTTTAGGTGACTCACAAAACTGTATTTTTCTCTCTTTCTTGACTGAAATTCAGGGTTTCTTTGTCAGGGCTATTGAACACTCTTCTCCGGAGGCTTCGCTCAACACATCGTGCTCCCTTTGCACAGAGTGAATAGGAGCATTTATCTACGGGGTAATACCGCCACGTTTTGCCTTAAAATATCTGTGCTGTAGAGTACATTTAGAATTAAAGAATTAAACCATAATAGATAGCAAGGGGCTCTCCTACACATCCAAATCTTCATTTCACAGAGGAAACTCAAGTCCAGAGAGGGAGAGTGAATTCTCTCTGGTTCAACATCCGGTAAGTGAGGGAGCCAGCAGGACCAGAATCCAGATCTGCAGGGGTGCACAAAATTGTAGTTCTACAAATATATATAAAATGTATTTAGTCCCAATGAATCAAAGTAACCTGTCCCCAGCTGCAATCATCCCTTTGCTACAGTGCTGTTTTGGTGGAGTACTGCTACTCAGATGACCTCATCTTTAATTTTATCCTCTTGGTTCCATTCTGAAAAACACATTTTCACACTGGGCCAATACCAGCGACTTAGCCTAAGGAGTCAGACGCTCCCTGGTAAAGCCACGTTCAGAGGCCCACTCCCTTCCACCACACTCTGACTCACCATAGAGATACCTCCTCCCATCTTCCTTTACTTGAAACTCAAATTCAAGAGTGGCATAGTAGGATGCATTCCAGCTCTGGCTTTGACACTGACTTTGGCCTCTAGAAAGCCAATGAATCTTTCCGGAACATTTCTAAATGTAGCATTTATCGAGCAACTTCCATGGCAAATAAGTATCTGGCGCTGATCTAGATACTTTACACATAGTATAACCACTGCTCCTAATTTCTAAAAGTGACAGGTACTCTGCTAATTTTATGATCTCAACAGATCCTCTAAACAACCTTCCCAAAAGGATGGTACGATTATTCTTCTTGTTTCACAAATAAGGAAAGCAAGGCTGAGTTAGTTCTCACATAACTTTTCCTATTTTATAGTAGAGGATCCTGAGGCTTAAAGCAGCTTACCCAGAATCTGCCTCACATAACTAGCTTACCGAGTGGCTAGGATATGGCAGAGCCAGGATCGAAACCCACGTCTAGATAACTCCAAAGTTCACCGTGGTGAACACTGTGAGGCACCTCCCAGACACTGCTCAGGAATGAAGTGGCTGGGAGGGCTGCTGGCAGAAAGGCCTCTGTTCTCAGCCCCCTGAAGAGAGCTGCCTTGCCCAAGACCATGTCCCATTCCTGGGTGACTGGCATCCAATGGTGGTCAATGAGGTAGCAAGGTCTGGCCTCCTTTCCCCAGCTCAGGACAGCTCTGAAGGGCCATCCATCTTCACAACTCCCTGTAGGGTCGGTGGCAGCTTCTGTTGAGACTGCATCATCGCAGCATGACTTCTGCCCAACCCTGCGTCCCTTCCCGTTCTTTCCCTTCCCCAGATGCTGATCCTGAGAGCGCACCCCAAGGAACTCCTGCATGCTCATCTCTGCCTTGGAGTCGGCTTCCCAGAAAACCCAACCTGTGATATCTGCATTCTTGTCGCTTTACCAGGCTGCTGCCTCAGGTGCTTTGTCCTAAAAGAGGAGGTTGGATTAGATGAACCCGGTCTAGCTTCAGCTCAAAACTGCATCGTGGCATAGCTGAAAGGAGTCAGGAGTCAGAAGACTCGGTTTTTATTTTTATCTCAGCCATTTACTAGCAGCAGCACCTTAACCCCTGAGATTCACACTTTCTAGTCTGTAAACTGGAATAACATTATCTACCCTGGCTCTCTCTCAGAGTTGTGGAGAGCATCAATTTATAAACTACAAAGCCTGTACTCACATAAGCTGTTATTTTTATGACGATTCTTACCGCTAAATTTGTGGGAGGTGCAATAACAGGAGCAGACGAGCAAGGACTAAAATGCTGCCATTCTACAATTCTCTGGGGAGATCCTACTAAGGCCCCTGGTACTCCACTGCAAAGCCTGTGGCAGCCCTTGCCCAGAGGGAGTCCTCATCCTAACCAGGGTCCACATCGTTGCTCCGCACATCATGAGTCCATCCCTGAGTGGTACAGGACTCTCACTTCCTCTCGACAAAGCTCTGCAAGTGGGCCAGAAACCACTGGCATCATCAGTCAGGTGTATTACCACAGTGCCTTGTACCAAAGAAACTTTAGCTCTTCTCTTCCAACCCAGTCTCTCCTGTGTGTAACTGCTGGCCACTGAATAAAGCTCAAGTCACAATGCCACCCCCACATCCCCTAACTGTTTATGTGAGAACCCCCCACCTCTCTCTTTCACCCCCATCCTCTCACTCCTCAGCATTTTCTCATCTGTGGCTTTTCTCAATCTTGATTCCCTTACAGCTCCTTTCTATTTTGCCTTCTGGAACCCTCATGTCATTATGAAAAAACAAAACAAGTCAGTCCCCAGTGTTACAGAGAATGCCTTATCTCCTTCCCTTAAACAGAACTTTGCTCTTCCCGGAGGCCCTGTTCCTTCTCTGTGCAGGCTGCTCATTTCTCCCACTTCTTAGGCCAGTGGGGCGAGGAAAGGAAGATGAGTGGGGTGGGGTGGGGACATCCCCTTGAATAGAATGACATAACTGTGCAGATGGTTACTAGTACAAAACTGTGGTCTTCAACATCAACTGGGCCTTCAGGGCCACCTATCAATCCCTCTCGCCTATTGTGAGCCAGCCCTCGTTTCCATCTCCCGAGAAGATTATTTTAAAACTCACCACTCTCTTCAATACAGCTATTAATCTTTGCTTTAGTCCCTTCTCTCAGTGGACAAATTTGCCTGCTATTTCACAGAAAAACATTAAGTTCATCAATTATGATCTTAAGTTTCCTGCCCTATTCCTATAAAAGTATGTTCATCTACACCCACTCTTACCGTATGTACTCCTCCAATCTCAAAGGACTACCCTTGACTCCACATCGTTCTATCTCCAACTGGATGTTACTGCATGAATCACGTCTTCTTATTCTTCTCTCTTCTACCTCTTTCCCTTTACTGGCATGAGTTCCTTGGGTCCTAAAAGTGTTTACCTATTTTTCATCCCCCTAAAAGCACCACCACCAAACCTTCTCATGTCCTTGTGCTCTTCTCCAGCTAGTCTCCATTCCCCTGTCTGTATCATCCGTGTCTACTTTCTTACTTTCCATTCACTTAACCATTGATATCTGGCTTTGCCCAGCCTGGCTAAAGTCATCGAGGGCTTCTCATCTATCCTCATCTTACTGAATGAGGTTGTTTACACTCATCACATAAGATTACCAACTTCTCGAAACTCTACTCATTTGGTTTCTGAGACAACTCCTTCTTGGCTCTCCTAGAACCTCTTGGAACATTTTTTCCCCATCTCTTTTGTGGGCTCATTTTCCCTTGACCATCTTTTAAATGTCAGGGTACTCCCAGGGTTTCATCCTCAGTCCTCTTCTGTTTATCACTGAACATTCTGCCCCTTTATCCATTAATTATTTCAATTACCACCTTTGTGACAATGCCTGCCAAATCTCTATTTTTAGCTTAAATCTCCTTTAATTTTCGACCTGTATACTCTTCCTTATGTTCTCCTTTTCGACCTTCTGGTGGCACTGGCATCTAGCCAGTCACCTAACTTAGAAATCTAAGAATCTTCCTTTACTTTGCCCTCTCTCCCCACAGTCAGTTACTAAATATTATCCTCTATGCCTCCCTAAATACTTTTTTTTTTACCCCCTAAATATTTCTTGAGTCTATTTTCTCCTCCCCACTCCCACCATTGCAGAGTTAATTCGGGCCCTCATTGTCCTTGCCTGAACTTCTGCAATGGTCACCTAACTGGTCTTCCTGCGTCCAGTTTTAATACCCTTAAATTCACTTTCCCCATAGTTGACAGAAGGATCTACCTAAACACAAATCTGATCAGATTGCTCCAATGGTACCTACAATGATAACAAAAACACCAAATTGTTTGTATACAATATGCCTTCACTGGCATAAAAGGCCGTTCATGATTCAAACTTTGTCAACGTCTCTGGCTACCTTCATCAGTACTTCCTATCCCCAGCTTTATGTTCCAGCAACACCTAAGCGCTCATAATTCCTCATGCACACCAACTGCTTCCTGCCTCCACTTCTGATCCCACTGCTGTCCCTTCTGCCCCAAACGCCCCACCCTTTCTCCCCCCACCAGGCTAACCCTTACTTATTCGCAACTCAGTTAGCTTGTCATCTCCCTGAGGAAGTCTTCCTTGATATTCAAGGAGGGATTGGGCGTCTCTCCTCAGTGTTCTTATAATACTCAGTGCATATCGTTGCCATCGTAACTCTACATGGCTTCCAAATTGCTTATGTGTCTACCTCCTTGCTCTAGTAACAAAACTTGGTGGCTTAACACAACAATGATTTATTTGGCTCACAGATTTGTGATTTGGGCAGGGCCTGCTGAGAATGGCTTGTCTCTGCTCCACACAGCATCAGCTGGGGTAGTTCTCCCAGAGCTGGAGAATCTACTTCCAAGCTGGCTCACTCCGGAGCGGACTAGTAAGTGCTGGCTGTTGGGTCCTCTCCACCTGGGTCTTTCCACTGGGCACTTTAGCCTTCTTCACAGCATGGTAGCTGGGTTCAACAGTGAGTGTCCCAAGAGACAGGATGTGGAAGCTACTAGTTTCTTAAGGTCTGGGACCAGAAGCTGTTACAGTGTCTGAGTAGAAACTGAATAGACTTTTGCCATAGTCTATTGTCAGGCAGGCACAGAGCTCAGATTCAAGTGGAGGAGGAACAGTCCCACCTTTCAATGAGAGAAGTATCAAATAATTTGGGGAGCCATGTTTTAAAACCACCACACTCCTCTACTGAACTACAGGACTGATGGACATGGCATGTGTCTGCTGAATGAATGGATTCATCCCTGGAACAAATGGCCTATGTAGAACTTCACAGTCTCAATCAGTCACTTGCATCAAGGAGATTCATTCTGGACAACTCAGACACATCAATTAGCAAGAGGATTAAGGTTCAAAGGAAATTCGGTTTAAAGTCTTAGAGTATTTTAGAAATGGGAGGGAATTATGAACTAATCAAAGTATAGTCCTTCATTTTTACCAAAAAAAACACACAAAAAAACAAAAAAACCCCGAAACAAACAAAAACAAAAAAACCTCCGAGGTGCACAGACAAAAGCATACAGCAAATAATCTATGTCGGTCAGTTATGTAAAAAATAGCAATGACTCAGAATTTGCTATATATGGGAAGCATACTTGCTAAGTTTCTTTCTTTTAGCAAGTCAGAGCTCATTAAACCTCAGAATCTGAATGATGAGCACTGTTATTTTCTTTTAAAGGGTGACAATATTTACTTTTGCAAATTGGGTCCCATTTACAGCTACTGTTGTAATTCAATTATTTGATTATGCACTACACATCTTGGTAAAACGGCACACTGATAACTCAAATACTATGCACTGACATGCATCTCGCCATTAACAGAATATCAAAGAATGCATAAGACCTTAGTTATCAGACATCTTCAAACATAACTGATTGAACACAAATGTGAACAATGGAGATATTCGAGTTTGAATTATTAAACGTAACTATTAAAGTCTAAGGAAATGAAATAATTTGACATCAATAAGGATCAAATTACACACCTAATTCTAAAAGGTGAATTTGGGGCCAGCCTTGTGGCCAAGTGGTTAAGTGCATGTGTTTCGCTTCTGCAGCCCAGGGTTTTGCAGGTTCAGATCCTGGGCGTGGACATGGCACTGCTCATCAAGCCATGCTAAGGCAGCGTCCCACCTGCCACAACTAGAAGGATCCACAACTAAAAATATGCAACTATGTACTGGGGGGCTTTGGGGAGAAAAAGGAAAAAATAAAATCTTTGAAAGGTGAATTTATATTTCAGTTTCTGTATAGACTCCATTGTGTTCATCACCAATAGTCTAGGTTTTATCTGATAAAAGGTAAATTTTGACTAAAGAAAAAAAATAGTTTGCTGAATTAACAGATATCCCTAATTACAGCTTTAGAGACACAGACTTAGACTTTAAAATACTTGATCTCTTCTAGGCTTTCTGAGGAGCTTCCAAAACACTAGATAAGATTATTGGAAAAGTTAAGACTATGACTACCAAAAAAAAAAAAAAAATTGGGGGACAGCCTGGTGGCACACCAGTGAAGTTCACGTTTCACTTCAGCAGCCCAGGGTTCACTGGTTCAGACTCCAGGTGCAGACCTATACACCCACTTGTCAAGCCATGCTGTGGCAGGCGTCCCACATATAAAGCAGAGGAAGATGGGCACGGATGTTAGCTCAGGGCCAGTCTTCCTCAGCAAAAAGAGGAGGATTGGCAGGCAGCAGATGTTAGCTCAGGGCTAACCTTCTTCAAAAAGAAGAAAAAAAAAAACAACGGGAACTGTCAATTAACTGAATATGGGGTAGCATTTCACCAAGGAAATAAAATCAGTTTTCCCCAAAGGAATGAACTTTTTTCTCAGAATTCTTCTTGTGCAGTGGATATTACTTTGTAAATCAGACTGTCCCTATGACTTCATCTTAAGCAATCTGGAGGAAGGGCAGAATACTAATTTAGCAATTCCAGAATAAAAATAAGTCACATGGGATGCTGGTTTTACAAGACAAACTAAGAGGTGTATTTATAACACTATCTGCACGCCCAACCCAATGTTTACGCAGCTACTGCTTCTTAGCCAGTGCAATATTTGAGAAACTACAAAATCCCCTGGAACAGATCAGAGATAAAGTGGAAAGTAAAAAAACCAAAAGACAAAAAAACCCTCATGCAATCCATCTGAGACACTCTGTAGGAATTCCCCAAACACCCATCCACAAAGAATGCATCGTTAGTGTTTAGAGAAAATGAAAGCCCGGGTTCTCAGTCAGTACTTTGTTATGTATCAACTATAAGCAAGGCTTTGGGTTGGGCACAGAAGGGTCAGAATCTGTGTACACCTGCTCATTCAAATTCTCTAGCAGATAACACAGTTCCATGGAGCCCACATAAATGTTAATGAACTCCCAACATATTTGCCTATTTAGGTGTAACCTAGCTTTCCTTAAAGAGACATGGCAGTACCCTGGGGTGGGAGGCAAAGGACAGTTCTTTCTTTCCGATCTGAAGTGGCAATGCAGAAAATAATAAAGTTGTGGTTGACCGAGAGCTTACCATTTGCCAGCCACAGGGCTAAGTACATTATATGTACTGTTTCATTTAATGCTTACAACAGTCTTAAGAAATAGGTACTGTTCGTCAATCCTTCTTTACAGGTAAGAAAAAGCAGTCTCGCGGGGGTAAAGAAATTCACCTAAGGGACACAGCTGGCAGGTGAGGACGCTCTGCATGACCCTGCTCTGTTCCACAGCTTGAGCTCTGAACTTCTGAACTGCCCACTCAACATTCAACTACCCATTTAATCTAATCTAGGCACTGCTTAAATAACCTATACAAGTGAAATGTATGCTTTCATTATGAAATAATTTAGAAATGGATATTATCAAATAAATTAGGGATGAATACTAGCAATTGATTTTTAAACCAACTACCAGATTAAAATATTCTTTCACTTATAAAATGGCCCATTAATTTATACACTAAGCAAAAATTGCTGCCAATTATAAAATCTCATTGATAGTAAGACATACGCCAATTTTAGAGACATTAAAATATGAGAAAAATGTCTGTCTTAAAACTGATGAAATACAGTGTGTGTTTATTTCACCTGTTTCTGCCATTTATGATCCTTTTCCAGTCTCATACATTAGCTTTTCTTTACTTGTTTCTTAAAGGTAGATGCTGCCAGAATTAGATCTGTCCTCTTTTTGCTGACTACTCCCGCCCCCTGGGTAATCTCATCTATTTGTCAGGACCATCTCCTGATAAGGATCCTCTTGAGCTGACTCTTTCCCCAGACTCCAGTTGTTTACCAGCACATTGATATTGTGTCAATCTCTTAAACTCAATATGTTAGAGAGCCAGACTCACTGTCCTAACCCTACGCCTGCTTCTCCGTCTGGCTCAGTGTCTTGCGGCGAAGGTATAGTGCAGTATACTGTAGGAAAAAAACACTTGAGACTACAGGGCCAAGTTCAAATCTCAGCTCTGACACTTAGCCCCTGTCTGATCTTGGGCAAGTGATTTATTGTTGCTTAAAAAGCCTGTTTCTTTATCTAAAAAGTGTGGTTAATAAGGATAACTTTCAGATGGTAGTAAAGATTAAATCAGTTAATTTATGAAAATAACTATCACCTTGTCTAATACATAATAGGCCTTCAATAAATGGTTGCTATTATTGCTACTTGTAGTTAATGAGATTCTCTTCTGCCCTGGACCTTAAGGGGAAATTTGGAAGTATCACTATCTTTAGCTCTTATTCAAGCTCCATATCCATTCAGGCACCAAATGCTACTGATCCTACTTGAAGAAATATCACTCCTTCTATTGTGAGAAAAATTTAACTTTCCTTTCTTTTGCATTGATATTTAAACATATTCAAGTCTCTCCCATTTGAAAATCAGTGTCTTTCTATTGAGGCCCACGATATAACTTTTCATTGTTTCAAGTACCTCAGAAAAATTTAAGTTTGCTTTTTGAAAAGATACAAGTATTTCTTAAGTTCATTTCTGGGCATTTTATGTATTATGTTATTATTGAGAATGAGATTATTCGCTTGTTTATTTTGTGTCCCCCACCCCCCATTATACTTTCTAACAGGTATGGCTGGTATATAAGATGCTATCGACATTTGTCTACTTTGCCCTATAGATGATTTTCTTACTCCCTTATTAATTACTTAAATTTTTTTTATCATGGAAATAATACATTTTACTATAAAAACTTTGAACATTCATATAAATAAAAACTTGAATCACTTGTAGTCCCACCATCAAAGATAACCACTTTTTTTTTTTTTTAGGAAGATTAACCCTGAGCTAACATCTGCTGCCAATCCTCCTCTTTTTGCTGAGGAAGACTGGCCCTGAGCTAACATCCATGCCCATCTTCCTCTACTTTATATGTGGGACGCCTGCCACAGCATGGCTTGACAAGTGGTGTGTAGGTCCACAGCTGGGATCTGAACTGGCGAGCCCCGAGCCATCAGAACAGAACATGCGAACTTAACCACTGTGCCGGCCCCAAAGATAACCATTTTTAATAGCTGTGTATATATCCTCTGAGATTCTTTTCCATATGGCATATTACAGACTTATATCTATTTTAGAAGAATGGCATTGTATTGTGCATACTGTTTCACTGTAATATAACATATATATGTAGCATATGTAGACTAATATTAATGTTATAATCAACATTGTGATCAATCATCAAAATAAACTTCACTATTTAAAGATCAGCATTGAAAGTGATTTAAAATATAAAAACTAATAAATGGTTGGAAGAGACATGACAAAATAAATGAGAATCAGAAGAAATTACAGCTATAATAATTTCAGACAAACCTGAATTCATGAGAATAAAAATGAAACAAGTAAAAGTGGATTTTTTTCCCTTAATAAATGTTCACTTACAATAAGGAAATATAGATTTTATGCTATAAACATTTCAACAGCCGTCTACCAATAGAGAGACACTAAACTTATTTTTAAAAACAGACGGGTAAATAGAAATTCACTAGTATCGTAAAACTATAACATCTCCATCCTTTTCAGATTACTTAAAATAAAAGCAAGAGGGCTAGAAGACTCTGGGAGAACGCAGAAGGGCGTGATGTTTCTGACAAGTACGCTGCGAGCACCTTTGCATTTCCAAACCAATAAGCACACATATGAAAAAGATTCTCAATGTTTTTACAAGTTCACGTCATAAAGTTCATGTCATCTTTAAATAAAGCTCGAGTATACTTTTAATGTTGGAAATAAAATAAATCAATATCCCAAACTTAAAATATTAAAACAATGGCAGATTTGGGGAAAAAAATTTTTGCTTAAAAACTGTGGTGAACACAAGCGCTGAGCGTTCCTACTTGACGGAATCTTTGGTCTTTGAATCTAAGTGGTGTGGCCACGAGAGCTCGATGTGGGCCGTGCTGATCACACTGCTTTGCTTTCATAGTCACACACGGAGAAAAACCAGCCTGGCAAATATATGTTGATGAAATGAGTAACAAAGTTCACTCATTTGTTTTGTAGTAAACAGGGAAATATTTTACTCAAAAATTCTTCAAAGCGATTTTCTGAAAGTTATTTTGGCAACTGAATGAAACTTGAGTTCCAAACACCCCCCATGAAGATCTTCTGGCAGAGACTGGATGCAGGGGAGAAAAGGATTCCTCACAAGCTCCCCACCGGTTTTCAACTGTGAGTTGGGAAACTATCATCCAAATTTATTCTTCAGACAGATTAAGTTAAATTTCTCCCCAGGAACCGGTTTTTTGAGAACTTTAAAAGTCAGAAAATTATGACACATTTGGTACAGCATAATGGTTAGGAAAGCAGACTGGCAGCAGACTGGGTTTGAATCTTGGCTCTGCCAATTATTAGCTGGGTGCCCTAGGGCAAGCTACTAAGACCTTTCCATGCCTGTGTGTCCTTACCTGTAAAATACGTGAAACGCTATCTGTACCTACTTCAGATGGCTGTTCCGAGGACGACATGAGGTAACACATGGAGAGCATCACAACAGCATCGAGCAGGCAAGAAGCACTTGAAAAACGTTCACATGTCTCATCAGTACAGCCGGACACTGGCTACAAAAACTTAATGATCAAGTCGTGATGTTGGGTTTTACCCCTTGAAATTTCAGTTCTTTGTCTAAAAACCCTTCAAATACATCTTTCAAACATGTGATGTTCTGCTGAAGGCCCGCAAGTTTGAAGCAGTCACTTTTGTCCATGTTGTCTCAGAAACAGGGTAACATTATCTTTCAGCTCAGAAATCTTTCTGAGCGCTTTTCCTCCTGACATAACCGAAAAGGTCTAAAAGAACACAGATATTCACTGATCATGTCTTCTCACAGCTTGGGATTCCATTTTTAACATTAAAACCGTCCATTCATCTGGAATGCATTTTAATGTAAAGTACGAATTTTGGATTTAAAATAGCGTCATTAAAACATTAGTCAATGGTTCCAAATATTTTTCTTGAATAAGCTAACTTTTCCCCACTGACTTGAAAACCTATCATACACCGAAATCTTTTATGTACTTATTATAATAGTTGTCTATTTATTTCTCACTGCTCTCCCATCGGAACTTCAGTTTCACAAAGAAAGGGCCCTGGCTGATTTGCTCCATGGCTGGATCACCAAAGTGATGCTTGCCTCATAGCAACAAATGCCTGAAAAAGGCTTTCCTCTTTTGATCTCGCAATGCGATTACCATATTACTGATTTTTTAATGAAAAACAAATGCTACGTTATTGAAACAAATCTGAACTGTTTATATTTATGATTCTTTCAATATGCTGCCAGATTTCATATTTGACTTAAGATTTTGTATATGTAGTTTTAAGTGAAAAGTGTTCTTAACTTTTAAGAAAAAGAGAAAACAAACAGGGGCCGGCCCAGTGGCATAGTGGTTACGTTCACACGCTCTGCTTCAGCAGCCCAGGGTTTGCAGGCCTGGATCTCAGCCACAGACCTACACACTGCTCATCAAGCCATGCTGTGGCAGTGTCCCACATACAAAATAGAGGAAGAGTGGCACAGGTGTTAGCTCAGGGACAATCTTCCTCAAGCAAAAAGAGGAAGATTGGCTACAGATGTTAGCTCAGGGCCAAGCTTCCTCACCAAAAAAAAGAAAGAAAGAAAGAAAAAGAAAAAACATAGAATTTGGTCACAGTCATCCTAGCTTCATAAAATAAACTGGGAAATTTTCCATGCTTTCAAATAGATTAGATAGCACAGAAAATATCTGTTCTTTTAAGATTTGACAGAACTTAATGATAAATATGTCTAGAATTTGTACTTTTGGCAAGGAAGAAATCTTTCTTTAATCTTATTTTTGTCAACATCATTCACAGTTTTAGTCATTTTGAGTCAATTTTGGTTATTTTATTCAAATTTATTTTTGGTTATTCATTTTGCAGATTAAATTTATTGTCATAGGGTTAAAAATATTATTACTCTTCTCAAATACATATATATATATCTATATACACACACACACACATATCTATCTTTTTTTTTTTTGGTGAGGAAGATTGTCCCTGAGCTAACATCTGTGCCAATCCTCCCCTACTTTGTATATGAGATGCTGCCACAGTATGGCTTGATGAGTGGTGTGTAGGTCCACGCCGGAGATCCAAACCCGTAAACCTCGGCTGCCAAAGCAGACCATGCGAACTCAACCACTATGCAACCAAACTGGCCCTCAAACATATTTTTAAAAAATTCCCTTTGCATTTGTGGTTATATACATCTTACTATTCTTTTTTTAAGGAGTACCTCTGGAGCACGTTATGGTTAGATTTAAAAAAATCAATTTGAATCCTTGTCTTTTAAGAGAATAGAGTACTCACTGTGTGGTAATGAATGTTTAGTTTTAATTTTAAACTATATTGTTTTTATGCTTCCAAAATGTTTTCTCCTTTCCCTGCTCACTTAGCCATATTGATTAGGAAGTTCTTCATCCTATTTCTACTCTGGTACTGCTGAACTTTAAACTTACTTTCTCCTGTATTTCTTTATTGATGTCAGTAACAAAACAGCACTTTTTTGAGTCTCCTTGCACTCTTCCCTCTTCCTTCTGCCTGCCAAATTGTTGAAACACTTTAAAATTGCAGATCCCCATTATCATTAATCTCTTACATTATTCTTTCTTGAGGAATCATTTATCACTAGCATTATGACTTACTACTATATTAACAACTGTTATTCACAATTAATTCCATACTACTTTAAAAACTACTCCACTGTAATTTCTTTCCCTTCTCGGATTCTTTATTCTTACTAATTACTTGTTTGGCTCTAGCATGACTTTGCATAATTTATTTTTCAGAGCAAGTAATGAGTGGGATATTTTGTGAGTCTTTCAATGTCAAGATGATCTTTTTGTTGTCCTTTCAAGAAAAGATGCCTCAGCTGGTTGTAAACTGAATAACAATCCTTTCTTTTCCCTCTAATGTCTAATGTGCTGCCTGCTCCATTGCTTTTCGCATGTAGTGCTACCAGGTAACAGGATACAAACTTATTCTCCTCCTTTTGTGGATAACAACTTCTCCTTCACTCCACCCTACCCCACCCTCAAACATGTGGATGCTTATAGTTTATTTTTCAAATATAACAATTTTGTTAGAATACATTAAGAGCAAATTTTTCATCACTATTCTTTTTATTTAATAACAGGTTTATTGAGATGTAATTCACAGAGCATAAAATTTCTTCATTATTTTTTGCTGGCCACCCCTGAGCCCTTCTGTGTGATGATTCATGATTCCCTTTAGCCATGGTGGTGGTGAACGTGTGAACTTTAATATGTAAGCTCAGGTTATCATCTTAAACCAGGAGGCCTATCCAGTATCTCCTGAAGCCGACTGTTGCTGCTATACTGCTCATCTTCCTTTCCATTCCACTGGTTCCATCTTGGAAAGTGTTCTCCATTCTTTATACACTCCTGACTTTCTCCTCAGGCTCCTCGTCTTCCTCCATGGCTTTGCCAGATCCGATCCTTAACCCTCCTTTCCTCTCATTCTACGTACTCTTCCTGGGTAATTTCATCCACTTTCTGGCTCCAATTGTCATCTATATCAATGGTTACCAAGCTCCTCCCCGAATATTGTTTATATAGCAACATTCCCCCATCAGTAACATCTCTCATTTAGACACAGTGATTTTCAACTACAAGGACATCTAGAAATCTCAGGAGAGGCATGTATAGCTTGAAGAAGTACTTCTCCTGCCCAGGGACCTTTGGGCTGAGACACCTGCCTGTTCCATCTCTGGTAGACAGCACCATCATCCAAAGAGCTGTCCACTCCAGAAGCCTGGAAGGCATCACCACTAGGCTTGAGGACAGAGTTGGTGTCTCTCCAGTTCAGCACCACATCTAACAGAGTGTCTAACACATAGCAACACAACAAATATTTGTTGAAGGAATGAATTCAGTCAATCACTAAATTCTGGGGTTTCCAATTCATATCCTTTCAACTCCTCCTCTTCTTTTCATCTACACTGGTAGTATTTTAGTTAAAATCACTCGCCTCCATTCCTGCTTCCCCAAACCTATTCTCAAAGCTACAATCAGTTATCTCTTTCAGTTGCAGATCAGTTCTTATCATCCCTCAACTTAAGACCCTTTAAAATCAAATCCAAACTTCTTAACATGACGTACACGTCTACAACTCTCTTGATTTTGTACATAGCATTCTTTCTACTTGGGAGAACAACTCAGGCATCATTGTTGATGCCCAAAGCTGAATTAAAACACTCATTTTATGCGCTCCCCCAAAGAACCTGTACTTCTTCTACTATTGCATTTATTCTGTATTGTAATTGCCTGTTTATGTGTCTGTCTCCTCATGGTGTAAATTTCAATGGGCCAGCCAGTGTCCTTTTCACTGTATCTCAGTGCCCTGCACAGTTCCTGGCATGGAGTAGCCATTCCATGAGTATCTGGTGAATGAATATATTTTCAAACATCACGAGTGACCATGGAAGTAGATAACCTTGGAATCCTATCATGGGTCAGGGATTCTGAACCCAGTTGGGATCTCCAAGTAGGTACTAAGAGTGCATAAACACCATGAAATTGGCCCCAACATTTTACAAATACATACATTTTTCGAAGGCAATTTTCAGACTGTCTCAAGAGTCAATAATCCTAAAAATTTTTTAAATATTACTGTTGGAGTTTGTTTGGTTAGAAAGGAATATTCTAAAGTGTATTACAAACTAACAAAACCAAAATGTAGATACATACACACAACACACAGACACACACAGGGATTGATGTCATGATAAAACTTTTCCTGAAAAGGGACTAGAATCAGAGGAGATAGAGGGCTGCAGGAGGACTAAAGAAAAACAGATGAGGCCAGAAAAAGAAGTCAGAAAGGCAGAACAGAGAGAGAAAAGGAAGTTCTGCCCACTCTGCCATTTTATAGAGAGTCCTTATGCGTTCAGTGCACAAAAGGTTGGCTTCATTACAAAAGACGTTAATGTCTGAAGAGAGCTATACAGTTTTGAACATTACAAACTTCAGCTTGCTCTAATGCTGCCCAACTTTAGGTTCGTTCTGTTCCACCAGTCGAGTTGTCTTTCCAGTTCTGTCCAGTGAATCCCTGTCTAGACTCTGGCCTTCAAGAGAAGGAAAGAGAAAAAGAAAAAAGAAGGCAGTGGCCTGGGCTTATAAGAAGGGAGGGACAGGTAGAGGATAATCATTACTTCTCAAATGACCATCTTTCTCTGTTCATTTCACTTCTTTGCCTTTATTTAGAGCACAGTTTACCTATTTCCCTAATTGTAGGAATCTTGACAATGTATCATGCACTTTGGTAAAATGAGAAAATGTATGTAAGTTCTGAAAAATATCGGTAGTTTTGAGAGTTCTAGGTGTTTTTTAAATACATGTTTACCATATTCATCCTCTGCCCGTTAGTTAAACACGTAATGAAAGAAAGGAGTGTGATTTTTCTTTTTCCTCTTTGGGAATTTCTCGTATCGGTACGTAACATACTATAATGCCTGGTTTGCTTTAGAAAATGCTAACTTTTGTATCACAGGATGCTGTTACTAATCCACGAAGGTAGCATAAGTACTTCAGAAGTGGCAGTAGGCTTGATTTTGAGTGCTTTGGTGCTCCGTAGCCTAACCTCCATAACCGTAGAGTCCACAGTGTAGCTACTGATCTTACATCAAAGACGTCTCTGTGGAACAAACCTTGCTCACATGGGGATGAAAAATGGACCCTCTCCTCATTAGCATCATCTTTCATCCAAAGAAAATGAAAACCAGAGGATGGTGAGTATGATCAAAAAGCCTGAAGAATTCAGTGACTGGTTAATCAGCATCTAAATCAGGAATGGTCCATAACTACCCATATAGCAATTCAGGCCTGTATCACTTAACATTAATACACAAGAACAGCTCCGCAGTGACGTATGGGGATAGGAGCCTCACAAATTTATTATATGCACTAATAATCCAACAGTGTCATATTTTGCTGCAGAACTCCACTTGTACAAATGAATAACTCTCTGACTGTTAAAATGACAGTTTTTAAGAACCAAGTTTGTAAAAAATAAGTCTTTTCAAGATTTCCTATTTACCTATCCTATCTGAAATTTTTGTGAAGTCTTAATCTACTAATTAAAGATAAGTTATTTTAAATCATAGCAACAACTGAGGATTGCTCTGGGCAAATTCCTGATAGATTTACGGTGCAATTTAGTGATCAGTTATTTTGTCTGGAAGTTGGGGTGAAAGGGGAGGAATAGGAGAGAAAAGGGAAAAATTGCTTTTTAACAAAGTCCCACCTAAAAGTGTACTTATTTGATGCCAACAGTCAATTAAAAAGCAAAATTCCAGGATTCACTTAAAAGTTGTAATGGGTTTTGCCTTGTTATCTACTCTGATATCCTTTTTGGCAAGAAATTGCTGTTAACGATTTATTGAAATCTGGTTTAAGTTCCATTATACTCACAGACAAGCAGAGTATGTCACTGAGAACTTGTGCTTTATTTTTCACGTAGCAGTGTATGGGACTTGAAAGCCTTTTACATGCTACGGGGACTGTTTTGAGGAAAGAGAGAAAGACGAGAATGGAAGAAAAAAATTCTATAACCTCGTTCATTGCCTACTCTACTTCCATCCTTATCCTTAATCTTGTCCAACTCATTGTGTCCTCCATCTTCTTTAGGTTTCACTGCTGCAAGAGAGACCCAGGTTAGGAAGTGACTTGAGTATGATGCCAGACTGATGTTGACAATGAGATGAGAGCCAGAAGTGAAGCCAGAAGAGGCTGTGAAGCCAGAACTGGAAATGAGTTGTTGGAGGTCCTCACGATGTGGCATCTACAATATATATTCCATTCACCCATATAGGTGTGAAATGTGCAAAACCAAATAGTACTCACCCAGAAGAAAAGGGTCTACAGTCACTGAGGTAATATTATTTGGTACTCTCTAACTGAAATGTGCATGTTATTAAGATGTTCCTAACATATTACTTCTGGAAAAATTATTCTGGTGAAGTGTGGAATGGAAAGGAAACATGGAGCATGACCATACGGATGGGCATCACCTGGGAATCCAGCAGTCCGCTCCAACAGATGCCCACAAGGTAGCACTTACCTTGATGAGCCTTGCAGACTCTGATACCAATCTCATTGACTGGACCCAGAAAGCAGACTCACGCTAACAAAACTCACAAGACAGTAATGTATGAAAAAAAGAAAAAGGCGACTTTATTATTTATAATGAACAGCAGAAGGGTCAGGCATATTGAACGTCTGTATCACCCTGATAGTGAACTGTCTCCCTGGGAAGGCAAATTACCAGAGGGAAGCGTGATGTGTGTGGAAGCAGAGCAAGTGGAGTTAATCACGCAGGATTCCAGTGCAAAGTGGCATGAGGCTCTGCAGCTCTCGAAAACAGGGTTTTCCTTCTTCCAGGCACGCTGGATGCTTTCCTCAACCTGGCAGGTGCTATTGGTCAGGCAGTGCTTTGTTAGGTGTCATAACAATTACAGTAATAGCTTTTCTTTTTCTCTGTTTTAGAGACAGAGAAAATGCTCTTCTGATGGAGGTTATATGTGTGTTTTTAAGATGTCAATATCCTCAATTAGGTTTATAGTCAAATCTCACTGCCCAAGGAATCTTTATGTCTCTTAAAATCTTGTTGCCTCTCTTGGCTTTAATCTATTAGCTGTTCATTTCTTAGTTTAATTTTCAAAGAGTATTTTCATTTCCCTGTTTTCAGGATCAAGAGGGACACCACATGGCGGACTCCACATTTGCCTACAGATTCCACAAAGTGTAGATTAAATTCAAATCAACTTGTAGTCATTATGCCAACTTTATGCCCACTGCTGTGCCAGGTCCAAAATAATATTCAAAAGTATAACAAGAGCCTCTAAGGAAATGTTATATCTACTGGATGCCTACAGCCCTCTGTTCTTAAGGTACATTTACTCATTAAGGTACGTACATTAAGGTACGTACACTAGTATTTACAGACTGTGTACTATGTATCAAGATTTACTAGGTACAAGAGATCTAAAGAAAAACATTACACAGTCTTGTTCCTTTTAAGAGCTTACAGTCCGGCAAAGGACCAAGACACTTTTTTTAAAAAAGGTATTGTGCCAAGTGGTATGGAGCATGATGGAGTTGGTGCTTTTATATCCATGGGCTGAGACAGAAGCCATATCTTTTTTAAAACCTGTTTTTTAAAAAATACTAAACAACAATGATGACGATTATTTAAAAAATTTAACTACAGTATGAAGCACAAAGTATAATTTCTTCCCTTGCTCCTTTCCCATCCCTGTTCTCTCTCCTACGGTTGCCCTCAGGAGTTTAGTGAAGCCACTTCCAGACCTTTTTCTATGTATATGAAACAAACACACATAAACTTTTGCATCACCAACACATACATATTTATAAATGTATGTAAACATAAATTTCTGTATTTATCACATCAAATTTATTTGACACCCCATTTATATAACACACACATGCACACATCCATTTATGTACCACACACATGCACACGTGCATTTATGTAACGCACACGCGCATTTATGTAACACACATATGCACAATCCATTTATGTAACACACATGCACACATCCATTTATGTAACACACATGCACACATGCATTTATGTAACACACATGCACACATCCATTTATCTAACACACATGCACACATGCATTTATGTAACACACACACGTGGGATCACACTATACAAACTGCCTTATAACTCGTTCTTTTACATTTAGTTCTTTGTTGTAAATTTTACCATGTAAATAGAAAAGTGTACAAAATAAATAAGCTCAGCTTAGAAAATAAATCACTCTGTATAGCTACCACTAGGTTAATAAATAGAAAATTGAGTACCCCAGAAACTCCTTGAACCCACCCCCCCAAATCATTATTCAGAATTTTATGTTAATCCTTTCCTGACCTCCTGCAGAGTTTTACCATCGATGAGGCAGGCAAAGTTCAAATTTGCCTGGTTTAGCAAATGCTCTGGGGGCAAAAGTAGCTTCAGTTCTCTAAACCTCTCTGAGGTCTCACTTCTCCTAGATTTTGGCCTTTAATTCCTTATCTTTTTAGCCCTTTGCTGCTCTGAGGATGTTTTCTTACACATACTCAACTGTTTGAATTATTTTCAGCAAGAGGATTGTTCAAATAACCTATTTGGCCACGTTTCCAAGAAGAGAAATCTGTGTCACTTCTCCATTTCTTCCCTGCGTTACAGTGACATGTAGAAAGTGGATGCTCGCCTACTAGATCCTAACTTCTATCTTCAATTTCCCACAGCACAAATGGTGAAATACGCAATAAATGCGAAAGAGTAAAGGAATGTAATAGAGAATGAATATGTAATTATTCTTGCCCTTGAGGAGTTCCCATTCTATTTTTTTGAAGGAAGATAAGTTCTATATGCATAAAACAATTTGACTTGAAACAATGTGAGGCAAAAGAGATATGTTTAAATGCAATCACTTATATTCAATGGCATAGAAAGATTTCCAAGATACACTGTCAAGTAAAAAGAGAAAGTTACAGAACGGTGTACGTATAGGCACTATGTCTATATCTACACCTCCTACGTGTGTAAGCAGAGGTGTGTGTATGCATGCCCATGCGTATCCCTGCTTATGCAGAGGATGACTGTAAAGACACGTAACGGTGGTTACTTCTACAGACTGAGACTGGGAGGCCAGAGGAGCTATCTTCTCACTTTCAAATATCCCATATAATATTTTTACGTGAAGCATTTTAAAATTAGGAAAAAAATATTTTAATTGCATTCAAGGGCAAACATATATGATCAAAAAAAAAATCAAGAAGAAAAAATAGATGGGAAGACAGAAATTACTGGGAAAGGCTTCTTCAAAAAGGTAGGACCTTTTCTACCTTTGGACCATGTAGGATTGGTAGTGTTGAAAGAGGACAGAGTTGGGTGAGGAGGACAAGAGTTGTGTTTTGAGCAAACATTAGGAAAGAAAGGAGAATGGTACCTAAGGAGAAAGTTCACCTGGCTAAAGCTAACTGCAGCTGACACTGAGAGAGATGATTAAACGGACATAGCATATAACGTGGGATGTCATCAACATTAAGGGCTTATCATTGGTCTGATGGAAAATAGAAGTCATTAAAGGTCACTTTACAAGGTAATAATATGAGATGATATTAACCTCATTGAGTAGTTTGTGCAGAATGAGATCAAATGTGAAGAATCTTTGCTAATTTGTAAAGAGCTAGATCAGTAATTATAGGTTTTATTAACTAAGTTATATTAAAAGTTGCATTTTAGGGAGATTATGACGGTAATCTTGTACAGAATGCATTACAGGGGAAGAAAGACTCAAAGTAAGGAGATTTCTTAGCAATATAATAGAAAGAGCTTGCCCAGTGTTCACAATCTGAAAAATGCGCATATCTGTCCAAGATTGTTGTACGGATTAAATGTATATAAAAGGGCACGGTCAAAACATATTAGTGCACTTCTCCTTAACTGATATTACAGTCCAGATGTGTGCTGATAAAGATCAGGACTGATACTCTGGTCATGGGAAGAGAAAAGACAAAGCCAAGAGACTTTTCTAAATAATCAATAAGATCTATTTTTGGGGTGTAGGAAATGAAAGGGGAAAAGATGAAGATTTCTAGGTTTCCAGCAGGGTAGACTGGTGGAATGTTGATGTCCTTGACATCTAGAAATCGACCTAGATCTGTGATCCACAACATTTTTGGAATCATGACACTCTTATCATATGAGTTTCACCTCCTCCATCTCTCTGCTACAACTCTCCCAACTTGGGAATGGGGCAACCTCCTTGTATTAGTACACGTAAGGCTTGAAATATTTTTAAATAAATGGGCATTTATATTCATTTTATTCTGGAAAAATATTTCAAGAATGCATAAATTAAAGTGGATTCTGATTTCTGAGTTACATGTTACAACCCTGGGCTATAGTCTTAAAGCAGAGTTTATTATAGCTATACAGTATTCCAAAAGTCTACGCTGCCTAGCAAGAGGTCAAAAGCTTGAGGGCTATTACATGATAAAAAACAAAAATTCAAAAATCATCTGTCATGCTTCACTCTTTACTCGTCTATAAGGTCACATCCCCGTAGAAGATGACGGAGTTGGCAATTGTGTAACTAAGCCTCCAGAACTAGTTACAACTCTGGAAGGTGACCACTGTTTTGCAACTTAGTTGGTCACCATCATATGAAAATCTTGAGAAATAAAATATGTTATTTACCTGTTAGTTCCTGTCAGAGAATAAGTCATTCACACAACAGTACAACAGAACTTTAGTCTAAATTACTAACTTATATTTCTTGGCACTAATGATTGCATTTTTAAAGAATTTTAAGAATATTTCTACGTATTTGGAAAGGCAAAAAAAGGAAGAGAAGGAGGAGAGAGGGGGGAAAGAAAGGAGGAGAAGGAAAAGGAGCAAAAACAATCTTTGCTTTATAGTAATATGGGAAGAGGGAGGTGGGAGAGGATGTTGACGCAACAGAATCAGCTGTGAGTTGCTGACTGTTTGTTGATGGTGGGGATGAGTACACAGAAATTCATCTTCCACTGTGCCTACTTTGTATGTTGAAACATTCCATAATGAGAAGTTTTAAAAATAATCCTCATCACGTGCATAGCGCTTACACAAAGCACTTCACATCCGTTATATCAACTGATCTTCACAGTAACACTGTGAGATACTGTGTTATTGAACATAACACAGTATGAGAGAGAATTTATATCTATAAATTATAGGTAGAATTCTGTATATTCTAATTTATGAAATAAATTCTAATTTATGAAAAATATGAGGCTCAGAGAAGTTGTGACTTTCATATCTTTCATTCATTCATTCATTCCACAAACGTTTACTGAACACCTACTATGTGTCAGGCAGATCTGTCCTAGGTATTAGGAATTAAGAGACAAAGAAAATGTGATTCCTTCTTTCAAGAGGTGCACGGTCTAGTTAGAAAGGACATATTTATAAACTGATAACCATATGTTGATGTGATTTGTGCTACAATGAAGTGTTTTTTAAAAATCTTCTTACTATGACCTGTGGTAACAAATACCTTTTACATTCCAACCCAGTACGGTATATACAAATACATGTTTAAGTGGATCAAAAGTTGCACGAAACAACGTTCTTCCCATGCGTGATGCATGTGGTATTTTATAGTCTACCCTATTCAGCATCTTTTCTTTTTAAATAAAATGCTGGTCACAACCTTTCACAATGGTTTCATTATTCACTGCCGGGTTGCCACCTGCAGCGTGCGAAAGTGCTATGATGAGTATGATCAGAGTTCTGTGGAATGCAAAAGGAAACAAAAATTCCGTTCCAGGAGTTAGAAAGGCTTTAAAGAGGTTGGTCTCTGAGCACTTATCAATATGAAAGTGGCAGAACTAGAACAAAGGGCTTAAGATGCTTTAATCACTTTGCTCTTGCAATTACTGTGCTGCTTTATGCTGGCCAAATGCAAAGGAGCGATAGACTGTGAACTCACTGATAAGCTATGGAAACAAGCTGTCGTCTTGAAGGGATGTCAGCATTCATTCACATTTACTAAATCCTCACTATGTGGCACAGCACTTCCTGTATACTGGATCAGCCTGCTACTACCTGTAAAACAACTATAAACACTCTGAGACTATAAGGTTTATTCTGGGACTAAGAGTCCTAAATATGTGTTCTCTCAAAATGTCTCTAGAATAAAAACTTAAAAAGCAAGAGAACAGAATAATACGTGAGAGATTTAATATCAGATACTGTAATTCTTATCAACTACCAATCAATATTGTGATTTTGTTCAATGCCTTAATCCTCTCTCTCAGTCTAACAATTCGCTGTCTGTTCAGGTCAGTTGTCCTGCTATGCAGAGAGCTCACTGAAGGGAAGAGCTAGCAAAAGCTGACCGCTCCAGGAGTACTGATAGCTCATGCTGCTGCCCCCTGCTGCCTGAGAAAGACAGGGGCAAGACCAGGGAGACCCATCAACTTGATTTTGCTTTGCCATTTCCTCCAACAGGAATGTTCCCATTTTTAGGTACTAGTTTGGAGAATCTGTTTTGCCCAATTGCACCAAAGACTCTTTTTGTGAACTTGATCTAGTAAGTTCTTTATACCTTTTATCCATTAAGCAATAAAAAAGAAAAGGAGCTTTCCCACATCAGCATGTGACCAGTTTACAATTGTACTCCTATTCATTGGACACTAAACAGAAAATAGACAAAAGGAAGAAAGTTAATTGGACTTCATGAGATTTGGAGAAACCACAGCTGTTTCTCATCTCTACTTCCCCAAAGGGAAACATGATATGAATATCAATGATAAAAGGATTTTGTTTACTGAAGGTTGAAAAACTAGTATTCTTAATTAAAATAAAATCAAACCAGACTGAACCAACCCAAAAACACCAACCAGCTTTTGTTTCTTTAATCATATAATTGTAGGGTCTTAGTAAATTGAAAATATTCTAGGCTAGGCTTTATACCTATTAACTTAGTGATGAAGGACTGGCCAGAAGGAAATTGAGAATTAAACTTTTGAGAAAGTTACTGAAAAGCATAAGCCATTTATAAAGACACTCTGATCTTTGGATGAATCCCTTTGTTTGGAAGACACGTTTAGGCTTGATAGCTTCAAATATTCTAAAGAAGTCTGAAAAGGTCAATGAACTATAATCCACAAGTCTTCAAGAAGATCTCCATGTTTTAGACTACACAAAAGATCTACTTTAAGAGTACTCACTCTGTAATTAGACCACCAAGGATAACATTTTCAAGAATCTATAAATATTTAGTTGAGAATCAAATAATAAAACACTAAAACATCAACTCCAGATATGTAGCTAAAAATCATATAAAATAGACTCCTGACTTTTTATCCATAATTATTCTTACACAGAAAGTAGAACTGGGAGGAAAAATATACTGGACTCTATTTTGAGGATAAAGCTGAATTTCACCTAGAATATAATAAGCTTGTCATTATTTCACTTCCTCAAATCTTTAATACTCACTTCCAGCTTTGTATGAAGCATCTTCAAATGACTGCACTCCTTTAGGAATCTCGAACTCAGTACGTCTAAAATCAAACTCTAATTTGCTTCTACCCTTTCCTTCTACCAACCTCCCCAAATATCCCTTCTTAATTAATTCCAGTGATCTCTAAAATGAGGATGCATAAGAAAATCCATTGGAAGGGGGGTTAAAATATTAAAACTTTTCTAATGGACACATGCTCAAAAGTATTTAACTATTAAGGCTGAGTGATTAAAAAGACAGCCGAGACTACTAACCTAATCTAGGCCTCCTCACTGCCTTTAGACCAGCAGCCTACTGAGTGCTTAAATTCTCTCTCAAAGTCTCTCACACATCTCTTTTCATGTCCATTTCTACTGCCACGGCAATAGTTCAGATTCTCCACATTTTGCTCGGATTTCTGCAGTAGTCTTACAATATCTTTTTCTACCTCATCTTTCACCCTGCCACTAGAAGTGTCTTCACTAGTCAGATAATACCCCCCATCAAAAAAACACCAATGCCTATAAACACCTTAACATAGTTTCCAGGGCTTTCTATACTTTTACCTCTCTAGAGAAGTTGTGGGGAAAAAAGCATGAACTTCAGGCCTAGGTCTGAATTTTGGTCCTGCTTCTTAAAGCTTTGCGACCTTGTGGGAAATCACTTAGGCCTTCTGAGCTTTCGTTTCCATCTTTGAGGGTGAGATTAATACTTCACAAAACTGTTATGTAAATCAAACGGGACAGGCACAAACTAATTGATCGCCAATTGTTTGACCCTTCTTGTTCTAGGTTCACCTGCTACTACTGCCCTCAGCCTCGCTCCCATGACACCTGCCCCACAATCCTGAACATTACACATCAACCCCTCTGGAACATTCCCTTTCCTCAAATATGACGTGCACTCTTGGCCCCCTGTGGTTCTGATTATACCATAATCTCAGCGTCACATGCTCTTTACTGCCTTCTCCAAGTGAAATTCCACCCATGCCTCCAGGCCCAGCTCAAATGTCAACTCTTCCAGGCAGTCCTCCCTTTATTCCACTGATCAGAGTTAACCACCTTTCCTTTGTGTTCTCCCTGCAGACTGCTTGAGCCTTTACTTAGTATTTATTTCTTGGTGTCACAATATTACTATCGTATTTATATTAAATATAAAATTATGTTTACATATATGTTACCTGCATGAATTCTAAGCTTCTTGAAGGCAGAAAGCACGCTTTTCTTCTTTTTAGTCTCAGCAATTACCACCTTGTACTGGAAGGGATTTAATAAATGTCTGCTGATTGAATAAATAAATGTATGAAAACATTTTCAAAAGGAGTAAATTTTTACCAGAAGAAAACAGCAATCACTTGTTCTAACTTTTGAAGTAATTTTTAGAAAACAACTGCTCCCTAGAAAATGCTATTGTTTAATCTTTATAATATATAAATTAAAAATAACAAAGAAATGACTTAAAAATGGTGCATTTTTGATACTTCAGACTTAGTGCAGAGAGTAAGATACCTTTTTAAACTACCAAATTGACTTTAAAAATTGATAATACCAGTTATCCACTGATACACTACAAGTGAGTGAATATTAATAGAGGGTAATGACTCAAAAAGGAAAATCACATAAAATGGAATATTAGGCATTTTGAAATCATGTTTTCAAATACTTTTCACACTATACTGAGTGAATAATCAAGATACACAGCTGATCCCAATTTTGTCAGTACATATTTTATAGGAAAAAAGACTAAGGAAATACAGAAGATGTTAATACGTGGTTATCTGAGTGGTGGGATTACAGGTGATTTTTATTTTTTTGTCCTTTATGTCATCTGAATTTTCTACAATATACCCAATTATATAGTTAGCAAAGTAATTAAAAAAAGATTGATTATAAAGAAATCCTAATTAAAGCTTAAATGGATTTGCAAATACTAAAGAGTTTTATTAGCCCAGTAACAAACTTTCTAATTTTTAGTATTAATCACAATATATTCATGTACACATCATTAAAAACTGAGAGTTGATGCCATAGTTTAGAAAAAGACATTAATAAAAGTTTTCCTTAATTCTAAACAGAAAGCAGAGTAAGCAAGCATTTGACCAGTTACTCAGTAGACAGCTAAGGTCCAGCTCTGGAGGGGAAAGACTGGGCTGGCATTCCAGTCGAGCCACTTGTCAGCTGGGTGACTTGCATTCTCTGAGCCGGTTACCCCATCCACAACTCAGAGGAAATGGCCCACTGTCTCACAGTTAGCTGCAGAACCGATGTGGACGCCATTCACGAACCTTCTACCATGGCGTCTAGGACACGGCAGGGCCTCTCTCGTCTCACATCTCATGGATCTGCATGCTGATCACCCAATTGGAAGATGGGTGAGGATGAGTGCAAGGGGTCATTCTGACATGAAGGGAACTTGAAAAGTCAGGCTAAGCTTGTTGGGTAGTAAAGGTTGATCCTAAAACAGACCTCAAGTGACCGCAGGTATTTCAGACTATGCCAGCCATGGTTGTGAATGTGGCACTCACTGGTAGACCCCTCTGCAAAATGGGATGGAGACACTAAAGGAAGTTGATGGGGAGTGGGAGGTTGGAAAGGACACAGAAAGATGAGAGGGGGGAGGAGAGAACAACTTTTGGAGGGCAGAGCCATCAAAGGAGCAGAGAAAAGAGGAAGCTAAGGGAGAAAGCAGAAATAACCAGATGGTCAAACAGGGAGGAGTACAGGGCAGAGGGAAAGTCATCTCCTCCTCCCCAAATTGTCTCCCCCATTCCTGCTTATTCCCCTGCCTCTCTCTCTTTTCTACCCCCGACTCCAACTCTTCATTTCCAAAACCACATTTTCATTCTCAAGAATCATTCTCACTCGGACAAGCAGTATTCCTTCCTCTAGAAGTGGGGAAAGGAAAACACTCATGTAGAAAGAATGGCCTACAATGCTCAAATGGGCTTCCCAGGCCCCTAAGGCCCCGAGCATCAAGGATGAGATCTAGAACTGATGCCGGCTACAGATGTGAGGGGGCACAGCACAGAGAGAGCAGCTGTTCACCTCTCTACTTTCTGTTCCTGGCCATCCCATGTCCTCAACTGCACTATCTTCAATTACAAAGGATGCACTGTCTTCAATTACAAACAAGCCACGCGAATGTCCCATGATTAGAATTTACCATCTGATAACTGTATGGTCACCGTCCTTTTCTGGTGAATTTATAAAATATTTTAAAATGTCAGGATTGGACATGTTTTTTAAAAAGTCTACACAAAGACTAGGTCACAAAGAAGTCAAAATACCCTCAGGGTAGGAATGCATTTATTTCCATAGTGCAACATCTTGATGCCCAATATGTCAGTTTAATGTGCCAAGAAAAAGCTAAAGATAAAACGCTTGATTCTAGTTTTCTTGAAGGAAATTGTATGCAGTCTTTTCTATAAATAAATACAAAGGTTGTACTGAATCAAAAGTGTAAATACTTGTAAGTGTTACACATGTGGGTGCTAAGTGAAGGGAACTCTGGAGACTCAATGATACACTTTGATTAAACTGTAACAAGTCTATTAAAAATTCATGTTTTGGAAATCATTACTTGAAAAATAATAAAACACTAATATTGTACCTGGAAATGCATTCATTCTCTAGTTAAAGTGTGCTATTTTATACCTCCCCAAACAGTATGATAATTTGTCTACAATTGCCAAAAGCTGTGCTGCCTGAAATGAAAACTAAAATGACTTTGCAGATAACTTTGTTCAGCAAATAAGTATAATTTGCTCCCATGTTAAGAGAAAACATCTTTTTTTTTTAAGGTATTTTTTTTTTGTGAGGAAGATTGGCCCTGAGCTAACATCTGTCGCCAATCTTCCTCTTTTTTTTTTCTTTCCCCGAAGCCCCAGTACATAGTTGTATATCCTAGTTGCAAGTCATTCCAATTCTTCTATGTAGCATGCCGCCACGGCACGGCTTGATGAGTGGTGAGTAGGTCTGCGTCTAGAATCCGAAGCGATGAAATCCTGGGCTGTGAACTTCACCACTCGGCCATGGGGCTGGCCCTGAGAAAACACTTTCTTGTAAAATACACCAAGAAAGAGACAGGGAGTACTC
Source organism: Equus asinus (assembly GCF_041296235.1). Classification (NCBI taxonomy): domain Eukaryota; kingdom Metazoa; phylum Chordata; class Mammalia; order Perissodactyla; family Equidae; genus Equus; species Equus asinus. Next base: position 69,792,447 of record NC_091801.1, on the reverse strand, counting down.
TACTAAATAGAAACAAATGTATCCCAAGCACAACACGAAACAAATGAACTCTTGGGGTCCTCCCTGGAGACGCATATTTGCTTGCTGTACCTTCAGCCCCTGCTCCAAGAGGGCGGAGGGTGCGTGGCGCTGGCAACCTAGAGGATGTGGGAACAGGGCGAGCTGATAGTTTTCTCTGCTTCCACTGCTCTGCTGCTCTCAGGAGCTTGGACAAAGCCAAGAAACAAGAGCTGCAGGCTCTCAGGACTGTTTAGCAGTGTTGGCTATAAAAAAGAATTGTTGGGTTTGAGTGAATGGAGTCAAAAGGACAGAAAGAGGTTGTTAGAGAGCTTAAAAGAGCCACAAAATGAAAGCAGCAGTGCCTCCCACCGAAGGCAGGCTTTCCTGTTGACTCAGTTGCTTCCAGGCACTGCCCAGTGTGCGCGGTGAACGGCAGAAACCAACGCTGGTTTAAGAGCTGATTTTCATCTCTGAGGTAATGTGTAAGAACATTAAATTCTCAGCCTCAGCCCATGGTAGGGATTAGCACATGTAGCCTAAGAAAGATATGCTGGACACGTGGTACTTCACTCTCAGAATCAGCCCACTTCTGAGGCCACTTTGTTTTAGCAACACAGAATTTAGCAAAAGTACTCCAAAATAAGCACTCATTTTTTAAAAAATCTAATGTCCCACAAAAAAGATCACATTATCACTGGTGTACTGACTTCCCACCTCCTCTTACTTCTAAGAGCTCTTTCTTTTTCCTCAACAAAGTCAGTCCACAGGAGGCAGTTTACATAATAGTGAAGGGCATGGACTCTGTAGCCAGATTTCCTGGGTCTGAATCATGGATATCAAGTTGGGCAAATTGCTCAATAACTATGCACCTCAATATCCTCCTCTGCAAAATGGAGATGATTCCAGCACCTACCTCACAGCACCATGAATAGAGCTGGTACACAGTAAGTGTTCAAAAGAAAGCCAATAATTGTTATTGGTCAAAAAGAAAATATTACTACTGCAAGGTCATGCATCCTTGTAACTAGACTTTTTAAAAAAGCGTATGATGACTGTATTTAACTTTGCACATCTGCCTCTCCAAGTTAAGAATGAACTTTTTTAAGGATTATTAATTATTATTATTTTTTTTTTTTGGTGAGAAAGATTGGCCCTGAGCTAACATCTATTGCCAATCTTCCCCTTTTTGTTTGAAGAAGATTGTCCCTGAACTAACATCTGTGCCAATCTTCCTCTATTTTCTCTGTGGGATGCCGCCACAGCATGGCTTGATGAGTGGTGTGTAGGTCGGCACCCGGGATCTGAACCCAAGAACCCTGGGCTGCAGAAGCGGAGCATGTGAACTTAACCACTATGCTACAGGGCCGGCCTCATGGCTTATTAATTTTTTGTCTCAAATATCTTAGTTTCTCGCATATAACAAGAGCTCAATAAATGTTCGGGTATAGAAGTGAATGAAAGGAAAGGAACAAAGCTTTGCAGACCAAATAAGATGAGCGGTTGCAATATTTGTCATATAAATAAATTCAGACTTAGTGAGCTTTTATTGAATGCTTACTTTATGCTAGGCCCTGCATGAAGGCTTTAGTTCTCCTAACACATTTCTAAGGACAAGACACATCTACATAACTACAGTAATAACAGAGTGGCTACTGAGCCATGCTGAGACTCAGTTTACAATCTGAAAAGGGTTGGCTAACTAAATCTTGTTGAGTTAATTTTCAAGCCATACAAATAACCCATTTATATGCCTCCAAAATGCAGCAGCAGAGGGTCTGTGTGACCAGGACACAGGCGAGTGCTTCAGCAGGGACTGGCGTTCTCTCCTCTAGACACAGGGCAGGGCAACGGTACCCCTTTGGGATACAAAAAGCATCTTGGGGATATTTTTAGCACCCAAGTCAGAGACTCCTGCTTTAAAGGAGCTCTTCAACCACAGAATAAGGAACTACACAGTACATTCAAGACTTGGCAGCAACTCAGTTTCCAAAGGTTAGTTTTTCATGAAATCATCATCTCAGGGAAAATTCATATCGATCTCAGTTCTTTTACTTTTTCCTTCATTGGGAAGAAAATTCTAAGCCAGCACAAATGAATAAGTAGATTTCATTCTTCTGAAAGGGCTTTTGGGTGTGGCTGAGATAGCTAACTTTGAAAACTTAGCAACACAGGATACATTATGAGTAAGTTCTTTACTTTTTTTTTTTAAATAATGATGCTAACTCACCAGATCCTTCTGAAAGAGTCCTTTTATTAATTTCAATGAAGTCAAGCAGAGAACAAGTTGTAATATGAAACACAATTTATGCAACTATGTTGAAATTCCCTGCCAGGGTTACATCTTCTTAATGTAAGAACTTTATGGTAACACAATTTCAAAAGAGTATCAAGCATTAGGTTAGACTCATTTTAGTTTTAGGCTGTCACAGGAAAATTCTTTCTATACAAATCATTGAAATCCTCAGGCAAAATGATAGTGCCTTTAAATAGAAAAAAAATTCATGTTCCCTATAGTTTATAATAAAAGAGCTGAAACTAAGCCTCAATTGAAATTATATTGTTAGTCAACTCCGAAAACTAAACACGAAAACATTTTAAAGTAAAGGTTGCGACATCAAGGGGAAACCATCCTCCTAAGTATAGTTTTAGATTCTCAGCCATTCCTGACCCCAGCCCAGATGAGATCAACTGGACCTTCAGAGGTTTTCCTACAGTCAGCCAACAAGCTACTCACTCCCTCCTCAGCCACACGGTTACTCAGGGGAAGGCATGTAATACATTTAAAGGGCCAATAGAAATCCCACGGATGGGTTTAGTCTGCCTTTCAAAACCAACGAGCTTCCCAGTATATAACCTTTAATAACAAGAGACAAGTTTATAAGTCATACACCCAACTTAACTACAAGGCAGGCTGTGTTGAATGTTTCATCGTATTAACAAGAAGAAGAAGAAGAAAGAAAAAGAAAAAGTCTTCTGAAGGGCACGATCCATCTCGTCAGGTAATTTCAGAAGACTAATGAATCCTACTTGACAGTACTACCAGGCTCATTCTTACAATGATTTTCAGGCAGAATGATGTTTTCGATCAGAAAAGCCCAAGCTTCTAAAACAAAACCTCCATGACATTTTATTAATTCTTTATAAAATTAAGTCTTTTAACCACAGGAGAATTCTGAGAATCTAGCTTTTCCAGAAAGCCCAAGAAAAATACTTCAGTTTCACCATTTTCAAATTCATTTGACTTTGAAACAAAATAAACATATTACTCTATTTAATATCGTTGCACAAGCGAATTCACAAGAATGAAATGTGTTCAGAGTTCCTAGAAAAAATGTAGCAATACAGGCTGCCAACTTGTTCAATGTCAAGCTCCAGGCAGTATAGCAGCACTAGCAGTAAATGACTCAGAGTGAGTCACGCTTAAGCTATTTTTGCTTTTAAAGTACTGCCAGGCACTGTGTTAATATTCAACCCAGAGTAAATTTAGCCCAACAAGAAAACAAGTGTTTCCATGGTTGCTTCTTCACAGTGTTTATGGTATATATGCAGCCATTAGGCACAGGAATCCAGCCAGATAAATTAAGCAGAAATGCTCATCTTTCATTTATATCTAAGCTTTGGAACCGTGGAAATACTAAATGCAACATAGGCTATTCTTTCATCTCCTTCTGTCCATCCGCCCTCCAGACCCCAAATAGTAAACGTGTACAGAGTATATTATTAATGATTCATTTAAAAGTTTGTACCATTAAGGTACCTTCAGTAGACTGCCGTTCATGGATTTTATCCGGCTCTGTATTAAGGTCACAACCACTCACATTTCTCTGATAGTGCAGCCACAAGGGACTACAATGCTTAAACAGTACCTAGCAAAAGCAGCAGAAAATGTGGACTACAGTTACCAGATGGACTCCTGGTACAGTGAACGGTCAGAGTCTGGTAACGTAGTAACGTGAACACTTGGAAAGCGTTCAAAAAATATTGGTTGTGGGACATGAGTGGCTAGCACCTGACTGACCCTAAAAAAAAAATCTCAATTTTTTACAATATGCTATTTCTATTCCAAATGTACATTGAGTTCTTATACTTGAGTAACACAGTGAATCAGAAATAGATGCTATGACTTTCCCTAATTAAACCCACCTGTCTGCTTATAGCTGTTAGAATCCTCAGCATTATCTGTAGAATCCATGCTACAGTTACATACAGGAGTTGGGTATTTTGCTAAGTAAAAAATAGTAAAGCTAGATATTCCAGCACAGGTTTTCAAAGTAGGATGCATGTACCTCAGAGTGTATACAAAATCAGAGAAGGCAATGCATGCAAAACTTCTATTATAACTTTTATCTAAAAAATAAGAAAAAAATAGTTTCATTAATAATATATATACTCACATTATACAGAACATACACAAATATGAATAAACAAAATATCGGGAGACATATGCTCCTTTGGATGGGGGAGCACAATCAAAAAGGTGTGGAGACCACTGCTTCAATGAACACAGCCTCCTGAAGGATGGGAGCCTTATCTCCTCTTCATGTTCTACCCTAGTACAACGTTTTTTACATTAAATGGTCACTGGCACAAAGGAAGTGTAGTGGAAAGGCTAGGTCAGCAAGCAACTGGAGAAGATAGAGAAATGGTAATCTGAGCAGGGAAGTCTGGAAAACAGCCACACACAGTACCTTGGCACAGCTGTAATGACAGGGCTGGGTACACTGACAGTCACAGAGACCAGCAGAATTGAAGAGCCAGGCCCTGAATGAAAAAAACTGACCAGTTCTTTTATCAAGATCCCTAGACCACTAGGACTCCCTGAAAATTACAATGGAAATGCAAAAGCTATTTTCAATGAACTGAAAAAGCCTAGCACAAGTGTAATCATGTAACAGACATCTTTCAAAACACATGGCTCCTGGGAAACAACTATGAAAGGGGTTCCTGATGGTGAAAAAGGTGGAAACTCCTAAAATCATCTCCAACTTGCTTCAAGGGAGTCTTTAATTCCCATGGAAGGCACCCAGCACAGGTCTGGGCATACAGCAGGTACTTAATAAATCTTTGTGGAACAAACAGATGGAATACATAACTATATAGCCAGAAAACACCCTATTTGAAACCCACGCGTTCTATAGCTCTTAGTTGTTATCTGTATATGTATTGCATAGGTAACTTTCAGAATCTGAAAGCCTAAGGACTATAAATAATTTAGCAGAATTTCTTGCTTTCTGACTCCCTTGATTACTGATTTCACTAACTCAACTAATAGTTCAGGGATCCCACTCATCTTTACCTGAAAAGTTGCAGATTAGAGGAATATAAACAGTAGTTAAATCTCTACAGAAGGAACATATTAACGTTTAAGCAGAGGCAAAGACGGGAAGAAATGCATAGCTGAAGCATGAGATTTTTCAGGCAATGAAACTATTCTTTATATTGTAAGGGTGAATACATGATCTTGCGCATTTGTCAAAAACCTGTAGACCATTCGATGCAGAAATCTTGCCTCTGGGTATAAAGAACTGAAAGCAGGGACTCAAACAGATACTTGTATACGCACGTTCATTAGCAGCATTATAGCCATGAGGTGGAAACAACGCAAGTATCTACTGACACCTGAAGAGATAAACAAAATGTGATCTATATATACAACAGAATATTATTCAGCCCTAAAAAGGAATGAAACTCTGATACATGCTACAACATGGATAAACCTTAAAGACATTGTGCTAAGTGAAATAGGCCAGATACAAAAGGACAAATATTGTATAATTCCACTTATACGAGGTACCTAAATTAGTCAAATACATAGAGACAGAAAATAGAAGAGTGGTTATAAGCGGCAGGGATGAGGATGGGTAATTATTGTTTGGGTACAGAGTTTCAGTATGGGATAATGAAAAAGTGCTAGAGATGGACAGAGGGGGATAGGCTGCACAACGATGTGAATGTACTAACGCCACTGAACTACATGCTGAAAAATGGCTGAAACAGTAAATTTCATGTTACATATATTTTACCACAAAAAAACACAGAACAGTATAATACAAAGAGTGAATTCTAATGTAAACGATAAACTTTAGTTATCAGTACTGTATTAAAATTGGGTTCATCAACTGTAACAAATATACCACACTAATACGCAAGACGTTGAAAATAGGGAAATTGGGGGGTGGGGAGCAAAGCGGAAATCTCTGTACTATGCTCAATTTTTTTGTAAACCTAAAACTGCTCTAAAAATAAAGTTTATTAATTAAAAAGGAAAATCTAAGCAAAGGAGGTTTGAATCCCCTTGTCTGGACGCTGAGCCCCCAGCACTCAGCCTCCTTGCCTGGTTCCAGTCTGCTTTCCTGTCAATTCTGATCTCATTTCTCGAAAGTTCATACGTGCCCTAGTCCTAGAGGCCTGGCTTAGGGATTCTCTTGCTCCCATGGGCCCTGGATGCTATTACGATTACCCAGCCTGTCTACCTTGCTCTGACCCAAGACTTGTCTTATCTCTCTGTTTGTGCATATTCTGCCCAGAATGACTGGCCTACTACTGACTGCTGGTACTCTAAACCTTGACACAGCTCCCTAATTCTGTCTTCCAACCTTGTATTTATCTTGCTGTAAGGCCAAACCCAACCTAATAGTAATTAAATACGAGGAGTGCTTGGGAAAATGCTATCGGTATGAAATGGCAATATTCAAAAACATTTCTTAAAACTAGAAATAAAAGAATTCTTTATTCAATGTAAAATGCTTCTCTATAAGGCTCTCAGGGGCAGAATTTTACCCTACCTTCTAATTTCCTGCCTTAATTCTATGTTCACAGAGTGTCCTCAATGTAAAATGTGAGAATTGCAAACTTGAATGCCTAACAGGGGGAGATAGTTGAAGTGTACCAGATATAACACAAGAGGGACTGATCAGAATAGTGACTAACTGTGAAGCACAACTCTTATCTAAACGCACTTAAAACAACAAATCCCAACCGTGTGTGAGCCAAACAAAACTCACATTTCAGGCTAATGTGGCCTACAGACCTCCAGACTTTTGTGTAACTGGGAATATTTTATTAAAAAAAGAGAGAGAAAGAAGAAAAGAAAGGGGAAGTGTGAGTGCCTTATGTAGATTCTACTACTTATGACACTAAATTGAGCTAAATCACTCCATAAAAGTGTCTGTTTTATTAAAATACTGGAGAGAAGCTATGAAGAACATGGGCATTCAAATCACACTTCAGAAGGGCCAACACTTTGGCCAAAAGAGAATGTAGTTAGTAAGAGGACTAGTTTCCTGTGCACATGTGGATGTAGACAACGCTGTGAAGGCTGCAAAGACATTCTCCCACAGCCGATTCATTCTGCTTTCAGTGTCCTCAAAGGGAAATTAGTATGGGGGAGTATAAACACTTAAAAAGAGGAAAGAGCACAAACGTTCACGATTTCTTTTTCATAAAGGGGTCTACTCTTTCAAAGCCAAATATTTAAGTTCTTTTGATTCTCCTTTTATAAAAGGGAATTGACTATCACCAGTTATCATTTATTGCTAAATGCAATTTTTGGATCAGAAAATATTACAAACTGATCCTAAGATTTTTTTTTTAACAGATTAGAGAATGTTCTTCACATTAACTGTAGGACATGAGGTAAACGGAACAGAGCCTCTGCTTGCCTACCCTCAGTACTCGAATTAGCAGATGAATTAGAAAAAGGCACACTTTGCTCCAGGCACAATAGGTGCATGCCCTGGAGATCAGAGCACAGGCTGGGACTCAGTCACCCGACGACTCCTCAACCGGCTGCTTGTGTAGTGCATGAGAAACTGGACAAGTGTCTACAGCAGACCTATCCTGTCCCACGGTTACAAACGTTATTTTAATAAAGGAATTATTTAGATTCTGGGGATCAGTACTTTCTAGCCCACTCTGTCTCTTTACCTGATCAACCATCCCAAATTTACAAACTGTCTAAGATGTCAAAATAATTCATACTCCGGCCATGACTTTCAATGGTTTGATATCGAACCACTTACCTGAAATCCTCCCTCCCTTCAAACTTCAGTCTGGCTACCAACTTCAGGGCCCACTCTGCTTTTCTCACCTTGCTGTCTGGAGAGGGGCACGTAGCAGCCTGTTATGAACGAGGCCGCTCTGCACAGCCGCCTGGCTCTCGTTGCCTCAGCTCTGCGGGGGCACCCTGTTAGCTCAACCACGTCCTTGAGCTTCTTCATTACCCAAGAACAGCATCTTTTATGAGATTCTCCCCCCCCCCCCAAATTCACCCAGCTCTGCAGAGTAGATCCAGAAAGGCTCTAACTAGGCTACTAGGAAACAAGTCATAAAATCTTGTTGGGATCTTCTGGTGAATTTGTATTAGCCTCTCTAACAAGGTCAGTCAGTGGCAAACAGGCTGAGTCTGAGCACTGAGAATGATTCATATATATAACTAACAGATACTGACAATGTTAATTAAAATGTTTACCACAAAGGCAGGAACTGGTATAAAATATTTAGAAAGCAACAGCCCTCTCTTCTTCAGAAGTGCATATCTAGATAGATTCTGCCCACTTAGATAGACAATCCATAAATATTCAGAGTACTATGAAGTGCAAGTAACTGAGGGAGGAAACAATGCAAAGACGCATAATAGAATGACTATATTTTTCACACCAAAACTTGTACATGACAATGAGATAGAACATCAGAAACTAGAACTCTGCTGAAAGTTAAGGAATATAAAGTTAAGGAAAATATCAGATTAGCCCAAATTGCAAAGAGCTGATAATATAAGGCAGATAGATAGAAATATCCTAAAGAATAACAAACAATATGAAACAGACTAAGAGTAGTCTATCTGGGACATATAAGTGGCAAAGACCAAAAGGTTTAATAACACCTGAGTTGGCCAGTATGTAGGAAACAGGCTCTCCTACAAACTGTTGATGGAAATTTAAATTAATACAATCTTCTTGAAGGTTGTCCTCCATAGTACAATTTAAAAATTCACATATGCTTTGACTCAGCAATTTCACCAGCATTTGTCTTACAGATATAGACCTACTTGTGTGGAATTTTGTATGTATAAGAATATTTATTGCAGCAATGTCAGTAACAGTCAAGGAACAATTATTCTCATCATCAAAGGACTGGCTAAAAATCACGAGCTATATGCAGTCATTAAGAAGAATGAAGAAGCCCTATATGTACCCACATGGAAGAATATCCAAAATATATATGCGAAAAAAGCAAAGTAGCAGAGTGCGTCTAATATGCTCCCATGAGCGCACACACACACACACACACACACACACACACGCACGCACGCACAGAGATATTTCTACAGGGATACATAGGAAACGGGCAACTGGAACTGCCTCCAGGGAGGCAAAGACTCTACTTCTCCCCACACAGTCTTCTGTACTTTGTGAATTTTATACTATGTGCACATAATACCTAATCAAAAAGATAAAAACTTTAAAGGGGGGCAGGGAATAGATATATAAGTAGTGCTATAGACAGAAAGAGACTATCTTGAGTAGGCGTGGGCCACGAAGGTTTCCCAGAAAGGCACTCCAAGTGAAATCAGCCTTGGGGAGATGGCTTGTAAGGCTGGGGAGGTGTCCTGAAGGCCAGACTCGTGAGAAGAAAAGAACAAAAGGAAGCCATTTTTTGTCTGCAAAGAGTAAGGTGGATCAGAAAAAGAGACTAACATTATGCAGACACTGAATGCTACACTTCTCTGATAGTACCTCTTTCTTAGTGGGTCATGGGGATGAATATGTAATGTAACGCATTCACTTACTGAATGTCTACCATGAGCCAGGAACTATGCCAGACGCTGAGCACACAAAAACCAACGAGACTCAGTCCTTGTCCTCACTGAGCTCTCTACCTGAGGAAGATGCAAACCTAGGAGAGTGGAAGAGGAATTCCATAGGGAAAACACTGACTAGCAAATACCTAAGAGCAATTATATATCCGTTCTATATTATGTGGTGATAATGATGGTGGTTATGAAAATAATAGCTAACACTTAAATCACATTTCCTGTGTGCCAAGACTCTTTTCTAAGCGACTTTCACATATTAATTCATTTAATCTTCACAACAACCCTACGAAGTAGGTATACTATTATTATGCAATTTTAATAAACAGAGAAACTGAGGCACAGAGAGGTTTTTAAAACTTATCCATCGTTACACAGCTAGTAAGAGGCTGAACTTACTTGAACTTCAAAAGTATGGCTCTAGAACTGAGCCATGAACAACTACAAGTGACCCTGAAGGGACAAGTGCCAATCTCAGAATAAATAATACCACATTTATTTGCACAGGACTTTGCAGTTGACAAAATACTTTCACATGTTTCCTCATTTTCAAGTTTTAATAACCCTGTGATATGCTCTCCTTGAAATGAGCATACATTCTACCTATTAAAATAAATGAAATAATAAAAGCCATTATAAATTCTCAAAATTCCCAGCACTGGAAATAACTGAAGTAGTAGAAACGTTTCTTTCAAAGAACTCTACAGAAATTCAGTGCATGGTAATATCTGAGTTAGACCATATTAGGCAAGCTTTCATAGGAAAGGCAATGACAAACTAGATAATGGGATTCACGTGTTGTAAATGCTGAACAGTGAAATATTGCTTCTGATCTACTAAAATGAAAATTATGATTCTTACATTCTATTATTAATTATATGATTATGGTGAGCACTTTGGCAACTGGTATAAATGCGTTTAAATATTGTATTATTCAACTAGCATTAAATAAAATGCATTTTAATCAATCCTTCTCCTTCTCAAAATAGTTTATATTGTTTAAACAGGATAAACTAGAACAGAAAATTTGAAAAGCAAATTTACCTGTCAAATTTAGGAAAGGAAATTCCCCAATTCTTTCTACCAGCTTAGCTCTTAAATAGATCCAGACATATTTGTAGAAAGTACCAGTTGACATCACTCAATGGGGGTTTCCTTACTTTTGTTAATTTTGGAGTTCCTTGTCAGCAGGGACACACAATATTTGTTTCCTTTACTTTAATCAATATGTGCCTAAAATGAGTACTTACTCAACGAAAGTGAAATGTGCACTGCCCTTATAACGCAAAATAAATGCTCTACTCAATTTTTTAACCAAAGCATACAAATATCTGATGAAAGAAAATTAAGCCTTGGCACCATTGGAAGGAAAAAAAATTTGCCAACCATCTTTCTGGCATAATGTTTTCTACAGAGACTTTCCACAGTATTATCTCATGCTCTTTAATATTTGCCACTTTAAAAGACTTTCTCTCTAATTAAATAATTACCTTCTTAGGAAAACACAACTCACTCCTAAATTGAGTAGGATTCTCCTCTCCTCTCTTATTCAAATTCTACCTCTTCTTCAAAGTCTTGTTCAAAACTCATTTTCTCTATGAAGCCATCACCCTCTGGTTTCAAAGATCTCTCCCTTCTCAGACGTTAATTATATGAATCACATATCCTGACAGATGATCATTTGCCTCCTCCTATTCTTTTTCTGATTCAATAGTACTCAGTCTACATTTCTCTCATGGCACTTGTTATTTTGCTTTGAATTACAGTTATTTTAAATATCTGTTTGGCTGCTCCACTAAAAGGACTAAGTCACACCCATCCGTGTACTATCTTTGATTAAAGCCCAGCCCTTGACACACTAATAGTAAATACTTGTTGGATTGAATGGATATAAATTTTGCACAACCTATAAGAATACAAACTTCTTGAAAGAAGGGAACATGCCACATTTCTTTTTTCTTTATTCCTAAATACCTAGCCCCATGTCAGACGCAAAACAGCCACTCAAAGATATTCAACAAATACAGTATAAGTAAATCAGCTGTAGTTTAGTTTTACTTATGTGAAATTATCTCTTCAGTTGCTCTGATATCTGAATAAACATGTGCCTGATCAGTCGACTCAAAAAAGTGAGATTACTTCAAATACCCCTGCTTTTGAAGGCTGTTTATTGAGAAGAGAGGGTTAGCAGCACACATGCACACAGCTAGTGTTGTTTCAGTAGTTAAAAACTGATATTTGAGTATTCACAATGAACAAAACATACGAGTAGATGTGGCAGACTGAAACCTGGCCACTATACTTTCTATCTGCCCCCATCACGAGGCCTAGTCTATTCTCCCACCCCTTGAATCTGGGCTGCCTTGTGATTGCTCTGATCAATACAACAGCAAAAGTTAACGCCGTGCGATTTTCAAGCCGAGGCCTCAAGAGATCTACTTCTGCTCTTGAGGTGCTTATCTCCCTTCTGCCACTCTGAGAACAAACCTGAACAGTCTGCTGGAGGATGAGACCACACGGAGCGGGGACAAACAGTCCCAAGTGAGGGTGTCCTAGACCAAAAAGCCCCAAGCCAATCAGGCAGCTGACCACAGATGTGTGTGAGCCTAGCCAGACCAGCAGAAGAATCACCCAGCTAAATCCAGTCTAAGCGGCCAATCCACAGAAACACAAGCCAAATAAACAGTTATTTTAAGTCACTAAATTTTGGGGTGGTTTGTCCCACAAAAAGTTAACTGAGACAGCTAGAAATCCATCACCATCTACTTTAAAACTGAACACTTACATGGTGTCACCACACTAATTTCTATTCCACAGCAGTTTTGAACTTTACAGCCAATGCAAATTATTCCTACATGTTTAATATTTATTTTTAAATAATCTTAAAATTTTAATATGATTAAATAAAATATTCTAATTATGCTTAAAGCATAATTTCTAAGTAAAAAGTAACTGCTAGCCTTTTCAATGAGTTTTTAAAAACCTATTATCTAATAACTGAATACATCTCATCTCTATCCCCTTATGATCCATGAGAATTTCTTTAAAACTACACAATGTGTCTCTTGCTTACAAAATTGGACAGGGGAAGTCAAGTGTGACCTCTATGCTTCATTGCTTTATTTTTTTTGATTTTTTAAAATTCTTTTTTTATTGTAGTAACAGTGGTTTTTAACATTATACAAATTTCAGGTGTACATCGTTATATACTGCGATTTCTGTGTAGATTAAAACATGTTGACCACCCATTCATTGCTTTAAATACTCATATCTGGGAGGGGGAAAGAAGCAGTAAAGCAAACTTTTAATCAATATGATCAACAAGGTGTAGAAACACAGACAACCAAAAGCAATGGCTAACTCTACCCTCCAGTCTCAGATTATGGAATTTAGTTTATGAATTTTGAGATATGAATAACTTTCAGTTTCAGATTGAGAAGTTTATGCATGCTTGGTAATAGGAAATTCGACTAGAATAAGAAAATGATGCTAAGAAGTCAAACTCTTTCTCCTTTTAATGTTTTTGGCCCATTCGCCCCCTTGGTCCTCCTTCCAGCCACCTGAGCATTCCCTGCTGACTCTTCCTTTTCTTCCTCTCCCTGACTCTCTTGAACTCTTCCCCTTGCACGGGTCATCTACTCCCACAGCTCCAACTACCACTTGGGAGCACATGAAGAGCCTTTGTCTCCTTCTCTTTAGTCATGGTGTTACACCAAGGCTTTCCTCATTTCCAACCATTTGTCGTAAACTATGCCAAAACCCAGCACCTTAAACGCAATACACTTGACATTAAAGTAAGTCAGCCTCCCCATCCGAAGACTAGCTCCTCCATGAGATATTTTTGCTACTTTTAATGGTGTCAGCTTTTTCCCAGTTACACAAACTAGAAACCTTAGAGCTATCTTCAACTCCCTATTCTCCTATGTCTACTGTTGTTATTTTAAATGAGTAGACAAGTCCTATAGATTTTACCTCCACAATACCTCTTGCATTAATTCTCTTTTTCTATTCCCCCATCATAATTCGGGATATCATCAGTACTTGACTGGACCACTGTAACAAGATCTCTTCCCATCCCAATTTCTCCTATATACCACAACCAGAGGTATCTTCTTACAGTTCGAATCTAATCAGATGGCTTACCTAATGAAAACTTAATGCTCCCCATGACTTACTAACTAAACTGTCCTATTCAAGGCAACAAATAACTCCATAAATCAGACTCAACTTACCCTCGCAATCTTATCTCCCATGCACTTAACGATCTAACTTCATTACTTGCTGGAACTCATGTCCTGTGCTTTTCTCTACTTCTCTTCATGGCTTACAGTATTTCCTTAGTAATGATGATCAGAATACATATACAATATCTATACTGCTTTAAAATTTAACATCATATGATAAAGCATTTTCCAAACATTTCACTTTTTGATAAATGATTCTTACAAATCTCTAGATTATTTCCAAATTTTCCTATTGAATATCATTCAGAAATATCTCTGTATTTGCATTTTGGATTATTTTATTAGAACTGATTCCCAAAAGTACAATTACCAGGAAAAGATTTTAAAGAGTCTTGGCACACATTTTGTACTTTTAATATTCAGTTGATTATCACTGTATTATCAAGCTTAAGCTTGATCCTCAGATGTAGTTGGTGTGTTTTATTAACTACAATGTTGGTATTTATAACCTGTAATTCTAACATGCTTCTCCCAACCCTCTGCTCCTTCAGGGCCTCCTTGTTTCCTCCTCCAACTATGACCTCCATCTCCAGCCCATGCAATTATCAGAACTCAGCTGCAGGCCAACAGCCATCAGAGCAAAAACAAAGAATAGCTCACCACTTCTCAAAACTTGGAATTTTGAAAACATAATAATATACTTCCTATTTTTAGAGGTGGGGTCATGGGGGAACTTGCTATTCGAGTCAAATGAGTCAGTCAAGATGAGAAAGTTAATGTATTTCAGTCAGTATGTCGGTGCTGGCACGCACCATTACCAAAAGCAGTGGACACGGAACATTTTATTTTAAAGGATAGTATTAAGACGTGTTCAAATATAAGATTATGAATTGGATATTTCAATATTGGTTGTGATTTTGCACACTATTTAAACAAAATAATTAGCATATTTCAAATACTATAAACTTTACCTCAAATTCCTCTTTTTGCCACATAATCTCACACGCTAATCTTCCTAATCTTTGTTTTTAAATATCCCTCTCCAGATTAAAACTTCTTTAAAGGTCCCACATTGTGGACATGCACTTACGCTACACTGAAGAAGACTCCTTGAAGTCAGTGATATCAGCATTAATGCAGAAGGATGGGCTTGCCTTAACCAAGTGAAGAGAGAGGGAGTAAGGAGACTACTTCAACAGATCAGCAAGTGGGAAAGTCTGGAGGTAAAAGAAAACACAATACTTTCTGGGAACTGCAATTGTCTGGATCAAAGGGCTGGAGAGGAGAGTAGCGAGAAAGTGAAAAAGAAGCCTAGTGCCAGAAGGACCTTTATTCCAGGAGGGTGGCGGGGAGCCTCTGAAAGACCACATGGTGGACAAAATGACCAGATCTATAGTTTAGACTGATCCATCGCTCTGGCAGAAGGCAAGTCTGGAGCAGGGAGCATGTAGGAGGCTGACATAAAATCACAACTAGAGCAGTCGTAACAGTGGGAGGAGAAAGAAGCGGAGAGGGGATTGGTAGAGGTTTTTGGGAAAGGGACTAGACCGCACATATTGTTAATGGACCGAAAATCCATCCTTCTCTCTTTGTAGGAATACTTTTTTGCTTTTGTTAAATGTAAAATAAAACCACAGTGCTCTGAAGCACAAGGAAAATATACCTAGATAAGTTAAGACTGTATTTTCTTCACTCTCCAATACCATCAAGTGTAAGAAGCACTGTCAACTTAATACGCTGTGGTGGGGTTGGGGGTGGGAATCAATGCGACCACATAACAGGAGAGACGGAGGTTGTTAAGGCTGATGGTTGTGGGGAGGAATTAACAGTTCTTGAGTCTGACTTGTAAGTTTCCTGCTTTATGCAACTGAAATGAAGTCAGAGAACAGTGTCCCCCTCGAAGGGAAGAGGAAGGAAATACTATCCACCAGTAAGCACCCCACGGTCAGACTGCACAAGGGAGGTTGCCAGAAAGTCTGGGAACACCTCCAGCCAACTGGCAGCCACGCTTTGTACTTAGAGCACCGGTGCCGCCCAGGTCTGCCAGGAGACGGGTGCAGAGGGACACAATGCCTTACCCCATCCTCTCATTCCCAGGATAGCGTGTGTCAAAGTATCTACCACAGAGTACTTGCCCATGGGGGAAAACGTCTCCATGAACTAAGTTTTAGCGCCCTTTTGTAGTCTTCCATTCATTCCCCACAAATACATGAAGCACTGGCTCCCTGCTGGGTGCTGTTCTAGGCACGGTGGACGGCATCAACCAGGGCAGACACGTGCCTGCTCTCACTGAAATCACATTCCAGCCGAATGCAAACTGCATAATGAAGACTAAGGACCCCATAGTAAAGAAAATTGATTAATTTATCCGACCCCGAAAACTTCACTATTTTACTTTTTAAAATAAACTGACTATATTTATTTTGGAAAACTCTGCTCAACACCTTTTATCAACCTCCACTCCACTCTCTCATTTCTTCCTCAAATTTCGCACGTCAACTTCGAAGACCCTGCAATCTCAGGTGACCAGTTTCCTTTTTCTCTCACTCCCAAGACGTTCAATTACTTGTCTATGTTCCTTGTGTCTAGCACAGTTCTCTGAATATAGGAGGTGACTGTTCTCTAAAAGAATATAGTTTGAAACAAGGCTTCAGGTGATTAAAAAAAAAAAAAGCTAAAAGCCAGGTTCAAACAGCAGAGCTGACTCTGCAATTAAATTTAACGTATATCTGCAAGAGAATCCCTAACATATCAAAGGCCCACACGGCACATGGTGGTAGCTGCAACTCCATTATATCTACTCATGATGAATGTGTCACAGCAGACACAGGATGGGTCATTATGTGAATAACGCTGTTTCTGACACTTTACTCTCTGCTTACCTATCAAGAAAAGGCTGCCAAAACTAATATTGCACTGAAAAATGATTAGCTACCTTATCAACATTTTTGGTTCACACCCTTGTCAATCACAGAACATTCCTTAACTACTTGACAGTCTAACAATATTTTATCCTTCAATAAAATCTCTTAATGCTTTAACAAGATGACTAAAACACTCTGAGCTGGTTTTCTTGCACTTGAGAATTTATTCCAACTGCTAATAACTCACAAAATGTATATCATTTGAAATAAAAATTATTAAAGTAAATGCCTTTAAGCCAACTAAATAAAAGATCAGGTAACTAATATTTGGGGAGTATACTATAGTTTATAAAACACTTTCACTTTTAAATATCTGATTTAATTCTTATACAACTCCATGGGCTAGAAAGCATTATTATTATTATATTACCCATACTTTACAGAAAAGTAAAATTTCACTGATTTGATGAAAAAACATAAACTATTACTTGGTTGAGCCAGAATCTGAACTTATATTTTGATTCCAAATCCCAGGATCTTTCTATGGCTTGGAAAGTCTCTATCCTTAACACTTTTATCAACATATCCAGGTGATTGAATAAATAAGTTTGAAAATTTATCAAGAAAATAGGATTTCACGACTAATATAAATTTTAACAAATACAAGGCAAATAACTGAAGGAAAATACGTGAGTAAACAAACACACAAATTTGCTCACTATTAAGGCTATCAATTATGCATATGAATAGATATCCTTGTTTTAGAGCAATTAAGAAATGTACCATATTTCCACGTAAATAAGGTAAAATGAGTAGATGCCAATTAGGTGCCAAAGATCAGATCGTAAGCTCCCTGAGCACAGGGACTTGCCTCTTTTGTTCACTGCTCTACTCCCAGCACACTCAATAAACTCTTCTTGAATGAATGAATGAGAAGTGTAACATGGAATATAAAAATGAGGCTCTTAGTTATGGAAGGAAAAAGAATATGCAAACCCAGGATGCCAAGTACAATTCATTAGGTAATTACCAGGTAACTTATACGTGCCTATAACTAAGCTGTGTATGTATGGATCTTCCCTTTCAGATAACAAACTGCATGAGATGGGAATTAGAAGTCAGATTTGCATCCTCTAGAGTGCTTGGCTAAACAATTTTTAGTAGATTAGTTATTTTCAGCCCTGATTGTACATTAGTACGACTTGAGGAACTTAAAAAAAAAATGCCTAGAGCCCCACCAGACACCAACTAAAACTGAATCTCTAGGGGTGGGATTGAGCTCTGATTTTATTTTAAAGGTTCACAACTGATACTGATATCCAGTGATGGGTGAGCACCACAACTGTAAACCATAGTTTTCAAATTCTGGCATACAGGAGAATCACCTGGAGGGCTTGTTAAAATTCAGCCCCACCCCCCCAGAGTTTCAGATTCAGTAGGTCTGGGGTAGCACCTGAAAATGTGCATTTTTAATAAGTTTCCAGGTGATGCTGATGCTGCTGGTGTGGGAACCACACGTTGAGAACCACTGCTGCAGACCATCTAAAATGTTTTGAATGAATTAAAGAATAAACATAGGAGATACATGAATAGAAAAATATGAACATTATGCGAAAAATTTAAATATAAAAAAGAAATGTCATGCTCAACATCATTGGTCGTTAGAAAAACATAAATTAAATCCACAATGAGATACCATTACATACTTACTAGAATGACTAAAATTAAAAACAAAACCAAAATAAGCCAAGTGCTGGTGAGAGTGCACAGCAACTACAACTCAGACACTGCTGATGGGAGTGAGGAAGGGTACTCCATATTGGAAAACAGTCTGTCAGTTTCTTACGAATTAAACATACACTTACCATATGAGCCAGCAATCCCATGCCTGGATATTTATCCAAGAGAAATAAAAACTTACATTCACATAAAAACCTGTACATGAATGTTAATAACAACTTTATTCATAATGGCCCCAAGCTGGAAACTGAAATGTCCTTCAACTGATGACTGAATCAATAAACTATGGTCCATCCATTCGATGGAATTCCATATTAGCAATGCTATAGATGAATCTCAAACGCATTCTGCTCAGTGAAAGAAGCACTTAAAAGGCTACACATTGAAAGATTCCAGGTATACAACAATTCTGAAAAAGTTAAAACTATACGGAGAAAAAAACAAAACAGTGGTTGCCAGGGGCTGGAAATGGGGGGAGGTGTTGACTAGAAAGGGGAACCCATTTATACACATGTAACAATTATAAAACTTAAATCATTCCAACCTCGGGAAATAATAACCTGAAAAGATAATTATTTTCTTAAGTATGATGTACCTCGTCCCCAGGACACTTAGGATTTAGTCTGCCTATTCTAGGTTCAGGCTGCTTTCTGAGCACAGATGTCATCACACTTTCTCAAAATAAGCCACCAAGAAACACCCATAGCTTACAGTTTGTTTAAACCTGCTGCTGACTCATTTCTCCCTTGATAACTGAACCTTTCTTTCCTAATAACTTTAATTATAGCCATCTATCATTCTAAAGCTTCCCCTTTCCTCGGGAATGTATCTGTTATCCTTGTGACCTCCTGACTGTGAGACATTGAGTAAATATGTCACCTCCAAGATTCAGTCTGCTAAAAAGAGAACCTGCATTTTTCATGCATTCCTCTCCCGCACGTGGATGTCACGAAGATTAAGAGAGATGATGTATGTGCATGGGATTATTGTTGTGATGCTTGAAATAAATTTCATGGAATTTGTTCTAAACGTGTAGTGCAATAAATATCCTACTCCTCTTGACCAGCACACAACAGCTATTCACATTGGAAAAGGCCTTTTTAGGCACTATTTACTGAACGCATTGCCAAAACCAAGGGCTCTGGAAAAGGAGGACCCAGTTTGCAGTCTCACTCTGTAACTTACTTTGTGACCCTGGGCAAACTACTTACCTTTTATGAGTCTCACTTTTTTTTATCTATAAAACGACTACAACTACACATTTCTCTAGGGGCTACTTTGAAGGCAAAATGAAGCACACATAAACTATTATATAACGTGTGATATGATTCCTACTCCCTGATCTCTAAGTGGAAGTACTCAAGCAAGAGATTTCTCTCTCAGCTAGGGAAAGCAGATTCTGCCAGTGTCATCAGAGTAAATCAATGCAGATCAAATTGTTCACTACTTACGAGTGCCATGACAAATCAATTTCTCAACAAATGAATAAAATGTATGAACTGAGAGAGGAGAAAACTACACGGCGCAGCGTTTTCAAAAGTTGAAAGATACATATATAGGGGAAAGAACATGAGCTTTGGTGTCACCCAAACCTGGCTTTGAATTTCAGCACTTGTGATCTTAGGGACATTATATTACCTCTCTTTGCATATTTTCTCACCTATAAAATAAGCATAGTTATCTTGAAGAGTTGTGAAAAACAAATAATGTATATAGAGTATGCAAGTACCATACCCTGTGCACAGGTAGGCACGCAGACAAACAATGCCTGCAGGTATTCATTAAGTACCATATGTACTAGGGATTATCCAAAGCCTGGCTATTTTATTATTACTATTTCCCAAAAGGACTAGGGCAAACCTAAGTTAAAGGCAGAACACATGGGCATTTTATTGGCCATTATAAAGGGCATTAGAAAAGCTACTTTTTCACTACCAAAGAGTTCCTTGATAGCTTAATGCTTTGACTAAAATTCTACCATGATAGAATCAACGTAATTTGAATTAATCTTTTTTTCTTCACTCATTTAATTATTTATTTGGTACCCCAAATCTGCTTTATAAGTACAAATTCCTGGAAAGTAACAACTGTGTGAAACAAAAGAGGGAGGATAGTTACACCCCTCCTAATGCTCTTTCTCTACCCCCGGCATCTCCTGTCTTCTGGTTCCACTGTTTACCAGCTTTGCAACCTTGGGCATATCACCTAAGCTCTCTGAAGCTACTTCATCGTTAAGACGGGAATGGTACCATTTAGCTTCCCTGATGTAAGTAACGACCTATGGGAAAGACACTGTATGGGGTGGGAAACACAAAGAAAGAAGGGAGGAAAGGGACACAGAAAAGAATCAGACAGATAACTGACTCAGAGAAGAGAAAGAAGGAGAGGGGCAAAAACATAAAGAATAAAAAATTTGCATAGGAGAAAAATTTCACTCAATGAGAACATAAGTCCTCAGGCCAAGGATGTAATTCAGCCTGAAAAAGTCAATCTCTGTTATGAAACTTATGATTTTAGCATTTTCCAACAATTATAGGTCATCCAGCAAGTGAACAGTGATGGTGGCTTCATCAACACTATCAAGGAAAAAATGAAGATCAACTGAGGGGCACAGAGATGCTAAAACTGTCTGTAGAAGAGCCAGCAAACCTAAATTTTTATAAATTTGCTTAAATGTTCTAAGCAGTCACACAAAGTGAGCTATCCTCACTTAATTCCTGAATACAATGCTACTATGGTATTAAAAAGTGTATTTTACCATACACACCACACATTTGCACTAATATATCACTATAAAGGGTTATATACACAAAATCACGTATACTGGCTTTTTTGAGCAATTTAAAGGATTTTCAAAGCCACTATGAATTGTTAACCTTGTAAATGCTAATTTTCTTCTTTTTCTCACTCTCTTCTTTACTGATGATATATTGCTGAAGGGAAAAGAAGTTTTATCATCATATCGCCTTCACTAGATTCTGATATTCTTTTTCTAGTTGACTAATCTGTTTTATCAACATTAACTGAACTCTGATTATGTGAGGAACAAAAGGAATATAGAGATGAATAAGAAATTATTCTGCCTTCAAGGGTCTTGGGCTTTGGTTAATCACAGGTCAGCAACACACATTGTTTGGATAGACAGTTATCACTATGACAAAGATTTACAGGCTGAAAAGTATCAGGATTAAGTCAGGTTAGTCAACCCTTCGCCCAGTTTGAACGTACTCAGTGTATTTCTAAGCACAGTCAAACATTTTCCCTCCTAGCATCACCTTTGTTTCTTCCTCATTCGTTTTCTTCCAGGTTTCAAAACTCACACATGCCTTCCCAATCTCCAAAGGTGTTATCTTCTCTATAATCCCACTGTTCACCTGCACGTGGGTTAGGGGCTCCCATACCTGGCCCCTCACCACAAAATCTCCATCTGCTTTTCAATAGAACCCACTAGGTTTCCACCATACATTCTCAAATGATGCGAAATGCACATTCTGGCCTGAGTTTGGAGTATCTTGAAAACAAAACCATTCCTCTCCTGAAGAAATCACAACCTACTGTTAACTGGGCACATTAATGCTGATATCCCTTGTTAAGTGCCTAACAAGGCACTGAAAAATGATATTATGAGAGGGTAAAATCAAAGTTCACAAACTGATAGCTTTGTTTGCATAGTGTTTTAAAAATCTAGTAACTAAAAAATAATCAGCAAGATATCTGGGTTTTCCAAAAGAACCTGAAGATCAGGCAACAGTGGGTCCACACTCACTCGTAACACACTGGCACAGGTGGTGGGTGTCTCCTTTCAATAGGACATAAGCTCTTAAGTACATGACGGTTATCCTGCAGTTTCGTGACGATCGAGGACCTGTACTACAGTACTATTGCCTGGGCCTCGCGCTGCAGTTCAAGGACTACAGCAGTAAGCAAAACATAAGAGGACTTCCCCTCATGGAGCTACACTGCGGTTTTGAGGGCAAGCCACTAGGAACAGTAAAGTGAAGGCATTCTAATGTTTCTGAGGAAATCCCTATTTAACAGCATCCTTGAGTGAATCCTTTCGTGGAGCAGAACACCACTCCCCGTTTTACCATTTTTGAGATGTAGATTGAGCATGCTTAAATGAAGTTACACAGTTAATCTGTGACTCCATATAATTACAAGATTACAGTGTATGTTCTTCTAATTACAGTGTAAATTCTATGTCTGTATATATAATGCAAAAGTCATTGTCACTGAAATTGGATTCAAATATCTCCATATTTTATGTTCTGCATATCTCATATATGACCTTAATATACTGTTAAATTTGTAAACATCTTTGGATTAGCAAATTTTCATTAAAAAAAAAGACATGCTCTCCCTTAATCTGAGCATTTAAATGTACCAACAAAATTACATTTCATATTAGATTATTTTAATATTAAAGATCTCAGATTCATAGTCAATTCCACTTTTGGTCACAGTGAAGCCCTTATATTTTGAAAATTTCTAAGTAGTATCAATCATTGCCCAATGCCCTCAACTTCCGCCTTGCTGACCTACACTAAAACTTCTGATGCCTACTAATTTTATAATAAACAAATGAATAAAGGATGAAAGAAAGATTGCTCGATGGCTTGAGAAAATGTCTATACAGAGGTATCTGCACACTCTAATTAAGTTCTCCTGATATTAAAACTGCAGGAGACCATGAGTTGTAATAGTGGAGACAGTTTATGTAGAAGAGGTGAGGAAGAAGGAAAATTACCTGAACATATTGTTTAGATAAATTAAAATAATTTCATCCAAGAAAGTCTGGTTATGTCTGCCTTAAACCAAACCATATTGTTGGTTTTACAACTTGAGTTAGTAAGAAGATGATGATTACCATTTAGGGAAACAGAATTCTTTTCTGTGAAATTGTTCCCTAATTCAGTTATTACCACCACCACCAAGTGTAAAAATTCTCTTCAACCAATCTTGGTTTGTATGACTCCAAGAGTCTGAACTAAGAAAAATGGGGCACAGGAGGGAGCTCAGTAGGGTCAGCAGGGAGACAGGCTACAAAGTAAGCGACTCAAACCCAGGTCTTCTGGCTTTCTTTCCACTATGCTGTACTAGCTCTTTCTCAAAAATAACTTAAATCTAAAGTAAGCTTTCAGAGTTTGCAAAGATCCACTATCTCATTTAATCTTGGTAATAATCCTGGCAAGCTGGGGCAGACACAGTATCTTTGATATACAGGACGGACACTAGGTACCTGGGGATAAAATGTTTTGTCCAAAGAAGTTGGATCTAATATCTGGTAATATCCATGAGGCAAAAATAACTACCAAAAAAAATTATTGTGTGCAACTAGAGTATGTCACTTTTAGAGTGATCCTATCTTTAAATGAATATTGTGTGGCTGTTACGTTTGTCTCCTAGGGATGTAAATACCAGATATCTGTCCTGCCCCTATTCTTTCTCACCATAATCCTGCAGCACAGTCTTTCCTGCTGGGCCTGAATCCAGCCCCAGGCAGCTCCTATCAATCGACTGCCCATACTAGCCACACAGATAAAATCTGCATTCCTATTTTGATTCTCTTCATTTAGGTCCCACAACGTATAACATTTCTGACATTTTTCTCTGCCTTTGATTTGCTATTTGTTATTAATGGTTCACACACTATTTCATGTTTGTATATATTGTCTTTTCTAAGTACTGAGACTCTGTCTTTTATTTATCTCAGAGCACGAACTGCAAGGATTCATATACGGTAGGCAAAGTGTTCTGAACGTACCCGAGACAAAAGTATGGGTGTTCATGGAAAAATCTAAAGTTAAAAAACAAAAGACAAAAAACTTGCCCTTCTTTCTAATTACGGTTTAGATCAGGGGTCAGTAAACTTTTTCTGTAAAGAGCCAGACAGTAAATACTACAAGCTTTGTGGGCCAGATGGTCTCTCATGCAACTACTCAACTCTGCCATTATAGGGTATACACCCACAGACAGTAGGTAAATGAATGAGAGTGTCTATATTCCAATAAAACTTTATTTATGGACAACGAAATCTGAATTTTATGTAACTTTCATTTCACAAAACATTCTTCTTCTCTTGTTTTGTCCCCAGCAAACAAAAAATGCAAATTAAAGAATGTGAAAAACCATTCTTAACTTGCAGGAGGCAGGCTGGATTTGGCCCAAGGGCCATAGTTTACTGACCTCTCGCTTAGATCTGGGGTTCTCAGTGAGAACTTCGGGTGGTCTGCAGGATCCTTTCAGTAAGTCCAACTACCTATGTGTGAGGCCAGATTTTCTTTGCCTGCTTCAACCGAAAACAATGTACCACAACAGAATGAATGCAGAAGCAAGTATGAAGATCCAGCTGCCTTCTATTGAGCCAGAAATAGGAGATTTGTAAAAATGTAAAACAACGCCACTTTTCTTACTAATTTTTCTTTATGTTTGGGAAATATACAGTTATATTCTGTAATCCTCTTTATGATAAATGTAATGGGTTTATTATTGATTTTTAAAATGGATTAATATTTTTTAAATTCCTCAGTTTTGATTTTTAATATGCTAAACGTCCATAGCTATAACCCCTGTAAACGAAAGCTCTCTAGGGGCTCGGTACATTAAGAATGTAAGGGAGCCTGAGACCAGACAGTGTGGGACAGGCTGCTGAGCTACAGCCAGGCTAACTGACTCCTGCCTGGGCAGCACGGCGGGCACAACCTCAGGTTGACCCCCCACAGACCACCTGATTTCAGTCTCCCTCTTGACTTTTCCCCACCTAAGAGCTTCCTGGTATTTCTTTGATTAGATCCTAATTTGGTAAAATTTAATCCCATGCAATTTATGTTCTTGTATAATAAGTAGGTAAGAACGTGGTGGTTATTTTCATGAAAGAACCCTTCAGATATGTGCAGACCATAAAAACAGTTAAGCTTTTACTTTGCCAAAAAAGGTAGCTTGAAACAAGTCTCTCTCCCTGGCTTGTATTTTCCAATCTTTAAAAAAAAATTATTATTGCAATTTCCTGCCTTCAGAACATATCTCAAAACAAAAAGATTCACTGGCTCCTTTAAAAATCATAGTTCCTTTAACTTGGCTCCATAAAATTGTGACAGCACAATACTAATCAGCATCCTCACAGCAGCATTAAATCTAAAGAAATAAAGTTTAATTGACAGTGCTCATAACAATGCATTAAAAATCACATTCTGCAAGTAAGGTATACACATCTTACAGAGCATTTTAAGAGAGTATTAATATTTTTCTTGTTCTGTCATTTGAGATTTAAAAACTTTTTAAAAGAATATTTTTTAGGAGAAACAAAGGGAAAGCTGTCTTAATTTCAGTGTTACCACATACAGAGAAAACATATAAGGAAGCATTTCTTTCAATATAAATTTACTTTGTCATCAGGTTTAACTGTCTATCCAAATAATGTGTACTGCTGCCCTGGGGAAATTTTTTTCTCCCTCATTTTAGAATTAAAGAAACAACAACCATGATTCCAACGTTTATCATTTTGCTGAATTGTATATTCTTATTTAGAAACTGTTTCCCCATGAGTATATGTTTCTAAAAATCTTTACAGTTTTCTCTTATGAAATAGTAACTTTGTAAACAATAATGAAGGAGGAAGAAATTTGTATTTTTGGATACTTTTCCTTCAATCTGTATTATAAAATACGTTAAAAAATCAGGAATTATGATCAGATGCTAAATCTGCTATAATTTGTCATTAATGACTTCAAGTAGTAAAATACATTTGGCTATTTTTTTCTTTTTCTTTCTTCTTTTTTCTTTTTGAGGAAGATTAGCCCTGAACTAACATCTGCCGCCAATCCTCTTTTTTGCTGAGGAAGACTGGCCCTGAGCTTAAAATCCACGCCCATCTTCCTCTACTTTATATGTGGGACGCCTGCCACAGCGTGGCCTGTCAAGTGGTACATAGGTCCACACCGGGAACCAAACCGGCAAACCCCGAGCCACCAAAGTGGACCGTGCAAACTTAACCACGGCGCCACCAGGCTTGGCCCCTACTTGGCTATTTTGACCAATACCCAAATTGAAATTTACTGGCATCTTTAAGATTAAAAAGTCACAACCAAATTATTACTTGTTTTGCGAATTATTACCCATCTGGGAGAACACTGCAAATTATATTAGAAAGATTTTGGTAGCTGTGATGTTCAATGAAGAATAAAGAATAGACTTAAAATGTGGGAAAAATGCTTACTGTTTAAATCCAAGTAAAAGCAAGAGTCCCATCATGATTGCAAAACATTCCAAATTGTGAAACCTAAGTTATTTGTAAGATAGACAAAAGTAAAGCAGCTTCCTCAGTCATTTTTTGAGATCTCAGCATCAATTTAAAGAAAGTGCTTATATTTAAAAGAAAGCCTATTTCAAAATATGAATCCCTACATTAAGTACAAATAGGGACATGAAGTAAATTTATATCTCATATCATATGACATTCCTGTTCCATGTGTATACAAATGAAGGTGATACGAAACTAAAGTTAAAAAAAAAAAGTTGTTTGCTTCACTATGCAATTCTTTAAGGACTAAAAGAGCCTCAAGCCTAAAAGAAAGAACAAGTGATGCTAATGTAAAAACAAATTATATGTAATTATTACGTGGATTACATGGAATAAGAGGAAAAGAAAGGACATATGTATTCACTGTGTAGAAAAGATATACTTCTGTCAAACACTGTCTACAAAAATTTTTTTGTGTAATAAATAATTTTTCCCACTCTCTTTTAAACCAAAATTATGTTCATTAAAAATCCTGAGTATAATAAAGTTTATGAGGAAGGCAACAAATTTAAAAATCACATGGAATTTATACTAGCACAAAGACAGAAGCGATCAAGAGGATTTGGTCTCTATTTGAGAAGAAAAAAATAGTCTGAGAAAACACTCATACCACTACCCCAAAGCAGCAAAACTAGAATCAAAGTATAGTTATTTTAAAGCTTGGCACAGCAGTTTAAAATTTGAAAACCACCACTGTTATTTTAATAAAATAATTTTCAGTTTTATTTTCCCAACCTCCCCACCCCCACCCCCCGCCAACGGTGGGAAGATACCCTGTAACTGTCTCCAGCTGCTGGGGAATTTTCTTAGCACTTTGTGGAAACTGTTGGCTTTCAGAAATGGACAGGCTGATTTGAACCAAAAGTTAGACAAAATACAGAATTGCAACAAGAATAAGAAGCAGTTTAGAAAGAGGATCAAGCCAAGCAGATAAGCAAACTTTATAAAATCAGTTTCCTGGGACCGTTCATCAAGTCAGTTCCGTAATTTCAAAAAGCCAGACGAAAGCAAAGCATGCTGACTTACATTGCTTCTTCAGTTCTCTCAGCTGTTGTTTAAATTGTACAAATTTTTCATTATTTTGAAAGTCTGCATCAGAATTCTTATCCTGTAGAGCCAAAAATTTCTTCTGCACTAACAATTTTAGATCTGGTATTTTTTCTGGACGTTCTTCTTTTACCTGAGGAAGACAATAACATTACCTTAGTTAAACGTTAACAATAACACAGTTTCGAAACGTTATTTTTATCTCATTTCATCCAAACAAAAATACTATAATGAGGTAGAAAACAGACTCCCCCCGCCAACAGAGAACCAGAGAGGTTAGGACTGCTGGTCAACAGTGGAAGGAATCAGCCATCCCGTTTACTCTTCACTTTCTTAAACCATCCCTTCAATACCCTGCTAACTTGCTGTCTTTTTGACAACAACTTGGGAGAAAATCTTACATCAGTGCAACTGTGTCCTCCAACTTGCCCGGAACCTGAGCATCATGGCGTCTTCCTTTTCCCAGGCCTGCTCAGTGGCCTCTCCTACTCCCCGTTTGGTTATTCCATCCTTCATTCTCTTAACACTCCTCTTCTCTGGCCCTCTGCCCCAGCAGGTGAGGGTAGCTCCTACGTCACCAAAGTTGAGACTTCAACCTTGAACTTTCACCATCTGCTGCCACAATAAGGAATAAGGCAACTCTAAATCTATATCCTTTTTTTCCCCTCCCAATATTTTATCATAAAATTTTCAAATATGCAAAAAAGTTGAAAGAATTGTATTTTACCATTCGTCTACCTCCTAGGTGCCACAATTAACACTTTCCTGTTTGCTTTCTCACATATCTACCTACTATTTGTCCCTCTCAACCCATCCTCAACCTTATTTATTTATTTTTTTCTGAGGAAGATTCGCCCTGAGGTAACATCTGTGCCAACAGTCCTCTATTTTGTATGTAAGTCGCTGCTATAGCATGGCCGCCAACGAGTGGTGTAGTCTGCACCCGGGATCTGAACCCAGGCTGCTGGAGAAGAGACTGCCAAACTTAACCACTAGGCCACAGGGCCAGCCCCTCAACCTTATTTTTAAGTTTTTTCTTAATTCCATCTTGATCTCCTTCAGAATAAACCTTCCCTTTCTTCACGCTCTTTCCCCCCAAAACCTTTAAATTGCTCTTTACTCCCATATTTTAATACAAACAACTTCTTATGATCCCTGCCCTCTCCCCTCAGTTATTTTCTTTTTATAGGCCAGCTCCTCGGAAAAAAATAAGCTGTCTCCACTGTTTATACTTCCTTAGCCACCACCGTCAAGCTCTGGTGCCTCCACTTCACTGCAGTTGCTCTTCTGCTTCAATAATTGGCCCCTTGAATCAATGTTCTTTTCCTGAGGTTCCTGCCACCAAACAAAATTCACCAACCTCTCCCTTGTGCCCCAATACACCTTAGATTTTCACCACAGCCCCAGTAATATTCAACTGCACTTATTTTCATATGTCTCTTTCCTCTAATAAAATGTAAACTTGTTGAAAGATGTTTGACTTATCGCTGTGTGGCCAGCACCCAGCACAAAGCAGGCAGTACTCAATATACGTGTTTCAAATCAATTAATCTTATTAGTTCCAAACACACTCACCCACTAAAACCCATCATTTACCTACTCTTATTCGTAGGAGTAGTGAACACAGAACATTTTCTGAGTGGGAAGACAACTTAGAGATCATCAAATCTTGACCTCTACCTTCCTTGGTTTCATAAATAAATACAATGATATAGAAAGAAGTTAAATGACTTATCTACTATCATCCTGTTAGTTAGAGGAAATGCTAAGACTACAAGATAAATAAAGAAAATTCTTGGTTTTGGTTCTAGTTAGTGGGATTTATTTCTGATCTCTCTGAATCTAAGTATCAATGCACATGAAGGCGAAAGGTTATCTGTAATTTATCTGCTTTGAATACTCTTTGTCATGGAGAAAAGAATTATATATAATCTTCTTTTGCTGTAAGTTTTTATCGGCTAAATCAAAAGTGAAAATTAAGCATGAAACTAAAATGCCTAAATTTATATTTATAGTACAGAGTGTAAGAATTGACTGTCTTCTCGTTGTATTGATGATACACAACCAGTGCGGGATCCACCATCAAAGAGAGTTGTGAAAAACACGGAGAGGCTTTAATGACAAGTCTTACATGTAATTAAAATTTAAAATAAGTCCAACAAGGCTAAAGAACCAATAAAGCTCAGTTTGGAAAAGAGAAGGTAGAAAGGAAATTTAATAATGCTTTATGTTTCAGGAATAAGAGCTATTACCCACGGTGACTAGATACCCTCTACCTCCATACTGGATAGAACAAGATAAAACAAGTTCAAGATCATAGCACACAAAGTTCAGAGTAGATGCCCACTCAACATAATTAATTTCCCTAGCTCCAGTACGTCCACTGTGAGGAGCTGGAGAGAGGGCGGGGGGCTGGGTAGGCATTTTGAGGTTGACAACATGGCAACCTGAACTGTGGCTAGTAAAACCTGAATAAACTAAATTTAGTGATCCAAAGTTACTTTTTCCTCCCACAGCCAGAATCTCAAGAGAACTGCTGTAAAACACATAAAGTCACTGCAGCAAAAATCTTCCCTGGAAATTTGATGCTGCAGTTGGCACAGCTAACCAGTGCAAGGAGAACTTATTGTACTCTAGCTATCAAAACGAGAGCCTGGAAAATATTAAATTCATTGTCTGTTTAAATCGATGCAATAAACTGGGATTAACTACATTTTTAATGGTTTCTTGCTTTGTTTGTATCTCCAAGAGAAATAGATACATAATCCCAAAAGGGGAAGGAAAAAGAGCCATTCTTTGAGTAGCCAATGCTAAGTGTTATCTAGTCTGAAAAAGGTAAGGATGGCCCTCTTTTCCTAGGACAAGTTTAAAACACCTCAAAGAAATTTAAGATGGGAAGAGAGATCTGTTAGATCTTTAGTCCACCCCTTTCCTAAGGATAAAGTCCCTGGACACAGGACTGAAAGCCTCAGTGAATTAAAAGACACTGGCTGTATTAGTTTGCTAGGGCTGTCACCAAAGTATCACACATTAGGTGGCTTAAACAACAGAAACTTATTTTCTCACAGCTCCAGAGGCTAGAACTGAGACCAAGGTGATAGCAGGGTTGATTTCTTCTCAGGCCTCTCTCTTTGGCTTGTAGGCGGCCATCTCCTCCCTATGTCTTCACATGGTCTTCCTTTTGTATGTGTCTATGTCCAAACTTCCTCTTATAAGGATACGAGTCATCATAAATTAGGGCTCATCCCAATTACTTCACTTTAACTTAATAACTACTTTAAAAACCCTATCTCCAAAGATAGTTACACTCTGAGGTACTGGGATTAGGACTTCAACATATGAATTTGGGAAGAATACAGTTCAGCATATACACTGGGTTAATGAATTTTTTTTTTTTTTTGAGGAAGATTAGCCCTGAGCTAACATCTGCTGCCAATCTTCCTCTTTTTTTGCTGAGGAAGACTGACCCTGAGCTAATATCCATGCCCAGCTTCCTCTACTTTATATGTGGGACACCTACCACAGCATGGCTTGCCAAGCGGTGCCATGTCCGCACCCGAGATCCGAATTGGCGAACCTGGGGCTGTCGAAGCGGAACATGCAAACTTAACTGCTGTGCCACTGGGCCAGCCCCTTACATCATTATAATTTAAAAATGATAGAAACTCCTGAGAAGTAAACTTAGCAGACACCAAACTTACATAATGGGAATTTAATACTGCCCTTGGGAGACAAAAAGTCAGGTTTTAATGTACCACCCACTTACCCATCCAGTTTTCAGTGAGTGCCCTCTATGTGCCAGGCACTGAAGCTAAACGAGAAAAGCTGATCAGGAACAGATGGTGAAGAGCATTGGGAGCCAGGCTACGGAAGTGAAACCTGACATGACAGGCAGCAAGAATGACACTGAAAGATTTTAAGGAGTAAAGTAATAATACCACGAGAACATAGAGAATGCACTATAAACAGGAAGGGAGAAGGAAGCTCTTGCTGTATGTTAACCAACGGCAGAGAGGCTGGCAACATGGTCAAATTGTAACACTGTTTTTGAAGGAGATTGGCCAAGTCTTTTTGTGAGAGGAAGACAAGGGATTGGGAGTGACTCTGAATACTTTATATTTAACATGGGCAATTAGTTAAATAACATTTCCTTGAGGAAAGAAGAGGGCAATTCTGAATGTCTGTATAACATCTAAGTGGACAGATCTAATAAGCAGCTGGAAAGACATTAAAATGACAGCAAAGGAAGAAAAAGAAGAGAGATGTATAAGTAACTCTAGAAAGAATAAAGAAAACCAGGAGGGAAGAATGCTACAGAAGAAAAGAGAAAATGTCCTTAAGAGATGCTTGTCCCTTGGGAAAAGTGATGCAAGAGAGTTCAAGCAAGATGAGGGCTAAAAAGAGACCACTGGATTGAATTACTAGGCACTTAGTACACTGCACTGGGACTATTTATCTGTCTCAACCTGCTAGCCTGTGAAGCTTCTCGCAGGCAAGGATGGTTTCACTGGTGTCCAGTGCACTGCCTGTTGCATAGTTGGTGCTCGAATGATCTTGATGAATGAGCAAATTACAGGGAGGCCAAATTATACTGCACTGAGATGAGAAAAGAAACTAAAGGAATTCTGTGTGAGTGAGTGAATAAAGCCTAGTGGAAAAGGATGAAGAGAGAGATGGGAAGTAGAGCATGGGAAAGAGAGAACTAAAGGGACTTGCTTATTTGCACAGAGTATAATAGTAGCTTGAAGTGAAGTTGACTGATGGAGGAGAAAGAACAGGGACCTCGGGATCAGGTAGAACCGAGTCCACCCTGAATTGTGGCCCTTGGGACAATCCTTCTAGGCCTTAGATTTCTCTCCCCTCTTAATTAGGAATCAGGAACACCCACTTCAGCACTGTGAAGACTTATTTCATTTTTTTCCTTCCAACTTTAGCATGTTTGAGACTTGAACATGTTTGTGGACTGAGAAGAAGGAGCCATTGGAGAAAAAGAAATCAAAAACACTAAGGGAAAGGAAGTGAAAGATCTGACTTGAGAAAATCATTCAAGCACCAAGGCAAAAACTAGAGTGAGAAGACGATCTTGACCCGCTGAGAAAGCACAACAATAGTCTTTAGCAGGTGTCATAAATGCCTACAGGGCTGGACAAGCAAGGATCTGAGGAAACCCCCAATAAGTGTAGGACAACAGGAAGTGGTGAGGACTGTGTCGACACAGGGTACAAGCCCCAGGTGAGAGGAAGCTGCCACACAGCTCCAGATGACTGCTGCCACACGAGAGAGCAAGCCCAGGTTTTTAGCGAAAAGTTAGAAATTGAGAATTTGTGAGACATTTTCTGGCTTTTAAAACAACGTATAGTCCAAACAATATATCATCTTGAAGGCCAAGAAAATGAAACCTCTATTCAACGCAAGTGAGATATTTTAGACATAAAAAAAAAAGTCCTTTTGTGATCCACAATACTTGGGAGTCTAGTGCAAATTCCAGGCTTCTACTTTAGGAATGAAATGTGGTCCTTTCAAGCAGGACAGAGAAAAACAGAAAAAGAGGGGTGTGGGGGAGAAAAGAGAAGGTAAAGGATTCCATTCTGACATGCTAATCCACAGTATTTACTGTTAAAAACTTGGGCTCTAGACTTGAGATTACAAATAAGGCTCTACTACTAACTGAATGACCTTGGAAAAGTAACGAAATGCATCTAACCTAAGTTTTCTCACTTGAACACAGAAAATAATATCAGTATTTACCTCGCAGTGTTGCAGAGAGTAATAGACGGAACAAAGCATTAAAGCACTGAGCTGTTAGAGAATATTCAATAAGGAATAGCTGTTGTTGCTGTTATCGTTACATATATCTTCAGGGTGGCTGGATATACAGGTCTGCAGCTCAGCAGACTGACACGGAAACACCCATGTGGAGCAATCAGTGATGGATTTCAATGGAAACGGTGGAAATGAATGAGATTATCAAGGAAACTGAATAAATACAAACAAAATAAAAGAGGACCAAGGACAGAACTCCAGAGAATACCAGACTTATGGGGCAGCTAGATGAGTCTAAAAAGAAAATGTACAAGAGTTAAGAAGACAACCAAAAGAAAGTGCCCCAAAAGTCTAGGAAGGAATTTCAATTTCTGTTAAATGCTGCAGAGAAGTCAAGCTAAATAAGGATTGCAAAGTGTCCACTGGACTCAGTGACTGGGTCTCTGGGAAATTTAGCAAGAGTAGAGAGATGCACAAAGTTCTGACTCCAAAATATCTAGACCTTTAATTAATGAGTTGTTTAAAAAGATGGCGCAGCAATAGGAAGAAACACAGATCTCCAAAAGCTCCACAGACTCTCCAACTAAATGCCCAGCTTCAGCTCAAAATCACCTGTGAATGTTTAGCTGCATTTAATTGGAACCCAGCACGCCTGTGACTGCACTATTTCTCTTATGTCAGCAAGGGGAGGGCAATCAAACCGAAAGGCAGAACTCGGTCCTTACCCATACGAAACTACACATTATTTTCAACACGTTTTAACATAAAATTTTAAATATGCATATGATGATAATATACCTCATTTCTTTCAAACAATATTGTATAGACAAGCAATTACTCAAAGTGTGTCATTTTACTGCCACAGGGCAAAGTCAAGGTCTCCTCCTCCAATTATCATTATTGCCTTATAGCTATCATTTCACTGGGAGGGGAAATCACAGGAGCTAAGGATATTAATGGGCTGAATCATTCACACACTTTTGAATCATGTGAGAATCTAGGATAAAATTAGTCATTCTTGTAACTCAACCAAGACTCCGATGGATTTACCCTCTCCAAAACATCCACTGTTAGATGTTTGGCTCCCAAAATAACATATACCCAGTGATTTACATTTTGGAAATCATACAGCCTTTAGAAGTTTGTTACAAGCACACAGTAGTGATAAGCAATTTGATTTGTGTTCTGCTCAGTACGTTAAATATCCCAAGTTCTAATTCACAGCCAACTTGATCTAAGCCTATGGAAAGTGCTTTCATGCTGGGAATCCAGAGAAAACTGCCTCAATTGGTCCTAGAACATCCATTCAAAAAATATTTACTGAGTCCCACTTGGGTACCAGGCATTACAATAAGCACTGAGACATTTAAGGAAGTTGGCCCACACTTGTGACACACCACCAATCCAACTGGTCATGCACAGGGTAAATTTATATAGGCCAACACTGTCTCCACCTTTATGTAGCTAAAAACCTTGGTAAAGTTTTTATTGAAAGGCATGTCCAGGCTAAGAATCATTATGCTTTCACTAGTATAACCTAATTGCATGTACATAGGGAGACACATTATATTTTCTACAGAGTTTACTGTACTGCCTTTGCCCTGCTAAAAAAAAAAAATCACACGTTAATGATGACGAGCATAGATTATACCCTTCATTTCATGCCAGTTTCTGTTGTCAATTGCACAATCTGCACTGAACTCTGTTGGACCCAATTATTTGTAGTTGAGTGAGTTTCCTAGTGCCATTATTTAGTTTGACTTCTGACAAAACACTTAAGAGAGAATACTTCCTTGTTGACCATTATGACACATGGAATGGACTTCATAGTTTGCCAAGGTGTTGTAACACACCATTATCGAGCAGCAGGCAACCAGACGTGGAAAGATCTTTCCTCCTTCAAGCCTTTCAGAATAATTTTGAAAATGAATAAACTTAAACATGTGTGAGTGCTATTGGTCTAGTTCTAATGGACCAGTCCTGTTAGAAGAGACAATTGTCTAACAGATGGCAGTTAAGTGAGGCAACCTGCCATCTATGTGCACTTGCTAGTAAACATTTATGCTTTTGAAAATTACTCCTATAAATTTCTCATGGTGCCATTCCCATTGTAAGATTATGAACAACAGGAATCACTTATTTACACAGAATACAGCATTAGGATTCTCACACACTGGGGAGTGGGTGGGGCAAACTGCTGATTTTGCCTCTCTGCGTCTTTTTGTGTGTGTTTTTTTGCCTTATTTTGTTTGTTTTGGCAGAATTCATAGAAACATGCATTATTTATTCATCCATTCAATAAATATTTACCAATTGCCTACCAGACACAGGCACTATGCTAGGCACTGGAGATGAAATAGCAAACAGACTAACCTGGTCCCTGTTGTTCTCAGGGGGTTTGGGATCTAGTGGAGGAAAGAAGTATTATTCAAATAGTCAAATAAATACACCATCACCAACTGTGGTAAGTGCTGTGAAGGAAACACATCAGATCAGACAACCTTTTTAAGGACTGCTCAATTTAAACACAGGTCATACCGAGGAGAGGGTAAGATGAGGATTATTACTGTTATTAACAACAATAACAAACACTTTGCACTTGCAAGCACCTTTCATCTGAGTGGTTCAAAGCCTTACAGACACAAGTATCATTATCCCAACTTTACAGATGCGAGGAATGGGCAGCTCACAGTACTTCAGCGTCTTGCCCAAGGTCATCCTGAGTCAAGGACAGATGGTTTCAACTCATCGAACCCCCCTTGCAACTTAATTTTGCTTTGCATGTGCCTCTAAGTAACAACTCAGAAAGAACATTAATTTTAACTTATGAATATTTAATCTTAGTTTTATGAAAACATACTTCATTTCAAGCATATATCCTCAAGCTTTAGCAGTCATTTGTTAGTTCTTGGATGAAAAGACACTTTATTCTGAATCTGAAATTGTCTTTCCTGTCCACCATCCCTCTGTCATCCACAGAATACTAAATGCCTCATTTATCACTATGGTATCTCACTCAAGATTTTGCAGTGAAAAAAGTACAGCAATGGGTTGATGCTAATAAGACTTACTGGTCTTACCAAGAATCCAGAAAGATGATCTTTCAGAATGCTAACTCGTCTACTGAAGATTCAGTCCAGAGCTACCTGGGAGACAACACCTCATGAGGTTAGAGTAATGTCCCACAGGATGCTTATTATCCATGAACAATATATGACATTGTTTCTCTGATAGCCAGAACATATGGGCCTAGGAACCAAGGGACAAAGCTGAACTAGTTACACATCTTCTCCTCCCCTACTCATCACACCTAATAACCAACTTGCATTTTTTCCCCCATGGCTGCAACTCTAGTTCTGCTGGTTTAACAGTCTCTGTAACCAAGAGAAGAATGATTTCACCAGGGGACTCAACAATGCCTCCACTGATTTGGAAGCTTAAATTGCAACCTAGCAATTTTGAGCTCCTCATGACACTGAACAGATAGATAAAAAGTGAGGTTACAGAACTGGTTGGGGCAATGAATCTTGATTATCAAGGGTAAAGAGGATTGCTGCCACAGAACAAGAAAAGGGAGGTGTGTGTTTGGAATCTGGAATACCACCTGGTTTTGCCATGTCTAGTGGTAAAAGATAATGGAAGTCAGAAACAACTCCATACAGGTGGGACCATCAAGAACACACATACCCAGGAACGAAAGCCTAGGTGTTACAGTCAGATGAAAACATACAATCAACTGAGAGTTGGCAAAGGGCAAAACGAACATGGAATGAGTGGTGGAGAAAGAGAGTTAAAAATACCAACTATGGGTTCAGGACCAACAGCAAAAGCTAAGACTGAAGCATCCACTGATATTTCTTCCTTGGTCTGACACATACACATTTATGTTATTATTTCCCTCTTTCCTTTTCTCCTAATATTTTATAAAAAGTAAGTTCGTGGCTCACTAGTTACAGAATACCATAATGGCACAGTAACAAAAGGAGTAAGTGTGGCCCAAATATCCTGGACTTGGCAACAGCAACCGATAAGATGTTATAACTTTCTCCCTTTTGGGCAAAGAGAGAGTATGTTCTTCACTTTTATGAGAGAGAGCTGCAACATGACAGTAGGGAGCATTTTGTTGTTGTTGCAACTGTTCAAAAACTTAAGCCTGGAAGAATACAAAGTTTGAGCAGCCAAGCTCACTGGTCTAGAATCTTTTGAACACCCTTCCCATGTTTGGGGAATTTCCTACCTTAGGAATAATACCTCACTGGGATAGGAACCAGAAATTCACTTTCTCAGCCTCCCCTGCAGCAAGAACACAGACATGTCACCTTGACCCTTTGCCTGTGGAACTTCAATTCTTGCGAATGACATGAAGGATGTGTAATATAGAAGGTGTCAGCACAGTCCTGGAACCAGATTACCCAGGGATTTAACCTTCCAATCTCAGGTCTACCTCATACTAGCTGTGTAATCTTGGGCAAATTAACTAACCTCTCAGAAACTCGGTCTCCTCATGTATAACTCCCCAAGTCATAGGGTTGTCATGAATATCAAATGAATTAATGTACTTGTTAGAGCTTTGAGGGGTTGGCCCCGTGGCTGAGTGGTTGAGTTTGTGCACTCCGCTTTGGTGGCCCGTGGTTTCAACAGGTCAGATCCTGGGTGTGGACATGGCACTGCTCATCAGGCCATGCTGAGGTGGCGCCCCACATAGCACAACAGAAGGACCTACAACTAGAATATACAGCTATGTACTGGGGGGCTTTGGGGAGAAGAAGAAGGGAGAAAAAAAAACAAGACTGGCAACAGATGTTAGCTCAGGTGCCAATCTTTAAAAAAAAAGAATTTAGAGCTTTGAAATACAAATATAGTAGCCATTTGCCACATGTGGTTATTTAAATCCAAATTAATTAAATAAAATTAAAAATTTAGTTCCTCAGCACACTGTCACATTTCAAGTGTTCAACAGCCACACGTAACTAGTGACTACTTTCTGGGCAGCGTAGACACAGAACATTTCCATCACTCTAGAAAGTTCTACTGGAAAGCGCTGACTTACAGAACACTTCCTGGCACTCAGTAAGCACTCAAATGATAATTGGTGATATTATTTTTACTAGTATTACTATCATCATACTGTTACTATTGTTCCTATTTTTTGTTACATTACATCCCCAGAATGCTTTTTTTGGTGAGGAAGATTGTCCCTGAGCTAACATCAGTGCCAATACTCTATCTTTTTTTTTTTTGGTATGTTAGTAGGCTACTGCAGCCATCTAGGCAAAGGTGGTGATGGCACAGATTGGGGTGACACCCGAATAAGTAGCAAGAGGTGGTCAGATTCCAAATATATTTTGAAGGCAGAGAAACAGAGTTTACTGACGGACTAGATAGGGGCTGTGAAACAATTACGGAACTTTTAGGGCAGCTTTGATTTCGGCCTGACTAACTGAAATGGTACAGTTGCCATCTTCTGAGGTGGGTAAGTCTGGAGAAACAGCCAGTTTTGGAGAAAGAAAATCAAGAGCTTAGTTTTGGAAGGTTAAGTGTGAACTGCCCATGGGAATGAAATGAAGTGGAAATGAAAAGAAGACAGTTGTATATCTGAGAGTTGGTCTTGGAGAGAAGACATGGTTATAGCTACAAACGCTATGAAAACTGCTTAAGCACATGGTGTTATAAGAGCTCATGAGAGTAACATACTTGGTGGACGGAGGTCAGGTGACGTCAGGGAGGGCTGTTAAAAAGGAGTGCTACTAAGTTTGTGAAGGGAAGAAGAGCTAGCTATTTGAATGTGAGAGAAGAGCATTCCCAGTAGAAAGAATAATGTGTGCTAAGGCCAGAGGCAAGAGAATATTCCAAGAACTAGCATAAAACAACGGTAAAAAATGAGACTACAGAGTTAAGCAGGGGAAAGAAGTTTGAATTTAATCCTGAGAGTAATAAGGAATAACTGAAGAATAAAAAGTCAGGCAAAATAATCCAATTTCCAATTTAGAAAGCTCTCTCGAGTTTCTCTAGATAGAAAACACATCATAAGAGAGCAACACTTCACGCAAGAAACGTGCCACCAGAGACTGAAGATCATGAAAACGAGGGTGGAGGTGGGCGAGTTAATTTGAAAATCAGTAAAATTTGAAGATGGAATACAAGATATGAGGAGCTAGGAGGAGCAGGGATGATAACCAGGTTTATGATGCAGGAAAGTGGGTGGACGACATTGCCATTTACTAAATTACAGAAGCCCAGAAGAAATCAAAGGGAAAACTTGTCTCCGGGACATGCTGACGTTAAGGAGCACACTTAAGTGGAGATGTCAAACAGATGATGAATTCATGTGTGTGATTCTCAGACAAGTGATCTGGAATGGAAATAAGGATTTGGGCCTCAGTGGCACAAAGACAATAATTCAAGTTATAAGCACAGATGTTCTCTCTCAGCAAGAGTGTGCAGTGTGACAAGAGAAAAGAGTCAAAGAGCAGGTAGGAATACCAAGTTTAATGGGTGGAGAGATGAAGTAGGCCCCACCAAGGAGACAACGGAGAGGTGGCCAGAAGCTGGAAGAAAAAACAGATGTGTGTTGTCATGACAGTTAAGGAAATATAACAATTCAGGAAGGAGGGAGTTATCAACGGCAGAGAAGTCAAATAAGAGAACAACTGAACAGGAGCCTCTGCATTTTTACTAGGTGTGTAACCTCAGGCAATTCCCACAACTCCGGCAGCCTTAGCTTCCTCAGCTACACGACAATGTTATATCACCTATTGTGCTTGGTGGTTGTGAGGAGACACGGTAATGTGTATAAAGTACCTACTACGCTGGTAGACACACTAGGCACTAAAATAATACTCTATTTTTATTACCGCATATCTTATATAAGTCAGGCAGGCAGGCCGAGGTAACAAGGAGAACAGGGGTTGAAACCATGATATTACACAGACCCAATGGCCATGGAGGGCAGTGTGCAGTTCAAAAACAAGCAATGGGCAGAAATGAACTAGAGTTTTTTTCCTTTTCTTCCCAATGTTTACTTTCTCCTTCCTTCTAAATACAGTTTATACTGCAGAAATTCCCAAGAGCCTGTCAAGGGGACCTGTTTAAGCATAGCTTAATAGTTACACAAAGAACTGTGTTTTTGCAGCCATTTGCCACAATCACCGCGAGTTGGTCATAACAGACCATGTTTTTAGCAAGGGCAGCCCACAAATAAATAAATAAAAGTTCTGTAGAAATTAGATCTATTGATTAGTGATTTCAAAAATTCTTCCAACAGTTTTTGAAATGATAAGCCAGGTAATGTTTATCAAATGAAATATTCTAACTACATGATTAAGGAGACCTTTGAACAACCAAACTGACTTTCAGGTTAGTTTCGACACTGGCATAATGACGGTCACAGAGAGGCTTCCCAGATGGCATTCAACATACACTTTCCTATCAAGGGTTAGGTTCTACCCTTTCTTGCTCTCACCTCCTCAAAGATATAGGGGCAGATGGAACTGAGAAAAATCTCTCTAACACTTCCTTGTTTAATGTAAGAAACACTGTGTTTTACAAAAAAGAGCTCCACTGATCTTTTTTCCTATCTAAACTGTTCTCATCCTTCTAGCATAATTTCTTTCATAGCCTCTTTGCTTTAGAATTGACTTTGCGGTTCTTTCAGTGCAACTCTCAATACACAAAGCCTTCGTTCCATTCCCTTCCCTACCTGCTTACTCTGTATTACATCCACCAAAATTCAAGATCCCTAGAAAAGTCCTAACTAATGAAGATTTCAATTTTCTTATACACATTTGGATGAACTTCTCTTTTCTATACAAATTGTTGGTGATAGTAAAGCTTATCTGGCGGTAAAGAGGCATCTTGTTTTAGAATCTAAACAATGAAAGAATTATTTCTTGCTCCCAGTCTGTGTGAGACTTCGTGTGGAGGAGAGACAGCAGTAGGAGGGATATATATATATATTCTTGGTGTTTTCTATCCTGAAGAAAGCAAAAGACCTGGAAGGAGAATGGGGCAGTACTAAGTTTCATGGAAGCCCTTTCCTTCTGGGCATTCTGGCCCAGGAAGACCAGCCTTCAGCACCTGAAGTCACTGGGGAGTACCCCAGCTACACGTGGCTGAAGTGAGGGCTGTAAAAGCTTCTCCCCCATGCTCCGTGTCTTCCCTGAGTCCTCCAGTCACACCATCCACAAACTAGACGATTTTAACCAAAAGAATGAATTTGCCATTTATGTTGCAATCAAACAGAAAGAGAAAGCTAACTGATTTCTTCCTTCTGTTCTTGCTAAGTATCTATAAGAAAACCTATTTAATAGGACCATAAGAACCGAAAAAAATAAGCAAACTATCTATTTTCAGGATACTATATTTTTCTCTAAATCTCTAAGCTAACTTCCAACATCGCTAAGTGCCATGAAGAATCTAGTAAATTCTAGTGTTTGATTTCAAATCCCTTGTCTTTATACTATACCATATATTTACAGCACAGAATGAAGGCAATCCAAGGATATGAGGCTGGATCTTTCCCTCAGTTATCACATCTCACCCAACACAATAAAGACTATGGAATTACTAATGCTCCAACAATTCATTATGCTCCTTATCCTTTACCGGCTCCATTCACTCCAGTCTAGCAGCCTATCAAATTCTCTGATGTTACCTTCTCTATAATTAATAAGGCTTCCTGATATTTGAAATTACTTCTCACTATTAAAGCTATCAAATTGCTTTTCACTTTCCAATTCACCTCCTGTAAGAAAGGCTTCCTGACTAAATGAAAATTAATTCTATCCATCACTAACCTAATCAAAAAGCCAGCGTACCACAGGAAAGTTAAAATAAACAAAACCAAACCAGTTAGATGCTTCACAGACTATAGAGCACTTTTTAGAATAATTTACATAATTCTATTCTTATTCTTCAACTCAGAGAGATTAAATAACTTCCTTAAACCAAACACCTAGTAAGTGACAGAGCTGAGACTACAGGGTGGCCACCAAGTTTGAAAACTCAGACAATACTATTTCATAATGCAGTGTAATGTTCTATCATTAAGACATTTATTGTGTAGTCACCCACATCTCCAGACCTGGTGGCCACCTGTAAAATCCAGATCTTTTAGCCATAACCTGTTTTCCTTGATTCCCCCACACATTTTACTCTGGAAGTGCTAAAGGCAGCAGCAGTCAATGGAAAATACCATCTAACACTGGGACGGTATTTAAAAATTTATAAGCCAGCTTTCATACTCTGTTTTCCAACTTAATTTCACAACAACCTTGTGTGTGGAGATTAAAAGAGGCAATTAATATTTTCTGAATGCCACTTTGTGAAGCCTCACCTCCTGTGAAGACATGAAGGTAAGTACTTTACCTAGAGTATCTCATTTAATCCTTGCAACAGCCCCATCAGGTACTATTATCCTCTTTTTACAGGTAAGGAAACTGAAGATTTAAGATGACAAGTCACTAGCCCAGTGTCACACAGTTAGGCAGAGGAGGAGCAAGGATGAGGGCAGGTCTTCTGATTCCAATTGCGGTATTCTTTCCCCTATCCCAGTGACACATTCTTTACACATTCCATAAAACGCCACATACTGACCACATCACTGCCTTCTTCCATGGAGAGACTTCTCCCTCATTGTTTATAAAAACTGATCATGAACAAATCTGTAGGCTAACCTGGCAAGAAGAAAAAAGTTACTCAACCTGAGTTAACCAAATACAACTTAAGAGTATTGCCTGGCATATAGCAAGCTCTAGAGAAATGTTAGCTAGGCTTACTATTATAACGGGAAGAACTGAACATTTTAATAAATACAAACATAAAGTATCTCGTTAAAACTAGAAAAAAAGATTTCTTTTTATTTTACTTCAAACCCCTAAAATTCCTTCATATTCACACCACTGCCACTTTTAAAATATACCACAGACAAAAAGTTCTTGAAGGGTCAATAATACTGGCTCCTCTAAAGTTTTCCTTCTTTCTAATATAACAGTTCCAAATAACAGTATTCTTTTCCTCAAGTAGTTCTTTAATACTAACAGAAGCCCTCTCTTATGCATGTCAAATCAATGTGATGAGTCACTTTTTGTTTAGACTAAATGTCCCAAATCTTTACCTTTGGTAAAATTACAATAAGATATGTGTGAGATCATAAGCATACTTCATAACTGAGATGAGACAAAAGCATTCTTCATCCCAACTGAAAACTACAAGAGAAAGTCAATTCAACAAACTACACCTGTCTTGAGGCATGAAGAGGTCATGAAAGAGCCTTGAATTACACTTCAAAAAACCAAGATTCAAGTCCCACCTCTAGAGACTAACCATGCGACCTGAGCATGTTCCTGAGGCTCAGAGTCCATCATGTCTACCTTACCGAAGGTTACTGTGATCATCCAAGGGGTCAGAGTTCCAAGAGTGCTCGCTCCTCATCCCTTACCTGGGGCAAAGAAAGTTTGTTTCAGACTCTCTTAGTCAAAGGGCCAGGGGACTGGAGTAGAAACTGATGACATTTCCAAATCAAACCATCAACAGCCCTAGGCAAGTATCAACTAACTGGGGAAGCCAGAAGAGAGGTGAACTCACCACCATCCAGACGGAGGTTAAGTCCTCCAGAACATTTTAAACACCAAACTGATACCCATATTCCAATGGGCTTAGAGTTTTACAGGAATTGGATCACCATGAACTGTTATGATTAAATCATTTTAATTGGCAGGCCTGGAAACCTACCCATCGAATGTTATTTCTATTGGGAATTGTATTCCGTGATTCAATTCAGATATCCAAACACTGGGAATGTACCTTTCCTCCTTCACTCTTCAGTAGTGTGGCCATTCAGATATGAGAGGTCAGATGAGGACTGTCAGGATGTAATAATTATATAACCACTTATCTTTTTGGGGGTCACATTCCTATTTTGTAATCTCAT
The DNA here is from genome assembly GCF_041296235.1 of Equus asinus. Lineage (NCBI taxonomy): Eukaryota > Metazoa > Chordata > Mammalia > Perissodactyla > Equidae > Equus > Equus asinus. The sequence continues at coordinate 69,747,806 of NC_091801.1, read as the reverse complement.
TTTTATCTACAATTGCCCAGTGAGGTAGGTAGGATAAAATACATTATTACTCTCATTTTAGAAATGAGGAAGCTCAAGTACAGAAGTTACATGACTTGTCCAAGGTCACAGCCCAGCAGAACGAGGAGTAGAAGCCAGATCTTTTTTCCCAGGCCAACACTCTTACCAACCAAACACCAACTGCTTAGAAAAGGGGGAGAAGGAAGTAAAGGTGATTGTGGTTTATTCAGACTTTCTTTTCAGGCTAATTTTGTCTGGCTTTGTGAATTTTCATTAATTTCCTTCTTCACTCTGGCCTGATGAGTTAGTCACTAAAACCATCAGATCAGAAAGTATGAATTGTTTTAAATTATTTCCTCATTGTTATATATAGATGTTCAACTTTGAGTGTTTCATAATAAAGTGACTCAGGAACTCAGCAAGCCCAGTCTACATTAGTCACTTGTTGAACTGTTACATGAGATTTATGCAAATCTCTCGGGAGGTGGAGGCAGGAGGGGGGACAGAAATAAACATTTACCAAAAAGATGACTAAATTAAAGACAAAAAGTGAATTTAAAACTTACACATTCATCCTTCCAGTTTAAGCTGTGGGATGGGAAAATAACTGTGAGGGAACAAGACACAAGTCACCTATTACCATTTATTCTGGGTTTAGGTGGTTTAGAAGAGTTCACTGATTCAAATCAGCTCGTGGTGGACATTGTTGTGGGAAGAGAAAGAAATTAAAAGTGAAGAGGACAGAACACTAAGACTAGGCCTTCATAGAGTACTTTTACCTCTCAAGTGCTTTCACGGATGCTATCTCATTTTTAAATCAAGAAATCACTCTGAGATAGGTAAGGGCAGATATTACTAAGATCATTTTGCAAACCTGCTTAAGGTCACATAGCTATTCTGCAGATGGGTGTAGAGGAAAATTCAATAATTAAACTGAACATTAACACCAAACAATTTACTACTGTAATGGGGTCATACACACTCTACATTACAAGGGCAAAACACTTTAACTCTCTATGCTGGTAAAGCAATTCTATCCATTACTATTATAGCAAACGTGGGATAACATATTCTAATTTCATCTATATTATTTATAGGGGCTTTAAGTAATATCTTAAGAATTTCTTCTAAGAAAAAACAGCATAGATGTTCTTGCCGAGGCTTTTTAAAACACAGTATAACCACACCTCATGCATCAAACAATTTCTGACTTTGCAAGAGGGATGCTCTAAACACACCCAGGATTTAGTCCATTTAGAGTTCCTCTTTAGTATTTCATGTGGCATTTTGGGCTTCTGTTTCATGTTGGAGCTAAAATAAACCTCAGGGTGACACAGAGTAACCTGATGAGTACAGACGGTCTGCTCCTTAGTACCAATAACAGTCCAAGAACCACGGACAGCTGAGGCAATGGGAAGGCAGGCATTGAAGTGCATGAGACCCCCGGGTGTCAGTCAAGGGGAACGGAAAAAGCCAGCAAGTCAGGATGTCTGGAAATCAACCATGTGATGCAATCGTATTAAACTATTTTCGGTTATTGTTTCTATTTTTAAGCAACACTGACTTGGACTTTCTAAATATCACTTTCCATTAGAAGATAATTAAATGATTACTTTAAGACAGAATAAAGGATAGAAGAAATAATTATACTAAAACTGTTCATAATGACTGATTGTATTGCTCTAGCCCATGAGAAATGAATATAAGGATTTTCACTATTTTAAAGAATGCTGTATTATGTGACATAAATGTTTCTAAAAAAAAAAAAAAAAAGCAGCCCAGGAAAGAAAAAATTCAGAAAGCTTCATATCAGGTTGGCCATGACACAAAAGAATGAAAAATAAAGTGTCCATATTGCCAGAAGCTTCATGCTTTAAGAGAGAAACAGAATAAAAATCAATCCTCCCCACCCTGTCAATGACAGTTCACTGGGCGGGGGCTCCACTTCAGAAGGAAAGAGCGTCTCCTTCCCATCACAACTGAGAACTCACACAGGGCTTGCAAAAGGACAATCCATTTACACTCTTTCTGTCCTTTCACTTGTCAACAATTTAGAGACTGCACATTTGAAATATAGCTGACAATCTGCATATGATGTATCAGAGGAATAAACCCAACACTTTTTTCTCTCCCAATATTTTTTCAAGCAGGTGCTACTAATAAAGTAAACAAAAATTACTTAGAGATGGAAATATAGCTCAATAAATATTTTCTCTGTGCATTCCTGAATTACCGAAGTCCTTCCTTAGTTGTCTGGTTCTTATCTCTAGTATGACCCCCCTTGTCGCCATTAACTAGCACATGTCAAAGGGCACAATCCTTTTCCTGTTGCTACAGACATAAGCAGACTTACTGATCAGGGGATTTCAACCCCAACAGGCCATATGCCATACTGCTCACTGGCCTCTGCACTGCTGTGGTCCCCTAGATTCTGCCCAATACTTTCCAGTCACTACACGATGAGCACTACGTTCCCCTAACTCCCCCTTTGCCTCCATTACCAGAAGGCTAAGGAAAGAGGCCCTGCCTTCGACCTCTCAAAGAACATCTCTGGCTGGTCCCAATGGTTTCCTCTACTCTCCAGATTTTAACTCAAAATTCCCTCCCAGAGATCATTTAAATCTGATCAAAGGAAATGACTTCTCCTTTACAGAACTCTCTGGGCAACTTCATAAATTACTACGACAGACCGTTGTAGGTGCTTTCACGCTGTCACTTTGCATCATTATCAGAACTATATGACCTATACCATCATGCCCACTTTAAGAAGAAACTGGGCTCAGTTAGAGTGTAGAAAAGGCAGAATTTAAGCAAAGCCTCTTTCCCATTACTCTGAATTTTTTAAGCATGTTTTTATTGTCTCTGTCAAACTATTTCTCTGTTAATATTATTTTATAGCTGTTTTGGGTACACGTGTCAAGAGGCTTTTGTATCTTCATTAGACTAAGCATACTATTGGCACGAACTGAACAACTTAATTATGAGATTAATAAACAAGCAACTGCTTTCAACTCCACCCTTTGAAAATGCATTCATTCTACAGTGACCCTTAACGTTTGGTGATCCATTTCTCGGTTCAATATACTTTCCCCACCTCTCTTCTACTGCCCAAGCCCTCTCGGTGCCCATTAGCACAACTGCTAGATGGTGCGGAAAGGCCTAAATCTCAGTTATGGTGAAAAGTTTGATATGGAAGGAGGCTGGAGTGACCATCGAAAACAAGGGTTTGATGCTATATATGGACTATGCCCAATGTCAGAAATAAGCATAAATTTGCTGTATTAAAGAACATCCACACCATTTAAACCATTCAAGTAATAAGCTGTCAGGACTGACTGGTGCCACTGAGGCCAAGGTGTTTGATAATCCTATTAGGCACCCTCTCGCCTAACTGGAGTGCTTCGGTGAGCCAGGCCTTTCGAAGGCCTGTATGCTTTTCCTGCCCACACTGCTGCTGTGTCCCTTCTGTCTACTCTGTACTCTCCTCTCTTCCTTTCCTAGAAAACATTTCCTTCTCTCCACTCTCCTGGATCAACACTCCACACAGGGGTCCTGTTTGCTTCAGAGACACCAAGAGCCAAGCAATCACTGCATGTTTTTAAAAACTTTTCCCTCCTCTTTTTCACTGTTGGAATAACACATAGTCTTTTCAGAGGGCTGCCCCTTTCTTGATTTTCTACAAAGAATCATCTCTTGGGCCCACTGCAGATCAGGAGTTTGATGTCTCCCCAGTTCCGTGGATACCATAAAAATACTACCACAAACTGCTGGATCCATCTCTTAGCCTCCAATGTAGGATAAGGGGGTGGAGACTATAGAAGTATTTCCCAAAGTACGTTTGTTCTGTAGAGTCCTTCGCCCAAAGAGGTTTTCTAATTAAATAAGTTTAAGAAATGACCAAATACACCTCCTTTGGAGAAGCTCAATGCATAAAAGCATATTAAAGGGTTTGGAGTCTTTAAGGAAATTCTTTTAATCAAGCATTCCTCAAACTTATTTGACCACAAAATCCTTTTTCCCTATTATGCTTATTCACATCCTGATTAATTTATTATGGAGCAGACTTTTGAAAATGCTGTACTGGAGGCACATTAAGGCCTGGAAGAATGTAAACATTTCATAATCCTGAATAAAATCCAACACCTAATACCTACAAAACACTAGGATGGATTTCTATAAACTAACCATGAAAATCAGTCTCAATATAGACCAGAATGTTCACCTATTAGCAGCTACTTTACTTGGTAAACTAAGAGATTTATATCTAGATTCTTTCCTATAGAGGCAACTCAATTTGTGAAATACTATATCCAGGCCTAACTCTCTGTGTATTAGACAAAATGCTACCAAACACAACCTTAATTTAGGAATAACTGCAGACAGAGCTCTAAAGTACTGGAATAGAAGTTAATTACCAGTAATTATAGAAACAAACACATTCTGGGGCCAAGTAGCTGAAGAGTGAATACCTCAAGTCAACTATTTTTTTTTCCGGTTAATTTCCACACCTGGGCAAGATTCCTATAGAGAAAAGCTCATATATGGAGCATGTGGAAACTTTTGACAAGAAAGGTGTTAAGAGACCACACACCACTCTGGGGTGTCAAATGTGGGGGTCAGGGAGTGGAGAAGAGGATATTCTCCAGTACTTTCCCATTTGGTTCCAAGCGATCTTCACTAATCCCACTGTCATCTCTCACTTTCTTGCCATTCTGCTGACAACAGTAATTTCCCTCATGCCCATCAATCTCTGTCCTCGAATTTTATAACCCCCAAACTAATTTCCCCTCCTTCTTTTGTCAATGATTCACAATGTGGGGCACATTCTTACATTCAGTAAGTTGATGATCATAGCCAATAAATTACATCCTCTGGCCTGAAACTTCCTTCAGATACTATAAATTATTAGCCTTAGAGCGAGAAATGCTCCCCAAATCTGGTTTAACTAAAACAGTAACTCCCAAGTTGTAAGATACCTCATAAGATTTCACGCTAAAGAAGTGGATGTTAAGGTAACTTTAAAATAAAGATTTACAAAAGGCAAAGCTTACCAGTTGATGAAGGGTGAAGGGTGAGGAAGTATAGGGAAGTGATATTTCAAAAACATTCTAAACTAGTTGCATAATGACGAGGCTGAGGTAAGCTATACCTTTGACCCACCCCGTTCTTTTATTATATCTAAGATTGCGTTGGTTTCAACAGCTTATGTGAAGTATATTTTCACTTTTCTAACTCTCAACATATTAGTTTTAAAAGGCAGATTCAATGTTCAGGTTAGCTTATCAAGCAAAAATCACAGTACACAGGGCATATCCCTGAACGGATTTATAAGAAGCAACACAAGTAAACCAATCTGGCCCCTAATTGCTCCTGTTAGGTTAAGAAGAAAAATACCCTCCCTCCTGAGGCTTTTGGTAGGAATTGTTATAAAACGCAGACAAAAAAAAAACAAAAACAAGTATGTGGCAGCAATTCGATTTAAATGCTTTAAAATCTTATACAATCTGTAAGATGCACGTAGCACAAAAGAGAGCAGCAAAGTGAAGAAAATATAAATATTTGGATTTTCCAATAAATTAACATGCTGAAGCAGCACATACTAAAAGAACAACATACAGGTAAAGTCTGACAATTCTTTTAAGATTCAAAGTTTGTTAAAGTAAAATTACACAATTAAGTATCATGATGAAAAAATAAACACCAAAGTATAATGTGAATCTCAAGCTTTAGTTTACTTTTGCTAAACTCTAGGACTAGACTGCTCATTAAAAAGCAGAGAGGATGTATATTTTATCACTGACTGCTAATAATATGTGAAACTAATATGAGCCTGTTAGCCCATTTATCATTTAGCTTCATGGTACCTATCCTTCCTCACTATGAGAATTAAGGTTATGAAAAAGTTGCAAGGACCATCCTCATGACAGTGGTTGAACTCTTTATCATCTCTTATTTGAAAAAACACGTTACTGGGAAATAGATTTGAGGATTCCTTGAACTGAACTGGTGCCCACTCTCTGGAATCTGAAGGATGAGACTACACGTTTTATTTTAAACAATCACATAAACACAGAATCAGAAATATACAGTATTACCATTGTTTATTCAATACATGATAAAAAGTCTCGTTTTAAGAGGGATAACTCCTGTTTAACTAATGAAGTGACTTGAGAAGCAGAATATCAGTAATGACGTTATTCTTAAATTAACTACTGCCTTGACTTGCATTACTAAGCACAGTTCCTGGCACATAGTAGGCACTCTACTATCTGTGAACAAATGAATCATTGACCAACCTGAGGTGGGTTACTCAAGTACTCTATATACTTTAAACTTTCTATATATAAAAGTAGGCTTTCTCTGGCCTAATTTTCTCAAATTAAGTCTTTGAGTGATCAAGGCATCCTGAAACTCTGACATCAAGACAATCAGAAAAAACATGCTTCCATTTCATGCAAAAGTCACATAAACACATAAGTTAGATATTTTGATTCCCATGTTGAGGATCATTTGACTTTCATCTTAGATTAAATTTCATTTCCTCAGGAGGGAGTCCCCCAACTCCCAGCAGATATTATGCCCCCTGAGTTATTAACTCTCCTTGAACACTTTATTTTCCCTTTGTAGCACACACCACAACAGTCATTAACTAACATCCATATTGCTCTGTTAAATGCTTGCCTCCACCTCTAGATTTCAGAGGACATCTTGAAGGTGAGGCTCATGTGGGCTTTGCTGATTGACCTCCTCTGTCTTGCACCTAGAAGTACCTGGCACACAGATGTTTAGTAAATATTTCTTCAATGAACGTTTGAGAACAAAAAGCCAGCCAGTGGTGCCTCTTCAATATATTCAAATAATAAAAGCTTAGATATCAAGGGAAGAAACATTAGGTCATCAAAAGTCTAATGTTCAGAACTTCACTCTGTTCTCAAGAAGAAACTGAGAAAAGTTTTTCCCTGGCAGTAACGGTGATAAAAGAAGTGACTGGACCACAGTATATCTGTGCGCCATTTTACAGCTTTCAAAACACTTTCATCACATGTATAGTCTCATGACTCAAAGTCTCCAAAGACCTCATACAGAACTCTCTGGAGCTCCACATGAATGTTTTAAGGAGCTGAGACAAGTATATAACCCATTTATCCTGAAAGTTTTTATAAATGACTTACAGATTATCTGGGAATCTTTCAGTGCTCACTGTATAATACTCCCTCTACAGCCTAGCTGGAGAAAAGTCCTAATTTTTTTTTAAGTTTCAGAGCACTGAAATAAATACTGATTCCAAATAAAATCTTCAGGCATTGTAGAATATAGTAGCTCTATTTTCTCAAAGGACAAAGACAGGCGATCTGAGAGCTTCTGCTGGATGCCAGAAGGATCTCCCAGGGATTGTTGGTAAACTGACCCACACCTCTAAGGTTCCAAAGTAAACTTATTAAATCTTCTCATAGGTATATAGCCTTCAGAATTCTGTGAAGGTGAGAATAGGAGACAGACATCTATTTAAATAATAAACTCTAATGCTCTTTGATGATTAAAAAATTGTTTTAACTCATTGTGACTATATGAAAATTCATAAATAGAAAGACCACAGGGTGGATCAGAATCTGGGCAAATGATATAGTAACGCAAATACTGTAGCTCTTAAAAGTCTATGACAGACTGGAAGTTAAATGGGACCCATATGGGTTCCTATTATCTGTATTCTTTCCTAATTATCTGACTTAAAACAATTTCTTTGTTTTAGAAATCATGAACACTTCACATTGTAACTTAACTAGCTTATGTCTAATCCTATATGATTCTTGAATTCCAGGGTAGGACAGGTCAAAGCCAATAAAAGTTTAATTTTAAAGCCTTGTTGCAATAAAGTGAGCAAAGCAAAGTACTTGCTTTTAGGAAAGATCTTGTCCAACCTTTCTAACGAATATGTTTGGAAATCTGAGTTTACAATAACATTTTATCTTATACCTCCATCAAATTTGATGAATGTCAAATTGTATCACAGTATCTAATCTGATTCACATAATAACCTTGTGAAATAGGCAGGCCAAGAATTTCACAGATGAAGAACATGAGGTTGCAACAGGTTATATTTCTTGACCCAGGATCATAACTTAGAAAGTGGAAGAACTAGAGTTGGAAGCATTTCTGACTCCTAGACCATTGCTATTTCTAAAGAACTACGGTATCCTGGCCCCTCTCGAGCTGCTGTTCATGTTTTATCCCTCACCAAAACAAGCATTAAGATAGCAGCATCCATAACTTCAGTATGTAAAGAGTATATAGTATATAAAGAGTGTAAAACATTTCCCTCAAAATAATGGTCATATCCTTACTATGTCCCCATAAGGTTTTAGGTCTTAGATACCTTCTAAAATTATGACCTACCATTCTTGGTCTTGTATCAATCTTATATAGGGAGCACAACTTTGCATCAGAAAGGAAAATAAACATATTTTCTCCTCTTATAAAAGACCGGGAATCTTCCTGACAAGCACCAGAATCACTAAATCAAGTTGTTCCATAGTCTACTGTGAGGTTAGGGCTGAAAAACGGGATAAAACTTAAAGCATACTTCTTCCTATTTAGTAGGGTGAGGGTAATAGATGAGGCCTCAAGATCAAAGAAATGCTGTTAGCTACTGAATGTGGGTAAGGGTGAGGGTTTGTCTTTGACTTTTTTTAATGAGTGATTCAGTTTTTTGAAAGGGGAAGAGTTCAACTCTTCATATAAAAATACCTTACGTATCTGTGAATCCTAGAGTTTCATAGAAAAAAAATCCACATTAAGTTCTTTAACTTCCAAAATCTGGTTTTCTTATCTATAATGTACACTGTGCTGTTACATTTGCACAACATCAAAGTTAAAGATAGAAAGGGCTATCAAATTTCCTCCCCAGAACGTAAGGGTCAAAGCAGGATGGATCTATGTAATAGGCCTAACTCTGGTCTTTGGTAGCAAATACACTTTACTCTATAAAGTCAGCTTTGTTCTTTTAAGTCAGTGGTTTTCAACTCTGGATACATATTAGAATGAGTTTTTAAAAATGTTGGGGCCCCAATCCTGTTCCAGACAAAAGAAATCAGAATCTCTCCAGTGTAGGGATTGGCTGATTCTAGGCGTCAGCTGGAGTTGAAACCCTCTGGTCTAAGCGCTTTGTCAGCCAGTTTCAAATGTTTCAACATGATGACATTTTCATATTTTCCCATGAAAGAAACAGCCACACTATCAAGACTAAAAGTCACAATGGTTAGAAATATCAGAATTCTACAAGTTGAATGAGTTTATCACTTGGATATAAGCAGACATTCTTAAGTTAGTCACAAATACTAATCATTAAAAAAATTTTTTTAAGAAAAAAACAGGAAAACTTCATATAACCATGAACATATAACTGTGTAATACTCTTTTAAGTACGGCTTAAGTATTAAACCATATTTAAAAATTTTCTTCCACTGAATAGTAGCCAATCTTGTAAAATATTTGATTTTTGGAATTTTCCCATAGATATAAGTAGAAAAGGCAAATAAAGAAACCAGAAGTACAAGACCTCGTATTACACAGGTATGTGAAATCAGTTCAAAAGGGAGTTTCCACTGCTCAGAGGACAAAGGACTTCTCAGAAACATTACTGCAATCATATTGCTCATTTCTTACTCAACATGGTACTGCTGAAAAGGATGTCGCTATGTTCCCACCTTAACTGCCTTATGCGCTGTTCCTGTGACAGCTGGAGTCAACAAAGATAAGTTTGCCTTCTGGAAAAACCAAAATGCCAACCTTCTTATTTTTTAAACTTGCTCTAAAACTCTTCTACATTATCTGATTCTATGAATTTTGCAACAGCTGCACATTAGTTAAAGCGGGAGAATGAGTTACTAAACCTGGTCTAAATTGTAGGCTTAAGCAAATATAACAATAAAAACAAGTTCTATGCAATTTTTAGCATTTTAAAAAAATCTACTCATACTCGAAGGAGGCTTAGACTAAAAACTGAGACCAAAAAAAAAGTAAGAAAATCTAAAATAAATGTAATATCCTAATTAGTGGGTAGCTGGGAAAATATTTAAGATTCCTATTGTATGAACTTCCTGATTAAGAAGAAATTAATAGGTGCTACAGTAAGGATGAAAAAAATATTAAAGGTTAGAGAATAATTTTGACTTTGTGTTTCTATTTCTAGGTCAGTGAGTTGTAACCAAATATAAACAGGAGAGAGGTGTAAACTTACATGATTTATCGCAGACTGAACAGCCTTTACATAATGGTTTAGTTCTCGATCCATTATAGCAAATTCGACCATTGCCTTGTCCATACTGTATTCACTACTCACTTCAGCTGAAAGGAAAATAAAGCAATTATGATTTTCCACTTCAAAGGACATGTTGGGAAAAAGTTGAACCAATACAATCCCTATCAGTCAATGGTCTAAATGGTTTTGTAAAGATACTACATATTTTAAAAAACTTTCTCAATATACGCCTGCTTCATTCAAAACTCTGAGAATCACCCAGTAGAAGGCCCAAAGGTAGAAAGGAAGCCTCAGACTCAGGGGTTCCACGCTGTGCCACTTGCATGATCTTCAATCAGTCACTCACTACACTTCTCTCAGCCTCAGTTCCCTCACCTGTTAAAGTGGCCCCATTATATATCTGCACAAGAACCTCGCAGGATGGTTAAAGATCAAATAAGGAAGACCTCTACTTCTAGTAACAGTAGGTTGGGTTACGTGGACCAATTCTCCTACTGAAAACAACTAAAACTGGATAAAGCAAAAAAAAGAAGAAATCTCCTTAAAAATAAGATAGTAAGAAACAACCAGGGCAAAATTAGGGGAAACCAAAAACAAAGAAGCAGAGCACAGAACACCAAAGTCACATACCCTCCCCAAGTAAGCTGGGCCCCCCCCCCCCAACTCCTCAGAATAAAGATGAACCGGAAGTAATCCCACCCTGCTCCTCTGGACTGCAGGGAGGTTGGCCTTGGCCACTGAGCACACGGGGAAAGAGAGAGAAAAAACAAAGCTCTTTGCAGCCTGGGTTCCCCTCACCTGAGTGGTCTGAGAACCTAAGCTCTGATCATGGTTGTGAGGTGGTGTCACACTGAAACTACCCACAGGTACTCCCTCTGGAGAAGACACTTTCATCCTAGGCCTCAAATAATCCTACAAATAACCATTGAGGATAATGATCAGATTACCAGGGGAGAAACATAAAACAAAAATAAAAACAAGGAAAAAATCTTACAAACCCCCCAAAAACAAGCCACCAAGAATAAGAATCAGCAGAAACAGATCCACAAATGTTTCAGATATTGGAATTATCTATCAATTGGAGTATGAAACAACCATGCTTACTATGTTTAAAAAATCTTAAAAGTGCTTTCACATTGTTTTTCAAGCTTTAAACATATAATTCAGTAGATTAGGAAAAGATGGGGAACACAGGATAATAAAAACTCAAACATTAAAAAAGACGAATGAAAAAATAAAGCTAATTTACTTAAATCACATTTGGGAATGCACATACTCAAAGACTCTTCATTCAAATACCTTAAATCAGACAAATGTCAATACTTCTTGTCTACTCTGAAGAACAATAAGATCATCCAAAAGTCATGAAATAATGTAAAATCCACTTACATTTTAAAATGATTTTCCTAGACTTAAAATTATGCTTTAATTTTACAATAGTCAGTTCTAAGTACCTGCCATAAAATACCCGCTGGGTTAACCTGCTTCTGGTAGACTACCTCTTAGCTTGTACCATCCAGATTTCACAGAATGTACGTGTTATCTCCATACAAGTTTTTTTGAGGCAGGGAGAGAGGCAGTGTTTTCACATAAGAAAAATTTTATTTACATTCCTAAAATTAAATACATTTTAAACAAAATGGTATGTGAGAAAGATCTCAAGTCATATTCCAAATAAAACTGTTAGACTGTCAATCACAGGTCAATGTTTTGAAAATGTCCAAACATCAACAAGGAAGATGTGTTGTTTAGGTGTTGCTGATACCAACGTGTATCTGTTGCTACATATACAATAACTGTTTGTTAAAAATCAGATTAATTGCTTAATGATCAGGAAGAGAATTTTAAACAATTTATATCCTAACACGACGGTTTGTGACACATATAGGCATTTTACTGTATTTAGTTACATTTTAGTAAATTAGTTAAGGGTTGTGGGTTGACCTGTAATTTACTTTAATTTATTCCATTTAAAATAATACAAAACAGACTCCTGGCTTCACACAAGTCTTATCTAGTTAAAAGAAATTACGGTGGTTTTTTTTTTTCTTTTCTTAATGGAATCAGTATATTTTATCGATATTAAATTTTGATACTGGGACCAGTCAAAGAAGTGGGTAAAGCTGGTACTCTGAGCAAAGACTAAGAGCATAAACTGCTTTTTCAAAAATCTAATAATAGAGGCATCTTCAAACTCAACAGAAACCCAGTGAAAGATCTATGGAGTGCAAAATCTTTGAAAGTATATGAAATGAAAGTTTGTCAGGGGCTTAAATCAGTGAGAATTGATATAATGTTGGCAACTTCACTCTGGGATTAAATGAGGTAATTTTTGAAAGCACTTAGAAATGTGCGTTTGACATTAAAAATGCTACGAAAGGGTTTGCAAAATAAAATAAATAAGATGATGGTTCTCATTATCAAGGTCCCATGGATGCTAGTAAGACTTGAACCTATGATAGTAATTTCAAATACAAGGCTAATTTAGAGACCTTCCCTGCAAAGGATAAAATGCTTGAGGGATGGGTCAGTGTTTGATGGCACGAAGCCTAAGGGAAGAATCTTTGGAGGCCAAGTGTGGCTTACGTGCAGCCTCAGCTAAGGCTCCTGGGCCTAAGAATGCTGGGACAAGCTAAAGAACCTAAGTGATGAATAGTGCAGCCTGAGGCAACGACTGGAAAACACCGCAAGAGATCAGGAAGCCGGTCCTGAAAACAACTGAGAATCACACCATACCTGGAAGTGATGCCCAGTCAGGTAACTTCAGGCTAAAGTCAGTGTCTTGGTCTGCAAAAGGGAACAGAGACCCTAGACAAGAACTAGACGAGACTCCCATAATGGAATCTGGAAGAGAGGCATGACTACATCCATTTCAAGTAGCAACCTACCACAGCTATTTTAGTATTACTTTTATGATTCTTTTTATTCTTGTTATTCCTTATTTCTCTTATTATTGCAATAATAACTTCTTTTTAAAAATGTTATTTGTGTTCATGTTCCAGAAACACCAGGCTAGGAAAGGCGTAGGGGATCTGTGTCTTGTTCCTCTAAAGAATGGAGGTGGGGAAAGAAGAGCAGAGTGTTGCATGAAAAAGGCCAAATAAATCCGCGAAGAACCTCTGGCGGGGTGGGGGGGGGGGGGGGGAGGCGCGTGGGGCGGGGTAAACACACAAACAGGGAGTTGGCTGTTGACTACAAGTGGCTGGGGGTAATGGGTGGCTATGGAGGGACTGGCCAGCCAGAGGTTCCCCACTATAATCCCACTATCAAAATTCTCCCACTCCTACAGTGAAACCCTTCCTCAAAATCCACACCAACCAAATCCTACTCATCCTTCAAGGGCTGAGCGTAGGCACCAGCTGCTTTCAAACTATACCAGCTTAGATCTCACTTAATTTATCTTAACAACTATACTTGATACTTTGGGACTTTTAACCATAAACAATCTTGTCTTCTTATATGCATATATCTCATTTCTCCAAACAGATTTTAATCCATTTGAGGGCAAGAATGATGCCTTAGTGCTCTTGAGAGCCAACAAAGAATGACAGCAACTATTCCTTCAATATTCTTATATGGTCATTATTTAATAAGTTTGGAAATTAAACTTTCACCAAACTATAAATTGTCCTGCCTCAGCTATTCAACTGAATTAAAATATGAAGAAGACGTATGATATAAGCTTATTTGCATATTCTATTTTCATTGTGATCTTTCCATAGGAAAAAGGCTGGCACCAGCACTGCTGGGAGGAGGGAGGCACAGAGTCACACAAATTGTCACTGGCTAATTGCCCCGAGGAACTCAAGGGTGGGTTTGGAAGCTTTTAACTGTTTTTCCAAATTGTTTTTGTTTCCTTTTGTTAAGGAGATGCAATCACCAACCTCCCTGAACCAGCCCAAGCTTCACCACAAGAGGATGCCTATGACCCTCGGCTTATTTCTAATGCTAAGATCTCTCCAGGAGGCACTTAGGCATTCTTACTCTACCCTGCAGTGTGTGTGGAAGCATGTTTTGCAGTTGAGCCTGCACAAGAGAATACTCACCTCTCCTTTTGAATATTCATTACCCATCCAAAATAAAACGCCCCTGCTTCCCTTTGTTGGGGCCACCATGACTCTGGAAATGATTCCTCATGGTCCCCTATTTGCTGCAAATATACTTTACTTTGTGAGACAACTAGTTCTGGTGGAGAGTCTGATTTAACTTACCAGGAGGGAACCCACTTCCGTTCAGTAATAAAAGGATGTTAAAATTCACAGAATGACAATTCCAGAGAGGAAAATACTACTGTACCACACCTCTGCAAGCCTGGCATTAGAGAAGATTGGTGCAGATGATAAAGCATGGAAAGTAATGACAATAAAAAAAATACATATAATAATAGCAGCTGTAGCTAACAATTAGTAAGCATTTTATCGTGTGCCAAGACTGTACCGAGCATACCACATTTACATTAATCTCACAGCAACATTAAGAGATAGGTAGTTTTACCCCCACTTTACATATTAGAAAACTGAAGCACTAAGTAGTTCAAGGAATTTGCTCGAAGAAATAAAGGTAGTGAGTGGCAGAGCAAGGCCTCCAACTCAGGCTTCCAAGCTGCAAAGTCTGTACACTTGCCAACCTGTGCTAAAAGGGGCTTAAACACGAGAACGACAAGCACCTCCAACTCCTCCATGAATATCCAGGGAACCAACCCTCATGGGGGAGAAAATCCGTTTCAGGTAGGACACTGGCCAACACCAGTCAAATGCTATTAGGCTTGGTCCTGGAAAAGCTTTTCCAAATTCCTTAAGTAGAAGACACCGACCACGAAAAGAAAATGATTTGGCCCGTTTAGAAGACTACTAAATTTTAATGTTGGTGAAGAGAGTGACCATTCACATCAGCAAGGCTAACTGGAGGGGCTATAAAAGCAACCAAGTCACTGAATGCTAGAATAACTAAGCTCTAGCTGCTGAGAAGTCAAAGCTGCACTAGATCGAGAGCACCAGCAGCAACCGAGATGGAAGCAGCAGGCACGCAAGGGCAGCAGGAGAGAGACGTTTAAGGGGAAGGGAAGAGTCCTGGAAGGATGCACACTACGGAGATACTTCTGAGTGGAGCCCAGTGCCAAAATCATTTCTATTATCCATGCTTTTGACTGCCCTTCCCCGGCCAAGCATGCCCTGGGGAGTCTAGGAATATTCGCATTTCCTTGATGTGCCATTCGATAAGAATTTATTATAATCAACCCTTGCTTGTGTTAATCCAATGAACCTAAGTGATATATTGGAACATTCATTTACAAGCCAATAAATACATGGAGCTCGTGGAGAGAAGTCGGTGACTCTGTGAGACCTGTGTAACCCATCTGGCACACTAATTAAGAAACTGTTCCAAGAAGTCAGTACAACAACCAGCTGCAATATGTCCCCCGACTCCCACCCTAGTAAATCAAGTCCAGAGGGCACAGATAATTTCTGATTCACATCACAGAATTATAACTGTTTCTGTAAGTATGCCAGTCCCAGAGCTGTCCTCCTACAAATCAGTGTGTCTGTACCCAGGGACCCTGGTCAGCACTATCCCAAACACTATGGACTGCTAATAGAACCCGAAGAACGTTTAAGTGTTATTTAGACCACGACGGGCCATAGAACTAAACCTATTCTTCAAAGATGGTTTTGGTTTCATTTTGTTTTTTCCGCTTCAGTGCCAAAGCCTAGAAAAATACAGAATGCTAATCACGGAAGGAGGGCTTCTCTTTAGACCAAAGTGCTCTGATATTTATACAATATAAAAAGTACCTGAATGGATGCAGTTGGCCTGCATATGATTTCCCTAAAGTCCAACACACCTATAATTAGGCAATCTAAGCAGCCACACTATTCATTAGACACGTCATCTGTTACTCAAAGTCAAAACGCACTAACAGCAATATTCTCACTACCAGTATTCTCTCTTTTTGAAGTGTTGCATAGGCACTAAAGTTACATGATCAGTAGGACACCACGCAGAAATGGAATATTTAGTATTGCAATCAAATTCAACTTAAAACAAAATTTATGAGACTCCAATGAGAGGAAGATGATAGCTGAGGTAGGAACAAATATGAAAGCAAAATGATTACCAGTATAAAAACTAAAAATCAATACAAGTTGTCTTTAATGTGAAAGACTGGAGCAAAATGAGGGAGAAGAGCTAAGTCTGAGACAGGAGAGAAAGAGAGGAGATACACTAGGTATTTTTACAGATGCAGGCAGACTCATATAAGACAAATTCCAGGTCCTCTGTGGTTAAAAGGTGTAGGTAGTAGGCCTGCAGCATACGGTAATTCTTATGTGGCACAGTACGGACTCATGAGAGTTTATTCAGGGTGAGTTCCAAGATTGTTTAGGGTCTATTCATACTTATTTGTTCAGTATAATGCCATTTTCTGGGCCACAGGTTAAAAATGGGGGAGCAGGAGATTCTTTATCTCCGATAGATTCTTTATCTTGGCAGATTCTTTATCTTATCTTTCCCAAGTCCAGGTGGGCATGGTCAATAGACCAGTCAAGGCTTTGTTTCAGACCAGCAACCAGTTCAGTGAGAATGGAGGGTTAGTGATGCACCTAAGAGATGCAGCTTCTTGACCAACTATTCTAAATAAGGTCCCTCCCAAGCCACAGCTGTACCATAGCTGCAGCCTAAGGCATGCACTAGAGAGAAATAAACTCCCTTCCCCGAGGCCTAGCCCTGAGGTTTGGGAAGCACAGCTGAAACAGGTCCAGGAGCACACAGTACCCAGAGCCAAATAAGTTCCCTCATCATCCCTCAGGTCTTCACTAGAACTGCCTTCAGTGAAACAGACATGAAAATGAAGACACCTACTCTTCCTTCTCCCTGGCAAGTCGGAACACATCTCTGTGCTACCTCTCTACACTACCAGATGTCTTTTTGCTTTGCTCTGCTGTTCCCTGTGATTTTAGCCACAAGGTCCTTTTCCAGACTCCTCCCTAATCTCCAGAATAGGACCAAATGCTTCCTGCCTTATAGGTCCATAAAACTACTTTACCTTTGCAACTAGGACATATGTGCATGTGTGTGTTAGGGAGACACATCCTCAAGACAAACTTCACCCACTGAGCCCTTCCAACTTTTTGTCCCTAATTCAATTGCACAGTTTTGCTCATGGCCAAGTTGTTTCCTGAAATTCTGTCCTAAACAAATAAAAATGGCAGCATCAGGTGTTTTTTATTCTACAAAGTCATGTGCAGGCATGTCTGAACAGGAACAATGCCAGTTATATACAGTTGATTAAATTCAACTCCATGCATTTTATTAGTCAAACACCAGACTAAGACAAAGCAGCCATTTAGTGTTCATATGGGGTTGCAGACTCCAATTCAACATGAATCATACACTCAGAAGGATCTGATAAATATTCACTGCCATAAAGTATACGTGTCCCTTTTGGCAAAGAAGGAGGAAAGGATAGGAGGCAGGGACTCGCCTGATTGTATTTTGAATTTCCTAAAACAGATGGGACATGTGGTAGGGGGATTTTATTTCTGAAACAGAGAATAAATATTTCCCAATCTCTTCAAACTAAAACTTGATTCTTTTATGTTTTGTAAACAAGAAGTGTCTTCTTTTTGGGCAAACTCAAATAAATGACAGTATACACTATACTGCCTTTCTCTCCCTCTGCAAAAGAAAACCCCTTCCTCTCTTAAAACACAGCCCCAACTATCTCTAGCAACATACACTACACACACACGTACCTCTACGAGTGGGTGTGTGTCTATGTTTCCCTGGCAGCCTAGTATTAAGCAATCACTATATATTCATCAGGAGTCGAATTTAATGACTTACTGCTTGCGCGATATTTAATAGAAACTTGGTTACTTCGCACTACAGTGTACTTCAGTCATAATTATTCCTCCACACAGATATTCATGTGGTAAAATTAAAACTGAATCCACATTAGAAACTGCCTCCCACCAGAAATAAGTGGAGAGTGTAACATCTATGACACCAGCTATTAAGCAACTGGTTCTTTTACAAACACAGTGAATATGGGGGGGAATCTTTGAGAAATATTGACCTTTATAATCATCTTTACCCACCTATACAATTTTCTTACCATAATAACACAGAGGAGGGAAATTATATAATATAGTAACTCAAAAAGCCAGCTCTAGAATTAGATTACATTCAAATCTAGGCTATACTACTTGCTAGCCGTGTAACATTTAGCAAGTAACTTTACTAGAGTTTCAGTTTCTCTCTTCTGTATCATGGGTACAATAACAGTATCTAACTCATAAAGTTGATAGGAGGGCTAAATGAGAAAATGCAGGTAAAACGATCAGCACAGGGCCTGGTCTACTGTAAGCACTAACAAAATATTATCTATTATAATTATTACCC
Source organism: Equus asinus (assembly GCF_041296235.1). Classification (NCBI taxonomy): domain Eukaryota; kingdom Metazoa; phylum Chordata; class Mammalia; order Perissodactyla; family Equidae; genus Equus; species Equus asinus. The sequence continues at coordinate 69,729,148 of NC_091801.1, read as the reverse complement.
AATGGATAACTGCGCTGCAAATGTACTTAGTCTAAATGCCAAAAGCATTTGCCCTTAGAACCACAAAGTATCAAGTGAAGATCAGCTCCTTCACTCTCTCAGCTGTTTTCATTAACTTGAGACCAAAGCATTAAGTTGAACTCACAAAACTGCAGTGCTCCACAAGAAGCTGTGTAAACACACCCCTCCACACTACTACTGTCCAGAAACTCATTTACCCAGCAAATGCTTATTCAGCACTTACTACATGCCAGGCAGACGGAAAACATCCTTTGAAGCAAGAAGGAGCAGATACCGCTGCCCACAGAAGGTAGAAAGGTTGACAGGTGAGGGGGCAAATGTGAACTGCATCTAAAGGATGAGTGTGTGCCAGATGTCCACCAGACTTGGGTAGAGGCTAACCAAATGACCTCAGGCCCCTCCAAAGAGGCTGATCTAGAGCTTAAATGGTCAAATGGAAACACCAGGAATGAACAGAGGAGAAAGACATAGATTAAATCTTCACTGAGCAATGACTACATGCCAGGCACTTTGAACATACTACTCATCCTAGCCTGTTACAACAATGTGAATTAGGTATTATCAAACATAATTTTGAGATAACGAAACTGACGCTTACTGAGGCTAAATCATTTGCCCCAGGTCACAGAGTTAATAAACGGTAGTGTTAGGAACTGACCTCAGGTCTGACATAAAGTTAGTATGCAAGGCATGTGCTACAGTGTTTGAACTACCACACAGAAATAAATAAAATACGCTTCATGAAAAAGTCATGGAGTAATGAACGATCAGTTCTCTAGCTAAAGGAATTCTCCTAAACACTACCTTCTTTTAAGAGAGAGAAAGTGAGAGACTGAGACTATTTAAGTCAATCGTTCTACCCCAGAGTAATGAAGACCATCTTTCATTATATAGACAGATATTTCCTTAGAATGTGTAGTTCATATTCTATAAATACCATGGTAAAGGTATAACTCAGAATATTGCTTGTAGTCAATTATATGAAGAATTAAATTCATAAAATCATAGAACTCAGTTTCTGGATAAAATCTAGTCTCTACCAGTCATCAAAAGCACTATGACTTCCAGGATATGGGCAACTATCATTTTTAAACATATCTACAGACTTCTTCTGGCTACCTATTATAAGGCCCTTGAATCTTGAAGGTCAAGTCTGTCTTTTATGTAACAAACTCGTATTCTGCACCTTTATTAACCATTTCTTCCAGTCTAATCCCTGGTACACTGGAAAGAAATAGTGAATTCAAGGCAGGAAGCAATATTTACAGCAGCATTTCTCAGCCAACATAATTTCAATGACGGCCATTTCTCTCTGCTCTTCAAGTCCTTGGCTGTGCCCAAGTTCTAGCCCAAGTTAAGCCAGGAGGCTTAAGAAACAGAGCTTGGGTTTGACTTCTGGTTTCAGTATCAAAGCTCTGGCATGAATTTGTGGCAGCAAAGACAAAAGGAAGCGAGTGTTAAACCTCATGTGAATACTGAGAAAATTAAATGAGACAGTAGGTAAAGCACTCAACATGATGTCTTAAACACAGCAGACTCAATAAATGGAGGCTGTTTTATGTTAACTAAGTGTACTTTGCAATATTTTCCCAATACAAATCTTCTATTTCACTTAAGCTGGTATCTACTGAATCATGGAGTCATCTCACCTACTTTTTAAATTAATAAAGCATATAGTTAAGAAATTAATCAAGCATATGTTTGAAAAATTCAAACAGTACAATAATGTGGTGTCTCCAATTCCCAAACTCCCTCTCAGTGGCAACCACTGTTACGAGGTTCTTGGGAATGTAACCTCATGGAAATACCCTATGTATAAGGCATCCTCTTCTTAGGACTACAGAAATTAAAGCACTTATAGAAGTAGCAGAAATAAGGAGTTAAAAATGGCCAAACCTGAGGAAAAACTACTCTCAGAATGCCTCACATTGAAAATCATGTCAATACTCTCCCAGTGCCCTAGGCTTCAGTAGGTACCTGAATAGAAAGAACAGGGAGTGGCTGCTTCAGTTTAGTGTCAAAACATACATTCTAAGATAAAACATAAAGGCAAACAAACATATTAAAAACAAGAAAGGAATGATGCTAAAGAAAAAACAGAATATCAGTGTTAGAGGAGAAAGTTTCATTCACTCACTGAGCAAATATTCACCAAGCACAGTCCATGGGCGTGGCACTGTGCTGGGGCCCTGAAGAGAAAAGGGAACTAGGGAAACACTGTACTTTCAAAGGGCTTTGACAAATGTCCAGTCCATGCAGAAGTTTCTAAAAAGCCCTGGTATGACTATCTGGCCTTTGTTTGGCTCTCAGGGTGATGAGAAAGCTTGTTCCACTGCTGAACAGCTCTAATTATTATTAGAGTCCTTCCAAAGAGAGAGCTGATTAAGCACCTCCCCAGAACAATTCTAGGAAATGACAACAATAAATCTGCATTGCTCTTTCACACATATTAACTTACTTATACCTCATAACCTCTGTCTACGTGATTTTACTCTCTGTTTTATATGGCTGAGGAAATTGAGGCTCAGAGAGGTAAAGCGATTCCACTCAAGTCATGCCTCAATACAGAAGTAGGACTTGAATCTTGGTTCTCAACTCCAGAGCTACAGAAGAGCTACCTGCTGGCCCACACAGAGTCAACCTTCCAGATCACAGTCTTTCGAAGATCTCAAGGTGGCTACCGAATATCTCCTACCCTGCAAGTCTTTGCTTCTCCAGGATAGATAATGACTGTCAAGTTCGTTCAGCCAAGCTGACCTGCCTTCATTTAAAGATGCCTCATTTCCCAGTGTCTCTTTTTAAAGATGAACTCCAGAATAAAAAACAATAATTACAACCATGGGGTTTACCAATGAAGACTATGATAATACTATTATTACATGTGTACCACTATGATCGTGGCTTAACCTTGTCAATAAAAAAAACTCAACAGAAACTGCTATTAAGGCAGACCTCTCCTTTCCCGTTAGCACCACTGAGTTTTCCAATCTAAGACGGAAAAGACTGTTAAAGGTCATGCTTCTGAAATTCGGTATTCCACTGCATTCAGCAGGGGGAGGCATTTTGAATTTCAATATGTCATCTAATTATCAGCTAGCTTCCCCTATTTCCTGTGGTCCCTAAGTCTGACAACCTCGCTTCTCTTAGTTGTCTTTCAAAAAGTTATATAAAATAATAGCTAACATTTCTTGAGGACTTACTATGTGCCAGACACTATGCTAAGCAATTTATATGCGTCATTTCATTTAATCTTTACAATAACTCTGTGAAGAAGACACTATCATTATCCCCATTTGAGGGGGAAAAATAGGCTCAAAGAAGTTAAGTACCTTGAACCAAGGTCACACAGCTAAAGATATGTAGAGGGAAGACTCAAATTGGGGTCTATTAAATAACAGAGTCCATCCTCCCAACTACTTCAACATCACCCTTTGGAAATCGTAAGACTTTGCCAAATGCCTTCCCGAGATCTATCATATTAGATTAAAGAACATCTCTACTGTACCAGGGCAGTCACTCTAGTTAAAACTAAAAAGAATAAAAGAGAGGGTAGAGAGGAACTAGGATGATCAAGAACAAAAATATTGTATAAGTTCATAAATGACATAGCTCCTCAAAGAAAGGTTAATGATCTTTTGCTTACACATAGATAGCAACTACCTTAGACCAGCATTTCACTATACTCATTTTAAGTAAATTTATACTAGGGAACAGATTAAAAATGGGTCAGCCTACTTTAAAATAGAAAGTTAATGAAGGTACACTTTAATTAAACAGAAATTAAGTCTTTAAAAACTATAAACATGAGTTCAAGGAGATCTGATAAGAAGTTAATTAGATTTATAAGACCTGTGATGACAGGGACTGTAATTTCTCTTACTTACCTAACTCTCAAATGTTGGTCTAAATGAGACGTATTTTGTTCTAAGAAACATTTCTTTACGGGAAGAGTGGAAGGACCACAATCACAAAAGAAGGGAACAACTGTATCTCATATTCCTATCTGTTGGAAGACAATTTCTATGCTTATTATTTTTGGAAAGTAAAATAAATCTGATTTCATGAAAATAATGGCAAATCAATCTGTTAAAACTTAAATCACTGATAGCTCAGAAAATAAATCTAGCATAAGTTACTACAAACATCATAACTGCCCCATCTGATTCAGCATATTTCCTTATAGTTGTATCTCCATATAGTGCAAGTTCCTGAAAAGATGTCTCAGAGGTTTAATAAGGTAATTCTTATTTTTTCTCATTATTTATCTTATATTTCTAAGATGTTGTATTTTCATTTTAACTGATTTAAATCAGTTGTGACTCCCAATACTGTTTCGCCAGCTTTCAAAGCCTCTTTATCAAAGAAATAATGATCAATAAACACTTAAATCTACCAAAAACGGCTCAGACAACTCTTTGTTGAGTGAAGTAAACTATTTCTGTAATGCATGCAAATTATCACCCACTAATGTATCTGTTTCTGGATAACAATTAGAATGAGCTGCAAAGTAAGAAATAAAGAACTATAATATTCAATGAGTAGCTGGTTGTGTAACACTACAGTAGTATTTTTTTTTTAGTGGAGGAAGATTCGCCTGAGCTAACATCCATCGCCAATCTTCCTCTTTTTGTATGTGAGCTGCTGCCACAGCATGGCCACTGACAGATGAGTAGTGTAGGTCCATGCCCAGGAACCGAACCTGGGCTGCTGGAGCTGAGCAAACCTAACTTGACCACTAGGCCACTAAGGCTGGCCCTGCAGTAGTATTGAGAGACTGGGAGGTTCCAATCAATCACATCCCACATATATGCACCCAGTCTCCACAACCAAACAGAACCAAACCACATGCAAGACCTAAATCTTCAAGTCATCTGAGACTCCTCCCTCTGAGCATCCTCTACATCGAACTAGTCACCAAGTTCTACCAATTTGGGCTGCTCAAGTTAACTATTACCTCCTTCCCAACTTAAGGTGCCTTAATTTCAATCTTGATTGTTTCTTCCTCAGATTATTGATTTGCTTCCTTAGTAATTTCCTTTTCCAATCTCTTTTCCCTATAATCCTTCTTCCATGTTGTTACCAGTTCTCCTTTTCAAGAACAAGTCTGTTACTCTCTTGTTTACCAAAACCTATGATAGGTTTTGATGTTTACCAAAAACCTATCATAGGACTTCCACTTCTGGCCAAGATAGAATAACAGGAACTAAATTTATTCTCTTGCCTTAAGCAACAAACTAACTAGCTACCTAAATAACAGTTTGCAAGACACTAGACATCATGCAAGGAAGAGGAAGAAGAGTGACTGGAAACATAAGTGGGACCTATAATTGTCCCACCTTACCATCTTGAGGGAGTTTCCAGGCTGCAGGACACAACCAATCAAAATCTCAGTGGACTTTTTTTGTAGAAACTGACAAATTGATTCTAAAATTCATATGGAAATTCAAAGGACCTAGAATAGCCAAAACAACCTTGAAAAAGACAAAGAACGAACACTACCCGATTTCAAGACTTATTATAAAGCTTCAGTAATCCAGATAACGTGGTATTGAGGCAAAGACAGACGGGAAGACCAACAGTACAGAATAGAGTCCAGAAGTACAAACATATATATATATATATGGACAACCGATTTGATTAAAGAGCAATGGCAATTCAGTGGAAAAAGGATAGCCTTTCAACAAATGGTGCTGGGACAATTGACTATCACTTACCAAAAAATCCCAAACAAGAACAAAAACAAAAAAACTTTGATCTATGCTCATACTTTGCTCCATATACAAAAATTTAGTCATAATGGATCACAGACCTAAATGAAAACCTAAAACATTAATAATGCTTCTAGAAAACGCTATAAAGAAAATCGTTGGGAACTTGGATTAAGCAAAGATTTCTTAGATACAAGACCGAAAGCACATCCATTAAGAGAACAAATTGATAAATGGGATGTCGCCAAAATTAAAAACTTATGCTTTTTGAAATAATCTAGTAAGAGCACAGATCAGGAGAAAATACTCATAAGTCATCTATCTGATAAAGAAATATATTCAGAATATATAAAGGACTCTCAAAATCCAATAAGAAAAAAAGCTCAGTAACAAATCAGAACAGAATCTGGAAAGACACTTCACCAAAGAGGTGAATGCCAAATAAGCACATGAAAAGGTATTCATAACGCACATTAACATACTATCGGCTATCCCTGCATATTTATTAGAATGGCTAAAATTACGACTGCCCATATCAAGTGTTGATGGGGATGTGGAGTGACTAGAGAGTTACCTTCACGTATTCCACACGTAGATTCATAATTTTCAGACAACTCTATTACTAAAAAAGTACACTTTACCATATAATTTAAGCCAAATTTAATATAACAATCTTATCATAATGACTCAGAAGGGATTTCAAATATTATAACGTCTCTTGGCATCATCATTAAGGATTTACGGAAACATGAGTCAACTGAAATTTCTTATGTAACAGACATCAGCGAAACCAGCTTTCAGGCTATAATTAGCTCACAAGAGTACGATTGCTTTTTATTATTTGTTTTCTCCAATCCAGCGGTTCTCAAAGTGTGGTCACCACATCAGCAGCATCAGCATCTCCTGGGAATTTGTTAGAAATGCAAATTCTCAGGCCCTATACCAGACAATGGAATCTGAAACTCTGGGGTGGCCACCAGCAATCTGTATTTTAAAAGTCCTTTAGGTGATTCTAAAGACTGGTAAAATTTGAGATCCAAAACCACAAATTGTCTTTCCCCCAAGATTCTTTCAGAATTCACAGAATTTTAATATAAAAAGGAACTGTTACTTCAAATCCATGTTTTCGATAAATCTAGAATTCAACCAGCTGTTCTCCTATTTTTATACTCCTAAATTAATTTAGTCCCTTTATTAAGCTAGAAAATCAAAACGGAATGTAAGGTCCCATAAATAATACATTCTACAAAAGCCATTGTTTTAAAACAAACTTTTCCACTTAAATATCCTAGTCATTTACTCACGTCTAGTTTTGCAACTGCACCCAACATTCCTTCCAAATTTACTAGATTTCAGCTACAAATTGTTACCCTTCAGTGAACATATGTGCAACTTTTAATTAGGTTCACCCAAATGGAACGGATTTTGAAAATAATTCTAGTAATAATTTTTTAATATTTAATAACTATCATAATGACAGTTAAGTAAGACATAAGTAGAATGAAAGTAGAAATGGTATTGGACTGAAATCAGGACACCTAGGGCTGTCGATAATTTGTTCAGAGACTTTGAGTTAATAACTTAATCTTTCAGAGCCCAGTGACCTCACGTGTAAGAGGGACTTGGAGAAGACCTCCTACGAGGCCATTTCAGGGCGGAGTCTACAAATCTGTGATCTGACTCTTATACTCTACAGTACTATACTTTTCACATGAATACAATGTTGCCAAATTATTTTCTTTAATTATTACATCCATTTTTAACAATTTTAAAATTGATTTAAGATAAATGCCTCTTAGGATTCAAGAACATCACTATAACACTGCTTCCTAGAGAACTGAACACAGTAAAAAAACGAACACACACAAAATTTCAGTTGCTGAAGCACCAAACGGCAGTGTGATTTTAGCAGTCTCTTATTCTTTCTTAGATTGGTTAATTTATCTCTGAAACCATGGGAATGCATGGCAGGAACTCACAAAAGCAAACCTTTCACAACGTCGTTACATGGACTCTGGAGGCAGACTGTCTGGGTTTGAATTCTACCACTTAAGAACTTTTTGTGATCTTGGGCAAGTTATTTAAGCTTCCTAAACTTAATTTTATCAATCTTCTTAATGAAGATTTATCAATCCTTTCTTAACGAAAGGATAATAGTATTTTCTTCATACAAATTAAATGAGCCAGTTGACAAAGAACACTTAGCACAGAGCCCAGCACAGAATAAACACTCAATCAGCATTAGATATTTTTATTAATATTACTTGCAAAGTCGACATTCTAATTGGAATGTGTCAGAACTGATCTGGAATTCAACTCAGTGAATACACAGGGTACACCCACTTTGTGCAAAGCACCCCACCATTCAGTATAGGAGCAAGGGTTCTTGATTTCAGGATGTATTAGAATTACTTGGGACACTCGTTTAAAATGCAGATTACTGGGCTCTGCTTCCAGAAGCTCCAATTCTGCAATTTTTAAATAAGCATCCCAGGTGTTTCTAAGGCAGGCTGTTGAGGACTGCAGTTTGGAAACATTTCTGTAGGGGTTTCAAAGAGAAAGAATCACTCCCTTCAAGCACTTATAATCTCCAAGCATTTTTCCCATTTCAGAACTCATTGCAGCTACCACAGCGTTGCTCCTGTTGGCTGTGTACCATGTACACCTAATACGGTCCTTCCATGCAGATTCCATTTGCCTCTAGATAAGTTCCAATATCTATATCCTGATGCAATGATATAATTCAACTCTTTACCTTATATTTGAGATCTGCCAGATCCTCGAAATCCCAACACCTCCAAACCCTTGACACTCCTGAAGGTTCCTGACATAAGGGCTGTTCCTGACTCTGATCACAGGAAATTCATTAACCCTGATTGCTGACCTATAAACCTGACCATAGCTTCATTCACAGTTCTGGTCTCAGCCTTACACCTCCAGCACTGCTGCCAGCAAACGTCCCAGTATGTCTTCAGAATACTATATATTTTCAAAAGAGATTGCAATGTATCAAAACTCTTATAAATTTAACTCACAAAACTTTAATGCATGCAACACAACAATAAGGCAACAATCAGGGATCAGGGGATCCTGGGATGGAATGTAGACTATGACACAGGAATTTAACTGTATCACAAATGTTTGATATAACCTCACCGAAGGGAGTAGGGGGAAAAAGGAGCTGACCTAAGTCACCTTAAACAGTGTTTTGACTGAAAACTGTAAGACTAAAGACAAAAAGCCAAGTGTACATAAAACACCGGCTGGCTGATGATGTTGTTTGTCGTGGAGTACAGATTAATAATAATTCTGAAACTGCTTTACATGTACACTGGGGTCAAACAGATAAGTAAATAGATGGCAGACACTGGGAGCTAGGTTTCTTAATGTTGGAGAGGAAGTTACGGATAATCAAGGGAAGAAGAGTAGCATTTGACCACGTGGTACCAGACTGGAGTTGAAGACATCAGTATGAACACGTTTAACTTACTATAGCTACAGATGGACAGGCACAGAAACAATGACAGATATGTGTGCACACATGTGTAGGTATACGTACATATACTTGCTAGCTCTGTTTGCTAAAAGGGCCTAGAAGCAGTAACATTCTGGTAGCAATAAGCACACCCAGTACCCAGATCTTAGTTTCTAAATACCATTCTCTGATAAAAGGAACCAGAGCTCCTTGGAGAAACTGCTGATTCTGGAGCTGGGATAGGGAAAATACAACTCCTTACAGAAGAATCCCAAATAATTCATGTAAATATTTATCCCTCCAGGAGTGGAGCATAATTCTCCCCCCGAGTGTGGGCAGAGTTAGTCACTTGCTTCCAAAAAACAATATGAAGGAGGGGGGGAGGACCTTTACAGTAAAGAGACCTGACAAACACTACTGAGGCCAGGTGATCAAAGTCAACATCACCAGTGAGTCATGTTGATGACATGTACCCCCTTGGTACGATGTGACGAGAAGGGTACTTGACTTCTGTAATCTTCTGTCCAAAAGTACATAACCCCTGTCTAATCATGACAAATCCAAATTGAGGGACATTTCTCAGAATACCTAACCAGGATTCCTCAAAACTGTCAAAGTTATGAGAAAAACAAGAAAAACTGAAAACAGACTAAGAAGCGTTTAAGGAGATGATGACTATAAATGCCATGTGGTATCCTGGACTGAATCTTGGACAATGTCATAAAAAAGGACATTAGTGAAATCCAAAAGGACTAGAGTTTACTATTTAGTTTAGTCAACAGTAATGGACCAATGATGTTTCTTAGTTTTGATAAATGTACCACAGTAATAAGATCTTAACAACGGGGGGAACTGGGTGAGGGTATGTGGGAACTGTGCACTCTCTGCAACTTCCGTAAATCTAAAATTACTCCAAAATAAAGAGTTTACTTAAAGAGAGAGAGAGTATGCACAAAACCAAGTGAAAAAGGGACTTCACAAAGAAGTGAGGCTGCATTTAGAAAAGTCTACATGATAAAAAAATATATATAATTAACTGCTGTTATTTGGTATAAAGAATTTTACTTGCATGTAACTAAGGCATTGGTTAGGCAACATTATTCCAGCAACTTTCTCTCTCAGGATTTTGAATACTGATGAAACACACACACACACAGCCAAAATCTCTCCCCAACACTATCTTCAAAATGAAAAGATTAAACGGACTCAAGTAGGACTATGGCAAATAAACTGAAGTAGGAATCAAGAAGCATATTTATTAACTAGTTATAGTCTTAGACAAGTTACTTTATCTCTCCAGGCCTCAGTTTCCTGATCTGTAATAGAAATAGAGTTAAAAAGATCTTTAAGGATTCTTTCAGGGCAAAGATATAATAACCTACAAAGGTGACTACGAAGCTCTTTGAAACCAAATTCTGCTAAATTTCCTCCTACCCTCCAGCAGCTCCTTCTCAATCTCATGTCTGAAACTTCAAGCAGCAAGCCCTCATTACATGGCTTCAATTTCCATGTATAGGCTATTTTCAAATCCATACCTTTATCCTGAGCTCAAAGACCAACTACTTATTGGTCACCCCACTTGAAAACTGCTAATTGGTCATCCCACTTGGAGACATGTCTAAAACTGAATTCATTTCCCCCAAAAAACTTATCCCTGTCCTCGGGGTCCCATCTGTGGTAAGCAGAATAACGGCCCCCAAAGATGTCTGTGTCCTCATCCCTGGAACTTGTATGTTATGTTACACGGAAAGGGGGAATTAAGGTTGCAGATGGAAATAAGGCTGCTAAGCAGCTGACCTTGACACGGGGAGACAAATTATCCTGGATTATCTGGGTGCATCTAATATAATCACAAAGGTCCATATTAGTAAAGGAGAAAAGCAGGAGAGTTAATGTCAGAGTGATGCAGGATGAGAAAGACTCAACTGGCCAGCACTAGTTTTGAACATGGAAGGAATGCAAGCAGCGTCTAGAAGTTGGAAAAGGCAAGGAAATGATTCTCCCCTAGAACCTCCAGAAAGGAACACAGCCCTACTGATTTTAGCCAGTGAGACTCATTTCAGACTTCTGACCTCACGCTCTCTAACAGAATAAATTTGTGTTGTTTTAAGCCACTAAGGATGTGCTAATTTGTCCCAACAGCAATAGCCAAGTAATACACCATATTAGAACACAGAGCCTCTGTTAACACGGATGCTTAAGTCAGAAATGTGAGTATCACCAGTGACTCCCTTTCCCTCAATTTCCAAATTCAATCAATCATTGAGTTTCATCAATTATTCCTCCCTTTGTCTCTTATGAATCTGTTTACTTCTCACCAACTCCATATCACCTTCTGAGTCCAAGTCACAATTATGTAATGCCTGAGGACCACAGCAACAGCCTCCCAACTGGTTGGCCTACCTCCAGACTCATTCTTAGGAGGTCATTTCCCACATTACAGCCAGAGAATTAATGCAAAATACAAGTTATCTCATTCTTATTTTAAAACTTTTTAATAGCTTCTTACTGCCCTGAAATCAAACTCCCTAATTTGACTTATGAGAACCAACCCCCATTCTGGCCCTTTCCTATCCTCTCTAGCCTCTGCTCAGTACACAATGGACATATCTATTTTAGTCACTGCTATTATTTCCAATACCTAGCACAGGTAGTATTAATCCTTTTGGTCTCTATATGAATGCTCCCCCTTCATTTAGAGGTAGTATTTATTCTCTTCATCCATGAATTGAGGATGGCCCTGTGATTGCTTTAAATAAGTAGACTCTGTGGAAGTGATATTCTGGGACTTCTGAGGCCAGGTCTTAACAGGACTGGCAGCTTCTGCTTCCTTCCTCTTGGAATGGCTACCATGCTCGGAGAAACCCAAACCACATGGAGAGGCTATATGAAGGAGAATCTTCAGGCTCTAGTAAACAATTCCAGGTGAGCATCCAAGCAACAGTCAGCACCAACTGCCAGCCATGCAAAAGAGCCATCTTGCAAGTTTCAACCCAGTGGAGCCCCCAAATGGCTGCCATCTTAATTGATATCATGCAGAGTGGAAGAACCTCTCAGCCCAGTTCAGTCAACACACAGAATGATGAGACATTGAAAAAAAGAAAAAACAGTTTGTGGTTTTAAAACGTTAAATTTTAAGGTAGTTTCACAGCACTATGGGCAAATGCCAATGTGAGTTCAAACCCCACTCCTGGTCCCAATTTCATCTATTGCTACTTAGCAAATTATCCCAATAAACTCCATCTCTTGATGCGAGGAACAGCATGCAAGCACAGTGATGGGAGGATTTGCTAAGGGTCATCAGTGGAAAGAAGTGACGACAGCACATGATACTCAATACCTCTAATAAATGTATGAGTACCTGTCCTGTTTCTTAAACCTTAGTTCTTTTCCAGATCTAGATTTAAAATGTGTCCTTAATGAAAAAGAGAAGTGAAATCAGTCACCCGTTAAACTCTAACAGATAAAATCAAATTTTGGGAAATATATTTTCCTAAGGATCTTTTGTGCATGGTGTGCAACTGGGACCAACAAAAACCATTAAATAAATATAGAACAAAAGTACGTTAAAATCCCTGTTTACATGGTAGTCATTTGCTCTGCTTGTGCTATAACTATATTAAAATGTGAGGAGTGGATTACGGGAAGGATTTTGCTTATATTTTGAGGGTTCTGCACTGGTGATATGGCCGAGAGTGCTAAGGATGAGAAGCAAAAACAGTATCTTTGGAGTGAAGATGCAGATATTTGTTAAGTACAAAAATGAAAAGGAAATTACTGTAACATACACTAAGTTAACCAAAAAATAAAAGAGGAAAGGAAAGAAACTGCTTCACAGCTGAGCATCTGAAACAGCCCTTAGACCTTGCATGGTCATTTCTGACATCCATCTGGGTCTAAGAGAAGGTTTCTGAGTGTTACAGGGATTTGACATATGAAACTGCTAAGGTTCATAGAGGAACTACTATTTGTATCTTGCTTCCCAATTAGTAAGTACCTCAACACAGGTGCAGAGTGCACTTTGGAAATTTTAAAACTAGAAACAAGTTGTAGATGACGACACTACCCATTTCAGTATTAAGTTCCAGCCAAGATCCAAATGCCCTCATAAACTCAGCATTGAGAGACTAAAGATAAGGCAGATACAGGGTAATTCTTTTAAACTCAACAAAATCCAAAAATACCTAGGAACTCTGGAAGGCTCCTTTTCAAGATGACAGAGAGCACTAACAAAAACTGCATCTTCTATGTAGCAGATTACATAATCTTTCTTTAACTGGTTTAAAAGTCTATTTAAGTCTGCCCCACAGGAGCTCTGATCCTTTTTGCTTGAAATTAAATCCCATACTAATTTTTCTGAAACTAGAACACATTTCAACTTCTTAGACTAGATCATAAATGTCACTTTTTATCCTATTACGAAGATAATGCCCATCCTCCCCCACCACACAAACACAACTGGCCCTCACTCAAGTCACATCTCGGTGCCATTCTCCATCCCAACAGTAAGGTATGTGCTTTAAGTTGTTTTCCCACTAATTCTCTTTATAACTGAAGCAAACGTGTAGAGACTGACCAGCCAGGCTGAGAAGTAAATCCTGCATGACAAAGCTTATAAACTGTCTCAAATGAGCAACACTCGTGAAAAGGAGATATTGTCCATATTTTACATGCAAGGAAAAGGAAGCTCAAAGAAGTGAAGTAACTGGTTCAAACTCTCACAGTGAGTAGATAACAGAATTCACATTTTAACTCATGGCTATCTGTACAATATCAAATTTATACAACACCAATTTTCTACATACTAGTTCTGAGCCAAGAGCTCCAAAGGATCCAGTTCTCTCACCTGCAAAGGGCCCAAATAATTACTAACAAAAATAAAATAACTGACCAATAAATTGTGAGTGCTATGTGCCAAGCATAGCATTTTATACACATTACTTAATTCTCACATCAACCTAAATAACGTGGGAATAAGGGAGATGTGTGTGGACACAGTTAAATACTCAGTAGACATTAGTTGATATTTTATAGTATTATCCCCATTTTACAGACGAGGAAACCAAAACTTACTTAAAGTCACAATGCTAATAACTGGCAGAGCTGAGTTTGAACTCAGGTAACTTGATTCCAAAATGGTTCTTAAAGCCCTAAGTGCATCTGTCTAGCCAACTAAAGTATTGTGCTGCCCTATTTGGCAAAACGAGAAGAAAGGAAGCCAGCAGCAACCTTGGCCTTCCTACATTGCAAGATGTATTACATCTTCTTGATGTAGTAAGTGCTGAAGCTAATCTTCAGTTGAACTACTTGCAGTTTCCTGAATATGTCAGGTGTTGGGAAATGATTCTTCATGGGTCTCACACATCTATGAACATCTCATCAGCGGAGGCACTAACTGCCCTTTCATTCCAGACTATCTTTTCAAGGACGTTTGTGTAAGGAACAAAGCTTTGGGAGACTTGAGTTAGTGTCTCCCTCCAGAGCAGAGGGCAGTGTAATAAAGATAAGGTCTTCCTCCAGGACAAAAGTCAGGCAAGTTTACTGCCCATTATAAAAATCTGGATTCCCTAAGCTCAAGGTTCTGCAGCTGTGACACAAACCCACTGCAACGTCACCCTGGGCCCTTCCATATCATCCCCACAAGGACTTGGGGTGGAGGGCAGCAAGGCAAACCTATGGGAACACGATACTCACACTGCTTATGTGCAAAAGTGAGAAAGGCCTCTGTCTCTGACCCCAGAGTCTCCTATCTCCTGCCAGCATCCAGGAAACTATGGCAGGCTAACTTGTTAGCTTTCAAGTACAGTAAAACCACAGACCCTTCACAGATCTTGACACCAAGCTCTTCACATCTCTTCTGACCTCTGCTTCCCTCAGAAATACTCTCTCCCACTCGACAGGGAACAGCTACTCATCTTTTAGTCATCATCTCGTGTATGAAATTTCTCCTAAAGGTCCTCAGCTAGAATTGACTACTAACTCCATGGTGCCCCCATTGTTTCCTGTAAATAGGTTTTTATAGCAACACCTTTAAAGCGTTATTACACTTACTTATTTGTGTGTGTGCCAGTTAATCTATCACCTTTTAGCTTAAAATTCACCTTTTAATACACACTCCTTAATAATGGATGAAACTGCTTTAAGTATTTTTCCTTAGAGTGAAGATGTTAAGCTTTCTCAATAGAGGGTGCTGGAAGGATGTTGTACGAGGAAAAGAGTTCTCCAGTTACCATTATTCCAAATGATGAAAAACTGGATGCTTTTGCCCTAAGATCAGGAACAAGATAAGGATATCCGTTCTCACCACTTCTATTCAACATTGTACTGCAGTTTCTAGCCAGGACAATTAGGCAAGAAAAATAAATAAAAGGCAACCAGATTGGAAAGGAAGAAATAAACTATCTCTATTCACAGATGACATGATCTTGTCTACAGAAAATCCTAAGGAATCCAGTTAAAAAAAATTAGAATAAACGAGTTCAGCAAGACTGCAGGATACAAGATCTTGCAATGAAGAATCTGAAAATGAAAATAAGAAAACAAGTCCGTTTACAATAGCATCAAGAAGAATAAAATGTTTAGGAACAAATTTAACAAAGGAAGTGTAAAACATACTCTGAAAACACTGTTAAAAAATTGAAGAAGATCTAAATAAATGTTAAAAAAAAAAATCCTATGGTCATGGATTAGAAGACTTAACATTGTTAAGACAGTAACACTCTCCAAAATGATCTACAGCTTCATGTAACCCCATCAGAATCCCAGCTGGCTTCTTTGCAGAAATTGATATGATGATCCTAAAATTCATGCAGAATTGCAAGGGACCCCGAATATTCAAAACAATCTTGAAAAAGAAGAATAAAGTTGGAGGACTACACTTCCTGATTTCAAAACTTACTACAAATAAACAGCTACGAGACAGTGAGGTACAGGCCTAAGGACAGGCATACAGAATTCCACCAACGGAATAGAATTGAGAGTTCGAAACTACACTTGTGTGTCTATGGTCAACTGACTTCCAACAAGGTACCAAGACCATTCAATGAGGAAAGAATGATGCTGTGACAACTGGATAGCCACATGCCAAAATATGACATTGGATCCTTAACTCAAACCAGTGACAAAAATTAACTCAAAACGGATTTAAATTAATAGCTAAAACTATAAAATTCTTAGGAAAAAAACAGATAAATTTGCATGACCTTAGATTTGGCAATGGCTTCCGAGATATGATACCAAAAGTACAAGCAACAAAAGAAAATATAGATAGTTGGACTTCATCAAAATTAAAAACTTCTCTGCTTCAAAGAATACTATTAAGAAAGTAAAGAGACAACCCATAGAATGGGAAAAAAATTTGCAAATCATATATTTGATAATAGACTTGTATCCAGAATATATAAAGAACTCTTATAACTCAAAAATATAAACAGAAACAACCTTATTTGAAAACGGGCAAAAGATCTGAATAGAAACCTCTCCAAAGAAGATACACAAATGGCCAGTAAGCACATAAAAGGATGCTTCACATCAGCGGTCATCAAGGAAACGCAAGTGAAAACTACAGTGAGGTACTAACTTGTACACAAAGGTTCATAGCAGCGTTTCTTAATGATATCCAAATAAGAATCTATTAATAATAACAATCAAATGTCCATCAACTGACGAATGCAGATACAAAATGTGGTACATCCATACAGTAGAATATTATTTGGCCATAAAAAGGAATGCAGTACTGACACATACTATAACATGGACAAACCTTGAAAACATCACACTAAGTGACAGAAGTCAGTCACAAAAGACCATATATTATGATTCTATTTACATTAAGTGTCCAGAATAGGCAAATCCACAGAGACAGAAAGCAGTCTAGTGGCTCCTGAGGGCTGAGGGGAGTGGGGAAGGATGGGAAGGTGACAGCTAAAGGGTACAAGGTTTCTGTTTTTGGAGGTGATGAAAAAGTTCTAAAATTGAATGTGGTGATGGTCGCATATATCTGTGAATATACTAAAAACCACTAAATCGTACACTTTAAATGCTTGAATTATATGGTATGTGAATTATCTCTCAATACAGCTGTTATTTTATTTTTTAAAAGTCACCAAACAAAAGAATAAAAGAGCTAATGGAGATCAGAGGGAGTGATAACTGGGAGGGATTAAAAAGAAACTAGGTTACCATAGGTAACATCTCATTAAGGTGAATTTAAGGTGATAAAAACGAAATTGCTGAAATAAATTTCATTACAGCAAAACCGCATCCCACGACGAGGGATTCTCATTCAGTGCACCAAACTTCATAGCTATACATATAAAGGCGATCAGGACTGGCAGAGGACACGCTGACACACACAAGAATGGGGGGGGAGGGGAGTGTGTGTCCGCAACTTAGCACAGCAGAAGCTGTTCTGGATTTGAGCACCATCTAGTCAAACTAAACTTGGTGACTTCAGGCAAGTCACTTAACCCCTCTGAGCTTCAGCTTTAGCTTCCACTCTCTCATCTGTCAAATGTCTACTTCACTTTCATAGGATTATTAAGGGAGAAAATATCTATAACAAGACCTACCAATTTGTTGAGGGTATCTTCATATCTTTACATTTCTAGCATACTGCTTGTCAGATGATAGGTACTTAGTAAATATTTGTGGAGCTAACGTTAGAAAATGTAAAGAGTTTCGGAAAGGAAGAAATTAAAACACAGTTAAGTACATGAACTTCAATTGGACATGCCGACTCTAGAAGAACTTTACAAGTAAGATTTTTCACAAATCCATGATATAGAAGCTGTCAAGGCTCACATTATGCTCTTTTATGTGAAATTAGAAATTATTTTCTACCAGTAATTTAATGAACCGGCCAGAAAAAAAAAGGCTATTTGCAAGAACGTTTCTGTTATTTTCTCCACAATTCCTTTTCAGGCATCGCTTTACATTTTGATTTGTAAAATTTAACCCATTCTGCCCTTACAGATATAAAAAGAAACTATCACAAAATGACTTTTATCTAGACCAGGGGTGTGTCAAGTGCAGCCCACTCCTGGTCAAATCACATCCATTCGTTTATGTATCGTTTATAGCGGAGCCAGGCAGCTGCAACAGAGACAGAAAGCCAAAACTTGGTTGGGAAACAGGATATTATTAACTGTCCTTTTCAAACTCTCATATCTAGTAGTGGGAATGTAGACTTATAAACAATTAAATGCAAGGAAGTACTCTATTGTTTTGATGGATGAATGCAAAGCCAACACAGAGAAACCAAAGAAGAGATCAGTTTGGTCTGGGTGGGAAAAGAATGCAGAAAAAAGATGATACTTAAGCTTAGCCTTGAAAGAAGAATAGGTTCCTTCCAAGAAGCCAACGGGGAGAGGACATTCTAGGAAGAGGAAGTCATGTACACAAAGGCAAGGAGGCTTGACAGAGCATATACTGTGGAACTAGACCCAGCCTCTACAACTGGTATATAGAGTGCAAGGAGGGGTGTACCCAGTAACATGAACATTCTTGTAAACTACACTCAGTGGTCTAAAATGGCTATAGAGACTACTAGATACCATTTTTCGGAGAGAAAATGCCAGATGCTTTGGTCATGGCTAGAGACATGATCAAACAAGAATGATCTATAGAGACAATTCATGAGAATCGAGATTTATAAATATAGTCCTAGGCAAAGCTTTTTATTTTTTTAAGCCCAGCAATGGAACTTTATAAGTCAATAATGAGAATTACCATAGAAATGGACTCTCCAAATTATTTTAATGAGGAATTCTCATCTTCAGGTACAATGGTGACAGAGCTCAGCAAAAGGGCTCTCTCAACAACAAGCACAGGCATAGGCAATACTGAGTCAGTAAGAGGACTTACCTCACAGCTTACTGCAACTGAGAAGGGAAAAGTCACACTTACAAGGACAGTGGGTTGCGAATAGACAAGGAAAAAATAATTAATGTGTATTTCCAATATGAAACAGGTTATTGTGGTGAAATAACCTGTTTAGAGTTACGGTACATAGTCTTTGGTCAACCTCAAGGCTCAGTGTACTCATATGTAAAACAGTAATTAATTATGTTACCTAGAGACCCTGTGTACAGCAGAGTGGAACCCTACCCAGTGTTTTTGGGCCATCTTCTCACCTTCTGACGCTCTATCAGACAATGCTCCACTGCTAATGATGTGCTACTCCTAGGGTTTTCACAGCCAATTTTTTCGGAAGTAGGTGGCCAGGTCCTTCTTCCTAGTCTGTCTTAGTCTGGAAACTCCACCGAAACCTGTCTGCCATGGGTGTCCCTGCTAGTATTTGAAATGCCAGTGGCATAGCTTTCAGAATCACAGCAACACACAGCCACCAAAGTATGACAACCAACAGACAGATGGTGTGGTTCCCTGACCAGGAAACGAACCTGGGTGACAGCAGGAAAGTGCCAAATCTTAAATACTAGACCAGGGCTGGCTAAATGAATGAATACCCGTAAAGCATTTAGAACATAGCAGGCACACAAAAACACTGTGTGTTTGCTGTTATCAGGTTGCCTCGTAAGTACAGTCTACAAAAGATGTGTGCCTACTGGATATAAAATGAGGTTGTTAAGTCATAATGTAAAAAGTTGTGAATGGGACAGAAAGACTCATAATCTCCTCATCTGGAACACAGCATTTACTACTATGTAGTTCTCCTTATCTTTGTATATCTTTGTCTTATCTGCTAAGCTTTTTGAGGGCACAGGCCAATTATCTAAGAAAAGTAAAAACTAACCAAACTCAAATGTTTTGAATCAGTATTGCACAAAAAAGGGAGAAAATTACCTTGCCCAACCACTGCCCCAAAGAAAAGGAAACCTAAATCTTTGTCTTGGAGTAAAAGCCACCACTGCTGCCACCATCAGTTTAGAGACAGTAACTCTGAATTTTATAAATATTCTCTCTCTCCCTCCTCTATCTACTGAGTATCACCTATAACTTCTCACCGTGTACAACTTTTCCAACTACCATTTCTTTCTCTTCACTTATTCAGCTGCCTTCTTCTGGATCTGACACTACAACAGTAATAATAAATTTCAAACTAAAGGGTTTGATAACAGATGCCTTCCACGTCTTCTTTCAATAAATTTAAGAAATATAATGAAAAAGTGATTAAATCATTTTCAATCAACCATCATTATGGCAGACGGTGCTAGAAGGAAGCAGACAGGTAGATCCAAAGGCAAATGAAGCTTTCTGTCACCTTCAGGCTAGGCCTAGGCGTCTGAGTCCACAAAGCCTTCAAAGAAATTCATGCAAGGAACGTGCCTATTGCAACCTGGTCACATGCAAAAACCAAGCAAGGAGCACATCTGTTCAGAGCTTGCTCGAGTGCCTCAAGTCCTTCTCCAAATTGGGTTCAAAACTCCCACCCACAGAGAAAAAGCCAGTGCCTAAAGCAGCACTCAGGGACAAGCAAATTAACGTTTCCAAGGCCAATTGCTGACAGGCTAATTGGTTACAGCAACAAGAGTCTTCTGGCTGCTGAAGTTAGAAGAGGCTTCACTTCCCTGGCTTGCCCAATCCCATAAGAAACCAATTTACCACATCAGCTACAAAATATGAAAACACTGTCAGTGTGGGTTCAAATTAGCATATGACATTTCAAACAGAGGCAAATATTAATAGGATACCCAGAAGTAAGTAATTTTAAACTGGTTAAACAATTTTGGGAAAAACCTAAAATACCAATCACACCAGTGGTAGAGGAGTGACAAGTACAAAGAAAATCAAGAGTATCATTTCATTTTATCCAACTGGTTTGATTTGAATCCTCACCAAAACTGCTAAAAAGTTGCCAAACTGATTTAACTACTCTTACAGTTTCTTGCCCTCCTCTGACAGAGTCACTGAAAAGTTAAGTACCTCTGTACCTGCTGCAGTCTATTATAGGAGCTAGCTGCCCCCTGTGGCTATTAAGTAGACGAAATGCAGCTAGTTCAGACTAAGATGTGCTGTAAGATTCTGAACTCAGTACCAAAAAAAAAGTAAAAGTAACTCATTAACAATTCTTATATTGATTACATGTTGAAATAGTATTTTAGATATATTAGACTAAATCAAACAATACTAAAATTAATTTCTCATCTTTCGTCTTACATAGTAAGACGCATAGTAGAAAATTTTAAATTTCACATGTGGCTTATGTTATATTTTTATTGGACAGCGCTGCTATATATAAATAATGCTTTATATTAATATAGAACACAAATATATAATTTCAATTGTAAAGTAAAGAAAGAATAGGGAGAAATAGGTCTGGGTAATAAAATTATCTTCTCTAGAATAATCAAATTGGTGTCAACTGCTAATCACCAATCTAATAAAAGTTCCTTTATGCTTACCACAAGATAAAATCTTACGTTTTTTAAAAAAGAACCTGATGTTTCAAAAATGATCCTAAAGTCTGTTCTACTTTGCCTAGCATTAAACTAGTCTTAATTCTTTGCAGTGATCAGATATATGATAAAGTGCTAGCCCAATTCTTAAATCTGGTTGAGTGATTCCAACTCCGATTTTTCTGTAGTAGTCATTTTCATACCGTTTTAGGTCACTGAGATCTAACCCATGCCTTTGCTCCAAACATAAAAAAGAAGAACCAACAGAAAGAGTCTAGAAACACCCAGGCGGTATTGAGATACTATATATCTTCTGTTTTAAAAACTCTAACATGACTCACTCACTATTTCAAAAAGTGACATCCCAATGTGAATGGGAGAGCTCAGCAAACAGGACAGCACAGCGAGCAATTATTTCCACACATTCGGTCTTGTGGAGAAACCATGCCAACTTTCAGGCTGCTACAGTCAGTGGAAGAAAGAAAATCTGGAGGTGTTGGAATGGTTGGGAATTTATGGAGTGAGACTGCATGGTAACATGAGGTGAAGTGAGGCAAACAGCAGCCAAAACTTTCCTCTCCACAGCTCTTACTTACAAAGGGAACCACTCAACTTTCTGACTAAGAAAGCCAGGAGGAAAGGAAAGCACATTCTACACTTTTTAATATCCTAAAACTGTCCCAAACATAATTGGTCCACTGGTAGAAGGACAAAATGATGTGATATTTATGTGAACAGTACGTAAATCTTTTTAAGGTGTTTTTAAAGGTAAACAACAAAATCATGATCTGTTAACTTTGAATAATGAATAATAAATGAGATGTATATTTCTATTTTGTGACAGGGCCTGCATATACCACTGACAAACGAAACTGAGTAACCTAAACAACCGAAGGTAAAGCAGCGGAAATGAGGGTATATTCCTCATTCCTAGAAGAGTTGATCTTAAAATGTTGCAGTCAATAGTCCTATAGTTTCTCTGGCCTGACAGCCAAAACACATTTTTGGTTTTTTAGAGCTAGGGAATAATTCGGGCTCTATGCTACTAAATTCTAATAATTTAGTGACTGTACCTTTTACACAATTCTGAATTCTGCAATCAACAAACACAGGTCCATAAGGGTGATGGCTACCTCATATGAAGTATTCTGGTGCCACCTAGTGGCGCCTGTTTCCTGTCAAATGGGAAATGATTAGACCAAGGTTCTCAAAGCGTGGTCCGGGGACCACAGAACCAGCATCACCTGGGAACTTGTTAGAAATGCAAATTATTGGGCTCATCTCAGATCTACTGAAACTCTGGGGGTGGGGCTCAGCAATCTGGGTTTTAACAAGCCCTCCAAGTTTGAGAACCACTGGATTAAACAGTCCTTATACAAAAACTAAGTGGAATGTATTAAAAAATTAGGTTCATAAATTAACAAAAGTGCTCAATCTCTAACCTTGGAAAACAACTTATTTTTCTACATTCTGGATCCAAATATCTGTTTTATAGAACAATCTTAAAAGCCGCTTACCAACACATTTATATACATTCAACATCTGATGAGCATCAAATGAGTCCCAGTCTCTGAAAATATCAGATTAGCACCCTGAGGTCTCTGCCCTCAGGAAACCCAGTTCAAAGAGAAGACCAGAAACATTAACAAAGTAGATATAAATGCAAAAAGCCCCATGAAACAAAGAAAAAGCATAACTGGTATCAGGATACCAGGAGAGGGTTTGTTACAGTATCTGAAGGGGGAGGGGCGCTCACCTGGGAACGCATGAAAAGCCAAGGAGGGGCAATATTGGTGATTGTTAAATTAAGGGTCATCTACCCTAATATCAACAGACACCACTGAAAAAGTTCACTGTATACATCTGCTCTGTGCAACTACGTTATAAAGTAATCAAGAGACAAGTAGGTCTGATTAAGTCTCACTAAATTCTTTATTTTCTATTTCGGTGTTAGAGGAGAACATGGTTACCTTAAATAGCAACTTAAAACAACTGGGGTTCACTAAGAGAAGGCCCATAATTTATCTAGATGTTTGCATTTCTTGAAATTCAGTTTAGGGGCTGCCCTGGTGGTGAAGGAGTTAAGTTTGCACACTCTGCTTCAATGGCCTAGGATTCACAGGTTCAGATCCCGGGCACGGACCTATATACTGCTCATTAAGCCATGCTGTGGCAGGCGTCCCACATATAAAGTAGAGGAAGATGGGCACAGCTGTTAGCTCAGCGACACTCTTCCTCAAGCAAAAAGAAGAAGATTGGCAACAGACGTTAGCTCAGGGCCAATCTTCCTCACCAAATAAATAAATAAATTCAGCTTAATATTACGTCCTTCTTTGGAAAAAACCCTGAATTTTAGTAAGTATCTACTTATTCATAATTAAAGAGTAATATGCTTGAAGTAAAAGAACTATATCAAAAGATATATCCCCGGGGCTGGACCGGTGGCGCAGCAGCTAAGTGTGCACGTTCCACTTTGGCAGCCCAGGGTTCACCGATTCGGATCCCAGGTGAGGACACGGCACCACTTGGCAAGCCATGCTGTGGTAGGCATCCCACATATAAAGCAGAGGAAGATGGGCACAGATGTTAGCTCAGGGCTAATCTTCCTCAGGAAAAAAAAAAAAAGATATATCCCCATATGGCCACTGGTCCACACAGTCATAATTAAGTACCATCCCTTATTCCGTGCTCAAATCACACACCTATCACTTAGGAGGAAAAAAATCAACTCTGAAAAGATAGACTTGCAAACCCAAGTCTCTAATATGACAGGTAACATCACAGACATTCATATAGGTGGTATATGTATATAAAAGAATTTCAAAGACTTGCTCCATTGATTAGCTTTGATTTTGCCCTTTTCAAATAAAAACTTAGATGCACACAGAGACCAACTATTTAATACTAACATTGTAAGAGCAACTAATAGCCCATAACTGGATGAGTTTGTTTTTTGTGTATGTGAGAAAGACTGGCCCTGAGCCAACATCTGTTGTCAATCTTCCTCTTTTTGGTTGAGGAAGATTGTCACTGAGCTAACATCTGTGTCAATCTTCCTCTACTTTGTATGTGGGATGCCACCAGAGCATGGCTTGATGAATGGTATGTAGGTCCACACCCGGGATCTGAACCCGCCAACCCCAGGCTGCCAAAGCAGAGTGCGTGAACTTAACTATATGCCACCAGGCCAGCCCCTGAACTGATTTTTTATAAAAAGAATTTTCCTCATTGTCACTGTCATTACACAGACGGTTCTGTGTTGAGCCGATGTATGGGGCTAAGTGCCATACTGCTTTGCCAGTTCAACGCTCGGCTATTCACTAGCTCTGTGACCGTGGTCAAAATTAACTTTTGAGTTTTAAATTTTCTTATTTGTGAAAGAGAAGTAAAACCTCATATAACTGCCATAAGAACTAGAGGAAATATACAAAAATGCCTCGCACATCCTAACAGCTGTTAAAGATTCCTATCATCCATTGACAGCTATCAGAAAGAGAAGGGGGCACCAGACAAATTTAGGTCAAGGGGCTGCTCAATGAGCCTCATTTTCCCACCTGTGAGTTTCAGTGATGTCCAACCTCTTTCAGGGATTTTTATCACATGCCCCTTTATTTAATAGTACCTGCCTATATTCAGCTATGCCAGCTCCCTTTTCTTCACCCACTTCAACACTCTTGTAAATGGCTGCATCAAGAGGCGAGGCATGTTCCCAGGTCAAGACTAAACAATTAATAACGGCAAAGATACATTTAATAGCAACATCTCACACATATTTCCAAGACACAAATCAATATACATGAAATCTCACCAGTTGAGGAAAAGGATGACCCTGAAGCTCCTTCCATATAGAGGCTTTGTAACCTTTAGTCTTTTACCAAATGCAAATATGCTCCAATGTGAGAAATGCCCAGGGGTGTGCTGGTAACTGCTTAATAACTAGCTCTCCAGATGGTAGGAGGGGCTAATTTGTGGATTTGCCCACTTCTGTGGGTGGGGTTAATTCTTCTACCATGGTTCCTCCTACAACTCAACACCCAAATTCCTTAATTTCTTGATCGACTGATTGAGTCACTCAATAAGCATTTAGAGACCCTAAAATATACATAGCCCTGTGCCAAGTTCTGAGGATATGAGGATGACTATACATGAGTCCTACCCTCAAGGACCTTACAGGCCAGTGAGGGAAATACAATATATACAAGAAAGAAATATAAAAAACAAAGAAAACATGAGGGATGTATAACCTCTCAAAACAGGGAAAAGCTCTAATTGATAGCAGGCAGTACAATAAAAGGTCAAGTATTATTTATCTCAAGAATTCTTAGTATTGCCTATGCTTTCCACTTTGCAAATTTCAAAAATTCTGAGTTTCTTTTACCAGAGTTAACTAATATGCATGTATGTATGTGTGTATACATACATGCGTGTATCTGAATATCAGAGTTTCTCAGTCTCAGCACTACTGACATTTTAGGCTGGATAGTTTTGTGTTGTGCAGGGGCTGTCCCTACGCTTTGCGCAGGATGTTGAGCAGCATCTAAACACCAAGAGGCTGGCAGAGGCCAGTAGCACATACACCCCCTACCTCCAAGTTGTGACAACCAGAAATGTCTCTAGACATTGCCAAAGGTCCCCCCGGGGGCAGTATCGCCCACTATTGTAGATGCATGCATGTAGGTATGTATGTATGCACAGGTGCATAGGTGGGGGATATACAGGGATGGAGTATAAATACGGATCTATGGATATGGACCTCTGTGTGTATATGAATGAATGAGCTAGACAGCCAATTAGAGATAACTTTTATAATAATTTCTCTATTAGATTTTAAACATAGTCATTCATTTATTGTGTGCTTACTATGTATCAGGTGCTAATACAGGCCACAGAAGGGGGGAGGGGCACCTGACAAAAACTGCTACTGTCATGGAGCTTTCATTCAGGGCAGAGACAGACAATAAACAAAATAAACACACTAATTACATAGTATGTTAGAAAGTGAGAGAGTGAAAGAAAAATCAAGCAGGGAAAGGGTTAGAGGGTCTGAGATGAGTAGCATGAAGGATGTGTTGCAATTGTAAATTCCCAGGACTTACACATGCCAGGCAAAATGCTTAGGCGCAGATTTTCAGATCAGGTGCTTGTAGGTAACTTCTTGAGCACAGAATCTGAAAACCAGTCTAAATTTTATTAGATTTAATGTTATTAAGAGAGGAAATGCACTCATTTTGATTCATAACCAGCAAGGGAGTAGAATCCTACCAAATCCATGGGGGGGCTGTCACACTACCCCGCCACTTCCTCACTCCTCTTCTCTGCCCTGCCCTAGAGTCTCCTAAACCTCATTCACTCGGAAAAGCTCCCATTCCCTGAAGTAAGAACCGGCAGGCAAAACCATCAGAGATTATCTAACCACTAAGGTTCCTTTCAGCATCAAAATGACATTAATGGGTTATTAATATGAATTTGGTGAATACTGCTGAAGAGAAAGGAGAGGGTGATGAGGAAAAGGAATATGAATTTTATTCTGGTAAATCTTTCTGCAGGCCTTAATTGATGTTGGAAGGCTGATTTACACTTTATTGCGCTCATGTCCTAATCCATATCATTGTGTAATTCTGTGATTCTTTTTATTAACACATTTCAATCTCCTCCTCCAAAAGCTTATTTCATCAGAAGCTCTTTTCACCCAGTTAACTATAGAGTCTACAAGTATGATACCACAGTGAACAAACACACACGCCCTGGTATAACATAATAAGAAATATATATTTGGTCTCTTCCCCTAAAACTCTTGGAATCATCCAAGTGATAAATGTTATTTTATATGCTAAAGACATGACTGGTGGATGGGGGCTCCTGGATAGCCTCAGAATGGTGGCTGGTCGCTAGGGGAACCAACCAGGTGATTAGAGGGTTGGAACTTTCAGCCTCATCCCCAGACCTTCAGGGAGGGGAGAGGGGCTGGAGGTTGAGACAATCACCAGTGGGTGATGATTTAATCGATCACGCCTATATAATGAAGGCTCGATAAAAATCTCTAAAGTACAGGTTCAGAGAGCTTCCGAGTTGGTGAACACGTGGAGGTGCTGGGGGGGGGGTGGCGTGCCTGAGAGGGCATGGAAGCTCCACACCCTTTCCCCATATGCTGCCCTATGCATCTCTTCCATCTGGCCGTTCCTGAGTTGCATTCTTTTATAATAAACCAGTGATCTAGTAAGCAAAATGTTTCTCTGAGTTCAGGGAGCTGCTCTAGTGAATCACCAAACCCAAGATGGAGGAGGGGACAGGGTTGTGGAAGCCTCCGAGTTATAGCAACTAGGTCAGAAGCACAGGTGACGGCCTGACTTGAGATCACCATACGAAGAGGCGGGGGGCCATCTTGTGGGACTGAGCCCTGAACCTGTGAGATCTGACACTAACTCCAGGCAGATAGTATCAGAATTGAATTGAATTGTAGAACACCCAGCTGGTGTCTGCAGAGAACTGGAGAATTGCTTGGTGTGGGAAAAACACCCATATGTTTGGCTAGAAGTGTCAGAAGTGTTTTCAGTAGCAGAAGTAGAAATAGTGCAGTTTTTCCTTACACCTGGAAAACATGAAGATTTTAGCAAAATAACCGAGTTTTTCTAAAGAGCTGGATTTTTGATATTCTATAGCCAATGCCTTTATGCTTTTAGCACTAGACACCATAACTACGTATTTTCAATAGTCTTCATTTATTTAAGCTAAATAATATTTTGCTTTTATAATTGGCTCCAGCTATAAAAGCTATAAGAAATACAAACCTTGGCTTCTTATGGTTATTGTTATTTTTATTATCATTGTGACCAATACCACCACTATAATCACCTACTTCTAATTACTGCTTCTATTCAATAACATAATAATGGAAGAAAGCCCAGGAGCAAGGCCAGAAAGAAACCTTTCCAATTAAGGAGTGCTCTGGCTACAAGCAGCAGTTTTCTAGATGGAGAAATATATTACAACATAATGAAAGTCCAGAATGCGGATCTTCTGAAGAAAATAAGTCTTGAGAATGTGAGGTTGCTATGTGCTGGCATATCAAATCATGAACTAATTCTCCAAACAATTTTAACACAACAGATTTAAGTAAAATGGTTACTCCTTTTTCAAAAACTAAGGTGATGGATGATAGGGTTATGGGTAACTATAATTTTCTTTTTATTTTTCCCCATATTCATCAAGGTTTTAGATTTAAGACTGCCTTATTTCATCAGTAAAACTAGAATATTACCCCCAAAAGTACCGAGATTCGGAACTATTCACTGAACTTAATGCTTAACGTGCGAATTTCAAAGTTCACTTATTCAGAAGGACCACAAACTTTCATGACAAGTAATTTTTAACTCTAATGGCTGTTCTTTATTCAACATTATCTCTGAAGTAACTGCCAAAATGAAAACTCTGTTTCTTGCCTGTGCAGAAACTAAGGTGAGAAAGAAAGGAATCAGGTCTAAAAAGATGATGATTCTTAGTCAGAATACAAATTCTGGATACATGACAAGAACAGAGTATCATTCAATCAATTCACGATATCACTTCCACCAGTCAGGACTGCAACTGGCTGTAGAGAAGAAGAAACCTGGCTGCCATCACTTGACCAGAAATAACTTATCTTCCTGCCATTACAAGTAGTCCAGAAGTAGACAGACGAGAGTTGGCACAATGGCCCTAAAGGTCCCAGCTTCTTCCCTCCATGACCAGTTTCAACTCTGCTTGTACAGAGAGAAGAAGCTAAGGCCAAGAAACTGCGGTCTCTGGCTTCTTCAGAACACGAGCATGTCTAAGGGAAGGTGCTGAGAACTGCACTAGCAGAAAAGGACAAAAGCCAACAGGCTGTTCCACAAGAAGCATGCAACCTTATTTTGGTATTCAAAAAAAAGGAAAGAGAAAAGAAAAATCCGTTGATGTTACCCTCAACAAAATAACTAAAATTTTCTGAGCTAAATGTCATTTCAATGTTAAGTGACCGCTGCAAAGGCCTTAGACAACATAATCAATTTTCAATATGGTGTAATGGTTAAGGGAGAAACTAGGGAGCTGGACCGCTTATGCTCAAATCAACTCTACCTCTTACTAACGCCAGGACCTTAGGAAAGTTCTTAACTTCACTAAGACTTGTTTTGCTCACATATACAGTGGGGACAACAATGTCCCTACTGCACAGGATTAATGTTAGGACCAAACGAGATATCACATATAAAAAGAGCACACTGCCTACACACACCTGAAGTGTGCAACAAATTCAGCCATGATTATCTTTATCATTACGACCATCATCATCATCACCACACCTCGCCACAGTTCAGCAAACATCCAATTAACTGCTTGACCATAACAACTGAAGTCTTTCTGCCTTGTGGCTCCAGAGTCATAGAAAGAAAAGGAACATATGGAGAAAAATCGAAAAGCCTCCAACAAGGTTTTCTTATCTACTAGAACTTGGGCAATTTAAAACGTATCCTTTTCTTCCAATTGTTCCTCACGAATATTTAGCAAGGAGCTGATGAAAACTGTGAATCCTCGTGCATATACATCTTCCATAGAATTGCAGAGCATTAACCAAAGCTCTGAAGTCCATCCACGGTCATGCCCTGGCTTAGGAGCATGAAGGGAGCAGACACAACCCTGAGGTACACCAACATTCTGGGGAAGGGCCATTCCTCAAATTTACTAACTAAACTTAAATGGCTTACAAAAATTCAAGTGCTTAAAGATGATGTTAATAACAACAACTCTGCTTAAGAAAACACAAAAGTACATAATAAATTTTAAAATTTGAAAAATAAGCTCCAGTTATCCAAAAATTCTCCTAATGTAACAAATTTCAATTCCCAATTAGGGCAAATAAAGAAGGTATTACTAGAACACCAACAGAATTTAGAGAAAAGCTAAGAGACACGGTGGCAGTGAGTCTAATTGCCTAAACACCATATGCTGAACCTAATACAGGCAAAGATGATCCTTTCAGATAAGCTGGAAAGTTAAATAGGGACAACAACTCGGTAAGAAATATGCAACCAACAGGAAACAAAACACATGACCACCCCTCAAGTTCTTGGGAGCAAGAATCCCCTTTACCAATAATTTAATAATAGCAACAAGAGAATTTGCAGAGCAAAATGAGAAAATGACAACGAAGTGATCACTACCATCTATGTTATCAAAGCTCATTCTAATGTGCGATAAAACTAGGCACCTTAAAAGGTCAACAGAAAGTATGCTAATCTTACAAGGCCTTGGAAATGGGAATATTTCTGCTCTGAAGATCGTTCGTGGACTTACCCAATTGCTCTTCTGCACTTCAATTTCTCCCAATCTATTAATGACCGTGGTCCAAGAAAACAGTCAACTCAAATGCAAATCAAAGGACTAAAATAAAAATAGCTAACATTTACTGAGCACATATTAAATGTCAA
This sequence comes from Equus asinus, assembly GCF_041296235.1. Classification (NCBI taxonomy): domain Eukaryota; kingdom Metazoa; phylum Chordata; class Mammalia; order Perissodactyla; family Equidae; genus Equus; species Equus asinus. The sequence continues at coordinate 69,698,145 of NC_091801.1, read as the reverse complement.
GTACTGCTCTAAGTAATTTGTAAGTATCTCATTTAATTCCCACAATAATACCTTTTACTAATGAGAGATCTAAGGCAAACAGACGTTCAGAACTTGCCCAAGGTCACAAAAACAGTAAGCGATGGAGCTGGGGTGAGAACCCAGCCATTCTGTATGCAGAACCCTACACTCCTACATTACACCACCCTGCCTCTATTACAACATGGGCATAACATAAGACACAAAGTCATCTGGATGTCTTCTTTGGAAAAATGTCTATTCAGATCCTCTGCCCATTTTTTAATCAGGTTGTTTTCTTGTTGTTGAGTTGTATGAGTTCTTTATATTTTTTGGATATTAACCCCTTATTGGATATATGATTTGCACGTATCTGCCCCCATTCGGTAGGTTGTCTTCTCGTTTTGTTGATGGTTTCTTTGCTGTGCAGAAGTTTTTTAGTTTGACGATAGATGGAAACTACACTTTTGGTGGTGAGCACACGGTAGTATATACAGATTTGAATTATGATGTTGTACACCTGAAACCTATATAATGTTATAAACCAATGTTACCTCAAAAGAAAAAAGATACAAGGCACACAAATCAAATTCTCTTCACCTCAACCATATTATCTAGTTGAACTTATTTTTTCACCTGAGCTACTAAAATTATCTCCTCATTAGCCACTTGAGGTGTCTGCTTCCTCCAAAGCATCCTCAGTATTGCCATGAGGGTTATCCTTCAGAAAGTGGATCTTGCCATGCTCCTCCTCTACTTTGAAGTCTCCAATGATAAAGTCCTAACTCCTTGGCAAAGCAGCACCTTTTAGGCATTCAATGCTCACTTAATGATAACGTGTACCTCTTACTTTCCAGCTAGACTGTAAACAACTTGAAGGAAGAAACCTTTATAGTTTTGGCTAACATGTTTAATGAATTACTGATTTAGCTGGGCTCAAACCTAAAGCCTTGAACAGACTGCTAAACTCTTCTATCTTTGTCCCCCTCTTCACATCACAGGTCCTTTTTCTGCGCTCTGACTGTTAAATTTACTAACTGCTCGCTATTGTTTATGATAGCTATTGAATAAACACTATACTGAGAATACTTTGTATATATTGTTTAATCCCAACAACCTTATGAAGTGGGCATTTTTATCCCTATTTCACAGATAAGGAATTAGAAGTTCAAGGAAGTTACCTAACTTTGAGCAAGTTACAGAACGAAGGATGGAGCTGGGACTGGAGTCTGTATCAGGCTGTAATTAAGTACAGTAATGATATTGGCTCTGTTTCCTACAAGTCTTTCATCTATTATTACAGGCTGAGTTTCCTTCCAATTTCCTTAAATACCAGGTGTTTTTCTACCCCCTGGGTCCTTGGACAACATCTCAGTCCGTTGTCACGTTAAAACTGCTCTCCTAATGAGCTCTTGCCGAAGCACTCCAGTGGGAGGCATCCTAAGCATTCACTCCGCAGGGAGTTTGTCACGTCACCTGCCTCCTGCTCATAAACAGCCCAATTCAGCTTCATAACAATTGGTTCTCAGAGTGCGGTCCCCGAGACCCTTTCAAGGTGCAGAGGGTCAAAACTATTTTCATAATAATTGTAAGATGCTTCCTTGGATTCTTCTAGTGGTTTTTGTTCTTTCAGTGTTGGACATTTGTAATAATGGTGTGAAAGCAATGGTGGGACAAACTGCTGCACCTTAGGAGGAAGCAAAGCAGTGGCAGTAAACTGTCGCAGCGCACCTCACTGTACTCTTCTCTGCCACACTCTCGCAGTAAAACAAATGCCAGTTTCACTTAAGAATATCCTTGATGAGGCAGCACAAGCAAATTATCAAATCTCAATCATTGAGTACACGTCTTTTCATACTATATGATGAAACAGTAAATATTCATAAAACACTTGTGCTGCGCACCAAAGAATGATGGTTGTCTCAGGGAAAAGCCTTGTGTAATTGCTTGAGTTGGAGGTTGGACTAGCTGCTTTTTTCATGGAACACACTTTCGAATGGAAAGAATGACTAACAGACAAACTACAGCTATTCCGATTTGGGTATCTGGCAGACATTTTCTTGAAAATAAATGAAGTGGGACTGTCATTTCAAAGACAACAACTAACAGTATTTACTGCTAATGGTAACATGAGAGTTTTAAAGAAGAAATCGTAATTGTGAAGAGTTTGTGTTCACCATAATAGGTTCGAGAGTTTACATGACTTTTCTGATGAGATCAGTGGTGATAGTAATTATTTGCAGCCTTGTAACACTTTTTCTGTTTTCCCACTGTTCTGGTATTTTAATATGTTACTCTTCCCCATTAAGACTGTAAGGTTTATGAAGGCAGGAAGTACTTAATACTTGTTTGTGTCCTCTTTAAAACCTAGAACTGAATTACACAAAGAATAATCATGGGGTAAATATCTGTTGACTACCTTGTTATTCCAACTCCTGATATTAGTTAAAATGTGTGTGTGTATGTAGCATATCTGTATCAAACTAAGTTCATAACTATCCCAGACTCCCAGTGACTCTCTGTCAGGGTTCTTTAGTTCACTTTTTCTTCAAATAACTTACTCAAATTTTTTCTTAAATTAGCTTTCTTTGACAAATGCAAAACCAAGTTATTTGCTGCAAAATCAATCCAAATAATCAAAATAAACAATTCATTCTTTTAACAAACATTTAATGACCATATATAGCTCAAAAGCAGGAGTTGACAAACTACGGCCTGTGGGCCAAATCCAGCACACCATCTAGTTTTATAAATAAAGTTTTATTGGAGCACAGCCATGTCCGTTCATTTACGTATTGTCTATGGTGGCTTTTCCACCATAGCAGCAGAGTTGTGCCAGAGTAGTTGTGAAAGAGACCACATGGCCCACAAAACTGAAAATACTTGCTATCTAATCCCTTATAGAAAAACTTTGCTGACCCCTATCTTAGAGCATGAATCTCTCAAAAAATGCTTACATTTCTTTTTAAATTACATAGAAGATGATGTATTTTGCACCAAAATATACTTATTTTAAAAAACAAAACAAAAACAAAACAACAACAACAAAAAGAATTCTGTCACTAAAACACTCAAGAACCTTCAAAGAAAATCCTGAAGAAACTGAAATAATCCCCCAGGAGGTTCACGTTCGAGCTCTTCTGTTCAAGATTTCATTATGACCTTTATCCAGGGTTACCTACCAAAGTAAAATATCTATTACCACCAAAAATATACTACGAATCAGGCTGGGCAAGGTTAAGACATCTAGAGGCCATCCAGTAAAAGATAATGGGTGACTTCTGCTGCTGGTCATGAATGAATACCGGTATGGAACTGGCCTTGCTGCCATGAACAACAAGAGAGCTGGACAAAATGCGAAACGACTGCTTTCAGACAGCAGGACAATAGGCAGAGCAGAACTGTGATTCTGCAAAAAGGAAACAACAAGATAAGTCCTGCAATTGCCCTCCTCCCTGTGCAAGGGAGGAGGATCCAAGCAGAGCACAGCAGTCTTGAAGGATTGAGGCGACAGAGACTGGAGTTCAGAGAGGCTGAGGCAGCGAGGGTTTGCAAGTCAGAGCACTGGGAGGGAGCTATGCAGAGAAAGCACTCCGGGAATCCACACAGGGATCCCCTCTAGTCTGATGGTGAATCAGCTGCTGAGGAACAACTGCTGGGAGCTGTAAAGTGAACAATTCTCATTATTCACACAGGACTAGAAGACATTCAAATTCCATCCAGCAGAGAAGTGCTCTCTCACCGGACCCTCAGGGCAATCAACAGAGACTCCAGAAGGGCCAAGCTTTGTAACAAGGCTAAATTAGCCCGAAAGTAAAGCTACACCAGACCTGCCCTAACAAAGCTTAACAACAAGCCTGGAAAGGAATGGGCCTAATCCACAAATTACTTAGCTGCCTGCTAAAACAAACGTCAACACTCTTCAAAGGAAGAGGACAAAATCCAAAAACTCAACAACATAATACACACAATGTCCATGTGAAGAAGCAGCAATAGACAGAGAGGATGGAATTAGCAAAGATATTAAAACAGCTATTATAAATATGCTTCATATACTCAAGAATACAGAGAAAAACAGCATAATAAAGAGAGAACTAGAAGACAGAAATAAGATTCCATTTAATTCTTTTTTATGTTTTCTAGAGCTGAAAAATACAATATCTGAAATTAAAAATTTACTGGATAGACTTAACAGCAGATTAGACACTGGAGAAGATAAGACTAATGAACTTGAAGACAGAGCAATAGAAACTATTCAAACAGAAGCCAGAAAAAAAAGACTGGAAAAAAACCACCTGAGCTCTCAGTGACTTAAAGGACAACGTTAAGCAGTCTAACGTACATATAACTGGTGCCCCAGAAGCAGAAGAGAAGGAAAAGACAGGAAAAGTATTTGATGAAATAGTAGCAGAAATTTTTTCAAATTTGATCAAAACTATAAGCCCACAAATCAACAAAGCTCAAAGAACACCAGACAGAATAAACAAAGAAAATCACACCACGGCACATTACAGATTGCTGAAAACCAATGATACTAAAAAGAAAAAGAGATTACGTTGCTCCCCTACCTCCATATGTAAAATAAAATAAAAATAATTCTAATCCAAAGTAAGCAAATAACATCTTTCCAGCTCTGATCAAAAAATTTTGGTCAAGTTCATCAAAGCCAAACTTTTGTCATTTTTGTAAGGGCCTTCCTTTGCCAGCGACCCTAGTCTAAGCTTAGTCTGTCTATTGGATAATCAAGCATGAACAAAATAAAGTTAAATTACTGGAAAATAACTTTATCATCATGCATTTATGTACTGTACAGTTCACAAATGTCTCATACTTTTGATTGTATGCTCCTTAAGGTCAGGACCTTCACATTTAGCCTGTAAATCTCTAGTGTGGTTTCTAGCAGCACTTAAGTGTTTGAACACACATGAATGAGTCAATCTCTTTTCATCCCCAGTACATCACAATGTGGTATGTAGAACAAGGTGAGAAAACAGATGCCCAGAGGGATTAAATGATTGCTCCAAGGATATTCACAAGGTGAGCAGTATCTCACATCCTAGAGTAATGCCACCACACAGGATTACCTCAAAATAGATACAAAAGAAATAAGTTTTGATTATTACTTACTCTGAGTTTCCACAAGGTCCAAAGCAACATTAGAAGCTGTTTCCATTCCAGAACTAATGTAGGATTGGAAGTTCTTCAAGGAGGAGAGAGCAGATTCTACACCACTGAAGGATATAAAACCAGTTGAACCTGAACTGGAACCGGAACGCCCTGGCATCTTGAAATTATTACCTAAGTTTTCAAGCACAGTGAAATAAGATTTATGAGTCAGAATAATAACTGCATGGGAAAATAAAACTGCTGTAAACATCCATATGAATGTATGCAATATCCCACACATGCCACACTGTTAGCTACATTCTATATCCCTTGAGAGGATACTAAAGCATTGTGCCATCATCTGGACCACCAAACACAGATGCACTCAACAGATGGGGAAGGTAAGTGTCTTCATTTTTTAAAGGAGGGAGAATACCCTCTTCCAAAAGATTTCTTGATCCCCTAAGAATTCAACAACAGCACAGTTCTTAAAACATAAATGTGTTAAAAAAAAGTAGACCACTCATATGATGCATTTTTCTAAAAAATGAAAATAGTAACAATAAGATAGTAAAATAAGGGAGGATTCTGAAAACCTGTAATTTTCAATTTATCTAACATATATGCATATTGAATTCAGAAAACTAAAAAATATTTATTCCTGACAATTCCTCTGGGTTCTAAGAGATTTACAGATTTGGTGAGATCCCAGTTTCTGTTTCAGTAAAAGCAGAATTTCTCTATAAACTCGTATCTTCTGGTATCTGATCCACTATAACAGTTTCAGTTCTTATCTTCATATTAAACACTCCCTAATCTATATCTTCAACCACCAATTCTTTAAGCTTTGGACGACTTATGGAAAGCTGTCTACAAAAAAGACGTCTTTGCTTAATTCAGAAACCACCTGAAATTCAATCCACTGAAACCAACTAGAAAAGTGGAGAGAATTTATACAAGCTTATAGGGATGGGAAGGCTGTATGGTAGCAGAAAGAAGGTATTAGACACAGCATGAATTCAGGCTCTGCCACTTTACCACTGAGTGACCATGGGCTGATTGCTTAGACCTCTCTGAACCTCAGGTTTACTGTCTCTAAAACGGGAAGGACTATCACAGTGTGGTCTAACACACAGTACACAATTAATTAGCATTAGGACTTGCCCTCCTGCCCTTCCTTTCTTACATGGGAAACTGTCTAGTATCTCTGGCATTTCCATCCTCTCTGTTGCCACCCACTTTTATCTCACACCTGGACAACTATGGTAGTTTCTCAATTATCGGTCCTTTTTAATTAGAGTCATTCATTTATTCAACAAATAGGTATTGAGTGCCTTACCATGTCAATCATTAGACTCACTAAAAAAGACACAGGGTAGGGCCAGCCCCATGGCCGAGTGGTTAACTTGATGCGCTCCGCCTTGGTGGCCCAGGGCTTTGCTGATTTGGACCCTGGGCATGGACCTATTACTGCTCAACAGGCCATGCTGAGGCAGCGTCCCACATAGCACAACCAGAAGGACCTACAACTAGAATATACAGCTATGTACTGGGGGGCTTTGGGGAAAAGAAGAAAAATGGAAAGGAAAAAAAAAAGATTGGCAACAGATGTTAGCTCAGGTGCCAATCTTTAAAAAAAAAAAAAAAAAAAAGGCACAGGGCACACAAAGGGAAGGGCACAGAAAAGATGTCCACGATGCTGATTTCTATTTTTGAGGTGCCAGTCTATTACAGACAAACAGCCACAATACACTCTTCTTCAATTCAAATCATTCAGTTGACAAACGTTCAGTAAGTATGTCTTGGAGCATAATGTAGAGGATCTTAAGTACAGAATCAGTCCAGCTGGATCTGCGGGGGGTGGGAGAGAAGGGTCAATGGGACTTTTAGCTTTATCTGTTTTTTAAAATTTACCTTAAAAATCAGGAACTGAAACAAACATGGCAAAATGCTACAGATGTTAAAATTGGGATGATGGAACAAGATTCCCATTATGTTATTTACTGGGACTTTCTGTGATGTTAAACTTCCACCCCAAAAGTGAGGGAAAAAAAATATGACTACAAATACAAATGAGAAACCAATGATGACTTTTAAACATTTGCATTTTGGCGAAAGAGAGTGTTTATTTACAATCTCATTTTATTACACCAAACAAGCTGAAACAGTTTACACAACATAAATACAAACATACGCAATAAGATGGGAGATAAATAAATGCAGAGAAATCAGGATCAAAAAACAAATTAAAGGGGAAACCAAGTACAGAAGAAAATCTTTACTATAAGTGTAACACAAATTTGGCTATGAGCTTCCTGACAATCAAAGCAAAAAGTGAAAGCTACAGAATCTTCTTTCTCCATAAAGAAAAAGTACACCAGGAACTCAGGAAAAATACTCATTGCCATGGCAATCAAGGCAGTGTCGATCATCATATATAAGATGATAAAACTCATACTGAAAAATATCCTCAATAATATCCATACAATAAATGCAACAGTAAGCTTCGTAGGACTGCTTCTTAGACCATTCCTCAGAGAAGCTAAAGACAGGACATTTGTGGCAGATACCAGGTCAGTGCCCATCAAACCCATTTCCTCTTCAACCTGGTTATACAGCTAGACCACAGTTCAGAGCCTTCCCTGCAGTAAGCTGTGGCATACGACTGAATTCAAGACGATGAAATATGAGCCATTTCCAGATCCAGTCCCTAGAAACTACACACTCGTTCCCATTTGATAGCTTGAAATAGGCAAGCACAGTGACCTCTCACACAGTTTAGATGCTCTAAACTGAAGCTGGAGAATCACTGGAATCCTACATCACTACCTGGCAGAAAACTGCCCACCAATCAGGCTCCACGCATTAAAGAAATAAAAACTTCAATTGTGCAAAGCCACTTAGATTTGGAGGTTTACCTGTTACAGCACTCAAAAAAACATAGTCCTTCAAGGATCAAATCATACGGTTCAAGCACTCAGTTTTCTAGTCAGTCTTGATTCTAGTTTAAGTCTAAACTGCATAGAGCGGCACTGTCCAGGAGAACTTTCTGCCATGATAAAAACGTTCTATAATCTGCATTGTCTAATATGGAAGCCACTAGGCACACGTGGCTATCGATTACCCAAAATGTGGTTATCGTGACTGAGGAATTGAGTTTTAAATTTTATTTAATGTTAACCCATTTAAATCTAAATAGCCACATGTGCCTACTGGCTACTGCATTGGACAGCATGATTCTAGAGACACAATTATCGAAGTAAACTATATATATGAGCCATGGGGTAAGCAAGAAGGGGCAAAGTCACAGTATAAACAGGACGTATCTTCCTGGAATATCAATTTTACTTAAAGATAACACGAACCACGTTTAAATGAAAACAAACATTAGCTACATTATGAGTAAGTTGTGGAGACAATATAGAGTAGGGTTTAAACTACCGGACTACCCAAGTTGAAAGCCTGATTTGGCCACTTAAGTAGCTGAATGACTTTAGGCAAATTATTTAACCTCTCAATGCTTCACTTCTCCCTTCTGTAAAATGAGGATGATGCCCTGCCTAACTCAAGGACTACTACCAGGATTGAATGAGTTAATACACATATATAACAAAACATGAAGAATAATGCCCAGCACATAAATCCTAAAAATAAGAGCAAATATCACCATCAACTTTGTCACTGTAATACTGTGAGTAGCAATACAGAGTAGTGCTTAAGAGAACGGACACTAGACACACAGGCCTAAAAATTCCATCCTCTCCATGCCACTTAAAACTGCATGGCCCTGCTTAAGTTGCTTAACTTCTCCACCTGCAGTTTGCTCCTGGGTAATATGGAGATGATAATATTTATCTCAGAGCATTATTGGAAGGATAAATTAAATTGTGTAGTTTTCTCAAACTTGTCTGATCTTAAGAATCGGTTGAAATACTTACTAAAAATACAGATTTATGGGTATTATCTCAGACCTACTGAATCATAGACTCTAATGGACACTCTGAGGAAACTGTATTTTTATGAAGCACCCCAGATGATTTTAGGATCAAACAAGTATGGAGAACACTGAAATAATTGTGTCCCCCCAAAATTCATCTGTTGAGGTCCCTAACCCCCAATGTGATGGTATTTGCAAACGGGGCCTTTCGGGGATAGTCAGATTTAGATGAGGTTATGAGGATGGAGCCCTCATAATGGGATTGGTCTCCTGATCAGAAGAGAAAGAGTCACAAGAGCTCTCTTTCCACCATCGGACAGAGCAAGAAGGCAGCCATCTACAAACCAGAAAGAGAACCCTCACCAGCTTTCAACCATACCAGCACCTTGCTCTCAGACTTCTAGTCTCCAAAACTATGAGAAATAAATTTCTGTTTAAGCCACCAGTCTATGGTATTTATTTAATAGCAGCCCAAGCTGACTAAGACACAATGTATATAAGGATTAATACAATCCCAGATAAATGGAAAGTGTCTACCACATGGTACCTATCCCGATTATTTGAATTCATAATTCACATTACTCCAATGAAACTTAACACTTGCAGAGAGCTAGGGAAAACGTGGTCCTTCCCTTCTGTAATTCTGGAGCATTTCAAGGGAAAAGGTTCAGGTGAAAAGCAAAGAGAATGTATCGGGCAGAAAGATGGACACACTTTTCCCTATTTCTCCCACAAAGTATAGCTAAGTACATAAGTCACAGGACAGCCCCCACAACAAAGAATTATCTGGTCTGAAATGTCAATAGTGGAGTGGTTGAGAAACCCGAGTTTAAATCAACCTCCTCTTGGAGCCCTCCCAGGTAGCAATGATCGCGTTGTTCCCTGTACCTATTGTCTCCAAGAAAGTTTAAAACAAGGTTATGCATTTCTTGAGTTTGTCCCTAGCATATTATTTTGCCTCCCCTAACAGGCCTTGCCTTAGGCCATCTAAGCTACTGTAATAAAATACCACAAATTAGGTGGCTTATAAACAACGGAAATTTATTTCTCACATTCTGAAGACTAGAAGTCCAAGATAAATGCAGCAGCATGGTGGAGTTTTGGTGAAGGGCCTCTTCCTGGCCCCCACTTCGGCTCTGTCTTCACATGATAGAAGGGGTAAGGGATCTCTGCAGAGTCTCTTTTATAAGGGCACTAACCCCATTCATGAGAGCTCCACCCTCATGACCTAGGCACCTCCCAAAGGCCCCACCTCCTAATACCACCACACTGGCATTAGGATTTCAACATATGAATTGAAGGCATACAAACATTTAGACCGCGGCAGGTCTGTAAGATTCTCTGTAGGCAGGACCAACTATTGGCTAATACCAAAATACTTCTCCACTGTTCCTTCCTCTCATCTTTCTGTACAGCACAGTGGTAGGCAGAGAGCAAACAATTTATAGACTCTATGATGACCTTCCTTAAATCCATAGCAGCTCGTACAAGTTTAGCCAGAGCTGTATCTCCCTTTTCAAGATGCAAGAATACATCTTTCTTTATGAAGCCTTCCCTTATCCATACAAGCAATTGCTTGTTCCCTCCCTCATGCTACCACTATTCCTCTCTCTCTCTCACGTACACACTTCCATTATAAAACTCAATAGAATTCATCACAACTATTTGCTCACATGTCTGCCACTCCTTCACTCTGGGAGCGACTTAAACTAGAACTCTGACATACTCTACAGCACATAAAACAGCTCCTCACACAAAACAGACGATCAATAAAGCCCTGGCCAGAGTTACAACAGTAACAACCACCACCATTTCTAGGTCCCCCACGGTGGGCCATAACTGGTGCCCCAGAGCTTCCATCTCATTGTCGCTAATCCTCACAGTCATTTACACACGAGAAAAGGAACCTGAGGCCCAAAGAGTTTATTTAAACGACAAGCCCAAGGCCCTGCTTTTAAAGACAGTCCAAACCAGATTTATTTGGATCAAGAATTCGTGATCTTTTCCCCACACCTTTAGGGCTGAAGGATGAGGACACGGCGTCTCGGAGAGGGAGGTAAACTGCACCAGCCTCACTGCTGTGGTGTGAAAAGAACCAGGACCGTAAGCTCGACAGACTCCAGCTTAGGGCACCCGCGGAGCGCCCGAGACGGAGACGACACCTCCCGCCACCCTCCCCATCGCCATGCCCGGCCTCTGCCTTACCTGGAGGCCAGACCTTGCTCCGTTCGGCTGCACCCTGATCGCCCACACTGAGACCCCCACTCCTCGCTTAACTTCCTGCCCCTGTCGCTGAAACTGCGAGCGCGGGCTCTGACGTCATCAGCCGTTGCCCGCGAGAGGTCACATGACGCCCCGCCCTGCTCTCCGCCCCTTTGGTCATGTGACGGCCGGGGGAGCCAGGGGCGGAAGCCGGGTTCTGGCCGGCTCACGATCCCGGGCTGGAGGTAGAAGGAGAGCCCTGCGGAGCGGGAAGGGTGGGGTCTCTGGGGCTGACCCCGCGCGCGATCGCCGGCCTTGCGCTTGCGCCCTGGCGCGGCCCGGGTGACAGGTGAGTCCGGGCGGGGTGCGCTCGCCCACTCCTTTCACATCACTCTCCCCTCCCCCGTCCCGGGGCTGGGCCGCGCTGGCCCCGCGGGCATCTGCCGCTTGGGGTGGGGTCTGGACGGGGGAGCCTGGCAGGGAGGACTGAGGGACTTCTGGGGCTGGGGCTGCAGTCCAGGCTCTTCATCTCCACTTAGATGGAAATAATTTTCCACGCCACTTTGGCGCTTTAGGAAGGCATGTTCAGATGCTTGGCCCGCATCTGATCCTTCCAAGTCTCCAGGAGCAATGCTGTGTGGACCTTCGTGTTCCTCCGTTTACTCTCGAGAAAACGGAGTGGTTAGTGAGCGCTTTTACATTCTGACGGAGCTGGGTTTTCATTCGAGTTCTGCCGTGGGCTTTGAGTTTGAGGAAGTCATTGCTCTTCTCTGCACCTTAATTCCCTCACCTTTGACGTGCTGGTGCCAAAGTCCTTTGCATTTCGAAAAAATGTTCTGAGGGTCCTGATTTGACTATGGTCTCATAGTAAAAAGAAAAAAAAAACACCTCACAGAGCCCATAAGGGAACAGGGTCTCCTGATTCCAAGTGCACGGAGCTCCCTCCCATAGAGGTGATGGGGGTGAGAGTGGGTGGGAGAGGTTTTACTGCCTCTGCCCCCAACGAGGAACACCTTCCGGTTTTCCTTGTCTTTCCCAGGATTCATGAATCAGATTATAGTGACTCATTTCAGAACTTTTCTGGAAGAGAGATGCTGGTCACTTTTATCTTGATCAACAATCATTATATTTTGTTCCTGCTAATGGATTTGTGGAGGCCAGTGCTTCCTTCTTTATGGAACTGAGGTTTTATGAAAGGATAAAAATAGACCCATCTTCTTCTGACGTCTGAGTCGGGTAAACAGTGGTTTGTCCCAGGACAACTTATTTCCTTCCGAATTTGGTTCTGTACTCATTGGGTAATTGGTGTAATGGTGCCATGCTTCATTCTTGAAAGCATATTGTCCTTGGTCCAGGATTACTTTCCAAACTGAAAACCACAATTCCATACCAAATTCTTGAAAATAAAGATATGGCCGCTTTTCTGGATGCCTTGTAAAAGAAAATTAGGAAATTGAGGTCTCTGGCTTCATTTTATGCCAAGAAGTAATACAGCCTATATTGAAAAAATTGGTCTTTATGAATTTTCTTCATCTCTAGCACCAAGAGGACCTCTAGGAGGAAGATTTAATATAGCTTCTTCAGTGTTTATTTGCACCTCATTTTAGAGTGATTTTTTTTAAAGCTCAGCTCAGTCTTACTACCTTCTGTAAAGCCACCCACCTCTGAGATTGCAGCAACATGATTAAGCATCTTTAATGATGGTTCTTAGATTCTGTTCCTTAGGGCTAGTTTTTCTGCCAACAGTGGGGCTATTTATCAAATACTCTAGCCAAATAATATTTTGAAAGTTTCCCTCAGTGTAACTCTAGGGTAAGGATTTAAGGATTAAAATAAGAGATGGACACATCAAAGTCTTGACTTATATCATTATCGGAGATCTAAGCTTCCCTGACCTGAGCATGCAGGTGCTGAGTGTATCTGTCCGTCTGTTTGTTGCGAAAGAAGGCAGGTAACGTTGCATTGCTTTAAGCTGTTTCCTCCAGGGCCCCATTGTCTGTCCTATACTGGTATCTAAAATCTGGAAGCAGTTAGACCTGTTAATCATAGCTTGCCCTCCTCTCAGCTGAGTCTAGGGTTTCATCCTGCTGAGACCTGGGTTAGTTTGGTGGTCTTCAGAGGACCTCAGCAGGTGGCTTTTTAGCCTATTGTTTGTTATTTTTCCCCTTTTCTTCTCCCACTTTCCAAGCCAAATGAGATCAATGGAAAAAATGGAATGAAATTATCTGAAATTTAGCCTGTTAGAGATCAATGTGGCAAGCATCACAGGGAAAACTAAGAACTTGTTAATTTATGCCTTAATGTGTTTTATAGCATACCTTCATTAGAGAGAGTTCTAGACAACTGTAGTGGCTTCTCAGCCCCTGTCAGACCCAACCCCATCACCTCCCTTGACCTCTGCTTCTATCCCTTGCTCACTCTGCACCAGCCACATCAGCCACTTTGCTATTCCCTAAGTGCATCTGGCACATGTCTGCCCTGGGTCTTTGCACTTACTTGTAACCTCTGCCTGGAATGCCTTTCTCCAAGATCATTATCTACTATAAAATAGCAAACTACCCAAAAACCTAGTGGCTTAAGACAATAAACATCTATTATCTTATAGTTTCTGTGATTAGAAATCAGGGGTATAGTTTAGCTGGGTCCCTTTGGCTCAGGGTCTCTTGGGAGGTTGCAGTCAAGCTGCGAACAGGAGCTGTTGTCTTACCTGAAGACTCAACTGGGGTTTTGGGGATCCATTTTCAAGCTTACTCGAGTGGTTTTTGGCAGGCTTCTGCATCCCTTGTCACATGGGCTCCTTCACAGGGCTCTCTCACAACGAGACAACTTGCTTCCCCCAGGACAAACAAGCTAGAGAGGGTGCCCAAGCCAGAAGTCACAGTCTTTTTGCAATCTAATCTTGGAAGTGATATCTTTCACGTGTGCCATATCCTGTCCTTAGAAGGGAGTCAGTAAGGCACACTCAAGGGAAGGGGCCTACACAGGGCACGAATAAGGAGGTGGAGGTCATCGGGGGCCAGCTTAGGTCCTACTGACCACACTCAGGTGCCCCTGCTTCTTGCTCCCTCACTTCCTTCTGACCCCTGCTCAAATATAATCTTATCAGAGAGGCTTGCACAAACTACTCTGTGTACAAGAGCACACACTCCATCCCTTTGTCCTGCTTTTTCTTCACAGCAATTACCGCAGCCTGATATATAACAAGTTTGTTTCTCTCTCTCCCACTCCAAATAGCATGTGGCTTCATGAGAGCAGGATCTTTAGTTCTGTTCACTGTGTGATATCCTCAGGTCCTAAAACAGCACTCAGCACATAGTAGGCACTGGGCAAGTATTTGTTGAATAAATGAATCTGTGTCTTTAGGAATGCTTTCACCGGCAAATAATCGAAAACCCAGTTATCAGTGGGCAAACCAGAAAAACAGTTCATTGAACAAGGATTACAGAGGTAGGTAGTCCCACAGTTGAATCAGCAGATCAGTAACATCAACAAGAATTTAGATTCTTTCTGTCTTTCCACACCACAATCTGTAGGTTCTGGGCTATTTTTTTTTTCTCTTAGGCTTATCACCTAATGGTCTCAGGGTGGCTACTGCAGCTTCAGGCATGAAATGTTCGTTGAACCACATTTAAAGGCAAGAAAAAGGGATAGCCAGGCCAAAGAGAGAAATTTCTCTTCACGTGCCTTTCTCCTTCTAGCAGGAGGAAAAAAATATTTCCTAGAAGCTCTACCATAGACTTCCTCTTATATTTCATTGGTCAAAACTGAGTCACATGTCTAAGCTAGCTCCAGGGGAGGTGGGAAAGTAAGGATCTGACTATTTGGTCCTCTATAGTAAGAACGGAGGAGGAGGGTAGGAATTGTAGAGCCAACAGTTGCGGCCATCACATCGCAGTAAATTAAGACATTTCTAAATATTGAATTAATGATAGAGACTTCCAAAAGGAAAGAAGAAAACCCTTAAGGGTCACACAAAGTTTCCGGGTAATGGATAACTACACTAGGTAGTTCATAGCGTGAGTGAACTTTAAAAATAGGTGACAAACCTTGAGGAATGCTTTGCTGTGGCTGCAAAGGAAACCTTCTCCTGTCCTGAGTCTTTCTACTTTCTAGTTTTATGTACAGTGAAGTCCTCATTATTTTATCGTTCATTATTGGAGTTCCTGTAGCTAGGAGATTACATATGAAAGCATAAGTTGGCATTGACGTAAAAATTTTAGTGAGCTGACCATTTGTGAGATTGGTCGTCATTCAGATACTCCTGTCGATAAAGAAGATGTGGTATGTATACATAATGGAATACTACTCAGCCATAAGAAATGATGAAATCTGGCCATTTGTGACAACATGGGGAGAGAAGTGCAAAAAAGCTAACGAAACAATTAACACTTCAAAGATAATGACTTGAAAAACAATTGGGAGAGGACTTTCCCCATCATTTGGGGAAATGAATGATGCCTTGAAATTTTTTTGCAAAAATTACTTTTTAAAGATGATACTGTGAAAGTCCACTATGAAGTATAAAATACTGTATTACCAAAAAATCACAATTTGATGAAATCAACTTTGACTCATTCTTGATGTGTCCGTTGAATTAGTACCTAGTTGTTACAGTTTTACTCTAAATTTCATTAAGTGTAAAACTTACTTTCAGAAGTTTTAAGTATATTGTTTCAAGATACATTCCTAATTAGGACTTTTCCAGTGCGCAGTATGAAATGCTTGTCCTCACTTAGGAATCACTCTGTAGCGTTTCTCGGGCATGTATTAGCCTTGATAACAAGGACGTCCTTTACTTGACATATGAGAAAAACATTTTTAAAGCTTGTTCCCTCACCTAATTCAAGTAGATCTTAGGACATAGTTATCTTTTCCCAAAGGCGAAACAAATGACACAGTTCTGATATGGAAAATTTAATAATCAGTGCCCAATTTAGGGCATGTTGGATCCACACATGCCCAATGATTCCTTCTTCCAAGCTCAGAGATCAGCTACATCGGGTCTTTTCTCATGGAGGGAAGTAAATAAAGGGTTGAGAAAGAAGCCAAAAGTGTTAATTTAGCAAAGTTCCTCCACACGGAAAACATGGAGAGTGGCAAATAAATGCCCCCCCGCCCCATATCAGAACTCATTCTTTTTAACTTTTTTTTTTTAGTGAGTTCGGGAGAAAAATATTGTATATGTGTTTCACATGCTTCCTTAAGAAATAGAGGTTTTCTTTTTTCTTTGTTTTGGTTGCAGGTTTTTTAATGGAGCAGCCAATCTATCAGCAGACCTGCTTTCATCTAATGATTTACAGACCCCAGCTCTGAAGCCAGTTAAGCATTCCACCTGCAGGCGTGGGGTAGTTGGTCATCCTCACGATGTTGGACTTCCTGGCTGACAACAACCTTTGTGGCCAAGCCATCCTAAGGATTGTTTCCTGTGGCAATGCCATCATTGCTGAACTTTTGAGGCTCTCTGAATTTATTCCTGCTGTATTCAGGTTAAAAGACCGAGCTGATCAACAGAAATATGGAGATATCATATTTGATTTCAGCTATTTTAAGGTAATCCTCCTCTCCAGCATTTTTATGGCTGTCTTTTCTACAAAAGCATGCTTTCTCTGGGAACCATGAGACTCTGAGAGGTTAAATAATTATGGAGAGAGGGTTAAAGAGGAAACCAAATTTCATATCAGCTAACTAACTTGGAAATAATATAAAGATGTTATGTGGAGGCCCTAATACAATAGAATCAAATTAAAAAAAGATAACTTTGGTATAATATATTTCACATCAGAGTACCCCACACTTAAAAGCATGCTAATCATGATTGCAAGTCAAACTCATTTCTTTCAAAGAGATTTTATATCCAGGCTTTTGTTATCTTCATTACTTTCTGTTGCTCTGCTTTCAATTTTTGATATCCCTTTAAAGGCATAAGAACAAATTTTGAAAAGACTATTTATAAATTGTTACCAACAAGTATGCTTTTGTTGACGTTTCACATAAATGTGTTTTTCTTCTTAGGGTCCAGAGTTATGGGAAAGCAAACTGGAAGCTAAGCCAGAGCTACAGGATTTAGATGAAGAATTTCGTGAAAACAACATAGAAATTGTGACCAGATTTTATTTAGCATTTCAAAGTGTGCATAAATATATTGTAGACTTGAACAGGTATTGACTAATTTAGTAATAGCTTATTCTGATAGAAAATAGTGGAGAGGGAAAAGGGACATACTGGAACATGTACCACTTCTTGAGTTACTGCAAAATTTACGAGCTTATACTGTGCATAATTGTCTTTCCCTTCCTGTGGTGGTGGTCATCTTGAGTATTTTAGAGTGCTATTATAACTTCCTGTTCTTGTGAAGTATGATAATACTCTTGGTTTATGCTAAGTCATACGGCTCTCAGTCCTGTAGTTTGTGATCATATTCTAGTATATTTTATATGAGAAGTGAAAAAAAAGGAACTTATTTTTGTAGCACTGGTGACCATAGCCTTCCTTCTTATCCCTAACCATGCAATATTCTCTTCTTTCCAGCCCTTAAGAATTCATTACTCATTAGCTGTTAAACTAACTATTCCATATTCTTATGCCATCACTCATATTTGCAATTCATAAATCAGGACGAGGGAATATTCCTTTCACTCAGAATAACCATAAATATCAGCCTGTGCTCCTGATCACTATGAATTCCAGCTTACAAGGCTATTCTTAAGAACATGAAGGGCCACAAACTATTTGAAGGCCAGAATGTCTGCTATCTTGCTTTATCTTTTAAAAATCTTTACTTTCCTTCTTCAAAGATGTTAAAGTTTTCATTGTCAATGAATAGCTTGCTCTGGGGTTTTATTTCTAGATATCTAGATGATCTCAATGAAGGTGTTTATATTCAGCACACCTTAGAAACTGTGCTCCTGAATGAAGATGGAAAACAACTTCTGGTAAGAATAGTGACCATTTAAAAGAGAAACGCAAGAATGTCAAACTTAGCGACACTTTTTTTCCTGTAACGCACAACAAATGCATACAAGGTTGGTTGTTGTTAGTGCCGTAGAGTTGATTCCAACTCCTATCAACCTTGTGTACAGCAGAGTGGAACCCTGCCCGGTCTTTTTGCACCATCCTCTCACCTTCTGGTGCTATATCAGACAATGTTCTGCTGCTATTCATAGAGTTTTCCTCGCCAATGTTTTTAGAAGAGGGTGGCCAGGTCCTTCTTCCTGGTCTGTCTTAGTCTGGAAGCTCCGCTGAAACCTGTCCACCATGGGTGACCCTGCTGATATTTGAGATATCAAGGCATAGCTTTCAGCATCACAGAAAAACGCAGCCACCACAGTATGACAACTGACAGATGGATGGTGTGATTCTCTGACCAGGAAACAAACCCAGCTGTTGCAGTGAGAGAATCTTAACCACCAGGCCACCAGGGCTGGCTACATAGAGTACCCTTCTTTAAAGAGAAGCAAAATGAGCTGATAATTATCTTCTAGCTGGCAGGTCTATATCTGAATTTAGCACATAGTTGACTTCAAGCAGAATTACAAGTGAATAAAGATTATGTGGAGGGGCCAGCCAGGTCGCACAACAGTTAAGTTCGCCCCTTCTGCTTCCATGGCCCGGGGTTTGCCAATTGGGATCCCAGCTGCGAACATGGCACCGCATGTCAGGCCATGCTGTGGTAGGCGTGCCACATATAAAGTAGAGGAAGATGGGCACAGATGTTAGCTCAGAGCCAGTCTTCCTCAGCAAAAAGAGGAGGATTAGTGGCAGATGTTAGCTCACAGCTAATCTTCCTCAAAAAAAAAGATTGTGGAGACTAATCCTCCTTAGTGTAAGAATCCTGTCTTCTTTATCTTTTGCATCCCAAACATCTAGCCTGGTACTAGTACATAGTGATAACTTAAGAAATGTTTGTTAAATAAGTGAATGACTTTATGATGAAGAGGTATTCATAATATTGGGATTCCATTTTGGTGTCTTAAGCAAAATACCAAAAATAGGCCAACTGAAAGATAATCACTATGAATTAAAATTTATCTCGCATAAACTTTTCAAAATCCGTTCTCCACAGAAGGTGAGAGCCCTTTGGGGAAACCTTGCGTTCTCCTTGTAATATAAAGCTTTTGGGAGGAATGGGAGCAACATAATCTTTTTAACCATTTTCAGCTTTGCTCCATCAGAACGCGAACACCGAATTTGGCCGTTATCTTTTTCTCTTTGTAGTGTGAAGCGCTGTACTTGTATGGAGTTATGCTGCTGGTCATCGACCAGAAGATTGACGGAGAAGTCAGAGAGAGAATGTTGGTTTCTTACTATCGATACAGGTATCCCTGGGCTAGGACCCTCCAAAAGCACTGCTCTTGGTAAAATGCAGTGTAGGTTTCCATACTACTTTGATTGTGAACAGCAGCAGTATGATCTAGAATGCAAAAGTATTAGATTCTTATCTCTCCTGAACATAATGTAGAAATATAACAATCACTCTATATTTTATATCATCATCATAGTAGCTTGTATACCATATAATCTGTGTATTATATATAAAATAATATGCAGATTATAGATTATTAGAGAGATACAGATTATCATGTCCATGATGGTATCAGTTTTTCAAAAAAGGATTCTGAACTTTCTTGACCTTAAAGTTAAATTTGGGAATTTCGAAAGTCTAATGAATGTTCTTTTTTCTTTTTTGTTTTTTCATTTTGTTTTTGTTTTAAGTTTTCAAATATCACCCCTTGACAGATGTAAGGAAATGAAGGACTTTCTTGTTGTCATTTTCAAGTTGATGACTTTGAAAAGTTATCACTCAGGGTCAGGTTGAAAGTGAATTCTCACCCATATTTATATAGAGACAAAGATAAAACAAACAACAGCACACGTCACAATCGTGTATTACGTATGTCTGTACAGGGCTATGACTCTCCAAGAAGCAGAGTCTCTTTTTTTTTGGAAGTATAATTGACATACAGTATCCTTTTAGTTTCAAGTGTACATCATAGCAATTTGATATTTATTTAAAGTAAGGTCTTAAAAAACAGAATCCACCTTAACTAACTCTCTAATTCTAGTACCTAGCACATAGGTTTCAATTTGTTGAATTAATGAGTCAAAGTGGATATGAGATCAGTGTCAGAAATCATCAAGATTCAGGGAAGGTACAGTCAGTAAACAGGAGTCAATTCGGAGCTTTGGCTAAAGATGTGAGGACTAGAATTAACGTTTTCAAGCTTACAAATTAAGACAAAATAAATAGGGCAAACAGGCAGATCCTCAACAGAGAGGGGATTGCTGGGGACATTATGTTTTCACTGACACCTGGTACTGCTGTCTCCTCAGCAGTAAATTAATCTAAGGCTCCTCAACTAGCCTGTTTCCTTTCAGCTTTATCAGGATGTGAGGAGAGTGTCCACCAGCAGGCATCATTCATTCACATCACTTTGACCACGAGCTGTTTTAACATCCATGTTTTTAAAAACGAACTTTGCATGGCCTTGCCTATATGTCTGAAGGTACCTGGGAAAACAAAAACAATAATAACATAAAGAAGATAAAAAGTATGCTTATAAAGCCCAGCCTTGACAATCAAGCTTTGTCCCTTTGTCAAGCCCAGCTTTGACAATAGCTAATTCATTAGAAGTGAGAATCCATTATTGCAGTGACACTGAAGTGTTACAAGTCAGGATTGTGGTAAAGGAGATTCTTACATCAAATAGGAGGTCATCTTCAAGTCTAAGATACTTTGAGTCTCTTTGAGAGATTACTAATTCAGACCACCCTGAAAATCACAAATGTTTTGATGAAATCTCTGTAGAAGGTGACACCTTGCCAAGAAAAACCAGTTGGTATATATCCCACTTTAAGTTGACATGAGTTTTTTAAGTTATTATTTAATTTATGAAACAGTGCAGGTTCACATTCTTTATCCACAATTCGGAAATCCAAACAGCTCTGAAAAAACTATATGCATATACGCACATGCACATATGCACACAAGAGTAACTCCTTTGGCAGCAAAACCAGGTCTGCCCTGAAGTCATTTGAAGTCAAAACCTGATCAGAGCAGACATGAAACTGTAGATGGTCTTTATTTATCTCTCTTGTGTCAATATTCATACATTTTACTGCAGAAATATTAACATGTGTTGATCATGGAATGCTAACTGAGACCCTGCTCGAGTATTTTTCATATATGACTGATGCATCATATTACTTTCTTATATTTGAAAAAATGGTGCATTCTGAAACAAACCCAGCCTCAAGGATTTTGGAAAAGGGATTGTGGACCTTTATGTAAAACTGTACATACATATAAGAACCCATCTTATAAGTTTGCCATATTATAAGAAGCTTTTTAAAAATGTTATTTTGAATCTTAAGGATATAGACTGACCCACAGTCATATCTAAAACTATATAAAGTCAAGTCACAATGAAATTCCTCTGCTGTGTTGGACTTTTGAGTTTCTAATATGTGTGAATTGTTTGGTCCTTTATTTCCATTTTGAACATGGCTCAGTGCTGCCCGATCCTCTGCTGATTCAAATATGGATGATATTTGTAAGCTGCTTCGAAGTACAGGTTATTCCAGCCAACCAGGAGCCAAAAGACCACCCAACTATCCCGAGAGTTATTTCCAGAGAGTGCCTATCAACGAATCCTTCATCAACATGGTTATTGGTCGACTAAGATCTGATGATATTTACAACCAGGTGGGGACTAAATCTATCAAGATTTTAGTGGTTTAAGAGACTGATTTCACTTTCCCCCTCAATTACTCCTTCCCTCCCGTCTTCCTCAAAAGAGTGAAAGCAGCTAAAAACTATTTAAAACCTTTTGAGCTGTGCTACGGGATGGTGATGAAAGAGGGATATTAATTTGGGCAGGATTAGAGGTTTCAGGGAGGAGATGGGATCGGAGCTATATTTGGAAAGAAGATGCTTTCTTTTAGTCATTCATTTAAGAAATAGTTATCAAGTATGTGTTAGGTACCCGTCCATGGGCTAGGTGCTGGGGATCCATGCTGATGAAGGCAGCCCACAGTTCCTGCCCTTAATGAGCTTGTAGCTGAGGAAAGAAGGCAGACAATTAAAGGAATTACAGGAAAGCAGGATGAGTGTTACCTTAGGGGAAGCCTGGGGTGCATGGAGCATATAACAGGGGCAGCAAGATTGCAACAGGTGACAAAAGGGACATAAGGGCAGTTCAAAAGGGGCAGAATGAGCAGGGCTGTAAAGACCCTGCAGCATTTGAAAGTTGTCTCAGTGTCCTCAACAGTATGTATATCATTCACTTACTTAAAAGGGTAGCAAAGAAGATTACCACTTTTGACTTGATTGTCCTGAAGAAAACATAATTTTATGTATTATATGTATTTCTCTTACTGGAAGAGAGTAAAGAGTTGGACCTGTGGTAACTGGATATCATTTATAACAGAGCACCCCTGCTCTGTACAGTTCCTTAGGTAGCCTGTTAGATTTTTGTATGAATATGTTAAGTGTAAATGAAAGAGTTTTGTGTTTTGTTTAAGACAACTCAAAATCAGGGGCTACCTATAGATCCGAGGTCTCTGTAATATTTGTTGCCATTTATGAAGCATTCAATATGAACCAGAATCATAATAAGTTTTTTTCATACACCGTTTTCTCTATTCCTCACAACAGTCTTGCAAAGTAGACAGCATTATCCTCATGTTGCTATGGAGAAAAATAAGGCTTAGAGAGGAGCTTAAGTAATTTTCACACGGTCACCTAACTAGGTAGCAGAACCATCATTTGAATTCAAGTCTATGTGACTTCAGAGCCCATGCCGTTCCCTCACTGCCTCTCTTTACCCCTTCTGCCTCCTATACATCTCAAGGCACTGTGTTTCAATTTCTCCTTGCCCCGTGACCTTTATTAACACGGGTTAAGCTGTGGGTTGTGCTGTGTGTCCACCCTACTCTCTGCCCTGCACCTCCCCCATCCCTGGCTTATGGGACAAGGGGCAGTCAGTTGACCCAAGATGGATCAGATTCCCTGTCTCCAGGTAATTTGGAATTGGGCCTGAGAAACAGTTTCTGGACATGGGTTTACCCACACTTTGCAAAATTTGGAGTTTTGGGGCAGCTTCATTCTACCATGTTGTGGAGAACAGTTTGGAGAGAGAGAAAACTTGGGCAAACACATCAAGTGGAGAAACAGCGAAGGCTTTCTGGTTGGCAGCTCCCGGCCCTTCCAGAGACCTGGCCACATTCCTGCCTGCAGGAGCCATGCGGCATTGCTGTGTCTGTCCTTGTAATAATTTCCTCCCTGTCTGCTTATGGTCCTTGAGGTGATATGCCAAGGATTCGTAATACATGAGGCGGTCGAGCCCTGGGACACACCAGCATTTAAAAGGCAGGCAGACAGCTTTGCGCAGTGGCAGTATCCTAGCCAATGAGGTTTATCCAAGGCGCGATTATTGCTAATTAAAAGGCAGGCAGAAGGAGAACCCCAGCAAAGCAGATTGAGAAGAGAGGGGGGGACCTGGGAAAGCAAAGGAAGAGAGAATTTCATTCCTCGGAGGATTTAAGTGAGCATGCTAAAGAGACCATTGAATTGGGTCATTGTGTGGTTATGAGTGACCTTAGGAAATTCCTTTGAGGTGATGGTGGAGGTCAGATTTCAGTGAGTTGAAGAATAAACAGGAAGTGAGAAAATAGCAACAGTGAGTGTGGAATCTGTCAGCTCTGAGAGATTATCTGTGATGGGAAAGACATAGAAATGGACAGTTAAGGGCCAGCCCAGTGGCGCAGCAGTTAAGTTTGCACATTCTGCTTCTCGGCGGCTCAGGGTTCGCCGGATCAGATCCTGGGTGTGGAGATGGCACTGCTTAGCAAAAGCCATGCTGTGGTAGGCATCCCACATGTAAAGTGGAGGAAGATGGGCATGGATGTTAGCTCAGGGCCAGTCTTCCTCAGCAAAAAGAGGAGGATTGGCAGTAGTTAGCTCAGGGCTAATCTTCCTCAAAACAAAACAAAACAAAAAAGAGAAATGGATAACAAGTGGGAGACGTGGAGTTAAAACATTTTTCTTTTTTTAAGGAAAAGACTTAGAATTGCAGCAGAGTCAAAGGCTGGAAGGAAGAGAATATCATGTGATTAGGGATAAGAAGGAAGGCCCTGGGTACCAATGCCACAATCTGAGAATTGCTTCCGGTGTCCAGGAGCCTCAGAGGAGATGGACTTTTGAGAGACTGACAGGTCCTAGGACTAGATCATTTATTTGGTGCATGTAGCTTCAATTGTTATCAACCGCTGCCTCTTCCTTCTCGTGTCTGTTGCAGGTCTCAGCGTATCCTTTGCCAGAGCATCGCAGCACAGCCCTGGCCAATCAGGCTGCCATGCTGTATGTAATTCTCTACTTTGCACCTTCCATTCTTCATACCCATCAAGCAAAAATGAGAGAGATAGTGGATAAATACTTTCCAGATAATTGGGCAAGTATTACTATTAGTCTTTTTTTCTCTACAGTAAGCTTGTTAGAGAACTGATTTTTCCATTCTTTTGGCCTTTAGCTCAAAGGTCATAATGTTGTAAGTAATGAGATATAAAATCACTTACATAAAATTATTTTAAGTGTATTGAGAATTTTATAAATCATATCATGAAGGAATAAATCAGTCAGTACAATTTCCTGGAGAACGTACTTGTTTTCTTTTCTTAGCTGGATACTCTCAAGGTAAACCATGTATAAAATGTATCTTGCTTTAGCTCCTGAGATTGCAACTAAGTTACATATGCATTTGTTTATTTCCTGTTTTGTAAATCTAAGCTAGCAGAACTCATCTAAGTTGTCATTTTATGAACAAGAATTTCACTTTTATAATAAGTTTTATCTGTGTATAAGCTAATGTGGCTGGGGCTATTAGGGTTTACATTACTGCAGGGATGTGCTTGTAACTTTTTAAACATTGTTTCAATTAAAAATACTAATTTTTAAAGGAATAAAACTGACAACATACTTACTATCTATGAAATGTTTCTTTGCATGTAGAGGTTTTAAGAAGTATGGTGAATTGGATCATATTCTCAGGTAGCAGATTTTATTTCACTTCTTACCAGCCGTTGAGTCATATTAACTCTTGGTGATGAGGGACCTGAAAGAGGAACTTTACTGGTGAGCAGCACAGCCTACAATTAGATGATGCTTCTCATCCATGAATGAATTATCGTCATGAGCTAGGAGTTGAGCAACCAAGAGGAAAACTCTGCTAGTCTGGCTTCATTTGCCTAAGCTTAGTAAAGAAGTTTTGACCATAATGCTGCACTCAGGAACAGTTTTAGTATGAAGAAAGGTCAAAATCCAGTTACGTGATACTTACAAGATGCACTCCTAAAAAAACACTGGCACGCTGAAAATAAAGGAATAAAAGATATGCCAGGCAAATGCCAACCAATAAAAAGCTAGTGAGAAAATATTAATATGACACCATAGAGAATTTTGAAGAAAAACATTAATGGAGATAAAGAGAGATTGTATTTAATACTAAAAAGAATCAATATAAAACAATGCCACTCTTCTCACAAATTTTTTTGGGAAAACTTCAGTTTGATTTTTTAATTGAAAAATATTTATATTAGCGTGTAATGGGTTTATTGTTTTTTTAAATGAATTGATAAATATTTTTTAAATTTCTCAATTTTAATGCACAACCTGATAAATAGCGAAAGATGTAACCCACATTTTTAAAAAAGGTCTTTGGAGTCTTTAGTAACTTTTAAGAGTATAAAGGCTGAGATGAAAATGTTTGAGAAAACCAGTGCTCTAGTCAAAGTCTCAGCTTTCCTTTTCCGTTTCATTTTTCTTCGTCTAGGAATCTAACACAGCAGTGGGAAAGGAAAACTCTGTTTTAGTTATTTTCCCATGAATACCAACGTTGTGACTCTTAGTCCATAGTGCTCATATGGAAGAACTCTTACCTGTATGTTTGGAAAATCTTGGTTTTTCATTGATTTTCATTGGAATGGCATTTAAACTTGGAGTGGGCGATGTCTTCTGTAGCTTTTTATTTTCCCAGCCCTTCCCTTGAAGTGAGTAGGTATTTAACAAATACTGGGTGAATGTCTTCTCTTTCAGGTAATTAGTATTTACATGGGGATCACCGTGAATCTAGCAGATGCTTGGGAACCTTACAAAGCTGCCAAAACTGCTTTAAACAATACCCTGGACCTTTCAAACGTCAGAGAACAGGTAGGTTCTGCTAATCGGGGAGGAATCTGGAACAACAGCCAACTGGCTTTAGTGGGGCAGGAAATGAGCTAAGGAGATTTCCCTTGGAACTGGAAGATATCCACGTAGACTAAGATAGATAATTATAGATTTTTAACTTACGTGGTATATGTAAACGAGAGACGTGGGTCCTAAGGAATATTGAACACTCTAAGATGTGGCCACATCTTACACCTGTGAACACCTGTGGCCACAGTTGACTTCCTTTACTCTTGCTTAAAGACGGTGGCTTAGGGGCAGAGCTGCTTTCTCCAGTAGCTAGAATTTTAATGTTTCCATCAGTAGAAAGAGTGATAAAGATGGCAACTGAATGTGGACAATGTGCCCCGTCACTGTAATTTAAATTCATCATTTCTGATGTGTGAAATAAGCAACAAGACTAAAGGCATTCGTCTCCGTAGAGTTTAAGTGGCTAAATGCTGTCTATGAGAAGATGAGGCAGAAGGGAAAGACCTGAGTAAACAGAGGAATAAAAATAAAGTCTTTTTACTGGGGAGCATCCTTGATATTTCTGCACAGTTCTCTTCCTCAGCCTGGCTGTCCAAGTTTTGAGTTTCCAGTGTGGATAGAATAATATTGACTCAAAGAACTTCAGCATGTTTTATGGAAAAAATTGAATTCCATGAATAATGCATCAAATAATTTCAATTTTGGCATGTCTCCTAGAAAGACATTAGAGAAAGTGGCGCTTCCAAGCTTACTGGGATCACAGCATTAATTTTTCATTACTAAAATTCCTTTCTAAAGTTACATTTTCTTGTTTGTGATGTTGTAAGGAATTCTTCAGTCTTCGGATGAAACATCTTGTGCTAGTTTTAAACTAACCTGACTAGGTTAATGATGTTTAACATTTAACTCTTACTTTCGGTGAAGCAGAATGACCAAATTTCCAAAAGCCAGGTGTGAAAATTCACTTTTGACACACTGAGGTGTATTTTTTGTTAAGCTTTCATATATCTGTAGAAATCTCATCTTTTGAGTGTTTCTGCCCTGCTCTGCCTGCTTTGTGGATAATAATAGGGAAAATGGACAATTGAGTTTATGCCTTTCTTGCCTTTTTTGGATGTTTCTTTTCCATCAAAATTAAGAATAAAAGGGTTGCTAGGAACCACCTGATCCATTTCTCCAGTTTACATCTGAAGAAACCAACACGCAGAGGTTAAACCCAAAGTCACAGCAATGTTGAATCACGGCCAGAAGCAGATTTTAGTCTCTTTAATTCTAAATCCAGTGCTCTTTCCAAAAATGTCCCCTAAACCACTTGCCTTTGAGCCTTATAAACTGTAGTCCACGTGTTCCTCATCTCATATGGAAATGTGATTATTTGTCAGGGGATTCATTTGAATGTGATCCACTCTCAAGGTAAATAGTCCTCTTTTCTTTAACATAATTCAAGTTTCTTCTTTTCAAAGGCAAGCAGATACGCTACCGTCAGTGAAAGAATGCGCGCTCAAGTGCAGCAATTTCTGAAGGAAGGTTATTTGAGGGAGGAGATGGTTCTGGACAACATCCCAAAGCTTCTGAACTGCCTGAGAGACTGCAACGTCTCCATCCGATGGCTGATGCTGCATACGGCAGACTCAGGTAGTGCGCAAAGGCGTGGCTGTCTGTGTCGCTCCGTACCAAGGCTTTCAGGATCCAGATCTACTTCGTGATGCAAAGTGGTTGACCCCTTGGATGAGAATCAAATTGCTTTTTTGCATTGTTTTTGTGTCTGCTTGGACAAGTCAGTGGCCCACTGAACAGCCCCTTCATTGGGTATTGTTAGGTGCTGGGGAATACGAGGAAATTTATCTCCCATGTTCAAGGAACTTATTGCTGGTCAAATTGGAGAGATCAGGTGTGTACCTATAAAAGAAGTGTAACTGCAGGTCTGTGGTAGGCAGAATAAGGCTGCCCCACCCCACCCACCCAGAGATGGCCATGGCCTAGTCCCTGGAACCTGTGGGCATGTTATATTACATGGCGGGGGGATTAAGGTTGCAGATGGAGTTAACGCTGCTAACCAGTTGACCTTAACGTAAGGAGATTATCCCAGTGGGCTCAGTGTAACCACAAGGGTCCTTAAATCAGGAAGAGGGAAGCAGAAGAGTGAAAACTGGAGAAATGGTATCATGAAAAAGACTTGACAGGCCATTGCTGGCTTTAAAGATAGAAGGGGCCACAGGCCAAGGAATACTGAAAAAGACGAGAAATGGATTTTCACCTGGAACCTCCAGGAAGAGCACAGCTCTGCTGACACCTTGATTTTGGCCCAGTGACACCCATTTCAGATCTCTCACCTCTGGAACTACAAGAGAATAAATTTGTGTCTCTCTCATTTTTTTTTTTTGGCCAAGGAAGATTAGCCCTGTGCTAACCTCTGTGCCAGTCTTCCTCCAGTTTATATGTGGGTTGCCGCCTGCTGAACTTAACCACTACACCACAGGGCTGGCCCCATTTGTGTTCATTTTAAGCCACTAAGTTTGTGGTAATTTGTTACAGCAGCAGTAGGAGACTAATACAAGGTCCAAGCCAGTAAATAAGAGCTAGATGAGTGAAACAGACAGTTGGTGGGATTTGAGTCCACAGCAGGAGAGAACATTGGTTGGGGTGAGAGGTGGAGGTGGTCCGGGACGGCTCCACACAGCAGGCAGGAGCTGACGAACACTGGATAAAATTTTGATGTAAAAAGCAGAAGAAGGGGCCTGCCCCGTGGCATAGTGGTTAAGTTCACATGCTCCATTTCTGCAGCCCGGGGTTCACAGGTTCAGATCCTGGGCACGGACCTACACACTGCTCTTCAAGCCATGCTGTGGCAGCGTCCCACATAAAATAGAGGAAGATTGGCACAGATGTTAGCTCAGTGACAATCTTCCTCAAGCACAAACAAAAAGCAGAAGAAATTCTAGACTGGACAAATGATGAAAGAAAAGGTATGATTTTGGAAGTACGGAAAAATGGGCCACTGAGTTGATGAACTGGCTGGACTGGAGAGCTTAAATAAGGTAGATTGTGTCCTAATCTCTTCTGAGTCACGGTCCTCTTTGAGGCCCTATTGACCATCAAGTTCGGGAGCTTCACAGATTGTGTGAAACACCTCCACAGGGTCCATGAGCCTGTGACTTTAAAACCCTTGGTTTAGTGGTAGAAAAATACGTAGGTGGGACTAGCACCGGAGCATGTTCAGAGCAGACACAGTTCCTTACACTCAGTAAGCGCTTGATAACATTAACTAACTAATGAGTTCACTCATCCAGAGCCACATACCCCTGCCCTATCCCTAAGAGTTGTGTCATGAAGCAGCCTTGTAAAGCTGCCTGCTTTTTGTTTTTCATTCGACAAACTTTTCTTGAGACCCTGCCCTGAGACAGGTACCACTTTCACCACTTCCTTGGTTTTTCAGATACACTGTGTCTCTAGGTTCACTTCAGAAATCTCCAGCTTCTTAAATCTTCCTCACGAGTGCTGCTATCCAGGGTTTTTTTCATCATTTTGCTTGACGGCCAAGATCCCTCTCCAATTTAGTTTGCTCACACCATGAATACCGTGCCTGAAGTTTTTAACCATCTAATGGATTTGTTTTTAATTCATTGAGTTTATGTTTTACCTAAACTCCAGGACTAATTTGAGGATTTTACTATGTTGACTCAACTTATAATCTTCTTTACCAACAGTCTTACATTCTCAAGCGTGTAAACAATGCAGGCCCTCACTTTATCCTGTCATGAAACCAACTTTGGTTTTCTAGTGACTCAGCCTCATCTTCCTCTTCCAAATGACAGTGCCTGACAGCTGTGCCTACGTTCTGGGAACCAGCGGTCTCCTGGATTTGGACCCTGCTGGGGACAACCTCGGCTTGCCAGAGTTCTGTGCTTTTATCTTCAGCCACATCTGTTTTCCATTTCTGTGCCTGGCAATTTCTGACCTGATTGCACAAGGTCCTAATTTACCAGAAACAAATAATTTGCCTATCTGGTTGAGTCATACATGGGAAAATTAACTGCTTATTTAGCTTTTCTGGTGTTTTGGTCGTGGTGTGCAGGAAGGTAGGCATATTCCTCATATTTCCTCCTATTAACCCACTGAGAGCATCTCACCAAGGCTTAAGATGCTTCTAGAGTGCCTTAGAGCTGTTGAAGAAACACGCTCTGAGCCAACATTGGGTGGGCAGGGCTGGCTGGCTCCTTAAGTCTGACCCTGAGGTTACCACGGTTCTAGGATCTGTTCCCTCGTTTCTCTGCATCTGAATTCTTGAGTGTCAGGTCTTAGAGAGAGGATCAGGCCCTGAGAACGCTTGAAACAAACCTGATTCATACTAAGGAGTTATTTATTAGTGCATAAGGATGCCCCCTATTCAAAAGTGAAAACAATAATAGAAGATTTATTATTGAATTAGAATTAATATAAAGCTAAGTGGAACTCTGTATAAGTTTGGGTTTTGTTTTTTTTTTTTTTAAGTTAGGCAAATATGAAGCTCAAAAAGTTGTCTCTGTATAATCAGTATCACCAGTTCTAACGTATTTCTTCCCAGATAGTTGTAGAGAATGCATGACAAATCAGAACTTTACAGTTTCCCATGAGAACTGAGCCCTTCTCCAGGTTGTTAGGAGTCTCCTCTGATGGAGTAACTTAGAAATCAAGATATAAAATGGCCCTCCACAGGCTTCCCCATAACTGAAGCACCAAGGACACCCTGACTTGTGCTCATTCAACATGGTCATTCCGTACCTGCCAGACATCCTGAGACACTGATGGGAGGGCTAGGAAAGCAGGAATGTGCCGTGCGATACTACAGTAACTACCCGGGACGTGGTACCCTATCAGCTGTCAACTTTTTGACAATGTTTGCTCTCTTAAAAGTTTTTATTTTGACTTTATTTGTAGTCTAGGTAACTTTTACTTGTAAATACTTTTGCCTTATCCTGTATTCTTTTTCTTTCTTACATAAATAATTGACCTCATAAACCGATTTCAGCAAATATCAATATTTTTTATGCTATATACTTTTTTAACATATTTTTTTATTTTATTTGAAAGAGTTTAGCTGGGCAGCTGGTAGGCCAAGCAAGGAATCAAGACATCTGGTATTTTATCCCTGGGTTAATTACTGCCCAACTTTGTGACCCTGGCCTCATTCCCGTAATCTCTGGGCCTCAATAGCAGATAGTCTAGAAAGATCTGAGTGCCTGCTGTGCCCTTGGACCTTTACAAGGAGCAGAATGGTTCTTTCTGTTTGGAGGTGCTACATCTTTGTGTTGATAACCCTGCTTCCCTGCTGTGTTGGGGGTCCCCAAGACCACCCCAGGCTCAATGATTTACTAGGAAGATTCAGCATAATAGTACCCATGGCTATGATTTATTACAGGAAAAGGAGAGAGCGCAAAATCAGTGAAGGGAAAGGCACGTGGGGCGAAGTCAGGAGGAAACCAGACGCAAGCTTCCATGAGTCCTATCCCAGTGGAGTCACACGGATGTGTTAGTTCCCCCAGCAATGAGTCATGACAGCACTCGTGACATGTTGCCAACCAGGGAAGCTCGTGAGAAACTCAGTGCCCAGGGTTTTTTTGGGGGGCTGAGCACAGGCAGCCTTTGCCTGGCACTGACCAAAATTCCAGACTCCCAGAAGGAAAGCAGATGTTCATCATACACATTGTTCATACAGTTAAGGCATAGTGGGCCATTCTTCTCACAAAATGGTGGGAACTCTTCCAAAATCCAACTTCCCAGATGCCAGTCAAGGGCCAGTCCTGCAAACAGGCCTTTCTGACGATCCATAGCAGTCTCGGGCCTACCATGTTAACTCTTTTCTGCACACCTGTCCTCAATTGAATGGCAGCGAACAATGCCTACACCAAAAGCAACTCCAAACAGATGGGACATAATGAGGCCAGTCACTTATAAAATGGTGCCAAAGGCTTGCCATCCGTATCGGACAGTGGATAATAAAACCAACCCCAAAATGCTCACAAACTTTGGAAACACTGTTCTGGAGTTTGCTTTTTTCATTCAACAATATTATCAGGGATGGCGTTTCATGTCAGATCCAATTGTTATATTTAACAGTTTAATTGCACTTACTGATAACATAGATTTCCTGTAACTTGTTTTACCATGTGTTATTGATATACATCTTTCTTATTACTTTTTAAATGCTTAAAGAAAATGAAGGGAAGTATTTAAGAATTCATCTTATGTCGCGTAGATATTTTCTACACATTTAATAAATTGGAAACTCTTTTCTTCCTGTTTGTAGCCTGTGACCCAAACAACAAACGCCTTCGTCAGATCAAGGACCAGATTCTAACAGACTCTAGGTATAATCCCAAGATCCTCTTTCAGTTGCTGTTGGATACTGCACAGTTTGAATTTATCCTCAAAGAGGTAAAAATATTGAATGAATAGTCACCAAAGTCTTACTTTTTTTATTCTTAAAAAGCTCTTAAAAGACTAGGATTTAGTAGCTATGTCTCTGATCCAAGCTGTAGATTCTAGCTAAGACAATTCTTATAGGAAAAGGCCAGGATTGAACATTTGAAAGGATTTAGTGCCTAGTGGCATTGTGGATACAGTGACGGGAAGAAGCGGAGGTTACAGTATAATGAGGAATGCGGACGTTAATCAGAGCATCATGCTAATGAAAATGTAAATCCAAACTGAGCTATGAGCTCTAAAGGAAAGGAGCCCAGTTCTCTGGGTACCTAAAATAAAGGCTCTTGTCCTAGCTTTGGTGACTTCCCTGAGAAGAGAGAAAAGAGCTGCTGAAGGGACCTGGAGAAGGAACCTGCCAGAATTAGCTAAGACAAAGATAACGAGCATGGTGGAGAACATTCCAGGGAGAGAACAGAATATGTCTGTGTCTTCTTGGGTGGGGAAGAGCATGGCCACTTCAAGGCCAGTTGGCTGGAAGGGAGAGAATGCAAGAGGAAGGTGGTATGAAATGCGGTTGAAAGGTGGGCGGGAGCCAGCCCATGCTGGGCCTTGCAGAAGTTCAGTCTTTATCTTAAAAGCTGTGAGAACATCAGAAAGGGCTTAAGAAGGGTGGGTGATTTACATTTGAACAAGGTGGTCTTAAGGACTTTAAGGAATTTGCGTTCACTGAAGGAAATTCTGGAGTTAGTCTTATCCCTCAGGAAGCCTCTATGGGCCTAATAAAAATAGCAGACGCCTGGGAATGTCCCCGTTCTGTAAATGGTAACCTTAGGAGTTTGGATCAGGTGGGCCCAGGAACTAGCTCCAGACAGCACTGCCCGTTCAGAACCATTATTCACCTTGCCTCAGTCTGGTTAGTGGTATTCTAGATGTGTCTTTATCTTCTAGGTATGTGAGGACACTGTGTTCTCCTGTTAAGTAGCTCAGAAAATTTAGATGCTGATTGTTAACATAATGTTAACGCATGTGCTAAGTGTTTTCAGTGACTTGTCTGGGTATAATTTTACAAGATCAGAGAAATGCTACCTCTGTTTGATCTCTTTAATTATGTTAGTTTTTCCTCTGAATAGCTAATCATTAGTGAACACCAACTCTGTTCCCAGTTAGGTGTTACTTTTAAGAAACTGCAGACAAGGGAGAAGCTCTGAAAAGTAGAATTCACCCTTTGTAAGATACATTTACATTTGTAAGGGAAATCTCCATTTGTAAAGATGTCTCCCTCTTGGCACCAGAAAGAAGGGCGGATGACCTTATCTCTAGAAACTCTTATCAGTATGGAACCAAGGACTTAAATCTGTGTAATAACCTTACTCTTGTTTACTGTGCTTTTTCTGGTAATCTCCCATAACTGACTCCCCCAACCCCCAACATTCTCTTTTGTCTTTAGCTGAAGATGATATGGAAGCTGGCAGCTTGGCCATTTGGGCAAGTTACCCAGTGTCCTGGGTTTCTCCCACATCTACATGTTCCAAAGCTTTGTTTGATTTTCTACTGTTATTTGTCAATTTGTTACACTGTTTTGTGTCAATTTGATTCATAGCCCAGCCAGAAGGACCTAGAGAGGTTACAGGAGTTCTCCTCCTCCCCTACAGCTGTATTTGAATTTCTGAAATTTTAGCTTTGTTCTTTAAACCTTATTTTCCTCTCTCCTACCTCCCACCTCAACTCCTTTTTTTAGAATCACTTTCTGATTCCCCTGTAAACACACTAATTGGACCTGTGTTGCTTCTAATGTTTATATGAAGGTGCATCTCCTAATTTAAGGACCATCCTCCATCCTAAATCCTGTCTTACAAGATATGAAACCTGTGAGTTCATCTGAATGAGTGTTTGAAGGGCTTGGAGCCATTCAGTCTGTAATGAAGGCCTCAGGGTGATATTTTTGTTGCTGCTCCTTTGTCAGATGTCATCGATTGACCACAGACACTCAAAAAGATAGGGGAGACTCCATAAATGATTCTCACTGTACCTCATCCTGTTACTTACCATTTCTTTGATTAATCATCCTGCCTGATCACTAAGATTTTGCCTCCTCTGACCCCACAAAATTCCACCCGGCTTTGGTCCTTTCACCTGCAGATGGAGTCTCCCTACTGCATTGCTCATCATTTCAGTACTCATGATGCTGATGAATGAAGAATTTCTTAAGAGAAAAATCGGTATTCATGCATATTTACATCTTAAGAGCCCAGTGAAATAAACCCTGTACCTTTGTGAGATACCTTAAATATGTTTTTTAAGTTTGTTTCCAGAAAGAAAAGGGGGCAGTCCCAGTGGTGTAGTGGGTAAGTTCGTGTGCTGCACTTTGGCGGCTCAGGGTTTGCGAGTTCAGATCCTGGGCACGAACTTACACACCACTCTCAAGCCATGCTGTCTGTGGTGGCATCCCACATACAAAATAGAGGAAGATTTGCACAGATGTTACCTCAGGGACAATCTTTTTCTTCAAAAAATAACCAACCCTGAGTTATACCATTTTCTCCTCTGCCCAACTCTTTATAGGATTTAAATTTTAGGAAGGACTGAATTAATAAACAGAATTACTGTGTAATCAAACAGGAAAGAACTTTTGTAGGTAATTTAGTTCATTCTCCAGTTGTCAGACACGATAATACTCAACCTTCCCTGACTAATTGAATTAGAATCATAGAAATTGTTGCCTAGAAACAGTGGTCACCAAATTTAATTTCACATTAAAAATGCTGATTCCTGGGCCTAACCAAGACCTGAACCCAAATCTTCAGAGGTGGAACTTGGGCATCTGAAAACTTTCAAGTGCTCCAGGTGATGCTTGTCTGAGGACCACTCTTAGAGATTATCTCGCTTCCCCCTCACCTTGTATAAAGTCATAAGGCTTAAGAGATGGCATCAGGATAATGTTAATTTTAAGTACATATTTTTACAGTAAGTTTGGTTTCACCAAGGCTTTCTTAATAAACTCCCTATTCTGTATTTTCTCTTAAGTAAATCTCTTCTGTCTCTTCATCAGATGTTCAAGCACATGCTTTCAGAGAAGCAAGCCAAGTGGGAGCATTACAAGAAGGAGGGCTCTGAGCGGATGACCGAGCTTGCTGATGTTTTTTCGGGAGTGAAACCCCTAACCAGAGTGGAGAAAAATGGTAATTGCTGAAGAGGAAATATTAGTGTATTTGAAATGTACACACACATTCTTGGAAACCAACAGAGTAAAAAGTTGCTATGTTGTCATCGTTTGCTAGGATGTTGCTAACGAAGGTCTGAAGTTTAGTTTTGGCTCCCTCTAGCTTTGTGCTCCCTTGAGCAATCCTTATATCCTCTCTTCAGGTTTCTTATCTTTGAAATATGAGGTTAGGCTAAATCCAGGGTTCTTGTACTCTGGTTCATAGATAGTCTTTGTAGAGTCATGATCCACCCTCCCACTCACCATAGTATACAAAACTAATGTGTCAGCTTATGTGCCTTCGAGGGGAGAGGGGAAGGACCTATAACTGTCATGATCTTCTCAGACGGAGACTTCACCCAAGAAAATTAGTAACTGCTAATATAGATGACATCTAAGATTCTTGTCTTCTGTCTTGCTTGGTTCTTTTTCACTGATGCTCCTGCCATCTAGTGGCAGAAGAGGGAACCTGCAGATTGTTTTCGAAACTTGGAGCTCGTTTTACTTTAATGATTTTATTCCTGCCTCTTTAGGAAATTTGATCTATAGGAAAATTATGGTATCACTTCAAATTTTTATATAGATAGGAGCCTTTCAAAATGCCCCCAAAAGATCATGCTGAATTTTAAGATGACAAATTAAAGTATTTTTTTAAATGCTTGATGTTTTAACGATCAAATTCATTTCCAATAAAGTTCATTATACAGTAGAATTGCTTAACAGTATAGCTTTTTATTAAAGAAAGCAACTTTACTAATTTTGATCGGTATGAGCTTCTGATTACTATATTTGGCCTTTGTTGATTTGCTGAGGGGTTGGTCTGAAATATATTTCCGAATTATATTATGATTCCTGTTGGAAAAAGTCAACTGGTTCTTAATGATGTGATATAAATTGACAACATGTTTTGCAGGTCACCATACTGTGACTGTAAAACAGAACCACCTGTAACAATCTGACCAAATTAGTTGTCTAGAATCGGGCACATTAATCTCTGTTCTAGTCTCTTTTAGGTTCTAATAAATACCAGCATTGTTTCAGAGGTCCTCCAAAACAACATCTTAAACTTTTTCTGGCTATATGGAGTATTTTAGCTTAGGAAGTACTTTCACAAATGTTTCTTGTTTGATCCTTACAACCCTGTGAAATAAACATCTTTATCCTTATTTTATTTATAAGGAAACTGAAGCTTAAAAATGTATTCACTTGCTGGAGGTAACGGAGGTCCAGAGCCTGGATCTAATCTATTGCCTTGGACTCCAGTTCCTGTGCTCTTTATCCTACTCCATAGCTGTCCCTCAGTCCTGCAAAAAATCTTTAAAATTATACTAGTGTTCCTCATGCCAATTTTTGAAATAACGTAGACTATAAGCCCTTAAGTGCTTTTATTAAAGTGAAATCAACCCATTGATAAAACGCAAATACTTTAGGAAATCAACTTGGTGCAGTGCGAAGAGCAAAGCCTTTGAACCAGGACAGACTGTTGTGAAAATCCTGGTGCTACCATTTAGTAACTGTGTAACCCTGCATAGGATTCTTAATATCTCTGGGCATCAGCTTCCTTATCTGAAAAATGGGGAATAATTCCTCCCTCCATAGATTGTTGTGAAGATTAAATGCAATGAGATTTAGAGCTTTGCCTGACACACTGAGCATGTTCATGCCCTTCCCTTTCTCTGCCTTGTGAAATTCTGGCTCATTTGTGAATGCAAATGGCACCATCTAATCTGTTCAGACTTCCCGATGACTCACCACTCATACTTCGTACTCCTGACATCTTGGCCCTCAAAGACATGCCTTTGTCATTTTTGCACCAAAGTCTCTGCTCATGTTTGTCCCTTCTTCTAGGGACCCATCTTCACTTCTCCAGAAGACTCTCCCTGATTAACTCTGTGTCCCATCCTCCATCTGCATCCCATCCTTCACCTGTGTCCCATCCTCCATCTGCATCCCATCCTTCACCTGTGTCCCATCCTCAATCTGCATCCCATCCTTCACCTGTGTCCCATCCTCCATCTGCATCCCATCCTTCACCTGTGTCCCATCCTCAATCTGCATCCCATCCTTCACCTGTGTCCCATCCTTCATCTGCGTCCCATCCTTCAGTTCCTTCCCGACTCCTCTCCACCCCGTTACTATCTTTGCACATATCGGTTTACAACATATCCTTGGGCCTTTTAACCTCTTCTGCCTGGTATCACAGCCTTAGCTACTTAGGTAGAAAGTTTCAGCTCTTCTACTGGGTCACGTGCCCCAGACATTTTTGTGGTCGTTCTTGGGAGAATTCCTGGGGGCAATGTTAGGTACACAGTGAAAGCTCTGTGAGTGAGAACTAGATTTGTAAAGGATTGTTTAAATCAAAGCCACAGCCTCAAGAATTCTGGGATTTCAGTAGTTTTTCCTTGTTTCTGTATTAATAGAAAATCTTCAAGCTTGGTTCAGAGAGATCTCAAAACAAATATTGTCTTTAAATTATGATGATTCTACTGCTGCAGGCAGAAAAACTGTGCAACTAATACAAGCTTTGGAGGAGGTAAGGAAAGTCTTTTTAAATGACAGTTCTTGGATGATGAATCATACTTTTTGACTCACCCAGCAATCGGCTCCTGGAAATATATCTAAGAGAATATTTCATCAGAAGCAAAAGCAGTATGAATTAATATGCTCACTGTAATATTATATACAGTGTCCTGAAATTTGGAAAATAATTAAATGACCAACATGAAGAGAATGGTAGCAAAAATTAATGGTATTTCAATTTGTGGAAAAATGTAGTCTTGGAAAAATAATTATGAAAACAATATAGAAACATTGGGAAGATTGTGTAAGGAGGTAAAAGCAAAAATAAAACTGTGTTGTATTTTTTAGATTGGTCAAGAGTGTGTGCCTGGGGGAGAAAACTACAAAGGAATACACAAAAATGAAAATAGTTATATAATGATCATATGCTTATAAGTGGTGTATTTTCTTTTCTGAAAAAATAGTTTGTTTTTTATCTACTCAAAAATAATTGTACCAAACAAGAATTATTTTACCTCCACACTCTAAAAATTTTAATTGTGTACTGAGCTTAAAATGTAAAATAAACGAAAGTATCAGAACAATAACCATAAACTCTATTATTTAAACATCATTCATACTCATCTGGAACCCTGTCCAGTTGGTGTAAGTGTACATTTTTAGAGATCTAATTAGTACTTTTTTCAGTTGGCAGACTTTCTTCTTGGCTTTTTGCTATTTTTGTGAGGTTTTTAGAATGGTCACTGTTAATGGCAACACAGTATAATTCTCCGTTGTTAGCCAGCCAGTTTCCCTAGCCATTCCAAACAATTGTCCACTTGTACTATTTCTATTTTGGTTGTTTTTTTGGGTTTTCTAGTCTATAGTACAATTAAAAACAGCTTTGTAAATCTCAGATGCTTTTATCTTTTGTGTTATTTATTTTTCCATATAGCCCAGGCCCCTTGAATTATATACATTAAAATTTCAGGACACTGTGGAATCATTATTTGTTTTAAAGAGTCCGTCAAAAGAACTTAATAATGTACAAGTGCCAACACCTTGGTTGTGATGTGAGTTATTTTATTTTTTAGCAATCCTTCAAAT
The DNA here is from genome assembly GCF_041296235.1 of Equus asinus. Lineage (NCBI taxonomy): Eukaryota > Metazoa > Chordata > Mammalia > Perissodactyla > Equidae > Equus > Equus asinus. The sequence goes on along the minus strand of NC_091801.1, from coordinate 69,658,506 downwards.
CTTCAGAATTAAGAGGATTTTCCCAATATATGTTTATTGATATTAAAATGGAAAATGGAAGTATTCACTTATTATGGCATTTAGATAAGGATAATAAGCAGTAGAACATTTCCTAATCCTAGAAATTTGTGTGTTATTTTATGACTTGGCTTATACATTTCTGAAATTATAACTTGAAATAAAAATTTTGCCAAGAAATGCTTTGGAAGTAGCATGCTCTATTTGAAGTCTTTTCAAGGAAAAACAAACACCATCGAGGGCATTCAGAATTTTAAAATTAAATATATTTATGTAACACAGGTTCAAGAATTTCACCAGTTGGAATCAAATCTACAAGTATGTCAGTTTCTTGCTGATACTCGCAAGTTTCTCCACCAAATGATCCGAACCATTAACATCAAAGAGGAGGTCCTGATCACGATGCAGATCGTTGGGGATCTTTCTTTTGCTTGGCAATTAATTGACAGGTACTGTGGACAGGCTGACGTTTGCCCATGACGAAGGGCACTCTCAACATCTCCTTACCATTTGTCTCTTTTTACAGCTTCACATCTATCATGCAAGAGAGCATAAGGGTGAACCCATCCATGGTGACTAAACTCAGAGCTACATTCCTAAAGGTAAGCAAAGAACAGTGAGATCCCGTTCTCAGTTCCTAGGGAAGAGTTGTTCTTCTTTATTACCTCATTCATTAATTCAGCCCAGGATTTCATCCTTTTAGAAAGTTAGATAACGTAAGTATTTGCATAGACTGAAAATTGTTGACAATTTCTCCACGAGAGCATAGCTTCAAAAGGTGCCAAGGGCTGGCCCCGTGGCTCAGTGGTTGAAGCTCCACACACTCTGCTTCAGCAGCCCAAGTTCGTAGGTTCAGATCCCGGGTGCGGACCTACTCCACTCATCTGCCATGCTGTGGAGGCATCCCACATACAAAGTAGAGGAAGATTGTCACAGATGTTAGCTCAGGGCAAATCTTGCTCACACACACACCCAGAAGATGCCATGAATAATTTAAGTTTGAATTAATAATATAAGCTGGAGTGTCTTGCAGAAAATTATTTTGAAATGAAAATAAATGTTTTTTTGTTGTACCAGTATACTGAAAATGTGAATCCTATGGGTCCTTTTTTCCCTAGATGTGAATTGAGTCCTTTTACTTCTTCATTTAAAAAATTCTCATTGAGCCTCTGCTACAAACTAGGACCTCCTCTAAAGGTTAGGGATAGTGTGAACAGCACAGACATGGTCCCTGCTCTCACGGTAGTTTCAGATCGTGATAAATGAACACATAACTTACCCAATGTCTTCTGATGGAATCACCGTATATATTAACTCTGAGGTGCACTTTCTTTCATATTTAAACATCTCTGTAATTGGCGGTGAGTTTTATAATTGCTGGCAGCATGTTTTTTCTTTCTGAGTGGTACATAAAATACTGGCACTTCTTACAGTCCACGACACCTTAGATTGGACTCGGTACAGAAATCCATCACTCAAAATGTCTGATTCCCGTGCAAGAGTAGCTGTCTTCTGTAGCACAGTGGCTCTCAAACTTGAGGGGCATCAGAATCACCTGGAAGGCTTGTTACAACAGATTGCTGGACCCATCCCCCAGAGTTTCTGATGAAGTACATCTGGGGTGGGGCTCAAGAATGGGCATCTCTAACAAGTTCCCAGGGGATGCTGATGCTGCTGGTCCAGGGACCACAATTGGCGAATGAGTAGCTTGCAGATGACTGTCATTTTTAAAAAATTGTATCATCGTCATCAGAAACTATGAATGACTTTGATGAAGTTTAGTGGTGTTGCTCTCTCTTGGGTAAAGCCCAAGAGCTTTGGTGTATGTTACTGTTTCTGGAAAGAGCGCAATCTCTAGGACTCTTTGAGACAGAGAAACAGATATATCTTATTTTTCTTCCAGCTTGCCTCTGCCCTTGACCTGCCCCTTCTTCGTATTAATCAAGCAAATAGCCCCGATCTTCTCAGTGTGTCTCAATATTATTCTGGCGAATTGGTGTCCTATGTGAGAAAGGTAAGAAATGCGTCAGGGTGTTTTATTGGCAAACCAACTGCTATTGTAAGCACAAAAGGTGTGCTTGGGGCCCTATTAAGAGTATACCCATGTTCCTTTCTCTGATTCTTAATTTGATTCCAGAAATTTGCAACACCTAAAAGTAAACTTATTCTTACTGGTTCTTTAGATGAGCAGATATTTTTTTTACTTTCAAAGAACTTTTACACCTGTTTTTTTAAATGCTGGTGGTATTGACCTCCACTTTCTGGTGAAGAAACAGATTATAATGGCTTCTTCCAAGTCACAGAGCTAGTTGGTAAAAGAGCCAGATCTTGAGCCAACATAGTCTAGTCTGAACTTAATTAAAGCTTTCAGCGGAATTTGGGTCCTTGTTTTAATAACTTATTGTTCATCATGGAGCCCGACAGGTCTGGATTCAAAATTTTCTTGTGTCACATAGCAGCTGAGTGGTCTAGAGCATGTTACTTAACATCTCTGAACCTCAGTCTTTTAAAACTTCATAATGTGGAAGTGATAGATCTTTTGCAGCATTTCCATGAGGATTAGCTTTATATCCTGTGAGCGACTCATGTCTGAAGGAGCATAGCCCATTGCCTGAGAGCTCTTTCAAGTCGCACAGCATCCCTTCTGTAGACAGATAAATGGCTGTTTGTACACACGGGTATCCTTCTTACTGTTGTCCTAGCATTCATCAGCTAAGAAAAATAAAAGAGACTTTCAATTGTTTTTCCTCTTTTCCTTTTCACTAAAGGTTTTGCAGATCATTCCAGAAAGCATGTTTACTTCTCTTCTGAAGATCATAAAACTTCAGACCCACGATATCATTGAAGTGCCAACCCGCCTGGATAAAGACAAGCTGAGGGACTATGCTCAGCTTGGCCCACGATACGAGGTGCTGTGTCCCTTTGACTTCTGCCCTTTGATATTGAAAACCCGAAACCATGAAATATCACAGATGTGTTGCCTGGCATATCCCCAGGACCACCCGACCACTTGTGATTTGTTTCTTCCCACTCTCAGTGATAACCACATTTACCATTGTAATGAAATTTATTCCTTACATTGTCCTGGTGTCATTTAAGGCTTTGCCTGCCTGAATGTTCTCAGAGGAAGTAGAGCTCAGCTGGTCACTTTTCTTTTGAACAGTCTTGGTGGATCAGCCCTTCTCTTGGGCTGCATAGCCTAGACTTTTCACAATCGAGTTCCTGCTTCATCCACCAAACCAGTGGCTCAAAATAATCCTTATTCCATGAACCATTTCCTCCAGGCGGACTTTTAAACCCACTCCATAGTTAAGGAGCCTCAGAAGTTGTTCTTCTCAAACTCCTCCGCTTTCCTTTCTCCCTGAACTGAAAATTAAAGATGTGAAAAGTAAAATCAGGTGAAAATTGAAAATGTGATATGTTTCCAGTTTCACATCCTTTGATGCAACTCTAAACATTGCAACAGGAACTCAGATTTTCAAGCTCAGAATTTCCACATTTATTCTAACTCAAGAAAAGAGCATCAGTCTACCTTATCACTGTCTCCTGGTGTTGCTTGAAAAGAATGTGGAAGGCAGTGAAGGAGAGTTACCCTCTCATAGTCTCAGTCAGCCTTTCCTTCTTGGAAGAGACCATCCATATCATTGAGTCCTGCCCTCATCTTAGACATGAGAAACTGAGGCCTAAAGAAGGGGAAATGATTGGTTGAAGGTTAAGGAATGAATTAATGTCTTCTGACGCAGTCACCCAATATGTCCAACAGTGGTCTCAGTTACCCGACAAAGCCTCGTTTCTGACCAGGACACATGTACCCAGTGTCCTAAAGCTGCACACTCATTCCTGTTGTTTTTGCCCATTCCAGGACTATTGGCCAGTGATTTTAGCTTCCCGTAAAAATAATGTCTTTTATGAGAAGTTCTTCATTAACTTCTTTTTCTTTGTTGAAGGTTGCCAAGCTTACTCATGCTATTTCCATTTTTACTGAAGGCATCTTGATGATGAAGACGACTTTGGTTGGAATCATCAAGGTAACAGTTTGATGCTGGTCCACGTGTCTCGTAGTAAGAGCCTTAGTAGTTTGGATTATTGTGGAATGTATCCTATGGGATAATGTTACCACCTTATGTCCCTTGCTTGTTTCACATTCAGCTTTTGATCTTCATTTATTGATGGAGGAAGAGAGAGCATTATAATCCTTACCTTTGAGAATACCCATGAGTTATTTAAGAGAAATCCTTTTACTGAATTTTCATAATAACAAAGAAAACAAACAGTTCAATTCTCTTAGGCAAAATAGCTAGCTCACTCACTTGCTCTCCCTCTCTCTGTCTCCTCCCCTCCCCCAAACTGTTCTCTCTTTTCAGTATTTTTGTACTGCACCCCAAGTACAGAGAGCTGAGATAATTGTACCTGTCTGTTCATAGGCCGTTGTCATCACTGATGTGTGCAAGCTCCTCTCTTCTTTTTTCTTTCTCTTCTCCTGGATACCCACACCCATTTCCATCCTCGCACAGCACCCACTCTGTATGTTTGATTTTTGTCCCTAAGTACGGAAGTATCCTTATTTTTAACATGTGGTGTTATTTTATGTATACATGGGTTTTTGATTTATCTAAATCATATTGTGCACTAAATCTCATTGTTTTTCCAGCTTTTCTTACTGCTTACTGCTTTTGAAATGTATTTATGTTGCCGTGGGTCAGGTAGTTGGTTACTTCGTCCTGCTGCAGAGAATTCCACATTTTACTTAATTATTCCCCTAGGCACAGACACCTGTGTTGCCCGTTTTCACCCCTGGTCTCCCCGTTATCATAAACACTGTCAAGATGAGCATCTCTGAGCATGTCCCCACTGCAGACTTGTGCAAGAGTTTCTCTGAAATCTACATACCACCAGGAGTGGATCATTGGGCCTAGGGCATATTTATACTTAATTTGTCTCAATACTGCCGGATTCCTTCTGAAATGACTTGTTTCCTGTGTATCTACCCACATTTTTGCCAGTTCATGTTATTATCCACTTCCTAATTTTTGTTCTCTCAAGGGATGTAAAGTGAGATCTCATTGCTCTTTTAATTTGTAATCCTATGATGACTAGTGGTGTTCACATTGACAGAATTCATGGTGCTGTTATTTATTTTTCCATTTATCTGACATCAGTAGAATCTGAACATTTCTGATTTTTAAAAAAATTTATATCTATCAAATTGCCAGATTAACGTCTGTGTTAATAAAATCTGAGAAAATATAGGAAATGAACCTCAATAGAAATGGAACTTTAGTGTGTGGTTCCTGGAAGTGTGCTGAAAGAAATACCATTGTCCCCCTGGAATATTAATAGAATCCATTAGACATGCTCTAGTCCTGATGCCAGTTTAACTCAGTTGATATGCAGAGAGTACACATGCAGGTTCCCACTTCTGACTAATCTGTAAAGTGATGATAAATCCTAGGACCAGATTATCTTTTGCCACAACCTTTCCGATAATAAGAGCAGAGGGACTGTCGTCCTGACCCCATTCAACCCAGTAGACTATCTCTGCCGGTCTAACAACTCGAGGCTGTTTGTAAGGGATCCTGTGGCCCTCACTAATCTTTAACCTTCGAAAGTTAAGGATCTATTTCAAACACATAAAAAATATAAGTTCACTTTAGTTGATATGACTTAAAACAAGTGAGATATACACAGATATAGACATAGAAATGTTCATTGTTAGAGGTAGCCGAAAGAATAGAAAGAATCTAAACATTTATTGGTAAGAGGATGGCTAAATATATCGTGATGCATTCATACCATGGATTGCTCTGCTGCCATTCAAAAAGAATTTGCCACTGGAAGATTTCCAAAACTTAAATTGAAAAAAACAAATTGTAGAATAGTGTGTCTGTGTGTGTGTGTTATGAGCTCATTTAGATTTTTTTTAATTAAATATATATTTAAGGACAAATATTTATGTGTATGAATTAACAGAGAAAAGTCTGGAGGATCCATACGAAAGCTGTTAACTTTTGTTAACTTCAAGGGAAGAGATAGAAATGTGGGGAAGGGGCTGTGTTAGCTATGAACACTCCATAAATTACTGAAAGTCTGGGAAGAATTGGAAGAGCCATTTAAGACCTGTAGATTCATGAAAAGATTTAACTGTTTCACTGAATTTGTTGTTATAAGGAATATTTCTTTGCAAACTTCATGTTACTTCTTTGATTTTATTCTCATTGATTATATTTATCTATAATTTACCTTTTTATTATAAGATAGAGCACAGATACTGAAAGCTACAGAAACAATTATGTGGCTTAATGGGTTATTATAAGGTAAACACCACTCGTTCTCACCCCTACTCAAGTCAAAAAATATAATTTAGCCATCTCCCACCCAGGATCCTCTTCACATGCTCTGACTTAATCTCAGTCTCTCTGTTTATAGTTTTGTTATCCAAAAGTAAATCTCTAGACACTATAGTTATGACTTGCCCATTTAAAAAAATTTATTATGGGGGCTGGCCCAGTGGTGTAGTGGTTAAGTTCGCATTCTCCACTTTGGTGGTCCAGGGTTTGCAGGTTTGGATCCCGGGCACAGACCTAGCACCGCTCATCAAGCCATGCTGTGGTAGCATCCCACATAAAACAGAGGAAGATTGGCACAGATGTTAGCTTAGCAATAATCTTCCTCAAGCAAAAAGAGGAAGATTGGCAACAAATGTTAGCTCTGGTCCAGTCTTAGACACACACGCACACACAAAAATTTATTATATCTTTTAAGTCTTTTTAATTTCCACATTTCTCCTCCATTCCTTTCTCTCCTTACAATTTACCTGTTGAAGAACCTGAGGCCTTTGACCTATTGTTTCTCCACAGTCTGGATTTTGCTGATTTCATAGTCATGATGTAATTCAACATGTTTCTCTGGCTTTTGTATTTTCTGTAACTTTCACTGCAATTATCTTCCTTGAAGTTTAAATATAATCAAACCCAGATGGAACCCATCAGTTGTCTTTATGACTTTTTAAAATAATGGTCCTTTACAAAGTAAAAGAAACAAGTCTCAGGGACTTCAAAGAAGTGTGTTGAAACTATCTGATTGATGCTTTATGGATCTGATAGGAGACTGTCTTTTAGGAAATAACAAAAGCTTTCTCATTATAGAAGGAAGAATCAGCAAAATAAGCTTGTAGAGTCAGACAGCAGATTTGCTGTCCTATTTTACCTCCCTAATTACAAACAGCATCCCGAGAATGCTGAGAGAAAAGAGAACTGTTAAATCTGCAGTGTGGTCCAGCCCCAAGCTTTGCTCCTGTGGATGTAGAGGCCCTGAGATGACATCCAGAGGGAAGACACGAACCAAATTCAAAGGCAGGCCCTTCATTCCACTGCCTCCTCCTGGTGATAAGGAAAGGCACTTTTTACTTTTAATGAAATGATTAAAATGTGAGGCAACTTACAACTTTCCACCCTCGTCATCTTTGAAATGTCATGTTGTACAATTATCATCATGAATTTTACTGAGATAAACCAAATCCTAAAGAGGTGACAGGTTTAATAATTCTGTCCAAGGTACACAAGATTAAAGAGGGGCAGGAAGGAAAAGAATCCCAGTCGTTTAGAAATGAGGTAGGAAAGTGCTCCATGCCAGCTTCTGGAAGCCATCTTTCCTCTGGGTTTCCTCTGGACTGCACTTTTCCTCACTGCCACGTATTGCTTTTTGATTTGCCCATAGGTGGATCCGAAACAGTTGCTGGAGGATGGAATAAGGAAGGAGCTAGTTAAACGTGTTGCTTTTGCTCTTCATAGGGGATTGATCTTCAACCCTCGAGCCAAGGTACCAGATGACCAAAATGGGTTGGCCTTTCTCTCTTCTCAGCTTGCAAAAGGGACTAGAACACCATTTTTAACTATTATGAGCAAGACCTTTCCTCCTATCTAAACATCTATCTAATATGTGATGTTCGATACTATCAACTGATGGGCTTCTTTGTCCTATATTGTAATCCATTCATTTTATATGAAAATCCTTTTTAAAACCAGTCCTTGTTTCTTTCACCTGTTGATCCCCTAGTTTAAGAATTGAATTGATGTTTATGATTCGGAGTTGTCTTATATTTAAAAGAATTTGTTAGCCCTAAATCAGATAAAAACTTATTATGAAGGCTCTAATTTTTTATTTTGCTTGATCTGTTAGGGAATATGATCATTTTTTTCGAGAGAAAAAAATAGGCCTGAAATTTGTATCTGGGGTACTTTTCACCTCAATTAATTTAATTTAAAATACTTTAAGTGTTTTAAGATTAGATATATTCATCAAATGATATGAGAGAAATCACCGACATTCGTTTTTTGTATTCTTTTGTATGAGGCTTCCTTCCCAAATGAATGAAATCTATTCTTTGCTGAATGTCTGACATAAGTTACCACTCATCATAGGTGAGAGAGGAAGTGAGTATTTCCAAAGCTGTCTTAAACCATCCCTGTGGTCTCTCACTTGGGGTATCACTTCAAGTCTAACGAAGATATTAGAGGTTGACAATCTACTTCAGTATAATAGATTGATGTTTCCCCTTTTGTGCAGCCGAGTGAATTGATGCCCAAGCTGAAAGAGTTGGGAGCTACCATGGATGGATTCCATCGTTCTTTCGAATACATACAGGACTATGTCAACATCTATGGTCTGAAGATCTGGCAGGAGGAAGTATCCCGTATTATAAATTACAATGTGGAACAAGAGTGTAATAACTTCTTAAGGACAAAGGTATCTAAATAAGCTTAAAATTCTTGACTATATTTGTTATTTCTGATGTCTAAAATACATACCCCAAACCTCAGAAATTCCAACAAGAAAGTTTATTTATTTAAATAGTTACTAAAAAATTAGTAAGCACTAGACTATCACGGATACCCTTGGAGTACATCCAGGAGTCGTGAAGGATGCAGAAAGGTTGATATGGCACCTGACCTTTTGGAGCTTACTGTCCTGAGGAGAAAGCAGATAGAATTAAATGGCTACAGAATGAAGCTGTTTGTTGTTTTTGTTATAACTCAAGTGAATGAGAGTTCAGAAGACTTAGGAGTCCAGTTGGGCTTGATCAGGTTATATACCAAAGAGCGGAATTCCTGGGTCATATGGTAATTCTGTGTTTAACTCACTGATGAACCATCAAACTGTTTTCTACCCTGCCGGCACCATTTTTTCATTCCCACCAACAGTGTTGGAGGGTTTTAATTTCTCCACATCCTCGCCCACACTTATTTTCCCTTTTTTTGGTAAATTATAGCCATCCTAATGAAGGTGAAGTGGTATCTCATTGTGGTTTTTATTTGCATTTCCCTAATGACTAATGATGTTGAGCATCTTTCCATGCGCTTATTGACCATTTGTAAATCTTGTTTGGAGACATGTCTATCTCCTTTGCTTGTTTTTTAATTGGGTTCTTTGAGCCCCAAATTCTTGAGTGTCATAGCTAAGAATTTTGACTTTAGCCAGTAAAGGAGCCACTCTGTAAGTTTTTAATTAGGGAATTGACATGATTCAGCTGCCATTTTTGAAAGATTAAGTATCTTCTGAGCTTAGGATATTTTGGATTTTTATTGTTGCATTGATACATGTTAACTTATAGGACAAAAAGCCAGAAATTTCTGTGTCTCTTCTTGTCACTTCTCCTCAGTCACTTCACTTTTTCACAGATATTTCCCTTTTTTTATAAATGCTATATGTGGCATTTCTGGAATGCTATTAATGCCATTTTAAGTTTCCTCTTTAAAACCAAGGAACATTTATCATCACTGTTAATGCCACGTTATCTTTGTAAAACTATGTGGAAAAAGGATAACTAGGTTACCTTATCCAAGAGGTACTAAATATTTATGGTTTGGTTTTGCTTTTTCTAGATTCAAGATTGGCAAAGTATGTACCAGTCCACTCACATTCCTATACCAAAGTTTACCCCTGTGGATGAGTCTGTAACGTTCATTGGTCGACTCTGCAGAGAAATCTTGCGGATCACAGACCCAAAGTAGGTGTATCTGAATTCCACTGAGCCTTGAACACCATGGACAATACACAGCTCTAAACATATATTGCATATACCCATATCACACCCTTGTTCCTGCTGCAGTTGGGTCCTTTCTAATGAGTTTATTAAATTCACTTTTTTTTCTTTGAGGAAGATTAGCCCTGAGGTAAGATCTGTGCCCATCTTCCTCTACTTTACGTGTGGGATGCCTGCCCAGGATCCAAACTCATGAACCCCGGGCCGCTGAAGCGGAGTGCGTGAACCTAACTGCTACACCACCGAGCTGACCCCTAAATTCACTTTTTTTCAGACTGCATGTTTTCCTCAATGGGCCTGAAGAGACCCCAGTCCAAAGAAATATAGATTAAAACAACTATCAGGTCTCTTTCGCCATCTTTTAGTCTGTGCTTCTCTTGCTTTCCAAGTAGCATTCTACTCACTTGGGCCTGTGGGCTCACCAATATGTTAAAACTTCTTAATTACAAACTGCTCATCTGTACCTGTGTAACTGTGGCACGCTCCCCCACTCCAGTCCCTGGGTCTTGCACTTGTCAGCTCCTATCCTGATCTTTTAAGGTTACCTCCTTGTTTCTTAGCTCCACACCCAAGCACTTTTTTTTTTTCCTAAAGATTTTATTTTTTCCTTTTTCTCCCCAAAGCCCCTCCGGTACATAATTGTATATTCTTCATTGTGGGTCCTTCTAATTGTATGTGGGACGCTGCCTCAGCGTGGTTTGATGAGCAGTGCCATGTCCGCGCCCAGGATTCGAACCAGCGAAACACTGGGCACCTGCAGCGGACCGCGTGAACTTAACCACTTGGCCACGGGGCCAGCCCCTACACCCAAGCACTTTTGATAGTAAAAACTAGCATTTATTGAGCACTTACCTTGTGCTCTCTTCTCAGCATTAGACACATTATACACAGTCCTTCGTTTACTCTTTACCACAATCTTATGAGGTAGGCATTGTTATTCCTCCCATTTTAAAGATGAAGTAACTGAGGCACGGAAAAGCTGGGTGACTTGCCCAGGATCACAGAATTAATAAATGGTGGACCCAGAAGGCACACCAGGCGCTCTGTCTCCGGAGCCCACCTCTTAAGCACTGTGCCACTCATAGGCAGACGGCATAGCTTCACTTGCCATGATCACAGTCTAGATACGGTCACATGGGCAAAATCTCATGTCATCGAAGCCGCCCTGGAGATTATTGTAGGTGGGCTCCGTGGTAGAGACTTGCTTGCCGCCTCTCTCAGTGACTCCAGCTGAGCCCATTTCCCTCCTTTTTCTTGTTGAGCCTCCGATGAAGCAGTTGGTACTAAGACCGACTGAGGGAAGAGAAGGTTCCTGGCTTCTGTCTCATGTTTACCCCTGGGCACATGCTCACTGAGTGGAATGGTTGGTGTAATTACCCAAGAAAAGATGACTTCCCTTGTTTTTCTGTCCAGCTCTGCATGCATAGTTGAATTTGTGTCAGTTAAATGTCCTTATGACATGGCTCCTTTGTACTGCCTTCGCATTCAGGCAGATTTTGTCTCTCTGAACTTACGAAAGTTGGCAAACTATATGTAAACTTCTTCCCAAAATTCCAGCAGAAATGAGTTTTGTTTAGCCAAAAAGAGTAAATGATCCAGAATGTTTTGTAACTCCTCCTTTCTTGGTGCCCATGGGTTGATCACTGAAGCCCTTCTAGAAAACCATCCACCTAGTGCCATGTCAACAGTTGCAGAAAGGAGTGAGTGTGGGATTTCCAGGTCATGTATTGACTTCTTCATCCACACCGGGAGCCTCTCAAATGGCGCATTCAAAGCACCAGCACTGGTGGTGCAAGAGGACATGTGGAAACCTGAAAGTAGAATGCAGTTCTGGAAATTCTTTTGTTCTTCCCACTTGCGTCTAAACTTAAACCTCCCTCACCTTATGCCTCTTTTAACTCCCTTCCAAGGGGCGTATCTGTGGAGCTTGCTGAAATCGCAGAGGCTGAGCCTCAGCTCCAGACCACCCCAGTCAAACTCTCCAGGAAGAAGATCCCGGCGTCTCTCTTTCAACACGCTCTACCAGTGACTGAAGGTCCCTACGCCAACATTTGAGAACTGTTAAAATGGTGGTTAAGGGGATGGTGTTGGGATCCAGCCCATCTAAGCCGCAGATGCCTCATCTGTAAAATGAGGGCCAAACAGCTTGTATAGCACGGAGCTATGACGAGAGTGAAACGGTAGCACACGGAGAGGTCATAGCACCTTAGGAGTGCTCAGTAAATACTCAGTGCTCAGTAAATACTGTCAGTTGTTGTCATTGCCATCATCACACTCCTGAGTCTAAAAGGATTCCTTGTTCAATGATCAGAATGTGGAGGAAAGAGGAAATGGCTCATCGTCATAGTCTCAAATGCTAGATAGGGCATGAGGAATCAAGGTTCCTGTCTTACAAAAATGGAAGTGACTCAAGACTCTATTTTGTGCCCAGTCTCTAGAAATTCAGAGAAAGACCCTGCAGAGAGCCACCTGGGCTCTGAAGTCCTCCAGCCTGACAACCAACTCTAACCTTGTCCTCTCAAATGACTCCAAAAAGCAGCCCAACCCCGTGGAAATGAATTAGTCAAACCATTGAGGTACCACAGGGCAGGGAAAGGTGATTGACTGAGTTTTACCCTCCTGGCCCATGGCGCGTTCACCGTGAGATATGTTGGGTGCCTAGGCACAGAGGTTATTAAACACAAATCCTGTAACTGTTGTTCCTCATATGTGATGCCCAAATCCTGTTGCATCCCACATCTCTTTAGGATGAATTTTGAAATGGCTTTAGGTTTTAAGTTTTGTTTCTTTTTGTTTTAGAATGACATGTCACATTGACCAGCTGAACACTTGGTATGATATGAAAACTCATCAAGAAGTGACCAGCAGCCGCCTCTTCTCAGAAATCCAGACCACCCTGGGGACCTTTGGTCTGAATGGGTTAGACAGGCTTCTCTGCTTTATGATTGTCAAAGAGTTACAGGTGAGCCTTTCACTTTCGTGCAGATTTCCTGCTACCCTGGGAGAGATGAGAGTAGATCATTTAACTTTTCTTTCATGCTTTCATATACTGACATCAGGCATATTTATATGATTCCTGTTAGGTAGATAAGAACTGAAAATGAACCAGAATTTCTTTGGCCAGCATGGTATTTTTATAAGTAGACTGTTTTTGTGAGTTTCATCCTGGGAAGATAAGACTCTCTTTGAAACCAGCAACTTCTGCCAGTAGGCAATGTTTCTAACAGGAACCGGAAGTTGCTGCTTCCCTGTCATCCTATTTAGAGCGTTGTATGATTTAGGCCAGTCTCTGTTCTACATAGCGTTTGAGTTAACTGGAGTAGTTATTCATTTTATTCATTAAGTTTGGTCCTTTGATCCTGCTTTCTTGTTTTAGAATTTCCTCAGCATGTTTCAGAAAATTATCCTGAGAGACAGAACTGTGCAGGATACCTTAAAAACCCTCATGAATGCTGTCAGCCCCCTAAAAAGTATTGTAGGTAAGTGTTCTGAAACTAGCCTGCAGAGGAGATAACACGGTAGCCTTTCTAAATTTACTAAACAGAAAATTGTATTTTAACCTTTCAGCAAATTCGAATAAAATTTATTTTTCCGCCATTGCCAAAACACAGAAGATTTGGACAGCTTATCTGGAGGCTATAATGAAGGTATGTTGTGGGAAAGAGGTTGATAATTAATATTATTTTTTTTTAACTATTATTTTCCTGTAACCTTGTTGTCCAAAGAAAGCCCCTCTTCTTTGTTTTGTCGTCAAAACAAAAATACAACACTTCAGTTTATCATTATTTCTAAATTCACTGTTTCTTTATCTTCCTTTCTGGGGCTGTTCTTGACTATGCTTTTCATTGGCCTATTGTTTTCATTTTGCTGGAAAAACTGTTTCTTTTTGAAATGTCTTTAAGGAAGAGGTGCTTTCACCCAAGGAAATGGAAATCTTCCTTCCTCGGTAACGCTCCGCCCTTGCATAACAAGTCTATTTAATGAACTGCTCTATCAGTGTACAGCCCTAATCTGCTCCAAGTAGCTGTTAGAACAACGCTTTTGTCTTTCTCCCCTCCTGTGTCTACATGGATGTTAGAAAGCCAGGTTCTTTGGGGCATTAATTACATTGTGAGTAGAACACTGTCTTTGGAAATGAGTAAGAAAGTGAGATGAGGAGATTGATTTGCAGCGTGGAAGTCTACTTGCTGTAGAATCCACTCATCTGCTTTGCTGCCTTTACTTGGCTTTGGCTCCCAGGGACTCTCTGAATCTTCTTTTTTTTTTGAGGAATATTAGCCCTGAGCTAACTACTGCCAGTCCTCCTCATTTTTTGTGGAGGAAGCCTGGCCCTGAGCTAACATCCGTGCCCATCTTTCTCTACTTTATATGTGGGACGCCTACCACAGCATGGCATGCCAAGCAGTGCCATGTCTGCCCCCAGGATTCGAACCAGCGAACCCCGGGCCGCTCAGAAGTGGAACATGCGAACTTAACTGCTGTGCCACTGGACCAGCCCCTGAATCTTCTGCACATCCTTCTCTCATCGCTTGATGATCTGAGACATTCAACAATTCTTTATCGAACACCCGTTACACACAAAGCATTGTCAGTTGTTGGGTGACACAGTAAAAGGAAGCACTACCCATCTCCTCAGGAAGCCTGCTTACCAGCTAGTAGATTTCTTGGTGGAAACTGATTCATCGTTAGAAGTATCACATACCATAGAAAAAGTCTAGACTGTTCTGGGAATTTGGAAGAATTCCATTCTCTTCTTCCCAATTATATAAGTTCATCATTGAGACTGTATTCATTGGTTTCTCAGGCAGATTCACAGTATATTTCCCATAATTTCAGTAAATTGTTTTTGTTTTAATTTGGAAACTTAAACGGAAGAGGTAACTGAAGGAGCTTCTGGCTCTGCTCGATGTCCTCTTGTGATATAGGTCTGACATTCTGTTAGCCAAGTGATTTTCAGATATTCAGAGCTTCTCAGGCCAAGTTTCTAACTGCTGGAAACCCTTTTAGGAGGAGTGAAGAATCACCTGGGGTTGGACAGGCCTGAGTCTCGCCTCTGTGGGAGGCTGAGGGAGAGCACAGGGCTCTTGGAAGAGGCTCAGAGCTGTTCCTCTTGGTTGCCAGATGGTCCACAGCCCATGGCTATTACAGACCACTGTTAGTTGTAATTGCTGGTAATTCAGTAAGAGCCACATATTGTGTCTAAGTCAGTGGTCTTTACGTAAGGCCCCCAAGGACGGATTTGTCTTTTGTCTTGAATTGGGGAAACTGCAGTCCCTAAGCCGGTGCTAATAATCTGGAGCAGCGATGGAAATGTTCTGTGCCGTTCACAGAACATTTCCATCGCTGCTCCAGCTTACACCCTTGAAACAAAGCCTGTGGGACTGAGAAACTGAATTTTTAATTTTATTTCATTTTATTCCTTTTAAATTTAAATAGCCACAAGCAACTAATGGCTGCTATATTGATCTGTGCGGGTCCAGAGAAATCACAGAGAAAGAGTGATAATCTGGAGATCTCTAAATAGACAAATAGGCAGAATGAGCTTACCACTTCCCAGGCTCCTGAGCCCTCTAGAATCTTATTACAGGCTTGTAATACGGGAGCACCAAAAGAGAGTGTTGGTCACCAACATTCAGTATGCTTTAAATAAGAACAAATTATGTTAAACCGCCTTTATTTCTGTTTCCATTTTTTAGATTGGTATTTTCAAGGGAATCCTTGACTTAGAGTATCTAGAATTAAGCAGGGAATTATATGGGCCACTGCAAGATTGGAGCGACACTTTTGAGTGGCCTGAGAGAACCTACTATTTTCTTGGCCTTACTCTATTCTAATTATTAAATAATAATTTTTTCTATCAGTAAAAGGTTATTGCTTGTAAGTAGCATTTTTTGGATTGACTTTTATTTTCTTCGCATAAGTAGAATAATAGTCTAGGAAGAATTGTGTCAAAGTAAATACATTTGAGGTCATTTAACACTTTTACCTGTTACAAGCTCCTTTTATCTAAATAATAACTTTTCTTTGCTCTTAGAGAGGACCACTCTCTCTTCCTTAACTTTTCTCTGCTCCCGACAGCTCAGAGGATGTGTGTTCCTTCCACCTTATTGTTGATGGAATTATAAAACAGTCCAGCCTCCCATCCTATTCCTCCTCTCCCCCTCGCTCATCTTTCAGGGATAACTTTCCCAGAATAGAAAAGAGGAAATTTACTAACATAAAATGTTAGAGTGTGCTGTTGACTTATGATGCTGACAAGTTTATGGGAGCACGCAGAATCTCTGTCAAACCTGACCCAAAGATGGTCTCCTCTCACCTCTCAGGCATCACAGATACCTCCAAATATCATTTATGCTCATTGCTACTTGGCAATTATAGTGGTTGATCCACCATGTCAACATAATTCTATCACAAATCTGTTCTTTGAATAGTTGTATAATTATAATTTGTTACAATTGGCTTCTCTGGTCATCCTGTGTTTTATTTTGTACACGTGAAAGAATTATTCTGGGACAGTGTTCATGGGCTTCACCAGGTTCCCAGAGCAGTCCAAGGTACAAAAACAAGCTTAAGAACCCCTGGATTAAGGGTTAGCATTGTTAGAGGGGCCTTCTTGGTAGATTTTATGTGGATTATTTTTTAACCCAGATCATTACATGATCTGTCTTCCTGAGTGATGTCAACAGACTTCGATTCACCAAGTTTTAGAATACAGAGTGAAATGGCATCCTTTGGACTGGAGACAGTTCAGTTTAGGGCAAATAAATGAAGTAGGCTTCTCGTAGCAGCTGCTAAACTTGGAGAACTTCAAAAGATCAAAAATAGAGTTTCAAAAAACACACCTTTAATACACAAACAACTGAACCTTAATGGATCACTTTGTAAAATGTTAGACTTTGGGGATGCTTCACGGTTGGCGCACAGGAGTCTAGGCAGACATTCCTTGAAGGGCCCCTTGTCCATCAGGGGTCGTGCTGCTTAGCCGTGGAGCCAGTCTAGGAAATCCTGCCATGTGACCCTTCCAGTCAGAGACTGTCGTGGTGTGTGCCTCCTTGCTGTCAGGTTGGAATGCTTCCGTGCTCCACCTGTCCTTTCTCTTGCCTGTTCACAGGTTGGGCAGATGCAGATTCTGAGACAGCAGATCGCCAATGAATTAAATTATTCTTGTCGGTTTGACTCCAAACACCTGGCAGCTGCTCTGGAGAATCTCAATAAGTAAGTGCCAGCGTTTGAAACAGCTGTCTGTGGGCCTGGATTGTCCATCATCAGTTAGCACCCCAGTTTCTTCAATACCTACTCTTTTAAGTTCTTCTTGGGTAAGAAGGCTTGCTGAGTTTATAGGCTCCCTTCCCGTGGATCATCAAATCTGTCTTCAGAAGCCTCTTTTCTCAGGGTTGTCCCTTGGGGGTGTGTGTGTCCGTCTGTGTGTGTGTCTGTGTCTGTCCATCTCTCTTTTTGGCTGCTTTGTTTATTCAGCCAATATATATTGATCACTTAATACACATAAGAGTGCTGGATACACACGTCTGTGCTGGATACTTGCACAGATTAGGAAAGCAGTTTTTACCAAAGTCCCACTCCTGGCTTTGCACAGAACTGACTCATCATCCTGAGAGCCGTTAGAAGTGTGTTAAATCACCAGGAGTGGCTGTGGGCACACCTGGAGTGCAGTCATATCCTCCAACTCACCAGCACCTTGCTGTCATTTTGAGCCTTTACTTAAAGATAAATAATCCAGGCTTCTTGGTCCCTAAATCAGGGCTTGTGACAAAGTAGATATTGAAAACAGTTCAGTCCGTTCATAAAAGTTAGAGTGGTGAAAGCATTTGATTTGGGTTAACTCCAAAAGAGAGAGTAATTCGAGGTTAAATTTCCCACTTGTAACCAATCACAGGCGTGGAAATGGAGAACTAGAAGGATCAGGCCCTTATTTTACAGATGAGGAAACTGAAGCCCTGAAGGTCACATCACAGCCCTTATTAACTGTTGTATAAATTCAGTTAATCTCTAATGTTCGTCACTGTTTTGTTTTGTTTTCTTCATTTAGGGCTCTCCTAGCAGATATCGAAGCCCACTATCAGGATCCCTCACTTCCTTACCCCAAAGAAGATAACACGCTCTTATATGAAATCACAGCCTACCTGGAGGCAGCTGGTATTCACAACCCACTGAATAAGGTTAATGATTAAGATACGTAATGGTGCGGTGGGAGACTGGTGCAACAGGTGATCTGACCCAGGTTGCAGGTGGCTGTGCTGAGGTAGTGGGAGACCCTGAGTTCCAGTCCCAGAGCCTCCATTCTCTCAAGTCCCCATCCTTTTTGAGCTCCACTTTCTCACGTGTGATATGAGGATGATCACACCTTCCCTGCTGGACTCGGGCCTGCAGGAATCAAGTGATACAACACTTGTCAGAACTCATTAGAAAGTGAGAAGTCGGGGGCTGGCCCCATAGGCTAGTGGTTAAGTTTAGCGCGCTCCACTTTAGCAGCCTGGTTTAGTTCCTGGGTGCAAACCTATGCCAGTCATCAGCGGCCATGCTGTGGCAGTAACCCACATGCAAGAGAGAGGAAGAAGGGCCCAGATGTTAGCTCAGGGTAATCTTCCTCAAGCAAAAAAAGAGGAAGATTGGCACAGATGTTAGTGCAGGGTGAATCTTCCTCACCAAAAAAAAAAAAGAGAAGTGCTGTATATGTAAGTGATTAGTTTAAGGTTTGTCTGGGGTTTGATATTTGAACTGCAACTAAAGGTGACGTTGGTCCTTCTTGCCCAAAGAGGCTTGCTTTCCTTCGTGGCTGACAGTAATCACAGTCATGATCTGGGGCTACAAACTCTTCTGATCTCCAAAAACCTGAGAACCGAAAGGTTTCTCATCAGTTGGTGCCAGAGCTCATTTGGTGGCAAAACCTGTCCTGAACTGACGTAAGCCTGTTTATACTCGTTATTTGTCCTCCCTGGTGTGAATATTCACGAGTGATGCAGAAATACAGATGACTGCTTAAAGCATGTTACCCTACACCCTATATTACCTTTCTAAAATCTATAAAATGTGAAATTCTGAAATCTGTACGATCCCCTGGGTTTGGGATAGAAGATTGTAAACCTAAAGAGCAGCTAACGTTTTCTGAGTACTTACTGTGCGCCCAGCACTGTGTTAACCCAGCCACGGGGGATCTCGCTTAATCCCACAGCAACTCTTTGATGTGTGCCATTGCTGGGTGAGGACCCTGAGGCTCAGAGGCGATCACTTCCCCCAGGCTCCACACTAGCCAGCATGCTACTCTGCCTTCCGGGGATCTATCCAGGGCGGCTGGGAGGAGGGAGATGGCCGGGTGTGCCCTGACTGTACTTTCTGCACCTGAACTGGGAGGGACACTGCTCTGGGACATTGCCCGGGAAAGCAAATGACGGATGAGACATGGGCTTGCTCTCTGCTTGTGTACTACCACTCACTGCTACGTGGATCTTTCCTTCTTTCTTCTGCCTCTTTCTCTTCCCCTCCTTCCCTCCAGCTTTGCCTTGACTGCTGTATGTGGTGCTCCCCTCCCATTCTTGCTCCTCACCCTTTCTCTCCTTCCCTTTGTTAATGACATTAAGAAGATTCAGGTGGAAAGTCACTGCTAATCTCTCAGCAAAATTGTTCCCTTCCCTGAAGGGCTAATTGTCACATAGGTGTTTACGTTTGGGGGGGGGGCGGTCAGTGGTGTTAAATAAAACTCTGAAGGCAGCAAATTAATGGCGCCATCTTACTTTTAGGGAGTTTGAAGAACAAACTGAAATAAAATGGAAGCTTTCCATCTAAAAATGTCTTCTAGGGGCTGGCCCGGTGGGGCAGCGGTTAAGTTCACACGTTCCGCTTCTCGGCGGCCCGGGGTTCGCCCGTTTGGATCCCGGGTGCGGACATAGCACCACTTGGCAAAAGCCATGCTGTGGCAGGCATCCCACTTATAAAATAGAGGAAGATGGGCACGAATGTTAGCTCAGGGCCAGTCTTCCTCAGCAAAAAGAGGAAGATTAGCAATAATTAGCTCAGGGCTGATCTTCCTCAAAAAAAAAAAAAAACACGTGTTCTACGTTATTGTGCAATGTGAAGAAACCATTGACTCTTCTTACCTTTCTCTTTCCAGATATACATAACGACAAAGCGCCTACCCTACTTCCCAATCGTCAACTTTCTATTTTTGATCGCCCAGTTGCCAAAACTCCAGTACAACAAAAACCTAGGTACAGTATGACACTTATTCTTTGTAATAAGTAACAGTAATAAAAGATTAATATGTAACCAAACAGCTCTTTGAATAGAATGCTATTTCACCTGTGAGATCTTTTCTTAGTTAAATGCGTGTTTCTATAATTCCTCTCTCAGGCCTCTGAAATATGATGCACCTTCGTGAAATGTCAACAGTGGATTTAATAGCAACCAAGTAGAGTCCACTAGTTTAATTTGAACAGTGAATTATCCAACTTGTAAAATGTGTGGAGACCTCTGCTTCTCTCCTGTCTTTAATGTTTAGGCTGCTGATTATGGTGTGAAAGAAACTTCTTTTGGTTAATGTCCTGTTCTTTCATCAAGTGTCGTCTGCCTACTGTGTATCTGGCCCTGCGGTCGGAAGAAGAACGATGCGGTTAAGGAGAGAATCTAGTACCGGAATACCTGGTACTTTAATGTGGGATTGAAAATATTTAGTACGAAAAATAGATGCCAAAGGCTTTCAGTATCTTTGTCTTCCCAGGGCTGTAACCCTAATGTTTTGGTCGTTGATCACTTTATCTTGAACATCTTTATAATCACCTTTCTAACAGATTCCCAAGCACTTCTTTTCTCCAAGCTTTGTATCCAACTACGCAGAGTGTTTTTAAAATCCACTGTTGAATGTAATTTGCTCTCAAAGTATTTTAGCAGCATTTCTGTAAATGTAACCTTATTATTTTTTAACCAGTGATTCCAAAATGTACTTCTTCCTTGAAGTGTTTCCCTTCCTATTTCATAAGCTTTTTTAGAGTGAAAATGTAGTCTCTTTAAGGTTTTTATTCTCTCATTCAAAAATGTTCCTTGATTCCAGATACAGCTCCATAACAATACCTGTTACTGCCACAGAATGCAGAGCATGATGGCACCCAAAAAACGCTTGCTGTAGGAGGGGGGAGCAATGTCTGTTTGGACTCTTGCTTCGCCACCTATCACCAATGTGACTTTGGTTAGGTTACTTAATGTCTTGGGCCCATCAGGTTTTTTAAATACCTTATGCAGTCCCTAGCACTGAGCAAGTGCTCGCCTGATGCTAGATCCCTTTCTGTGTTTTCATCAAAATCAATTTAAAAGGACCATCCCAAGATTGATTTATGCGTTCATCTCGAGATTCAGAGATTCATGTTCTCCCCCTCTCATCTCTGTGTTATTCCTAAATAAGAATGTATGATTCTTTATAATGATGAATTGTCAGGGCATGAAGATATCTTGTTTTCATTAAGACTATTCGTTCTCTGGTCTCTCATTCTTAGGTAATATTTCTTTCACTGGACACGTGGCTAAAGTCTGGTAGCATGATCATACTGCTGCTTATGGGAAGCATGTCACTATTCCATGGAATTCCCACATCTTTAAACAAAACAAAACCTTTAAGTGTCCTAGAAATATATGTATACCTGACTGCAATTCTCTTTGTGAATTAGACTGATGTCTTAATTCAGGAATCAAATTAACGAAAAATAGGACTCAAGAGGGAACATCAGTGTGTTTGTATACCCTAAAAACACATATTTAACTTTGTGGGCATCGTTCTCCAGACTGATCTAAGAAACGCATGCCTGCCTCGGTCTGTCTTTTAAGAAAGAATCGCTGTGGTGCTCCATTCATACAGGAAGTTTTTGTTGTTGAATATCACTTTTGCTCTCCACCTGGAAAGGATGATTTCTCCATGTTCTGAGTACCATTACTGTCTTGTACAGTGGGCACTAATAACCCAGAATCACCAAAGCCTGGCGTAGGTAAATTGGGATAACTTGTTTTAGCATCTCTGGTTTAAGTAAGTGATTTCTCAGTCTTGACAAGAACCCAAATTTGGGATCTAGGGGTCTGTCTCACCAGTTTAAGTTTATAAGAAACTGCCAGTCCTTTTTTCAAAGTGGTTGTACCATTTTACATCCCACCAGTATTTGACAATGTCAGTCTTTTTCATTTTAGCTGTTCTAATGGATGGATGTGTATGCTATCTCATTGTAATTTTAAGTTACCTTTCCCTGATGATTAATGATGTTGAGCACTTTTTGTGCTTATTGAGCATTCCTTATATCTATCTTTCTTAAGTGTCTATTAAAGTCTTTTGCCTATTTTTAAATTGGGTTGTTTGCTTTTTTACCACTGAGTTGTAGGAGTTATTTATATGTTATGGATAAAAGTCCTTTATTAGATATATGTATTATGAATATTTTCTCACAAACTGGCTTGCTTATTCATTTTCTTACTGGTGACTTTAATGAGAAGTTTTTACTGTTGATGATGTGTAAATTTACCCATTTTTTCTTTATAATTAGTCCTTTCTGTATCCTGTCTGAGAAATATGTCCCTACCCGAAAGCCATGCAGATATTGTCCTATGTTTTTTCCTAGAAGCTTTGTAGTTTTAGCCTTTACAATGAGGCCTGTGGTCCATTTTGAATTCTTTTTTAAGGTATGGTGTGAGGTAGGAGTCAAGGTTCATTTTTTTCTCCATAACAATATCCAGTTTTAGCATCATTTGTTGAAAAGATTTCTCTTTCCAAGGAACATTGTAGTGGTTTGGATATTCATGGAAATTCAGTTGATCGTGTAAGGGTGAGACTGTTTCTGGGTTTTCTCTTCTGTTTCATTGATCTGTTTATCCTTATGCCAGTACTGTCTTGATTACTGTAACTTTATAATAAGTCTTGAAACTTTGTTTCAAGTGTAAGTCTTCCAATTTTGTTCTTTTTCAACATTGTTTTTTCCCCCTGAAGACCCTAAGCTCTGTCTGCTGTTCCCCATGCCGGCTATCCAGGCAGAAGGTCGAGGTCTCCGGATTTGGGCAAAATCCTTAGCAAAAAAGCCAGCTTTGGCACGCACTCACTTTACAAAGTTCTTTCTTCCACTGTCTTGACTTCTGCAAGACATATATATATGTCTTATACATATTATTTTTCTTGTATAATATTCAACATTGTATTGAAAGACACCTTTTAGATGTTTTACCTGGCATTTTAATTTTCATTTAAGAGAGTAGTTCATGCTAGTATGCCATGCTGCCAGTAACAGAAGCCGATTATAGGTCATTTTTATTTTCTCATTTACATTTATCTGTATCTTTAAAATTTTCTGCAATAACATGCATTAATTGTATAATCCAAAAAAGCAGTGATGGTAGTTATAAAAATTAGTAAACATTTTATTGTGTTGAATCCTTCAGACTACTAGAAGCTTCCACCAGTCCCGGGCCTAATTCAGAATGTAGTCCAGAGTTGTCATTCTCTCCAAATAATCGTCTCCCAGTGATGACGTGGGCCCCAAACATTTGGACATTCGTGAACATTCATACTGAACAAACGTTCTCAAAGGCAGGCACTTCAGTTGGTGGTGTAATTGGTAATTTGTCCTTCCTTGCAGGAATGGTCTGCCGAAAACCTGCCGACCCTGTAGATTGGCCGCCACTTGTCCTGGGCCTGCTCACCCTGCTGAAGCAGTTTCATTCCCGGTACACGGAACAGTTCCTGGCGCTGATCGGCCAGTTTATCCGCTCCACAGTGGAGCAGTGCACAAGGTACAGAGGGCCAACCGGGAGTAAAAGGGAGAAATGTTACTGAACGGGCTGCAAACCTTGCCTGCCAAAGACCCCTTCTTATCTCCCTAGTAGAGACAAGAATTGGCTGCTTACCCTGCTCTGTAAAGCAAGTCAGGGCACATCTCTTTATCTGGAGCAAAGGTATGCCCACCCTTAGTCACCCTGCCCGGGGAGCCCCCTAGGTGCACTCAAGGTGATTTTCTGAGAATGAGTCATGGCCACAATTAGCGACAGCCACAGGGAAGAAAGTGCCTGCCTGTTCCTCTGCTGTCTTGGATGCAGCACCCGCATCTCAGGGAGCCCACGTACGCTGGCTGTGCCACTGCCAAGGGATGGCCCCACACCCTTCATAGGAGTCAGGGAGCACGTCCGTGTCCCACCCTGGGCACAGCCGGACTTGCTGGTGTGTGATGAAACAGATCACACAGAAGTTCCTAGTTGATAGAAAGCTTGTAAACTTGTAAACCTTTAATTCTTCTTTTTATCCCCCCCAACCCCCTGCAAATATGGCTTTTCTTAGATAGAGAAAAATATTATTTGCATGAGATGCTGGCTCCTGAACCTCCTTCTCTGCTACCTTAAAGGCTAAGCTCAGCTCAGTAAACTTCTCTGTCACATTGCACATTCAAAATTTGCAAGATTACCACTTGGTCACCTTTGCCAATATAACTTAAAGACTAATTCACGAGAATGATCTTCCAAGTCCTCACAAGGCCCTACTGATCAAACGTGATTTCAGAGGCCACTTAATTTACCTCCTACAAAGTGCGTGAGTCAGCTCTCGGACATCCCTGGCAGGGTGTCAGCCAGTCTCCTCTGTGCCACTCCCATTGATGGGGCCCTCACTGCCTCTCAGGGCAACAGGTGCACTGGCAGACTTGTTCTCGTCGTTAGAAAGTTCCTGATTGTGATGAATGCAAACCCATGTCCCTGAAAATTTCACTCGTTGGGCCTTTTTCTACCCTTTGAAATTGGAATAAATGCAGTCTCCGTTTGCAGCCTCACTTCAAATTGTTCATGTCAGCTGTTGCCTTGGGTCTTCTCTTTCTTAGATGAGCCGCTCCCACCTGTTCTTGGTGTGTGTCTCAGAGGCTGCTCACCATGTCAGTGACCTCTTCTGGAGGTTCCAGTTTGTTATTGGCCATCTTAGAATGTGGCTTCCCAAACGTCCTGCGGTTGCAAAGACAGCCCTCCCCTTCATTCTGGGTCCTCCGTGGAGTACAGCACAAAAGTTGCAGTGCTAGGTTCTTGACACCCATTGCACACCAGTGGCTCATGCTGATTTTGCATTCTCTTTAAATCCCAGTGTTTTCTTCCCATGAGCTGCAGTCAGGCCAGTTCTTCCCATCTTAGTTAATGGACTGAACGACAAACCAACACTGGATGTTTTTTCTAGGATATATGGTCAGACTTGCTTCAAAGAGCAGATTTTGTAACAATTGAAAAATAGAAGAGAGCTCAGAAGGATGGGAAAGTCTCAAAAATGAAATTCTAACAAACACAAAATGAGGTCAATTGCAAAGGCAAGCAGTAGGCACCCAAGAACCTAGTGCATGAGGCCCCGGGCTGTGGAGAGGAGGCCAAGGACCCCCCGTTCAGGGTTCAGGGTGATGGGAAAGTCACCTCCACACCACGCCCAGCCACCCCGCGTCAGAGTTCCCCATCTGTCGAAGTTGGCAGGTCCTTCTGCCTCTGTTTCTTCGCTAATGACTACAAAGGATGAACTGAGGCTCTGGTCCAGCATGCTACTGGCAAGCCTGCGAGTGACCGTCAGGATCCAGGAGTCGAGCTGCAGCTCGGGGCTTCCGATTGGGCTAAGCGACGTGACAGAAAGAACCTGAGATGCGTGGAGCTCCTCCTTTCCCTTGCCTCGAGAAGAGCAGATATGAATCTAGCTCTGATCACGTTGAAAGACGAAGGGCAGTGCCAACTTTCCAGGCACAAACATTCTTACACCTTCTTTTCAAAGGGAAAAAATCGTCAGAGAAACAGATCCATAATCCAGTACCATAAAATCCTTTATGCCACTTTGCACATAAGTTGAAAATGGTTTTAACATGTAAGCTCCGTAAGAAGACTGTCGTGTGCTTTGCTGCGTCCCCAGCTTGAGAACGGTGCTTGGCAATATGGCTGTTGTATGAATGAGTAGGATCCCACCTGGAAAACTGTGAGGTGCTGTATTTATTTGACACCCTCAAATATACAGTAATGCGCCAGGCACAATGCCAGATGCTAGAGATAAAAAGATGAAGACATGAGCCAGGCCCTCAAGGAGACCAGCACACGAAAAACTGAAAGATTAAAGAGGCTTGAGGGAAGATACGTAGTATAATGAGAACTTTAGAAAAGGCCATCTGCCCAGAGGAGTCAGGGAGGACTTCCTGGAGGAGGGAGTGCCCACGCTAGGGCTGGAAAGATGACTAGACGTTTACTTTCAAATAAGCATGTGGAGCAACTGTAGCTACAAAGACGGGAAGGATGGGAAGGACGGGAAGGTCGCCTGTTCGGGGACCTGCCAGTCACTGAGTCATGAAGTGCCAAGAGGATACAGAGGGAGATGAGAGAGACAGCAAGGGCCACATTGCGAAGGCCCCTTGTAAACCACGGAGAAGTTTCGATTTTATCCTGTAGGTTGTGTTCTGAAGATATGCGAGCAGGACGATGACATGATGTGAACAGAGAAGATGGTCTCGAGATTTGTTTCGTCTTGGACTTCATTTAGGAATGTGTCGTTGATTTAGTCTTGCAGGATCTTGACTGAGGGTCTGCTGTGTGCAGAGCTGTTAACTGACCCGGACTGTTCTCTTTACAGCCAGAAGATACCTGAAATGCCTGCAGATGTTGTGGGTGCCCTTCTGTTCCTGGAGGATTATGTCCGGTACACAAAGCTACCCAGGAGGGTAAGCCATAGAGAAAGAACAATGGGACGCCCTTTTTGTAAACAGATGGTGTTAGGAGTGGCCCTGGACTCAGAAGGAGTTAAGTCCAGTAGCTCATTCACAGTGGATGCCTCTGAGGCCCTCGCCACTGCTCTACCCCACAGCTCTAGAATGTTCCTCCCTTCTCCACCACGTTAAGTGCTTTGCAAGAAGACAGAGTTTAACACAACTTCCCTCCTCTTCTCACTCTGCACCACACTGTCCTCCCGTCAGCAACTCACCCAGTTCAGGAGGAGATGGTTAAGATGGGCAATCCAGGAGAGAATTCTTTTTTTTTTTTTCAAGGATTTTATTTTTCCTTTTTCTCCCCAAAGCCCCCCGGTACATAGTTGTATATTTTTAGTTGTGGGTCGGTCTAGTTGTGGCATGTGGGATGCCGCCTCAGCATGGCCTGATGAGCGGTGCTATGTCCACGCCCAGGATCTGAACCGGTGAGACCCCGGGCCGCCAAAGCAGAGCGCGCGAATTTAACCACTCGGCCACGGGGCTGGCCCCTAGGAGAAAATTCCTAAGTGGCCAGTGTGGAGAAATAATTGCATGGTTTGTTTTTTCCTCTCCACAATAACCTGGTTCCCACTGCAAGTTTGGTTAAGTGCACACCACAGCTGAAACTACATATGACCACAGTTTCCAAAAATGGCAGACTACTTTTTACCTTCTAAGATATTCTTTCCTTTTCCTTTCTCACTAGTAATTGCACTTTGGTAAGTTTTAACTCAAAATGGAGAGCTTGATACTAAAATATAACAGACTTTCAATAGATGCTGAAAAGCCACTCTGATTTTTAAGAATTAGTAGGTTAGGAATCAAGGATACTTTTTTATAACAAAAATCAAAGATGATGTATAAATAATTAACTATCTGTGTCATACTTAATAGTGAAACACTAGTGGCATTCTCCTTAAAGTCAGGACTGTAACAGTAATGCGACAGTACTGGCTCTCACTGCTGCTCCTGTTGTACGGGTTCAAGACAAGAAAATAGGAAATGAAAATTTTAAAATGCATCGTGAAAAGAAGACAAATTTGCATTATTTATTGAGGAAGTAATTGTCTTCCTTGAATACCCAATAGAATCATGTGGAAAACTATTAAAATTAATGAGAGTTCAGAAAACAAGCTGAGTACATAGTGTACAAAGTAAATTACACTAATAACCAATTCAAAAATATAACATGGAAAGATCCCATTCACAGAATTAACAAGGAAATAATATAGTCAGGAATAAAAACCTCTACAAGAAATATGAAAAAACAATTCAAAAATAACCATAAAATTTTGAAGTCCTTGTTTCTGAATGAGGAGACTCAAATATTAGTTGCTTCTAGTACTTTAGAGGTTTCTTGCAGTTATGATCAAAATCTCAGATCATTTTTTTTAACTTGGGGGAAGAAAAGATTTTTTAAAATTTCATAGACCTTAGGCTAAAATGGAATGTTTTTTAAAAGAAGGTGATATTAAAACGTTATACCAAATATTGAGATATAGTTTAAAACCATAGAAATCAAAAGAGTGTGGTACTGGTATGAAACTCATCAGATGGATCGAAAGACTAGAATATGTGGCCTAGAAACAAATCCTAACACCCACAATTGTATATAAGGAAAAGAAGCATCTCAAATTGGGGGAGAAAAAGACTATCAGTCAGTAGTGCTGGGATGATTGGTTCATTCTGTGGTTAAAATATAGCAAGTTAGTCTCTTCACATCGTTCATGTTTCAGAATAAATTATAGATAGGCTACAGAGTTAGTGTGAAAAATCAAACCAATAAATTCGCAGAAATTTTAGACAAATATGTATCAGCTCTCAGAACTTCCTATATCTAACATCAAAGGAGGGAACCATAAAAGAAAAGACTTAGAGATTTGATCTTTTATAAATTAAACAATTCTGTTAAATGTCTCAATTTTTAAAAAATTGCAGAAAATATTAACAAAGGACCTGTTTCCTTGATTTATAGTGTGCTCTTCTAGATCAGTGAGAAAAAGATAACCAATCCAATAGAAAAAAGCAAATGGGCAAAGGATATTAACAGGTAGTTTTCAGGAAAAGAAAGAGAAATGGCCAATAACCATTTGTGAAGATGTTCAGCCTTATAGCCAAGGGACACAAGTCAAAATAATAGTAAGATTACACTTCCACATGTCAGATTAGTAAAAAGTAAAACGTTGGGCTCCTAGAGCTTGGAAAGTTTTGTAGAAATGGGACTTTCCAGTACTTTTGTCATATATCCACCTAATCCCAGAAATTCTACTGCTAGGAATTTGCCTGCTGGATATGTGTGCAAGGACGTTCATAAGCTTTAGCAGAAGTAAAGGTCACAAGATTATGTGATCCTAATTTTGAGTGTGTGCACGTATGTGTTTGTGTGTGTGTATGTATGTAAATTGGAAGAATTCAATACAAAATGATTACCAATTTTAATTTTCTCTAAGGGATCAAGATTAGAGATTATTTCTTTTTTATACTCTTCCACATTTGCTAAATTTCTTCTAATTAGCAGGTGATACTTTTATAATCAGAAGAAAATTAAACACCACTTTTAAAAAATACCAACTTCCAGGGGCGGGCCCAGTGGCATAGTGGTTAAGTTTGCATGCTCTGCTTCAGCAGCATGGGGTTCACAGGTTCAGATCCCGGGCACAGACCTAGCACCACTCGTCAAGTCACACTGTGGGAGCATCCCACATAAAATAGAGGAAGATTGGCAACAGATGTTAGTTCAGGGCCAGTCTTCCTCACCAAAAAAAAAAAAAAAAAAACCACCCCAGTTTCCAGCTCTTAGAGATTACCTAGTTCTACATTCCACCCCTCAGAGCTTCTCCTAAGCATAGTTAAGGGACATGTGCCTTCGAGGGCCTTCCTCCTCTTCCCCGTCTGGCCTCAGGCACTTGCCAGACATCCTCTTCTTCCTAGATTGGTCATCAGTTAATTTTGAGGTGACCTGAGATTACCACTTAGCGGTTCTCAGAGGCATGCGAACTCCTAGCAGATCTAAGTACCTTTAAGAGCCAAGGAGCTCACATCTGGAGACAGGGGGCACAGTGCAGCATCCCCTCAGACGTTAGTGCCAAGAAATGAGACACCAGCGCGAGGAACAGCAGGAACAGAAGGCAGTGGCTTCAAGGAGAGGTCCGCCCGTGTGAGTCCAGCACGTCCCTCTAATGCTCTTGGCTCCAAAGGATATGGTCTCTTTAATTTTTGTGTGGAAAATTTGAATTTTTTCTGAATTATAACACCATGAATGATTTAACTCTGTTTAATTTTTTTAGGTTGCTGAAGCACACGTGCCTAATTTCATTTTTGATGAGTTCAGAACAGTCCTGTAACTTTTTTCTTCTACTTCTTCAAGTGAAAGGATTGTCCTTAAATCTTCCCACCATCGCTAAAATGAATTGAGAAAAGAAACTCAACCGCTCATATAACTGCATTTTTCCCTTTATTGTGGGAAATATCAGACGTTCTGAGTAAGATGTATCTCATGGCACTAGTTAATATAATTAATACTGTTTAAATCATGGTATTATATGCAATTTATATCATGTAGAAGCAGAAGACATTTTTGTACTGCCTCTTATAGATGCTGAATGTAATTGTTATGTACAAATCCGTTTAGTTTTATGTTCTGAAGAACTATTTGTGCAACTCCAGATTTTCAGTAAAATAGTATTGCCAGTACCCAAAGTTGTCCTTCCATTTATGATTCAAAACCTATATACTCACCCCGCAGAAAACCTTGTCTGGAAACGAGATGATTCTGGTAGGTCCAGTGGACATGCGCACAACAGGCTGGCAGACACTTGGTGATGGCCAAACCGTAGTCTGTGGACCACGTACCATGGACGTTTCTCGGTGCCTGAGGCTCGCCGTCCGCTTCCAATCCCAGATACTCTTTGGGGTCCCCGCATCCTTCTGCAGGACTCCCTCACTTCCACTGCTCCTTCCACCCTTCTCTTTCTTCCTCAGCGGTCCCTGAGCGCTACCCCCAGTCCTGACAACCATAATGCTAGCCCTAACTACCCCCCCTTTTTTTTTCCTGGCAACTGCTTAGTCATCAGCTTTTAACTAACCCCAAATCCTAAATCACTTCTTCGTGAAAATCACTCTGAAAGGGGAGCTGCCATCCTATTGTGGAAACTTGGGTAAGTGCAAGAAAGATGTTTTAGCCCTGACCTTACAGCTAACTACATCTTCCTCTGGAGGGGAGAGAACAAGCAAAAAAAAAGAAGAAAACCCAGAATGTGAAACCTGCTTCTCAGTCATTTAGCAAGTTGCTGGGGTAGAAGCATTGATTTGTAGCCAGGAGGCAGTTTGAGCCCTGGTTCTGCCACTAGCTAAACATCATCCCAAGCCAGCCTTCTGGCACCATCTGTAATATCAAGGCTAAATGATTCTCAGTTCCATTCAGTTTTCTGATTTCATGCAAAGTTCTTTCTTTTGTCAGAAGGCCTCAATTCCTAAGATACTGAAAGAAAAGCAAAATGACTTTGTAGCCTTGGATTGTTTCACCATGATTCTGAGAGGATTTTAAAAGGCATCTAGCCAGCAGCAGGAGCCTCACAGCCAGCCGGGTGAAGGCCGAGGGCAGAGTTTTAAAAGTGAATTGTTGCCCTGCACGTCCGTGCGCAGCTGGGAAGTCTCCCCGGCTGAGAGGCTGGCGCAGGGGAGCCCAGCTACCAAGTCCACGGCCATCTTACACCCGCACTGCAAACCTGGCTTGCTGTTTTCCACTTGTAATCAGGTAACAGTAACTGCGTGAAGTGAGTTCTCTGTCAAAATGGACCCCAAAGAAAGCCAGCTGCTAAGGCGGCCAGATCTAAGAAAGTGAGTCTTTAAACAGAATGTAGACATTTGGGATGAATTAGAGGCACTCTCCTGAAGCCAAGCACGAGTCCAGCATACATTGTGCCAAACCAAGGCCAGTGATGTGGTTTGGCCACTGACAAATTTTCTCAACTGAAAGAAAAGGTGAAAGAAAAATTTATTATAAAAGCTTCACAAGTCATTTTAACCCTAATGATTAGAATCTGAAGTAGTTAGTTAATATTCCAAGTTATATTTGACTGCTCTTTCAGAGGGAGCAATTTGCTTTAGTGACATTTGATGACTTCCCAAAGTGTCATGTGTAGGGGAAGTGGGAGAATTCCTCCGCCACCTCACCCCTTTTCATTAAGGTTCTTATAGCCAGTCAAATAATCAAAAGGCAGGTTAGCAGGAGAAAATAAAGCAAAGTTTAATAACATGTATTCGTGGGAGAAACTCAGGAAAAACAGCAACTTGGCCAGCTGGCTGAGGCTGGCAGTTTCCATATCTTCAGCTACAGACAAGGAGGATTTGGGGTCCTGATTTGGGATTTCAGAGGGGAGCAAGACAATTTACATGGAGATGGAAATGCAAATGTGCATTAAACAGGTTTTGCTGGACCAAAAAAATGGGTTTGTTGGTGTCTTTCTGTCACGCTT
Organism: Equus asinus; assembly: GCF_041296235.1. Taxonomy (NCBI): domain Eukaryota; kingdom Metazoa; phylum Chordata; class Mammalia; order Perissodactyla; family Equidae; genus Equus; species Equus asinus. The sequence continues at coordinate 69,626,254 of NC_091801.1, read as the reverse complement.
ATTTGACATCATACTATAGCTATCCTAGGGTATGAGCTCCTTCCTGGAACAGGCCTTCTATGTCAAATTCTTTAAGGCAGTTTGGGCGAGGCTCAAATGTTCTTCCTGAGTCTTCTGAGCCTTCATTGTCTTCAGCTTGGAAATAATCCGAATACCAGCATGGTGCATCTTGGGGCGGCCTGCGCTGAACCGAATCATGATACCCTTCTGAATGTCCATAATCTCTTCAAATAAACTGTAAACTCAGTAAATTCTGATTTTAAGGCATTATGCCAGGTATTAACAAGTGCTTATTTGTTCATTCAGTTTCTTGGAATAATCCTAGCCTGGTTTATTAATGTTAAACAGTGGAACTTATAAAGCCCTTGATTGCTTTCCTGTATGAATGTCACAATTTCAAAGAACTCAGAAAAGAACCTTATCGCATTGCCTTACTAGATAGATGAGGAAAATTAGGTCCAGAGATATTAAGGCAACTTGCCCAATGTCAGTTACTTAACAGAATAGGTTTCCCTTTGCATTTTCCTTCCCACTTTGTCTTTCTTTTCCTTTATAATGAAGCTATGTAAAGAAGTCCACAAGAAACAAAAAGACATGAGGGTTCATTCTTCATTTTATTTGCATGCCCCACAATGACTTATCCCAAATATTGAATTCAGAAGAAAAACCACAGTTCCTCAGTATTAGCACTAATTTATGGTAACAATAATTTCTTTTAAATATCTATCTTATTTTATCTTTCATTTGAAATTGCAAATTAAAGTATATATTTACATATTTATTTACAAATAGCTTCAAAAACAACTTAATCCCAAAGTTGGTCCAAGAGTTTCCACTTTAAAAGTGGTAGAGTAGTATCCTATTTACATTCTTTTCCAAAGTCTCTTAGCACTTGGTGAGTTCCAAATATTCATTCACAAATAGTTCCCTCGTTTAGGCTGAATGAACCAAGTACTTCATTTCTGAGTAAATGAGAGGAAATATTACAGAGCATGCTTTGTACAGTATAGCACCACTCCTGAAGATGGCTCGGGGTTTTGTAATCCAAGGTTCTGATTTAAAGCAAAAATATGTGGCATAGAGTGCAACACCAAAGAAGTGTCCAATTAAAACCAGAGGGTCCGGAGACAGTCTGTAACAAAAAAAATCACATATATATTGGTAAGACCCAGAAATTAAAATTTATGTATCATCTGTAAAGCTAAACACATTCTACACTTGAGAGGACTTTACAAGCTTGCGTTTGCCTAGTAAGTTTGATGGTTGGGACAAATAAAATTTTTTTTTTTTTTTTTACAAGAAACTACTTAGGACATACCCCTGTCAGAGAAGCCAGTGCCTCCCCTTAGTCTAGTTTACAGAAGTCGTGTGTTTTAAGCTGTTTTCTTTCACTAATCTTGAGATCCCAGTCTGAAGTACCTGGATAGCCTGGCCTGTTGGAGTCTAGGTTTTTCAAAAGGTAACAGTTCTGACATTCAGATTATAGATGAATGAGAAGACTTAAAGAATTTCACTTTGCACATTTTCCAAAAATAGTTCTACACACTTCTGCACCGTCAAAACTATTACTGAGTTTCCTGAGTCCTTGCACTTCAATCAAATTGATTTTTAAATACAGATTTCTTGTTATCCATGACTCCCATAGAGCAGATCATGTAGATAAACCCACAGGCAGAAAACAAGCTTCTGTTTTCATCAAGGGTTGTAGCCTCATCTCCCACCAACTGCTGATCAACACTATTTCCCAGAAATATGACACAGGACTAAACGTCACCTTTTTCATTTCTCTGGGCTACCTGCTGATTGGGATACTAATGGATAATAAAATGACAAAATGGATAAAAAAGAAAGATCTGCAGCAATTCATAAACTGAACAGTCCTATGAAAATCTGGAATGTTTCCTTTGTGTTGTCAAAACAACTTACACAGAAAGCAGCCCAACAGGACCAGCAACAAATTCTCCACCAAGTTTGAAATAAAGAAAACAAGCTTTTCTTAGTTGATGTAGGCAATCTAAAAAGAAAATTTTTTTAATTACTCTCAATCAAAATATTCACACATTTGTTACAGTGCTAATGATATATCAGGTAAAATGAAGAGGTAATATATATCAAACCTTCTAAGTTTTTAAAAATCTAGTCCTGAAATTTCAACAACCCATGACTTCTTTTAAATTTCATAATCCACGTGGATAGTAATTTAAGTATGAATAAGCTTTATTCTGCTAGTAAATAATTACTGTACCAAACATGGAGGTCTCAGAAGTTGAGAGTTGCTTAAAAGCTATCTCCTTGATTGTTATAAATTCATTAAGGATGCAAAATATTTTGTAAACTCTTTGTTATATATAAAATCACAATTCTGGAAACCAGATTCCCAGTCTCTAAGATGCCCAACTCATATCTCTGAGCAGCAAATTATCAAGTAAAAAGAACAGCTGTGAATAGTGAGTAATAATAATGCATTATATCTGTACAGTTTTTATACTTTTCAAAGTAACTCATTAAACCCTCAAAACATAGTATAATCAATCAACAACCTTTTTAATAGTTTGGAATCAATGTTCTTTTTAGGTATGCCTAGATTTTTCTCCACAACAGATAAAAAAGGGATGCAGTAGGTAAACTTTTACTCCAGTAAAGCTCTTTCGTCCCCCAACCTTTCATCTTTTTTCTGTTGTTTTGTTGGTAGATTCAAATTAATAATGTAAGAAACTCAAGAGCTTAGGAAAGCTTAGAAAGAAGAGCTTAGAGAAACTCAAAATTTAGTTTTCTTTTTACTTGCCCAATCAGCCATATTAACTTCCATGCCAATTAGCAAGAGATTTGACTGGCAAATCACAAGCAATGAGTTGTTTTTTCTTGTAGCAAGAACGACGGTTACAGAGGCTACAGAAGGCATTTGTACCACATCATCCTTTGTAATCACGTCACCAAAGCGCAGATCACTAGGGCCTCAGCCAGGTCATGGAAACAGCTTTGTTGTAGATATCTGAAGTAATGGGATGTGAGTGATGTTTACTCCTGAAAACCTCAAGGTCTAGTTTCCTGAACACACAGTTAACGAATTGGTCCACTGCTGTGGCAGAGTTGCCTCTCCCTCCGTTGCTGACATCGCTTCTGCTAAGTCACGTGTTCCTTAACAGATAGACTGACCATCACCCCTACGATATGGAACCAAGGGAAGCAGGGGACTATTTCAAATGAGGAAAAGGTGGATGCATTCTACTACTTGTGCATTTTAACAGGAGACAGAAAACTTAACATGAAGCTCACTTTCATTTTATAAAATACTACCTTGAAAAGAAATTGAAACTAGTGTTCTGGAAGAAAAAGATTAACAACTATTTTAATTCATGGCCAGAAAGATTCGCCATCATAATCTTACGCACTTGGGGATATACATGACCAGAGGAATTAATAATCCATTCTTGAGGTATTGCTATTAAGGTTGTGTAAGGGAAGGCAACAGCCTTCCACACACAGCAGTGGATACAAGATGATTAGAAGCTAAAAATCTTGCTCAAGGATGGAGTTAAAAAGGACTACCAACATGGGAGTAAGCAAACTCAGAAAACATTTCTATTTCTGGTCTAATCATTAACTTTTTTGTAATTAAGTTCTCTTCCTGTACTAAAAATCTGCAATTCAGTAATGTTCACTAAAAAATATCTACACTTACCATCTGGGGCAGAAAATAATTCATAAAGAGCCTGAGCAAGGACATTCACAACAAAGGAATGAGACCTTCTTCTTGTCCAATAGAATGATTTTTTGGCCTAAAAAGGAAAAAGATCACTTACTATCTGGGAAGGAGGAGGAAAAAGCAGCACAAACTGATGTCCCCAGTCCTCTCAAATGGCTATTTATCCTGAGGACTATCTACAAGTAATTACGCCTTACGTTTATCATTCACACACACACACAAATAACATCTCCAGAGCAGTAAGCTTATGCGACTCTAAAGCTAAACTTAAACTCACTGAGCAAAGTGGCCCATGCAATACAGTGTTACATAATATTCAAATACAGAAATTGAGAAATTCCCTAAGATTCACAGGTTGCCAGTCAGATTCTTTACACCCAAACAGGACTGCATAAGAACCATTACTAAGGAGCAGGCTCCTCGGGACAGATCTCACTATCAAAGTCCCATTCCTCTTAGGCCCCAGAAAGAAATTTATTTTGAGCCATTTTTGTCAAAGAATAATTTAATAGCTTACCTGGAAAACAGCTGCATCATCATAAAGGTCAGGGATACTTTTCAGCAATTTTCTCCATAGTTTTACATCTTTAAAAGCAACAGTCATTCCTCCTCCAGTAAGAGGGTGTCTTATATTATACGCATCTCCCAAGAGAAGAACCCCTGTAAAGAAAGAGAATTTAGATTACGACATCATCCAGCAGCATCCCTTGAGACAAAAAGAAAAATACTCTGTTCATTTGTAAACATTATGGCTGTGAGCTAGTAAATAAGAACGTGAAAATACAAGGGAGCAAATCACGACTAAAATTTGCTGAGGCAAAAATTCAAGAGTTGATTCAATTAATATGTATTGAGTACCTGACAGATGCCAGATACTGGGGATACAGTGAGAACAAGAACGTGGTCCCTGCTCTCGTGAAACTCACATGTGAATCTAACGTTAAGTCAAAAAATGTCGAGATATTTATAAGGCCTCTTGCATGAAAAACAAAAAGAATCTACAGGCATCCAGGCATAAAGAGCAAATCTTCTACAAGAGAAAAAAATCAAGGTCTTTGACATTTCACAGCAATATCTGCTGCCGGCATACTACAGAGGACTGCCTGTACAGTTCGAAGGGAAAAAAGCAGGCCCTAGGAAGATGCCACCCAGCCACGTTGTAGTTCAAATTGAAAGGCAACAGGCAGCTATTCCAAAACCAGCAGAAGTTAATTTAAGAGGAAAAGCCTTGATTGAATCTTATCTGAAAATTAGCCCCCTAAATCAAAACAGCAGAAGCAGAAAGCGCCACAGCTTGACTCTAGGTACACCTCTGCCTAAGCTACTGAGGCTCCCTGTCCACTGTCAGCCTGCTTGATGACCAACAACTTAGAGTGGCATTTAAACAAAGGATTTATTCAAGTTTGTCTCGGAGAGAAACAGATAACCATAATAACTGTGTTCCAGAATTATGGATAATCTTTTTCCATAATGTCACAATATACTACATTTATCACTAATTACAGAATACATATAATTTATTATTATAACAATATATTAATTTATAAAAAGGAAGCTTCTAAATATTACTCTAAATTTTTTCTGCATTACTCTTAAACCACAAACTATAACCAGCGTTTATTCCTCCTCCATGCACCGTTCTCAATCCCACCACTTAGGATAGCTTCCCACAGCATGTTGTTTACATCAATTTGGCATTGGCTTCATTCTGCTTTGCACTGTACTTTTTTATCTGGTTGGTAGTTTATCATGCATGTTTTTACACAGCCAACTACAATCTATTTATGTTCAGGAACCAGAGTATATCGACAGCTTCCATTCAGACCACTCTCGGGAGTTCAAGTTTTCAATGGTGCTCCAAACATCTCCACTCCAATGCCCGACTGCACTTCATGCTCAATATGTGCACAGTGAACTCGTCACTTCTCCCCACACTTCCCTCAACTTGGACTCTTTTTCCTCTATCTCCAATGTCAGCAAACAGCTAGCAAAACTATCTAAGTCTGAAACTGGAATCCATCAAGAGGCCTCACTCTCCCTTACTACAATATCCAATTCATCACTGAGTTTCATGCATTCTACAGCCTAGATATTACCCAAATCCATTTCCTGCCTTCCATTTTTATTGCCACAATAGACCCTAGTTCGGGCCTTTCATCATCAGTCACATGGAATACTTAAGTAGCCTTTTATAAGCTTTAGTCAACTTTCCTCCACTACATATCAGAGTAATATTTCTCTTTCTTTTTTTTTTTGAGGAAGATTAGCCCTGAGCTAACATCTGTTGCCAATGCTCCTCTTTTTTTTTGTTGCTGAGGAAGACTGACCCTGAGCTAACATCCGTGCCCATCTTCCTCTACTTTATATGTGGAACGCCTGCCACAGCATGGCTTGACATGCAGTGCGTAGCTCCAGACCCAGGATCTGAACCAGTGAACCCTGGGCTGCCAAAGCAGAATGTGCAAACTTAACCACTGTGCCACCGGGCCAGCCTTCAGAGTAATATGAAATATAAAATAAATCTAATATAAAATTAATTAATTAAAATAATAAATAAATAAAATAAATATAAAATAAAAATCTAATTATGCCACTACCTTGTTTAAAACTTTCCAATGAACTATTAGAACTAATAAATGAATTCAGCAAGGTTTCAAGATACAAGATAAATATGCAAAAATTAATTGTATTTCTATACACTAGCAATGAATAATCTTAAAATGAAATTAAGAAAACAAATCCATTTACAATAGCATCAAAAGGAGTAGAATACTTACAAATAAATTTAACAACAGAAATGTAAAACTTACACTGAAAACTAGAAAATCTTCTTGAAAGAAAGTCTTACATTACAGTCAATGAAATTTGACAAGAGTGACAAGACACGTCAATGGGGAAAGAATAATCTTTCCAACAAAGGGTGCTGGGACAACTGGAGATCCACATACAAACAAATGAAGTCAGATGCCTTCCCCAAACCATACACAAAATTTAAGTCCAAATGGATCAAACAGCTAAATGTAATAGCTCAGACTATAAAACTCTTCAAAGAAAACATAAGAGTAAATCTTTGTGACCTTGGGTTGGGCAAAACCTTTTTAGATAGGACATCAAAAGCACAAGAGACAGAAAAAAAATCAAAAACAGATAAACTGGAATTCATGGAAATTAAAAACTTGAATGGACTCCATCAAAGAAGTGAAAAGACAACCCACAGGATGACGGAAAATTTTTGCAAATCATGTATCTGATAAGAGACATATCTAGAATATATAAAGAACTCTTACAACTCAACAATAAAAGTTTAATTTGCTCAATTAAAAAATGTGCAAAGTCTGGGGGCTGGCCCCATGGCATAGTGGTTGAGTTCAGCACACTCCGCTTCAGCAGCCCAGGTTCATGGGTTGAGATCCCAGGCACAGACCTACACCACTCATCAAGCCATGTTGTGGCAGCGACCCACAAACAAGATAGAGGAAGACTGGCACAGATGTTAGCTCAGGGACAATCTTCCCTACCAAAAGAAAAAAGAAAAAAGAATGTACAAAGTCTGAATAGATATTTCTCCTAAGAAGATAAATAAAAGGCCAATAAGCATATGAAAAGATGCTCAACATCATTATCCATCAGAGAAAAATCAAAACCATAATGAGATATCACTTCACACCTACTAGGATGGAAACAAGCAAAAAGACAGATAATAACAAACGTTGCTGAGGATGTGGAGACATTGGAACCCTCCGTACACGGCTACTGGGAATGTGAAATGTGGCATCCAGTTTAGAAAACAGTTTGGCAGTTCCTCAAAGAATCAAACAGAATTACCATACGACCCAGCAATTTTACTCCTAGGTGTACACCCAAGAAAAATGAAAATATACGTCCACACAAAAACTCATACACTGATGTTCACAGCAGCATTGCTCACACTAACCCAAAGTGGACACAACCCAAATGTCTATCAACTGATGAATGGATAATGAAAATGTAGTGCATTTACACATGGAATACTATTTGGCCACAAAAGCAAATGAAGAACTGATACATGCTACAACATGGACGAACCTCAAAGAAACCAGTTATAAATGATCACATATTATATGATTCCATGGATAGGAAATGTCCAGAATAGGCAAATCTATAGCGACAATAAGTAATTAGTAGTGGGCTGGGGGTTGGTAGGAAATGAGGAGTGACTGCTAATGGGTACAGGGTTTCTTTCTGGGGTGAGAAATATATTCTAAAATTGATCATGTTCTAAAAGTGATTACTGTGATGGTTGCATATACCTATGAACATACTAAAAATAATGACCTGTACACTATAAATAGATGAACTATATGATTTGTGAATTATATCTCAATAAAGCTATTATTAAAAAAAACTTTTCAATGACTTTCCATGATCTATAGGATTAAAACTAAACTTTAAGTAAACTCTGACACCTATCCCATGCTCCAGCCATTGGAAACTACTTGAGTTCACTGAAAGTGCCACCGTCTCTCAGCCCTCCTGGCTTTTGCAAATTTTGTGCCATCTACTTAGAAGTCCCTCGTCTCACTGCCCACCGAATGAACTCCCATTCATCTCCATGCCCCGACTCCAGCATTATTTTCTGAGCAATGTCTTCCCTGATCTCCATCCCCAGTTTACAAGACTCCCCTCCTGCCTTGCACACCCCCTTCACAGTGACTCTGTGGTACTATGAGTGGGGCTTTCATTACAGCATTTATCAACAGTGCTCCGAAATTATCTGTCCATATCCCTCACTGGAAAATTGCCCTCTCTAGATTAAGGACTATGCTTAACTGTTGTAGCCTCAATAACTAGCACAGTGACTTATATATGCTCAATATTAAATAATAAAGAAAACATAAAACACTAATTTTGGTATTGGCAATGCATTAATCCACAGTAACCAATTCTCTGTCCAACATATTATTCCCAGCGGTATAAATTTAATCACACATGTCATTTGGAATATAAAATTTGAATATTTAGAATATCCTTTATAAAATCAGGGCAATAAAATAATACCTCGTTTGTTTACTGGTGAAGAAGGGAGGAAGCTTGCTGGCATAGATCTCAAACGAGAATTCTGAATGGCTTCTAGGAATGGTTCTTTCAGATGATCTGTAATAAATCCCACCAAATAAACAGTTTATAACATTTCAATTTCAAATTATCACATTTTCTTATCAAGTATAAATACCTACTATACACCTGTTATGGTTGTTACAGACAGCCCTAGTCATAAATCAAGAATTAATTATTTTATTAATAAAATTGTTCATTAAGCACCCAGTCATTCATGCTACGGAATGACTAAGGAATCTAAGAGAAAATTAACATAAATAGATATACATACAGCTAAATAACAAAACAACTAGATGAAATTGAAGCAAATCCAGATGAGATGAGACAGGGAGAAAAACTACCCACCCTCTCTTTCAAATGTTAACTGACAGCTGTCATATTTAACAATTTATTGTCACAACCATACTCTGGCAATATGAGATGAAATATACTACTAGCTCACAAACAGTAAGAGGGTAGGTATGTACAGCAGAAAAAAGATAGGATGTAGCAGCTCTACCCTTCTGAGCTTCAGTTTCTTCATCTATAAAATGAAATGGTGGATTTAGCTCATCTCTGAGATACTTTACAGTTTTAAGGTTGTATGTTTCTACATGTATAGGAAATGAACTGTCTCTTCATAGAGTTCCCATTGTAATCTGGGAATACGGGAGGAGAATGCCTACAAGGAAACCATTCCATTTCTAAAAGGAGTAGAATTTCAATAACCTAACTAATATTAATATAAACCTACAAATGGTTTCCTTCCATGATCTCGGGGCAGTCTGCTCCAATTTAAACTTTGGATTGGAAAAAAACAATCTACAGTAAAAGAAAAACAAAATGCGGGCTAAAAATATCACATTATTGACTATCCTTTTCCTAAATATGAATAACTTATTTTTCCATCTGAAACTTTCAAAAATGGCTTACTGAGTGAAAATGTACCGAAATGTTGAAAATGTCATTATTAAAAATCTAAGTTGGTCCATATATACCTTCATTTCTCTTAATATTCTGTTAGTTATTAAGCAGAGTGATTTAACTTAGTTTAAAAAATAACTTTAAAAAAACAGAATATCTAAACAAAATGTACTCATACCAAGGATAGTTTCCTATTACTATAATCATATCATAATTGGCAAGTAGGATTTCCTTTCAATTTTATCAATGGTCTTAATAATTTTTTTTCCTTTTCTTCTTACTTACATCTTCCCATTCTCAAAAAAAAACAGAAAGTAATTTTTATGAGTGTTTTACAAAGATGTCTGAAATCTCATGAAGCCTTTCTGTATTCAACTCAAAACTAAAACGATCTTGATCCTTCATAGTTCTCACATTATGAAGGCAGGGATGTATGAACCAGAGAGACCTGGTTTCAACCTCTGCCTGTGCCACTTACTAATAGTCTATTCCTTGGAGAAACTAAGTAACCTCTCTGAATCTTAGTTCCCTCATCTGTAAAATGGGAATAATGATAATGCCAACCTCATAGGGTGGTTGTGTAGATTAAATGAAATTGTGTTTCTAAAGCACCTCTTACATAGTAGACATTCAATAAATGGTACCCATCATGTCTACAAAAACCAAGCACAAAAGTAGTTAAGTATAAGAGATATTTTAAGAATTCAGAGACCTCAGATTGCTATTCAGACTAACTTAAAAAATACTATATATGCCAATATTAATAACTATTCTGAAAACTATGCTTTAATTATTAATGTGAAAAAATATATTGAAACTAGTTTTTAAATTTGGAGATTTTTTTATGTACTAGTGTAAATTCAAGTCCCATGTATCTGACTGACTGGGGGCATTTTTCACCTGCTGCCCTTCTCTTTGGCCTAATTTCGACACAGCTTTAGTGAGAACTGGAGATGGAGAGCCTTTTGCAAGATTTGCTTTCAGACTGTAGATTACAAGGGGAATGAAATCCTATTTCTTACCAGGTAATTGTGGGTAAATTTTTTCAGCCATGTATTCTCTTAAATCCCTTGGCATTTCTCCTCGAATATCAACAAGTGCTCGAGTTTCATTAGATGAAATCTGGTAGATGAGAACTGGACTCTGATCACTTAAAATAAGTTCAGCATGATTTGCTTTAAACTGTGGTACATCCTAGAAAAAAAAAAGAAAATATTTTAATAATTTTCAAATTTGAAGTTGCTTTTATTTTCTACAATGACACTCCTACAGTACCTTCATTAGAAAGCCAACAAAATGAGATGTAACAGAAACTTTACTGGAGATCAGGTTTTTCCTGAACCTGGAAAAAATTCCATCTGCAACAACAGTCAATGGAGCATGGAGTTCCTACAACAAAGATAAAGGATATTCAGCTAAATGGTTAGGTACACAGGAAAAGGACCGTTTTCTTAAAATGTGCATGAATACATTTAAATATATTATCAGACAACATTATAGAGAGTATTTGATGATAATGCTATTGAAGAAGCTATGATGCGGGCTTAAGTTAATGCATGACCCATCTTTAGAGACGCTTCCTCAGAATCCCTGAGGATCACCTTCCTTCTAAGCTCTACCATCCAGACCACCTGGGATTAAGCTACACTTTAATGGACAAGGGGAGACAACTACAAAGCAAGCCTGGACCACGGAAGACTGAGTCTCATTACAAATTCCAAGAACTACCCAGATTCTTTTATTCTTGAATTTTCTAACTTTATATAGTGTTTTCAATCAGTGGCTAGGGCCTAGAAGAATCTTTGTACACATAAATGTATATATTTCTAGTACCTTGCAAATGCCTCCATTAGAGTACAATTTCTAGGAGGTGGCAACCCTATGCAGTAGCCCAGAAGAGTCAACGGATTCGCCTTTGACTCTTTCTCTTCTTTTACTAAACCAGCATGAGCACATACTGGAAACTATTTTATTCTGCTATTTCCCCAGAGATTCTCTTACTTTTGCCTTCCCGATTTAAACAATTTTTTATTTCATCCTAATCATCTATTATATGTTGAATCCTTCCTTTTTTCACCTTCCAGCTCCCATTTCTCTGCTACTGCATATTTCTTATTTCAGTTTTTAATACTGAAATATTATACTGTTAATACAGCGGTGTTTATTTACAAGTTATTTGTATAGCATTCTGAGGTGCTCTAAAGAGCAAATGTGTTACAATCTGAGACTCATCCTGTTGCAGAGGGCTTAGAGAGAACTCAGTCCATTTCATGAGGAATTAACTGGTGAGCCTACTTTTTTAAATGAGTAGGAGAGGGGCCGGCCCCGCAGCCGAGTGGTTAAGTTTGGGAGCTCCGCTTCGGTGGCCCAGCGTTTCACAGGTTCGAATCCTGGGCACGGACATGGCACCACTCATCAAGCCATGCTGAGGCGGCATCCCACATGCCACAACTAGAAGGACCCACAACTAGAATACACAGCTAAGTACCGGGGGGTTTTGGGAAGAAAAAGGAAAAAATAAAATCTTTAAATGAGTAGGAGAAAAAGAAGGAAAAAGCCTCTCAGGAAAAGCTAACATTTGCTATATCTCACCTTGATGTCTCCGGTTTCTTTATCCTTGTACTGAACTCCCACCACAGCATCATCTTCTTCTAATAACTGTAGCACAATGCCCTCAATGAACTTTGTACTAAAAGATTTAAGTAGACAGAAATAAATTCTATAGTAGTACACTTGAGAAATTTAAAGAATGATAAATTCCTTATTCCTTATCTCCAGTTTACCCGTGTAAATGAACACATGTGCACACGTGTAAGTAAAAAGTATGGAATGATAAAGCAAAAACAGTATTAACAGGTTTTAGAATTACATATAGTTCTCATTTTCTAATTTCTTAAAAATAAACACATTACTAATATAATGATTAAAAATAGTTTAAAAAGTAACATTAGATTTTTACCTCAATTCATTAAAAAATGAAATACATGCAGAAAAATTTTACATACCCACACAAACTCATATACAGAAAGGAAAACAGAATTGGAGTTTATCCACCAAATTATTCAGAGTAGTTACTGCTAGTCACAAGGATCACGGATACTTTTTACAGTCTTCTTTGCATTTTTCCACTTTTCTACAATGAACATATTCTACTTCCATAGATAGCAAAGCCTTCCAGTTCTAAGGATAAGTCTACTCACGTCTTCCTTTGCTGTGTCAACACTTGGGCCTATGCCAAGGACATGAGGGTTCTCATGTTTAAAACCTCCTCAATTATAATAGATAATTATATATAGTCTATTAACAGTATCTATTATATATAGTATATATAACTACTAGATAGTACAAACACTAGAGGCAAATATAAGTCAATAATTAAGAGAAGCAGCCAGTCCTACCAGAATAGGTCCTTAGAAGGAATGAAGGGGGATTTTCCTTTGAAGTCCTCTGTCTTGACTTTTAATAGAAAGTATCATAACCACAAACCCCAACTCCCAAATGGAACACACATGGACTTTAACCTTAGTTACAACCATATCCTCTAAATTCCAACCACATAAAAATCACACAATTCATTTAGTTAAAGGAAAATCCCCAATAGTTCTATGTCATTTAAAGGAAAATTCTCTATCTGATATTCTTAACAAAGACACAGAAGATCTAACATTCTTCTAACTTATGGTTTATTTTAGCATAATACCTATGTTCTAGCCCATTCCCAAAAACTTATTAAAATTTATAAAATAGTATTTGTACAAAGGCCAAGTTCAGATGTGCTTCTTGAACATAACAGATTTGAAGCTGTACTCTTACTTGGGCTCTGCCATGGCTGCTTTCCGGAGACTCATGATGAATCTGCCATGATGGAAAGCTCTTCCACTCTGCACTTGACTGTTTTCTGAGACAGGGTAAGGAATGTGAACGTGGGATTTGCTGTCCTGATCATGAATCATGTAGCCATTTACAAACTGGGCATCAATACCTTCCACTGCGTCTGCAAAACAATTCAGTTCAAAAAAACCACTTTTGCTAATATGTCCAGAGTTATACTAGGCACCAAGAGGATATGGGGGCATTGAAAATTAGTCTCTGTCTTCATAAAGCTATGATACCATTTGGAGAATTGGACATTAATATAATTATTCCAGAAATCTTAATGCTTCTGGAAGACAATAGTCTTAGCAAATTTCTAATATCATAGAAGATTTTTATATACAAAATTTATTCATTAAAATCCATAGGAAAAATATTAAGACCCCAATAATAATGGACAAAAAGTATATGGATGACTCACATTAAGCAATATAGAAACATCAAACATATCAGGAAAAATGTTCAAAACTTGATTAAAAAAATCAATGAAATAAAATTGAAACAATAAGATACCAAATCTATCAACATTGCTAGTGCCATTATGATAAAACTGACAAATTTATATATTACTGGCCATGCTATAAACTAATAACATTTTAGAAAGTAACTATAGCAATAGTTATTAGGAACCATGAAGAAGTTAGCATCCTTTGATGTAATAATCTTAGCCTTGGAAATTCACCTAAGATATTCATCCTAGGAATATAATTTTTAATTTTTAATAATCTTTAAAGTTATATGCAAGAACACGTTCACTACAGTGTTATCTCTAAGAAAGAATAACTGAAAATAACCTAATTATTAATCTAAGTTAGAAGGTAAAGTACATTATGAAGTATCAATAGAGAAAACACTATGCATAGGCTTAAAATTACAAAGATAAAGAATGGTTAACAGTATTGGAAATATGTTTATGTTAAGTGAAAAAGTGAATTTTAGCATGTATATTAAGATAGTCACATAATATTTTAAATATATTAAAATACAATATATTAAGATGAAGTACATTAGAATAATTTCATTTCTGTTGAAAGGAAAAAATTCATAATAAATAATGCTATCACACATCTATGCTAAGATCAAAATAAATTGGTTTTCCAACATACTTTTTAATTACACTTAAAGTCCAGTCAGGGACAAGCTACATAAATATTTGTCACACATCTGACCTAGGATCAAAATAAGTTAGTTTTTTGACATGGTTTCAAATTATTACAGTTAAAATTCAATCAGAGAAAAGTACAAAGATATCCTAAAAGGTGCCAATAAGCAGTGTATTCAATTTGGATCTTGGGAAATCGCCAATCTTTACTGACCTAAATGCTTGAAACCCATCTAGTATTTCTGTAATGTTTTGTCCAGCCATTGCTGTATTATGAAAGTATTTTAAATGCTAAAATTGGCCAATTTAGAACACACCAGAAGATGTAAAAGTATAGTTGTATAGTAAAATTTTTCCTTGTATAAACTATCTTAAGACAAGTACATAAATAAGACCTAATTTAAGATTTCTTAAAACATCTATCTCTATCTCAACTTTATTGATGAAATCAAATATGACAGACTTTGGATACTTTTACTTTCTGAAGCAGGCAGGAAGAGAATACCCTAAACTTGAATGAAATTCATGCTTCATGAATACTAGATATGAATAACTTTGAAGCCAGTGACATAACCTAGACTAATGATCACTATTAATCATAAAGCTCCACACATGATATTAGACTACTGGTCAACATATCAGATAAATGGACACAGAAAACACTCTTCCACGTTAAAAAATGCAGAATTTCTTTGTATAAAAAGTCAAGCTAAAAAACAAAAAAAACCCAAAACTTATATGCTAAAAATAAAAAGCAACTTCAAACGAGGGAACAAATTTTAAAGGCAACAGCATAAAGGTATCAGAACCACAAGCCTAAAAGGCTGAAGTTTTAAGGGCCACTCCTGGATAGCAGGTAGGGGCCCCCATGTGCAAGGGACAGTGGAACTTAGCACCATACATAAATTTCTTATCAATGAAATAGAGACCAGAAAACCTCAAGTCAATGTCCTGAGACCTGGCATGGAAGTAAGCCATCCACCATAGGCTATGAGTGGAGTCGTCCATAGGAAATCCAAACATAACTTTGTGCCATGACCTGATGTGAAGTCTGAACCTCAAACTGAGTATATGAAAGCCAAAATACAAACCAGAGTCAGGAAATATATAAATATAACAAAAAACATACAAGACTTATGAAACAATTTAAATACATTAAAGACCTAACTGAATGAAGAGTATACCACATTCATGGATAGAAAGTCTAAATCAATTTCCCAAAATTGAGCCATAGATTCACTGCTAAATCTTGACAGGATTTTTTTCCATGAAAATTGAAAATCGGATTCTAAATTACATGTAGAAAAGCAAAAAGGCCAAGAATCTTGTGATCCGTAGTCAGACGCGTTATCCATTGCGCCACTGGCCCGTGGCTAAAAAGGCCAAGAAAAGCCAAAATTATCCTAAAGAAATGAGGTGGGGAAGAGATTCCTCACTAGATATTGAGACTTCTTACGCTACAATATTTAAAGTATAAAGTATTTAAGAGTTCTAGATATTAAGTGTAAACCACAGGGCAATCAATTCACTTATTAAAAACCCACAATCCAGGATGCGTCAGTTTGTATTATATTACAAGTCCATGTTCCAAAAAGTAATATTCCAAGTGTTTCTATTATCTGTATCTCATCACACTGAGGGTAAACTAACAGCATAATGAATGTTAGAAAGAACTCATTGGTGTTATTAATGGTATTCATGATATGTGGACAGGTTAAAATACTTTACAGGCTCCCCGACTCTTGCAGGAACTACTACAATCCACTGAGGCTTTTTGCCACAACCTGGGAGACGACCCCTGAGGCTCAATCTCTGATTCTATGTCCAGTCATTAGTTTGAGAGCATTTCTGGTTGCCTGATGTTCAACTATAAAGGTAACAAAACCCTGTCTCAGGATATTGTCACATCTACCTCAAGTGAACCTCTTATGTAAGGTGGTGGTTAGGGAACCTAAAAGGACAGAGAGGGAACAACTTCTCATAAAGCACTCTCTCCACTTGGGTCCAGGAGCCTGCAGTCTTTTGCTTTTCCTCCTCACTGACTGCTCCTTCTCAGTCCCCTTTTTTGGCTCCTGCTCTCCTCCCTGATCTCTATACATTAGAGTACCCCAAGGTTCAGTCCTGGACGTCTTCTTGGTAACTGTCTTCTAGTCTCATTTAAATACCAAGACTCCTCCCTTTCTCTCATACCTAACATCTGATCCATCAGCAAGTCCTACTGACTCTTCCTTCAAAATATATTTCCAGAATGTGACCACTTTCCACATCTCTACTGATATCACCTGTTCCAAGCCATCAACCCTCACTGATTCGGCAGCAACCAAACAGGTCTCTCTGCTTCTGACCGTGCCATTTTATGATCTATTCTTTTTTCTATACAATAAGAAGAATATTTTAAAATAATATTTTTAATCATACTTCTAAAATGCTAGATTTAATAACTTCTCTTCTTAAAATTCTCCAATGGCTTCACTTTGGAGTAAAACCCAAATCCACATAGTGGGCTACAAAGTCGTATGGGAGCCAGCCCCGCTATTTTCTCTATTCTCCCCTTCAAGTACATCACTCCAGTCAGCACTGTTCTCACTCTCACTCTTCTAAGAGGTTAGGCTTCCCCCTCCCACAGGGCTTTTCCACCTGGTATTCTCTCTGCCTGGAATTCTCTTCCTCCAGATATTCCTAGGGCTACTCCCTCACTCTTTCAGTTCTTTACCTAAACATCACCTTTTCATTGAGCCTTTCCCTTCCCCAATCTTGACAGCCCCCTCAATTCCCTATCTCCCTTTTCTGATTTTTTTCTAAAGCCCTTATCACAATAATACATACAGCTCTTCCTCAACTTACAATAAGGTTACATCCCAATAAACCGATCCTAAGTTGAAAATATTGTAAGTCGAAAATGCATTTAATACACCTCACCTACCAAACATCCTAGCTTAACCCAGCCTACCTTAAACATGCTCAGAACATTTCCACTAGCCTACAGTTGGGCAAAATCATGTAACACAAAGCCTATTTTAAAATAGTGTTGAATATCTCATGCAATTTATTCAATACTGTACTGAAAGTGAAAAACAGAGTGGTTGTGTGTGTACTGAAAGTGAAAAACAGAATGGTTACGGGTGTCAGCTGTTTACCCTCATGATCGCATAGCTGACTGGGAGCTTCAGAGCATCAGGAGAGAGTATCATTCTGCATACTGCTAGCCTGGGAAAAGTTCAAAATTCAAAGTATGGTTTCTACTGAACGTGTATCGATCTCACACCATCGTAAAGTCAAAAAATCATTTAAGTTGAACCACCATAAGTCAGGGACTGTCTGTACTCTAAATTTTATTTATCTTTTATCACCATCCTCTACACTACCCACTAGAATCTATGCTCTCTGAGAGCTAGAATTTTTGTCTGTTTTGATCACTCCTGTGGCCTCAGCATCTAAAACAGTACCTACAGTCATATGGTCAATGCTTAATAAATATTTGTTGAATGAATGAATGTCACTCCTTTAGTCATCTTCCTCTCTTGCATCATCAGTTTCTCCCTCTCTACTTTATCATCTCTGTCACCATAGAAACAAGCTCTAATATCAAAACACACCTCCTTTATCCTCACATCTACATCTCACTACTGCCCTATTTCTGATTTCTGTTAGTGAAAAACTCCTCAAAAGTAGTTCTCTAGTCTCAAATTTTCTAATCTCCCACTTACTTCAGTCTAGGATTTTTCTCCACAACTCCACTGAAACATCTTGTCAATGTGACAAGCAACCTCCAATTGCCAAACCCAATGGCTCTTTTTCTATACTCATCTTACCTGGCCCTTCATCAGCAAACCACGACACAGCTGTCCTTTGCCTTTTTGAAACAAACCCAATCCCTACTAGAAACATTGCCCTCTCGGACCGACACCGAACCCTTCTGGCTTTCTTCTGCCATTCTACCAGCTCCTTCAGTCTCTTTTGCAGGCTTCCTTCTTCTACCCAATCTCTAAATACCAGTTTCCCAGGACTTGGTTTATCCTGTCTTCTCTTTTCTCCCTACATGCTGTCCTTACATGGCCTCAATCATTGCCATGGCTTTAAAGTACTACAAATAAGCTGACATCTCTGAAATTTCTAACTTCAGCCAGCCCAAACCACTCCTTTGCACTCTAGATTCATATATTCAACTTGACGTCTCCACTTGGATATCTCAGTATGTCCCCCAAATTTCCCCCAACGCCTGTTCCTCTCCAGGTCTTCTTATCAGCAAATGGTACCACCATCTACCAGTTGCTCAAACCAAAAACCTAGAAATCACTTTTAATACCTCCCTCTTCCTCATATCTCACACCAATCCTTTAGTAAGTCATGCCATTTCTGCCTCTTAATTTTATCATGAATCTGTCCACTTCTTTTTATATCCTCTGCTACCATACTAGTCCAAACCACCATCATCTGCCATTTGGACTTAGCAATGAGTTCCCAGTCCTTGCAATGACTCTTGCTATCCCACCATCACAATCACATAGTCTTTTCACCATACTGTATCCATATATTCTTTTAAAATAGCATTCTACAAACTGCAGGGTGTGACTCGATGGTAAATTATGAAATGAACTTCAAATTGTGAATTGTATACTCGGGTAAAATCATGACAAGTATTTAAAAAGTAAAATAAAACAAATTTGAATCACATTTGTACGTGAATGTATGTACCCAGTCAGGATGTAAAATGTGTTTGCTATTGTGAATAGCTGTCAAAGGTCTGAACCACTTTACAGAGGAATAAACGAGATCATGTCACACTCCTGCTCCAGTGCCTAAAAAGCCCCGCATGATGTGGCTGCCGGCTACCTCTCCCTGCTTAATCTCAAGCCACTCTCCTTTCCCCATCACCCAGTATTTTCTAGCTGCATTCGTCCCTTCAGTTACTTGAATAAAATAGCAAACTTTTACATAGTGCCTACTATATACCAGGCAACGTTCTGAATGCTTTGTGTATATGAATTCATTTACTCCTCATAATAACCTACAAGGCAAGGACTCTTAGTACGCCCATTTTACAGATGAGGGAACTGATACATAGGAGGTTAAGTAACTTAGCCAAGTTCGTTCAGCTTTTTTTTTTTTTTTTTAAAGATTTTTATTTTTTCCTTTTTCTCCCCAAAGCCCCCAGGTACATAGTTGTACATTCTTCGTTGTGGGTCCTTCTAGTTGTGGCATGTGGGACGCTGCCTCAGCATGGTTTGATGAGCAGTGCCATGTCCGCGCCCAGGATTCGAACCAACGAAACACTGGGCTGCCTGCAGTGGAGCGTGCGAACTTAACCACTCGTCCACGGGGCCAGCCCCTCGTACAGCTTTTTAAGTGCCCGAGCTGGTATTCAAACCCAGGGAACCTAGTTTCAGAACCAATGCTCATAATTATGCCAACATACTGCCTACCGCACATGCCAACCAAGCTCTTGCTCAACTCACAGCCTGAGCATATTTTTCACTCTGATCCTCAGGAGTAGACAGTTGATCTTTCTTGTTCACCAGCATAGCCTTGTACCAAGTACAGCGCCTCACACAAAGCAGACAGTGAATAAATATTTCCTAAATGAATAGTTCGAGTTTACAAAGCACTGATTTAATGAATGAACGATGCTTGAATAAAAGATTCTATAACAGGCACATAGTATGCACTCTACAAATAGTTCCCTTCACCGTTCACTAAATTTCATGCCTTCATTCTAGTTTTCCAGTCCTTAATTTTGACCATTACAATTTTTTTAACCACTTTATTATATCTGTCTACTTCATATCTAATACCACTAAATGCTTATTTTTTCCTTTGTCCTCATTTTCATGCAAATTTGTTGGTAAATGAGTAGGGTAACTTTTATACATGAAAATAAAATGGAATACCTTTTTACCAGTCATAGGATAGCCTGAAGTGAAGAGGGCTTGCTTATACCACATAACTCCTAAAAATTAACATGAACCTACCTTCAAGACCAAGGTCTTTAAGGACATGATAACCACCTGGCTGCAGAAGTTCTCCAACTATCCTGTCAGGCTCTTTTAAGTCTCTCTCAATTACTGTCACTTTTCTTCCATCTCTGGAAAGCACTGCTGCCAAAGCAGAGCCAAGTACGCCAGATCCCACGATGATAACTTCTGGATCATTCTGAGAAGGTATCAATGAAGAGGTAGCTGCTCCTATTAAGGTTGTTTCTGAAATATTGGTTCCTTTTTTGTGCTGTTTAAAAAAAAGTGAAATATGGTAGCCACATTTGTTATTCTTAAACTACTACTATACAGACACATTGGACTTTTGCATCTTGGGCAAAAGCTACATCCTAAACATCAGCAAATCAAATGAACTGTTATATTTTAAATCCAGATCATATGTAAAAACCAATGATATCAAAATACTGTTAAATAAAAATGTAATAACATCCCAGTAAAATTAAATATATATTCTGTCTTCTGAGTACATTTAGAAAATGCTGTTATGCAGACATATTTAGAAATCTACATCAGGCCTAATATAAAAAATGTTTATAAAGACATTCAAAGACATTATACGTAAAAGTATATCATTAATTACTCAATTCTTCAAATATATACTTAGCATCTACCAGATGCAAATCATGTACAACTTCTAATACGACTATGTTGCAAACTATTCAGCACCTTTTAGATATTTCCACTATTCATCTTTATTTTATTCTTCTGGATTTTCATCTGAAAAATCTATCTTAATCTAAAATCACTTTTATAGAACAGAAAACTGTCAAATTCTGGCTATTGAGCTATTAATCGAGAATTCTTTAACTCAACCAAGTTCCAAAAGAACCAAGTAACTCACTCTGTCCCTTGGGATTCAATCTGTTCACAATTTTAGTCCTTAACATATAAGAATATATTTAATTTACCCCTTCCTTTTTCCCCTAATACTCTAAGAGAGCCTGATCAACCAGTTGGTCCTCCAATTTGCAAATAAGGACAAACATTAAACCTATCACTAGCTGGGCTGACAGTAAAAACTTTAACTTTGATCATTAAGAAGATGAAAACGTCCTGTTTTGTGAGATTTATGCCCATTGAGAGTAACAGTGCCCGTAGGGTTTTTTTTAAATGAATTCAACGTTGTAATCAGTATTTTTTCTTGGTATGTGGATCCACAAATATGAATACACTTTAGATACAGAATTGCAAGGAATCATCTTCCTTGAGTTCCCTGACCTTAATGATTAAGGTAAGACCAAACGCCATCTTGAAGGGGTTTTAATAAGAGACCTTAGGCAAAAAGGAAGAAGATAAAACCTAAAATCATTTAGAATTTTAATTCTCTGTGATTCTAATATTCATCCAGCCTTCCTTTACCTCTATAATGGACTGCGTCCTTGTCCATTCCATTTTTTATAATTTCTCTTAGAGAAATTACCTTTTTGTCCCTTACCCAGAGGAGAACATGACAGAGTCTACTCTTCCCAAGGGTATTTCTTAACGGCTAGAACAAATGACTATATTTAAATTACGGTTCTGAGAGCAAGACAAGCTCGTTCTGTCATCTTAGACATTTTTATTAGTTTTTCTTCCTAAGTTTTCCCTTTTATACGCACACATACACACGCTGGGGGGAACTCTGGAGGAAGTTAAGTGTTCCAGAGTCTGGTCAGTAGAGGAAGAGTGGGAACTCAGTACTCAACACAGTCTACCAACTCCCTGGTGTTTAGGAGCTAAGCAGAAAGCCTGAGGCATTCACGAAGTGGAACCAATACTATCTTCCTACCCCAAAACTTCTCTACACAACATGATGTAATGGCACTCCAGCCACCTGGATTAATGGTCAGTGACCCTGAGAGGAAGTTATCTCAGACAACAATACCAAAGACTTCAAATTGAGAATTTAAGATTCGCTCTCCCTCCTTTCCCATTCTCCAGCCCACACCCACCATATCACTGAGCTCAGCACTACTCACAAGGGTCCTAACAGATGTGCACCACCTTCAGACTGATATTCACAGCTACTATTTACTAGACAGTGAGGGACCAGGCATTTTGCAAACATTAAATCATTTAATTCCCTACCAGCAAGGCTAGTGCCATCCCTGTCTAACAGGAGAGAGAACTGATTCTTATTTTTTGTTGTTTTTGCTAAAGGTCTCGTGGCCAGGAATGGTGGAGCAAAATTCCAAACCAAGGCCCCTCTTCTGTAAGCCTTGCTAAGGTGTCCTGTGGGCGCAGTAAAACAATCTGGATCCAGAACCCTCAAAGGGTACGTGACTTGTAGGCCACTCACCCTAACTCCAAGGCGCCATCATCCCTCACTTGGCCTACTGCTGTGGTCTCTTACCTGACAACCCTGCTTCCGTTTTCGTACCCCTACAATCTATTCTCTGCCCAGCAACTGCAATGTTCTTTTTAAAAAGAAAGATCAAATACTATTACTCCCGCGCTTAAAATCCTCCAATGCTCTTGGGAAAAAGTCCAAACACTCACGGCCAAGAGGTCCTAAACGCTCTGCTTTCAACGACCTCTCATCCCCCATCTCCTTCCACTTCCGCCTCTGCTGTCTTTGTAGGGATCCTAACTTCACGCGTATTTGAAGACCAGCCTTCGATTGAGGAACATGGCTGAACCGTGGACATTACTCATTCATTCACCTGACTTAGGACATCAATACACTCATTTACTCAAGGCACCAGCGATGTGGGGGGAGCAGGGCATTCTGCCCAAGACTTCCAAGTGCGGAGCATTTTCACTCTGCCAGCTTTTCAAACTATTCGGTCACTTTCCCCAGACGGCTGTCACTTGTTATGAGCAGTGGACTTACCGGCAGCAGATTTCACGTTCCCCAGATACAAATACAATCCTTACCCAAGGATTTAAATAAAACTTTTTTTTTTTTTTTCCACCATCAGGGAAAGTGATCGCGTCCTCCTTCAAAAACAAATTCGAACATTTCATTTCACCTTTCATAATCAAACCAATATTCATAATCAAGTCAATTTCAGTGAGCATCGGCTCAACCAGCGCTTAAATGAAACAAATGTTTTCCCTCATTCCTAAGACTGACAAGGACTTGACCAAGAAACAATCAGGAGCTTTGGAAAAAAAAAAAAAAAAAAAAAAACAATTAAATGAGAATTCACCCCAGAGGATCTAAACTGCTGTCTTTGGCCCTTGAAAGAAGAAAATTTACATCTGAGTGAATTTTAATTTTAAAATGAGACCCGCAGTCGTTCGCCCACTTTGAGTTCAACCTACCCTCCTAGACCCAAGCTGCTCTTTATCCTCCGACCCCGGGGGGGACTTGGACCAGAAGAAGCCAATGAGAGGCAGCGCCGACAGGATATCGGAGAGGAGCGCGAACTGGGAGCCGCTCTGCTGGCGCGCGAGCAGGGCCCCGGGGCGGTAGCGACAGCGATAGGAGAGCACCAGGCCCAGCGACAGGAACACCAGGACGCACAGTAGCAGCTCCTTGTTGGCCAACGTGACGAAGTCTCCGCATTTCTTATAGAAGTAGGTGAAAGTGGCGATGCCTAGAAAAGTCCACATGGTTCACAGGCTCCCCTCCGGCGACCCCCGAGTCAGCGGCTGGAGACCCTTTGGTTCCTCGTCGGGTTTTGGTGATTTGAGAGGTTCTCCCCCAAAATGCGTTACCAAAAAAAAAGAGCGCGGGGGAACCGGCCAGACGCCAGCGAACAGTCACGGGATCACGATTCAAATCAATAATTTACAGAACCGGAGAAAGGGAGTCCACAAGTTGTCCAGGGCTTAGAAAGCTGTCTTAAAAACTCGCCTGCCCCAAGGGCGCCCAATTAGACTCTCCTCTTTCAGGCAATCCATTTATTTCCTTTTTTTCTTTTTCCTCCCCCTGCTTCTGGATGGGTTTTCCCTGCGGGCGGCGGCGGGCGATGTTTTCCGTTTTGACGTCGGCTCGTCGCGCTGTGACACTGCCGCCCTGTCACCAGCGGCGGGCGCCCTCTCGGCAGGGGACGGGGGGCGACATCAGGGAACTATCTCGGCTGCGATCGCTGCGGCCTCGCCTCTCGCACCCGCGAGGCCCCGGCGGGTGGGACGGCGCGGAGACGGCGGGCGGCGCCCAGGCGGAGCCTCCTCCACCCACACGGCCGGGCTGCCCTCCGCCGCCGAGGACGGCCTCGGACCCAGGAGCGGGCGGGCTCGGGGCGGGCAGACGCAGCCCCTACCTCGAGACTTCCTCCTCGGCAGTGGCTCCCGACGCACCGGCCCCCGACCCTTCCGGTCGGCGACTTGGCGTCCCTGCCCAGGAACGGCGATCTCTAGAGAGCTTCCCTCAGCGGGCGGCGGCTCCCGACAGCCTCCACCCCAGCATCCGTCCCCGGCGGCGGCTGCCTCCCCAGCGCGGCGCTTCCGCAGTAACCAGAGTAACTGCCGCGCGCCGTTTGCTCCTCGCGGGGTTCCGCGCACCTCAGCGGCCGGAGGGCTCGGCCCAGGTGAGGGACCAAGGGGCGGAGCTCCAGGGGGCGAGCTGCCCCGCCCCGCCCACCCCGTGCGCCCCGCGTGCAGGCCCCGCCCACTGCCTCCGCCAGCCAATGAGGGCACGCACCGCGCGGTAGGCCGAGATGGCGCTATGCCGCGTTTGGCCAATCGCAGGCGGCGCGGCCCGCGCGGAGAGGCGCTAGGGCGATGTTGCGTGGTGTGGAGTGGGGGCGTGGGGATGGGGGCCGTCTGCCTGGTGGACGGGCGGGCAGGTCTTGGCCGGCTCCGGAGGGGGTGGGCCGGAGGGGGTCGTGCCCCGGGTTCTGCGATCAGACTACGCGCCGCAGCTCCAGCCTCCGCCGTCCTACCCGAGGCGACGTGGAGCTAGTTTCGAGGAATCCCCTGCCTGGAGCTTCCCCGCCTAGTGTTGGAACGTTCCTATTCATTCCCCGGGCATTTATTGAGCGCTTACTCCCGGCCAGGCTCTGGGGTCCTAGAGAAGAGTCCCGCACAGCCTTTCTATGCTGTGTGTGTAAGGGGCGGTAGAGAGAGGTCCTGGCGTATGGAGAACGTGACTTTCAAGCTGAATCTGGGAGGAGTAGGCGGGCGTTTGCCAGAAGAGGAAAGGAGGAGAGGACGTGCTAGGTGTTTCCTTCGCCCGAAAGTTGGGCGACATCTGCTTGTCGCTGTGCTCGGGCTAAAGATACAGTGATACGCGTACCTCTAGGGAGGGGGTTACTGGGGCAAAGAAGTAAAATACATAGAGGTGGCATAAGTGCCCTAGAGAGAGTGGATGGACAGGAAAACAGGAAGCAGCCGTCCCTCGGCCTGGAGGGAGTCAGGGTTGGCCTCCAGAGATAGTTGAGTGAATTGTGTCCAGGACAAGCATTCTCTAGGGAACGAAAGTGTGCAAGGGGTCAGGGTGAGAGACGGCCCTTGCTATGAAATGATCAAACTTTAATAGAAGTTATTGAGGCCTAAACCTAGTGCCTTTGCTCACCCTGTTGCTTAACCCTGGACTGCCTGCTTTAAACCCTGTTACTTATGTAGAAGTCCTTTGTGACATTTAGAGCACGGCTTTATTGTCCCCTCTCCCACTGTCTCCATTGACCTGGACCAAGTCACATGCTAGTTTATTCACATCTTGTTGTAATCTCTTACTGTACACTTGTGTTTGAGTCTTATCCCACTAATTCCTTTGATCTTTCAAGGAAGGATCTGTGTCTGATGAATCAGAATCACCCACAGCTCTTAGCACAATGTTTTGTACTTAATTTATCCTCCATAAAAATGTATTTAAGGAATAAATGAATGATGAATGACAGTGCTATAGTAGGAAGAGTAGACTGGCTGCCACTAACCAGCTTTGTGACCCTGGACAAATCGAAAGTTAGGCAACCCCTCGGGAAAGAGGGCAATATCTTCATGAAATCGAATGTTCCTTGCAATTCTATACCAGACGCTTTGCTGGGTTTAAGAAATTATGGCACCTGTCATCATTTTTTTACCCCAAATATTATGTGTTTTATCTGCTAATAAAGTAATTATATGTCAAAACACTTTCACAGGCATCGTCTGACCCTCAGAACCACCTTGATTTTAAAAATAATGAAAACGAAACTTAAAGAGGTTAAGTGGCTTGGCCAAATCACAGCTTATAAGTCATAAAACCAAAAGTTAAACTTCTGATGTCCAAATTATGTGTTCCCCAATACTCCTAATTATCAATAACTGCTTTCCTCCATTATAAAACCAAGACTTTGATTCTTTCTCTGAGAATGTTCCTCAATGGTATCAACAAATTTGACTGAAGAGAATTCTTCAGTAAACTGCTTGTTGGTGTCTGTGAGTTCCTATATTGCTAAAATGGTAGAGGGCTTGAGCTGACTCTAATAGATCAGAATACAATATCACTGAGATGATTGATTGTTACTTGATTACCTATACTGGAGATTATCATAAGAGGACTTTTTTCTTATTAACTAGGTAATTTTTTAATCTTTTGAAAGCCACTTTCTTTGTGTGTTTACAGTCAGTTCAAGATCCACTTCCAAATTTGGGGCAAAAAGAGCATTTGTAATACCTAGCATGGGCACATTGAATGCCTGGACTTTCTGAACTGAATTAAGGGCTATATAACCATCACTTAAGTATATTTGAATCTTGGCACTTATTTAGGAACAAAAATCTGTCACTCAGGCCTGAAGTGAAGGCAATTAAATACGATCCCAAATCAGTCATTTAGCGGCAGAAAGTAATAAACTATAGAGTGAGCCGATGAGAAATACTTTCATAATCATGTCAAGAGCTGAGACTTATATAGTATAGGCAGTGTTCTAAATGCTTTTCTCATAGATTAGCTCATTTTGTCCTCACCGCCACTCTATCAGGCAGGTACTGTTTTTAATCCCATTTTACAGACAAGGAAACTGATAATACAGAAAAGTGGTCACACAGCTAGTGATAGCAGACCCTGACTCCAAGCCCAGGAAATCTGGCTCAGGAATCTAGGAATGTTTGCCTAGAATGCATTTTTTTTCTCCCCACATAAGGATCTAATTACCATAAAACAAAACAAAAAGCACATCTGATCTTTTCATTCAGTTGTCTAGACGCCTCTGTTGTCTCTTTTAGCCTAATTTGGCATGCCAGACCTAGACTTGCGCCTTTTCAAGTGTCGTTCTCAGTGCAGAAAGGTTTGCCCTCCTTTCTTCAACTGTCCATCTTTAAGACCCGGATTAAACATCACCTCTTTCTCTTCAAGTTTTCGTAACTCCACCTCTTTGTCATAGCAGTCACCAATTCGTATTATAATTATCAATTTACACATAGCTTTTTCAAGAGATTCAACTCCTTAAGGCAAGGGCCAGGTCTTATTTGTAGCCGTATACTCAGAATTTCGTATATGGTAAACATTTTTCAATGTGTTGGATACAACCTTTCCTTTCTTCCTTTTATCCCATTTTTTTTTGGCACCAAACTAAGCAATTCCTTTTCCACTAATGTTTTTATTTGTAACACATTAGATCAAAACTCTCAAAACTTTCTTGCTCATCATTCACCTCGTCCAAAAAGACGTTTAACATCAGTCATTTAATTCTTCATCCCGTCAGCACTTACATAATCTTTTGCAAAATTCTAGTTACAAATGATGGAGCCAATTATGCTAATTTGGAAATTTGTTTTCATTTCAAGAGGGGGAGTTATGAAAACCTGAAGAGAAAGAGACGATGATTAATCTGGGTCTTATTCCTTGAATCCTGCTCATAAAGCCACAATTAGAGAATACATCAGTCCAATTCAATGTAGTAAGTATCAAATGTATACTTCCTGTCGGGCACTGTGCTTGGTATGGGAATAAAGCAGTGGACAGAGCAGACACAGTACCTGTCATTTGGGAATTTAGAGTTTAAGGAAGAAGACAGTAGCACACAGGTTATTAAAGATGTCATATGTGTCCAAAAAAGAGCAAGTACTTGTTGCTCTGGAGGGTAAGACGATATAAACTAACCTGGAGGTTAAGGAAAGTCTACCAGAGGAAGTTACTTTTAAGCTGAGGTCTGAAGAATTAGTAGGAGTAACCAAGTATAACCTCTAACTGCCAATGGCAGTGACCACACATTACATTTCTTTTTCCCTCCCCCACACTGTGTTTTTTTCCCTTGGTAAGACACTAGTGCCTGCAGCTGACAATACAAGCTTTTCGCTGAATTGTTGATGGCAATAGGATGTGAAAGATGAGGATTCTATTATTCTGAGCAGTCTAACTTAGAATCTTTTCGTAAGCCTCCATTCTGCTTTTTCCTCAGCGACAATTTTAGAAATGAAGATACACATCTGTTTGTCAAACCTGAGTTTACCTCAGTTTCCTAGATTTGGGGTGCTCTGCATTTTCTGATTCAGGCGGCAATAGGCACTGAACTAACCAGCCAGCCCCTTCCTCACCCATTCTTCCCCTCAGTACGTCCAGACTTTGGGCCTCATAGCACTTCCCTCATTCTTAGAGCAGCTCCTAGTAACATCTACCAGAATTGTGCCTAGGGCCACACAAGGAAAAGTCCAAGAAGTTCGTAAAATGATTCCGCCCAAAGTGACTCTCAGCTGATCCTAAGGATCAGGAGAGGGGAAGGGGGGTTTAAACAAAGAGGAGAAAGATTATCTAAACAAGCTGCTTTAAAAGAGGTTTTCATCATTTAAATGTATTCACCTGGAATTACCTGTTTTTGTCTCCACCCCTCCTAAGATGTTAACAAATGTATTTCACTGGAGTGACTTAAATTGGTAAACATCTCTGGGAAGCGGTTAAGGAATATGCCTTTAAAAACTCTTAAGCCCTTTGATTCAATAATCTCACTTTTGGGAACTCACTCTAAGAAAATAGAGATATACACTAGGATTTGTGTACCAACAAAACATAAAAAAGCAAAACCAAACAGTCATAACCACAATACCAGAATAACAACAACCAAAACAACTCTGTTCACAGTAGTGTTATTTTTAATAGCAAACAACTAGAAACAACATAAACATCTAACATCAGAACAATTAAATTCTTATGGTACATCACTCAGTGTAATATGAAGCCATTAAAAAACTCGTGATTTAAAACAAGTAAATTGACAAATGATGTAAGAGTAGGAAAAAAATCAAGACACAAAAATGTTTATATATACCATACAATCCAATTTTTAAAAGTATTTGTTCAAATACATGCTTAGAAGAAAGGTTATTGGGAAAGATCCCAGAATTTTCATGGTGAGTGATCTCTGGAGAAGATGATTGTGGATCCTTTTTATTTAGGTCTTCATACTTTTATGTATTTCCTATTTTTTACTTCTTTGTATATTTACAATTAACAAGTATTATTTTAATGATCAGAAAGTAAGCTATTTTAAGGGGAAAAAATCTTTCACCTGTGTTTGTCAGTCTAATTAATATTTTCTTTAATCTGACTATCCATATGACTTAGTATGGCTCAAAATTAATCATGGTCCTTTTTCAACCCAGCTTCTACTTCATCCCTCACTGTGTCAACTCCTAGAATATCTACCCATTTTACCAGTCAGGCAATGTTACATCGGCAACCTGGCTGTCTTAGCATCCATAAGTGACCTCTGCTTGTAAGCAGCTGCTTGCCCATGATGTCATGGAACCAGGCATCCTGTTTCCATCTGTATCTGTTTATAACCAAGCATTTGGACCATCCTTAGCCTTGAATTGATTCCTACTTCACTGTGGGGGAGCGGGGGAGGAAAGCCTAGGTTTGGGTTAGAATATGGATGGACAAGGCAGAAGAGGTTAGGGCTAGAGAGAGGTAAAAGAGAACAGAAAGGAAATAAGAGATAGGAAAGTGAAAGGAAGGGTAATTTTTAAACAGAAAAGACAATAGTTGCCCAAATACCTGCCATATTACAACAATGAGGTGCTACATTATTGGCTTACATACTCAGCTTCTTACACACTTTTAGTCATGCTCCTTCACCTTCATGAGGTGAACAGTAACAAAAGGATTGCACCGTTTCAGTGGCCCCAGGGGACACCCATGTCTCTGAGACCACCTTCAAACATGATCCAAAAGCCCGTGGTGGGTTAGAGCCACTTTGTGATGGTAATAATAGCTAACGTTGCATGATTACTAGGTAACAACAATGCTAAGCACATTACACATGTTATCTCACTGATCCTCACAACAAGCACACGAGCTACATGTTAGTAATACCTTTATTTTAGAAACCAAGAAATAATCAATTCAAGAAGTGATTAAACATTTCTGCACCTAGAGCCTATGCTTGGCAAAATTATAAGCAAACAAAGATGGACAGGAAAGGAAAACAGTATTTCCTTCACATCTATTATTGCCAGTTACCTCACCTCATTCACTGCTTACCAAATCTAACAAGGTAAGTACAGAGTACAAAGCTGGTAAGTGATTGAAACATGAATCTGAAACAGGTTTCGAGCCTGTCCTGGACAGTCTGCATCCAAAGCCCAGGTCTTACCTCCACAGGATTCTGAACAATTAGGATATTTTAAGGGTCCTCTAGGGTTAATATGAGGATAGACCCAGCCTCCTAGGGCAGCTATTTTCACTTCCAAGCCAACCCAGCCTCTGTGGAATAGACAAGTTACGGTGTTAAAGGGGCCTGGGAAGATGCTGAGACTATACAGCCTAATCCAGTAGACTTCATCCATTGATGAAGACCCCTCAACCAAAACCAATAAACACTTCACATGCCAGGCTCTATGTCGGGCTTTGAGATTACAAAACTGGAATCCATTGTCTGCCCTCAAGGAGTTGACAGTCTAGTAGGAATGCCTATCCTGGAAGAGCGTATACTTAAATATTAGCATAAAACATATAAGCATATGACACTGCTCAGCAACTATTGAGCACCACTATGTGCAAAGCACTGTGTCAAACTCACTGGGTTTGTGTTTTCACAGAACAAACTTAACCCATTTTAATTATGGTTATCTCTAGCTCCTCAGATTATCGAATTATTAAATTTGAAAATGGAGGGTTCAGCATAATAAGTATAGTTCAAGAGTTGGCAAGGAGAAAGTGGTCATCTGAAAAGCTGCACATTTTCCTACTACTGGTCTATCCTTACATCTGCCCCTCCTGCCATCATTTGACCTCTGCTAAACACGCATGAGGCATCAGGTAAATTTTTGTTGAATGAACAAGTGATTGTACTCCTTGAAAGGAATTACATAAACTCAAATACAGAATAAAGAAACAATGATAGTTTTGTCAGTACTATGATTTCAGAAAGTGAGAGACTGGCAAAGATGAATCCGTTGGACTAATATATAAGGGGCAATAGCCACAGCCCATAGTCCACTACCTCTCATCATCAGTGAGGAAACTTCTCCAGCACTAAGGAGAAGACTCATTTGGTAGACCCAACTGGGATGACGTGGAATGATGGGAGCAGACCTTTATCTCAGGTACTATTATAGAGACTTAGGTTTGCGTGCCTTCTGGTAGGCTACACAGCAACTAGGGAGTGAGTTCCTGGTACATTTGTGAGTATATGCATTAACATGGATTCCCCCATTCCATTGTAGGGAAAAAAAACACAAGCCCCTTCTTTAAGTGGGAAAAAATGAATACAGGAGTCTTACTTCTAATTAAAAAGAAACTATGAAACAAATCACTTGTAAATAAGAATGCTTTATTCACTCAGGTGCTGAACCCTTTGAGCTGGCAAGAAAAATAGAGAATATGGAAATATTTACTTCTTGGGGAGCTAAACAAACAACCTATTTGCTGATTAATGACACTGAGGCAAAGGCATCAAACATAATTAAATTTGTCTATGTTATGTTCTCCATCATAAGTGACAAATCTCTGTTTTCCTAGTTTTCAATCCAAAGAGACAATGATTCTTGCCAAATTGTTTTACTAATAGAGCCCATCTTAACCCATCTAAAATGTGCACATCTATGTTCCTGTAGACATCAAGGTTTGTGAAATAGGTTTTATGTAATTGTGGGCAGTCATAAAACATAGTGTAGGTGATAGTGATAGAACATAAATTGTACCTGTTGTTAATCGCTTCAGATGCAAATTAACTTAAATTGAACTTCCTAGTTTGTTCCTTCCCAACTTAAATCGAATCCTTTGTTTCATGAATAACAACAAAAAACTTCAATAAGCTGAATCAAAGAAAAGTGTTTTCAACAGTCTGGAAACACAATGTAGTCTTGTGCTTTTTACAATACCTATTCCTCAGGGCTCCTGAGGTTGGTGATAAAGAATCTGCAAGTAGGCTAAGTTTGGGGCTGTACTGCTACCTCTGAAAATGTGTGCAGGACAATGTTCAATTTGTTTCAATGAATAATAACCAACTACCATTTATTCAGATCCTGTTATATTTTAAGCACTGTGCTAGGTGCTTTGCAAACATTTATTTAGCCCTTACAGAAACCCTGGAGGCAGGCATTATCTCTGCTTTACAGATGAGGAGACAGATCCAGAGTGGTTACTTGCCACACATAATGTGATCAGTGACTGCACACCACCCCAACGCTACTGCCGTGCAATTGAATTTCAGCCTCAATAGCAAATGCCC
Source organism: Equus asinus (assembly GCF_041296235.1). Classification (NCBI taxonomy): domain Eukaryota; kingdom Metazoa; phylum Chordata; class Mammalia; order Perissodactyla; family Equidae; genus Equus; species Equus asinus. The sequence goes on along the minus strand of NC_091801.1, from coordinate 69,593,059 downwards.
AAATTTAATTATCAAACTTTTAGTTGTCTGTAGTAAAAAAAACAGTAAACATTTGCCCTCAGATGTTAGTTTAAGACAATTTGGGCAATACTACATAATATACAAAAGTTAAAAGATGCTTCGGCTAGGGTGACATAAAAGCCAATGATGCCTAATAATGTTCTCCACCTTTTTGAAAGCAGAAAATCACTTTGAATACTTCTTAAATACCTTTATTTGTTAGCTTTTGATTTATTTTTTAATCCTATATCAATACAAAAAGACACAATTGCCTCACCAGTATCAGTTGTACTATAATCATGAAAGAAGAAATAATCTCTATGCAATTCAGCCACCCACTAGGGATGTCCTTTGCAGTGGCTGTAACTGGCCCTCTCTGGCTCCACATCCCTAACTTGCATCTCTTCATATTTTTCATAGAATATATTTGGAATCCAAAAATGAGATGAAATCTTGGGCAACTGAGGAGTCTTGGCCTTCCTACACATCTACCTTTTGCACTAGCAGGAAAAAATGAGGGTTGGAGCATAGGAAATATCTTAATACATTACAAAGCATCATTCCCATTGAACACACAAGCAGGGACGATGGGGTCTCAGTTATCAGATCCACACACCACATAAATCAAGAGGCAAGAGAAAAGTGCCAAGACGAGAATTAAGGAATCTCAAACCATCCCTGGACACTGGCTCAGTCTCAGTGGGTTGATTATTAGAGAAAGAACCTAGTTTCTGATCTGACCAGGAATTATGTCATGGAAAAACTGAAAGGAAAGGACTATTTGTCAAAAATTTTTAAACAGAATTCAAGAATCCTACCTCCTAATCTGGCTTTGGCCAAGACAATGGGATCATATCACTAGATATCTGCGTGGAACATAAAACGTACAGTCATCAGAATAGGCAATCTCTAGACCCAGCGCCTTCAAAACTCTATCCCATTTCTACTCTATACTGCAATTCCTCTTGGTGAGCAGAACCCCATGGCACATTCCCTACAGTCTTATAGGAAATATTTATGAGCCTGTCAAGAATGATGAACTTGAAAGAGAGAACTTTTTTTTTTGAGGAAGATTAGCCCTGAGCTAACATCTGCTGCCAATCCTCTTCTTTTTTTGCTGAGGAAGACTGGCCCTGAGCTAGCATCTGTGCCCATCTTCCTCTACTTTCTATGTGGGATGCCTGCCACAGCATGGCTTGACACGTGGTGCATAGGTCCACACCCATGATCTGATCCGGCAAACCCTGGGCTACCAAAGTAGAATGTGCGAACTTAACCTCTGCGCTGCCAGGCTGGCCCCAAGAAAGAACTTTTTATGATATCCAATACAGCAGCCACAAGTCACATGTGGCTACTGAATACTTAGCAAGTGGCTAAGACAACAAAAGAACTGGATTTAAAATTTCATTTAATCTTAATTAATATAAATTTAAATCTAAATAGCCACATGTGGCTAGTGGCTACAGTATAGGCCAGTACAGTTCTAGATACTACAAATATTAAATTTCAGCAAATAAAAATGCATTTGGAAAAATGAGTCTTTTCTTCCATGACCCTCAACAAACCAGCCAGGAAATCACATTATTTGTAAAGAAGAATCTTTTTCTAGGTAAATCCCTGAGGCCAGTAATGATTTATCACCACCCAATCAGGCAATAGGAAATAAGGAAATGCAATGGCGATCTCACATTCAAGCTCCCAGGAGTCCTTACTCCCAAAATTTCTCTTTATGTTTTCCTTTGAAGCTTATCTGGTGATCTGGGTCTCCCCATCGACTAAACTGGGAGGTTGACTTTTTCCAGACATTTTGACAAACAGACTGAGGAAACTTTGTAGCACCATGATCAGAGAACACTTTAATTGTAATGGTCCAATAAGAAACGAAAAAAAGACAAGCTTTGGGACTCAAGAGGAAGATGAATTGGGGACTGAAAATGAAGAGATGAGGGCCATTTCCCCTGAACAGGTTTTCCAAGTCCATCCATGAGGAAAATCTTCAACTCCAGGAGACTCGAAAGACCTTTCTATGTGAGTTTTCCGATGCTGACTGAGGTAGGCACTTCTGCTGAAGCATTTCTCACAGTCAGTGCATTTGTAAGGTTTTTCTCCTATATGGGTCCTCCGGTGCCTGATAAGGTTAAAGCTTTGGCTGAAGCACTCACCACAATCAGGACATTTATAAGGTTTCTCTCCTGTGTGTGTCCTTTGGTGAATCACCAGGGTGGAACTCTGACTAAAAGTTTTCCAACACTCAGAACATCTGTAAGGTTTTTCTCCTGTATGTGTTCTCTGATGTCTAATGAGATGGGAGCTGAGGCCAAAACTCTTTCCACATTCACAACATTTATATGGTTTCTCTCCTGGCTGGATTCTGCATTCTTCTATCACATTGCAGTTCTGACTCAAACTTTCCTCATATTCAGAACTTTCATAGGATTTCTCTCCTGTGTGTGTTTTCTGGTGTGTGATAAGGTTTGAACTTCGACTGAAGTTCTTCCCACATTCTGTACACTGATAGGGCTTTTCTCCTGTATGTATTCTCTGATGCTTTATCAGAGTAGAATTACAACCAAAGCTTTTTCCACACTCAAGACATCTATAGGGCTTCTCACCCGTGTGTGTCCGCTGGTGGCGAATCAGGCTAGAACTCTGACTAAAACTCTTTCCACAATCGGGGCACTTAAAAGGTTTTTCTCCGGTGTGAGTCCTCTGATGTTCTATTAGGACATAACTGTGGCTGAAGCATTTCCCACAGACAGGACATTCATATGGTTTTTCACCTGTATGGGATCTGTGATGCTGAATAAGATGAGAGCTGCTACTGAAACTCTTCCCACACTCAGGACATTTATAGGGTTTCTCTCCCGTGTGAGTTCTCTCATGGATAATAAGATGAGAGGTATTGCTGAAGCTTTTCCCACATTCACCACACTGGTAGGGCTTCTCTCCCGTGTGTGTTCTCAGATGCTGAATCAGGTGAGAGCTGTTACTAAAGCATTTCCCACACTCAGAGCATTTATAAGGTTTCTCTCCTGAGTGGGTCCTCTGGTGAGTACGCAAATGAGAACTATTATTGAAGCTTTTCCAACATTCGGAACATTTGTAGGGTTTGTCTCCAAAGGATGAATTCTGCTGGACAGAGGCACTGGTGTGTTCTCCAGGGTCCCATCCCTGGGGACTTGGTTTTTCCTCCTCTTTTCCTGTAGAATTTCCCTGATTCTCTGATCTGCCATCATTCTCATAGGAATCACCACACCAAATGTCATCTCCTTGGGACCATGTCAATGGTGTTTCTTTTGTATCCACATGCTTACAATTTTGTGGGCCATCTCTTTTAGACCATTTTGAGGCTCGCTCTTTAAGTGTATCTGCCTTAGAGTTATTGTGTTGAACAGTTTCCAAATTATTCTCACTTTCATCTCCTGCAAGAATAAACAGATATTCTAAACATATTTCCTAATCTCTGCCAAGGGAAGGAAATTCTGAATGGCAGTGGAAGAGAGAGAACAACAAAGTAAAACCTCAAGTTACTTTATATTAAAAAAATGTTTTTAAAGCTAGTTTTACTTCTTTTACTCTGTGTGTTCATCAGTTCATCACTTTACTCTAGAAGATTTAAAAGAAAAAAGGGGATCTGAGGAGGGGAGACACTGAACAGAACACCAGCTGAGGTGAAAACTAGACAATACCTAAGTTAAAATCTGAGCAAATATAGAAAGAACAATACCCACTATTTATTAATAGTAGCTTTCCATATTGTATATCATTAATCCTCAAAAATACATGAGACTGATATTACCATTCATTTTTCTTAAAGATGAGAAAATTTAGGCTATAAGAATAAATATAGGGGGCTGGCCGTGTGGCCAAGTGGTTAAGTTCATGCACTCCACTTTGGCGGCCCAGGGTTTTGGCCATTCAGACCCTAGGCGTGGACATGGCACCGCTCATCAGGCCATGCTGAGGTGGCATCCCACATGCCACAACTAGAAGGACCCACAACTAAAAATACACAACTATGTACTGGGGGACTTTGGGGAGAAAAAGGAAAAATAAAATCTTTAAAAAAAAAAGAATAAATATAGCTTGTAAGTGACAAGCAAGGAATCAAATTAAAGTTTGTCTCATTCTAATGCCCTGTTCTTTCTACAGACTCTATAGCACATCTTATAATGAATTCCCAAAGGATTCAGACCATCTTCTTGATCCCTCACCTGTAAAAGGGCTTTTCAAGCTCTCCCTCTCCATGAAGCCATTAGAATCTGAGACTAACAGTTTTTGCTCTTGCTCCATCACAATGATCACAGCCAGATTAGGGATCAGAAATCCTGCGGAAGGAAACAGGTTATGTTTGGAGGCATTTGTTAAAATTTCCTCTTCTTCTTTCCTTTCCAGCCATAGCAACATAACAACTGTAGGCACAGAATGTTCTGTGGACCATAGTGAAAATAAGAAACACAGTCTTTAGATGTTCTTTTAGAAAAATCATATCTCATGAATAAGTGTTTACAATTAAGGGTTAACCTAATTTACCTTTTCTAAGGAAATAACAAAAAAAGTAAACCTTCACATTAAAGTCTGAGGATCGAGCTTCAAAAATAGAATGAATACTAATACTCATTGTCCACTCATTGTCACTTTTAATTGAAAAAACAAAGTTGTTTTTGGGAAAAGTCACCAATAAACAGACCTCAAGGAATCAATCTGCAAGGATAAGAAGCAGCTAAAGAGAAAGCACCCTGTGTAGAAAGAATAACTTGATACTTGACAGGACGAAAACTTTGAAGTTAATTTCAAAAGAAAGTTAGGTTTTACACACCAGTAACAAGAAATTAGGACAAAGCAGGGTTAGAATCACTATAGCCAATAACCAGTACATATAAAAGGGATGCTAAAGCCAGCCCTGATAACCTAGTGGTGAAAGTTCAGCACACTCTGCTTTAGCAGCCTGGGCGCAGTTCTTAGGCTCAGAACCACACCATTCATCTGTCAGCAGCCATGTTGTTGCAGAGGTTCACATAGAAGAACCAGCAGGACTTACAACTAAAACATACAACTATGTACTGGGGCTTGGGCAAGGGGGAAAAAAAGGAAGATTGGCAATGGATGTTAGCTCAGGGTGAATCTTTCCCAGCAAAAAAAAAAAAAAAAAAGAAAGAGGCTAACAAGGGACCTCTTCCTTGCCTCTTACTCTCTAAGTCATCATAATCACAATATCCCTTTCAGCCTAAACTTTATCTTTGGAGCCAACTACAATCCCTGACCTACCTTAAGGGACTGGAAAATGTAATCTATCGCTGGAAGGCAGTGACATATGGACTTGGCATCCATTTCAGGTTATAAAGAACAGCATAATTCAGGAAAAATGAGTGCCCAAAAGGATATACAGAGGCATGCATATGGAAAACCAACCAAAACTGGTGTACTTATAACTTCCACTCTATTACTGTCTATTATGTGCCAGGCAGTGAATGAAATACACGTAACATTTCTAATTTAATTTTCACAATAGCCCTTGCAGGTGTATAAACAATTACCAGCATGTTATAGTTTTGTCATAGGACAAAAAAGACATTAAGAAACTTTCCAAGGTAACACAACCAGAAGGTAGGAGGGCAGGTTCAATCCCAAGCCTGTTTGGACACTGGCTTTCACACTCGTATCTATTATCTAGACCAGAAAGTAGGGCTGGGCATACTGCAAATGATCAGGACCTTTTTTGGAATATTTTGACTGGATTTTTAGAAAAGATTCACATCCCCAGATCTTAAACCAAAGAGAGTTGGCATTCCCTATAAGCACTCTCAGCAATTAGGGATGTGCTATAAGAAAAGGTGAAACTAGTCTAAATTACAAATATCTCCGGTATTTAAGTGGAAAAAAAGCTGTAAACCTGAATGCAAAAAAAAAAAAAAAAGAGGGAAAGTTGTTCAAATATGTTTTGCTATCCGAGTTACAAATTTCTATCGAACTCTTTACAAAGAAAGCAAGTCTGGGTAACAGATAACCGTGCCACCATTTTCCTGGCTAATTAATTATTAGTTTTGGTAGTAGAGGGGCCCCAAGGAACACCGGCTCAGGAAAACGGTAGCAAACTCAGGGCCTAACTGGTATTAAAAGGCTGTCCTTAACATGTCGCTCCCCAGAGAAGGGCTGTTTTCATTGTCCTAGGGGAAAGAGATGGTGAGGTGGGGCCGTGCTTTGGATTACAAAGTCTTCCAAGGAAAAAGCACCGCCTGAAGCTTTAAGAACCGTTGGCAGGGAGCACAGGTTGGGGTGCACTGCGAGACCAAGCTCCAGATCGTCTCCTGCCAACGAGATCCTTTAAGGGACCCGGCGGGCGAGGGAGGCGCGGTGGCCCGTGCGGCGAGATGCTGGGGCTGTGCCCCTCTCCGCGGCCGGCTCCCTCCCCGGGACGCACGCGGCAGCCGGGGCGGTGCAGATTCCATCCTCCTGCCCGCAGCCCGCGGCTCCCTTCCCCCCGAGAAGGAACTCACTGTTCTGGGGGCTACACACAAGGCGCCCTGCACCCCCAGCAGGCCCAGCTGTCCCGGAGGAAAGAGCCAGCTCCCCCCCAAGCCTTCTCACCCCACCAACCCACGGTGCCCAGCTCTCAAACCCGGAGGCCTGAAAAAGGAAGTCGCCCTATCTTACCCTGCAGGCTTTGCCGGAGCCTCTCTAGGACACAGCGATGGCCGGCTCTCGTTGATCTTAACCCTTAGGGTCCCGCACCAGGGGGAGCGTGCAGGTGGATTTCCTTTCCATGTGCTGTCTGTCGTTTGCCGACTGCGATTCACATTCCTCACATTTGTCAGGCGCCTTATAACAGGGGCCCGACTGGAATTTATACTTTCCTTCCCATCAGGGCGTCATCAGATTTATCATCATTAGAATCAAAATGAATCGAATATTTGGTAAGCACCTATTGTTTCTGTTCCCACCGCTGTGAAAAGGGATGTAGATTTAGAAATCCGTGAAGAGCTGAGGCATCCATCCACATATAAACCAATAAGTTTACAAGGCACTGTTATTAGCAACACTTGGAGAAGCAGGTAAACTCTCCTCTTTCATTACGAAGAAAATGGAAGCCAATCCCTTCATCTCTCCCATTTAAACACAAATGTACTTAGGTCTGCACCCCTGCCACTCTCTTTCTTCCCTCCTGTTAGAACAGAGCATTGGTCCTCCGCATTTCAAACGAGCTGCTTACTGGCAATCACTTTCCTTCCCACCTTGGAATCCTTACACTATCAACCAATCTCTCAATTCTCCTACCTTCAGCTTTCTTTTTCCTTCTTTTCTTTTTTTTTAATTTACAGTGTTTTCATTTTATCACCGATAATCACCATGTTGTTAGTGCATAATTGGTATTTTTCAGTTCCCAAGTTCTTTTTTAGGAGTTTTGATACCGCTGAGAACTCCTTTCTTCTAGAAACACTCTTTTGAGGTGACATCACGCTCTCCATTTTCCTTCAACATCTCTAGTCAGTTCTGTTAGTCTGTTTTACAAGCCTGGTCTTCACTAAACATTGAGATTCCTCCTAGACCTGCTCCTCTTATCCTGCTATGTTCTCTGTCTAGGCAATCTCATTCACTCTCACATTTTAAAATATCACCTCCACAGACAACTCACAAATTTCTATCTCCAGCGCAGGCTACATTTCTGAGCTTTTCACTCTTATAACCAATGGCCTACTTGACATCTCATGCTAATGGTTTCAATAACACCTCCAAACCAAAATGTCAAAAATCAAAAACTTCTCTCTCACTTTCTTCTCCCATATACTGTGGAAATTAATAAAAGAAACCTTAACTGAATTAGAGTCAAGAAGGCCTGCAGGGGAAGTTCTCACACCCTATCACACATCAATTACACCAAACAGGAAGAGACAGGAAGCTTGCGTCTTCCACAGGAAGTAAGACTACTTTACTACTGATTGAAGATTTTTCTCCCCACCTGGCAACAGCCCAGCCAATGAGAAATGCCGCAGCTCAGCCAATGAGAAGCCATTGCCGGCCTGAACTGCTACTTTTCTCCAGCGGTCTTCTGTTTAGAACAGCCCCCCCTACTCCCCCTTTCCTCTATAAAGGAAGCTCCGCTCTTTTGTTTTCTGGATTTCCCTATGGTTTGCCATAGCATGCAGATCCCAAATTGCAATTCTTTTGGCTATTCCCAAATAAACGCATTTTGAGATAAGTTAACAAGAAAATTTGGGTTTTAAATTGACAATCTATGCAATCACAAAATAAAATAAACTTGTTCCTCTTCCAATATTCTCTCTCAACCATCCATCCAGTTATACAGAAGCCCAGAAGTCCTTTTTGTCACCTCCCTTTCCCTTATCTCACATATACAACCCATAACTAAGTCTCATCTATTGTGTACTTCCTACATAATTCGCAAATCCAGACACTTCTCCCAACCACCTGGGCCACCCTCAAGTCAGACGATTATCACCCCTCACCTGAAGGATTTCTGTAGCTTCCTAGCAATCCTACAGATGTCCATCCTTGCCCCTTCTCCTTCATTCTCCTCAATGAATACAGAGCCATCTTTTCAAAAGATAAATCTGCTTCTCTCACCTTCCTTTACCTAGTCCAAATCTATTCATCCTTCAGAGTTCAGCTCACACATCACTTCTTCACAAAAGCTTTCCACGCCCTTCCCGACAGGGTCAAATCCCTATTATGTGCTCTTCTAGTACCATATTCCTCTCCGCTGTAGCCTATCTCATGACTGCAACTTTATATTATCTGTGTGATTGATTTGTTATTCTGCCTCCCCATACAAATGTCAGGTTCCCTGAGGGCAGAGCTCATCTCTGTTTGTGCTCACCATTTTATCTTAGAACCCAGCACAGTGTCTGATTCTAATAAATATTTGTTGAGAGCCTACTATATGTCTGTTACTATATTATCTTAGGCACTGAGGTTACAACAGTACACAAAATAGTGTGGGAGAGACCAATATATATACATAGAGAGAGAGCGGAGGCGGAGTAGGACGCTGGGTGTTAGAAAAAGAAGTAAAGCAAGTTAAAGAAACGGACATGATAGGATGCTGATGAAGGCATACTGTCTTGGTTAAGGTGGTCATGAATGTTCTCTTGGATAAGATATTTCAGCAGAAATCTGAAGGAAGAGCAAGTATGAGCCATACAGTTATCTAAGAAAGGAACAATTAAGACAGAGGAAGAGTAAAGGAAGAGATCTTGAGATAGGAGCATGGTTGACGCACTCAAGAAACAGGAAGAAGCAAAATCAGTGAGACGAACAAGAGAAGTCAGATCATATAGGCCACGACTGAGGGACACAGAGATGTGTCATCCAGCTCCCCTTTTAAGGAAAAACTTGTTGCCCAAATTCTGGGAGCGCTATAAGAAGAGAGCTTTCAGCTATCAGTCCCCTAAGGGACTGCCTCAGTTGCAGAGAACATTCTCTCCCAAGCTCACGCTCTTCCCAGGGCAGCCCACATCCAATGACTAATCGAGGCTGGAGTATAAAAGCTTGGCCCTCTTGGCCCAAAGCAAACAACTCTTATCAACAATTTCAGCCCCTAAGTTCTCGATGGAGTGAGTAGAAGAAGCTGTTGTCAGTCCCTGAGCACAGGTCAACTTCTCCCTCTGGTCAATCCTGATTCCTTTCGATCCCTTGCACAGATGTGGATCCCAGAGGCACTCCCTAAGAAACACCGGAGACACCAAACTCTATCTCAGAATCTAGTTTCTAAAAAAAAAAAAAAAAACACAATGAAATGTCACCTCTCATCCTGGCTCCCAGCCATCTAGTTCTCTCCACTGGCAACCAATATTGTCTATTTCTTGTGCATCATCCATTGATATTTTATGCATGTATGAGCAAACACATACCTACCTACATCCATACATCGACATGCACACATACATAGGTAATAAATCAAGATAGGTGATAGATAGGTAGATAGGTAGGTAGGTAGATAGATATTCATTTATTTCCTTTGCTACATGTATGAGAGTAAACTATTCACTGTGTTCTAAGCTTAGTTTTTTTCTCTTAACATATCATAGAGTTTTCTAGTCCAGATATTCATCTTAGAGCTCCCTTATTCGTTCTTAGTTGTTTAATATTCCATTGTGAGAATATACCATTGTTTATTTAATCAGTTCCCCATCCATGTGACCTTATGTTGCTCTAAACTTGCTACTACATATAATGCTACAATAAATCACTTAGCCTTCATTTTTTAAAGCTGTGATGGATATTGTGAATTTGTTTGCTCAATATCCATTCCGACTTCCTTTGATTACACCTCCCTGGAGAGTTGATATTATGGACTGGATTGTGTCCACCCAAAATTTGTATGTTGAAGCCTTAACCTCCACTGTGACTTTTTTTGGAGATAGGGCCTTTAGGGAGGTACTTAAGATTAAGTGGGGTCATAAGGGTAAGACCCTAATTGGCTAGGACTGGTGTCATATAAAAAGAGGAAGTGACACCAGAGATCTCTCTCTCTCTCTCTCCATGTGCACACAGAGGAAAGGCCAGCTGAGGACAGACCAAGCCGGGAAGAGAGCCTCACCAGAAACCCACCCTGAACGAACCTGGATCTGGGACTTCTAGCCTCTAGCACTATACTTTAAGCCACTCAGCCTACGGTATTTTGTTATGGCAGCCCAGGCAAATTAATATAGTTGGTAATGCTAAAATTACATTTCCCAGACCTCTTTGAAGCTGTAACAGCAGTAGCTGAAGCAGCAATTTTGAGAGGCATTCCTGAAAGCTCAGCCCACAATCTTTCTTCAGTCCTCCTAATGATTCCAAAAGCAATTTAATGCTTATAACAAATCTTCTACTCCTTATGTCAGATCAAGGGGATTCTGTTCTCTACAATGGAACCTAACAAAAGCTAAATTAGTAAGGAGGATGTAGAGCTGGATTTAGGGTTGGGGACACATGGACAAAGTTTGTAGAAGTTACTCAAGTGGCAGAGGCCTTTGGCCAGCTTGCAGACAGAACTCTCAATGGGAGGATGGCTGAATGGTTAACACAGGTGGCTGGGACAAGCACCGCAGTTGGAGCTTTGTTCTGAATGAATAGTGCCACTTACCTTCAAATTGACCACTCTGGCTATGGGCAAAGTGTCAAATACCAACCATTGGACAGAAAAAGACTTTACTCAAAATTTCTGATTTGTATAAAGGCTCAGAATTTCCTTTAACTCCAAGGGAAGACAAGAACATGAGTGGATTTGAACTTTCCACCAATGCTTGTCAGTGGGGTGCACCAAGACAAACCAAGACAGATTTAATTAGATTTGGAAGAGTAGAGAAATATAACATTTCTTGTACATAAGTGGCAGGATGTGTAGCACAGTATATTTTCCCAAGATGGTCACCACAGTGAATCCCATGCTGCATGTTATTCTTGCAACGTGATGTTGACACTCCATCCAGCCAGTAATGCTTCTCTGCCTCCTCTTCTTGAATGTTAAGTATGCTTTTGTAACTGCCTTGAACAATAGAGTATGGGGGAAGTGATGGAATATGTCTTATTCTTATTGTCTTACAATACTTGCTCTTGGAACCCAGCCACCATGCTGGAAGGAAGCCCAGGTCACTTGGAGATGCCATGTGAAGCTATTCTGGCTTGAGTGAGAAAGGCTTGAAATGACTTCAGCTCCAACCAACATCATACTGCCCCCACATGAGATCCCAAGTGAGAACCACCTAGAAGAATCCTAGAACCCTAGAACTATGACAGGAAATAATAAAATGATTATTTTTGTTCTCAGCTACTTGGTTTTTGAATGAATTTATTATGCAGCCATGGACAAGCAGAATATATTTAGTATGTTGAAGTGTGGTGCTACCTTAACAAAAAACCTCGAAAGTGTGATATTGCCTATGGGAACAGGTGGCAGGCAGAAAAGGAAAGGTCATTGAGCACTGTCAGTGAAAGCCTAAGGGTCTTGAGGAGATGGTCAGTGAGGGATTTAAGGAAAGTGAAGAAAAGTGAAAGTTGGAGGAAAGGGGTCCTTGTTGCGTAGAGGCAGAAATTTGGCAACACTGTCATCTGTGCCAACGTGGAAAATAAGAAGTATTCCTCGTGAACTCAGTAATCTTGGTCAAGAGTCAACAAACTCATTCTGCAAAGGGCCAGATAGAAACTACTTCATGCCTGTGGGCTACACCATCTATGTTGTAACTACTCAACTCTGCCATAATTGTACAGAATTAACCATCTGCAAAACTGGCAAATAGGCACTAATATGTACCTTAGTTACAAAAGATAGGCAGCCGACCCACCAGCAGTATTTTGCTGACCTCTGTTCTAGCCGAGGAAGTTTCAAGATAGAATATCGTAAGTGCCACATGGCTCCTTCTCACTGCCTAGGGTAAAATGCAAGAGAAGAGAAATAAGCTAATGAACCAACCCTTTACTATATATGAGCTAAACTCTGCTGCTCCTTTTACTCTACCCTCCCCTTTTCCTGCCTAAAGACAGGATGTAAATTCTCCTTCATTGACTCTAGATTCTTAGCAGCACTAGAGGAATCTGCAAGCAAACCTTACTCCATTAGTTTCTTCCCACACATTTACCTTCTCACCTAAAGCCTAAAACCATTTTCCTTTCCCTCTCAGGAAGTCAGCAGCAAGTGACATGAAATATTTGTTGAATAAATGAGTGAAACACAAAGGAAACAAGATAAATGGAAGAAAAAATAAAGGGACTTGAATTTTCCAAGTTTCTCAATAGGATATCCCATCAATGCCTTCCAGACATTGTATCCTGTATCCTGTGTCTTGTCACTTCTCTACAGATTTATTACTCTTTGTTGAAGATGCCATATAAGCCAGAGTTCTTAGCCATCTCTTTGAGTTACCCTTTCCCTGAGTCTCTCCCATGTATATACAAGATATACATGTGAATAAACTTCTGTTTTTCTTTGGTTAATCTGTTTTTTGTTACAGAGGCACAGCTGAGAACTTAGGTGCGAGAAGGAAAAGGATCTTTTTCCTTTTCTGCACTAACAATAAGATAATGTTTAAATATCAGGACCTTTCTACTCAGCCTTATTCTGTCCACGATGTTCCTCCCACTGGATGCCAAACTTCTTGTGGTTCTCAGAACACAGCTTATTCTTTCGTACTTCTGTGCCTTACTCTCTGATACAATGTCGCTGCTCCTGGCACCCCATCCTTATCCCTCTGCCTACCTCCCATCTGGTTGTGTAGGAATCATCCACTCTTCATTTCAGCTCAAGTATCCCCCTAGTATAGCTTCCCTTGACTCTCCCAGGAAGATTTAGACCCTTTTTCCTTCCTAACTTGCATCCTCTTCATCAGATTGTGTTCTATATCCCCATAGGTTCTGAAACAACTGAGAAATAGACAGAGGTGTCAGATAAGGATCAAAATTACCAGCTTTGGCCATGGTTTCAAGGCTTCTTATGCCTCCCCATGTATTAAACTAGCTTACTCTCCCACTTGCATGGCAGAAAAATCTTGGCCTAGAAATTTTACCGACCACATGCACAAGAAGCAGAAAGCAAGTGGCAAATGTTCCACGAACAACAAGATCTTAGCCCAAGGGGAGCTAAACCACACATACATGTTCAGTTTTGTCTGCCCCATCTCATCTACCAAACTAAGTTGCTCTTCCTGACTCCATAAATGAATAAGGAGTAAGGATTCAGGTAGTGGAATGAAGAGCAGAAGATCCCTTCTACTATTTTGACAAAAACAGAAGTTCTCATTTTATGGGGCTGCAGTAATGTGGGGAGCAGGAAAAAATGGCTCTCCTTTGCATCTGAGGGCTTCTTGAAGATGACATTCAATAAACACCTTTGACAGGATTCAAGAGTGAATAAATGAATTAATTTGCTCACCATATTGCCTCATGTCATAGTCTGCTGTGTGGATATCTGTCACCCAGGTTAGTAGGTGAGCTCTCTGACACAGGATACAGCATACAAGGTCTGGAAGGCATTGATGGCATATCCTATTGTGAAACCTGGAAAATTCAAGTCTCTTTATTTTTCCTTCCAGTTCTCTTGTTTCCTTTGTCTTTCACTCATTTATTCAACAAATATTTCATGTCACTTGCTCTTGACTTCCTGAGACGGTCATCCTGGGAACAAGAGTTTGTAGATTCTCCTGACCCTTGGCTGGCTGATGCAGGGCACTAGTAGAGTGAGCTTCTGCATTTACTCAGCCATGGCTGTTTCCAGGCATCAGTGTCAATGAGGATAATAGTTGAAACTGTCTTCATATGAGTCCTCTAGGAGTATCTTCAGCTTCAAGTTACAAACATCTTGACTTATAGTGCTTTAAGCCATAAGGACTTTATCATTCACTTCAGAAATGTCTAAGGCAGTCAATCCTGGGATGGACTGAGTAGCTCAGTGATTTCTTCAAGGGCCCAGGCCATTTCCCTCCTTCCTTTCCACCATCCTCAGCATTTTGGTGACATCTCTCCCTTGCTTCTCACTTCATGGCTCCAAGATGGCTGCAGGAACTCCTCCCAACCCATCCTAACCCCACAGTATCTAAAACAAGAAGAAAGAGGAAAGGGACAAAAAAGGCTTTGTTTTCACATGCCTCTCTTTTACCAAGGGGAAACATATTTTCAAAAAACCCTGGTAGACTTCCCTTTCTGTCTTATTGGCTAGAACTTGGTCACTTACTCTCTGACTAAACCAATCATTGCCAAAAGGAATAAGACTGATGTGATTGGCTGAGGCCAATCGTGATTCATCCTCTGGAACCAAACACATTGCTGCCCAAACCAAATTAGTAAAAAGGTAGAGAATGATTGAGTAACCAACTGTCTGCCACAAGAGACATGAACAGAAACAAAAGAAGCTTCTGGTCAGCAGTGTCCACAGGCCTTTGAAGGATATGGGCCCAAGATAGCTTCTTCATATGTAACTCAAATCCTTTCACTCATGACCTCAACAATTAGGGGACGCTTAGGTTGTTTCTATACTTTCGCTATTGTGAATAACAATGCAATGAACATGGAAGTACAAATATCTCTTCAAGATAGTGATTTTGTGTCCTTTGTCTGTATACTCAGAAGTGGAATTGCTGGATCATATGGTAGTTCTATTTTTAATTACTTGAGGAACCTCCATCCTTTTTTCCATAGTGGCTGTGCCAGTTTACATTCCCACCAGCAGTGTACGAGGATTTTCTTTTCTCCACATCCTTGCCAGCATTTATTATCTCTTGTCTTTTGGTAATAGGCATCCTAACAGGTTGTGAGATTGGCATCTCATTGTGGTTTTGATTTGCATTTCCCTGATGATTAGTGATGTCGAGCAGCTTTTCCAATACTTGTTGTCCATTTGTTTATCTTCTTTGGAAAAATGTCTATTCGGGTCCTTTGCCCATTTTTTAATTGGGTTATTTGTTTTGGGTTTTTTTTTTTTTTTTTTTGCTATTGAGTTGTATGAGTTCCTTGCATATTTTGGATTTTAACCCCTTGTTAGATATGCGGTTTGCAAATATTTCCTCCCACTCCATTCCTTGCTTTTACATTTTGTTGCTGGTTTCATTGCCATGCAGGTGCTTTTTAGTTTGATGTAGTCTCACTTGTTTGTTTTTACTTTTGGCATCAAATCCAAAAAATCTTGCGCTCTCTCTCCACCGTGTGAAGACACAGTCAGAAGGCAGCCATCTCTAAGCCAGGAAGACAGCCTCACCACAACTGGATCATGCTGGCACCTCGATCTCAGACTTGCAACATCCAGAACTGTGAGGAAATAACTTTCTATTGTTTAAGCCCGCCAATCTATGGTATCTTGTTATGGCAGCTCGAGCTACTAATATGGTACTGATCTCATGATATGATCAGAACAACTTGCACTAAATAGTCAGTTGCCAGGTTTTATCCTTTGGAGGGATATGTGCATTTAAAAAGAGAAGATGGTTAAAATGATGGAATCACTAACTGGCAGGTGGTGCAAACCCATGTGGTCAAGGGCAGTGTGCTGTCATAAATCAGCAAATTCTTTGCCTCACATACAAAATTTGTGACCTTTTACCAAGATATTGAGCTCCCCTAAGCCTCAGTAACTTGGGCACAGGTTCCAGAGGTATGAGGATTCTTTTTACTGATTACTTACTGATTCTTTTTACTTATTACCGGTGGATATTCTGGTGCTTTCAGCCATCTCTGGTTCCTTTTCTTCTCTCCATCATCCCTCCTCTGACTGCTCCCTACATTTTGGACCCAAGAGTATATGCAGAGAATTGTTACTGAAACAATCACTGCTCCAAGTACCTTTGCACCTGCTCAGCATCTCCAAGGTGGAGTGAAACAGAGTAGAGACTAGGCTTAGGGAGAGAGGATGGACTGGCACAGAGCACCAATAGTATTGGAAGCCCAAGAACTGTAGATCCCCAATGCAGAGGAGTGCCTGTATCAATAGATACCAAAGGAGATTGCAACATATTTATTTATTTATTTGAGGAAGATTGGCCCTGAGCTAACATCTGTTGCCAATCTTCCTCTTTTTTATTTTCCTCCCCAAAGCCCCAGTACATAGTTGTACATCCTGGTTGTAAGTCATTCTAGTTCTTCTATGTGGGATGCCACCACAACATGGCTTGATGAATGGTGTGTAGGTCCACGCCCGGGATCCGAACTGGTGAATCCCGGGTCACCAAAGTGGAGTGCAGGAACTTAACCACTCAGCCACAGGGCCGACCCCTGCAACATCTTTTTTGAAGGTGAATGGAAGGATGGCTGTGAGGATTGAGAGGGAAAGAAATGTCCAGGTTGATTTGATTCTGGTGCTACGGAAAGTCGAGGGGATTGACAGAGCAGAATCTAGATTGTGCCTCTCTCATGTTAGATTGGGATGGTGCATTCCTTAGTCATATTGACTGCTCAAGCTACTAAACTGTGTCAGCAGGTGGCTCCAGAGGCAGCTGTTTGGTGCGACTGCAGCAAAATGTCAATTATGCTGCAGAGCAACCCAACCCTGTATAATCCAAAAGAATCTTGGTGCAAACATAAAGTGATATTGTACCAGTTAGATTTAACAAGAACAAACCTGAGGGTAAGAGAGGATTATGAGCATGGATACACTCTAATGTGAACCATTTGGAATTAATTACTAGAGAGAGCTAAAGAGAGAGACTATTGTTCTGGGTGTCAAACGACTCTCCAGAATGTTAAGGGTCATGTCTCCTCCTTAGCAACAGATTTTCTCTAAGGTTAGTTGTCTTCAAATATTCTCATCTTGGCACCCATCCTACAGTAAGCCAATCTTCCTCCAGAAGACAAAAGATCAAGATTAAGCAGACTTCATTCCTGGCTATGTAGGAGAATTCCATTCTTGGGGCTAGTTCTAGTTCTTGGAGCCACAGAGCTGTAGAAACCCACAAAACTGGTCTCATATTATGCAGGAACAAGGAGGGCACCATTTGGAAATTTGAGGTTTGAGTCCATGGTATGAATCATGATATGGCTAAGGGCACTTGATCCATTTCTGTATACACCAAATGCTGGAAAGCAGAGAGGTTACCAGTCAAAACTGAAAACAGCAAAATGTCTCCAAGACATCTTTCTCCTTGCTCTTTCTGATACCAACACCCTACCTCTAACTCTGTACCCATCCACTAATTTCAGACTGACCTACCATTAGTGAGCACTTACCAGGTGTTACTTCACTCAGCTCTTGCATTTTATCCTTTGATTGTTAACCCATCCCTGTAGGTGCTGATATTCTCAAGGGTCAGATTGAACAGTATCTGTGGAATGACAGACCAAGAGTTGGAAAGAGGAAAGAAGGTGAAGAAGGATAGTATTTGGTCAGTGCCTTCCATGGCCTGGACATTGTTGCGCATGTTCTCTCACCTCCCAACCTCTCAACTCTCTCATCCTGTATGATGGAAGGATCGATACTCCAATTTTTCACATGGTGAGGAAAATGACACAAAGAGCTTGAGGATAATCATAAAGCCTCTAGGAGTTAGAGCGAATGAATGCTCTCAACAAAAATTTCTCCCACGCAATGACAGCCCTACAGAACTCTTTTGAAGTCGTGTACCCAATCCTTCTCCTGTATTTTCTACTGCAGTGACTGCCATCCCCAGGCAACAAGTTGCCCACACCATACCCTAGGCACCATCTTTGACTTTCACCCCATAACGAACCACTCACCAAATTCTGTTGATTCCACCACCTAAGTAACTCTCAAATATGTCCACTACTCAGCTCTTCTGCTTTGACTTTCCTAGGTCAGTCCACCATCATTTCTCACATGTATCTCTGCCTCTAGGTTGGATCAAGAAATGTGTGTCTCAGGTCAGGGGGAGGTTGAGGAAGAGTGAAGAGCTGCAGAAGTATTCTTATATTTTAATTGCCTTTTAACAATATTAAATCAAATGATAGTATGGATGGAATGTTCATATTACCGTGCTTGACACTGTACTCAACAAGTGGGACTAGTATTAATATGGAAATAAGATGCAAAGACTTCCTGGTTAATGTGTCAACATCATACTGCAGCTCAGCTGGAGGCTTATGTTTTGTCTTCTTCTATCTAGAACTCATCTTTTGGTTCCCCTGAGACTCTTCTCTCTCTAAATTCCTCATTAAATCCTTTTTACGTTAGATCTCAGAGCAGAATGTTAATGATTTTCATGATATTCATCTCCCAGAAAGTGTACTCAATCTAGGGAGGCAATATATAAATAACAACTTGAAGTCTGTCTGCCTGTGCTTAATAGTGTATTACTTTAGGGCCAGCAAACTCTGAAAGAGAAATGATACAATCAGCTTTATCTAATAATATGAGTAATGCGTTGGAGTTCCATGAGTCACTTAAGAAAGTACTTTTCTCAGGGAACCGTCTCACCTGACATCAGAAAATGAGAGTCAAATTTGGCAGGCGAATAGACATTTGTAAGTGTTTAAAGCAGATGTGGAAATTCTCAACTCTGGAGAACATCAGAATGGGGACTCCTCTTAGAGCTCTAGGAACCATTTGAGAATGTAGGGGGGTGTTTTTGGTTATCCTTGCTTGGTGCTACCAGCAATTAATAGGCAAGTGTTATGGACTGAACTGTTTACCCCAAATTTGTATCTTGAAGTCCTAACCTACGATGGGACTATATTTGCAGAACGGGCTTTTAAGGAGGTAGTTGAGGTTAAATGAGATCATAAGAGTAGAGTATTAATTCAGTGTTACTGGTGTCCTTATAAGAAGAAGAAGAGACAATAAGAATAAACATGCTAAATGCCCTACAAAGTACAGGATGTCAGATTCTGTGCACTAATAGATTGTCCTTCCCCAAATGCAAATAGCATCCTCTTGAGAAACACCAATCTGGTCTCAGCTCTTCATCTTACAGATGACTCCATTAGACTTGTCTTTGAAGGAAGGTACCGTATCTTATTTACCTTTGCTCTGCCGGAAGCTAACATAGTATCTGGCACTCACTAGGAGCTTAGTCATTGTGAGGGTGTGATATCTTTAAAATTATTCATGTGCTCATGCATTTTACCTTTTGTTTCCGTTCACCGGAGCCATCCATCTACTTGCAGGATATCAAGACTTGTTACTAAAGAACTATAAAGAGGCAGACTGCTGTAATATTTAGCTTCTGACACTCGGAAATTAGATTTTGCTGCAAGACAATAATGGCCTTCTTTGCCAAGCTCTTATCTTGAGGAGGGATTGGTTAAAGTCCTTTAGCATATCAAGGGCCCTGTTTTGGGGCTCAGTCAAAGAGTTCATCTTATGGGAATTCCAGAAAGAAGATAAAGTGAGTGGATCTGGGTGAGGGAAGCCCTTTTGCTGAAGGTGAAGAGCTTTAGATTTAAAAAGGTAACACTAGGAGGGGAGAGCTATTGCCCCCTTGTCCCTTCCCTGGCCACCCTGTCTAAAAATTGCAGCCCAGTCACTTCTGGTCACCTGACATTCCATTTCGCACTGGTTAGTTTCTCTGTTTATTGCCTTTCTCATTGACTAGAATGTCGACTCCATGAAGCAGTTCTTTGCCAACTTAGTTACTGCTGTATCCCAGCATCTAAAAGAGCACCTGGCAGCTCAATAAATATGCATTGAATGAATGAGTTTTCTTTTCTCTTCATCTTCCTTCCACATCTAAAAAAGGAGAAGAAGAGAAATAATTTGATTTGAGACGATATCTTTCAAGCTTTTGAAGTGATTTGCTGGATAGCCTCTACTCGCAGAGGAAATCGTAAGAACAGGCTTCATAAAATCTCATCCTGGAAGATCTAAGGACAGACGCATCTCTGATTTGATCCTCATTGTTCTGCACTCCACGTTTGTTTCCTTTGAATTCCTTTGCAAAGTTTATAATGTGAAAAATGACATCCATAATGGCACTGGGCCACTAATTCTTCAGAAAGTGTGCAGATAAATTAGAGATGATGTCCTGGGTGCTTGCCTGCTCCTGGCAAGCAAACCCGGGAATGTTTTCCATGAATGCTGACCCCTTCTCAGTGGTGGAACCTAAGGGGTTCCAGGTCTTAATGAAGCTACTCAGAGAAGGATGACATGTCACTGAAGGAAGTCATACCTCTTTGTCCCTTATCTGTTTGGAGCACATATGGGTGACAAGGTGAAGATAGGATTCTGCTTCAGAAGACAATTCTGTCAGGAAATCCTGTACATTCAGATCATGTAGTTTTGGTAATCAGCTTTGGGACTTTTCTTTGCCACAAAAGAATAAATATCCTAGGAAACATCAGGCCAAGTGACCAAGAATGCACATCTTCACAAAGGATTGGGACCATCAAGTTCTTTGTTTATCAGTATCCAGAAAGGTCAACCATGTTCCTTTGGATGAAGTGCATGGTGACTCTTTATTAGGGTGAGAAAGGGAAGGAAGGAGGGGGAATCAACAAAGGGTGTGGCACTTTACAATGTGACATCTGTGCAATGTCAAGTTCACATGCAGAACAAGTCATTTGTTACCTTTTCCAGTCTCCATTCTAATATGGGTTCTCTTCACTTGTGTAAAGGGGAAATGTCTAGTAAGCTACTGGACAATAGGATGAAATAACAGACTCCTAATCTATACTGTCATCATGAAAAGAACTTTCATCTGTTTAGTGGTGCAAAGCTGATTGAGTGCTTTCAGATCAGGACACCACTCATCCCTCAGCACTAGCCTGTGAAGAGGACAGAGCAGGAACCATGTCCATTTTGCAGACAGGAAAACTGAGGATCTGAGAGGAGAAGTGAGTTGCCTAAGCCCACGGCCTCAGCAGTGGATTCAAGTCTAGAGCCCCGGTCTTCCAGCCCCCATGGTAGTGTGTTGCACTACACCTGGAGGCCGCACTCCATGGTGGGTCATAGAGTGACCATGTGATTTATCACCCAAACCAGGACACTTTGGAGAGTGAAAGAGGCTCTATGAATAATTATTCTGAGACATAACTGGAAACCAGAGCCGTCTCAGAATACTTGGCTGAATGGTGGCCCTAATCATAGGGCAGAAGCAGAGGGGACAGGTGCCCTGCACACTGCCCTGCTCATCTCTTTTCTTTGGCGGGAGACGTAAATCTTCATGTCTTTTTTTGAAAGTGAGTGACTTTTCGGTCTTGAGCTACACAGTTCGACAAACAGACCTGGTTGGGTCAAGTAATGAGGAGCCAATTCTCCCTTTGCTTTGTGTCTGACCAGCTTGTCCCCCAAAGCTTGGGAAATATGGCCAATGCTCCGAAGACGCAATCAAAAATGAAGGAAGGAAAGATGACCTGGCTTCTGCAGGATGAGAGGGAAAGGCTGATGAGAATAGTCAGAAAGAACAACCTGGGCTACTTACGGTCTAACAGCTGGGCGGCAAGCAGCAGGGCTGTTGTTATCAGTGTCCGTGTGTTTCTGCTGAGAAAGGCAGATTCTATCATGTGAATAAGGCCATGAGGCTTCCAGAGTGGGTATAGGCTGCCTCATCTGGTTGGCCAGACCATTTGTTTACTGGTCACCATTAATATATCAGTGGTGACTGCAACATCTGTTACGGCAAGAACTTGCTTCTGGATAGAGTTACTCATGCAAAAGTGCGTGACAGCAATGATTAAAGATTTTATTTCTAATAACAGCACATTACCTTTGCAGAATGCTTTTATTATTTGTAACGTTTTTCCCACTGTTATAAGTTCACACGTGTAAAGTACTTAAAACAGTGCCTGGCATGTAATAAGTGCTATGTAAGTATTTTCTATTACTGTTGTTATATAAGCATTTTCTGTTACTATTGTTATTATTATTTCATTTATTTCTCACAAACACCCGACAAAATAGGTGGAACAGTTATCACAAAGAAAAAAACTAAGCATGGATTGGTTAAGTTTATTTTCCATCAGTACCCAGTCAATCTCTTTCAACAACATTACCCCAGTCAGAATTCTTTGGGTTCTGCTAAGAACAGTATCTTCAATCCCATGATCCTATAATTTTAGCGTGTGAGTCCAGATTCCCTCCTGGTCTGTGTTACTAGGTAACTAATCCTCTGGGGACACTTGGATATTTGGAACCTGGAAGCAAGTTTGTCTGTGCCCTGAAAGCTCATTGGCATCCTAAGGCTGTGATGTGACTGGGTCGTTGGTTGTGTCAGTGTGCGCCATGCCCTGTCTAACTCATTCTCCATCACCAGGTAGTAAAGCAACGTCCATCACAGACACAACCTTACTGAGCCCACTCTACACAGCTGTGTTTGCAAAGGCACCAAGGGACACAAAGGCATCTGTCAGAATACATTTTTGCTGCATTTTGAAAAATGCACATTACTCAATGGGCTAGGAAAGAATTCCTCTCTCATTCACATAGCAGGGCATTGCCAATCTCTGTGAGCTTACAGGACGGGAAGTGGAGAAGTGAAATCAATGCCAAAGCAAGTTGAAGCTGTTTCTAGGGTATATACAGACAGTTTGCCAAAATCGTGTCCTTAGAGTTAAAGAAGAACCAAAGGAAAGGTCACTGTGAGTTCAGCCATTGAGAAAGGTCAGACCTGAGTAGGGATAAGCAACGTGGTAGGCCAGCCCAAGGTCAAAGCCACATGAGAATTAGACATGGAAACAAGAGTGGTAGATGCTTGTGTTTGATTCTGATGAATTTATAAGGCTGGTGACGTCTTCCTGTAGACTTCTCTGGAAAGGCCCAGTCCTTGGGTCTGGAGGTAAACATTTGCTAGTGTATTAGTCAGGGTTCTCCAGAGAAACAGAACATATATCTATATCTATATCTATATCTACATCTATATCTATATCTAATCTATCTATATACATATATAGGGATTTATTATAAGGAATTGACTCCCATGATTATGGAGGCTGAGGAAGTTCCAAAATCTGTGGTGAGTTGGCAAGCTGGAGACCCAGGAGAGTCAAAGATTTAGTTCCAGTCTAAGTCCGAAGGTCTGAGACTCAGGAAGAGCCAATGTTTCAGCTGGAGTCCAAAGGCAAGAAAAATGCCAACGTCCCAGTTCAAGGCTGTGAGGCAGGAAAATTCTCTTTTACTCAGTGTTTTTGTTCTGTTCAGGCCCTCAACTGATTGGATAAGGCCCACACACAAAATGGAGGACAATCTGCTGTACTCAGTTTAGTGATTTCAATGCTACTTTCACCCAAAAGCATCCTTACAGGATCACTCAGAATAATGTTTGACCAAGTATCTGGGCACCTTGTGGCCGGGTCAACTTGACACATAAAATTAATCATCACAGCTGATATCAAAGGTGCACCACATATTACAAAGAGAATCATCTGTAAACTGCTACAAGCCGAAATCAGTGATCTTGACACACACATCTGTGGAGACATGCAACTAGCCAAGGCCTCTTCATGGAGCGCTAGAACTCAGGGGAGACATAAAGGAAATTGAGACCGTGCATCAGCCCACCAGCGGGAAATGACGCTGCCAGAGAGTATTGCTGGCATTCCTGGGCTGAGAGCTGTTCCTCAACCTGACCATTTAGAAAGCACATCTTAAAAACGGTCTATACTCACTGCTAAAACAATTAGAGAATCTGAGAAAAGAAATTACAACCAAAACTCCATCCATAATCATAGCAAGTACTATTTCCTCATTGTTTCTTCCAATTTTTACTCTTGTATATACAGGTTTTTAGCAAGCCCTGGTGGTCTAGTGGTTAAGATTCGGCACTGTCACTGCCAAGGCACAGGTTTGTTTCCTGGTCAGGGAGCCACACCACCCATTTGTCGGTTATCATACTCTAGTGGCTGCCTGCTGCTGTGATGCTGAAAGCTATGCCACCGGTATTTCCAATACCAACTAGGTCACCCATGGTGGAGAGGTTTCAGTGGAGCTTTCAGACTAAGACAGCCTAGGAAGAAGGACCTGGCCACCCAATTCCGAAAAAATTGACAATGAAAACCCTGTGAATAGGGTGAAGCATTATCTGGTATAGCACAGGAAGGTGAGAGGATGGCACAAAAAAGACTGGGCAGGCGTCCACTCTGCTGTCCATAGGGTTGGTTGCTAGGAGTAGGCATTGACTCAACCACATTAACAGTAAATACAGGTTTTTATATAGTTGTAGTCAAAATATACATGGAATATTGTGCTATTTGATGAATAGGTGTTATACTCGACCAAGGGCAAATTTGCCCCTAGGGGACATTTGGCAATGTGTGGAGACATTTTTGGTTGTTAAAACTTGCAGGAGGCTGTGCTGTTGGGTCACTGGTAGAGGCCAGAGATGCTTCTAAACATCCTGCAATGCACAGGACAAAGCCCTGCCCCCAGACAAAGAACGAGCTGATCCAGTATGTCAGTAACGCTGAGGTTGAGAAACCCTATCACACTTTTTACAACTGATTTTACTTCACCTACAGCATTCAATATTGCTACATTGTCTTTGAACTAGTTTAGTCTATGTGTTAGGTTGCTGGCGCATCCTGGGTACTGAATGAAATATATTAGCGAGTGCTTAATACTCCTTTGAGTTAATACGAAGAAATTTCCATAACTATCGCCCATTGTTGGACATTAAGGTTAAGAGACTTTGCTCCTAAAAATAGCACCGCAGTGAACATTGTGTAAATTTCTTAATTTGAAATTTCGTTTTTGGATTAATTCCCAGTTGTGAGACGAAAGGTCTGCTGCAGAAAAAGAGACTGGAAATGTTTTGTGATTAATAGTTCATGTTTTAGGTTCTTAAGAACAAGGACTTGCCTTATTTAGTGTTTTAATCCCTAAAACTTAACGCAGTGTCTTACATATGCTATATCTCAATGTGTTCATTTAATATAAATTTTTATCATGTTGAGGAAGTATTCCTCAAGATCCAGTTTACTAAGAATTTTTTTAGAAAAACTGGAATGATCGTATTTCTCTCCTTTGATCTATGAAACATAATTTATTAACATCAACCCATTTCCTAATGTTATATTATCTTTGTATTCTTGGAATAATCCTACTTGATCATGAGTATTATTCTTTCTATATATTGATTGATTTGAGCTGTTGGTATTTCATCTAAGTTTTATTCACAAAAGAGATTGGCTTATAATTTTATCTTTTGTGCTACTTTGTCTAGGCATGTACAAATGGAGAGGGGTTGTGGCAAAAGGTCCACATGGAATGGGGAAGTCACAGAAGGAAGCAGAGGAGAAAGTTACATGGAGAGAAAAATGTATGGGGAAAAAAGCAATAAATCACAGCTTCAACACATGGCCTTCCTGTCTAGCATCTTTAAGGCCCTTGAATAGGGTCCTCTAAAGAGAGTATAGAACTAGTTGAAAAAAAGTATGATGCCAGACTAACATAAATCTCTCTAAGTAAATGAATGAATGAACAAATAAATAGGCTTTCATCCCTGGAAAAGTTATTCAGTGCTCTCCCATACATACATCAATTACTTAGCAAATATTTATTAAGTACCTACTACATCCAGCCATTGTATTGGATACTGCAGATATCATGATGAATAGTCTATCTGTCTAGAGGTTATAGTCCTATCTTGGGAGGCACACTCTGGCCAATGCTACTCTTAACCCAAAGTGCTGGGGGAAAATAAGTAATTTCTTTTTTTTTGTTTATTTTTGTGAGGAAGATTGGCCCTGAGCTCACGTATGTGCTGATCTTCCTCTATTTTATGTGGGATGCCTCCACAGCATGGCTTGACAAGTGCTGCTAGGTCCACGCAAGGGATCCTAACCTGTAAACCCTGGGCCACTGAAGTGGAAGCATGAACTCAACCACTACACCACCCGACCAGCCCTGTAATTTCTTTAATTAAAAATTTAGGGGCTGGCCCGGTGGTGTAGCAGTTAAGTTCACACGTTCCGCTTCGTGGCAGCCCGGGGTTCACCAGTTTGAATCCCGGGTGTGGACATGGCACTGCTTGGCAAAAAGCCGTGCTGTGGTAGGCATCCCACATATAAAGTAGAGGAAGATGGGCATGGATGTTAGCTCAGGGCCAGTCTTCCTCAGGAAAAAGAGAAGGATTGGCAGTAGTTAGCTCAGGGTTAATCTTCCTAAAAAAATTTTTAATATATGCTTAATGCAAAAAAATACAAAAATAAAGCAACACCAAGAAGCTTACACGTATCCATAGTTCCATTACCACTCGAATATAACACTATTCTTACTATATATAAATATGTAAAAAACAACCCCAAAACATAATGGTTAAAACAACAATTTATTCTTATCTTTCTGGGCTCAGCAGGGCAGTTCTTACTTGGAGCGCCTCAGATGGTGGCAGTCAGAGGGCATCTTTTTCTACCCAACCTCTCCATGTAGCTAGCTTGCGCTTCCTCACAGCATGGTGGTTTCAGGGTACTCAAACTTCTTATGTAGCAGTTGGCTACCCCGAGAGTATGCGTTCCATGAGACGTAGGCAGAAGCTGCAAGGCTTCTTAGGCTCTAGCCCCTGAAGTCACACAGCGTGACTTTGGTAACATTCAGTTGGTCAAAGCAGTCATAAGTCAGGCCACATTCGAGGGAGCAGAGGAGTAGACTGCAACTCTGGTTTGTGTATGTACAGAGAAGGAATCCATGGTGGCCAGCCATTTTGGAGACAAGCCACATAATTGCTTACTTTGTCAATATAACTTTTCAATATTTTTTCTACATAACCAAAATATAACCATTAAAATCAGGAAATTAGGTGCTGGCCCGGTGGCCCAGCGGTTAAGTTCGCACAGTCCGCTTCTCGGCGGCCCGGGTTCGCCGGTTCGGATCCCGGGTGCGGACATGGCACCTCTTGGCAAAAGCCATGCTTTGGTAGGCGTCCCACACATCAAGTAGAGGAAGACGGGCATGGATGTTAGCTCAGGGCCAGTCTTCCTCAGCAAAAAGAGGAGGATTGGCAGTAGTTAGCTCAGGGCTAATCTTCCTCAAAAAAACCCAAAAATCAGGAAATTAACATTGATAGTTACTACTGTCTAATCCTCAGAGCTCATTCAAGTTTTGTCAGTGATTCCAACAAAAGAATCCAGTTCAGAATCACACACTGCCTTTAGCTGACAAATCTCTTTAGTCTCTTTGATTTTGCAACAATTCTTCAGTCTTCCCTTGACTTTCATGACCTTGACACCCTTGAAGAGTTCAGGCCTCTTAGTACCTAGAATGTCCCTTAAGTTGGGTTTCATATGATATTTCCTATTGATTTTAATTCAGATTACGCAACTTGGGTGGAAATATCACAGAAAAATTGCCATATTCTTCTCATTGCTACTATGAGCCGAGGCACAATTTCAGTCTGTCCTGCTAATGTCGATATTCACTGAGATCACCTGATGAGGGTGGTATCTGCTAGGCTTCTCCTAGCAGAGAACGGAGAATAACTTGTACGTTACTCTTTAACTCTTTGTAATGTAAGGCTCTGTTCATTGTTCTACGGTTTATTTTTCTCTCAGTTCATCAGACGGCATAATCTCTATTGATCTATCTTCAAGTTTACTCATTCTTCTGTCAGTTCAAATGCACTGTTTAGCCTTTCTAATAAATTTTAAATTTCAATTGTATTTTTTCAACTCCAGAATTTCCATTTGGTTCTTTATAATAATTTCTATTTCTTTATTGATAGTTTCTATTTGATGTGAGATTGACATAATACCTTTCTTTACTTCTTTTGTGTGTGTGTGTGTAATGATTGCTTTATTTGTTTTTATTTTATTTTCTTTTTTATTGCAGTAACATTGGTTTATAACATTATATAAATTTTAGGTCTACATCATTATATTTCAATTTCTGTGTAGATTACATCATGTTCATTACCCAAAGACTAATTACAATCCATCACCACACACATGTGCCTCCTTTTACCCTCCTCCCTTCCTCCCTTCTCCTCTGGTAACCACAATCCAATCTCTGTCTCTATGTGTTAGTTTGTTGTTGTTTTTATCTTCTGTTTATGAACGAGATCATATGGTATTTGACTTTCTCCCTCTGACTTATTTCACTTAGCGTAATACCCTCAAGTTCCATCAATGTTGTCACAAATGGCCAGATTTCATCTTATTTTTATGGCTGAGTAGTATTCCATTGTATATATGTACCACATCTTCTTTATCCATTTGTCCCTTGATGGGCACCTAGGTTGCTTGCAAGTCTTGACTATTGCAAATAATGTTGCAATGAACATAGGGGTGCATGTATCTTTACACATTCATGTTTTCATGTTCTTTGGAACAGCAGTGGAATAGCTGGATCATATGGTAGTTCTATTCTTAATTTTTGGAGGAATCTCTATACTGTTTTCCATAGTGGCTGCACCAGTTTGCACTCCCACCAGGAGTATATGAGATTTCCTTTTTCTCCACATCCTCTTCAATCCTTGTTATTTCCTGTCTTGTTGATTATAGCCTTTCTGATGAGCATGAGGTGATATCTCATTGTAGTTTTGATTTGCCTTTCCCTGATAGTAATGTTGAATATCTTTTCATGTGCCTGCTGGCCATCTGTATATCTTCTTTGGAGAAATGTCTCTTAAGATCTTGTGCCCATTTTTTACTTGGGTTGTTAGTTTTATTGGTTTTGAGTTGTGTGAGTTCTTTATATATTTTGGATATTAACCCCTTATCAGATATGTGGTTTGCAAATATCTTCTCCCAATTGTCAGACTGTCTTTTCATTTTGTTGATGATTTCCTTTGCTGTGCTTTTTAGTCTGCTGTAGTCGCATTTGTTTATTTTTTCTGTTTCCCTTGCCCATTCAGACATGGTACTTGAAAATATGCTGCTAAGACCAACGTGGAAGAGCGTGCTGCCTATGTTTTCTTCTAGAAGTTTCATAGTTTCAGGTCTTACATTCAAGTCTTTAATCCATTTTGAGTTAATTTTTGTGTATGGTGTAAGATAATAGTCTACTTTCATTCTTTTGCATGTGGCTGTCATGTTTCCCCAACACCATTTATTGAAGAGACTTTCCTTTCTCCATTGTATGTTCTTGGCTCCCTTGTTGAAAATTTGTTGTCCATAGATGTGTGGGTTTATTTCCGGGCTCTCAATTCTGTTCCATTGATCTGTGTGTCCATTTTTGTGCCAGTACCATGCTATTTTCATTATTATAGCTTTGTACTATATTTTGAAATCAGGGAGTGTGATAGCTCCAGTTCTGTTGCTTTTTCTCAAGATTCCTTTGGCTATTTGGGGTCTTTTGTTGTTCCATAAAAATTTTAGCATTCTTTGTTCTATTTCTGGGAAAAATGTTGGAACTTTGACAGAGATTGCATTTAATATGTAGATTGCTTTAGAAAGTATGGACATTTTAACTATGTTAATTCTTCCAGTCCAAGAGCATGGAATATCTTTCCATTTCTTTGTGTCTTCTTCAATTTCTTTCAACAATGTTTCATAGTTTTCAGTGTACCAGTCTTTCACCTCTTTAGTTAAGTTTATTCCTAGATATTTTATTTTTTTGTTGAAATTATAAATGGGATTATATTCTTAATTTCTCTTTCTATTACTTCATTGTTAGTGTATAGAAACACAACTGATTTTTGTATGTTGATTTTGTATCCTGTGACTTTATTATATTCATTTATTATTTCTAAAAGATTTTGGTGGCTTATTTAGGGTTTTCTATATATAAAATCATGTCATCTGCAAATAGTGACAGTTTCACTTCTTCCTTTCCAATTTGGACCCCTTTTATTTCTTTGTCTTGCCTGATTCCTCTGGCTAGGACTTCCAACACTATGTTAAATAAGAGTGGTGAAAGTGGGCATCCTTGTCTGGTTCCTGTTCTTAGAGGGATAGCTTTCAGTTTTTCTCCATAGAGAATGCTATTAGCTGTGGGCTTGTCATATATGGCCTTTATTATGTTGAGGTAATTTCCTTCTATACCCATTTTATTCAGAGTTTTTATCATAAATGGATGCTGTATCTTGTCAAATTCTTTCCCTGTGTCTGTTGAGATGATCATGTGATTTTTACTCTTCATTTTGTTAATATGGCGTATCATGTTGATTGATTTACAGACGTTGAACTATCCCTGCATCCCTGGAAAAAATCCCACTTGATCATGGTGTATGATCTTTTTAATACATTGTTGTATTCGATTTGCTAGCATTTTGAGGAGGATTTTTGAATTGGTGTTTGTCAGTGATATCGGCCTGTAATTTTCTTTTTTTGTGTTGTCCTTGTCTGGTTTTGGTGTCAAGGTAATGTTGGCTTCATGGAATGAGGTAGGAAGCTTCCCCTCCTCTTCAATTTTTTGGAAGAGTTTGAGAAGGATAGGTATTAAGTCTCCTTTGAATGTTTGATAGAATTCACCAGGGAAGCCGTCTGGTCCTGGACTTTTATTTTTGGGGAGTTTTTGATTACTGTGATTGGTCTATTAAAATTCTCTACTTCTTCTTGATTCAGTTTTGGAAGGTTGTATGATTCTAAGAATTTATCCATTTCTTCTAGATTATCCAGTTTGTTGGTGTATAGTTTTTCATAGTATTCTCTTATAATCTTTTGTATTTCTGAGATGTCTGTTGTAATCTCTCCTCTTTCATTTCTGATTTTATTTATTTGAGCCTTCTCTATTTTCTTCTTGGTGAGTCTAGCTAAAGGTTTGTCAATTTTGTTTATCTTTTCAAAGAACAGCCTCTTGGTTTCATTGGTTTTTTTCTTTTTTTTTTCTTTAGCCTCTACTTCATTTATTTCTGCTCTGATTTTTATTATTTCTTTCCTTCTACTGATTTTGGACTTTGTTTGTTCTTCTTTTTCCAGTTCCTTTAAGGGCATTGTTAGATTGTTTATTTGAGATTTTTCTTGTTTTTTGAGGTAAGCCTGTATTCCTATAAACTTCCCTCTTAGAACTCCTTTTGTTGTATCTCATAAACTTTTGCATGTCATATTTCCATTTTCATTTGTCTCCAGATGTTTTTTGATTTCTCCTTTGGTTTCTTCATTGACCCAATCTTTGTTCAGTAGCATTTTGTTTAATCTCCACATATTTATGGGTTTCCCAATTTTCTTCCTGTAGTTCATTTCGAGTTTCGTACCTTGGTGGTCAGAAAAGATGCTTGGTATTATTTCCATCTTCTTAAATTTATTGAGACTTGTTTTGAGGCCTAATATGTGATCTATCCTGGAGAATTTCCATGCTCATTAGAAAAGAAGGTGTATTCTGCAGTTTTGGGATGGAGTGTTCTGTATATACCTACTAAGTGACCTGGTCTAATGTGTCATTTAAGGCCAATGTTTCCTTATTGATCTTCCGTTTGGATGACCTATCCATTGGTGTAAGTGGCATGTTAAAGTCCCCTACTATTATTGCATTGCTGTCTATTTCTCCTTTTATGTCTATTAATAATTGCTTTGTATATTTAGGTGCTTGTATGTTGGATGCATAGATATTTACCAGTGTTATATCCTCTTATTAGGTTGTTCCCTTTATCATTATGTAGAGCCCTTCTTTGTCTCTTGTTATGGTTTTTGTCTTAAAATCTATTTTGTCTCATATAAGTATTGCTACCCCAGATTTCTTTTCATTGGCATTTGCATGCAGTATCTTTTTCCACCCCTTAACTTTCAGTTTGTGAGTGTCTTTAGGTCTGAAGTGTGTCTCTTATATGCAGTATATAAGGGTCTTTTTTAAAATCCAATTGGCCATCCTATGCCTTTTGATTGGAGCATTTAGTCCATTGACATTTAAAGTAGCTATTGATAAGAATGTACTTATTGCCATTTTGTTGCTTTTTTTCTGGGTGTTCTTCTCTCTTCCTTTCTTCTCTTACTGTCTTCCCTTGTGGTTTGATGGCTTTCTTTAGTATTATGTTTGGGTTCCTTTCTCTTAATTTTTTGTGTGTTTATTATAGGTTTCTGGTTTGTAATTACCATGAGGTTCATATATAATAACCTACATATATAGCAATCTATGTTAAGTTGATGGTCTCTTTAGTTTGATTCCTTGCTAAAAGCTCTACTCTCTTATTCCCCTCCTCCACATTTTATGTTTTTGATATCATGTCAACTTCTTTTTGTGTGTGTGTGTATCTGTTAACCTCATCATGGAAATAGATAATTTTAGTACTTTTGTCATTTGACCATCATATTAGCTTCATAGGTGGTTGATCTGCTACCTTTACTGTACATTTGCCTTTACCAGTGATTTTATTGTTTTTTTAAAATAATTTTCTTATTCCTATTTGTGGTATTCTCTTTTCCACTTAAATAAGACCCTTTAACATTTCTTGTAATGCTGTTTTCTTGGTTACAAACTCTTAGTTTTTGCTTGTGTGGGAAACTCTTTATCTCTCCTTCCATTCTGAATGATAATCTTGCTGGGTAGAGTATTCTTGGTGGTAGGTTTTTTCCTTTCAGCACTTTAAATATATCATGTCATTCTCTTATAGGCTGTAAGGTTTCTACTGAGAAGTCAGCTGTTAGCCTTATGGGGTTTCCTTTGTATGTGTCTTGTTGCCTTTCTCTTGTGGCTTTAAGGATTCTCTCTTTATCTTTAATTATTGACATTTTAATAATAATGTGTCTTGGTGTGGGCCTCTTTGGGGTTATCTTTTTTGGTGCTCTCTGTGCTTCCTGTACCTGGATGTCTGTTTCCTTCCTTAGGTTAGGAAAGTTTTCAGTTATTATTTCTTCAAATAGATTCTCTGCCCCTTTGTCTCTCTCTTCTCCTTCTGGGACACCTATAATACGGAGGTTAGTGCACTTGATGTTGTCCCAGAGGTCCCTTAAACTGTTCTCATTCTTTTTAATTCTTTTTTCTTTTATCTGTTCAGCTTGGGTGATTTCCTCTAGTCTTTTGTCCAGCTTTCTGATCCATTCTTCTATATCATATCCTCTGCTTTTGAGTCCCTCTAGTAAATTTTTTACTTACAGTATTGTGTTCTTCATTTTGGATTGGTTCTTTTTTATATTTTCCAATTCTTTGTTGAAGTTCTCACTGAGTTCATCCATTCTTCTCCCCAAAATAGTAAGCATCCTTATGACTTTTTGTTTGAACTCTTTCTTAGAGGGATTGCTTATCTTTGTTTCATTTAGTTCTTTTTCTGGGCTTCTATCTTATTCCCTTACTTGGGATGTATCCTTTTGTCTCCTCATTTTGCCTCTTTCTCTGTGTTTATATCTATGTATTAGGTAGGTCAGCTACATCTCCAAATCTTGGAGAGGTGGCTTTATGTAAGAGATGCCTTATGAGGCCCAGCAGTATGTTTCCCTCTTGTCACCAGTTCCAAATGTTCCAGGAGTGTCACCTGTGTGGGCTATGTGTGTCCTTCTGTTGTGGCAGGGTTGCTCTTGCTGCAGGTGCCTAAGGAAGCTAGGCTGTCCCCCTGTCTGGCTGCTTGTAATGCTTAACTGCATGTGGCTGCTATGGATCCTTCAGTCACTTTATCAGGCATGAGGAGCCCCAGCACAGTTGGCTCCAAGGTCTAATAGCACATTCCTGTTGCAGTTTTTCTGTTAAGTGAGTAGGCCCCCAGCACAGCTGGTTGCTAGGCTTGGAGACTTACATTTGCTGTAGGCCTCCTACCTGTAAGGCTGTTGTCAGCTCTCTCAGGATTGCAGCTTAGTGGGGCTGGCCCCAGGCATCGGAGCACCCAATTGTTTCAGGCTTTGGACAGTGGAACCAATACCCTACGTGGTTGTTTGAGAAGCACAAGTCTTCTGCAGCTGACAAGACCCACCACTCACAGGGCCACACACCCCATCAACACAGTCCTGCCCCTTGTGCACACCCCAAGCCCCTGAAGAAGACCCAGTCACCCCCTGCAGAAGCCCCACACACTCCACTGATGCAGGCCCACTCTTTGTGCAAGCCCTGCCCTGCAGAAGCAGACTCACTCTCCCAGGTGCAGAGGCTCCAGGCACCCTGCCTATGCAGGCCCACAAGTTGCCTGAGGGCTTGTTGTTGGGCAAGGCCTCTCCCTAGAGTGGGCTGCCTGCCCTGGCTGAGCTGGATTAAGTTGGTGCTCTAGTGGAGGGAGGGGGGAGGCAGAGTCCTGCACAATCAGGCCAGGGGAAGAACTAACTCCAATGGCATCTGCCATCATCCGTGTCAGCACACCTATACTAGGTCACAATAATGGCTACTGTCAATGTCTCTGTCCCTGGGGAGGTCTCACCTCTCACTGAAATGCACCCAGAGCTTATCAAGTGAGTCTCTTTTCATTTAAGGACTGTGCACCTTTCTTTCTGGTGATTTTAGATTGCTTTCTGAAATGAGTGAATTTGTGCTGGGCCTTTTAAGAACACGCTTTTTTTCCCCTTATGTCTGATAGCTTCTCTGGGGGTATTCCCCATTGGTGTTAATAGCCAGCAAAGCCAGATATTGTGATGCTTGTCTTGGTTGTGCTGAGTCCAAAAGCTGCTTATTGGGGTAACGCTCCCCTGCTCAGATTCTCTACTCCTCCAGGGAGGGCTTCATATCTTAATATTGCTCCTGGCTGGCCATGAAGTGCTGCAGCTTGAAGGCAGCTTTTTTCTCTCGAGAAGGGAATTTCTGCCCCTTCTACCTTAGTCAGCAGTGTCCCTTGTTGTGGGATTTTTATTTTTTTATCCAGTTTTCAGTTCTCTGTCAGAGGTAATTGTTCCAAGAGTAGTTGTAAATTTCTTGTGTCCAGGGGAGGATGTGAGTTCAAGGTCTGCCTACGCTGCCATCTTGACACCATCCTCTCTTTACTTCTTTAATCATAGTTTCCTATAGTCCTTTGAACATATTTATAATGGCTACTTTGAAATCTTTGTCTGTTAAATCCAACATCTAGTCCCTCTGTTGTTTGCTTATTTGTTTAGTGACTGATTGGACTATTTTAGTGAAGTCTATTTCCCCCACAGCATGAAGACTTCTCAAAGGATCCAGCCTTAGGCATGTGCGTTGTCATCCTGGGATGACTGGTTTTTTTTTTAAGAGTCTCTTTGACTATCTCTTTCTCTGATCACACCCAGCTTTTTGGCTCCACTAATTGCAAGTTGAGTCCTCTATTTTTTTTTTTTTTGGAATGTTAGAAATTTCTTTATCATTACTTATTAAGCACCAACTTAATAGTGGAGAAAATTTCAAATCACCTATCAACAGCCCATTCTTCCCTCCCCCACCCAAATTCTTGATAAAGAGCTCTTCAAGTAAAGACATGCTCTCTTCCTTCTTCTGTATAAAACTTTATGAAATAAAGGCAAAGAACTGTGTACATCTTGCTGTAAAATGCTGCCCACGTCTGTGGACGGTGTTTGCCCAGGCTCCCTTTACTGTCCAGGTCCTGAAAGACTCTTGTTCATGAACTGTCTCTTCACAAAGCAAGTCCACCACTTGCTGGGTTTATCATTCTGAGGATCAAACACTTTCTCACAAAGTCTCAGTCCAGTCTCCTGCCTCATTTGCTGTAAGTAGGCCCTCATGACTTCATCTTCCTGTTTGTTTGCAGGTTTGGCATAAATTGCGTTAAGTGGAAAACAGGCTCTCTAGGAATGGGAAAATTAGTGATTCCCAGTGTATACATTTCTTTCTCACCTTGGCTTTTGGAATTGCACATTTGGAGTTTCTTTAGACACTCAGAAATGTAGAGAGTTATATATATCATGGTTCTATCAGCTTCATTCTTAATTTCATAATTTTTGAAGAAGACATTGGCCTTGAAGTAATAGATGGCTTCATCCACAATATCTGTATCTTTTGTCTCTTTAGGGGCAGGTCCTTTGAATTGACTTCTGATGGGCAACAGTGCCATGTTTCCAATGAGTTTGGTGTCAGGGTCCATGAGAGAAGAGTGGTAAGCCGGCATCTTGATGGCGCCCCGGTTCCAACCCAGATGAGGAAGATGGAGTTAGAGTGCGGTGCTTCCGGTCTGAGTGCTCTATTTTTTTTGACAATGCCCTGGGATATAAATTGCTCCACAATTATCTGATCAATCCAGTTAAACTTGGGATTGCAAGGGTGGGGTTTTTTGTGTGTGTAAGGAAGATTCTCCCTGAGCTAACATCCATTGCCAATCCTCCTCTTTTTTCTCTTGAGGAAGATGAGCCTTGAGCTAACATCTATGACAACCTTCCTCTACTTTGTACATGAGATGCCTCCACAGCGTGGTTGATGAGTGGACTAGATCCACACCCAGGATCTGAACCTGCAAACCTGGGCCGCCAAAGCAAAGCGTGTGGAACTTGAACCACTTGGCCACAGAGCTGGCCCCTGCGGGGGTGGTTTTTGAGGTCAGTGTTTGAGGCTTGTTGTGATCTCAGATAGGGTCTTCTTAGCTGTCTCTTTCCCAGGTTCTCTCTGGTAGACTAGTTGCCCTATGGTTTAGCCTCTGTCTCTCATGAAGCTGCCAGCCTCTTCTTAATTGCTTTCCCTCAAAACCTCCATTATTTTTGAGAACGTCCTTAGGCTTGAACTTCCTTACATCTGTTTCACATACAGTTAGTTCCTTATAGGAGAGCTTCAGAGCTCTCTGTTTATTAGCCTCCCTTCCCCTCTGAGGAAACCACTGATCCATGGCTGCAGATTTGGGAGTGAGGACAGTAGTGCACTTCTCTCTAAGTGACGCCTCTGCTTTTGAGTAGGGCCTGGGTGGAGGTGGGAGCCTCTGTTTTTATTGGCTTGCATCTCCTCGTGTAGACTCTCTGCTCTGTGAACAAACTGGGGTGAGGATGATTGTGACCCCAGTATTCTCAGGATGCTGCCCCTGAGATAAAGCTTCTATCTTATGATTGGGGCTAGGTGGCAGCAGGGAGACCCAGACCTCTAAGGTGCACTCACCTGGAATTTAACCTCTGTAATAGGCAAGTGGGAGGGATGATAAATGATGGCAGCCTTCCCCTTCAGAAAATATGACAAAACCTTTGACTGGGAGTAGCATCAACATTCTATTGACTCTCCACAGTGTCCCCTTCTTACCCTCCACCCCTGCCCTGACCCCACTTTCTACTTGGACCATTACAACAGCCACCTACATCTCTTCCTGCTGATTCTTTGCCAACAATTCAGCTAATTCACTTCCTTAAAAAACTCTATCAAGGGCTTCCAGAAGGTGTGCACACTCAGTCTTCATTTATCACTCTTCAATTCCTTTGTTAATGTTTCACCTCTATTGTTATATATTCCAATCCCTCTGTGTCTAGCAGCCTGGAGGATGCAATTGTTATTGAGGGCATACTATGTGTTAGGCCCTATGCTAACTGCCTCCCATGCTCATTTACTCCTCGCAACAACCCTATAAATTTGGTACTTCCCTCATTTAAGGATGGTAAAATTGAAACAGAAAAGTAAAGTAACTAGACCACTGTCTTACAGCTATGAAGTGAGAGACTGGATTCAAAAGAAATAGACTACATGGCCTTTGACCTTAAGCTTGGCATGTGATTGGGACAAGACCAACACATATGAAACAATTAGCAAATGAAGTATGATGTTGGGTTAAACTGCTTTGCTTTCTTGATTTCATTATGGCTTATTTTCTCCCCCTCCAAATTATAACTGCATCCAGAGCAAAGATTGCATTTTACATCAATCGTATCTTTTAGACAGAGCTCTGCTGGGCATAAAGTGAGCACCCAGTAAATTGGTGTGAGTGGACAGTTAGTGCAGAGACTGAACACTTAATGGAATAAGGGAAAAGTCTGGCATATTAAGACCAGTTAGGTTTCACTAAATGCCAGCCAGAGAGAGAATCTTAGAGGGTAAGTGACCCACTCAAGATCACACAGCTCATTAGAGATGGACTAAGCATAAACCAGTGCCACAAACCGCCTGCCCAGCATACCTTTCCCAGAGCCCACTGCCTGTTTAAATCAGCATGGCACTCTTTGTGTCCATGTCATAGTTTTCTAGCTCCTGGGACTAAAAGGCCCCATCTCCTTCACCCCAACACATACTGCTTTTCTCCTTCTAGCTGACTCTTACTTACAGAAACTTAACTCAAGAGTGATTTCTTGGAAGCCTTGCCAAAACCTCTAGTCTGATTGAGATGCCCATTTTATCTATCCCTTGGTACTTTGGGTATTCCTCTACCATAGCATCTTGGTGGGGATCACACTCACTAATTTACTTGCTTGTCCTCCCATTAGTTTAGTGCCACCTTTGACTTTGTGAAACCATTGCCTAACACGGCATCAGGCACATGGCTTCCTAATGGATGCTGAGTGAATGAATGCATGCAATCCAGGTGACCCACTGTGTGATGTGAAGGTCAGAGTCAACAATGGCTTCCTGTAACAAGAAGCGATTGACCAGGAAGTGAAAGATGAGTCCAGTTAACCAGGTAGTGACAAGTGAAATAACCCAATGTGTTCCCACGTTTCACAAATATTTGAGGGCCTTCATGTGCACTGTTTGTTTCTGGGGAGACAACAGTGAATATGACACACATGGTTTTTGCCCTCATGTGGAGCTTACAGTCTAGTGGTGGAGGTAGACAATCAAGAGACAAATACACGAATAAGCAAGATAATTTCTGACAGCGGTTAAGTGCTCTGAAGAAAATAAAAGATACGATAGAAAGGGCTGGGGTGAAGGATTCCCTTTAGATAAAGTGACCAAGGAAGGCCTCTCCGAGGAGGCGACATTTCAGCTGAGACCAACAAATGAGAAGGCACCACCTTATAGATGAAATTGTTCTAAGGAGAAGGACTAGCCAGTGCAAAGCTCCTGAGGTGGGGAGACTTGGAGATGTTCAAAGCACAGCAAGAGGACCAGACTGGGCTGGAGCACAGAATGAAGAGGAGAGTAGGGGAGAGGAGGCTGGAGAGGCAAAGACCAGACCATGGAGTGCCTGGAGGCCCAGGTAAGGAGCCCGGAGGTTACTCTAAGCCTCTGGGAAGCCAAGAAAGGGTTTTTGGCGGGGGGGGAGGGGGGGGGAGGAGGATATGGTCTGATTTGTGTGTTAAAAAGGTCATCCAGAGAGGGAGTCAGGTGAGGAGAATGAACCATGGGTGAGCCTCACCTTCAGAGCTGAGTCCTAGTACCCAATGGGGCTTCCAATCACCATTTGAGAGGGAGCCAGCAGCTAAAGACAAGGGGCCATGTCTGTACAAAATCTGCAGGCTTTTTAAATTCCCTATTGCTTGTTGTTTTTGTAGCCCCATGTTCTGTAAAATCCTTAAGTCTCATGGATTTATCTTTGGAGAATGGGGCTCTAAGATGGAGCTGATGATAAGGAACCCCAAGGTGTAGAGTAGAAGGAGGCAGCTGGCTAAGGAAAGGAAGTCCACTGGGCCTGCAGAAGAAAATGGAAGGAGACACCAGAACCAGCAGGTTTGGACTTGGTAAGCAGAAAGGGAGAGAGAAAGGGGGCCTTTACATCTAATTATATCCATTTAGTTACACAGGCAGCTCCTTTACCCCTTTATATCACACAGCATTTTATAGCTCAGCTCTTTCCACAGTATCTAATTACATTGCCTAATTAACACCTCTGCATCACTTACCAACACTTAACTCAGTCTTCCTTGATTTCAGCAGCAGGACCCTACATGGACAGTAGATTTTATTGGCAACAGAGCACCAACTTGAGGTACTTGAGATGCGATGATGAAAAGCAGGATTGAGAAAGATTTTATCCTAAGAGATGGTAGAAATTTCTACATGCAATGCAACCAGCTAGGAAGCTGGTCCAGCAATCCAGGCCCCAACCACCCACGACTTAGGGCAGCTGTAAAAAGGAAACCAACTTGAATGCAAGGGAAAGGGCAGGTCTGAGACTCATCTTTCCTTCTAGTCTTTCCACCTGGATGGCAAATATCGCTCTGCACAATTTGAAGGGACATCTTTTTTCATCTCCAAGTTCATGAATGTTGTGTTCAGCATGTGATAGTTACTCAGTGAGGGTTATGAAATAATTCTTCAGGAAAGAAATAGGCCATGCAGCTAACTGGGTGAGCAAAAATAGGTCATGACATGAGCAGAGAAGGGCTACCAGCCAAGACCAGTGCCAGAAGGCGGCCATCTGCTGGGACACAGGGCAGTGCCCATCCTCATTGTACAGATTCGTTTCTACTTCCTGCCATGAGCCTGTACTAGGGAAATTGTGCTGAAAACAGCTACTGCTTCTGATCTCCTTGGGAAAGCGATCTCTCTCTGTTGTTTAGCCACCTTAAAAGGTAGAATTCCATCTTAGCATTTAAATCCTGGCTTACTAGCTCTGGGGCATTGTAAATCACCTAAATGGGTTTTTTTTTTTGAGTCCCAGTTTTCTTACCTGTAAAATAGGAGGTGACAATACTTACCCAGGGTCTTTGAGAGTTCAGTTAGAGGCTTAGAGAATTGGGCACCTAGGTACTCAACTGTTACTTTCCATATAGCAAAATGATGATATCATGTGATACCCAGCTTTATGTCTTTGCAACCACCTGGTAAACTTGCCTCTTGGACAAGCTGCCTATTTAACATCTGTGTGCCTCAGTTTCCTCATCAGCAATATGAAGAAGATCATAATAGGTCTTATGGCGTTGTTAGGAGGATTAAAGGAGTTAATGCATGCAATGCGTTGAGAACAGGGGCTGGCACACAGTAAGTGTATTAGGTTTTCTTCTTCTTCCTTTCCCCAGAGTGCTGGACACACCAGCATGCATGTTGGTACTTCATGTTTCTAGGAACTAAATCGCTTGAAAATGTTCAAGTAGAAATAAGTCATGTCATTCCCTTTCTTAGAACTGCGTTTTGCATTTGTGTTTGTTTCCTCAGAAAAACACTGCCGTGAGTCAATATTTCCACTGAAGTCATTGGAAATATAAGTCGAACAAGCTTTATTAGAACAGACTTGTGTTAGGCCACCAACCATACCTTTTGCACTCTCTCACGCTTCACCATCCCATTCCTCCTTGCCACTTCCCAATCTGTGGCCTCACTCCTCACAGCTTCTAAGGGGGCACAATGTTCATTGGTAGGGCATTCAGCCCCTTACCTAGCTGAGAGCCTGAGGAGAATGTCCACAGTGGATGTGGCCTGTGAGAGGAAGTCAGGACAGAGCTAGAGAGAGAAGCTAGCTCTCTAGTCAGGAAGGGGCAGCCTGTGAGGGACCTTGCAGGAAGAGCTTCCTCATACATTGGCAACTTGGGGGAACCACCTCGGGAAAGGGGCAAAGTCTGAGGATCTTAACGCAAACTTTAGGTCACAATGTCAAGCCATGGAGAACACCTCAGTACTGCACTGTTTGTGGTCATCGTTTTGTATGTATTTTGTCCACAGCATTCTTCAGAGGCAGGGAATGGTTGAGCCAACAGGTGGTGGCTGTAACTTGGAACAAAGATCAAGAGGAGAAAAAGGTGCTGGAAGTTAGTCATTTGGGGCAAGAAGGAAAAGAACGGGAAAAGAAAGGAAAGAAGGAAAAGAAGGAAAAGCTCCTGATGACTCTGAGGACTTTCATGATATAGCAGGTGACAGCTGACATGCCCTGACAGCTTCAGGTCAGGTTTTTCATGGCAGATTCTGGAGAAATGCCTCAGTCTATTGTCAGAGCTGGAGGAGGCAGAAGAAGAGAAGTCTCGTTAATAGATCAGTTTGCATATTTTAGTGCCCAGGCCATGGGCCAGCTGGTTTCCTGAGCTCAGGGTCATAGCAAACAGGCTGCTTTGCAGAAAGACTGAAAATGTGACCAGGGGCTTGGAGAGGAGAAAAGGGGTTCAAGAAAGGAATCTCTCTGCACGAGCCTCCATCTGGTGACAGTGTTGTGGAGGGTGTGCAGACTGCTCATTTCAGCTAGGGACAATCCTGAAGGGCTGTTCTAGTTCCAGAGTTGCTCATGGCCTCAGTGCCATGTGAGTAGTGTAATCAAGACTTCATCAAGATCTTTCTGAGTCTAGAGATTGTACTTTTAACTACTATGCTATCGTGCTAGCATAGAACTGTGCAGAAAACAGCAGGGAGTGAAAGAAGGGAGAGTCATCACGGTGTCTTCTTGGTAAATACTTGGGCCAAGAGCTGTTGCCCAAACCTGCCTTTCTCCCACTCACAGGGGCGTAGTAGGTGGGAGAGTCAGTCATATTTAAGAGATTGGGGACAGGGCAGATAGGTATTGTGTCACGTTTCCTATTGGGTTTTACTGGTTAGGCAACAGAAATTGGTGACTTGGGCCGGTCCCGTGGCCGAATGGTTAAGTCTGCATGCTCCGCTTTGGTGGCCCAGGGTTCGGATCCTGGACGCGGACATGGCACCGCTCATTAGGCCATGTTGAGGCAGCATCCCACATGCCACAACTAGAAGGACCCACAACTAAAATATACAACTATGTACTGGGGAGATTCGGGGAGAAAAAAGCAGGGAAAAAAAAAGAAATTGCTGACTCATGGAGACACAAATAGCAAGATTCAGAGACGACGTTTTAGGAAGGGCAGATTAGGATGGTAGAAGATGGAATATTAAGATGTGAGGAATCATCCATATCCTCCAGGATTATTTGCATTGCAGTAGAATTGATGAACGGAGCACAGAGTGATGTCCACTAGTGCACAATTCTAATCTGAGGAATCTGTGCTCCATTTTGAATTTATAGTATCACTCTAAGATCCTACAGATCACCCATGCCTCCTTCCATCCATCCAGCCAGTCATCAAAGATTCATTTGTTACCTATTGTATGCCAGCCACTCTGTTAGGCTCTGGGATTAAAAGATGGTTAAAGAATAGTACCTGCTCGCAAGGAGCCTCATGTCTTATGGAGTTGACAGATATTTCTAATACAAGGGCAGAATTGCTTGACTTTATCGGCTTAGAGTAAATTATGCTACCATAACAAATGATCTTAAGATTCTCAGTGGTTTACAACAATGAAGGTTTATTTGTCCCTCACCTTATTCGATCTTTATAGGTTGGCTAAAGCTCTGCTCCACATCTTCTTCATTATGGGACCAAGCAAGCGGGAACAGCGTCTACCTAGAATGTGCTAATCTCACGACAGAGAGAAAAGAGAGAGAGCGGAAATATGCAATAGCTCTGAAGCTTTGAAAGCTTCTGCTGGTCCATGGCACATGTCACTCTTGCTCACATTTCATTGGCCAAAGCAAGTCACATGTCCAGGGATGACATCAGCGAGGCAACCCTGGGCAGTTAACAGTTAACAGTTGGCAGTTAACATTTGGGAGGGAACCCTACGCTCAATCCCAGTGCAATTACAGAGTTAAGCACTAGACATAGCCAGCCGGCAGAAAGACATCAACGTTTTGGAGTTCCTCTTAGTTGTCTTCATTGATTGATAAATTTTAATCTAACCCACGGTTTTTTTCTGTCCAGCTTTTACAGACAGCCTCTGCCAGAGCTAATATAGTGGAGAGAAGGCGTTGGAACTAGCGTTACTTTGTGTTTTCTGTAGTACTGGATATCTGCATTAAAATCTGGGGAGCAGCTTTCATGACAACTCTATGGGATGCATAGATGTTGCAATGAATTGGGGCTATTTTTATGAAACAGCCATTTGGCTTGAAGTCAGACAGACCAGGGTGACAGTCTTGGCCCGCTACCTACTAGCTGAGTGATTTTGAGGAGTCATTTGGCCTCTCTGATTTTTAGTTCCCTCATCCGTGAAATGAGGGTGACTGTAAGAAAGGGAAATTGCTCTGTAAACAGCGAAGCACTATTCAAATGTTCGGCCTTTGTAAAAATTTGATGGAAAATGTCAGCAGAAGTGGGCAGTTCTGTTTTTTCCATTGCTGTGGGAAGCTGGTGTGCAGAATAAGAAGTTTACTGATAGCATCTGGGATGTGCTGAAGCTGGTAATTATCTGCAAGATGGGCTGAGTTTTGATTGTAAGTGTGCCTGGCAAACCTATCAATGGGACATGTGCCTTGATGAAATGCTGACAGTCTATTTACACAGAGACAGCTGTGATATTATAAAAGAATGAA
Source organism: Equus asinus (assembly GCF_041296235.1). NCBI lineage: Eukaryota > Metazoa > Chordata > Mammalia > Perissodactyla > Equidae > Equus > Equus asinus. Next base: position 69,548,843 of record NC_091801.1, on the reverse strand, counting down.
AGGCACGCTGGAGGTCTAAGTTGTTCTGGAGGATATGACTTCCATTTATCTGTATGGTTGATCATTCTGGGATGGTAAAAATCTGGCATACACATGGACAAAAGAGTTCCTGAATTTTAAGAATAACGCAGTATCTTAGAGATGGATGAAACCTTAGCAATGATTGAGGCCAATCCTTTCTCTGTACAGTAAGGAAACTGAGACCCATATCAGTTAATACACTAGCTTTTCTATGACTTCTTCTTGTCTAGGCATAGCATTAATGTCAGAATGGCTATTAATCCAGAAAGAAAAACTCACCTGTCTTTTATTGAATGAGTGTGCTAACTCAGTCTCTAAAATAACATTTCTTTTACTATTCAGCATTCACGTTTCTAAATATTTATTCGCTATTTACACATAATCAACTAAAGCGTAACAACTTAAAATATTTCCCCGGACATTTAAACATTGATTACAAATTTGTAATCAAGCTCTTATGTAAATAAATCATTAAAACTATGAATCTAATAAATTAGATTCTTTTATGTGCTCTAAACACCTTAAACAGCAGAGAACGCATGCACGGAGTGTCACTTTGATTACATAAATGATTATACTATGGGGAAATGGTTTTCTGAGACACTGGAAAGAGGGAAAATACTGCTCATGGATGCCAGAGAGCCCACTCCATTTTACCCTGCTTCTGTATGAGGAGGGGGCTTGTGTGACTCAGAAACGAGGCGGTGGTCTGTGAGCATATTTTCAACTAAGTGCGTGGATTGTTGGCATAAACTCTTCCTAAAATGATGGTCCAATCCCGTAGCCGAACAATCTCACAGTAGGGGCTGTGGTGCACCGGAAATGAGCTCTGTCAGTCCCTTACACCAAAGACAGTGCTTCCAGAGGGGCACACTTCTTTTGGGAGTTCTGGGGACCAAGGCTGCACCATAGATGTGTTTAGCTACTCCAGCTCTTTATGGCCCCAGACTGCTGATAACATTCTGTATCGTTGGCTAATTCAGTCAGGAACTTGACAGAGAGAGGGAAGGCAAGAGTAAGAATGAGAAAGCTCTCTTATTAACCTGTATCCCACTTGAAAATCTGCATACACTTGCACTACTAAACCAGTAATGAAAGTGCTAATACTGTGAATTCAAATCTGTTATTTATTCTAATCTTTACTCTTAATTTTATAGCTTCCCAAGGTTACTGCTTTTATACCTTTCCAGTGTTACAGTAATTTTTATAGGATGTGATTCCTATACTTCCCCAGACAGAGTTGCTGAATTTATAAAAGCCTCAAACAGGAAAAGAATCAACTTCTGGCCAGCTGAGTTTATAGGTTCAGGAGTTTTGACACAGAATGGGCCGTTCCTAGGATCACCCTTGACTGCGTGGCCCAAAATGGTTCCCAAGCACAACTGAATTCCTCAGTGGGGTGAGGAAAGGGGAAGGGGAGGGGAGATATGCCCCTTCCTGTTAAGGACATGACCCAGAAATTGTTTGTATCACTTCTGCTCATTTTTGTTCGGCCACTTGGCCACACCTAGCAGCAAGGGAGGCTGGAAATATCCTGGCCAGGTGCCAGACAAAAATCAAGCATCTTGTCAGCCTAAAAAGAAGGGAAGAACTAGCACTGGGTGATGTCTAACAGTGTCTGCCACCATCCATTGCTTTCAGCCCCCGAGTGTTTGTGGGCATTCTTCTTCTCACACAGACACATTTATCCCTTTTCTCTTCTAACACACAGGCCCGTTTACCCCTTTTCCAAGGGAGACAAGACCCAAATCTCAAATGCTTTGATTCAGCTCAAAGACCAAGAGCTCCTGAGTGACAAGCAATCAGAGCTGGGTGCAGTTTCTGATGGTACCACAACTAATGAAATAAGCGATGTCCCCCAACTCTTCCACACCCCATATACAATGGCATGTAGGAATGGGAAAACTGCAATAAAAGTCCCACTCAGAAGAAAGACGAAAAGAAAACACGCGTAAGTCACTGGGCCATAGCAGAGATCCAATCCCTAAGGGCAGGAACCTCCCTTGGCTGACATGCTCTGTGGTTGCTGACCTTCCCCTTTGGGAGAGTCTGCTTTGTGCATCTGAAATAGCATTTCAAAATTACAGCCCTCGGGGGGGGGCTGCGGCACTTTCACAGTCCCTTCCTGCAGGTGTGGGGCTGGAGTCTAGACCTGCTTCTGGGCCAAGGGCTTTGTCAGGTCAGACATGTAGTTTCCTAGGCAATAAAATTCCCCAAGAAATCCCAAGTAAGCTTTAAGTCTATTTGCTTCCAATCCATTTCGTGTGCAAATAACGACAGCCACAATCTGGTTTGGCATCGGTTTAGCCTAAAAACTTTATTTCCTGACCACCATGCTCAGCCTGGCCCCCATGACTCAAGGGGACTGCAGTTGTCCTGAGTCCATCTGAATAAACAGGCTTGAGTGGGAAGGCAACAGCCTTATTTCCATCTTTGCTGCTGCCGTGTGGCAGGGAACTCTGGATAGCGGTGTTGGAGAAAGGCTCGGGGACAAAGCCTTAGCTTTTGCTAAAGCTCCTTAGATTCCCCTCTAGGGTCTCAGATTATATCATCAGATCTCTCTCTTCCTCTCTCTCTCTCCATCTCTCGGTTCCGCTGTCTTCTGGGTCTATTCTCACTCAGGCAAGCTCCACCAACATTCCTAAGCTTACAGAGTCTTGGTTTTAGAGGAGGACACACATGAGCCCTTACAGCACCCATACATAAAGTCTTAGGGAAGTTCCTGACTGGCCCAGTTTTCATCACATGACTACCCTGAATTAGTCATTATGCTCAGGAGATGGCGTTCTTTGGTTAGCCCGAGTCATTTGTCCACTGTAGTATGGAGCATCATGATAGGGGACCTGGCCAGGACCACATAAAGGGCAGGAGAGCCAGCTTCCCAAAAGAAATTGAGGGAGGTGCTATCAGACTACATGGGAAGGTATGCTTGACAAGCAAAAATAAAAGATATCAGGACATCCGGCCACCAGCACAGGCAACGGCCTCCTCAGGACCTGGAAGACTTGGGAAAGATGGGTGGAACTATGTGTGACACTTTTAGTTTTATTTAATAAGATTTCTTAAAACCTGGGCCATATCTCTTTAACCACCTCTTACCAAGAGCTCACGGTTGCTTCAGACAAGCAGAGCAGGCCAGGGTGGCAACCACACGGAGACAAAGAAGTGTCATTTCCTCTTCAAAACTGTTGCTAGCCTGACTGAGTGTGGTGTGTTCCTGCCTGTGGGCCTGTCCCTGGTCCTGCCCCCCGTTGGAGGAAGCTCAGAACAAAGCACCCCGCCCACCTCCTCATCTTTCTCTGTGCCTCCCTCTCTGAAAGGGTCTTTCATACTGGTGTCATTACCCGATCTGGGGCAGTGGAGAGCCTCTGAGTGTGGAGTTAGGCTCTGAGCTGGAAGAGAGGCGCTGGCCCAGCAGAAAATAAGCTGGGAGAGGGCGGACGCCCACCATCTTTCCACACCAGCCCAGCGAGGCGCTGCTCTGGCCTGCACGCCACTCCTCCTTGTGCACAGTCCCTCCACTCTCCAACACGATCCCGCTTCCTCCACCTGGCTCTTCCCTTCCCCCACACATTGATCCCTAGAACGTTCAGGGCATGAGCACTGCACCGACAAGGCTTCTGGTCTCCACACGTTCGAGAAGCTGTCAGGATGAAAAAGCACTTGGACAACATTTGTTCCTTTGAGGGAACAAATGCCCCTTCATCCCACCGTCCTTCCTACGCCCCACCTCCCCCAAGTTCCTCGAGTACCCGTCCTGCTTCAGCTTTCTAGTGTTGTGTGTCATCTTCCCACTCTGCCAGGGGGACGACTGAGAGGCAGATGTGGGCCAGAAGGCAGAGCGGAGCAGCACAGCGGCTGAGTGGTTTGAGAGTTGGCTTCCTGGCCCTGCCTCTCCTCCTTGTCAGCAGCCTGCAGGCAGTGCTCACCTTGAGGATTCGATCAGGAAGAAAACCTGGTAGCCCTCTCTCTGGGATTCTCAGTTCAGTCTCCTCCAATGCTGAAGCTGCTGTGGATTCCTCTCTCAGGGCCCCATACGGCCCACTTGACCACACTGCCCTCAGGGGAAATGGAGTTGTGTCTGGAAATCAGGAGAAACTCAAGAGAGTTCTGGAAGACTTTTGCTGAATCCGAAATGATTGGTAAGCTAATGTCAGTTGGAAAGTGGGTTGGGAATTTGCCATTGCTTGAGATTCCTGGAGTCAGAAGCCCTGTTTGTAGCCACCGGTGGGAAGGCCGGGCCCTGAGACATCATCATCCACTACCCCACTGTGGTTGATTGCGTTTCCAAAGTTGGCTGCATGGTATCTCCCATCCTGCATACTCTTCTGCACTGTGACCTTGCCACTCCTCCATCAGGAGATAAGACCTGTTTTGCCACTGCCCTTGAAGCCAGGAGGCCTTGGGACTGCTTTAACGAATAGAATACAGTGGAAATGATGCTGTGTCACTTCTAGGCATAGCCCTTAACTGGCCTGGGGGCTTTGCTTTCTCCTTCTTGGAAGCCAGCCACTACATAAGAGGTTTGTCTATACCCTGAGACCACTGTGCTGTGAACAGCCCGAGAAGCCCACTTGGAGTGGCCCTGGAAGAGGAAATGCTCCATGGAGAGAGAGAGAAAGCCCAGGGAGCACTGAGACACCAGGCATAGGAACATTGAAGATTACAGAATTTTAACTTAATTTCTCTCTCTGGTTTTATACTTGCATCCCTTTCTCTTAGTCTCAAAAATCTTGACTCCTGATGACGGTAACATAATCGCATATTTGCTTAATCTTACAATATACCTATAAACATTTCAAATAACAGTAAGAGCAATGCTGATATTATTAGTAGAATATTGATATTGTGATCTTGAAAAGATAACCTTTAGTTCTTTTTGTCTTTACGAGATATTCCTTTAGGGCAGGATTCCTCAACCTCAACATTACAGTTGGGGCTGGAAGACTATTGTGGGAGCACTCCCGTGCATTTTACCCTCTAGTCTCTACCCACTTAGAGGCCAGTAGCAACCCCCCAGGTGTGATGAACAAAAATGTCCCCGGATGTTGCCAAATGTCCACTAGGGGGGCAAAATTGCCCCAGGTTAAAGACCACTGCTCTACGAATATCCAGTCAAAATACTGAGTTCATAGTCTTTCGAAGTTATTCTTCTCTCTGTCCGACTATGCCCCAACTGGATGTATAGTTAGGTTTGTTCGTTTCAGTGGTCTTCAGGTTTTAGAGATTGCTTTTTACTTGTTTAATATTTCTTAAACTGATGTAAAACATTTACATCATTCCAAAGTCAAAATATGTAGCCAGGTAGCTTTCTTTTTCCTAGTGTAAATGTGTTTTTTAATCATGTAAAACAAAATGTTGAACAGCCAGTACTGTCAAAGAAGCTTTGATCCCAACTCTCCACCCTGTTCCCTCCCTTCCTCCGCGATAACCATTTTCATTAGTTTGGGGCTATCCTTCCACTGTTTCTTTTTGAAAATATATGTAAATAAGTATTTACACGTGCTTATATGCTTATTTCCTTAGGGTTATTACCCCCATCTTATACAACAGTTGCCATACTATACACACTGTGTGTATGCCTGAAAGCAAGGATTCTTACCTATTTGTAGTAATTGAAGTATCTGGGTGGCTGCTATATTCAAAGCCGTGTGCCAGGCACTGAGAATCCCGGCCTTCAGTGGAGAAGAAAGACTGATACAGCAGATAGTTCCATGACTCAAGGCCAAATTTTTAAGGTTTCAAATTCTACGTCTGACTTATCCCACGTGATTGGGGGCCACCCTAAATTTGACCTCTGATGAAGTACTCGTCTCTGGGGGTGAATGTGCCTGCCAAGAAGCCTTCGCGTAAGGTGACTGAGCCTGTTCCTGATTAAGGAAATGACGGGGGTGAGGTGGTTTGTTTGGGAGAAAGTTCCTTTAGAGAATGTCCGCTGACTCGCCTGGGATGTGTTCATAAAAACGCCTCAAATGAGGCTTAAGCAAGTGTGGAAATGAGTGAAGTGACCCAGACCGGGACCCCTGCCTCTACACTTGTATTATCCACTGGATGCTACTAAATGAGTCGTCAAGAAATCTCAGTCAAATTTAGCCACCTAACCTCTGTCTTCCTTAACTGTCAAAATATCTATGAGCAAAAATTACATTTGAGTAAATTTGCTACTTTTTATTATAAAAATTTTCAAACACTAGCAAAAATAGAAAATACAATAAACTACGTAGTCATCACCCAGTTTCAACAACCGTCCACGTTTTACCATCCCTGGTTCACTCATCCCAACCTCTTTTTCCTGAGGTATTTTAAAGCAAATCCCGCAAAATAAGCCATTTCACTCAAATACATCTTTTAAAAAGGTAGGTGGCAAGGCATTTTCTTGCATAGCTATAACGTCAGTATCACATCTATTAAAAATAATATTAATTTGTTAATATCACCCAGTAGCGAGTTCAAACTTGTATTTCTTTGTTTATGTAAAAAAGAAAAATCTCCAACAACTGTCTTTACCGTTAGTTCAAACAAAACCCACTCACTGTATTTGGGAGCCTACTATGGGACATGAACTGGCAAAACATGAGCCCAAAGGACTCTGGGTGGCTGAAAACAAACTGTCAAGCAACAGGAGATGGTAACTCCTGGTTGGTTTGACCCCAGATCCTTGGGATTGTTGAAAACACCTGTGTTCCACCTCAGACTTCTCCAAGTTGAACATTCTCAATTCCTTCCATTGCTTCTCTGTGAAGTGGTCTCTTTCCTCCTTTCCGTTCTTCTCCTCCTCTTAGCACGCTCCAGTTGGTTAATGTCTCTGGTAGCTATGTTACAAGGAGTTGCTATCCTCAATTGTGAATCCTCAGGTCAGCATTGATGTCCGTATTGTAGAGAGAAAGACAGCTAATATCTTTATGGGTGGGTGACTTGATCTTCAGCTCAGTAATAGTTGTAAATTCCGGAACTAGGCCAACAACTCATAGCTTTGCCTGATTCTTCTTTTTGGAACACAAGTCGTTTTGGTTCTAACCACTCTCTCGTTCCTACTAAAATCCTGTTTTACCGCTTGGTCATTTGCGAATATCCAGGGGCCGTCCAACAGAGCAAGGTTGAGAGTTCAGGTCCTGGAGTCTCAGAAGCGTGATTTAGTGGTTAGACGCACAGGCTCTGCAGCCAGACTTTCCCAATTCAAACTCCAAGTCTGCCAACTAGGAGCTGGGAGACTTGGGCAAATGATCTCATCTCTGTTTCTCCATAAAATGGGAATGGAGATAAAACCTAAGTCATTAGGCCACTGTGGGGATTAAATAAATTGATGCATGTAAAGCCTATGCTATGGTGTCTCCCCACACAGCAAGTGTTATATGGTTTGCTATTGTTTTTCTTCTGCATCCACCACTTAGATGCTGCAAGACCCTGAGCAAGTCATTCAGCTAGAATATGTCTCCAATTCCTAATCTCTAACTTGATGATTACAATGGAACCTACTAATAAAAATATTGTTAAATTTAAAAGAGCTAATTCTCCAAGAGCTAAAGAACAGTATCTGGTAACTAATAAGCATTTAATAAATGTTAGCTATTATTAATTTGGCACTTTGTACTTACCGTGGTAAGAGTCCCAAGCGAGAAAGTCAAGGTGTGCCAGGAATACTGGCATCTCTTTATTTTTAAGAAATCAACTTCATTTTGTCTTCAACTTCATATTGCCTCATTTTTGGAGTTTCTCTTCCCCGGGTCCTCCAGGATGTGCCAGGGGTCTGAGATCTTACACAATGCTCAGGTTTCCAGAGGGTCCTGTTTGTCATCAGTCCCCCAACCACTAAGATGCCCATTATCTCAGTCCAGGAGGTCTCTGTCTCTTCTGTGCCACACTTGGGGCCCGAGATCTTGGCCAAGCCTGTGGGCCTCCACTCAAGACCAAGTCTCCTGATGCGTCATTTCCAGCCACAGCCTCAGAAGACTCCTGGGACCCACTGATGCTTCTCTTACCTCTTGCCCAAGTCTCTGGAATTTCTTCTTAATCCAGGGGAAAATTCTTTTGTTGTCAAACCCTGGGCACCTTAATGGATTTTTGGAAACAAGAGTTTCCTCTTTTTCGGATCTAGAAAGACAGGTGGGCTCTGGCTCAGTAGAGTAGGGAGGTGCTTCACTGATGACCTTGACCACAGAAGGCATGGGATTAAAACCGTAAGATGGGGCAATGCCCTGTTTCAAATTTCAAATGTTAAAGGGGTCTGTTACCTGAGCTATGAAGATCCATATTTAGAAAACAGACCACATTAAGAGTTCATTCTTTGCTTTGATTTTCAACCACTTCTAGAGCATGGCAAACAAGGTTTAATTTACAGAAAACGTGGCATTAGTAATGGCCGATACAGCCCACAACCTCAAAGGTCTCTTTACCTCCTGCTGTGGTTGTGGGTGAGGGGAGGCCTCGGCCCCCATCCCCAAATATTTTGGCAAGGTTCTCTCTGAGGCTACACACAGTCCCTGAGCCGTCTCTGATGGCTTCTGCTGCCAGCTTTGTGCTGCTGACTCTCAGTTCTATTCTCCCGATGGCCCTTCTCCCACCAGGGTATATCGTGTACTCCTCACTGTGTCTTCCCGGACAGTCGACGTTCTCAAACTCAACATGTCAACAACCATTGTATCAGTCCTCTTGCTGGTCTTCCAAGCTGCGTGTTCTATCTCAGTGACTAGCGGGCAAACCCACATTCATATCTCTCCCTCACCACCCCAACTGCCCAAGAGCCACCCATTCTAGAAGGTTCTCTGTCCTCATCATCTCCTGTTCCAGTCCTGTGCAGCCCTTCCCCAGTGCCTCCGTGTTAGTTCAGCCCATCACCACTTCACACCTGGACAGTAGCAATAGCCTCCTACATGCTCCCCCTCATCCATTCTTGTTGCCTTCGACTTTGCTCCCCACCTAGAAACTAGAGTGATCTTTCCCAAATGTACCAATGATAAGAGTTTATGACTTGTGGAGCGTTTATTGTATGTTAGTCACCATGCCGAGCTCTTTACATGTATAATCTCTTTTAAAACCCCCTTAAAAATCTTCTGAAAAAGATATCTTCATTGTCCCCACTTCACAGATACAGAAACTGGAGCACAGAGAGGTTAAGTATCTTGTCTGGGGTCGCACAGCCATTGAAAGGGAAAGCCTGCTCCAATGTTACTCTCTAGTTTAGAACCCTGCAATGACTCCGCAAATCTGGACCTTCAGGACAAAATGCACTCTTTCAGCTTGGTCACAGGGTCCTTGTGACTCAGGCTCTGCCTCTCGGTCCAGTTTATCACCCATTGTGCTCCACCCTGACCCCTGAGGCTCGAGCCTCGTGGACCTGCCTACAGCTGCTCAAAGGTGCCAGTGCGTGGTGCTGCTCTTTGTTCAAGTTGTTTCCTTCCCCAAGATGCCTTCCCCATCCAGTCTGTCTGGCAGATGCATTTCCCAAGGTTCAACTTAAAGGATGCCTCCTCCGTGAAGCCTTTCCAGACTGCGTCCCACCCACACCCCTTGGAGAACCAACCTCTTCCTCTCTTGCGCTTTGCTGTAACCTGGCCTATGTGTTCCGGCCTTATTTGTCACCATGGGTGAGGACACGGGCAGGATCTGATTCCCCTCCGTGCGCTCCTACTCCGTGTATATTATTACTATGGGTGCTTCGGCCTGACTCATTCACGCCGCCTGGAGAGGGTGTTTCTCACTGTCTCAGTGGTGTGGGTAAGAATGATGGGTGTGACGTTAATGTCCCTTAGTGTGAAGAAGAGCGCACTGGTGGCCGACTGATGCTCTTGGGCTGTGGCATGGGCTGGGGAGCAGCGAGGCCCTCAGAGTTTGGGGCGTGGCTTCCCTGGGACAACAGAGAGCTCAGGAAAGGTCAGAAGAGCCGGCCGCTGTCCTTTGAGTTCTAAGTTCCTCAAATTCCCAAAGGGGTCTTGTGCGACTAGAGCCAGTCTGTGATGTGGTGGAAAGTACCAGATGGTGACTCGGGCGGGACCCAGGCTCTGGTTTGCCTCTCCGGTACCGCCCTGTGGCCTCAGCCAGTTCCTTCCCTTCGGGGTGAAAGTCCATCCCTCAGACCCCTTCTCAGGCTCCTCCTTTGGGACCCGTTCCCAGGCCATCTCTGCACCCCGCCGTTGGTGGTCAGAAGCCCGCCTTGCTCCGGAGCTCGCTGCTCTGTCAAGTCTGCTGCTGCGTCCTGGCTCCAACATCCTTTATTTTAAAATGGAGCAATTACTTGCTCCTCCACTCGGCACACTTGGCAATGGCTGCCAGGGGAGAAGATGTAAGCAGTACTTTCATTTCCTTCGGACCAAGGCTGTGGAGGAAGCCCCACGGGGAAGAACTAATATGAAGCAATCATTTAAGCCTGAGCTGTTGGGAGCTGAGGCTTGGGGAGCGCGGCTGTCCGCTGTCCCTGTTTTCCTTCCTGCCCTCCCCAGCCTGGGGGCTGACATCTGACACCATTGAGGGAGACCAGCAGGTAGAGGGGTGTCCAGACCCCACTGTAGCTCCCCCTGCCACACACCACCCCCTAGGTCATCTCTCCCCCGAGCTTGCAGGTGAGCAGGGCAGGTCTGCGTCTCTTGGCAGTGCATGAAGGCAGGCAGGAAGCGTGCTGAAGAAAGTCTTGTTAACGATGGATCAGGTTGGTCCCTTCGATTTTGTCAGGCCCAGTGTATAGCCGGGTCTTCCTCCAAATGACGGCATTAGCATCCTCCTCTGGTCCTCTGAGCTCTGGCTCTGTGCCTTTCTCGAGGAGCTTATATTACTCTGACTCACATCCCAGTAATTTGTGTACGTGCCTCTGCCCTACACCCTCACAGCCCTAGCTGCCTACAAACAAAGGCCAGCTGTGTTATTAATCTCTATATTCCCTGTACTTAGCATAGAGCCTGGTCCCTGGTAGGTGCTCCACACTTGTCGAATAGAAACAATCACAAGCTAATGGAACTCCACAACACACCTTCTCGGCATTTGTTTTAAATTCTTCCCTCATTATTGTGTTATTAACAGTATGTATTGTGTGTATGATTACTACGTATCATATATAAGATTACGAATATTACATATCAGTATACTATATATCATAACTACAGGCAAACGCATTAATGGTAGTCTGATGTATATAAAAGGGAAAAAACACGACTCTGATGATATGTCTCTTTCTCTCTCCACTACTCCCTCCCTTTGCTCATGGCTCCCGCTCTTTCTTTGGATTGTTGCACATGCTCTTCCCCCTTCCTTGGAACATCCTTCCTTTCATTCCTCCCCTGGCTACTTCAATTCGCCCTGTGGAATTCAGCTCACATGTCACCCATTTCCCTGATCTCCTCCTTCAGCAGACTGAACACGTCTTCCCAGAATTTTTAGAGCATCTTCTGCTACGGGACGCAGAATTATAAACGTCTCTTTCTGTGTCTGTCTCTTCCACTAGAATGCCATTGTTAGTGCCGCTTAAATAGCTAAGAAATATACAGCCAAAGGTTATCATTGGTTAGCATAAAGGAAGCCATCTTATAGAGGGAAATTACGTTGAGACTATAACAAGATACCCCTCTTCCTTATTGACAATGCTCTGGTTTGCATGTAGCTTAGAGAAGTACACATCTGCTTGCTCTGCTATTTTTTAGCCTTGGCTTATACACAGACCTCCCTATTCCGATAAGGCAATAACTTGGTTCTTTCAGCTTTTCCAGGGATGTAATGACATTCGGGAAAAAAACCTCTGCTGATATCTGTCGCCGGTGAGGAGAGAAAGGGATGCTCTGTAATCTCAAGGACTACAGCTCCAGATGGTCAACATCCTGAGACCCTCCTTTTTCAGCTCGCTTGTGCTATAAAACTGCTTCACAATTTTGCACTTTTAAGATGGTTCTTTAGGACACGAGTCTACCATCTTCCCCCTTGCTGGCAATCTGTAATAAAAAGACCCTTTCTCTCTTATCACCTTGCCTCCTGACTGTTGGCTTGTCTTGTGGCGAGTAGAAGACCCCCTTTGGTGGTTACACCAGCTCCTTGAAGGCAGAACCTGAGTACTATGCCCAGCACAGTAACATGTGCCTTCATTCACAGATTCAGCAAATGAGTTTTGAATGCCGACCACATGCCAGGCACTGGTGTTACAGGGGTAAATAAACTGTCCTTGTGGTAGCTAGCCTTCAGGATGGCTCCCAGTGATCCTCACCTGGTATTCATGCCTTTATATGGTTTCCTCCTACCTGAATCGAGATTGGATTGTATGGCCAGTAGAATATGGCAGGAGTGATGACACGTGACTCTAATACCCTGTAGCATAAGATGGATCACAAAGGCATTTTCAGCTTCCTTTGTGGTCTTTTGGATTGCTTGCTCTAGGGGAAGCCCGCTGCCATATCAGGAAGACAGTCAATGCAGCCCCAACAAATGCCCACAGGGAAAGGAAATAACTTGGTGCAAATGTCGTCCATGTGAGTGAGCCACCTTGGAAGTGGATCTTCCAGCCCTGGTCAAGCCTTTAGACGACTACAGCCCCCTGGCATCTGCGGCACAACCTCACAAGAGACCCTGAGCCAGAACTGCCCCCCTGAACCTTCCCCAGATTCCTGATCCACAGATGCCATGATTCTTGTCATCTTAAACAACTAAGTTTTGGGGTGATTTGTTATACAGCAATTGATAACTGATACAGCCCTATTGTCATGGAGTTTACATTCTAGTGGATTAAATGAATAGAATTTATTCGTTTATTCAATAACACCAGATACTGCTGGGTGTTGAGATGACAGTGGCAAAAAAGACACGAGAGGAAACTCCTGCTCTCATAAGGCTCGTGTTCTAGTGTGGGAGACAGAAAAGAAAATAAACAAGGAAATTCTGTAAAATATTAGGTCCTAAGTGCTAAGAATAAAAGAAAACTGAGCAAGCCGGATAAAAGGGAGGGAACTGCAATTTAGATTGTCTAGTTTGTAGTAAATACTTTCCGTCTTTATCTCAATTAATACCCCCAAGTCTTTTGAAGTAAGTCATTTATCCTCATTTTACGGATGAGAAAATGGAAGATGAGATAAGTTAAATGATGGAGCCCCTGTCACAGAGCTGGGCTTTGGCTCACCCAGACTGGAACCTAGGCTGCTTGAACTCCCAAGCCAGGGCTCCTTGCAGTGCCCCAGGTTGACCTTTCTGGGTTTCCCTTTCAGTCCTCACCCTGGGGCTCACCCTTCAGCACAGCCAGCACCCAGCATTGACTAGGTACCTGTAACATATTGATGGAAGGAAGGCAGGAAAATGACCTTTAGGTCCGATTGCCACAGGCTGACAGGGATGCCTAGGTCTCCTCTTTCTCTGACCCTGGAAAATTCCTGAGTGCATATAGATCTCCCCACAGGTTGGGAATATCCATCCAGTCCCCTAATCCTTGGCTGTCCTATTTGTTTCTTTTTTTGAGGAAGATTAGCCCTGAGTTAACTACTGCCCATCTTTCTCTTTTTGCTAAAGAAGACTGGCCCTGAGCTAACATTCATGCCCATCTTCCTCTACTTTATATGTGGGATGCCTACCACAGCATGACTTTTGCCAAGCGGTGCCATGTCTGCACCCGGGATCTGAACCAGCGAACCCCAGGCCACCAAAGCAGAACATGCTCACTTAGCTGCACCACCGGGCTGGCCCCGTATCTGATTTGTTTATAAACAGTGAGATGCACTCCACAAGCTCCTTCCTGCCCACTTCCTTTTCCGCCTTTCTATGTCTGCTTCATTTGCTCTGCATTGAAGGAGCTACAGTTCTTCTGGCCTGGCTCACACTATCTGCTTCTCCTCATCCATCCTCATTCCGCTGATGCCCAGTTAGGGAGTGGGAAAGTTTCCTCTCGCCCCTCTTGAGTTCTTGTGGCTGGACTAATAATAAAACTGATGCAAGACCGATTAACAGGAGAAAAACCGATTTAATATGCCCATACGGGAGATCATAAAAATGATGCTCAGGGAAGTGATCAAAGCAGGCAGCTTTTATACTTTTTACACAAAGAAATCCATTTTTGAGGATTGACGAGACAAAGAACCTTAGGCTTGCATGCTTAATTAGTGAGGAATCTAAGCAGAGTTTGGACTTGGGGTTGTAAAAAAGCACCATGGTTGTTTATATGGGCTTCTTGGCCCTGAATTCCCAACTCTGGTGATAAGGATGTCTCCCGATCTCCTGGTGTAGGGAGGGTACACTTCATATGGGAGATTGATTTCCTGCTTTCGGGGGGAACAGAAAGGATAGAAGGGCCCTTTTTGCACTGGCTGCTTCTCACGTATCTTCAATTCAAAATAATATGGCATTGTGAGATATTTGGGGGCAGCCTGCCCTGGACCCCAACAGTTTTTTTGTTGTTGTTGTTGTTGTTGTTTTTAAGATTTTATTTTTTTCCTTTCTCTCCCCAAAGCTCCCCAGTACATAGTTGTATATTCTTTGTTGTGGGTCCTTCTAGTTGTGGCATGTGGGACGCTGCCTCAGCGTGGTTTGATAAGCAGTGCCATGTCTGCGCCCGGGATTCGAACTGACGAAACACTGGGCCGCCTGCAGCAGAGTGCACGAACTTAACCACTCGGCCACGGGGCCAGCCCCCCCAACAGTTTTCTTCTCTGAAACTTCCTTAAAAGTTTCACATATTGAAAGCTGAACTGGTGGCTGTGGAGAGAGAAAATGGGTTAGTAGCCTAGTGGTAAGAGATCTGCAAAGAGAAGCAAGAACGTAGATTAGAATGAGGATGAACAAACAGAAAAGAATGAATGGAAGCACATTTCCCTGCACTCCATTAGACCAGTCCCTCAACCCTGGAACTAGGTCAGTCCAGTAAAAGGTCTTTGTTTCATTTAGGTGATGGAGCATGTTAGTCCTTTCTCTTAACAGATTTAAGTTAGACACCACTTGTCCTGTCTGATTTGCATTGAAGCAGCATTTTTCACCCATGATTACGCAAGTGTCTCCTTGTTGAGAAATCAGTCTGTCCAGGGCACGTTGATTTTGGAGTACCACATAGGCTGAGCTGTTGACTTCCAACTGGAGTATATTTAAAGTTTGCATAGTGGTATTGAACTCTTGTTCCGTTACCAGGAAGAGATTTGAGTTTACTTTTGCTAATTTATAATCTCCAAAGCTTAGGAATAGGGTCCCTAACACTGAAAAGAACTTGGAGCTGTGATACACAAGTGAATTTTCTATGATCTCTCCACTGGCACGTTTATGTGGCACAACTTTATGAACAAAGGAGCCCAAATTTGTAATTTGTCTAGCATTTAAGGTGGAGGTTTTGGTGACAGAAGGAGCCAGGTATCCAAGTCCGCATCGTCCTGACCCTTTAGTGGGGCCCCTTTATTTACTTTGTTGCCACATAAAATAAGACCAATTGTGGTTCACAGACAAGGTTACAGAGGAACCTGTAATTCCCAGGGTCTAGGGTATTCTGCACCTCCATTTTCCATCTGCTCCTGTCAATCTGTGAGAGCAGAATACGTTGCAAAATAGTTGGTATAGAAGGCCTCTAGTCTGTTTTTGGCAGCTATAAAGCTTGATTCCATCATCTGGCCAAGAAAGTCCAGATTTTTGGTCCACCCATATATATTTACTGGTATTGGGGAGCTTAATCAGGGGAGCAGCTGCAATATCCCAAGTTATATAGAGATGGCTTGTGAGTCATCCAAAACATTTGGTGATTTGGCAGATGTTTGTGCCCCAAAAGGTAGTGCTAGAGTCACTTATAAGCTCCTTGAAAGGTTTGAAGATGCCACCTGTCGAATCAAACCACAGAGTTTGATCGTGATATTGTCCTGGTATGTCACCCAGGAAAGGTCCAGTGTCATGTCTGTTTTTAATGCAAAGGAAAAATTTTCACCTATTGTCTTTCTTTGGGCAAGGGACAGTCCTTGAGCTTCTATAGTTTTTCCTGGGCCCAAATGACTCACCAGGAGAAGAGGCAGAGTGATGTTATCTTGTGGATACCACACCCTGTTGCTCACACATCTTCCGAGCTTAGTCCACCAGGTGTTCACACCGGCAGGAATGAAGACCATTCAGGTTCTTTTGCTGTTGACATAGAACTCTTTAGATGTTGACATAACCAACAGTCAGATTGATTAGTTAATGAGGCCAGGGTTTGGTAAACTGGCATAAGAGAGTGTTTGGTTTGTGCCCGACCTGTTGAAAAAGAGAAGGTTAATAAGAGCAAGACACAGGTTGGAAAAGAGCCCAGGGTGGAGACTTAGAGAGGCAAAGAAGGACAGATAGAGACCAGCACTTCCCAGTCAACCTTCTAATAAATGGCTAATAAATGTGGGAAAATGTTCATTAATAAGAGAAAGTGTTGCTTTTTTTTTTTTTTAAAATGTATGTGTATTTAGGGAGTCTTTAAAAAGGTGGGGGGGAGAGGTGAAAATGAAATTTCCTGATCCGCTATCTTGGGAAAAGCTGTCACCATTGCAGGGCCATCTGCTTCTCACCTGGGAACTGGCCCTGGAAATCCTTACTTTAAGGTCACCTATAGGGATAGTCTCCCAGTTGGTTGTCTTGGGAACCACGATCTGGGTCTACTTTGGCATGATTTGCATGGATCCAGGAAGATTTTCCTTTTATTTTGATGACAGTATTGGTGGTTAGCAGTACCTCATAAGGTCCTTCCCATCAGGGTGACAGTGTGCGTTTTCTTCTAAAGGCCTTGATGTACACCCAGTCTTCTGGACGAAAGGGATGGCAAGTCTTGTCGGTCGGTGGAGGCCATGCCCCTTTTACCTGTTGGTGATGTGCTTCAAGTATACTGGTTAGTTCTTGTTTATAGCTAGTCATAGTGTCAAATTATTCACTTAAATTCTTGTAAAGTTCACTTAATCCAGGACTAGAGTTTGAGATCCTAGTAGGCACTGGGTGTCCAAACACTGTTTCAAAAGGGGTCAATTCGTGTCTCCTATTTGGATTATTGCAGATCTTTATAAGGGCCAAGGGCAAACCTTCTGGCCACTTAAGTCCAGTTTCTTGACAGATCTTTCCTAAAGTCTTTTTTATGTCTAGATTATCACATTCCACTTGCCCTGATGACTGAGGATGGTAAGGGATATGAAATTTTAATGAGTACCCCAGATTTTTGGCAAGCAGGTTGTTACTCTCTGCTGTAAAATGAGTTCCTTGGTCTGATTCAGTCCATAAAGGAATGCCAAAACGTGGAATAATCTCAGTTATTAGTTTCTACACCATTGTTGTGGCACTGGCATGTCTGGTCGAACAGCATTTAGTCCATCCGCTAACCATGCAGACAATAACCAGTGAGAACAGCCTAAATCTGTGGGCAAATCTACAAAATCCATTTGGAACACCACAAAGGGTAATGTGGGCCCAGGAGTACTTCCTGGTGTACACTCGTTTCTTCCAGAAGTTTGGTGAGATTTACAAGTAGTGCACTGGGAGATAACTTGGTCATAAGTCTTGCGGATGCCAGGACAAAACCAACTGTCTTTTAGTTCCTTAACTACCTCCCACCTGCACATACGTCCCTTTGGTGGGAGATAAGTACAAGCCAAAAAGTCCAAAGAAAAGGGACTACAGGAAGCTCATTTGGCCCAATGTATAATCCACCTGATAGTTTGTATCCATCTGTCTTTTTCAGATTGTGGGGCATTTGTCTAATAGTTAATAATATCAATCAGGGATAAAGGCAGGTTTAAAAAATTGGGTCGAGAAAGGATAAAGGGGTCCGTTTTGAGCTGCATATTCAGCAGCTCTGTCAGCCCTATCTTTTCCTAAAGACATAGCATCAGTCTCCTTTTTTTGGGCTGAACAGTGAACAATGGCAATTTTAGGAGGGAGGTGGATACCTTGTAACAGGGCAGCAATCATATACCCTTTAGCAATAGGAGTTTCTGCAGAAGTTAAGAATCCACAGGATTTCTAAATTCTGCCCACAGCACAGCAGACTCTGAAAGCATATTTGGAGTCTGTGTAAATAGTGGCATTTTGGTTGTTTTTTTATGTTTTTTTTTTTTTGATAATGTGCAGTCTCTCGTAAGAGCTATGAGTTCAGCAGCTTGGTCTGCTTTACAGTGGGCAAAGAATAGGCTTCCAGTCTTTCATGTGGGGAGACTACGGCATAACCAGTTATTGTGTTGCTCAAGAAATTTCATTTACAGGAGCTGATTCTGAACCTCTTAATCTCAAATTTGCCTGCCTGAATCTGAGTAAGCCAAACACTGAGACATCGGTGATTGGAGAGGGAGAAAGGATTTATTCGAATTGGCCAAGATGAGAAGACAGGAGCATGAGTTCCCTCAGATCCTCCTTAACAAGAGCAGAAAATGGGGTTTTACAGAGCTAAGGGGCTTAGCAGGAGGAGCTTCAGAGAAACAAAGGGGTCACTCCTGATAAGCCCCTGGGCAATCTGACTTCTGGGCATCAATGGCAGCTGGGAGCCGGCCATCCAGTGATCGCACCCTCCCTGAAGGTGTTCTCTATTTTTCTGCAAAACAAGCTCACAAACCCTTAAGACCCCTGAGTCACCACTCAAGATAAGCAAGAAAACAGCAAATTGACAAGATACATCTATGTCTGTGTTGGAAATAAGATCAAAAAGCAATCGTTTTCTTATTGAATGTCTACAGTAGCCCTCAGGTACCTGGCTTCATAAATAGTGGAAGTTTCTCCCTTTCCTAAGGTGCAGGCTCTAGTAAAAGCTGACTTCAGCAGCTTGAGCTGATTCTACCGTGGGCAAAGAATAGCTTCCAGTCTCTCATGTGGGGAGACTATGGTAGAACCAGTTATGTTTCCCCAGAAATTTCGTTTACAGGAGCCATCACAAAACAGAAGTGAGTCTGTGTTGTCTAAAGGGATGTCTGAGAGATCCTCTGGTGGCTTTGAGACCATTTCTATGGTTGCAAGGCAATCATGTGGAATGGAGTGGGGCTCTCCATCATCAGGGAAGGGCCGTAAAGTAACTGGATTTAAAGTGCTACAACAATGTAAGATGACGGAAGGGTAGTTAAAAGAGCCTGTTCATAGGTGATCTGCCACGATTTTGTCCCATGATCTTGTAAGAGAGCAGACACAGCCTGGGGAACACGGAGATGAATGGGAGAGCCTAACATCAGAGTACTGGGCCAGTCAGTCAGAGCAGCAGCTGTGGATACTCCACGTAAGCATGGGGGCACACCTGATGCCACAGGGTCTAGTTGGCATGAGAAATTTGCTATAGGATGTACCTGAGAGGCAAAAGATCGCCCTAGGAAGCCTGTGGTAATCCCATTATTTTCATGGTAGTATAGAGGAAAAGGTTTGTCAAAATTAGGTAAACCAAGAGCCAGGGGTGTGGACAGAGCTAAGTTTAAGGCTTCAGAGGAGGTTAATGCCTCTCACGGCCAGAAAATAGGCTCCAGGTGAGATCCGGGAGGGGTACACACAAAGGTTTAGCAAGGGCTGCAAAATTAGGAATCCCCTGGGGACAGTAACCAGCTGCCCCTATAAATTTACATAACTATTTTTTCATTTTGGGGACAGGGATGGACAAAGTTGACTCAGGATGTTTTGGGGTGAGCGTGTCCTCTGTAGGTACCAGTCGTTTGCACCCACTGAAGTTTAGATCTGGAGGCTTTATGACCTCGTTGAGGTAGTGCCTTCAGGAGAATGAGGGGAGTCTATAAGAGCTCCCTGCTTCATTTGATTACAAGGTAAAAGGTCACCAACATACTGAACAAGTCTAGAGCCTTGCTTGGGTAAAGACCACAGAATCCAAGCTGGCTTTACAGACTAGGGAAAATATTGAGGGAGACTCATAACATCCTTGAGGTATGCAAGTCCATGTGAACTATCTCCCTTTGAATGTAAATGCAAAAAGAAACTGTGAGTCAGGGTGCAACGGGATTGAAAAAAAGCTGAGAAGAGGTCCATCACTGTAAACCAGGCTGTATCAGCAAGACATGAGGTGAGAATGGAAGCTGGATTGGGGACCACACGGTGCTGAGGAATTCCAGAAGAGTTTATAGCTCTCAGGTCTTGTACAAATCCATAGCTTTGGTCCCCATCTGAGTCAAATTTACCTTCTTTCTTTACTGGTAAGATTGGAGTGTTACAGGATGAGGAAGCAAAGACAAGCACACCCTGCTGCAAGAGAGAGTCTGTTATGAAGATAATTCCTCATTTTGCATCTCTGGAGAGAATGTATTGGCCTACAGGTGGAAAGATTTTATTTTTTTTCCAGGCGATGCATAGGGGTTCTCCACTCAGTAGCAACTTTTGACGAAAATAATCCATAACCAATCTATAAATGAAAATTTGGATGAGTTTATTCTGAGCCAAAATGTGAGGACCATAGCCCAGGGTCTTCCTTCCCGAAGGAAGGAAGGACACCAAAGAAGTGAAGTGTACAGAGTGGTTATATACCCCCAAAGAGGATGTTTCACAGGATTGAAATGTCCCTTTTACAGCAGTAGAGAGACTGCTATGTCAGCACAGTGATTGATGGACACAGTAGGTAGTAGATCTGCTGTCTGAGTGGACACAGCAGGGTGACGAGTCTGCTGTCTCAAGTTGGGTGGTCACAGGTGAGCACAGGAATCAGTTCCTAGCCTAGGAAAAGATGCTTATCCTTAAAGAAATGCTAATATGGGGGGAAGTTGAACCTTTATATTAAAGGCATTTGTTCTTGCCATAGGAAATGTTTAAAACAGATATACAATTCATGCTCAAAGACCATGTCAGGCCCTTTTGGAAAAACCAAGTCAGACCAAATTAGGTTTATACCACATGGCTTCGTCATATACTCCAATATCTTATTGCTTGCCATTTCTATTTGTCACAACCCAACTTCATTTGCCTGTGTGGCCTAGAGACTAATGGTGACATCTTTTAAAGATACACCCTCTTGAGAGGAATTTAAATCAGGATGAATTTCCAGTAAAGAAAGTAAGAAATCTGGGGCTTCGTCTGAGGGCAGAGAAATAAAAATGCCCTTCTCGTTACAATTTCTAGTAGCATCAAATTTGTTACTGCACAAAGGGGGATCTCCTACCCAATGTGCATAAAAAAAGCCAATTACTACGGCATCATCTTTTGGGAGAAGAGATGTAGCTTTATTTTGCAAGATCAATCTGCAAGGGGACCAGGCATGTGCCCTCAGATCTGTCTCCCCGATCCAGGGCTTGGGGCACAATTTTAGGGGTGAAGGGCAGGGCGGTGTGAAATATGGAGACAGATGACTGGAGGCAAGGAGAAGTGAGGTAATTGATGATCTACGCAAGCGTCGTCAAGATTGATGCCTCTTCATAGGGTGTATGTTCGCAAAATGGTGGTGTTATCATCATCTGAGGGTAGAGTTTTTAGCTCCTTGACACCAAAAAGGTCACCTGTCGAGCATTTGCACAGAACCAGTTGATGAATTGGTGGTCTCAACTGGTCTGAACTGGACAAGAGGCCTCGGTTCCTGGAAAGCCACTCTTAATTACTCTGTCGATAAGATGGGTTCAGCTAAACTGGTCCTTGAGAGCCCACAGTTACAAATTTACATAATACATCTCTACCGAGAAGGTTTGCTGATGAACAGCTGGAGACTAGAAAGTATGATGGGTGTTAACAGGGCCTAAAGGTATTGGAGTGGGCTGAGATATGGGCAGCAAAGTAGACTGGCCACAGACAGCTTGAATACGATCAGAGGTGGCAGAGAGAAATCCTCCAAGCAGACGGTGGGGAAAGTTGCACCAGTGTCAACTAAGAAATCTAGTTCTTGATCCCCTATTTTAAATTTAATGGTAGTCTCTGGGGTGCAACTGAGGATTGACTGACCTCATCATGTTAGGGGGAATTGTCCCTCGGGAGGAGAAAAACAATCCTCCTGGGCGTGCCGGGGCCTAGGGGAATTACTTTTTAAGCTTTCCTTTCTCGGAAGTACAGGACAATTTCTCTTCCAGTGTCCTGATTTCTTGCAATATCTGCAACTGTCTGGGGACGAAAGAGGAGGGCTCAGAGTGAGTTTTAGGTACTCTTCACAGTCATGCTTTTGCTTTCTTAAAGATTCAAGTTGCAAAGCAACAACTGTAGCTTTGAACTCTTTTCATTCTTCTGCATTCCCGCAAACTGCTTTCCAAGAATTGAGTCGTGGCCTCCATTATTACGCTTAGTGATTGTGCCGACCATCCAACTACACTATTTTGAAAAGTTTGTATAAAATGCTCAACAAAAGCTTTTGGATGTTCTCCTTCTTTCTGAGTGCCTAATTCAAACTTTAACCAGTTTACTTTGGGAGGGAATGCCTCAGGAATCGCTCCTGTTAAACCCTGAATATCAGCCTCCAATTGAGCCATTTCCTGGCCATTTTCAGGAGGCCGTCATCACTATCGTAGAATCATGGGCTGGAAGAACACTCCTTAGCAGCCAGAATGGGGTTGGGAATAGCCGTTAATCTTTCTAATTTTCATCAATGCAAATAATCTATAATTAATCTATAAATCAAAATTGGCATGAGTTTATCATGAGCCAGGTCTGAGGACTATAGCCTAGGGGCTTCCTTTCCCAAGGAAGGAAGCTCTCCAAAGAAGTGGAGTGTACAGAGTGGTTATATACTGCCTTGGAACAAAGAGCATACATCACATATGGCAAGGATGTTCCTTTTACAATAGTCGTGAGACTGCTTTGCTGGCACAGCAGGTCAGTAGACACAAGGTGAACTCAGCAGGCCAGTGGTCACAAGGTGAACAAAATAGGTTGGTAATTAATCCTTATTTTCTAGGAAGAGATGCTTATTCCTAAAGGAATGCCAATACGGGGGGAAGCCATATCTCTCTCTTTAAGGGCATCATTCTTGTCTTTGGGACATTGTAAATATTTAAAGCAGATGTACAATGCACGCTCAACAGGCCATGTCAGGCCCTTTTGGAAAAACAAGGTCAGGCCGAATTAGTTTTAAACCAAATGGCTTCCTCATGTACTCCAATATATCCGATTGCTTGTCATTTATCCATCATTCCTCTCTGAATTTAATAGGAGCCTCTGAGAGTGGAGGTAAGAGGATTTTATAATTTAAAAGATCTGCTGCTGTCCAGGGAATGCGAATTCTTTGCAGTGGGGGCCCAGGATATATCCACAAGGAACACTGTGTGGGGTATTGCTTAGGAATGGCTGAAGTTGGCAGGGTCTGTTTATGGAGCCCTCGAAAGTAGAAGGTGTCATCAAGGACCGCAAAGAAAGATTTGCTGAGTGTTCAGGCATTTCTGCTAAATTCACTTCCTATCTTTTAGCATTTACATAAGTAACCTGTATTCCCCTCGCTTGGAGGTCAGGCTGGAGTGCCCTTCATAAATCTAAAAAGAGGGAAGTTAAGACAGCTGGGTGTTTAAAGGGTTTTCTGGGGAAGTTGGAGGATTTTTAGGATTCAAGAGAATTGGCTAAGGTGATAGAGATGGGTTAACTGGGTTTTGAGGAGGGGAGTTTGGAGAAGAGGCCCAGAGATCTTGGAACCCCAGTCTATTCAACTGGCCACCAGATGAATCCCAGTAAATGCATCCTCTGAATGGCAAAGATCAGAGAAAATATTTTCACTGGTCACAAAGCCAAGCTCTCAGGACATAGAATAAGACAAAAGGAAAAACCTCCTTCTGTTACTATATATGGGACCCACAGCAAGATTTGTTTAAATAGACACTGGTCTGATGAGAACTGTGAATTCATCAATCTGTGAGGCCAGCTCAAACAGCAGGCTTATAAAGGGCCTATGTCTGCATTTTACCTTATGGATTTTCCTTTCTATGACAAGTGACACAAAATACAGAGACAAAGAAAACAATGCCTGTCTCTGGGAGGAAAGGATCAATAAGAAAAAAAAAATCAAGAGTACTCATTTACCAAAGACAGGAGTTGCTAAGCCCAAGGAAATAGCTCCACAAATATTTTCCCCTGCTTATCTGAATTTAGACAGAGAGGGAGAAAAAGAAAGACTGTCACCACTTTTGGTCCCACCAGGTCCCACAGACAGAGATCTGGGAGGTTGATGTGGTTAGAAATGCTTACCTTCTGGCGGCTTCTGTCAGACGTTCCAGGATCTTTTCATCTGCAGCAGTCCCAAGGAGAAAGGAGTTTTCCAGCCAGTGATTCTTCTGGCTGGTTCACCAAAACTCTCAGGCAGGGGGAAACTGCCTCTTTACCTGTCTTGAGTGCTTGTGGCTGGACTAATAATAAACGAACACAAAACAGATTAACAGGAGAAAAAGCAATTTAATATGTGTGTACGGGAGATAATAAAAATGATGCTCAGAGAAGTGACAAGCAGGCAGCATTTATACTTTTTACACAAAGAAACAATAAATTTGTGAGGATTTATAGGGCAAGGAAATTTAGGTTTGGGTGCTTGATTAGTGAGGAATCTAAGAAGAGTTTGGGCTTGGGGTAGTAAATAGTGAAACAGAACATAACAAAGTTTGTTTCAGGCTTCTTGGCCCTAAATTCCCCATCTCTGGTGATAAGGATGTCTCTATCTCCTGGTGAAGGGAGGGTATCTTTCACACGGAAAATTGATTGCCTGCTTTCAGGGGAAACAGAGAGGGTCAAAGTGCCCTGGTTGCATCAGCTGCTTCTCAGTTACCTTCAATTCAAAATAATGACTACGCCATTGTGGGATATTTTGAGGCAACCTGTGCTGAGCCCCAACAACCTCTTGCCCCTTGTCATTTTTTTTTGCCTTCCTTTCTTGTGCCAAGACCACTAGATGGCGCTATACTAATATTTAACTGAACACTTACCATGTGCTGAGCACCATTCTATGTGCTTTTCCTCCATGATTTCATTGAATCCTCATGACAACCCTTTGTAGAAGTCCCACTCAATTACGAGGCAGCAGATCTGGGATTCAAACCCCTGTCTCTGTGAATCCAGACTTCATTCTTTAGCCAAGATCACTGAGCTGGGGGAACCCTGAAGATGGGTGATCTCAGAGGTCTGCTTGTCCATTCCTTTACCCCTGGGCAGGACCAAAGCCAAATCATCTCCAGAAGATTACAAATAACTATCTCAAATTAGTGCTAAAGAAAATGGAAAAAATCCCTTAATAGCTTATTATAGCTTATATCAGGATTTGATTTGCAGATTTAACATTCTTATTAACGTCTAATACAAGTCATTCATTTGATAAACATTTATACAGTGCCTACTATGTGCTAAGCCCTGTGCTGTGATAGAGTTAATCATGGGTTATCATGGAAGTGTAGAGAGGGGTCCCCAACAGACTGGTAAGTCAGGGAAGCCACCAGGTGATGCTTAACTGAACCCTGACAATCTTGTAGATGTCAGGCAGTGTAGGGGGCATTCAGACATGGAAGAACATGTGCAAAGTCAGGGAGAGGTGACTGAGAATGGCTTATTTCAGCATATGGCTGAAGCTTACAGGAAGAGTTGGGGAGGGATGAGCAATGGGATTAAGGGATAAGTAGGGATCAGATAAGTGCCAAGGTAAGGAATTTGCTCTATCTGGAAAGCAATGGGGAATGATTTAAGGTTTTAGGTAAGGTACTGATATAATCAGATTTGCATAGTAGAAAAATTACTCTGTCAGTGGTAGGGACAATGAATGGGGAAGACCAATTAGGGAGGATGTTGCAATGGTTTAGGTAAGAGATGATGAATAGAGAAGAAAGAAAGAGAGGTGGAAGAGATATGTGGAAGAGATTTACGAGTGGACTAGCTAAGACTTGGCAACTGCTTGGGTGTGGGGGCAGTGAAGAAGGAAGGCACGGAGACTGATTCATCCAGGTTCCTGGCTTGGGAGCGTGGGTGGATGGTGGTACCATGTGTTGAGATGGGAATCAGGAGGAGGAATAGGTTTAGGGGAGAGATGTTGATATTTCATTATCCCTAGGCTCCTCAGGGTGATCCTTATTTCAGATGAGGAAATAGAGATGCAAAATGTGACGTGGTTTGCTCAAATTCACATGGCGAGGATAGTGTCAGAGGTGGGACTCAAACCTAAGTCCTTCTATTTCTGGAATTATTTTCCCATGCCTAAACAGATTTGCTCTGCAAGAAGTGTAAGGAGAGCTTAGTACAGAGTGATGTGTGGCAAAGCAAATATTTACCTGCGTTAACTTGCCATTTTTACATTCATTCATTCATTCAACCAACAAGATTTATTGAGCATCTACCACATGCCATGCATGTGGGGCTGTAGTAATGAACATGACAGGCAAAGCCCCCGCCCACATAGAGCCTATGTTAGGGAGACGGGCAATATGCAAATAAGCAAACACATATATAATAACTGTGACAGAAAGTAAGAGCGAGACTGTGGGTTTTATTTTGGATAGAATGGTCAAGAAAGGCCTTTCTAAGTAAGACATGCTATTTGATCAAGACCAGAGTGATGAGGGAAAATCATGCAAAGATCTGGGCAAAGAAAGTTTCCAGCAGAGGAAACTTCAAGTATAAGGGCCTTGAGGTGAGAACAAGCTTGGCTATTCAAGGAATCATTAGGAAGCCAGAGTTCCAAGAAAAGACTGAGTGAGGAAGAGAGTGGTAGGAGATGAAATCGGAGGCAGGGACCAGAGTCTGTAGGACTTGTAAGACATGATCAGCAGTTTGGATTTATTCTAAGTGTGATGAGAAATTCTCAGAGATTTGGAGCAGGGCTGTGATATCATCTGTTTATTTTTGTCATACTTTTTATTTCAAGATACTTATAGATTCATATGCAATGGAAAGAAATAATACAGAGAGATTCTGTGTACCCTTTTCCCATTTCCCCCCAATTGTAACATCTTGCTAAACTATGGAACAACATGACAACCAAGATATCTCATTGTGGTTTTAATTTGTCTTTTCCTAATGGTAATCATGTTGAACACCTTCTCATATTCTCATTTGCCATGTATATATCCTCTCCAATGAAATGTTTATTTACGTCTTTTGCTCATTTTCAATTTTTTAGTTTCCAAGTTTTTTTTTTAAAGATTATTGCTATTGTTTATTATCTCCAGTATTCTGTCATCTTTAGAAACTTATATTTATGATTGAAGTTAGTCATGGAAGCAATACATATGTTTTCAAAGACCTTTCAAAGTATATTAAACAAAAGCCAAAGGAAAACTAAACGCATTAGTTTCATATTGTTAAGTACATTCTACTATCTCTTTTTTAAAATATATTTTTAGAGCAGTTTTATATTTACAGAAAAATTGTGAAGATAGTATAGTGAATTCCCATATATATCGAAGTTTCCCCTATTATTGACATCTGACATTAGTATAGCATGTTCATTACAATTAATGAAACATTATTTATATATTATTGCTAGCTAAAGTCTGTTGTTTCTTCAGATTTCCTTAGTTTTTACCTAATGTCCTTTTTCTGATCCAAGATCCTGTCCAGGATGACATATTACATTTAGTTGTCATGTCTCTGTATTGTCTTGTTGACTGTTACAGTTTCTCAAATTATTCTTTTTTTTTTTATTAAGATTATGGTAGATTACAACGTTGTGAGATTTCAGTTGTACATTATTGTTAGTCATGTTGTGGGTACACCACTTCACCCTTTGTGCCCTCCCCCCACCCCCCCTTTTCCCTGGTAACCACTGATCGGTTCCCCTTGTCTATATGTTAACTTCCACGTATAGGTGGAGTCATATAGAGTTCATCTTTCTCTGTCTGGCTTATTTCGCTTAACATAATACCCTCAAGGTCCATCCATGTTGATGCGAATGGAACAATTTGGTCCTTTTGTATGGCTGAGTAGTATTCCATTGTGTATATATACCATATCTTCTTTATCCAGTCATCAGTTTCTGGGCATTTAGGTTGGTTCCACGTCTTAGCTATTGTAAATAATGCTGCGATGAACATAGGGGTGCATGGGACTCTTGGGATTGCTGATTTCAGGTTCTTAGGATAGATACCCAGTAGTGGGATGGCTGGGGCATAGGGTATTTCTATTTTTAACTTTTTGAGAAATCTCCATACTGTTTTCCATAGTGGCTGCACCAGTTTGCATTCCCACCAACAGTGTATGAGGGTTCCTTTTTCTCCACAACCTCTCCGACATTTGTCACTCTTGGTTTTGGATATTTTTGCCAATCTAACGGGTGTAAGCTGATATCTTAGTGTAGTTTTGATTTGCATTTCCCTGATGATTAGTGATGATGAGCATCTTTTCATGTGTCTATTGGCCATCTGTATATCTTTTTTGGAGAAATGTCTGTTCATGTCCTCTGCCCATTTTTTGATCGGGTTGTTTTTTTTGTTGTTGTTAAGCTGTGTGAGTTCTTTGTATATTATGGAGATTAATCCTTTGTCAGATAAGTAGCTTGTAAATATTTTTTCCCAATTAGTGGGCTGTTTTTTTGTTTCAATCCTGTTTTCCCTTGCCTTGAAGAAGCTCTTTAGTCTGATGAAGTCCCATTTGTTTATTCTTTCTATTGTTTCCCTCAACTGAGGAGTTACAGTGTCCAAAAAGATTCTTTTGAAACTGATGTCAAAGAGTGTACTGCCTATACTCCCTTCTAGAAGACTTATTGTTTCAGGCCTAATCTTTAGGTCTTTGATCCATTTTGAGTTTATTTTTGTGAATGGTGAAAAAGAATGGTCAATTTTCAATCTTTTGCATGTGGCTGTCCAGTTTTCCCAGCACCATTTGTTGAAGAGACTTTCTTTTCTCCATTGTAGGCCCTCAGCTCCTTTGTCGAAGATTAGCTGTCCATAGATGTGTGGTTTTATCTCTGGGCTTTCAATTCTGTCCCATTGATCTGTGCACCTGTTTTTGTACCAGTACCATGCTGTTTTGATCACTGTAGCTTTGTAGCATGTTTTGAAATCGGGGATTGTGATGCCTCTGGCTTTGTTTTTCTTACTCAGGATTGCTTTAGCAATTCGCGGTCTTTTGCTGCCCCATATGAATTTTAGGATTCTTTGTTCAATTTCTGTAAAGAATGTCCTTGGGATTCTGATTGGGATAGCGTTGAATCTGTAGATTGCTTTAGGTAGTATGGACATTTTTAACTATGTTTATTCTTCCAATCCATGTGCGTGGAATGTCTTTCCATCTCTTTATGTCGTCGTCCATTTCTTTCAAGAAAGTCTTGTAGTTTTCATTATATAAATCTTTCACTTCCTTGGTTAAATTTATCCCAAGGTATTTTATTCTTTTCATTGCGATTGTGAATGGGATTGAGTTCTTGAGTTCTTTTTCTGTTGGTTCATTGTTAGTGTATAGAAATGCTACTGATTTATGTTTGTTGATTTTATACCCTGCAACTTTGCTGTAGCTGTTGATTGTTTCTAATAGTTTTCCTATGGATTCTTTGGGGTTTAGTTTCTAAATTTTTTGTCTTTCACTTTTGAAAGTGCTTTATGTATTCTAGATACAGGTCCTTGTCCAACAAGTGACTTGCAAATATTTTCTCCCAGTGTGCAGCTTGTCTTTTCATCTTAACCGGATCTTTTGCAAAGAAAAAGCTTTCAATTTTGATGAGGTCCAATTTACCAATTTTTCCTTTCATGGATTGTGCTTTTGGTGTCAGGTCTTAAGAACTCTTCGCTTAGCCCTGGAGCCCATGGTTTTTCTCCTGTGATTGTCTTGGAAAGTGGAAGAGTGAACAGACTACAGAAATGTTGGTGTGCTGGGTAGAGCCAAGGGCCAACTTGAGATTCAAGGGTGGGTGGCAAAGGAGTGGGAGAAGAAAGAGGCTTCAAGGTGCTTTCTCACTGGAGGAGGCACATGGGGGAAAGGCGCCTTCCCCTTCTAGTTTGACTTCCGTGGGAACAGCAGATGGCCATCCTGGCAACATGACCGGAGACCCAGGCTTCTCCCTTCCCCACGAATACTCATAGACCCTGAAAGAACTGTCTAATTCTTCCTATTCATCCAGAGCTTTATCCACAACAATGCACTTTCACTGCGTCATCATGACTCATTTCTCATAACCACTCCATAAGGAAGGTATTATATTATTATTCCCTTTTACAGAAGATACTACTGAAGCCCAAGGAAGGGCTGGGACTAAACACAAATCTGATAGCAAGAGTAATGATTATTCTCCTCTACCAGCAGACTCTGAATTTCCATTGCTAGTTATTGCTTGAAGTCAGCAGTTCTCAAAGGATGGTCCATGGACCCCCAGGGATCCCCAGGATCTTTTCAGGGGATCTTCAATGTCAAAGTTATTTCCTTAATAATACTAAGATATCATTTGCCTTTTCACCGTGTTGACATTTTAACTAATGGTGCAAAAATGAGTCAAGGCAATGGCTCCAGCCTATACTGGTTGTCATGGTATTCTTCACCCCCACGCAATCACAGGAGACAAACTGGCCAGTTTCACACTGATGTTGTGATTAAATGGGAACTGTACATAAAGCATTGCTGCTGCATACCAAAATAAGATGATTGTCTGGAGGGAAAGTGTTTCGGCGGTTATTTGAGTTGCAAACTGGACCGTCTTCTTTTTTTTCTTTCCCCATGAAATATGATTTTTACTTGAAAGAAGGACTGACACACCATAGTTACTCAGACTTGGGTATTTGGTAGACATTTTCTTACCCAACGAACAAAGTGAGGCTGTCACATAAAGGAAAGCAACTGACTGTCATTGTTGCTGCTGACAAAATTGGAGCTTCTGAGTGAAAATTAGAATTTTGGGAAAAAACTCATTTGTCCCTACGAGCTTGACAGCTTTCCAATACTTAAAGACTTTTGTGATGATACTGATGGTAATATTAATAAACGAGATTTTTTGAAATTGGATAAAGAAATGTGCTTGCACTTAGAGGAGCTGCATAACTCAGTAACCTAATAGTTTCCAAGTGACCAGCGTGTGACCATATAAATCGGCATGGGTCAGAGATTCATTCAAAGTGTAAGACGAGTCAGTGGGTTTTAATATGACAGAGTATGAGCATTTCATTGATAATGGTTTCAGATTCCACTTTGCAACTAATCTTTAGGAAACTTCCACTTGAGTTTTGTGGGATATCAAAGAAGAATAGCCACAATTATCTAAGAGGCTATCAAAATACTCATCGCTTTCCCTCTACCCAACTGTGAGAGGCTGGACACTCTTCATGTACTTCAACTTGGCAAACCTGTTGGAGGAGATTGGACGAAGAGGCAAACGGGTGAATCCAGTTGTGTTCCATTAAGTCGGATAACTCAAGGCACAGCGGAGCCCCAAACAGCCCAGGCACTTATCAAACTTACAGCTCTTGTCCGGGGAGCTCAGAATGTTTCCTCAACTCTTAACCACTCCCACCGAAAACTAGGGTCCCAGCCTCCCTGACCCTGGCAGATCTCTCACCTCTCCTAGGGCTGAGGATCAACCTCTCCTCATCTCTAAATGTTCCCAGGGGGTCAGGGGTGCTTCCAAATTTCTAACTCCCAGGACAAGGGTCCCAGTGCCTCCATGCTCTTCACTGCTCCCAGGAGCCTGTGGCCCAATTAGGCAAAATCTAACCTACCCTGGGTGGGGGTGTGGGCCCACCAAGTATAATTCACACTCACTGTGGGGGAGAGGTCTGAACTTGAAGACCTCCCAAGTCTGCCTCCAACTCCCAAAGTGGGTGCTGGGCCCCTTCACTTGGGACCCACTTTCCATGCAGAGATGGGCAGATGATGTTGTTTATTGGAGGCAAATTAAAAACAAAAAACAACAATTAACAATACCAACAAAAGCACCTTAGATATAAAAATGTAAAATGATCTTTATACTAAATATTTTCAAATAAATAAACAGTTTTTTATTCTGCAGTTTTAATTTCAATTATTGCAAATATCAATAAGCACCAACCACATAAACTAAAGCTCTTTTAGATCCTTAATAATTTTTAAGAACATAAAGGGGACCAAAACGTTGGAGAACTGCTGTTTCATGCTAAAGTGGTGAAGGCTCCTATGAGCCACTGTGACCAAGTGATGCATTATCCAGCATTAGCCTCCTTTTCCAGATTGTTCTCCAACTCCAGACTTTAATATGACCCTGAAATAAAGAGTTTTACCTAAAAAGACAGCTGGGCACGCTAACAGGAGAGCCAGGGTTCCGCCAACAGCATACACCCTTCCCCTCTCGCTTTCCTGCTCTCCCTCCTGATGGAAAGAACATGGGCCTTGAAGCAAGTAGACCTTGGTCCCAGTCTCAGCCCTGCTTTTAGCCAGCAAGGGGACCTAAGACAAGTCTCTTAAATCTCCAGTCTCCATGAAGTAAGAAATAATAATGCCTGTCCTGCCGTATTGAAATTGTTTTAAGGATTAAATAGAGTAATGGAGAGAAATCTGTGAAGTGCTTACAAATGTAAGTTACGATCATTTTCAAAAAAGAATTCTCATACACACTTATGGCCATTCATTTAATAAATATTTACCAAAAAGGTGGCCAAATGCAGGCCTTGAATGCAAAAACAGTAATGAATAGTTCTGGCCTGCCAGGAGTTCTCAGTCTAAGGAGGGAGAGGAGCACGGACGACTACAAGATAGTGTGATGTGGTGGAAGATTCTTGGATCTGAACGAATGTTCCCCCTCTAGCACCCCTTCATGCTTCTTGCTGCCTCGTGATGTTTTTTCCTTCAGATAATCACACAGTGCTGCATCTGTGCCTCAGCAAAGGGCTGATACCGAAGACTCAGAGAAAAAGCTTTTGAGTACTTTGTCAAAAGCCTGTCCTTAAGGAGACTGGGGTTTAGAAATTACAAAGTGAGACAGGGTAAAGCTTCCCCCTCCTCGTCCAAGACTAGAAATGAGTCTCTGGAGGCACCCTGAAGGGGGGATGTCAATACGGCCCGTGGAGCCCAAGATGAAAGGTTCCAGCTTGGAGGAACCACGCAGAGAGGATCCATGCAGAATCAGAATTCATAGAACCAGCTGGTCTCCATTCCAGCAAACATCGGAACCAGGGGATTTCCTGGAAACTTGAGTAGCATCTGTAGCCTGTGCCCTTTCTATATCTCTGAGCAACAGATTGCCTGTGCTGGGGAGCTACACCATTTGTCCTTCTCCTTGGCATCTGACCTTCTCAACAGCAACCAGCATGTTGTCCTCTGTAATCAGCAAATGTGGCGCCTATGTGTGCCCTCAAGACTTTGCTCAATCACATTCTGGCTAATCTTGTATAGACAACCGTCTTTTAACGGCCTAGGGCTCTCAGCAGTTAAGGAGTGGAAGGAAAAGTCTCATAGGCTTGCACTTGGGTGATACCAAATGGAACCAGCCCAAGACCTCCCCCTGTTACCAGCAGGGTTAAAGTCCAAACAGAAATGGACAGGGAGCAGCAAGAGTCCAGAGGAAGTGACTCATTCTTCCAGGCCTTCCTGGGCAGGAAGTGAGGGGGAGGAAGAGGGTCAGGGATGTCTTCACAGAAGAGGTGACATTTGAACTGGGTGTGGGTGCTGAGCCTCTGAACGAAAAGTGGAGAAGCCATCACTATAAGCCAGAAGCTGGGTAGAGATCCAACAGACACCAGTTCTTCTTTAGAAACGTCGCGTGGGTTTTTTTCTGAGCATAGATATTGTTCTATTTGTGTACCTATCCACTAACAAATAGTGATTGATACTCCCTGGGCCAGGTTCTATTTGGGAGTATAAGAGCCACAATTGATTTATTGGTACTCAATATACATCAGGCATGGTGCAAAGCATTTACATACATTAGCCCATTCCATCCCATGATGTGGTATTTTAATCCTCAATTTACAGATGAGAAGACTGAGGCTCAAGTTCTTACAGCTAATTAAGTGGTAGAAACATGATTTGAACCCGTGTTTATAGTCGACCTGGATTCCCAGCTTGGATAGCTTAGAACTTAGTTGGGTAGTTAAGGAATAAATGCTTGAAAGGGTAAATAATAATTCAAGAAGAAAACTCACATTTGAGTGAAGAGCGCTTATGCTGATCCCCCACAGATGCCCGTGCGTATCCCTATGGGCAAGCCCTGTTTGTCCCACCCCTAACTCGTATCCCAAGCCTGTCTACTTCTCCAAATCTCCACTCTGCCATCTAACCTATCTCTCACCTAGACCAAGCTCTAGACTTGACACTGAGTACAAGGTCTTGACAGAAAGAAATTTGGTCCCTGCAGTCATGTCTCCTATAGTCCAAGAGGGTGGGGGTAGATCGGGCTAATTGTTCTCCAGCATTCACGTGTCCTTCTGCCCTGGCAATAGAATCCTTGATGCTGGGTAAACAGATGCCCAGAATAAAGATTGCACTTCCCGGCCTACGTTGTAGCTGCATTCAGTCATGTGACCAGGTTCTGGCCAATGGGATTTGAGTGGAAGTGATACGTGCAACTTTTGGCTCCAGCCCTTAAAGAGAAAGTGTGACTCCCTCTTCCCTTTCCATCTCTTCCCCTGGTAGGAATAAGGATATTTCTATGAACTATCTGGACCATATAAATGAGACAATACCCTAGGGATGGAAAACAAGTGACCCTGTGGAACAGAGCCACTATACCAACTCTAAGCTTTATGTGAGAGAGAAATAAACTTCTCTTATGTCATTTGGAGTTTCTTGTATAAACTAATAAACAATAATAAATTCTCCTAATAAATATAGGGGAAATAAAACATTGAACAAATCATCACTCAAGTATATAATTTATTTAAGTAAAACTATAATAAATGCAATGAGAGAAACATATTATAGAATTTTTCCTGAGAGAATATAATGGAAGGGGGTCTAATTTATAATTATATTCGTCAGTCAAGATAGGCTTCTGTCTTAGTTCAGGCTACTATAACAACATATCATAGACTGGGTGGCTTCAACAACAAACATTTATTTCTCACAGTTCCAGAGGTGGGGAAGTCCAAGATCAAGGCACTGGTGCATTCGGTTCCGTGTCTGGTGAGGACCCTCTTCCTGGCTTACAGACAGCTGCCTTCTTGTGTCTTCACATGGCAGAGGGAGAAGGGACTCTGGTTTCTTCCTCTTCTTGTAAGGGCACTAATCTCATTATGAGGGACCACATCTAAACCTGATTACCTCCAAAGATGCCACCTCCAAATAATATCATACTGGGAGTCAGGGCTTCAAGATATGAATTTGAGGGGCACACAAACATTCAGTCCATAACCGCTTCTCTAAGAAAGGGATATTTATGCTGAGACTGATGGCATGGGTAAGATTTGATCAGGGAAAAACAGAGGAGCAAGGAAAGAGCATCTTGTAAAGACTCTGAACCCTAGAGAATTGGGCCACTGCTGTGCCCCTAAGAAGGGCTGTGTGAGCAGAGCCTCTCTTCCCGCAGTTCTCCATCTCACAATCCTCTCCCTCACTGATGGCGATGTAACCTGGGCACCTCAGAACCTAGACTGGAGGCGGCGCAAATAATTCTAGTCTAGGTACCTCTTGAACGGATGGCTCAGGTGCCTCCAGAGAGAAATGGAGGCCAGATGCGAACCTTCTTCCAGGAAGGAGGCCCCAGAGTCAAGCCAGAGAAGCTGAATCTGCAACTGGGCTCCAGGAGCAAGCATGGCCCCAGGAAGGGGAGGAAAATGGGAGTGAAATGGCAGAGACCCAGAAATGCATCAGGAGGCGAGGAGCCAGACAGGTGTGCAAGCTGAGGCTCCGAGATGTTAGACAAGACCCAGCTGGATGCCTGGAGTTGCTTTGTACTGGGGCCTTGGTGTGTGAGCATAGCTTTTAGGTTCACCACCAGTTCTAAATGTGTGCCAGCTGCAGGGGCAAATGCTCTCAATCCGGAATCTCAGCTAATCCTCACACACTGGGGTTATGAGGTGGGTATTCTCTCCATTTTACACGTGAAAAGACTGAGGCTCAGAGAGGGGAAAGTAACTGTCCAAAGCCACCAAGTGGTTAGGGCTGGCCTGGGGTGGAGGGTGGATCTAGGACTTGTCTGATGTCCCCCCAGGGCCATGTCGGGGAACACAACACCTTCAACCTGTCCAGAAGACCACCAGGCAGAGTGTTGCAGGCTCTTGGCCTGGTAACCAAAGACACCCTACAGCTGTGTCTGGTTTGGTCAATGATTAAAAACACAAACAAAAAACCTCCCTGAATGCCCGTCTTCAGGGAATGGACTTTGTCATTTGTCACGATCTCCCTCACTTATTCTCTCATTTGTTCCCTACATGGTCCCAACGACATTTGAGCGTTAGCGTGGGCCCCATTAGGAAAACCTTTCTTTAGCACCAGAAGCCAGTTGAAGAAGCTTTTCTGAACCCTTTTCCAGTCACTCTGGGAATACATTAGAGACCTGGAGCCTGAGTATTTATCTCATATATTGTTACCAAATCAGAGTGGGTTCCCTTCCTAGAGAGTTAAAATCAGACTCTCCACCAGATATAGTTATCACACAAAGTAGGGCTTATTTGCAGCAAATAGGAGACCACATGGAATCATTTTGAAAGTCACGGCTGTCCCAGCAGGGAATAGCAGGGGCCTTTTATTTTGGATGGGGAAGGAACATTCAAAACGGAGAGGTGGGTATTCGCTTGCACAGGCTCATTCGCTCATCTGCGTAGGCGAGACTCTTGCAGTGGGGCTTGGTCTGGTTCACAGTGGTTGGTGACTGCACCTCTTAACATACAAATTAAAAAATCCCAATTTGGAGAAACAGCTAAATGGTTCTGAAACCTTCCTTGAGTTCCTTGGGGCAATTAGTCAGTGACACTATTAGCTATCTAGTATCTAATGTATCTACAACACAAACCTTTGTCCTATCAAGGAGACAAGGACCATGCCTCATGAACTAGCCATTAAGCGCACCCTGCAAGCAAGATAAGAAAGACTGAAAGGGCTGATTCTTTTCCCCTTTAGGAACAGGAGGCAGTTGCATTTTCCAGGGCTGGAACACAGCAGGTAGGCCATTGGGACACACTGAGGCAGAAGTTTGAAGGGAGTGGGCTATCTGAAATTCCTCGTGTGTCTTCTTCCTCTATTTTGCCCAGCTGGCTAGCTCCACGGTAGCCAAACACTTAATTTTTACCCCTCGGGTTCCCATTTTATTCCCTATCTGTCTGGCCTGAAGTTTAACCAGACACCACCATTAGGCCCAGGGTTTTCTTTGCAAAGTGTTGGCCTCTGAATCCCTGGAGTGTTTGAAAGCACAATTTGCAGACCCCATCTCGTCATCTAGAGAAGCAACCATCCAGGTCACATGATAGTTAAAGGACTTTGAGTTCCTCCGGGCGCAAGTTACCATGGGCGAGGGAAGTCATTTTCCTGAAACACGCAAAATAGCCCTTTGTGTATTTACCACTTTTTCTTTTAGATGAAAGCAGCTACATTTTTTTTTTTTTAAAAAAAGCCAAGATAAATTTAAGTTGTTTATGGTATGTCTAGTGAAAAGCTATAATTGAAGCTTTTCATGTTCCATGAATGCCTTGGAAACTAAAGTTTAGCAAAAAGATGGGATTGGTAGGGGGCAGGGTCTAGAGAAGAAAGACAGCCCTCCCCGCTGTTAACACTTAAAACGAAGTGTTACAATGAAGGGGAAAGCCTCACCCTTAACCCAAACCTCACCCCTTGAAAAATGATTTATGCTGCAATGAAATAGGCAGGAAGGGGTGGACTTAGAAAATTTCATCTCATTCAAACAAAAACAGCAAAATGAAACCCAATTTGCCTAGGGTCATAGCCCAGTTGCCTCTGAGTAAGCAGGTTCTAAACATGCCATTTTTCAAAATCTTGAACATGCTTCCCTCTGTCTGTTTTGAGTTTCCTCTTCTCTAAATGTATATTTTTATCCTGCCTGTTGCAAGCCGAAAAGAACAATCACTAGCATTATCTGTTTCCTTTCAGATCCTGAGGTAATTCACTTATCTTCTTCCCACGGTTTTTTTCCTTGCCATCAAACCAGAGTGTCTTATAGGGATGAAGGGAGGAGAGAGGTAGCACTTTGGACTTTATTAAAAAACAAACAAGAGCCAGCCCTGATGACCGAGTGGTTAAGATTCAGCACTCACTGCTTCGGCGGCCTAGGTTAATTTCTTAGTCATGGAACCACACCACCTGTCTGTCAGTTGCCATGCTGTGGCAGCAGCTCACAGAGAAGAACTAGAAGGACTTACAACTAGGATAGACAACCATGCACTGGGGCTTTGGGGAGAAAAAACAAGGCTATTTGGTCCTGATGACATGGAAGGAGTTTAGCAAATTCATTCATTAATTTGTTCATTCTGACACCAAACCTCTTAATCTCAAGTTTGTGTGCCCCATATGCAATCAACCAAACATTGAGATACCGGTGCTTGGAGATGGAGAAAGGTTTATTTGAATTGGCCAAGACGAGAAGATGGGAGCATGGGTTTGCTTAAATCTGCCTTCACAAGAGCAGAAAACAGGGGGTATTATAGAGCTAAGGGGCTTGACAGGAGGAGCTTTGGAGAAACAAAGGGGTCACTTCTGATAAGCCCCTGGGAAATCTGACTTCTGGACTTCAATAGCTGCTGGGGGCTGGCCATCCAGTGACCACAACCTCCCCAAGGGCATTCTCTTTTTTTCTGCAAAACAAGCTCACAAATCCTTAAGACTCTTGAGTTGCTCCTCAAAATAGACAAGAAAACAGCAAATTGACAAGATTCATCTATGTTTGTGTTGGGAACAAGGTCGAAAGGCAATCTGTGTTCTTATTGATTATCTATAGTAACCCTCAGTTACTTGGCTTCAATTCCCATTGTCTTTCCCTTCCTCATTCTTGTAGGAAGTAGGGCATCAATCATTCTGGATACTTCCTGTTGAAAGGAGGTGAAGATGGGGAAACTGAGGAAGGAAATTTTTCAACCTGAGATTGAAAATACTCTCAAGTACTGGGTTATATTTTGCATTATCATTATTTGAGTGCCTCTATCTAGTCTTAGAAAAGCACCTTATTCCATATTTGATTAACCCAAGTTTCCAGAACCCCGAATGCAAGAACCCAATTCATTTTACTTATATGACTACTGTCGGCTGTCTTAACCCAGAACAACAGCTTAAGGTCTTCAGCAGCTCACAAGACCAGTTTCTTTCTTTTCAGCTTCTGAGTGTTCTGGTCCTGGGGGTCAGGAGGACTTCATAAGGCCTGGTCCACTTGGGGGTTAGTTGATCCTCTGGTCCATGCTCCATCCAAGACTTAAGGAGAACATGGTTACCTGCCTTGATGTGGTGGAGTGGAATGTCTGATGGGAACAGGGACCTGTGAGAGGCAAACTCATGAACAGAAGTTAGAACTTCATTTAAAAATTGTAAGTGCTGCCTGACTTCTATTTCAGACGGTAACATCTTGTCCCGCGGTAAATTAATTTCCTGACAAATTTTGGCAATTGTCTTCTCTTTATTTGACATTCATCATAGTAAAGTCCACTTGCCAGTCCTCACAGGGGGCCACTCCACAATGTTGACCCTTCTTGTTCAAGGAAGGCAGCCCCATACTGGGATTGTTTTGGTACAGATAATACATTGTTGGGTAACTTTCTGAATCATCTGTTGCACATTTGGATCAATTAAATAACTTGGATCCACTGCAAGGTGGCATCCCTCCCATAGTGATGCTCTCACGGATGTGAGTCCCAGAAGGGCTTCAGGTAAGGCCAGAAGTTTTTAAGCTTATTGAAATCTTGATCACATAGCTTCCCACCCACAGGGGTCCATTTCTGGCCCCTGTAGTTTATCACAGAGAGGCTTAGCAATCAACCCAAAGTTAGGGATCCAAATGTGGTAAGAGCCAGCCATCCTCAAGAATCCTCGTAGCTGCCCATGAGTTTTATTACAACCTCTCTCTTGAGGAAGGCTGTGTTGCCCTTTTGAAATGATAAACCCCAAATACTTGACAGTCTTTTTAGATATTTGTGCCTTCCCTTTAGACACTTTATATCCCTTACTGGCCAAGAAGTTTAACACATTTAACTTAATTCTGACACTATCTACCTGGAGATAGCATCAGATACTACAAGATTACCCTTTGCCTCCCATTTTAGATGCCACTTTGTTATAGGCTTTTAATTAATATTGGCCCTGATATTGGTTCCCCTACATTAAACCCAGCATATATGGGGTTAAAACCAAAAACACTCATCCCCTTTGCCTGCTTCTTTAGTTACACTCATATGTAAATATCTGTTTCTTTCACCTTTGACTCCCCCAGCTTCACAACCAAATAGAAGTAACAAATTGCTAAAGCCCAGATGGCCTCACACTGAAGTTGTGGCTGATCATGGGCCCTTGAAGTTTATTACAGGGAAACTGATGTCCAGACAATATCAAGAAGCTGAAGCTTCCTGGGCTCCAGCTCCTCAGCTTCCTGGTGTCAGAATCCACCATCCACACAGAGACAGACAACCAAGGACACCCACCTGCAGATATGCTTATCTTGCCACCCCCCACCCTGCAAACAGCCTCACAAGGCCAAACACAGTCTGGTGGGAAAATGCTGACCAGCAAGGTCACAGGCTTCCCTGCCTACAAACAGCAAACCTTCAGAACCCTTTACCCACTGCTTAATGGGGAGCCAGTAGTTCTTAAGGCGCTAGCCTGCTGCATGGTCACTTTGTCTGGCAAAGAAAATGAAAGCTGATTTTTTTTTTCTTTTCACCCAAAACTCTGTTCTTGTTATTTGGATTGGCACTGAGTTTGGAGACAGGACTTTTGGTAACAAATTGAAATCTAGGTTGTCATCTGTGCTTCTGACCAACTGGACACAGACCAGAGGTTCCTACAACTCTCTTCATTGGGTGGAATTAAAACATTTTACTGAGGCCAGCCTGATGGTGCAGTGGCTGTGTTTGCATGTTCTGCTTCGGCAGCCCGGGGTTCGCTGTTTCAGATCCCAGGTGCAGACCTACGCACCACTTACCAAGTCGTGCTGTGGCAGGCATCCCATGTATAAAGTAGGTGATGATGGGCACGGATGTTATCTCAGGGCTAAGCTTCCTCAAAAAAAAAAAAAGGAAAAGAACC
This sequence comes from Equus asinus, assembly GCF_041296235.1. NCBI lineage: Eukaryota > Metazoa > Chordata > Mammalia > Perissodactyla > Equidae > Equus > Equus asinus. Next base: position 69,507,974 of record NC_091801.1, on the reverse strand, counting down.
CATTTTACTTAAGATTCAGATGGAAGAGGTGCTTAGAGCGGGATATGTGGGAGAGGGACATGGAGCTCCCAGGCTCTCTGTCAGTGTGCCAGTCTCCCTGAACCTCCATGTGTTCACCAACTCTGAACCCCATATTGAACTCAATCTTCAGCCCCTCTCCCCATCTCAGAGGTGTGGGGAGGAGGATGGTGCTGAAAATTCCAACCCTCTAATCACACAGTTGGTTCCCCTGGCAACCAGACCCCACCTTTAGGGGCTTTCCAAAAAGTCACCTTATTTGCATAAATTCAGGTGTGGTTGAAAGGGGCTCGTTAGGAATAACAAAAGATACCCATTTCACCTTTATTGCCCTGGAGTTATTTTAGGAACTGAGGGCAAAAGTAATTATTATAACAAAAGATGCCCCTGTGGCTTTTATATCAGAAATTACAAGGGTTTTAGGAGCTCTGTGCCTGAAGTGAAATGAAGATATTTCTTACAAATCACAACAGCTCACAAACCTAACAGGATTCCTCTGAAGGCAGGGCAGGGTGATCAGACCTCACCTGGGGGAGGATGAGGATCCAAAAGCATCTTTTAAATCCAGACTGTATAGCACTGACAGCCCTAGGGTCTTGAACAAATCTCTATTTCCCCGTTCCCAGACTTTTCGGGTAAAATGGTAGTGTTCATGGGAATCTCCATGGTCTGATCAATCCCTGTTCTAAAAGCCTATTGATTACAAAAAGGATTCCTTTTATGGCTTCTGGCTTCCAAAGGTTATTGTTTCACCCAGGGCCAGCGATCTACCTGCTTCAATTTTACCTTTACTAGCATGGCACTGGCTGCTCCTCCCACCTGTCCTAGTGCCCATGCTTCCGAGTTAATTCGTCTTAATACATTTAGGGGAATCTCTTACTTCTCAGGTGCTAGTGTATCCTGTAATAGGGCCATGAACTCAACTTCCCAACTCTTAGGAACTTGGATCTCTATTTTATCTTGTTCCCAGCTTATTGAGGCCTCTAACTTCAGTAGTATGTCCCTCCCTAGAAGGGAAGCAGAGCATTCTGGTATATATAGAAAAGAATGATTCAGCATTTTGGATCCTATTTCCTAGGCCAAGGGCTCCAGAAACCTTTTAGTCTCTCCTTTTCCTGATACCCTTTTTATGTCACGCTTTTGCCTTCTGGATGTTCGAGACTGAGAATGTGGCTCCAGTATTGCAACACGCTGTCCTAATACTGCCAAGGTCACCCAGGGCTCCTAGAGCCAGCTAGGGAGCCCATGGCCCCATCACATCTCATCTGTAGTCAAGGGAGGTTGGCATGATCCAGTCCACTTCAATCCTCTCCCTCTCTGGGGACAGTTCAGACAATCCCACTGCCAAGGCCCTTCCTGCCAGCAGTATGCACATTGAATTAGCTCCTAACTTTGTTGGTGGCCTGTGGTCCCTCAGTGGGGGCCAGGATCACTCACCCATGGCGTCTTCTTCCTCTCCCTTGGGTTACCTTGAGCACTCTGGAGGGCTACTACAAGCAGCCTGTCTCTGCATCTGTTTATCCTCCTTCTTTTCTTCAGCTTCCTTCTGGTTCTTGAACACCCTGAAAGCAGCCTCTACTAGCTATGCAGAATTAGTATCAGGATATACGGCCAACTTTTGAAGTCTCCTCCAGATGTCTGGAGCACTTTGAGATATGAGATAGGTATTAAGAGCCACTGTACAGCCCTGGGCCTCAGGGTACCAATTTGTACATCATCGAAGGCAGTCCTGTAGCTTCCGAGAAAAAAGGTAGAGGGGTTTGCCTCAGGGCCTTGTTGGACCACTCTTAATTTAGACCAGTTAATGAGTGGCTGGCTTACTATTTGCAGCTAGCACCATCCCTGGCTTAAAAGCCTGTATATACTGGCCACATTGCCTTCCCCTCTGTGTGACTTATGCTACTGATAACTCTGAGGACACGCCCGTTTCAATCAGACCAACAAACTTAAAGAAGCTTCTGATTCACACACAAGAAAAACACGCTCATGCAAAGACAAAATCCAATTCCTGCAGGACAAAAACAAAAGGTGAAGTCCAACAATCCCCTGGATCTCTCCCAAATGAGGGTCCCTCCTTTCAATCACAAAAAATGCAAATAAAGAGACAGGGAACTGGCAACCTCGAGTGTCATGGCAATTCACCCAGCAAAGCAAAACTGAATCTACTCACCTACAAGACAAACACATCCATGCAAGGACAAAAAGTAGACCAAGGGCCAACGCATTTCTCCACCCCAAGCAAGTGTTGCACCAAGGGCAGCTAATGCCAGTGGGAAGGGGGGAGTGGAAGGGGAAGTACTTTGGGCTAAGATGCCCAGGCAGCTTCTGGGGACCACCGACCACTCAAACCCTTCCTGGGGCCATCCAGCCACAGCCATAAGACTCCTGGCTGGCTTGCCAAAATTGATAGTGAACCTCTTAATCTCAAGTTTGTGTGCCCAATGTGCAGTAAGCCAAACACTGAGACATTGATGCTTGGAGATGGAGAAAGGTTTATTTGAATTGGCTAGGATGAGAAGGTGGGAGCATGGGTTCACCCAAATCTGCCTTCACAGGAGAAGAAAGCAGGTTTTATAGAGTTAAGGGGCTCAGCAGGAGGAGCTTAGGAGAAACAAAAGGGTCACTCCCAATAAGTCCCTGGGCAATCTGACTTCCGGGCTTCAACGGCTGCTGGGGGCCGGCCATCCAGTGATCACAACTTCCCCATAGGCATTCTTTTTTTTTTTTCAGTAAAATGAACTCACAAATCCTTGAGACCCCTGAGTCACTCTTCAAGTTAAACAAGAAAACAGCAAATTGTCAAGATCCATCCACATCTGTGTTGGGAACAAAGTCAAAAGGCAATCATGTTCTTATTGAATATCTACAGTAACCCTCAGGTACCCAGCTTCATCTCCAGTAAGGACGGTAGGAGATTTGGTGCTTGGTTTTGGGGCAAAGAAAGAATTGTTGCTTCTAGCTCTTTTTTTTTCCTCCTTCATTCCTGAAAGCTATTTTGAAAGAATTGACTCACGGCCTCCATTATTATGCTTAGCGGTTGCCCCGACCAACCAACCACACTATTCTGAATTTGTTTTTTTTTAATATCAGAGAGAAAAATTTTCCACTAGAGAAGGTATTAAGCGTTTCCTGTGCTTTGGGGCTTCCTGGTTCAGGGCAGTGTGCCTCTGAAAAGTTTGTACAAAATGTTCAACAATAGCTTTCGGATGCTCTCCTTCCTTCTGAGTGCACAATTCAACCTTAGACCAATGCCCTCTAGGGGGAAAGGCCTCCAGGCTCGCTCCTGTTAACCCTTGAATATCAGCCTCCAGTTGAGCCATTCCCTTGGCAGGAGGGCCTGGGAGAGGTTCCAGCCTCTGTTTCCTCTGTGAGAGTGTTTCCTTCAGGGGATTTTCTGACCTGTCTGATAACTGCAGTACAATTGTGGCTTGGAAGCATGCCCCTTAAAGCCAATCTATGTCCCTGTGGGTGGTATTGTGATGAGCCGCTAATCTTTCTAATTCCTCTCTGAATTTGGTGGGTCTTCTGAAAGTGAAGATAAGAGGGCTTTATAGTTTAAAAGATAGGTTGCTGTCCAGGGCACATGAATTCTTTGCAGTGGAGGTCCAGGATATATTTGCAAGAGACATTGCATAGGAATGCCTAAAGTTGGCAGAGCCTATCTACTGAACCGTGGAAGGTAGGAGGAGTTATAAGGGACTGCAAAACGAGCCTTGGGTGCTTCTGATATATTCATTTCCTGATTTTCAACATTTACACAAGCAACCTGTATGTCTCTGGCTTGGAGGCCAAGCCAGAATGCCCTCTGTAGGTCTTGTAAAGAGAAGGAAGTTAAAATAGACAGCTGGAGGTGTAAGGGGGTTTCTCGTGAAGCTGGGGGATTTTTAGAATTTAAGAGATTTGGCTGAGGATGTGGAGCTGGGTTTTGAACTGGGTTTGAGGAAATAGGGGTGGTTTAGACCAGGGGCCCAGAGATCCAAAAGATCTTCTGCAGGGTCAAGAACAGGAGATGGGGATAAGGTGGAGTATACGAAAGAGGAGAAAGGGGATTTACATCAGATTTGATTTTTAATTTTTGTTCTAAGTCTGACTTCTGTTCTTTCATCTTATTGAGGGATTCCCTAAGGCTAGCCATTATACTTTTTCGTGTTCTCCTTTCAATTTGATGTTCCCATAAGTACCAATAAGGCAGCTGCCTGGGAAGAAAGCTCTCTAAAAAATTTTTCTAATACAGAAGTTTTTCCCATTTAAAAGATCCATCATCTGGCCATTGACAAGTAGGATCCCCATTAGTACATTTCTTCCAATAGTGACTCAATCCAATAAGTCTTTTTATGGAAAGACCCAGAGAGAACTTTCCAGTTAGAATAAATCGTTACCACGGATGCAAGGGGCTCCCTGGAGAGGGTACAGATCATGTAGCTCCCATGATCCAAAAGTTTACCCCCAAAAGTAGTCTCAGAAAGCAAAGGCCTTCATTGCATAGGCGATAAGAATGGTGTAGCAAAAACAGTGTCTCTGGTCTCCCACAGGAAGGTGGGACGCCTCCAGTCACCAGGCAGACGCTACTGGAATGGAACTTTTCCAGCACTAACAAGCAACAAGGGTTGAGAGGACAAAGACTCCTTACGGACTGGGACTCTTTATGACAAATTCCCCCTGAGAGCTGGCACTGCCAGACAAAAAGAGTGTTGCTTGTGACTTTGTGTCTTGGAATCCCAGTCTATGAGACCGGCCACCAGATGCACCCTGGTAAATGCATCTTCCCTATGGCGGAGCCCACACTGAATACTCCCACCGGTCACAAAGCCAACCTCTCAGGACACAGAACAAGACAAAGGGAAAACCTCCTCTGGTTTTTGTGCAAAGGACCCAAAGCAAAGTTTGTCTTAACAGATGCTGGTCTGGTGAGAACTATTAACTCATCTGTCTATGAGGCTGGCTTGAACAGCAGCAGACTTAGAAAGGGCCTCTGCCTGCATTTTGCCCTTTGGTCTGTCCTCCTTATGACAAATGACACAGCAGACAGGGACAAAGAAAACCAATGACCATCTCTGAGAGGAAAGGATCCATAACAACCGAGAGTTGTCATCTGCCAAATACCGGAGTCACTAGGCTGAAGAAACAAGTTCCACAAGTATTTTCTCCTGCTAACTTAAATTTAGAGAAAAAAAGGACTCTCTCCACTTAATTCTACCAGACCCTGCAGGCAGAGATTCCGGAAGGCTGACGTGGTAAGAAATCTTACCTTCTGCCAGCTTTTGTCACAGGGTCCAGAACCTCTTAGCTGCCGAAGCCTTGGGTTGAGCAGAGTCCAGCCAGAATCCTGCTGGCCATGCCAACTGTTGAGGAGGGGGACATTCTCCCCTCACCCATCTTGAGTTCTTTTAGCTGATCTAATAATTAAATTGACACAAGACAGATTAACAAAACAAATTTAATTTGTACATACGGAAGAGTTGTAGAAATGAGACCTGAAGAAATGACCCCAGCGAGTGGCTTTTTTATATTTTAGACAAAGGAACAATAAATTTGTGAGTAATTGACAGGACAAAGAAACTTAGGCTTGGGTGCTTAATTAGTGAGAAATTGAAGCAGAGTTGGGCTTGGGGTAGTAAATTAGTAAAGAAGTTATAAGGTTTGTTTATAGGGGCTTCTCAGCTCTGAATTCCCCATCTCTGGTGATAAGAATGCCTCTCTACCTCCAGTGCACCTTCACATGGGAGATTTATTTCCTTTCAGGGGAACAGTGACGGTCAAAGTGCCCTTCTCGCATTGGTTGCTATTCAAGTAACCTTAATTCAAAATAATCAATATGCCATTGTGAGATATTTTGGGGGCAGCATGCCCTGGTCCCCATCATCCCTAACTAGTTGACTCTGGGCTAATCAAAAGGGAGAGTATCCTGGTGGGCCTGACCTAATCAGGTAAACTCTTTTGTCAAATAAAAATGGCAAGTAATAGGATATATTGGAATATATGAGGAAGCCATTTTGGTGTAAACCTAATTCAGCCTGACCTTGCCTTTCCAAAAGGGCCTGACCGAGGCCGTTGAGCATGCATTGTATATCTGCTTTAGAGATTCCCTATGGCAAGAGCAAAAGGCCTTTGAGATAAAGGTGCAACTTCCTTCCTCCTCCCAACGTTGGCGGCTCCTTAAGGATTAAGCATCTTTCCTTAGGCTAGAAACTGATTGCTGCGCTCACCTGTGACCGCCCAGCTCGAGACAATAGACTTGCCTCCTGCTACGCCCACCAAGATAGCAGAACCACTACCTGCTGTGTCCATCAAGCGCTGTGCCGACAGGGCAATCTTGTGACTATTGTGGGAGGGACATTTCAATCATATGTAAAGCACCCTCTTTGGGAGTATATAACCATTCTGTACACCTCATTTCTTTGGTGCCTTTTCTTCCTTTGGGAAGAAAGGCCCCGGGCCATGGTCCTCAGATTTCAGCTCAGAATAAACTCACCCAAATTTTCATTTACAGATTGGTTATGGATTATTTTCGTCGACACTTTAAATGAGGGTTTAGAGGTCAAAGACAGAAGAAGTCAGAGAGGTTCAAAGCAGCAGACACCCTCTCCTATTGACCTTGAAGAAACAAATTGCCATGTTTGGAGAGGGTCACATGGCAGGGAACTGTGGGCAGCCTCTAGGCACCAAGGGTCTCAGCGCCACAGCTGTAAGGACTGAATTCTGCCAACAAATTCTGCCAACAACTGGTGAGCTTAGAAGAGGACCCAGACCCTCACGTGAGATAGCAGCCCTGGCCACTGACACTTGGATTCCAGTTTTGTGAGACTCTAAGCTGAGAAGCGCAAGTGGGCCCACAGGAACTGTGAAATAATAAATGGGCATTGTTTTAAACTGCTAATTGTGGTACATGGTGATAGAAAACTAATACAGATTTTACCTACTTTAAGACACGCCATTGACTATAAGATATACCACTGACTTCATCACATTTTTGGAAACAATAAGAACTACAGCATTAAACGTTCACATCAATTATAAGGAATAAATTGAAAGACATTCTTATTTTTAAAATCCCAATAAAATGAAAAATATGTACCTTGGTGTTAAAGAAATAGGTCAGTTTTATTACACTTGTGAAGCACCTAGAAATTTTCCAAGCCTTTTCACAAATGATTTCATTTAGTTCTCCTAACAACTCTGTGATGGTTGAGAGGGCGGGTATTGTGATGAGAAAGCTGAGGTGTAGAGAAGTTAAATGACTTGCTCAAGGTCACAACGCTAGACAGAGCCAAGACCAGAATGCAGGCTTGTTCTTTCTGCTATACCAGGACCAGACCATCAGACTTCATTTTGCCAACATCTAACCGCCCCCTACAAGAAGAACCTGTGCCGCCAACAATCCTGCTCAAGGAAGATCCACAGAGGCCATATTCTTTTGCAACTGAGCCTGCCATTTCTGACTAAAGCTGACTTAGTCAGCTTTAGAATTAGAAGTGTGTACCAAAAAAATAAATAATAATAATAAAAAAAGAAATGTGTGCTAGACCCAGGGCAGCTGGCCCGTAGTCTGAGCAACTACTTATGATGTGGGCTAACTCAAAAAGATGAGCTGGGATCATGAGATTCTCTCCGTTGGGAATTAGGAAACATTAATTTAGTATTAGAGCAGGAAGGTTATGTGAGTCATGGGTAAAGAGAGGCTATGTGGGGGCAGACACCATGTGTAATGAGAGGATGTCATCCAGTGGTATGAGGAAAATGGAGCAATGGAGAAAGCAGAGGTGCTGTATAGGAGAGACCAGGAAGTCCCCAAGAAGATCATCCCTGGAGCTGTTTCTGTTCCAGACATGCCCCGGTTCCAATTCTAGCCCTTCTGTGTCCTTAAAATCCCCTCCCCAACTTTTCTGAGAAACTCAGATGAGTCTCTGGTCATTGAAACTATATCCTTTTTAAAGGCATGATCCATGTGATCCAGTTCTGAAGCAGAGTTATGGTCAAAGAAACATGGTTCATGCAAAAAAAGTAAAGTCAAAACAACTTGTGAAGCAAAAAATCAAAGCTTGAACATTTTTCTCCCCTAATATCCGCTGTCTTCACATTCCACAGCTGCACTTGTCATTAATAATCCACCACGAACGACTCCCTGGCCCTCCCTCCCATGTGCATCTTCTAGTCTTCCTCCCTTCTCCATTGTCTTATAACTGCCCATCACAAAAGCCCAAGAGCTGGTCTAGGAAGACAAGGTCTTCCTCATAGGGTGCAGGAAGATAAGAACCTAAGTAGTCCTGGTCAGAATCCTCCTTAATGAGCTGAGGGTTGGAAACACATGAGGATACCCACATTTCGATCATTATTTACCATGTCATCATAGAGCCAAGAAAAAAACAAACATAACTAGAAAAAAATGACTAAAACAATCAAATTTTGGAACCATCACTGTAAGTATATGCCATGAATATTAGGAACTGTGTTTACGTGTTGCACCTAGACTTATTCTGAAGTTTCTGGGGGCAGGGCCTGTCAAATGATCTGGTGAGATGAAGCAGATGGACTGAATGATCTTGTCGTGTGGACTAGAAAAGCTGGCAAATGTGCAGCAGGGTCAGGGTGGGTGGGAGGAGATGTGGCTGAGTGGGAGTGCCTGCTTTGTCTTGGGAGGCTCAGCCAGACGCAAGAGACAGTTCAGAGAATCAAGGGAGGAGACAAGAGAGTGAGCCGTTGGGAAGGCAGGATGCAGCTGCCAGGCTAAAGACTTATTTCGCTAGGCTGGGGCCCAGCCCCTCTCTCCAGCCAGTCCTGCAGTGCCAGCTGTGGGATTCTGCAGGGAAGTTCAGATGCAGGGAAGGGAGCCTGAAAGGGCACTTTGACTTCACCCAGCTCCAGAGAATTCTCAAAAGGACAAGGGCCAAAGGAGGCTGCAGAGGATGACATGCTTAGAGTCCAGGTCATTCCATGTCTGCAACTCCCTTCCAGGCTGGATGGCAGGGACTTTTCCTCAACAAAGGGAGGGAATCGTGGGAACAATACCCAAGAATCTGCAAAAGCCTTGACAAAGCCCCAACTAACAAAACAGAGTCACAGCTCACTCAGCCAAGGCTGCTTAGTCCAGCAATCTCATCTGTACTGAGTGCAGCTAAGAATCAGGACACATTCGAAATCACAGCAGAGTTGCCAAAACAGATTTCACGGTGTCTACCCACTATTGCTCACTAAACCAGTATTCAAGGCAGTAGCTGTCATTTATGGTAGCTAGTCTATGTCAGGCATTTCTTCCTCACATCCACCCTGTGAAGTAGGTATTATTATGCTCATTTTACAGATGAGGAAACAAAGCTGTGGGAAGACTAAATGACTTATCCAAACTCACCTAACTATCAAATCTAGAGCCAGGATTTGAACCCGGGATCTCTGACTCTCAACCTGAGTCTCTTGTAAGCATTGGTGGTTGGGTTCAGAGTTCTCTACTATTAAGATTTGACTACTGGGCAAAGGCCTCACTTTGATTTTAAACAGTAAATCTTACCCATGTTAAAGTCCTATGGCTCTGTGGCCTTGACCTTATATCTTAGGGAAGCTGGATACCCACCTCCTGCTTCCCTTGTCCAGTGGCCAAGATGGGCAAGCTGTGAACTCAGCTCCATTGACCATGATCCCTCCAAATCTTCAATTCTCTGAATACTGACCCCCACCCAATCCAGGCTAGATCTCCTACTCTTTGATTTTTAACCCAATTTTCAGCCCTACTCCTCTTTTAGAATAAACCAGCAAATCTCAGTTTCCCCCACTTACCCTTGGGTACACACTAACTTGGCTATGAACACACCCCAATGGCTGCCTTTGGAAGACACGCCCTGGTCCAGCTCTGGCACCTGTGCATTAAGCCCTGGTGTTGCTCATTGTCCATCACCCCACTGTACCTCCTCAATAGAGAGTGCAGTCAGAACATGCTACACAATCTTTTGGTGGCCTAGCCTTTCGTTCCCACCAAGCTCTGACCTTGGGCTGTCCCTACAACTCTGGTTTGATCAGGAATTTCCTGCTGTTGACTAGGTTCCTGCTTCCAGCCAACATTCCCCCCTCCACCTCCTATTTTTGCACAGATTTAATCGTAGCCACCACACTCTCGTGTTGGGTACCTGACCTTGACTTGAGGTGCTACAAAAGGAAAGTGCCTCAGGCTCTCATTCAGAGTCTATTTTTTCTTTATTTTTTAAACTTTGATTTTTTATTGAAGTATAACATGCATACAGAAAGTGCATAAATCGTAAGTGTTCAATGAATCATCACAAAGTGAATATGCCTCTGTATATACCTCTCAGGTCAGGAAATAGAGTATCCGTGATACCCCAGAAAATCTGTGCTCCTTCCTAATCGTCATCTTTGTCCTCCTCCCCAAAGATAGACTTTATCCTGATTTATAACACCTAGGTTAGTGTCTGCCTGTTTTTGAATTATATGTGAATGGAAACACACAGTTTGTATTCTTTTGGGTCTGGTTTCTTTTACTTGTATTCCATTGCATGAATATGCCTCAGTCAACTCATTGATTTAAACGTATTTGACATATTCCAATACATTGAGGTTATTATAGTGATTGATACTTAACTGTCCCAGCTTTGGTTCGTGGGAGCTTATTCAGGTTGGCTCTTGAGTCTTTTTGACATGACTCCAGCAGTGTTTGATAGCTTCCTTGCTTTTATGTGATAAGATTTTCCATCTCTTGCTCATCTTGTACATTTGCAGACTCAGATGTGGAATCAGCCGTTTCTCCAAGGAGCCCTGGTTCCTTTTAGTGAGCATTGGTGTTTAGAGATCAAAATTTTCGTGAAAAAGGTGCTCATGGCTACTGTGTTGGTCATTATTTCTGTTTTTCCCCCCAACAAACAGAACTAGGAAATTTGCATTTTTAAAAAATATAGATATACCTTGAGTTTACTTTCAACTCAAATTTAAGATTACAGGGTTTTTACTTAACTTCATTGATCTTAAAATTCTCTCTTTCCAACTACACCAAAAGTCTCTGTTCTCAGTGACACCACATTCTTCATTCTGTTTGTCCTATATCAGAGAGGAAACAGTCTCAGAATATCAACTCAAATGCTACGACCAACAATATGGTCACTACAGGCAGTTAAAACATTTTTTTTGGTAGTTCTTTTCATCCTTAGAATATATCCCACTACTGATATATAGTCAAATCAATGAGTTTTAAAGAAATAGTTCCTCTCAGTGTGATTATGTCCCCAACTAGATACACAATTAGGTTCATTTATTTCATTTCACTTTTGATGTTTATGAATTGTTTTTTAAATTTAGTTTTATGTACAATGAAATTTTAACATTTCACTTTAGAATAATATAAAACATTTGCATGGTTCCAAGGCAAATGTGCAAAACCTCTGTGTCACTTATTTTAGACTTGGTTTTTTCTAACCACCTTGGTGCTCTTAACAGCTTCCGTCTACCCATCAATGTGGTCACAGACGTCTTGTAAAAGACCTCTTTAGCTACTCACACTTCAGTGCTTCTCTTATGCTCTCCAGCTGCTTTCCCCCTACATCTGTTTCAAATATTCTTCTTATAGTGGTACAGGAGAAGGAGGAGTGACAATGACAGGAATAGTAATCATAATAGCAAAACCTTAATGAAATGCTTCCTATTTGCTGGCTAACATGCTAAATTTTTTCTTGGATTAATCTATTTTATCTTCCTATTTATTTTATGAGCCAGACACTATTATTATCTCTATTATACAGAGAAGAAAACTGGGGGTTGGGACAGTTAAGGAACTTGCCCCAGGAAAGAGAGGTAGTAAGTGGCACTATCAGGATGGAGCCCAGGCCTCCAAGGACTTCATTTTTCTCTTAGAAAAGTCCTGATTTTTTATTTCTCAAATTATAAAGACAATATATTAAAGTTGACATGCTTTTTGTAACCAATAAAACAAAACTGAGATATATAAACAAAAAACTATCTGCTGCTTCATCTTTCATTCCAGCCCCCTGAGGGAACTAGTGTTAATGGTCTGGTACATGTCTTTCCATATTTCTCTCTTTGTTCATTCATCTAAAATCATAGACACATAGAGACAGAGTTTTTAGTTTGTTTACTCACTGTGAATGAAATAGAAGGGTATCACAGTATTTTTCTGGACGATTATTTATCTATTATCATACCTACAAATATAGATGTAAGCTTTCCCATCTTCCATAAAAACACATAGAGAATATTGAACAATTGAGGTCAAATCAAGCATGGAGAATTCTTTTTAGCTAGATTTTACTTTTTCTTTTCATATCTGCATCTTTTTTACGTCTGCATCACCACCCCCTCCCACACATACGTGCAGAAAATTCAGATAAACAACCAATGTGCTTCCTTTCATACTGTTCTCTGTTTTCAAATAGATCATTTATAAATCTGTAAAAAATACACATACACACGTAGGTTTTGTCATTGTCTAGTTTATAGAAATGAGATGAATTATGAACATTTCTTTACCTATATGGCTTTTCTCAGGAATATCTCATAGAAATCCCCCCAAGTCAACTGATATGGCTCCTACTTATTCCTTTAGGAGGGCTGCACAATATGGTGTAGCAGTGCCAAAATTTATTCAACCATTTCCATAGCGATGGGCCCATTTGTTTCTATTTTTGCCACTATAAACCACCAGCTGCAATAAACTGCTACATTTAATATTATCGTACATATGAGCTTATATATTTGTGCTTCTCCAAGTTGAAATTAATTTCTATATAAAAAGATCTAAAAACTTCAGTGATCCAAGAAAGGTTATGCAATCTGGCATCACTGTCATGAGAACATAAATTATGTGAAAAACTCCATTATAACAAACATGTCTAGTGCTTTTGCTGAAATGAAGACAAGAAAAATAAATGATATAGACTAGATATACAATAATTTATGAACTGTGCATATATCTTTACTTTATTATTTATCTCAGCGTCATCAGCCTCTCAACAGAATACCTAAACATTTTCAATATTGACTATGCTTGGACTTCTTTGATATTTTGCCTACTTTTAGTCACACAAAATACACAAGTTTTCATGTATCTTCTGACTTTTCGTTATAAAGGTGTATTTGTCAAGGTAGGAGGGGAGAACGTTTTATCTAACAGTTTGTTAGTTAGCTTGTTTTGTAACTTTAGTTGTTTAGACATACGGTAAGTGGGCCTCAACTTGTTCTCTTGCCCGGACCCTGCAAATGTTCATGAAGCACCAGTTCACTTTGGGCCCCAGACTATGCTCATCTATTAATTTGTTCCTTCTTCATTCATTCAACACACATTTGCTTCACATTTTCTGTGAGCCAGGCATTGCACTAATTTCATCCATTCAACAAACAAATATTAGAGTGTCGAGGACTAGATGCTCAATTGGTACTAAAGATACTCAGATTAATACGATCCATTTGTAAATGGAAAGAGTTCAGTGCAGTAGGGGAGATAGAAAAATAGGGGAATAATTTCAGCATCATGGTAAGTGTTTGATGAAGGGCACAGAAGGTGCAATGAGCACACAGGGGAAAGAATACCTCAGTCTGGAGAGGTTGGGGGCATCATTATAGAGGAGGAAGTGACATTTTGGGTAGGATTTAATGGGTGAATTCAGCTGAGTGTTGGCACTGGGTCCAAAATAAATATACATTATGTAAATATAATACATAGTTATATTTATTTATAATACACTACTTATATACAACATATGTTTGTACCATAATTTATAATACAAAATTATGATCTAATACTATATAATAAGTAAATATATTTAAACATATAATATGTTATATAATATATAATAAATATATGTTATATATTTTATGTAAATTTTGAACCATAGAAAAAAATAGAAGTAGAAAATAAAGCCTAACATGGGGAAGCATTTCCTCTTAGAGTCTTATCACTCTATCAGATGTTGACGAGACCTGTGGAGAAAGGCAGGGATTTGTAGGAGTGAAGGAAGGATAAGGCCAAAGAAATCAACAGCTTGAAGAAACGGATATGACTTGTGGGATTTCAGGCCTGTTGACTGGCTGTGATAGGAGCTCACATCTTGGGCAAGAAGCAAAGGTTCTCTTCACACTAACAAAATGCAGATGAGGACCAAGCAATTAGCTGGTGCACTTGGCCTTACTTGCTTGTTCCAGCCAATTGAGATGATTCACCCCAAAGCAAATCTCAGTGCAGGTTGGTGAGACCACTGGCATGTTATCGCATGAGAATCCTGCCTTGCCAGCGGAGGCCTTCCAAGGCTCCCTCCTACCACCTGGACTCTTCCCAGATGTTGCCAGCACACACACGAAAGAGCATGTGCCTGCGGGTGTTTTTCTGACCCTGCTACCTCAATCCAGAACATTCTCTGAAGCTGTTATTGCCCACACCACCCAACTCTCTCACACCCCCACTGTTCAGTGATCTCACCTCCCCAAGATGGCAGCCAAGATTACTAGGAAAACTCCTGCTCTGGTAGTGCTCGAATAACAAAGGCAGAAGCTGAGAGAAGCAGAGAAGCTTCTGATTGGTCCTCCTAACTAGAAGTGGGATTCCAGCTCCCATCCTGGCAAGAATTATACTTCCCCACCCAAGTAGTCAGAATGAAGCAAATTTTGAAAATCATAACCGACTGAACCCCCTTTGTAACCACAGGCCCTCTAGGACCGGTTTAACTGACACCTCTTATCAACAGAGCAATAAAGAGCGATTTTTCAGGAACTGAGAAATGACCCCTGGTCCAGTTCAGGTTGGTTGAGACCAACAACCCATCAACTGGGCCTGCACAAATGCCCCATAAGTGACCTTTTTGATGTCAAGGGGCTGAAAGCTCCACCCTCGGATCATACAAACACCACCATTTTGTGAACACATGTCCCATGAAGAGCCACAAAGCTGGACTACAATTGCACACATCATCAATTGCCTCACTTCTCCTTACCTCCAACCATCTATCTCCTCAGCTGATGGCCCTGTCCTTCATCCCATAAATTTTGCCCCAAGCCCTGGATCAGGGAGACATGTCTGACAGCTGATGCCTCCTGCCTTCCTGAAGATCCATCTTGCAATAAAGTCTTTCTTCCCCCAAGGCCAGTATGCCATGGTGTTGGCCTCTACGTGCATCATGTGGTGAGCCCTTGCTCAGTAACACCTTCGTCAACCCAGAAGTTTTCAGCTTTGAGTAAAATGATAGAAAACAATTTCAAACGGATGTAGTGGGGAATTCAAATTGAATCGAGATGAGAACCCAAATAGAAAGTCTAAGCCAATAATTGGGTTTTCCTCAATTGCAATTGTGGCTTTAATATTTTTCCTCTGTCTGCATGGATGGACAGGGAGAATGTTGCTCAATCTACAAACAAAAGAAATCAAGGATGGGTGATCAGGAGGCTAAGGGCAGCTGCTCCAATAAAAATTCATAATCTCTGGCTCGGTTCCCAGACCTGAACCCACTCTCAAACTCAGAACACATTGCCTGAGGGAGAGCCTAAGTCCCCAGAGGAAGATCCTGCAACACTGTGGCGAATATAGATGGCAATGATTTCCCTAGTCCTTTCCCAAAGAGACCTACTGTGATTTACTCAGGTAATCCTACCCTGGGGAAAGGCAAATACCCAGATATTTCAAGGACTGTTGGACGGGGTCCAAGTTATCACTGGTATCTGAGATCTGAAGCATCAAGACCTCCCTCTGCAGATGAGGGACTTATGGAGATAAGTTAATAAATTGAGCGGCTCACTGTGGGTCTATGGAAAAACCTAGTGGTCATTTCTTCAGTCCCCAATGTGTAATTTTGATAGAAATACTTGACAGTTCACTGAGCACCCGCATTGGTTCCATGGTTTGTGGGGTAAGAGCTATTGTCGTGGGAAAGATCAAGTGGAAGCTTTTGAAATTGCCATCACTGTCAATCCAAAATAATATTGTATCCTTGGGAGGACAACAGAGATTAGTTAAAGACCTAAAGGCTGAGAAGTAGTAATTCCTACCACGGCTCCTCCAAAATCTAGATGCATCCTGGAGGATGACAGTGAACTCCTGCAAAGTGGTAGCCTCCATTGTAACTGCTGTGTCAGTAGAAGCATCTTAATTAGATTAGACTAACTTGTTCTCGGGCACACAGCGTGCTCTCATTGATCTGGTGAATGTGTTCTTTTTGATCCACATTAGAAAGGAGAATGAGAAGCAGTTTGCCTTCCCTTGAAATGAACACCAGTATATGTTTACAGTCTTACCTCATAGAGAAGAATGACACATTATGCCAAATGAACATCAGGACCTAGCTAAAATATACCAAAGTGACCTGGAATGTCTAGACATTTCAAAGTACATCACGTTGGTTCACAGTACTGATGACATCATGTTAATCAGATCAGATGAAGAGGAAGTGGCAAATATGTGGGAGGTCTTGGTAAATCAAATGTGCACAAGAGGGTAGGAAATAAGTCTTGTGAAGATTTAGGGGCCCACCACATCTGTGAAGTTTGAAGGCGAGTAGACAAATGCAACGGTCACAGTCCAAGAACAGTGGGGTGCCAGGGGCTCAGATCACTTAGAGGGTCTGGTCACACTACTAGGAAAGCCATTTAGATCAGCAGAGATGTCAGCTGAGGAGGAGGGTAATCCAGGATGGATACTGGAGGAGGAGAACAGGAGGATTGTAGCTACCTTGGGACAGGCTACAGTGGCAGGGGCTGGAGTTCACCCCGTTTGCTTTTCCTTTATGTAAAGTAAAAGAATCGAAGTGGCACAGAGGCGGGTTGTAGGGGACCCTGAGGTGCACCATCCGGATTCTCCCCTTCGGGACTGAAGCACCATTCCACCAGCTGAGGGAAGTGTTGATAACTGACAGCTCAGCTGGCTCCCTATTCCCCAACCCCATAGCCACAGTTGTCCTTAGCTGAAGAGAGTTCCTCCCCTGGGGTCATGGCTCCTTCCCTGAGCAGCCTGCACACAATGACTGGTTAACACCTGGCTATAACTGCCTGGCCCCTTTGCCCTAATTGAGAACAACTCTTTAGTGCCATCCCATGCAGTCTCCATGGACAGGCTGATGCCTTTCTTGTGACTGGATCACAGCACAACTTCTCCCTTTGCCCATTTCTGCTCCCTTCAGTCTCCCACAAGTATTGATCCCCAGTGCATCCCACATGCAACTCTCCATCTCAAGGTCTGCTTCCCATGGAACCCAACCTCCAACACACAGTAACCTTGCATGTTGATTTTTTTTAAGAAGAGAAATATTTTACAATATCTGAAACTTCAGCTTTTTTGAAACCCTCAAAATTGGGGGCCGGCCCCATGGCCAAGTGCTTGAGTTTGCACGCTCCACTTTGGCGGCCCAGGGTTTCGCTGGTTGGGATTCTGGGTGCAGACCTAGCCCTGCTCATCAAGCCATGGTGAGGTGGCGTCCCACATAACAGAACTAGAAGGACCTGCAACTAGAATATATAACTATGTACGGTGGCGGGGGAGGGGGAGCTTTGGGGAGGAAAAGAAGGAAAAAAAATGATTTGCAACAGATGTTAGCTCAGGACCAATCTTTAAAAAATAAATGAATAAAAACCCAAAGAATCAAATATGAAAGAAGAGCCTTTAATGCCATCATGTGGTAACACAACATACCATTATTAGCACATAAAGAATAAAGGAAAACCAGGGGGAGGTGTGGGGTACAGGGAGTTATATCATGCCAGGATGTTGCCAGACAGGGGAGAAATTTCTGTTAAGAAAACAGGGAAGGGAATTCATGACTGATATGATCCTGGAATCATAAAAGTGCTTCCTAGGAAGATCACAGCAACATGGGCTTTATGTAGATAACAGCCGGTTACTATGTGCTGGCCCTGAGCAAGAGTCTTTCCCATATTATCTCACGTAATCTTTGCAACTCTCCTTGGAGCTGGGTAAGAAGATGGTCACTCACTTTACAGAGGAGGAAACTGAGACTTACTGAAATTAAGCCTTTTGTCCAAGACCACACAATCAATCACTGGTGGAGCTGGGTTTTGAACCCAACACATCTGATTTTGGAGCCTGAGGGCTTCAAGAGGCTCTCCTGCCTCTCTATAGAAAAACACCAGCACACCCGGACTCTAAGCATTGCATCGTCTAACTCCTTTCCTAGCAAAACTCTTCTCCCCAAATCACTTACACCTTGAGAACGCACACCTTGTTTTTATTAGACACTACTAATGGGGAAAACCAATTCACGTTACAGACATTTCCTTTGTGCTCACATTTACTGGAACGTGTCAATTCTGTGTGACAAAGGATATTTCCATGAATCTGGTTCAACTGCTCAAACTCTGGCTTGATAAAGAGGTGACAACCACGTTGGGTGTTAATATTACTCCACTCAATAGGTCTCCTTCTGGTGAAGATCTGGTGCTCAGGAGCTACTGGCTTACAATTGACATTTTAAAGAAAATGTTTTATTGCATTTTTTAAAAAGTTTGTAGCAATTTACACTCTCATCAGAAGTATGTGTTTATGGGGATTGTAATTAATGAAGGAAAAACATATAGACACAGGGAATAGCAACGCCCAGGGCCTTATGAGATTTGTCATTTTCTATTACTTTCTAAGCCAAAATTTTCTACCAAATTATTTACCCTCTGAAAACATACTCTTTTTTTGAAAAATTTATTTATTTATTTATTTTGAGGACGATTAGCCTTGAGCTAACGTCTGCTGCCAATCCTCCTCTTTTTTTTTTTTTTTTTTTTGCTGAGGAAGACTGGCCCTGAGCTAACATCCATGCCCATCTTCCTCTACTTTATATGTGGGACGCCTGCCACAGCACAACATGACAAGCAGTGAATAAGTTCACACCTGGGATCCGAACTGGCGAACCCTGGGCCACCAAAGCAGAACATGTGAACTTAACCGCTGTGCCACTGGGCCAGCCTCAAAAACATACCCTTTATTTTTTATAATGGAAGCTAATGAAAAAATGTACTCTGCACAAACATATGTGGAATATATAAATTTTGTAGGATAAATGATATTTCTATAAATGTGAACTTATAAAATTTATATGTAATTTACATATAAATATATAAACACGATCTGTGATATATATATATAGTTTATTTAACATTTATTGAGTTTTTACTGTGTGCTAAGGCACTATTCTAAAGTGTGCTAACTCGTTTAATTCTGATGACAACCCTCTGAGATGAGAATTTATTACATTTTACAGATGAGAAAAATATGAGGAAACTGAGGCGCAGCAAAATTAATGAACAGGACCAAGAGCTTATAGACAAGTAGACAATGACTGGAAGCGTTGCCTTTCAACCAGGCATTCTGACTG
The DNA here is from genome assembly GCF_041296235.1 of Equus asinus. NCBI lineage: Eukaryota > Metazoa > Chordata > Mammalia > Perissodactyla > Equidae > Equus > Equus asinus. The sequence continues at coordinate 69,488,643 of NC_091801.1, read as the reverse complement.
CAGAGGTCTCTATTCTTTGGGTGAAAAGTTAATCAACCAAAGGCATCCTCCTCCTAGCTCTTCTTCCCCTCATGACCTTAACTTTTGCTTCCAAACCAAAGGGATTTATTAGTGTATGTTACAGGGTGAACCCCCAGGGACTTTGACCTTGTCTATCCATAGCCCCAGGAAATTATTTTATCAACAATAGTGAAATAAACCCACAAGCAGGTGTTCAGTCAAATCTAAGTGTCTGGGGGGGATTTGAGATATTTTCAGCAAATCATATATTTACAGGTGTCAGGCAGGTGACCTAAGTGAGTGGAGCAGCTGGGTGGAGACTGTGGCAAACTGGGGTGTTCATATCCATCTAAAGGGGGCAGCTGCTCTTCAACTCCAACCTAGAATTGGCAGTAGGAAAATGGGTCCAGGTAGACAGACCATCCCAGTTTTTCAAGAGAATCCAGAAATGTAGATAAAATCTCCTGATTTCTAATCATTAGTGAATTTTGCTTTAAATGGTGATATTTTGCAAACAAAACAGAATCCATCTATAAGCCGGCTATGGTTCATGGGCCGCCGTTTTGTAACTTCTGACCTGAATGAAAATCAAGAGAGTGGTCTCCCAAGTGCTATGAATTGAGGAGCACTGGGAAAGTGACCTCATTCTCCTAAAATCTCCCCCATTGTGGCCTGAATTTCCACTATTATTAATTTATCCTCTAAACTGAGTTCTCTGTGTTCATCAAAGAAAAATATGGCAGAGAAAGATAACCTGTTAAAATCCATCGCCATACTGTGAAAAAAGTGATCAGATACATCAAGGCTGCCGGCTTGAAGGAGACATGGTCCATTGAAAAAATTATCAGAATAGCTTGGACTGAGGAGCCAAATTGAACCAGATTCTGCCTCTGGCTGTGGTGCCTTGGCAAAGACCTCTCCTGGGCCCACCTAGTCCTCAGACCTCCCTCCTTCACTCCACCTCACTCCATCCCTTTTTTGTGAGAGATTATTTTCTGAATTAAGATTTTTTTTGGTTCCAAGTGACAAAAGCAACTTACAGTGGCCTAAGTAAGAGAGAGAGAGAGAAGGAGAAGGAGCTAGAAAGAATGTATTGGTTCCAGAAACTGGAAACTGATCTCTGGGTAATCCAGGAGAGATATGGCTGGGTCCAGAACTCCAACAATATCTCTTTCCATCTCCCAGCTCTGTCTTCCTCTGTGTTGGCTTCATTGTTTGGCAGGGTCCCCCAATGAGGTGGGCAAGGTGGCCAGCAGCAGCTCCAGGGTACCTGGTACCCACTTAGCAACTCAGCAAAGAGAGCCCCTCTTTCCCAATGGTCCCAACAAAATGACTGGAGCTGACATCCTGGACTTGGGTAATGTATCCATTTCTAAACTGATCACTGTGGTGGGGATGGGAGGTAGAACACTCTGATTGAATAACCCTGGGTTACGTGCCACCTCCCCATATCCCCAGAAGCCAGGATATAGGGCCAATCCCTTCTAAAAATTCATGGACTTAGAGTCTGATGGGTTGGGGAGCTTCAAAATAAAAAATTGAGGGGCTCTTACCATAGGACGTAGAAATGGATATTGAGCAGATAAAATACTGCCCCAGATCTCCAGGAAGGCCTGGACAGTTATCCAGTTTCCTTGCACTTGACTAATAAAGAAGAGCAAATCCAGTGGCAAATGAAGCAACTTAAAAGCTTTTCTTCTCCATGAAGCCGATCTCATTAGCTCAATTCCTGCTCTGAGCTCTGGCCTCTGCCATTGGGCTCCTGTGGGGCCATCAGACTCAGGCTATGATGCTAAATCTGACCTCTCAGGGATGAAGTCCAGCCTTCCACTGGCTGTGCTGCTTCATTTTCTTCCCTCAGATTGCCCCTGTAGTTTTCACTGCTATTGTTACAGGGCAGCCAGCACCCGCGCAAGCACGTGGAGAAAATGGGTCAGAAACACAGCCTCAACCTAATCTTCTCTCCTAGCCATGCCTACTTTCTCAAAAGATTTCTGCGGCTGTGCTTGGCTACAGTATAAGGTCTAGACTTTTAATCATGGCATTTATAAGATCTGTGATTTGGGCTCAACCTATTTACCTTTGGCTTTCCATATAATTCTTTCCGCGTTACTCCAGTCTGATGGCAGTGAACAGTCTTCCATTCTCTCCATAACCCTGAATGCTACCTACCATAGAGGACCTTTGTGCTTTTTTGCTGTCCAATACCCGACATAGCTTCCTTCCCATTAGAATGCCGATCGTGCCAGGGGAATTCTCCATGTCTGTGGTCTTGATGGAAAAGAATGACCAGCTCCCACTAAAGAAGTCAAAGGCACTAGATCCTTCTATTCCTTCCCTGGCTTGACCAGCACCTGATCATGGGACTTTGCTCAGATTGTCATACATTCTGTCCTGGGTCTTTGATTTTGAGACAGTGATAAAAGGATGTTCTCAGCAGCAATGAGGCTGAACCAGCCTATTTCTTCTGCGTGATCTCTGCTGGGGTTCCTACCCTTCACCTTCCATGGCTTCCCTAGTTCTTCCCATTTTCTAAATCTGGTTCTTTCAGCCTCCTTACAATGCAGTGAGCCCCCAATCTCCTTCCCACTATTTCCCCTTTTCTGTTTAAGCTGGCCAGGGAAGCTTTCTGTTCTTGCAGCCAAGGACTCTGACTGACACACCAACCTTTAAGACTCAACTTAGACCTTTCTTCCCACACAAAGCTTTCCTTTAAGCCATCCCCTTTTTGACATTCCCATAAATTCTCTAATAGAAAAACAAATCCTTGGAATCAGCTCTGATTTTGAGTTATTGACTTAGACGTTTGCTCCCCACACCAGACTGGGAGCTCCTTGAGGACAGGGACTGTGTCCTAGGTGGCTTTGTAACATCCAAGCTAGCTCAGTGCCTGGCACATAGTAGGTGCTTAATAATTGTGCACCGAATGAATAAATACGGCTTTAGTTGAATTTAAGCAATTGTGTCTTTCAGGACACTGCACTGCTGAAGATATTTTCTTCCTACTTCTACTTATTTAAGAAGGAACTGAAGACTGAAAGAGAAAGGAAAATTCATTATTATTTTATCTCTCATTTTGACCAACCAGTCATGTTAATTTTATGCTCTTTCACCAGAGTGTTAAGTGCTTTTTCCAGAGAGTTAAGAAGCATATAAAAGATTTCAGTCTCTTTTCCTTTCTCGTGGTCCTGTCAGCCAGGCCATGGAGATAATGACGACAACATCACATTTATGCAGCTTTTACTATCAAACAGGCCCTGGCCCAGCTGCTTCACATGCAATATCAGGTCACTAAGTATAATTATGATCCCATTTTATGGCTGAAGAAACTAAGGTTCAGGAAGCTCAAGTGAATTTGCCCAAGTCACAGAACTGGTAAGAGACGTAGCTGCTGTGACTCAGTGTGCTTTCCATCATCTCCATCTTCTTATGGTGATTCTCTCAAGCCATGAAATGTCTAAAAGGTTGGAAGAAGTGGAGGGAGAAGCAAGAGGCTGAATAATCTTCAAAAGAAAAGAATCAGCAAGTGACATAAGCATCATGGCAGAGTGAGCTCTTCCTTTAGACTCTCCACCCTAAGATATAATGAAAAGGACATTCATAAACCAACAGAGGACATTCACACAACACAATAGATGTCTGAGAGATCCACACAGCCATACATCTGAAGGTGGGGGAGCTGGACCCCCCATGGGAAGTAGTGGAAGGAGGTAAGTGGATCTCCTCTCCCTCCTGAATGGCAGCAATATAGGGCAGGGGACCTCAAGCAGTGGCTGGCATGCAACTTTGACAAGAGAAAGAGGGAAAGGCAGCCCTCTGCAGGAACACTTGCACTCTTGGAGTTGCCTCCCAGCCTGTGGGAATGCTTCACACTGAGGTGGCTAAGCAATCGTGGGGACATCCACATCAAGCCAAGCAGCCCAGGTGGGCAGACAGTGAGTGCAGAGTTGGAGCACACAGGATCGCACATGAGAAAGAAAGCGCCCCTCCCCTCCCTCCTGCCTGGTGCACCAGCTTGGCTGGTAGGCCAGAGCAGGGGATACCTACCAGAGCGCGTGCACCTACATGTGTAAAGCAGCAGCGGCCAGTGGGCAAACACAGACGGGCCCCGTCAGCACAGCTTCCAGCAGACAGGCACCTTTGCCATGGGTTGAAGCAGGCCCGGAAAACACAGCTTCTGCCTCCCCCCACAGTGGTGGCAGGTGTGATTTGCGACCAGATACTACCACTATGTGATGGAAAAAGTCCACCTCATCAAGTAGCATGAAGAAGTATATTAACACTCCAGACCAAAAGGAAAATGACAAGTACCCAGAAATCAATCCTGAAGTCACAGAAATTTACAATCAAAATGACAGAGAATTCAAAATAGTTATCATAAAGAAACTCAACAAGTTACAAGAGCAATCAGAAAGACAGTTCAATGATCTCAGGAATAAAATTAATGAACAGAAGGAATTCTTCACTCAAAAAAATTGAAACTATAAAAAAAATCAGAAATGTTGGAGATGAAAAACACAATGAATAAGATAATGAAAAACCTGGAATCCTTAAAAAAAACAAAACAGAGCTGATATTATGGAGGACAGAATTAGTAATTTAGAGGACAGAAGTATAAGAATGCTGCATATGGAGGAGAGAGAACTAAAACCAAAAAGAAATGAAGAAATTCTCAAGAAATATCTGACTCAATTAGGAAATACAACACAAGGATTATAAGTATTCCAGAGGGAAAAGAGAGGGAGAAAGGAATGGAGAGCTTCTGCAAAGAAATAATAGCTGAGAACTTCCCAAATCTGGGGAAGGAGCTGGAATTACAAGCAAATGAAATTAATAGAACTCTTAATTACATCAATGTAAAAAGACCTTCTCCAAGGAATATATTAGTAAAACTGGCAAAAGTGAATGATAAAGAAAAAATATTGTGGGCAACAAGACAGAAGAAAATAACATACAAAGGAACCTATCAGCAGATTTCTCAGCAGAAAACTTACAGGCTAGGAGAGAGAAGAATGATATATTCAAAGTTCTGAAAGACAAAAACTTTCAACCAAGAATACTCTATCCAGCAAAACTGTCCCTCAGATATCATGGAGAAATAAAAACTTTCCCTGATAAACAAAAGCTGAGAGAATTCATCGCCACAAGACCCCCTGTACAAGAAGTGATCAAGAAGGCTCTCATACATGAAAATAAAAAGAAAGGGTTTACAAAGCCTTCAGCAAGAAGATAAATAGACAGGCAAAATCAGAAAATTGCAGCTCTCTATCAGAACAGGTTAGCAAACACTTAATTATAACATTAACTATAAAGAGAAGGAAAGCATGAAAAATAACTATAATCACTTCATTTTAATCACAAACTCACAACACAAAACAAAATAAGTTGTGACAACAATAACTTAGACAGGGAAGAGGAAAGGGATGGAATCTGCTTAGACTAAGGAAATAAGAGGCTATCAGAAAAAGGACTATCTCATCTATGAGATCTTTTATACAAACCTGACAGCAACCACTAAACAAAAAATTACAACAGAGATACAAGTGATAAATAATGAGAAAACGAACATAGAGAAATAACAAACTGAATTGGCAGTGGGAAACACAGAGGATGAGAAAGAAGGGAAATACAGAAAAACTGGAAAACAAGTGATAAAATGTCAATATTAAGTCCTCATATATCAATAATCACTCTAAACGTAAATGGATTGAATTCTCCAATCAAAAGACACAGTGGCAGGATGGATTAAAAAACAAGATCCAACAATATGCTGGCTCCAGGAAACACAACTCAGCTCAAAAGACAAACACAGGCTCAGCCTGAAGAGATGGAAGATGATACACCAAGATAATGGCAAACAAAAGAAAGCTGGTGTTGCCATACTTATATCAGACAAAGCAGACTTCAACATAAAAAAGACAATGAGAGACAAAGAGAGTCAGTATATGATGATAAAAGGGACACTCCGCCAAGAGGACATAACACTCATGAATATATATGCACCTAACACAGGACCACCAAAGTACATAAAGCAACTATTAACAGATCTAAAGGGAGAAATGAACAGCAACATAATAATGGTAAGGGACCTCAACACCCCCCTTACATCAATGGATAGATCATCCAGACAGAAAGTCAACAAAGAAATATTGGAACTAAATGAAAAACTAGACCAGAGGGACTTAATAGATATATACAGAACACTCCATCCAAAATCAGCAGAATACACATTCTTCTCAAGTGCACATGGAACATTCTCAAAGATAGACCACATGTTGGGAAACAAGGCAAGCCTCAATAAATTTAAGAAGATTGAAATCACATCAAGCATCTTTTCTGACCATAATGCTATGAAATTAGAAATCAACTACAAGAGAAAATTTGGGGAAGTGGCAAATATGTGAAGACTGAACAACATGCTACTGAACAACCATTGGATCAATGAAGAAATCAAAGGAGAAATAAAAAAATATCTGGAGACAAATGATAGTGAAAAGACAGCATACCAACTCATATGGGATGCAGCAATAGCTGTCCTAAGATGGAAATTCACAGCAATACCGGCCCACCTTAACAAACAAGAAAACTCTCAAATAAGTAATCTTAAATTATACCCAACAGAACTAGAAAAAGAAGAACAAACAAAGCACAAAGTCAGCAGAAGGAAGGAAATAATAAAAATTAGAGCAGAAATAAATGAAATAGAAACCAAAAAAACAGTAGAAAGGATAACAAAACTAAGAGCTGGTTCTTTGGGAAGATAAACAAAATTGACAAACACTTAGCCAGACTCACTAAGAAAAAAAGAGAGAATGCTTAAATAAATAAAATTAGAAATGAAAGAGGAGAAATTACAATGGATACCACAGAAATACAGAGGATTATAAGAGAATACTATGAAAAACTGTATCTCCACAAATTGGACAATCTAGAAGAAAGGGATAAATTCTTAGACCCATGCAACCTCCCCAAACTTAATCAAGAAGAAATAGAGAATCTGAATAGACCAATCACAAGTAAAGAGATTGAAACAGTAATAAAAACCCTCCCAAGAAATGAAAGTCCAGGACCAGATGGTTTCTCTGGAGAATTCTACCAAACATTCAAAGAAGATTTAATACCTATCCTTCTCAAACTATTCCAAGAAACAAGAAGAAAGAACATTTCCTAACTCATTCTACAAGGCCAAAATCACCCTGATCCCAAAAGCAGACAAAGACAACACAAAGAAGGAAAATCACAGTCAATATCACTGATGAACATAGATACAAAAATCCTCAACAAAATATTGGCATACCAAATACAGCAATACATTAAAAAGGTCATATACCATGATCGAGTGGGATTCATTCCAGGGACACAGGGATGGTTAAATATTCACAAATCAATCAATGTGATATACCACATTAACAAAATGAGGAATAAAAACCACATAACATCTCAATATATGCAGAGAAAGTATTTGACAAGATCCAACAGCCATTTATGATAAAAGCTCTCAATACTGGGGCTAGCCCCGTGGCCGAGTGGTTAAGTTCGCACACTCCGCTGCAGGTGGCCCAGTGTTTCGTTGGTTTGAATCCTGGGCACAGACATGGCACTGCTCATCAAACCACACTGAGGCAGCGTCCCACATGCCACAACTAGAAGGACCCACAATAAAGAATATACAACTATGTACTGGGGGGCTTTGGGGAGAAAAAGGAAAAAAATAAAATCTTAAAAAAAAAAAAAGCTCTCAATACAATTGGTATAGAAAGCACCTCAACATAATAAAGGCTATATATGACAACCCACAGCCAATGTCATACTCAATGGGGAAAAAATGAAAGCTATTCCTCTAAGAACAGGAACAAGACAAAGTGCCCATTCTTGCCACTTTTATTCAATATATTACTGGAGGTTTTAGCCAGAGCAATTAGGCATGGAGAAAAAAAAGGTATCCAAATTGGCAAGGAAGAAGTGAAACTCTCGCTGTTTGAAGACGACATGATTCTATATATAGAAAACCCTAAAGAATCCATCAGAAAACTATTAGAAACAATCAACAACTATAGCAAAGTGGCAGGGTACAAAATCAACTTACAAAAATCAGTTGCATTTCTGGGGGCTGGCCCTGTGGCCGAGTGGTTGGGTTCGCGTGCTCTGCTGCAAGCGGCCCAGTGTTTCGTTGGTTTGAATCCTGGGTGCAGACATGGCACGGCTCATCAAACCACACTAAGGCGGCGTCCCACACACCACAACTAGAAGGACCCACAACAAAGAATACACAGCTGTCTACTGGGGGGCTTTGGGGAGAAAAAGGGAAAAAATAAAATCTATAAAAAAAAATCAGCTGCATTTCTATACTCTAATAATTAACTAATAGAAAGAGAACTCAAGAATATCATTCCATTTACAATCGCAACAAAAAAGATAAAATATTCAGGAATAAATTTAACTAAGGAGATCAAAGACCTACACGATGAAAACTATAAGACATTATTGAAAGAAATTGATGATGACATAAAGAAATGGAATGATATTCCATGCACATTGATTGGAAGAATAAACATAGTTAAAATGTCCATACTACCTAAAGCAATCTATAGATTCAGTGAAATCCCAATCAGAATCCCAAGGACATTTTTCACAGAAATAGAACAAAGAATCCTAAAATTCATATGGGGCAGCAAAAGACCCTGAATAGCTAAAGCAATCCTTAGGGAAAAAAGACAAAGCTGGAGGCATCACAATCCCTGACTTCAAAACATACTACAAAGCTATAGTAACCAAAACTACATAGTACTGGCACAAAAACAGACACACAGATCAACAGAACAGAATTGAAAGCTCAGAAATAAAACCACACATCTATGGACAGCTAATCTGCGACAAAGGAGCTAAGAACATACAATGGAGAAAGGAAAGTCTCTTCAATAAATGGCGTTGGGAAAACCAGAGAGCCACATGCAAAAGAATGAAAGTAAACCATTATCTTTTGCCATAGACAAAAATTAAGCCAAAATGGATTAAAGACTTGATGGTAAGGCGTGAAACCATAAAACTCCTAGAAGAAAATATAGGCAGCGCACTCTTTGACATCGGTCTTAGAAGCATCTCTTCAAATACGTTGTCTGCTTGGGTAAGGGAAATGAAAGAAAAAAATAAAGAAATGGGACTTCATCAGACTAAAGAGCTTCTGCAAGGCAAAGGAAACCAGGAACAAAACAAAAAGACAACACACCAACTGGGAGAAAATACTTGCAAATCATTTATCCGACAAGTGGTTAATCTCCAAAACATATAAAGAACTCATACAACTCAATGACAAAAAACAAACAACCTGATCAAAAAATAGTGGTGAAGTTCGCACGCTCCACTTTGGCAGCCTGGGGTTCACAGGTTCGGATCCCAGGTGTGGACCTAGCATTGCTGTCAAGCCACACTGTGGCAGCATTCTACATAAAATAGAGGAAGATTGGCACAAATGTTAGTTCAGTGACAATCTTCCTCAAGCAAAAAGAGGAAGATTACAGGGGCTGGCCTGGTGGCCTATTGGTTAAGTTCATGCGCTCCACTTCAGTGGCCCAGGGTTTCACTGGTGTGGATCCTGGGCAAGGACATGGCACTGCTCATCAATCCATGCTGAGGTGGTGTCCCACATGCCACAACTAGAAGGACCCACAACTAAAAATATACAACTATGTACTGGGAGGCTTTGGGGAGAAAAAGGAAAAGTAAAATCTTTTAAAAAAAATTAAAAAGAGGCAGATTACAACAGGTGTTAGCTCAGGGCCAGTCTTCCTCACAAAGAAAAATGGGCAGACAATATGAACAGACATTTTTTCCAAAAAAGATATACAGATGCCAATAGGCACATGAAAAGATGTTCAAGATCACTAATCACTAGGGAAATGCAAATCAAAACTACAATGAGATATCACCTTACACCCATTAGAATGGCTATAATTACCAAAACAAAAAATAAATGTTGGAGAGGATGTGGAGAAAAGCGAACCCTCATACACTGCTGGTGGGAATGCAAACTGGTGCAGCCACTATGGAAAACAGCATGGAGATTTCTCAAAAAATTAAAAATAGAAATACCATATGACCCAGCTATCCCACTACTGGGTATTCATCCAAAGAACTTGAAATAAGCAATTCAAAGAGACTTAGGCACCCCTATGTTCATTGCAGCATTATTCGCCATAGCCAAGATGTAGAAGCAACTTAAGTGCCCAGGGACTGATGATTGGATAAAAAAGATGTGGTGTATATATATATATATATATACACACACACAATGGAATACTACTCAGCCATAAAAAAGACAAAGGCATCCCATTTACAACAACATGGATGGACCTTGAGAGTATTACGTTAAGTGAAATAAACCAGGCAGAAAAAGACAAATACTGCATGATTTCACTCATATGTGGAAGATAAACAAACACATGGATAGAGAGAACAGATCAGTGGTTACCAGAGGGGAAGGGGGTTAGGGAGTGGGCATAAGGGGTAAAAGGGCCCATATGTATGCTGACTGGCAAATAATAATGTACAACTGAAATTCCACAGTGTTTAAACTATTATGACTATGATAAAACAATTTTTTTAAAAAAGAATCAGCTTTTGGATGGATAAGAATTATCTGTATTTTGTGTGTATGTGTGCTTAAGCTAAACCTTTTAGGGAAGCATCTCACTGTGGCTGTCTTCAAGGGTGTATTCATTATACCCTTCTAATTCATTAAACTTCAATTCATTTTAGCCCACATGTATTTCACATCTCCAGTGTTTAAAACACCTGGAAATGATCTGGAAGTGAGAACGCCACAGAAACAAACATGGACACACCAAAACCCAATCCTTACAAAGCTCCTCACTGATAGGGGACCAAGGCTAATAAAAACTGTGCCCAAAGACAAAGAAATCCTAGAGGGACAGCAAAAGGTTCTGGAAGCATGGAGCAGGATGAGGGCAATTTCCAAAACACGCATCAGAGGCAAATTCACAGGGCAGGAGACTAGGAGGACGTGGAGGAGAGGAGCAAAGCAGTGTGGTTAACAGGGCTGACTCTGGAGTCAGTTGCCTGGATTCACATCTCACTTCCGGCCATCTGCCCGCTCTGGGATTTTGAGCACATTTCCGTGCCTCCATTTCTTCATCTGTAAAGTGGGATACTAATAATGGCACCAACATCATTAGGTGCCCGTGAGGATTCAGTGAGTTATCATTTGTAAAGTCTCAAACAGCAACCTGACACTGAGTGAGCACTCTGTGAGTGATCGATAAGTGGGAGGGTAGGATGAACAGGCAGAGAAGGGTACAGGAAGGTGCTCCAGCCGTGGAACCACTCTCAAAGTTAGGGGATGTGCACGGCACATGGGGACAGGGCACAATCCAGGGAGCAGGAGCGTTGTGCACACAGAGGAGTGGATGAGTGGCAGCAGGGGACTGAGGTGGGATTGAAGAGGATGCCTAGGATGGAGATGAGCTAAACCAACCAGGGACGGGCTCAGCACCACCCCAAATTGTGAACTGCCCCAGGCACGCAAGGCAGTGACATTCCAAGCAGTAGGCCCAATTTGGAGCCAGAGACGGTTGCTGGCACACCGTGAACCTGGCTCCCTGAGTTAGGGTATAGACAGGAATAGACTGTAGGAGAGAACTTTGAGTGTTTCTAAAAGGAAAAACCCAGAGAAAATTCTTTTGACATGAATATCTTAGATACTCTCATAGCAGGGGAGAGAGGGAGGCCTGTTCAGTTGGAGGCAGCCTGCACATGTCTGAAGCAGCCCTAACAGAAAAAGATTGGCACCTGGACAGGGCGCGGAGTCAAGAACCCTAAATCACAACTCAGTTCCTGATCTGTACCCCTCAATGAGTCACTTAAGATTCCTGGATCTCTAGCTTCTCCGCTCTCAAAGTGTGGGCAAAACCGCCTTTCTCTGCTAGGAGACTGATGACATGAAACACTCAGCTAGGAAGAGAGGGCTGTGTGCACGCTGGATAATAACACCACATGTTAATATCCCCACAACCCCTCCCACCACCACACACAACTCCCAGGGCCGTCATTATTCCCTTTTGAAAGCTCTGTACACGTCTCTCTCCGCTTGCTCCTCTCCCAAGAGGGCACAGTTGATTAATTCTGAATTTCTCAACCGCCCTAAGACCATTTAAACTTGTAAACAGTGATGCTGCAATTGTATTTGGTTTAAAGCTGTAAGGCCTGGCACACCCGGGAGACACAAACCCACGGAACAGGTTCAGCCAGTCCCAGACACCTTGAAGGATCTCCAGAGGGGCCCCCAGGACAGGCAGAATTTAATGCTCTGATCACGGGTGTGGCAAGGAAGGGCTGCTTTTTCTCATTTGGGAAACGTCATTATTTGAACAAATAATCTAAGTACATTGTAAAAACATCAGATAATACAGCCAAAAAAAGAGGAGAAAATACAAATTATTTACAGTCTCAGCAGCCATAGAAATCCAGAGGTAAGCTGTGTGGCATATGTAACTTGTTAACATATTTATCTTTTGCCAACTGATTGTCATCTAGCCTTCCAGGCTTCTTTCTAAATAGCTGTATATGATTTACAAAATGGAATCTTACTGATTCTCATTCTTATTGACATCATATTATTCTCTAAGTTGGCTTTTTCAATTAAAAATATACAATAAGCATCTCTCACTGTCCCAACATTGCTTTATGTCACCATTTTTAATGGGAGACTAGTATTTCATTATGTAATAATCTAACAGTCAGAACTCTGAGGGAGATAGAACCCCAACTCAAACCGGCTTAAGCATCATGAAGGGAATTTATTGACCTATGTAATTCAAGGTCCAGAGGCAGACTTTAAGCCTGGCTGGGCACAAGGGCTCAGATCTCAGGCTCCTTCTCTCCTTCCCCTCCATGTTCCTCTGGGTTGGCTGCTCTGCTCTCAACTGGGCTCTATTTCCTGCATGCTTAGGTCCCACAAGTCCCACACCCAGTAGAGGACCTCTCTGTCCCAATTTTTCTGACAAAAAGTCCCTGAGGAGACTCCCAATGGCCCAACTTAGCTACGTACCTGTCCCTGAATTGGTCACTATTCACTATGTCGGAGACTGGAATGCTGCTACTCGCCAGGCCTGGGTTTGTGTGCCTTCCCACAGAGTTGAGTTAGGGATTAGCCCCTTCTAGCACCAGGAAAAGACCTGTTTTTCAAGTAAAGTTGAGGTGTTATTACTGTGAGAAAAAGAACACTTGCTAGGCTGACCAAAACATATAATGTTTACTACGTATAATAATCATTCTCCTTTATTGAGAGTTCCATACAGGTCTGGTACTATGCTAGTCACTTTATAGTATCTCATATACTCCTCAGATAATCCTAGGAGATTGGGGCCATTATTCTCATTACTGTTTTATGGGACTCTGAGGTTTAGCAAGGTTAAATAGTTTGCCCAAGGTCACAGAGCTAGTAGGGGCAGGAATACGACAACAGCCCAGCTTCTATGACTCCAGAGTCAAGCCTTGCAAGTGCTATACTTTTCTGGACAGACCATGGTTAATTTGACCAGTCCCTATCCTGATGGAGCTGAAGAATTGTTGACATTGGGTAGCAGAGAGAGTGAGCTGGGAAGATAAGAGGTGGTGATCAGGGAGAAGGGTGGATAAATAGACAGGGGTGCCAATACAGATAATGACAAGATCCAAGCTTTGACCACGGCAGTGGGTAGCTGAGATGTAAGATCCTTGGAGGAGAGGAGCTGAGAGGCCAGGGCATTAGAAAGATTATCTACATGGACATTGAAATCACCAAAAGTTAGGTTAAGCGTAGTGATAGAGAGCATGACAATGAGCCAGGAACTAGAATCCTCAGGAAATGATGGGAAATCACTTGGATCTGATGAAGACTGCAACCAGGAGAGGCAGTGAGTGGTATCATGTCTTCACAGGACCTTCAGAGCTGTTGGTCCTCAGGGGAACATCAGGTCACAGTTAGAGCAAGAGGGTGAAGGGAACAGAGGGAAAACATTCTGGCGATAGAAAAGATTTTCCTGGTAATGACCAACGAATCCAAAAGATGCACTGGGAAGCGGGAAGATGGAAGATGGGGCACAATCAAGGAATGTACAGACTCTGGGTGATGACCTAGGAATTTGGACCTTCTTGTAGGACTTGTCAGAGATAGGGATAAAAGGCATGATGGGTGAGTCCTGATGGCCCCAAGGTAGTGGAGCTGAGGCTGTTAGTGCCGCCAGGGAGGGCAGAGGAGAGCTCTGGGTTCCCTTTTCACTCCTTCCAATGAAGGTGTCTGATTTTTCTTATCTATGGACACTAAATAGCCCTCCATTCTAATTTTGAGCTCTCCCTCAAATTTTTCTAGGCCTAACACAACCTCACTTTGGCAAAGCTGCATCAGAGAGTCTTGACCAAAAATCAAAACCCTAGAATTAAGCTCTGATCAAAATAGGAAGTGATATGAGAGCCTGTATATGATATAAAAGATATAGTCAGGCTTTTTACCCTTAAGAACTGTTTTAAAAAATGAGTTATAATTTACCCATAATAAAATTCACCCTTTTAAGATGTATAATTCAGTGGGTTTTAGTATACTTGCTAGGTTGTGCAACCATCACCACTATCTAATTCTGGAACATTTTATCACCCCAGAAAGAAACCCCATACACACTTACAGTCACTCCTTGTCTCTGCTCCTCGTAGCCTCTAGCAACCACTAAGCTACTTTCTGTTTCTACAGATTTGCTTATTCTGACATTTTATAAAAATGGAGCCATACAATACATGGTCCTTTGTGACTAACTTCTTTCACTTAGCATCATGTTCCCAAGGTTCATTTATGTTGTAGCATGTGTCAGTACTGCAGTCCTTTTATGGCTGAATAATATTCCATTATATTGATATACCACATTTTATTTATCCACTCATCAGTTGATGGGCATTTGGGTTGCTTCCACTTTTTGGCTATTATGAATAAAAGTGCTATGATCATTCACATACAAGGTTT
Source organism: Equus asinus (assembly GCF_041296235.1). Taxonomy (NCBI): domain Eukaryota; kingdom Metazoa; phylum Chordata; class Mammalia; order Perissodactyla; family Equidae; genus Equus; species Equus asinus. The sequence goes on along the minus strand of NC_091801.1, from coordinate 69,473,636 downwards.
TGTGTGGCCATATGCTTTCAAGTCTCTTGGCTATATACCTATCCTTAAGAATTTTTTTTTTTGATTGACCCTGAGCTAACATCTGTTGCCAATCTTCCTCTTTTTTTCCCTCTCCCCAAAGCCGCAGTACATAGTTATATATCCTAGTTGCAAGTCATTCTACTTCCTCCATGTGGGATGCTGCCAGAGTATAGCCTGATGAGTGATGCATAGGTCCGCGCCCTGGATCCGAACCAGCGAACCCTGGGCTGCCAAAGTGGAGTGTGCAAACTTAACCAAGTTGGCCACGGGTCTGGCCCCTACTCTTAAGAACTTTGTGCTATTTGAAGAAGAAGGATTCTGAGGGACTAAATTCAGGCCTCATAAATAATGTGAGATCCCTCCACTCAAAATTATATTTTCAAAATAGTGTCTTCTCTTTGTAGACAGAGGTGCAAAGTTCCAGTCCATTACCAGAAAGGAAACCTTGCCTTGAGTTGATCACTCATCTACACAGAATCCAGAGGGGAACAAGCCAGTGCTTCCTTTTCCTACTGAATTGCGTATCCATCCATGCAGAGTCCACCTTGGATAGGCCTCTGGGAGCCCATCTGGCAGGTCATAATACCCCTCTGCCCTCCCCACACCCACCTGCCCTTCAATTAATAAATAAATATTAATTTAGGTGCTGGAAGACAAAATAAATATAGTTCCTGCACTCATGGAGCTTACAGTCTAGTTGAGAAGAGAAAGATCAACCAAACGCTTACATGTAATGCAGACTCCTGGGGCGGCTCATGGAATTGAAAAGAGAAGTAAATAAACAAGCCTGGCATTTGCCTGGAAACCAGAGCCAGGGTGTCCAGGGCTGTGTGGAGGACTCACTCTGAGTCTCTTGTTTCTGGTTTACTCTCTGGGTTGATTTCCTTCATTTTCACAAGGCAGCTTGGAGCTCTCAACCTCTCACTCAGCTCCACTTTGAAAATCTCAAGAAATGCTCTCGTTGGATTGTGTCCTAGGGAGAGGAATGAAGTCCTCCAACTGGTCAGCGTAGGTCACGTCACCCATGTTGTTAGAAGGGTAGGATGTGTTACCGAAAGAAAGGGAGAAGGAATGAGCAGACAAAAACAATAAATTCCCACCACGTGGCTGGTCCTATTTTCCTAGCTAGGGTTGGGAAGGAATGCATGCACCAGAAAAAGTATAGAGCCTGAGAGGCATTAAAACAGGAGAAATGCGCAGGGCTAGATCATGTAGAACCTTTTATGCCATGAAAGAAACTTGGAGTTTATCTCCATCGCCCTTGGGAAGCCACTGAAAAGTTTTAAGCAGGAGGAGAGTTGTGCATTGTAGAGTGACCAGCCCCGAAGGCAGGAAGACGTGTTAGGAGGCTTTTGTAGTTGTTCATGTGAGAGATGATGGCATCTGAACCAAGGCAGCAGAAATTGTGAAGAGAGAACAGATTTAAGATACTTTGGGGGACGTACTTTAAGAGCTTGCAGATGTGATGGGGAAGGAGAGGGAGGGGCCAGGCGTACACATGCTCCCTTTCGGTAGCTAGTAAAGTTCACCCATGATGAAATTCAGGCTCAAGGCAATTCAAAACCATGCCAGAAAGAGTTGGGCGCGGCAAATAAAAAGCAAAGTAAGAAATGGTCTCTGTCCTCAAGGAGCTCCCTAAACGTTAGGAAACTAGAATAATTATGTCAGAAACGTATAGCATTAGGTCAATTAAGTCAAATGTAATAAGTGAGTCTGGGAGGAAAGGATACTCTCCTTTGGTTGGCTGATGAGGCCAGACATTAGATAAGAAAGACAATTGAGGTGAGTTTCAAAGAATGGGAAGGATTCCTCCACGTGGAGAGTTGGTGGGGGACATTTTCGAAAGAGGAAATCGCAAGAGCAAAGATTTGGTAGTGGGGAAACACACAGCATGTTCAGAAAGCATGGAGTGACTCAGTTGAGTGGATGTTGGGAAGTTGTGAAAGATAAACCAAGAGGATGAGCACACAGGGAGGGGTGAAAGATTGTTAGCCATTTTGCAATCTTCCACATATGGTTAAGCTATTAATGGAAAGAGGAATTTAAGTATAGGGGAAGATAACAAGTTTCGTTTGGAACATATGGCATCTGAGGTAACTGTATCCCCGTGGAGATACCCAGTGGGCAGTGATACCCACTGGGCAGTGATGAGTTACCGTTTGTACTACTTGTGAGAGGCGAGGGCTGGAAATATTATATGGACGTGTGGTATGTACATATGCATGCGTTAGTTTATACCCTGACTCATTCAAAAAATGATTTGAGTGGCATATACAAATATGCACAATAGAATTTTTAAAAATAGAGAAACTAGACAAAGGAAAAAACAAAGATGTGAAATAAAATTAAATTTAAGCCATAAAGTTAACACATGATCTTCATGCCATAAGGTCCTGTAAGATTGCTAGAGGCGGACGATAAATTTGGCTTTGAATTTCCTAGTAGCCAAAGCAAAGAGGAAAACATGATTAGTTCTAATGGATTTCTAATGGATGTGAAATACGTATTTGTAAATCTTCTGAACAGAAGGAGAGTTAAGGACTCTGATGCACAGAAGATGGCTCCAGAAGACACACCCAATGCCCTCCTCACCTGGTCCTCCTCTCATTCCATCTTGAAGTTAGACATGGACCTGTGACTTGCTCTGTCTAAGAAATGTGAGCACAAGTGGTGGAAGATGAACGAGCCAGTAGACAACTCTCTGTTCACTCCCGTGCTGCAGTAACCAAGACTGCCAAGGAGAAGAGAATTTAGAGAAAAAGGGAAGAAAAGAAGAAGAAGAATGGACTCTTTGGCAATATCTAACATATGAGATGAGAAGAGAAACCAAGAAAAAGAAGAGAAAGAACGGTGAAATACCCAGAAGGGAGAACATGGGAACCACAGCATCCCAGAACTAAGACAAAGACTGTTTCCAAATGGAGAACTTTAGAAAGATTAAATGCTTGCCCACAGTTACACACCCAAAAAGTAGTAGAACTAGAATTTGAGTCCAGTTCTTAATGACGTGGAGAGCTGCACGTTTAATTGTTGCATTATGCTTTCTTCCGAGGGGAAGGGCACGAAGGCTCTACCACTTTCAGGCTGTATGACCGGGACACAGTTAACCACAGTTTACTCACTTGTAAAATGTGAATAATAACGGTACTCCTCATTCGATATGGTGAGGATGGGATTGTAGATGGCCCCAAATGTACAAGGGTTGGTGGTTCTGTGCTTTGAAGACCTGGCATTGGAAAGTGTGACTTGAATATTCATTTTGACCTTTTGAATCCCAGAAAAGGGAAATGGGATCCAGGCATCCATTCCCAGAAATCACACGTGTCCAGATGCTGCGGTCCGTGGAAGGCCTGGCACCTGGGCCTCTGGTGATGCTCACTTAACCCGAGTGAGGAAGATGGACTGAAATCACAGCGCTTGCCAAGATCTACCTCTGCAAGCAGGAGAGGAAGATAATCTTTTATTCCTCACCTCCTTGGGTACCAGTTTGAGTAAAAGCCCTGTTTTATGAAATAAAAGCAGTGATCTGGAAAAAAAAAAAATTTTTTTTTTTTTAAATTGAGTACCTAATAACAAGAAACACTATCACCTCTTGAACGCTATATCTAGGCACTGTCCTAGGAGCTTACATCCATTTCTTTTGTCTAAAGCTGTGGTTTAAAAGTCATCTGACACCCAGGTGGTGTCTCCATCTTCCCTGATGTTTGTCACGCTGTCTGGCTTCTTTCAGTGGCCGCCAGCTCACTCCACCCATCCTTGTTCTACTTAGGTCCCCACTTAGGTAAGAGACTTTGAGAACTGGTAAATTTTTGGTGCTTCTTTGCAAGAATACTTTGTGTTAGATCAGCCCCAGAATGGAAGATGTCTAAGAGATAATTTAGACCTACCAAATTTTCACAGGTGGCCAAAGTGTTCATCCTGTCTCCACTTGAATACTTCTAATGACCGAAGAGCTCACTACCTATCAAAAAAGAGTATTCTCTCCAGCAGTGTCCCCGCCCAGGCCATGCATATTCTCACCCGCAGGATTTGCCAACGATGTACCTCCTTCCTGACCCTCTTCCTCTTCTATCCTCTGCCGACACTCAGTCTAGTCACCCTTCTCCCCTAAACCTGGGAGCCGTTCTTCCCCATCATACAATTTTATTCAGTTCAGCATTCTTATAACAATACTTATTGAACATCTACTACCTGCCAGGCACTGTTCTAGGCTTTAGATACAGAGACTAATACAACAGTTCTGCTCTCAGGATTAAGAGCCCAGGCACTGGAGTTAGAGCTGAATTTAAATCCTCTTTATAAGCTGTGTTGACCTTGCAGCAGTTACTGGACCCCTCTGAGTTCTACTTTCCTCATCTGTAAAATGAGCCAAGCAACAACTTCTATTTCAAAGGGTTGATGTGATGTCTAGATGAAATAATGAGCGTAAAGCTATTATCAGAGTGCCTGACACAGGTCAGCACTTTGTAAACAACAGTTAACAGATGTTAGGACTTTTGAGCACACTGGTGCCTTTGCCTAGAACTTTCCTAACTTCCTGGGTAGACACACGCATTTTAGGTGCTGGCTCAGCATCCTTCACTCAAGGAAGTCCCATCGCACATCAGGGTGTTGCCCAATTCCGCAGTCTGACAGCACTGTCTGCCTTTCTTGATGCCCCACCATGGCTAAGATTTTACCTACATCCATGTGATTCTTATTAACTTATGTGTGTCCCACACCTGCTCCCATGGCCCCATCCCAATCAGACTGTCAGCTCTGTGAGGACAAGGATCTGGCCTATGTTTATTGATCTATTTTCTCTCTTGGACCTCAGATTCTAACAACCAAGTGGGCACCCAGTCAGTATTGGAAGAAACAAATGAACAAATACAATAATATGTAATATTAAACACATTCTAATGACACTGAGATGTTATTTTGGAAAAATATCAAAACTTTTAGCCTCTGAGAAAGCAACTAGCAGCTATTAAAGAACTGGAATGGGCTCTGGGTGGGATAAATAACTTTGTCCTGACTTTCTGGGAGAGTGAGTTCATGGCAAATATGGAGCAGAAAGAGGCTTACAGCGCACTAGGGCAAGCCCTTTAAGAAAACAGAATAGAAGCTAACATCTATGTGTCTGTTACATGGCTCCAGGCACTGTGCTAAGGGCTTTGTACACATTAATTCATTTAATCGTTATTTATTTTGGTGAGGAAGACTGGCCCAGAGGTAACGTCTGTGCCAATCTCCCTCTATTTTGTATGTGGGACTCCACCTCAGCATGGCTTGAAGATCCATGTATTGGTCCTTGTCCAGGATCTGAACCTGTGCACCCCAGGCTGCCAAAGTGGAACATGTGAACTCAACCACTGTGCCACTGGCCCGGCCCCCATTTAATCTTTATAATCCAATGAGCTGGGAGCTATGCACAGGGGTTACGTAGTCTGCCCTAGGTTAGTGTGATGGGATCGTGCTGCCTTTGGGGTCTCATTGCCTGCACTTGGGTCTTCTTCTCCACGACCTTCTGGCTTCTGGAGCTTTGCCTCCCTCAGCTCATGCCCTGGCTCCCAGACTTTGCATGCTTCTGACCATTAGTAACCACAGACTTCACCTCTTCCTTTCCATCCCCTCCCTGGGGCTTGATTTCCAATGTTCATGAGAGCATTAGTGCTCTGCTGGCCCTGGAATATTTCTATCTTGTTGTTTCTCACATCCTAATGAGGAAGACCCCAAATATCCTCCTTTCACTCAAAGACCCTTTTCTAACTTGAACAGAGTTGTTTCAATCACTCCCTGTAGACACTCATGGAGTTGGATGGTGCCTTCAAGGTCCTTTAAGGTAATCTCCATTGAATTCAGTAATCTACTAAACAATATCCCAGAGGAGTGGTTATCCAGCCTCTATTTGAATACTGCCAGCGATGGATAATTCATCAACCCCAAGATAGTACATTCCATTATTGCCTGTTGGAAAGACCTTTCTTTACCAAAGCTGAAACTTAACTCCCTATCATTTCTCTTCATTGGCAGTAATATACAAGCAGTAAAGGAGCAGTGGCTTTCGGCCCCAGGAGAAGAGAATATTTTATCACTAAAGTTGCTTAGAATTTCTACTGTGCAATGCTAATAGAAGCATATCACATTTTCACGAGTTTTATCGTTGTTTTTAAATTCTCCACATACAACGCACCACCTCATTGCCCGTGCCCAGAGGACCTACCCTACCAGGACCCACGGGTCCTAGTCCTGCCTCCTGGGGCTACACAATAAGTCTGCTCCTCCTTCCTCATGACAGCTCTTTACGTGTTGAAGGCAGCCTGTGTGGCTCCCTAAATCTTTCTATTACCTGGTTCTTCTCGGTAGGTGGTAATCTGGGCTCCATTGCTTGGGAGCTGAGTGAACTCTGGCAAGTTGCTTAATCTTTCTGGGCCTCAGTTTCTTCATTTTACAAAGAAGGCACAGATCAAATCAGACAGGTGTTGCAAGGAAAACTGGAAAGTGCTGTGCACATACTCGTGATTGTTCTTATGCTGACCATCTGGGGCTCCAACAGGAAGTGATCTTGGAGCTCCAGGGACCAAAGGGAGGACAAGGGTGGGAGCCCAACCAAGGCCCAGAGGGTGAGAATAGCAGGGGCTGATCAGGAAATTATAAACCCAAGAAGGGGCGGTAAACAAGGCACGATCTAACCCATCAGGACTTTTTATACTGATGGTCTTACTAGCCATCACACACTGAGCACTGTGTTCTAAGCACTTTGCATGCATTCATTCACTAACACCTTACAACCCTTCCAAGAGGTAGGGCGATTGTTATCCCCATTGGGCAGATGAGGAAACTGAGGCACATAAAGACTAAGCACTTTGTCAAGGTCGCACACTCTGTAAGTGCTAGGGTAAGGACTGGAACCCAGACCATCAGGCTCCAGAATCTGGGCTCTTAAACACTCTGCTCTGTGATGCTTCTGGGGAACAAGGCCAAGGTGAGGAAGCAACTGGGGCAATGGGGGGGATCAGGCACAAGGTCTCGAGACTTTGCCTGACGAGGCTTTGGGGAGGCCGAGGAGCCAGTAGGGTTGGGTTTCCTAGAAGGAAAAGGAGGAATTTCCCAGCAGGGGGAGAGAAAGGCCAAGAGCAGAAGCAGAGGCATTGGAGCTCAGGTTGCCCGGTGTCAGAATTTCCACAGTGAAATCCCCCTAGACGGGCACTTGCTGGGTTCTGACATCATAAATAACTCTTAACATGTGCCAGGCCCTACGCTAAACATTTTGTTCGTATTATCTTGTTTACCTTGCACAACAAACCTGTGAAGGAGATGTGAGTGTCCCCACTATACAATTGAGAGAGCTGTCAGTAAGATTAGTATAATTTGCCCTTGGTCACAAAAAGTAGAAACCCAGCTGGGACACAAATATTGTTAGTCAGATGCTACCTGTCCGCCATCCATTTGACTCCCTTTTGTTGTTTCTGAGCACCATCCCCAGCTTCTATGCCCTTTTTTGGCTGATGCACTGCACCTGAGGGTTTCATCCTTGACCTTGGGCTCCTGGGGTTTCTTTGCCCACAGGAAGTACTTGGGAGTTTGTGTCCGAGGCAGCCCTCAGCCCGTGCCCAAGTGTGGGAGTGGGAGGGCCATGCTTCTCCTGGTGGGACAAACTCTGAAGGCATGACTTACACTCCAGAGCTCCCCTGAGGGATCAGGCTGAGGCTGGCACTTTGCAAGAAATCACTCCATCCTTCCAAAGGATGAAGGTCCTTCGGGCTCAAGGTCTCTCTGGTTTAACTTCTTGCTCTTCCCCGTCCCACTTCTCCACATCCCCATTCTGGTCTCTCCTAGGAGCACTTCTTTAATGAGTCACCTGCGCTTGAACTCTCTTCTCAGGGTCCGCTTCAGGGACCCCCTCTGCGGGACACCCCTTAGCCTCTTAACCACCATCCTGGGCACCATCTTCTAGTGCCTTCTAGAAGGCTCTAGGAGTTACTTCTAGCAGCTGCTCTTACTCCCCTAGGGAGCAGAGACAAACTTTCCTTCACTACCCCTCTCCCATTCCCTGTACTCCACAGGGCTTCCCCTCTAAAAGCTCCTGGGCCCCCTCCCAGCCAGAGCCCAACATCTGAGGCTTATGCCAACCTCTGAGCAGGGTTTGGGCTGAGCAGACTCCAGCCAGATTTTGCAGTTCCCAGGCTTGAGCAAGCCCAGACACAGCCCACCTCCTTGGATGTGGGGCAACGGGCTGTAAAGTCAGAGGTGGTTTTCAAGGCCCTGTTCAAACTTGTGGGTGGTACTGAGCCAGATGTGTAAGAGATCAGCCCTGGTGCGTCTGGGGTTAGGGAACCAGACAGACCACTTCCCAGGGAAGGAAGCCAAACCAATAAACAAAGGCCCTGAATGAAAGAGTAGGTCTTAGATTGACAAGTTTCCCAAGGAATGTGTAACATGGAGTTAGGCGTAGTCATGTAAGATTGAGTTGAATTTCTCCCATCATTTGGGAGCAGCTCACAAGAGAAAGATGCTAGGAAACTCACTGGTCCCTTTAAGATGGCTGACTCAAAGCTTCCTCTATCATGGTCCATGTGGAGTCAAGATTCAAGACTTATGTTATCAGGCCATTGTTTGCAACCCCCATGTTTGACTTCCTAACTGGTCTTCTTTCAACTTAAAAGGGAAGGGTGGGGAAGGGTGGGGTAAGGGCAACTTCACCTGGGAACTAGAGAGTGATCAGGAGCTATCTCTGTGAACTTCATTTTCCTCATCTGTAACATGGGTCTTTCTCTCTCTTTCAATGCTCTCCTTCAAAACCTTCTCTCTGTTTTCATCTATCTTTTCTCCTACCACTTCCTTACTTTTTCCCCACCCCTTCCTCCCAGAGCATGAAGACTCTTTTTTATTGTCTAAGGTCAACCCACTCCCTGATTTTGCCTGGTTGTGTTCTGTTCATCTTTTAAGGCTCAACTCAGGCCACACTGGAAAGCTTTTCTGGTCTTTTCCCCTCCACTTGGTTGGGTTGGGTGCCCCTTCTTGGTGCTCGCACATCATCTTGTATATGTCTCTATAATTGCATGTCCATTTATGTGTTGGTCCCTGTGACAAGACTAGACCTTATATACACCATGGTCGTGTCATTTTATCTCTGAAATGCCAGGACCTAGCACAGCATTTTGGACATGATGGGTGCTCAGTAAGTGTTTGTTGAATAAATACCCACCTCATAGGGGTGTTTGAATGTCAAAGAGAGATAACGGATGTGAAAATGAACTGTAAATTGCTGTTACATTTGTTATTATTTTCCATGGATATATTTATAAATTTTATAAATTTATCACAAACTGACATACCATATGTATTAATAGTATTATTATAATAGTGATATGTGCCAAAGCCTAAGCAAAAAGATTGTGTTGAGAAAACAATTAGAGGGGCTGGCCCAGTGTCATAGTGGTTAATTTCACGCACTCCGCTTTGGCGACCTGGGGTTTGCAGGTTGGGATCCCAGGCGCAGACTTAGAACCGCTCATCAGGCCACACTGTGGTGGCATCTCACATAAAATAGAGGAAGATTGGCAGACATGTTAGCTCAGGGCCAATCTTCCTCAACAACAAGAACAAAAAACAATTAAAAATATACATGGGTATATACAACTGTGTATTCATCTCTAAATTCATACCATCAATGACAAGAAATTATTATAACTGCTAGGCTGAGAATGACAGTAAGATCTCTAAATTATTTGTCCAAGAAGGCAGAGGGAGGATAGTCTGGGGAATGAATATCACCGCCTCTGCCTTTCATGGGTTTAGGACTTTCTGGTTTCCAGAAGGTTTTGTATGTACCATTGGCTCTTACATTTGCCATGTAAATTAATCTAAGAAATCAGATAAGGGAAGGGAAAAAAATGCAATAGGCCCTTCCTTATATGCCTGTGCTCTTTTCTCAGGAAAGAGGGAGCGCCAACTGGCTAAACCTGTGTCCTTCTTTCTGGGAGTGGGGAGGCACCCCAGGAGGGGGCCGTGCGTGTGGGAGCAGTTGCTGAAAACAAAGGCAGAGCCAAAGCTGTCACACCCCTGTCGAAAGACAGCCTGCAAGAGGGCTGCCAGACTGCTTAGTGTCAGGTTCTATCTGGTAAGTCAGCGTCCCTTCCTTATCGTAATCAACACTCAAGCTCAGCCAGATCCAGCGGGTGGTGTCGCTCCGCACTTCCCTCCCCTCCTCAGCCGTGACAGGCCAGCTCTCCTCTGGTCCTAGCTGATGGCTCTTACTCTGCCCAGAGCTGCCAGGAATAGATTCCTCCCCGTCTGTCTCCCTCGGTCTCTCCCTCCCTTCCTTTCCCTCCTTCCCCCTCCCTACCTCCCTTTTTTTCTTCCTTCCTTTCTTCTTCCCTTAATAAAATTTTACTCTATTTAATTTTTTAAATAGGTAATACATTCTTAAAGTTATAAAAACTAATTATGAAAAGACACAGTAAAATCTCTCAGGAACTCAGTGTCTGCTATGTATCCTTCTGAAGATTTTAGAAAATGCATATACACGCATTTCCATGCTGATATGCTTATGTACTCCCTGCTCCTTTTTCTACAAATGGTAAACCTTGGATGATGACACACAGTGTTCTGCTCCTTAATTTTCTCAATTAACATATCCTAGAGATCTTTCCATATCAGAACATGAAGAACTTCCTCTCTCACTTTTTCATAGCTGCATAGTTTTCCAATCCGTGACATCTGAATGAGCCCTAAAGTGGTGGACATTTACAACCAATGCTGAAATGGGTAACCTTGGGCAGACGTCACTTCCCAACTGTTATCTGTAGCTAGAAGTGGCATTAATGGGTCAGGGGACAGGTGGACTTGTATTGCTCTTGCCAAATTACCCATCATAGGAGTTGCACCCATTTACACTCTTTCCAACAATGTAGGAGAAGAAAGAGAGTTCTAAAACTTTAAAATAGGAATAATTCTACCACCAATGGCCATTTGGTAAGCCCTCATCGTGAGCCACACGCTGTACTGGGTGCATTCCGTTTGTTATCTCATTTAATCCCCACCACCTTTTGAGGTAGGTGATTGTTGCTTCTGGTGTCAGAGGGAAACCCAAGGTTCACAGATGAATACCCTTTGGCTCCACCAAACCCCTCTCCCTACTCTTGGTCTCTCCTCTAGAAGTCAAGAAATCAACAAACATTTATTCTCATCATCACAAGAAGAATATAACAGCCTGCATTTATTGAGCACTTAATTATGCCAGGCACATTATCTCGCCTAATCCTCACAGCAGCCCCGTGACTCAAGCTCTGCTATTACCTTCCGTTTTTAGTAATGAGAAAACCAAAGGCTGGAGAGGTAGCAGGGCCCTGGCTCAAGGAATGAGTAGGCAGCAGTCCTAGGGTTTGAACCCAGACAGTCTGACGGCATAACACAAACCTTTCACACTGCTACATGGAGGTCATAGCTTAGAAGCTTCCAGAACAGGCAGACCTTGGCAATCGTCACCTGTAAAACCCTTAATCTACAGGTGAGGAAACGGAGGCCCAGAGAAGAGGGGAAGCAGTCTGTTTAGTGGCCACACTGGGTTAGGATCCCCTTCTCTTGATTCCCAGACGATGGTATCTCTCTCTCTCTCTCTTTTTTTTTTTTTGGTGAGGAAGATTGGCCCTGAGCTAACATCTGTTGCCAATACTTCCCTTTTTGCTTGAGGAATATTGTTGCTGACATAATATCTGTGCCAATCCTCCTCTACTTTGTATATGGGATGCCACCACAGCATGGCTTGATGGGTGGTGTGTAGGTCCACGCCCAGAATCTGAACCTGTGAACCCTGGGCTGCTGAAGTGGAGCACACGAACCCAACTACTACGGCACTTGGTTGGCCCCAGTGCTCTCTTTTTTATACCTTGCTATCACACAAATGCTGTGACATGCTGTCTTGGGCAGGTACAGAGTGTGGGTGGCAGGTCCAGGCTGCAGACCTGGCCTATCCCAGGTAGGAGGTAAGAAACACATGTGGCCTAGGCACAACTCACAGCCTGGCTCGCAAGGACCTTCTTCTGTCCAGGAGCCCCACAGCCCACCTGGCAGCTTCTAGCCAAGGACTCCGAGGTTCTAGGGTTAGCTCTCCTGCATCCTTGCTACCAGTTGTTATAACAAAAGTCAGTATTTATTCAGCACCTACTATGTCCCAGGCATTATAACCAAGCACATGGATCGCTTCATCCTTACAACAACTCAGAGAGGTTGTGACTTGCTCATGTCACAGTCAATTTGTGGCAGAGCTGGGATTTGAACTCAGATGTTTTTAATGTTAAAACCCATGTTTTTTAGGGGCTGGCCCCGTGGCCAAGTGGTTAAGTTCGCATGCTCCGCTGCAGGCGGCCCAGTGTTTCGTTGGTTCGAATCCTGGGCGCGGACATGGCACTGCTCATCAAGCCACGCTGAGGCAGCGTCCCACATACACAACTAGAAGGACCCACAACGAAGAATATACAACTATGTACCTGGGGGCTTTGGGGAGAAAAAGGAAAAAAATAAAATCTTTAAAAAAAAAAACCCATGTTTTTTAAAGGCAGGATGGTTCAATAGAGAGGAACTCTGTCTCTGGAGTGACACAGACTGGTTCTCACACTTATATTTGATGAACCAAGAGAAATTACTTAACATCTCAGAGCCTCAGCTTCCTTCTCTGCAAAAAGGGGATTCATAATGTCTGTTTTCTCCAAGAGATATTTGCATACGCACATTCATAGCAGCATTATTCACAACAGCCAAAAGGTGGAAGCAATCCAAGTGTCCAATGATTGATGAATGGATAAACAAAATGTGGTGTATATATATATCATATATGTATACACACACACACACACACACACACACACACACACACAATGGAATATTATTCAGCCCTAAAAAGGAAGGAAATTCTGGCATACTCTAGAACACGGATAGATCTTGAAGACATTATGCTAAGTTAAATAAGTCAGTCACAAAAAGACAAATACTGTATCATTCCACTTATATGGGGTACCCCAAATAGTCAAATCCATAGAGACAGAAAGTCAAATGGAGGTTGCCAGGGGCTAGGGAGAGAGGACTGGAGAGCTGTATAAAGGACACAGAATTTCAGTTTTGCAAAATAAAAAGAGTTCTGTGAATAGATGGGCCAATGGTTGCACAACCATGTGAATGTCCTTAATGCCACTGAACTGTGCACTTAAAAATGGTTAAAACGGTAAATTTTGTGCTATGTGTATTTTGCCACAATTTTTTTAAAAAGGAAAAAGAATATTACCTGTTTTGAAGAGTCGTGAGAATTGAGAGAGATCATATCTGTCCAGGGCTTGGCACAGGCCTGGCGCAAGGAAGCCATTAATTGACGGAAGCGACGCTCCTCGTTCTTCTGTCAGTACCTGCCGTGCATCTGCCCAGGGAGCCATCGCGATGAGACCTCAGTCTCCCCGTGTATCAAGGCGGGAAAGTCACTGCTGTCTTTGCTTCGCTGAGTGCGTGTGAAGAACAGATGAGCTCCTATACTCAAAAATGCTTCATAAACTGTTAAAAAAACAAGTCGAGAAACGATTGATCAAGGTACTATCAGCACATTTCTTGGAGAGCTGAGCTTTTTGTCTGTCTTCTCTTAGCGCTTTGTATCTATCCCGTCACAACATGGCCGCCTTCCATGAGGTGACTTCTCCTGGCCTCTCCCTCCCTCCCCTGACTGGGATCCTGGGGCAGGAACTCTGTCTTCCTTATTTCCACATTCTAGCACCCAGCCCAGAACCTGCACCCAGAGGTAACTTCGTCAATCTTTGCTGACCTCAACTGAGCTTGGGAGACTCAATTTGCAACCCTTCAGATAATTTATCCAGAAGACCTCTTTCTGTGGACAGAGGCAAGAGGTCGGTCCTGCTTTATGAAGCGGGTCCTCCCCGGGTGCAGGCAGTTTCACACGGTAAGTGTCTAATGGTCCACCCCCGTGCAAACACGGGCTCTGTTGGCCAGTGGGCATTGCTCTTGTGGAGGGAAGGGAGGGAGAATTCAGGGAAAGTGGAGAGAACTCTCTGGACCTCCCAGGAAGAGGTGACTTCAGGACACGGCCGCCCAGTTGTTTTTGATGGTTTTCATTACTTGGTTTGAACTCCTGTGGAGGGAATGTTTCTCAGGCTTATTTTGAGGATCTAATTCTGGAGTCCTTAAGCACAGAAGAATGCAATAAAATACCCGCTCCGTGGAGGTGGAGATGGCTGCTTAGCAGGTTGCCTCGGCTGTCTGGACACCCCCTTTGCAGACGGGGAGGCCCCAGGAGGGTAAGTGACTTGCCCAAGGTCTCTTGGGAAAGTGTCAGAATCAAGACAAGAGCTCACAGTTCCTGGCCAGGACGGATCCCATAGGCCTTTGCTGACAGAAAAGACTGAGTGTTGAGGAAAATTGAGGAACAAAGGCAGATTCTCTGGGGCAGGCAGGCAGTTTTCCTATTAAAACACCAGTGTGTTCACCCAAGAACCTCTATATGAGGGTTGGAATAGCCAACTTCTAAACTAAATTTGTCCTCCAAATACCAGACCGGAAAAATCACTTATTTGTCATTCTTGCTTTTGACTCATAATAATTCCTCAGCATGTCCTGCAGAAGGGAGTGTTGGTAAGCCACAGAGAAGAGGAAGAAAATATGATGAAGAAGCATGAGGGGCTCCCTTACTCATCAACTGCAAAGGAACAAGCTTACTCAGACTGTCTCAATGATTAACAAGGGACTTTCTCCTCAAGGAAGGAAAGAAAATGGCCACCACTTACAGTGCACAGTTTGCCAACATGTTCAGAATTTTCCATGACTTTATACTATGTCCCCTGATAGGGGTTGGTGGTGGCTCAGGAGTATGGTGACTAATGTCACGTGGACATCCTGAGGTGAGGCATGGAGGGGTTAGGCGGTTTGTTCAAGAGCATGAGGCAAACCCGTGAGGTCAAACTCAAGCAGCCTCACGCAGAGCTCAAGCTCCTTCCTGCTTCTGGAAGATTTCACAAGGCCAGGAAGCCAGCAGTCCTGGGGTCAAGTGCAGGGGAGGCAACTCTGGGACACACCCCAGAGCAGTTTCTGGGCAGGCATTCCTGGCAACAAGGGGTACCTCAGCCCGCCCATGCCCTGTCCATGATGAAAGCTGATAGGCAAGGCCTGCTGAGGAAGGGCTGGGCCTCCCGCGTGGTACAGGGGCACAGAGAGGTCTCCCTGCTAAAAATACCTCCCTCCCCTTTCCTGCTGTGGAAGCTGAAATGGTCACATGGAATTCTTACTCCTTTGGTTTAGGCCTTATATTCCTAGCAGATCTGATTTAAAAATTAGATACCGTTATGTGCAGAAGAAACTAAGGTGTGACGACACCATGACACCTTACTTGGCAATTACTTGTGTCCCTGAATAAAGGGAAAAGAAGAATTTGAGAGTATCACAAATTTCCTTCTTAGATTAGCCAGCTGAAGGAACCAGATCTTGTTTGGCAAGTCCATGGAGCAGCAAGAGAGAATTTTAGCTCCAGCTTGGACACTGTTTTTCCACTCCAAATGCTCTAAGAGTTTCCCATTATGCTTCTTCCCATACCATTCACTGTCTTGCTCACTGCACCGTCATGTTCCACAAATGCATTGAGCTCTTTTTTGCCCTCAGACTTCCTACAAGCTGCTCCTTCTGCTGGTCGGCCTTTTGCTCCGCTCCCGGCTCCTCTCTATTCTTCTGGTTTTGGCTTGAAATGCCACCACTTTAGGTGGCCCTCCGACCATGGCAGGTAGGGTAAGTGTTCCCTCTTGTCTTTCAAACACCCTGCTCTTTTCCCTCCCAGCCTTTCTTACAATTTGAATGTGTGTGTGTGTATCTACAATCGATTCCCATTATTTGCAGATTCTGTATTTATGAATTCACCTACTCCCTAAAATTTATTTGTCTCCCCCAAATTAGTATTTGTAACACTTTCAAGGTCATTTGTGGACGTGCACAGAGTGGGAAAAAAATTTGAGTCACCCAGGGCACAACATTGCCAACTGACATCTCACGAATGACGATGCTTCTTGTTTCTGCTCTCATACTCTAATCAAGCGTCCTTCTCACGGGGACTTTAGTGCCATGTTTTTCACATTTCTGTCCTTTTGGTTGGTGGTTTCACTGTTTAAAATGGCTGCCAAGTGTAGTGCTGAGGTGCTGTCTAGTGTCCCTAAGCTCAGCAAGGTTGTGTGTGATGTGCCTGCTGGGGAGAGAGGTGTTCGATAAGATTCACTGAGGCATGAGATGTATTGCTGTTGGCCATGAGCTCAGCCTTACTGAGTCAACAATATATGTTAAATAAGTGATCTTTAAACAAAAGTTCACGAGACAAAGTTACTTATTGATTGGTTTATGAAAATGTTGTGACCAGAGGCTCCCAGGAACCTAACCCTGGATTTCCCCTAGGAGCGATGGTTTAGTATTCACTAATCCAGTGCTTGTGATGACTTTATAAAACACAACACCATGAGTCATAAGAACCAACTGCATTTCCATTAGTTTCTTGGGGCTGCTGTAACAAATACCACAAACTGAGTGGCTTAAACAACAGAATTTATTCTTTCATTGTTCTAGGGACTAGAAGCCCAAAATCAAGTTGTCAGCAGGGCCACGCTTCCTCCAAAGACTCTAGAGAAGAGTCCTTCCCTCCCTCTGCCTCGTTTCTGGAGGTTGGCGTTCGTTGGCTTGCAGCCGCGTCCCTGCCTCAGTTATCACATGGCATTCTCTCGTGTGTCTCTCTGCGTCTCTTCTCCTCTTCTTGTAAGGACATCAGTCATATTGGGTTTAGGGCCCACCCAACTTCAGTATGATCTCATCTTATGGATATATTTATTATATATAATATATAAGTTAAATACATTATATATTATTCATATATTTATACATATAATTTAAATACATACTTTTAATCAAAGTGTTTATTTAATCAATATCTATCTCCCCAACTAGATTGCAAGTTCCATGAGGAAGGACAATGGCTTTCTTATTCCTCTTTTTATCTCCAACACCAAACTCCAGCCTGATACATGGTAGGAGCTCAGTAAATATTTGTGGAGGATGAACGGATGAATGAATGAATGAATTTCAAAGCTTAGAATGTTATAGAGAACATCAAGCCAGCCATGATCAAACTCTCACGGAGCCCTAGGCCCCTGGACATCCTCCATGCATCAGATCGGGCTGAGACAGAGGCCTACTGGGTGGGCTTTGAGTCTCAACCCCCTTCCTCACTCCGCTTCCGCCAGCTTCCCTGCTTGTATCCACTTCTGTGAAATATTTTTTCTCTAAAAGTGCTTTAATGAGTTTTTAAAGTGTGAGAAACCATGAGCCTAGCCTTCCATTTAATAGGTGAGGAAACTGAAGTGCAGAGACATGAAGGGGTTTGCTCCAGGTCACCAGGCAGTCATGGCAGAGCCAGGACTAGGAGTCAGGTCTGTTGAGCCCTATTCCAGAAGTTTCACCTCAACACTGGCTCTCCTGCCAAGACATACAACAGGACTCTTTGGGAATTTGCTCTCTCCAGGACCCTGTTATTCTATCTGGAGCAATTTCTGGGAGAAGGAAACGGAGCCTATGGCATGCACCCCTTCCTCATAGGTCTGAAAGGCCCTTTGTGCCAAGTTCCGTGGATCTTCCACACGCTGTTCTGGGCAAATCCATCTGCCAGGGGGTCACAATCCTTGCCTTCATCTCTGAACCAAGGTATTTGGCCTTTCTGCTTTTAAGTGCACCCGTTGCTCTCTTAGAAGCTGAAGCCAAGCAGGGGAGGCCGGGCTCTGGAGGCCTGGGGCAGATGGGGTGGGGTGGGCTACCGGAGGAGAGGGGTCTGTTTTGCAGACCTGGCTTGAGAAGAAAACTGTGCTGATTATCTCCCAAGCCCAGCTGCAGAAACGCCTTAGCTCGGCAGCGGATTATAAATAGCCCAGAGAGCGCTCCCGGCCGCTGGAAAACAAGGAGATTTTTTTCCTGTGTCAGAAGAACAGCTCTTCAGAGCTATCCTGGGCCCCCTCCTCAACTCAGCCCCAAAGAGCTGTGATTTATGTCTTAGCACCGCTACTGGGACCAAGGATCACACAGCCCCGACAAACAATGATGAATTCGTTGCCAAGTTCTATGAAGAAGGAGGCATTCCTTTGGAAGTCCTCTCTTTCATTTTGGTGGACACATGCTGACCCATGAGACCAGAGGGGCACTTGCACTATGAGTTCATTACCCTGGGTTTCACCTAGCTCTCTCTGCCCTTGCCTGCAGTGGGGGCCGGGAAAGGCTGGTGGGTCGCTGAAACGAGGGCAGAAGGGGGCAGAGAGGAGCTGCTCTGAACTTGACTGTTTGCTGAGATGCTCCCAAATGAAAAAGCCAGGGATGCTGGGCTGGTGCATTTACATTCAAGTCCTTCTCTCTAGAGGGAAATCAGTCTCTATTTGAGGAAATGAGGTCTCAATGCAAATATCCTAGAAATCTTTGCACCAGTCAGCTCACTCATTAGGACGTTAAGTTTGAGCAGCAGCTCCCAAGGTACAAAGAACACTTTTCAGCTTCTGCTGTCATCGCAACTTTAGAACAACTGTTTTATTTGTTTGTTTGCTTTTCTGGAACCAAAGCTAATGCCTGCTTGTTGTTGAGAAGTTACAAAATTTCAGAAAAGCATAAAGAAGAAAAAAGTCCCACCCAAATCCTGCCACACTGAGACAATAATGTTTTCATGGACATCCTTCCAGACCGCCCTTATTGGATTGCAGAAGGATATAACTTTACCTAAATGGGATTATATTATTGTATTAGTTGGACCCTTGGCGGAAGTAGATGGGACTTTCAAGTGAGTAATTGAAGAGAGTTTAATAAAGGGACTATTTACATTGGGCTGGACAGAAGTTAGGAACACCAGCAAAGAACAATGCAGTAGACCAGGGCCAGCAACAGGGGAGAAATATTATCGCTCCTCGGTCTAAGGGCCAAGGGGAGGGAGTGGTTGCTGTAAAGTGGAGCTGCACAGAGAGGGTAGCCTGTCAGGAATTATAGCCTTCAGTAGAGACACAGCCAGTCCCAGCAAACCAGGAGAGATGGAGCCCGAGGGATAAACAACCTGACTTCACTGTCCCCCCACCCACCAACAGCTGGTGCCTCCCATTGGCCAGCCCAGCCAGAGTTAGAAGGCATAGAAGCCCATTGACAGCAGTCCATAGAGACCAATACCTCAGGGCACAGAGCAGGATAGGGAAGAGTGGAGAGGAGATAGGCGAGGTAAGCAGAAAATATCCATTACATCCACCATTAATACTGCTGTTATCATCCCATGGTAAGCCAAGAAGTTTCTAACTCAATGAATATAGATTGACGTCATACTTTTTAGTGGACCTTGTATGGACACACCAAATTTATTTAACCAATCCCCTGTTGATGGACATGCCATTTGTTTCTAATTTCTCACCAGCATAAACAATGCTACAATGAGCAGATCTGCACATACAAACTCTTTGTACTCCACGGACATAATTTTGGTTCCCCTTTGACATTTTTTAGACACTAAGGCTCATTGCTTATGAGGCTTGCGCTCAGTCACTCGATGGTCATGTGGCTTTCCTGAATCTTCTAACTTCTTCAACAATGAACATGGAGTCTTCTGTAATAGAAAAAGGAATAATAAAGAAAATTTTCAGTTGCTTTTTTTAAAAAAAAAAAAAAGGATGCTTTTTCCCTTGAAAGTCCTATCACCCACAGGACTCTGAAGGGGAGGGGACTATTCGGTCCCAGGAGAACAGGGCCTCAGTGGCTTATGGAGGATGAGGGAAGGAGGAGAGAGGAAGTACACAGGGTGAGGAGGAAACAATGTCACAGGATGTTCCTTCACTGGCTTCACAGTTGTCACCTCAAGAGATGGAAATAACTCCAGAAGCCTTACTGTGGGAAATGGGGGAGGAAATGGGCTCCGAAGTCGGATGGAAGTGGGTGGGAGGCTGCACTTCCTGTCTGCGCCTCGGTCTCCCTGTCAGAAAAGTGGTGACGATACTCACCATGCATGCTTGTCTTGAGGGTCGCATGGCTGCCCACATGAAAGGGCCTGGCACTTAGCAGGTGCTCAAGAAATGCATGTTTCTACCTTTCTTGCCTGAAAGCTGGGAGTCAAGCCAGAAGAAATCTTTAATTTTTTTAATTCAACAAATATTCACTGAGAAGTAGATAAACACAAAGGCAAACAAGACTCTTTTCTTGTCTTCAGGGAGCTTAGAAACCATGGTGTATATGAACCCACTGGGTACTTTAAGGCCTCTGTGCTTTTGTCTGGACTTTCATCCCTCTCTCTTGAATGTCCTTGTCTCCTCTACCTGGCGAAGTCTCTCACATCCTTCACTGTCCACTCATGTGGGAACCCAACCCACTCTGTTACTCCTTCCTCTGCACCCCCAGAGCCCCATGTCTGTTCCTCTTTTGCTCATACCTCGTCGCTTGGTATAGACCAAGGATTAGCAGTTAGGAGTCAGACAGGTTTGGTTTCTGTCACTCACTAACTTGGTATATCTCAGTTTCCTCATCTAAAAAATGGGAACAACATTTCCTACCCCAGAGGGTACTTGTAAGAACTGAAAGAGTCTATCCGTGCAGGGCACAAAGGCCAGAGCCTGGCACAGAGGAAATGCTCCTCGGTAAGCATTAGAGTTGTTATTCTTCACCGCTGCCACCTGGCACAGAGCAGGGGCTCAGTGGATGTTTGTCAACGAATTGATGATGTGTATTCATTTCCAAAATAGCGAGATAAAATATGAGTCCAAAATGGCCCAGAATCAACAACACACAAAGAAAAAGACAGGCAGTGTAACACGCTGTGTGGGGAAAAAAGATTTCTATGATCAGCAGCCTAAGGAGGAGGTGCCAGTGGACCACCCCTGATCACCCTGTAGGGATCTGTGTGCTGGACTTAAAAGAGGAACAGAAGGAGAAGGGGCTATTGCGTCCCAGTTCCAGCACTTCTGGGCTGTGTGACTTTGGACAAGCCCCTTCACCTCTCTGGCCTTCAGTGCACATTTTTCAAATGAGGACAAATAGCCCCCTTTTTGCAGAGTAGCTGTGAGGATGAAACGGGGTGAGCTAAGTTATGCTCCTGGCACACAGTGAGAGGCCAGCCGGCCGCTGTGCTTTCACGATTCTTATTACATCTCCAGGCAGCATGATTATGGTGCCCTCACCCACGGCCCTACTGCAAGGTCGCTCTCTACCTGGTGGGGTTCCTTTGAACTTTGCAATCTGGGATTTCACAGTTCTGGGTGCCTCTGGTGACTGGAGAGTGGAAGGCTGGGCAGTCGTCCTGCACGAGCAGAGCCTGTGCCTGCTGAGACCCAGGTCCCTGCCGGGAGCCCATCTGCTGGGTCTGCCAAGGCCAGAGCAATGAGGTGGAAGCAGGGAAGGAGTCCCAGTGTCTGAGCTGGATGCCAGCCTGGGAACCGACTTTCTGCCTCCCCCCCCCCCCGGTGTCCCCACAGGCTCCATCAGCTCGCCTGACTTCTCTGGCCTTCCCCCAAGAGCAGCCACTGGGCCTCCAGCCTCTGTTGCCATGGACACGGTCTCCCTCAGAGGCACTGCCCGCCATCTCTGACTCCTGCATGTTCTTCTTCACAGGGAGCCCCTGCATCCCCCACCCAGTCTGACCCACTCCTCCTCAAGGAAAACCTCCCTTTTCATTCTTTCGTTCATTCATTTGTTCATTCAGATAACAAACATATATCAGGTGCCACTATACATATATGTCAGGTCCTGTTTCAAGTGCTGCAGATACAGAACTGAACAAGACAATAGAGTCCCTGCCCTCAGGGGGAGGAGAAATAAACAAATAAATATATAGGATACAAAGGAAATAACGCAGGAATGGCTTCTCAGAGGAGATGATATTTAAGCAGACGCCTGAACGCAATGAGAGAGCAGCCAATGAACATCTGGGGAAAGAGGCTTTTAAGAAAAGGAACAGCTGGTGTGAAGACAGACACAGTAGTGTGTTTGAGGAACAACCAGGCAACCGGTAGGACTGGGGTGCAGGAAACGAGGGGGTCCTGGGTGAAAGAAGAGATTGGATTAATATCAGGGATCAGATACCAGAGGGCCTGGGAGGACATTGAAAAGATGTTACATTTTATTCAAAGGGATGGGAAACTGTTGCCACTGGAGAATTCAAGCAAGGGAAAGGATGCTCAGATTCCATTTTAAAAGTCTCTCTGGGTACTGTGTGGAGAATTGGGGGCGGGGGGGGAGGGCTCTTCATTAGAAGGTGCTGCATTAATCCAGGTGAGATGAGGTGGCTTGAGGCAGGGTGCTGGTGGCGCCAGTGATGACAAATGGGTGGACCCAAGACTTATTTTGAAGGAATAGTCAACAGGAATTGCTGCTAAATAGGAAGTGGAGTGTAAAAAGATGTTCCGTCTCAAGAATGATTCCTAGGCTTTTGGCCTGAGCTCAATCGATGGTGCCTCTTCCCGCAATGAGGAAGATAAGGAGGGGAGAGGATATTTGGGTAAAATTCGGAGTTCCATTTTGGACGTGTTAAGTTGGAGGTGTCTATTAGCCAGGAAAGAGGAGATGTCAAGCAGATATTTTGATAGTCTTGAATCTGGAGCTCAGGAGAGAGACTGAGACTGGAGACAAAAAGCTGAGGATTTGTGTGGGGCCAATGACCTGAAGGAGATTCCTAGAGAGTGAGTGTAGAGGTCTGAGGACTGAGCTAAGTTGCCTCTGGCCTTTAAAAGTTGAGATCAGGAGGAAGATCCAGTAAAGAAGGCTGAAGTCAGTTTAATAGGAGCAAAGAGAGGAAAAGAGCGGAATTCTAGAAGCTAAGTGGAGAAGATTTTTTAACAATCAGTATAATAGGCAGAATAATGGCCCTCCCCCCAAAAGAGATCTATGTCCTAACCCCCAGGCCCTGTGAATATGTTACCTAACTTGGCAAAGAGATATCATAGATGTGATTAAGATTATGGACCTTGATGGGGATGTTATCCTGTATTATCCAGTGGGCCTTAAAAGCAGAGGCTCTGGGCCAGTCCGGTGGCACAGCGGTCAAGTTCACATGTTCCGCTTCTCGGTGGCCTGGGGTTCGCCGGTTTGGATCCCGGGTGCGGACATGGCACCGCTTGGCAAGTCATGCTGTGGTAGGTGTCCTGCATATCAAGTAGAGGAAAATGGGCATGGATGTTAGCTCAGGGCCAGTCTTCCTCAGCAAAAAAGAGGAAGATTGGCAGTAGTTAGCTCGGGGCTAATCTTCCTCAAAAAAAAAAAAAAAGTAGAGGCTCTTTCCTTGCTGAGGTCAGAGGGAGATGCGACCACAGAAGAACAGTCAGTGTTGCTGACCGTTGCTGAATATCAGAGCTATTCAGTGTTGCTGGTTTTGGAGATGGAGGAAGGGGGCCCCAAAACAAGGAAAGTGAGTAGCCTCTAGAATCTGGAAAAGGCCAGGAGACAGATTCTCCCCTCTCACCTCCAGACAGGAATGCAGCCCTGCCTGAACTTTAGCCTAACCCTCTCTCCACCTCCTAAAGTGCAGAGCTATCACATAATAAATTTGTGTTGTTTTAAGCCACTAAATTTGCAGTGATTTGCTACAGTGGCCATAGAAAACTAATACAATGAGGATGTGATCAGCTGGTCAAATCAACAGTCCAAGCTTTAGTAAAACGAGAAGGAAAATTTTCCAATGGTTTGGGCCAAGTGGAGGTCACGGGAACCTTGATCAGATCAGCTTAGTGGGGACTGGAGAGGACTGAGGGGCACGTGGGAGGGGACGAGCGAAGTCTGGGGACAGGCCAATCTTTAGAGGAAATTTCTTAGAACAGGAAGCTGAGAAATGGGGTAGAGGAGGGTGTGGCCTCAAGGAAGAGTTTCTGTTCTTGTTTCTTAAGTTGGGAGTTATTATTGCATGCTTGCATGCTGAGAAGAATGATCCCAGAGAGAAGCAAAAATGTGATGAAGCGAGAAAAAGTCTACATTCCAACGGGAAGTCCTGTATCCCGTCTGCCCCCAGCTCTCTACAGCCAGGAGCAGAGGTGAAGGGCCGCCGGGAGACACTTCAACCCAACATTTCGTGGAATACAGGCATCTCTCTCAACAGCGTGGACATCAGAATCTCATCTCAGGCCGCGCTCTCCGGGTGTGATTCTGTAGGACATCAACCCATCCTTTCCACAGCCCGTATTCCAGGGGCTGTGAGGTCGCTCAGACTTCTGCCTGCACTTTTCCCTGAGCAGCAAGACTGCGTCTATCTTCTTCTTCTTCTTGTTTCCCCAGCCTACCCCAGATACCAACACATAGTGGGGAATTAATAAACATTTTGTTGAACCACGGTAATAGCCACGCCTACTGAGTGCTCACTATGTGCCAGGGGCTGTCTTGACCACAGGTGTGATGTCACGTAACAGCCCCATCATCCCCATTTCATAGGCAAGCAAGCTGAGGCCCAGGGAGGTTAAAGGACTTGCCCACAATCCATATGGCTGGTAAAAGGCTGGGTTGGGACTTGAATTCAGGCAGTCAGACCCAAGAGGCTCCTCTTGCAAGCAGCACACCAAGGCACGGATGACGTGTCACCATGGAAGGGAGCCAACTCCAGGTGCTGAGGGAGCACAGCAGAGGGGGACAGAGACCTTCTTGGAAGTGACACTTGAGCTTGGTTTTGAAGGATGAGGAAGATTTAGCCAGTGAAGAAAAGTGGGGAGGGAATTCTAAATGAAGGGGAAAGCATGAGTGAACACAACCAGAGTATGCTGACTGACAAGAGGCTACCAGAAGCTGGTTCCATTTAGCACAGAAACGTGGAGCAGGGAGAGAGATGAAGACAAGGGATGCAAGGCTCAGTATATGAAAGCCTGGCAGGCCCAACCCTGGAGCTCAGGCTGAATTTTGTAGGCAAGGGAAATCCTCGGAGGAGCCTGGTGAAAACTATGCAGAATGCCAGGGCCCCACAGGCAGGGCTGGGTCCAGATTTGGGCACAGTGCTCTAGTCAGGAACCAGAAGTGGCAGCATCCTAAAGCTGAACCCAGTCCATCACCCGCACAACTGACTCTGGTCTCTCCAAGTCTACTGAGGGTTCAAGTTTATTTCACAAAAGCAGAGGCCAGGGACCAAAGCCCAAAGAGGGCTGGGGGTGTCAGAGAAGGGAGCAGGGGCCAAGCTTCTGTGCTCCCACAGACAAAGGGAGAAAGCAGGCTGAGAGATGGCGACAGCATGTGACACCTGGGCCACAGTCTGGGCAGCAGCCGCACAGCAGCCCTGGGGATAATGGCTCCTTTTGTCCTGAGCATAAATTCTCCGGAAAAGAAAGGATTCCAGGGCCCGCTTCTCTTGCTTGCACAATGCTGGCCGCCTGGGGCCCCACTGCGAGGCCTGCTATGGCATTCCGGGAGCATTCAGGCCGCTTCGCTGTCTTGTTCTTTCCAGGCATGCAGAAGTGAGGGTTGGAGTGGCGTGCCAGCCATTCTGCAGGCGGTTGGGAGTCTGGGCTGAAGCACAGCCTGGGCCAGGAACTTTGTTTCACAGTCGCAAGGAAACCAAAGGATCCTGAAGCTCTGAATTAGAAAGAGTCTCAGAGGACATCCGTGCCAATGCCTCCTAATGCTTACCCTTCCCCCATCCTTACCCCCGTCCCCTCACTCCTCCACTGTCAGCAGACTGTAATGGCTACAAGCACAGGCTTTGGGGTCAGAGAAAGCTGGGTTCAAATTCTAAAATTGCCACTTAGAATAGCAAGCTATTTAACCTCTATGAGGCCCAGTTTATAGAATGGATCTGTAAAATGGATGTAATAACTTCAGATTGCCAATAGGAATACATGAGGAAATGTATGTAATATGCTCAGCTCGGGACACAGCCTTCCAGAGGGACTCAGTGAGGGTAAGCATTCCAGTGAGTCATCGAGCCTGTGCTTGAATTCCTCCAAAGACAAGGCGCTCACTGCTTGCATTCCATATTCAGACTAAGTGCAAAGCTGCCTCTTATACTCTCATTGGCACTGAAGGTAAAGAGGAAGAGGACCCATATTTATGAAGCATTTACTATGTGCCAGGTGTAGGCATAAGCGACCCAGAGAAACTAGAACATTGTCCAGGGTCACCTAGAGGAAATGACCAAGAATTGAACTTGAGTCTGTCCCACGCTCTGCACCATGATACTGCAACAGAATTCTTGACGTAGTAAAATAGTTCTCGTGGTCCCCTAGGTGTCTTCTCTTCTCCAGGGAAAACATCCCCTAGGCCTCAAGGGATATGGTTTTGTGCCCCCCACCATCTTGGCCTCTCCAAGACAAATTGGCATGCTCCAATTTGTCACTGTCCCTCTTAAAAAAAAATAGCCTCCAGGGCCAGCCCCAGTGGCCTAGCGGTTAAGTTCAGTGCGCTCCACTTTGGTGGCCCAGGTTCGGTTCCCAGGCATGGATCTACACAGCTCTGTTAGTGGCCATGCTGTGCTGGCGGCCCAGATACTAAAAAATAGAGGAAGATTGGCCCTGATGTCAGCTCAGGGCAAATCTTCCTCAGCCAAAAAAAAAAAAAAAAAAAAGCCCACAGACACAATATTCCTGTTGTCTTCTGACGAGTGCAAAATAGGAACACACGCTCACCTCCTTTACTGTAGGTGCTATGTTTATGCTACTAAAACCTAGGATGTGGCACTCAGACCATCGCATTATGCTTCTGCCTCTCTCAGAATCACTACATTCAGCCTATGAGAATAATATGTCCCCTGTGCTCTGAACCATTTTTAACAGTCATTGCAGATCTTCATTGCCCATAATAGAACCCTCTCCAACTAGTTTAAGCAGTCAAACCTCTTACATTTGGTAGCTCACAGAATCTGCTGCAGGGCTGAAGACTCTGGCTTGGAAGTGACAAAGCCGGGAACAATTCACTAACCACCTCTGATGGGGCTTCTCCACTGGAGACATCGCTGCCGTCAGATGAGGAGGCACGACGCTCACATTGCACATGCTGGCATGGAGAGACGTCTCTAGAACCTCTGAAATCTGCATCTCCCACACCTAGCACCTCCTTCTTCACTTCAGTCTCTTCAATGAAGGCTTCTCGGGCACATTTTGAGAGTTAAGTGAGGTAATACATGGGTAGCTAGCCTCCAAGATGGCCCCAGTGATATTCATGTCCTGGTGTAGTCCCCTTCCACACTGGATAGGGCTGACCTGTGTAACGAATACAGTTCTGTAGAAATGAGGTGTGACTTCCAAAACTAGGTCTTTGCAACTTCCAGCTTGCTCTCTCGGAGCACTTGCTCTAGGAGAAGCCAGCTCCCATGTCATAAGGACACTTAAGCCGCACTCTGGAGAGGTCTACGTGGCAAAGAACTGAGGCCTCCTGCCAAGAACCTGTGAAACAAGTCTAGAAGGTGAGGGAGCTGTCCTAGAAACGGACCCCCAGCCCTGGTGAAGCCATCAGATGCTGCAGCCCCCGCTGACACCCCGGCTACAACCTCGTGAGAGATCCCACACTGGAACCATTCAGCTGAGCTGCTCCCAGACCCGTATCCACAAACACTGTGTGAGATATAAAATAAAATGATGCTTACTATTCGTTGCTTATGTTTTGGGGGAATTTGTTACGGACCGATGGACAACTAATACAATCCACGGAAAGACTTAGAATACTGCCTAGCATGTGCTCAGCGTTCCTTCAATGCTGCCATGTTACTTTTATCTTCATTCACCTCTGTTCCAGATGTCAGAAACCATCACCTAAGCAACCTGGGGAGTCTGGAAAATAAAAAACAGTGATGATTTCACATAACCCCACAGTGACCTATGACTAGATATGTTAGCATCTTCATTTCTTGGATGGTGAGAGATTGCCTCGGGTTCCTAAGACAAAGGTCCAGGATCTGAACCCCTGGGTGTTTGACCCCAACTCACCACCCGATGCTGCACAGTGTACAGCAGGCACCAAGGGAGGCTGAACGTCACTGTGGGAAACTCCCAACTACATGAATTATCACCTCGAGTCTCCATTATGACGGCGTGTGGCAGCTGAGGGGACAAGAGGCAGCTGAAAGGGAGAGAAGGCAAGAATTGTAAGTGAATCCCATGGGACCCAGGAAAAATGCTTCTGACACTGGTGCTCACATCTCCTCACCAACACCCCTTTGGGTAGAGAGGTCACAAGGACCCGAGGTAACTCAGCCAACAGGAAGAGATCGGAGCTAACAACTCCTTATCAAAGATTTTTCTGAATTAGGGCCTGGGCTGTCCGGGTACTTCCCAGTTCTTCTCCCGGGAAGCACCCAGGGCTCCCTCTTAGGCTGGGCTGTCTTCCTCACACC
Source organism: Equus asinus (assembly GCF_041296235.1). NCBI lineage: Eukaryota > Metazoa > Chordata > Mammalia > Perissodactyla > Equidae > Equus > Equus asinus. The sequence goes on along the minus strand of NC_091801.1, from coordinate 69,445,318 downwards.
ACAGGGACTCAACCTGTTTTCTTCACCACAGATAAGATGTCACCCCTGGCTCTAGTCTTGGAGAGTCACCCTGTCCCCTCTCCCAGGGTCAACCCTGGAATGGAACTCAACCTCCTCACCCACTTCTTTGCCGTCTCCCAAATGAGTACCTAAGCCCCTCTCATCGTAAGGTTTTTCTTGCTGGTTGCTGTGGAGTGAGGGAGCCAAGAAAAAAAGCATCAGGCAATTATGGTGGAAGGAGTTTCAGGAATTTATAGCACAGAGAAATAGAGAGAATAGAGATAGATCCACCTAGCCTCAAATTCTGATAAAATCCTATCATTGATATGGCCCAGGGCAAGTGACACAACTTCCCGCTCCTCCCACCAGCTGCTGTGGAATTCCTAGGGCTCCATTTATAGGTCTGATGTCCCCATTAGACAGGGGGAATAGTCACCACAGTGGACTTCCCTCCTAGTGCCCCCAGGGGAACTGGCATTTCATAGGCAGCAGATGCTCGATAACTACTTGAAAAAACTATTAACGAGTAAACCAGAGCATGGATTACTATAGGAATAATTTCCAAGCGAATGAAAGAGTAAATGAATGAATTGCCCTGAATTCATGAAGGAATGATTATAAGCGATCTCTGAGTCTCACGGTCACTGGTCCCTTTTCCCCAGACAATTGAAAGCTAACAACGCAAAGAGCTCCATCTTAGTAAAGAAAGTCCCCATACAAGCAAAGGACATAATTTCCTCGGGATCCCATGAGGACATTCCAGTAGAGAAACAATATCAAGAGCAATTACAGAAAAGGAAACACAGATAGCCAAAAAATATGAAAATATGGCCAACCTCACTCAGGATTTTTAAAAATGTAGTTTAAAATGAGACATAATTTTTCCCCTGTTAGATATATAATGCTCAGTGGGCAGAGGAGGGGAACAGGCAGTCTGGAATTCTATTGGTGGGAATGTTGCCCTATGCGACACTTGCAGAGTGCAATCTGGAAACAGACATCAAAATTCTTACCTTCTAAATATGTTTAATCTTTGACCCAGCCACTCCACTTGTAAGAATTAATCTCAAAGAAATAATTGGGCAAAAAGACAAAGACTTACGTACAAGAATTTTTATTTCAAATTGTTTGTAAAAATAACAAATAGGAAACAATATAAAAGTCTATCTGTAACAGTCTAGTTAAATAAATTATGCCTCAGCCACACAATGAAACAATCAAACCCTGTACAGCCATTAAATGGAATATTCTGTGCAGACAGAACATGATGCTCCCGTGTCACTAAGTGGCAAAAGCAGATGAAGAATGATACGATCTTTTTTTTTTTTTTGGTAAAGATTGGCACCTAAGCTAATGTCTGTTGCCAATCTTTTTCGTCTTCTTCTTCTTCTTCTCCCCAAAGCCCCCCAGTCCATACTTGTACACTCTAGTTGTAGGTCCTTCTAGTTCTGCTATGTGGGACGCCACCTCAGCATGGCTTGATGAGCGATGCTAGGTCCACGCCCAGGATCTGAACAGCCAGATCCCTGGGCCGCTGAAGTGGAGCGCGCAAACTTAACCACTCAGCCCCAGGACTGGCCCCAATAAGATCCTTTTTATTGACTATATTGTTTATTTGTGAATAGTGGAATTATGAAAACCTATCACCAATGGCTAGGATTGTGAGACGAACTGTTGCTTTTTATTTTACACACTTTTGTAGTTTTTGAAAAATAATCACTGAATACTTTTCTAATCAGAAAAACATTAGGAGAAGCCAGAGGCAGCCTGAGGGCCCTGGTCGGGTTCTTCCAGTCCCAGCCCTGCTCTCTGCCTCTGCTCTGTCTTTGACCAAGGACTCAGCCCCTGGGAAAGTCTGCACCAGCCCACTTTCTGGAACAATTAAAACAATGGTGTTTTCTACAGCAACGTCACGAGCAACCTCCAGAATAAACCTTGGGCTCACTTCAAACCCGGTATAAGGGAGCAGAGTGTGTGAAGGTCCCAGGGCTAGGGGAAAATCGCACAGGGCAGGCCCTTGGGGACAGGCTTCCTCTTCCGTGGCCCTGCCCAGCTTTGTTCCAAGGACACACTGCCCATGGCTACTGCCCCTGTAACTCACCAGCTTCATCTACAGCCCCAGGGTATGAACTAATAAGGCCTAGGCAGGGTTCCAAATCAACCAGAATGGAGGGGAGGGGAAAAGGGTGTTATTTTAACCCAAAAGCTCCATGGGAAAGGAGGCAACATAGTAAAATAATATTTGCTAATGTTTCATAATTGTTAAATGCCAGACACTGTGTTGGTTAAACATTGGGGTCAGTGGCTTTGAATAAGAACCTAATCTCTATGAATTTTAGGTTTTTTTCATCTAGGAAATGACATGGTAATGCCTATCTCATAGGGTAGCCGTGCAGAATAAATAGATTATACATGTAAAATACTTAACTCAGTGTATAATAACTGATGAATAAGTACCTGCTCTCTCATCATGCTGGCTGGTCCATTGCAGGGGGAGTGGCTGGCACCATGGGGATCTTCCTCAACAAGCAGAGACACCTGACAAGTATAACTGAGCACCAGCTAATTAGGATGTCAGGGAGATCAAACTTCAGGCTAACAGAAGCTGCCTCTGAAAGGAAGTGGAAGGAGAGCTGCCAGTGAGGGATGCCAAAGCCTCCTAGATGGTCCGGGTTGAACTGTATCCCCTCAAAAGTGTTGAAGTCTGGAGCTGGCCCAGTGGTGCAGTGGTTCAGTTTGCACATTCCGCTTCAGCTGCCCGGAGTTCGCTGGTTCGGATCCCGGGTGCAGACCTACACCCCACTTGGCAAGCCATGCTGTGGTGGCATCCCACATGGAAAGTAGAGGAAGATGGGCATGGATGTTAGCTCAGGGGCCAGTCTTCCTCAGCAAAAAAGGAGGGGGATTGGCAGCAGATGTTAGCTCAGGGCTAATTTTCCTCAATAAATTAATTAATTAATTTAAAATATTAAAAAAAAAAAAAAGTTTTGAAGTTCTAACCCCCAGTACCTGGGAACATGACCTTATTTGGAAATAGAGTTGTTGTAGATGATCAAGTTAAGATGAAGTCATGAGGGTAGGGTTTACTCCAATATGACTGTGTCCTTATAAAAAGGGGGAACTTGGACAGAGACAGACACACTCAGGAAGAACATTGTGTGAAGACGAAGGCAGGGAGAGAGGTGATGCTTCTACCAGCCAAGGAACACTGAAGATGCCAGCAACCACCAGAAGGACCGGAAGCTAGAGGGAGAGAGGAGAGCCTTCTTCACAGACCTCAGAAGGAACCCATGTACCAACACCTTGATTTTGGACTTCCAGCCTCCGGAACTGTGAGACAATACATTTCTGCTGTTTAAGCCCCCTGTTTGTGGTACTCTGCTATGGCAGCCCGAGCAAACTGATGCAGGGGGATGCAGGGAGAGAGCACAGACTTTTTTGTCATTTGCCAGCTATGTGAGCCCTGACAAGTTACAGCTCTGGCGGAGACTGGTTTCTTTATCTGTGAGATGGGGTTAGCACTAGTGACTCAGAAGGTGGAGTGACATCTGCATGGAAGATTTCAGACCCATCCCTGACACACAAAACGATCAGCATTTATCACAAATGTACAAATTAGTCACCATTGGGCATCATGGGAGGGGGCCCTGCGATGCACTTTAAGTTGCTTCACAAATACGTGCTTTTCCTCCCCTTTAAAATTCTATACTCCTTGTGGGCAGGAAATGAGTCATCATATTAAATCCCCAGTGACATCAGGACAGTTCTCCGAACTCCATAAATGGCTCAACAATACTTCTTTCGAAATAAGGTGTGTTCTACACTAGAATTGTATGAGAGTAAGTTCTATAGTAAGATCTTGATGTCTTTGTGTCCTCAGTCCTGGATTCCACACCTAAGACATTCAACAAATATGGATTGATTAGTATTGAATGAATAAATTTTATGGGGTACTTGACTCGGACTGTAGTACAATTGAATCTACAATAAAGTGTGAGGTTTCCTCAAGAAGCAGTTTTCGCCAGTGCCTGCTATGCTAGCCTGGGGAAATACGAAATAGTAAGCTAAGGATGACGGAACGCTTATTGTGTCGGGTCCTGAGCTTCAGGCAGACTGTTTCTTGCATTCCTCACGCCAACATTATGGAGTAAATGACAATCCTTATTTTCATTTTGCCAATGTGGAAGCTAAGATTCAGAGAGATTGAAAGCCTTGCTCCAAAAGTCACAACAAGCAAAAAAGAGTCAGGGTTTAAACTCAGGAAGTCCAATCCCAGGGTCCACACATTTAACCATTATAGCTCACTCCTTTCATCTTACTAAATAAGGAGAACCCTGTTGAGGTTCTTAAAATTTAGTGCTAGAGTCACTGTTGGGCTTGGCAGGGATCTTGAAAAGTATCTAACCCAATATCCTGTAAGAAATGAAACTGAGAACCAGGGAAGGATTGTGACTAGCCTTACAATGAGACAGTGACCCAACTGGGACTTGAACCCAGGTCTCCGGACCCCCAGGCTGGTGTGCCTTGGTGGGAGTGGGGACTTGAGTATACTCGGTCATTCACTCAGATCCCCAGCTCTCCATCCCACAGATGGTCGGGAAGAGTCAGGGAGGTGTGAAATGTTGGCTGCCAACCTTCTGCTTCTGTACCTGGAAAAGACTTGGGCCAGGAAGGAATCGTACTGAATGGCCCTGCATATCTGTCTTTCCCTCCTCCGGGACCCCACTCCCTCTCTTCCCACCTCCTCTGAGATTGAGTCTTGCCAAAATGGGCCAGATGCGAATGGAATCCCGTGGACACAGTGCACAGTCTTTATTGTGGGTGACATGCTGCTCTTTGTAACTCAGGACACAGACGTCACAGCCCACAGGCTCCAATGATGCAGAGAATCGTGGGCAGCTAGCCTCGCTCCTAAAGGAGACAGAATGGTCTTTACCAGGTGAGTTACAGCCAGAGGAGGCTGGAGCCAATCCACCGAAGTCCAGATGGTGCCCTTTAGAGCGAGGAAGGGACTCTGATGAGCCTTCCTCATGTTTCACAAGGGTTGTTGTGTCATTATGTGTTGCACTTGACGTCTCCTCTCATTCCCACCCCTTCCCCAGGTGGCTGTGTCTTCCTGCTGCGGTTCCAAAGTTAGAGAGCTCTGGGCAAGGGGCTGGGGCTGGGGCTGATGGGTCTGAGCACAGTCAGCCGGGACCTGATTCCCCTGAAAACTCCTCATGGATATTCTTCAAAAGACCCAGGGTCTTCACAGAACTCTCTAGAAACAACAATGATCTCCTTGGAGCCCAAACAGTCCCTGAGCTATCAGACAGCTGCCAGCATGTGAGTTTTGTTATTTTCTTTTTTTTGAGGAAGATTAGCCCTGAGCTAACATCAGCCACTAATCCTCCTCTTTTTTGCTGAGGAATACTGGCCCTGAGCTAACATCTGTGCCCATCTTCCTCTACTTTATACGTGGGACGCCTGCCACAGCACGGCTTGACAAGCAGTGCATAGGTCCAAACTCGGGATCCAAACCCACAAACCCCGAGCCACTGAAGCAGAATGGGTGAACTTAACCGCTGAGCCACCAGGCCAGCCCGTGCCAGCATGTAAGTTTACTATTCAGGGAAACACTTTGCAAGAACAACTGTTAGACGTGAACTTTTGTGGGTCACTTAAAATCGCCTAGTTATTTTCCACTCAGTTGAGAGGCAGTTCAGCTCTGACTAGTAGATTTGGCTCCCTGCGTTCAGCTAGAGTCAGAAAACGTTAGCACTGAAATGGATCTGGGGCATAAATGGTTGGGTTGTGGACACACTTTTTTCTGTTTCATATATTGGGCTTCCACACACAAAAATGCACTTGCAAAGAGTGGCCAGATACTTGGAAGTTAATAATAAAGACCCTTATCAATTGGTACTCTAGTTCAACCTCCTCATCGCAAGGGGAAACTGAGGCCCAGGGAGAGAGAGGAGCTTGTCCAAAATCACACAGCTAGTGTCAGAGACAGAACTAGAACTAACAGAACCCAGGGATCCTGGGTCCCAGTGAAAATGGACACAACCTATTTGCTGGTGCCTGAAATTTCACCATTAGGAATTGTTATTTTTTTCACACTATTTGATAGTTTTATTTGGGTTTACAAGTAGTAAACGAATACATTATTGTTATTAAAAAAATCTCAAAGGCCAGGGGCTACAGGCGGCCCAGTGTTTCATTGGTTCAACTCCTGGGCGCGGACATGGCACTGCTCATCAAACCACGCTGAGGCAGCGTCCCACATGCCACAACTAGAAGGACCCACAACGAAGAATATACAACTATGTACTGGGGGGCTTTGGGGAGAAAAAGGAAAAAAAATCTAAAAAAAAAAATCTCAGGCCAGATGTATTTCTAACATCTTTAAAAGTTCTCTTTCCCGCCTCCTCGTTTTCTCCCCAACCCCATTCCCTTCCCCAGGTGTATATTTAAAATATAGAGGTATATTATTTAAAAACCCAATTTCTATACCATCCCACTTATAAATATGAGATCAAATTATACTATTTTGAGACCTCTTCCGTTCACTTAACCTTGTGTCTTGGAGTTCTTTCCAAGTTGGTCCTTGTAGGACTTTGGCGTTTTGTCAGTGACTCTATAGCATTCCATTGTACTAATGGACCACAATATATATTTAGCCATTTGTCTATCTTTGGACATTCAGGTTGTTTCCCATCTTTTTATATTGTAATCACAGCTGGAGTGAACTTTCTTGTATCTAGATCTCTGAGACATGAGCTAATGTTTCTGCAGAAGAGAAATCTAGAAGTGAAAAAGGTGAGATCATTTGTCTAGAGAAGGTCTCACTTTGAGCTGGCAGGAATCATCTTAATGTTGTCCAAAGGTCTCTCTTCTGAACCTTCTTTTAGGGCCCTCCACAGCCACAAATTTCCAGCTAGAATCATCACATCAACCCCGTGAAAACAAAGTATGGTCCCTATTTTACAAAATAAGATTTCAGCCAGGATTTATTAACTAAATCCAGAGCACAGCTCCTGTCATCATGCCAAACCAGCTCTTTGGGGGATGTCTTCTCAGCTTGGGTTACTCTTATGACAGGCCCCTCAATGCTCGGTGAGGCCTCTGCCTGGCTTAGGGAAAGGGGACAGCTCCCCTGGTCTGGTGACTAGAATACTGAGACCAAAGGAGTGGAAGAGCTCCACTGTCTGGAGTAGGAGCTGAGACAAAGAAGCTCACCCGGGGATTTTGGGGAGATAGTTCCGCCACCAGAACAATGGCGAGGTTAAGGACACAAGCTCTGAAGCTGGAGAGGCTTGGATTCAGATTGTAGCTCTATGGCTTTCCAAAGGTGTTTTCCTGGAAATTGAGGTTTCGGGTTTCTCACCTGTAAGACACAGATAATAATAGCAGCTACCTCAGAGCGCAGTGGATGAACTGATACAAAGATAATCACAATGAGGGAGCAGTTTGATCATTGATGCCTAGCAACCTGGCATTTCTGACCAGGTTCTAACAGTAGGATTAAGAATGGAAAGATGTACCCCTAGAATTCACCTTAAAATTACTTCATTTTAAAGAAATAGAATTGTTCCCTTTTCTTTCTTTTCTTTTCTCCTTTTTTTTTTTGAGGAAGACCAGCCCTGAGCTAACATCTGCAGCCAATCCTCCTCTTTTTGCTGAGGAAGACTGGCTCTGAGCTAACATCCATGCTCACCTTCCTCTACTTTCTATGTGGGACGCCTACCACATCATGGCTTGCCAAGCAGTGTCATGTCCGCACCCGGGATCCGAACCCGCAAACCCCAGGCCGCCAAAGCAGAACGTGCGCATTTAACTGCTCTCCCAAGGGGCCAGCCCCTCTTGTTCCCTTTTCATTATCTTCCCACTCCCACAACTCAATCCCACCCAGATCTTTAGTTATAATAACATTTCAATGCTTTGAGGAGGGAACCTGGAGACCTTGGTCCCCAAAGACCAATACTGTAGTTTCGTGACAGGGCAGGTGTTAGAGAAATGAGAATGCCTTATGCTGTGCAGCAGGAAAAGTCTGAGCTCCAGAGTCAAACAAACCTGGATAGAAGACAAGTACCTCTGCTGATTAGCTGTGTGACTTCGGCAAGTTTCTTAACTTCTCTGAGTCTCCGTTCTCTCTATCTATAAAATGAGGATAAAGAAATACCTATATTTGCTGGCTTGCTGTGAAGTTTACAGACAATGATGTAAAGAGTTCTGGAAATTGGTTGCACAACAATCTGAAGATACTTAAAACTACTGAGTTGCACACTTAAACGGTTAAGACGGCAAAATTTATGTTATGTGTATTTCACTACAATTAAAAGTAAAAATTCTAAAAGCCTTTTCTCTGCCTCCAGTTTCTCTCCTCCCATTCTTCCTTCAACCCACTCCAGTCAGCTTTCAGGTGCCCCACGCCAATGAGACACTCTTGTCAAGGCTGCCAGCGACCCCGACATTGCCAGATCTCGCGGTCAGTCAAAGCCGTCCCTGGACCAGACCCATCCATAGTATTTGACACACTTGATCGCTCCTTCTCCCGACCCACTTTCTTCGCTTGGATTCTGGAACACACACTCTCTAGCCTTTCCTCCTAGCTCATCGTAACCCATTGGCTCTTTCTTCAAAATGTGTACAGAAGGCAATACTTCTGACGACCGAAGTAGCCTGCTAACCAGTCTCATACCACTATTTCCACCGTAACCACTGTCCATTCTCGATACAGCAGCCGGCGTGATCCCTTTAAAACATGTTGGGTCCTGTCACTCCTCTGAGTCAGACCCTCCAGTGGCCCCCATTTCTTTCAGAGCGAAAGTCCACATCCATACAAGGCCCTGGACCATCCGCCCCACCATGAACGCCCTTAACCCTCTCCTCACCTCCCCCCGCCCTACCTCCCCCGCCCCCACCCTGGCTCCCTTGCTCTCAGGCACCAGCCCCACTGGCCTGGGACAGAGCAGGCGTACTTTTGCCTCACAACCTGTCACACTCTTCATCCAGGAGTCTGCAGAGCTCTCTTCCTTCACCTTAAAATGTCAACACACTGTCACCTTTCAGACAGGTCTACTCTGAGCACCTGATCTGAAGTGGCAACTCATCACCACCCCAATCGCCTATACTCCACTCTGCTTTTCCTTTTCTTCGCAGCCCTATCACCTAAGTATATATACCATTATAACATACTTTCAAATTGCTACAGACTTATTAGGTCCCTGTTTATTTTCCATCTCTCTCTGAAAGAATATAAGCAGGGTTTTTGTTTGCTTGCTTCACTGATGGATCCCCAGCACCTGGCACAATGCCTGGCACATAGTAGGTGGTCAGGAGCCATTGGCTGAATTAGCTGCTGAATGATTTTCCAAGGTATTAAACCGCTTCAACTAGTCCATGGTCCCATTTGGTTTTCACAGCAGCTTTGTGAAGGCTGCCGAAAGGTCTTGTTATATCCATTTTACAGAAGAAGAAATGGAATCTCAAAGAGGCCAAGGGTCTTCATTTCTTTGTTTAAAATGCAGTCATTCATTTACTCAGCAAACATTTATTGATTGGCATCCCGGCAGAGCGAAGCTTGCAATCGAGATTTTTCATGTCTGTCCTTGGGTTTTTCTACTTTTAAACATCCATGGTGCCTTTTGAGAAGTGTTAAAACCTTGTGCACCCCCAGTTAAAAGGCAGTATGGTGTAGTGGAAAAGAGCAGGGACTCTGGAGTGTGTGTTACCACCTGCCTCCCTCGTTTCCTGGTTCTGTGACCCGGGGCAGGTCCCTCAACAATTCCCTGGTGATAACAGCTATGTTTAGCATTGTCCATTTAGCATTGTCCTCGGTTCTACACGAGAGGTTAAGTGTTGTTATCAGTCAATGTGTTTTTGCCTATCCCTAACAGCCAAGAGGATTTGATCCCATTTGTGTCCTATAATTTGCATGACAAAACCAATAGGCTTATTTCTTACATTTCCAAATATAAAGATATATCGTAATATTGAACAGGCTTTTTCAAACCCAAGAGTTTGATATGCCCACTCTCCATTACCCAGGGCCTCTCGGCCTTCACACATTGCCAAGTGAGACCCAAAGTTAGGAGAGGGCCCTGGTCCCTTCCTACCTCCTTTTGCATCTGTTCCCAGCAGAGGAAGAGCTACGATTTCCAGCTGCAGGATTGAAATGGAAACCAGCAAAAGAGCAAGCAAAGGGCTCCATTTCTCAGTAGCTACAGCTGTCTAGTGCCCTGAGCTATTTTTAAACCCCTTTTCAGAAACTCCAGTGCTTGCAATGGATCTATTTTCTTAACTGCCAAGAGATAGTGCTTAAAAGGGATAGCTTGAAAATATTCCACGGCACTCATAAAAATGACTGAAATAGACGGTGCATAAGACGGCCTTTGTCTGGAGCAGCAGAGGAAAGCGAGACGAAGTCTTTCAGACCCCAGGGCAGTGGTGCCGCTGGACGTGCTGCTGACAGCCACAGCTTTGTGTGTCGAATGTGCACTATGACCAGAAAAGGCAAGAAAAACCAAACAGTAATTGTAGAGAACCTCCGAGATCTGGCATTTAAATCGGTCATCAATTCCAGGAAACAAGGGACCCCAAAATAACTCCCAAAGAATCCCCCTCAACCAGGGTGCCGCCTTATCTGGTAAATCTATCCCAATTGTCTAAAACTAAACTGGTCTTCTGCCCCTTCCCTGAACTCCGGAATTTTCTCTGCCGCATTTGGTAGAACCACCAGCCACAGAGTCATTTGTGAAACAAATTTAGGAATCATGCTTGACTGTGCTTTTCTGCACCTCCCACATCCAATAAAGTCTTACTAATGTTGTCTCCTAAATAGCTCTGAAGTTGTAATCTCTTTATACACCCACAAGCACTGCCCTGACTCAATCCTTCATCCTCTCTCGTCTGGATTTTGCAAGAGCATCTTCACTAGCCTGCCTGCATCCATTTTTGTCCCTCTTCACCAATTGACACTAGGATTCTCTTTTTTTATTTTCATATCTTGTTACGTCACGTCTTATTTAGAGTCTTTCAGTGCTTCCTAAATGCCCTCGGAAGACCGTCCACACTCTTCAGCAAGGCGCACAAGGCCCTCCATGACGCACCCTCTGCAACCTCTTCCCTCAGCCCTGCTGTAACGTACCTCACCCTTCACGTACCAGCAACATCGGGCCGCTTGTAGTTTTCCACGAGCCATATTATTTATTCCGCCATGCCTTTGCTTGTACCATCTCCCTTGCCTGGAATGCCATTTACCCCTATTTCTCAACAAGAAATATTTTATTGACACATGACATGAATATAGCAAAGTAGACAAGTTTTGGGTTTACAGCTTGACACTTTTTGACAGAATTGACCTATTCAAGTAACCACTATACAAATCAAGGATTAGATATAATCAGCACACCAGCAGCCCCCTCCTGCCCTCTCTCAGACGCCATCCCCTAAGAGGTGGCCAATCTTCTGATTCATTCCAGATTGATCAGTTTTCCCAATTTTAAACTTTATTTAAATGGAATCACGCAGTATATGCCTTTTTATCTGGCTTCTTTCATTTGATATTATTTTATGAGATTCATCCATATTATTGCAAATGGCAGTAAGCTGTTCTTATTGTCTTGTAATATTCCGTTGTATAAATATGCCACAATTTATTTACGTAGTCTAGTGTTGATGGAAATATGAGTGGTTTCCAGGTTTTAGCCATTAGACAAGTGCTGCTATGAACATTCTTATACACTTGGTGACACGTGTGCATTTCTGCTGAGCAGAATTGCTGGTTTGTATATTATACCTATATTTAACGTTCATAGATATTGCCAGTTTTCAAAGTGGTTGTACCACTTTATACTCCCACTAGCAGTATATGAGAGTTCTAGTTGCTGCATATTTTCACCACCCCTTAGGATTGTCAGTTTTTAAAATTTTAGCCATTTCGATGGATTTTTATTTTTATTAATTTTTTTAAGCAATGCAACTCTTTTTTTTTTAAGATTGGCACCTGAGCTAACATCTGTTGCCAATCTTCTTTTTTTGTTGTTGTTCTTCTTCTCCCCAAAGCTCCTCCCCCCCAATACATAGTTGTATATTCTAGTTGTAGGTCTTGCTGGTTGTGCTATGTGGGACGCCACCTCAGCATGGCTTGAGGAGTGGTACCATGTCCGTGCCCAGGATCCGAACTGGTAAAACCCTGGGCCACCGATGTCGAACATGTCAACTTAACCACTTGGCCACAGGGCTGGCCTCAGATGGATTTTTATAATAATATCTGACAATATCTGCCTTTTAACTGGAGCATTTAGACCATTTACGCTTAGTGTAATTATTAACATAGTTGGGTCCAAGTAAACCATCTTGTTATTTGTATTTCATTTATCCCATCTGTTCTTTGTTTTGTTTTTCTTCTTTTCTTGCCTTCTTTTGGATTATTAAGTATATTTTAGCACTTGCTCTAGGTCTCATATTAAGCATCTTTGACATAACATTCTCTATCATTAGTGTTATAAAACTTCATGTACAATGCAAGGAGCTTATAAGAGTATACATTCATTTCTCTCCCTTCTGCCTTTTGTGCTTTTATTGTTGTCATTCTGATACTTTCACATATATTATAAAACCTACATTTTTTTGGCTTTAAACAGTCAATTGTCTTTTTAAAAAATTAAAAACAAAAATTTTATATTGACGCATATTTACCATTTCTAAAGCTCTTTAGTACTTTGTATGACAAGTTTACAAACAATACCACTCAAGAAATGTTTGTTGAGTAATATGAATGATTGCATTTTAAATAAATGAATGAAGACTCTTACCTTCTTTGAGACTTCATTTCTTCATTTGTAATATGGACATCATAATATCTTTTGGCAGCCTTCACAAAATTGCTGTGAAGATCAAACGGGATAATGGACTACTTGAAGTAGCTTAATACCCTGAAAATTCATTCAGCCCATATATCTTCAAATATTTCTTTGCCCTATTCTCTCTTTTCTTTTGAGACTTCAATTGCTTGCACCTTTTCACTATGTTCTATGTGTTTCTTTCTTTCTTTTCTGGAGTTTACATAGTTTTCCTCTGTGCTTAAGTCTGGATATTTCCTACTATCCTCTCTTCAAGTTTACTAATGCTCTCTTCTGTCATATCAAATCTTCTTTTAAACCCACCTATTAAGTTCTTAATTTCAATTATTGGCTTTTTCTGTTCTGGATTTTTTATTTGATATTTTTCTATAGCTCTGCTTCTCTGGTGAAATTCTTCACCTTGTCATCATTCTCTTGAACAAATTGATCACAGCTATTTTAAAGACTGTTTGTCTTTAAAGACAAACCTCAAAGTCTGGATCATCTGTGGGTCTATTTCTATTGTCTGATGTTTTTCCTTTGGGTTTTGATCTCTTGGTTCTCTTTCATTTGAATATCTGGTAAATTTTTATTAAAAGCTAGACATCCTCTCAAAACATTGTAGAGAATCTGGATGATGTTATGTTTCTCCAGAGAGGCTTTACTTTTCTTCTTGGATGCAGTTAGTATATGAATAATTCGCCTTAATCCGATCAGAGATTGAGATGATTTGAGTGTGAGTTTGTTTTGGAAGGCCTCATCTATTTCCGGCTACCCTTACTCCAAGGTCATGGACCTTCAGTGGTCTTATTAAAAGTCTGGTCTATTTACCAAGGCCTTTCCCTTTTGGCAGAACTTGAATTCCTCCAGTATCTTGAGATTGCCAAAAATTTTGCTTAGATTTTTTAGATCTCTAGCTATCACCTTCTAATTGATTTATCAGCCTCATTCCTAATGAATTGTAAATGCCGTAAGGAGAAAAGTGGTGTAGAATATCACCGACTTCTCCACAGTTCCCTTCTGTATACAATCTTGGTCTCTCAATTCCTGGTTACCTCGCTCACTCTCCAATCTTTTTAAATAGTTATTTTTGGTTTGATTTGCATCTAGCCTTTTCAGTTATTCTTGGCAGGATAATTGGTATGTCTTAAGCAACTATCTAATGGACAGAAGCAGATGTCCCTCCACCCACTCTTTGGCTGGCAAATTTCTATTCACCGTTTTAGCCTTAGATGCCACTTTGCCAGAAATTCTCCCCTAATATTGTTCACCCAACTCTACCCTTCTCTCTTGACTCTTCACATTCCTTCATCTATAATCCCAAATTACCCTTGTAAAGCTCCCATATAGCCTGTAAACCATTGTTTATAATGACCTGATTTTGTCTCTCTCTCTTCCCTACTAAACTATGAGCATCTTGAAGCCAAGGACTATGATTTCTTCATCTCAGCATCCTCCACGCCTGGCACAATGTTTAGCTTAAGAAACATTTGCGTCAGTGTGAACCTAATTGGTTCTCAATAGATCTCAGGAAAGTATCAAAATGCCAGCCAAATCAGCAAGAAATGGAATTTCCTTGACCTTAGAAGTCACTACCAGAATTTCCAGACCTACTTTCAAGGTCTTCTTCAATCTTTTAGGTGTTCCCCCACTGGACGCTAAAACTCAGGTGATGTGCCCTATCCATCCTGACCACCCACCACCTTAAAAAGGTGGCCATGATTCATCCAGACAAGTCACTTCACCTCTCTCATCTTCAGATCCCTCATATGTAAAAAAGGAGTATTAAAATCTACCTTCCTGGGTTGGTATGAGTCAGTTAGAGCTTTATTGTTAAACACACAGACTTTGAAGCTAGATTGCCTGGGTGCTGATCCTGGCTAAGCTACTCACAAGCTGTGTGACTTTGGGCAAATTACTGTTGGTAAGAAATCAACATATGTAAAAGTCATAGAGCAGTCCCTGGCACAAAGTCACTATCAGCCATTGGTATTCTATGAAGATCAAATGAAATACAATATAAGTAACCTATAAAATACCATGCTAGTTATTGCCATGATGACTTAGTCTCACCATAATTAAGTCATTTCCCTTGGAGAAGCAGCCCAACCCTGAGGCTTCTGTGGGTGCTATCAAATGACATATTTAACACTAAAATATGAACATTCAACCTTTTACTGTTGGCTTCTTTAACTTGCTACCAAAAAAAAAAAAAAAAAAAGGTATTTCAGCCCTAACATTTACTCTGAGTGACTCACATATGGGAACTGAGGTTTTCCCTGTAGTTCCTAAAATCTATAAACAGAAACCCAGAGCATTACATGTTTCCCAACCACAGGCCGTGGGCAGGCCTGGGCAAGAGAAAGCAGAGGAAACGTACTGAGAAAGGGACAGAGACCCAGACAGCGTGGCATTCTCTGGGCCTCCACAGCAGGACCAAGGTGTGCTCTGAGGCTGTCATAGGGATGGGGACTATGACTGAGTCTCTCTGTGACCAGGAATTTGGCCAGGCCAAAGGAAACTTGGAAGTGAAGTCCCAGAGGAGTTAGCAAGATCCAAAGGGTTGGGTGGGCAAGAGCAAGGGTTCAGAGCAGGTGAGGGGTGCCAGGATCTGCGTCTCACCAGAATGAGGTGCTACCTGAGGCCACAAGGGTGCCAGCTGAGTGTAGAGTCCCAGAGGGGAAACCAGGCTTCTGACTCGGGCAAGACCGAGCATCCACCAAGTGTGGAGGACTGAAGGGGCCACAAAAGGGTCAGTTACAGAGTCAAGGGTTAGCTTGGAATTGGGCAGTGATGGGTCCAGAGCCAGAACAGAACAGTCAGCAGGAAGCACTGAAGAAACTTGTTAAAACCTTAGGGGCAGAGGAATGCTCTGGGGTACTTGTTAAGATGCAGACTACCAGGCTCCACCCTCAGCAGCTCTGAGTGTGGCAAGCTGGGTGGGGTCCAGAAATCTTCATTTTTAACAACCACCCAGATTATTCTGACATAGATGGTTCTTGGGTCCCATTTTGAGAAAGCAATCTATTTTGGCCTGAGTGTCAAAGGTGTGGCCGTTTAATGGGAGTGCCTGCTGGGTGTGGGTGGCCTTGGGCACTCAAGGGTTGACAATCACCAGCTGGAAGTCAAAGACAGGCAAAACAAACAAACCAACAACCTCTCTGTGCCCTGGACAACTGCCTGTCTATTCAGCACCTTTGTATGATTCCAGAAAAGACACCTCTTGTGGGCAAATGAACTTGACAAAAGCACCTGTTCTTCTGGGGGAAGCCAGACCAAGGCTGGGGAGCAGAAACAGAGTGGGATTCAGTCCCCACTTGTCCCTGTGGCTGGGTGGCCTCGCAGGACCTGAGATAGAGGGGCTGGGTTGCCCTTTGGTCCTCTTAGGCCATGATAGGTGGCGCACACAGGAGCCCTGCAGGCCAGTAGGGAAAGGTGATAGGACTGGAGGTGGGCAGAGGCTAGAGTTCATGTTCTGGGGTCAGTCTGGAATGAGATCAAGTTTTTGCTCTACTACTCCGTGGTCACATGACCAGGAATAAATGTCCTACCCTCTTACCAAGCCTCAGGAACTTAGGCTATAAAATAGAACAGCACCACTGCCCACTAGGGAGATGTGATCAAAGCCAGGGTAGCCGTTCAACAACTGTCAGGAGCTTTTGGTGAACGTCAGTAGCCCCCAGGGACTACAGGAAGGTAGGCGCTCTGTGTCTTTTTCCCCAGAACCTCACCACCAGGAGGAAGGTTATAATGAAAGCATATATGAGATGACATTCTGCCATGTACAACACAATCAGCAGACAGGCACAAACTATCGCTGTTCCTGTAAGCTTGGTGAAGACCCTGCTGTCTGTCCTTGGGCAGTCCACCAAACACCGGGCAAGAAATTTCTCTCCAAGGCACATAAGGCCTGGTCCGGAGAGGCCAAAGACAAGAAAAGAAGGAGAACCCAAAGCCCGGTAGATCCAAAATGAGTTGCCTACTTAGGCAACTATGAAAGAGAATCCAAACTATTGCTATTGCTATAACCTTTTCATTTTTCTTTAATAATTTTGGTATTAAGTAGTTTAATGATATACTAGCTATATCAGTGATCTGATCTGAAGCCTCTTCTAAAAACAGTTTGGGTGTACACGGCTGTGGGAAGACTTCAGGACTCCAAAGACAAGGGAAGCCTCAAAACCCCATCAGGAAGGTTTTGCTCAGAAAGAAAGAGGGGTGACGAGCAGCAGCTATCTATTCTAGACAGGTTATTTGTAGGGAATTCAACGTCGTTGAGTGAATCGTTATTTTACTAATTCAGTCATACCAAAAAGTGAATACCAGAGCACCTGGAGCAGCGTCCTACCCTTCAATGATGCTCAAAAATGTTGAAACACTGGGATTTTGAAAGTTCAAAACGATTGAAAACAGGCCCAGATATAGAGAATTAATGCAAAATTCACACAAAATAACACAGTGTAGACCAGGGTTTCTCAGGCTCAGCGTGGTGACCCTAGGGCTGGGTAATTCTTTGTTGTGGGGGCTGTCCTGTGCCTTGTGGGATGTTCAACAGCATCCTTGGCCTCTCCCCGTTAGATGCCAGTAGCACATCCATCCACCCTCTGCCCCATGACAGCTAAAAATGTGTCCGGTGTTGCCAAATGTCCCCTGAAGGCCGAAAGTGCCCCTGGTTGAAAACTACTGATATAAAATTTGGCATTTGGGGAGCTTAGTTTACTTATGTTTGATAAGCAAATTACCGATTGTACTCCCACATTTAAAAGTTAAATTCTGGTGGGTAACCTATATGACATTTTTTATTTCTTAACCTGAAAGTTGGTCCTGCCCAAACTGCTGTGCCTTCTTTGTTAGCCAAACACGTAGCATCCTCCATCAGCCATTGACAGTCACTGGAGAGAGGCTGTCTTTCTGAGGAGGGAGTGAGAAGCACCTTTCAGAGTACTCCACAAAGATTCACCGATGGGACTGTCATATAATCAACACTTGATTACCAAGGTTTAGAGGGAAGCAGATGTGTCGATATCTAGAAAAAAAGCAGATTATGCAAAAATCATTTCTATTTGGCCTGGGGAAGCAGGCTGTTTTTGTGTTGGTTTGTTTTTGTTGCGGATCAATCTAATCAAGTCTTGTTTAGGCTGATATTGAAATGAAGGAGGAAGCCATCTGGGCCAGTCAGAATCTGGAATTTAGAAGGAAGACAGGAGGTCAACAATTTGGATTTGACGAAAGAAACATTACTGAACTAAATTCTCCCTTCTCCTACTTTTTGAAGGCTTCTTGGTGACTGCTTCTTGAAATAAAGAGAAGATTAATAGAGTTGAAACTGTGATGGACGCTATTGATGCTCCATCTAGAACTCCCAAATTCCTTGGACCAGCTACTCTCTGTGCCTGTCCCCACCTCTGAGGCTTACTGATCACACCTGTGCCTTACCTCACAGCATTGCCCTCAGGTAATGGGCAGATGTTGGGGTACAAGGGTACTCTTCCTGTGACTCAAGCTGGGACAAACTCTGAGGGGTAGTTTATGCTCCAGAGTCCCCCTGGGATCAGGGCGAGGCTGGGAGTTCAGCTGAAATCACACCCTTGCCTACCTTCTTCCCCTTCGCTGTCCTGCTTCCTCCACTCCCTTACTCGCTTCTCCTGGGAGCTCTTTCTGAATGAATCAGTTATACTTGAATCCTTGGCTCAGAGTCTGCTTCTGCAAAAAACTGACCTAAGACATTTCCTTTTACCCACAAGACCAGGAGGGACATATGACCTGTGCAGGCCCAGCCAGATGGGCCTGGGTCCCACAGCCAAACCGAGAAGACACAGTTTAATTTCAGGGCACCAGCAAGACCTTAGGGTTTTAAAATAGCTTCCCATTTTGTAGGAACTCTCTATGTAAGGTCAGAGCCAGAGAAGAGAACTGAGCCAGACCTAAAAGGGCCGCCCAGAGAAGGATGAGAAGGATTGTGGGGTCAAACTGAAGAACCTAATTACTTGGAGTTCAGTCTGCAACTCATGCCAAGGGAAGAAGACAAGGCTTGAACCGGGGGCCTGAAGCACAAAGTGGGGAGCCAAGGAAACCGTCAGACTTGAACCCCAACCAAGAAGGCTGGTTAAGTGGCAGAGCCAGCCTGCAGCCTCAATCTTCTAACTCCAAGGGCAATGCTCTTTCTCTAGCCCACTTGTCTACTCTTCTGTATGGCCTTGTGGTGACCTTTCCTTTGTTTGGTTTCTCCTAATTAACGAGCTTCAAGACTCTTTGAGAGCAGAGGCAAGAGGTGCCACTGTGCCTGGGGCAGACTCTCAAAGCATACATTTTGGTGGACGGATGACTGACCTTGCAAGGGTTTTCCTGCCTCGGTGTTTCTGTAAAGCAGATACAGGGCTGCCACTCACAGTGACATGGTTGCGGTTCACACATCCTACAAAGTGGACAGTCCACGCTCAACCCTGTACAGCAGCCCCGGACAGAGACTCTTTTCTCCTGCAAGAATCTGGAATTTCTTCTCTCTAAGCAGCCCCACTTGACCCCCTGGGAGTTCTGGAACACAAAATTACACCTCAGAATCTATCCCGCCTTGAGGCAAAGGAGATGGACTTTTGTCCTCCCACGCAATGCCTGGTATATAGTGGCTGTTTGAAAAAGATCCATTGATCAGATCAGCCAATCTACAGGCTGAATGGTACAGCATGGTGCAGTGGAGGAAAAGCCTGGGCTTTAGGCTCTTCACAATCAGCTAGACCTTGGGCTGAGAACTGGCTCTCCCTAGCTGTGTGACTGTTGGCAAGTTACTCAGCACACGCCCATCTCCACCTCACCCTTAATCCTCACCACCCCCAAAGGCACACAAGAATTGTTGGTGAGAAAGGAGATATGAACAGCTGAAAATTACTATCCAAGAGACAATCGTTTGTAGGACAACAGGAGCAGTGTGGCATCGTTGTGTAAAACACTGGTTTTGGAGACAGACACACGGTTTTGAGTCCAGACGCTGCTTGTGCAACAGACAAGCTAGTCAGGCGGTCTGGACCCCTGATCTCTCAGATGTGACCATGGCGTTAGGAATAGCACCTCCCTCATGGTCATTGGGAGAGCAGGAGATCATACATGAACAGCGCTTAGCACCACTTTGGCAGAAAATGACTAAATGTTCAAGGGATAAATGAATCAAAAAACAAAAGGATGACCTGAATGGGTAATGACGAGGGGAGTAATGGGCTGTACCTCACAGAATATTCAGGTTCAAAAAGTGCGGCAGCTAACTCGCCTTCCACAGTCCAGATGGGGACTCTAGAGTGCTGTTCACTGTCCAAGTGACCATCCATTTTTCTCTTCATGTGTCATGTGGGTCCAGAGGAGGTGGAGAAGGGAAGATGCCCTGGAGAGTAATCACAGGTTGACAGATAATGACACAACATGGAAATTTGTTTCCTGTGTCCCCGTTCAAGCCAGCTCTTGGGAACACGTGCTCTTCCAAGCCTGACGTCCACATTAAGCTTCCATCTGAGGCAGTTACCATGTCAGGAAAACCATCAAGTGGATGGCATAAGAAATATCGATATTTCAAGGCAGTGGAGTCAGCATGGCAACCCCAGAGAACCAGTTGGCGTGACTGATGGTGGATCAAAAAGAGGACTTAAGCTTGGAGACGAGTCTAGCTTCAGCCTGATCCCACGGGAGGCTCCACAGACTTGGTGCCTCCAAGTGGCCCTTGTGTCAGTAATCGCCTGCAAGGAGCTGGGATGGGGGGGTGGGGGTGGGTTGGAACCTCCCACATAAGGTGGTTCCTGATGGCTGAGCACAATTACCTACAGAAAGGGGCAGCTGTGAGCATTAGCAGCCAACACTCACAGCAACTGGGGGATGGGTGCACCCACCCCGCAAAGAGGATCAGAGCGGGATACGAATAGCGTCCACTACCAATGATGATGCCCACACCGAGTGGGGAGTTACGACAGCCTTCTAAAACGGGACCTCTCTTCCTGCTACAGAGGTCTATGAACTCAGGATTTTTCTAAGAAACCAGTCAAAGAAGGACAGGATTTCTCTCCGCTTGTTGGGATTTTAATAAAACACAACAAAAGCTGAAAAATTAGGAGTCCACATCTCTGGGCAGTGTGAGTGTCCAGCCCTTGGCTTCCCTTTTGAAGCCTGAAGCACCTGCTGGCACGGCCTCAGCACCCCAGAAGCCCCCAAACAGCAGATTCTTCTCTCCAGGTTCTCTTTTCTCTGGAAGAAAGATGGGCCTCTTGCTCTTTTGCCCTCCCGGCCCCGCAGGTGCCACACTCAGCGGTGGCCTGGCAGCCTCCACCGAAGAATGTCACTCTGGCCTGGGGCCCGGGCTCAGACAAAAGCCCTTTTGGAGCGAGGCTTGCATCCTCCGGCTGACAGGACCCTGCCCACCTCCCCGCTGCCAGCAAGGGAGGGCAGCTAAATTCATCCTCCTCGAATCGATGGTTTCCACAGAGCAAGGCCACTTCCCTGCTCAGGAAGCAAAATGAGTCTGAGCCCTTGATAGCCTGTCCTTGGCTCCAGGACAAGCAGCTGACTGTCCTCACCCAGAGAAGGGAAGGAAGATGACACTCCTTAAGGCAGAGACCAGAGGGAGGGGGCCTGCAGACCCGGGCACTGGGGGTGGGAAGGAAGGAACCCAACGCTCAAAACAAGGATCCAAGCCCCAAACAAACCTTCACACTCAGCCCTGGCTCTGAGCAGGCGGGGAATCAGCCTGACCAAGTTTGAATTCCCAGCTCTGCTATTTACTAACTGTGCAACCCTCAGCAAGTCATTCCCTGAACCTCTGTGTTCACGACTTCCAAACGGGGAGATAAAAGGATTACCAAATAGATAGGAATAATATGAGAGGAGGTCATAGTTTTCTGATTATAAAAAGAAATACAAGGAGAGAACTTAGAAAATAAAAAAGGTAGAAAGAAAATAAAATTAAAATGGTTGAAATTATGCTAATAATCGTATCACTTTGGTATATTTCTTTCTGTCTTTTTTGCATTCATGCACATAAGTGTTGAAAGTCACAAACTTGAAGCCCCTCAAAGTGTTTTGTTTGGTTCTCACAGAATTCACGTTCAATAAATACATGCATACATACACACGTACATAAGGTGAACAGTACTTACCTTGTAATTACCTGTTTTGAAGACTAAATGAGGTAATATAAGGTCCAAGTACAATGCCCAGCACTTTCTCAGCAAGCTGATCTTCTAATGCCACCCTATCACATGGCACATCTAAAGCCTCCTTTTGGGGGTCCAGCATTTAACCATTTGGAATCTTCCAGGTGTACCCACATACCCTCCTTAACCAAGATCATTCGCTCTACTCATCCTTATCCTTCCACTTCAGGCCGAGTCGCAATCTCTTCGTGATTCTAACTATTCCTCTTGGAGCTTTTTCCTGGGTTGTTTCGGGGAGGCCATCAGCTATGGTCTCACCTGGACCAAGAGCAACAGGTCCCATCCAGTGCCCATCAGATGCGGCCACTGAAAGTACCGGCATGGTTTTGGAGGAGCTGTTGATTGCAGACTCATCTAGAATGGGAGACCTGTCCTTACGGGATTTCGTTGATATATTGTCCTCCAGACCACTGTGGCCTTTCACGGCCCCCAATCCTTCTTGCTTCCTCCCCTAGGAAATGAGCGATGTTAGAGGTGGATGTGGCCTTGAAGATCAACCCTGTCATCTTATGGATAAAAAGATGGATACTCAGAGGGGTGAAATGAGTACAGAGCTGGAAAGTTACCCAGGCTCAGAGGCAGAGAAGACGGCCTTTCTCTTTCTGCCAGCACCCACTTCCCTGCTTCTCACTCTGCTGTCATCTTCTCCTTCTAAACCAGATCGAATAGTGTCCCTCCCAAATTCATATCCTCCTGGAACCTCACAAAGTGACCTTATTTGGAAATAGGATGTTTGCAGATGTACTCAAGTCAAGAAGAGATCATACTGGATTAGAGTCAACTCGAATCCAATGACTGGTGTCCTTATAAGAAAAGGGAAATTTAGATCCAAACACACAGAGGGAAGTCAGCCAAGTGGAGATAGAGGCAGAGATT
The DNA here is from genome assembly GCF_041296235.1 of Equus asinus. NCBI lineage: Eukaryota > Metazoa > Chordata > Mammalia > Perissodactyla > Equidae > Equus > Equus asinus. The sequence goes on along the minus strand of NC_091801.1, from coordinate 69,422,427 downwards.
AGAATTATGGTGCCAAAGGCCAAGGGATGTCACGAACTCATGGCAACCATCAGAAGCTGGGAAGAGGCAAGGAAGGATTCTTCCCAGGAGCCTTGTGAGAGAGCATGGCCCTGCCCACCTTGATTTTGGACTTCTTGCCTCCAGAACCGTGAAAGAATAATTTTCTGTCATTTTAAGCCCCCTCGTTTGTGGTACTTTGTTACAACAGTCATAGGAAACTAATACACCCTCCTAGCCTGGTGCTCTCCTCTGTCACTTGGTAAAGAAAGAACATAACTCTGAAGACACCTTAATTGACACAAACGTGTTATAATCTGGGGCCCACAGCTCCAATCTGATTGGCATTTTAAAAGACGACTTCCATTAAGGGTGATGAAGTTGAAGCAAGACTAGGGATCCTCATCAGTGGGGTTCTAAATCCAGCTCTGCAACTCAGTGCTACAAACAATGCATTACAACCACTATTTGTGAGATGCCCAAACCAGGGCTCAAAGAGACATCAGTGAGCGGGGCAGAGTTGCACAACGGCTGAGAGTGTGGGCTCTGGCCTCATACACTGTATGCGGATTCTGGTTCCTCCACTTCATAATCGGCCATGTGACCTTGGGCAAGTCTCTTAACCTCTTTGTGCCTTTGTTGCCTCATTTGTAAAATGGGGACGATAAAACAAAATCTATCTCCCAGAATTGGCAATTTCGTAAGTATATTCATGGAAAATGCTTAGAATAGGATCTGGCTCCTAGTAAATATCCAGTTATCACCAGTGCCCAAGATCACATGGTTGTAAGTGAGAAAGGCAACAGTTGAACACAGGGATGTTGGTTCCACGGAATGTTTGTTTCCATGATTCTGTACTGGAGAAAAGTCCGTAAAGTTCTAAGTGCTAGATTCATCCACAGATATCCTCTTACCCTTTGACCTCAAGGATATTGTGCAAATGATTCCACAACTTGATGCGGATACTCCACCCATACGGGATGGCAACAAAGATCCCAACTGGGCCTTCCTTTGGGAAATGGGACTGTTGTGTGCTTGTGAAGAGGAAAGGATGCTCAAGCTCAAGCTGTAGCCAGATGGGGCTAAGCCATGTGAAGCCAGCTCTTCATTTGGGTCTGAGAAGATGAGGGATGTGTGTGTTTGTAAAACGGGAAAGATAACTGACCCTAGGTCACGGGGTAGAGGTGAAGAGTAAACAAGATAATGTCCCTAAAGCATCAAGCCCAGAGAAAGTACCTGGATTCAATAAATTGATGCTGCTCTGATAATGGCGATGATGAACACGAAGGTGATACCCACTCAGAGAGTGAAATAGGGGAGGCCACTGCCTTCCTCACAACCACCCATGCCTGGGCATCCCCTCGACCGTGCAGCCTTCCCATACCTAGGCTGGAAGGGAAAATCAGACAAACAGACTTCAGCTCTTTAAGTCCATTTGTAAATTCCTGGTTCTAATTAGTGTTGGCAAATCCCTCCAATTTTGTTTCCCTGGGAAATGCCATTAAAATTCTGCCTGGTTGAAATTCCCAGTCAGTGCATAAAGACCTCCTTCGAGAAGGTTTATCCTAAAACCAGCATCCCCGGTAAACACGGCCCTGTTGTGTGAGATGCTAACAATTACTGCGGCTCTTTGTTCTGTGTCTTTTGGCTGACTTTCAGTTCATGAGGAAGTGTCTGTATTGAAGCCAATTTGAATTGATTTTGCAAGTAAAATTTCAGAGGACAATGTGCCAGGTGCCTCAGAGAGCTGGAGTCTGGTGGATTCTCTGTCATCTGCTGAAAATAACCCTAACTCACGTTTGTGTGGTGAGCCACGGTTTCCAAAGCACTGGATTTTCACATTTGGTATTTTATGCCATCTTCAAAATAACCCTGTGAGGCCGACATTGTTCTTCTCATTTTGCAATTTTCCCATTTAACAGATGGAACAATAAGAGCTCGAGTGATGTGCCCAGGCTCTATGTGCAGCATCTGGCTGGTCTGGGAGTTGGACCCAGGATTTTATTTTAAAGTATTATTTGAGCAATTGAATGAATATCCACTGAGTGTCAGGTATGGTTCTAAGCACTGGGAACACAGAGAGGAGTAAAGCATAATGACCTGCCTGGGTAGGAGGGGAGACAGGCATGGAAACCATATGTGATATGCATTGTAGTACACACACATATAAGAGGTTAGTCACTTGCTTCTTACTCCTAGTGTCTTCAACACACTCTCAACAGGCTTCCATTCCCCTGAGACATTGTTTCCAACCCAACCCCAACCCCCAAAAAACTTGCTCCTATTAAGGTACCAACAACCTCGGGTTGCCAAATTCAAGGGTCAGTTTTTCGTTCTCATTTAACTTAAGTTCTCAAAACCGTTGACGTGGTTGACTATTCTCTTCCTCTAACACGTTCTTTTTGGGCTTTCTTAACAACAAACACTCTTGAGTTTTTCCTTCACAGAAAGCCAAGCTCCTTCCCAGTCTTCTTTGCTGAGGCTTTGCTTTTCCTTTGATCAGTTTGTAAATGTTGAAGAACCCTGGGCTTGGTCTTCGGCTCCCTTCTCCTGCCCATCCTCCTTCTCTCTCTACATTCCCTTCTGGTCCCACAGCTACAAATACTATCCATATGCTGATAATTCCCAAGTACTTATCTCCAGCGCCAATCCCTCCCCACTGAGTGCAGGCCCACGTATCCATTTAGTTTGTTGATATCTCCACTTGGATGTGTAATAGTCATCTTAGAGTTCATCATAGAGTTAGCATGCTTAAAACAAAACTCTTGATTTTCTGCCCTAAACTTGTTCCTCTATTCTTGACCATCAGGTTTAGTGGCACCATCATGCACCCAGTAACTGAGGTCATAAATAGTCATGCTTGATTCCTCTCTTTCCTCATAAGCCACACCCAATCTATCAACACACCCCAGTGGTACAGCCTCCAAATTGTGTCTTGACTTCACTCACTTTTCTCCATCTCCTAACCCTAACCTTAACCCTGGTCCAAGCCATCTCTCTGGGACCAATGAAATAGCCTCCTGGCTCATGCCCCTGTTCTTACCCACTCACAACTTGGGGAGCAGCCAAATGGATCTTTAAAAAGATGTAAATTTGATCATGTCACTTTTCTGCTTTAAACTCTCCACTTGGCTTACCACTGCTTTTACAATGAATCCAAACTCCTTGGCATAGCCTACCAGGCTTTTCATAATCTCACTCACTTTTTCCTCTCTGACCTCATCATTTATGATGCTCACCCTGGCTTCCTCACTACTCCTCCCTCTGCCTACAATAATATCTCCAACATCTTTGCAGAGCTGGATTCTTATCATTCTTTCAGCTCTCAACTCGAATATCACTTCCTCAGGATGGCCTTCCCCCAGTCACCATTTATTTTACCTCCTCGGAAGGATTTATGACCATCTGCAATCATGTTATTGGTCTCTCTTATCCCCACTACAATGCGAGTCCTATGCGTGTCTGATCAGGACACTCGGAGTAAGTAGAGCTCTGTACCCTGGGTCTAGCGCCCACGGTCCCTACATTTATGGGGAAGACAAACCACACAACATGACATATATTTAGAAACTTGTTAGTCACCATGAAAGAAAAGAACTGGATTCTAAGAGGAAGAAGACCAGAAGATCAGAGGGCAATTATTTTATAATGGGATCGTCCTGATCAGGGAGGGCCTTCCTAAGCACGGGTGATCATAATGAGACCTGAAGAATGGGAATGAGTATCTAGGAAAAGAGTTGGGGGAGAAGCATTTCAGGCAGAGGGGACAGAACATGCTAGGGATATATATAGATAGAGGTGTCGAGATTTCTTTCTGTCTCTTTTTTTTTTTTTTTTAGGAAGATTAGCACTGAGCTAACATCTGCTGCCAATCTTCTTCTTTTTGCTGAGGAAGACTGGCCCTGAGCTAACATCTGTGCCTGTCTTCCTCTACTTTATATGTGGTACGCCTGCCACAGCATGGTTCGACAAGCAGTGCGTATGTCTGCATCTGGGATCTGAACCAGTGAATCCCAGGCCGCCGAAGCAGAACGTGCGAACTTGACTGCTGTGCCACCGGGCCAGCCCCCTGTCTCTCTCCTTTTTTAAATGGGTTCCACAGAGTTTTATAACTTCATTTTACCTTAATATATCAAAAGCATCTCTTCATGTCATTCAATCATCTCCAGTTTTTGTTTTGTTTTGTTTGCTCTTATGAACAATGTTGCATTAAACACGTTATTTTTAAAGATACTCATATCCACTCGAATGGTTAAAATTAAAAAGACACTACCAACTGTTGGTGAGAATATAGAGCAACCAGAACACTCACCCACTGCTGGTGAAAGTGTAAATTGATACAACTCCTTCAAAAGTGGCAGTGCCCACTACAACTGAGCATACACTTACCCTGTGATTTAATAGTTCCGCTCCTAAGTGTCTACTCAACAGAGGTGTGCACACACGTCTACCAAAGACACGTGCAAGAGTGTTCACAGCAGCATTGTTTATAGTAGCAAAAAACAAAAGAGAAACAACCCAAATATCCACCAACAGTAAATTGTGGAACAGTCATGTAATGGAATCTATAGAGTAATTAGAATTGGACAAACTACTGCAACACACACGGGTGAATCTCACACATGTAATGTTGAGTGAAAGAAACCAGACACAAAAAAGTACATTCTGCATGACTCCATGTGTATTAAGTTCAAAAGTAGGTAAACTGCATCTGTGGTGTTGGAGGTGAGGATCAAGGGAGGCAACACAGGGGAGAGTGCCGCAGGAAGGGTCAAGTCCTGCTTCCTGGTCTAGGTGCTGATTATACGGGTGTGTCACTTCGTGACAATTCATGGAGCTGAATACGTGATTTTTTCACTTCCCTGTATTATATTATACTTCAATTAGAAGTTTGAAAATATTCTCGATTATTTCATCAGGAAAATTCCTGAGTATGAGTTTCCTCTGTTAAGTCAAAGTTTTTGGCAAATGGTACTATCGTGGGTTGGGTTGAATTGTGTCCCCCCAAAAAGATATGTTGGAAGTCCTAATCCTGGGTACCTGTACAAGTGCCCTTATTTGGAACTGTGATCTTTGCAGATGTAACCAAGTTAAATGAGCTCATACTGGATTAGGGTCAAGCTGAAATCCAACGACTGGTGTCTTTATAAGGAGAGGGAGACGTGGAGACACAGACACACAGGGAAGAAGGCCATGTGACAAGGAGGCAGAGAGATTAGAAGGATACAGTTACAAGCCAAGGAATGCTTAGCATTGCCAGCCACCACCAGAAGCTGGGAGAACAGCATGGAACAGACTCTCCTTGGAGCCTCCAGAAGGAGCCAATCTGCCAACACCTTGATTTCTGCCTTCTTGCCTCCTGAACTACAAGACAATACATTTTTTTTAAAAGATTTTATTTTTCCTTTTTCTCCCCAAAGCCCCCAAGTACATAGTTGTATATTTTTAGTTGTGGGTCCTTGTAGTTGTGGCATGTGGGATGCCGCCTCAGCGTGGCCTGAGGAGCGGTGCCATGTCCGCGCCCAGGATCTGAACCAGCGAAACCCTGGGCCGCCAAAGCGGAGCGCGAGAACTTAACCACTCGGCCACGGGGCCGGCCCGGAGACAAAACATTTTTATTGTTTGAAGTCTTGTAGTTTGTGGCAATTTGTTAGGGCAGCATTAGGAAGTAAACGGAAGCAACAAATTCCAAGAAGGATTATTTTTTGATCCTCACTCCGCCCCTTGGCAGAAGGTAGAGAATGTTCTCAAGTGGTGGTTATAACTTAATCATTTTGGTAACCCTCTTGACTTCAGCCAAGCCCGGGTCGTCTCCCCGACTTTCCACTGCTGATGACTGAATCAGTCAGTTCTCCTGAGCAGGTAAGCCGTGTACAGAGGCTGGAGGCAGGGAAGGGAGGAGAAGGTGAGCGGAGGGAAGAAATGGGACACAAGGTTCAGATACCGCCAATCCCAGATCTTCTCAGCCATTAATGTTGTGCAAAGATATTATTACCCTTTGCACATAACTCCTTTCTCCGTATGTTATGATTCAGGTTTACTTCACATGAACATTAGAAAATATAGGAAAGCGAATAAAATAAATAAAAACTAATAATCCACTCCCGAAGACAACCACCATTCACATTTTGGTGCATTGCTTGTCAGACATTTTTCTTGATGCATACGCATTTTTTCTTTTTTACAAGAAAAATATCATCCTTCCTGATTGCCTACGTGTCTTCTCTTCCTCTTTCTTAATGAACACAGATTTTTTCAAATACTCCTGAGACCCGTTCTACTGCCCACACACATTTCTGCTTTTGTTTTTCATCACACAGTCCTCGCCCTGGGCCCCTTCCTGCGACCAACCCATTCCTCCACACAAGGAGCCAGTTCTCTCTCCAGCCGTGAGCACACGTGGGAAGGCATGGATCACAGTGCAGACAGTACAAGGGGAAAAGGGTGTTTTCCAAAGACTTCTTTAGTGTGGTTACGGCTTTTCCAGCAAATACCAGATTTTCTCGCTCTTTCAGATGTCAGGTGCTGAGAATTGAGTTAATTACACCTCTTCGCTCAAGACATGACTACCCTCAACATCAGGGCAAAGAACTTCTTGTTTTAGGATGTTCCTTTACTCTCCAAGTCCACGTCCCCTCCCTTCCCCCGCCAACATCCATCCTAATATGTTCGATTTATGTCCTGGAATACTGCGCTGGATGGCTTCCATTTGCGCCTCCAGATCCACTCTCCATCTCTCTCGGCCCATCTCTGGGTCCCTTGAGGCTTCTCTGTAAGGTGAACAGCAACAGCTTGCTTGTCCTCTGGTTTCTGATTGGGTTTGGCCAATGGGAAGCACCATTATGAGATCCAGAAGCTGATGGAAAGGGAAACCAGGATATTTATCCCCCTTCTCCCTCCCTGCCAGGGAGTAAGGCCCTCTGCTGGGGGCAGGTGCTGGCTGCATCCCGACAGCTCCTGTAAGGTGTCACTGTCCAGGCAGCTCTCTCAACTGATTCGGCACTTCAGGTCTAGGCGAGGTTAGGTCACATGGCTGCTCCTAGCTCCAGGGCACTTCGCCATCACGTTGCTCTTCCAAACCCTGCCCACACCTTTGCAAACAGTCCTTTTATTAATTCTCCAGTTATGCAATGTGTGTATGCCCATCTTTTTCCTGCCCATAGCATGACAGATACAAATATGCATGTATCTTTGTAAAATACGGAATGTTCCTTTGTATGAACGTGCGTGTGTATGTGTGATGAATGAATAGAACATTACCGTCCTCCAGATCTCATCCTGTTTCTTATTTATTTAATGAAACGCTGTTTCTACAGTTTGCGTTACTGTAAATGCGCCACGTTGTTGCTTCTAACTGCAGCACTGCGTTGCTCCCCACGCGTGCCTCCTCTTAACTCTCCAGGCCCTAGTAAGGAACTGCCTCCAACGTTCTGCTCTCACATATAATGCCACAATAAATCCAGATTTTTCTAAGCTTTTTAACCCAACATTTTTCAGTTCTTTTCCAGGTCTCGGTTTTGAATTTATGCCAAGCACAGTAATTTAACAAGTAAATTACATTGCATAAACCTCAAGTCTGTGTTGCTCAATTAAACCAAGTGACTCTAAGTTCATAAAAGGTGCTTTTAAAAATGTGTTTTTTTCTGATTTTTCCCCTATAATCATACATTGTGTAGTAAAATAAGTGACGAGAATCACTCAGGCTTCCATTGACTGAGCCCTTCACACGTGCTGGGATCTCTCCTAAGCCTGGTGTGAACTTTAGCTCATCAATAACCTGAGGATCCAGCTTGGACTGGCTATCAAGAGCCAACTGTTCAATTTTCAAGAATTTTGCAAGCCAGTTACTAAACACAGCAGTTTTTAGAAATTAAATTACGTAAATGCACAATTAAATAATTACATTAAAAACAAATGTACTAGAAACTCAGCACTCATCAGTTCCTAATTATTTTACTACCCTTAACTATTAACGAGCCTCAAATTATTCCTATCGTGTCCGTACAGTGGAAACATGACCTACTGGTGCACGTCTTTCCAATTCCACATTCAAAGACATTACATTGGTATCTTGAAATCAACTGTGGTGGGCGTATTTGTACCTTGGAAATTAGCAAACAAATCAGCTACAAATTGGGAGTTCCTGTCCCCAGAGCTGGTTGTTAAGCATTTACCAGCACACCACTGCACTTGCTCCTCAAAACAGCCCCATGAGGTGGTAGTTTTTTCACTTTACAAATGCAAAAGTGAGATTTAAAGGAGATCAATAACTATCCCAAATCCTAAAGTGAAAGGTAGAGCCAGGGTTGCAACTATAAGTCATATAACTCCAGGCTACACCCACCCACGGGTGTCCTGGAAGAAGAAGGGGCGGACAAGGTAACCAAAAGGTCGGATACTGTTGCATAGCACCCTCCTGCAGACAGGGAAACTAGGCGCAGAGGGGTTATTTGTCCAAGATTATATAGTCAATAAAGAGAAAGTGGGTGAGTTCAGGCCAAAGGCTCCCGGACCTCGAGCCCAGCCCTTCTCCACCACCCTCAGATCCTCTTAGGCACCAGAAAGGGTGGCACCAAGGTGACCATTCTCTGTCTCTGTGCCTCTCTTTCTGCCTCTCCCTCTCTCTTGCCACATATGTCCTCTTTATGTTTCTCCCTATGCTTATTTTGTTTTCTTCTCTCTGCTTTTGTGCACCCATTTCTGCCTCGCAGTCCCTAAGCCCTTGATTTAAGGACCTGCCCAGGCTGACTAGAATGACCCTTCTAGAAAATACCAAGTTCCCAGGCAACAGGGTCTGATTGGTCCAGCCCGGGTCACGTCGCTGCCCCTGGTTCAGTCTACAAGTCCAGCAGGGCTCCTGGGTGAGCACCTCACCCCCCTGAGTAAGGGAAGCAGTGCTGGGAGGGGGTGGGCTGAGCAGACCCCCAGAGTGGGTCTACAGCCTTCTCTCAGGGTACTCAGCCAGTGAGGTAGAATGATAGTGACCATATGAATCGCTCCTAGTTCTTAGAATGAGCTTCACGTATTCTGACTCATTTAATACAACCGCCCTGTGAGATCCATGCTGTTATCATCATCACTCACAGTTTACAGATGAGATAAGCAAGGCACAGAGAGGGTGATAAATTTGCCCAAAATCACTAGTGAGTGAAGGGCAAGGCAGGATCCCAGCCCAGGTGTCTGTCTTCCGTGCTGGCACTCCTGCCTGCTCCGCCACACTGCCTGCCCCTAACTGCTCAGGTCGGCCAGACCTACCTTTCAGAGCTGTGGGGAGGACCAAATTAGATAATAATACCTTGGAGAGCCTTCGAAGTTCTATAAAAACGAGAGTCCCTCCTCGGTTTCTGTGTCATCCTTTATCCTGGAATCAAGGCAATGATACAGAAGCAGATGTGGGGCACATTATAGGTCAGCCTGCCCTAGCCAGCTCTTCTCCAACATTCCCACCAGGAGAGTCATCCCATGGCCTTAAGCCATGTCTGCAGAAGGACTCCAATAAACCTTAAACATGTAACCTAGAAGAGGCAATAAAGCTTTTATTAGACCAATAGTCGTGGCTATGTTTTCTCCAGCAAGGGCTCTGAGGGAGTGGGAGAGAGGGGGAGTAAATCTTGCATTGTTGATGAAGGACAGCTGGGGGAGGCAGGACTCAGGTGGAAAAGAAGCAGGACTCAGAGAGGAGCCTAGTGCCAAGGCAGGTGGGCTACAGAGCAGAGGGACCGCCCTGGAATGTGGGGAGGGCACTGAAGGGGGAGTGGCATCCAGTGCCAGCCGTGTGTGGTCAGAATCTTAGCCATCAGAATCACCACGAGCTAGTGATGGGGAGCTCCCCATGGTTCAGATGAGGAAACCGAGGCCCAGACCTGCTCAGGACCAGGCGGTTGGAGTCTCTTTTCTGGTTCACCAGGTGACCTCCGTTGACCCTTCTACAATCCTCTAAAAGTGTTCTTCCAGGAAGATTTCCCTGCCCGTGGCAGACACCAGGGAGTCACCACCAGAGATGCAGGGATGCAAAAGAGGATACAGGCAGAGAGACACACAGGACTCCCGACCTGAGCTTCCTCCAGCGTCTTCACTTCCATCGCTGTTCGTGCTCCATTGGAAGCTGTGCCAGCGTGGGAAGGACTTTCACTCCTCCACGTCACTTTACAAAAGAAACTCCAAGCCCCTCTGCCTGACAGTCAAGACCTCTTTCCTCCTCCGCTTGTCAGCCTTCCTGCCCTCTCCCCGCCAACCAGCCTCCCCCAGCCCCCAGAGCTGCATTTGCTGGGGTTGACGTTCCGTGTTTCATGTCCTGTCTTCACAACCAGCTTGTAAGCCCAAAGAGGGCTCTCAGTGCCTTTTCAGCGCTGCCCAGTGAGGCTTCTATTTATCCACTCTCAAATTCTTCTACCCTCCTCCTCAAGGTCTCCTCCAAATCTTCTCTATTCCTCTCCCCCGAATGACAACAGGGAGAGCCACCCCATATGGAGGCTCTCACATGCCGGACACTCTACACACCGTTTCTTATGAATCCCCAGCAGAAGGGAGCGTTGTCTCCATATTGCAGGTGAGGAACCTGAGACTCAGGGCCACCAAGTGGCAGCCAGCAGGGGACGAGCAGCAGATCAAAGTTTAAGATCATGTCTGTCTGCCTCCCAAGCCCCTGCTAGTTCCCCATCAGCTCAACCTCCTCCCGCTCAGTTTTGGTGGAATTTACCTCCTACTTCGACAAGAAAATTGAGACCATCAGGTGCAAACCATCTCAACTTCCTGCTACCCCCCGCAAAGGCATCTATCTCCACATTCATCCTCACCTCCCTTCCTGTCTCATATGGACATCCCAGAGCCTCATTGAGTCCAATCTCTCCACCTGCGCTCTTGCTCGATCCCATCCTACTTGCTCCAAAATCCTGCTCCATAAGTGAGCTCCCCTTTCTTATGTCCTCCACCTCCTTCTCTCCAGTGGATTGGCCCCCTCAGTCCATTAACGTGCTCATGTCTCTTTTATTATTCCTAAAAAGAAACAAACAAAAGACTTGATCCAGTTTCCTCAAAAAGTCAAAAATAGAATTGCCATATGACCCAGTGATTCCACTTCTGCGTACATCCCCGAAAGAATGGAAAACAGTTAGACACTTGTACACAACTCTTCACAGCAGCACCATTCACAATTGCCAAAAGGTAGAGAAAACTCAAATGCTTTGGAACTAGAAAGAGGTGATGAAGACCTCAAATAGCCAAAGGATTCCTGAGAAAAAAGAACAAAGCTGGAGGTATCACACTCCCCGATTTCAAGTTATGCTACAAAGCCATAGTAACCAAAACAGCATGGTACTGGCACAAAAACAGACACACAGATCAATGGAACAAAATTGAGAGCCCAGAAGTAAACCCACACGTTTATGGACAGCTAATATTCGACAAGGGAGCCAAGAGCATACGATGGAGAAAGGAGAGTCTCTTCAATAAATGGTGTTGGGAAAACTGGACAGCCACATGGAAAGGAATGAAAGTAGACCATTATCTTACACCATGCACAAAAATCAACTCAAAATGGATTAAAGACTTGAATGTAAGACCGGAAACCATGAGACTTCTAGAAGAAAACATAGGCAGTACGCTCTATGACATTGGTCTGAGCAGCATATTTTCAAGTCCCATGTCTGACCGGGCAAGGGAAACAAAAGAAAAAAATGAACAAATGGGACTACATCAAACTGAAAAGCTTCTGCACAGCAAAGGAAACCATCAACAAAACGAAAAGACAACCTAACAATTGGGAGAAGATATTTGCAAACCATATATCAGATAAGGGGTTAATATCCAAAATATACAAAGAACTCATACAGCTCAACAACAGGAAAACCAACAACCCAATTAGAAAATGGGCAAAAGATCTGAACAGAGATTTCTCCAAAGAAGATATACAGATGGCCAACAGGCATATGAAAAGATGCTCAACATCATTAGCTATCAGGGAAATGCAAATCAAAACCACAATGAGGTATCACCTCACTCCGGTCAGAACGGCTATAATTAACAAGACAGGAAACAACAAATGTTGGAGAGGATGTGGAGAGAAGGGAACCCTTGTTCACTGCTGGTGGCAGTGCAAACTGGTGCAGCCACTATGGAAAGCAGTTTGGTGTATCCTCAGAAAATTAAGGATAGATCTACCATATGATCCAGCTATTCCACTGCTGGGTATTTATCCAAAGAACTTGAAAACACAAAGGCATAAACATACTTGCACCCCTATGTTCATTGCGGCATTATACACAATAGCCAAGACTTGGAAGCAACCTAGGTGCCCATCAAGGGACGAACGGATAAAGAAGATGTGGTATTTATACACGATGGACTACTACTCAGCCATAAGAAATGACGAAATCCAGCCATTTGTGACAACACGGAAGGACCTTGAGGGTATTATGCTGAGTGAAATAAGTCAGAGGGAGAAAGTCAAATACCACATGATCTCACTCGTAAGTAGAAGATAAAAACGACAAAAAAAAAAAAACACGTAGCATTGGAGATTGGACTGGTGGTTACCATTGGGGGAGGGGGGAAGGCAAAAGGGGTGATTAGGGTCACATGTGAGGGGATGCACTATAATTAGTGTTCAGGTGGTGAACATGATGTAATGTATCCGGAATTTGAAATATGATGTACATCCGAAAAAAATAAAAATTAAAAAAAAAAAGAGGTGATGGGTGCACAACATTGTGAAAGTACTCAATACCGCCGAACTGTGCACTTTAAAGTGGTTAATTTTATGTTATGTGAATTTCATCTGGATTAAAAAAGAAAGGGAAAAATTTTGATCCTGTGTGAACCCCTCTAGCTATCACTTATCTCTCTCTTCCTGAATCACCAACTGTCTTGAACGCTGTCCATATTCACCGTCTGTGCTTTCCTGTTTCCAGTTCACTCCTGAATCTACTTCAATCTGGCTTCTGTGCCTCCATCACTTCCCTGAGGCCGTCCTGTCAAAAGTTACTAATAACTGCATAATCATCAAATCTGATGACTATTTCTCAACTCTTATCATCATAGTCCCTGCCTATCGGACTAATACACCCAACTGTACTTTGGGCATTTCCACTTGGGTGTCTGGTAGATAACTCTCATTTAATACGTCTATACCTGAACAACACCATCCACTCAAACATCTTGCTTATGCAGTCACTGCATCTGTCGGCTTTAAGAAAAGAAGACCTGACTAAAAGGGTTTTAACCAGAAGAATGCATTATCTCACATATCAGGAAATATAGAGAAATGCATTTACAGAGTTGGTTTATTCAGTGGCCCAAGGGCCCAGGCAGGTAAGGTCCATTTTTTGATTCTGTCATTTGCAGAATATTGACTTGATCCTTAGGTGTGCCCCAACCCCTACCTACCTCATGTTTGCAAGATGGCTGCCATAGTCCCAGGCATCACATTGTGGACATGGCAGCTGCCAGCAGAAGGAGAGGATCACTTCCCAGCAGTCTTTTACTCAGGTCCATTGGGCAGGATCACGACCCTGGACCAGGCTGCAAAGGAGACTGGTCAAGCAAGTATTTGGCACTTTTCACCTCTACTCTGGGGAGGAAGTCTGTTCCATTTACAGCAAAAGTTTGGAGACCTCTGCTCTAGTCTATCACCAAATCCTGCAGATTTTATCTTCTAAGTAATTCTCTAGTCTCATTCCAGTGCCCTAATTGAGGCCTTCTCCATTGTCTCTTAGACTAATGAGGCAGACTCCTCTTAAATGGTCTCCCCATCTCCAGTCTTGCTCCCCTCAATCCCATCCCCAACACAGCTAGTATGAATACAAATGCGATCCTGTCACACTCCTTAAAATCACCTTTGTCTTCAGAGCCAAGAGCGAGCATTTGGCCGTGCACACTAAGTCCTTCACAACTTGGTGCCTATCTCCCTGTTGATGCCCACACGTTCTTAAAGCTTTGGAATATCAACGGCTGCTCTGCTCACCCCATGGCTGTCTCACCTCCAGGCCTTTCACGAAGCACCCTCCTGTCCGCCTCCTCACCTCTCTCATCTGGCAAACTCTGCTCATTTTGCCAGATTCCATTCAGGTGTCCTCTCCTCCAGGAAGCCTTCTCAAAACTCACCACCTTCTGTGCATCCGGATTTTCCCCTGACCACCTTTATCTTTGCACTTTGTGCATTATATGTAAATTACAGCCTCACCGGCCACCCCCACCCCCCCACCCCTGTAGACGAAGCAACAGGAGAGCAAAGATAGTTTTGCATCCGGCTTCGTATCTCCAGCACCTAGAACAGGGTCTGGTACATAGTAAAAGCCCATGGAACCAAACAGAGACTATCCTCTGGTTGCCTCTGTGTCCTTCCCAGCCTCCCTAGCTCAAGCTCCACAACTTACAAACGCAGCAGGTAGGTCTTAACATCACCTCATCTCTTTTGGGACAAGGACTATGTTTTCTAAACTATGCACCCTCCTCAGCAAATGGCCCAGCACTTTATACATAGTAGGTATCTAAGAAGTATTATTAAAGGATCTAGGAATAGTTTGTAAAATCATACATATTCTTTTTCAGGTGAAGTTTTTTGTTGTTGTTGTTGTTTTGGGTTTTTTTTGCTGAGGAAGATTCACCCTGAGTTAACATCTGTGGGCAATCTTCCTCTATTTTGTATGTGGGTCACAGCCACAGCATGGCCACCAACAAGTGGCGTAGGTCCACGCCAAGGAACTGAACCCGGGCTGCCAAAGCAGAGTGCACTGAACTTAATCATCAGGCCACAGGGCCAGCCTCCAGGTGAGTTTTATTTTTAAACACTTATTCTTTTGATTTCAGAATTAAAACATGCTTATGGTAGAAAATGTATAAAAAACAGAAGAGCCTTAAGAAAAAACTAAAAATTATTTATAATCCCTCAACCAACATTAATGTTGGAATGGATTTCCTCCCTGTCTTTTTTTATGTACAAGATCCTGGGGAGTGGGGAGCAGGGGAGGGAGGTGCAGACACACGTGTTTGAATCCCACCGTTCCGTAGTTCTCCTGGGAGTTCCACGACCATGAGAATGACCTCTGTGGCTGGCTCTCGCTGTTTCACACGGTGGGCAAACAGTGGAGATGGGCAGGCAAGGCCCCTTAATTTCTCAGAATGAAGCCTTCTGTCCCTCCAAGTTCTTTCATTAGCAGGAAAGCGAGCAGAGCACCTAACACGCATCAGAGATCCTACACTTTGGAACAGGGAGCTGAGACTCTACCACAAGAAGCCTCCAGCCAAGGGCACATGTACCTACCCTCTTGGAAAAGGAAGTTTACTCAGCTGAGGCCGGACTTAAGGAAGTACCCCAGCAAGGCAGGGCCCTGGAGGGCTGAGCTCAGGCCACATGGCTGGCAAAAGTCCTGGGGTGAGCTGGTGGGTGAGGAGGCTGCCTAAGAGAGGACACGGAGGGTGCAGAGTCAGCACGAGAAGTGCGAGAAGTTTGTTTTGGGTGTGAATTAACCACTCCGGTGTATTGAACACCTGATATGGAATGTGCTGTGTTGAGGAGCTTCTGAATGACACCCACCCCCACCCCCACCCCCGTCTATTCCTCTCCCACCATTCAAAACAACAGAGGGGTCTGACAGACGGCGATCAAAATGACAGAGCCAGTATTGGAGAGCCCGGCTGAGGTCTATGGCAACCATGGGCTTCTTTCTACTGTCACCTTAACACCTGGACCGGCAGCGGTGGAAAAGCACTGGCCACCCCTGTGGGGAGCCTCCCCGCTCCCAATATAAGGTGTGGAGGAGCAAGGCAGAATGTGAACTTCCTGTGGCACATCCCAAAGGAAAGGTGGATGGGGCAGAGGCTCATATGCCCATTTCCTACTCCCAAATTTGCCAACAAGGTAATTCACTCCTCCTCCTCCCAGAGGAGGCCTGAGGGAAGGACCAGAAAGAAGCCAGGTGTGTTACACGCATTGATGTCCTTCCAGACGGAAACATTAAGCAAGGGGGAAAGGAAGTTCCATAAGAGAGGCACTCACGGTGGTAGGGGCTTTAAGTATTTTAGCCCTATGCTGAACAAACCTGTAAGGAGGGTATAAATATCTCCATTTTAAGATGAGGAAACTTAGAGGACTTGAGTAAGAGCACAGTGTCATACAGCCAGCCAGTGGAAGAGCTGGGGTTTGAATGCAGGTTTCTCTGAATCGAGGTCCCCTTTTCCCACCATGGTATGTATGCTGCCCCTCCACTTTCCTTTATGCACCCCATCCATTGCTGAGCAGCCCTCTCCTGTCTGAGAACCCCTGCTGGCCAGGCATGCCGGTCATCAGGATGTAGGGGCTACTAGCATAGTAAAAATGACATTTAAAAACCTTGGTTAAAGATTCAGAATAGGGAGAAGGTGTTCTGGTTGTTGTAATCAAGCAGGTGGACTTAAGAAGGACTTTGAAAAATAAATAGGATTCCTGTGAATGGTTTGTCTTTGCTTCTCATTATTCTGGTTTGTTGGGTCATAAGAATCAGCCCAGGCACCCTTTCTTTTTTCTCACATATGTTGATTTCTGGGTATTGGCTTAAGTTTTGGTTCCATCATCAATTATCCGGGGCAGGTTTCTTACACTTTCTGAATTTAGGTGTCTTCTTCTGTAAAATGTGCTTGTGGGAAAGACTAAATTCTATGAAGTCTATGAAAGCGTTTAGGTCACAGCCTCACTCAACTCTTTTTCCCTCCATCTCTCTTGATTTTGAGTCATTTTTCATTGCTACTTTTAGAAAACCCACTGCACATTCATTTTCAGAGGCCTCCCTGACTTTGATGCTGCCTGATTTTGATGCTGGCAGCTGCATCTCCAGTCTTTACACAAACATATCTCGCCTCTTCCAAGGGCGGAGACAAGATGTTGTCTTGATCTGATTCTTCCAGGGACATCTGCTGCTCTGCACAACAAAGCACACTTCTGTTTGGAAAAGAAGAGCTGGTGACAGTATAATGCTGAGTCCCAGGACAAGCATGGTCTTCAGTTCCCTGAACTCTCACACAGGACCATTTGGTTCTGCCAGTCTCCGGGTTGTAGGATCCAGCAGACTGACTGAGGCTTCATGCCATCAGAGTTGGTGTGTATGTGCAAGTGTGAAGATTTCGTCTTTGTTTGGGGGTTTTCTGGTGGTCCCAGGAGATCTGGATTGGCTCAGATTTATCCAGGTTTCCAAATGATTCCTCAATTTCCAAAAGTGACTTCCAGAATTAATTCCATTTCTAGTGTTTTTGCCTCTTAACACCCCCACCCCAGGCTGTACTCATCGTGACAGCAGAGATTACGCTTGTTTCATTTTATGCCTCTTACTTATCACCTGCCCACTCCCCCACACACACATGCACACACATACACTTTGCAACTAGTATTTTGATTAACACATAAAAGGTGTTCGTTCAATATGTGATGAACAAATGGAACCAGGGCAAGCTTAGATGGTCTGATATCTTGCTGAACTCAAGGGTCTGGTGACTGTAGAAGATAGAAAGGGAGTCGCGAGGTCTTCTACCCTAGCCCCAGCTCTGCCAGTATGTAATAATAATGATGATGATGGTGGTGGTGATGACGATGATGTCATAATAGCTAACATTTATTCATCGCCTTTCACATTCCAGGTACATGTAAAGCTTTTTCCAGCCATTGGTTACCTTACTCAATCCTTACAACAACCCTTAAAATAATAATCATTATGCCCATTTGACAGATGAGGAATCTGATGCTTAGGAAGTTAGTTCACTTGTCTAGGCTCCCACCACCCCCTGCCCGGACAGTAACTGGTGAATCTCGGGTTTGACTCAGCACGGCTCTTCTGGCACTCAAGCTTTTTACCAGTGTGCCACCTCTTCTGCATCTCATTGCCCACGGGATGACTTTAGCCAAGTCACTTCCCCTCTCTGGGCTTCACTGTCCTCATCTGTGAAATGGAGGCCGGGGACAGATGACGTGATTACCGAGGTCCCTGTTAGAACTCTCTTTCCACGAGATTAGTAGCAATACCAAATGATAATCCCTCTTGTTTTCGCAGCTTTTTACAGTTCATGAAGCCCTTACTCATCCCTCTCATTAAGCAGATTGCCTTGGAAACAAGATTTGCCTACTTGGGTAGACCAGCTCCTCAGAGTCACTGCTCCAGGGAAATCTCAGCAGGAGGGAGCTGCTCCTGGAGCTCGGCTGCTCATGCTTCCCCTGAGGTCCTAGGAGGCACTGCCTGTCCTTCCAACTCAGGTTGCTTCCTCAGAGGGCTGGCAGGGGTTCCAGCTGAGAGCGGTTAGACCCACGAAGCCACCTCCTTGCAAAATCCAGGCAAGGCGGGACAGTGAATTGGGCAGCGTAGACCTCTAGGAAACACCTAGTTCTAGACAGAAATGATGTAAACAGTTGTGGGAGCTCTGTGGGCTGCAGGAAGGGACCTGTCATCCATCACTCCTGCCTAGTTCAATTATTCATTCATTCAACAAACACATTTGGAACTTCCATGATGGGTCCTCATTATGCTAGGCACTTGGATAAGAGATGGTGCCTTTTTCTCTTAAGGAGCTCGTTGTGGGGGAGGGAGTGGAGAGCCAGATACTCCAACAGGTAAATCCAACACAATGCAGCACTCTCCAGCTATGGGACCCTAGAACTTTACATACCTTCTCTGAACGTAAGTTTCCTTACCAACCAAATGGCGTGAATAATACCCTATCTTTTGTCCCATCTTCTACAGCTCCCCACATTCTATGGACTACTCTCTGGTTCCCAAATACACCAGAGACTTATGCTTCCATCCCTTTGTATCACTGTTCCCACTGTTCTCCCTGCCTGGATGCCCCTTTCCCATGTACGTCTCAAAAACACCTACTCAACCCCAACAGCTAGCATAGTCTCAGGCATAGTAGAAGATGAGTAAGTATTTGTTCAATGAATAAATCCCACAAGATCAAGTTTGTCCCCCCTCCCCCTCCCTCTGCTTCCTCTCCCCTCTTTCCCTCCTCTTCTCTCCCTCCCCCCTCTCCCGCTCTCTCCCCCTCCCTTAGCCATGCCAGATTTCCCCAGGCAGAATAGTTTGTCTCCCTGTTTAACTGCAAATCCTTCTGTGCAGACGCTGTGAATGACACAGAACATTAGTGTTTAGTAAACATTAGTAAAAGTGAAAAAACGAGTTGGTCAGGAAAGGTATTATTATCTTTATTTTAATAATGACTCTTAGGTTCCGAAAAATCCCAAAGAACTTGGTGAATCATCCTGGAAGTTTAAGCAACTTGCCCAATCACACAGGGCCCCAGGCAGCCTCATTTTCTGACCTCAATCTCAGCTGTCAGACCGAAGCTCTCCCGGGTATTTAAGAAAAGGACTTATTTTACAAATTCTAAATGTACCTTTTCCAACATCTGAGAAATTGGGATGCGTTTTTCTTTTTTTAATGGTACATGAAATAATGCTGATGTATCTTACAAGCAACGTGTCCTTTGATTTGATGAAATACATTATCGGTTGTAATTGGAAAAACTGGAAGCAACCTACATTTGGCAGCTATTGGTTAAATAAATGAAGGCACTTTTGTGTAATTGAATAATATAAAATAATGATAAATACTGATTTATAATTATGATTAATTATAAATTATGTGTATGTATGTGTATGGAGAAAAGTCATTGTGACACTTGGCTTTACTAACAAAACTCAGCTTCGATCTGATTCCATTTTTATTTGAAAAACCATTCTGGATTGATACCACCACAGTGTATGCAAGGATCAAGTGACGTTCCTAAGATTTCAAGATTCAAGTTCTTTTTCACAGCTTAGTTTTAATTACTCTTAAAAATAGCTAATTCCAATGTTATTTATTTTTTGCTTTTTTTAAATTTATTATTTTGACATAATTTCTAAACTTGCAGAAACATTGTAAGAATAGTACATAGAACTCTTGTTTACCCTTCTTATATATTTCTCATTCTCTTTCTTGCTCTTGCTCTTTATCTATATTTGTGGTCACATAATTATTTTTTATGAAACGTTTGAGAGCAGGTTGCGTATCATGTCCCTTTACCCTTTAATATTTCAATATGCATTTCTTAAGAACAAAGATATTCTCTTAAACAGCCACAGAACCATTAGCAAATTCCAGAAATATAATATGGATACAATACTTTTATCTAAGTTACTGTCCATATTCCAACTTAATCCATTGTCCCCATTGTGTCCATTATTTGAATTTATTTTCTCCTTGTCCGGAATCCAGTGCAGGACACTGCACTGCATTTCGTTGTCACATCTCTGTCTTCTTTATCTGGAACGGTTCATCAGCCTTTCTTTATCTCACATGACATCAACAGTTTTTAAGAATACAGGCCTGTTACGTTATAGACTGCCTCTCAGTTCAGGTTGTCTGATGTTTCCTCATGATGGCTTCCAGTTATGCACTGGGGACTGGAATATTACATAAGTGATGTTGTGTCCTTCTCCAGGTATCATGTCCAGAGACACTTGATGTCTTTGTCCCTCAGTGGTGATACTAATTTCTATTATTTGCTTATCATTTGTTCCACAGCATGATTTCTATTTCTCCTTTTGTAACTAATAAATCATTTGTGGGAAGATCCTTTGAGACTACGTAAATTTCCTGTTCCTTATCAGAATTCTTCCCTACCTCTCATTTAGAATCCATTGATGAATCTTGCTTGAATCAATTTTTACTGTATAGTTGCAAAATGGTGATTTTCCAATGCAATCATTTCTTCTATGTTTATTAATTATTAAAAAGAGCTTCTCCCTTATTTATTTACTTATTATCATGATGGACTGTAGAGTCTTATTTTACTCACTGGGTTACAATCCGTTATCGTTCATATTTATCCTGATGCTCAAAATCAGCCTAGTTTTGGCCAGTAGGAGCCCATCCAAGTTGGCTCCTGTGTTCTTTTGACATCCTCCATAACGTTTTTTATAAAACTTTTTTGAGCCCTTCCTGTCTTTTTTTCTGGCACAGCAAGAAGTTCCAGGCTTATCTTGTACCTCCTACGCCTCAGGCTTGGAATCAGCCATTTCTGCAGGGGACTGCTTGCTTTTAGTGGGCTAGGGCATTTAGAAACCAAGATCTGAGCGCACACGGGTGTTTCACTTTTCCTCTTTTCACTGATCTCCATCTTCTATTTGAAAACACAAACATATACTTCTTCATCATAAGAAAAAAGTGAAAGTTGTTTTTATATTATTTTTAAAGAGAGGAAAAACAACCAAAAGATAGTGAGCCGTTACAAGTCCCCTTCGGAGCCAAATTCCTTGGACCCATGAGAGCAATTTTTGTCTGCCGACTTTGTCAAATGCCAAAGGCAGTGGCTCCAAAACAGAGTCTGGCCGGGGAAGTCATTGAGTGGTGCTGTCTTCCATCTGCAAAGTGCAGGAAGGCACGCAGCAGAGTCTGTCTGCTGGGGAAGAGCTGGAGGGCTGGGCTGGAGGAGACTGGCAGTGCTGCCCCCGGCAGTAAGAGAACAAGAATCCATCCAAACTGACAGGAGAAGGAGCCATGCTCCCCTACCCAACCCCTGAACTTCCACAGAAACCAGGCCAGCAGGTGGCAACTCCACCACCCCCATCAGCCCCACCCCCACACTCACACTCACACACTCACACATCCCAGCTCTGGGAACTAAACAGCTGGAAGAAGGAAGGACTTGTTGCCAAGAGGCTGTGAATGTTCATGTCTTTTTAACTATTTTCATTAATTTTTGATAGGCCGCCAATATGATTAACCCCTGTGTTTTGCCAAGAGTCACTGCTGGGGCCCTTTCTACCTCCTCCTGAAGGAGCCCTGCTTGACCTGAGCAGCCCCTCAGGCTGCGGCCCAGCCATGGCCCTGAGTGACGGCTCTACTTCGGTGGCTCCTTGGCTGGGATCATGAAAGACTCAAGGGCCACAGCAGCAGCAGCTCCTGCGGGCAGCCATCCCCAGCCCTGGGGAAGTCATGAAAAGGCGGCTGCCCCCTCTCTGGGCCATATGGACCACTGAACCTCTTTCTAGTCCTTCGAGCCGGAATGCGAATCCTGGACACTCATTTTTTTCTTTATACTGTGTACTTTTATGCTTCAAGGCCCACGTCTCCTACCATGCAAACCTTTGCTGCAGACTTCCCCCCAGCCCCCAACTCTCCACCCTCATAGCACTTAGCCTGGGCTCTTTATAGCACTGGTCACATTGCTTTGTCATCAGGTGTCACCTTGCCTCTCTGTGAGCTCAGGAGGGCAGAGGTTGTGTCACTTCATTCTTAAAGCCTCGGCGCTAAGCAGGGTCTTTCAACAGACAGAGTTCAACAAACGCTGGAAGGAAGGAATGAATGAATGAGGGAAATCAAGATGGTACAATTGAGGCTGACCAAGGCAGAGGGAGCCAGAATGGAATATTGGGATTCAGCCATTTGTTCTGAGACAAAGCTGAGTGGCCGACCACGCTCCTGGCTCCCTGCCCTGAGGCACCATCACACCGCCCTGTTTTGATTTTTCTCCACAGCGTTTCTCCCTGTCTGCTATGTTATGTATTTGTTTGCTTGCTTATTCTCTGTCTCCCCAACCTTGCCCCCTTCCGTACAGTGCTCCATAACTGCACAGAGGAACCGCCTCCTTGCTCGCAGCTCTTCCCCAGCCCTGGCACATCAAGGGGCACGTAGTAGGCCCTCTATAGCTATTTACTGAGTATGAATGAATGAATGAATCCTTACTCTTTTCGAAAGCCTGCGTTCTGCCCTCAAGGCCTTGCTTTTGCCCATCTTAGAAGCAGCATATTAAACTCAAGATGCACGTCTTCCTAGGGGCCTCTTGGGGAGGGTAATCACTTCCAGGTCTTTCTCCCTCTCTTCTCTCAGTTTTACTCGTTGTCTTCCTCTTTTCATCTTGTGTAGAGTAGTCCCCCCCTTATCCATGATTTCGCTTTCTGTGGTTTCAGTTCCTCACGATCAAGTGTGATCCAAAAATATTAAATGGAAAATTCTAGAAATAAACAATTCATAAGTTTTAAATTGCGTGCCATTATGAGTAGCGTGATGAAATCTCACACCATCTCACACTTTGTCCCACCCAGGATGTGAATCATCCCTTTGTCCAGCTTATCCACACTGTATACACCACCCGCCAGTTACTCACTTAGCCATCTTGGTTATCAGATCGACCGTCACAGTGTCGCAGTGCTTGCGTTCAAGTAACCCTTATTTTACTTAATAATGCCCCCAAAGTGCAAGAGTACTGATGCTGGCAATTCAGATATGCCAAAGAGAAGCCGTGAAGTGCTTCCTTTAAATGAAAAGGTGAAAGTTCTTGACTTAATAAGGAAAGTAAACAAATCATATGCTGAGGTTGCTAAGATCTACGGTAAGAACAAATCTTCTATCCATGAAATTGTGAAGAAGGAAAAAGAAATTCACGCTAGTTTTGCTGTCGCACCTCAAACGTGTGCATACAGGAGACAACATAGAGTATATGTTTTTTACAGGATTTGGAACTATCTGTGGTTTCAGGCATCCACTGGGGGTCCTGGAACGTATCCCCTGCACATAAGGGGGGCCTACTGCACAAAAACCCCCTGAGTACCTACTGTGGGCTGCACATGGTCCTGGACATGAGGAGTACACAAACTCGACTCAGGTACAGGGTCCTGATGAGATGGCTAATGGAGGGATGTCAGAGGAGGGCTGGAGATCCGTGGATGTGTGCAGGCGAGCTTCCTCCCGATAGGAGTCCTGTCTGCCTTGACGTGGGACCAGGCAACTAGGTTTTATGAAACCACTTAGGAGGTTGGTTACATGCTAAACACTATTTCTACGGTAGAATCAAGTGTGGTGACTTCTAGTTTGGAATGGTCTATTCAGTGGGGAAGAACATGGTTATTTGAAATTCTTGCGGCAAAGATGCTACAGCTGTTCTAGCTTTTGGCTGACAAATCTTGGCCCCAGCCTATGAGACACATGGAGAGAAATAGTGGGAAAGGGAAGAGTACCTCCTCTTCTTGAGTAGAAAGTAAAAAGTAGAGAAATACTCCTCTTGGAATGGAGGAGGGGGGAGCCTGGTGTCTCACAGGAAAAGGGGACTTTTTGATCCATTATATGTATTTTCATAACTTTATTCTGATTATAAAATGAATATGTGCTAAATCTGAAAAAAATGGAAAACTATAAAGAAGAAAAGAGCAATCTCTCTAAATCTCAGCCCAAACAATAGACTGCCAGTATTTTTGCAATAGTCTCTTTTAGTCTCTTTTCTAAGCATAAGATCAGTTGTACCGATTTGAGATACTGGTGTTTGTATAACACCATCTCCCTTTTCTCACTTATTGTGCCACAACTATTTTCCCAAATAATTAAAAAAAACATTATAAGGGAGGAAAGCAAGTTGCAGAATATACCTATAGTCCGATACCAGAAAAAAACACAACCCAAAATAATAATGTATATTTTCTATGCAGACTGGAAAGTATTTTTGTAAAGCTCTGAATGGACACAATTCAAATTCAAAATAGAGAGAACAGAGAGAGTGATGCAAGAAAACAGGAGACGTTAGCTTTACCGGCAATGCTCAATTCGAAAAGAGAGAGAGATTTAAGTTTTTAAGTATAACATATATAATCAAAATTATTTTGAGTTAAACTTTGTCACAGTCACCATTATATTGTTTGATATTATACCATATGGCTGCTGCTTATCTTCCTTAACCTTTTCTTCTAAGACCAGACATCAGAATTATTTCAAATTTTTGACTATTTTCAATAATTCTCTAGTGAACTTCTCTGGGTATAAATCTTTATCTTAATCTTGGATGATTTCTTTTGCATGAATTCCTACAGGTGGAATTCTTGGACAGTGTTCATCAATTTACACTGCTCCAAGCCATGCGTGTTAGTGTCTGCCTCACCACGTCTTCACAAGACTATCATCAATTTTTTAAATCATTACTAATTTAGCACGGACTCGTTTAGTTTTAATTAGTATTTCTCTATTACCAGTGGATCTAAAAAATTTTTTGTACAGTCATTAGCCATTTTCCCTGAGGAAGGATGTTTCTTGGTCAATTTTAAGGGAAGAAGAAAGGCAGAAACTCCTAAAGGAGGGAGTTACGGGGATACACGTTGAACAGTGTTTGTTGTCATCCTTGGAGGTTTCTTCCTTTCACTGCTTGGGAAAGGAGAAGCTGAGAAAAAGCAGCTTGGGGGCCAGAACAGCGGGAGTGACATCAGCTATGAGTCAGCCTGAAGCTCATAAAGTTAATCTTCCTAAAAGCAGATCGGGTTACATCACTGACCTGCCCATCACGTGTCAAGAGAAAGGGCTCCTCGCTGGAACCCAAGCCACCTTCGCAAGCGTGTTTCCCTCATCTGCACATATCAGACCCCCCGTGCAATGGACTATGTGCCATTCTTCAAACACACAGCCTGGGTCCTCGGCTTTCCTTCGCTCACATTGTATTCCCTCCACTGCAATGCCCTCTCTACTTGATCCCCTCATCCGTCTTCCCTTCCTTCTATTATGATTCCCAAGGCTACCTCTTCTTCAATCATGCTTGTGTTCGTCCCCTAAAATTCAACTGATTTTTCATTCCTTTGAACTTCTGTTTGTTCCTAAGGCAAGAGTGGGGGCCAAGATTCAAACTCTGGTTTGTTGGGTTCTCCCACTTCCTACATGTGTGCCTTGGGCGAATCATTAAGGAAGCTGAGTCTCTGATTCCTCCTCCATAAAATCAAAAAATTAAATGAGATCATGTAAATAAAGTATGCCCAGTTCCTGGCGCATAGTGGAATGTTTAACAAATGTTAGCTTCTACATTAGTTTATTTTGCCGGGTATTAGAGTGATGTGTATCATTTTCATACTATCCCAGCCCCTTTATAGAATATAAAGTCCTTGCAGGAAGGACCCCAGTTCTTGTGCATTTGTATGCCCTCCACACTACGGCATCTAGAACAATGCCTTGCCCTCAGTAGATATTCAATAAATATGTGTTGAATTTGTATAATATTAAAGGTAAATTATTAATAATTTACTTCTGAGCAAAATTTAATAGGTAAGTGAAAGAAATGTACATGGTTTCTGTAATAAACAAACCAAGCAAGTAAAGAGAAATGATTGAGTGTCGGTTTAGGCTCCAAGACTGGATCTTCCACTCTCTGGCTGTAAGACTCTGGGAAAGCCAATTATTTCGTGTAAAAGCTCAGTTCCTATGTCTGTGAGGGAGATATTAATAGCACCTATCTCACAGAGCTCCCGAGGAAGAGAAAATGTGATCGTACAAAGAGTGGACGCACCAGTCATAGAGAAAGCCCTCAAGCAAAACTAATGATCATTTCATGGGTATAAAAGAAGCAGAGAGAGAGTATTGTGAAAATTAAAGTTATTGAGGAGAGAGTAAAATGTGTATCTCACTAGCTCATTTCTTAAAAGTCCCCAAGAATGCTCTTTAATTTGTTTAAAATTTGTTTGTTGAATGTTTTTTAAAAGAGAAATATTTTAGAAACGGACAATGAAATGTCTTAAATTAATATGAATTATCTGGACTTGATGAGAGAGCCATAATACCATCATCTGACACTCTGCAGAGTATGTACCTTGCAGCCAGGATGGCAAGACCATGGCACAACTCCATTGACTTTCTTCATTTATTGAGTATATACTATGTACCAGGCATTTAATGAAGCAATAAAATAAAATAGTTCAAGTTACTCCTTTTTATACTGAAATTGTAAAACAACGGTCATGGGGTTTTCAGATTTATAGTGCTTCCAAATGGAAAGAAATGGAATATTTCTCAATTGTGTCAGGTCCAAGGTACTAAATAAATTCCTTAGGGAAATCTGGCCCTGAATTTTTAAGGAAAGAAGAAAGTGCACACAACTTAATCAGCCAGTTTGAGAAAAGAAGGAAATAAGGAAGGAAAGTAGGTAGGGAGGGGAGAGAGAGAAAGAAAAACAATAAGCCTGTCTCTACATGTAAGTACACCAGGAGGGTAGCTTCCCTTTCACCACTCCATCAATAAGCAGAAACCTGCTTAAAATCCTTCAATGGCTTTCCACTGACATTAGGAAAAATTCCAGACTCTAATGTGATGGTGTGGACAGCGTTGGTTGCCTACATAATATTCATTCTCCCCTTCCCCTTTCCCAAATACTCCTCTATTTGTTCATGTAAACACCACTACCAGTTTCAGAGGGAATTTGAACTGTCTAACCCCCAGTGCACAGCAATCCGTGGTAATTATCACTGGCCCATTATCAGCAAGGGAGTCTATTACTCCAGTCACTGCTGGCAGCCACCTTGTGACCATGAGGAGAACCAGGCTGAGAATGACAGAGCGATGAGCTGAAGATTCTGGTTCCAACGAATCAACCAACTTTGAAGCCACTCACCTTTGAACCTCTTGCAATGTTAGATCAGAAGTTTCTTTATTATTGAAGTCAATTTTAGTCTAGGTTTGTGATTTACAGCAGCCAAAAGCATTCTAAGAGTTTCACATGCTTTAAGGTCTTCATACACAGTGCCTCCTTGTCCTGCCATGTATCTCACCACTTGATCTCAATGCTTTCAAGCCTATTCTTCTTTAGGGTCCTCGTATGTGTCTTGCTGTGTCTCTCCACCAAGTCTTAACATATGCAAATGTCTCTTTGGCCAGCTAAATTCCTACTGATCCTCAGGCCTTAGCCTAAATGTTAGTTTCTCTGGGAAGCCTCCCCAACCCTTATGATCTTGAGTGGAGTTAGACATGGTTCTCTGGGAGATAATTGTATATCACTTAGCTAACCTATTCACAGGATTAATTTACTGAGGTATTATTGCATGGCGGATTAATCAACAGATTCTAGATTACTGCCTGGTTCAAATCCAGACTCCACCTCTTACCATGTAGGTGATACCGGGCAAGTTACTCAACTCTCTGTGTCTTAGTTTCCTCATACACCAAATGGGGGTAATAGTACCCTCCCCACACATTTATGGGGAGTATGAGGATTAAATGGGTTAATATATGGAAAGCACGTAATGCCTAGTACACAGTGACAGTTGTCATTGTCATTGTTGCTAGAGAAGCAGCCTATAGAGAGGAGAAAGATAGAAAACCCAAGTCTAGGACCGGGATCTTCAAACAATCATCCACTTGAATCTTAACATCTGCCACACTTCTCTGCACCTCCACTTTCTCCCCTGTGAAATGAGCATTATAAACTCTCTTCTGTCATCTCTATTCATTTATTCAATAAATATTTACTGAGCACCAACCCTCTTATCATTATGAAAGGTCTCTCTTTATTTCTAGAGACATTTTTTTGTTTTAAAAGTCTATTTTATCTCTATACTATATAGCCATTCCTGCCCTTTTATGATAGTTTTTTGTGTGATATATCTTTTTCTATCCTTTTTCTCTCAACCTATTTGTATCTTTGAATCTAAAGGATGTCTCCTGTAGACAAGATATAGTTGGATCTTGTTTATTTTTTTTTATTCCCATCTGACAGTCTCTGCCTTTTGATTGGATTGTTGGGGCTTGTTTTTTAAACACCGGAGATATTATAGTATATCTGAACGCTTAGGAAAAGGACCCAGAAGAAGGAAAGGTAGGAGATGGAAGAGAGAACAATGAATATTAACACAGTAGGTCCTTGAGAAGGTAAACAAGGAGAGAATCCACAGCTGATGTGAAACGAATGCTCTTATAAGAGAAGGCGTGCTTCCTCTATGATAACAGAAGGGGGATAGGGAAGGAGTGGTTCAGACGCAGGTCTTTTTATAAGTCCGATGGTAGGAAACTCAGAGAATTCACTTCTTGTGGTTTCCATAGTTGCTTCTTATGGGAATCGAAAAAGATAATCTGGATGGAAATACTTCAGAAGCACTAGAGAAATACAAAACAACGTTTTCACTTCAACCCTTATCACCTAGCACAGAGTGGAACTTTGCGTAAATGAGACCCCAGGACAGCTGGGTTTTGATGGGGCTGGACTCAGGAAGTCAGAGGTAGGCAGGGATGGTCTGGAGCACTGAACTTGGCCTGTCCTGTGATGTGGACCAAAGCCAGGACTGAGAAGGCCATGCGGAGAAGAAGAGGCTACTATGGATCTGTGCCTAATTCCCTCTTTCATACGGGCCTAGCCCTGTTGGCAGCATCCACTGGCGCTGAGAAAGGAAGGCTCTGGATTTGCCCAATCATTGCACAACGTCCTGTCAAGTCCAGAACCAGATATTGCTGATCATCCTGGGCAGAGCGACCTATGGTGATGAGCACTTGGAACAGACGAGGTAACAGGCAAGCCTCAACTGGGCTGCATCATCTCCTGATCCAGCCTGAACTGTGCAAACCTGCACAATCCTCACAGGCCTAAGGGACTTCCTGCTCGCTCACAGCCCAGCCCACGTTCTGATTCACCCTGTTGGCTGGTGCAGAGACAGGAGTCTGTGTGCAGGGCAGCTGAGCAGGGAGGAAATGCTCTGGTTTAATGAGTCTGCATGGCCAATGTTCTTTTTCCTTTGTCTTCTTTAAAGATTTTTTTGACAAAACACATGCTTGTTGTTGAAAAAGCAAAACATACAGATAAAAAGTATATCATCCCCAATTCCCACTCAGAGGTAATAACCTGAATATTTTGGTATATACCCCCTCTGGGTTATATATATATGTGTGTGTGCCCCTTCCTCTTTATCTTTAATAACACTTTTGGACCTAAAGTCTACTTTACACAGCACCAGATTTCTTTTGGTTAGCATTCACATGGTATATGTTCTCCAATCCACTTCCTTTTATCCTTTCAGTGTTCTTATGTACTTCTTGTAGCAGCATAAAGTTGGATTTTGTTTTTCTTTTCATCCAATCTGATAATCTATGAGTTTTCATTGGAATTCTACTTAATCCACTTTCATGAATGTAGTTACTAATGTGTTCATGTTTAAATCGACCATGCTATTGTTTGTTTTCTATTTGTCATGTCTGTTTTTAGTCTTTTTCCTGTCCTTTCTTTATTTTTTATTACTTCAGTTTCCATCTATATTAGCTTGTTCGTTACGGATTCTTTTACCATTGTTTTCGTGGTTACCCTAGGTATTTCAGTGTGCATCCTTGACTTATTACTGTTAATGTGAAGTATACTTTCATATGGCGTACTTTATCACTTTCCAGAGAATGCAAGGATCTTAGAACACTGGAACTCCATTTCCCCCTCCTGCCTTTGTATTCACAATACATTATTCCATTTAAAAAAGCACATATACTGGGACCGCCCAGTGGCACAGTGGTTAAGTTCACATGTACCGCTTCAGCAGCCCGGGGTTCGAGGGTTCGGATCCCGGGTGCAGACATGGCACCGCTTGGCAAGCCATGCTGTGGTAGGCGTCTCACATAGAAAGTTGAGGAAGATGGGCACGGATGTTAGCTCAGGGCCAGTCTTCCTGAGCAAAAAGAGGAGGATTGGTGGCAGATGTTAGGTCAGGGATAATCTTCCTCAAATAAAATAAAATAAAATAAAAAAGATAAAGAGGAAAAGGACTTCCTATAATGGTAGAGTGAAGAGGACAGCAATAATCCTCCACAAAAATAAGCAGTTATAAAACTGAACAAAATTATCAAAAACAATCATTTGGGGACACTGGAAGTTAATCAAAGGCAGACAAATTGAGAAGTACTTATTCTTGATAATCTACTAGAGCTTCAGGCCTTCTTGCCTTTGGCTTCTCCCATCCAGCTCACTCACCTCCAGCTCGGTAGGAGAGAAATACAGCTTTATCACCTGGAGCTGGCCAAGGAAACCAGCAAATTTGATGTCAGACGAGGGTGGATTTAACTGAGGAGGCAGTGGGGGCAAAAACCCACGCTTTCTCAACTCAGAGTGGTGGGATTGGGTAGAAATGGATAGGGAAAACCCACAGCTTCGTTGCCCCAGTTCAAGGGCAAGCCAAGGAGCAGCTAAGCATGTACTGGGGCAATCGTGGAAATGAGAGAGCTCTCGAAGAGCTGAGATAAGCGCTCCATACATCCCCAACTGAATGGGAAACTACGGCTACCCGAAGGAGACAAGAGACAGCGTGACAAACAGAGAAAGCAAGGGGAGACTTGAGAAGTGGCTGCAACCCAACGCATTCAGCCATAGAGGTGGAAGCCTTGCAGGCTTGAGGTGTTTCAACACAATCTCTGCCCAAATTATTGCTGACTACTAAGCAATGCAGACACAGGGGTGACTCTTAGAGAGCCAGGCTAAAAAACACAACAGAATCCATGGTTTCTAAAACATGTTATTCACAATATGCAGTATACTAATCAAAATTAACTGATACCAAGAAATAAGAATATATGACCCTGTCTAAAGATTGTTTAAAGAGAAGAGATAATAAATAGAAATAACCCATCTGTTGGAATTAGCAGACAAGGAATTTAGGGGACATATCGTAACCGTGTTCAAAGATGTAAAGGAAAATACAAGGATGTAAAGGAAAACTGTCAACTCAGAGTTCTACATCCAGTGAAAACATTCTGGAATGAAAGAAAGGGAATTTGTTGCCAGTAGATTTGCACCATAAGGAAACTCTAAAGAGAGTTAAAGTCAAAGAGAAATTATACCAAATGGAAACAAATCTTCACAAAAGTAAGAAAAAAGGGCAAATTTGTGAATAAACATGAAAGATTATTTTTTCCTTTTAATTTCTTTGAAATACATATGCTCATTTAAGCAAAAATTGTAACATTGTCTTATAGGTTTACACCTTTGGATATGCTTCATGTGACAACTATGGAACAAAGGATGGGGATTGGGTGAATAAAATGGATCTCTATAGCTATGAAGTTCTTACATTTTAATAAAATAGTACAACATTAACACTAAGCACATCATGAAAAGTTAAAGATGTACGGGTTTTGGGGGGTTGTTTGTTTTTACGCTTTTTGGTGAGGAAGATTGGCCCTGAGCTAACATCTGTTGCCAATCTTCCTCTTTTTTTTTTCTCCTCAAAGCCCCAGTACATAGTTCTATGTTCTTCTAGTTCTTCTATGTGGGATGACACCACCGCATCGCTTGATGAGCAGCGTGTAGGTCTGCGCCCAAGATCTGAACCAGTGAACCCCAGGCTGCCAAAGCAGAGCTCACAAACTTAACCACTTGGTCCTGGGGCTGGCCCCCAAAGATGTGTGTTTTAATTCTTAGAGCAACCACTAAATAATGGAAAGAAGGATAGCTAAAAGGCCAATATAAATTTAAATGGAGTTCTAAAAATTATTCAATTAAACCATGCGGTCTCAATCAAATCAATATTTCCCCAAAGTGGTTGAAAATTAGTTCTTGAAGGATAAGATAATCTTAACTCTTTTCACGTAAAAGCACAAATATATTGAGAGTACATAAACAGATATATGGTATATTCAGGTATTAAACTTTCAGGGGGGATGTGATAAGGGAAAAAAGTCTAAATGGTTCATCAAAGGGGGTGTCAATGAAAAACAGGTTGAGAAACGTGGAATTAAACCAAAAGAAGGCAGGCAGGAAGAACACAGGAACAAAAACAGATGAGAAAAACAAAACAAATATTAAAATAGTTGAATTAGCTCCCAACATATCAATAATTACACTAAATATTAATGGACTAAACCTAATGCTAAAAGGCTCAACCTACCTGTAAGGTAATTTTATGTGGACAGAGTTAGAGCTTTGGAGTGAGCCAGGTCCATATTTGGACCCCAGCTCAATCACTTACATTTCCTCAAATGTAAGATGGGGATAATACTAGTATTTCCTTCATAGGGTCAAACAACGATTTGTGTAATATGCTTACTACAGTGCCTGATGTCTAGTATGTACTCAATAAATATCAATCCTTTCTCTTATAATCTAACATAACAATAGAGGAGACCATGGGCAATTTCTCTAGTTCATGTTGGCATAGGAAAGCTGGGTTCATCAAGAACACGGGTTGTTAGGGGCTGGCCTTGTGGCGCAGCAGTTAAGTTTGTACATTCCTCTTTGGCAGCCCAGGGTTTGCCGGTTCAGATCCTGGGTGTGGACACGGCACCGCTTGGCAAGCCATGCTGTGGTAGGCATCCCACATATAAAATGGAGGAAGATGGGCATGGATGTTAGCTCAGGGCCAGTCTTCCTCAGCAAAAAAAGGAGGATTGGCAGCAGATGTTAGCTCAGAGCTAATCCTCCTCAAAAAAAAAAGAAGAACAGGGGTTGTTAAACTACAACCACAGGCCAAATCTAGACTGTCACCTGTTTTTGAAACAAAGTTTATTGGAACACAGCTGCACCTATTTATGGATTTCATATGGCTATTTTCACTATATGGCTATGATAGAGTGGAAACTATATGGTCCATAAAGTCTAAAATATTCATTCTCTGTTTCTTTACGGAAAAAGTTTGCCCATCCCTGATATAGAACATAATAATGGAATTTTAATTCTAAAATCCCAGCCTAGTTTTTATTTCGGAGACATCTTATGCCAACTTTCTGCTCTCAACACTTTTAATGCCATTTATTTAGCATTAGATAAATCTACTTATAACAAAAAATAGTGAAGATTATTTAGATGTTCATTTGATGAAACTTACAATCTACACTTGCAATCTGATATCCTATCTCCAGGCCTTCTGCCTTTCTTTATAGCCATTTACTTGTGATATCTCTAAAAAAATCACAAAAAAATTAAGGGTCATTTAAATCCACTCTCTCATTCCATTGTTAATAATCATAATTCCTTTTATGTGTATCAGCTTTAGAACTCTCACATGTGTGTTCTTATTTATTATCACTATTTTGCGTCAATTTTGTGGGTGAGAAAACAGGTTCAAAGAGGACTGGTCACTTGCCAGACAATAGGCAGTGGAAGAATGTTCCAATACCTCACGTAACGCTCCAACCATCATATCTCTTCATGCACAATCTATTCCCTGAGGTTTCTAGTTTCATTGGGGGAGAATCAAGCTACCAAGTATAAAGGCAATCCGAACCATGACTTTAGTAAGTAAACAGAGTATGGAAGCTCTTAAAGGTAGAGGTCCCACAGCATTCTAAAGGAAGGAGTTGAGATGTCTAGCTAAGTACTTGGAACTATTAGCTTTGGCTTGCAATGCTATAAAAATTTACAAAAGCAGGAAGCATACAATGCAAACCTATTAACATAGCACAGTAAACAGCACTTAAACAACTCTCCCTCTTGCAGAGAAAATCTTGTGTGTGACACTAGCATTCAGCAAATTGGACCAATAATTCCAAAGGTCTGCAAAGTGCCAAGCTCTGTATTAAGCATAGCAAGAGGAGAACGGCCTAAAGACGACATGACAGTGGATATATCTTCAAAATGCTACAATCTAGTAGGGAGGTAAATATATATACACACATACAAACATCCACTTCAAAGAGAAAACAAGGAAATTGGTAACAAACAGAGGTGCAAGGAACATCTATTCCGGGAGTTCAAAATGTTTTATTCTGACTTGGGTAGATCCAAAAAGACTTCCCAAAGAAAAGGAAATTGGAGCTCACCACTTTGCTAGATATTACCCATTTTCCCCTTCAGATCTACTTTCTACCCCTCTCCATTCTTCTTGGTGCCCCAGGAGGCTGACCTTTATGGATTGCAACAATAGATTCCTGTGCCTTCAGATTAAAGTTGGGTTTGGACAATGGGTGGCTTCAGTAGGAGATGGGAGGGACATGAGAGGACAGAGAGATTGGAGTATTCATTCCCCAGCTCCCATCCCACCAGGTCTTGGGTTGGTATAGTCTAGATTCCTCTACCAACGGGCGCAGTCCCTATCAGGTGACTCCTTCTCTCCGGTTCAGGAAAGAGCTTCTTCCTCTGATCGCTTGACCCCTAAGGGTGGCAACAGCTCTCTGCTGAGACCCCAGAACTCATCTTGCCAGCATCCTCCTCCTTGCTTTCTCCCCAAGAGTCACAGCAGGCAAGCGTTCTCATGCCCATCCTGAGGCCACGGTGGAGGGAAGAGTAGGACATGTCCAGGCAAAGGGTCAACTTCTCCTCAGGACTACCAGGGCAGGGGCATCTAGGAGAGAAGGAAAGTCAAAATCGGGGCCAGAACGAATAGAGGGCAACACCAGCCCACTTCTAGTAGCTGCAGAGAAATAAAAGCGAGTGGCAACTACAAGCTCCTGACTTTAACTTGTCTCTCATCTTCCATTTCTGTTTTCTTTTCTGACCACTAAAACTAGCTTTGTTAAAACTCTATGAATTAGTTGCCTACGTTTTTATATCTATTCACTTATTCATCTGTTCACTCGTTCATTCAATCTTTCACTGCCATTCATCCTTCCAACCATCTAGTTATTGATCCAAGCATTCATTCACTCATCAGTTCATTCACTTATCCATGGTCTTATCCAACTACTCGTTCATTTATTCATTCATTCATCCACCAAAATAACATTCATTGAGTACTTTCTTTCTACCATATATCAGGCACAGCGCAGACTGTGCATAAAGAACAATTTCTTTCCTGTATGTACCATTGAATCCCCAGTACTTAGAAAAACGATTACAGGGTTGCCAAGATGGTGTTCAATGTTTTTTAGGAAGACAACTAACTCTGCCAAGAGAGGAGGCCCTAAAGGCCAGGAGGCCAACAAGAATGCTCAGGCTAATGTCATGGTGATGGAGGCAAAGGGACAACATTTATGGGATGATTCTGAGAAAGGTTTGGCAAGTCATGTCTCTAAACCCCATTTAAAGAAAGCCAAGTTTTATGGCGAAAAAACACCTTTACTTTGTGTTCTCCTTTCTCAGAGCACATTAAAGCCGTGATCCAATCCAGAATATTAACTATTGCATGGGCCTTCAAATGCTGGCAACCGTAACGATTCCCTTGGGCTACAGCATAGGTTTATCCGCAGCCCTGAGAGTGGTGAAGGCTTGGGCTTAAAGAGATCTTTCTCCGCTCATTCCTTATAGAATCTTCAAGATGTTCTCAGTTTATAAATGAGAGATACTAAGAGAGGCCCATGAAGGTTAAGTACCTTCTCAAGGTCACACGGTTTGCAAGAGCTGAATATACAACCTATGCCGACCTACAACAGACCCCAGCCTTTCTACTACATTGGTAAATGTATATTGACAATTGTATATACAATAAGACTACGGCTTAGATAAAAATTACAGATAAGGTATACAAAGAAATGATTGCTGTGTAAGAGGCACTTTTCCGTATAATTCCTTTCATTGTGCTTTAAAATGTATTAAATTGTTACAAACTTGAACATATTTATTCAACAAATGAGCCATGTTGTCAGAAGAGTCGAAAAGGGGGAATCTATAGTCGTTGCCGCTGGTGGTGTCCTTCTGCTCCTGGGGGCTTGGAACACAATTTGGGGTAACTCTGAACAATTCTGTGTACCTCAAGGATCTCTTGTAACTCCCTCCTTCTCACTGGCTGTCCTTCTTCCGAGACAGCTCCCCTACTTGTCAGTCCTGAATCTGCTTCTTGCTCCCCACCTAACAGCACTTTCCAGTCCTCCATGTTTTCCTCCTACTGCCTCTTTACCAGGCTTCGCACCAGCCACGGTCCAGAAGTCACAAACTGGCCAACTGAGAATCGGTATGGCCGACAACATGATGTTTGGTTTACACCATATTTTAAAATTTTGAATTGGTTCTTAGCATTTAAAAATTGGAAAATCTCACGTTAAAAAAAAGATCTAGATTTCTGGTTTTCCTGGAAATATTGGAAGATCTGGCAAGACAGGGCCTGCATGCCCACATGGCGGACATTGGCCAGAGCCGGGTAGCATGTACTGTTCAGTTCACCATATTCTTACCCTCTGCCTACTTCATTCATTATGGAACTTGACTCACCCTGAAGGCATTTGAGTCTGAGATCTCTGAAGCAGACAACCCTTGGTATCTGTAAGTGAGCACCTGCCACCTCTAGTATTTCTGAAGGACCCAGGAGGTCCATGACATGTACTATTTTGTCATTTAACTGATACCCAAATGAACTTGACTCAAGTGTGGACAAACAAACCAAAGATCACGAGAACTTCCAGATAACATAATTATTTTTATTTATATATTTATATTTTAAACATTGGCCCCTGAGCTGACATCTGTTGCCAATCTTTTCTTCCTCTTTCTCTCCCTCTCCTTCTCATTCTCCTTCTTCCTCTTCTTCTCCCCAAAGCTCCCCCAGGACATCATCGTGTATTCTAGTTGTGAGTGCCTCTGGTTGTGCTCCGTGGGATGCCACCTCAACGTGGCCTGATGAGTGGTGCCGTGTCCGTGCCCAGGATCAGAACTGGCAAAACCCTGGGCCGCCGAGGCGGAGTGCGCAAACTTAACCGCTCAACCATGGGGCCAGCCTCCAGCATAATAATTATTTTTAAAAGTAATTTTTAAATTTCAGTTTTGTACTCCAGATCATTCTATGAGGTGTCAATGCCATATTTCTTCTTTATTTTTAAAAATAATTTTTTTTTTTAAGGAAGATTAGCCCTGAGCTAACTGCTGCCAATCCTCCTCTTTTTGCTGAGGAAGACTGGCCCTGAGCTAACATCAGTACCCATCTTCCTCTACTTTATACATGGGATGCCTACCACAGCATGGCATGCCAAGCGGTGCCATGTCCGTACCCGGGATCCAAACTGGCGAACCCCGGGCCGCCAAAGCAGAATGTGCGAACTTAACCACTGCGCCACCAGGCCGGCCCCTAAAAATAATTTTGTATAAAAGTAATGTTTATAATAGAAACATACCTGAAAATACAAGTAAGACAAAAAGTTCAAAATAAAAATCAGACAGAATCCCTTTACCCAGAGATAACCTCAGTCATCCTTCCAATCTTGGTTCTACACATTGATTCATAGAGAAGTGGGATCAAATCACCCCAAGTGTTTTATAAACTCTTTTAAACTTAAAAATGTAGCAGCAATGGCTTCTCACATTAATAGTTACTCCTCTCTAGCACAATCTTTAATAACCACATGAAATTCCATCATATGATTATTCTTCGATTTATTTAACCAAGTCCCTATTTGTGGGATGTTAGGCTCTTTGCCATTTGGAGTTATTTTTTGAACAATATTTCACAGGACACCCTAGAAGTAGAATTGGTAAGGCACAAGGTGTGCAGAAACCTAAGGTTTTTGGTACCCATATTGATGCTGGTGCTGTATTTCAGTGTGCAGAGGTTCAGCTTACACAGTGAGATTCTGCTTTCAGGATAGATGCTCTTGGGGTCAGCGACCTTATGGGTAATACTTAAGTAAGAGCTTAAAACTTTAACATGCATCTACACACTAGAGAGAAATTAAAATGCATATGTATTGGTTCCAGGACTCGAGTTCAAAAAACAAACAGTAGAAATTCAGAATCAAGGAGATGTGATTTAGCTCGGGGGGTGTGTGTGCATGTGTGCGTGTGTTTTAGTGGACAGTAAGGTCAATGGGGTAACAGGCTGTGGACAGAAGTTACTCAGGGAATCTCAGCCTGCATCTAACAGGAGAGCAAGATGGATGAGGACAGCAGCGGGAGTTCTGCGCTCCTCAATCAGATCGCTGTACAGCAGCGAGCTCAATTCTGGGCACGCCGATTCCGGAAAGATAGAACCAACTAGAGTGTATTCGGAGGAAAGAGACCAGGATGATGAGGGGCCTCTTGATTGTGCGCCATGGGTGATGGCTAAAGGAACTGAGAGTGTCTGCTTCCAGGAGAGGAGACTCAGGGCACGTGATATGAGGACTGTCAACTACCGGAAAGGCCGTCAGTGAAATCTGTTCGGTCGTTCCCAAAGCTCAGAACTTGCACAAATGAGCGGAAGCCCCGGGCTGACAGATTCTAACTCAGTCTAAGGAAGAACTATCTAACAGTCAGTGCTGTTAATAAATAAAACAGAGGTTTCTGGAGGGAACACAAGAAACTATTAGCAGTTCTTATCTCCGGGGAGAGGGTCCAGGGGGATGCACCATTTGAAATTACCCCTGGGTACCATAGAAAATGTTTTTAAACCATGTGCATGAATTACATTTGTGATGAAGGAACAAATTAATAATGCAACACAACAGAAAGAAGACACAAGTGGATGTTATCAGCTAAAGGATTTTGGTTGCAAGCATCAAAATCCAGCTCTGGCTAATAAGCAGAACAAGCAAAAAAAGGATTTAATGGAAGGATACAATTGCTCACAGAATTAGACAGAAGCCTTAGGAAGGCCTGGGGCCCTCACGGCGGTCTCTCTTTGCTGTGATTGGCTTTATTAGTTTTCTATCCTTGTGTCTCTTGGCAGCAGACTCAGACTTCCATGAGAGACAGTCTGATTGGCCTAACTTGGGGTCATACACCTTCTCCCTCGCTGACTGACAGCCCCTAGTGGAATCACTTACATTGTGGGTAGGCAGTTGCCCAAAGGAAACTTGGGATGCTCTTACTAAAAGAAGGAGGAAGGGGTGTTGGGCAGGCAAAACCAAGATATCTGTTACATTGGTTTATAACCAACAGAATAAGATATCTCAAAAGGTAGTGAGGTCTCCATCCTTGGAGGTATTCTAGACAGACTGGATGAGCACTTGGTGACAAGGTTGTGAGGGATTCAGCATCTAATGGGGTTTGGATTACACCACGTCAATGTCCCTCCCAACCCTGAGATTTTACGCTTCTATGATTTTAGGGAAATGCTGTTTTTCAGACAGGACAGCTGGGACCACGCTTCTGCGGCTAGCGTGCATTTCAAATTCCCTTAGCCCAGAGCCAACCCGAGTAGAACAATGTTCTCACCAGCTCTTATTTCTCATCTCTCTTTTGTCCTCTCTCTTTCAGTCCGTTTTCCTTGCACTTCTGATACTTCTCGTTTGATGGCTTTGAGGACTCAGAGAGAATATTAAAGAGGCTCGTCTCTGGGGTCAGACTTCATATCAGCTCTAGGATTCAGCCTTCACGAACCGTGTGACCTTGAGAAAATAACTCAGCTTCTCTGGACCTGTATTTCCTCATCTGTAAAACAAAGATAATAACAGTACCTACTTCATGGGATTGTGGAGGGAATTAAGTAATACACCCAAAATGATTGTTAGAGCGACTGGCATAGAGAAAGGGCTCAAAAAACACCATCTCCTCCTCCTCCTCTTAGCATCAGTGTCCTCATCAACAACGACATTATTATTATTAAAAGAAGTCGCTCCAGAAGAATTGGCCAAAAGGAACTTGGGAATACACTTTGCACTCCACAAGGACAGGGGCCACATCCCATGAATTTTCTAAATTCTCGTCCCTAACACAGTTCCTCCTGTGCATGGGCCCTTAATAAATGCCTGTAAAGGAGCGAGTGAATGAAAGACTAAATGAATCAATTAATGGAGGTTGAAGAGCAGGAGTATTTCTGACGTGGGCTCTATTGCAGTTCCAGAAGAAGAAAAGAAGGTGGAAGAGGAGAGAAAACCCTCACCAAGTGTTAAAGGGAAAAGAACAGCTGACAGACTCAGTCAAAGAGTGATCCATGGATGGAATAAGCCCAAAAAGAGAAGTCGCCGGGACCACCCGTGACCTGGTGGTAGAAACTTGGATAATGTGCCATCAGGAGGACCCCAAGGGGCCGTTTAGCACTGATTTGGGTTTCAGGGTTGAAAGAACAGGATGGAAGTTTACTGAGGGAGGCACTGGGGTGATCTATTTTGGAAGAATTATCTGGAGAAAAGAAAATGAGAACCAGTAACCTCTGCACGACAGCGTTAGGCAGAGAAGAGGTGACTCCGGGACATTCTCATAGCCTGATTTTTCGGGCCCGGTACACTGTGGGGTCCCATGTGAATTAATGCCAGAAATTTAACAACGCGATGATGGGTGAGATAGAGCTGCATAGGGAGCCAAGTGCTCATAGTGAAGAGACCATGTCCTGTACGGGAACGGATTTTTTATGTAAACTTTCCAGGAAGATACAACAGACAGAGAGAAAAGCAATAAATCAGAAATATACCACTCCCTGAGTTTTCAAGAAGTGAACATGCCCGTGTTACCAGCACCTAGATATAGAAGTGCGTTTTCGATGTCAATCAATGTTCATAAGAACCACCTGGGGTACTTGGCAGAAAAGCAGATTTCGTGGCCGCACTGTCAGATTCTGATTCAGGGGCGTGTAGCCTGGGAATCTGCATTCCTACGTGAGCCACCAAATTCAGATCGGCGTGGGCCATGGACCACGCTTTGAGAAATACCAGCCTTTGCAGTGAGAACAAGCTTTAGAGTCCTGTAGGCCTGGAGTTGGAACCCCACCTTCTCCTTGAGTTAGTGACTTGACCTTCTCACAAGGAAAGTGGGGCCAACGGTACGTACTCATAGGTTTGCTTTGAGGATTAAAAGAGAAATGCATGTAAATCTGTGAAAGCTGCTTAGCATGCTGTTGGGCACACAATAAGCAGTCAACAAATGCAGCAAAACAAACACATGCACAAAAAAGACAGGGTTGGCCCCAGGTCCTTGTGTTCAGCATCTAGTATGGTGCACCATCAAATAAGACTAAAGGAGTGTAGAGGTGCTTTATTTCTGGAGAGCTAAGTTATCCTGGCCAATTCCCCAAGAGATGGAGTATGGACAGCACACCAGGTTAGTTCGCTGTCTCTTGCCAAAGGCAGCCTGAGGCCACGCCTAGAATCAGAGGTTCCAGTTCTCCTACTGATCAGCCAGGTAGCCTTGAGCAATTTAGTCACCTTTCTTTAACTCTGAAAGCTCAGCTCTGTGCTAGACACTGGGGAGTAGAAACCAAAGTACAGGACAAGTTCCTCATCCTTGAGAGCAGGGCTGCCATGGACAGTTGTGCAGGTTGGAAACTGCTCAAGGTAATTCAACCGAGAGAGAGTAGGGGCTGAAGTCCAGCCTGCACTCTGGTCACATGGGACAGGCTCACATCCTCCTAGAAGAAAGAGTGCTTTTTACTAACTTGCACAAACGTGCTGTATAGGTTAATGGTGCCTTTCTTGAGAAGATCATGTCTGGTTACTGACACAGAAATACAAATAAAAATTGCATTTCCTCCTAACACAAAAGGAAACCATTCTATTTTCTCATGTGGAGAGTGGCTGAGAAAACCAAATGGGAGACTAGAGATGAAAACACTTTCTTCTGACATAAATCAGAATATAGCTCTAGGAAGGCCACGGTGCGATCCTCTTCTGTTGCGAACTGGCTGTGTGACCTTGGGGAAGTCACTTTACTTCTCTGATTTTATTTTTCTCATGTGTAAAATGAGTGAGATGGACCAGAGTGGCGGATATCAAATTTTAGTATGTGTAAGGATCTTTTGAAGATCTCCATGTCCTTGCTCCAGAGAACTCAATTCAGTAGGTCAGGAGTAAGTCCAAGAATCTGTATTTTGAACCAGTATCCCAGGTAATTCTGATGCTCTTGGGCAGCAAGCCCAGTGGAGAAACACTGGCCCCTTCCGGATTTGGTCTTCTCTGAGCCTGCGTTTTACCACGCCACAGCAGACAGAATTTCTGCTGAATGTGAGGTGACAGGAAGGCCAGGGAATAACGTCATGATCCTTAACCTGAATGCGATGACATCATGGTGGGGCTGGGCAGCAGTGGCTTTGTGCTCCTGTCCCTGAGCTGGACTGGCAGGCCCTGGTCACTCACCAATTACACACACAGGCTCACAGGGATATGGTCATCCCGTCTGGGCTGACACCATTCATTATCCCGACTGAAAATTAGGACCAGCTGGCCCTAACAGGCTCCCCACCTTGGTCTTGCTGCAAGTATGTCCGTAAATGTGAAAACAAGCCTCTGGCCAACCCGGAAATTCTCAGTCATCAATAGGCTGTAAGCACCACTGGTCAGAATTCACTGTTTGTGCATCGACCTATTTAATTAGTGACTGCCTCCTCCCTCCCTTCTCACACATCGACTAAGCCCCGAGTCTAGGTCAGGCTCTGAACTGGGGGCTCAGGATACAGAAATGCATAATGGGATGCAGTATAAACCCCCTCCCATCCCCAGACACACCCACTAATGCATCCGCTATCCGGAAACCATGGGGTATTACAGGCTGTGA
The DNA here is from genome assembly GCF_041296235.1 of Equus asinus. Lineage (NCBI taxonomy): Eukaryota > Metazoa > Chordata > Mammalia > Perissodactyla > Equidae > Equus > Equus asinus. The sequence continues at coordinate 69,379,467 of NC_091801.1, read as the reverse complement.
ATCTTTTTCAGGCTAGGAGCTTCCAAACGTATCAACAGTTTCCAGGTGGCCTGAAGCCTAGGAAAAACAAGCCCCCTAAGGTAACTGGAAGCATCCAAAGGGGGAAAAAATAACTTACAAAAATGCAACAGGGGGGCCCGCCCAGTGGTAGTGGTTAAGTGTGTGTGCTCCACTTAGGCGGCCTGGGGTTTGTGGGTTTGGATCCTGGGTGCAGACCTACATACTGCTCATCAAGCCATGCTACGGCAGTGTCCCACATAGAAAATAGAAGAAGATTGGCACAGATGTTAGCTCAGGGCCAATCTTCCTCACACACACACACACACACACACAAATGCAACGGGGCTCCCCTCCCTTGGCTAGCGTTGTGTTTCACAGACGTAAGTCAGAACATTTTGCAGCCGCCCCTGTACATTTCCCTCTCCTGTTCGAACACAAGTTTCAGCCTCACCGTCTGCAGGTTTGTCTGATAACCCAGCGTGGTTAACGGTGGTTCAAACAGAAACCACAGAGGCTGGATTGCGTGGTCTGCGACTCTCAGATCGCAACCACAATGTCGCTCTAAGCCTAGCCGGGTTTCTTTGTCCTAGATTCCTAATTATTAGTAAAGCAAAGCTTCATGTTCTCAAATGCCTCTTCCCCCGGTGGGAGGGGCTGGAGGAATGGCAGGTACCCTCTCTCCTGGTGCACGTCAGGATGGGCACTGTTGGAAGTGAATTGCAGCTAACATTTAGTCCGCACACCTACTGCGCGCTCTTCACAACAGCCTTAAAAGGAGGGACTCTTGTCCCGGCTTCAAAAGTGAAGAAACTGCTGCCGTGGCAGCTTTGTTTACATTGCCCAAACTCACACACTCAGTGATAAAAAGAACTGTCGCATTAACAGGTAACATTGCTGAGTGCTTCCCATGAGTTAGACCTGAGCACAGCCCTTTTACAGACATTACAGGCATTTCCCACATTATTCCAGATAACTCCATAAGGTGGGTCAGTCTACTACCCCCATTCTCCAGATGAGGAAACTGAGGTTCAGACAGGTCATGTAACTTGTCCAGAGTCATCCAGTCAGCAAGTTTAGAGAAGGGATTTGAATTTCAGTCATGGAACTATAATTCAGAGATTCTAGACTCTTTTGGCAAGCCTGGCTTGAAACTCTTTGTCCTTGCTTTGTGGGAGAACAAATTTAATTGGATTGAAAAAATAGAAACAACGACAAAACAAAATGCCTCCTGTTGAATGAAAGCAATCAGTGTCCTTAGTTAACACACAGCTCCCTCATTTCAGGTCTAGTCTTTCACTATCTGGACTGAAGTTCACGGGAGGATCACAGCAGATAGGCTGGTGGTCGTGCCAATCAAGTAATTCTTTCTCACAAACAACAGGCTTCCATTACTGGCTCCACTATCGGCCATGACTCTGATGCAGAAGAGAGCCGCTTGGTGCCATGAAGATCGCTACTAGCATATTCTTCATGGAACTCTCGAGTACAATAAAGCCAAAGTATATGGGAAAAAAATAGGAGAGCGAGCCTCCCCTGAGGAAAAGATGAGATGTTGGATTGGGTTTCCACCCAAATTGTCTAGTAGGGAAAATAGATGTTAGACAAATATCTCTCACAACAGTGATATAATTGCTAATATATCACCAAGCAAATCCAGAAAGAGCCCAGAAGAAGGAATACTGAAATCCAATGGAAGAAACTGAAAGCTGTCACTAAAAGGTGACATTTTAGCTGACATTTAATATTATTTTCTTGTTTTAAAAGTGAGCATGCTTCTCATGCCCCGTCCCCACTGGGTCGCAGCTCCGAGCTCTGGATGGCACTGACCCAACTCCCAGGTCTAGCTTCAGGTCCTGGCTATGCCCCAGGGAGACCCCTTCCTCATCACCTCGGTTTAAGGCCGAGCACGTGATCTGAGTTGGTCTAACCACAGCCAAGCCCGGGACTTCCATTTGCTGGTTTCGAGCTGGGAAGACACTCCTTCCTCTCTCTTCCCTGGTGGCGCATATCCATGAGGCCGGAACTACTGCCACAGTTGTGCTACCAGGGAAGTTAGCCTAAAGGCAAAGCCAGCACAGTGAGGACAGCTGGGCCAAGAGAGCTACCCAGAGTGCAGGTCTGAAGCCCACATACGCATGGGCATTTTCAAGAATGAGCCTATATTGCTTTGGCCATTTAGAGTTGGGTTTTCTATTATTTGTCACCCAAAGCATTCCCACTGGTCCAAAGTCTGTTTTTCAAAATGTCCAAAGATGCTCATAAGTGTTTTAATATGATTAGGATCAAGTATCATTTGGGGTAGGGGGGTCTTCGGGTTTCAAGGACAGAAAAACTAGCTCAAACTAACAAGCAAAGACGGAATTTATTAACTCAAGAACATGAATAGTTATCGAATAAATGGAGCTTCAGACATAGCTGAATATAGGAATTCAGACAAAATCACAGAACTCAGTTTTTTCCACCTCTCTGCCCAGTTCTGCCCTCCTCCACGGGTAGGCCTTATTCACAGATACCACCTCCCTTCCCAGCTGTAGTCTAGATCACAGGACCTCTCATGTTCCAGTCCAGTGGGGAAGGGAAACCCCATCCTCAGAGCTGTCCAAGCAAACCCCTGGGGTTTTCTGATTGGGCCTTAGCCTGAGCCCTGTTCCCACTCTTGGACTAAGCACTGTGGCCAGGAGAATGGACCTCCCGGGTGACTTGGGCCTTACTCCCATGATTCACCATTGGAACCAACGTAGAGGTCAGCTTCATGCACACAGCATGGCTGAACATGGGGGTGGGTATTTCCCCCAAAACTAAATCAGGCAATGTAGAAATAGGCAACAAAACAACAGATGGCCCTGACAGCTCACTTGAAAATGCCTCTCAGCCAACATTCCTAACATAACGCAGATTCACGACAGGTGGGCTTAACAGGAAATTTTGTTAGTCATGGCTAAGTCCTTTCTTGCGTTTGCCAACCTAAAACCAGAAATAGTTTCTGTGAGATTTCTGTTCTTCCTCCATGACATGTATTCATTCTTTCAACTATTCTTTTCTTTCTTTTTTTCACTCAAGACAACTTTTTAAACCACTATTTTCTGAGCACTAATGACAATAACGGCAATACTTATCACACTAACTAGTTCCACATACAATATATTCATTATCTCCTTTATTCCTTACCCCAGCTCATTGATTCTCAGAGACTCTTTTGCCTCCTCAGGGGACATTTGGCCATGTCTGGAGATAGTTTTGGGGGTCACAGCTCAAAGGGTGCTGCTGGCATCTAACGTGCAGAGGTCATGGATGCTGTTAAACACCCTATGATGCACAGAACAGTCCCTCATGGCATATAGTTGTCTAGCCCAAAATGTCAGTAGCACCGAGGTTGAGAAACCCTCTAAACGCTCATGATGCTATTCCCATTGTTGTAGATGAAGAAGAATGAAGCTTAGAGAAGTTCAACTTGTCCAGACTTATGCAAGGTAGGAAGTGGTGGGCTGACTCTTAATCCAAAGAACTTGCTATAATCTAGTGATGGCCAAACTCGGAATTGGAACTGTGTCCCTCCACCCCAACCTCCCCGACTCTAAATTCTGGTTCCGTGGGCCAGACCCCCAGGAAATCAGTATAACAGGATCACAGGTGATGCTAATGTAAGCAGCTCACTGATGAGCATTTGGAGGCCCCTGTAAGAAACAGGCACTGCACACACTGATGCAACACACAGCGCTGAGCCTTGGGGAGGCACAGATGCAAGATCTCTGAAGGAAACAGGCTCCTGGGCAGCTATGACTGACACATGGTGGGATGAATGCATCATGACAGGCGTCTCACTCCTCCAATCTCTGCACGTGCTTTCCCTTCTGCTCAGAAGTCCCTTCTTTCTTTTCAGCCTTCTCATCCTTCAAGCTCATCTAGAAAGTTTGCCTGGCCTCCATCTCCACATTTCATTTGAAATGACCTGCCCCTGTGGTCGCATAGCACCCTGAACAGAATTCTACTGTTCCACTCGTCACACCACATTTTAATCAGTAATTCACTTGGCCGTCTCGTTCACCAGACTGTAAGATGCCTGAGGATGGACCCCACATCTCTGTACCCTTGAGCACAGCCCAGTGCCTGGCTGTAGGCTTCTTTAAGCCACCACGTGTGTTTGTGTTCTTATATGCAGTAGAACCTAATCTTAACTATATGCCAGCCCATGGAAACACTCAACAAATATTTGACTAGTGAAAGGAATGCCCAAAGCATAAGGGAGCACCCTGGAGGAAATCAGTTCTTCCGGGGTGGGTGGGGAGTCATGGAAACAGACAAACGCTAGGGACTCCCAGTCTCTTCCGTGGTTGTGCACCCAGGATGACTCAAGTCTCTGGCCTCTTCTTCCTGCTGCCTTTCTTCCTCCCCACAGGGGACTTTCCTTTCATAGTGCCGGCCATCAACTACTTTATCTTCTGGGGCATCCTACCCCACCAAGATCCTCTGTCGTGGAGAATTCAGTTTCCTTCCAGAGAAGGCCCTGTTCCTTGTTGTTTGAAAGGGGTTTTACTACTAGATGCCAAGGGGACGCAGCCAGGAGAATCCCCGAAAGAAAAAGAGTAACGTCTAAGAGACTGAGGAAATGTGACAGGTCCTTATCGTCCTGGCCCCTGATTTGTTCGCCTTTCATTGTCAGCACCTGGGTGGCATGGAAGGAAAAGCCTGGCTTTGGTGTCAGGCAACCTTGAATTTGAATAATGACTCAGTCACCTAGCAGTGTGACATTGGCCGCGTCATGTAATTCTCCCGAGCGCCAGGTTCCCCAACTACAAAACAAGTCAGTACTAACTTTCTCATAGCAATCTTGGGAGAATTCAGTAGTGAAAGGGTGCCTGGCACAGAGAAGGGGCCCAAATTATAGTTCGGAAACTTCTCTCGGCCTGCCAGGCCCATGAGCAGGATTGAGGCCTGAAATTTGGGTGGATCCCCTGCCCGTACTTTGGAAGGGCAAAATCTTCCAGCCTTCGAGCTGAACACTTCCTTTCTCTCTTCCTGGCCTGTCCCCACACAACTGCACTTCCTTTTTATTCTATTGCCCTACTTTAAAGCTATAGCAGAAAAATCCTTAGAATCAGTAAAAATCCTTTTTTCTCTGACATTATTTCAGCCACACTGGCATCCTGCGTGAACCTCCAGTGCCACAAGGGCATTCACAATGTCACACTTACTGGCCAGGCGTTTCCACTTTCCGATGAATGTGGCCTTGACACATCTCCAACTGAATAAGTGGTCACAGGACACTTCAAACCTGGGGGCCCTTTCCATAAAGGTGGCTTACAAATGCAAAATAGTCCACGTCCCCAGAGACGTCTGAAAAAGCTATTAGTGCCATGCTGGAGAAATGAATAACCCAAAAAAAGCTGCCGGCGGCAAACAGGATCCCGAGGCATTCAGTGTGTGAACTGGGTTCGTTGAGCAGCCGTTGATGAGCCTGTAAACTTAGCGCTGCTTCCTGCAAACGGTGTCAAGGAGAAGTGAACGGGCTCTTAAGCGGGGAAAGAGAAGGAGCCCCACAGGTGACAGCTCTTTGGAAGCATGCATGGCAGAGCCCCATATTGGGGAACAGAAACAACATACCCACGGGGGAAGAGGAGCATGTTATGGATATAGATCTGGGTGGGAAAGAAGCAAACGATCTTTTTTTCTAGCACCTATTGAAACAAATGGTCCTTTTCACCCAACAGGGAGTCCAAATAGAACAAAAGACACGATTGGGTAAATACGAAGAAAAAATCTGATGGAGGCAAGGTAAACAAATGACTATTTACGTAGAATAAAGCCTTTCTCTTTGGTAGTTCACAGTAACTGGAGAGAAAAACTGAATAAACGTAATCAGGGACACTGAGTAGTATGAACTTCCAATGTATATGGGATGCTGTGTTAGCCCCTGCACAAATTCAATAGAAGCCATTCATTCATTCATTCATTTCATAAATAGTGTCAGGCATGTACTATGTACTAAGCATTGAGGTACTAAGCATTGAGTACTAAGCTGGGAACTCAGTGGGGAGCAGGCAGCCGTGGCCTCTGTCCATACACAGTCGCCATGGCAGGGATAGACTTGTAGCAGCGAGCAGTCCAGGGTCTCTGGTCGAATTGCCTGTGTAGAGTCCTGGTGCCGTCACATCAGCTACGTGATCTTGAACAAGTTACTTAACCCTGCTATACCTCACTTTCCCCATCAGTGAAGAGAGGGTGCCGCCAGGATCCACCTCGTGGGGTCAGGATGAGGCTTAAACAAGATAACACACTTGAAGCACTAGGAACAGAGCCTGCCATTCAGTATATCTCAGTTGTGGTGGTGGCTGTTGTTGTTATTATTACTGCAGGCCAGAGGGGCTGAGAAGGCCATCCTTGAGCAAGTCATGACCAAGGCATTGAGAACTAGGAAGGAGAAGGGCAGAGCTGCACGCATTGGCAACACACAACAGGAGGAACTAATTGATGAGCTAGATGTGCAGTTGGTGGCAGGGTCTGGACTAGGACCCAGGCTCCTGGGTTCTGATCTAGCTTCCTGCCTCAGCCTGATGGAGACCTACTCAAAACACAACTACAATGAGACTCTGGTCCTCAAACTAAAATATGAAAGCCAGTGTGCCATGTAACACAAACATTTGTATCACCTATCACAGGGCCAAGAGGAACAAGGGTATACGGAGGCAAATGGCAACCAGATTAAAAGTCATGCTCTAGAGTCCAATGGACCAGGGCCACACTCTCACTCCACCACTTATTAGTTTCACGAACCTGAGCAAATTACTTGACTTCTCCTAACCTCAGTTCCTCTCCCTGTGAAGTGAGGTTAACGATAGAACCCATTTGTACGGTTATTGTAGAACTGGGTGTTCAAAAAATAGCAGCCTTTGTTTAATCTCACTCCCAATTTACTGTGGGCATGTATTAATCATTCAATTCTTTATTATTGTGTCTGCAAATTGGGATCATAATATACATACCGTTCTGCAACTTGCTTTTACACTTAGTATTTTCTCAAGCTAGTACTTACATATGCACTTCATTCTTTTCAACGGAACAAAATTCCAGAGACTCCATATAATAGGCATTGTACATTCTAAATGAATTTGTGTTTTTGCATATCACAACAGCAGCTACAATTATTGGAGGGGAGTGGCATGTATATGAATGAGCCATATTATGCCTCTGATTTATACTGTGGAACTAAACGAAGACCAATCAAATGAGAAAAGCAAAGGCTGTTTATTTTGACCTTGCAATAGCAAGGGAATGGGCCACGGTCATTGCGTTTTGGCAGAGACTCAAAGGCAGGCCGAGGAGTGGGAGAGCTTTATAGTGGAACGGACGGAGTGCTCTGGTGTGCCCTGGTTGGAGGCTGTTGGCATGGGGAAGCTGAGGCGGGCAGCCTAGAAGTGGGGCATCCTGTTGGTTAGGGGTGCATGTCTGGTGAAGTTGGAAGCAGGGATAGCAAATAAAGAAGCTATCAGTTATTAATCAATGCCTGGACATTGGGGGCCAATTGTTACAGAATTATTGTTTAGCTGCCAGGATTGTCACTAGAGATAGCAATCTGTCTTCCTACAAGTCTGGCTTACAGCATGTGGCTTCCAGGGTTGTTTATCGTGGATAAAGCGTTGGTGTCCAGGACAGGTTGTGAGTCAAAGTTCTGATTTTTTACATGATCTGGCCCTTGTCCATTTGTATATTCATTCTCTCGATACACAAGATTTGGCGGTTCATGAGGATGTATGGACGGGCCCCTCGAAGTAAATTCCAGGAAGGCTTCTCTCTTCACAGCCCACAGACAGGAATCCATTGCTTTAAAAAGTCAGAAAACAATGCCGGCACGTATCCTGGTACTTAGATGCTTTCTGTGGGTAGTGATTTTGCTTGGACTTCTATGCCCACAAAGGCCAGATATTTCCAAGACGTGCAGCTGACTGTTCAGTCAGTCTCCCTTTCTCTCCTGCATAAGAGGAGCTGACGAGGTGGTGGTTGCTGTGATGCCCCTGGGAGATGCTGCAGTGTGCTGTTAGAAGAGGTTTCAAATTAGAAACCCTGGGTTCTGGTACCGCTTCTGCCACCTCCTTGCTGTATGCCTTTGGGAAGTCAACAACTCAAAGGCCACTTCTGCTTCCGGAACTTGAGTCCTGGTTAGTTGCTTCACAGCCATCCCCCTGGGTCGACGTGAGAGCTGCAACAGTATTTGTGAAAATGCTTCATAAACTGTGTAGAGTTATGCAAATGTAAGTGAATATTATCAGAATCATGGAAATGTTATTGCCTGGAATCACGCTCCCAGCATTTTAAGGAATCCATTCATGAGACTCTCTTTAAAAAAGATGTTTTCCCCCTGGCATAGTTCTCAGCCAGGCTACGATGTGCAGTCTTGCTTGATTGGCTATTAGGTCTTTAAAGTGGCACACAATTTTGAAGTGAGTTATTCAACTAATCATTTCTGTCATAACTACAATGTCCCTTTGGATTGTCTGCTTCTGGAAAGCCATCACAGCTGAAGGAGCAGCCCTGACTCCCTGCTCAGCCTGCAAACAGATCACATGGCCTCTGGGGAGAAGCCCAATTAATGGCCAAATGAATTGGTAGCAAGATGAAAAAAAAAGAGAGAGCCAAATGGTTACCAACACACATTTCACCTTCCTTTACACAATGAGGTGGTCCACTAATGCACTAAATGGGATTGCCACAGATTGAATCAAAACGAGGGAGATTGCTATTTAAAGACCCCCAGGGGAAATTACTCGATAAAGGATCTTTCCATTTTCATGAATGAGTCCCCTGATAGAACTGCTTTTCTAAATTTGAATTTTTATAATCCAGTTTTCAAATTATTACTATATATTATAGTATATGCTAAACCATAAACAGAAATTGTATTATAGGACAGAATATATAAAATATATGAATATAGTATATCCTATATAACATATAGAATATAATATAATTTTTATAATAATAATCGTTATTGAGACTCAGGCTGAAAAGTACATGAATTGTGTGGCTATTTACATTTCTCCTCTGAGAGAGAATATTTAAAGAAAGGTGATGCTTTGATTATAGATCCTTAAGAAAATTTACTTCAACAAGGGAAAAGATTTCAACTCAGGATAAAGAAAATATTTCAAATAAATAGTTAGGACCAAGAAGGGAACGGGTTGCCACTTGAAATATTAACCTTCCGATCAGAAAAATTTAGATGATCAAGAACAACTTTGTGGAAATTTGTTTTTATTTGATGATTGGCCTTGAATTTGTTCTAGGAAACACAAGCCTATAGGAGATATGAGATGAGTATTTTAACTTGTCTCCTATTTAACCAGTTGAGGTTAAAATAGCTTTAGGGCAAATAAATATAAGCAACAAGTTTGGGGGCAAAGGAAGTGCCCCAGTTGCAGTTGTGAAGAGCTGATGGCTGGTACTTACCCATTTTTCCAGTGATGGGGATGCCAGCTGTTTGTATTTATAGGTACAGCAAGGTAGTCCCGGGGGGGAGGGGGTATTAAGCATCATCTGAGAAGCGATTTTCTTCTTTCTCTTGGAATGCCTCCTTGAGTTAAGGCCTGGAGCAAACAGCACCTATTCCATCCTTAATCTCTTTTTCCAGCTGTCTCCAAAACACAAACATCCACAAACTGGCAGAGACAGACATATACATGTATATATCTAAAGCAGACAAAGAATCCAGAGAGAGCCTAAAATCAGGCCTGGAGGTCAGCCATGGTCATATGGAAGACATCTTTAACATCACCTGGAAGGGACCAACCCTCTCATTTTATAAATGAGGAAAGTGAGGCCCAGAGAGGATCTGGGACTCCCCCAAGATCACACAGCCAGTTAATCTCAGGGGGGAAAGTCCTTTCTTCTCCCTCTGTCTCCTGATGGGCATCAGTTGGGGAGATTACTTCACAGCATCATTCCTGTGCTCATTAGTTGGGTAACGCCTGCCACCACCTTTGAAGCTCCTGGATAAAATTGCAGGTAAATATCATTTCTCTCTGCAGATGAAATGTTTCCCTGCCCGCAACCTGTCTTCACTTGTTGCCCATGGCCGCTGGCCACTTGTGGCTGCAAAGATTGCTACTGAGCTCCAGCTCACAAGCATCTATTTGCTCACAAGCTTCAGAAAATGGGAGGGCTGGGTCTGGTGCTTATTATTAAAAGCAAACAAACCCATGATTAAAAGTAAACAAGGTAGAGCTGCTCCGAAACAATTGATTAAACGTCTCCTGGCTCAGAGGCCTAGATTCACCCCTGTTACCCCAAAGTCTCCCTCATGGACAATCTAAAGAGAGAACGGCAGCGGTATCCGGTTAAAAAGGACACCCCCTTCCTGAGTGCCTGTTACAAGTCAGGCTCGGTATTCACATTGTCTCTAATCCTCAAGATTTAGAAGTGGGCCTCACAGTTCCCATTTTACCAGTGATGGCACGGGCAGGTCAAGTAATACGTTCATAGACACAGCTGAAATGTGGAACCATGATTTGAACTTGAATCTCTGTGACTCCAAAACCCATGCCCACTCCCCCCTAACATGTTGCCCCTCTTTAAGACAGGTCTCCCATAGCCCTGTTTTTACTGTTGGTTTCAAAGAAAAGCTCAAGACATAAGAGAAAGAAGCTTCTGTGTGTCCTGGCAAAAGCTCCTGAAACTGCAGGCATGCTTGTGGGGTTGCTGGAGAGAGGAAGCCTTGAGCCACCTAGGTCACTTAAATGTGGAAAGCGAGCAGAGCTATGGATGCTGGAAACATCTAAACATGGGATTGTTCTAATACGAAATTTAAAAGGTCTAAAATTGTGCTATTAGAAGAATCAATAAATAATTTGCTATGGGTGCAACACTAGGTAATAGAGAGATTCGCCACACTGCCAATGACCTATTGGGGATGACCAGCAGCCAAATCTCTTGATGTGAACGGATGGTATCAGCGTTATGAATAGATTGACAAAGACTCCATCAGAGCTGCTTCATCTTGTGAAAAACCTTATGAATTATGTCGAATAAAAAACCATTTACTGGAAAACAGTCTGACAGTTCCTTAAAGGGTTATAAATAGATTTTCCATATGACCTAGCAATTCCACTGCAGGTATATACCCATGAGAATTGAAAATATACATCCACACAAAAACTCACATACAAATGTTCATAGCACCATTATTCATAATAGCCAAAAAGCGGTAACAACTCAAACTTCTATCAATAGTTGAATGGATAAACAAAATGTCATATCTCCATACAATGGAATATTATTGAGCCATAGAAAGGAATGACGTAATGAAATATGCTATGACATGAATGGACCTTGAAAATTTTATGCTAAATGAAAGAAGTCAGATGCAACAGGCCATATATTGTATGATTCCATTTACCTGAAATGTCCAGAATAGGCAAATCCATGGAGACAAAAAGTAGATTTGTAGTTGCCTAGCACTGGGGCTAGGGGGGTTAGGGTTAAATGAGGAGTGATTGCTAATGGGTAGGGAGTTGCTCTGAAAGGTGATGAAAATGTTCTAACATTGGTTGTGGTGATGGTTGTACAACTCTGTGAATATACTAAAAATCATGGAGTTTTATAATTTAAAAGGGTGCATTTTATCACATGTGAATTATATCTCTATAAGACTCCTTTTTAAAAGAAAAAACTGTTTACTAGGGAGCAGGAGACGCTCATCCTGAATGTCTTTCATTGCTTTCCCTAGGCCCAATCAACTCTCCATCCTTCTCTGCTCTGCTTTGTTGCCTAGGAAGCTGATCCTATGGATTGTACCAACAGGCCTCCTTGTGTGAGTGATCAAATAACTTATTGTCCAAACTGGGTCACTTCTGAGAAAGAACAGTGCGGGTAAATGGACTCTCTTGGACAAACCAGGGGTCCTGGTTCTGCTGGGGTGGGTCCCTATAGTGCAGGCTGCTGCATCGCTCTCCCCAGGGCTACAGCTCCCGCCAGGCAGCCCTCTCCACGCAGCTGCCTCTTTGGGGTCCAGCTCCACCCCCCTCCATGCCCTTCAGGCCCAGGGATGGCGATGACTTCCCACCTTGGCCCCGGAACTGCACCATCCCTCTCATTTCCCTAAATCCTGTCCATGTGCTTATAAATAGTCTCTTTCTTAAACTTCCTCCATTTTCAGTTGCAGTGGTGCATCTGTTTCCTGCCAGTACCCCACTGACAAAAACTCCAGATAAACAGCCTGAAAGAAATTCACAAAGTGTGGTCAGCCCAGTGACATTGTTAGATCTCTTACAAAGAGCTGGTGCACCGACCCTCCTTCAGTTTCTGCAGATGTCTGTTCATCCTGATAACAAGTCCTGATAATAAGGGATTTTACTGCACCCCCCCCAGCAACAAAGATGTGCCAGTAAATACAATTTTAATTTTTTGTTTATTATTGTAAGGCTTCTTTTTTTGTGCCACTTTGAAGGAAATGAGCATGTAGTGCAAATTACAATTTTCAGTAGGAGAATTCAGTATGAGAAATATATTCATTGCGTTTATCTTGTTCAGAATGTGTGGTGCTACCTAAATCTGAGGATTTATGTATTTCATCAACTCTGGAAAATTCTCAGTCAATATCTCTTGGACTATCTTCTCCTCCCCTCATTCTCTAACCATATGTGTTATTCTCATTACGTCTTTCTTGTCTCCTAACCTCTTTTTCCTGTTTTATTCATCCTTATTTCGTGTGCTTTCTTCTGATCTTTCTGATAAAAAATCCTCTTTTCAGTTCTGTGTATATTCAGCTCCCTAACCTGTCCATATATAGCTCAAATATATATGGTAATTTTGGTGACTGTATTTTTCATTGTTAGATGGTCTATTTAACTGTTTTTTCAATGCTTACCCTCTTTTCATAGTGTCGTATGTTTTTATTTCCTTCCTTTATAGTTTAATCATTTTAAACATACTTATCTCTATCAGACTGTTGGCTTATCCTCAGCTCCTATGGCTTAAATCCTTTTGTTGCGTCTGCTGACACTTGAGTGTGATGGGTAGACAGTTTCCTTGTAGGATTTATAATTTTGAGTTGTGAACTCATTTCAGGGGGCTTTATCTGTGGGAATCCTATGAGGACTTGATGGGGGTGGGTCCCCTCAGAGTCAATTCTCATTTGCTTCTGCCAAGTTGCCTAGGATTATTTCAGGCCAGTAACAAGTTTTCACATTAATCATCATCTTAGGCATTTTGGGTCCGTTCAGGTAAGGAAATTCCAACTCCAAACACAGCTGTGGTGCGGCATTTGGTTACAGACTCTCAGTGTATGCTTTGAGCCCCCACCTGGAGCCTAGACCAAGACTATCACGCTTTTGTGTCAGCTACCTGTGCTGGTGGGCAGACTGCTTCCTGGTCCTCCTGTCCTTGAGGCTGTGCAATCATGGGGTCCTGAATCTGCTGGGAGCTCTCAGTCGCACTTCCCCCCTCACATGGGTCCCTCTTTTTCTGATCCCCCTTTGGGAGTGAACACCTAGGCCCCTGGATTAATGAAACCAAGGACTCCTCCCAGGGCAACGGAGGCATCAGCTTTCCTGCATTCTCTTCTGATTGTCAAAGTCCTCTGTTTCCAGTCCCCCAGGATTTTCCTTCTTTCTTGCTAGCTCTGCCATGAGTTTAAAAGGATTCTGATTACATTTTATCTAGCACATCTTCGTAGCTACAGCAGGAGGGGGTTTCAGGTTATAGAATTGCCTCTTTATGAAAACTGGAAGTCACCTTTGCATTGTGTTTATGTCACAAAATGGTAGGTTTTGTGTAACGTATAATATTTTCCATTTTTGGGTAAACTCAGATGCCTCCAATTGATTAGAAATAACTGGAAGTTTTGCAATTGCTTCACATGGTATGTTAAAGGCAAGATGTTCTAAAACAATATGCATTTTGTGCTTTTATTGCTACTCCCACCAGAACTCATATCTTGCTTACAAAACATTTCTTTTCCTTATTGTGCTTGCATGGAACAGAAAGAGCTAAGCTCCAGAAGAGGAAGAGATCAGATTCCCAACAGTCTTGCTCTGATATCTGCACCCTTGAGAGCCCCATTTCACTGTCAAGGGAACTCAGACGCCAAATCAGTAGTCAGCAGGCAGCTTGGGAGCCTATAAACAAGGAGAAGGAAACTGGATGCTGCTGGGAGGACAGGTGTGGCTTGGCACAGAGTAGGTGTTCAGGAAACGCCTCAGGAACTGCATCCAACTTCCCCTACCCCACTACAGAGCAGACACGCTGTCCTGGTGACCTAGAACCATCATCAGGTAGGTCTCTATTCCTTGAATAGTCCCAGGGAAACATAGATTCTTACATCCTCTTTCCCCCTTTCAGATCTTCCCCGTGAACCAAACCCCATTCTCAGCAGCTGCAAACCGGCCTGCAGATGAGTTTTTTAACATTTGGAAATTTTAAGAGATTTCGATTTTGCAAAACTTCAAGATTTAAAGTTTCAGCTTCTCTGGAGGGATTGGAACATGTGGCAATTAAGGGCCCACATTCCCACTCGGCCTAGGACTGGGGAACAGCTGGCCCTTAGAGGGAGAACTTGCTTTCCAGGTCTCTACAGTCCCCCCACCTCCTATGAATGTGCACCTGGCCCTGCTTCACAAAGGTACACCACCTGCCCTGCATCGGCATGGGCTTGTGACCCGGCTGTTTCAGCATTGCTCCAGCCTGGCTGCCAGTCAGTTCACGAGGGGATACCTTCTTTCATCAGTTTCCTGCCCCAGTGACACATTCTGCACACTGAGGTTATACTTGGGTGTTTGCCAGGCTGCCATCCATAAACACACACAAACATCTCTTAGGGTGAGTCATTGCAACAGATATTATTTGTTGATTCTTGCTAATTTCATTTTCAAAAAGGGCTTCTGTTTCTAAGCTTGAGACACTTTTATATCCTGACAGCTCCCCAATTTTCCTAAGGGATTTAGTGGCTCTGAGCTCACAAAGAATTCTGCTTACAGGTCATGAGGGCGAGCTTTAACCAATTTTATATCAGAGATGTACCATGGTAATGACCAATACATATCAATAGCTAACCTTTACTGAGTATTACTGTGTGCGAAGTATGAGACTAAGCAATTCAGGCCTCATCTGTGCCTTAGGAGTTAGCACTTCTATTATTCATTTTACAGATGAAGAAACTGAGGCACAGAAAACTAGAAAGAAAAGGAGCCAGAATTCAAACGCAGGCAGCCTGACTCTGAGCCTACCGTCTTAACCACCTCGCACAGCTGCCTTGAACGCAGACCCTTCACAAGGGTCAGAGGGTCACAAACCTGGCTGCACATGTTAAAATTATCTGCCGAGCTTTGAAAGAATCCCCAAGCAAGAAGCGAATACAAAAATAGGTTACTTTTGGGGACTCCAGTGACGGGTAAATGAGCAATCTCTGCGCTTTTCTTGCAATATTTCTGTGAATCTGAAATTATGTCAAAATAAAAAAAAATTAAAAGAACGAAAAAGAATGTATTAGAATAGTATTAGTTGACCTGGAGGGATTTCTATAGGAATATTGTTAGCAAGAAGTGTTAACAGGAAGAGTTAATAGCAAGAGTCAGAAAAGTGTATGTGTGATGTGATCCTATTTTTGTAAAACAAATAATGACAAAATACACACACACACACACACTTGTATATCCTTATTTGAGCATAGAATAAAATATGTATGATACATTAAAGAAACTTCTGGAGCCCAGTCCTGAGAGATTCTACTTTAATTGTTTAGGGGTATGACCTGGTGTGGGTATCTTCTTTTAAAGTTCCTTAGATCAGGGTTTTAAATTTGCTGCACACTGGAATCATCTGGGAAGCTTTAAAAAGTCTTGCTGCCCAGGCCACAGCCCAAACCAATTAAGTCAGCCTCCCTGGGAGTGGAGCCCAGGCATGGGTGTTTTAAAATTCCCCCAGGGGATTCCAATTGCTGCCAAATTTGAGGACCAGGCAGGGCCCTCAGTGCCGTCAGAGCTGAGAATCATTTCTGGGAGGGAAGGGAGCTCATGTATGCAGCTCTGCTATGCGATAGGCATTTGACATCTATTTCAATCCTGGGAATAGCCCACGGGTTAGGAACCCTGAGGAAATAGAGGCTGGCTCCAGAGATCAAAGGGCCTGCCAGAGGTCCCAGAGCTAGGAGATGGTGGTGGGTGTCCTGGCCCACTGTCCCCTAGGCGAAAGAGGGTGATGGGGGCTCCTTTGGGCAGGCTTCATTACCTCCCAATCTCTCCTCCCCGCAATCACATGAGTTAAAATTCCTCTAGTAGAGATTCATTCCTTTGGGTTCCTCCTCCAAAGAGCTATTAAAAACAAAAAAAGCAAATACTCCTGGGAGGAATTGCATGTTAATGGGATCTTGATGTCTGCCCAGTGGAGTGCTGGGTGTTTTGAAGGGAGGAGAAAGTTAGAGGGATGCTCAAACATGGGGAAAGAATGTAATGTAGGGGGTGTTGATCTGAGCTTGTCATTTTCCTGCTCAAAATCCCTCCATTCACCAGACTCACCCCAGGCCTTATTAAAAATGCCAAGTGTCGTCCCACCTCTGGGCCTTTCTGGCCTCATGGAACGCTTTTCCAGACTCCCTCTCAAGGTAGTTGTGGATTCTTCAATTTCTTAGGGAAGAAAAGGGCCTGCTTCTCAGTCCCAAGGCCAGTATAGGCCCAGAGCATAATGAGACAAGAGTGTGCTTTGCAAACACGACTGAGGTTGGGGGTTCAGGGCATTTAAATTCAGGCATGTGCAGGAAAGCTGAATGCAGTGTCCTTTGGGCTAAGGCAGGCGGGGCCCCTTATCCCAGGAGGGCTGGAGGTCGGGTAGAAGGGAGCCCTCAGGCATGGGACTCAGAAAACCAGAGTTGGAATCCTGCCTGCCACTTTCCAACAGTAAAATGAGAGCTAGTATGACAACCTCCTTCTCAAGGCTGTGGTGAGGATTACGTATAATACATGTAAAATGCCTAGATTGTACAGAGTAGGCCTACAGCAATGTCAGTGGGACAGCACACCAACATTATAGGCTTGCAACGTGCCCTCTGGGACCAGGGCTAGAATGAGCCTTGACCTGGTCTTGATTTCTTTTCTAAATTTTATTTCATTGTGCTAAGAACACTTAACATGGGATCTACCCTCTTAACAAATTTTAAAGTGTACAATACAGTATTGTTAATTATAAGCACAATGTTGTACAGCCGATCTCTAGAACTTACTCATCTTGCATAATTGGGACTTCACGACCATTGCTTAGCAACTCCCCATTGCCCCCTCCCCCACCCCTAGCCCCTGGCAATTTCTATTCTACTCTGATTCTGAGTTTGACTATTTTAGATACTTCCTATACGTGAAATCATATGGTATTTGTCCTGTGACTGGCTTATTTCACTCAGCATAGCGTCCTCAAGTTTCATCCACGTTGTTGCACACTGCAGGATTTCCTTCTTTTGTAAGGCTGAGTATAATATCCTATTGTATGTATATACCACATTTTCTTTATTCATTCAGCCATCAGGGACTTTTGGGTTGTTCCCACATCTTGGCGATGGAGAACGGTGCTGCAGTGGATCTCTTTCTGTTGACAGGCTTTACCAAGTGCTTATTCACTATATGCCAGACCTGCTTTAAATGCTTTATGGATATTAGTGCAGGTAAAACGCAGAACAGCCCTACGAGCTAGATGCTATCTTTATCCTCATTTACAGTATGTTGTAAACTGGAGTTTGAACCCAGGCAGTCCGGCTCTACAAGCAGCGATGTTGATCACTATAATATTGATAGTATTAAAATCGTAATAAGGATAATGATTGAGGGCAAACTATGCGTCAAGCAAGGTCAAGATAAGACCTGTAAATCCAAATGACCTTGGGGACAGGATCCAGCAGGGTTGCCCAAGAGATCAGTTAATTCCAGAAGTAACACTCCTCCTTATAATTTTGGGGAGGGGTGGAGAACGGGGGTTGCGGGTGAGAGTTGGGCAGAATGGCCCAGGGGAAAACTATCTTCTGCAGCTATGATATGCAGTTCCATGCATCTCTATTCATGCAGTTCTAAAGCTAGACCTTTTCCCAATGAATCTGATACAAGTCTACGTGCAGGTGTCCCATCCCCCACCAGCACTGTTTTCCTCTGGTCGTGTTTTGTGCTTCAAATGGTCCACTCAAGGGTCAAGGGAACAGCCCAGAGTTAGGTGCTTATGTTTCAAGGTCTTTTAAAAGCTTCTCATTTGATTCCCCTCTTCCTTGCCTATTTGATGTCAACGGAAACGAGGGCTCCTGGCCGTGCAGTTAGGCGGTGGAACTGGAAAGATGAACCACTAGCCCCCAAATCAGCCTGGGCTCATCTGTGCTCTTTCCACGTTAAGCCTCCCAACAGGGCCGTCTGCAGTTACACCAACACCCTACGCCCTCACTGCGCCTGAAAAACAACCGTCCAAGTCAGGGACAGTCAGCAGTCTCCACGTACTGATGAACAGCATACAGAAGCTCAAATGCCATTTATTTTGCAATGGCAAATCAATGCACTTTCCCAGCTTCCTGCAACTTTATTGAACTCGGCCTCCCGCTGCAGGAGACGCCCCCGGACTCTCTCTCCTTAATTACATATTTGGCTGTTTGCAATCGTGACCTGGCGTTGCAGTCCTAGTATCACAGAAAGGGCTTCTTCTCAGAAGCCTGCAGCAGCAGCAGCAGCAGCAGCAGTTTTCCCGCCCTACTGAGCGCTCACTATACACCCAGCACTGCGCTAAGCGTGCCACCGTGCAAGTCTCCGGGGATCGCCGAGCGCACCCGCCGCTCGCAGCCATTGTGGGGTGGGCACTCGCCTAGCCACGTGCTGACACGCCCTCTCCGCGCTGCGACCAGCGGCCAGGAGAGGAGGGGGCGCTTGGAGCGCGCTCGGTGGAGACGAACCCTCCACCCGCTCGCTCGCTCGCTTGTCTCTGCGGCCGGCGTCCCACGCGCCTCCCGGGCACGCGCTCCCAGCCCCGCCTGCGAGCGGCGGGCGCACGGCCGCGAGCGCGCGCCGTCCCCGCGCCCCCGCGGCAGACGCACGGCCGCGAGCGCGCGTGCGCCCCTCCGATCGTCCCCGGGAGCCAAGCCAGAGCGAGCGGCGGGGCCGGGCGCGCAGGAGTGAAAAGGAGGCGGCGGCCGCGGCTGCGAGCAACAGATCCCGGCGCTGCGAGCAGACCTGCTTTGCTGTTGGGCCATTTTTTTTTCTAATTTCAAAACAATTTATTAAATTGGAAAATCTTGCATTTTTAAATGGCGCTGGCCCCGGGTCAGCGGGCGGTTTTCTCTGCTTCAAGATGGGCTTTGCCGTTTTCGTCGTGGGCACCAGTGGTGGCCTGATTGTCAGTCTTCTCCGGGCATTTTTAAGGCCAGGAGCCGAGCGCTGCATGTAGGCGAATCACCCTGCAGAGCAGTTTGGCGTTTTAAAATTATTATTATTATTTTGGGCAGAGAATAGTCGATCTCGGGCACTTCGTCCTCTTTGCAGAAGAGGCTGCGAGTTGGAGGTGGGTCGCTCGGAGGGTGAAATTCCTTCCGAGGTGAGCGAGCCCCGGCCCCGCGCACAGTCCAGGCGGCCCCGAGTGTGTGTCCTTTGCTTGCCGGCGCCGGGAAAATGGAGGCTGTGATTGAGAAGGAATGCAGCGCGCTCGGAGGCCTCTTCCAGACCATCATCAGCGACATGAAGGTAGGACGCTCGGGGCGCGGCTGCGGCGGCGGCCGCCGTGCACTGACCGCGCCGCGGAGCTTCGCCTCCGCCCCGGGCTGGCAGCCCAGCCCTTGCCCGCGCCGTGGCCGCCGGCCACCTGCGGGAGCGCTCCGGCCCGGGTGTCACCTGCTCACCCGGGGCGCCGCTCCGGGCTCTCCTGGGTCTTCGGGCGGGCGGCTTCTTTGGGGGGGGGGTGGTCTTATGCCCCCTACCTTCACCCCGCTCATTTTCCCAGGGGGCGGCACCATCTCGTTTCCCTGGTGGCTCAGGGCCCCGGCTCCAAGTTTTCCATTGTCTGTCGCTGGACAGAGTGTCTGCGACCCGCGGAGGCTAGATGCCTGGGCGGACACCTGATTCCCCCGGGTCCGGCGTGGGGGCGCCTGGCGCGGTGGTGAGCAGGGAGTGGGGGCTCTGCCTGGCCGCGGGAAGGAGCTCCCCCCCCCGACCACGAGAGACTGGGAGCGAGGCCTCCCTCTCCCTTTTTGGCTTTCAGGTCCACCTGAGGGGGATCTGTGCAAATTAGGTAGTGATGTTGCAAAGCCGGTGGAGGTGTGCGTGCCTTCCCTCAGCCCTCCCCGGGGGCGCGGAGCAGAAGTTCCCAGAGCAGCCTCGCAGGGGCCCCTCCTTCCCTGGCTGAGGCTCCCAGCCTGAAGGCAAGGTTGGGGCCCCCTAAACAAGTGTATCCCCCACCCTCCCAACACACACCGACTCCAGGTTTTCTCTTCGAAGGATTGTGTGTATATGTATGTGCGCGCGCGCGCTTGCTTCTGTGTTGGAGGCGGGGAACAACACCCAGGCTTTTTCGTGCAAAGGGTGGGACTGGGGATAACCTGATCCTTGGATGTGAAATTTCTGGTGCATAGAGATAGACCAGGGCTCTGTGTTACTCAGCCGAGGGAAATAGAACCAGCCGCTCGAGCTGGCTGGAGGTGGGAATTGGGGGCGGTGGGGGGATTTTTTTTTTATGTGTATTTAGGGAGCTTCTCCTTGGCTCCAGCCCAGCCCCAGTTTGCCTCAACAGATCCGGGGAGGTGGTGTTTAATTAAAAGCTCGGCTTCCAAAACGAGTGGGCAGGTTTGGAAAGCTGTGTAGCGAGTGGGTGTGGACAGCCCCTCTTCAGCCGCTGCCTGGGCGCCTGGAGGAGCTTTTGTCTGATGAAGTGTAAGGTTTGGGGAGGGTTTGGCTTCGGAGATGGATTTTGGGAAGGAATGCTCAGCTGTCGCGGCCTGCTTCCCCCTTTTAGAACCAACTGCCCCCTCTCCCAGGGTGAACTTTTCCAGGGTGCCTCTGACGCGGTCTTGTCCATTTTGAAACCCTTCTACAGAGCCTGTGCCTTTTGTCAGAAATTGACATTCGCATAGTGTTATCTTCAGCGAGACGCTGCTTGCCCAGGAATGCCTCTAATCCAGCCACTTGGAAATTAGATGGATTATTCCCTGTTCAAAGACAGCCCCTTTCATTCTTTTGCCCCCAGTCCACATTGAATTATTGAAGTCCTCTTTTGAGACAAAGATTGGCGTCCCCTCCTTGGACTCTGGCATTTTTCTTGTTAACTTAAATTCTACACGCCTTATCATCAAATAAGATTTGGCTGGAGGCACACGTGTGTTCTGATCACCATGGGAAGAATTTGAGATGGGTTGGTAAAACGGGTTGTGTTTTTTGGAGGAGAGAAATGGATGTTTCCCGTCCCTCACTGGTAACGAGGACCCAGTGACCTAACAGATATGCCCACTGCAGTCCCAGAGTGTTCACCTCTGGAGTTTTTTTTTTTTTCCTCTCTCTTTGTTCTTTAATCCAGAATCCAGGCTTGGTTCTTCCCATTTACCAGTTTCCACCCAGAGCCCTTCAGAAGGTAACCCACCACAGGCTGGGCCCTCCTGGTTCCCGCCTGCCATACCATGGGGGCCCTGCAGCACTGTCTGCCCCGGGAATTTGTGGGTGCTAAGGGGACATGCTGTTCCCTCTGCCAGGTTGCAGTTAAAAATAAAGATGGATTTAATGCTCTTTAGTGCTGGATCTATAGTCTGTGGTTCCTGAGTTCTTTGCCTTTGAATCCAGCAGGGTTTGTTCCACATCCTGTGGGAATGCCTTTATTTTCAAGGTTGTTTGTTTTGTTTTGGCAGTCAGAGATTTCAAAAGCAGGGTGGAGTGGAAGACTAAAACATGCCTTGGGGTCGGCAGAATTTCAGACTTTTGGGGAGTAGAGAGATAAGAAGGAAAAAGAGGGTAGGGCGTCAGGTTTCTAAGATTGTTTAGGCATGGGATAGTTGCTGAATATTTCCATGGAGTTTTCTTCTTAAAAGACTTCTTCATGGATCAGATGGCAGTGATATTTTAAAAGGGAATTAAAAAATTGGGGCCTAGAGGATAAGCTGGGTATAGTATGCATATGCATGAAGTCACCAGCAATAAAAGTCGATTTTTAGTATCTGATATCAGCTGAGTTCCAATGACCTGCTTATCCTTTTTCTCTTCTTTGAACTCCAGTGATGGGTGTATAATGGCTTTAGATTCCTTTCTCTTTGCTTTGAAGGACGAGTGTAAGTGTTGGAAACCCATTTGGAATGCCACCTTGAGGAAATTTGTAGGTTATTTTCTCAGAAGTGATGTTGGACTGGAGTAAGGAAAGGGTAAGGAAAAAGGTTTTTTTAGTTGTATTTGATTCTCTAAAATGTACAGAGGCACAGGAAGGGAGTCAGTTTCCTCTTTGGAGGAAAAAAAAGAAAACAACAAAAAATGGAGTAATTTCAAGGCCTGGTACCATCCATCTTCCAAAACTAAAGAACCTCAAGACATCGAAAAGCTAGAGAGGATTCTTTCTGCTTTCTTCTAATGATCCTTCATCTGGCTAAGTCCTGGGCTGTCAGGGAGTCCCTTTTATCCTTTTCAAGGGGAAGAGTGTGGAAGAAACCCTGGCTTTTCTTCCATTGGGGTCCAGCAGCAGCTGTTAAATAACTTATTGATTCCTTGACGAAAGGAAACCTTGTGTTTTTTTCCTTTCTTCCACCCTACTGTGGTGGCGGTCACTAATGAATGGTGGTGTGCAAAATCGCTTACTGGCTGCCTTTCCGCCCATCCACATAAATCAAGTCGTCTGGTTAGAGCTGGTCCCAAAGGAAAGGGGAGACAAGAGATTCACGTGGCTGGAGGCAGGGGCCCATCACTGGTTTGCCTGGGGGAACAGTAGCTTGAAAATGACTGTGTGTGGAAGGCCAGTTGACTGACCTCTGATGTTGAGACAATGTTGACTGCATTAAGGAGGTCTGGAATCTTTTTGGAATTTCCATCCAAGTCCCAGGAAAGACGGGCTCAATGCTGCAAACAGCAGATTTGTGCCATTACTTTTTTTTTTAAATTGAGATATAATTAACATATAACATTAGATTGTTTCAGTTGTACTACATAATTCTTCAATAGGTGTATTTTTTTTCTATATATATTTTTTCAAGTAATTGAACCAGCATAGAATTTGGAGATGTTTGGGGAACTTTTAAGACCAGGAGCCACTGGCCAGACTTGAGGGCAGCTCACCCTGTGGATGTCATTCTTTTAATAAGTAACTTAGTTAAAAAAAAAAAAAGTTGGGTGGTAAACTCAAATATTTTCCTCAGCCTTGTTGCTCAAGAATCAGCGTGTCAGGAGCTGAGTTGGGCCCGACACAGGGAGAACTTTGAACTAGGTTGGTGAGTGTGTTTGGGGTTATATAATGTGACTGGGGGTGAAAAACCACCTAACCGCACCTTGAATTCCCCCCCTCCATGGCTCACTTTAGACGGGGTGTCCAGTTACCAGCACCTGTGCCGTGCAGAATAGGGGCCTTGTTCAGTTCCTCTGTGCCGCCCCCGTCTCTATATGCCACCAGTATCCTCTCTCCTAAGGTCTGCCTAAATTAGAACTGCTAAAGGGACTTCTTGAATTACATGGAAGTCTTGTGGTTCGAAGGCACGTCATGATATTTTCCCTCAGTTATCATAAGATCAGGAATGTGGGTAGTGGGTCCATCGTGGGTAATGATTTCAGGATTTTCCTTCACTACGGCTCTGGTTTTGGGGTTCCTGTCAGACAAAAGGTTCACTTCCTCGGTGTTTATCCAGGGCCTGCCATGTGGAAGGTCTTTTGCTGGGCCGCGGGGAACCACAGATCCACAGGGCCTGCCCTTGGAGAGCTGCCTGTCCTGTGGGCCATGAGTGGATAATGTTAAATACAATATGGTGGCCATGAAGGAAGGGCCTGGAGTCCAGCCTGGGGAAGGGCGGCAGTCAGTCCCTGCAGGACTTCCCTTTGACTCTTGCAGAAAAATGTTTTCTCTAGGAAGGTATTGAAAGCTCAGCCAAGGCCTCCACTAGTGGCCAGGTGCTCAGAGAGAGGCCAGCTGCTCTGTAAACGGTGACACACAAAGGCAGGACAAGCAAAGGCCTTGTAAAGTACAGATGGGCCCCATGTTGGCTCTTCTCTTAGCAAATGGCTGTGTTTGCCCAGGGCTTTACAGCTTCCTCAGTTTGGGCCTGTGGGAAAAGAAGGTGAACTGAAGATGTCATAAAATTGGCAGCAGGAACCACCCGGAATGGGTCCCCGTTGACAGATTTAGGGCCTATTCTATGTAGGTCAGTCTTTTGGGTTTTTTTAGGTGCAAATCTCTTCCAGGTTTGGAAAGGTCTTGGCTTGAATGTTTCTGTGGGAAAAACCCTTATACATCATATTCAACCAAATTGTTTGAACTTGTGGCTTGATGCTGTGAACTTTTATGTTCTGAAATTCCACAGTTAGTAATGCCCCAGATGGAGAGAAAAGATCATTCCTAGGTCATGGTTTGCGTGGAAGGTAAGCTGAGTGTGAATTTTGTCGGTTTCAGCTATCTCTGAGTTCTTACAAGAGTAACATGACCTCATCCTGTAGTATTTATTGAGCATCAGCTATGTGGCAAGCACCAAGCTCTTGGGTGCTGCGATATCAGCAGGTAAAGATTCAGAATTCCCACTTACGTTTGAATTTCGGATAAACCATGAAGAACTTTTTAGTATAAGTATATCCCATGCATGCTCTGTCTTAGCTCCTGACCTCTTGGCCTTTGAACTCTTGTTTTGCATCTTGCGGGTAGGGAAAAGGAAAAAGCTAAAATACGTCAATTTGGCTAGCTCATTTGAGATTGTTGAAATGCTTGGAGGGTGAAAAGGTTGGAACTATCGATCTGTTAGACTCTTTATCTATGATTTTCATCTAGGCTTTTTCCATCTTCCCGGGGATGGGTGAGAGCTGGCAAGATTCCTTCTGTAGTGAGACCATGTTCAAATGGGTATGGAAAAATGAGATCACTTCAAGTTCACCATTACTTCTTGGAATTACCTTCAGGACACTGTCCCCCAAAACCCACACCTCTGCAAAACAAAGAAATTCCTCTCCTGAAACAAACAAAAGCCAAAGGACAGTTTTAGCAGGGCATCAGATAAGAAGTATCTGGGGCTCCTTAAAGGGAACTGACTGACACCTTCAGGAGTTTAACTCAGATTTACAGTTTGCACTGCTGCTATGGCTTTACAGAGGAGCAAACCAGAGACAAATGGAGTAAATTAATTGGTTGAGGAAGCCTGTTGTATTTGATTGACGAGGTTCTCCCTTGAATTAGCGGGAGACTGCGGAAGGTTTCATCTGAGTATGTGCCACACGCACACAAAAAAACCCCCAAAAGCAAAACCAAAACCCACCCAGCATAGATTCCAGAACAGGCCACCCCTTGTCAAGGTTTCCTACCTCTTAGCCCAGGGAAGGCCTTGGCATGGTGCTGTGTCCTCTCTCCTGCTTCCCAGTTGAAGATGCTCTGGCTTGCCAGCTGGTACACAGTAGGTGCCTAGTATTCATTGCATGTGGTGAACAGAGGGCAGGAAGGGACTAGGTGAGAACCTACTATGTGCCAGGCCTTGTGCTCAGTGCTTGGCGTGCATGGTTTCATGTCATCCTCACATCAACCCTGCTTTACAGATAAGAAAACTAAGGCTTGGCGAGAGTCAGTAACTTGTCTAAGGCCATGGTGAGGTGGACTGGTGTTCAGCCCTTGGCCTACTTGATCCTAAGACTGGGGCTCTTTAGAACATGCCTACGGTAGAGAGGAGGTGTGGATTTATTTCTAGAAGATGGCATTTCACTTGCCTGGGTCCTGAAGAGACTCCAGGAAGAAATCAGGGTCCTGTGTCTGTGCCTTTAGCCCAGAGCCCGCCTGGAAGCCTGAGCCGAGAAGCTGTGAGGACTGTTGTGGGTGGGCGGCTCCCATCTGGCTGTCACTTTTGTGGAAATCATTTAATTGATGATATATCGACATATTGTGGTTTTCTTCCTTCTCCCACTTACCAGTCGTCTCTAACAGACAACCCAGCATTTTCCTTTCCTCCTCTTCCCCCGGGTGTGCGGAGGGGAAAGAAGCCTTTGGCCCAGGATCTGGCCAAGTCAGTATTGCCTCCCACCCTTGTCCCCATACAAAGCACCTGTAGTCTTCTCCGTGACTGCCCGGTGGCTGCGTTTGTACGTCTGGGGTAGCCCCTGGGTCCCTGAGGCTGGTGACTGTGCGAGCCTGGCAGCCTCTGCTAATTATTGAATTAAGTAAGTTCACCCAAAGTCCAAACGACTTTGAGTTTAAAGAGAACTCCCTACCTTGAAGTCATTTTGTGTCGAGCCCTGGAACTCTCTTGTAAAAAGAGCTTTCTGTATTTAATTATGTCCCCCGGTAGGCCTCCAGTTTGGGTTGAGTGGGTAGAGCCATTACAAGTCTGGGTTTGGAGAAGTTGATGGGATTGCCAAAAAAAAGTCCTTCCTGTGCTGATTCTTGGCATGTACTGCCTTGGTCATAGTTTCTAAGTGGTTTTTCTTTTCCTGTCTAGTTTAAGTGGGTGAAAAAGAAAATCAATTGAGTGCCTTTTGAGCTGTGTGTCTTTTTATTTGCTTTCTTGCCCTCGAAGAATTTGGACAGCAGGAAAAGTATTAGCTTGCTCAGCGTCAGCAGCCTCCTGAGTCCTGGAGATGGACAGCAGGTTTGGCCAGGGACTCCCTTGCCACCTCCCACCTGACGGGGGTTTCCAGGGGGCCGGAGGGAGTGGGTTTGGCCAGAGGAGGAGGTTCTGGGCAGGTAGAATGGGGACGGTTACAGGGACCAGCCCGCTGGAGTCCCTGGAGCCATAAGACACAGATGCCTGGACCTTATTCCCCAGAGGTTCTGATTCAGTGCTTCTGGGGTACATCCTGGGCTTTAGGATTTTTAAAAAGCAATCCCTGGTACCTGTAGCCAGGCTTGAAAACCACTGAGCTATACACAATTCCAGCACCCTTACAGTGTTTCCTCAACCTTACTAAGTCTGAGTAAAAGCATCTTTAGATGGTTGCACAGCAATGTGAATATACTTAATGCTACTGAACCGTACACTTAAAAATAGTTGAGATGGTAAATTTGATGTTATGTATATTTTACCGCACTTAAAAACAGGGGCTGACCCGGTGGCGTGATGGTTAAGTTCGCTCTGCTTGGGTGGCCCAGGGTTTGTGGGTTTGGATCCTGGGCATGGACCTACACACTGCTCATTAAGCTATGCTGTGGCAGCATCCCACATACAAAATAGAGAAAGCTTGGCACAGATGTTAGCTCAGCAACAGTCTTCCTCAAGCAAAAAGAGGAAGATTGGCAACAGATGTTAGCTCAGGGCTGATCTTCCTCACTAAAAATAAATAAGTAAATAAATTTATAGCGAAATGACATTCAGGTAAATAAATTGAAATACAAAAATAACAACAGAAAGCATCTTTAGAATACTTGGCTGTTTTTAATTGGTTTGTAATAGTCCTTTCCAATAGGGTTTCCTGCGGTAATGAAAATTATCCAATACGTTAGCCACTAGCCATATGTGACTACTGGGCACTCAAAGTGTGGCTAGTGTGACCAAAGAACTGATTTTTAAATTTTACTCCCTTTTAATTTGTTTAAATGTAAATAGCCATATGTGGCTAGTGGCTCCCAGAGAGGACAGTGCTTATCTATAACAGAGTCTAAGTAAAAAATAGTGTGCTTGCTTCTCAACACAGCTTCCGGCCCACCTGCTTCCTTCTGGCCACATCATTGCCCCTTAAACTCCTCATATAGAAATTCTGGGGCTGCTGTGGACATTGGAGTCCAAGAGATCTGGTTTTAAATCCTGTGGGCAAATTACTTCATCTCTCCGAGCCTCATTTTCCTCTTCTGTAAAATGGGTCTGATTCAGTACCCACCTTACAGGGTTCTTGTGAGGAGTCTGAAACGAGAGAGTACTTGGGAAGGGCTTCACACAGCGCCTGGCGGACACGCACCCAAGTACTAGCTGCTGTTAGGATTCTGTCGTGTCGATTTGGGAAAGAAGTGTTCAAATCAGTGTAGTAATTATCTCGGCCACTTCTTAGGGCAAACACGACCCCACCCTTTACCCAGCTGTATTTAGAGCTTGCAGTTGCAGGAAATGGAGAAGTTGAGGTTTTTTTTGTGCTAAGTAAATTACTCCTGAGTTCATTACAACCTCATCTGGCTCAGCTGGGCCTATTTGCATTTCTGTTTGCAAACTCACTCTCTGTATAACGGGAGGGGAGGGCTGGCCTGAGGTCCTTAGGACATTTAATTTAATGCTTTTGGGGGAGAAAAAAAAAGTCTTTGGGGGCTGTCATTTGGCGGTTAAGTTCACACACTCCACTTCGGGCAGCCTGGGCCTAAGGTTGGCGGGTTCGGATCCTGCTGGACCTAGCACCGCTCCTCAAGCCACGCTGTGGCAGCATCTCACATAAAATAGAGCTTGGCACAGGTGTTAGCAACAGTCTTCCTCAAGCAAAAAGAGGAAGACTGGCAACAGATGTTAGCTCAGGGCTGATCTTCCTAACAAAAAGAAAGAAAGAAACAAGTCTTTTAGAGATGTTTATACCGGGGTAAGGGGAGAGGATTTGCTTTGTAAGGGCCATCTTTTTCTGTCTACATTGATTGAGTCTCCCTTCTTTTTCTAGAGTGACCACCAGGAAAAGTGGCTTCCTTTGCCTCCAGCCTGCGCTGTAGCAGCAGCAGCTTCACATGGAGCTTCTGTCGCTTCCCAAGCCTGCACCATATCTGTGTTCTTTCTACCTCTCTCTCTGCTGAGTGTGGCCCACCTGCCTTAGCCTGGCATTCAAGGACCCTGTAGTTTGGCCCCAGCTGTGTAGCCTGCTACGTGCCCAGTGCTCTCCAATCTGGATTCCCCGTCTTCTTTGAACACATGCTGTGCTCTTCCTTCCTGCTGTTCCTCCCACTCGGAGGACCCCTCCCGCTGCCATTGTTGCCTGTTGAAATCTTTCTCATCCTTCCGAGGCTCCACCAGAAGGTTCCCTCATTTCTGGTCCCTCTTCATTCCACCAAGCCGGATACCCTTAGGCATTTTTCATAGTCTGTGTTGATTCTTCGTAGTATTTATTCCAGTCTACCTTTTAAGCCGGCTCCCCATGGCTTTGAAGCCTGGTGCTGCCACTTCCTAGCTCTGTTACTCTGAGGAAGTTACTCTCCCTCCCTGAGGCTTGATTTTTTCTTATCTGTAAAATGAGAGGAATAATGCTTCCCTCTTGAAGTTGTTGAGGATTAAAGGAGCAAGTATATGTAAAGGGCTTAGTGTAAAATAAATGCTAAGTGAAATGCTCTTATGTATCTGTCCAGCCACCCTGGTAATTTCTAGCAGAGCACCCTGCCCATGGTGGCGCTCGAAGGTTTCAGAAAACACAAGAAGCCCGCATCTTCGCTTTGATGATGCCGTAGAGACAAGAGGGAAATACTTTTCAACTTTCAGCTTATAAGTAATTTGAGAGAACACAGTACCCATATTTAACAAACACGATGACGTGTCTGCCTCGTACCGGGCACTGCTGGATGCTGGAGATGCACCTGGGAACAAGACAGACAGTCTGTCTCGCCCTGAAGTTATTTAGTCTAGAAGAGGAACAGATGAGTAATTGGAAATCGGTGTGATGGGCGCCACGCTAGATGTTGGCGCAAGGTTTTGTGGGGGTCCCGGGGTGGGGGGGTGCTGTGATTCTCATTTTGAATTGGGGGACAGAGTCATGGGAGGCTTTTGGTACAGGTGACACCCAAGCTGGGAACTGAGTTTACTTTACTTATTTACCAAGCAATTTACGTGGCACAACCGGGCACTGTTCTTAATCTTCCCAAGAACCCAGTGAGGTAGTTACTGCTGTCCTTCCCATTTGACGGATGGGGAAACTGAGGTAGAGAGGGGTTAAGCTCTTGGCCCACATCGTACAACTAGTGAGAGGGCCAGCTGGGTTTTGAACCCAGGCAGTTTGGCTTCCAAGCCTGTGCTTTTATCCCCCGCGCTGGGCTGTGTGTCACAGCACGGCATTTAGGATTTCCTTTTCAGGTTCTGTAACGGGTGTGTTTCACTGATCTCTCTGATGATGGTTCTGTCGATACCTTCAGGACTCAGGACGAACCAGATAAAGCATAAAAATCGAGGCTCTTCTCTGAGTCGCTTCAGGAAACTCAAGGGACCTCACTCTACTTGAACAGGAGTTTGACCCAGCCAGCATGCGAAATCGCTGGGCAGTTGACTCACCCAGCACGTGCCTCTAACTTGTCACCAGAGGGAAGTATGTGGAGAGTGGGTGGGGGCGGGAGACCTGAGGGTCTGACACGGTCGTCCAAGGTGACAACTACAAGACACATGTTTGTTTTGCTGGGGAAACCTCCTCCATCAGGGTCGCCCCAGTAACGGCTCTGCACCCCACATGGCTGAGTGCAAAACAGGAAGGGGGGGTGCTTGCAGTAGGAGGCGGGAAATGTTTCGAGATTAGTTCCCAGGGAGACCTGAGTGTCACCGCTGAGGCCTGGCCTGCTTGAGCTGGGCCTCAGGGCCGAGCATGCAGCCACTAAGGAAGTCTTTGAGTTTGCTTTAATGGTCCGTCTTTGTTTTGAAGTGATTGTTTACTGAACCTTCAAAGCCGGCTCTCCGACAGGATGTGATCTGGGGCCTGAATAATTGGATGAGGCACCCCAATAGGAAGCAGGGAGCGGGGAGCAGAGCCAGGAGCAGATCGAGGATGGCCCCTGAGCGCTTGGAGGCTCCGCAAGCTGCTGCTGGAGGATCTGAGGTCGTCCTGCAACCAGAAGTAGACCTTGGAGCAAGGGTCCCCTGGAACCTGGCCTCTTTGATGTTGTGCTGGCCTTAATTAGGGGCACCCTAATTAAGTCACTGAGGAGGAAACTTTTTCCTTAAAAAAAAAAGAAAATTAGCAAATGTTTTGAGAGCATTTCACGGGGGATTACTTCTCAAAGATTATGCAAGTAATATAAAGTTTATGGAAGAAAAACTAGAAACCTCAGTTAAGTGAAAAGTAAAAGTCACGCATAACCACCTGATTACAAAGTGGGTTATGGACACATGTTTTAGACAAAGTTTCATGCGGCCTCTGCTGTGCCAGAAATTTCTTTTTTCTCTTAACTCTTCCTTTACGCTGCCTTTCTGTGCGTGTAATTATAAGCTGTGTCAGTTTTAATGGCTGTGGGGTGTTCCGTTGTTTCGTATGTCTGTAAGTTAATTCATTTAGTCAACATAGGTTTGAGGACCTACTGTGTGCCAGGTGCTGTGTGAAGTGCTGGGGATACTTCACACTTACATTCTAGTGGAGTGGGGACAGACAAATTGAAGAAGTCAATTCTCTTGTATATTAGTGGGATTATAGGCAATGGGGAAAAAGAAGGCAGGGGTAGGGTTGCTATTTTTAAATAGAATGGTTAGAGAAGGCCCCACAGAGAACAGCTTATGAAGTATGTGGATATCAGAGGAAGAATGTTCCAGGCAAGCGAAGAGCAGGTGCAAAGACCCTGAGGTGGGAGCCAGTTCCGTACTGGTTCGTGTTTAGGCTGTGTCTGGTTTTTTACCAATCATAAACAACACTGCAATAACTGTATCCTTGTAGCTAGATATTGCTTTACATTGATGGTTTCCCCTGAAGGACTTATCCTGGATCAAAAGTTGTGTACTTTTCATGGCTTTTGAAACCCATTGCAAAATGCCTTCCCGAAAGCGTGTATCAGTTCACATTCCCATTTGTGAATGCTCGTCACCAGAGATTACTTCTGGAGCTGGACTTGGACATTAGGATTGAGAAATTGCTGAGGTCACAGCTTCCAAGGCCTCAGAGGGACGTGGCGTCTTATCCAATGCCGTGATTTCTCAAATCTCACTGTATGTGATTTTAGCAAGCACGAGTATCCCCTGGGGAGGGCGTTAAAATGCAGATTCCTGGGCCCCTTCCCCAGAGATTTTGTCTCCGTCTGGGCTGGGGCTCAGGCCTCTGTAGTGTTAGCGAACATTCCTGTTCAGTCTCTGGTAGGTTGAGCTGGGATTGTACTGTGAGTAGGTGGAAGGGGGAGTGAGCCACCAAGAGCTTCCTGTGCAGCTCACGAAGTGAATCAGAAGGATGCCCCTGCTCTCCCCGCCCCCCATACACAGTCCGCCACAAGTGCACCCACCTGGAATGTGTTCCAGGGGAAGAAAATGGCCCTCGTCCCTGAGCACAGCGTCATCTTCTGTACTTCCTTTCCTTTATACTTCTGTTTCCTTTGCAGGGAATGTTTCCTCCCTCCCTTCTTTCTTTCCTTCCTCTTTGCGGGGAAAATTCCCTTTTATCCTTTAGGACCTAGGTGGAGGCATCATCCCCCTCCAGAATCTTGTGCCAACCCCACCTTCTAGGACTTCCTCTTTGGAGTGTGGTGCCCTCTGAAGGCTTTGAGATTCCTACTAGCCCGAGTTCCTCAACACTTTGACCCTTATCTCTGTATGGTCTACACCCCGCTCGGTGCCTGTGCATAGTAGGTGCTCATTAAATGCCAGGGTCGGGGTGGCTGACATTGTACGTTGACTCATTAAAATAGCATTTGCTGACATTTATTGAGTTCTAAGTGCTGGTCACCCTCCTAAGCACTTGCGTTATTTCACCTCCTTTCTTTGCAGTCTTGGAGGTGGGGTCTACCATGGGCATCATTTACAGATGCAGCCAGGGCGGCACCGGGTGACTAAGTAACTTAGGTCACCCAGAGGCTAGATCTGAAGTTGGGTGGTCCAACTCTAGAACCGTGCTCTTGACCGCTAGACCACACCGGTCCTTTCAGACGCTGGAATATGGCTGCCCATCAGGGCTGTCTGTGCAGCCCGGGAAAAGGACATTCAGTGGAAAGACTGAAAAAAAAGGTGGTGACTATAGATGGAACAAACACAGTGCTCGCCCCTCTTGGTGATGCCCACCTGGGTATCATTCCTAGCAGCCGGGGGTGGGCTCTGGGGGTTGCCGAGGAGGCACTGTTGAGTGGAAGGTGGCGAGCACACGAAGTGTGCGCAGTGTGGTAAGGCCATTGCTCCCCAGGGTGGATGTGACAACCTGATCATGCTGCCTTGGGGAGAGTTTACAGTTTAACAGGGAAGATGGGATGAACACAGAGGTCCTCGTGGAGGAGAGCAGAACCCGAAGCATGTGCTTGATCCACTCTAGGGGCGTGGATGCTTGTGTATCTCTTCAGGGTGTTGGAGAGCTGGCTCCCAAGAGGAACTAATCCCTGAAATGCAGAAATGGTTTTGGAGCTGGGTGGAGACAAGTCAGAGAGGGAGGAGGCTCCAGGGAGAAGTGGGTGAGTCCAGGCGGGCCAACGTGGAGTAATGGTAATAACGCTTAGCGTTTTTATTGGGTGTGCAGGTCACCAAGTATTTTCTTAGGCTCATTATCTCATGTGGACATTTGTGTACAGGAATAAACAAATGGAGCAGAAGCTTTGGACTCTGTATAGTGAGACAAAGGTTATGGTGGGTAGATACATATTTATTATTCTGGGGAAGTTTAAATAGACATGAACATTTCTTACCAGCGCTTGAGTAGGAGCAGCCGGCCCCTATATGAGGTGGGTAGACGTTGAGTTCCCAAGTTTCCAGTTGTGGAGAAGCCGTAAATTTTACGTGAACCCATGGAACCATTTAGTTTTAAAAAGAACTGAGCAAATTTAGGAGCAGTTCATGAAATCAGCTGGATATGAGGGCACAGCCTTCCCTGACCTTAGGTAAATTACTTGAGCTTTCAGTGCCTTATTTTCCAATGGAAAAAGGGAAGTGTTAAATGCCTATTCTGCTAACCGTCCTCCCAGGGCAGTTGTGAAAGCCCTTTATACGCTCTCAAGCGCTGTGTAAATGTGAAGTGGTGTTCTTAATGATGATCATGAAATACATTTGGATTCCTGGATGGCTCCAGATGACCATCTAAAATAATAAAGGAAATATCATGGCAGAGGAAATTGGTGGGGGGCAGGATGAATTTGGGGAATGGAAAAAGAGAGGGGTTCCATTCTCAAAGAAATGTAGAGCGTGGTACACACACCAGTTTTGCAAAAGTTAAAAAATAGAGCCAGAGACCTAGTTACAGCTGTACGTCACTCCAAGGAGGCCCAGAGTGACTGTCATGTTGTGGCCGGTGCTGTCCAGTAGACCTTTCTGTGATGATGGAGATGTTTTGTGTCTGCACTGTCCAGTACTGTAGCCACTAGCCACATGTGGCTATTGGGCACTTGAGTGAGGAACTGAGTTTTTAATTTTATGTCATTGTAATTAAATTTATTGAAGTCCATGTGGCTCGTAGCTCTTCTCTTAGAAGGCTCAAGATAGACAAAGGAATGCTTCTTGATAGAAATCTTCAAAGTGGTATTTTTTTTAAGTTACGGTTGACATACCTATTCGGTTCTTTTTTTAAAGTGGAGACCTACCCACATGTCAGAAAGCAGACATGCTGGACATGGGACCTCATAACACAGGAGGAAGAAGAAGCTTGATGTCCTTGACTTAATTACGGTGTTATAGTTACAAAAGGAGCAGGGTGTGAGGGGAGGATGGATGGAGGGAGCACCTTTTGTGGTTAAATCTTCCTTTTCCTAAGCATATTTATTGCTGATGAGCTTGGGCAAGTGGGTGAGGGTGGGCGTGCAAGGAAGCAACCATTGATTATCCCCAAGGCTATCATCCACTTGATGGACAGGGATAATTAGTGGATTAGGCCAGCCCCAATCAGAGAATAAAAGCTCAGGAATGGTTTTTATGATGGATGGGCTTCCACAGTGCCTTTCATCTGAAAATCTTGGGAACCCTTCATTCTGCAGGATGGGGTGCGGAATGGTGGTTTTGGGGACAAAGCTGTCACAGGCATTCAGGGGCCCTTCATCCTGCACACCCACTTCTGGAAGCTGCAGATTCCTGCCTTGCGCTTGAAGAAGCAAGGAATCCAGAGGCACTCCTGCTTAAGTCAGAAGGTGCCAGGCTCCTCTTGAAGTTCTGCTTTTTGTTTCGCTGAAGTCTGAGCTCATCAAGGTGTGTACCTAGAAGAAGCAGGGGAGGGGTGCTGTGGGCTGCGCTCCTTGGGCTCACCCTGATGAGGTTCCCGCAGACCTGGAGAGGGACCTGATGGCAGCAGCAGCCTGTGGAGATGCTCCAGACAGGTTTTCCCATCTCCTGGTAGAAGCAGATCAGTTCCACAGACAACCCGAAGATGAGATAAAATTACCCATCATCATTCCGCTAGGGACAGCAGCAGTGAACATTTCTGGTGCATTTCTGTCAAGGCTTTTCTGCACAAGGGACTTTTCTTTGTTTTATGTTTCATGTTTTCTTTTTCACATGGTTGAGGATCCTGACCATTTCTAGGGTGCCATTGCAGCTCTCCCAGGGCATTTGCAGTTGTAATCGGGGGTGGTGTGTTTGGGGGAGCCCTTGCCCTCTGCTCTGCTTTGTCTGGGCTCTTGCAGGACCCAGCCTTCCTCCTGAGCAGCTGTCTGCAGCCCTGGGGCTGGGCCAGAGGCTAGGTCTGCTCATCTTGCTGCTTGCACTTCCCAGAATCCGGGGTAGCACTTAGGCCTCAAAGTTGGGCAGATCTGGGATCAAATTTGAGCCTGGACCACTAGGTACAACCTCTCTGGTCCTCAGTTTCCTCAGCTGTGAAATAATAGCAGCACCTGCTTCGCTGGGTTGTTGTGAGTATGTAGTAAGAGTGTGTGTAAACGTGTGCTCCTCAGTGTAGTCTGTGGACCAGCAGCATCACTGAGATTAAACATACGACATCCAGGCCTCATCTCAGACCAAGGGAATCAGAACCTGAAGTTTTGCAAGATCCCCAGGTGATGAATATATAAGTTAGTTTGAGAAATGCTGGTCTATGTACCTGGCACCTAGCAACTGATTAGAAAATGGTAATGCTTAGTGGTGATGATGGTGACAGTGATGCTTGTCAAGGTGAAAAGAGGGACGTTACCTGTCCAGTTGTATACCCAAGACTTGAGTTCTCATCAGCCATAATCACTGGTGAGCCAGCCTCTGCCTGGCACCTTTGGGCAGGACAGAGGCCTTTTTGAGTTGGAACCCGCCTCCCTGTAGCCTGTCCCCCCAAGTGGTCCCTGTTCGATTCTCAGTTAAGCTGTATTCGTCCTCGTTGTAAGTCTTCTCCGGCTCTCTAGCTCCTCTCAAACTACCCCTTCTCCCACCATGGCTCCCGGCTCCTCCATGTTCCCTGTGGCAGTGCGGGGTGTCGAATTCCCTCAGCTGTGCCCCAAGGTTCCGCTGTCACAGCGGCCAGGCTGGGAGAGGCAGTTGCTGCATTATTTATGGGCCACCGTGAACCAGCCATGCAGATGAGTTACACAGTTTATTCTTCTGCTCCGTGTGTGGGATGCCATCCTGGGCTTCTGTTTAATACAAAACAAAACATAGCCAAACAGAGCCCCAAGCCAGAGTGGCCACTGGCTGAGTCCTACGCCCTGTATTAGGCAAGTGGCCTGCCCGGCCTCCTGGCTGTGGGGCAAGTGGAGGAGGGGGAGGGAGAGGGCGAGAGGGACTCGGGTGTTCCCAGAGCTCAATCTTGAGGGTGGCGGTGGGGAAGCTGACTCGCATATTTGTTTAGGTGGCTCCCAAACTCTTGGGGCCTCGACAAAGATGAGATGGGCCTTTTTCCTCAGAAGTGGGAAAATGACTTCATTCTCCTCCCCACACCCCAGGGGACCACGCTGCCATCAGGTATATGACCATTAGCCAGGTTCCCTTGTCACCTAACTGGTTTGGAATTTATGGTCACTCACCATCTGAAAAAAGGCCACCGCTGTCTTCCTCTGCTATACCATCTGTGGTTAACCAAACTCTGGACCTTGCCCTGAAGGCTGCTCATAGTCACCTCGTCCACCTTGCCTATCTCCTGCTTCTCCCCAGCATAAATGTGCCACTCCAGTGTCCCCTGGAGAGAGCCCCCTTCTGTCCTCTCCGCTTCCCTCTTTTTGCACCAGCCATTCCTCTTACTGGAAATGCTTTTCCTCCCTCGCTCCGTTTCTCTGTCCTCGAGCCCACCATCAGTGGGGGAGACTGAGGCTCGTAGATGGTGAGTTGCATGCTGTGAGAGAAGTGGGGGTGTCCGAGAATGCTCTGGAAGAGGGGACATTTGAGCTGGGTGGTGACAGTTGAGTAGGAGTTTTCAAGATTGTTGAATCCCCCTCGAGGTCAGAGACAGCAGCCATCAGAGGCGGCGTGTGTGGTGTGGGGAGCGTGGTGGGCGCCCCCCCTGGTGGCTGCAGAGGCCTCAGTTGGAGCCCGTCTTTGGGGAAGCCCCGTGTCTCCTGCTGTAGGAAGTGGGGACGGTCATGGACCTTGGTTGAGGGAGTCCTCTGTGTGCTTGTAAACAAACCCGCTTTCTCTTCCCATTTCTGTGATGGGGGACTTTGCTTTTGTCTCAGAACCCAGTGTGATCTGAGTTCTCTTTTCAGCAAACCGCCCCGGGTTCAAAACCTGCCCACGCTCTCCTCTCCAAAGGACTTCAAGTGGTTCCTTTGGCGGTGGGGGGGGGGGAGGGGGAGGGGGAGAGTCTTTCTTCGCTCTGCCTGTGACTTGGGCCTGGGCAGAACCCGGTGCTCCGAGGGAGCCTTATTTTCTTTGATTTTGGTCTGTCTGGAAAGTTGTGAAACCTTTATATGTCCTCTGATGTCCTCCACGGTGGGCTCTGTGTTGGGATTGTTTTCATGGCTGTGGGAATACATTCCTGGGGATTTCCTCAAACATGAAAAGAGCCCAGTCAGAAACGTGGCCTCAGGAGAGAGCTTTCTGGAACTTCTTGGTGGGCGGTGCCGGCTAGAAAAATAAGGACTGTACTGGAATTGGAATATGGAATTCTAAAAGGGTCTCAGTGCATCCAGTGTCTTGATCGGCACGTTTCTTTTGAAACTTGAGTGTGCTCTCCTTTACTAAGTCTTGTAGTCTACAACAATCCAGGGCTTTTTCTGTTACCTTACGATCTTTCTACAAGTCCCTTCTCCTTTCTCACTTCCTTCAAGCTTTTGAATTTTTGTAGTAAAACTACTTTCAGGTGGGTAG
Source organism: Equus asinus (assembly GCF_041296235.1). NCBI lineage: Eukaryota > Metazoa > Chordata > Mammalia > Perissodactyla > Equidae > Equus > Equus asinus. The sequence goes on along the minus strand of NC_091801.1, from coordinate 69,341,351 downwards.
AAACTTTTTCTTTTCCTTGAAAGAAACTTAAAAAAAAAAAAAATCTGGAACAACCCAACATCACCTTGCCTTTAAATTTTAATAAAATTTACACACTTAAAAAAAAAAATTCCTCCACAAGGAGGTTTTTGTCTTCTGTTCTTAGAAGTTCATTTTCTTTTCTTTTTTTTTTTTATAGAATCCATTAAATTATATATTGCCTCACACAGGTGGGCCTGACACTCTGTGATAGACTGTCAAATAGCGTTAAATCAGGAGAGAGCTGCATGTGGCAGCATTCTTCTGGCTGAGTGGGTGTTCGTAGGCGGAGAGCTGTGTGCTGTACCCCTTGAGAGAGAGGGGACCCTCCTCTTGTTGCTAATTTGGTAAAGACTGAAATGAGGCTCCAAGTGGAGGCAGATAAGTGGTTTTTTAAGTGATTTGAGCCCTGGTTGTTTGCAGGCACATTCATCTCCGGTTTTGAGTACTCCACCTGCCGTTTGCTTAGGAGCAGCAAGGACACCCTCTGTTGCTGTGCATCCAGCTGCCTCGTCTGTTTCTGCTTTAACTATGATTAACTGACAGTGAGATGCACAGTGCAGCTATCCACAGTTGGTTCTGTACTTAGGACTGAGAATGAGGGATGCCAGCCTAGGTGGACAGTCTGACTCAGTTTCTACCGTTTCTCCCTACATCCTGAGTAAGGTTACTGGGAGCCTGCAAATGCTTGGCTCAGTCCTATCAGGTGTGTATTGAGCACTTACTGTGTGCCTGGCATTGCCCTGAGCACTTTTTATGTCTGCCCTCCTTTATTCCTCACACCAACCCTGTGAGGTAGTGACTTATCCCCATGCACAGGTGGAATGACTTGCCCAATGTCCCATTGCAAATGGGAGAGCTAAGATTCAGTCCAGGAGATTAGACTCCCAACTTTGTGTTCCCTATTCCAGCTCTACATTCTTTCAGTGTTTAGTGATGTCAGTGTTTAATAGTGGTGGTGGGATGATTTGTTTTATTAGTTATCATTATAAGCAACAGGCCTTGAAAGGTAAAGGGACCTCCTCCAATAATTTACTGGCAAGGCCATGGCTAGAACTCAGGACTCAGTGCTCTCTGCACAGGCCTCTTGCCATTCGGGCATGTTCTCAATGAATGTGCCTCACCTTTTCCTTAAGAAGGACTATGGATCATCTCAGTGACGTTCTCTGGGGGCTCCCGGATGGATGCTGGGGAGAAGAGGGCCCAGCTCCCCCGTCCTCCTTTGTGTAGATGAGAGATGATGGTACCTTTGGCTAGAAATTGGTAGTCATTGTGTCTAAACATCCTCAGGCTTTTCAAAAAGCTCTTCCTACTGTCTTGGGATCAGGAAGAAAAGGAGTGGCCAGATAAGGTTGTAGTTGGTTGGTTGAGCTCTTGTGTTCTTAAGGATGCTAACTGATGTTGGTCTGGACAGAGATCTCTAGTGGCCAGCTAGAGACTCTGATTTCCGCTCTTAGCCCTTTAATTACTGGGGTGTAGATGTACGAGGGGCCTTCATACCTGGAATTGATAAAAAAGTGGTGAGCAGATGAGGTGTTATAGTTGGAATTCCCTGTGATGTCTGGATGGACCTGGAATGGTAGCCTGAGCTCTTGTAAGGTTTTATTCAATACAAATTAATATAAAGTTCTGCTTTGGGCTTGAGGAAACTCCCAGGGCACAAACATGGGATGGAGGCTCTGTGGCTTAGCAGTATGGTGACAAGACCAGTGCGTGGGTATTGGTGTCGGTAGCTCAGGTGTAGCTGCAGAAGGCCTCTCCCAGGAGCCAGGGGGATGGGATCCCTGACCTGGTGTAGCTTAGTATCCCGTGGGAGCAAATTTTCGCTTGGAGGAATAAATCGAGAGACCTGCGGGTGGGCCAAGCAGGTCTCCAGTGCAGAAATGCAGAACTGATGGGTGTAATCTGGCAGCTTGTGTGAAACAGACTTCAGGGTTTGGGTGGGTTGTAAATGCATGGTGCTGCTGTTGCCAGAACCTCTAAATTGATCTTAAGGGTTTTTTTTTAATGTAATGATGTTATTGTTTTTGTAAAAATGGTATGACCTCTATAAACACACAAACACACACACAGCTATGCCATAGAGGAAAATAACGACAAAGAAAGCAACACATTGGTCCAAATCTTAGCTCCTAGAAATAGCCCATTTTTCTATTTGGTAGACAATTTTCCAGACATCTCTATGCACATTTTCAGATAGATTTGATAGCTAGAGAAATGTGGGCATAAGCACTTTTATAATAAGGCGTTCCTGCTGTGTGTGGTATTTTCAAAATAAAAACATTTAATTTTACTTTCACGTAGCAGGAGAATTGAAACTGAAGTGACGTAATACTGAAGAAATTGCTGGACTTCAGATAAATGTTTCTTCACCAAAAGGAATCAGTTTCTCAGACGTTCCTCTAAAGCAGTGGTTCTTAACCAGGGGCGATTTTGCCTCTGGGGAACATGTGACAATGTCTGGAGGCATTTTTCGTTATCACAACCAGGGGTTGGGAGTTACGACTTCTAGTGAATAGAGGTCACGGATGTTGCCAAATACCCTATAATGCGCAGAACAGCTCCCCAGCAAAAAGTATCCAGTATATAATGTCAGTAGTGGTGAGGTTGAGAACCTGTGTACTAAGGGTAAGAAAAAAAGATGATGACAACCATCAGGAAGGTGAAATCATCTATTTTAGCTCAGTTGCAGTTTTAGACTATTTTGATTGGGCTTCTGTAATGAAAGGAGAGATGATTAACCTCACGATAGTTTCTCCCTCTCTCCTTAACAACAAAATCAGGAGGTCGCATTTGTTATTTTGGCCGTATCCAGGTTCATAACATTTCATTTTATCCTGCAACCGTTACCCCCTAGGTGTTTAATCTTAGTTCTATATTTAAATGATTCAGTGCCAAACACTTCTTCTCTAACCGTGGCCTCCCCTTGTCTGGGTTTATTTTGCGTTGCCTTTTGGTTGGTTGGCTGCCTGATCTTAACAGAAGTTGAATGCATGTGCAGGGAGGCGTGAGACCCCCCTCTGGTTTGCCCCACGCAGGATTGCACCTGCACTTTGGAGCTCATGTCTGAGCACCATACTTAGAAGAGCAGAGAGACACGATGGAATGGAATGTCCCCAGGACACTGCGTGCAGGGGTGTGAAACAGGGTCCTCTGTAGAAATGGAATTGCACTTGGGGAGCTGAAAGAAGGAAAGGTGTGGATGAATGTGCTGGTTATCCTCAGTTCTTGGAAAAGTCTTCCATGTGGAAGCGGGCTTGGTCTTCACTCTGAGGGTCCCCAGAAGGTTAGAACTAGGACTCCATGGCCATAAAGGAGAGGGTGGCAGATATAGGTAGGCTGCTATGGGAGGGTGATGAGTTCCTTGTTAGCTGAAGCGTGTTGGGGAACCACCTGTCATATTGTATGTACATGCTGGGCTCTAAGCCATCAGCTGAGTGGCTATATTTAGGTAACTTTCCAACCGTGAGATTCTGGTAGTCTCATAATGTTTCCCAGCAGCCACATGTCTTGGAGAGGAGCCCCAGTCACTCTAGTTCCTCCTCCATTTGGAATGAGGGTGAGAAGAGCCAGGCCATGATCAGGTGATTCACGGTAGAGCCTTAAATGTTCTGCACAGCTTGAATTTGGACCCACCATCTATTGACTCAAAAAATGATGCATCGATGTATATGTTAGATTCTGCCAAACTTCTTCCACTTGGTGTCTGTAGTGTTTACAAGATTACAGGGACTGAGCACCTTATAAACCCATTCCTGAGCCAATACATTTATATACAGTCTGGGCAACATCTCACAGACTGCAAAGGAAGAGAGCATGCCCGGATTGTTACCTGTATAGTTGGAATTGGGTGTTCTGTTATTGTCTTAATCAGATGTCTGTCACAGCGGGACTTACTGATTGATGGCTTTGTTTTGTTGTAGGGGAGCTATCCAGTTTGGGAAGATTTCATAAACAAAGCAGGAAAGCTACAGTCTCAGCTTCGGTAAGTAGACGCACGTTGTCCCCAGGAACAGGGCAACATCCTTAGACGAAGAATGGAGTAGGATGGACACAAAATGCAGATTCGGGTTAGTTTTGAACCCATTACAGATAAGGAAGCATGTAGTGGGTTCTGATTTGAGCATTGCCGCTTAGCCGTATGTCCTGATGCTCACATGTAAAATTGAACTCATATCTGCTCTGCCACCTTCCACAGGAATTTGGAGAGTCCAGTCAGGTATTATATGTAAGGTGGTAAATGGCAGCATTTATGTAGCGCTCACTATGTGCCAGGCATGTGTTAACTCAATTAAATCTCAACCCCAAGAGGTAAGTACGGTTATTATCCCAATTTTCCCGATGAAGAAACTGAGGCACAGATAAGCTAAATAACTTGTCCAAAGTCACACAGCTAGTAGCAAATGGCAGAGCACGGATTTGAACTCGGGCAGTCTGGCTGCAGAGTCCATTCTGCTTACTGCCTCTCCTTAGAAAGAGCGTAAAACTTAGTGTGGACTATTGTATAATTCCTTTTACATGAAATGTCTAGAAAGCTCAAATCTGTAGAGACAGATGTAGATTAGTGGTTGCCTGGGGCTGGGGGTGGAAAAGGAGATTGACTGTAGTTGGGCACCGAGAATCTTTTTGGGGTTATGGAAATGTTCTAAAATTGGATTGTGGTGGTGGTTCATAACTCTAAATTTACTAAAACATCATTGAATCATACACCTAAAAAGGGTGAATTTTATGGTATTACAAATTATGCCTCAATAAAGCTGCTTAAAAAACTAATGCTGATGTACTCTAAGGGGCGATTATGGTTGCCTCGTGTTGTGCTTGTTCGTATATCATTTGATAGCAGATAGGGAATATGTCAACATCTTGTTAAGGCTCTATGCTTTTAAAGTCAGTGGGGAGAAGGGGTATTATTGCAGTTAGTGGGTGTTCCGTGAAGGATGGGACATTTAAAAAAGCAATTGTTTTCATGATCTCTCTTCATGGCAAATCGGGGATGACATTGGTTGCTTTGACATAAGGATGTTGTCCAGAGAATGAAGCGGGTAGATATTTTCTAGGATAAAAAGCCATGTGGATGACAGAGAGAGGAGGGAAGGATGACTTGACACTCTTGTCCTTTTCCCGTGGACATCAGGAGTTACTGCCCAGAGCTTTAGCCATAGGACTGGATGTTGCATGGCTCCCCTGGAGATCAGGAGAGAAAACTCTCCTGATCCAGGAGAGATGGATTTTCCCCTTCCATTCCTTCAGCTTCCTGGGGCCTGAGATTGCCATCCATGAACCTGGGATTTCCAGAGCCATGCGTGGGCATCCCAGTGGACAGTGAGCTCTGGAATATGGCCCCTTCTCCACTTGTCAAGTCCTTTACCATTTCTTTGCTTAAAAACCTGCAGTTACTTTCTGCTGGATCAGATCCAACCTCCTCTGCTCAGAGTGTGACCCCGTTCGTCTGGGCCTTCAGCTGCCTCACCAATAAGATGAGGGACCACCTACCCACCCCCCATCTCTGCCACTATTATGATTTATTTCAAATAGGTTAATCTCTATCCTGTAGGAGGTCTCTTCCTGGAGTAAATCAGTAAAACATTTAACTACACCCCCCACACACACATTTTTTCTTATCCGGCCTCACTTAATTCTCTGGTAGGCTTTCAGGGTTGACCAAGGAAAAGACTCTCTTCCTTTTGTTACCAATGAAGAACCTAAAGCTTAAAATAATTCACTGATTAGCTGTCTTAAGCACATAAAGTAAGACGTAAAGCACTCGTTTCTTATCCCCAGTGGTACAAAGTACATTTCCTATTTTTTTTTTTTAGCAACATTTAGGCCTCCTGCAGGCAGGACCATTTCTTTATTTTGTCAAACTACTAGTAGCTGACCAAGAGCACTAAAGGGTCCTCGTGTACATGGCTGAGTTTTCTGTTTGAGAGAGAGGATAAAGATAAGACTGTAGAAGAGGCAGTTAAGTCTTGGAGTATTTAAGCTGCCTCACTCCTTCCCGCGGCTGGTGGTTCCATGTTTGTTCTGCCCCATCGGAGAGGGCGAAGATGTCTTGTGGCAACAGCAGTCAGTGAAATATGACTCATTGGGAGGCACTGTTTAAAAGCTCTTAATTCCTCACACTTGACCACCGTCCTCACCGTCAGTGGAGCCCTGGTGGCCATGTAATACTCAAGGCGCCTCTACTGCTGGCTTACTGAATTTGGGTGATTGGCATTGACTTGAATGCGAATAAATCCAGCCATTGTGTCAGATATTAATTGTAAATCAGAATGAGCCATTTATAAATCCCAGCGTGTTTGGTCAAGCTAACTTGTCCAGGGTTTGCATTTGATGTCCAACTCTTTAAAAAATGAGCTTCGAAGTGCTTTTTTTTTTTGCTTCTGTTTTGTGTGTATGTCTTTTTAATTTTTTTTTTTTAATTTAAGCAGAATGTTTCCTTGATCTCCTGGAAAACATCATCAGGCCTCGTTTTGAAGTTTGGCTTTAGGGGGCTGTTGCCCAGGTTTTCCCAGGGACCACTCCCAGCCCTTTCCAGGATCCTTTTGTTTCATAACCGCTGTTGCTTATGTTTAAAGGCCTTTTCTGTTCTGTTCTTTTCTTTCTCTGTTTTGAACTCCTTCCTTTCTAGTCCTTATTCTCATCTTCCTTCAGCCACTTTGCATTCTTAGGAATTCTCAGTAAAGGCTGGATGCATATGAGAAATACTTGGAAATTAGCATGAGGCTGTCAGCTCGATTGTAAAGTCCCTGCATGTGAGTCCTGGGCTGGCTGGCTTGTTCTGGGCATTCACAGCCCTGGCATGGAATGGTGCTTACTCTTCATTGACTGACATCTTGGATCCGGACTCTAGGAACCAGTAGACCACAGAGTGCTCAAGCCATCTCCTAGTGCCCAAGAGGATGTGAAGAATTCAAAACAAGATCTAGGAGAGCAAATGAGTCTAGTAACTTCTCCCCATTCTCAGCTTTTAGGAATTCGGGAGATCTAGTTGAGATAAGCATTCTACGGTTGAAAAAATAGTATCTCAGTTTCATCATAGTTATGATTTAGGGGGAAAAGTCACATAGCCAGGGTCTTGACTTGTAGTGGGATGAGCCCAGGACTATGAGTCCTGCTGGGCTGCTAGTCCCAGCTCTGGTCTGAACCAGTGATCTCGAGAGTCACTTTGTAGTTATGGTCCCAGTTTTCCCATCTCTAAAATGGATTGCGTGAACAAGGTGATGTCTCTCCAAGATTCCTTCTCCCAATCCATGTATCTATGTTGTTCTCCCACTCTAAAATTAATTTCACCTGTACCATTTATATTTTTCAGTGATATTTTTCTTTTTGGCAGAAACGCCTGTCTTCCTCCTTAGTGAAATTTTGCTTAGTAATGATTTTATACTCTCAGGTGAAATAAGATGGGAAGAATGGCTAGCATTTACTGGCTAGCACCAAACGAGCTGGACGTTATTGGGGTAGGGTGCTTATGAAAAGAAGAAACGCTTCCTAAGAAAACAGTGGGTCTGCAAAGCCGGTGGTCCCCTGTGTCCCGTCAAGTTGTTGCTCCTGGAAGGCTGTCTTCAGTCCTTAGCGGTTGTAGCCCTTTAGCTGTCATGAATTTGCTAGTGTGAGACGTTCCTCATGCTTTTGTTATCTGTTTGCGTTTCAGGACAACAGTGGTAGCAGCAGCTGCCTTCTTGGATGCCTTTCAGAAAGTGGCTGACATGGCCACCAACACACGTGGTAAGCAGATGGAGGGACGGCTTCCAGCATTAACTCAATTCAGCATGGGGGCTTTTGCCCTTGGGTGGCTTTCTGAGAAGATACAGTTATCAGAGCTCAGCTGACTCATATTTCTAATTTTTTTAACTCTGTGGGATTCCACATATTAAAAGTTGCCGACGGTTCTCCAGATAATAAAGCTTATGAGAAGAAGAATGAAAAATAAAGAACAGAAACCACTATTTATGCATGAGGTGGCATGATGTGTTTTTTTTTTTTTTTTTTATCATTTTTCATGACATGCTGGTTGTAGAGCCTGAGCTGTGCATTTGGCTGCGATGTGTTTTTCCCTCCTCACATGGATTGGCCTGAGGTTTTTCTTGTTCCCTTGTGGAATGGGAAGCAGTGAAAATGGTTGGATAGACCATTTTTCTGGGTTTCCATACAATAAGGAACCATTTTATAAGTAGTGTCCTATTGTGTTGTATCTGTTCGTGTGTCTCCCACATTTGACTGCAAGTCCCTTGAGCTGGAGATCAGGACTTATTGGTGTCTGAACCCCACAGTAGTGCCTAGAACACAGTAGGTGTTTAAAGTATGTTTATGAAGTCAATGAACAAAGGGAAATCTTTTGAAAAGTTCTAATGGTTTTAGTGACTACTGAATCATACAAAAATAACAATAGCAGGTGAAAGGTATAAAGAAGAAAATGCATACACCTTTACCCACCACCATCGTTAGAAAGATGACGTTACGCAGGGCCAGCCTGGTGGCGCAGCGGTTAAGTGTGCACGTTCCACTTCGGCGGCCTGAAGTTTGCTGGTTCGGATCCCAGGTGCGGACATGGCACCGCTTGGCAAGCCATGCAGTGGCAGGTGTCCCACATATAAAGTAGAGGAAGATGGGCACAGACGTTAGCTCAGGGCCAGTCTTCCTCAGCAAAAAGAGGAGGATTGGTAGGTGTTAGCTCAGGGCTAATCTTCCTTGGAAAAGAAAATTAAAAAAAAAAAAAGAAATGACGTTATGCATAATTTAGAGACTCCTGTTCGAAGCAGGGTGCTTTCCTTCCGTTAACAGACAGAATCTCTCCTGCCTGTCTTTTTGCCTTATCTTTCTGGGTCTGCTTGTGCACTGACACCTGCATGCCTGTTCTCGTCATTGTTAGGGTGACATTGGAAAATGTGTGTGTTGGGCGCAGGTATTGGGGGACCGCTCCCAGTCACACGAGAGCTGAGCTTCTGTGAAGCACATGATAGGTACCTCCAGTGGGTTTCAGTAGGTACCCATTTACCATAGGTGCATAGTTAAATATTCAAATGAGTTTGCAGTGAAGACACTTCTCATTCATTAAAGAAACTCAGAAACTGCTAATATTTCAGGCTCTGTCATGGGACCAGAAAAATCAGTACGTTACTCTCTTTGTCCTGGAGGAGCTTGCAGTTGAGTGGGGAAAATGGGATGTGCACATAAAGAATTTCAGTGTAGAAATAATGTTTGGGACAGTAATAGTGGTAGAACGGAGTGTTGAGGGAATATAGGAAAGTAAGCAGTTAGCTCAGGGAGTCGAGGAAGTTCCCTCAGGGGAGGTAATATTTCTCCTCATTTCCAAGATGCCAACGGTGTCTCCAAAGGTTCCTAGGACAGTGTCATGGGGACATCAGACCAGTGGCCTCTTCAGCCTGTTTGTCAGCTTGACAGGAGTCTTAATCAGTATCTTTTTTAAGCCCTTTAAAAAAATTATTACATAGTTTGTTTGTGTCCATTCTAGAATGTTTAGAATATACAAGTGTGAAGAAGAATTTAACTTTAAGCCAGTGTTCACCACTGTTAGTGTTATTGGGTCTGTCTTATAATATTTTCTTCTCCTTCAGCAGTATCTGGAACTGTACCTGTCAGTCATAGTGATGTCTTTCTAGAATAGTCATCAGAATGTGTCCTCCTTAAAAAACTTGTTCTGCTATTGGAAAGAACTTAGATATTTGGCATTGCATTTTTGAATGCAATAAGAAGTTTTGGTATTTTAGTGTTTAATTATTGGATGAGTCTTAAAGGGTGGAAGAGAGACGCATTCCCTGATTTTTCCACAATTTCCTGCTGGGTGTTTGCAGAGGCCGCTCCCCAGAGTGGTTCTCAGTGGGAAACTGGAGGGCCTGCAAGTTCTCATGGTTTGAGGGTGGAAAGCCAGAGCAATTATTTGTGGGAAAAGAAAGCAGAACAGCCTCTCTGTGGCGGGGATGGAGGTCGAGTAGGAGCCTGGAGGTGATGTCCTTGACAAAAGACAAATGCCACAGTGAACAGACCCCCACGTTGATATATTTTTAAACCACTTGATTTCAGGTCATTTTTAGCAATGCCTGGATACATCTCGTGATGTCTAGAAGCCGTATGTACTGGGGGGAGATTCTGTTGAGGGTCAGAGTGTGAGAACTCTCACGTGACCTAAAAAGTGTATGGTTGATAGAAGGTATATTTTATGGAGATAAGAGAAACTTGAATGTTCTTCTTGTGTGTTCTGTAAGCTATTCAGAAGTGATTTTGAGTCAGTTAATTTTTACTTAAAAATTGAGGAAAAAAACACGTTCTTTAGTTTAAAAATTTCATGTACCCCTTGCAGGGATTGGATTTAGTGTCATTTATAGACTTTTTTGCATATATAAACAAACACATCTGGCAGGAAGAAAGCTAACTGCAGAACACTGTGTAGAATGATAGATGGAATAAAGTATGATATCTGTATGATCGTTTTCAAAAGGTGGCCCATAAGATATGTGTTCTTGTGTTTCTACTGCACATATTCTCGTTATGTTTCTGTGTCAGTACCTAGAGATCTACCTCATTCTTTCTAGTGGCCAAATGGAATTTCACTGTCTGGATATAGCACAATTTAATCATTCTTCTCAAGGGATATTTAGATTACCTCCTTTTTATTCACTGTTACAGGCTAGGCTGCAGTTAATGCCTGTGTATACATCCTTCTGGAGATCTATGCATAATCTATTTTTAGTGGTGTAGGCATCACCAAGGAAGTGATGAATCTGTAGAAAATGCTTCAGCCTGATTTGGCCAGCAGCAGACACACTTGGGCTTCAGGTCATTAGGGGCTGTAGCTCTAATACGGTTTACAGTTTGATATCTACTCTCTACAGAAAGCCAGTCTCTTGCTTAGAGCCCTTTGATGTATTTTTCGAGTCCTGCTTGCTGGAAATGATAGAAGGGAATAACAGTTATTCTTAACTGCATCTCTTTCGGGCATGCCTCCAGAATTTCAAGCTTGCAGGTCTCCGGTTTCCAAAATATTAGCATTCCATATTGTTTCCCAAAGGCAACAGCTCTGAAAGTTCTTTGTCTTTTTTAGCAAATATTTTACTCTAGCTATTAATACCATTTATTTAGGAGAAACTTTTAAAGCTGGTCACTATAAGAGAAAAATCGATCTAGACCTTATATAACTATTGTTAGAGTGTGGAAATATGTTAGACCTGTTTTGTTCATTTGTTTTAAACGAAATTGTCAGTTGCTATTAAATGTATATATTTAGGTTAGTAATTAAACTGTAATGGGATTTAAGAATTTATTAGTGCCATAATACCTAATACAAGTCCATATTTTGTTGATTTTTGCACTCTGGAATGAATAAACCACGTGTTTAATATGAAAGCACACGTTGTTTTGTATTATTGGCCACAAAGAATTAGTGTCTAGGTGTTTGGTGTACTTAGAATGCCAGACTTTGTTGAGCAGGGTCTCCCTTTTCTTTGTGTCATAATGGACCAGCACATGGCCTGTCATAGGAGATGAGAAATGTTTGAACTGACTCGGATGCAGTTGTCTGTGTTACTTAAAAAAAATGAAAAAGAAAAGAAAGAGAACTAAGTGGCTGGCGGGGCAGCCTTCTCAACCCTCTCCAGCAGAGGTGGCCCGTGTGGGGCATGGCTTTCCTGCACCTGTAGGCATGCGCCCTGGCACACAGGGCCTCGCTCGCTCTCCCTCTCTCTCTCCCTGGGATGCAGGAGTATTGAGCTGATGAAATGTGCCGTCCTGTCAGCACTGGCCCTTCGTTGCCACTGCATCATTTGCTGTGTCAGCAAGGGCCTTTGAAGAGCATAATGCTGTGTGACTTTTATTTTTGGCTGCCACTGTATGCCTCTGTAATTATTTTATAGCTTTGAAAACCATCTCGGGGCTGATTCGATGACCCACCAAACCCACAGTGAGGAGTTGAAGATTCTGAGAAGGAAGGAAATGGATCCCCAGCCGACAGACCATCTTTAATGTCCAAAAACCTTTATACATCATTTTTAAAAATGGGCATGGTTTTAATATTAAAAACCGCGATAGCTAACATCTGTTGAATGAGTAACACGGGCTGAGCTCTGTTGTAAGTACCTTACATACATTGAGTCTTTTTATTCCCGCAGCAGCCCTATGGGTAGGTGCTCACGTTCTCCACTTTAGGTGATGAAATCGGGGTGAAGAGAGCTTTCCTAACCAAGGTCGCACAGCGAGTCAGTGGTGAAACTGGAGTCTGGCCCAGAGCCGAGACTTGAACGATTAAATTATGATTCCTTGTGTCAGGAGCGCCTGGATTTAGTAGAAGCTTATGTTTACTTTTAAAGTTACTTGATCCTGAACATATTAAAGAAATAGTGACTGGATTGCAAACTGGGCTGCCTGGGTTTGTCTTGTGGCTTTGCAGCTGTGTGGCCCTGTGTAAATTGTATTTCACACCTCTGGGCTTTACTTTCCCCAACTGTAAAACGGGTTTTCCCAGGGCAGAGAGTCCTAGATGATCGCCAGTGACCTTTTTCGGCTCTAAAATTTGATGATTTTAAAATCTCATTTTGGCCCTATTAAATTCATAAAATATGAATGAAGTCAGGCAGTCTGAATATTCCGTGTTATCTTTAGAGTTTCCAATTTTTGCTCTGGAGACAAAGGGAGTGGAGGAAGCAAAGTTAAGTATAGGATAACGGAGGGGAGAGGGTTAGAGGAGAAAAATCGAAACTGCAGTTGGGCGTTTGGGTTGATTTGAGTTGTAAAGAGGCCCCCTCTCAGATGTGTAGTGCGTGCATGAGGTGGGTGGGTGGCAGCTGGAACTTTTAAGACAGCCATGGAAGTCCAGACGTGGACTTTACTCAATGAATCTGGATTGTGCGTTGGTGAGGAAAATCTCAGTGGCCTACGTTGGATAAGGCAGTTGTGGCGCTTAAAAATGTTACGTGTTTTTAGTGTGTGTGACACGTTTTATTTTATTTTATTTATTTATTTTTTTTTAGTGTAGATTTTGCTAAATGCCATGGTCTCTAGATCTGGCTGCGTGGTTCATAATTACTCAGAACTTTGCTTTAAAGGACAGATTTCGGGGCCCTGCCTTGTACCCTTGGAATCAGAATCACTGAGTGGGACCTGGGAATCTCGGATTTTTAGAAACTTCCCAGGAGATTTTGTTCCTCGTTGAGGTTTGTGCTGTCACATGAGGCCTCTTGCCATCTTGCCACACCCCACCTGTCCAATGACATCTCCGCCCGTGGCCGACAGTTCCACCCACAGAGAAATGCTCACGGCTTCCTGAAACCCTTAAAACCTTTGATCCCTCTCTGCGTGCACACGTGCATTCCAGACCTGGAATGCCCTTCCCCGTCCACCCCCTCTCCGCCCACTTTAGATGCTGGAGGATCTGCTGCTTGTTTTCCGAGAGAGAGTTTGAGTCACGTCACCTGTGACACTTTTGCCCCCTCCCCCTCGAGGTAAAGCAGATCTCAGGCCTCGGCCTGTGCAGCACATGCTTCTGCTAAAGCACTCACCTCGCTGTGTTGTCACCTTCTCCACTAGACTGCATACACCTCCAGGAGAGAGCCTGTGTCCTCCTCGCGGAGGAGCCCAGATACCCAAATGCTAAGTATCTGTCATCTAGCAGGGTGCAGACAACATTTGATGAATGAATAAACGAACAAATACAGCAGCTGTCACACCAGCATAGCCCTAGTGAATCTGGGTGAGAGAGGCTGTCATCTCAGGTGGCAGGAGGCGGGTGGAGTGGGGTCTTGGCCGGATTCCATTTGGGTGTTCAGAATTTGAATCGCGGTGACCCCTCCCTGAGGTCGAGTCTCTGGTGGACCAGGTGACTTCATATTTCATTGTAGCTGAAGAAGGTCCAGCAATTCCATGATTGAGGTCACGGGAAAGGGGGCAGGTGGGTGAAAGGAGTGGGGCGGGGAGGGAAAGAGAGGAACTCTTCCCTGCTAGGGGAGGAGGTGCTGTTTCCAAGAGGCAGTCAGACTGGTTTTGTTTGCTCTCGAGTTTTATTTTAACCAGTGGTTTAATTGAGGCTTCACTGGCCCTTAACTTCTGGATTGACTTTGGTGTTCAAGTCCTGAACTCTTTCATGTAATTAGAGCCCTATGATTTCTACCTGGAAGCTACTTAGCTGCAGACTGGAGAAAAAAATAATTATTTTTAAAAAGTCATAAAAGAGGCCAGCCTGGTGGCGTAGTGGTTAAGTTTGCATGCTCAGCTTGGGCGGCCCGGGCTTCGCCGGTTCGGATCTTGGGCACAGACCTACTACACACTACTTGTCAAGCCGTGCTGTGGCGGTGTCCCACATACAAAATAGAGGAAGACTGGCACAGATGTTAGCTCAGGGACAATCTTCCTCACTAAAAAAAAAAAAAACCTGGGAGAAAAAAGTCATAAAAAAAAAGGCCCTTCTCACAGACCTGGAACTGAGTATTCCTTAAATATGACCTTGAAAGACTTTGGAAAAATTCATTCATTTGATTAAAAATAAAAAGGCATAAAACTGTATTCTGCTAATCTGTGGATGTGGCTATAGATGGTAAACTGGTCTGTACTCTTACTGGCTAATTCAGTTTTCTTAGTTATTTTTGGTTATTGTGTTTAGGATTCTTACAGGAAAAGAGAGTACTTATGAGTGTTTGAGAAACAAGCTCAGTTGTGATTTTTCTTTAAGAGCTGAGCTTATTGCTTTGAAAAATTCAAGGATAGTGTATTTTTCTGGTGATCTTATTCTGATGTGGCCTTTATGGGTAATAGGAGAAAAAGGAAGCTAGCATAAAGCACCTTCTGGAGCCCAGAGAAGAAGTTTTATGGGAAACTGGCTGGGGTTAATTTTACTTAGAGCCTGTGATAGCTGCATAGGAACATCTTGGCTCTGATTTCCTGGAGCCTGGCACTTCTTAGATGCTGGGGAAATGCTTGCTAATTTGTTAAAAAATTTATAAAATGAAGCACTTTATAGCTTGCTCACAGAGTGGATGGGCCAGCAGCTGTATTCTCTAATATTTTTAAACATGAACCTAGGCACGCTCAGTAGAAGATGACCTAGAAACTCTCTGTTGCCTTTTGTTTTCAGGGTCTTGAACTTGACCTTTTGATTTGGATTCACATGAATATTGCTGAGGAAGCCCTAAGCAAATTTTGCCCTGCTGGAAGTTACATTTGGAAAAGTCTCATTGCTGTGTTGTAGGTGGGTGGGGGGGTATGGGGTGTGGGGAGTGAGAGCAAAGCTGTGAAAAAGAAGAACATTTGTAGTTGGTTAAGGTGAAAAATTGGTTAGGCAAAGACAAAGTCACCTTTTCTCCCATATTTCTTTTTTGTGTGTGTGTTTTGTTTTCCTCTTAATTGCATGCCTTATGCCAGGCCTTGACAGGTCCTGCGTGTGCTGTGGTGCGTGATGCTGATGGAGTCCTGGCCTCGTGGAGCTTTTAGTCTGGGCCAGGGCTGTTCTGTGTGATAGAATTTTCTGTGATGATGGAAACGTGCTTCATTTTTGCCATCCAATATGGCAGCCACTAGCCACATGTGGTTATTGAGCACTTTACATGTGGCTAGTGTAACTGAGAAACTGAATTGCTAATTCTTAAAATTTTAAGTAATCTTAATAATACGTACATTAATATCAGGGAGACTGAATCCTCTCTTCCAGGATGACTGGTTTCTATGTGGAGGTCATTTTTGAGATGCTTCCAACTTTGCTGAGGGCTGTGATGGTACCAAAACCTGGGATAGCTTTAATGTAGCCTTATTAATTTTCATCAGCCTCTCAAGCCAGTCCACGCTTAAATATTTATATATGTATGAGTGTGTCTATTTTTATGTTGAATACGTATGATAATCTCAATCTTACATGAAGTATAAATAAAAATACTTTTATAAGTTGTTGCTACTTAAAATAATATGTAACCTGGCTAGAAACTCTGTGCCTATAATGTAAATACAGCTTCAAGATACAAATTCTCCATGTCCTCTACAGAGGTTTTGAGCTATCATTGACCTAATAAGGGGTAACAAAAAATATGATGCCTTTTGAAATGGGTTCATAAATCTGCATTCTCCTCTCCTTTTAGGTTTCATTATTTTGGGGATGCTTTTCCTCTCTGACAGACCTTGAGTCGTTTGAACTCATTAGCACGATAAACTTAATCCTACACATTCTGCTTAGGATAAAACAACTTTTTAAAAATGGCCCTATGAATGTGAAGTTTGTGTTAGCATTTTCCGTTTTTTAAAAGCTGTTATTTTTTGGTTTCCGTTATATGAAACTGGTCCTTGGTGTTTGAGTCCAGGACAGTAGGCTAGTATGAGTATTTTAAACACTTGTTACAAGTCACATTATAGGTAAGGGCTAGAAATAACAAGGGAATTCACACAGTTATTGAATATTTTTATTTTACAAATTTAAAAAAAATCTCATTTTCCTTTTTTTCCCCTTTATTAGTTGATGGAGTTAGGAGGTGGGTGCATATATGTTCAATTATTTTGGTGGGCAAATTTGTATATTCTAGGAGATTTGGAATCATGAACCAGGCATTACTGGTGATAAAATGAAATCTCTCCTTTCTGATCCCACTGATCTTTTGATCTTTTTTCTTTTTTTTTCTTTCTTTTCTTTTTTTTTTGTGGAAGATTAGCCCTGTGCTAACTACTGCCAGTCCTCCTCTTTTTGCTGAGGAAGACTGGCCCTGAGCTAACATCCATGCCTATCCTCCCCTCCTTTATATGTGGGATGCCTACCACAGCATGGCGTGCCAAGCCGTGCCATGTCCGCACCTGGGATCTGAGCCCACGAACCCCGGGCTGCTGAGAAGCAGAACGTGCAAACTTAGCTGCTGTGCCACCGGGCTGGTCCCTTTTTTTTTTTTGTCAGGAAGATTGGCCCTGTGCTAACATCTGTTGCCAATCTTCCTCTTTTTGCTTGAGGAAGATTTCCCTGAGCCAACATCTGCACTGATCTTCCTCTGTTTTGTATATGGGACACTGCCACAGCATGGCTTGATGAGCGGTGTGTAGGTCCATGCCAGGAATCTGAACCCGTGAACCTGAGGCTGCTGAAGCAGAGTGCGTGAACTTAACCATTATACCACTGGGCTGCCCACCGCCCCCCACCCCCCGCCGCGATCTTTTCTTGATTTTAAAACTGATGCCTGACAACATCACCCTCCCCGCTCTACAAGTAGCCTTTTTTTGTTGACCTGTGGTTGGGTAGCAACAGTTGCCAGAGACGGGCTGTTCCGTTATGGTTAGCCGCTGTCCTGCCTGTGCCACATTTGACTTGTCACTGTCCTCCTAAAAAGACACTTGAAAGAGCGGTTATTGTGCATTAGCCTGCAAGGCACTAACCTGAGTCCCACTTTTCCGTAAGCATGTCCTGAGTGTCCAGAGCAGGATGTCCCCAGAATCCTAAAATCCTACAGCAAAGAGAGCTACGACTCTCCGAATTCCACACCCAAGCCCGTGTGTCCTTTTAAGGCTTGCCC
The DNA here is from genome assembly GCF_041296235.1 of Equus asinus. Taxonomy (NCBI): domain Eukaryota; kingdom Metazoa; phylum Chordata; class Mammalia; order Perissodactyla; family Equidae; genus Equus; species Equus asinus. The sequence continues at coordinate 69,323,850 of NC_091801.1, read as the reverse complement.
TACCGCTAACCGAGAGAAGCGTCTGTTCCCGCTCAGTTCAGTGGCGGTACCCCGTTTTGCCCTGGTATGTTTTCCCCTGATGAGTCTTGAATTATGCCGTGTGCTGTTTTCTGTCTGACTTCAGCAGCCTTAATAAATGCTGGTGAATGACGCAGTGGTGGCAGTAGCGGTGGCGCAGGGGAGGAAGGTCCAGGCGGGGAGAGGACGTGTGTTTTTAGGAGCGATGGGGTTGATCTCTGTGCAGCGTGGTTATTTGTGTCATTAGGCAGTTTACATAATGAAGCGGTTTACTCAGCAGTTCCTTCCTTCCAGCTTCCAGGGCCGTCGTGCATTCTGTGCACCAGCAATGGGGATTCTCCTCCCATCTCCCTCTCTCTTCTCCATCCTAGTTCTTCCCCTTTTTTTTGTTTTGGCTTAATAACTACTACTCCTCCACCCCTTCCCACTGCCACACACACAAATGGGTCCTAGTCACTTCTGGTAAAATATTGGTTAGCATTCGTGAAAGAATGCCATTATTTTAGTTCGTACAGATGATGATTTCTTGTGAAAGGTCATTTGCCGTAGAGCTGTGAACTCGGTTGGGTCTGCCTACCTCAGATAAAAATAACCATTTGGAATGTAAACGTGAACTTGAAGACGCTCGAAGTTGTCAAACGAGCATTTTTCTAGGATGAGTCTATTCCTCCTGATGGTGTAGCTGCCCCCGTCTGCTCCCTCTGATAAAGCGCCAGCCCGAAATACGCACGCAATGGGAAAACTGCTTTGAACCAACATTTCCACTTTAACTGGGCATGTGTGCTCTTCTGTAGGAAAAATGTGATATTGGGAAATAACTCAGAGAATAAAGTAAGGAATATTCAAAAGGCCTTCCATCACCAAGATTCTGGCAGTGAAGTCTCTTGATCCATTTTAAAGAAATCTGGTTTTTATATGCTACTTTTAGAAACATGTCTGTGGCCTAAAGTGAGAATTACCTGGAGGTTTTTTGCTTTGTTTTGTCTTCTTTTTGAACGTAACTCTCAGGTCTTTCATTTTTAAGGTGGTACAGGATTCTTCTTATGGACCAACTAGTAGCTAGTACATTTCATTTTTACAGGGTGAGCTGAGTCTCAGCGAGGTGAAGTCACTTGCCCAAGGCCACTCAGCTAGTAAGAGGACAGTGGGGACCCTCATTCTGGCCCAGGGCTTCCTGTCTCACGGTTTCCCGCAAAGCTGCACGGCTCACCGGTGGTCCACTTTGCTCTGGGTTTAATGGTGAGGGCATTCAAGTAGGAAAGAACACGAGTTATGGAAAAAAATCTCTGTTCTGTGCCCTCAGTTCATCATTGTCAGTAAAGACTTGTTTGCTTGTTTGTTTATATGGAACCCTTGGTCATCTGGTTTTCCAAAGCATTTTTCCACTTCATTCCAGTGCCTCCTTTTTCTGTGGAAGATGGTTTTGTTTTCTTTTGGCTTGGGGGGGGGGTGGGTGGGGAGGAGAGGCTGTTTTGCTTATATTTTAATCATTTGTTATATTTGACATAAGCATATTTATCTGTAAAAGTAAGCTTCTTTCAGCCATATTGCCTTCGTTTTGCAAATACATCTCTATGTGTGCGTGCCTGCACATGCGTGTGCGTGACACATGCATGCGCACACATGCATACTATGTCTTTCGATTCTCGAATGTTTATAATTGCCTTGGGACTCTCATTTCTAGTAAAAGATAGCGCTATGGAAATCTGCAGCATTTCCTGCTGTGTTCGCCGGTGCTCGGGGACCCTGGTTACCATGGAAACTAATATCCAGACGCTGGGTGGTTCTTTCCTTTAGAGCTGCATTTAAGCGCATTTCACAGTTCAATACAATGCTGCTGCTTCCCTCCTTTATAATAAGGAGAGGGGGAAAAGCTGAGTGATTACAAATTAAAATAAAATGCTGTTTCTGCTAAGGCAGAGATCTTGAAAATGCACCCTTTTAATATGATTATCAGTTGAAGGGCAATATAATTTCTCAAAGATGGCCAGAGGTATCTGATAAAATACAAAAGAATTGCGGAGGAGACAGTGAAGATGGAACCTTCTTCCTGTGCTGCTAATCTCTAGGCTTCTCTTTGGGACGACGGGCTTGCAAGGCTGTCGCGGACTTGATCCCATTAACTCCAGTTGAGTCCATTTGGTTTGTCAGGAGGGCTTCACGGCAGACAAGAGACCTTGAGCTCTCTGCATGTGCCTGCCGTCCTCCATTTCCTGACCCCTCTCTCTCAGAACCCACCCAGACAGCCAGCTCTGAGAGCTTGCCCGAATTTGAGCCCTTGGTTTGCCATTTAAGCACGTGATTGCCATCTGTGCTTGTTGAAAGGCAGATGCGGATTATGAGAGTGATACTTCATTTGGATAATACGATATAAAGCCAAGTGCAAGATGCCTTGGTTGTCCTGGAACTGGAGGAAATAATGAGCCATGTAAACGTACCCCCCTGACCTCCCAATGGTGTCGGCGGTTCTGTTGTTGGTCCCTGGTCACAGGTGGGCTTACGCATGTCTGTGTGGGAGGTGGCAGTGATACCAGGCCCAGGTTCCCACTGCCAACATACAGACTCCTGTTTCACCAGATCCAAGGATAGTAAAATCGCCTCCAGCTTTGTTTAGATGGATGCCTAGTGCTCTGGTGGTGGTTTTTCCAAATGCGTTTGTCTGAAGCCAGTGCTGGCAATGCGTGTTCGTTGGAAAATCTGACGTACTTTTTGCCTATCACAAGGGTCTTAGTCCAGCCTTGGCCTGGAGGATTTACTGGGGGCCCTCTCCCTGTCGATGCACCCAGCAAGCCCCTCGGCTGCTTTATCTCATTGGGGAAGGTTAGGTAGGAGCCCCATTCACAAACAAGGGAAACCAGCCTTGGTGACTTGAAGTGACTTGGTTAAAATGTCACACAGCTTCGAGGTGGCAGATTCTGGAGTGTGTCTCGGCTCTGTTGACCCTTCAGTCCCATATTCTTTCCACCGCAGAGATCAGTTGTATGTATAGAACCACCTAGGAATTTAGGCCAGGGCTTCTCAATCTCAGTGCTATTGACATTTGGGGCTGGATAATTCTTTGTTGTGAGGGGGCTGTCCTGTGCGTTGTAGGATGTTGAGCAGCATGCCTGGTCTCGACCCCTGCCCGGTTATGAAAACCTGAAATGTCTCCAGATGTTGCCAGATGCCCCCTGCAGGACAAAGTGGCCCTGGTTGAGAATCACTGAGCTAGATCTTGCAAGTGTTTTTATTTGGCAGTTTAATGGAATGTGGCGGTGCCATTTTTGAGGCAGTTGTTGACAGCTTGGTTCATTTAAGATAGGTTTTAAATTATTCATAATTAAGTTATCATTTTAGAAATTTGACAGTCCATGCATCATTTCATCCAAGAAACAACCACTGTGCTAAGTTGTGCGTAAGAGTCCACATCTTACCAAAAAAGGACTGCATCCTTTTTACTAGAAAGTCATTTCCCAGTGTGAAAATATTGCCCAGTTGTTTTCAAAAGATTAAGCAGAATAAGACCAGTGATGGAGTTGAACAGAGTGTTGGAGTTTTCATTCCTACTGAGCTGGCCGCCTTCATGGAGAGGCGGCTCTGCTGAAGGTGGGCCTGGTCAGGAGGTTGGCTCCAGGCTCACGCTGCCCGGTCACAGCTGCGTGGCCTTGGGTCAGTCCAACACGTTGGCCTTGTTGTCTATGAGAAGACTGTCGGGTCTGGTATACCTGCTTGTCAGGGTGACCATGGAGCTCAAATGAGGTTGTGGCTATGAAAGTCCCAAAGAGCTGGCACACACGGTCACATGCTTCTGTGTCGCGTGACATCTGGAGTCCCTGCTCACGTCAGACCTGGTGGCTCCTCCCACACCAGCACTCACTTCTGATCCCACCTTTCCTTGTCCCCTCCCACCTCTCTGTATCCAACCTCTGCCCTGCTCTAGCTCTGTTTTCCCCCAAAACACTTCTGGCATTTCACAATTCTCCTTGATTCCGTGGGCTTTATTATTTTTATTAGTATTATGGTTTATTATTTTGTTTATAAACAAATATTTATGTTACAAATATGACATAATTATAGTAATTATTGTATTACTTATTAGATTTGGGGTATTGTAATGATAACTTGAATGAATTTTTATTTTTTAGTAATTTTTTTTCCAGCTTCATTGAAATATGATTGACAGATAAAAATTGTATATATTTAGGCTGTACAGTGTGATTTTTTTTAAAGGTGTACGTGACGATTTAACATGCACGTTGTGAAGTGATGATCACTATCAAGTTAATTAACAAACCCATCACCTGACATAGTTACCATCTTCATAATGAATTTTGAGTGTTTCAGTTGTCTCCCTCATGCCAAGGTATGTGGAATCTGTCACCGTCCTTGGCCATGGCGTGGACCTGGAATGTTCCTCTCCTTCCCTCCCCTGCAGGCCCACCCTCATCCTCTGGAAGGTTTCTCTCAGGGTCCCTCCTCTGGGAGCCCTTTTCTCCGTCCTCAGGGGGGTGAGGAGCTGCCCTGCTCTGCTCCATACCTGGGACCTGCACTCCTGCCTGTCCCTGTTTCCAACCTGTAAACTTCTTGAGGACGCATTCATTTATTAACAAATATTGAGCACTCTGGTGTACCCAGCACTGTTTCTTTCTTTCTTTTTTTTAAGGTGAAATTCACATAACATAAAATTAACTGTTTTAAAGTGAGCATTTCAGTGGTGTCTAGTACATTGACGGTTTTGTGCACCCACCACCCTTGTCGAGTTCCAAAGCATTTTCATCACGCCAAGTTAAATCCTGGACCCAGGCTGATGAAAAAGTTCTGCAGATGGACAGATGGACAGTGGTGATGGTTGTCTAACAATGTGGATGTACTTTAATGCCACTGAACTGTACACTTAAAAATGGTTATAATGCACAGAGGATTTTTAGGGCAGTGGAAATACTCTTGTGTGATACCATAATGACGGATGCAGGTCATTATACATTTGTCCAAAGCCGTAGAATATACAGCATCAAAGTGAACCCTAATGTAACCAGGGGACTTTGATGAATTTACACTGATACAATCATAACAAATGTACCACTCGGGTGGGAGATGTTGATGATGGGGGAGGCTCTGCATGTGTGGGGGCAGCGGGTATATAGAAAATCTCTGTACCTTCCTCTCAATTTTGCTGTGATCCCTAAACTGCTCTTAAAAAAAAAATAAAATCTTAATTTTGCAAAAAGGGTTATAATGGTAAATTTTATGTTAAGTATATTTTACCACAAAAAAACAAAGACCCATACCCATTAGGCAGTTACTCCCCAGCCCCCCAACCTCAGGCAACCACCCTGGCAGTGTTTTGAGTTTTATTCATCAGTATACCCTTAGCCCCTAACATAGTAGTTGCTAAATAGAACTTTGTTGAATGAAAATGAACGTTAACGCTCTACTTTAGCACTGATGTGTCTTTGTGTAGCTTGTGAACAGCTGTGTAATGAGAAAAATTATCTTTAAGGACATTTTCTGAAATGGTTCACTAGTATTTATTTAAAGGTTTTCTACTTCTCTGCCAATATCTCTGTCGAAATGCCTCTCAAACCAAAGCTAATTTTGTCGTTTATCTGCCCATCTTGGTTATTTGTAGTTGACATTTTGGGGCAATAATAGTGGTCCCATTTCTTTTCCTGGTGGTGTCTGGCACACTCAGGAATAAAGAGTTACTGCATCTTTCAAATACATGTAGTGATGGTTAAATATATATCTTTTCTTAGGATGTTAAAATTTTTGATTACTCTTTTATGCAGGAGGAAGAAAATGTAACCCTCCTTTTGGAAATTAACATTTTTAACCCAATTTCTTCCTTGCAATATGGCTGTCTTGTTAGTCTTTTTCTTTATGCTCATGAGTCACAGAATCTTATTCTTCTCTGTTGCTCTGTGATTTATAAAATCGTGTTGCAGTTGGCTTGGGTAGAATTTACTTAAGCATAGTTGAGCCTTTAGATTTTGTTTCTGGCAGGGACAAAAGCATCATTAATTATGAATATGAATTCCTTTTGCAAAGTGACAAGATTGGACCTTTCCTCCTGCCAGCATCCCAGCTGTCTCATTCTGATGCTCAACAAAGACTTTTTAGAGGTTGTTTTTAATCGCTATGGTGTCAGATACTAAAAAAAAAAAAAAAATTAGAAACTAAGAAGAATGCAAAATAGCTTACAGTTCTTTTGTCTAGAAAGAAAATAATGAAAGGTTTTTGTTATACTGTGGCCATTTCTACTCTTGTGAGGCATTTGTGGTCTCAAAGTTTTGGCCGTGGCTGTAAACCAAAGGATTGTTTCTTCTCTCGAAAGTGTTCTGATTGACAGATACAAAATTCCATTTGTTCAGATGATCAGGACCTGAGAATCATTAAGTCTTAAGGTCCCCTTTTTGCCCTCCTAGGAACTGATGCTTACTCTTGGTTTGGTGATGGAGGTGGAAGTGGTGTCAATAGCTGCCTAGCTCTGAGCTCTTGTTGTGAGCTGTCACTGATTCATGACTGCCTCACTACATCCACAGGGTAATTTCTGTTACTACCACTGGAGGAGGTGAACTGGGATCCCTTCCAGAGCCTTGAGGCTTTTAGCCACCATATTCTGTTGCCTCGGTCCAGGGTGTGTGCGCTCAGTCATCGGTTGACCATCTCAGTGAGGTCCTTTCTGATGTTCTCACTTGCCCTGTTTCCTGTGGTATTTGCTGCCGCAGAAGTTGACCCAGATATGGCGGTTGGTTCCTTTGAGTTGGAACCCTGGGAAGAGGTTGTCCTGCCTCTGGCCTCTGGCTGGGGTTTTCTAGTCTGGAGATGGACCTGAGTTGTTGCATTCCTTTCCAGGCTGTCACAGAAGAGCCAGCTCTCTCTTGAGAATTCCTTACTAAGTTTAGAGCCCAAGGCCCTGGGGTGGTGTGTGTGTGTGTGTGTGTGTGTGTGTGTGTGTGTGTGTGTGTGTGTGTGTGTGTGTGTGCTGGTATTTAATAATGTGTCACAGGCTATTGAAAGACTGTTTCTGCTCACAGTTCCTTGAGTGAGGATGTTTAGTGTCATTATTTCCAATCCGTTTTTTAATTTAATTCAATTTGTGAATTTTGGACCACTTCCTTTGTAACCAAAGGCTTTTGGGTATAAGAAATGATCTTTTTGCTTACTTTAAAGGTAAGTGCTGTAATGTTAAACATGAACACATCGGGCCGAGATGACCATTTGTCAGTGTTAAAAAAGCAAGTCAAAACATTTATCCATATTTCAAAGCCCATCCATTTTTCTTTTCTTCAAGAATATGGTTAGGGATGTGATTTGGCTTCACAAACCCTCTTGTTTTCTTCGATTGTGTTTAGTATCAATTCGCCTGGAAATGCTATTTCCCATTATTGTATCTAGTCACGCGCTCTGTGATGTGCACGCGGGCCATAAGGAGAATGTCTGCACTGTCATTGCCCCTCCCCACTCTGTTCTCTCTCTTTGAAGTAGGAACTGCTGTTGAAGTTGGCTGCCCTGAGCTGGCCTTGCAGTTAGCCACCGGCCCAGGCAGCTAGCCTTCAACGTTTTGCACTGGCCTGCCCCTTCCTGACTCCAGGCTTCCTTCTGCCTCAGAGGGACCAGGCTGCTTAGTCTCCTGTCTGCCGCTTTCTTACCCTTCAGGAACTGAAGCTATGGCCAGAGCCTTCCTGTTCTCTAAGCCCCCAAACCAAACACTTATTCTCCTGGAATGGGGCCTCTCTCTCCTGTCTCTGTGCCTCTCGTCATCCCTTCAGCCTTGCATACTGAGGGAGTATTTGTCCTGAGTGAAGAGGCAGCGATGAAGTGTAGCCATGTTCATTCTGGATTCCAGCTGCTTTCCCACTGATGGCTGTGTCACCCCTGGGGAGCCGCCAGTCAGCAAATAGGGCTGAATCCAGCATGAGGGAAGCTGCTGGAGATGGTGGTGGGCACACATATTGATAAACAGCTTCCCCACCCTGCTCTCACTCCACATAAAAATGACCACAAAAATCACTTCAGCATGAAACGTAAAAGAGGGTAAATTATTCTGGTGCGAATGCTGCCCTGTTGTTAGAGTTAAGAAATTGCTTAGCATGCTGGTTAAGAACCTTCGATTTGGATTGATTCCCAGCCTTCGCTTTTTTTTTTTTTTGGCAGTGTGACCTTTGGCAAGTTGCTTTAACCTCTGTGTCCCTCTGTTTTCTCATCTGTAAATTGGACGTGATAATAGCACCTGTGTAGGAATGTGGGGAAGAGTCTTGGAGAATGTGTGTGAAGGGCCTAGTTCAGTGCCTGGTCCATAGCAGCCTGCAAATGTTAGCTATTATTTTGAATAAGTTAAGTGACTACTTACCATTATGTACGGTACTATGTGCTTGGTATGGATTATATTAATTAATCTTTATAGAAAGTAGTTCTGAGAGAAGTGGTGTTGATTTAAACTAAACAGTGGTCAGGTGGCCTCTATCATTGAAACAATGAAATATATTTAGGATGGGTACATTTTCATTGTGGGCATTTTAAGAACTAACCACACAAACAACAACAGCTGGGTATGGCGTCAAAGCAGGTGCTTGAAATAGCTCTTCCGACATAATATTAGCTCCTCCAACATACACCACATGCGGGAGTCCTGGGGTTGGCCTTTCTGTCTGCTGAGAGATGGTTGGTGATGCTGAGTACAAGATTAATTACTTGAGTTTACCATTTGCTTTTTTTTTTTTTGTTAAGAGTGCCCCATCGTCGCTGTGTTGTTTTGGATTCCATAGACACATCTGTGTAGGTTTCAAAGTCCAGCTTTTCACGTGGGAGGAAGCTGAGCACAGTAATCCTCCTTTTTGTTGCTAATGCTGAATGAACACTGGATTCTCCTTCATGCAGGGGAAGCCTTTCTCCTCTGTGCTCTTGCTACTTAATCCCCAGGTGGCCTTGAATAGATTATTAACTTGCTAAATGTGATTAAGGAGCTCCTTTTCTGTGGTCTGAAGAAACCACCACTCTGGCCATGAGAGTCTTTGAGGCCTGGTTTGCCTTCCTCCCCTAGGAATGAAGACTGGGGTTAAGAGTAAATGTAGAGTAACGATTGCCTACGGGCAGCATGAGGGAGTATGTGAGCTCTTAGCCCCCTCACCTGTCATCCTAGGGGGGCGTGTCCTTCATTCACACTGTAGAAACACTGTGCCTGGCACCAGTGAATGTTCTCCAACACATGGAATGGGTTGTTGTGTTTCTCCATTAAGAATACGTTGGTGTTGAGGCTGGTCCCGTGGCCGAGTGGTTAAGTTCGCACGCTCTGCTTCCGCTGCCCAGGGTTTCACCAGTTTGAATCCTGGGCGCAGACATGGCGCTACTCATCAGGCCATGCTAAGGTGGCCTCCCACATGCCACAACTGGAAGGACCCACAACTAAAAATACACAATTATGTACCGGGGGGCTTTGGGAGAAAAAGGAAGAATAGAAAACTTAAAGAACATATTGGTGGTCAGGTCCTGGGTGTTCTTTCAAAGAGATAAATATAATAGAAGTATTGTAATAATATACTATTAATGTAATAAATACTATTACGACAATAGAAGAGTTATATTGGATTCTGGAAGCTAAGTGTTCTCATTGTGGCATATAAATAACCTTTGTTTTTTGTTTTTTTTTTAATCCTCCTCCCCATGTTCACCTTGAAGTAATGCCCCCTCCCAACGTGCTCTCCCTGTGGCTCAGCTGCCAGAGGCTTCCTCCTTAACTACTTTTAGCTGAGAATGGAGGTAGCAGCTGGCTGGCAGTGGCCACAGAGGTTTGATGTCTGGAGGAATGAGGGTCTTCCTCGGGTGACTCTCCCCAGCCCTGTCTGGTGCTCGCTCTCAAAGCCCGGTTCCCGAGGCAGCGATTGAGTCGTTCTGCTTGGAAGAAGCCCTGTGTTCCAGATGTGGTGGTCTGGTCCAGTGGCAAAGAGGTTGCCATTTAAATATCTCTTCCTAGGGGACCATTCTGTCTTTTGCATTTGATGTACTGAAAACTAAAACTCCCATATGACTCTCCGTTTTCCCTGCGTGTTTCCCGGGATTTAATACATAAATAACAGGAGAACTCGACTTAACTGTTTTGCTAACCCTAGATACTAAAAAAGAAAAGTTCTAAAGAGGATAAGGAAGACTAAGTTTAAAGAATGTCTTGGCAATGGTTAGAGGAGATTTTAATTAAATCCCAAACTAGTGGGTACATGAGATTAATTCCCTCTTTGAGGGTGACGGTTGGGTTTAGTCCTAGTTAAATCCTGTACAAAGTGTTGTATGAATTTTCTCTCCTTGAGGAGGTAGGCAGCTTTTCAAGCTCCTTCTGCAGACCTTGCTGCAAACGTGCAGGAAATTTTGAGATTTGCAAAATCGATAAATCTTCTATTGGCATTCTCTGAATTTTACTTTGAGCCTGGATATGGAGGAGTTATGAGTTGACTGAAATTGTGGGTTTCTACACTGCATTCAGGTTTTCCATTGTGAACAAATGGCAGTTGGTTCCTTGGTTCTGAGCATGTTCCATCGTTGGAGGAGCAGGCCAGCTTCTGGAAAGGCTTCTCAAGCATATCAGGCAAGGATTTTGGTCCAGTAGGGCTAGCTGGACAGAATGGGAGAGAATGCATGTACCTGTCACTCAAAGGAGAAAGTGACCATTTCTATGTAAGTTGAAGTATGCTTGAATCTTCATTAGTGGGTAAGGGATGAACCTAATCTTTCAAAGCATGGGGACACGTGCACATAGGACAAGCTCACATTCATCTTACAGAGACTGACTCCAAAAGCCAGTAGATCATTCGTCACGTAGAATGTATTGTCATACTGATTAACCTTCTCACTGTAGCAAAAGCAGAGTTGGAGAGATGGAGGGAGAGAGAGAACACACAACCCATGCAATTAGGCTTTAGAAGTGAAGAATTTGAGGGGTCAGCTGGGTGGCGCAGTGGTTAAGTTTGCACGTTCAGCTTTGGCGACCTGGGGTGTGGACCTACGCACCGCTTGTCAAGCCATGCTGTGGCAGGTGTCCCACCTATAAAGCAGAGGAAGATGGGCACGGATGTTGGCTCAGGGCCAGTCTTCCTCGGCTTAAAGAGGAGGATTGGCGGCAGATGATAGCTCAGGGCTAATCTTCCTCAAAAAAAGAAAAAAAATAGAAGTGAAGAATTTGAATCTATTTAATCTGGCCCCTGGACAAGTTTTATTTAGCATGTGTAGTGGCTAGGTGGGGTTTGGATATGGCTTCTGAGAGACTGGGCGGCTCATGTAAATGAATGAAGTGAGTCAGGCAGCCAGTGGAAAACCTTGTGTCCTGTCGATAGCAGGTGAATGACACTCTGACCAGTGTTATCTTGTTGGAATGCTGACCTAGATTCTTGAATCCTTAGGAACAGCTCCAATAGAACACTCCATAATGATGGAAATGTTCCATATCTGCGTCATTGAGTAAGGCAGCCATATGTGGCTATTGAGCACTTGAAATGTGGCTAGTATGACTGAGGAACCAAATTTCTAGTTTTATTTCAATTGAGTTAATTTAAATAGTCGCATGTGGCTCATGGCTGCCATGTTGAACAGCACAGTTGTAGACGCAGCCAGAATCTTGGCATTATGTGAAACCTTTGGATTTTTAAAGAATTTGCTGGTTAAGTTTGGCTCATGGACTGTCACTTTATAAACTCTACCCCAGACAAAGATTCTGAGGAGCCTTTAAAAGGTCATGATACTTGGGCCTCGCTCCCAGATGGTCTGATTTAACTTATCTGAAGTGGGGCTTGGGCGTCAGTATTTTCTGAAGCTCTCAGGTTGATTCTAAGGGTAGCTAGGTCAGGGCCCGCTGTTTAGACCCTGAACATGGGAGGGTGACAGCTCAAGATCCTTGTGGATTTTCAAATGCCAAAAAGCCACTCCAGTGTGCTGTTGCTTTTAGATTTTACACGTTTTCAATGAGGATGGTTGTGCCTACCTCTCAGAGTAGTTGTGAGGATTAAATGAAACCTTTTGTTAATTGAAAAAAACCAACCTGAGTTGAGATGCAGATGCTGGGCCTGGCTTACTCATTAGCTAAAGGACTTGCCTTCACAAACCAACCTTGCCTCTGGAGGGGAGGAAAACTCCTTTTTCCTACCACCCTCCTACGTTGTCTGGCTAGGGCCCTGTCAATTGGACTGACAACAGACAGGTTAACGAGAGAAAAGCATACAAATTTAAATAATGTGAGTTTCACATGACACGGGAGCCTTCATAAGGAAATGAGGACTCTGAGAAACGGTTAAGCCTGAGCATTTTCATATGAGGTTTGGTGAAGAGTGGAAAGTCGTGGAAAAGCGCGATAGGACGGAAGGGTGGGAGCTGAGCATAGTCAATGGGGGATGTAGCAAGGCCTGACCTCTCGGATTCCTCTCGGAGTCCCTCCGTCCTTGGGGATAAGGATGCGCCCTTCCTCCTGGTATCGGGAGGGCACCTCTCCCATGAGGGTCTAGGGACCCGCTTCAGGGAGAAGGGGAGCTCGGAGACTCGGTCCCGCACCAGCTGTTTCTCAGCTTCCTTCAGCTTAAACTATTTCTCATGTCAGAGTGTCATATTTTGGTGCAGCATATCCTAACCCTTTTTTACCACATAGGCAATTCAAACCTTGCCTTGGTAAAGCCATAAGTTAGCACTTGCCATGGACTATAGACTTTCTTAGAATAGTCTCAATCAGGTATATTTAAATCTTCAAAAACCAAGGGTCTCCTGAAGTCACGCTCTAGAGCAGAACAGGCAGATGCATGACAGACATTGTGTATTGATCTGGGTCTGGAAGATTCCAAAGCCGATATTATTCCCCGATTTACAGGTTGAAGTGGAATTAAAAGTAGAGAAAGCGAAGGAAGATAGGCCTTTGATAGTTTGAGTGTTTTAGGTATGTGTTTTTAATGACAAAACCCAACAAGTTTCCATTTGTCTCTAAGTTTCATGATGGCGAAGACTGGGTCTGCTTTGTTTGTTGTTTTCCTGGGGCCCCGTACATTGCAGGGGCTCCTTAAATATTAGTGTCTACCAGGCCCTGTACTAAGGTGTTGGAATTATTTGAGGAAGATATTTTTATGTCTGTTCTTAGAGGATTTTGGAGAGGTTCATTGGTTTTCCCAGGATTGCAGAACTAAGGGGCTGAATCAGTATTTTAAATCTGGAATTCTTCCTACGATGCTATCCAACTTCGTTGCCATAAATATGTATACTAACCCCCTAGTTGAAATCATCACTAAAATGCATGCAGTGGATCAAAGGGGGATCACCTGGGATTGTGGTTTGGGAGGGATCAGCCCCAATCTGTCTTTCACCTCCATACTGACGATATGCCACTGAAAGCTCTTGGGGATCAAAGACCTTTAGGAGAAAAGATATATTTTGATATGCTCTATGTCTAGCGGGGTGCCCAGTGCTGACCGATGAGGCATCTAGTGAGTACCTACTGATCTGATTCAGAAAATATAAATAGCTATTCTTATAATTTCTCATTTGAAGAAAACGGAATGGAACTTTTAATTTTTAGAGGTAAGCAGGCACGTTTTAAAATTTGCAGTCCTCTGCCAAGAAGTGATTAAAGGAGTTTTCAAACTTTCTTGGGATTCATGTCACAGACGTAAGTGCTTTCTTTCTGCAGTACACCGTTGTAATGCTGCCCTTGCCTGGATTGCATCTGGTTTATGCAAACCTCTAAACCTCCCTCCCCCTTTAAAAAAAAAAAAAAAAAAAAAAAAAGGGAAAGAAAAAAACCCACATACACTGCATCCCCAAAAAGTTAGCATCGATAATTTAAAGCAGGGTTGGCCGACTGTAGCCTGTGCGCCTTATCCAGCCTGCTGCTGGCCCGTGAGCGAAGAATAGTTTTTTAAATAGTTGAAAAAAGTGAAGGGTGATGTTTCGTGACATGTAAAAGTTAACATGAAATTCAAACTTGAGTCCGTCCATCAAGTTTTATTGGAACACAGCCAGCCCTTAGCATTGTCAAAGTTTGGTCTGTGGCTAGTTTTGTGCTGCACTGGCAGGGTCGAGTGGTTGTAACAGGGACGGAATGGCCCGCAAGGCCTAGAATATTTACTAAATGACCCTTTAAAGAAAAAGTTTGCCAGCTGACTCCTGATTGAAGCAAATTATCTTGGGAGGAGGGAGTGGGGATGGAAGTAGAGGGAGAAAATATGCTTTTCCCCGCCTTTCGTGGTAAAATTTAAGCGTTTAAAATGAATCTGTGTTCTAAAAAGGGTTTTCTCCACCTCCTGATTTGTATATCCCTGCATTGAGAGTCTTGACTGGGGAAGACAAAAGAAAAGAAGGAACAGTTGGTGCTAATGGAGACAGCCAGCGAGGAGGAAGGCTTCGCTACTATTCAGACAGAGAATTCTAATGGTTCTCACTCCCTTCCCTTCTGTGTTCCACCCTGAATACCTTTAAAATGTTGAATAGTCACTTTTTTTCTTTCCATCACATTGGGAACACAGTATGAGAATGTTCATCTGACTGACTTTATTATGTGTACAATGAAGAATACTTGGCATGACACAGTGAGTGGTGCCAAGTTCTTTTAATCAGCGTGTGCTGTGTGCCCGTGGTTGGCTGATTCACAGGGACTGCACTGGCGTCCCTCTTTCCTAAGGTGAGATTGCATTTTGCCCTTTCAAGGAGCCTATTGTGATTGGGTTCACTTTATCCTGCATCCAAAGCTCAAAACCTTAGATTAAAAAAGAATTCAAGGGCACTGAGACTTTTTCTTGACAACTTAAGACTGTTAACACCTACAGGGAGTTGTGTCTCTTTGTTCTGTTGAGGAGTGGTCTTGGAAGCCAAACAATGACAACTTTAACGATGACAATATTAGCTTTTCCCTTGCTGAAGTTTAGATGTGAGCGTATGGTTCTTCCATTCGGCCAGACCTGTGCAAGTGTGGTGAAGCCCTGGGAGGTTGCCTCACGTCCATGGTTGCCTGCCTTGCTTGAGGTTCTGAGCTCAGAGTTTCCGGACAGTAGTAATGTGTCAACTTGGTGAAGATGGTTCTGTCCAGTGGAAGGTCGGATGTTCTGAAGTCACTGAATTTGATGACGAAGGACTGAACCAGAGATGAGAAGCTTTCCTTTGCTCTCCTGTGTCTCATTTCTTTCTCCACATTCCTCCAGTATCTTTACTTTTTAAAGAATTTAATCTTTATTAAAGCCTTCACATTTCCATGCATGTTAGGAATGTCCAATTTTGTGAAAGTCCTGTCACATAGTCTCAGTTATGATTAATTAAAAAAAATCATTAATAAACACCTTTTCATTCTGTTCTTCACAGAGTCTTCATGTGACTTGGCCTTGGAAGTTCTTTACCATTTTTTCTTGATTAAAAAAAAAAAAGGCAGGGATTTGAATGTGTTAAATTAATGAAGAAAGCACACCCCAAATATCATTCCTATGACCAGGCTCTACCTCACGTACTTGTTAGAATCAAATGTAAAAGTCCTTTGAGTGATATAACCTGCTACACGACTGTTCATAGCATTCCCAATAGCCGAAAGGTGGAAACAGCCCAGCTTGTTTATCCAGGAGATCAGTGGATAAACAAACTGTGGTATATACACACGAGGTGAAGATCATTCAACCATAAAAAGGAATGAAGTACTGTTGTATGCTACAACTGGGGTGAACCTTAAACATTATGTTACATGCAAGTCAGACAGGAAAGGTCTTATATTGTATGAATTCATTTACGTGAAACATTCAGAACAGGCAAATCCACAGAGACAAAAAGCAGATTTGGAGTTGCTAGGGGGCTAGTAGGAGTGGAGAAGGGGAACTGACTGCTTAATGGGCATAGGAGTTTATTTTGGGGTGATAAGAATATTTTGGGTCTAGATACAGGTGGTCATTGCACAGGATCATGAACGTACTAAATGCCACTGAATTGTTCATTTTTAAAAGGATAGTTTTATGTAATGTCAGTTTCACTTCAATTAAAAAGATATACACACACCTGGCATAATGCCACCATATATGGTACGCCTGCCAAATTGCCAGGAGTCGTCAGTCCTTGTTGTGCTTGGTCTCCAACCTGTAACAGAGAGAGACCTAAACATACCTTTACACCTGGGGAGCCTGAGGCTCAGGGGAGATGGAACTTGCTCAAGGTCAAGTCATTAGGAAGTGGCAGCTGTGGGATGGGCTCCTGGGTTTTCCCGTACATCTTCATTGTTTCCGTATGATCTTTGCTGGGAGAGTGACAGGAGAAGTTGACAAATTGGATAGGCTAGTGAAGGAGCAGTATTCCTCTAGAAACTTCAAGTCTGCCCCTCTCAGTGAAGACAGAGTTTCTTGACAGTACCTGCCATGGAGCAGAAGGGTTAGTCTCCGCTCTGATTCTTACTAGCTGTGTATTTTTGGCCTCGTTATTTCTCTCCCTCTTTGAGCTGGTTTTCGGTCTTTTAAAATAGAAATAATAAGAACTTTAAGAGGATCGTTAGGAGTTCTTAATAATATGTGCAGTGCCCGGGAGAGGTTTAATAGATGTAATTTATTGTATGCCTGCCCCTTGTACAGTCTGGTTCATTAGGTTTCTTGGAAAGTTCAAGGAAAGGCCTGTGCCCTCAGAGGTCTATTTGTGTAATGAGATGTCGTGTGGGAGCCCAGTCTACCTTAAGCTGTGTTCCAGCTTGAATGGTTGGCATTTCCCCTTCTTGTGCCTCTGACGAGGATGAGCTTCCTGTGTCTGGAGTGGCTGGGCTTGCTCTCCCTGTTGGGTGGCCGACAAACTGAAAGGCTTAACTTAACCGAAAGTGCTTTACCAGCACTTCCACCTCGTGCCATTTTTCAGGTGGATCTGGCGTTTGGTTCCATGAAACATGAAAATGTTTGTGAAATGCTCTCAGGCTTTTAAAAAACACAAACAAACAAGAAACAGTGCTTTCAGCTGCTCGACATGTCACAGTTCCAGCTTCATAATGCCCTAACTGGAGGCGGGAGAAATACGCTGCTTTGGCTCTGGGTCTCCTTATCTTCCTGTAGTAACATAAATTGATGCAGCCTATCTGTGCTGCTTCAGAACAAACAAGAATGAAGTCATCAAGCTTAAAATAGCACAGGGTGGAATGGCTGAGAGCAACCCTTTTCTCTCGTCTCCCTTGGGGACTTGCACACAGGATTCCGGCATCTCAGCCTTGCGTTGGGTTCACTTGGCATGCCCGCATCTGGGTCACGCATGTGCCGTGACCACCTCTACTTCATGTGTAGTCCTCTTGGGAGTGATGTTCTTCGAGAGGAATATACACTGTGAGAACGTGTGTGGTCTCCTCTTTGGCTCAGTGTTCCGTTTTCTGTGGCTTTCCCTCCGTCTTCCCTCCTGTGTCGTCATTATGCGTTTCGGTACCACTTTAACACACGGCTCGCCTTAGTAACACACACCAGTCCAGGGTAGAACGTATGAGTACCTTTGTTTTCTAGCATGGGGAGACGTTGAAGGAAACCCTGACTTGTGATTTAATTCAAGAGGAAAGGAAGTAAAAGTCAGCTTGATTCTCTTTCCTGGACAGTAAACGAAAGCCACGTTTCTCTATGATCCTCTTCTTCCTTCTCCGTGGTTTTAAGTGGATGAAGATAATATTAATGGCTTAATACTATTTTGTGCCCCATAGAGTCTGGGTGCGTCTTATTTCACTCCACACATTCTGAAAAAAAAGTACATCCTTAATTATTATTCCTTGAGATAATTATGAAGCATATTCCACTTGACTTCCCTAAGATATAGTATGGGTGTGGCTGCCTGATTTCCTTAAAACTTCTGCAGGATAGTGCTTACTATATGTAGAGACATGTACCCTTAGTGTGTGTTGCACCGGTTAGGAATTTTCCTGTAATGTCACTAAATATAGCAAAAATTGAGCTTTTCTTTATCTTATTGTTGACCTATACAAATAGTATTGATCATGATTTGTTATCAATGGAGGACCACAATCGCTTCTTCTTAAATTACGTTTACAAAGGAAACGGCTGTTGATCATAGCAGGTGTTTCTTGGGGCAGGATGCTGTGTTCTTAATTAAGGTGGTGGGTATATAGGTGATGTCTGGTGTTGGTCCTCTAAGAGCTGCGATCTAGGTGAAGTCAGGTGTCCGCAGCTGCAAAATCTCAAACTTGTTCCTGGGGCGTCATGAATTAATTTGCTGCTGCCATGAATTCTTCTCTGAGGTTTGAGCCACCCAGTGGGAAGGGGGATGGCTCAGAATACTCTGTCTCCACTTTGATCATCTTCTGAAAAGCTGTCTTTCCTTTGTGGAAACTCTGGGTATCCCTGTAACTTGTGCTGTGGAGTTTTAGAAGAGAAGTCAGCCAGCGAGGGCAAGAAGAGTGAAGGAAGACTTTGTGAAGGAAATGTGACTTTTCTGGTCCTGGGGGACTGAGAGAGTTTGGGTAGAAAGAGGGAGGATACCTTTGCAAGAAGAATACCAACATCTGAAGAGTAGTGTCCAGCTTGGCACTGATGAGGGACACGTGGAGCCTCATCTCCGGAGGGGAACATGAGTGGGTTAGAAGCCACAAGAGAAAAGAGGTTGGTGCCGGTCAGAGGTAAGGTGTGGATTTGATTCTGGAGGGGGGCTCCGTGGAGGGTTTTTGAGTTCAGAAGTGCTGTGGGGAGAGAAGTGTCTAAAGAGGACTAGGCTGACATGATGGACCTGGAAGGGAGACCAGTTTAGAAGGACGGTGGTTAGAGCAATCTAGAAGTGGTGAGTTGATCAGCAGTAGGGATGCAAGGCACTTCAGAATACAAACAAACAAAAACACTGAAAAAGGCAAGTGTCCAAGAAGGTCTCATCGGAACTGATCACAATGGAAAATTAAGGATGCCTGTGTCTCGTATTTAATTTGGCACCTGTGTGTTTTCTATTGGCGACCAGGCCTTTTGGTACTCCTGGGTCCATATCCCAAGCCGTGTTAAAGAGATGGTTGAAGCCATCAGAGGGAGAAGACCCTAAAGTCACCTCTTTTCTCTGGACTTTTCTTTAATCACTTTAGAGAAGGCATGGTTTGGTTTCTTAGTCATTAAGAGCCAAGAGTTCTTTTACTGCTTGCCCCTAACCTCTGGTGCTCCCTGCTCTGATGTAGCCATCCACATGAGAGGATGTGGTGAGCGCTCTTGGTAGATCCCAGGGTGCTCTACAAATGGTGTTTACCGTAAGCCCACTTCCTTATTTTATTCTCTCAAACCATCAATTCTAAGTGTATTATGTTTGCTGAGCTCATCCTACACTTGTATTTAAAGTAATGGCTCCTTGTTGATTTCTGAGACTCCTTTGCAGGTGGAATGCAATCAAAAGTTCCTAACCACGGCCGGCAAGACTCCATGGGGTGCCCCCGCCTGATCTTGAACCCCCTCCACTCCAGCTTGTCCCCTAGTTTGTTGTGCTCAGTCGTACTGGCCAAAGTCCTTTCCATCCTGGGATCACTGTGCTTGCAGGTCCCTCTCCCTGGAATGTTCTTTCCCAGCTTTTGTATAGTTTCAGCTCAAACGTAACCTCAGAAAGGCCTTCTCTGACCACCCACCTGCCCCAGGTAAATACCCCATCCTCCTTCCTCTGCATCCCTCATGCACTCTCTCTTCCACTGCCCTGTTTTACGGCCCTTGGAATTATGTGAAATTCTTATTTGTTGCATGACTTCTTTTATCTGTTTCCTTTGCACGAGCACAAGCTCCATAAGGGCAGAGCTCTAGGCATCTCTATATCCACAGTACCTGGAACTCAGTCAAGATTTGTTGAATGAATGAATGAATAGGAATTTTAAATAAATGAATTTAAAAATAGCCTGTGCTCGCAGACATGTCCTTCTGTGGAGATGATACTTGGATACTATTAGCAGTGCAGGAGCAGGATGCGCAGACCATCTGCCTTTATGTAATGTAGGGAGAGTCTACTGTTTTAACTATCCATTTTCCCTTACAGGTACTAACCCAAGGAGAGCAAATATTAACTTTGCTTAGTCAAGTGGAACCAGCAGACTTTAGCCCATGAACTGTAAAGGTCATCACTTTGCCTTGTATCCCTGAGTACGTGTAGACAGAGACGCTGAATGTTGGTAAAAACCAACCCGTAATACGTGGCTCCTTGTCTTTGACTCATTTCTCACTGGGACCATTTGTAGTACTGCAGCATCGTATATGACAAACAAAAAATAAAACTGCCTTGAATGTTCCCTAGCCAGCTCTTCCCCCGCCCCAGTCCAAGAAATCTGGGCTTTATCTAAAGAACCTGTTTTTCCATTTAGGATGTCTGTCATTAAAAGCGTATATTTCAAGTTTGGAGCAAGCTGTATTACAGAAGCCAGGCTGTGTGGTCATCTCGGCTTGTGCAAACATCAGGAGCCAAACATGTTTATTCACCCCTTGGTTAGCATCATTTGTCACAATATCTCAGTGTAGTAAGATGGTGACACCCACACAGTTTCTCAGGCTGTGCTTTCTACTAATTGTTTGTTTAATTAGAAAATGAGTGAGTATTTATAGAGAAAATAGAATCTAAGACTGTAGGGATGAAATCTTCTCTAATTGTACCATGTTATCACAATCTCCTAAGGATTGCACTTTTGGAGTGCGTAGGTGGTGGGAGGTCTTATTTTGCTGCTGGTGTTTACTGAGAGATTCATTTTTTTGCTCAGCATTTCAAGCGGAGCAAAGTGAAATCCACTGGCAGTAAACCCACTTTGACACAAGGGTTTAAAGGCCAGATACAGTCAAAATGTCTCTCTAAAACATGAAACTCAGCAGTTTCAATTGGGAACCTGATACATGCAAGATGTCATTGATGGCACATAGTTTTATGAGAAAGGGGCCCATGTGGACCAAAAGGGGTTTCTTTTGTGTCACAGGAACAAAGTCACACCTTGATAATCTTTGTAAAATTTGCTAGATAAAAGCTTGTGTCCAATGAGATCCTGAGGATATAGCTAAGAATGGAGTTCGGATTCTGGGTATAGGACTTATGTTCAAAATGGTCTTTTTTTTGACTGGTTGACCAAATACACTGAGATCTTGATTTCAACTTAACTGCTTTAGTCATCTTTACATTTTTTTATTTTTCTGGTCACATTCAGAGGTATGGATTTTTCTTTTTTTCTTTTCCTCATAACCGAATCTGGCATGCTGTTGAAAAGAGTCAGGATAATACATTAAGTTCACCTGGTAGGTCTGTTGGCCATCTGGAAACAATGGCTGATGGGAGGTTTTTAGCTGGCTGCAGTCACATGGAATGAGGATTCCGTGTACCGACCCACTAGGGGTAGGAAAGAGAAAGTTGCGGGGGGGTGGGGGGGGTGTTAAGAATGGAGAAGAGATGGGATGAATTCCTTCTGTAGTTGTGAACTGAGGTGTGGCAACCCAGCTTTTTGTCTTTTGGATCAAGCAGGTCTGGTGACACCTCCTGCCTACAGCGTCCTTCTCCGTGAAGACTTTCGTAGGTTTAGGACCAGAATAAAACATGCCTGACAAGATGTGGCATGTGGAACTGATTGTGCCTGTAAGAAAACAACAACGGAGAGAGTAGAAATACCACCCTCCTCCTGCCCACTCACAGCTTTTTGGGAACACGTGGCAGATCTCCCTGCGCTGCCTTGGATGCTGTCCCGTCCTGCATCCATCTTGGTTTTAGAGTCTTAGTTCTGCAGTTTAGCCAAACCTTGTACCAATTATGGAGCCTTTTAAAGCCTCAATTTCCTCGCTCGTCTGAAACAATACCTACCTTGCAGGGTAATTATTATTTTTTATTGTGGTAAAATATACGTGGCCTAAAATTTCCCATTTTTAAGTGTACGGTTGAGTGGCATTAAGTACGTTCACATTTTGTGCAACCATCACCACCGTACATCTCCAGAACTTTTCATCTTCCCATTAAACAGTAACTCTCCATTCCCCCCAAGAGAACTGAGGAGTGAACCCAGGATTTTAGGCTCCGTGTGTCTAGTGTTCTATCGCATCACAACTCAAAAGGATTTGGTGTCTTAAATGTTTGAGACATCTCCTAAGAATCTGTTATATTCGTTGGTACTATGTACAAAAATGTGTCTTTTGGATGAACTCAGACCGTATTCCTGATCTATCACTGAGGGTGAATTAAGAGTCTGAACCAAGGAGGCTTGCTGTTGCGTTCTGCTGAATTTCTCGCCGATGATGACTAAGCTCCAGATCTCCAGGGAGAGCTCCCTATGGATGTCCTGCCCATACCTCAGACTCGCAATTTAAAATCAAATTCTAAGAGAGGAGGAAATGGAGGCATTCCTCTCCCCTCCCCCTGAATCCCAGCCTGCTCCCCAGTTGGTTGGTCTTTCCTTTTTATAGAGCTCGCAAGGCTAGACTCCTGTCTGGGGCTCATTTGAACTTTTCCTTGCTTCTTAAATGGGAACCTTGATTTCTGTGCTTATGCCCACCGTCTTTTGCCTCTCTCCCTCCTGCACCCCACCAGCGGCCTCCCAACTCGTCTTCCCCTTCCTCCTCTCCAGGTCGGCCTTGGTGCTGCCGATGGGTTTTCTTTTCTGCAGTTCGAATCTGATCCCCCCACTTCCCTGTTGGAAAACCCTCATGACTCCCCATTGCTATGTAATCGAGGTCGACTGGCATTCTAACCTTCTGCCAGCTGGGCTCCTTCTGAAATGTATGACCTTCCCCTTTGTTCTCCTCTGCTCTCCCTACCTCCTAACCAGACACACTGTCACAGGGGCCCTTCATCTCCCCTTCGAGGGAGTAATGAAAGCTATGGACCTCCTCCTGGAAAGGTGTGTATCCACCCAACTTTCCATTCAATTTCGGGGGTCCTTGGATCTGGTTATGAACTCTGCCTGATGCCTGTGCTAGACCATTCCTGGGAAGACCGTGTCCTTCAAGCCTCTGCCTTTGCTCATGCCATTTCCTTATAGGCACATGTCTTTGTTCCTTGTGCTTCCATCAATGTTTTTCTTCAGTGCACCTTCCTGCCAGAATTAATTTTTCCTTCTGTTGTCCTTGTGCAGCACATTACTAGAACATCTATTTAGCATTTGTATTAGAGGTGATAGTTTGTGTGGCTGCCTTGCTCTTGTGTTCCAGAGCATAATACTTTGCTTGTGTTATACACACAGGCATGCATTCATTTATTCATTCATTCAACACATGTTTTTTGAGCTCTTGTGAGCTGGCCACAGTGCTGGGCCCCGGGGATATGTGACAGAATGTGATCCAGTGTCCAGCCCAGTGAAATCAATTTAATGGAGCAGGTATTCAGATGAACAGGTTGTTATAATGCAGTGGAATTATAATAATAGCTGTTGTTTATTGAGCATTTACTGTGTACCAGGTCCTAATGACACCTTGGATATGCCATCTCTGAATTCATACAACAGCTCTGTGCGGTAGGTACTAATATTTTATAGATGGACTAACAGGCACAGATAGGTGAAGTAACTTGCCCCAACTCGCGAGGCTCAGAAATGGTAAGAGTGGCACTTCAACTCAGCAGTCTGTCTTTAGGGCCAGAGTTTTTATTGCTAGGCTTTCTAAGATCAGCCCGGCCAAGCCAGGACCCTACAGGAAGCTGGGGCAAAGGAGAGGAGAGAGTAGCCAGGAAGAAATCACTGAAGGCTTCCTGGAGCAGGGTGCAGAATGGGGTCAGAGACAAAGTAATCAAAGGCCCAAGATGAGATTGAGCGACTGAATGAACTTCAGATGGAATTTTACGAACTGAGCTCTGTAGATATAGGAAAGGGGAGGAAGGCAGCATTCATTGAACTGATTAAGAGGAAAAATAGTATTAGCCAGTGAACAGATTGTTGACTTGAGCAACGGAACCTTTAAAGAATCCCAGAGAGAGAAATGTCTTAAGACACTGCAGGAGTAATTTCTGTTTTCAGTGTTGGAAGGCAGCACTGCCTCTGGGATATACACACATTCAAATAATTTAAGTGCTGAAAGGTGCCCAGCAGATTACCTCGTACAAACATTTGCATTAGGGCATGCTGTTTACCCTCATGCTCTGTGTTCATATCAGTAAGATGAGTGTAAAAATAGATACTTCCTCAAACCCAAGATGCTGTCAGTTAAGCTGCACCTTTATTTTTTGTGCTACTAAGAAAAAAACCCTGCTAGTTAAACATGCTTTCCAGAGATGTTACAATAGGGAGAGAAGAAGGATTAACCATAGGATTGCGTCTAGGGTTGATCCTAGAATGAATGCAATATGGTAGTTGACCTCGTAGGGTTGCTGTGGACCATGCTGCACACAGTGATTGCTCAGTCTCTGGGATGATGGTGGTGGTGGCAGCAGTGGTGTTTTTACAGAGAAGGGAATAGGCCTGGAGGCTGAAGTGACTAATGACTTGATATAAGCCAGAGCTATCAGGAAACTGCTTTCTCTGCAGGTTTTGCAGATTTCACACTGGCCGGGGCTCCTGACAAGCAAGAGCCCTCGCTGCCTCTGATTCCATGTCACTACAGGTTGTGAGCGTGTATCCTTTTAGGTATGACATAACCCAGTGGTCCTCCGCCTTTTCCAAACCCTAGGGGAGACAAAGGGCTCAATTTTGGAGCCCGGCCTCTAATCTTGTGTACCCCTGAGCTCCGATCTGCACACTCCCAACCATTAGAGAGACGTTTGGTAACCATAAATAGTTGGGTTCAGACTAGAATGCCTGGGTGCTACCAAATTAAAGGCCAGTGGAAGCTGCTGGGAGAGGCCGGCCTCTGGCGCTTGTGGTAAGGGAGCCTTTATCTGGAGACTGGCTGTGCAGGAAGGAGATGGCCACGCCTGCGTCTCAGGAGACTTTAATTAGGGCCATTGACTTGGTTACCCCGTGATGACAGGTTGAAATAAGGCCTACGGTTGTAAGTCATGAAACCACTCCTGGGAGAGGCCTAGCAAAACTGTGGGTGGCACCCTGAGGACTCAAGAGGGGGTGGCCCTGCAGGCACTGGCCTCTGCTCCCCAGCTCCCCACCTGCACTTCACCTGCCCATTGCACTCAGGTGTCTGTAGTTTCTCCCCACTGCCCCGGGCACTGGGTTATGTCTGGGCTTCGTTCCTGGTCTTTCCATCCCCGACCCCTCCTTGGTTTTGAGACTCCAGGTGGGCACCCCCCTGAGAAGGCCTCCTGTGACCCTCGCTTAGCCCCCCAAGCACCCGTGATGCCCTGGCTTGTCTCTTTCGTTGTGTTTTCTATCATCATTCTGTTCTCTGTCTTTGCCCTCCTTGAAGAATGAGACTGCATTTTATTTACCTTTGTCTATTGTACTTTGCACGTAGTAGGCCATTTATAAAAGGGCACTGGAATGGATGGAGGCAAAATAGATAAAGATGGTACCGTGAGGGTCCTTTGAGGAGGAGGAAGAGGAAGGCAGCTTGCGTTTGTAGATGAATAGTGGGTCATGTGGGCAGGGGAGCCAAGAAAGGGAAAAGAATTCACAAAATCCACTGCATTTAGGAGTGTGGGGAGCAGAGGAGGTGGGGACAGTTGTACTCTTGACCTTGACCGGGGCCTGGATCCGGCAGGTGGGTGATTCAAGGCTGACCTTGCACATGGGAGCCTGGGTTTCCTTCAGGCCTCCCTAGGGCCTGCCTTGCCCTCGGAGGCTTCAGGGAGGAGAGGGGGCTGTGGTGCAACCAGTGAGCACGGGAGGCTGAGGCTTTTCCTCCCCTCCAGGGCATGAGTGTCCTTGGCTTCAGTACAGCTCTTTGTGGAGGCCTCTGTGAGAGGCCCTCCAGCAAAGGGCACCTCAGGCTACAGGTTTTCTTAACAAACCTGTGTTGTTCACTTAGTGTGAAGTTTTAGCAAGCGGCTTAAGGAAAAACAGCACAATGTGCTAATCCCCACGGGGAAGTTTCTGGCTGTGCTGCAGGTGTCCCCTCTTTTCTGAAGAGGCATGCTTGCAGATCTTGGGGTTCAGGTCAGCATGGGCTGCCAGTTTCTGTGCTGGAGGCCGTCTTCTGAGACTAAGGCCCTGGGTGGGGGTGTGGGAGATGGAGCCCTCCTGTCATCATCTGGCTGAAGGAGAGCAACTGCCCCTTGGACCACATCTCTCAGTCACTTGGACCCTTAGGGAGTTGCTCTGATCTCTCCTTGCTTTATCTTACTGCAAAGTGCTGTCAGGTGTAGGAAAGCTGAATGCAAGGAGGGAAATATTGATGCTTACAAATGAAAGAGCATTGCCTGCTTTGCTTCCCTCCCCCCGCCCCCCGCAGGTGTTTATAAATATAACAAAAGCTTTATTTTACTCTCTGGAGCAAAGGTTCTCCACTATGTGTCAGAGTCACTTGGGTAGCTCTTTGAAAGTACACGTGCCAGCCCCCGTCTCCAGAGGTGATTCAGGAGGTCTGTGGCAGAGCTTGGCTCCTGAGTAGTTTGGAAAGGCTCCCCAGGGAATTGTGGTGGGTGTGCTACATTGAGAACCGCTGTGTTAGGTGGAAAAATCTTCTTGGTGGCAGAGACCAAGTCTTGTGTATCTTGGTGTCCCCTGCTGTACGTGGCATATATCCGTCATTCAGAAATACTTAGGCAGTGGGCCAGGCTTCAGGATATGTTGAGCATCACTGCTGTTGGTATACCTGGAGCCCCCGTGGAGGGTCCCTGTATTAGGACAGGCTTCGCTTCACAGTCATCACTGGATTCTGGTCTTCCCAAGTGCCGTTGGAGGGCTACCCAGTATCAACAGCATTGATGTTACCCCCTTTCCCACACTGAACCCGACTTACCAAGAACGGACCCCTGGAATATTGTCAGCATTAGCAAATGGGATAAACAGATCTAAGACTCCACCCACTGCTGCCTTTCCCATGGACTTTGAGACTAAATTGCAGAACGTGCAGACAAGACGGGGATGGGTCCTTTCCCTTTCTCTGTAATAGAACAAGAAACGGATGCTGGCCAACTCTCTCATTTTAAAGGCTTGCCACTTACATTCACTCCTCTTGTTTGTGGGTTAGTCCATCCCCTCAGCAAACATTTCTTGAGCACCTGCTACGTGCTAGACATAGAGGACACGAAAGTGAATGAACCGTAGTCCCAAACCTTAGGGATTGCGTAGTCTGAGAGGGGAGGCAGGTATACAAGCGGGTACATGCAGAAGTGTAGAACAGGTTCTGAATGTGTGTTATGCAAACCCATCAGGCCCAGCGCGAAAGCGGCTTCGGTGAATAGGGAAATCCTTTATGGGGCCATGCTGATTCCCGGGTTCCTCCTCAGTCCCATCTTTGAGGGCTGGCGTTTATAGGGAGAGGCTGGTCCGGGAAGCAATCATTGACATCTCTCACCTGTGTCTGCACCTGTGGCTTTGCTAGGGCCCCACTACCTGGCCATTTGGCCTGTCTGGTTTCACATGATGGTCCCATGTGCAGGATTCCTTCAGAATTCAGCTGAGACAGTCGCGACTTCTGTTTCTAAGAGTGAGTGCTTTCGTGGGAACTGTGGACGTGAAGCTTGCTATTTGTCTAGATACTATAAAAATCGGCTTGCAAAAATCCATCTGTTTACAGGGGGAAAAAAAACCCCCGGAAGGAAGTAAACTGGCACATAATTTTGGTGTTGTTCCTGGATGGTGGGTTTTATGGGTGATGTGTTCCCAGGCTTTTTGCTTTTCAGTATTACTTTTCATCTTGGAAAAAGCTCATCGACTTTGTTTTTTAAAACATAAATGTGTTAGTGAGTTCTTCTTACTGAAACTCTTTCGTCAAAGGATGAAGGTTCTGAGAGAGAAACCTTCTAATGACCAAGCATCCTTCCGCCCCCTGGCATCTTGCTGCGTGGCTGGCTCTGGTTTTTACTGTTCACTGAGTGTTGCCTCTCTGTCTCCGGTTGTCTCTGTAGACTGAAAATGGCCTCAGGGCACAAAGGTGACTACTTTCAGAGGATGGAGTGTGGTCCAAATTAATTGTGCATGTGTGTGTGAGCTCAGCCTCATCGTTGTCGTCAGGGCATCAGTCTCTCGGCCGTCTGCCATGGTGGGAAGGACGCCGAAACAAGCCCCTTCATGGGGGAAAACTAGAATATCACTGGGGCGGAGTTAGGGGAAGGGTGGGGGGAGGGTCCCAGGAGGAAGAGAGGAATGGAAGCCTTCGGGGGCTTCCCATACTGAACGAGCACAAAGCTACACCACGTTCAGAACTTCAGAACCATTTGTATCATAGGCGCTTAGAACATGCTTCTTAGAAATATTGTGACTGCTTAGATTCCCTCACTAAGCCAGAGCTTCATTTTTCGTGTACGATGGGAGGCATCTCATCCCAGGCAAGTGGGAGGCGGGGGTTAAGCTATAACCCTGGAAGTTCCTTTTCTGTTGGAGGAGCAGGTTAGCCGGCTGTGATCTGTGCTCTTGTGGGGGAGGCCTTCTCACTTATCGCCTTGATCTTGGCCCTCCCACCCCACCCCCGTTTGAGGATGTGTGTGTGTACTTTTTTCTGAATACCAAAATATAGCTTCTAATTATAAACTTGTGTCGTTGGTTCCTTGCCCCTCCCTCCCTTGTTTACTTTCTTTTGGTTAAAATGCTGCTCCGTTCTAGGGCTCGTGTTTCTGTGGCACAACCTCTTCCAAATGGCTCAGATGATTGTGCTTTTGTGAAACCTAACTCTAGGCTGCCAGATGCTTTTTCATCTCCCGCAGTTGAGCCCAGAGCCAGAGAAGGGTTTTTCAGAGTTCTTTTCTGAAATGTACATGTGTGGACCATCTTGAAGTCCGGTCGCGGGGACAGTTGCATGGTATTGAGATGTACTGGTTAGAATGGCCACCTCACGTGTCACATTTTTAGGGGGTGGTACCTTTGAGTATGTGAAAATAACGACTGTTTGTTTCTAATGCTCTGTGGCTTTTGTTATTCAGGTTCCGCAGGAGATGGATCACAAGGTCTGGTTTTCACAGTAAGAGACAGACGAGTCAGGAGGAGGCATTGATTATTCCTTACAATGGTGTGTGCGTGTGTTTATTTCTATTTACTTGTTTTATTTGGACTCTCATTGAATTCCATGTTCAGGGCCGTTCTCACTGCCTGAAGTTGATTTAATCGTTCCTCATTTGAATATCCATTCCTTTCTTTCATGTCTTCGCGGTACTTCAGTACATTCTGTTTCTTCTGTATATTTCATCAATTCCTCAGGCTTGTGGGTTCTCCACTCATGCATCCATCCACCTTCCATTCGCTCAGAAGGCATTTGAGAGCCGGCTATGTGCCAGGCGCTGTGCTAGATGCTGCCGATTTGAAGAGGTACGAGTCACAGGCCTTTCCTTCAGGGACTCATCTAGATGGACATATCCCTGAGAAGCCAGTGCCAGGGAAAATGTGATCCAGGGGCTGGGAGGGCAGCTGGGTGGAAATGGAGTGGCACAGGTGTTGTGCCATCAGTTGCTTAGGGAGAGGATCCGGATGACGACCAGGTACTTTTACATGCTCCCCTTTGATGCTATGACAGTTGTACCTGTTTCCTCCCAAGAATTTCTGTGGACTTTGTAATTTCAGCAGTGGGAACAATAAGGTTTAAATATATTGGCTGTTTGCTTCTGGAGTCAAATCATAGTTCTCAGCCCTTAATCTCCTGAGAAATGAGCTGAGCAGCTCCATGTGATTTTAAGGTAGCTTTTCTGGAATAAGCTTAGAGTGGTGATTCACATGTTACAACCCAAGTGTTTGACTTTATTTAAAGGGCAACTTTCGTGATATTATCAGGTAAAGGCATGCCATATATATGCTCGTTCCTGAGATTTGAGTCACTGAAATGGATTAAGAGTCATGGGGGAAACTTAATAAATTGTAGCTGTCAGGTCCACAGAATTTGAGCTCTTAAATCAGTGTGGTAGTTGATACCATTTGGCTATTATTTATTTAAAGTTACCCTTAATGTCAGAAAAAACTGCTCGGAACCGGGCAGAAAGGTAATTTTCATAGCAAGTTGTCTTTTTCATCTCTGATCATCCACGATTCTAGTTATATCTTGGGCTCTCAATTAGTGTTGAATTCTTGTGAAGGAATTATGTATTAGGGTTAAGTTGATGGATTATTAGCATCGTGTATAACAAAGTTCAAAATTGCTGGGGTTCACGTTCGTTTGAAATATCGCAAAGATGGTGTCTTCGTTTGGGCTGCTGTAAGAGAAATATCATAGCCTGGGCAGCTTAAAGAACTGAAGTTGGTTTTACACAGTTCTGGAGGCTGGCACATTCAAGATGAAGATGCCAGCACTTTCTCTTCCTGGTCAGGACTCTCTTCCTGGTTTGCAGATGGATGACTTCTTGCTGTGTCCTCATATGTCAGAGAGAGGTCATCTCTCTCATGTCCCTTCTTATAAGGGCATGAAACCCCATTTGTGAGGGCTCAACCCTCATGGCCTAAGTACCTCCACAAGGTCCCACCTCTGAATACCATCACATTGGGGATTAGAGCTTCAATATATGAGTTTGCGGGGGACACACAGACATTTAGTCCATAGCAGATGGAGAGGGACTTCATTTCATAATGCTTGTTGTAAATCGACAACTTGAAAGGGGTCAATAGTGAGATGACCAGGTGGGTTGCAACCCACCTGCCGGGTAGGTATCTCGTGCTTTGTGTAGGGAGATGGGTACCTGGGCGTCCTGTGTGTTATCAGGATGCCCTTGTCTCCTGGTTAAATTTGGACTAGGGGAATGGCCATGTTGACCTGCCTTGTCCACGTGTTATGTGTAGTGGGTTCAGGGCTGACCCCGGAACCTTCTCTGGCACAAAGATACTGCTGAGCCTTCATGCCCTTGCAACTCTGTTTTTGCTCAGTGTAAAGGGAACTAGCTTTTGTTCATACCCAGTGCATCTGTGACTAAGTAATGAGTGCCCTTTTTCTTTTTTTAGCTGACTCTGCCTTTAATGACACGTGTCAAGAAGAAGGAAAAATGTCTTTCTGTTCTAATTTTTGTGGCCTTCGTTTTTAAACTTTTTAGTATGGAAAACGTTTTAAACACACACAAAGGGAGACAGAATACTATGATGAATTCCCATCTACTCATTTCCCAGCTCAAGAACCATCAACTTTCTCTGGTCTTATTTTCAGACATGCATGTCCGTCCCCTTTGTATGTGCTGCAGCAT
This sequence comes from Equus asinus, assembly GCF_041296235.1. Classification (NCBI taxonomy): domain Eukaryota; kingdom Metazoa; phylum Chordata; class Mammalia; order Perissodactyla; family Equidae; genus Equus; species Equus asinus. Next base: position 69,292,785 of record NC_091801.1, on the reverse strand, counting down.
CGTGAAGTAAAATGCAGTATTGTATTATTCGCCCATCTGCATTTATGCACGTACGCTAACAGTTGAGGCCTTAAAAAGGCAACAGCCCATAACCACAATACTGTTAGCACTTCTAATAAAATTAATAGTCACTTTAACATTATTAGTTCATATTCAGTTTTCTCCAGTTGACTCACATGTCTTTTACTTGAGTTTGTTTGAATCAAAGTACAAAATCCTATCATTGCATTTGGTTGATTTGCACCTAAATCTCTTTTAATCTAATCTATAATGGCCCCTCCCCTTTTTTCAGTTACTTGTTGAAGAAACTGGGTTGTTTGTCCTGTAGCATTTTCTGCCTTCTGAATTTGGCTCGTTGCATCTTGGCGGTGTCGTTTGCCCGGTCCCTCTATCGCCATGTTGAAGTTAGAATACTTCAGGTGTGGTCTGAATGAGCAGTTCCATTTTCATAAAAAAGGCCCTGGGCTGGTTGTTCTTTGCCTTTGGGTAGCAATTCAGGGAGACTCAGGGCTGCTTCTTTATGATTAAAACTTTTTTGCTCAAATGCCTGGCACTTCCATATACCTGTGTTCTTCCTAAGAATGGCGTACAACTCATTTAGGTCGCTGAAGAACTTTCTTTTGGAAGCCAGTCTCCGTAGCCTTGAGCCTGCCCTCCTTGCTAGTCCAGCTTTATCCCATAGCTGATTTTCTCTTCCAAAAGGAAAGGGTTAGTTGGTTTTACTTTCAAATTCCAGCTCTTCAGTTGTGTAACTTGTGGCAAGTTAGTTAGCCTCTCTTAGTCCCAGTTTTTCTCTTCTGGAAAATGGGGATCTCTCTCTTAAGGTAATTGAGATGAGAAAATTAGATAATGTATGAAAAGGGCTTAACGACAGTCATATTCAGTGCTCAAGAATGTTAATTTTTTTCTTCATTCGACCATACATTCCAGGTTTAAAGATTTGATTTTCTTCTTCTTACACAATAGTCTTCAACTTCCTAAACCCCTAAAGGGTTTTTTTGAGCATTTCACCATTTGTCACAAACTCTCCTTTCCAGCTTCTGACCGTGCACCTAAACTTTGGGCATGTTGTCCCATGAACTCGCTTCTTCCTTCGCTGTTGCCTTTGCCCACGTTTTCCCTCTTTGAATGCTGTTCCCTCTGATTTCTTTCTCATACTTCAAGGCCCAGCTGAGATGCTGACCTTTCTGCAATGTCCTCCTGTTCCTCCCTGCTTCCCCAATCTGAAGTCTGTTGCTTGGGTTTCGTTGGTCCCATAGTGCTTTGTTTGTGTTATTGGTGGTTGTAGGAATCTCTCTGTCTCTGTCTCTCTCTCTGTCTCTCTCTCTCTCTCTCACACACACACACACACACACACACACACACACACACACAATTCACTGGTAAATCTTTGAAGGCAGAAAGCTTTAGTCTTCATCTTTGACTTTTGCAAAGCAAGTCCCTGCCCCAGCACGTGGTGTAAGATGGATATTTGTGGAGTTTTATGGACTCTAATTGCTCTCACCGTTGTCGAGGCCACTGGGGGACCGACCCCTCCCTGCTCTGCTGAGATGAGGAAGGGGCATATCTGACTCTACTCTTGGGAATCCCATGGACCTCTAGGCCCAGCTAGGGGAAGTCAAAAGCCCTAGACACTCAGAAATGCCATTCTCTGTCCAGTTGGCTATTGAAGCAGAGTTGGCATCTAACATGTCACCTTTTAGAACCATGTGCAGCGACTTTGGGAAGAAAAGCTTCCTTAGAAGGGGTCCGTGCACATGGTCTGTACACCGGGCAGGGGTCCACAGACCCTCCCCACGGGTACCCAAGCCTGGGCTGAGCCCCATCAGCAGTTGGAGCCGAGGGTGTCATAATCCTCTCTCATAATCACATCATTTTCCAGTCCACGTTCCGCGCCACTCTTTATGGGGCCGCAGAGCAGAAAAGGGAGGCTGGAGCAGTGCCTCACTTGGGAAGTGGTTTTATGATTCAGAATAGAGTGCTTAATGGATCTTTAAGCATTATTATTAGATTGTTAGAAGTTTTGGCATTGGAAAACTAGAGCCCAACACCATGTTGTGTTACTTTCTAACTCTGTGGCCTTGAGCAAGTTATTTGAGCCTCAGGTTATTCTTGTCTAAAATGCTCAGAAGGTACTTCATAGGGTTGGTGAGAAGTGTAAGTCAACTGTAAAGAGCTGTTGACATTCATCAAAGGTTTGCTGATACATCACGTCATGCTTGACACAGAATAGTCATGAATTACGCCCTCCCTTTGTTAGTAAGGCAGCTGAGACCTAGAAAGGTATCCTACTGGCTGAGGTCACCTTGCTAGTAGTGATTGCGCTGGGTTAGGGTCAAGGTTCTGGACTCCCGGTGTACGTGGCATAAGAATATACTTCATGTAGTTTAGTACATGCCTTCAAGTGTTTATACTTTACAAAACTCCTATTTTTCCTAAAATTCTCCAGAATTTTGACTTGTCGTTTCTTTTGAACTTTTCTGCTGTATAATTAATATTATAACATTAATGCGCCTTACATTTACAGCCGCTATTATCACTGTGCAAAGTGGCAGAGACTGTGACAGAGTAGACAGGAACATTTACTGGCTGTGCTTCTCATAACAGTGAATTCTTTCTTTGTTAATGACGTGTTCCTTTAAAATGAAAACTGGATGTGAGAAGAGGGTCAACCATTTAAAAATAGGTTAATAATTCATTTGGCAAAGATCCTCTTCCTTCTTTTTGTCTTTTTGGTGCTGTTCCTCACATCCTCAGGATTTTATTGGCGACTGTCCTCAGGAATGCCTTAGGCCTGTCCTTCCTTCCTTTGGAGCTGAGACTCCTCTCTTAGCCAGCAGCTTAGTGACGAGGATACACCTCATTACCTTCATGTAGGGTGGCAGTAAGATACTTCCAGAAGCAGCCACCCAGCAGCAGGAGCTCTGGAATGTAAATGATCTGAGACTTTGCTGCTCTGCCTGAGAGTCTGTGAGAGGAAAGAGGCCTTTTCCTGCAGCCAGGGCATCCAGCTGCCCCCTGATGGGCACTCAGGACCAGTGAGTTCAGATTTTCTAAGTTTTTCAGCTTTCTTGGATGCAGGTTACTTCTAGTGATTCTCTGGACTTTAGATTCTCCCCCGACATCCTCACATGAAGTCATGCATCTTGTATCTCCTAGGAGGAAAAGCGGTATTTTATGCAAAGTAAATATTATGAAGGCCTGTTTTGTATTTTTTTCAGGATAGCACCATAGATCCTTTGCCCTGATATTCTACCAACATAGTTGTAATGAGTAAAAACTCGCAAAAGACATAGCGCATGGAAAGTTATTAGCCAGCCATTTTGTTTCAAGATGGTAGACTAAGCCCACATTGCACTTAGGCATAACTTTGAGCCGATGCCTTTCTGTCCCATCCCTGACCGACTGTCATCACACAGAGAACTGCTGGGCTACCCTCTAGTTGCCATAGGAATTGATCCGGGCTTTCCTATCAGATCCACCTTTCTGAATTCCAGCCCCAGCTCCTCTCCCATCTGCTTAGCGCCTGTGCCGCATCCAGGCGCTCCAGATACAGGCCAGCCCCATGTGTCTGGGCACAGAACTGAATATGGTTTAGGTTTAAATCAATCAATTCCTTTTGAAAGTTCCTCCGAAATGTTCAGATAACTTGGAATACACATGGTCAAGGTAAAGCAGAGAATTTGCTGCTTCAAGCCACGGTGTGAGTGAGATCGCAGAGATGATGGTTAACTTACCACGGGTATTGGGGGGTATTGGTTATAACAGACTTGACAGAATCGCTCTTAGAAGCGCTTTTGATGGCAATTATTACAGGTTATTATCCATTTTTGTAAGACACAAAGATTCAGTGGCCTAAAATGTGTCTGTTGGAGATGGAAAGAGGAGGTGGATATGTCTTAAAGGCCTTTAGAGTAGAGAAATACTGTGGGTTTTGTTCTTGGCTCTTAATTAAAAGCTGTGCTTTGGTGTGCCTATGCTTATGGTCCTTCTTTTTGTTTTTTGTTGTGCTATTTCTCACATCCCAGTTAAGGCTGGGAAGGGGAACACTGGACTGAGTTGGTGAGACTCTGTTAAGATCTCAGAAATTTGGGGGCTAATTCAGAGGAAGCAGAGTCGTGCTGTCTTCTAAAACAGTCCTGATCTTAAATTATATGTTGACTACAGACAGTGGTGACCAAATAGATAGTATGGTTGCGTGTGTTTGTGTGATATTTAATGTGTTTGAAGAACCTTTGACTGGACTTCTAGATTTTAGGCCTCCATCTGCTGCTACTTGTCTGTGTGACTTCAGATAATTTGCATAAGTTTTCTGGGTCTCAGTTTCCTCCTCTGTCAAGTTGGACCATGAAATCTTTGAAGTCCCTTCCTGTTCTGGTGAATTAACAGGGAAATGCTGGGTCTCCTGCGTTCGCCCTCTGTTTCTAACTGATATACCAACGTGCTATCTTTGTAGGAAGGAACTGTGTCTTTCCTGTGTATTGTTTGAAGGAACGCACTCCTTACGTTGTAGGGGTTCCAACAGACAATGGTATAGAGTTGTGCCCTGTTCCATATTGTGGCCACTGGCCACGTATGGCTGTTGAGCACTTGCAATGTGACTGGCCTGGATTGAGATATATTTTTCAGTGGAAAATACACACTGGAGTCTGAAGACTTAGTATGAAAAAAAGATTTAAAATCTCTCTTTAGTAATTTGTATGTCGGCTTCATATTGAAATGAAAACATTGCAGATATATGAGGTTACATAAAATATAGGATCAAAATTAATTTCTTCTGTTTCTTTTTATTGTTCGTGTGGCCGCTAGGAATTTAAAAATTACTCATGTGGTTTACATTGTGGGTTGCATTCTGTTTCTCTTGGACGTTGCTAATGTGTAGAAGAAATTCCTGTGCAGGGTAGGAAGTTGGAACACATGTTTTTTGGGTCCCATCCAATTATTAAAGAGTGATTCTGAGTGGACAGGGAGGGAGGATGAGAAGAGGGGTGAGAGGGGTCCCCCTGGGCTGGTTGAAATGGGTGGAACCAGCCAGGAAAGGGCCCCAGGGGGAGATGGTCTTTGAACTGAGTTTTGAAGTTGAGGGGTGAAAATCCTTTAAGGAAAATAAAATGGACAGAGTCGGGCTCTCTGACAGACGAGGAATGGACCACCCCTGCCATCTCCTCTTCCGAGGAGGAATCGGGGTCTGGGAGAGAACCACAAAAGAAGCTCTCCATCCAGGACGGAGCGTGCAGCAGCTCTGAGATGGGAAAGGGTGAAACCCAGCAACAGAAAGTCACTGGGTCCCCTGATCTGGGGATCAGAGTGACCCAGGCTCAGTGAGTTTTCCTGTCGCTGAGCCCCTTGGATGATTTAGCAAGTTCTCTCTGAGTGAGGCTTTTTTCCTGGTGGTATCAGTGGGACTGCGTGACTCGGTGGAGACTCATGTCCCCGAACAGCTGAATTAACTGCTTTTCTCGTCAAAGCATTTGCATTGTTCTTCATCTGGTCTGTGGTTTCAGGGAAGGGCCCTTCTGCAGTCAGGAACCGTCAGCAGCCTTTATTAAGAAATGGCTTTAATGTAACATGTCCCCAGCTGTAGTCATCTGTGGCAAAAATGCCTGTGAGGACCATGTCTGGTAGCCAGAGGCAGGTAGAGCAGTTTAGTATAACTAGGTGAGTGGGCTAAGGCTCTTTGAGGGGGCCGCCCTGGTGGAGCAGTAATTAAGTGTACACATTCCGCTTCGGAAGCCTGGGGTTTGCCGGTTCAGATCCCGGATGCGGACAAGGCACCACTTGGCAAGCCATGCTGTGGTAGGTGTCCCACATATAAAGTATGGGAAGATGGGCACAGATGTTAGCTCAGGGCCAGTCTTCCTCAGCAAAAAGAGGAGGAGGATTGGCCGCAGATGTTTGCTCAGGTCTAACCTTCCTCAAAAAAAAAAAAAAGAGAAATGCTCTTAGAGTGGCCATGTCATGTACAAGTTCTCATTTTAGCTTTCCGCACATAACCGACTGGTGCTATCAGCTTGCTTTGTGGCATGTTATCAGCTGAAGCCAGATGTCCTTTTGAAAAAAGGCACTTGTTGCCTGGTGCTTTCATACTGACGTCCTAGGGGGTGGTCTTTCTTAGATCATAATTTTAAAAAATTGCTGTGTGTGCGTGTTTGGGGAATGACTGTGCTAATGAGAAGGCAAAAAGTGGTCCAAAGATTTGGGTGTAAGTCGGGTAGATTCAATGCAGTGAATAACGGTAGCCAACTTTAACAAACACTTTGTGCCAAGCACTCTCTTAAGTACTTAATGTGTATTAACTCATTTAGGGCTCCTAAGAACCCTACGTGGCAGCTTACTTTTCTTTGCATTTCACAGATGAATAAACTTGGACAGAGAGAGGTAAAGCAATGTTCCCAAGCTCAATGGCTACGAGGTGGAAGAGTTGGAATTTGAATCTAGGCCCTAAACGATTGTTAACAGGGCACCTGTATTGACTACTAAGGACTTGCTGGGCCCTGGGGATGGATATGGAGTGGTAGATAAGTCAGTGACCTGTGACTTTGCTGCCAGGCCATAGGTCCTTTCTGAACCTCAGTTTCCCCAACTGTAAAACGGACACCCAAACACTGCCCTACCTCCCTCATGAGATTTGTTTTGTAGGATCAGTTGCCCTGATGCGGGGAAGTGTAATGTTAAAGTATGGGGAAGTCTGGGGTGGTGGAAGGCTGCACATGGCTTCAGTTTGCAAATGTCAGAGAAGATAGGATAGAAATGGGAGGACAGGAGAAGGGTGAGGAGATGTGGCTGTCCCTGGCCTAGGATGTTCATTGTCAGGATTGGGTCGTGTCAGGCATCTGCTCTGTACCACATTCTGATGATCTGGTTCCTTGTCGTTGCTGTTCGCTCTGGCTGGAGTCACACCTCTTATCAGCATGAAGCAACATGAGCCTGATCACACAGCCCTTTAAAACGTAATCTCTTCACAGTGCTGGCTGGTCTGGCGCTGGCTGCTCTGTGGCGTGTTTGGTTGCTGTCTGGGGATACCCCATTCCACTTGCTGTCTGTTAATAAGGTTAAACACACAGTGTTCAAAGACAGACTCTGGGTGGCTGAGCTCTGGGTCTTTTCCGTATCTAAGAGGCAGCCTTAAATTTGATGTTGAAAGATTCCATCCTGAAACAGTTCACAGTATTTTTCCCCAAACACAAGAACATGAAGTCCTGAGCCTTTAGCTTTCTATGACTCAGCAAAGAGAGAGCATTGCATTCTTTCTTTGGATTATAGGGCTCTGAGTCTGTGATCCTTCTGAGATGATGGCGATAGGGGCCTTAATGACTCAAGGTGAGCATTTCAGTGATTCACGCTTAGTATTAAATTCTTACTCAGGTAACCACGGTTGGTGAACGCTGGGTGAGGGGTCATTAGCGTTAATGGAGCACCTTGGGGAATACCGGGCCTGGTTGTGGGGCTTTTTATATATGTTTTCTTACCTGATCCTCATAACAGCCTTGTGAAGTAGGTATTGATGCCCTAATTGAATAGCCAGAGGTGCTGAGGCCTGCCAGGGTCATGTGGTTGTCATGAAAGCTGGTAGGCAGCACAGCCCCTGTCTCAGGACCCCTGCCCCCTCTGTCCACTGCACCACGTGAGGGCATTGTTCAGGGAAGGGCTGCTTCCTGCTGATAATGTTATGTGCATCCTAGGGTTTTAAATGCTTTGTACTATTTAGGGCAAACTTTCTGTAAAGGCCGCAGAGTAAATTGTTTAGACTTTAAGAGCCATAGCGTCTCTATTGGAACTACTCAACTCTGCCGTCGTAAACCGAAAGCAGCCATAGAAAATAGGTAAATAAAACTATTTCATGTTCCAATATGTTCCAATAAAACTTTATTGACAAAAACAGGCAGTGGGCCAGATTTGGTCTGCTGGCTATAGTTTACCAACTCCTGGTTTAGAATTTGGCCTGAGTGGAAATGGCTATCAATATTACTATCATTTTCTGAAACTTTTTGAAGAATGATGACAGGTAGCTCACAAAAGATAGGAAGAGTAACTTTTTTGGAGAAGATTAAATCATGATCCCTTCTTGCTCGGGGGGCTTCTTATAGAGTCTGGATATTGTAGAAGCTCCATGAGGGCAGGCTTGCGTGCACCCCACGGTACTTGATGGACCCACTTGATGGGTGTTGGATAAAGATGGCATCTTTTATCAGGGCGAACTCACAGCCTTGTGATGTCTGCTTCACCGCAGCCCCTGCGGCCTTGGATTCTCACTTTATCTCACTTACCTTGTGTTGAAACATCCTCTGGTCAGGAACTGGGAGTGGCTGATGTTGGAGGTGAGGGTGGCTTTGCTTTCTGCCTCCTAAGGCTGAGGGGAGGGCTTGAGTGGCTGCTAAACTTCCTTGGGAAATACCACTGAGCTTCCCCCTAGCTTTGGTGTGCAGAGCCCAAGCTTTTCTTAGGGAATGCATCTCTGGGAAATGGGGCTCGCTCTCACAGATGCTGGTCTCGTCACCATCGTAAGGCGCTGTGATGATCTGCTTTGTGGGCCTGAGGAGTTTGGGAGGAGGGCAGAGTGAGCTTCCAGCGAGACAGTTCTTTCATTGTTGCGGAGTACGAGGTTTTCTTAAGCAATTCCTCATGGTGTCGTCCACCAGAAACTTAGAGTGGCAGAGAGCCACAGTCAAAATGGACTTAAAGAGCCCATTGTTGGTGCTTTGAAATACTTAGAAACAAACCCCCAAAACCAGACAACAGCAAGAACAAAACCCTTTCACCTGGACAACTCCTCTGCCTCCAGGCATCAGCGCGTGTCTTTGAACCAGCTCTGGTGGCTCCTGGTGTTCTTTTGCCCTCATTTCTTTCCTCTGTTTGTGAAATTTTCGGCTTTAAGTGCTAGAATGGGGTGAGTCTTGCCACCTGCTGATTTCACACATTAATAAAGAGCCTGATGGTCCACACCCACCTTAAATAGGGTTCTACCCTGAGAGAGGGAGATCTTCGGTCCTGCAGCCCACCTGGTCACCTTCCTCTTCCTGACACACGAGGTTGGTTGGAGACCTTTGTTTCCAAGACTGAGGTCTCTAAGGTCATGACCCATCGTTTGGGATGGGTTGGATCACACTAGAGACCTGTTCGTAGCTACAGAAGCTCTTGTTTATCCTCTGATTTGAGGGAGAGGAGTTCTGGATTCCAACGGACATGACCTTAAGCCTTGATCCTGTGTTCTGTTATCAAAGATATATCTATATGGTCATATTTCAGAAAACTCATGGAATTGCCGTATTGTTACGGCTGACCAGCTGGTAACAATATGAAGAAGAAATTATTTATCTCTTAGGTCTTTTGAAATGAGCCAAAACACGATAATGGGGATAGAAGGAATTGGTAACATTTCAAGACATACACCTTTTTTTGTATATTAGAACTTGCTGTATTGAGGACGAAAACTGGTAAACACAGAAACTTTTATATCTGATATAGGCCAGAGAAAATTCTGTTCCTCAAAAGGCCCTAAATCTAGATGTATCCAAACATGAGTTAGAGAACACGTACATAAATAGTATAAAAATGTAGTTTGAGGTAGTTCTTAGAAATGTAGATAAGTTCTTTTTATTTGAAGAAGGTATGTGTAATGGTGCAGATTTTTTTTAGCCATATGGGAAATAGCTATTAGCTATAATCCAGCAGGTTATACAACATGTTTATTTACTGAAAATAGGTGGTACAAATTTTCCTTCAAGGTGCTGGGTGGCTCTGTACACTGTGGAAGGCTTAAAACTCAGGGACATTTAGTCTTTTAAGGCACTTGAGAAGTCTAATTTCCATCACATCCAAATATTGCATACTGTTTTCTCAGTGGTAGTATAAATTTTGAGGGATTCTCGCCTTTGGATTTCTTGCAGGTTGTCTAAATTATGGAAGTATGGATTTAGTTTTCTTTTAAAAGTCAGTAGAAATGTAAGAGATAACTTATCCAAAGATAATTTGAGAAACTCCAGGACTTACTCTTTGTGATCCAGGAAAATATTTTTAGAATTTTTTCGATTTCATAGTATATGATCATTTATTCCATTTCTTTACAAAGAAATGCTGATGAGATGTTAGCTATATTCATTATTACACATTTTCCAGATCATAAACTGTTTAATATGTAATTGACTAAAGATGAGATAGCCCAGCCATTGAGTTAAAGGACTGAGCTTGTGAGCTCAGCCTTGACAATGTTACACTGGGGAGAAAGGAAGAAAATATAAAGGAGATTGATTCTTGGTTTCCTGAAGCAGTATTAGCAAGTTGAGCTTCCATCATGGCCCACTATGGCTTTTAGAAAATGGGTTAGGTAGAAAAGCCCTCACTGTCCATTGTGTATTTTAAATACTTTATCATTTTTTTCTAAATAGACGTATTTGTGGTGGAGAGAAGGGGAGAAATCTAGCAGGAGCGATTGGAATTTGTTTTCATTAGCAATTCTTGACGACGCCACAGCCACAATCGCTTTGAAGTAGGGTGAGGATCAGTGACCTTTCTGCCCTGGAAGAGCAAAGGTCGTCATGTTAACACTTGGGCTGAGCAGGGAGGAAGCTGGGTTTGAGGATTTTGTCTGTTTGGGAACATGGACAACTGTTTTCATCGAAAGCTTAGAGTGCTCAAAAGAATAATATGCATGTGGTCATTTTTGCTTTCTGGTCACTCATGATAAAGAGTTTAAGTCAAAGTTTTGGGCTCAAAATTGAAAATCATGCTGAGCTTTAATGGAGAAAAGGAGATTTGGGGAAAATAGTTGAAAAGACAATCCCACTTGGTAAACTGGCGTGCTCGTGATACCACAGCGATGCACATTCCTGTAGCTGCTCTCAGATCAGTGTCATTTGGGTGGTGGGGAAGAACAATGTCACCAGCCACACCGTGTGAGAGTCCCTGTTTTGTTCTGTACACTGAAAGGTGTATTTTGACTAACCTGAGGTCTTGGGTCAAGTGACCTTTTTTCACCTTTGTGTCCCTGAGACCTACCACAATGCCAGGTTAATAGTTGGCCCCCAATAAATGTTGATGGCTGAATGAGTCTGTGCATGACACGCCTAACTTTATCCAGTTTATCTAGCCAGGCGTTTTCTTAGAAAAATGACTTAAGGGGTGGACACATTTCCATAAAATGTGTTAAGTCCTCTTATAGTTATTGAATCATAAATGGGTGACTTAAGTTTCCCCATCCCGCTTTGAAATTATCTGCTGGTTTCTTCACAATATTCTGCCTGTGGTGTTCGGATGTCAGAGCCTTGCTCCCAGCATCAGTTTACCAGTTTGACATTCACCTGTTAAAATTAGGTCTGGAAACCCGCCACTTGCTGCTCAAGGGACCCCAAGTGGAAACAGCAGGTAAATGTTTAAACATTGGTACTGTTTAGCAAATTTGGAAACTTAAATATAATTTCCTTTTTCCTTTCCCTTGGTTGGAAAGATTAACTATGTTTATATGATGCTAAAATTAAATTTTGGTAATACGGAAATCAGGCAGTTCGAAACTCAGATGGTGAATGTATTAAGATTCCATTCCGTTCTTTAAAATCCGTTGTGTTACGGAGGTGCTGTGAACAAATTCATTCATTAGAACTTCTTTCTTAACGAATGAGCATTCTGCTGTGGTCAGCTACTCAGTAGCTGGCAGCTGATCTCAGGGACTTTGGAAGAGCAAGATTATTTCATCTGTACCTGAGATCAAAGAAGACAGAGATAAGGTTGCCAAGGAAATCAAAATGCTGCAGAATCATGTGCTGCTCATGCATCTCAATGTGCTTTGAGGTTTGGGAGGTTCCCCGGACACATACACACACACAAATGATAGTACAGTCGTCTCCCCTTAGCTGCGGGGGATATGTTCTAGGACCCCCAGTGGACCCCCGAAACCATGGATAGCACTGAACCCTATATATACTATTTTTCCCTATCCATACATATGGTAAAGTTTAATTTATAAATTAGGCACAGTAAGAGATTAACAACAATAACTAATAATAAACTAGAATAATGATAACAATATACTGCACTAAAAGTTATGTGAATGTGGTCTGTCTCTCAAAATATCTTACTGTACCGTTATTTTCGGACTGCGGTTGACTGCGGGTAATTGAAACCACGGAAAGCGAAATTGAGGATATGAGGGGACTACTGTACATGAAAGCAAAGGAAATGACCCCAGTCTTAATGTAGCTCAAACTGTGGGCCAAAGGGGCTTGTATTCTGTCCTTTCTTTCTGTGTGTTGAAGCATCCACTATTGATGGGGTGCTTCCACTTGGTTTTCATGAAAGTGGGCTGTGAGCCATCTCTGTAATGTACTTTCTCTCTCTCCATCACAGACACACACTTCATAAACTAATTTTTAATAACTTTTTTCCTGATTTTTCAAATAAACAAATTCTTTGTACAGAATTTCAAAAACTCAGAACCATTATCCTTTTACAGTGTATAAAACCTACCTGTAATTTCACCATCTGGAAATACCTAACATAACATTTTGTCGTACTTTAATATTTTTCCATAAATATGTATATACATATGTATACACACATACATATAGTGTATAATTTAACTGTATGAATGCATAATCTTTTAAGTGTATTTAATATATTACATATAAAGTCTCCAAGTTTGGGGTACAGATCTTAATTTTTAAATTATCATATTGTAATCATTTTTTCATGGCTGTAGAAACATCAACTCATATGAACATCCAACTGTTTAGCCATTTCCACACAACTGGTTATACGGATTATAAATGATGCTGCAACAAGCCTTCCTTGCATCCGTTTGCATATCTTATTTCCCTAGGTTAGAGTCCGGACATGGAATGAGTCAAGGGCACAAGCATTTTCAAGGCTTTTGCCCTGTATGGCCAAATACTCCTTTTGGAAGGATTTGGCCAGTTCACTTCCCACCAGGTGGTGAGGTGTTTCATTAACACTAGGTGTTACCAGTTTTTTTCCCCCACTCTGCCAATTTTACTGATCGAAGATCCTTACTTTTTTTTTTTTTTTTTTTTTTTTGCTGTTTTTGTTAATTATATAGGGCAGAAGAATGATAGCAGCTCCTTCGGGTTGAGGAGTTATTGTCCAGGATGCACTAAGTCCCTTGTAGCTTTAGTTCTCACAACAGCTGTCTGAAGTAGGTTCCATGATGCCCATTTCACAGATGAGGAAACTGAGGCTTAGAGAAACAGAGGCCACTGGCTATTTTCTTATTGTCTTTGAAGAACACAGAAGAGAAGTGAGGCTATCTGGAGACACTCCTGTTTCCAAATCGGGTGAGTTCATGCTTATGTTACTAGCTGAGGACATGCTTGGAAACCTGATAGTTTTCAAGCTGAGGTGGGTCCACTGAAGATGGGTTGTTGGAACGAAGATGGAAATTAGCTGAAACTGTTGGAGAAGGGTAAGTTGACTTTGAGCTCCTGTTTAAAATGGAGATGTTTTTCTTCCCGGAGCGTATGTAGCGTCCCTTCCTGAGGTTTTGGGTGTGTCTTCTTAGCACTTTGAGCTTTTGTAAACAAAGACTCCAGTGAGTGAGTGAAAGCTTTATCTGCTGTGATTGATTCACTAAAAAAAAATCTTAAGATGTGCTGAGCTCAGGGCTTTCTGTTTCTGCCTGTTTCCCATTCATATCACTTCCACCATGTAAAGCGTGTATTCTGTATCTGCTTCATTTCACAGTTTAAACATCCTTCCAGTTAACTGTGCATTTTATGAAATGCTAAGTACTTGAAACCAGACCACACGGTTGTCCTTCTGGAACTATTTCCCTTTTAATTTTTTGAGACTTGCTGTTTATTGAAAACTAAAGGTGAATAATTTACCTTTTTGCTGGATATAGCTGTCTATACATTTCTCTGCGCCTTGAAAAGAAATCACACTCCTGCTAATCTATCCTTGTTCTCAGTGACTACAATTGGAAGGAAGAGGGAAGAAAAGATTTATCCACCAGCGAGCCAGTTCTTTTCTTTACCATCTGGGACTGTACTTTCTTACTTCTCTCCTGCTTATCTCTCTTCCTTTTATCCCTACTCCGTTCTCTCCGTGCTTTTTGGTAAAATTAGAATTCATTCATCTTCAGGTGGGGAAAACTGTGATTCAGGTATAGTTTCTTGATTCGTTTATTTGGGCTGTTTGAGCCAAGCAAGTTACTAAACTAAAGGGCTTGTTTAAAGTTCTGCCACCACACCAGCTGTCCATCTGGCGATCCATCCCTTCATCCATCCATCTTTAGAGCTTTCTACTTGAAAGCATGTTGCTGGGTGCTGTGGGAGAAAGGTACGTAAGGCGGAGAAGGAACGCATGCACATTGAGCATTCTCTATGGTCCAAGGGCGGAGCTGAGTGCTTTGTATTCTTATTTAATTTTTGCAGCATCTCTATGAAGAAGAGTACATCAGGAATTGAGGCTCAGAGAGATCCTGGGACTTGCCATGGTCCTGGTTATTTGAACCCACATTTGTTGGGTCTCATCTTTTCCCCTGCTGTGACCTGGCTCTGCTTTCTGGTGGAGATGCCAAGTGTTTCCCCCAAGATGCTTACAGGTGTGTGTGATAGAAGCTCTCTTAACTGGCCTCTAGTGGGTCTGCTGGCCAGAGCGACACTGCTGTCCATCCTCATAGTCCGTGGCGGGGGGTGAGGTGGGAGGGGTGCCTGTGATTGCTCTCTGCCTGTCTGTCCCCTACCACGTCTCCCTCCAGATGAGTGCTGTATTTATGGGTCAGTTGTGTTGTTTCCCCCACTTGTTTTCGCCACTTGTACTTGCTTTTTGTAATTATGTAATTGAGTGAAATATTATATCAACTGATGAAATTGGAATGTGAAGAGAGAAGTTGTTTTTCTGAAAACTACCTTATGTGTTTTGGAAAGACTTGAAAAACAGCTTATTAAAAACATTCCTGTCATTTTAGGTGTGGTTGAGATACATCAGTATAAATAAAGAGGAGGGATGGTGGTGGTTAAAATCTAGAAGGAGGGGCCGGCCCCGGGGCTGAGTGGTTAAGTTTGCGTGCTCTGTTTCGGTGGCCCAGGGTTTTGCTGGTTCAGATCCTGGGTGTGGACCTAGCATGGCTCATCGGGCCACGCTGAGGCAGCGTCCCACATAGCAGAACTAGAAGGATGTACAACTAGAATATACAACTATGTCCTGGGGGGGCTTTGGGGTGAAGAAGAAAAAAAAGATTGGCTCTGAGCTAACGTCTCTTGCCAATCTTAAGGAAAAAAAAAATCTAGAAGGGTCTGCTCTTTGCAAGTAGTGAAACTCTCCTGAAGGAACCTGAAATTGGACGTTATACTCAAAAGGCCTTGGCCCTTCACTACAAGATTGAGGAGTGAATGTTTTTAGTTAAAGTAAATTGTTCAAAGTGGGTATGTTTAATTTCTGAGTCCTTTCCTGCTCTGACTTCTTAAAATAATCAAACCACCATCACATCAGACAGGATAGTTTTTCTACTGAACTGAAGTGACTGCTTTTCTTAGCATCACCTCCTGTGGCTTGTTGGGAATAGGCAGGAGGGTGAAAGCACAGTGAGTGGGCTGGGAGTCCAGAGAACGGGGTTCCTATCCCAGCTTGACCCACCTCCCCGTTGTGAGTCGCAAGGGAAACCGCTCAGTTTCCTCGACTGTAAAGTGGGATGAGCATCTCCTGTCCAGCACTGCAGTTGGGGAGGGTCCAGCTAGTAAATAGTATATGTGAAAGCACCTTTCACATAGTAGGTGCTCATTAAATATCAGCTGACTGTGATAGGCTCATTATATCGATCTGTCCTTATAATGTTTATCTAATTCACTATCACGATTATTAGCTATTGGGGCAAGAAGTTCAGCAAAAATCTTGACTAGGCTTCCCAGATCCCAAGTTTATGAATGTTTAGACAATAACGGTCTTAACACTACGTAGAAAAGAAATTAAGTAAGTTAATACTATCAGAAACATTGTCTGTTTAATAGTATTTGCTCTTACAGCACTTTCGAGAAGCTTGTTTACACACTTTTGTGGTGAGAATTTTTACATCGTCATTAAAGCCAGCACCTTTTAAACCTAGCTCATTACTATATATGCATTTGAAAAACACAAGTCCTTTTTTTGTTGTTAAAATGTATAGTGAATACTTGCCAGCTCAGCCTTTTGATGAATTCAAACTGGCCTTCCCAGTTAATTAAAATTCTTTATCTCGTGGGGGCTGTTTCTGTAGTTTCTCCAAATGATATTTATCATTTGTTTGCCTGCAACGTTATAGCAATAATTACTAGTGATTAAGAAAAGCATTCTCTTCTGCTACCCATTCTTTCGTGGCCTCAGGGGTCCTTGTCACCCTCCTGTGTCCTGATCGAAGTGGTTGGAAATATGTCTGGGATGGGTGTTAGACCTAAAACTCCGAGGTTATTAAAAGGGAAGCATGTGGGGGATATTTCAGCTTCATGCTTGAGTGGTGGTAATTAGCTGGGAGGCCCTTGCTGTGTTCTCGGAGCTCCGGGGAGAACAGAACTGCTGTGAGAATGGGAGGAGAGCAGGTGTCTGCTTATCCCCTCATGGACCCTCCAGGTTCCTGACAATGTTCCAAAGGGCACGGATCTCTGCCACGGAAGGGTCTTCGGAAATGGGAATGTCCAAGGGTGATCCCTTTTCCTGTTTCAGATGATGCTCTTCTCATTCCCAGCTTATTTTTGGATGATTTGGGCTTCTGAGCTGGGGCCAGTATTGGGCAGTGATTTGATCACGAACAGTTGTGTGTATCTTCCTAACTATGCCTTCTCCACCAGTTGTAGAGAAAGACCCTTAGAACCGGGCAGCAGTGTTCAAGCTGCAAACCTCTTGTAGTCGTGAAATTTGAAATTTCCTTGCATGTCTCTGATAAGGTAAAAGAATTATGATGAACATCTTTATTAGATTTATTGTCAACAGCTACATTCTCTAACTTATATGATAATGCCATAAAGGAAGCCCTAAAAAGACAGAAGAATCATAGAATGTTATGAGAAGGAAGAGACCCCATAGGGAAAGTTTCTCGGGCAATTCTTACTATGTGCAGTGAAATTGGGGATGCACTGTCCTACTCCCAGCTGGAATTAATCGACCACCTCTAAACTCTCAAACCTGTCTCACCTCCTTTACTTATCTAACTTGTGTATAAATCTTCTTTGAGGGCAAGTTCAGACTTCCCTGGTTTCGTGTTCCCGTAGCAACCTTCACCCCAGGGTTCAGCAGATGTTTGTATAAATGAACGAATGAGCAAGTGCATCCATCCGAAACATAGCCAGGAAAACCAGCCCTGTAATTGTTAGGGTCGGATCACCCCTTCACTTGAAGACCCATCAGAAGAAAGCTGCTTTGGGTGAAGAAGCTGAGGCCCAAATGCGAGACGCACATTGCATTCCTGCCAGGATATGAGTGGAGAGGACCACCTGTTTCCTGCAGGCCCCGGCATGAAACAGCAGCTGGGGCAAGGCCAAGGGTTTGCAAATGGTCACGTCCCCTCCCTCCTGCCTTCTGTGGGCTTAGTGCTCATCTTCCTGTACCAAGTCCCCCACCAGCCCATCCTCATCGGAGCCCTGTGCTCTGCTTCCCCCTTCCTGTGGGAGAAGGCCCCCCTCGGGGTTGCATCCCCCACCCCAGCCTACTCAGGCATCTCACCCCCGTACATTTCTCACTCGGATTGGCTGTCAGTATCTTTAATGTCACCCTCGGAAACCTCCCTTGATCCTATTTCCTTCTCTAGTTACCACCCCATTTCCTGTTCCCTTTCACAGAAAAGATTCTTGGGACGGATTGGATTAATAAATAAGATCATTTTAAAATCTAGCCATCTTAATCTAAACTCTGTTTGAGAGAGCAGGACAGCTCTTTACAAAAGCATGAACAAGTTCACTTATTTCTTATCATGATAGTCCTGGAGCCTGGTGCTTGCTTCTGTGGCCTTAGCGGAGCCACACTTTCCTGATCTTTTGGGGTGAATGTCTTATTTGCTGGGTCGTTGCTATGTTAAAGTGGAGGACCGTGTAAGGTACAGGGCACACAGGAGAAGATTAAAAAATAATTCATTCCTTAGCCGTTTCCATGGATGCCGGAGGAAAGTCTCACGTTAGTTCAGAGTTTTATACTTTTGAATTTTAAATGGTGTAAGCAAGTCCCGAAAGATGAAATTGGGAGAGTCCGTTGCTTGGCTCCCAGCCCATAGCAACTGCTTCCTCTAAAGAGGCTCTCTGGCCAGTGCAAGGTCATGACGGGGCAAAGAGGCCCAGGTGCCAAGATGTGAGGCAGCCCCTTTCAAGGGAGCCGTCTCCAATGGTGGTGGTGCTCAGATGCTTTCTGTTGGTTGTATGGGGATACTGGGAGACTCTTGGTCTTCGAGATCCGAGGCTCTGAGTGGACCTCTGGGTGCATTTCCTCAGTGAGGATCGTGAAGCCTCAGTGACCACAGCTAAATGAACAGAGAGGGCTCTCGGGCAAATAAAGCTTAATTTGTCATAGCTGTCGGAATGATCGTGTCACATTGGCTGCCCTTTGGAAAACTTTTTGGAGGTAAGCTCCCTGAGTTCATAACCTTTATTACATTTTCCCAGTATTTGGAGTCTCAAAACGTGTAATGAAAAGGAAAGAGAAAGAAATCTGGCAATAGCTGCAATTAAATCCGGGAACTGTATCCAAGGCTGCTTTGTACTTTGTGCTCAGAGCCGAGGAGCCTGGCAAACAGACCTTCTAACCTTTGTGTCTTTTTTTTTTGTTTTGCTGAGGAAGATTTGTCGTGAGCTAACGTCCGTTGCCAATCCTCTTCTTTTTTTGTTTTTTTTTGGTTTGAGGAAGATTAGCCCTGAGCTAACATCTGTGCCAATCTTCCTCTTTTTGCTTGAGGAACATTGTTGCTGAGCTGACATCTGTGCCAATCTTCCTCTATATTTTTGTAGGTGGCACACCTCCACAGCATGGTTGGTGAGTGGAGTGGGTCTGTGCCCGGGCTCTGAACCCACGAACCCGGGCCGCCAAAGCAGAGCATGTGGAACTTTAACCATTTGGCCGTGGGGCTGGGCTCCTAACCTTTGTGTCTTTTAACCTTAGAAAGCTGGATGTTCAAGACCTTCCTCAGAGACTCATTCAGAAAGCCTGGTCTAGGTACAGGGTGTTTTATTTGGCCTGGGTGAGAATATTGAAACGAGGTAACTTTCTTACTATTTTGTTTAGCAATGAGATGGAAAGCGCAATAACAGTCTAATACAGTAGAAATCAGGGAGCCATAAATTGAGTCGAGTTCTCCTGGAAATAGGGCAATTGCATCAGAGAGAGTAACAGCTCAGGATATCTGTGCAACAGCAATGATTGAGCACCTGCTGTCTACCAGATCTTCCCCTGCTATGGAAGGTGCAAAGATGGAGATGAATAAGCCACTCTCCTTAACCCCAGGCAATTTAGTGTGGCAGATGGGAGATAACCTGAAAGCTGCTAGTTAGAGCAGATGACTGGGCGGTAAGGATTTTCTTGTGCTCTGGATGGCATTGCATGAGGTGGGTGTTACAGGAACGAAGGTGTTTGGGCATTTCCGGGGATATGTCAAGCGTTACAGATTTTTCTTAAATTGAATTACAAAGATAAATTTATGGCTGAGCTTTGTAGCAAAGAAGTCCCAAGTTTTCTTTACCCTCGAGGACCGCAGCCATGCCCCTAGGACTAGATGCGGTCTCCCTGTTATCTGAGAGGGAGAGCACAACCAGCGGCTTCTCTGGGCATCCTCTCACCTCACGAGTTTATTTTCCAAGGGAAACTAGAGTCGCTCTGTCCTGTGACTTGTTCTCTGCGTTTCTCTTTTCCTCCTTTTGTCAGTCTTCTCTGAGCTTTTTATCCCCAAAGTGAGGTTTACATCTAGGAGGAAAGAGAGAGGAGGGAAGTGATATCTGGAGGGTGAATAGGGAGAGGCTGGAGTGCCTTAAGTGCCGGGCTCCAAGCTAGGCAGTCAGCATTAACTGAGAAAAACCCAGGGAGAATGTGAGGTGTTCCCTTTTAGTAGACAAGGAAACAAGAGTCAGGAGAGTTCATTATTTTGTAAAACCAAAAAGTTCATTAAGACTTTTAAAAAAAATCACTTGCTTTTTTTTTTAAGGTCATCACATAGAACAGCTCTTCTCAAACTCTAACATGCCTAGGAATCACCTGAGATCTTGTAAAATTCAGGTTCTGACTCATCACATCTTTGGTGGGGCCCAGCATGCTGCGTTTCTCTCAAGCTCCTGGGTGATGCTGATGCTGTTGAGCGAGGGACCACACTTTGGATAGCAAGGGCATGGACTGTACATCTGCTAGTTGTGGTGGTGGTTGTTTTTAGCAACGAGAGAAAAAGGATTTAGACCAAGGAGATTTGAAGGTTTGCTGTTCTCGTCAGCTGATCGCAAAAATCAGGCTGGTGACTTTTATTTTCCACTTGTCATACCCCCTTTGGTGAGAGGTGTGTCCTTGGTGACAAGATTGAGATCTCTTCATATTTGTAAATATTTATACAGTGTGGTTTGAGAGGATAAAGAAGAAAAGCATGAAGAAACATAGGGGGAATTGGTACTTTTATATCTCTCATTTTAACTAAGGACTAGTTTATATATTCTTCTTACTGGTCTCAAAGGAAGTTGCCTAGAGAAGGTCATTGATTGCTATTTTGTCATTTTGACTAATTTATATATATTTTTTTCACTTTTTTTTGAGGAAGATTAGCCCTAAGCTAACATCTGTTGCCAATCCTCCTCTTTTTGCTGAGGAAGACTGGCCCCGAGCTAACATCCATGCCCATCTTCCTCTACTTTCTTTATATGTGGGACCCCTGCCACAGCATGGCTTGATAAGCAGTGCATAGGTCACACCCGGGATCCAAACCAGTGAACCCTGGGCCGCCGAAGCAGAACGTGCAAACTTAAATGGCTGTGCCACCAGAATGGCCCCTTGACTCATTTATATTTTCATACATAAATTTAGATTTGGATCGCAACTTGAAGGATGAGAGAAGTAATTAATTAATTCCTTTGGAAGCTGCTTCCACTTCATCATTGTGGGCTTTGCGCAGATCTTTTGGGGAAGTTTTTCTAGAACCACCATCAGAACTTTACACTGTATCAAATTAGAATCAACAAACATTATTTTAAAAACAATTTATTATGGTAAGTTTTTGCCCACTGAGAGCGGACCTAATTTTTCTTCTTAGAAATAGGCGTCAGAGCCGAGACTGAGGACCAGGGTGGCTGACAAAGCTGTTCGGCACTGTTTATGATCAGAAGGAGGGTTTGGCTGTGACGTTGGAGGACTGCTTTTCTTCGTTTACGTATAAACCTAATTCTGGATGCCGTTGTCAAATATTCGTTCCCAAAAAGTTTTGACCCACAATAGGTGTATTAGAGCGTTGGCTCCTAAGACCACCACCACCACTGGGTTGGAGAAATTTCCAGTTTTTAGCAAGACCCATCTTATTTTACTGACTTTTGTTTGTGGTGTGTGTGTGCTGATAAAAGGCAGCTTGCAGTCGTGCTCCTTACCCTTTGTCCTCGATTTGTTTGCTTTCTGTTAAAACCAAACCACATGGGCAACCACCACCACAAGCAAACTTGAGCTCTCTGTTATCCCAGGGAGTGGGTGGGCGGGCGGTGATGAGAGCCTTAGCTTGGCCCCCACGCTTTTGGAGGACAGTGGGTTTTATTCCGTAAGCATAAGAGTCACCCGAGGGCACCACGGGCTCGGATCTGTTGTAGGAGGTTGACTAGGGCGTGGTGCTGAAAATAGTTTGAGCTGTGGAGAGATGGAAGCCGACAGACCTGAGGGCTTTCATGATAAGAACCCAAGAGGTGGCTTTGGGGGGGCGAAGTGGATAGTATGGGGCCAAAGACGTCATAGGCCAGAGATGGTAAGCTTGGGGATGAGTGAGGGCCTGGGAAGAGTTGATTAGGACTCGAGGCCAGGTGCCTGGTGAGGCTCCGAGGAAAGCAGAGTGATGAGAGGGGTAATGCCCGCCTGGCCAGGACGGGATCTGATCTGCACAGAGGTGTTGGGACCCTGTTGTGTAGACTCTGCCTTTGCTTTTTCCATGTGTACATGTCCTTCAGTGTCTGAAAGGGCTCACCTGTTGTGAAATCAGTGTGTTTGTTGACTCTCGAAGTAAAGAACATTTTGTATCATTGGGGAAGTTCTTGGGTCAAGGTAGTGACCTTTGCTCTGTGCTGTCCTCAGGGCCCCCAGCTGTGGCAGCCTGCCTGGAATCAGAGTCCAGAAGAACTGGCCTGTGCCTGTGCCCGGGCTTCCTTGCCATTGACTCAGCTCCTGGTGTTTGTCAGATGCTTTAGGCTCAGGGGCAAAGCCTTGGGGTGCTGGCTGATGAAATGTTTAAGCGCCACCGCTAGTTACCATTTTCCTTTTCTTATACAACTGTATCTTTGGCTCCAAGTGTGCTTGGCAGCTTTGTCTTGGTGATGATGCTGTGTTAAAATGTGTATTTAAGAACACATTGGTGGGTGGCAGAACATTGCAACATACAAAGCAGGTTCTGCAGCACCATGGCCAAACATTGCCAGAACGATGAACGTTAGGAGAAACAGGATTCGTTGACTTGGGTTCCAGCTTTAAATGTTGATGATAGCAGAGCCAACTGCTAGTTTTCTTTTTTTGATACCAGATTTTGTGCAAAGCACTTTATGTGCATTATTTTGTTTATTCCTTACAACTGCCTTGTAGGTAAGGACCACTTTACAGAGGAGAGAATTCAGGCATGTTGGGGCCATGAAGCTTGTTCCAGGTCGCAGAGCTAGTAAGTAGTGTTTCTGGAACTGGAACTCAGATTTTTCTGACTCCAAAGCCTGTGCTCTCGACCAGCACCGCTCAAACTTTAAAGTCCCTGTGCATCACCTGGGGTCCTGTTGAAATGCAGACTGTGTTGTATGTCTGGAGTGGGGCTCCCAGGACTTGCTGCTTGTTTCTGGGCCCCACTGTGTAGCAAGTGTCCACACCGTCTGGTATATGGCTTAATTTCTTTGAGTCTCACTTCCAATATTTGCAAACCGAGGAGATCAATAATTATTTGCCCCTCCTTCCTAAGAATTGCTATGAGACCTGAGATCGTGAATGTGAAATCTTTGTAAATCAAAACAATGAAAAATATCAGTGGCCTCTCACATCCTCTTTTTCCTTCCAGTCCTTTCTCTTCCTCCTCTTCTAGTTCTTTCCCTCTGCTCCTGTTCCAAACCCATGTCATCTTTCTCCCTGTGTGGTTGCCAGCCATCTGTGTAATTTGGCCCACTTGTCTGTTGATGACTTTGTTGATGCGTGGCTTGTCAAGAGGAGTGGAGGCCTCGCATTTAACCCAACAGCATCGGATGGGGTTAGAGTGGGGCCTTCAGGGTCCACGGCCTCTTTGGGCCCTGGGGGTAAATAGCTCACTTCTGAAGGTGATCTTGTGCAGAGAAGGTGGAGGAAGGTTTCCTTTCCCTGGTCATAATTCCTGGGATGTTTATTAAACGTCTTGGATCTAGGCGGTTTAAGCAATTAAATGGGGAATCCTATTTCATGGAGCAGATGAGGTATTTCAAGGGAGCCTCAGACAGGACTCAGGAAGCAGGAGGACATGCGTTTAGCTTGGTCTTCCCATATCTGTCCTCACCCAGTCACTTCTTTGAAGGGTGAACCAACAGCCACTGTGCCGTAGGCTCTATTTAAGAAGGCGTTATGTGTGTAATATGTTTTAAAAAGATTACAGATAAAACAACGAAGATGAAACCTTGTGGCTGCTCAGAAAGGGAGGGTTGTAGGTGTTTGCGTGTAGTTGTTCGGAGACCCCTCATTCTTCCAGGGTGTTTGGGGAGGCCCGGCTGTGTGGTGTCTGGGAGAAAGGACCCCCTTGTCAGGCAGGCCGAGGAGAGGGCTGTGTCTCTCTGTGTTGGGATGGAAACTCTACCTGCCCAGCCTCCACCAGGATGCGAGGCCACCTACGTTGGAAGCTCTTGACTGTCTCAGCGACCAGGAATGTGGGAACTTGTGCTTGGGGTCTGTTTTAGGGAGGGGCTTACACAAAATGCAGCTACAGTGGAGTTCAGTGGCCAGATTTTGGGCTCCAGAGTCAGGTGCCCTTAGAGCTAAGTACCCACCTCTAGCATTTCTTAGCTGTGTAATGTAATCTCTACTCTCTTACTCACAAATTAAGTGACTTAATCTCCCTGGGCCTCAGTTTCCTCATCTATAAAATGGGGATGATAATAGCACCTACTCACAAGGTTGTTGGAAGAATTAAAATGAATTAACGTGTGTACAGAGCTTAGGGCTGGGCCTGGCTCATGAGTGCTTGGTGTGTGTGAGCTCTCATTACTAATTCATTGCCCTCCTTGCCCCCTGGACCCTCATGGTGCATAAAACTTTCCTGTAGATAGTCTGCGATTCCGTGACATCTGTGCGTGTTGCTTTCGGAGTGGGCCGTGGTGTAATGGGACTTGAAGTGCAGACTTTGGAGCGCGATACTACTTGGGTTCGAATCCCAGGTTTACCCACATTTGGCAAATTCTCTTTGCCTCAGTCTCCCCATCTTTAAAACTGGGGGTGGGTGGGTAACATAAGACTTGCCTCGGAGGGTTGCCGTGAGGATTAAATGAAATTGTGTCAAGTGCTTCTCACGGTTTCTGGCCCATCATAGGCCTTCAGTCAGTGGAAGCTATTAGTCTGTGCTGCCAGTAATTTCCATCCTCTGTAAAGTGCTCTCCTCAGTGGGGAAAGAACCCTCTTTGGGGCTGGGGCTGTTGACTTTGGCATCCTGAAAGCCTCCTTGTACGGGACAGTGGACTTGAAGCCCTGGCTTCTCAGGGTTCTGCCATCGGTATCTTCCTGCCCTTTTCCGGAGGCTCTGCCATGGGGGCCTGTGGGGGATGGTGGTGGAGGGTCCTGCTGGGCTCCCCTGCAGTTCCGGGTTCCTCAGACGGGGCGAGCTGTGGGGAGCAAGAGACGGAGACTTCCTGCTAATCAGAGTCATAAATGCCAGCCTGGGGCTGGGTAAGCATCCTGCTGCTGGTTTGTGTCACTGGAGTTAGTGTCCTGTGGTGGTGGTTTAATTGGAAGAGATAATTGGTGCTGTGTTCTGGGGAACATGATCCGAGAGGGAGGAGACCAGGGGCAGTAGACTGATGTCTTGGAGTTCAGACTGCAGACTGTGGCAGGAAGCACCCTCTTCCTCCTGCCAAGCTTTTAGCTTCTGCTGCTCTTAGTGACCTGGTCTGTACTTTGCATCATCCCTCATGTTCTATCATAGGGAAATTCTTATAGGAAATAGCGACGTCACTGTTGTCTGTTGACAGTGCAGCTCACGTTGTTTCCCTGTGCTTCTTTCCCCGGCTCCCTGTGTATGTTCCGACACCTAGGCTGGCGCCTGGGGCCTTTCACCCTCCTACCTGACCTGCCTCTCCTTGCATCACACCCCACACGACCGTCCCTGAGGGACCCACAGTGCTGCTCAGGCTCTGATCCCAGTCTGCACTCTCCACAAATTCTTCCTGGTGTCCTCTGTCCCTGTTTTCCTGGTCCCCTGTCACCCCTGCTCCTTGGCTGTGGCTCTGTGTTAGGGAGGAGGAGTTGAGAATAGGGATTTGCAATCTGATTGTCCTGTTTTGAATCCTGGCCCCGACACAGTCTCATTTTGTGACCTTGGATAAGTGACTTAACCTCTGT
Organism: Equus asinus; assembly: GCF_041296235.1. NCBI lineage: Eukaryota > Metazoa > Chordata > Mammalia > Perissodactyla > Equidae > Equus > Equus asinus. Next base: position 69,267,114 of record NC_091801.1, on the reverse strand, counting down.
GAGCCTCAGTCGCCTCTCTTATGAAGTCAGGGTGCCTGCCTTGTCAGGTTGTGGAGAAGGGGAAGTGTCAAGGGCCCAGCGCATGTAGTGGGGCTCAGTAAGTGTAGCTGATGTGATGATTATGCTCTCATTTCTCCCTGATAGCCAACCCTCATCCTTCGAGTGCCAACTAACTAACTTAACCAGTTGTAGATAGTTTAGAGGCACAGCTCAGAGGCACCGTGAAGACCCCCAAGGTCAGAGGTGCCAGGGAGTAGATGATAAGCATAGCCCCACTTTCTCTTTTAAGAGCCAGGTGGCAGCCTCTTGAGGCCCTGGAAGTTCTTCTCTGTGTAGACTTTGGCACGGGCCCTGCAGCTGCTTCCCAGTAAGTGGGAACGTGCGGAGGACTCTGGGAGTGAAGCAGCATCCCGTGACAGCCTCACTTCTGCCCCGTGGGTGCAGGCGGGGAGCAAACTGCTGGCTGCTCAGCTCCAGTGACCAGGAGGTGCCTCGGAGACCTTTCTTGGCACCAGGGCAGCGTACATCAGACTCTGTGACAGTCACCATGGAGATGCCATCCTTGCTTCCTTTTCACCTGTCTGCCGGAGCAGAGGCTGGGCTCATGGCCAGAGGAAGAAGCCTGCAACCAGATACACCAGACGGAACTTGCAGGGGCACTCTGATCTGTCCTTGCTGAGCTTTGGTTGTTTCTAACCACCCCATCCTGTGACGACCAGGTACATAGCATCTCTTTCCCGAGGCAGGTGGGGTACCTCCCAGCAAACTGCCTTATGGAATGGAATCTCACTGGGTCCTCCCCCAACCCTGTGCCCCCTTGCTTTGTGGCTGAGATTGCTAATTTCTAGACTTAATGCTTCTCAAGGTCCTTTTGAGTGGGGCTGCCTTGACTATGGGATCGTTTTTTAGCTCAAGCATCCTGGCAGGAAAGGCAGCTGAGAAGCTGTCCATGGGCAGGACTGGCTCAGCACTGTGCATGTGGAATGTTCCCAAGAAAAGAACTAGTGAAACATTAGAATGGCTCTGTGTTGTAAGGGAGAATTCTCCCGGAAGACCCACGCACCCACAACTTCCTCTCCCGTAGCCCTTCAGGTTCACTGTCGTCTTGCTTTTGTCTGGTCCCTTCATTCGTTCGCATCATCATCCTTGTCAGCGTGGTGCTGTGCTTAAAAGACCTGGCCTTGGGGTCATCCTTAGGTTTGAATTGCAGTCTGCACAGTACTCTGTTACACACACTACATGCCCGTGATGCTTAAGCCGAAGTCATAGCCTATGGAAAAGTGGCCTGATAAGCCAACGGGGAGGTGCAGGGAGGTGGTGGGGATCTTGCACCATGTACTCCTGTTCTCTGGATGGCTTGGGTGGAAGCATTGCCGTGTGTGAGGGCTTGCTCATGGAAATGGATGTGTGGCCTCTCCGTTCTGCAGCAGTGCCTGGGAGTCTGCTCATCGAGAAATAAAAGCAACTCGATGTGTTTAAAGAAGGCAGTGTAGCCACACTGGCAGCTGGAGCATTTAAGCCCCTTTCACGTGATTCTCAAAGCTGCAGTTTTTGTGTGTGGGGTGTCTTCACTGGCTGCCCCTCTCTGAGCCAGGGCTGGGCTGCCTCTGGGGGTAGAGTCGCCTCACAAGCAGATGGCCTGTACCAGCTGAACTTCGCTGTGAAAGCCGCCTGTGTTGGAGAACTGAAAGTCTGTGTCCGAAAGTGCTGGTCTATCGAAAGTTTCAGCTTTTGTCATCCTTAAGTTGTCAACCGCGCACTCGTTTCTCTGGACTGGAATCCTGCCTGTAAGAATGAGTCAGAATTATTGTGACAGGTTCAATGCAAAGATTAAAAGGATTCTGCTACCTGCCAAGAAAGCCTTGCTCTTGTGGAGGGCTTTACATTTTGTATTGCATTCTACGATTTAACTCACGTTCCTTAACCTAGAATCTTACAGGATCGGGAGAGAGTCCCACTTTACAGGTGAGCACACTGAGGCTTAGAAAAATCCTTTCTGGAGTCACGTAACTAGCAGGAGGCAGAGCCAGAACACGAGTTGATATGCCCAACAAAGATGGCAACGCAGTGGCTTCTCATTCACTCTCCTGTCTGGCTCCCAAGCCCAGAGTCCTGCCCAGAAAACCATTTCCCTGAAAAGGGATGATTTGCATATATGGATCTGAAATCCACACACCTGACAGATCTGGGGCCGTGTGCCACCGGGGTCTGTCGCTGGGGAAATGTGGGCATGTTGTTGAAAGCGTTTATCTGTGAAACACGTACAATGAGCTGAGCATCAGGAAGTTTCCAGGCATTTGCCAGACATCTGCCACTTGTAACGTGAAGGGTAGCAAACAGCTTTGTGTGTCAGCCTCATTCATTCCCGTGCCCACACCGCCCTGCTCTGGGCCAGTCCACCTCTCTGGGTCGGCTTCCAGTCGTCTCCTCCAGCCATCTGCTGGTTGGTCCATTCATCTGAGTGGATGTTTATTTCAGCACCATTGGCGTACTGGCACGGGACAGGGATGTTCGACCCTCCCATTTGCACCTGCAGCTCAGCCAAACCAAACTCCCTCCTCTTGATTTCCATGTCTGTTTGTGGAACTTCCAGTTGAGGTCACCTGGGCCCCAGATGTCAGACTTGCCTTCGATTCCTGGTCCTGCCTGTTTCGTCACTTTTGTGCTATCAAGAGTAGATTCTGCTCTCTGTGGTTTTCTTTGCCCCTCTCTTTTATGTTCTTTATCACACCACCCCCTGAGTCTACACCGCTTTTGGTCATCTCCTCTCTGAACTCTGGCCCATGCCTCCGATCATTTCTCCTTTCACAACCTAGGCAGATAATCTTCACATAACGGCCCTGCCCTACTCAAAAAGATGGTGCGCTCTTGGATCTGAGCACAGAGCCATTGGGTTTGGAGCTCTTTTATAGCTCATATTAAATAGTGTGTGCACGCTCCTGTCTCTCCCACTCTGTGATCCAGTCCTTGAGAGCAGGGGCTGGCTTGTTCTTTTGTCCTTACAGGTCTTTGCACGGTGACAGGTCTTCTGGAATCTATGCATGAGTTCTGACTAGCGTGTTTAAATGGAGATTTCAAGTAAACCTCTCCCCTTTGTTTTAAGCCGGTTTAACCAGCGCTTATTAATGTACCCACGGGAAGCAGTGCGTGATGGCTCTGATGACCTGACAAGAAGAAAGGAGGCAATTTTCCCATCTTCCCAGGGAAGGGCAGGATGGCAACATATTTTAGAAGGCACTTCCGTGTTTTAGGTGCTCTTTGTTTTTTTAAACTAAATGCTTAAACTGGATGGTTAATTTTATAAATTTCACTCTTTGGGGCCAATTTGTTAATTCAACGGAAGTTCATCGTGCAGATTAGTGGTTTTGGGAGAGGGTCAGGGCACCAAACTATTTTGGGTGCTGGATTTATTTATGTTTGGTGAAAAGGAAATGTGGTGTTGACAGAATTGAGCCTTGCTACGCTTTCCATAATCAACTCTTAATGGAAAATATCTGGGGAAATATCACCAATTTAATATATACGTATGAACACAAATCCATGCCGTTTTGTCTCCTGTGGTCTTTGTAAGAAGGATAAACACTTGTGTGAGTTCAGGTGACAACAGATGAAGGTGGAGTTAAACGTTTTCAGTAGGGTAACTGTAGCCTGTAACAGCCACATCGAGTAGTTTGGGGAATCGTTTATTGTCAGAATCCTTCAGATGAAACGGTTCTCAGGATTAGCTGTCACTTGACTGCTTCCTCTAATCTCCATGCCTTCAGCTCCTGGAAGGACTGATAAAGGCAAGTAGGTTGAGTTGGTCTTCCTTTGGTACAGGGTCGGGGTGGTTGTACTCTGAGGCCCCCTCCCCTTATTTTCTTGGGATGCTAGTTGAGGGGAGGGTCTTCTTCACTGAGAGAGTAAAGCCAGCTCATGGTAACATATCACCCGAGAGAAGCAAAACCCAACCCAAATCTGAAACCTGCAGTTGAGTGCCAAGAACCCACTGGAGGATCTTTGTGACTCTCCAAGGGTTTATGAGGATTTCTCTGGGAGAAGGGACAGGGAGGGTCGGTGATCCGAAGGGCAGTGCTACGGTGCTGTGGTGGCAGACACCTCTTCCCTGTTCCTGCCCCTGGGCCTGGCTTTCCAGCTCCAGTTTGGGGCCACCTGCCCTGCCCTAAGCTCCTCTCCCCGCCAGGGTGCTGACCCCTTGTACTTCACTCCCGAGACCACCCAGGGCTAACCAGGCCCAGTCATACAGGGTGCCTCAAACAAAACCTAAGGCTGTTAAATATTTAATTGAATTAATTCACGGCGGGGATATTGTGACTCATGTTGAAAACTAATCACCTGCCTTTTAATCTGGCCCTTAAAAAATAGATCCCTAGTTAAACATTTAAAGGTCAGAGTCATGGTGGTTACAGGGGCGTCATTGTTTTCTTTCCTTGTGGGTTTGGGTGGGGAATGGGAAGAAAGGGGCGTGCGGGAAGGAAGATAGTTCGTTAGAAGTTGCCTTTGTGGGTGGAGGGGTTCCAGGTGATCAGAGTAGCTATATTTTTTTTCCTAACCTTCCCTTGCCTTGATTCTCCAGAGGGATGCCGGAAAGGGGCTGGAATGTGGGCGAGGATGGCCTTTGAACTAGACCATCAATAGGAGAAACCATATTCCCTGTCCAGTCATTCAAGATAGTGTTTCGTTTGCACTATCAGAGCTCGGTGAGGCGTTGAAATCCCATTGTTCTGCCTTTTAATTTAATTTTTCATGCAGGAAGAAGAAAAGATGTTTTAAAATTCTTGTGGCTTTTTCCTTCCTCAGAGTGTTATTGCTTTGCGTACACTGTGGCTGTTCTTGCCACTGTAACATCTGTCCTCGTACACTGGTTGGAGCCTCGCTTTATTACTTTGGTAATAACATTGGTTGACTTAAGTAGCTTTCTGGTGACTCCTAAAAAGGTCTTCACCCTATTCCATCTGATGGGATTTCAGGGGGGAGGAATTGAGGGCCTTGAGAGTGGAGGCTTATGGCCGACGTCGGGTTTATGTTGGTAAAAGACCAACTATGAAGTATTTTGAGCATCCACTGCGTGCATGCCAAGACCATGCCAGGCACCCTTGGGAGTTAGAGTCAGCCTGATGCCCTCCATTGATGCCTTATCTAGAAGGGAGGAGCAAAAGCAGAGTATCCCCTTTAGAAGATGGCGACGTTCCATTTTCCCAAGGACAGAAATGCCCAACTTTGGGTCTGAAGCCCTGACTTCCAACTGTCTTTGCATCTGTTGGAGGTGATGAGCGGGAGACAGTTGAAGCAGTGGAAAGAAGACAGTTGTGCTGTAATTTGTGCACTGTTACTCTCCCGCAGAAGCACAGGCCCGCAGCTTACAGCTCTTTAGGGAGAAACGTCTGCCAGGATAACAGAGCGTCAGCGATGTGTTTGACTTGGTGCAAAACGACACATTTCCTGCATTACGTGGATTTTGGGCCACGTGACCTAGGATCCCTTCCAGTTCCCTGATTCTGAAACCTGTGATGCTTAGATCCAGCCAGCTAGAGATTTCAAAAAAACTTTTTTTTTTTTAACAAATCTGAAAAGGTAAGCCAAACCTATTTTGTGCAAAAAACCAAACCTATTTTGTGCAAATTTGTTTGCATTCCCGTTGGTTTAATGACCACCTCCCTACCATCCGCCTACGTATTTCCCAGTGATTTCTTCCTTCCTGTTTTCCATCATTTGGCAAATATTTTTTGAGGGCTGCACATGCTGGGTGCTGTGCAACAGACAGGAACCCCGCCTGCAAGAGACAAAAGTCAAGAAGCAATGGCAGGACAGTGTGGCGGGCTGTGATGGGCACAGAGATCGAGCAGAGAGGAGGTCCCTTGGAGGCAGGGAGCTCTGGAAGTGCCGCTCAGTCTGGGTGACACCCGGGCAGGGTCAAGAAGGAGCATAGAAGCCAGCAAGAAGGGCAGTGTCCCCCATGGAGGGAACGGTTTGTACAGAAGCGAGACAAGTGGCAGGGAGGTTGGAGCGTTCGGGAACTGCCAGGACGCCTGTCATCTCGAGCACACGTGTTGGCAGTTTGGTGCCGATTTTTGTTTTCCACAAAGACTCTCAGGTGCCAGTTTAAAAGAACATTCCCGGCTCTGCCTTTTTGTCTGTTCCCTTTAGTAGACGTCAACTCGATGAAATTCAGGTGAAAGCCTCCCGTGATTGCTAATTACCTCCCGTTAACCGTGCACAAGGAAATCTGAGAGAAACTTAGCAGACATCTGTCTGAATCATTTGGAGCAAAGCGCTTCATCCGTACGTTTTCCAGCCATCATACCCCGAAACGTTATAAATCTCTTCTCATCTAATCATCTGAGGGTGTGCAAAAGTCATTGTTAAGCCCGAGATCGGATCACATGTGTTCCCCTTTAATTTGTGCCTTAGAACCGTATTTCAGCCTGCTTGTTCGTCATTGCTTTTGGATTTGTTTTCTTCTTTCTTGCTCCCTGTGTCCGGGGAAGGAAGGCTACTCTTCTCCTCCTGTGTTGGTGGCGCTGCAGATGAGCGGGCGCCTTCACTGTGGAGGGCTGCTGGGTACCAGGGTCATCACGGGGCTGATTTGGAGAAAGAAAGCACGTGCAGGCAACCCCGTCCTCCGTGTCCCGTTGGAATGAAAGGGGTGGCCACGGGCTCCTGCTCCTCTGTGCCATCCTTCCGCCTGGTCACAATATGTAAAGAGCAAATGTGGTTTTCGGAGCAGGGTCACCCACCTGGCTCCGCCCACTGTCCGGGCATCAGTTTTGTCAACTGTGAATCAAACACGAAGAAATTTGGCACACAGACTGCCCTGGTGACATCATCTTTGGAAATCGGTCTTGTGATAATGTGGAACGAGGTGACGGCTGTGTTCTCTTCACATGAAGGAAGGCCGAAAATGTTGTGAAGCAGAAGAGTGTGTTGGGGGTACTTGTCCATGAGCTTGTGAATAGCATGTGGAGGGTGGCGGCCGGTTCTTTTCAGCCTCCCCTGAGGCCTAGGCTGCAGCCTGAGGGATTTAGGTTAGAGAAGCAGTGAGGTCTGGTGCAATGAGCATGGGCTTTGGAGGCACACAACCTTGTCCAAAGCGCAGCTCCCTTGCATGGTAGCTGTGTGACCTATGGTAGGTTACTTACCCTCTCTGTTCACGGGCAGCTAGAGAATATTGTTATAAGAATATTTAGGTAATAGTCTGGAAGGAGTACTTTTACATAATACTTTACATAAGACTGAGAAAACATGCATAGCCCATGTAGAGAATCCCCTTTCCAAAAGTGGAGTTGGAGCGGGATGAGGGCTAAAGTACCAGGCCACCTCTTGGAATTACTGCAGTCTCTGTGCCTTGTTTTCTTCATCCACAATGGAAATACTAATGCCCACCGTTTAGAGCTGTCATGAATATTAGAGTTAAAGTATATACATTACCCAGCACACAGTTGCTGTCCTGAATGAGGAGTGTAAAATGTGGTGGTAAATTTTGCCAACTGACTTTTTTGGCTCTCTGGGGTGCCTAAAATTTGGGTACACTCTAATTTTTTTTTATCTTCTTTTTCTTTTCTTTTTTGAGGAAGATTAGCCCTGAGCTAACATCTGCTGCCAATCCTCCTCTTTTTGCTGAGGAAGACTGGCCCTGAGCTAACATCCATGCCTATCTTCCTCTACTTTCTATGTGGGATGCCTGCCACAAGCATGGCTTGCCAAGCAGTGCCATGTCCGCACCAGGGATCCCAACTGGGGAACCCTGGGCCGCTGAAGCAGAATGTGTGAACTTAATTGCTGCGCCCCCGGGCCAGCCCGGGGGTACACTCTAATTTTGAGTGACATTGTCAGGTGGGTGAGCTCCTGGGTGGTGCCCAGGGACTTGGGGTGGAGAACATTCTGTGAAGAACCCCTGCACTCCCCCACCCCCTCTGGCCAGAGCTAGACCTTTTCTCTGTGAAACATCTCAAATCAAAATAGGATTTTCCTGCTTAAGAAATTGTTCTTTTGTGAATCTCTGCTTTGAGTGAGATCCCTTATGAGTACTAGGTGATTTTTCAAGGACCCTCCCAGCTCCCTGGTTCTCCTATTCATAAGAAGTGGAAGAACTGAATTTTAGGTCTTTTATGATTGATTGGCCGGGAAAATTACGGTAAATGGGTTAAAGGAGCTAATAGTCTTGGGGGCCTAAAAGTCTGCTCCTGACCCAAATGGGAGCTCTCTGTGAGCCCCCCTGGCCCTTTGGTGGGTCCTTGTTCTCCTGAAAATGGAAGAGAGAGGCGTGGGCCCCCTCTCGTGGAGGCAGCTGCTGGTTTCCTGATGACCTGGACTGCCTGGTGTCCACACTGCCACCTCTTACTGCAGGGAAGTCCTCACTGGGTGCCCAGTGTGCCTGGAAAGCATCTTCTTGCCACCAGTGTTCCGGGAATGCATCCTGGGAAGAACATTAGATACGGACTTTAAGCCTGACCCACTGTGTGTGCTGTGTCCCCTCCTCTCTCCTCCCTCCCTCCCTCTCTGAACAGAGAGCATTTCCAGCTGTGGGTTCCTACTCACATAATCCCGACTGGGAAACATCAGGATTTGTTGCAGGCTGGAGGGCAGATGAAATGCTCCACCTTAGGTGTGGCTCTCTGCTAGTTAATCTGCTGGTTTCTTAATCAATCCCTCTTGTTTTAAAGGAGCTCAACATTTGGAATAAAAAGGCAATCAAGATTTTACCAGCTAAGTGCCTCGTTGCTTGAGGGGTGAACTGAGAAAGGGCTTAATTCTCTCTCTCCCAGATGCTATCCGTCAGGGGGCTGCGGGTGGCGCAGCAATCACTTCCGACTCAGAAAAGGAGTTTGTTAAAGGATTAGGGGGCTCACAGGATGCTGTCCTTCCTCCCTCCTCTCGTGTGCCCTGCTCTGTCCTAATACCTGTGACATGCAGAGTGCTCAAGTGCTTGGGCATCTAACTCTCCTGAGACCACGGACGCTGACAGCAGGGCGGGTCTTACTTGTTGTCATGTCTCCTGTTCCCTGGGCTGCTATTTGGGGGTTACAGGCAGGATGTCAGGATATACTGGGGCGTGTTGCTGGGCCCCGCTCACACGACAAAGCAACGCCACCGATGGGGTGTTTTTACTGCCTGAAAGAAGCACATTTGCTGCAGGACAAACATAACACAGAGCCCGGGCCATCGAGCCATCCTTCTTAGCTCCCCCAGCTTCTCAGTCGCCCCAGACTGTTCTGCACTTCATCGCAGTGATATCTTATCTGTTGTGTACTCCAGCCTGGGAGAGTATAGAGCCTTATGACGTCATGCAGAGTTTCCACGTGGTCGTGGGGACTGTCTGTATTTGGTCTGGTTTATCTGTGTCCTGAATTTGGAAACGTGAAATTGCTCTCCTGGTTCCATCAGAGGCAGATGGGGCCCAGAGCCCTGAGGCCCTGTGGTGTTGTCACCTCTGATCGTGGCAAAGGGGTAAGTGATGCTGAGGAGGGGCAGGAGGACCCTGGGGTCTGATCTGCCACAGCATCTAGGAAGCTGACCAGATCTTCTGATTCTAAATGACTCCCTCTAGGGCGGCCAGGCTTGTCTCGGCGGGGAAGGAATCCCGTTCTTGTTCTTGCATTAGTTTCTTCTCCAAAACCATTTGCAGAGCAGAAATCGAAGCTGAGATGAGATCATGGTGATCCTTTAATTTTTTTAAATTTTTAAGTGTGATAAAATACGCATAATATAAAATTGGCCATCTTAACCATTTCAAAGTGTGCAGTTCAGTAGTATTCAGAGTATTTACATGGTTGCGTAACCAATCTCCAGAACCTTCTCCTCCTGCAAAACGGAAACTATACCCATTAGGCAACAGCTCCCCATTTTCCTCTTCCCTCACCTCCTGGCAATCACCATTCTACTTCCTGTTTCTGTAATTTGGACTATTCTGGATGCCTCTTATGAGTAGAATCGTATGGTGTTTGTCTTTTCTGTGACTGACATATTTCACTTAGCATAATGTCATGGTTCATCCGCATTGTGGCACGTGTCAGGATTTCCTTCCAAGAAGATTCGATAAGGTTCCGTTGTAGAGATCCCGTGGGCGTGTATTTGTGCTGCCCGGGAGTGACTGAGGGCGTTAGGTGCCCTTGAGCTGATCCAAATGCTATTGCCCGTTTTTCCTAAGGTCCCTTGGGCCACTTCCTCTGCCTTTAAGATATGTTATGATTCGAATGAACCAAATACAAGCGTTGTGTATGTTGAGCACATTTACTAGGGCTTCGCTCTGGCCTGGGAGTCACCGGTGCCATTCGGCTGAATAGTTTTGAATGGACGTTCCTGTTAAAAATGTTTGTTACTTCCACAGGGTACAGTGTTAAGGGCTCGACAGGTAACAACCACCATGTGGGTGCTTCCTGCTTCCTGTGTGCTCAGTCCTGTGGTTCACAGGTGCTCTCTCTCTGCATCCTCTCAACAGCCTGGTACTGTCTGCCATCCCCCATTTTAGAGATGCTGATGCTGAGGCTTAGGAAGGTGAGGGCTTTGACCAGCTCACACAGGGAGGGACTAGGGAGCTGGGATTCAAACCCAGGTCTGACTCTGGTGCCTGTGCCCTTGAATCAGTCTGTTCAGAGACGCTGGCCAAGGACTGGGTTTTCCTTCAGGAGCCACAGGCGAAAGGCCAGCTGAATTACTAACTACCCACAGAGGAATCGTGGTGCATTTACATCTGAAACAACCCTGGATTGAGGCATTTCAGATGTTGCAGGCAGGCAGGAAAGCAGGCATTTCTGTAGGAGCATTTCATTGGCTCGTCTTCCACCTGCCAAAGCCGCTGTACTCCCATCCCACGAGAAACCGCCCCAGCTGTGAAAGAGCTGACGACAGATTTGAGTGACTGTTATATTTTTTTTGAAAAAAGGAAAACCCATAGCCAGGGACTGGCCATTACATCCGGGACCTCTGCCACTCACCTCCTACTTTTTAATTAACTTATTTATGACTATCTTAACCTTTTAAAGTATACAGTTGAGTAGTGCTAAGTATATTTACATTGTTGTGCAACAGATCTCCAGAACTCTTTTGTTTTGCAAACCTGGAACTCGGTTCCCATTGTACAACACTTCTCCATTTCTCCCTCCCCCCAGTCCCTGATAAACCACCATTTTACTTTGTCCTCTGTGAGTTTGACTATGTTAGATACCTCACATAAGTGGAATCATACGGTATTTGTCTTTTTGTGTCTGGCTTATTTCACTGGATGTAATGTCCTTGGGGTTCATCCGTGTTGTAGCATGTGACAGAGCGTCCTTCCTTTTTAAGGCTGAATTACATGCCACTGTGTGGACGGACCACATTTTGTGTATGCATTCATCCATCGACGGACGTGGGGTGCTTCTGCCTCTTGGCCACACCCCCTCTTTTAAACCTTTCCATGGTTCCCTGTTTGCCTCCGAGTGAAGTTCCGCCTCCCCACCAAGCTTGACCTCGTTGCTGAGGCCATTTCCAGGCCTGGCTTCTTCCTGCCTGTCTCTCCAGCCTCCTCCTCTGACTGCCACCTGCATGTCCATAATGCTCTAGCCGCCTTGGACTCGTTCGAGGCCCCCAGACACGCTGTGTTCCCTCTAGCGCCGGGCCTTTGCACCCGCTCCTCTCTCCGTCTGGAGTGCTGTATCTTCCCCACCTTCTGGACCCTCCACTACACTGTCTTTGCCTGGCTGGTCCCCTTCCATCTCAGCTTAGACCAGCTCTTCTTGACTTTCCCACATCTGGAACCTCATCACGTTGTATGGTCTATTCCTGTTTACCTGTCATTTTGTTTTATGAGCCTGTGAGCTTTTTTTAGAGCAAGGACTATCTTATTGGCAAATCCTAGCATCTGTGCATGGGAGGTGTAGGATATTTATTAAACACGTGAAGAATGTGGTCCTTTCAAATGCAGGAGCTCTTCTCTTCTCCTTCTGCCGTTTTCTCTTTGCCACTAACATCCGTGTCCCAAGTTGGAATTGAGTCCTTTTTTCCTGTAGAAACACCACGATAGGATGTGGTCAAGCTCAGTAGTATCTGGTTTAGGTATAGAGCCGGGTTAAGTTTGTGGGCTAGCCTGAGAACTTAACTACCTTTCCTGTCATTGTTTCTTTGGTGGGGCAGGGGGGACCTATGTCCATTTCTAAAACAGCTGAAGTGTAAGCAGTCTGCTGGAACATGCGCCTCCTGGGGAACTGGTGACTCTGCCACAGCTTTGGAAATCAGAGACGATTTTCCATCCCCGTAATGAGGACACGAGTGAGTGGTCCTCTCCACACCAGGAGAAGAAATCTACCTGTCTACCCAGAAGGGAGAGGGAAATGGTGTCGCAACCTCGTTCTCAGTTGAGTAAAACCACCTGAGGATTTAATGGATGCTTTTTAAAATAAACTTGGTGGGTCATCGGTGTTAGCGACTGGCCTCCATTTAAACAAGGGCTCAGTAGCGGATGATCACGCTGTTCTCTCCTCCAGCTGTCTGGGGGGGGAGTTGTCCCTTCACTGAGAGTGAATTAGTCTGTTTTAAAGTTTGCCAACAGATGAAACGAAAGGAAAGAAGTGGGGGGGCAGGGGGGCAGCAGAGCTGGCAGTGCCATGGCTCAGATTCCACTGAAATCTCCTTCTGGATTTGACGGGAGTAGAAACCAGACTTGAGTATGCCCACACTCATTGGAGGAATATAGGAATGATGGCCCCTGGAGTTGTGCAGTACACAGCCTGTGCAGCTGTACACAGCAGGCTTGAAGGGCCTTTCTGTGGCTGTCTTTGAAGGCAGCGACCCCTTCTTCCTAATCGATCTACATACATTTCTGCTGCAGTTGAGGTATTAAACAGAAAACTCAAATGCGTTTGGGAATGAGGTGGATGTAAATCCCAAACCAGATTTAGTTGAGAGTTTTGTTGTGTGAAGCTGTGCACACAAAGGCAGTGAAGTGGTCTAGAATCAGACGGCTGTGGATTTGAATGTTTAGGGCATGATCATAGCAAGTATTGAGTACTTCCTCTGTGTGCACAGGGCCTGGTGCTCAGCATGCTTCTTGGATTCTCACACTCAGTCCTCGATGGCTCTCTGGAGGAGGTACTGTGGGTGAGGAAGCTGAGGTTCAGATTGGAGACTGCCCAAGGTTGTACTATTGGTTGGAGGGGGAGCTGGACCAGTGACTAGGGATGTCCAACTCCAGAACCAAACTCTGAGCCTCTGTAGGACCCTGCTGCTCAGCTGGGTCACCCCGAGCTCACTGAGCTGGTGTCACCGGGGGCCTGGGTTAGATGCATAACCAGCTGGGCCTGTTACTGTACCTCAAGTTGAAGAACAGGCTGTCTCTCCAGGGCTGGAGAAACGCCCCCGGGGCTCCCTTTTCATGTAGTCCGAAGCCCTGCTTTCTGAGGAACAGAATAGGAGGGATAGCTGGCCTGCGGGATTTGTCTCCTTGTCCGGTGGGACGTTCACGGCTGGGTGGTAGCTGTTATGGGTTTACTTACTCGGCTCGATGGGTCTCACTCTTTTGAACTTAAAAAATAAGGAAATTGGGTTTACTTAGTCTCACTTTTCGTAAGTTATTGATCTGCTTTTCAATGCTTGTTTGTGGACTGAATACAATCCCTGTTAATCTAGTGGCCTAGTATCCCCTGGTGACCTGTCCTTGCCCTTGGGTTCACTCGTATTTGTCTGTCTGCCTGCCTGCCTGCCTTTCTGTCTCTCTCTCTCTCTCACACACAGATGCACAGATAGGCACTCTTTAAACATGAAGTCATTCAAATGTCATTGCTTGCCCTGTTGTCCTGCTTGGGACGAGATCCCTGATGCCAAGATTTCTAGTGAAAGGTCAGTTTCAGCTCTGTAATCACTGGGTAATTGTCTCCTAAAATAAACCCGCATCTCAACCGCTCTAAGCTTGTCTTTTTAGCTCTCTGGATGCAGAGTCATTCTCTCCTGATGGCCACTTGCCTGTGTCATTTCCTGTGGCCACATGTAGTCATCTGGAACCACAGCTAACTGTCCCACAGTGGGGGAGGGCGTCTTCTTTTTCTGTGATGGGAACGTGCCTACGCCTGCCAGCCCCTCTCCACCCTTCGTCCTCTGCCTTCTGGTTAGGAGCTGCTCTCTGTGCCTCTGTCTTCCCCCAGTTGTCACCCCTGGTTTGAGGTGGTACAATGTCACCTCTGTAGGATGCTCACCAAATCGACACAGATTCTTGCTGGACCTAATTCCTGCCTCAAACTTCAGTAAGTTTGCTGAGTAGCTGCTGTTAAGATGGTTTTCTGGGTCCTTCCCAGAAGGAGTGCTGGGTTCCTGATTGCGAACACTGGTGGCAAACCTGGGGGCTGCGTTTTGGGGAGGCACCTGCTCATTGGTGTTTCCGTGAAAATAAGCCCGCTGGGTGTCTGATATCAAGGAAGCATTGTATGTCATGCAGATCCTTTTCATCTTTTCAAATTCTTCTTTTGAGATGGTAGAAGTTACTGATAAGCCACTAAATAAACTGGAGTCTTAAAAACAGATTATTTCCTTTAAATTTTTCTGAGTCTTTCCCATATGAAATGAGACATCTTTCTCCTCTTGAGCTTGCTTCAGGATGGTGGTCCCAGGTAGGGCTGCATAGGCCCAGAGTGACTATTGAAAGATGCATCTGGTGTCCAAAGGCCATCTGGGAGGTAGTAAGCTGCAGGGCATGGTGAATTGAAGGAAACCAAGAGTTCTGGGTCATTCCATCGTGGACAGGATGGACGTGGGCACCCAGGAGAACATCCAGGCACCTGTTGTCTTGGAACCTCACCATGATGGGATGGTGTCAGGAGACAGTTGGAGGTTGCCTGTCAGGGTCACCTGGATCTGGAAGGTTCCTCTGCAGGCTGTGCCATTCCTCCACAGCAGTACGCGTGGGTGAGGCATGGGGTTCCCCTTCAGCAAGGCTTGCACCCACTTTTATAATGCAAATTACTTACCCAGCAAACCCCTCCTGCCCCCCCCGCTCCCGCAGCTCACCGCTGTGCCCTTCTCCAGTCCTGGTGTACACAGATATCTTCCCCTGGGAGTTACCTAAGAATCCACGTGCATTTGTCTCAAAAGACGTTTGAAGACTAGGGTCCTGGGAGCAGCTGCAATGGTGAAGGTTACCTCCACGGAGGTAACTGAAGAGGCTCATCTTGGTGAGTTTCTCTCATGGGTTTGTGTGTGTGTGTAAACACACATGTGCCATGTTTATACTGCATGTGGACACAAGGTGTGTGGTTATGTTTTGCCATATGCAGCCTCCCAGGGGGCTCATTTCATACCAGCAGGGTCCTTGGTGCTGGTTCTGTTTAGGGTAACAGTGAAACTGTGACAATCATGAATTTGCAGGTGGCATTTAATGGCTAGAATTAGAAATCAGCTCTTTGAGACCCGGGAGAAGCTCCCTTTCATGGCTGTTTTTGTTTTGTTCGGGCTCCTTGAGCTAATGGCAGGTGCTGCCAGAGAGGCCAGGATGCTTGACCCAAACCTCAGCTTGGAAGGGACTCCCACTCTTCCTGAACCTATGCTCATTTTCCTCCAGGGATTACAGAGGAAAGCTGCCTGCCCTCTTCCTCCGAGCACGGAGCAGAGTAAGTTCCCTGGCCCTGGAGATGTTTCAGCTGAGTCTGGATGGCAGTTTGGCAGGGATGAGAAATAAGAAATTCTGGTGACATGCTAAAACTAGGTTACCCTGGGTCTCATTCAGCTGGTAGACTCTCTAACTCCTAGATGCTGAAGGTGCTTTAGAAAGTGGCCTTAAGAAATCTCAGGGCTTACTGCTGAGCATCATTTGGTAGGTCCCTCATCCTTCTTTGTACTCAGCCAAGTGATTGTTGTCATGGCAACAGAGCTGCTCCTGCAAAGGCTTTGCTAATAGCGTACAAGGGGATCTGAAGCTTCCTCAGATTGTTAGTAATTATCTTCTAAAAAAATATGTTCTGAATATTGTGCACATTTTAATGGGCCCTCTTCCATCCTCATGGGGACTTTTGAGGTCCACATCAGCCGCATATCCTAAAATAGAAAGACTTTGTTCTTTGTTTTACTTTCATTTTTTTTTTCTTTTGTGCGTGTTCTTACATGGAAGAAAAGTCACCCTCCTATTGTTACGTAATGCCTTGCGCATAGTAGGTGCTCAAATAATTTTACTTGAAAGGCTGGCAGAATAGCCAAGCATTGATCTAAATGTTCATTATTAGATTAGCATTTAGATATACTTTTTCCCTAGATAACCTTGAACCTCAAACCGGCCAGGCCTCCGAGAGCTCACAGCTTTAGGGTTCAGACCTCCTGTCCCTTTTGTTTTCACACCACGGGGCAGAGTGGATCCGTGGGTGAGTCTAACCCTGATAAAGCACCTCTCATCGCCCTCTCCTGGGAGCTCAGATTTAGCTCAGCTGCCAAAACGTTAGGAATATCTTGCTCTTCAGAACAGGATATTGTCCGATTAAAATATTTTTTTTTTCTGTTTTGCTTTGCTATATCTGCAAATATCTATTGAGCCTTTTTTCTGGGTCACGCATCTTGCAGACACTGGGAATCAGGATTGGCTTGGACACTGTTGCTGTCCACAAGGAAGTCACCCTCAGTGGAGGACACAGCAGAGGCCCGAGAAGTAGTGAGCCCAGGAGTATCATTACAAGTGTGGCAACGCGTGTGTGTGCATGGGAAGGGGGAGATGAACTAGCGGCCATCTGGTTCCCTCATACTCTCCTTCCCTCCCTCCGTCCATCATCCCATCCTTAAGTGCAAGTGCTGGAGGCCTCTGAGCTGCTAACCCACAGGCAGAAGAGAGAGCCTGCTCCATGCCCACCTTGTTATACCCAGTCACTCAGAAGGTGCTTAACATGCCAGGTGTAGGGAGAGACAGAGGCTGGTGGGAACCAAGGGCCTCTTTGTGACCCGCCTCAGCTCCCATCGAGCCACTTTGCTGTCAGACGTTGTCTGATGCTCCCAAGCTTTCTCTTTTCTCTAGACCCAGGGTTGTAGTGTGAGTTGTTGGCAGGAGGCTACCTGGCAATGGGTGGGGAAGCTTCACCCGCAGGACTTGTCCCTGCAGCAGACCCCAGTGTCCTGTGGGGGTGTGACATGGTGAACAGTCGCATCCCCATGTCCCTCCTCCAAGTCTAACACATTTGGTCCACCTGGGTTTCATCTGGCAGGGTCTCTGTGGTGATAGAGTTCTCTGGGAACTGGGGAAGAGTTTCTTGGCTGATGGAATATGCTAGTCCCTTCGACTCAAAGCATGGTTGGCTGTCTAGCAGGAAGTCAGCATCATCCAGGAGGTGGTTAGAAATGCAGAGTCTCAGGCCCATTCCAGACCTCCTGAATCAGAATCTGCATTTTAGAATAATCCGCTGGTGATCCTTATGCACATTAAAGTTTGGGAAGTTGCTGGTCTAGTTACCTTTTAAGACCTTAGGGCCAAGGTAGCAGATACAGGGCATGTATCCCTCCACTGCTTCTGCATTCGTGGCAGACATTACTAGCTGCACTAGGCACTCTATTTTCCATCGAGTCCAGATCCAGCCTCGGAATTCTTCTCAACACAATGCTCCAGGTATTCATTACCATGAGGATTAGCGCAAGAGATAAAAGCCATTTGCCATCCTTGCCTTTGTCTGTGAAGAGTTCAGCTAAGCAGAGATGACCATTCCTGGGGAGCTGTAGTGCAGTGGCCCCTTCTGGGATGATGAGACAGTAGCTGAAAGGGTGATTTGGGGAAAGATTCTCCTCGCAAGTAGGGAAGGGTCCTCTGCATGAAAAAACAGCACCCTGTGCCAAAGGAAGCATGCCTAGACAGTCCGTGTCCACCCTGGTCCCAGGGCCTTGCATGCAGGCGGCCGGTCCGTACACAGTCCAGCAAGGAGGTGGCGACAGTGTGGTTTGAGTCTGGCTGATAAAACAGATGTTTGGGTGGAAGGGTTTTTATTTTCCTTCAATTCTAGGATGGGGGTGGGGCACGAAAACCTAACTTCTCACCCACCAAATATTTTGGTACATGTTGGCGACAGTGAGATGTCCTCAAGAATGATTAAAAGTCCTAATTATGGACTCAGCTGCAGATGCCAATTCTAAATTCTACTGTGTGACCTTGGGCAAGTTACTTAACTTCTCTGAGCCCCCTTGTCCTCATCTGTAAAATGAGGATAATAATCTCTCAATGATACTTATATGAGGAGTGTAATGAGATTTTAAAAATTGAATACAGTGTGCATGCAGGCACTTAGTAAATGGTAGCTATTCTTAATAATTTGGAAAACAGCAAGATTGCTTCCTGAGAGATGATAAAGTCCACACGTTCTGGCATAGTTCAAGGATGTACAGAAGCCCCTTAAAGGAATGTAGTAGATCCCGGGCCAGCAACACTTGAGGGTAACCTGATTCTAGATACTAGAGGTTTTAAGGATAAACTGTTTGTCACAGGAGGTCCGGTCACCAGCAGTAGCAGAGCCAGAGGGCAGCTAAAGAGGCACCATCTAGGGCTTGCTCTCTGGGGTGTCATCCCGTTGGGGGAGAGGGGTGCCTCAGGCTCTTACTGATCCCTAAAACACTACCTGCCCTCTCCTGCTTCCGTGTTCATCAGGCCACCTTCTAAATTATCTGACCTTCCCCGGAGGCTGCCTGGGAGATAATGCCCAGATCAGCGACTATGAGCATCTTATCTGCCCGACAGTTCAGTTTCACAAGCTAAGAAGATGACATGTGGTTTTGCACATCAGCCCACATCTGCTTTGCTGGCACCAGTTGGTGTCCTCGAGTCGCTCAAGCCTGGCTCTAACGGGAACGTCTTTCTGTGCCCGTGTGGCAGAGGCAGACCCTGGCGGTGGGAGTTCACGGTGGCAGATGTCAGGAGCCAGTGGCATGTCTAGGTGACACCCCTGCTTGTGCTTTTTCAACCAGGTCCCACTTCATCAGGAAGGGAGGGCAGGAAGGAGCCGCTTCGGAATGCGTCCGCTGCTCCTGTGGTTTTCCCGGAGTGTGAGCGTGTCCGTGTTTTTGTGTTTCCATATTACCATTCTCGCTTTGCTTTTTAAAACAGCAACAAAGGAAGAGGAATATTGGTCTTTGTGGCTGCCAGTACCGTGCATGCCAGAATCTCGTGCTTGCTGGTCTGAAGCCGCCAGATGGTGGTGGGGCTGTGTGTGGTTTTGTTTCCTCTGCTTTTTGAAAAGTCGTGAAGTGGGAGAGGCTGGGAAGTGTCAGATTGGCTGAAAGATTGTCAGCTGCTAACAGTTTGCACTGTCTTCCACCCCGCGTGTGGGCACGAGGGTGTCTTCCCAAAATGTGAGGCTGACCCTCTCCCGCATTTGCTGAGTGCGCAGTATTAGCTGCCCCGTCAACACCAGCTGGATTGTCCGTTACGTCTCAGCCACACACACAGTAGCTGAATAATGCAGTTTTTTGAAGAGGAAACGCCACATGTTTGTCTCTTCCTTGAAGATGGAAGCGGGTGGTTAGGATTGCCATGATGGCAGAAGGGAAGTTACTCTTCCTTTGTTTGGGGAGCTTTAATGGTTTATTTTTTGAAAATCTTTTCTCTTCACTTTTGGCCTAAGGAACCCCGTGAGGACAAAGGGACGGATCCTTCCATTGCTTAAGATACTACTCATGTTTCTCATTGGTTACTTTCCTTGAAATCGAATTGTGTATTTGTCACCAGAACATTTAGGTGATCTAAATAGCACATGCAAAAATGTTTGGGTAGTTTTGAAACCGTTTTCAGGGCTTAACACAAGGTGTTGGGACACTGTTCAGTGATTTAAGTGGGACCAGTGTGTCTGTTGAATGGAATGAGGTTACGTGGCTGATGTAGCTGGTCTGTATGGTAACTCAGAAAACCAGGAACTGGTCGTTTTTCTCTCTCTCTCCACCCCATCCCCCCTGCCTCCCCTCTCTGTACTTAAACAAATGGAGGGCATCAATGATACCACCTTCTCCCGGTTGTCCACCCCTTGTGCCCGAGGATAAAAATAGAGTGCTGATGAAGCTGGAAGAAACATAGTCTGTTAATTTGTTGTTCTTAATATCCTGAGCACCTGCTTTGACCTTTGATGAAAATGGCGATGCCCCTGACAGTCAGGGACCAGCTGCCTTGGAAACATGTGGCGAGGCACACGGGTGCGTTTCCCCAGCAAGAGAAATAGCAGGAGTGAGAGGGCGTCTCTGCTCCTTGAAGGCAGGAGCGTGCTGCTGAGCAGCCAGGAATCACCAGTCTGTTGCCTCATGAGTTTCCTGAGGCGCCTTCTAGCTCTAAGATCACCCAAAAACTCCATCGCTTCCAATTTTAGATGAGACGTTTCATTCCGTGAGGGCAGGGGCTGTCTGCTCGGTTCACAGCATGGTAATGAGCCCTCAGTAGCATTTCCTTGGTATTTCTTGAGCATAGCAATGCAATCCTGTCTCTTCTCCAGCATAAGATCGTTTCTGCTAAAGGGAGAGGCGGTCATCTAACCCAGCGTGGAGGTCATCTGGAACGTCGCTGTGCAGAGTCTCAGCAGGTGTGCCCACCTCCAGCTGAGGTCCGGCCAATCCCCTTGTCTGGAGTGACCCGGCGGTCCTCACGGACCCGTTGTTTTGCTGGTCTGGCTGTAGTTGTCCATCTAATGGCCTTTTGGACTTGGCTCCTTGGACTGAATATTTGGGGAAAACATGGTCTCTGTTAGCTAGGGCATCAGGGTTGAGCTTTACCTGGACATAAGAATCCAACTTTCTCCTTTCTTCTTAGAATTCAGGCTCACACTCACGTGCCGTTTTGAGGCGCTTTGATTCTCTGGGTCCCATCGCTTAACGTTGTGGAATAAAAGCATCCTGAAACATGCCAGTGAGATTGCAGAAGTCAGGTGGCGGCTCCCCGGTCAAGTGTGACGCTTGCATGTGCACGAAGCAGTGCCAGCCATGGTGAGTGCCCGCCGCCGGGCATCCCCCAGGGCGGCAGATGGTGGACCTGGCCGTGCCCGGCTCGGGCAGCCGGAGCAGCAGCTGATGCACACTGAGGTAGCTTCTGTGACGCGACGCCTGAGGGATCTTCCAACCGGCCATCAACGTGAAAAGACATTTCTGGGCTCTTGGGGAGCAGGATCTGGAGAGGGAGGAGAGAGACACTCTTTCCTTGCGTGTTGAACCTACGCTGTTACAACCTGCTGCGGGGCCGTTGCAGAAGCGACCCCGAGGGTCCTGTGATGTGATACCGAGTGCTGGATTCCCTAGGAGCTTTCCTTCCCATTCTTTGCTGGAAGGAGGCTAGTGACACAACTGTCCTGAGCTCTGTGGTATAAAAACAAGCAGAGAGAGATCGAGAGCTGGAGACACATTTAAAAGCTGGTTAACCGGGGCAGCTGCCTGCCTGTTCTGAAGGCACAGGGCACCGAGATTTCCAGGCTCGCTGCAGTGGGTTGACCAGGAACCCCTCGGTGCTACGGCTCTGAGTTCCATCAAGTGACCCCTTTGTTGATGCATAAGTGTTAATAAGTACAAGCGGATCCTTCCTAGGCACGCCCTCTGGGCCTCCGCTTCTTGGCCTTTGGTCTTCTGAGATGTTTGGGAAGAAACAATTTCCGCTTTGCCAGAAGCTGCTCTCTGCACTGTTAACTTGCCTTTTGTGTACTCCTTAGCCAGCTCCTGGGAGAAGAGCAATATTAGACGTGGGAGAAGTGAGGGCTCTTATATGGCGGCCAGCGCATCAGTGTGGACAGTGGCTCCAGCCGGGCCTGAGTTAATTACTCTGGCCTCTGCCTTCCTGTAGGACTTGGTTGATCATTGCTACATCAAAGCCCTACTTAATTGGCCCGTTGGTGTAACCACTGCTTCCTGTTTTCTCTACAAAATATTCCAAGCCCTGCCTCCCGAAGCTCCCAGATAGTGGGCTTCTCTCTGCGTGCCCACCCTCTTCCACCGGAGCTGTGGGCTTTGCCAAGTGAGTTGTGTGGCTCCAAACCTGTATACGCCAGTTGTACAGACCGTCATTAAGTTATTTAGTTATAAGGTATGTAAATCTTTGGATATGAGTGTGAAAATCAGGATTTGTCATTTCTGAAAAATAAGTACAATGTTTAGAAAGATAAGATAGAAGCAAATTGCTTTAAAAAAAAAATTGCTGCGGCTGGCCTGGTGGCATGGGGGTAAGTTCACACACTGTGCTTGGGTGGCCCAGGGTTTGCAGGTTCAGATCCCAGGCATAGACCTACATTGCTCATCAAGCCATACTGTGGCAGTGACCCACATACAAAATAGGGAAAGATTGGCGCAGGTGGTAGCCCAGCAACAGTCTTCCTCAAGCAAAAAGAGGAAGATTGGCAACAGCTGTTAGCTCAGGGCCAATCTTTCTCACCTCCCCCCGCCCCCAAAAAAGTAGTATTGCCATCAAATTAGGTATGAATGAGACCATTGTAAAAGACTGGGGACAACAATTTAAAAACTAGGATGTTCAGATTGTTTCACAAGAGGCCCAAACTGAAAATCATAGATGATGCATTTTGGGTTTGATGTACCTCAAAGGCGACATGAAACACCAGTGGGCATACCCATTATTGAAGTGTAGTCATCAACATTTGAGTCTAAGCTAGTTTGGTTCTTGCCAAGGTCACACAGCTGGCGAATGGAGGAAGTGGGCTTTGAATCCACATTGTCTGACTCCAGAGCCGAGCTCTTAACCCTTCAGCTCTGCTGCTTTTCCTCCTGATCCTCAAGCTAATTTGGGAGATGGCAAGGAGCCTGTGCCAGGACTTCAGGTTAGGCTTGGTGAGAATCCTCTGCTGCCGAAACTCTGTGGCTTGCAGGCTGCTTGGGGTCTGCATATCCCCCAAGTACATGTCAAAGAGGAGAGAGCATGGGATACAACTGCTAAGGAGCCCCCAGGACTCTTTTGGGGGTCAATGAGGAGGGGAGAGCATTGCTTACCACAATGGGCACGATTTGGTGTGGACGAAACAGGTATATTTTGGGAAAAGATTCCTGACAAAATATGTCACGGGGGGACCTGTGGTCATATCGATAGGTTTGTATGTTTGTTTGGTAGTTTTGTGCCTGGGAACCACCACAGCCACCTCTCTTAGATCTTTTAAATTTATAGCCAAGTGGGTGCAGTAAGCAATTTCACGCATCTGAGTGCAGCGAGGAGAGAGCGCCTGCGGGATTAGGTTTGTCGTGGTATCTGTTTAGTGTCTGTTGTCACAGATCTTCAGAAACACTTTGCGGTTGACAGTGTATCGCTGGCCAGTGTCCAGATAGAGGACACAAGCTGTTGAGTGATTTGAAGTCACTCTCTTACTTGGCCGCCCCTTCCTCCTCTGAGCTCTTGTTGGTCTCCCGGAGGAGCTCTTCCTAACCTCACGGACGGTGGGTCTTCTGTGCCCAGGATCCTGCCTAACCAGGGCTTCTCCGGCTCCCTGGCATAGCTGTTGGGATATTTCTAATATTTTGGACTTGAACATAAGCTGCCTCTGGTTGAATGAACGTGTCCCTCAGGCTGTGGGGGAGGGACTTAGCGCCTGTTGACTTTGTGGGGAATGTCGGTTGTGTGTTTGGAGATTAATGATTCTTTAATAGCCAGTAGAATATTTTCTTCATTACACAAACAGGAGTTGCCTATTACCTCTGTGCTTATGAAGCTGGGGGTAGGCAGCGAACTTAATAGCTTTTCATAGTTGCTGCGGTGCGTGTTTGTGAGGCTGCTGCTGTTACAACTGAGTATGTGGGTTGTGGCTTCCTGGTGCCCAGTGCCAGAATGAGTGACCCCTCATTTATGGGAGAAGGATACCTGTTCCACTAGTCTGGTCATTCTCAACAGGGGCAGTTTTGCCCCCAGGGGAACATTTGGCAGTGTCTGGAGATATTTCTGGTTGTCATGACTTGGGGTGTCCTACTGGCACCTAGAGAATAGAGGCTGGGGTGCTGTGGATCATCCTGCAGTGCACAGGACAGCCCCCACCGCAAAGAAGGATCTGGTTCAAAATGTCAGCAGTGCTGAGGTTGAGAGACCCTGCAGCAGGTGACTGTGCTGTCCCTCGGAACCCCTCTCCTGCCGAAGTTTCAGAGCGCCTTCTCCTGTCCAACAGTTCTGTCTGACTCCTAATCAGCCTTCCATCAATATGAGCCCTCCGAGGGGCCACCGAGGCGCACAGTGACTTATTGTAGCCGTGCGCTTCGACCCAAGCACTTCCTAAATCTTGCTGGCCCTTCCCCCTTCTGCCTCTGAAGCCGGGCCTGACAGAATGGCTTTTCAAGCCTTGCTCGCCACCTGCACACTGAGACCCCCGCGGCAGCCTGTCCATTCGTCGCCCCCTGTGTGCAGAGATGGAAGCCGCCTGCAAATGAGGTGGCATGGAGGTATGGGACAATGCCACTTGATGAGTGCCACTGTCCCACCCCTCTGCAAAACCACCGTGGCAAGTGGCAGTCCGAAGGGTGTACATGTTGGACTTTTTTGGGGGGGGGGCGGGGGGGCGACAGTGTCTCTGTTGCCCCTTATTTCCCCCCATCCTCCCCAAAGCAGGCATTAAACAGTTTGTATCTGTTTGTGACTTTAATGTGCCTCCTTGTGTTCGGTTGGGAACACGTCCAGCTTGTCATGGTGGAAAGAGCCTTGGGTCTCAGTTAAAGCAGAGCTTGGATCGTGGCTGTACCGCTTGCCAGCCCTGTGGCCCTCGGGCAAGTTCCTTAACCCTCCTGAGCGCCAGTTTTTCCCTCTATAAAATTGTGGACCATAATCCCTACCTCACAGGTGGCTGCAAAGATTGTGTTCCCTCCACCTTTTGGTAGGTCTTCCCTTCACTGTCTGCTGGCCTCTTAAGGGCCTGGCCCTTGTCCTCAGCATCTCTGGAGTCCCTTTAATCCTTGCTGCCCAGCAGATATTTAGTACACGGTGCATTGTGTCCCCACAAAAGATAGGTTGAATTCCTAACCTGTGCATGTGACCTTGTTTGGACATAAGGTCTTTGCAGAGGTAATCAAGTTAAGATGAGGTCGTTAGGGGGGCCCTAATCCAGTATGACTGGTGTCTTTATAAGAAGAGAGAAAGTTGGACATGGACCCATGCAGCGAGGAGGATGCCTTCACATGTGTGTCATGTGAAGACAGACAACACACACAGGGAGGAGGCCAGGGGAAGACAGAGGCAAGACTGGAGCGAGGCAGCCACAAGCCAAGGATTGCTGGTAACCACCGGAAACTGGGACGAGGGCAGGAAGAACTCTCCCCTGCAGGTTTCAGGGGAGCATGACCCTGCCAGTTTCAGACTTCTAGCCTCCCGAACCCTGAGAGAATAACTTCTGGTTGTTTTAAGCCAACTGATTTGGGGTAGTTTATTATGGCCGCCCTAGGAAACTAACGTAACACTCAATAAACGTTTGTGGAATTTGTAAGTGTTTTCATATGCAAAACACAAGGTATTCTGCCTGATGGTCAAGCCTCTGGACTTTATACTTCTTTCTTTCCACTGATTGTCTCCTTTGCAGGGCATCCAGTTTAGATCCCTGACTGATTTTCTGCTGCTTTATTTATAAAAACCTTTGCTTGTTATGGGAGAAAGTTCTTACATGTACCACACTGAAAATAATTAAGATTTTTGCCATAAAGTATATTTGCATCCCTCGGCAGCGATCGACAGACTTGCATTTCTTTTAGCAATGGAGTGATTCCTGGTTCTAGGAGGAAGCACGAGACGCCATTTACCCTTCCTCCTCGTTTCCGCTGGCAAGAAACAGAACCAAATAAAGTGGCTTTAAAAATAAGGAAATGTAGGGGCCAGCCTGGTTGCACAGTGGTTAAGCTTGCACGTTCTGCTTCGGCAGCCTGGGGTTTGCTAGTTCACATCCCGGGTGCAGACCTACGCACTGCTTGTGAAGCCATGCTGTGGCAGGCGTCCCACATATAAAATAGAGGAAGATGGCCATGGATGTTAGCTCAGGGCCAGTCTTCCTCAGCAAAAAGAGGAGGATTGGCGGCAGATGTTAGCTCAGGGCTAATCTTCCTCAGGGGGAAAAAAGAAAAAAAGGAAATGTATACTCTTACAGAACAGGAGCCCCAGGTCCAGAGGGAGAGCAGGCTCCCAGTGTGTTAATTTGGCGGCACAGTGAGGGGCCTGGGGACTCAGGCTCCTCTGTCGGCAGGACGGGACTCGTCCTAAGGCAGGTGTGCCCGTGGCCATGAAGATGGCTGACTGCAGCACCTGGGCAGCCTGCTTCCTGTTCATGTCCCTTGGGGGTCTCTCTGGGGGGGGTTGATCCTAAGATCAGGGAAATTTTCCCTAGAGGCCTCTCCAGCAACCTTCTCTCCATCTTTGTCCCGTCCCCAAACCAGCCACTGCCAAGGGGGTTGGAAGTAAATCATTGGCCCAGACTCACCATGTGAGATGAAGGGATGCTCGACCACAGTCCCCTGCTATACTCTCCAGTTTAGCAACTCTCACGTATCTTTGGTAGGCAGAATAATGCCCCTCAGAGATGTCCACGTCCTCATCCCCGGAACCTATGAATATCTTACTGTAGTACATGGCGAAAGGGATTTTGCAAATGTGATTCAGTTAAGGATCTTGAGATGGGGAGATTACCTTGGATTGTCAAGGTGGGTCCAATACATTCACAAGGGTTCTTATAAGGAGAAGGAAGGAGGATCAGAGAAGGAAGATAGGAGGACAGAAGCAGAGGTCGGAGAAGAGAAAAGATGCTACCCCGCTGGCTTGAAGATGGAGGGAGGGGCCACAAGCCAAGGAATGCAGGTGGCCTCTAAAAGCTGGAAAAGACAAGAAAACAGATCTCCCCAAGAGGCTCCAGAAAGAATGGAGCCTTCCCAACACCTCGATTTTAGCCCCGTGAAGCTGACTTTGGACTTGTGACTTCCAGAGCCGTAAGATAAATGTGTGTTGCTTTAAGGCACTAAGTTTGTCGTAATTTATTATAGCAGCAATAGTAAACGCGTATACCGTTGTTTCTCTAGGCTGACCTTGAATCAGTATAGACCTTTTCTAAGGTAATAAGAACCTTGTATTTATTTTGAATCTTCTGTCGTAGATATTGTAAACTTCTTTAGAAGATACACAAATATTTATGGATTAAAAAAAGGACAAACGCAGTTCGTGGTCCCGCCTCCAGGTACAGCCAGCCTGATGATAGGCTTCCAAATGAGAAACATTGCTTCCTTCATTCAGCACCAGTGCTGGGTCCAGGGCTAACAGAAACAAGTGAGATCTTGTCCTCACTCACAAGCTGCTGAGTGTATCTCAACCAGCCATTTGATTCCATAAATATTCTCACTGTCAAGTCGGAGCTCTTCCAGATGGCTGCTCTGTCTTTGTAGCTAAAGCCAGTTTCCTCTGAAGCTTTTTCAGACCTGCTGATTTTTTTAAGTTTTAGCAAAGGTCATGAAGAGCATAAGACATTGTTAAGCATATCCACAGAGCGAGCTATTTTTAGGGTGCCCCATGTTGCCGAGATCAGCGGTAATTCTAACGGCTGGGCCCCGGCGTCCATGGAGGATGTCATCTGCCTATCTCCTGCCCTCGTGCCAGTTGGAGAGAGACTCTGCTGTTTGGAAGTTTTCTCTGTAGTTCTCTGTTTCCTCCTCAGGGCTTCCTGTGCTGCGTGGAGCACATGCAGCAAGTTTAGGAACTGCTTGTTATCCGACCATAATTCAGCTGTTTCTGGAAAGCCTCGGGCTTTCCTGGGGATGATAAATGACCAGGGGCAATCGATGGAAAATATCTGGAAAGGTAACAGAAATGATGGATCAGAGAAGTGGAGTGAGGGAACCAAGCTTCGAGGTGAACTTTTCCCAATTGTAGAAGGCTATCTTGAGGAAACGGGGGCGTGGGTTAAAAATGAAGCAACTTGCCTTTACTTAGCTCTCTGTAGTAGCTTAGTGAGGGTCGGAGCTCAGTCCCCTGGAAGCGGTTCGACAGTTCTAGGCTCAAGAAGCAAACTTTGAGAGCTGGGCTGTAAAGCCCTAATACCCATAGTAGTGTGTAGATAAGAAGGTTTGGTAGAATCTTCTAGGCTCTCAGCTCTGCCCCTTCCCATCTCCCTTTGTCTGCAGTAAGTGCCATATGCCGAGTGGTTCAATGCATAGACTCTGGAGGTTCCGCCCAGGTTGGAATCCCACTTAATAGCAGTGTGACCTGGGACAAACGATGTAAGGCACTTTTCCCGCCTATGAAATGGGGATGATAATAGTACCAGCACAACTGGGGGTGTTGGGAGGGTTAAATGAGTTCATGTGTGCAAAGCGCTCATGCAGGGCCCAGCACATCCTGAGCGCTCTACAAATGACTCACCTTCCCGTGACCTTGGACACCGCTCTCCAGCATTTCAGATGCCTTCGTGCTGTTCCACTGCATGGCTGTGCTTTATGGTTTATTTCCTATAATAGGATTTTGTTTCCAATTTTTACTGTTGTAAGCATTTCAGCGACTGTTCTCATAGGTAAGGATTTGCTCTCATCCTTCATTGTTTCCTCTGGTTAAATTTCTAGGAGGAGAGTTGCTGGGTCAAAGAGAGGGGGCTTGTTTTTAAGGGTTTTCTTGATTGGTGCTGCCAAATTTTCCACCAGAAAAGTACTAATTTACACTCCTACCAGCAGCGAATGAGTGTGCCAGTTTCCTTGCCACTGTGGCCAGGTTATTGACTTTTAATCAAATGAAGGAAAAATTGGAGACGTTTCCCTGAGGATAAAGTGGTCCCCGTCTTTGCTTATAAGCCGTAAAAGCTCGAGAGACCCTGCAGAAGACGCCCAGAGGGGAGCTGCTTGTGTGAAAACAGCGCCCTCTCCTGGTCCTCCCTGGTAGGGAGGGCTGAGTTGCGGTAGACAGCATGCAGAGGAGATCTGCAGGTGCCAGCAGCTGAAGGGTGACGTTTTCCAAAGACTTCCAGCCATTTCATCAGTCAGCCTAGGTGACTTTGGGTTCCTGCTCAGGTTCTTTTCCAGCGGTGCTTCGTAACTGGGGTGCTTGGCTCCCCAGCGAACACTTGGTACTCTCTGGGCACGTCTTTGGATGTTGCAAATTGGGGGGCTGCTACTGACTTCTAGGTAAAGCCCAGAGATGCTGCCAAACATCCTACAGTGCACAGGACAGCCACCCCAACAAAGAGTCATCCAGCTGATATGTCAGTACGGTTAAGGTTGGGAAACCCTATTTTGGAATTGCTCTAGCAGGCTTCTCTTTTCAGACTAAAATAAAATATAGAAATATTGATATATAATATTTATCGTTATTATGACTCATTTTTTCTTGTTTCTGTTAATCTGTTTTCCAGAATAAAATGGAAAATAGGAAGAACTGAAACAGTAAATTGGCATTTCTAGAAGAAAAGGCGGAGGGGAAAATACAGCCCTTAATAATACCACGAGTACTAATGAGGGAGGAGATTTTTCCTGTTAACTGGACTGGGCTAAACCTGCCATATGTTCTTGCGGCTTCCCTTGATGGCCTTATCTGTTCAAAATAGGGCTTCGTTTGACACTTCCCACCCTGATTTCACGAGCCCCGGTGCTTTACGAACATTTATAATTGTGCTTCTCCGTGCTTGGTGCAGAATTACTGTCTGTAGTTACAGTTGGCTCCCCCCGCCACCCCGAGGCAGTGCTGACTCCAGCATTGCTTCTAAGAGGAGGAAGGAAGCGAACTTCAAAAATAAGCTTAGCAAAGGGTGTGCCCAAGGGGAAAAGTATGACAGGAATTTCGGGAAAATCCAACTGTGTTGCAGCTTATTTCGACCTTTGCTGAGCTTGGGGACTTCTTTCACTGGTGTCACCCAAACCCATGAAAAATACTCTCGTTTTGCTTTAGCCTTGCTAGTCTCTGAATTACTTGTATGCTACAGTACGTGTCTCGAAACAGTTAGCTGGGGTGGCCTTACTAGCTGTTCTAAATAATGCTAAGAAGATTATTTTGCCAGAAGTAGGGGGGAGAATAATCAAAACTACAGCTTTTCCCTAAATATCAGGTAGTATTTTGATCATCTTCCTTGGAACATATTTTTCAGACTACAAGTCATGACCCAATAGTGGGTTGTAAAATCAATTTCTAGGTCACAATCAGCATTTAAAAGAGTCAGATAGAACAGAAAATATTAGAGGGTATTGTATGTAGTAAAGGTAACTTTTGTTTGGGTGCTTATATAAAAATACCTCACTATACATATGTATTTGTGTGTGTGTGCATGGTGAGAAGTCTGAAGGTGGTGGCTTAGTTTTTACAACATGGTGAAATCTGGCTTGTTTGTAGACTCTTTCATTCTCTCTCTCTTTTTTCCCTGAGGAAGATTAGCCCTGAGCTAACATCTGCTGTCAATCCTCCTCTGTTTGCTGAGGAAGACTGGCCCTGAGCTAACATCTATGCCCATCTTCCTCTACTCTATAAGTGGGATGCCTACCACAGCATAGCTTTTACCAAGCAGTGCCATGTCCACACCTGGGATCCGAACCGGTGAACCCCTGGGCCGCCGAAGCAGAATGTGTGCACTTAACTGCTAGTGCCACCGGGCTGGCCCCTCTTTCATTCTCTTTTAAAGATCTCAGTGATTCCGACCCATTGCCTGGCCTCACCATTGCCTCTCTTGCTTTTTCAGGTGGTACCAGGGAGATTGGCTCCGCCCTCACCAGGATGTGCATGAGACACAGGAGCATAGAAGCCAAGCTGCGGCAGTTCTCAAGGTGAGGAGCGTCCTTCACCCACATCTCAGAGCCCTTGCGGATTTCGGGCTAAGGAAGCCGTGCTGTGTGAGATGTACCACAACCCGCCTTCAGCAGCACTGGTTTCCCCATAGCGTTTAAATCCCCACAACCCAGCCCGCCTCACAGCCCATCACTGTGCTCACTCACTGGACTAGCATTTGCTGGGTATCTGCTATATGCTGGGCACTGGTCTGCGCACTGGGGATATAGTGGACATCCAGATGGCCTGGGTCTCTGCCTTGATGGAGCCTGCGCCCTCTTCGGGGTTTTCTCTGTGCTCCTGTGTGTCTCCTCTTCTCTGTCAATATGAGGAGTGGTGCATCTTGCTTCGGCCTCCCCTGCCCCCCGCAGGAGCCTCTTGAAGAGGAGCTGCGGTACTGGAGAGTGAGGGGACCCTGCTGCCCTGTTCCCTGGGACCTGTGTGCTCCCTCCAGACCCACCGTGGAGGACAGTGGTAGCTCACAAGGCCCTCCACGCTGCCAGCCTCTTGTCTGTTTCTCCAGCATCCAGAATGGATGGATTGGCACGGGGATATGGAGTCTCCAGGGTTGGAATGAGGATGGACATTCTTGCAGGCAGATCAGCCTAATTCAGCAGTCTCGCACTGTTCTGCTTTAAGAATTGCAAGTTGCATAAGTGGCCACCAAAGTGGAACCACTCTGACCCTCTTGGTAGGGCCACCGTGGGAGGCAGCAGAACGCAGGGGGAAGTGTCTAGTCTGGGAGGCAGCCAGGCCTGGGTTTGAATCGTGGGCTGGCCACTCACCAGCTGTAATCTTGGGCTTAGGTCTCAGCCCCTGTAAAATGGGCATAAGAATCTCTGAAGGTTCTCGTGAAAATTAATGTCCACACAGCAGAAAGCACCTTCTGTAGCAGGTGATGCAATCTAGCTTGCTTCTCTCCTCCTCACCCCTGGAGGGTGCTCCCCAGCCTTATCCTTGGAGAGTGCTCCCCAGCTCACCCCTGGAGGGTGCACCCCAGCTCACACAGGGGCCCCTCTCACATACTTCATCTTGTTTTATTCTTGGGCCAGGCCTGTGCCACCTCACCCCATTTTAGTGGTGAAGAGACACCAATTCAACAACCACTGCTTATTGAGCACTGACTATGTGCCAGGCCCTGTCTTAAGGGTATAGAGGGAATAGGACCACTTCCTGCTGAATAAACCTGCTGTGATGTCAGGTGGTGATAAATGACGTGAGAAATACACAGGATAGGGGGTGGGTGGCAGCTGTCTGACATGGGTGGTTAGAGACCATCTGTAGTCAGAAGAAAGGTTTGAACAGAGACCTGGAGAAGGTGAGGGAGTGAGTCGGGTTGATGGCTGTGCACGAGGGGAGGGAACCATAAATATACCCCGATAAGAAAAGGGAGAAATTCTACCAAGAACTTGAAGATGAAAAAGCAGTTTGAGGACACCTCCTTGGTAGTTCTTGCCAGTGCAATTCAAGCAGTTCTCGGGCATTTTCTAACTATTCTGCAATATCTGTATAATGTGGGAACGGGCCACTTTTTCTTCCGTTGCACAAAAAACCGTGGGTTCCATGGCCTGCATGATTCCTCTGTGTGGGGAGCCACCTTTCCACATGTCTGTGCGTGGTCTCTTTGGGGGACCACACAAAATGAAGGGACGTACCTGCAGAGTCCTTCACCTGTCTGATCCAGAAGCTGGCAGTCCAGCGTCTCTTTCTCTAGGCTGTCCACGATGAGTCTGCGTTCAGGACTTAGAATCCTGTATGCATATCAGAATCATGTGGGTCCTCTAAAAAAAATAGTAATGCTGGGGCCCCACCCTTGAAGTTTCTATCAGCTATGGGATGAGGCCCGGGTGTCTTCACCTTCTTAAAGCTCTCCAGGTGCTGCTTTTGTGCAGCCGAGGGGTGACCCCACTCGTCTGCAACCTTGCTTGTTGATAGGAGCGTGGGAATTTAAATGGGAAATGCGAGGAGAGGTCACGCCAACCAGTCATGTCAACAGCTTCTTCACAGCCATTGGAAAGCGTTCTGAGAATCAGCTTGTTACGAAATTGGGGGATTTGCCTGTGAACTTGGGCTTACTGTACTGCCTCGTCTTGCTTTAGGTAATCGTGATTTAGGTAAGTTCTGACAACCAAATGTAAGTCTTGACAACAGAAGGTATCTGTTTAATTTCTCCTTTTCTTTCTCTTTTGGTACAAGTGCTTTGATTGATTGTCTGATAAACCCACTTCAAGAACAGATGGAAGAATGGAAGAAAGTGGCCAACCAGCTGGATAAAGACCACGCAAAAGGTACAAGGGCAAGCCGCCTGACGCGTCATAGCATCACATGGGGTGTTGCCTGCTGCTGCCTCTGCTAGGTTTATTGGTGTCACCCTAGGACCCTACTCTGTCCCTGCTTCTCCTATAGTCTTTGGTGTTGGAGGATAAGGAGTCAGAAGTGAGCCCACTGCAGGACTCAGTGCTGGTTTTTTGGCATGAAACATCACTTGGCAGCTGATAGCCTTCTTGCTCAGTGGCGTTAACTGCAATCAGCTGAATTAAAAGTGAATTTTAGTGGCAGGCTTAAATGCCACAGAGTCACCCTTAAGACGTTTCAGCGCATTTTGAAAACTTAAACCTTTAATGATATAAGCAACCTCGGGTCTCCTGCCCAGAACTGGCCATTCTCTTTGTATACGCCTTCAACTGATGTGTCTCAGTACCGCATGTGCCAGGCTCTGGGGACAGTGTTCCAGACAGACACCACCCCTGTCTGTCATCCTGGAGCCAAAGGGTGGGGGCCGGGGTGGGGCTGGCGGTGTGGAAGGGGCAGGAGACATTGCTCCAAGGATCATACAGCTTGCAGTAAGTGCTGGGGAGGGAAAGCATGGGGGTAGATCTAAGGGGGTGAAACTGGAAAGAAAAAGTTGGCTAACAGGTGATTCCAAGAGCATATAAATCAGAGTGCTGATAGGCATAGGGCTGATGGGAGGGAACCGTCAGAATGGCTACGAGGAAGCTGGTCCAGTTGGTAATTAATTGAATGTGAGGGCAGAAAAGGAGAGAGGTGTCAGAGGCGACTGTCATTTCAGATGTCCACGTCTGGGTGATGGAGATGCCAGCAACAGAAATGGGAAGTCCAGGACGGGGTGGGCACTGGTTGGGGAGAGGAAGTGGTTGTTGGGGGAAGTGGTGCATGTGGGCTGCCCCTCCTCAGTATCCTCAGTGCCACAAGTAAGGCAGCTGGGCCTTTCCCAGTTTTTTCCCGTGTGGTCTGGTTTCTCCTCCTGTCGTCTGAGGTGCCCTTTTCTGAATTGTAACGTCTGGCCAGCATCTTGCCACATGGGTTCTTCTTTTGGGTGAAGCCCTGTGGATTTTGGCCTTGGGAAAGTAGATCATATTGAAAATATTTCATGATGCTGGAGCTGAGACATTGTGAATTTTTCATTTTTAGTGAAATCTTCCTGAATGACATCTCTGCTCAAAGCTGGTAGGGGTGAACACTTTAGAAAGACCATAGTGCATTTTGTTTTTTCGTGTTAATGAACCCCTTTGCGTAAAATGGCATCGTGAGATTTTTATCATATCGTATTCTGATAAAGCTGTTTACTGCATGTCATGCTTTATGCTTTCTGTGATGAAATTAATGGCTCTTCCTAACATTTTCTGTTGAGCAAAGTGATAAAATTACTCAATCTTCTGCTTTCTCTTAGAATATAAGAAAGCTCGCCAAGAGATAAAAAAGAAGTCCTCAGATACACTGAAACTGCAGAAGAAAGCGAAAAAAGGTAACTTGAGAAATTCTGCCGTTAGTAGTGTTACTCTGGGAAAATGAACTGTGCTTGATTTGTCTTTGAAGCAGAAAGTGTTCAGTCAGACTTCCTTACATATCACGGCCCTGGAGAACAGATAGAAGTGAATGGAATCTATCTGAATTAAAGTTCTCAAGCGCAGAATATCTATTAATTTGAGGCCCTTGCAAAGTTGTACTTGACTTGTTCCCTCCCCCTGCCTTTGTCTCCAAAATTTGACAGTTTCCGTGCCTATTGTGCGTTGTAACGAAACCTATAAATTTCTTGGAAGCCTTGGGATAATGCATAAAAGCCTTTATGCAAATGTTCTATCGTAATTATTACAGAAATTATGTCATTTTCTCCTCCATCTTTCACAGCCTATAATCTCTGAAACCCTTGATTAAGTCTTGTGAGAGTGTTAGAAATGGCTGCAGTGGGAGCTGGGAGTCATGGCTATGTAGGGAGATTTTTCATGGTGTTCATGAGGATGGGAGGTCAATGAGGAAAACCCAGACGGGTGCAAGATGCCCCTCCTCCCCACTTATCATCATTCATAAACCAATACACTGTCAGCTCTGTGACCCAGCTCAGCCCTTCCAGCACGGACTGGGAGTTTGAAGAGAAAAATCTAGCTACATCCAGTTTGCAAGCATTTGTAACATTTTACTAAGACCTAAAATGTAGGAGCTTGAACTTGAGAAGATGACATTCCTTACAGACTATTTTTTTTGATGCCACGTTTTTGAATTTGCTGTACCGCCACTGATAAAATGGGGTTTTCCCCCCCATCAGGCTGCTCTATGTTTAGTGTTTCTTTGGAGTGACCTTTTTAGGTAGAAATCCCCAAAACTAAATTTCCTCTTTCTTAAACAAGGAGTTCTCATTTGGAATTAAAAGGAAATACATTTGGAGGGATGGAATGGTTTAGTGGAAGGGGCGGGTGAAGACAGAACAAGTTTTTAAGCTTTGACATTTATGGGAAAAAAAAATATCCCCCCAGTTCTTATAAAAACCAGAAGACCATTTCAGGACAAAGGCAGTAGAATTTTCACCCATAATCAGATCTCCTGTTAGTATTGGCCTCAGTTGGTTGTTTTGGATATGTTTTTCTGGTCTTCGTGCTTCTCAAATCTACGTTCTAGGGCACCTGGGAACTAGAATTTGACAAGTAACAGGGTTTTTGGCCAGTAACATTTTAGTGATTCTAGAGGTAAATGTTTATAAATAAAACTGTCACTGTATTCCATCAAATCTGAGGTCCCGTGGAAGAGCAGGCTGGTACAAATTTGGAGCTGAGCTCTACCTCATTGATAGCCTGGCAGCTATGAGATAGGATAGATTAATGGGTTTGGAGGGAGGGTCCAGGGAAGATGCTTATGGCTTGGCAAAGGTTTGGGAGTTTGGTGAAAAGGACGAGGTAAGAAAAAGTAGCTATTTCCCTTTGCTCTTCCAGAGTTCTCCTTTCAGAGGTTCTTGGTTGCAGTTGTAATCCTTTTATCAGAATTCTGCATGGAGGCTGAAACAGTCCTCATCTGTCACTCAAAGTCACTGGCATTGTCCAATTAGCAGCAGTTGGACCTACAGGGGAAACCTGATAGGTTGTTTGCAGTGCAACACAAAAGGAAGTTTCTGGCAATTAGACTCACCCAGTACTAGCTCAGGCCACCTAGAAAGGATAACAAACGAGCTTCCCATCAAGGTGCCAGATAGAAAGATTGAGGATGCTTAGTGGACTGGACTATGTAACATGAAGAGATGCTGTTGGTCCTGTTACTC
Source organism: Equus asinus (assembly GCF_041296235.1). NCBI lineage: Eukaryota > Metazoa > Chordata > Mammalia > Perissodactyla > Equidae > Equus > Equus asinus. The sequence continues at coordinate 69,230,938 of NC_091801.1, read as the reverse complement.
GGGCGTAATTGGCATTTAGTTGTGAGGTTTCTTGGGGTACCTGATCAGAGGTTTCTGCAGCATCTGTCTTTTCAGCCCCAACCACAGACTCAGGCATCCTATCCTTTCCAGGCAAGGTGGCTGTGATGTGTACATATGTCTGCAAGCTAAGTCAGATCAGTAGCTTGGAATGTTCTGGATGATTTTCTAGTTACTCCAGGGTACAACCAGAAAACAGTATTTATTTCTTTCCTTTATAAAAAAATTTTTTCTAAAATATATAAGTGCATTTTCTTTTTTGACCAAGTGCTCACATTTGTATATTTCTGGGGTGAATGGAGCTTTCTAGAAGGTACCAGAGTCATCATTCTGAGTGTTTGTTATGGAGTGCTCTCCCACAAGATGTTTGGCCTGAGAATGGACTAGGAACGCTGCAAGTTAAGAGCTAGAAGAAATCTGGTTATTTGAGGCTTCTAGTTATCTTGGATCTAGTTAGCTGAAGTTTCCCTTTTTGCTAGGACACTTCTCCATCTGTTTTGTCTCCTTCAAGTGGTAACTTCCTGGATTCTTGGCTTGTAAAGTGTTAGAAGTTCCCTCTGAGATTTATGCCACATATTAAAATGGACAAATGCTTTTGGTTCCTTTTGTTTTTTTTTTGGTCTAGAGCTGAATCTGATTTATGCAGCCAAATAATCACTTCCTTTTAAATGTGTTTTCAGGAAATTATCAAGCAGCTTTCTGCTGTGCCTTTTTCAAAAACTGTGATCTTTGATCTAAAAATTCTTCTGACTCTCCTTTTCAAAATTTCAAATGCCTGTGCATTTCAACATGGTTTCAGCACTGCCCTTGACACAGGCAGACACATGGGATGTAATTATTGTGTGTGACTAATTTACCTTAATTCTCACTCTGCAGATATCACCTTTTGTCACATTCTGTATTTGACTCTTTCTTAGTATAGTAGAGTGGTAATTTGTAATCTAAAGGTAATTAAATATGACCATCAAAAAAAACTTTTAATGGTTTTTTGGTTTTGATTAGATTTCATCTCAAAACCGTTTTAAAACGAGTTGGCATATGTGCCAGCTGTGGGTGAATGTACCGATTTTTGTGGAAGGCAGGCTTACTGAACACGAGGAGTAAACACTAGGCAGAGAGGTGGGGCTGGAGAGATGTCAGAGCAGCTGTTGGCAGGTGAGGGGGCTGGGACAAAGGCAACGGGAAGGTGAGAAAGTGACGTGAAGGGGACCCAATAGCCCCGAGCTCCAAATGGCCCCGCTCTTTGATGTCAGCTCCTGGCCTTTGGGGTCCTGGCATTGGCCATAACCCAACTCAGGGAAGGAAGAGAGGGTTGGACATGGGAAACATTTTATGTTGTTTGCTGACTTTTGCCAACTTACAGTACAAAGTCAGCAGCCTCATTTCTCATTTAATTAACTCCCGTATTATTAATTTAAATTAAATAATTAATTATGACAAAGCCTTCTGTTTCAATCTGTAACTACTAAAAGTTTACCAGGGACTTTCTTTGAGAGAGAACTGGAGCATTTTAGTATGTGAACCCTTGAGCCTGACATTTATATAGTCGAATCTATCACTTTTTTTTTTTTACCAGAGGCTGCAGAACTAATATTGTAAACCTAATAAACCAACTCAGAGTTCCAGACTAGCATATTATTTGCTAGGATACTAAAATGTTAAGTCTTTCATTTTTTGCCGTTTTCACCCCATCTTAAAACTTTGTATGCTAGGTTTTCCTAGTTACTCTCAAGTGACAGTAAATTATACTTGAAAGGTTTTCTTGATAAAACATTTTAATTGGCTTCTTATGGGAATACATTCCTCATCTCTGTTTTTAAAAACCTTGCTGTTTCTCTAGGGGTGATGATTCCTAACTAGGAGATTTTCTGTTGAGATGAGAAGGAGAGAAAATTAGCAAGTCAGGGAAGTGAAGGTGGAGGTGGGTTTAATTCCCTAATTCAAGTATCCTGGGCAAACCATGGACTGTTTAACACGTGAAAGAAAGCTAGCACTGCTGCTCGAATACCAGTTTGACTTTATTATTTTCCTTTTTGTGTCAATTGTGTATCCTGCACTTTCTCACCGTGCGCCACCCCCCGCCAGTGGACGCTCTCGGTAAGTCGACCATCTTGAACCTCTGGTGGCTGGTCACGGTGTGGTCCTTGCTGTGGGCTTTCCATGGGTGTCCAGACCTATGCTGGTGGCCCAAGTTTTCCTACCAGCTCAGAACAATCAATTGTGCCTACTTAAATTTCTGTAACTTTAAGAAAATTGTGTGTGTGTGTGTGTATGTGTTTCGATCATTTTCTTTCTTTGACGTTTGGCCCTTTAAAGGGTTAGCTTAACATTCTAAGAGCTTTTGTATCCTCATAATTCAGTATTAGACTCATAGAAAGAAGAAATACAGAGTGACTCAAACTCTCCTTTCCACAGGAAATAAATATATTTATACATATATATATATCAATATATATATATGGATGTGTACATTTATATCACCAACAAAATATGTGCAGCTATGCTAGATAACTCCTCAAAATTGATAATCCCCAAATTGGATTTGGTTGTATTAAATTTACAAAATATCTTTAACTTTGTCTCCTCAGGACCACAAAGTTCTTTTCAAAACCAATAATTGATTTAAAAAAAAAAAGAAAAGAACCAAAGTATTTCTTATTTCAGTGGAGTTTTGAAATGTTTCATTTTAAAGGTGTCCGATCTTCAATAATCAGAATGATTCTTCTTGACTGAATGTTGAAGCTCATTCTGTGGGTGATTTTGCTGCTAAACCTTCCAGTTGCTTTTGGAGTCTCGTGGCTGTCCCTCTGTCTCGGAGAGGTCTGTCTGTGAGGCGTCCATGTGGTTTATCTGGCCTGAGTGTGCCCGAGTGTTCTCTGAGCGTTTTCACCGAACAGCCCCAAAGAGGGTTTTGAATTGGATTCTGTCATCTGCAACAAAGCCAGACCGCACAGGTGTCCTTTGACAGGCGGGGCCAGGATGGCCTGCGGTCATTGGGCAACACTGCTCTACCTCACCTTCCCCTCATGGTGACATTGGGCTAGTTGTCCCCGAAACTTTAAATATGATGGTCCTTTCCAGTCCTTTCTGTTGTGGCTATGAAACAGCTTGAACACTTTTTAGTATACCTTTGGAAGGAAGGTAAGACGCAGCCACTTTTTTGCTTGTTGTAATAAAATTCATATCATGTAAACGTCACCATGTTAACTGTTTTCAGGTGTAGATTTCAGTGGCTTTTAGTCCATTCACAGTGTTCTGCAAACCATCACCGCTATCTAATTTCAGAGCGTTTTCATCACCCCCAAAATACTCCCTGCCTTTTATCCCATTCTGCCTACCCCCAGCCCCTGAGAACCACTCATCTGCTTTCTGTCTCTATGGATTTGCCTATTCTAGACGTTTCATATAAAGAGAATTGTACAATATGTGGCCTTTTGAGGACACAAGAGTTTTACTAGATCCTTTGCAGAGAGCCTGGCATGAGTCAGTCTATGGAGTAAATGGGGCATTGTATTTGTTTTAAATGACGGACGGGGGAGGGTCAGGATGAGTGAAGAAACCACACAGCCTTTTGGCTCTGTAACTTAACTTAGATTCTGCACGTCTTCGTCAGGAAAAGTCTCCACAGGCCCCTCTGGTTCTCTCTTGCAGGGGCCGATTCACAGGCCTTAGCCACAGGGACATATAATAAATAGCAGTGAACTTGGGCATAAAGACATAAGGAGGTTCTGTGGTTTGAAGCCCTCGTAAATTGTTTTTTCAAGTTTTAAATTGTTTTTGAGCCTGGACTTGTGTATTTTAACAAAGTTTCATTGGTAGTTAAAATAGTCTGGTTTAACAAGAGAAAAAAAAATATATATCCATGGACCTCTCCTTCGGTCTAGTTAGAAGCGTTTACCTTGAATCCCAGGTCCCTGCATAAGCAATGCCTGGGGGCCTCCACAGGGAACGGTTTGCAGCTCTGTGAAATGGATCCAGCCAGGGTGCACCGCTCCCTCGAGGAACTGAGACTCTCGTGGAAGCAAACCAACTGGTTTAATCGGGTGTGCTCGGTACCGGGATGGGTATGAGCAGAAGCTGTAGCAGTGGGGCAGAGAGGAAGGAACCCAGCTAAGCTTGGGGTGGGAGGGGATAATGAGGAAGGTGGAAAGGGGTCAACAGTGGAGCATGGGGAGATGGGACGTTCATGGTAGAGGGGACAGCATGTGCCTGGACGTGGCTATCACCATTTGGACGGGAGCTCCAAGGGTGGCCATGCGCAGAGGGGTGTGCTGAGGGCAAGTGTGTGTGATGCCCTGAGTCAGCCTTCCAGGGGGCCGTTAGTCCCACCACAGGTGGACAGTACACACGTGAGAACCACAGTGACCTCCACTGCTCAGCCTCAGTGACCTGCCGCCCCCGACCTGCCTCCAGAAGATTCTGTCACTGGGCCCATTTCTGCTCAGACCCCAAACTGGACAAAACTTCTTGCCCCATCATCCTTCCTTTCTTACGAGGCTGCACTGTGCTGAATCCTCTCCACGGCGTGAGCGGTTCACGTGAGCCCTGGCCGCATCAGGCGTGTGCACACATCCCCCCGTCTGTCTCTTCCGTGCTTAAAAACTGCCAGAAATGACTCTCAGAATGCCCAAAACCTGCAGTCAGTGAGAGGATCGTTCTTCCTGCCTCAGTGGTAAAAACTGCGTGTGTCTGAGTCCCTCCAGCCACCCCTCTTTGGTTTTTGAGAGGGATAGTGTGGGAAACCTCCTCCCCAGAGGAAATTCCTACCTAAAAATCCAAAGTCTGCAGGGGCTGGCCCTGTGGCCGACTGGTTAAACTTCCATGTGCTCTGCTTTGGTGGCCTGGGGTTCGCAGATTCGGATCCTGGATGCAGACCTACAGAGCTCTGCTCATCAGCCACGCTGTGGAGGCAACCTTCATACAAAGTAGAGGAAGATTGGCACAAATGTTAGCTCAAGGCGAATCTTCCTCACCAAAAAAAAAAAAGGGATTGGCAATGGATGTTAGGGCAAATCTTCCTCACCAAAAAAATAAAAATAAACAAACCCAAAGTCTGAACTGTTAGTGGGTTGCCTGGCTTTCTTGCCCAGCACAAGGCAGAGGCTCCTTTGCTGTGTTCCTGTGCTGAGTAGGAGAGGCCGAGAAGAAACAGACAGACTGCTCAGAAGGTGGTGTGGCTCATGCAGGGAGACTGTGGGGCGGTGAGCCACGTCTGTCGTGGGTGTGCCTCCACAACTGGTCAGGAATTGCCGTCCTCGTAGGACCTCCTGGGCCGCTGGAGTCAGGATGGAGCTGAGTGGCCCACCCTGTATTGTTTCTGGCAATCTGGGTTTCCAAACTCTGCCCTGGAAGGGAGGTGGCAGTACCTAGAAATCTCTGAATATTTTCCACAGTCTCCTCCCTACGAGTGCTTGTTGGCTGTCTGCAAAGCAACTAGAATAACCGTCCTTCTTAAATGCCATTGTAAGGTGGAGGGAGGGCTGGCCCGGGGCTCCCAGCACGTTCCCCACCCACATTTGCGCTCACTCCCGTGGGCATCCCTGGGGGCAGTTGGCATTCACAGCACCCATACGAATGGTGACAGTGTCCTTCGGACCTAAACGGACAATTGTTCTCTGTTGGAACTCAAGCTGGAAAAGTTCCTCTGAAGTCAGGAGTGGCTCTGAATGTGGACGGCGATGGCTTTGGCCTTGAGACGTGGTGTGTCCCCTTGCAGCCCTGCAATGTTTCTGGGCATTTGGATACAACACTCACCCGGCGGGGAAAATGGTTGAGTCACTGTCTCTCATTCCAACCTTGGGAAAGGCATTATGGGAGTGCACATGCTTAATTATGCAGGAAATAATTGAAAGGGGTGCAAGTCTTACTTGATGGGAGACGGGTGTGAAATGGACAGGGGAGGACTTGTTAATAATGAGTCGGCATTAGAGAGCCACAGCCTGACGTACGTCTGGCCCTGGGAAACCCCAGAGAGAGCAGTCAGATGAGTAAGCGGGGAGAAAGGAGCAGCTGGCCCTGCGAGGCTACACCCAGTGCTGGCAGGCCCAGGGGGAAAAGCGTAACGAAGGGGCGGCCGCACTCCTTCCATCTTGGTGGAAGCAGGAGTGGTACAATTTTGCTTTTTAGACCTCCTCTGGCATTCAGGAAGCTGTCCCTAGCTGAAATGAGTAGAGAAATGGGGATTTAACCCAGGAAGCTCCTGCCAGGGGGTGTTGTGTCTGAGATGAAAGCATGTTGTCCTCGGAGGCCGGGGGTTTCGTTAGCCGTATTTCACTACTGAGAATTCTGGGTAAAAACAGGCCAGACAGATCTACCAGAGGCCCAGAGCTGCGAGCTCCCTTCTGCAGAGCTGGTCTCTGGGAAAGCCTAACCCGACACAGTTCATTGAGTGCCTGCTTGTGACTCTGCTTGCAAATGGCTGATTGCAGGAGCTGAACCGAAGGCCCCGAAATGTCCCTGTGCACAATGAGACTCTTGTCAAGGTGTGGAGCACGTGGCTTTCCTGTGGCTGCATTCAGAAGCTGGGGGAGAGGTACTTAGATGATGGGGGAAGGAGAGCACAGCAGCAGCCCAGTGCTTTTCTCTGTTAATTTTGACCAAATACACAAAGGCAGAGAATTTAAAGGACGGCTTGTTTGCAGTATTGATTCCTTGCACGATAATGGTTTTTATCTACCTGGAGAACACTAAATGGATGGTGCGGTGCATGACTGAGTGGCAGGGCCAGGTGGTGGTCCTCTCTCTCTCTCGAGTTGGAAGCCATTCGAGGTTTTCAGGGCTAATTGATTCACATTTGGTGCCTCTCTTTCATTCATCAACATTCTCCTTGGTGCTGCAGATGAGCCCCCAGAAGCAACAGGTCTTCATTCATTCAGGAAATAGGAGGCCTCTGGGCCTCCCTGTTGGCGGCTAAGGAAGGAAATGTAGTCCCCACCCTCAGGTTGTCCCCAGGATGGCACAGGCATTCATGTCCTAACATCCATTCTCTGACACTGGGTGACTGCCATTTAATTCAGTTGTGATGCTCACTACCCAGAGTTAGTGTAGACTCCACAGGCTAAGGGCTCAGTCCCACAAGACTGCCCCCATTTCAGTCTCCAGCCCCCAGTGGGTGGTCCCCAGGTTACCCACACCTCTGCCCAGTCCACCTCAAATTCAAGGTTTCCTTTGACGTCTCCTGGGTTTGATGATTCTTTAGAATGACTTGCAGAACTCAGGAAAAGCACTTTACAGTTGTGTACCACGTAGTGACGTTTCAGCCAATGACAGACTGCGTGTACAAAGGTGGTCCCATAAGATTAGTACCATATAGCCTGGGTGTGCAGTAGGCTCTACCTCTAGGTCTGCGTAAATACGCTCTGCGATGTTCTCACAATGATGAAATCGCCTTACAACACATTTCTCAGAACGTATCCCCGTCGTTAAGCAACACGTGGCTGTACTTAGCATTACTGGTTTATTGTAAAGGATACAAATGAACACTCAGGTGAAGAGAGACATTGGGTGTCAAGGTGGGGGGGTTGGGGGTGCAGAGCTTCCATGCCCTCTCCAGGTGCACCACCATCCCCACACATCATTGTGTTCACCAACCAGGAAGCTCGCCCTTCGACAGTTTTTATCCAGGCTTCATTGTGTAGCCATGATTGGTTAAATCATTGACTGCTGGTGATTGAATTCAAACCTCAGCCCCTCTCCCCTCCCTACAGGTCAGGGGTCAGGGCTGAAAGTTCCACCCCTCTAATCACATGGTACGTTTTTCTGGCAACCATCTCCCATCCTGAAGCTATCTGTCCAGACTCCTACTCCCCCCCTACTCCCCACAAGAGTCACCTCATTAGCATGACAAAACACTTCTAGGTCAGGAAGTTTTAAGGGTTTTGGAAGTTCTGTGCCAGGCAGGAACTGGAGCAAAGACCAAATGTGTGTCTATATATATATATTTTATCATATCACAGCATTCTAATGTCTTACAGGCAACGTAAGTGATCCGGTTCATTATGAAGGAAATACTGTAGGCATACAGAGGCTGGATTTCCCTTGGGGGAGCTGAAGGTTTTTAGGAGGAGGCGATGCTTAAGCAGACTCTTAGAATTAAGAGTTTTTGTAGAGAAAGGATGGGGTGGGATAAGAAGCGAACGTACATTCCAGGAGGAGGGAGAGTGTGTGTGAAGGCACACAGAAATCAATGTGACTGGAAGCTGGCAGTGGGTTTCGTTTATTTAATATTGACTGGTGCCTCGTGGGATCAGAGCATGTGCTAGATGCTGGGGATGTGGTGGTGGACAGTCCATAGTCATGCCCTCCTGGAGTTGACACGTGAGAATGGCTGCACACAATTAGGAAGTTACTCTCAGAGTTGGATGATTTCTTTAATATTGGGGGAGCGGGGCTGGGTGGTAATGGGGAGGATGCCAACCTGGAGCAGGGGTCGTTAGGGAAGAACCAGTGTTTTCCCTTGCCGAGGGAAGATGGGAGAATGTACTGTATTTCAGGACCTTACAAAGATGTGAGTGGTTCTGCCATCTTCCCTCAGGGACAGGACGAGGCAGAAGTGAGGAAGGACCTAATTATGGCCTTTTTACCACGTTTAAGACTTGACTTTTAGGACTGTGGTGAAGCTCTTGAAGACTTCTTGGCTTCTGGAAAATTCTGCCTTGAATGTGTGTATTTGGATTAAGTAGTGACCCAGCTGGAGACCCAGTTACCAAGTGGCTGTTGTTGTCCAGGCAAGAGATGACAGTGGCCAGGGAAGTGCCACAGGGATGGAGAGAGGTGGGATGGGTTCAAGAGCTGTTCAGGAGAAATGCACGTGAGAGAAGGGGGAGCTGGAGTGGGGATGGCAGGTTTCTGGATCAGGCTGCCGGGTGACGGAAGGTGGAGCATTTCTTTAGCTGTGGAGGAGGCATCGTCTCACTGACCTGAGAATTCTCTGAGACACGACAGGTGGTGAGCCACGGGTCGGTATGGTTGTTCTCTGAGCTGTCTCTTCTTATTCTTTGCTTCGATAAACAGCTGATCAGATTGCTCAGGGACTAGCAAATCTTGATGATGAAACTTTCACCTTTAATGAAAGGATTTATGGGATCTTTTGCGTTTCTGTACATCAAAGAGGACCTGGAACCGAAAGCTCATTTTTAAAAACCCCACTGTGCCCGGCATACTATCCCTGCTGAGGGGTGCCCGGTGTTAGGAGGACAACTTCAGTGACGCTGCTGCTGATGCTGATGGCACCTGACACTTACCAAGTGCTCACCACGTGCTGGGCGTTGTGCTGAACGCATCGTATGGAAGAATTCATTTGGTCTCACAACCACCATGTGAGCTAGGTACTGTTATTCACATCTCACAGATGAGAGGAAACTGAGGCACAGCATGTTGAAAGAATAACAGAAATTGAGTGTGTTTGAAAAATTTTAAGTAAGAAAGCCTCCAGTCTTCTCTGATCAAATCTATCTTTCTTTTGATTTCTGGTTGTTTTCACTTTTGAGAATCACTTAAAAATTGCTGCAGGGTATTAGAGTAGAAGATTTATATCGGGATAATAAGGATAGCCTTCTTTTGGTTGGAAAATTCTAATCTCCAGCGTCACCTTGAATGTCCATTTCTGTATTCATATCCCCTATTTCACTGACTGCAGGATGCCATCATTTGTAAGACGCACCATTATTTTCTGGACCACAAAAAAAGAAAAAAAAAAACTGCCGATTCAACTGTGACACGCCATTGATTGTAAGACATCCTGATTTGTGAGGTGTAAAAACGTGAAAGAGTGGGCACCTTAGAGTGAAATGCAGCATTTGTGTGTGTGTGTCAGAGGCAGATGGAAGTGATTCTCTGGGATTCTAATGGCTTCTCCACATGTCTGTCTCAGGACAAAGAGATGACTTTGGATGCTCTCCTGGCAGCAGTCTTGGCCCCGTGTGTCCTGGGTTGGTTCTTCCTGTTGGAAAGCCCTCTGCCTGAGACTGGTGTCTGGCTTGGGTCAGCCCCGAGGCTCAGGGGTGGGCTGTAGCGTGTTTACGAAGAGGCTGGGAGGTTCCAGATAACGCTAATTACACTTGGCTGGCTTTTTAATCAGGCTGCTACCACGAAGACCATGGAATTCCTTGCAGCTTGTTCCCAGGGTTTCCGTTTGCTGTGCACACGAAGCTACAGAGAATGCGGGCTTCTGAACGAGAAAGACCTGGAGCTGGAGTGCCCAGTCCTAGCTTAGTGGTCCTGTGCAAGACACTTGGCCTACTCTCTGTCAAAAGGGAATATTAATTTCTGCCTTGAACATTAAGGAAAATAAAATGTAAATGTTTGGAAGATGTGAGATTTTCATTTTGTTCCAGAAAGCTTTGTAAACTCTCTCTACTTAATTGAAAAAAAAAAAAAAGTCAAATCCTTTCTCCTTTAGGGATGCTGCTGTGGCTTGTGACATGGTGTCCGTTAACAGTGCTTTGCCCCAGGAGCATTTTCTGTAAAGAGAATAATCCTATGATTGGCCATCGGGGAGGAAAGGGCCCCTGATGGTTGTTTATTAGAATTCTCCAGTATGAATACAACCAAGACCTGGAAACTGGCCGTGGAAAAAAATTCTCAAGACTGAGACGACTTGGATTTTACAGAAAAGGTCACAAGCAGTTCTTTGCTTAGGAATTTTGTTTGGAAAGCCCATTTAAGGCACCCCCGTCCTTCTTTTGGCTGCTTGGCAGTCCTGGAATTCGCTAGTTTTATAGTGTTAGGCCATTTAAGGGCGTGATGGTTGAGGACAATGGGTGAACTCAGGTCAAGTCATTCTATCAGTGCCTCATTCATTTGCAAATATTTGTGTACCTGTCTTCCAGATAAGTGTGCTGAGTGAGAAGGTACAGAACTGAGCAGAAACACTCGCGGTTTCTGCCCTCGTGGGGCTCCTCGATCAGTAGGGGAAACTGACATCAATCAAAGAACTAGAGAAATAAAGATGAAATTAGTACTTAGAGGAATATTGTGAAGGATAATATAAGGAATTTCTGAGATCAAGTAAGAGAGTCCTAATCTGGTGAGAGTTTAAGGAGGGCTTTCCGGAAGGACCTGGACCTGCAGGATGAACAGGCACTAGGCAGGTGGGGAGGAGGGAGCATGTATAGGAGGGTGGGATGGAGAAGGGCCTGTGAGGTGGAGGAAGGGGAGAGAGTGGTCCAAGAATCGTGAGGCTGGGAGTGGCTGGGCTGACCCATGCATACTCTGCAGGGAAGGCCATGTTAAAGACACTGGACTTGTCTTGAAAGCAGTAGGAGCTATTGACAAGAAGTGACAATACTTGCGGGCTGCTCTGGGCAAGCTGGTCCACATGCAGTCAGGGTGACATATTAGGGGCCGCTGCAGCTGTCTGGGTAGGAGACTAAGATGGCCCAGGGAGGTGGCAGTAGCAGAGGTGAAACAACAGGCTGGAGTTGGCCCACGTGGAAGCTGGAATGGCTAGGACCTGTGCTGGGGGAGTCAGCAGTGGCTCTCCTAACACTGCTGACAGGAGTGAAAAGAACGGGCTTTTGTGTATTAAATCAGCACCAATACAGCTCTGAATTGGTGGACCTAAAAAGATTACTGTATCTTAAAGCCAGTGTTTCCAACTGGGACAGGGAATCATTTCTTCCACAGTTGTTTTTTTTTGATAAATAATATGTTGTGTTAGTGAATTTAAGAAATAAACGTTGTGTTTTTTGGTTATGATATATCCTCAGTGGAAATGTACTCAGTATGACTATAATTATAGCAATCTTTACAGATTATACTTATTTTAGAATACTACCATTTGAAAGTCCTTTAATTATACCATAATACATATTTAGAATAACTTTGCTATAATTATAGAATAATTTAAATTTATATTTACCAGATTAGATAACACTTGGTTCCAGTCTCTTTGCTTTCCAATGTAGGTATATTTTTAAGCGTCACTGTTATTAATTATAGATAGACATGTGCCTTGTAACATGTGAAAGGAAGTAAAGATAGACATTTTTCCAATTTCTTTATAGTTATAGGCTGATAGTAAAAGAAATTGCTGCCATAATCAAAGCACATCCAATTGGGTTTGCTCAGGCATTGTGTGTTTTTATCTGTCTCCGATAACTCCCTCCGCCCTCCTCCACTGAGGTTAAGAACCTTCTGACTTGGTCTGCAGTGCTCCGTATTTCATTAGTTAGAACATCCTACATGAGACTGAGAGACTTACAGAAGGCCTCTAGACCAGCCCTAAACCACGCAGCCTCACCCAGCAGGGCCCGAGGTTGGCCTCGCTGTTTGGCAGGATCCAGAAGAAGAGGGAGTGTTGACAGCATTCCAGAACTTCACAGCCAGAGAGCTGGTGTCATGTACACATTTGGTGTATGTGGGTTCAGCTGCGCAAGCGAGCATTTTGAAATAGAGGAAGAGAAAGCACACAGTTTCATAGGGCTGGTGACACCCCAGCCTTGCATCTCAGAGCTCATGTCCGAGGGCAGTGGGTGTCCTCAAGAGGGAGCTCTTGCCCCTCTGGCGAATCCCTGGAGAGAGTGGGAGAAGGATCTTACGGATTTCCTGTCCACTAAAAACTCAGGAAACCTATAGTCCGGTGGCCCGGTTAATGTGTGGGGCTGACTCCCCTGCAGCCTTGCGGAAGAGATTGAAGCAATGGTGGAGGAACTGACAGTGATCCTGAGACACGATGGAAACTAAATGGAGCAGTGGGTGAGTGGGGCACCTTGAAAATGTGCTGGAACTTCTTAAGCAGCAAATCCTTTTGTAATGTAATTGTTGGAGAGAAGCCCTCCGTGGAATTCAGTCCTGCGTGCCGCTGTGCCCACCACACGTGTGTGCTTACTTGACTGGTGAGAGTTATACGTGCAGAGGGTTTACTGTGCTTTACTGCCCATCCGAGGCATTTTCACGGGTGACCTTTGACCACGTAGGACTTTCCCTGTCTGTGCTCACTTAGAACTTAATCCCTGCCTGAGAAGTGGCTTTTCCTTACTAAAATCCTTCGACCTTTTCTGTTGGGATGTCTTGAAGCTTGACCACCTCTTTCTCCAAATTAAGCTTTCTCATCTCTTTGCAAGAGAAAATGTGGAATGTATTCTGACGTTCAAGTCAATTTTCTCTCTTTTTCAAACCAAATGACACACTGCCTTGAAAGTTCTCTATATCATCTTAAGAGGGGTAGACATTAGCTGGCCAGGCGCCTTCCTAGGAGGCAAGTGGAATTCATTCATTCAGCTTGAGGGGGTGGGGCAGAGGAGAATGAGTCCAACATCGAGGGATCTGGCTGTGTGGGCTCTGTCCCAGCTCGCTCATTTTCCCTGAAGGACCCTGAACAAGTCCCTCACCTTCTCTAGACCTTGACTTGGAGAACCCCTCGGGCCACCTCCATCTCTAACATTCTCTGTTTCAAACTATTAGACATTCATTGAGCACTTCCTGTATACACACTTGGCATTGTACTGAGGGCTGGGATGGGAGAGTCCCAGCCCCTGTCTTGCAGGAGTTTAGAAATTCTCTCTCTGGTTCGACTGATCGGTGAAGCCCCTGCATGAGGAGCCCAGTGTGGAAACTTGCAAGCTGGGTTTCCTGGTGGGTCACCTTCTTGTCCACACCTACAGATCAGATTTGCAATAATCAGTCCCTCTGACACAGTGACTGCCCATGTTTATCTTCTAATGCAGCAAAAAACTTCTGTAAAGGGCCAGGTTGTAAGTATTTTGAGTCTCAGGGCCATATAGTCGGTGTTACAACAGCTTTCCTCTGCACTTTTAGCAGGAGCAGGTATAGATAATATGTAAACAAGTGGGCGTGGCTGTGTTCTAATAAAACTTTATTTATAAAGACAGTTTGCCGACCAAGTCCTAGAGGAGTTTGAAAGGGTAACACCCTGTCTTAAACTCTAGAAATGGTTGCCTCCATGTAACTGGGGTCTGTGGACATGGCCAGGTAGATAACCAAACGTGGGCCAGGCTCCGCATTGACTCTACATTCAGTTTTTTGCCAGCAGAGACCTTACTGGGCATGTTTTGCAGGAAGAGCATTAAGAACCCTCCACTAGGGAGTTAAATGAACTGCCGAGGATTCCCAGGGGCCGCCCAGAGCCAGGAGAGCTGCTACTCGCCTCCTTTGTCTTAACGGACAGGAACTTCAGTCCAAACAGAGGCTCTTTGATTGAGCTTGCCTTGCAGAGCCAGCCTATGCCCCTTTTTGGAAACATCCATAGGCTGTCACCTTGTTCATCCCTTAGCCTCTTCAGAATGTTCTAAAGGGAAGGAATACTGTCTGGCTGCCATGTCCTGGGGTTTATTGGCGGAAGGCTCTGCGGGGTTGCACAAGGCAAGAAGGCAAGACATGAGGAGTCAGCCTGGAAAACTTCCCTTGTCGTGAATAAACCAGGATCAATGTGCCCTTCTGGCACTGGAAATTGGAAATGGCTAGTCCTGGAAAAACAATTGCCTTAAATCTTTTCTGGGTATAAATAAATACTTTTTTTAAGTGCTGGAAAATTGTGGTTTCCACTCAAGCAAGGACCCGAGGGAAGAGGGGCGTTTGTTCAAGAAGCTGGTGTTTCAGCAAGCCACGCTTGGGGCTCTTTGTTTTGTTTCCAGGGAGAGGTGACATCCAGCCTCAGTTGGACAGCGCTCTCCAAGACGTCAACGATAAATATCTCTTGTTGGAAGAAACCGAAAAACAGGCAGTCCGCAAGGCTTTGATTGAAGAACGTGGCCGATTCTGCACTTTCATCTCGATGCTGCGGCCAGTGATTGTAAGTTGGTGGAAAGCTCCAGAAGGCTTGAACTGGTAGTTTGGAGGAGATTCTCTTTGTTTATCCATCCTTCATTGAGTCATTGGGAATCGGCTGTGTGTCAGGAGTCATGATGGTGGAATCAGTTCTGTAGACCAGTGATTCTCTGCAAGCTGTAGATGGCTGCATGGCCCACTCCTTGTTCACAGTTCTTTGCACTGGTTGTTCCACTAGCAGAGTGCTTCTCAGAATGTGGTCCCCAGGCCAGCAGCATCATCTGGGAACTGTTAGAAATGCAAATTCTCGAGCCCAATCCAGACCTACTGAATCCACAACTTTGGGGGTGGGGACCCAGTCATCTGTGTTTTAAACAAGCCTTTCAGGTGATTTTGAGACCCACTGGCCAAGCTGAATACCTAGTGACCATGTTATTAATATGAGAAGAGCCTCAGTAAATTAATTCAGACTTATTTTTTAGTAAATCATTTGCATACCATAATTGAGAAGTTCTGCTGTAGCCATTCTTGAAGCCGATAGGAAGACACTGGCTCACTTCCCTCAGTCCTGGCAAAATACCCAAATATGAGTAGTTTCCTGAGCATAGACCTTTTCCATGGATCATTCTTGCCTGGGCCCACAGTCCCAGCTTGGCACTTCGGTAAAGTGAACGACTGTTTCTTCCGTAGTCCCCTGTTCCTGCCTCACTTGCCATTGATTAAGTTGGTGGAAAAAACAAGAAAGAAGGAGGCAGTTAACCTCTATTGAATACACGTGCTATCACAAAGACCTATCAGATCTGGACCAAAATATCTCCTCATTGTGTCATCCACTAAAGCCAAGGGACTTCAGAGGAGGGCCTCAGCCCGTGGGGACGGGATGAGGAGGCTGTGCTGCAAAATCCTGCGAGAATACACAGGCAGACCCTCCGAGCAGGCTGCTAGCCTCCAGACACTTTGAGGAAGGCCCATGTGTTTGCTTTGGCTTTTTCACCACTGTCTGGGACACACCAGTCACTCTATGATTATGGAAGATTTCTTTTTCCTTTCCATTTCCCAAAAGAAAGGGCCAGTAGTGCCTTCAACAAAGATGTATGAATGCCTGGGTACCTTTTCTGAAAAGTTGAAAGGATTAGACAGTGAGCCTCATATAAACAGTAGGACCAAGATGGTGAAGTGAGTCAGTCATGATGATAACATGTGAATTACTTTCCTTCAGGAGGAAGAAATCTCCATGCTGGGGGAAATAACTCACCTTCAGACCATATCAGAAGATCTGAAAAGCCTGACCATGGACCCTCATAAGCTGCCCTCCTCAAGTGAACAGGTAGGGTTGTGGGTTAAGCACTTAGGAGAGCAAACCAAAGAGAGAAAGGTTCAAGGTCCTCAGGGTTCCTTGGGGCATCATCCCATTTAAAATCATATCCGTGTTTCACATTGGGATACACAGTAATCATCATCACTAATAATCACTAGTAGGGTACCTACTGTGTGCCAGGTGCTTTCTAAGCTCTTTATATAGACTCCCTCAGCTGGTCTTCACTGTTATCCCCATTTGTTAGAGGTGGAGCTTGAGGCACTGAGAGGTGGAGCCACTTAACTGGGTTCACCTAGCTGTTTACTGGTAGAACTGGGGTTTAAGCCACGCTGTCCATTTCCATAGCCCATGCTCTTAAGCACTATGTTCATCTACGCTCTAGAAATAAACTCTCCTAGGATTACGACAGTGCTGTGTCTTGGTCATCAATGTAAACCATTCTCACTGAATTTCTCTCATGCTAATTAAGTAATGCATGAGGATCTCTCTTATGGAAAAGATGACATTTTTTCTGCTTGTTCATTTGGTTCATGTGACGTTAACACTAGATCAAGTGGGAAAAGACATATTTGGGGAAACAGTGATGAATCACATGCTGGCTTTTGCCCTTTGTATAAAATTGTTATCACCTGCTTTGGAGAGCCAAATTTGAGAGCTTTTATTTTCCATCCTATGAAATTGCTTTTATGAGACCACAGTGTGCATGCTTTCACTCAATACATAGATGTCTACTGAGCACCACTATGTGAACGAAAGATGCACTCAAATAGCTCTTTGTCAGTCAAGTAAGGGAGACTGACGTAGAGGTAATTGTGAAAGAATTGGTTTGCTCTTGATTCTGTCAGGTTTTAAAATATCTAGTGCTGGTCAGATAGGGCACAAGTGATCACTGACTATCAAGTGGTTAAAATGCAAGATCAACAAATCCTGAATCCAGTACTGTCTTTGTAGTGCTATAAGATGAAAATCCTGTAAACTCTAGCCTCGGGTGTAAGTGGCTCTTGTAGATTGTTAATCTGTCTTTCTCTCACTTTCTTTTTTGACTGATATTTCATGGTTTCTCCCCCTGTCCCCAATGAATTATATTTTCCCCTGTCTCAGAAAAAAGATTAAGCCACTCATGAATTAATAGTCTGGTTCTTTAATTTAAAAAATAAAAAAAAAACCTTTAACAACAATTTTTTCTTTAATCCTTACCCCTCGGTGATGGCTGAATTTTGATGTTATGATGGGTTTTAAGAGTTGATAGGTATTGTTTCCCTTCTCAGCACTTTGCTCACCCACCTGGCTCTGTCCCTCTAGGTGATTTTGGACTTGAAAGGTTCTGATTACAGTTGGTCATACCAGACGCCACCCTCGTCTCCCAGCACCACCATGTCCCGCAAATCAAGTGTCTGCAGGTAAGTCTGCGGGCTCCGCGCCTGCTTTCAGCACAGGCCGTTTTTCTTTGTGGCAGTGTGAGCAATAGAGCCCGTCTTTCCTTCTTAGAATGGCTCATTTTCAACAGGAAATGGTGACATGATCAGTTGAAAGAATTCCGTAATGATTTTGGTCTCACTCTTTAGTCTCTGGATTAGTTTTGGATCAGAAGGAAAACCCCCCTGGCCCTTAGACTAGTAGACTGGAGCTTGCTCTCTCTCCATTGCATGTTGTAGGGATTTTCCCATTTTATGAATTCGCAGTTGATTTTCCTGTTCAGCAGAGTGAAAACCATAAGGACTGAAAAAGGGTGAACAGAGGTTGATTCTTCACAGACTGATATGGCCGTTGCCAGAACAAATGAAAGAAGTTACAGTGGCTTATGCCCTCATTTCCCTCCAAATTTTTGTCTCAAGGTTTCATAAAGTAAATAGAATTCTTGCTCTTGTTAATCACTACTACCACCTGCACCCCCACCGCTCTGTTTAGTACTACTGTTACCTGTTAACACACAGTTAGAATCAATTGGAATAGTTCTGCCATGTGCAAGGCTGTTCTAGGAGTTTTCTAATGGAAGGCCATACTTGGCTTGCTGACTGCGAAGTTGGTTCTCCTCTTCTTGAAAGATGGAGACATCATCGTGCGTCACTTGGCTTTCTTGGTCCACTCAACCTGCTCATCATTTTCTTTGACTTTTCAAAGCCAAATGAATTTCCACTTCCTGTGAATTAGCATTGAGAGTAAAGAGCAGGATGGATCTGCCGAACCTTTGTATGGTGATGTCTCTGTACACGCTTGTGTGTGTTTCATTTCATACTCGAGCTTGCACAATACATGCTCAGCAGGAAGTTCAGGCTTCAGAGGCTGCATCCTGATATTTGCAACCTGAAAACATTGGTTGGTTTCTGGCTTTTTTGGTAACCAAAAAACTTAGCTCATTATTATAAAACAAAACTGTGTATCTTTTTTTTCTTATGGTTTTAGTTTCAATAGAAAACCATGTTGCACTGACGACATCAGCCATGAGCTTGCTGGGGTGGAGTTACAGTGAGCTTCACTATGGGTCCCCATATACCCTCTTTTGGCTGATTGGGAGGGAAAGCAAAATTGATGATAATTATCCACAGGAGCCGAGATTTCCTCCAGCGCACTCCCCTGCATCTGTCAGGACATTCACACGAAGTAATTCTCGTGTACAGCAGTCACAAAGCCCTTGACTACCTTACTGGCTGTCAGGGTCTGTAAAATTTGACAAGATTCTCTTGCAGGGTTAGGAGCAGAAACCACAAACTTTCTAATCCCAGGCTGGGTTGTTTATGTCACCCCCTCAGATGCTTCTACAACTGTCCTTTATGTCAGCTTTGCTTGTTTGGACCATGGCACTTGGTTCAGTTTTCTAGTTTTCATTATCTGAGTTATTATACAGAGTGCAGAGCGTATTTCTTGTGACTGGAAAAGGAGTGCAGACGGAACACCCTGAGGGTGCATGTCGTTTTTCGACATTCTGTTTACTGTTTATTCTCGGAAGCAAACAGCTTAGCACTGATTGCCTTTAGTTGCTGAAAGCTGCCTGCCTCTTGCCAGGTGTGCTCTTAACGCCAGGCTCGCAGATATTTTAACAGAGAAACGCCTGTGATCAGGATAAAACCATTCATTAAAGCATCAGTGTTGTTAATAAAAGGTAAAACACGTTGATACAAACGCACTGAGATCATTTGCTGACGTTCTCTCCGGTGGTCTTGAACCAGGCTCGCCGAGGGTGAAATCGCCTTGAGAAGTCCATTGATGCCTGCATCCCCAAAGCGGTGGTGGGCTGGGTTGACCTTGGTCTCCTGGACCCAGGTGGTCCATCTAAGGAGACACTTGCATGTTCCATCCAGGGCATGCTGAAGCCTTCATGGTTTTTGCTGCCGCGTCATGGTGTCTGCAGGCAGATGAGCAGAGGAGACCAGTTCCATCTCTTTTCATGGCACAGATGTCAGGTTCCCAAGCTTTGGTAGTAGATGACATGGCAGAATTGGGTAGCATTTGACTCCTTATGATCACAGGCCTCCATCCTAAGAATGCTTCAGTGCCCTGTCAGAGAATTGATTCCTGGCGGCTGGATTTTTACCCCTTGCTCACATGAAAAAGCCTTTTGTTTACTAGCTTAATGATTTGGTGTTTTGAAAACATGTCTTACTGTTTGCATGGCTTCTTGGGGGCAAAGCTGATTACATCCTGTTGTTCTTCTCCCTCCTGCGCCCCCCCCCCCCGTTCTCTGTCCCCCTCCTTCCTCTTACCCCTCCTTCTTTACCCTCCCTGCCTGCCCCACCTCTGCTTGCCCCCCGCAGCAGCCTGAACAGCGTCAACAGCAGCGACTCCCGGTCCAGCGGCTCCCACTCACATTCTCCCAGCTCCCACTACCGCTACCGCAGCTCCAACCTGGCCCAGCAGGCGCCCGTGCGGCTGTCCAGCGTGTCCTCCCATGACTCAGGGTTCATATCCCAGGACGCCTTCCAGTCCAAGTCGCCGTCCCCAATGCCGCCAGAGGCCCCCAACCAGGTAAGGGTGCCCTTGGCTCCAGGAGCTGCCATCACACCTGCTGCCCAGACCACCATCAATGGCTAGAACCAAAGAAGGACCTTGGCTTAGACAGACCCCTGTCAGAAACCTCTGGTTTAATTTCTCATCTTTAGATGTGTTGTTGCCCAAAAGGGAGAGATACTGTAAGTTGGGTTTGGAGCCAGTCTCCAGGCTGGTGACGGGCGAGTCACCATGTTGATATGGGGAGTTCTCTCTGGCATCCCTGTGAGTGTCCAGCTTTGCACCATCTTTAATGGCGTTTGCACAGTGGTGACACTTCCTACCCCCGCATCTCTGGTTCCCTCTGAATGACGGAGATTGTTTTGGACAGCACCTTGGAACCCTTCCTGGGCGCTCTCAGGTTCCTTTTATCAGTTTGCATTGAGAATGAGAATGAATCATCGGAGCCCCTGCAGATCATTCTGTTTGCATTTTGCTTCTGGGACAAGTTGAATGTTTTCAACCACAGTTGGGTTAGGCGGCACTAGACCCAGCCCTGCCCAGTGGTTCTAGCCGGAGTAGAAGGCAGGCGCTGGGCGGGGCAGTGGACAACCTTCTCCTGCTGTCCTCTGTCCTCTCTTAGTGCCGGTCTCACTTAGTAAGCAACACAACATAGAGACACCAGGAGACATGAACATCCAGGCTGCCCCACAGTGCCATCTGCTGGGGAACCAGCCCATGGTGTACATTTGATGCTGAACACAGCCTTTGGTCCAAGATCTTTGGACTGAGAAGATCGTGTGATTGTCTTATTTATCCCAGGTATCCATTGCCTAACAGTCACTGAGTATCTGCTGTGTGCCAGGGACTGTCCCAGGGCCTCCTGTGTATGTTATCTGTGTCATCCTTCCAACAACCATGTAGAGTATTGTTATCCCTAATTTTGTTGCAGAAACAGCGGCTCAGAAATGTAAGTGACTTGCCCAAGTTGCACAATTATGTGACTTGCAGGTCGGGGACCTGGGACAAGGGCATCTGGTCCAGAGCCCTTTCTGCTCCACTCCAGCTATGAGGTGCCCCTGGGAGACTGTTTTGGGGAGCACTTCACATAAAGGACGCAGCTGAGGTGTTTTGGGGACCTAAGCCAGGAGGTTACTCACCCAACGTGTCTGATGTTGGTGAGCCCAGAGCTTCTCGCCTCAGTGTCTCCTTTGCCATTTGTCAGCCGTCCTGGGGGACTGGCCTTTCTCTGTCTTCCTGGGACAGAGTCTCGATTTCAAATGGAAACGCTCTGGGCCGAGCGCTGCGGCTTTAAGTTCCTTTGTGCTTGCCCCAGCTCGGTGCTTTGGCTTGGTCTCTAAGGTGTCACCCGCCTGTCCCCCGTCTTTCCCCTGCCAGGAGCAGCACTGAACCACACCTGTGTGTCTCGCAAGCAGAGAGTGTGAATGGTTGAAAGGAAAGCAGGAACTTGCAATTCTTCAAAGGCTGTTCTTATGTGCAGTGTATTTCTGTGTGTGTTTTTAATCAACTGACAAACTAACATCGGAGTGTGCACTGACACGCCTTTCTAAAAAAAAAGAGGCCCTGAGCTTCTCTGCCTTCCAGTCAGGGACAGTGTGTGGATCAGACTGAGGCCAGGGCTCCTGCCTCAAGGACCGCTGAGGGGCACAGAAGGTGGCCTGTTGGGACTTACTTCAATCTGAAAGCCAGTGCCCGAGATGTGCTTGGCTAGCAACTCTAGTGTAGTTTTAATAAGTTCAAGGATGCTGCAAAATTTAATAGTTCTATTTCTAGAAAAAAGCATTACAGCTGCTTGTGATTAGAAGGTCGAGGGGAAATTTAAGCAAATTGTACAAATCACATAGGCCAGAGTATACAATCTCCTGAAGGCAGTAATATTACCTTTATTTAGGGTGAGGGAAAGGAACTCACACCTATAAGGGGAAAATCCCTTCATCTTTCCACTCAGGTACACGGGGCTAAATGCTGCCGGGGGACGGAATTTGTTAAGAATTCTCCCATTTTCCTCCATCTGCTCTCTTGAAATGATGTCCTCACCCACGTGTGCCCCAGAGCAGGACCCTCTTTGTGTGAGGGTCTTGTCCCAGGGCTGCGCATTCTGTCAAGGCAAGAGGTTCTTTAGAAAAAAATGAGGTGTCAAGAGAGATAGGAACCTGCAGTCTCGGGCTGGTTTGCTGGTTCTTTTTTCAAGTTGAACGTACTTACGTCAACAACTTTTATTTACACTTGATTGAGCACTATGTAAATAGATACACATAGCCATATAAAATCTCATTTTCTCTTCATCTGTTAGATATTATTGATCCCTATTCTAAAGATGAAAAAAATTGAGGTTTAGAGAGATTAAGCCTGCAGTGCCTTGACTGAGAAGTGGCAGAAACGTAACTTGAATCCAAGCCTTTGAACGTCAAGTCCTGGACTGCTCGGCAGACACCGAGCTTGGGGAGCAGCGGGGCGTCCACTGTGTAGCCTGTCCTCGCTGTGGCTCCACGGAGCGTGTGCATGGGGAGTGTCTTTTTGGTTCCTTGCCCCTGCGGGATGGGAAAGCTACAGCTCTGTTCCTTTGCGGGAGACCTTTCTTTCTTTGGCGGGTGAAAGGGATGGACAGAGCCACATGGCCTCCTGGACAGTGGATACCAGAGGACTTCTGGGGGAATGATAGTAGAGCCCAGCAGGGCTGGACTTCTTTAAACAAACGAGATGAGCCAGAGATGGCAGTTAACAGTGAAGAAAACTTTACGCTAATATCTGGATGGGCCCAAAGCACTACCCCAGGGGACCCAGTTTACATGGAAGAGATGGTCCTTGTCACTCATCCATTCAGGAATCTTGAGCACCTGCCGTGTGCCAGTCTGGGACTAGCAAGTTGAGATGTGATGGTGAGCAGCTAGTCCCTGGCTCAGCCACGTCAGGAGCCTGAGCTGGGAGCACGCGCCCTGGCTGACACTGGGAGACCAGTGGGGACTGGAGAGTTAATAAAGAGATGTTTTCCCGTCAGACCTCCTTCCTGTAACGTCTCTCCGGATGCTTCAAAATTCCCTATGATGGCCACTGGAAACATTACACTAACCACAGGGCATCACGGCCCCAAACCTCAAAATCACTCCCCAGGCAGAGACACCTAAAATTGTGTTTTGTGAAGCTGCAGCTTCAGAGCTGGAAACCACCCCTCAGGGATGCGGAGGCTGCATGTGACAGGGACTGTCCAGGAAGTGGAGCCATTCTAGGCAGACAGGGAGCAAAAAGCCCAAGCGGGGGGCCGTCCTCATGCAATAACTAATGCCTGTGCACCTGAGTTGTGTAAAAGGCGGGGCTCCTTCGGGACCTGGGCTTGTGGCCTTGGAAGGAATGCCCAGGGAGTTCCAACCTTGACCAGACTCTCCGTGCCGGGCACACAGCCATGCACTAGACACACACTAGACACACGCGAGTCAGGGTCCTGGGCGCTTACCGTCTGGTGGGAGCTCGCCGGTCTCACGCTTCTTTTCAGGATCTTGAAAGCCTCTGTGTGGGTGCAGCTTTGGGGGAAGAAATAACTCTAACCCTCTGCTTCTCTCATCCTTCCCTCTTCTGTGTATGTCTGTCTCTGTCTGCGTGCCCTTCTCCCATCCCGCCCCCTTCTTTTGTTTTTTATTTGCGGTTATTTTTTGGCGGCCTGTGGTCTGCATTCTGTCGGTCCCTCCTGTGGTCCATCCCCTGCTGCAGAACTCGTCCAGCTCGGCCTCCTCCGAAGCCTCCGAAACCTGCCAGTCAGTGAGCGAGTGCAGCTCGCCCACCTCAGTCAGCTCAGGCTCCACCATGGGCGCCTGGGCTTCCGCAGAGAAGGTGACCGCGGGGGTCCCAGCCACGGCCCCTCCCTCCCCCCCTCCTGCCTGATGCTCACCGGTGCAGCTGCAGGAACCTGGAAACTCAAAATCTACACCAGCAGCAGCCCCTCTGGGGGACAGGGAGGGACAGGACTGAGGGCCTTCTCTTGAATGGGTGCCTGGCTCCTGAGCTACGACCGTGCGGTTGTCCCGAGGGAGAGGAAGGGGTATGGGGAACCCAGAGGTGTGAAGCCTGCTTCCCAGAACAGTGTCATGTGTGCTCATCCATCTCCCCACTTCCCTCCCAAGCACCCCACCTACCATAGCCTCCTTGTTACCATCCCCTCGGACATGACATTTCTCTGCGTCAGAGGCTGTGTACTTTTCTACCTTTTAATTTGCAACCCCTCCGCCTTTACCCCAGTTTGGAATCTGCTCCTGAACAGTGTGATGATTTTGGAAACCTAGAATGCACAGATTCAGTTGAAGATGCTTTAAAATTCTTAAATTTGCATAATGAGATGAGCCGATTGCTATCGCCGTGAGATGATGCTTCGTTAAATAATTGAACGCCACAAATTAAGGACACTGATCAATTTCCAGACTATTTCAAAATGTAGAGGAAATAGTTCTTCAACTGAATACTTATTTTGGTGTCAAATAAGCGTGCATCCTTTGTACCCTGGCTCTTTTCTCTCGCCTCAGGGATCATCCACGAGCAGCAGAGCCCCGATGTTTGTTTTATTTACAAATATTCAGGTGTCCCCCACTCCCTTGAATGTCAGTACCATCTTGTATCTCAACACTCATCCTGTTATATTAATTTTTTTTTCCTTTTTTCCCCCCCTTTTTTGTTTGTTTTGTTTCCAGTTGTCTAATGGGTTTTCTCACTATAGTTTATCAAGTGAGTCCCATGTGGGGCCCGTGGGGGCAAGCCTTTTCCCTCGTTGCCTGCCTGCCTCCCGCCTGCTCCCTCGGGTCACCTCTGTCCACCTTCCAGACTACGCTCATTATTACACCATTGGGCCCGGCATGTTCCCGTCATCTCAGATCCCTAGCTGGAAGGTTTGTGTCTCTCCTCCCTCCTCTCACTCCCTCTCCCCCCTCATTGCCTCTGTGCTCACCCCTCTTCTGTCCCATAATCCTCACTCACCCCGATTCCGCCCTCACCCCCTTCCTTTCACACTCTGCCTTCTTCCCCATAACACCTCTCCCTAAGTTAATTCCCATTGGGGAGAACCGCAAAGCAGCAGGCAGCGCCGAGATAGAAATTTCCACGTGGAGCTGAGATTGGCGAGGAAGCATAGTTCACCCCTGTTAGACAGCAGACCCAGATGTGGCATTGTAGGACGTCAGTTCCAAGTTGCAAGTCCCAGTTCTGCCCTCCTGGGGCCACTTCAGGGTGTCACTGTTATCAGGGGCTGGTGGGGGCTGTGCTCCTCGACCGTGTTTTCCAGACTTTTCCCCTGATGAGTCCCTTGTTGGGCCATGGTAACAGAACCAAAACCCAATATATGTTTTGGCTTATCATGTTTTATCTTAAAAGTACATGCAGACTTTTAATCTTGATTGTTTTATATTAAGACATGTTTGCTGTAACATACAAACAAAGTTTTAAAATTAATTCCTAGCAAGTGCAGTTGATGCCAGGAGGAATTCTACTTCGTTTTGAGAGGAGGCCCCTAATTTGAATAGTAGGTCCATAGACTGCTAACATCTTGAGCAGGGTCTTGACTCCATTCCTCCCAGGTGGCTCTGACCTCTCAGACTACTGACCCCAGGGGTCTTCCCTCCCTCTGTGGTGAACCTCAGAGGGCACATCCTGAAGTCCCCCCTTTTGGGGCCTAGTTTCCTGGAAGAGGAGATTCAGCCTCAGGGAGAGTGGCTGAGGTTCCTTTAGTGCCCCCTGGTGGCCAATCCGCTGAAGTGACGTCATTTTGGCTGCTAGAGGAGAGAGGGTGCTTTCAGCCATCAGAAGGGAGGCCCCGATCCTGGGGACATGCCCTCCCTTGGCTGGTGCCTTCATACACCTTAGACAGTTGGTCAGCTGTCAGGTAGCTGTTAACTAGAGTCTCCCACGGGCTGTCTGCCTGGTTGTTGAGGGTTTTAATTTTGGGACCCATAGGAGGAAAGAGGAAATACCCAGGAAGCCCCCAAAAGGGTTTTCCACCTCTTCTTCCAGAGCGGGATGAGGGCATAGAAGGGGCCTGCGGGCCTGTCCCAGCCCGCTTCCCCCGAGGGGCCCAGCGGCCTTGTGGGGCCGCGGTCCGAGGGTTGGCCCTGGCCCCTGACCGTGCTGCTTCTCCGTAGGATTGGGCTAAGCCGGGCCCCTACGATCAGCCGCTGGTGAACACCCTGCAGCGCCGCAAGGAGAAGCGCGAGCCCGACCCTGGTGCGGGTGGCCCCGCTGCCACGGGCGGTGCACCTGCAGCAGCCGAGGAGGCCCAGAGACCACGGAGCATGACCGTGTCGGCTGCCACCAGGGTGACGCTCTTGTTCTCTCCAGCTGGTTGGGCCCCTTTCCACCTGGCTGGTGGCCAGATGCTGGCCAGCAGTGGCAGGCTGAGTCCAGCTGAGCCTTTGAGCTGGAGGGACCTCAGCCCCTTTTCCCCACTCCCTGTTCTAGAGCATTAGAAAGCCCCTGGGGAAAAGCCTTGTGTCGGAATCAGACACGTAGGACTTTCTAGAGTGTGGGTAGGACCCAAGCAAGTTGATAGCCTCCTGGGCTCACAGACAGCTGGTGTTCTCTGGAGCAGAGTAGAAATAATATTGAGGCCCCACCGCAAAAGGCTCTGGGGACATCAGACAGGGGACTCATGGCCCTGGTGGCTTGTCTGTGTGTGTGTCTCTCTCCAACCTGCAGCCTGGTGAGGAGATGGAGGCTTGTGAAGAATTGGCACTGGCTCTGTCGCGGGGCCTCCAGCTGGACACCCAGAGGAGCAGCCGGGACTCACTTCAGTGCTCCAGCGGCTACAGCACGCAGACGACCACACCGTGCTGCTCTGAGGACACCATCCCCTCCCAAGGTACAGGCAGCCTGGGGTTTCCCGTTTGGCTTCCTGAGCAGTTCCAGGCAAGGAAAAGGGGTGGGCCCTGCTGGGAGGAGGCAGAAGAGCAGGGAGTCCGTTTCACCACAGTGTAAGCCCTGGCTCACAGCTCGGCTTCAGAATTGTTTTCACCGTCTCAGAATGCTTCAGAGGGCTGAGCGGTGCTTGTCAGGGGGCTGCCATCTAAGGAAGTGACCGGACTCTTGCAACTTCTCTCGTTTCTCACTGTCAGGGTACAGGGTAGTTCCCAACTTAAACTCAGGCAGATGCTGTTCATGATAATAATGTCATTTGTGTTTTAGCACTTTATATTTATTTTCCCATTTACTTGTCACAACCACTTATGTAATATCCCAATTTTGCGTATGTGGAGACTGAGGCTCCGTAACTTTCCCAAATTCACAAAATGAATATGAAGCAGAGCTGGGAGTTTGAAGCTAAGGTCTGTTAGAGTCTGAAGCCCAAACTCTGAACCTATTCCAGCTAAATCCTCTGTCAACTTTGCCTCCCTCAACCCCAACCCGCTCCACACACTAGCCAGCAAGAAGGTGGCCTGGCAGCTAGAATAGATCTGCGGTAGCTGACCAAGCCTATTTGCAGTCCGTCAGTCAAAGCCTCTAAGACAGTGAGTCTAAATGGAGGTGATTTTGCTTCCCAGGGGACATTTGGCAAGGTCTGGGGACCTTTGTTGGTGGTTGTAGCTGGTGGAGGGTGCTACTGGCACCTTGTGAGTAGAAGCCAGGGATGCTGCTAGACATCATAGAATATACAGCAGGGCCCCCCGGCGCCCCAACAACAAAGAATTCATCTGGCACCAAATGTCAGTTGTGCTGCTGTTCAGAAACCTGCTCTAAGATGTTTAATCTGTAAACTTGCCCCTCCCACGTGACCCCGTATGTTGAGAGGAAGTGACCACACATCCCTGATGGAACCTATCTTGTACCTATTTTCAGGGACTCATTGCCAGTAGCTCCATTCTTTTACTAGCTGTCGCCTGACAAGTTAATTACAAGGGAGATAGTAAGGTCTGTGATAGTCTGTTTGAGGTTTGCTTCTTGTGTTGCATTCCGGATGGGAGGGTTTGTAGAATATGTTTTCTGTTTCCATCCCCGTATTCCTCCCAGAGACGCTCAGAGGTAGCTTTGCTGCAGCCTGGCAGTGTTACACTCTCCAACTCCCAACGGTATTTGAGTGCGTGCCTACTATGCCCCACACCATAGTAGGTGCTCAGGGTACATGAGTGAACAAAACGAAGATCCGTGCCAGCGAGTTCTTAGACACCGAGGGCGTCTAAGGGTGGCACAGAGACCGGGGGCGGGGGTGGGTGTGGGAGGAGATGGTAGGTGAAGTGCTCTGCCCTTTGTGCTTTTGTTCTTCCGACACACAATCAAAAAAGCAAAGCTGCTGCCTTGGATATTTCTAATCGAATATTATCATCAGTTTCAGATTATGATTATTTCTCGGTAAGTGGTGACCAGGAGGCAGATCAGCAGGAGTTTGACAAATCCTCCACCATTCCGAGAAACAGTGACATCAGCCAGTCCTACCGACGGATGTTCCAAGCCAAGCGCCCAGCCTCAACTGCTGGCCTCCCCACCACCCTTGGACCTGCTATGGTCACTCCAGGGGTTGCAACCATTCGACGGACCCCTTCCACCAAACCTTCTGTCCGCCGGGGGACCATTGGAGCTGGTCCCATCCCCATCAAGACCCCTGTGATCCCTGTCAAGACCCCAACTGTCCCAGACCTCCCTGGGGTGTTGCCATCCCCTCTGGATGGGCCAGAGGAGCGGGGTGAGCACAGCCCCGAGTCACCATCTGTGGGTGAGGGCCCCCAGGGTGTCACCAGCATGCCCTCCTCGATGTGGAGTGGCCAAGCCTCCGTCAACCCTCCTCTTCCAGGCCCGAAGCCAAGTATCCCCGAGGAGCACAGACAGGCGATTCCAGAAAGCGAGGCCGAAGACCAGGAAAGGGATCCCTCAAGTGCCACTGCCTCCCCAGGCCAGATTCCAGAGAGCGATCCTGCAGACCTGAGCCCGAGAGAGAGCCCGCAGGGAGAAGACATGCTGAATGCCATCCGAAGGGGCGTGAAACTGAAGAAGACCATGACCAATGACCGCTCAGCCCCTCGCCTTTCTTAGGCTCACAAGAAATGCTGCCAGTGAGGAACGAACTGTTTAATTAATAATACCTAATTTGTCTTGATCCATTCCAATCTATAATCAAGATTTTGTAGGCAACTCAGAATACAGCTCTTTTGAAAGTACTCGACACCTTTAGATAATGAAAAGCAACATATGTAACTGACATAATCTTGACCTTTTAATTTGTAAATATTGACAGTTTTCTTTCTGCACATTTTAATCTTAGTTTCCCTTTTGATTTTTCTGAAGGTGCCAAATTCCATTTAACTTTTTTACAAGTCTTTGTAAAATTTTAAATGCATAATGGGGGGTGGTTGGGGCAGGGGAACCATGAAGTAGTTAATTTCAGAAAAAAGGATGACTATACTTAGCTTTCTCGTTTCTCTTTTTTTTCTGCAAGCTTTTGTAGATGCATTGTAGTTGTCTGGCTTAGAAGCAAATTCAGGTTATTTTAATGTACAAACAAAATGGCTAAGGGGTAAAATCTTCATTTAAATATACTATGTTCTGGATGAGAAAAGCAGGAGTTAACAATTGATGAGCAATACTCAGAGTGAAGTAAATCTGGAAACGGTAGACTGTGTTGGGATTGGGGGGAGGGCCGTGGGAGGGGCACACTGTCAACATAGCCGATCCTGTTACATTTAAGAGTAGCCTCGTAGGTTGAATTTCTAGTAGCTTCATGGTAAATGCATCCGAATAAGCCATACTGGATTGCAGTGTTTGTTTCTGTAGGGTGTTTAAGGACTTCTTTCTCCCACGATTCCTCTTGACTGCACACAGCACCCACCTCCAATCCCGTGCATGCCGCTGCCACCGGGTAGCCATAGGATCCTCCACTTTAGTTACTGGTCTGTTACACCCACTTTCATGGAATCCAAATACATCCAAAAGGGTAAGGCAGTTTTAAAAATGTGAAAACATTTAAAAATGATAGCAGGGAATTCTTAGATATAGCAAATGCCTTTTACTTAACTGTGCCCAGCAGGCTGGGCGCGTTGAAAAGCCCAAATATTTTGAAAAAACTCAAGCGGATTTAACAAGGGTAACCAGCTTGAAGTCTAGCAACTTGCTGATGTGTTTACCAATCTGGGGGCTTGTTTTTCTTATCTTCTTTTAAATAAATGGCAGTTAATTGGCCTCATACTAAACATTGAAGAGAGGAGGATTTATTTATTGTCACTGGGAATCCGACCGCTATATTGTCCCTTTTTTTGTATTCTAGGTAATGTTTTTTGGAATGGATTTATGTCTTTTCTTTTTTAAGTGAAAGTTAAATTTGTTCTAATGCCCGTCCCCTAAAGCCAACAGAGATTTGTAGATTTCAAGGGCTCACATTTGGAGAAGAGAGTGATATTAAAGACAGCAAGCAAGCCCGGCAGCAGTTGGTGAGTTGAAAGTGCTGTGTCCCCCAGACCCTGCAGATTTCTGTTGGCTCGAATCTTCAATTACATAATCTTATGCTTTAATACATAACTGCATTGGATGTGAGAGTAACGTACCTGTATAGTCACTGTTCTATATACTAACATTTAACACTGCTGTGATTGCTCAAGGACATTTTATGTTATGGCTTTAAAGCAAAGGCATGATTATTAGAAACTATTTAAGCTTTTTTTCTTTGAAAAACAAGCTCCTTTTACAGAATATAAGCAACAGTAGTGCCTGTGGTTTAGCCCACCAATCTTGATGACTAAAAGTAGCTGATGCATTGTGCATATGATGCTTGAGATGGTTTTTGCAAAAGCAGAAATCACTGCAAGGTAATCACAATAGATCAAAGTGGTATTTTGAACCTTTGAAATAAATGGATGTAACTGTACCTTGGTACAGCTTTTCACTTGTTTAGTTTTTAAACGTTAGTATAATCTGAATAAATTTAATATAAAATGTTGCCAAATTCACTGTAGAAAGAATGTGACAAAACACCTTGGGTAGTTCTGTTTGTGTTTTTGCATATTGTAAAAGCAGTGTCACAGCTAAAAATAAAGAAATCGTTTCTAAAGGTAAATTATTGTGCTTTAGTTGCTAGTTTGTACTGAGAGTTGACCTCTCCCTGTGCAGTTTTTTGTTCTCAACTTGTATAAATAACAATTGTGTAATGTGTCTCCCTTCTACCTTGTAACAATTGCTTCAGCCTACATTATAAATAAAGAACCACTAGAAAGAAAAAGTCCTGTATTTCAAGTCTTCTTAAAACTCACTTGGTCTTAGTTAAATGAGACTCAGACTGAGCTTAGAAAATTGACAAAGCATTTTTGTGATGGTTATGAGACCTAAGAACACTAGCTGCCTGAACTAAGTATCGGAAGTCAGCTCTAATGCGTTATCCAGAACTCAAAGTAGCTGGGTTTGGCTGACAGTTTCAGTACAGACACTTCTTCAGACAGTTAAAGCGTTCTGCTGTACCCGTACCTTTGTGTCTGCAGACAATCCAAGCTCCGGCAGACGAAGCAAAGCTGGAAAACTGCCTCCTAATAAGCGTCACAAAAAAAGTTTTATCCCAGATCAGGCCCTTTAACCTCACCCATCAAACCTCCACTCCTGAGCGAACCCCATAAACTCCATGTTTATTTATTGAATGTGTGCTTCTTAGGGAGAGTTATCCTTTTAATCAAAACTAAAATTCCATTAGTGGACTTGTTAGAAAACCAAAAGGTATCAAGTCCTCCAAATTAGTGTACCTTCTCCTCTTGGCTTCATATTCCTTCCAGCCACTACAGTGAATTAAACATTCAACTGGAGTTTGTTCAACTCAATCATCAGAGTAAATCTTGTATCTGGGTCTGTTGCATAGTTTTCCCTTACTGATAACGTGCTATCAATCAACACGACTGAATGGGGAAGAAAAGAACACAGCTGACCACATTTCACATACTTTATATGCACAACTGGTAAGAAAAGGACAGTAGCGTAGTCACTTGGCATCATGTTAGTCCTCAGAAGAACACATCAGTCTCATCAGACGATACTGAGTTATTTTTATTAGGGCAAGTATGTGTATGCTCTGTAACTTTTTCACTTGCAAGCACGACTGGTGAGGTGTCTTCCTCTCTCTACATAGGCCGCTCCCGGGGCCTAGTCACAATATGCCACCACAGTGGGGGCAAATCACCTTCCTTTCGGGCCGGGGGCAAAGCTTCAGTGTGGGGACCACCAAGCGGAGTTTCCTCCTGCAGCTGCTTAACCTAGAAGGGGTAAGGAAGGAACAATTAGAAAAGGAGTCTAACTGACTATAAAGTCTGCTGTTGTATATCACATTACACACTATGTGATCCTCACTACAGAAAAGTGCTTTTTATATATACTTGCATTATTTTTATACCCACACTATAACTCAGACAGAAAAGCTATTCTCCTTAAAGGTTTTCCCATTCTTAAACAGCAAAGCTGAGAACAAACCCTCTTACCCCACCTCATATTCAATACACAAAACCACGACAGTCACCATTCTAATTCCCCTTTGTTATGGCCTCCCCACCTGTTCCCCCCCAAAAACATTTATTTTTGTCTCAGCTAAGTGCTCTCCAAAACCACTACTAAGAAACCTCAAATCCATTAAGGATGTAAACCTTAAGGCCCCCCAAATAACAACCAGGACGAGAAATAACATGAAATCACATGTACAAATGTGCTCAGTTCTGTCTGCCATTGCCCAGCTAGCCTCAGTTCCAGAGATCTCCAAGACTATCACTGTCCTAATAGAGGAGGACACCTAAGAGATCACTTTCCAGATCACTGATTTTCTGAAGCTTCCTCCAAACAAATCAGTTCTGGATTGTGGCTAACCGGAGCCTCACGCACATGCGCTGTTTAATAATGTCAAAGAGATGGAATAGGTAAAGGAGGAACTTTTTTTTGTGGAGAAAAGGAGATTATCATGGTGATCAACTGCAGAAGTAACCTGCTACTCTCCACAAATAAATACCTCACGTTCCCAAATGCTGAGACAGCTCTTAGAAAACACTGCCCACCTTGGTCACACCGACTTTCCTTCTGCTTCACCTTGGTCAAGGACTTCCAACAGTCACCATCCTGGACCTTATCACCAGAACTAGCACAACTTTCAAAATCATGAATTCAAATATCCCATTATCCCACCACAGTGTCCCCTTCCAGCTCATCTGCTTAAATGCCCCCTTGAAAATACTTGAAACTTGTAGAGACCACCAGTACACGGATCCTCCCGCCCACCTTGCCCATCTCTCTCTGCGTCAGCCTCCTGTCTTGACTTCCCGTCTTTATCCAGCCTAGACTCCATCATGGCAATCACTCCCTTTTGAAGAACCTCAAGTCCTGCCACTCCACAGTGGACAAACCGCACCATCCACCTTCAAGCCTGCACCTATACGGCTAGTATTGCTAAAGAGAAAAAAACCACTAGAAAAAATTGGTGTCACAACACTTGATTTCCAACTTCATTGAAATGGGTCTTCAACACCACACGGCAATCTCATTACCATCCTCCTGTAAGCTCATCCTCTCCCTGTGATTATCACACTTTTTCCACATTCTCCAAACACGCTGCAACCACTTCTCGGCTTTTCCTCTTATCTCACTAAAAAGAGAAGCCATTATAGAAGTCGTCGTTTTCCCATCATCAAAACTTCTAACCCAAATGCATTTACATAAATCTTTTGTCCACCTATGATGGAGGAAGAACCCCTTCTCCTTTCAAGGGCCTCCGTCCATGCTTGGGATCCCATTCTTCTTCCCAAAAACTTTCCTCCTGTGCCTATTCCATCTCTTCCCCCAACTCTTCTCATCAGCACATATGCATCATTTTTTCTTATCTTAAAAGAAAATGATCCCTTGGGCTCCAGCTTCTGCCCAGTTACTGTTCTCAGCAAAACTTCTCAAGAATTCTCTCCCCTCCTGTCTTCTCTTCCTCACTTCCTGCTCACTGTTCAGTGGGATTAAACCCTCCAGAAAAGGCTCTAGTCAAGGCCACGAATGCCCTTCCTGTAGCCCAAGTCTTGGATGTTATTTCCAGTACTCCCTCTAGTCCACCTTTTAGCAACTTTCAGCAAAGATGACTTGGCCTGGGCCATTCCTGAACCACATTCTCTTGGCCTCTGCTGTCACACCTCCCGAGTCCCCCTCTCCCTTGCTAGAGGCTCCTTGGTCCCTCTACAAGTGGCAGCTCCTGCGACCTTTCTTCTCTCTCTACTCTCTCAAGAATCTCATACGTGTCCATGGCTTTTAAAACAAGTGATAACTCAAAAATTTCTATTTTGAGCTCAAATCTCTCCTTTGAATAACATATTCCTACATCCACAGTCGCCTACTGACATGTGCACACGACGTCTCACAGGATTCTCACGTTTAGCATTCTTAAACAAATTTAAAACTCAACACTTGATTGTCCCTCTGACACCTGTTCCCCCCCACCCCCCATCTTCCCTATCTCAATAAACACCATCAACCAAGCTTCACAGGTTAAAGCTTAAAACCTGGAACTCATTCTTGATCCCTCCCTGTCTTTCAGGCATCCCGCACATCCAGTCAATCTTCCTGTCCCTCTGTTTGGACATATCCTGAATCTGTGTCCTTCCATATCCACTGCTTCCATCCTAGCGCTGGCTGCCATAATCTTTTGACTAAACTGCAATAATCCCAAACTGGTCTCTCCACTTCTCCCCTTGCCCTCTCCAATATATTCTTCACACTACAGCAAGAGTGGGCTTTTAAACATGTAAATCAGACATCATAAGATGAGTGGAAAATGTCAAGGCACTGGTAGAGAGGAAAGTTAAGGGATTGTAGGGTATAGATAATAGGTCAGGCAAAGGACAGAGTTGGAGCAGGAGGGGAGAAGCAAAATCAGAGAACAGAAAACCCAAAAAGACCAGGGAACTCTCTGTAACCTATGTGTGAGAAGGCTGTAAATGCTACACTTAACACACTTTCAAACAAAAGTATATCTGAGACACAAGGGGCCCGAGTAACGGTCACAGCTGGGAATTCAACTTCTGCACGTGGGGAACAAAACCTGAGCTCCTTCGAGGTGTTGACCACGTGGGCCATAAAATGCAGGTCAGACTCACCTCCCGCTCCCAGCTTTCCCTCCGTAGCTTCTTCCACTGCTCTCTCTTGGCAAAGTAATCAGGATACATTGCCTTCTCGGAAGGATGCCAGTCATCTAAGCACCACTCAGGAACCTGTCAGGAGAGGCAATCAGGGCGTCATCCCAGAGGATACACTTACATGCCACTGAAGGGCCTGCTCAGGAGACAAGACGAAAATCAACGTGCATTTTTATAACCATTACAAGTATCAGACTGTTTCTGACATTAAGCAATGAACAACAGAGGACCAGCAAGGGCCACCATACAGGAGAGACCCTTAGAGTAAAACAGCCTCGGGCTGAAAAACAGCAATGCCAGTCCAAAGGGAAGTGGTGTCATTCCCCTCCTCCCTGCGTTCTCTAAGTATCCAGAATGGGTTTATGTTATTTGGAAGTATGAGCTAGAATTTCTCAGAAATACTAAGCGCCAATCCAAATTGGTTAACTTTAAGGTCCAAAAATGACTTATTCACCAAGTAATTTAGCACTCTGTGTTGCCAAAAAGATACCACAAGACCTTGGAGTTGAATTTAGAAAGAAAAGTTTTAATGTCATCTGGGAGAGAGAAAACTGACAGCTGAAGAAAAGTACCTATCTACAACTGTCAGGAAAGAAATCTCCTTGCTGCCCCTAAGAGGGCGAGTGATTTCTAAGGCTGAGGCTTGGGCCTGGAGAGACCAAGTTCTCTAGAAGGCGGTCGCCACTGGAGTCCTCACCTACCTTGTAACACTCGTATCTCTCATAGGAGGTGCCCCCAGGAGACTCAGGGAAGATGTACGGCTGAGGATGCTGATTGTACCAGAATTCTTCCTCCGCCTCCCTCAGCAGCTGGGTGGCCTTCACCATATCCTTTTCATTCTTATGTTCTTCAAACCGGGCTCTCAACAAACAAGCAAAGTACCGATATTTGTCCCTTAAACCAAAATGATTTTGGAGATTAGAAATGTTATCTACTCAACTGGGCAGGATTACTGTCTGACAAGAAGCTGTACTTCCACTGATGTCTTCTGGATGAGTCGTGTAACTCCCTGGCACCTCCCCAGACCCGGCCAATGGAGCAGCCACATCATTCTGACTGCTTCCTCGGCAGCTCCCCAAACACCAGCAGCAAAAAAATACTCTATCAAATACAGCCTAACCACTCTTTCCCTCTCTCCTCCAACAAAGGAATAATGATTTAAAGGAAAAAGAGAATTAGCAAAAAAGAAAACCTACAGCCTCTTTAGCATCATTCAACATGCATTCAATGACAATTTATTGAATTTCCTCCTACCTTGCATTAGGCGCTGCTAAATACTGGAGTTACAAAGATGAATAAGAAGGGAGGTATTACATGGCGGAAACACTACTGCTCAAATCAGAAGGACCTGGGTTTGAATCCTGACTCTGACACTAGCTGCATGCCTTAGGCAAGTTATGCTCAGGTTCTAGAAGAAACTGGGCAGAGATCACTTTGGAGGCTTTGACAATAATCCAGGCCACAGAGGACAAGGGCCTGAAGCCAGCAACAGTGACAGATGGTGACAGGAGAGAAACATTTAGATTACAAAATTATGAGACTGGGCTCTCAGGTCAGATTGCTTGGGACTGAATCGTAGCCACTTACTAGCTGTGTAATATGGGGCAAGTTACTTAATGTCTTTAGGCCATGGGTTCCTCCTCTATAAAAGTGTTAATAACAGTATCTATATCTCAAGGTTGTCCCAAACCATAGATGAGCTAAAACACATAAACACACTTTAGATAGTGCCTGGTACCTCCTCGGTGTTCAATAAGGTCAGTTACTAATATTATTACACTGGGGAGAGAATTTACAAAAATCAGTGTCCAATTATACATGGCGTACAAGTACGTGTATCATTGGCAGAGGGATGAGAAGGGAGTACCTGAAAACAATTCTAAGACTTAAAGCTCAGTGACTGTTACTAGTAATGCCACTAGCTGATGCAGGAAATTATGGAAGAGAATGAGAATGGGGTAGTGAAAAGAAAATGAGTTTGGTTTCAAAGAATTTAAACAAGTTGAGTTGCGGACAACTGAGGTGATCTTACAGTTGGAAATACAGCTCCAGAGACAAATTAGCATAGGTAGAAACTCAAGTCCCAGCATTAGATGAGGCTACCCCAAGTATATATCCAGCAATAACAGAGGTCCCAGGATGGAACCAGGGAGAACAAATGGAGGAAGCACTAGGAGGGAAAATGGAAGAAGAAAACTCAGGCAGCTGAGAAGGGATGTCAGTGAGATTAACAAAACACTGAGTCAGTGTTACCACAGTAGCTACTTTTACTCCGTCCTCCAAAACTACATTCCCAGATGTAGTTCAGCATTACCTGAATTCTTGATGGCTTGACTTCCTTCACCTTTATAACACTGCTAATTCTTTATGTGATCTATTTGTATACATGCCCATCTTCCCCATTAATCCATGAGTTGCTACAGCTGAGAAAGAGGGCTTATTAACTTTTATTCATTCAGCATCCAGCGTAGAACCTGAATTGCAAATTCCGTCAGATGAACGAACGAATAAGGAAAACTCAGGGAGGAAACTAACAATCCTACTACACTGAACCATCTTCCTGCCTAGCAAAGAGAAACGGGTTGATGAATTTCCAATAATCACAAGTATGCGATCTGGGCTTCAAAGATACCCTCCACAACTCTTCCAGGTCTACTCAGTTTTCCATCATTTAGAGGTTTTTCCCCAAAGCCTTCCTCCTGGGACAGGTTTTAGGATTCTGACAAGGGAGTGGAGGCTTGGCATTCACACCTTGCATTGCATCTAGGCCATGAAAAAAATCCATAAGTTTTAATACTATATTCTAAGACTAATCACAGATGGATAGAGAGAGGAAAGAAGAAGAGAATAACACGGGAGCTGAAGAATTATGTGGGATGTGAAGACAGTGAAAAGGACCGGATGAGGCTAAAAAGAGGAAAGCTGATGGGAGGGGTGGGAGGATGATGATACTTTGGAGGTGGACACCTGACTTTTAATTCTGCTTGGCCACTTACCAGCTGCATCTGTAAAATAAGGCTAAATAATCTAGAGTTGTGAGGACTAAAGAAAATCATGCACATATTACTACCGCTCATATCAGATACGAGGTGGTCATGATGAAAGCTATTATGTAGTGAACGCTGGAAGCATGACAATTACAGTTTTAGGCACTTTCCTTTATTTCACTGAATGTCACGCAACCCTCTGCGCTAGGTCCTGCGTCCGTTTTTCCGAACACTGAGGCCCCGACCAGATAAACAACTCCCCAAGGTCTCGCAGCTGCAGGAGACGAAGCCCGGATTCGAACCCGGGACTACGGGTGGGCTCCGTGGGGCGAGGGGCCCCCTTCCCACTCTGTCCCAGAAGTCCTTGAGCCGCCCGGTACACCGGGGCCTCTCAGCCTCCGTGGGGGCCCCTACGGTCACCTCCCCGCGCGCTGGGGCCCCCTCTCCCACCTGTGGATGCACCACGACTCCAGGTGGCGCAGCGCCCGCTTATAGAGGCGCAACACCTTCTGCTGGTGGGTCAGGTAGGCCGCCGACGCCAAGAACGCCATGACGGCCGGCTCACCTTCAGCGGCCGCGGGGGATCCCGAGAAACCGGAAGCGGTCGGCTAGGGGGCGGGGCTTCCGGGAGGGCTGGGCGACGGCGGCTACTTCCGCTTCCGCCGGGGAGGAGCCGGGGCCGCAGGCATGAGTCGCTTCAAGTTCGTGGGTAAGAGTGTTTCTCCGGTTCGTGGGCTTTTCTGTCTCCCTCCGGGCGTCGCTCGCTGCGGCCGGAGGGCCCAGGGCTCGAGCTCCCTGTCTGTTTGAGGGTCGAAAGGGCACTCAGCGGAACAGGGCGAGGGGAGGCTGCTGCGTGCTGGCGATGTTCTCCGCCTAGGTGCTGGCTTCACGGGTATGCTTATTTGTGAAAATTCACGAGCTGTACGGTTATGATTTATGCTCTTTTTGACATATGTGTTGTATTCAATAAAGAGAAAAAGGAAGCAAAACTACCCCCAAAAATGCCCAGTCACTGTATTCCTTTTCATCCCACGTGCAGCTCCCGTCCCTTCCCCTCTCCGTCGTCGAGAGGATGATAGCTTCGAGGGACCCGTTCAGTAACTCATTCGTGCGGTCATATCACAGTTGCTGAGCGTCTGGTGGGCCAGGCACTGGCCTGGGAACACAGGGCACAAAGACCCAGTCCCTGCCCCGCTGGCATCACCACTTGGTGGAGAAACTGGAGGACACAAATAGTGGGGAGATAAAGAAGTTCTATTACTTTCCAAGTACAATAGTTCATTCAGCATCGGTAGAACAAGAGAGGGTAAATGCGACAGGAGCCGAAGGAGTAAGAATATTTACTACCATGCACTTAGGAAAATCTGTGGGACATTGCAAGAGCTAGGGCTGGAAGGGTACCTTGGGACTCGAATGTCTTGCTGAGTTTAGTTTTCCTGCGTCTAGTGGGGCTTCACTGAAGGCTTTTGACAGGAGCATTCATTAAGTAAATCACTGGGTGCCGCTTATGTACTGGGGACCTTGGCCTGTGGGATACAGCAGTGGGTAAAGCTGGGCGTGATCCTTGTCTTTGTGGAGTTTCCAGCTGCTTGAAGGTGGGAAATGACAGTGATCTATCTCTGCTTTCATAAGGTTATCCTGATAGCTATTATGTAGATTTGGTGAGGGATAGGGAGAGGCAGGGAAACATTTCAGAGTTTGAACTAGGACATTGGAAAAGGGAGAGAGAAATGGAAGGGATGTGCATACACAGCGTGTAGCAGCTAAGTGTATATGGCAGGTAAGGGAGAGTGAACAGTCAAAGATGACTTGGTTGGGATAAATACCTAAATATGGAATGGAAGCCTGATTAGTTTGGCAGTGGGTGGCAGATATAGCAAGATCCATTTGGATTAGGTTAAGTTTGAGAGTCTTACAGGACATCCAGGTGGAAACACTTCTGGGGCAATTGGAGATGCATCTGGCACTCAGGAGAGAGGTTAGGATTATAAACTTCGATCTGAGAGTTTTTTTAAGCAGTATTTTTTCCAAAGACATTGTGCTAAGTATGAAGAACTATTTAAAAAAATCTAGTGGTGCAGTTAGTTTTCAGCCTGGAGAGGTATGTACAGTCAGACTTATGTACAGTCAAAGCAAATGCAGGGGAGAATGTGTTAAGTGCCACAAAAGAGATTTTAACAAGTGCTGTGTGAGAGCCTGGGGTGAGGTTGGGGGTAGGTCCGCAAAGGTGGTACACGGTTTTCAGGTGTGGTGTCTCTCAGCCTGTCCATTCCAATCTGTGATATAATTGATGGGAGAGATGGAGTAAGAGCTGTGAAACACTCCACAAAGAAAAGACACTTATTTTTTTTTTGAAGAAGTATGTGTTTGTAATACAAAACTAAGTCCCTACCTCAAGTCATGTCCTCTTAAATCCATCCTGTCTATAGCCTCCAGAGTGGTCTGTACAGAAATCAAATGGATTACATTTTTCTCCTTCTTCCAGGCTTTCGGTGACCGTCCTCAGGATAGTTGAAGTACCTTAACATAGCATGCAAAGCCTGTCTGTGGTCTGGTGCTGTCCACCTTTCCAGCCTCATCCCTTTTATGCTCTATAAACACCTGGATATGCTGCTGCTTCCTCCAGACAAGATTTTTAGAGTGGCAGTTGGGGGCTATAATGTCCCCTCCCCCTCTGATATCCTACCGACCACCCTCTGACCTGGTTGATTTTTACTTGTTCCTTAAGACTTCATGACTACCCTTTGCTCCATTATTTTATCATTAAGTATTTATGTATCTGCCTTACCTACTAGACCTCACTCTTTTAAGGCAGATACTCAATGGTATTTGTCTTTTTCCAGGGTCCTAGTACGGAGGCTGTGCAATGGAAGTATGAATTAGTGGGTAAAAGAAGATTTGTAGTTTCAGTACTAAGATGGTAAGAAAATTGATAAGGGGATCTGAACCAGATAAGCTGGAAAAGATTTCTTAAAGGAAGTGGGCTTAATTGGAATAAATTTTTTACTGTATGATCTCCTTCATTTCCACTCTCTTGAGGTAACCAGTGTTTAAAGTATATTCTTCTCTTTTTTCTTTTTTTTAAAGATTGGCACCTAAGCTAACGTCTGTTGCCAATCTTTTTTTTTTCTTTTTTGTTTTCTTCTCCTTCTCCCCAAAGCCCCCCAGTACATAGTTGTGTATTCTAGTTGTAGGTCCTTCTGGTTGTGCTATGTGGGACGCCACCTCAACATGACCTGACAAGCGGTGCCATGTCCGCCCCCAGGATCCAAACCAGGGAAATCCTGGGCCGCCGAAGCAGAGCGCACAAACTTAACCACTCGGCCATGGGGCCAACCCCCCTAATTTTTTAATAGATTTATAGAGAATCTTAAAAACACATAAACATATCAGATTTTTTTAAAGATTTTATTTTTTTCCCTTTTTTTCCCCAAAGCCCCCGGTACATAGTTGTATATTCTTCGTTGTGGGTCCTTCTAGTTGTGGCATGTGGGATGCTGCCTCAGCGTGGTTTGATGGCAGTGCCATGTCCGTGCCCAGGATTTGAACCAACGACACACTGGGCCACCTGCAGCAGAGCATGTGAACTCAGCCACTCGGCCACAGGGCCAGCCCCACATATCAGACTTTTTACAACAAAAATGGAATCATCCTATACATTCTATCTTTGTTATGTGACTTACTCTCATAGTTAATGTTTTATTCTGTGTCATTTCAAAATTTCTGCCTATAATGAATTATGAACAGTACTTTGGAAAACATCATATTAGACCCATGGAAGATTGGAACAAGCTTTACATGGAACAATTGTGTGAAAAATTAAACCGCTGCTCTAAAAGCAGCCTTAGATTTTGATTTAGGACAGCTCGCTATCCTGAGGTAATGCTTCTATATTTCCCCCTTCTATTGTCGCATAACAAATGGCTGCCCCTTAAAAACTGCACCCAGTGTTTCTAATATGGGGAAGGAGGGCAGGAAGCGAAACTATTTGTGTTTTATGGGAAAC
This sequence comes from Equus asinus, assembly GCF_041296235.1. Classification (NCBI taxonomy): domain Eukaryota; kingdom Metazoa; phylum Chordata; class Mammalia; order Perissodactyla; family Equidae; genus Equus; species Equus asinus. The sequence continues at coordinate 69,188,854 of NC_091801.1, read as the reverse complement.
GTTGACCCTCTTAGAGGACACTTCAACATTACGTCCTAGGTTATCCTTTCGACTAATTTCTGTGACTTTATCTGAGTGTTATACCACAGGGGATTATATCCTCAATCTGAATAGCAATAAGAGTCTGTACTAGATCATTGCAAGGTAATGGGACTTGGGGTGCACTGGAACCTTCCTTTTCAAAGCTTTTGGCCCATCAGTGTTCCAAAACTGACCAGCCAAAGTCCACTTAAGGACTTGGAGTGAGGTGTACCCCAGGAGTGGTAGGGATGGCAGCAGTGGTGTATAAATCTTCATGCATTTACAAAATTTCTTTGGATGTCTTGTATTTATCTTTGAAATAGTATGGTGCCCTTTTTAAATTCAAAAGACATTTTATCCCCTAAATCTTCTGAAGTAAAATGGATTCTCCAGGAAATCTCAAGGTGTTACATATTCTCCAGAACATCCCTGGTTTGAGAAGCACAGCTTTATTTTTTTTTTTTTTTTTTTGAGGAAGATTAGCCCTGAGCTAACTACTGCCAACTCTCCTCTTTTTGCTGGGGAAGACTGGCCCTGGGCTAACATCCATGCCTGTCTTCCATCTACTTTTTACGTGGGACACCTGCTACAGCATGGCTTATTGCCAAATGGTGCTGTGTCTGCACCCAGGATCCGAACCGGTGAACCCCGGGCTGCCAAGAAGCAGAACGTGCAAGCTTAACCGCTGCGCCACTGGACCGGCCCTGAAGCGCAGCTTTAGATGATTCCTATCCTAGCAGTCTCTGCACCGGCCCCGCAGTGAACCAGTGAGAGAGCAGCCGGCGGTAATTAGTAACATAACTACCTCTTGGGGCCATCCAGCTCAGGAGTCTCAGGTACCTAAGATTTATCTGTAGTTGTGTTCTTTTAACAGAATTCTGATCCTGCCCTGTGTCCCTTGCAGCAGGCTGGTTGGGGCTTCTGGCCATCTCTTGTATTAATTCCATTTCCTGAGGGACTGGACCTTATTTCCTATTCTTTGTCTTGGATTCCCTTGGTCAACCTCGTTATTCGTTCATTCCACAGATATTTACTGAGTCTCAACTGTGTGCCACACAGTGTCCTCAATGCTAGGAATCTGTGATGGGCAGAAAGTAAGTCGTAGTCTAGTGGTGGAGACAGCCAGCCTTGTAAGTGCAATAATGACTGTTTACCACGATTACAGAGAAGGCGGCACTGAGGAAAAGGAACATGATTCTCTGGGCCTTTGGTGAAGAACAAAACTTAGACGAGGAGGTCAGAAAAGGTTTCTTTGAGGAAGTAACACTTGGGCTGAGCTCTGAAAGAAGATTAAGAGTTAAGTAGGCAAAAAAAGGCAGGGAGAAGGTTCCAGACAGAACAGCCTGTGCAGACATCCTGTGGCAAAAGGGTGCATGGTACTTTTGAGGAAGTGAAGGAAGACCAGTGGGTCTGGAGCAGAGAGGAGTGGGGAAGGGGCTGAGGTACAGAATGAGCTAGAGAGATTAGTGGAGCCAAGATGATTCCATGTTAAGGACTTTGGTTGTTATCCTAAGAGCATCAGGAGTCCAGTTAAGAGTATCATGATCTGATCCATGAATGAAAAGAAACCTCGGGTCAGGAGGAGAACACAGTGGAAGGGACCGGAGTGGCATTCTGGCTGGAGTGTTATGGTAGTCGGGGGACGGAAAAGAGTGTGCAGATGTGAGAGATTAGGAGATAAAATCCACCCGCTTGGCATGGACAGCTTGAGAGAGGTGATGTCATAGATTTTCTTAGTCTGTTTGGGCTGCTGCAACAAGTACCACAGACTGGGTAGTTGATAAACAGCAGGAATTTATTTCTCATAGTTCTGGAGCCTGGGAACTCCAAGGTCAAAGCGCCAGCATGGTAGCATTCTGGTGAGGACCTGCTTCCTTGTTCATAGCTGGCACCTCCTGGCTGTATCCCCGCATGGTAGAAGAGATGAGGGATCTCTGTGGAGCCTCTTTTATATGGTGGTCATTTCCGAAACAGTATCCAATCCAGAGCCATGCGTTTAGGTGTTCCTTAAGTTTTTAACAGAAGTTGGCCAACTTTTTCCTTAAAGGGGGATTTAGTACATATTTTTTATCTTGTAGGCCATATGATCTCTATTGCAACTACTCTGACCTTGTCACTCAAAAGCAGCAGTAGACAATATGTAAACAAATAGGTGGGGCCATGTTCCAGTAAAACTTTGTTCTTTTTTTTTTTTTTTTTTAAGGAGGATTAGCCCTGAGCTAACTACTGCCAGTCCTCCTCTTTTTTGCTGAGGAAGCCTGGCCCTGAGCTAACATCCGTGCCCATCTTCCTCTACTTTATATGTGGGACTGCTACCACAGCATGGCGTGCCAAGGGGTGCCATGTCTGCACCCGGGATCCGAACCAGCAAACCCCGGGTCGCTGAGAAGCGGAACGTGCGAACTTAACCGCTGCGCCACCGGGCCGGCCCCACCAGTAAAACTTTGGATACTGAAACTTAAATTTCTTATAATTTTTAGATGACACAAACTACTGTTCTTTTGATTTTTTTCAACTATTTAAAAATGTAAAAGCATTCTTAGCTCAGGGGCAAACAAAAATGGGCGATGGCCTGGGACCATAGCTTGCCAACCCCTTTATCGCACACATTTCTTTTTCATGGCACTGTCCTGCAGAAGCAATTTGGCCAGTTGTCCCACGGAAGTCCTATCTTCTGGACTTGTCTGTTTGCTATGTGGCAGTGTTTAGCTTGCTCCCTAATTTCCTGCAAACTTGAAGTTATATCTGATTTATTTTTTTTTTTGAGGAAGATTAGCCCTGAGCTAACTGCTGCCAATCCTCCTCTTTTTGCTGGAGAAGACTGGCCCTGAGCTAACATCTGTCCCAGTCTTCCTCTACTTTATATGTGGGACGCCTACCACAGCATGGCTTGCCACGCGGTGCCACGTCCGCACCTGGGATCCGAGTCAGTGAACCCTAGGCCGCCGGAGCAGAACATGTGCACTTAACCGCTGCGCCACCGGGCCGGCCCCTGAAGTTATATCTGAAGGCTAAGCAAATCTAAAGCGATTTTAAATACCCTATTTGCTGTCCCTTTGTATCCCTAGGTCATAGGTGACAGTGATTTGACATGATCCTCTGAGCCCAAACAGTGAGCCATTGGTTCGGAGATGTGGCTTTCTTTCGGTTGCAAACAGTTTCTACTCTTATTTTGTTTTGAAAATAAAACTCATTAATACTGGAAGTAGTTTTTAGCAGTAAAGCAGGTACTGCTTTTAAAGCCAGCTAGTTAAAGAAAAAATTAATGGAAGAGAAACATTACTGATTGTTACAAGGTGACATGCCACTAAAGGTGTGAATCTCTCAATTTTTCCCCTAATCAGAAGTAGTAATTTTCCATTTTGCCTTTTTTTACTTCCTCTCATACTCTGTCACCCTTATCTCTTACTTTCTTAGTTTTTCAAGCTATTTCGAGCTTAGTTTTCAGGCTAGAAATTGATTTGCACACAGTATTTGTTTACTTTTTTTGAGTTTATTGCTGATAGGGACTTCTTAATTTTAAAGATACTGTCCCTTATTATAGATCAGCACATTTTGAACAAGTTAAATAGGATTTTGACTTTATTTTTTTTATTTTCGTGATTGCATCATGAGTCTTTATAGACAGATTGACTTACATTTGGCTGTTTGCTCAGTCTTGGATTGGGAGTGTTAAGCACTTATAGTTTGTATGACAATGTAGCTAATGTTGACTAAAATTCCATTTGTTATTGGCCTGTTACAGAATTTTTACAAAATTGGCTTAGTAATAATGATAATTACATTCTATAAGGCTTTTAATTCGCAAAAATGCTTTCACATTCATTTTCCAGTTTGAGCCACAATTCATCCTGGAAGGAGAAATTTTATGCCCACCCTTTTAGTGAGGAAACAGGCTGATTTGCCCAGGATCATTCAGCTAATTAGTCATAGTGCCAGGAATTCTGATTCCAAAGTCCCTTCTCATTCCATAACTGCAGTCCCCATTTTATTGTATTTCTCAGAACTTGCTCACAGATTGAATATTTTTTGATGATCAGTTTGAACTTTTCTTTGACCGCTCTGTATTGACTTCCAATTATCTTAAGCACCCTGCCCATTATTTGCTGGTAGTGGGTGGGTGGGGAGTGGGAGGCCCAGAGGCCATCCAGTATAGGAGAGAGGAGAACTTCTTCAAGGAAAGAGAAGTGAATCCAGAGGCAGGAAAAAGATGTTTGCCTTTGTAGGGGAGGAAAAACTTCCTCCTGCCATCTTAGGTTCTGTGGCTGGGCCTAAGAATTAAACTGATGGGGCCGGCCCGCTGGCGCAGCGGTTAAGTGCACACGTTCCACTTCGGCGGGCCAGGGTTTGCTGGTTCGGATCCCGGGTGCGGACACGGCCCCGCATGGCAAGCCATGCTGTGGTAGGTGTCCCACATATAAAGTAGAGGAAGATGGGCACGGATGTTAGCTCCGGGCCAGGCTTCCTCAGCAAAAAGAGGAGGATTGGCAGCAGTTACCTCAGGGCTAATCTTTCTCAAAAAAAAAAAAAAAAAAAAAAAGAATTAAACTGACATAAGACAGATTAACAGGAGAAAATCATGCAGTTTTTTCTTCACATGCATGGGAGTCTTCAAAAGGAAAATGAAGACCCAAAGAAGCTGTTAGGCCAAAAAACTTAACAAAAGCTTACTTGGGGACGTGATAAGACAAAGGGGCTTAAATTGTGTAAATTTGGGGACAGTGACTAGGAAATACATGGGATAACTAATGGAAGATAAGGGTTATTTGGGGTTTGTTTGTACAGATCCATTTTGACTTTGACTCCCAGTCTCTGGTGATAAGACTCTTCTCTTCCTGGTCTAGGGAGGGTTCATGGGAAATTGTATGACCTGCTTTTAGGTAGAAAGGGGGAGATCAGAGAGCCTTTCCTGCATCTGCTGTTTCTCAGGTGCCTTCAGCTCGAAATAACCAGTGTGCCAAAGTGGCGTATTTTGGGGTGGCATGTTCTGAACCCCTTCACCAAACCTAAGGTGAAGCAGCCTAGTCATCAAAGGATAGAAAGCAGCTGTAATAACTGACCCAGGAATACACTCTAGGCAAACCATGAAAGAAAAGGGCTATAAGTCACAAGGGATTTTTGCAGAAAAGGGAAAAAATTGGTGGCTGAGCCAGTGCAGGATATGCTAAAGCCCAAGGCTCACCTGGGTCCAAAGCTGAATATGTAGTTACACATCGCTTAACGAGGGGGATGCTTTCTGAGAAAGGCGTCGTTAAGCGATTTTGTTGTGCAAACGAACATTATAGAGTGCTCTTACGTAAACCCAGATGGTATAGCCTACTACACACCTAATCTGTAAGGTACTAATGGGACCACTGTCGTGTCCCTTGTTGACCAAAACGTCGTTACGTGCTGCTTGACTGTAGATCTTTGAAGTACACTCTGACTAAGGTCCTGAAGGACCAGTGCACGTCGGGAAGAGCTAGGATCTAACAGGAAGTGGTGTCACCTGGAATTGTCCTTAACCATCGTCTGCCTCAGAGTGAGCACTGAAGGACGATTTCGCATCCATTCCAGTTAGGGTTGAGACAAGGATATGGAGAGGCTTCATAAACTGGGCCTCCAAGCTAGTCTTCACTTCGCTTCTAAAATTAGTATCATACGTTTACTTGTTAAATTTGCTTGCTTTTCATTTTCATTTGTTTTTCACTTCATTTTCTAGTTAAAGATTGCCTTGGAAAAATTCTAATCTCTTTGCTGCACAAAGAGGAAATGGGCTAGAAGAGATGCAGACCGTTTCTGTGCTCCTAATGATCATTCATGGTGGGTGACCATAGACTGACCCCTGTGAAGGATTATTCTAGGCAAAAAGGCCTCACCCCTCTCCCCTGGGTTTCCTCTCTCAGTCTTCCCACTTCCCTATCTAATTTCCTTTCCTTACTTGAAATAAAGTAGATGCTGATTTCTTGTGATCTGGGCCATTCCACTGAACCCCTGTATTGTATTTATAATATTCGATAATGTTTGTGTGTTAATAGCCCTTTAAAAAGGTTACTGGTTGTGAATTCATTTCTTACCCTCTATTGACGTATATGCTGTTGCCCAAGTGTCTTTGAAGTTTTCTGCTTTGTGCCTTTCTCTTGGTGTTTCAAATGCCTGGAATACTCTCCTCACCATCTCTTGGATTATCCAAACTCCCATTCATTTTTCAAGGTCTGTCTTAATGTTGAAGCAGCACAGCTCACTGAGGGCCAGCTTGGCAGAAATCAGAGTGAGAATATACCAAGTCAGAAGCTGACTCTCATACACTGCTAGTGGGAGTGGGAACTGGTGCAGCCACTATGGAAAACAGTATGGAGATTCCTCAGAAAATTGAGAGTAGAACTACCATATAATCCAGCTATTCTGCTGGGTATTTATCCTAAGAACATGAAAACACGAATGTGTCAAGATAGATTTACGTTCACTGCAGCATCGTTCACAATAGCCAAGACTTGGAAGCAATCTAGGCGCCCATCAAGGAATGAATGGATAAAGAAGATGTGGGGTATATACACAATGGACTACTACTCAGCCATTAGAAATGATGAAATCTGGCCATTTGTGACAACATGGGTGGGCCTTGAGGGTATTATGCTGAGTGAAATAAGTCAGAGGGAGAAAGTTAAATACCATATGATCTCACTCGTAAATAGAAGATAAAAACAACAAACAAACACATAGCAACAGAGATAGGACTGGTGGTTACCAGAGGGGAAGGGGGAGGGAGGAGGGCGAAAGGGGTGACTAGGCGCATGTGTGTGGTGATGGATCATAATTAGTCTGTGTGTGGTGAACATGCTGTCATCCACACAGAAATCGAAATATATAACAATGTACACCTCACATTTATGTAATGTTATAAACCACGTCACCTCGATAAAAAAAGAAAAAGCTGAAACTCAGCAGAAATAATGTAGAGGTCTGTTGGTAGGCAACTGCCCCCCACCCCCCACCACAAACTTGGAGAGTCTCCTAGTGCTAAGAGCTAAAGGATGTGTATTTTACATAAAGAAGGCATTTTTATTGCCCACGGCCACCACAATCTGACTTCACCTCTTCTCATTCCCCTTGTTCCCTTATGCTCTACAGCAGGATTTACCAAGAACCGCACTTGATTTTTTGGGTCAGACAATTCTTTGTTGTGGGAGGCTATTCTGTGCATTGTAGGGTATTTAGCAGCACCCGTGGTCTGAAGCCTAGATCCCAGTAGCACCCCTCTCAGTTGTGACGACTAGAAGTGCATGCAGACGTTACTAAATGTGGTGTGGGCGGGGGGCGGGTTAGAAGATAGGGGCTGCAAAGTTGCTCTCCGGTGAGAACTGCATTGTGCTCCACGGTCACAGTGAACTTCTCCAGTCTTCCAGGTGTAGTGTGTGCGTACACACATCTGTATGTAGAGTGTCCTTTCCGTTCGTTAGCTTGTAAGTGTTTGCTTTCTTCCAGATCTAGTGAAGCTTTTCTCATCATCCTTGTAGAGCTCCTACTATGTGCCAGCCATTATGCTATGTTCTAGGGATACAGCAGTGAAGAAGATAAATGTCTTTTGCCTTGTGTTGCTTACAATCTAGCTTATTATATCACAGTTTCTAATTGGAGTTTCCATATAAGCTATACATTCCTGAAGGGCAGGAACCAAGTATTGGGTCTTATTCATATCTGTATCCCCTAAGTCCTTACATAGTATTTGGCACACAGTTGGTCTTCGTAAGTATTGGGTGAATAAAGGAAATAAATAATGCATTCCCCTCTCTGCATCTCGCTTGCGTTACCCTAAACCAGGTTCTCTTCATTGCAAATATGAGCTCTTGCCTGTTCCCAGATGAGATCCTAACTCCATTTCCCCCCTTCAAATCTCACCTTCTGCACAGACGCCAGATTGAGATGTCCAGAATACACATCTTACTCCTCTGCCTAAAAGCCATCGGTGCTTCTTGTTGGACCTGGCATTTTAAAGACAAGTGTCTGTAACATGGCTGAGTCTGGCCTTTTCTGGCCACTTCCTTCCCTACACTTCTCTCCAGCAGCCAGAATGGCTGACGGCAGTCTGCCTGATATTTCACACCCCCGGTGCTTTGCTCCCGCTGCTTCCTCTGTCTGCAGTTTCCCCTCTTCTACCGGGTAACTCTAACTCATCCTGTAAGATTCAGATCAGAGATCCCTTCTTTCTGGAAGCCTCTTCTGGGCCAGCTACTGGACTAGGTTGAGTGTTCCTCTTCTATGCTTCACAATGCCAGTGTCTACTTACAATATTTTTCAATTGTCTGTTAGTGGGTCTGCCTTCCCAGTTCTGTGGTGAGTTTCTTGAGAGCAGGAATTGCATCTTACTCTTTGTATCCCAAGCGTCCAAGTGATTGTTAAATGGTAGGCACTTAGATTTTGTTTGTGTGAATGAATATGTGAATGAAAAGTATAGTAACAGGAGCTTTTATTTAAAGTGGAAGTTTCAAATAGAGGCTCTTAATGATTAATCATTTTATTTTTGCTTTCCGCAGATATTGGTATCAACTTGACAGATCCCATGTTCAGAGGAATTTATAGAGGGGTTCAAAAGCATCAAGGTAAATGTTTCTTTTATTAAGGTAAACAGTTTCTCTCTGAAACATGTTCTGCCTCAAGGAAATCATGAAAAGCATAATCACTCTTACAATTGAAATTAAAGGATTTATTATGCATCTTGGATAAAACAGTAAGCAAAGTGAAATCCATATAAGCTATATTGATAAACGATGATCATGAACATTTACAGAGCACATGTTATATCAAAGTGTTATCAAGCCCTTCTTATCTGTAGAAGTTTATAATTTTGAATGTGGAACTTTAAATAACCATATACATAGAAGCTGATAATAGTTGATTGTTTAATTAGTCTTTTAAGCAATTAAACAGTAGGGCACATAATTCAAAAATCACATACAGTGGAACGTCAGTATAATGTCTAGTTTTTTGAAAACATTCTCAGCTGCATGACAGAGTGGCAGTGTGAGGAAGGCAGAGGTGCAGTGCTGTCCACCTTCCCTGTCTTGCCTGCCCCTTTATCCAAGTCCTGCAAGACCCTAGAGACCGACCGTGTGGGTGGGAATAGACAGAAGGACCTCGAACGTTCATGGAAAGCTTAGCCAAAAGCAAAATGGTGTATATTTATCTTATCAAGTTCATTTAAAAGGCATATTTTGTCACCTGAGGTAACTAAGTGGGAAATGATAGTGACAAGTTTTTGAAAGCAGAATTTCTCCAATAAGCTGGTCTGTGAATATCGCCTCCGAAAATTACTATACTTGTTACTGTGTAAATGCAAACAGGACGGTTTGGTTTCATTGTTGTGGATGATGTCGAATGGCACATTTGAACAAGCTAAGTCAGAAGCTCATCTTCTTTGCTTCTAGGTGATCGTAAGTGAAAGCTGCTCTGAATATAGGGAATGTCAGATGCCACTTGAAAGAAGAAAAGTAAATGTTAGCTTTCCTAAAACTTACCTTTCATCAAAACTTACCTTTTCTACTTCCTTTTGAAATTTAGATGATATTTTTATGTTTTATGTTTATAAGATGTTACTTATATACTGCAGGCTATTGAATAAATTGCATTCTTCTTTTCTTGGCTTTGTGGCACTGAATGGATTTCATGCTTCATGACTGTGTGTGTGTTTGTATACTTGTGTTTATGAAATAAGTTTTATTGTGATCTATATCGGTATTCCTCTAGTTTATAATATCTAGGAAAACTGGTTGCCCTACTTAGTATAAGTTCACTAAGTTGATATTTTTTGTCTAAAAGAAATTTTATAGCTACTCTAGAAGTAATAGTAATTGAATTCTAGTCACATCTACTGTGACACTTAAATATGAAATTAATAAATGGATTTGTATGATGTAATTGTTTAATTTTGCTATTCATTTACCTCAGGCCTCTCAGAGATTGGTATTTGCTATTGATTTCCCCAAAAAAGTTTATTTTTACTTAACAGAGAATTTTGGGGAAAAGCAAAAAGCAACTGTCAGAGAAAATAAAAATTGTCCTTCCTCAATGCGAATAGTAATTTTAGAAATACAGTGTTAACTGAAATCTACAAAGAGGTGTTATATCGTGTTTTGAGAGGCAGTGGAGATGTACTCTGAAAAGCCGTAGTAGAAATAAACAATCTTAATCATACTAATAAATGGCAGATTCAAGGCAAGTGACTTAAATTGTAGCGAGCAAATTCATCTTTAGTTTGAACCCCCGACTTTTGTCACTTTCCGCCTTTTGATCAACAGAATAAAAATACAATTAAATGGATAACTATTCATCTAGTTGGCTTATGTGAGTTTCTTTTCTTCTTCTTCTTTTTTTTTTTTTTTTTGCTGAGGAAGATTCACCCTGAGCTAACATCTGCTGCCAGTCTTCCTTCCTCTTTTTGTATGTGAGCCACTGCCACAGCATGGCCACTGAGAGATGCATGGCATAAGTCCACACCTTGGAACTGAACCTGGACCACCAAAGCTGGCCCTCTTTTTTTGTTTTTTCCAAGGTTATTGCCAGCTCTGTGCTTATTTCATGATGAGTACTCATCAAATAGAATCAGTGTAACTTTGATTTAGTAAACGTGATTGTTTCTATGTATTTTCCTTTCTAGAAGGGATGATTAAATTATAGATAAGTAAATTTTTGTTTATCAAGTTTTCTTAATGTGGGGTTTGTTTTTTACAGATGACTTACAGGATGTAATAGAGAGAGCTGTCCAGATTGGTGTTAAAAAGGTATCATTTCATTTTTGTTACTCTTGAGAATTTTTTAAAAAACTAAATTTTGGTTAAAATACTGCATGCAGAGTAGAAGAAAAAGAGCTAATGCCACACTTGGTATTTTGGGATATGTAATATCAACATGTAATATTAGCAAGTTAATGAAATAAAATATCAAAATATTCTGTCCACAGCAATTTAAATGACACAAACCTCATGGGGTTGTTTTTCCATCTGATTACAAATGTGGTAAATGGCAAAGTCTCTTTGAAAAATTTTTTTAAAACCTATCTGAATTACCAGGCTTCTTAAGAGGCAACTTTTAATAAATTTTGTAACATAATTTAGCATTTGTTAGAATTAAGCAGTCATCAAAAAGCCGTGTATGTCACCAAGTTTAGCTTTTATAGTGTGGGTATGCCATTTCAGATAACTGAGAGGACACTTTGATTTTTACAGTAATAGTTGGATTGTCAGGAAAACTCCTATTACTTTTTAGAGAGTTCTAAGCACATGAATAGCAAGCTCAGGGTCAAATTCTTTGGATAGATATTTCTTTTTAATTAGTATTTTTTAAAAATAGCAGCTATCCCACACGTGCACACAAGAAATAAGGTTAAATTCCACAGTGTGGTGTCAGGGTGTGTGGTAACTCCTGGTTCTAAGTTGAGTAACCTCAGTTTTAAAGAGTGACACTGCCGACTACATGAGTCCTGCAGTCTCGAGCGCTAAAATTGTATTAGTTATTCACAAGTAATGAGAGAGGATAAACGTTACATTAATTTCTTATTATGTGGTCATTCTCTGCTTGGTAAATCACTTTATAAAATGCCATTTTGAAAACTCTGAAGTACGAAGCTCCTAAATTTTCCTGTGTCAGCTGTGAAGAGTTTCATCTTAACATTTGTAATCACACATACACGGATTTAGGGATGGCAGAACTGAAATGAAGTTTACTTGGACGTGGTTCCGAATTGAAATTTAATTCAGTACCTTGCAGTTGTAGTGTAGTGATTAAAAGCACAGTGATGGCATAACCTGGGTTCCAGCCCTAGCTTTGTTCTTCAGAGCTTTATAACCTGGGGTCCTTCAACTCTCTAGACTGCAGTTTTCTCATCCATAAATTGAGAATGACAGTAAGACCTAATTAATAGAGTCACTGGGAGGGTTAAAGAAAATATGGAATGCAAAGCACTGGATATTATACCTAGTATAAAGTAAACAACCTTGGTTGTGTTGATGGTGGAAGCTGCCGCCATCATCATCATCATCATCAGTGTAAACTGGGAGAGGAAGTTATGTCCTCTAGTCTTGCCCTTATCTTTTCATCCAAATGGAAAAGTGATAGATAAAATTAAAGGTAGCCTTGATTAGAAGCTATTTCACATAATTGAAATACTGGACGTGGGCACTTGGTCTTATATTAAAGAATTAGGTATTGTTAGTAAACAAAGTTTTCCCAACATTTTTGTTAATATCTTATTCTCAAACTTTTGGTCTCAGAACCACGTCACATTCCTTAATATTATTGAGGATCCCAAAGAGCTTCTGTTTATGTGGGTTTTATCTATTGATATCTACTGTATTATAAATTAAAAGAGAAAAATTTAAAGTATTTATTCATTTTAAAATAACAATAAACCATTATATAACATAAATAGCATATTTTTATGAAAAATAAGTATTTTTCCAAACTAAAAATCTTTAGTGACATGAGTGGAATTGTTTTACATTTTTACATCTCTTTAATGTCTGGCTTAACAGAAGACTGCTGGACTTTCGTGTCTGTTTCTGCAGTCAATCTGTTCTAGCCTCTGGAATACCTCATTGCATACTTATGACAGAATGAGAATGAAAAAGGCAAAATAACATCTTAGCATTATTTTGAAAATAGTTTTGACCTCACATATCCCCCGGGGGTTCCAGGACCACACTTGGAGAGCTGAATTAATCAGCAGTATTGAATCTCTAATTTAGATAAACAGAATTCTAAAGTCAGAGGTCTTTGCTTATTCAGGCTTTTGTAACATGACCTGTCCTCAAGGAACTCACGGTCTGATAGGAAAGACCCACATGTGAATCCATTTCGATAGGAAGGAATGGAGGGGTAGGGGAGTAGTCAGGGACCACTCTACACAGGAGGTGCTCTTTCAGCTGAATCTTAAAGGAAGGGTACGTGTGTCACAGTCAGAGAAAAGCATTCTGGAAAAAAGTAGTAGGACAGCATGTTTGGGAAACTTGTTGATACCCTGTTAAAGTGGGCTTATTTTATTTCTTTCTATTTCAGTTTATGATTACGGGTGGAAATCTACAAGACAGTAAAGATGCACTGCATTTGGCACAAACAAATGGTATCCTCATATTACTTTTACCAAAAAAAAATATGAATTAAGTTATTTTGAAGAAGTCTGAGAACTGCCTCAGGTACAATACAATGGATCATGACTGTAGAAACAACAGGACAATAGACTGATTTCAGTGGGACATGATTAAGATGAAAAAATTCAGAGTGCCCATTGGTGTATGAGATGCTTGATAAAACCCCCTCATAGTACTTAATAAGAATTACTTTAAGATTTCAGTTAATGAGAATTAAGTTCACCAGGTCTCTAATTTAGCCTCAGATATTCCTGATGCTGTGAAAACACTGCACAGCAGTGGAGCATTGTCTAGTAGCGCTGGAAGGTGAGAGGATGGTGCTGAAAGACTCGACAGCGTTCCACTCTGCTGTACACAGTGTTGCTAGGAGTCGGAATCAACTCAGTGGCACTAACAAAAATTCCTGATGTCGCATTTTTGTGTGTCTGTTGTACTGTGTTTAAGATAAGAGTTGCTTTGTATTTACTCTTTTTTAACTTAAGCTGTGAAAGATTATTTATTAAATATTTATCATGCAGACCAGACACTGTGCAAGGCCTCAGGAATGCAAGTAATAATATGGTATATAGTCTGTTATATGCTCACTTTCTGTTCATACCTTTTTGCATTTATTTAAAATCTGTAAAGTTTTGGAATTGATTCCCGAAGGAATCCTAGTTACATAAAATACCCTCTTTGTCCGGCATTCATTTACTTAACCTTTTTTTTTTGGCATGCTTCACGTGCTAGACACTGAAGAATTGGGCATTCCACATTATTTTTCAAAATAGTGATTTACTTATTAAAAGCTATTTTTTATGGAAATCTTCCTAAAATGCATACTTCAGGAACTGCTGGCACTTTTTCTTAGTGATTAAGGCCATAAAAATAACTGTCTTCTGAGGCTGGCCTGGTGGCACAATGGTTAACTTCACACGTTCTGCTTCAGCGGCCCGGGGTTCGCTGGTTTGGATCCCGGGTGTGGACATGGCACCGCTTGGCAAGCCATGCTGTGGCAGTCGTTCCACATATAAAGTGGAGGCAAATGGGCACGAATGTCAGCTCAGGGCCAGTCTTCCTCAGCGAAAAGAGGAGGATTGGCAGCAGATGTGAGCTCAGGGCTAATCTTCCTCAAACAAAATAAAACCCAAAAATAACTGTCTTCCCAGAAGCTTATTTGTGTATAAGAATTGTCTTCCATACTTTTTATCCCCAAACAGATGCTTTTAAAAGCTCTCAAATCTCTGGGGCCGGCCTGGTGGTATAGTGGTTAAGTTCATGCACTTTGCTTTGGCGCCCCAGGGTTCGCCAGTTCAGATCCTGGGTGCAGACCTACACATCGCTCATCAAGCCATGCTATGGTGGTATCCCACATACAAAATAGAGGAAGATTGGCACAGATGTTAGCTCAGTGACAATCTTACTGAAGTAAAAAGAAGGAAGATTGGCAACAGATGTTAGCTCAGGGCCATTCTTCCTCACCAAAACAAAAACAAAAACAAAACCCAAAAAGTTCTTGAATTTCTGTTGTCAGCCCTCTTGCACTCCTCTCCGCATAGCTGTGTCCTCACTGCTTTAAAAGCTGCCTCCTTTTGAATGTAAACACCCGCATGAGAGCCTGAAGAAGGCACCACACCTCTCCAATGGGTTCAGGTGCAAGAACCTTAAGCCACTTAGAAGCCCTGTTTGACTTCACATTTGTGTTCCATACAATTAAAGCTATCAAAGTATGGCTTCCAAAGAAGTCCGCTTTATTTTTTATTAGAAAAACAAATCCCTCTTCCACCTCCTTTACCCTTTTTAAAGGGAAGGAATACATCGTAACTGTTAATATTAAATACATGAAATAAGACAGTCACATGAACAGTGAATATAAAAGATAAGATTAGATTATGACATTTCATTCTACAGCAGAGTGTTTCATTTTCCATTCTGCAAATCTGAGTAAATACAAGCTTTGGAAAGAGTTGAATTAATTATTTTTACCAATACATTAAGACAATTTTTATATCCATGTCCTGCTTTGTTAAGGTATTCCAAAAATTCTTATATGATTAACTTAGTGCAGTTCTGGTAGTTTGAATAGTTTATGGCTATTGTTAAAAATTAACCAGTTGAAATTATTTGATATTCTACTGTTTTTGCATATGAAAAATAAATATGAAAAATACTTTGAAAATAATCCTGAGACGTTTCGTGCTAGATATGTTTTTCAGCACAGTTGGATGTCATCCTACGAGATGTGATGAATTTGAAAAGAATGACCCCGATCTTTACCTAATGGAGTTGCTAAATCTTGCTGAAAACAACAAGGGGAAAGTTGTGGCAATAGGGGAATGTGGACTTGGTAAGTGCCAGCCTAGCCCACTAGAGTGACTGAAAATAATTGGTTTGTTCTGTACAAGTCGTGAGTAATTATTGATTCTTTTTTATCTTTTAAAGATTTTGACCGACTGGAGTTTTGTCCCAAAGATACTCAGCTCAAGTAAGGAAATTTGTTGACTTTAGAAATTACTGTAAAATCTTAAGAGTGATTTTTTTAATTGCTTTTATCAGTTTAGAATGTAGTTGGATTCAGCATCGAGATTTTTTGTTTTTCCCTTTGGTAGAAGTTAAGTGAAACAAGTTCCATGCACGGAATTCATAAGGGATGGAAGCATATAGTTCCCTAATTGGCTAATTGATTTTAATATTAGAAATAAGGGATGAGTTTTACATGAAGGAGACCTTTTTGTTGTTTTTTGTTTAATAAATGCATTCATACATGAACCATTCCAATGAAATGAATTAAATTCAGTCATGCGGAGTATGATTTAAGAGCAAGGGATATTAAAAAGAGATTATAGGATCAATCACCAAAGCTAGAAAAACATATTTTCCTCTTGCTGCACATTGGCTGTTGTCCGTTTGGAACGCGAATCCTTTCATGGGAACCCTCTGGAGAGTGATGGCTTCTGAGAGATCCCAAAGCTCACAGGCCTCGGGGACGTCCTACAACCTGTGGCCTGTAACTGAGTGGAGCTGCTGTCGTCATCCTGGCAGGCAGTGTTACAGGCTGAAAAGAAAAATTAGGTCAGAGCCTTAATTTAAGACATGAGCATTTTGTTGAATTTTAGAAACAACGTCTTTATCAACATGATAAAACATTAGAATGAGCTTCTAAAGGAGGTTAATTTAATTATTCGTCCATTCAGCAAATATTTATAGAGTAATATGTGCCTGAAACTGCTGGGAACTCGGTGTACAAAAATAGGAATAAGGGGGCCTGCCCGGTGGCGCAGTGGTTACGTTTGCACGTTCCATTTCAGCGGCCCAGGGTTCGCCGGTTCGGATCCTGGGTGTGGACATGGCACTGCTTGGCAAGCCATGCTGTGGCAGGCGTCCCACATATAAAGTAGAGGAAGATGGGCATGGATGTTAGCTCAGGGCTAATCTTCCTAAAAAAAAAAAAGGAATATGTGTCCCTAAAGCCATTTAAGAACAGGCAGCCCTCCGTGCTGCTTAGTTTCTTATGCAGAAGGAGTAGTCTGGATCAAATACTCTCGTATGATACCATCTGGCTGTATCATAATACTTAATAATTAACCGTTTTTGTCATATGATCTTGATTAAGCCAGTGACTTGAGGCCTGAGGGGTTTTTCAAATTATGCCTGTCAAGGTGTACTTTCTCCCTCACTGCCTGCGCCGCCACACACACAGTCCCGCTATGTCCATCCCAGTGCAAATGCCTGTAGTGCGGAGCGGGTTGACTAGTGAGTCCGTCACACCCTTTCAAGCTCCAGGGTTCCTGGAGGGTGAAGGCCCATAGCCAAGTGACATAGGACGGGTTAGAGTAACGTTCCATGGGCTCTTTCCTTCAGGCTTCTCGTGTATAGAACCCTTTCAGAGCTGTTCACTTAGTGGCACGTTATTGGCTATGTTTTTCAGAGCTGTTCTCGTGGTGACCGGCAGGATGGCTCAGTCTCGGTTCCTCTCTTGAGTATCATGTAGGTCAGCTCTCTTAACCTTGAAAGTTCACGTGTTCACACGTAAATAGGAAAACAGTTGTCTGTAACACTCTCTTAGGTTAAGCCCATGGATCCTAATTCCTCCGCTTTAGCGTCTATTTTAGGCCAAGATGAGCCTCGTGAGGCAAACAGACTGTGTGGTGTAACAATCAAAGGCAGTGGCAGAGTCCTCCAAGATTTCTTGCCCCTATGAGTTTCCATCCAGATGAGTCAAAACTGATTCCACAATGCAATCTAAATACTTTAAACTCAGTTTTTTTGTGTTATATGAAAACATTGATGATATCAGTTCTGTTTGGCCGCTCTGAGGATATTTCACCATCATCTCAGTCAGAACTTACAACGGTATGTGCAGCAAGACGTGGCTTACACTTTAACACTCCCGCCAGTTGTCCAGGTGTTAATGTGACTCTAATAGAGAGTTCAAACTCCGTTCATTAGTAAATGATTACCAAGGGCGTCCTCAGCGTGGTACAAAGAAGAGTAAGACTCGGTTCTTATGCCTTTATAGACAAGAGAGGATATAAATAATTAAAACAGGTTGGAAAATGCTATCAAAAAGGTGTGTGAACAGCAGAGGGAAGGACTAATCTTCCAGAGGCGTCAGGAAGGGCTTTGCTAAGGTGATGGAGTGTGAGCTTGGCCTCTTCCAGAGCCGGTAAAGCTCAGAACAAACTAAAGTATGGTAGAAATTTTGAAAGATGGGCAGTTCAATTTAAGATTTTTTAAAAATTATAAAACATTAAATGACTTAGTGAGTAAAAAAATGACACACCAGTAGTAATCCTGTTTGGATTGTCCTTAAGGAAGTAAGTACCCGTTTCTTCTGCCTTTGTTCCCTCCCCTTCCCCTTTGCAGGTACTAAGAGCACGCAGCCCCCGTTCTCTGTGCACACAGCCCTCCATGCTTGTGTCAGCTCGTCTCACATGGTACTGAAAACATGTTTGTGGCACCCCTGCCCCTGCCACAACACACTGTCTCTCTGAGTTCTCCAAAGGCGCAAACCAAGTCTTACTCGCGTTGTGGTTCCCAAGGCACCTGGCACAGAACTCTTAGCACATGTGCGGTCTCAGGAAGTGTTCCTGGAATTGGGAAGAGTCTTTCTGATTCCTACAGAGTAGCATGGATGGAAAGCCTGTAATCCAGCTCCTACTCTTGGGTCTACTCTTGGAAGAATTTAGATTTTGGTCTGCACTTTTGTACCATCTGAAACAGCCAGTGCATGATTTGTTTTGGTTTTGTTTTTTAAGTAAAAACATAGTCAGGGTAAAGAAGATGTATGAGAAGAGAAAAGTAGAAAATAAATTAGTGTAATGGATAAGGAAGCAAGACCAAAAGAACTAATTTGCAGTAGATACAGTGTCTGAAAAATAATGGCAAGTAAAGGCTATATATAACATAGTGTTAAAGGTAAGATCTTTGAAATCAACAGAACTTTGGGTTTGAATTGTAACTGTAAATCTCAATTTCCTCATCTTTAAAATTGGGATAATAACACCTACCGCTCTTCAAATTTGGTATGTAAAGCCCACAGTCCTATGTCTGGCACAGAGTTAGTGCTCAATAAACTGTGGCTATTTTATTATCCTTAGAAATACTGCCATCCTAAAGGAAAATACTGGCTAAGCTTTTGTTTGGGGTTTTTGAAAAGTATTTTTTTAAAGAGCAAAAGCAAAGCAAAGTATGAAAACAAGGAAAAGGCCTGAATTATGGAAAGGATGTGGATTTATGGATTTACACATCCCTGTATTTTCCGTTTCTCTGTCCTGTGCCACACTCCTTTCTTTGTTGCAAGTTAGACTTCTCTTCACTGGAGTGGAAGAAATTTCCTTTGGGCATTTTTCTTGGGGCTCTAAAATGTTAAAACTGTGCAGGTCTTTAAAAAAAAATCAGACCTCAGACAAGATTTCAAAATACTCATTTGGAGATTTAGGGGACCTCAGAGATGAGAGATTGAGGCCATCCTTGCCATCAACCAGCTTAGAGGAAGGATTACCACCGAGGGTTAAGTTACATTATTATTCCTAGTTACCATGGTGGGGTTTTTTTTCCTTTAAAGACAGTCATTTGAGGTTAAGTACCAGTTATCTTCAATTCGTATCATTAGGAGTAATTTTTTACCATACGGCTTATGATACCCAGCAGGCTTGAGTGCATGGACCTTCTTCTCAAATTCTGCAGCATTCTGTAGGCACATTGCTTGGGCATCTGTTATTTTCGTAAATTGTGCTTTTGCCTGCTCTGTGAGTGGAAGGCTTACTTCCAGGCTGATCGTTAGATTCTGTAAGTCTGTGGCTTTGTACATAGAAGTGTGTGTGAAAAAAAATTCTCAGTCTAGAGAGGGAACACAGTGCAGACTACTGCCTGCCGGGTAGCCAGAAGCCACATGTGCAGGAAATGACCGCAGCACACTTAATTGCTGACATTTGAATTACTTTCAAGGTTATGGAAATAGTGACTAGTAGTAATTATTAAAATCTTTTTTCTTCCGAGTTTTCATTTATTATTTCCTGCACTGAAATTTCGGCAAATTTCTTTTGCTTATTCTGGCCCAGCAGAATCTGAAAAGGTGATTTGAAAACCTAAACATTGGGTAATAAAGACATAGACCACCAACTTTAGGAAGACTCTTTCTTTAAGAAGTACATTTCCATTTTTAAGTTTAAAATTTAGCATTTTCAAGAGTACAAAAGGATATTCCAGGAAAATAGTTGTCCTGCCCTTCAAGGAGATGAGATAGAAGAAAATATAGCAAAAGAGACATTTAAGTTAAACACAGAAATTGTTCCCCCAAATTAAGGGTAAAAAAGAGGTAAACCCCATTAAGAAAATAAGACACCTATTGTCTGACTCCTGGTTTCACTTAAACTGCATGACCATTAATGAGGAGAGAAAACACTGCTGACATGACAAAGCGTACAGAACACCCCACCCCATTAGATCCACTGGGTATTGTCATTGTACCCCGGGACCAGGAAGAGACTTTTTTGAAATGCCACAACTTGTGGTCGTTTTGGCTGGGACTCGGAATAAGAGCCTTGGAGTTCTGGTTCCAAGTGTGCCACGTTGTGTGCTGTGATCTCCGACAAGGGCCTGCAGCCGTCTGACACCAGCTCCTGTGCTATCCTAGGGTTATTTTGAGGAACAAATGAGATAATGGTATGTCGCACTTGAAAAGTGCTTTTTATAAAGTACTCTAAATTATTGAAGGTTGCCCATTTTATCATGTAATTCTCATTTTTCTGAAAAAGAGAGTATTTTAGTTTTTGTGCTATTTAACCAATCCTTGAGTTTAGTTTCTAAGGGAATCCTCCTTTTTGCTCAGTGCAGTAGTTTCTGTAAATAGCACGTAGGAACACTGAGTGAGTATATGTCAAGCCCTGCTTGGCTTCGCAGTGGAGTGGGGTGACTCCCGGTGACGTGCTCAGCCAGCTCTGGGGCAAGGGGCCGGCCGTGTATTTTCCATCACCAACACATACTGCAGGGAAGGGGCCCCTCGGGACGGTCAAGTGTCCGCTTCATTTGCTGGGATTTGGCCAGAAAGCTGTTTAAAGTAATCATTTGGGGGAACAGCCCCTATCACTGTAAACGTAAACCTTGTAGCTCTTTGCTTCTAGCGACCAATAGTAAAGTGCTCCCTGATTTACCCAGCAGTTATAATGGAAAAACTAACAAACGTTTCTGAAAACAATTTTGTAATCCCAGAAAATGAAGTACAGTAATCCTCCTTTATATGGTTTCACTTTCCATGGTTTTCAGTTACCTGTGGCCAACCTCAATCTGAAAATATTAAATGGAAAATTCCAGAAATAAACAATTCATAAGTTTTAAATTGTGCGCCCTTCTGAGTAGCATGGTGAGATCTCCCTCCGTCCTGCTTGGGATGTGAATCATCCCTTCCAGCGTATCCACGCGGTGCTCGCTGCCCACTCGTTATTCACTTAGTAGCCGTCCAGGTTATCAGATCGACTGCCGTGGTATCGACTGTTGTGGTATTGCAGTGCTTGTGTTCAGGTAATCCTTATTTTACTGAATGGCTGCAAAGTGCAGGAGTAGGGATGCTGGCAATTCCCATGTGGAAAAGAGAAGCTTTAAAATGCTGCTTTTAAGTGACAAGATGAAAGTTTTCCCCTTAAGAAAGAAAATCACATGCTGAGATTGCTAAAACCTGTTACAGTATATTTGTTCTATTACTAGTTATTGTCATTAATCTCTTACTGTGCCTAATTTATAAGTTAAAGTTTATCGTAGGTGTGTATTTAAAGGAGAAAACATGGTCCATGTAGGGTTCGGTGCCATTTGTGGTTTGGGGCCTCCACTGCGGGTCTCGGAACAATAGTACCCTCTTTGGATGACGGAGGACTGCTGTCTCTCTCCCAGGAAGCTGCCTGTTATACAAGCCTTCGGCTAACGCTGATGTGTAGAAGTGTGAATTCACCATTTCTGTTCTATAATCTCTAGACAATAAAAGTCCTTTAACTGAAAAAAATCATTTGACAATTACTTTTCTCATGATAAAATTTTTAACGAGGAAATGTTTTTTTTGCATTATGCAGATATTTTGAAAAACAGTTTGAACTGTCAGAACAAACAAAACTACCGATGTTTCTTCACTGTCGGAACTCACATGCCGAATTTTTGGGTGAGTGATAGCTAAAATCTCATTTAGAATTGAAGAATTTTGCAGAAATCCAGCTATTTGCTAAAAGCTGCTTTTGTTTTTAATTCATAGACATAATGAAAAGAAATAGAGATCGATGTGTGGGTGGAGTGGTAAGTATAAAAGAGGTGTTTTTCATGTGTGATGCTTCAAAGCATCTTGGTTACAGTTGGCCTCTAATTCACACATCAGCAATAAAGTTATTAAGGCTCTTCTCTCTCTTATTGGAAGGGCATATAAATTTACTGTTGAATCTGTGGGCCAGATGTGGCACAAACATAAATCATACTGTTTTAATTACGGTTAGTTTGTTCAAAGTTCGAGAATGAGTACAACATTCTGTTCACAGAAAAACCCTGTGAATTTACTCTGACACATTTTAACAGTGCATGATATTCTTCTCTGCCTCTTCTATCTGCCATTCTTTAATCTTCAATTTAAATTTTGAGCAAAATGGAAATTTAATATTTTAAAATATTCTAGCATTCATTTCAGGTTTGCCTTCTTAATTATTGTCAATAGTATTCATTTACTATTATCACTCTGATTAGAGACTCATTCTTTCTGTAATTTGCTTCTGCTCTAAACATTTCTATATGGTCATTTCAATTGTTAGTCTTGAGACAGTTCCCAGAAATGTTATCAGCCCACCACTTAGCTCAGGTATCCATAGCAGTAATTTTTAATCTTTTTTGGATCATGGACTCCTTTGAAAATCTCCCTCAGAAGAATGCTCAAATGTACCAATTTCACATATAATTTTAGGAGACTCACTGGTCTCTAGCAAAAGAGCTGTTATCAGGTATAGAAAATCACATGGACGACGCCAACTGAGGAGGGAGGAGATGGCCCTGAGCACTCCTGTATGCCCACGTCACGTTGCTGTGGTGGTTTCATATATAGTCTCTCAAGTGCTCAGCCTCTGCTTCATGCCACTCGTGACAGGCATGTTTTCTGCATTGCTGTGTTAATATTACTGTGCACATTTTAATCTGTGGTTTACTGACCCTGTAATTTATTCTTTAGGAACTGTACTTGGGAATTGAGAGAGGCTCTGTTTATGCCCTTGGGATTACTAGTGGCACTTAGAGCCTTCAGACTCTGCCTCTCAGCCCATTTACTTTATTTCTAAATAAGAATTTACTTGGGGCCGGCCTGGTGGACAGTGGTTAAGTTTGCATGTTCCGTTTTGGCGGCCCGGGTGTGGACATGGCACCACTTGTCAAGCCATGCTGTGGCAGGCATCCCACATATAAAAAAGTGGAGGAAGATGGGCACAGATGTTAGCTCAGGGCCAGTCTTCCTCAGCAAAAAAGAGGAGGATTGGCAGCAGATGTTAGCTCAGGGCTAATCTTTCTCAAAAAAAATTAAAAATGAAAAAAAAAATTTTTTTTAATTTTAAAAAAAAGAATTTACTTGGCTGACTTTATAATAGTTTTAAAAAATTAACGGCAATAGTAACAAATCCAATCTAAATGTTTGACTTTTATCAAAAAAGAGATTGCCAAATAAAGAATTAACTAATTTTCTGAAATGGTTTATGAACAGTCATATTTAAAATTATTTTGATATTAGCGGAGGCTGTGTTTTCTAGTCAGGTGGAAATGATGAGGGGAAGAATAAAACGTTTTGGGCAGCTTTGTAACAGTTTTATTTTTGAGAAACATGTTATCCGTAGTATTCAGACTCTAGACGCTGTGTCAATGT
Organism: Equus asinus; assembly: GCF_041296235.1. NCBI lineage: Eukaryota > Metazoa > Chordata > Mammalia > Perissodactyla > Equidae > Equus > Equus asinus. The sequence goes on along the minus strand of NC_091801.1, from coordinate 69,165,358 downwards.
GACATCACTTGTTAGGTGTGTTCAAAGGCGTGTTGTTACTTACTGTTTTGATTACATAAATACATCCAAAGTGTGAAGAACTATGCTCTACCCCTGTATCTTTGAAGGACAGAAACACCATCTCAGTCTTTTGCCTGCCGAGCTGATATTACTGATGTTTAACAATTTACATTTTTTTTAAAGTGATGTACTCACAATCTCTTTATAAATCTTAAAACTTGGCTCTTAAAAGTCATTTCTCTTTTAGAAAAAAGGATACTTAACAGAAAAATTGAACATTTTTAAATATATTTTAAATAGCTTATAACATTCTAACTCTCCTTCATGCTTTTGCCTGCGGCTCCCCACTCCAGTCCGTCTTCCTGGAGGTGGTGCGGAAACGCCGGTGCAGAGATAGCAGCACAGCCACAAAGAAAACTTCTAGGCAGCCGTCTCCTCCTTTCAGGTCATTGGAGATGATGACAGGTTATAAATGTGAAATTTGATTTGAAAAGAAAAATTGTAGGGGCCACCACCTTTGAAACCCTGTGGTCCGAAAAACCCTAATGCATCTATATTTTTGCTTAGAAAGTCATATTAATGTGATTTAGAATTTTAAAGAAAGAGTAATTATTATTATAATAAAATCATACCTGTATGTCCTTAGGTGCATTCATTTGATGGCAGCAAGGAAGCAGCAGCTGCTCTGATTGACTTGGATCTCTATATAGGATTTAATGGTTGGTAGGTCCTTCAGTTATTTTTTGTTTTTTTAGTTCTTATATTAAACAGAATCCTTAAATTGTTTTTACAGTGAATTCCTGATCAAGATTTAAATTTATTTTTACTACAGTTTGTGTGTGTTTTGTATTGATCTTGGCTGTGAATTTCAGTAATTATGTAAGAAATTAAACAGTATATTACTATTACAAGTTAAAGCTCAAAAGTTATAAACTACTACTCTGTGTTCCAATAATGGAAAATAATTTTGTTTTGGTTTCTTTTTAAGGATTTTAATTTTTCCTTTTTCTCCCCAAAGCCCCCCGGTACACAGTTGTGTATTTTAGTTGTAGGTCCTTCTAGTTGTGGCGTGTGGGACGCTGCCTCAGCGTGGCCTGCTGAGTGGTGCCATGTCCGCGTCCAGGATCCAAGCCGGTGAAAACCCTGGGCCACCACAGTGGAGCGCTCGAACTTAACCACTCGGCCACAGGGCCGGCCCCAGTAATTTTGTTTTGAGGTCAGCAGCTAGCTTTCTCTAGCAATGCAATTTATTCTGAGGTCCTTTTACCCCTTTAAAACATACATGTTCACAGCACTGTATGACATATACACCAGTGATGTCTGACCATTGGGGAAATACATACACCGTGACATAATCATCTTATGTCTCTGTAGGCCAAGAAACTGAGGCTCAGAGAAGGTAAGAAACAGGTGTAAAGTAACTCCAAGTGTGAGAACCTGTGTCCCCTTGGCTCCTCACTCGGTGACCTTTCTACTCTTACAGCACACTAAACCTCATCCACCCAGCGCAGTCAGCTAGCGCAGCTGGCTCCCTGGGCTCGTTTCCATTCAGATAATTTGGTGAGCTTCCACCAGTGTCTTGTCATAGGATGTCAGTGTAGCTCATTAAATAAATTGCAAAATAGTAAGACTTGCTTTCCCTCTTTAGTGTTTCATTCCCTTAATATTACTACTTGTTTGATTATGTTATGTTTTACTAAACTCTCCTTAGGAAATTATTTGCTATAGACTTGATTTATTTAAATGTCCTAGATGCTTCTTCCATATTTTAGACTAAAGATTTAATTTATAAATTAATTTGGAAAGGAATACATGCATAATGGATTAAAAAGTCAAGTAGTATTCAAAGACTTATACACATATTCTCCCCAACGTGCCCTCTACCCCGAAGTCAGCTCTTCCAGAGACAGCCACTTTGTTCTTACTGCCATCTCTCTAAATATGCTTATGCTATTATCTCTTAATTCATCCCCTTTAATTGTCTATTTTCATTAAGGTAAATAAGCATTTTAGTTCTTATATCTAATAAGGCCCTCCCACCTCCGTTATTTCCTCCATAGTCCTCTCAGTGTAGCTATTTCAGAATTTTTGGCTACATGCATATTCAGCTGTGCTTTCATTATTATGTCTATGTAAATATTGTTGATTGCTGAACCATGTGGTGTACCACTCTTTTATTTTCCTGGACACACTTTCCTCATGGTTTTATTTACTTGGCTTCCTTCAAAACTTGAACCTTCTCACACTTGCCAGCAGCTCTGTAAACGCCCTTATGTGCTTTTCCGCATGAGGAAACCTGTGTAGATAACCTGATAGTTCCATTAGTCCCTGACTCTTCCGTCCGTCTCCTTCAGCTTGGACCAGTGTCTCTTCTGTGATAGAACTCCTATTTTTAGATCCCATGTGGTCCATTTTGTTTTGATGGAACAGTGTTTGAAAAGGAATTTATTCTGCTCTTCCTCATGAAAGTTTACCTGCGTAGTTAATGAAAGAAAAAAAAACACGCTTCCACTTGATATTTTTTCTGGGCATAAAATTCTAGATTAGAAATCATTTTCACAGAAAATTTACGTTGTTCCATCTGATAAGTCAGTTGCTGGTATAATTCCCAGTCCTTTCCCTGTGACCTACTTTTTGACCTCTGTAGAATACTTTAGTTCTTTATCTCTGGTATTATCAAACTTCACAAAGGTGTTTTGACAGGTTTTCTGTCGTTCAGAATTTGTGCACTCTCTACTGGCCCCTTCCAGCTGAGGCTCATCTTTGTCATTCTAGGGAAATTTTCTTCATCTTTTTTTTCTGTTGTTTCTTTGGACCTCCCAGGCTGATACTCTGCGCTCATTTTTTTATTTTATAATTTCTATCTCGGGGCTGGCCTGGTGGCGCAGCGGTTAAGTGCGCACGTTCTGCTTCGGCAGCCCAGGGTTCGCCAGTTCAGATCCCAGGTGTGGACATGTCACCGCTTGGCAAGCCATGCTGTGGTAGGTGACCCACATATAAAGTAGAGGAAGATGGGCACGGATGTTAGCTCAGGGCCAGTCTTCCTCAGAAAAAGGGGAGGATTGGCAGTGGATGTTAGCTCAGGGCCGGTCTTCCTCAGAAAAAGGGGAGGATTGGCAGTGGATGTTAGCTCAGGGCCAGTCTTCCTCAAAAAAAAAAAAATTCTCTATTTTTTTTCTTTTCAAAAAGTGCTTTATTTTTCAACCTTTTTAATGGAACTTTCTTCAGCTTTTGTTTTCAGTCTCTGAAAGCTCTCTTCCATTTTTTTCTACCGTTATCTTGTTTGGCAGATGCAGCATCTTTTCATCTCTGTAACGATATGAATTAATAGTTCTTTAAAGTTATTTTCTGTTTGCCATGTAATGGTTTTATTTCCTCTGAGTTCCTTTTGCCTCTTTGTTTTGGTCTCTGTCGTGATAGAGGCTTTCTTCAAATGTCAGGCAGTTTTTTGCTGTACATTGAAAAAGTTAAGCAAAAATAGCTCTTTGGAAGCTCTCTGGGGAGATAGCCCAGCGGTTGGCAGCCCACAGACGGCTTAGGGATTCCTAAATGTCAACTTGCCGAGATCTTCCTCTGGGTTGGTTCAGTTTCTCCAGAGAGGGGTACTCTGCTCCCTGCTGGAAAAGTTGGGTGGGGATCCATAAACTGTGTTCTGGAGCAGGGCGGGGCTGGAGAGGATCTCACCATTCAGTAAGCTCGCTCACCAGGGCTGGGAGGCAGAAGTTGTCATCTCTGCACTAATTCACTGGGAAGTAAGCTGAGAGTCAGTCTCATCTTCTCTTTACCCCACTTTTCAAACAATCCCTGTTTCAGTCCTGCCTTATCCCCGCTGTGAATTGGTTTGCTTGTCTTCAGCCTCTCTGCAGGCACCTAGCACTTAAGTCAGCACATAAACAGATCATTTATCATTTCTCCATCCACTTTCTGGGTTATATTTTGGATTAGGGGTTAGAAATGTTTCCTAGTTTCATCAAAAAATGCTTCTTTTTTTCCTTCTTATTTTGGGATGATTTTGAAGAGAAGGGGGTAGAAGGCCTTTATTTCACCAACTTGAACCGTAATTCTGTCTTCGAGATGATCTTGAGTTTATAAAGAGTTGGCTTTAAGCTAATCACATGAGGTTTTTCCTCCTGCATTAACTCAGAAGTATTTAATCAAAGTCACTATTTCTCTCCTTATTTTGAAATTCAATTTACTGTCATCTTGACCTGAGTGTCCAAGGTATGGTAATTTAATCTATGTATACTTTCCATGACCAAGTCTTTGGTTTCTAAAGATTAAGTTAGAACTTTTCCCCAGGAAAATGGGAGTTTCAGATTTGACTATAGCATTATGCAGTTGCTCTTCCTTCAATTGGAAACCTTATTGAATAGAGATACTGGCTTTGATTAAAAATATTTCTTCTGGTAGTATTTCTGTATATAGATCAGTTTTTATAAGCATGGAATACATGTAGGAAAAGACTAAGTCAATCAGACATCACTTCATGAGATTAAAATATGCAAATAATTTGATAATTTGGTGAGTTTTAAATTTAGTATTCATACCAAACATGATGTATTTTAGAAAATATTCATATTGACCAATTATTAAGCTGGCTGAAAATAAGAATTTTGGTTTTTTTTAGAGAACCCTAATAAAAAGGCTGGTACGTATGGCAAACTAGACACATATTTCCCTCTCATCTCTTAATATCCTACTAAAATGAAATCATGGATATTCAAAAAGGGAAACCTATAAAAGCAAAGAAAAAAGGCCTGAGGTTTTTTGTTTTTTTTTTTAAAGATTGGCACCTGAGCTAACAACTGTTGCCAATCTTTTTTTTTTTCTCCTTTTTTCTCCCCAAATCCCCCCCAGTATATAGTTGTATATTTTAGTTGTGGGTCCTTCTAGTTGTGGCATGATGAGCGGTGCCGTGTCTGCACCCAGGATCTGAACCAGTGAAACCCCTGGCTGCCGAAGCGGAGCGCAAGAACTTAACCACTCGGCCATGGGGCCAGCCCCCAGGCCCGAGTTTTGATGATGGAGAAGTGTTCTATAGATTTCTGGAAGACAGGTGGAACTGGAAGAGAAAGCTTAGACTATACCACTAAAATTTAGCAGAGAGAATCCCAGAGAGGCTTTGGGCTTAGGAGAAATTGGACCAAAATAGGGTGATTGGAAGGCCTGCACATAGGCACGCACCACATAACGACATTCCGATCAACAGTGGAGTGCGTGGTCCCATAAGATGAGTACCATATGGCCTAGGTGCGTAGTAGGCTGTACCATCTAGGTTTGTGTACGTGCACTCTGATGTTCCCACAACAATGAAATTGCCTAATGATGCGTTTCTCAGAACGTATCCCTGTTGTTAACCACATAGAGAAAGATTATCACCCCCCATTCCACTGCCCCTCACAGTACAGAAGCAGCAAGCATTTATACTCACGGGGAAAATATTTTTCCTCAAGAAAACTGAACAAACTGTATGGTGAGGGCCAAGATTTGGTGTGTTTATGTTCATCCCAGAGGAAGGCCTTTAGAGAACCAGCAGCCTAACAGTCGGCTCCCTGCCCTCTCAGCTGTAAATGAAGTTGCAGGTTCAGTCCTGGCCTGCCCCACAGGAGCTTCCAGTGAGAATCCCCACGCGGAGACCTGGCAGTAAAACAGTCCTGTTTACACGAAAGCAGAGGGAGCCCAACACTGGCAACCCAAGCCTCCTTAAATAGAAACTGCTAACAAGGACCACCAGAGAAATGAGCTGAACCCGCAGAAAGAAAAGGACCGAGATAAACAGAAAAATCAACACAGCAGAAATAACTGAATTAGGGAAAAGAACTTTAAAAGACCTGATATAGTGAGATTTGAGATGTTACATCCACGAAATATGGACAGAATGCTATCAGAAAAAGAACATAAAAGAGTAAGAGTTCCATAAGGATTAAAAATGAATGTTGGTGTTAAAATAATAGCACCATTGGAGGAAGCTAGGAAATCCACACATTCAACAGAAAGATACATATTTTTTACCTCTGCAGACTACCATTAGGTAATAGTAGTCATAGGACTTTTCTCTTTATACAAGTATTCCAGCTAATAAATAAAGGGCTGACAGAATTATAATATGAACATTCTGCAACTCCTGGTGAACTAAGATCTAGGCATTGGGCACCCATAGCTGCCTTACATCACAAAAATATGACCAGATATTATGCACCTCTAGATAGATCACACCACCACCTTTGAAAGTCTTGCCCAATAAAAAGTCAACCTGAATCTGATCAAGACTCTAGATGGTACTCCAGATCTCCTGTAAGAAATACAGAGGACAGAGGAAGCTGTGAAACTGCAACGCAGAGATGAAATCAAGATGGGGAAACTCTTCAGGGCAAACAACTGGGTTTCTTCAACAAATACATTGTGGGGGGGAGAGATGGGGAGAACTTAGTTAAGAGATTTAGAATACTGACCACAGGAGCGGGTGGGGGTAAGTGGATAGGACAGCATCTTCCAGGAGTTGGTAATTGATGGGGCTGGATAATGAATACATGGGGGTTCTCTATTATTCTAGTTTTACATACATTTGAAACTCTCCATAATAAAAAGTTATGCTGAAATTAAAAATGCAATATAAGAACAGTCATCATCACATATAGCAAACCGTCCCAAAAGTCGGTGGCATATTACAGTAAGCATTTTTTTCATACTCATGGGTCTTTGGGTCAGCTGGGGTTTGATTGATAGAGGCTGAGCGATCTACCACAGGCTGCTTGTTGGGTTCAGATCTGTGCCATATGTTTTAATTCTGGGTACCCCAGCTGAAGAAGTAACAGCTACTTAGTGCATGCCACTCAGATCACAGTGCCATCCAAATGACGAAAGTGCATTTCAAGCCTCTGGCCATATTACCCCATTTGTTAAAGCAAGTCTTGAGGCCGTGGCTAGATTCAACTTCCTTCCTCCTACTAAGAAACCATGGCAAGGGTGCAGATATGTAATTCTGTTAAAGGAGACTGAAGAATTGGGACCAATAATCCAGTCTGTCTCAGGGTCTGAAAATGAAAGTTAAGGAAATGAAAGTTCATCTCCCAGAAAATGATGTATGGAAGAAACAGGGTCTAGCAGACCAATTCAGGAGTCCTAAAATTGACTAATAAAAGTCCCAGAAAGAGGAAAATTGCTTTTTTCCAGTAATATTTTCCCAGAGTTGGGGAGCTGGGGTGGGGGGGGGGGAGGGCTGGTGTCTAAATTGGAAGGTTCCAACTACCTAAATGGATGAAAAAAGTCTTATGCCCAGACAGAAACATCATCAAGTTTCAGAATGTCAAGAGTAATGGAGGATCCTACAAGTTTCCAGATGGGGTAAAAGGGCGCCCAAAAGGAAATGAGAGTCAAACTGGCATCTCCTAATCAGCTTTGCAGTTTCATTCCTTGTTAAATACTCATAGTCCTAACAGTCATGGGGATTGTCATCCTTTGTAAAATGCTGTTTCTGATTGGTAAAATAGGAACTTTCAGTGTCTAATACTGATTCTTCAAACCAGTGAATCCCTGTGTTTTTGGCCCATAAAGGAATTGGCTATACCTTCAAACTCTGCCTTTTGAGTCTGTCTAAATTATACAGAGTACCCAGAGAAGCAAATAAATTCTTTAACACAGTTAGTTTTACTTAGACCGATACAGAACGTTACTGGACAATCAACTGATAAGCACAAAAAAACGCATCCCCCTAAAGGCAGGATCTAGTTGGAACGGATCTTAATCTGGATTCTGTAAGGACAGGAGTGTGCAAGTACTTTCTAAAGTAGACTGCCACTGTAGCAACCAAAGTTTTGTTTGGGGCTTTTAGGTTAGTTTTGTAATCTGTTTTACACAAGTTTATAATATGGAAAAAAGTTATTCTTCATGAAAATCACTTTTTAATTTCATATATAAATATCTTTTTTAAGTTCACTGAAAACTGAGGCTAATTTGGAAGTTTTGAAGTCAATACCTACTGAAAAATTAATGATTGAGACTGGTAAGTTTATGTTTTTAGAACTTTAATTTTTATATTAAACCATAGCAAAAAAGAAACGTGAACAAATATTTTATTTTAAAACAGCACATTTAACCTCAACAATTATACTTTTCAGAAAACCTTTGGAAGTTATCAATTGATGAAAAAATATTTATGCAAGCAATTTTTTCAATTTTAGAAGTTTGACTAGGCCTAAGCACTTACAAATGGAACGTCAGAAATGTGGGAACTAAGGAGTTTGTTGTTAGGGATATTTATTAAACAAGGAGTCTTAACTAAGCATTTTACCTCAGTTTCAAAGACTATTCAGAATTTTTTTTATACAATGTCTTCTTTGTAATGGCTTAATTCTACAACAGTTTTTAAATAAAGTGCAAAAATTTAAATCAAATTGGTTTAGTGTAAGAATTTTAGAAATGAGTCTGTTGCCTCTTAAAGTTAGAAGCTCGAAATTTTATGTAAACCCTGAACCCAAGGCTCTCCGCATACACGTGGACTTTTTAGGACAGTCAACACTGAGCCATTCGGAAGAAATCGGGGTTATTTCCTTGGGGAGTGATGAAAACTAAATGATCTTATTAAAAGTACAGTGCTTGTAAACTGTGTAAGCTATTATAATTCTTCATGAAATGGGTAAGTGAATAATCCTAGTATTCAAAACCACTGTTTCACATTCAGTAGGGACAAACAGAAGTTAAACTTAAATGTTTTCATGTTCAGTTGTGTTTCTTTGAGCTTTACGTCTTTTTTTAAAGCATGCCCTACACCAACAGTAACGTTAGCGGGGGGAAAAAGGAATACAAGTGAGTCTTATAAAGCACTGAAGAATTTGTACAATTCAAGATTTTACCTTGTGCTTTTCTTAGAACTGTTTTCTGTTGCTTACCATTTTTTAAGCTGAATCATGGCTTATATTCTAGAGGGTATATATTAGTTTGATGATGTTCATTAAAAAACATGTCATTTAAAAAGGTAAGCCTCTTAAGAGCCTTCTTTTCCTTTGCTTAACTCTAGATGCACCTTGGTGTGGAGTCAAAAGTACACATGCTGGATCAAAATACATAAAAACTTCATTTCCTACCAAAAAGAAGTGGGAAAATGGGCACTGTCTGAAAGACAGAAATGAACCCTGCCATATAATGTAAGTACTTTGTTCTCATGGTCTTCAAAACGTGAACGTTAACCACCAAACGCTATTTACAAAATCAACTCAGTGGACAGAATTAAAGTTGCGTGAAATCCAAGTAAGGTCGGACCAGAGCCCACCATTTTAAAGCTGTGACGTGGAGGAATTTGCACCTGAATTGCTGTCTCAGCGCCTCTTTTCGTATCCTCTCAATCCAAAGTGGTTTTATTCCAGCAGAGGGAACTTCATGTAATTTTGGTCTTTCGTCATTTTGTAGGAGGGGGAAATGATCTTAAAGCTGTCCATCCATAGGATCGCCGTGCCTGGTTTAAGTTCTGTTCCCATGCAGCTTCCCTGCTGGTTATAAAAATGCAGTCTCAGCAGGAGACCTTAATGGTATCTGTATTTTAAATGTTTTGACCACCTTAATAAACCTAAGAAATAACACGTTTCTTTAAGCCTCTGAACAAAAGGATAAGTTACAGAGACAATTCCTTTTTCCAACCAGAAAAAAAAAAGGCAGAACATTATATAATTTTATTTCCTAAAAAAAGTAATTCAGAATTATTTTTTGATTATAATATATAGCATATGGAAAAAGAGGGCCCATTACCCATTTAACTGTCAAGGAACTGTGGAGCATTATGACTTACACAAAGTTTGTTGTATCATTTTAATGGGCACATCTTCCAACTTCTTTTGTTTGCAGATAATTTAAATCTAGACTCTGTCGATCTCTAGTATGGTTTACCAGTTCAGGCAACTGGACATACTTGTAAGACGTTCATAAAAATTAATATTGGATTGTTACATTTAGATTGTAATAATTACTTCCATATGCACTATTTTTTTTAACAGATAATAATATTATTAGGTAAGCCAGATCTAAAATTCAGCAGGCAGAGAAAGTGAAGCATTATTTCATAAAAATCTACTGGAAAGATTTCCTTTATTAACATGCTTGTGTTGGCAAAGACTTTAAAACCTAATGTTTTAAAACGTGTAGGGTGAGGAATATATTTCAATTCTGGTTAGTAAAGGACCAACTTGTAATTTTTATGAAATGTAGGTACTTGCAGATTCAGTCAGGAGACAATGTTTCTGAGTAAGTTTTGAGAGATTTAAGAGGACAGTAGACAGCGAACTGGTATTTTTCCAGCAGCCAGCTTAGAGGAAGTTGTTGCCAACGGTGTATCCGAATCAGTTTTCCATACTGCCCGAAGTACAAGTATAGCTGTTGACTTTAGCTGCACATTTGCAAGAGAAAATTGTAAGGTGTTTCTAAATGCAGATTCTTAAGAACCAAGGCCTGAGCATCCATTGCAGTCATGAAAACCAGTAGGTGGAGCTTGGGAAAATCAACATGTGCAAACTGAAACATTTTAAACCACATGTCAAAACTAGACATGCCTCTCGTCTAATCTAATGCTAATTAGTAATTGGCAAGTTAATTCCTACTTACAAAGTCATTTCAAATTCCATCTATTAACAGTTTGATGTTTTAATTATCTTAGGTCTTTCCTCGATTTTAGATTATAAATTTTTTTTTTTTGTTTTGAGGAAGATTAGCCCTGAGTTAACTGCTGCCAATCCTCTTTTTGCTGAGGAAGACTGGCCCTGAGCTAACATCCTGTGCCCATCTTCTTGTACTTTATATGTGGGACGCCTACCACAGCATGGCGTGCCAAGCGGTGCCATGTTCGCACCTGGGATCTGAACCGGCGAACCCCAGGCCACTGAAGCGGAACATGTGCACTTAACTGCTGTACCACCGGGCCGGCCCCAAGATCATACATTTCTTGAAACACGTTTTGGAGCTCTTGCCATATGTCGGGAAAGGTGCAAGTTACTGAGGTTACACAGGAGAATCAAGATAGTCCCCGCCCTCATCCTTCCACTAGATGAGTAGGTACCTTGTGCCCGGGCACTTTGGATAAGGCATTAAATGGGTCAGTCAAGGATCTCTGCTCTCCTGGAGCAAACAAGCAGATAAAAAGTATAATCCAAGATGGTAGTGCTGTTACAGAGGTATGACTATAGGACTGGGACCACAGGACAAAGCAACTGCCTGCCTTGAGGGGAAGTAGCTTAACTAAGGTGACATTTCCACTGTTTATACTAAGTAGGGCTGTTAGACCAGACCTAGACAAACACCTTGAGGGAGCGCAGATGCAGAAGGGCTTTGCTGCTCTGGGGGAACAATGAGCTTAGTGTGGCAGAAAGTAGGATGCACGGGTGATAAGTCTGGGAAGGTAGCCCGGTCGTGAGGGCTCTCGTATGCCAACCGGATTTTAAATAGCAAAGTGGCAGTTCTTCTTTTTTTTTTTTTTAAAGCTGTAAGCAGGTATCAATGTGGAGACAAGACTGGAAGGGAGATGGGTGGTGACAGGAATCATATTGATTTCACACAGTATTAGGCATGTAAGTTCCATTTCCAAGAAGTTAATAGAGGAAAACTCTGTAGTTTACTAAGAAAATTGGGTCTTCACTGTCAATTTAAATGTTACTACATTTGCTTTTAGCATATTTTGACTGTCATAACCAAAATTTAGTATAATCAATTCGTTTAGTGTATGTATTAAGCAAGGCTTTTGTGTTACTATTATACAACAATAACAAAGTTCCAATTAATCTCTAATCTCTGTTCCTGATTCCTTTAGGTGTTCATATTTAAGAAACCCATATAAAGGGAACAAAAAGCTTAAGACAAAGAATATTTAAATGTTTAATTTTTACTTTAGAAATTTCTAATTTATGTATAAAAAATATTCTCTATACACAACATTGCTAACAAACACTGATAATTATCATTATTCTAGGCAGAGAAACTGAAAGATTGACCCCTGGACTCTTGCAGGGAAAACAGTACAGGAAGAGAAACCCCCCGGCCCAGTAACTGTACATTGTTCCAAGCAGATAACTTCTAAGCTCCTTTGCTGTCACTGTGCTAGTGTCATGCAGCAGTTTCCTGCTGTCTTTGAGGAGTAGTTCTTTAAGCAGTGACTTTCAGACTGTGACTGCTATCTATCCCCACAATACCACCTACATTGTGACTCAGCACATTTGTACATATATAAACTCCAAACAAAGATGAAACAGTACTTCCCTTACTTAAGTGCAGTGTACGTTTCCTTTTAATTTTTTCAAAAGCTCATCGTGACCGACGAATGAATGTGTAATGACACACAGTTTAAAAGAACTCTTCATTTCCACTGGGTTAATTCTATAATTGTGGTACACATAATATGAACAGCTTTTATAATTTATTTGAACCTGGTTCTTGGCTCTAGTTATATGCAAGAGTGCCCCAGAAATTTGTCTCTACTCTATTTTAAATATCCTAGCAGTTAAACCTTTCTGTTGATATTGCTGAAAACTTTAATACCTGTTAAGCTTATTCTGTTAAAGGTGCTAGTACAGTATCTTCCTTTAAGTAGAAAAGATAATTAAATACCTTTACAACAGAATATGTCTTTTTTTAACCATCCATTTTTGTTTGTTTTTTGTTTTGTTTTAGCCAAATACTGGAGATAATGTCAGCAGTAAGAGATGAGGACCCACTGGAATTAGCCAATACGCTATATAACAACACCATTAAAATATTTTTTCCTGACATGTAATTGGTATGTGTCTTCCATTTTCCATCATGTATGTAAAATTTCATGGTAAAATTTACTGGAAGTTTCAATAAAGGAATTCTCTGGAAGTTGTCTAAAGAGGCATATTATCACTGCACACCCTCCCCCTCCTTTTTATCCATAAAGTCAGATCAGGACTTTTTAAGGTCACTAACGTCTAAGTTTAAAACAATGAAAAGTATTTCATTTTGTAATCTCTTCAAGAGTCCAAAAGGACAATTTTAGGTCAACACTGCGAACACAGAACGGCTAACAAATATACTGATTTTTACATCAAAATTAAACAATTAGCACGTTCTGGTTTATACCAAAGTTTAGTTGATATAAGCCTATTTCTCAACTGTCACACAATCTCTGAATCATGACTTTCAACCCCAATTCAATTACAGCGCTCCTCAAAATTCAAGTCTGGCAGCCTATTTTTTCCTTAGTTTTAAAATACTCTACTCTACATATAGCCTTGATCCTCTGGTCCAAATTCTTTTATTTCCTGGATTTAATGTGATGTCCTCTGATTTACACCTTCATTTTCCCACCCATTCATTTTAAAGAAAAACTAGGGTCCAGAGTTACATTGTATACTTTCATTGAGGAATCTTTGGCACAGTTGACGCACCATATTATCGTTACATCTATTAAAAAGCTATTTGTTCAAATTTTGTCATAAAAACGTGAAAACATTTTATTCTATGTACAATAATGTACACAAATTTAAATAGGTCACCAAAGAGACCAGAAGTAATTAAAGAGGTATATTTACAGTAGCACATCACAGTAAACGGAAAACCATTCACAGATTCAACATTGATACTGTTTTTGTGCTTGGTTACACACTGAAGTGAAGCATATTACTCCATTTTGGATGAACTGAATTTTAAACAAATACCTCAATGATTAGTAAATGCTATTTTAATCAGTATCATCATTAATAAATTCTTCAGCTGCTGTGCCTGTGTGCTGAATCACTCCGTTTCTTTCTCTTTGAACATCATCATCACAATCTGTACTGTCATCTTCGTTCAATTCCCTGTCAGATTCAGCAGCAGCTTCTCTTATAACTTCCTCTGGGTTTTCATTGGGTGCAATAAATCCATTGTTGTTAGATATATTTGAATTATCCTTGATATCATCTTCGATGTAGACTTTTTGATGGCACATTGGACAAGTATCTTGAATGTACAACCACTTCCGAAGGCAAAGTGCATGGAAATAGTGATTACATGGCGTGATACGAGCGGATGTTGTAAACTCATGATAGCAGATTGCACATACATCATCTATTTCTTGCAAGCGGCTCCCTTTTATTTCAGGAAGTGAATTAATCTTCTTAACAGCAGTCCTACGATTCATGAATGTCTTCCAGCCATTTTTTGCTTGTAAGTAGATGTTAAAATAAGCATGCAGACACATCATACAAGCCCGAATTTTACTTCCTGACTCAAACATCATTGTATAAGCCCCATTTCCAAACATTACTACACCAAATATAAATTCAATAATGTTGCCTGTTGAACGAACATAGTAGACATAATCATCAAGCTTTTCCCAGAGGACATTATAATAGCCATCAATCATGAACAATGTATAAACAGTGAGAGAAACAATTACTTTTAAGCAGAGTTCCACACAAAAGGCTGTAACTGCAAACAACCATGTATTTAGTGCATAGTGATGCCAAAGAACGTAACTGAGTAAAACAGGAAGAATAAATAGGCAGGCAGAGACAAAGAGCACAGGAAAATGTCTACGAAAAGATGACACATGAGAGGCACTGAGAGACATTAATACAGGATCTGTCATTCCATGGATGAAATGCAGGACTGCAGTTAATAAAAGGCACATGTTTCTACTTAAGCGAATAAGTCTCTCTTCTGGTCTTAGCCCACTTAAACCAGTCTGAAGAGCCAAAATAAAAAATAAAACAGGTGCTACAAAGCCAAGCCGCCTGTCATCTTCTTCAGTTGATCCAATAAAGGCTAATATTCCAAGGCCCAAATAATGGGCTATTGAGGAAATTATAGCACTCATGCCCAGTACAGTTAGTGTGGAATCACATCCACTAATGATAAGATTGCAAATGAGGTCCCAGAAATCATCCCAAGAAATGAAGAAGGAATCCGCTTCATTTGCCATCCTTAAAATGTAGACTAACACTGTAGCCTGAGCTGTGATTCTTGTTAGCCAAAAGACTCGCAGTATATCTGGGAAACGAATCCTCTTCCATGTGTCCTCCATTAACAGCTGTAATCCATAAATTCGATACATGTGCCTCACTAAAAGATAAACATATCGTGTGGAATAATAAAACCACTTAAGTTTCACTGCCAAGACAAGCACTGTATTTAATGTGAGAATCAAGGAAGAAGTAAAAACTAAAGTCTCTCGGATGTGTAATGGCAGCTCTGTGATTAAGCCTATTACAGGAACCAAAAGATCCAAAATAATTAATTGTGAATAGATGGAATGAATTTGGAGTAGTGTAATATATCCAATTCCAAACGTCAGCTGTAGAACGATGAGTGCCATCCATAGCGAGGGCCCTTTTCTAGGAAGCAGCTCAATTCCAAAAGCTGATGTGTTGTAGGCACCACTGAAGTCAATGTGCAAAGAAGCATAATAATTTACCAACACTGAAGTTGCAGCTAATAGGAAGGCTAAGCTGTACATGTAAAACTTGAAAAGTGATCGCTGTGACAAGATCAGAACAATACTGGATACAAATATACCTAAAAAGAAAAAAGAAAGGTCATTTGAATGAAACATTTTTAAGAATGTTTTTCCACTAATAGCTTTGATATTCTTCCTTTAATTAGGAAATAGGAATATTTTCAAAGTTAGGAACATTAAGATTCAAGACAATTTAGGCTTAAAGGCCAATAAAGATTTGGTAAAATCAGAGTTCAACAGGACAGACCAAACATTTTTAAAAATCTCATCCCTTATTTTCTGACTTCCAAAGTAACTGAAGTAGTACTGTATGTCGACACCAAAGTACTAAATTATCTTCAAGATGAGCTTGTAGTGATACATACATTTTAACAAGTTTAAAACTCTTGAAAGAACATGTCCTTTTATAATTTCATAATCATTAAAAACATTTAAAATAATTCCATTACAAAAACATCAAGAATTAAAATAACCAAAATGGAAAAACATTTGTTCCTATTAAATCAGATTTCTTTTTCTTAAAAATATTCTTTAGGAAATTGAGTTTAAGTTTTATACTTAGACCCAATTCCTCCTTTTCCTCAAACTGAACTCCTGCTGGCTCTTATTTTTCCTGCACCTTAAATTTGAGCATTCTCCCATGGGTCCAAATTCAGTTTTATTTTCTTTCTATGTATTCTCCTGCAGATTTCAGAAACACCCTCCAAGTTCCCTTTTTCCTGTTCATTACTGAATTTTTCTTCAAATAGTCAACCCTTTTATTGTTCTTCAAATTATAAAAGTAACATTCACAAAACTAAAACATATTAAAAAAACCAATGGTCATCTTCCCCCTCCCCCACTCCATATGTAACCAGCGTATCATCTGAGGAGCACCCAGTACCATCTATCTTTGTACTCTGACAAATTTTTTGAGTGAGATTACAATAAACATTATCCCAAGTATCAAGTATGGAAATGACACCCAAATACTCACCTAGTTTCACTTCTACATTACAACTACATCAGTCCAAATTTCTAAAATCTAACTGGCCTCAAACAGCTCTTCCTTTCAATTTCCAATTTCAGTTAAAGGTACTAGTATTCTTTTAATGGTACCTCTAAGCCCCCTACCCTCAAACTTGGACAATTGCCAAATTCTACTAACATCTATATATTCTGTTTCTCAGTGACACCAAACCATTAGTCTCTCTAAAAACTCACCTTGGCCAAATTCACCTACAAGCCATCACCAAATTGCCTTTCTTCGTTTCTCTGCTCAAAATACTGCAGCGGCTCTGAAATGACCACAATCTACATTTCTTGTCCTAACATTCAAGAGTCCAATTTGCTTTACAGTAATATTCCTCCCACCACACACCAATGCTCCAGACTTCTTTCCCAAACACACCCCTTTCTTGGCCACAACTGCAGCTGTGTTTACATTCTTCTCTTTGCTTGGCATGATGGCCCCACCAACTTCCCAAATCCCTGACTGTTGGAATCCTACCCAGCCCACAGACCCCTTCCTCTGACAGTGACTGTTCCTTCAGCACTCCTACAGAACCTGGTGAAACGCTTACAGCTCCTATACTGCCTGAGAGTGTAGTTCGTAGTGACCTGAGTAGGTATCATCTACTCTATTAAATAATGTGTCCCTGATGGCAAGCAAGGGTCCTACCTTCTATACCTACGGATACCAAAATATTTTGGAGAAAATCAATACAATTAGTATTCATTAAGGAAATAAATGTTTCTGTCAAATTCTGCATTATATTTTTAAAGGCAACCACAAAATACAACCCACTTAGAAACTGAGACCCATGAAAAGGTAAGACAAAGCTGAGAAAAGAGAGCTTGGAGTATAGAAAAAGTGACAAACTCCAAATTTAACATTCATCTATCCACCTTCTTTCAGCATGTAATCAAGAAAGACACTGCATATTACAATGGAGGCATTTTACAATCCACTGTATGTAAAATCGAGGGCTAGTTCCTCTAAATGATGACTGTGCCCACGAACTTAAAATTTATCCTGTGCCAGTGTATTAGGTTATTTGTTAAAAGGAGAACAAAAGGACACAATCATCTGCAAGATACATAAACCTCTGCATAAGAACCACCTGATTCTCCAAGCAAGTGGGCCGCTAATAATCTCCCAAAGAGCTGACAGCTGGGAATAGGCCCTTTTGATATAAAATGGACTTTCTTTGAGCAGGATTAGAAACCTTTTCCATGGGCCCGCCCCGTGGCCAAGTGGTTAAGTTCACACACTCTGCTTCAGCGGTCCAGGGTTTCACTGGTTCTGATTCTGGGTGCAGACATGGCACCGCTCATCAGGCCATGCTGAGGCGGCGTCCCACATGCCACAACTAGAGGCATTCACAACTAGAATATACAACTATGTACTGGGGGGCTTCAGGAAGAAGAAAAAGAAGGAAAAAAAAAAGACTGGCAACAGTTGTTAGCTCAGGTGCCAATCTTTAAAATAAAAAAAACCTTTTTCATGGAAGATAACAGGAAATGAAATTAATGCAGCCACTATTAACCATACGTAATCTTACTTTCTCTACATAGAAAAACAAAAGTCAATACTTCTCCTGAAACAAAAACTAATCTCCTAAAACGAATCAAAATAATTTCAGGTCTATTTTATAACACTTAAAAGGGAGAAAGTCGGGGCCATCCCGGTGGTGTAGTGGTTAACACCACGAGCTCCACTTTGGTGGCCCAGGGTTTGCAGGTTCGGATCCCAGGCATGGACCAAGCACTGCTCGTCAAGCCACACTGTGGAGGCATCCCACACAGAGGAAGACTGGCACAGAGGTTAGCTCAGCAACAATCTTCCTCAAGCAAAAAGAGGGGGTAGTCAAGCGGGGCCTGTAAATTATTTTTGTCAACTTGCTACTACAAACTGGCAAATCAATCTTTACCTGTGAATATTCATGAACTTTGCTGTAATTTATAACTAGTTCTTTTTATTCTAATAGCTTTTTTCCCTGAAGCTTATTTTTACAAACAATCGAGGGGCCGGCCCCGTGGCTGAGTTCGCACGCTCCGCTGCGGCGGCCCAGGGTTCGGATCCTGGGCGCGGACACGGCACAGCTCGTCAGGCCATGTTGAGGCAGTGTCCCACATCCCACAACTAGAAGGACCTGCAACTAAGATATACAACTGTGTACGGGGGGGGGGGGGGGGGGTTTGGGGAGATAAAGCAGGAGGAAAAAAAAAAAAAAGGTTGGCTACTGTTGTTAGCCCAAGTGCCAATCCTTAAAAAAAAAAGGAAGATTGGCAACACTGGTTAGCCCAGGTGCCAATCTTTAAAAAAAGAAAACAAAAAACAAACGAAGGAATGATTTGGGTTTTAGAAATGCCGCTGGAGAAGTGCCTATTTTGCTTTATGTAAATGTACCAAAGGAAAAAAGGGAGAGCAGGCTATAACAGACAGACAACGCAGTGAGACTACAGCCTCAGAGTCCACATGCGTCCTAGCGAGTTACCAACCTGGAACAACTCTTTCTTGACTAAAATTATACCCCCAAGATGTAATAATGACCAAACATTTCAAGAATAGTATTAAAATCATTTTAATTCCTGCCCAAAGTTTGCATGTACCTGGGGTTCTTAAATTTTTCTTTCATACGCATGTTCCTATGTATGGAATATCGGAAGAATCAGCTCTCCTTTCACAGAAACAAGTCTCTCAAGTGACATTCTGCTTCAGTGGCCTTTAAAGAGTGTTGTCAATAATATTTTTTATGTTTTGCTGCATTTTCTCAACTTCAGGCATAAAACTTGGTATTTACCCTGTAGGTCTAAGAAAGTTAAGCCCAGGGACAGTTTCTAATTAGGATCTAAGAGTGATCTGCATAAGTTATCAAGGCTTTTTATAAATGCTGCTTTTTAAAGGAAAATCTCCTTGGGACACTGGGGAATAGAATTAACTGAAATCACAACTTAGGGATCCAATTCTCCAGTGGTCAGAGAATTACACTCAAGTTCTCAAGGTAGGAAAAAAGGTAGGTATCAAAATCAATTCAGGAGCTTTGAAGCTCTATATGAACTCAACCATGAGAGAGTTCAGGGTCTTTTCAACTTAGATTACCAAAAATAAGCAAACAAAAACAAACAAGCAAAATAACTCCCATCATGCATGTTACACAACAAAGTGTTTAACTCTTTTATGTGTAAAGTCTATTCACATCATTAAACTTCTGGAAATTTAGGACTAAAAATTAGAAGAAAATAAGACATAACATTTACAACTTTCCAGGTACCTCAACTTCCTTTAAAACATAATCTAAAGCAAGCTGTGGAAAAAACATTTCAATGCCCAACAGAATGAAATGGAATACCACAGAAATAAATGTTATGACCACCTTACTCCCAAGGGAGCCCTAAGCAATAAAATGTAGGACAAAAATAAAATATCTCAAAATGTTAATCTGTAGGTGTACTTGATGAATAAACTATAGCATAAGGAAAAATTTTCTATCAAACTCTCATTTTAGGTTAAAAAAATGGTATTTTAGGGGCCAGCTCCATGGCATAGTGGTTAAGTTCAGTGTGCTCCACTTCGGCAGCCCACGTTCACATGTTCAGATCCTGGGTGCAGACATACACCACTCATCGGCCAGGCTGTGGCAGTGACCCACATACAAAAGAGAGGAAGACTGACACAGATGTTAGCTCAGGGCTATTCTTCCTCAGCAAAAAACAAAAGAAAAACAAAAAGTATTTTAAGTTTTTTATTCGTAAGATGAAACTAAAATTTTGCTTTTAAACTAAGATTTTTAACAAGTATGTTTTTAATAAAGAGAAATATGTGAACACGATTTCTTTTGAAAAGTCAAAACCTATAGGTATTAAATGAAGAATAAACCAAGTTTTGGATAAACAAACACATTCATATACACTCTTTTTTGCTTTTTATCCAAAGATCTCACTATAATTGTTGGGTGTTTTTTTACCCTTTAAAAAAAAATTTGCATTTCCAATTATCATAGAAGGCATTTTCCAATTTATTGACCATTCATGTTTCTTCCTCTGCGATTGCCAGATTACCTTTTGCCCATTTATAAATGGAGTTGTTCTTTATTGCATTATAGACAAAAAATATTCTGACTACAAATTCCTTGTCAGTTATCTGTAATGCAAATATCTTCTCCAGGTGTGTGGTTGGTCTTTTCACTTTTTGGACGCTGCCTTTTGATTAATAGAGATTAAGTGCTTTTATATATTTTTAAAGATTTTTTTTCTTACTCTAAGATTTAAAAAAAGACATGTTCTATATTTTCCTCTAAAAATTTTACAGTTCTGCTTTTCATATTTAGGTACTAATTTACTAAGAAGTGACTGTTTATATACTGATGTGAGGTAGAGATGCAATATAATTATTTCCATGTGAATAACTAAATGACCAATAATTCAATAGTCTATATTTATCTCAATGTACTTCAATTCTACATCAAGTTTCTATATATACAGGTGTGGTCTGTTTCTGGCCTTTCTGTTCTATGCTATTGGTCACATTGTCTATCTCAGTGGTTCTCAACAAAGATTGGATTTTGCGCCCCCCCCCCCCCCCGCACCCTCGACCACTGGGGTCATTTGGCAGTCACAACTGGGAAGAAGTGGGGTGTTACTGGTATCTAATGCGTAGAGAACAAGGATGCTGCTAAAAATGCTCCAATTCACAGAACAGCCTCATTCCACCCACCAACGAATTATCCTGTCCAAAATGTCAATAGCGTGGCTGTTGAGAATCCCAAGTCTATCCCTAAGCAGTGACAATCACCACTGCTTCACTTTGTTTCTTCACTTCATAGGTTTTCTGAGTTCTTTCTATAGTACCAAAAATAACCATCTCATCCTTTTCAACAACTTTCTTGTATAGCTAAACCTAATACAATGAACAGATTACCTTTTAACAGATTTAGATGAACAATTTGCTGCTGTTTTCTTATTACCAACAATGCCGCAATGAATATCGTTGCCCACAGACTTCGTACAACTATATCTTTAGGCCAAATTCTTACAACTGGAATTGTGAGTCAAAAGGTATATGATGAATGTCAGTTGATAGTGCCAAATGGCTTTACGTAGAAGTGACAGCCTACCAAAATTGTGTAACTTTACCTATTTTCCCATCCTTTGCCAAACTAGTTCCTATTCAAATTCTGAACTCTTCACCAATCTGGTAACTGAAATTTTGTTTTGATTGCATCTCTTTAATTATAAATGAGGCTGAATAATTTTTTTTTTTTTTTTTTTGCTTATTGACCATGTGCATTTCATTTATTGTGAACTGCTTATCCTGGGCCCATTTTTCTCTGGGAGTATAAGTTTTCCTTATTGACAGAGTAAAACTTACTAGGACTTCATCTCATATGATGCAAATATTTTGCGCTCAGTTTGTCATTTTTAAGGATTTTTTTAAAAAAGGAGTTTTGTCAAAGAAGTTTTTCATTTTTATGTAGTCAAATTTATCAAATTTTCTAATTTCTGGATTTTCTTCTATGTTTAGAAAGGCCTTTCCACTTCAATGAATTATCATGTTATGAGTAACACTATTAAAACAAACTCCCATGCTTGCATTTCCTGCTTTGGATTTGGATTTGCTAATTCAGCATTATGCTGCACTGGGTTGCATTTCATTTAGCATTTAACAGCTCCTAAGAATAGCTTAATATTTTAAATACTTTATATATTATGATATGATTTTATTTGGATCTCCAAAATGAGATGCTTTATATTCTGACGTGCTGAAATTTTCCTGTTAGTTTGATACCAAATGAAAGTACAGTTGTGGTACTTTTTTGTAGGGAGAGGGGAGCAAAATTTTCAGAAACTACATACAAAATTGGTAATGCTTTTCCTACAACAATTTTCCTTTACAATCTACAATTAGATTTCCTTTTTTACAATTCTATTTTAAAGAAAAAGGTGAGACCGACAAGTTTTGAGATTTATATACAGCAGTACTGAGAGGTCTACAATTATAAAAAATACTAACCAGGTAGAACAATTAATTTCAACTATCCTTTGGTATTTTTTACACACGAACCCGTGACTTTCAATAACAACATAAGATGCCTCATTGAATGGGCCTCAAATATTTAAGACATTTGTTTTTACTCAGGGTGAAACTTTTAGCACCCAAATCAGTTTTTAAAAATTTTATTAATCTTACAAATGTGAAAAATTAGCATAATTATACTGGAATAATGTAACGAGCAGTCGGGTGATAGACTTAGAAAATATTTTGTATTTCATATAAAGTCTGATGGGGAGAATATTCTAGGATCAAAATTCTCAAATAAACAGCACCAACATTTTGCTGATGCCTTCAAAAGACCAAAATATCTGTAACAGAGTATGGTCTTAACTGGAGTATTAAAATATTTTTTAAAGAGCTATCAGGCTTACTAACAGCTAACATTTAAACAGCCCAGTACTGTTCTAAGAGCTTACATCTTAACTCATGTATTGTTCCTAACACCCTTTGAGAGAGAGATCATTATTGTCTTTAAAAAGGTAAAGATAAGAAAAGGGAGGCACAGAGCAGTTAAGTAATTTGCTTGAGCTCACATTCTTCTCTAATTTGTCAAACACAAACTTCCACGATCACAAAAATAAGACGCATGGATGGAGCACAAGGAAAATACCAGATTACTGTGTTGAATGTTCTTAAACTAAAAATGATTTAATTAAGGAAAATTCTCCTTTTCCTTAAAGCTCCCCCACCTGAAGCTCGGCCCTGAGAGCACTGCATAAGCACCTGGTCCCAGAGAACGTCTCAGAGGATCCCAATGTTCCATGCCCTGAGAACCTTCAAGGCAGTGGCTACACTATTTGCAGAATGAATATGTCAAGCCTCTCAAACACAGCTCCATTTTTTTTTCCTCCTCCACTGTGGCCTCCTCTCAAAGCAAAAGTGGGAAAAGCTCCTCCACCCTCAAGTCCATATTACATTTGGTTATTCAGTCCCCAAAGTACGTGGTTATTCCAAATCTGACAAAGTCCCCGAGAAGTCTGTTAGCGTCTACTCTCTCTGGCAAGCTCTCTTTGTCCGTGGGGTTAAGGAATAGAAACGATCTGTTTCCCCTGTTTCTCAGTCTCTCCATCCCAGGAATCAACATAGGTCTTACCTGCATGCAGATTATCAACTAATGTGGGTAGGTAAGCGGGGGTAGGAAGCTGGCAGTCTGTCAGGCTCAGCTGGGACCACCTCTCTATACTGAGATAAGTAACTGCCTGTTAACTTATGACCATGAGTGACTTCTAACTGGCAGGAATAAAATGCCTTCCCAACAGGTCCCCATTCTTATTAATTTCATTTTAACATTATTTAATTAACCTAACTTTTACCCATGACTATTAGAATTAACATATGTTAAGTATGAAACATTAAAGCCAGTCAAGGCTCTTTTTTAAAAATTGAGGTATAAGTGCCATATAGCATTGTATTAATTTCAGGTGTACAACCTAATGATTCTACATTTGTACACACTGCAAAATCACACAGCTCCATTTTTGCCACAAATAATGAGGGCATTAGACTTCTGCAGTGGTTAAGTAGGAATGCCTGGGATTAAGCAGCTGGTGGGTTAAGAGAAGTCTTGTGCTAAAGACCATCATGTTCACATCTGTTAGTTTTCAGATTTAGCATACGATCATTACTATACCATTCTGTATCTGGATTGCAGCTGTACTGAGGAGGAAAGTGAACCATCCTTGATGTCAGAAGACTTTTAAGCCTACGTTCTGGCAACGACTTACTTGCAGTCAAAAGCAAAACAACCTCTATGACCCCTAGTTTCCTCATCTGTAAAATGAGACTAACACCACCCAAGTCTGAGGGATATCTGAAGGTTAGGTTAGATAATACCAGTAAAAGCATTTTGCAAAAGTAAAGTACTAAACAAATGTAAAATGTTATTTATTACTAAAAACAAAACATCAACATTACCACTCTCTCTCTCTCTCTTTTTTTTTTAGGAATTAAGAAGCAACAGATGGCTCCTAATTCAGAAAGGCTTGGTAAGGACCTCACTAACAGCCCGCCCCCAGCAACACTTCAAAAACACTAGCCTACTAAAAACTTATCACAAGAAATTACCTCACCAACAAAATTTGCCAAGTTTCAATTACTTAAAAAAATTCTTTTACGCACAAATGCTTCTCATTCTGGTGATACAAGTGAAGATGGGGAGTGAAATATAAGATGCTTTTAACACTCCATTCATATGCGACAAAGACACTGATTTTCAGAAGTCTCTTTTGGAAAAGTCTCATCACTTTCTAGCCACGTTTTCATAACCATTTTCAACATCATCTTCTCTATTCATGGAAATTTTTAAGACTCGTTAAAAGTATCGTCTTCTTCATGAGGATTTTTGGTAATGATTTCAAGGTCTGACATTGGAAACAGTCTCTCTCTCGTTTGGGTGTCATTTACCGCAGACACTTCATGACCATGTGGATACAGAAGTGACAACAGACGAGCACTCTGCATTTCGGAAAGGGGGAAACTGAGGCCCAGGCCTTGGCACGACAAGTCCAAGGTCACAAATGGCGAGATTGAGGCCAGCAGAGTTGCTGTTTTCCAAAGCTGTCGCATAGGACACGCGCGGTAAGTCAGCACTCATTCCCCAAGAGAAACAGCAGGCAAAGAGCCGCATGCTCACACATCCGCGCTTTCTCCCCGCCCTCACTCGGGCGCAAAACCGAACAAGGGGATGACTTGCTGGGAGGACCGCTCCGCTGTCAACTCTGAGACAAGTGTCATCTCCTCCCCCACAGCCCACAAAGACGCCGCCGCGGGGGGGGGGACGAAACTGGTTCTCAAACACGCACGCACCCACGACCCACGGCCTCCGCGCGGCTGTCGGCTCCCTGCGGCACGTCCTGGCCCGCAGAGCGGTCCCTGGGGCGCAGGCTACCCCGTCCCCCTTACCAAGGAGCCGGAGGAGGATCTGGAGCCCGATGCAGAACCGGCCTTGGCTGGAATCGTAGTAGGAGTTGAAGATGGCGTCGATGATGTAGAGGCAGGGCACCCGGAGCGCCACTTCGAGCGCCGCCCAGACCTGCTGATGGGCCATCCGCACCTGCTGCTGCGGGGGCCCCACCGCCGCCATGAGCCGCTGCCACACCGGGGCTGGGCGGGCCGGGCAGGGCCACGGGGGCAGGGCCCGGGCCCGCGGCCGGGGCGGAGGCTCAGGCGGCGACTCCGCCCCCGCCCTCCCTCCTCTCGCGTCTCTCTCGCGACCCGCCCCGCCGCCCGCTCGTGTCGCTCGAGCTGGAGCAGGCGGCGGAGGCGGCGGCGGCTGAGGCAGCAGAGGCGGCTCAGGGGAGGCCTCTGGGTGTCGGTGTTTCCGGCTGACTATGGTCTGGCTCCTCCTCCCTCCACCGCCTCCCCCGCCCGCGGAGCCACCATCTTGACCTCGCCCGCCTGCCTCTGCCGTTGCCGCTGTTACCAGGCAGGGAAGCTGCGCCCGCCGTCACGCGAGACCGCGAGGCCCGCGCCGCTGTTGCGTCATAATCTGGCGCTAGGGGCGCTCCTCGGGTCGTCACCACGCACGGCGTAGCAAATATCTCAAAGCGTTGTCATGGTTTCCTCCCACTTTCGCGGCTTTGGCACCACCCCATGGCGCAGGCGCTCTTCGGCAGCCGCGCCCTCGGGCCTCTGGGTGGCCGCCTGTCCCCCGGCGGCGTCGGCTGGGCGAGGGACTCCCTGCTCCCGTGGACGGCAATTACTAGCTGTTTTATTAGAGCCCATTAAATGTCCCATAAACATGGTTCAAAGCTGCTTGGGAGGGGGAAGGCCAAAAGGCGCCTACCCCACCCCCGGGGGCGGGGTGTGAGAGAGGGCGGGCGTTCCGGGGAAAACACCTGCGAGGCTCTCGGGGCTGTGCTGGAGGCAGGCTGCGCACCCTCCCTGCAGCTGCCGCCGGACGTGGCGCTGGGTTGGGGTGGTAGGCGCTGCCAAGAAGAACATCCCTCACATCCCCTTGCACATCACCGTGCCTACGTCCTACCCAATTGGACAGAACTGAAGACGCTCATCGGCCACAGTTTGCTCGTGTCAAGGGCCACTGTGACTTAAGGCAAGAACCCGTAAGCCTCTGTCCTTGATTTCTAGTCTTCTTAGAGGTAAGCACACCCAGGCAGTCCCTTCTCTCCTCCTGAGCAGAAGAGGTCAAACTTCTCTCTGTTTTTGTAGGGGATCAGAACATGCCACTTTGATATACGCATTATTTTGAGCTGAAGGCAATTGAGAAACAGCAGCAGCCCCCCAAAAAGGAAAGGCTCTCTGCTTACCCTCCATTTGCCTAAAAAGCAGGACATAAATGTCCATTCGTAAAGCTGTCTCCCTTTCCCTTACCAACAAGAGGACTCAGGCTCTCAGTCACCCACAAACCTTATAAACTACCCTTATCTTCCATTAGTTTCCTTCTATATTGACTTTCCCGCAGTTTGCCAGCCCCTAAACCCCCTGTCCTTTGTCTTGTCACTTTTTTACAAATTTATTGTTAAGATGCTGTAAGCCTCGAGTTGTAATTGCCCCTTTGAGTTATTCATCACTGGGTTTTTCCCACGTGTATGTGCACCTCGCCAGTTAATAAACTATTTTTCTCTTGTTAATCTCCCTTTTGTCAGTTTAATAACCAGGGCCCCAGCCACAGAACCTAGGACAGTAAAGGAAAGCATTTTTTTCCCCTCCCCTACACTTTCTTGCCTATCCATGTAAGTAATATAGTCTGGCCGTCCTTATCTTTCTCTTCCTTTACCAGCAAATGAGAGTGTAAGTTAGGTCAGAGTCTGCACTGTAGACCCAGCCATCTTGGATTCAGGGGGATAAAATAACAAGCAAGAACCTGGCTTGCTTGGGCTCCTAGCCCCAACTGCACGCTGCAATCCGGTTTATGTTGGGGCTTTACATGGGTGATATCTTCTATCAGTTAAGAACCCTCAAGAGGGGAGGAGGTTTCTAAAACTCCTCCAAGACTCCTTACTTTCGGTGGAGGTATGTGTGGTAGAATGACTGAATCCAAACTCCTGACTCCAGTGTCAGGTTTTAACCTTCTCTTGTTCTCTCCCACTGATAATGACTGCCATCTGTCTAGTGCTTACTGTGTACTAGGCACTGGGCTAAAGGCTTTACATTTTGCTTAAATCTTTGCATCAGCCTTATTTTGGTAGGCATTATTATCTCTGTTTAGAGAGGAGGAAACTGAGGTTTAGGTAAGTAATCAGGATCACAAAGTTAGTAAGTAGTGGGTGGCTAGTGTCGCCATAGCTAGTACGAGTCAAATCCAAGATTTGAACTCAGGGCTACCTGAAGCTTAGAACTTCAGGCATCGTTGATTCCTTCCTCTTTTCACTCACAGCGAATCTGCAACCAAATCTTGTCCATTCTTTCTTTTTATTTTTTAAGCTTGGCACCCGAGCTAACATCTGTTGCCAATCTGTTGGTTTTTTTTCTTTCTTCTATTCCCCAAAGCTCCCCAGTCCATAGTTGTATATTATAGTTGCAGGTCCTTCTAGTTGTGCTATGTGGGACACCGCCTCAGCATGGCTTGATGAGCAGTGCTAGGTCTGTGCCCAGGATATGAACCTGCGAAACCCAGGGCCACTGAAGCAGAGCTCGGGGGCCAGCCTCTTGCCCATTCTTTCTTGACAGCCTTTTGTACCCATCTTCTTTCTATTGTCACTCTCACTATCCTAACCCAAGATCCTCCTGTAGCTTGCCTGATTTATTGCAATATCCTCATTATGATCACCACTTTTTCTAATCCAGTCTGTTTACTTCTGCCAGGTTAATTTTCCTAAACTGCACATCTGGGGAATAACCTTGTAGTTATGAGACAATTCCCAAAGGAAAGCAAACTTGGTAAGGTGAGAGGACTATGAAGAGTTATATAAACTCAGAGATGTAAATTAGCTCCTCAACCCACACGTTGTGCTGCCTGATTGCAATTTAGAGCAAAAAGAGACGCTATTATGGAGAGGAGGATCCACAAGGACTAATCTAAAACAGGAGTGTGGTAGAGGAGACAGGAGGTGAGTCCCATTACATTAGGGTCTTGCAAAATGGAGAGTGAAATAGTTCATGGGCTTTCCTCTGATTTTTATTTAAAAAGTTAAATGTAGTAAATATTAAATAAAAAGATTTAAAAAATAAACGAATGCTTCATTCTTATTAAACTTTCTAATCTTAATTTGATGCACAAATTTCATTAGTATAAGAATTTCTAATTCACACTAAATTCCATCTTGGGCCAAGAATTTTCAGGAATGGTAGCATAGTCATTCTATCTTACTCACATATGACTTCAAGCAAATCTCTTTAAACTCTCTAAGTCTCACTTTCCCCATCTATAAAATGAAGGTTTGAATAAGATTCTGGCAAGAACTTTAAAATACTACCTTAAAACAAAATTTATATTAATGAGTTAGTTTTTAGAATGCTTAGGAATTATTAAGATAGAAGATAAACTTTCAAAGAAATAGCTGCAATTCACTGAATCTAATCTTTGCTTGGTTTCTACAAGGACTGGAATGTTGCACAACTCAGGTATACATTTATAGTGAGTCTCCTCAATTTATATTGAGAGTGTGTGTGTGTTCACACAGATACACAAACTTTATATACATAAATTACCCATGGTCAAAAATAACAGTCTGTCAGGGGCTGGCCCCATGGCCGAGTGGTTAAGTTCGCTCGCTCCGCTGCAGGCAGCCCAGTGTTTCATTGGTTCGAATCCTGGGCGCGGACATGGCACTGCTCAGCAAACCACGCTGACGCAGCGTCCCACGTGCCACAACTAGAAGGACCCACAATGAAGAATATACAACTATGTACCGGAGGGCTTTGGGGAGAAAAAGGAAACAAATTTTAAAAATCTAAAAAAAAACAAAAACAGTCTGTTCCTTTGGCTCTAATAGTTCAAAAGCCTTTTAGTAGCTCTAAAAAACCTTTAGATGTAGGATGTGTAAAACCTAGTTAGAATTTTCTGTCAACATTTGCATCAGCCAAGTCTTTGTTATAAGCAACAGAAACTGATTCTGGAGTATCTTAAGCAAAAAGGAAATTTCTTAGAGGATTATTTTCATTATTCCTCAAGATTTCAAGTTCCAAGAGTGACCATGCAATTGGTCAAACTTACTGGACCATGTATCTGTAACCTAGCTGTACCAGGGGGCAGGTACAAGAAGCTTCCTTAGTGGGAGGAAGAACAAGGAAGCTTGTTCTAGAACAAGCACTAAAAATTAGCCACCCCACCCTCCCTGCCAATATATTATGTATTTCCTTCAAATGGAAGATGGAGATACTGGTAGGAGAGGTACGAATTGATAATCCAACAAAGGATAAATACATGCCATAACTTTATCTCAGACCTTGGGAATTACTTAAAAAATAAACTCTGATCCTAAATTACTTCATAGCTTTTCTCATCTCATTAAATTTCAGATACACCCGTCAAAATTCAGCTATTTGAATTTCCTGGTTTTGTAAATGCCAAATGAATAGAAGAATCTGTTTTTGTTTAGTTAACAAAAACAATAACAGAGAATATAGTGGCATTTGGAGTCAACGTTGAGTATATACTGACTGACTGGTTCATTCCTTCATTCAACAGACACATACTGAGCACTTTTCTATATGCCTGGCAGTATGCTTGCCCACTTCTGCCTCTCACTAGTTCCCTGGCTCTAGACAAAGTGCTTAAAACTCTCTAATCTTCAGTATCCTCATCTGGGAAAAAGAAAAAAAGGTTAATATTGCCCAATAAGATATGAAATACAACAAACTTGTCCAAGGACACAGATAATAATAGCGGCAGAGCTCGTTTCTTAACTCTGTTTTCCTGATTCCAGAGCCTAAGATCTGATCCTCTGCAAGTAATTTCTCGTGCTTGTAACACAAATTAAAACAATATATTTTAAGTACTTAGTATGGGATATAGTAAACAAATTTTAGGAGAAATACTCATTGGAACCCTTATGATACTACACACAGCATTTTGCAATGACTCCATTTATGGTTCAGGAGTACTGCGAAGATATTACTTGTTTGGATGGTTACATGTGATAATCATTCAGTAGTACATAATTGATATTAGAATATAAATAGATGATACATTCAAATACATTAATCATCTAGGGTGATGGTCAAGAATAATCTGAGAGCTGAGATACTGCTGAGAAGAGTGCAAATAATCCTAAGTTAAAAACATCTGTCAAGGCAGGGAGCCCAGAGAAGATGGATGTAGTGTCCAACCGACAGATGGGAAGTACAGGACCCTTCACCCTAGACAGGACCCTATAGGCAGGGCTTCTTATAATCACTTCTCATTTCATAGCTACACCCAAGTAGAATAAAATCTTCACAATGGGAGACTCCATCTTGTGAAGATGGCAGTTTTACCCTATCAGTTCAATGTAATCCCAACAAAGAATCTTAGCAGGTTCTTTTTCCCCAAAATTGACAAGCTGATTTTAAAACTCATAAGAAATGCAAAAGGTCAAGAATAACTCAGGCAATCTTAAAGAAAAAAGTTGAAAGATTTACAGTATCAGATAGCAGGACCTATTCTAAAGCTGTAATAAAGACAAGATGGTATTGGTCTATGGATAGAAAAACTGACCCATGGAACAGAAGGGAAAGTCTAGAAACAGCCCTCCACTTATACAGTGGCCTGATTTATGATAAAAGTGACACTACAGTGCAGTAGAAAAAGGATGATAAAAAACCAGTAGTATAATGGGACTTTATGGATACGGCCTAACAAAGGACAACATATCTCAATGGTGAGACACTGGAGGCATTCTCCCTGAAGTTAGGAAAAATTTAACATTGTATTAGAGGTAGGAGCTGGGAATAGGGCAAGTTAGAATGCCAGAAGCTTCCATTTTTAACCAAGATTTAGCTATTTTTCTTGAATAATGCTCCTTGGATTGTTGCAAGCCTTTAGTTACTTTCTAGAGTGCTGAAAACGTTGATTTTGACGATTTTTGCCAGTGTTCTCTTTGCTTTTATGGAGGAGCCAGTTTTACGGAGGTCCTTATTCTGTCATTTTGGAAGTTGCCCATTGTACTCCTGGTATTGGGTACGGAAGTATCGAGAGATGCCCTAGTGGATGCATTGAGTGTGAGATACATTCCTTCCTGCCCTCATTGTGTGACAGTCACCCTACTTCCTCTTGATGATCAGATCCGATTATCCCAACCAGGATGCTCATTCTTCCTTGTCTGCTGGTCCCTTGCACAAGGAGCCTGAGGTGTCTGGGAAACCTCAGTAGGTTACTGTTTAAAGGGTCTGTTATTGCGTCTCTTGATGAAAGAGTTGCCCTGTTAGGAAGCAGCCCTGCAGACTCACATAGTTGTGGGTCAGGAAGCACAAAGTCCCCACATGGGTCAGTGGGGACGATAAGTGGGTGTATTAATTTCCTGTTGCTGCTGTAACAAACTACCACAAACATAGTGGTTTAAAACAACACAAATTTATTCTCTTACAGTTAGGGAGGTCAGAAGTCTAAAATTAAGGTGTCAACAAGGCTGCGTTCCTCCTGAAGGCTTGGGGGAGAATCTGTTCTGTTGCTTTTTTCAGTTTCTAGAGGCCGCTTACGTTCCTCGTCTCCTGGCCCCTTCCTTACATCACTCCATCCTTCTGCTTCAGTCACCACATCTACTACTTGCTCCCACCTCCCCCTTGGAAGGACCTCTGAGTTATATTGGGCCCACCTGGATAATCCAGGATACTCTCCCCATCTTGAGATCCTTAATCACATCTGCAAAGTCCCTTTTACTATGTAAGGTAACATATTCACAGGTTCTGGGTATTCAAATGTAGACATATTCTGAGGCCATTATTTACCCTACCACAGTGGCAGTTCTTTTTCTACCCTTTTATTCCCAGACCGACATTTTCTATCTGTGTGGGACATGGCACTATCTAATGGGTTTTGATTTAGAGTGTATACTGTGTCCTGGTGGATGGCAACCCATCTTCACAGGGTATTGTCTCCAAACTTTTGCTTCAGTGTCAAAGTTTTTTCCACCACTCCATCAGGCCAGCATTTTCTAGATTGTGTTATGTGACAGGACCAATGAATACCATGGTCACGTGCCCGCTGAAACAGCTCCTTTGCTGTAAGTGGGTCCCTAGGTCAAAGGCAATATTATGCACAGTACATATTGATGGATCAAACACTTGTAAACGCTCAGATAGTAGTCCTGGCCAACATCTTGTGGGCAGGAAAGGCATACTGGTACCTGGAGATGGGAAGATTCTAGTCAAGGTGAATCACTGTCTTTCCAGGATAGAAGGAGTCTAGTATAATCAACCTGCCACCAAGTAGCTGCTTGATTTCCCTGAGGGCTGATGTTCTGTCAAGGGCTTAGTGTTGAACATTAGAGAGTGGCTACTTGGTGAGTGGGAGCCTTGCTGTTGGCCTCTTGCTAACCTGCATCCCTGCGCCATGACCACATTCAGGAGTGCATTATGCCACTACTGGTGTAGCTGATGACTACAGCTGCTGAAGTTAACTGGCCAAGTCTTTTTATTTACTTGGTGGTTGAGTGCCTCTTCCATGGTGGATTGTCTCTGGTAGACATTACTATGCAATACAAAGTTCTTTACTCATGTGCCCAAACCCACAGATTGCTCCACTGCTCCTTCTCCAGGCTTCCTTGTCCCTGATCTTCCAGTCTTTCCCATTCCAGGCCCCTGATCAACTAGCCAACCTATTTGCCACTTGCCATGAGAGTATATTCTTACTTCAGGCCACTTCTCTTTCCACACAAAGTGGGAGATCAGGAATATTGCCCCAAATTCTGCCTTCTGGGGGGATTCTCCTCACTGCTGTCTTTTAAGACTGCTCCTGAGTAGGGCTGTAGGGCAGCAGCAGCCTATCTTTGTTTCAAACCCATATTACGAGAAAGCCCATCACTGAATTTAGCTCTGGCTATTTGTCCTCCATCAGACATAAGAGCCTCTCAAGGGGCCATGATTGTGAGCTGAGGGAGGGACATTGGTGCAAGAGTTCTAAATATGACCTGGGAGTCTGGGCCACCTGGCTGTGCACCTATTTATTTCCTCTGGCCCTGTAATCAGTCCCAGATGTGCCACTTCCATCTTATGATGGATTGACTTGGTAGGTCTGACAAAACCCAGCTCATGATGGACAGCTCTGGCTACAAGGACACTTGCTATCCCATGAGATGCTCAGTTCCTACCAAGGCCCATTAGCATGCAAGGAGCTGTTTTTGAATGACATATGGGTCTCTGCTGCAGATGGCCGAGGAGTCCACCTTGTGAGTCTCTCTGGGAGCCTGCCATAAACTCCCATGGCTGCTTTGCTTCTCACAGATACTCTTGTCCCATAGAATCTCCTGGATTGAAATAAATGTCAACAATGGCACAAAGGTTGGGAAGGCAGAAAGGAAAGGAAAGTATACTGCTGTAAAGTTCTTATACTGTATGCAAACTAGTATAATTTCACTTGAAGGTAGACTGTGATAAGCCAAACATGTATACTAAACCCTAAAGTAATCACTAAAATAGAACAATAAAGAGTTATGGCTAATAAGACAAGAAAGGAAATAAATGGAATAAAAAAATACAGTCCAAAAAAGGGGGGGAAAGAGGGCAAAAGAACAAAGAACAGATGAGACAAATAGAAGGAAAACAGCAAGACGGTATATTTTAAACTCAACTGTATCAATAATCACATTAAATGTCTAAACAATCCAAAGAAAAGAGACTGTCAGATGGGAGAAAAAAGAGAAGAGCAAGACCCAACTAAATGCTCACTACAAGGAACGCATTTTAAATATAACAACAAAAGAGTTAAAAATAAAAGGACGGAAAAAGATATGCCATGGTAGCAGTAGTCCAAAGAAAGCTAGAGTGACTTAATATCAGAAAAATTAAAGTTCAGAGCAAAAATATTACCAGAAATAAAGAGGATCATTTCATAATGATAAAGGAGTCAGTTCACCAGAAGACATGACACTAATTACTAAGCATATAGCTTTAAAACACATGAAGGAAAAACTGATAGAAGTTCAAGGAAAAATAGAAAAATTCACAATTATAGTAAGCGATTTCAATACTCTTGATAATTGATAAAACAAGTAGAGGATCAGTAAGTACATAGAAGGTTTGAACAACATAATATATAATACACTTGACCAAATTTACATTTACAAAACACTCTACCCAATAACAGCAGAATATCCTTTTTTTCCATGTATATGTGAACCATTCACCAAGACAGACCATATTCTGGGCTATAAGACAGATTTCGATAAATTTAAAAGATGCAAGTCATACGAAGTATGTACTCTGACCATAATGGAATTAAATTATAAATCAGTAACAGAAAGATATCTAGAAGATTTTCAACTACCTGGAAACTAACACACTTCTAAATAAGTCATGGATCAAAGACGACATCAAAAGGGAGATTACGATGTAATTTTAATTGAAAGAAAATGAAAACACAAGATATAAAAATTTAATGATGTTGCTAAAATAGTACTTCAAGAGAAATTTATAGCAATAAATGCCTATATTAAGGACTCAAATCAATGACCTCAGCTTTCTCCTCATGAAACTAGAAAATGAAGTCCAAAGCAAGCAGAAAAAAAAGAAATAATAACCATCAGAGCAGAAATCAGAAGAAAAATAGAAATGCAGTAGAGGAAACCAATGAAACCAAAAGCTAGTTCTTAAAAAAGATTAGTAAGGTTGAGAAATCTCTAGCCAGATTGCTCAGGAAAAAAGATACAAATTATCAATCTAAGTAAGGGGTAAGGTGGTAACACTAGAGATCCTACCGTTATTAAAAGTACAATGAGGCAATATATCAATACATTTGGCAAATTAGATGAAATGGATAAAGTTCCTTGAAAGACAAAAACTACCAAAGCTCATTCTAGAAGAAAGAGAAACCCTACATAACCCTGTATCTTTTAAAGTTGAATCTGTAGTTACAAATCTTCCGCAAAGAAAAATCCAGGTCCAGATGGTTTACTGAGGAATTCTACCAAACATTAAGAAAGAAGTAATAACAACTCCACACAATTGGAAATATGTTGCAACTGATTCAAATTACTCCATGAGGCTAGCATTTTTCCTTTGAACATAGACACAAAAATTGTGGCTATGAATTATGTGTAAAAGCTAACTCCTTGTATAGTCTTACGTCATCACAGTTGTTGAAAATGAAGGTGGACAGATTAGGAGAAAGTAGTATGAGGGGCTTTGTGTACATGTTGAGTACATTTTAAAACGGTGTTAGAACACTAGGATTGTGATAAAATGTGAATTTATAAAACCCATGTATTTAATCATGTCACATGTTTGCTTAAGACCCTTCAGTGATGTCTCATTGCAGTTGAGATAATTCTTCATATAGCCTACACTGTCCCCTGCATCGTCTGACCACCACTCACCCCTGCAGCCTGATTAACACCCCTTCACCTCTCTTTCCTCTCCATCCACCCTGGCCTTTGTTTTCGCCCCTCAAACAACTCCACAGGGCACTTGCACGCACCATCCTCATGGCCTGGAGAGCTCTCTCCTGTTTTCATCACTCATTAATTCCTGCTCACCCTTCAGTTCTCACCTGTCATCACGTCCTCAGGGAAGCCTTCCCTGATCTTCCTGATCCGGTCAACCCCATTACATGTTCCTCTTGCACCAAGAACCTCTCCTTCTAGCATTTACTAGAATGTGAGTTGTTATATGAAATGTTATATGTGGTGTGTGATTATTTAATGCCCATCCCCCTCAGCTTATAAGGTCCGTGAGTCTGAGATTAGGTCTGGTTTTATTTTATTTCTATTGGCTACCACACACACCAGAAGGGCTCAAAAACATCTGTGAAAGGGAGAGGCAGGGGCAGAGAAGGGTAAGAAGAAAGAGGGAAAGAATAAATATAGACTTCAGAGTCAAAGATAAAGTAGTTCAAAGTTGAACAAGTTTTTATTTCTGCAGCACCTCCATAGGATGGCAGCATTGACAAGAAGCATCTGAAAGGGAGCTTTGATTTCAAAATGCCCTGTTTTGGGTGGTGAGAGCCCTGTGAGCCTTCCCACTCTGCTGGTGGCTTTTCTTTATTCAACTCTAGCATGTGTGTCTTATTGATCTGCTTAAGCCACTATTCAGAGTATCGGGTAGAAGTAATCTTTGGCTGCAGGTAGAAAAAAAGTCCTGACAGAGACCTAACTAAGTGTGTGGGGGGGTATATTTTCCAAAGGACAAGAAGTTCAGAAATAGGCATACTAGGGTTGATGTAACTGGTCAAGGATCTCTTGAAGAAGTAAGACTCCTCCTATGATTCTGCTCCACCAATCTTGGCATGCCTGGAGAGATGGCTGCTGCCCCTCCAGACGCTGCTGTGCATTACAGGTAAATAGAAGGGGTCAAAGAAAGAGCAAGGCTTGAAGCACCAAAGCCCTCTTTGGGAACTTCTGACTACATCTCCTTGCCAGAACTGGTTCACACAGCCACCCTAGCTGCAAGAGAGGCTGGGGAATTCAGGACTTTCATTTCCCAGCCTCTCCAATAGAGGGTGCTAAGAGCCAGGGGGATTGGGATGGGTATTATGTGAGTCAACCTCAGCATCTCCTACAGTGAGTGAACACCCTCTAAGCCCCACTGAAAAGGTTCCTGGGAACAACTCGGAGAATCGGGAGATGGGTCTAGACAAAGGACATAATGGTAATTTAAGACTGTAAAGTGAGACCCAAGAGAAAATTTCAATGAGAGAGAAATAGCTTAGCTTGGAAAAGAGTCTGAGGGTCCCTCACTTCCTTCTGCCTTTACCTATGGATAAGTTTAAAAGGCAGCTCAGGCTTCCAGGAAGACTTTGCCAAGTTCCTTCCTTGTCTCCTCTCAAATCTTTCTTTTTTTTAGTAGCTATATTGAGATATAACTCACACACTATAAAATTCACCCTTTTAAAGTCTACAGTTAAGTGATTTTTAATATATTCATGGAGTGGTGCAATCAGCATCACTATCTAATTTCAGAACATTTTCATCACCCCCAAAAGAAACCCAGTACCCATCAGCAGCCACTCCCCATCCCCTCCTCCCACAGCCTCAGGAAAACTACTTTGTTTCCATGGATTTGCCTGTTCTGGCCTTTTCATATAAACAGAATCATACAATAAGTGAACTTTTGTGACTGGCTTCTTTATCTTGGCATTATGTTACCAAGGCTCACCCATGTTGTAGCAAGTATCAGTGCTTCCTTCTGTTTTATAGCATATGGGTATACCACATTTTGTTTATTCATTCATCAGTTGTCGGACTTTTGGGTTGTTTCCACACTTTGACTATTATAACCTCTAAAAACATTCGTGTGCAAGTTTTTGTGCTGACACATATGTACATTTCTCTTGGGTATTTACCTAGGCATGGAACTGTTGGGTCATATGGTAACGCGTTCAACTTTTTGAGGAACTGCCAAACCGTTTTCCAAGGTGGTTGCAGTATTTTACAATTCCACTAGCAATGTATGAGCTGGGTTGGGTTTTCATTAGTTTTAAAAATATTTAAACAGTTGTAATCATTTAAAATATCTTAGTTTGAAGATGACTAGTTTATGACTTGCCCCATGTGATGTGGCTGCACCCTGAGTGTGTCCAGAATGACATATATTGGGTATCTTTTCACATGAGTGCCCAGGGGAGGAGAAACTGAATTAAAATGCTCTTTCTGGGGCCAGCCTTGTGGCTGAGTGGCTCACACACTCTGCTTCAGTGGCCCGGGGTTCGCCAGCTTGGATCCTGGGTGTGGACCTACACACCAGTCATCAAGCCATGCTGTGGCAGGCGTCTCCCACATAGAAGAGCTAGAATGACCTAACACCAGGATATACAACTATGTACTGGGGCTTTGGGGAGGGGTAAAAAAAAAAAAGAGGAAGATTGGCAACAGATGTTAGCTCAGGGCCAATCTTCCTCACCAAAAAGATGCATAGAAGCATAATTATTAAAAAAAAATTTTTTTAATAAAAAAATGCTTTTTCTGTTTATTTCTTTCTCATCATTTTAAGTTTCTATGTTTGTATATTTAAAATGCATACATTATACTCATATATTAATACATGCACATAAATTATTAAAATTATAGAGTTAAAAAATAGAGCACTCATGGTTGAGGGAGTTAAATAAAATTATTATTGTCTTTAATCATGACATCTCCATCAAGCAGGTGCATTAACTGGCAACTAATACTGATGGTCACAAAGGAAGCCTTTAGAGCTTTACTAATTCCTGCATTGAAGTGACAAGGACTCCGTGAGCCTCCTGACCCTTTCAGTGTTTTTTCCTTGCTTACATTAGATGCCTCTTCCTGACCAGACCAATCTAGCAAGTGCTCAGAGAAAGATGTAACATAAATGGATATACTCAAGTGGAGAAAAGGCTTAAGGGACCCTTATTTTCTTCCATTCACACATAACTCCTACTCATTAACTCTCAATCTTCTTACACTGTTGAACACTCAAGGCCTGATATATACAATAGGTTGAATGAATTCATTCCGATGCACCTGACATCAGCTGACTATCCGCAGCTTAGGACAGGAAGGTTACTCCTCAGCCCCTGGACAAGTGGTTCTCTGACTCATGTCCTCATTGTTTCTCTCCTGCCTTCCTCCCCATATTGGCTCAAGCCCCAGCCTGGCATCTTTAGTTTGAGAGAAAGCTGTAGGCACACACGTTGAAAGAAACCCAATATGTAAAAGAGGAGATGAGTTCTGGGGCTCCTGTGGGATGGGAATGGAAACAAGCAGGCCCCGCCACCTTCTGTGGTGGGATCACACAGTAGCTAACATTTCCTGGGGGCTTATTGTGTACAAGATACTGTTCTTTCTAATCCTTACAACCCCTATTTTCAACACTCCTCCCACTGCTGCTTCTGTTCCAAAATGATCTAATGACAATGTTCCAAACATTTTCTGGGCATTCGAACTTTTGCACCTGTTATTCTCTTCAACCAGCATGTTTCCACCCTGACTCCACTTATCAAAGTTTTACTCTGTTTTTAAGAGCCAATTCAAACACTACCTCTCTGAAGATGTCCCCATGCAATTCTCAGAACTTTTCTTCCCCACCTTTGCCCTCCTACAACTTGCTGTCACTCATATGGCACTTACTGTATTGTATTCCAATGCTTTGAGTACTTATGTTATTTCTGTTGCTGGGTTGTGAGCACCTCAGTGCATGGACTCTATCTAACGTATATTTCCTACAGCTCATGTACATAGTAGGCACTTAATATTTGTGAAATAACACAAATGGCACCAATCTTGTGCTAACTGCCACTGTTGCAAAAGCAAGACAAGCAGCCCAGTGCAACCTAGCCAGCCAAATGCCAGTTGCAATCATAATCTTGATAAAGTTACACTTTTCTATATTTCCTCCATCAGGCAAACAGCCCAGATGGTTTCAAAGCACACCAAAGCTCTGAAAGGTGATTCTTGACAATCAGTCATCCTGAAGGTCAACAGACTGATTCTTTACAATCAGTCGTTCCAAAGATGAACATTGAGATGACAGACAGCCATAAAATAAAGTGAGGCTTGAAACTCTGCAGAGTACCTCTCATTTCCTATACCTCCTTATGTCGGCCAGGGAAGGAGGATGACGAGGGAGTCTGAGGCCTGTAAAAATCTAAGATTTTAATGCAAACTTTTAAAATAGCTAGCAATTGGCAGCTACTGCACAAGCCTAAGGCTGGAAATGTAGTTTCCCTGTGAGTTAAAGCAGTCATTCTTAACCCTTTTTCTACCACAATAAATATATGACATCCCCCCTACACATCCACTTATTTAAGAATGCTCAGGGGGCTGGCCCGGTGGTGCAGTGGTTAAGTGCCCATGTTCCACTTCAGCAGCCTGGGGTTCGCCGGTTCAGATCCCGGATGCAGACATGGCACCGCTTGGCAAGCCATGCTGTGGTAGGCGTCCCACATATAAAGTAGAGGAAGATGGGCACGGATGTTAGCTCAGGGCCAGGCTTCCTCAGCAAAAATAGGAGGATTGGCAGCAGATGTTAACTCAGGGCTGATCTTCCCCCCCCCAAAAAAACAAAAACAAAAAAGAATGCTCAAGTAGGAGAATGGAGTTAATATGCTGGAGTAATTTTAGCCCTATTCCCTCCCTTATTTAGTCATTCATAGTAACAAAGCAGCACCATTTTAATGCTTCGATTTAGACTTCATTACTTAGTCCCATCAATTTTATTTCTCAAATCCACCAACCCTCCCACTGCTACCACCCTAGTCCAAGCCACCATCACCTCATGCCTGGACAACGTCCTCACTGGTTTCCCTGCTTCCATCCTGGCTCCCCTCGAGTCAATTTTCCATATTGGAGCTGGAGCGGATCTGGAAACAGCACTGTGTCCCTCACCCTTAAATAACCAATGCCCTGTGTACAACTGCTTCTTAGATAACAGCCATGGGAGGAAGTTCAAAGAAACCCTCATTTTGCAAATGAGGAAATCGAAGCCCAAAAGAATAGTGGAACCTTGTCCCCAAGGTCAGAGAGAACTGAGGTCAGAATTCGGAATTCATGTTTGCACAGATGAGCCTCATTTCAATGAGCACACTGCTTCTCCCAGATATGTAGCTCATTCTTAACATGTTAATGGAAGATGAATGAAATGATTTGGATTGGTTTTGGCCCTGCTTTCAGGGCCACAAAATATTAGATTACCAGGAGACAAGAGGGGTGAGATCCTGGCCTGAGCTGATGCATTAAGGATCACTCACACGTAGATCCTTGTGTCTCAGGATCCACCTTCTCTAGCCAACTAGAGGACAGGGGCGGCATTCCAGATCGAGGACTATGTGATCCACGTGGGGAGCATAGGATTTCACCAGTTGGATGTGCAGGATTTCTGTCTTCCACGGTTTCCCATGCATCTGCTGAAGAAGACTGGCAATGCGATTTTCTGCAGATTCTGCCCACCTTTGCCACTCTGGCTTGGTGGCTGCCGACAGTATTTTTCTCCTAGAATCCCTGCTAGCTCCATTTTTCCATTGTTTGGTGATAATATGCTGAGGATAAGGCCAAACCTCCTTCTCCATTTCACTGCTTCCAGGAGACTGGAGATTCTTCCCTGGGAAAGATTCCACATTTTGGTGGATATGCAAAATGCCCCCAGTATCCTGTCGTAGCACTTGGCAGGCAATGGGCCAGCCTTCTTCAGAGCTAGGAATCAGCCCCAGGTTCACCCTGTCCGCAATATTTGCAAGCTTCAGTTTCCTATTATCCCCAAAGTGTATCTGGCACCGATGTGCTACTCTATTGATCTCAAGGTTATTTCTCAGAGCAACTACAGCATGAGGGTTCCACTCACAGGCATGGACGAAAGCAGCACCAGCATGAACTAGGAACGGCAATGTAAAATAACCAATCCCTGCGTAGAGATCCACCAGCACTTCTCCAGCACAGGGCAACGATGCCACTCGGAGCTTCTCAGTGATGTTTCCGAAGGAGAACATGCACTGGGTCACGTCAAACTTATATAGGATCCCATTATCCACATGCTCGACCCAGCCATGGTCGCCCAGCAGCAGAGTCACTGCTGGAGTTCGAGCGCCATCCGGTGATACCCGCCCTCTTTTGGCCAAACGCTGGACACCGAGTGCCGAAGCAACCGTCTTCCAGAGTTCTGGTTCCAGATTTTTCCATAGCTTGGCTTGGAAACAGTCCTCACTCAGCAACAAGAGGTTACCATGTCGTTGCCAAGATCGGGGCAAATCATCCTCCAACTCCGCTGACCACGTCACTCCCCGGCCCTCTACCCAGCGACTCACCTCAAGACACAGCCTTTGGGCAGGTGAACAACCCTGGGCCTTCTTTGAAGGAACAGGATCCAGGAGCTGCGTTAGCCTACAGGTGCTGCCTGGGGCCACACGATTCCTCAGCTCCCACAGATGCTGCTCCAGGAGGGCCTCTCCCAGCACGGGTAGCGCCACGGTGCCATCTGGCATCTTTTCCACGCGGTGCTGTCTATCCAGGAGTTTCTGCTCCTCGAGATATTTCCTGTATCGCTGGGTAAACCGAGGCTCAGTCACAACTGCGACAACAGCCGCGGGCTTCCCACCTTCTCTGTCCATGTTGCTGGCCCCACATTCTTTACAATTCCCTCCGTGAGTCTTCCTCCGCTCAAGGTCCGCTCACCTCCCTCGGTACAGCCACGGCCGCAGCAGGAAGAGCGGCGCGCACGCCGCTGTGCCGGGGCCGGAAGTGACGTAAAACGGGCAGGCCCGCACTAAACGATATTGACGCGCTTGTTGGCAAATTGCGTCGTCGTTGCCGTGGTGAAGCAGCTGCCGCCATCTTTATTGTGGTGAACCATTGTTTGCTTCAGCCTAAGAGGACGTTAATAATAACGAGGAACTGTGTGGGCTCAAAAACTTCAGATTAGTCGGTATCCTTCAGAGCCCTCATGCGCTCTCTTCAGTGCTGCTCACGAATCCAAAAGGAGAAGTGAACCTGGAATGATGGGCTGAATTTGGAAAAAGGCTTCCTATAGTCTCAAGCCGCTCTCAGATCCGATGCGCGGCCACCGTATTTGCTGAGAGTGAAGAATCAGATCCAGCTTCCCCATTCCTTTTCCTTGCAGAGATAGTCCTCACCATCTCACTGTCCTGCAGTATAAGAAACAAGTGTTTGGAAGTCAGACGGATCTGAGTTTGGGTAAATCAAATCACCTCTCAGAACCTTCACCTATAAAATGGAAACTGTGTTGACTTCCTCAGATGACTGCCATAGTGATTAGAGATATTATAAATAAAATGCTTTGAACAGTGACTAGTAAAGAGTAGATACTCAAAAGAGATATAATGTAACAAGTGGAATGGTTATATGGCAGATATTAAATACTTGTTGGAATGCTTTGATAGAATCTAATAAGGACAAAGGGGAATTCCCCTACAGATAAATTCAAATAATTGAAAATAAGAGTTGTAAAGAACCCCTAGCCTTTCCACTTACTTGCCACCATTGTACAGGTTAGGGTATTGAGGCCCAGAGAGGTTAAC
Organism: Equus asinus; assembly: GCF_041296235.1. Taxonomy (NCBI): domain Eukaryota; kingdom Metazoa; phylum Chordata; class Mammalia; order Perissodactyla; family Equidae; genus Equus; species Equus asinus. The sequence goes on along the minus strand of NC_091801.1, from coordinate 69,121,867 downwards.
ATTAATTGAAGTGCCCAGTTCAGGTCTATATGTATGGGAGGCACAAGGCTATGACTAAACCACCTTTTTGTTTCTCAACAGCTATTCAGTATCAATCAGAGTTGTTGTTGTTGTTGTTGTTTTCAGTCTGGTCTCTATGGTTAAGACTCGGATTCCGTGGAGAAAACGTCAAGCAGGACAGTGTAGAAGACCCTCTTAGTGCTTCATATACCCTTGGGGCTCACCATTCCTGTATATGCCAACCCAATGGCTTCTAACTGCAAGCACTTAGGAGTCTTTGCCTGATGGCTTTCTCTCCTCACCAGAATTGGCTTAGCCCATGTCCAGGACAGGCCAGAAATCCTGGGGAATTAATACCCCATCCCCCCATCTCCTGGGAGCATCCCTCAACCAGTGACTGATGGAAGTTGGTGAATAAATTTCCGGCTTCTACACACCTTAGTCAGAATACTGTGGAGGCATGTTCTAGTCTGTCTCCCAGGGTTCTCTCAGGACTTCAGTTTTTCAGGAATCCTCTCTATGTCCTGCACTTTCAATTTCTTTCTGTCCCTGGCGGTCTAGTGGTTAGAATTTGGTGCTCTCAATTTCTCTCTCTCTCCTGGATTATCCCTATCAGTATATAAATATACTGCCATTTGCCATCTTTAACAACATCTCTCTTGACTCTTCATATCTACTGATATTTAAGTTCATATTTCTCACCACTCCATATCTCCCACTCCCAACTCTAATACCATTTGTATCTTTGATATCTCAATTTGGTGTCTAATAGGCAACTCATATTTAATATGTCTAAAACAGATTTCTTTTTGTCACCGCCCCCCGCCTCCCATATATATAATAGTGCCATACTTTCCAGCATCCATCCATTTAGTCAGGCACACCATTTAGAAAGTATCTTCAATCACCTCTCCCCCTCCTTTTCCTCAACTTCCTATAACTATTTGATGGTCAGCTGCCATGTGTTTATATACTCCATATACACATAGATTACTGCAGCTGCCTCCTCAGTGGTCTTTCCAATAGGACTCATACCTTCTTTTTTATTGTCCACATACCAACCAGGATGAGAGTTTTCAAAACATAGTTTCTGATCCTTTCCCTTCCTACTGACAAACTGTTCCTGCCTACCCATTGCCCTGGCCCTTGCTCCTTGCCGGCCCACCAGTCTATGCACGATCTGGCTCCTAAATCAGCCTGAGATGGAACTTTTCCCCAGGCTAACCACACTCTAGGGACATCAGTCTCCTTTCACTTCCTAAAATAGATCAAGCCTTTTCTTATGCTTTTACCTTTGTATTTGCTGTTCCCTTTATCTGAAATGCCCCTCCCCTAGAAGATACAGTGGCTGGGGATTTGTCTGAAGGTCATCTTCTTGTGGGGCCTTCATTCAACACTCTCTCTACAAGTGTCACTCTCTTCCCTCCACTGTTACGTCTATTTAACACTGTTAATTTCTTCTTTAACCCTAGTTTGTTATTTACTTGTTTAGTCTTAAATGCCTGTCTCCGCCAGTAGCAGATAATCTTCTCACAGATGGGGAAAGTTCTTTTTCTGTTTACTGCTATATCCCCAGCATCTTGTATAGTTCCTGGTCATAAGTCATTGCTTGGCAAATACCATAGTTATTAAGAGAATGACTGCTTTGAGCACAAAGAGACTTGAACCCATTGAAGCAATAATCTATCCATGAAGGTAGAAATAATCAGAAATTCAGACAAAGATTGACAAACTAAAATAGTCCTTTCTGTTTTACTTAAGCCTGTAGATGAATGGTTAAATGAATTATGGTACATCTTTTAGATGGAAATATACAATTATTATGATGATCATAAGAAATTTTAATGACATGGGAGGTTACTCCTTATGCAGTGTTAAATTGCAAAATATACAATTATGCCTTAGGTAGTGCCATGTTATTCATGTATTTAAACAAGTTTATTAGGGCAAGCTCTAAAATGTGAACAGTGATTCACAATGATTCCTGGATGTGATGCAATTATAGGTAATTCCATTTTCTTTTGTACATTTTTCTCTAGTTACAAATTATATATGATGAACAAATGTATTTTTAAATCTTAGAAACATATTTAGAAAATCTGTAACACACTAAGGAAATTGTTTTCTGTGTCCCACACAAATGGCAGCTCCCTTTAGTTTTATTTGTAGTGGGCGATGGGAGAAGTCATATCTTACAAAGTGTTTCTTCTCCAGGTTTCCTTCTGTTCCAAAGTCAGTCTGATATCTTGCAACAATAATTAAAATAAGGTAGTACAGACTTTGACCCAGACACACCTTACTTTTAATATGAGATAAACAAAATATTGGGGGGTTTGATTTGAAAGCTAACTTAATGTTTGAGAGTTGGAAATGGTCCTTTTAATAACTGCAGATTTACAAATGAGCCACACTTGTAGACGGCCACCTTGGTCCACCATCACTTAGGCACATGACCTCACTTTCCCTACCATTTCTGTCACTTGAACTCATTAAAACCACAACAAAGCAAAAGAAACCAGCAATGACAATAATAAACAAGCTTGTAGACAATCCATGAGCTCAAATGCAGAAGAGGATAATTACTTAGTAAGGAGAAGTAGGTTAGGGAAATTAAGTGGAGAGGAGAGGAGAGGGGAGGGTGGGCAAACTTTTTCATGAAGCTGCCTCTCCTAATGTGGCTGGAACGATTACATTCCGTATGAATTTCAATCACAGAGACTCCAGCTGAAGACGAGTTTGTTTTACCACCTCTTCTCGATGAGATGCCAAACACATTCAAGATGTAGGGACCATCCACCAGCCCCTCACAAGAGAGGCTGCATTTGAGTCTTTAAGGGCTTTTCTCCCCTGTACGCTGTCACCTTTCATGTAGGAAGGAGGTTCTGAATGGTGTTGGGCTGGCTGGCTCAATTCACAAGAGCTTTCCTCCATGGCTTGAGAGATCCTGGAGCCTGGAAATAAAGAGGAATAATTGCTTTTCCCTTCTCCTTTTTCTCTTCCTACCTTTCTTCACTCTGCTTGCTGCCCCTGGGATGCCTGTCCCTTCCAGTGGGTGCCTCTTCACTTGTTCATTCATTTTAGTATCACTTCTGCATTGTTTGAACACCAACTATTTGACAAACTCCCCAGTGCTAAGCTCATTAAAGCATAGACAATCAAATAAGATGTAGTTCCTGCCTTCACAGAACTCAATTCTGAGTTGTAGATACACTCACGGATAACTAATGCCATGAGTTAAGTGCTATTGGAGTTACAATTTCAAGTGCTTTGTGAGAGTGGAGAAGAGATCGAGCTGTCCTTCTCTTGCATTTTGAAGAACACCTTCTGTTGCTTTTCCTCCCACCTCACTGACTGCTGCTTCTTATGGGTACACCTGTCTACCATCTACCCCCATTTGATGTTTCCCAGGCACCTCAAACTTCACACTTCCAAAATGTACTTAATGTGTGTTTTCTCTATCCCTCGTTAGCTCATGAAAGTCTCCTAGTGTATCAGTTTCAAGGGACAGGAGCTGGATTTCCCCCCTCATTATTGTATCCTTATTGTATTTATGAGGACCCACACACATAGTAGGGCCTCATAAAATATCTTTAGAATGCACAAATGAATGAATGAATGAATGAATGATGGATGGATGGAAAGGAGAAAGATCTGAAGAAAAAAAAAGTTCATGGCCGGAAAGAGTGTTTTACTTCCAAAATATTGCCACTAGATGGCAGCAATAACCAGCACCAAAGAGGTTGAAGACAGGAAAGTTCGGGTTTCTGATGGTTGGATGGCCAGGGCTCCCCAGGGGTCCTACTCTTCCCACAGGCCGCCCTTCATTCATCTCTGTTAGACATCCTTACTGACATGGCTAATCCAGATGTGTGAGTGTGTTTGGCAGCAGGTAACAAAACCCCCAACAAACAGCAGCTCAAAATAAGTGGGGAGGTGTACATTTTTTAATATAAAAAGAAGTCCAGGGCTGGTGTAACTGTTCAGGGACATCGTCAGTAAACCAGGCTCCTTCCCAGCCTTAGGTGACTCTTTCATCCTTGTGGTTTCAAGATGGCCATTACACTTCTAGGCTCTGTGAAAAAACGAAGCAGGAATAGAGCAGAACAAAAGGAATAAGAAGTGCCCGCCCCATAGACTTCTGCCTCCCACTCTGGGACAGAAAGGGGTCCCATGGCCACCCCTGCCTGCTGGGGAGGCTTGGAGGCAGGTTGGTTTTACATTTTGGTCCCCATAATGGGGGACGTATAAGTGAGAGTAAGCAAACATCAGCCATTGAGGGCATTCCTCTAGGCAGTGGGCAAAAAAGCTGCTGGAAACCATACAGAGGCTCTGGAGAGGAGTTCAGATGAGAGACAGAAAGGAGACGTAAGAGCAAAGAAGAGCATCTGCGAAAAAGTTTCCACAATATAGTTTAGCTCAGAAAAGCCTGAGCTGACTCTGGTTGCCTTCACCCTGCAGACTCTTACCTGTTTCTGAAAACTCCAGTTCAGACTGAGGGTCACCTTCCTCAGGAAGTCCTTCCAGGCTTCTCTTTCCTTTTCCTCCCATCTGTTTTGTTTTTATTTTTTGGACAGTGTAGAAAAAAAAAAAGATTTAAATTTTTTTTTTTTTTTTTGAGGAAGATCAGCCCTGAGCTAATTTGCTGCCAGTCCTCTTCTTTTTGCTGAGGGAGACTGGCCCTGTGCTAACGTCCATGCCCATCTTCCTCTACTTTATATGTGGGACGCCTGCCACAGCATGGCATGTCAAGCAGTGTCATGTCCACATCTGGGATCCAAACCGGCGAACCTCAGGCTGCTAAAGCAGAACGTGTGCACTTAACCACTGCACCACCGGGCCAGCCCCTAAATAATTTTTGATAGTAGCACTGAGGAACATTTACCAAGTGCTTACCATGTGCCAGGCACTGACTTCAATGTTTTACCATAGTAATTAACTTTTCCAGTAACTCTGTGAAGTGTGCAGTATTATTCTTCGTGTTCTAAAGAAAAGGATATTAAGGTTGTCACCCCGCTAGGAAGTGGGGGAGCAGGAATCACATCCAGGCCAACTAAATCCTGAGTCTGCTTTTTTAACCACTGCCCCATGCTGCTTTCAAGCACTGTGTGACAACACTGGGTTTCAGAGATCTCCAAAACGATGCAATGCACCCCATGAGTACGCAAGAGGGTCCCAGTGGGTGAGGAGGGAAAATATGAAACTTTTCCTTTCTTGATTCATTTTTTGTATCTCATATCTCTCATTTCTATATCTGTATATATGCAATGAAGTGCATAATATATTAGTACTATAACTCTTTTCCAAAATTAATAAATAAAATATATAGACACACAATTTAGAGCTCTCTGGATTACAGTTGTTGGCATAAAAACCTGGAGCCAGTGAAGAGAATGGCCCAGTTGGAATGTATTGCCAGGTGTCTCCACCAGGGGAAGCATTCGTGGGCAAATAGAATGGGTGGGTGACATTCCCAAAGGAAGTGCTTAAGGGCGTCACTTCCTTTGTGTGGCTGCAGTGAGAGCTCTGGGAACCTGCCTTCTGCCCACTGCATGCTTCTGCCCAGCTGGCCAGTCCATGCACCTGTAGGTTTTAGGAAATCATGAAAGAAGATGACCTATCACGGCCCCGAGAAAATGGGGGGTATCCCTACCCCTCTTCTCCACCTAAACCCTTTAAACTCAGCTCAGGCAGCACCCCCTCCCACCTTCCCCAGCCATTTTCCTTCCCTCCCACACCCTCAGATCTGGAGGAACTCATGCCTCTGTTAGTGCACCATTAAAATCTCTGTCCATCTCTCACACGTGGCACATGCCACAGAGCACAGAGATCCACCTCGCCAGACAGTGACCCCTTCAGGAGCAGGGGCCCACATTTGCTTCTCTCTGCTCTGACCCTCAGCACAGCGCCTGGGCAAGGAGCTGCACAGGATGACTGTTGGTTGAGAAATGACTTTTCAGAGTCAAGTCATTCTGCTTTCGGGAGACCAGATGTGTAACAATCTCACCAGATGAATTAAGGTGTGGGGCCCCTGTTTACACTAGACTCAACCTTGGAACAGCATCAGCTAGTGAGCTTCTCTCCTGTTCTCAGAAACAGATTTGCTGTGACATTAATGAAGCTTAAGTTTCAGGTCCCCTCACTTGCACAGGCTCTTTCCAACCCTGTGAGGGGCCCTACACAAGGGTTTCAGAAGATCATGTGTTTTTGTAAAATTTGCAAAAGTACGATGTCTTAACCACAAATGGTTAAGATACTGTGTCACTCCATGCCACCTTTCCCTCTGGCACACTGCCCTTCACATACGTTGACTCTGGAGTGTCTGCGGGCATTTTGGGGACCCAGTAGGTTAAGCTGAGAGAAGAATACATTTAGTTTTGGGTTAGTGGGAAACATTTACATGACTGCGCTCAGTTCTGTATGTAGGTAAGTTCTTGCTAGCTCTTCAGGCTTAGGAATAGTTTCCAGGAACACTTCTATGACAAGCTGCTGACTCACCTGGCATCTTGATGCAAAAGTGCAGGTCCAGATGTCCCGTGGGGACGCGAACACCTTCTCTGGTGCTGGGCACTGGGAGGATGCAGGTCACGGACCAGGTTTCAAAAGTAAGAGATCAATAACTAGAGTACAGAAAATTATTTTAATATTCAGACATGTACAATCTTATTTTCTTTTATTTATTTTTTTTGAGGAAGATTAGCCCTGAGCTAACTGCTACCAATCCTCCTCTTTTTGCTGAGGAAGACTGGCCCTGAGCTAACATCCGTGCCCATCTTCTTCTACTTTATACATGGGACGCCTACCACAGCATGGCTTGACAAGCAGTGCCATGTCCACGCCCAGGATCCGAACCAGGGAACCCCGGGCCGCCAAAGCGGAACATGTGAACTTAACTACTGTGCCACCGGGCTGGCCCCCAGACATGTACAATTTTAAGTGGAAGATTCAGTTCTCAACAATGGTTAAGATGGAAGTTCTCTCCTGTCAGGAATATACTCAATAGTGCAACACACATAATCATAAATGCACCATACATTTTTTAAAAACTTAAAGAGTAGGATATCTAGTGAAGAATCACATTCAACACAAGTTAAACTCACTAAGACATACTCTTCCACTTTAGAAACCCACAGCACTCATTAAACAGCTTAAATGGAATACCAAAGCACTAGAATCTTGCCGCAGGCCCATGTTCCAGCCTCCAGGTCTTAATCATTATACCACTCATCATCCGACCTCAGGAGTATTCAAGTTTTCTGGATTAGATCCCATTTTGGTAGAATAGAGCAAAAACATAGACAAATATCCACAAGAAGAAACTTGCTCTAGGATAAGAACCAACTCATGAGCAGGAAAAGAACAAAAGGCCAGCCTGGCCGAGATGCCAGCAGCGCAGCCAGGCACGCGCGGACAGCAGGCAAAGACGCAGACACCTGATGTTTATGTCTCACCTTAGCCCTCCTTTGAGTTTCCAAAAGCATGCCCTGTCACTCGACCCATGCATCTTAAATAAGACAAATAGGTCATCCCCCTCACAATGTGATTAGATCTTTTGTCAAGAAATTTTAAAACGAAGTGCTTGCTAGCTGAGAATTTTCCAAAACGTTACATTTTTTGTGTAAACCAAAATAAGAAAAGGAAAACCCAGCATTATACTTTCCTATGATTACAGTAGTGCAGCTCCAGCCAGAAAATCAAATACGACAGGGCCAAAACACATTGTCACGTAAAAGCTTTTTGTTTTATTTTATTTTATTTTTTGAGGAAGATTAGCCCTGAGCTAACTACTGCCAGTCCTCCTCTTTTCGCTGAGGAAGACTGGCCCTGAGCTAACATCCATGCCCATCTTCCTCTACTTTATACGTCGGACGTCTACCACAGCATGGCTTTTGCCAAGCGGTGCCCCGTCTGCACCCAGGATCCGAACTGGCGAACCCCGGGCCACCAAGACGTGAAACGTGCAATCTTAACCGCTGGGCCACTGGGCCAGCCCCCACACGAAAGCATTTTAAAAGATATGAGTGCAACTGAATGTTTCTTCTGTATAAAATCAAGGGAGACAGAAATTTGCCATTTGCTGTTGCTTTAATGTCCCAAAGACAGAAAAATTGAAAATCTAGTTTTTTCACCGTTGTATACATTAATAAAATATATATTTTTAAATAAAAAATTTAGATGGCAATGTACAAATTTGAATTTATCAGAATTCTTGTGTTTGCAGGCCACAAAGCAGTAGCATTAATAAAAACAGAAAGTATGCCTGTGATGAAGTTTCATGTTTTATGCATTCCAACCATTAATAATAAAAAGCAACCTTCAATCAACTATGTTTGAGAAAAGACTGAATCATATTTCTATTCTCTCTGTGGAAATTGGTACTACAAATTTGTTGTCATACATAGAAGGGATCAAAGAATATGCAGCTAAAAATGATGAAACGGTATCATATATAGATGTATTCGGCACAATTCATAATAGTGTTATTTTTCCAAATTTTATAATGTTTTTGATATTCGTCAGTTTTTTTAAAGTTAGCAATATGTTGGAATTTCTTATTCTAAATAAATATTTTTTGTTCCTAATTTTCTATTCTTTTTCTTAAAGAGGGCCACAAATTTTTAAGTTCCAGGCCCCACAGGCCCTGGCTCTGGGCTGGCTGTTCTGGGGAGGCCGTGCAGCACGGTGCGGGGCCTGAGCACACACTGCCCTCCTTGAGCTCCTCAGCTCTCCGGCCCACCAGCAGTGTGCTGAGGTGTGCACAGGGCACAGGCCACCGGCAGAGTTTACTCGGTCTCTTGGCCATGAGTGGCCCTGGACACTTATCCACCACATTTAGAACAAGCAGTAGCTGCTTTATTTTCTGCAATTCAACTTAATGTCTAGCCCAAGCTTCTCTTTCTCTCACCTGCTGGAAACAGCAAACCCATCCTTGGGGTTCTCCCCACTGAGGACTGGGCCATGGTCTTGGAGACCCTCTTGACACCTGGAATTTTGCTGTGATTTCAAGATTCTGATGATGCCCAAGAGTGGGGAAATGGGGCCCCTGGTCAGCTGCCATTACAATTGTCTGCTTCTGCGTGGCCTCTTGGGCCTCTCCACCACACTTGGGTAGGTCAGGGGATTTTTTGGGGAGCTTCACTGTACTCCCATCTGCCCAGACAAACCTGGGGGCCATGCCGGGATGTGGGGCCCGCTTCCCTCTTCACTCAGGACCTACAGAACCTTTCTCCTCTCTGTTTTCCCCCACCCCAAATTTTTACAGAATTTCCCTTTCTTAATTTTGCCCCCAGACTTCTTGCCAAGACTTTCAGTTTGTGTCTGGAATTCTTCCCTGTTCCTGGGGATTAGGCTTTTGGGAAAAAGTTTCAGGAAGATGGACTGGCTATTTCTGCTCTCTCCTGTTACATCTCTCCCGAGGCGACAAGCAATGAGCCTCGTAAATGATGGGGACAAAGAGATAAAGTTAAAGGGGAAAAGCAAAACCATGTAAATAAACACTTCAAAATATAGTCTAACACAGACATTTATTCTGGAGGTTTTCGTCAGGCCCTGTTCTATGGAAACCTTACACGCTATTTCACTTCATCTGCATGACAGCTCTGTGAGTGGGGTTTTATCCCTGCTCTGTTGATGATGAAACTGAGGCCTAGAGAGACTCAGGAACTTGTACAAGATGACACAACTCGTGTGTGGGTCTGAACCCAGCCCCAGCAATCCTCCTGTGGCTGTGGCCGTGTAGCCTGTCACAGGGGCAGGGTTGTGGGCCTATTGCTGTGGAATCTAGGGCCAATCTGATGTCAAGGAAAGATGGAGCTGGGCCTGCGGATGGATGGCTCTGCCAGTTAGTAAACGTGCTATCCTGGACACATCACTTAAATTATCTGGGCCTCAACTTCTGCATCACCAAATGAACAATGTAGAGCTAGATATTCTGGGCCCAAGTTTCCTACAAGAAAATTAATACGGCAGAGCTGGATGGCTTCAAATGCTCTTTCTAGTCCAGATCTTCTGTGGCTCCCAGCCATCTTTGAAATTCCAGTCACCAAAGCAGTTTCTCTCAAGGTGATCTCATATGCACCCCTGACACACCCACACACACCCCATCAAAATTATCTGTGGGATTATGTTTAAAAAGCAAATTCATACAATCAACACTGATTGAGCGCCAACGCTATACCAGGTGCTAGGTGCGATGATGGGGATACAGAAGTAAACAGACACGGATTTAAAAATGTCTGTAAGGAGGTTCTTGTGGGAAGGGCTCCATTCCTGGCTTCATCACTTTCCATTGTGTTACCTGGGTCAAGTAACTTAAGCTTTCTGTGCTTCAGTTTCATCTTTACACGGGTGACAATAAATGCACCTCTTACAGAGTTGTTGGAGAGTTCCAGCTCATGTATATGAAGTCCTCAACACAGTGCCTGGCACATAGGGAATGATTAAAAATTTCCGGCTATTATTGCTTCAGCAGCAGCATCATCATCATCTCACCCCAGAACAATGCCTGGTCATGGAAGACACTCAGAGATGTGTTTTCAATAAACACATAATTAAATAAATTATTCTGCATGGGTTAAAAAAAAAAAAATCAAATCCTCGCTACTACCTTGTTGGTGTTTGTTACTTTCTTACTCTGCTTTCTGACGTGGAAATTGGGTATAATAGAACCCACTTCACAGAGTTGTTGGGAGAATTGCAGGAGAGGACGAGGCCAAGTTGGCCACAGGTGTTTAATATCAACAAAGTGAGGAGAGCATATCCGTAGAGAGGCATTCTCATATGTGGACGCCTACCACAGCATGGCTTGACAAGGGGTGCCATGTCCACACCTGGGATCTGAATCGGCCCACCCAGGCCGCTGAAGCAGAACATGCGAATTTAACCGCTGCACCCCGAGGCCGGCCCCAAAAATCAGTTTTAATTCACCCAAGGATATTGTAGTTGTTTTGAAATATTGTTTTTTGGGTTTTTTTAAAGATTGGTACCTGAGCTAACATCTGTTGCCAATCTGTTTTTTTTATCTTCTCCTTCCCCAAAGCCCCTCACTACATCGTTGTACATTGTAGTCAAAGGTCCTTCTGGCTGTGCTATGTGGATACCGCATTGCCTCGTTTTTTTGTTTTGTTTTTAATACCTATTTCTTATTTTATTTATTTATTTATTTATTTATTTATTTATTTATTTGAGGAAGATTAGCCCTGAACTAACATCCACTGCCAATCCTCCTCTTTTTGCTGAGGAAGCCTGGCCCTGAGCTAACATCCATGCCCATCTTCCTCTACTTTCTATGTGGGACGCCTACCACAGCATGGCCTTCTGAGCGATGCCATGTCTGCACCCGGGACCCAACCGGCAAACCCCAGGCTGCTGAAGCGGAATGTGCGCGCTTACCGCTGTACCACCAGGCCGGCCTCTGCCTTGTTTGATTAAAGGAAATAGTTATGCAAATAGTCAGATGCATGGAAATTCTTCTGTAACCTTAAAAATAGTTTTTAGGCCTTTAAGAAAAGTAAAGTAGACAGTGTTAGTTGTCCAGATCAGAAGTGAAGGATAATACTACCAACAGGAATAAATAAATTTATAATGCTTGTTATAGGAAAGGCTCTGTTCTAGATACTCTGCGTCTACTGACCCATGTGATCCTCACAACAACCCTGTAAAGGAAACTGGTAATGGTAAACTGTACCATTATCCCCATTGCCATAGGTGAGGGAATGAAGGCTCAGGAGAGGGAAAGGACTCCCCCAAGACCACACAGCTGGGAGGATGGGCATGGATGTTAGTTCAGGACCAGTCTTCCTCAGCAAAAAAGAGAGGAGGATTGGCAGTAGATGTTAGCTCAGGGCTAATCTTCCTCACAAAAAAAAAGAAAAGAAAAAACTTGATAAATCAGACTTCATGAAATTAAAAAATTTCTGCTTATCAAAAAATAATGAATAAACAATCACAGATGTGGAGAAAATCTTCACAATGCTATATAAAGCTCTCCAGAAAATCAATAATAAAAAGACAAAACACTCTATCACCAAAAAAATTAGGAGAAGACCTAAATAAACATATCACACACACACAAAAGAAATAAACGGGCAATAAACACATATAAAAGTGCTCAATATAATTTTCATCATGTAGATGTAAACTGAAATCACAATGAGACACCAATACACACATACTACAATAGCTAAAATGAAAAATACTGACAACACCAAATGTTGGCAAGGATAGAGCATGGAAACCCTCATACGCTGCTGGCACAAATGTACAATGGTACAACCAACTGGAAAACTGTTCAGCAGTTTCTTATAAACAGACACCCAGCCTATGCCCCACAAAGCCCCTTTTTATGTGTTTACTCAAGAGAAATGAAAACATATGCCCACAGAAAACCTAGCATAAGAATGTTCATAGCTGCTTTATTTATAATTTCCAAAATCTTGAAACAATCCAAATGCCCACCAATAGGAGAATGGAATACTGCCCTACGATAAAAAGAATGAACTCCTGACACACACACAACAACACAGACAAATACTGAAAAATGTTATGCTGAGTGAAAAAGCTAGACAAGAAAATAATATATATTCATTATTTCACTTATAGAACTCTAGAACAGGCAAACCTAATTTATGGTCCTAGAAATCAGAACACCAATTGCCTGGGGTGGGGCAGAGATTGACTAGGAGGGGGCATGAGGGTACTTCCTGGGGTGGTAGAAATGCTTTGTAGTTTATAGGGGCACGGGGTAACTTGGGTGGTATGCCTTCATGAAATCTTATAGAATTTATACTGCATTTCACTGTATGTAAATCATACTCGAAAAACACCCTGAACCCTGACAACTCTGCATTTAAAACAAACATATATCAATGGCCCAATAATCCTTTGCCTTTTCTGTCAATAGAGGTGTGTTCTAGAAGTCTACGATTCAGTCACGATGACCAGTATCAAAGAAAAGCTTATAGCCATCCTAAACATCATCTAGGAATGGTTAAAAATGGCTAAAGTGACAGGTTTGCCATCAACTGAATCTTGGACATGGGAAGCATGTTGTCTGCAGCTTTGAAAGCTATACCATGAAGCTAGCATCTCAGGCAAAAAGGCATCTTGTAGGGCTTGGTGAAAAATAAGGAGTCACAGTTAAAAGATAATGATTGATAAGACGATTTAAACGGTCGTTTCTCCACTCACGTACCTAACACGTGAAATCGATCTCTGCACCCAAGGACACCAGGTCTACCAGGGCGTGAGGTGCTGTGGCTGCGATACGTCTTTGATATTCCTGAATGTTTGGCTGATTCTCATCAACCATTAGGCACAGGTGGCTGCTGTCAAAAGTCCAGGCCACACTGCTGCATGCCCTGGTTATCTTTAGTGTTTACTTTAAATCCCTTAGGCGGCAAATTTTTCATTCTGATGCTGGGTACTTGCCAAACCACCAGACATTTACTGACTGTAGAATGGAACAAATTCTTTCTTCATTGTGTAAACGCAGGATTAGCTTTCTTCCGCTGGCTGGTGCCTCTTCCATAACACTCCACTATTCAGGAAGCATACCTTGGATTTTCAATGCCCAAACTCCTCATTCCTCGATATAATACCCCACCTTACCTATGCAGTCTGATTTCTTACTACTCTTAAAATCTCAAGTCCAGGAGTCAAGAGAGCTGAGTATAGCCCTTAGCTTCCTATGTAGATCGGCAAATCAGCTCCCTTTCACACGAGGACTCCAGCTCCCCTTCCTGCTTTAGCTCTCTGAGTTTTCACCAGACGAATGTCACTATCGTCCCCAATATTTGTCTAAACATTCACTCAACTGCATCTTTGCTTCATAAAAATATTGCTCATCTTTTCTAGTGCGGCCAAAGTTTTCTCTCCTCTCTGGCTTTTCTCCCAACTATTCTATCCGCCTTCTGAGTGCTGACGGCAATGAGCAGTACCACACATTGATTACTAATTCCATGTTTATCCTCATGGTGTCTGCCATCAACATGATACACCAACAAAATGTTTGAGCCCCTGCTATGTACGCTGAGGTAATTACTGTGAGCTATGGCCAGATCCATAAAACAGCACTTACCTCAAGTCAACTTAGAGTTTCATGTGTTTATCGCAACCTCTACACCCCCATGCCCAACAAGGTCTGAGCTCCTTGTGGGAGTGACTTTGCCTTTTCTAAGCATTTCTTTGTGTCCCTTAGACAAAAATTGTAGCCCTACCATTTTTTCAGGTTTCTCTCATTCCTTCAGTTCCACTTGATCCCCCCTCTCTCTTTCTACTCTCTCTCACATTATTACCCTGTGGGAGTTCCTCTTACCTTACTCCTCATTCCCTCTAGTGTTCCCCTCGCCAGCCAGCTGTCCTGCTCACTGCTCCCATGCACTTTTTTTTTAAAGTAATTTCATTGGGATTATAATGGTTTCTAACATTGTGTAACTTCGGGTATACATTATTGTTTATCAATTCCTGAATACACTTCATCATGCTTTGCCCCCTGTAGACTAATTTTTATCCATCACCATACATATGTGCCCCTTTGTCCCTTTCGCCCACCCTCCCAATCCCCTCTGGTAACCACTAATCTGTTCTCTTTATCTATGTATCTGTTATCTTCCACATATTAGTGAAATAATGTGGTATTTGTCTTTCTCTATCTGGCTTATTTCACTTAACCTCATACCATTAAGGTCTATCCATGTTGTTGCCAATGGGACAATTTTGTCTTTTTTATGGCTGAGTAGTATTCCCATATATATATATATATATATATATATATATATAGCACATCTTCTTTATCCATTCATCTATAGAAGGGCCCTTGGGTTTCTTCCACGTCTTGGCTATTGTGAATAATGCTGCAATGAACATAGGGGTGCATAAATCTCTTTGGATCATTGATTTCAAGTTCTTCAGATAAATACTCAGTAGTGGGATAGCTGGATGGTATGGTATTTCTATTTTTAATTTTTTGAGAAATCTCCATACTGTTTTCCACAGTGGCTGCACCAGTTTGCAATCCCACCAACAGTGTATGAGCGTTCCCTTTTCTCCACATCCTCTCTAACATTTGTGTTTTTTGTCTCAGTAATTATAGCTATTCTGGTTGGTGTAAGCTGATATCTCGTTGTAGTTTTGATTTGCATTTCCCTAACAATTAATGATGTTGACTGCTCCCATGCACTCTGACTCCTGCTCAGCTGGGCAGCTGGGTGGTGGATTTTTTGGGGCCACTACCTGTTGCCTCTGGCCTTTGACTGGGGGAGGGCCCTGAGATAATAATGCTACACAATCCCCCTCACCAGGTAGTTATGGGGGGAGGGGCAAATGAGACTGTGCCTCTTGAGCTCTTAACTTGTTTGAGTCAGAGCCCTTTGAGAATGACCCTCTCTAGAAAAATGTATGTATAATCTAGACTTTACCTATAATTTCAGAGTTGTCACTCCTGAACTCCAAAACTCCTTCCACAGGTCCACTAGACATCCCATAGACCCCAGGTTACACATGCCTGATGTAAGTGAAAACATGTTACAAATTATAAATACTAACTCTAGCAGAAGCTGTTATTAATATTATTTCCTGGGAGCCATATAAGCGCAAACTAAAGTCTCTTAGTCCTCTTTCCTGCCACCAACGTGCCACTCATAAGAACTCCTTATGCCTTCTGTCTCTCTCTTCTTATCCCCCAATTCAGTCTCAGTGTCCTGCTTGGGGTTTTAGACAGTGGCTGTGAATCAAAGCTTCACTTCGGAGGGAAACTTGGCCAAGGGATAAACCTTAAAAGTCTTGTCATATATTAAAATACATGGAATGAGGTTCAAACAAAAGTACAGCCTGGTTGCTTTATTTATTATGGGCTTAATTAGAATTTATGAGCTAGGATGGGAACTTTATATATCATACATTCAATATGACATTTATTGTTAAGTATATATTGTAATATGTTATGATTATTAACGTATTTCTATTATTGTTTCTGTTTGCTTAGTTATTTCTAAAGAAACACCCACACATATTTCTATAGAAAACTATATTAAGAACAGAGAAACCTTTGTAAAATAACCTGTTTGTAATTTGGGATTTTCTTATCCTGCTTTTAAATCTTTGAAGACATGTCACTGATCTTATCATGTTCCAGATAACTTCTGACCCACAAATGGAACTGAAAAATACATGGCCCCTGCCTTCAAGGAATTTATAGAAAAGTAAGAATTTGATACGTGCTCACTGATTTATAATGCACTGACCTTTGAGGGCTGGATAACCTGGTTACTTAACGTCATCCATTTCTGATATCAAATAGATAGCCAAAGGGTAATGATTTCCACGGTGCCTAATTAACAGTGAGGTACTACTTCAGACACTGGCAGAATACAGGGTTCATTAAGTACAGTTTAACCATTAAGACAATAATATTTACTGTACATGCTTTCTGGAAAAATTCTTTATCACTTTATTTTTGTCTTAATCACCATCTGAATTATAAATTATATTTGAACTTAAGTACCGAAGGTTACTCAAAAGGAAAGGAGCAATGTTATAAGTAGAAACAATAAATTATTTACCCAAAGCTATTCAGAAAATACTAGTCAGCGCTGGAACCACACTTCCAAACACACTGTCAGTAGTTAAAAGTTTCAAGGCCAAAGTCAGATTAAGCAACTGGTCTAAGATATTTTTAGCAATAGCTATAATTAAGATTTAACAACACTGGTCAAGTCTGGAAAATGTCATCATGTCATACACTGATTATTGTCTTGACCTTCATTCATAAATCCATAATCATAAGGGTTTGGGAGACAGGCAGTGGAAAGAACATTTGGTTGGATTCTCACCATGAGCCTGGTGCTCCACCGTCTTCACATAAATTGTCTCATTTAATTCTCATAACGACCCTGAGATGTGTATTTTTTTTTTATTCCCTTTTTATAGATGAAGAAACAGAGAGGAAATAATTTGCTCTAGGTCACAGCTAGTAGGTGCAAGAGCTGAAATTCTTTAATGCATAAGATAAAATTATAAAGTAAACCAGTTATAATGAATGATAATAAAATGCTGCATTAGTTTCCTATTGCTGCTGTAACAAATTACCACCAACTTAATGGCTTAAAACAACACAAATATAGTATCTTACAGGTCTAGAGGTCAGAAATCCAAAACGGGTCTTATGACACCAAAATCAAGGTGTTGACAGAGCTGTGTTCCTTCTGAAAGCTCTAGGGGAGAACCCGTTTCTTTGCCGTTTTCGGCTTCTAGATGCTGCCCGCATTCCTTGGCTCGAGATGCCCAGCTGGCAATGGCATAACGCTGATTCCGTAGTCACATCTCCTTCACTCTGACTCTCCTGTCTCCCTTGTTCCCTTTGAAGGACTTTTGTGATTAGGCCGGACCCACCTGGATAATCTAGGATAATCTAACCATGTCAAGACCCCTAATTTCATCACACTGGCAGAGCTCCTCTTGCCATGTAAGGTAACATATTCGCGTTCTGGGGATGAGGATGTGGACATCTCTGGAGAACCACTATTAAGTCTACCACAAAAGTCACAAAAACAAATTTGAGATATAGTGATCTATGTAATTCTTTAGTAACGTATTAAATAACATGATCCGTGGGTCCAATAACCACTACCATGTTTAAGTAATGTTGAGCTTAGGGACAATAGTCAGAGGCGAGTGACAATAAAGATGTAATGTTTTTCCATTCAAGTTTACGGACTTCCTGAATTGTAGCATGGACTCCTGGGGGCAGGATGCGTCTGTGAGCTCCAGGCAAAGAACCTCTGCACTGAACCAATCAGCGAAATTCACCAAAGGTCGGCTTTAAGCCCTTATAATATGTCTTGCTACATCTATTAAGTTCAAGGACACAAACATTTTATTTATGGATCAAAACAAGGCTGGAACTTTAAGGTAAGGGGGTCTCATTTATTGAACAAATTTTTATCGAGAACCACAAAGCAGCCCCTCGGCCTCGATGGAGAGGAACATCAAAATGGCTCCTTCCATCCTCTACTGGAAAGAGCAGTCACGTGGAGCCCTGGCTCTACCCCTGTGTGACCTTGGATAAGTTATTTAATCTTCACATATCAATCTTCTCTCGTGAGAAATAAATGGGATGATACGATCTTCATCTTCTCATGCAGCTCCAACAATCCATTCATGTACATAATATTTATTGGAAGATATTCTTTATTTTAATGTTTCTTAGGAGTTCTGACTGCAACTTATGAAGCCAAGCCTGCTTTTCAGCCTGAGATTTAGAACATGATAATGTTGATGGGGCTCACTGGCATATTTGGCAAACATTTCATCGACTCCTTCACGTAGGGTGAATACAGATGAGAAACCGTATTCTCAGATGCCCAACTGAGTCATCCTCTTACCTTCTGCTGAATTTACAGAAACTTTCTCTGGTTTATGTTGGCCTGTTTAACGTTGTGGCAAGGAAGAAAAAGCAAGAACCTAAGATTGTTCAAAAACCAAATCCTAAAGCATTGGAGCCAGAGAGGACAGGCAGGGAAAGGAAAGGATGCTGCCCAGAAATAATTTTCTGGCAGTCTGCAGTTTATTTTCCTATAGAAGCAGTGTGAGTTCCGGGGACCCGATATATTAGTACAGTGCTAAATTCAGGTATGACAGGGTTTTCCTAGACTCTTTGTTTTGGCCCACCAGGCAAGTCATCATTGAGAATAATTTCTTTGGACAAACACACCCCAGGTTTAAGCAAATAATTTATCAAGCTAATTTTTGGAATTCCAGCTGTTGATAAATTATAGATTGTGAAAAAAAGTGAATATTTACTGGAGAATAATTTCAGTAGTTCAACGTGAATAGATAGCACTCATCTAAACCTTTTCCTCCTTATTGATAAACATTGATATTTTGGATACCTGGTGAAAACCATCACTTTTAAGTGATGTAATTGCAAGCCCCAAGCCATTCACTTTGGTGATTTGTTCTTAAAGGTAAAGCGATGTCTTCTTTTACTTTTTCTTCTTCCAAAAATATTTTCATATTTGGGGACCTATTATCTTGACTATGCAAAAAAGATCCACAGGCAAAGAAAATGATGTCGATGCAGAGAGAACAACTGAACTTGTTCCTGAGCCTAAAATCAGTAAATACTTATTGAGAATCTATTTTGGCGGCAGGCACTGGGCTAGGCACTAGGCATGCAATGGGGCCTCAGACAGACAAGGTTCCTGCTTTCAGGTAGCAACACATTCTAGTTAGAGTGAATCTCTCAATTAGCAGAGAAACAACTAGACAAGGTAATTTCCGATCATGGTAAGTGCAATGGAGAAAAGAAGGCAAGGATGAAGTGACAGAGAAGAGCCTGGGGGGTGGGGACTACTTCGTATTGAGTGTTCAGGAAGGACCTTTCTCACAAGGTGACACCTGCACTGAATTTGAATTCCCAGTTAGTCGGAATAATCCATTCTGATGCAGCAACATGCCTGGCACGACCAAAAATCAGCAAGTGGTAGGGGTCAAGATGAGGTGGAGAAGAAGGCAGGAGCCAGACTGTACAAGAGATTTAGACAAATATAAGGAGTCTGGGTTTTATTTTAATTACAATGGAAAGCACTGGGAATTTTTGTTGTTGTTGTTGAGGAAGATTCACCCTGAGCTAACATCTGCTGCCAATCTTCCTCTTTTTTTCTTATTTTGCTTGAGGAAAATTCACCCTGAGCTAACATCTGTGCCAATCTTCACCTGTTTTGTATGTGGGTCACTGCTACAGCATGGCCACCAACGAGCGGTGTAGGTCCACGCCTGGGAACTCACCGTGGGCCACTGAAGTGGAGCACGCCAAACTTAACCATTAGGCCACAGGGTTGCCCCTCATTGGGAATTTTAAAGCATAGGAATAACATGTGCATGTTTATAAGCTTTTACAGTTTCTTAGAATCATTAATCTCTAGAACTTGAAGGGATGTTGCCAATCCCCTGGTAGGCTTTTACTTACAAAGGAAGGAAGGAGATGATGTGTCTAAGGCCATACAGAGTGCAGGTGGAGCTAGGACCTGTCCCAATTCTGCCTCCAGAACTAGTGTTCTTTCCATTCCAATACTTGGCCTGGCCATCTCAAGCTGGTACTGATGAAGAAGAATTTATTTATTTATTTATTTATTTATTTATTTATTTATTGAGTTATTGATAGGTTACAATCTTGTGAAATTTCAGTTGTACATTAATGTTTGTCAGTCATGTTGTAGGTGCACCACTTCACCCTTTGTGCCCACCCCCCACCCCACCTTTCCCCTGGTATCCACTAAACTGTTCTTAGTCCATAATTTTAAATTCCTCATATGAGTGGAGTCATACACAGATTATCCTTCTCTTGCTGGCTTATTTCACTTAACATAATTCTCTCAAGGTCCATCCATGTTATTGCAAATGGAATGATTTTGTTCTGTTTTGCAGCTGAGTAGTATTCCATTGTATATATGTACCACATCTTCTTTATCCATTCGTCTGTTGCTGGACACTTAGGTTGCTTCCACGTCTTGGCTATTGTAAACAGTGCTGCAATAAACATTGGGGTCATAGGGCTTTTGGGATTGCTGACTTCAAGCTCTTTGGATAAATACCCAGTAGTGGGATGGCTGGATCGTATGATAGTTCTATTTTTAATTTTTTGAGGAATCTCCATACTGTTTTCCATAGTGGCTGCACCAGTTTGCATTCCCACCAGCAGTGTATGATGGTTCCTTTTTCTCTGCAACCTCTCCAACATTTGTTGCTATTAGTTTTAGATATTTTCGTCATTCTAACGGGTGTAAGGTGATATCTTAGTGTAGTTTTGATTTGCATTTCCCTGATGATCAGCGATGATGCTCATCTTTTCATGTGCCTATTGGCCATCAGTATATCTTCTTTGGAGAAATGTCTGTTCATGTCTCCAGCCCATTTTTTGATTGGGTTGTTTGATGTTTTGTTGTTGAGTTGCGAGAGTTCTTTATATATTATGGATATTAAGCCTTTGTCAGATATATGACTTGCAAATATTTTTTCCCAGTTAGTGGGTTGTTTTTTTCTTTCAATCCTGTTTTCATTTGCCTTGAAGAAGCTCTTTAATCTGATGAAGTCCCATTTGTTTATTCTTTCTATTGTTTCCCTTCTCTGAGAAGGCATGGTGTCCGAAAAGATCCTTTTGATACTGATGTCAAAGAGTGTACTGCCTACATTTTCTTCCACAAGCCTTATGGTTTCAGGTCTCACGTTTAGGTCTTTGATCCATTTTGAGTTTATTTTGGTGAATGGTGAAAAAGAATGGTCAATTTTCATTCTTTTACATGTGGCTTTCCAGTTTTCCCAGCACCATTTGTTGAAGAGACTTTCTTTTCTCCATTGTATGCCCTCAGCTCCTTTGTCAAAGATAAGCTGTCCATAGATGTGTGGTTTTATTTCTGGGCTTTCAATTTTGTTCCATTGATCTGTGCACCTGTTTTTGTACCAGTACCATGCTGTTTTGATTACTGTAGCTTTGTAGTATGTTTTGAAGTCAGGGATTGTGATGCCTCCTGTTTTATTCTTTTTTCTCAGGATTGCTTTAGAAATTCGGGGTCTTTTGTTGCCCCATATGAATTTTAGGATTCTTTGTTCTAATTCTGTAAAGAATGTCATTGGGATTCTGATTGGGATGGCGTTGAATCTGTAGATTGCTTTAGGTAGTATGGACGTTTTAACTATGTTTATTCTTCCAATCCATGTACATGGAATGTCTTTCTATCTCCTTATGTCGTCATCCAATTCTCTCAGAAAGGCCTTGTAATTTTCATTATATAGGTCCTTCACTTCCTTAGTTAAATTTACCCCAAGGTATTTTATTCTTTTTGTTGCGATTGTGAATGGTATTGTATTCTTGAGTTCTTTTTCTGTTAGTTCATTACTGGAGTATAGAAATGCTACTGATTTATGCAAATTGATTTTATACCCTGCAACTTTGCTGTAGCTGTTGATTACTTCTAAGAGTTTTCCAATGGATTCTTTGGGGTTTTCTATATATAAGATCATGTCGTCTGCAAACAGCAAGAATTTCACTTCTTCGCTCCCTATTTGGATTCCTTTTATTCCTTTTTCTTGCCTGATTGCTCTGGCCAGGACCTCCAGTACTATGTTAAATAAGAGTGGTGATAGAGGGCATCCTTGTCTCATTCCTGTTTTCAGGGGGATGGGGTTCAGTTTTTGCCCATTGAGTATGATGTTGGCTATGGGTTTGTCATATATGGCCTTTATTATGTTGAGGTAGTTTCCTTCTATGCCCATTTTGTTCAGAGTTTTTATCATAAATGGCTGTTGGATCTTGTCAAATGCCTTCTCTGCATCCATTGAGATGATCATGTGGTTTTTATTCCTCAGTTTGTTGATGTGGTGTATCACGTTGATTAATTTGCGGATGTTGAACCATCCCTGTGTCCCTGGTATGAATCCCACTTGATCCTGATGTATGATTCTTTTGATGAATTGCTGAATTCTGGTTGCCAAAATTTTGTTTAGAATTTTTGCATCTATGTTCATCAGTGATATTGGCCTGTAGTTCTCTTTTTTCGTGGTGTCCTTGTCAGGTTTTGGTATCAGCGTGATGTTGGCCTCATAGAATGTGTTAGGAAGTGTTCCATCTTCCCTAATTTTTTGGAATAGCTTGAAAAGGATAGGTATTAAATCCTCTCTGAAAGTTTGGTAGAATTCTCCAGGAAAGCCATCTGGTCCTGGGGTTTTATTCTTTGGGATGTTTTTGATTGCTGTTTCAATCTCTTTCCTTGTGATTGGTCTGTTCAAATTGTCTGCCTCTTCTTGAGTGAGCTTTGGGAGACTGTAGGAGTCCAAGAATTTATCCATTTCCTCTAGGTTATCCATTCTGTTGGCATATAGTTTTTTGCAGTATTCTCTTATAATCTGTTGTATTTCTGCAGAGTCTGTTGTTATTTCTCCTCGCTCATTTCTGATTTTGTTTATTTGAGCTTTCTCCCTTTTTTTCTTTGTAAGTCTGGCTAGTGGTTTGTCAATTTTATTTATCTTCTCAAAAAACCAGCTCTTTGTCTCATTGATCCTTTCTACTGCCTTTTTTGTTTCAATAGTATTTATTTCTGCTCTGATTTTTATTATTTCTCTCCTTCTGCTGACTTTGGGCTTCATTTGTTCTTTTTTCTCTAGGTCAGTTAGGTGTGCTTTAAGGTTGCTTATTTGGGATTTTTCTTGTTTGTTAAGATGTGCCTGTATTGCGATGAATTTTCCTCTTAATACAGCTTTTGCTGTATCCCATATGAGTTGGTATGGCATGCTATCATTTTCATTTGTTTCCAGGTATTTTTTTATTTCTTCTTTAATTTCTTCAATGATCCATTGCTTGTTCAGTAGTGTGTTGTTTAGTCTCCACATCTTTGTGCCTTTCTCAGCTTTTTTCTTGTAATTAATTTCTAGCCTTATGGCACTATGATCTGAGAAGATGCTTGTTATTATTTCAATTTTTTTAAATTTGTAGAGGCTTGCCTTGTTTCCCAACATATGGTCTATCCTAGGGAATGTTCCATGTGCACTTGAGAAGAATGTGTATTCAGCTCTTTCAGGGTGAAGTGATCTATATATGTCTATTAAGTCCAATTGTTTTAGTTTTTCATTTAGCTCCACTATTTCCTTGTTTATTTTCTGTCTGGATGATCTGTCCATTGATGTGAGTGGGGTGTTGAGGTCCCCTACTATTATTGTGTTGTTTTTAACATTTCCCTTTAGGTCTGTTAATAGTTGCTTTATGAATCTTGGTGCTCCTGTGTTGGGTGCATAGATATTTATAAGCATTATTTCTTCTTGATGAAGTGTCCCTTTGATCATTATATATTGTCCCCTGTGTCTCTCTTTACCTGTCTTATTTTGAAATCCACTTGGTCTGATATGAGAATTGCAACACCTGCCTTTTTTTCCTTGCTATTTGCTTGAAGTATTGTCCTCCACCACTTCACCCTGAGTCTGTGTTTGTCCTTGGGGCTGAGGTGTGTTTCCTGGAGGCAACAAATTGTTGGATCGTGTTCTTTAATCCATTTTGCCACTCTGTGTCTTTTTATTGGAGAGTTCAATCCATTCACATTGAGAGTGATTATTGATGCATGTGGACTTAGTGCTGTTAATCTGTCACTCATTATCTTGTTTTCCTGTGTTTCTTTTCCTGTTTGCTTTAGACTACCCATTTAATACTGCAATTTCTTATGCTCAGTTTCTTAGATTTTTCCTTATTTATGATTTGTGACTCTGTTCTGTACTTTATTTTAGTGTCTACCTTGAAGTTTGTATTTAGAATCTCGTGTATAATATAGTCTATTCTCTGGTGGTCTCTTACTTACTTGACCGATACTGATTAAGACCCTTTGCTCTTCCCCTCCTAAATAATTATTTTCATTTTTTATTCCAACTCGTCTTATTAATTGGTAGTTAGAGTGCTAAGATCGTCCTTGTTTTGGTAGTTTCCTTACCTTTACCCTAATGCTATAATTGAATATTTGCTATCCTGTTCTGGTTCTATCCATCGGTCTCCCTAGTCTGTGGATTATGTCCCCTTTCTCCCTTTTTTCTTTTTTCAGGTATGAGAGCCTTCTTGAGGATTTCTTGTAATGGAGGGCTTTTGGTTACAAATTCCCTTAACTTTTGTTTGTCTGGAAAAGATTTAATTTCTCCCTCATATCTGAAGGAAATTCTTGCTGGATAGAGTATTCTTGGCTGAAGATTTTTATCCTTTAAAGCTTTGAATGTGTCACTCCATTCTCTCCTAGCTTGTAGGGTTTCTGTAGAGAAATCCGCTGACAGTCTGATAGGGGCTCCTTTATAGGTTATTCTCTTTTTTTTTCTTACTCCTCTGAGTATTCTTTCCTTATCTTCCCTTTTTGCCAACTTTACTACTATGTGCCTTGCAGTAGGTCTTTTTACATTGACAAATCTAGGAGATCTAAAACCCTCCTCTACACACATTTCTCCATTGATCCCTAGATTTGGGAAGTTCTCTTCAATAATTTCTTAAGCACACTTTCTGCTCCATTTTCCTTTTCCATATTCTCAGGAATTCCTATGATCCTTATGTTCTTACTCCTCATTGAATCCATTATCTCTCGGAGATTTTCCTCATTTTTTTTAATTCTTAGTTCTCTTTCTTCCTCTGTCTGGCGTCATTCAGCCTGTCTATCTTCAATTATGCTAATTTTCTCCTCTATGTTGTCTACACGGGCATTCAGGGAATCCATATTCTGTCTTATCTGGTCCATTGTATTTTTCATCTCAAGTAATTCTGTTTGATTCTTCTTTATGATTTCAATCTCTTTTGTGAAGTAACTCCAGAACTCGGCTTGTTTCTCTATCTTTCTCTCTACCTCATTGAGTTTTTTTATTATAGCTGCTCTGAACTCATTATCACTTAGTTTACCTACTTCCAAGTCCTCAGGACTTAATTCTATGTTTTTATTGTTTTCCTTCTGGTCTGGGGCTTTTATAAATTGCTGGATGGTAGAGGAGTGGTTTTTTCACATGGTGGTAGAATTCGGTTGCAGTTACAGCCTGTCGCCACTAGATGGGGGTCAAGAGCCACGTGTTATGAGCTCCCCGCCTTGGGGCAAGATGGCTGCGCCCACTGGCTATGCCGGGGGGGGGGGGGGGGGGGGGGGGGGGGGGGGGGGGGGGAGGGGCTTTTACACGCGCTGGTCTGGGTTCAGATCAGTTCTGTTCTCTGGTCTCCCAAGGCCCTTGATTTATAGGGTCCCCGCAGACGGAAACTTTCCCCCCATCAGTGGGTCTCCACTGAATCAGCGGCAGGAGTCCTGGATGATCCCCTGGTCGTGCGGCCCCTCCCCTGCTCCTTACCAACCAGCGCAGCAGCGATCACAGACTCTAGGGGAGGGAGTGATGTTCTCTCTACCGTTCCAGCGCCTCCGAGGCCGTCTGCAAGGTTTATGATCTCCGCCTTCTTGGTATTGTAGGTCTCTAACGAGCTGGCATTATGTTTATTCTCTGAAATTCAGTTCTTCCAGTCTTTTGTTGTATTTTGGAGGAGAGAGAATCCTGGGTCAGCTCACCCCGCCATTTTGCTCTGCCCCCTCTCTCATGAAGAAGAATTTAGAACCTTCTTTTGAGTCTCTTTGAAAAACTATTCCTAAGCTACAAGATAATCCATTAACAGGAATGCTGCAGTCACCAAGCTTTCAAACCAATTAGTGCAAAGTCCTTGCTAATGCCCTCAGAAAGTCCATACTAAATTGGGGTGTCAATTGCACCAGTGTCTCATGAACCCAGTTACTTCTCAGTAAGTTCATACACTCGCTATTCCAAATGCCTAACATACAATCCTGGAATCAGAACTTTATAATGAAAGGGACCTTTGGGGGTTCATTTAGTCGAATCTTTTTTTTTAACTTTTTATTAAGATTATGATAGTTTGCAACCTTGTGAAATTTCAGTTGTACATTATTGTTAGTCACGTTGTAGGTGCACCACTTCACCCATTGTGCCCTCCCCCCACCCCCCTTTCTACTGGTAACCACCAATCAGTTCTCTTTGTCTATATGTTTATCTTCCACCTATGAGTGGAGTCATACAGAGTTCGTCTTTCTCTATCTGGCTTATTTCACTTAACATAATACCCTCAAGGTCCATCCATGATGTTGCGAATGGGATGATTTTATCATTTTTTATGGCTGAGTAGTATTCCATTGTATATATATACCATATCTTCTTTATCGAATCATCAGTTGACGGGCACTTAGGTTGCTTCCATGTCTTGACTATTGTGAATAACAATGCAATGAACATTGGGGTGCATGGGACTTTTGGAATTGCTGATTTCAAGTTCTTTGGATAGATACCCAGTAGTGGGATGGCTGGGTCATATGGTATTTCTATTTTTAATTTTTTGAGAAATCTCCATACTGTTTTCCAAAGTGGCTGCACCAGTTTGCATTCCCACCAACAGTGTATGAGGGTTCCTTTTTCTCTGCAACCTCTCCAACATTTGTCACTTTTTGTTTTGGTTATTTTTGCCATTCTAACAGGTGTAAGGTGATATCTTAGTGTAGTTTTGATTTGCATTTCCCTGATGATTAGTGATGATGAGCATTTTTTCATGTGTCTATTGGCCATCCGTATATCTTCTTTGCAGAAATGTCTGTTCATGTCCCCTGCCCATCTTTTGATTGGGTTGTTTGATTTTTTGTTGTTGAGTTGTGTGAGTTCTTTATATATTATGGAGATTAACCCTTTGTCAGATAAATAACTTGTAAATATTTTTTCCCAACTAGTGGGTTGATTTTCTGTTTCAATCCTGTTTTCCCTTGCCTTGAAGAAGCTCTTTAGTCTGATGAAGTCCCATTTGTTTATTCTTTCTATTGTTTCCCTTGTCTGAGGAGTTATGGTGTCCGAAAAGATCCTTTTAATACTGATGTCAAAGAGTGTACTGCCTATATTCTCTTCTAGAAGACTTATTGTTTCAGGTCTAATCTTTAGGTCTTTGATCCACTTTGAGTTTATTTTTGTGAATGTTGAAAAAGAATGGTCAATTTTCATTCTTTTACATGTGGCTTTCCAGTTTTCCCAGCACCATTTGTTGAAGAGACTTTCTTTTCTCCATTGTATGCCCTCAGCTCCTTTGTCGAAGATGAGCTGTCCATAGATGTGTGGTTTTATTTCTGGGCTTTCAATTCTGTTCCATTGATCTGTGCACCTGTTTTTGTACCAGTACCATGCTGTTCTGATTACTGTAGCTTTGTAGTATGTTTTGAAATCAGGGTTTGTGACGCCTCCAGCTTTGTTCTTCTTTCTCAGGATTGCTTTAGCAATTCGGGGTCTTTTGTTGCCCCATATGAATTTTAGGATTCTTTGTTCAATTTCTGTAAAGAATGTCATTGGGATTCTGATTGGGATAGCATTGAAACTGTAGATTGCTTTAGGTAGTATGGACGTTTTAACTATGTTTATTCTTCCAATCCATGTGCATGGAATGTCTTTCCATCTCTTTATGTCATCATCAATTTCTTTCAGGAAAGTCTTGTAGTTTTTGTTGTCTAGGTCTTTCATTTCCTTGGTTAAATTTACCCCAAGGTATTTATTCTTTTTATTGCGATTGTGAATGGGATTGAGTTCCTGAGTTCCTTTTCTGTTAGTTCGTTGTTAGAGTATAGAAATGCTACTGATTTATGTATGTTGATTTTATACCCTGCAACTTTGCTGTAGCTGTTGATTATTTCTAACATTTAGCCGAATCTTTTAACAAGGAAATTGATTTACCATGCTCCTCTCTGAGGACTCTCACAGCAGCATTTCTTTTTTATAAAATACCATCTACTTATTTACATATTATTTACATTGCAAATCTGAGTTTGAGAAGCTTAGGATATTTGGTGGTGGTGATAGAAGTGCTTTGTTTGAACTGTTATTAAACCTGGCCGATCAATTCATTAGGAAAATATTTAATTAGTATGTGCTTACAGTCCAAACCTAAGGGACACAGTGGTGAATGACAGAGAATGCCCCTGCCATCAAGGATTCTGTGCTCTTTTCCACTGACTTTATGGAAAACTTTAGGATAAAGATAAGGGGAATACAAGTGTCAGAAGTTTTCCAAGCCATTTGGATCAGCATCACATAGCCAGGAACCTAAATATGCCATAGTTGTAGCCAGCATGATGGTTGCTATAAACTCAAAGCTAGATTCCTAATGTTCTAACTATATGGCTGCAATAAGAAAGGGAACTTTGCCTTTCTTTTCTGGGGGGGTGAGGAAGATTGGCCCTGAGCTAACATCTGTGCCAATCTTCCTCTATTTTTTGTTTGTGGGATGCTGCCACAGCATAACTTGATGAGCTGTGTGTAGGTTCACGCCCAGGATCCGAACCTGAGAACCTTGGGCCACTGAAGCAGAGCGTGCAAACTTAACCACTAGGCCACCAGGCCAGTCCTGAAATTTGCTATTTTTATAGTCCATTTATAGCTGACAATATGCTTAGACTCACTCTTACTTCTCATTAATTTGAAAAGCATTTGTTGTGCACCTATTATGTAATGATAGGCACCAGAGACCCAAAGCTGAAAAAATCAGACACAGTTCTTGTCTTCAGGAAGCACAGGTATAGCTGGGGAAAAGAAGCTAATCCAGTAATTAAAAGTGTGATGAGGGCTGTGTGTGTCCGTGTGGTGGAGGCACCTGATGGGGGATATACTCTGGTTTGAGGGAAGAGGGAGTGGGAGAAATCTTTTTGAGAAAGTGATGATGTTTCAGTTGCAGCCCAGAAGATGGGCAGAAATGAACTGGGTAGAAGGAGCAGAAAGGTGGAGAAAGAAGGAGAGGGCTCCAGGCAGAACAAAGAGGGTATGAGGGTGTCTAAGGCAAGATGGAGCTCGGAGGGACGAAAGTCCACTGTGCCTGGAGCTCAGCACAAGAGGGGTCAAGGTGAAGCTGGAGAGCAGGCTGGGGCCAGGCAATGCACGGCCGTGTGGGCAGCAAAGATTGTGTACCTTATCCTGATAGCAATGGGAAGCCACTGACGAGATTTAAGGAAGTAAGTGAGATCATTAAATTTGCATTTTATAACTAACGGTGGCTGCCGTGGAGAATGGATCTAGTGTTCAGAGACCAGTCAGGAGACTGTTGTATTCCAGGTGGAAGATGATTGTCTAGATGGGAGACATGGTGGTGAAATGGAAAGAAGTGGATCTGAGTGAGAGCTGCTCTGGCTTTGGAACAGCAGGAAGTAGGTCTGGAGAAATTGTAAAGAAGAGCCCCCAGATTCTGGCTTGAACAGCTGGGTGAGTGGGAACAGCGCCATTCACTGAGAGGAAAACACTGAGAGAGGAAGTGAGAGAGAAAGAGGTGTCAAAAGAGCCCTTTTCCTTATTTATCATCTCAAGTACCTGTAAGCTAGGTATTACTTGGGAGGTTTTAAAAGGGATGAAAGTAAGACTCAGAAATATTAACTCACTTGAGGTCACAAGGAGTAAGGGGTTGTGATTTGAACTTTTCTTTTGACACCAAGTCTCACGCCTCTTTCTACTATGTCACATCTTGGTTAATCTTGATATCAATTGCTTGAATTAGTCTCCTAGGGCTGCTGTAACAGATTACCAGGAACTTGGTGGCTTAAAACAAGAGAAATTTATTCTCTCACAATTCTAGAGGCCAGAAGTCCAAAATTAAGTTGTCAGCAGGACTGGGCTCCCTCCAAAGGCTCAGTGGAGAGTTCTTCCTTACGTCTTCTGGGTTCTGGCAACTTCAAGCGTTCCTTGGCTTGTGGCTGCATCACTCCAATATCCGCCTCCATCTTCACATGGGCTTCTCCTCTCTTCCATGTCTTCTCTTCCCTCTTACAAGGACACTTGTTATTGGATTTAGGAACTACCTGGGGAATCCTGGATGATCTCACCTCAAGATTTTAACTTAGGGGCCAGCCCTATGGCTGAGTGGGTAAGTTTGCATGCTCCAGCTATGGTGGCCTGGGGTTTGCTGGTTGAGGTCCTGGGCACAGACCTACACACCACTCATCAGGGCATGCTGTGGCAGCATCCGACACAGAAAAATTGGAATGACCTACAACTAGGATATAAAACTATGCACTGGGGCTTTGGGGAGAAAAGAAAGAGGAAGATTGGCAACAGACGTTAGCTCAGGGTCAATCTTCCTCACCAAAAAAAGAAAAGCAACATGCCAATTTTAACTTGATTATATCTGCAAAGACCTTTTTTCTAAATAAGGTCACATTCATAGATTCCTGGGGTTAGAACATGGCTGTATGTTTTTGGGGGGCATCATTCAACCCAATATACCTACACAATCACTAATCTATTTTCTGCCTCTATAGATTTGCCTATTATAGACATTTCACTTCTAGGGTTTTGACCCAAGAATTTGGGTGGATGATAGTGCTGCTTACCTAGGGCTGGACTGAGGATCAGTGTTCTAGAATCATGAGTCCTTTGCCTATGTAACATTTGAGATGCATATTGGACATCCAAATGGAGATGTCAAGCAAGCAGCTAGATACATGAGTCTGGACATGTTAGTCTGGAGATGGAGAGTTGGAAGTTATTGGCACATAGATGGCATTCATAGCTATGGGGCAGAACAAGGTCACTTAGGGTGAAAGTGTCGGTAGAAAGAGAAGTAGGCTGAGGAGCAATCCCTGGAACACGCCAGGGTCAAGAGCAACCTTTAAAGAAGACTTAGAAGAACGAACAGCCAATGAGACAGTAGGAAAACCAGGAGAGTGTTTTCCCGGATGTCAAATAAAGAGCACTCCTAGAACGAGGGAGAAGTTCATTATCTCACATACCTTTGAGATCCGGAGGAAAACCAGAACAGATAAGTGAACATTGGGTTTGGCAACATTGACCTTATTAATTGTCAGATAGAAGCAGTTCTGGTGGAGTGGTGGGGGTGGAGGCCTAATCGAATGGGTTAAAGAGTAAATGAGAAGTGAGGAAGTGGAGACGCTGACCATGAACACCCCTTCTGGAAGTTTTGCCCTGAAGTGAAACAGAAAAATGGGTTTATAGCTGTAGGTGAATGTGTGTTCCAGAGAAGCTTTGTTTTAAAGACAAAAGATGAGGGAAGATGCTTTTATGCTTGTGGGAAGCATCCAATAGGGAGCACTTCAAGATGCAAGAGACTAGGGGTTAATTCTAAGAGTGATCTTCCTGAGCAGGCAAGATCCAAAGAATGTGCCTCTGACGAGAGCAGGAACCCTACATCTGTTGTAAAGGGAGAGAAGGCCCAGGGCTGGGTGCAGGTAAAGAAGGTTGTAATTTTCTCCAGCCAAGTGCTCCTGCTCAGGAGCTGGTGTGGATATTTGGCCAAGATCTGAGTTTAGCAAGAGTGAAATTTTGTCGAATTAGTAGGATGGAGAGAGATGGGGGCAAGCAGGTTAGTGTTTCAGAGGGAGAGATTCTAAGGCCATGGGGTTTAAGCTGGGTTCAAAGGGAAGGGAGGACACGAGAGGACTGACGGATAATGAAAAAGTGGTAGAATCAATGGTTTAGAGGTCCTGATAGGGTCAAACGACTGTAGTGGGGAAGAGTAAGAATAAGTGGTCTAGGAAGGTAGGAAGCGATGGCCAGCGAGGAGAGTGCTTTAATTGAATTTTAAGGTGTGGATATTATTTGCGATAACCAGGCTTTTGATTTTGAGACACCTTGAAACTTATGCAAAGACGAGGTGGCAGTGATGCAGCATCTCTCAGCTCTAAGGTCAACATGTCTGACCCTGAACTTGGCTAGGGCTTTGAAGGGGAAAAGCTTGAACTTTGGAGTCACAGAAACCAGAGGTTTGAATCCTGCCCATCAATTATCAGCTGTGTGACCTTGGGAAAGATACTTAACCTTCTGTACCTCCAGTTTCTCATCTAAGAAATGAGGATTAAAAATAGTTCCAGCCTGATAGAGTTATTAATGAAGATAAAGTGAGGTGGTCTATATTAAAGGTTTAGCACAGTACCTGGACCATGATAAGCAGTCAATAAAGGTGAGCTATAATCATCTTTGTTACTATTACTATCTATAAACTGGAGATAACAAAAGCTACTTTGCAAGGCTAAGAGGATTAAATGGGATGAAGTATGCAAAGTACTTAGCCTAGTGTCTTCCATGTGGTGAATACTAAATACAGTCACCCTCTTTATCCATGGGTTCTGCATCCATGGATTCAACCAATCACAGATCCTGTGCTATGTTTACCATCCGTGGTTGGTTGAATCCACAGACGCAGAACCGCAGATATGGATGCTGACTAAGGGACTTGAGCATCTGTGGATTTTGCTATCCTCTGGGGATCCTGGGACCAATCCCTAGTGGATACTGAGGGACAACTGTAATTAGCTATTATTATAATTTGATCAGCAGACCAAATCATTTAACTTTATAGCAACTGGGAAGTGATGGAGGCAGAAATAACCTAAGTTAAGTTTCGCTTACATTCATGAAATAAACTAGATTAAGTTTTGCTTACTCGCTTAAATGGTTTTGTCTGCTTGGGGAATTTTCAGGCAGTCTCCATTTTATTTTAACAATATGCCACATTTTCTTTATCCATTCCTCTGTTAATGAAAACCTAGGTTGTTTCCATATATTGACTATTGCGAATAATGCTGCAAGGAACATGGAGTGCAGCTATTTCTTTAAGATACTGATTTCCTCTGGATATATACTCAGAAGTAGAATTGCTAGATCATATGGTAGTTCTATTTTTAATTTTTTGAGGAGTCTCCATACTATTTTCCATAATGGCCATACCAATTTACACTCCCACCAACAGTGTACAAGAGTTCCTTTTTCCCCACACCCTCACCAACACTTGTTATCTCTTGTCATTTTGGAACTCAGCATCCTAACAGGTGTGAGCTGACAGCTCATTGTGGTTTTGATTTGCATTTTCCTGATGATGTGTGATGTTGAGCATCTTTTCATGCACCTGTTGGCCATCTGCAGGTCTTCTTTGGAAAAATGTCTCTTCAGGTTCTTTGCCCCCTCTTTAATCCAGGTATTTGTTTTTTGAGTTGTAAGAATTCTTTACATTTTTTGGATATTAACCCTTTATCAGATGTTTGGTTTGCAAATACTTTCTTGAATTCCATAGGTTCCTTTTTCATTTGGTTGGTTATTTCCTATTGCTGTCCAGAAGCTTTTTAGTTGGATCTAGTCCCAATTTTTTTTTTTAATTTTATTTTCCCTTTTTCTCCCCAAAGCCCCCCAGTACACAGTTGTATATTCTTAGTTGTTGGTACTTCTAGTTGTGGTATGCGGGATGCTGCCTCAGTGTGGCTTGATGAACGGTGCCATGTCCATGCCCAGGATCCGAACCAGCGAAACCCTGGGGCACCGAAGCAGAGCACGCAAACTCAACCACTCAGCCACTGGGCCAGTCCCTGTTGCCTGTGCTTTTGGTGTTATATCCAAAAAATAATTACCAAGACCAATGCCATGGAACTTACCCCTGTTTTTGACTAGGAATTTTACGATTTTGGGTTTTACATTTCAGTCTTTAATCCATTTTGAGTTGATATTTGTGTACAGTGTAAGATAAAGGTCCAATTTCGTTCTTTTGCATGTGGATATCCAGTTTCCCCAACACTGCCTTTCCCCCTTGTGTATTCTTGGTGCCCTTGTCAAATAGTTAACTGTTTACGTGTGAGCTTATTTCTGGGCTCTCTATCCTGTCCTGATTTAAGTGTCTGTTTTTATGTCAGTACCATACTGTTTTGCTTATTACAGCTTTGTAATATAGTTTGAAATCAGGAAGTATGATGTTTCCAGCTTTCTTCTTCTTGCTCAAGATTGCTTTGGCTATTCAGGGTGTTTTGCGGTTCCATATAAATTTCAGGGTTGTTTTCTCTATTTCTGTACAGCAAAGGAAACAATTAACTAAATGAAAAGATAACCTACAGAATGCAATAAAGTGTTTGCAAACCGTATATCTCTGATAAGCAGTTAATATCCAAAATATATAAGAAACTCTTACAACTCAATAGTGAAAAACAAATAACCAGATTAAAAAATGGGCAAAGGACCTGAAGAGACATTTTTCCAAAGAATACCTACAAATGGCCAACAGGTATATGAAAGATGCCATTGGAATTTTGATAGGGATTGCACTGACTCTGTAGATAGCTTTGGGAGATGTTGGCATTTTAGCAATATTAATTCTTCCAATCCATTTATTTGTGTCTTTCACAGTTTCTTTCATCAACGTCTTGTAGTTTTCATTATATAGATCTTTTACCTCCTTAGTTAATTTATCCTCGGTACTTTACTGTTCACGATGCTATTGTAAATGAGATTGCTTTCTTAATTTCTTTTTTTGATAGTTCGTAGTTAGTGTATAGAAATGCAAAACTGATTTTTGTATATTGCTTTCGTATCTTGCAACTTTACTGAATTTGTTTACTAGTTCTAACAGATTTTTGGTGGAGTTGAGTCTTTAGGGTTTTCTAAATATAAGATCATGTCATCCGCAAACACAGTATTCCTTTCTGATTTGGATGCCTTTTATTTCTTTTCCTTGCCTAACTGCTCTAAGACTTCCAGTACTAAGTTGAACAGAAGTGGTGAGAGCAGGCACCCTTGTTTCTGATCTTAAAGGAAAAGCTTTTAGCTTTTCACCATTGAGTATGATATTAGCTGTGGGCTTGTCATACACGGCCTTTATTATGTTGTGGTACCTTCCTTCTATACCTAATTTGTTGAGACCTTTTATCACGAAAGGATGTTGAATTTGTCAAATGCTTTTTCCATGTTTACTGAGATTATCCTATGTTTTTGATCCTTCATTATGTTAACGTGGCATATCACATTTATTGATTTGCATATATTGAGCCATCCTTGCATCCCAGAGATAAATCTTACCTGATCATGGTATGATCCTTTCAATGTGCTGTTAAATTTGGTTTGCTAGTATTTGTTGAGGATTTTTGCATCTATGTTCATCAGGGATATTGGCCTAGCAGTTTTCTTTCCTCATAGTGTCCTTATCTTTCTTTGGTATGAGTTTAATGCTGGCCTAGTAAAATGAGTTTGGAAGTGTTCTCTCATATTTTTTTTAATAAGAAGTCCCCAGCTCTGTATGATTCCAAAGCTAATGCTCTTGGCAACTGCTTAACACAGCAGTTGATAACAATAATAGTAATAGAAAGAATCTATAATTTACTGACTGTACATGATGTATTCCAGACATTCTACAAAACTATTCATGTACATTATCTCATTTAAGTATACAAACAGCTTTGGGAGGTAGGTACCATTATTGTCGGAATTTTGCCAAGAAGGAAATTAAGGCTCAAAGAGGTTAACTGGTTCAAGGATATGCAGCTGGTAAGGGGCAGTGGCAAGATTTTAGCCCAGGTTAATCTGACTCCATGTTCTTAACCTTTATTTACATGGTAAATAAAAAATTGGGTTACAGCTTCTCAATTTTCATAGGACTTTTCAGTCCCCTCACCTTCTATCTTTTCCTTAATGATCATATAGTATTTTCTTATCTTGCTGAGACCTGGGGCAAGGTTAGCTGGTCATATTATGATGACAGTTTGATCCCTAGGATTATTGAGACTTTCAAATGAGACTATATCATAAAATGAGACTATATCATAAAATCAAATATTGATTGGCAGAATGGTGGTTAGCAAGGGGTGGGAGGAGAGGAATAGGGGAGTATTTCACCGGGTATAAAGTTATAGTTGTACAATATGAGTAAATTTCAGAGATCTGACGTACAGCATAGTGTCTGTAGTTAACGACAAGGCATTGTGCACTTAATATTTGTTAAGAAGGTAGATCTCGTGTTAAGCGTTTTTACCAACAAAACAAAACAAAAATAAAGGGACACAAAGGAACTTTTGGTAGTGATGGATACATTTATTACCTTGATATTGGTGTTGGTAATATGAGTGTATACATAAGTCCAAACTTACCAATTGATATACGTTAACTGTACAGTTTTTTGAAAACCAATTATACCTCAATAAAGCAGAAAAAACATTGACAGGCTACTTAATTTAAAAATTCAACAAATATATTGAGTGTATATATGTACAGGGTACTATGCTAGCTGCTAAAGGGATAAAAAGATGAATTAGACAGGGAAGCTTCCTTCAAGGTGCTTCTGAGTGAGGCAGCCAGGGTACTAGAACACAAGGAGAAGGTTCAGAAAGAGTGATGAGGAGGTTC
The DNA here is from genome assembly GCF_041296235.1 of Equus asinus. Classification (NCBI taxonomy): domain Eukaryota; kingdom Metazoa; phylum Chordata; class Mammalia; order Perissodactyla; family Equidae; genus Equus; species Equus asinus. Next base: position 69,085,192 of record NC_091801.1, on the reverse strand, counting down.
AGAAAAACAGCTGATATCTTCCTAGAAAGTATCTCTAAGAGCCACCTCAGGAATGAGAAGGCATTTGGGCTGGGCCCTGAAGAAGGGGAAAGACTGCACATGTAGAGAAAATGAGGGTGAAGGTGCTGCAAGCAGAGGTGACAATATGAACACAGGCATGGACAGTGGAAGTCTTGGAGAGTACTAAGGAGTCGTGTTTGGCTCAAGAAAGGGAGAGTAATAAGAGATGCGGCTGAAAAGTCAGTTTCTAATAAGATCTGGAAGTCCATCAGTTAACAAGGGAAGCTATTGGAAATATAATTTAGAGGCAGGGAGAGGTAAGTTAGGCCATAATGACAGTCAACAAATCCTGATGGCTTAGAGTCTGTCAGAACCAGCCAGGATGGAAAGGAGGAAACAGAAATGAAAACATTTAATGAGTAGAATGTATAGCATTTGGCAAGGACACATTAGAAGTGAAAGAGGAGATCAAAGATGGTCCGAACATTTAGTTTGAGTTTGGAAGGTTTACAAAGGAAATATAGGAAGAGGAATGGATGTCAGGGGTAAGATGATATTTTGGGGACAGTTTAAGAAATAATAGCCAGGGGCTGGCCCCGTGGCCGAGTGGTTAAGTCCGTGCACTCCTCAGTGGTCGAGGGTTTCGCTGGTTCGGATCCTTGGTGTGGACATGACACCGCTCGCTAGGCCACGCTGAGGCGGTGGCCCACATGCCACAACTAGAAGGACCCACAACTAAAAATATACAACTAGGTACTGGGGGGATTTGGGGAGGAAAAGAAGGGAAAAAAAATGAGAGAGATTGGCAACAGTTGTTAGCTCAGGTGCCAATCTTTAAAAAAAAAAAGAAAAGAAATAATAGCCAGAACCATTTTAATAATTAAAGCATGAAAAGATGTTCTAAATCCTAAAACTGTGCATAAATGTACTGGACACATGGATTATGCAAACATTGCTCATTAAAACACAAATCACATTCAGTACACCTTTCATCTAGTGAAACTAATAGACTAGCTATTAAAGACATTAACTAAACATTTGATTAACAAAATTTGGCTGTCTTTTGGAATTCATCTCCCACTCACCTCAGCTTTTCTTCTCAACCCATTATAATCTGATCTCAGCTCCCAGCACTTAACTGAAATTGCATGGCAAAGGTCATCAGTGATTTCCTCAGTGCAAACCCAAAGAGCATATAAAAATTATTTTTATCAAGGTTGTACTTAGTGATAAAAGTCAAATTGTTCTACAAAGTATGTAATAAAAAAAAAAAGCAGTTCCCAACCTTGCATCTCCCTATTTTCAATTTTCATTTCAGAAAGGCAACTATTTTCAACTTTTTTAGAAGTTTCTCCTGGATATATAATAGGATTATGCCTATTATTTCTTCATTGCTTGGTTTTTTTACTGTGTTGGATATCTTCCATTTTTCCCCTGGATCTACCATCTACCCATCTCCTTGCTTTCTGTTCGGATAAACTCACCTGTATGGACCACCACCACGGGTTTATGAAGGGGTCCTCTGTCTTCTAGGTGAGTTTGTTGTTCTCCAGCTGGGAGAACCTGGAAGAGAGATGAGAGAGAAAAGACAGTGAGATGAGAATCTTTATTCCCCTGACTCCCTCCTTGACCATCTCCTCTAGCTGGCTGTGTCCTCAACTGGAGGTCACTGCTTTTCTCAAGGAGGCCTGCTCTATCTGACTCTCATTCTAGACTGTGGTCACCATGCACTGAACTTACCCCTTTAACAGTGCAATTGCTACTGAGCCCTGGGTTACTGTACTCTCTCTTGTGGCTCCCCTTACACCCACACCTTTGTAAACAGTCCCTTTGGAAATAAACCCTCCTCAAATTATCCTATTTAGAGTGTACTACCATCTGTGCCCCGTTGTGGCCCTGAGTGGTATGCTTACTATGACAGATAAGGTTTTACTTTCTTACTCCCATTTCCTCGGCCCACTACACATATACATATAAACACACACACACACATTTCTTGTCATGAACTGAAAGTTTGTGTCCCCACCCCCCAAATTCATATGTTGAAGCTCTAACTCCCAATGTGATAGTATTTGGAGATGTGAGTTCGGGGACATGATTAGGGTTAGATGAGGTCACGAGGGTGGGGCCTTATAAGAAGGGTCCTTATAAGAAGAGACGCCAGAATGCTTTCCTTCTCTCTCTCCACACTTGCACAAAGAGGTTATACAAGCACACAGTGAGATGATGGCTGCCTACAAGCCAAGAGAAGAGGCCTCCAAATGAAATCTACCTTGCTGACACCTTCATCTTCAGTCTCTAGAACTGTGAGAAATAAATTCCTATCGTTTAGGCCACATAGTCTACAGTATTTTGTTATGGCAGCCTGAGCTGACAAAGATACTTCCCCTCCGCCATCTGCCCAGTTTAGATACATTTAATTTTTGGTTAAATCAATATTCTGAATTATTATAATCCTGTAAATACTGTTTACCTGTGACATTTTAATTTATTATGATTTTTCCCTAATATAATTTTTATTTACGAGTTAATAATTGCCTCAGTCTTTATTTGTTTAGTTTTCTTGCAACCTATCACTAATCCATTCCCAAACTCTCCCAAAGAAATTTGTCCCCTTTCAAGATATTCAAATATATCAGAAAACCTAATTAAGTCCACCTCTTTGTTAGAGACACGCCTCTGAAAACCTTCCGTTGCCTTGCTCCCACGTAGACTCGTTGCTCTCTAGACCTGCCATCCTGCGACTTCCTATTTCCTGGATCTTCTGGTTTATTCCTTCCATTTGACGGAGCACATCTTCCAGTTTCTTCCTGATGCGATGTATGGGACATACATATTCTGAGCCTTCAAGGTCTGAAAATCTACCCTCATGCTAGATTGCTGAATACAGAATTCTGGATTGGAAATAATATTCCTCAGAATTTTGAAGTTATTTCTCCATTGTCTTCTGGCTTCTAGCATTGCTGCTGAGATATCTGAGCCCATTGTGAAAGGAAATTTATTTTTACTGAACGTCCCTTGACAACCATTGAATTTGATGCTGAAATCTTTTAGGATCTTTTCTTGGTCCTTAGTGATCTGATGACAGCAAAGCACGACAATAGGCTTTAAACGGGGTCTCATTTCATCTAGAGTTCTGAGCCCTCAATGAACTCTCTCAGTCTGGGAACAAATGACCTTCACTTTGGGGGACTTTCCTTCAGACATTTCTTTGATGATTTTCTTCCTTACATTTTCAAAACTGTATTATCTTCTTTGACTCTCTTGCACCCCCGAACCTGATTCTCTAATCTTGTCATTTATCTTCTATTTTATATTTGTTATATTATCTATTGTCTACTTTTAAAGAAATTTTTCTCAATGTTATCTTCCAATCTTTTTGCTACATTTTTCATTTTGACTATCATGTTTGAATTTCAAGAAATGTCTTTTATTTTCTGGATGTTTCTACTTTTATAGACTCTTATTTTTTCCATAGATGCGGTATCTTGCCTTCTTTTGCAAAGACATTCATGTTACGCATTTTCAAAAGTTTTATTTTGTTCCCTATGTCCTCAGAGATCCTTTCTCTTTTTTTTTTAATGTTGGCTATTTTGGTTCTTTCTATCTTGAAGGCTTTCTTCAACTGACTAGTGATTTTAGGCTCTTGGCTCATATTTTGTACTTAAGAGAGAGACAACAAAAAGCTGTTTGGAAATGCTGTGATTAGCAGAGCTGGTTAATGGGTGGTTTCATTGCAGGGGGGTCTGGCTAAGCTCTTTTACTGGCTGCTCAGAGAAGAATCCTCCAAGAGTATGGCTACCAGTGATGGTGAAGCAGAGCAAAAGAGCGACGGGGATCCATGAGTCAGTCTGTGGCATTCACTTCATCCTTTTGTTTTTGGTATGCCCTCTTTGCCCTCAGGTATTCCTGGTGCCCCCAAGCCTACTGTCTCTCTACTAGTAAGCTTCTAGACTTCTTCTGGGGCAAGGAAGTGGCAATCTCCCAGCTGCATGGGACGTAGGAGGGGATCTGGGTTTATAAGTGCTCCTTTAAAATTTTTCACCTAGGGGGCTGGCCCCGTGGCCGAGTGGTTAAGTTTGTGCGCTCCGCCGCAAGCGGCCCAGTGTTTCGTTGGTTCGAATCCTGGGCGTGGACATGGCACTGCTCGTCAGACCACGCTGAGGCAGCGTCCCACATGCCACAACTAGAAGGACCCACAATGAAGAATATACAACTATGTACTGGGGGGCTTTGGGGAGAAAAAGGAAAAAATAAAATCTTTAAAAAAAAAAATTTTCACCTAGATCTTCTGTTTCAAGCTCAATTATATCTCCACCTTCAGAGGTACTTGGGACCTCCAATTCCTGTACTTTCTTGAGGCTGTTGCTCAGATTAACCTTCTTCTAGGGTGTTTCATTCCAGCTCAGTTTTCACCTTTCGCTGCCCCACCAGGTTAGTTACCACTCTTCCATTTGCTTTCTATCATGTATTACTGTGTTTCTGTCGTCTCTTCTCCCATTAACTCTGTGCTTGCAAGGCTATATCTTTTTTAACCCATTACCTTCATTTTAGTGCACTTATAAACAATTCAAACAACAGAGACAAGAGCAAAGGGGAAAGTTAAAAAAAAAAACTAATATCCCAAGAATAATAATGATCAGTATTACAACAGGTAGACACAGTTCTGGCATCTCCAGTGATACGAACAGAGAGAAAGACAATGAACACCACAGTCCTCTGGTTTTCCTCCTACCCCGCTAGCTCTTCTGCCTCTGATGGGGAAAGGGACCTGAGAGGTTAGAACCCTAAGTCAGGAACTTGATGGATGAGAAGTGCAATCAGGGAACTGCAAACATGTGGGCAGAAGAAATGATTAAAGGTCCCACAAAGGAAAGCAACAATTTCAAGAATTTTAAAGTGGATTGTAATAGCTGGGTGTACGAGGTATCATAAGAGGTAGAGACAGCAAACAGCTTTGTGCCCTGCCAGCAACAGGGATGCCAGGAACTCTGCATGATGTAACCTACCGTGGACTGTTGATTCAGCAGCAATTTTTTTATGAGGATGAAGCTGATTGTTAACTGAGGCATGATGTTTGTCATCTTTAAAGGTGCAGAGCAGGCTAGGCCAAACCCATGCCAAGTTTGCCTTCTGGGTCCTCCTTCTCCCCCTCTTCCATTCCCGGAAGAGCCTCCGACCTGCTGGCACTACCTCTTCAGTACCCTCATATTTCCTCAGAAACTTCCTCCGGCCACCCACATCTAGACCTGTCATATTTCTCAGGAGCTCCACACATGGACCCCAAACCTCCCCCGTCTCCATCTCCTCTATGTATTCTTATCAGGCGATTTAAGTGTTCAGAGAAAGGGAGTAGATGCAGAATGCAGTTAATACACATTAATGTGTATTAAATGACAGGTAGCTCGGTAGATATCTCTTAAATTAGGGTTCAAAGCCATAATCCTAGAGGTTTGAGGTGTCCCTGGGAATTTGGATAATAATAGCTAATAGTTATTGAGCACTTACCATGTTCCAAGTGTGTTTGAAATGCTTGACATGTATTAACTCATTTAGTTTCACTAAAACCCTATTAAGCAGATACCCTTTACCTCCATTTAACAGATGAGCAAACTTAGCAACATGCCCTTATCCCCATCAAACAGCTGAGCAGCCCTGGAAAGGCTGAGTTATTAGCTCAAGGTTATACAGCTAGCAAATGGTAGAGTGAGGACTCAAACCCAGGCAGGCTGGCCCCAGAACTAATGATCACAATGCTGTCATCTGGGGCTTGATTGGGACTGGACAGTCCAAGATGGCCTCATGCATGTGACTGGTAGTTAGCTGGGGCTATTGGCTGTTGCCTCCTCCTCGACGTGGCCTTTCTAGCAGGATATTCCAGACTTCTTTATATGGCAGCTGAATTCCAACAGGGCAAACATCATGCCCAAAATTACCTTGAGGCAATGGCACCCTCCAAGTATACCAACAGAGAGGTTGTACCGTAGCTCACAGAAGAGACAGGCTTTATAGACCAAATTAAAATACTTGAATCCCATTGCTTATGTGGCAGCTTTAAAACATGTTCCCAAATTCTTTGGCATTGCTCTCATTGAGAGGCAGGGGTCTATATCCCCTTCTCCTGAATCTAGGCTGGCTTTAGTGGCTTGCGGGTAGCTAGTAGAATACATTGGAAGTGATGCTGCATGACTTCTTAGGATAAGTCAGAAAAGGCCATGACCCTTGTTCTTTTCAGACACCTGCTCTGAGGGAAGCCAGCTGCCATGTGAGAAGTCTGCCATGCTGGAGGGGTTGCATGAAGGTGCTCTGGTTCACAGCCCCAGCTGAGCTCCCAGTCAGCGAACAGCCAGCATCAACTGTCAGCCACATGAGTGTGCCATCTTGGATGTCCAGCCCAGATAATCCTTCAAATGACAGTGGCTGCAGTTGACACTTGATAAGAGATGCCAACAAAGAACTGCCCAGGCAAGCCCTTCCCGAATTTCTAAGCCACAAAATCATGAGCTGGCTATTCAAGACACTAAGTTTGGCATAATGTGTTCACTCAAAGAGCTGCACCAGTAACCCAAACAATTTATCAACTAATTTAGAACAGAGTGAGAAGCAAGAGGAAAGAGATAGGGTAGATATACAAGCTTAGGATAGGGTACAAGCAGGGTTGAGGGCCCAAAGCACCTAAATTTTGTTTTATGCAATGTTCATACATCCTATACCTCTCTGCTGTGCCAGTCTTCTCCACAGATGGTGTGGTTTTAAGGACCAGAGTAGAGAATAAGCAAGAGGGATTGACAAGATTGAAGGTCTTGGAACCAACATTCATTTGTTTTGTGTCTGGTCATAACTGTAGCTGGCCATTAGCTGGCTGAGTAGCTAGGAGTTTATCTGTTTTTCTTGTGCAGAGATAACATGAGGCCATGATGGGGCTAGTAGGTGGCCAATTTAGGCATGAAACAGTCATCAGTCTAGAGGTAGTACGATCCATGCCATATTAATATTTAAAGTTCACTTGGTCTACCTCTTTCTATCTAGCCCTTTCATTTGTTCCCTCCTTTTAATCTATGTTCAACATACATCCACTTATTCTAGGTGCAACATGTCTCATAAGCAAATCGTGTCTACGGTTTAGTTTTTCCTATTTTCTATAGCAGAATGGAATATTCATAAATCATACAGCAAACATATTACAAGCCCCAACGAGCAAGCACTTATCAGATCAGGTTTGTGATCTCCCATTTATTGGCTAAAGCAAGTCATATAGCCAAGCCCATAGTCAACATAGTCAAGGTCTACACAAGGGAGTGGATACCATAAGGCATGATACATTGGGACCACTATTGTAATAAACTACCACTAATACCTAACTAGGAAAAGGTTGACCCAGTTATCACACTTTCAACAATCTGTTTCTGGAGCTCACACACAAAACTGGTGTCCTACAGACTCTTGGGAATGGGTTCTTACTGAGGAACTCTTCCAAACCTCACTTCCCAGGCCTCACCCCCAGCCCAACGAGTCAGAATCTCTTGAGGGTAAAGGATAGCGTGGGGAGGGTGGTGGTAATCCCAAGAACTTGAGACTGAAATAACTCTGCAGAGGATCCCAACACACACTGGGGGTGTAAAGCATTTCAAAGACAAGAAAGACACAGTCTCTACACTCAAAGAACTTGTATTTCCCACAAAGTGCATTCTTAACTGTCATTATTACACTAGAGGGCATTGCTTTGAAATTGAAAAACAAAAAATTACTTTCCACGTTTCTTTAAGTTAGAGCAGTGGCTCTCAAACTTTTGTGTGCATCACTATTAAGTGGCGAGCTTGTTAAAACACAGACGACTGGGCCCAACGCCCAGTTTCTGATTCAGGAGGTCTTGGGTGGAGCACACCAATTTGCATGTCTAACACGCTCTGCTGTCCAGGGAACTATACTTTGAGAACCACTGAGACAGTGCAGCAGGAGGATTTAGTGATAACATTCCTCCTTTGATTCACATTTATATTTTGCACTTACATGTTTATAGCACATCCACTACACACAAGGTCTTGGGCTGGGTGCAGCAGCGGATATAAGGATAGGATTTGGATCTTGATTACACTTGAGCAGATTTATTCTCTAAGTGGATCTATTCTCTAAGACAGGAAGCCTTAGTGTCATTAGATAGGTTCAGATAAAGCCGAGATCTCCTCTCTTACGAAGAGATAAAAGTAAAGCTTGGAGTAAGAGACCCTTTGAACTGGGCCTTGAAAGATGCCTAGGACCTGGACATGCGGAAATAGTGGAGAATCGCAGAATTCTTTCTGCCTTGGCATAGAGAAAAAAAAAACCAACCTTGACAAACACCCCTAAAAGGGCTGTGACATTCTTGCCTCCCGCTTCAGCATTAACAATCTGCAAGCTGCTGGCATCAGAAAGTGGAAGGGTATTCTCGGTGTCAGGGTCTCAGTCTCAAATCCTTCTGAGGAAGGGGTAGAACCGGCCTCGCCCTCTCTTTGGAGCTCCCAAACGGGGTGCCTCAGAAACCCGAGCGTCTGGCCGAGGCCACGGTGGGCGGCAACTTGGTAAAAGGCGCGGCTTGGGCGCTTCAATCCCCAAAAACCAGAGCAGGGAGCTGCGACCCCGCGAGGTTCCGAGCGGTAGCGAGGCTCTCCGGAGCGGCCTGGCTGGTCTCCTCCTGGTCCGTACCGGGCAAGGGGGGCCGCACGCTGGGGCATCATTCAGAATGAGCCCCAGATTTAGGCATGGCGCTAGGGTGGGCCGGGTGGCAGCTGCACGACTCGGCCGGGAGAGGGGCCCAAAGTTCTGCGTCCCTACTCTCCTCGCTGGAAAGGTAGGGAACGCCGGCACGAGCATGGGCCTCCTCCCTCCACCTTCGCTCACCGGAGGGGGTGGGGACGCGTGTGCACGCTCCTTCCTCGGGAGGGACCGCGGTCCGCGAGCCTGAGGACTGCGCCTGCGCGTCCCCGCCCCCGCCCCGCCTTCCCCGTTCGCCCCGCCCCGTTACCCCTTATATCGCCGCTAGGGGTAGCGGCGGCAGCTGCGGCCTGAGAGCGCGGCTGCTTTGAGGGCGAGGGTGCTGTGCCGAGAGGGGACGAGGGCAGGCAAGAGGGTGGGAAAGCCGGCGGGAGAGGAGGGCGGCGCCGGAGGAGGGCGGCGCGTGGCTGACTCATCCCTCTGGAAGACCAGACTGACAGACACCAGCCCTCGCCGAACCCGCCCGCCCGCGGCGTTCCTCCTCAGCCAGCAGGCGCCCGCCCGCACCGCCCGCCCTCTCCGGGAGCTCTCCGGGCCCGGCCGCCTCACAGAAAGTTTTCGTCGGCGGAGCGGCCGCGGGCCTTTTGGAAGGGAAGGGGACGGAAGAGGAGGCGACGGCCGCGCGGGCCCGGGGAGTGCATGGTGCCCGGCGCCTCGGCTGCCTGTCAGGAGGACATCGGGGCGGGGTCGGGCTGAGCCCAGCTCCTGCTGCTTCCCCCGGCCTCGCCGGCCATTGCCTTCCCGGACGGCTGCGGGGGTCCCCGCTCCTCAGCCCGCCATGTCCCGGCTGCTGCCGCTGCTGAGGAGCCGGACCGCGCGCAGCCTGAGGCCGGGCCCGGCAGCCGCGCCCCGCCCGCCCTCCTGGTGCCGCCGCGGGCGGGGGCTGCTGGCGCTCGCGGCGCCCGGCGGCCCCCGGGGGCTGGGCACGCACCCCAAGAAGGAGCCCATGGAGGCGCTGAACACGGCGCAGGGCGCGCGCGACTTCATCTACAGCCTGCACTCCACCGAGAGGAGCTGCCTGCTCAAGGAGCTGCACCGCTTCGAGTCCATCGCCATCGCCCAAGGTAAGGGGGCGGCTGGGGGCGAGCCCGGGCCCGGCGCCCGCCCCTCCCCCCCGGGAGCCCTCCTGCCCCGCGCCTGGGCCGTCCGAGGCGGGGAACTTTGCGCCTCCCCAGTGTCCCCGGGGCAGGTAGGACAGGCGCGGCGCGTGCCAGGCCGCCGGGGCCAGCGCTTGGCAGCTTCCTCCCCGGCTGCAGAAGCCCAGATTGCCAACCGATCGTGTTTTGCTTTTGTTTGGGTTTGCCGGGCACCTCCCCTCCCCGGGCCTCCTGTCCCCGAGCCGGGGCTGCGATCTCGCGGCCGTGCAGCCAGGCAGGTGCCTCCTCCGAAAGTGCAGGGAGGCGGGGAGAAACTTTCTTGAGGGGTTGTGCAACGGGCATGTCTGGGCGTCCAGGAGAAGGGAGCTCGCTTCCTAAGTCAGAGATGCTCTCAGCTGCTTGCGTGCGCGCGGACCTGGTGGTTTTAATTTAAGGAAACCTTTTCCTGGGAAATGGAAAGGATGGACCAAACCGGTCACTGATACAGATACAGACTTGCGAGCCCGTAGAGGTTCGGGGCTGCACGAGTTCAACTGCAGCGTTTGTTGTTTCCCCCGGAGGTTGAAAGAATGCTAAATCAGAAGGGGTTTTTCTGGGATTCTGTGGCTCTACAGGAAAAAGCAGAGTGCTGCTCGAAAGTAATTTGGGACGGTGAAAGCAAAGCTATTTTTAAGTTAACATGTTAAAATAGGATATTTTTAAAACGGGTGCAGAATGCTGGCAGGTCAGAATTGGAGTCTGGGAGAAAAAGCTAGAACAGAAAATCAAAGGGCCGAAAGGAGCAAATGGTTAAATGATTCAGTCTGAACGTATTTTGCCAGACAAAATACATTGCTGCTATTTTATATTACGTTCTGATGTCTTTGAAAGTTTCTTTTTTTTATGTCTGTTCCCTCGCCTCCCCAAGTCGGTAGGTACAGAAACATTCCATAGATTCCTTAGGTTTAGAGCAGGTTGATTTGGAACGTGGCATTTGGTTTGCCAGAGGCGCTTAAAGGGGTTCTTTGGCCTGTGTATAGGGATGCAGGAAATTATCTGCCTCATCTAAGCGTGACTTATCCATTACTCCTTCTGCAGAAACTTTTTATTAGTTGTGTCTTTTAACTGCCTTCTTTCTCAGTTCGGGGAATTGTGGACCAATTTATGGTATTGGGAGATTCCAGACTGTCTACCCACAAGGCTTTTACAGGAAAAATGTAACATCGCAATCAATTCAGTTGTTAAGTGTGTAATCATGATGTTAGAGGAAGTCATAATTAAAATACTGGTGTATTTGTAAGCTATGTGTGCACTCAGTGTGCAGTTTTAAAATACTCAATTCTGAAAATGTACTCCTTGGAGAACAATATAGACAGTCATATGCTGGAGCGTTAATTTGAGGAATCTTTGTCCATGGGCGAGACTGTTTGAACACACTTTTGGCCTTTTCTAAGTCCTTTCTTGGAAATTCTGCATTAATGTTGTTACAAGTTTGGAGAGCCCTGTTAATATGATTTAATGACAGTTCTTGCAAAGCATGTGCTGCGATACAACTGGGTAAACTTTACCTTCTACTTTCTTGCGTTAGCACATGCCACACGTATTGCACTATAGGGTTGCTACATTTTCCAATGAAGATAATATTTTTAAATTTAACATGGTTTTGGATATTCTGGAAAGGACCTATAAAGTTCAGTAGTGGACATCAATTAGCATCAGTTAATCTTAATAAGTATGTAAGATAAATGAGAGAGAAGTTAGTAATTTAAGTTGTCAATGTTCAAGATAAACAGGCAAGGCTATAGGAAGCAATGTGGTAGTCAAATGCTTATCTCCTGTTTATAAGCTAAAGAACTTCAAAATTTACAGCAACATTTTCACCACTGTTGATGACTCAATTATTGCCTTTTGACTCAGATGACAGTTGATGATGTTGCTTTAATTTTTAGTACAGTCTTAGTATTCCCTATTGTTTTCAATATCAGTACATACAGTTCCTATGGCGATAACTGGAATCGTCACTAGTAAACTACTTTATTTGTTGATCATTGAAGGCAAAGAGGATTTTACTATGTTGAGAATGCATACAGCTCATTCCAACGCTGAAATTAACATTTTTCCCAATCAAACAAATGAAAAACTCCCATGTTTTTCCCACGTACTAAATGTGTGTGTCCTAAGTACACTATCTAATGAAATGAATTCTCTTGAAAGGGCTGTTTCTTATTATAGGAAATCTTATGTGTTCTTGGAAAGGGTGCTTGTATGAGCTAATGAAGTGTTTTGGATTTGGTGTAGAAACATTACAGGAAAAAAATCATCCAGGCTTTGGTATGGTCGTGGAATCCACTGCTGAAATTTGATACATTTGCCCTTATCAGTAGGCATTTGATATAGTCTGTGATGGGATAAAGCTTTACAATCATTTTGTAATAGATAAGGCAGACTTTGTGGGATGTCTTATTGTAGTTAAATAGGATATTGTGATTTTTAAATTACAAACTGATTTCCTCCTCAGTTTTAAAAAAGTTGATGTGATCGACTTATCTGTTCAACCTGTTCTCTCTTCTTCCAGAAACAGTCCATATTCTTCTGATAGTACATTGTTGGTTCATTGTTTTTCCAAGTAGGACTGGCAAGCTGACATTATTAACAGTTTCCTTTTAATTTTCACCGAGATTTTTAAAACAAATTTGTCTCCCAATTTTTACAGTTAGTATTTCTAATTATTATTATTGTTATTATTTTGAGGAAGATTAGCCCTGAGCTAACATCTGCCGCCAGTCCTCCTCTTTTTGCTGAGGAAGACTGGCCCTGAGCTAACATCCATGCCCATCTTCCTCTACTTTACATGTGGGATGCCTACCACAGCGTGGCTTGACAAGCGGTACATAGGTCCACACACGGGATCCGAACCGGCGAACCCCGAGCTGCTTGAACTTGTGAACTTAACTGCTGCGCCACTGGGCTGGCCCCCTAAAAAGCTAATATTAAAGTGGATACCTAGAATACTTAAAAACAAATAAGATTTTCCATGGAGTTCTGGTCCACTAGGGATCTTGGACTCTTGACAAGAGTATCCCCATTTTTCTCTGCCCATTGATCAGCATTATGAGAAAGTGGCGATTCTGTTAATATATGAGCCTCTGGGATGAATTGGAGATATCTTGGCTTTTGCTCAAAGAGAATAAGGAAGAGGGCAATAGAAACATGTCATACTTCAAATTAAGATACATGAATAAAGGTGTTTCACTGCCTTTAAGAGGAATAAGGGAAGTGTAGCCCCAACTACACCCAGCAAGAGGAGAAGAACCAGAATGAACATATGAAGTGTGAATTGAGTCAGGAGGAGTGAGAGGTAGATAATAAGCTGAGAGCTTCTGTATCTTGGGCCTAGATAAGTTAAATGAAGCTTTGCTACGATCAGTTATTTTACCAATATGGAAAGAACCTAATTATAGCAGTATATTCCAACAAGCTTAATTCTGAATCCTTTAGAGTTACTGGGCATATTGGAGAAGCCCTATTACTAGGAATTACTGCCAGCAGAAAACAGATAATGCAAATAGGATTTATTTTCTTCCATTATAATATGGATATATGCTATTTAATACTTTTTAATTATCACTTACATATAACTTGATGTCCACAGTTATGTGTGACTTAAAACAATAACTATTCCATTACATCTCATGATTTTGTGGATGGGTCAGGAATATAGGAAGGGCTCGGCTGGCTGATTTGTCTGTTTCATGTGGTATCTATGGAGCTCACTCCATAAACGGCTGGCAAATGAGCTGGTCACAGGGTCCAAGATGGCTTCACTCACCCGTCTGGCACTTTGTTGGAGATGGCTAGAAGGGGTGGGCTCCCCTGGAGCTGTTGCCCAGAGTAGATGTCTGTAACCTCATTACCATGACAGACTTAAAATGGTTGTGAAACTTAGATGATGGATCTGGACTCCCAGAGAAAATGTTCCAACAGGGCTACGTAGAAGCTGTAAGACTTTGTCTTAGTTTCCTATTGCTGGTGTAACAAATCACCACAAATTTAGTGGCTTAAAGCAGCACAAATTTATTCTCTTAGTGTTCTGGAGGTCTGAAGTCCAAAATAAGACTTAAGGGGCTAAAATAAAAGTGTCAGCAAGACTCTTTTTTTTCCAGGGGAGAATCTGGTCCTTGTCTCTTCCAGCTTTTGGCACTCTCTGGTTCCTGGTCATATCACTCTAATTTCTGCTTTGGTTGTCGCATCATCTTCTCCTTCACTGACCTTTTTGCCTCTCTAGTATAAGGACCCTCCTGATTACATTTAGGACCCACCTGGATAATCCAGGATAATCTTACTCTCTTAAATTCCTTAACTTAGTCACACCTGCAAAATCTGTGCCATATAAGGGAATATATTCACAGGTTGGAGGATTAGGATGTGGACATATTTGGGGGATATTATTCAACCTACCAAAATTTGTTAAAGCTAGCCTTGGAAGTCCCAGAATGTTCTTTCTGCTGCATATTGGTCAAACAAGTCACTAAGGCCAGTCTAGATTCAGGGGAAGGGAAATTAGTAGGAAGTATTCCATATGCATGACCCTAACTAATAGTTGTAGTTTATTCCTTTATATCACTAGGCTTTTAAGAAGTTAATAATTTCTGTTGGGAATCTTGTATTACGTCTTTCTCTATTAATGCACACCATTAGCAAATTAGGTTTTTTGTTCGTTTGTCTTAAGGCTTTTGAAAATTCCTTCTTTTACTGAGTGCCAGTGTAGTGATTCCTTTATCTATTGAGATGTCTAGGACTCTTTCCTCTATATCAGTTTTCTCATTCTGGGCAACATTGACATTTTGGGCTGCATAATTCTTTGTCATGGGGGCTGTCCTCCACACAGGATATTTAGCAACATCCCTGTCCTCTACCCACTAGCGGCCAGTAGCACCCTCCCACCCTCCTCACCCCCACTGTGTCAACTAAAACTGTCTCTAGACATTGCCACATGTTCCCTGGAGAAGACGTTGGGTGGGGGGAAGGGGAGGAGGGTAGCAAAATCACCCTGCTGGAGGGCCATTGCTTTATATGAGTGCTATAGGCTGTATCTTCTTCAGTCCTTGGGCTTGTCTCTCCTCTTTTCCTGTCATCCATTGACACTTGCAAGTATCAGTGTATTCTCTTTGCTTCTAGCTCATTTGCTTTATTTTACATTTGTTTGTCTCTGTATAGGGCCAGCGGAGTGACTCTATTAGATTCCTCACCTTATTATCAAATAAATGAACTTTGTGGTAACTGTTGTCCTTGATTGTGACGTTCTTTCACTCTAAGTTCTTGACTAAATTCTAAATACTAGGCACTTTAAAAATATGGCTTCCAGATAAGTCAAACACTGCTATAGTTTAATTCACCAGTAATTAATTTGTTGTTGTTCATCTCAATAGTCACTATTTGCTTACTTTTTATAGCAGTTGTGACAAGCGGATTTTTTTTGAGGAAGATTAGCCCTGAGCTAACATCTGCCACCAATCCTCCTCTTTTTGTTGAGGAAGGCTGGCCCCAAGCTAACTTCCATGCCCATCTTCCTCTCCTTTATGTGGGATGCCTGCCACAGCATGGCTTGGCAAGCGGTGTGTAGGTCCACACCTGGATCCAAACACGTGAATCCTGGGCTGCCGATGTGTAACATGCGAATTTAGCCACTGAGCCACTGGGCCACCCCTGTGACAAGCAAATTTTTATAAACAAATTTGTAGATAGGAAAATTGAAATAATGTAAAGTCTGCAACTTTATAGACTTATCCAAAGGGTCGAGTAGAACTAAAGATAGCGAACTTGAATGTTGGGGATGCTCTGATATTGAACCATTATTAGTGGTGATTGTTTCAGTTTTTCTAAAAATAGTGATGTTTGCATAACCATACTCTTTAGTGATTTTCTTTGGCATGTCA
The DNA here is from genome assembly GCF_041296235.1 of Equus asinus. Taxonomy (NCBI): domain Eukaryota; kingdom Metazoa; phylum Chordata; class Mammalia; order Perissodactyla; family Equidae; genus Equus; species Equus asinus. Next base: position 69,069,429 of record NC_091801.1, on the reverse strand, counting down.
GAGTGTAAAGCTATCTGGAACAAATAGGGACTAAATTCATAAGTGCGAATTTTATTAGCATCTTGGTCAAGTCAGCTGAGTTAATCAGTATGTAGATTTATAGGACTCCAGCCTTGTCATTGACTCATAGGTTTAGGTCTGCTTTGAGTTAAGGAAAAGAGCCACATAAAAACAAGTAGTTATATGTTAAAATATAATAATTTAGTTACCTTAGACCATCTGGTAAATAAGAGAATCTTCTAGACAAAGGACTTTCAGGTAAGAAAATGTCATTCCCCTTAACCTGTGAAAGATTTACTTTGATAGCTTTTGATGGCAACATATTTGAACGTAGTACATTTTTCTCTGCCTTAGTAAAACTGTGAGTACAATTTAGCTTCTGTCAGACGTTAGAGTCCTTATATACTGTATTTTAATACAATAATTTTCTTTGGGGCTCCTTCTATTTGTAGACATGCCAGTCATCACACCAAATGCCTCCAAAACACGGCCAGTTCACTTGGCATGCTTTTCAGACTGTGTCATAGTGGTGAAATGTGTGGGGCTTATTCCTCCCCTCCCCCTCCATCCCCCCTCCCGCCCTCAGACTATTCTACTCTGTTCTCATTCATCAGTTGTGGTTGTGGTAAACTTTTCTGCTGTGTAAGGAAGTCTGCTTCTTGGCATCCCTGTTATTGTTTTTGATGTCTGCTCTTTGTCACTCTTCCGTAGTGTTTCTTATTTTCTTCTTTTTGTTTCATTTTCTCTCTCTCTCTTTTTTTTTTTTTTTTTTTTTGAACCCCCTGTGCTTCTCGGTAGGGTTTAATTCTTGACAGACTTTTTAAGGTCATAGACCTCTACTTTCTTTTGTCTTTCCAGCTAGCCAGTTGCATCTATCACATTGTTACTGATCTTTGACTCTTCAGATCTCACATTGAAGCTCTTGTGAATATTTTTGCTAACATCAGGATGATGGCTGTTCAGAGGATCGTTGTTTTAAGTACCTAAAAGGTAGTTAACTGAGGCATTACTACTTACAGATCCTAAAATTTCAGGGAATTTCAGTTAGAGTGGTGTTCTTACTTGGTTTAGTTTAAATTTCCTGTCTTTCTGAGTTTGAGGATAGATTATTTAGTACTTTTTGTGTTATTAAAAACATTTGTAATTTTAAAAACAGCCCGCTATTTTGTAAGACAGTTTCTGAATTTCTACTGTATAATGGTTCTTGTATTTTATAGAAGACATCCCATTGCTAGTACTGTTGTTGTTGCTGACGCCATCTTTACTACCATTACGTAGCGCTTATTGAACATTTGCTTTGTGCCAAACATGCTGAGCTAAGTGAGTTTTCATGTAATTGTTTTGTTTACTTATCTTGGAGGGAGAAGGAATTATCTCTATTCTATAGATTAGGAAACTGAGGCTAAGAGGAGCTGGCCTGTGTGGCAGGCACACACAGCCTGTGTGGCAGGCACACACAGCCTGTGTGGCAGAGTGGAGTTTTTATCTTAGCTTTGTTTGATTCTAAAACGCCTGTTCTTATTATTGCACCTTTCTGAGTACTCATACCGGGGATTTTTAACTCATGCCGGGAGAAAAGCTATCACCTCAAATGCTAGAAAATCACTTGTCCTGGTAACATATCTTAGTCTATCTTTTGTATTTTTGCACATTATACAGCATTCAATACAAAAGCAAATATGGCATTGTTTCTTTGAAAATAAGGGAAATCAAAGTAAAATCATTGTGTAAAAAAGTTTATAATTGTGTGAGGATTTTGAAAAAGTCAGAAAACTAGTATTTGGAACTTCTGTCTTAAATCTGTAACTTTTGTGCTAATTTTCCTTTAGGTTTTTGGGTGAGGTTTTTTGTTTTGTTTTGTTTTTAATATCTAACATACTATTCATAGAAAAGCTTTCCAAACTTTGAAAATTTATTTATTTAACAAATATTTGTTACTCTCCCTACCATAGAATAGACACTGTACTAGATGTTTGGGGTACATCAGAGAATTAATTTAGCAAAATACTCTTATGAAGGTTATATTTTTGAGCGAGGAAAGATATTGAGCAATAAAGTAAATAAATAAATAATTATGGTGGGTGCTATTAGGAGAATAAACAGAATGACACTTACTTTAGATAAAGTGATCTGGGAAGGCTTTGTGTAGGTGATATTTAAGCTGAAAATTGAGAAGCCAGTCATTCAGATAGCTGAATGAAGCTGGAGGAAGAGCGTTCTGAGAAGAAGGAAAAGCAAATACCTAGACCCTGAGATAGGAAGGGACTTGGCATACTGTAGAATTGACAGAAGGCAAATATGAGTGGAACGTAATGAACAAAGGGCACAGTGGAGTGGGATGAGATGGACAGGTAGGCAGAAGCCAGATTAGTCAGGGCCCTTCTTGGTAAACCATATGAAGGCCATTCCAGGGTTTAAACATGACGTGAAATAATGGGATTTAAAGAGCATTTGGGCTGCTGCTGGTGAACAAATTGGAAGGTGCAAATGCATAAGCTGGGAGACCGCTTAGGAAGCTGTTACAGTAGTCTAGGCCAGGGATGATGGTGGCTAAGACTAGGTTGCCATGGGGATGAAGAGAAGGAGATGGATTCGAGATATATTTTTGAGAGGGAACTGATGGGACTTGCTCATGGATTAGAAAAGGTCAGGTAATCAAGGGAAAGGAAATAGTAAGTGATGACTTAGGTTTCTGACTCTAGTGATTGAGTAAAAGGTGTTGCTCTTAACTGCGAGGGAGAATACTGGGGAAAAAATAGATTTTGGGGGATGGAAATTAAAGTGTTAATTTTCGACATGTCAAGTTTAAGATACCTCTGTGAATGTGAATGGAGATGTCAAGTAAGTAGGGGTGTGTGTGTGTGTTTATATACATTAATCTGGAGCTCATAGGAGAAGTTTAGGCTGAGTTTGTAAGTGTGGGTGTTAACAGTTGTATATAGATCCAGGAGAGAACTCTGAAAAACACCAGTGTTTATTGGAAGGGAAGATGAAGAAGAACCAGGATCAGAAGGAGACCAAGGAGGAGTGTCCACAAAGACAGGAAAAATAACAAAAATACTATATCCCAGAGACTAAGTGAAGAAAAGAGCATTTCAAGAAAGAAGGAATGATCTGATTCTTTAGATAGGTCATGTAAGAGGAAGACTAGGGGTGCGAGGAAGAAGGTCTGATGGATTTAATAACAGGAAAGAGAGCTGATGTCTTTGTCAGAAGCGGTTTTATAATTGTTATAGTTATATAAAAATTATAATTTTTATAATTATGTGGGGAGAAGCCAGATTTTAGTTGGCTGAAAAGGGAGTATCACTAAGGAAAGATTCAACTCTTTATTTATTTTTGAGGAAGATTAGCCCTGAGCTAATGTCTGCCACCAATCCTCCTCCTTTTGCTGAAGAAGATTGGCCCTGAGCTAACATCCGTGCCCATCTTCCTCTGCTTTATATGTGGGATGCCAGCACAGCATGGCCTAAGCAGTGCATAGGTCCGCACCTGGGATCCAAACCAGTGAACCCCAGGCTGCTGAAGCAAAGCGCGAGAACTTAACAGCTGCACCACTGGGCTGGCCCCCGGATTCAGCTCTTTAAAGGGAACTTTGGATATGGAGGGCAGGAGGCCTCCGGCAGTAGCTTGAGGGTTATTGAGATTATCTCTTTACTCATAGGTTAGAAGTCTGAACTTATTTTAAATATTTGTAGTATTTTTTAATAGACATTCGTGTGTAGAATTCTGGTTTATCAGAGGAAAACATAATACCACAAGTAAACAAATCACACCTGTTTTTAGCAGCACTGAATGGAAAATATGCAGGCCATTCAGCAGGTAAGATCTTTTCATTTTCTTTGGTGAGAAGCTTATAGAAATCAAGAAGATGATTGGAAACTCCATTTTCAAATTAAAATACCTAAGAGCTAGAGGGAACACTTTTTCCTGGGATGTGGGACTTTCAGTGTTAAAACTAAGACAATCCTGTGCAAACTGTAGTTGGTCACCTCATCTGCCCTAAGGGTGATAGTATTGCCTTCTCACAGATTATGGCTTTTGACTCATAGGAGAGATTGAAAAAGGGATCCAGGTAGAGTTTCACGTTCCTTCTGCATTATTGCTTTTCCCTTCCTTCAGGTCTACACCACAGTGGACAGTTTCTTAGGGCTCCCTCTCTTTTTGTGTGTGTGTGTCTGGTGGAGTTTCTGCTGAAAGAACCTGCATACCCTAATTTATGCATATCCTAATGCCTTCGCGCTGTCCCCCTGGCCCTCACTCTGCCTCACCTGTTCCTTTACTATTCTAGCTGTACGTTTATGGTATCCAGTTGCATCTATCCCGAGTAAGCAAGTGCTAACGTCCCCTGTCCCCTCTGTCATTGCAGGTGCCGGCTTCTCTTTTGATTTAGGGCCAGTGGTTTGCTCTGTGACTTGAGTTCTCTTACAGGTTTGAAATAAGTCATGAATTTGAATTTAGTTTGACTTTGTTTCACTGTAATGGTGAGAGCAATGCTCTTTATAGCTTTCTACATCCCTCAGTGGAAACTGGAGCCTCCTCACCAAGTTTAATGTACAGATAAAATCATCTGGGAATCTTATTGAAATGCGGATTCTGTTTCAGTAGGTTTGAGATGGAGCCTGACATTTTGCGTTTCTAACTGCTGCAATTCTAATCACCGCACGTTCTCAGTGATTCAAGGCTGCAGGGCCAGGGACCATATTTTGAGTGGCAAGGCTTTAAAAGGTGTTTTTGTTTTTAAGGTGGAAAAGAGGTGAGGTCGTGTAGAGAAACTCAGGCATGCTTGAATTGTGAAAAGAAACAAGCAAACAGATGTGAGAGTGGTAATGTAAGATGTGGCATATTTTGTGAGCTGGTAGAATTTTATGTTTGTGTGTGAGAAAGATCTTATGGTTTAAAAAACATCTTAGCATTTTTTCTGCTCAGAGGGGCTTCTTAAAGACGTTAGAAAAAATGTGAATTGTTAACACTCATTTTATAGCTATACAACGATCACTTTTAAGTAATAAATACGGTGTAATAGGTGTATTTTGTTTTTTTTGTATTTTTGTTCATTTCTTTTTATTTCCTATTATCACCTTGAATATACTGTCCATTGGTTAGTCTCATTTCTTCAGTGAACCATGCCCCACGTCATACTTTTTTTCTTCTGCTTTTCTTCATTCTGTTCTTCTTCCTGTGCTTTCCCCACTTAATTTTGTATTACTGTTTAAATTTTGAAACAATCTCAAATTTATTGAAGTTTCAAATATAGTACACTAAGCTTTCTTTTTTCCTCCCCTGAATCATTTGAGAATAAGTTGTTGACATGATGCCCTGTCATCCCTGTCACAGGTTGGGCTCCTTGGGAAGCTGTGTCTGAGGCCAAGATGATCATGCAAGTTTGCTGGGGAGTGCTATTGGACTCCTCACTTTAGAAAAGGAAGGGAAGGAAGCAGGTTTGGGCAGAGGTTAAAGTGATGCAGTCTTAATGAAAGCCTCAGCTGACCCTGGGATAGGATGTGTTGTCCTGAGTTGTGAAGGGTCTGGGCCTCAAGCTCTGTGAAAATGAGCTGTTGGATGTGGCCTGCCCAGGCAGGGTGTAGAGCCTGGGGTGAGGCAGCGTTCTGCAGCTGAAGCAGGCTTCCAGGATTGCTGTCCACTGAGGGCTGTCTCTTGGCAGGACTTCTGGCAGCTAGCGATCAACTGTGCATTACAATGTCCACTACAACTGGAGTGCTTTGGCACGTATTTCCTACAAACAAGAACACTGTCCTTTATAGCCACAATATGACATGGATAGATTACTACCGTCTAATACTCTAATGCCATTCAGATTTCACCTGTTGTCCTAGTAACGCTCCTTTACAGCGAGAAGATGCAGTCCAAAGTCACATGTTGCATTTAGTTGTCACATATCTTTAATTTCCTTCTATTTGGAACAGTTCCTCAGTCTTTCATTTGGCTTTCATGGCGTTTATGCTTTTGAGGATTACAGGCCAGTTATTTTGTAGCATGTGCTTCAATTTGGTTTTGTCTCTTTCCTCATGAATAGATTCCAGTTATGCATCTTTGGCAGGAATATCACAGAAGTGATGTTATCTTCTTTTTCACCCTTTCAGTTGGCCCATGATTTTGGTTTGTCCCTGGTGATGTTAACCATTTCCAGGTTAACCAATTCCTTTGAACATTTGACTAAAGTGGTATTTTCCTAACTTATCCACTGTATAGTTGCTATTTTCTTTTTTGTAATTAATAAATATTTTGTGGAGAGATACTTTGGGTCTAAGAAATATCTCATTCTTCATCAATTATTTATTAATTTACATCAGTATATCCTCATGGATTCTTATTCTGTTTAATGGGTTATAATTCATTACTATCACTTTTGATCCTCTAACTGTCCCATATTTCACCAGTGGGAACCCCTTCAGGCTGGTTTCTGTACCTTTTTGACATGTCCCCATTACTTTTTGAACATTTATTTACTTTCTGGCACCACAGGATGTTCCAGTCTCATCTTGCACTTTTCTTCTAGCTCTGTGATCAGCCTTTTTTACAAGGATCCCTGGTTTCTTCAGTGTAAAATGGTATTTACAAACCAAGATCTGTGCTCATAGCTATTAGGGTCTTGCTGTTCCCAGGCCCCCACAGTGGTCAGAGCTAGTGAATGTATGAATATATTTGTTTATATAAATAGTAAATATCATTTATATTTAGATTTATCTCTCTGTCTATATCTATTATAAAGTGAGAGTTCATAACAATTTCTCCAATTCCAATCCAACACTACAGGGTACATTCTAGTTTTCTTTCTTTCTGTATTTCTAACTTCATTCTCTAATGGAAAAATACCTGACTTCCATTATCCTTAATATATTTATTCTTTTGATCAGTCCTCCTACATGTCACCAATATCTCACCACCACCACTGGATTTATGCCCATTTCATTAAGTAATTGATTTTTTTGTTATTACAGGCAGTTCCTGCTTTGCACAGTTACCATATGCATGAATTTCAGTAACTATGTTTTAGTTAAATAACACCAGTCCCCAAGAACATGGTTCAGATTTCATTTACCATAGTATATTGACTGTGAGTGATTGCCTAAAGTATTAACTTTGCTGCTAACGCCTTGATCCACAAATCACTCTGTAAAAACAGGTGTGTCTCATGATTGTGGCCAGTTACATCGCTCTTTCACCGTCTGTCAGTGGTTGGTCACCACTTATCTGTTACTCAGTTCACACACAGGAAAATGCATAGCTCTGTTGCCTCCTTGTCTGCCAGTGATAAACCTTTGAGAGTTGGATAATCAATGGATAATCGAAAGGGAATTGACCAAAAAAGATGAAAGTGCAGCAAAGAAATGAAAAGTGATAATGCCGAAGTGAAATTTTAACCAAATGTAAATAGAGTTATAGGAAAAATAGCTGACTGACGGCATGTTGGCGCTGCTGTTGAACAGCTGCCATTTGAGAGATTCTGGATCTGCTGCCAGAGGAGCTTTGAGAGGATGAACTTAGGGACGTAAATGAAGAAAGTGAGGAGGTTGTGATGAAAAGGATGAAGATGTTCTGGAGGAAGTGACACTGGTAACAACTTCACATTAAAGGAAATCTCAGAGATATTTCATGAGATTGAAAATGTAAAGGATAAAATGTAAGCGAATTCAAACTTAGAAAGGAGTGTGACAATTCACCAAGGCATAGAAAAGATGCTTCCTCCATACTCTAAGTTACATGATGAGAAGAAGAGTGCTAGCGCTATTGAAGCTACTTTTGATAATTGTTTTTACCAAGAAATAAAACACTTTAATTCTCAGTGTTTCTAATATTTTAAATTACAGTATACTAAAGAAACATTAGTTTTACTATTTTTAAAATTTTCTTTTGTATTTTTAACTGTCAGTAAGAGAGCTTTTAATGTTTTGAAAAAAAATTTAAAGGTCACAGAACAATTGTCATTTTCCCCATTGTTTATTAAGATTGCTCTGCATGGTTTCAACTTGCACTGTCATTTTTTTATGGTCCCACACTATTGTGCAAAGTGAGGACTGCCTATATTCTAGCAGATTTCACTTCCAAATTTCATATACATTTTTTATTTATACATATTTTATTTAATTTATTGATTGAATACATTTTGATTTTAAAATATTTTTAGCATGCAGATATCCCAAACCTGAGATTGCCTTTGTGAAACGAGCAACGGAGGTGTCGTCAGCAGAGACCCCTGATAGTTTTGGTATAGTACAACCTTGCAGTATTGAATGATTGCCACATGTTTATTGCAAGTAGCAAGGCATCTATTTGACAGAACTTCTTGCTTGTTTGAAATAGAATGCTTTGGTTATAATGATAGCCTTTTTTTTGTTTTTCTTTTCTTGCATCCATGTTTTGGACTGTCTGCAGAATACTTTTGTTTTCTAATCCTAGACTTTGTAGATATGATGGAATAATAATTGCATGTTTAATTAACTGAAGGTTTAAGTTTATAACCTTAACGAAAAACAAAATCACTTATATTTAATTACATTTAAATAGTGTATTTAAACATTGTTAAAATAACCACAGCAAGTGAGAGATAAGAAGCAACAAAGGTTATGAATTTCTTTAGGATGGATGAGTGGCAAAAAAGGACCACATGCAGGGAAAGCTTCAGAATGTTGTGAAGAGAAACTATATTTAAGTAGCTGGACTTCAGGAAAGTATATTTTAAAAATATATTCTTGAATAGTTTGAAAGCCTTATGTAAGTTCATTTAAAGGCCATTCGTGAAAGTTTTTTTACATTCACCCTCCATAGAGCTTGATACCTAACTTCTGTTGCATGCTGTGGTGGTGGTGGCAGTGAGGAATTATGTTGAGTGTGTGTGAGAGGGAGAGAAAGAGAAAGGGAGAAATATATATCTCTGTGTCCCCATTTTATTTTTGATTACTATTTAACATAGATACATTGCCAAAGAAGTATAACACAATGTATGAAAAGGAATCAAATATTTTATGGACCAGTTGCAATTTTGTAAGGGTGAATAGTAAATACAACTCAGCATCCTTAGGCTGTATTATAGTGTCAGGAGTAAAAGCCACACTGTAAGAACTTCAGAGAAATGTAGAGGCTGTAGGGGAGGAAGACATTTCCTCTTCCCAAATGGGGGTTCGTCTGGCCGGAGAACGAATTAAATTCACATGAGACAGAATAGCAAGAGAAAATTAAACAAATCTTTATGAGGAACCATGGCCCGGGGCCTTTCTTCCTGAAGGAAGAAAGGGCACCAAAGAAGTGGGGTGCACAGAGTGGTTATATACCCCCAAACAGGGTGTTTCACATGTGATTGAAATGTCCCTCCCACAATAGTCACAAGATTGCCCTGTGGGCACAGCGCTTGATGGACACAGCAGGTAGTGGTCTGCTATCTCGGTGGACATAGCAGGAGGCAAGTCGATAGTCTGGAGCTGGGCGGTCACAGGTGAGCTCAGCAATCAGTTCCTAGCCTAAGGAAAGATGCTTAATCCTTAAAGAAATGCCAACGTTGGGAGCGGGAGGGAAGTCAGTTACAGGAGGTTACCAGACAAGCACAATAAAATGCAGATTTAAGTCCTTGCCTTTGGTATTGATTAAGAGTTTCTAGAGAGAAGGTCATCGCCTTTCTTCTTCCTGGTACAGAGAGGGAGGCACCTTTTACAGATAGAGATTTACCTTATAAATGTAAAGGTGTCCTAACAAAGGGCAAGTTCCATTCCTCAGAGCCTCCTTCCCTGTCCCAGTTTATCAAAAGCAATCAGCCTCAAATAATCCTGATGCCAAAGAGACATATCTTGGGGTGGCCAATTTCAGGTCCCCACAAGGCATACAGTGTGTGTGTATACACATACACATATATACGTATATATTAACATATTAGTACATTATCTGCAAAAATCCCCCAGTATACTCTACTTTACCAGGTCGAATGTAGTTCTAAAATTAAAAATTTGTAATCTCAGTGTGTATGTTGTAGAAGTTAAACATTTAATGCAAATATCTTTTAAAGAATAAGTTTTAATTTTGAATTATTCTGAAGATTATTTAATCAGCCCTCATTTTTAGGAGAATGTAGGGAAAAAGGAATGATACGTATTCTATAAATGATGGCAGATGACGTCACTAGGACCTAAGGGGCGGCTGAACAAAGGCTCTGTAGACGACCAGTGGGACTGACCTGTCAGTCATCTCCTGAGACTCAGTCTTCAGTTGTATCCCACTTATCGTCATGTGCTTCTTCAGGAATGCTTACGGGTACCCTTCTATTTTTTTTTTTAATCCTACTCATTATGCAATAAAGAAGAAATATAGAAACAGAATCTTAGAGCTAGAAGGGATCATAGAGACCTAAATGCCTCATTTTATGTAACATGAAACTGAGATCTGGAGGGTTTATGATATGTTCAAGATTTGGTGACTGGTTATGTCTGTATCAGAGCAGGGGTTAGCTTCAAGTCCTTTGGATTGTTAGCTCAGTGCTCTTCCCATTACAATAAACTTCTTCGGGGGTAGCAGCAGAGATTAGTGCCAGACTACAGGGTGTCCAGTTGTTCTGAAACCAGCAGAAACCATGTAATTTTCCCATTCAGAAAATGTTTTATTTGGGAACCATAATAAGTCAATTGATCTCTTCCTCTTTCTTTTAACTTTGATGGATTTTTGAAAATGATTTGTCTGAAAGTGCATTATTTCTTAGGAGAGAAAAAAAGCAATTTGAAAAGGATATTAGTATTTTAGTTACTTATAGTTTTACTTCAATTTCAAATGTTAATGCATGACCAATGTTTTGACAATGTTTTGTGTATTTATATGTGATTGATTGATTTATATATAATTGTTTCTTGGTTTTTCTATGTTTTCGTTTTGAGAAATAATTCACTAAAAGAGAAGTAGAACAAGAGAATTAGTATCTGGGTTCTAGACCCAGCTGTGTGTCCTTGAGTATATCACTTAACATCTCTGGGCCTAAGTAGCTACATCTTTAAAGTGGAGAATTAAGTCAGTATTTCTCGGAGGGTATACTACTGGCATTTGGGCTGGATAATTCTTCATTATGAAGGACTCTCTTGTGTATTGTAGGATGTTTAGAATCCCTAATGCCAGTAGCATTTCCCAGTCATTATCACATCCGAAAACAACCCTGCATTTCCCAGCATCTTCTAGGGTGAGATACCATCCCCTGTTCAGAACCACTGGCCGGTGGTTTCTAAGGATTCCTCAGCTCTAACATTCTGTGAAAGAATTCTTATTTGGGGAATGATTGAAAGGTAAAAAGGTAATGCATTGACTGAAAAATCTTTGCTCCTTCCTAGTATTAAGCAATTTTAAATAAAATGATTGTCTTCTGGGGATCTGTGTAACCATACCCACAGATATATCTACCACTTATGATGTTCCAAGATGAATTATTATTTTTTTCTAGCTTACTTTGAGCTTTCCATCTATAATGTAATGTATCCATGTATAATATGTATAATTATATGATTTTCTTTACTTAAAGTTTTAGAGAACTACCTCTATGCCTAATAAGTAAAACTAACAAGATCTGACTATTTTATACAAGTTGTACTGTTGTTTTAATATCTTAGTCTTTTTAAAAAATCATTATATATAGTAATTCTTCTCTTTGTCTGTTTGTCTGTCCCCCTTTGCCATGAAGGAAGGGAAGGACTATAGCCTGTGTGTTAAGTAGTGTATATAATTGTTCCAAGTGCACAAGTTAGACATGTAAAAGCAACCACAAATCAATAGTGTGTTTGATCATCCTAAAAAAACTCCGTGAAATGATAGATATAAGAGAAATCCTTGTATCTCTAGTATTTGCTGTTTCTTAAGCCAGAGTTGAACAGTTAACAGGTTAGTACATTAATGAGGTTAATAAAGGTAATGATTAATTGGGCACTGTTGCCTTGCATCGTTACTACTGGCCAGCTCACGTCCTCCACTTTATGCCACTGGCCTGCCTCAGCTCAGGGAGAGGTTAGTTGCCCTTAAGTAAACTGGATACCAGACTAGGTTGCGGTGAAGCTGCAGGTTGCACGTTGTGTCTCCTAGAAGGTTAACGAGGTAGAAATTCCTCTGCTACATAATGTGCATGATGCAGTAAGCTTTTAAATGCTAAATAACATTACAAAATCACACTCAAATGGGTTTTCTTTTGGTCTTAGCTAGGCCTATATTTAAAAAAATAATTAAAAATTCCCTTTACAATCATAGTCTTTATTTTAAAAGACAAGACCTGTTAATTGAAATTTACTAAGTTAAAACGTTCAGTTCCTTGCTGTTTCTAAAGAGTGTTTTTATTTTTCAATTCCAAACGTCAGTTTTTATAGGGATATTACTTAGCCATATAAATTTGTTTCTTTAAAAAAATATTGCTGTGTAACTTTATAACTCTTTTGGTGCATGTTTGATTTTTTTTTTTTGGTATTGAATGTGATTTGCTTAAAGTATTTTACATACAGCATGATTTGCATTTTAAGTTTGTATTTTTTTAGTGTTTTATATATTTATTATAAGTTTCACCTTACCCATGGAACCCATGGAACATTGGTTCTGTTAAAAGTCTAAACAGTTAGTTATTCGTAATGTTCAGAAACAGGAGTAGCTGAAACCCATAATCCCCAAATTGTTGCTTAAACACAGTAGTTTAAGTTTTGTTATTTTCATAAATCTCTTGTTAGGCCAAATTGTGATTTGCGCCTACTTCCTGCACTTTCTTGGGGAAGATGCTGGGGTGGGACCTGGAGCAAAGATTAGGTGGTCAAAAGATCAGAAGCTGGACAATTGGACACTTAAAGAGTATTGAGTTATTTGTCGTTAAAGGAATAGTCGTTTTATGTCATCTCAGGGTGAAGTTGTTTTGGTACTTTTCTTACTAAGTCTATTAAAATAATTTTGAATTTTTCCCTTGATTCATGATCTTACTGATGTTTATGTTTGTGGTAACAGACTGAAAAAAGGTATCACATTTAGAATTATCATTGCCATGAAAGCATAATAGAAAACAAGACTCTTGTTTTTGTTTCTCAGATTTTCTTTTGTTTCAAGTTTGGATTTATACCTTGTAAAGTATGGTTAAATTTAATGGAATGTTTAACAATGAAAATGACAAATTATGGTTTCTATTAAATAATATAATAGAACTCACTCTGTATGCCAAGAAATCTAGTTTGGTTTTCCAGCAGCACCATTATAAACGCATTTTGTTTTATGAAGGAGACTAAAATGTAGACTATAGATATTCCAGTTACGTTTCTTCTACCAAAATATTTTGATTTTCAATTTTAGATGTATATATTAGTAGAGTGACTTATTAGAAAAAGAAATACACCAGGCATAGCTTATCCTAAAAAATATTCTAGAGAGGCCGTTCAGGTGGCGCAGTGGTTAAGTTTGCACATTCCGCTTCAGCAGCCTGGGGTTCGCCGGTTCGGATCCCGGGTGCAGACATGGCACCGCTTGGCACGCCGTGCTGTGGTAGGCGTCCCACATAGAAAGTAGAGGAAGATGGGCACGGATGTTAGCTCAGGGCCAGTCTTCCTCAGCAAAAAGAGGAGGATTGGCAGCAGATGTTAGTTCGGGGCTAATCTTCCTCGAAAAAAGGAAAATATTGTGGAAATGCTTGTTAATTTTACTTTAAAAATGCTTTTTTTAAATAAAAAAGCTATTAAAGGGAAAAAATTAAGGAGAGATATACAGGTTAAATCTTATAATAAACTTCTCAGACCTGTTCTACCTATTTGTTGTCTTGGAATCTTGTGCTAATTAAAATAGGTTGGCAGTTGATTGCGGCTTGGAAATTTCTTTCAAGGATTTTGTTTTAATGACATTTTACATACATTCTGAAAACATGAAAATATTTTAGTAGAGTGTAACATTAAAAAAATTAAAATGCAGCCAAATGTAAATTGCATTTACAAATTTAAAATGTAAATTAAAAACTTAAAAGTGGCATACTTTTTCTGAGGGAAATTTTGTAGAGTTTTTAAAATCCTTAAATTTGTGCCTTTTTTTTTTTTGACTCAGTAATGCCACTTAGGAATCTACCCTAAGGAACTTTCAGAAGAACATAATAAAAAGATTTAGGTACAAGTTTGTATTGTTATGGTGAAAAAGAATAAATATGTAGTAATAGAGGATTAAACTATTATACATCATATAATGAAATAAAATGCCACTAATAAGATTATTGCCTTAAAAATTTAAAGATAAGGGAAAATATTCACCATATAGTGCTTTGTGAAAACTGCAGAATACAACTTTGTATATATCTCTCTAGAGAAAAAAGATTGAGGGATAATACATTAAAATGTTTATTTCTGATAAATTATAGGTAGTTTTAATTTTCTTGCTTTTCTGAATCTCATTAACTTTCTACAATAAACATGTATAAGCTTCTTAGTTGAAAAGTGTAACTTATTCCTTTAGATAAACCAAAGGAATTTAGATTTTAAATGTTATTTTCTAATTTTTACTTAGAAATTCCTAAGTTAAAAAAACAAACTCAATATCCTCGTTCTTTTAATATATATAAAGATGAATAAATATTTATATAGAAATTATGCATATGTATGTGTGTATATATAAATGTGGTTTCTTTAAGATGTTTGCAATAAATTCCTGTTGGGGCAATCAATTTTGACGGAATAGCACAAAGGCACAAGGCGTTGTATGGCAAGGTTGCTGGCAGCTGTTCTAATGTTAGAAGTTCTCTTCTATAATTTGCATGTTATATATTTCTGAAAAGCACAATTTAAAAGAATTTTATGGGGCTGGCCCGTGGTCGAGTGGTTAGGTTCACATGCTCTGCTTCGGCCACCCAGGGTTTCACCGGTTAGGATCCTGGGCGCGGACACGGCACCGTTCATCAGGCCACACTGAGGTGGTGTCCCACATGGCACAACCAGAAGGACCCACAACTAGAATGTACAACTATGTGCTGGGGGGCGTTGAGGAGAAGAAGAAAAAAAAGAAAAGAAGATTCGCAACAGACGTTAGCTCAGGTGCCAATCTTTAAAAAAATAATAAATAAAACAAAATAAAAATTTTCTGTTTTATTCTAAGCGTTAATATAAAGGGTAAATTTTAGTGTGCATATAGCACTGGTAAAAATATTTGAATATGTAAGTTATGTTTTAGTTATGAAGTATTCTAAAACATTTTAGTGAAACCTAGTAGGAATTTTCCAGGATTAAAGCAAATGTGAGCCTTAAAATGGTAATATTTGTTCTTCTATGGTTAGAGGTCATACGGTCATTGCAGTAGTATAGGCTTGGTTGTAGGATTCCTGTCCCAAATATATGTCCGTGGTAAAGCTTCTCCTTATTCTTACCAATCAAAAAACTATTGTTTCCAGTACAGGAAAAAGAAAAAAGAAAAACTTGATTAACCAGAATTCAGCTTATTAGAGCCTGCAGTTAACCAATTTCCTTTCTCACCAGATGCCATTTTAAAATAAACTTTTTTTCTTCTTGAGGAAGCTTAGCCCTGAGCTAACTGCTGCCAATCCTCCTCTTTTTCTGAGGAAGACTGGCCCTGAGCTAACATCCATGCCCATCTTCCTCTACTTTCTATGTGGGACGCCTGCCGCAGCATGGCTTTGCCAGTCGGTGCCATGTCTGCACCCGGGATCCGAACCAGCAAACCCCAGGCCGCCAAAGCGGAACTGCGCCACCAGCCAGCCCCTAAAATAAACTTTGAGAACATGGCCTGGGATACAGAAACGTTTAGACCTGTGTCCTACAGCAAAACCTGGGAACCTCTGGCACAGCTGGAGATGATTTCTCTTCATCTGGTTTTCCTATAGTGCTTACCATTGTGCTGTGTGTTAGGAGGTATCCGTGTGCACAGTGGAGTCTAATCCAAAGGTGCCACGTTTGGACCACTAGGTGGCTAATGAACAAAGAAACACAGCCGAGGGACTGAAAAACCCACGACCAGCAAGTCGTGCGCCCACATCCAGGCAGTCTCTCTTGTGTGGCCTTCTCTGAGGCTCCCTTTAAAGAAATCTCTCTCTCTCTCTTCTTTAAAAGTCCCTGCGTTTGTTCCTAATCTGTTTTTCTTACCGCGTTCTCTTTCTCGTTTCTCCCGTTGTCTTTCTCTTCCTTATCTGACTTCCCCCTTTCTTTAAGTGAATACAGCATAAAACTTAAATATTTTTACTTATATTTATATAACAGAATGTAAAAAGCAGCTGCATTAAATAGTTTTTATCCCTGAAATAGGAGGAAAAAAGCCTTAATTTGTGTTTTCTTCTGATTTCTTTTTTGTGTGATGATGCACCTCAGTTTCATATTTCCTAAATAGATAATAATTGAGCATTAAAGTGATGATTCTGATGCACTGTAATATTCAAATTTATCAAAGAAATATTCCTTTTTTAAAAAACTTCTATTTCCTAAATAGTAACAGTATTTTACAAGCTACAACAGTTTTCTGGTTGCATTAGTTAATTAGAAAACTAGCTGGAGGGGTCAGCCCTGTGGCCAAGTGTTTAAGTTCGCGCATTCTGCTTCAGTGGCCCAGGGTTTTGCTGGTTCAAATCCTGGGTGTGGACATGGCACCGCTCATCAGGCCATGCTGAGGCGCATCCCACATAGCAGAAGCAGAAGGACCTACAACTAGAATATACAACTATGTGCTAGGGGGTTTTGGGGAGAAGAATTAAAAAAAAAAGAAGATTGGCAAGAGTTGTTAGCGCAGGTGCCAATCTTTAAAAAAAAAAACAAAACAAGCTGAAACATCTCATTCTTTCTACATTCTAAAAAATTAGAGTTTCATTTAATAAAAACAGTGAATTGCTTTAAATTTTCTCTAATCTTCCTGAGTTACTGAAGCAAAACAAAACAAACGTTGAGAGTGTTGAAAAATCTTATATTTAAACATGCAAAGTGTTTTTCTTATGTTTTCAGAATTTGTAATGAATATCTAGGGTGTTTTTGTATTAGGAAAAGATTTGTCTCTACATTGTAATAATTGAATATATTTAAATTTTCAAGGACAGATTAGGAGAATAAATAGTCCAATTTCAAATAATTATTTGGTTTTTATAGTATAAATTGGCAGTTTGCAACGTGTCTTATTTACACTACCTCCAGCAAAGACTTTTAAATGTGAAATCAAAAGGAAAACAATCCTGTATATAAATATTATCTCATAGACACTTTCAGATACTTTTCCTAACTTATATATTTCTAAACGTGAGACCCTATTAAGAGCAGCTTCTCCTTCAAACAGGGAGAAATATCTAAGAAAAGGAAAAATGTAGGGAAGTCTGGATGTTAGTTATTTTTTGCCACTGTTATGAGTAAACACACTTAGGAAAACAGAACAGTTATCATTCAATTAAGGATTTTTGTGTCTGTGTTCATGAGGGATATTGGTCTACAGTTTTCTCTTTTTTGTAATTTCTTGGTTAGGTTTTGTATTTAGGATTATTCTGGCCTGGTAAGATGAGTTGGAAAGTATTTCCTCATCTTCTATTTTTCTGAAAGAGCTTGTGAGCTTATGTAAGATTGGTGTTTGTTCTTCTTTAACTGTTTGATAAAATTCACCATTGAAATCATCTGGGCCTGGAGGATTTTTGTGTGTGTATGTAATAGAAAGGTGTTTGGTAACAAATTCAATTTTGTTAACTAGATAGAGCCCTTCAGATTTTTTGTTTCTTCTTATGTCAGTTTTGGTAAGTTGTATTTTTCAAGGAATTTGTCCATTTCATCTAAGTTGTTGAATTTCTTGGCATAAATTTATTCATAATATCTCTTTTTTTAATGTCTGTAGGATCTGTAGTGATGTCTTATCTTTCATTCCTGATATTAGTAATTTATGTTCTCTCTGTTTCTTGATCAGTATCCCTGGGGGTTTATTAATTTTGCTGATCTTTTCAAGAACCAACTTTTGGCTTTGTCTATTTCCTTTATTGTTTTCTATTTCATTGATTTCAACTCTTTTCATTATTGTTTCCTTCTTTCTTCTACTTAACTCTTGGTTTACTTTGCTAGATTTTTTCCCTAGCTTCTTAAGATAGAAATATAGGTAATTTATTTTAGACCTTTATTCTTTGTGGTTTAAGTATTTCAAACTATAAATTTCCTTCCAAGCATTCATTTAGGGTCTGTCCCACAAATTTTGATTTGTCATACTTTCATTGTTATTCAGTCTATCTTCTAATTTTATTTCTTTTTTTTTTTTTTTTTTTTGATGAAGATTAGCCCTGAGCTAACATCCGTGCCCATCTTCCTCTACTTTCTATGTGGGATGCCTACCACAGCATGGCTTGCCAAGCAGTGCCATGTCCACATCCAGGATGTGAATCGGCAAACTCCGGGCTGCCAAAGCGGAACGTGCGCACTTAACCGCTGTGCCACCTGGCCAGCCCCTTCTAATTTTCTTTTTGATTTCTTCTTTGGCCCATGTATTTAGAAAATGTTATTTAATTCCCAAATTTGTTTTTCTAGTTATCTTATTGTTATGGACTCCATTTTGGTAAGAGAACATATTCTTTATGATTTTAGTCATAAATTCATTAACACGTTTTGTGGATCAGCATATGGTCTATCTTGATCAGTGTACCATCTGTGTTTGAAAAGGCTGTGTATTCTGTAGTTATTGGGTGTAGATGTTTAAATATCAATTGAATCAACGTGGTTGGTAGTATTGTTCAAATAATCTATGTCTCACTGATGTTTTTGTGTAGTGTTCTGTCAGTTACTGAGAGAGAGGCTTTTATACCTCCAAGTGTGATTGTGGAAGTGTTTGTTTTCCTTTTAATTCTGTCAGATTTTGTATCATGCATTTTGAAGCTCTGTTATTAGGCATAAACAAATTGCTCTTATGCCTTTTGATGAATTGACTCTTTTATCATTTTGAAATGTCCTTGGTTCTGGTAATACTCTTTGTGTTTAAGTCTACTTTATGTGATAATAATATAGTCACTCCAGCCTTTGTAAGCTTGCTGTTTGTATAATGTATCTTTTTTGTTTTTGTTAGTGCCGTTGAGTCGATTTTGACTCTAGTGACTCTGTGTGTAGCAGAGCAGAACCCTGCCCGGTCTTTTTACGCCATCCTTTCATCTTCCAGTTCTGTTTCAGACAGTGCTGTGCTACTATTCATGGAGTTTTCATGGCCAGTTTTTTCAGAAGTGGGTGCCTAGGTCCTTCTTCCTAGTCTGTCTTAGTCTGGAAGCTCCACTGAAACCTCTCCAGCATGGGTGACACAGCTGGTATTTGAAATACCAGTGGCATAGCTTTCAGCATCACAGTAGCATGCAGCCACTATGGTATGACAACTGCCAGACAGGTGGTGTAGTTCCCTGACCGGGAAATGAACCCGGGTCACAGTGGGGAGAATGTCAAATCTTAACCACTAGACCACAAGGCTGGCCTTGTATATCTTTTACCATCCATTTACTTTCAACCTATTAAAGTGTAGTTCTTGCAGATATCATATAGTTGAGTTTGCTTTTTTATCCATTTTGTCAATCTTTGCCTTTTAATTGGAGTATTTTGTCCATTAACATTGAATGTAATTATTGATATGGTTGGGTATAGGTTTACTATTTTACTGTTTGGTTTCTGTTTGTCCATTTTTTGTTCCTCTGTTCTCATTTCCTGCATTCTTTTGACTTAATTTACTATTTTTTAGAATACCTTCCAGTTATTTTTTAGCTTTTTAAATATGTCTTCATTGCATTTTGTCTGTATACGTGGTTGCTCTACAAATTTGCTTTCTTAACACTTTGCAGACTACTTAGAGCTAATATTATACCACTTCATATACATTAAAGAGGTATTGTAACCAAATCACCAAATTGGTCAATTTATAACCCCTTTCATCCTTTGTGCTCCAACATCACGTGTATGACACCTACGTATGTTATAAACTCCACAAGGTGGTGGTATAATTTCTGCTTTAGACAGTCAGGTTTACTTAAATTACTGGGAAAGAAGCAGTCTCTTGTATTTACGCAATATTTACCATTTCTGATGCTCTTCATTCTTTCCTGAAGATCCTGCTTTCCACCTGGTATTTCCCTTCAGTCTGAAGAACTTCCTTTTGCATTTCCTGTTTTGCTGGTTGGCTGGCAAAACATTCTCATAGTTTTAGTTTATCTGATACAGTTTGCCTTCATTCTTGAAGAATAATTTTTCTGGATATAGAATACTGGACTTACATGCTGCCGAGACCAGCTAGGCAGCCAGCTGCTGAAGGGGCAGACAGACTTAATAGAACACAGTCTATATAGTAGAAAGAACACAATCTATATTATTCAGTGGGACCGGGGACCATCAGCCTCAAGGACTGAGGTGAGGTCCTTCTGATTGCCATGTATTTATTTGCAGGCAAAGAAATACAAGCATAGCAGGAATGCATGCTAACAGGGATATGCAAGTCAAAGCTCAGCAGTTCTAGTCTGCCTCCTTTCAATGTACTCCGGCCCTACCCAAGGCCATTCCCTTAGGGAGTATCCTAGGAACAATCAGCAAGTTATGCAGACGGCGTTCCTAAGCCCCTTGCCTGCATGCTTGATAAGATACTCCCTTCTGGCCTTTGATTCCAAAGCACAAACAATCTAGTGTAGTAATTTATGAGAATCAGCAGATCACATATTTCTCAGCCACCCATTTGTAGCTTATTTTTCCTAAGCTTAAAGCCTAGCAAGAATGTTGCTATGATCTCCTGCAACACTTACAGCTTTTTTTCCTCTCTCAGTATATTCAAATTATTGTTTTCTTTATTTAATGTCATATTTTTCTGACTGCTTTCAAGATTTTTTTCTTTATCATTGATTTCATCTAACTAGGAATTTACTGAACTTCTTGAATCTTTTGAAATTTTTGTCTTCCACCAAATTTGGGAAATTTTTAACCATTATTTATTTAAAATATTTTTGGTCCTTCCCTTTCTCCTCGCCTTCTGGAACTCCAGTTATACGTATATTAACCTTTTGCTTTAGCCACAGATCCCTGAGACTGGTTCATTATTTTTCAATCCTTTTGTTCTCTGTTCCTCAGATTGAGTAATTTTGACTGATCTGTCATCGTGTTCACTGACTCTCTTCTCTCACCTCTGCTTGAAAGCACCATTCTGCTTTTAAGTCTATCCAGTTAATTTTAAATTTCAGACAATAAATTTTTCAGTTCTAGAATTTCAGTTTGGTTCTTTTTTATAGTTTCTATTTGAGCATATTTTCATTTATGTCTTTTAATATAATTTTAATTGCTACTTTAAAGTCCTTGTCTTCTGGTTCTAACATTTGAGTTGCTTCAGAATTGGTCGCCGTCTTTGTTTTTTCTCCTGAAAATGGGTCACGTTTTCTTGGTTTGTGAAGTACTTTTGAATTGTGTCCTAGTCATTTCTGTGATTAGTATGTTGCAGAGACTCTGGGTTCTGTTTTATTCTTCTGAAAAATATTTATTTCTATTTATTTGCTTTAGCAGGTAATTAATAGTTAGGCTCAAACTGCAAACTCTTGGGCTGCAGCTTAAATCTTCAGTTATTTTACCCTCAGCTGGGAGTTTTCTCTACACATGTATGGTTCACAGGTCAGCCATATGTTGGAACTGAATGTATATATAGAATTTAGGGCTTGTCTGTTCTGACTCTATTCTTTCCAGCTTCCCCTCTCACTCTCCAGTGGCTTTGGTTACTTTGCACTCCCTCTACTGCGTCTTCAGGCCAGAAAGACTGAAGATTTTTTGTTAGAGTTTTAGTTGCCCTGCAGATTATGGATTGAGGCCTGCCCTCAGGCCAAAGGCTGCAACAAATAGGTAACTTGCTTAGTTCCATTCCTTCTTCCAAGTTTTGACTCCTCTCCAGAATCAACCTATTTTTGGTCATTTTCCAGTGCTTTCAAGTGGTTATGTATTTATCATGTTTTTGTCTATAGTTTATAGTTGTTCTGTGCAAGAGGATTGGTCTGATAGAAGGTGACTCAGCCAATATTGGAAGTAGAACCAGAATTTTTTCAACCTAAAAATGTTTGGAAAATATGGTGTGGTGAAGTACAATCTTAATGGTCATCTTATTACTTAAAAAAATTCAGAAAAAGAGAGAAATTATGATGTATATAATACACACACACACACACAAATATAGTCACTGAAAGAGCTGGTTTTTCTAACTCCAAAGTCTGCTTAATAAAACGTTAGATTAGAATACATTTCCATTGTAAGCACAGATAGTTTACCATATGTCAGAAGAAAATCCTTAAGGTTAAGATATATATGCAGTGAGATAAAGCCTCTGGGGTTTATTGTGACTATTTTCAGGGAGATTATATTAGCAGCCATTACAGTTTAGAACTTATATAGGTTGCTGAAACCTTGGGCTTGTTTCCAATACCAAGTTCTGTCGTGTATTATATGTCTAATGTTTTTTTTACTTCTGAGACATATTTTGTTTTAATTCAGTTAATATATAAAGAAGATAATTTACAGTGTCAAAGTCCTCAAAATAATCAATTTATGATTTAAAAAATTTTTGATGGATACTTTCCAATAAAATTTCCACTTTCTAGGAAATGTTCCCTTTGTGTTTCCTCTTGTTAGTGTTTAGTTCTTTGTGAAGCAGGAGACAAAATCTGTGCTTTGATTTTACTTTAATCTCCGTGCCAGTGGTCTTCCTCCCTGGTCTATCTCCTTTACTTTCTCTTTCTTTCTCTTCCTATCTCTTTAAAAAAATTATTTTTTAATCCTTATGTATAGTTGGGAGGAAGGATTAGGAATGTCGATTACTTATTTGATTTTTTTTTCTCTTTACTGCTACACATTATCCATTTGCATAGTCCTTATCCTTGCTTCTTAGGAGTTGTAAAATATTTTAAATGTTTTGCTCAATATGTAGGGAATTTGAAGTAAAAGCAAGGGCTCTGTATACTCTCATTCTATTGGGAAGGTCCTGCTTGTTGAATTTTTAGGTATTTCAAGATGTTCCAGTCAACTGACAAGGACTTCTCCTCACAGTGTGAGAACTATAGTGATGATGAGAGTAATGCAACTAGCAAATAGTTCTGGTATGTAACCACTTTTGCATGTTTACTTCACCAGAAAACTCTGTGGAGTACAGCGGTATCCTATATTCCTTGTTAAAAATTTAGAAAACCATTTGCATGCTTTCCAAGTAGATTTTTAGGTAATAGTGCTAGTCAAAGAATGGAGAATATATTTTAATCAGATGTAAAATTTTGTAAAGATTAGTGTATCTTCATATCTTAGCTCTTCTAAGCAAGGAAAAACAAAACTTAAACTTGCATTCTTAGAACTTTATGAATAATGTGCTAATTGATTAAACTCTAGATTTTAGTGTATTTCTTATCTTATTTTATTTTATTTTATTTTTTGAGGAAGATTAGCCCTGAGCTAATTACTGCCAGTCCTCCTTTTTTTTTTTTTTGCTGAGGAAGCCTGGGCCCTGAGCTAGCATCTGTGCCCATCTTCCTCTACTTTATATGTGGGACGCCTATCACAGCATGGCATGCCAAGCGGTGCCGTGTCCGCACCCAGGACCCGAACTGGCGAACCCCGGGCTGCCAAGAAGCGGAATGTATGAACTGTGTGCCACCAGGCCGGCCCTATTTCTTATCTTAAAGGCATTATGGTACTATATGCTTTTTTAGTAAAGCAGCATTCACAAATATAAACCATACTCCTTTTTTTATATAGCTTGTCAATGGAGATTTATTTGCTTTTTACGTCTTTTAAACTAAATTCTTTAGTTCTTATGTTTTCTAGATTATAAGTAAATATTGTAGAAAATGTATATCCACTTTGTAATGTGTTTCCTTGGACAGTCTGGTTGTATGAAATGCTTACAGCAGAGTGATCCATGGTGTGGGTTCTTCTCTACAGATTATTAACTAATTCTTTTGGATTGGTTGAGGATAAAGAAGGTAGAATTCTCTGCCATTTTACCATAGCTTATTCTTGTACTTATACAAATGGTGAGGTACTTATTGTTATGAGATTAGGTAGGTTGCTTCTTTGTAATAATTTTTAACTTTTAGATTTAATAACAGCACTTGAAGAAACTTACTTTGATGTATACTTGGGAAAACTTTGTGTGTTTATTATGGCATATATTATGAATAGTATATTGTTACCTGTTGAAAAACACCCTATTATTTTTGGGTCATTTTATTGTGTAGAATATTCTTTATTATCCAGTAGTATAGGCTTCAAAACTCAAAATATTCAATATATTACCAAGGGAGATTGATTAAGGAACAGAACACAATCCGGTGAATTCATTGTTGTAATACATTGCTTTAAAAATGTTATTTTCGTATTTTTAAAGGACATCTACATCTATTTGAATATTCTTTTTTTCCTGTTATCAACGTTTGTGTAATATTTCTTAAGTCATCTAGGGTTGCCGTCTTAAAGAAGGATAGCTATAGTTCTGAAGTTTTTTTTTTCTTTTTTACTTGTAATTAATGTAAACGGGCTCATTATATAGATGTAAGGACTTAAAAAACAAAAAGCAAATGATTTACCCAGGGCTATAGAGTCCATGGCAGGCTTGTAACTAAAGCTCAGTTTTGTTTTCTAGCTTTGTAATTTAATCCATACCAAGTAATATTTTCTGTATGGATAACTTTGGTCCATTAACCTAAAGATAATTCATGAATAAACTCTGATATTCTCCCACTTTGTAAATCTGCTGGTATTTTCTTCAATGTAATAATGAAGAAATTATGCTATAGTAACTAATTCTTGCCCCGCACCCTTTTTTTCCCCTTTAGAAAAATTGGAAGCTCCACCACCCACCCCAGGACAGCTGAGATATGGTAATGGTTCTATAATTGTTAAATATTTGTGCATCTATCTTTTGGATTTGAAATAAGTGTATCATTCATTGATAGTACAGGTGTCAGTAAATTAAATCTTTCCAGATAGAGTGGATTATCCTATTTATTGTAATGAAGCAAAATTTTGTAAACTTGGCTTAAGAAGTATCACAATATTATGGAATTTCTAATATTGTTAACTATATCTACTATTGTTTAAATATTATTACCATCTACAAATAGAGATATACTAAGGTAGAGGTTTTCTTAATTCCCAGGAAAAAGGATATGTTTAGTTTGGATTTAAGTTGGGTAATTGCAGAATTAGAATTTCTAGGCTCGAGGTTAGGTAGAAGTGTTCTCTGGTGGAGGAGATACTTCTGGTTTGCTGTTTGTAATAATGAAGAAAGTAAAGTTCATTTAAAACCACTAGGAAGAAGAACCTTACAATGCTGCTGGTGTTCATTCTTTACTCCATTATCATGGGAATAAATATACAAGGGCTAGCATTGAAGTAATAGAAGACAGTTTGGGATCTTATTATAAAGACAATGGAACAAGAGAATTATTTAACAGTGCAGTGAATGTGAGTAGGTTGTAAGTTAAAGCTAAATATTAGATGTGATTTGCTAACAGCTGCTGAGTTATAGAATAGTGGGAGACCATTACATACTGGAGAGCAAACTTATATGATTTTTAAAAACCCTATTTAATAGCCAGTTCTTTTTTCTCGCAGAGGTAGCTATATCAGAAGTAAGTAACTTGTCTCAGTTATCGAAACAATTTAAGAAGTCTTTAAGACTTTTCTTCCTCAGGTAATCTTTTCTGATTCTCCTAGCCTAGATTTATACACTCTATATCTATAGCACTGTGTAATACTATTATCATTTTTTTGGTCATATTAAAATTAAATATTTATATGGCTTTTTATCATACTCAAACTTCTTGAGGCTGGTAACCACATCTTATTTATCTTTGTATCTCACATGCCCAGTGGAGTGTCCAGTACACGTTTATTTTAACTTTTTGAAAATTATAGTTTTTCCTTTGGGTTGAAAATAAATTTTTATTTATAGGACACATTTATTTAGGTCTAAACATAAAAACATGATGTATTTATAGTTCAAAGTCATTATAGCAACGTGCCTTGGTTTCACCGACCAAGTTTTTTACTAGGATAGCAATTAGTCTAATCTTAGTTTAATAGCCTTAGCACCTAATTTTAAGGTATTTGTAACTGGCTAGTTTTAGAGATGCCATCAAATTAACTCCAAAATGTGAAGTACTCCCAAAGGATAGTTACTTTGCCGTGTTTACATTTCAAAGACGATTGAGGTGAATTGGGAGACTTCTCTCAGAGATGTATCTAAACCGCTCTCTCTTCACTGTCAGTGTTTCATTTGTGAATTTTTAAAGTATCATTATACTCTTTTGACCTATCAAATTTGTATTATGTTTTTTGGAAACTAGGATTGTGTGTATGTTTTGGAAACTGCTTATTATAAAATGTTGAATGTCAGTAGCAACTGGACTTAGACAAAAAGTCAAGGAACTAAGACTAGACTCTTTAATTGAAAAATCCCATTTCATTAATGTCCTATTTGACTTTTATCATTTTTAATAGCTTTTAAAATAATAGTCTTTATAATTAAAAAGATGCTGCTTTTTATCTCACTCTTACTTGATAACAAGAAGAAATCTGAAATGACCTAGGATATATACTATTTTCCCTTGATCTTAGCCTTTGATAGTGGTTATAGGTAGAAGTGGTGGTTGTTTTTTGTGGGTTTTTTTTTAATTGCTTGTTAGCTTCCCCTGATTGGTATAGAACTCACTATAGTAATATTAAACTTTCGTAACTACTGGATTATATTTTGGTTATACTTTCTGTAGATTTAACTGCATTAAAAGAAAAAAGACTCTAAAGTCACTGAACACATATAACCAATAGGTTTAAGGGACTGTTTTTTGGATGTAGTATAAAACTCAGAGCTTTGATGTTTACCTAAAAAAAAATCCTCAGTTGAACTGATGTTGACTATACCTTGGCAATTTTATAGGTTCATTAGAATAAAGGTTTTTAACTATCCCCAGTTTTTAATCTGTTTCGCAGTCTGCCTTCAATTCTCTCAATCTGGAATTCTCTTCCTTTCCAGGTTAGTGGTACTCGACTTAATTAACAAATGTTTATTGAACATCTACTATGCACTAGGCATTCTGCAATGTGCTGAAGATGCAAATATGAAAAAAGATGAGCCTAAGTGTATAAAAAATAAATAGATATTAGTTCTTCCTACTTACACTTCTGTTATCTCCAGCCATTCAGATTATGTATTAGATAGATGAAGTAAGATGCACCTCTGGTAGGAAGAGTCCACGTTATATTTTTATTTAAATCAAGTATTTTTTGTGTATAGTTTGTGAAAGCGTTCAGGGTACCAATATGTTGTGAGAGGGGAAAAAAGACTTTGTACACAGATGTCTAGTATAATTGAGATAATCACATTTTTCTTTAGGAAAAAAAAAATCACATTTTTGTTTAAAAAATTGTTTAGTGAGTTAAAAGTAACCAAATAGCTTCCCTGAAATGTGATTCAGGGAGTTTATTATTTTTAATATGGAGATCAATTTTATGATATCAGTCTTTAGGTTTAAGAGAGAAACAGATTGATGTCAATAGCATTAAACAGGTAAAACATGGTATTCATACTCTATGTATGTGCTTATTTGTTCTACCGTTAACTGTATATAATTTGTATGTATGTGTGTGTTACCAGTAAGAAAACACAAAAATCTAACAATTATTTTTACATGTTCTGTGTTTTTTATTTTGTTTTTTCCCCAATGTAGCTTCTACTAGTCGCTAAACTTATAGCAGGAGCAGAATCTTTTTGCTATGGGGAATAGAAAGCAAATTCCAAAGCTTATGAAGTCTATTTAGGAGACTTTAATCATACGGTCTGTTTTTGTCATTTTATAATTATAGAAACCTTAAAGTATATTTTTCTGTTTTTGATGTTTTTCAGTATTCATCCACAATGCGATACCTTTCATAGGGTTTGGCTTTTTGGATAATGCAATTATGATTGTTGCAGTAAGTTCCTTCTCTCACCCCTTCTATTTTGAGTTAATAAATTAATGTGGTCTAAATTTTCCTAATCATTTGCATATTGTAGCTATAAAGTTTAAATTAACATCACAATGAACAAGGCTAGTTTTTATTGTACTTCATGTTAATTAGACTGTAGCTCAATTTTAAGGCGTCATATATATTAATCATTAAGACTTTTGGTAAAGCATTGGCAATAGTAAACATATTTATTAAGTCTATATTATCCTGTTCTAGTTTCAACATTCTTATTAAAGGAAAAAAGTATGTAAAATTTTCTGATATTCTTTAATTGTATCAGCAATTCTCATCACATATATCTATGTTGATTGGTTCCTTGTTCAGTTTTTCCATGCAAAAATATTTTAAAGGGCGTTTTGATATACAGTCTTTCCATTTAATCCAAAGATATTCTGTTTCAATTCATAACACTGTGAATATATCCCTCTTCTGTCTTTGTTCCAGTGTAATGTTAAAAGAAAGTTCTCTGCTGCGCTCATTTTAACCTAAGGGTGTTCTGTAGAAGTGTTGCTTTAGTCTCGGGGATGCTGCTTTACCTTTCTTACTGTTACATGACATCCTTTGTTAATGGATATCAATATTGGGTCCAGGTCCTAAAGTCAGAAATAAGTCCATGATTAAAATGGAAGTCTTCTGACACTGCTCAGTGCTCTAACTACTTCTCTTCACGGACTCTAACTTTAAAAAATTCTATAAATTCTAACTATTGTGTAGGAGACTGCTCAAAAAAATGGGAATAATTTTAGGATTATTGAGTGTAAGGAAAATACATAGGAGAGATGCAAGGGTGGTTTTTTTTTGGTGTTTTGGAGGTTTTGTGTACTACAGTTGGACATAAAGAGAATGTTTGTTTTCAAAATAGGGATAAAAGTGTAAGTTACATTGTATAGATTATAAAATTTGCTTAAAGAATATCTAAAGTTGGTTCATTCAAGAATGGTTTTCTTCGCTGTCTAGTCACACCTTATGTCCAGATTGATGGGGATCAGATATCCAGAAAGTCTAGCCATTCACTTGGTTGAGGAAACTTACAGGGTTCACACAGCCAGAAGATATACTACTTCATAAACAGTCACAGAACATGAGCTAGCAGGCACACAACTTGAGGATGATAAGCACCCATTGGATGATTCTTTCGCAGAGTCTGGCATGAGCCTCTAAAATATAGTTTCAAAGTGCTAGTTTTTTGACTGATTATGACATTTTCCTAATAGGTATAGAAGAATCAAATTGGCCAGTTTATATATCTGTGAATGTGAGAAACTTATTCAACCATTTAGAGCCATACTGCTATTTTTGAAATTACTAAAATCTGAGTTAGTTGGATTATTTAAAGAGTTAATGTAAATCAAATCTAATTGTAAGAAAATGCAATTATGATGAATTTATAAGCTGTATTTAAGACTTAATGTGTTCTTGAATAGATTGTCTGAATTACAGCTTCTCTGGGGCAAATATTTCTTTCAGTTTACATGACACACTCAATATTTTAGATTCTCTTTATTGACAGCTAGTACCCCCCAATACTACCGTCTTAATGATCATTTGTTTTTATCACCTCTATAGGGAAGACCTTAGATATTCAAATGCTGAAAGACTATCCTTGCTTCAGGGAAGTGTTGAGATGATGTATTTTGCGTAAAAAGGGGTACAGAAAGATTTTGAAGAGAGATCAGAATAGAGAAATGAGGTAGCTTCTTAGATACTGAGTAAGACCTTCCCAGTGTGGTCTTATCATTTCTTTGAGATAAATATCTAAGTAAGAGATATCTGTGTTTAAATACAGCTACCAACAAAACAAAACACCCACATTCTGGAGTCAAATTACTGTAATGTTGTTTACTGTTTTGTGTTATTCAGGCCTGTGTCTCATTGCTGGTATCACTGAGAGTGGACTATTTTTCCAGGCTGGAGATGCTTGACTCCAATTTAGTAGTGTTTGTTTTTCTTGTTTACATTGAAATCCAGTTTCAGGGACTTATCACTAGTTTTTTATTTATATAATACTCAAATAAATGTTTAAACTACTGGCTTTAATACCTGATTGAGTAATAGGTGTGGGAAAAATATTATCCTGTGATAATTGCAGACTAATTCAGGGACAGGGAAATTTTCCAAAGAGGCTTTGTAATAGACTGCTGAGACTAAAATACATAAATAGTATAACTATGGAATCCATGGAAAGGGAAATCAATGATCATTATTATCTTAAGAATGTTTTTCACCTTTCTATTTTTTTAAACACGGATTGATTGCCTCCTAACGTGGGACAGCCGTCACTGTTTCAGGTTACTTGAGTCTTTTCTATCATGCCACGGGCATCGATGTGTTTTCCTTTTTCCTGTTACTCTCACGGCTGCCACCCTAGTTACTGTCACAAAAACAAATTCCTATATAACTTCTTATAATAGATTTGACCTTTGTTGTTGGCTGCTTTTGATACTAAGCATTTGGTTTCGTAGTTTTTTATTATATTTTTATATTGTCGGGATTGCATTTCATGACTTATATTTTAGTGGTTTTTAAAAGTTGTTTTTCTTACAGTTTAATTAGGATAGAATTTATTAGAATTCTAGAGTAGATTAATCGTATTAAGGTGATGAACCAGGTGTAACTTTTAAGATGACTAGTATTAGATTTATTTATAATTTCTACTTCACCTGTTAACACGAGATTTGGTATAACTATGGGAAAAGTAAAGGCGTGGATAACCCATTGCCTTCACATCAACCCTCACTTTATATGAGGTTTTTCATGCTATTAGAAGGACCTTCAGGCTTCTTAAATTCAGCCAAATGATTAAGCACTTAAATAGTTTTTAAATACATGTATTGCACACAGGTTCTTCGTGGGTCGTTCCTAATGATTCATTGCTATTAAAGATGCTGTATTTATTTTTTATACACTGTAGTTGTCAGGTGCTTCCCTTCTATATCAATGCTCCAGTTCTTTTTTTTTTGGCCTTCATGTATGAAGATACACATCTTCATTCTTTGGGCTTATTATTTTCTTCTTCAGAAATCTATGTCTTTGGGTAATTCTTTACAAGTAATTTTGAGTACCTAGGAGACTTGTACATCAGTCTGTTTGGTCCATACTCTATAATAATTGTATTTTAAGGGGGTGGAAACAAAAGGCCTAGGGGAAAGAAAATTGAAGAATACTTAACTCAGCTTCTCTTTAATTTCGTAAATAATTGAGGAAGGCAATATTTCTACATATCAGATAGGGCATTCTTTTTTTTTTTTCTCCACAAATATCATTGAGATTTAAAAATTTTTTTAGAAATTTTCAAGCATCAGTGTTCAAAAGTGTTTTTGAAAATTAAGTCCACTTACAGCAGCATTGCCCAAGGATTAGAACTTAATTAGCACAAAAGATCCTAGGATTTCTTCTTTATTCTATCTAATAACCCATTAGAACAGTTTAGTCTTCTTCACTTCAGTTCCTTCTCTTTAAAGTAGATGTAAAAATACGAGCCCCTCTTTTCTTCAGAAGAATTCGATAGATGTACAGTCTTAAACTCTGTCAATAAGTAAATTCAGTGGAAATATAATGGAGCCTCATTTTTGCTGTAGCTCTATTGTATTAAATGCTATTGTTGCTAATCAATGAATCATAGAGCCTCACTAGTTAACAGTTAAAGAACTAAGTGATAGAGGGATAATTTTTGAAGTCTCTATCTCTTGAGGTTCCTAGAAACTGGTTTAGTGTGTCTTTTTAACCTGTTAGAGAGTAAATAACAATCATATAGACATGTCATTGAGAATTTAAAATTTAGATGAGTTAGTTGTCTTTGTGTTCGATGAGCTTTAAAACCTGTTTTCCCTGTGGTAGGAAAATATAAATTCTAGGTTCTTAATGATGAATTGTATTGCCATATGTGTTGCTGTTTTTTTATTTTTATGAAAGCCTAATTTTAGTGAATAAAATGTTGATGCTATTTCTGCATGAATGCATATATTTAATAATTAAGTGAATTACTGCATCATATGTGCATATTTTGTGCATATAATTTTGCCCCAAGAACATGTTGGTTTAACTGTTTTGTTTTTGTTAACGCTTTGCGTTTCTTTTATAGTCACTTTAGCTTTAATTTTTAAGATTAATTTCTTTGTATCATTTTTCAGGGAACCCATATTGAAATGTCTATTGGAATTATTTTGGGAATTTCAACTATGGCAGGTATTTAATAATAGTAATGTTATTCCATTGTCTGTATATTTATAAAACATTTCAATAGGTTAGGTTTAGAAGAGGATAATTTATTTGAATGAGTTTACTCATTGAAATCTTTATTAGTTTATCTCCTTAATCCTCTTCCTCTAATTCTTGTGAATGTAGCACTTTTTTTGGTGAGAAATTTTAGGTGCTTTATGTTAGTTAATGGTAACAATAATCTACTATATTATGTTTAAAAAAAGTTCCTCTCCTTATTCATTGTTACCTCAAAACCTTTCTACTTCTATTACATTGTTTATTTTCAAGTTGGGTAGAAAAATCAAGGAAGGCAATACAAGAATGAAAATCTAGTTTGGTTCTATCTCCTTCTTTCTCCCCCGTTAACCACTCTATTCTTCATGACGGTGAAATTTGGGAATGGTTCTGTGTTATGTTTATTGTATAGAACATAGGAAGTAGATGAGTTAATGAAAGAGACGTCTCTTCTCCTTGATTGTCTTGAATTTCAGAGCTGTACATATGGCTTTATTCTTTAACTTCGAAATATTCAGATTTCCTTGAACAAATATTATCTGAAAGTTACAACTACAAAATATTGTACAGGTGTTTTAATATTGAAGCCAAAATGGAAACTGGCTGCCACAACAGAAGAAATCTGCTGCCTGATGGAGGTGGACTGCTCTCCTCTCAGAAGCATTGTGTTCTATTTTGAAATCTTGAGATTCATAGCTACCCAATGAGTCACTTTGGATATAGTCGTTGTCATTTGAGAAATGTGATACCTCTTCCAGACCAGTGCTTTATTGATTTTATAGTGATGTATTATAATGATTTTTCTGACTCCATGTAACAATTCACTTGTCCATTTTTCATTCTTTTAGCTGCTGCTTTGGGAAATCTTGTGTCAGATTTAGCTGGACTTGGGTAGGTTCATTCATTTATTCATCTGTGCATGTGTATACTTATTTGTTGTCTTTCTCTTCTCCATTCTCCTTTAATTGAGAAGTATATTTAAAAAAGGGAACATTTATTTTTCTTCTTCTTCTTCTCTCCAAAGCCCCCAGTACGTAATTGTATATTCTAGTTGTAGGTTCTTCTAGTTCTGCTATGTGGGACGCCACCTCAGCATGGCCTGATGAGCGGTGCCATGTCCATGCCCAGGATCCAAACCAGAGAAACCCTGGGCTGCTGACATGGAGTGTGCAAACTTAACCACTCGGCCACTGGGCTGGCCCCAGGGACATTTTTTTAAATGTGTTTTAGAACTAAATTTTTTAATTTAATATTTCTAAATCTTTGGTGTGCATCAGCTATAGACGGTGTAGAAGCCTGGGTCACACCCCAGTCATAAGAATTAGTGTCTCTGGGGATAGGGCCCTGACATTTGTGTTTAATAATCTTCTCAAGCAATTCTGATAAATGCAAAAAATTTTTCTAAAACTACTATACTGTAAGCAGAGTTGAATTTTCATTTACTGAAGTATTTATATGTATTTTATAGTCATTTCTAAGTGTGAGACAGGATTAAAAGTAAGAACCCCTATCATTATTCCACCCCACCTCCTCCCACTAAGCCCAAATATAAGAGAGATGGCTCAAATGTGAGCATACTGACTGGGCATGTTTTCTGGAGAGAGGAATTTTCAAAGGGAATAATGGCCAAAGCATACACAGGTTTGGCTGGTTTTTGCTCTTTGTATCCCTTGTGGCAGGAATGATGAAATAAACTGGGAATGTCTGCTTAGAAAAGGCCGTCTTTCTCTCTGTCTGTTTTTACACTCTCTCTTCCAAGCGGCAGATGGCCTGGGCTGCTTGCTGAGCTGGGGGAAGCCTGGAAGTATAAATTAGACTAAATTGGCATTAATTATTGTGATAAACATGCTCTCTCTTGCTCAGTCTTTGGTTGTGCTTCTTCCTTCCTTGGTTCATTAGAGTGGTGAGTTTTGAGATTTGGATTTGGGTCTAATAGAAGTCGACTTAGCCCTATAATCTAGGCAAAGGCAGCTTTCTAAGTGATCTAACCCTGTGTACTAGATTTCTGCACTGGAGTTTGGGCCCAAACCTGCTGTTAAAAACAAAGTTTCTTTGCTTCTGGGCCAAGACAGAAATTTTATATTCCTGGAATTCCTGGCGTAAATCTGTGATGATATTGCCTCTTAAACATTTCCATTTCCCAGTTTCCAATATTGAGGTTAATAATGATAATATTATAGCTACTGTATTTAATAGAAACAAATGATCTAAGAGATTTTAAGGTCATTTAGTTTCAGATCACATCATAAAACAATTATTTTTAATTAGAGATAAAGATTTTGTTGAATCTTTATATTTAAGAACTGTTTCTCCTCTGCCTTTTAAAAAAATGTTAAATAAACAAATACTACGTTTTATCGATTCTCAGATCCACAGTTTTTTTTAGAACTTAACATATCTGACTTTGGGATCCATCATATAATTGATTATAGGCACAGTTTAATTGGCAATTTTCTTTCTTACTGTTCATAAAGTAAGATTGTATCTGGTAAATGATGGCAATTTAGAATTGATAAATATTTGAGATTGCCCTAAAAATTCTGGGCTGTTTTCGTTTGTGTGTAAATCTGATACATTTTGGAAATTTTTGCTTTCTGATGACAGTGATTAATTTATACCATATGTTAAAGTGCTTGCTTTGAATTTGGAATAAGTGCATTAATTGTAATTGCTGTAAAAAATTTTTACATTAACTTGAATTGGTCTTTTTAAAGTAATGGTAGAGAATAATTGCTCTAAGTCAATTAATTTACCTATGTATTACGTATATTAATATGAAAATATTTTTAAACTGAATATATTTATACACAAAAAACAAAAGCTGTAAAAAATGTTTACACCATTTCTAGAGTGCCAATTACAGGTTTCTCTTTGTAGTAATTAGTTTTACTATCTGAGGACATTTGTGTCTCTCTTTGAAAACTTATATTCTGTCCTCTTGTATTTTTAAAGACTTGCAGGCTACGTTGAAGCTTTGGCTTCCAGGTTAGGCCTGTCAATTCCTGATCTCACACCCAAACAAGTTGACATGTGGCAGACACGTCTTAGTACACATTTGGTAAGTACCCTATAGGGTTTATGACGTTGGATTTGGGAAGCCAGAACAAGATGCTGTATATTTCAGTCCCCTGAGCAATTTGAGACTAAAATTGATTGGAGTGGCATTTTTAACAAAAATTGTTCAAACCCTGGGAGTTTTCAGAAGAACAGTAAATTTTATTGACTCTTTATTTTTTGTAGGTGTACTTGATTTTTTAAAAATTCTTTATATGATTCAGTTAATGTTGAGGAGTATTAGTTATGTGCTAGAAAGTGAAGAACATAAAATGAATAATAAACTGTATTTCTTTTTGAGGATTGTTTAGGTAGAGAACCAGACATAATTGTTTATAATGTAAACAAATTATAATTTAGTGACAGATGCAGTAACAGAATTATGCACTAGATATAGCAATAGCACAAGTAAGAGAATTAATACTTTGTGGGGAGAAATTTATTTTGGTGGGGAGATTTCATGGCAATTATTTAATCTAAGCTGATTTTTTAATTATCGATGAGACATTTACTACTGCACCAGAGAATCCCAAGTATATTGACTAGTAAGTAGAAGAGCATGATAAAAACAAGGTGTGTTCAGAGAAATACATGAAAGTAGGTCTTCCTGGGATATAATATGTAGTAGTTGTGGATAAAAACAGAAGTAGAAAACAGCATTGGAAAAGTCAGTATTGATCAGACAGGAAAGGTATTTTCCTGTCTGTATAAGCTATACTGAGGAGCTTGGACCTCATACCCAGGTGATGGAGTGGTAGTGAAAAATTTTATATAGGAAGGAAACTGGGGGGATCATGATGCCACCAATTAAGAAGAAAAGGAGGAAGAACAAGTTTGTAAGGGAAGATATGAGTTCTGTTTGGGGCATGTTGATTTGAGATGATACTAGGACATTCAAGTAGTGACACCTAGTAGGCATTTGGATTAAAGGTCAAGAATCAGAGAGGTCTGAGTTAGAGATGATGGGTATTATCATTCATTCATTCAACAAATATTTATTGTTTACCTACTATATGCAGTGTACAGATCTAGGAGTTTTGAATATAGGGTTGACAAAACAAGATCTTTTTTCTTGTGATCTTTCTAGCAAGGAAAAGATAGGCAATTAAAAAATCTGACAAATCTGACAAGCCACCAGTGGCCTAGTGGTTAAGTTTGGCGCACTCCACTCTGGCAGCCTGGGTCCGGTTCCTGGTGTGGACCTACACTACTCATCTGTCAGTGGCCACCTCTGGCGGCAGCTCATATACAAGAGGAAGATGGGTAACAGATGTTAGCTCAGGGTGGCTCTTCCTCAACACAAAAAAAGAGGAAGATTGGCAATAGATGGTAGCTCAGGGCAAATCTTCCTCAGCAAAAAAATCCCCAAATCGGACAAAATATTTAGTATATTAGAAGTTCACAAGTGTTATGGGAATTAAAGTAAAAAAGAAAGCCAGGCAAGGTAAGAGAGATTGGGAGTGCTAGGATGGAGACAGATTGCAGTATTAAATAGGAGGATCACCACAGACCTCACTGAGATGGTAGGTGATAGTTAGAACCATGGGAGAAGGTGAGATTGTGTAGGGCAGTGGTTCTCGAAGTTTGATGCTAGGATCAGCAGGATCAGCATTACCTGGGAACTTGTTAGAAATGCAAATTCTCAGGTTCCACCTTAGACCTGTCTATTGCTGTGTAACAAATATATATCCATATCCTGCAATTTGTAGATAAATTGAGGTGAAGCTAGCTAGCTAATACCAGCCAGAGTGGTTGAGGAATAAGGATAATCCAACATTCTAGCAATTTGGCTTAATGTTTTAGCACTACAGCTGGGATCAAAAGAGGAATTTTTTCCTGGGGGTCTCCTTTTCTCACTAATTGATAATTCTGTTTTCTTGCTATATTATAAGCAGATCTACTTCCCTTCTTCTATGATGAAAGCACGTCAATTACCGAATTAGTGTGTGTGTATATATAGAGAGAGAGAGCAAGAGAGTGTGTATGTGTGTGTGTATATTTTGATAAATCTCCCACCAGCATATGGAGTGAGTCTATTCCTTAGTTGTTGACTCTGCTTTTTTATGTTAGGATCCAATCTTCTACTCTATAACATAGCATTTGGTTACATACAACCTGAAGTAGTTGAAGTTAGTGATCAGCCATCTATTCATGACATAAACTAACTCTGAAATTCACCCATAATAGAATACGTGCCAATACACATGCAAGTTCCAACTGACATAGGCTGTATTTTAAATCCTCATTTGTAATTTGGTTGTTTGGAACTTGGAAAATTCTTTCTTGCAGAACAATATTATAGATGTACTCAAGTTCTCAGGTTAGCCCTAATGCAGTTAACTGTAGAGCCTAGAATATCATAAATACCTGATAATAATGTATAAGTGGCTTTTTTACAATGGAAAAATATGTTTCAGGTTCTGGATCAGGCAGCCAGAAAAGGATATCCCACTTTTTTCCTCCCTCTCTGCCCTACTGAACTTACGCCTTGTTGAGATAACCGGGTTGAAACTCATTGACTGGCATTGCTAAAGTGAGGAAGGAGGAAAGCTTTGGTTTCCACTGACAATAGTAGCAGGCATTCTAACAGAATGGGTGGGAAGTGGAAGTGGAGCCTGTTAGCAATGATTGTTCATTGTATATGGGGAAGTCAGGAATCTAGGATATAGTCTCTCTAAGCAAATGTAAATGAGTGTAAATGTTGTCTAAGGTCAAAATAAGAGTCTAGGATTAATGTAATCAGCATCCGGAATGAGGAAAATTTCTGCTTACTAAAACTGTAGGAGTGGTACCTTTTAAAATTTGATGTGATGAAAATGACAAATCTATCAAAGCACAAGCACACCACCACTACCACTGACAACAAAAAGCCGAATAACAGAATTGAAATGTTTTTATGCAAGCTGTTATCAAAACATTAATGTCTACTGTTGAAATTTGTTAGAAAAACTATAAGATCTGATACATAAATGGACAATGTATAGGAAAAGACATTTTATTCAAGACTGTGCATTATGTAGCTATCATAGCATCTGTAATCTTTGATAGAACTTACTTTGTCTTTCTCTGTATAACTGACTGGAAGTTCCTGGAGGAGAGAGACAGTCCCTGTCTCTCTGGTATTTAGCACAGAGTTTGACACATAGTAGATTCTCTATAAATGTTTGTATGAAGTAATGAAATTTAATTGAAAAGTGTTTGACCTTAATAGTCATCATAGGAATGATTAGGCTCACATGTGAGGGGACGGACTATAATTAGTTTTTGGGGTGGTGAACATGATGTAATCTACACAGAATTCAAAATATATTACGATGTACATCTGAAAGCTATATAATGTTATAATCCATTGTTACTGCAATTAAAAAATTAAAAAATTTTTTTAAAAACACCAGTTACAAAAATGAAATTTAAAAAATTTTCATGATGTAGGAGAGGTTGCAGAAAAATTGGTGTGTATATGTACATACATATATTATAATTGGTATATGTATGCATTTGCAGTTTTGTCTAGAATTGACAGCATGGCAATACCCTGTGAATATGCACAAGTATTCATATTATTTGATTTTTAAATAAATCATTGAGGAAGAACTATACACAGAAATGTTTATTGTTATATCACTTATAATGGTGAAAAAGTAGCAATGATTTTTAATGGTAGAGAGAGCTTTCAGTAGATTATAGGCTCATCAATTCGGTGGAGTTTGAAAGTTTTTATATTAAGTTTATGAAACAGTTTGGAAAAGAGCTTATTGTAACATATGTGGCTGTGGGCGGAGGATGGAGGCAGAAAGCAAAGCTAAGTTTACATAAAGCTTAACCCTATGCATAATGAGGTATCCAGGGGGATAAATATTGAAAAGGAGTATATACGAAGGGGAGCAAATCCAGATATATTGAGAGTACTTGGTGAGGTTTTTTCCTGTCTCTCTGTCTTCTGACATTAAAATATATGTACAATTTTTAAAAAGTGTTTTTCTACTTGAATATTTCTCTGCTGTTATTTTTGTGACCATTTGAAAAAAATTTCCTGGTTGCTTTGAACTTTAAGTGTTATTTGTTCCAGAACCTTTTTGTAGCTTATTTTAATCTTTAACCTGCTATGATCAAACGAAATGCAGTCACAGTTGAATTTTATAGTACCTGATAATTGCTTAGCAAGGATTCCTCTTACAGGGATAAAATAACTTTAAAACATGTTTTCTTCTTTCCTTAGGGCAAGGCTGTTGGGGTGACTATTGGCTGCATTCTAGGGATGTTTCCTTTGCTTTTCATTGGAGGAGGTGAAGAAGATGAAAAACTGGAAACGAACAATTCAGCCTCTTAGAAAACCTATAAAAGATGTAAACTAATGTACCTCAATTATTAAGTATGCTGTCACAGCATTTAGGAATTAAGACAGTTAACAGTGTATAGATATGGGATCAAATAATTCAGCATGTATTATGGAAAACACTAACTTATTGTGGCTTGGTTTTCTTAGGACATCTTTTTAAAAACCCTGTTTAGTATCTTTGTGTAAATTGTTGAAATGCTTTTTCATCAACGGCAGTCAACATTTTACCTTTTCTTTCCCTTTCTTTCCATATCAAAATATCATTTAAGTATCAGTCATTGATGTCCTGTACTGACTTGGGGTTTGCTTATGTGTTACTTAACGTGTGTGCGTGCATGAAAGCATTTTCTGTTGTTGTTGTTATCGTTGTTGTTCCCTGTGGTTACAGCTCAACCTTAAGATTTTTTTCCAAATTAAGATGTTTAATATCAGTTAAAGATTTTCTTGACTCTTTTTTTTTTTTGGCAACATCAATTTTGTACTGTTTCACAGTAAACATTTACAATCATATAATTTCAGTCATTTTTTTGAAACTCTCACATCTATTCAAAATGGATGCAGACGTTAAGTATTTATTACTCATTTTAATTTTCTGACCTTAGTGTCTCAAGAGCCAAAGGTTAATAAGAGTGAGCAGTTATGGAGTCTCCCTACTACATAAAACCATGTATGTTAATAAGTGTATTATTTTGAGTTGATGTTTTTACTTTTAATTTGTCGATTTTAAATTACATGATGGTTTCTGACTGCCGAGGGGAAAAATGATTATTTTAGGATATTTTTAATGGGGATTGTGGAATTAGGGGGGAACTAAGGGATTTGACATGATTCTTGGAAATTAAGAGGCTAAAAAATTTTTTTACAAGAAGTAGAAAATGGGAATTGTCAAGAAAGTTTGTGGTGTAAGTGGTGACATTGAAATGATGTTTGCGAAGTTAATGAGATACAAATTATACTGTTTGGGAAAGATTTTTTCCCCCAAAATGTCATCTTCTCATCTGAATTGAATGACTCTGAGTACTCCATTATAATCCTGACATCATTGTATCTTGTTTACTGAATTTTGTTTCTGGATAACTAGTAAGTTTGAGGTTTAACTAAATATTTTATGTTTTGCTTTTTGCTTTGTATAGACTAGTAGTCAAATGTTACATGAGAAGAAATCCTCTCTCCCTGTTTTGGTCTTTTTTCTTCTTTTGGTATTTAAAGCATATTCTAGATTGAAGTTACTTATTTCCAGTCTTGTATATGGCACATAACAACAACAAATATCTGACTTAAACATAACTGTGTATGCATTATAAATTTTCGTTTTATGAACCCTTAAAATTTGTTAGTATGTGGTCTATTAAAACATGCTAAAAAATTACTCTTACTTGTAAGAGTAATTAAACACATCGTGGAGGAGAAAAACTGAAATTAAAAGTACCATTTGGGCCACTGAAATTATGAATGTTGGTAAATAGATGCAAAAGAAAGGAAGCTTATAAGATGGCTGCATTTACAGCTACCTTATTTTACAGTTTTATTTGCACATATTTACTTTGAGCTCTTATTTTCAGAGGAGCTGTTTTTCCCCACAAGGCAATTTATTATAAATTCTCTTCTGTGCCCTTCAAAATAGTTTAGTGCTGTACTTTAATCATAGATTTTTGATGGGAAAAACAAGAAAATAAATCATATAACATTAAAATAAATATGTAATGTTGTTATATACAAATAATGTGACAATCTCATTTGATCAAATTAGATTTATAGAACTTGACATCTTAAACAGAATTGTGGTTTGTATCTTCCACATAATACCACATACAAACCCAAAAAAATTTTATTATCATTTCAGATGATAGGATTAGAGTACTTATTTTTTTAGATTTTATTTTTCCTCTTTCTCCCCAAAGCCCCCCGGTACATAGTTGTATATTTTTAGTTGTGGATTCTTCTAGTTGTGGTATGTGGGATGCCACCTCGGCGTGGTTTGATGAGCGTTGCCATGTCGGTGCCCAGGATCTGAACCGGCGAAACCCTGGGCCACCAAAGCAGACCATGCGAACTTAGCCACCTGGCCACGGGGCTGGCCCCTAGAGTACTTATTTTTAAAAACTTTTTGTTTGTAAATGTCCAAGTGCTTTTGTCCCTACCTGGTATATTGCCAGTCCTTTCTGTTTTCTAAAAAAGTATTTTATTGAGGTGCTTAAATTTTCTTCTTATTAATCAAATCCCACATCCACAAACCTTGCCTGTGAGTTTAGAAAGGGCTTTTGATTATTGCTTTCTTTGTTTTGCTCTTGAAAATAACCCAGCCCTCCAGAATCGTTCAGTTTAACTGAACATCTGCAGAATTACTTAAGGTGTCAAAACATGGAATATATACCCTTTGTATTGAAAGATATTTTAACTTATGCACACAGTAAAAATTTGCTTCATTAATTTTCAAAAAATTGAGCCCTTTTGTCTTTAACCTAAGGTACACGTATTTTCAAGATCTTATTCTAAACTAGTATGGTGCTTTGCACAAAGTGATTTCTGAAAAATTGTTCCCTTTAAGATAATGACTTCATATATCATTGTTTCATGTTACTTGTCACAAAGAACCTTATTTCAGATTGAAACTGGAATTCTTATTTCTCATATTAGTCATCTTTGTTGGGGGCACTATATATATGATTAAATGCAACATGAGCTACTTTAGTACTGTTCGTTTGCAATTCATGTTGTCCATGTATTATGATTTATTGACTTGTTGATGCATGTAAATTGGGTATATTTTGTTGCCACTGTATGTTAAATAGTGACCAATGTTTTTACAAAGGAATTGAACAAAAAAAAAAATCTTTTAAGAAATTTGGAATGTGGTTTTGATTTTGAAATTTGATTTTCTTCCTAATCGCAGAAGCCCCTGGTTATTCTGTCGCTAAAGGAAATAGAATTAATAAATGCAGGTTTGTTACAGGATTGTGGCAATGTCACTGAGACAGTAAAATGGAACTATTTATCACCTCCCTGAAATCCACACTTGAGATACAAAATTACAGATTATGAGAGAAGAACCATGCCATATTGAGATAATTTGATCTTAATAGGCTGTCAAAAAAAAGCTCTAGTTAGAGAGATTGGCATAAATCACACTGATGGGTATTTACAGCAGTGATATCCAAGCCTTATATATAATAATGTCTCATTTGCTTACTTCTTTTCTCTAGAAGGTGTTTTGAAGACACTAGAAGTTTATGTTTCACACTAAAAGTTTGTGTAAACCATTTTGAAGTAAATCTTCCTAATTTTAGAATTATATTTTCTCACCATCTTAAAAGAGTGTCTTAAATATAATGTAATCTTTTTCTTAGTGACTAAATATCATCTTCATGGGCATTATTGTGCTGTAATGCAGTACCTCAGGAATCTGGTTTTTGTAGTTTCTCACTTTCCTCCCATTTTTTTGCTGCTCTCACTTCTGGCAACTGCTTTATCTTTCTAATTTGCTGCTTCTTGGCTGTATGGACTTAGAAACTAGGTAGCCAATCTTACCATAAATTATTTGGAAAGTATTAGACAGTAAGCTATGGAGCCTCAATGAAATGGTGATGATGGTGATGATGATGATGATGATGATGATGATGATGATGATAGGTATAATGTTAGCTCCCTATTAAGCACTTATTTGTTGCTATGTACTGTAGTATTTTACACACAGTACACTTAATCGTTTTAACAACAACGTTAAGTTGGTGCTGTTGTTATCCCTATTTCATATTGGGCAAATTGAAACATGGATAGGTTAATTTGCCTGTGATGTCACTACTAGTAAGTGGACTGGAATCCAGCTTGGTCCAGGTGTAAAGCCTGTGTTCTTGACTGCTGTGCAGTAGGGACATCAGTTGCACGGGCTTTGTAATGTTTGTTCTCTGCTTCCTTTTTACCTCTGTAGAGTCATCTTCTCATCTATAACCTAAGGGAATTGTACTTAGAATGTCAAAGTCCGTTTAACAAATCCTGTGTTTTTGGATGCGTACTATGTGCTAAGAGTTCTATAGAGATAAATGAAACAAGATAAGGGGAATAGAAAGTACCAGCGGTCGTATGTAGGGGGTTATTTTTATACAAGGTGGTCAGGGAAGACCTGAAAGAAGTAAGAGCTTAAACAATAGCGCAGGGAGAAGGTGTCATGCTAGATTCTGGAGAGTTGAGGTTAAGAAAATCTCTGTCATGAAGTATATTTCACTTTTGAATGCGTTGTAAGATGGTTTCTTGTTTGTTTTGCATTATTAATGTTTTCTAGGTTAAGCCTAAAGATTAAGATTTGAATATTAAGAGTAATACTCCCTGCATATTTACTGACAGTAGTAGAGGGAAATGGCCCAGAAGCATGGTGAAGCTGCCCTGGAATTCATAAAGTCAGTGGATAATCCATCAGCACATAATTTAGGGTTTGTTGTGTGCTCGTAGTGAAACCTTACTAACAGATCACTTGTTTTTCCCAAAGCCATAAATGCTACTGATATATGAGTTGTAACACTGAGATTCGTTTTTTCTCCTTTAACTTTTAGAAATGGAGTAGTGATTAAAGCGGGATACATAACATTTTCTTTTTGAAGTTTCAGGACTTTCAGAGTCTACTGACCTTGTGCTGACAGCCATATGAAGCACATGGTGTTTTGTATTGGTTTTTATAGGAAATTTTATAGCATCAAATATAAGTTAATACCATTGAAAAGTATATGAATGAAAGAAATTTGAGCAGGTTTTTTTGTTGGCACAAAGATTAAAAAGGTAGAGTAAACATCTGAGAGATTATACAATTTCCCCACTACTACAAGTCAAACTTTTTGTTTAAATGAATAAAATGTGAGAATGATGACTGAAGAGTTAAACTCAAAGGAACTACTTTTGGGGGGAGATTAGAACCCTCAAAAACTGTAGGATAAAGGAATTTTCTGTGGGAACTGTGAAATTCAGGAAAGACTTGGCATTTGTTAATAATAGGAAAGCTGTACATTTATATGATGCTTTATCGCTTATAAAATATTTACGTAGATACTAGACATAATGGGGTTTAGAGAGGTAGCTGAGTCAAAGAAAACTGTTGGGTACCTTGATTAGAATTAAGATTTTTCCTTCTTGCATGTCAACCCCACCACCACCATTCCCACTTTGCGGTGTGTTGATTCTTCTGTATCTTTATGTCTCAAGAGCATTTGTTCTCTTCCTTATTTTTTTCTTATTTTCCTCAACCTCAGACTGATGGAAATGCAGTTTTTAGAATGTATTTTATGTCCTACACTGTTAC
Organism: Equus asinus; assembly: GCF_041296235.1. Classification (NCBI taxonomy): domain Eukaryota; kingdom Metazoa; phylum Chordata; class Mammalia; order Perissodactyla; family Equidae; genus Equus; species Equus asinus. The sequence goes on along the minus strand of NC_091801.1, from coordinate 69,024,608 downwards.
TTTAAAAGCATGTAAATCAAACATTTTCTCTTTCCCACCCCCGATTGGGAGGAGGAGAACAAATCTTAATTAATTTAGTTCATTCTTTTATTGTTCACAGCTTTAACTGTTCTTTCTTCCATACTGACCCAGGTAAAGAGTCCACATTTCCTAAGAGGAAGAAGACGTCACTGATTATGCTTTAAATGTCAACACCCCAAAGGATGGGATCTCATCTCTCTTGCTTACTTCTCTGTCCTTAATGGCTCCGTACAGTGCCTGACGCACGATATGTGTGCAGTAGATACTTGTGTAATGAATGAATCGTTGCTACCCACATCGCTATGCTCCTCTCTCTAGGTACTTGAATTCAGGCTTGACTCCCAGCCCATTTTCTATCAGTACTAAAAAGCTGCATCACTTCCTATGTCACTTTCTATATTACTTCTGAACTTAACATATTTTGCCTCAGGTCGATTGGTTCATCTTCTACTGGCAGTTCTCTAGGCCTCTGTTGTGTAACAGATAGTCAGATGCTTAATGGGAAATTCAATATGTATATACCTTCCCTGTTCTACTGATTATCAAGGAAACATTCTTTGGTTTGACATGGGTTATTCTTAGTGAACTTGTGTTGGGAACCAGTGGTTGTCACTTTACTTTCTGTTTAATCTGTTCTAATTTTTTTGAGAACTAATACTCTTTGAGGATTAATATCAAGTATATTAGCATACAATTTTTAGAACCTATTTGTTCCCCCTTTCTTTTCTGAACATAGCATTATTTACCTACCTCTCGGCTTAGTGGTTCTTTTACTGATTTCATGATTTCACAGAGAACAGTTTTGTCTTAGTATCTCAAATTCTTTTAATATTGCAAGCCAAAGATTTTTAAACTTTTTGGACTCAAGACCCCTTTACACTCTGAAAAAAATATCGAGGTCTTCAAATAGCTTTTGTTTATGAGGGTTATATAAATATTTACTATATTAGAAATTAAAACAGAAAAATTACAAAAATATTTATTTACTAATTTATTTTAAAATAACAATAAACAATTTCATCATAACATAGATAATACATATTTTATGAGAATTATTTTCCAAAAAAATAATTTAATGAGAATAATAGCATTATTTTACATCTTTTTGCAAAGCTTTTTAATGTCAGGCTTAATAGATTACAGCTGGATTCTCATATCTGTTTCTGCATTCATTCTGTTTGCTATGTTGTTGTTTTTGAAGTAGACGAAGAAAATTCCAGCCTCACACAGATATGTTGTTGGAAAAGGGAGGAATATTTTAATAACCTTTTTATGTAACTATAGATTTATTCTTGGACACTGTACGAAAATTGAACACAGGGTAATTTTTAAATGGTTAGTTGCAGTGCAGAATCTAAAAGCCTATCAGTGAAATTTTGCACTGAGTTATGTTAAAACCCGTTGGTCTGCCTTGCACTTTGGCTGAACATTTTTCCCGTGGATGATTTTATAACCTCCTGTGTTCAGCATTTGGAAACTGTTGGTTCACTGAGTTATGTAGATCTTGCAAATGTTAATACATTTCACCATATAAAATAAAAAGGCTTGTGTAACATGACCAGCAATCTATTTTAAAAAGCCTAGTAAGTATTGAGAAGCTGTCATATATATGTGTAGATGGCAGATACGTGTTTTCCAAAATTCTGATTTTCACTTGAAAGCTTAAATTTTATCATTGAGAACACATACCATTAGATTTCCTTTAAGCGACCGTTCACTTTGTTCATGTTTGAGAAAATATCTGCCATATACTCACATCTGAATAACCTGGTTTATTCATCTCACAACTCAAAACAATCTCACAATTGCTTTTCTTCAAGACAACCATCATATTTTGGTATCTCCAGAAGTACTTTGTGCACACTTTTCATTTCTTCATACAGAATTTTAAAAAGACATTTACTCAAGACTCAAGATTTAAAATAAATTATTTGTACTGCTTTATCAGGGACATTGAATGAAATTTTTTTCTGCAAGTACACGGCAATAAAGACTACAACAACTACTCGTGCCTTTATTCATTCTAATGTGCTGGTGCTTTTACCCACCGTTGCTTTTGCACCCTCAGTGAACATGACACCACAATGAAAGGTAAATATTGTCTTTGTATATTATGTAAATAGTTTTGACTCAGGGACTCCCTAAAAAAAATGAGGAGTCTGCAGACAACACTTCCATACTTTGAGAACTGCTGCTCTGAACTTTCCTAATTAGTTTAGATCAGATTTAGCTGGAGTAACAAACCTCTAACAGTAGCTGAAATGAGATGGAAATTTATTTCTCCGTCATATAAAGTTATTGTGACATGTTGTCCAGGGCTGGTATAAGGGTTATGCTCCAGAAGTAGTCAGAGATCCAGATTCCCATCTTCCTGCTTCATCGTGTATAGCTTTTATTCTTAAAGTCACTTAATGTTCTCAAATGGCTGCTTCAGCCCCAGCTACCACATCCACTCTCTACCCAGGAAGAAGGAACTAAAAAGAAAGGTGCAAGGCTTAAACCAACTTTAAGTTTCCACATGACTTACCTACTTATCTATCAGACCTCCATCACAAGAACAAACTGAGCTGAAAGAGATGCCTGTAAATCTCTCTATTCTGTTTGGCCAGGTGTAGAGCTGAAAATTGGAAGAAAGGAAGGATATCTTTGGGGAAAACTAGCTATCTACTACAGTCCACCACTTTGGCTACCAAGTATTCATGCCTCGCCTTCTTCCCAAGATGGAAGACACCCATCCACAAGGACTGGCCTCAGGGTTCCATGCCGTGTCTGCACTCAACTCTGGGAATGTGTCATTCTCTCTATCAAGTCTTAAACTGGCTCCTTGGTGTCAGATAACCTATAAATGAAAAAAGTAGGCCCCTACATACCCAGTATGCAATAATAATTTCTATTCAGAAAGTGAAACAATGAGCAAGACAACTGTCACTAGTTGCTAGGAATTATTAAATCCATCATCGCCATCCCCAAGCTCATCTATTTGAAGGCAGTGGGAACCTGCTTAGGTGGGACTTCAAAGAGGAGTGAACACTTTAGAAGTGAGATAACTTCTAAGGCTGCTTTTAGCTTGGGGGCATTTGTTAATTCTGGTTGCAGGCAGGAGGCTGATAATTTTGGTTTTATATTTTTTAAGCCTTGCTTCTAGAAGACAGAAACCAGGAGAGCTTTTGGTAGAGATATGGAGGAGCCTCGAATGTGTAATTTCCCCCCAGAAAATTTGCAAAAGTGTGAAGTTGCTTAGGACAGAAGACAAAGTTAAGCAGAAAGCCTCATGAAACAAAAATTAAAATTCAGGACCTGCCAGAAGAAGGGGATCTGGGGAATATCTTAGGTTATTAGAAAACTCTGAAGGCCAGGGGCAAATCAAAGGGAGAATGAGCCTTACACCAAGATTTTCAACTCTGCCTTGATTTATCATGATTCCTGATTGGATTAAGTGACCACTCTTTATTGTCCCACCAGATGGAAGGTTGGCCTTCCTCTCTGTAGGAAGATATCACCAGAAGCCTGTAAAATATATAACACTTGGAAATTAATGAAGATTAATGCCAAAAGATAGGACCACATAACCAAAAACTAAGAGGAAAAAAAGACAGAAGGAACCTAGAGATAATCCAGGTAATGGAGTTAGCTGACAAGAACTCTAAAATAACTGTCATTTTTGTTTGAGGCAAATTATGGAGAAAATAATAAAAAGACAACGACTTTCATCAGAAAGTTATTCTATAAAAATCAAACAGACATTGTTTAATTGCATACAATATCTGAAGTTAAGAACATATTAGATGGATGTAATAGTAGATTTGCATAGCAAAAGACAGAATTAATGAACTGCAAGACAGGTCAACAGAAAACAATACATACTGAAGCATAGGGAGAAGTAGTGGAACAGAGAAGAACTTTGGAGGTATGTGAGCACAATGAAAAGGCTTAAAAAATGTAGTTGGAGTCTCAGAAAGAGACAAGAGAGAGAATGGGGCAGAAGTAACATTTGACCAAGCTCAGAAAACCAAAGCAGGATAAAGTAAAATAAAATCAGGGGCCAGCCCACTGGTGCAGCGGTTAAGTTCACACGTTCTCCTTCAGTGGCCCAGGGTTCGCTGGTTTGGATCCTGGGTGCTGGCATGGCACTGCTTGTCAAGCCATGCTGTGGTAGGCATCCCACCTATAAAGTAGAGGAAGATGGGCACGGATGTTAGCTCAGGGCCACTCTTCCTCAGCAAAAAGAGGAGGATTGGCAGCAGATGTTAGCTCAGCACTGATCTTCCTCAAAAAGAAAAAATATGTATATATACTTAGGCACATCATAGCAAACCAATGGAAAAATAAAGACATAGAAAACATCTTAAAGACAACCAAAAAGGGGGTGAAAGACATTTTCAAAGAAGCACAATAGGATTGAGAGCTGACTTCTCTCAGAAACAATGGACACCAAAAGGGACTGATACCTCAAAAGTGCTTACAGAAAATAACTGCCAATCTAGAAATCTATACCCAGCAAAAGTAACCTTCAAAAATTAAGGTGAAATGAAGCTGTTTCCAGACAAAAACTGAGTATTTGTTGCCAGCAGGCTTGCAAACACTAACCAATAGAAAGCTGGAGCTGTTGTACCAATGTCAGACAAAGTAAACTTTATGGCTTACCTTCTCACTTTATAATGCTGTCTTTTGATGAACATAAATTCTTTTTTTTTTTAAAGATTTTATTTTTTTCCTTGTTCTCCCCAAAGCCCCCCAGTACGTAGTTGTATACTCTTCGTGTGGGTCCTTCTAGTTGTGGTATGTGGGACGCTGCCTCAGCATGGTTTGATGAGCAGTGCCATGTCCACACCCAGGATTCGAACCAACGAAACACTGGGCAACCTGCAGCGGAGTGTGTGAACTTAACCACTTGGCCATGGGGCCAGCCCCTATGAACATAAATTCTTAATTTTAAGGAAGTCCAATTTATCTCTCTATGATTAGTTTTTTCTCTCTCTGATTAGTACTGTTTGTGTCCTGTGTAAGAAATCATTTCCAACTCTAAGGACATGAAGGTATTTTATAATGTCTTCTAAAAACTTTATTGCTTTACCTTTCACATTTAGATCTACCAATTCATCTGGAATTGATTCTTATGTATGGCTTGAGGCAAAACTTAAAATACATTTTTCCATATACATATTCATATTGATTTAGTACTGTCTGTTGAGAAGACAGTCCTTTCCCAATATCTGTACAGTGTCGATTTTATAATAAACTAAGTGTCTGTGCATGTGGTAGGCAGAATAATGGCCGCTCACAGATGTCCATGCCTTAAACTTGGAACTTGTGAATGTGTTCTCTAACACGGCAGATGGAATTAAGGCTGTGGACTTGGAGACAGAGCTGTTACCTTGGATTATCAAAGAGAAAGAGGACGGCAGAACAGTCAGTTATAGAAATCTGGCAGATAAAGATTGGAAGCATGAGATGCAATCTGCTGTTACTGGCTTTGAAGACAGGCGTAGAGGGTAGGAGCCCAGGAATATGGGCAACCTTTAGAAGCTGAGAAGAGTCCTCAGCTGATCGCCACCAAGGAAACAGGGACCTTAGTCGTTCAATCTCAAGGAAATGAATTCTACTAACAACCTGAGTGAGGAAGGAAATGGAGACTGCAGAGAGAAACATATCCCTAGTGATGCCTCGATTTTGGCCAAGTGGTACTCTAAGCAGAGAAAGCAGCCAAGCCCACCAGACTTCTGACCTACACACCTGGGAGTTAATAAATTTGTGCTTGTTATTTTTTTGGAGAAGATCAGCCCTGAGCTAACATCCACTGCCAATCCTCCTCTTTTTGCTGAGGAAGCCTGGCCCTGAGCTAACATCTGTGCCCATCTTCCTCTACTTTATATGTGGGACGCCTGCCACAGCATGGCTTGATAAGCAGTGCCATATCCACACCTGGGATCCGAACCGGCAAACCCCAGGCTGCTGAAGCAAAGGGTGCGAAATTAATGACTACACCACCGGGCTGGCCCCTTGTAGGTCTTTTTTGTAGATGCCTCTTACCAAATTAAGGAAGTTCCCTTCTATTCTTAGTTTGGTAAGGGTTTGTTTATTTTTAATCATGAATAGGTGTTGAATTTTATAAAATGCTTTTCTTTATCTACTGAGATAATCAAATGATATTTCTCTTTTTAATTGTTAATGCAGTGACTTATACTGGTTGATTTTAAATGTAAAACTACATTTTCATGCCTGGTGTGAAACCTACTTGATAGTGATGTATTATCCTTTAATCTTTTGCTACATTCAATTTGCTAAAATTTTGCCCAGGATTTTTGCATCTGTGTTCATGACAAAGATTAGCCTGTAATTTTCCTTTTTTGTAATATACTTGTCATGTTTTGGTTTCAGAGTATGCTGACCTCATAAAATAAATTGTATTCCTTTTTTTTTTTTCTATTCTCTGGCAGAATTTTTTGTAAGATTAATATTGTTTCTTCCTTAAACGCTTTGAAGAATTTGCCAGTGTGGCCCAGGAGATTCCTTTGTGGGAAGGTTTTTAATTAAATATTTAATTTTGTGTATAGATATATAGGATTATTCATATTTTTCCATTTATTGCTTTAGTTTTGGTGATGTGTATTTTTTTAGGAATTTATCTATTTCATCAACATTTTCAAGTTTATTGGTATATAGTTTTATATTCTTTTTATTCTTGACATTGGTAATTTGTTCTTCTGTCTATTTTGAAATCCTCTGTCTCCCTTTGGTTCACCTTCTCTCTATGGAATAGTTCTCTAGTTGGTCCAACTGAGAGTCTAGGGTTGATCACTGAACTCCCTTCCCCGAATGATTCTGAACATCAATCTTTGTCTTTTTTGCACTGTGAGATAGCCAGAACTCTGCTTTTGAGAGGCTTTTTTTTTCATGCTTGATTTCTTATCCTCTTCTCCCAGACAGCTTCAGAATTTGGCAAATTTCCTGAGGGGAAAACTGGCCAAGAGCGTCAGGCTCAATTTTCTCCTTGCCTTTCTCACATGTTCCTAGCCCCTCGAATTTTTAATTGTTTTCCTCTAGCTCCATGAAACATCTCAACGCTTTCCTGATTTCTTAGTAGCAATACTATGCCTTGGCCCTTTGTGTGGATCCTTAGCGTTTTATTCCACACTCAGAGTTGGCAAATGCTCTATGGAAAAAAATGACTGCAAAAAAGTTGTTTCATATATCTGAAGTCTCCAACGTGCTAGTTTTTGTTCTATCATATTCTAGTTGCTTATAAACCCCCCAGTGCCTTCAAACAGCTTTAAAAAAACCTGGCCCTTCTAGTGGATCTCCGTGGGAGTGTCGATCTACTACAAGCTACTGCATCAGTAGCTCTGAACCTGGGGCTGAATTTCCCCCCTCCCCAGGGGATAATTGGTAATGTCTGGAGACATTTTTGGCTGTCATAACTGAGGAGTGGGTAGGGAATGCTACTGGCATTTAGTGAGTCAATTCCAGGATGCTGCTAAATATTTGCAGTGCACAGGACAGCCCCCAGAATAGGAACTTATCCAGCCCAAAATGTCAAGAGTACTAAGATTGAGAAATCCTGCATTATAATGCTTCGATCTTAGTATTTTTTAAAAAGTTCTCTGATTTCAGATCTTTTTCTGACTTTACATTTAAAAGATCTTAATTGGTATACAAAAGGTATAAATGCACGTTAAGGATCCTATTTAATTCAATGTTAGTTAATTGAAGAGAATAGGCATTGTTTTTTAAATCTCACCCTTATTTATCTTTCTAGAGATATATAGAAGATAACCCAGTAGACAAAGTACAGTTGGAAGTTGAGAATATTGGTCTCAATTTCAGTTGAGAATTTGTGATGAAATATGTATGGTTGGAAGTTATTTACACACAGATGTTAGTTAAAGCCATTGTATTATATAGGGATTCTCATTTTATAGAACATAAGAAAGGAGGTTCAAGGACAGAACTGTAAGGGTGGCTGCGAGTGGTGGTAAGAGTGACAATCATTGGTATTTAAGGACCTAATTCCTCTATAATGACCATCTCAATAAATGCAAAAAAATAAACTGACAAGTCCAATGAAACAATCAAACATCCATACATTATAAAAAATTCTCTGCCAACTAGAAATAGGAGGGAACTTCCTCAACTTAATAAAAGGCATCTATGAATGCCCGTACACTTCCATTCAGCACTGTTCTAGATGCTCTAGCCAGTGCAATAAAGCTGAATAAACAAATAAATAAAATACATCCAAATTAGAAAGAAAGAAAGAAAACCATCTTAATTTACTGATGTCACAGTCTACGTAGAAAATCCTAATTAATCTACCAAAAAGCTACTAGCACTAAAAAGTGAGTTTCTCAAGGTGACAGGACATAAGGTCAGTATACAAAAATTAATTGTATTGTCATGTAGAAGCAATGAGCAATTGAAATTAAACAGTGGCATCAAAAATAAGAACTACTTAAGGATAATCTGACAAAAGATATGTGATACCTCTTAACTGAAAGCCAGAAAACATTGCTGGGGCAAAGAAGTACTAAATAAATGAAGAGACGTGCTATATTCATGGAATGGAAGACTCAATATTGTTAAGATGTCATTTATCCTCAAATGGAACTGTATATATTCAATAAAATCCCAAATAAAATCCCAGCAGGCTTTTAAAAGAAATAGCTAAGTTGGTTCTAAAACATAAGAAAATGCAAAGAACCTAGAATAGTCAAAACAATGTTGAAAAAGAGCTATGTGGAGGATTTACACTATCTGATTTCAAGATTGTTCTAAAGCTACAATAATCGAGCAGTATAAAGGTAGACGTATGGATCAATGGAATTTGTCCAGAAATAGACATGTATATATAGTCAATTGATCTTCAACAAAAGTGCCAAAGCAATTCAATGGGAAAATGATAGCTTTTACAATAGATGGTGCTGGAACACATGGATATCCATATACAAAGAAACAAAACAACAACAACAACAACAACAACAAAAAACAAATGAAACTCACCCCTTACCTTACACCAATATACAAAAAGGAATTTAAAATAAATCATATACCTAAAAGTAAGAAGTAAAAGTATAAAACCTCTTGAAGAAAACATAGAAGAAAGTCTTACCAAACTTAGAAAAGTTTGGCAAATATTTCTTAAATTGGATACAAAAAGCAGAACTGTAAAAGAAACAATCACCAAAATGGACTTCCTCAAAATAAAAAACTTTTACTCTTCCAAAGGTACTGTTATGAAAAAGAAAAGGAAAACTACAAAATCGGAGGAAATACTTGGAAAGATATCACTTCTCTCTAGAATTCATTAAATCTCTTATAACTCATAATAATAATATAAAAAAGAAAAATATGCAAAAGCTTTGAACAATCACTTTACCAAAGAAAATATATAGGTGGCATATCAGTACATGAAAAGATGCTCAATGTCACTAGTCATGAAAATACAAATTAAAACCACACTCACAAGAATGGCTAAAATTGAAAAAACTCACCATACCAAGGGTTGATGAGGACGTGGAACAACTGCAACATAGCACTGCTGGTAAAGAGACGAAAATGATACAACCACTGTAGAAAAAAATTCAGCAGTTTCTTAAAAAGTGAAACATAACGCCTATCATAGGGCCTAGCAATTCTACCCACAGGTATTTATGTAAGAGAAATGAATGCACGTGTCTGCACAAGACTTGTGTACTAAAGTACATGGTAACTTTATTTGTAATAGCCCTAAAACAGAAGCAACCCAAATGTCGATCAACAGGAAAATGGATAAACAAATTGTAGACTAGGCATATAGTATAATATGCGTCAGCAATGAAAAGGAACTGTTGACGCACTCAACGTGGATAGGTTTCAAAATAATTATGCTGACAGAAAGAAGCCAGACAAAAAGGATACACGTTGTCTGATTCCATTTATATAAAATCCTGGCAAATGCAAACTAGTCTATAATGATGGAAAACACCTGGTTGTCCGAGGATGGAGGGAGAGTAAGGAGGGGAGAAAGGATTATAAAGTGATCACAAGAGAGCTTTTGAGAGTGAAGGATGCATTCATTATCTTGACTGTGGTGGTGGTTTCACAGGTATATACATATGCCAAGACTCATCAAATTTTACACTTTAAATATTTGCAATAAAGCTGTATGAAAAATACCCCTCCCCCAAAAAAGGAAAAACATTAAAAACCATTACTCTGTAAAGTTTTCTTTACCACCATCATCCTACATCCTCTGAGCAGGAAATAATTTCTAACTCTTCTTTATTCCCAAATGACTTTTTACTTCCATTGTAGTGTTTATCAGCTGTCTCAGTTGTCTATTATTCCAAAACTTAGTGGCTGAAAACATTTATTATTTCTCGCATTTCTGTAAGTTGGCTGGGCAATTTCTCTGCTGGTCCTGCCTGGGTTCAGTCATGTGGCTGCTGTCAGCTGGTGAGTTGGCAGAAGCTGGAGGATTTAAGATGGTTTTGGCATAGATGGACAGAAGACTGGGATCTCTCTCACCATGGTTTCTCATTGTTTCATAGTCTAGCCAAATCTTCATGTGGCAATTGGGTCCCAAGAGAGTAAAAGTAGAAACCATAAGGTCTCGTAATGCCTACACTCCAGACCTTATACCATGTGACTCCTGCCACATTCCCTTGGTCAAGACAAGTTACAAAATCAGTCCCCATTCAAGGGGATGGAGAAATTGACTCCACCCTTTTGATGTGAGGAGCAGCAATGTCATATCGCAAAGGAGCATGGACGCAGGGAGGCATTCTTCATTGGAGACCATTATTATAATGATCTACCCTTCCAGATGAGGACTTACCATGAGCATTTTTTTGTACCCGTACCCCTCCTATTATGTCATAAGTTCCTTGAAAATAGGAATCAGATCTTATGCACCTTTGTATTTCCCTTTGCAACTATCACAGACCTTGCACACTGTATAATAAGTGTTGAATTTTTCCTGGATAATAAGAGAAGTAAAAGGTAAGTGGGAAAAAACTAGAGTTGAAAAGTGCATCATTGTAGTGGTAGGGTAGAAAAGATATATTTCGAAGCATTTAAAATCAGAGTCTCCAGGGGCCAACCAGGTGGCACAGCGGTTAAGTGCGCATGTTCCGCTTCGGTGGCCTGGGGTTTGCTGGTTCTGATCCCGGGGGCAGACATGGCACCGCTTGGGTAAGCCATGCCATGATAGGCATCCCACATATAAAGTAGAGGAAGATGGGCACGGATGTTAGCTCAGGACCAGTCTTCCTCAGGAACAAGAGGAGGATTGGCAGCAGATGTTAGCTGAGGGCTAATCTTCCTCAAAAAAAAAAAATCAAAGTCTCCAGAACAGGCAAAAGCAAATAGCAACTATTCATGGGCCATCAGAATATCTTAATATTCACAGCATTTTTATAGCAAAACAGGTAAGGGCAATATAAACCCCAATTTTGTAAGTGAGAAGAGTTGCAAAGCTGTTTAAGTAGCTAGACTTTTACTTAAATACTACTCTTCTCATTCCAATTTCTAGGCTCTTTTTTCCTTCAGATTTTATAGGATTGCATTATGCTAGGTAATTGGGGAGAAGGGTGGATAATTTAGGGGTTTTAGATTTACAGAGTAAATATTCTGGTGGTTGGTACCATGCTTTTCGTATTTACATTTCCCTGTGTAGAAAATGGAAGATTTTAGAAGAACAATGTTTAAAATGCTTAAAATAAATTTTCCTCATTTATTTCAAGGCCTTTCTATTTCTAAGCTGTTAAATTTCAAGAGAAAAAGTGTGTCGTAGAGCAACTCTGCCAAAAGCTTAGTCCAAATTCTTTAGTTTTTCCTGGAAATTGCAGCCAGTGTTTTGCCTGTCTGTTATTAACACAGTACCCTTTGCATGCCATCTGATATTTGGCATGTTTTATCAACAGGCTGAAAACTCTAGGCTGAATCCTGGCTACATTCAGGTTTTATAATTATATCTTTCTGCAATGTTCTTCCCACTCAGACAGCTAATAAATAGTTTCAGTAATTTAAGATTCAGCCTTTCTCTTTGTCTCTCCAAAATTTAGAAATTCAAAATGCAATTCAGAAAAAAATGTTTTCTGCACTCACTCCCACCATTATGTGTCTGGTGTCCAGTAATGAACCAGATTGTGAGAGAGGTGGATCAGGAGAATCATGAGGTCTAATCCCTTCCCTGGAGGATCTTCTGGTATCAGAGATCTGGACAATCTTGGGGTACTCTGCAAGCTCTAGAATTCTGTGCTTCTAAAGTGAGTGACCTACTTGGTTCATAATGTTGCTAAGTTCTTATGATCCATTATATTATAGTTTTTGTTTTTATATAATTCAATGTATTGGGCAATAAAATAATTTTGACACTATTCATATTAGTTAATCTTTACTCTGCAGTAAGACTTAACGTAAGAAACCTTTTAAATGAAAACATTGAATTATTGTAATTCAGGAAAAATATAAATGAAATATAGCACTTAGGTGGCAAGACATCAGTTCAGTTTCAATTAGTGAGTTAAGTTCTCCATGATGCCCTGGCTCCCTGTGGATCCCATTAGCACATTGTTTCACATCTGTAGTGTGATGCTGCAACACTGAGGCAAAGGCTGTATTTAATTCGCTGTTGCATCCTTGGTATTCATCATGATACCATATTATAGGTTATCCCTCTTTCTATGTCTTTTTTTTTATTAGCATCAGTATCAATTTTGAACTTCGGGAGGCTTGATAAGCGAAGTGTATGCTCATTAAAAATAAATGGATAGATTTAAACTACACATTATTGTCAATGCTCTTTTTAAGCCTTCAGCCTCGGAGCCACTGAGGGGAATGGTTGCTGCTGACAGGCGCGGCAGTGGGTCATATAGGAGGAGGTACTTTCACAGCTGAAGTCCTTTGCTTTTCTGAAGCCACATTAATAGTATTTGTCATTAGGAATTCAACAGTTCTAAGCCAATTGATTCCTAGCTTTGGGAACTTACACATGAGAACTAACCTCTCTGAACTCTCAGAGTGCCCCCATTTATAAAATTGAGACAATAATCTCTCTCTTACAGGGTTGTGAGGATTGAGATTATATGTTTACAATATGTGGTAAAATGCTTGGTGTATAAGAAAGTGCTCAGAAGGGGTTGGCCCCGTGGCCGAGTGGTTAAGTTCGCGCACTCCGCTGCAGGCGGCCCAGTGTTTCGTTGGTTCGAATCCTGGGCGCGGACATGGCACTGCTCATCAAACCACACTGAGGCAGCGTCCCACGTGCCACAGCTAGGACCCACAACGAAGAACATACAACTATGTACCGGGGGACGTTGGGGAGAAAAAGGAAAAAAAAAGAAAGTGCTCAGTAAATATTTATAGTGAAGTGAGTAGTGTTTGGGACTCATTCTCCTGTGTTCAATTGGTGGTTCAATATTTGAAAAGAAAAAATGGATCCTGTTGAATATTTTTGAGCTGAGGGATAATGGGAAAGTAGAAACATTCCACTTTTTCTCCCTTTGGGCATTTATAGTGAGACTTTATTTTTTTAAGTATTGAAATCTCTGTCCATCAGACACATCTTTGATGAAATTTAAGCAACCAAAAGATAACCCAGATCAAACACATGTTTTGAAGTATTTGGGCCACTGCTACCCCTAAAATAACTGCAGTGAAGTGCAATGGTTTGGTGCCTCCCAATATTTTTCTTGCATGTTGTGAAAAGCTGGTAAGGTCCCATGAAACTCCTATTGTTTCAGTGAAATCATGTTAAAGACGAAGTCCCAGGCCTTCTGTTTACTAGCTGTTTGATCCATCTGCAAAATGAGTACTAGACACTATTATTACTATCTCACAGGTTTGTTTTAAGATTGAATGAGACATTGCATGGGAAACAGCTTTGTCATTGGGATAGCTGTTTTCTTAAGTTACAATAACACTAAACATCATGGGGGTGAAGTGGGGACTTTCACTTAATGGAAAACTTCAGACACACCTCCTTTCTTATGTGAAACTGGACTGACAGTTCTCTGGATTTTTCAGAACTGGTTAAAACGAGATACTTAATCTCACAGCACTTAATTTCTTCATGGGCCATCTATTTTAACAGTTTTAGCTTCTCTCAATCACTAACCTGATTCCTCTCTTCCCCTGGATTGTATGTATCTACCGCATTTTGCTTATGATGGTTGGGTTGGGGGAACTTATCACTTACTGGGTCCCCTTTGGGATATGCCTTTCTGCACAGAAATTGGCCACTTGATAATTTTATTAGAAAACATTTTGCTCCTGCCAGGAAAGGCCCATGGTTTATAAAAGATGCCTGTAGCTTGGTAGCTGGTCTGCCCAATTCTGGAGTGCAGAATAAGGAAGCCCATGGTTGTTACACACCTAACCCATATTTCTACCCTAGCCTTTATCAGCAATAAGGCTGCTATTTTTATCTTCAACTGCCTGGCTTGTTTGTTTCTCAAAAAGTTCAGAACTCAAATGAGAAAAAAAGAGTATTCGTTATAACTCCCCTGAAAAGTAAGGGCCAATTTATCTAAGATGGATTCCTCACGGGCTGGCCTCTGGAAAACTCCATAGAAACCAGTTACAGCTGAGGTTTAAGACAATGAAACCGACTTATGGTAGAAATCCGATGTGGCAGTTTAGCTGGACTGGTGCTCCCCTAACCAAGAATACCCAAGTAGCGGACCGGGGCTGCCTGCTGAGCCTCTGCCTTATTAGACAGCTGCAAGCCCTCACTTTCACTCCAGCCTCTTGATTTTGCAGGGGGATGAGTGCTGAGGTGATGACATAAGGATGGAGCCAAGGTTCTGCCATATCGTACTGCTGGGACTGCAAGGTTTGGACCCTAGCCCTTGATCACACCACAGGAGGGGCCTGTACTCTTTCAGTCATGCAACTTAAGAGATCCACAGCCCAAAGACTGAGATTTCTCTTCCAGAGCCTCAAGTTTGGCCCTGCTAGATATGCTGCTAGTACGCTGTTCGAATGCAGGGGAAAATAGGGGCTCACTGCTATGGCTTTTGTCTCTGTTAATTTACCCCCACTCTTTATGTGTTCCAGAAAGCATGGTGTGTGTGTATGTGTCTGTGTTTGCCTTGTTTGGTCATTCATGGTTGCCACGACCTCTAAACCTCAGCATTATCTGCTCAAATAGAGTGATCTTAATTTGTCTAGAACTGTCTAGTAGACGAAGAAATTTCATACTGATTATCCCATTCGACTATCACAACAATCTTGAAGACACAGGTATCCCATACCTCATTTCATAGGCAAGGAACTTGAATTCTGAGAACTTCAAGGTTGCGTACAATGAATGACAGAGGTAGTTCTCTTGATACCCAGGTCCTTGGCCTCTAAATCCTGTGCTCTTTGCTCTATAACCCTTTTCTAGGAGTCAATAGTTCCATAAACATCTATTGGGTCACACAGAAATGCCTGATTCCCTTGTTGCTATGGGAATAGTTGAATGCTTTGTTTTCCTAAAGTCTTTTTCTTTACCCCAGATAACAGTTCCAGGGATGGTTTTTGCTTTAAATAAAAATAGCCCATTTCTCTCTACTCTCTAGAGTTTATTTTTCAGTAGATTTTTCAAAATTACAGCTGAGCTGAAGAAAAAAGAATAGATATTGAAATCAGGAGACTGCAGATGCTGCAGAAGTGGTACTGCAAATGAAAGATAAAAGAGTACTAGTTGGGACAGATCTGGAAAAATGGGAAGTTCGTATTCAGAGACCAAAGGGAAGTCTAGACGATAGCAAAGACAAGGTGGAAACATCAGAAAGAAGGAGGTGTTAGAAGAAGGAGAAGTATGCACACACTACTTTTAAAATTGTGGTGCTTACCCCATTGGCAAATTACATTGTTACAAGCTAGAAACAAAACCTGGATTGCAGCTTGCATTTCTCAGTCCCAGGGAAAGTTCTGGGTGTGCAGGGTAGTCAGGCCACCTTCAGTACTGCTGGGACCCTCAGGGACCAGGAGAGATTGTGACCTTAATAATGCCCAACATGCATTGAGTCCGATGCAGTTCCCAAAGCACTTTTACTGAAAGGAAAGAATTTTAGGTTCACAACCCACCCACTGGAGGTAGCTGAGCAGAAGCTGTCCCCATTGTACAGATAAGGATACAAAATAATGACATCCAGGGCCGGCAGTAAAAATATTCTCCTCTTCCGAAAGTAATTCATGGGTGATTTTACATAGTTTTGTTAGGGATGCGGGCATAGGTACAGAATATAAAATGTAAGCGTGGAGTCTTAAAAATTTTCAGTATTTTAATAAAGACAACACACAGGACCTTCCGGGGCAAGATCGTGGTTGTATTTTTCATACTAATGTTGTTGAGCCTAACTTTGAGAGAGGAGGAAACTTCTAGATTTAACCAAATGGGAGGGTTTATGATGATAGAGAGTAGCTGTAGAGAGCTAAAGCTGAGGGCCTTATGGAAACATTAGGTTGAGAGAGAGAATAGATAAACGGATCCAGTGGAAAGGGCTGCAGAGACTACACAAAGCAGAAGAGGTTCTAATGCTGACCGTATAGAAGAATGGAAAGAACATTAGATTTGAGGCCAATAGACCTGAGTTTGGATCTTGCTGTATCACTTAGGTAACACCGGGCAAGTTACTTAGCCTCTCTGAGCTTTGGCTTTCTAGTCTGTAAAGCAAGCATAATAATCCTCCCTTCATAAAGTCGGTGATACAATTAAGAAATCCGTATGAAGGCTGTAGCAATGTATATGTTCAAGAAATATCTTTAAAAAGAATAAGTGAATCAAGGAAAGTTATCCCAAATGGCCCGAAAGACCCCTTCCAGCCCTAAAATTTAATGACTGTTCAAACTGGGGAGAACCAGCAATGACAATGACAACCCAGATGTGATGACAGACTCAGCCCAGGGTCCAGTGCCCAGTGCCAGCTGCCTGGTGGGCTGAGATAACCAATGTGCAGACCAAATGCACATGTTTGGACCTAAAACTATAGTGGGATGTGAGTAGATTTGGGGCCCAGAAAAGAAAAGAGTTCCTTTTTCTGCAGACTAAGGGAAATGAAAAAACTTAGGTTTGGAGTGGACATGGGGTCAAACAAGGAGAGCGCCTTAGTGGGCTGGGGCTGAATTAGGAGAGGAACTTAGAGTCTCAAAGGACAGTGAAGGTGGAAGGGTATTGCAGTGAGGTCTATAGAGAGGGTAAGACTTGACATCTCTTAAGGAGCTTACAAGCAAATGCAGCACACAATGTGGCCACAGCAGCATTTCTAAACTTTGTTCTATCCTTCGTTCCTGGGGGAAACATCTAATATCAGGGGACAAGAAGGATGGGGAGGCGAATTCCAACGTGCTTCATGAGATCCCAATATGCTCCTTGGGGTCACATTAGACTCCTAGCAGAAGGCTTTTCTGCCACGTTGGCTGCATTGAGGGAGCTCATGGAGGGCAAAGTAGCATTGGTGACTCATGTTCTGTCTTCCTCTCTATGTTCTCTTCAGGAACCTAGGGTCAGAGAATGTTAGAACTGGTGTATGCCAATTAAAAATGTTTCTTTTCCAAGAATCTTGGAGTAAAATGTACTTTCCCCAAAACTGTACTCTGTTTATGCAACAGCTTCTTATACTCACTAGCTCACCACCATATGCCAATTTAAGAAGGTAGATCTTACAAGATAATGTTTAACCTCCAGAATATGATGCTTAGCTCCTTCACGGTCTCGTCCCTCATGCCATATCCTCCAGCCTGTAAGCCTCCCCCGTCCCCTGCCTCCCTCAGTCTTGTGTTGCTTCTGCTCAATTTTCGCGAGTCCTCTTGTAGTTGTCCCAAGATGCCGTGGCTTTGGCCGTGCGCTTCCTCATTGAGATTCTCACGGCCTGGAGTGGCCTTTCTTTCCTCGCCCATCTGACAAACTCCTGCTCATCCTTTATGTCTCATCTCAGGAGCCAGTAAAACCTTTCCTGCCCCCTTGGGAGAAGGTAGAGTCAGGTGCTCACCTGGGCATTTTAGTACCTACAAGAGTACCTGACTTATAGTATAGTGTGCTCACTAAGTACTCAGAAGGAGAGAAAATGGTAAAAGCTGTTGACTCTTGAGTGCCTGCTGGGCACTCTTCTGAGCACTCTATGTGTATGACCTCACTTCATCCTCACTACAACGCTATGAAGTAGGCACTGTCATCATCCCATTTTATCCATAAGGAAAAAAATGAAGCTCTCTAAGAGCTAAAGCATTAGTCCAAGTTTACACAGCTACTAAGTAGCAGTGCTGGTATTTGGACTCAGGCTGACTTCACAGTACACACTCTTGACCACTGTTCTGACCTGCCCTCAAGGGGCTGAGACCAGCCGGGAGGCAGAAGGGAGGAGACAAAGGATACCTAGAGGAGTCGATGCTTGGTACACATTGATGTCAGCTTAGTTGGCTATTTGTTTTTCCTAAGCAGACAAGTAATATGCCTTAATGGATGCTACAAGATAAAACTACTCTGCAAGAGACTTTTGTGATGATAACATCACACCATTTTTTTTTTGTCCTGGCATGTGTTCAATTATTAACTAAGGAATAGACTTTAAAGTTAAGAAGCAAACAAGCTCTTCAGCAAATATGATTTTCCTCCCAGAACTGTCTAGAGATAGATTCACTTAGAAAACAAAAAGAATGAAATCTTGCCATTTGTGACAACATGGATGCACCTTGAGGGCATTATGCTAAGTGAAATAAGACAAAGACAAATACTGTATCATTTCATTTGTATGTGAAATCTAAAGACAACAACAACAGTAAAACAAAACAAGCTCATAGATACAAATTAGAGGTTACAAGAGGTAGGGGGTGGGGGTAGGGGAAATGGGTGAAGGGAGTCAAAAAGTACAAACTTCCACTTATAAAATGTCAGTCATGGGGATGTAATGTACAGCGTGTTGAATATAGTTAACAATACTGTATTGCGTATTTGAATGTTGCTAAGAGAGTAAATCTTAAAAGTTCTCATCACAACAAAAAAAATTCTGCATCTACATGTGGTGATGGATGTTACCTAGACTTATTGTGGTGATCGTTTCGCAATATACACAAACATGGAATTATTATGTTGCACACCTGGAACTAATATCATGTTGTATGTCAATTTTATACCTCAATAAAAAAGAAGGAAACAGATGAGCAATGAAAATATAACTCCCGGGGATCAGAATGGACCCTGGAGGAGGAGGTGTTGGTGATACATGCCTGGCTGGATTTCAGAATTCCTATTACTGTTCCTGTGGAACAGTAACCATTATGTGCCTTCCGTTCTCCTCTTTTTTTGAAAGGGAATACCCATCGTGATTATCCTATCTCTGTCTCCCCAGTATGTGGGAAAAACGATTTGTCTCTTAAGTTCCCAGGTCTTCAGATCTAGAGGAAAGATACCTGAGAAGGCTCATCTACCCCTGGGCCTGCACCTGGGCCAAAATCACATGAACGTGGACCTTGAGCCTGAGACTGATGTTGTAATAGGATGAAACTCCCAGAGGTCTTGGGAGGGTTAGGAGCCATTAGGGACCAGAGAGCCAACTATTGCTGTCTATTTCATTGGTGGCCCTAATAAGCAATGCCTCTTGGTATTTACCTTCCTTTGTGTACCCTTTCCACAAATCTGGGCTGGGTTTATGACTTGCTTTAACTGATGGAATGTAGCAGAAGTGTCACTTGTCAATCCTGGGCCTTAAGAAGTGCTGGCAGCTTCTGCTTTGGTGCTCTTGGGAGCCTGAGCTGCCATATAAGACTACCCTGCTAGAGGGACTGTGTGAAGAGGCCTGGGGAAAGTCCTGTCGTCCCAGCAGATCAGCTGAATCCAGTCCCCAGCCAGCCCCCAGCCAGCCCAGCAGCCAGTCCCCAGCTGAATTCACCCAATGAGTGACCACCATCAAAGTCAGCAGAAGCCTGATCCAGCTAAGCCCAGTCAGGATTCCAGAATACTGGGCAAATACAAAGCTGGTTATTTTAAGCCACTAAATTTTGGGATGGTTTGTTGCATGGCAACAGATGTGTGAAACAGGCCCAACTTGAAAAGTCAACCCGTGAGCATATAACTAAAATAGTTAGTTATGTTATAATAGTACCTCATAAGAGTAAGAACGGAGATTTTTATGGAAAATAAATCTTTGGTTTGACTGAAGTTCATTGACTAAATTGACTCAATCATAATCTGAGCATAAATCACACTTGAAAAGACTGACTCTGTGGAGTACTCGAGCGGGCTCACAGAGCCGACTATATTTAGCTTCTACTTGGGGTTTGGAGTGGGATGTGAGTCTGTTTTAAAATCCGAAAGAAGGAAAAAAACATCAAGTCATAGTGGAGCCTAGAGATTTGTTTATGCTTCTTAATGCCAGAAACCAGAGATTGCTTTCCTTCTTCGAGGAAGGAAAGTAAAATTTGTAATTTTGCACAGCTGAGAAGACATGTTTCTGTCGTCCCTCCAAATGTCACTCCTTGTCTCCAGAGACATGAAGAATCGTTGCAGCTCCTCAGAGGTGTCAGGGACTCGCATCTCTCTGCTTTGTTCACGTTATTCCTCCTGCTGGTGTGTGTTCTCCCCATCCATCCATCAGCCTCTACACTCCACCCGCTTTGTCCACCCGCTTTGTCCACCAAGCCGATGAAGCTTCCACTTGGGAAAGACCTTCCTGACAACTCTCCCTCTGTGTCCCCAAGCAGGCTGATCCCTCGCTGCCTTGGGACACCCCTGTCCTTTGTCTTCACCTCTATTATTTGACTACACAATTCCTAGGATGGTTGGTTTGCTTGTCTTTTGCTCCTTCTAGACCATGAATTTCTCCTGGAGACAGGGAGAGATCCTACTGAGATGACCCATGAATAATATGTGGCATTTATTGCATGGTTATAACATGGCCTAAAATCAGTGGTTTTCTAAGTTCTGTTTGCATCAAGCGTTCTTGTTGAAAATGCGTATTTTCAACCCCCCAACCCCAGATAGTCTCATTTATTTGGGGCTGGGGGAATCTACATTTTAACAACACCTAGGTCACCCTCATGTAACTGGTCAGGTGACTCCATTTTACAAAATAGTAGCCTGGGTTCCTCACATCTCCTCTGGCCTTTTGCTACTCAACTGCAGGCTGTTTCTCTCGAGTAAAGGAGGAGCCAGGGATGGTAATTTGGTGAAACTCAAATCAGGGGGACACACCTGGGTAAAATGTTCTGTCCTGAAAGTCAAAAGCACAGACTAAACTAAGAATTCTTTGTTGATTTATTTATTCCCTTTTGCCGTTACTCCGTTTTCCACGGACAGTCCATGACTGGCCATATTTAAAGCTATGCTGGTTGAATTTTTTTCCCAAGGCACCGTGAACAGCTCCTCAAAGCTAGAAAAATTTATGCACTTGAAAAGTGAATTGTGATGAGCTTATCTGTCAGCCGCATGATGTTTCCTTCGTCATTCTGTTCCGGGAAATGAATCCATAATCACAGGAGGCAAGAGCAGTTTATTAAATATGTTCATAGAGCCCAGTTGGAAGGCCCAGATTATCCAAACTGACAGGAACAACACAGCTATCATTTATTTAGCTGTTACTGTGTACCAGGGCTCTGCTCAGTGTCTGCATCCATTTGGTTCTTTAATTCTCGTTAACGCCTTTGAGATAGGTTTTATAGATGAGGAAAGTGGGGCTCAGAGAAATTTAAATAACTTGTCCAAGGGGCAGAGCTAGGATTAAAACATATGTCTGTTTGACCCCAGCACGTAGAATTTCCATATTATGCTGCAGGCCAGCTCCTCAGAGCATGCTCCGTAGTCTACAGAGGGTAGACTGATGCCTGGGGTGCCGGGCTAGTTAGCATCAGGCCAGAATTTAGGACTCAGGTCTCCTGACTCCCAGCATAATTTCCTTATTATGAACTTAAACATGGAAAAAAAGAGGAAAGCTGGGAACATTCGTGATTAATTCTGGTAAAAAGAAAAAAACAGAGAGAGTGAGTCAGACCCCTGATTTTCCTTTGCTTGTTTAGATAATTTGGGAAATTTCTTGATTTCTCCTGAAATCATGGTTTTTTTAAAGCGATATTTACCAAAAAGCTAAATTGTGCTGTTATATGTGACCTTGGAAGAGATTATCTGGGCTCTGCCCCATTTGCACAAACTGCTATTCCCCTCACTTAGTGGAAAACGCTAGAACCATCACATAATTCTCCTTGGTCCATTCTGAAGACTCTTAATACCTCTAAAAGCCTTGTTAGACCCATTCAACCATGGCGCAGCCTTTTCACGGAGAACTGGCAAAGAAAATAGCTGAGCCATGAGGGGATATTTTAGGCTGAGAGCTGACTGGTTTTATGAAAACCCAGCAGCTTTTGTGAATATGAACACATAAACCGGAGGCAGAAAGCGGCAGGAGCCATGCCATGAGCAGCTGAGACCATGGCTGGATGTGACTGAGTCCCTCTGATGGGGCAGAAAAAACCCAAGGTCAGCAGAGGGGCCCTGAATTTGCTCTCAGCTCTGCTTACGACTTGGGAGCTCTTAGGCCAAGCTCTCAACCCCTGTGGGCCTGGGGTTTTGTTTTAAATTATACCAATACAACCTGTGCTCTTGGTGGAGGCGAGGATCAGGTGAGAATTTCCATGAAAGAACTTAGCACATGTAAGCTGTTAGGAAGTGGAGATTCATCTGCCATCTCTGCGGGCCCTTTTGTGGTTTTCAACAGAACTTCACAGAGGCTGTGATGAAAATCACCGCTCGCAGCAGGAGTGCGGCCAGCTTTTGGTGGAGTTGAACTGCTGAATGTTTATGATAATAGAGAGCCTCAAAGAAGAGTCTGAACCCAACAGATGTCACCCCTACCCCTGTGTTCTGGTTGCTTAGGAGCTAATGTGTTGTGATGGTTTGATGTCACTGTTGCCCAAAGTGTGAGGTGTGTGCCCTGTGACATTCAGGATGACTGGGGTATCGCGAAGGCAAACATTTTTAATGTATAATTAGGTGGTTATTTTACTGTATATTTTTTTAAAGGATTCATTTAAAAAATAAGTTAAAAAATTGCATCGATTAAAAATATATAAAGCAAATAATAATATGGATGGAGAAAGGGTATGTCAGAAATCATGAAAGTGGTACATGAATGAATACAGCTAGGATCTCCTCCTAGAATATAAATCCATACCCCCTTAAGCAAAACTCTTGGGGCCAGATGCGTTTCAGAATTCAGAATATCTCATGCGTTACTTGACACCCCCAGAGGTAACTGGAACAGCGCTCTCAAATCAAACACATTATTATTTCTGCAGTGAAGCATCTGAATATTCATCATAAGTGGGATAAATAAAGTCTATAAATAGACTCAATTCAGGTCAACTATTGTAGCCAAGTGAGTTACAAAAATATTGTTTTTCAGACATTTTTGCATTTTGGAATTGTAGATAAAAGATTTTTAACCTATAAGAAAACAGGTCAACAGGATAAAAAGGCAAATCCAAGAACCTTAGACCTGGACCATACTTTGTAGTTTGCAAAACACTTTGCGTCTCATTATCTTATTTGTGAGGTAGATACCTCCGTATTACAAATGAGGAATCTGAGGCCCAGAGAGGCTAAGTGACTTTGCCAAGATCACACAGCTCAACTGGTAATCAGCCAGGCAGGACTAGAACCCACGTCCTCTGCCTCAAAGTTCTTGGATCTTTCTATATTATAATCCACACATCATATCATAAGTCCTGAAGACTCAAAGTTGCAGAGGCTGAATTCTTGAACGTGTTGCCTGAAATGCAGAGACACTTTTCTCCAGGGAAGTGTCTTACTAGACTGTAATTTCCACAGGGGGGCCTCTGGAGGGGAAGGAAGAGAGCAGAGAACATAATCTTGATGTTTTAATGTTGAACTACAGATATATCCGGGGTGGTTGGATCAGTCTCTTCAGGTGGAGCATAAAACCCAGACCAAATGCTTGCTATGGTCCAGTGGTATTTCAGAGGAACCATTGCCTGCTACTTCCAGAAATTCTAATAATAACAAACATTTATTGAGCACCTGCTATATGCCAGGCACTCCTCTCCATAACATTTTGTACCATTCTCCTCCCCCAGAAAAAGAAATGGGGGTTCAGAGACATGGCCAAGGTCCCAAAACTGGTAAGTGACAAGTCAATGTTGGGCCAGTTCTTATTGAGTGTGGAGGCCACACGCTCACCCAGTATCCTGCACAGAGCCATGGAAGAGGCCCAGGTTTCCCATCCACCCATGGTGGGAATGCCTTCTCCCCGACCCCAGACTGGTGACAGGTAGACAGGCAGGACAGGTTGGTTTGGGGAATGGGGACACAAGCATATCTTGCATGGTCATCCTGAGGGTGGCTTCAGATGAACTCAAGGAGTATTCTGTTTCTAAGATGCAGATGCAAAGATCCTCAAGGACCTCGGGCATGGTTCTTGGTGTGCTCCAAGGAAAGAACCTTTCAAGTGCCCTATTGCAACTGGGCCCCACGTTTTGCATGCCTCTTGTCCTAGGAATCCAAGTGCAAGTTGATTCAGCTGCCTGGTTTTGATGGTGCAGCCCCCAGCAGTACGGAAGAATAAGGGAGGTTGCTGTATTCAGGAAGCCACAGAAGATGCATATGGTTGGAATGTAAAATGATGGTGGAGTCTGGGGAAGGGCTGGCGACAAAGGTTAAATCACGAAGGGCCTTGTTGTTCTCCCTAAAGAGATTGCATTTTGTTCTCCAGGCAATGGAGAATGACTGGTTTTGAGTAGGGGAATGACGTGGTCATGTTTCCATGTCTTATTTGACTTGGAAATCAGGGACTGCTTTCTGGAAGAGGTATCAGGCTAACCTGGGGCTGAAAGGATGGATAGGATGTCGACCAGCAGAGATGGCTGTTTATCCAGGACAGAAGCAGCTGTGATGCAAAGTGTGTTCAGGGTTCACAATGTTATGAATCAAAACAAATAATCTCCATGTGTAGGGGAGGAAGACATTTCCTCTACCCACTCTAGGTCCTTCTGGCCAGAGAAGGAATTAAATTCACATGAGACAGAATAACAGGAGAAAATTAAACAAAGCTTTTTAACATCTATACATGGGAGAGGCTCAGGCAAACTGAGCGACTCGCCAAAATGGCCGAAGCCACCACCTTGAACAACATCTTTAGCTAAAGACAAAGGAAGATGTTGGGGGGTGGTGAGGGGGAGTCAGTTATGGGAGATTACCAGACAAGTACTGTAAACAAGAGTCAGGTTATTATGCAGATTTAAGTCCTTGGTTCCACATTGATTAAGAGATTCTAGAGATAAGGTCATCCCCCCTTCTTCCTGGTACAGAGAGGGAGACACCTTTACAGATGGAGATTTCCTTTACAAATGTAAATGTCTCTTAACAAAGGGTAAGTAAATTCTACTTTTCAGAGTTTCTTTCCTGTCCGAAGTTTTCAAAAAAAGTAACCAGGCCCAAATAATCCTCATGCCAAAGAGACATATCTTGGGGTGGCCACTTCCAGTCCCCCACACATGTATTGAATACCTACTGTGTGCACTGGCAATCTACATATGTCAACTCTTTTAATGATGGCAGAAGCCCTGCAAGGAAAGTCATAGCTCCTAAGATGTGAAGGTGGAATTCAGGCCCTGTCAGACCCCAAAGCCTATTCTCTTCCCATCTCATGAGTTGCCTCTCCGGTCAGGTTCAGTCTTGGCTCAGAGCACAGCAGGAAATGGAAGAACAGCAGAGGCTCAGACAGAAATAAAAGCTGGAATCATATTTTAAAGAGCCTTGACAGCTTAGTGGCTGTTCTAACTTGGTCTCTCCTGACACTAATACTGCTTTCAAACTGTACTTACACGCCTAATGGGGCTGCATTAGTCAAATGAGATTATTATGTACAGGAGAAGAGCATTCCCAAGGAACAAGTTTTAATTCCAGGATTAGTTCCTCTAGCTTGGTTACTGATCTTTTGTCTTTGTACTTCTCTCTCTTCATTTTTCTGAGTCCGTATACTCTGGGTGAAAATAGAAGTCAAGAGAAAGAATTCTGGGAGCAGGCCACACTGCAGCTAAGTCTGTTCAGAAGGCGGTTTTGAGGACCCAGAGCAATTCCAGACAGTTGGCCAAGGTTTGGTGAATGTGAGCTGGATTCTGGGCTCGGCCTATGGGAGATAGAACCATCCTTAAGAGAGCCCTTCTGCCCCTGTCCACCCCATGAAGCTCAAGGAATTTACAACAGAAGTCAAGCACATACCTCTGAAAAGATCAGAAATAAGTACATGCTTAACCATTAGATAATGACTAAAAGGAGAGGTTGGTGATGGGAGAAAGGAGAGGCCGTAATGGATGGCGACAGGCAAGGAAGACCCCCTGAACTTGCAGAAAAGTCCCTGAGTCTTGAAAGCTGTGCCTTCCTGGAGTCCAGGGGCTGGCCCTGGCTAGCGGGCCCAGTTCGGGGGCAGCATGGAGATGGGCTCTTCCCTGGTGTGAACACATTCCATTAAAGCAGACCCATTGATAATGTTGGATCCTCTACATACCAGAAGGAGCAAAGATTAGCTTGGGGAGGTTTGGAGTGGTTAGAGCCAAGGGATAGATATATTACTGGGAGCCAAACCTGTCTCCCCAAACCCTCTTGGGTCATATGATAAAGTGAGACTGGGTGAGGAGGAAAGAGGAGCACCCGAAGGATCAGGGGTAACCTGACTGTGGTTTCCCTTGGCCCAGCCTCAGACCGGGTATTTCCAGGATGAAAACAACCATGGGGACTTTTAAAAAAGTAAATGATATTGTCAAAATCCAAAAAGTATCACTTTTTCTGAAAAAGAGCAGACTCTTTGCATGTGTGTGTGCTAATGTCCATGAAATGGCCAGGGCCCTCAATTACCAGGGGACCTTTGACTTTCTTTTCTCTAGATAAAGATTTCTTTATTTATGCCTTTGGGAACATCGCGTGTGGTGGCCTAGGTCTTTCTACCATTGAGCCCCTGGGGTGCAGCTGCTCCTGGCCTGACTCCCAGACTCTCCCTTTCTGTGTTTTCAAAGGCTCTAGTATCTCACCCCTTAGATGTTACCTTTCCCCACTCCAGCCCCACTGATCATGAGAGATTTCTCTTCTTGTTGCCTCTAAGGACAAGCAGATGAGCTCCTCTTGTTTGAAGGTGTTTTTATTCTCAACTAATCGCAGTGGGGACACAGACAGTGGAGAGACCTAAATAAAAAGCACAGGGAGGTTACAAAGTTGAGGAAATCTTACCCAATACGTGCTGTCGCAGACTTTTCCTGCAGCTGCTGACAGTGTGGCCAAGTGGAAAGTGGTCGATGGATCTGGGTCCAAATGCTGGTCTAGCTGCTTCCCAGCTGTTGACCTTGAGCCCATCAACTACTTACCCACACAAACCTCAGTCTTCCCTCTGGATAATGGGGCACTAACACCTGCCTCCTGCTGTTGCTCTAGAGATAGATGAGGTTACACATGCATAACACCACACCTAATGTGCAGGATGTGACAGGTGCAAAGAACTGCTTCTGCTGAGTTACTCCTTGGAAAGGCCCTTGGACTCCAGCTCTCTATCTTCATTCCTAAAGGGAAGGGTCATCCCTTTCTCCACGAAGACCATGTTTCAAGCTTGTAGGCTCTGGATGGAATATGTGAATCATGAGCATCAACCAGTTTCTCCAGCTGCCCCACCTGTCCATAGTGAGTGATTTGCAGTTTGAGGATGCAAGATGCGGCTGGCACCCTCCTCATCAGGCCCCGGACACTTATGGGTAAAGTGTCCCCTGAGAGGAGTGCCTTGTAATTCTCTTTTCTCACTAAAAAGTGAAAGCCAATTGTTCTATTTCCATTTTTCATTCTCTCCTCCGTCCGTGGGTAGTGAACATCAGGCCTTATCGATGCTCCCAAGGTCAAGAGGCAAAGATGTCCAACCATGTTCACCATCTTGGAACACACATCACATGGAAGCTGAATTTCTCTTGGGTCCTTGGCTATCTCTGAAACTCTGAGTTAGAGGTTTTCTTAGAGACCAATCTGGTCAGAGCTTCAGCGTCAGCTGGGAGAATCAACCGCTGTCCCCATTAGGTTGGGCACTGGTCAGGACAGCAAGGTGCCAGTGCTGCCCTCCTCTGAGGACCAACGTCCACAAGGCCTGTCACTCCCACAGTCCCCTGAGAGATGTTCCCATGCTTCAAATCCAGTTTAGGGCTTGGGGTTGGGCTGGGTTTGGATTCCCACAATCACTCAACAGAACTTCTCTTGGGGACGTCACATCTGCCCCCTTTCCCTATGACAGTGTGACTGGATATGCAGAGCTCCAAAACACACTTCCTTACCTCTGGAACCAGGGAACGATGCTTACTGAGTCCTCCATTGTGCCAGGCACCAGCATCGGAATGTCACGTGCATCATCTCATTCTGTCTCTCAACAGCTCTTTGAAAGCAGGAAAGAGGCTGAAACGGGGCTGTGAACTTGATGTTCTCCTGGGAACTCAGATGAAAAACTTTCTGTTTGGGAGTTAAATTAGGAAACCTATACACGGAGGTTGGGAGTAAACCAAACAACTACGTGTTGGTGAGAAACTGAGGAGTCTGAGACTACAGGAGACTAATCGAGGTGACCTAATCCTAAGGGGACACAGCAGGAGTCTTTAGAATCTGCTTACCGGAAGCTATTCACCTGTAGTTCATGGTTTGGTGAACGCCTGTGTGAACCGAAGGTAAGAGTCAGGCTGAAGAAC
The DNA here is from genome assembly GCF_041296235.1 of Equus asinus. Lineage (NCBI taxonomy): Eukaryota > Metazoa > Chordata > Mammalia > Perissodactyla > Equidae > Equus > Equus asinus. The sequence continues at coordinate 68,995,910 of NC_091801.1, read as the reverse complement.
AGAACCAAGAAAACCCTCAAAGAGCCAGGAGGGGGCTGAGCCTTTCAAACACTGTCCAGGGGAGACTGTCTGCCACCCCCTGGGCATCACCATTCCTATTCATGGTCAGGTGCATCCTATTATGTATCAACCTACCAACACATCTACTTGGCATCCCACTCATCAAGTAAGCTTCTGATTATAAGGTTGATGTCCAGGTGTTTGGTTTACGGGGAAAGGCAGTCGAGAGGTGCTGAAGTGGACACCTGGGCCGGGTGACAGTCGTACTTCTCGTCTTAGACTAACAGGCATTCTGACTTGTGTCTCAGTCTCAGAAGTGGTGCGTGACCGTAAGCCCCAAGATGGATGCTTCTCTCCAAAACCAACCTGATCACAACCCTCCGCAGCACATTGCTGCCCCGGCTCATCCTCACCAGCTCTAAGGACCAAGGCCATCATTGCTCCTAAAGCAGTAAATGAATTTGGATGTATGTAGTGGTTCCTATGAAAATAGCAGTCTGAGAACAAAGTCATTACTAAGCCTGAAAAATGAAAGGGTTAAAGGGATGCTCAAACGTATGGCCTGAGGCAGGAACATCAGAATCTCACGTAGCACCCAATCTCTCCCCTTCCCAGAGATGACTGCATAAATGGAGCCGTTTCATCTCTACTGGGTAATTCCCAGTTGTCCGAGTGGCCACAGTGTGATCCTAGGAATGGCAGGATTGATCTCATATTCACCAGAGCCTTTTTCTTTCCTTGGTGACTTTTACTATTTTTCTCTTTGGAGGAAAATACTTCGCTTAGAAATGTCAGCACATCATTAATGTGTATAGAGGGCATTTTAGTCGCTCAGAGTGAGGCTAGGAGGGAGATGAATTGTATGAGACGTGGTTTCTGCCAGGGCCACTTTGTACAGCTGTGTAGGTTGTGCACCCCACACCCTTAGAGAGAATCCTATTTGCACTGTAGTCTATGCAGTTGTCCCCCTCTCCCCAGGTTGTTCAATGTAATGTATGGGATATGGGGGGCTCTGACACATCCAAGGGGCTTTTAGTTTAGATTTGAAAGTTACAGCTACAAGGTAGAGCTCCCCACAGTGCCTCAGATGTGAAACATAGTGCTAAGTGTAGGAACTGGGACTGGAAACTGTGAATTCCTTTTGTGAGTGGTTTGTTACATATTCATGAGGGAGCATTCCAGTGAAGTGACTGGAAATGAATGTATGGAAGAATCCTGGCCAGGAGAAGAAGCCAGAATGTGAACAAGAAGTAACCATCTGCTCCAGCCTCACTTTTTGGAGCCCCCGTGTCTCTTCAGGAAGAATGAGAGGCTGGAAGAAAAGTGAGCTCTCAAGTGCTGTGGCTCTTCCATCCTGGCCACTGTCAAGTGACATCCTAAATATAATTGGTTGGAAACAGAATTTCCCAAAGCCATCATAGAAATGAGTCAGCGTGGTTTATCTTAACTCGTGAGCTGATGTCGTAGAAGATTCCAGATGTTGGGAATACAAATAGACTGTATTAGTCATCTCCAGTCTCCATAACAAAGTACTGGAGACTGGGTAGCTTAAACAACAGAAATTTATTTCTCACTGTTCTGGAGGCTGGAAGTCCAAGATCAAGGCATCTGTAGGGTTAACGCCTCTCTCCTTGGCTTCCAGATGTCCATCTTCTTCTTGTGTTGTCACATGGCCTTTTCCCTGCATGTGTGTGCATGCCTGGTGTCTCTCCGTGTCATAAATTTTCTCTTCTTGGTGTCTATGGACCCCAGTCAGATTCGATTAGGTCTCACCCTAATGGCCTCTTTTTAACTTAATTACCTATTGAAAGGTCCTGTCTCCAAATACAGTCACATTTTGAGGTACTGGGGGTTAGGGTTGCGACCTGTGAATTTGGGGGGGACATGATTCAGCCAGTAGCATGGCCCCCCTGAGCACCATAGGGGAAAAGGAGATTGTACTCTAAGGGAGGAGTGAATGGCTGCCGGAAGGTGGATTGCAACCTGCCAGACAGAAATCTAACCAGAGACGCATCAGAGGCTCACCAAGAAATAGACAGCACCCCGTCCTCCAGTCTGGGCCCTTGGCTCTAAGTCAAACCTGTCTAGAGGACTGTGATGGGACAGGAGTCTGAGGAATTTCCAAATATCAGACCCAGGCAGAAGAATACCTCCACCTTGGGACTATCAAACCAAGGCGAGCAAATGAAAAAGGGAAGGGGAACAGACTGTTCCACTGAGTGAGAGATTCCATGGCGAATTTTCTAGGCCACTGACCCCAGAGGGCTCCCCCTCTAAGACAGCGCCAGTCGCAGAGGACACACACGTGACAGAATCTGAATACAAATATCAATCATATCTAGTGGTGTGGAGAGTCACATTGAGGTGACATATGTTTAACCAGTGATATATGTGTTTAAACTGAGTTTGCTGTATTAATCCTTCTAAATGGTCCTCATCTGTGTAAAGTAATGATATTAATGAATAATTATTACACTATTTATTGAGTGCTGGAACTATGCGAACGGGTTATACACCACACATTACCTTCTTGACTCAGTACTGCCCTTTGAGGTAGACCCAAAGTCAAACCAAAAGTAGATGTTACGCCTGGGATTTGGACTCCAGCCTGGCCCACTCCATAGCCCCAGCTTATAACCACTGGGCTATGGTTTAGTGCAGGCAGTTCTTGAAAGCAGGGCCTGGGGGTTGGAATCTCAGCTTTGCTAGTAGCCAGGCAGGCCAACCTCATCTCTGGCTATTCCATTGCATGTCAGAGAAGAGACCCTGATAGAGACGGGTCCCAAGGAAGCTAGAAAGCTCCCTAGACTCAGTAAGCATGGATTGCATTTGAAAGAGTTTAAGTGTTTTTCTGCCTGCAGACAGCATCATGGTGATAGTGGTGGTGGGTGGGAGGATTAATTGGTACCTCTTCTCTGATTCCACATTAAATTTCCTTGGTGAGAGAAATTGGATTACTCAAGAGGTTGAGAAAGAGAACATTGGTAATAAAGTTCAAAGAGATGAATTACACTTGGATGTTCAACCTTTTCAGTGCTAAGTAATTGATTAAATCCTGGCCGTTTGACAATGATGGATGGTTGAGGTACTAAGAATTTCAGCTCCATTCCCAAAGGATGGCTTTTCTTGTGTCTAAATGAACCGAAGAATGATCACTAATTAACCTCTTTCTCTGGAGTCTCTGCCAAGAGGCCAACTTTTGATAGGTTTCTAGAGCCCAAAAAACATAGTATAAAGATGATGATGGTGGTTGTCCATGAGAAAGGAGGTCAGTCCTTATGACTGTTTGACTCTCAGTTCATAGCAGCTTAAGAATATAGTATGAAGGGTGGTTTTGGGGCCTCTAGTAGAAGATGCTTTGTATACATTTAAAGAAATGAAGAAGATCAAATAAATGTATCCATTCCTAGAATGACAACTCTTTGAGGAGTCAGGGAGTTGAGTTGCCTTGATGATTTGTAACTCACGCATTTAGTAACAAAGATTAGTTTAAACACTTTAGGAACTTTTCCCTAATCTATTTGGAAGGGTATGGGTCTGTTGACCAGGAGACCTGGCTCCTAGCTCCACTCTTTCGCCATCTCTTTATCCCATTACACAGCAGGCACTCAACAGGCAAGTGTGGGATGGCTGGGTAAACCAACGAACTAGATGGGAGACCTCGAGGAAGTCACCATATTCATCTGCCTCAGTTTTCTCACGGCAAACTTGGATAAAGCATGACCTTTAGACCTCTCAAGGATGTGGTGAGGATTAGATGAGAAAATAGAAAATCATAATATTGGCTAATATGTTTCAACACTTCTATGTGACAGGCACTATTCTAAGTGTTTACATATCTCCTCTCTTTCATTCCTAACAATGATCTTCTAGACCTACAGCAAAACTCCTCCAAAGTGTAGCTAACCGTCTCTAATTCCTCTCATTCCAGTGTCGTCTGAACCCCTGTCAGTCAGGCTTTTATCTCCACCTCTTCACCAAAAGAGTTCTAGTCAAGCCCACCAAGACTCCACATCACTAAATCTGTTGCCAGTCTGTGCTCATCCTGTTTGACTTCTCATGTCAGTAATTGTCCTAGTCGATCACTCTCTCAGAGCCAGTTGTTGCCTCCACAAGCCCATACTGCCCCCATACCCTACACACTCCCAGCCCCCCTTCTAGTTTTCTGGAATTCTTGGTGGGGGAGACCTTTCAGCAGGCAGTGGGGTCCCTTCCTTGGCTCCGTGGGGGGACTTCACCACCATCCCACCTCACTCACTGAGGGGCTTCATAGTCAGTAATAACACCACCTCTCCCCCTAGCCATGTCAAGTTTGGGGAAAATGGAAAGTCATACACTTACAATCCAGCCCAACTACCCTGTATGACAGGTAAGAAACCAGGGACCCAAGGTCACACAACTAACTCATGGTAGGGCCAGAACTAGGCCCCAGCCTCTTGCCTCCTAGCCCAGCGCTCCGGAATGCAACATCTCCTACAAGAAAAGAATACAGAGACGTAACAATCCACAAATCAAGGCTACAAAATTCTGCTTCCAATGTTGCACTCCAACTTTCAACTAATTTGGAATTTAATATAAAGTTTGAAAAGTGTCTGGAGTTTCACATTTTCTATAGCCAATAAAAATTTTAACTTTCCTGACAGGTTTTATCGTTATCACTCTTAAGCTGTGTCTGTCAGACCCCAGCTGTTCTTTTTGATGAGAAGAAGGTGACCCCAGAGGATACTGTCCAAGGGCAGCATGGGTGTTAGAATAATTCAAGTCAAGCTCAGGGCGGTGCTTTACTTTTGAGCTTTTTTCACAGAAATTCTTAGACCTGCTTTCAAATATATTGCACCATTTGTTGAACCTCAACTACGTGCCTAGAATCACCTGGTTAGTTTTACACATCATGACATTCAACACTCACAAAATCCTATGAAGATATAATAACCACTATTTATCAATCATCTACTATGTGCCAAGAACTCGACATTCATTATTGCCAATCCTCATCAGTCCCCTCCCTTCCTCACGGTCCCCTCAGGGCCAGAAACCCAAACAGAATTCACTGTCCACCACTAGTTCTCACAGTAAACATGGTCACTATTCCTATTTTACACACGAATAAACTGAGGCATGAAGAGATTCAGTGACACTTCCAACAACACTCAGCAGTGGTGAGTTGACCCTGGAGCAGCCCAGCCTCTTCACTTCTTACTCCACTAACCGCTATGGCTTCATTAGATTCTTCCACTCAGGTCAAACTGGGAGCATGTAGCTGCTGTCCCCTTCTGAGAAGAGGCCCCCGCACTTTCAAAGGCTGTGATCAAGCTTGGGAAGCTGGGAACACATCATTATCCTTGGAACACAACTCCAGTTTATTTCCCTCCCAGGGAAGTCACTTTGTTGGCGGTTGGAAAAGCATTATTCTAAGTATAGGAATGCTTTTGAAAGCCCTGCAAGAGATTGTGAAAAGCTCTGTTGTTTATAAAGTAAATAGATTAGGAAAATAAAAATGAAGCTGGCCTTGTACCAGAGAGGAAAGGTATTATTAACAAGAACAACAAACAGGGGGAACCGTGAACAGAACTCATTTTTTATTTTTGTGCTTTTTGTGGTTCTGTTTAACTGAATGATTCTTTTGTGTCAGTCCTTTGCTACAAATCTAATCTAATCTCTGTTTTCCTCCCCCAAAGACTGGACAGGTTTTTTGGCTTATCGTATGTCAGAAAGGAAGGCTATTTATTGTATCCTGACTACGTGGAATAGTCAGCTGGGGGCGTCCGATTCATCTGCTCAGGTCATCCTCAGGGAATCCAGCGACGTTAACTTCATTTCCAGACTCTCTTCCCATCGTCTGATCTCCTGCTGACGTCACCCATTGGCTGAACTGAACTAGATACCGGAGGAGCCTGGGTGACTCAACACTTAAAGGTCAGCTCCCTGGGCATTGAGGAGGTGTTGAGGGTAGAGAGTGAATCTGAGAGGCAAATAGAGACTGACCATGACAGTGCCCATGCTGACTGCTTTGAGGTGGCCGATGATCAGGGTGATCCAACAGGATCCTAATCTGGCTTTGAGCTTGACTCGTTGATCCTACAGATGACTGGGGCTCATTAGCAAGCCCAGGTCCTCTCCTAGCATGTCCTCAGGATCTTTCAGAGGCTGGAAAGCTACACCTGCTGGCAAGGAGCCGTTTGGTAGAGTGGACAGAGGCCCGGCTAGGAGCCAGGAGACCTGGGATCCAGCACAGTTTCTGCCATGCAGCGTGTGTAGCCACGGGAAGATCTCCTCTCTGAGCCTGATTCCTTATCCGTGAAATTAGTAGGTTAGACCTGACTGGAGGGCCTCAGCACTCTCTCTGCATCTGAATCCCGCAAGAAACTTTAAAAACTGTTCACCTGCCTGAGCCTTTCCTCCAGAGCTTTCATCTCAGTCGGCTTGGCGTGGGGCCTGGGCACTGGTATTTTATAAACATGCTCCCGGGGATTCTCATGTTCAGCCAGGATTGAGAAACAAACACTGGACTAAATACCATCGTCTCCGTTCTGGGATTCCACTTGCAGGGACTAAGTTCTCTTTAGTTCTAGAGCTTTATTCTTCTATGGAAATAGCACAGAAGGAAATGAGCATTTTATTGAGGATCTGACAGCACATTTGGGATCCCGTTTTCCTGACAACAGCCTCTAGGCTGTTTCATAGTTGAAGTCACTGAGGTCACAAAGTTTGGACTTTCATTCAGCGATGTTTACTGAGCACCTCCTGCAAGTGCTGGGGACACGCGATGAACAAAATAGGCCAATTCCCTGTTCTCATGGAGCTCACATCCTAGTCTAGGAGATGGATATTTAGGGTACCCTAAGTCCCCGGGTTGTCTGGGATCATTAACACCTGTTGGTTATTTTTAGCATGTCCTATCACTTTCAAAATGTCCCAATTTGGCTGATAAATTGTATTTTTATTCCATAAATAATAAACAAAAAAAGAACAAAATACTTTCAGATGGTGATAAAGAAAATGAAGAAAACAACCACAACACTGTCTTCTAAAAAAATACAATGATTTATAGACATATATTTCTCAAAGTTTTAAGCTTCCAAATACTGTAGCTGAGTTATTTTGGAGAGTGGCTTCTTGGATTAGGTGAAGGAATGCTTCCCTGACGAGGTAATATATGAGTTGCGATGTGAACAGCAAAGACCTAGGAACACCAGGCAATGAGAACAGTAAATGCAAAGGCCCTGAGGCAGGAATAATCCTGTTGTGCCTGAGGGACCAAAGAAAGTCACTGGTGAAGCCCAGTGAGCAGCTGGGAGATGAGAGGAGATTAGGTCTAAGAAATGGGCAGGGCACGTCTTGAGAGCTCTCTTGACCATAGGAGGGTTTGGATTTTATTCTAAGCATATTTGGAAGACTCCAGAAGGGTTTAAACTGAGGATAACCATGGTTAGCAGGTTACTGCAGTAATCTAGACTAGAGATAATGGTGGCTGGTGTGTGGATCTGATTCAGTGGGTCTCAACCCAGGGGGATTTTTTCCCGTGAGAAACTTTTGGCAATATCTGGAGACATTTTGATTGTCACAATTTGGGGTGGGGGTACTACTGGCATCTAATCGGGTAAAGGCCAGGGATGCTGCTAAACACCCTACATCACAGGAGACAGACCCCCCCTCACACATACAACAAATAGTTACCCAGCCCAAAATGTCAACAGTGCTGAGGTCTTTAAAAGATCACTCTGCACTGTTAGTGGGAATGTAAAATGGTACAGCTTCTATGGAAAACAGTATGGTGGTTCCTCAAAAAGCTAAAAATATTATTACTATATGATCCAGCAATAGCACTTCTGGGTACATCTTTAAAAGAATTGAAAGCAGGTATTTAGTATCTGAAGAGATATTTGCACACGCATATTCGTAGCAGCATTATTCACAATAGCTGAGAGGTGGGAGCAACCCAAAGGTCCATTGACAGATGAATGGATAAGCTAAATGTGGTCTCTACGTACAATGGAATATTATTCAGCCTTAAAATGGAAGGATATGCTGACACATGCCGCAACATGGAAGGACCTTGAGTAATTATGCTCAGTGGAATAAGCCAGTCACAAAAAGACAAGCACTGTATGATTCCACTTATGTGAGGTACTTAGAATAGTCCAGTCTTCTTTCAGAGACTGAGACAGGTTCTCAGGGGTTGTAGGGATTGGGAAATAGAGAGCTGTTGTTTAATGGGCACAGACTTATAGTTTTGTTTTGTTTTGTTTTTTGGTGAGGAAGATTGGCCCTGAGCTAACATCTGTGCCAGTCTTCCTCTATTGTGTATGTGGGACACCTCCACAGCATGGCTTGATGAGCAGTGTGTAGGTCCATGCCTAGGATCCAAACTCACAAACCCTGGGCTGCTGAAGTGGAGTGTATGAACTTAACCACTATGCCATCAGGCTGGCCCCACAGACTTATAGATTTGCAAGAAAAATAAGTTCTAGAGATTGGTTGCACAATGATGTGAATATATTTAACACTTCTTAAAAATGATCAAGATGGAAAATTTCACGTTATGCATGTTTTACCACAATTAAAGGGAAAAAAAGATTGCTTCTGTTGTTGAGTGGAGAATGGAGTGTTGGGTGGTAACTATGGAAGCAAGGAGACTAGTTAGCAGGTTATTGCAGTAATCCAGCCTAGAGATAGTGGTGGCTTGCACGTGGTGGGTAGCAATGGAAATGAGAGAAGTGGACAGACTTAGGACATCTTTTGCGAGTGGACCTAAAAGGGCTTGCTGAGGGTTTGGACTTGGGAATTAGGTGATATGTCCAAGGTCATTCTGCTGATAAACGGTTGAGCTGGGACTTGAACACAGGACTGCCTGCAAAGCCCACACTCTCACTTTCTTTCCAAACATTCACACCTTCCATCATCACCTAATGGACTAGAAATCTCACTGGGGTAGCATTTCTTGCCATTTTGGTCCATTCATGCTCTTGGACAGGAGGCAATCACTTCACAATATTGTCAGCTAAAAAATGCCATGACATGTATTTCTCAAAGCCTTAAGCTTTAGAATACGGGTTTTATTTCAGATTATTGCACGCTGAGCTGATCTTCCTGCCAGCAGCTCGCAGTTACGCCGCTTCATTTGCAGTGGCATTTTTGCGCCGCTTTGATTGTGAGGGGCGCCGTGTTAATTAGCCTGTGGTTTTATGTTTAGCCTGTGGATCAGGATCACAGACCTCATGTGTGGCGCCAGTTGAAACTTCTAATTCTGCAGAAATCCCTTTCAATACCTGGTGAGGGTAGCGAGCAGGGGATGCTCTTTGAGAACCCTTTGTTTTCATCTCTGTTTCTTAATGTTTAGGTTGCTAGGAAACCAAACAGACATCAGAGAAAGGGCTTTCTGAGGTCACCTGAGCCCGGCTCAGTGTTAAGGGCCACAAATTGCCATCAAGCTTCAGTGGTTACCAAGGGCTCCTGCAGAGGTCGAGAGTGCTGTGCCTGCATTTCGGGGCTGGTTTATTCTCCTTTTCCTGGACTTTTCCTTACCTGGCCCAAGAAAAGACCCGCAGGGAACCCAGTCACCCACTCTGGGAGGCTGGCGAAGCCTTGGTCCTCCTTCCGCAGATGCTCTGGAGGGTGCAATTGGATCTGGACCAAGCAGAATCCTTCTGCTGTCTTTGAAGAATACATCTGCTCAACAAATAATAGTGTCAACAAGGGTGTGCATGGGAGAGGGGGAAAACCTAACAACCTCTTTTAAGAGTTATTCTTAAGGACTCCTCCTCCTCTTTTCTTCATGCTTGAGGTTTATGTAATGGACGTGATGGCCATAAAGCAGGTGTTGTCAAACTGTGGTCCCCGACCAGCAGCATCAGCATCACCTGGGAGCTTGTAAGAAATGCAAATTCGTGGTCCCAGTCCCAGACTTCCTGAATCTGAAGCTCTGGGGGTGGGGCCCAGCTATCTGTTTAACAAGTCATCTGGGCAATTCTGACATGTGCTCAGGTTTGAGAGCCACGGAAACCCTTGTCTCTGGAATCCAGCACTTGCCAGCTGAGTGACCTTGAGCTGGTGTTTCCTTGTCCATAAGCCTCAGTCTAAGATGCTAAGATAATGCACACCAAGCATCTGCATACATCAGGGATGCTGAATTGATCCCCTTCCAATAAAACCACTTTTCAGTGGCCTACGATTTGTTAGCTGGTAGCTGGAGTTAAAATATGTGTTCAAAAAAGCAGTGACTTCCGTTAAAACTTAAAGATTACTGTTTTAGTGTGACCTTTCTTATCTCACTATAAAATCTGAATCACAGAACTTTTACTATGATTCAGCATCTACGCTTCTGAGAAAAAAGGAAGCTGGGTCATGAATATCTGTCCTTCCTGTCATCTGAATCTGCTCGTGGTGACTTCTGCACACAGGAGGGCAGGAAGACAGAGAGGCTCTCCTCTTCCTCAGAGCCTCTCAGGTCCAGAACACCTCACCGATGCCCTCCCTGTCCCTGGAGACAGACAAAGCTCCTGAAAAGTCCGGGAGCCATGGTGCCTCTCCCAGGGGGTCCTTCTCCACCACCTCTGCCTTCCAGGGCTGTCTTTAAAGGTCAGTTTGCCACTAGGACAGATGTGTAAGCCTTTTTGTGCCCCAGCTCAAACCCTGAGGGGGTAGTTACTGGAAGGAAGAGAGAAGAAAGAGAAATCATAGCTAATTCCTCTCTGATCGTCAAGCACGGTTCATCCTCTGTCCTCTTCTCTTAACTCAAGATGGAATACTGAGATTTCAGAAGTCATGACTACTGAGTGCCCTCTGTGCCAGACAGTACGCTAGGTGTCTTATGTATATTACCTCATTTAATTCTCACAATACCCCCAATGAAGGTTTAATCCCCATTTTACAGATTAGGGAATGGAGGCACAGAAATATTTATCATTCTGCCCATGACTTAGGGTTGTAACTAGAATTGTAATCGAGGCAGGATTCACACACTGGGGGCTGACTACAGACCCTGGGGTGCTACCCCTCCAGGTTATGGTGTGATGCTGGCTGCTGTTGAATTTTGATGGCACAACATCCTGGTACAACCTGGGCATGGGGGTGACAACTGATGGGGCAGTGGGGTCAACCTGGGCTGCACATGGAATTGCCTGGATCCCGTCCTAGGGATTCTGATGTAATTGCCCTGGGGGGGTTGGGCACTCGGAATTTTTAAGCTCTTAGGGTGATTCCAATAGCAGCCCAAATGGAGAAACTCTGCCATAGACTTGAACGAAGCTTTGGAGGCAGTCAGGCACCTGGACACATGCAGACTTGGCCTTGATTTTCCTGCCTTCAGAACGCAATCTTCTTTAAACAAATAAACACAAGAATCAGCCTCATCCAGTCCCCAAAGCTCTCTACCAACATGGAAGCTGGCATTTCTACAAGCCTGAAGGGAGGGGAAATCTTTGCCATGTTGAGAAAGAATTCCCTGCCTTCGAGGAGTGCTATTTGACCAGTGTCTTACCTGGGTCTGTCTTCCTGGGTATTAACAATCTCTGTTTTCCAAATACAGAGACAAGACATTCCAAACGCATGAAGCCTGTTTCTACACAGTTTCTTATGCATTAAAGTTAAAAATTACCCTGATTCAGTGATAAAGTAGATTGACCTTATTTTTTTAAACTAGCATCCCAGAGTTTATAAATCCAAGTGAGTATTTCCCTCTTTAATACATCTGTTTGAGAATGGAGTCTCCTGTTTTAGTGACGTTGTTGTTGGTCAAGACTCAGTGGGGATTCTTTCAGAATTGCTTCAGAACTATGCTAAGTAAAAAAAAGAAAAGTGTCTCAAGATTATTTAATTATTGCCTGCTCTTTGATAAAAATTGGATTTACTCCATTTCTTTGATGTCATTTTTTTCCCTGTTTTGGCTCTGGGTAATGTCTAGCGATTTCTGATATTTACTCAACCGTCAGTGACTGTTTTGTCAGCAGTGAGGAGGTGCAGATAGATGTGGCCTAGGCACTGAAGACATCACAGGGCTTGTGATGTGGCTAATAATTAAATGCTCTCTTTTTATTATGCCAGTTTATTCTTATGTGTGCTATTTCTGTCTCTCCAACTCAGCCCTTTTGTACAATGACTGTCTGAGGTATCTTAGAAGTATCTCCCCATAGTCCTTGTGCTTGGTGCGTGGTGAAGTTTGATCGGTACTTGTTGGTTAATTAAATAGTGGTCATAGGTTTTCACTCCCACGTGGATGATCTTTCTAAACAAAGGATTCTAGAGAGAGAAAGATCCGTAGTATCAATTGCTCATCGAGTTGCCTCAGACATTTTCTCTGGAACAGTGGTGATGGGTGGGGAGGGATAGGTAAGTAGAATGACAGCTGGGCACATTAACAGACAAGCAATTGGCAAGTTGTAAGGGGGCCTGTCTTTGGAATCAAGCTAGAGGCAAAGTTGCAGCCTCATCAATCAGTGACTCAGTGTTGAGATAAAGTAACCTCCCGTGTTTCAGTTTTACCATCTGTGGAATGGGGATAAGAACATCTACCTTCCATGATTATCTCCAGAAGTAATATCTGTAAAGCACATGGTACACAATAGATATTTTTCAATGGTAACTATTATAATTTAACAAAAACATTCCCTGATTAACTGTTTCTGGAGTATCTGTTAAGTACATAACAGGCACAACCCAGGGAAAATCTTGGGCCCTGACATTTCAGACTCACATTCCTTCATTCAAAGAGCCAACAATGTCTACTAAATTCTCCTACTCCATTCTGGGTCCACTTCTAGGTCCAAGTGCTAGGAGGGTTGAGAGGAGGAGAGTCCCCATTGCAGAGACTCTTACACTTGAATCTGGAGTTGACGAAGGCAGGCAGGCAGTGTGGCTCCAGCAGGCATATACCTGGAGATATGAGACCCTTTTAGGTGAACACACTGAATGAAGGGCAGACCTCCTGGAGATCCTTGAAAGGTCTCCTCATCAAGGCCACCGCCTGCTACTCACTTCACACCCCCAAGTGAGGGGGAAAGAGGCTTGAGGCTGCCATCAGTTGCTGGCAGGGAAACCTGACAGGTGAATGTGGGCCTTTTCTTTTCTGACTTGAGATTTGGAGTGCATTAAATTATTTGCCTTCATCAGAGGGTTACAAGCACAGTAGAAGGAAGTCCTATCCCCTGCCAGCCTCGCCTTTAAACCATCATTTAAAGGTGTCTCTTCTTTTGGAGGTGTCTGTTGGGGTTCTGACACATTTCTCCTGATCCATATGATGAATTGTGTCCAAGAGCAAAAGATCAAGGTGAAAACAAACACAAATCCATCAAAAGAAACAGCTTATAGTTGATCAACTTTGAAGATGTCTCATCTGGCCTCTTTTCCTTGATTTTCACAGGGATCCTATGAGATTGGCAGAGGTCAGTGTTCTCACATCGCAAGTGCAGACACTGATCACATCAGTCCTTGGGCACTGATGCCCAACTGGAGATAAGCTCCCGGGAAACAGGTGCCCGGCAGGAGGCTCTGGCCTTCTGGGGGCAAGTCTGTAGCTCTCTCAGAGGTTCTCAGACACTGCTCCTGTGGAAATGCGGCTGTTGTGACACTCTTTTTATTGTTGGTCACAGTTCTCTAGTTACTAGTCATAACTATCCTGTGCATTTCCACTGGTTATCTCAGCTCTGCTTTGGGGAAAGAATTTATTGGCTCAGTTTGGACCAGAGATTTAAGGGAAAGGAGGATAACTCTGGGGCATAATATTGGGGTGGCCACAAGAAGCTGCGTAGGAGAAAGGTGAGACCCAGCGACATTGAGGGGAGACTCTTCTCCACCAGGAGAGAGCCCTCCTGCCCCTCTTCTCAGCTGAGACTGTGTGTGCATTTGTGTGCATGTGATTGCAGGGTTTCTGTTGCTGTGCTGGGGGATACCATTAGGTGGAAGTCCCTCCGTCTTCTGAAGGACCACCACCAGCTTCACCATACCTCATTTCTCAGTGCCTCAGAAGATTCCCGAATTAGGGAGACAGAAGACTGGGTTTGAGTCCCTGCTCTACACCAACCTCCTGCCTAAACTTGGGAAAGGGACTAAACTTTTTTGTGCTTCAGTGTCCTCACTCTTAAATGGGCATCATACCCCTGTCCTCTCTCCCAGTCATGAGAACCCAATGAAACAATGGAGGATGAGCAAAGACACTGTGCCGGTCAAGGCTGTCTCATTAGACATCCCGGGCTTAATTCTGTGAACAAACAGAACAGAGGCTCGGCTTTTTCACCCCACAGTGACAATGCCAGAATTGAAAATGATTGAGACGAGTGTATGTTAGCGTCCACGCTGGCTGGACTTTCTCATGTGACGGTGGCTGCAGTGGGTCCTCTTCCTCTCACGTCTCCCCTAGGCCCATCCTCCCCCAGAGCATCTGTCACCGGTTTTAACCTTTCAGGACAGTCACCTAGTGCTTCACGGTGACATGCTGGGTGGGTAGCTCTCCTCTCTCTCTAATAACGTGCCTGCTGGGCTCTTCGAGGATGGACACTCATTAACGCTCCCTTCCCATCCTTCTTGCAAAGAAAGAAGTCTTAATCAGGGTGTTGATTGTGATTTGGTTTGACACTGAACACGTGTGTGTGACTAATCCCAGAAGTGACAAGTGGTTTCCTTTCCCTTTTTCTTAAAATGACTAATCTGGACAGAGAAGAAAAAAAAAAATCCAAGTCTGTAAAGAGTTGAAAGATCGCTTGCCCAGTCTTCTCCCCCGATGAGCCAGGGGAGTAGGGGAGTTGCCACCCATCTCCTGGGTTGGATGAGAACCTGGCGCATGATGCTGTGCCCTGAATGTGCCCTGGGCTCCACTGACTGCCCCTTGTCAGGGCAAAGGGAGGAGAGAGGCGCTCAGAACTCTCACTGTATTTGTAGCTTGGTAACACTCCTAGCTGGAGAGTTGACTGAGTTAAAACTGTATAATCTTGTCTGTAAAATGAGGACATTAAACTGGATGATTTCTGAGGTCCTTTTAGTTTGACTTAGTTTAGTTCAATTGTTTAACTAAGAGGAGAACAAGAAATTCAAATTTTACCAAGGTATTTCTATCCGTAAGATAGACTTATGAACCTTGAAGAACTTCAAACAGCACAGCTTTCTTTATTACCCACTTGTGAATGATAATATAATACAGTCCCATGTAAGGCCTGCTGTTTGAACAAGCAAAACCATGATTATTATATGAGACTTACTGAGAAACCACATGGCCAGCACTGTACCTTTGGGATCCTACTGTTTTCCTGTTTGCAATGAAGTTAGAGGAGGGAGGGAGAGATTCACATACATAGGAAAAGCAACACATAGCAAATTCTTTAAATGTCAAATTAGAGGTAAACATCAAGCGTTGTAGGACCCCCAGAGGAATGAATGGCAGCATTTGACCTGTAAGAATGGAGAAGCTGACTTAGAAGATAGGCCTTAGAAATGAAAAGAATCTAAGATAGTCAAACTCATAGAAGCAGAGAGCTTCCTTCCTTGCACAGCTGCGTCTCAGCAAATGCTCTCTCGTGGCCACATCCACCCCAGTGGGAGCCTACATCCCTGAGCTCCTTCCACAGAAGTGTGGGGACCCTGCTGCCCAGGGCAGGCGTTCTCTGCTCCTTTGAAGAAGGAGAGTGGAGGGTCCCCAGGGGCCCCAGGCCTTTCCCAGGGCCTCAGACCCCTGCCTCTGGTGCCGGCTGGTCTGGCAGATTCCCTCCACGCAAAGCCAGGAGAGAAAATAATTATATAGCAAGTCAAGTTCATTGGAGGTTGAAGTGAGGGGATTTCTCACCGTTTTTTTCAGGACTGCGAACTGTTCCCAAGGTTCCTCTTCTCTCTCTCTGCTCTCATTTGACTTTTGGTTCCTTCTTACTATTTGGGTGCCCTTTGCTCTCTGCTGGATGCTCTTTGCCCAGCAATGCCTCAAGATGGAGGTGAAAAGCAGGTTTCTCAGGCTCCCCACAAACAGAGTTCCTGATCTCTCAGGCTCGGCCATTCTAAGGCTGCCCCAGCTATATGAGGCAGACTTTCCAAGACAGGTCAGATCCCAAATAGACCTTTTATTTGTCTCCATGTGTGCTTGTCACATGCCACATGATTTCAGCTTCGGAAAATAAGACCCTGGAATCACAGATGGTGTGGTTGCTACTCTTGTAGATAGGTGATGATTGATGCGTTTGAGGCAATTTGTGCCTTTAAGAGGGACCATCTGGAAGGAGATGCCCTTGTGCAAAAGACGAAAGGAATTTGAAACATGGTACAAGCTGTTGGGGGAGGTAGATTCCAGCTTTTGGTACCCCTCAAACCCACAATCTTGATTGCCACTTATTTCACAAACAGGGCTGCCTTTCTCAGTGTGAATCAGGCCATTTTACTCCCAACCAGCGCCACCCTTCATGCTGCTGCTCGCACCTCCCTTAGACTTATCATCTTCTGCCTTTTGCTCTAGTTGTATGTGTATTTATCCTTGATCTTCTCCTCCGGATGCAAGCTCTTAGAGGGCTTGCAAGACTGTAGTTGACTCTGTATATGATAATCCCTCTGTCCATTGATTTTTATGGAATTACAGAATCTCAGACTGTAAAGAACCATAAAGATTATCCATTCGAATGGTGTCATTAGACATCATAGACTATGGATGGATGAATGGATAGATGGAGAGTGGGTAGATGGAAAGGTAGGTAGATGGATGGATGGATAGGTAGATGGATGGGTAGATAGATGGATGAGAAGATGAGTGGATTGATGGATTGGAAGATGAATGAATAGGTAGATGAATATTACAGATGAGGAAAGTGGGGCACAGAAAGGCTGTATGCCTGGCCCACAGTCAAACAGTTGCTGTGTGGTAAAGCTGGGACTCAAATGAGTAGATTCCCCAGACCATGCTCTTAGTGATTGTGCTACACCATTCCTTGTGATGGGTGCTCTCTAGGTAGAAGCCTTGTTCAACTAAAAGCTAACATAATTCTTTCCTTTCAGCACTTCATTCAATAGCCAGCAGCTACTCACGATAGGAGAAAGTTCTTCCCAGTACTTCTTGCCTCCTTCCCCAACTGAAGAAAGAGAAATATCATATGAGATCACAAGTCCTTTTATTTCCACTGGACTCAATTATTCTGGGAACCAACCATGAGCAATGTGAATGGCGAGAGTCTTTAACAGCCTCCAATCCTAGGCCAAGATGGCCAGGGATTCTGAGAGAGCCATCTAGACTAGAAGTCTTCATGCCATCCTGATCATCAGATTCACCTGGATAGGCTGAAAGCTATACACAGACATTGCCAAGTCTCGATCTCTAGATTTCTCTGAGATATACCTGAGAATGTTTGTGTAAAAAGTTCTCCAGGTAATTTTTGTTGTTGGACAGGTTTTGGATCTCTAGTCTAGATTATAATGGTGTACAGATATGTGACTAGGATAATCCTATTTGAGTCCATTAATCAATTAATTCATTCTGCAAACATTTCTTGAGTACATTCTCTTTAAGTCAGGATCCTGGAAGGTAACTAATGGCAAGTTCCTATTGCATATTTGAGGAGCATTTAATAAATTTGTTGTCTTTGAAATTTAGGGCAGGATTTAAGAAAACCATTGAAGGGGTAGTGCAGTGGCTCAGGCTGAGCACTCTCATGAAGATGTTACTACTCCTAGGTCTGAAGTGCAAGGGGAGGGAGAAATTACTGGAACCCAGAGAGAGAGAGGTATGGAAAAGGTGCCCTGACAGGAGAAATAGCCTTCACTGGGACACTATGAACCCACAGCCACCCAACAAGGAAAAAGCCAGGGAATAAACACCTGGACATCACTATTGATCAAACTCAACCGGAAGCCAGAGAACAAGGGAACATTTTGATGTGGAACACACGGGTCAGCCTTGCAGGGCACAGAGCCGGGTGGAGCAGGGTGTAGGATGGATCAGAAGGGGCAAATGAATGATCACCAGCACATCTGCACTGACATCAGCACCTGACACTCCGCTAGGTGTTAGGGCGCCAAAGATTAACAAGAAATACTCTCAACTCTAGGGAACTCAGAGATTTGCTGCATAATTGTCCAAAGAGACTCCCCCCTACCATGGTTCCTGGGATGCAGGTGGTTGGGAGTAGAAAGGTAGAAAAGTGTGTCCACTTCTTCACCCTTTTCATCTTACTATAAGAGCTCGTGGTCAAGCAGCCTTATTTCCCTGGATGAGGCTTTGTCACTGGAAAATGGTTATGCCAACTCTAAGCACCTCTTTGCTTTTTCAGATGCAGAATTAAAGTCAGTGACTTTGCTCCAGGGGTGCAAGTTCTGGTTTTGGTCAGCCGCCTCCGAGTGTTTACAACATTGAACCCTGTCCCAATGCAAGGACCAACACCTAAGTTGATTCATTTCTTTCTACATCAGAAAGCAAAGGGTCACAGAATATATACATTTTGCCAACATCATTTCATTTTTCATAAGAGAAAGTCTTTGGGGATATTTGGACCACTGAGTCAAAGGAGAAAGTGAGTTACAGATGGGGTGACTGAGGGTAAACCTCGCTTCCCTTGTTCTTCTCAAGTATATGGAAGAAACACTGTTGACTTTGCCATACACTGATGCCCCAGGATGACCTTCTTTACTTCGAATGGATGACATGGTGTTAAGTGATTGTGGGAACTGAGAGCCTCCTGTGTCTCTCACCCACAACATGCCTTGGAGCCTGACCTGGAAGGGGCGGATTTTTTTTGGTAAATTGCTCTTGATGCTGATCATTATCTTTACCACCACAAACACTGAGCATTTCTTACAAGTCATGCCTGGCACTAAATGCTTTGCATGCATTTCACCACCTGACAGGCTCTATATTTTACAATGATATATGTTACCTTTCCTTGCCCACTAGAAGAATGGAGATTTTTTAAAAATCTGTTTTGTTCACTGCTGTAACCCCAGCAGCTAGAACAGTCTGGCACATCATAGGCATTCAGTAAACATTTATTGAATAAACATATAAATTATCTCATCTGTTTCTCACACTGACCCTAGGAGAGAGATACCATCCTTTCCACTTCACAGATGGGGAAACTAAGACTTAGATCTTAGATACTTTTGAAGATATTTTAATTTGAGAGGCCACCATCTGAGGCTCATAGAAAGGGAAATGATGCATTTCACCAGGAAACTATGAAGACAACAGAATTTATTTAGCTCAGTTTTGCCTACAGAAGGGAGCATATGAGCTCTCCACCATGGTCTTGTTTCCCTGAATGGTGTACTTAATTCTCTATTTACCATGAGCATTTGTGTTGAAGGAGGAATTATGCTATGGGCTCCAAGGCCAAGGTGGAAGGCTATGAACAATGACGAAGCATTAAGTGTGAGCCAGCCCTTTACGTAAATGTTCTCTCACTTCCTCCTCATCAACCTGGTTATCATCCCCATCTCACAGGTGAAGACACCAAGACTGAAAGCAAAGACCGGATTTCCTCCCGGGCCCCATGACCTAGACGAAGCTGCCCCTCTTCTCCTCGCCATCTCTTTATGAGCCTACTCACCTGTTCAGCTCTTGGATACGAAAGCCTTCTTCACCACCATGTCTCCGGTGCCCAGCAGAGTGTCAGATATGTAGTAGGTGCCTAATAAATGCCAACAGAGTCGATGGAATTTCCCCAGAGTAAATGCAGGAGCACGTCCTATCTCTGAAACACTCTCATTTCTTACTCTTGCCTTTCGGTTGAGACCTCATTGTGCAATCTGAGCAGGCAGGGAGTGAAAGGAAGACTGGGCTCTGTTGACAACAAGACACAGGTGGTGACTAATTTGGCAATTACTTATTTTGATCGTATCCAGCATCTTCGTTTTTCTGCAGCCTTTTAATTAACTGGGTGGCTCCCGGCAGCACGCGGGTCCATTTCATGCTTGGTTGGTGAGTCCCACAAAGTTCTATTAAATCAATTAAGTTGGGACATGTGAAAGAAGCCAGGAGGGGAGGATGTGTGAGACTTAGCTTGTCAGACAAAGCTACCCTGGTCATGGGGCTGCAACGGAAGGGGCTTCCGGCCCCAACCTCCTGTGCTGGGTGCCGGGTGGATCAGATCTGGATCTTACATGGATTCTGCCTCCAAGGTGAGCAGCGTCCAGTAGAGGTAGAGATGGGACCTCTGTACGCAAAGCTGACATACCAGGGATGAAGGGCAAAGTGCTACAGGCCCAGTGTGGAGAAAATGCTCTGACAGGGTATGGAGAGAAGACTCCTGTTGGGGGGTGTGTGTGGTGGTGGTAGGCTGAGGGGATCAGAGAAGCTTTTCTGCAAGAGACAGTGGTTGACCTGGGTCTTGGAGGGTGATGGGATTGGCTGTGCAGAGAAGGCAGGAAAGGCATTCCAGGAGCAGGTGTTTCCTATGCAGGGCAGTTTGCGAAGTACAGAGTGTATATGTTAAAGAGTTGGTAGCTCCTTTGCTGAGGCAGAAGGTGCACAGAAGGGAAAAACCAAGGTGAGAAGAGAAGTCTGGGGAGTAGATCTTGGGTGGCCCACATGCCAGGCTGGGAGATATTTAGGTGCAGTGGTGAAGAGTCTTGGACTTGGAGTCTCTCCTTCTGGGTTTGCAATTTGGCTTGCTAGCTGGGTGACCTTGGGCGGCTGCCCCACTGGGCATCAAAGCACATCCAGCTTGCCCTCTCCTTGACTCTGTAATGAAGCTGCAACAAAGCTTCAGATCATCCAGTAAAGCGCTTCACACAGGCACTTGGCAAGCATTCAGTAAATGGTAACAGCTGTATTGCTACTTTTGTTTTGAATATTAGACAGTGAGATTCCCTGAAAGGTTATACTGAAACATAAGAAAGACTGGGAGAAACTAGAGAGGAGGCACATGTGTATGGTGATGGATGGTAATTAGTCTTTGGGTGATGAACATGATGTAATCTACACAGAAATTGAAATATAATGATGTACCCCTGAAATTTATATAATGTTACAAACCAATGTTACCTCAATAAAAAAAAAAGAATGATGGGTAGAATATACTTTGGAAATATGTGAGATCTTTTGACCTCTCTGGTGAGCATCTTTTATTAATGAGCTGTTCATGTGAACAGATACTTCACTTTTGGTGCATAAACAGCAGAACACCATTTATCCTGAGTCCTAGTAAACCATTGGGTAGAGAGTAGTATTGGATTTGATTTTTAAAAAATTAGATTAAGTAGGAAGAACGGCTCAACTCGGAGCTCACTTAAAAGAGATTTACTGAGCACTGCCTGTGGACTAAATACTAAATTCAGCAGTGACAATACGAAGATCAGTGGTCCATGGTCTCAGCTGAGTAGGGAACATTGACATGAAAATAAAAGCAAAATACAGTAACTTTGGTAAAAGAAGTTTACACAAGTTTCCAAATTTAGGAAATTATGAAATAGCTGTAGGTGAAGTACCTACTGCTACCTGGTGACAGCATACCTAGGTCTATATTTTTTAAAGTAATGAACATCCTTTTCATGGCTAATCAGTAAATTCAAAACTATGGAGTTATGGCAATTAAAGCAATAGATCTGTAACCTTATAGAGCAAGACACCCTGGATTTTTGTTATGTTCTGAACAACCATAGTGAAATTCTAAAAATCCTAGAAACACTTGGGATACCATGGGGTGGATAGATTGATGAGCAATTGAATGCTCTACCTCTGCATGCTTCAACGTACTGATTCACTTAGGAGGGGAAGAGGGAGACATATGGTCATTGTCTTGTTTGTCTCCTCTGAGCCTGGCACCACATGCGCACAGTATGGCACCTATGCCATCTCTCTTGACACTCAGCAGTAACCCTATGGAGTAAAAATTATTATCCCCACTTTACAGACAAGGTAACAGAACCGGAGAAGCTAAGCAACTTTCCTCAGGTCACAGAGCTGGTCAGCAGCAGAGCCAGGGTTGGGACACAGCGATGTCAGGCTCCAAAGCCCTCTCTGCATTTGCATTCCAGTCTCCCTAATACCATGCTTGTTAAGTTGACAGGGAAGAATTTTTAATCTCCTAATGCAGATGTATTGCAGCCTCATAAAGGAATGTTCCCTTTGCGATGAGTCATTGATCATCCACTGGACACAGGGCAGGAAGACGGAGGTGGCAATCGCTTCTCTCCTGCTGGGTGGGGTGGTGATGGCTTTCTCAGGGAGTGGCTCTCCATCCCTCCCCTGTTCTGACTGCCTGGCCCTTCTCTAACCCTGGCTGCTTCCAGGGCAGCCTCCCTCCTGCCGCACGGAGGCGTGAGGGCTTCAGCTCCTCGGCAGAGCCGCTCCTCGCTCCCGGGCCAGTGAGTGTGCTCCGTGCTCTCGGGGGATGTCTGACTCAGCACAGTGCACGTGCTGACTTGCTCAGTGCTGAACAGTCCAACTGCTCTCTGTCTCCTGAAATCCACATGAGTAAGGATTGGCTAAAAACTGGATGCGCCGGTAAGAGTTTTAATCCAGGTAATCACGGTGCACATTTACACTGTGTTTTATGGTTTATGATGAGCTTTCTCATGCCTTCAGAAGGGTAGCCAGGTGCTGTATTATCCTCACATGGCTCTACAAGGAAAGTGTTCTTATCATTCCTGTGTTACCTAAGAGGGAACTGAAGCATGGAGAGACTACATGGTTCACTCAAGGTCACAAAGGTAAACGGTGGCAAAGCTAGGATTTGAACTCAGACAGTCCAGCTCCAGCAGCCAACGCACTTAACCAGTAACCTACACTACCCATTGTTGGGTCAGGTGGTCCCACGTGGACTCTTTGAGTTCCACTTCCCTGTGACTTTGTTGGTCTGTGAAATGTTCCCGTTGGGTTATTAGGCTATTGAGTAGACTTGTCTGCACAAGCTGGAAATTCACTGGATACTTACAGGAAGAGAGAAGACACGGTGAGAATGGGCATCTTTCCATCCCAAGTCGGGGTGAGGTGAGGTGAGTTGAGGTGGGGTAGGGGAGAGCTCTTTCCTTTTTAGAGGAGAAACCAAGAGGATGTGAGCCTGCAGCACTTGGAATTTCCAGCTGTCAAACTGGTTGATGTGGACACGCTGATACTCTTTTCACCAAATGCAGAGGAAACTATATTTCTTATAGACCCAAAGCCTGGTCACCTGTGCTCTGTGCTCAGGCATCTGTTTAACTTTACGGCTGTTATGTGCATGGGTATCAAGAGGATAAGAGAAAATGCACAAGTCCAACTTCTTTTCTCCACGTGTGCGTTGGGATCCCTGAACTTAAATTCATTTTCTGTCTTCCAGTGTCATGAACTGAATGCTATGCACCTGGCGCATTTGCTGGTGGGTATAAATAGTCTGGTGGGGGGGCGGGGAGGGACTCTGCTAAATTAGTGTCTCCCAACCCCTCAGCTAAGGACGCTCGGAACCAGATCTCTCTGTCAGCTTTACACCAGCCTCTCTCAAACACATACCTTTCAAATATTTGAAACTTTTCCTTATCTTATAATTTATGAACAACTATATGCTGAATGTTCAGAACTGTTCCGTGAAGTACACACAATTGTAAAACTTGTTCCCTACCCCAAAAAGCTTACCATTTGGTGAAGATAGACACATGGGAAAATCAGTAAATACTACACTCATGACTTTCTGCTCCTTATCAAGGACAACATCCTTATATTAGCCTTCTTTTCATGACTATTTTTTTCTTTTGGATAATGCCGCCTCCTTAGTGCTTTTATCTTTCAGACACCAGACTCTGGTTTTCCTCTTCTTTCTCATTTCCTTCTCGCTCTGGTTGCTCCCCAAAATAAGTTTCTAAGTGCCAGTCCTTATTTATCTTTTTATTCCTTAATGAAGATTTCTAGTTTTGGTAGAGTAATGTGGTACATTGACCTGCTCACTAAAAACAATTATAAATGTGGGCAAAATATTTAAAGTACACTTGAAAGTTTTGGGGAGCAACCAACACCAGTGGGAAGTTGAGGTGCTATCATCCTTGAGAGAAGGGCAGCAAATCAGACGAGCTCCCATTCACCTCAGCTTATTACCTGAGGCTACTTCTCATTCTCAGCAAGGACAACAGAGCCGCGTGGAGAGCATTACCTCACCATGTTGAGGTGACAGAGCTCTCTTCAGCATTTAGGGCTGCCAGAGAGGAGGGAATCATAAGTCAGCAACCCCCAGATATGCAAATGAATTCCCTGAAGTCATTAGATGACTCCTAAGTGGCACATGCATAGAGTGAGATTCCAGGATACCCAGAAGAATAGTATTGAGCGGAGATTTCAGCCACTGAACAAGGCTGGGGAGATAAGGATGGAGTTCAAGTCTGGCCAAAGCAGAGGGGCCTTGGTAAACACACTGGGGTTTCAGTTAAAACCCCAGGAGGCCTGAGTCATAGGAATAAGGGCTATGCCCTAAAGTCATTCCCTCAGAGCCATGACTACACCTTAGGAGTGTAGGGAAAAATGGAAATGGACTGGCAGTCAGAAAGCCTAAAACCAAACCTTGGCAGGCTCAAAGTGACCTATTGGTCCTTTATCTGTTGGAAGAAAAGAAGACCTTAGTCCTACTGGGAGAAAGACAATGTTCTATCCAGAGCTTCTGCAATTTTTGATCCACAGTGTCAGGCATCCAATCAAAAATTACAAGGCATGCTAAAAACAGGATCAAATGTCCAAATCGCAAGAGAAAAAACAGATAGTATAAATGGACATACAGGAGCTTCAGACAGGGTTTTAAATAACTGTATTTTTTATGGTCCTGCTTTGGAAAATTCACACCAACAAATATCTTCCCAAGAATATACAGAATATAGCTGTAGTCAATAATTGTACCTAAAGTCTATTTGCTTCTCATGTAGAAAATTAAACACAGAAACCCCATATTTGTGATTTACTTAGAAGTAAACTGCCATCAATTTCATATGAAATGTATAGTAAGCTCCTCGATCTATAAATTGGCATAAACAATGGAAGTCCTTTAAAAAATGGGATGGGACACATTCAAGGTCCAACTCGATATACACAAACAATTCATAGATTGATAAGGATTGGAGACCACCAGTTTAGAGAAGGCTTGGAATATCAGAGGTATAAAATTTCTGCTGGCTCTTTTTTTCTTTTTTTAAATCTTGAGGAAGCCCTGCAATCTCTAATCCTTAACCATGGCTTTTCTGTAGATAGTTCCCAAGTCCTCACTATTCCCAGAATTTAAGGCCTGATTTTCCAGCTTCTTGATGTACATATTCACCTGTGCGTCCCGCTGAAGTCTCAAACTCAATATACTCTACACTGAGTTGATCATTGTCTCTCCCAGACTTGCTTGCCCTTCTTTTTGTTAAAGGCATCACCATCCTCCCTCAATCCAAGGCCAACCCTGGGCCACCAAAGCAGAACGTGTGCACTTAACCGCTGCGCCACCGGGCCGGCCCCTGGAGCTTACATTCTTATGGAGGAAGACAAACCTAAACCAGTAGACAGATAATTTCAGATTGTGATAAGTGCTAAGGAAACTACACATGTTGCTATGGTCTGAATCTTTGTGTGCTCCTCAAATCCACGTGTTGGAATCCTAACACCCAATGTGATGGTGTTAGGAGGAGGTGGGGCCCTTTGGAGGTGATTTGGTGATCAGGCCCTCATAACTGGGATTAGTGCTCTTATAAAAGTGACTCCAGGGAGCTCCCTCACCCTTCCCACCACGGGAGGATACAGCGGGAAGTCTACAACCCGGAAGAAGGCCCTCAGCTGACCGTCCAGGCTCCAACACGGTGAGAAGTAAATTTCTGTTGTTTGTAAGCCAGCCTGTCTGTGCTACTTTGTTGCAGCAGCCTGCACAGACTTAGACTCGCGCAGATGTAATAACGACCGCTATTGCAGGGAGTGACTCTTTTACGCAGAGTAGTCAGGGCAACGAAACTCGCCAGGATCCTGAGTTTTGCTCCATCTTCCTGCCGTTTCCCACCTGGACTTATTCCTGCAAAATCCTGCAGGACTTGCTTACAGAGCTGGTGCTGCACGTGCAGTCGTTGGAACGATCCTAAAGATTGTTGTCCTTTTCTCTTCCTGCCTGGCTCTCCAACCAGACAGCACATAAAACTTTGTTTGCATGAACCTATAGGAATTGGGGGGACTGGGGTGGTGGAGCTTGGGCAGAGCGAGGTGATCCGGTCTGTGATCAGTTGATTTCTGTCTCCAGATGCACCCACATCGTCTCCTTTTCCGTCCAGCACACGCAGAATCCCACAAGCTGGGTCTGGTCCCTGCATCATTGCTTTACGCCCCCCTGGGCAACTCTCTCTACCAGGCTTCTGGGCTGAAATCCAGGGCAGCTCTTCTGAGCACTTAGCAAAATGCCTGGCGCACAGTAGGCACACGAAAAATGTTTCCTGAGTGAATGACTTCTGACTTAATCATTTTGTACCTTGCTTAGTGTCTCTGAAATTGTAAGGGCTCCGTACATTTTGATGCTTCAGGGAGAGGCTTTAGTATTTCCCCCCCTTTGTCTGATTCTTCTAAATTCAAAAAATATCTTCACAGCTGCTCTTTCCACAAAAGTTCTGTGAAGCTGGTTATTTTTTATTTAAAAAAATAAAACATATGTAGTGTCTACTATATGCCACTAGATATTCTAAGCACTTTACGAAAGGTAACTAATTTAATCTTCATAACAACGCTGGGAGGTAGGTCCTGTTATTGTCTCCAATTTACAGAAGAACAAACTGAGGCACAGAGAGGTCAAGTAATTTTCCCAAAGTCGCACAGCCAATAAATGGCAAAGCTGGAATTTAAACCCAGCCAGGCTGGCTTCAAAGTGCATGCTCTTAGCTGTTACGCTATAACATTTCTCTTTGCTCCGCTGAGGAGGAAATAGCTGGCAAAGGGAGGACAGAAGGTTATTGTTGATTGAACCTCTGCTAGGTTCCAGGTACTGTGCCAGGTCACCTCAATTAAGCTTCAAAATTGAATATTAGCTCAAATTTGTAGATTGAAAAATTGTGACTCAAAGAGGTTAAGTGACTTGCCTAAGGTTATACAGAGAGTCAGTGGCAGAGTTGGGATTCAAACTCAGATCTGTCTGGTTGCGATGTCTGTGTATTTCCCCTTCTCTGTGCCAAATGGCAGCTAATAAACGCAGGCCCGGAATTAGAACCTTGGCTCCCCTCTGGATGCCTCATGCTTGTTCCACAGGACCGGGATGCAGTCTCCATAATTTTGCTCTACTAGACAAGCAGCTTTCTCAAGGCCAGTGTGGTGGTTCTTTGCATCTCTGCTTAGAGACACTGGTCAGGCCAGGCCTCGCGATGAGCCAGCGCTTGGTTAGATATCAGAACAGACTGCTCAGTCTCTCGAAAACACCTTTCCTTGACCATAAGATGGGGACACTAACATTCATGCCTCCTGCCCTAGTGGGCTATGGCAGAGATCTAACGACGTTATGTTCGTGAAAGGGATTTGAAGACTGTGAGAGTCTGTGAAGGAAACACAGAACAGTGTGGTGCTTGAAGACAAACGCTGGGGAACCAAGGACAAAAACCTGGCAGAGCACCGCTGCAGCAATTTTCAGTGATCTCTCTGCAGGTGTGTCCTTGCTTTAACTTCTATTTCAAAGTCATGATTTTCAAGTCCATTTCTCTTCCATTGGCCCTTCTGTTCTGGACATACTTAGCAAAGCAAAAATCACCATCCATCCATCCATCCATCCATCCACTTCTTCATTATATAATAAGCATCCCAGGTACTGGAGATAAGACGCAGTGACCAAAATAATGACCCTCCAGCATAGTTCTAGTGGAGGGACAGGCTGCTCTGTGTGAGTGTGTGTGTGTGGTGTGTGTGTGCACGCATATGTACACACACACATATTTGGTATACTATTGAGCACTTAAAAACCACGATAGTAAGTACTTTATACACATTTTCTTATTGTATCTTCACAGAAACCTGGTAATGAAGGGATTATCCTCCCATTTTACAGACGAAGAAACTGAGGCTTGGGAAAGTTAAGCAACTTGACTAAAGCCCAATGATTGGAAACTGGAGCCAGGATTCATTCTCAATTGTAACTCCAAAGCCCAAATACCATCCTGATGATTGTACTAAACTATATGGAAGTAATTGCTTTAAACTTTCCCTTTTATTTCTGGTGGGTTTTATAGTCTTTGCTGGTGTTTATCAATCATAAAACTATGGGCATCAGGCAGATTGTAAAAAAGGCGACCTGGTGTCGGCTCAGGAATATACCTTAGTGGTTGGAATGAGCTGAGATGGAAAATATACTGGCCTGTAATGGAACAAAGTCCATCCCACAAGCATGGATGAGTGATGTTTGGAAAGTAGACTTAGAAAGTGCTTAGCATGTTGATTATTTAAAAATCTAAGCTTTTAGGGCTAAGCTCACATGGAACCTCTTTTTGCCTGACTATACGGTTCTGTGCTCTATCAGTTATGGTTCTATCTGGGCAGCAGAGCCACCATGAGTGACATGGAATAAGGGATGCTTCCCAGGCATTAGGCCCTACACAACTGCAGGAGGTGGTGAAGAAGCCTATGTAAGGCATGCTTCTACTTCTGGTGCTGGACTTGAAGTTGCTCTAGGTGAGCGAGGCCAGCAGATGGGAAGAAAAGAGGGATGTGAAGTGGAGAAGAGTGAAGATAGTTTGGAGCCCACAAAGACAAATGAGAACCCATGAAGGCAAGTTGGAACCCACGAGGACAAGTCAGAACTTGCATCTTTCTCTTGCTGCCTCCCACTTTGACTATGTGGGTGACCTCC
The DNA here is from genome assembly GCF_041296235.1 of Equus asinus. NCBI lineage: Eukaryota > Metazoa > Chordata > Mammalia > Perissodactyla > Equidae > Equus > Equus asinus. The sequence continues at coordinate 68,967,222 of NC_091801.1, read as the reverse complement.
AGAAGAAGCTGGTGCTATTTGTCACAGAGCTGCATGTTCTCCCATCCCAGGCCTCAAATATGCTGGAGGAGGAGGTCTAGTGGGCCCCAGAGGAGCTGCGGGCCCAGCTGCTACTCCCACCAACAATGAGAGCATGTGGTGCTGCTCCACCAGGACCTTCAGAGCATAATGGCTGCTTCCAAAAATTGCAGATGTCACTTGTGACCAATGCTAACTTGGAACCACTCGGGGAAGGAAATTCTGGGAAACGCAATTCTGGTCTAGCCAAGATGGCCCAATGCAAAACCTCCACACATCCTGGTCTTTTAAGACACTTATAGTAAGTCCGCACAACTTGGCACTGAATTGGGTCCTGATTATATACCATCGTCATGTCTTTGACTTGAAGGTAGCTCCTTCAGGGCAGAGCTCTACCTTATAGTTTTTGTTTCCCAATAGTGTCCAGTTCAGTGCTAGGCACACAGAGGTCCTCAATGAGCAACTGACTGAAGTTGACCCAGCCTCCTCTATCTAGCAACCTTAGATTTTCATAATGGTACTCCTTTAGAAATCATTCCATCTATAATATCCTGGGCCACTGATTATCTTGTTTCTTTTCTATCCCTCAGTGATGGGGATTATAATCTCTGGAGCCCATCCTCCCATAGCTATGACTCTTAGCATTGCAGAGAAATGAAAAGCTTGAAAAATCTTAGGTTTTATTGATCTCTGAGCATCCACCAGGCCAATTCATCCATGATGTAGTCTAAGCTTGTCTTAGAACAAGAAACTCACAAAGATTTTATGTTTCATCATTATTATAGTATCCTTAGCCTCTGCCAAATTTCATATCCTCTCTTGTTGAAAAAATTTTAACTGTGGTAAAATGCACGTATCATAAAATTTACCGTCTCAACTACCTTTAAGTACACAGTTCAGTGGCATTGTTGGGCTATCACCACTGTCCATCCACAGAGCTCTTTTCATTTTGCAAAACTGCAAATGTGTACCTATTAAACATTAACTTCCCATTCCTCCTCCCCGTAACTCCTGGCAACCACTGTTCCACTTTCTATCTCTACGAATTTGCCTACTATAAGTATTTAAAATAAGTGCAATCATACAGTATTAGTCCTTCTGTGACTGGCTTATTTCACTTAATGTAATGTCTTCAAGGTTCATCCATGTTGGACCTTGTGTCAGAATTTCCTTCCTTTTTAAGGCTGAATAACATTCCGTCGTATATGTTTATCCATTCATCTGTTGATATCTTTCTATCTCTTTGACAACCTGTGTTTCACAGAGGACTGACAGAGAGATTTATAACCCTATCTCATCCGGAATCTTGTTTGGCTTTGATATTCTTAAATTTACACAGCAAATACAATATATATTAAACTTTGAAGATCCTTAGTTACCGAAATTTAACATAGTGGAATGAGAGTCCATCAGAGAGAGAATCTCAATGAGCTGGGACTATGAAAAAAAGAGAGAAGAGACCCTAAGAAAGCAGCTCAGCAAACGTCTGGTGATTCATGGCTCTGCCGCCTTGAGGAGAGCATGGTGGTGCGGAGATGTCTCTGAGCTCATACAAGGTCTGTTTAAACTAATTTAAGCTTAGTAATATTTCATAGCATCAGTTTTCACAACCACAAACAATGTTTCTTTGGAAAGAATGCAACATTGGAGTCCGACTCTTCCTCACCGTGTGGTTTGAGTAAAGCAGCTTAATAATGATGGCTCATATTCATTAAGGGCTTGCTGTCTGCCAGACATGTTGCCAAATGTCCTCCTTTCACTCTCTCACTTATTAAAAGCAGGTACCTTTATTACCCCCATCTTCTAGAAGAGGTGACTGAGGCACAGAGAAGACTTGCCCCCGGTCATAGAGCAAGTAAGTAGCAGAGCTGGGACTCCAACCCAGGTAGCCTGACTCCAGAGCCGATGTCGTAACTACTATTCTGTACTTGACCTTGGCTTTCTCATCTGCAAAGTGGGACCATAATATCTAACTTTTAGTTCTGTGTGAATTGGAGATAAAGAATGCTAAAAAATATTTAAAATACCTGGTAGTTAGTAGATCCTTTATAGATGGTATTTTGCAAAAAAAAGGGAAAAACATTTCCAGTTCTCTTGAGGCTTTGGTGCCCATTTCTTTTGGTCTCTTAGAGATGCATTAAGGGAATTTATTGTCCCTGCCTCATTTAACTTGTCAAGTCATTTGGCATCAGTGATCGTTTTGCTAGTAAAGTGGTTCTCAGTCACTTTAGCTGGTTATTCCTCACCGTGGTGTTTGTGTGTGTAGTGTGTATGTGTGTGTGCGTGTGCGTGCAGGGGGTGACGGTGTCTCTGCCAGGGCATGGGGGGAGATGTGTGATTGTTTAAGGCTGTGCACATAAATCAATGAACAGGAGAGGCAGGAAGTGTATCAAACCTTTGCTGGCCTGCCAGCTGTGAGATGTATCAAAGCCACTGCCTGTCCTTGAGTGCCCTGGCCTCCCATCTCAGTTGCCTTCCTGCTCCATCTGGGTGCGGCTCTCTGAAGAGCACACTCACTGTCATCATCGTGATCCCTGCAGCTGGTACCCACACCAGACACAGGAGGCAGGGGCCAGAGATGAGGGTACTTCCCAAGGTCACAGAGCTGTCATCAGCATCTGTCTATAAAGCAGTTCGTCTGCCTCTCAATCCAGGCCCCTTTAAGATTATAGAACAGTTTGAGCGTACAAAAATAAATGAAGGTGGTCCCGCCCGCTGCCTGCTTTTATGGAGGCTGCCTCTGCTGCGCATGCCCTGCCACAGGTGAAACAGTTCATGTGTTCTGTCTCTTCTTGGAGGGGTTGTCACCTTTTGGAATTAAGTTAACCTAGTTGCCTTGTGACTTTAACTCTCTGGTCGGCTCCAGGAAAGTTAATCACTGTTTAGATTATCTAGTTATTTCTTATTGTTAGGTTGAGAGAAAGATTCCCTTGCATCTTTCTACATACTGAGTGAAATGGGACGCCTCAGCTAGACTGCACTCATTTGGATTTCTCAAAAGCAGTTGTAGTCAGATGTTGGCTGGGCTGTAGTCATCTTGAGGTTGTCCTGGAGAGAAGTCCAAGGTGGCACGAGCACAAGGCTATCAGTTGGTGCTGGTTGTCGGCTAGGAGCTCAGCTGGGGCAGTTGCCATCCCGTGGGCTTGGGCTTCTGGCGCCATGGTGGCTGAGCTCCAAGATGGAGCATCTAAAGAGCAAGCATCCCAAAGGACGTAGGTGGAACCTGCTGGGTTTCTTTAACCTACCTCTGACATCACACGACATCACTTCCGCCACATATATTACTGGGCCAGGCCCCGTTCGCTGTGAGGGGACTATACAGGGCACAAGTACTGGGTGGCCGTCTTGGAGATGGGAGACCACAACTATTAATGGGCCCCTATCTTTTCAATTCCTATCCCTGTCTCTGTTTGTTGGCAATGATTCTCATCTGAGGGGCATCACGGTAGAGTGAGTTATTTTACTTTTCTGAGCCTCAGATGCCACAATTTGTAAACTAAGAATAAAGCTCCCTGGTTATCCTTAGGAAGGAAAGTCATCGTTTAGGCAAATTATCAAAAACGTTATTATAATTGACTCAGATGTTTTGAATGCTAAGTACAGCTCTGTACAGGGCTTTTTACACATGCTTTCATTTAATGTGCAAAACAACCCTGCAAGGGATGGACTAGGATTATCCCACTTTACAGATAAGAAAACTGAAGCTCAGAAAGTTTAAATAACTTTCCTGTTACACAGTTACGAGGAAGAAGACCCATGCTTTGAATCACTACATGGATTGTCTCCATAATTGTTTGTATGTAATTCTTATCTCACTCAAAAAATTGCAAACTTCTTGAGATAAAGGATATTGTATCAATAATTTTTATACTCTTCCCAGTGCCCAGCTGAGAGTCAAGCACAAGATAGATGCTAAAACAATACTATTCGTTAAATAGGTAAGAGACTAATTGATAGGGAGCGTGGAAATATAGAAATTCTCAGCCAGCCCAGTGACTTCCTATATGGCGGTCTTTGGGAGGACGTTTTACCTCCTCTGTACCCATTTGATGAAATCGTCAAGGTCACATAGCCTGCCCCCGATGGCTCCAGAGGAAGAGGGCAGAGATTCGTTGTATTTACCTATTTTTACTGTGGTGAAATCTTACAAATTTCAACCCAATTCCAAACCCTGAGTGGTCTGTTCTCTGACATTTATTTCAGAGGCTCTTTGCAGACTTCTTCTAAACATCACCCAGTGCTCTGCAGCCGCATTGCCTGTCCTCATAGGATGCGTCTAGATTTATTAATACCCTGAAAACCTTATGTCTTGATGCAAGTCTCATCCCCTTCCTGCTTGCCCAATTCTCTAAATCCCAGCTAATTCTTAAAAGCCACTAATCAGAGAGACAGTGATAAAGGTTTCCATGTGGTTGGAGGGCTGGTACAAGACAAAAATAATTATTTACCAGGTCACTCTGTCCCCAAGCCACCCTTTGAATTCTGTGTCTGTGAACTGCCATAATTAGTTTTTGTTTTTTTTTAAATCGGTCATCTTGAAATGAGAAGAGTAATGACATCCTGCAGGATTATAAATAGTTATGGAGTGGCTGACCTAGACCAGAAATCACTGCTTATGTGTCTAATGTTAGACGTCAGGAGGAATTAACTGGAGAAGGAGATAAACAGCTCTGTAGAAAGGAGGATGTTTCCTGAAAAGTCTGTCTGGAAAGGGCTTGGAAGGGCCTGAGATGCTGTAAGGGGACCCTGACAAAGGTCACTTCCTCTGTATTCTGTCACCCCCTGTTAAGACAGGCTGCTGTTGGGCAGATTCAACTGGATGCTCACTTTCGAGTAAACCGCTATCCCCATTCCCAGCCATATCTTATATTCCTTGATTCAGAATCTCAGTGGAAGTGGGGGTAACAGGATATTGTGGCTACTCTTATCTCTTTCATGGCACCAGTTATGATGATAGGTTTAGATAAAGTCATCTGGGAAATTTGGTGTTAGGGAGGGGTCATGGATTCCTAGAACTAGACGGTGTCTTAGAGCAGAGGTCCTCCAAGTGTGGTCCACAGACCCATGGGGAATCTGAAACCCCTCCAGGGAGTAAGTGATGTCAAACCTAGTTTCACAATAACACTAGGATGTTATTTACCCTCCTGCCATTTTTATTTACTTGTTTTTACGGTCTTGACATTTGCACTGATGAGGCAAAAGCAATCTGGAAAACTGCTAGAACTTGGTGCAACTCGAGGAGGTGTCTCAAATGGCTCTGGTAACAGTGTGCTCTTTACAGCCATGTACTCGCCGTAAAAATAATACTACCTGTTTCTCTTAAGAAGGTCTTTGATGAATCAATAAAAAGGATTAATTTTATTAAACCTTAAACTTTGAATACATCTCTTTTTAATATTCTGTGCAATGAAATTGAAAGTACAGTGCCCATAAAACACTTTTGCTGCATACTAAAACATGATGGTTATCCAGGGGAGAAGCAATTGTGCTATTGTTTGAGTTATGAGCTAAACTAGCCAGTTTTTTTATCAAGGAGTCTCATTTTTCCTTAAAAAAAAAATGACTGACTGGCAAACTATGGTTATTCAGACTTGAGTATTTAGCGAATTGTTTCTCAAAAATGAATGAAGTCAATCTGTCACTTCAAGGAAACTTACTGGCAGAATTTGTTTGCAGTGGTAAAATTCACATTTTCAAGTAAAAATTAGAATTTTGAAACTCCTATATGTGGCAGTGGGAGCCTGAACAGCCTCCCACTTTTCTTATGTGAGATTCATGGTGATATTAACAAATGTGACTCTTTTTTGTGATTGTATAATGAACTGTGTTGTTAACATTGGGAATATGAGCATAACTCAGGGAACCAATATCTTCCAAACAATCAGTGAACGATGGTACAAAATCCATACGTAGGTAAAAGATTCACGTGAAATGTAAGATAGCTCAGTGGACTTTCATGTAACAGAGTTCAAAAAGTTCATTGATATTTCAGATTCATGTTGTCATTAATCTTTAAGAAACTACCACTTGCCAGGCTAGGTGCAGCATCAAAGAAGGAGATCCATAATTATCTGAAAAAGGCGATTAAAATACACTCCCCCTTTTCAAACTACGTATCTGAGTGAAGTGAGATTTTCTTCACATACTCCAACCAGAACAGCATATCACACCAGGTTGAATGTAGAAGCATATATGAGAATCTGGAGGTCTTCTATTAAGCCAGAGATGAAAGAAATTCTCTGGGCTGGCCCGGTGGCGTAGTGGTTAAGTTCAGGTGCTCTCATTCGGCGGCCCAGGGTTCACAGGTCTGGATCCCGGTCTCAGACCTACACACCACGCGGCTCATCAAGCCATTCTGTGACAGCATCCCACATGCAAAATAGAGGAAGACTGGCACAGCTGTTAGCTCAGTGACAGTCTTCCTGGAGCAAAAAGAGGAAGATTGGCAATAGATGTTAGCTCAGGGCCAATCTTTCTCACCAAAAAAAAAAAAAAGAAATTTGCAAAAGTACAAAACAATGCCACTCTTCCCACTAAATTATTTTGTGTTGTAAACATATATTTTTTTCATAAATAAAAATGTAATTTGTATTAATCTATAATGGGTTTATTATTACTTTAAATGAATTAATAAATATTTTGAATTTTTGCAGTCTTGCTTTTTAACATGGTAAATATTGACAGCTATAACCCCCATAAACAAAAGTTCTGTAAGGACCTCAATCATTCTTAATAGGTAATGGTGTCCTGAGACTAAAAAGTTTGAGAGTGACCCACAAAGAGAATTAACCATTCTTGGGTGGGCCTGTTAAACAGTTACAAGGATACACTGTCCTGTCTTTTGCTGGATTTTCAATGTTGGGGTCATTTTTCTTAACGTCATTATGTTTATTTAACTTAAGAGATAGATAGTTATCCATTGAGTTCTTATGTGTTACTAAAATTGGATTTTCATAAACTAAAAGTAATTTTAACTCAGACTCTATGAAATAGAGGTGTTATATCCTAAAAAATATCTTGCTGTGCATGGAGGCACACTGATATTTGGAGTTCTACTGGAAAGTAGAAATTGAATGGCTTGTGTAAGTCATGAAATCTTTTCTTCCCGACATGGAAAAATGTTGAGAAACCACCTCATATAGAAGTTGGCAGCATATCGTAGATCCTTAGTAAGCAGCTGGCCTGAGGTTAAAGTGCAGCCCTCTCCTGTTTAATTTTATGAAAGTTCACTAACCTCTTTCTCGGTTCCCTGAGACTAGTAATACTTACCTCTCAGGGTTTTAATCGGGATTAAAGAGCAAGTACAGTGTCCCTTGGTATTCGCGGGAGATTGGCTCCAGGACCACCTGCGGGTACCAAATTCCGAGATGCTCAAGTCTCATGTAAAATGGTGTAGTAGTTGCCTAAAACCTATGCACATCCTCCCGTTTACCTTAAATCATCTCTAGATTACTTATAATACCTCATATAATGTAAATGCTATGTGAAGAGTTGTTCTCCTGTATTGTTTAGGGAATAATGACAAGAAAAAGTCTGTACATGGTGAGTACAGACGCGACCATTGTAGGCCTTTCGACCCACGGTTGGTTGAATCTGCGGCTATAGAACCCGTAGATACGGAGGGATGAGTGTAAGCATAGGATGTTACAGAATGCCTGGCCAAAGCTAAGCCCTTAATAACTATTATTTTAATTATTATGACAGGTATATAGCCTAACCTCTTGTATTAGTTTCCTATTACTCTTGGAACAAATTACCACAAACTTAGCAGCTTAAAGCAGCAGAAATGTATTCTCTTATAGTTCTGGAGGTGAGAGGTCTGAAATGGGTCTTACAGGGATAAAATCAAGATGCTAGCAGGACTGATTCCTTCTGGAGGCTCCAGGAGAGAGTCCGTTTCTTGCCTCTTCCAGCTTCTGGTGACTGCTGGCATTCCTTGGCTTGTGGTCGCATCGCTCTGTTCTTTGCTGCAGTCATCACATTGATTTCTCTTCTGTAGTCAAATCTCCTTCTTGCCTCCCTTTTAATAAGGATGCTTTTGATTACATTTAGGGTCCACTTGGATCCTCCAGGATAATCTCCCATCTTAATCACCTCTGCAGAGTCCCTTTTGCCACCTAAGGTAACATACCCACGTTCTGGGGATCAGGACATGAATATTTTTAGGGGCCATTATTCAGCCTCCTATTCTCTCTCATTTCACAGTGAGAACACCAAGTCCCTTGAGAGGTGAGGATATTTGCAGAGAAGGCCATGGGGCTGATCTAGGGTGAAGAAAGTCGAGGTTCTCCACCTCCGCTCAAACCAACTCCCAGTTTGGAAACTCTGCTTGAGGCCTCTGGCCTCCCAGGCAGGGCCATTTCTCCTAACTCTCCTGCACTCCCCTCCTGGAGCGCCCTCTGCACACACAAACCCAAGGCATTGCTGACATCAGATTCCACAAATCCATTGAACACGACACGCAAGATGCCCCTTTGAATTGTGCAACATGGTGTCTCTCCCTCCTCAGTGATCAGACATTTACAGTAATACTTTATTTCAATAGTTTTGAGGGTATTAAGGCCACTTAATGTCAGGAGTGAGCATTAATCATGATTTAGTTCATGTTCAGGTTCATAAGGTGAGACCAGATGACGCAAGCCTTGGCCTATCTACAGCATCCCCACGATTATGTATAATATGAGCCAAAAGTTGATGCTCTTTCTCTCTTAAGAGTTCCTTTGTTCCAGCTATATATCTCTAGTCACGATATCCTATTCCACCCCATCCCCCCATCCCACAAACTCACCTGCAGGCTGTGTATATATATATCATGGTTCCAGGGATACAATTACCATGGGGGCTCTGCCTATTGGAATCTATCAAGATGGACCATGAATGGGTTCCTAGAGAGACAGCAAAGAGGGTTTTGCAGCTGATAATAAAATGCCGTCAGGATTTAAGACTCTTGAGTAAGAAGCAAGCAGAAGCCCTTCTTCCCAAACCCGTCTTTCCAGGGAATGTCTTTTGCAGTGGGTTCAATGGTGGCCTCTAAAAAGGTGAGTCCATGTCCTAATGCCCAGAACCTGTGAATATGACCTTATATGGCAAGAGAGAGAGTAGCACCTTATATGATTACAGATGTGATTAAGGATCTTGAGTTGAGATCCTCTGGGTGGGTCCTAAATGCCTTCACAAGTGTCTTTAAAAGAAAGAGGCAAAGGGAGATAAGACAGAGACAGAGGAGAGGACAGAGACAGCAGAGAAGGCGACATGAAGACAGGGATTGGAGTGATGTGGCTAGAAGCCAAGGAATGCCAATAGCCATCAGAAGCTGAAGGAAGCAAGGAAGAGATTCTCCCTTGGAGGGAGTGAGGGAGCGAGGCCCTGCTGGCAGCTCACTTTCAGATTTCTGGCGTCCAGAATTATGAGAGGATAAATTTCCGTGGCATTCAGCCAGCCGCTTCACCGTCATTTGTGACAGCAGCCCCAGGGAATTGCTATACCTTTGATGGTCTGGGAACAAGCACGCCAGCTGCTTCTTAATAATAATAATAACAATGAAAGCTAGTATTAATTGAGTATCCACTCTCTGCCAAGCACTGAACTAAGCACTTTAATACACGATCTCGATCAATTGTACGACAAGTTCTTTAGACTGGCATCATTGTCATCCACACTTGGCAGGTGAGGAAGAGGTGATTGGGGAACTGGGTCACGTAGCCAGTCAGTGGAGAAGCTGAGATTAGACCCAGGGCCCACCTGACCCCTTCTGTTGGGTATCATCAGTACCTTCCAAGGGCAGCCCATTTCACGGGGAGGAAGAGTCGGGGGGGAAAAGAGAACAGGGCAGAGCAGCGCCAGCTGCTGAGCAGAGAGAGGCCCCTCATTCCCAGGGCACTTTAGCAGCTGCCCAGGGAATACAGGAGCTGCTCTCAAACACTGCAAGTGTGGGGGAGGGCAGGGCTTGACAGGTCTGTGTGGAGAGGGGGAGGGGGGACTGGGGTTCAGAAATTCTCCTGGTCGCTATTCAGAGCCAAAGACTGTTTTCAGGGTGGTTCTCTGCCTGGACTGGTAAGGATGTCAGGAAACATATTTCAAGCGGGGTGGGTATTATCGGCTGGTGCCGGTCTGGCGGGTCCTCTGTCCTCTTAGCCAGTCAGAGGAGAGTCTTCCCAGATCCTGGAGAAGCCCCATATGAAGGCCCTACTTGTCAAGTCGCTGCCATTCACACCACCTGAAGGCACTTTGAGGCAATTTTCACTCCTTCCCTGAGGTCCAGTTTCCCTTTGATGTTATACTTCTGGTGTGGCCTATAAACTCAGCTTGAGGAGTTAATTAACACAAGCTCAGAGGAAGGGGAAAAGCCCAGCAGAGATCTTTCCTACATCAAGCTCAATTCAACATGCTTAGGGGCAACCTGGCCAGGATGAGCTTTGGATTTCAGAGCTTTGCTATCATTACTCTAATTGTATTGGAAGCAGGTTGGGATGGGCCCTGCTGGAAACTGGGCATTTGCACGTAATTATTTGGGATGATGGATTAGTCGCATGGAGCATAGCAGAAACAGGCTGAGGACAAACAGACCCCAGCAACCATTCTTTGTTGTAAAAAGGTTATGCAGAAAGCCTCAATTTTTTTCTATAGCCCATGGCTAAGGGTACTTACAAGGAACAAAACTAACAAGGTAGAGCCCAGCATTTACTGAGCACCTGCTATATGCCAGATGTTTCACACGGGTTGTTTAATCTTCAAAACAATCCTGAAAAGAAAGTGTTATTTCTTACATTTTTTCAGATGAAGAAATTGAAGCTCATAGAATTTATGTCACTTTATTTGCCAAATAGGATGAGTAAAATTACAGAACTGGAATTCTAACATGTATCCACAGTCCATGCTATTTTCATCATGCCATGCAAAATAAACAAATAAACGCTATGATGGAACCGCAATGTGACTCTCGTATATACAACAAAGATGTATCAGGGGCACTTGAAAATATCTGAATGAAATATATTCATACAATTTGATATGTAAATTGAAAACATATCTGTGTTTGTTTTTTGGGTAGGTCAAAGGGTACGTGGCTAAGTTGTAAGCCAAAATGTCCCCAAAGTAACATTCCTCAACCTACTGCAGGGTTAACTGGCAGTGGCCATTGAGTAACAGAATAACAGGCATCTCTGCAGAATAGCACCCATTTTCCTTGGCGAATGGCCCATTCTTCAGTCAAACAGTGTTTATTGAGTGTTTTGATAACCCCACACCCTCATGGCAGAAGGGTCGTGGAGAAGTACACATCAATAGAGGACACAAAAGTATAACAAGGATATTGAGTAATAGATGATTTGGTTGTCCACCTGCCAAAGGCAAGGGGTCTGGACCAAATGATGCCCTGAGACCATCTTCTGCCTGGACCTTTCTAGATGGTCTGCACGACCTCCTTGCCAGTTAGCACTCTAGTGCAGTGTAGTTCAAAGTGTGGTCCATGGATCAGGGCTGGTCCATCAAAGGTTTCTTACCAGACCACAAGGAAATAAGTACAGAAACTGAGAGTAAGTCTGGAAACGTTTATAGCAGTTTGACATTCATGACATTTTTGTTGTATTTTACAAAAGCATCAATTACAGTAGATTGGAAATTAAAACATCTGGTCCTTCACCATGGTTAGTTACAGAAGTCTATCTGTTATCATTGGAATAGCTCTCTAGCACTCAAGTCTGGTCTTGCATAAAGCTCTTTGACCAACCAAAAATAATAAAAGTATATGTTTTGGATGTACATATATAGTCATATGAATGTATGTGTTGATCAGATGTATTCAAGTCTCCCCGACTCAACCTTGTTGTACACGCTAGGGTCACACGGTTGTTCAGCCACAGGGTTTATTTGTTTACTTTTTGTGGTATGGTAAGACTAGCATTCGGTTTTCTATATTTTTCTCAGGAAAAAATCCAAAATCTTTAGCAGGCAAGACAGGCCCTTAATGATCCAGCCCCACCGCCCTCTCCGGCTTCCTTCTCACCGTTCTCTTTCATGCTCTACACTTCGTCCAGGACGTTTACTCCCCCCGAAATGCCTCTTCCTCTTCTTTGCCTGTGAACTCCTTTTTCAGACTTAAGGCTCAGCTGAAACATCATTTCCATGTTGAAGTTTTCCCCAACCCTCTGCTCTGCTTTAGTCTTTTCCTATTCTGTGCTCTCATAGCAATTTGCACATGCCTAGCTCAGAATGCCCAGTGGTATTTAATTACATTATCTGTTCTCCACTCCATAGCCTTTCTGACCCTGTGTGCCTGGCCTGAAATCTCTCATGCTTCATGAATCAATCCAAAGATCATCTTAGTGAAACCTGTCCACAGCACTAATAGGTTTAACAGCTTCTTATTATACACTGTGTTCCTGTTATACGTTGTACATAGTTCATTCATCCAGCCAACACAAATTATTGAGCACCTACTATGTGCAAGATCCTCTGCTAGATTCTAGAGAAAGGGCCATCATCCAAAAGGACAAAGACATCACATTCTAGAGGAAAGAGATTTTAAAAAAGAAACAAGGAAACAATAAACACACTCATTTTCTTTGGTGGTAAGTCCTGTGAAGGAAATAAATGAGGGTGATGCAGTGGAACATGATGGAGGCCAGGAGGACTGCTCAAGATGGAGTGGTCAGAGAAGCCACAGAGAAGATGATGTGGAGGCCTCGAGGGTGAGAAGCAGCCAGCTATTGTAGGAACGGGGACAAGCATGTTCCAGGCAGAGGGAAGAGCAAGTACAAAGCCCCTCAGGTGGGAATATGTTTGCCGTGTTCCAGGCATGGCCAGAGGCCTGTGCGAATGGAGCAAACTGAGCAAGGAGGAGAGTGGTAGGAGATGAGATCAGAGGGTGAGGCAGGCCAGAGCAAGATCGGATCTTATTCCAAATGCAGTGGGAATCCGCTGGAAGTTTTAAGCAAAGGAGTGATACAATCCAGTTTATCTCTTTCAAAGACCATTCTGGCTGGTATGTCAGGGGGCAGCCCTGAAGCACCACTTAGGCGATTGTAGAGGCCCAGGTGAGAGATGATGGTGGCCCGGACCAGGATGATGGTGCTGGAAGTGGCCAGGATAAGGATTCAGAATAAGGATTCAGCTTAGGTTTTGGAAGCTGGGCTGACCACAACAGGTGATGGTTTGGAAGTTCTGTGGCATGTTACACTACAATGCTTAGTTGTGTGGTTGTTGGAGTTCTCTTCAGCTCTGAATCTGGGATTCACTGAATGGTCCCAACAGAAAATACCCCAAAGACAAAAATTTCCACTAGGGAAGCAATGCAAATTTGATTATATGCTTGCAGGAGTGTAGGTGTTGGCATCTGAGTCTACAAGCATTTTCTGATCCAACACTGACCTTATGTCAGAGAAAGAAAGCCTTAGGCCTCTTGGCAGAAAAGCGTTCAAGCTCTAAGTCCAAGATAAAGCCCTGCACCTCACCCCAGAGACTGCCCTCCTGGCTGACAATGAGTCAATAAGATGCCTCGTTTGAGCTCCACAGTTCTATCCTAATTTTGACCAAGCAAAGGTTTCCAGAAGACAAAGTGACAGGTTTCTGGACAATGAGGGATGTGTCAGTCAAGGATTCACTATGCCATTTGGTCCTTTGTTTTCCTCAGTATTCCAGAACTCCTTAGGAATCTGGCGATATCAAGCTTTGAACCAGCACGACTGCAGAGCCTATCCGGTGAGCCTCAGGGACCACATTAGTGGTGACTGCATTCATTAGCACAATGGATTCAGACACCAACAAGTGGCAGATGGCAGGCAAACCTGAGTACCAACCACGTTTCACCTTCCAGTGCTTGAGTGTATGCCCAGGGAGGAATCCAGTCACAGCTCTAGCAATAGTCACAGCTTCAAAAGTGTGGGCCATCTCAACAGATCAGACTTAACTTTTAAAATTGGGGCAGCAAAAGTAAAAAGGCTTAGTTGATGATGCTCACCAAGGACAGTATGAAAAATGCTGATTTCCTATCTTAAAATGATGTTTAAAAAAGGCTTCTTTCATCAAAATCCAACAGCATGGTATGCATCGCAGAGGACGTTTTTGGAATAGAGAGGCGTGCTACTTAGCGAGCATATATTGTACACCTGCTGGGAATCTGAGGGTGAGGGAGGGAATAGAGAGATCAGTAAGAAGTGGTGAGACCCTGGAAAAGGTTAGTCGTTCAATTGATGGACCATTGGCATTGGGTGAGGCAGATCTGGAGAAAATGGAGATAACACAGGGGTGGGTGTGGTCAAACCTTGACTAATTGGTGTAGACAAAGTGCTCTGGAAACAGAGAAGAGAGCCAATTGGTTGTATGATATATAGTACAGTGTAAAGAACATTAACTTTGGGGCCAAATAGACTATGTTAAGAATCCTACCTATACCACTCACCGATGTTTTCACCTTGGGCAGATCAGCCTAACCTCTCCATGCCTCAGTTTGCCCATCCGTGAAATGGAGGAGAATACTTATCTCCAGAATTTTAGTGAGAAATAAAAGAGATGAAGTATATACAGTGTCTAATGACCTAGCACATAGTTGGTGCTCAACAAATGATAGAAAATGTTACTATAGATTCTTAGTGTGTGTATTGCTCTATTATAGTTTCTTTTCTTTTTCTGATGAAAGGTCACCATATTCTAGGGTGTCTTAGACTCTCCAGGGAACAAGAGGTTCTGGTGTGAGAATCTGTGCTAAAACATACCAGACAACTGTACTCATCCAGCCGTGCAATGTGGTGGGTGGTGGCTAGTTAGCTGAGACGCTGGGCCTGGGAAAGAATCATTAGATTCCAAATAAACAGTGGCCAGAAGGATAGCAGATTAGGTACCAGGGGTATCAAGCCCAGGAGAATTAGAGTAGAGGCCCATATTGTAAGGGCTGCAGGGGACCTTAGAGACCCGCTAACTCAGTCTCCTCCTATAACAGCTGAGGATACTGAAACCCAAAGAGACTTAGTAACTATTGTGAGACCCTCAAAGGCAGAGCTCGGGCAGCAACTCGAGTCCATGGATTGCCTCGTTCTTCCCTTTCCTGTTCCTCCTTTCCTGGAGCCTCTGAAGGCAGGTGGCATGGATGATGCAGAAATACAAACTTCAGAAAAAGAATTTACTTTCTGAGCTCAACTCCTCTGCTAAACTGTGGGAAATTACTACTTTTACTCCGTTTGAGAACCATTGTGTAGCCATAAGAACTCCCTCGTTCAGACCCAGGGCAGAAAGAAAGAAGCATGGTCAATAATCCTTAATTCAGTTGGGTAGCTTGGACATCTTGAAGGGATTTTAATGGGTTAGTTAGTTGGTTGACTGAATCCTGTCTCAAACGTGGTTCCTGAGAAATGAGGTTTAGATGCCAGAAATCTCTTGGTATAATTAAGTGAAAAATTAAAATCATAGACATAGAAAAATGTTGGAGTACAATTATGACATAAAAACTACCTACCTACTCCCGAAATTCATTTTCTGAGAGGACCAAAAAGAAACTCCTTTCACCAAGCCTTGAGTCATACACTGATGAAGAACCAGCATCTTAGAAAAATGCTTGAATTGCTATTTGTGAAGATTGGGGCTAGTGATAGAAGGCCCTACAGCGGAATGGCCTTCTTGATTTCATGGAGGACTTGGGTGGCAGTGGTCTCATAGTTGCACTCAGCTACCAGCGGCACTGGGTTTGACAATCAGAGGAAGCAGCCTTGCAGGGTGATAACCCCAATAGACTGATCTTTGGTGGCGGTTAATCCATCAACAAGGTGTCTAACTTCACTATGCCTCAGTTTCTTCTTTTGTAAAACAAAGCCACATCCCTCAAAATTTGCTGAGAGATGGTATACATAAAGTGCTCACCACAGCACCTGGTTCATAACAACTTCTACATAAATGGTGGCCGTTATTAGCTCTAATTATGGGATTCTAGTGGCTGGACGTTAAGAAGATAAGCGGGAGACTTACTTTTCTGTCCTCTCCAGTCTCCCCATCCCCCTCTCTACACCTCCTCCTCTGCCTCCCTCTTCCACTTTTAAGGAGCCTTGGGATTACTTGGGCCTGCCCAGATTATCTAGGATAATCTCCTGATTTTACTGTCAGCTGATTAAAAGATTTAATTCCATCCGCAATCTTAATTACTGTTTGCCATGGAACCTAACAGTTATAGACCCTGGGAATTAGGGCATGGACATTTGGGGGGTGGGGGGACTTATTTTGTTTACCACACCCACCAACTAGATGTATTACCTTGGGCAAGTTACTAAGCTCGTTAATCCTCAGTTTCTTCCTTCCTAAAAGAGGAACAATTATACATGCCGTAAGGATTAAATGAGATAAATGTGTGTCAAGCAGTAACACAGCATCTAGTGCATAGTAAATCCTCAGTCTTTGCAGTGTTCTCTTTCCTTTCTCAAACATAAAGAAATGTGCGATGTAGAACTCCAAAGCCTGTACCCTAAATCATACCGCCTTTAAGTGATGCAGATGGCTACGTCCCGCCATTCCTAGCAGAGGGGACAGCAAAGGCTCAGATCCTGGTGTCAATACCCCCGCCTGCCTTGCGCCTGGGTCACATGTTCCTTCCCTGAACTCTGGGACACTCCACACACTCCACCCTCGAGGGTTTTGGCACTTGGCCCTGATTGTCCTAGGAAGGAAGTGCTCTCCTGGTGTCCCCAGGGGGACAAATGAATCACTGAGTGTGAGCCTGGCAAACAGTTCATTCCTCTATGAATGGCGACAGAAATCCAAAACGAAACAGTACTTAAGCCCAGAGACTTGCTTTGGACACAAATGAAAATAGCAGTGATATTTACTGTTCCAGGTGCCCTCACATTCCTGATGTCACTTGAGCCTCACAACTTTGGGAAGTAGGGAGAGAAGCCACTACCTCTAGGACACTGGGGAAATTGAGGGATGGAGGGTAAATGACTTGGCCACGGTGACACGGCTTATGAGGGCCTTCCACCTCCAGAGTCTCTGACTACCCACGCCCTTGCCTTAGCCTTCTCCCAGCCGGCAGATGGTGACAGGGGGTGAAGTGGCCTCATCGAAGTTTCTCCTCCTTCTCTCACTTCCCTCCTCTGCTCCCACATGTGAGGGGAGTTGCCACAGAGGGGTCCCTGCCCAGGGAGCTGGTTGGGGTCTGCTCCTCCTTCCATAGGGTTCTTACGCCTGTCGCTTCCACTCTATTTGGTACTTTGTTATCTCAGTGTCATACTGTCGGCTGTCCCATGTTTGATTCTGATTTCTCCTAATTCCTTGGGTGGAATTGAATTAGTGAAAAGAGGAGAGAGAAGTAGGTAATCCTCTAGTTCAATGGTTCTCACCTGGGGCAGAATCCTCCTCTGCACCCAGAAGTCATGTGAAAGTCATGTGGGACATTCCGATGATTACGGTGGCTTGGGGGAGCCCCTGGCGGTCCGTGGGTGGGAGGCTGACGATCCTTAATGTGCAGGACAACTCACTTGTCACGTGACAACGAAGAACTGTCTCATCCAAAATGCCAACAGTACCTCCACGAGAAACACAGCTCTAACTGGATAATCAGCCCTTGTGAAATTAGAACTACCTCTATTCAATGATCATTTTGGCTTATTTTGAAACTTTCTTGGGTAAAAAAAAAAAGCTGTTAAAGACAAAGAAGAGATATTTTTTCATGAAATAGCTGATCCAAAGCTCATTAGTCGGTAGCGTGGTGCAGTGGCCAGAGAAAGGGCAAAAACAGTGATCAGTACAGATTCTGAAGCCACGCCACCTGGGTCGATGATGTAGCTCTGCCGTTTACCCGCTTTGTGATCTTGACATGTTAATCAGTCTCTCTGTGCCTCAGCTTTTACTATTTGTATAGTAGGGTCAACTTTGGCACCCTGTTTTGTTGTGCCTGGCACTGAATAAGAGTCTGCTGAATGTTCGATGTTATTATTAAAATCACCACCATCTGTGAGACCTTGGGCAGGATGCTTCTTGGCTCTGTGCCTCAGTTTCCTCACATGCAAATAGGGATAATAATACCTACTTCAGAGGGTTTTTGTAAGATGAAAAGAGAGAACATATGTAAAGGGCCAAGTATGACACATAGGATGCTCGTAACAACCTCCTGAAGGTATTACCCCCATTTTACAGGTGAGGAAACTGAGGCACAAAGAGGTTAAATAACTTGGCCAAAGATACACACCAGTAAGTAGGCAAGCTGGGATCTGAACCAAGGCTGTCTGGCTTTAGATTCATTGTGCCCAACCATCACAAGCATTAGCAGCTCTTCACCAGGAAGCAGCTAGAGCAACACTTGGCAGCTTGTGAGCATCCCTGGCTGGCACAGAGACAATTCTGACCTTTAGCTGTGCTCTCCACCAGGCAGTGGCAGCGTTCCCACGCTCTTCCCAGAGAGACAGTGCTGTGCGAGGGAGGGGTGGGGAATTGGGAAACCCGGAAACTGGTCCTTGTTCTGTTGTTCCCCTGGCAACCACGGGCAGGTCATGCAACCACAGGTGGTTGGTTTCCCTCAGGAGGAGGAGGTAAGGGTCCAGAGATGTAACAACAATAGTGGGAGGCTGGAGAGGGGATGGTGCCTCTGTGTTCCACTGTCTGTTAGAGGGAGCACCCCCCTGGGATGTGGTCATCATGGGACTTGCAACATAGCCAGTTTGGGA
Organism: Equus asinus; assembly: GCF_041296235.1. NCBI lineage: Eukaryota > Metazoa > Chordata > Mammalia > Perissodactyla > Equidae > Equus > Equus asinus. Next base: position 68,948,563 of record NC_091801.1, on the reverse strand, counting down.
CAAAGCCCCTGGTTTCCCCTTGGACTGTCCACAAATAGGAGTGAGCTCCTGCAATAACAAAGGGAATCAAGGTGACACAGGTGTGCTCGCTCGAGGACCAGGCAGCAGAGAATGAGCGTATGAAAAGCCGAGGGAAGAGCACTACAATCTATTAAGCACCTACTATGTGCAAGGAAGTTCCCATTCCTGGCCTTACTTTGGCCCCACACTGACCATGATGAAGAGTGTTGGGGGTGGTGAGGGACAACAGTTATTGGATTAAGGCAACTTGGTGGCCACGACTCAGAGTCAGACAGACAAGGGGCTGGGTCCCGAGTCTGACACTTAACGAAGAGCTGAGCACCCTCCAACGAGATGTCTAATCTCACTGTGCCTCAGCTTCTTCTTTTGTAAAATAAAGCCACATCCCTCGAAATTTTCTGAGATGATAGATGTAAAGTTCATGTCACAGCGCCTGGCTCATAAAGACTTCTAGATAAATGGCAGCTATTATTAGCTGTAATTATGGGATTCCAGTGGCTGAAAATTAGGAGATAAAGGGGAGGCTTGTTTTTCTTTCCCCTTCAGTCTCTCCCATCCCCCTCCCACATTCCAGTTTTTTTTTTAAAGATTGGCAACTGAGCTAACGACTGTTGCCAATCTTTTTCTTTTTTTTCTGCTTTATCTCCCCAAATTCCCCCAGCACATAGTTGTATATCTTAGTTGCAGGTCCTTCTAGTTGTGGCATGTGGGAAGCCGCCTCAGCGTGGCCTGATGAGCAGTGCCATGTCCACGTCCAGGATCTGAACCGGTGAAACCCTGGGCCGCCACAGCGGAGCGCGAGAACTTAACCACTTGGCCACGGGGCCGGCCCCCCACATTCCAGTTTTATATATCATTTTAAGGCCACAAGTATGTCCAAAGTTGCAACGACCTGTCATCACAATACTAGGGATGACAAAGTCCTGAGGTCAGACCATTTCACAGATGCTGCAGGGGGCCAGGACGAGACGTGAGCTTCCATAACAGGGTGGAATTGGGTGGGGGAAGGGATGGGGGAATTGCTCAGCTGGAGGAGTGGTTCTCAAACTTCAGCAGGCATCACAACCACCCAGAAGGCTGGTTACCATACGGATTGCTTGGCCCCTCCGGCTTTTCTGGTTCAGGAGCTCTGGGGTGGGGCAGAGAACTTGCATTTCTAAGAAGTTCCAGAGCTTTTCTCTTCTCACTAAGCTATGTTGACTCTTACAAGAATGGGAGCACATTAACTTCACATTACTGAAGCGATGTGATGGCAAAAAGATAGCGATGCTGCTGGTCCGAGGACAAAAGTTGGAGAATCACTGTCCTAGAGAAATGGGGAGGACAGATCTTAATCTTCCAGGTGAATTTCTCTTTCCTGGAGAAAATGTTTTTTGTTTGTTTGTTTTCTCTGAGTCGCCTGATGACCCTACACGGGCTCTGCCACTAACTATAACTATTGAGTAGCCTAAATTGAGAAGGGGATATGACAGCCCTGTTGAGACAGCCCCGGAAACAGAGCCCCATCTGGAGCGAGGCAGGACAGGGACCCGGAACCCAGTTAGGAAGTGTGCTCCTTGTCCATGCAGCGTCAGGGCTGTCCCTGCCCGCTTGCCTTACCCCTGGCATGCTGCCCTCTCAGAGCCAGGCGGGGCTTTCTACAGAGTTGGGCTGACTCACCTTTGAGGATACAGCCAGGGCCTCGGGCACTCACTGAAAAGCCACGGTAATTTGACACTGGACTCAAATAGACACCTTAAAGAATGGACCACTTCTTTTTCCATGGTGGCTGTTGACAGGATGGATGACCTGTGTCTGCTGTGTGAAGGAACACTGCTGAGGTCTGGACAGAGGCAGCCTGGCAGGTGCTGGCTCCCTCGGATCTGCACACAGCCTGCTGTCCCCTGCCCATGGCATTTGACGGCACTCGTTAGCTCAGTGTCAGATGTCAACATTGCTCCGACATCCATTCCTTTGTCACCTCCTGTCCCAGGCCCAGCCACCCGACGTAGCCTGGCACTTCTGGATATCTTCTGTAGAGATAGCTCTGACTAACTGTCCCCCAACACCTGCCCCCTCCCTCTGGCCAATGTGCCAGTTAGCATGTGAGGACTGTGGTGTTTTTCCATATACCTCTTTGGCTGCCTTATTGTTGAAACTAAGCCATTTCAGCAAGAGAGAGATTCATTTCACAAGAGAACTATGTGCCATCCCAGTAAATGTCAGGCGTGAGGAAAGATTTCCATCGTGTGGAGCAGAGTCGTGACCCCCTCACATTTGAGGCAGACCCCCGCCCCCCCGGAGTCCTGGGCACAGCTCTGCCGTCAGCCAGGAGGACAGTAGGCCTCTGCATCTGGCAGGATTCGGTTCTGCAGACTCACAGATAAGCTGTTCCCATTTTTCTTCCAGCACTGCGGAGAAATAACAGAATCCAGGGCCAGAGTTTGCACAGACTAAATAGAGTTGGAAAGGATCTGAGAACTCACTGGGCCAAACAGTAGCAAATAAGTTTTATTTCATGCCAATTACAGTTGATTGGGAGTGGCTGCATGAAGCTCTGTGTTAGAAGCCCAATTTGAGCTCAGGGGGAAATGGTACCCTGATCTTATAGTCACACATGTCTTGGGCATAGGATGGGAGGGTGGCCATTCATGGGCCAGATATTGCCCTTGCCGACTCAGCTCCACTCCCTTCATTTATGAAACATGAAACTAAGTCCCAGTGAAATGAGAAGAGCTTTCCCAGTTCATATAACTTGTTAGTGGTAGATTTAAGAAGAGAACCCAGGTTTCAACGATTAATTCAATACATTTCCATTCACATAGGAATAGAGGCTTTGGAAATAAATAAGCCTGAGTTCAAACCTCCAGTCGATCATTTACCAGCTGTGTGACCTTGGGCATGTCACTTAACATCTCTGTGCTTCAGCTTCCTCCTTTGTAAATGGAATAAAAATACCCATTTCATTATTGGGAGAATTAAATGTGACAATGGTATGTATAACTCAGGGCCTCATGCATGAATGTTCAGTTTCTTTCCTTTTCCCAATAGAAAATGATATGCATTATTAAGATGACCCCCTTAGCAACAGTTTGCACACCATGACAATGATTTAATTGCATGTTGTAGATCTGGTTTGTTCCCTTGTGAACTAAGGGTTTGGAACCAGCTTATCGTCAAGTTTCCTCCAGCTTTAAAATGTCTATGACTGTAAATAAATGACTTTAAAGGAGTTTTCCTGAGTCTTTTTATGAGCTGGCAATTGGTAAATGAGCCCTGGAGAATTTTCTGGAGTTAAACCAAGGTCTTTGCAGGTGCAAAGGCCATTTGCAGCATTGTAATCTCTTCAAATGTTGCACAATTCATGGCCTGGGACTTGGTACGTCACAATCCATTGTAGTAATGGTTTTTCTTCTCAGCTGCCTGCTGTGAACGTGAGCCTTGCAAGGACGAGAACAGATCTGAGTCATCGCAGTGTGCCAGCACCCCGCTCAGGCCCTAGGATGCAGAATGTGCCTCGGCTCATGGTGGCTGGCTTCATCTCTAGGGCTCAGGGGAAGGTGTCTAAGAATCAGCCAAGGTTAGGGACTTGGAATTTGCAAGGCCCAGAAATGGGTTGGTCTGGGACTTTAGTGCTGGCCCAGTTGCTTCCTCCTGACTTTTCCATGCATTAAATGGAGAAGCTACTAAATGACCCTGTGTCCTTGAGGCAGGGGCTAAGTGAGCCATCAGGAGAGGCTGCTGCCTCTCGGACAGGGAGCCTGATGGAACCATAACACATGGGTGTGGACAGCTGTACCTCCTCTGAAAGCCATTTCAGGATAACCAAAGCATTCTGCCCTAGGAGGAAGGGAGGGGGCAAGGCCCACAGAGCTGGGCTCAAGTGAGATTTATAAATAGGAACATGGAAACTCATGCAAGAAGCCAAGCGAGGCAAAGGAGAATGGGCAAGGTCTTAGCAAGACCATTCTAAGACGTAAATAACCAATGAGAGAGAAGCCAAATTTCTTGGAGACTCTTTGAGGGCCATTATGTAACTGTTTCCCCAGACCAGGATCGTGGAAGCAGTGTGCAGCTGAGAAGTACCGGCAAGGATGGAAACGAGACTTGGTGCTTGTGTTGTTTGCTCATTTATTCAGGCAACAAACACTTATTCATTGCCTGTGTACACCTGACTGTGCTGGGTGCAGGGGGAAGAATCACAATTAAGGCATTGTCTCTGTTTCCAGGATGCTGGAAATATAACCAGGGAGAAAGACACATACATAAATAGCTTAGAAAGGCAGCGTGATTGTCACTATGCCGTGGTGTGCACTATTTTATATTGTGTTTCTCATGGTGGTTGTCCATTGTTTAGTCTGCCTGGAACTCTTCCGCTCCTCTTTGGCAATGCATCCCCCTTCTTTTGGGGGTATCATGCCCCAGCCTATCCTAGTCTGAGTAAGAGCTGACCCTAGTGATAGTCAGGGGAATGGGCACGTGACTCAAGTCAGGGCAATCAGAGTTCTTCCCGGGTATTTCTGTAACTGGAGCTCAGAGGAAGAAGTGCCGTTTCTCTCTGGAAGTGAAGCTATGAGAGGCCAAGGGCTGCAGAGATGAGTTCCCGCCTCAGAAAGGCAGGCAGTTGAGAGGATAGAAGTGATAGGCAGAGAGAAGACACACACACACACACACACAACAAGAAGGAGAGAATAAGACGGGGAGAGAGGTGGACAGTGAGGGTATTTGGTCCCTGGTTTCACCTTCCGCCCTACTTCAGTGGTTCAGAAACCACTGCTAATAACTTCCCTTTTCTGTTTCATCTAGCTCAAATTCAGTTTCTTCCCATACAGTCAAGGGTCCTGGCTAATGTACCCCTCTCCCAGGGAGAAAGGGAAGTGAACTGGCATTAAATACCTATGATGGGCCACATATTATTCTAGACACTTTGAAACTGATCTCATTTAATTCTCAAAATAACCCATGAGGGAGGGCTCGGTAACCCCATTTTATAGTTAAAAAGAGAGAGGTTAAATAACTTGCTCAAAGTCGCAGAGCTAACAAGTGAACCTAGGCGGGGAATGGTGCTCGGCGCTGGGTATGGAGGCAATCAAGGTACATGCTTTTCTTGTGTTCAAGTGGTTCCCAGTATTAAGCACACAATTACAAATAAATATTCATACGTTAGGGGAGGAGTTTTGTAAATAAAGGGGGAGTGGGATAGAAAAAAGTCTCGACTTAAACTCAAGGTTAAAAGATGAGAAGGGACGTTGGTAACAGGTGGAAAGAACAGAGACTCACAAGTGTGTTGACTGGGAGCGGGAAGACCAGGTGGGAGGAGGCTCCCACAGTAGACCAGGCTGGCAACAGCAATGGCCGGCACTGACTTACCATGAGCAGTAGAAGGATTTGAGGGGAATGTCGGAGTTGGGTGCAGCATGACTTCCTCATAGACAGACACAGTGGGGAAGAGAGACCAAGGCTGGCTTCCCAGCTAAGAAAAGTAAAGAGAGACATCCCCACGCCTGGGCTGACATAGTGGGATAAGAAGGGTCACGTGTCAGGGAAGCTGCAGCCTGTTTGCAATGGGGAAGGGTGAGTTGGAAGATGAAAAGAAATATGAAAATGTACTTGGCATTTTGGTTGCCATTTGGGGGTTTGGCTAACTTGGTGCAATGGGGAAGAAAAGCAAAAGTAGACACAGTGAAATTTGTTCTGAAAATGGAATTTCTTAGTAGGTCAGATGACCCTGTTCCAATAGCAATGGCTGTGACAATAGCTCCCATGAGGCCTGTCTCAGAGCACAACATTTGCACATATCTTAGGTACTTGGTGTCTTTTTTAAGGAGGAAGAAAGAAAAGGAGAAAGGAAGAGAGAGAGAGAGAAATATCCTGATTCTCAAAACTATATCACAGTCAGTCAGCCAGCCAGCATCTTACACTGAGAACTCTACAGTTTGTAGAAGAGCAAATTGCCAGGTCTCCTTTCTCAGGACCTTCTGAGAGCTATGTTAGATGGCTTAATCCATTAACTATGAAATAATTTCACTGCCTTCAACTAATAATAGAAAATACTTCACTCATCTGTTCAGTCCAGGCCTTCTCCATCATGGCCTCTGCCAAACTGTGAAGGCTGCGCCACTTAGTGGTAATGACATGAATTGAGTGCCATGTAGCATGTAGGGGTGCCCTGCACAGCTGCAGGGGGCGTTGTTCACCGGGACGACAATGTACCTGGTGTCCCCTGGAGCTGTGTGTGCATGACCCACATGACTACACACTGGTCTTGTGTGAGAGGACCTCAGTTCAAGTTCCAGCTTGGTTGATGGTTGTGAGAATCTCTGAATGAGTCCCTTCATCTCCCCGGGCCGTAGTTCTATTGGCTGCAAAACAAAGAAGGAAAGTTAGACGCGATCAATTTTTCCAAAAGCACGTTCATGGGAACACTCAATTCTATAGGCTATTAGGTCTTATATGGAAAAAGAGTTCCAAGTAAAAAAAAAAATGGATTTGAAAAGTTAACATGGGATTTTTTTTAATGGACCTATCAGAACCTATAAGATAATACTGTACAACATGAAACGATAAAAGAGAAATTCAAATTGCAGAGAAGAGAAGTCTGAATCAGAGGCAAAGTCAAGACCTTTGAAAATCCAGGCAGCAGGAGGAGGAGAGGGTCGGGGTGGGGGGTGATATGTTCACTGATGTTGTGACAATGACCTTGCTCTGGATTGGGGGGCTGTTGGATGACATTGAGAGCTAGCTGGTAGATCTCTGACGGAAGAGTCAGGGACCTGGAGCCCCATCTTGTGCACTCTGTTCAAGTGTTCTAGAACATTCTGCCCCACGACAGGGAGGGAGGAAACAGAGGACAGACACAATGAACAAGAAGAGTTTTGAGAAAACTATGGCTGTCCTGATGCTCCCATCACGCCGCAGCTGTGGTCAGTCTACAACATCTCAGTGTGCCAGACAGTAAGGAAGTTCTCGAGGAACAATGGGAGTCTGTCAAAAGGACATGGGAGCCAGCTTGAAGGGGCTACCACTGGCCAAATCTGGGACAATTTGAGCATCACAGTAAACAGTGATAGTAATGTATTACTAAACCGTAGAATAAAATAAGAATCCATGAGTCCATACTGATATAAATAAATAAATGGGAGAGAAGGGAAATCTCCTTCTTAAATTAGAAAGTCAACTAATGAGTGTAGAAGGAATGATGGAAATAGAAAACCACCATTTGGCAACTATCATCATAATTACTAATTCAGTCATCTACTGACGTGGATGTTGAAACTAGTGGGTGAAAATTTTGATGAATAAGAGCATATTTACATAGACTCAAAGAATCTCCCCCAAAAGATAATTATTCATGACAAAGTGAAAAATAGTAACTTTATAATGGAGAAAATGATGCCATCTTAACCAAAGTTAACATCATTGCCCGTGATGAGGCCAAAGTGCACTCAGCCTCCACACTGAGGTTAAGGGAGTGAGACCCCCTTGGGGTACATGTTCTGTATGATGATGTCTTTTCTCCTCACGGCTGACTATTTCCTTTAAGCCAGTGGTTTTTAGCTGGGGGAGATTTTGCTCCCCAGGGGCATCTGGCAATGTCTGGAGACATTTTTGTTTGTCATGAATGGAGGACACTACTGTCATGTAGTGGATAGAGGCAAGGAGTGCTGCCAAACATCCTACAATGAACAGGACAGCCTCCTCAACAAAGAATTATCCAGCCCCAAAAGTCAATAGTGTTGCTGTTGAGAAATCCCGCTTTAAATGGATTTTCACCCCAATCCAACCCTTTTCTATCAAAATTTGGAGTGGAAGAATATGGGAGCCAACAAAGATTTAGTGCCTACTGTGTGTCGGGATATCATACTGGTCCCATTTACAGATATTATCTCATTCAACTCTCACAACAAAGTTAGGAGGTAGAAATTATTAACCCTATTTCACCATAACTTACTCAAGATCATCCAGGTGCCAGGGAGGGGGAGATCTGGATTTGATCCCAAGACTCTTTAACATCTTTTCACAGGATAGGCGTCCTACAGTGTGATTGTCCCTATCCCATGTCCTTAGGGACAATCCCAGGTGTTAGAGTATACTCAGAAAGCAGCAGCCATTGCCTGGATGTCCTTCATTTTCTGGAGCCTTCACTTGCCGTGTGAGAGAAGCTTGCCTTCATTTTCAATCACTACAGGCTCAGAAAACTTGGGATTTCTCCAGAAGTCAGGGTTTGGTGGTGACACCCATGTTGGGTGTTTTACCGAGACCTCTTAACACTGTCTTACTTGAGAAGACTATCAATCAACTCCACAGTGCCCCAAGCTGGCCAGAAATAAGGCCCAGACTGGGCTGGGGTGAAATTCACGAGGCTGGAAAACCAAAGACTTCCCCATACCCCTGGCAGTTCCAACTCAAGTAGAACTGACGATGGGGCTGTCACTTCTTCGGGACTGTTTGGCTGTACCAATGCCATGTCAGAGCCATTTGGGAAATTCTGAAGTGTGGAGAACACCGGGCTAGAAGCACTGGGCCTGAGCTTGAGCAGGGCTCCAGGTGCAGGCACCGAAGGAAAGTTTGGGGTTCAATCAAAAAGAGTTTGACTTTCAGGGAGCTAAGAGCAGCAAGCAGAGACTCAGGAGGCTGAAATCCCTAAAGAGAAGCAGACTGAGGAGCCAGGAGATCAGGTCCAGAGCAGTGGAACAGCTAAGGCATCAGTGGAAGGAACTCTGGCCTGGGAGTCTGAAGGCCCAGGTTCTGGTGCAGTTCTGCCAACTATGTCACCTGGAGCACACAGTTGCTCCCTGGGCCTCAGTTTCCTTAGCTACAAAAATGAGAAGTTTGGACCAGGTGATTTGTATGGTCCTTCCAGCTATCAGTGACTCATGATTTGCAGTGAGAGGAGTCAGGAGGCCCCAAGGGCAGCGAGAACCGGAGCTGGGCAGCAGGAAGAATCCAGCTGCAGGGGAGAATCTGATGAGAGGATTAGGCTGTTCCCCTGAGATCTTTGTGGCAGCCTGAACAATGGGCCTCAAAACATATCCACATCCTAATCCCTGAAATCTCTGAATATTGCCTTATAGGGTGAAAAAAGACTTTGCAGATGTGATTAAGCCTTTTGAAATGGAGAGATAATTCTGGATTGTCCGGGTGGGCCCTACATACAATCACAAGGGAGGTAGAGAGAGATTTGACTAGAGAAGAGGGGAAGGCAATGCGATGACTGAAGCAGACACCATAGCAGCCACAAGCCCCAGAAGAGGCGAGGAACAGTCTTCCCAGGAGTCTCAAGGGAGACTCAACTCTACTGACATCTTGATTTTATTCTTGAAAAACTCATTTTGGAATTCTGGTCTTCAGAACTATGAGAGGATAAATTTCTGCTGTCTTCAGCCACCAAGTTTGTGGTCATTGGTTACAGCAGCAACAGGAAAGGAATAGATTCTTCCAGCTGTCGGGTACCCTGGGCTCCAACACTTCACAGTGGAAACTCCAGCAGCTTTGGGAAGGTATGGAGGGAACCAAGAACTGATGGCTGAGCTTGAAGCCCATGGCAAACAATCATAGCAGCTACCGGGGCCAATCGCTCTGCTTTATAGAGGAGGAGGTTGAGTCTCAAAATGGGAAAGTGATTTGCCTGAGGTCGTAGAGTAAGTAGCAAAGTAAAGGGTAGAGAGCTCAGGCCCATGGTGCTCCAGTTCCATGTGATGGAGTAAAGAAGAGGCCCTTTTGCCTCGGTTGTCAATGCAACCCTAGGCAAGGGTAGGAAGTCTGCCTTACCTCCCTCCCTTTTTCTGGGCTCTTTCTCTATTTCAGACACTACTCTCCACTGCTATCTAGAGTCTTTCTAGAGGCTCCTGTGTAAAACTCCTCATGTGACAAGGGTCAGAAACCTTAGCTCAAGCCAAAGAGAGAATTCATTGGCTCATAATTAGACAGTCTGAGGGATGTGCTGGCTTTAGGTATGGCTTAATCCATAAGCAATCTATAAATGAAAATTGGGGTGAGTTTATTCTGAGCCAAAATGTGAGGACCATAGCCCAGGGCCTTCTTTCCCCAAGGAAGGAAGGGCACCAAAGAAGTGCGGTGTACAGAGTGGTTGTATACCCTCAAAGAGCATGTTTCACATATGGTTGAAATGTCCCTTTTAGAATAGTCACGAGACTGCTCTGTTGGCACAGAGATTGATGGACACAGCAGGTAGCAGGTCTGCTGTCTTGGTGGACACAGCAGGGTGGCAGGTCTGTTGTCTCGAGCTGGTGGTCACAGGTGAGCACAGCAGTCAGTTCCTAGCCTAGAGAGAGATGCTTATCCTTAAGGAAATGCCAATGTGGGGGAAGTTGCTCCTTTATCGTAGGAAATGCTTAGAGCAGATATACGATGCATCCACAATGGCCATGTCAGGCCCTTTTGGAAAAACAAAGTCAGGCCGAATTAGGTTTACACCAAAGGCCTTCCTCATATACTCTAATATATCCTATTGCTTGCCATTTCTATTTGTCGGGCTGGATCCAGGTGTTCCACAATTCCATCTCCCTCTTTCCATCACTCCTCTCCTTTTTTCAGCTTTATTTCATTTTCAGACAAACTCTCACCTCATGGTGAAAATTTAGACTCTAGCAACTCAGGGTTTACTTGGTCATTACTGCTCTGAGTTACCTCAGAGAAAGATGTCTTCTCTTTCCAGTGCCCCTTTGTCAAATCTCATGGAAGGACACTGACTGGTCTTGGATGATCCACAGTCCTCCCTGAGCCAATCCCTGTGGTCTGGAGAATGCTGTGTTCTGAGTATATGAGCCCAGGTTTACTTGTCTACCCCTTTGGGGATGGGGTGGGAGTGGGGTGAAGGGTGCTTGGTTCTACCTGACCTACATAGAATTTATTCAAGCAGCAAAGAAGCAGGAAATAACCAGAAGAAGGAGGAGTGGATCCATGATGGGTATTCCACACATATCCATGCACCTGTCCTTCTTGATGACCTTCTGTTCCTGACTTATTCCTGCTCCCCTTTTCTACCATTAAATCTTCCAAATTCAGCGTTCCATTCCAACAGGCCTGGTCTCTGACATGTTGTGGTGTCAATGGCAGAGAGCCGTGTGTTCCATAAATATGCATTGGTTATAAATAAGTAATGGTTTTCTTTTTTATTCGATCTGGGGAAGTTTTATTTTGTGAGGGACGTTCTGTTGCTTCTATAGAAGTCCTTGCAGACAGGGACCAGGCCTTGCTCATCTCTGGGCTCACCCCAGCATGTAGCATTGTGCTTCTCTCAAGTGGGGGCCCAATAAATGCCTGTTGAGAACCCTCCTCCGCCTCTTCTGCTGCTATTCCCATCCCCCCACCTTATGCTCTGTCCGTGCTGAAGGTCCCACCGTTCTCAAACCCCAGAGACCCTTAATCTATACTAGCACGCATTTCCCCTGCCCAAAATATCCCCCCACCTCCTCCAACATACCTAAGCTCCCTGAAGGCGGGGACCACATCTATCTTTTTATCTGTGTGTCAGTCAGCATTCTGGCAGGAACAGAAGGCGCACTCAAATCAGAGGACTTGAGGAGAGTGACTATTTGCAAGGGATGGGCAGGGTTTAGGGGTGCCAAAAAGGAATAGCACTGTGCCCCGGGCTGGTGACCCCATTCTACCTTTCTACCCTGAATAGACAAGTGAGGGGATCTGGGACTCGAAGGGAGAACTTTGTGAAGGCCACCTGGCACGAGCCGTGGCCTCTGGTGGAGGGATGCGATCAATCCTAGGCAACCCTGGAGGGCCATTGTATGGACTGAATGTTTGTGTCCCCCCAGAATTCATATGTTGAAATCCTACCCCCCAATGTGATGGTGGCAGGAGGTGGGGGGCTTTGGGAACTAATTAGAATGAGGCGAGGCTTAGGAGCCTTTGTGAATGGGATTAGTACCCTTATAAGAGTCAGGGGAGAGCTTGCCTCCGTTCTCTCTTTCCCACGTGAAGATACAGTGAGAAGAGGGCAGCCTGCAACCTGGAAGATGGTCTCACAGAAACCGATCATGCTGGCACCCTGATCTTGGACTTCCAGCTTCCAGAACTGTGAGAAATAAGTTTCTGTTGTTTATAAGCCATCCGGTCTGTGGTACTTTGTTGTAGAAGCCAGAACTGACTAAAACAGCCACGCTCTAGGGAATACATTCCCGACCTCATTCTTCTCCCACCTGCTAATCTCCTGTTGGTGCTTCTCACTGGCTGGTCAAACCCAACCAGAAGCCAACGGGCAAAGCAGCCTGTTACTGCAGTCCGTACCCGTCAGCCTCCTGGGGCTCAGAGCAGGCAGGAAAAGGTGGCCAGTGGATCCACAGGAGAAAACTGGAACTATCCAGGACAGTCTCATGTCTTCAGCACTCAGCACAGAGTTGTCAATGAATCGATCAATTCATTAATTTGCCTGATTCATTTCTGAGCTTAAATGCCACCTCCTCTTAGATGCCTTCCCTGATGTCCCCAGCCAGAGCTTTCCTCTCTTTGCTCATTCCTCTTTTTGAGCACTTCCTATGAGTTATCACAAACCATCTCTCATATGTCTGTCTCCTCCGTGAGGCCCTGCATGAGCTCTCTGAGAACAGGGCTGGCTCCTGTTGATCTGGGCGTCTCCAGAGCTTAACACAGGAGGCTGACTCAGAGCTCAGAATGTGCTCCAGAAGCAAATGACTACATGCATGATTCGTTGAATTGAATCAATGCAAAAGAGCTTGCCTGCAAATGTCAAGGTGTAGCACCATGGTGGGTGGGTGTGCGGCATGGTTTTGGCTCACTGGGTGCATAGGTGTTAGGGCCTTAGCTGCACGTGAGGCTGCAGAGGGATTGTGGGATTGAGGGCTTGTGGCTGACTGTGGTGAACATTGGCATTACGGCCCAGTCTCAGAGCCGTACGTTGGGAGTCAACGGACCTCCATCCTATGGCATAGTTCTGGCGTGTGTATGTGGAGATAGTATACCGTGATGGTTGAGAGAATGACCATGGGAGCCAGTCTACCTGGGCTCAAATCCTGACTCTGACACTTACTGTTAGCTGTGTGCCCTCAAACTGGGTACTCAACCCATCTACAAAGTGGGATGATAAGGCGATCTGGTACAGTTGTTATAAGAACTAAAGGAGTTAGATTCACGTAAGGTTCTAATGACAGTATGAAACCTTTATTGATAGAGATATTCACTTATTTATTATAATTCCCAACTTGCAGGTGGGAAAACAGAGGCACAGAGAGGTTCAATAAATTGTCCAAGGTCACACAGCCACTAAGTGGTAGGGCCAGAATACAAACCCAAACCCAGGCCTGTTGGCTCTAAGTGACCTGCACTGACCACTGCACCATTCTGCCTCACTCCATGCACACATGTCCTTAAAGAATATTCTTAGAACTGAGAGTTGGAGGAAAAGAGAAGTAGCATGAGCCTGTTCAAAACTGGAAGTCCTGTGACACGAAGAGTGAGGATGACAGCACCGCATTGGTCAGAAAGATCTGACTGCAGGAATGTTTGAAATCCCCATTTTCCTAAGTATCCTCTCCTTAAACAAGATAATGCAGATGAATCAATAATAATCGAGTTCTATTTCCTCAGATCAGCTTCCAGAAGTAAATAAACTAACCAGAAGAAAGACATTCATTTCTGATTATACGACCTTGGAGAAAATAGACTAACGAGGATCAGGCATTAATTCCAATGGACAGAAGGATTGGAGAAGGGACAGTCAAAGACTTTGCTACCAGAATTCTGGTCCTTAGACCTGGGAGTATGTTAGAAATCCAGAATCTCAGGCCCCACCCAGACCTACTGAATCTGAATCTGCACTGACGTACTACAGATGTCCGGGTCCACTCCCTAGAAAGTTTAAAGTAATTGGTCTGGAGTGTGGCCTGGACATTAGGATTCGTCAAAGCTCTGTAGGTGATTCAAAGGAGACGAACAGAGAGAAGAGACAGAGCAGCTACAGTCAGCGTACTGTTACCGTGTTGAGATAACAATGTCAGACAACCCGGGGGCTCCAGTTTTAACCAGAGACACTCAGTCCAGCACAGCCTTCTGCCACTAGCGGCAGCCATTTTGCAGAATGCCTGGACCACAAGAAGATATCTTGCCATGAACCGAAGGCAGAGATTAGGAGCGGAACCATGGGAATGATAACTTCCTTCTACTTCTGCCACTGTCCACTGTTCCCAGCCAGTAGGTCCAATTGCTTATTTTTAAAAGCTTCCCACTGACGTCTCCATTTGGTTGACCCAGCAGGGTATGTTGGGCAGGATTTAGATAAGTTTTAGGTTCAGAGCTTATGAAACTACAAATCCTTCTGGAAGACGTTGGAGGAAAAGCTGCTTTCTGTCAGCCACACTCTATTGGAGATAAGTTTTCTCTTCTCTTTTTGAGGTGGGCTTGATTCTAAATTGAACAAGGAAGCACTGGACCCGGGAGAGAGAGAGAGAGAGAGAGAGAAACCTCAGTGAGCGGAGTGAAAGGGTGAATAGGATTAGAAAGCAGAGAAGTCCAAGTACCAACCAAATATTTGCTGCTGGAGACATTGATGTGCACACAGGGCCAACCATTGTTCTCAGGGCTTTGCAAGAATTCCTTAATCCTCACAACAGCCCTATAATGCAGGAACTGCGATTAAATCCACTTTACAGGTATCATCACTGAGGCTTGGAGGAGTTCAGGCCGCTCAGCTAGGAAGGGCTGGAGCTGTCCTTCCACCCCAGGCCTCCCATGGACTCCCCAGCCCACTCCCTCCCCTATATGCACTTTCCGCTGAGAAGACGCATGCCAGGATGCTAAAAAGGTCTAATTTTCATTCTGGAGCAATGGAGCAATAGTCTTACAAAGAGGCCAAATGAGAAGAGTGTTGGATAAGGAATAATATGGCAACACTCCTCAGTCTGGGCAGTATTTAGAAGAGAACTGCCACATGATTTAGATGAGTCTTCTTATGGGGACAAGGAAATGTCCTTGGAGTCATTAATTTAGCGTAATTTCATTTTCACAAGGCCAGTGGAACTCTGGGTTTCTGAGAACAAACGCTCCATTGCTTTTTGCCATTAGCTCATAACTGCCATTAGTGTCAAATGGGTGGGTGGTCAGTGACTATGACTTAGCAAAAAGAATTTTCAGATGCTTGCGTGTTGCAGGCATCCTTTGTGAGTTTGTTCAACCAGTGTTCACTGAGAGGATGCCTTTGTCACACTCTATATTTGGTGTGTTATACCCACTATCTCGTTCATCCTTGAGGAGGGAGCACAGTATCCCATTTTAGAGATGAGAACGCTGAGGCTCAATGAAAACTTGAATTAGGTCTGTCTGACTCCACAGTTTGTCCTCATTACTGTGTGCCCTCCTAACTTTACAGTCCAAGTGTTCTTAAACTTAAGTGGATGTTAGATGCACCTGGGGAGTTGGTTAAAAGGCAGATTCCTGGCTCCTACTCTAAGAGATTCTGATTCTGGAAGTCTGGAGTTGGACCCCAGAATTTGCATGTTCAGTGGTAGCCCCAAAGTGACTCTCATTCCGGTAGTCTGAAGACCACACTTAATGATTATTGTATCAGTGCTTTCCCCAGACCCAGTCCCTGGCTTAAGAAATCCACAGCCCAGTTGGAGGAGGCAGACACACAATGTATTATTACAACACAACCTTGTAATTACCAAAAGGGGGCTACGTCCTACGAAGTTCAGACATCAGTTATCCAGGAAGAAAGAAACAGCAGAGGGGTTACAAGGCACGGTTGGGATGTTGCACTAAGGCCAGCAAACTACAGACCCTGCCTAGCTCTGCGTTGACAGCAGATACTCCCTTCCTGAACACAGGCTTCATGCCCTCGCCCCTAGCACTGCCCCTCCAAATGCCCCCCACACATGTATGCATCCCCCTCAATAAGTAAGTCCTATTGATTGGAGCTTCCACATGCCTCTGAAACCCATCCAGTCTTCTGCATCCCCCTGCCATTCTATTTCCTTACTGCAGTCTGCCATCTCTCTTCTCTGCCACGCTTTAGTCGTCAAAAGGACCCACTCTGCTCCCCTCCAACTCGTTGTCTGCGCAGTATCCAGGGCGATCCTCTGAAAATGCAAATCAGATCACATCACCTTGCCCCCATTTTCGGCAGGGCTTCTCTACAGATGAAAGCCCCCAATCTTTATATATCCTGGTCTGCAAGGCCCTTCGTGATCTGGCCCTGGTTATCCGGCAGCTGTGTTGCTTCCTTCCTTCCCCCTCAACACTCCGTGATCCCATCCTAACCCCATGCCATTCCTTACTCCTGTTCTTTCTTCCAGGGCTTTTGCGTCTATTGTTCCCTCTGTCTGGAACGCTCTCTCCTCCTCCATCTGGGTAACTCCGAGAGCATCCTTCAAGGCTCTGAGTGATACCACTTCCTCTGGAAGCCGTATGAGCCCCCAGTGAATTGGGCACCCTCTTCTGTCTCCCACAGTCCCTGCGTGTTTCTTCTCCTTGCACTCTGCACTCCACTCCCTGGATTTTAACTGCTTACTACCCTCTATTCCTCACTGGACTATAAACCCTATGGGACAGGGCCCATGGATCATGATCTCCTTGTGTGCCTGAAGCTCGCAGGGCACTGCGCCCAGTCTGTGCTGGTGTCCTAGTGTTTGAGTGAACGAATGGACAAAGGGGGGCTTGAGTGCCATCTGGCCTGGTGGTTCGGTCTCAAAATCTCTTTCAGCCTCTTGCCCAAGGCCCCCTTCCGGCTCACTTTCATCCTGGGCCTGGACAACGTGATGCAGCGGCCCAGAAATCCATATGTTTTACAAGTTCTTTCAGCGAATGCTGATGTAGGTGCCATGCATCTCACTTGGAGAGATTCTGCTGCACCACTTTCAGGTGGACCTGAGGGGTAGGGGCTTATCCTCTCTCTGTAAGTGGGGCAAATGCCTGACCCAGGGCCATGGAACTGAAGGGGGAGAAGAAGAGAAGATAAAAGAGGGCGTAGGCAGTTCCTGCTGGCTTGTCCTAATGGTAACAACACCAACGACACAATAACAGCTAATATTACAGAACGCATATGATGTACTAGACCCCATGCTAAATTCTGTTTGTGGTTTATCTCATTGAATCTTTACGACCACCTAGAGAGTTCGGTACGATTGTCCCCATTTTACAGATCATAAAACCGAGGGTTAGAAAATTCAAGCAACTTGTTCAAGCTGCTAGTCAGTGGCAGATCTTAAATTCAATCATCATGACATTTTCCAGAATGGAGGCATGGGGGAGCAGTGATTTAGGAATAGAGAATGGATTGAAGGAGTAGAAAGGTCCAGGTGGGAGTGAAGGGGAGAAAAAGAGTGGGATGAGAAGAGAGAGACTAAGAGATAAAATCCCAGACACATGGAGGGCTTTGTCCTGATGTTCTCAACTGTAAGATTCCCCTGCTGCACAAGGAGCCCTAGAAATGAGTTGGGTTGTCCTAGCGCGGTCAGCGTAAGATCCCCAAGGGCAGCCCTGCCATGTGACAGAGTTGGTTATCGACCCTTTGAGATGAAGGAGATCACACGCCACAGGAGCCATGGGGCATCTCAGCAAATAAAGGAAGGATGGAGATAGTATAGGGTTTGGGGGAAGTGTGGAGTTTCGGTGAAATTTAAATGAAACAAAGAGTTTTTATAAGCTCAAAGCAAATCAGGGTTGTGTCTAAAGGGATCAACATCAACTCTGGATGCAAAGTGGATGCAGATTCCTTAACTACAAAGTAAAGTAAAGGTGTGGAATGTTGTGTCTGGAAACTCTGTACCTGGCTGCTTCTCTGTGTCAAAGTGACTTAGATGCTCCAGACAAGAGCAGGGTATTTCATTCTTCCTGATATAATCTCAAACAACAGAGTTTCTGACAGTCTATGATTTTAGAGCACAGTGTCTCTCAGTGAAAGAAATTAGCCATCACAAAGAAGGAGGTGGTTAGGACGCTTTTCAGATCATCTCAGCAGCAGCCTGTCCTGGGGAGAAATATTGTCTCCCAGTCACTCAGCAGGTGACTTTATCTGTGTCTGTTACCTTCTTTGTTTTATCTGTGTCTTATCTGTACCTATAGCTGTTGTCTTATCTGTCTTATCTGTGTCTGGTCTCGTGAATGGCCAGGCAGATTTTTACTTTATCATTCTGGGCTAATTTTTATTTTCTCAGAGTTTTTTCGTGGGTATATCAGCTTCCTATGGCTATCATAATAAGTCCCAAAAACTGCGTGGCTTAAAATATTAGAAATTAGTTTTCTCATAGTTTTAGAGGCTAGAAGTCCAAGATCAGGGTGTCGGCAGGGTTGGTTCCTTCCGAGGCCCCCGAGGGAGAACCTGTTTCATGCTTCTGGTGATTGCTGGCAATCCTTGGCATTCCTTGGTTTGTACATGCATTACTCTGATCTCTGCCTCCATCTTCACATGGCATTCTCCCTGTGTCTCTCTGTCTTCCCATGGCCCTCTTCTTATAGGAACACCAGTCATATTGGACCAGGGGCCCACCCTATTCCAGTATGATATCATCTTAATGTAGCTAATTACATCTACAAGGGCCCTATTTCTGAATAAGCTCACAGTCATAGGGACTGGAGGCTAGGACGTCAACATATCATTTTTGGAGGACATAGTCCAACTCATAACAACAAGGAACAGAACAAACTTGTTCCTGAGTCGGGGCCTAATGAGACTTAGCATCTTGCACGACTCAAGGGTGGCCCGCAGACTAGCAGCTTTGGCATCACATGGGGCTTATTGGAAATGCAGAATCTGAGAGGCCACTCCAGACCAACGCATCAGAATCTGTATTTGAGCCCTATCCCCTGGTGATTGGTCTGCACCTTAAAGTGTAAGAAACAGAATTCATGTACTAGGTGCCTGCACAGGAGCAGCCCCATGGACATGCAAAATCATGTTTACACTGTCAGATTGGAATCTGTTATTAGGAATTAAGATCCTCAACAGAGCTATCTCCTAAAGAAACTGTCCCAACCCAGCAACTCTAACAGTGGAAAGGAGTTAAAGATGAGGGGTGGACTTGGGTGGAAGGCTTGCTGGGGTCTTAGAGTAGCTGATGGAGAAAGAAGAGGAGGAGGCGGTGTGGAGGCTGCTGGAACTCCCCCAGCTGCTTCTGAACCGTGTGAACGCCACTTAAACGCTCTGAGCCTCACTTTCCTCGGGTGTCAAGTGGAGCTAATACCTCCTGCCACAATGACTAGTGTGAGAATTAAGGGTGAAAATATACCTAAGGGGTCCAGTATAGCATCTGCAAGGAAAAATGCAAAAGGAATAGTGACTGAAGACACAGAGATTGGGTTCAACCTTTGATCAGAGGAAGCTTGACAGGTCGGGCAGCTCATTCAGTCACTCCTTTATTCATTCAACATTTAGTGCCTACGATGAGCTGGACACCATCCTAGGCGCTGGGAGTACAAATAGGAGTAAGTCCTCCAATGGTTCAGGGTCAAATGGAGGAGAAAATCAGGCAATTTGTGAAGCATCAACAATGCAGGCTGAATCAGGATCTTCTCACGGTCTGGCGCATGGATACAGGCGGGGCACTGCCAATCCCCACCTTGCAGCAGCAGGCTAATTAATTCCTGTTCCTGTCACACAATTTCATGCTTCTCTGCCTCATTCCTTCTCGTTAGTTTGGTTAAAAAAAAATAATAGAAGTGAGTCTGTAGCTGCACGTCTTAGAGAGTCCAGCCGTTAACACCACCACCATGAAGGTAGTTTTCATAGAATAAAACAGAACTTAACCATTTATCAGACATTATGTTAAGCACAATGCATGGGTTATCTCATCTAACCATTGCAGCAAACCTTTGAGGGATGTGCCAAGCTCTGGCATCAGCGAACCTAGGTCTGAATTCAGAGTGACGTGGGTAAGTTACTTAACCTCTCTGGGCCTGAGTTTCCTCCTCGTTCCCGAACAGCATAATAATTGTCCCTACCCCTGTGCCCACCACACGTTGATAAACATATTTTGTTAAGTTGAACTGAATTTTGTGAGTGTCAGTGTCAAGGAGACCCCAGCCATCTTTCTCTCTGAAAGACAGTTGGTGTTACTCCAGCTCTGAAAGAGACACCCCAGTTCTCAGATGTCAGTTGAGGGTGCAGGAGCCCCTGCGATGCTTTAGTAGGCCTTACTGGGTTTCAGGGGAGAAGAAGGACTTGAACTCTCTATTTCAGACTAATGAGCAGGTTGACATTTCTCAGAATTATTTCTAAGCCGTTATGATGATCTGTGGTAAGGAAGAGAAATGAATGTCACACAGGAATGACTTTTGGCATGAGCTTCAAACTCATCCTGACCTTGGGCTCTGGGAGCAATCCAGTTGCCAGACAAGTTTTGCCGCTTTCTTTCTATCTTCCAGTGGAGGGACTAAGAAAATCTAGAAGGGGAGGTTCAAGTAGAGATAAAAGAGATTAGAAGACTTACCATTATCCTGCTCTTGCTTTCATCGTGGAACTTGCCACTTTCTGGTAATTGCAGTTTGTTTTCTGCCCCTACCCTCCCCTCCACCATAATCTGAACTCCATGAGAGCAGTGACGTTGGTTCACTGCTGTCTCCCCGGCACTGAGCACAGTGTCTGATACATAAAAGCGTGTGCTCGATAAATATGTGTTGAATGAATGACACGCTAAAGTAGTTGTTTTAAACCCTGACTATAATTCAACAACAAAAGCCCAATTAGTGTGCTTTTAAGCAAAATCTAAGTTTTCAGATTCTCTATCCTGAAAGCTCTGATATAGAAGATAATGGCAGAGGACCCCAGAAAGGGCAATTTTTAAAATCTACCTGTATCTCTGGAAGGATTGACAAGGAATTAGGGACGTGATTGCTTCTGAGGAGAAGACTTGAGTAGCTGGGGGCCACAGAGGGAGATTTCTAATCTTTGCATTTTTTGATTGTTAGCGGCATATAACTTACTCATAAAGGAAAATAATTTTTGTGTGTGTGTGAGGAAGATTGACTCTGAGCTAACATATGTTGCCAATCTCCCTCTTTTTTTGTTTGAGGAAGACAGACTCTGAGCTAACATCTGTGCCTTCCTCTACTTTGTATGTGGGTTGCCACCACAGCATAGCTTGACTAGCGGAGTAGAAGCGTGCCCAAAATCCAAAATTGGGAACCCTGTCTGCCGAAGCAGAACACACCAGGCCTAACCATTACACCACGGAGCTGACCCCAAGGAAAATAAAATTTAAATTAAAGATTAAAAAACTGCCTAGGTGATTTTGGTGTGCAGCCAGGATTGAAAACACCCACTTGAAAAGACAAGTTGTTATATTTAAAAAGGACCTGGGATTGGACAGTGCTATTGAAATGCGGGCTGCGTGTGCTGTTGAGTAATGGGCTGTCACTGAAGCGGGCTAGGAGGAGAGTTTACTCCACCAGACAGACATAATCAACTGGGGAGAACGAGCGGGGCTGTTGTCTGTCATGCCAGGTGCTCAGGGGCCTGGAAGGCTTGTCTTTGAGTAATATAGGAAAGAAGTTTCCTGTGCTCTGAGCTAGCCAAGCACTCAGCAAGAAGCTATAATGTCCACCCTTGTTTGGTAATCACAAGCTTACCAAAAATCAGATACATTTTCTTGTTGAGTTTATCAGATTGGTAAAGATTATAAGAATAATGTCTGGCATTAGAAGGGTGGAGAAACAGAAAGTCTCATGCACTGCTTGTGGGAGATTACAGTGCTACAGCCTTCCTCGAGAGCAATTTTGCGATTCAAACCGAAATCGTTAAAGGCATGACATGGTAACTTTGATTCAGGTACCATTTTCTGAATTTATCCTATGGAAGTATTCAGTCACGTGAGCAAATTTATATACATAAAGATGTTTATCATAGTATTTATAATAGTGGTTATATTGGTTAAAAGCTAAAAATGACAGATTAAAAACTATAAATGAGAGAAATCAATATGAGATCACTTCAATTGTGGTACATACACACAGTGGAAGGCCTTGCCACCATTGAAAATGTGAAGAGAACATCATGATTTATTATTAGGAGCACCCACTCATAAACACAAAATAGATGCGAAAACGAGGGGGAGAGCACCATGCCATTTCTGTAAAATAAATATATGTAAATATGCCTGGAAAAAGGGATAGAAACTAGGACATAAACTAGAACATTAAAAATAATTATATGGAACATAATCTTTTAAGATTGATTTCTATATACATTTTTATCTTTGCTTATGTTTTTATAATGAACATGCAATACATGCTAATTCTCAAATGACCATTAACACGTTAAAATATAAAACCTGGAGTCCTTTTCCTCCTACCGGGTAGGAAGGTTTTGGTTGCAAGTAGGAGAAACCCTACCAAAAGATGCTCAACAACTAGAACATTTACTGCTTCACTTGATAAGTCTGGAGGTGGGTGGTTCCACGGTTGCTTCATGGATGAAGGTTCTGGATCAGCTTCTTAAGGGAACTCCTTCTCTCTGTGGTCACAAGATGGTGGCCACAGTGGCAAGCATCGCATCTGCAAATAATCATGTCCTAGGCAGGCAGGAAGGGGCATCTACTTAATATTCTATCTTAACCAGAGAAAGATTGTTTTCCAGAATGCCCCTAACAGGTTTCTCCTTGGTTTGTCTGGACCAATATTGAGCAATATGCCCATGTTCCAGCCACTCAACTCCTGCCTCTCGCCTTTGTAATTCAGGTAACCTCCATCAGGAAGGAAGGATAGAAATGTCTTCAGGATACATAAGAAACAGTGCCTGCTGTGCAGGTTATTCCAAATTCGCACCTGACTCACCACCCACCCGTGCTTTCTGGTAGCAAAGGCCGATTTTGCTATTCTGTTCTGTCAAGTTGGGGATGGGTCAGGAGACATGGTGGTGATGCTGGTGGTGGAAAATCCCATTTCTTTCCAGCTGCCTCTGGAACTCACGCAAGTGGGCTAAGGCACTTTCACCATCTTTGATGCAGTTCCAAACCAGTGGAAAGGATGGAATTAACAAGGTTTTACCTCGTATCTGGCTCACGTCAACACCGTTTCTCACAGGTGGTACTTTCCTGTATTTTTAAAAAGACCCTCAGAAAAGACGACTTTACAATTTCCTTCCATTACCACTTTGTGTACCCAGTAAGGTGTTATGGGCTGAATTGTGGCCCCCACAAAATTTGTATGTTTAAGTCGTAACTCCCAGTGCCTCAGAATATGACTGCATTTGGAGACAGGGCCTTAAGGCAGAAGTGATTAAGTTAAAATGAGGCCAAAAGGGCGGACTCTAATCCAATCTGACTGATGTCCTTATAAGAAGAGGAAATTTGAACCCAGAGAGACACCAGGGACATGTGTGCACTGAGAAAAGGCCATCTCAGGACACAATGAGAAGGCAGCCATCTGCAAGTAATGAGAGAGGACTCAGAGAAAACCAGACCTTCCCACACCTTCATCTTGGACTTCCAGCTTCCAGAACTGTGGGAAAAATAACCCTCTGTTGTTCCAGCCACCCAGTCTGGGGCATCTTGTTATGGCAGCCCTAGCAGACCAATACACAAGGCAATATGGTGTAGGAGACTCTCTCTCCAAACACAGCCCTCCAACCACCAGCAACAGAATCACTGGGGGAATGTTTGTTAAAATGAAGACTCCGGGGCCCCAGTCCAGACCCACTGAATAATGGTCTCCGAGGTCAGGTGTGCTTCATGGAAATCCCTCTGCAGTCCTGCAGAGCCCAGTGACCATGGGCTATAGAGTCAGTCCAACCTGGGTTCACCTTAATCTTGCCACTGATGACTAGGGTGGCCCTACAAATTGTCATCTAAAAGGGAACAACTTTGAGAAGGAAAGGCAGGGACTCTTAATAATTACCCTGAAACGACAGGTATAAACTAGGACTGTCCCAGACACACTAAGACCTATGGTTTCCTAATTAAAACCAGAAGCTGTGCAACTGAGCAGATCACTTAGCCTTTTGGGGTCCCACTGAATCGTTTATAAGATGTGACTAATAGTATCAACGTCTTAGGGGTATGTTGAGGATAAAAGAATTGATGTTTGTAAAGCTCTTACATAGTACAGAACGATTACTATCTCCTAGGCCCCAGTATTAGCACATTAGACTAAAATTGTTACACATGGTGACTTTCCTCCCATGTCAACATTTTCCGGTCTGTATGGATATAAACAACCATGTGGTATTGCATTTAAACTTTAAAAAGGTGCCTATTAGCTTAATCGCCTTCAGAAATAAGTTGTGCGATGGGCAGACCAAGGGGAAATTACACAGCCGTTTTATTCTTTCAGTCTAGGTAATTTGTATTTTCCGAATAACTTACCCACCTTTGCTCTCGATTATGGTTTTGAAGGTTCTATCCTTATGCCTTTGCAATAGTTGTTGTATAAGACTTCATAGCTTTTTCATTTTAAGTGATGCATTTAACTAATTGGCAGAACCCCACACCAGCTCAGGAATTCCCAAATCCGTGGGATCACCCAGGGTGAGAGAATGGGCAGATAGTGAGGTAGGTCGACGTGTGTCACTTCTGCCCTCCTCTCTGCAAGGGTGTTGGAACCTTTTCAGTCTGGATTCAAATCCTGGTCTTGCCAGGTGGAGAGCTGTGTAACTTTAGGTAAGCCATAAAACCTCTCTAATCCTCAGATTCTTAAACCGAGAAATGGAAATCATAATAGTGCTTATTTCACAGGATTATAATAAAGGTCAAATGAGATAATGCATTTGTTCCTTCTTAAGATTTGTCCCAGAATGGTGACACTTCCAAAAAAATAAATGCATATTAGACCTCTTGAAGAATAATGTGAGACTTTCTGAAATGTCTTGAAAGACAAGCCAAGGAGATTGGTTTATTTTTTAATTTTTCTTTTGAGGAAGATTAGCCCTGAGCTAACATCTGCTGCCAATCCTCCTCTTTTTGCTGAGGAAGACTGGCCCTGAGCTAACATCCGTGCCCATCTTCCTCTACTTTATATGTGGGACACCTACCACAGCAGGCCTGCCAAGCAGCGCTACGTCCACACCTGGGATCCGAACTGGCAAACCCCGGGCTGCCGAAGCAGAACGTGCGCACCCAACCGCTGCGCCACTGGGCCAGCCCCGGGGATTGGTTTATCACACTAGGCAAGACCAGCAAATCTTCCCCAAATCTCTTAAAATATCACCCTCCCCAAAGTCCCACTCATCATGGTAGCTCTCCCTTCAATTTCTCGTTCCTGTGGCCCTGGCTCACACCGCCTGCCTGTAATCCCCTCTTCCCACTTTCTCTCTCTCTTCTTTCTTCTGTGCATAACTCTGAGACATTTCTTTTGCTTATTCATTAATCCTGTTCCCACAAAAAGTGCTCGAGAGCTGAAGAGCTCAAACAAAGAACCCTCCTTAGAAAGTAGGGAGACGAGAACTACCGTGAATATTCATCTTAGAGACTTTCTAGGTGTTGTTTACAGTGTGTCCTGGTACAAAGTCATTTTACTGTTCTGGCACAAAGTCATTGCTCAGTGAAAGTGAGTTCTGTTCTCTTTTCCTTCCTGATTTTCTCTTGCTCTCTGCCTCTCCTTCTGCATTCCCCTAGTGGGTCCGGCACCTTCAGTTTTCCTCTTTGTCACCCCACCTATTCATTTTCACTGGGTCCCAGGGTTCAAAGTTCTCTTCCAATTCTCTTCACGCCGGTTCTTTATTTTCAGTTACTTATCTGAAGAAAGGAGGAAGGTTAGTAAAGTGTGAGTTTAAAGCTGATACCTGACTGTGGGCCAAGGAAAAGAGCTCTGAGTTTGGGAATTGGAAATCCTGGGTTCCAGTTAATGTTGGTCAGATCTTTTTGTTGCGAACAACAAAATTAACTCTTGCTATTTTAAGCATGAAGAGGTCTTATTTAAAGGTAGGAGGGAGGTCCCAGAATCTGGGAAGGCTCAGAGAGCTCTGAAGCTGCACAGCCAGGAACAAGGGAGCTGCTGCAGGGAGGGCACTGTGACCGTCACCACCCTTGCTGGACATGAGCCCCCTTGGGACCAGACAGAATGTCTGCCATTGCAGCGCCCTAAGAGTGGGCATCTCCACCAGGACATTTGCTTCCCCAGCACGAGGAGCCCTCCCTACAGCGTTCACTTCTGAGTCCAGGCCTTGTGTGCTTCTAGTTGGTGGGACCTAAGTCACATGTGTGCGAGGAGCTGCAAAGGAATGTGGGAATGCGAGATGTTTCGGAATGGCAGGGCTCATACTGTGAAAAATTACCAAGGGACAGACAAGGGGTTCAGAGAGTTGGGGAGCCACAGTGACAAATGGCTCTATCCAGTTTCTCTCCACTGATGTTCATTGGTTACACCACTGTGAGGCAGATCCCTCTGAACTTCAGTGTCCATATCTGCAAAATGATCCACATCTCATGAGGGTGGAGGTCAAGGGGCGAAGAATCCATTCCCCCTGCACCTGGGTTCTAACCATTGAAGTGCAGTCCGAGGATCTGAACATGGATCCAGCGTCGACTTTGGAAATGACTGACCAGTGATCAATGACCCCACGCGCAAAGCTCTCCCTGGTAACTCCCAGATTGGAGAATGTGTAGGGGGTGCTGCATACCCCTGAGTGTGCACACCTTGGTGCACTGCAAACCCCTGAGCGTGCACACTGCGGTGTACTGCAAACCCTTAAGCATGCACACCTCAGTGCACTGCAAACCCCTGAGTGTGCACACCTTAGTGCACTGCAAACCCTTGAGCATGCACACCTCAGTGCACTGCAAACCCTTGAGCGTGCACACCTCAGTGCACTGCAAACCCCTGAGCATGCACACCTCAGTGCACTGCAAACCCCTGAGTGTGCACACCTCAATGCACTGCAAACCCTTGGGCGTGCACACCTCACTGTACTGCAAACCCCTGAGCGTGCACACTCAGTGCACTTCAAACCCCTGAGTGTGCATACCTCAGTGCACTGCAAACCCCTGAATGTGCATACCTCAGTGCACTGCAAACCTCTGAGTACGCAAACCTGTCTTGCAGAAAGGGATACGCCATGTCCCAGGGATGGGCAACATCAGGATGCTCCAGTGCCAGGTGGAAGAGCTAGACGGTGGCCGGCCTTGTTGGCAGCAGGAATTGGGAAGCGTGCGCTCCCACTGCACCTGGGCACCGGCGTGAACAGCAGGTTGTACTGCCTTCAGGAATCTCCAACCAGCCACTGTCCTGGCTTAGCTGCAGCGACACAGAGAGGCAGAGTTAGATGTTGCATCTTTACAGGAACATGCCTTCCTGTGCTTGGCACTGGGGGGATGTGAGTGGTGAAGGAAAAGCAAGATTTGAAACAGAGCCAGAAGCTACCCTGTGTACAATTATTCCAGTCATCAGATGTATAAAATTGTACATGGCGTATTCTGTTTTCCTTAAGGCCCAGTCAAAATGGCAGTATTCTCCTATCAGGAATAAATTGTATAATGCAATGCTTATGGTTATAAATGTACCTTTTCCTCTTATTGGTGGGAACTGAACAAAGTGGAATTGATGAAAATTTCTGTGTTTGTAGGACCCAGATCTCTAGTGGTACTTCAAGGCGCGAGTGGGTCTCTGGGTGAGGTCTCACGGCTTTTGTATTCCAGAGTTCCAGGCTGCCCCCCAGCACATCTGACACAAGCTGTTCTGATGAAATCTAAAGGCTCCAGATGAAACAGCCTGAAGAAGCAAATGTATTTTTAAGGCATTGGGGTCCTAGTTATCTGGGATGCCTGCCATCGCCAGCACAGGGGGTCCCCTTTATGCCAGGGTCTAGACAAATCACCTTAGTGAAATATAATTCCATGTATCCCCATTCAGCAAGTTGAAATGGAGCAATGATACGAGGCGATCACTAGTTCAGATCTGGGGAGTGAGGCATCTGGAGAGTTCCTGCCTTCAGGGAGTTGGTGTTAAAAATCCTTGGGAAGTAAATGCAAGTCACTATTGTTATTGTTAATTCCGTGAGCAGCAAGATGGTCAGTGGTGAAATCTAAGAGGGAGCTGAGAACTGCTGTGAAGAAAGCCCTTTCTCTCTTTCTGCCAGGCTCAACTCCTATCATCTTGCACTCGTCCTCCATGGCTGTCATTACAGGCTGACTGTAACATAAGCTAATTATAGTCCGATAGTGACTAATTGTGGCATGAAACAGAAGACCAGGATTAAAACAGGCCAGGGCTGTGTGTGTGTGTGTGTGTGTGCATGTGTGTACACATGCTTGTATTCATGTATGTATAAGGCCAGCAGATATAGAACAACAATTAAATCATGCTTTCAACCCATTCACTGTGAAGACAACTACCCATTTCCAATGGACGGCAGATGCTTCTTTCCAGAGAAATTAAATGACCTCTTGAATGACAGAGGAAACCCACTGTCACATAAGATGACAGCTGCCCTGGCCCGTCTGCATCCTCTGCCTCTCTCAGTCTGGCTGGTGCCCCAGGTCCTGCCCTCCGGCTGCTGCATTACAATGGTGGCCACAAGCTGTCACATCTCTAGTCTCCCTGGAGGACCCTTTCAAGCCCTCAATCTCAGTTTTTCCTACCTCTCCTCTTACTGCCTAGAAATTTAATATTAATAGACACCTAGAGTTGCTCTCTAAATGATGTCTCACAAGTAACCAAATAAAGGTGATTTTTGAAAAGTGACATACTGTTTTTGGCTTACTGGATTGTCAACTTAAAAAAGCACTCCGTGATACTGAAGGGACAGAGAGCTGCTGATAGTGGCATAATTTACTATAACCTGGAGAGCAATTGGCTGCATTTTGTTTTTTCTTTTTTTTTTAAAGATTGACACCTGAGCTACCATGTTGCCAATCTTCTTTTTTTTCCTCCTTCTTTTTCTCCCCAAAGCCCCCTACTACATAGTTGTGTATTTCAGTTGTGGGTCCTTCTAGTTGTGGCATGTGGGACGCCGCCTCAACATGGCTTGATGAGCGGTACCATGTCAGCGCCCAGGATTCCAACCAGCGAAACCCTGGGCCCCCAAAGCGGAGCGTGCAAACTTAACCACTGGGCCACGGGCCGGCCCCCTTGGCTGCCCTTTTTAGAGGACTGAACATGCACTGCACATGCCTTTTAAGTTAGCGGGATTGTGTCCAGAAATTTAGTCTAAGGAAATAATTAAGAATATGACAAATACTTCGCTACTTGGATGTTCACTTGTGTTATTTGTAATAAAAGAAATTTGCTGGGGGAGAAAAGACCCTGTCCATCCAACCACAGATAACTGATTTAATCAAAGCAATGTATATCCATGTAGTGGAATAATATGAAGCCATTAAACTGATAATGTGAATATATTTATTGGCATGAAAAGAAGTTCCATTAAAGCAGGTTATAAAACAAGAGGGCAGAGTTCCTCTTCTGGGAAGATGGAATAGACGCACTCTTATTCCTCCCCTTGAGCACAATGAAAACCCTGGATGTGATCTATAAGATAAGCACAGGAAGACTCGGAAAGGTGGAGAGAAGGCAGACTGGCTAAGGACCTCAGGATCCAAGGAACGGCCCAGCGGTGAGGCCCCTGGGGTTTGGTTTTGTCTGCCTCATGTATCCCAGACTCAAGCTGATGCAACCAGCAACCTGGAAACATCACTGGGCACAGACATCAAAAGCTCCAGGAAAGACCTGTCTTCTCTACTTACCAGCACAGGGGCAGCCTAGCAAGACAGAAAACTTTTAGACGGTGACTTCTCTTCTCCAGCCTAACCCCGCAGAGAAAACTGCAGCCCCAACCCTGTCAGCAAGGCCGAGTGAGGAGTTTAGACTTTGTTGGGGCCCAGGGCAGGCCACCCCAAAATATCCCACAAAGGTGTGCTGATTATTTTGAATTGAAGTTACTTGAGAAATAAAGAGAGCATTCTGACTCTCCTGTCTCTGTTCTCCCTGGAAGCAGGAAATAAATCCACATGTGGAAGTTGTTCTCCCTGCATCCTTATCGCCAGATCTTGGGGACTCAGGGCCGAGAAGCCTGCAGAAATAAACCTTGCTAATTTACCACCTCAAGCCTAAAATCTGCTTAAATTCCTCACTAACTACGTACCTCCAATCTGAATTTCTTTGTCCTGTCATTCCTCACAAATTTATCATTTCTTTGTATGAATGATACAAATATATACTGCCTGCTTTCTTTACTCTCTGAGCATCGTTTGTTTATGATCTCCAATATGTACGTATTAAATTGGGTTTTTCTCCTGTTAATCTGGTCTTCTGTCAATTTCATTATTAGTCTAGCCATAAGAACACAAGAAGGGTAGAAAGGGTATTTTTCCCCCTTCCTTCACAATTTCCATGTGCGCTCAGCTGTACCGAGGACCCTCAACACCCCCACCAGGATGCCAAAACTCAGAGGCTCAGGAGTTTCCCCAAGTGTCACAGCTGTTACAGTTCCTGTGCTGCTAAGCTAACCTCCTTGGTGCTGTAGTGAAACCTGCACTATTTTGCTGCTCTTGGTGGCATTTAGCTCATGGAGGAAGGCGTGAAGTCCTTAGAGCTGGCAGCAGCATGGGGTTGGGGGCCCCACTCCTATCCCCACTGTGTGAATGACACCCTTCTTTAGGGGCCTTTGTGCTCCCATAGCTCTTCCTCTGTCTTAGAAGAGGCTGTTTTTAGGAAGCATCAGTACCAATCATTCGTACCTTAGCGCAGATGCCACCGAGTTCCCTCATCCATGGTCTCTGGAAATGAAATCACAGCCATTCTTATATTAGGAAGGACCGTGCCCCCATTACAGGGAGGGTGGTCAGCAGGGAGAAAAAGGGCCAACTGGGGAGGCATTTCTTGACGTTCTAGAACCTCTTGCTTCTAGGTTGTCCTGAGTCCATCAAACAGGCTGCCAATTGAATGCAGAAGGTCCCCTTGAGACCAGCACTGATGGATGCATGGAGCCAGAGAAAAACTGCTTGAGGGAGACAGAAACCATGAGTTGGGGAGGCCTTCTTGACTCCCAGATTTGAGGCACAGAATGAAGAGCCCTGGGCCCAAGGCAGGAAAGCTGGACCTGAGGGCTTTGTCTAGGCAATGTGCATTGGGCAAATTAATTCACCTCTCTGTGCCTCATTGAGGAGGCATTCATCACTCGATGCACAGATTCTCCTGATGCTTGAGTAACATCCTCTGTATGTGACACCCCCTATAAGTGGTCATCCAGCCTCTGCTTGAACCCCACAGTGATGGGCAGTCAGGAGAAAGGCAGGACTTCAGGAGGAGTTCAGTGAGTTGACCGTAGTATTGCCAGTGGCGTGGGGTGGTGCTGGACAGAGCAGTCAGAACAAGCAGAGGCCACAAAGGCTGTGGGCTGTCCTGACAAGGAGCAGTGAGCACCATTGGAGGTGGGCGTGGAGAGAGGGGGGCAGGAGACTGAAGTTGAACTAACAAAAGAAGGTGAGTTTCAGAGCCAAGTAGGGAATTACCCGAGTCCTCAAAGGGTATACAGGCTCCCGCTCAGATGAGAAGAAAGCATTTGCACCTCGGCTCCCTCTGGCTACCAAAGCTGCCTCCAATTTGGGAAGAGATGCTATTTTCCGTGGGCGTCTGCCAAATTACAGTGGGCTGAGAGCAGTTGTGATGCCATGATGTTGGGAGAAAAACAAAACATCCAGCTCTCTCGGCAGAGGAGCCTCAACCCCCACAGCAGCCCAGAGGGCAGGACACAGCATACCACATGCACGTGGTATATGCGTAGACACTGGGTCTGGGGAATTTGTAGACTCAGGTTTCCTGGAAGGTTCGTGCTTTTTGATTGAGTTCGTTGGCTGGAAAATAGTCCACTTATTTCCTTGCCAAGCTCGAACGTGGTAGAACCAGAATTAGCACGCTATCTGTGTTTTCCAAAGAGCTGATGGAGGCAGGTTTTCAGTGAGATTTCTGAACCATTATTTAAACTTGTGTTTTAGACTTTCACATGGATCCGCAGAATAAATACGTTCACTCTTGAGAAAGTGCCTCTTTTTTTTAAAGGAAATTCAAACCCACAGCAGAACCTTTGTGTTAATTCTGATTCTGGGACACTACCAGCAACCACTGGACATGCCAACCCCAGAATGTTTTTGAACTGAGTTTTTAATTCTAAAGCATGTGGTTTCTCTTGTGGCATATCTTAAAATGTTGAATAATTAACAAAAATTTGGCTTTGGGAAATCTAAATGTGTTGACTACAGGGCATTTTTAGAAAAGCATTTTGATGCATTTAAACAGGCATCTGCTAGGATTTTCCCATGAAGCCCTCTCTCATCTGCCAGAGGGAAGAAAAAATTTATTAATAAAGATTATACTATGTTGACAAGTCATTGAATACCTACTATAAGCTAACCCCTTAAGATATATAGTTTCTAATCTTTATGTGACAGAATGTTAAAAGGAGACTCTTTCTGACCTAATTTTCACTGAGGCATCAATATGCTGGTTATGGAGAGAGCAAGTTTGAAAGAGACCTCGCCACATGCAGCATTTACCATGAGAATGAAGAATCTGTTCTGTGTCTGCGGACTCCCTTACCTGAGGTGACATTGTGGAAGATTGGGAGAAGATTGATAAGGGTGGGGAGGGTGCCACCTTCTAGCCTCACGCCTAGTGAGGAGGGTTTTGAGGGACTCTCAGACCTTTAGAAGGCTTTTCCTGGGGTCTTACCCACCTCCAGGGCCAGTGATGGCAAAGTCACCTGCAAAGCTGGAAATGTCCTCTTCTCTTCCCTTGGTCCCACCTCCCTTTCTCTGATTCTGACCTGGCAGATCCAAAATAGCAGCTCCAGAGCAGGAGAAGGCCAACAGCAAGGGAGCAGAGAGCAGAAAGACGGCCTCCTCTTCCCCACTGCTCACTCAGGCAGGCCTCAGCTGGAGTGGAGGAGATTCGGAGCTAAGTCACATTCAGAGTTTTGGATCATTAAAAAGGACGAGACTTTGTAATTGTTGAATTGCGGCTGTGCTTGTAGCCTTCAGACTGTCAACTGGGTACGTGTGCTCGGAATAGGCATGGGCCTCCGGGACTTGTCACTCACAGGCATGGAGGGACCACCCCTCCTCCCACTCTCTTTGCATCCCCACCCCTGAGAATAAAGTTTAAAGAGATGTAAGAATAGCAACTGACGTGAGTTTGGATCACAGTGCGCTGTCATGCTTGGTTAGCACATCAGTTGCACGGCAGCACCCCCAGCTATGGGGGGTTATGGCCCCCATTTTATAGATGGGAAAATAAAGGCCAGAGAGGTTAAATAGTGGAGCAGGAATCAGATTCAGATTTCCCTGTCTTTCAAGTCTGCATTATGCCAAGAATCTGGTTATTTCGGTTTTTATGCCAAGAGGGAAAAGAAGTTATGGTAAAGATTAAAAATAAGGAAGAAATAGATTTTAAAGAGGAAAAGTAAGTTTCTCCTAATAATTGATTTTACACATTGTCTATACTTTTAACCCACTTTGACAAAGTTCACTATTAAAAAGATTGAAGTGATTTTTTTAAAAAAGCTAGGGAGGTTTTATTTGTTTCATTTCAGTCTGCATGAAACCACATATGGATGCATTGTTTCCTCTGCATCCACAGCCTCCCAGGGCATCGTAGAGCCCTGGGTCCCTTCCCATCTTGTACGTCTACTATTCTACGTGAGAGCCTGAACTTATAAATCAGAGATTTGAAGAGCTGAGTCTTTGCTTTATGAAATAAATCACTGTGATTTTCTTTATTTATCTGTTTACAAGGGTACTAAGTCCAATTTGTATTTCGTTTGATTTACACAACTTGGAAGTAAAAAAGACTTTTCAGGAACTCATCAACTTCCAGAAATTCGGGGTGCACCTTAATCTATTTCAGACAACTTCCCGTTGATGATAATCTCTCGATGGATGGATGGATGGGTGGATAACAGGGATGATGAGCAGGGCTCAGCCACACTAACCATAACTACCTGTGTAAAGGAAAAACCTACAGTTTCCCCCCGCCCCACCAACCCCGTGACTCTTTCTTTATTACTCACACAGAACTCTTTACTTCTGACATTTCTGGTCACCAAATGTGTGGAGGTTTTTCCCCTCACTGACCAATTCTCCATGACACTAGGTAGGTGGCCTACAGCTTAACTCAATTCGTACACATCTACCTGGAGATAGCGTCGGATCCCACAGGTTAAGGGCTCAGTCTCCCAAGACCGCTCCCATCGCACTTCAGATGCCAATTGCAGGTGGTGGGTCCCCAGGTTACCCACAACTTCTGTCCAATGTGGCTACAAATCAGAGGTTCCCATGCACCCCTCCTTGGGTTTAACTTTTTAGAGCAGTTCACAAAATTCAGGGTAACACTTACATTTACCAGTTTATTAAAGGATATGATAAAGGATACAGATGAACATACAGATGAAGAGGTACAGAGGGCGAGGTCTGGGAGGGTCCTGAGCTTCTGGACCCGTGGAGTTGTGGTACGTCACCCTCCGAGTACACGAATGTGTTCACCAACCTGGAAGCTCTCTGAACCCCATACTTTTGGGATTTTTATGGAGGCTTCATCGAGTAGGAATGATTGATCGTTAACTCCGTTTTCAGCCCTTCTCCCTTCTCAAGAGAATCAGAGGTGGGGCTGAAAATTGTAATCATGGCTTCCAGTCATGGTTTGGTCTTTCCAGTGACCAGCCCTCATCAAGGAGCCATCCAGGAGCTGACTCAGGAGTGATCCAGAGTCACATCATTAGAACATAAGACACTCCTATCCCCCAGGGCATTCCAAGGGTTTCAGGAGCCCTGTGCCAGGAACCAAGAGCAAAGGCCAAATATTAGAACAAATGATGCTCCTTATCACTCTTATCACTCAGGAAATTCCAAAGGTTTCAGGAGCTCTGTGAACCAGGAATAGAGACCAATATGTATTTTCTATTGTATCGTATCTCCCTTCTTGAAAGTTTACTTGTACCAGGGGCCTTACGTCCACAATTCCCTAAAATCCTTACAGGAACCACGGATAGTCTCCATTGCACAGAAATACAAAGGAAGCAAAGAAGCTGTGCCTTGCCCAAGGCAAGGAATCCACCCTCACTCTGTCCACCTAATCATGCTGCCTCTTGTGGGTCTTCATGGCACCCGAGTCAAAGGTTGGCTAGCCCTGGAGGAGGAAGGAAGAATGTCATCTGCCTGCAAACTGTGTGACCAAAGCATACCCCATCATGCCCAACGTTAGCATTCACAAGCCTAGCTCCATCTGCTCCCTTTTGAGATGTGTAATCTCTTCCCTCTCCACACTCCAAATTGAAGTTGTTAAAGTACTAGAAACGCAGATTGAGCCAAAATTAGTTCAGCTTCATTCTCCAAAGGCCATCTTTCTCCCTCCTTGCAGAGAATTAATTTACATAATTTTATTCTGAGAGGAAGTCATCACTCAGCCTTTTTAAAAATGAGCCTCTTTAAATATGTACTTTTGCCCTCTTCTGTCACCTTTTGCAAACTGAATAGCAGTTCTACTTTATGACCTTTGTTCTCATTTCAACATTGGGAGACACAAATCTCAACAAAATGGGGAGGCAGGCAAAGCAGGGCAGGTCAGAGGAGCTGGGAGTGTAAGAGCACAAGACAGGAAGGAGCCCCTTTGTCACTGGCTGTACCCCACTGCTTCCTAATCCAGATAGCGCCTGATAGACCACTGGAAGTCAAAGGGGGCCCACAGTAATCTTTTAAAGTAATACAACTATGCAGCTAGAATCATACAATGTAAGATAGTCAGATGGGTCAGGCCCCTTTGCCCCTTTCTAACTGTGACCTTTCCCATCTGGAGAGTGGGGATTATAATACAGAACCTGCTGTGGGCATCTCAAAGGGTCATTGTTTTCGTTTTTGGTGGGGGAGAGAGAGTGTTTTAGATTTAGATAGTTTGTTTGCATGAGCTTGGGGACTGCAGTGGTTCCGAGGATGGGCTGTTTTATCTTGGGTCATACTCCCTGGGCTCGTTGCTCATTGACCTTCTCAGTGTGTTCCTAGATCAATGTTCTCTCTTTTGTCGTACTTTAAACCTCTGGGCGACTGGGACTGGTTTTCCGTGTGAGCCAGATCACAAGACTGTGTGTATGTAGGGAGTCTGGATTCTAGTTTTTCTTTCCCAGCCTCCGAATGTCCAGTTGCGGGAGTTGTATGTTTCTCAGGCTAGGCTCCAGTAGGTGTGGTCAGTGCTCTGGGGGTGACTGCCTGGGTGCAACCCTCTCTTCTCTAGGAGCATGGTCAGTCCTCAGGCTCTGATCGTTGTGCCCTGGTCAGAACTGTGTAAATGCGCATGCTCCCCACCCTACTGGCCGTGGATAATTTGATTTTTCTAGAAGTGTCTACTTGATCATGCTGAGCTAATTAAATTTCTTGGCTGGAATTTGTAATTTGGAAGAAAGGAACGGAAACTGAGATTCATGCGCATGGCAGCATTGACAATGAAGGCTAGTGATCTGCTGCTGAGTACCTTTGACCTTCTGACACACTCTGCTGTTATTTCTTCCTTAAATGTTTGATGGAATTTACCAGTGACACCATCTGACTTTGTGCAGACAGTTTTTAAAACTATGAATTCAATTTCTTTAATAGATACACCAATATTTAGTCATTCTTCTCTTGTTAATTTTGGTCAGTTGTGTTTTCCAAAGAATTTGTTCAGTTACCAAAGTTATTGGCATAAAGTTGTTTATAATATTGCCTTATTGTCCTTGAATGTCTGTAGGATGTGTGGTTATATCCCCTCTTTTATTCCTAATATTAGCAATTTTATTGTCTCTGTTTTTTCTTTATTATTTTTGGCTTTGTTAACTTTTCTATTGTTTGTTTTCTATGGTTCTTAACTATTACTGATTTCTGATCTTTCTTTGTTATCTTCCTTCCTTGTACATTGAGTTTAATTGCTTTTCTTTTTCTAACTTTTTAAAGTGGAAACTAGATATTTTATTTTAAACCCTTCTCCTTTTTCTAATTGAGATGTAATGGTCCTATAACATTGCATGAGTTTAAGGTGTACAACGTGTTGATTTGATCCTCTTAAATACTGCAGTATGATCACCATCGTAGCATAAGCTAACACTTCTGTCACATTACATAATTATTTCTTTTTTTGGTGAGAATGACTAAGATCTACTCTCTTAGCAACTTTGAGGTTTATAACACGTATTTTTTTACTGTAATCACTATGCTGTGGATTAGATCTCCAGGACTTATGTATCTACTGCTTGCAAGTTTGTCCCCTTAAACAACGTCTCCCCAATCCCTCCACCCCCAGCCCCTGGGAACCACTGTTCTACTCCCTGTTTCTACAAATTCAGCTTTTTCATGTTCCACATATAAGTGATATCATACAGTGTTTGTCTTTCTCTGTCTGACTTATCTCACTTAGTATAATGCCCTTAAGGTCCATCCACATTGTCACAAATGGAAGGATTTCCTTCTTTCTCATGGTTGAATAATAGCTCATTGTATATATTTATACACACACACACACACGTATATAATACATGCCATATCTTTATCCATTCATCTGTTGATGGGCACTTAGGTTGTTTCCATGTCTTGGCTATTGCTAGTAATGCTGCAATAAACATGGGAGTGCACTCATATTTTGGATACCCTGTTTTCATTTCCTTTGGATATATATCCACAAGCGGAGTTGTTGGATGACATGGTAGTTCTATTTTTAATTTTTTGAGGAATCTGCATACTGTTTTCCATAGTGGCTGCACCAATTTACATTCGCACCAACAGTGTACAAGGGTTCCCTTTTCTCCACATCCTTACTCATACTTGTTATCACTTGTCTTCTTGGTGACAGCCGTTCTAACAGACGTGAGGTGATATGTCATTGCAGTTTTGATTTGTGTCTCTCTGATGATACTGAGCAGCTTTTCATGTACCTTTTGGCCATTTGGATATCTTCTTTGGAAAAATGTCTATTTAGTTCCTCTGCCCATTTTTTAATCAGATTTTTTTATTTTTAATTAAAATTTATTTTGAGATAATTGTAGATTCACATGTAGTTGTTTATGTATATAGATTTTGTTATTAAGTTTTATGAGATCTTTATATACTTAGATATTAACCCCTTATCCAATATATAGTTTTCAAATATTTTCTCCCATGCCATAGATTTCCTTTTCATTTCACTGATTTTTTTTTTTTTTTTACTGTGCAGAAGCTTTTCAGTTTGATGTAGCCCCACTCGTTGATTTTTGCTTTCATTGCTTGTGCTTTTGGTGTCACATCCAACAAATCATTGTGAAGACCAGTGTCAAGGAACTTCTTCCCTATGTTTTCTTCTCAGAGTTTCATGGTATCAGATCATATGTTTAAGTCTTGAATCTATTTTGTGTTAATTTTCTTCTCCTTTTTCTAACATAAATATTTAAAGCTGTACATTTCCCTCTAGATACTATTTTAGCTGCATCTCACACATTTTGATATGTTCTATTTTTAATCATTCTGTTAAAAAGGTTTTCTGATTTTACTATTGACAGATGGATTGTTTTAGAAGTGGGATCTTATTGCCAAGGGCTTGGACGATCGTCTAGAAGACATTGTTATTAATTTCAGTTTTGATTCCAGTCTGGCCAAGAACATACTCTGTAAGATCCTAATCTTTTAATATGCATTAGACTCATTTTGTGGAAATGCATGTAGTCTACCTTGGTGAATGCTCCTTACACATTTGAAAAGAGTGTGTATTCTGCTGTTATCAGTTGGCTTTAAGTTCTGTAAGTGTCAAGTAGAAGTTGGTTGATAGTGTTGATAGTAGATGATAATTCTATCAACTACAGATAGTTAAAAATTGTTAAAATTGTGTTAAAATCGCCAGCTATGATTGTGGATTTCTCTCCTTTTTCTTTTAGTTTTGATGGGTTTTGCTTCAAGTGTTTTAAAACTTTGTGATTATATACATACTAATTTAAGATTGTTATGTCTTAACAAATTGATGCTTTCATTGTTTAGAAGTGCCCCCTTTTATCTCTGGCAGTACTCTTTATCTTGACATATGCTTTGATATTAATATAACCACACCAGGTCTGTTATGCCTAGTTTTTTCATGGTGTGTCTTTTCCTATCCTTTTGCTTTCAACTTATCTGTGCCTTTGTGTTTAAAATGCATCTCGTAGGAACAGCATATAGTTGGGTGTTGTTTTTTAATCCAGTTTGACAATCCTTGCCTTTTAATTGGAGTGTTCAGTCCATTTTTATTAAATATAATTATTTATAGAGTTGGGTTTAAGTCCAACAGTTTGCTGTTTATTTTCTCTTGGTCACATTTGTTTTTTGTTCTTCTGTTGGAACTTTCCTAAACTAAGCTAAGGGCAGATCAGCTTAATCAAATTAGGGATTGAAATTATTAGAAACCTCAGTCCTTGGGAGGGATGTTCTATTTTTCATTTACTGTTACCCCTGAGTGGCAGCCCTTCTTATTGTCTAACTAAAAGCCTTGCGTATTTCTCAAAGCCCCTCCTTTTTGGAGGACTGTGAACCCCACTTTATTTCCCTCTAGTCCTATGAGAATCCCCAAAGCCCTACTCATCCTGTTAGGCTCAGCTTTTGCTTTTGGAATCAACAGTCGAACAGAGCAGTAAAGGAGCCCCATTTTCTGGGCTCACTTCCCCTGGCTTTGCCAGACCGTGGCCCCTTAAATTCTCTTTACCTTGGTAGCTTTCTGATGGCTTCAGATAGGCATTCTTTTTATTTTTCCAGGTTTTCTTATGGTCCTCGGCAGTTGTGTTGGTTGGTTCAACACAACCTAGTCAGTCATTGCTAATAGAAAAACTCACTATTATTATTTATTTAAAAAACCTATTCCAGAGATGTCGTGGCCTCATCTGGAAGTCTAGCCTATACAACTTACTGCTGTCTAATTTGGGTAAGTCATTACCCTGCCCTGAGACCTGGGTTGCACCTCTGGCCGAGCTCTCAGAAATACCTTGTCCCTCACATGCTTTGTGGGGCCTTGCAGGGGTTAACTCTGAGAAGAGTTTTGTTGTTGTTCTTGCTTGTCTGATACTTTTTATCGATTCTGTGGAATGAACTTGCTCCATCAATCATCATGTAATTAAGCTTCTGAGACAGTTAACAATTTTTATCATCAGGAAGGGTCAGTTCGTTGGATTCAATCAGGCTGTGCTCTCAACAGCAAAACTTAATTCTGCTCTGTGCCCATCTCTCTTCACAAATATCATTTATTTTTATCTTAATTTATCTTAGCATAATATAGATTTACCCAAGCCTCTAGTGACATTTTCAGAACATGATTTTTAGTGTCACCTGTTACCTTGTCCCATCAGCTTGTTGTATTTATGTTGTTTTCTCAGGGTTCGAAAGAGTGACATGTCATGATTGATTAATTGATTAAGAATTTGATTTGGGGAGCCTTACACTGGAAATATATAAGTAACTTTTGCTTTTAATCATCCTAACCTAACCATTTATCACGTTATGGACTGAAATTTTAATTTCTTTTTAATTAAAAAAAGAGAAAGGAATGTAATGTAAGGAAGTAGCCAATGAAAATAGAACCCAGAAGGAAGGATGGGAGGGAGAAGCTAGCTGGGAGCGGGGAGGACGAGATCTGAAGAGACTTTGGGAAATAAAATTTGTCACAGAAAGGGCAATGGGCTAGGAGTTAGGAGACCTGGGTTCTAGGCTCAGGGCTTCTCCTAACTAGCTGTTAAGCTTTGGGTAGGTCGCTTCTGCCAATAGAAAGCTCAGGAAGGTGAGAGCAGGGAGGAGAACAGTTCTGAGCCAGGTCCATGACGAAGGGAGGTGGAGTAGCT
This sequence comes from Equus asinus, assembly GCF_041296235.1. Taxonomy (NCBI): domain Eukaryota; kingdom Metazoa; phylum Chordata; class Mammalia; order Perissodactyla; family Equidae; genus Equus; species Equus asinus. Next base: position 68,907,870 of record NC_091801.1, on the reverse strand, counting down.
CATTCCCCAGCTAACTCTGAGGGGACTTTCAAACAGTAGCTATTGTATGCCTTCTTGGAATGTACTCTAAAATCAACCTCCAGTAACTTCCTACTGCTAGTCTTCAGGTTAATATTTGTGAAATGAGGAAATTGAAGTCAATCATCTTTAAGGCCCCTTCTAAGCCCTAAAATTTCAAGATTTTTTTTTTTTTTTTTGGTGAGGAAGATTGGCCCTGAGCTAACATCTGTTGCCAATCTTCCTCTTTTTTTCCCCCCAAAGCCCCAGTAAATAGTTCTATATCCTAGGTGTAGGTCACTCTAGTTCCTCTATTGTGTGATGCTGCCACAGCATGGCTTGATGAGTGGTGTGTAGGTCTGTGCCCAGGATCTGAACCAGTGAACCCCAGGGCACCAAAGCAGAGTATGAGAACTTAACCACTTGGCCACGGGGCCAGCCCCTCATGATTTTGAAAGAGATTTTTAAGGCTTAACTCAGCTTTAGGAGCTCTGGGAACTTTCCGAAATTGATGCAAAATTTTGTGTGTTTGCGTGTGTGTGTACGGATGTGCATTTTTCTGAGGAGAGGATTCTTAATGTTGTTATGCCATTCTGGGATGTTCCATGAGTGCAAAAATATCAAGAAACAAATGGGTAATTAATTTAATTATAGTAATTCATTTAATCGCAATAATCTGACAAACGTCTTACTGAATATCTTTTATGTGTTCCTATGAGCACGTAGATGAATAAGATGCTTTTTTGAGAAATGTTTAGTCAATAAATCATCAACCAATGACATCAGCAGTGTGAATGACACTGACAGCCTGCTCTCGTGGAATATACAGACCAGTTGGTAAACTAGGGATCAGATTTTTCCTAGGATAAATATGCCACAGGGGGGTTGAGAAGTGGGAAATATATATCGTTATTCACTTCAGATCGGAACCTGTACAAATGGCCCTATCTCCTCTCCTTTTCTGCTTTATATATTAAACTGAACCAAGGGTACAAAGAAGCATCTAGACGAATCATGTGCACACCATGCTTCCTGAATACAGAGAGAGAAGAGAAATGGTAACTGTAGGATTTCTCTAAAGGAGAGCCGTGTGAGTTTTGCAAATTGATTTCTGGGCTTTTGGCGATGTTCAGAGACTGGTTTCCTGGAGTGAGTTCCTGCTGGGAATTGAAAAGAATTGAGAGCATACGCTCAGACTTCTCACTCAAGATAATGGATTGCGCATGGGGAAAATGCCCTCCTTTCAAAAGCATATAGAAATAATCAAAATATATTTAAAATACTCAAAGGACATAAATTAATTAAAATATTCAAAAGCACATCGAATTAGTAAAAATAAAAAGTAAAGGTACGTAACAGCATCCTAAAATAAAATCAGAAAATCTCTATAAACCTTTCAATAGGGACAAATCTGAAAAAGCAGTAAAGCATTGGCAATGTGTGTGTGAGATTGGGGGACACTAACGATCTCTAAGAGATAAAGGATGAGTAAAATCCTTTGATTATTGAGTAAGAACAGGGATCATGAAGCAAAAATAGACAGTTAATTTGTCCTTTTAACAAAGACAATGTTCTGGAGATGGCTGAAGAGTTAATCAGTGAGCTGTATGATTAAATGTGAAGAGATAAAGAGGTAGAAAAGATGAGAGGAAAGATCAGAATGGAGAGAACAGAACAAGAAGATACAACATGCCTTTCATAAGAATTAAAAAGAATAAAATACAGTTCCGGTGAGGTGACATTTGCAGACATTGCCTGAGAAATTCCCGGAACTGAAGAAAGACTTCAGCTCTCAAATGAAAAAAATCTACCAACTGGAATAAAAAACAAAAAAACCCAAAGAAAGTCCCAAACAAGGAAAACAAAATGAAACCTGGACACAAGGTAGCAGTGTTTCAGAATAATAAGTCAATAAAAAGAAAAAATTAACAGCAACCCCAGAGGAGAGGCAGAACACCTCCAGAGAGGTAAGAATCGTGGTGATAGGAGCTTCTCGGTAGCCACATCAGATGTCCAGAGACAACAGAGGATCAGCCTCAAAGTGTTGAGGAAACAGACCTTTGAACCTGCAACTCTTTACCCGGCCAAGTGTAAGTGGGGCTGCCGGAGCGATCTATTTTAACAAGCCTTCCGGGTGATTCTGAGGCACACTGAAGTTTGAGAACCACTGGGCTAGAGCGTTTTCTTGATCAACATCCTGGGGAGAGCTTCTCCAGTCTGAATGACTCACTGTTAACTCCTTTCTTCCTGCAAATACCTGGAATTTGGCTTGCCTAATTTTGCCCATTTTTACCAACACATGGAGTGGGTTATGTAACAGGGAAATGATCTTAACCTAAAAGAATGGAATTACCATGAGGTTGAGTTTCAGATACTCAAGAGACAGGATGAAGTAGGACAGGAGGGGCTCAGCCAAGATGTGGTATTTGGGGAGCTGGGTGATTTTCCAGCACCCACCACATGACATGGGGTGTTGCCTACTTGGAAAGCAGATCTGGTCCATGGGAAAGTGTCATCCTTGTCTGCCGTCAGCCTCAGTCCTCGAGGGGTAGAGGTTCCTCTGCCTGTGTGTGTGTGTGTCTATGTGTGCTTGATTATCTCTTTGCTCCAAGACAGAGCTTGAACTGGAGTTTTGTAAAACTCGGATATGAAGGGGGTGGGACCCACCTGCTCTGTTTTTCAAAGGGTTTATTTTCAGCCTCTCCAGTGGATGTCCCACAGAAGCTCTTTACAGAAGATCTTTTCTCCCTGCCAGTTCTAGTGTTTACTATCTGGTTTTTCTAGGTCTGAGTCCTGACTGAAGGACTTTTGTCATTTTTAAAGTGTTTATTTTTCCCTATGGGTAAAAGGAAAGAAAAGTAGGAGTCTTTATCAGTCGGCAGTGAAGAAGTGGTTGGAAACTTCGCTTTTCAATCCTAGCGGATTTGTCTCATTGTGGTCCCATTAGGTTTCAGACCCCAGAACTGAGAGAGGGGTGCAGGGTGGTCCGGGAGCCTGCACATCACTGTATACTATCCTCTCAGACTCAGACCCAGGTCAGAGACTGCCTTATTCACCGCCAGCTCCAAGCATGGAGATGATGGAGGTGACCACGAAGTGCTTTGTGGATAAATAATGGATGAATAAATTTCTTTCTTTTCTAGTTGAATTGGTTTCTGTGTTTCTTGGCACCTAAGGCAAAATGTCAATCCCTTGATATGTTGTTGCAGGAGAGCATAGCAACGTTATTGCAAGACTTTAAGCTTAGCAAGAACGAATTACAAAATGGGTGACTGAGAAATATGCAACTTGCTGACTCTCATAAATTACTGTATTAGATTGTTTGTGCTTTGGAATCAAAGGCAGGAAGGTAGTATCTTATCAAACCTGAAGGCAAGGGGCTTAAGAACGCTGGACCCTTGCAGGAACGGAACGCAGTCTGCATAACTTGCCAGATTGTTTGTTCCCAGGATACTCCCTCGGAGAATGGCCTTGTGTAGGGCCGGGGTACATTGAAGGGGGGAAGATTAGAACTGCTGAGCTTTGACTTGCATATTCCTGCTGGCATGAGTTCCTGCTATGCTTGTACTTCTTGGCCTGCAAGTAAATACATGGCGATCAGAGGGATGTCAGCTCAGTCCTTGAGGTTGATGGTCCCCTGTCCCATTAAATAATATAGAGTGCGTTGTGTTTATTATATAGACTGTGTTCTGTCTATCAATTCCATCCGCCCCTTCATCTGGCTGCCTAGCTGGTCTCAGCAGCAACATGTCGTTGCAAACCTTTGGACAGTATCCCACAGTATGCAGGGCACTTTCACGCTCCGTTTTTGATAGAGACCCGCCAGGGGACTCTGAAGTTTGGAGGAAAACTGCCTCCTAGCTCTACTCTTAGGATGAAGAACCTGAGTCTTGGGGACATTTAAGGCCATACATTCAGGAAGTAGCTGAATTGAGACCAAAAATCCATCTCTTTAGATTTTCCCCTCAGTTAGGCAGGTAATAGAGTAAATTGTATCTTCAGCCATGTTTGCTCAAAAGATGGGAAATGCTACTTAAACGGAGGGCATAACATTAAATCACAATTTCAATTCAGAGAAGGTACTTGGGGAGGAATAGGATAATATAGTCTGTGTTTTGGAAGAATCCAGATTAATATTTACAGTGCATGATGGCTGAGAAAGAGAGAGAAGTGGAACAGATAATTTTTAAAAATTGCAGATAATTCTTAAAAAATACCACTGGATAATCCAAAGGTCATCCAGGATAAATTTCTAACACAGTTCTCATTTTCCTCATTCATTGTTCTGCTTCAGTTGACAAATTAACTTTGCCTCTCAGAGGACACCTCATCTGGGGTATAGGAGAAAAGGATCAAAGGATCGCATTTTAAAAATGGGCTTCACACATAGACACAGAGACCAGATTGGTGGTTACCAGAGGGGAAAGAGGTGGGCGGAGGGTGATGGTGGTAAAGGGGCCCATGTGTACGGTGACAGATGGCAACTGGACTTTTGGTGGGGAATACGTTGTGGTCTATACAGAAGTTGAAACATAGTGACGTACACCTTAAATTTATATAATGTTATAAACCAATGTGACCTCAATAAAATAAATGGGTTTTATTATTTAAATTACTGGTCTTTTTTTATTCCTTTTGCTTAAATATAATTTAGTTCTTTTTTCTGATTACCATGCTACAAATGTTATTGCGGAAAATTTGGAAAAAGTAGAAAAGCATAAAGACCATAAAAATCACCCATAGTCCCACCACACAGGAGTACTGTTAAGGTGGTAGTGTATTTACATGCCAAATTTTATCCCACAGCCCACAGCCAACCCACTGATTACACACTGGGCTGAGTTCTCATCAGCCTAGGGGTGCACTGGAGCCTCTGTTGGGAGAAATTCTTCTCTTCCTCTCTCCACATATCTGTTCCCTCTTTAGAGAGAACACATTTGCTGGAGCTTGAGGGAAGTATGAAGTGCCCAACTTGTCCTGATTTGTCAAGGACTTTCCAGTTTCCACATTGAAAGCCCCACATCTCGGGAATGCTTAAGTCCCAGGCAAACTAGGATGGTGGGTTTATCTCTGTCTCCTCCTCCCACCCCACTAGCTGAAAGGAAGAGCACTGACTCATCCATTGGAGAGCCGGTGAGAGGCTGGCACTCAGCAGCCTCACTGCTCTGTTGGGCAAGATTAATGTGCTAAAGGCACTGCTCATTCATCTCGGGGCTCTTGCTTCTTGTGGGGTCTGTCCAGCCTCCTGTACCCAAGGTTCCCACCCTCCTCTAAGAGCCTCTGCGCTGGCACTTCCTAAGTTTCTCTGGATTCTGACTCCCACACTACACCTTGGCTCCTCTTCCTCTTTCCGGTCTCCCCATATTCCATCCTTTTGTCTCTGTCCCTGTCTGGGAACCCTGCAGATTCAGAGTCCAGTTGGATGGTCTTCCTGACTTTGGTTTTGATCTCTACTCAAATTTCTATGGGTCTTTTTTCCAGCCCCCCCCCCCCCCCGCCCGCCCCACCTCCTGGTCTCTGCTCATGCAGCAAATGTCCAGGACCACCAAAGTCAACAGCCCCTGGCACCAGAGAATCCAGCAGAAGCCCATCTCCGGCAGCCTTCTCAGCCTGCCTGTCCTCAGAGCAGAGAGCAAGGAATTTGCTTGGTTCCCAAGGCAACCATCCCCAGGTCCGGAGGGGGAAGCTGTTGAGGAACAGAGTAGTAGGTTGGCCAACTCTTTCCTCCCACTGGGGATGTTGAGGCTTGAAAGGTGAGTCCCAAAGGAAAGGTAAAAGTGGAACCAGCTCATGAGATCGAATAACAAGAGACATTTTCCTGCCTTTCTACAATGCAGACAGCAGTTTCATATCCACAGTCTCCGTGTTCACACCAAAGCCCTGTGGGAGGGATAGCGTGGTCAGCCCCACAGGGAAGAGGTGATCAGGGCAAAAGAGTATCAGCTTTGAGGCCCAGCAGTTCAGCATTCAGATTCTGGCCGAGCTACTCACTAGCGAAGTAACTCTGGCCAGTGACTAAACCTCTCACCTGGAGAAAATGCCTCTGCACAGGGTTAAGAAGATTAAATTATGTAATGTATTAATACTCCCAGCAGAATGAAGGCCCATTAGGTAATAGCTGTTACTATTATTTTTTGGACAAAGAAACTGAATCTTTAAGAGTTGAAGTCACTTGTCTAAAGTCACATAGCCAACTGGTAGCTAAGGTGGAACTCAAACCCTTGTTACTGATGTCTTATATTCTTAAAAAGAAAGAAGAAAAGGAAGGAAGGAAAGAAGGAACAAACAAGTCATGAAGACATGTGGGTTTTAAACTCCTGAGAAAAGCTACCAGTATCCAGAAGATTATCGTCCAAGACCCCAGCCACAGGTCTAGGTTTAATAGCCTTCATTGAGGGCTCACATTCTGCCAAGAATCTGACTTTCTTATCACATCTGTCCTCATGGCTGACCCTCGGTTTGGGACTATTGCCCCCATCTTACATCGCAGAAGGAAGGCAAGTGTTTGAACCTGGATTTAGGTCAGGTTTCTGTGCCATCGATGGCCAGTCTAATCGTCCGGCTCAGGGCCTCTCCCCAAAGCCACGGGTCTCGTCCTGGCAGGGTTTAGGATCCAAAGCAGCAAAATGATGGAGACAGAACCCTGGTCCCCGTGTGGAGCCAGGAGGCCAGGAGAAGTGGGGAGAACTGCTTTGGAAGGCCTTGACCCTGTGGAGGACACACTCCTGACCTTCCTCCCTCTTGTTTGTGGTTCTTTATTCATTCTTTTCTGCAGTCTCTGATTTAGAGGATCCAGGCCTGGGGAAAGTGCCTAAATATGGCTGCCAATTTGGGGCCCTGCATCTCACGCTCCGGATCTGCTGAGGGGGATTTGAACTGAAGCCCCACCAGACAGTTCCACAGCCCCCTCTGCTCCTGGCTTCAATCAGACTGTCTGAATTTCGCTGTTGCCACCCTCCCTCACATTTTCCAAAGCAGCGTTTCCCCACTGAGGAGTGACATCAATGACACTAGGGAGTTGAAGGGTCAGTTGCCACTTGTTCTTGTATATTCATTCACAGACGAAAGAGCTTTAGAACAATGACAAACCATGGGCTTTGTGGCCGGAGAGAACCAGATGAGAATTGTGATTCTGCCACCACTATTAGCTGTGTGACTTTGTAAAAGTTACCTAACCTCTCTGACCATCTGTAACATAGGAATAATCAGGGAAGAGGGGCTGAAGCCAGGGAAGACCACACCATGGTGCCACCACCAGGCACTACATCCCAGGACCTGATTCTTGGTTCCGAAGGCCCAGGGATGCAGTTGTCTGTGTCAGGTGATGAGGCCTTGGAGACTGTCTCATGCTACTTAAAGTGCATGCCAGACTGAGGCAAACACCAGAATCCTGACTTATTAGTTTACAACAAAAAATAGACCTGTCACATGGACTAGAATGCTTGCATTAGTGTGGTCAACAAGTCACTTGGGAAGTCAAATCTCCCGCAGAATGTTACTTTGCTGGGTGTAAAGCAGAGAAGACAACCTTTGGATAATTTGGGGATAAGGTGACTGCATTAATTTAATAACCATTTGTGAGGCCCACTCTATGCCTGTTATGGGCTGACTTGTGTCCCCTCCCATCCATATCTTGAAGCCTTAACCCCAGTAGCTCCGGTGACAGTGCTTGGAGACGGGGCCTTTAAAGAGGTGATTAAGTTAAAACATGGTCATGAGGGTGGGCCCTGATCCAATGTGACCGGTGTGCTTATGAGAGGAGGCGTTCAGGACACAGACATGCACAGGGGAAGACCTTGGGAGGACACAGCAAGAAGGCGGCCGTCTACAACCCAAGGAGAGAGGCCGCAGAAGGAACCAATCCTGCCGAAACCTCGATCTTGGACGTCCAGAATCCAGAACTGAGAAAATACATTCCTGTTGGTTAAGCACCCCTGTCTGTGGTACTTGGTTATGGAACCCAAGCAGATTAAGTACAATCCTGGACACTGGTGTCGAGACTATGTGTGTGCGTAAGGTGACATTTATGCTCTTGGAACTGAGGGAGGAATGAGCCCAAAGCAAGAAGACCAGAGAGTCTCTCTGAGGAGGTGACCCAGGAGCTGAGACTGGAAGAATGAGAATGAGCCAGTCAGGGAAGGAGTCTAGAGACAAATGTTCCTGGAGGCTAAGATGCAACCGCAAAGGCCCTGGGACTGCAAGGCTCTGGTCGAGGTCAAGGAAGACAAAGTAAGACTGGAGCAAATGAGCAGTGGAGAGGGACTGTGGGAGGGGTCCCCAAGGGTGCAGGGCCAGTGCACACAGAGCTGTGAGCCAGCATATAGAGCTCAGACTTTCTCCTCGGAGCAATGAGGAGTCACGGAAAGGGTTGAAGCTGGGCAGCTACCTGATCTGCCCTACACGTTTAAAAGATCACCCTGGCTGCCAAGGGGGCACGAGGTGTGAGGTCACTGCCGTAGCCCAGGCAGGTGATGATGGCAGCAGAGGAATTGGAGAAGAATGCGGATCTATTTTGGGGGTCTGCTCCGATTGACAGGAATTGCTGAAGGATGGAATTTGGAGGGTATGGGAAAGAGTAGAATCAGTTAAATTTCTCAGGATGTTGGCAGATGTGTACAAGGCAATGTGATGTGTCTAGATGAGGAATTGGAGAGATGAATAGATTTGGGGATGGAAGACAGAGAAATCAAAGGTTCTGTATGATATCTGTTAAGCACAGAGATAACTTTGCCAGCGGGACCTGACTATGTAAAGTCAGTGAGCAAGTCTTCCTGAAGAACTCTGAGTACTCAGACCAAGCTTTAGATCTACCTGACTCAAACTAGCTTAACACAAAATACATTGGCTAAAGTAACTGAGAAGCTCTGGGGTAGGTGTGTGCTTCAGGCACAGCTGGATCCAGTTCTCTCCTATCTTTCTCTTTGTCTCTCAGCTCTGAGGTGCTTTCCTCTGGGCTGATTTTATCCTCAGGCAGGCACTTACTATAGATTTTCCTTCTATTAAAAAAAAAAAGTGAGGGCCAGTGGTAGTCCCAGGAATGACGCTTATTGACTTGCTTGGGTCACATGAACAACTCTGAATGAATCACTACGCCCTTAGATTTAAACACTCACTGGCTGAGTCTGGGATCCATGTCTGAGGGGAGGGAGGTACAGTTTTCTCCACCTAAAACCACATGGACTGAAGATGGGAAAGAGATGCTTCCCCAAAAGAAAGTGACTCAGAGCAGATACACACAAGAGCAGGGGATGATGACCACATCACCACTGTGCCTTGCGTAAAGATTGACTGTATTTTGTTTCAGCCCAGAGGTCCTGTTACTGAACCAGGTTCATTTTTGCCCCCTGCCCAGAAAGCCAAACACCAAGGCGATGAGATTGCAGCAGAGAGAGAGTTTACTCACAAGGCAGCCATGTGAGGAAGCGAGAGCATGAGCCTCAAATTCACTTGCCAGAAAATAGGGACTCAGGGATGTTTATGGGATAGGGGACAAGGTGGTCTGAAATGTGCAGAGAGGTGATTGGAGGTGAGGAGAGGTAAGATAATCGATGATCTGCACAAGCGTAGTCAGACTTTATGCCTCTTCACAGGATCCATGTTCACAAAATGGCGGCATTGGCATGATCTGAGGGTGGAGTTTCTAGCCTCTTGATGTCAAAAAGTCGCCTATCGGACATCTGTGAGGGCCCAGTTGATGAGTTGGTGGTCCCAACCAGCCTGGAATGGACAAGAAGTTCTAATTCCTGAAGAACAGCTCACACACCCATCACCATGGTGACCCAGGCTCCAAGGAGATGTTATCTATAGGAGCTTAGTGGGAGTCAGCATACTGCCTAACCATCACAGGTAACAATGGGCAGGTTAAACTGCTCAAAGCTATAATCAGTCATTGCAAAAAGGAAAAAACCTTTAGTTCCTAGCTACTTAATCCTCAGCGGCTAACTCTCTGGCGGTTTTAGTCCCACCCGTTTCTGAGCGGTGGTGGCTGAGGCTGACCTGTTTCCCAGGGCGACCAGTTTTCTCCAGTGGAGGATTTCACAGTTTAATTCTTGAGGGTCAATTTTATCTCCTTTATTGCTGTTTTCTAGAAGGAAGTGGGATATCTGTAAATGAAGAATCTGGCCCTCTGCAGGCCCACGGTAGGCCCTCCATAGAGGGCAGTGATAATTACAATAATTTATTCAGCCAGGGTCTACTGACTTGCTGTCACATGCGAGACTCTGGCCTGGGTACTTGGGATTCGCATCCTCAGCTTGAGCCTCAGCTGGGGGTCCATCTTATCAAGGCATGTCTGGCCAATCATGGCTACCGCTGCACGCAGTTCTTCCTCAGGGGACGGAGAAGGCTCCAGGGAGAGAACACAACTGGACGAGAAGGGGCAGCTCCAAGAGCTTGACCAGTATCACAGCGTCCTCAGAGCGGGCTGGGTGTGAGCGCCGTGCAGGCCTCCCCGTGGGCTTGTCTCTCAGCCCTGCTCCAAGAGCTGACACCTGCATCCTCCAGAGAGACGGGAATGTAGACAGGCTGCTCCTCCGCCAGGATCCCTGTGGGCTCTGGGACGGGGCAGCCCTCTCCCAGGGCCCCTCCTGGAGCACACAGCGAGTGGGGAGAGGGCCACAGCCCAGCTCTGGCACAGAGGTGTGCTCAGCTCTGATAGGAGGGATGGCAGCCCTGGGAAATGGCAGTGGTTTCAGCTGAAAACACAGGTTTGAAGTCACTTTGCTGAAAATGAATTCACTGAAAGCTAATTTACTAAAAGCCAGTTCACCAAATGACCAAGTCCCAGAATAACTGGGGGATTTTTATGAAGTTTTAGTTTCCCCCTTTCTCCCGCCCCCGCTCTGGCCTCTGCTCGCAGGTGAGCGGTGCTGCTGGGCAGGGAGGGGATGTTCTTAAACGCGAGCTACCATAGTCTCCATTCTTGTGGACCTCCGTCCTCCCTCTGCTCCCAAATCTGGCCCATCCCTGCCCTTCCTCATTAGTTTGACTCAAATGGGTGTGTTTCCCCTTAAAAGCAATTTAATATCATCTGTAGTTTCGGAGACATGTGCCTTGCCATTCTGTACCAGTTAGGATTGCTGTTGACTGCAAGCCACAGAAAACTAACAGGTTAGGGGTTGCTTTTTCCTGTGTCTGAAGGGGACCAGTGCATGGCTAAGGCTCCTTCACCCTTCTTGATGCGCTATCATTGGCCTTGGCTTCAGTCCTCCTGTGGAGAGATGGCTGCTGCACCTCCAAGCATCACATCTATAGTCCAGGAAGGGGTCAGAGGATAGCATAAAAGGAAAGAGCTGTGCCACTCCTTTTGTCAGATAAACCAGAGCATTTCAAAAGTCCCAGCCAGCAGACTTCTTAATATCTGTCATTGGCCATCACATGGCCACCCCAGTCTCTTCATCTGCCCACATAGCGTTCCTGCTCCTACAGCCGGAGGTGAAACCATGGTGGGTGAACTGTCTTAGGACTGCTTTAAGGTTTTATTTAAAAGCTTTTGGGGCTGAGTGAGGGATTAAGACTTTCCAGGGGCAAAATCCTATAGATCAAATTGGATCAAGAGAGTCCTGACTTTGGGGTTTTTACTGTCACTGTAATCCCATCTCTGCTCATCAGTCAATAGGACCAGAGGAAACCCGGTATGCAGGGATGAATAAGGCATGGTGACAAGTATGTATTGATTCTACAGCCAGATAAAATGCACCCAGATCACAGGGTAGGTATGAACAAAGTGCCCTGGGGCTTTGCAGAGGAAAGGAAGCCTGCTCCCCGCCCGCACCCCCGGAGGACCGATATGAACAGAGCATCATGTATGTCTAATGCTTATTTTTAAGACTGATGTCAAGACATTGTAAATTGACATCAGTGCAAACTGAACTTCTGCTTAGTGGCCACTGTTGCCCCTTCTGCATGCCTGGACCCTAACTGCTAAGACTCCAGCTGTGCTTCTGGAATGCCAAAGGAAGAAAAGGAGGCTTGGGTATTTCCTAAGAGCCCCACGGGAATTCTTAGGAGCTGTAAGTGGTTCTCACCATGGAGCTCAGGAAAGCCATAAAAATGACTCACCACAATCTGAATTTTGCTGTTTTATTGAAAATCAGTTGGCTTACACTTAGCAAGCAGTTTCGTTAAATCATCATAAACATCACAAAAACCGGTAGGCAGAAAATTGGATAAATCTTTAGGGAGAAAAGAGTCTATATCCAGCTTATTATCATGAAATAGCTGTTGTGTGGGGAATAAGCATGGTTTTAAAATGAAACAGAACTTCCTTATAATTAGCTATGGCACCCTAATTTTTTGATCTGTAAATGGGGAATAATCATACCCACACGTAGAAAGCGTTACTATTATTCACCAACATCTGACTCTCCTCTACGTCTGAGCACATGAGGGGATTGCTCTCTTGAGGGTGGACATGTCCACATGACTTGTTTTGGCCAATGAAATGTGAGTGGAAGCATCCTGTGTTCCTATTTCTATTACTTATTGGAATCCTTGTACTGGTCATAATATTCAAACTAATTGTTGTTTTCTTTACTCAGTGTTGTAAGAGTAGCATATGGTTGATCTGTCTTATAACCCTGGACAAATTTCCTTTTCTGATAGAGACTATGACTAAGAATTCATTTCAGACTAATCCTTTCAAAAATGCTGAGTTATCATCGTTACTGTACTTGTTCTATAATCACATACAATGTAAATGCAAGGTGTCATAGAAAAGCGCATATATGATGTTTGTGCAACAATCTAAATTAATTATATAACATATGAAATGCTTCCTCTGTTAATAGATATACTTCCATGCTTGTCCACTATTTCTCCCCAATGTGGATGACTAGGCAAATAATGAGATAAAAGCCTAGCACTGAGGGACATGATGGACCCAGGGCAGGCAGCAACCACCCAGGCGCCAAGGGACAATATTTTGATCATCAATGCTTTCTATCGAAAGATTAGAGATCAAAAGGGGAAAATGACAAATAAAAATGACAAGCAATAGGATATATTGGAGAATATGATGAAGCCATTTGGTATAAACCTAATTCGGCCTGACCTTGTCTTTCCAAAAGGGCCTGACCGAGGCTGTTGAGCATGCATTGTATATCTGCTTCAGATATTCCCTATGGCAAGAACAAAAGCCCTTGAGATAAAGGTGCAACTTCCCTCCCCCTCCCAACGTTGGCATCTCCTTAAGGATTAAGCATCTTTCCTTAGGCTAGGAACTCATTGCTGCTCTTACCTGTGACCACCCAGCTCGAGACAATAGACTTGTCTCCTGCTACGCCCTCTAAGATAGCAGACCCACTACCTGCTGTGTCCATCAAGTGCTGTGCAGACAGGGCAATCTTGTGACTATTGTGGGAGGGACATTTCAGTCATATGTGAAAGGTCTTGTATGGAGGTATATAACCACTCTGTACACCTCACTTCTTTGGTGCCCTTTCTTCTGGGAAGAAAGGCCCCGGGCCATGGTCCTCAGATTTCAGCTCAGAATAAACTCACCCAAATTTTCATTTATAGATTGGCTATGGATTATTTTTGTCAACACTTCCAAGTGGAAGCATTTAATACTCAGTGTTGGAGCCTCACTCTTCTATTTTCCTGACCCAGCAAATGCGGAATTAGTGTTAATATGGGCAGTGCATATGGTAAAGCAGCCCAGAACCTGGGCCAAAATGTGGATAGCTGCTCAGACCCAGAAACAAATCTGTAAGTGAGAAAAACTACTAGGACAAACCTCTGAGATTTGGGGAGTTGTTTGTGACTACAATATATCCTAGCCTGACCATAGACTCTTCATAGGGTCATCACAGGGATTAAAGAAAATTATGAAAATACCTAGTCTTCTGGCTGCAATAAAGAGCTGCTGCTAATAGTGGTACGTATTAGCAAAGTGCAGAAAAACATTGAAAAGGTGAGGTTTTCAACAAACAGTGCTGGGAAAACTGGTTATCCACAAAAGAATGGTAAAGAATGAAGTTGGAACCTTACCTTATACCATAAACAAAAATTAACTCAAAATGTATCAGACTTAAATATAAGAGCTAAAACTATAAAACTCTTAGAAGAAAAGATAGAGGAAACGCTTCATGACGTTAGATTTGGTAGTGATTTCTTGGATATAAGACCAAAGGCATAGGCAACAAAAGAAAAAAAAGACAAATTGGACTTCATCAAAATTTTTAAAAATTGCATATCAAGGGACACTATCAACAGAGTAAAGAGGCAAGCCACAGAATGAGAGAAAATGTTTGCAAATCACATATCTGATAAGGGATCAATATCCGGAATATACAGAGAACTCTTGAAATTCAACAACAGAAAAACAACCCAACTTAAAAATGAGCAAAGGACTTGAGTGGACATTTCTCCAAAGAAGATACACAAATGGCCAATAAATATATGAAAAGGTGCTCAGCATCACTAATCATTAGAGAAATGCAGATCAAAACCGTGAGATACCACTTCACACTCACTAGGATGGCTATTAAGAAAAAAAGAAAAACCTTGGAAAAATAACAAGTGTTTGGTGAGGATGTGGAGAAATTGGAACCTTTGTGCACAGCTGATGGAAATATAAAATGGTGCAGTTGCTATGGAAAACAATATGACAGTTCCTCAAAAATTAAAAACAGCATTACCGTATGATGCAGCGATTCCACTTCTGGTGTATACCCCCCAAAATTGAAAGTAGAGTCTCAAAGAGATATTTGTACCCTCGTTTATAGCGGCATTTTCACAATAGCCAAAAGGTGGAAGCAACCCAAGTGTCCACTGATGGATGAATGGGTAGACAAAACCTGGGACATACATACAATGGAATATTTATTCAGGCTTAAAAAGGAAGGAAATTCTGGCACACACTAGCTACAACATGGATGAACCTTGAAGATGTTATGCCAAGTGAAATAAGCCCGTCTCGAAAGGCAAATACTGTGTGAGTCCACTCATATGAGGTACTTAGGATAGTCAGGCTCATAGAGACGGAAAGTAGAATGGTGGTTCCCAGGGGCTGGGGGAGGAGGAATGGGCAGTTAGTGTTTAATGGGTACAGAGCTTCAGTTTTGCAAGATGAGAAAAAGTTCTGAATTAAACAATGTGTTTGTTCTTAACGCCACTGAACTGGTTAAAAATGGTTAAAATGGTAATTTTTATATGTATAATTTACTAAAATTATGAGTAAGTAAATTATTTTTAAAAGGTGAGACTTAAGAGCAGCTCAGGAAGAAAAGAGAGAACTTTCACTTGGAAATTCTAGCTGCTTGATTTGGTCCTCAAATGCAGAGGCACCTCATGACACCTCATGAAATCCTTCATGGATTTCAACTCCAACTTGGAGGAAGAGAATATGTTTTCATGAAGGAACTACTGATACCTGGACCTTTATTGGTCTGAGATAAAGAGACTCAGTTAAGGTACTGGAAGAAACTGGCTCCTCTTCTGTAAAGTCAAAGAAAGCGTCTATGTATCACTAGGACTTGGTTCCGCTGCATATGACAATGAAAACAGCCACCAACACTCCAGATAATGGTGGCTTTAGAAAGGCAGAGGTTCATTTTGCTTCCGTGTAGAAAAGTCCAGAGATGGTCCATCCAGGAATGGTTTGGTGACTGCACCATCAGCAGGGATTTGTGCCCCTTCTATCTTTCTGCCCCACTGTTGTTTGTGGCGGCTTCCATAGTCAAGGTTGCCTCACGATCCAAGATAACTGATGGAGCCCCAGTCATCACATCCACAGTTGAGGTGGGACAAAGGTGGAAGAGGAAAGGGCACGAGGGTCTGTCAGTGGGGTGAACCCCCTTTAATGAGATTTCCTGTAAGCCTGGCCACTGAGCTATGCTCACACAGCCTTGGCCACCTCCGATGACGAGAGACTGAAAGATGTGCTCTTTGAGCTCAGCACATTACTGCCCCCAGTATAGCTGGGCTTCTATCACCGAGAAGAAAGGAAAAAAGAGGTATTTGGCATGCAGCTAGCAGTTTCTCGGATGATCAAGTGACTTCTGTTTCTACACAAACTGAATTTCAAATCTAAATGCCTGACTTACAAAGAGCTCAGTTAAATGTCTACAATCCACAGGTTGTTTTCTGCATTGAGGTGGGGGGATTCTCCCTACAAGAAGTAGCAAAATGACAAAAGAACGTCAAAAAGATCTGGGTAGCATGATTGAGAGATGCCCGTTACATTATCTCATCATCAACCGCAGTTGTTCAGGTTAAAAAAAGAGACTCAAAATGCACACCCACAGTGTTGTGTAAACACATTTGAAATGTTTCAGGGGTTGTGGCTGAATCCCTAGGGCATGATGAACCTTAAACAAATCATTGAGGCATCTTCTGACTGGAGGCGGCCCCGCCCACCATAAATCAATCATCATGCAGTTAGGGGCAGAGACAGGGGTCTGGGCTCGGATCTCAGATCTGTTACAAACGAGCTGGGTGATCTTGGAAGTCCCTGGAACTGTTTCTTTGTCTACAATATGGGGCTGTGGGGAAAACTAGTGAGAAAATATATGTATTACTTTGTAATCTATGACAGCACTCAACAAACATTAGTTGTTTGTTACTTAAATAGTAAGTGATCGTTAATTTGAATACTATGGTATTGAAGACAGTACACTAGACACTTTATAGGTGTTCCTCTGCCTCTGTCCCCAGTAGAGGACCACCGCTCACCACCACACACAATCCTATGGGATGAGTATTATCTTATACATCCTAAAGATAAAATTCAGAGTTCTTGAGTAACTCGCTCAAGGTCATGCAGCTGGCATCTATGCCCAAGTTTCTATGCTGTTATCTCAGTCTCCAAAGCCCAATTTCTTTCCACTAGTACAACGATTCAGAGAAAAATAGAGGGCTCTTTTCTCAAATTGCTCTTTATCAACTAAGGAGAGCAGAGACACGTGTTTTCTCTTGATGTGGAAGGAACTACCATGGCATTAAAGGAAAGATGAACTGAAGAACTTACTTGGAAACTCACGAGGCAGAGATGTGGGAGGAAATGGCAGACTCCTTTCACACACACAGCAGCTCCGCGCGTGCCTCACCACTGCGCTGAGGGGATAATGAGTCAGGGAAGGGTGAAACGGATCCTTCCTTTTCCTGAGACAATTGTCATTTGAGAGGCTGAGCAAAAGGGGAGACCTCTTGTTCCACGGAGAAAAGCGTCTGTGGAGCCTCCTTCTTTCTTGTGCCATAATCATCCCAGCAACTTTCAAAGCTCTACTGAAATCAGTTCCAAATTGGGCTGAATTACAATGTCTGTGTGACGCGCAGTGCAGTAGACTGAATAATGCCTCCTTCTGCCAAAAAAAGAAAAACAAACAAAATCTAATCCCCAGAATATGTAAATACGTCACTTTACAAGGAAAAGGGTCTTTGTGGTTGTGATTAAGTTAAGGACCTTGAGATGGGGAGATTATCCTGGATCATCTGGTGGGTCCCATGCAATCATATGGGCCATTAGAAGCAAGAACTTTTCCAACTGTAGCCAGAGGGAGCCGTGACTACAAAGGAAAGGCACAGAGAGATGTAATGTCGACTTCAAAGAGGGAGGATGGGGCCATGAGCCAAGGCACGCAGGCAGCTCTAGAAGCTGGAAAAGGTGAGGAAGCTGATCCTCCCCTTGAGCTCCAGGAGGGAAGGCAGCTCTGTTGACGCCTTGATTTTAGCCCGCTGAGATCCATGTTGGACTTCTGACCTACCAGACTAAAAAATGACAAATTTGTATTGTTTAAATCCAGGGCGTGCATTGTCAGCAGCCATAAAAAACAAACAAACTTGGGAGTATTACTGGCTGAAAAGTTTCTTAGTCCGTGTGCCAGAACATTTCTAAAACACGGATCTGATCCTCTTTGCTCACTTCCTACATCCAATTAGACTCCACGTTCTGTTGATCCTCCCACAGAAATGATACTTGGGACACTAGCTACTCTCCTCGGAGGACTGGCTTCATGCCGGCACACGCTAGACACTTTACATACCTTTTCTCCAGTCTTCACAACTCTTGCCAAGGAGGTAATAATTCCTTCTCATCAGATGAGAAATTTGAGACTTGGAGAGGTTAAGTGACCTGCCCAGATGGAAACGATGCAGCCAGGATTCAAACTTCCTTGTCCTCCCTGGTAGGCATCTCAGGTGTGGGGGGTGCAGGAGTGCAGGTGTGGGGGGCCTTTAGGTACCAACGTTCTGGAATCTGCCTCTTCCTCTCCATCCCTGTGGTCATGGCCCTGGCACAGGTTCTCATCCCCCACCACAGTTTTGACCACTGCTTCCTAAGATGTCCCTCTGCCTCTGGATATCATCCCCATCGATCCATCCTGCACCATAGGTAGAGCAACTTCTCTAGTACACAGACCCGTTCTTGCCACTTCTCTGCTTAAACTCTCCCAAGGGTCCCCACTTTCTGCTGCATAAAGTCAACCTTCTTACCATAGCATTCAAAGCCCTTCACAATCTGTCTCTGAGTTCAACCCATCCCTTCAGACTCTCCATGCTACAGACCCATCAACACGTAGCTTTGCACCAGAGTATACCAGGGACTTTTCATCACTTATTTAATATGAATCTTCTCATAGGACAGACAGGGAAACTGTAGATCAGAGATGTAAAGTTAGCTGCCTTACGTCACACAGCTTGTATGAAGCAGAGTCAATACCAGATTCCAAATTCCTCATTATGCTACAGTATAAAAAAGGTAAACTCTGATCCCTTCATTTCCCTCCTCTGCTGCCATTATTGAGTGAAAACAACCATCCTTTCTGGTGGGGAGGACTGCTATACCTCTGATCTGTTCTCCACATGGAATAAAAATCTAATCAGGCCTCTCTACTGCTTAAAAATCCTTCACTATCCATTGTCCTTAAAATAAAGACCCAAACCCTAAAGATGTGGCCCTTACATGACTTTCCAGGCCCATCTCAGGACCCTCTGCCTCTTGCTATGATGCTCACCCTCTTTCAGACCCCTCGAGTTACCTCACCCCCTCCCACCTCAGGGCCTTTGCACATGCTGTCTTCTCTGTCTGGCGTACTCTTGTTCTTCTCCATCTTCCTTCCTTATCTGTCATCTCCTTTCAGCCATTACTTCCCCAGGAAGACTTCCTGACTGCCGGACTGGCTGTGGGCCCTCTGCGAGAGGCTCTTTCTGCTCCTAGTACTATGCCCCTATTGGGTCCATCAGTCTGTGATTATGTGTGTGTGTGATTATTTGATTAATGTCTTTTCTTCATCAAACTCTATGTTCCCTTAGAGCAGAGACTTACTTTATCCGATTGTGTACTTTTGTGTCCCCAGTGTTGATTATAGCCCCTGGAACAGGGACGGAGCTCAATAATTATCTGTCGGATGAGTAAACACCAACTGGCCCTGGCTGTGAAGTCGATCCCATGATTTCCATTTATGTGTCTTTCAAGGGAAAGAGCAAGAAAGATATCAAATGTTTCAACTACTGGAGACACAGAATTGGACATCCTATCCTGTGGGTTGTTTACTCTTGTTGTTGCTGGTATTTTGTTTTTGCTTAATTTGGGGGAAAGGATTCAAATGTTGTAAAAAACATAAACAAAACCACTTGAAATGGATTCACGCTATAAGAAAAACTCATCTGTCAAACGAATAAATTTAAATTAATTTTATTTAAGAACACAAGCAGGAACTCATGACAACTTCTTGGGAAATGGGTTTTCTGCTTTTCAAATGGTTTTATTTTTAAACTGTAATATCTTTAGGGCCAAGGCTGCAAAATTAAGCTGAGAACATTATTTTATTTTTTTACACGCAGGACGGCCCATAAGCAATAACCTATGTATAGAACGGCAGATACAGCCAATTCCAAAATTGTCTTTGCTTACCACTTCCTCTCACACATTTCTGATGATGCCATCTGATCTAAAAGCGTTTCAGTTCTGCTAAAGGATTTTCACCATTCGGACATCTTTCGACATCAAAGCAAAGCCGATGAGCTCTATAACTCTGAAGGATTTTCAATTTTTAGCTTGTTCTTATTGTGGATTTGAACAATGTGCATTGTTTTGTCAAGAATTGACTTGTTATTTTACTGTCCAGAATCCAGCAGAAAGTATAATATTTTACTTCCAAATCTATCCTAAAATAACGCTGTTCTCTTCCTTTTTTTTTTCTTAAATCTCACCATGCAACACATTTCTTACTCAGCGGTCTCCTTGAATGATCTATAATTTGAAGAGAAAACATTGTAAAGAGCTACTGGAGCACAAAATCCATGGTGACAGGGGCCATGTTTGTGTTACCTCTGCCGTATCCCCACTGCCCAGCGCACAGGAGATACTTAATAAATATTCTTAAATGAACCCATTGAAACATATTTATTTATTAAACATTTTACATTAGAAGTAATACATATTTATTTTAGAACTTTTAGAAGAAATAGAAAAACGAGAAGGAAAAGAAAAGATACGGCTACTTAAAGATAATCACTATTAACATTTTGGCATATTCCTCCAGACATTTCATCCATCCATGTATATATATTTTCTTTTTTACATCAAACTGTACATAGTTTTCTAACCTATATATTTTTTACTTACAATGTATTCAATATATATATTTCACATCCTCAAGTATTTTTGACTACATCATTATTGGTGGCTATGTTATTCCACGGTAAGAATGAACCCAAGTTTATGTAACTAATTTCACTAGGAAACATTGCCAAGGCTATAAATGCTGTATTTCCCAGAACTTCAGGAAAACAGAGCATTATGGTTACTGGAGTGTAAGCATCTAGGGCTACAATCAGTGGAAAACACTAAGTCTAAAATCACGCAGAACATGCTTCAGTCTTTCTTTGATGAATCAGGAACATTCTAGAATGACTTTCTTCGTGGAATTAAACATCTTACATTTTAGGAGATACACATGTGCCAGGCTATCTGAAGAAAACAGTAGGCATGGTGCTACTGGTGTCAAGAAGGGAATCCCAATCCAGCAGCTCCAGGATCGCCAAATGGCCCCTCATGATAGGAAGAAGTGGTTGCCATATTTATTTGTGTATGAGGCCAAACATCCCAATTCCTTTGTTTCCTTATTTTAACTGACAACACCAGCCCCTCACTTCCACTCCCTCCCGGATTGAAACTGTAGGTTTCAGGGGTGGCAGATTGAGACTGTACTACTTTGAAGATTAAAGGTTTACTTTCAGGAAAAAGTGACCCTATCTGATGAGTGCATAGAATATCATTTCTAAGACTGCCTTTGAAATTAATGTGTGCTTGAGACGCATGATAGAACCTGCCACACATGGCGGTATGCTAAGTGTTGAATAGTGCCAGGAATGGTCATTCGTATCACGGTCTGTGGGAACCCACTTTTGGTGGGGCCTATATTCTCCGGCTTAAGAGAATTCCTGCTGGTACCATGGAGCTGCACACTTACCCCATGCACAAATACACAAAATTACATTTCATATTTACAAAATTCCCACTTGGAAATTTCCACAGAGCATAAATACAAATGGATTTCTCCAGAATTCACTCCTACTACTGCACACGGTCTACAAGTGTTGATTTTAATAGAAAACCAGCAACATCTCATCTCTATATGGGAATTTCAACAATGAAGTATTTTAGGTGACTTATATGACGTTTTCTCCAAGGAGAGTTTCGCAGCCTAAATTAGTGAATGTGTTCTGTAAACTGTAAGGATTAAGCAAGGTTAAGATATATGGGACAGGTTAAATGTCTAGTAATTTGCTAAAATGTTTTCAGTTTTATTTGCTGTAAAAATCTTATTTAAAAGAGAGTACATCCAATAAAATCTCAGACCCAGAATTAAGCCTCTCAGAATAAAACCAAGTACAGAAAGAAAGCATTTGCCTAAATCAATTTGAGGTCATCATTGATTACTCTCAGGCAAGAGTCATTATTTCATCCTGCCGATGGGCAAAAACATGACTTAAGGCTTATAAGTTTGTCCGGGGTTGGGGTAGGGAGGGAATGTCTCCTCCAAGAAGAGCTGACCTGTCCTTAGACACAGGGCCTTTGGGTTTCTCTCCTCAGCACCCAGCACCGTGCCTGCACAGAGCACATGCTCGCATATTTACAGATGAGCAAGAAGAGGAGCGGTAGAAAGGGGAGGTCCAGGTCCTCCACCAACCTCATGAGCCCACAACGATCCTTTGGCTGATAGCTCCCGGCAAGGTGTAGATGAAGAGGACCAGAAAGATGATGAGGATGATCAGAATGAAAGCGATGATGATGTACTTCTTGTAGTTCTTCCAGATGAGGTGGTACAGGCACTTGAAGGGGCTCAGGAACCAGGAGAAGGAGGTGTTTGGGCGGCTGAGAGGGAAGCAAGAGAAGATCAGACAAGGGGCTACGTTGTCAACGTTTAGGATTCTCAGCACCTCAGGAAGTATCTCTGACTCCCACTTTCTGGAGGTTCACTAAGAGAGGCCTGAGAACAGTAAAAGACTGTGTTGCCTTGAAGCGGGAGCAAGCTAACATTTTGGGCCGTAACGATTCCTCATCATTTTAAAGGTTGGTCTAGAGGAGGGCAAGAGTAAAGTTAGCACCCAGCCACAGGTCTGAGTGCCCTCTGTCTGTCTAACCCCAACCAGCTCAAGCCTCACCTCTTCCATGAAGCCTGCCCTGACCATCCCAGTCCATGATAATTCCCCTCATTCTGAGTTCCTATCTCCCTTACCACTTGACCCAGCACATTTTTGAACCTAACATATTTGTCTTCTACACTCTGATAACTATTTTATGAGTCTGCGTGTTCTCCCTAAACAGATTGAAAACTTCTGGAAGGCAGTGTTTATGTCTTGTATTTCTTCAGTGTTCTTCAAAGTGTTTTTTCAGTAGGTACACACTGCAGGAATTTAATAAGTAATTTTGAATTAATGAATAACTAAACAGCCATTGTGCTCCTATCACTAAGATGGATGAAAGGTGGGTACAGAGAAGGGACCACTCATCTTGAGACACTGAGGGTCTGGGAAGGGATAAGACACATACAACTGGAAAGAGTATTTTGGATACATCTTTCATATCTATATATGTTTACATTTTAATTGCTATGTAACCGTGGATTAAATTGAATAGACTAACCCTTTCTGCTCGTAATTTTACTTCTAGGAATTTATTTTAAGGTAATAATTTATAAAGGGGAAAGATTTTCATCATATTATAATAATGGAAAAAAGTAGAAGTAAATTAAATATCCAATTATGGATGGCAACCAAGTCAATTATGGGCATCAAGGCTATGGAATATTCCACGGCCTTGGACAACTATTGCAACTATGGCAACAAAGCCAAACTTTTCAGCAAAGGATAAATGAAACATTAAAATAATTTTGTATGTATGACTAGAGAACAAGTAGGAAAAAAATTCTTGTGAATTTCATATTCACATGAAAAAATATATGAAATTGTTCTAGAAATGTTTCTGCAGTAGTATTACAGAAAAGTGCCCTCCCCATTTGCCAAACACTCTGTAATGTTTTTAGAATATTTTTCAATGATAGAAGCAAAAAGGTACATAGATCGGAGGGCACCTATTGGCTGCCTCCTTGCCTCTCAGTTCTCCCAGAGGAATCCTCTAGAGAAATGCCCCGCGTCCTCTGATACGGGGACCACACAGAGCCTCTCCCAGTTCTAATGCCCCCCACCATGAGTCCACTCACTTGGGCTTGGGCAGTGGTTCTGGCTCCTTTCGGGCTTTGCCAACAGGATTTTTCTCAGCTTCTTCTGCCGTAACCAGGTGAAACTCGGCTTCAACCTTGCCCTGCACAATGATGAAAGTTTCAGTTTCTAGTTACAAAGACCTGCCTGGGGCAATGCCAACATTCTAGAAGAAGTGTTAACATGTGGGAGAGTGCCAGGAAGTATTTTGACTATCCTGCTGGTTTATTTTGAGAAATATTGTTATCTTTTTGTCCTGGGAGAAGCCATTTTTATGATGAACAATAAAAGCCCTGAAATGATGTTATTGTTGAGTTTTGTGAAAGGAGTGTGTCCCACATGGACACTGACACACACACATATTCGGTCACATGTACTATTTCACTTGTAATCATTGAATATCCGAAGAAATAGTATTAATTACAGAAACCTTACGGTAATTAGAAAGGGGACTAATTACCTGAGTGGCAGAACCCTTTTGAATCTGCCACCATCTTCCTTCTCTCTCAACAATTCTCAAGAAGAAATCGGTGGGTATGGCCCTACATTTGCCAAATGGCTCTTCTGTCATCCTTCATTGTTTTTGTTGTCCCCACTAATTGTTTTAGAATCAGGCTTTTATTTTAGCACTTTCTCTCTCCTTCTCCTCTCTCAATAAGAAATAGCCCCTTTAGCTTGAAAATTGTGTCATGTGCTTCTTCAGGGCACTGTGCCAGAGTTAGTGGCAGTGATGTAAGTCTTGGGTTATCAAAGGATGAGATAGGACCTCTGCAGAAGGTAAGAGTTATTCTGCCTTGTTTATTCATTCATTCACTTCTTCGGGGGACCCTCTGTATGTCAGGCACTGTACTAGGCTCTGAGGACTTAACAATGATTAAGAAAAACAGGATCCCTGATCTCCTGGAACTCCCATTCTTGGTGGCGGAGATGCCTGTCTCTTGATTTTGTGGATTGAGATTCAAGGTGATAGGAAGGACACAGAACTGGTACAAGACTAGAGCATCCTCAAAGTATTTTAGCACCTATGCTCACTGTTAAAGCTTGTCTTTCTGAATCACACGTGGATGGGGCAGTACCTGACTTCTGAGGTATGGCTGACTTCTTACCCCAGCAAAAAGATCTGAGATTCTGATGAACCGATAGTCTAATGTTAACTTACCTATTCACCCTGAAAAAGCCAGACCTCTGAATAAGTAGGTTTGGTTTCTGGCAGCCATGAAAATGTAGTCATGGGAGAAATTAGAGAAGTAGAGTATTTGGGGTGAGGTTGAAGCCAGAGAAGAGAGACAGTGGCATGGCCATCTGAATTAGTAAAGACGTGTAGTGGGTTTCTATTCAGGTAAAGTCATGAGTTCCAGGTGTTCTCATCTATTCTTTAGACTAGAACCCTGGCCTAACTCGGAACACATTAAATGTCCTATGATCCACAAATGTTCCTTAAAAATATGTATATATGCAGCCTTTTATTCCCATTGAGAAATCTTGGCCTTATAGGAAATGACTTGCATATATAGGCACTCAGAAAGTACTGGAAAATTGGGAAAGAAGGAATATAAAGCTTTTGTTGATTCCAGTCATTCCTCTACATATCAACAGTGGAGTAATAGTATTATAACTCTAACTGTAATTGCAATGCCTATTGAATGCCCATTTTGTCCCAGGTTTGTTCTATCTAACTATCTAACTATCTATCTATCTATCTATCTATCTATCTATCTATCTATATCAATCACAGCAATAGGCAAAGTAGATCTTTTTATAGTTGGAGAAATGCAGCCATAGAGGTCATATAAATTTTCCAAGGTCACTCAGCCAATAAGCCAACAACTGGAATTTGGACTGAGGTCCGTATGATGCCCAAGTTCATGCTCTTTCTATTATAGCAGGCTGCCTCCCAACTTATTCATTCATTTGCCAGATAATTGAACCAGAAGTTTACAAGGACCTTCCCAACTCTAACATGAGATGATTCTATGACTGTCTTCATAATCACCACCTAAAGGCACTTGTCTTCTTGGACCTCAGTTTCCTCATCTGTCAAATGGCCAGATGTTCTTTAAAGCAACTCAGGCTCTAACTTCTAGGCATCCTGAAAGGTAGAGTTAAAGCCCAAGGAGCCCCTGAAAGACTTGATGGCTGGAAGAAACCCAAGAAGCCAGCCCACAACTCATGGCAGAGGAGCTTCCAATATGCAAAAAGGGCTTATTTCCAGAGGTCTTTCAGACGTGACGAGCTCTACTGAGCAGTATATACTAAGACCTTCATCCAACTCCTCTAGACTTGAAGGAGAGTCACTTTAAGAGTTGCTAACCAGTTGCTGGGCTCCAGAATGTTTGGAAGAGAGGACAAAATCAACAGAGAACAAGTTAGGACCAGGGAGAAAAGATCAGAGTTGCCTGCTTGTTTTCCACTGCTTAATAATAAGCTCAGTTTATGCTGTATAACTTGCATGGTGCTTCTCGCATGCATGATTCCATTTAAACCTTTTGACAACCTGGCAAAGTAGACAACGTTTCTATTCCCATTCTCCAGCTGAGGAAACCAAGGCTTGATCGTGTTTGTTAACTTGCGTTACAAAATCAGGACTCGCACCCAGGTCCTCTGACACTAAATCCCATCCTCTGCTATTTTATGTGTCCAAGTTTCCCCTTTTGTGGAAGAAAAGAAGCAGGCTATTTAATTGACCATGAATGAATATGCCCATAACTGCGGGCCCTCTAGGACCAGTTCAACTGAACCCATCTTATCAACAGAGTAATTAAGAGTGTTTTTTTCAGGAACCGAGAATGATCCCTTGTCTAGTTTTCAAGCTGGTTGAGACCATCAACCCATCAACTGGGCCTGCACAAATGCCCAATAAATGACCCTTCTGACATCAAGGGGCTGAAAGCTGCACCTCAAATCATGCTAATGCCACCACTTTGTGAACATGTGCCCTATAAACAGCCATGAAGCTTGACTACACGTGCAGATCATCAATTACCTCACTTCTCCTTACCTCCAACCATCTATCTCCACACTTCAGACAGCCCTGCCCTTCATCCATAAATTTTGGCCCAAGCCCTGGATCAAGGAGACAGATGTGAGAGCTTTTGCCCCCTGTCTCCTTGCAATAAAGTTTTTTTCTTTTCCAAAAAGCCAATGCTGTAATAATTGGCTCTTTATGTGCATCAGGCAAAAGAACCCCAATTTTGTGCTGTAACGTGCCTTTTCTGAAATGTTCAAGAGAAGACCCATAATCATTGTCACAGCTGGCTCTGCCATTAGAATATGTTTTTGACTTCCATCTAAGGGCTGGTCTTGGATGGCTTAAGGAATGTTTTAGCATAGCCTAGCATAGCATAAGAATTGAGTGACTAGGATTTGGTGCAGATAGATTTGCATTATGAAATCAGGGGTAAGTTACCTGCCCTCTTTCAGTCTCACTGTTTTGAAGATGTTAATAGCATGTCACCCATAAGGTTGCTTTGAAAAATAAATGAAATAACACATGTACAGTGCTCAATCCAGTTTTGACATGTTTTGATAAATGCTGCTCCTCATTCCATGTCTCTCCACACAGAGGGTTCCGTGCCCTATTTCAGTCATCAGTATTCAACCGAGCACCAAGTAGATGGCTTAAGTTAATAATATGCTCCAAAAGTAATTTTAAATCAGAGCGGCTAGAAGAAAACGGACAGTTTGAGAGACTATCTATTAACCTAATGACATCTAAGGATGGAAGAAAATGAAGAAAGTTTCTGAAAAGACTAGATTTGTTGTATTGTGTATGTTATTTACAGGCTTCAAACTTTGCCGAGCCTAGAGAGTGGATGGCAGGGCAGGCTGAGAAGTGATTGCGTTCAGGTGGGACGTGCCTTCTTCAGCAATAATTATTGCTTATTAAAACACAACCCTCACTGGTATGAGATGAGGCATTCTCACACATTAATAGTGGGAACGTGTGCCAGCAAAATCCTTTAGGAAGAGGAATGCACACATACACACATACACATTTATATCCATCCATGCATACACATGTACGTGTGAGTGTGTGTGCAGTATCTTGCTTAGTCGTACTCTGGACCTAAGAGTTGCATTTCTAGGTAGCTAAATTAAAGAAATAATTCAAAACTCAGGAAAAGCTTTAAGCACAAAGCATAGTCATTATTCTTTCGGATGTTCAACTTGTCCTATTTGTTACAACGAGAGTCCCAGACTCAACTTGCATTTTATCTGCCTTAGACCTGGCATCAGCCATTTCTCCAAAGATGCCTGGTTTCGTTTAGTAGAAACCGGTATTTAGAAACCAGGATCTGGGTGTAGGCGTCGTCGTTGCTACTGGGTGATTTTACTTCTAGGTCCTTTCAGTGAACAGAGCTGGAAAAAATATTTTTAAATTCATGAGTCCATGGTCATACCAGGAAAAAAAAAAATACAAGAGGAAAAAATCTCATTTACCACCATTAAAGGTGACTCTTACATCAATCCTTGATTCAAAAATTTGGTAGTTAATGGAGAGAATTAAGCACTTATCTAGTCTTT
This sequence comes from Equus asinus, assembly GCF_041296235.1. NCBI lineage: Eukaryota > Metazoa > Chordata > Mammalia > Perissodactyla > Equidae > Equus > Equus asinus. Next base: position 68,879,685 of record NC_091801.1, on the reverse strand, counting down.
TTTTTAGGGGAGGTGGTGGCTCTAATATATTTCCATTTGATGAGCGAAAACTCTTCTTAACACATGAATGTCAACTAATAAATGGAAAAAGAATGAGAGAATTAGATAGATAACGAATAGATAATGGATAGATAGAAAGGTGGATAGATAGATGATACATAGATAGATAGATAGATATGGATGGATGGATGAAAAGAAAGAAGAAAAGGTTAGAAAAATCATTTGCGTCACCAATGAAATAATTAAATTAATCAAGGTCACCATTGGGTGAAAGGCAGTGGTAGAACAGGAATTTCCCACAGTGCCAAAGTATCACCCCACTGGTTACTTGCTAATAGCAAAGGAGAAAATGTACCTCTACAATGAAGAGATCTCATGGTGGCCAACGTGAACAAGAGAGCAAACACAGCATCACTAATAATGAGGCCCTCTGAGGGCATGTGCCTCCTGACATGAGGGTATTCTTTTTAAAGATGGAGAAATGAATTGGGCGTGGCTATCAGATTATATTAGGCAATAATTCTGAGCTTCTTCTATGTGGCGATGGCATTCTGGTTATGTAGAAGAAGGTCCATATTCTTAGGAAATGTATGCTGAAGTATTTAGAGGTGACGTATCAGAATGTCTACAACTTACTCTTGAGTGATTCAACCAATATGTGTGTGTGTAGGGGGAGCGGCTATATCCATATACTCACATATACAGACAAAACAAATATAGCGAAATATTAACAAGTGTTGAATCTAGGTGAGAGATATACGGCTGATCATTGTCCTATTTGTTCACCTTTTCTGCCTGCTCCAATTTTTTAAATGAATAAATGATGAGGACAAACACAAGGATTAAGCTGTAGCATTTCTATTTTGAGAATACAAAGTTAATAATAACATTGATAATATAATGTAGGGGAGTACTCACCATAACACTGAGTAAAACAAAACTAATAAGCCATTATTTTTAATATGGAATGATCACTACTATGAAAATCTACAAAACAAAATCTACAAAAAGTGGGAATAACCAAGACAATAACAATAGTTTTCTCAGGGAGGTGTGCATATGGATGCTATTTCTTCCTTTCCACGCTTTTGTGGAAATTTCAAGTTTCCTAAAAATGCGTATTATATGCTCTGCCTTAAAAATAATCTTCATATGAAAATACCTCCCTACTCTGCTCTGCTCCCGGAGAATCTGAATTTGTCACATGCTATTTAGATGATCTGTCTGTCTACCAGCCTCCTCAGCTAAGCTGTGAACTTCTGGATGGCAGGAACGTGATTTATTTATTGTTGAACCTTTAGTGTGTAGCATATGAGTGTGCAGCCATAGTAAATGCTGAAAATTATTTTTCACACTAAACTGAAGGCACAGAAACCTCCCTTTTAATTTTAGTTGTTGATGCCCTTAGGACTTACCTGGGCTACCTAACTGTCAAATTGTGGGATTAATCTGTAAAAGAAACTTCCTGATCTCCAACTCCTAAGAGGGTGATTTTTTAAAAGTTGCTTTTAGTAGATAACGCATATAAAATGCATAGGTCAATGGGTCTCTTCAAGAACATGGTCAATACTTATGCCCTCTCCTTCTACCAAGGGTACTCACTTGTTTGCATCCCACTGGAGCTGTTTCTCACTCACTATGAAGATAGCCACATTCCACACTGGGAGCTGTGGGATCCAAATGTTCAAAGTACACTGCTCGGGTGTACAGATAAGCAGCTTTAAAAATAAGCCTCACAGCTGGCAGTGCCCGTAAACACATCCCTTCTGGCTGCTGGTGATGGGAACAAGAAGATAATGACATTTGGCCTGCTGGCTTCAAGGAACCAGGAGGGGCATTCACACAGAGTTGGAATCAGAGAATGCTTTTGCTGGAAATGTACCTTGGAGGCACCCAGTCCAACCCACTCACTCTACAGAGGTGGGAACTGGGTCTTGAAGAGGGGAAGTGCCTTAGGAAGTGGCAGGCGTGAGGCAGAGGTTTTCCATCACACCATTTTACTCTGAGATCATCCAACTTCCTACCACATTGGAAGAAGGCTTTCCCCACTTCCCTTCTGGAAACCATTCAATGGCTTCCCACTGCTCTGAGAATGAAATCCAAACTCTTCAACATGGCGTCCGCGATCTGCATGATTTGGCTCTGGTTTTCTCGCCACTTCACTGGCACCGGCCTCATTCACCATGCTCTGTTGTGGGAGCTTTTTCTTTGTATTTTAGTTCCTCCAAAGCACCAAACTCATTCTCACTTCAAGACCTTTCCTTCTGGTGTTTGCTCTGCAGCAAATGCTCTTCCTCCCGTTTTTTTCCTGATGGCTTGCTACTTTTCATCCTTCAGGTCTCAATTTAAATTTTCCCAGCCACAGAAAGTCCTGCAAGCATCACGTGGAGCGGAAATATCTACCTTGGATGTGCTTTAATTCAGCACTTTGTTGCCTTCCCAGCTCTTGTTTTAAGCATTTGCTTTCTTGGTGTGTGTGCGGGTGGCTCTCTGTGCATTTGTGCGTGCCTGTCTTTGACACTGGACTGTAAGCTCCATGCTGGCAGACACTTTATCTGTATCACTCATATTTTATTCCCAAAGCCCATCATTTAATAGATGCACAGTAAATATTTGTTGAATGAAATGGAGAAATAAATAAATGACATGGAAAATAAAAAGTCAACTAGCATCAAATGGAATAATAGGAGGGGTCCGAACATATTGGCAAACCCTACAGGGCTTAAAAATGTAATGGATGGCTGCTATCATGTAACCATGAATACATAATTGCTGCCGATTATTTTATAGAAACAGGAATTACGCCAAAAGATAGGAATTTGGATTTCGGGACTTGGCAATCCCCATTTCCCTGACCTCATATTACATTCTGGCAACTCTGACCAGTAGGTGGCCAGACTTCCACATGGGGCCATTTTGTGCCTCCATGCTGTGCTCAACATGGCTCCTCTTCTTGGAGTAGACATCTGCCCTCTTCTTCATCTGGAAAATGCCTTTTCATTATGCTTTTTTCTTGAAAAACTCATGGTCTGCCCTCAGAGAGAATTAGATCTCTCCTCCTCTCTCTGCCTTCCTGTGTCATTTATACTGACTGTCTCATGCATGACTGGACAGTTGATACATCTGTGTCTCTCTCTGAACTCTGAGCTGGTGGAGGGTAGAGGCCATGTGACTTCATTCCTGAATTCATCTATTCATCAACCAATTCATTGATGGAGCATCTATTATGTGCTAAGCCGTGAAGCCTGAAACCAAGTATGAGGCCATCGTGTAGTGAACCTCAGTAAGTGTTGGGAGGACTGGGAAGAATGAGCCTGCCTGGAGCCTTGTTCTCTATAGCCAATATCACCAATCAGAGGGGATTCAATTGAGAATGGAGAGAGGAGAAAAACTCCCAGAAAACTTAATAAAACTAGATACCGTGGAGTCAGGCCAGCAGCTGCTATTTACCCACTCAGATTCAAAGGCAATCCTTGTCTGGCACTCACTGGGTGCCCAGAGTGAGAGAGAAATAGGTCTCTATCCAGACCTGCTACCAGCAGGGTCCTGACCCAGGTGTGCTTTTGCCACCACACACAGGAGAAGAGGGGGCAACATGCTCGCCCCAAGAGCAGGACAGCAGCAGAGAAAGGAGGTCACCTATGAATCTCAGTCCCTTTTCTCACTCTCACCAATCCCATAAGTCATTCCTTGTCCCTGACAGAGGAGTGATGAGGGGATTGAAAGAAAGGACAGAAGGAAGTTTCTTCCCAACTGTGAAAGGTCAGAATTCCTACAACGTGGGCCACACAGGATTGACCAAGATGGCGACGCAGGGAAGAGATAAATGGCCCTCCTTGCTGCCACCCTGTGGAAGAAGCTTTAAAAAGATGGATCACTTTTTCAATTTTCTCATATTTGAGGGTAAAGGAATGAGGTAGTTACGTTGAAATTGTACATTAGGACTTTATGCAGAATTTCAGAAAATGCTGAAAAAAAGATTAATATCAGGGGCATAATTTTTGTGCCCAAGAAGATAGAAAACCATCCTGACAGAGATAGGTATTAAATCAAGTGTGCTGAAATATGGAAGGCTTAATGCATTTGTAGAGTTTTCAAAGTCTCGCTTCTCAGCAAAACCTTTGCCTTAAAGCACTCTATGTCATTTCAAGACACGTACTTGAAACTCACAAAATAGCTCATTTAAAGAGCATCATGTCCCCTGCCTGCCCCCCACGCGTCGCCTAGAGCTGGAACTTACTGTGAGTTCTTTGCTTTTAGCAAAAGGCCACCAGCCCCGCACTCGCTTTTGCTGGAAGATGGAGATTTTACTCTCCTCACTTGCATTTTCAAACTTGGAGAGGTCACAGGCTTTGGCAGACTTGGCTGCTCGGGGGAAACTATTGAGGTTCATTTCCAGGGAGCCTGTGAACAGATGCCCGTAATAGTTACTGAAGGACTTTTAAAATCAGTCACCACCCTCACTGACCCATTCACGGATTGATTCATTCATCCATTCACTCTCTAGTCATTCAATCAGTACCACATTGGATGACTAGTGTGTGCTAGGTATTGGGGTACAAATATGACTGAGACGTGTTTAGGACCCTCAAAGCACCAAAAATGTGGTAGCGAGGAGAACACAAGGGCAAAGCTACAATATGGAACTTTCGAGACCTCAAGTCTTCAAGTTTTCGGTGTCATTGCTGCTGCCGTCTTCTCTGCTCCCTGAGAGCAGTCTGTATCCTGTGCCTGTCCTCTGAGCTTTCCAAGGCTTTAGCACAGATCAGTCAGCGAGAACCTCTTCCCCCCACCGCCCCACCTCCCTCTTCGAGTCCACTAAACTCATCCAGGTCAGGGACGAAGTCTTCCTGTCTTTGTAGCTTCTCTCCCAGACAGAGGGAACCTAAGTGGGCTCTCAACGAGGCTTTTTCAATGAGCGAATATAAGGCGGCATACCATAATGCCAGGAGAGCACTATAGACCTCTCTTTAATAACCTCCCTATTACAAAAATAATCTTTGTTAATTGTGAACATTTAGAGAATGCACATAAGCAAGAAAATAAGAATGGAAAAATTTTCCGGAATTCTATTCCCAAAAATTGACCACTGTTCCACATATTACTTCTTATTTCTATGTCAGTCTTTCTCTCTCTCTGTCCCTTTGTCTCTTGGCTTATCTTTTCCTCCCATACATATAAATGTATATTTTACAGAGAGCAGATTTTTTCTCTATGCTCTTTTTTCACTTAATGCACCCTGCATAACTTTACAACTTATTAAATATTCTAATATTTTCTCTTAAAGATTTTTAAAATTTTTTTTCCTTTTTCTCCCCCAAGCCCCCCAGTACATAGTTGTATATTCTTCAGCGTGGGTCCTTCTAGTTGTGGCATGTGGGACACTGCCTCAGTGTGTTTTGATGAGCAGTGCCATGTCCGCGCCCAGGATTCGAACCAACGAAACACTGGGCTGCCTGCAGTGCAGCGTGCGAACTTAACCACTCGGCCATGCGGCCAGCCCTGATATTCTAATATTTTTAAGGGCTGCATGGTAATCACTGATTGACTGCTTACTATGCATGAGGCTGTGCTTAGGTTTAAAATTATATTACCACATATATAGTTCCCAACATCCTCTGAGGTGTGTAATATTACTATCCCCATTTTACAACCGAGGAAAACTGAGGCACAGAGTGAAGCAGTAATTAGCTCAAAATTTAACAGCTTCTTAGTGGTGGAGCAAAGATCAATTTAAGTCTGTTTGAGTATGTATCGTCCACTGTATGGATGCACCATAACTTATTCAGCCAATCCCCTATTAATGGCTGTTTGGAGTGTTTCCAATATTTTGCTATCATAAATAGCACCAAAATGAGTACCCTTGTAGCTAAATCAAACCAAGCTCTCCAAAAGCTGGGACAAAACCTTTCACATTAATATGAGCTTGATGAAGTCACCAGCTTACCCAGAAAGTCATCTGAGGACAGCCTTTCAAAATCCCAAACCTGGAGGACCAGCACAACTGGCGTCTTACACTCCATCTTCTCTAAGGAGAAGATGTTCTCTCTCTTAGTGATGACCATTTGCTTCTCAGCCGGGAGGTACTGGAACGGAAACAGGAAGCGCCAGTTGAAGTTCCCTTCCCCAGTCAGGGAGTTGTAGTGGACATCTGTCTCCTGCCTGTCGTCTTCCAAACCCTTTATCCACCTGAATAGAGACAGAGAAAGAACTAAGCACTCAGAGTACCACATTCAGGCGTCAGTGTAATCAAGAGTGATTGAACTCGTCTCAATGCGGTCACAGATCATAGTTTTAAAATGATGATGTCGTTAGATTCAGATGGAAGTTTCCACTGAATCTGAAGGAGGAAAATAGGGTCAAAGGGTCTGAAAGGAAACAAGAATCTCATTCTAAGCCAGGCTAGGGAAGTGAAAGTGTAATCAGTTTCCTCTCACCCTGGGGCCTTCTTTGTAAGGGGTGCCAAATGTAACTGAGTGTTAGAATGAGATGACCCACAACACTGAGGTCTCTAAAATTGGCCTGGTTTAGACCTGTGACATCAGGCCTGTAATTGCCCACCTCCTCTCTGGTTCTGGGCCTCAAAAACCCAGCAGGCCTGTATCAGTGTGGCACGGAGGGTATAAGAGCTGCCTGCACCCATCTGGGTTCCAATCCTAGTTTTACCACTTACTAACTGTGCAGCCATAGACAAGTTATCTAACCTCTCTGTACCTTTGTTTCCCTGGAAAATAGAAGCAATGATAGTACCTAGTTAACAGGGTTGCTCTGAGGAATTATTTGAGATAATATCTGTAAAGTGCTTGGTGTATTCCAAAATATCGATAATGTTATTTCTTCTGGTCTTCCTCTTCCACCCCCAGCATAAAGTAAGCTACAATTAATAATTCTCCCCTAGTAATTTATCCATTAATTATTGAGAAAATAGGTACTTTCACTTCAAACTAATTGATAATGCCAAACCACTTGCTTTCTGAAAGCAGCCATCCTTCTCCCTAGGGCCAGGAAGGGTAAAGACCCTTCTCCTCCCAGAGGAGAGGGTATGGAAGCAATTATTTACTAAAGATGGTAGTCACTCAACCAATATATATTTGGTATCTGTTATGAGGCGAAGAGCAAGCAAGATGCTAGGGGAGTAATGGGGAGCAAATTGAGAAGATCCTTGGCTTCCTGGAGCTACAGTTATGGAAGGAAGGGGACGGAGAGATTTGGGTGGGATGGCAGAAGTCACCAGACAGAGATGTGCAAAGGCCCTCTGGAAGAAGAAGTGATGACACATTCTAAGAAGGGAAAGAAGCTCAGTGTGGCTAGAGAGCAGAAAGTCAGGGGAATATTAATCCCCTGGGATGAGGCTGGAGAGACACAGGGGCTCGTCATATGGGATATATTAGGACATATTAGGGATTTGAACCTTTGTCCAGAGAAAATAAGATGTCATTAAAGGGTTTTAAGTACAGGATTGACACAATCAGATCGTGTTTTGAAAGGATGACTCATGTTTCAACAAAGAGAACAAATTACAGGAAACAAGAGCAAATGTGGAAAGATGAATTCGTGTGGTATTAGTATTTCAGTGGCCCCAGCAAGCGATGATAGAGGAAAAGATTACGGTGCTGGGGTGGTGAAGATGGAGAGAATGGGCCTGCCAATATCTATTTGGGATGTAAAATGGACAAGATTTAATGGCATACTAGAAATGGGGGGCAGTGAGGAAGAAAGTTTCTTGTTTGGGGAAGGCAAAGAGATACCCAGATGAGGCTGCGATGAGTTCACTGCTTCTGAGATGAGTTTTATCTGAGGGTACGTGTTTAAATCACTTTTGTTTCTGATTCTCTACCACTTCTTCCTCCCTTACCAGGACTAAAAGGAAGCCTACAAAGGCATTTGTGTCATTGCCAAGATCTAAGAGAGAGACAAAAAATGCTTAGTTTCCTGGGTGCCAGGTTGGTATCGTTTTTATCAGTAGAACCATCAAAGGGGAAGGTTTAAACTTTAGCTTTTGTATTAGTCTTACAATCTTCTTAAGACTTAATCTTTCATCAATAGCACTACATCTCTCTACTTCCTTCAGTGTAAAGGTATTTGGAATGTCCCTCAAAAAGTTTAGGTATCCAACATTTATCTGAAAGAGACGTTTGTGTAATAAGGTGTCCTTGCAAAAATATTTTCATAAGATAATTCTTATCAAGTAAGACAAATATTTGACGAAGAAAATGACCGTATCTAACAAGGTGAGATGAACTCTGTGGGATGTGGCTGGAGTATCTTCCATGAGGCAGAGGCTTGGTTAGGGGTTAAAGATATGAGGAGGGGAAGGAGGGGGAGGATGGAGTTTATGAATGACCTTACCCTTTAACGTAAATGTCACTTGATTTTTGTCCTGTGAAGATATTCTCATCCTCTAAAATGACATCTTCAGTGTTCCAGATGGTTACCCTCAATTCATACCTGGGATAAGGGAAGACAGCATTAGGTTGAAGACCTTGAAAAGTGAGTCAACTGGTGTCTATGTGATGTGAGTATTGCTTTGAGTCTATCAGCTTCCTCAAATTTACCAAGTTCAAAAATATCAACTTAAGGTCTTGGTTCCATCAAAACCAAGTGTCCCAGCTGGAATCACCAAGGACATGAATTTCTCTGAGACTCTCCTTCCATTAACCAGCACTTTTCAGAATATTGAAGCTCAGTAGCCACTGCCATAAAACAGGGGCCAACATTTCAACCATCACCATTTACCATCTCCACCAACCACCCCCTGCTGTAATTGGCCAGGTGGAAAGCGAGGTATGATTATCAGGTGGCAATTGCTCAATGTACTATATCAGACACCAGATCAAATGTCATGATCTTTTAGTCTGATACCATGGTCTCTTCCCCTGAAGGTGGGGCTGCAGTTGACTTACCCTTTGGGTTGCCTTGGCGAAATGTCAACAGGAGGTCCAGGCTGAGGCATATCTTTGGGAAACATGTCCACCCACATCTGCAGGCGGCCCTTGTTAAGAAAAGAAGATCTCTTTTAGGTTTGGTGGGGGTACCATGGGCAACTGGCCATTCACAGTTTTAACAAATCCCTTTACTAGAAAAGGACATTAAGTAAATATAAACTAAACTAAACTAAAATAATATAATATAGATAGTATCCATGTTATACATGTTTAGCATATTTGTTGACAAAAACAGAACTTACATTTTTATTAAGAGTTAGTTAGAGCATATATTAAGAACAAGGAAGGACAAGCAAACCCTTATGAGCGCCTACTATGTGGTAGACACAGTGCTATGAACTTGACCAGCATTGTCTCATTAATTCTCCCAATATCCCCACTGGGTGGATGTTATCATTCCTACTCGGCAGATGAGAAAACATCTTGCCCATGCTTATGTAGCAGAGTCTACATTTAACCCTTGTCTGTTGACTCTGGAGACCCTGCTTTTTCTATAAACTCTTAAAAATTGAAAAGATAACACTGTCAGAAGTATCATGCTTCATTGTTTCCAATGTAACTTAACATCCATTACCTCCATTAATGCTCACCTCAGCCACATTTCCATGTTACACAAAAAGAAACTAAGGCTTAGAGAAGTCAAAGAAATGATCTGAAGCCCTGTGGCTAATGAGTGGCAGATAGGGCCTTCCATCCATTGCTTGGGACTCCATACATCAGAATTTATCCTGTTGCAAGGGACTTGAGGCCCCGTGTGGGGAGAAGGTCCAGGGCATCCCATGCTCAGCTCTGTTGCATACATTCTAAGCACTCCGTCAACTCAGGCAAGAAGGTATGTGATCAACAAGGGATGGGATGGTGAGGGGAGATTTTATATAAAGGAAGTAGGGCTTCCAACGGAGTGGAAAGGATTTGTAGGATTTAGGTGAAGGAGGGGCTTTGGCTAGGATAAAAAAAGGGGGGATTTCCAGGGAAGGGGACAATGTAAGCAAAGAGTTAGCATACTGGAAGAGAAGAACCAATTCAATGGAGGATTACAATCCTAGGTTCTCTAAAGAGACATTAACATTCACCTTTAACCAAAAAGCCATATCTGAGAGACAAAATGAAAGATGCTATAACCAAAAGATTTCAAACATCTGGTTGTGAATTTCAGGAACCAATCATCAGCTTCTACATCTGTTAAAAGTTCATCCTTTCGAGACACATCCCTACATATGCGATCGCTAGGTTTACACCCCAAGACAGCTGGGACAGCAGTGTGGAGGTTCCTGCCCCATCATAGCCAAGCTCATGTGCTTTGCCCGAGCTACACAGTGAGTGAGTTCAAAGCTGAGACAGGACTAGGGACTCAAACTGTCTGGGTTAAATCCTAGCTCTATGACTTAACAGCTGAGTAACTTTGAGCTAGTTACTGAAACTCTCTGAACCTCAATTTCTTCATCTTAAAAGTAAGGATCATAATAACTACATCATGAGGCTGTATTAGGAATAAAGGTAAGGTGACTCACACACCCCTGCTTGTCTAGGAAAATCCTGGCGTGTGCCCTTTGCACCAGCTTAATTATTAGTAGTGTCCTCTTTCACTCTCAAAATGACCATAATTTGGATAAGCAATTCTATGGTCATTCTAATTAGATGAGATCATTTACGTAAAGGGCCTAGTACATAGAAGGCTCTTCATAAAATTCCTCTCCTCTTCTCTTCTAACTCATGACCCAGATCTCTAGTTATTTTTTCCACATGGCTTCCTCTTGCCAGGTTTTCCAAGGTAAGCCATCACCTACTGCTTCTCAGGGAAATCTAGTGGGCTGTGTGGTTACTGATAGATTTTGGACAAGGTCTTGGGCATATCAGATGGGTTTTGAAGTTTCTCAAATGTCAGGATTCTTCTAGAAGAGTTTGATAATTCAAATCATAAAAAGGAAACAGAACTAAATTCAACACTAACTCTCGGGCAGGGTTTCTCAACCTCAACATTATTGACATTTGGGGCTGAATGATTCTTTGTAGTGGGGGGGCTGTCCTGTGCAGTGTGGGACGTTCAGTAGCATCCCTAACTTGTACCCACCAGATGCCAGTAGCATCCTCAACCATTTGAGAGAACCAAAAGTATTTCCAGACATTGCTAAATGTCCCCAGAAGGGAGAGAGGGGGCAAAATTGTCCCTGGTTGAGAACCATTACTCTAGGGCACACAAGATTAACTTTTAGGAAAAGTCACATTCCTTGAGGATGAACACTCCTATAGGGTCCCGAATTGTCTTAACCGCTACCTGCTCCATTCCTGGCTTATCCTTGTGGTACAGCGGCCGAGTTTCTATGTGCTCAGGAACCAGCCTACACCCAACCTCCGGGATATCCTCCCAAGAGCGTAAAACCTTCAGGGCCAAGTGCTCATAAGACTCCACCACCTCATCTGCACGGAAGAGAGAAAAATAAAGAGACTTGTCAGATGTGTGTTCCTCCAGGAGGACAGTGATGGGCTGTCAGATGCATATTTAAACATTCTCTTAAAGGTTCATTTAAATATATTGAGGCAAAGGGACAGAGAAAAGACAGCAAAAGAGAAAAAGGACAAAGAGAGAATGAAAAGAGGTAGAGGTAGAGTGGTGGAAAGGGAAAGATTTGCAAGTTAAGAGAGCGGGAAGTGAGAGCAGTAGGATCAATGTAACAGTGTCAAAATATCCTGTACCATGTTCTTAATTGGGCTTTTTGCATCAGAAGTGCTGTGCCATATACAGGCAATTTTTAAGCATCAAATGGACAAGGGTAACAATATAATAATTATTCTGTCTCATTAAAGTGAAGTAAAGGTGGCTTTTTTCCTCATCTTAAATTTATGAAAGCCTCTCTGGGATCCTCCTGGTACGTCTCATGATGCTTATATGGAAAATCTACTTCTTGGTGTTGAAATGGGAGAATTGGTGGTATCAAATTATAAATTTGGGTAACTGGTAATTTGGGTTGTGTTCAATTATTTATTTTATATAATATTCATTCAAGATTATTGCCTATTTTCTGAAACAATTCTACTCATATGATTTATGCTGTAGAAACATCATAAATGTGCAAAAAATTGTGTAAGGAAGTTCATGGTAGCATTAAGTGTCACTACAAAAAAATGGACACAATGTAAATAAATGGCACAGCCATAAAGTAGAATATTATCACTGATCCTTTCAAAGATCAAAGAAGAACCATCATAATCTATTAGAAACAGAAAAGGCAGGATACAAAACTATATGTGGTATATCTACAGTTCTGTAAAAATGTGACACATTGCATACACACACGTACACTGTAAGGAAATATACCAGCATGCAGCATGCTTTTCTCTGAATTTGGGGATTATAAGTGATTTTCATTATCCTCCTTATTTTTGCATATTTTCTACCATGAGCACACCTTACTTTTACGATAGATGACCCACTGTCCCCAGCCACAAATACCACCAGAAGTAGGCTTTTCAAAAGAAGAGCCAGTCAGCAAGGTACATTGTGGGGAGTTACCGGTGTCCTCTTCGGTGAAGACAGTTTTTCCAGAAAACACCTGGTTTCCTATCTGTATTTTCCCAGGGAGAAAGTAGGGTCCATCCAGCTTGTTGTCTTTGCAGAGCTTGGTGAGGATTTCGGTGGGTTTGGACGTGTCTCTCCAGGCATTGTATCCTTCTCTGAAAAAGTGGAGGAAGAACGGATAGGATGAGGCCTGGCTTCTCCGAGGAGGACACACTCAAGGTCCCCATTAAAAGGGCCACCTAAGGATGCTCTGTGTTTTTCTTTAGATTTTACCTGCCATTCTACACACTTGGGGTTTGGTCTTTGTTTGGTTTTGTTTTCTCTCTTTTCTAGTCAATACCTCTGCATATGTACACTTGTATGAAAGTCAGGACTTCTGAGTAGCTTGACATAAAAATCCTTTGCAGGTAGTTTTGATTTTTTAAAGAAATGTACCTTAAAAAATTGAAGTGAGATTCAAACAACATAAAATTGACCATTTGACCAATTTGGTGGTATTTAGTACATTCATAACGTTGTGCAACCATCACCTCTATCTAGTTCCAAAAAATTTTCAATCACCCCGGAAGAAAACCCCATACCCATTAATTGGTTACTCCTTGCTCCCTCTCCCCTCAGCCTTTATTTTAATTTTTATTTTATTTCATTTTTTTTTAAAGATTGGCACCTGAGCTAACAACTGTTGCCAATCTTTTTTTTTTTCTGCTTTTTCTCCCCAAATCCCACAAGTACATAGTTGTATATTTTAGTTGTGGGTCATTCTAGTTATGGCATGTGGGACGCCCCCTCAACGTAGCCTAATGAACGGTGCCATGTCCGCACCCAGGATCCAAACTGGCGAAACCCTGGGCCGCCAAAGCAGAGTGTACCAACGTAACCACTCGGCCACAGGGCCAGCCCCTTTCCTCAGCCTTGGATAAAACACCAATCTGCTGTCTGTCTCTATGGATTTCTTTGCCCATAGTTTTCGTTCTGTCTCTAGCAGAATAACCATTCGTCTGCTGCTTATTCTAGGAGAAAAGCCTAGCTCATCCTTTCAATTTCTCTGCACCTTTCCTGCCCTCTGCTCCCCTCCACCTCAAATCCTATTGGAGACTCATGACACAGGCAGAAAGTCTCGAGGTGCTGTTTCTCTAGTTGGTGATTTTCCTGGTGATGCGTTTCTTTCCAATTCCTCCTTCCCTAAAAACTAGCTATGTGGTTAAAAGTTATTAACTTGCAATGAGTTGCTCCTCAAGAGACATGACGAAGACAAGCTTGCATTTCTCTGCTCATTGGGACACAGGAGTCATCAGAATTTAACTTTGTTAATCACTTAAATAAATCAAAACATGGCTGTAAGTAGTTTTCCTATGTTGTGCCAGAGAAAGGATCCTCCTGAAAAGTTCAACCAAGCCACGCCCAGAGCCACAGACAGGCCTCCCCAGAAATAGGTGCTCTTGTCTTATTTTTAAAACTTTTCCATGAACAAAGGTTACAGCTTTATTGGCTGAACTATTCTGCTCCCCGATAGCCCCACCGTCAGGAAATTCTTCTGAACAAAGGATGCCTGTGGCTGCCTCCCCTGACTTCACAGTGAGAACAGCTATCTTCTCTGAACAGTGCCCTTCTGAGAGTGATGTAAATACCTCAGGAGGCCGGTACATTCACTAGACTCCCACAGTTGAACTGGCTTTCTAGGCTCAGAGAGGAGCAGGCCAGCAAGAGGGACTTGTCTGAAAATCATGCCATGGAGGAAACAGGCACTCAGACTCCTTTAATGAGAATATAAATTGGTGCAACCCTTCTGGAGAGCCATTTGGACATATATATTAGAAATCCTTAAAGTGTGCATTCCCTTTAATGGAATAATCCATGTCTATGGATGAATACAGGATGGATTATCAGAGAGGTGTGCAATGGCTTTTGTACGTGAAAGCTCATAGCAGCAATATTCATAATAAAGAAGAAAAATATAAATGCCCTAAAGTTCAGGAAGACAAAATGGTTAAATCACTTTATAATAAATTCTTGTGATGGAACACAACAGAGCTATTAAAATAATGATTTCAAAGAATATTTAATGATGGTACAGAATGCTTATGATATAAGGGCAAGTGTAACAAACAGCTTACAAAATTGCATGGATAGTTTGAATCCAACTTTGGGGGAAAATAGCACAGAAAACAATACTAAAAGGAAATACCTAAGAATCTTTTACATACGTTATCTCTGGGTGGAATAATTTCAGCATTATTTGTACTTTCTGTATTTTCTCAGTTTTCTACAACAAATATATATTATTTCCTATTTAGGAAAAATATTTCTAAAATAATATCATGGAAATCTAATGAATGTTTTTCTATTTTCCTAGCTGAAATGTGTAAGATTTTTATTTTTTCTTACGATATCAAATACAACATACTTAAAAAAAAAAATAAAGCCCAGGGCTGGCCCTGTGGCGTAGTTGTTAAGTTCTCACTCTCCATTTCAGCAGCCTGGGATTTGCTGGTTCGGATCTCAGGCACAGACCTACATACCACTCATTAAGCCAGGCTGTGGCAGTGTCTCACATAAAAATGGATGAAAACTGGCATGGATGTTAGCTCAGGGATAATCTTCCTCAGCAAAAAAAAAAAAAAAAAAAAGTGTAAAAGAAGAACAGACATATGCAAAAATGATAGATATTGTTAAAAAAATAAAGCTGATAGTCTATATTTTTAAATTAAGCAGAATTCAAAATCTTTGTAAAGAGTGAGAATTAAGCCCACTCTTTCATTTGTAAGATGAGGATAACACCTCAATGGGTTTTGAGAGAATTGAATGAGATACCCCCTGTAAAATGCTTGGTATGTCATATGCACTCATGAGTGTTAGTTATAATTAACTGAGACATTGGCATTTGTATTATATTAATCATTCTTCTCCTAGCATCATTCTCCACCAGGGACCTCTGCCCACCAGTCCCAGCTAATTGAATGAATACACACAATTTCAGCTGTTGAATCTTGAAGAACCTGCCCTGGCTTCCCAATGAGCACTGACTTCCTTCAAGTGCAATGAACAGTTTCCCTGAACCAGCCCTGCCGATGTGGAGCCCATTTGAGATACGAGCTTGGCTGGCCTTCCCAGAGCCAGAGGCCACAGTCTCAGAACACCAACAGCGTCTGCACGGAGAAAGAACTCACATCTCGTACTGGCTCTGCAAGCCGCAGATGGCTCGGTGTTTGCTGTAGAAACGATTCTCCAGGTCGATCCTGGTCTCACCAATGAGGTCGTCTGTCCCAATCATGTCGTGGTCATAGATTAGGACAGAGAGCAGGGACTCCTTTGGGAACGTGGCCTGGATCTCAAATGACCTGCAGTCCAAGTAGAGGTTTTGGGAATCAACAACATTTGGCGACACAGGGAACTTTCTCATCTTCACTTTTAGCTAGCCTGTGGTTCACAGGAACTCACTAAACACTCAAAAACTCAGTTAACACTTAGCACATATTCATTTGGTTTAATTTTTCATTGAGATACAATCGATTTCCAAATCCTTTGTCAATACCCAGGAGCCAACAATCTCCCCTTGCATGGGCCATGTCTTATAGTCTTCAACTAGGGTGACAGCAAGATGGAGATGAAAAACTTTGCATTTGGGTTTCAAATCAGAAACTCCCTGGTTTTAAAACTTTGGGAAACTTATTCCATCTCTCCCAGCCTCCCTATGTGTAAATATGTCTTATTTATAATATATCATGGTAGTTAAATGTGATATGTTTGTATGAAGCACATATGTTACTTCTGGGCATTCAACGAGTGCGCGATAAATTGTCATCCCTTTTCCCCTCCACTGTTGCTTCCTCAGGGAATACTAGCTGCGTTTATTTTACATGAAAATCCTGTTGAAGATGGAAAACCACAAAAACATAGAATTGCAGGGCTGGCATGCTGTCTCTACAAGATTCTGAGCCCCTTGGGAACAAGGCCCTTCCTTTTTCATCTCTGCGTTCTTGGAGCCTGCACTTGGCCTGAAGAAAGCAGACATTTAATAAAGGTTTCCTTGAACTCTAAGGGACCTCAGAAATCACCATAGCCAATCCCTTCACTTTACAGAGAAGGAAATTGAAATCCAGAGAACACAAGTGACTTCCCCAGGATCGTAAATCAGGTCAGACGAGGGTAAGAGCCAGTTTCCTGACTCCTAGTTCCACGCTCGTTCCACGATACCACACTAACGCGAGGTATTGAAAAGAATGGCAAAGCCATCGGATTTCCTGTGACGATGCATTATCCATGCTACTGAGTATCAGAGAAGATAATTAAGAACTAAATTTTGAGTAAAGCCCTGCATTTTAGAGAAATGTCTTCTGAAAACAAAATCAAGGAGACATCAGTGTTTCTACAGCTGTTCCTGAGTCTGGCTGGCCTGGGACAAGGTAGGGTAGGCTGGTCTGGGAGCAAGACACAGAAGGGAGGTGGGGAGGAAGGGGGAGCAGAGGGCCCATTATTTCCATGCGTGTCCACAGGCCTGTCTGGGCTGCTGTCCTCATGGCCAGATCCAATTAGCCCTGACTCTCACTCTCCAGTGTGGCAGGGACCCCAATCACAGCACAGCCCGGAGCCAATTAACCCTCCCCACAGAGAAAAAAGCAGAGATGCTCGACGGCGCCAGTGACCTAACTGACTGAGGCAGCTCTGGCGGCCCAGGGATATGGCTGTGCAGAGAAGAAATTTGTGTCTTCCATCTGAAGACATAGTATTGCTTTCCTGGGGCTCCAAGATTTGGATTCCCAACTGTAATGATATTCTAGAGATGTCTTACAAGGAAGCCTCCAGCTGCCTACCTCTGAGCTTGGCTGTCGCCATGGCTGCTGCCACCGAGGAAGGACTTATTAAGTGCCTGACTGCCCTAGCAAGCATGACAGAGGACTCAGTTGCTGTGGTCCATCTCCCCAAGCTGTGTGCTTACAGATTAACCTCTCCTGAACTTTCACTGGAGCTGTCATTAAAAGAACTACCCCAAACAGCCCACCACGGTTGGACTTCCTGTCATCCAGGAAAAAACTGGGCTTATACCAGCTTGTGTGTCAATGAGATACTAGATACAGTGGTGGTTCGAGGCAGCGTGGTTACTAAGAAAATAAGGAACCGCTAACGTCTGCAGACAGGTACCACCTCAGGATGATGCAGAGGGACAGGTCCCATTGGATCCCACTGAAAACTGACAGAGGGTTTGTCCATCCATCTATTCATTCATGCATTCATTCATTCACACACTCAGTCATTCATTCTGTGAATACTTATTGAGCATCTACTCTGTGCCAGGCCCTGCCCTAGGTGCCGGGGATGCAGCGCTGTCCAGACTAGCCCAAGTCCCTCCTCGGATGGAGCTTACATTCTAGTAGGGAGATGGGAGACACCGGTCAACACACGAATATAGCAATCCACGTCAGAGGCTATGGAGAAAAGTAAAGCAGGCCAGGGGCCAGGGTGGCGGGGGTGCAGCCCGTGACATCCTCACGTGGGGAGGTGGCAAAGAGGGATACCCCAGACCAGACCCCATTTCAGGCACAAGAGACCTCCGCTCTCCCTGCGGGAACACCGCAAGATCAAGCCGGAAACTTTTTCCCTAAGTAACAATTAAATAGACATCCAACAAACCATCCACATGTGGAGGGGTTCTGGAAGAGGCTCTGCTATGTCAGCGGCAGGAAGGAATATTTCATCATCCTCTTCCTTTGTTTACCGCAGCCATAAACGAGGGTAATAAAGACCGTCTAATTCATGGCACTGTGGTGAGAGTGACTAATAAAAAGCGATTACAAAGCACTTGGCAGAATGAACTGCTAGTTACATAAAGGGTAGGCAATGACAAAGGTCATCTCTGGATCAGGGAAACGAGGGTAAGTTTCCCTGGTACCTTCGTTTTAATCATTCTCATTAATCTGAACAAGCAAGATCATTTATTGCCTCATTTCCTCAGGAGCAACAAAGTGTGAGAGACTGGTGCTGATCAAATGTCAGAGCCCAAAGTGATCACAAATGGGTAAATGAATTTAAATGAGGCTGATGAAGATTTCACCCCACGCTCCCGGTTATTCAGGAGAAAGAAGAAATTAAATACACTTATGATGCATGCACTGCTGAAACAATTATTAAGGAGAAGAGGAAGGAAGCCAACGTATTTTGAGTAGGTGATAGCATAGATGATATCCTGGGTGCTCTACATATTTAATCTGCTAAAGGTGTCTGAGAGACAAGTGTCACATTGTTGCTTTACAGATGAGGAAAACTAGGATCAGAGAGGTTAAGCCACCTGCATAAAGTTACACAGCTTGTGTGTGGCAGGGAGACGCACAACTCCGCTTGACTCCAAAGCTGAAGGCAGTCAGGCACACAAACTCAAGCAGGGAACAAGAATGTGTGACCCCCTCTGCCTGAAGACAAATGGGAGTGGTAGGGTTGCTGTGACCTGGAGAATGCCTGGATCGCCTAAACATACTTAACTGCGACAGGTTTTAAAACACTTTGCAGGAAAACAAAACACAAGTGGGGGATGCAGTTCAACTTTTTGACTTCAAGGGGTCACCTCAAATGAGCTGCCAAATGATATGATGGAAAAATCCCTTTGGTAGGACACAAAAGACCAAAGGTCTGGCCCCTTTTCCTCCACTCATAAGCAGTGTGAAGTTGGATAAGTTTCTAAACCTCTCTGGCCTTGGTTGCCTTGTTTGTAAAAAGGAAATCTCCCTGTCCAAAGGCAGGAGGCTGAATGTGATGACCGTTCAAGGTGCCTCTTAAATTTAAGGTCTAGGAAAATCATTATTGGAAAACCATGGGCATGAAGATCACTGTGTACCGCCAAATTCCGGAAGGGACCAGGGAAAGAATTCGGCCCTTCTCCATGAATACAGGTTTGGTTGGCTGCTATCACCAGCAGAAGTCAGCATTTAACCTCCAGAGACAGACACATATACACACCAACCCCCAGAGAAACACAACAGTAGCAAATGCAGACAGGACAACACTCTGCGACCCAGATGGCCACTGACCTTCCAAAAACTGGGTTCAGTTGCTTGGGGATGTATTTGTCACGGTCTTTGATTTCAGTTTTGCCAAGCTTGAGCACAATGTAGGGATCCGACTTGCCATCTGGATCAGCTGGGCTAAGATTAAACGCCTGGGGAGGAAAAAGAAAATCCCTTTGGTCCAGCGGTTCTCAATGCTGGCTGCACACTAGGATCATCTGGGAGTTGTAAAAGATACTGATGCCTGAGTTCTATCCCCAAACGCTCTGATTTGATTGGCCCTGGGCTTTGGGATTTTTAGAAGCTCCCTAGATGATTCTAGTGTGCAGTCAAGGTTAAGAGGCTTTAGCCTCTCCATTTTGCTGTTAAAAGAAAAGTTATCAGCTTTGCCCAAGTTCAACTTTCTCTGGAGTCATCTCCCTGGTGGAAGGCAGCTCTTGGCACAGGGTAATGAGGAACATGCTAGACCAGGAAGAAGAAGGCATGGATTTGAGTTCGAGTTCTATTTCTAAGTAGTTGTGTGATCTTGGGCAAGTCAAGTCATCTCTCTGAGATCTATCTGTAAGATCATGGGGTGGACCTGATAGCCTCTCCCATAAATAATGGGCTCTGAATCCACGACCCCATCAGTCTTGCATTTAGCACTGGCTGGTTGAGTAAAGGTCTGTTTCTCAAAGTGAAGTCTGATTCCAGAAAGCTGGGTCTAAAACCATCACAAGCAAATACTTTCTAAGGGAAGGCCAGGGTAGGGGCTGGTGAGGAATAATACTGAAAAGATGGAGAAATTCTGCAGAGATGGGAGCTGACCAAGAAACAAGTCCACCCTACACATAGAACGGTAGAAGCACACACAGCTATATTTTCAAGGATGTTGATTAGAGCATTGCGTAATAGCTAAAAATTGTAAACAATCCATATGTCAATTACTTAGGGAGAAACTCAGTCCAAGATGGTCCCTTTCCCATTTACTCTCATCACATCACCCAATTTTAATTCTCTACATAGCAGTTGTCTCTGACACTCATCTTATATACGTGCTCCTTCGTTTATTTTTGTACGTTCTTCATCTTCACATCGCCCCCAACTAGTGCGTAATCTCCAGGACAGCAAGTGGGCTGCCTGTCTTGTCTTGTTCATTACTTTATCACCAGGAGCTAGAACAGGGTCTTCTTAATATCTGCTGAGTGAACGAATGGCTACTACATTAAGTCAAGAAAACACTAGGTGGCTACTAAAAAGAACGAGGAAGATCTATATGCGCTGACCTGGAAAAACGTCCAAGTTACACTACTAACTTGGAAAATAAAATAGACCATCCATACGGAAGGCACGAAGCGGAAGCCCATTAAATAAACACCTGGAGGTCGCGCGGTAGACAAGTGTAAATAGATATAGATGTGTTCGCATATTCATAAGAAAAGAAAGTTATTTCTGGGAATGGAATTGCAGAGGTGGATGATTTGATTTCTTTCTTTATGCAACTTCTAAGTAGCATTGCTTTTTACTTTTTCAGTGTTTTATTAAATTAAAAGATTTTTAAATTAACTTATTATTTAGTTAATTGATTAAATTTTAGTATGAGAGAGCAAACCACCCAATCACTGTTACTAGAAATGTCAGTGAAAAGCATTGACTGTCCATAATTGCTGTGAATTTATCCTATTCCCCAAAGCTCAGGCCACCCCTCCTCAGACTCTTCATTTGTTCGTCTTGCCTGTCCTCAAGCTCCAGCCCGAGCCTTCTCTCCTCCATGCTGCCTCCTGCACAGGAACCTGGTCTGCCTTCCTGCCCTTTGTCTAGAAAGTACTGGGCACATAAAAGGTGTGTTGTAGAAATTTGCTGAGTGAATAAATAATCATCTTTCTCCAATCTCTGTAGTCCAAAAACTTTCTCCCTCTCCTTCCTACTGTTCATACTCTCTATTTCTGGGTTCCCCAAACCATGTCCCATAGAACCAGGTTCTGCAGAGTTTTCTGTAAGGGGGAAAAGAGATGTTGGGCAAGAAGTTTAGAAAATGCTGTTAAAGATTCAACAGTTAAATAGATTTCTTTGCTTCTGGAATCCTCAGGGCATTGATTGTGCTAATGAGCTTTGTGAATCTCAGGGAAAATATTATTATATGCACCATTTCTTGAATTTATTTGAACACATGGCCCATTTCCTGAGGAATGCATATTAATTATCTCTCCCAAGACATGGGTGACCTTCCGAATAAAATTTTGAAAAGGTTAGTGTCAACAATCCAGCGGGTGGGTATTAATATAGACTACCTAGTGTCGCCAGGGATACTCTACAGGTACTTGCAGCTTATCCAACTAGATTGTGACTTCCCTGAGGGCAGAGACTGTATTTTTTGCATAACAACATCCCTAGTGATTAGACCGTGCCTGGCACATGGTGTTCGTGATGATGCTGCTGCTGATGATGAAGGAAACATGCGAACTGCATGATGGGAAGGGAATATTTAGTTCTCCCTAAGCATTAAAGAATAACTCATCTTTGTTTTATGCTTTATTTATGTTTCTAAAAAAAAAAGTGGGCCATCTAAGGAAAGAATTAAAACGAAATAAGACTACTGCAATCAAATAAGATTATGAAAATCAACTTGAAGGTCAGGAGGTGAAAACAAACACGTGAACCACAAAAGTTCAACAGACAATTGCTTTGATTGAGTGTCAGATTTGGCCCTGAGCTTCCTGGCAATCAGGCCAAAAAGTTTCACAACTAACGTTTTGTGCTCTCATTATCAGAAAGTAGGAAGCCTAGGGCAGATTTTTCTCGGGAATACATTCAAAACGAAATTTCTGACTACAACAGTGCAGAGGCATAGCCCCCAGGGGGAGCATCACACAGCGGCAGCTGCTCTGTTCAGCCCTCGTTTTTCCCTCTGACTGTCTTGCCCGAGAGTTTCCTGCTTCAATCCTATTTGGTTTTCTTCCCAGCTATCGGACAACCGCAGAGCAAACAAAGCTACACAGAGTGGTCCTGTATGCCTGGGAAGTATTTTCCTTGAGTGAAAAGCCAGCAAATGTTCATGTTACTGACCAAACTTCATATGCCCTGTTATGGACTGAATCATGTCTTCTTAAAATACATATGTCAAAGCTCTAACCCCCAGTGTGACTGTCTGTGGAGATGGGGCCTTTAGGGAGCTAATTAAGGTTAAATGAGGTCATAAGGGTGGGGCCCTAATCCAATAGGACTGGTGGCCTTAGAGGAAGAGGAGGAGACAACAGAACTCTCTCTCTCTCTGGATGTGCACACAGGGGAGAGGCCATGTGAGGACATGACAAGAAGGTGGTAGTCTACAAGTCGGGAAGAGAGGCCTTACCGAAAACCAACCCTGATCATGAACTTCCAGCCTCCAGAACTGTGAAAAATAAGCGTCCGTTGTTTAAGTTACCTAGTCTGTGGCATTTTGCTGTGGCAGCCCCAGCAGATTAAGACAATCTCTCAGAGTAAACAAGGATGGCTCACCGCAACAATGTACACTCTGATCAGGACTTTGACAGGGTGGTTGGGGGGAATCCCTTGCTGGATTCTCAGCTGCCCACTGTCCTCAATGCTGGAATCCTCTGGGCTTTTGTAGATGCAGAAGGAGCCCTGGAACCACAAAGTGTGACCCGTTGAAACAAGATGGTCAAATGCTCCACCAAAAACCACAGAAGGTATAGTGCTGGGGAAAGTGAGCACAGCCTGGGACCCAACAGGACCTGGGTAGATGCCACCCTTGCCTTGTGGGGTGTCTGTAGGCAATTCACACAACCTGCTTGCATCTGAGCTTCTTCATGGTACATCAGTGAATTGTGTTGGTACGGTCCTCCCAGGGCTGTCATTTGAGGAACGGGAATGGGAGCATCAGATGGGATACTAAGTTCCCTTAACAGGTGGGTGCTGGGCCAGTGTTTTCCCCCATTATCTCATTCAATCCTGACTGCAGGATTCCTATTTTCAGATGCTGCAACCGAGGTTCAGGGAGGTCAAGTACTGTTCAAGATCATGAAGCTGGTTAGTATTATAGCTAGGATTTAAATCCAATTGGCAAACTGCAACACCCATGCTATTTCCAACACACCACACTGCATATAAAGGACCCAGCATGCAGTAGCTTCATGGTAAGTGTCAGCTACTACTTTGTGATGCTGACCCCATAAGTCTGCCAGGTGAAGCTTTTGTGTTGTTTGATTAGTTTAATCATCCAACAGGTAGGTTTGCATAAATCATACATTTGGTAGGTCAGAGGTGGGAAGGGCAAAGTAAAATTCAGCGATTCTTTTAGGTAACAACTCTCTCTTTATATTCCACCAGACTGAGTTCCAACCCACTTCACTGGCCACAAAGCAAATATCTCAAGAGATTGGGGTTAGGTCCTGCAGAGTTCTAGAGAAGGTCAGTATAAAGATCAAGGATTTTCCTTACACACATCCCACACCACAATCCCATTAACAGAAGTGAGTCATATCTGACATGTACGGACAAGAGAGCCAAAGAAAAGGGTTAACTCTGGAACTTGCCTTAAACTTTCCTATGACTCGGTCTCCATCAAGGCCATGGTCATCTTCTGTAGATTTGCCTCTGAAGAGCTCAAAAGTTTTCACCCAGTCTTCAAAATTGTTGAATTCACTTTCAAGATCACCATCATATATCTTTAGGGAGAAGGGAGAAGAGTGCTCAGAGGAAGGAAGACCCAGGATCGATTTAAAGAGAAACGCCAAGATGCTCCAAAACCAGCCTTATGGGTCCCTTGGAAAAATCTAAGAGGCTGCTATTAATTTCTCTTTAGCAAAATAAGAAAAATCATTGATTCAGCATCTCTAGAACTAACCATACTCTGAAATTTAAAAAATCTCTTTGATAAACTTTGAAATTTCAAGTATAGCTAAACCAAAATTTTAAAAAATATAATATAGAAGCATAAATGTGACAAACCTTTTCTGGTGAATTGATGTCATTGGTCATTGAATACAGACTATAACGTTTTCAGGAAACTTGAATCAATAAAGCCTCATTAATCATCTAATTTTTAACACATATAAGGTAACAGAATATTAGTTTTTATTATACTGCATATAGATGTGAATTTTCTAAGTGGGAAATTATATATACACTTTAGAAATCCAAAACTGTATTGAATTTTAAGTTAGGTAATATAATTAAATTACTCATCAAATTTCTTATTAAAATTACTTCTCCAAATTGGTTATCTAGATACACAATTTTCATTCTCCCAACTTTCATATCCATAAATATGTTTCTAGCTAATAGCCTCTGGCTAATGTTAAGATTGGCCAGACAGAGCTGACTTTAGACTTAAAACTCCTGCTATTTCGAGTGTGTACACATCTACATGACGATGTCAAGCTCCAAAAGCTGAGCCAAGGGTAACTCATACACTGTAAATTACCTTGCTGGATCCAGGCTAAACCGTGTAAATTATGCCCCTTTTCAATATGAGGACATAGAAAATGGAAAATTAGCAAGCTCCATTGTCTCAGCTTGCACGCTTGGTAAAGCTTACTTCTCCACATCAGTGATTATAATGAAGACAAAGCAAGTTAGTTCAGACAAAGGCATCACTAGGGTTGACTGAAGCACTAACAGAATCCCCCTTCTGCGCTTCCCATCCCACTCATGGCTAAGATGGCTGAGTCCACACACCTGCAAAACGGCCAGGTTGGGGATTTCATCCTCTTTGAGTTTCTTCTTGAGCATTTTGTCTTTCTTCTTCTTTGGACTACCTACTATATTTATCACTACCTCGTCTGGTTTGGTCTCTGTGGATATTTAGTGGAAATTGTTAGACTTCTCATGGCTGTTGCCAGGAAACAAAGTCAAGCCCCCTCCTTCCCTTTGCTCTGGCATGTGTCATGACCCTTCTTTTTAAAAAGAAATAGTAACAGTTTGCTGTAGGATTGCCACGCAGCCTTGCAGTCTGCGCACCACAGGACCGCAGGACTGGTGGAGATGCCACTCACATAACGACACAATGGCAACGTATTCTCTGGGGTGGGGCAATATATTGGCTTGTCCTAGAATATGTAAATTCACTAAACTAGGCACAGAGAGAGTAAGGAATTTCCCAGTCACCCAACTAGCAAAAAACAGACCCAGGATGGACTGATTCCAAAGCTTTTAGTTACGTTCCCTCTCAGATCTGTTTGGGGACCAGAGATTCATCTAGCTCAACGATAGGAGGCTCAAATATGTGAAGGGTCTTGAGCAAAGTCATGAATGTAGTTAGAGGGATTACTCAGTGATTTTCCTAGGAGCAGGCTCTAGGAAAAAACCACCTGAGACAGACCTCCAGCTCTGCTGTTTCCTAGCTGTGGAAACTTGGGCAAGTTACTCAACCTCCTTGTACCTCTGTTTCATCATCTGCAAAATAGAGATACTATTGTTTATGTCATGGGGTTGGTCTTAGAACTAAATATGCTAATTAGGAGTGGCCTGAGAACTAGCTGGGCTCTGGTTTTCCCACCTCTATCAATGTCACCTGAAACAGCACCGGGTGCTTGGTGTCATTGTTGTTTTTATGTCAAGACCTACCATTGACTTGAATCGAGTTTGCGGTCATTTCAAATCCCAGGCCTCTTTTGTTTGAGCTTCTGCCAAACCAGATATAGTCACTCCTTGTAAACTGAGTCTTAGAACCTAAATCCAGCTCACCTCTATTGAAGTTTCTCATGATGGTTTTGGTCTTGCATCCCAGCTCACTCCTATTTTTACCCTGCTGTTTCTACATTAAGACCGTTAATGTAGGGACATGAGTCAAGGGGTTGATTTCAGCACTCAACTGGACTCAGAAGACCAGGGATCTGGCCCCAGTCCAGCTCAAATCAGCTACACGACCTTTGTAAAGTGTTGTCATTTTCCTGAGATTGTTTCCTCACTTGGGAAACAAGGGAGCAGAGCTCTAACATGCTTCCCATTGCTTCCATTGTATTATTTTCTCACCCCAACGGCCTTATGCTAGGTCCAAATGTCCCCAGAACAGCCACTTACCTGTATTGCCTTTTTTCTCCTTGGGATTGCTCTCCTTTTCCTTTGAGAAAAGAGGGAGACAAGATTATTGATGCTGCCACGCCTCATTGGGTAATCCTGACTGTTCACAGGTCTAATTAGACAATCACCGCTCTCTGCATTTTCAGAGACGCCATTTTAAAAGAATATGTGAACAGCCCCTGAGTGCAGCCTCACTGTAAAGACCTAAGTCCATTCTTCAATGACACCCTGCCCTTCAGTGACACCCTGCCCTGGAGAAGGGGTGCCCATACAGCCAAGAAAAGTGCCACCGAGCTGTAGACTTCCTTGTCCTCTGTGTGCAGCCTCCTCTCAGGCGCTGGGAAAGCAGCTTCTCACCCCATGATTTTCCCACCTCCCTGGAGCATCAGCTCAGTCTGCAACTTTGAGTTTTACCTGCTGGCATGTTGGGTTGGTGGGTTTGTCCCAGGGATTGGGGAGGTTGGCAGAGGAAGAGGAAAGGGCTCAGTGCTCACCAGACGTAGTAGTGGCCATTGCAGCAAAAGGAGGGACTTTGGAGGCAGGGACTAACATTTAGTTTGTTTATTTAACTATATATCAGTATTCATGGATAGTCCTAAATGAAGAAATTATGGTCTTTCCAAACTAAAGAATCAGGAGAGTTTCTGTTCAATTAAATACAATGATAACATGTGACTAAGTTTCCTTCCCTTTTTCTCTTGAGGATGAGAAGTCTTAGCAAATTCAGCCAGTGAGCTTTTGCCTGAATCTCCAGACCCACTCCACACTGGTTCTCCAGCTTTGCAGCTTTCTTGTTCCACGTGCACATGGCCCTGTGCTGGCAACCTGCTGATTATTCCTGTTTGCTAAGACTTGCTAAGGCCAACACCTCTGCCTTTCCTTTGGTAGTTTCCCATATGAACTTAGAATCCTGCTGGAGATCTGGGGCCCTGCTGGAGACACCTGAGGTCCCCACTGCTGATGCCCCCCTGTCCAGAGACCCCATTTCTCCTGGCTGGACCTCCCTGAGTCTGACTGGTGGGCAAATTCTCCAGATGCCATACTGGACTGAACATCCTTCCAGCATTTTCAGACTGGAGCCTGTGTCCTAGGGCCAGCTCCAGCTGGAGGGGTGGATTTTGCAATCCCAGATCCCTGGTCCTTCCAGGGTTTTTACGCTTTCACAGCTAACAGAACCAGACCTGAGTAGGACCTACCTACAGTGGAATTTAAAAGAGGCGATAATGTGGGACTTGGGGGGATAGAGGGTGCTACGTTTTCCTATCCAGTCCCTTGACCGTCACAGCCAAGGGAGACTCTACCTTCTGTGCTTTCTTCAGGGAGGCATAATATTTAGACCACCAGTCAATGACATTCTCAGCTGATTCATCTGCTATGGTCCTCTTTCTCCTTTTAGTAGACCTCCGGGAAGATTTCCTGGGATCCTGGCAAGGGAGGAGAGATAGATTGTTAATTAGGCCTCATGGATCTGCATGTTGATGGCTGACCGGTTTACTGAGGAAGAGAACGTATAGGTACCCTCTGGGAGGCGGATGGAGGTATTGGCAGGTTGTATGGTTGTGGCTCTCTGTACCACTTCAGGAAACAAAAGTTTAATAACCTGTTAACCTATTCATTCATTTATTCAGCAAACATTTACTGAGCAGGTGTGAGATATTATTGTTGACACTGGGGATGTAGGGGTAATTAGACAGAATCTCCACATTTGGGAAGCTAGAGTTCGGTAGAGGAGTCAGGCATGTGTGGTATAGTAGAAAGGGCATTAACTTCAGAGAGACTTGGGTTATGAATCATTAAGCAATAAATATAAATGTTACGCTTCTCAGTTTCCTCAACTAGGGACAATAATACCCGCCTACTTCACTGTTGTGAGGATTAAGTGACATAATGTAGACAATTCCCTTTTAGCATCATTTCTGAATTGAACAGGTGCAAATAAACGACATGTACAAGAGAAGTCATGGGGGAGAGGAGAGGCAGTCATGGATGTGTGGCAGAAAGGAGGCCTCTGCGGGAGGAGACAGTTGGTCCATTGGAGACTATTTATGCAAGACTCATCACGTGCCTGTCATCCCTTCACTTTCTCAGATATCTCTTGAATACTTACCTACGATGTGCCAGGCACTCTATGATGTGCAGAGGATACAGAGATGTTAAAAAAATTATCTACAACCTAGTGGGACCCACAGCTTTATGGTGGCATTAAACACTTAAACTGAGAATTCTGATCTAAAGTAGCAGGCACAGCTGGTGGGATGGAAAGAACCCTGTGAGCTGTCATAGAGGGTCACATTAAGCATGGATGAGAAGGGAACAGCCTGAGCAAACATCCATTAATCATCTTAGTCTGCTTCTTATTTCAGCCTTTACCATTTACTGCGGAGGTAATCGCCTAGGACTTTCTTAAAATTGCTTTTTTTTTTTTTAAGTCAATTGATACACTAGGATTTTGCACTCAGATTTATGACTTAGAAAGATTATTCATATCCTTGTTTTGTGTTTTTTTTCTATACTTGTCCATTTCCCCTTCTGGAATCTCAGCTAATTGGGGATGAGAAGGCTCATTTATCTTTAGAATCTTTTTCGTCCTATATGACCTTGTACAAAGTAGGTTCTAAATGTTTGCGGAGTAGGTCTATACGAGGAAACCATTGTCCTTCCAAGCTGATGAATTGGGAAGAGTTTATGTTCAATTAAATATTACTGTCACACTGACTAGCACTTTAATTTCATATACATTGACTGACCTGATTCTACAACAATGCTGTGAAGTGGGTATCAATATCCCCATCTTACAGATCAGGAAACTGATGCTCAGAAATGTGAAGTTTGCTTGCCCCTGGTCACACAGCTAGTAGGTGGGAGAATTAGCATCTACAGCCTCTGATACAGACTCTAATGGGCCTTGTAAGTATGAAGAGAGATTACATTCTGACCTTAGCTTTTCCATCTTTTGGTGGCTCCTGGGCTGCGGGTTTGTGTTCAGGCTCCAGCATAGGGGATGAGTCAGGGATGTCAGCCAGGCTGGCCTGCTGAACCTGGGTGGAGTCCGGTACCACGGTGGGAGGTGGCTCAACATCCACATAGATGTGATCCGTTGGGGGCTCCCGGGCAGAGCTGAGGGTCTCAGAGGGCTCCGTGGTTATTAGCGAATCTGAAATGGCTGAAATGAAAGCCCAGCAAGTCAGGCAACTGGGCGGCAGTGCAGGGGGTCATTTCAGGGACCCAGTATTGGGAATCAGGCAGATCTGGATGCAAATATGGCAACTTCCTAACTTCTCTGAACCTCACTTTCCTTATTTATAAAATGACAGTGAAAATACCCATCTCACTGGGGAATAAATGAGATCATGTTGTAAGGCATCAGGTGCATCATAGATAATAAACAAATGGTTGTACTTATTATTGATGCCTCAGAGTAATTTTAGATAACTGCGGTCATAGGGAGCATGCTTATCAAGGTTTAGGGTACGGTCCCCTGTGTTGATTGTCTTCTCCCAGTGTGTTAATTCAGGGAACCCTTGGAGTCTCCTGAGGTCTGTGAATTCCCCAAGTGTAGGCAGAACTGTGGGCACAGGAGTACATGAACTTGACAGGGAGCAGGGGGATGTCTCTGGACTTATGAGATGGTTAAACTGGGCTCTGGATCCAATAAAAAGGTCTTAACACTGTCCTTTCCTGCCACAGGTCCTCTTCTCTCCATTTTGTGCCTCAGAATTCAGTCCTCAGGAACATTTTCCAGTTGGGATCCTCCGTGGCTGCCAGGGCCTCCAGAGCATCTCTTCCCCAGTTGCTGACTTTTCAATGGTGAACTCAACCCAACAAACACTAAACAGGCATCTACTCTGTGCTGGACATGGAGATGGAGAGATCAGCGGGACAGGACAGAAAGTTCAGAAATAAACTAGGGATGTATGACAGCTGGACTGATGAAAAAGATGGCAGCACAAATCAATAAGGAAAGTTAGTAGACTGGGGAAAAAAGCATGTCCTATGTGGACCAAAATGCTGTTGGATCCCTACCTTAAACCATATACAAATGCATATAAATTAAAAATCTAAATGTGAAAGGTAAAAACATAACACTAATAGAAGAAAATATAAGATAAGGTCTTCAGAGAAACCCAAGCTAAAATAAAAATGAGATGCTACTTTATGCCCAGCAGAGTGGGAAAAACCAAACACCAAACCAAAACAAAACGAAAACTCAGAAAGTTAGCTAATAGCAGGGGCTGTTGAGGAGGAGGAAAAGGGGACTCCAGAGGCAGTAATGGTAAGAATGTAGACTGGTGTAGACGTGTGAACCAGCACAGCTCTCTGGAGCGCCCTCTGTCAGTATTTAGTGTGCACCTTCCCTGCCACCCATTGCTCTCACTCCTGGGTGTCTCTTCCAAAGAAATACAGACACAAGATCCTCCCCCAGGGAACACACACAAGGAGATTCCTCACAGCACTGTTTGTGCGAATGGGGAGTTGGACGCAGCCTGGGATCCAATACAAGGGGAAGGGAAAAGCGAAGTCGCGTAGATGCAGCAGGTACTGGTAACAAGCCAGTATGGATGGATCTTAAAACACAACTTTGAGTGACAAGAGCAGGGAACCAAATGAAGATTATTGCACCATATCATATATGTAAATTAAATGGATCTATATTTTACAAGGATTGGTAGTATGGGGCCCACAGTGGGGAGGGGATGGGGAGTGGAGATAGGGAATAAGTAGGGGGCTGTGGATATAATGAGAAGCCTTGAGCAGACCAAGGATGATTGCACAGCACGAACTGAGAAGTGCAATTAATTCAACTCCGTGCACCTGCGATCCAAAACAGACCAATCGGAAGTAACATCAAGCAAAGAAAAATGTCAAGGAGCGGAGGCAGGAGGGAGCTTGAGCCATATTTAAGGAAGCCTTCTTAGAGGAGCTGACCCTGATGTCAGTCTCAAAGCAGGAATCTGACAGGTAAAGAAGCAGAGGGGACTGTGGGAGCACGTTCTTCAGAAAGAGCGACTTGGCCGTGGGCATCTTCTTTGTGCGGGGTCCTACAGCAGACACCCGCAGGCACCACGGCTTTGCAGTCTGCAGTTCCAGAATCTAGGAGGAGGGTCTTACCTTCGCCATCTTGGGTTCCGTCCACCGGTGAGGTGAGAGCAAGGGGCTCCCTGGATTTACACAAAAACTGCTTCAAGCAGTTGATGGTGTAGGTGCCCACCAGGGTGCTCCTTCCGAAGGCTCTCCAGTCCACCACACAGATGCTCAGGGGCGGGTGCAGAAACTCATTCTCAGGCAGCTCCTGGGGGGAGAGACCAGATGACGTGAGGGCCTTGCCTGGGCTGGGCCTGGCTGCTCACACCCTGCTGACCTGTCTGGGGGAGGGACGAGGCAAGCCAGCAGCCATCTTACCCCTGACCATGGCTTGCCATTCTCTTCCTCCAGGTCACCCCTGCAGCTTGCCGGAAGTCTGGAGCATTGCCTTCCCAAGCCAGGGAGTAACTACCCAAAATAGGAGGGATGGCACTAGCAATTCATCCCAGGTTTAAAATGCAAAACTCACACACTCCCAAATTCTCTATGGCCGTAGTCTTCAATCCTCTTATTTTGTAATTATTTACCAGCAGAACTCTCAACTCAAATAAATGTTTACCCAGGCCCAAGATATAAAACAGACGATAGTTGAGCCATTTAAAATGGAGCTGAGGGTGAGGGACCAGCACCCTGCCCGCTTCGTTCCCCGGTGGCCCCCAAGGCTTAATGAAGCCCAATATGAAAGGCTTGCAAACACCTCTCTCTTTCTTTAATTCTAGGCTCCGCTGATTTAGAATATGTGTCCATTGGAGCTGACTCACTTGGACAAAGCAAACTTTTTCTTCACAGTTAGTTCCCAATCAGAGCACAAAAAAGTACGTTGAAAAATATTGAAATAAACAAAAGCATAGGTGTCCAAAAACATCACTTTAGAAGCATAAATTCACATGTAAACTACTGACATGCCGTGTACAAATGAATGTGTAAAAACCTAACCATTCAAATAAGTTGTGTTGGTGTAGCTTGTAGCCAGTAGTTTTCAAGCTTTAGAGTGTATCAGAATCACCTGGAGGGTTTGTTAAACCAGAGGTGCCCGGGCCCCACCCCTGAACGGTTTCTGATTCGCTAGTACTGGGGTGGGGCCTGAGAATCTGCATTTCCAACAAGTTCCATGGTGATGCTGATGGTGATCAACTGGGGGCCACACTTTGGGAACCACTGTCAAGCTGCTTTGATTTACTGTATGATCTGTGTCCGAAAACTTTAAAAACAAAACAAAATAATAGCAAAGTCTATGTTATGTCATTCTGCAATTCTGGCTTCTCACTAAATCAGACTGTCCTTCCTTGCATGTTGTAGATATCTGAAACTCTGAAATGTCTCCCCAAGCCAGGTTAATGAAGGAACGGGTCCCAGCTGCAGAAACAGAGGGTAGGAGGTGGTGGGGGAGTGAGAGGTCCGCACCACTTCGAAAGCATCTGCCTGGACGTTGAAGTTTGGGTTGTTCTTGTAGCTCTGGATCACACAGGACTTGACTCCTCGTCCTCCACACTCGATGAGGACCTGAGGACGATCCACTGAGAGAAGCTGCACCTTCTTCATTTCTCGGACGCCCCAGAAGAGAACCTGAGGAGAGGATGAGCAGAGCTGTCACTCAAAGACCCAGGGAGGCGCCAGCATGCATGCCCTGGCTAAGGTATGGGAAAGTCAGATGTGCCACCTGAGAACTACAGCATGGTCTTCCAGGAAGGGACTGTGCAGAACCTTGAAGGCACCATCTGATCCTCCACGTCTCCTTCCCACCCCACAATTCCCCACTTACAATACAGGCAAGTGTTGCAATGCACCACTGCCCTTTAGTCCCCAAGAACAACTCCATCCTTCCCTGCACCCACCTCCACTCGGTATGTGCTCAGCACTGGCCGAATGTTGGCAGGAACTGGGTAGATCTGGGTGACATCCGGTGGGTCAATGGGAGGGAGCCCTTGCAGCCCAGACTCAGGGACCTACCGCACAAAACAAGTGCAGGTCAGAAGGGCAGGGAGAGGCAGGGAGGGCAAAGGGGGCCACACCACCACCTCCTCCGGAAGACAGTCACTTTTAACGAAAGTAACATTTCCGGCTTTAAATGCAACCAAAGCGATGCATTTTACCACATTTATTTATTAACTGGCAAATGCATTCATTCACAAGAGTAACCAACATTTAGTGAGCACCTACGATGTGCCACAAAGTTAACCATAATAAGGTTTCAGTAAGCTCATAATATAGAGGGGAGAGAAAAGTGACAAGTGGATAGATCCTCACCACCCGATAAAATGACACGGGAATGACAGCAGTGGCACGGAGAAGGGGCTCTGGTCAGATTCAGAATCTTGGAGACTCGCCTACGATGCCTACTATAGAAGAGACCCATGTTTAATCAAAGACTACTCTTAATCAGTGAAACAGAAAATGGAGTCTTTTGAAGGCAGACCTCCGGGATGAAAAGGCATCGTTTCCTGTGCATTTCGAATTAATGAAACTGCAGGAGGACAATCATTGTGCTTTAGTGAAATCTCATACAAAGGCCACTAAGGAAAGGGTCTTTCTCTCTGTGTAGGCCATCCCGCGCTGCCTTCAAGACCTGGCTCAACACTTACGTCTTTCAAGAAGCCGTCCCTGATTGGATCCCAGCCTCTGTGGCCATCCTCCTATCCTTCAGTCCTTGAAACACAGAAGCCTCTGTGGAGACTTAGTGCAGAAATCAGTGGACTGAACCCAGACACCAGGTTCCGCTGTGTGACCCTGCGTGAGTCCCCTTCCCTCTCTGGGCCTCAGATATCAGGCCAGATGACCCTTCCAGCATTCAGAAGTCAGATGTTCTATTAAACATTGCTTTGGGGTGTTTGTATGACTCGGCCAGGAGGAAGTCTTTGTTGACTTCGTCTCATTCTCTAAGCCCCTCAAGTGATGCTCCATATCCAGTGGGTTCTTGATAAACGTTTATTGGCCGACTGACATATTAGCTCCATATGCTCAAAAAAGCCTAATTGCTCATCAAAACCTGCAAAGCACAAATATACCACCATCCCTTTCTCACAGATGTCTTCTAGTTGGCAACAGCAGATGTAGTTGAGATAATTCTAAGAAAGCTCAGAAAAAGAAGACAGTAGACACTGTGAATGCCAAATGGGCTCGAGATAATGAAGCTGCAGAATGAACCAGACGAGACAAAGGAGGTAGGACATGAGGGTGTATGCCCAGGACTGCCCGGCAGTGAGAGGGGAGCGATCCAGCCTGCAGGACGTCACTCACTGAGAACACTATTGCTCCTGCAGCTCCAAAGGAAAAGGCACAGAATGGCTGTGATGCTGGCATAGGAGGCTGCCTCGGATGTGCTCTTTATAAAGTGCCATATGTTTGCTCCTCCTGGGGCTGCTGAAATGATGGCCTGGGAAATGCCCTGGAGAAGCTTTGTTCCATAAGTGCCTCAAAGATGCCCTTAAGAATTCAATACAGGCCTTGATGAATCTCACAACATGGTGGAGATTGAATGACTTCTCTGGAAGTCAAGATTAAACATTTTCCCAGTAAAATGGGTCAGCTGCTGGCTTATAAAACCATGTAATGTGTAGTCGCTCACACATGGGGCCAGGGAAGGATAAAGAAGTGTTATGAAGACAAAATAGTGAATCAGGGATGGGCAGGATAAGTTGGTCCAAAAGTCAGATTGCCCCAATATCCCAGTGGAGACAAAATATCGGGGCCTCAAAAGAGGTCCAGCCACAGGTCCAGGACAAGGGACCTTGGGTGAAAAATTTAAGGGGCAGCACTCTCAGGGTCATGCATGACCCTAATCCCAGCCCTGCCCATCTGGAAAATCACCGATGCTCAGCAGCCTTTCTCCGTCCTCTATGTCCCTCAGCCCATCATCTCTACTTGTATTGTACCCCTTATTCAGTACAGTGGCTGGGTACCAGTCATGGGCTCCATCACTTACTCGCTGTGTGAACTTGGAAAAGTTGCCACAGTATCTCTAAGTTTCAGTTCTGTCATTTGTATAGCGGAGATAATGATACCTAGTTCATAGAGTTGCTGTGAAGAATTGCTGAGACAGCATGCAAGGCACCTGGCACACCTTCTGGCACATAGTCACCTCCCTAGTGGTGAAAGTAAACTGGCAATCGACTCTTGCAAAGTTTAAAGCTCAACTTCAAATCATCTTAATCTTCAAATGGATTCAGATGATCTAGGGTGGCTGGTGTGCCAAACCACCTCGGAGGCAAATTTAAATTCTCTCTCAAGGAAAACAGTATCAGCCTAGGCTCAAATTTTCTCTACATATTTTACATGAATGAGTGAATACATTCATCTGAAAATGTCGCATTGAGAGTCTGCTCTGTATAAAATATAATTGTTGGCTCCCAGTGTGACACGGGATGAATCTCACACACACTTCCAATCCATCTGCCAACCATGTGGACTCTTCTTTTGATCCACACCCAGAATTCGCTTCTCTTCTTTTCCATGGCTACGATCTTGATCCAAGCTTCCAGTTCTCCAATCCGGATTACCCGATGGGCCCCCGCAGTTGGCCTCTCTCCTTCTCCCCTCACCCTTTCAGCATGTACTCAACTCAGTATCCATGGTGTTTCAACATAAATCAGACATTATGCTCAAAATCCTCTCTTGTCTTCCCTTCTTTTATAGAGTAAAAGCCAAAGTCCTCACAAGGCTCCAGGTGATCTTTTTCCTCCGACCTCATCTCCTACCCTCTCCCCATCGTTCACTCCACTCCAGCCACACTGGCCTCCTTACTGGTCCTTGAAAATGCCAGGCATACTCAGGCTCCAGGATCAGGCATTTGCTGTTCCCTCTGCATCAAATACTCTTTGCCCAGATATCTGCATGGTCCGCTCCCTTTTCCCCTCCAGGTTTTGACTTAAATACCATTTCTCAGTGATGCTTCCCTGTATACCTAAAATGTCCATCCCCAACACACACATGTCCACTTCATGTCTCACATTGAATTACCTTTTCTCCTTCGCAGTGATCACAGTCCTGTAACATCTTATGTTATAATTTACATAGTGTCATCTATTATCTCCTCTTCACTAGAAGTCCCCTGAGGGCAGGGACTTTTGTCTGTCTATTCACTGAAGAATTCTTAGGAATGTGCCTGGCATATAGTAAACACTCAATAATGTTTGAATGCATGAATGAATGAGTGAAGCAGTCTTTGCCTTCAAAAACTTTACAGATTAATGGAGACAAGCCTGTAAACAATTGACCTTACCGCAGTCTGAATGACAGAAAAAGGCAAATTGCTCTAGCACAGAAGAGGAGAAAACATTTAATTTGACTGAGGTGGGTGTGGGGAAAGCTTTCTGGAGGAATCATCTGTTGTTCTTAACTTAGATGATGACCATTTCCCTAACTAGGCCGATAGAGTGTGGAGGTTGGGGTGGGTGGAGTGGGGAGACACTCTGGAACGGAATAACAGCGTGCCTAAATGCAGAGGAGTACGTTTGCACGGTGAAGTCACAGAACCTGGAGCGATCTGGCATAGAGAGGCCATAGTGTAGGTCGAGAAATACGCTGAAAGATGATGTTGAAGAAGCATTTGAAGACAAATTAGGGGAGAACTCAAATGTCTAGTTACAGAAATTCGACATTCTCCCCTGGGCCAGATTTCTTTTTGTGAAATATGAAGAATTATCACGCAAACAAAAATGTAAAGTTTTATAGTCAAAAACATTTGGAAAACGTTAGATTTCAAAAAAGAAGTTTCGAAAGTTTCTTTATTCACAGACCTCTCATTTGCCATGGTAATGGCATTTCAAATCCCCAAGAGGGATATAATATGAAGAATTTCTAAACTTTCTTTTCACTGTATTTGTAGGGACTGTCCTTGGCATTCCAAAAAATAGACTTTGAGAAATGTTCCTGGCAGTAAGAAGCAGGGCGCCACTGGTGATTTCTGAAGAGAGTGGTACGGTCTGCCTTGTGTTCTGGAAGGAATGTGGAGGATGAAGTGACTAAGAAAAGATTAGGAAGCCAGAAGACCAGGAAAGAGGCCAATGCAACAATCATGATGAGAAATGGAGTCTCTGGGAACAGGAAAGATGCAATAGTCAACGAGCTTGGCCTGGCTAGGGGTACAAACACAGACTGAAGAATTAAAGCTGAGTCTGAATTCTCAAGGACAGCGTCTGGGAGAACAGTAGGGCTGAAAGCCAGCAATGGGAGGACAGGGGGCCAGCTAGCTTGGTTAAGAAAGGGAAATGGAGATAATGAATTCAGTCCAGGGCATCGAAGAACCCAGGTACTAAATCCTTCTTCTAGACAGAGAAGCGTTTCAGTAATGGAGACGGAGAGGCTGAAGTAAACCATCCAGAGATGAAAGCTGAGAGCAGCTGGTGACAAACGAAGGCATTTTCCAGCTCCTGTCTTCTCAGCATGTACGAGATCCACTTGCTAAGACAGTCACACTGATGATCAAATTACTTTTTGAGCAAGTAATCAAATGAAAAGAAATCTTAATGAAACCCTAATGAATTGTATCTCTTAGGCTGCTACAATGCTTCCTCTATTAACTCAGCTGTCAGGAAGCAGCAGGATCTTGCCTAGGACACTCAGCTCAGAGCGGAGGGAGGGAGCATGAGGGTTGCAACTGTGGAACCCAGAGAGATCTGAGGCCTCAGAGGGCCTGTGGAGATCGGTCGTCCAGCCCCTCATTGATGGATTGGGGGACCCAGGCCCAGAGCACTTCAGCAAGCTTCATGGGGTGAAAAGAGCAGTTGACTGGATCCAATTCATTTAGCCTTGAGCCTCAGGTTTCCAACGTGTAAAATGAGAGTGTTGCACCAGATCTAGTTTTCCCAAGTCAGCCATTCCTCTACCACCTTTACCACCTGTACTATCATCCAGTCAGCATTTGCATTAGACACAGTTTTGTTTTTAAAAAGGAAATTTCATGTTGCTAAGGAAAACACTTGCCATAAATGGCGAGTAACTTTAAAATGAAAGCCAAACAATGTATCGGAATACATCACGGGAAGCTTTTCTTAAACTTTCTTTTCACTCTATTTGGAGGGGCTGGTGTTCCAAGAAGCAGACTTTGAGAGATGTGTCTACGGGCATCATTGATCTTTTTTACAGGCACTGAGCCTAAAGCCTGTACTCTTTCTTAAAAGGGAAGGTTGCAAGTTAGGTATTATAGATAGACTAGCATCAAACTAGACTTTCTTCTAGAAGTAGTTAGAAAGATCAAACAGGGCAAAAGTCCATTTGTGACAATATGGAGGGACCTTGAGGTCATTATGCTAAGTGACATAAGTCTACAGAGAAAGACAAATACTGTACAATCTCACTTATATGTGGAATCTAAGAAAAAGAAAACTCATAGAAACAGAGAGGAGACTGGTGTTTGCCAGGAGTACAGAGGTGGGAAAAATGGGTGAAGTTGGTCAATGGATACCAACTCCCAGTTACAAGATGAATACGTTCTACAGATCTAATGCACAGCACGGTGACTGCAGTTAACAATACTGTATTGTATAGTGGAAAGTTGCTATGAGAATAGATCTTAAAAGTTCTCACCACACACATGCACATGCAAAAGGTAACTATGTAAGGTAATGGATGTATTGATTAATTTCATTGTGGTAATCATTTTGCAAGATACACATATATCAAATTATCATGTTGCACACCTTAAACTTATAGAATGTTATATGTCAATTATATCTCAATAAAGCTGGGGTTGGAAGAGAAAAGGCAAAACTCCCTTCCCATCGATTAGACGTTATTTAATGCTCTACTTGGCTTCAACCTAAAATCACTCATTGCCAGCCTAAAATCACCTGGATTCTGCCTAGAGGAAAGACAGGACCAGCTGGTTTTGTGGGTCACTTTCCATTCTGACAGTTCTTGTTTCCATGCAACACACATCTATCTGGAAGAGCTCGTTCTATTAGAATCACTTGGCTTATCATCCTGGAATCCTGCAGCCTAAGATTTATAAGATTTTTCTAGTCCTCCCCTTCAAGGCTGCAGTCACTGTAGAGCTGGAACCAACGCCTGAGTTCCTGCTACTCTAACCCTGCAAGGACTCGCCCAGCTTCACTTCCCCTGACAGAGAGCTAGCTCTTGCTCCAAGGCAGCCGCAACATCCTTAAAAACTTCTTCTTTAAGTGGAGCAAAAACCAGAACACAATCAAAGTCTTTGATAGGATGGGCTTAAGAACTCATCACTGTAGTCATATGCAGCTCCGAGGGTACAGACGCGGGCAGAGTTTGGATTTGCATACGTGTGTCTAACCCCATAGCTGTTCCCTTCCTCAGTATGCGCTGCAGCCTCTCCAGCTCCCAGGAGAATCTGTACACTTGGATTCCAAGCTCTGACCTGCCACGATAAGCAACTCGTTACCTTTCTATCCAGCTCAATTTCTTCACCTGAAATAGATAGGTGAGACTAGACATTTTCCTTTAAGATTCTATAGTATAATAATATTAATAATAAAATAGATAGCATTTGTTGAGCATTTATTCCATGGCAGGCAGTTTAAGTAGAGGGATTATCATCTCCATTTTACAGGTGAAACATAGAGCGATGAAGTAGCTTACCCAAGGTCACACACTAATAGGTGGTGGGAATGAGATCCATTCCCCCGGGATCCAATCAGAGCTCCTTCACGCTTACTCATCCTGCATGTGTTAGGGATGCTTGCCTTCTAGTTTCTCTACCAAGTGAGATTTTCTTTAAAATTGGGATTTCTGAAAAATGGGCTTACCTCTAGAGGGATTGGTCTGAGCTAAAGGTAAGGTGCCACCTGCCCTCCTGGTGCCTCAGGAGATGGAATGATCAGGGAGAGACATCTCCCTGATATAGGGCCACCTGGTCACTTCTTTTCCAGGTCCTCTCCCTGTCCCATTTGGTTCTCCACTGAACAGCCAGCCTTGAGAGTCTCAGGTTCCCTTTCTAAGTATCCTGGCTTTGCTTTCTGAAAAGTCTTCCTAGACACATGTTTGTTCATAAATTCCCCTACATCTTAGTGGGACAGACTAAGAACTCTTTCCCTTTGGGAAACTTTGTGATACAGTGTAAGGTGTAAAAGGCTTTAAAGGTCTAAGTTCAGCTCTCAGCTCAACCACTGACTGGCTGCATGAGGAGGTAGTTGCATTGACCCTCAGTTTATTATCTGTAAAATGGGAATCATATCTATCTCAACAGGATTGAGAGAGGTCTGGTGTGATGCAAGGTATGTGAGGCAGCAAATGCAACGTGATAAGTGCCCCCAAAATGTTTTCTTTCTTCCTCTTGCGTATCCTCTCAAGGTCTATATGGAGCTCAGGGACTTCCATATAGGGCTGTTGAAGTATTGTTGGCCAAACTCACAAGGATCTTGCATGCTAGGACTCTTATAGCACAGGGGGTCTGGGAATAGCCTGTGTCACCTGAGTTCTTAAGTGGCACCTCCCAGATCCCCAGAAGGAGACACCTCTGGACACGGGATAGCAAGGAGGGACCTGGCACAGCCTCACTGAAGTGTACTTCCGCTGAGGGCACCTCTCTGGTGAAGTGAAACAGACAGACATCTAGCGCAACTGACACTTCCTGGCTCACTTACCTGGAGCAGTTCAAATACAGCAAGGAGGTCCCCTCCAGAGAGGTTCCCACAAAAGATGGGGTGATAGCACAGCCTGGGGGGCTCATAGTCCTGGTCAGCCAGCTTCACAACAGGAACAGCCACTGTGGCACCCAAGTATTCTGGCTTCCCCTAAGGCAGAAAAGAAATGAATTTTTGTTCCTGACTGTTACCCACCTGGTTTTGATGTGCATCCGTGTGATTTTGTAAATGATCTTCACAAAACTGTCAGCCTCAGTGTCTCTCTCTCACTACTGTCTCACTCTCTTCTTCTGCCAAACTCTTCTTATCCTTTTCCACAGGCTTGGGGAGCAATGCAATCTATTCAGGCTCCCAGGAAAACTCTAAGAGGCTTCCTGGCCCAAGTCTCTCTCAGATGTTCTCTTTCTCCTCAGACTATTGAGCTCAATGGAATAAAGTTAAAATCATCTAAGGTAGGCTTGAAGGGGAAAAGGGAAATAAAGCGGCACCAAACATTCCAAAAGATCTCCAGGGCAGGGCGCCGTTGCGGTTGGGCACATGAGCTTTGGAGTCCAGGCAAACCTGACTTGGGGTGCCCAAACCTACTGCTTCCTAGATCCAAGACCTTGGGCCAGTTACTCAACCTTTTTTGAGCCTCAAGCCTAAAAAGAGTTTGTTAAAAATTCCTGTTCACAGGGCCGTGAGGATTAACGTAATGATGTTTGTGCTTTGCAGTGACTTGTATATAATAAGTGCTCAATACATGGTAATATGATGATGATGATGATGATGATGATGATGATGATGATGAAGGTCAGGATGTTTAAGTGATAGAGCAGTCCTGTGCTATTTTTCTTGGTAGTGAAAGAGGGTATTAAAATATCTTTTTATATGTGTGTATATATGGGTGTAAGTTTCTTTAAGAACTATTTGGGTGCCATCTCCTGCCTCTCCCCAGACGGGCTCCCAGGAGCCTGGGTCCACATTGCCCCAAGAACAGCAGGGGCTGGAGTAATCACTCTGCTTTGCTATTTCTCTCAAGAACTGCTGGGTAAGCTCCATGCAGGCAGGATTGCCTGCCTTATCCACTGCTGTGTCCCCGGACAGGGGGCAGGGACTCATTCTATGTTTCTTGAGTGAAAGCTCTTGGATAAATGACCTCCGAAGTCCAAG
Source organism: Equus asinus (assembly GCF_041296235.1). Classification (NCBI taxonomy): domain Eukaryota; kingdom Metazoa; phylum Chordata; class Mammalia; order Perissodactyla; family Equidae; genus Equus; species Equus asinus. The sequence continues at coordinate 68,837,438 of NC_091801.1, read as the reverse complement.
GACAATGCCCACAACCTCTTCCGGCTGAGGCTGCACTGCTTCATTGCCTTTGGACTCACAAACCAGCACCTGCATTCCCAGCTGTAGAAGGAAACTTGGTTGAGGTGCAAATGGGGTTTAGTTCAGTTCACACTCAGAAACAAACAAAGCTGCCTCCTGGTATCCAATGGCGGAGTCCGACCTGTTCTGGGTACCCGTGGAGTTAGGACAGCTGGATGTGAAACAAGCGATCTGCTGCATAATTACTTTGTCCATGATCCTAGTAAATTAAGCCTGGAAACCAAAGAGTAAGCATAAACCCAGGCAACCAATTTGCCAAATATAAACTCATTTCTTACAGAGCTAGCAGATCCTCGTGAGGGCACAAGCCTCTGGGTATGAGAGAAAGCTCTAGACTAGATGCACGGGGCTGGCAGAGTCAGAATATCTGATCATCAGCCCAGGACTGTGGGCCCCGTGCAGCGGCAGCCCACAGGTGGAAGCAGAACCTTTTGCATGTCTACATGTATCTTTCCAGGAGGAAAGTGCAAAACGTTCATATTTCCTCTCTGTCCTACATTTCCTTTTCCTTTATGTGAGAATGTAAGCTTGACTTTTCTGTGAAGGGTTTGGCTTGGGGTGGGGGCTGGAAGGCAACATGGAATGGGGATCTAGAACGAGTTTGGAAAGCCAAGGGACAGCAAAGGGAAATCCACGTAGTCCAGAGAGTCGGTTTAGGAGGAGCTTTCAGAGATGCTTGATTGTCGTTATTGATTGTCAAATAACAAGTCCTCAGGATTGGAACCACATTGTTGGGGATAAAACAGAAAAGGTACTTATTTTGTGGCCTTCTCTCCAGAAAATCTATACTATATGTACAGCAGTAGAACTCATATTCCATAAATATATACATCTAGCCCTAATTTATAAATTGGGAAATGGGGCCCAGAAAGAGTGACGTGGAGAAGGAGAGTGTGCGTGTCTAAAGGGACACAGTCCCACCAGCCACTCCCACATGTACAGGAAGTGGTGGACATGGGACAGGAGGCTAGGTTCAAGTCCTGGCTTTGCCTCCAGCTAGCTGTGACCTTGAATAAGGCATCTGACCTTTCTGGGTCTCTGTTTCCTCCTCTAGGAAGTAAGAGGGGATTTCATGCTCTCCAAGGTCCCTGCTCACCTTGTATAATTCTCCCATCTCAATTTCCTCCTGACCTTGAATCAAGGTCAGAGCTGCCAGGATGCTCTGAGGAGGCGAGAGGCTTTCGGAAGGCTTCTTGGAAAAGCTATACTTAATATATTGGTGCTTCCGCAACCACCCGAAGATGGAGAGACATCAAAAAAATTAAATAACCCTTTGCCTTTTATTTTAGACTTCTTAACTTAAAAAAGAAGATTTGCCTTAGGAATTTAAAAAACCCTTCCAGGAAGTTTTTGAACCTGCCCAGTGTTTCAGAAGTCAGACATCTTCGGAAAGGAAGAGGTTTGGTCAACCTCATAACAGAAATGGGATAGAGATGAATGCATTGTTTCAGGGCTTGGAAGCAATAACCAAAAAAGAAAAAAGATCCAGTTACAAATGCTGAATTGATGACAATAGCCATCCATTTCTTTCCAGCCAGGCGAGACCAGTAAACACCTCCTGGTTTCAAAAGGCATGGACATTTTTATTAAGCAACGCTGGGACATGGAACTAGCTGGAGGCTGGATAGAACTGCCAGTTGCTTTTTATAATTATATTTCTTAAGAAGTGTGTGTCAACTGAAATTTTGTTTTTGTTTTTAGCTGAGGAAGATTCACCCTGAGCTAACATCTGCACCAATCTTCCTCTTTTTTGTATGTGGGTTGCCGCCACAGCACAGCCACCAATGAGTGGTGTAGGTCCATGCCCAGGAACCAAACCCAGACCGCTGAAGTGGAGCATGCTGAACTTAACCACTAGGCCATGGGGCTGGCCCTCGACTGAAGTTTCGTGAACCAGATGCTATTTTAATTGCTATCTAGAGGGAAATCTAAGTGAAAAACCCTTTAGTAAAGCAAATGATCATCACCAATTTTCCTGGTTCTGTAAATCATTATTTTCCCAGGTCAGGACTACCTCCAGGTGCATCTAGAATCCTGGCTGATTAAATAAAGTCAGTCAGTTAACGTGGCATTTTTAGCACTGCCCCGGGGACACTCACCACCGCATCACTGTCATACAGCTCCACCACCACTAAAGGTGGGGACTCTGCCAGCTCCTTCTGGTCTCCATGCAGCACCAAGTCATTGAACAGCAGCATCTGGTTCCAGGTAGGGGAGAGGGTCTCGGAAATGATCTGGAAGGTGGGGCAGAAAGAAAAGCGAAAGATCACGTGACTGGTGTGGGGACCTGAAATTGGCCACCCCAAGATATGTCTCTTTGGCATCAGGATTATTTGAGGCTGATTGCTTTTGATAAACTGGGACAGGGAAGGAGGCTCTGAGGAATGGAACTTGCCCTTTGTTAGGACACCTTTACATTTGTAAGGTAAATCTCTATCTGTAAAAGGTGCCTCCCTCTCTGTACCAGGAAGAAGAAAGGAGATGACCTTCTCTCTAGAAACTCTTAATCAATACCAAAGGCAAGGACTTAAATCTGCATTTTATTGTGCTTGTCTGGTAACCTCCTGTAACTGACTTCCCTCCCCCTCCCAACGTTGGCACCTCCTTAAAGATTAAGCATCTTTCTTTGGGCTGGGAACTGATTGCAGCGCTCATCTGTGACCCCCCAGCCCGAGGCAACACACCTGCCACCCCGCGGCGTTCACTGAGACAGCAGACCTATCTGCCGTTTCCATCAAGCGCTGTGCTGACAGAGCAGCCTCGTGACTATTGTAAAAGGGATATTTCAATCACATGTGAAACACCCTGTTTGGGGGTATATAACCACTCTGTGTACCCCACTTCTTCAGTGCCCTTTCTTCCTTCGGGAAGAAAGACCCCGGGCCATGGTTCCTCATAAAGCTTTGTTTAATTTTCTCTTGCTATTCTGTCTCATGTGAATTTAATTCGTTCTCTGGCCAGATGAACCCACATTTGGGAAGAGGAAATGTCGTCCTCCCCTACACTGGGCTGTAGGGGCTCCAAGGTGCATTCATTCAACATTTACTTATGGAGGGCAAAGAGAACACATCCTCGTCATCACTGCTCACTCATTCAACATCTGAGCAATATACTGCTATGTACTGGATGCTGGGGGATGCAGAGGTCCTGCACTGGAGGAGCTTACATAAGTTTCAAGAGCAGAGCTCCTGCAATGATTAACACCCTATTTGCATACATAATTTCAACTCAGTCCTCACAGTGGTGTTGTGATGATAAGACTAGCTAGCCTTTATTGCGTACTGACTATGTGCCAGCTGTTGCACTTTACATGCACCGTCTCATTTAAACTTCATAACAATTCTGGGCAGAGGATATAGTTATCTACTCACATTTTACAGACCAGGAAACCAAGGCTCACTTGTCCAGAGCCAGCAAGCAACAGAACTGGGATTCAATCTGAATCTTCTGGCACCCAAGCCCAGGCTGCTAACCTCAACCGCCCTCACCAAGTAGATGCTAACACTGTCTCCATTTTACGGAAGGGCAAACTGAGGATGGGGGGCATCTAGTGATTCTTCACTTACAAGCAAATAAAATTTTGTCATTCAATACTCTAAAGTGAGGTTTGAATCTATTATTTCTTATTTCGAATTTTACTGTTTTGTGGATATTATTTGACTGCATTGAACTGACCAGGGTCTTCAAAATAACTCTCACCATTTTGTACAACATTTTTCTTTCTACCATAGCAAACTGTGACATTGATAGTTGGCTGCACCCGTTATACAGATGAAGAAACCAAAGGACAAAGAAGGACAACAACCTGCATAATTGGTTCAGAACCATGAGTGTCTCCCTTAGAAGTGGTTCACAGCCCCCCTGCTGGACCATGCAAGTGGTACCTTCAGAAGGGAGGGTGGAGCTGGGCTTGCATCCTCTACTTCATTGGATGTTTGGAAACATGCCAGTTTCACAGAGCTAAAGGCCGGGGTTGCTTCAGGATGGGTAGACTCTGCACCTGGGCAGAAACTGCCCCATTAATATGTGAGGCTAGTCCTGGAAAGAGGCCACTGTTATATTTCCTTCTCTCCCAGGCAGCGTAGACACATGAGCGATTTCACAAGTTAACAGACAACACAGTGGATGCTGGTAGCTGCCCCCTCACCGCTGACTGTTCACTCCAGGGGATCTGAGACAGATTTGGCCTGGACTAACTGCTTAGGCTCCAGACCCCAAATAAACTGTCAGCTCAGAGTTTTATACCAAGAGCCGTCTCTAGTCATAGCATTAAATCATTTTCACTGTGGTCACGAAAGAACGTTTTATTGCTCTTCTTTATGTGAATCATAAAAAATATTGTGCTTTTCACAATTTCTTTCCTTTCCTGCTTTTTGGGGTTTTTTTTTTTTTTTTTGAGGAAGATTACCCTTGAGCTAACATCTGCTGCCAATCCTCCTCTTTTTGCTGAGGAAGACTGGCCCTGAGCTAACATCTGTGCCCATCTTCCTCTACTTTATATGTGGGACGCCTGCCACAGCATGGTTTGATAAGCAGTGGGTAGGTCCGCGCCCAGAATCCGAACCAGCGAACCCCAGGCCGCCAAAGTGGAATATGCGAGCTTAACCGCTGCACCACTGGGCTGGCCCTGCTTTTAGAGTATTTTATGCCTCAGACACAGTGAGGTTTTTGACATAACATTTCAGAGAAAATCTTAACTTTTTAAACAAGAAAAGAACGGCTTCAACCAACCTATGAAGGGTAGTTATGGAGCTGCAGTGCCAAGTTACCCTGCGTTGATGACCGACATCGCAAAGAACCAGGTGTTCTTCCGTTGCTTTTAAAATAGAAATGTGATCTCTTTTATAGCATGCACCCAACAGTGTGGCACCAAAGCAATTTTTGATGCTCACAGCATCTTTCCTATAGAGATATTTTAATGGCTTCCTTGGCACTTTGGGCCGTAAATGCCACTTGATGAGATTCCAGAGGCCAGCATTCATTCATTCATTCATTCAACACATGTTTATTCAGGACCCACAATGTCCCAGGCACGGCATTAGGCACTAACACAGCATCCTGTGAGCTTTTAATAAATGAGCAGGTGCTAAACAGTTACTTGCATGAATGAATGAGTGGGTATTGGCCTGTCCTCAGAGTTGTTCCCAAGAGTAAAAGGACCGTGCAGCCACCTTGAAGAGGTATTAAAACGTTCAACCAAACAAAAATACATTCTTCGGGGCTAGCCCCGTGGCCGAGTGGTTAAGTTCGTGCGCTCTGCTGCAGGCGGACCAGTGTTTCGTCGGTTCGAATCCTGGGCGCGGACATGGCACTGCTCGTCAGACCACGCTGAGGCAGCGTCCCACATGACACAACTAGAGGAACCCACAACGAAGAATACACAACTATGTACCGGGGGGCTTTGGGGAGAAAAAGGAAAAAATAAAAAAAAAAAATCTTTAAAAAAAAAAAAAATACATTCTTCTACTTTTCTACAAAGGTGCCCACACTAGCCTCATTTTTTCAGGGCTTCCTTAAGGAGTTATGCATTATAATCATGTTAAATGGCATTGCTTGGAGTCTCTGGTAACACTTAGCTGCCATTTTGAAGAAGGAGTGAGATTCCATGGTTGGGACATAGCTTTAGAATCAGAAACCCCTAGAATGGAACCCTAGTTTCATCCCCTGCCTTATGTCTAACTTGGGCAGATGATTTAACCTCTCTGAACCATAGTTTTACTCATTTCAATGGGGTTAGCACCTACCTTGTAGAATTGTTATGACCATTTTCTGAGATAAAGCATATTAAGTGTCTGGCACACAGCTGCTGCTTAATAAGTGCTTGTAGCGCCTCCCCTCCGCCCCCAACTCCACTCCACCCTGTGCACACTTTTTTACAAGCAAGTAAACATTTACTGAAACCTACCATGTGCCAGTCTTGGTGCACTGGGGTACTTGTGTCTAACAAGAGACCATCCATGTTCTCAGGACTCAGCATCAACATGACTGTGTGAAATCTCAGTTCCATATTCTCCATCCTTTAACAGCCTCCCCTTCTCCTCTAAGGCTCCCTCTGTGCCACTTAGTCCCTCTCCCATTCTATTGCCAAAGCCTTTCTCTTTGGGAGCTGTCTACCTTTTCCTTTATCCTTCCATTGCCAAAGAATTTCTAAGTCCCGCATCCTCAGTGACGTCTGGAACAACTGGGTTCTCCTTCTGAAATATTTCAGGCCATTAAGTCACTTTATAGGGGATTGGTTTGCAGGACAAGCCCTTCAGAGACTGTTCCCCCTGAGCTCCATGCGGTCAGTTCAGATGAGCGCTACCAGATGACCGGCAGAGCTCACCTATGACTGCAGGGGTTCCCAGGCTCAGCTTCCCCATCATGAAGAGTGTGAGAGGGGGCCATGTCACACGCAGACCAGTCCCTCTGAGGCAGCACAACACTGAAACGGGAGAGGGAAACTGCAACACTTTCTTACCAAAATGGAAGCAGGGTAGTAGTTAAGCCAGGTGACTTTGGAATTGGACCAACCTGGGTATCCATCTTGGCTCCACCATCTTCTGCTTAAATCATCTCTAGGCCTGACCCTTCTCATCTGCAGAATGGGGACGCTAACAGCATCCACCCTTGGACTGCAGTGAGATGTAGCAAACAATGCATACTCAGGGCTTAGCATCATGCCTGGCACGTGGGGAGCCTTTAATAAATGACAGCTACTATTATTAACAAGAATTAGGTGCTTGGTTCAAAAGTATGAAGGCAAAGTCTAGGGCTCAACAGAGCCTGTTGTGCCTTTCAAATGATTCTTTGATAAACAACGTCACCTCTTCCTTTGAGATATGGGTCTAAATCAAATGAAGATACTGTATGGAGATGCAAAATAGAAGGATAATCACATGGCAGCCCAGTGAGCTCGCTCAGCCCCCCGGCACACCCAGGGCCCTGAGATCACCTCTAAGGGCTGGAATTCCACAGCTGTGGCAGGCGGGGGAGGACCCCAGGGGTCCACCCTCCAGAATGCCCCTTGCTTCTGGTGGCCAGCCTCGGTGACAGTAATAACAAGCAGTCACATAGAAGCTGTTCTAAGCAAGGTGCTGTCCTGGGTGTTTTACCCTCTGGAGATATATGCAATACCATCATCCCTGTTTTACAGATGAAGAAATTGAGGACAAAGAGGGTTTTGCTGAGCATCACACAGCCAATAAACGGAGGAGCTCAGATTTGAACCTGGGCAATACAGCTCCAGAGTCCACCCTCCTAATCACCAAGCTAGGTTCTACCTCTCAAAGCAGGAAGGAGAAAGAAGCCTCGAGTCTTCTTGTTTTCATGCTCATTTACTAAGTGAGGATGGAGTCACTTTCCTTCTGAGATCTCGCTCCACTTCCCTCCTAGACAGAGATAATCCATCTGAGCCCTCCACGTGCCTCTGGGAGGCCCATCACTATGGGGTCTATCACAGCATAGCTAATTGTCTGTCCAGACGACAGCCTACCTCCACACCCAGATCATATGTGATGCAGGGGCAGGGGCTGGTCCCCACCTCCCCCTGTTTCCCTGGAACCCAGCAGGTGCTGGAGAGATGGACCAGATACTGGTTCACATTATGATCTTGGTCTACATGTCACGAATCAAAACGTAATCTCCCAGGTCACGGGCGTCACTTTGGAGAGAAATGTCAGCCCTCATCACATGAGCCAATGTATTGGCCACCATTCATTGATCACCCTATACATTTAACTTTTCACTTCTTCACAACAGCCCTATCTTAAGATGACAGACTGAGGTTTAGTGAGTAAATGCAGCTAGAAAGTGGATGAGCTAGAACGGAACCTCAGGTTTCTTTGTGTCCTCTTTGTCTGAACTCTCAGAGACAGGCAAATCCTTTCCTGAGCTTCCCTCTCGGAACAGCGAATCCTCAGAGAACAGCATAAATCCTTAGAGAACACAATCTAATGAGAAGGGCAGCCTCAGGGACTTTTGCTAATTAGGAGCCCTTTTCACATTTCAGCACTCAGGGTGCAGGAAAGGGAGAAAGCACAGAGGAAACGGGTATAGCTCCGTCTCCATTAATCCCACAACATCTGTTAGGAATAGTATTTTCCAGTGGGAGACACTGAATTACAGAGGTGTTGAAAGTGTGCAAAGTCTCCCAGCTGTGACAGTGCAAAGTCTAGGACTTCCTGACCACAAAGCTGGAAAACTTTCCTCCCCACGAAGCCCCCTCAGTAAAGATGGCATCCTCAGCCTCATGCGGGCTGTCTGTGTGCTGTTGTGTGGTTCATTCCTTCCCCACTGAACATGGCCCTGTGCCCAGCACTGCCGCAGGCGTTCTAGGAGCCAGGTTCTGCCTTTCCTCCTCATCTCTCTTTCCCTCCCACTCTTCTTGATCTCGGGTGCTTGCTCTCTTGGCTTCAGGACAATGGATCACATTGGAATAACAGACCTTCCCCGTGTCGGTCCTTCCTTGCACACATGCTTTTGAGTCTGAAACACCTACACACCCAGAGACACAGCTATTTGCAACAAGCCCCTGTTCTTTCCTTCTGGGCTGTGCTGAGGATCAGCTGTGAGCTGCGGGAAGATGGCGGAGGGGCTTCCCCGGTTACCTTCGTGGTCTGGCAGTGGGAAAGGAACGTGACCTTGGCAAAGGGGTCTGAAAGTCCGTTGCTGTCAGCCGCGATGAGGCCCCGGGCTTGGTACATGTGCGCTCTCAGCTGGAAGACATGCCTGTCTGTGGATGGATATGGAGAGGGGCAGGCGTTAGCGGGCTGTTCCAGAACAGTGTGTGAATGGGTGTCTGTGGGCAATGTGCGTCTGCAGGTGTATCCAGAGACAGACAAGGAGAGCACGGCACCGCCACCTCCGAGCCTGAGATGGCAGCGGGGGAGAAGGCGGAGAGGTCACGTTGATGGGAGTTTCGGGGCCAGGCAGTCTCCTTGTGCTTTCACCACATTGTGGATTTTTAATCTTCCTAACAACCCTGTGAAACAGATATAATTATCTCCATTTTCTAGACGAGGGAAATGGCTCACAAAAAGGCTAAAAGACTTTTCCAAGTTTGCAGAGCTAACCAATGCCAGAGCCTGGATTTCATTTCTATCAGATGCCAAAATCACCTTTTCTTTCTAAAATACCACATTTAACTTCCTAGTAATTCTCTGTTTCTGCTGGCATGAGTGTGTGTGTGTTCATGGGTGAAAGGGGCTGCTCCACAAATAGTTTTTGCTTCAATAAATTCAATAGAAGCTTGAATCATTTATGCATCCATACATCCATTCAGCCAGCCAATGTCATTTTGAGCTCCAGCTGCGTACTGGATACAGTTCTGGTCTCTAAGGATTCTGAAGTAGCTGAGACAGCCCCCTGTCTTGGGGAGGGCCAGGGAGAGGGCAGAAGATAAGACAAGCATCTTAATCACAGAGCTAAGTGTCCTGTGAGAGATACAGGCAGAGGAGATGGGGAGTTGAAGGCAAGAGCGAGCACATCTGTTTGATGGGATGGGACACAGAGAGAGGGCCCCTGGTGGAGGCAGACCAGGATTCAGTGGGGGAATCCCAAGACAGACTTGAGTTAATCATATTCCTTTATTCGTTGGCTCATGGGACTTTATGAACAAGGCCCCTCTTGTTTGTCCTATTGACTTGCTCCCCGTTACCCCTTTACTCATCCCCATTCCTCGTCTCTCCCAAAGGTGACTATTGTACCATGTTTAGTGTATCCGTGTTTTTGTGTTGACATGGGACTGGGATACAGGAACTCTTGCACACCAACTTGACTAGCTCTACTCAGTTCAATTAAGGGTACAAATACCTTGTGCCCCGCTGCAATGCCACTCATAGGCTTATAGCACCCAGGTCCATATGGGGACTCATATAAGTTCCTAACTCTCTCTGTGCCTTTGTTTCCTCATCTGTAAAATGGAGGTAATAATAGTTCCTCGTAGGGGATTGTAGGGGATTGAAGGACTAAGACGGGTGCCTGACACATGGGAAGAACTTTAAAAGTGGTGTGAAGATGCTGGTGTGGCTGTCACTATTGCTCATTACAATGTGGCCTGTAATGGTGGACAGCTGGGGGCAACCTGGGTGTCCCTCAGGGAGTGGACAGGAAGAACATTAGGGAACTTGGTATAGCAGTTAGAAGCAATGGATTAGAGGTGTACAGAGCAAAATAGGTGGCTCTCAACAATACAGAGCTTAATAGAAAAGGACAAAACAGCATGAGATGCATAACAATACTACTTATGTAAAACGAAAATAAGTGCACACAAAAGGAAAATTCACATTCGCCAAAGCATGTTCAAATAAAAAGGGGCAGACTCTAGGGGAGGTGGCACTGCCCTTTGAGCAGAGCCCTAAAGGGTGGCAGCATTTGACAAGCAGCAATGGGGTGAGCAGGGCTGTGGAGAGCTTTCCAAGTGGCTGGAGCGGGGTAAGTTAAGATGAGGACAAAAATGCCAGGCCACGTAGGGGACAGGATGAGTCTAGTTTGGCCAGAGTATGAGGTCCCAGAAAGTTGTGGTCACATTGCTGTGGGTCTTTGAGGCCTGAATTGAACAGGTAATGGGGACCTCTTGAAGGTCTGTGCCCAGGAGCTGATGATATTCGAGCAAAGCTTCAGGGGAATGAAACTGTGAGTCAAGCATGCAACGGACAGAAGAGATGCTGCAGGAGGATCAACAAGCAGATCACACTGCCCATCCAGGTGGGAAGTTTTAGGGCCAGATCCCATGCAGTTGTGGAAGAAATTGAAATGAGGAGGGGAAGAGAGAGACATTCCAGCCGTGGGTGCTACAGGACTTGGCTCCTGACCAGCAGGGCGAGCAGGGGCAGTGAAGGAAGCGGGTGCCAAAGATAGCTCCTTACTTGACTGTCTGTCATCATGCCTGCACGTGTTTCCATCCTTCTACCCCGTGCCACTGTCTGCCTACATGGGGACCAATGTGGAGCCTGAGAATGCAGCAACCACAGCAGTTCCCATTCTGAGCCTGCAAAGGATTTAAAAACTTGAAATCTGCACACTCCTGAATTAAGTCCAGCTGCTTCAAGCACAAAGTGCTTAAAGCTCTGATCAAGTAGGGGAGCCAGAGAAGTGATTCTTCAGCCTCAATTCCAAGTCCTCCCCCATCCTCACCTCCACGTACACCAAAAACACCCTGAAGTGGACAGACTGGGACTTGCTGACGAGAGAGAGCCTTAATATGGCGACCACAAACAATGGACTGTTCAGTAGAAGGTTTAGGAATTTCTTGACGGAGTCTATGTCTAGAGAGAGCCCACATGTTCCTTAACATGCGGTTTAGTTTGGGAAATTCCGCAGCTGGGAGTGAACTTGGGCATGGCTCATCCCCTGAGAACCAGCTGCCCCTGAATTGACCAAACCCAGAATTTTAGCAGAGGTCCCAATTGCAGACACACAGGCGGTATGCTGCACAACTCCAGGGGGCGCTATTTACTTAGTCTAAATTTTTGATTTTCTGAAACCTAGAGTCTTACCAGCTCTGTTCCTTAGACTAATCAAGTCAGCTTCCTCTTTACTCTCACACTTTCGTGGCCGGTCATTTGTGGTAAGGCTCACTTTGCACTTGTGGTTATTAGACACATGTCTAGTTGCCCCCACTTGAGGGCCGGATCACCTCTCACTCAACTCCACATCCCCCGCTAGTCTTCCCACTGTACCTGCCATATGTAGGTGCAAAATAATTATTGAATGGAGATTTTCTGAAGCACAAAATGACTGAAGAAACAAAATTCTCCAGTAGGTGTGGAAGGCAGCCAAAGCCATCAGTGTCAGCGCATAGCGGAGGAAGTTTATTAGGTCACTGCATGAAAACAACATGCTGCAGAGGATCAGAGAGCTTTGGAAAGAGTCTTTGCTCTCCTCTGAATTGTTAGTAGCTGGGACAGCAAATACATCCGTGGACCTTAGGTCTCTAGAGACAGTGTCTACAGAAATACAAAGATAACTTGATGTGGGTATTTTTCATCCAAAGATGAAACTCTCTAAAGACAGGATGGAAAGCAGTGGAGATAAAGCAGGGTCTGGAGATGGTTTGCTCCATCATTTACTAACTGTGTGATCTTGGGCAGTTTCTAAGCATCTCTGATACATCCTTTCTCCATCTATAAAATGAAGAAGCCACCCAGGTTGATGTGAGAAATAAATCTTATGTATAGAATATAGGGCACAATGCTCGGCACATGAGGAGCTATGCATTTTCTAAAAAGACAAGGCTGAGCTTTCCTTGCTCTTATGCATTGACCTTGGGCATATCAACCATGAGCTGCGCCATTGGATAACTATCTCTAGAACCTTGTTTTTTCTAACCATTGAGCCGGTTAGATTCCACGGGCAGTCAAGGTCAACCAACATCCCAGGAGCCTTGTGCAACACAGGAAACCTGGGTGTGTAAGCAGTTCTTCAGTGTTTCCAATACACTCAATTCAAAACTCAACTTCAGACAACGTAAAGGTAATCTGCAGTCTACTCTATCTGAATTCAGCAGCAGGAGATCCTGCAAATTGAAGCCACTTGGAAACAGAAAGCAAAATGCAACTGTAACGCATTACTACATATAATAAAAATCAGAATTATATGAAAATATAAACACGATGGCCCTCATCGAAAACATCTACATAGGAGAAAGGATTACATAAAGTATGCTGAATTTCTAAAAGCAGCCAGGTCAAGAAGCAAGCTAGAGAAACATGAGTGACCTCAATGCTACCAGTTTCCTTTGGGTCATTACCAGGAAAGGTAACTGCCTGCTGTTTATGGGTCAAAACCCCAAAGCCATGTAAAAGGAAAACCTGCTTTAATTTCAGAGGTCATTTCAGCACAAGAACTTACTGATGTTTCTTTAAAAGACATCTTTTGCTAAAAATGCAAACTTAACCTACATAGTCTGCCTACAAAGAAACTCAAATTGTTCTCTTTCCATTAACAGAAAAATACGAATTTTTATTCCAGGTGTGTTTAATGACTTCACTTTATTCTTTTTAGATAGGACATTGGAAGATAAGGAAGAAAATTTAGAAACTATATTCAAAGAAAGCAAATAAGTTGATCCTAAAATGATGTGCAAACAATTCACACATGCCACCCTCCTCACTGTTTTCTCAGAAGCCAATGACCCTCTTTGCCCAGTGGGCATCATACCTTGGTAGAGCAGGTTGGCTGGGGGTTGATTGGCACCAGCCACTTTGGAGGACATTTCTGCTTCGTAGCCTGCTGGCAAGTTGTCCAAAATGGCACTTGAGTGTTTGGTGGAGCCCAGCCAGAGGTATACATCAACTTTTGCTTGCACTGACCAACCAGCCGGCCGTTTTCCAGGAAGCTGGGGAAGGGTTACAAGGAAGACCACCTCATTAGTAGGAGTGATTATGGGCCTCACTCTTTGAGACAAGAGGTCCTTCCTGGGGACACACCTGGGAGTGTGTTCAGAGAGTGGTTCTCAGGAGCTTACCTTATACCAAAATGAGAGCAATGACGCCAGTTGCCACGATGCACAATTCCAGAGGCAGATCCAGGGTTAGTGGGGCCTGAATCTTAAACAGGCACTGTGCTAAGCACTTCTGAGCCCTGGATCATTTAACCCTAACAGGTAGGTATGGTTATGGGCCCTGTTTTATAGATGAGGAAACTCAGGCTCAGAGAGGTTAAATAAGTTCCCTATGATCATTCAGCTTTTAAGGGACGGAGTCAGGACTTGAACTCAGGAGAGAGGATTCTCAATCTAGACTCGGGACTCTGAACCCCCACAGCTTGCCTCTTCCCGCACTGAGTTGAAATCTCCCTTCCCAGAACTTCCAACTGCCTGGAGTTCCAGCCACAGCCTCTACCTCATTGCTTCACTCAGAAGAATTCAAATGCTTCTTTCACAGGTCAGGCCCACAGGAGCTTGAAGGAACCTACGTGCCCTGCCATGTTCTTTCTTCCTAACTAAACATCTCTAGCTCCCTCACCCCTTCCTCATGCAGCGTGTTGCAAATTCCCTTACTACCCTGCATTCTCTCCTTTAATGTACTCGGATTTGTATCGAGGTTTTTGCTTGTTCGAATTTGTGTGTTTACGTGTATTAGTGTGTGTGGTGTGTGAGCACATGCATACGTATGCATGTGGGTGCACGTGTTCTCAAGGTGTTAAGGACACAACTCAATGCAGCGTGGTTCCTTTATTTCTCCACCACCAGAATTAAGGGAACCCTTGCTCCCATCCAAGGAGTCCCAGGCCCCAGACCTGGCTGCGTTCAGGGTTGCTAGCAAGGCCTTCATTCTGCGAGTGGCTACCTCTCCAGATTTTGTTGACTCTTTTAAGTGCCTCTTCTTAGCATTTCTTAGCATTTCTTACCAGTATTTTCCCCTCTCTTCTGCACCACTTCTTTTCCAGAGAGAATCACAAAATCCTACTGCAAGAGGCTACAGCTTGCTCTGACAACTTCCAAGGCACCCACGGAGAGCCCCTGAACCAAAATTAAGCACAGCTGTTCACCTTTCCATCTTGCGTTGTGGGTTCGCTAAATGGATTTTGAGCAACTCAATTCAGCAGCTACAACAAGTGTCGCTAGGCCTTGCTGAGGGGGTGGGGCCAGGAGGGCTTCACAAGGACCAAGACACAGACCCAGCCCCGCACCCAAGAGCTCACGTCCAGACGAGGAAGCTGACTTGCATTCACTTACTCGCATGCAAAGTCAAGCGGAAGAGAGAAAATGCTGAGGGGGAAGAGAAGTAACAGCAGGTATTTCCATCTTTTCTTGAAGATTCAAATATTTAGCTGGGCTTTGATCGGTACTCTGGAGTTGGACCAGTAGAGAAGGCATCCCAGGAACAGGGCAGTGTGTGGACAAAGATGCAGGGGCAGCAACAGTGGTTAAATGGGTTAACGTTTACTGAGTGCTTACTCTGTGCCAGCAACGGATGTGCTAATAGCTTTCAGAAAAGAAAGAGCTGGGGCAGAGACTGACGCCGACGGGGCTGAAGAATCCTGCCGGTTCTGTGGAGGAGTCTGGATTGTATTCTTTGGGGAGTGGAATGCCATTACTTATTCAGCATTAAAAAGAAAAAGTTCATTTTATTGTTGGTAAAAACAACCACTCTGCAACTCAGAATTTTTAAAACTATGGCAAGACAAATAATCCTCAATTCATCACTTCTATAATGATAATAATAAGAGCTAAATGCATTTAGCACTTGTTCCATAAAACAAACGTTTGTTGAAAGCCTAAAGTTATTTTGTTGTAATAAAAGCAATCCCTCTGCCATTTGTAGACATCACCAGGACACCAATTCACAAAGGCCGGGATTTTTATGTCTGTTCACAGTGATGCCCCCAATACCTAAAAAAGCCCTTGGCACCCAGGAAGAACTCGGTAAATACTTGTCAAATTATGTATTTATTTTTCTAATAATAATATTTTACACATGGTGAGCACTGTATTGTCCCAGGCTCTGCCCTCATGTTCCTCCCTCACACAGAATGTCCTGTTGCTTGCATACTATTAACAACGGGGCCCCCCCTGTGGCTGAGGAGTTAAGTTCGTGCACTCCACTTCAGCAGCCCAGGGTTCGCCAGTTCAGATCCTGGGCATGGACCTACGCACCGCTCATCAAGCCATGCTGTGGTGGCAGCCCATGCAGAAGAACTAGAATGACCTACAACTAGGATATACACTATGTACTGGGGCTTTGGGGAGAAAAAAATAAAAAGAGGAAGATTGGCAACAGATGTTAGCTCAGGGCCAATCTTCCTAAAAACATAAAACAAAACAAAGACAAAAACTGCATTGTATCTCTAAAAAAAAAGCAAGCCACAGGCTATCATTCATCTTCATGATGACTATAAAATAAATACTTTTATTATGTGCATTTTAAAGATGAAGCAAAGGAGGTTCAGAGAGGTTAAGCAATAGTCCAACATCACAGAGCGAGGCAGGGATAGAGCCAAGACTCAACTCTGCTCACCCTGGCTCCAGAGCCCAGACTCTTAGCCAGCGCTCCTCACACACTGATGTGTGTGTCAGTGCATGTGAACGGCCTGGGCATCTGGTTAAAATGTAAATTCTGATTCAATAGGTCTGGGGTAGAGTTTGAGATTCTGCCTTTCTCCCTGTTGGTGCTGATCCTGCTGGTCTGCGGACCACAGTTTTAAGAACTGAAGTAGTGAAACTTAACTAACGATGCTGCATTGTCCCAAGCAGATCTGATATCCTTTGCTTCTTAAAGTAAAGCAAAAACAAAAACAACAACAAAAAACATCATTCATTTCTACTGCTATGAAAACAACATGGGTGTGTGAATTGATGGTTAGAACCAAAAACTCAGCTAACATCTTGTGACAATGTTATATGAGGACACTGCTATAATCCTGAGTTTGCAGCTTACACATCTTTTTAAAAACACACAAACTGAAACTGCTTGCAAGACAACGCAGAGCCTCTCACTCAAGTGTCCATGTTGGAACTCACACGGCATTATTGAGCACCTTGCTAGGTGCTTTCAGAAACAGCATCCCATTTTTAGTTTCACTTGCACTTCCAGCCTGGGTATGTCTTCCCCTGCCTCCTTCTCTTCCCCATTCTCCTGTCTTTCTCATGTACTCCTCAAATCTGACCAACCACAGCAACTTCTTTCCTTTTGAGAGTAGCATGGTAAGGTAGGAAAAAATAATAATAATAATTAAAAAATGCAAAAGTGCATCAAAAATCTATGATCATCAAAGTATAAAAATTGTCTGAGACAAAATGCTACAGTCTTAGCGTCTCTCATGCCCCATCCACCCCCCTCCAGGGTCCTCAGGAATGCCAGCTGGCTTAGAAGGAAGAGGAAATCTTGGCAAACCATAAAAAGGAGAGAAAGGTAATTCACACAAATTGTGCTGAAGTTGGTCAATCAATATTAGTCAGAGGAAGGGTTGTTTGCTTCGTGGAGGTTTCATTTTGTGGTAAGACCCAGAAGGGTGTCTTTCAGCCACCACTTTCTACTGCATCCGAGGGAAAGCTGGATGGAAAACTGGAGGTTGGAGAATAAGAGACTAGACTCCGGTGTGGAGCAGAGGATAGGATAGAGGTGGAGACGAGACTGAGAAGGGGCCTCTGGAGTCTACCGGGGCAGACTTGGCACAGAGAGGTGACTCAAGCAGAAAAGAAAAGGAAGATCAAGCACCACCCTCTGTCTGGGCTCTAAGTGCACCCAGCTCCTCCCACAGGATGAGTTTCTCTTTGGTAATGAACATGCTGTTCCCCACTTCAGCCACTAGGGAAAGGGGATGAGACTGAAAAGGGAGAACTCTTGCTTTTTTGGCTGGTCAATTAGGTCTAATTTCGTTCCAGCATTTTTAGTAGCATTACCAATAGATTTAAATTAGAGAAAAAGAAAAATCATGGAACCAGGGACCATGAAACCCTGCTTGCAGTTACAGATTTACTGTTACGTAACCATGTGACTTCAGATGACGCCCTCTTGTTTCTTCTAGATTAATATGCCCCAAATGGGACCCCCAGAAACAGTAGTTTCCTAAAATTTGTAAATAGGTATGCTAGATGATTATGGCTGTCAAATGTGGGTTGTAAAAGTTAAAGCTGTTTCTAGAGCCTTCTACTGGTAAACGAGCACTGAGAAACTCCAAGAGAGGGAGACCACGGCAACCTCCCAAACGTGTGAACATGGGATGTTTATGGAGGCACTCAAAGGACAGATGTCCCGTAGAATAAGCTTCGAGAAGAGTCTTGCCTAGAGATTTATAGATTTACATTCTATGCTTTGTCTTATTGCACTTCCTAATTCCCAGATACAAAATCAGAGTGGATGGCAGGTGTGTGAACACTCTGTCCCCCTGGTACAGCTCGTACTTATTCAGACTTAGCAATTCAGTGAGGAGCAGGGGGCAGAGAGGGAGGCGGAAGGAGCAAGTGGCAATCAAAGGTGACACATCACAACAGAAATGAAAATGGTTTTGCTAAATCATCTCAGCAAGACCTTTCATCGTGTCGGTTCAATTGAATTCAACACAATTCAGAAGGCTGTCACACAAAGCAGTCCCAGTGGCAAAAGGAAATTCAGATACAGAAGTAAACCCAGACCTCGGGGCAAAGGTTCTGCACTCCCAGTTATGTCCACCCTTTGGCTGTATTTGACACCCGCTCTTTGTCCTAATTTTAAATAATGCCAGGATACATCAAAATATTTAGGAGGGAGTAACTTGACACTGATTTTCTCGTATTTTTAGCACAAGGCCTTCTGAAATGATTCACTATTTTTAAGTATTTCTTGCAACCCCAGAATTCTTTAGATGGAGAAAGTTAAAGAAAAACTCTGATATTTGTGACGAGTAACTTGGGTGAAAATTTCTTTTTTCAGTTACAGTTTTACAGGGGTGGGTTTAAAAATCATTTTACACAAGTGACAGAAAATAACAAAGAGAATCACATACAGAAGGGAGCACACAATTCCAGAAACATCCTCTAGATGTTGGATGTCCGTTTGTTTGAACGCCAGCATTTGTTGAATGATGACCCTGGATGATGTACACTGCATGTTCTTTACATGCATTTGTCCAATTAATCCTCAACACCGTCTCCATTTGATGGATGAAGAATCGTAGAAATAGAGATATTAAGTAACTTGCCCAAGGTCATACAGCTCATAAATATTAGGTTAAATTGTATTCCTCAAAAATTCTTATGCTGAAGTCCTAACCCCCAGTACCTTAGAATATGACCTTATTTGACAATAGGGTCACTGCAAAGATAGCTAACACGAGGTTAAACTGGAGCAGGGTTCTCATAAAAGGATACGATGTGAAGAGAGACTCCCACACAGGGAGAACATCCTGTCAAGACTGGAGTTATGCTGCCACAAGGAACTATCAGAAGCTAGAAAAGGCGCTTCCTTGGCATCTTCAAGAGGGAGCATGGCCCTGCCAACACCTTAATCTCAGACTTCCGGTCTTCAGAACGATAAAATACTAAATTTCTGCTGTTTAAGCCACTCAGGGGTACTTCGTTACAGCAGTCTTAGTAAACTATTACAACCCAGATTCACTTTATTTCAAAGCCCATGCATTAAACCATTACTCCACGTTGCCTCTTCTGCCTGCAACATTTGACCTTCACATCTATAGTAGACTCTAGCAATTGGATGGCACTCAGAAGCCATCTCGTCTAGCTGCCCACTGCCACATTTACAACAAGGGGACAGGAGCACATTATGGACCTCCATTTAGGGAACTATTTCCCTGTAATGGCTATCATGAGGCCTGGTTCTATCCCCTGGAAACAAACACAAACACTCTCAACCCATGATCCATGTGGTAGCCCTACAAACACTTAAAATCTCTATCATGCCATCAAATCTCTTCTCAGTTAAACATTGCTATGTCTTCACCCCTTCTTCGCATGGCATGGTCTCGAACCTTCACCTCCTCCTTCTGAGGCAGTAGAAAAATAACTATGTTACAGCAAGAAATCAGAACCGAAACTGGCAGAGCAGTCTACTATGGGTTGGGAAAAGTTAAATCGGTCAAAGCACACACTCTAGCTGTCAGTCATTGGTGAGTGTTAATTAAGCTTTTGGACTGCTTTTTCTCCATATTTGCACAAGTCTACTTCTTGGAAAGAAATTTCTTCATCATAGAGGTAAAATGCCAAGGGTCTCCAAGAAAGGCTCAAATCTTGAGTTAGAGACAGCAGAATCCATCCAGAGATGGTGCCTGAGTAGCCACCCATGAGGCATCAGGGGACCATGTCTTCAGGAAGGATGCAAAGACTCAAGTTGAAAAGACTCATATTCACAATTTAAAAGTCACCAGGACTTTTATATTCCATAGAATTAGCAGTTTTATGGAATATAAACCTCTCCTCTTGTAATTTTCTTGAAATCTATCTTTAAAATATAGATAAACTCATGTGAAAAGATGCCATGGACAAATTTCACTTGAGAAAATGTACAGAGGAAACTAATGGAAAAATGTCCATTCTTCCTAGTAATCAAAGAAGTAATAATTAAAGTAACCTTGAGGTGCTCCTACTAGGTTAAAAGAAAATCTTACATGTCAGGTGACATAGTAATTAGAAAACTGGAAAATATTCAGCCTTGAGAAAGTCTATGAATCACAATTTGATTCAAGAAGGGCAAGGTGTTCCAGCTGTCTTCAGATCTTTGAAAGTTTTGAGGAAGAGTCTGCGATATGGACACACACTAGGAACGCTGAGCAACTCAGGAGGAAAGAGAATTTTTGAGTCAAAAACAGTGCAGACTTACTTTGAGGAAATGAGTTTTGATCATCCCGCAGTGTTTGCCCATCTGCTCCCTGGCGGGGGAATAGAGCAGGTCTTTGGACGGGATGCGGGCATAGGCCACTTTCTTGTTGTTGCTGAGCATCCAGATGAAGACATCGGGGATGGTGTGCTGTGGCTGTGGGAACAGAGGGGAATGGATTTGATAGGTTGGTGTTTAACAAGGGCACTTCCAGTGCTCTCCTATCCTGAAACAGCCCCCCTTCTGCAAAACTAATTCTGGGGCTTAAACCCTCTGGGTACTTAAACATCTATGCAATCAAGCAAGTGTAGCTTCTTTGAGAAAGCCTTCGGTCATGAATTACAAGTACCTATAAACCCCATATGCCAAACTCTTATTGTGCTTTGAGGATATGCAATTTGGATCCACGATTTGGCATCTTTGATGGCCTACTTTTCTCCATCTGTAGAACAAACATTTTTCTACACCTTCCCATAGATTTTCCTTTTCCTCTTTTTTTTGCAGTCTTGTAATAATGATTTAGCCTTGAGCATTGGCCCTCCTAAGAGCTAGGTAACATTTCCAGAATATTGAAATAAAAAACCAAAAATTCATGAATATCTTTCCATTTGCTCTTAAGGAAGGAAAAACAATTCTGCAAGGGACTTTATACCTAAAATATGATTGCCAAGTATTTTAGCTCCATTTTAGGTGTTATTCAGGAGAAACGACTAAATTGCTCAGAAAATTAGACTTTAAAGTTGAGCTAATCAAGACAGGAATTGCAGAATCTCCTGCCAGGAAGCCCATTATGTTGTGAGTGTTTGAAATGCACATTTCTGAGCCAACACAGCCACCAAAACAAAAGGGAGGTATATTGTTATAAACTAGGCTTTGACATTCCCAGGCTGGAAGCAGATTTCTGTCTTTCCAACCCCATAACCCTCTGGTGAAATTGGTACCCAAAGAGGGCATCCCTTCTACCTTGATATGGAAACAGAGATATCATGTGGAGGTTTTCCGGACCACAGAGCTGGTCAGTCACAGACCTGAGGCCCCAGTTCCTGGTCTGAACCTTCTGGGTGCTTATTGAAACTCTTGCGTCTACTAAAGTGACTGCTTGTCTCATTCTTTATTAGGCCTTCAGGGAATGATGGATTTGCAACAAGAAATACAACTTTTGAGAACAGAAGCGGTAAATCTGTACCTCTCTGAAAACTTCCCACATGAAACTCGGTTTCTGACAGAAACAAATAGGAGGGCCGTTTTAGATCATTCTAGAAGTCACCAGAGAGGCTGTTTACAAGCAAATTTAAAATGAGAAGCTGTTTTGACTTTTACTGGACGTGAGTTTAAATCTTCTTAAGTTGCAAACTTACCAATCTTCCCGTGCTTATTTTGATTTTTCTTGAATCCATTAGGGAACATGCTTTTTATTTCTGCTGAATACTCAGGCTTTGCAAACCAAATCTGTACATTTGCATCTTAATTTTAAAATCTCCTTTATCACCCCTAAACTAATAGTGTCTGCTCAGCTCAGTAGAGTTTGGGAGAAAACACTGCTCCTCTTTCATCCTTATCAAACATTCACACCTCACTGGGAAGACATTCAGTCTAATCTTCCAAATTGAGTTTTGCCTTGAGACTTGATTACCTCATCAACAAGAAAGCGGATTTTTTCCACAAATTTTTGGGCTTCCTGGATAATTTCATCAAGAGATAACTTTTTCTTCTGCTGCTGGATGATCTCCTTGGCCTCCTTGACCATCACGTCCTAAAATAAGACAAGAGTCAGCATAGATCTTTCTAGAAATCTGGACAACGAGCACTGTCCTGTTGCTGGAGAATCATGCAGGTACTTTTAAGTTCCACAAGGAGCCACTCATGAGGGCTGCTTCAGGGTCTGCCAGCGGACACTGCCTGTTGAAGAGAAATTTCGTAGGAATACGGAGGCGGTGAATATCTTCTCATGGTTGTTTGACAGATGAGAAGCTGAGGCTCAGAAAAGTCAGAGGTTTGTCAAGCTCCCATAGCTCTGTTAGGCAGGACCTAAATCTAGGCTTTCTAATACTTAACAACAACAGCAACAATCACAATAATAACAGCTGAAAAGGAACGAGCTCTTCCTCTGTCCAGGCGATGTTCTAACTGCTGTATTAATCCTCGTAACTCCTCATAGCAACCTTACGGGGTAGGTGTTATTATTCCTGTTGTACAGTTGAGGAAACAGAGTAATAAACTACCGAGAGGCAGAGCTGGAGGTGACCGCCAGCTGAGTCCAGAGTCCATGTCCTCGATCACTGCTCTCGCCACCTCTTCCCAGGGGCATGGTGGGTGCTTCCAGACCAAGTCGGCATCATGTGGGAAACACCACCAGGGGGCTCAGTGTGCGTGTTTGGAAGATCCAAAAGTGTTTATTTTGATTCACTCATTCAGCTCACATTTATGCGCTTAGGAAAAAAACCCAAACCTTTTGCAGCGCTTTCTAAGGCCCTGTGTGAGTTGGCCCTGCCTGCTCTGCCTCATCTCATGGTGCTTCCCTCACTGTGCCCCAGGCACACGGCTCCTCAGGAGGGCCTAAAAGGTACCAAGCTCGGTCCATCCTCAAGACTGGTGTGCTTCCCTTTCCTCTTGCTCAAATGTTCTTCCTGGACTCTGCGTGGCTGGCTTCCTCAACTAAATGTCACCACTGCCTTGCATCCCCCCACATTTTCCTGATTGCCATGACCTTTTAAAATTTCCTTCCTAATCATCATCTGTAATCACTTTTATTTACTTCTTGTTTACCTGTCTCTCTTCTGTTTTCTCCACTAAAACGTGAACTTCATGAGCCAGGAACCTCCTCTGTTGTTCTTACCTTTTATTCTCGGTGTCTCACAGAGTTCCTGGCACATAGCAGGTGTTAAATAAATGTTTGTGGAATGAATAAACCAGTCAATCAATAAATCTCTTGATGACAAACACCAAGTACTCACAGCTTTGTTTTCCCGGCACCAAGCACAGGGCCTGGCACATTGGAAGCCTTCTGTACCTGTTGATTGGAAGAACTGAATGCCTGCTCTGTACCAGGTACTATTCTAGGAACCAAGGTCTGGGGCGGGGGAAAACCCATGCTTCCTTCCTCTGAGACTTGAACAGTTTGGTGGGGTGAAAGCAATACATGCAAATAACTAAAATGTGTGGAACATCATGGGAGCAGAGAGGGGCGAAGCTAGGTGTTATGGATGATATGACATTTGAGCTGAGGCTTAAAAAATGAATACAATTCATCAGGTGACAAGAAGAAAAAGGACAGTCCAGACAGACGGAACAATTACATGTGAAGGCACATAATCAGTGAGAATTCAAAATTGTTGGAGCATAAAATATCTAAGAAGGGATTAAGGGGAGGTGAGGCTGGGATGCTAGTTTGGAGTGAGATGATGAGCGTCCCTGTATATCATGCAAAAGGAATTTAGATTTTGTCCTATGAATGACTGAGAGACTCCAGCGAATTCTGAAGCAATGGTGATCTAATCAGGTTTGTGTTTTAGAAAGACCGTCTGGTCGTAGTATAGAAGATGGATTGGAGGGAGACTACCGCAATAGTCTAGCCGGAGATGCCAAAGCACTCGTTTAGGCAGTGGTTCTGGGGATGAAGAAGTGGAGTAAGTTCCAGAGTCTTTAAGGAGCAGAGTCAACAGGGCCTGGGGTGGAACTGACTATTCGGGGTGAGGGATAAGGATTTAAAGTCAATTCGTAGGCTTCTGGTTGAAGCAACAAGTGTAGCTGGTGGTGCCAAAATGGGATGCGGAACAAGTTTAGGTGGGAAGATGCTGGGTTGAGTGAGCAATATTGAGTTTGAGGTGCCCTGACACAAGCAGCTTACATGTCCATGAGGAGGCTGGACATACAGGTCTGGAGATAAGGAGGTAGAGCTGGGACATTACAAAGATTTTGAAATTGTGGGCTTGTTTAGGCCCAGGACTGTCGGACATGGAGAGGACAGTAGAACTCTGTGGGCAGTATATCGTGGAGGGACACCGCAGAGACAGGGAAGGGCAGTGAGAGGTGCTGATGAAGAATTGGGGTGGGAGGAAGATCCTATATATGGTGGGAATCTGGCCTCCCTTGGAGTATAGAAGAGGAATACACAAACTTTCATTTATTGTTCTGGAAAGAAGGATGAACTAGGAGGTTGGAGACTTGAGTTTTAGTCTCTAGACTATGATTAACTAGCCGTGACCTTTAAAAAATTATTTAATCTCTCTGGGTCCCACTCACATCTTTAAAATGTCCCTGGCCAACCAAACACAGAGGAGTATTTCTTTGCAGAATTATCATGGCCTCATACAAAATGTCCCTTGGTGCCATTGCTGGAAGTGACGTTTCAGAATGAGATAATCCAGGGTCTACTTGGTCCAGCATTTATCAGTCTTCACTCGTTCAACAGGGACTGAGCATCTAGAAGGCACCCAGCACTGTGCAGGGTCTCCAGGCCACAGAAAGGTATCGGCTCGTGCCTTGTTCTCAAGAAGTGCTTACGACTTTAACACAATTCTCAATGGGAGGAACCCAAAGAAAGGAAGAATACTTATTTCTTTTGATCTCTCAGCTTGTAAGGGGGAAATGTCAAGTCTTTGACAAAATACAGATGTCAAGAAAATAAACAAGTGGGAAATGTATCAGAATAGGATGTAGAACGGGTGAGTTTCCAGCTCATTCTTGTAAACATCCGATAAAGGCTAGTTCCTTTCCAACTCACTCTCATATGTTCTTCTCATGCCTCTGCATCGCGCAAATGTATAACCTTTAGAACCTTATCCTCATGTGGTCTGTGACCTATGCCTCATCCACAAGGTTTATTTTTAAAGCACATGCTTTAATTCTGTTCAAAGTATAAATAGCTTTTCACATACCAGCTCCTGCCAACAGAGCGTGAGTCGTTTCTTATCTAAAGTGGTTTGGTTCAACATCTTGGGCTGCTTTTCTGCTTCAGAGATAAAGGCACTATAAGAGAAGAATAACAAGTTTGAAACCTACTTAGTGAAAATCCATTTATATAATTCCAGAGATTTGCAAGTATACTTTCCGCCACGCAATGCGAAAGTTAATGAGCCAAGATTTTTCATTTAGGATTAAGCAATGATGCACTAACTTTTCTAAGAGACAAAATGAGAATTGGAAATGATGCCTAGACCCCACATTAGTCTTGGGAAATAGATGCTTGTTTTCCCAGTTTCTTTCAGTACATATCTATTGTGATTGCTATTCGAGTTCATAACAACAAACACAAAATAACGCAGTTGTCCTTCATCTTAGAAATTTAACACTCACCAAAAGCTTCCTGAAAAGTTGTATGTAGAGCAAGTATTTTAAACTCAGTACTGAGATACGCCTTCACATTTTTAAAACTGTGCATAGGACTGAGTAGCAACATTTTGGGGGATGAAGTTAAAAACAGGAAAACGGTAAAGGTTATGAATGCAATTGAAGAAGAAATATGAATGGTTTTAAAACTTGAGGAAATAAGATATTGTCCTCATTAGCGACAACTTAGATGCAAATTAAAATCTACACCATTTTCACCTATGAAAAAATGAATAATATTCAAGGTTGGTGAAGATGTGGAGAAATAGTCACTCTCCTCCATTATTGTAGGAAAGTATAAATTTTTATAATGTTTAAGAGGGTATTTGACAGCACCTATAAAAATGTAAATGTCTGTATAATTTTTTCTAAAAATTATACCAGAATTCTATCCTTTAACTATAACTGAAAAATTTTGGAAGAATATGTTTACACAGCAACATTTCTTGTAGCATTGTTTATAGTAGCAAAATAAATGGGAACAACTTAAATATCAGGAACCAGATAAATATATGACACACCATGCAATTGAATATTGAAGACGATTATTACGTACTGCTGTAGAAAGATGCCAGTGACATATTGTTGAGTGAAAAAGAAACCTACTGAACAAAATGTGTGGTATCATTTGTGAAGAAATACAGTATTTTTATGAATGTGTGTGTTTGAAAATGCAAAGGAGAAAATCCAGGAAGACAAATCAAACTCTTCTGTCTGAATGGTGGGATTGGGGAGAAACTTGAAAACACTGTTATTTTATACATTTCTGTATTTTTTTGGCAAGATAAGCATGTAATACTGTGATAAAAAATTAACTACAAAAGTGATAAAAGGGGAAGTCTAAGATGCCACACCCCCAATGAAGGGTCCTACACCAGAGCTCTGTTTGTGGCATTTGGACACCTCATCAGAAATTCTCTTTGGGCATCCTAGTCAAGTTACATTTTCTCTTAATTTTTAAAAGAATAAAAAATATTGTATTTTGAGGAGGCATCTTATTGTCACACATCTACCATCCCCAAAGGCACAAGGAATTCCATTCTACTCCCAGGATAGAGCAGCCCAGATGGTGGACATTTCTGACTTCTGATCTCTCTCCCTTCCTCACAGGACAAGAAGTCATTGATTCCTTCATCAAAACCAAGGTAAATGACCCCAGAACATGTTTCTGTTCCTTCTTCTTCTTTCAGACCCAGCCCCACTACTGGCTGTGGGTAGCCTCCTCAACTCGACATGGCAAATGCTCTGTCCCTTCTCGGGGGAAGCCCTGAAGTCCAGCTGCTCAACCACAAATGGGTGGGTGGACCAGGAAGCCCACCTTGACCTCAGGTCCAAGCTGCTTTCTCTAATCCAGGTTCACCAAATAGAAAACTAACATTTTGATTTCTGTTTGACCCTCAGGAATATTTTTTCAGTTGGTCGTAAACTTGAAGAGAAAGGAGAATGAATATCACCCCAAGTAACCCCCTAATATAGAAAAGTTATTGAGCTATTAATTTGCCCACCGTTTCTAAAAATACAGAATCATGAAGCTTTTTAAAGATGTTTAAAGGGAATCTCAGGTGGCACTTAGCTCACAGGAGGAATGGCTCTGATATATATTGCTTCTATAGTGAAAAACAAATAAGAAATAAAGATAGAAAGAAAAACTACACATTTATTTCTTTGCTTTCCTTTTTTTTTTAAAGTAAAAATGCTTGGGTAGTTGAGAGATTAGGAGAGACAGAATTTATAAAGCTGAACACCAGAATTTAGCTAGTCCCTGTCTACTAGTTTTTGCCTTCCATGAAATGAATCTACATCTCTTTTCGTTTAATTCCATTATGACAAATTCTCATTTTTGCTTGAGTCTTGACCTAATTAATTTCAAGAGCAGGTCCAAAGATCTTTCCTTACATAGTAGGAAGTCTCTGTGATGGTGCCCAATGAGCCTCACCTCCTGCTATACTTGTCATTGTGTAATTCCATCCCTTTAAATGTGCACTGGACCTAGTGACTTGCTTCTAATAGAATACATCAAGAATGACGGGATGTCATTTCTAAGATTGGGTCATAATAGACTGCGACTTCCATCTTGCTGGCATGTTCTCTCTGGTTCTTCCTTCTTGCTCACTCTGATGAAGTCAGCTGCCATGTTGTGACAAGCAGCTTTGAGAGGTCCACATGACAAGAAATTGAGGTTGACCTCTGACCAACAGCTAGCAGGGAAGTGAAGTTGTCAATTCAATAGTCCATGAAAACTGAATTCTACAAATAACCACTTGAGTGATCTTGGAAGGGAACACTTCCCAGTTGAGCCCTGAGATAACTGCCACCTCTCTCCATGCCTTGATTGCAGTCTGTGAGAGGCTCTGAGCAAAGGACCCAGCGACGCCACACTTGGCTCATGACTCACAGAAACCATGAGACAATAAACATTGTATTAAGCCACTAAATTTGGAGGTTATTTGTTACTCAGTAATAGATAACTAATACACCCTATTTTTAAAAATCTTTTCTTGTGTTGTGTACCTCCTGGAATAAGAGTCATTACTTGGTTCTTATTAATGTGTTATACAAAAAATTCTATTAAATAGTATTTGGTATAACACGTCCATCTAATTGTCAACTAGTTTTTTAGTATCTACCTAATGCAAAGAACAAGGCTGGGCACTAACCCTCCTAGCATTTTTCTTGTTTCATAAAGAGTTTCTGCAGTAAGTCTTTCTTCTCTTCTCTTCTTTCTCCTTTGCTTTATGTTTTAGTTGTTTAAGTATCAGGAAGCAGTAGTCAGCCTGACAAGTGCCAGCTAAATTACCGAACAAAACAAAGATGGATATAATACTATAAAATGCCCATCTGAACGCATGTAAAATGGACCATTTGTGAAAGTAATTAAAAGCTGATTCCATATAAGTCAGCTCCCCATGTGCCGGCTGTCTCTCCTAGTACCTGCTTTGACTGATGAAGTCACTGAACACCGTCTTCATTTTCTCCTCCGGTGCTTTCTCTGAAATCTTGCCCAGTTCTTTCACTTCTTCTGTATTTTCTTCCTGAAACAAACCACAGAGGTGGAGGGATGAGAGGTGGGAACTAGACATCGTAGTGGAGGTACTGATTGTAACACCCCAGAAATGACATTTAGCTAATTTTTCGTTTTGGAAATGAAGAAAGATCTCCCTTGCTTTCTCGTGCCTGAGCGGGGAAACACTACTTTAGAAACTTCCTTTTCTTAACTGGAGTTGGTCCGGATTCAAGTCTTCTCCTCTGCTGCTCAAACTCATTGTTTCTGTTGCAAGATCCATTTCCTAACTGGGTACCATTTATTTAGAGTCTACTGTGTAGGGAGACCTGATGTCATGGGAAATATCTAACAAAGTAAATTAGATATAATTATCGTAAACTTCTAAAGCAGTGTTCAAGTCAGTTTGTTATATAGGAATGTAATTGTATTGAATAATGCCCAAAATTAAAGGGATGTCAATTCTTCTGCTTATAGGGGTTTTTGGCCCAGGGAGTGGGGTGGAAACAGGTTACATATGGCAACAGTTATATGCTTTTCCTTTGGGGCCTAAATTCTAGTATTCCAAGAAAATGGCACCCAAGGGGCAATGTACACGTTGCCACTGCTTTGCTAGAATTTACAAAAACTACATTCTCTACCACATGCCTGCTGACACGTTTCCCTCTTTCCCCCTTCATTATAAGAACAGGAAATATGGTGGCATGGTTAAAGACCTAGGCTTGGGGTCAGACCACCTACACACAAATCCAGGCTCTAACACTTACAAGTGCCGAACCCCTGGTGCCCAGCTTCCTCATCGGTAAATCAGATGAGAATAGTGCCCACCTCAAGCACCAGAGGGAAGCGAGAACTTCTTCAAACAGTGCTTGGTGCTTAGTAAACACTCATCCCATTAGCCACAATATGCCGGCATGGCAGGGATCCTGGCTCTGAGAAAGGAATTAGAAACAAGTGCCAAAGGCTACTATGACCTCCAGGGGAAAAAAACTCTGATTTGTTTTATCCAGCCTTTTAGAAATAAAATAGCTATTTTGTCTGAACAAAAATAGATATTTTGTCTGAAGGAGCAGCAAGACCTGCCTTATAAGGA
The DNA here is from genome assembly GCF_041296235.1 of Equus asinus. Taxonomy (NCBI): domain Eukaryota; kingdom Metazoa; phylum Chordata; class Mammalia; order Perissodactyla; family Equidae; genus Equus; species Equus asinus. The sequence continues at coordinate 68,807,722 of NC_091801.1, read as the reverse complement.
GAGTGTGTGGCCGCCACATGGCGTGACACCAGACTAAGCTTCCATGACCACTTTCAGACTGTCCTTCCATAAGGCCTGGAAGCCCCAGGGCCAGAGGCAATACTTTGTCTGACACAATTAGAGAGAGAATACAAAGCAAAGGAGAGAGAGGGCTGTTCTTTCCTCACCGCAGGTTTTCACAGAATGAAAGAGAGAAGACAAGGGTCAGCTGGTGAGGCATCGGGGGACAGAGAGTAAACGATACACCCAGGAGATGTGTAGGGGTGAGAGAAATGTGAGCACAGGAGGAGTCACAAAGGGAAGCTGCAACATACTAAAGAAGCAGAGTTCCGGGTGCTCTTTCTTCCCTGGGCGTTGGGTGGAACAACCTAGCATCTGTGCCTATTGGCACCGTTTTAAATACTTTCACACATTCAGTTCCTCGAATAATTCTTTAGCCCCTCTCAGGAGCCAGGTATTATGCTAGATGCCATAGAACAGTGGGAAATGAAAAAGAAACCTGCAAATAAATGATAAATTTTGGTGAGAACTCTGAAGGAACAGAACAGGGTATAATGGGAGAGGATAAGCAGAAAGCTTTTCCGAGGATGTGCTTGGAACCGAGCCATGGAGGCTGACGGGGTTACACAGGAGAAGCATGGAGGGGAAAAGCAGCCCAGGCAGAGGGAACAGCATGGAGGTGATTATGAGGCATAAAGGAACTTGGTTTCTTTGAGAAACTGTGAGGAGACCAGTGTGCTTAGAATAAAGTCAGGAGGAAGAGCATACAAGAGCCTCGACTGGAGAGGTGGCAGGGCCTGATCTGTAGGCAGCCATCCACCATGTTAAGGACTTAGGATTTCATATTAGTTGAAGCCAGGATCTATCAATTTCGTGAGAAAGTTGTCAATCCCCTGCCCTTTGGAGAGTAGGAAAATGGCCTCTCTCTAGGTCCTATGACAGTAAGAAATAGAGCAAGGACTTGAATTTGGATAGTTTGGTTTAAAGTCTAGGGATTTTGCAAAATGTATTCTCATCCCCTACAGATCCATGTGGTAGGAGCCACGTGTCCTCCAAAGGCAGCAGCCTCCATTCGTTTGTATTTAAACTTAGACTAAGGCCCTCTACTAGGCTGGTAAAAAAATCTCTTTTGCCCCCAGCTCCCTGATATGCAAATCCATCACTTGTCAGAGTCACCTACCAGCAGGTCTGCCATTTTCTCCAGCATGTTGGACCAGTGCAGCCGAAACGTCTGGTCTCCCCAAGAACTGATGAAGGAGACACAGGGCTTCTTGCCGTCAAATGGCAAATAGTTGTAATTCCTGTGAAAACATGTTAGGTCTGGAAGTTAGTTGGCAATCGGTGTTTTTCAGGCAATTCCAGCCACATGTTCATGTTTCGTATGTTCTGGGTGGGGTGGGAGAGGGGTGGTGACAAAATGATCAAACTATTAATTCCATCCGTAGCCTATAACTGGGGACTCATGAACAATAAATGACGAGCATTTATGTGGCTACAATGGAGACGTTACTAACAGCCACCATTATCAGACGGAGGGCAAAGCTTAGAAATGATCACCAGAGGGCAGGATTTATCAGGGAAGCCTTCTTCAAGGAGGAAAGTTTTAAACTGAGAGAGGAAAAAAGGGAGAAAAACTAACATTTTTCCCTTACTGTCTATATGCTCGGCACTGGGTAAGGATCAACTGAGATTACAGATGTGAATGCATTTCGCCAACTCAAGTTGCTAGAAAAATGCAAGAGGGTAATAATATAATTAATGAGGATGAAGCCATGTGCCTCAAACTAAACTTAAGCATTGATTCCATGGCTTGCCATCCATCCATCCTTCCATCTATCCAATATTTGTTGCCAGGCATTGGTGCAAATAATGTAGGTGACTCGTTTGGCTAAGAAAGGACAAGAGGGATGGCAAAGTAGCTAGAAGAGATGTGGAGCCAAAGGGAATGTTTGAGTGTGATAGGTGGATATGATTAAATGCTGATGAGAAAAAGATGGGTAACAGGAGGGGAAGAAGACAGAAAAGAAGGAACTAATTTGTCAATTTCGGTTCCCAAGGAGGAAAGGGGTGGATGCAAAGACAGGTAAGCTGGGAGAGGGGTAATAAAAAGGGGAAGTTCTTTGCCTAATGACAGCTGTATTCTTGACTAGGTTTTCCCCAAACCCTCTGTAATTTCCCCACAAACACCTGGAACTGTGTGAAGAATGTAGAAGGAAGGCCAAAGCAAAGTTCTTGGAATAGGCATGATGGGAGAGGTGGCCTTGATAAATGTGGACAGTGTTTGGAGTCACACACCTACAGAGGCCAAGAGGCCAAAAGTGGGAGGGAGAAAGGGAGGGAGAGAGAGAGAGATAAGCTTTGTTTCCATTCCAAAAAACTAGAGAGGCCTGGCTTGGTGACATAGTGGTTAAGTCTGCACGCTCTGCTTTGGCAGCTGGGGGTTCACAGGTTCAGATCCCATGCACAGACCTAACACTGCTTGTCAAGCCATGCTGTGGTGGCATCCCACATAAAATAGAGGAAGACTGGCACAGATGTTAGCTCAGCGACAGTCTTCCTCACCAAAAAAAAAAAAAAAGCTAAAGAGAATTTTAGCCTGAAAGAATGTGTGGTTGTTCTTTTTAGCTCTCCAACCCAAATTTCTTCTGGAGATCATAAAATTAGCAAAGGTGGCCCATGGTCTGTTCTGCAGAAAATAAACCAGCAGGTTTCCATTCAGAAAAGAAGCCAATAAATTCTTGGCAGAAACTGAGGTTGTTATTACAGCAGGAGAACAAAAAAGTAAGATAAAAAAGGTTAGAAACCAAGCTGCTCTTTCTTTTATCTCTTTAAAAATTATTGCACTGAGAATCCTGCAACGAGATAAATTCCCATGCAGTGTTGTACTTTGTTCCAAGGTTTCTTTGCTTTGGATTATTTTGTGCTAATGATGTTCAAGGCCTTTGTCTCTTCGGCTCCCAGGGTCCTCCTAGTCTCACTGGGTCTGCATGGACCAGGATACTGTAGTTTCTCAGGCAAACTGCAGTGCAGATGGAGGACGGCAGATGGGAGGGCACTGCGTTGCCAGTGGAAAGAGGAGAATGCCAGTTTGAATGGCTGCCCTGATACATGACTAGCCTTGTGACTTTGGGCAAGGTTAGGCCTGAAATCAAATGATGCTCCGCCATTGGATGACTTGTTCTCCAATCTCATTCCTGAGCTCCAGCACGAGACATAAATTATATGTGAATGCTCAGCTTTGTAAAACAGGAAAGTCCAGAACAAACACAAGGTGGTATTTTAAGGCCCATGCTAAACCACCCCTTACAAGGTAGTATTTTAATGGAAGCAACAGACAAATAAATTGTGTGTGTAAGTGTGTGCACATGTATATGGACACTGTGCATGCCTGTATATGTGTGTGCACACATGCATAGGCGTCTATTGTAGACATAGAATCTTCTTGAATTCAGCTGCTGCCACCCTGGCTTGCCACTATGTGGACAGAGCCTCCATATAGTGACTGAGGAATATACAGGAAGCCCCAAGCACCAGCAGGACTTATTTTGTTTTCCTTGAGCCAGCTGGCCTGCATTAATATGAGGTTCATCCGAGGATGCCTTGAAACCTCGCATCTCCTCCCAAATCCTTCCCATAGTACATTCCCTGATATCCCCACAAATAGTCAACAAGGGCACAGTTCATGAAGGTGAGGGATGTTGTCACTACCCGGTCGCAGTGAAAGGAGAGAGAGTACCTCTGAGTAGTCTCAGAAAAGTCTCCTGGAGCTGCAGATCCAGTTACAGGATCCACTTATCAATGTCTTCAGTTTTGAGAATGGACAGAGAAGCCGTTAAAGGATGGGGAAGTTTGGGGGTCTTTGGGTGCATGTAAAGGAGAATGGACAAACAGTATGACTGTCAGGGAGCCTAAAAAAGGCCCCTAAAAAGGTGGGCTGTGGGAGGGGGATGGTGGGCCATGGAAGGGAGAGGATTTAGAAAATAGAGGACACGCCCCAAAACAAGAAGACAAGCAGCTAAGATTATTTTCACTTACTCCTTCCTACTTTATCCCAAGCACTGTTCCAAGAAAGTGCCTGACTCCACCTTCTTAAAACAGAATTCTCATCATCCCCTAAGGCCTTCTCGTCCTTTAGGATATCACCTTTTCTGTGCCCTTTCCCAATTCCTCACCTCCTCCCCAGGCAGCGTAAGTCACCCACCCGCTCTCTCAGCTCCATGGTACCCTGTGCCCAACCCAGTTACAGCAATTCCTTAACTCATTCAGAGACAGCCATGAGCATCTCCCATGTGCCAGGCACAGAGAGGAGCAGACACACAGGTGAGTCAGGACAGGCCCTGCCCTCGGAGTGCTCACAGTGTGATAGGAAGACAGACAAAAACATCTTAGTGCAGTGTGATTAGTGCTTGACGGAGGTGAGACTAGAAGTCCAAATCAGACTTGGGGTTCAGGCAAGGGAACTTGGCCTTCATCTTGAAGGGTAATGGGAGCTAGCAGTTCTGAGGAGGTGGCTTGTTGCCCGGCAGAGGGAAGAGCATGCTCAAAGGCCCAGAAGCAGCAAACAGCAGGATACACTTGGAGAACTGCCGGGTCGTTATGTGGCTGGAGGAAAGGTAGAGTTTGAGGAGTGACTGGAGATGATGGTAGAGAAGTAGACAGGGATTGAATTAACAAGCTATGGCCTCTGAAAATAATCCTGAAAGCCACAGGCAGCCAATTATGTCAATCAGGGAAGTAACTGGTTCAGATAGATAGTTCGGTGAATTTCTTGAAGAAGATCCAAGCCAGGTAGGATGTTTTTTAAATAATCCGGGCCAAAGATGTCAATGGTCAGAATCAAAGAAATGGCAATAGATATGAGAAATACTTGAGAACTAGACCTGACCAGACTTCATCACTGATTGGATGGGGGTAGGAAGGAAAAAGAGAACAATTGACAACTTTCTGATTTGTGACTTGGAGTCATGCAGAGAATGGTGGCTCAGACCACAGAAAACCCTCACTATGTGTGGCTTCCCCTTCTCATAAATCCCTTGGCTGGTGCTTGACACCACTTTCTTAAAACAGAATTCTATAATTTTACTTCTCTTTGCATGTTGAAATTTTATATAGATTAAAGATCAATGAGAGTATATGAAGGTGCCCGAGCTCTTTTCTGAAATGGTCTTTTCTGGTGGCTGACAATCGTTTTTTGAGTTCTTCAGCTTGTGGCAAAAATAAGAGAAGAAATGATCTATTCAATGATCCCACCAAGTGGATTTGACATAATAGCACAGAGCTCAGATGAGTCTGATAACTGTTAATAGGGTTTGGGTTGAAATTTTAAATTCTGACCTTCCTACGTTGTTATGCTTCAAAGTTATAGCACAAAGGGGGCTTCAGATGTGCTAAGAATAATCACCATCATCGCTCTGCCCTTAAATGAATTACCTGGATGTGTCATTCGGAGAGTTGTTGACATGTCACTATGGATTTAGTAGAGTGGCTCTTACCGTGTCGTCCCTGCCCTCAGAACCCTGGCTCTCCCCTGCTGTCTCCTACCTGTTCCCTTCTGTCACGAGTGGCTTCTCTGGGTGAGTGGTGGAGGCCATAGGGATGGCAACATTGTGGGCCGCGTCCCCTTCATCTCCATGTAGCAGTGGAACGTTGTCTTCTTCAGCTGATTCAGCTGACTTCTTACTCCCCTGATGAGACCCTCCATCAGTCAAGTTCCCAAAATTACCTGTAGAGGCAGCAGCAAGGGAAGAGGGGTCAGGTGTCAACAAGCAGAATCAGGCTGCTTCACATAAGGGATCAAGTTCATGTGCTCCCAGGGCGGAGAAATAAGATGCCAGTATGAAGGTCGGAAGAGGGATGGTCAGAACAAAGAAATAAGATTGACAGTGATGATGAGCCATCATCTACATCCATCGTGCATTCTGTTTGGTAAAAACTACTTAAGTCACAAATTAAGTGGATTCCATCTCCATTTCCTTCCGCTCCGCTGAAGGAGAACTTCCCAAACGTGAATCAAGACCATCTCTGACAGAATGCTCTTTCTTGGAACAGTTTTCCCAGCTGTATACCAGCTCAGGAAGATTGCTGGGAGTTATAACAACCCTACTATTAGCACCTATTATAATAGCTGATGAGGATTTTTAGGCTGCTTAATTTTAAAATGGCTTATGATAAGGATTTTTAGGCTGGTTAGTTTTAAAACTACAGATGAGATTCAGGCTCCAAGGAGTGGAATTTGCTTGTCCCTTTGTTGGGAAAGATTTAAATTTCTAAGGGAAACCTCTATCTGTGAAGACGCCTCCCTCTCTGTGCCGGGAAGAAGGGGGATGGCCTTATCTCTAGAAACTCTTAATGCCAGAGGCAAGAACTTAAGTTGGTTACTGTCTGGCAACCTCATGTAACTGAACTCCGCCCCACCCCCCCGCAAGTCCTCCTTTGTCTTTAGCTGAGGATAAAATTCAAGTGGTGACTTCTGCCATCCAGTTTGATTCTTATCTAAAATTTGTGGGACCACCAAATGGCCAGACCATACAGGCACTGATACCGTTTTAACTTTTTACATATTCTTTGTCTTGTAAAGAGATAACTCACATACCTATGCCTTAAATTTAGCCTTACTCTCCACCCAACTTGGCAGCAGAAGCAGCAGCTGAGGCAGCAGCAGAAGCGGCAGCAGCAACATGCCGGCAGCAGCTCTGACTGCCCATGGGTCCTGTCCCCATGCTATTCTGCTCTCTAAATAAAAGAGCACTACTGCCAGATCTTAAGAGTCTAAGAAATCTTTCTTTCGACTCCTCGGCTCACCGACCCAGCATCGATAGCTATCTTATGCATGGCACTTTGCATGCATTAACTCATCAAACCTTACAACAGCTCCATGAGGAGTTACCATTATTCCCATTTTATAGATAAAAAGACTGAGACCCAGAGAAGTTAAGTGAGCCTAGGGGTAATGGAACCAGGATTTGTAAGCCAAATCTGTCTGAATCCAAACTGTACTCTTAATCCTTTTTTCTAAGTATGAAAACAAATCTATTCCTTACATATTGACAAGAAGAGTGAACAAGGAATCATTCATTTCTTTCTGAGGTTCCGACCTCCACCAGAGCACCATCATCTCATGCAAGGCACTAATTCATTTATTCAGTGAATAGGTACAAAGCCCATGCATGTGCCATACATTGTATTTGTTGACAAATAAAAATGGCAAGCAATAGGATATATTGGAGTATATGAGGAAGCCATTTGGTATAAACCTAATTCGGCTTGACTTTGTTTTTTTCCAAAAGGGCCTGACTGTGGCTATTGAGCACGCATTGTATATCTGCTTAGATATTTCCTATGGCCAGAACAAAGGCCCTTGAGATAAAGGTGCAACTTCACTCTCCCTCCCACATTGGCATTTCCTTAGGGATAAGCATCTTTCCTTAGGCTAGGAACTGATTGCTGCACTCACCTTTGACCACCCAGCTCACCTGTGACCACTCAGCTGGAGACAACAGACCTGCCACCCTGCTGTGTTCACTGAGACAGAAGACCTACCTGCTATTTCCATCAATTGCTGTGCCGACAGAGCAGTCTCGCGACTATTGTAAAAGGGACATTCCAATCCTATGAGAAACATCCTCTCTGGGGGTATATAACCACTCTGTGCACCCCACTTCTTTGGTGTCCTTTCTTCCTTCAGGAAGAAAGGCCCCGGGTTATAATCCTCATGATGAGGATTTTTAGGCTGGTTAATTTTAAAATTACAGATGAGAAGCAGACTCTGAGGTGTGGAATTTGCTCGTCCCTTTGTTGGGAAAGATTTAAATTTCTAAGGGAAACCTCTATCTGTGAAGACGCCTCCCTCTCTGTGCCGGGAAGAAGGGGGATGGCCTTATCTCTAGAAACTCTTAATGCCAGAGGCAAGAACTTAAGTTGGTTACTGTCTGGCAACCTCATGTAACTGACCGCCGCCCCCCCCCCCCCAAATCCTCCTTTGTCTTTAGCTGAGGATAAAATTCAAGCGGTGACTTCTGCCATTTACTCAATCCGGTTTGACTCTTATCTAAAGTTTGTGGGACCGCCAAATGGCCGGACCCTACAGGCACTGACACCATTTTAACTTTTTTACATATTCCTTTGTCTTGTAAAGAGACAACTCACATACCTATGCCTTAAATTTAGCCTTACTCTCCACCCAACTTTGCAGCAGAAGCGGCAGCAGCAACAGGAACAGGAACATGCCGGCAGCAGCTCTGCCTGCCCATGGGTCCTGTCCCCATGTCAGCAGCGGCGGCAGCAGCTCCCCATGCCAGCAGCATCTCTGACTGCCCGTGGGTCCTGTCCCCACGCAGCAGCTCTGACTGCCCATGGGTCCTGTCCCCATGCTATTCTATACTATTCTCTAAATAAAAGAGCCCTACTGCCAGATCTTAAGAGTCTAAGAAATCTTTCTTTCGACTCCTCGGCTCATGGATCCCACATCACTCAGATTTAAGCTCAGAATAAACTCACCCAAATTTTCATTTATAGATTGGTTATGGATTATTTTCGTCGACATTGTCTACACTTACCAATAGAAACTTCAAAACTAATGGGTTTATCTCCAATCTTCCGGTCAATCATGGTAGCTTCGAAAAATGCTCCAAAGAGTAAAAATTCCTCATATTTTTCTGGTACAATCTATAGAAAGAAAAAAAAAAAACATTAGACAAGGCTGGCTCTTTTTTTAATCATTGGGAAGCTGAATTAGTGATGCTAACCTGGTCCAGGGTAATTCCTAGGCATTTGAGTCTCAGTGTCAGCCTGAACTGGCACATCATTTCCCCACTAATCAGACAGGCAGGAACGAGGACCTTCAAACTACAAATCCGAATTCAGCCATTTATCTAGAATGATGTGGTCTCAGCCTCCTGAGCCACACCTCCTTATGATAAAATCTTCTTTTATTTTAAAGGCTAAGCTAGGTATGTGGATCTTTCTAAGGTGCTATTGGTGAAACCACGGCTTGGAATCACCTGCTGGTGAGCAGACGTTTAGAAAAAAGACAGACTCACAGGATGAAGCCCTTACATTTGAGCATAGTTTTATGCATCATACAGCGTGGTCACATACATTCTGTTTGTTCCTCTTAACAACCTTAACAGGTCAAAATTTGGATCGTTCCCATTTTACAGATGAGGAAACTAAACCTAAGGTTGAGGTTAGTAACTTTCCCAGTATTCTGACCACAGAACCTGTGTTCTTTGAACTTCGACATGTGTTAACCCAACGCCTTGGTGCTAACTCAAAGACAGACTTTACTTCCTGAAATAACACAAGCCCAGACAAAAGCGGGTGCAGGGTTGGGCATTTGCATCAGCATCAGCCAATTAAGTGTGTCCAGGATGGGCTATAAGTGGTTGCTTCTGCGAGGGGTGCACAGGTCCCAGAATCACAACTGCTTTTACATTGAAAAGGGCCTTAGAGCTCATCTGCTCTAACCACCACCTTTTATCCAAATAAACTAAAGCTCAGAGAGACTAAGGGGCTTCCCAAGATCACATAGCAAGTTAAAGTCAGTCAAGATTTGAAGCCTGGTCTCCACCGAGGCTGCCTTCTCAAGGAGCCTGCATTCTGGAAGATGGGACTGTGACAGGTCACAAGACAGGAGCCATCTCAAGATAACACACAACTATTTGCAAATGACTCCTATTGACATGGAACAGGCTGATGGTTCAGGGAGCAGATACAGCTGGGACACCGTGACACAGCATCACGTTTCTGAGCGAAGAGGCTGAATGAGCCGGAACCATGCAGTCTGCGCTTCCTGGTTTTACAGTTGGATTCATTAAACTCCATGGAAAAAGAAATAAGGTTCTTCTAAGGAAATAAAGCAGTTGTGGCTTCAGAGGTTAAGAGCCCATTCAATCAAGAGCCCTGACCCTTGTCCCTCAGAAAGCCAATGGGTCCCCAAAAGGTGACCCTTCCTTCAAACAGGAGCCTGCTGTGCCGTCGGCATCAGCAGGAAATGTTTCTATTGACCAGAAAGTGTCAGACAGGGTGGGGGCCAAGTGCTGGATCTTAGTCACAGAGCACACACCCCTCCCACCTGCTGCCCCTGTATCCCCTGCCTATAAACCAGCCACTTATCTCCCTTCCTGAGGCCGAGTTTACTCTCTGGGAGGAGATTAAAAATCACTTGGAGACCTGGAGGGAATGTAGGCTACGTAACCTGGAAGAGGGACAGCAGGCTCCATAGCCAGACAAACATTTCTTCAAATCCCAGCCCTGCTTCTTCCTAGCTGGTTGACTTCAGGCAAGTCATGTCCACTCTGGGCATCATTTTCCTTGTCTGTGAAATAGACATCATAGTAGGGCCTACAGTGGGGAGAAATGAGATCATCCGTGTGGAGGACCTGGTATAAAGCCTACACATATAAATGCCACAAATGGTAGTCAGTATGAGGATCTCAACAGATTAGAATTCATGTCTCAATCCTACCCATCCTTCAAGGTACAACTCAACTGCTTCTTCCTTCTGGAAGCATACCTTGATTCCCTGAGCTGGAAAAAGGTTGATGGTACTGTTTACTTAGCTCTTGTTACATGTCAGATGTGGTTTAAAGAATTTTACCCACATTATCTCATGTAATTCTCACAACTCCCCTGGGAGGGAGATATTTTGATTCTACTCATTTAAAGATGAGGACACTGCAGTCCTGTGAAAGATTAAGATAACTGTCCAAAGTTACAAAGCACGATGAATATTTATTGAGGGCTTACTATGTGCCTTCCAGGCTCTGCTCTAAGCACCTTGCGTGTATTAACTCATTAAACCTTCACTATGAGCCTACAAAGCAGAGGTTATTATTGGAAATAAGCATAAGGAGCTTAAGTCACTTGGCCAAAGATTCAGATAGTGGCACTGTTTCTCTAGAGACAAGGCAGTAACCATTACACCACACTGCCACATCTTAAATCCAGCTGTCTTCCTGGAGAGCCCAACATTTTAGTCGTTATACTTCACTCACTCTAGGAAATAATAGCACTTTATCTGTACCTCTTTATTGCACTTATCACTTTCTACTTTCTGTACATTTATTTTGCATGCCTTACCTCCCCTTCTAACCATAAATTCCATGGAGTCTGACTCTTTTTATTCCTACCAATGTTTAGGATGATGTTTAAACAGGAAGCTACTCAACAAGTGTTCACAGAATTTAGAAATGAACATATCTATTGGATTAGTGATGCTCTGTGAAAGTTTGGCATAGGGAAGATAAGCTTTGATGGTGGTGATGAAAGGCCAACATCATGGGATCTCATTTGTCCAGATAGGCAATGAGATCGTGGCTGCAGCAAGACAGATTGGAGCTTGAAAACCCTGGAGAGCTAAAAAGAGGAAGATGCTGCAAGAAGGGATATCACCGTGTTGGTGAGGGCGAGCTCTGAGCTTTTGAGACTCTGAGGAAGGTAGAAGCCCAGTGTGGTGGTTTTAAAATATGTCCATAAATTCTTGGAAAAATCCTCTCCTCAAAAGGTGAAGCCTAATTCCCCTCCCTTTCAGTGTGGACTGGACTTAGTGACTCATTTCTAACAATTACAACATGACACAAATGTCAGTGTGTGACTTCCATGGGTTTGGTCATAAAAGACATTGCAGTTTCCGCCTTGCTCTCTCTTAGATCACCCACTCTGGGCGAAGCCAGCTGCCATGCGGACACTCAAGCAGCCTATGGAATGGTCCATGTAGTGAGGAACTGAGGCCTCATGCCAACACCCAACAAGGAACCAAGTCCTTCTGCCAACCGCCAGCGAGTGAGTAAGATGTGAGCGCACCATCTTGGAAGTGGATCCTCTAGTTCCGGTCAAGCTTTCAGATGAGACTGCAGTCCTGCCAACATCTTGATTGAAACCTCATGAGAGATTCTGAGCCAGAACCACTGAGCCAAGTTATTCCCAAATTCCTCACCCACAGACAAAATAAATATTTGTTGTCTTAAGCTGCTAAATTTGGGGGTAATTTGTTACATAGCAATAGATAACTAATAAACCCAGCAAGAAACTGACATGTTTTTTGAACTTCTTGTTTGTTCGGGAAAAACAAGAAGCCAAAATGAAGAGAAGAGAGAGGTGAAATAAAGGTTTGAATGATACTGAATTTTCCCCCTCTCTTCTACCTTCTACACAATAGCCAAGATGGCCCCTGGCCTTGTAGGAAAATGTACACTCTACTCCACATGTTCCCAGTCACCCTTTCTTTCTGCTATGATCTATTTTTTCAGACGGCCTCAGAAAAAATATCTTGAAGACATTGACTTGGGTTAAGAAAATCTTTACTAGCCCCTTTCTACTTGGCAATCCCTGTTTAGAGAAGAATGCCCAGTATCAACAGCAGGAAAGATTGTCACAAGGACAGATACAAGGCATATAGGCCTAGGTGGCTACCAAGCTACCCACGATTTCTGGCAAAGTCCAAAAAATGTTAAGTTTCCAAAGCTGGCATATATTCTGAAGAAACACACATAAATGTAATCACGTCAAGGTGATGTCAGTTCTAACCACAACAAACTGACAGTACGCATTTCCAGAGAATATTCTCCAATATATAAGTTCAGAGGGGGAGCCGGGGGCATCCATAAAAAACCCAAAGTAAGTCACAAACAACAGGGTGGAGAGTTCTGAATAGCTGCCCATGGCGGTGGGAGCAAACCACAGTAACGTTGGTAAAAACAACGAGAGCAAATGGATTGCCTGCTTACCACATCTGTGCTAAGAACCCTGCTGACCATTTTACAGGCATCCCCTCACTTATCCCCATGAGATGCCTATGACAGAGGGACTATGACTACCCCATTCTGTTGATGAGTAAACTGAAATACTGAGACGAGTTAGTACTAGAGACATGAATAGAATCAACCCCCAAGATTTGCAATCCTGTGTTCCAACCTCTCCCCCACACTGTTTCTTAAGATTTATTAGATCCAAGAAGTAAAATTAAGTGGCTCTTCCAAGGCTAAGGTGACCTTCATGCTACAACCCTTCAGTCTAGTCTCCCCTAGGAATAGACAGCTCTGGGAAACCAGCCATCACCTCTCTTCCGCACCCGAAATGATTGGTTGACCAGAGAAATACACTCCTAGGGACAGAATCATTCAAGCTGAGAGCTGAAATCCACCCACCCCTGCTACTAACAAAACATAAAGTTCTTTTGTTGCTTAACTACAAAGTACTATTGCTAAACTAAACAGTTGAGAGGATATTCACTGTTTGAATTCAACTTGGGGCCCCAGATCTCTTTCCCATAATACAGAACCAGGCTGGAAAAGTGCTAATATGCTTTATGTTGAGTAATAAGCAAAGATAAGCATTCCCTTGAATTGTGATTTCCCCATAGGTTTGGGGCAGGAGAACAGGTTTCTCAATTTCTTGTATCCCAGCTGGTCACCCACCCTTCCTCCTCTTCATCCCTCATCCCACGTTATCTCATATCTCAAGCATATTCTAAGCTAACAAAGCTAAACAAAATTAGGCCACAGATGTGGTTCCGTCCACCACCTCACCACCCACTCCCACTAGCTTCCCCAGAGCACTTTTATTTCTCTTTTACTCTGGTTTCCATGGGAATCCATGTTTGGAGGGGTGCTGAAGGAATTTATCACGAGCAGATTGCCGTGATGTGTGCAGGAAGAGGCAGAGGATCAGCCCTGCATACAGGGCTGAGCCGAGACACACTTTGCAGGGGGGTGAGACCTGTGTGGGCCTTCAGAAGGTTTGGGAGCCTGTGGCAGGTTCTGTCTCTGCTCCGGGCTCACCTCACAGGAGCAGTGGAGCAGTGCTCAGACCTACCTCCGGGGGTACATCGAAAGGTTCCACCTCGACCTCTGTTGAGTTGGTCTTGTCCGAAGCCTGCTGGGGTTTTCCATCATCGGTTTTGTCATCCTTGTCTTTACTTGAACCTTTGGAAGATTTGGAATCTTTGTCCTTCGAAGACAACTTTAGTCCCTTGAGTGCTTTGGAAAATTTAGACTCCTGTGCCCCTCCCGAGAGGATTTCCACAGCAATTTCTACCAAGATTCTGCCCCGGAATGACACGCCTTCTCCGAAGCCTTCGTTCAATTCCTGGTAGTCGTCCATCAGGCTGTGGTTCCTGGGTGAGCCGTACAGGTTAATCCAGGCAGGTCCGAAGGTAGGTAGAAAGCCTAGAAAGATCCCAAGCTTTAGTTGCCTGGTTATGTTTACAAGCTGATTATTTTTTTGCTTTATGAAAGTTGTGCATATTCATTTAGAAGTGTAGAAAATGCAGAAAAGATAAGAGAAAATATTTATGAGATATCCTGTCACCAAAAGACAGCCATGATTACCATTTTGCTATATTTCTTTCTAGTCTTTCTTCCATGCATATGTTTATACTCATTCACTCATTGTGATAATACTATGAATGCTGATGTGCATGCTCACCTGTTCACTCATTCGTGAAATGTTTATTGACTCCTAACATGTGCCAAGCACCATGCTAGACACTCAACGCAGAGCCCAGTGGAGAAGAAAGCAGATACAAACATTAAACAAATAAATATTTACATTCTAAATGCTATGAAGGAGATACACCTTCTGCTGCAAGAACAAATAACAGGCTGATGTGGCATGGAAAGGAGTTAGGCAGAGAGAGCAGAGAGAAGAAAGAGTTCTGGGCAGAGGGAACAGCATACAGCAGTTGGAAAGGAGCTAGCAGATAGAAGGAACTGAAAGAGAAAGCCCGTGTGGCTGGAATCCAGAGAGTGAGCTATGTGAGAAAAGTTTGGAGAGGTGGGTGGGTCTTGGGGCCTTGACAAGAATTTTGGTCTTTATCCTAGAAATCACAGGAATATTTTACAGAGATTTAAGCAAAGATACAACATAATCAGATGTGTGGGTTTTTTTTTTTTTCCTGACTGAGCAAGATTGGCCCTGAGCTAGCATCTGTGCCAGTCTTCCTCTATTTTACGTGGGTCACCGCCACAGCATAGCTGACACACAGTATAGGTCTGCACCCAGGATCCAAACCCGCAAACTTGGGCTGCTGAAGCAGAGCATGCCAATCTTAACCACTACACCACGGGGCCGGCCCCCCAGATGTGTGTTTTAAGATCACTCTGGCTGCTATGTGAAGGATTATAAGAATGGATGTGGACAAAGTTGTTCAAGGACCACTTCGTCATCAGAACTGAAGACAGCAGTGGCTTGGACTAGGGTGGTGGTAGCGGAGATTGAGAGAAGTAAGTATTCTGAGATATGTTCTAAACGTAGAACTGAAAAGACCTGATGATTTTAGTTTACAATTAGCACAGATATTTTCCTTTCTTAATACGTAGCATCTGGGAAAACACAGTGTCTGTGCAAACATGATTTGGCAATAGAATGTTTCATTTTGACAGGCAGTACAGGACCACAGTCCTGAAGCTTGGCTGCCTAAGCTCAAATCTCAACTCTCAGCTTGACGTTTTCAAGCTATGGGACCTAGGGCGAGTTAACTTTCCTCTGCTTCAGTTTCCTCATCTGTAAAATGGAGATGCTAATAGTACCTATCTCACCTATCAGGATCAATAGAGATAATATCTATTAAGTGCTTCACACATGCCTTAGGGAGTGCTCAAGAATATCTGCCATTACTCAATAAATACACGTATCATAATTTGCTTAATTCCCCCATTGTTGACAAATAGATGTTTCCTTATATTGCACTATCAATAGTTTTATGCCTAAATGTTTCCTCCTCCACTTCCCCTCCCCTCCCCAGACTAAATTCTATTTCTCCTCTGAGTAAATTTTTTTTTACTAACAAGTTTTTGGTTTTATTTTGTTTTGCTGAGGAAGATTAGCCCTGAGCTAACATCTGTGCAATCTTCCTCCACTTTATATGCGGGTCGGCGCCACAGCATGGCTGATGAATAGGCCTGTGCCTGGGATCCAAACCTGTATACCTGGGCCACTGAAGTGGAGCACGCCGAACTTAACTACTATGCCACGAGGCCAGCCCCTCCTTTGAGTAAATTGTAAGAAGTAGAGATATTGTGTTAAAAGGGTAGAAAGAGGGGCTGGCCCTGTGGCCAAGTGGTTAGATTTGCACACTCCACTTCGGCGGCCTGGGGTTTCGCCGGTTCAAATCCTGAGCGTGGACATGGCACTGCTCATTGAGCCATGCTGAGGCAGCATCCCACATGCCACAACTAAAGATACACAACTATGTACTGGGGAGCTTTGGGGAGAAAAAGGAAAAAGTAAAATTTTTAACAAAAAACCAGGGGTAGAAAGAATTTGGGGCCCCTGATGTCTACTTTTTTGAACACTGTCATACATCTCTTGAATGTCATCAAGATGTTCCTGAAAAGTTGTGGGTAAAACATGTTTACATCTAGTTAAGAAATCCTGTGGATGGGTGGATGTGCTTTCTGCATAAAGCAATTGCGGGCCAAACCCTTCCAACACAGGAAGAATCGAACGTTAGATCTTTAATGAGGCCTCTCTATGGTGTCACTCTGAGGGCATAAAAATGTGTACAGCTTGTTCTCTGCTTAAGCCAAGCCTTCAAGATATATGTGTATATGTATAAATACACACACAGAGACACACACACACACATATATACACAAATATATACATCAATTAACACAAATTTGCAGCGCAGAGAAAGATTGCCTTGGGATTAAAGAGAGGGAGGGTTTATTGGGATATTTAGAGAATTACCACCTGCTAACCCAGGTTTTGCAAATAAAGAGCGTCATACTGGGTGGAGGCTCTTTCAGCCTTCTCAGTGGATTAGCTGGGGCTCTCTGTTCCCTCCCCGGCTCTCTGAGCGCACAGTCAGAAGCACCTTCCTGCCATACTCATGTTCTCGTGCTCCCACGAGTGAGTTGGGGGCACAACGTTTTTGGACTATTTAAACATGCAATAACCATTCTTAGCATGCGAACCATACAAAAATGTGTGGCAGGTCCTATGTGGCCCATGGACTATAATTTGCCAACCTCTGAGCTAATCTAAACTACGGTTTTCAGTTAAGAGACCTAAAGCCCAGGAAGAGGGAGTGACTGCCTCAAGGACACACAGCAATGTTTGTGGAAGACCTGGGACCAGGACCGAGCCTCCTGGAGTCCAGAGCTTTGCTCCCGCCACTGCCCTGACCACAGACCACACAGAACATGGAAGGTGCCTAACACATTGCCTGCTCCGACCCTCTTGTTTTAAAGATGAGAGCTCTAAATCAATCATTTCAAGACCCTATTTCCAAGCCAGAGGCTGTACCTTTATCTCCATCCTGTTCGTTGGAGATTTTCTTCAGGTCAATGAAATGGGTTGCCAGCGCTACATCATTCATGCTGCCTTCATCCCACACCTGGATTTTCACCCTCCGACACAATGGAGGGAACATTTCCTTGAAGACCACCTGTTCGTGCCACACAGGATTGGCACAGTTCTTCTGCACAGTGGTTCGTCCCTAAAACACAGCCAGAGGATATGAGCCATGCAAGGAAATGAAAGAGGCCTTTGACCAACCAAAGAAAACTCTTCAAACCAGCTGGAAATATAAAGCAAGTTGCTAAAAATAATGAACCTTCTTACACCCAACACTCATGAAAATCAGCTATACCCAGCAAACATTACTGATGACCTACTCTGTGCCCGACATCAGGGACAAATGTGAGTAAGTCACGAGTCCTGCCCACAGGAAGTTCTCATCGGCATACTGGCTTTGGAGTGAAACAACCACCCGTTACGGGCAGGAACTGTTCCATGCATCTCCAGAAACGCAGCAGATACAGTTAGACCCTGAGTTCATGTTTCATAAAAGTAGGACCTTGTGTAAATCACTTCCCCAGGCGGGACCTCAGTTTCCTTGTCATGAAATGGAGGTGTCATCCAATATGACCACCAAGGTGGTCCAAGTCAAAAACACCTCAACGCTCACCCTGCCCATGGGAGGGGTCAGGGTAGGCATATATTTTAAGTGCAGAGACAACAATGTGTCAGCTGGAGCTTCAAAGTCCAGCCAACCAAGATTAAGCTCTGACCACGTGTCCAGGCCATGGTACTTCCAGTGGCTCCAGTAGGGAACAGAGATGTCCAGACTTACGTAGGACAAGGACTACCTGGGGAAACTGTGGAGAAGATTGGGAGGGAGATGGTAATTCTGCAGGGTCTGGGGACTGGGAAACAGCTCAGGGAAGTGGCCAGAGGTGAGAAAGGAAACCTGTCTGCCTGGCTCCTAAATCATGATCCCCCCCAAAGCTCCTCTCCGTGATCTCCAACGGAGAGTGAGTGGGTGATCCTCCCCTATTTTCTTATCACATGATCCAGGGGCTTTCGTGACAAGCTTTCTCTCTCAAGGCACTTCCTAATCTTGGCTTTAACTTAATTTCATTGGACTGAAAATACCCTGGATAAAGATCAGGGGTCTGGCCTAGACCTGCCAGTGTTGCTGATAATGGTTCCTTACCGTTTGCCCAGCAAAGGAGACCTCCACGAAGGGATCCACAAGGTCCTTACCGTCACCCACAAATGCTTTGGTGACGTTCGCCATGATGCTGGAGTTCATCTTGGGTAACCCTTCTGCTTTGTAGAGTCTCACATAGAATCTGGCCCAGGGTCTCTCTGATGGAAACCCTTGAGGGATCAAAAGGTTCCTTGGGGTTTGAGTGGGGAAACAAAAACAAAAAATGAGAAGGCTCTCTCACTTGAAAGAATAGAGAGAAAAGGTAGAAACAATTTAGAGGCAGAAAGAAGGATCCTGATATAAGAGAAAAATCTGAAAAAGATTAGGATTCGTCACTAAAATGAGCTTTGTTCCTAATGTTAAGGACAGCAAAAGGTATGAATAGAGTGAATGCCAACTCATTCAGGTGCTGGAATTATAGGAAAAACACTGTCTCTCACTCTGCACCTTTAGAGAGGTGCATTGTCTTCCCTTTTCACAACCCAGTGGTTGAAATTATAATTCCTTCAAAGAAAAATCAGCTAAATTCAGATAAATCAGATAAGCTCAGGAACGGCTTATCTATTATGGCTTATTATAGGAAGACAGGCTGTTCTTGTCCTAGAAGCTGACTTCCCAAAGGATAGTCATGCCTTTGATAAGAAACATCTTGGTGCCTCCAATAGAGCAGAATCCCAAGTGAACAAGCCATGATCTTGGCTGTTCTCATGTACCCAAAAGGAAAGGGATAGAGGAAGGGGAAAGAGACAGGGAGATTGGGACCTGTCATTTCCATTGAATGGCCCTGGATGGACCTGTCTCACTTTTCTATTTGCTCCTCAGCATCAGAGATTTTGGGGTTGGTCTTTAAGACATCGCCTTTCCCGGTCACGCTGATGTCACACTTCAGGTACCCCTTTGTGCCGGTCCTGATGTCGCCAGGGTCTGTGAGCAGGGCCCACTTGTCGCAGAACTGATGACCTGTAAAAGCATCCTGACAGCTCAGAAATCCTGCACAGACGGACCCAGCAGCTCCACCCAGTTCTCGCCACACCCAAGGCCTCCCAAACTCTACTCCCTAAGAAAGAGTAGCTCATGGCAGTTATTTCTAAGTCTCCTGCTGCCTCCCTCTCCTTCTTTTCCTCCTCTCCATTGCTTCCCACCCACGTCATCTTTTCTCCAACCTGCCACAGGTATTGGGGAAGCCTTCAACCTAGTGGAAATCACATAGGCGGGATCTAGCTTTGACCAGATCAGAGGACGTTAATGGACATATTTCACTGGCTGTAAATGTGGCTCATGGATCTTTTTGTTTGGCCCTCACTGTGAGTCCAAACTTCAAAATCTAGACTTCTGGCTTATCTTAAAAAACGTTTGTTAGATCTGGCAATACACAGTGCACATTTCCACACAACAGCAGGTGGTAAAGGGGCTGAGTAGACACCACTCCTTCCATATGGGTTGTGAGCCCTCCGGTTCCCCACAGCCTCCAACACCCCTTAGTGTATTAAACTCAGCCCACTGCCCTCAGTTATGCCCACTGCCTGGCCCCGCTGGGGTCATGTGATTCGGAATCACTGCTGAAGACAAGGGGACTTTCATGAGAAGATCTATGTTGCTGGCTCTGTTGCTTATTAGCTCTTAATCTAGCTTCTCTAAGTTTCACTTCCTTATAAAGCAGGGATAATAATAATTATTATAGTAAATCCATTTATGGCACGCCACAGTCATTATTCTGTGCTGAGTTTTGTCCTAAGCACTTTATGTATGTTTATTAATTTAATCCTCCAGCAACCCTTTGAAGGAGGTACTACTTTATCCCCATTTTGAAAGATGAGGAAACCGAGGCACAGAGAAGTCCAATCATTCACCCAAGGTTGCACAACTAGGAAAGAGCACATGGGAATTTGAACCTGGCTCTCTGGCTCCAGAGTCCACATGCTTAACTTCTATACTCTTCCATCTTTCTTGCTTGGGTCTCACAGCACTAAATTAGACAGAATTTGTAAGGAAAAAGAAACTGCTCAGAAGTATGGACATATAAGATAATTTTAACAGTAGATTGTAAACTTTGAGGAGAAGAGTCATGTCTTGCTCAACTTCGTGCAATTGGTGCTCAAGGTCATTGAAAGGAGGGTGAAATGGATGAGTGCATAAACAAGCTGGACCTCCAAGTGTGGCAAAGTGGAGATGAGTAAGAGAGAGATACCGGGAGGCGATGCTTTCTTACCAGGTTGATTGTACACGGTCCCCAGGTCTACTTTGAAGGAGCCAATCAGTACACTCCCTATCAGCTTGTGGTGAAGGACCTGAGGAGAAAGGAGGCAGTGAGTCCAGCAGCACTGGAGTTTTTGGAGGATATATCTGTTAAGTGGGTTCACAACATCTCAAAGAGAATTTTAGGTCTTGACTCTTGTCCGGCTTTCATTCTCTTCTGAACCACAGTGACATTTGGTCCTGGAACCTCAGGGCTGGCTCAGAGGTCATCCAGGAGGATCTCACCTGTACCTCTTCCTACCGCAGGGTCTCAGCTAATCCTCTACTGAAGGACACTGAACAAATGTCACCACCTGAAAGGTTGGGGTTTTTTTCTGCCAAAATGAACTCTAGTGCAGCCCACCCTTCAACACTCATCTCTGCCTGTTGAAACTCTACCCATTGTTTGATGCCTACTGCCATTGTCACCTCCTCCAGCAGCCCTCCATGATCCTCTGCAACTGAAGGTGTTCCCTTTCTCCTCTGCACTCCCACAACACTTGGCTTGCAGCTTTCTCAGAGAACTCATCACGTGTTGCCTTGAGAGGTTTTGGACACATACAATAGTCAGAACAAGGGAGGTGGTCATCCTCAATATTTTGTCTGATCAGAAGTGAGCAGAGTGCCTGGCTGGTGACAGCAGCACACTTCAATGCTGATGTCAAGATGAGGAGGCTCTGACGAAGGTGACAGAGCTGGTGCCAGGTGCAGGAGCTGCATTGTGTGAGAAACTGCTGAAGAATCAGGAGAGTAGTTTAACCTGGAACCCCAGAAAAGAGGAAGCTGGATGGAATCAAGGAAGGGCAATGGTCACTGAAGAGTCTTCAAATCTTGGAAACACCGCCATCTAGAAGAGGGAGTAGGTTCCCCGTGTGGTTCCCAAGTTACAAGAAGAGAGGTTTCAGCCCAGTGTAAGGACAATTTTCACAACAGAACTGCCCAGCAATGGCATGTGCTTTTCCAGAAGCATCACTGGAAATAATCAAGTGGTGCCCGAGAGCCCCACGTCACGGAGGTGGCAGAGAGGGATTCCCGCAGCAGCTGGAAGTTAGACTAGATGCCTCTGAGTTCCCTTCTAACTATAAAACTCCATGAGTTTCTTGATTCAGCAATGGTTTCCTACTTTCTTCTACCCACCACAAGGCCTTGTTCATATTAGGGGTTCAATCAACATTCAGTGAACTAATGAATGATTGACCAGTCGAATGATGGATGAATGGGAGACTGTGGAGCTTCTGAACAGCTCCTTTTGGCAGAGGCAATAAGAAACAATAAATTCAATGGACTTCAAGAAATGAAGAAGTGACAGCCCTCCCCACCTCCCTTCCCACTCTTTCTCCCTTGCCCAGACTTTGCAAAGGAGTTAGAGAACTGAGGGGCAGTCAGCACAGCTTGGCTTGAATAGAGAACTTATTTAAGGCCACACACAGAAAACTCACTTCAACCCTCCCACCCCGCATGCTTGCAGTTGCTAATGCAGCTTCCCAAAGACCAGAGCCAGAACACAAGTCTGACTCTGGCTCTCTTCCCAGGTTGAAAGCATCTGGGTCTCTGTGGGCACAATGGGATGCAAGAGCCCCATATGGATCTTTAAATAACACAGGAGGCCTCCTCCGACCATCCACCCAGTGTGAGCACCAGGCCACCCTGGAGTGGTCAAGCACTAGATTACAGGAACTCTGCGGCATCTCACACACACAGTGCTGGTGGCCCTGTGTGCCTAGGGCCACTGTCAAGGGAAGATGGTCTTTGACACCACCAGGGTCTGCCACAGTCTGGCTGTCCCCATAGCATGTGCTTACAACACTCCCCGCTTCTTTTCCCATGCTGAATTTATTCTGGGCGTGCTGACTTTTAGTCCACAGACTGCCAGAAAATTTGTATTAAACACTCCCCTCTCCAGAAGAATTTTCCCTTTAAAATCTTTCGTCTCTGTCCCTAAGGATCATTTAGGGAGCCCAAAGTATTCTCTTCTTCCAAGTTAGAGGATGAGAGACAGGCAACAGCAGCTTTGATCCTCTGTCTAGAAATCCACTCGCTCCACAGAGAGTCAGGACCCTTGTCTATGATACAGTATAAAAGTCTAGCTGTTGACTGTGTGTCTGCAATCTGCGTGGTCCTAAGAGCCTGCCCTAAAGCCTATCGCCCAAACAGGTGGTTGCCCGAACTGTGCAATGTCCCAAAGCCCTGGGCAATGCCCCAGGTCCCAAGATAGCTGCTGCACCACCTGTCATCATGCCTGGAATTCAAACATGAAGAATGTTTGGCTCTTGATGATTTTTCATTCTTCAAGGGTCACATTCTTCAAGTGCCCCTGAGAAAGATAATATCATAATTGCACTATTACCTATGCCTTATATATAATATATACCAATATAATAACGTATATCAATATAATAATATGTACTAATGTAATGATATGTACCAATATAATAATATGTACTAATATAATAATGTGTACTAGCATAACAACACGTACTAACATAATATAAGATAATATAATGTATATAATAGAGATGAGTGGGTGATAAGGACAGGCAAGGATGTCTCCAAGACAAGTTTCGCATCTTCGCAATTCTAATTAGAGTTGATGTCACTGTTTAGGAAAAGCTTTCCTCCTTCTCCAGGCATCTTATGTGGCACATAAGTAAGACTGCTGCCCTTTCAGAACTATTTGGCAGAGAGCCCTTCCCCTTCAGCTCCTGACCTCTGCCTCCTCCAGGCACGCACACCCTCGCCACCCTCTCCCTGGAGAAGCAGTGATATCTCAGACTGGTGGCAGAGATGCAGTCTGTCATCCACTGGTCTCCGTCCTTTGACTGAGTGGTGTGAAGTGGGTTACGATCCATTTGGCCTGCCTTTCTCTCATCTGGACTAGCACAGCCTCAACGCACTTTTCCTTCCCACTCCTGGCCTCCATGTGGCAGGCCAACCTGGATAAGGCACCTGGCCAGACCAAGAAGCTCTCTCTGTCTCTACTCTTCACACTTGACCTGTGGAGGCAGGAATTCACCTGGCAGGGCTTGAGGGAGGGTCTATGCAGCAGACCCAGCCCACTATGGGCAGGTCCTGTGGTCTACACTCAGAGGCAACTAGTAAGAAGCCAAATAGCAAGCACTTGCTCCACATCACATTCTCTGATCCAGCATCACTGATATGTTTGGTTCCTTACTGATTCTTTTTCCTGTTTCTCCATCTATCACCAACTAGCAGGGGAAGGGATGTGATTAATTATCATTACTGAGGATATCACCCCAAGAGAGAAACAGTAATATTTGCTTCATAAAAAGAAAGAAACCGACTCAAAATGGCAATCCATTAAGATGTCATTTGAAGCATATGTTTCGGGTTCTCACATCAGTAAGCTGCACAATTCAACTCCTGACGGCTTGATACTAGCTTGTAACTTGCTTCCAAGAAGCATAGATTTTCCTGAAAAGGTTTTCCTTCCCAAACTCCTCTGCATGCTGATTTCAAGTTCTACCCTTTTGGTTTCAAACTCACCAACCCACACTCATCCTCCTGAATCTATTTGTCTCTAAGCAGTCTGAGATGTCAAAAAGAGTTCCCAATGCCTAGAAACCCTCCCACCTCCCCCTACTCTCACCACCAATGATATACTTACTGAGATTTTGATGATCTTGTCAAAAAGATGCACTTGGGGCCCAATGAAGTCGAAGACAAAGTACTGTAAAACATAGAGTTCATTCTGACCATAAATTCCAGGCTTATATCTACAAATTCTATTTCTGGAGTAGCTGTAGATCTGTAATATTCTAACCAATTGCTGCATGGTCCCCAACGGCATGAATATACCATCAATTGAATGGCAGTCCCCTATTTAAGGTCATTGAAGTTATTTTCAAATACAAAAGAAAGGCCACCAACCACATCTTTGCACAGGATATACGGGAATTTTCCTCTAAAACGGACTTGAGAAGTGGAATTGTTGAATCATGGCTTACGAGAATGAAAATATTTAGTAAATAGCATGAAATTTCTTTCTAAAGGGGCTAAGTCACTTCACATTCCCACTGGCAGCATATGAAAATAGCCGTTTCTCCATATCCTTGCCAATCCTTGGTAATGTCATTTCTTTTAATTTTTTTACCTATATATAAGGATGGATGAAAATCATATCTCAATGTGATTTTAATTTGGGTTGAACTTGTTTAAAATCTAATTTTCTCAGGACTTTTCAGTTTCAAACATTCCTGTGAAATTCCCAAGGTTGACTAGGCAGAGAATGAAAAGAAATTACAGACAGGGAGATTTCTAATTTTAAGAACGTGATTGAATCTTAGAGTTGAAGAAATTATCTAGACTGGTCTCTATTTTCTACAGATAAGAAGGCTGAAGATTAAAGGATTTAAAAGACATGCCTAGAGTCATACAGGTAGTGATTGCTGGGCCTGGGACCAAAGCCGAGTTCTCCTGAAGTTATCACACAAGGGGTTCAAGTACCAGATGTTTCACCGTCTGAACTTTATGGAGTACTCCCCACTGTGAGGTTGGATGCTCCTCAGATGTCAAAAATTGGAGTGGTGTTTTGTTGCAGGTTGTGTGTTTTGGGGGCTGGTGGGGACATGGAAGGCAGGACTAGGAGGTTGTTTCACGGATTCTTTGTTTTGTTTTTGAGCTGCAGCGTGGAGGAACGACACAAAGACGTCAGAGATGAACATGATAGCAGTAAGAAAGGGAGACGTGACCTCTACAGCCTGCGTTTAGAGGGCAAAATAGGAAAACCAAAATGTGGAAACTGAAAGATGTCATCGTATACTATAACAAGAGACCTTCAAAATGGCAGTCCTTAGGTGTCAAGGAAAGGTTACATTATGTTAAGTGTCTTCTGTTTAAGAGAACAGGGAAATATCCATAACATTTCAGGAAGTTTTTCATATATATGTGCAAAATTTTTAAGAGTTTTGGTGTTTAGAATTTCTTTTATGTGCAAAATTCACTTACATGAAATTCTCGATTCTCTGATAGATAGGATGCTGTGGGTTCCATTGGATCAATAAATTAGTTTCAATGTCTATCGCCTTCTGCTGAGTTTCACATGTTTCAAACTCAACTGCCTCACCCAGGTTCCCTAGATCTCCAAACCCACAAACATTTTCCTAGCTGGGAAATGTTCCCCATCCCTACTAGCTGGTTCCTTCAACCTCGGTGACCTTTGGGCTTGAAAATTAGAGTCAAAACCTGTAACAAAGGTTTTTACTTTAACTTCTATGTTTTTACTTGATTTCCTACTAATTACACTTGGGTCCAATTTAATGTCGTTTAGATCCAGGACTTGAATGCATAAAGCAAATACTAATTATAACAACTAACAAATCTGTAGAGCTTTGCAGTTTTAAAGCATTTTCCTGAACATCATTTCACATCACATCCATGCCAAAAGATGTTATGGGGGTGGGGAGTGGAACAGGAAGGAAAAATCTGCCACTTGCACTCATGGTGAAAGGCTCAGATGCAGGAGGGACGAAGACAAAGGAGTTAACAGCTCAAGTGGGATTTGGGTATTGCAGGTTAATTTCATTATCCATGCTCCCTCTGCCATCCTTTTCAATTACCACTCCCATTAGGAAAATAATTAAAAGTTTACTGCCTTTTTTGATAATTCATGGCATCTAAGTGTGTATGGGAAAATAAGCACTCTTGTACACCGTTAATTGGAGTATAAATTGTTACCTCTTGGAAGGGCATTTTGATGATATCAAAATTTTAAATGCATATACGCTTTGTCCCAGTTATGACATATAAATATTATAAATAGTATCCAAAGGCTAAAAAGAAATTTAATATCCATCAATGAGAGGTTGATTCACTAAATTACAGTGTAGCAATGCAATGGAAAATTCTACAGCAATGAGGGGGAAATGAGACTGAACCGTATGGCCTGATAGAGACTAATCTCCAAGATACGTTGTTTTGTGCAAAGAGCAAGGGCCGCGACAGCATGCATAGAATGTGTGTGTAGGATGCTATCATTTGGCTGCATGTTTATTTGGATTCTTGCACCTGCCTGGATTATCTCTGAAAGAGTACACAAATGCCTGGTGAGGTGGCTGCCTCCAGGGGGGAAGAATAAGGAATTAGGGATCAAAGATCAGAGGGACACATATTTTTCACCATCTATCATTTTATACTCTTTGTATCTTTTACTGTTTTTTTTTTTTTTTTACGCTGTGTGAACTTTTTATTTTAAAAAGAGAATGTAGTGTGTACATTTGGAAGTTTTATGTCTCTCTTTGATGTTCTTCTTTACCATTTTTATACTGCTTAGAAAAATACAACTGTTTTACTTTCCAACACAGCATGCCTATTTCAAAATTAGTAATTAAGCTTTGAATGTCTCTGCTGTGCAAAAGAGCACACATCTCCTCACTAACCTACACACTTATTGAATATAAACCCAGGGCTCATAATAGATGAAGATGAGCTTATAGGAAATAAGAAAATGGGTCTATTGAAAACGTAGCAATGAATGTAAAATCAGGATGGGTTCCTGGCCTGGCCTTTCCATCATCTTTTTGTTAAAAGGTATCATTTTAGGGGGCGGTTTGTAAGAAGCCTCAAAGGGTTTGCTGTGGGCTTAGATGAGCCATGGGAAGCTGTCACGAAGGGACACAGCTTTTCCATTTGGCTGAAGAATACAGCAGAGCGGTGGTGAAGAGAGAGTTGGGGGAGAGGTTGTTGGTGACTTACTTCATTGTAAAATGGGCTGTTGGTTCCTTCTTTCACTGCACTTTGCTTCTTCTCATCCCCGATCTCAATGGTCACGACTGGGTCAATGTTCTCGCCCACAAGCTGGCGGGCCTCGATGATGGTGATGGCAATCTACAACACAAAGCAGCGTGTACGCACTCTGGACCTGGCTGTTCATCCACGCAAGAAGAACTGGGGGAGGCTGGGTAGGAAGAGTCCATCACTTACTTGATAATTTTGGGATCTGATCTCCCCATCATGGATCTTAGTCAACAGTTTTGATCTATTAAAAGAAAGTTTAACATATTTGTTTCATCAAGTTAGAACACACTTTAGATCCATAAGCCATGATCATATTTTCCCATGTATTCCTAAGTGCTTTTATTTATATTGTATCACATATTCTCTTTACATCTCTGGGGGAGTTAAATGGACAAGGGACTTACCCTCCCTATGACTCAGTTTCCCCATCCTAAAAATGGAGCTAAGAATAGCACATGAGGTGACTGCTACAATTAAATGATATAATGCATACAAAGTTTTAACCCAGTGCCTGGCAAGAATAAACGTCAACTCTTATTGTGAGCATGATTATCAGTACTATTTATTTTTTCATTTTACAGAATGAGAAACTGAGATTCCCCAGCATGTCAGTGGCAGAACTGGGTCTAAACAAGGATCTCCTTGTCTCCTGTCTGATCCTACCCACAGGACCACTTTGCCATTGCTGGTAGATATAACAATTCTGAGGTTTGTGATTGCTTTTGAAAGGATTGGTAAAAGAGAAAATTGAAAGGAACAGCCAAGATGCCATCTCGGTGAGATTTCACCTTCCAGAGGATTTCATTTATCTGGACTGTCATAAGTAATTGAAGACAGATGTGCAACACCTGGCCATTTAGAGACTGAATAACAGTAGAAAGAGATGCAGAATCCCTGTTGTCATGGAAGCCGCAACGGGTGGGAAACGAACTGAGCTTGAGTTCCTATTGAATTTTATTTTCTTGCCTCCTAACAATACCATCTTGCATTTGACTTCATTCCATTTCTGCTGATTGTAATTGAGTCCAGCAGAGACCAGAGTAAACTAGTAAAAACCTCAAGACTTTGGAGTTGGGCTGATCTGAATTAGAATATTTGTTTTTCCCAATTTTGTGACATTAGCCTTAATTTCTCATCTGAAAGTGGAAATCATAATTCCTACCACATAGGGTTGCTCTGAGGATTAAAGGAGATAATGCATGTAGGAAAGGGTAGATAGCAAAAGGCGTATGTTCATTAATTAAATGGCAAATTCATGCTGATCATTTATTATGTGAAAGATCTATGCTAGTCTTAGAGAAAAAACAAAGATGAATAAGCCATCATCCCAGCCCCTGAAGAGTCAGAAATCTATCCAAGGGAGGGAGGACCAAAGCACATAAAGAGAGAAATAGTAAATACAAAATGTGTCGTAGAAAATGCGACAGAAGTTCAGAGAAGAGAGAAATTCCTTAGAGCGAGGGTAAGCAACACAGACTGCACTGCAGAGGACGGATCTGAATCGAGCATCAGCTGGGGGTAGGATCTCAACTGTTGGAGAATGCACTGACCAAGGAGACAGAAAAAGGCTACTACTCCTGACTTTTTCTCCTGCCTTCCTCCGTTCCACGTTATTATCCTGGTGAAATAAATAAATAACATCCTTTAAGTGATCCCTGAAAGAATATTAAAACACAATTGAAATCCCTATTCAGGGGCTGCGGGAGCAGTGGGGTTGTCATGTTGCGGTGTAGGGGGGAAGAAGATATTGCAGTGTATATGTGCATACAAGTTTCATGTCTTCTTTTAAGCATCAACCTCTGAGCTATCACCTTCTCTGATTTCCATCTGTCTCCCACTCTCCTCTGCCCCTTACACACATACACTGCCATCCTGTCACAGCCCAGTAATAACAACTCAGAATCTGCCACACAGGGAAGCAACTAATTTGCTTTATTGATAGTAACAACTCTGAGCGGAAAAAGAAGGGATGGGCATGGAGAATTATCATGAGTAAGAAATTGACATAAACAAACATGGTAGCCTGGAAGCGTAGATAGCTCCAATTGTTGACTTCCTTGTGTCTGTGCTCTTTGTCCTGTAATTTGCAATCTCCTTTCACTCTGATGTGGGCTGCTCTTGTGACTTGCATTGGCCAACAGAATGCAATAGAAATGACTTTTGCCAATTTCAAGTGTGGGCCTCAAGAAATCGAGTGTACTTCTGCTCTTTCTCTTGGAACTTTGCCATCACTACCATTGAAACAAGCTCCGACTAGCCTGATGGATGATCTGATACCATGCGGTGGAGGGCCCAGCGGTCCCAGCTGAAGCAATCCTAGACCAGTCTACCCTCAGCCAACCCTCAAACTAAAATAAGCAGAGCTGGTGATACACACGAGGGATGTATCTGTGACTATCCAGAGCCAGTAAAAGTATCCAATTAATCCATAGATTCGTGAGCAATAATAAATGCTTATTATATTAAGCCACTGAGTTTTGGAGTTATTTGTTATATAGCAACAGCTAACTGATACAACAAATCACATGCAGAAGGCCAGTTTGTTCTGACTTTTTGTTGGGTAGTATAAGAGCCACCTTCTCATTTGGGCAAACACAAAGCTAAGACACCTAGCACCTTGATGAATTAAAGAGTGGGTGAGGGACAGCTCCTGGCTCTGTCTCCTGTTGCTGCTGTCCTTTTTGAACTATGAGGGACAGGAGGACCCTAACCCAGGGAATTTAAGACTAGAAGCTGGAAGAACCAGGACCCTGGCCTACTGAAGGCTGAGCAGTATCAAAAGACCAGCACCGCCACAGAAAAGCTGGGGAACACAGAATTCTGTATTCCTGCCTTAGACCTTTGGCTCCTTGTAGACAGTGAGTAGGTGCTATTCTCCTCTGTTCTCCTGGAGCCTGCAGGGTCACATGGCCCATGGGAGATGCTCGGTAAATGTGTTTTGACTGCTGGCATCAACACCGTACCTTCTCTTTGGAGGAGCCGAGGGGACAGGAGTGAGAGACACATCATCAAAAATCAAATCTCCTCCTGGTCCTTCCTGGTGAGAAGGTCCCTCCTGTGCCGCTTCTGCTTCACTTTGACCATCTAGAGAAGCAAAAAGGGAAGAAAATGTTGTTGAGTATCACACATAGTGGCGATCTGATCCCCCACTCTGTGTCCAGCACTGTACCAGTCACCGTAAGTGGTACAAGGTGACTTTAAGACAGTCCCTGCCAGTATGAAACTTAATGTCTTATTGGCAGAAAAGACAGACACATAGCTTAATTTATCTAAAAAACTATGTGTCTTCTATCTATCTCCAAAGAAGAGTAGGCTTCTATGCACAGTACCATAGAAAGGAAACAGGATTATGAATTTAAAGACAAGTTTTCAAGCGTGACCTTGCCGCAATGGAACTTTAGACAAGTACTTTATGCTCTCTGAGCCTCATTATCAAAATTCAATGTGCATAAGAATACCTGGTAAGTTGTTAAAATGAGATTCTGATTCAGTAAGTCTGGGGTGGGGCCCCAAATTCTGCATTTCCAACAGCAAGTTCCCAGATGAAGCCATTCCTGCTGCCTAAGGGCCAATTTTGAGTAGCAAGGAGTCCTGGGTTGAATAATATTCCCCAAAGATAATGGGTCCTATTCCTTGGAACCTGTAAATGTGACCTTATTTGGTAAAAGGGCCTTTGCAGATGTGATTAAATTAAGGGTTTTGAGATGAAGAGGTTATCCTGATTATTCAGATGGGCCCTAATTGCAATCGCCTGTATCCTTAGAAGAGGGAGGCAGAGGGAGAAAAGAATGCCATGTGACCACGAGGCAGAGACTGGACTGATGCTGCCACAGACGAAGGAATGCCACAGCCACCAGAAGATGGAGGAGGCAGGAAATGGATTCTCCCGAAGGAGTGGGGCCCTGCGACATCTGGATTTTGGTCCAGTGACGCTGATTGTGGACTTGTGGCCTCCAGGACTGTGAGAGAATAAATGTGGGTTGTTTCAAGTCACCCAGTTTGTGGTAATTTGTCACAGCAGCCATAGGAAACTAGTACACAAGGGTTTAGAAAAGTTCAATGAATGGATAGTAAACAGATCTTCAGGCCTTCCGCTCCCCAACCCGAGGGATTCTGATTTAGTTTATCTGGGATATTGCCCGGATGTCAAGTTCTTTTGATCCGCCAGGTGATGCTGACGTGTAGCAAAGCTTGAGAACCACTGCTTAACCAGGTTTTTGGCAAAACCAAGGATTGGGTGGAACATTCTCACATACTAAGAGACTCTGCAAGGTGTAGTTTAAGGCTTGAATCCAAAAGGTTGGGGTTCGAATCCCAGCTCTGCCACTTTCTAGCTCCAGGATTTGGGGCAAGTTATTTAACTTCTCTCAGCCTTGTTTTCCTCCTTTCTAAAGCAAGGCAGGGTAGTGTATCTACCCCACAGGGCTGTTAGGAAATTAAGCAAAGTAGATACACCCCTAGCACAGTGCCTGCCAGGTGCGTGGCGGGAGTTCAGCTGTGCAGATTCCAAGCTGGGTGCCTTGGGCGAATCACTCAGAATTTCTTGGCATTTTTTTTCCCTTGCCTATAAAATGAAAGGCTTAGACAAGAAAAGTGATTTTAAAACAGCATAACCCTTTCACAAGCATAATTTTATACTGAACCTCAATATGCAACACACGTCTATTTATACCAAGCTGTTCTATGTGCCATAGGGCGGAATGTGGGGCAGAGGGCCTCCCGCCGGGCGTCACCGCCATCCTCTTCAGGGACCCCTGAAGCCATTTCTCAGGACCCCAGGGGTCCATGGGACTCAACTTATCAATTTCACCATCTCTAAACATCTTCCAGCTTTGATAGATTTTGGTTCTCTGATTTTAATCAGCAAACCAAGCAAAACAGTACCAAGTCAGAAGACAGATGGAATAACACAGCCCATAATGTCACCGGAGCTCATGGACACAGGCCTTAGTAGGTGTTCGGTAGTTACAGAAAGGATGACTGAACGAATGCAGTCTGCTCTGACTCTTCTCTCACTCAGGAAATAAAAGACAGGCCAGCCTGCAGAGCCACCAGAAGGAATGCCGGTGCCCGACTCATCCCTCGAAGCAGCAAGATAAGATGAAGCCTTGCTCCCCTACCTGACTACGAGGACCTCAAGGATGAGGGGCAACTGTTACAGATCCGGGTTTCTGGTGAACGTTCTTAGGTTCTTTACATATGCCCGAAACTGTGCTTGGATAGGTGCTAAGGGTGGAGGGATTAACCAAACGTGGACCTCTCCCTCTAGGGGTTTACGTCACAGAGGTAGAAACGCAGTCAGCTAAAGCTTATTCTATTCATTCCTTCATTGAGCTACTACTATGTTCTCTCCAATCCACTTACCAAGGAGCATCCAGGGTGAACTTCTTAGGAAAAAAAAACAGATCATGTTGTTTCTCCTCTTAAAACCCCTTGATGGCTTTCCATTGCAGTGAGAATAAGTCTGAAGTCCACACATGATTCTAACTCCCTGCTCTATCTGGCTTCCCTCTCCTCCTCTTGGCTCACCTGTCCCTCTGTCACCCCCCTACTTAATGCTTTCTAGTCACTCAGGCCTATTTCAGTTACTCCTAAATAAACAAACTTTCTCCAGCTTGGAATTTTCCTTCACAAGCACCCCTCCACCTGAGCTGCCCTCCTGGCCCCTCCCCTGGTGGGCTTCCGCTCTTCCTTGAAGTTTTAGCTTAAATGTTACCACCCCAGAAGACCCCTCTCCAACTGCCCTAAAAGCTTCCCTAATGGTCTCCATTTCAGCAACTGTCTCTTTCTTTATAGCACTTTTCTCAACTTGTAATGCCGTTACCTCTTCAGGGTCCCAGTAGATAACAGATGGCCCATCCGGAACAGAAGTATTTAAGGACTTTTGACAAGGGTATGGGTGTAGAAAAATCCCAAAGGGTTGTGAAGCTATCTGGGGCTCACAGCAGCCAAGCTGTTACCACTCACAGGCCCCCAAAATAAGAAGAAAGAGCAGTTACCAGAACCTGGAAGGAGAGGAAGTCGGGTCCAGTTCGCTTCCCTACAAGGAGTCACAACCATCCTTCAGCTGAAGGACACCTCCACCTGGAGCCTGGCCCCGCTCTCCTCCCTCCCTCAGACCTCCTGCTGGGGCGTCCCACTGGGGAAGGGACCTGGGTCATGCATCCATAGAGGTCAGCCTCCTGGGACAGAGAACACGTGGAGAAGGGTGGAGAATAGATCTGGAGGGGCAAATGAAAGGATCCTGCACAGGGCTGATCTCCCTCTAGATTATGCAACGTCCACCATTGTATACCCACAACCCAGCATGGGACCCAACACTCAGTGGACATTCCATTACTATTTGTTGAGTAAATGAATGAATGGATGATCATGAGAGGTATTCAGTAACTGTTGTTGGGTATATAATTAATGGATGGGTTAGGGTAATTGGAATTTTAAGAAATTAAAGCATAGTTAATATGCCTCAAAATACACAGATATAAGAGATAGAGACTGAGAATCTTCAAACATTTCATCCATAAAAGCCCTAACTTCCCAAGCCAAGCCAAGAAGGAAAGACCGAAGTATACTCAGTGCTATAGACTCTGTTTTGCCAGTCCCCTGAGGGGCTCGCCCCTGGCCAGCAGGATGGACGCTGTTTACTTTCTAGGAGGGTCCTGATTCCTCTCCACCCTGTTTGCTTTGTGGGCTGAAGACTATAATTAGAATGGGCCATGGGAGCCAGCTCCACTGAAATTCTTGTGGTTGACTGCCTTAAATCTCCACCAGCTTGTTCTTTCCTCCTCTGCACAGTCTATAAGGGCTCCTAACTGGAGGCTGACTCATGGGGTAGGAAAGGGCAGGCTCTGGGGTAAGACTGACCTAGGCTCAGGAGCCAGCTTCTCCACTTATTAGCTGTGTGACTTTGGGCAAGCCACTCACCCTCTCTGAACCTCTATTGTAAAACAGAGGCAAAGGAGTCTTCATTTCTGAGTCATGAATGATGTATGTCAAGTAGAAAGCAGCAGGGGCTTATTAAATGTGGCAGAAATATTATTATTTTTCATAAGATCCTTGAGGGAAGGGACTGTGTCTTGTTCAATCTTGTGTCCCCAGGACCTACTGCAGGGTGAAGGACACCAGGAAAGACCCCAAAGCCTTTTCTACCCACTCTCTGATACCTCCAATTCGACTGAATAGACAATACTTCCATTAAGGTTTAAGCCTCGTCCCCACTTAAAATGGAATGCCTCTCCCATCCCATCCAAGGTTAACTCTTAATCACTATTATCAGCACTTCAATATGAATGAGTTTCCATAATTTTCTATTCTAAGATTAGGTTTTACCTGTGGGCAAGGAGTGGAGTTAGGGGGGACATAAGGCTACAGGACACCTGCAGTGAAGGAGTGCCCGCCCCCCGCAACCCAAGGAGACAAGATGGGTGACATTAAAGCAGACCTATGGCGCCGTTTTGGTTTATAAATGGTCCGGAAAGCCAGCCTTGAACTGGTTGTTGTTAGGACCACCCAGCAGAAGTCTCCAGGCGACCACCCTAGACCCGTCCATTGCAAACAGTTGATCCTATTTGATTCAACAAACATGAGTGTCTACCTAATGCCGGGCCTGGCCTCCACCGGCACAATTCACACGGTAACTCGGGGATTTGCTCTTTTGGAGAAGGAAGTAGCCCATTCTAAGGGCAGAAAGTCAGCCAGCCTGGATTAACATCCCAACGCTGTTGCTTCCTGGCTCTATGCCTCCCACACTTAGGGCCGGCTGCATGAGTCTGTGCAGACACACAAGGTCCTGGGATCAGAAGGACCTCATGGCACCTGGCTTAATGCTCCACTGTCACCATCAGAAATTCTTAATGGTTTCCTAACGATGGCTTTGCATTTTTCTTTCTCACTGGGCCCTGCAAATTCTTCAGCTGGTCCTTCGCTCACTTTACTGACTCTCTGCATCTCTGTAACCTCATTTGTAAAGCTGGGATGACAATACCTACCGGGAAGATGACGGAGTGGGTAAATGAGACACTACATGCAGAGCCTCCCTCAGAGCAGCTGCTGTCCTCACTCTTACTTTCAAAACCTCACATGATCCTCCCCCTGGCCGTGTGAGGTCAGCCCAGCAATCCACATCGCACCCATTTGACAAAGGGAGAAACTGAGACTCGGAGCTACCAAGTGACTTCCCCTGGGCCACAGAGCAAATTAGAACAGAAATGGGAGCTTGAACCCTGTCAGTGCTTCCTTCTGGGGTCCCCTTCTATAGCTTGGCAGGTGTTCACCACGTCCCTGTTTGGCACGATGACCAGATGAGCAGCGGGGCTGAGGCAGACAGCCCTGGGTCCACATCTGTGATCAGCGGGGTCTGAAGACTCAGCAAGCAGCACATTTCCCACCTCATCCCTATGAAGAGTCAACCCCATTCTCATCCAAGGAGGGGTCCACTCTGTGAGGGCCACAGGCCCCGGCATAGCAGTCAGCTCCCCACCAAAAGCCTCACCTTGGGCAGCCTTGTTGGCTAGCACCAACCCCTTCTCTGCTTTATTCTTCTTCTTCTTCTTTAGCTTCAGCCCAAACATCCCCTTTCTGAAAAGGAGAAAAAATAAACAACACAGTCATAGTAACTCTGAGTCAGGCAGACGTGTTAGGAGAAAATAAACCCACACACACGCGCACACTGAGTTCTCCTGGAAGCCAACCAGCCTCCTCATCCTCCCAGGATGGCAGTCAAAAGACGAGCGTCAGGATGACCCAATGAGCTCTCCAGACAGCTCTACTTTTGCAGAAATCATGGAAACCGCACCAGAACAGAAATCATGAGGTCCACCTAGAGCTGCGCTTAAACGAGGCGTGATGCAAACACTAACAGCTCTAGCTAGGATTTCTCCCTTTCTCCTCACTCACCCGTGCCAGGCACCCAAAATGAATGACACCATTTAATCATCACAGCTTCCTCTCTTACCCTTCTTACAGAGGAGGAGCCAAGGCCCAGAGAGGGTAGGTAATGCCTCTAAGAGCACACAGCTCTGAGCATCAGAGCATCCACTGGACATGGGTCTGTCTGAACTCAGAGCCCAGGATCTAACCACTGGTCAGCCTGAGACTGCCCGTTCCCCTGAGCAGAATGTTCACCCTCTCCAGAGCCAGGCTCCCAGACCATTTCCAAGGGCAAGAGGCCCTGGGACTTATTGAGGTCCCTGACACATGGTATGAGCCCCAAACATCAGCTGCTATTATTATTGCTATTATTAGCCATGAGCAGGAAGTCATTTGGGGGACTCCTTCTCATCCCAGGAAAGGGCCTCAGTCTGCCATCCCTAGCTGAGCATTCCAGACACTGCTCCCGAGAGAATCCCTTTCTGGATTGAGGGACTGAAGAGCACCTGGCTCTGTGTGGAAGGACAGAAGAGCACAGTTCAAAGTCCTGGCCTGAGCCAGACAGCCTGGTGGGGTGGCCCTTAGGGGAAGCAGGAGGAGGAACCAGGAAGGAACGGAGGAGAAGGGAGGAAAGAGCAAGAAAGACTCAAACTGTCTCAGCGAACGTTCTGCGGTCCTGGAGCAACGTGAGGAAAGAGGCGGAACCATCGAAGTTTTCCATTTGCTTTCATATTGAAGACTTGGGAGGGTGTGGAGTACAGTGGCTAAGATCAGTGACTCCACCGTCAGACTGCCTGGGTCCTGATCCCAGCACCATCTTTGTGACCTTGAACAGGTCACTCTCTCAACTTCAGGGTCCTCATGTGTAAAATGAGATAACAAATGCAAAGCATTTAGCAAGCATCTGGAACCAACTAGTTGCTCAATAAACATTAGTTGTTATTATTCTAAGGGATAGGATTAGGACCAATGAGTGGAAGCTACTAGGAGACAGATGTATGCTCAATTTCCTTATTTTTTGTTTGTTTATTCTGTTTATGTCCTGCCTTGATCCACGTGAGGAGCTAAAGATCCCCCCACACTGGTGCTGTCTGAACGGTGAAATGGACTGCATTGGGTGGGGATGAGTTCCCTGTTCTTGGAGGTGTGCAAGCAGAGGCCTGAGGACCACTGGTAAAGGATGTTGTAGAGAGGACAAACATCAGAAGTGGGGGACTGGCCTAGGAGACCTCAGAGGTCCTTTGAGACCCTGAGAGACAGTAGAATGGAAAGAATGGGCTCTGGAACCAGCCAGACATGGATGGATTGGACAAGCCACAGTACCTCTCTGAGCCTCAATTTCCCCGTGGGTATAATAGAGATAACAATAAAGTACCTATGTTACAGGATTTTTGTGAGAATAAAATGAGGTGAAGTCAGCAAAGCACTGAGGACAGTGCCTGGTGTATAGAAAGTACTAAAAAAGTACCCTTCTCAGAGATAGCATCTTTCTCCCTTTTGATTTGCCACCGCCCTGGGATAAGAACACCATTCTTAGTCTCCCAGGAATCTCAGGAGAATATACACAAAGGGGATTCCCTTTGTCTAACATTATTAAAATTCCCCTTGTCTGAAAGCTTAAGGGAAACTTCCAAAAATAATTCTTGCTATCCTGCTTTCAAAGGAGAGCTACAAAGCAGAAGGTCCAAGGCCAGTACTTTCCAAATCCTAAATTGCCATTGTGGTCCCCAAGGGCCCACTGCCATGATCGTTTCATGGAGGTAGGATCTGGTGTTCTAGGAACTTGGCCAACAGCCTCTGCAGACTACTTGAAAAGGCTGAGTTACTTGCATCAGCAAATAGGAAGCTGCTACTAATAAATGATAGTATCTACCAGAGGGAGATGTAAGTTTCCTTTAGGAACTAATATCCTCATCGCCGACAGCCTCAGCTTTCCGAATCTCCCATAAGGCAGCTGGTGACCAAGGCACTGGGGCATGCCCAAAGTTGCTGCCACGGGCAGGGGAAGAGAGAGAGATGTCCCACCTCTCAGAGACAGACACCCCCACTCCTCTGAAACCAAGGGCTCTTGGCCCTGCTCTCTGTTAGAGGCACCTAAGGAAGTCCAAAAGATACTGACATCCACAACCACTTTTAGAGATTTTTAATGGACTTGGGGAAGAACCAGCACTGGGAAGCCCAGGTGTAGGCACAGCTCAGACCCCTCTACAGAGAACGCCAAAAAGACCTTCTGGTAATGTCCAAAGGATTTACAACCAGCTCCGCTCTCTTGGGTGGGTTGATGTTTGTTTCACAAACACACAAAGTTGTTTGCCTGAAACCCTGAGTCAGTCAAGGGCACTCCCAGCATGACTCTCAGCATGAAAAGCCTCCTTGATGAAAATTGATTTCTCCTCCTCAGCCCTGTGCCATTTGCCATAGAGAGAAGACATACCTTGCCAGCCCAGAACCACGGTGTCACTGGCAGACTGCGCAGGACAGAGTGAATTGTGACACAGGACTCAGCTCAGGGACCTGCTTGAACCCACTTGTTAGCTCTAGCATTGGAGGCTGGATGCTCAACCCAGATGAGTGCGTTTCATTCACACGTGACACAAGGACATTTGCTACCCAATTGACAGGGTGACGTTAAAATAGGAAACAATGCTTTTAATGTGTAGAGCATGCTCCAAATTCTTACAACATTGATGACAAGGAAATGTGCTAAAATATTCCCCTGAGTGAGCTGAAAGTTTTTTAAACATGTATTGACACTCACTATGTGCCAGGAACACCATTTTACACTCATTATCTCCTAGTATCCCCACAACATCCCATGAGGCAGATGCTGTTATTACCCGTTTTTACAAACCCGAGGTTGTCAGGGTTTCCAGGCAATATGTTGAGATCAGCCAGCGAATCAGGAAGACTTACCTGGTAAGTCTCCAAGGTGGCTGCCATCTCACGGCCTGCCCAGTTTGCCAAGGATTCCAGTATGGGACCCTCCCACCGCACAAAAAGGATGGGATTCTTTGGTTTAGGATCCATAGAGTTTCCTCCCAGGGCTACCCCAAGATAAGTCAAGAGACATACAAGGACCTCCATACCAACCTGGTCTCCTCAGGGTGAAAGCTACCATGACTCCGATATCTGTATCCAAACAATAAGAATGGTGAAGAGTGCACGTGTTAGACTCACTTCAGCATCTCTGTTCCATGTGATGTCAATCCCTGTTGAACCACAGGGCCCACCCTGCCAGGGAAGCAGCCAGCCTGGCACACAGAAAGAGGAGCTAGACAGCTGGAGCCTGGGACTCATCTATACCGCTTTCTAACTATGTCACTGGGGCTGGCAATGGGATGCCTCTGAGCTCCAGGCTCCTCTTCCTCAGGAAGTGTCAATCAGGTTAACTCTGCTCTTCTCACTACAGTGTTGTATATATGACCTCACAGAGCCCTCATGCTGAACTGTTAAGATCTCTACAAATAGCTAATTTTATGTCATGTCCATGGCTCAGTGGAGCCAGAATTAGGAAGTGGCTCGCAACCAGGGTCTCCATGTGGTTGTCCACTTGTGTCACCAGATTCCCCTTCTGGAATCACCTTTT
This sequence comes from Equus asinus, assembly GCF_041296235.1. Classification (NCBI taxonomy): domain Eukaryota; kingdom Metazoa; phylum Chordata; class Mammalia; order Perissodactyla; family Equidae; genus Equus; species Equus asinus. The sequence goes on along the minus strand of NC_091801.1, from coordinate 68,767,844 downwards.
CTACCTTCAGTGAGGAATGGAAGCACCACAGGTCAAGCGGCCAAACACAGTTAATTGTGTCAATGGGTGTGACCAGTCCTGGCTCCTGCTGCTCTCTTCCCCACCCAAAGGACACAGGCTGCAGATTACCTGTGCATCTCACCCTCCAGACCCAAAGTCATAACGCCCAGTATGGAAAAAAAACAACAATTTTAACTGATTTGTGAATTTATTTATATGAAAACTTTCATAAACTCTAAAAAAATATATTTTTTAGAGCTATATATTTCAAAAAATTCCTTTATCCAAAGAATAAATTTCATGTAATCAGGTCTATCTCAAAAACAAAACAAAATGAAGCTTTGCCACCGTCTTTATCCAAAGAGCCTTCGTTAAATTCCCAGTTGCCTGCTGGGAAATACCTTCTTGGGAATATCCCATCTGTGTACTCATCTTACTTCTAAGACTGGGATATGTTCATTAACATCAAACCACCAAACATAGAAACATCTATAAAGTGGGTTTCGACAGAAGAGAGTTAAAATATAAACCCATGCGACATCCGGCCTCGTCAAGACGCCGAAACTTTTCTTCCTCTCTCCCTGTGATCTTCCTATCACAACTTACCTGTTCGATATCCTATTTCTCTAGGGCAATGATGCTCAATTTTCGCTGCACATGAGATTCATACAGAGGAGCTTTCTAAAACTGTCCCCCACACTGTGTCTGGATCCCACCCAGCGAGTTTGATTTCATTGCTCAGCAGGGGGACCAAGGCTCAGCAGTTTTTGAAGTTTCCCAGGTGATTCCAACCTGGGAATTCCAACGTGCAGCAGGGTTCCAAACCCCTGTGGTTAAGAAATCAGTGCCGTTGAGCTGTCCTCTCAGACAGAAGGTTTACGTTTTTTTAAAGGAAGTGCAAAAGACAATTTTTTAACTAAAAGGAACAATGCAATTTAGGATATTCAGAGTGTTTGGTGGATATATTTGAGTAGGCTGGACTTTGTCGTTCAACCTCCGCTCCCCTTCCACTAAACCCCATCCCAGAAATTAGCCCACAGAATTGGTTGCCTTCTCTATTTATGCATAGGATCAATCCAATCTTGGAAGAACAGAGTCCTTCAGTTTGAGAGAGAAGGATCAGTCCTCTATTGGGCCCACAGTATCCCAGGCAATGGCCTGGATGGATGGGGCATTGGCTCTCAATCTCATGGGAACCAGTTTCTTCTTACCTACGGCAGTTTGGAATCTATCACCTCATTGTGGTAAATGGATGTTTCTCTGCTAGGTCCTCGTTCTGTACATTCCAGCCCCATCAGCCATCGTAATGAGATTCAAACGTCATCAACTCAACAGACCCTCAGTGAGAGTCTTGATATTTCACCTGCAAGAATTCCTGCAAGATCATCTGAGTCTAGGAAATGCCGCTCCAAGGATGCTAATGAATCCCTCCTCCTGTGATTTTTCTCAATCAAAGAGGACTCAGGAGTAATTCTGAGCCACATCATGTAGAGCCAGCCCGGGTTAAGCCAGGCTCCGACAGCCCTTCAGAGATCTTTGCCAAATGTTCAAGGGCAAGGTGGTAGGAGGGTGCTGCTGTAGGACTGCCCCAGGAAAATGGAGGCTTTGTCCTTGCGTGCATCTCACCCACCCTGCAGCACACTGACGGTGCCCACTATTGATGCCATCTTACAAGGGTTAGGGGAGCCTTTTTCAACTTAAAGCCTCTGGCCTCCATCCTCTCCTACTCTTGCTCCTCTATATCTAAGATTAGCACATGACTGGGTTGGTCAGAGTGCAAGGAAAACAGAGAAACAAATATTGGCAGGTCATGCCAATGACTCAATACAGTTATGGCTGCTGGATCCTCCTCAGCCCAAAACTTTCTCTTGCCTTAAGGAAATGTTCATTTTGTTATTTCATCCTCTATATTCAGGCTAATCAGAGCCCTGATCCCTGTTCTCCTAAAGGCAAGAGAATCAACCTCTAAGCCAAAAATAGACTGCAGACAGCTTCCCAACATTTGGGACAAGCAGCTCTCTCCCCATGTTCTAGCATAAATGAGTCTTCAAACTCCCACCCTTTTTAGCTTTCTGCTCTTCTTTATTCCCTAAACTTTCCTCCTCCCACATGTTCCATGATTATCTGTTGGCAGAATGATAAGAGGATGGCATCCATTGGTTGACATTCCTCTCTTGGGTAGGGTTTAGGGCCAAGGCTCCTATTCTCATGTGGTCTTCCCTTCTTTGGCTCTACCTTCCTACAGAACATTGGATTCTACCTTCTGCCCCTGCTGACAAGTGGAAGTCAGTCACTGAGCCCGGGCCTCTCCTCCCTGCAGCTGGGTGGATAAGTCTATCTGATTCAGTCTAGACTCCGATCCATACAGCGTCCTCCAAACTAGCTTTACCAGCATTAGTTGATGCCTAGATCTATTTCTCAATGGGCTTTGCGCATAACAGGAAAAGAAGAGGGTATAGTCATAACCTCAGGGACACCACTACACTGACTTAAGGAGTCTCACTTGTAACCATATCTATTATATGTCAGTGTATTGTTACAAGTGACACTCATTAAACTCCATAATAAGTAAAGAGAGGATCTATGAAATTCCTTCTGAACCTCACTTTTTGGTATCATGGACACTGAAGACAGGAGGTGCTGTATTACATTAAACAACTACATTTGCTGTAGGATTCTCAGAGTTTTTAATGTGCTCATGTTCATTGTGACTCTCCGGGAGGGTAATAAGGTATTCAAATTTTTCTAAATGAATTTGACTATACCTTTATCACAAAACACCTAATATCTTAAAGAAGACCATTTGGGTGACCCAGAGAAAGCGAACCCTGGCAACTTTTAGAGTTCTTTCTCTTTTAAAACTTTTATGAGGCGAGCAGTGAGCAAGTGAGAACCATTGAAGAAACAGAGAAGCCAGGACATCGTCTCCCGCACATTCCCTCCTCTGCCTCCACCCCGCTCCCATTCTAGTTCGGTACCGAGTGGTCTTTCTGCTCCCATTCTCTCTCCTTCCTGCAAACTATCCTCCATTCTGCAGCCACTGTTGCAAGTTAGAAGAGCAGAGAACATCCTTAATATGATAAAGAATATCTACAAAAACCCTAGGGTTAATATCATACCAATAGTAAATATTGAAAGATTTCTCCCTAAGATTAACCAAAATGAGACAAGGATGCTCACTATTCCTCCATCTGTTCAGTGTTGTATTTGAGGACCTTACCATTTCAATAAAGTTCAACTATTTGAATTAATAAGTGAATCAAGCAGGATATCCAGAAACAAGGTCAACATGTCAAATCAGTTGTACCTCTTGATATAAAAACAAAGAACGATAAACTAAAACTGTAAATAAAAGGTATTAAAATAGCATCAAAAATTCAAAAACTGAAGAATCAGTATAAGAAATTGACCTCTACACTGGAAATTACCAAATAAGATAAATTGAGGGATATTTCATGCTTATGGATTGGAAAATGCAATATTGGAAAGACGTCAAACTTCGCCAACTTGATTTGGACATTATTATTTGCTGTATCTACTTTGTGAAAGTTTTCAAGTTATACATTTGTGATTTGTGTATTTTTTTTGTATATATGTCTTGTTTCAACAATACAGTTAATTTTTTAAAAGCATAGATTTGGGGATCCAAAGTCCTAGCTTTGAGTATCAGCTCAGTCACCCAGTAATTGTGTAACTCTGAGCAAATCCTTAACCCTCCTGTGCCTCAGTGTCTTCATCTATAAAATGGAGGGTAAGTTATGCCTCTTTTACAGAGCTGTCATGAGGATCAAATGAGATATAAGATGCGACATTCTGTTTGTCAACACTAATGTGTTATATCCTACACATGTTAATTAAATTAAAAAATAGGATCAACGTTCTTTGAAAGTCCCTTAGAGCTCTCCACAATGTAGCCTCAGCCCACTCACCAATCCAGCGCTTGACACCTCCAAACCCTGTGCTCCAGCCAAGTGGACAGCTCCTCCTGAATTCATCACACTATTTTGCCCATGAACCATTTCTCACTCCAGACCCTCAATTGAAGGTAGCTTCTCCCATCTCTGCCTATCAACAACCAAGTCTGTCCTCTAGGCCCAACTCAGCTATCTCCTTTGACGGGTTGGGTTTGTCAGTTTTGCAAGGAGGAGCAAGTCACTCACTCCTCTGGATTCTGTTGGCACTTTGTTGCTATCTTTATTATAGCATTTGTCACATGGATCATGACAGTTACTTGAAAAATATCATTCTTCTTTATTAGATGCTGAGCTTTTGAAGGCAGTAACCATGCCTAGTTTATGTCTGTACCTGTAGTATCTAGCACAATGCCTGGCACATAGCAGAGCTCAATGACTGTTGGATAGATGAATAGGCAGATGAACAGATAGAACATACATCTAGAAAGTTCCACAAGAATTCACTGGCAGTTTGGCTCTCTTCAAAGATGTATCATGTCAGACAGAAAGGAGTTAAGGCCATTCCAAGACTGAGAGCGTAATCAGAGAAGAGAAGAATCTGAAATGTCAGTTGCTAAGCCTTGCCCCATTATTCACCTCGAAGCTGGGGAGAAAAAGGAAATTATTCACTCTGGGGCCTGGTAAACCATTTGTACTCTGTTAAATGGCACATCAGCTCTGGTTGCAACCCAGTCTTTGTCTCCATTCATTTCTTACAATAGCTCCCTTTTCGAGTGCATCCTCCTTTTTCTTTCTCTTTATCATGTCTACACATCTTTTATTGGCTGGTTACTTCCCTACCACCAGTGCCTTAGGTGGTGATTCATCAAAAGTATATGGAGCCTTTTTGTGTACCAAGCAGTGTGCCAGGCCCTGGTATACAAAGATAAATCCATCAGGCTCCTTTGCCTTAGAGGTCTTCACAGTGTGGTTAGGAATGCAGACACCTGTGTTGTTATAAGCACAGTATGAGCAAGGCTGCTGTGGGTAGATACCAAGTACTTTTGGAAAATGATTTACGTGGGGCCAAGAAGAGTCAAGGAAGGCATCCAGAGCAGGTGACACTCCAGTTTGGTCTTAAAAGAGGAATGAGATCCCAGGACGTTGAGAAGAGATGGGTGGAAAGAATGAATGTGTATTGAATACCTACTATGTGTTGGATTCCTTTACATGTGATAATTCATTGAACAACCACAAGAACCTCGAGAGGAGTCAATGTTAGTCTCAGTTTAAAGAGGAGAAACTAACTTGAAAAGGTTAGGCTATGCTGTGGACCCCAAATCCATATGTTGAAGTCCTAGGCCCAGTGTGATGATATTTGGAGGTGGGACCTTAGGGAGGTAATTGGATTTGGATGAGGTCATGGAGATGGAGCCCCCATAATGGGACTGGTGCCTTTATAAGGAAATGAAAGGATTGGAGCTCTCTCTCTGGCTATGAGAGGACATTGTGAGAAGGCAGCTGTCTACAAGCCAGAAAGTGGGTCGCTACCAGAGAGCAGATATTCCAGAACCTTGTCCTTGGACTTCCCAGCTTCCAGAACTGTGAGCAATAAATTTTTACTGTTTAAACTATCCAATCTGTGGTATTTTTTTGTTAAAGCAGCCCGAACCAACTAAGACAGGCCACTTGCCCAAAGTCATGGTAAATAGTGGATACAGGCAGGGTTAAGACCGGGCAAGCCAGACAAGGAGTGCAGTATATACAGAGATGCTTCAAGGAACCTCCCTCTGAACACCTGGAGAAGGAGGAAGAGAAGGAGCAGGAAAAAGAGGAGGACAAGGAGGAGGAAGAGGAAGAGAAGGATCAGAGAGGTCCCTTCCCTTTAGCTGGCTCTTAATCAATCTCTGTTTCAGTTCCTTGACTGGTCCTCAGCTCTGTACACCTCAGACTAGCATCTCATGCTTGCCTCCAACAATTTCCAGCCCACAAATCATACTAAAGCCTTCTGTTTTATTAACCATTTGCAAACCAGCACTCTAGCCCTTCTCTCTATCTTCATAACATAAGACCTTCCTTAAGAGGCTGTCCAAGAATCAACATATCCCAACAAACCTCCTATGAAGAGATAGAAAGTCAGATCTGAGAAAATAACCCCTCTGGCTGTAATCGTAGATGCCCCGGTGTCCTACCCTAGTGGGTGGTCTCTTCTAATCTGTCTGGTTTCTCTGAGATTCTAAAATAAGACAACAAGATACATTAGATTGTAAAAATTCATGCACTCTGCCTAATCTTCTGGAAATTCATAGCAACTCAAAGCTGGATGGGTTCTTAAAAGTCATTTGTCCCTTGATCTGATGCGTGAATTCCTTTACACCCTTCCCCATTAACTTCAACCACTATATTCCTTGAACATCTCTGGGGATGAGGAATTCACTACCTTCCTAACTACCCAACTGTTTTAGCCACAGTTTTTTTCATAGTGTACAGAGGTTCAGGTGTAACTTTGGTTGGCTGTTTGACACTCAACCAAGAGAAAGCTGTAGAGCTTTAGCAGCTACCTGAAGTTGTAAGACGATAAAATAGAGGAAGTTTTTTCAGCAAAAGGCTGACAATGGGAAGTAGAGGGACAGGAAGATTTGAAGCAGCAGGTGACAGGCTTGGAAGGGGCTCAGTGAACCTCGGAGTTGGCAGCATTCCAAACGGCACTTGGCTCTGTTCTGGAAGGTGTCTGCCGCGCAGCAATATGCTCGGGCAGGAGGTCCACACGGGCCTGCAGCCACTCTTTTCTCCTCTCCACAGGCCCTGGAGAATACCCTTCTACTGGCCAATCCCTGAGAGGGCATTTTAAAATATCTCTCTCCACACTGTTAGAGTTCTAGAAGGAAGGAACAGCAAGTGTGAAGGCCCAGAGGTAAAAGTGGATGCATTATTAAAAGAAAATGCCCCTCTCTGCATGTCTAGAGCAAAGAGCAGAGGGGAGGAGAGGAGAGCAATGAGGCCTAAGATCAATAGGGAGCCATTAAAGGATTCAACAGGGGTACCTCATTCTCTCTCTGCCTAGGCCATCTGATCTTCTCCTCTCCACAATCCTACCACTTCCACCCAACACTGACACCTTAGACCGCTCCCTCGTAGTTGTGGCTGGGTACTCAGCCAGGTAAAATGTTACTAAGCTCCCAGTTATAAGCTGCCAGTTGCTTCTTTGACTAGATGGGCCCTTGTAGCAGATCCTCTGCAAGGATCCACGGCTTGACCATTGCCTCTTAGTTCAGGGGAGAGGCTATTTTTTGTGTCTTGACTAAGACTCTGCCTCCACATGCCCTTGGGTACTTAGATTTCAGAGGCTGCTTGGAAGGAAAGAGCAAATTTGCAAGGGGTCCTGGAAATTACCTGGCGGAAAGGGATGGAGACCCTTTTGAGGCCCAATGTTATTAGAGAGATTTTGATGGATTACGTTTGTCTCTGACTGGGATCCACTGGCTGGGAAGAAAACAAAGAACCCCAGGGTGGTTGGGGGGCAGGGGGGTGGCAGAAGGGAATTCACCAGGAGCATAAATGAGACTGGATTGGTGACCAGTGCCCACTGCCAAGACTAGATGGTCGTGGGGATGCCAGCAGTCAGTCCAGGATGTGGCTGAGGCTGGAAGGCCCTCCCAACTGGATGGCCTTGGTACCGAAATGGCTGAGCATCCAAGTACAAACCAGAGTGTGGTAGCCTAAGGAAGCCTGGGACCATCCTTTATCAAAGAAAGACTCTTTTTCAATAGGAATGTAATCTAGAGTGACAGGAGGAAAATCTGTGACCACAGATGGGCTGATCTCATCTCTTCGTCTAGTATTTAAAAGCAAAACTGCTCTTTGTGCTTCCAGGGAAATTTAAGAGTAGGAAGGCACACCTTCATGAAAGACACGCTGAGCATCCTTCTAACTTTTTTGAGCAGTTGGAATGGTAAAGGGCCATGTGATTTATCTGTAACCTAAGCTGGTGAAGCAGGTCATCCCCTCACACGTTGCTCACGTGTATGTCTCTCCTCCTTTGGCAAAATGTGGAATGTACTTTAATGCTCTGTGCATACTCGGTATTCAAGAGGTATTTATTTAACAAAATAAATAAAACCCTGTCAACTGACCAGCCAACCCTTGTCTCATAGCCTCCAGTGCTGAGGAGCTCACTACCTCACAACTCCATAGACCGATGACCACGCATACCCTCCAAACATACAATAAGGGGGAAATGAGGATTCACATTAGTTCCTCCAAGATAAGATAGTTCAGAGTGAATCATAACAGGACTATGAGATTTCAGTCAACAAGAGATGAGGGGCCGTCCCGGTGGCCTAGTGTTTAAGTTCACATGCTCTGCTTCAGCAGCTGGGGGTTTGCAGGTTCGGATCCTGGGCATGGACCTAGCACTGCTTGTCAAGCCACTCTGCAGCGGCACCCCACGTAAAATAGAGGAAGATTGGCACAGATGTTAGCTCAGGGCCAATCTTCCTCACAAAAAAAAGGAAATGAAGAGATGAAATAATAAAGTCATTTCCACATCTATCTTTGGGCAGAATGACTAGAGAAAAGCAGTTGAGCTAAAGGAAGGGTTAGAAAAAGAATTCTAGATATTCGGTGGGAGGGACTGTTGATCTCAAGCCCGTGTGTTGGCCCAAGGATTCAGGGGTGGAAGGAAGTTAGGGAAGGTCACATAGGTGACGAGGTGGCCCAAAGTGTCCCCAACTTCTCCCGCACCCCGACCCTTTCAGTGTGAGGGAATCCATTTTTATCTGTTTTATATATTGAGGAGTTCAGATAATGTATGAATAAACTTAAGTTTTAAAGTTTGAAGATCACTAATCAAGACCAACCTACTCATTCAACAAATAGGGAAACTGAGACCCAGAAAAACAGTAGGAACCAGATCAAGATCATATATCTGCTGATTGAAATTGCTAGGACTTCTAGACATCCATCTATCCTGTGCTTACCCTCCAGGAATTCTAAGAGCTCGGCAAGCATGGACCCCACACACCTCCCCTCCAAACCCAGGCCAGGCTAACTCTGCTAACAACACACCTTGTATCCAAGTCATTCAAAAATAGACTTTTTCCTTCAACAGAGCTTTCCTTCTGAACTCCTGTGGATTACATAAAATGTTCCAAGGGATGAAATATGATAGCCTAGTTCCTTTCTTCTGTATACTCAAAAAAGGAAAAGGAAACGAAATTCACATCTGTTAAAAACAAAAGCAGTTCAATGCTGAAAATGAAAGACTGCAGTATTTCAAGGATGACCTGCCAAGATCTTGTCTCCTTCACATCTTTGAGGTCAACAGTTTCTGCAACCAAGAGGGGGGAATATCTACTTCACTCAGGCTGATTAGTTCCAAGAGTAAGAACTTTAATTAGCGCAGTTGAAACCTGAAATGTAATGAGGCAACTCAATGCTATTACACACAAACAGCTTCCAGTCCGCTACACCCGAGACACACTCTCAGAGAGAAAAAATCCACACCAGAAATTCATTGCTTCTGTTTTCGCTCGTGTCCTGCGTAGAAGGAAATGAACCGCAAGGCTCATCTATGAACCTGTGAAATCAAACAGAACTCTGAAGGCACTCTGAAGAGACTTTCTACAGAACAGCTTATCTCCAGGGAGCCTTTTGTGGGAGATTTACAGGGTCTCGGAAACAAAAATCCCATGCAACTGTCTCTTCCTCACTCAGCCAAGACGTTCTTGAGGGCTCCGCTCAGTTTCCTTTGCCATGACTTTTGAAAAAGCTGGATTTTGAGCCTCTGGACGGGAGGGGAGGCTCTCTCAGTCCTGTCGGCTTCTCCAGGAGTAACTGTCCTTGGAGTTTCACCCTCAGCTCTGGGTCCAAATGTGTTGAGTCTCCAACATGCAGAGGCATCCTAGTCCTGTCCCTTCCAGTCCCAGCTTGGAGACACCAAAGAGAAGGGGTCTAGGTCACGCCTAGTCCAGGGCCTCGACCTCAGGAGATTCTCGGTAAACGTCGTTCCACACAGTCCAGGAGGAAGGCCTCCTTGATTCCCTAACTCACTTAGAGGAGCAAAATCAAAACCAGAGAAGCCCACGTGTTGGATTTACCTATAAACACAATGCATCGTTCTATACCTGCTTAAAATCCTAATTCACACAGTGACAAATGCCACACACATGAAACAAAGACAGGCATGGAGCCAAGACCCAAGGAGGGAAATAAGGACTACAGGTCCCATCTGTACAATGCCTTACCCTCCCCCAAGCACATGCACGGGACCCTACCCGAAGCCCTACGAGGGATGGAGACGGGTAGTATTTCCACAGCCTACTGAGTAAGACACAGGCTCACATACAACTTTGGCCTCTACCACTTATAATCTATGTGACCTGGAGCAAACTGCCTCCATTCCCTCACCTGTAAAATGGGTATCAGATAATACCTACTTCATAGAGTGTCAAACATTAAATGAGTTTATCTATGTAAGGTGCTTAGAACAGTTCCTGGCAAATAAAAGAAAATAGCTACTATTACCCTTATTTCAAGACAAGAAAATTGAAGCTCAGAGAGGTTAGGCAAATTGCTCAAAGTCACCCAGCTACAAATTGGCCAAGCTGGGGACAGAGCCGGGTCTCCTCATGGCTAGCTGAATGCTTTTCCTTCTAGACCAAACTGGGATGGAGCCAGTACACAGTTATCCATTGTACAATGTACAGTTTACTCAATACATTCATCCATTTATTATTGCCATTCAAAGTGCTCTGGGACAGTCATAGTAGCCACTGGTCATTGGGCATGTAGGATGAGCCAGGCATTCGGTTAAGGTTCTACATCCATTTTTTTCATTTAATTGTCTCCACAACCATCTGAGGGAAGTATTCAATCTCTTTTACAGATATGGAAATTGAAGTCTAAAAGGTTAAGTCACCTGCCTGAGGCCCCATAGCCAGAGGCTGCCATCAGACTCTGGCCTGTCAGACCTCCATACTGTGCTGCCTCCCAAATATCAACCAGAGCCTCAGGTTTTCAAGCACTGATCCGAGTCAGGTAGTGTGCAATCCTCATTTCCCGGATCCTGGACTCCACAGCTCAGAGAGGTACGGGAACTTGTCTACAGACACACAGCAGTCTGTTGCTGGAGCCCAGCCTCTTTGTGCTCTGTTCGCGACCTCCCTCATGATGGCCCAGGTCTCTAAGGAGGAGCGGAGGAGCGTCCCTGAGGGCTTCCAGCGGCCCAGACTGCAGCTGAGGGTGCAGGTGGAGCTCAGTAATAAGAAAGAGAGCAACAGCCTCACCTTGACCAGCGAGGGCTCCTGACCGTGCCCAGAAGCACTGGCACTCACTAACTTCTCGGACCCGAGCCAGGTCAGCAGGGCAGGAGGCACAGCATCCAGCACTAGTCTTGAGAGGAATGCTCCTCTCTAGACCACAGCGGCCCAGCAGAGTGGGTATCAGGCACAGGGCTGCCCCATCCCGAGGGGCGGGTGCCTCCCAGGAAATGCCCTTTCTGCTTATGTCTGCCCAGCGGCTCCCTATCTCAGTTTGAAACACTGTGCCCTCTGCTAGGCTTGGCCACCAGAGCCCAAGACTCTGATCAGCAAACACAGCAGCTCAGAGCAGGTCCTGAGAGGAGGGGCCGCCAACGTGTTCTATGCCAAGTCAGGTGGCCACAGATAGATCCAGACTCAAAGAAACCCTGGCTCCAGACAGCATCAAAGCCCGGGATGCCATCCAGCCATCATCCAGCCATCGAACCTGAATTTTTAATCATTTTTACCATCCCCTACTCATTTATAATATGTTTCCACTTTACTTGAGGCCAGTTCTAAGTGTCTTTACAAATATTATCCTATTTAAGCCCCACAACAGCCTCAGAAGTAGGTACCGTTATTGTGCCCAATGGACAGATGGCAAAACTGAGCCCCGGAGGGGGTGGTAGGTGCTGGGAATTAAACCAAGGCCACTTGACCTCAGAGCCTGCTGCCTCCACTCAGTGGCATTTCAATGGGACCTATGTCCTGATACCACTTCAAAGAAGTCAAGTTTATAAAGGAGAAAAATGAATAAAATAAAAAGAAGGCATCTTGGTGGGTCAAATGCCTCAGAAGTCACTATAGTAGGTTGATTCGTGGCCCCCCAAAAGATACATCCATGTTCTGGAAGCTGTGAACATGCCCTTATTTGCAAAAAGTGGCTTTGCAGATGTAATTAAAGATCTGAGGATGAGATCATTCTGGATTACCCAAGTGGGCCCTAAATTCAATGACAAGTGTCCTTACAAGAAAGAGAAAAGGAGACACACAGAGGAGGCCATGGGAAGTCAGAGGCGGAGATTGGAGTGCTGTGGTCACAAGCTGAGGAAGGCCTGGAGCCGCCAGAAGCTGGAAGAGGCAAGGAAGGATTCTGCCCTAGGGCCTTCAGCAGGAGCGTGGTCCTGTCGGCACCCTGATTCCAGGCTTCTGGCCTCCAAAACTGTGAGAGGAGGAATTTCTGTTGTTTGAAGCTGCCAAGTTTGTGGTAATTTGTCATGGCAGCCCCAGGAAACTAACACATTGCCCTTCATTGCTTCCTCCTGCACTTCTTGATGGCATCATAGGAAAGAACATTGGGTTCACTCCACTGAGCGCCTTGATATTTCAGACAAGACGCTGGGCACTGAAAGAGGACTGAGATGAGACTCCGCCTCCTGGAGAAGGCTGGGAAGTTAACAGCTAAGGACCACGCGGTGGTGTAAGAGCCGCTGGGGTGCAGCACACTGAGGGAGGAAGGCAGTCTCCCAGTGTTGGGTAGGGGTTGGAGAGAAGGTTTTCTAGGTGAGGGCAGAGCAGGTTAAATAGTAGCTCATGCGGCAGCCTCATTCAAGATCCCCACCTGAGCCATGATCATCCCCAGAGAAGGGGGCCTTGGCGCAGGGGTTCACAGACAGAGAGCAGGTCTCCTAGTGCATCCCTCCTCCCATTTTTGGTCGTGGAAGATTTCATCCTGATCAGAATCAAAGATCATCAGAGATCACTGAGTCCCAACCTCACATGTTGCAGATGGGGAAACTAATTACTAAGAAGGTGAAGCGGTCCGAGGTGGCTCAGCTAGTCACAGCATGTTAGAGCTGGAACCTCTCCTCCTGACACCTAATTCAGCCCTTTCGAGGGAAGCAGACCTCCTCCCCTTGTCTGATCTGTCCTGCACAAAAGAAAATCCTGTGGCAACTCTTATCAGAGCTCCACCGCCCAGGGACCCAAAGCTTATTCTAGCTAAAAGCTTAAATCCCTCCTCCCAGAATTGAAGTTTATTTCTCCTTGTCTGCAGAGTGATGCCCTTACCATAAGGCTGATACAAGAACACAACATAACAACAGAAATCATCTGGCTACACAGACATTCTATAATAAACGTTTGTTGATTGCTCATCAAGAGGAAATACCTAATGGATAACCCTGCAGCCTTACCTCTCTGCCGTATCTCAAGCTTCTCACTCTCTCTGCTCTGGCCATACCACCTTCCTTTAGTGACTTCACCGGAACATTCCCCTCCCTCTGGGTCTCTGCACACGCTCTTCTCTGTTCCTGGAATCCACATGACTTCACACACCTCTTTGCCTGGTTAATACTATCCCATCCTTCAGGGGTCACATCACCTTTTCAGAAAGGCCTTTCCTGACCCCCCAGTCTCGAAGCTCTCCAGGTGTTTAGTGCTTTTTCTTTTCATCACTTATCATAGTTTGCAATTTGATATTTATGAGATTTTTTTCATTAGTGTTCACCTCCATCATTAGACAAAAATTTCCATTGGGGAAGAACTCTGTCTAATTGATTCATCACTGTCTCCCCAGCACCCAGCACATAGTAGACACATGTAATTCATTCCACAAGCATTTATTGAACAAAATGCTGAGCTGGGGCAAAGAAATGTACAGAGAATGAAATGACAAAACCACCGCGCCTCAGGAGAGTAGAGCCAAATAGATGAGGTACAGTTAACTCTTTATCAAATTACCCAGTTACAAATCACCTTCACTACTTCACTCTCCCTCTTTCCTGGGCTTGCCCCTTAACCATTTTATTCCTGACTGATATTTTCCCCCAAAGAAGGAAAGGATGAGTTGGTAAAACTCAAAGCGGTCAATAACGTAACCGGTAAACAGCTCCGGAAAATGAACTTCAGGCTAGCGCTGCTGAACAATGATCTAGAATGAAGTTTGGGAATTGTCTTTACAATTAGCTTCAGAATTATTTTAGAAATGCAAAAATGAGAATATATTGAAAAGCAAGAAGGTTGTGAAACTCTCCTCCAGCCCTCCCCAGCCTGGGAAGAATAACAGCCTCACCATGAAGCTCGTACCTTGGTTCCAGATACAAGTGCAGATCACGTCAACGGAAATCATCCGCACCCTCCCCCATGCTTTGCCGCCCGCCATGCGCCTCCGGCCGAAAGGAATACATTTCCGTGTCTGCAATCATTACCCCACCTACAGTCTTAGTCATGGAGTGTTTCCTTGGAAAACTCACAGCAGTTGTTATCACGATTCAACAAACATTTACTCTGTACTTATTAGGTGTCCAGCAAACCTGATAGGCCTGTTGGAAATTCAGGGAAGCAATGGAAAAGAAGTTGTGCTTTGGTCAAGGAGCATAATGGCATTCTAGCGGCTAATACATCTGAAAAGGCTTCAGCCACCCCATAATAATAATCTTCTCTATTTCTAGAATGCTTCAGAAATTATAAAGAGCTTTCACATGCGGCTATGTGTCACAGCAGCTATGTGAGATAAAAAGGTTGCCCTCCCATTTGATAGGTTACTGTTTGGGTTCCAGAAGCCTGGAACGACTTATTCAAGGTTATGTGGCCTACAAGGGGCACAAGGGGGAATTGTGGTGGTTGTGAAAATGTGCCACTGAGATCTCCAGCTGCAGGAAGCATAGTTAACTGACAGCCCCAGCTGCTAGACCTCTCCATCCACCGCTGTGTCACACTGAGGCCACACTGCCCATAGGCTGCTCCCTCCTAATGAGTGAGCACAGAAAGTGAACTAATTCAGGCCGCTTCCTGCAAGACAAGGGGCTCCTTCAGTGGGTGACTTGGGCCACAAGACTCCCTATCAACCCGAGGAAAATTTCTAGAAGATCCTTCCCACCCATTTCCTCTTCTTTCCTGCTCTCCCTCATGGGTGTCAGCTCTGCATCAGGATCTAAAGATTCTCCTTGCCTTCTCCTGCTCCTTCCCATTTATCCTTCCCAGGTGTTTCCCCAAATAAATCTGGAGCATGCCACTGCCATCTTGGAATCTGCTTCTTGGAGGAGCCACCCTAACAGAACTCTAATCCAGATCTTTGTCATTTACAAATGGGCCTTCCACCAACAAAGAGATTGCATTTTGAAATACATTTGGAAAATGCTGGGGTAAACTCAATTTCACAGGATTTCTTAGATTCAACAATATTCTAACACATAATAAGACTCCTCAAAAGTACAAAAGCACCACAGAATCTAGTGGTTCCCAAACTGATTTGGAAGCAAAAACTTACTTTTAGTCCCCTAAATAGGAGACTGGAACATTGGAACACTGGTTTTTCTCAGATCACAATTTGAGAAACAATGCTAAGCCCCACTCTCCAACAGGTACACACCCATCCTGTCCTTGGTGTTGCTAAAGAGCCTCAAAGTGATGATTTGATACTCCCTTCTCTTACTAGGCTCAATGGCTGTGCAATAATATTGCCAAAAAGCAGGCCCAAAATGCAAGGGACCCAGGCAACCTTCCAACAATGTCATCTTCCCTGAAAGAAAAGGACACTAATTATCTTTTACGTTAAAACTTTGTTCCTATTTTTAGAAAATGGTTTTATTTTGAATATTTAAAATAGGTTCATCTTCAAGAAACAGGTAAACTGAATAAACTTTTAAACATAAGCAATAGATTCTAAATTGTCTGCAGGTTTTAAGACCAGACCCGTTATCTTGGGCATTACTCGGTTCCAATCAATGACAAAAGTCAGTGCCTGGACCTCAACTCCTCTTCGTGATTCAACACCGGAATGAAAAGGAATAAATGTAGTGACGTAAATTGTCCCACAGCTTTTCTGTAAATTTCCTGGAGATGCAAAAGCTCAGCATATTTGACGCTCAGTGAGAAAATGCATTTCTATGTACCAAGGAGGCGTTCCTTGTGTCAACAGGTGAGTCACCTGAGGAGCAAACAAGGGTCACTTTAGGGACAAGAAACCTAAAGAGTCTACATGGGAGTCAGTCTTCTTGAACGCCACAGGTGTTCCTTCTCTCTCCTTGAGAAGTACAGCAACGAAAAGAAGATGTTCTTGGTAAGACGGAAGGGGCAACTAATTGTCTTTCATCACCCACTAGGTAATAAGCACACACCGCAGCAGGCGCTTTGTAAATGCATCATCATTTAGGCTTCACAATCTTGGAGGTAGGTAGGACTACTATCCCGGTTTCATTTTAGGTGAAGAAATAGAGGCCTCGAGAAGTACAGTTACTGGCACAAGATCATAGAGGTTGCAAGTGACATTTATTGACATCCCTTAGTATTATGTTTGGTTCTGACGTCTGCAATCTCTTGGGTTTTTTTCCTTCCCTATACTTCTCTCTGTATTGCAACTTTTCAACAAGATCCAAGAATTTCTTTGAAATTAGAAAAAAGAATGTTTTTTCTAAAATAGGGAAAGAAGTGAAGCAACTTTATTATTACTAAATATTTGTTGAAAAGCAGATATATCAGTCTTGTACTACTGACCAGTTATCTGTATTAGACATGAATGCACACAAAAGAATCAGGAAGGATTAAGCTCCTTTCCTAAAGCTGCTAATATTCTCGGTGGGAAAATTAAAAGCCTTAATAAATCTACATGATCTCTCTATAAAATTTATATGCATTTATTATAATTATTTAAATAATTATAATAGATTTTAACTGCCTCCCATCTTTTCCCAACTTGAGTGTCAAGGACACTGTGAGCATTTGGTGGCCTCTGCTCTTCCCTGTGCTTTCCCTGGATTGGAAAGGCTGAGGCTGCCTGTGACCCTCGTAGACCTCTTCTCAGGGGTCAGGCCATTCTCGTACCAGGTGACCTCACCCCGTTGGTTGATCAGCAGTCTGGGAGATGACTTGTCATAAAAGCGGTGGATGAAAGGATTCAAATTCAGGTCAGACAGAGTTGAGACACTGGTAGCAGTGGCAGAAGCCCAAAATTCACACAGGCAAAGGCAGCCTGCTGAGGCCGTGAGGAGGAAATAGCAATAGGACTCAGAAGCTATGAGTCAACAGAAGTCACGAGGTAGAGAAGGAGTAGGAAGAAGTTAGTTGGTGGTGATAGCAACAGTCAAAGCAGAGGCAGAGTAGCTGAGTCTTCATAACAATCAAGCAATAAAGAACCAGAGGGGGGTCGCCCCGTGGCCGAGTGGTTAAGTTCGGCTCTGCTTCGGCAGCCCAGGGTTTCACTGGCTGGGATCCTGGGCATGGACATGGCACCGCTCATCCAGTCACGTTGAGGTGGCATCCCACACAGCACAACCAGAAGCACTCACAACTAGAGTATACAACTAGGTACCGGAGGGCTTTGGGGAGAAGAAGAAAAAGGAAAAAAAAAAAAAAAAAAGAGCCAGAGGATGCACGAGGCCAGGGGCATCCTGGGAAAATCAGACCTCCTCATCTGATGTGAATCCTGAATGGCATGTCAGTTCCCGAGCACTGCTCCCATTTCTGAAAGGGGAGCTGTGCTGAGGTGTCTGCTCATCCACAAGGCTGTCTGTTGGGATAGATTCCACACCTAATAATAATGGTAATTATTAATTTGAGTGCTTATGCTATGCTGGGAACTGTGGCACTTTTATATTCTTATCTCATTTCATCCTCAAAACAACTCTATAAGGTAGCTACTTCCCTATTTTACAAATAAGGAAACAGATACACAAACAGGGCAAGCGATTTGCCCAGGATCACCCAGCCTGCAGATGATGGAGCCAAGATTGACTCCAACACCTTTGTTCTTAACTTCCACACTTCATTGCTTTATTATCTCATATTCAGTATATCCATAGAACGAACATGTTATTGGGGGTAACCTGTGTGTTATTTTGTTCTGTGCATCTAAAACAACCCAAATCACACTTACTGCACAACACAGGAAATCATCACTCATTCAACTATTGTTGTACAGTCAAAAGTGGATGATTTGGATTCGATGTGACTGCAATATTCTGATAGACTGAGAGTGCATTTGAAAACGATTACCATCACCATCACCTTTCATTTCTTCCCAAGCAGACTGAAAGCTCTCGAGTGACAGAGACAAGGTATTTTACTTTTCTTGACCGAGCATCCCATCCAGTGTGGGCATCCAATTAATATTGTACAGCAAGTGCTCAAAAATTTTAAAAATGCAGAATGTACAAGGGAGAAAGCGTAGCAATTCAGTCCAACACCTTCCCTCTGCAGAAAAGCTGAGGGCCAGATCAGCCCCAAGTCACTCAGGTCACACTTGGATCACACTTGACATGGAACCCAGGACCTCTGCATCTCAATCTCTACTGCTTCTATTTTAGCGTCTGGGCTTTCTTCTTGAATGGAACAGTGTTTAGACAAAATTGTTGATTGAATTAGTCTATTCCCTGGTTCAGTGGGTGAGGGCAGAGGAAACACTATCAAATGTTCTTTGACTGTTAAGAATCTTGCATCAGGGTCATCATATTAACCAACGATGGGCAGGTATAAGAATTGAATGGGCTAATCTCTGATCTGGGTTATAATAAATGTAAGCTCTCATTGATTGTCAGTGGTTCCCTGGAGAACAGGTTCAGAAAGTTTTAAAGCTGTGATAGATTGTCTATGCCTGCAGTGAGCAAGGAGGGGAGAACAGTGGTGTATTTGCTGGCTCAATTCTTGAATACCCCCTGGAAGCTGACTTTTTTAAAGCTTGAACGCGACATTCTGTTTTATTAATAGTCATCCTCTTCTCTTAACAACCAGAAGACCAGAAAATGCCAGGTGGTTGGGTCCAAGCGGATGAGATATCACAGTGCCCTTACCATGTCTTAGAAAATTCACCACTGTTTATTTAAAAGATCAGGCTGAAATCATCTTTTATCTAAAAATATCAATGCACTTTCTAAACTCAGAAGATAATGTTTTAATTAACTCCGTGGATAATACTAAAGGGCCTTGAAAATCTATGGGGAAAAGTAGCGCAACACACTGTGGGCCAGGAGTCAGCTACTCTGCAGCTCTTCCCCAGGATCCAGCCTTCCCGTCGAACATGCCCCCAGGAGTGCGGGCGTCTTCTGAGGTTCTGTGCTTGAAACAGCTGCGAGGGCTCAGAGCAATTTTAAAGCATGTGGACAGTTCACTTGGGACGTCCCTATCGGCATCCATCCTAGGTAACGTCAGGTCCCCAGTGGCACGGCCAGTGGCCGCCTCTGACCAAGAGGTTCTTTTCCTTCCCATCCCAATAGACAGGTATATTTACCTCTTTCCACACACTCAGCTGGCGTTGCACAGTTGTTGGAGAGACACTTGCCAAGTGAAATGTAAACCATCTAGAATTCCCTGACCCTCAGTGTCTCTGCTTCGGAGAAGCATTTTTGCATTTGACTTTTTTTCCTTGCATCAGCCAGTCTGAGGGATTTTTAACTTCATCATCTTCTCCATTTTCCTTTTATTGGCCTCCTTTCCTTATTACTCCCTTTCCTCATCTCTACAGACGTCAGGGCAGAAGAAATTAAAATTGGTGCAAAGCAAACAGATAATTTTATAATTAGTTTGCTGCTCTCATCATACTATTCATAAGGCAAGAGCTAAAATCACTGGGTGAAATCATTTTACTTATGGTTTTAATTACCGTATGCTTCCTATCTTCCATTGTCAGGGAGGCGTCTAGGAGTTGTGTCAACCAGGTGTTCACGTGCCTGCACTTGGCTGAGCCCATGCGTCTGCCCATTACCAACAGGATCTGCACCCAGCAGGCTTTCACAGACGACAGTGACATTCCCGTGACCCGTTTCTGGAGCTTCAGTGATCAATCAGCCCAGACCAGAACCTGCTGTTTTTGCCAAAGTTCTGGGATATGTTTGCAAGTGTTGAAGTTGGGCATTGATTTTAAACTTGTTGTTCTTTCTAACATTTTCATCATAAGTGGTTAGATACACAGTTCAATTCCTCTCTAATAATGAACCTGGAAAATCTTATTACACCAGAAAAGTAAGAATGTGTTCAAAAACTGATGGAGACACGTCAAAAGACACGGGAGCCAACCAGAAGGAGCTCCCTCTGGCAAAATATGGCACGATTTAAGTATCAAAATAAAATGATAGGAATGGATAATAACACATTAAATACCATTATTTAACCCATACTATTACTAAAAAGAGGGAGAGGATTGGGAGAAGAAAAGAGAGGAGAAATCTCTTTTCATACATAGAGGTAATAATAGAAAAAAGGTTCTAAGTCACCATTTTACCATCCCTATAAGGATCATCAATTAGCTAAGAATCATCGTCGGAGGCTAAAACCCTGGGTGAAAGGCTGTTGGGAGGAATCTGGTGGACACCACTTCGTCAAATGATCACACTTAGCAACAATAATGAGGCAATTGATGTCGCGTGCCCCCTGCAGTGACGCACTGAGGGCACATCATCCATGAGCTTTTCTGGGAAAACAATTCAACCTCCATTGAGTCACGAAGAAGCAATCAAATAAGTATAAACCGAGAAAAATGTGCAAAAGAATTGGCCTTGACGCTTTAAAAAAATGCCAGTTTAATGAAGACGAAACAAAAAGGTCAGGAAACAGCCATATGTTAAAGCAGACTAGAAACTCATAATTAAGTGCAATGGGTGATCCTTGTTTGGACTCTCCAAAAAAAATACTTTTAATAGATATAAAGGGCACTGTTGGAACAATTGGAGGTATCCAAACGTGTGCCGTATTAGACAACAGGATGATATTGCTAGACTCAATAGTACTGATGAGTTTCCCGAGTGTAGTGGTTGCATTGTGGTTAACATAAGCCTTAGAAGAAAAGTAACTTTAAAAATAAACGGGGGAGAGAAAACACTTTTGCTAAATTGTAGTTGAAACTGTTGCCTGAGATGGTTCTGAGTATAAGGCCTATTCTCTTTCAATTAAAAAAAAGAACTGGGGGCTGGCCCCATAGCTGAGTGGTTAAGTTCACATGCTCCACTTCGGTGGCCCAGGGTTTCTCTGGTTCAGATCCTGGTCTCAGACCTAGCACCGCTCATCAGGCCATGCTGAGGCAGCATCCCACATAGCACAACCAGAAGGACCTACAACCAGAATATACGACTATGTACTGGAGGGCTCCGGGGAGAAAAAGAAGAAGAAGGAGAAGAAGAAGAAAAAAGAAGATTCGCAGCAGACGTTAGCTCAGGTGCCAATCTTTAAAAAAACAATTTTTTTAACTTAAAAAAGAATTGGCAAATTTTAGAGAGCTGTTAAAGACAAGATATTTTCTTTGACAGAAACAGAATTGAAAGATAAAAAGAACAAAAATTTTTAACACGTGCATTTTTTGTTTTGAGCTATGAGCTGAACTAGCTGCTTTTATTTTTTTCTTTTGCTGGGAAAGATTTGCCCTGAGCTAACAACTGTTTCCAATCTTCCTCTTTTTATTTTTTTCCCTCCCCAAAGCCCCAGTACATAGTTGTATATTCTGTTTGTAAGTCCTTCTAGTTGCATGTGAGCTGCCACCACAGCATGGCTACTAACAGACGAGTGGTGCGGTTCAGTGTCTGAGAACTGAACCCTGGGCCTCCGAAGCAGAGCACACCGAACTTTAACCACTAGGCCATCAGGGCTGGCTCTAGATAATTTTAAAAAGAAGAGCTTTCATCGTGAGTCAATATTATTTAATGTCATGTCCTTGAACCTGCTAAAATCATTGCTTGTACCACCAGCGTATGTGTCTGTGTCTATAACTGGGAAACAGCTCACTATACACCACCTCCCATCGCTACTGCCCATGCTTACTGTGCTAAGTCCCTGGTCTGTTGAGATTGTAAGAAGCTCCAAAGAGAGACATGGGCAGTAGTGTTTGATGTCAAACAATGAATTGCTGATAATGCCACTAGCAGAGAGAAGGAACCTTCCTAAGCTCTGTTCAATCTCAATCTTAAAAAAGAGAAAAAATGGTCTCTGCAGCTCTCTGGACTGGCCTTTCCTGTGGTGGTTTTTTGCAGTGGGCTTGGCAGCCAGCAGGGGAATTCGTGAGGGTTTCTTAACCTGGATCCTGATCTACAAACTGCCTTTGTAAGCCAAGGGGATTTATTTTCTCACAGCAGGTGTGTACACAGCAAGGGAATTTCACTGGAGCCAAGAGAGGTCCAGACACACTAATCCTAGATCAGACCCGCAGGAAACACGCCACCTCCATCCCATGAAGAGGAGAAAAAGGGAACTGATTCTCATAAACGATTTTCTACAAGCCTCTTTCTTAGGAAGGAGCTCAGAATGGGGTAAAACTCATCCACTGACCATGCAAAGTTTTGGTGGAGCTTTTGTTACACAAGACTCTGGTTACTCAGGAGGACTGCCTCCCAGAACATTTGCTAATGCCCAGATTCACAACTGCCCGTTAACATACCATTTTCCCCATAGGATGCAACAAAAGATGTGAAAAATGCAAGCGGTGTTTGCAGAGCCTTAATGGGAGTGACCACCAGGGCAAGGACCACAGAACCACAGCAGGGTGGGGCTGAGTGTCAGCCATGCTTAGGCACCAGCTGAGTGACCCCCTCCAACACCAGCCTCAAGGAAGAGGTTCAGTCCATGCCTCCTCCCAAAGAGAGATTTAGACCGGACCTCCACTCTGGGTCACTGGAGGCCCTTCTCAAATAACTAAAAGCGGGACTATTCACAGCAGCATCTATGTATCGAGATAAGTCTTACCGTGTGCCAGGCACTCTGCCAAGCCTTGTACATGCACGATCACATTTCGTCCCAAGGCATCCCCTGAGGTGGGTACTTGTCTCATCCTTGTTTAAAGATGAGAAAACTGAGGAGGCCTACAGAGGTTAAGTCACTTGCCTGGGACCATTCAGACAGTAAGTGGTGGAAAGAGATTTCCAACCCAGACAGTCCCTCTGGGAGCACACAAGATTAGACACTGTGCTCTCCAGCCCAAGTCATGAGTGGTCACTCACTGTTAAGCTCTGCCTCTCCTCCTTCTCTATCTGGAAGGCCCAGCTCAAGTGAACGGCTCCTTCCCCTGCCCTCCAGAGTGCATTTATATAAATACAAAAATAAAGATAAATATAAACAATCTCTTATGGCCCTATTAGTTGATTTATTCATATAATACAAATTTATTAAATATCGTTATAGATACCAAGGACACATGAGACAAAAAAGACAAAATCAGGGAGGGAGGGAGGTATGGTTATAAAAATATAAAAGGTCAACACATGGGATCCTTGTGGTGATGGAACTGTTCTCTATCCTTTTTTTTTTTTCTTTTTTTGGCAAGAAAGATTGGCCCTGAGCTGACATCTATTGCCAATCTTCTTCTTTTTTTTTTTTTAAGATTTTATTTTTTCCTTTTTCTCCCCAAAGCCCCCCAGTACATAGTTGTATATTCTTCGTTGTGGGTCCTTCTAGTTGTAGCATGTGGGACGCTGCCTCAGCGTGGTTTGATGAGCAGTGCCATGTCCGTGCCCAGAATTCGAACCAACGAAACACTGGGCCGCCTGCAGCAGAGCGCACGGACTTAACCACTCGGCCATGGGGCCAGCCCCCAATCTTCTTCTTTTTGCTTGAAGAAGAGTGTCACTGAGCTAATATCTGTGCTAATCTTCCTTTATTTTGTATGTGGGATGCCACCACAGCATGGCTTGATGAGTGGCGTATAGGTCCATGCCTGGGATCCAAATCCATGAACCTGGGCTGCCAAAGTGGAGAACATGAACTTAACCACTACACCACTGGGCCAGCCCCATCTGTTCCCTATCTTGACTGCAGTGTTGGATTCACAAACTAACACAGGTGATAAAACTGCATAGAACTAAATACACACAAACACACACACAAATGAGTACAAGTAAAATTTGGGAAATCTGAATAAGATTAGTGGAGTGTACCAATGTCCATATCCTGGTTGTGATAATATACTATATCTTTGTGAGATGTCACCCTTGGGGGCAACTGGATAAACGATACATAAGACTACTCCGTATTATTTCTTACAACTGCATGTTATCCACATTTCTCAATAATCTGCAATGATCTCAACAAAAATTTCAATTAAAAAAGTAAAGAAACCAATGCCATCTAGTAGGATAAACATAATACAAGGGACAGTCTAATAACAGGAATGACTCAGTTGGGTACATGCTTATCTTGGTATCAGTAAGGGTGGAGACCACATATTCATAATGCCACAGCCTCAGGGAAAAAATGGCTAAGTAGGTAGAGTTCCCTTTCTTGTGTTCCCTCTCTCTCAAGTCTCACACTTGACTACATTCTATGGTAGCTGACCTTCAGCCAAAGATGTCTAATGTACCACTAATGTATTTTCTCTTCCCTGCGTATCATCCATCAAGGACAGCTCTCAATACCATGTTTCCAATCAAGACATAAGTGATAGAGGCAGCCTGGGGTAGCAGAAATGCAGGGTAGTAAAAAGACCACAACCCCAGAAAGTAGAGACCGCCTCTATATTTACCAATTTAATCCTTCCTTAACCCAGGCTCCCTTCCTAGAAAAGGGAAGAAATAGTCATATTTTGGCACCTGTCTGGGTTAATATGAGCTGTGGCAGGTAAGAGAGGCTGGCGTCCTGGAAAGAATGTAGGATTCTGGAACCAGAAGAATTGAATTCGATTTTCAGTTCTACTACTCACTGGCTATGTGATGGTGAATAAAGCATCTCAGCTCTCCAGTGTTCAGTGTCTTCAGTTACAAATAGCTATGAATCCTTCCTTCGTGTCTACCTGGAAATACTTTGAAACCCCAGAACACCAAACAAAGATGTGTGTGGCCCTGCCTTGTTCACCGCTATCTCTTTGACACTTTGTGTGTGCAGAATGGGCATTTAATAAATATGTGTTGGATGAGTGGGTGGAAGAATTAAATCATGGGCCTGTAGTGAAACTGTACTCTTTGTTCCAACCAGCTCTTAAAAGCTCTCAAGCCAAGACCCTGGAACCTTCCAGAAGATCTCTCTCCAGGACCTCTTCATGGTTCATCTTTTAACTCCTTTTCCTAAGACCACTGGTAAACTCCAAATGCATGGCCAGTCATTGCACCAGTATTCAGTGATCCTCCACTTCCCTTTGCAGCACCCTGCCTGGGTATGCCTCATCTTCTCTAGAGCGCGCTTCTCAATTGTGAATTAGCTTAAGTAAATGATGACTGCTATAAGCATGCCTTGGCAAATAGCCTTGTTCTACTTATATCTTTCACCAGCCAAAAGGAGGATAATGTCATTATCCTCATATCTCAGTTGTACTAATTGGATTTCTTAGTTGCGAACTACAGAAACCCTCCCTGGTTAGATTAAATAGAAAAGGAATGATAGTTTTCACATTTTCGGGGAGGCCCAGAGAACCAGGCTTGAAGATTAAAAAGCCAGGCGCGATGCCTAGCTCACCCCACAGACGGGCCCTGGGTAGACCACCACCTCTAGACACAGATACTTCCGTTCATCCACCACACTGGAAACAAGGGTACTGCCAGGACCTCTGAACTGCCCTCTCTGAGAAAAGGGGCTTGTTTGCCCTTTCCCTCAGCAGAATGGTTCCCTGCTGCACCTGCTTATTGTATCACTAGCTTTCAATTCAAAATCTCAAATGCAAGCGTCTGATTGGTGGAGCCTGGGTCACATGCCTGCATCCTAGCATGTTTATGGCTTTTACTTGGGAGAATTCACAAATGGGAAAGGAAGTTGAAAGGTGCAGGGCAATCAAAAGGAAAAACAAAGGTCCATTCCACCAGCAATAAACAACTTCAGTAAATCACCACCAGGCTACTGTGGGATTAGTTAATCTAAGTATCATTTTTGCTCCAAAAATTGAATATATTGGAATATTCATCTGGGATACTTTTGTATGCCAAGGTAAGCATTTATTAAGAATTTGTAGAGAAACTATGATGAGAAACCTTTTTTCCAAATTTCATTAAAAGGTAATTTACAAATCAGCAAAATCCTTGATTCATATTCAAGCACCAATAGCAAAATTAATACTCCTGTCTAACCCTTATCATTCATAGCGATTATGTAAATAAAACTATGCATTATTCATGATATGCATATTGCATCATCTCCATAAAGAAAAAAAGTGAAAAGAAATCATCAGACAATAACTTTAGAAACAGAGTGATGTACAGAAGTGTAAGATAGCAGTCAGTAAAGCTTCATAAAGAACAAATCCTGTCAAACTAATCTAATTCAGTTCTCTAACAGAGACAAGCGTAGAACATTGAGAAGCAGCAATAAATGTAATCTATTTTTATTTTGTCAGAGTTTGAGATTCTGCCTTGAATAATGCAGGTATCAATAGAATAAGATACTCTCAGCCAGCCCACCCATCTATTAACCAAAAGTACAACTTCTGAGAAAAGCATTGAAGTAAGCTTTCTACTAAGACAAATAGCGCTTTCACAAAAGCCAATGTAAAGATTTTCAAAATATAGTATATTTATTATAATCAAAGCCAAAAATCCAGTTGAACAAAAATTGAGTTGCCCCTCGGATATTTAAATGAAAAGATCTGACTTCTCTCAGTCAATCCTTACCACTCAAAGCTCGCTTGGTTTTCCCGAAGAATTGGTACAGACTCGACTGTTGCTGAACAGTTTCACTACAGACCTAGACAGTAGAAGGAAAACTTTTTTCTTTGAGCCTCTTACCTCGCCCAAGAAATGGATTCACTATTATGACTTATTTGCCCAATCACTTCAGCCAAGCTGTGAGTTTTAATAATTTTTTTACCCCGAAATGAAGTTGGTTATTGGTGCTTCTTGAGCTGTCTGACTCACTTCTGTGATAGAAAACTAGGCCCCCAAGACACTCTCTTTGTTCACTGCCTGCCATTGGCTGATTATCTACGACCCCAGGCAAATTACAAAACTCCTCTGGGCTCCAGATTTCTTACCAGTCAAGCGGGGCCAATGTTGGTACCTATCTCATAGAGTACCGTGAATATTAAAGAAATTGATACATGTAAAGCGCTTAGAATATTGCCTGGCACATAAGAAATATTCAATGTATGTTATATATTACAAGCTCAAAATCTTTGGAGCCCAGTGTGTTATAAAATTCAAAATCTTTCTGATTTTAGAAAGAGAGGGAGAGTATTAAAAAATTGACCGTTAGAGTCTAGCCCAGCATTCTATAATCAAATGCGTTAATATTTCCATAGCAAAACGTGGACATTTACATTAACTGGGATAAAGACAATAAGTAGCCTCATGTCAGGTTCTACAACGAAAGACTCTGTTCCAAACCTAGAGAAAACTTTCAGTTTTCGAGCTGTATGGACTTAGGAGTTGTAAATAGGGATGGTGGTCCAGGTTATGGCTATTCACAGTTTAGATTCTGTACTGTTTGCCTCATTCCGTATCTATTCTGCTCCCAGTGGTCTTCCAGATGTCCTGGGTTTCTGATCCATCACAATATTGCCTTTTTACAGCCGTGGCCTAATAATTGAAAAGACTTTCCTCCTCAGCCATAACCTGGCTAACATCCTGCCCGGTCTAGCCCTCTCTGTGATGACCCCCCAGAGCTGGCCCCAGCTCAACATTCCTCCAGTGTACGCTCTGGTCACCACGCACAGAACCAGACGATTTGGCCAGGCAAAGTGAATGGGCCAACTATTTCCAGGGCAAAGGGACACAGCCTTTGCCCCAGAATCCAGAAGAAAGCAAGTCATCTAGATTAATAACCATAGTGCTAACCTGCTTTCAGGGGGCAGTCATGCAAAGAACACTTAATAAAGTCACAAGACAGATTCTCTCTAACTTCTACGAATGTGTGACTAGCATCCCAGGTCTGAGAAACATTCCTGAAGCATCCACCAGTGGATCACTCCCACCACGCCACCAAACTCTAATGCTTAGCTCTTGAAGTCTTACTCTGGGTGTTGATTTACACATTATTATTTTATAAGCATCGGCTGCCAAAACTTACATGGTGATCATAAGAAGTCAGTGCAGGGACTGGCCCGGTGGCATAGTGGTTAAGTTCACATGCTCTGCTTAGGCTGCCCGGGGGTTCATGGGTTCAGATCCTAGGCACAGGCCTACGCTACTTGTCAAGCCACGCTGTGGCAGTATCCCACATAAAATAGAGGAAGATTGGCACAGATGTTAGCTCAGGGACACTCTTCCTCACACACAAAAAAAAGAAGTCAGTAGGAACTTTAACACCTTATCTGTCACCGTCCCGTGAGAGCTGAGTGGGGCTGGCTTCATCACAGATACAAGACTTATGTAGTCGCACTGGGCCTCATGCTTAGACAAGCCCCATGCTTGCTTAATTGCTCTGCCTTTGCCATCTTGGAATTCTTAATAATTGTTGAACAAGGGATCCTGTATTTTCTTTTGCACTGGACCCCACAAATAATGTACCTGGTCCTGGAGCTGATTTCCAAGGAAAGCTTTCTCTTATTTTCAGAGGGCCATTCAAATGTGCCTGGGAAAGGCCAGACAACCCTGCAAGGCAATGGTTTCCAAAGAAGGGTAGATACACTCTGGGGCCTGGGCAAGACCGTCCACTGCAGTGCAGGAAGGAAACACTAAAGCTTCTATTTATGTATATTTAATCTCATCATTGTTCATCTCTGTTTTTGAATGTTGTCCTCTGCTATCCTTTTTTCTTTCTGTCTCATAGTAATAGAACGGCCAATTTTTAACTGGGCACGTAGCCACAAAAATTACAAAATTACATTTCCCAAAATCCTTTGCAGCCTGGTGCCTTGCAGCTGGATGTGGCTATGCAGTAACTTTTAGCCAATAGGAGGTTGAGGAATGTGATGTTGTAACTTCCAGTTCCATCCTTAAAGAAAAGGGTCATGCTGCACCCTGCCTTTTCCTCCATCCTGATACTTGGGACATGGATAATTCAACACATCATCTCAGACCATGCAGATGAGTGAAACTCTGTTGGAATGTCAGAGCCACAAGGGAGACAGAAGCTGGGTGCTGGGTACTCTCATGGAGCAGAGCTGCCATCTCCACCCTGGCCTGCCTTCCTCCTATTCCACGAGAGAAATGTCCATTTCAATCTGTTTAAGCCACTGTTTTTAGTGTCTATTACATCCAGCCAAACCAACATCATAACTAATATATGAATACCTTAATACAGGAATATAACTTATCAATAACAAATAATAGTAATGTGGTATATAACTTTTAAAAACTTAGAGATTTCACTTCTAGGGTATTGAACTTCAGATCAAAGTCAAAAGTTTATCTTATATAAACAAATAGGTGAACTGGAACAACCTAAAAGCACCATGTCACACAGTCCATTTAGTTTTAACAGCGACCATGAGAGGACAGGGAGGAGAACGGGACACCGAACTAAGTAAAGAGGAGAAACAGGGCTCGCACCTTCTAGCAGCCTTTCCTGTCCAATCTTCCTCATCAGAACCACGGAACACAGAAAGCAATTTGTGCAACTCTTTCTCAGTTCTCCCGAGGAGGTGCCTAACTAGTACCATTCACAACGCATAGCAGAGACAATACTTAATCCTGTCATGGAAGCCTGGCTGAGAAAGGCAGGGAGTGTCTTGATTAATTGAATATTCTACTTAACTGAATGTTTTCACTTTCTTAATCTTAAATTTAAGTTTCCTCATCTGTAAAAAACACGGACAATAACAGTACCCACCTTATAGTTGGGAGGGTTAAATGAAACAATGCGTGGGCAATGCTTAGCACAGGGCCTGGCGTGTGCTAAGTGTTCCATAAGAGCCCACTGCTATCTTTAGTATCATCACCACTGATGAAAATAATAAGAATAATGTTTTCACATATTGAGGTACATGGAGAAGCCATTCTGGTTTGAATCTGATTCAGCCTAAAACTTGTTTTTCCTAGAGCAGCCTGACATATGGCCCACTGAACATGCATTGCACATCTGCTTCAAACATTTTCGCAGAGCAGAGAGTGCACTCCTTAAAGACAGGGAGGAATGTCTCCCTTTCTCTGATGCCAACACCAGTACTTTTCTGAAGATAAGGTTTTTTTCTCAGAGAACCAAGGTCAAGTTGACCGCTATGTATGCACTAAACTGCAGCAAAACATCTTGTGACTTTGGGGGGAAAACTGTATTCCTGTCATGCTTGATGCACATTCTTTGTTCTGAAACAGTATACAACCACGCTGTAGATCACACTTCTCTGAGGTGCTTTCTTCCCTGGTGGAGATAGCGCATCTGGGCTAGTCCTCAGCTCAATAAATACCACTCTATCTTTCTTATCTATAGATTGGCTATTGATTCTTTGTGTTGACATCACCATCATCATTATCATGCCTAGATTACTGATTTTAAAAAGAATATAAAATAGGGGCCGGCCCCATGGCCGAGTGGTTAAGTTCATGCACTCTGCTTCAGCGGCCCGGGGCTTCTCTGGTTTGGATCCTGGGCATGCACATGGCACCACTCGTCAGGTTGTGTTGAGGTGGCGTCCCATAGAGCACAACGAGAGGCACTCACAGCTAGAATATACAACAGTGTACGGGGGGCTTTGGGGAGAAGAAAAAAAAATACATATATATATATAATAGTAGATAAGGCTACTCATAATCATTATTCACCTGTTTCTGAGCACTCAGGAATTCTTCTAGAATTTTGCCATACCTTGTGGAAGCAGCACGGTATTAAGTTGAAATATATAAAACTATATATATTCAATTGTATTTGGCCTATTCAGATGGCAATTTCATGTGGTTCATCTGAATAAATGAAAAAAGCATGGGCATTTGTTACAGACAGAATGTTGCATCCCCCTAAAATTCATATGTTGAAATCCTAACCCCCAACGTGATAGCATTATGAGGTGGGGCCTTTGGGAAATAATCAGGTCATGAGGGTAGAGCCCTTATGAATGGGATTAGCGCCCTTCTAAAAGAGGCCTCAGAGAGCTCTGTCATGCTCTTTCTGCCATGTGAAGATATGAGAAGCTGACAGTCTGCAACCTGGAAGGGGGCCCCAATCACCCCACCATGCTAGTACCCTGATGTGGGACTTCTAGCCTCTAGAGCTTGAGGAATAAATGTTTGTGGCTAAAACCACCCAGGTTAGGGCATTTCGTTGTAAAAGCCCCAGTGGACTAAGACAGCGTCAAAGCCAGATTGCTCTGTGTTGTATGCCCATTCCGTGTGTGACAAAGGACAATGAGTAAGTTGCTTCACCTCTCTCTGTCTCAGTTTTGTCAGCTAGAAAATGGGATTGGTTTCCTTTCCCTTCGGGATCCTTGCTGTGAAAACTCATCATCATCAAGGACTACACAAAACGTGCTGGTGGCTTGTGCTTGTCGATTCAGACATTTTCTCTCCAGCTGTGGAGTCCTGGGGACAAAAAACATCTGCTTGGGCCTCTAGCTCAGATGGCTTTTCCTCCATCACCATTCTGCATATGGGCTCATAGGGCAGGACTGCCTGAGCAGCAATGCCCCCCACGGAACAGGAAAAGATGCGGCCAGACTGAGAACAGAGAAGGCAGGGCAGGATGGCGGGGAGGTGGGGCTTTAGAAACATCAGCTGCTGTGATTTCAGAAACCAAGACTAGGCAGTGGGATTTAGTGGAAGAGGAGAAAGGAGGGCATTGGATGAGCCCATCCGGGTTCAAATCCTGGCTCCATTGCTTATTAGCTATAGAGTCTTCACCAACCTCCCTTGATATCCACCTCACTGGGCTGCTGTGAGAGTCAATGTGACTGAGTAGAAAATAGCAAGGTGTACCATCAATTTGTAAGCAGTTTGTGGGGGTGGGGGGAATTGCAGGAGGACAGTACCACATTAATCACACACCTCGGTTATAAGATACAACCCAAGTCCAACATGTGGACCAAAACATGAACCTTAGAATCTAAAAACATGGCAATTTCTGTTGGCTATGGGGGGTGGGAGGTGAGAGAAGGGCTTAGGGAGAAGGACCAGCAGCTCTTGCTGCAACCTGAAGAGTCTTTCCTCGGTCAGAAGTTTTCCTCTTTTTCCTGTTTCCTTCAAGCCCATCTACCCTCCAAGGACTCAGACAGAAATGCTGCTTCTCTCCCCAGCCACAAATGTTGCCTTCTGCCATGTGGCACAAATGTCCCCTGCCTGCAGTTAGCAGCCAGCCCCGAGAGCCAAGATCCCATAGCTTCCCACACCTACAAGCGAGGTAATATGAGCCACCAGGCATTGTGCACAGGTGGCAGCTGCCGGGAGCAGGGGCCAGTGAGGTGGCAGGGTGCACACAAAGGGGCAGGAAGCGGCTGGCTTATTTCAGATCAGCCATGAAAAAGCCTCCACAGGGCGACCTGGAGCCCTCAGTTCTGGAAACACCCTGACTTTACCCAGAAGTCATAGGACCTGAGGCACAGGGAGGTAAACAAACTGGTCAGGCTGTTTCACAACCCCACGCCTTCTTTCTTCTGCTGCCTGGCCCAGCGCATCTTGTCAGACATGGGGAAATGGAGCCCCAAACGGATGAATTGACTTGCCCAAGGCCTCACAGCAAATCAATGGCATCCAGCAAGGGGCTTGATCTTTCAAGTCTCAGCCCAAGGGTCAAGTGAAGCCATTCCTGGTAGCAGCAGCATCAGGAGATCTGACCTCTGCCCCTGCGTATTCCATAAGGCCTTCTCCTGCCCTCTACCCCACTCCAGATCCACCCCACTGCTTGCATTTGTTGACATGCCTGGCCCTCTACAAGAGGATAATCCTCGTACCCATTAGGATGGCTACTATAAAAACAAAACAAAACAAAAACTAGAAAATAACAAGTGTTGGCAAGGATACGATGAAATTAGAACCCTTGTCTGCTATTGGCAAGAATGTAAAAGGACAAACCACTGCAGAGAACAGTATGGATCTTCCTCAAAAAATTAAAAATAGAATTAGCATATGATCCAGGAATACCACTTCTGGGGATGTATCCAAAAAAATTGAAAGCAGGGTCTCAAAGAGGTATTTGTACACCCACGTTAGTAGCAGCACTATTTACAATAGCCAAGAGGTGGAAGCAACCCAAATGTCGATCGATGGATAACGGATAAACAAAACGTGGTATATACAAACAATGTAATATTATTCAGCCTTACGAAAGAAGGAAATCCTGTCACATGCTACAACGTGGATGAAACTTCAGGACATTATGCTAAGTGAGATGAGCCGGTCACAGAAAGCACATACTACATAATTTCACTCATATGAGGTAGCCAAAGCAGTCAAACTCCTAGAAAGAGAAAGCAGAAGGGTGGTTGCCAGTTCTAGGGGGAGTGGGAAATGGGGAGCTGTTTTTTAACGGGTACAGAGTTTCAGTTTCACACGATGAGAAAGTTCTGGAGATCTACTGCACAACAACGTGCATATACTTAACACTGCTGAACTGCACACTTACAAATGGCTCAGTTGGTAAATTGTATGTGTTTTCTACAACGATTAAAAATTTTTGAAAAAAAGAGTACAATCCCTTAGCAGCGGGCACCTTGCCCAATCTGTCTTTTGTCCCCAGTCCCTGGAAGAGTACCTGACATTTGAGTTTGCTGAATGAGTAAATGAATGAAGATTACCTTGTGTAAAGCTGTATTATGAAATCACAAAATCCCGGAGTAGGAAAAGACCCCAAAAGTCAATCAGGATATCTTCCTTTACAAAGCTTGAATATTCTCTACACAACGGAGCCCTGCTAAGTGGTTGCCCAGGCTCACCATGAAGTCTCCTTGCCCAACTCCAACTCCCCAACAAAGCCACCATGTCACTATCTCTTGTCCCAACACTTGGGGCCACAGAGCCAGTCTAATCTTGTTTCTTCATAACAGCCCAGCATAACTCTCAGAATACTTGATTTCTCAGTTGATCTGAACTACAACCCCCCGGGGCTAGAGGGCACAGCCATCAATTTATAGGAAGCAGCAGAGTCATAGGAGGATTCAAGGACTGGCCCGAGGTCAATCACAAGTCAATCAATACCAGCGCCATCCCCTCAGTTGCCTGGCCTGTCACTCGCTGTACTGCCTTGCAAGAGTCCTGATGGGGGCCTTACTCTGGTGGAATTGGGGTGAGCCCCAGGGCTGGGTAGTGAGTAAAAATGACATCCATGGACCCCACG
The DNA here is from genome assembly GCF_041296235.1 of Equus asinus. Classification (NCBI taxonomy): domain Eukaryota; kingdom Metazoa; phylum Chordata; class Mammalia; order Perissodactyla; family Equidae; genus Equus; species Equus asinus. The sequence continues at coordinate 68,733,682 of NC_091801.1, read as the reverse complement.
AAGGAGAACTGCAACCAGCACAGTTACACAGAGGCCCAGGCTCAGACACGGACCTGCAGGTAGGATTTGGTGCTCTGAGGTCACCGTCTTGATATTCTTCATAATTTTGTCTTTGAATCTATGTTTTGTAAATGAGGTTCAATGGGACAATGTCACATGTGCCAGGTCTTAGAGCCTCTACTCATGTGTGTCCCTCCCGCTGAGTCCCTGCCTCCCCAGGACAGATTTTTGTCCACATGCTCACCATCCCCAGGGCAGACAAAGCCCCGGGCGTTTGTGAGGGTCTACACCCACCCCATGATTATCCCTGTGCATGAGACAACATGGCATTATAATAAATAAAAAAACACCATGACAGGTTGAAAGAGAGAGCATGAAAGACAGAAAGGACTTATTTTCTGATTTTTGAACGAGGGCCCTGCATTTTCACTTTGTATTGGGCCCTGCAAATTATGCAGCCAGCCCTGCCCAAAGACATGGGGTTTAGCGTTCCCCAGGCTCTGGACCTCGAGCAGAGGCAGCTCCTCCAGCCACTGCCTTGCTATGGCAGGTCCCCTCGAGGGCGAGCACCTTCATGGCAGCTGTGGGACATAGGCTATACCCACAGGAAGCTTTGCAAGTAGAGACCCTGTGCAACTGCTCTTGAAGCAGAGACCAGGTTCTACAATTGACAATTGTCATACGCCTCCTGGACATTTCTACTCTACATGAAGAGTAGGTGCAAAGCAAGTCCTCTCTGCAGGGAAGCCCAGCCTGGACCACTAAAGGAAAGAAGGAAGTCCAAGGAAGAGACGAGGCAGATGATCCCAGGTGTGGGAAACAGCCTCCTCTAAGGACCAACCTTGCTTTCTCTGATTTGTGCTCCAGACTGGATGGACCACAGTGCTCCACACACTCTCCTAGCCTTCAGCCTTTGTGTGGCTGAGATTTTTGGGACCTGCCTGAGGAGTTCCTGCTCATCCTTTAGCCCCCACCTCTGGTGACAAGTGTTCTCTCCACCTGCTTGCCCCTCCGTCCACCCAGAGCCACTGTGCTGTCTGCCCCTTGAGAGAGGTTCCACTAGGGCATGTCCCCTTTGAATCACAACTCCTGTTGACCACTGTGGGTCCTCCCGCCTTGGGCCAGGTGTATTTACCTCCGTATCCCATGCCTGGCACCGACAGGGCACTCACAAAATATCTGTTTCACTTCAAAGAATCTCGTCGCTCCCTCTGCCTGCAGGTGAGACTCTCTAAGAGACACCCTCATTGATGAGGGTCCAGGTATTTCTAAGGACTCCAAAGCGAGGTCACTTCATCCACCTTCTCTAAAACTTCTTCTGGCATTCAATGACCCTTTTCACCCAACAACATTCGTCTTCAGTCTCAGCTAAACACCTTCCCACTGTTCTATGAGTAGGCCATGAGTTTCAAGTCCCATCGTCCCAACTAAACCTCAAGCTTTCACAACGTACACTTCTCTTGTCCCTTAATAGCCCCTGATTCAAATACGATTTAAAATTTAAAAACCTTTCACCTCGGGCTTCTCATTCCTAGGAATTTATCCTGAGGGTGTGATTGTACAATTTTGCAAATGGGTAAAGTTGAATACACAAGGATGTTTATTATGGAATTACACTACATTAGCCAAAAATGAGAAATAAATATCCGTTGACTGGGGACTAATTAAATAAATGAATTTTGTACATACAATGGACTACCACGTAGTCATGAACAATGGCAATGCAAGTATGTATTTATTCAACTGAAAAGTGCCACCATACAAGACCTAAACACAAACTCTGTTAGTTCAAGGAGAAAATGCAAGAAAAGGATTCAACACTCATAGAATCCTCAAATGCTATAATAAAAGAAATCATAGAGATCATAGCACTTTTTAACATTAAGCACTTCTTTTCAATCATCCACCCGATAGATAATAGAACTTTCAGTGTATGTTGATAATCGTTAGAGGAAAAGTAGGTTACAAAACAGTGTGTACAATATGATGCAGTTTATGTAAAAACTGCACAGAAAGATGCCTGAAGGGATTTTTCATCAAAAAGACGTGTTAATCTCTGGGGGGTGAAATTTGGGATTAATTTCACTTTCATTTGTACATTTTTCTGTATTGTTTTACATTTTTATAAAGGCTATATATTATTTTTACATTCAGTAAAAATTTAAACCTTTTTTTGTTTTAGAAAAACAATAGCATCTGGAAAAACGAGATTCTCATCAAGTACTAGTTAAATGGAGACTGACTCATAGCCCTTTGGGCACTATGCAGGACTTATGCAAATGTCATAAATAAATGAAGAGCTGAAGGGCCTTACAGAATGTTGTATGGCACAAAATGCCCCAGCCTGTTCCCTGAGTAAATACTGAGGAACAGATGCTGCTGTTGGTGTGGCAATGACCCCAAGAGTAGTGAAGTCCTTTAGAGTTTGAAAAGGCTTTTGCTTTCAACATCTCATTTAAGCTGCAAAACTAGATTCAAAACTAGTCCCCAAACTGCATTACCTAAATGTCTGTCTGGTCATCATTAGGCAACATTTCCAGGTTAGTGTTGGCACGGTTGTTTGTTGAACGGATAAATGGATGGGCGGATAGCTGGATAGACGGACGGATGGATGGATGAATGGATGGATGGATGGATGGGCGGATGGATGGATAGAAGGATGGATGGATTGAAGGAATGAATTCTTTTCTCTCTTTTACAGACAAGAAAAACAGAGGAGAAGAGATGAAGCTGCAAGCCTAAAGTGATAGAGTTATTAAATGATAAAATCAACGGTTGGAATCATTACTGTATATGATTTCCTAATCAGCTCTCTTTTATCCAAAATGCACCCCAAAATCTGTTTTCTCCCGGAGGAAATACTTTAATATCACTGACAGACATATGCTTGATAATCAGGGGTGATAGTCAAAATAGCAAAGTCACTATCAAAATGCCACCAACCATGGCCCAAGTGCAGGATCCTGGAGACGTCCTGCTATGCCAGGCATTAACCCATTAATTGCTGGATGTAATTGGGTCCTGGGTGTCAGAATGGCTCTGGGGGCTCAAGCTAGGAACCACTCAGCTACTACTGGTATGGAACTATTTCGTTACTTTAACAACTAATGCAGCCATACGAGTGCATCATGGTTGGCTACAAGCCCTGCTAAAAACCCTCCACAACACTAAAAGGGTGACTACCAACGTGAGAAATTCTGCTCCCTCTCCACTCATAGCAGAGCCCTTATTCCAGGCACTGCTTATTATGCCACTTAAAACCTTCATCCTGATGAATCCAATTTGCATGAATCAATAAAATCAAATGCCATCAACCTCTCCAGAAAATTACCCTGAGCCTGACTGTGGCAGGGGGTCAGGGCAGGCACAGGGAGGAAAGAATGATGGCAGTGAGGGAGAGGATACCTAAAATCTGAAAAAACACGAGACAGCAGCACCAAAGACCCGTCCTGGTCATAAGCAGCGTTCTCTGAACACACGCAGCTGTTTAAGCTCATCATTGTTCTTGGCGCCAGGTAAGGTTCTGGGAGGCCGTAAGAGTGGCCCTGACCTCAATCTGCTCGTGGTCCAGGAAGGCAGAAGGAGAGACATCTGTAAGTAACTGTTGTATGAAGTATAAAGTTCAGAGAGGACAAGTACACTATGGGAATTCAGAGGAGGGAGAGTTTATTTCCACCAGAGGAAACCTAGGAAGGCTGCCTGAGGAAGGTGGCCTTGACCCAGGTCTTCTTTAGAAACAGTGGCACTTACACTTGGGAAGGAAGGGAAATGTGCTATCAGAGATCAACATGGGCCAGTCCTAAAGCAAACATTATTGTCCCTGGCATTTGCCAGCAAAATATGCAAAATAGATACTGTATGTACTCTACTCAACTTGTCATTTCCAATTACATGTTTTCTCACCTCCTCACCTTTACTTATGCTTTACCTTCTGTCTGGAACATTCTCCCTCACCTTCACTTCCACTTCCGCATTCAAGAACGTTATTTCCTAGTCATTTTTCACGTCTCAGCTTAGACGCACTTCTTCTGAAAAGCCTTCCTTAATCTCCAAAAGTGGATGAAATGTCTCCCCTGAGCTGGGCTCCCACAGTACCCTGAGCATACCCCTTCATAATACTTACAGCCAAATCATAAGCACCTATTGTGTTATGGACCAATGCCACTTCTCTGTAAGCACTCTGAGAGTAGAATCTGTTCTGATTCATCCTTATGGACTCAGTACTCACAACAGAAATATTGAATAAATGATTGAATTTTTTTAAGTGATTCAGTAGCTCCATCTTGTACCAGAACCCCAAACCTGTCCCAATCTGAGCTGATGACGTACCCATGTCATTCTACCAAATCGCTTTGCAGGTGAAAAGATACAAATGTGTCAAGACCCCTTTTATCTAGCACCAAACAACGTGAAAAGCCAAGGCCAGCTCTGAACCACGCTACTGACCGACCGCCCCCAGGGCCATCATGGTCGCGAGGTACAGGTGGAGCCCCAGCGGAGCTCCCTCCGCAAGTCTACCAGGGAGGCCAGTGGACATCGTTCTCGCAAAAGGACTGGAAAGACCTCACCTGTCATTTACAAACTGAGAGAGGAGACTTCGTAGTGGGAGGAGAGGACCAAAGAGAGAAGAGAAACTACAGGCTTAAGTTGCCTTTATCCATTAGTGCAGCTAAATAAGGAAAGGCCTTAGTGTCAGAAAACAAAAGCACTTAATATTAACCCTTTATAGTCTGGTTCAAGAAAGTAAAGAAAAAATTTTTTAATGTTCAAAATGTTAACAATGGTTATCTCCAGTGATATTATGAGTGATTTTTTAAAATCCTCATAGCTTCTACATTTTCTAAGTTTTTTTACAATGTATATTATCTATTTTCTCAACAGAAGGGGGAACGTCTCTCTTAACTGCATGATCAGGCCTAATTGTCCCTCCCTGGTCCTTAACCATTGCTTACTAAGCCTTGAGTCTTAGTTAATCCTTGAGGATTTTTGAAGGGAGACCCTCGCCCCCAGGTCCCAGCCTGTTGGCTCTGGCCCCACCCAAAAGCCTTCCCATTAGAAGGAAATACGTTACTTGGCTTTGGATGGCTTGTCCATTCTTCCTCTTCTTGGTGGCCTCTCTGGGTAGGAACCAGCAAAATCCTGGTGTCTGGCTTTATCCAGATCCTGGGCAGAGGCTTCTGAGTTTCAGAGCTATCTGGTGGGTGAGGCTATTTCGGGGGTGTGGCTGAATCAACACTCATTGGTGTGTGTGGCTGTTCTCGAGCATCATGTCACCCAGTGCAATCAAAGGCACAAAAGCAAACTGTCCCACCAAGACTGGATCATTCTGTCAGGGTTCTTAACCCCTCCCACCTGGTGGCATTTGTCTTCACTCCCTTCAATGACAGCACGAAAGGCTAAATGCCTTCAAGCCTCAAATTCAGAATCTGCTGAAAATTCTTTGAACAGATCATCTCATCTCAAGGAAAACACACCAGTAAGATCATTCAGCTCTCCTAGAACAGGGCTGTCTAGCAAAACTTTCTGCAATGATGAAATGTTCTATCACCCACGCTGACCAACGTGGTAGTCACTTACCCATGTGACTACTGAGTCTTTGAAATGAGACTAGAGCAACGGAATGAATTTTTAAAAAATAATTCAAATTTAAATAGTCACATGTGGCTAATAGCTGCTATTTTGGACATTGTAGTTGAGAATCACAAAATATTAGACCGAGAAAGAACCCAATAAATCATCTGGATCTGGGATTCTCAATCTTTGCGATGGTGAGATATGTTCAGACTTTCCCAGTATTAACAGAATATTTAGTATCTGTTGATTAAGAACACCACAATGACCAAAATTAGCAAAAATTCAATAACATTTTAAGTTACATTTTAATTAAGAAAATCATCATGATCAAAATTGGTAAAAATTCAATAACAGTTTTAATTGCATTTTACTTAAGAAAAGCATGACTGAAATTAGTCAAAATTCAATGACACTCCTCGCTGCATTTTATTACTTACAACAGCATCCTCATACACGTACATGATAGACGTGTGTTCAGCCTTCAGACTTGTGCAACCTACGCATTCCCAGAACTCCATTAACTCCACAGCCCGAGATCGCCATCTCGGAGAGTGCACAGCTCAACGGAAACCAACAGTCCAGTGCAAGCGCTGGGTTTAGAGAAAGACAGAAAATGGAGCCCAGAAACAGAGGAGACCTGCCTGAATCACACAGCTAGTCAACAGTGGGCTCGACCGGGCAGCCAGACCAACTCTCTCTTCACCGTGCCACAAAGTGCAAAGACGTGAGACAGAGCTGGAAACACAAGGAGATAGGGCTGGCTACATTTAAAATACCTCTCTCCCTTTCCTTTTCTTGGGAATTTTGAGGAATTAAAGGAGCAGAGTTTTGTAATAACAAAAATAAATTTACTGATGAATAAATAATTACATAAATAGGCCTGCAAAAGGACTGTGAGAAAAATAGAACTGGTCCTATTTGTATTTCAGTGAAATTCAATAACTTTGAGTTTTTCTGAAGCTTTTATAACTTTCCCTGTCTTTGTAGGGTTTCTTAGCATCTACGGGCATCCTTCCAGAGACAGGCAGTAAAACAAAAATCATCTCTCAAAAATAAACCAGGTTTATGAGCTCCTTTCAGTGACAGCAAGCAGGACACAGAAGAAAGAGCCAAGGTGTTCTCTTCAGTTACAACGGCCACCAAGTTCACCCAAGGAAGAGATGGCTCTCAAGTTTGGAGCTCTGACGCCCATTCTCCTCCAATTTGATTACCCAACACCTCCTCCAATATGGCGCACTGCCCTGTTCTGCTAGATCACTGAGGTTAGCAGGAAAACCAGTTGAAGTCAGTTCTGAGGATCTGATGTACTCAGACTTTCAGCTCTACGTGTTGCTCCCTTTGGATTCCCACAGCATTTGATTTTTTCTTTTTTTAGCTTGACCACAGTGACTATGACCCTGGACTGAATCAAGACTCTAATACTTACTAACTGCCGAAAGCTGAGCAATTTGCTTCAGCTCTCTGAGCCTCAGTTTCTTCATCTGTAAAATGGTGATAAAAATTCACTGCACAGGCACGTTGAGAAATTAAAGATGATTCTCATAAATCTCCTAGAAGAAAGGCAATGCTCTCTCTGAGACAGTAACTATTATAATTAATTGTGCACATGTGCGTGTCCCAGGTTAGACCATACATTTCCTGAGGGCAGAGACTTTGCCTTTGTTTCCCACCCTGCACCCCCATAGGTGCAAAGCTCTATAGGTGCAGTGCAGGTGCACGTGGTGGTTACAAATGTCAGCTTTAGCATCAAACAAACCAGAGGATGAAGGCTATAACCTGGCTCCAGTGCTTACTAAGCTTTTTTTTAACATTGACAAGTTTGATGTCTCTGGGTCTCAGTTTCCTCATCTGTTAAGTGGGTTTAATCCATTACCTGTGGCTTAATTATAAGAATTAAAGGATCTTGGTACATGACGAGCATGCCATAAAGGCTGCCTGCTGTGAGCATATTCATGTATCATTCCAGCTCCCTCCCAGGTGAAGTGCCATGTAACATTCAAGCTAGAAATAGCTAATAAACAAGAATCTAGGGACTGATTTTCAGTGAACTCCCTTATTTGTTCACTCCGTGCCAAACAGCTTCCCCACAGCCAATAGAAGCCAGAGACAAGTGACCATAAACCCAGGGTGTGCTACAATAACAGATGTCACTGCGCACATACCAGCTGTTGCCCCACAGGAGGGGTAAATTTGCCCTGTAATTCATTGGAAAGAAACCAACAGCCTGTTTGCAGAAGTGCATGCAAATTCAAAATAGCTGCATGCCAGAGATACAACCTAGCATAAATGACAGGCTACTGCTCCCAGAGTTGGGAGCCCTGAGTTTGAGAATTAGATCTCTTTAGTAACCAGCTGTGTGCCCTTGAGCAGACCATTTCACTGCTCTGGGCCTCAGTTTCCTTTTCTGTTAAAAGAGGGCCTAGACTAGGCCTTCTCCAAGGATCATTGCAGCCCCTCTCTTTCAGCATCCTAGGATGAGCTATTTAGGCCAACAGGAAGATGGGCACAGAATGCAGAGCCAGAAAGAGCTGGGTTCGACTCCCTAGCTGCTTGACTTTGATCAAGCTTCTTAAACTCTCTGAGACTTTGTTTTCTTATGCGTAAAATGGGAATAATAACATGGCTGTTGGAGGATTTGAGATAGTGACTGTCAAGTACTGCACTGTGCCTGAGCCATCGGAGATGTTTAGTAAGTGGTGGCTGTTGTGATTATTATTAGCATCATTATCATTGTCATCATCATCATTATTATCACCTTTCTTTAAAAAACAGTTAAGGCCCAGGGGCCAGCCCAGTGGCACAGTGTTTAAGTGTGCACGTTCCGCTTCGGCAGTCTAGGGTTCGCCAGTCTGGATCCCGGGTGCAGACATGGCACCGTTTGGCACGCCATGCTGTGGTAGGCGTCCCACATATGAAGTAGAGGAAGATGGGCATGGATGTTAGCTCAGGGCCAGTCTTCCTCAGCAAAAAGAGGAGGATTGGCAGCAGATGTTAGCTCAGGGCTAATCTTTCTCAAGTAAATAAATAAATAAATAAAAAGTTAAGGTCCAAAAGCAGTTTACTGCATAACTGTCCTGTGAAATCCAATAGAAATATCACTCTTCGCTAATAATTTCTCTGAAATGAGTCAACTTTCCTCTTGTGTATAGTGCTATTGCTTTTCAACTTTTTCACCTTAAACCTTTTAATTTCTGACACTTTAATTCTTTAATAATAACAAACAATATAGATTAGCTTATGAGGAATTTCACATACATTATTTCACGGACTTCTGAGCCATCATCATCATCGTCGTCATCATCGTCGCCTTCACCATTTTTTAACACCTGGGGTTCTGAAGGGCTGAGCAATTTACCCGACACCTCAATGCCCATCCAACCGAGAAGTCACAGGGCCTGGGCTTCAAGTTAAGGCTTCTGACTCTGAAGCCCATGATTATTCCACTCCACCATCAATTTCATGAATTAAGTCAACTTTTTCCTCACTGTCGTTGCCTTGATCAGTCTTAAAACATCTCCCTTTTTTAAAGCAACGCTCCTGTAAATGTGGAATTTGACAGACGGTATTTCTCAAGTGTTTAGCACTAACTCCTACATCTACCCGGCCACATGCCATCTAATTTAACCACTTTTTTCCCCACTAGAAGACATTTGAGCAAATTTTAGAGGACCTCTGTTTTTAAATTCGAACACCTCAGAAAAGGTCATTCTTATTTCAGGTAAACAGGGACAATATTTTCATAGAGTCTTTTGGCTACAGGAAAGAGCTAACTCTAGTGAGGGATGAAGGTTATTTTAAGGATTCCCACTGATGGAATTATATTGAACAAAATAACAAAAGTTGTCCTGGCCTCATGGAGGACGGCACCGCAGGGCGGTTCTCGACCTAAAGCAACCCCAGCAATGCTGGATGCAAAAGGTCCTAGATCTTGTCCCTAGTGGTCTACCATCTTGCCATCTTACCACCTTCCACCTGACCAACTTCCCCTAGTGGTCTGCCACGTGACTCACATGTCCCATTGTCCTCACGCCGTAGACTAGATGGCTTAGTTCAGTACCCCACTCAAATCCCCTAGAAAAGTTACATCCCTGGCTCAGTTAATTACCATTATTTCTATTTGAAAGAGTCTTTTCAACATGAGGGCACATCTTAGACCACTGATCAGCAGAGGAACCTACTGCTGCTGGGTCAGACGTGGCTTGAGGTGTCAAATGTGGCTGCCTTGAACTGAGCCATGGTGGCAAGGGTGGGTGGGTCCATTTTACTTAGAAGGGGCTGTAAGCCACAGCACGTGTCGTGATTGTCACTGCTAATATCAACAAGCGTAAAATTTTCTTCTCCAGATGCTACTATTGTTTCATATAAATCTAAAAAGAAAAGATGTCATTTTGCATAATAATTTTTCATGACTCCCTACGTCTACAAAGTCCTTGATGATGTGAATCCCAGAGCTGACTATAGTAACACCAATAAAAATCACCCCCACGGATACAGCCCTTTCTAGTGGTGGCTGCTCTTTCATGTTCTCTGCTTCTCCCGATTGCCACAGCATCCTGAGTTGACAGGACAGTTATCATTGTCACCATGTGACAGAAGAAAAGTTAAAGTTTAAAAGAAACAATTGGCCCTAGGCCACAAAACTAGTTAGCGGTCTGTCTGGGACTCAGACCTCAGCTTCCTCAACCTCTGAAGAATAGAAAGCAACCTCTATTTTTAGCTTATGATGAGTATTTTTTGACTGTTAATACATCTCACCAGTCTCCCTCAGTAGGTGGGTTCAGACCCTGGTCAGTTCCCACCCTGGAGGGGATTGCTGCAGCTTCCTCCTAACTCACCTCCCTGCCCTCATTCAACAGCCCTTTTCATTCCTTCCTCTGGAAGCAGCCAGAGAAGTCTTTTCTAAAACAGAGTTTTCAACAAGTCATCTCCATGATCACGGGCTCCTCATTGCCCACAGAATAAGGTCTGAACTCCTTCAGAGTGTATTCGGTCCTGGGAGATCCAGCTCTGCCCGTGTCTTTGTCTCACTGCCCCTACTCACGACTCCTCATGTCCACATACCCTCCAGCCGTACTTGTTCCCCAAGCATGGCTTGCATCTTTCTCCCTCTGCATCTTTATATAAATCTCTGTCTGCAGACTGGATTTACATGGATTTGGATCACATAATGTCACAGTGGTTGTTGTTTTATCTAATCCATTGGCAACAAAAAAGATTTCCAGGGGCCAGCTCTGTGGCCAAGTGGTTGAGTTTGTGCGCTTTGCTTCGGTGGCCCAGGGTTTTGCAGGTTCAAATCCTGGGCAAGGACATGGCACAGCTCATCAAGCCATGCTGAAGTGACATCCCACATGGCACAACCAGAAGGACCCACAACTAAAAATACACAACTATGTACTGGGGGGCTTTGGGAGAAAAAGGAAAAATAAAAAAACAATCTTTAAAAAAAAAAAAGATTTCCAGCTTTTTTTGAAAAAGTAATAGATCAAGGAATGTAATAGTCAACTGAACCTGAACCCGAGAAGTGGCTGATCCCTTTAAATGGGACACACCCTCTCCAGTTGGCCCCAATCCCCACTATTCCCTATTGTCTTACATCCAACTGGCTTCACTCATGGTTGTGATGTGCTTGACCCCTTAGACATTTGAATTTGAATCTTTGCTTTATGTTCTCCCCACCAGAAATGTACTTCCCCAAACTCTTCTTTCAAAATCATAGCCATCTCTCAAATAATCCCCCCTCCATGAAGTTTATATTGATTCTCCGAGTTGGAATTCATCTTTTCCTCCTCTGTCCTTTAAACATGTTATTTGATGCCTCTATCTATAGAACTAAAGGACTTCCCTGGATTATAAGCGATTTGAGGGCAAGGACTAATTCTTATTCATGTTGTGCCCCCACATTACCTAATACCATACTTTGTAAAATGTTAAAAAAAAAAAATCTGTTGACTGGAACTTCCTTTAATTTAATTCAATCAGCAGTTAAACTTGCCAAGAGAAGCCAACTCATCTGTGATATTACTTGCTCCTTCCTCATCTAGACTTGAGATCTTCTTAGTGCTGATGGCACCTGCTTCTCACCAACGGCCTTATTGAGTGAGGAAACAAACTATTTTCCAAAGTTCTATTGATTTAAAAGTTTAAGCTCTTAAATAAGTCATCTTCCAAAGAGAACAAGAGCAGTACATTTGCTGTGGCTCTGAGCCAATATTACTCCCGACTACAAAGTATTTTGCAAGAACCTCACAAGAAAAGACAGAGAAACACACACTCTCCACCCTCAGGTGAGGATTACAATCACCCAGCATCCTGGTCTATTCACACACAAACTTCAGTTTCCTCAAATAGTGCATGCTTCTTACATATATTATTTGTCCATTTGTCTATTGTCCTCCTATTCCATGCAAATTACATTTTTATGAGTTACTTCCTCATATTTTTGGATGTTGACTTATAACACTTCCCTTTAATTTAATGTAACATGCACTTTTCAAGCATCTCACAGTTTATCAGGCACTGTGCTTGGTTCTGGGCAAAGCAGATACGTTTTCCTCTGGCAAAAACAAATATGTTTTATCCTCAACTCCTGGGAGGCTCCAAGCCTAACCCCTGGGAACAAAACAAATCATTTAGGTGCGTTTTGTCAAATGCTACATGTAAACAAAGCAGGTCCTCACTGCCACATTTGTTGTGTATGCCACATGTGTGCAGTGATGCAGTCTCCATGTGTGGACTGAGGCTCTGACATCCAGCTTACGTGATGGGCGTTTGTGACCTATTTCTCTGCCCACTCTCTGAACTTCTTTCCTATGCTCTGAGCATAAGGAGAAATAGGGGTTGCTACTCCCCAGAGAGAGTAGGAAGAATGTGGTTAAGACTCAGGGACTCCCCTGGTGCCTCTCATACAATCATGCTTTGTGAGAAAGTTATTGGATGACCACTCCAACCCCATTCAGGCAGAATTACCAGAAGTTCAGACACAAGGAAGGCTGGGGCCACTCTATTACATAATGAGACACAACCAGTTGAGTTGCTGACTGACAAAAAGGGAACACAGCACGGGCCCTAAAAGAGGGCAAGGATATCAGCAGCTCTGACCTTGTGGTCTATCAATGAGATGAGGCCATAGTCCCTTCCTATGCCTGTATCTCCTTCCTTTCTGTGTATTAGTGTGTGTGAGTGTGCATACCCAATAGCATCCCTCTTTCCCTTTTTGTTGCCTGATTATGATACACAGGGTGTCCTGGTGGTAGTGTTACCAAACCAGGCTCATTTTGCCTGCTGCACAATATGCCAATCACCAAGGCAACAAGTCTGCAGCAGAAAAATGGTTTTATTCACAAGGCAGCCAAGCAAGGAGACAGGAGAATAAGTCGCCAATCTGCCTCCTTGAAAGTGGGGATCAGGGATATTTATGGGATAGAGGGGCAGGGTGGTCTGAATTGAGGGAAGAGGTGATTGGAGGTAAGGAGAAGGGAGGTAATTGATGATCTGCCCAAGCACAGTCAAGCTTCATGGCTCTTCATAGGATGCATGTTCAATAAATGGTGGCTTTAATATGATCTGAGGGTGGAGTTTTTGGCCCCCTGACACCATATGGTCACCTATCGAGCATGCACAGGCCCAGTTGATGAGTCAGTGGTCTTAACCAGCCAAAAATGGACCAGGAATTGACTCTCAGTTCCTGAAAAACTTAAGCATCCCACCTGTTACCATGGTGACCCAAGTGTCAGAGATGTTATCTACAGGGTGGGATTCCTGTGACCCTCTCCTTGGGTTTGATTAATTTGACAGAGTGGCTCATAGGACTCAGGAGAATGGTTTACTTATTGTTTATCATTTTATTATAAACGGATATGATAAAAGATACAGATGAACACCCAGATGGAAGAGATGTGGGCAAGCATGTGGGAAGGGACACGGAGCTTCCTTGTCCTCTCCAAGCCCTCTGCTCTTCCTGAATCTCCACATGTCCACCAATCTAGAAGCTCTCCGAACCCCATCCTTTCGGGGTTTTATGGTTTTCATCACACAGGCATGATCGATTAAATCATTGGCCATTGGTGACTGAACTCAATCTCCAGCTTGTCTCCCATCCTCAGAGATGGGAAGGGGGATGGGACTAAAAGTTCCAACCCCCTAATCACACGTTGGTTCCCCCTGGCAACCAGCCCCCATCCTTAGATGATCTAAGGGCTTCCCCAAAGTCGCCTCATTAACATAACAAAGGAAACCTTTATGGTTCTCTACACTTGGGAAATTCCAAGGGTTTTAGAAACTCTGTGCCAGGACCAGGGCAAAAGACCAAATACGTATTCCTTATTATAAATCACAGTATCACAATTACGAAGCTAAGTATTTATCATATGGTCCTTTACAGAAAAGTTTGCCAAAACCTGATCTGGCGCACAGGTTACAGAATACCCTTTGGGATCCCCAAAAGCCAAAGGAAGAATTAGCATGAATCAGAGCTCCAAGACCTGGAACTGGACGTTAACTCAGGAGACTCGTTGGTGTCTCTTTGGAGAGAGGGTTAAAGTGTTTTCAGATGTGTGAAGAATCGTCTCATTATATTAAATAGGAACATGTTTTTATATCTGTTTTCGTTTTGTTGTTATTTTTAAACACTAAATATGGGGAGAAAGGACGCAGGACGTCTAAATGGATAAATGATATTGGACATGTGTCACTTGCCCAGATTTTTCCTATGTTTGGAAATGATTCATAATTCAGATTTTGGTGGGACATGGAGCTCATCTTTTGGAACAGAGCCTGAAAACATCAGCTGCTTGCTTTTACCCAACACTCCTGGAAATTAAGTTCCTGGCACCTGACCGGGATTGGCCAGCTGGACATGTCTGCCCATGGCTTTCAATCTGAAGCTTGGAGGGCAAAGAGACAGTGACAGATGATTCATTCCTATGGTTGGGCCTGGGGGCAGCAGAACCACCCAAATTTGCTAGCCACAAGGCCAGCGGCAAGGCCAGTCACCCAGGACTGTCCCTGTGGCATGATTCTGCCTGAGTTCCTGGCCCCGTTGCTTCTCTTGGTTTCTGCCTATTCTCTGATCCTGGTTCTCTGCATTCCCATCGACCCTACTAGCCATGAAATATCCTCTCAATAAACTCATTGCTTCATGTAAACACAAATAGTTTCTGTTATTTAAACCCAAGACTCTGCTGCTTACAACAACGTACAACAACAGGCACATGAAAAGATATTCAGCATCGCTCATTATTAGGGAAACGCAAATCAAAACCACAATGAAATATCCCCTCCCATCCATCAGAATGGCTATCAATAAAAAGACAAGAAATAACAAGTGTGGAGAGGATGTGGAGAAAAGGGAACTCTCATACATTGCTGGTGGGAATGCAAAGTGGTGCAGCCCCAGGGAAAACAGTATAGAGATTCCTTAAAAAATTTAAAACGGAAGTGCCCTATTATCCAGCTATTCCACTTCTGGGTATTTATCCAAAGACACAAAATGCTAACTCAAAAAGATATTTGGACCCCTATGGTCACCACAGCATTATTCACAATAGCCAAGACTTGGAAACAACCTAAGTGTCCACAGATGGATGAGTGGATAAAGAAGATGTGGTATATGCATACAATGGAATACTCCTTAGACATAAAAAAGATGAAATCTTGCCATTTGTGACAACATGGACAGAACTTGAGGGTATTATGCTAAATGAAATGTCAGATAAAGAAAGGCAAATACTGTATGATTTCACTCATATGTGGATGATAAAACAATGACAACAATAACAACAAACAAACACATAGATACAGAGAATAGATTGGTGGTCAAAGGGGGCAGGGGGAGGACAAGAGGGTTAAGAGGGCACATGTGTATGGTGACAGATGGAAACTTGACTTTTGTTGGTGAACATGACGTAGTCTATACAGAAGTAGAAATATAGTCATGTACACCTAAAATTTATATAGTGTTATAAATCAATCTTACCTCAATAAAAATAAATTAATTAAATTAAATTTTTAAAAAGCAATGTGAGGGGCCAGCCTGGTGGTCCAGCAGTTAAGTGCGCAGGTTCCGCTTCTCGGCAGGCCCAGGGTTCACCAGTTCGGATCCAGGGTGAAGACATGGCACTGCTTGGCAAAAGCCATGCTATGGTAGGCGTCCCACAGATAAAGCAGAGGAAGATGGGCATGGATGTTAGCTCAGGGCCAGTCTTCCTCAGCAAAAAGAGGATTGGCAGTAGTTAGCTCAGGGCTGATCTTCCTCAAAAAAAAAAAAAAATTGCGCAACTTAGAAAAATAATTGTAATAGCTACATTTATTTAGAGATTATCATGTGCCAGGAACCATGTTAATCACTGTTCATGAATCATCACATGTAATTCTCACAACAATTCTGTGAAGGACTATTATTAGCCCCATTTTATAGATGAAGAAACAAAGCTTAAAGAGGCCAAGTGATTCGTCCAAGGCCACACAGCTGGTTAGTACCAGATCTGTCTGTGCATAAAGCCAGATCACTTAACCACTCTAGTGGGCTTCTTCCAGGTTCCTGCACTCTTCTGCTGGGGGTCAGGAGGCGCCACGTTTCCATTGAAATGAAGTGGTCAGGGACAACCTAACTGAGCACGCGAGGATCTGAGCAGAGAATTGAAGGGGCTGAGGGAGGAGCCTTGAAAAAGCATTCATCACCCTCAGGAATTCGACCTCAGAAAAATTACAGGATTTATTAGGCCCAGCCTTGCCCATTGCTTAGCTCAATGTTATAAGATAGGCAGAGTCAAACTTACAAAGAACAGTATCGGTGTTTGGTGCTGGAAAATAGAAGTGAGAAGGACACACAGGATGGAGAATAACGATGGATTCTCAGCCTTTTGGATGCTTGGTTCACAGTGAGGGCAGGAAGACACCATGCCCTGCCCAGGCTGCCTGAGAGGGCACTTTACAGTCAGGATTCCTGGGCCAAATACATAAAGGGTTTGTTCCAGAGGCAGCAACTCTAGAAAGAATAAGTGCTGTTCTGGGAGGAAGAAGACAAGGTGGGCACATGGCATCTTCCCGGCAAGTGGCAAATGAGTGAAGCCAACCATGGGTAGGACAGAGAGCTGTGGGGCTGTGGGTGACGGAGGAGCGCACACTCAGTTCAAAGGCATCCAGGCACCAGTTCCAACAATACACTCATCTTTATGTGTCATTCATTCCAAGTAGAATTTTAAGTCCTTTTTGGGGAAAGGTACCCAGGTGTTGCATTTGCTGCTAATTTGTACATCTGAGAAAGCCTGGCTCCTTCCTTCTGTCTGCTCTCCAGCACAGCAAAATCAGGCTGAACACGAGGAATTTTTTTCATTATGGTGCTTACATGTCGTGTTATTCACGAGAACTCTGTGCTGGTTTGATTCTTTTGCAAAAATTCGCCTTTCTGCTTTGAGTCTGGAAAGATTTTTGTAAGGATGTGTCTTGGCAGTGATTTGCTTTTCTTTTTGCTTGAAAAATCATGAATCTCTCATTTTAAAATTTCTATTTTTTCTCTTTCATCTTAATGCCCCCCCCAATTTTGCTTTTGAGTATTGCCCTGATTTGTTTGTTTTTCCTTCTTAAAGACACATAAACTGTGTTCATGGTTCTCACTGTGTAAAAATATGTTTGTACTAGATAGAAAATAATGGCTTTAAACACCATCTATATGCTGATGACTCGCAATCTCAGCCTCTCTGAGAACTCCAGCTTCATACATCAAACTGGTTACCCAACAGCTCCACTGTGGTGTCTAATAGGCTTCTAGAACTTAACTTGTCCAACCTCATCTTGGCTCCACTCCCATCCAGGCCCTGAACCGGATTCTGTAGACCAAGGTGTTGTCCATCTTGAAGGCGGCATCTCCATTTCAGTCAATTACACCAAAAATCTCTACCTCATCATCCTTGACTCCTCTTTCTTGTACATCTCACACATGATCCGTTAACAAATTCCAGAGGTTCTTCCATCATCGTGTATCCCAACTCCTTCTCATCATCTTCACTCTTGTCACCACAGTCTAGGTGACTTTCATCTCTTACCTGGAATAATGCGGTAGCCTCCCTCCCAGTCCTTTGTTCTGTCCTTGCCCTCTCCAAATACCAACCAGAATGTTCCATTCAAAATGTGATTCGAATCACATCACTTCTTATTCTAAACCCCCCAATATCTCTTCTCTGTTCCAGACTTTTGAGTTTTCCCATTTTCCCTGTAAAATGGGACCAATCTTGGCCAGCTCGCAGGTCTACTGATGAAGTGAGACAATGTACAGAAAGGACTACACCTACCAGTAACATATATTCAGGTGACAAATGAAGACCTGCATCCCAAGTGTCTAAAGATTTGTTATAAATCAAGCCACAAACTGTTCAGTAAAAATATGTTCTATCTTCCTACTTTGACACATTTGATTTCATTAGGACAACAGCAAAATATATGAGTAAAGCAATTGTTTCTGTAGGAACGAAGTTGGCACAGTATCAAGGACAGCTGAATTTAATGAGGAGTTTGCAAGCCCAGGTGTTCTGTTGACAGGCCAGCCACGTTTGGCTAAATAATCAACATAAGAATATGTAACTCTAGCAAGCTATTTATTTACTCAAGAACATTTAGTTTTCTTGACTTCATGTCGGCAAACTCACCAGCTTTATTGTTATAGTCCAGATTTTCACATAATTTGTGTTCTATTGACAGTAAACCTGGAGCTGGCAAACTTTCTGTAAAGGGTCAGTTAATAAATATTTTAGGTTTTATGAGCCATTTCCTCTGTCTCAGCTGCTCAGCTCTGCTGCTGGAGCAGTAAAGGAGCCATAGACAGAGCATAAACAAGTGGGTTGACACTCCTCTACTGAAACTTTATTTACGAAACAGGTGGTGTCTGGATTTGGCCTGTGGGCCATAGTTTGTGGATTCCCGATGTAAAGAATTAAAAAATAGGATGCAATTGTATTCAAAATATACAAATGTGAATACATTTTAATCCAAACGTAATTTAAAGTAAGTGTAAAAGTTTAAAAACTATGTTTTCAGCAGTGATTTTTCTTATAAAATATTCAAAACTATTAAAAGGCAGAATACAAGTGTAATTAATGACTATCCAAATTTTGTCAAAATTATTTAAATAAAGCTGAAAATTTTAATTGAGTACTTTGAAAATGTAATTTTACCTTATTACTAAATATTGTACAAAAAGGAAACTCTTGGCAATTTGAGCATTCAACGCCCATCTAGTTGCCAATGCAAAGAATCAGCATAATATATGAAGCATATTGAGTCTGCACATAGATATATACAATTTTAAAGGCATTATGGATTGTTTCATATTGCAAAATGTTCCGTGGGAGCCTCATGCTGCTGTTGGTAATATTGCACTGATCAGCAAGTGCCCTTGGAACAGCAAACGATAGCACAAAGATGAGTAAGACGGGATTCCGGGCACCGTTGGGAAATGACAGTTATGCAAGAATCTCGAGTTCTCTGAGCGGAAGGATTTGACAACTTAATTAACTTATCCTTTCTCCTACCTAAGTGCTTCTGCCACTCAGACTCTCCCCACACTCCAGAGCTGCGGCCTTTGATGTGGGCAGCGATAACACAGCAAACTTTAAGGCACTGAACCCATCACCTTTGGTTTCAAGAACGTAGGGTAGTAAATGTGTTAAGTACTGTCCTGAGGGCGGGAACGATGTGATTGTGTAAGAGAGGAGATTTGGGAATGTGAGTCTCGCTATGCCCGCACAGCATGCAGGATCCTGAATGACGGAGGCATTTGTGCATTCTTTAATAAATTCCATGTGTATGCGTCCCAGGGAAAGTGTCTTCTTGCTTGAGTCCATAGGTGAGCTGGGAAACACTTAACACTAGCTTGGTCCATAATCCATAGCAAATCCAGTTACACTGCACACCCATGAGCTCCCACCCCTGAAGCCCCTTCCAATATGATGAGGGTGAGTGGAACCCTGGGGAAGTAACTACTTGGAAGAGCCATGTTCAGGAGAGAGATGTGGATCAAGCACTCCTAGGTCGAGAGGGAAAGCGTCTCTCTAAAACGCAGAGTGGAGCAGTTGCCAAAAAAAAAAAAAAGTATTTTATTTAATGTACTCATAGTTCTTGCTATGTGCCAAGCACTATTCCAAACACTTCACAAATATTAACTCGTTTATTCTCACAATAAGCCTGACGGATGAGGAAACTTACTCAAGGTCACCTCGTTAGTGCGGGGCGGGGCCTGGGATGGAGCACTCAGGGGCAGGCTCCTGAGAAATGGCTCCCACCCCCTGCCTCTCACAGGAGCACTGTCCCAGTGACCGAAGTCAGGAAACACGGCAGGGGAGGACGATGGCTCTCTGGGAGGTAACGGGGAGGTTGGGGATAGAGGCCTGGGCTGTAACGATGAAATCCACATCTTGATCAATTGCCCTGTATTTAATTTGCTCCCATCCAAAGACTGCTCCAGGCTCTCCTTACAACTTTGACCCCATGAACACCAGCTTACCCTTGGCCATTAAACAGTTAAAAAGCACATTTGGGAGCAAAATTCTTCCAGTGGGTTCCCTAAGTTTCCTGCTTTAATTTCCAGCAGTCTGCCAGCACAGCCAGCGTCTTTCTGTCTCTTTCCTGTGCTGGAACATAGAATGTCACTGTATTGCCTTCTCCCCTCTCCTAGCTGTTTTTAATCCTCTCTAAGACTTGTTTTGTCTGGGAGAGTGACAAAAGACAGCTCAACAATTTTAAGCCTGATTTCTTAAAATATATCCTCCATTTAAAAAATAATAGTAATAAAATACTTTAAAACAACATTAGATTCTTCACAACACCAAGAAGATTTCTGCAGAGCTCTCTCGCTCTCTCGCTCTCTTTCTCTCTTCCTTTATTGTACTTAGACTGATAAATCTGCTTAAGCAAAGAACCAAAATAATCTGTCATCCTCTACTATAGCTGGTAATTCTTTTTCATAATGGTAAAGCTTTTTAGGAAAGAATCCATCTCATTGGAGATAATAATTTCATTTCCTTTGCAGGAGCAGGTAGAGAAGACAAAGTTAAAGGAAGCTTATTTCACACCCAGATTCTAGCGGATCTTTTGCATAATATGTTACGGAGTTGCCTGTCATTGAAACAATCTTATGAAAATGCTAATTCAAATCCTGCCAGATGTAGGTTCAAACAAGATAAGGCCCCCAGTGAGAATACTCACAGAACAGGTCCAGAACCGCCTATCTCATCAGTAGAGCGACAATGGCTCTTACCATGTTGGCTGTTCTACAGGGTTTTGCCATCTCCCCCCACTTCATCTCCTTTGATGCCAAGCACATCCATCTGCTGGCAGCCGAACCCCCGTGTCCTTCTGAACCCCACCTGAGCCCAGAGAACTCAGGTGTGTGAACCTGGGACCTTAATCATTTTACAGAGAGAAACAGCATCAATCAGAGAAAATTATATTGCCATTTTGGGAGCATGGGGGAAATGAGACATGAGAAAAGATGTTAAGCAAACAAGGGTTGGACAAAACCAAGGCAGTGAGCAAAAAGAAGGCTAGCAATTCCAGTCGAGTCCAATAAATCAACTATAATGAAAAACTAAATGAAAAAATGAGTCTTGGGTAGATGTTTGCCAAGTGCTTTCACATAAATTAGACCATTTTGTCCCATCAGTAAGCATTTCTAGGTGCCAGGTGTTGGATAGGTACCAGGGCTACGAGGAGGAAGAGGAGGAAGACCAATCCCTGCCTGAGAAAGTCTCACAAACCAGTGCGGGGGTGGGATTTGGGAGGGGCTGGGACAGAGACAAGCATGCAGTTACAAAGTTATGAGCACAGAGTGCTGGGGAGCAGAGAGGAGGGAATGGCCAACCCGTCCCAGGGCCCTAGAAGACACAGGGTCAGGAAAGGCTTCCCTTAGGAAGTGAGTAATATGTACTCTGAGTCTTGATAGATACACAGAACTTTTGTCCATACAAATATTGGCAAGGACTATTCTAGATTCTAAGACTGCATCAGTGAATAAAACAAAGTCCCTGCCCTCATGCAGCTTATATTCTAGTTGGGGGAGAGATATCAAAAACACATGCCTATATTATCTGTCAGGTGCTGATAAGCACTATCAGAAAAAATCAGGGTGAAGGGAATAGAGTGAAAGTGTAGAAGGGATTGCTATTTTCTGTAAGGTGGTAAGGGAAAGACTATCTGAAAAAACGATATTTGAATAAACCTGAGGAAAGGAGAAAGCAAGCCATACAGATAGCTAGGAAATAGAGATGAAGATACCTCAGGAAGAGGAACTAGCAAGTGCAAAGGCCCTGAGGTGGGAGCTTACTTGGTATGTTCAATAAAGAGCAAGGAGGGGAGTGTGGCTGGAATGTAGAGAGAGAGGGAAGGTGGCATGACATGGAATCAGTGAGCTGACAGGGGCCAGATTGTGGAGGGCCTTGTAGAACATTGAACAGACTTTGGTTTTTACTCTGAGTGAAATAGAAAGCCACTGGAAGGCTTTGAGAAACTGAGTGACAGATTTGACCTATATTTTCCATTCTGGATTCTGAATGGAGAATAGTGTACAGAGGAGAAAGTGTGGAGACAGCAGTGAGACCTATTAATACAGACAAGAGACAATAGTGGCTTGAGCCGGGTAGTGAATATGATTAGCTTCTGGACATATTCTGAAGGTAGAGGCTGCAGGATTTGCTCATAGGTTGGATATGGTATACAAGAAAGATGGAAAGCTGTAATTCGTCATAGCTGGAATTTGTCCAAGTGAATACAATAAACAGAACTAAAAGCAAAAGAACCAAGGGTATGTGCCAGGTAGCAACTATAAGATGGTCTGCAGAATGGAAATTGACAAAAAGGAAAGTGATGATGTGACCCATCCCAGAAGTAACAAACACATCTAGCACTCAGACCTTGGTTTCCAATACCATTCTCCAACAAAAGGAACGAGAGAGAGAGAGCTCTTTGGGGAAATGGCAGATTCTAGGACTGGTGCAGAAAATGTACAAGATGAGCTTGAAACACTCTGTAGTGCCGGAAAGTTGGGAAGCACTAAAAAAAAAAAAAAATACCCACGATATTGAAGGGTTTGTCAATAGGAAAAAAGATCCAACTGAAAGAAGTCCCAATGACCAAGGCTTACTTCAAAAGTGAGAAAATGGCTCCCAGCATCAGCCGTCCATTTACTTAATTGTTAAATTCCCAAATACGTGCATAGTGGCTTTAGAACTGCCAACGCACGCTCTGTGGGAAACAACATTAGCAACTAAAGCACGTTGTTCACATACAGTTTCTTTTGTCTTTGGTCTTACAGGCTCCGCTCATTTCCAAAGTTACGTAGGCCAGCACCTCTCCCCGTACCACTTCAGTAAGGTTGTTTCATACATTTTAACACAATTAGATTATTTTTTCAAATTCTGCATTCCATCCCGGGATCCTCCAACATCTTAAAAAAATTTTTTAACTTGTATATATTAAGGTCCACTCTTTCTGCTTAAAGTTCTATGGGTTTTGACAAATATGTAGTGTTATGGATTTACCAATGCAGTAATATGCAGAATAGTTTCCATGTATTCCTAAAAAAACTCCTGTGTTTCATCTATTTAACCTAACTCCTACCCAAACCCCTGGGAACTCTGATAGGTTTACCATTTCTATAGTTTTTCCTTTTCCAGAATGTCACATAAATGGAATCATACAGTATGCAGTTTTTTCAGACTGTTTTCTTTCACTTAAAAAAATGCATTTAAGGGGCCGGCCCCGTGGCTGGGTGGTTAAGTTCGTGCTCTCTGCTTCGGCGGCCCAGGGTTTCACCAGTTCAGATCCCGGGCACAGACATGGCACCACTCATCAAGCCATGCTGAGGTGGCGTCCCACATAGCACAACCAGAAGGACCTACAGCTGAAATATACAACTATGTACTGGGGGCCTTGGGGGAGAGGAAGAAGGAAAAAAAGAAGAAGAGGAAGAAGATTGGCAACAGTTGTCAGCTCAGGCACCAATCTTTAAAAAAACAAAAAGAAAGAAAAATTCATTTAAGATTTATCTATGTCTTTACATGGCTTAATAGCTCATTCTTTTTTTATTGCTGAATAATATTCCATTATATGAATGAACCACACCTTGTTTATCCATTCACCTACATAAGGACATATTGATTGCTTATAGTTTTTGGTAATTATGAGTAAAAATGCTATAAACATTCAGGTGCTAGGTAATTGTGTGGACATCAGTTTCCAAGTCAGTTGAGTAAATACTTAGAAGCACAATTACTGAATTCAATGTTAAGACTATGCGTAGCTTTGTGAGAAATCCCCAAACTGTCTTCCCAAGTGGCTGGAACATTTTGCCTTCCCACCAGCAATGAATGAGTCTCTGTCGCTCCACGTCTTTGTCAGTTTTTCAGATTTTAGTCATTCTAATAGATGTCCACTGGAATCTCTTTTTCTTTAACTTTCCATTTCGCTAATGAAAAATGACTTTGAGCATCTTTTCATATGCTTATTTGACATCCACATATCCTGTTTGGTGAGATGCTGTGCAGATCTTTTGCCCAGTTTTTTAACCGAGCTGTTTTCTTATCATCAAGTTTTAAAGTTCTTTGCATAATTTGGACGTAAGGCTTCTATCAGGTATGTGTTCTGCAAATATTTTCCCCAGTCTATGGCTTGTATTTTTGTTTTCTTAACAGTATCTTTCCAGGGCGTAAGTTTTTAATTTTAATCAAGTTCACCCCATCAAGTTTTCTTTTGCAGCTCACGTTTTCACTATTGTATCTAAAAACTCATCACCAAAACCAACGTCCCGTAGATTTTCTTTTATATTTTCTTCTAGAAGCTTTAGAGTTTTGCATTTTACATGAAGTAATACTTTCTAAACTGTGTACTTTTTATTTCTTTTTCTTGTATTCCACTAGCTAGGAGTTCCGGGAGGATGTTGACAAGGAGTGCTGGGAGAGGACACTGTTGTCTAGCTGCCAATCCTAGGGGCAAGCGTCCAGCTCTCACCATTGAGCATGATGTTAGAGGTGGGCTTTTTGTAGATGTTCTATACCAAGTTGAGGATGTTCCCCTTTATTCCTAGTTTTCTGGGAGTTTTTATCATGAATGGCTATTGGATTTTTTCAAATTCTTTTTCTGCGTCAATTTGATATGAATGTATGATCTTCTTTAACCTGTTGATATGGTAGATTACATTGGTTGATGTTTGATTCATGAACCAGTTTTGAATACTTGGAATAAATGCCACTTGGTCATTGCATATAATTTTCTTTACACATTGTTAGACTCAATATACTTTGGATACTTGTCATTATGGCATCTGTGTTCAGGGTAGACTGACAAGATGGGAGATCAGAGACCACATGGCTACTTGGAAGACTATTGGAGTAATTTCATTTAGAAATAGAAAGGAATCAAAATTCTCTAAGGAAAATGAGAATTGAAAGGATGAAGGGTTGGACTTAAGAGGAATTTAGAAGGTAGAAGTAGCAGGGCTTGGCAATAATGGAATAAATGAGAAGAAAGAGAGAGAAGAGAGCAAGTCGACATCCAGATCTTTAGCTTGAATTTGAGAAAGTGGGAAGTGCCATTTATCAAGTCAGATAACACAGAATGAAACACATTTGACAGAAAAGGGGTAGAAATGATGAGCTCACCTTTGGACTTGTTACCTATGAGATGATGGAAGGACATCCAGATGGAGATGCCAGAAAGCATTTGGATATGGAGATACAGAGCACAGGGGATGAGATATGCTCGAGATACAGATTTGGGAGTCACCTATGCAAGGTGATGTTGAAGCCATGGATGTGTACAAGGAAACAAGGAAGATCACATATGCGCAATTATTAGGAATCTAAAAACATCAAACTCTACAATGAGATACCACAGTAAAAAGTTAATTCTCGCAAAGAGGAAAAAGAAACTAGTCTAATCTTTTGCTTTATCTACTTACTTTAAGACTTTATCCAACAGCAACTTCCTTCATTTTATATTCCTCCCTATCACTCTTAGTCACCTTGAGTGACCAGTCAGTCTCACCTAGCAACAATCCCCAATTCAGCCACCAATTGGATCCACTTGGAGCTGCATAACTCAAGCTAATCTGACAAGTTACAGCCCGCATCTCTCCTTCTCGGGCTGACTTGTTGATTAAATCATTTGTGAATCTCCCTGTGGGGCTACACTCTTTATTTTCCTTATATTATACCTCGCTTGAAATGTCTGGCAACTCTTTGGTGACTTCCTGCCTTGCGGAACCATTAGCTCAGAACTCATTTTGCAGCTATGGTGAAAGATAGATAAAAATTATTACCTCCATGTCCCGAAATTATGCAGATAATGACTCCTACTGGAGTATAACAATGAAGAGGAATGCCAATTCAAGTCCACAGACTTTTATTTATTTTTCCCACCAACACACCCACAGGTCTGCAGGGAGGTATACTCGGGGAACAAAGCAGTGCGGTCACTTTGGGTCACCTCACAGAACGTGTGCAAGCAGATCATGTTTCTGGGAATGGAAAACATCTTGTACTTAGTGTGTTTTCACTACATAAAGGAATGAACCTCAGTTATAATAAATAAAATTATCAGGAAAAAACAATCATAGAGGGAGATGAAAGAGCTCTGTTGAACTGCCACCCCATCTAGCAACAGGCCTGCTTTGAGTGGTTGCCCTAGAAAAGATGCTAAATACGGTTTTTATTTATCGTGACTCTCTTTCTTTGATCCCTTCCTCAAAGCCCAAATCACTAATTCAAAACTTCCTACCACACTTGGGATTCTTAAGTGTCAGGATTTTAACAAGGCAGCAAAGGTTCACCAAGTCCCCTTAATTAATCTAAGTAGCATATTTTCTTTTAAGAAAATTCCTATTAAGTCACCCACTCAGAAATTCTCCCTCAGTGCTGGCACTTTATTCCCTTCCAGTAAACAAGGGAAGGGGGAGGAGGAGGAGAGGATAGGGACGGAACTCACAAATACAATGTTGAGTGCAAGAAGCCAGATCTACACACGAAAGTGCGTGTTATATGATTCATGCATATAAAGGACAATAACGGGCATAAAAGAATCTATGCTGTTAGAGTCCAGAATATGTAATGGTTTACTTTTTGGCGGGACAGAGTGACGGGTAGGGAGCAGAAGGAGACTTTGTGGCACTAGCAATGTCCCACATATTGATCTAGGTGCTGGTTATAAGAGTCGGTCCAGTTGGTGGAAATTCATTAATCTGCACACTTGTGATAAGTGAACTTTTCTATAAATACGTTATACTTCATTAAAACTTAAAAAAAAAAAAATAAGGAAAAGTACCATCCACCTTCATGAAAACAACCACAGGGAAATAGTAACACCCAACATTTAAAGAGCTCTTCCCATGTACCAGGGACTGTTCTGAGCACTTTGCAGGTAAATTAACTCATTTTTATTCTCCAAATTACATGGTGAGGTAAGTCCTAAGGTTATCCCCATTTTAAAGATGAAGAAACTGGAGCTTAGGTAAGTAATTTGCCCAGCGTCACACAGGTAGAACATATGAGGGTCGGGATTTGAACCCAGGTTCTCTGACTTCAGAGCCCACACTCTTAACCCCTACACACACGTTGTGTTGGAGGAGTGAGGACGCTGGATCCAGAATGGGGCACTTGGATTCCTGTCCCAGGTGGTACTGTGTGACCACAGGCAAGCATCTCTCCACCCTGGGCTTTAACTCCCTGTAAAAGGAACAGGTTGAGCCAGTTTTCTCTGCAGGGGACGGCACCACACACTGCAGGACATTTACCATTCCTGGCCCCTGGCCACTGCACACCAGTAGTGACCCAGTGATTATCACAATTAATACTTAATACAGCACCATGCATTTCCAATTGTGTGGTCCCTAAGCGGGCGGTACAGCCCTGGTTGAAAACCACTGGGCTACATGACCTCTACAACCCCTTCTAGAGCTGGCATTCTGCTATCTCAACTCTGAAGGTTTATCATGGAACTCTCCTGTGGCAGAGACGGATCAGCTGTTTCTCAGCCCATTTCCCCTGTCCCTGGGTGTGCACTGGGTTGTAGTTCCCATCCTTTCCACAGTCGGTTATGCTCATATAACTGAGTTGTGGCCAAAGTATGTGAAGAGAAGTGACATACGCCAGCTCTGTGCCTGCACCATGAAAACCTCACTCTTGATCCCCCACTTTCTCTTGTTTCTCATCCGCCAGCAGGTATTGAAGATGGCACAGTCCTCATCAATCAAGGACCCACCCTCGCTCCACTGGTGACTGAACTGTAAGTCAGCGAGAAACAAGGATCTGGCATGTTAAGCCACTGAGATTTCAGGGTGGATCTGTTACAGTAGCTAACACTGCTCTAAGGAACACAGCAAGTGATGTACAAGCAATGGGCTCATGATCGTGGAATTCACTGGTCTTACCATCATCCTGAAGCAGCTGGCTTTATCTATAGAATGGTGGAATAGCCCTTTGAAGACTAAGTTACAGCATCGACTGGATGGGAATACCTTGCAGGGCTGGGGCAACGTTCTTCAGGGGGCAGTATATGCTCTGAATCAGCATCCAACATATGGTGCTGTTTCTCCTATAGCCAAGATTTACAGGTCAGGAATCAAGGGACAGAAACGGGAGTGGCACCACTCACTATTACCCTAGTGATCTACTAGCAAAATTTTGCTCCCTGTTGCTGTGACCTTATGCTCTGCTGGCCTAGCGGTTTTGTTTCTAAAGGGAAGAATGAATCCACCAAGAGACACAATGATGATTCCATTGAACTGAAGGTTGAGTTGGCCACTTTGGGCTCTTCATGCCTCTGAATCAACAGGCTGGCTAGGGTGATTGATGGTGACTACAAGGGGAAAATGGAATACTACCCCACAATGGAGTGAGGAAGAGTACGAGTGGAATACAGGAGATCCCTTAGTGTGTCTCTTAGCATTTCCATATCAATGGAAAAGCACACCAACTTAATTCAGGTGGGCTACTAATGGCCCAGACTCTTCAGGAATGAAGATTCAGGTCACGGCACCAGGTAAAGAACCACAACCAGCTGAGGTGCTTGCTGAGGGTAAAGCGAATACAGAATGGATAGCATAAGAAAATAGTTATAAATACCTGCTATGACCACGTGATCAGTTACAGAAATGAGGACTGTAATTGTCATGAGAATTTCTTCCTTATTTTGTTATGACCATGTTTGTGTGTCTATATACACATTGCCTCACATGGGGCATTTCATGACTCCAGAAATTCACAGATTTGGCAGGCATTCCACCATCCTGTGGACAGCACATCATCATTAGCAAAGAAATAGATATAAATTCTAGGACCAGATGATAATACAAGAATGTTCATAGTAGCTATATTCATAATCTGTGAAAATTGGAAACAACCTAAATATTGATCAGCAATAGAAAGGATAACTGAACTGTGGTATGTTCATACAACAGAATACTATACAAAAATAAAAAGTAAACCACACAATTGTGCTCTTTGATATTTACTCAAAGGAGCTGAACACATGTTCACACAGAAGCCTGCAGATAGATGTTTAAGGCAGCTTTATTTGTAATTTCCAAAACTTGGAAGAAATCAAGATGTCCTTCAGTAGGTGAATGGAAAATTAAAATACGGTCCATCCAGACAATGGAATATTATTCAGCACTAAAAAGAAATGGGCTATCAAGTCATGAAGAGACATGGAGGAAATGTAAATGCATATTACTAAGTGAAAGAAGCCAATCTGAAAAGGCTGCACACTGTAGGATTCCAACTATATGACATCCTGGGAAGGCAAACTATGGAGTCAGTAAAAGAGCAGTGGTTCCCAGGGGTTGAGGGGAGAGAAAGATGAACATTCGGAGCACAGAGGATTTCTAGGGCAGTGAAAATACTCTGGATGATAGTATAATGGTGGACACTTGTCATTATCCATTTGTCCAAACCCATAGAAGGTACAACACCAAGAGTGAACTCTAACGTAAACTTTGGACTTTGGGTGCTTATGATGTGTCCATGTGGGTTCATCAATTGTAACAAATGTACCAGTCTGGTGGGGATGGTGATAATGGGGGAGGTTATGATACGGACCCTGATATCAGTTTCCCCACATTAAACCCAGCATACATGGGGTTAAAACCAAAACACTCATTCCCTGCTTACTCTCTGGCTTCCTGGCTCCAGAATCCACTCTCCTCCATGAAGACAGACACCGTCAAGGACAAGCACCTGGATTATCTCCTCCCCACAAAGAGATACAGGCTGGTGGGAAAGCTGCTGACCAGCAAGGCCATATGTTCCCCCTCCCCTACCTAAAGCCCCAAATAAAAACCCTTCCTTTCAGCTTTTCGGGGAGTTTGGGATTTCAGCGTTAGCTGCCCTCTCTCCTTGCTCAGCGCTGTGCAAAACTAAAATTCCTACTTTGTTCCACCACACCCGGTGTCAGAGATTGGCTTGCTGCGCAACGGGTGAGCAAACTCACTTGAGGTTCAGTAACAGTTATGCATTGTAGGGGCAGAAGGTTTATGGTATATCTCTGTACCATCTATTCAATTTTGCTGTGAGCCTAAAACTGCTCTAAAAAAGAAATTCCATTAAAAAAAAAAGCTATGACTACGAGCAACAATATGGATCAGTCTAACAGACATATAGCTGAGCAAAAGGAGCCAGACACAAAGGAGCACAAACCATATGATTCCATGTATATGAAGTTCAAAGATACACAAAAGCAAGTGCTAGAGGTCAGAATAGTAGTTCCCTCTAGATGGGGCATTAGTCAGGAAGGAGCACAAGAGTGTTTCCTGGGGTGTTGGAAATGGTCATTTCAGATAACTGTCAGCATGCGCGCGCACACACACACACACACACCCCCCCATATTTGAGTCTTCCAATTTCACGAAGAGGTCAGAGAGAAGGAAGGGTTGAGGGTTGTTGCCTGAACACAGCCCAGCTGGAGCAATGATTTAAAGGTGGGAGAATATAAACCCAGTGACTAACCAGGATCCTTTTAGTGTATCTTCTCTGTAACTTCTCATTGGAAACACATTTTATTTGATTCTAAGAAATACTTAATTTATTTCATCAGTGTTCTTAACCTTTGAAACGGGTTGAGTGATCTCACCTGGCACAGGTTTATTTAGAGGGCTGTATCAGAGGGAACCTAATTATCTGCCCAGGTTTCAAGTTACTCAAACTCCAAACATGGGCCTTCCGAGAGGCCCACAGGTTTTCCTGTTTGCATTCAACCTGGAGATGCTGGTGGGGTGCCAACAACCTGCTAGCTGTTCTGATTGGGCTGTGACCAATTCATATCCCCGCAGGACACACTGGGTATGGAAATTTGATTACTGCTCAGTCTCTAAGAAGAAATGATGTGTGACTGAAAGGCTGAAACCCTTCTTCATGAATCTATATTTTTTTTCATAAAAGGGAACATTTTGGTAGGTGACTCTGCAGCTGCAGAGGTGATATTAACAGGATGTTGAGCTGTGCGTATTTGGCAGGACTCACTGAAGGCGATGATGTCCTGTACGCCTCACATGCATCAGATGCTCTCTCTTTACCTTATTTAATCCTTGCATCAATCTGTGAGTTACGTCTTATTGTCCCTATTTTCCTGAAAAGGAAAGTGAAGCTCAGAATGATTAAGCAACCTGTTCAAGGTCTCTTAACCAATATCCTCAAAACTGAAGTCCCCGCCTTCGCTTTTAGAAAGCATGGCTCTGAGACCTGTTACACCCACATGGCTGGTGCACACTGTTCCCCACTGTGATTGTCATCCAAGGCGTGAAAACTAGGGGTGGATGATGGCTGGACTGAAGAATTGTAATAAGATGGAAGGAAATGCTCCGGCATGTAGATATAATTGTGAGTGATCCCCATAGTCTGAAGAACTCATTGAATTGACGAGCTTCATTAAGTCAGATGAACACTGAGACACTCGAGGGTCTAAGTAATTCCACAGAACAGGAAACTGTGTCTTTTATAAGACCCAATAATATGCCTGCCCTTTTTAAGTTGAGAGGATTATTCATCTCCTCTCACAATGAGGAGTAAATGAATATTCCTAAGAATAAAAGCACAGAGAGCAAGAAAGGTAGAAACTTGCTAGGCATCTTCATGCTGACCTTCCTGTTCACGCTATTTGTTTAAATCTTGACTACATCATGGTGAGGGAAGAGGTCCTTCCCCACTCTACAGATAAGGAAGTCAAAGTTCAGAGAAGCGGCAGAATTTGCCCAAAGCCACACTGTAAAGAAATGGTTGAATTGGTATAACGGAGAGAGCATTGAAGTCAGACAGCCCTGATGGCAAATTCATCCCCAGTAATTCCTTGTTAGGTGACATTGGATAAGTTATTTTACCTACTTAAGCTTCCATTTTCTGGCCCAATAAGTAATTTATCATTTAGGATGCTTTGGGTTACATGTGATAGAAAACTTAAATCAAAATGCCTCAAACAATAAGGAAACTTTACTATCTCACTAAGAATTTCCAAGGTCAGGTATCTTCAGGCTTAATTAATTCTGTGGATCAATGACATCATTAGAGATCCAGGTTCTTCCCAATTCTCTGCTCTGCCATCCTGAAAAAGTCAGCTTTGTCCCACAGTCTAGCTGTCCTCATGAACCCAAGATGGCTGCCACTGTTCCAGGTGTCACATTCAGACAGAACAATATCCAGAGAAATGCGAGAGGCCAACTATTCTTATGTGTTTCTTTCAATTAGCAAAGTAGCCTTTCCCAGAATCCCTACACCAGTAGATTTGTTCTCAAACTCCATTGTCAAGAATTGAGTCACATACCCTTGTCTAAACCAATCACTGTCAAGAAGAATGGGGTTACTATGGTTCACTTGGACCAGTCAGGATTTACTTTAGAAGTAAATCACATAGGGAAGGGTTGATTCCAAAACAAAATCAGGTCATGCACTCCCAGCAAAGAAGGAGTCTATTGGGTAGGGTAACACGAGTGTCTTCTAGATAGGCTTGCCAGGTAAAATACAAGACATCCAGTTAAATTTGAGTTTCAGGTAAATGAAATATATACTTACACACAAAAAAAATTATTTGTTATTTACCTAAAATTCAAATTTAACTGGACATCTTATATTTTTATTTTCTAAATCTGGCAAACCTACTTCTAGAGTTACCAACAAGACCAAAGAGGAGACAAACGTGCTGGGAGTAAAACTTCACCTTCTGAAAGTGAGCCTAGGTCTTTGTTTAAATCTGGTGAGAGGCTGACAGGGCTTTTATAAAAACCCAAAGCAAAAATGTTGGGGTGTGGAGCAGGACTAATGCACAACTGGTGTCTTTTATAGATTGTTATCTTTGTTCTTCCTTCTGATCTCAATTCAAAGAAAAACTTCTTCATTGCACCAACAGTAATAGCTTTTCTTTGGAATGAATTCAGATATTTCACTTGAAACAAGTCATTTTAAAGAATAATAGCCAAGTTTGCAATTCTTTCAAAATATTATGTGTAAAATAAAATATTTTGTTTTTCTTTATTCTTAATTGATCAAAAAGATAACTGTTTAAAAAAATCAAAGAAATAAAGTATTGGGTGATTATCGCATATGGATATGTGAACTAAATGTCAAAAATGTCACCAAATATGACAGAGAGGAATCAGGAATGCTCTGTTATAAGGCACTGAACTACACGTGAAGTGGTCTAGTTTTATTCGAAAGTACATTTATACTAGTTAAAAATGTACATTGCAACTACCAAAAAAAATTTTTTAAAGAAATACAATTGATGTGTTAAGAGAGGAGATAAAATGGAGTCATATAAAATGCTCCAGAGAAAGCTGAACAAAATGAGAAAAAGAAAAAAAAAACAAATGCAATGAATAGAAAATAGTTTCAAGTGGAAAATATGGTATATATTAATCCAGCTATAACAATAATCATGTTAAATGTGCATGGGTGCATGGTCTAAATACACAAATTAAAAGAGATTGTCAGAGTAGATTATAAAAAGACCTAACTATATGTTGCCTACAAGAAACCCACTTTAAATATAAAGACTCAGATAGGTTAGAAGTAAAGAGATGGACAAAGATACACCAGGTTAACACCAATCAAAAGAAAGTGTAATATATTAATTTCAGATTAAGAAAATTTCAGAACCATAGAAATTATCCAGGACAAAAAGAGTGACATTACACAGTGCTGAAAGAGTTAATCCTCCAAGAAGACATAACAATCCTAAATATGTATGTATGCACCTAACAAAGGAGCATCAAACTACATGAGAGTTCCGTCAGCAAAAACTTATAGAACTGAAAGGAGGAGTAGACGTATCCACTGCCACACTTCGAGACTTCTACACTCATCTTTCAGTAACTCATAGATCAAGCAGGCAGGAAACCAGTAAGGATACAGATGACCTGAACAGCTCTATCAATCAACTTGGTCTAAATAACACTTAAAGATTACTCCATCAAACAACAGGAGAGTGCACGTTCTTCTCAAGCTCA
The DNA here is from genome assembly GCF_041296235.1 of Equus asinus. Lineage (NCBI taxonomy): Eukaryota > Metazoa > Chordata > Mammalia > Perissodactyla > Equidae > Equus > Equus asinus. Next base: position 68,699,637 of record NC_091801.1, on the reverse strand, counting down.
CATGGAACATTCACTAAGATCGACCACACTCTGGGCCAGAAAACACATCTTCAAAAAAATTTTAATATAAATTTTACAAAGTGTATTCTCAGACCACAATGGAATTGAGCTAGAAATCAATAACAGAAAGACAGCTGGAAAATCCCAAATATTTGGAAATCAACACACTGCTAAATAACTCATGGGTCAAAGAACAGGTCTCAAGAAAAATTTTTTAAATATTTTGAAGTAAATGAAATGAAAATGCAGCTTATCAAAATTGGATACAGTGAAAGAGAATAATTTATAGCATTGAGTGCTATATTATAAAAGAAAGACTTAAAGTCAATAATCTATGCTCTCACACCTTAGGGAACTAAAGAAATAAAAACAAATTAAGCTTGAAGCAAGCAGAAAAGAAATTAAAATATTACATGTGTTATAATTCTTTCAAGCTAGTCAAAAGTGATGCGGGGTCGGTGAGCCGAGGAGTCGAAAGATTTCTTAGACTCTCAAGATCTGGCAGTAGTGCTCTTTTATTTAGAGAATAGTATAGAATAGCATGGGGACAGGACCCATGGGCAGGCAGAGCTCCTGCTGCTGCCCCGAGTTGAGGGTTAGGGCTAAATTTAAGGCATAGGTATGTGAGTCATCTCTTTACAAGACAAAGGAAAAAAAGTTAAAATGGTACCGGTGCCGGTAGGGTCCGGCCATTGGGCGGTCCCACAACTTTTAGATAAGAATCAAACCGGATTGAGTAAATGGCAGAAGTCACCGCTCAAATATTATCTTCAACTAAAGACAAAGGAGGATTTTGGGGTGGGGGGTCAGTTACATGAGGTTGCCAGACAGTAAACGACTTAAGTTCTTGCCTTCCCCATTAAGAGTTTCCAGAGATAAGGCCATCCCCCTTCCTCCTGGTGCAGAGAGGGAGGCATGGAGATTTCCTTCATAAATGCAATTGTCTCTGATCAAAGGGCAAGCAAATTCCACTCCTCGGAGCCTGATTCTCATCTGCAGTTTTAAAATTAACCAGCCTAAAAATCCTCATCATAAACTGTTTTAAAATTAAGCAGCCTAAAAATCCTCATCAAAAAGTACAGTAATTTTCTCAAACAAAGGTCATATCCTAGGGATATTTTGCATGTGCTCTTGAACCAGTCTACCAACTGCATTGCAATGGATTGAATGTTTGAATTCATGTGTTGAAATCCTAATCTCCAATGTGATGGTATTAGGAGGTGGGGCCTTCAGGAGGTGATTAGGTTCATGAGGGTGGTGCCCTCGTGAATGGGATTAGTGCCCTTATAAAAGAAACCCTAGAGTACTCTCTTTCCCCTCATGTGAGGATACAAGAAGATGGCTGCCTGCAACCCAGAAAAGGGTCCTCACCAGAACCCAACTATGCTGGCACCCTGATCTCAGACTTCAGCCTCCCGAACTGTGAGGAACAAATTTCTGTTGTTGCTAAGCCAAAGTATTATTACTTTGTTATAACAGCCTAAACTAAGATATACAGTCACCTCTCAAAGCCCACCATACTCTCCTTCTCCTCTCCAGCACCCGTCTTCAATGGACTCAGCCCCCAAAATATCACATCACTACTTCTCTTGCATTCATTCTGAGGATGCTCATGCCAAGGGTGCTGTTCCACCAAAGCCCGCAAGCTGCCAGTCTCCACTCCACATCTCTGCCCACCAGTGCCAGCCCCAAAACCTGCTCTATCCACTTCCTGCCAAAAAACCCCTCCCCAGCATGTGCTTCAACTCACCAGTACCTGGTCTTCCAGCTCACCAAACACGTCCTGACATGTTTAAATATCAGTTTAGGCTTGTGATATGGTGATTTATAAAAAGAAATGTATTTTTGGTCTTTGTCCTGTTTCTAGCACAGAGCTCCTAAAACCCTTGGAATTTCCTACGTGATGAGAGCGATCAAGATGTCTTTTGTTTTGCTAATGAGGTTGATGCTGGGTCGGTGAGCAGAGGAGTCAAAAGAAAGATTTCTTAGACTCTTAAGATTCTGGCAGTAGTGCTCTTTTATTTAGAGAGTAGAATAGCATGGGGACAGGACCCATGGGCAGTCAGAGTTTCTGCTGCTGGCATGGGGACAGGACCCATGGGCAGGCAGAGCTGCTGCGTGGGGACAGGACCCACGGGCAGTCAGAGATGCTGCTGGCATGGGGAGCTGCTGCTGCCGCCGCTGGCATGGGGACAGGACCCATGGGCAGGCAGAGCTGCTGCCGGCATGTTGCTGCTGCCGCTTCTGCTGCCTCTGCTGCAAAGTTGGGTGGAGAGTAAGGCTAAATTTAAGGCATAGGTATGTGAGTTATCTCTTTACAAGACAAAGAATATGTAAAAACGTTAAAATGATGTCAGTGCCTGTAGGGTCTGGCCATTTGGCGGTCCCACAACTTTTAGATAAGAATCAAACCGGATTGAGTAAATGGCAGAAGTCACCGATTGAATATTATCCTCAGCTAAAGACAAAGGAGGATTTGGGGGGTGGGGAGTCAGTTACATGAGGTTGCCAGACAGTAAAGAACTCAAGTTCTTGCCTCTGGTATTGATCAGGAGCCTCTAGAGATAAGGCCATCCCCCTTCTTCCTGGCACAGAAGGGAGGCATCTTCACAGATAGAGGTTTTCCTTAGAAATGTAAATCTTTCCCAACAAAGGAACAAGCAAATTCCACTCCTTGGAGCCTGCTTCTCATGCGTAGTTTTAAAAGTAACCAGCCTAAAAATCCTCGTCATAAACCGTTTTAAAATTAAGCAGCCTAAAAATCCTCATCAAGGTGACTGTTGGAAAGCCCCTGGGTCACGTAAGGAGGGGAGCTGGTTGCCAAGAAAATCAACCCTGTGATTAGGGGATTGGAACTTTCAGTCCCACCATCTCCCCACCACCACCTCCAGGAGGGGAGAGGGACTGAAGATTGAGTTCAATCAGCAATGGCCAATGAGTTCATCAATCACACCTGTGTAATGTAGCCTCCATTAAAAACCGGAAACAACTGGCTTCCGGCGGGTGACTTGGAGATTCAGAGAGAATGGTTCACACAGAAAGGAGACTTGTCTCACCTGAGCCAAAGTTCCTAAACATGAACTTCACTGCCTCAGAGAGTCTGGAGTCCTGGGATCACGTGTCTGGTGAAGCATTTCTTATGCTTCTATATGTTTTAGATTTGAAAAAATTGTCAAGATCATCACCATGACAACGAGAGTCAGTACTGGTATTTCTGCTTTGTTTGCTTTATGAGAAAAGCCAAGGCTTAGGAAAACAGAGAATGCCTGCCTTTCTTTTTCATTGGCTGCTGTCATCCTGGTCAGCCTCTTCCGTGGCTGAACCACAAGCATCAGGATTTTTATTGTCTTTCTCACAACTCCTGTGATGGAATCCAGACAAATAAAACAGAAGCAAGAATTTCTTCAGTCCTGTAGGTGAATGACAATTGGCAATATGTTTAAACTTAGAAACTGTCCAAACGCTTTTATATAACTTAAATTTGTTGACAATCTTTGCAGCATGAGATACCAATTGTAGATATCTCTTAAACACCAGAGGTTACCTTAAGCATACAAAACAAATGACAACTCTAAACAGGAAGAAATGCAAAAGAAGAAAATTAGTTTATTGTTAAGTAAAGCTGAAGTGATTAACAATGGGTAGAATATATTTTCTATCAGTATCTCTTCCCCTCGCCATGTTTTATGACTTTCAACATCTGAATTATCCTCCACAAACCTAGACATCCATCAAGCATGGACATTTACATTTAGAGGGATAAGAGATGGTCTCTGAAGGAAAACAATTTGACAAGAGAATTCTTATCTCTTTATTCTAAATGTCAGGAAACATAAAAGAGAAAATGATGATAAATAGACCAGGGTTGAGTTTAATTTTAAGAACTTTGTCTCAACCTGATTAATTTATCAAGTAGTTTCTTTGTTTAGCTCCCACCATCCCTTTGGTGATCTTCAAAGCCCAGAGAAAGGACATACAACACAGAAAATCCAGAAACAAAGGACTTTTAGACCCAAGTGATTTACTGTTTTCCCCATAATTGAAGGCGATTCCCTTCAAGACAGTCATACTTCTGATTTCACATTTTCCCTTTTCAAAGATGAGGCTTATGATCTTTTTTGCTTTCACAACACTCTGTAGCGTTCGAATCAACTCAACAAGTGCCTTTTGACCACCAACCATGAGTCAGCCCCTCGGCGAGACTATGCAAGATTAGAATGAGTGAGATCCACTCTTACCCTCAAAGAACTCAAAAGACAATATGCCCACGCTGTTTCTGGCTATCCCACGCGATGTTAAGATTTATAAGGCACAGGTCCTGCTCTTAAAGTTTTCCATCTACTTATACAGATGCCATGAACACAAGAGCAACAAAGGTTCTACAGACATTCCGAATATTTAAGGGACTCGTCCTATTTTTCATAGATAAGAAGACCAGAGGCATTCAGCTTCCTAATTGCAGAAAGCAGTATTTTCTTTTTCTTTTTGTGATAGAATCAGCCACGATTATGCTCTGCAAGTCCAGATAACCTGCCATTACCTTAAATGCTGAACTCTACCATGCCGCCATGTGTCTGTTCACGCTAATCACCCTGCACAGGATACACACTCCTGCATGCTCCATCTGGCAAACTCCTATTCATTTTTAACACCAGCCCAGCTGTCAGAAACCCTTCCCCAACTCTCTTCTCACTTCCTTCTAGCACAATTCCCTCCTCTGTATTCCATACCTCCTTGTAAGTACCTCTATAATACTACCCTTCTCTTTGTATTATGGTCATTTGTTTGTGATTTCCCTGCTTGGTGGAACACCTTTGGGAACAAAGAGTCCCATTCATCTTAGTATTCTCAGCACATGCCACAAACAGCTTACTTTTTGTTGGGGGCTGTAGGGGAGGAAGACATTTCCTCTTCCCAAATGGGGGTTCGTCTGGCTGGAGAATGAATTAAATTCACATGAGACAGAATAGCAAGAGAAAATTAAACAAAGCTTTATGAGGAACCATGGCCCGGGGCTTTTCTTCCCGAAGGAAGAAAGGGCACCGAAGAAGTGGGGTACACATAGTGGTTATATACCCCCAAACAGGGTGTTTCACATGTGATTGAAATGTCCCTCCCACAATAGTCACAAGATTGCCCTGTCAGCACAGCGCTTGATGGACACAGCAGGTAGTGGTCTGCTATCTCGGTGGGCGTAGCCAGAGGCAAGTCGATTGTCTGGAGCTGGGCGGTCACAGGTGAGCTCAGCAATCAGTTCCTAGCCTAAAGAAAGATGCTTAATCCTTAAAGAAATGCCAACGTTGGGAGGGGGAGGGAAGTCAGTTACAGGAGGTTACCAGACTAGCACAATAAAATGCAGATTTTAAGTCCTTGCCTTTGGTATTGATTAAGAGTTTTTAGAGAGAAGGTCATCGCCTTGCCTTTCTTCTTCCTGGTACAGAGAGGGAGGCACCTTTACAGATAGAGATTTACCTTACAAACGTAAATGTGTCCTAACAAAGGGCAAGTTCCATTCCTCCTTCCCTGTCCCAGTTTATCAAAAGCAATCAGCCTCAAATAATCCTGATGCCAAAGAGACATATCTTGGGGTGGCCAACCTCAGGTCCCCACAGGGCATTGAGTTTATGTAATTCGATATCTCTTGAAATTTAAGAACTGGGTCTTGTTCAATATTGAACACCACGTTGAAGGACAATTGCTCAATTTCTGGAAAAACTAAATCTGCATTTCTATCTATCCTCAGAAAAAGACCTTAGTTTTGCAGGGCTGATAAGAGGATAATTCATTTAACAAGAATTCTTTGAGTTCCTTCACCGTGTCTACGAATGAGAGGGCACAAAAAGAATTAGAAACTGCACCTGTACAATAGGAATAGTAATTGCTATTCCTGACACTTGACAATGCAATAATTAGCATTGTTCCCATTTTCACAACCCTCAGTGTCAGATGTCCCCTGGCTCCGATCTAATCCACTCATACTTGCGTACTAGAAGCTAACAGCTCATTATCATCTTCCCTCCTTATTCCTGCCTCCAGGAGCCTAGGCTTTTCTGTGGCTGCCTCACCATTTCTTCTCTTGCACCCAGCTCAGTGGCTTCTCTCACACTGTCTTCCACACTTCACTGAATTCTTCTCATCGCTTTGATCCCATTTTCTAAAACTCTTACAAAGTCTCAGTTTTATCAACCGTACTAAGCTAATCTAAGGACGTTAGAGCTAGATGTAAATTTTAGAGCTGGAAGATCTCAGAGAAGCAGTGGGATTGGATTCAAAGAGCATGGATGATGTTCTCCTTCCAGTAATTGCCCAGTAGCTCCTAAAACCTAGGCCATATATCAATTCAGGACAAAATATTTTAAAAAAACTACCTTGGAGTGCTGATAAGTGACCAAAAACAGGCAGAAAGTGGAGGGGAGTTGAAACTCAGGAAAAAGGAAAGCACCAGATGAATTTTCATGGCTTTTTACCAGAGGACATGCCCCTATTAAGCTCTATGGAGGACAGTTACAATTCAGACAGAAAGCTCAGTTCTACTGGCTTGAGAACCAGAGGAGAGACTTCAGAACAACAACGATTAATGGAAAGGGAGAGAGGAATTCTCAAAAAGAAGAGCGCCAGAGAGGGAATGCCCTAAAATCCGTGCATAAATGCTGCCCAATCTCCAGCTCACCACCGACCAATATAGGTGGGGGACAGACGCCAACCATCCAGCCAAAGCCAAACCATCTGAACTGAAATTTCAGCTACCCCACCACAGAGAGTCTGCAGTTTGAGTTTCGCAAGTGAACTGACTGCTAAAAGAAACAAAATCAATACTCTTCAGATAAAGATACAAAATCCAGAGTCTTTACAACTTACCACTTAAGGACGCACAGGTTACAGTCCAAAACTACTCAACATTCGAAGAAAGAGGAAAAAGTCATTCATATCAACAGAAGAGACAACCTATGGAGGCCATCCCTGAGGTGACCCAGACAAAGATCTTAGATGAGATTTGAGGAAAATATGCCTGAATATGAGTGAAAAATATAGGAAATGAAACTATAGAAAAATTTTAAAATGGAAATTGTAGAACTAAAATATGTAATATCTGAAATAAAAATCACATACAACGGGGCTGGTCTGGTGGCACAGTGGTTAAGTTCGCACACTCCACTTCGGCGGCCAGGAGTTCACCGGTTCAGATCCCAGGTGCAGACCTATGCATCACTTGACAAGCCATGCTGTGGCAGGCATCCCACATATAAAGTAGAGGAAGATGGGTATGGTTGTTAGCTCAGGGCCAGTCTTCCTCAGCAAAAAGAGGAGGGTTGGCAGCAGATGTTAGCTCAGTGCTAATCTTCCTCAAAAAAAAAAAAAAATCACATACAAGAGAAAAACAATTTGACCATGAACTTCTCATCAGAAGCCAATAGGGCAATGCTTTTAAGGTTCTGAAAGAAAGACATGTCAACTCGGAATTCTATATTTAGCAAAAATATCCTTCAAGAATGAAGGAAGAAACAAAGATATTTTCAGATCAATGAAAACTAGGCTAGTTCATCACTGGCAGACTTGTATTCAAGAAATGGCTTTTTTGGAAAAACTAGAGTATGGACTTTGGAGACAGACAGGTCTGGTTTGAAAATTAGGGAACTCAGCTCTCAACTTTGGCATCTGGACAATAGACACATTGATGCTTGTTTTGCAGGGTGTCATGGGAATTCAGTGAGAGAGCACATGCATATCTCCAAGTTCCTGCCCAACGTGTGTTAGCTCTGATCTACTTATCCCTCTCTCTCTTTGTCCCTCCCTCTAATCCCAGGTTTCCAAACACTTGTTCTATACATGATATCCATGCCCCACCTGCCTTTAACTCATTTCATCTTTTTCTTCCATGTGGCCCACTTCTTAATTTAAATAAATCTTTCAATTTAACACCCATTAAATAAAATAAACACAAATAAAACACTTGTTTTGTGTGCTAGTTATAGTTTTCCAAAAATAAAGATATAACTCTTAAATGTTTTAAACTTTAAAAACTGGTTATCAATACCACACCTAAGATAATTTCATATCCTGGTCTATGGGAAAACACTACTCTGATCTAGTCTCCTTCTCACCACAGGCAGAGGATTTTGTCTGAGTTGTTCACCACGTCTCTAGTGCCTAGAAGAGTCCACTTAAATATTTAATTAATTTATTTAGAAGTCAATAAACTGAGGTTCAGAGACATGAGGTGGCTTTGACTTGACCACAGTAGTTAAATTATCACTACTGTGACTATGGGTTCCAATTTCCTTCATCACGTCCCAAGTGGCCAGTGGGGCTTTTCCTGTTCTTTCTATTCTTTTCTGTTGATCTTTCTATCTTTGCATCACTATCTAAAACTTCACTTCTAGAAGTCTTGCTCTCTGGTAATTTAAGTCCTCCAACTTTGCTTTTTTTAAGTATTATCTTTCCTATTTGGGGTCTTTTATTAATTCATATAAATTTTTAGATTCATCTCGGAAGTTTCCACTACCACTCCCTTAAAAAAAAAGAAGCAAAACTCCTGGACCCTGATTAGAATCACATACATAGAACAATTTAAGGAGACCACTTACTTACAATATTAAACCTTCCAATCCACGAACATGGTATATGCCTCCATTTATATAGCTCTTCTTTAATTTTACCCAATAATAATTATTTTGTAGTTATTTTGTAGTTTTCATACTACATCTTTCATTAGATTTATTCCCAGGTAAACTTTCTCATTTTACTTCATTTTTCTATTTGAGACTTGGGGTTGGTTTGTTTGTTTTGTTTTGTTTAAAAGATCTTGGTAGCAAACATAAATTCAGTTAACACCTGGCTGATTGGTGTGGAGTTCTGCATGACTTGACCTATCACTTCCACCTTCTGGGCCTCGATCGCTCATCTTTCAGTCAGTTGACCCCCCCATCATGAGCTCACATAATACTGCATACTTCCTGTTCATAGCTCTTTACATAATTTCAATTTTACTTTTATTTGTGTAATCACTGATCAATATATGTTTTCCCCACTGTGCTGTATGCCCACTGAGGGAAGTCTGGGTCTTTCTCACCACTACATCTCCCGGTGCCTGACCTAATTCCTATAACAGAGTAGATGCACAATAAATATTTGTTGATTAAATGAATGCAAAATAAGAGAGCTTGTTTTTTCCATCTCTAAAATTTCACAAGTATAAATGAACCAGGGCACAAAGTAGGTAGATCTAAGAAAATTTATTTCTGCTCTTGGAAAAATGCCTCCAAGGGATGTTGACCCAGATTGTTCTGGTGTAACCTGACCAGAAGTTATCCCAGCCTAGATGACGCAGCAATGGTGCTCCCAGGCGAGAAATATCAGTGCAGTCTATTCTATGGAAATATGAGGTGCCTCATTCTAACACGGAACTTGGCAGAAATACCCATGTCTGTCACAGCAAAACTTTCCTAAGTAAACCTTAATCTTTGATCCTTCTATCTGTCATCAAGGAGTCACAGCAGAGCTTGCAACATTTTTATAACTTTGCGATCTGATCCCAGTTTCATCTGTTGCAAAGTATGAAATCCAGCACCGGGCCCTAAGGAATGAGCGGTGTCTTGCCTTAATTCTCATCCTCTCTGCAATCATCACCCATTTTTAAGATGAGAAAACTGAAGCTCAGAGAATCAGCTAATTTAGTTCACACATTCAGGGAGTAGTAGAGCCAGAATTTGACCGCAGGTCTGTTTGAATCTAGCGTTCAAGCTTTTATTTCTGCTCACTACACCACCATCTGTTTGAGGATTCCCCAAGATTCCCAAAGTTTCTCCAAGGGGTTGGTGAAGGCAATAACACCACCTTTTTGTTTCTAATTTTAATCCATAAAATAATTATCAAAAAACTTTCCTTCTGGGGGCCAGCCTGGTGGCATAGTGGTTAAGTTCATGTGCTCTGCTTGGGTGGTCCAGGGGTCACAGGTTGGGATCCTGGGTGCAGACCTACACAGCGCTCATCAAGCCATGCTGTGGCAGCATCCCATGTACAAGATAGAGGAAGAGTGGCACAGATGTTAGCTCAGGGACAATCTTCCTCAGCAAAAAGAAGAAGATTGGCTATGAATGTTAGCTCAGGGCCAATCTTCCTCACCAAAAAAAAAATAATACACAAAAACAAAAAAAGAACAAAACTTTCCTTTTAATACAGAAAATATTGGAGTGCATCTCTAAGTGAATCAAGTAAGTCAACCAGGCAATAAATCGAGATGAGATGCTCGTGACTCAGTGCACTCAGCTGAACACTGCTGGCCACCATATGGTTTTGATCATCACACAGTTTTAAATTGTTTTGTTCTTCATCAAATATTGTTTCATTTATGCCCTAATGGATTGATGATTACAGACAAGAAGCACAAGGGACACTAATGTTGGAATCCAAGAAGTTAATAAGGAGCATAAAATGATCATAGTTTTGCATATCACTCTCAAAACGATCAGCACAAAAGCTCTGACTCACGATCATTTCATCAGCATTTTTATTTTAACCCTCTCTAGAACTGTAAGAACCAATATTTAAAAAGACAAAACACAATGGTCATCATTTAACTTGGCTTTTCATTTATTGAAATGAATATGAAATATTCATACTCCATACATTATATGCAAAGAAGGGCAATGATTTTTAATTCATAAAGTAGTTCTTGAGATGATATGTTATTGTGAAAGCAGTTTGAGTCAGAAAAAGTAGGCGATACTGCACAACACTAGGAAAAAACACTGAATTTTCCATTTTCTCCTTTGTCTTAGACAAAAGCAGCCCAAGGAAGGAGTAATAAATACTTGAATAGACTCAGCCAAAAACTTAACTTGGTAGTTTTCAACTCTGGCTGCTCATCTGAATTACCTGGGGAGCTTTTCAAAACGGTAGATGCCTGAGCCCTAAAATCAAGGATTCTAATTCAGTTCTTCTGGGATGTGGTCCGGGCATAGGTATTTTGGACTCAGCCCACGTGATTCTAATATATGTGCCTTAACTACACAATCCCCTCTTTAAATAGACTGTAGAATTCCTTCCCAGCAATCCGAACAGAGTCAATCCCAAATGCAGGTTAGGAGGAAAGAACAACCAGGGTCAAAAGCCAGGAGTCCTGGGTTCGAGTCCTCACCGGGCCACTGTGTGATCTTAAGCAAATTACCTCACCCCTCTGGTTCTTGGTGTGCTCTCCTTAAACATTAGCCTTCTGCGCCACTTGATCTCTAGGATCCTACTGTCTCTAACATTCAATTAATTATTAACTATTATAACAAGTGATAATATAACAATCAGCAAAGCAACACAACACTGTGGAAAGAGGTTGAGCTTTGAAGCCAGATCATCCTGGATTCAAATTCCAGCCCTGCTAACTTTCTAACTGTGTGACCTTGGCCAAGACTCTTAACGTCTCTGAATCTACTCTAAAATGGAGATAGTGCATATAGGGCTGTTATGAAGCTTCAATTAGACAAAGAACTCTGCACATTGTATGCTCGACAGATTATAGCGATTATTATTACCGTTTCTATGTTCCGATTGTTGCTACTGCTGTTGTTATTATTATTATTATTATTTCCTATATTGCAAGAAGTGAAAGAATGATTCATTTGAAAAGGGAAGGAGGAATTTCAATGAGTCTGATTGACTTGACAGTTCTGATTTCTTGGGTTTCTCATCCAGACCAGCAGGAGGGTGACATGATGATCGCTCACACAGAGAGTGTCTTACTTTTCCGTAAGACAGTTTTCTCTCCAAGGCCCTTCATCAACTTGGCTGCAGACTGCCCTGCAGCAGAACCGCTGACTGTTTCTGAAGAGAAGCAATCATGACGACGCTGCACAGAAAAAGGGATAATGGCTTTCTGTTGCCAAGTAAAGTTTGCAGCAGACATGTTTGAACCTCAGCCCATCCCTGACGCCCGTCCCCTCTTTCACCTTGTCTCCAGCCTCTCTCCACCCAGCACGGCGTCTGGGTGAGTATATCAGCTAATGTCTGGGTTCAGCTGCTGTAACAGAAGCCCCAAATAATAGTGGCTTAAACCAGACAGAAGGTCCTTTTTGCTTTCTCTGTTTTATGTAACTATCTAGGTGAGAGCAATCCAGGACTGGCAAACAGCTACTGGGGGTCCGCATTCCTACCACCTTCTTGCTCCACGCTCCCCCAGCCATGTGGTCCAGACTGGCTCGCCCTGCCATTCTGGTTCCAGCTTGTGGGAAGAGGAAAAGGAGAAGAGTAGGCATTTGCCTCCTTTGAGGGCATAACCCACAAGCTGCACAGATAAATCCCGCCAGAATTTAGTCACTTGCCCACATCTGACTCAGGGGAGGCTGGAGAAAACGTCATCTTTATTCAGCCATGTGCCTAGCTAAAAACAAATAACTATGGAAGCAGGGAAGAGCGGCCATCGATGGACAAATAGTCTCTGCCACAGGAGCAGGGATCAGGATGGAGGAGATTAAGCGCACGGCAACTGAAAAGTGTGGAAAGGACACCCGTCTCAGAGCGCGTGACCCTGAAGCGTCTTTAACTCCTGGGGCACCATTTTTCTCGAGGAATTTGGAGGACACGTGTTCTCCCTGCCCAGCACAAGCACACTATACTTCTGAGGTCAGGACTACCGGGTGAGAGACTCTATTACACACGACTCAGTCATTTTTTTAAAAACAGAAAGTATCATGTTTTGTTTTTAGGCCATGTCAAAATGTCCCTTGCACTGGACAATCCAAAATGCTATATAATCTCAGGCTTGTCCTTTGATGCAGGAGAGTTCCACAGTCCTCAGAGGCAGGCAGAAGAGTTCTGGAGTCTCAGACTCAGGTCAGGAAATGTCTGGTTCTCTTTGGATTTGTCACGGGGTCTAGAAAAACTCGGGAGGACAGGGTCCCATGTTCTTATTGAGCGCAGCTCTGGCGGGTGTGAACTCACTTGGGGATCTCTGAAGCGCTTTGAGCACAGTCCTTCTCTCACAACTCAGATCTGCCTGACAGTCATGGCACCTGCACCAGGCCTCCGCACCGCTGGGGCGACCACGTCAGCCGGGATGAAGACACCTGGTGCCATGCTCCCCACTCCCTGCTTTCAAAACACGAGTGAGACTTAAATCTGTACCAGGAACATAGCGATCATCCTCCAAGTGGTAGCTATGGTTGTTATTATCACTACTACTTCCCAAAGAGTCTTTACAGTTTGACTGTGAGTTGCAAAAAGGCAGGAATTTTGCCTTTTTTTCATTTCTGCATCCTCAGCACCTAACACAGTTCGAGCATATACCCAATTCTATTCAACCTACATATATTAAGCATCTACTATGTGCCAAGTACCAAGCTGGGTACTGGGACTCAGTGACGAATAAAAGCCTTCATTCTTGTCACTGTAGAAATTAGGGTTCAAGAGGGGCCCAATAAATGTTGGTGGAAAGAAGGAGAAAAAAATTGATGTTTGACCATAACTGTAGGGATTATCACAAGCATTGAGTAAAGGCATGAACTGTAAGAGCAGAGAAATAAAAATGCACGTTGGCCCCAGGAGGCCACCCTGCGGGCTCCTCTCAGAGGGCCCAGCTCAGGCCCACAGGTCATCCATCAGTGCAACCACAGCCGTAGTCCATTGAGTTACTGCTCTCTGCCCTGGAGCCCAGCTGGTTTGGGCTGAAGCAGCCCAGCAAAAGCACCAGGATGAGGATTAGATGTAAAACCAGCCGAGCTCTGTAGAACAAGATGAACAAAAGATGGGCCAACGTTTCACTGTCAGAACCATGTAGGTCCATGTAGAACTGTCTACAGTTCTCCAACGTCCCCAAAATGATGCATAAGTCAAGAGAATATAGATATGCATATTCCTCCAGCAGTAAATAATAAATAAATAAGAGTGAGGGCCAGCCCCGGTGGTCTAGAGGTGAAGTGCGGCATGCTCCACTTTGGCAGCTCAGGTTGAGTTCCCGGGCACGGACCTACAGCATACAAAAAGAGGAAGATTGGCAGTGGATGTTAGCTCAGGGAAAATCTTCCTCAGCAAAAAAAAAAAATAAACAAGAGTGAGAGTGACTCAAAGCAGGTTGCTCTTGGGAAGGGAAGCAGGGGGATCCCATGGGAGGGTATATTTGGTGAAGGTAGGCTAATTGCTGTAATTTATACGTAGCAATCATCTCTGAGTTATTTTTTAGCTCTCTTTCACTCAGAAATCAAAAAAGAAAACCAAGGTATTATACACTGGGTCCCACCTAACGCAAACACCCCAGTACTGTGTTAGATGCTCTTAGTATATGTTCCCATGACTTCCTGTACCTCTACAACTCATAATTCATTGTGTGTGTCTCCACCCTGAAACTGTAAGCTCTGTGAGGGCAGAGCCCTGTCTGTCTTGTTCATTGTGCTTTTCTCAGTTGCCTCACCTAACAGATGCTCAGTCCATATTTGTAAAGGGAGGGGAGGGTGAGAGGGAGACAGCAAGTGGCCTCCTCTGGGCCAGCCCTGGTGGTCCAGAGATGACTACCTGTGTGCATCTGTTTCCTCCCTCCTGTGCCCTGTCTGGCTCTCTTGCCATCTGGATCTTTTTTCTCGGCCAACAGGACCTGAGGCTGCATATGCAGAGAAGAGCCTGCCCAAGGAGAGGTGCTTCTAGCTCAGGAACTCTGAGCTTCCTGCTCTCCCATTAACTCACACACACAGACACACACACACACACACACACACACACACACACACACCCCTGTGGCCCTGCCACCCAGCTCAGTGTGTCTTAGAAGCTACCAATTCTCAGCTGGTCTGGGTCCCAGGGCCTTGAACTTTTAAATAGAATTGTTCCTTAGGTTCCAGGCTGAACAGGGGACCAAGACAGAGGGAACAAGCCAGGGAAACCAGCGGGCTCCCTTCCTCCTTGCTCAGCACAGAGGATGTCCAAGGCGCTCCTTCACTGTGAGGAGGACTGAGATCTGCTCTTACAATATTAGTGATTAAGCAGAGCAGTAGATCCCTATCTGAACAGTTAGTCAGGAAACTAAAATGTCTAGCTAAAGTCTGCCTTTTACAGAAGTTAGCCTTCCAGTACACAATTCAGCAATAAAAAGGAATGAAGGGCTGACACAGGCTGTAACGTGGAGGAACCTTCAAAACATCATGCCAAGTCAAAGAAGCCAGTAACAAAGGACCATATTGCATGATTCCACTTAAATGAAACGTCCGTAACAGGCAAATTAACAGAGACAGAGAGTAAATTAGCAGTTATCTAGGGCTGTGGGAGTATGTGAGTTGCTTGGAATGATGGCTAATGCATATCCAGTTTCTTTTTAGGGTGATGAAAATGTCCTAATATTGATTGTGGTGATAGTTGCATAACTCTGTGAAAATACTAAAAGGTATTGTACACTTTAAATGGATAAATTGTAATGGTATGTAAATTATATCTCAATAGAGCTGTTTTTAAAAAGTTTTAACACCTTCACTTAGTTTTCTTTTTCCTCTAAGATGTTCAGAGAGATTTTTTTTCTCTGTTCCACAAACATTTGATGAGGCTGTGTTCTGTGCTGGGCACTGCCAGGGGACACCGAGATGGAACAGACTACAACCCACCCAAGAGGCTCTGACTGTGCAATGGAGGGAAATGTGACGTGTCCACAAGCCACAATCATGTAAAGATGTGGACACTGCCACCCCCGCCAGGTGAAGAACCTAGGAGGGCTTCCTGGAAGAGATGGGCCTTGATGAACGGGTCTGATTTGGACATGAAGGGCCTGAGAGGAGGAGCCTGGACTCGCAGGTGAAAGGATTATCAGGAGCCTGGGCAGGGATCCATGCGGAGTTCCACTCGGTGGGAGCAGAGGCTGTGTCAAGGAGGCCAGAGGCAGACGGCCTGGCAGAGGTAAGCTGGTAGAAGCTTGCACAAGGCTTCAAATGCCAGGCTACAGAATCTGGGCTTTCATCTACAAACAAGAGCCATTTGTTGCATTATAGCTGTGCTTCCATCATCCCAAACAACCGTAACACTTCAAATGGTACGAAACCTAAGAAACAAGAGAAGCCTGGCCAGGTATCTAAGAGGTACCTGGAGTCCCGTCCAGCTCACCTCTTAGTCTCTATAACTTAACCCTCCTGAACTTAGACGTGCCTTCTACAAAATAGAGATGGTAATGGTACCAATCATATGATTGTTATGAGGATGCACTGAGACAATGCCTGCAAAGCCCCTGGGACTTGCCTTATACACAGTAAGTGCTCCATTC
The DNA here is from genome assembly GCF_041296235.1 of Equus asinus. Classification (NCBI taxonomy): domain Eukaryota; kingdom Metazoa; phylum Chordata; class Mammalia; order Perissodactyla; family Equidae; genus Equus; species Equus asinus. The sequence continues at coordinate 68,683,415 of NC_091801.1, read as the reverse complement.
CTGTTTGCTACTGTCATTATTGGGTGTCCCACCACATACCACTTCTGCTGTCAGATGTTAGAAATGCGACTTAGCTGGAGCCATGTCCAAGCCTGGAAATGCTCTACCAGTGGCTGACGTCTAGGTAGAAAATAGGTCATAAAATGGGCTGGCCTATTTCCTTGAATAATGATGAACCTAAGTTTAATTTAAGTTAAATTAGATTATAATAATATAAATAATTATAATTTAAAATTATATATTTATAGTTTAAATTATACTATATTCGTTAAATTAAATAATGATAGACCTAAGTTAAACTGTTTTAGTTTTAAGAGTTTATGTGTTCTAATCCTTTATTTCCTAATCTGTATTTTTTAGAAATACTTTCAGCTGCAAATAACAGACAGCCTAATTTAGAATGACTCAAATTTTCGTCTCATAACAAGGAATTCAGAGAGGCTGACACTGGTTCAGCTGCTTGACGATCATGTCAGGGACACTGGCTCTATTTTCTGCACCACCACCCTTAGTTGTTGGCTTCTGTTGTGTGCTTGACATTCATTCATGATCATGGGATGGCTGCTGCCTCTCCAGACATTACACCCAAGTTCCAGGTAGGAAGAAGGGGGAGGGACAAAAATCCTCTTGTTCATAAGGCCTTGTCTTTTCTTTGGGAAGGGAAGCCCTCCCCAGAAGACTCCCCCTTATCTCTCATCAGTCAGAACTGGATCACATGGCCACTCTTAGGCCAATTAAAGGACAAGAGGATGCAACTACCTCACCAATTTAGATCAGTCATCATTGACTCCTTGGGGCTGGAGTAGGGGCCAACTCACACTGAGATCCTTTCCCCACGAGTCACCACAAACACATCGGCATTCTGTCTTCTAAGAAGGGGGTCTGCTGGAGGCATAGATCATGGGCTGTGGACAGGGTCTGCTGTTCCAGGCGTGGGTTGGTTTAATCCAAGGGTCTGGGCTAGGAATACTGTGCAGAGACCTGATCACCTGATCTGGGACAGGCCAGAGAGGCTCCAGAGCTGCTCTGGGAACAGGGAAGTCACGTGGTGGCAGTCTGCAGGGTGAGCGAGCCTGCTTAGTTTGCACACGTACATGAGGACAGAGGCGGTGTGCTCAGGGCCTCGCAAATCCCCAGAGCACAGCGAGGGAGGACAAGCCCCACTCTGGTGGACCTTCTACCCACATTGCTTGAAGGGAGGCTTTTGGACACATCCCAAACCTTTCTAGGTCACCCATTAGAGAGGACCATGAGGAGTGTAGTGGCTTGAATGGTGGCCCCCTCAAAATATATGTCCACTCAGAACCTGTGAATTTGACCTTATTTGGAAAAAGTCTTTGCAGATGTAATTAAAAACCTCAGATGAGATCATCCTGGATGAGGATGGGCCCTAAATTTAATGATAAGTATCCTGATAAGAGGAGATAAAGGCGAACACAGAGGAGAAGTCGATGTGAAGATGGAGACAGAGATTAGATGACTCAACCACAAACCAAAGAACGTCTGGAGTCACCAGGAGCTACTAGAAGGAGGAAGGATTCTGCCTTAGAGACTTCGGAGGGAGTGCGGTCCTGCCAACACCTTGATTCCAGACTTTCAGCCTCCTAAACTACGAGAAAATAAATTTCTGTTGCTTCAAACAAACCAGTTTGTGCCAATTTGTTATAGCCGCCCCAGGAAACTAACGCAAGGACCATGTTCTCCAAGAGGCAATTTGAACTGGAATGATAGTTTCTAGGAAGACCTCTGATTCTGACCAGTCATCACACATACAAAGCCAGTGATGCAGGAAAAGCTTGGTGATGTGCTGGTGGCCCAGACACAGGAGAGGGATGTCGAGGAAGACAAAGGAGACTCCTCACTCCCAAACTGTCCCATTGTGCTCCCACCAGAAGCAAAGTCACACTCCTGGATGGGTTTTCCCAAGAGTGTGAGGTCGGAAGCCCACCTGCACCCTCTCCATTTCCTCAACGGTGTGCATTTATTCCCCGAGTATTTATTGAGACTTACGACACACCAGGAACTCTGCTAGGGCTTGGGACATGGGGGCAAACAAGACACATGGCCTAGCTTCAAGGACTCACGGTCTGGGGAGGAGACCAGACAGGGAAAGAGGCAAATGCACCACAGTGTGGTACGTGTTACGAGGGCCTAAAGGTAGAGTTCCTGCTCCAGATGTGGGCAACCTGGAGGAGTGAGCCGGGCGATGGGAGGACGAGGGTACAAAGCGCACTTGCAAAGGCATGGAAATGAGGGATCACGGTGCACAGGTCACCACAGCATGCTCAGCACACCTGCAGGACACATCTGCAGGAATTTGAAGGTGGTGGAATACCAGTGGCTAGATGTGGCCCCTGGCAAAGGAGGGGCCTTGTAAATTGGGTTAAGAAGTTTGGAAGGAAAGGAGGGAGGAAGGGAGAAGAGAGGGAAAGAGTGAGAGGGAATGAAGGAATTGCCCACCACACGAAGCAGAGCCCCCTCTCTCTATAGAAACTGGCGACAGGAAAGCACAGGGACCACACGGGCTGCCTTTGGTAAGGGTGGGGCAGAGGCAGGAGCTGCATCTGCGTTCCAGCAGCAATCATGGCAGTGGGTCTACCAGTCCCGCTGCTGGCATTCATGGGTCCATCAGAAGAGTCTGCGCCCGGCAGTGACGTTTCTCTAGAACAGGTCTGCAGCATGTTTTAGGATGGGGTCCCTCACCTTCCGGCCTTCAAGCTTGGCTCTCTCCTTCCTGGAAGTTCATTGAGCTCTGCAATATTTTTTCCTGAAGTTCAGTGAGCTTTGCAATATTTTTTTCCTAAGTCTCTTTGCTGCTTAATTTAGCCAAACTTGCTTTCTGCTTCTTAGAGATAACACATACAGATGGATACACAGCCTCAACCCATAAGTTTCCATGGCAACAGCTGCAGAAGGCCCCAGAAATGGAAGGTGAGGGTGAGGCAACCTGGCGATTAGAATGCATGAGTGGTTTGGGTTCAGGGGCTCGTCAACTGAGCACTGACTGCCATATTCTGTGCCACGCTCTCGGCACATCCACCCTCACCAAGCAGCTACCTCAGGAAAGTAAGCAAGAGGAGAACAGGTCCCCTCACATCTTTATCAGCTTCCACCACGACTCAGGCTGGGGACAAATATTAATGCATAAACACACCCACACAGTAATATGAAAGGATGCTTTTATACATAGAGAAGTATTCTTTCTACCTGTCTGCATATAAAATAGTAAGAGCTAATATTTATTGAGCACTTGCTGTATACTAGGCACATTCTTTCAAGGTATTACCCTATTTAATTCTGAAAACAATCTAGAGGTCTCGGGATCTCCATTTGCCAAAAGGAGAAACTGACAAATGAGATGTTATGCACTTCGCCACATGGAGAGTCATTCAGTGTAGGCTAGCTTATGCGGTGGTAACAAACATTTCCAAAATCTCAGTGGTTAAAACAACAAAGGTTTCTCACTCATGCTATATTCCATCCAGCACAAGTTGCCAGGGGCCTCTGCCCTGGGATCCAGGCTGATAGTTCCTCTGCCATGGCGGCCTCATCTGTGACTGCGACAGAGAGAATGGAATGAGCAAATTGTGCACTGGCTCTTAGAAACTTCTCCCCAGACATGACATGCATCACTTCTGCTCACATCTCACTGGCCAAAGCAAGTCGCGTGGCCGCATCTAACCTTAAGGAGATGGGAAGTACAGCTGGCCGTGCGCGTGCCAGAAGAGGAGAAATGGGACACTGGGGGTAGCCCTGATGGCTCCTACCTTGCTGGATCCACAATTTGAACCAGGCATTCTGACTCCGCAGTCCACGCTCTCTGCTCTTACTCTCTCCTTCTCTTTGTCAATTAGTCATTTTGGACACTGGAAAAAAAAAAAAAAAAAGCAGAGAAAAGGAAGATTCTATGCTTTGGGTCCTCCATTCCAGACTACATGCAAATCAGCCCAACTAAATGTCTTTCAAATTTTTTCTTAGACCAACGTGAGGATCATTAATACATTGCCCCGAATATCTGACTGTCACTCAAATTCTCATTCGAATGCAGTCTGTTTTCCAAAACCAACCCTTATGGGATACACTGCATGTCTTCATAAAATGACTCATAAAATCCACCAAAACATATAAAGTCATTTTAGCTTTGAAGATGTTCATTCCTTTGGATTTTCACTTGGATTTTAAAAAGCACAGAATATATTTATTGGGTACATTTGTTCCCAAGGAAAACAAAATCATCTGCTTAAGTCCTTACAGGATAGTGCTATTTTGTGGAGGGGGTGAGAGAAGAACACCTTAATTTTAACAACAAAAATAATGAAACGTTAGTTAAAGATGTATAAGAGATAAACAAGTACGGGGCTATACATTGGTCTCTCCGTGCTCCTGCAGGGAATTAAGAATTTAAGAACCCTCTTCTTCAGGCAAAGATATTTCAGACAGACAGGTTGTATTTGTGACTACGGCTCCTATGACACATTTACATTTCTTGTGGACCGGTCACCAAACTGTCTTCCTTGGCCATCTTCCGCCTGGGGCTTCGTGGCAGCAGCATTTCCAAAGCTACTGTCCTTGGAATAATCTCTTTCACTGAGCAGGAAATGGAGTCCCACTAGGTCATGGTGCTGAAGCTCCAGCTTGAAGCTTTGACGCTTCATGAAGCTTGAAGCCCTGCTTCTGTGACATTCCACAGACCTTCAGTGGGGCATGGCGGAACAACCTGTGTTTGATGACCACACAGGTCAGGTTGGGCACGTACCAGCTGTGTCACCTTGGGCAACTCACAGACCCACTTTGACATCAGTTTTCCCCTTTGTGGAGTAAGGATGCAACTGTCACAGGGTTGTTGCAAAGAAAAAAATTGATAACTTAAGTATGGTCCCTACGTCAGGGATGACAAATATGTTTCAGTTATTGCCAACTCCAATTATTTGGAGCACTGTGTTAAGAAGGATTCTGATGACAACACATCTAGGTTCCAAGGAAAGTACACTGAATTAGGGTAGTGATCGGGACAGGGGCTGGTGTTCTAGGAGAGTCTCCCTTCCACACCTCTAGGGTGTTAAGCAGGATCCTCTCAGTTACAAGAGACTTAGACCTAATCAGAAGCTTACACCAAAATGAGGTTTCACTGGAAGGATGCTGGAGTTATCTCAGAGAATTGCAGAAGAGCTGCAGGAACCACGAGAGCAAGTCCGGTGACCTCACCGACAGGAACCATCATCAGGATGTCAGGATGCAAAATCTCTCTCTCTCTCCCATCTCCCCTTTCCTCTCCCCCTTCTCCTCTCCTCTGCTTTCCTCTGCTCTCCCCTCTCCATTTCCTTTCTCTGCTCTGCTTGGCTTCACACTCACTCTCTGGGTCTCAGGCCCCTTATCTGTAAGTTTTGAGGAATAGTCTTGAGTCAGTGGTCCTTTCTCCTGGCAAGGCCCCAGGACACCCAACATCCTTTCCGTGTCAGCCCGAGTCTTGCTGGACTGTGAGCTCCAACCTCCTCTGTGACCAGAGGTTCCTAGCATCATCTCTGACATGCGCAGTCACCCCTGTCTCTGCCAGAAGGTCCTAGAGACAGAATCCCCTGCAACTCTGAAACCCCAGCAGCAGTTGAGATCTCCAGGGGAGACAGTCCAGGCGTCTAATGGACCCTTGGGACATTTCTAGATCTAAGCTGTGTTTCTATAATCCCATAAAACATAAGATCAGTATATTGAGGAGCCAACATATTAAGAGAAAAGTGAGCCGGTGTAGTGACATAGAATACACGCCTCTGGTGACCCAGAAAGACGAGGGTGAGCTGGCCTTGGTCTCCTGTGAGAAAACTTGATGCTCCAGGGTCAGCGTCTAGACCTGGGAGGATGGAGAAAGTGAAGAATGGGCTTCATTTTTTAAATGTTATGAAAAATACTTGACAGCTTTATGTTTTCACATCTGTGTGTGAGATAAGTAGTATTTTACACTTTGTTGATGTAGAAATTAAGGCTCAAAGAGGGCAAGTCAGCTGCCCAAGATGACAGGGCCCATAAATGACTCCCATCCTTGTGATAATCTGCATGGCTGAGTCAAGTGTTGATGATGGCTAGGCTGCCTGAGGGACACGAGATAGACAGGGATGACACTCCAAGAGCTGTTTGATGTCCATCTTCAGCGCCTCCTGCACTTGTGGGCTCATCCTGGGTGACCCCATCAGCATGGCACAGCCCCCTCTCTTCTGCTTAATGCTCCAAAGCATTTCAAAATCTCCTCCTATGCATCTCCTCAGCAATCACTTGGAAAGGGTCTTAAGAGAACACAGAAGATTGTATTGAACTGTCTGACTGGAGAATGAATCTCTCTCTTTGAACCTAACTGTGACTTATTTTTTCCCAGCCTTTTGTAGAATAACTTGGCTGAAGCACCAGGTGCAGATCCCACTGCGGGCCTCTTCCGTCTCCCGTAAACACACCCAACCCCCATTAATAAAGTAACATTTGTGAGTAGAACAGTGCCTGGCGGCGATATTGTGATTTGTAATAAGAAATATGTATTTGGTCTTTATCCATGTTTCTTGCACAGAGCTCTGAAAGGCCCTTGGAATTTCCTAAGTGATGAGAGTGATCGTTGTGTCTTTTGGAATGTTCCTACATTAGCTAAGGATGGGGGCTGGCCACCAGAGGAAACCACCACGTGTTTAGAGAGTTGGAACTTCCAGTCTCACCCTCAGACCTCCTGGGAGGGGAGGGGACTGGGGATGGAGTCAATCACCAACGGCCAATGATTTAATCAATTGTGCCTGGGTAAGGAAGCCTCCATAAAAACCCAAAAGGATGGGGTTTAGAGAGCTTCCAGGTTGGAGGACACGTGGTGATTTGGGGAGAGTGACATGACTGGAGAGGGCGTGGAAGCCCCGTGCCCTTTCCCCATACCTTGCCCTGTGCTTCTCTTCCGTCTGGCTGTTCCTGAGTTATAGCCTTTTATAATAAACCAGCAATCTAGTGAGTAAAATGTTTCTCTGAGTTCTGTATGCTGCTCTAGCAAATTAATCGAACCCAAGGAGGGGGGTCATTGGAACCTCCGATCTATAGCCTGTTGGTCAGAAGCACAGGGGATAACCTGGACTTACTGTTGGTGTCTGAAGTGGGGTGGGGTGTGGGGAAGACTTGTCGGACTGAGCCCTTAATCTGTGGGATCTGACACTATCTCGGGGTAGACAGTGTCAGAATTGAGTTGAATTATAAGATACTCAGCTGGTGTCCCGAGGATGGCTTGCTGGTAACATTGGAATTGTGACCAGACCCCTTGTAGGAGCCCAGCAAATGGTGGCAATTGTTTTTTATTTTTCTTGTGGCTATCCAGGAGGAATCAAGTTAATTAACCTCATCCTCCAGGACAGCCTTGAATGAGGAAAACTGAAATGGCAGGAGTGGAAAGTAAACCAGGCAACCCCACCTGCACACCACACAGTTTATGGACAGCTTACAGGGCAACTTAGCACCAGCAGAGCCAGACGCCCCCTCCCCTACCTCTACCTCCATGAATCGTTGGCTACCACCAGGCCTGGGCCTTGGCAGCACCCCAGAGGAGAAAAAGACATATGGCGGGTACCTGGAGTCAGGCCTTAAGAGGAGCAGTCCCCCAGCGTCTCTAGAGAGCCAAGCTTCTGCAGGGGCTTCTCTGCCTGGACCAGGGTCCAGGATGCCATGGATACGCCTACCATCTCTGGGTAGATCAGAGGGAACTATTTCTGCAGGATAGCTACCGGAGCGAGCCAGAATCTCACGTCTGCAGAAAAGCACTCCCTGTTATGCTTCACAGTTCCCCACAAGCTCCTGACATCACCGGTCGCTCTTGTAAACTTCCTCCATCACTGAAGTTTGTATGACCTCTGCCCAGTCGCCTGAGCCTCACTTTCCTCCTCAGATATCACACCATCTCACAGGTCCCTATAAAGGCGCTTCTTAAAGCACCATGCAAATTGACGTTGCAGTGGGCATAGTTTTTTGCTTGCTCAGAACGACCCTTCAGTGATTCCGGTGGCCTGGTGAGGCTGTCAATCACAGGACCTCATGACCCAGGGTAGCCAATCAGATTGCCCCATTCCTCTGGCCGCGGTGCTGCGTGCGGTGACTCAAACTGAGCCAAGCGCTTTCTCCTCCTGACTTCTGCTCAAGCTTAGGGGAAAACCAGGTTTTGCCTTTGGAAGGAGAGAACGACAGAGACATGAAGAGTGAAGCAGAGGAGGGAGAAGGAGCTGGATTTCCGTCACTTTTGCAGGAAGTTCCCAGTTCCCCTGTGCTAGGCTCTGGGTGTGGGGGCCAGTTGACCCCTCCTTCGGGCAGGCCAAGAAGAGAGCCAACTTGCAGCCATAGCCCGGGACATCTCCCGCTCGTGAAGCTCCCAACCGAGGGGCTCTGTGCAAGGGCCAAGTAAAAACCACACATGCCTTTCTCCAGCGACACACTCAGAGCCATGAGCCCCTCGGTATTCCCTTGGTCCACCCCACAGGTCACCTGCAGCTTCAGCTCCTGTATGCTGCTGCCTTCCTGCCCCAAGCACGGTGTCTCTCCACCTGAACGTCTCGTCTGCCCTGGGAGTGTGCTCACTGGCAAGACAGAGCAAAGGGCCAGGAAGTTAACACCCACAGGAGCAACCCACAACCAGTGAGGGACGGGGGTCAGAAACAATCCCCAGCTTCCCCATCCATCAGTGGGACATCACTCAGGAGGGTCCTACAGTCTCCCAGAGGGTCCTCTTTGGAAAGGAGCTGCGATTGCCCACAGCATTAACCCTGTCATTAACCTACCCCTTAATAGCCTTTCTCTCTCCTTCTCCCCACCTGCAATGTGCTTCCTGGGGTCACCTCTCAAATAAGCTTTTTGCACCAAAACCCTTGTCTCCATGTCTCATTTTGACTTAACTCCTCCTGAAAACCAAACCTTTAAGTTGTACCTTAAAAACAAGACATCAGGGCCTGGCCCCCTGGCCGAGTGGTTAAGTTTGCGTGCTCCGCTGCAGGCGGCCCAGTGTTTCCTTGGTTCGAATCCTGGGCGCGGACATGGCACTGCTCATCAAACCACGCTGAGGCAGCGTCCCACATGCCACAACTAGAAGGACCCACAACGAAGAATATACCACTATGTATTGGGGGGCTTTGGGGAGAAGAAGGAAAAAAATAAATAAAATCTTTAAAAAAAAAAATTGAAGGAAAAAAAAAAAACCAAGACGTCAAACAGAGATGTCACTACCACTTCACCTCACACAGATACCTAAGTTCAAATACAAAACGAAGCAGCAGCCCTCAGTGTGTGACGCTGAGCCCAGGGCCACTGTGGGCATATTGGGAGAGCCTGCGGGCTTCGCGAGGACAGGGTGCAGAATGAAGTTTAAAGCCTCTTTTCTCCGCTATTTTCATACATTGTTCATGACTTGCTAAAATCCTTTTATTCTTCTAAGTCTCTCTCTGGGGGAAAGATAGTAATTTGCAGTGTCCAGCGAGCAAGGCTTAACGTGCACCTGTTTGCTGATTTCTGGGCAAGCAGGTAGGAAGAAGGGGCCAGGAGCGCCAGGCAGACCAGGAAAACGGCCCACGTCAACCATTGCCACCCAAATACATTCAACAAGGGGCTTTCTGAGAATGTTTCTGTGTTATCCTACACACAGGCACTCCCAGCATGAGACCCTTTCCCCTGGACATTTATTCGTAATCAACCTACCATAGTAAGTCCTGATGTTCTGTTCCGAGTGGTTGTCCAGGTGAACGCAACCACCGGTTAAGCCTGGGGGCGGTGCGTGAAGATGGAGAACTGGAAACAAAGTCTGCTCACCTTCTGAACAAACACCTGTGCTCTCCTCACGCAAGTTGAGGTTTCCTAGGAGAAAGGAGGATTAAAAAGTGAAATACTGCCACCTCCCGGAAGAGAGAAGCCTGCAGAAGAAATGGAAGCTACCCAAGCCACTCAGGCCCTCAACAGCTCAACCCGAGCTTTAAACACAAACACTAGCACTGTGTCCACCTCCTGATGCCAACCCTCCAGGGACTGGACTGTGACTTTTTAAATACCAGCAATAACAACACTGAGAGATAAAGTTAAAAAAAGAATGTTTAGAGGCCGGCCCTGTGGCACGGTGGTTAAGTTCGCATGCTTTGTTTTGGCAGCCCCGGGTTCACAGGTTTGGACCCCAGGCACGGACCTAGCACTGCTTATCAAGCCATGCTGTGGCAGCATCCCACATAAAATAGAGGAAGATGAGCATGGATATTAGCTCAGGGACAATCTTCCTCAGCAAAAAAAAAAAAAAAAAAGAGGAGGATTGGGAGTGGATGCTAGCTCAGAGCTAATCTTTCTCACAAAAACAAAACAAAACAAAACAGAAACGTTTGATTAGGCAACCGTGCCCCTTTTGGTCTTCTGGAATTCAATGTTGGTGTTCAAAATACAGCAGGAATGGTTGAAAAATAAATTTCAACTTGATAATCCTGCTTGGGAGTAAGTAGATGCCTGTCTGGAAAACGAAAACTATTCATTGTTTTTTCTCATGCGCAAAACAGACAAAACAACAAAGTAGTTTAAAGTAGATTTGGTAGTTTGCAAAGCTCTTGTCCTTTTTCTCACACACTGAGAAAAATCATGCACCTGATGAATTGAACCTGAGTGGGCCTCTTGCGACTTATTTAGGACTGAAGTTCATTCATCATACTTCCACTGGGAGATTTTTGGCTTGAGAAAATGGGCCCCTCATTCGTGGACTTTATTTTAAAAGTATAACTTTCATTTTATTCAATTGGCATTAAGAAACCACCAGTTTTTTTTTCCCACGACTTTTTAAGACAATTTATTGGTATATCGATGATATATCAATGAGGAAATTCTTACTGACATTAAAAGTACATTTTCAGAGAATTTATAGGTGAAAAAGTTCTAACTAGGTGACGTTAAGTGGAAAAAGCAAGAGACCAAGCTTCTTGTAGAGTATGGTGCCAAATTGTTGCAGCTGTTTGTGTCCCTGTTTGTTTTTATAAGTACGTGTGTATGGAATAAGTGCGAAAAAACGCTACAAAGAAACACACCACAATGCTCCCAGTGTTCATCCCTGAGCAGTGAAATCGTGCTTGACATTTTCCTCCCTCCTGAGCTGTCTGCATCTAATTAGTACCACACTGTTCACTACACTACCTTACAGTATGTTTGAATATACCTGCTAAGGAGAGTTTTTCTAGGATTTTTTTTCCCCTCGGTTTTTCACTGTTTCTTCTTCCAGGCTGAGCTTTACAATCATTTTGTCAAGTTCCAAAGTTTCAAGGAAAAAGGTAAAAACTTGTTGGCATTCTAAAGAAAATTGCACTTAATTCATAACTGATTTAGGGAGACTTGACAGTGTTGAGGGAGGCTATCCAAGAACAATGGAGGATTTTCTGTTTTTGTAGGATGTACAAAATGTAGGATCTTCAAGTTTTTCTGTCCTTCACAAGGGATTTAAAGTTTTCAAGACTATCTTGCAGATTTCCCATTAAGCTTCTTACCAGATCCTCTCACTTTATTGACTTGTATTTATGGATGGATGGGTGATTGTATACACCTAGTTACCTACTGAGGCTTTTGGATTAAGAAAGATTTTTTCCATTATATATATATATTATTTTGCTATTAATAAAGCTTTCATCATATCAACAACATAACTGGCTGTTGATTATAGATAAGAAAGCCACTTACTGAAGTTTCTTTTTGTTTCTAACATTTCAGTTGACTCCTTTGCACTCTCCTGGTATTCAAACATATCATCTGAAAAATCATATTCCCCATCCTTCTAAATGTGACTACTTCTTACGTTTCGTTCTCTTGCCTAATTTCCTCTGCCCCTAATTCCAGTGTCACGTGTCAGTAGCGATGGTTTGGTGGGGACATTTGTGCTGTTTCTGACTTAGGGAGACCATTGCTTCCAGGAGTTCAGAGTTAAGAATGAGTTTGAATTATTTATGGAATAAATTATATACTATCCACATTTTGCCTTAAATAATCCAGTGGCGGGGGAAGCAGTCTCTTTTTGTCTACATACATGTATGCATATAAAAGTAGTTTTTTAAAACAGCTTTATTGAAGTGTAATTTTACATATGATAAAGTTCACTCAAGTGTACCATACGACGATTTTTTTGGTAGACTTCAGAGTTGTACAACCATCCCCACAATCCAATTTCAGAACATTTCCAGGACTCCAAAAAGATGTTATATGGCCACTTGCAGACACTCCCCATTTCCCCCGCAGCCAACCACCAATCTACTTTGTCTCTGAAGATTCATCAACTGATTTCTGATAAAGGTGCAATGACAATTCAACGAAGAAAAAATAGTCTTTTACAAAAAGACAAGCCAGACTGGGAGAAAATATTTGCAAAACACATATCCGATAAAAGACTGGTATTCAGAATATATACTGAACTCTTAAAATGCAACAATAAAACCCAATTTTTGAAATATGGGCAAGTGTCGAAAACACACTTGACCAAAGAAGATATATGGATGGCAAATAAGCATATGCAAAATGCTCAATCACTTTTCATTCGGGAAATGACTCTCTCAACCACACGAGATACCACTGCCACAGGAACTCTTCTCCATCGCCGGGGGGAATGCAAAACGGCACAGGACCTCTGGAAGACAGTTTGGCAGTTTCTTATAAAGTTAAATACACATTTACCAAATGACTCAGCAATCTGACTCCTAGGTATTTACCCAAGCAAAATGCATTATGTTTATATTAAAAACCTGTTCATCAGCGTTAAATAATAAACCTTGATACAGCCATATAATGAAGTACTCAGCAATAGAAAGCAACGAGCTATTGTTTCATACAACATGGATGAATTTAAAACGCAGTTTGCTATGCAAGAGGCCAGACTCAAAAGACCACAAACTGTACAATTCCACTACTTCTATGACATGATGGAAAAAGCAAAATTAGAGGAATGGAAAACAGATTAGTGAGGCTGGCCTGGTGGTACAGGGGTTAAGTTCGTGTGCTCTGTTTGGATCCGGGGCATGGACGTACACACCACTTATTGAGCCATGCTGTGGCAGCATCCCACATACAAAATAGAGGAAGATGGGCACAGATGTTAGCTCAGGGCCAATCTTCCTCAGCAAAAAGAGGATTGGCAGTGGATGTCAGCTCAGGGCTAATCTTCCTCAAAAAAAAAAGGGAAAACAGATAAGTGATTTCGAGGGGTGGGGTGGGGGGTTGAGCACAAAAGGGAATGTTCAGGGTGATGGAACTGTCGTTCTGTACGCTCCTGAGATGGCAGACACATGACTATACTTTTGTCAAAGTCCAGATAGAGCAAAAGTTACTCTATGAAAAAATCAAGTGGGATGTCAAGAGATCCCAGATGGAATGCAGAGTGTGACAGATGAATCTGTTTACAAATGTATGACATAATCTCAATGAAGGGAGTGGGGAATAAACGGAGGTGAACGAAGTTACTTTGGAAAATAGTGTTTTGAGTGGATACCCTAAGGCTAATGACAAAAAAAAATACTTAAACACTATACTCTAGTTGGTCAATTTGTTTCTCCCAGGGGTGCACCTTAACTCTGAAGCTACTCTGTAAGTATTCTAGGGTTAAACAAATAAGCAAATAAATTCTAGATAAAAGGAGCCAGGTTTCTCTCTGAGACAGAAGTTACAAACAAGCAGAGGCAGAACTAGAACCTTGCGGTGCTGGAGGAGAGTCAATTTAACTATATACAGATAGATAGATCTAGAAATAATTACAGAGATGTGTACCTGTATGTTGGCTAGTATACATATTTCTATCTCCTAGCCTGTTTCACTGAAAAGGCACAGAAGCAGTAGCAGCAAGCATACCCAACACCCGGATCTTGGTTTCTAAATACTGTTCTCCAAGAAAAGGAACCAGGGCTCCTTGGAGAAATAGCTCATTGTAGGGTTGGTGTCCAGATAATACTTGTAGTGTTAGAAAGGAAGAATATGGTCTTTAAAAAAAAAATGAGGGCATGTCAAAAGGATTTAGGAATCAACCTCAAAGAGCTCCCAACAGCCAAAGCTGAGACAACTTGCACAACAAAATAAATAAGAACAGTAGTGGATTTTAACCCAAAGGATAAAATAAGTAGCCATGATCACCAACTAATATAAATAAGTAGGAGAAAGGAACAAACGTTTAAGAAAAACTCTGAGGGCCAGCATGGTGGCACAGTGGTTAAGTTCGCAGGCTCTGCTTCGGCGGCCAGCCATGCTGCGGCAGCGTCCCACATACAAAAAACAGAGGAAGACTGGCACAGACGTTAGCTCGGCAACAATCTTCCTCACAAAAAAAGAAAAACTGAACAATATATATAGATACTGCCCCCTCCCCTTGAGTGTGGGGCTAGACTTAGTGATTCATTTAAAAAAAAAAAAAAAGAGTATGGAAATTGGAAAAATGGTAACTTTACAGTGACTTTACAGACCCCTCAAACAATGAAGGAACATCACACCGGTAATGCCTACTGACATCATGCACCATACCCACAATATGCTATGGTGTGGAAGGGCACATCGCCTCTGTGCTATCGTTCCTGGGAAAGCACACCCTCAAATCTAATCACGAGAAAACATCAGACAAACCCACGCTGAGGGACACCCTACAAAATAACCAACCAGTCACTCCTCATACAGTCACGGTCATGAAAGACTGAGAAACCATCAGAGATTGCAGCAGACTAAGGAGGCACTAACAACTAAGCAAATGCAATGTGGTACCCTTGACTGGATCCTGGAGAAACCAAATAAAGTCTGTACTTTTTCTAAGTTTTGACGAATGCACCACAGTTAACGTAAGATGTTAACATTAGGGCACGCCCAGGGAAGGGTACAGGGAATATCTCTAGACTATCTTTGTAACTTTTCTACAAATCTGAAATTATTATAAAACAAAAAGGCTGTTTTGAAAAAACATATAGCAAAGCCACAGCACTGAAAGCATGGCTGTACCTAAAATTAAGAAAGCGACTTACAGAAGATGATATACATTTTCGCAGTAACTTGATCAACACCACAGTTTATTTGTAAACATATTATATGTGCCAATAATCAAATTGACAACACTTTATACATTTTATTGTATAATATTAACATACCAGAAAACAATCCACTGTACTCAGTGACAGTTTTGGTACTTTAAAATCTTTAAATACAAACTGTATTTGAAACACTGAACATAAAAGAGAAACATGAATGGCAGAGAAAATTGAAAACATTAAGTAAAAGAAACCAAGATTCCTCCCCCCAAATACAAAATCATCTGATTACATATTTAAAAAGTATGAAAGAAATCAAGGAAATCAGATGATCAAATTTTTTTTAATGACATAAAGCTGCATTTCTTTAGACCCACTTGAGAAGTGAAATTGTACCATGCTAAATTCTGTGTCCTTTTTGATATTTTTTTCCCTTGGTTTCTAAAGAATGTTTGCTATGGTTTAAGTTACATTAAGGGGCTAAAAGAGAGGGGAGGTAGCACAAAGCCAAATGAAATTACTTGAAACATCAGCAAAAAATTGGATAAAAATTCTTTTATAAGCAAATCTTCTTTGGCAATTAATAAAATCTATGTTTTAAATTTACCTTTTTGTTGAACTGGATCAACACGTACAAGATTTAAGAGATGCATCTTTACATGAGTTAACGTATGAATGAAACAAAGCCAAATTCATAAAGCAAAGCACAAAAGCAGCTTTCACACTTTGTTAACAGCTCCGAAAACGCAGATTCTCCCTCCTTCAAAGTATGAGAGGTCTGCAGCTGGGAATCAGAATCTTTCCTCGTTCGCATGAGAAACCAGAGTTGACCACATGTTTTCTCAGTACTTTCCCTAAAACTCAGGATCATTATTAGGTTCTATTCCTTCCTCCATTATCTCTCAAAGGGAACACAGCAGCAAATCACTCCCAAATTTTAAGTTTTAAATTCACCAACAACTGGGCTCACCGCCAACAGCTACAAATATTTGATTCTTTATTAGTGTACATGTCATTACAGTAGGCTTAGATTGTTAAGACAGGAATAAATAAAATAACTACAGTTAATTCAAACAAAGCAAAGGAAAATGAGATTGAAGAGCCTTGATCAAAGGAAATCCTTACAACTTTCAGTTGAAAAACTGTAAAAGTTACATACATACCTAATAGCACTAGGAATGTACAATACCAATTATTGGAAAAATAAATGAGTGATTCACAGTCATAAGAAATTTAATATTAGCATATATATTTCCTTTTATAGACAAACACGTATAACACACACTTGGTTTCTACTTCATACAAGACAAAGTAGAAAACTAAACGTTACTGCATTTACCCCAAACACAGCACTGACTGTGCCACAGGCGACCTGCTCCAAAATATTCAATTCTATAGTATGGTACTGAATGCATGGTTATGTTAACAGTTTTAAGAAAGGCATATACTTCCAGAAGTATGTTAAATACACAAATATCAGTTCTATAAGTAACAAAAATTATCAGCAAAAATGTTCAGGTTATAATATTCCCAAATTTTCTAATGCTTTCTAAGTGTTTTAGATACATGTTCTCTGACCAGTTAGTTTGGTTATAGTTTTAAACTAGCAAACCATTATCCTACGAGAAGAGCTAAACTAACCTATAACACCTCACAAACTTTCAGAGAAAGGTAACTTGAAAATTCTAAAAATTCCAATTATTCTAATTAACATTTGAGATACTAAAATCATCAATGGCTCAAGAAACATTTTGAAATTACTCAATTTTTCTTTATCATTTCCTCCAAAACCATTCACATGAATTTGAGATCCAGATTGCCTAAGAATATGTCTTCAAAGTAGGTTTATGACTAAAGTGTTTTGATCAGAAGACACAGCCTTAATGCCTCTAATATGTAATTCTAACCTAAAAATCACAATCCTTGGTTTGAAAACATCAAATTCAATTTTGTAACAATTCATTGGTAAAGCTACTAAACAAAAAATAAATCGGGGTGAAAACGTGCAGCAGCCACAGCTACGAGAGTGGAAAATAAATTCTATTTTTCCATACAGACTCTATGAAAATATAAAGCCCAAAGTGAGTGACAACAGAAGTCCACATATAAACGTTGTTTAAAAATAGAATGTTTTCCAAAGCTTCTTATGAGATGTCAATGTATCGTCATAGTCTGAGTTAAGACATTATAAATCAAGGTTGTTATACGTAACTATAGCTTCAACAATGTTCAACTGATATACATAATTTACAGACATCCACAGGAATTTTTAATGCCCCATCATAGCATCTCTCAATACTGGATGTTTACTGTTTTATAGTTTTGCTACTTTAAGTATCAAGAAGCCTTTTCAGAGGAAGAGTTCCATCTCTTCCCATGATCCCCTAAAGAGTAGGTAACAAAATATAAAATTAAACAAGATTTATGTTTGATAAACTAACATATAAAATTACCATTGCAATATTCATAGTGACTGCTTATAAACATAACAGTCATCATAAAGCCTATAAAGTATACCCTCAGTTTTACAAAAGAAATGCAGATTGTCTCAAGGTAAAAAATACAGTGCAGGCTGCTAAAAAGCTCTTTGTTGCATTGGAGGTGCAATCATGAGGAAAACTTCAGAAAACATGACAAGTTTCCCAAACTCTGAACATCAGTGAAGCAGGAATTGCACTGCAGCAGCAGGATGCTTTTTAGTGGCTGGCACTATAAAGCTAACGTTAAGAAAGAAAAAAGGCAGGAAGTGTGAACAACAAATGGTGTAACCAAATTATTGCAAATGGAGATTAGCAGTGAGAAGCGCGGAAGGCGACCGTCCACTCCATTCTGATAAGACGCCATCTTTAAATATTAAGTTTTTGGCAGGAAGCGGGACCCCCATGTCGGCGTAAGACGACTGTGAAAGCAAACTTGAAAAACTGGCCTCTGCGTGAATATCCAGTGTTGAAGCACCTTCCTAAAAAATCAAGAAACGAGAAAAATTCTGTATTCAACACTTCACCAAACGACTTAACAGAGCTAATGAGAAACAGACCCACACTGAGCAACACTCACGGAACGCAGAGCACCACAGGAGATGCAAAGACCTACCTCACACACCCAAATAATTAATGACAGGTATTAACCGACGCAAAAATGACTCATACAAGTCGGACTATGAAACAGATAGAAATGACAGGCTAAGAGACTAGGGGATAAGAAAAGTTAATTTTTAGATAATCTCCAAAAACCCTCACAACAACAGGCACCATGCACTGCCAAGGCTCTCAGATCCACACATGCAGCACAGTCCTCTCCCCAGAACTCCAGGCTCAAACATCCACCCATCTGACGGCTGCTCTTGGGGTCTCTCCCTGCACTCCACACTCAGCACGTCCATAAGCGAACTCTCAGTGTCCCCCAGCTGCTCCCGTCCAGCCTTCCCTACTCCACGCCACACATCAAGCTAGTCAAGAAATATGAGGACCATTTGTGATTCCTCTTTTCCTCACCACACCCTCAATCTTTTCTTCATATTTAATTCATCACCAAGTTCTATCAATCTACCCCAACACCCAAATTACTTCACTTTAGTCATTCACCATAGTCTATGCCAGTGGTCTCCAAAGTGGGGTACTCACTCCAAAGTAGGGTACAGTACTGAGGGAATTTTAGAAATCCTATACCCACTTATTGCAGCCTTATAAAACCTCTATTTGGGGATATGTTTTATACTATATATAATTTATTGATATAGCAGCATATACGTGTAATAAACATACCGTTCTTATAGATGCATGCAATTTTTTTTTAATGAAAAAGGGTGCTCAGCTATCAACGTCTCTGACTTGGGCTATTATAATAGCCTCCAAACTGATCTTGCTTCTATGCTCGTCTCTCTTTAATCTGTTCTCTAAATAGTAACCAATCCTTTAAAACAATCAGAAGTAATGTCATTCCCTGTCTTTATAGCTTCTCTTTGCACTCAGCATAAAATACAAATTCTTCACTACCCTTTGATGTATATACACTTCAATAAGCCCTGCCCTCCTTTTCAGCCTCGCCTCTTGCCACTGCCCCTCTCAGGGGGCTTCAGCCACACCGGCCTTCTTCTGTTTCCTTGGACACCAAGTGCTCTCCTGACACGTACTAAGCTCTGCCTGGAATACTCTTTTCCATCCTTTAGGTTTCAGCTTATAGAGCATCTCTATCTATTTAAATTAGGTCCATCTTTGGATTTCATCAGGTTTGAAGGAGTTTGGTTCCTTCACAGCACTTACTGAAATCTCTAATTACTTACATAGTTTAATGTTCACTTGACAATCATCTCACACAGCACCATAAACTCCATTAGTGTCTTAGATATCATTTCCCCAGCACCCCATAAAGAGTTGGCATAGAGTACACTCAAGTATTGATTCAAAGAATGAATGAAACAAAACTCTAAAATATTGATTTCATAATGTTGGATTAGATATTTTGAATAGAAATATTTCATTCTAAAAGTTCATCTACAAATCAAGTCTAGAGTATCCTTTCCTTGCTTGGGGGGAAAACAAAATGTCCAGAGCAGTGGCTTTCACTACCACAACCGACACGCCCCTCTCAGCAATGGAGAAGCACTGCGGTTATTTTATTTATTTATTTTTTTGAGGAAGATTAGCCCTGAGCTAACTACTGCCAATCCTCCCCTTTTTGCTGAGGAAGACTGGCCCTGAGCTAACATCCGTGCCCATCTTCCTCCACTTTATATGTGGGACGCCTACCACAGCATGGCTTTTGCCAAGCGGGGCCATGTCCGCACCCGGGATCCGAACTGGTGAACCCCGGGCCGCCGAGAAGCGGAACGTGTGAACTTTGCTGCGCCACCGGGCCGGCCCCAACACTGCAGTTATTAATGGAAGTGTATCAGACCCAAGAATCAGCACCCAGCATGGTGCATGGCCCACAGCAGATGCTTAACACATCTCTGTTGAATGAAGCCCTGGCACAAAACAAAGAGTGCAAGCTCTAGACCCTGAAGACCCGGCTAGCGAAATCGTGTGCAATTAACTTCCTGCATCTCAACATCTTCATTTATAAATTAAAATGAATGCTTATTTCATGTCTTACTGCTGTGGAGACTCAGAACAAACATGGACGCATTCTACATACTATAAGCTCTAGACAAACACCACTGGATATTGTGGGCTTTGTTACCTGGAATGAGTGAACAAAGTTAAGGACTTGTAGAGAGAGTTTTCTACTGGAATGTAAGAGGTTTTGAAGGCTGAAAAAAAGAGAGGAAAAGTTTAAAACAAACATATAGACAAGAACTAATATTTTACAGAAGTTTAATTTTAGCAATTTAAATGAATTTACATATGTATATATACCCTGATTAATCACAAAAAAATTTTTAAACAATTTCAGTGTTCTCATCAATGAAATTTCCGCCTGTTTTAGTAATACAGGCTAACAGTGCACAAAAAGACCATTTTGAAATAAAATATCACATATAACCAAAATCAAAAAGTTACCGTTTAAAAAAAGTTTAAACTATTAGCAAATATAAATGTTAAGTGAAAGAAAACTTGTAAAATGAAAATGTGGGCACTTTGAGGGATGGCAATTATAATACAAACTTCAAATACCCAAATTAAGTTTAAAATACATCCTGATAAAAAGTCTGAAAGATTTAACATTCATCAACCCACCTAAATTAAATATTTTTGAAATAGTAAATTGGTAACAATTATAGCAGCAATCTTTAAAGTGTATGTAGTATTTTTACTTTTTATTAAGGTTTGTTATTTTATTTTCAGAGGATAGTTGTTAAAATTATTTGTCAATTAAGGACTTTTAATCTCCTGATATACGTTACATTAAGCCAATTAAATGAATTACTTATTATTCAACTTTGTTTTTCTAAAGTCAAGAAGACCTGAGAATATTCTCTCTCCAAGGCAGCCACCATGACAATCACATTCAATGATAGTCTTTTCTGCTAACCAAGAGTCTCAGAACCTTTACAACCCTGCCATTTATCAGCTGCCCTCAATGGATCAGAGTTGGCATATGAGATGAAACCTACACATCATCTCTGATATGTAATACATGCTCATTTTAGGAAACGTGGAAATTGAAGAAAATTTAGAAAGTCAGCCATAATTCTACCACAGAGATAATCACTATTAACATAACATAATTCAGCATGTTAAGATAAGTACACAGGAGAAATTTTCTATAGACATTTACATATTAAAAGCGAGGTTCATATTCTCATAAGCATGCCCATTTTACCATACCCTCACCAAATCTGGGTAACTAAGTAAATAAAATTATGATTAACCAAAATGTGCCCCAAATATCTGCATGTGCCTAATTTCTGAGGAACTAAAGTTTAATTCTGAAAAATATAGCAAAACCCTTAAACTAGCAATCATCACTCAATCAACTAATATACGCAAGGCAATTACCATGTTCATGTGTGGAATAAAAGAAAGTAAGATATAGCAACTATTACTGAGAGCTTAAAAATCTCACAGATGAAAAGATAACAATGAATATAAACCCTTACCTCTCTTTTCTGCAAAGACCATGTGTAGCAATTTTTCTACAAACTTTCCGGTTTAATTCAGAACTAAACAGTGGAATTCCAAAGCACAGCTCAAGAGGAACCCAATCTGCTTCTGTTGTGGCAACTACAAAAGGATATACAGAGTCATTAAGTACATATATTCATATATATTACGACTGACCAGAGTTTCTTAACTGTGGTCCAGATAATCTCACAGTTTCCTCCCAGCCCCACTGACATCCATCAAGGGGTTAGCAGGGGAGAGGCCTCAGAGGGGGTCAGTGAATCTCTGAAACAGGAAAGACTGTTTTCTGAGTACGTACACGCTTCTGGGGAGAAGGTACATAGCTGTCATCAGATGCTCAAAGTGGTCTCTTACCCAAAAAAAGGTATTGCAAGACAGCTATAAGATTAGAGAATTATGTAGCCAAAATATTTAACACAGGAAACCTGAAACTTGTCACTATTCTCAGGTAATATTTTTATAATACTTTAATTATTATTCTAAATATATAAAAATGTTCCCTAGAAAATACTTATTAAAAGGCCCATTATGGACAAGAGTAGACAAATGACCGAACAAAAGAATTAAAACTCAAAAATTAGTCTAAGGTTGCAAATAATTTCTAAAACTTGACCAGAGTTTTGCTTTGTTGCTGAATCTATAGTTGCTTCTTCAATGACCATTTCAAATGACTCTGTACTCCCATTCACATCCGAGCCAGAGGCCAAATCAGGTTCTCCTGATAATTAAAGGACAGACACAGTATTAGAATTGTAGCAGTTGGCATAAGTTGTCAATAAATCAGCCCTAACATAAAAGACGTCAGGCAACAGAAATGACACTGGAAAACAATGACTAGTCTTTAGCCTAAAGCAGTGGTTTTCAACTGGGGGGCAATTTTGTCCCCCAAGGGACACTGGCAATGTTTGGAGACATGTTCGGATGTCATGAACGGGGAGAGGGGTGCTACTGGTATCTAGGGATGCTGAACACCCTACAATACATAGGGCAGCCCCCACACCAAAAGAATTATTCAGCTCAGAAGATAAACAGTGCTGAGGTTGTGAAACCCTGGCCTAAAGAAACAAGGATTCAAAGGCAGAACACAAGTTTAGACTTTCACTAAGATGATTACTCAAGTCATTTCTACCCCCATGGAAATATGCAGTCTGATTACGTCATTCCTCTTCATAATTCGTTTGACTCCCTGTATCTTTCAGCATATAAGATCCTCCAAGATCTGCTGGATCTACCAACTTCACTATTCTCATCTACTACTGCTCAACAAATCCTTTCTTGGGGCCAAGATGAGCTACTCTATTGCCTGATTCCCTCTGCCAGAAAGGCTGCTACCCTCCAAATAAACAACAATCATCTCTGTGTAGTTAACTCCTCATTTTTCAAAATTCAGTTCAAACTTTACCTTCTCTAAGAGGCCTTCTCTGATAGCTCAACTGGGCTGAGATATGCCTTCTCTCTCCTACTGCATGCAGTCTTTTAACACTACACAGTAGGCTGATTTACTTGCTTGTCTCTTGTTGTAGGGTTTTATTCCTCAGGTCTTACTAATTTAAGTATCTCCAGCACCTCAGCAGGTATTCCATAAATGTTTGTGGAAGGAATGAAATAAAACATGACAGCTGTAGCAGACATGCATGGAAATGACTGCCTAACCTATACTCCTCTCCTCTGGAAAAGGTCCGTGATACCTGGCAGTCACTGTTGAAAGCTACCCCACTCCCTGGCCAAAGGCAAATGGACCAGGAGTGGATACCTAACCCAAAGGGAGCCAATCCAACCCACTGGATGGCCAGTGATCAATCACAGTGTCTCAGGACTTCAAACGAAGAGGCAGAAGGAACATATCAAGCAATGACAGACACTTGAATTGAAAGGTTTCCTAGAGTCACAGACCAGAGCTGGCACCATGGCAACCAAAGCTACACACAAGCCAAAACTGCCAGAGCAGAAACAATCTGTAAGCATGAGAAGGTGATTTGAAAATGAATTTTTTAATTAAAAAGAATGAAAAAGGTACGTAAAGAAAATCAGCTGTTGTCAATAAGCAAGATAGGGTGGAGACAGAAGAAGAATGAGGCCAGGAAGGCTAGGCAGGAAATGGTTGTAATAATACACCTTCAAAGTATCAAGACTCAGACTAGAAGGGCAGTTCTAGGGAATTAAAAAAGAAGAGAGAAGGGAAGAAATGGATACGAGAGGCATTTCTAAAGTCTAATTCACAGAACTTGGAAACTAACTGGACAGAGTGGAAAAGGAGGAGGACGAGACAAAGATACAATTTTCGGCCTGCGCAACTGAGACAACGGGGCCTTTGACAGAAAAAGGAAGTCTGAAAGAGAAAAACTGTTCATTCTATTTTAGAAACATTTTTACAAAGAATCTAAAGTTTTGAAACCATCACCCCACAAAGGGTGATTTTTGAATTAAAGCCTATAAATATAGACACGACAGGAAAGGGCTAAAACCAATAACCGTTCTGTATTCCAGTCCCAGGTCACTTCTTTAGTCATGCACTTGGTATTTTCTCCACTTGAACAACTGCTATTTGTCCAACTCATGTCACAGAATATTTTCTCATCCTCCAGTGGAAAAAACATTAAAGTATTAAATAATTCGACATCTTCACAAAGGTCTCTTTGCTTTTTAAATGTTAAGATTGTGATACACTCGATACTTTAATTATTATTCTAAATATATAAAAATGTTCCCTAGAAAATACTTATTAAAAGGCCCATTATGGACAAGAGCAGACAAATGACCGATTAATTAAAAGAACCCAACTATCGGCTAACCTCTCTCATCGGAAGCATCGCTGAGTTTTCTGTTTGCAAGCTGGCTAGAAGCATTCAGCATGGTGACATATCCACAAAAATGCTGCAAGTCCACTTTGTTCCTTAATATTTGCAGCGCCTGATGAACACCCATATTGACACGAGTAAACTCTAAGAAGAAAGAGTTGACATCACATTATGAGTAAAAAGTTCTATAAAATAACACAACACCAAAAGCTTAAATATCCTTTTCTTTTATTAAACAATTCTTAGAACTACTTTTATACTTTAATCTATCAAGACTGATTCCAGTGAAGAAAGATCTGTGAATGTAAAAGGATGGAGTACACTGTAACATATTTACAGCCTTCAGGAGGCATCTGCTTATCAGAACAAATTACCTGCTAAATAAGCAAACAGAGCCAGTCAGTGGCAAATTCTCTAGACTTCTCTTTGTGGTTCTCTTCTGCCTCAAATGCTTAGTTGGTGGGTTTCTACCAGGAAATGTACTAAATACACAGTAAAGTTTTTAAAAATTTAAGAAAAGTAAAATTATTCTTATTAAAACTAAAGCTAACAATGTACTTGAAAATATATCCCTAATAAACTATTTAAACATTAGCTCAAGTTCTCATAAATATGTGATCTTATAAAAGAGAAAGATGCTCTATACACAAATACGAAGACTCCTCTTCTTCATAATTCACACAATCATCTCCCAAGGCAGGAGATCTATCAATCTGTTCTTGAGATTTTATAAATTTTAAGATCCTGTTGTCACTATCCTATATCTTCAGGTGAACATTTTTTCCATAGAATGTATAGAGTATGAGAGGATGAAACAGCAAAGTTTAGTTGCAAAGAAGTACTTATTTCTGAATAGAGGCTGTTTTTCAGAAGAGAAAACTCTCTTCTCCAAATTTTGTACACATTTATTCACAATAGTCAAAAGAGCACTTAATTTCAAACGAGGCTTTTGCAGTCTAGCCATGTGAAAAGGAGAAAGATATTTATAAAAATTTTCCTTTTTATAAAAGGAAGAGGGAAAGGGAGAGGGGGGAGGGGACAGTATTGACTAACGCTTTGGAAGAACAGTAAGCTCTTCTATGAATTAACCTAAGTTAAATTACTTGAACCATTCACTGCTCTCTCTAAAAACCCAAGCAACATGGCTCTAAGAACCAGAAAAATAGATTACACAACAGCAGGTGGCATGGAGCGGGAAGCGCAAGTAGTACATAAATAGATGTAAGTTTTAATTGCACAGTCTTTTCCTTTTGATTACATACACCTTCTTAATATTCAACAGAGAAAAGGTATCTTCTATATTAGACAAAAGGAAGAATGAATTGGCTTTTATAGAAATTCTTTGAGCATCTTTCATCAACTGTACACGGCTCACATCAAATTCTAGAAAGACAGAACATTAAACAGGGCGTTCCCCCTTGATTCTAACTAGCTTAATTTAGCTTAAACTCTGCAATCCACTCAAATCCTCTCTAATAGCAAAAATAAAATTTAACAGCAAAAACAAATGCTCAAACAGGAAATACATGTAAGTGCTCTGTAACTGTAAAGTAATACAATGCTCATTCACATCCCTTTCTAAATTACCTAAAAAAGCTCCTGAAAAAAACAGTATGTAACATTGGGAAAAAAATCAACTTTCTAAGAATAAAATCTTCCTTGTGACTTGCCTTCTGCTCCAACCTCCAAATAAATCAACAGTAAAAGGAAACTAAAAGGCTAAACATATAGAGACCCAGTCTTCCATCTAGGCAGATAGCTACTTATCCTCTTCATCTCCCAGGCAGACTAGTATTTCTTCAAACATCCTAAATGAGTCTTATTCTATCTGCTCTGTATGGGAAAAGGCACAATAGGTAACTACCTTTTGCCAAAACTCTTTAAAAGCAGAATGGTAAGACCCTAGAACTTAAAAATTTTAGAATTCACTTCCTGCTATGTTTCCACCAAATTGTTGACAAAGATTAAGATAGGGAGGTCGAAAGGATACAATTCAAAAGTAAGGTACCTCCTTGTAGTTCTGTTTCATCAAATGGGAATGGTATGTGGACAGTTTCTCCTATCCCATGCAAACCATGGCCCTAAACAGGAAGAAACACAAGTTGAAAGGTATATGAAAAACCTGTATTTCCAGTAACAGATACTCAAACAATAAATATTGTGCCATGTGATGGTATATTCTACATTAATACTCCATCAAAATGCTTTCAACAATTCTCTAGTTTTCTCCAGCAAGCAAAGACAATCTTAAGTGCATACTAACCTATAAGGCAATGTGTTTCAAACTGAGTGCATGAACTAACGAAAAGAAAGGAGTCTGATTTAACAGGTAACTCAGGTGTTAGCCATGCGAAGACTGAATGAGATCAAGTGCACTCGCCCAAGGGTTGGCTGTAGTTCATCACCCAGCATACCATGGACTAGGAGCGCAAGACTCAAAGACCTGCACTGGAGGACATAGATGCAAAATTACCTGCTCTAACATTATCATTATGTGTAACTGGAAACAACCAGAATGTCCATCAGCAGGGGACTGGTTAAATAAATTAAGCTGCGCACTGTGAATGCAGCTGCAAAAAAGGAAGAGGAAGTTCTCTACAAACTGAAATGGAAAGACCTCCAACTGCTAAGCGGAAAAAGCCTCGGCATATCAGTGTGTGACTGCTTGTATATGGATAAGCAAACTCTAGAAAGCACAGGAGAAACTAAAAAATGTGGTTATCTGACATGCAGGAAAGACGGGGAGTGGGAGCTGGGTAGACAGTGTGGGAAGGGCATGATACTTTTCTCTGTGCATCTTCGAAGTGTTTTATTTCAAATCACGTGAATGTACTATCAATTTAAAAATTAAATTAAAAAAAAAATCTACGAGGCTAACCACCCCACAAGAATGTTACAAATAATTTAGTTTGATCCACCACAATTAACGTCATTCATCCCAATTTTGTTAAAGATTTTTGTATTTAAAGCCCTAAATCTTTTGGTTTTACAGGTGTGTAAGAATAATAAGCATGAACAATTTAATCTTATGTTCATATGCGTTTAGTATCATTATAATAGAAAATTTAAATTAACACTGGGGATCTACACATTTTTTTCCCCTTTAAAAGAGACATTATTCAAATTCAAGATACTGTGACATAAAAGAAAAAAATAATTTCAGAGAAAAATTACACTCATTTAGTTGGTTCATATGACAACTTGAATATGTTTCTGACAGCTCACTTCTATTCCATTGATACGTTTATGATTTAAACGCTAAACAAGATAGTTATAATAAAAGCATGATTTTAATCAAAATCTTGTTTTAAGTTCCAACAAAGTGAATTTTTCCCATAAAATATAATAAAGGAGGCATTTTTTTTAAGCAAAAGTAAAACTCCTTAACAAACACTTAAAGACTCCTTTCACTCTATTACCACCACTGCCGCACAGCTAGGATTTTTTGAGATCTTCCTATGTGCTAAACACAGAACTATGCATTTCACGTGGATTATCTTCTCAGTCATTCTTTTCAACAACTTTATAAAGATAGAAAATTTTATTACCTCCAGTTTTCAGGAGAAGTCCCTGAAGTTGAAGGAGGATATATGACTTGCCCAAGATTACTACAAGCGGTGGGATCAAGATCTGAATTTAAGCAGTCTGATTTCAGCCGATGTCTGACCCACTCTATTACGCTCTCTCCCACCACCACCCCTACTGCACATTTTCCTCTTTAATGCATCCTCTCTCATGGTTTCAACTACCATCTCTGTGCTGACGCTGACACACAAGTCAATCTCTCCTGTTCAATCTCTCATTTGAATTTCAGAATATTTTCAATTACCTACTAGATATCTCCTCCACCCAAATGTCCCACAGGTACCTTATCCTCAACAAGCCCAAAACACAACACATCATCTGCCCCCATAAACTGGCTCTTCCTCCTGTATTCTCTCACGTAGTGATATCACCATTCTTCCACCTTCACAAGCCAAACGCCCCAGGAACCATTCTCTTCCTCTTCTCACAGCTTTCTCAGACATGGGATCGATTCTATTAATTTTATACTTGTAATAATTCTTAAGTCTGTTTCTTCCTTTCAGTTCTTATGACCATTCCCTGATCTGGGCTGTCTTCATCTCTTATCCTGACTCCTACACTGAATCCTAATTGTTCTTCTTGCTTCAGGTATCTCTCCCCACCTAACCATTCTCAACAGTCTCCAGGTTGATCTTCCAAAAACACAACTGACCATGTTAATCCCCTGCTCAGCACCCTTTACTGGGTGCCATCCATCTCTAGGGAGAAGTCTAAGCACTACAGCAGGACAGTTAAGGAAGACCACACGCCAAGGACTGCCTATTTCTTCAGACTCATCTCCAACCACCATCCCATCACAGTGCAACTCACCCCTCAAAAACACCTAGCAGCTTACAGGCCCAGCATGTGCTCCCACTTCACATTCCTATTCATTATTCAACACTCACTCAATGAGCAGCTACTATGAGCCAGGCTCTGTTTTAGGCACCAGGGAAATAGCCACAAAGAAAGAGAAAAAAATCTCTGCCAAGAGAGTTATTCATGCTGACCTCTCTCCTGGCCTTGCTCTCTTCTAAATCATCCTTTTATACTCAGCCTGGGTCTCATCTTCTCTAAGGAGCTTCCCTGAAGCCCTTCTCCTTGCCCCAAGGCTGGACTTGGTACTTCTCCTTAATGCTTCCACTGTTTAATTCTATTCAACACTCAGCAAAAAGCTGAAACTAACTGCTCATGCAACTTTTCCCACCAGACTTAAGTTCCTTGAAGACAGGGATCATGTCTTATTTATATAAGCACGCTAATTAGCACAAAATATGGCACATACAATTGAGAGTTGAATGAAATTAATGAAATCTTTACTGAGAACCTATTATGTACCAGAAAGTGCGCAGCACACTTCACACACGCCTTATCATTTCATTCTCTCAACAATCCTATGACTATAAACGGCTTACCTCACCATTAGCTGTTACTATTATTTTGTTGTTGTTGTTATACAATAGATATTACCATCTCCATCTTACACATGGAAAACTAAGTATAAGAGAAGTACCTTCAAAATGTCACACACCACTTCACACTCGCTGGGGTGGTTATAATAAAAAGAGATAATAGTAAGTGCTGGAGGGAACATAAAATGGTACAGCAATTTGGGAAAACAGTCTGGCAGTTCCTTCAAGAATTTAAACATAGAGTTGCCTCATGACCCAGCATTTGCTGGTCCTAGACATATACCCAAAAGAAATGAAAAGATGTCCACACAAAAACCTGTACATGAACACTTCTCACAGTGATTATTACTATTTACAACAGCTGAAAAGTGGAAGCAACCCACATGTCCATCAACCCATGAATGGATAAACAAAATGTGGTATATCCACGAGGGAATATTATGTGGCCATAAAAAGGAACGCAGAACTGATACATGCTACATGATGAACCTTGAAAACATTCTGCTAAGTGAAAGAAGCCAGTGACAAAAAGACCACATACATGATTCCGTGTATATGAAACGCCCAGAACAGGCATTCTAGAGAGACAGCAAGCACACTAGTGTTGCTGGGCTGGGGAGAGGCGGGGAATAGTAGAATAGAGGAGTTAGAACGAAAGATACAGGAAAACATTGTAAAACTGAGTGTGGTGATGGCTGTAGATATCTATGAATACACTAAAAACCAGTGAACTATACAATTTAAACTGGTGAACTGTATGGTATGTGAATTATATCTCAAGAAAGCTACTACTAAAAATAAAATAGGGCCACCTAGGAAGCAGGCTGGAATTCAAGCTGGGTCTACCTTCCAAGTCCATGTTGTTTCTACTACTCCCACAGTGCCAGGCAAAGGCCAGGACTAAACCCAGATCTCTGATTCCTTACGTTTCAGCTTTACAAATTTCAAATTACAGACATCTGATTGCAACTCAGCAGAAAGTTAGACAAATTATTATCTTTAAAAATCTAAAACTGATTGTTTCAAAGAAGGTACTTACCTGAATTAAAACCGCCGAATGCGTTAAAGCATCATTCAACATCGTGAGCACATTTGACGTAGGAACTACCCCAGGATCATGACCCCAAGATGTTATTAATAACCGATCATAACCCTATGAGAAAGAAATGAATATAAGACAACACAGCATTTAGAAATAAGAAACAAATTAAGAAGGTTATCTATAATACTGCTTACCAATTTCTACCCTCCTCAAAAATAATTTAAGAAAACGAAAAGCCCTTGCACAACATACCTGGAAAATATCTGGCAGTTTTCGAAGCCTTGTACCTTTGGACAGTAAAAGAGATGGTGGTCCTTGCCTGGTGACGTGGTAAATGTACAGTTTAAACCAGACAGAACTGACTTCCGGGATAGCTGGTCCAATATGCTATAATCATAAAACAGGTAAGATAAGGTTGCTAACACTTATCTAAAGAAGCCAAATTTCACAAGTGACCAAGTATAGTCTTATAAACAGCTAATGCTTCATATAAATGTTAACTGCTATTATCCTTACAAAAATAAATTTTAAACGCTCCATTCAAACAGTTTCAGTTTTACACTGGAATTGAGAAAGCACGTCTTACCACTGCAATTAAGAGCATGGACTCTGGAGAAGATTACTGAGAGGTGAATCTTGGCTTTACCCCCTCAGCCACATCACCTTAAGGTTACTTCAGCTCTCTTGTGCCTCATTTTGCTCATTTGTAATATGACAACAAAATACTTACCTCAGGAGGATATTTTTAAGGTTGTTCAAAAGGTTAAACACAGCACCTGGTATATTGAGCTCTATATCAAAGTGTTAGCTATTATCCTCATTAATCATATGCCATTTTTCACAAAAGGGACTATCCAACCTTCCATCCATCTCACCATTCATTTAGACAGTTCAAGGATTCCTACTATGCCTAGAGGTTGTGTTAAAGAGGAAGGGGGGCGGGGCACAAAGAATTATAAGGAAAAAGTTGGTAAGTGCAAATCCTGTCCAGTCCTGTTGAACAGAGGACGAAATCGGGTGAGGAGGGTACGCTCACTGAGGCAGCAAGGTCAGCACAGGCAATAGAATCAACCTTGCACAAGAATCTCTTCCTCTCTTCTACACCACTAAACCTTGCACATCTAGGAAACCTGGCAGGACGCAGCACTGAAGAACAGTTAACACAATCCCCACTCTTTGAAAATCGTGGAGGCCATAGCATCCTTGCTAAGTATCCAAATAAATGCAACTGGTTTAGCTTTAAAAAGTAAAAGACCAGAAGTCATTCTCACAAGTAAATTTTAAAGATAACAAGAGTTCTAGCTTTCAAGCATAATCTTTTCAGCTTATTTAGCATCATGGCTCCACTTCTAAAGCATTTCATTTTTCCTAATTAAATTTATCTTATCCCTGAAGGCGATCCAGGCTTCCTTCTTAGAGCACCCAAGGACGTTCTCTTTAATACCCTGTATTCATGAGGAAAATTTTAATCTAATATGTCACAAGTCACTAGATGATATAGAAATTAAATATACCAATTATATCTCACAGATCGAACATCTTACAACAGCATAAAATACAAAACCGCTTTCTGAGTCGATGATTTTAATATTTGGTATCTGCAAATGAGCATTAACACAATTACACTGCTAGAGCTCTTCTTCCAGTTGCCAAGAGAGGGATGAATGGCAACATGGGCGATCTTCGAGCGGGTCCTTACCTGAGGGGCGCAGCTGCTGACGGGCCGGATTTCGTTGGTGAGAGGAGCCATGGAAACGAGCAGTGTGTAATTTTTGTTTAGAACTCTGCTGCAAGTTGCAGGGTCCAGACCAAGAAGGCTTTCACAGCGTAAGAGATCCAGAGGAAAACCTGAATTATGATCAACCATACACACAGAATGAAAGACTGACAACATGAAATAAAATGTCTAAGATGAGATAATGACAACTGCCTTGAGATTTAAAACATTTTTGTAAGGTAGAATATCTCTACTAAAAAGTGCCAAATTTCCTAGGAGACCACTAAGACACTTTAAGATTTAATGCTAGAAGTCTTTACTCTCCGGTCCAGAAAGAGAACTGTCTCCTAGGGCTTCTTCAGGCTACCTTTTTCTCTAGGAACATGGCGCTGCTTTACCTTCCTCCCTTCTCCATCCCCAGCCACAACATGGCAGTGGCACATTAAGTGCCTCGGGAAAGCTGTGTCCTTCCCTCCCCTAATTTCCAATCTCTACAAAGAACGTCACGGTCCAGTTCTGAAGTTACCACAGGGGCATTCCTCACTTAGAAATACGTGCCACAGACTGGTGGTCCATCAAGCATGAACTCACTCAGCATGCAACAGATTTTAAGTGTTCCCATTCTTAATCCTTTTGAAAATACCATTCCTATTGCTGTCTAAAAAGAGATATTTGAAACTTCAGAAGATCAAGTTAGCCCTTCTCTCCCTCTAAGCAAGAATGAATCTAAAAACACATATGGCCTGCTGAAACGGCCTAGAAGCACTGAACACAACTGACACCAGGATCTTGGTCTTTAGTGCTTTTCACCAGTAAAACAAACCAGGCTCCTAGGAGAAAAGACTGACTCCAGAGCTGGAGCAGAAGTAGAAGATAATATAAAATGAGATGTGTTGTGAAGAGAAGAGATGAGATGAGATTAGTTTTGCCAGAAAGTAAGGAATTACTCCTCAAAATAAATTTTTTTTAAAAGATGAAGGTACGGCACCAGGGGAGAGGAGCCCATTGACAAAATCTAAGACAATCGTAGCACAGAGATAATTAAGAGACAGTGATGACTAATTATCAACCACTGAGAAAAGAGAAATTTGTAAGTCTATACTGAGAATATTAAAGAAAGCCTAGTCCCAACTGTCAAATGAGGAAGAAGTGCTGGAGTCGGAAAAAAATGATCAATTTGCAACGACCAGAGTAAAGAATGGCTCATGCAAGAATCGTCAATGGATGCTAAATCTAGGAGAAAACACTGATGAGAAGTAGGATATTTGCAGGGTCTTAGAATGTCTCCCCACAGATCGCTTATTCGTTGAGGGGGGAAAATAGTTTATGTATACAGTGGAGAAATAAGGAAACACAATAACTGGTGACCAAAATTAACATCACAAGGAGAGAAGCTTAATCGAAGTTTAGTTAACAAGCATTTTGTTCTGCTTGATCAGTGGGGACAAGCAGTTCAGCTAACTGCTTATGAGGCAAAGGGAAGTGGGAGAGTCTGTGTCTGGCCTCTCAAAGGTAAATAAGGGGGCACCCATGAACCCTAAGTTACATGGGGAAAGGGTGGGTCCTTGCAGTGAGCCCTTTTCCAAAACACACAAGAGTGAGGATATTTCTTAACCTTCAGGTAAAACTCAACATTGTCAATGTCAGGTAGAGAAAACGTTTAATGAATACTAAGATAAGGAAGGAGGGAACCCTAAAGGGTTGATGGTGGTTAGAACAAGATTTTTACAACGGTGATTGCTTTTCTACAAATGTGATTTGATTTATCAACATTTCCACAGTACTGACTGCCAAATTACAAACAGCAGCTTTTATGTCTGACTTGTACTGATCCTAGCAGAAAGATGTCTTTTTAAAGACAAATATCTGAAAAAAATCACGCTTCTAAAATGAAAAAAAATTAGACGACGCATTGTTTTTATTGTTTAAGCAGGGCCTCACGCTGTCTGAAACCAAGAGATTCCTAAGAAGCTAGTCCTTCTCACCTATCTCAGAGGTTTGCTTCCAAGACAGTATCACAAAGCTTTTGCTATACAGTGAATACCAAGCACTACATGGACACTCAAACTACAAATTAGTGACCTAAAAAGAAAATTGTTTCTACTCAAAAAAGATGCTTAAAACACCAATACTACAGATTTCCTTTTTTTAAAAAGAGTAAAATTAAGTCATCACGTCCAGCACCTACAGAAAGCAACCTTACTCCACATGGAGAGTATAAGCCCTAATGCCCTGAGTGATTCTTTGTATGGAACAAATGGACCTTCTTTTCTGTGCATCTAGAATGGCACCAGCCATGCACCCTTATTAGAAAAATTGAGAAACAGTCACTTTTATTCCTGTGTTCTGTGGTTCCAATGAAGAGCCTCAGTCAAGAAGCGCTGGTTAAAAGAATGAAATGTCAGAAATAACCGCAGATCTGGTCTCACGGGGAGGAAGGAGTTAATCACAATTTAACGTTGGAGCCATGTCAATTATTTCAAGCAATTAAAGATCCAACTGGTGACAGAACAGCCAACTATTAAACCTACCTTAAAGGCTGGAATTATACTTAACTGCTTTCATACAGAATAGATTTAGGTTTACCATTTAACTTACTCAGTGGTACACAGACTATTCATGGTGAAAAACAAAGTTTAGTCCAGACTGCTAAGCAACAGATTGTTTATGAATAAATCAACAAGGAGCTTAGTGTTCAAGAGAAAATAATACAAGGGACAGAGCAAAGGGAAACATTTGAGAGATATGGATTCAAGTCCCAGCTCTTCCACTGACTAGTCCTATGGGCTTTAATGACTAGATGGGCAGGGGATTAAACCAAGCTAAGCTTCCACTCCTTCATCTACAAAGTGAGTTACACTTGACTCGTCACTAGCACTCTCTAACACTCTCAGATTCTGCGATGGGCAGGAAAGGACGATATACTTTAAGACAGCTATAATACGGTATTTCAAATATTCTAACCCATTATCTCTATAAGTCACTAAAAAGTCCCCAAGATTCCAGGATTTTTACATTCAAACACATCTTCAAGACTGTGCCACTCACACTATCAGATCACAAGATCTAATATTTGGTAGTCAAAAAATGGTTACTATCAACAAATGCTTATTAATAAGTGCTTTAGACTCTTGCTATTTGGTAATTTAATACTCTGTTCTAACTATTTATGACTAATCCAAAGAGCCCAGCATAAAGTCACTCATAATTCTGCTAATGCTTAATTCTGAAGCAACCGCGCTGAGGTTGCAGGAGTGGGAGTAGATACGGAGTGTGTCTAGCCTGACTCAGCTAAACTACTCAGCATCTTTGTTCCCACCTATGCAACAACACTCGTGACGTGACAATGGATTCCACCCTTAATTTGCTTTGTCCTTAATTTCTTTAATTGTGCTAAAAAGAAAGCCAGATGCTAGTGAAAGAAATGGAATGAAGACGGATATGACTACGAAACTGATGGGTTTGGGCCAGAAAACAGAACTTTTAGATAAATGAAAGAATGAGTGAAATTAAATGTTATGGTAGTGCTCTTTAAGAATGCAGGAAGTCCCAAGATGCAACTCTTGTGAATGCCCGAGGACTTGAGCGAGATACTCTTACACTGGTGCCCAGGCCGTTGCACCTTTGTAAAAACACAGATTCCTGGGTGCCATTCCCCGACTCAGGACCTAATGAATCAGAGATTCTGATGCCGCCAGTTTCACTAAAGTTTGGGACGCCCCGTCTATCACAAAAGCTGAGAGTGCACACTAGGTCAGCAGCCACATTAGAGTTCACTGATAGATTAAAATTGCTACTATTTCTTTCTTTTAAAAAGAGGTTATTTGTTCCCTTTTTTATTTTTTAAAGTAAAACACTTTAGTAAATATTACAGCAACATTTGAATGGGAAGCGCTTATTTATTATTTTTATACAATGGAATCTTTCATTCTTGAAATTTTATGCTTCCTAAATTAACTACATTTTGGCATTTGTTCACCCCTCAGAACTGATGCCTGTTCTAAATTCCATCCCGCTACTTAAACAAATTAACACTCTAACCTTTTTCGTAGGTACCAAACAGACTTAAATAATACAAATGTCAGTAGCACATAAGAGACGAGAAAAAGCAATTAAGGTTAAGAAATAGTTGACAAGCAAAGAAATTCACAAAACAAGCCTCTAGTTATAAATTCAATATGCTGTCTACACAAAATGTACTAAATAAGTGATGATTAAATAAGTGAGCATGACCTGTTCAATTTCTTAGACAGAAGTTCCATAGGACCATGTCTTCAAAATCAAGTGTATTTATCATACCATAATTGGGTTGGTCTGGCTGTGCAGTTTGTGCAACTAGATCTTTATTATGACGCAGAAACAGTATTGTGTTTCTCAGAGTAAGTGCATGATCAAAATATCTCTGTGCTTCTCCTTCACCAGTGCTCTGAACCTAAACCAAGAGAAAATAAATTTTGCAACAAATACCACTCTCACACCATTCGTTCTAACATATAACCATATAGAAAAGATATTAAGACATGATTAAAAATCAATAAATCAAAAATTTGCTCAGCCAATACTGAAACAAGTATTAGCCTCAATCTCAGTTGAGTTTCCACTTCACTACATCTTTGACAATGATAGAAATTACCCCAATAAATAAAACAATGTTAGCAACCAAATAATGCTCAATTATATCATTATATAAATTATATGTCCCATATATGATTCAAATAGGGTGCTTATTTGAAAAACCGTAAGATGTATACATTCTGCTTCATCCAGAAAGAACTCCAATCAATGGCCACCAACAATGCCTCTCATTCTCATCACCTTGTTCACAATTTGCATCACTGGTTGCAAGGGATAATGGAGTATGTGATTCAAAACAGCTGTTCAACATTGCTGAACATACAGCTTAAATTCATTCAACAAGGATTCACTGAGGCCTTATCACGTGTTCTGACCTGTCTAGGATGTATAGAGTAGTAGACAAAACTCTTGCCTTCACTGGGCTTACACTTTAACGCACGCTCTTGTGACACTGAGTCAGTCACCTATTTAATATGTCAAAATACATACACCCCAGAAACAACACAGAAAATGGAAGGACAGGTCTACAGGGGGAAATGACCAAATTATATTTGCATTAAATTAATAAGACCAACCAATTACGTTTAATCAAGATGAGGCTTCTTAAAAAACAGCTAAGAAACTCTTTTTAAGAACTAAACTTCAGACTAGAAGGCTTTCCCAAGAATAACTATATGGTAAAAAACAATGTAGATATATAAAGAGTAAAAGTAACCTTCCAATTTGCTACACTTGATAAAAGACTAGCTGAGGTGAGAAAAATAAAAATCAGGAAAACAGAACTTAAAATGTGCTAGAACATAATTAAAAATTTACTGGAAAAGATGATACACAGTAAGAAATGGAGTTAACAAGATACTGAAAGTCCAGAGAGAATAATGGAAATATAAAGGTAAAAGAGAGCAATTAATAACAAGGATCATGTCATACATTTCTGCACTAAAAAAGTAAAAAGCCTATGAAGAAGGATGAATCTAAAAACACATATGGCCTGCTGAAACGGCCTAGAAGCACTGAGCACAACTGACACCAGGATTTTGGTCTTTAGTGCTATAATAAAAAGCTAGTTCACAGGTTCAGATCCAGGGTGCAGACCTACACACACCACTCATCAAGCCATGCTGTGGCAGCACCCCACATAGAAAATAGAGGAAGACTGGCACAGATGCTAGCTCAGGGACCATCTTCCTCACCAAAAAAAAAAATCAAAACTACTTGAGAGGAGGGCTCAGAGAGTCATAACAAAAAAAAATTAAAGTGAAAAAAATGTTAATGGTCTTTTTTTTAAGATATAAAGGAATTTTTACAAAATCATCAACAGTTCTCTGAACAGCACATTTAATACACAGTGTTCATCACTAAAGCACAAAGCGTTCCTAAATGATTAGTCAAGGAACAGAACAGGCATACCAACTGTTTGCACAAAGAGCAGAGGACAGAGTGAAAAATCCAGGGAAAGAAAAACACCAAAAGGGCAACCAAGACTGAGAGCCAAGGAAAATTCAGGCTGTCTTCATGGGGAAAAAGGTGGATAAGAGCAAATATGGCTGAAGTCTTCAAGAGACTAAAAGGGACAGTGAGACCAGACATAAATATGATGCCCAAGGACAGTTCCAGATCTAGGATAAATGGAACAAAAATGTCAAAGAAGGGGCCAGCCCAGTGTGTAGTAGCTAAGTTCACACGCTCTGCTTCGGCAGCCTGGGGTTCACAGGTTCAGATCCAGGGTGCAGACCTACACACACCACTCATCAAGCCATGCTGTGGCAGCACCCCACATACAAAATAGAGGAAGACTGGCACAGATGCTAGCTCAGGGACCATCTTCCTCACCAAAAAAAAAATTCAAAACTACTTGAGAGGAGGGCTCAGAGAGTCATAACAAAAAAAAATTAAAGGCTACTTTAGCAAAATGCAATTTGAAAAATTACACAGACTAAGATTTCTATACTCTATTTCTTCATTATATCAAACTAGGCTAAGAGTTAGATGAGGTAGAGAAATCACTTTTAAAAATCATAAAATTCATTCATCCACTCGATATGGTTAAGCCTAAATGACTGCCACAGTATTAAGGTGGGGAACAAGGTAGGAAAGAGCAAGAATACACTAAAAATCTACATAATCAACCCCTGATGTTTTATCAAACAGGAAAAGTTCCATATGCCCTGACATCCCATAATAAGCAATCTAGATTTACCTTTTCTAGCTCTATAAGAAAGCTGTCCAGAGACTCATCTGAGAGTTTGCCAACTTCGAACATTGTGACTGCGTGGCTTTTCAAGTTCTGCAAGAAAGAAAGAAAAACAGAAAAATGAAAATGTACCTTAGCATCTTATACAAGTTATTATAAAGTTCTAGTTTTCCCCTTTTTGTTAAGCATAACGTTTCATATTTACATTATGCTTTCCAATATATTTAAACTGAAGGGTGGGTGAGGTGAGGGCTGAGTCTTCCAATTACAAAAGCAGCCCTTGCTAAAAAGTTACTACACCACTCTAAGGAATATAAAACAGAGGCAGCTGTGTTTTCAAGAATAAATCTAGTACTTACAAAAAGAAATAAAAGCAACAAACTATTTTATATCTAATCTTTATTTTAAACATTTTCATATTTAAACAAGAACTGGACTCACTGGTGAAAGATTTCCCATCATTAAAAAGGCAGTGAGAGTTGAGTCAAATAGGAATGCAATACGTTTTGTATATCCTGTAGACAAACTCAAGCTGCTTATGCTGGCTGTGTCGGCTAGAAAAAAAAAAAATCATAATTTAAAATCAAGT
This sequence comes from Equus asinus, assembly GCF_041296235.1. NCBI lineage: Eukaryota > Metazoa > Chordata > Mammalia > Perissodactyla > Equidae > Equus > Equus asinus. Next base: position 68,643,968 of record NC_091801.1, on the reverse strand, counting down.
AAATGAAAATTATTCTTTGCTTATCAATGGAATGAGAAAGTATTTCATTTCAGCTTTATTTAATAACTGGAAAGTACATAATTAAATATAAGCAATACTGTCAACATAAGAGGTCCCAGTCCTATCTCTAACATAAAGTTAAAAAACAATTTTTAAAGGCACTCACTTTTGTAGTAAATTTCTTGACAACCAATAAACCAAGACTTGATTAACTGTCAGATCAGTAAGACTAACCAGCCCAACCTCTTCAGACAAGTCACCGGGCTCAGGTAACAGAGCTCCCTGAGGTAGCAATGGGAGCCCATGCTTTGCTCCTCTACCTACTCAAGATAAAATCATGTGCAGCCCCCTCGTCTACCATGTTTTGCCCTCTGTGTGTAGCCCATGCTTCGGCCTTCCCTCACTCACCAGCTGGCAAGCTCTATTCACTCCTAGCCTAAGTATCATCTCCAAGAAGACCTCCCGAACCATTCTAGGCATAAAGGGGTTCTTCCTCTTTGCTCCCCACAAGCACCAAAACACTTCTCACGTTGTGGTTTTTGTGGTTACACTGCCTTCTCTCTCCCTAGACTTAAGCCTCAGAAGGAAGGTATTATATTCTTGTCAATTTTATACCCTTAAGACCTAGCACAGTGCCCAACATATGGGTAAGTACTCAAAGACTGCATATAGAATGAGTGAAATCTACAACAAAACTAACATAACTGTAAGTCTAGAGAGCTCACTCTGTGAGCGTATGTGCAGACACATCCCGCATCTATAGACAGGCTCTGCATTAAACTGAGTTACTGCTAACCTGGATCTTCTTGACTATTTGTATCAGTGTCAGTAGCCGAAGAAGCTTCTTGTACAGGACTCCTACTTTCCCCGCCATCCCAAGATAGGAGCATCTTTTGTGGATCTAAAGTACTCCTATTAACGAAGAAAACATTCACTTTTTAAAAATCATATAGGTGATCTTATATAAAAAAAGCTACTGAAGTCACTACTTAAATTATGAACATCCATATAAATCCAGTCTTATTTATATTCAGCCCAAACCTGAGATGGAGCCCAAACATGCTCTACTCATATCCAGCAAGAGTTCTTAACTAAGACCCACGGCTAGGCTGCAGGGAATTCGAGAACCCTTTAAAATGAGACGTAAAATACTATATGTGCTTTTCTGTGGGGAAAGTTTTCATCAGATTCTAAAAAAGATTCATCACACACAAAAGATTAAAAACCACTAATATATAGGGTTCACCACGGTTGACAGGTTGAATAAGCAAAATGTTTGTATGGAAAATTGAATGTTTCCTTCAAAAGGAAACTCTAATATCTTATACTGAATAAATGAATTACTTTAATCTGTTTACAGACGGAACATTCCTCCAGGATGAATGAAGTTGATCCAAATTTATTACTTGTCCCTTCTTATGGGCAAAACCCAAGCGACAATACATTGAAACAGCATTCTGAAAGGGAGAGAAAGGAAATGAGCATTTAAAATAAACTGGACATCAGAGTATCTGTAGACATAAAATACTGTCATAGACTATGCTTCTGGTGATTCTCTAACACTTTTATGTCCTAGCTAGAAAAAGCAATTTTCAGGAGGCCTATGGTTCCCCTAAAGTCTTCACACAGGTAGGAGGGAAAGCTGCCTGTTCCCCGCCTGGTCCTCCCTAGATCCAGCCCAGCGAAGCGGGAGTTGCTGCCTTAACAGCCCCACTACAAGACACAGGTCAGGCTGCTGCCTGCTGTGCACAGAAGTCTGAGCGCTGGCTTTCACTCTGTGGGGTGGACTACTGACCCAGGACCCTTAATCTCGCCCTTTTCTATCCTTGTAAGCGCCCCTTTACTGTGGACACTCCCTCTGAGAGCTAACAAGAAACCCACTGCTTCCCTTTCTCAGTAACTTACCAAGACAAAAATCTACAAGAAAAGCCATTTGGTATTTACGTTAATAAGTAAAAAGTATAAAAATTACCTACCTTTACCAGGGACAAGTCTATCTCAAGGACATTTGCAAGCTGGAAAATAAAATAAAAAATTATTTCACGTTCTTAGAATTAGCAATATCACACAGTTGTAACAGACAATTTAACCATAATCAGCAAAATTTAAATTATGAATAATTGAAAGATTAAACAAATTTTGAAATGAGAACTCTCTTCTTCCCACTTCTCTAAGACGCATAGAGTAGTATGAATGCAGGTAGTGACCATAACAATTTAAGATTCCTTCCTCTTTAATTCTGTCTCATTTAAGATAAGAAAATGTCCAGATCAATCAGCAGTCTATAATCCTTTTACTATGAAGTTATATAAAAAGTTATTTAACCAAATTATAAGCTACTAACTAAAATAAATTAAAATGCATATGCAGGAAGTAACTTAAGAATAGGGACTTAGTATATTAATGGTCTATGGTCTACCCACATATAGATTTTGAAAACATTTTAACCATATCATTAAATAACTTTACCTACTTCACACAAACTTATTTTATACCCTTGAGGTTAAATGCTGTCATAAGACATTGTCACACTTACCTCCGCAACATTAGTATGCTCATCTATTGAAACAAATATCTTATAGAGTAGAGTTTCAAAATAATCACCCTGCACTCGATTCATTACAAAACCTTCAAGAGGAGGAACTAAAACAAACAAAACAAACTTTTCTTGGTGATACAATTTTAAAAAACAAAGTATAATTCAAATATCTATTCAAAAAGAGAAATGTCTAACTTAGGGACAGAATTCAACTTCTGATTTATTTTATCCACTCCACAGCACGTTTTCTAGAACTCCCTAAGGCCATGTACAACCCTGTCTACATAGAGAACTCTTGATGGAAAAGCACAAATCCTACAATGAGTAATTTAATCCCCATGGACCTCCCAGCGTTACTGAGGCAGAGGAAGCGCCAGAGGACGCGGATTTGGTAGAAAGGCCAGTGGCCTAGAGGACTACAGAATGCGGAAGCCTGCAATGGGTGTGTTTTTGATGTCTCGGAGGCAGCAGGGGTGACTGGTCTACAGCAGAAAAGTAAAGGACTGCGAGGTGCTATGCAATACAAAAACCACTCGGATGGAAAGGATTGGCTCTCTGCCTTTCTCCCATTATCCCTGTTCCATCCTGAGAAGAGAGGAAATTCATCTGCGTGACTGCCATGTTTACCAGCAATCATGGGTACAATCTGCTCTTTGGGGCTTTCTATTCCATATCCTCCTCGGCAGGAGGAGGTCAAGGCCTTCTTTAGCACAGGAGGCAGCCCAATCACTGCTCTGCACCTGAAACTTCATTCCTACTCACTTCTCTCCATCTCTCTGGACCAGATGCTCTAAGCCAATTTCCTAGAGAGAGAGCTCTGCCCAGATGATCATAGAGAGGCACTTTGCTTTTCCTTTGTCATCCTCCCCGTGCACGTTTCCCTTGAAAATATCCCAGGAAGGAGGAGTACCTAGGCCATGGCAAGATTCGGGTCGCCCAGCCCTAATTCCAGCTAATTGCGCCCAAAACCTAAATCATTCCCAAGAGACAGGAATAAGACAAAATCCAAATGGTCAAAATGACGACACTATGAAAAACCACAAAGTACATTTAGGACAGGTTACTCACTTTACAGATCTGACTCATGGTATTTTCTAATTTAGTGCTATCCATATTTCCAGTCATCCAAGTACTTTTAAAGATTAAAGGTTCCTTTTAGAAATCCCATATTTGACATCATTACTTCTTTTCCTACACTATCTGCTGTGTGAATAATAAGAGCAAACGCACTGAATGCTTACGAAGTGCCAGACTACTGGCACTTAGACACACAATTTCACTCAATCCTCTTAACCCCATGAGTTGTTCAATACATATCCCTATCTTACAGATGAAGAAACCAAAGCACTAAGAGGTTAGAAATACTACACAATTGACATTTAGGCAAAAAGAATGAAGCAACTTCAGAGGAAGAAATATGGAATAGTCTCCGATATCTATTAAGTTAAAAAAACAAAGTATGAACTAGAGTACACCATCTGTGTAAAAACAAAACTACAAAAAAAAGGATATACACATACGTGCCTATGTGCACAGTATACTTTTGGAAGGATACACAAGAAACTTAAAAGTGGCTGCTGAGAGACAAATTGCGTGGCTAGAGATGGTGTGGGAGGCAGACATTTTTATGCTCTTGTAAATTTAGAATGTTTTTTTTTTAGGTTGGCCCTGAGCTAACATCTGTTACCAATCTTCCTCTTTTTTTCCCTCCACAAAGCCCCGGTACATAGTTGTATATCCTAGCTGTAAGTCCTTCTAGTTCTTCTATGTGGGATGCCGCCACAGCATGGCTTGATGAGTGGTGCAGAGGTCTGAGCCCAGGATCTGAACTGGTGAACCCCAGGCCACCGAAGCAGAGCACATGAACTTAACCACTCAGCCATGGGGCTGGTCCCTAAATTTAGAATTGTCTATCTTAATTACTACCTACTCAAAAACTGTTAATAAAAATAAACAAACATAAAGAAAAAATACCTGAGAATAGCCAAGAAAATTATAAAAAAAGACTCACAAGGAAGGCCTGGCCATGATGAACATTAAAGGTTACTCTAAATCACTGTATCAAAACAATACGGTAGGGGCTGGTCCAGTGGCGCAGCGGTTAAGTTTGCACGTTCCGCTTCTTGGTGGCCTGGGGTTCACCAGTTCGGATCCCGGGTGCAAACACGGCACCGCTTGGCAAAAGTCATGCTGTGGTAGGCGTCCCATATATAAAGTAGAGGAAGATGGGCATGGATGTCAGCTCAGGGCCAGTCTCCCTCAGCAAAAAGAGGAGGATTGGCAGCAGTTAGCTCAGGGCTAATCTTCCTCAAAAAAACAAAACAAAACAAAAAAACCCCAATATGGTATAAAAATAAAAATAAGAGCTAGCCCTAATGGCCTAGTGGTTAAGTTCAGTGCTCTCTGCTTCGGCAGCCCAGGTTCAGTTTCCAGGCATGGAACCACACCACTTAACTGTCAGTAGCTGCAATGTGGCGGCAGCTCACACAGAAGAACCAGCAGAACTTACAACTATACACAACTAAGTACTGGGGCTTTAGTGGGGAAAAGGAAGAAAAAAAAAGAACAAAAATAAATCAGTGAAAAAAGAAGAATACAGTAGTCCCCCCCATCCAGTTTTCCTTTCTGTGGTTTCAGTCAACCGAAGTCTGAAAATATTAAATGGGAAATTTGCTACATCATTACCTCACTTCATCTCATCATGTAGGCACCGTATCATCTCACTAGAAGGGTGAGTACAGTGCAGTAAGGTATTTTGAGAGAGAGAGAGAACACATTTACGTAACTTTCATATTGTTATTACTATTCTATTTTATTTCTAGTTATTGTTGTTAATCTCTTACTGTGCCTAATTTATAAATTAAACTTTATCTTAGGTACATATGCATAGGAAAAAACAGTATATATAGAGTACAGTATTATTTGCAGTTTCAGGCATCCACTGGGGATTCTGGAAGATATCCCCCACAGATAAGGGGGACTACTGTATCAGAATTAGATCCAATATGGAGGCGAATTTAATGTATGACAAACGTTAAACTTGATTCAGTGGTATTCAGTTACCAAGAAAACAGTGCTGGCATTTATCCAAATGCTATTGGTGACCCAAGGAGAAGAAAACCAAGTTGGACCTTTATTTCACATCAAATACAAAAATAAGTTCCAGACTACAGGTCTGACTATATATCACCAAAGTTTTTAAGCATTTTTAGATTATTTACATATCCTAGAAGTATTCTATTTTTTAAGCATTTTTAGATTATTTATACCTTAAAGTATTCTATTCAAGCATAACAAATCTAGGAGCCATAAGGGAAAGGGGAGACATAAAATGTGCAAGTAAAAAGTCTGATGAATGATGGAATAAATATATTTTATTTAGCAACAGACTCTTTCATAATTATTCCCTTCAAAGCATTACTCTCTCCCACGTTTATTTGTTCCACCACTCAGAGTACTTGCTTTTAATTGAAACATATCTGGAATGCTTCCCTTGAAATCACCCTCAGGTGTCTTTTGTGCTGAATCTGATGGCTTCCATGTTATCAAACTGCTTTCCTTTCATGAGTTATTCCAATTTGGGGAACAGCCAGAGCAAACATGGTGACAAGGAAGGCACACTCAGCAGCTGTAATACCATGTCATGGGTCTGCCTGTGCCAACAAAAATGACCAGATACTAAGTGAAGCGTGGCAGAACACGACACTGTAAGGTAGAAGCCATCCATTCAGCCCTTCTCTGGCAGCTTCTTCCAAATGAACTTAGTGCTTGCGTGAGTCAATGTTCCAGCTGTCAGTCAAAATGGACGGAAATGAACTGATCAAAGACCAATCTTCTCAGGTCCATCTCAAGTGAGTCAACATCAGCTTATCAGATGAGAGTAGAGACTCGAGTAATGCTTTCATATTTTCCAGTGGTGACAGGAAACCACTATTATCTCTGTCTTCCCAAAATCACTTCCTTGTCAAAATCCTTCAAATTTTAAAACTAGTATTTTATTTGTTACAGCACCCACCATACAAAACACAATTAGTATTTCATTTACTTTTTTAGCTGTCTTTCCAAGCTTAAAAAAGAATTCACGTCTGTACTTGGTCCAAAATGCATTATTAAACAATCATAACCATGCTAACACAAATAAAGGTCAGGATCCAGTAGAGATGAAAACCCGTCAAGGTTCAACACTGAGGTGAGGGAGTGTTTTTGCAATAAGTCCCATCACCTCTCAAGTGTCACCAGTAAGGTCATTCCCTGGAATTTGTTGACACTTTTTATTTGATTACACAAATATTAAATAAATACCTTAGGTATGGTAAAAGATATCACAAACAAGAACAACAGCTAAAAGATCTGATGGAAAACATACTTGTAACCCATAACCTAAATATAAGTGCTTCTATAAATTGGTTAAGAAATCTAACCTGCAGAAAAAAAGCTCCACTCTGTGCTCAAGGATGTTAACCACATCACTAGTGTAGCAAAAAACTGGGAATAACCTAAATAATCAGCAACAGGAGAATGCTTTAACAAACATAAATCCATAATCTTAGAAGGAAACACATAAGGGTCTTAATAATGATTTAACTTGCGAAGGTGGGTGAAGGAGGAAGGGAGGAGCAAATAAAGAGAAAAAAGACAGTAGTGACATGAAAAAAATAAGACAGATATGTTAAGTGGAAATGAAGAACATACAATTCTATGGTAATACTAAATATATAGAAAAATTTTTATGCACTGAACAAGGACTAAAAGGTGACATAAATTTATAAAAACATTGATTTGATTTAGGATTGTGAGAAATTTCTCTCAGATTTCTATTATTTTAACATAGTGTACACCAAAATAACAAAAAAATGAAAATAAGGAATTTAAGTAAAACCACTATAACTCAGAAGAAATGCTTTTCTTTGAAAATTTCTAACACTGAAGATCCTAGAATGACTCATGTCTAACTTACCAAGGTGACATACAGTGCCCAGCACCTGGCAGCCATTCAAAACACACTGAAAAATATCAGCACGTACTTACCTGCTATACAACTGTCATCAGATATTGGTACATCCAGATAAATAAAGCCTTTGTTATATAAACCTAGAGAAGCAAAAGCATCTTGCTTTAGATGGAATACTAAACAGCAGTGATTTTTTTAAAAAGAATGATTCCTGATTTTCTATATTCTTGCAACTGAATGCTGCATGAAAAAGAAAAAAAGTAAAATAGAAGAAAAGAATTCTATTAAAGTTTTCAAATCTCCATTTCCCTCATATGCTCAGAACTACAAAATTTTTCTCACGATTCATTTGTATAAATTACTCCTGTATGTGACCAATTATAGCCACACAGGAAAACAATGGACTAAGGTGGCATTTCAAACAATAACATGCCTTTAGGAAACATTCCTATTCTTACCTAATTGATAAATATAGTTGCTATTAATTGTTGATGGCTTAAAACAAGTTTTTGTGTTGACAAAAGACCATTTCTACTAACCACTTACTATGTACTACATTGTAATCCAGCGATCCAGAGAGCTGAGGGCCTGCGTCGATGATCTTATCAACGGCGCATTTCTCAGGTAAAGTGCATATCTAAGAAAAGCAAAATATTTTCAATTAAGTTCTGTCAAATTAAGTAATTTATAAGTCTCTTCAACTCCAGTCATGTTTAAACCAATGATTATATGTCATTAATTGAATGACTACATAGTTTTTTTCATTTATCATTCCAGAACTTTTTAAAAAGCTACGCACATAACCATCAAAATTAAAGTGCCAAAACATGCCATCAACAGAACTTGGAGAACAAAGTGACTCTAAATACCAATACTTGCTGGTAAGGAGTAAGTGTTCACTAAAAGATACCAATATTTACTCGTCTTCTTTGAATTGGAATCAGATCCATTTGCTTTCTGAATCTCTCAAATCAGTTTATTCAAACTCTACGAGATTATTACCAGTGGTAAGTCCACTATCGTATGACACAGTTTGACAGCCCTTAGGAAGTACTTAGACTGAAGCAAAATTTATAAGCCTTCTACTCACTGGACTTGACCTGTCCTCTATAGTAAAATAAAACACAAACCAAAAAAAAGTTTACACTCCTGCAACCACAGAGATACGTATGACCTGGTCTCCAGTCCCTTCATCCATCGCCCCACCCCCTTCCTCTAAATCAACATCTCTTCTAAAATGTATGAAGCTTGTATCCACTGTGCTCTGACCACTGGGTATATCATTTCCCTTCATCTTGACCCTACTGCCCTCTCAAAGCAGCCCCCACGTCAGCACAGCAGTTTAGCAGTGATTAAAAGCACAGGGTCCACGGCAAACTGCCCAGGTTCAAACCCTGGACCTTTACTACCACTAGGACTCGAGCCATGACTTCACTTCTCTGTGCTCACTTTCCTCATATGTGAAATGGGATACAAATAATACACTCCTCTGGGGTTGTTATGAGAATCAAATGAGACAATATAAAAGGAGTCTGGAATAGTGCCTGACACAACCAGCACACAGCACATGCTCAAGAAGAGTCAGCCAAGATTACTGTTGGTAGCTGAGCATCACGTCACTTTACATGAAACTTCTGTTTAACTGAAATCCCCAGATCACTGTGCCTGAACCAAGTCAAGTCTCCCTCATTACTAAAGAGTAGCGTGGAAATCCACCAATATTCTAGCCTATGAAGACAATTTTAAACTTTGAATTTAAGTTTAATTTTCTTCAAAATAACAGTCTACATTTTTAAAAAAATTATAGAACTATAAATTATAAAATAATTTAAAAAATAAAAACCCTGTGTGTAACTTTTAAAGACATCTACCTTTATGTCATCTTCTGTGATATATCCAGCCTGCACCACCCACCACGCCTCGATGGAAATTTCCACCGGCTTTACGGGTAGAAGATCACGGGCCGTTTTCCTTCTGAAAAATTTCTGCAATGGTACAAACATCTGAGAATTTGCAATCAACCTAAAATTACTACTTTCTTGTTTATTGACCATATAATAAGACTGTTTCTAACAGTTTAAATAAATACCTTTTAAATTCTCATGTTTGAAAATCTGAAGCATTCTAGATATAGTGCACGGAGAAAGCCATTCTCAACTTATTTCAAAATAAATTACCTCAAAATACTAATCATTAAATCTGGATCCAAATCCAGAAACTAAAATGAAACCCAGGAGGTGAAAGGGAAATTTGGAAAATGTGAATGCATTTCACCTGTTAGGTGAACCCTGGGAGTGGAAGACCAGCGGAGCAAAAGTAATCTTTAAAAATAAACTAAATGGGGGCCGGTCCAGTGGCGTAGTGGTTAAGTTCGTATGTTCTGCTTCAGCAGCCCATGGTTCGCCAGTTCGGATCCCAGGTGTGGACAAGCGCACCATGCATCAAGCCATGCTGTGGCAGGTGTCCCACATATAAAGTAGAGGAAGATGGGTACAGATGTTAGCTCAGGGCCAGACTTCCTCAGCAAAAAGAGGAGGAATGGCGGCAGATATTAGCTCAGGACTAATCTTCCTCGAAAAAACAAGCAAACTAAATGTTTTATGCGTTAAATATTTTTAATTCAACAATCACTTAAGCCATAACCCTAAGTAAGAGAATAGTGAGTTGTTGTTTTTGTATTGTTTCTATATTAAGCATATTTTTATTTGATCAAAGAAATTACAATTCATTATTCCTGCCACTTAAAAAATTTAATCAGACTGTGTGATAAGGAGGACAAGAAATGAGAAAGAAAGGGAAAGGACCAACTCACTTTTGATGATCTACACTGATTCATCAGATCAATGTACTGGTTTCTTCCTATGCCAAGAAGCCTTAGACCTGAAAGAAAGAACCTCTCCTTTAAAGACATTTAACACATCTTGAAATGTCAGTACACTCACAAGGCTTTTTAGGAAAAAACCCTGGGCTTTTGTTCACCTTTTGATTATTGGTTTGCAATCAATAACAAATTAAAAGGAATTCTTCAAACAAAATATAATTGAAAACAAAACTGGGAGAGATGAATTTAAGCTGACACTCTGACAATGCTAAATGAGGATATTTTTAAAAAGCAGAAGTCCTCCCAATTTCAGGAAGTCAAAGTACACTTCTCAGCAAAAGTTTCCCCTTACATGACAGAACTTTATCACATTTTAAATATACACTTCACTAAAACAAGCATAATAAAACAAGAGCAAATTACTTTAGTAACAACTGTGTATCATGCTGCAAAAACACTGTACACAAGTTTTCCTCCCTCTTTTGGTACACAACACAGCCCGGGTATCAGAAAGAACTTCATTCTCTGGAAGTATACAGACTAGTCCCACTTTTCTGATTTTACCACTCCAAAATATTTCTATTAGACTTTAGGCTAAATTTCACACTTGACTTCTTCACCTCATAAAATTTCCATCAATAATGTTGCTCTCTGTTCTCATTTTTCAAGTGTTTCAGGTTAAACACAGACATTACGATACTGACACAATAGCATGCATGCACAAAGACACACTCTAAAGATTACCTCCTTCAGCATAATTAAATACTCACAGTCAGCAGCAGTAAAATTGGGCAATGAATCATAACTTTTCTCGCTGTTCATAATGTCCTTTTAAAAAGAAAAAAATTAAGAACTTTAAATGCAAAACGTTCTTAGATGAAAACATGTATATAAATACATACTACTATAGCCAAACAGAATAACGATGATTACATGAAGCACTGAGATGAGAGTTTGGCAACCTAAAGCATGCATGCCACATTGTGGCACTTACCACGTGGTCTCAACCTAGAAACTGAAGATCAGACTTTCAGGTCTGGGTTTCTCCCAGCACTCTCTATGAATCCCAGACAGTTGCCCTGTAACCTCTGCCCTGTGGAAGCTACGCAAGGAATACCTCTATTAGAGCTCAGGGTTCCAGCCTCTCCACACTTCGTATCTGATCCTAGACTCCTACCCTGAGAAAAGGCCAAATAATGTGTCACAGCCACATCAACATGCATCTACGACACACACTACCAATAAAGATTTTAACCCCTTAGTCATCTTTGCCCCTAGAAGTCCCAATCAGCTCAACTCAGTATCCAGCTTCTTTCAAGCCCCATCCGCTTCTCCAACAATAAACCAACCGTTTACTATGGAGATAAGACCCATTTTCAACCTATAAGCTATACCCAATGGTGTAAGGACAGAAACCAGAGAGCCCCACGCACATGGACCTAATTGAAAGCTGGTAAATGGGACAAAACCTCCCTGTTATCTCCCCTCAATCTGTGGACAACAGCAGAAAATTAATCATGTAATCATGAAGACAGCAACAACCCTTCTATCTTCTAATTAGCGGCCACCTTCATTATGCTACTCTGCTTCTAGGGAAAGGGACTGACAGAAACCTGGGCTGTCGGCCCTCGAGCTTTCCTTTGTATCTCCTCCAAAACAGGGACACAGGAGACACGGGACTGGAGAAGTGCCCGTGAAGAAGGGGCTTAAGGAGATAAGCAAAAGGAGCTCCTGGAAGGGAAGCCACATCACAAAGGGGGCTGAGCTCACTGTTACTACAGGTCCCCGACTCCTTCAGTTCTAAGCTTCTCTCTGCCCTTAAAGCGGCTAGTGAGCCCAAATCATAGCATTCAAATATAATTAAGTAGCAAATGAATACTAGATAAATATTGCCAATCTTTACATAAAGCTCACTTTAAAATAGCATATAACTGGTATTTAAAGTTATTCAACACAAGCCTATGGACTGCCTTTGGAAAACAGCTAAAAAGTACAAGTTAATAATTACAGAAAGATTAGCAGCCAGAGCTACTAACAGATTTCTCCTTTTCAGACACATGTACTACATAGCGTTGGGTCTACGTCATCATTTATTCTTTCTACAGTCACTGAGAAGCTAAATACATTAAGTTTCTCTGAGCCTAATGTTCAAGTCTGTCATCCACATTTTCAATCTTAATGATGTACTAAAAGCAATAAATTTTATACAGACTCTGCTAATACAAATGACCGACTAATGCTACAATAGTACAGAGTCAACAACTCCTTCAAGAACACAGAATAAAAATATTTTCCACTGTGAAAACTCTGATAATGATAACTACTTGCACAATTGTGGCTAAAACAGTTAACTTGTAACCAAGAGTCCTTCTTACACTATAAACCCAGAAACAATATCCACTGTGGCTTACAATGCAGAGCTGGTCATGATCTGCAAAGCGTCCCTGACATGCAGTCCCACCCCATTTCTAATGGTTCACGCGCCCTGTAAACTCACCTCCATAATCCCAGTATAATATGAAAATGGTGTTATCCTCAGGCCCTTTACCATAATATCCGACAAATGGTAAGGGTACAGCATGAGATGATCTCGACTGTACTTAAGTAGTTCCTCATAGTATTTGCGTTCATCTTTCTTGACATGTTTAACTGGGAGAAAGATGGAAATTCTCCAGTTTTTTTCAGATGTCTTATACTTACATATAAATGCAACGAGAAATTCTTTACAAACCAATATTAATTAAAAAGAAAAGTATGTAAGTTGAAAGAGAATGAATAAAATAATTGAAGTTGGAACAAAAAAACAATTATACCACAAGAAAACAGACTTCAGAGTATATAAGCAAAACGTGTAATAGGACAGACAAGCAGAGAAATAACTCTTACCAAATCAAAAAGCAAAGAAAGCAAGCACAGAATGTCTCCCCAAAAGGTACAAAACGTAAGCTATAACTCACTCACAGCCTCTTACTATGTTACTTTACAAGAGAGCCAACCAGAACGGCAGTTTTCTATGAAATCAAGTATATTTTTAAAAATTATCTGCTGGACTTGTGTTTTAAATGTAAAAAGACCTCTGACTTTAATGGAATACATTTAAACAGAAAACCAACATCTGAAGGAATATGCTTAAAGGGTAATACATGGGAGGAAAGACCAGCAGGGCAAGAGAACAAACTAATCAAAGGAATCTGACAAATAAAAAGCAAACATTAAAAAAGGAGTTAGCGGCCAGCCTGGTGGCATAGCAGTTAAGTTCACGTGCTCCACTGCAGAAGCCCAGGGTTCACCAGCTCAGATGCTGGGCACAGACCTACACACCGCTCAAAAAGCCATGCTGTGGCAGCATGCCACATGGAAGAACAAGAAGGACTTACAACTAGAATATACAACTATGTACTGGGGCTTTGGGGAGGGAAAAAAAAAAAGAGGAAGATTGGCAACAGATGTTAGCTCAGGGCCAAGCCTCCTTACCAAAAAGCATACCTTTGGGGGAAAAAAAAAAGCTCTCAGATGTGAAAGCCTATTAATTAAGAGTCTAGGTTATAAAAAGGAAAAAAAAAAAAATGGAACCAACTATGTTTAAAATCTGTTCCAATTATTATAGAAAGAGTTTTTATTAAAGTTATATTATTGGGAAAATTTATGGAGACAAGAACAAAACTCAAAGGCAAAAATTGTTTAGAACTAATGTACTTGTTTTTGGTATATTTTCTCACCCAAAGAAAAAAGAGGACATTTGAATCAAGCTTAATATTCTATAGGTAAAACAAATCTATAAGCAATACTCTAAAAAATAATTTTCATCAGAATTAGAAAGAAAAATCTACTTGCTAATGCAATTGTTATTAGGTAGGAATGGGTCTGTATAGAGTTTCTTAAAATCTGTACACAGAATAATTTCAGCACTATGAAACAAGTGTTGAAAAGATAGATTTACAAAAATGCTAATTCAGCAAGTCATTTCCACCTCGATGTAAAAATGTCTCTACTTACCTAAGTTATTTCTGTACCGTAACTGATTGCGGATACTGTACAGGACAACCTGCTTTTCATATTCTCTCTGTGAATTTCCAAGACTCTAAAAAAAAATTTTCGAACAGATTTAAAATAGCTTCTAAAGTATTTCTTCCTCATAAAATTTCAAAACCATACCCCCTAGTCTTACCCTGGAATCTCTAATTTCCAGAACCGAATAAAGCAGATTTTCTCAAATTTTATTATACTAACTTTCCTTCTACGGTATTAGAGCAAAACGTCAATGTTTGTTTTCAACCTGCCTTTCTAAAAGGACTTACTGAAATTACCTAAGGAATGTAATATCAAATAAAAGAGCAGTGTGAGAGCACAACTTCACTTAAGTTAACAAAAAACTAACTTCTACTTATAAAGATTTCCTTCCTCACTGTCTCAACTTGTGTGTGTTGGATGGATGGATGGTTTCTTGCACCTACATTTATTTAAATTTAAGAAGGGCAAAAAACGACAGATCCCTGTCTGATAATTATTTATAGCCAAGCACTATGATTATTAAAAATTAAGATTTCTGGAGAATGTACACTTCAAACGTACCTCTAAGTGATAAGATTACTTCTTAAAGTCATCATCTCTTTATGGCCTCATTAGAAAACATTTAGACAATTTTAGAATCCTGATATATTTTTTTAGCAGGCAGAACACTTTCCAGCTGCACATTTAGTGTTTTAAGTTCGGAGTTGGCTCCTCAGGAATGCAAAGAGTTAAGTCTGCCTGATTATAGTCAATACTACTTTCAATGTATGACCAGTAACTTAATTTAATATGTGACTGCTATCCCCCTTCTAATTACCAGGTATGATCTTTCCAACATGCTATAAAATAAAATTAGAATCTTAGGAGACTAATGATGGAAAGATCAGAGGATTCAGTTATTATATTTCTTACTCATAGGTTTCTGAAAGTCAAGATAAACATCCATACACATACTTTCACTTAAGGCAATCTTCACAAGACAGATGAAACTCACATCTACATAAACTGGTTCATAATTGGAACCAGTGGTGGGCAGCATTTTAAGAGAAAAGGGACATGACGTGAGAAAATTAAAAATCTTTCTTCCTGCATCTGGATTAATTAGCTTACCACAGGTTAAACCATAACTCACACTACTGCTGGAATGTAAGTGCTTATATTATTTACATCCATTTTAACACTACATGTAACCAGGAGTAGAGTTCACTGTAGAGAAACTATTCCACCATCCTCAGTGGCACCAAAGCCAGGGTCAGTATTGAAAACTTTTACGAGATTCAAAATACTAGGCTTTCTGCAAAACTTTAAAAGAGTTTCCTCTAGCTCTAATGCCAAATAAAAGTGTCTTTCTCAAGGAACACAAAACACAGACACACTCACATAGTAAACAATCTGGAAAAATCTCAGCAACTTCCAAATTTGAGGATTTGCTCTTCCGTTTCAAATAAGTCCCTTAACTGAGCCAGCCCTTACGGCCTAGTGGTTAAAGTCTAGCATGCTCCACTTCGGTGGCCCAGGTTCAGTTCCTGGGCATGCAACTACACCACTTGTCCATCAGCGGAACTACGTCACTTGTCGGCCATGCTGTGGTGGTGGCTCACATACAAGATCCACAAGAACTAGAAACTATACACAACTGTACTGGGTTTCTGCAGGGAGGAAAGGAAGAAAAAAGGAGAACTGGCACAAATATTAGCTTAGGGCAAATCTTCCCCTGTAGCAAAAAAAAAAAAAAGGCCAGCCCCCAGGGCCTAGTGGTTAACTTCGGCATGCTCCACTTCAGTGGACTGGGTTCAGTTCCCAGGCAGACCTACACCACTCATCTGTTAGCAGCCATGCTGTGGCGGTGGCTCACATAAAAAGGAAAAAAACAGGAAGACTGGCAACAGATGTTAGCTCAGGGGGAATATTCCTCAGCAAAAAGAAAAAAAAAAAAAAACCTTAATTTTTCATAACTTATAACCACTTTCTCCCCTTCAAACTCCATTCCTGGTAACTCCAGGATAAAAAGCGTAAATCAAGCCACTCATACAAAATGTAAGGGTCTGTTATTTGTAAGCTAATTTAAGAGATTATCTATTAAATATCTACAGATCTTTGCAATAGGCATTAAGTGATGAGTGGTCCGGATCAATACACATGTGTGCACACAAATAACTAAAAACTACATTGAAAGCTGATTTTATTCTTTACTACCCAGATACATCAACTACAACTGCTTTGCTCACCAAGATTCTTTGGCTTCTCTCCCACTCCTACCCCAAATTTCCCACCATCCACTTTTTAAAACACTTGCCACTACAGAAGGCAACTAAAGAAAGGTCATTTTACCCTGAGACAGTGCTGACCCTGCAGAAAACTGACCAGGTCTGACAGATGAAGCTGGGTTGCATATAAAAGGAACTCTAATAGATGAAGGAGCGACATAGGTAGTGGCTGTAAAACACTCTATGCATCAGATTATACTACAAGCATAAAGAATTTTTCTTAAGCTTTTGCTCCAACAATCCCCAATCCCAATGTGCACCGCCTCCCAAAAAAATAAAAAACAGAATTTTTTTTAATTGACCTTTCCTGGATTATACAGAAACTCATAAGATTTCCCTCAAAATAAAATAACTATAAACTGTTTTTGAACAATGAATACAAGATACTGGTAAACTACAGAAAAATCCCAAAATAATGGCCGAATGCACAACTTTTTAACATATTTTTTAAAGTCTAGTATAGCCCATATCACACAAAAATATTTCATCTCATCCATAAAAACCTATTGGCTTGAAATTCATTTTTTTTTTTAAATCTAAATGGCTTCCCCCAGCTTTCAGAACTGGGAAATATGAGTCATTTCCAAATTAAACTCATCAAAACTTACTGGAAACTCTATCAAAGTACTTAGTATCTATAACGCTAACAAACAAATTCTTTTCCTACAAGGAATATTACCCACTTTTAAACTGACTGAGCTTTACTTCCTGGAAAAAAATCTCAGACTGATACCATCACCCATTCGCTCCAAACAGACTTACTAATAGCCAACTAGGACACAGGTGCTCAAAATACAGAAGCAAAACAACAAATGTAACCAGAAAATGCACATAGTGCTGGGGGTGAGAAATACAGGGCTGCAGCAACACATCTGAGGGTCAAGGGATCCAGATTTAGAAGCTTAGGGAAACCTTCCTGGAAGTTAATACCTGAGATTCAAAAAGAAGCTACAAGCAATCTACAGGAGACAGGTAGCGAGGGGATTTTGGGTTTGCATTTGAGAAACCTCATCCCAGTGCAGTGTGAAGAATGGATGGGAGGGTCCTATTCTGAGGGCAAGAGACCAGATAGAAAGCTGTTGTAGCTAGTGATCCAAGGTGGAGCCTGACCTAGGAAAACAGTGGCAGGGCCAGAGACAGTCCATGGAGGTAACTTGCACAGATGGGTTTTCCAACACCTTCTACAAGTGGAAGCTTATCCTAAGCAAAAACACCTCTTCTTTTAAGTGATCTTACCAAAAGAATTTAAATTTAATGTCATGTGTGTATCTGATTATAACACTGTTGTATGATTGTATTTAAGAGTCATGACTAAGGCTAAGAAAAGTTTTTGCCAATATTAATTAAGGTCAATTATTCATGTTGAACATAATCGAATCATCCATCTTTCTTCCATCACGCTACATTGATTTTTATGAAAGGAAGAGTAGAGAAAAAATGGAAACAGAGCAAAGAAGGGTTGTCGGTTCTTCCTGCTGTCTTTGGATACGGCACAAAACCCTACAGAACAAGTATCCACCGAAACCCTCTATGGAGTTTAACAAGAGAAACTTCCTCCTTCAGGTTGAGAGCACATTCTTCCAGATCAAGACAAATGCCACGTGGGCAGCCACTGACAACCAAGAACTCCGAGTTCCTTAAATTATCTTTCTACTGTCTTGTCTTTTTGGTATCTTAAAGTGAAAACATTTTCTCTGCCACATGATGCATCCCAGAGCCTTAAATTATTCATTTCCTAGAAATGGGCCCCCAAGCTGGCAGAGGAGGCAAAGTAATAACTCTTATACCATCACCACCACTATCCCAAACATTCCAAATATAACTGCCCAGCACCCATGGGAAACCGAATTTCACTCTCAACCAAGTAGAATGGGAGGTCAATCGATGACCAGAGAACGTAAATGTATATGCAGCACGTAACACTATCTTCCTAAGATTTAACACCACCTGCCATGTTATGTATTTACTCATTTATGTGTTTACCGTCTATCTTTCATTACTAAAATGTATGCTCCATGAAGCGAGGGTCTCTGTTTTGTTGATTGCTGCAAATTACCTGCACCTAGAACAAGGCACAGAACGCAGGAGGTGTTCAATAAATACTTGTTAAACTGAGTAAAAATGACACACAACTTTTGAGAATTAACTCTCAGACAAAACCTCATGTCACTCTCTTGTTGAAACATCTCTAATAAACCCATCTTGTCTGGAGGACAAAGTCCAACAAAACAAAGTGGAAAACCCCTTCAAAATCTGGCCCCGATTGCTCTTCCAGCCCCGTCTGCTACCGGCCCCCACGCACTCACAAAACTGCACCTCCAAACGCATCAATATATCTACACCTCCAAACTCGGGGGATATGAAGTCGCTCGCTACTCTCGAAACACGCTTTCACTCGTCCAAGCTTTTTAAAATGACTTTCCCTCTCCCTGGATAGCTTCACTCCCTCTCATCTAGCTAATTCTTTAAGGCCCATTTTAAATGCCTCCTTTGCACATCCTCCAGACACTCCCCGGATAATGTCTCTCTCCCTCCTCTGTGAGCCCACATATACCATAACAGAGGTACGCATTCGCTGCTCTCACCCTGTAACGTATGCTTTCATTCGTTTCTCGTCCCCGTCCCATCCTCCTGAAGTTCTGGGGCTCAGGGGCCGTGCTTTAAATCCGTTTCGCAGGAGCCTAGCCCCGTGCCTGGCTGAATGGATGCTGCGGGCAAAGGCGCCAGGCGAGTCCAGGGGACACCATTCCACCCCTTTTAGCAACGATCCCATCCCGCCCCTGGGGCCCCAGAGCCGTCCCCTCCTTCACCCCTGGGCTGCGCTCGGTTTTCCCGAGCCCCTGGCGAGGGAAGGGCGGGAGCCATCCGAGAGCAGGGAGCCCCGGCCGCGCGGGCGAGGCCAGCGGGTGAACGCGGCGCGGGCCCCGGCCGTACCTGCCTCACGTTGGCCGGCAACTTGCTCCAGGGGTAGTTGTGCCGGATGTGGAACTCCACGTCTATGTTCATGGTGCCGGCGGCGCGGACGGGCGGCGGCGGCCCGACCGCGGCTGGAACGCCGCCTCCCGCCTGCCCGCCCTCGGCCTGGCAGCGGAGCCCGCGGGAGGCCCCGCGCCTCACACTGCGTACGGCCCGGGCTGCCCCATGGCCAGGGCTCCCGACGGCTCGGCGCGGCCCGGGCCACGGGGCACAAGCGCAGCAGACACGGCTGCAGGAGCGCCTCGGCCGCCCCAAGTTTCTTCCTAGTTTCGGCCCGCCGGAAATGGCTGTGGGCGTGCGTCACTTCCGCCCGCGGGCGCGAGGCAGAAGGGGCGGGGCGCCGGGCTGGCTTCTGGCCCCGCCCTCGACCCTCTGCGGGGCGGGGCTACGAGGTGATGCAGACGGGGACCCCGGTGACCGCCCCGCTGCCGGCTCCAGCTTTCCGTCTCTGGATGAATTAAGACAATCGTCTGGGTCTGCGTTGCCGTTGTTGGATGACCCAGTTTCCCCAAAATGCGAACCCCGCAGGCCCAGGAGCAGGCGATGTCAGGCAGTGGGGTCGGTTGTCTGAGAAGGAGCGACTTGGGAAGGGAGCCATGGCTGGTTTCGAATAGTGGAAGAGCAGTGAGCCCCCTGGGGGCCGTCCATAGGCAACCCCCAACCGCGGCCAGGTGGGTGGGGTCCAGGCTCGAGAAGGATTATAAATCAGAGCTTTCACCCCAATTGAGCGAGAAGCCGGAAGAGTGGTAGAGCAAAGGTCTGGTGCTCCTTCATCACTTCCAGGTAGTGGCTGCATCTTGTGGAAGAGAAACTATGGGCTCTACTTCAAAGATCCAAATTCTTAAATTGTAGGGATTCTGCAAGCTGAAATTTTAAATGGCTGGTGCTGACAAGTGGGGGAGGCTCAAAGGGAATCTAGGAGATAAAGACTCTTTGCATGCAGCTCTGTTACTGCTTCTGCTCCATATGCCCTCAGTCACTTTTTAAAGGCAGAAATCCAGCCTATTTTAATTTCAGTTCTAGTGAGAAGATCTTTGGGAACAATTTCTTCCAGAATTTGTTACTACTAGCTTAGCAAACCCATGGCCATTGTTATTGGCAGCGACCAGAGAAATGTTCAGTACTTTTGCAACTATTTTTCAGTTTTAAACAATGGTTTTAAATAATGTTGTATTATACACCGACAGCTGTATACTCAGAATTTTTTATAAGATGCCTAGACCACGCCTGAGCAAGTGGCCAGTCTGATGCGTAGCAGGAAATCCATTATGTCTGATGAGTTTAAACAAATGTGGTCCAAACTGCCTTTGCATCCATGTATTGGTCTCATGTTATCCAATTATAAAAACCCATAACTAAGTACTTTGAATCCAATGTTTGCAGACCCTCATCATCATAGCTAAAGTTAACAGAACTCTGACCATGAGACATTTATTCAACAAATATTGATTGCCTGCCTGTTACACATCAAGCCCTTGACTTGCCATAGTTATTCCTCCCAAACTTGTGAAAGAATGCCACTGTTACTATCTCAGTTTGATAGAGGAGGGAACTGAGGCTTAGCAGGGCAGCATGACTTGCTCCCAAGACCACACAGGTGGTAGTGACAGCCAAACTGGAGCCCGAGGCTGTCTCATGACAGAGCCATCCTTTTAATTCCTTGATTCAGGCTCTCACTCACCGAACTGTTCTGCGTCCTGTTCCAATTCAGACAGTGTTCATTTAAAATCAACAACATTAATCCCTGCCGCCCAAAAAATAATTTTTTAATAATTCTAAGTGTGGGAGAACCCATAATCTTCCAAAGTCTAACTTCAATTTAATGCAACATAAGTAACAATCAAAATTAAAGTCAACATAGTTGAAAAACCCCTGTAAACCATTATCTTAACTAATTATAGCAAACAGGTGATCACCTGCTAAATACATCTTTTTTGTTTATCAACAAATATTGAGTATAGTGTGGACACATCAAAAACTGTGAAAGTAGACAGAGGATAGTGGTGATGAACTTAACACCCGCTAAATCAGTCAGCCACAGATCTTTGAAAATTTGACCATGATGAATAGAAAAGATTCTAACTTGGCTGAGAAAAGCAGAAATTTGGAGGAAGTA
This sequence comes from Equus asinus, assembly GCF_041296235.1. NCBI lineage: Eukaryota > Metazoa > Chordata > Mammalia > Perissodactyla > Equidae > Equus > Equus asinus. The sequence continues at coordinate 68,622,287 of NC_091801.1, read as the reverse complement.
ATGGGTCAAAGCTACATGTCTGGAAAGAATCCAGTTAACAAGCCCTTCAGAGTAGGAACTGGCAATAGAGTTTGGCTTGTGAAATACAGGGTGCTAATTAAAGTACTGAGCTGCCTCATTTCCACCCAAGGTGACCAGTCTTTCACAGACTGGAAACAAAGCAGTTCAGAGAGACCATAGGTTCACCCACAGGGATCAATGGCCCCCTCTGCTGGGAAGTTCAGGAACAGGACTGCTCCCTTAAGTACCAGGCAGGAAAACATTTTTGGCCTCCACATGGATCACTCATTACATCATCTTGCCTTTTTGGTAAACAATAATGTCCGTCTTTTTGGGTCCTTGAATCAGGCCCCCGGTATTTCTGCTTCAGTAGACCTTTGCTTTTAAAATTGCAGAGAGGTCAGAACCTGCAGCGTTAGAAGCCTTGTCCTGGAAGCTACCATCCGAATTAACCTTGTTGGTAAACTATGTGTTGAAAACTACACGCGCAATGAGAGTCAGTCTTATCTGGCTTTCCCAACTTGGACTAAGGTAAATTACCCAATTGGCTTGGGCAATCTGCCCTTCAGAAAGACTACAGAACTCTTTCATTCCTAAAATTCCAACAAAAATAATGAGCAGAAGCAACCTGAACGTAGGGAGCTGTCTGGTGGTCTAATCTCACAGACCCCAGAATATCACTCCCTGTGGTCGGTAGAATAATGGCCCCCAAAGATGGCCATGTCCTAACCCCCGGAACCTGAGAATATGTGACCTCACATGACAAGAGAGACTTTGCAGGTGTGACTGACGTAAGGATCTTGGGATGGGAAGATGATCCTGGATTATCCGAGTGGGCTGAACATCATCATAACTTATAAGAGGGAGGCAGGAGAGTTGAGATTCAGAGACAGAGATGTGACAATTCCAGCAGATGCAGGGCCACAGGGCAAGGAATGTGAGCAGCTTCTTGGAACTGGAAAAGGAAAGGGATTCTGCCCCAGAGCCTCCAAAAGGAACAGAGCCCTGCCGACTCAACTTTGGACTTCTGATCTCCAGAACTCTCAGATAATAAGTTTGTGTTGTTTTAAGCCAGCAAGTTTGCAGTAATTTGTTACAGTAGCCATAGGAAATTAACATACTTCCCCAACAATAAAATACTCTAACACCCAAACAGCTGATGCAACAAATTTCATAATTAAACCATTGTAATTGAAATGTAAATACCCTTAGGAAGAATAATAGCTTTTTAGTCTTCCGCTTTTTAGATACACCAGTTATCACATACTTTTCTGAGAGCAGGTTTGGAAGAGAAAGAGCTCAGGGATTAAATGAGGCCCGAGAAGCTCCTGTAGAGGAGGAAATGGTGTCTAGAGAAAAGAATGGGGGAGATGTCACTGTAAACATTTTCTATTTCACGATTTTGCCTGGCCCTTACCTCGGTCATGAGTCTGCATTCTGCATGCGCTCTGCTCTGTTCCATGAAGCAATTCATCGCCCCCTGATGCTCAATGTAATGACCTGGCTTGTTCCCACCTCACGGCTGGCTTCTGTCTTTGCTGTCCCCTCTACTTTGAATGCTTTTCCCCAGACCTTTGCACAACAGGCAGCCTCCATTGTCACTTGGAGTGGCTTTTGCCAACTACTCTGTCCAACCTAGTCACTTCCCCCACTCCTCTCCCTGACACATTCCCTTGGTTTATTTCCTTTGTTGCAAGAAATCACTATCTGACATTATCCTATTTGGTTTCTTGTTTATTGTCTGTCTCTACAGCAAGACTATAATCTCTGTGGCAGAAAGGACCTTGCCTGTCTCGGTCATCAGTCTATCTCCAGGACATAGAATCATGCCTGGCACATAAATACCATTGAATGTATCAAATGAGTGAACTAGTTATGTGACATCTCAGCTCCCAAATGTCACCTTTTCAGTTTAGCCTTCCCTGACCACCTTGTCCAAATTGTCACCCATTTCCAGTCCTCCTCATCAGCCTCCCCTGCATGATTTTTCTCCATAGCACTTATTACTATCTAATACATTTAATAACTTACCTACTTTTTAAAATTGTTTGTCTCCCTGGGTCTGGCCCAGTGGTGCAGCGGTTAAGTTCGCACGTTCTACTTTGGCAGCCCGGGGTTTGGCGGTTCGGATCCCGGATGCGGACATGGCACTGCTTGGGAAGCCATGCTGTGGTAGGCGTCCCACATATAAAGTAGAGGAAGATGGGCACAGATGTTAGCTCAGGGCCAGGCTTCCTCAGCAAAAAGAGGACTATTGGCAGCAGATCTTAGCTCAGGGCTAATCTTCCTCAAAAAACAAAAATTTAAAAAATTGTCTCCCCCATTAGACTGGAAATACTCCAAAGGTAGGGATTTTTGTCTGCTTTGTTCTCTGCCGTGTCCTCAGGCTTAGAATACACACAGTCGGAACTCACTAAATATCAGGTGAATGAATAGATGTTGTAGAGGGAGAAGAATTCTCATAAAAGTCCAGATTTGGGAATTCTCTTGAAAATGTGGAAAATCGCACAGCGTTAGACCCCTTTTCCCACACTAGTCAGTGGAGCTGAGGAGAGGCTACCCGGCTTAGACAGAAGGTGGGCTTTCCCCCTGGCCACATTCCCCACTACTTCCCACAGCCTCTGTTATGGAGGCTGTCAGCTGTGAAAATCATCCCCCCCTGTTTACTTCAGAGTGGAGAAATATTTCTGTGCCTGTGACTCTGTCGAAAGTGAAGGAAATGAAAGCTAGACTGACAGGCCCGGCTGTCCATCCTCTCTTGCATTACAGTCTTCAGAAATCCCAAGACATTTGCAATTCCTTAAACATGCCACACTGTGGAGTCCCTTTGGCTCTTTGTATATAGGAGACCCTTCTCTGGAATGCTTTTCCCTCCTGCTCTACCTGGAAAGTGTCTCATCCTGACACTGGGAATGGGACACTGAAGAATCAGGAGCTGAGGATGTAGAGGTGGGAAGGAGCAAGATCATGTGGCGCCATCTTTCTCTACATTAAGGAGTTTCTAGGACTTTCTTCTGCCAGTGACGGGAAACAACCGAAGAGTTACAAGTTTGTTTTAGAGGCAGAAAGATCCTCTGCCACATAGCCTGTGAAAGGTTAATATTATACATTTCTCTGTAATACAGAGGACATTATATTTCTGCCATCTGAAGGCGGTCTGTGTTTAGAGCATTTGTGGTCTGATGTGGAAACGAACATTCCAACATCAAGCCAGGTCAACTCAACTCAAGTGCTGAACAATTGTAATAATTAAGGGGCCCACTAGGGGCTGATCTCACACAACATTTCTATACCTAAAACCTGCATATTGTTTACTTTCCCATTTCTAACCATTGACTTTTCTCCAAACCAATATCTCAGGCCCTAAAGTCCTTGAAAATTTTTCTCTAATTTGTCTCCAGTATCTAATAGCACCAAATACTGTCCATTCTTCCTTGGAAGTTGATGCACGTAGGACTGCTGGGCAGTCCTCAAGGTCAGCTCAAGGTCACCATTGAGCCTAAAGTTTTGTGCCCTTTGGTAGGTCAGGCAGACAGGATAAGTCAGTCAGCTACAAAGCATTATTTTTCCTTAATTGAAAGCATTTTCACAGTATCTATGATGAAGAATAAAATCACATTTTGAGTGAATGGGATTTATGAATTCCAGAGACGCTATTCAATTTTATTTTTTAAAAGAGGTTGGACTTGTTGGAAAAATAAATAAAGAGGTCAAAGGGATGAGGTTACGAAAGACTATGGAAGTGAGGAGGAGTCTGGAGAGTTCCTCTCATTTTTTTCCTCATTACTTCATCAAATTAATTTAAGTATGTGGACAAGAGATAGAATAAAAACTTTGAATGCTAGATTTCTTTCTTTTTTTCTTTTATTTGAAAAATGTGGGGAGAGGGTAGTCCTAGGAACATGAAAATTATCTGCTTTTTATTTTTTTTTTGCTGGAAAAGATTGGCCTTGAGCTAACATCTGTTGCCAATCTTCCTCTTTTTTTTTTCCTCCCCAAAACCCCAGTACATAGTTGTATATTCTAATCATAGGTCCTTCTAGTTCTTCTATGTAAGTTGCTGCCACAACATGGCTACTGACAGACAAGTAGTATGGTTCTGTCATGGGAGACTGAACCTGGGCCACCAAAGATGAGCATGCTGAACTTTCATCACCAGGCCATCAGGGCTGGCCTCTGAGAAATGTTTTAAACTACCAATGTCCAGGCCTCACACCAAATCATTCTATCAGAATGCTTCAGCTGGAGCCCAGGTCCTGCATATTTTTAAAATATCCCCAGGAGATTCAATGCACAGCAAGTGTTGACAACCACTTATCAGGCCTCCTTGGGCCCCAGGGTCTCAATAAGCATTTGTTGAAATGAATTTGTAAGATGAGGAGCTTGAACAAAGCTGACTTCTAACATCCATTCTAACTGTACCACTCAATAATTCCATGGCCAACTATAATAAATTTTTTGCATATGCAAAATGACTCCCCCAATCTACGCTTTTCACACAAGAAATAAGCAGGCATCTATTCAATCTTCATGTAGACCAAGGAAATAATTCCCCCACTCCTTTATAACTGTTGGGAGAATCCATAATTACTAATATGGAGATTATCTGAGTTTGTGTTCCAGATACAGTGTTGGTCCATCTCAGATCTTTTTAGCTTCTTTGGATGTATTGAAAGAGTGGCTTAAAACTTGGCTTAAATGAAATATTTTTGCTTCCTTCTACATTATGTCATTCAAACTTTACACCTTTGGCAACATGTAATCTCTTGTCGAACAGGAAATAGGAGTTTGTCTGCTAGTGTAAACTGTGATCAGGGATTAAAGTCAAGTGTAGTAGGACTGTTTCATGACCTCTATAAATGAGATCTGAGTAAGAGATAGAATATTTCTTGGCTACAACTACAGTGATCCCAGGAAAACGTCAATCAGCTATTTCATGGCCCAGGTCTGTGTAAACACTTGTTCTCTCACTTTACAGAAATGTGAAATTCTCTTTCTTTTAGACTTGTGAAGATTTGGTTAAATGTCATTAGTGACCATATCTTTTTAGAATTTGTACAGCCTTAATGCATAGTAATTTCTTTTTGTTTTCTCTCTTTTTTTCTGTTAAGGGATATAGAAAGCCAACAGAACCATGTAACCAACTGAATCAGGTCCTTGGTAAAAGGTAGGGCCAGGAAAGCAAAAGTCAGAAAAAAGCGAATCAAAAAGCCAGCATCATCCATTTGCTTTTGAGAAGATAAGGCAAAGAGAAAGTCAAGATTCACCTTTTGAGATAAAAATAGGATGTTTGAGTCTGAGAAAGACAGTAGTCTGGAAAGCCAGGCTTTGTTAAGAAAGGCTCTTCTGAATTATTTTAGCTCTCACTGGCATATCTTGAGGATAAACAGGAGGAAGATGAAAGCTTCCATGTGGAGCATTTGCTGAATAGAAACCGTTGCCCCAATGAGATGACTGTGTTTAAATGGAAAGAGACCAAAGTATCCTAATCGGTAGATTTAAGACCCCCCGTTCTCTCCCACTACCCAAGGGATGAGAGTGTGAGGACGATTAGGTCCACATCCAAATAAAGCAGCTACAATTGTCTTTGTCTATATGAATAGTCATGTATGAACATTTTCAATGCCAAAACAACTGCCAGCTTTAATCCAAGCTAAGGCTTATTTTCTGCACATCGGAGGTGAGGAGCAAGACCGAGCTGGAGGGACAGTCCCTCACTATGTGCCTTCTAAGAGAGCATCAGTGTCCACACATCAGGATCCTAGGGGAGCAAACACAGCAGGGCGTGTCAAGGAGGGGAAGCAAGGCAGGTTCCATTGGCCACTGAGAAAGAGGAAGAACTGAGAAGACTCCAACTGCGACTTACCAGGGGAACTGAATCCTTCGAAGGATAAAGTTCCTGTGGGATTCTTTGAGGCAGATAACCCTGACTTGAGCTACAAAGAATATAGGGGACAAGATTGTTTCACGGATTTCATCAATGAAATTAACATGAAAGATGGTAATTTAACCCCAAAATGTGAAAGAAACACAAAGCAATCAACATTTTGGGCTAAGGAAAACCTCTCGCTCTGTAAATAAGGGAAGAGGATCATAAAACTGGACACCTGGATCCCACCACCTCCAGATCCTTGCAGCCCAACGAGATTTTAGCAACTGACTTTGTCTTGCCGCCGGCCAATGATTTCTCATTCTACAGAAGGATTAATTTAACAAAAGGATACAAAATGTGTATTAACAAAAATGTGCTAGGTAGTTTCTATATACAAGGTACTATGCTAAGTATTTGGGGATACAGAGGTCAATAAAGCATGATCCTTACCCTTAAATGATTTACAATCTAGTAGGGTTGAAAATACTTGATCCGATGGAACATAAAGTAGAATACAATGATGGGTACAAGACGATCACAGGTCTAGTGGAAGGAAGTGACTCTTCTGATTAAGGATTCTAGAAGCAGTCACAGAGGAGGTGCCTTTTTTACTGAGCTTTAATGCTTGAATAGATCCTAATGGATTGGAAGGGAAGGTGTTTTGGTTGGCAGGGGAGGGACTGGGAGATGCCATGGAAGCCAAGACACAATAAAATAAAAAGGATTAAGTGATGTTCTTGCTAGACTCTGATGTCAGTGATTTAGTGACCAGAAAGCTCCACCTGAGAGATGACTCGTCCTTTTTTAGCTCTTCAATGTTTTATGATGTATTAATATATCATGATCATAATATGGATCTTTGTATTTAAAATCCTAATGAGCAAATAGACCTAGTTTATAACCTGTCGTATTTTACATATAACTCCCCCCCCCCACCTCAATTCCTGATATGATCCAACACCAAGTCAAGGAAAGAAATGTGGACTGGCTTAAATATTTAAAGAGACTGAGGTCACTTGTAGTTTCTTGCCAAGTCTACGGCCACCGGATTCTAGAAAAATAAGGAGCTGATTGTTCATTTTATAAGTAAACCACAAAGTTAAAGATTCACCACATATTGCATTAAAAACCCATAGCTGGCACAAGGTGACACCATGTATTTATTTCTGATATGAGAAACTAGACACACCTGTTATTAACAAATAATGACATGATACTGTGAAAGAACACCTGGAAAAACATACCAGGGCTGCCTAGTCACGTCATTTCCTCACACTGGTAATTATTGCTGGGCTTCTCACTGAGACACTTCAGAATTCTCTAGGCCAGTAGTTCTCAAGTGGGGGGCAACTTTCTCCCCGGGGTACATTTGGCAACGTCTGGAGACATTTTTGGTTGTCACAATTGGAGAAGCATCTAGCGGCATCTAGTTACTGGCATCTAGTGTGTAGAGGCCAGGAATGCCATCCTAAAATGCAGAGGATAGCCCCACATACACAAAAAAAGAATCACCTGGCCCAAATTGTCAATAGTGCGGAGGTCGAGAACTTTCCTCTAGACTACAAACCACTTGGAGTGAAAATGAGTACTCTAAAAGCATTCACCCCCAGATTCCTGACCCCAAATCTTAAGTCAGATCTGCAGATTTTTGGTACAATATCATACAGGAAGTCACATCCACCCTAATTATGCAGTTGTCAGGTAAAGAGTAGTAGCCTGAATTCAAATCCTCGTTTGACTATTTACCGAGTGACCACTGGCTTTTAACCACTTTGTGCCTTGGGTTCCCCATCTGTAAAATGGGGAAAATAATAGTAACCATCTTGCAAAGTTGATGTGATGTCTAAGTAAACAAATGGAAAGTGCTTACAACAGGGTCTGGCCCATGGCACTAAAAAAATGCAAACTTTTGCGTTATTATTGTTACTTGGCACAAAGAGAAATTTAAAGATTTGCATTTATCTAGACCAATTGGCAAAAGTTCAGTCATTTCAATAATAATTCAATTATTTCCAAGTATTATCTAAATTACTATTTGCTCAAGATGTTTTTTTTTAGTTGTTACCCTTCACACTCTTTATAAACTTTTTGTGTCCTTCATAGGTTTATTGTCTTCATTGTATTTTCCTAATACACATGAAATAATGCATGCTATCAAAGCAAAGTTTTCCTGTTCCACATAAAATCCTCTCATGCACTCCATTGGTGGGCATGCCACAATGAGACAGCCAACCCCTTTCTAGTGGACTTTTGTCATTCATTTGTCTGCTCAATGTTTAAGCATCTCATGCATCTTGCTGGGAGGCAGAGCCCATCTCCAGTCAAAGAAGCAATAATTGCCAAATATTTTTTTTCTCAGCTACCTTTGCAGCTAAGGCATGAGCATGAGCCCTCAGCTTCATCAGTCAGACTTCCCCATGCCTGAGTCTGAATCAGCAGCTGGTGACCAGAAGACGAAGGTACTGTGTCAATCATCTCAGTCCCAAAAAGATGAGCTCCCATGGCTATGGGGGCATCCAGTCCCAGGAAGCTGAGGTGGCAGAGATTTTCTCAGTGGTCCAAGATTACCCAGCACTGAGTGAATTCCCAGAATTGCAAACTCAAATGCTAGGCGTTGGCAAGGATGGGAATGAGTAGCACGAGCCAGATCAGAGGGAGAGGGGACTGTGCAAACCCAAGCGGTCGTGCTTCATCGAACGCGTACATCAGCTGCTCAGTTCCAGTCATTTGTTTTCATGTGGGGGTATAAACCCTTACTACCAGGGCTGACTTTTCAAGAGAAACAGGAATTCTGAGTGTTATGTAAAATTGATGGGCAACCAATTAAAACAACAAACAAACAAGCGAACCGTCGTGTGGGGCAACATTGATGGGCACATGTCTACGAGCCGGCTTCAATCTTCAGCCACCTATATGTCACCTAAATCCTCTCCCCTCTCACCCGCTCCTCAGTGGAAGGTTTAATTGAGAGAGAAGTCAAAGCAGCCTCTCTCTACCCCTGTAATATTAGTAAGACTTCAAGACTGCCCACATTTTTTACTAGCCTTCCGAGTAGAAGCCTTCTTCCCTGAATACAACATGGTTCCATGTCTCTGTACTTTTGCTCATGTTGTTTCATCTTCCTTTATCAACCCCACTTTGTCCGACTATATCCTACTTTTCCTTCTAAACCCTTCTCAAGGTTCACCTCCTTCTGGAAGCCTTTCCTAATTTCCTCTCCCTCTCCTTCATTCTCTACTCATTCACCTTAAGTTAGGTACCCCATACCACCCACGGATAATATTCCAAACACTTAAAAAACAATCTCTCAGCCTCAGTTCTCTAGCAAAGAGATGGATAAAGCTTACGTGCTAACACTTTATCAGGGGGTACAATCCCAGGCCAGCAAGCTTGAGGGGGAAACAGTACGAGGCAGGAAAGAACAAAAAGCACACGTAAGATACTATGTTCCTGCGCAGGCCACAGCAGCTCAAGAAAACACAGTTAGTGGCTTACCCCTGGGGGACACCTCTCAAGAGGCAGTATGAAATGACTACCCCTCAAAACAGTTATTTGGGGAGATGAAGGGTGAGGAAACTGTTGGCTCTTTCTGGTCTTCAATGCCGCATTGGTCAAAATCTGAGCCATGAGATAGTGACTCCCAGATACTGAATGAGTGTCCAGGTGCACACAGGCCTAGGAGCAGGGCTGCCTCCACAAGAATACCTTCCACATCATAGGAAATGATGCTTATCTGTCTTTTCACCAATGATTCAATCAATGACACCAATACCGCCTTTATCACTTATATCTTTAGCATTTGCATAGTGCTCATCACAGAGTAGGGAGGGAGGTGAGTTTGGTTTAGTTCAGCAGACATTTATAAAACATTTAGGGTTGTCAAGTGGAATGAAACACAGGGGTGGGTGTTAATAACCTTAAATATCAAACCCATCTTTCAACTCAATATTGTAACTTTAGTAAATCTTTGTGTATTAGACTGCGTTCTCCAGAGAAACAGAATCAATGGGATAAATATATATACATACATACATATATATACATTTATTCTATGAATTACATATATATATTTGTTATATGAATTGGCTCACACAGTCATGGAGGCCAACATGTCTCACCATCTGCCATCTGCAAGCTGGAGAATCAGGAAAGCAGGGGTGTCATTCAGTCCAAGTCTGAAGGAGTCTTGAGAACCAGAAGCTCCAAAGTGCAGGGGCAGGAGAAGATGGATGTCCCAGCTCAAGAGGAGAGAGCAGGAAGTGGCCCTTCCTTCGCCTTTTTTGTGCTAGTTGGGCCCTCAACAGATTGAATGATGCTCCCCTACATCCATGAGGCCGGATCTTTTTGGCTCAAGTCTACTGAATCAAGTGCTAATCTCTTCTGGGATTACCTTCACAGACTCACCCAGAGATAATGTTTTACCAGCTATCTGGGCATCCCTTAGCCCAGTCAAGGGGACACATGAAATTAACCGGCACAATCACCACACCAAGAGACACTGGCTTCTGGCCTCCCTCTCCATTCCAATCCCCTCCAGCTTCTCAGGCATCTGGATTCCCTTCAGGTGCCATAGGACAATCTTATCTTGGGTGGGTTGCTGTAGACAAAATTCTACCAAATTAAAATTCTGCAGTGTGTATAATATCTATTACTAGTCACCTGAGGTTTTACTCTTGTTGATGTTGAGTGATGTTCACATGCCAGTACAATGCACTTGATTTTTCTACAAGAAGGTCTTGTGTATCTTTTCAATCAAATAAAAATGTTCCTTTTAATGGTCTTTATTGCACTAATTAGTTTTAAACATTTGCCCCAATAAGATGTCCCTTCACTCCCGGAATTCCCCCTTATGACACTGAAACAACAAATAAATATTTTTATATAGAAGAGGAATCCTCATCCATATGAGATTTTTATATTTGCTAGGGGGGAAAAAATGCCTTTTTCAATTCTTTCCGCTGTTCGTTTTGTGCATTCATGTAGCACATAATTATTTTGTCTGTGTGTTTGTTTGTTTTCTCAGCTACCTATTAAACATTTTCTGTGTATATAGCATCTGGCTAGATATCTTCATTCCCTGATAATTTAAAAGGCTTCATGTTTTCTAGCCACTGAACATGTACCCCAAAAGTAAAATCAAAATTTCAACCTGCACTTCTCAGGGACCTGATGAACATAAGGGTGGGATTAAAAGGGGGATTTTAAAAAATGAGTTATGGAAAATAAAACAATTCTCTGTATCTAAATTACTAATTAAATTCCTAGTAATGCTTGATTCCATTTGTTACTTTAAGAATTCTATCTCTAAAAGTAGTCTCCACTATCAGGAAAGGTTAGGAAGCCTTGGATATCGGTTAAAAAGAGATGTGTACCCTTCATTTCACCCTTTGGCAACTGCGTTTCCTAGGGCAAAATGGTCAGCAAGTGATTTATGAACTTCCTGTTCATAACAGTTCATATTAACTATCTGTTTAATCACAGATTAAATCACTATGCATGACTTATATTACCATTTTCTACAGCCTTTATTTAAAGAGAGTTCTGGAATATTCGTGAGATCTGAAATGCAGGCTGAAAAAAGATTTTTATGGAACTGGATTAGTCTACCTTTTGCCATGTGTAGATCATCAAATAAAGCTTATCTGACTCCTGAGGGGAGCCCACACATGCTATGGTCCTTGAGAGAGCAAAGGGCCTCAGAGCAAATAACTTTCAACATGTACCTTCTTTATAGAAAGTTCAGGTCTTGAAGTCAGCCAACAACATAGAACCAGAATCTGGGGGAGTTCAAAAGTCGAGGAGCTCTTATCGTAGGCATCTTAGGTCATGGTGTACCCTTATAAAGCAAAATTTAATTTATAACATGGAACAGGCTTTAAGATGCCATAAAAAGCAGTAAGCGTCTGGAAACGCGGATCTTGCATCTTGCTACTGACCCTGCTTTGCCTAAAATAATGAGATGAATAGTCAGAAATAAAAAGATTCTTTTGCACATTATCGCAGGCAATGCCAACAAATTAGCAAATTTCAGAACAAAAAAACATTGTTTTTTATTGATGTTAATGCACTTTAGTAGGAAATGGGTAGATAAATGGTCCTAGTTGGAGTCTTAGATTCAAAAGAGTCTTACAAGGCACTGGTCTAACCTCCTCACTTCAGAGTTATAAAAATGGAAGCCCGTAAAGAGAAAGCGACTTACTTGTGGTCACCAGCTAATTGCAGAGAAGCAGGATGTCATGGACGGCTTGCCAGCGAGATGGCCAAGGAAACTTATATGTCCTTGGAGTGACCTTTTGAGCAGCCACCCACCGTACCTCATCCCCACCAGGCCGATTCTGATTCTAACCAAAGCTCTTTATACAAATTAAATTAAATTTACTAATTTAAAATATTTAAATTCATTAAATAAAGATTTATTATTAACTAGTAATAAAAAATAAAACTACCTGAGAAAAGATTGCTTCTGTTCAGGTGATATGTGTATTCCTGAAAACCTATAAGGTTAATTTTTACAAATAAAATATACTTTAGACACTTTGCTCGCTTCGTATTACTCTCAGGTGTATTCAGCATAGTTAACCACTTTCCTTCTTAAAACGTCCTCTTGCCTTTCTAGACACCGCGTTCTTCCAATTTTCCTCTGAACTTACTTGCTACCCTACGGTCTCCTTTGTGTCTCTTCCTCTGCCTTTATCCAGTAGGTGAGCATTGGCACATCTAAGGCTTGGTCCTGGGTCCTCTTCTTTTCTCTCTGCTTCTCTTCTCCATCAATAATCTCCACCCAGCTTATGACTTACATGTATGCCGATGATTCCCAAAGGTATCTTAACCCAGGCGTCATTCATACCCAGCTGCCAGTTTGACATCTCCACCTGGGTGTCTAGTAAACATCTCACGCTTACATGGTCAAAGCCAAATATCTGATCCCCCTGCCCTGAGATCTCTTCCCCCATCCCAGTCTTCCTCCCCTCGGTTAGCGGCACCACCTTCGACACAGGGGCTTGAGCCTCAGATCTGGGAGAGACATCTTCGATTTTCCTTTTCATTCCATCCCCACATTCAACCCAGCAGCAAGTCCTCTTGGTTCCACTCCCGAATCTGTGCCCATTTCGAGACCCACCTATGCATCCAAACCACCCGCATCTCTCACCCGCTCCCCTGCAAAAGCGTCTTAACCAGTCCCTTTTCTTCAGCTCTGCCCCCTGAAATCCATCACACACACACAGCCAAGGCAATCTCTCAAACAGTAACTCAGATCCTGCCTCTCTCTTCTCTAAAATTCTTTACTGGTTTTGCAATTCTCTACAAATGAGCTCCAAATCCCTGACCATAGCCTGGAAGGCCCCCTCCTTCCACAGCCCCCTCTTACCCGCCCCCCACGGTTGGCCTCCCCACTTGCTCACCTTCATATCACCCTACTCATTTCTGTCACAGCATCACACTTTTCACAATCTGTAATTATGTTGCTTTTGTCTTTATCTTCTTCTTTATGTTTCCCCCCAAAAGAATGCAAGCTCCACCAGGACCCAAACTTGGTCTTGTCACCACCAATCCCCAGTGACTAGCAGAGTGCCTAGCACATAGTGGACACTCAATAAATTATCTGTTTAATTCTTTTAATTCATTAAGTAAGTAGTGGAGTCGAATGCGCTAACAAGTCTTCTTTGAAAGAATGCTAATGGGGAATAATTCAAGAATTACAGAATCACTCGCACAAACACACTTGTTCCCTTTTCGATGAGTAGGTCAGAATCTCTCTTCCTAACTTGCATTGGTTTACAGTGAAAAAACCTGTGTACACACACACACACACACACACACACACACTTTCTTCAGCCAAATTATCCATTTACTCAAGGAGTATTTGTAGGAATTAAAGTCCTGCTCAAGAAATTTTTATATCCCTTGGAAGTTGTCGTAACAAAATCTAGCCTATGACCGACAGCTCTCTAAAGAATTCATTGCTCTCAGCCACCCAGCAAAGACATGTTGTAAGTCAGGCGTCATACAAGGCTCCAGACGTAGGAAGGTGAAGAGGAGGTAGTCCCCGCCCTTGGGAAGTCCTGTCCCGGGATGAGAACGGTGTCAGCAGGGAAACAAATGAAAAAACCAACACAGCGGGGTGAGGGCTGAGCTGGGGGGCAGCCTGCACCCCACAATGCTACATACTCACTTCTTGAGCTGCTAATTCCACCCTCTCCTCCCGTCCTCATGATCTCTCTCCCTTTTCCCTCTTCTCTCTATTGTCTTACTTCCCGTATGCTGCTCCTTCTGCTCTTCTGTATTGGACATCTCTTGTTTTAGCCAGCCTACCATCCACTCCCCCTTCTGTCATTAGGAGCACCCTAATTTTCTCTGGGTAACCACTCCTTCCCCACACTCAGGCCACTTGGTTTGCGTGGTGCTGGCTCCTCTTTCAGCTCTAGCCATGACGTGAAACCCAGTCCTCACAACGTCCCACCAGCTATGGTGGCCAGTTCAGAGATGAGCGTGAGTGCCAGTCTGGGCCAGAGAATCAGACCAGGACATGGGTTCAAACTTAAGGGAACAGAACACTCTCATTTTCTTTTCCCCAGTTTTGGAATTGTGAGGATGAAAATGTGGATCTGCTGGCATCCATCTTGCCTTTGAGAGGGGAGAAAGCAGAACTGAGAAACGGCAAGACACAGTGGATCCTGGGAATATATTTTTTGAGTAGCTGGATCCAGCTATGCCTGAAGCTGACTGTTTTTTCTAATTATGTGAGCCAATAAATTCCTTATTTGCTTAAGTTATTGTGAGTCAGACTTTTCATTACTTGCAATCAAAAAAGTCACAATATACCTTCTTAAATCCAAATTTTAAGGTTAGGATCCAAGTCCAATCGCAGTGCTTTAGGTCTGGAGGTAAATGTAGAGATGAAAACTAACTCTTACAGTGGCATAGCAGAAACCTAAGAACTGTAGAGTGTGATTCTGATATGACTATATTCCTAAGCTGTACCAGAGACCAGCCTAAAATGCAGGCCTTTGCTCTCCCAGTGCTATGAGTTGCTTTTTTGCCACAAAATGCTATATGAAGTCAAGGTGTTTTTCTTATATGGATGTTTTATTTTCTCAACTAGAGCAGAGGCACTTGACAAGACAGAGGTGGGAGCTGTGTTCTAGATTTTTCATACACCTTGTAGCCTAGTATATGTCTTACATGTGACAAATATACAATAAGTACTTGCTAACCAGTGAGTGAAGAAGGCATTTTGTTCTGTGAGATTTTCATTTTACGCTTGCAAGATGAAATGTGTTACTTTCAGGGGTTTTACTACTGGAAAAGGATAAGAACGTAGAAATATAGCTATTTTCAGCAACTATAATCATTTCCTGCAGACTTCAGTCTTCTTGTCTTAGTCAAGCAACAATTTTTATGAAGTAGCCATTGCATGCAAACACTGTGGGGATTTGCCAAACAATAGGTTTGTCTCGGCTCTTGGGAATTTATTAACTAATGTAGAGGGGAAAAAAACTATAAACAAACATGACAAAATACTAACATTTTTGCTTTTGTTTATGTGGAGGAAAATATCAGTCCAAAAATCAACAGTAATTTTTGGGTTCTATCTAAATTACAGTAAATAAGTTAAACACTATTAATTTTCCCTGCAGAAATAGATATTAGGCAAGAGTTCAACTTGATAGTTATATTTAGAAAATCAGTATCTATGTGCTTTTGTTATTTTGAGTACTGTGTGGCTACAGAATAATCTGAAATACTGGTGGTCTTGCTATCGTGTAATATGAGATTTTCCCCAAGTATTTCTGAAACCAGGCGCCAACTTTCTTTTTTTTTTTTTTCTTTGAGGAAGATCAGCCCTGAGCTAACTGCTGCCAATCCTCCTCTTTTTGCTGAGGAAGGCTGGCCCTGAGCCCATCTTCCTCTAGTTTATATGTGGGACGCCTGCCACAGCATGGCGTGCTAAGTGGTGCCATGGCCGCACTCAGGGCGAACCCGGGGCCACCGAAGCAGAACGTGCTCACTTAACCATCGCGCCACCGGGCAGGCCCAGGAGCCAACTTTCTTTAACTATACTCAGTTGGTTGTCTGTTTGCAAAAGTAGTTAGATAATGCGTTACTAAGCCTCCCTCCCACCCAACCCCCCGTAGATAACATCTCTGACACTTGGGTCACCACAGTAATGGGTACTTAAGTTTCCCAGGAACTAAGAGTTGACCCCTTGTCCAGTTCAGGCAGATTGAGACCTCTGACTCATCAACTGGGCCTACATGAATGACCAATAGGTGACCCTTTGAAGTCAGAAGGCCGAAAACTCTACCCCCAGATCATGCTAATGCCGCTATTTTGTGAGCATGCGTCCTATGAAGAGCCATGAAGCTTGGTTACACTTGGGCAGATCATCAATTACTTCACTTCTCCTTATCTCTTATCTTATCTCCTTATCTCTAATCATCAATTCACACACTTCAGAACACACTGTCCCACTATCCCATAAATATCTTAATCCTCATTTTCAAGGAAGTAGACTTGAAATTTGTTCTCCCTCTCCTTGCTTGGCTGCCTTGTGAATAAACCCTTTCTCTGCTGCAAATTCTTTGTCTTGGTGATTGGCATGCCATACAGTGGGCAAAACGAACCTGGTTCAGTAACAATTGGAAATGTTATTAAATATACATTATACAACATAATGTGTTTGCTGTGAGAATCATGGCAACTGATAAGGGGTTTTTGTTTCTTGGTCTTTTTACCTTTTTTTTTTATTGAGTTCTCAACAGTTAACATCAATGTGAGATTTCAGTAGTACGTTATTTCTTGTCTGTCACCACGTAAGTACTCCCCTTCACCCACTGTGCCCCCCTGCACCCCACTTCCCCTGGTAACCACTGAGCTGTCTTCTTTGTCCAAGTACTTGTTTATATTCCACATATGAGTGAAATCAGCTGGTGTTTGTCTTTCTCAGACTGGCTTATTTCGCTTAACATAATTCCCTCTAGGTCCTTCCATTTTATTGCAAATGGGATGAATTTGTCTTTTTTACAGCTGAATAGTATTCCATTGTGTATATATATATATATATATATACACCACATCTTCTTTATTCAATCATCAGTTGACAGGCACTTGGACTGTTTCCACATCTTGGCTATTGTGAACAGTGCTGCAAGGAACATAGGGGTGCATATGTTACTTTGGATTGTTGATTTCAAGTTGTTTGGGTAGATACCCAGTAGTGGGATGGCTGGATCATATGGTAGTTCTATTTTTAGTTTTTTGAGGAAACTCCATACTGTTTTCCACAGTGGCTGCCCAGTTTGCATTCCCACCAGTAGTGTATGAGGGTTCCCTTCTCTCCACACCCTCTCCAACATTTGTTATTTTTAGTCTTAGCTATTATAACCATTTTAAGAGGCGTAAGGTGATATCTTAGTGTAGCTTTGATTTGCATTTTCCTGATGATTAGTGATGTTGAACATCTTTTCATGTGTTTATTGGCCATCTGTATATCTTCTTTGGAAAAATGTCTGTTTATCTCCTCTGCCCACTTTTTGATCGGATTGTTTGCTTTCTTATTGTTCAGCTGTGTGAGTTCCTTATATATTATGGAGATTAACTCCTTGTCAGATATGTGATTTGCAAATATCTTCTCCCACTTGGTGGGTTGTCTCTTCGTTTTGATCCTAGTTTCTTTTGCCTTGCAGAAGCTCTGTAGTCTGATGAAGTCTCACTTGTTTATTTTTTCTTTTGTTTCCCTTGTCTGAGAGGACATGGTATTTGAAAAGATCCTTTTTAGTTCAGTGTCAAAGAGTGTACTACCTATATTATCTTCCAGAAGTTTTATAGTTTCAGGACATATCTTCAAGTCTTTGATGCATTTTGAGTTTATTTTTGTATAGATAGTGGTCTACCTTCATTATTTTGCATGTAGCTATCCAGTTTTCCCAACACCATTTATTGAAGAGACCATCTTTTCTCCATTACATGTTCTTGGTACCTTTGTCGAAGATCAGTTGCCTGTAGTTTCTTGGTTTTTTAGCTGTTGCATTAGTTTCCTAGGGCCGCTATAATGAAGTACCACAAATCGGGTGGCTTAGAAAAACAGAAATTTATTGTCTTGCAGTTCTGAGGGCTGGAAGTCCAAAATAAAGGCACTGGCAGCACTGTTCTCCCTCTGAAATCTGCAGAGGAGGATCGTTCCCTGCCCTTTCCTGGTGTCTGGTGGTGGCCATCAGTCCTTCATGTTCCTTGGCTCGCAGCCAAATCACCCTAATCTCTGCCTCTGTCATCACCCGGCCTTCTCCAGTGTGTCTGTGTCTTCACATGGCATCTTCCTCTTCTTATAAGAGCACCAGTTATAATGGGTTCAGGCCCACCTTAATGACCTCATCTTAACTTGGTCACATCTGCAAAGACCCTATTTCCGAATAAACTCGCATTCACAGGTCCTGAGGGTTAAGACCTCAATGCATCTTTCGCTGGGGGTGGGGAGGGCAGGGAGAAGAGGTTACAATTTAACTCATGACAGATATACAAGTACCATTTTTAAGAAGTGTTAGAAACTTAACTTTGGTGAGCCGTACAGAAGGAAAGACTCTCTTCGGCCATACTGGTTTACGACTGTTATTGAAACTCATAAGGTTCAAAGGAAATTAGAACTTTGCTGGCATCAGCACTTTGAGAACCACCAAAATCCAAGAGATGCAAATGAATAGGCCGGGTCTAGTAAAGGAAGATATTACTTTATTGTACAGCAGCACCTGTAATAATTCAGAATCACTAAATATTTACAATGATACAGGAAAAAAAAAATCCAAACCCCTCCCATCACTTTTCTCGTGCCCTCTCTCCGCCCATCTGCTCTTCTCATTCTTCTTTCCCAGGCAGTTCTTCTCCACTCTGGGCCTCCAACCAGGACAGCCTCCAGAAATGGCCTGGGGTCATAGGAATTCTCCTTCCTCCCCATCCCCCACCCCTACCCCACTGTTGCTTGTAATTACTGGTCACCTTCCTACATACCCATCCAACTGGGGCAGGAGAACATGAGGAGATGACACTCGGAACAGTTCTGTTTCAGTCAAATCCAAACTCGACTGCGGGCAAATTTAAATAATTAAGAGGTGGCTATAGTAGTAGTGACCTAGAAAAATCAAAAGGTGTGTCAGCTTCTTACTTGGCCTCTAAGCTTTCTATCTTTCCCCTCACTGAAGCCATAAACTCTATCTCTTCTTTATGCATTTCCTGTGCTCAGGAACTCAGCACCCATGAGCAAAACTTATCTCCACGTCAGCATTGTACACCAAATTGCCCTGTTCCTCCTGAACTTTGAGCCTCAACAGCCTGGGGTGGGGTGCGAGATGTCACTGAGCAAGAATTCTAGGAGGGGTGAGTGACACAGTGGTGACACAGAGAGGACTTGCCTCTGAGAAGCCTGGGGCTGGAAAAATGAGGCAGTGGACTATAGAACACTAAATTAGATACCAAAGACAAAAAGAATAGTGAGTGGTCAAAGCATTGGTTGTTAACTTATAATTTTTTGTCTTCTCCCCCCATTCCACTGTCAATTCCAAGAGTTTTGCCTGGTTTGCCACAGCATCGCCAGCACCCGGCATCCTGCCTGGTGCATAAGAAACTCCAGTCTCTCTGGCCGTCTTTCATTTCCTCTAATTTGCAAAGCTCTTTCCTATTTCTGAGTCTTAGCACAAGACAAGACCTTCTGGTCTGGAACACTTTCTCTTCTCTCTTTTTTTTCTCATCCTTTGGTCCACTGCTTAAATGTTAGCTCCTTGAAGAGCCCCATCTCTATTTAAAGTACCTACACACACACACACACACACAGGTTAGCCTCTGTTACAGCATCCTGTTTATTTTCTTCACAGCCGGTACAACAATTTGTAATTTCCTTTTTTTTCCTCTAAAGATTGGCATCTGAGCTAACAACTTTTGCCAATCTTCTTTTTTTTTTTCTTTCTCCTCAAAGTTCCCCAGCACATAGTTGTATATTCTAGTTGCGAGTGCCTCTGGTTGTGCTATGTGGGACACTGCCTCAGCGTGGGCTAATGAGCAATGCCATGTCCGCGCCCAGGATCCGAACCTGTGACAGCCTGGGCCGCCAAAGCAGAAGCACGTGAACTTAAACCACTCGGCCATGGGGCCGGCCCCAATTGTTTGTTTCTTGTATAGCTCTGACACTTGACTGTAAGTTCTAGGAAGAGAAAATTCGTATCCGTCTGGTTCACTGTTATAGTTCCAGCAATAGCACATCCAAGGCACTCAACAGATAGAGGTTAAAAGAAGAAAAGAATGAATATGGACAATCAGGATGTAACAGACCTATCAGAATTTTAATACTATGTTGTATGGGAACTTAGCATAAAATAAAGACACTGTCTTAGACCAGAAGATAAAAGATGAATTATTTAATAACTATTTAGGATCGACTGAATAACCAAAACTAAAGGTGAATTCATCCCTTCCTTACTCCATATCAAAATCAATTCCAAATGGAGCAAAGCGCTAAGACTTAAAGAATGAAGTCACTAAAAGAACTTGAAGAAGATGTACAAGAAGTTTTAATCCTCTAAATGCAGAGACTTTTTCTAAGCAAGCCGAAGAAAACAAGATTGATATATTTGAATACATAAAAACAAACACTTTCTTCACACGCACATACGTACTCAAAACATAAACAGAGACAGAGGACACATAACAAATCCCGAAAAAATAATTATTATACTTGACAAAAGCCTAGATTTTATTATAAATAAAGTGTTGTTACATATAAATAATGAAAAGACTAATAACTCAAAATAAAAATAAAGGACATAAACGAGCAGATCACAGAAAAATTCATACAAATGCCTTTTGAGGAACAGGATATATAATTTTAAGAATATGAAAAGAAAGGAATGTAAGTTAAACAGTAAAATGACCATTTTTCATCTTCGAAATGGGCAGAAATGAAAAACTGTCATAATGTTTAGTGTTGGCCAGTATGTGGGGAATGAGCACTGGCATTTTATTGTAGAGAGGTACACATCCTGTCTTCTGAAAGTCAGCCTCATGGGCCAGCTGGTCTTTGAGAGTGGCTCAGCAATTTTATGCCTGTACAGAGGACAAGTTGGCAACATCTATCGGAATTTTAAATGCACATAATCTGGCCAGCAATTGTACTCTAAGATTTTATTCTATGGATAAACATGCGCACATACGCAAAGATGCCTAAACGAAAATATTCATGCAAAAGACGAAGACAACTTAAATGACCTGGAATGGTGGACTGATGAAATAAGGTGTGGTTCATATCTATAGTAGACTACCATGCAGCCACTGAAGAAGAAAAAGAAAATTTATAATAGACTACCATGTGGCCACTGAAAAAGAACTTGGCCACAAAGAGCCAATGTCACGTAACTCTTTAGAATATTAAGCATATGAGGCATGGAACAGAATGCATTGTACAAACCCGTTTCTTGAGGAAAAAAACAGACCAAAGAGAAATAAATAGACAGACAGAGAGAGAGAGAAATAGAGAAATAGCAGATGTGGCTATATATACATACCGTTTCTGGAAGGACTTAGAAGAAACCACCGGTGGGAAGGGCTCACTTTTCATGGCAACTTTTCATATTATCAGAAAAAAATGTACATCTGCACGTATTATTTTTTAACTTAAAAACTAGTTACATTATAAAAGTGTTAGCATAACTCAATGTAGCCTTCAAAAAGACTCACTGTAATGATGATAGTGATGTTCATAAAATAGTAAGATTTTTCAGTCTTGTTTGGGTAATGCTTTTTTTTAAGGTTAAAAATTTCAAATGAACACTACCCTCCCCCCCGCCCCCGGAAAAAAATAACTCTTTCAATAATCTAGAAGTGAGGCAGTTTCAACCCTTTAGTTGTGAATAAGACATTCATCTCTAAAAGCCTATGCTTGATTTATTAATAAATATTTTATTTTTAAAAGATGGCCTACCAAGGCAACATGGGCAGAGGAAACTCATTTGTAGCTAACGCCACTCCCTACCCATCCCCAACAATGTATTCAAATTCAATACCAAAAGTTACTTATTAAACTCAAGAGCTATTATGCCCTGGGAAAAACCATTATAAACTTAGCCTGTAGGAGAACTGATCTCTTAATGAAACACACAACTGTCTCAGAAAAAAACGAAAATGGGCAATCGTCACGTAAGTATTTATTGCTGTTGGGCATGAAACAGAGTTTTAATTTTGGTTAGCACGTGGAGAAATTTAAACTATGAAATCATGATTGATACTATTATACTTTATCATTATGGTTACCCCTTGTTGTTGATTTTCACAACAGCATACTATGCTTTTTAAATGCATTTGGAATATCCTTTTTCTCCATTAGTCAAAAATCTCACCGGAAGGGCTAAAGTGTTTAAAACAAAGTGGTAAACACTGCCTTGCCGGAAGCCAGTGGTTAGTATATATTTGTGGAATGTATGACTAATGCCGTTAGTTGTAGCAAAGTTGCACAAAACTTCATTGACTATGCCTATCAGAGTCGCGTAGGAAATAGGTTCTTGTTGCAAATAACAGTAGACCAAGGCAAAAATACTTCTCCCAGTCCTTATAACTTGGATTGAAAGGAGAAAATATTCCGGTATTATTTCTAAACAGCACCAAACATCCAGATATTTGCAATATCCATGGAATGGACTTAATATTTTACTTTTCTTCTGAAATGCCTAGTGTGAATAGTGTTTCCATGAACTATTAATGCCTAAAACACTGCCATTTGGAATCAACTATGCCCAAGGCAGTTCAGAGTTAAATCTTGATTTTTTTACATTGAAAAATGTATATCTAAAGCTGTTGCAGTAAGAATTTTAATGAGATTTTGTTACACCTATTACAGTTTCCTACAGCATGAATGATTCTTCGTGTGTACACTAGGTGTGAAGAGAATAAAACTTTAAAATTTTCTAAACTATAGCTTTTCTTATAAGGTTTTTTCCTTTGCTCTAAACTAAACTCATACTCCGATGGTTGCAAACCTACAAATATCTTCTTTGGAGAGGCATTATTTTTAAAATCATCTGTAAATAATATTTTCATACTAGCCAAGACTATGAGCCTTCCATTCAGTGTACCTTTCAGAGAAACTGAAACCTGCTTTTCAAATAGTTCTGATAGATGCAGAGGGTTTGGGGAACGATGGTGGGCCCCTGAATTAGGAGTTTAGGGATAGACATTTTTATCCCTTGAAAGTCAACCTCTTGGGGCTGCTGGATTTTGTGAGCGGTTTAGGATTTTTACGTATTTCTTTTTTGAATCCTCAGAGCCAGTCTTACTCCCTCTCAGAAGGCAGTCAACAGTTGGCCAAAGGGGACACCCAACCCTCGGCAGTCTTGCAGCCTCTCAGCCACCCATCAGGGCATGGAGAGCCAGAGGCCCAACAGCCTGTAAGCACTTTATTTTCCCTCCAAATCCTAAGTACGGCCGGGCTTTCTCATGGGCCCAGCATTCCTTGCCAATGACTTGTCATGTTGGCTCCTCCACGATCCTCCAGTCAGAAAACTGTCATCATCAGGCATCATCTCCAAACAGAGAAGTGTCTCGCTGGAAAATGTTTGTTACAGTATTTGCAGCTAAGGAGAAAATGTAACCTAGGAGCTCAGCTTACAGTTGCAACAGTATCCCCTTCACAGAGCCCTAGAGTAGAGGGCATGATGCTAAAATGTGCCACTATGACATTTTAGAAAATACTAATGGAATTTAACATGTGCGCAAAGAATGAATATGTTCAAAGACTGTGCTTCGAAATAAGTAAATGCAAAACCTTTTTAAAGGACAAAAAATGGTCCCAGTAATGACTTAAAGTATTTGCATTAGAAAATGACTTGAATACGTAAAAACTTAAAACTACAATGTCTGCAGTTTTAAACCAGCTACACAACCAAAACAAATTTACAAATACGTCACGATGTGCAAAAGTATGTTACTGATTTAGTGTAATCGACCATGCTAGTTTGCTGAGATTAAGTGGCCGAACTCAATGTAAAAATGGTCCTGATTGCGATAATGTGGTCTCTTTTGAGTTGCAGCATATCTAAACTATGAGGTGATGTGTGACTTTTAGATTCTCCTATCACGTTTGTCTATCCAAATTACCGAGAAACTTTTGTTTGTAAGATTCTCTATAATACAGTTGGAACTTCTCTTGGCTAAGATGCATGATTTTGATATCAAATCTCCCTCTGTTCACTGTTCTTTTATCATTAGCCTGCAACAATTAAAGTACAGCTATTTGGCATATACACAATCATAAATAGAAACACAAATGCAGGCATTGAAATCACGTGCTAACCCTTGGTCATCCTGATGGTCCAATATGCTTTTTGTTAGTTTTTAAGTTATTAGCATTAAGTACACTATTTAAAAAGCTTACTAGGAAAGTTTTGCATCCCCAAGAACATGTCCACAGACCAAGGTCCACAGATAACTGTTTGACAAACATTGCTCTAAAGCCAATAGAATATTGGCCAAGAAAGTACACTTTCCAAGGTACCGTGACATGCAATTCTAGCCAATTCTGAAAACTGAAAATTGCTTTTTTTCCTTTGTGCTTTCTTCCAATCCTTTTGCCGTCGTTAATGAGTTTTTTGAACTGAAGGCACAGTGTTTGCGACTAACCTATTCAGAGCAGGAATAACTGATACTGAGTTATTATCGTTTGCTAAATCACACAGTGTTCAAAGAGTTTGCTTAGCCTGGAGGACATGTCCTTGGGCTCAATGAGTTTGTGCATAGACAGAAAAATAAGATCCACAGAAAAACCTGCTTAGGTTTAGTCAGACGACTCTTCTATTCTATTATATGAGTTGTTTTCAAGAGAATCACCATCTAAAGGAAAACAGGGTATTGAGATAAACAGAGAGATGACTTTGCTATAAGAGTGTGGCTGGTGGGTAAGGGCAGATTAATAGAAAAGGAGCGAGATTTAGGGGAGCCTTGATTGAAATAATCACAACTCAAGAGGACCAATGCTTTCTGGAAAATTATTTTCAAGGCTAACGAACAGGCACTAGAAAGGGCTACCGCCTTGCTATTCAAAGCATGGACCCTGGACTAGAAGCAGCTTCCACGCTGCCTGGGTGCCAGCTAGCAATGCAGAACCCCGGGCCCCCCCAGGCCTACTGAGTCAGATCTGCATTTTAACAACACCCTCGAGTGAATCTTGTGCATTCAAGTCTGAGAAGCACTGGACTGGGGAACAAGTTCTCAAACTTGGCTGCACGTGGAAATCACCTCGGGAGTTCTAAAAACCACTGATGCCTGAGTCCCACCCCCAGAGAGTCTGAACTAATTGGTCTGGTGGTTGGCCGGGGCATTGAGGGTTGTAAATGCTCCCCAGGTGATGCTAATGTGCGGCAGAGTTTGAGAAACGCTGAACTGGAGCATACCACTGTCCTTACGAGAACAGATCAGCACACTGCTGATGAAAGCAGGTGTCACTGTGAGTGCCCATAAGTGAAGAGCAACTCGTGAATGTGGGAGCATCTGCTCAGCGATCTGCCACGGTGTTTGTGAACATGCCACGTTTACAACTTGCTTGTGCCAATATTGAGCCAACATAAATATTGTCTAAAATGGAAGCCAGTTTGGGTTGTGTAGCAGGTGGACACCAGGTGAGCTCAAGTAAAGGCGGATTGGGAACACCTGGGAGCTGCACAACAGGTGGGGAGTAGGTCCAGATTCCTGAGAAGAGAAGGGAGGCTCTGGAGGCAGATAAAAATGTGACTGGGAGTTTGGGATACAAGTGAGTATGGTTTGAAGCTACAGTGTGCATTGACCTGTAATTCCAAACCGCAAAGAATCATAGGGAACCCTGCACAGAAACCAGCCTCGACCACGCAGTCATACCTCTCCCATCAGGAAATCTTTGATCCCAGAAAGTGAATCCTCCAGAACATCACCGTGAGTATAAGAGGAAACAAAAAGGGGCTCTGGTATCAAGACAGCATGCACCAAAGATACCTTCTTTATTCGAAGACAAGTCTCCCATGCGACGTCTAGCTTACATTTTAGACACAATTAGACAATCTTGGCTTTCTTGTCTATAGCAGATAAAAAGCAATCATTTTAAAGAGGTGGAAAAAAGGCTGCCAAGGACAAATACACAGACAGAAGGAAGAACGTGCAAACTGAAAAACTGACACAGGAACTCTGAAGCTGTAGGGACCTGGGGCCACTTGTTGTAGGGGATGGAATCCGGGGCATCCTAGGGCACGCTGGCATGTCTGCTCTACCACACAATGACAAGAACCAAAACCGCCCGTAATGCTGGGCATACCTGGAGATTTAAAGGGGGCCCTCCGAAATGATGATAATAACTGATGTTTTTCAAGTGCTTGCCAGCCTGTGAGCTGTTCTGAGGACATGGGCTGTGGTCCATCAAGTTTGAGTCTTTCATTCTACCCAGCAGACCACGTACATGTTGTATCATGTAGTCCTCACAATGATTCTGTGAGGGAGATGCCACCATGATGATTCCCCTTTTAAATATGGGGCAAGTGAAGCAAGACGGGGTTAGGTAATTTGTCCAAGGCTGTTCCTCTAGTAAGAGGTGGAGCATGGGTTTGGACTCATGTACAAGTTCTTCACACTACGCCTTGGACTCCATAAAGGCTCATATACCAACCAGAAGCTGACCCAGTGGGACTTCTAAAACTATTGAAGTGGGTCATCCCCTCATCATCTCCTCTTTACCCTCATCCCTGAGCTCCCTCCATCTCCCTCTACCCATCCCATCAAGCTGGATCACATGCTCTTCCTTAGTGCTTCCGTTATACTCTGTGGGTAACACCATCACTCTTCTCCCATGTGGCTTTAGAACTGTTGATACACCTGCCCCACACTGGACTGATGGCTCCCTGGGGGTAGGACTGCGTCTTGTTCATCTTTGCATCCCCATTACTAGCACATACAAATGTTCAGTAGAAGTTTGATGGAGTCACCCATTTACTACATTCTCTAAATGAGCCTTAAACCAATGTTCTGCTCAGTTGGAGCCCATATCCTACGTCCAGTCACAACCCCAGACCAATGAGTGAGTGAGGTTCTGGCATCTGTATTTTCAAAAACTCCCCAAGTGAGTCTAAGATATTCAAAGTTGAGAACCATGCATCTAAATTCATGCATTCTTCTGGTGCAATGGTTCCCAAAGCTGGTCCCAGATCGGCATTATTGGATAACCTAGGATCTCGTTAGGAATGCAAATTCTCAGGCCCCAGATCTACTAATCAGAACCTCTGGGGGTAGGCCCAGCAATGTATAGCCGAACAAGCCCTCCAGGTGTTTCTGACGTTTGCTCAAGTTTGAGAAGCAATGTTGAAGCCAAAAGCCTTTCACGGGCCGAGGTTAGAGCTGTGCCCCAGCTTTGGCTATGAACCACTCCCGCCATGCAGCCTGCAGAGCCGGCCTGAGATTGGCATTTAAAGCCTACTTAGCTCCACACCCTCCTCCCCGGGCCTCTCACACCACTCCCCACCCAGAAAACTGCCCTATTCTGCCCTGTCCTCCACCCCACCCCAGGCTGTGCTCTCTCCCACATCTCATCCCAGAACCACAGAGTGAAAAGGCCACTGAGGAGAGGCCCTCTGCCGGCACAGAGGAAGGGGCCACTCTCCTTCCTTTTGGTCGGTTCAACATATTCTTTCAGAGAAACTACCATGAGCCAGGTACTCTTTGAGGCTCTGTAGACAAAAGGAGGAATAAGATAAAAGACCACAGTCCATGCCCTCAAAATAGCCCACAGTCTAGCGAGGGAGGCAAATGAATAAATAATTATAATGATGTGTGATGATGCACTAATAGAAATGTGTCCACTGGAACAAAGTTCAAAAATTGGACAGACAAGGAAGCCATCAGACAAAGAGAAGAGGATTCTTAAAGTGGAGAAGGGCATTCCTTGCAATGCAGGAGCATATGCAAAGAGGCCCAAGAATGCCTGTGCTCCGGCTAGAGCTCCAGTCTCGCCAAAGCACTGAGTACATTGTCCAGCAATCGCCTATGTAGCTGCCATCCTCTGCCCCGAGGCTAGGAGCTTCTGCAGGGCAGACACTGTGGCTTACTCTTGGCTGTGTCTCTGTGGCTTGACACATAGCAGGTGCTCCATACATATTTTTGATAGAAAGATAAATGAACAGGGAGCAGTGACAGGAGACAAACTAGACAGGTGCACAGGATGAGACCCAAAGGCCCTTGTGTGCTCTGCGAAGTGTATTGGTTTCCTGGGGCTGCTGTGCAAAGGACCACAAACTGCATGGCTTAAAATAATGAGAATTTATTCTCTCAAAGTTCTGGAGTCCATGAGTTTGAAATCAAGGTGTTAGCAAAGCCACATTCCCTCTGAAGTCTCTAGGGAACAATCTTTTCCTGCCTCTTTCAGCTTCTGGTGGCCCAGGCATGGCATTCCTTGACTCGTGGCAGGATAACCCCAATCTCTGCCTCTATCTTCACGTGGCCTTCTGCTCTGTGTGTGTCCCTGTTTTCTCTTCTTTTTATAATGGACCCCAGTCCTTGGATTTAGGACCCACTCTAAACTCAGGAAGATCTCATCTTGAGATCCTCAACTAATTACATCTGTAAAGACTCTATTTCCAAATAAAGTCAGATTCAGAGGTTCTGATTAGATGTGAATTTTGAGGGGACACTGTTCAACCCATTACATCAAGGAAATTGGATCTTATTGCCTTACGCCAGTAATGGTTTTTCACCTTTGCACATCAGATTCCTTTGGAAGCCTTGTTTAAACAGAGAGCTGGGCCTTCCTCCCAGAGGGTCTGATTCAGTTGACGCTCTATGGTGGGGACCAAGAATTTGCATTTCTTACATGTTTCCTGGTGATGCTGATGCTGCTGGTCCAGGGACCACACTTTGGGAATCAGTACCTTAGGCCGTAGAGAAGCCCTAATCGATCTCAGATGAGGGAGTGACAAGGTGAGAGCTGCACTGTGGATACATCTTGCTGGAAGCTGGTGGAGAGAGGTTTGGAGAGAGACACGACCAAAGGCAAGTAAAGCACTTGAGAGGCAGCGGTCCTGGAGAAAGTGACCAGCACCTGCCCCCAATTAAGACAGTGACAATGGAATTGAAGAGACGAGGACAGACTGGAGGGTCAAATCCATATAAGTTGCTAACTGAC
Source organism: Equus asinus (assembly GCF_041296235.1). Classification (NCBI taxonomy): domain Eukaryota; kingdom Metazoa; phylum Chordata; class Mammalia; order Perissodactyla; family Equidae; genus Equus; species Equus asinus. Next base: position 68,593,251 of record NC_091801.1, on the reverse strand, counting down.
TGGACATGGGAGGGGAGGGAAACAGAAGACGACTGAGTGACTTCCAGGTACCTGGCTTATGTACCCAGGTGGATGGTGGTACACTTTGGGGATAAGGCAAGGTGGAGGTTTGCAAGGTGAGAGGATGAGTTTGGTTTTGGGATCTACTGAGGTTGAGGTATCCGTGGTACACCTGGGTATAATGCCTAGCAGGTAGCTGGATCTGAAACTCAAGAGAGATATCTGGGCTTAAGGTAATCGGAAAGGCATGGATTCATAGTTGTTTGGTTTGTTTTTAAGCTAGCATGTGTGTGGTTATGAGAAGCAGATAACCGGGCTAACAGTGGCTTGAATAACAAAGGCATTTAATTGTTAACCCTAACAGGACGTCTAGAAGGAAGGGATTCCAGTGTTTGTTCAGCAATTCAGTCATGTCATTAAGGACCTAGGCTATGTCTGCCATTCCATTCTGCCACCCTTGATGTACTGGCAACGTCTCCCCTCATGGGTGCAAGATAATGGTCATTGTTCAAGTTAATGATCTCACTTGATAGGGTCATGAGCAGGAAGGAAAGAGACAGGGAAAAAGTGCCTTTCTTCTCCTGTACCACTCCCCCATCAGTGAGGAAACATTTTTGGAAAGCCCCCAAGTGGTCATCCCTTCCCCTCTCATTGGCCAGAATTGGTCAAAAGCCCATCCCTTGACCCATCACTGGCAAAGGGGAAGAGGATAGTGAGCAATTATGACTCATCCCTGGGGCTGGGGAAATCTTATCAGCTAGTGCTCTCTCTCCCACTCTCTTCTCCTTTTTCTGTGTTGGCCTCATTCTCTCCTACTGAAAATGAATTTTTTCTTTTCAACAATATGGGAGGCAAAAGGAGTCGTGAGAGGGAGGCATGGCCACAGATAGTTCCTGTACCACAAAGGGTTCCATGACCTCATATAGCTCCAGATTAACCATCTCAAGGAAAAAGAGCTTCTTTCTCTAAGCATCTATATGTAAAATGTCAGGGAAAAATTCTAATTGGCTTGGATCAGGTACCTATTCTTGGACTATCACTCGGGCCAAGGTTGGCCTTACCCATCCTTCGGGGTGGTGAACATTGCTTTATCATTATTGTATTCTTGTAACTATTATTTTTATTAATATTACTACTACTGTTGCTGCTATTGGATGGATTGAAATAGAAAGAAAATGAAGACTTGAAGATAAGGTAGAAAGGCAGTAAAATGATTCACCCTTCCTATGATGGGGGTCTGGATGCTTGTGGTAGGAATGAAAAGGAAGATAAAAATGTTAAAAATAATTTTAAGGAAATAAGTAATAGGTTTGGATCCAAAGCATATTTAAACTTGCCTATCAAGGAAAAGAATAACATTCATTGTCTTGATTCTGACTGAGACAGAAATTTGCCCAAAGCAAATCCAGCTATTTCACCTTGTTTCCTTTTTAGCAAATCAGAACTTGTTCACATGCTGTTGGTTATGACCTTTACACAGCATCTCTTGATGCTGTAAGGGCCCAGCTCAGCCCCCAATATTTTTTCTTTTCAATTTCATCTGCCCGCTTAGTATTGACTCTTAACCATCCCAGAGTACACTAGCTTCTTTTTTACCTTCAAGCAACGAATCCCATGTTTATAGTCTCATGGAACTGGCAAAAAAAAAATAATAATAATAACCCAAAAAACTAGCCTTTAGCAATAGAAGAAAGAAATGGATAATTCTTTTCTAATGAGAAAAGTGCTTCATTTTTCATAACTCTTGAAGGCATGATTTCTTTCACGGTTGAGAAATAGCCATCATCTCCCTACAACCACCTCATTCTCCAGGTTTACTTTTATTGATGCAACACAGCAGTAATTGAATATCTGGAGGCTTAGCACTCTTCAGAGGGCTCAAACTCCCAAAACAATCTGGGGACAACTTCAAAGCAGACAGTCATTTTCCCCAGGACACAAAATCTTGTTTCCAGACAATGCATGTTATTCTGCCTCTAGTAGAACAGTACAAAAGGGCCCTATGAATGAGTCAACTGAGGCTGCCAGTTGAGGCTCCTGCCAGTTGAGGCTGTGAGCCTGTAATTGTGACGGACACAATGAAGCAGGGGGCAATGACAGGCTTCTCACTTTGGACCGACTTTAACTCAAACTCTTCCTCCCGGTTACCTGATCCCAGGATTCAGCTTTCAGATCTGGCATCTGGGTTACTTTGAAATAAAATTAAAGAAAAAATGACACCATGGTCCACTTTTAATCTTCCCCTTTTTGTAACCACAGTAATTCGTTCTTTGTGACTGGGGACCTGACTTCATAGTCCGTACCTATGTGCCATTTACCACCAGAAGCTCAACCTTTTCAACACCTTTTAAAGTAACGTGTTGACAGAATTGTTACAACCATTAGGCCTGAGTTGTAGACCTTAACACATTAGATCTTGGCACCATTGACATTTGAGGCCAGATAATTCTTCATTGTGGGGAGCTGTTCTGTACTTTCTAGGATGTTTAGCAGAATCCCTGACCTCTGCATCTAAATATCAGTAGTGTTCCCCTATTTGTGACAACCAAAAATTTCTCTAGACATTGCCAACTGTCCCCAGGGAGGCAAAATCACTCCTGGTTGGTTGAGAACCTCTTCACTAGACAGAGACCTTAGATGGGAAAGCAAGGCTATGGGGCAGGAGATGTTCCCATATTGTCTTTTTCTGGCTGAATTTCCACCAGCAACCATGCATTCCTGGCCCTCTGGTCCAGGCATTACCTTATACTGATTGCTTCTCTTATCACAGGGTAAAAGCCAACTCAACTTGAAGATTGACCCTTGTCCTCCTGTTGGTAACAACAGCAGCTGAGAGGCTGTAGTTTCCCCCAAAAAGGCTGTGAGCCCATTAGTGACTTCTGATGGCCAGGGTGAGAAGGGCTTCTTTGCAGAAACACCCAGTAAAGAGGCTGCTGAGCTTTTGGTTTTCCTACCTAGATGAGCAGTGCTCACCTGGAATGACTTTGACTGAAATAATCATGAGTCCATTTGCTCACCTCTCCTCTGTTTGGGTGTGGCTCCCAAAAGGGCTGCCGCATTCATTCTGCCTACACCAGAGCTCAGTGCATGGCAGGCCAGTCACATTGTTTGCACTTCTGAGTATTTTGTGAGCACCTTCAGGAACAATGGTGCCCACCAATTTAGGGAACTAGATGTTGAAGAGTCTTAAGGTCATGATATCGAACCTGCAGTGGGTTCACTTACTCGTTGTGCAGCAAGCCAATCTCTGACATTGAGTGTAGTGGAAGAAAGTAGGACTTTATTATTGCAAAGTGCTGAGCAAGGAGAATGGGAAGCTAATGCTGAAATCCCAAACCCCCCCAAAAAGCTACAAGCAAGAGTTTTTATTTGGGATTTTAGGTAGGGTAGGGGGAGTATGCAGCCTTGCTGGCCGGTGTTTTCCCACCAGCCTGCATTTGGCCTTAAGAGGCTGCTTGCAGAGAGAGGGGAGTACTAAGACAGGATGATTGCAAGTGGACATCCTTGGCTGTCTTGCCTTCGTGATTCATGGTAGATTCTGAGATCAGGGAGCTGAGAAGTTGAGGTCTGGGAAGCCTCATCTTTCTGACATCCTCTAGACAACAGTTTCCCCATGGTAGAGTTCAAGGACACGTGATTAGCTAAAACTGTAATGTGAGCCCAGCAGCAGGCCACCTGGGCTTCAACAATTTGTAACTTCCATTTGGTTGTAAAGCTCAGGGAGTCAAAGGTTGAAGAGACAGATATTTACATTTGAGTGTAACTAAAGAAGCAGGGAACAGGGATGAATGTTTTTGGTTTTAACCCCATATGTGCTGGGTTCAATGTAGGGGAACCGATATCAGGGCTGACGTTAACTAAGAGCCAGTAACAGTCAGATCTCCTTAAGGTGAGGTCCCAACCTGGTAGTTACCTTTGATAGGCAAATATCACATCGACATGTATAACCCAAAGAGCACAGCCTAAGAAAGCTTGTTTTTCTGGAAAATGACCTAATTATAACAGTCTTCATTAAAAGGTATTCTTAAAACGGCAACAGACAGTCCCAAATTTAGGAGGAAGGTCATTTTTTTTTTCTTATTATTCTCCTCAAAGCCCCCCAGTACATAGCTGTATATTCTAGTTGTAGGTCCTTCTGGTTGCAGCATGTGGGATGCCACCTCAGCATAGCTTGATGAGCGGTGCCATGTCTGTGCCCAGGATCCGAACCAGCAAAACCCTGGGCCACCAAAGCAGAACGTGCAATTTAACCACTCGGCCACTGGGCCGGCCCCAGGGGGTCATTTTTTTAATCTAAAAAGTTTCACTCATTTTTCAGAACACACAGCATATATAAGTAAATCATATTGAGAGCTGATCCAAGTGGATGTTTTTTCTATTTTCAGCCTTATTTGCCAAATAATACAAATATTCTTACCCATTTAGAGTGATGGCCAAATACTTAATTGCCATATATGTCACTTTAAAACTGCATCTCTGAAAGGATGGATCAGTAGGAACAGCTCTGTGCATTGTCAGCACCTTTCTATAGTTGAGCAGAACTCAGGCTTCCTAACACACTTGACTAGCTATCTGGTCTACCTCCTTGATTAACAGACTAAAAGAGCTTCAAGTGGGAGGAGGATCTAAGAACAGAAGGATCAGCTTTGCTATTAGTCAGTGTGACCATGGAGAATCCTAATTAAAATGGGAGAATACCTAGAGTACATGGCGAAATATCAAATATTCTTGTGACATTGAAACTGTGCTTAAATATACCCAAAAGAGTACACTGCAATACATATATTTTCTAATCAGTAGTTTTACTTTTTGCTTGAACAAGCATTTAAGTGGATTTTGATTTAAAACCAAAAAAAGCAAGACTTTTTGTCAAATTTATTGATCTAAGGAAACCATGCCCAAGAAACAATCAACTTAATGAAACAATATACCACTAATTGCCCAAGATTTACGTTTAAAGATGTGAATGGCCCCTCTGTTGTGTTTCAAATTGCCCATCAATGAAACATGTCTGTGGAAATGTCACCAGGATATTTTCTAGCTCTGAATTTATGAACTTTAAGAGTATAATATTTTGCATTCATACTAACTGGTTCCAAAGCACAAATGAGTAACCAGTTCGAGGTAAAAGAACATTGTCCTGAGAGAAAGGAGTCCAGGTTTTTCCATAAGCAAGTAAGTTACTCTGGGCAGATGGCTTAACAACCAGGCCCCAGGTTATCTGTAAAGTGAGGGGACTGGATACATTCAGGGTTTCCCAAACTTCAGACTTAAGTACGAACTTTGTGAATGTTGCCAGATATATGGGTCACCTGTTCTAATAGTCTATTAACCACTTTCTTTAAGTCCACTCATCTTTTTGACACAAATAAATTTATCTTAAAAAGAAATTCTGTTAATACCATAAATGAGAAACCAACATCAGTTGACATAAATGGAGATAACTAAAAGAAAGCAAAAAGATTTTATCAAACTCTAACTAAATACTATTGCCAGCTGGAGGCTCAGATATTGAGATATTCTGGTTTTTGATAAAAAGTCCTATTTGCGTGAAATAGGGAAGAGGTTGGCAAAGTAACTTTCTGAGGCTTTGTGGGCCACTCAACCTCTGTTGCAACTACTCAATTCTGCCATTGTAGTGTGAAAGCAGCCATTGACCAAATGTATATGAGTGGGTTGGCTAGGTTTCAATGAAACTTTATTTATAAAAAGAGGTGATGGGCTGGGTTTGGCTCACCCAAAGTCTGTAGTTTGCCAATCCTTGAGTTGGAAGAGTGGGAAAGACATACTATCACCAAGAAAAGACTGACTCAATCAGAACTGAGAGAGAATTTAAAAAGAAATTCCTTTCCCAGTAGGAAGTTTAATGGGCTTTAATACCTTCAGTTTTCATGTCGCCCATTTTTAAAAACCCTGGGTTGAATTTCTACCCTAAGAATCTATGATAAATCTCTTCCCTCTATCTTTTGCTCCTTGGATAAAGTCTAGGATTTCTTATTTGTATAAACCCTCAGTACGTTTTTAAGTTGTCTTTCTCGTTTGTCAGAATGCCAACGGGAAAGTTTCTAATTTTTGTCTGACCAATGATTCTCAACTCTGGCTGCACATTAGAATTATCTGGAGAGTATAAAAATACATGTAACTAGTATATACCTATATCTCAGAGATTCTGATTTCATAGGACCAGGATGGGACTCAGTCATTTGTGTATTTTAAAACATCTCCAATGATTCTGAGGCGCATCCAGGGTTGAAAAGCTACTAATCTATGTTTTGCCCAGGTTATCTTCCTCAGAGTCTTCCCTCATAGGTCTTATTTCTAAGAGCCCCAAACTCAATTCAGCTCAGGCTGTTCCATGCCTGAAAGTCTTAGGTCTTTACTTTCATGAAAATGCCTCCTGGCTGCAGAGAAGAGTTACTCCATCAATGCAAATGAGCTTCATTAATACGTAAATATTTACCAAATTCCTGTCATGTGCCTGGCACTGTGATACGTGCTGGGGATATGACAATGAATATGACATGGTTCTTGACCCCAAGAGGTTTAGAGTCTAGGGAGAAAGATAGACTAGTGAATAAGTATAGTAATATATCTTAAGGGGATCTGATAGAAGTCTCTAGAGTGGAATATTAGCACAAAGGAGAAAGTGGTGCGCTACAAAATGTCTCACAACCACCCTCTGGGAGAAAACAAAACCCGGTTTGTGGCATTTTCCAATTTCCATGGTATAAATACTTCCACTATGGCTGATTTCAAGCATGATTACCAGCATGATCCCACTGAACACAGAGTTGGGAAAAGTTACACACAATTGGTTCTTGCAAGCTTGCAAAGTCAGCTCCAGCTAGCGTGACCAACCGTCCTGCTTTACCTGGAACTGTGTCAGTTTTAGCACTGAAAGTCTCACATCTTAGGAAACCCTCAATCTTGGGCATTCAAGTAGTTCTTTGCCTTGGCTCCAGCACGCCACTGGCAGAAAATCCTCAATTCTTTCCAAGAGGGCCAGAAAGTTCCAGAGATGAGATGAGTCTTGCCAGTGGGATCAATTGGTGGGCAATCAGGTGTTTAAAAGATGGAGGGGCATGAAGCCCTGTGCTATCCATCTTCTTGGGCCCACAGAGGACTCGGGTGGTCCAGTGAGGAATCCTCTCGGAGCAGCCCTCTCTTCCTCCCCTACCTCACACTGAGGAGCCACTTGCTAATGAAACAAATCCGCAGTCATTTTGCATAGATTCTGTCAGGTAGGGAGCAGTGACATTTTACCTATGAAAATGTTTGACAGTTTTTCAGCCCGGAAAGCAGTCACCCAAAGAAGTAAACATATCATATCAGAAGCCTTAACCATCCTGCTGGCTTCATGCCTTTTCAGTCTGCAAAATGCCTCTGCTAAAATTCAACCACCTGGCACACTGCGGTCCTTTAGCTATGACCCCTCCACTGCTCTAAGAGCAAGATGTTTTAGGAAACAGGCAACTGGAAGGTTTGGGGTGAGATGGGGAGAAGAGGAGGCAGAGGAGAAAGCAGCTTAACAGTTGGAGAAGGGCAGAAAGGCCAATTCCTCCCCAGCCAGCTCTGGATCACCATAATGAAACCTTCCTGCCCAGTACTCCCACGGTATCTTTTTCTCCAGCCTTATTGAGATATAATTGACGTATAACATTATGTAAGTTTAAGGTATCTAGTGTGTTGATTTGATATGCTTATATATTACAAAATGATTACCACCATAGCTTTAGCTAACACCTCTATTATGACACCTAATTACCATTTCTTTTTTGTGGTGAGAACATTTAAAATCTACTTTCTTAGCAACTCTCAAGTACACAACACAGTATTATTAACTACAATCACTATGCTATACATTAGATCCCCAGAACTTACTCATCTTATGGTTGGACGTTTGTAATCTTTGACCAATATCTCCCCTTTGCCCTCAGCCCCTGGTAACCACCATTCTAGTCTGTTTCTATTAGTTCAGCTTTTTTAGATTCCACATATAAGTGACATCATACAGTATTTGTCTTTCTCTGACATTTCACTTAGCGTAATGCCCTCAAGGTCCATCCATGTAGTAGCAAATGGCAGGGTACCTTTCTTTCTCATGGCTGAATAATATTTCATTGTGTATGTATATGCGCTACATCTTCTTTATCCGTTCATCTGTTGATGGGCACTTAGGTTGTTTCCATATCTTCGCTGTCGTGAATAACGCTGCAATGAATCACGTTGTCTTATTTCGTCTTCCAGAGATTCTGCTGGGTAGGGCAGGTATTAGTCCCAGTTTACAGATGAGAAGCAAAAAATATGATTCCATTTGACACAGAAGGCATATTGGGAGCAGAATTTGACAATACGTCTCTCCTGCACACACATTTTGCCCCCAGGGAGAGGCTGTCCATTTTGCCTTGCAAATCATGGTAACTGGCCTTTATTTTTCATTTCACTTCCTATTGTCTCATTGTCAAGAACATTTATTGATCCCACAGCTACGCCAGGGGTCGTTGGCTTTCCCAGTCAGCAGACAAGTTGCATGTCTCAACTGGTGTTTCTATAAAAGACGAGCATTCTAACAGTTGGACTGAGCTTTTGCACCATTAAATTAAAAAGAATTTTTTGACAAGGACAAAAGAATCAGTTAATAAGAAGTCAACAGTAGAGTTTCTGGATCCAGACTGTGTAGGCTTGAATTCCATCACTTACTAGCTGTGTGACCTTGGGCAAGTTATTAACCTCTCTATATTTTGGTTTTCTCGACTGTAAAGTAGGAGGTAATAATACCTATCCATAGGGTTGCTGTGAGGATTAAGTGAGTTATTATATATAAATTGTTTGGGCCAGTGCCTGGCACATAGTAAGTGCTTTACATTTTGCTGTTATTTTCAATGTTAAGTGGTTCTCCCATCAATTTCTCTTAAACTCTTAGCTCCTGCTACTACTTATCTATAAGTACAAATTGGTTTCTGATTTAGGACATAATTATGTAATCCGTTATTTTAAAGGTGCCACTCAAAGCACCAAGGCAGGGTGCTCTCACTCAATACTTAATAGGAATCAGAATGGAAGGAAGTAATAAAAATAACACTGAGTACTCAGCACGTGCAGAGCATTCTGCCAATCACTTTTGACACATATCCTTATAACAACCCACTAGAGGTAGGTCCTATTATTACCATTTTCAAGATGAGACTTAGAAAGAATGAGAGAAAAAGAGCATCATGCCAGGTTCAAGGGTAGATATCTCGGAGGAGGGGTGACCTGTGTGACCACAAAGAAGTATCTTTCCCAAATTGGACCTCAGTTTCCCCAAGTATATAGTGTTCTTAAAATCTCTACAAGGCAAGTTTAACCCAAATCGCCAGCATTGACTCCCGGTACCATTAACTAGCAGTGGCGATCATCATTGCTTATGCCGAGGAGTATTCAGGGGTGTCTGTGTTCTCCCCAGCACAACCTTCACCTGCCTCCGTTTCGCTCCTGCTTTTTAACTTTCTCAGCCTCCTCCTGATTTCATTCCAGCTCAAACAGCAAGCAGCCCTCTTTAGATCAGTGTTGCATGAGCCCTCTGCCCTCTGCCCCCGTGCTTCCTCAGAGTCCTCCTGTCTCAGAGGCTGGATACCAAGCAACCACTGTCAAATATTTACAGAGCAGACTGCAGCAAGCCAGGGCTTCCGGGGAACTGCACTGGAGAGAGCAAACAATCAAAATGCCATTCCCATTACATTTTGATAATACTCCAGGGTTTACAAATGACCCTTAGATCCTGATGTCTCTGAGCATCCTACCTCCTACGTGCCATCAACCAAGTGCTTGCTGTAATCCGGCATGCACCACCGCATCCCAAACACAATTGCACCCAAACCTCACACTACCCATGAGCAGGTGCACTCTGCTTTAAAGATGAGACAACAAAGACTCAGAGAGATGGGTCAGCTTGCCCGGGATCGTTCCACCAATAACAACAAAGCATAATTGAACACAGTAGGTCCAACTCTCAAGGCCACACTATATCATTGTCTTATTTAGATCGATCGTGTTGTTCTGCAGAGATACAAAAACGGGTCATAGTAAGCACACGTGTACACAGACCCAGAAAGCATCATGCTATCGTCTCTCCCTGGACTGTCCTACCCCACCTCCACCCCTCCTCTTTTTTTTTTTTGCTTGCCCAACTCCCACTCATCTTTCAAAAATCAGCACAAATGTCAACTTCTCCATAAAAATTCTTCTTTCTCTTCTCAGCTATTTGCACCTAATATGCTTACCATGTCATAATGCAATTGTTGTTTATCTACGTCCACGTTTATTTCCCTGGGGACAAGGACTGTGCTTCGTAGATCACTCAGTCCCACTCATCTGGAGTAGTGCTTGCCACACAACGGATTGTCACTACTTGTCTATTGAAGGAAGGAGGGAGGAAAAAGGGAGAAGGAAGGAGAAAAAAAAACGAAGGAAGAGGAAAAAGAGAAGGGAGGAGAGGAAGCAGGGAGGGAGGGAGGAACCGTTCAGAGGAGAGTCTAATTTGCCTGCTGCATATTGCTTTTTAATTAATTCACATGTCTCTCATGAGACAGTCTATTTTTATTTTTTACTCTTGATGCTATCCAAACAGAAGCTCAGCTCACCAGGACTGACGAGGAAGAGTGTACTCAAATACGAGTGTACTTAAGGCTGGGTCCTGGGAAATCCTGGTCACTGTATAACACAGAGCAACCAATTTGCAAACCACATCCCTCAGCTAACATTTCACAAACTCCATCCCCAGAGTTTGTTGCAAGCTGGGGGAAAATTTTCTTTAAATGCTCGCTTTTCGATCCTAAGAGTTAAGATTTCCTTGAATTGCTCCGGGACAGAAGCCTTTGGTCAAGGGTCTGTTCCTCCATTCCGGCCCTTCTGTTTGGAGGTAACAGAACTTGATACAAGAGACCACATTCCTCCTGGGTAGTCGACGTGCTAAAGCTGGCACGCCCCTGAGTCATTTCACAGAGTGTTTTCAGCATTCTTTCTGCCCAAGTGACACTGCTTCCTAGGCTCATAGCATCCCAGTTTAGTTTTTATGCTTCTTCCCTCCAGAAAAAGGGATCATTTATTTCCTTGTATACACAGAGGAACATAGAGACACAGAGAAGTGACAGGCAGATGCAGTAGAAGGAAGAAAAACCAAGACTGAGAAGTCAGCTTATTCACGCACCAGGCAATGCCTTTTGCAGAACTAATTTTGTAGAATTAATTAATAGCATTTGCTTCCATTTTGAGCCTGACGTACTGGCATGATGGCAGGCACTTCACCCGGACTGTATTTCTTTGAGATCCTCACACACCATGAGGGGGGAATTATCGCACTTGCCAAATGAGACAATTAACAATGTGTGGTGTTGGAGCGTCACCCCAGGACTACACAGCCTGAATTTTCAACCAGCCTACTCCCCTGTGTGAAATACATGCCTGGAACGCCAGATCCGAGCTGCAGGTGATCCGTGAAAAATTGACCCTTGCAGTGCCGTTTACAAGATGAAACCTCCTCAGGCAGAAAAGGGTTTTGAAATATTCTAGAAAGTTCTTTGCTGGTCTGCCTTCCACAAATATTAATTGTTTGCATTTATTAAGCACATGATTTCTGCTAGGCTTTGTTTTAGATGCTTTGTGTGAATGACTTCATTTAAATTCTCACAAGAAATCTGTGAGGTAGGCTCTGTGATTATCTGCATTTTGCCGTGAGGAAACCACAGCCCAGAGAGGTTGCCAGACTTGCCCAAGACCGCACAAGCAATAAGCAGTTGTTTCCAGTCTAACTGGACAGCCACGTTAACTTGACTAAGATCCTCAGTGGCCACCTCTTATGAACATGATGTTGTTTGGGGCATTGTGAGGTATCTCGATATACACCACACAATCTCAAGATACATACGTCTTCCAAATTTATCAAATCAAAATATGCAGAATTGAAAATGTAAATATCACTATAAGACAAATAGGCAAGACATGGCCTAAAGAAGCAGAGGGAGGATTGCATTTCTGTGGCTCCCCTCCATGTCTAGCACTTAAAATGTTACCTCACTTAAGCCTCAAACCTTGCAAGGCAGACACTGCCCCCATTTTACAGATGAGGAAATGGGGGCTTCCAGGTAAATGGCCCAAGTTCACACGGCTGCTAAGGGGCAGAACCACATTCAAACTGGGATTCATGTGGGCTCAAAGCCGAGACTTCTGTAATCATTTTTATTAACATCCAACACCTCACCTTTTTTATGTGTCTCCTGAGTGTCAGTGCAAATACTGTTAAAAAACAAACAAATCAGAGGGCCGGCCCCATGGCATCATGGTTAAGATTGTGCACTCTGCTTCAGCAGCCCAGGGTTCACAGGTTCTGATCCCGGGCACGGACCTACGCACCACCCATCAAGCCATGCTGTGGTTGTGACCCACATACAAAATAGAGGAAGATTGGCACAGGTGTTAGTTCAGGGCCAATCTTCCTCACCAAACCAAACCAACAAAGGAATGTTGCCCTGACTCCATTACACATTGTAGTTGAGAGCACGTGGAATATCCATGTATTCGCCTAAACCCCCACAAACATGTTTGTCCCCATGCTGGAGCCCCCTGTGCCTCCATTTTGTGTCTGACTCGCATTCCTACATCCCTGCTTTATGTGGAAGTTCTACTCCATGGCCTCAGGTTTCAAAAACGAAGTCTGATTGGCAAACAGGCCTGAGCTCCCAAAGTCAGCTGCCTGGTCCGCTCACAATGAACAATGGATATGGAATGTCCACTCCGTATACATTCTGGAGAAATTCATTACCCAGCTCATCAGAACAAGCCAAGGACACCCCTTGCATCAACACTGGGTGTCACTGATGAATACGCCCATTGTGGAGGCAGTCCCAGACATGCAGAGGGGAAAATTCCAAACAGACCATTTTCTTTTTCCTTTTTTTTAAAAATCACATCACATCACGTGATTCCTTCTCTCCGACATCAAATATCCTGCTGTTACAAGGAGCAAGACCAAATTCTCTTCAGATTGGGAAAGATAACCAACATGGCTAAGAGAAGTTCCTAGAAAGAACCAGGGGACAGTGAATTCCACCTGCCCTGCTGACGGTTGTACATCTGATAGAGATTTTACACCACATTATTTGTTAAGGAAAAAAGAAAAACATTTTCTCAATATCATCTTTAGTCCTAACTTGTGGTCAACACTCTCCCACTGCACTCCCCAAACATCACTGTTAATTTTGGACCAAGCGACACTTATTTACTCATTTTTCAGCTTTGGATAAACAAATTGGACATGTTCAGAGGGTTCTTTTCCCATCCCTCTGCTCCTATAACTCTGTGATGTTAGTGTCGTGGAACAACTTTACCAAAACAGTAAGGGGAGGAGGGGCAGGAATGTCACCTCATACCTGACAGAGTCAGACATCAGGTTCTAGCCATGGTTCTGACCCACGCGTTGCCTGGCCAGGCAATCTTAATCAAGTCTCCACATGGCTTCTGCAAGCCCTGGCAGCAGCTTTGTGCCAATGAGGAGAAAGCGTCCCTCTGGGGAGAAGCAGCCCCGTCAGCCTGGCAGCACAGGGCTTGGCAAGTGTAACCCCAGCTGGACTCCAGCCCCCACCGCCCCTTGACCAGGGACCTCAGGCAGAGCCTAAGCTGCCTAGCCGTTCCCAGAGCCCTGGGTCTCTCTTTCACAGTTGTGAAGTGGGATAGATCATTAGTGTTCCACCAAATTCTCTGCACTAATGAGACTAAAATGACATACAGAGCAGTTTAAGAATCAGCCCATTAATAGGAGATTCTGCTGCTCTGGTTCACTTCCTGAGCCCTCCATAATACTTCTCATGAAAAGCAAAGACTCCATTTACTCTCTGAGATTGCTACTTCCCACACTCAGAGAACCACCCCTTCCAGACTTGGATCAAAGAGCAGGGTGGGCTTCAGAAGTGTGCAGCCTGGGCTGTTGCACAGGGCCCCACGCTCAGAAAGGCCTCCCACTTGGTTTCACACTCTGACGTCACCATCTTGAAATTCTTAATCATTTCTGAACAAGGAGCCCTACATTTTTCTTTTGCACTGAGGCCTGCAAATTACGTCGCTGGTCCTGCCAACGAGCCTTCAGAGGCACCGGATGGCTTTCTTACACTACATAAAAGACTTGGAAAGGAAAATGGGATATGTCATCCCTCTGCTGGACAGGAAAGCCTCGGTCACAATTAGAGTGTGAGGCAGGATGGTGCACTGGACCTGAGAGCATGGGCTTTAGGAGGCAACTTGAGCTGGGTGCAACCCTGCATCCTGCAAGACCTCCCACAAATTCCCTAAAAGGAGACTATTAATGCCTGCTCCTCCCTGTTAATAACGAAGAAAGGGCAGTAAATGAAGAGATTGTCTGGCACGTCACAGGTGCTCAACAAATGTAAGCCCCCCTCCCAGCTTGTTTCAGGGATAAATGTCAAGATGTGCAAGGCACTCACATTCCAAAAGGCAGAGGGCGATAGGTGGCCTTTAGCTCTAGGATCACATGATTCTCCATTAACCAAGGCTTAGAAGCCAGCCTTCCTCCAGTCCATGGATATTAGAATACTTTTAGTTGCAAGGGCAGAAAACTAATTCATATTAACTAGAGAAAGTGGGAGTTTGTTAGTTATTGAAACTGGGAAGTGCAAGGATACAGGCATTGCTGTATCTGAGGATTTATACAATATTATTCAGTTTCTCTCTCTCTCTCCATACTTCCACTCTTTCTGTCTCCACTTTGCTTCATTCTGGACTCATGCTCCTTTCGTGTGGTGGATAGGATGGCTGCCAACAGCCTGAGACTCACACTCTCTCAGCTTAGCAAGCCCGTTAGGGAGAGACACGTATCCCTGTCAATATCTACATATCAACCAATGGAAAGATTCTAATCCATCCTGCTTGGATTATATCCCCACACTTGAACCAGCCATGATTGCCAGGGTGACGGGGTTTGTGCCCACCTGAGGGTAAGACCGTGGGGCTCAAGCTTCATGATTGACAGTCCCAATGAGACCACATGAAATGAGGGGAGGAGAAGTTCCCCAAAGGAATAGCGATGCCAGACCAATAAATGCAACATGTCCTCTGTGCCTGACGTGGTCCCTATTCATTCCCAGTGGGTGTCAAAGGAACTGAAGGGAGGGAGAGGGGAATCGGGCGGTGTAGGCAGTAGTGCTTAAAGCGGCCTTCACTGAAGGATGGAAAGAAAGAGACACACGTCATCAAAGAGCATCTCTGTGAGGAAAGGCAAAGATCTGAGAAAACACAGGGTGTATTCAAGGCTACTAATTACATAACTGCAATTAACCTCACATCGTTAAATTTTTAATAGTGGTGGACAAATTAGTGCATGTATTATGCCAATGACTGAAGTCCGGGAAATGTTAGCTTAGTATATACATAGGTCTTTCTTTCGCCAAGGAGCAGTAAAAATCAGTACTGTGCTATTGATGGTCCATATGGTATC
Source organism: Equus asinus (assembly GCF_041296235.1). Lineage (NCBI taxonomy): Eukaryota > Metazoa > Chordata > Mammalia > Perissodactyla > Equidae > Equus > Equus asinus. Next base: position 68,577,767 of record NC_091801.1, on the reverse strand, counting down.
TCTGACAAACTAAATTTTATGTCTTTCATTGTGTGGATGGCAAAGCCTTAGCACTGGTCACTTGATCTCTAGTGAGATCCTAGAACCCTCAGCTTCTGGCTGGCAACACCTATTCCCTAGATATACTGTGTCTCATGGTAAAAAAAAAAAAAAAAAAAGGGAAAACCAGCACTCTTGGACAGTGACCCACTCTATCACTCTCTGTTTCAGAGACAGACACACAAAAGTGGGGCTGATGTGAAAATCGCTCATCCCAGAATTGGCCGGCTGATTGTCCTTGAGAACAGAGGGGACCATTCTCTGTGGTTCTCCAGGGCCAGCAGGCTTCAAGGAGTACCAGCCATCTCTTTGGGGCCAGAGGTTCCCCAGCTGATTGCCACATGCACCCACGTGCAAAGTGGCAGCTGGGCCCTCAATGGGATGACTGCTTGGTCTTCCAGTTAGCTACCAATTTCAGCCAGAGATAATTTAAGAATGTCTATATTGTCCACTTACCTTTTCAATTATTTTCTCCAGGCCAAAGTGAAAAGTCCTCAGGGTTTCGATGTGGATCAAGATGTCAAAAAGCTGAACAAAGCCTGCAAAGGAATGGGTATGAAAGATATTTTGTTTGCTAATTTACTTTCGAAGTTGATTAAACTTGACCTCACATCCAGCTTTCTCATGATCTTAGGAAGATGACCTCCCACTCACCTTGTATATTTCAAGCTAATCCAAATTGATCGCTTCTAAGCTTCTCTTTATAAAAGGCCCCAAAGTTATAATCAGATCCTATTACTTTTTAGGATTCAATATAATAGTTAGAAATTGGATATTGTGACATTTAATTTGATGTTGACGTGGGAGAAACTTCCCAAGAAGAGTAGTTCATGCAATCCTAATGTCATCTGTACCCCTCTGATCCCTTTCGTGGGAGGTGGTAGAGAATCAGGTCTGACGAGAGCTGGATTAGGCCCGGGGAGCTACATCTAGAAATAGATCAAGTGAACTTACAACTGTGGCCAAGGTCAAGAATCAGCGGTCAAAACTAGAAAAGCTGTTTATGTCCAGGCCTAAGGGTAAGTGCATGGCCAAGAGTCGGGGACTAAGCAAGAAATCAGGAGGGTAAACCCAGGAACATGGCAGGATGACAGCGAGAGCATCTAGGACTAAGGCCGTGAAGAGACACTCTGGGACCCAAGGAAGTTGCTGATGAAACAAGGTTCTAGTCCCAGGAGCCTGGAAGAAGGTGGAATCCAAAGCACAGACAGGAGTTACCTTGAGCAGGAGGGGGGAGAGAAGGAGGTGAAACTGAGAGCAGGAATAGATATATTCATGGGTGTTGTGAGGGGAGAAAGTGGAGGGTGTTCATGCCTGGTAATCTGATGACATTGCTCAGTGAGTGGGAGGCAAGATTATCTGCTAAAGAGATGGACATGACAGAGGAATATGGGGCTTGAGCGATAATTTGGAGTATTTCTTGAGTAGAAAGGAAGGGAGAGGTGAAATCAGCAGTAAAAGCCTGCTGATTATGCTGAGGGCCCCATTGAATAGGAGGAGGAGATTTTTACTTAGAAGTAAATTAGTGGAGATTTGCTTTCCTAGGAATGGGTGTTGTGGTAGAATAAATATGGCCGTAAATTCTTTGTGTGATTCCAGAGGAAAGAACTGGGATCTGTGGTGGAAGATCTTAGAAGACATATGTTGCTTCAATACAGGAAGTATCCAGCTATAGAATAGTCTGCCTTGCTCAAGAAATGTTGGAGAAGTCCCAAGGGAGTTGCGGCTGGGGAAGATCTGGTGGGGAAGTGGTAGAAGGGCTTGCTACATATTAAGCGTTCTTGAATAAATCACAGAGGGAGAAAAACAGAGGGAGCTAGAAATGAACAATGACACCTAGGTTGCTTGGTTCGGCGTCATCAGAGGAGAAAGCACAGGGCTTCCAAGAGCAGAGAAGAGCTGCTCATATCCTGACCTGGCTAACATATATTTGGACAACAGCTGTTGGAGATGGCTTTGCCTGCCAGCGGCAGGATGTTTACAGTTCTGAGTTTTGTTGAGAGGCTGAGCCAGCCTCACAGGTGCTTCTCTGCTGCTTCTCCAGTGAGGTCCTGACACCTGGATGGGAGTTGGAGACAGGAGCTGAAGTGGGTGTGGGAATGGTTCAGCTGTGCTTAATGATAAATCCCTTCATTCTTTAGTCACCAAGTGAGTTCAATTCAATAAGCCCAGATGGAGCTCTTACTATATGCCAAAGTCACAGTGTTCTTGTCTCCCTTTTGGATGTGGCCACAAGGTGGGACCACTATTGTGCTGGTAACTGTTGGAGAGCACCTTCTATGTGCCGCATGCTAATCTGGGTACTGCACGCACATTATCTATGTAGTCCTCCGAACACCCCTGTAATGCTGGGTTATTATAATGACTTAACAGACAAGAATGCTGAGGCTCAAAGGTTAAATATCTTGCCCGAAGCTGAAGAGTTGTGAAATCAGGGTGGGGAGATTGGAAACTAGGGCCGTCTTGGAAAGCCATGATTTGGTTGAAGGTCTAGAATTCCAAACTCTATTAATATGTGCAAACAAAGAAAATAGTATCATCAGCAAAATTTGTCTGCAAGACCATGCACCCATCTTAGTGGTATACTAGCCCTCCCAGGGCTGGATTTAAATGTCCAGGGCTATGCTGTCCAATGGCCACAAAGATGAGCCACATATGTAATTTTAAATTTTTGAGAAGCCAAATTTTAAAAGTAAAAAAAATCAGGTGAAATGAGTTTTAATAATAAACTTTATTTAGTTAACTCAATACTGTATTGAAAATATTTCAGCAACCAATATAAAAATTCTTAATGAGATATTTTACATCCCTTTTTTTTCCACATTAAGTCTTTGAAATCTGGTATGTTTTCTACATGTACGGAACATTTCAACTTGGACCAGCCACACTTCAAGTCCTCAGTAGCCACATGTGGTGAGTGGCTACTGTATTGGACAGAGGGGTCTAGAGACCCTACACATTCAAAAGATTATGTGCACTCCCTACCCACTCATCCACCTATGTAATTTGAAATAATAAGAATGCTCTACCATAAAATAGTATTTTATTTTTCTAAATAACACAAAACTTCCAGATCTCTTTACTGTTTCTTTGGTGCCCCTGCTTTCCTGGGTCCTAAGCACATGCTTGGTCTGGGTCTTGATTGACCCAGAGCAGCCCTCTCCCCTCTCCCTGATGCTGAGGCTCTTTGTCAGGCCTTCCTCTTGGGGCTCTCTGCCCCTCTGCTGTCCTCGTCCCAGCTCCCAGGCACCTCACCACCAGCCTCTGCCCAGAGCTGCCACTTGTTGGGCCACCCCGGCAAGGCCCTTCTGAACAGAATGTCTTCTTCTTGACCGTGTATGGACCCCAACATCCATTATCCTCTCTGAAATGTAAAAGGATGCTTGTCATTCTCCCTCACAGAATCACAGAAACAGTCTCTCAGAGGGAAAAGCTGCCATGGAGAGTATCTAGTCCATAATATCTCAGATTTTAATGTGCATTTGAGTCTTCAGGGGAGCTTGTTGATATGCAGATTCCGATCCTGTAGTTCTGAGCGGATTCTGAGATTTTGCATTTTCAAGAAGTTCCCAGGTGATGCTGATGCTGCAGGTCCTGGGACCACACTTGGGGGAGCAAGGTCCAGTTCCTCTGAGATCCATGGGGGTCAAGCAATGCTGCTCAAGTCACATAGGAGCAGAATCAGGCCTGGAACTCAGAGCTTGTGACCCTGAGCCCAGGGCTCTTTCCACTTGCGAGGTATGGGAAAGAACTTCGGACCTGGGTTTGAGCCCCTGCTCTGCCGCTGAGTTTCTCAGTTTTCTCACCTGCAAAATTGGATTAATCATGTCTCCTCACGTGGAGGCAATCAGAATAAAGGAGGCAGCACCTCTCTATATGCTAATCTCCTCCTTCTGAGCGATATGCTCAGATCCAAATCCCACACCATGCCAATTAGATCCATGTGAGCAGCGGAGTAAGGCGACCCTTGAGTTGCCTTTGTTCTCCATCACTGAGGGTGTACCAGGTTGAACAGTGGCCCCCTCCAAAGATAGGCCCACCCAGAGCCTGTGAATGTGAACTCATTTGGAAAAAGAGTCTTTGCAGATGTAATTAAGTTAAGGATCTTGAGAAAAGATCATCTTGGATTACCTGAGTGGGCCCTAAATCCATTGACAAGCGTCCTTAAAAGACACAGAAGAGAAGAGGACACACAGGGAGAAGGCCATGTGAAGACGGAGGCAGAGTTTGGAGTGACGCAGCCACAAACTGAAGGACACCAAGGACTGGCAGAAGTTGGAAGAGGCAAGGAACAGATTCCATCCTAGACACTCTGGGGGAGCGTGGTCCCACGGACACCACGATTTCAGGCTTCTGGCCCCCAGAACTGTGAGGGAATAAATTGCTGTCGTTTTAAGCCACGAACTTTGTGGTAATTCCTACAGCAGCCTCAGGAAACTAATACAGAGGGCAAGTGAAAAGCAATGACCCTCCCAGGCAGGCAGGATTCCCCGCATCGTTACTTTATCTATCTTCCCCTCACCCCCATTTCCGAAGGACACTGAGGGCCTGGGAAGCCTTGTGGTGTGAGTGGGAAAGACTGGCCCTCAGGCATCAGAGATGGGGCTGCGGCCCCTGGGCTCCAGGGAGCCAAGGCTGTGGCCACAATTTGGAGCCTGGGGAAAGCTGAGCCCTGCCTCCAGCACACTGCGGGGGCCACTCACGGGCACATGGGCTCCTGGTGTCAAGTGGAGGGCACTTCAAACCCAGTGCCTCCATCCTGTTGAAACTCAGCTCGGTATCTTCTCAGAAAGTTGCTGGGAAAGCAGAAACAAGGAGGCCCTCCGGCACTCCTGGAGCCGATTATCACCCCGGCTCTGACCTCTGCTCTGTAATTATTCTCCAGTGTCCCATGCACAATCCGGGCTGAGGTTCCTTCTTTTCTCATTTTTTAAAATGTCTTTCTCGGAACCACTAGGGACTAGCCCCAGTGCCTCAAACCATTGTAAATGTTTACAGGAAACTGTTCAGCAGCACAGACTGCTTATATGACACACATTGTGAAATGTAAAATGAGATCACTGTTCAGTAAATCCCTTCTTGGTCGGGTGGTGGGAACAGCTCCCGGGTTAAACCTGAGACCTGAACTCAAAGGGCTGGAGGGAAATCTAGCCATTTCCACACTCCCTGCCCCCCACCCCCAACCCACCCCCAACCTCCAGGCTGTTGCCGAGCCATCCCAGGCCTGCCTTGCTCTCTGGTCTCTCTTTTTAAAGCATTCTAGGAAGCAGAGTCTATATCACGCTATTTTTTAAATTTTAACTCAATTTTCCTGAATTATCCAAATGTGGGTTGACTATGGCAGCTTGTATGGCCCTGCTACATACAGCCCACCCAAGTGGCACTTGCAGCTTACACCAATGGAGAAAGAAGGTTCCATCATAATGCTGTGCCAACTTCTCCATTCATTCATTCATTCATTCCTTCACACATATACACATGCATTTAAACATTCATTCAGCAAGTTGTCTGATAAACATTGAGAGCCTTCTGTGTGGATATAGTGGTAAGCAAACCCCCCTGCTCCCACGGAACTTGCAGTGTGGCGTGGCAGAGACAGGGCGGAGGAGGAAAACGGCCATGTGAGGGACACTGAGGGAGGAGTGTCCCAGGAAAGGTCAGTGAGTTGAGTCCTAAAGGAGGATGGGAGTGAGGTGAGGATCAAAGATATGGTGCTCCAGGTAGAGGGAACAGCCCGTGCAAAGGCCCAGAGGTAAGAAAGAAAGCGTTGCTTGTTCTAGGAGCTGCAAGTGATTGATAGAGTCGATAGAAAGGAGGCCTGGGAGAGGATGAGCCAGGGGGCAAGACTTTGAGAGGCAAGTAGGAGCTACTCAGGAGACCTCATGTGCCCCACTAAAGAGTTCAGACTTTATTCTGGGTTTGAAGGGGCCTATATTGAAAGGTTGAAGTAGAAGAGTGAACAGGTTGATTTGCTCATCAGAAAGGTCGTTCTGGGGATGGTGAATGCTGACTGGAAAAGGTGAGGGGAAGGCAGGAGCCTGAATGGGTATCAATCATTCTGCTAAGTGATGTGACGGAGGTGAGGATGGAGAGAAATGGGAGGATCTGAGAGACACGCAGCAGGTGGAATAGTGAGGTCTTAGCGGTGACTAACTGGGTGTGGGGTGAGGGAAGAGAGGAAGCCAGGGATGAGCCCAGATTCCTGGCTGGCAAAACACAGCGAATGGGCCACTGGAAGGCAGGAAAGTCCCTTCCAGAGATGACAACTGTAAGGATCCAGGCCTGAGATGCGGAGGCCCTAGACCTGGGCAGGAGCAGCATGCATGGAAAGAAAGGGGTGGATTCAAGAGACTTTTATGAGGGGAAAAAATCCCTTTTGAGGTGAGATTTCTGGCACTCAGAAGTTAAAAAAAAAAGTCACAGAGTAACTGGATACACATTATGTAGGTGAAGCTGCAGGAGGAAATAAAGAGGAACAACATACACACCAGTGTTGGAACTGAAGAAGAATGAGGCAAGCAATTAATCTCTGCTCTTTTTGCAAGTGAGCTCATCCCAGAATTTTCTGTTTCTCCAACAGGCATCAAATAGCTAGATCTTCCCAGAATTGTAAAGATGACACTAATCCTTGAGACTAAGTGAACAGACCAAGGACACAAAGCTAGTGGCTCTCTAACCCCCAGGTCAAAGCTGTCTTTCTAAGTCCTGGGACTGTCTTTCCAAATATGGCTACAAGGGCTGGTGCCAGAGTGGAGCGGAGGGTAAAACACCTCAAGTCTTTGCCAGCCTTCCTTTTTCTTCCCTTCCCATCTGCGGCCAGGTCCCCTCCATGCCTTCCCATATCCATGACACAGATTCTTCCTGCTCCCAACTCTTCTATGAAAACGCATCTACTATCTCTTGCTCTTTCAGGATCCTGATCCCTCAGTTGGGTAGGAGCAATTGTGAAAGTCCAACTAATTCAGTTCTATTCAAAAATGATCCAGCACATGCTATTCACAGGCAGTAGACACTGAAAGTAGGACTAGGAATGGGCTGGTGCAGGAATCTCTAGACTTTTGGCCACAAAGAGAGGATTTTTGTTTCCGTTCTTGAAGTCTTGAGATATTGCTGAGGACAGTGGGTATGTTAGTTTCTTAGATATGCCATATCAAAGTACCACACACTGGGTAGCTTAAAACAACAGAAATGTGTTCTCTCACAGTTCTGGAGGCCAAAAGTCCAAAATCAAGGTGTCAGCAGGGCCATGCTCCCTCTGATAGCTCTAGGGGAGACGAGTTCCATGCCTTTCTCCTAGCTTCTGGAAGCCTCAGGCATTCCTTGGTTGTACATGCATCACTCCAATTCTCCATCCTCACGTGGTCTTCTCCTTGTGTCTCCTTACATCATCTTCCCTCTGTGCGTGTCTGTCTCGTTACCCAAATTTCCCCTTTTTATTAGGACATCGGTCATATTGGATCACGTGCCACCCTGATGACTTCATTTTAACTTATTACTTCTGTAAGGACCCTATTTCCAAATAAGGTCACATTCTGAGATACTGGAGGTTAGAACTTCAACGTATGGTTTTAGAGGGACACAATTCAACCCATTATAGTAGGTGTCCCCTGACAGCTAGGATACAGGAGAAGGGTCAGATGGGAGGTTCTGCCAGTGTACCCGTTCCCGTGGAAATGTACACACTGCTGCGGGCCAGGATGGACAAAGTGCTGGCATTTGAACAGACCTTAACCGTTGCCTAGATACGAGTTTTCCGAGTCTCGTATCTCATCCTCTCACAGCCCCTGTGAGATCAGCATTGTCTTAAACTCCATCTTCTAGAGGGTGAAAGAGACGCAGGGCAGCCCTACCCAATAGAAATGTAATGTGAGCCACAAATGGAATTTCAAATTTTCTGGAAGCCACATTTAAACAAAAGTAAAAAGAAATGAAATTAATTTTAATATATTTTATTTAATCCAAGATATTAACATTTCAACAGTTAAACAATATCAAAATTATTGAGGTATTTTATGCTCTTTTTTTAAAATAAAAAGCCAGGGTGCACTTTACACTGATAGCACATCTCAATTCAGCCTAGCTCGTTCAAATGCTTGCTAGCCACATCTGCTGCAGAATTGGACAACGCAGCTCTAAAGTGAGTCCAGAGCCTCTCAGCTGGTGTGTGACAGAGCTGGAATTCCAACCCAGTTCTCGCTGACTCCAAAGGTTATGTTTCTCCTACCACAGCAGCTGCTTCTACCACCCGGGGCTGCTAGGGAAAGTTGCTCTCCATTAACTATTTCCCACTTAAATTGTGTTTCTCTGTGTGATACTAGTTCTGAAAAGTGCCTTCCAGAGAAAACACCTCAGCTTAAGTAATTCCAATAGTGGGGACCTCAGGACCTATGACAGGAACCATGGAGAAGGTGTTTGGAAACTAGAAGGAGGTACTTTCCCTGGAAACCTCAAATCTTCCCATGTGACCAGCTGGTTGCTTTCAGCCGACTCTAATTCCAACAGCCACAGATCCAACCCATATGGTAGGTGTGGATTTAGGGAATGGCTTTAGCCCATTCATAGTCTCCATCAGCCTCTCCCAAAGCTACCCTGAATAAACATGGAAAGCAAAGAAAAACAGTGTGGGTTCTACACAAATGCAGCTTCAAACAAGTCTAGCCATCCTGACCCTTCCCTCCAACCAGATTGTAGCCTGGAGGTCCTCCTCTGTCGAAAAATCTGGAGCGCCTGCTGGGTGCCCTGGGTGGGATGTGATGGAAGCTAGCTCAGGGTCTAGAAGTTCTCCATTAACTGTTACACAAGGATCAAGAACTTCAGTTGCCATTTCTCCTCGCCTTGTGGTAGGCATGGTCTTGCCAGTACCCAATGGTCCTTCCTCCCCCTTCTCCCTACGATCACACAGGCCTTCCTTGCTTACTCCAAGGAGTTACTCCACGTGCAGTCTGGCTCCTGGTCTCTCTGAAATCTTATTTAAACATAAATCACACTTGATGGCAAAACATTTGGGTATTTCCTCAGACACAGGGAGACCAACGGTGCTGCCCATCCTTACCTCTTGTCCCACAGTGGGTTGAGTGTTTTTGGGACAGAACTGGAAAATAGGATATGGACCCTGCCATCAAAGAGCTTTCCACCTGCATAAGGCACCAAGACAGCCTCAAGAGAGGCAGTGGGCTGGGTGGGATGCACACGGGCCCGGAGTTACAGGAGCTCAGCTTCATATCACCTCTCTTTGAGAAAATCGATGCAAGATACTTATCTGGAAAATACTAAGTGAAGTCATGATACACAGTGAATCCCCTGGGCCAAGGGGTTCAAAGCTGAGTAAGACACAATCCCTGTCGTCAAAGAGTTTACAACCTATTATAGGGTTTCAGACCTCAACCATTCAACCACCAACTTCCATGATTCTTGTCAATCTGAGTACTATCAACTTAACCTTTTTCTTCTGATCAACTCATTTTTAGCCCCGTCCTTCACAAAATAGCAAATAGGTTTAATGACTTAGTTCTCTCTATCTATTTTAAATTCACACTAAAATAAACACATAACTATTAAGATTTTAAATAGTCATGCATGGAGCTCCACAGATCATCTTTCACACCTGCAGTGGTATGCATAGTACTGTACCTTAGAAATCCTATATTTGTTGGGCAAGACAGACCCAACACCTCCACTTACCCAAGGAAGACAGCAGGAAGTGGCCCCACAACAGTGCCTGCTACCACTTAGTGACCCCTCCCTATGGCCCAGACACCAGGCTCAGAATGTCACACACCTGCAGTCTTATATAATCACTGCCACGATGCTAAAGATATACAAGCCATGTTCATGAAAGAACAGAGGGAGCAGAAACTCAATGCTTCAGGATTTATAACAGGGCTCGACCTACCAACAAATGTGGCTGCAACAAAGTGAGTGAGGCATGGGGGTTGTGGGAAGAGACAGGCTAGAAGAACCATAGTTTGAGAGCAAACTGCAGGAAGTCTCAGGGCCACGTTAAAGAACTCCGATTTAGTTCTAGGAGTCATGAGGAGTCACTAAAGGTGTTTTAAATAGGGAGTGAAACGAGAACACACATTCTTCTGAATGATGATTCTGATGGCAGCCTGGATGGAGGGGGGACCGCAGAGATGAGAGCCTGGTGTCAGGGAGACTAAAAACAAGTAGGGCCTGTTAGGCAGGGACAGTGGGAATGAAAGAGACAGAGTTGTCTTGTAGGTGAGAGAGATGGGACTTGGTGGTATTGGAAAGTAAAGGAGACTGAAGGTGGGCCCTCAAAAGTGACTTTGGATTTTCTAATTCGGGGAATGCCGTGCGCTCAGATGAAGTGAACAGGGCGGGGAAGGGACTTAAGACTAGACGAGATGAGTTCAGTTTCACATGCACAGGGAATTGAAATGCCTTGGGATATCCACAGGAAGATGGCGACAGGCAGCTGGAAATAAGGTCTAAACTCAGGTGAAAGATACACGTGGGAGGTGTTAATTTGGTATTCATCAGCGAAAGGGTGATGGTCGTGGTGGGGAGGGCAGGAAGAGTAATTGCTTGGTTTCTTTCTCCTGCCCTTTAGGAACTGATGAAACAACCATCATTGAAATCCTATCAAGCAGGACATCGGATGAGAGGCAACAAATAAAGCAGAAGTTCAAGGCGTCCTATGGCAAGGTGATTCCAGGGGTCCATACGAGCATGGACGCGCGGCCTCGACTTTGGCGGCCTCTGCTTCCTCTGCATCCGCAAGGCAGCAGAGAACATCTTTAAAGCTTTACTGAGTTAGCCCAAGAAAAACATGAAACGACTACTTAAAACTTTAATTGACTTCAGAAAAACTGAAATTGCCTTATTAGCTTAATGGCTTGTAAAACCAATATTCTTTAACTCATTATTTTTTAAATTGACTTCTTTTTCCATTAATCCCTCAATCATTTTTTTCCACTCATTTGGACTAATTCCACATATTAATTTACAGATAGACCAGTCTTTGAAATCCTTTTTCACAGGTGGGTCGTTATACAAGAATTCATTTATTCAGGCTTGTTCAAGGATGAAGTAGTCTTCACAAGGGATTGTTACAGAAAACTAAAACAAAACAAAAACAAAAACCTCCATCTCATTAAGCATCAACACCTTTTTTCTTTCTTTATGAATTTTTCTTTCACTCTTTTTGTTGCCATTGATGGTGTTAAGTATAGAAATCTTTAAGTATGCATTAGGCTGTCTATTTTATTTATTAGTGTATCATGAGCACAATTTAACCTTTTCTTAATGTCATTGGAATTATCAGTATGCAAAATGAATATTAATTATCATGCCATATTCTAATCCATATTTATAAAACCTTTACAGTTTCAATCACACTATGTATAAACAGATGTAGAGATAGAGATGGGTTTTCTTACTTCTTTGACACTGGGCAGGCGACAGTCTCTTTAGGTCTTGGTCTCCTCAAAAATAGAATGAAAATGATAATTCACCTCCCGTCTCAGGCTGCTGGGAGAATCAAGCAGGATAATGCCAGCACATACCAGGAAAGGGAAGCTATGATAGGTCTGCTCGTTTCCATTTTACAGAGAGGAAAAGTAGAGCTCATTTGTTTAAATGACTTATGCAAAATCACACACAGTAAGAAAAAGAACCAGGACTCAAACCCAAGTCTTCTGACCTGGAGGACGCAGCACCATGAGAGGAGCTATTTATTTCTACACCAAATGCAGCAGATGACTGTATTTTTATAGTTTTTCTGCTTCTCACAATCAGGCTTTTCAATGTAATTTTTTTGATGAAAAGAAGTGAGTCTTTAGCTTAGCTGCATTTAATGGAATTGAATGACGTTGAACTCTCATCCTTGTCCACGTGTCTAACTGTAGCAGCCTTTCAAATGCTGGGTCTACTTCCACCCTACCAATGCGGAAAGTCAGATGCAGGCTTCTTAAGCTTTACGTAAAATAAGAGTAAATGGATTCCAAGTGAGGGCCTGGGGCTCTGCTAAAGATGAAGTGGGCATGCTCTAACACAAAACCTTGCAGTACCAACATGTGCCAACCGTTTGCTTCCTCTCCCGTCCTCAGCTGTGTTTCAGATAGCTGACACTGCCAAAGAGGTGATCTAGAATCACAACATCACGAAGCTAAAAGATGTTAGAGACGAACAAATCTAAGTCCCCATGCCAACTGAGCTCCGAAGAGAATACCCCTCCCAAGGTGACGCAGCTAGTTAGCAGGAAAACCAGGATTAGAGCTGAGGGAACCTGAGCCAGCTTCTGTGTCCAAACAGAATGTAAACACACAAGGATTTGTTTTCCTGCCTGTGGCTTGTAAGAGTAGGCAGCTGGGATTTCTCTTCTCTGCAGTTCTGTATAATGCCCATCTGACCTGAAAAAATATTTCCAGTCTTCGAGTGGATCCACGCGGTGCAGTTCTGACCAAAGTCTTGCCTTCACAAGATACAGTGTTAGATGGAGCAGCTGCCCTGGGATGGAGGTGGTAATATCACAGCCCCTTGGAAGACTGCAGATCCCAGGGCCTTGGACAAAAATCTTCTGGGATTTTCTCCCAGGCCCGGAGCTCAGAGGTTCCTTTGAGAAATAGTTGATTTGCCTTCTCTCAGAAAGTTCCTTTCCACATGGAATAATAATAACAATAACCACTTATTGAACATTTAAAAAGTGCCAGGCACTGTGCTCTGTGTTTATATGGATTGGTTCAATGAATTCTTCCAACAATCCTAACAGGTAAGTCATTTCTCCCCACGTTTCAGAGAAGGAAACTGACAGCTGGTGAAATTATGCACACTTCCAAGGTCACAGACCTATTGTGACTGTGTTGTTAGCCATCATGCCATGTTTCTGAGTAGCCAGACCCACCCTCTGCTATCATTTGGGTCCCGGAAATGCTAGCTGGTCCCTGGGCCTCCAGTCTGACCCACAGTGGGCTGTCTCTGCGTGAAAGTCTCACTTTGAGGTCCTTCATTTCAGTTGGGACATTGGCAGCTCTAGTTAGACTGAACGCCCATTTTTGACCTTTTCCTCTTTAAGCCATCTAGTCAGAGGGAGGCAGGCGGAGCAGGCAGTTCACATGTGATAGAGGGCACTTGCCGAAAACATCCATGAAGATGGATGCTTGCCAACAACAGGGTGCCAGTGAGAATTTGATGTCCGTCTCTCCCCCCTACCTGAGTGCTTCCCCACGTGTCCCTCTCAGGATTTAACAAGAGAACCAAAGTGACTGTACATCTGATTTGCCCAGGATGGTCCCTAATTATTCCTGTTGTCCCCCTGAAATTATTAATAGTGCCCCCTTTCACTCTCACATCATCCCATTTGGATGATAAACGATCTTGTCCCCCTAGAGATGACAAACCTGTATTTCAGTCCTTTCTAGCCGAGTGTTTGGGAGCGAGTCCTTGATCCTTTTGAGGTTCATTAAATGGGGATAATGCCAATTAATGCCAGGGCTGTTTTGAGGATCAGTGAGAAAGCTCTCTGAACCCTAGAATGTTCTGCAAATGCTGGTTGTTACTGTGATTCATCTTTGGGGTCTCCAGACCTGAGCAGGGGATCTTCTATCTGTCTCTCTGCCAGTCTTGGGGGAAGAGGGATGGGCAGTCATGGTGACCCTTGTCCTCTAGAGCAGGTCACTTGAACCCGTACAGCTCCTGTCTAGATCACCTTCCATGTGTCCACAGCAGGTTTCCTGTCAACCTAAGGTCATGCAGTGGGGAGAGCAGACACCTGTCCCTCTTCTCTTGGGCCATTCCCAGTCAGGGCTACTGCTGTCTTCCTACAGGAGCTGGAGGAGGTGCTCAAGAGTGAGCTGAGTGGAAACTTCAAGAAGGCGGCCTTGGCCCTTCTGGACCGTCCCAGCGAATACGATGCTCGGCAGCTGCAGAAGGCCATGAAGGGTCTGGGCATGAATGAGGCACTGCTCATTGAGGTCCTGTGCACAAGAACCAACAAGGTTAGTTCCAGCCAAGCCCTTGGACCCCACCCCGGAGGGAACATCCATAAGCCCATCAGAGGTGGTTGCAGCAGCCAGAAGGGAAACTACAGACTGCATTCCACCCATGGGGTGAGCAAGTGTCTGGGTAGAAATGTGTCTGCTTGGCCCATGCAGGGGAGATGCCCCTTCCAATCTTCTGGCGGTCAGTCTTGGTGTTGCTGCCCCTGTCTTGACAGAATAGATCCTTCCAGAAGAGCCGTGCCAACCCAGCTTTTGTTTTTCTAAATGGATGCACACTTTTATATGCAGGAGGCAAGATTCTACCTTCTCCCTCCCAGCCTGACTTTGCAGGTCTTTTGGCACAAATAAGGCAACAAGCAGCCCAAGCATGTTTGCGTAGCTGCCTCGTCCATGGCTGTCATCTAGCGTAGAATACAAAGAAGAAGATAATAAGGCAGGGAGGTGGGTGGGCAGAGGGGATCCCAACGAACACTCCCAGGGGTCATCAGCACCTCTCCAGAGGTTTCTGTGTCCTTCTATCAGCAAACCTACCCCCTTGCCCCTTGGGCATATGCCACCATTTCAGGAGCTGGAAAGAACATTTGTTAAGGCCCCAGTAGAAGCCCATTCATTCTTGGTTCCAGAAGCCATGAGAGCCAAGGAGCTCATCAAAAGTAAAGGGGGTCTATAAATCATTATCTGGAGACCCCCCTCCTCTTCCACAACCACCTATCACATAGGATGGGGAAGCCCAGCAAGGAAAATGCCAGAAACTCCCAACACTCCTGACGCCTCTGGATAAGAAACAGAAGCAGTGGTTGGAGCAGATGGCAAGGAAAAATGGCACAGCGCTCTGATGCTGAAATGCTATTTTAAGCCTTGACTGCCCACAACCCGACCCTGAACCGGTTTCTTGGGCTCAGCCTGTTCTGTGCAACGTATTTCCTGAAGCACTGCCATGCTCCCAGCCACAGGGGCAAACCCCTTTCGTGGGCATCCCTGGACTTCTTTTCTTCCCACAAGATAATGAAAACCCTACATTTCCAGGAGTTTCAGCTCAGGATTGTGCCTTAGAGGAGGGTTAGCAAAGAAGGGGGCATCAGTTCAGGCCAACAGCCGCACAACTTTCCCTGCTCGACATTCCCACCCTTTCCAGAAGCACCACCGTCCCAGCGAAGAGGCATCTAATACGGGGGCAATCAGCAGGCTGCCTTGGAAAGAAGGTTAATTTGATCATTATTTTTCTAATCTTATTTGATCACTTGCTGTTCTCCCTCAGCCTAGCTTCTTTCAGGTCCTGGTCTCAAACAACAAGCAAGGCGTTTCTTTTTTTTCAATCAAGTAGATCTGACAATAAAGAGAAGAAAAGCAGGGAGAGAGCAGACCCCGGGTTCCAGCACATCCCGGTGGTGGGTTAGAAGGAGGAGAAGGGGAGGGAGCTGTATAGACAGAGAAGGTCCGTCCCACCGGCCTTCCACCTCCCTCCCACCCACCAAAGCCCTTCAGCCAGTCCTCACCTATCACCCCACCACCTTCTCCCCATCGCTGCCCCTGACTTTCATTTTAAACAGTTTGTGGGAGATGCTGTGGGGAAACGTCCGCTCTTGTACACTGTGGTTCAAGTGTAAACCGAGGCAGCCGGCCTGAGTGGGCCACTCTGCACAAGTCATTGAAACCCAACACAGTTCTTCCCGGGACACACCCTAGAGAGTAACTTGCACTCCTGCACACGGCAAACTGTTTACTGAATGAGGCCTTGTTTGAAGTAGAGAAGAACTGGAAACAACCTAAATACCCATCACTCAAAGGCCGGTTAAGCAAACCGTGGCTTATTGTAGGATGGAATATTTTGTATCATCTAAAAGGCATTAGGCGACTAGCTATATATGGGCATAGCTGGAGCTCCAAGACATATTATTGAGTGAAAAAAATCAGTCAAAGAACAATATGTACAGTATTCTACTTTTTAAACACATACACAAAACAATTCCACATAGTTCCAACAGCACAGATATATGTATGCAAATGCAAGGAAAAATACTTGGGAAGATGCACTGAAGTCTAACACTGGCTACCTGGGTGGGGATGGGGAGTGGGACGGGGAGAGGAGGTGGTGAGAGATGTTAGCTCAGCTGTAAAATTTTTGCCTTTAACCAAGGAGGATATATGCAGACGTTACTTGCGTGGTTTGAAATATTTACACAGAAAGGGCTTCCTCGCACCTCCAGGGATCTGCAGGCCTAGCCCTGACCCGTAGGGACGGCTCTCTTGAGAGGAAGTCATGAGGGCACCTGTGTTCAGAGACACAGAAGGAAGAGCTCCTGCCTCCTCCTTCGGTGTGTCTGTGCGTATCTGATCAATCAACCCCACCTTGGAGTATTGACTTTTTTTTATTACCCTTCCTAGGAAATCATCGCCATCAAAGAGGCCTACCAAAGGTGTAAGTGACCTTTTGTTTTGACTTTGAATAAAAAAGATTCCTTTCAACACACCTCTAGGAAACTAAATCATCTGCTGTCCCCTCTTTTTTTTCTTCCTCAAAAGTATTTGGCAGGAGTCTTGAATCAGATGTCAAAGGTGATACAAGTGGAAACCTAAAAAAAATTCTGGTGTCCCTGCTACAGGTAAGGAGTAAAGAGGTCTCACCTGCTTTATGATCTTGGGAAATAGCCCTTGGCAACATCGTACCACAATGAAAAAAGCCGTGTTGATAATAAACGTTTCCTTCTTTTATTAAAAATAGTATTGAGGGATCATGAACCCATGCTCCCTGAGCCCAGCTGTTGTGAAATTATTCAATCAAGGTTCCTTCCATAATAACAATCCGCCCAGTCATTGGCAGTTTACAATCCCTTTTTGTTGATGAGTTATCTCATTAAGCATCACCACCTCATTTTGCCAATGAGGAAACTCAAGCCCAGAGAGGATGGGTAACCTGCTCAGGTTTACACGGCCCGTAAGACACAGGCCAAGAACAAGAACCAGCCATCTGACCCCACGCAGGACTCTTTTCACAACACAACTCTGCACTTACTTCCAGGATTCACCCTGAGTCTGTAAGAACCACTGCAGGGAGCTTGGCCAGGAAAGCAGGGCTCTTAGCATTGACCCTCTAGGACACAGTGCCCAGACCTCCAGCCACGTGGCATGTGCACTCTCATTGACACATCAGTCTGTGTGAGCTTTGTGCATTTCCTCTGTTTCCTTACTCTCCATGTAGGTAGACTGACAGCAGAATACACAGAGTAGGCATCAACTGGAGCAGGAAGAATATATAAGTTTTCTCTTGCTGCCTAACAAGTTCCACAAACTTAGTGGCCTAAAACAACACAAATCTACAATTTTGCAGTTTCCATAGGTCAGGAGTCCTGTTACAGGTTAGCTGAGGCTTTGCTCAGAGTCTTGCCAGGCTGAAATTGAGGTGTCGCCAGGGCTGCCATCTCACCTGAGGCCTGGGGTCCTCTTCCAAGCTCACTGGTTGTTGGCAAACTTCAGTTCCTTGCAGCTGTATGACTAATGTCCCTGTTTTCTTGCTAGCTGTCAACCAGAGACCACTATCAGCTTCTAGAGGCCATTTCAGCTTTCTGTCCTGTAGCCCCCATAGGCAGGTCAAAACATGGCTATTTGGTTTCTTCTAGGCCAGCAGGAACTCATCTTTCTGACTTCTTCCATTTCTGACCTATTTTTGGTGAGGAAGATTCTCCCTGAGCTAACATAGGTGCCAATCTTCCTCTGTTTTTTGTATGCGGGTCACCTCCACAGCATGGCTGATGAGTGGATTATGTCTGTGCCCAGGATCTGAACCTGCGAACCCGGCTGCTGAAGCAGAGCATGAGGAACTTTAACTATTTGGCCACAGGGCTGGTCCCGCATCTCTGACCTTTTAAGAGTTCACCTGATTGGGTCACTCCCCCCCCAGGATAATATCCTTTTTCATTAACTCAACTGATTAGGGAACTTAATCACAACTTAGCAACTCCCTTTGCTATATAACAACATAATCACAGGAGTGATATCTCACCTTATTCACAGTCTTGTCCACACTCAAGAGAAGAGGATTATACAAGGGTGTGGGCCATTGGGGGTCATCTTAGAACTCTGCCTGCCACAAAGTGCTTAGGTTAGACTTCCAAGACCTTCCATGGGCAACATTCAGGGTTCTTCAGGATTGGGACCCTGAGAGGTGTAATTTGATATTTGGAAGGAAGATTATGAGCTTTCCAATGGACTCACCCTAGGGGACATCACGAGGTTGCTTACAGCCTGCTTAGAGGTCAGCGGGGTTTGCAAGTGACCCTGGTTTCTACGGGGGGGGGAAAAAAACAAGTGATGTCACAGAAGCTACTCTGTTTATCAATTGTGCCCAAAAGATGGCAGCAAAGAGCAGTGTTGCCACTTTGCCAGGCTGAATCTCGCTTCAGGCCACCCCTCCAAATTCACCCCCCATTTTCCAGGACTTTCCCTTATTTTCTATGGTCAAGCAGGAACTCAAGATAATAACAGTGTGTCGATTTCCTAGGCTAATCGTGATGAAAGAGGTGATGTGGACAAAGATCTAGCTGGCCAGGATGCCAAAGATCTGTACGATGTAAGTGCAAATTCTTTTTATAAAAATTTTGTTTGCATTATTTTCAACAAATCTTTCTTTATTTCCTGTGAATGGGAGAAACTTAGGAAATGAGTGTGATCTTTAAAATATTTTTCCTATATATAGTCTTCACGAACCAAAAAGAATTGTTTCTCTTCTTAGTCTCTGGGGTTAACCACCTCAGATCCATTTTGGAACAATGGAAGGTATAAATAATATAAATAAATATGTGAAGTAAATTCATGAGGTTAGAAGTTGAAAGGGCTCGGTCAATCCATTTGGCTTCTATTCAGTGCGTATTTTATAATTTCCTGTAAGTGACGCCTGGTCACAGCACTGTATATTCAGTCTTTTTGCAAGAGCATTTTTCAACATGTTTGCATTTGACCCTGGAGGCAGGGGAAGGCCGCTGGGGCACCGAGGAGCTTGCCTTCAATGAAGTCCTGGCCAAGAGGAGCCACAAGCAGTTACGAGCCACCTTTCAAGCCTATCAAATGGTAAGTAATCAAGTCCTAGGGGAACGGAGTTCACACTGAAACTGTCTTGACTTATTTCCACAAGAAGCCAAGATCTGCGCTATTACAACGGTGATTCTCAACCAGCGATGACTTTGCCCCCACCCCAGGGAGATTTGATAATGTCTAGGAACATCTGGGGTTGTCCCATGAGGTGTGATGGGGGAAGCAATGTGACTGGCATCTAGTGTGCTGAGCCCAGGGATGCTGCTAAGCATCCCACAGCACATAGGACAGGCCCCACAACAAAGAATCAGCCGGCCCCAAATGTAGTGTGAAGCTGGGTAGGAAAGCAGAGGAGTGTCAAGTTCAGGAGCAAAGCCCTGCAGTCAGAGGGTCCAGGTTCAAATCCTGGTTCTCCCAGTGGCAAGTGACCTAACAGAGACCGTGATTATCATCATCACACCTTCATGGGGTTATTTTAAGAGTTAAATAAGAAAAGTGTAAAAGGCTCAGAACAGTATCTGACATGTGGTAAGCACACAAACTTTTGCTCTTGTTATTATCGCAATTTACAGCCAGGCTAACAGGGCCTACCACTCCCAAGATGGAAGTGATGTACCTCAGAGATACACTCCTGGGAAGAGGTGTATAAATTACTTTTATGCCATTATTTTCCTAATCTAATGATAATTTTAAGCCAACAACGTGAGTTGGCTATTTCAAGCCACTTAGTGGTGAGCCCTTCCTTGAAAATCAGTCTTAAATAGCAAGAAGCCTTTTGTGGAGTATCATGTTTTTTTGGTCTCCTATTTTATATGTGTAGAGTGCTTTTAACTATTCGAAGCACTTCTGCGTCCTATATCTCATTTCAATTCCACAGCAATACTGTAGCTATAATGCAGGCTGAACAGCCATTGTTACCCACAATTGCTGGACAAGGAAAGTCTGTTATGAGTAAGGAACCATCTGCAACTTATCAGGACCACACAGCAAGTCAGTAGCAGAAAGGAGATGAGGACTCCAAGATTCCCCAGCCTGAGCGCCTACCTCGGCTGGAGCTGGCCGCTCCTCACTCAAAAATAGTGTTTCCTGTGCTGCCAGCAGATGAAAAGACAATAAAGCTTAGGAATTTTATCATTACTGTATATAAGCCTTTAGGGCCTTCTGCTTTCAAATTGTGCCCAGAATCGTGATCAAAGGCAGCTGACCCTGCTCTCCCCTGGCCTCTGCGCCTGGAGCTGTGTAGACGGAGCTGGAAGACTTCTCCAGGTCCTGACCCTCTTCTCGCACGACTGGGGCCGCGGATGGAGTTTCTGGGGCTGGCCATCGTTGGTGATCCCTATAGAAACACACACACATGTGAGCATATATGTGTACGTACATGAACTACTGACTACCTGCAAGGACGCTTTCTAGGCCAATCATTCTCAAAATCAATCCCGAAACCACAACATCAGTATCACTTGAGAACATGTTAAAAATAAGAATTTTCTGTCCCCCTCCAGGACCTAGAGGATCAGATTCCCTGGGGTTGGGGTGCTACAGTCTGTGTTTTAACAAATCTTCCAGGTGATTCTGATGCATGTTAAAGTTTAAGAGGTCTGCGCTAGACTACTAGCTGTATAACTTGGGCAAGTTATTATGGGTTCTGTGCCTCAGTTTCTCCACCTGTAAAATAGGGATAGTAATAATACCAACTCCATAACCTTAGTAAGGATTAAATGAATTAACAGAAGTAAAGCATTCAGTACCCAGCATGGAGTAGGTGCTCAATAAACATTGCACTTGTTAGGAGTCTCCCTGTGTGAATGAACAGTGTCAAAAATCAGAGCTAATTCTCCCAAATGGACAATAAGATTCGATTGACTTGGTGACTCTACCTGAAACTAGCTCTAAAATACTGCCAATTCATCTCTTCCAAAAACTTGCTGGGACATCATTTGTCTTCATCTTTATAATTTTTAGAGTTCACTCTGATCTAAAGACCCTGGTTCATAGGTTTTCTCCTGGTCTCTTGCTAAAAACACTAAAATGCTAGTGTGGGACCGCTGGAGCAGATTGTGCGGCATAGGCTGTCCTGGCATACAGTTGAATTTTAATTTTTGGCCTGAAAACTCAGGGTTTTGCTCTTTATTTGCAAAGGAGAGTCACATTAGCTCGGGCCAGTCAATTGTCTTCATGGAGCCTCTGCAGGTGCCTTGGTAGCTACCAGGAAGGGGATGGTGGCAGGAGGCAGGTAGAGAAGAGAGGGCAATGCCATCTCATGCTGCGTGAATAGTGCCCCCTGGAGTTGTGCAGAGAAGAGACCCTGAGAGGGTGGGAACCTGGCATTACCGCCTAGGGCTGGGGTAAGCACCCAGCTCCCGCCTTATCAGCACATCTCTGCTTTCCTGCTTTCATCCGTTGTATAGGCGACAGTCTACAGAAAATTGAAAAATAGTACTCTGGCCCTGTATGGACAATAGAAACAGAAAGTAGTTTAATGTGAGGATTTTTTTTTTTTTTGGAAACACAGACCTGTGTGAATACAATGTCCTCTTGAAATGCAGTCTCGGTCCACAGAACAAGAGCCCTGTTCATGGGAAAGTGATATCAGGCCCTTCTGAAATACCAACTCCCACATCAAACCCAACGTAGGCCGAGAACAGCTAAGGAAGGGACAGGCCTGAAAGCCCCCAGCCCAATGTCTTCTAATCCAGGCCCATTACACACAGCAGACCTCTAGATGTGCAAACCGTGACAAGGAGATGAATCAACAGGCCCTCATTATGTCTCAACCCTCCTCCCCCCACGTCTATTTTGCTTGCATCACAAAGAATATTTTGTTTACCTGTGTTTCAGAATAAACTACATCCACTCCACTGGCATGTCCTCGAAGACGCCAATTATTTATAGAATCACAATTGTGTCGTATCCTCGAAAGACAATTTCTAAGAAAGAAGTTTCAGTACTTCTAAGACTTAACTGCATTTCCCAAAACCCAACAAAGAGCTCTCCTCTCTCTATTTCCCTGCCCTGGGCTTGGCCCGCGTGCTTCTTGCATGCAGCACAGTCACAATTTACTCTGAACTTCAGCTTGTGTAAATATTTGGAAAGAAACCTAATGTGTAACGCTGTACAGAGCAAGATGTGAGCTGGTGGTGAACAGACAATCATTTGGAATCACCCCAGAGCGAAGGAAGGTGGCATTTTGACATGTCAGACCCCCAGCTTCCAGGCCATGCAGCCCAGTTCTACCCAGAAACATTAGACCAAGTTCTTACCACGAACTTCACAGCCTCTACTTATCTCCCCCAAACTGTAGGAGACTGAGTTCCCAATCCCAGGTCAAGGGAGACGAGGAAGGTGTGGGTAAGATGATGATAACCACGGTCTCCTAGAAAATTGGATATGGAAAGAATTTTGGAAACTAAAGTGCTATACAAATGTAAAGAATTATTGTTACAGTATAGATTCATTGTTCTTCCATTCCCTGACTTAGAGAAATTGAGGCCAAGAGAGTGGTCCTGAATGGGGTCAAATATGGACTAACTCCTCAGCCATAAGAGCACCCACTGGAATGGGGGCAACCACCCCCAGCCCTGAAAAGCACACGGCAGGATAGGAGTTTGCTAAAGCCGCGTGACCACAGCTGGAACTTTAGTGCTTTTCATAGAGAAACAACCCCAAGAGGAACAAAACTGAAAGCAAAACCTAGAATAACACTAGCCTTTGGTTGTCTCTTCAGCTCATTGGCAAAGACATCGAAGAGGCCATCGAAGCAGAAACATCAGGAGATCTGCAGAAGGCCTACTTAACCCTCGGTAAGGTAAAGCTAAGAGAGGCCTTGACGTAGGCTGGGCTCCCTGGCATCAGATTTGAAGATGGAGGTCTGAGAGCAGGAAGGTTTTGGGGAATGGTTCTGGGAACAACATGTCTGATCGGGATTGGGCAAGGGAGAGAGTGAGTGTGATACCGTTGCAACGGGGCCTTCGCCAGTCCCCCAGGAAACCTGGAATCCAGGATGTCCAAAGTGGAGGCAAGGGCCAGATCTTTGCCCTCCATACAAAGCAGCCCACTAGTTGCACCCCAGGAGCGTTTGCAACCTTAGGTAAGGCAGCTCCTTGGAGGATCATTCCTAGGGAGGGACTCAACTGCGAGCAGCCAGCAGGCAACACTTGGAATGAGTGCCTTAGTCCTGAAGAGGACATCTGAGAGATGCACCATGGCATCCACTACAGTCCCACTAAGATCATGGGTCCTGGAGAGCATCTGTCAACAGGCTGGGACCATTATCTAGTCTAGAGAGCAGTATGTGGTTTATGTGACACACACTCAAAAATACCCAGATTTCAGATCCATGAACAAGTTTTTGCACATGCCTGATGGCTTGAGGGTGTCCTTTTCCTTTTGGTTCCCGTCAACATTTGGAATGAATGAGGTCTGTTTAGAAAGAGAGGGGAGGGAGACCAGATCTTGACCGTGCCAAGCAGACACCAGGACCTTCTCTCCTGATGTTGCCTACAGGCAGGAAATAGCAGAGAGATGGGCATGGGGCTGTGTCTGGCAGGCTCCTTTTTCCTTTTTGCAAGCCTTGGAATGAAGGCATTGTCCATTGTCCACACTCCTGTGGTGAGGAGTCCAGGGCACCATCCCAAATGGCACAAGTAATGGAGAGACGGATCCCCAGAAGAAGAGGAAGAACCGAGAAAGCAGCCTTGGCAGTTAAAAAATGCGCTTTAGCTGCCAACCCTTTTTGCGTTGTTTTATTTGTATGGTTTTTTTCTTTTTTGGAACAATGTCAACAATTGATTTTTTTTTAATCCATCCCCATTTTCATCCAAATTAGCAGGAGCTCTACTGTGATGTACAGAGGCCTAAACATCCCTAGTGTCACTCCTGTCCCACACGGCATACACACGAAGACTGGCCTTAGGGGTTAAAGGATGAATCTCTAAAGGAAATGGGGAGATCTTCTCATGGCCCGGCTCAGAGCCTCCAAATTCCTCCTGTGCTTGCAGTGCAGAGAATCAGGAAAATACCAGCGTTCAGTCAGAAGATTCATATTAATGTTTATTAATATTAATTATTAATGGTAATAAAGCCATTCAATTCTTTAATATCTACTTAGCATCTGCCTGGGCCAGGAGTTGTGCTGGGTGTGGGGATCAGAGGTAACTAGGACCAGTTCCTTCTCCTAAAAAGCTTAAAGTCCATAGTGGACTCACACAAATCAATAGATTAGGCTATAGTAAAGAGAAAAGCAAAAACAGCCAGAGCAAGGAGGGTACAGAGGAAGGAAAGGCCACATCCCTGGAGATGGGGACCACAAAATGCAGGAGTTAGGTATACTCCAGTGGCAGCAAACTTAAAAGTAATTAGAAAAGACCTTGAGAATAAACCACATAAACTGTAGAAGGTGACTTGGTCACTACGTTTTCTAGACGTTCTCCACCCTACTCCTACCTAACTCATAAAGATGCCAGTTTACAGCTAAAATCAAGGAGGAGGGGTTAGAAGACCAAATGACTCCCATCACTTGCAGCCTCTGGAGCAGCCCTTCTCAAAGAGGGGTCTGTGGACCACCTGCAGCCAAGTCCCCTTTGGGGAGGTGTGTGAAAGTACAGTTTCCTGAGCCCCACTTCAGGTGGCCCACTTAGACCCTCCAGGAATGGAGCCCTAAGCCACACTTTTACAAGATCCCCAAGTGATTGTCCCGTGCTCACTGGGGTTTGAGAACCACAGCTCTGAAGGCGACGAGAAGCAAGGGAAAGAGCACAGCAGCTGGCTGTCCTGCCTTCCGCTCACCACAACCAGCTTTATTCCCGTATCTCCCCCAGCTAGCCTCATCCAAACTTTTGAGGGGTTCCTGTGGCTGCTAGTAACAGAAGTTGTTCCCCAGGCCCAGACTGTATACAGTAGAGAAGTTGAAAATTTTCTGTCCAAAATATCAAGAAGAAGGAATGCCAGGGGAGAAGACACCCACATAGCGGTGGAACGCACTGACGTTAGACAGACAATCATTTCGGCACCCATTAGTACTGCCCGGGAGAAGGTCTTCAGGAAAACCTTGTGAGGCCACCAGCTCAGCATGTCTGGGAATCATAGTGATGTTCAAATATGCTACTCCCCAAATTGACAGGTTCCTCCCATAACTGCCACCCATCCAGCAGCTTTTGGATTGTTCACGGGCTAAAGTGATCAGATGCCTGGGTCTGGGCTGTTCTCTTCCACTGACACATGGCCAATAAAAGGAGACAGACCACCAACCTAGTCTTTGCTTCCCTAATCCTGTTCCTCTCCCTTCTTTGTAAGCATCAATTGTATAGACAATTACTTAGAAAACTAGGTAAACGTTAGCAATGTAAAGAGTAAATGGTTCCTTCCCCCAAAGTGTTAGTTGTGATGGACCCATAGTGCCTGGCAGGAAAGGAGAGGATAATGATTTATCCCCAGGAGTAGAGATGCACCCCATCTCCTGGCTGGTGAGTGGAAACCATGCTTCATTAATTTGTGGATTAGATCAAAGCTGACGGGCAAGGGGGAGGGCCAGAAAACAGCAACTAGCAGCATCACAGGAAGGCGATCTGAAGACAGGATCAAACTTTTCATTAAGCCCGCATCCCAGATCTCGAGATACGAAGATTGGGGGGAACTTGGAAAAAATCCAGAGATGAGGCTCACAAAGCAAACCACTGAGAAAAAACAAAGACAAGGAAGGTTGTTTAGCACAGGAAAGCAGGCCACAGTCCAACTGAGCGAATATGCAAAATGACGAAGTTTTATTCCAGCCAGGTTGCTGGCCAATCTGAGTTTCCCTTCCAGACCTGACTCTGGCATCAGAGATTTCAGTTAGCTGTGAAAAGTTCTCTCTGCTGGTGAGAATGATGAACTTTGCAGGGAAAGCCTGAGGGTGGCCACAGCGTTCCTCCTCCAAAGGGTCTTTAGGGAACAGCAGAGCTTCTTCTTGTGTCTGAAGGGGTTTTCACTCGGTTCTGGTCCAAGATCCTGGGTGTCCTGACCCAGGAGAATCTTCCAGATCCTGTTACCCAACAGTGTGAAGTCTGCTCCCTTCAAACATCTGCCTCCCAACTCAGTCAGCTCCAAGGGCACCCAGGTGACACCCTGGGACAGCTCTGTTCCTCAGGAGGGTCTCCATGTTATTCAACAAAACGTCAACATTTCACGTTCTCTTCTCTCTGGTCCCACCCAGTGAGGTGTGCCCGGGACCACCAGGGCTATTTTGCTGACCGTCTGTACAAGTCCATGAAGGGTGCGGGCACTGATGAGGAGACGCTAATTCACATCATTGTGACCAGGGCTGAGGTAAGACACTCTTGACTCCCAAGAGGTTGGCTGCCACTTCTCTTCTTCCCACCACTGATGTCATCAACAGATAGCTTTTATTAAGAGCCCATTTACAGAAAAAACAAAACAAAGACAGCCTTTGCCTTCCCAGACTTTGTGGAAGACATTGTGCTATGCTTCAATCTGTTTCTTTTTATGAAAATAAAATAGTGATCATTGCTTCTATTTTTGTCACTTGCGGCTCTGGAGAGCTTGTGACGGTGTTCAGAGGGGACCTGGTGGAGCTGTTCGGGGTAGTGCAGCCACACCCAGCTCAATTTTAAGACAAAATAGAGATGCTGAAAGGTTAGTGATGGACGAGGTCACTCAGCAGCAGAGACAACGAGCAAACGCCTTCCTTACTCCCGAGAGAGGCCTTGATTGAATTGTACACACCACAGAAGCACAATTCTGCACAAAAAGCACATCGGTACAAGACCATGTGTGTCAACCTTTTAAAATTATTGATCGCCCCACTAA
Source organism: Equus asinus (assembly GCF_041296235.1). Lineage (NCBI taxonomy): Eukaryota > Metazoa > Chordata > Mammalia > Perissodactyla > Equidae > Equus > Equus asinus. The sequence goes on along the minus strand of NC_091801.1, from coordinate 68,550,936 downwards.
GGGAACTTTGAAGGCCCAGTTTTTTCCTAATTGCCACCCCTCCAAAAATGTTAACACCGCAGACCTACTATATGTCTGTTCCTGTTCCGTATGTATATAGTTACCTTTACACAAAAAGATTAAGATTTTTTTTTCACCCTCTGAGAACCAAATTTTTCCTCACTGGGGACAATATCGCCCGTCTTTGAGAAGGCATGATCATAACGAAGGGACAGGGAGGTGCACAGCCAAAAGCTCGGGAGCAGCTGTCAAGATTCACAGCAAATGCTTTGGAATACAGGGCCCCAGAGAGCAGGGATTACAAAATAAAGGGGAAATGGCATTCCGTCTGCAGGAGAAGCCTCGGAGAAGGAAGTATAACTGAGCACTTGGAAACCACAGACGTCTTCTCTCAAAAGATTGTTAAATGAAGGAGGAAAGACATCAGCCCAAATTCTGGCCCACAGCTTTTTGACAAACACTACTTAACATCTGACACTGTTTTAAAGTACAACTTAGCAACAAGACTGTTTTCTTTCGTTTTTATTTCTATTCCTGGAATTTCTCCTCCTCCGCCTCCTCGTCCTCCTCCACTATTCATATTTTTCTTTCTCTCTTAAAGTCCGTTTCTCTTTCTCCTCCCTCTTTCCCTCCCCAGTTCTCGCTCTCTCCCCCATCACTCCGAATCTCTCTCTCTCTCTCTCTCTCTCTCTCTCTCGTCTCTCCAAGTCTCTGCCTCCTCTGTGTCTCTGTCTCTTAGCAACTCAACCCCCAGCCAGAGTCTTGAGCGACTCAACAGAGCAGGCTGGTGACAGAGCTGAGCAAGGATTCTAAGAGACCCCAGTAGATTGGACCACTCTGGGGGGCTCGGCAGGGTTCCATGTTCCCCCCAGCGTGGGCCGTGGAGTGTTTACTCCAAGATGTTCCATCGCACCTCGGTATGGACCACATGTCCTGGGTCACCTGCACATGAGGGCCACTGCCTCAGAATGCAGCAGGCCCAGATATACTGGCTGGATCCTCTAATCTCCCAAAGCTTCATGGTACTAGAACAGAGCCCCAGTGCGCCCCGCCCCACCCACGCTGACTGCCACCTTTCTGCCCCTCTCCCAGCCAAGCAGCATACAAGCAAGGGGAACAGGGCACAGGCACCATCCCCCTGCTGTGGTCTCTCTCCTGCTCAGCATCCACTTCCAACAGTTCCTCACTCTCCTGCCTGCTCCTGCTCTCACCTTCTTCCTCTCTCTGAGCTCAGCCCTCTAATGGGGCAGGAGAAAAAAGAACCAGAAACCTGAGTGATGGTTTGTGGGTCTGTCTAGAATGCGAGAGAGGGTCTAATCAAAACAGAAAAACAACTCCTGGTTAAAGAGAGTTCTGTGCTTCTTTCATGAGACTCACTGTGTTCTCTCTGGAATTATAACTTTTCTGGTGCAAATATGATCTCCCTTAGTAGGTTCTAAGAGTCTTGAGAGCAGAACACTCTTTTTGTTTTTCTTCTGAGCCCTCTCCCACCTCCAGCACCTAGGCTTTTCAAACTTTCAATGAATTAGATTCAAAATAAGTCCTGCAAGACTGATATTGATTTGAATTTTGTTGCTCGGCACTAAAATCCTTGCTGATCGGGGTACAAGAGAAAAAAAAGGCTTCAGTTCAAATCTCAGTAGGAATGATTTTCTTAACCCTACACCAAGGCTCTGCAAACTGTGGCCTGCAGGCCAAATCGGGCCTGCCTCCTGTTTTTGTACAGTCCTGAACAAAACCTAAGAATGATTTATTTCTAAATAACTATAAAAATCTTAAAATAAAAGTAATATTTTGTAACATGAAAATCACATGAAATTCAAGTCTTAGTGTCCATAAATAAAGTTAAACTGAAATATATATATATATATATATATATATATATATATATATATATATACACATATATATACAGACACAAACACACCCCTGCAACCTTTGGGGAGCTGAACTCATCTTTCCTTTCCTCATCCACAAAATAGGAAGAATAATAGCCCCTGCCTCTAAGGGTTGTTTTGAGGCATAAATGAGCAAATAAGAATGATGTGCTCGGAACAGTGCCTGCCCGTGTTGATGGCGAATGTGCTATAAATGTTCTTGTCCTTGTTGCTTTGTCATGTCTTCTACAGGTGGACCTTCAGGGCATAAAAGCAAAGTTCCAAGAGAAGTACCAGAAGTCTCTCTCTGACATGGTTCACTCGGACACCTCTGGGGACCTCCAGAAACTTCTGGTGGCCCTCTTGCACTGAGCAAAGCCACAGCAGTAGGAGCGCAAGGAGGAAGCACCTTTGTTCAGATCCCCTTCCAAACCAGATTTGCAAATGCGACTCCAGCATGAAGAACCCTCAAGAGTCCTCGTTTATCTTCTTGGTGGCTTGAGTAGGGCAGCCAGGCCAAGCTGTTCAAGTGAAGGGTAGCAGCCTTGAGACCCTTGGGCAGGTCACTCTGAATGCAGGCTTAGCAAGCACCTGGGCTGCCTCTTAACTCTCCTTTAGCATGGTCACTGAACACTTTCTAAGCACAAATGAAATCGGCAGTTGATGAAAAAAACATGCATTTGTAATAAGATATTTAGAAGAATATCTATCACCCAGGGGCATGTATGTTCTGGGTAAAGATTGAATGGTTAAGTTACGGGGAAGATAAAATTAACCAATCCATTAATTTTCCTTCTGTGTGTTCAATTTCAAAACCTCAAAGTTTATTAAAATTATGGGTTATGCCCCCATCAGCTGCTTTTCCAAAGACTGGGTTGATTAGTTTTGGCTCTTGTCCTGGAAATATACGACTGGCGAAATTCAAACATTTTTGGGAAATGCAAACAGTTATATTTATTAATAACCACCAAGGACAGTACTCAGGCTAGCAGCAGGAAGCGATTGACTGGCCTATGTGACATGTAACTAGGGGTAAAATTCACTAATTGGCTCCCTGTCTTTTCTTGCTTCTCTAAACATTGGACCCACTTCAATCTTCCATCCGCTCTTCAAGTACAATTAGTGCCAAAAGGATCAAGGTGGAATGGTCTGACTCTCAAATGGATTGATCCTGCACCAGTAGCATCTCTGTTCCAAGATGGCTGTCTCATAGCCATGTGTTGCTAGACGTAAAGGGATCTGTCAAGGGAACATGGATGCTTTGGTCCAATAATTATAGCTTTTGTTCACTGGATGATTATCTGTGTCTGGCACTGCTCAGTAGCATACTTTCATATTTAATCTTCCCAACATCCCTATGAAGTTAATATTACTCCCATTGATCAGTTGAGGAAACTGAGAAGAAGAGTTCATTCCCAGGTCAGTAATGCAGACAGATGCCTCCAGTGTTCAACAGGATGCTGTAAGCCCATTACTAAGGGCACGCAAAGGTCTCTGCCTACAAGCAAGGAGAGAGAACACACAGCTCTGCCTGGAGGAACTGGGGGATGCTTCCTAGCGATTCATTTGTGCTGGGTTTCGAAGAAGACAGAGAAGCTCTCCAGAGAAACAAAGAAAGAAGAGCACGGGCAGAGGCTCAGAAGCATGAGGGAGCAGGATGTGTTCAGGAAGTGGTGAAATCCATTCTCCTGGGACATAGACGTGGTGAAAGGAAGGAGAGGGTTGGGGAGTCAGGCGATGAGGCTGCTGAAGAGTATGTTTGGATCACATTAGCAATGGGTTTTGCCTGCCAGGCGTGGGCCTGGTCCTGTGGGCAACACTGGTCAGTGGTGATGTTTAAGTGAGTGAGGAACAAGATCCGATTTGGGCCTTGGGAAATCACTTTGGTGGTGTAATCAACAAATGGCAAATAGCCCAAACACTCAGTATAAGGATTAATGTCACAGTGTATCTTTTAGTGGCTATAAAATGGTGATTGACAAATGAAGAGTTATGTTAACATTTGCATTCTCAACATACTGATTTATCTACCTAACAGTCATGGTTGTCATTTTGAACTTTAACACATAAAAGTGGTTTTCCAGAGCTGAGCTCAGTGACAAAACACATTCATGTTTACTGATTTGTTGCCAAAGCTGGTCTTTGCTTTTAAACACAGAAAGAAAACAACCAGTTCTTGGGATCTGAGCTCCGAGTAAGGATGGAAAAGCAAACCAATGGACCGAACAGAGATCTGTTAAAAATAGCCATCATTTGCAGTTGGTGAGGGCCATAATTCACATAGAGAAGAGTGAGAAGGCATCTTGCAGGTGAGGAAATAGGCTGAGTAAGATGGAAAAGCAAAGTCATTTGTTCAAGGTCACACACGGGAAAGGCCAGGGCCACAATTCAAACCCAAGTCTTTCCGGTCCTGGTGCATGCGCTCTGGGCCACACTGGCTCACGCCCGTGAGTGCTATCTCTAAAACTTTGCTGAGCAAGTCATCAGGTCCCTCTCTCCACGGCTGCCGGTGTTGCTCACCACTCTCAAGCAGAAGCCGGTTTCCATGTGCTTGACTGGGGGCTGCCTCACGAGAAAACTCTGGTCTGCTCTGACTGCAGAATGCCCTACCCTCCTGCTCCCACCGCCAGACTGGGAATTTCCTCCTATTCCATTCCACACATCCCTGCCCTGTCCAGGCACCCCTCCTCCTCTCCCCAAGCCCGCAGTCTCAGAGGGCAGGGGCTGCCTGTGGGGAGTTGGGGAGAAGAAGAGGGACATGTCACCCTCCCGCTGCACATCCCTGTCCCCCACACCGCCTCTCTCCTCCAGGAGCACTGGAGGAACCCCAGCTCCTGTCACCCAGATGTTTGGAAAGGTGGGGAGAGTCTGACCCCACCTTCAGGGCTGCATTAGAGGAGAGCATGTCCCATGTGGTAACTTACTAGACCTTTCCCCAAGAAGTTCTGTTCCAGGCCCTGATTGGGCCCCACAGTGCTGCTGACCCCCAGCGAGTCACCTGGGCATGGTAGGTGAAATACACCTTAGCGTGCTTGCCTGGGTGAACCACTGCAGAAGCTGACATTCCCTCTGAAGAGCAAAGGGAGTCCCAGGACCAACTGTGGGTGCCCCAGCCTCTCTTAACTCCTCTCAGTAGCTCTGGAAGTCCCAAGCGGTTCCCTTCATGCAGGCCCACCCCTAACATTTGTGAGTCCCAGCCCGTCTTCCCTGGTTTTCCCTTTTTGGGCTCTGTCCTGAACCATGAAGGACAATTCAGCCCACTCATCCAAGTTCTGCTCACAATCCTGCCATGGATCCTGAGGAGAGGCCTCAGCCTGCCTGGAAGCCAGCTCAGGGCCCCACGGACAGAGAATTTTGAGGTCTCAGACATCTAGGGCAAGGTCTAGAAAAGGGGATTCAAACTGCAGGTGGGCGTGGTTCCTGGGCCCAGTGGACCTCCCACCCAGGGGGAGGACGGAGGCCAGCAGAGGGCCGGGGTATCATCCTCGGGAGAGGGGGCCCAGGGCAGGGGCCCCAGGGACCTGCATCTAAGGTAACTGCCCCCATGAGCCCTCTCCGTGTGCCCTTTTGAGGGGCATTTGCCACTTTCCCTCTTATCTTCTCTGGCCTCTAAGTCTCCTATTTCTTCCCCTTTCGGAAGACCAGGGCCAGCTCAGGTTGCTACATGGGCCTCAATCACATCAAATGGTGAATTGCCCCCCCCACCACCACTCACATACCACTTTCTGCTGCACAGATGATAACATGTAACCAGACTTCTGGGGTGTGACTGAACCTGGAGGCAAACTGCCCCTTGGCATTTATCTCCTCTTGTTCTAGGCCCTTCCCTTTCCAGGACTCGCTCCTCAAATCCAAAGGGCTGGAGGGCAACTGGCTCATTCCTATTCCAATCATTCAATGAGCAGGAACTGAGAATCTGCCAGGAGCCTGCAGGTGCTGAGTGCTGAGGATGCAAAGGTGAGCCCATCATACCAGGTCCTGCCCTCATGGAGCTTCCTGTCCAGGAGGAGACACACATTTACCAAGTACACAAATCCAACCAGAAGACAATCACAGATTATGATAGCACCATTAAAGGGATAAAGTGGATGATGTGAAGGGTGGTGATGGGGCTGGGCTGGGAGGGAGGGAGGAGGGAACCGCTTTAAACGCACAGCCAGGGAAGGCCGCTCAGAGGAGGTAGCGTTATACTGAGACCTAAGGAATAAGAAAGATTCATCCAAATGTCAGGCAGAGGGGGTCTCAGGCATAGAGAACAGCTCAGGGCAACCTGGGATGATGTGGGAAAGAGCAGAAGTAGTCTAGGAACGGTAAAGGGTCTAGGTTTTATTCTGAGTGTACTTTTAAGGAACCACTCTGTCCTTCCCATGGGGGAACCCCACATTCAGACTCCAAGGTCCCACCTCTTTTTGTCCACAGCTCCACGTTCCCCATGGTTCGCAGGATAACTGAATGCACAGGAACGTGGCACCTGCCATGCATGGTCTCAGAACGACTCACCCTCCCCTGAACCTCTAAGCCTTGTACTGAGCCTGGTCTCTGTTCCTATGATGAGCTCGTCTTTGAGGATTTTGGTGTCCTTTCCCACAAGATGACCTCAGTCAGGACCACGTGACTATATCAGAGTTTCTAGAAACACTGGATCCCACTGGACCTCAGGGGTTGTGGTGTGTTGGTAAATGTTTACCAATTGGCTCTTTTGGGGGAGGGGAGCTGACTTGCAACATTTGCTGATTTCCATGGTGTACATACTCCTACCACGGCAAATTTCAAGCTACCGACATGATGTCACCGAACATGGAGTTGGGAAAAGATGAGCAGTAACACACCAGTGTATAGTCTTTCCACCACACAGATACAATAGATGCAAACAACTTCAAGAGCATAAATGACAGTAAAAAGTAGTAAATGCTTAGGAAGTAATGAATTTTGAGTTTACACTATGTTTGTATCAATACAACTTAATTGTAAGTTTGCATACTTTAATTTTTAATAAGGACTAAGTTTAATAACCAACTCAGAAAATTCCTGAAAAATTAACAACTGGCTGTCATGAACCAATAGGAGCAGACTCCAGCACACCACTTGGTGTGGGTCTTAACCTATTCCTTTCAGAGAACTCCCAAGACAATTTGCACCCTGCCCCCAGGTACCTGCATAACAAGTGATGATCCTGAACACTCTTCCCCCAGGGCAATGGGATGCTACCCACCGTATATTTCAGGGTCACAATGAATAGTTGTGTATGTTGTCTACTGCACAGGCTGCCTGGCTGAGGGGATGTTTCGGACCTGAAATCCAGCTGTAGTTTCCCTGTCAGATTTTGCCTGCAGGGCTGCAGCTTCCTGGAAAGAGTGCTTTCTGCTAATTTGCACAGAGGTACCATATGGACTGGTCCTGGAATTCCAAGTCATCTATTTTCCTATGAGGGGCCCTTCAAGAGTCCTTTCCCTGGACAAAATGGCTTGTTACTGGTTTCTTATTCTAAAAATTTTGAGTACTGCCCCTCAAGGCACCCCATATAGCCATATAATCAATCCTTGTAAATCTATTCTTAAAAAAGTGTTTGAGAGGCCTGCTCAGTGGTGTAGTGGTTAAGTTTGGTGCGCTCCACTTCAGTGGCCCAGGTTCGTGGATTTGGATCCCCAGCACAGACCTACACCACTCATCAAGCCGTGCTGTGGCAGCGACCCGCATACAAAATAGAGGAAGATTGGCACAGATGTTAGTTCAGGGCCAATCTTCATGACCAAAAAAAAAAAAAATGTGTTTGAAAGTGAAGATTAAGAGGAAACAGGAGGTGAGAATAATGGTCCAGAAGATGAGACAGAAGTTTTATCACGTACAAAGAGATAGATGGTGAAGAAGCACAAAGAAGCAAAAGAGGAAGACCCAGGCTGCCTTCAGGAAGATGTCAGCCCAATCAGAGTTAGATGTGACAGCCCCTGAAAGACCCCGCCATCCTCACCCAGAGGGCAATGTGTCCCTGCCCCAGCAGCAAGAGACCAATCACAGGACTCCTCCAAGCCGCAAACCAATTATTTCTCGGACCATAGTACAGCCAGTAAAAAATGCCTCAGAGAAGCCCCCAGAAACTAGATACGCCAGGAAATAAGGGTGCCAGAAAACCAGAAATGCTATTCGGCTCTCCATGCCAACAAGCAAGAGCTGCCACACTGAATTCAGAGAGATGTCAAGGCTGCCTGTTTGTGCCACTGCGATTTCTTGCATGATCAGGGCTGGGGTGCGGACCAGTATGTTGGGAGAAATAGGATCAGGCGAAAGAAAAGAAGCGGCCAGGGTGGATTTTTCAAAATAAACTTTTAACTTAATTTAATTTAATTTTTGTTTTACTTCTGTAACTTTTAGATTTACAGAAAAGTTGTAATTATATTCCAGAGAGTTCCCATAAACCCCACTCCCCATCTCCCATATCACTGACATTAATATGCTATGCTTGTCACAACTTATGAACTAATATTGATATACCATAATTGAGTAAAGTGCACACTTTATCCACATTTCCTTAGTTTTTACCTAATGTTGTTTTTCTGTTCCAGATTCCCATGAGAATGTCGCATTAGATTTAGTTGTTACGTCTTTTTAAGCTTCTCTACACTAGAACAGTTCCACAGACTCTCCTTGTTTTTGTTGACCTTCACATTTTTGAGAAGTACCGGGCAGGTATTTTGTAGAATGTCCTTCAGTTTGAGTTTGTCTGATGTTTTTCTCATGGTAAGACTGGGGTTATGGGTTTTGGGGAGAAAGATCACAGAGGTAAAGTGCCGTTCCCATCACATCTCATCAAGCATACATGTCACCAACATGACTTATCATTGTTGATGTTGGTGTTGGTCATCTGGCTCCACACCAGGCAGTGTTTGTCAGGCATCTCTACCATACTCATTAAAAGGAAGTCATGGGGCTGGCCCCCGTGGTGCAGTGGTTAAGTTTGCTGCACTCCACTTTGGCGGCCTGGGTTCAAATCCCGGCGCAGACACACACGACTCATCAGCCATGCTGTGGCAAGCCACTTACAAAACAGAAGATTGGCACAGATGTTACCTCTGGGCAAATCTTCCTAAGCAAAAAAAAATGGAAGTCTCTGTGCACAGCCCACACTTCAGGGGTAGGGGGTTACAAACTATTTGGCATTCTTCCGTACAGGAGGTTTGCCTGTTCTCCTCCCATTTATTTGTTTATTCAATAATTTATTTCTATCAGTATAGACTTATGAATATTTATTTTGTGCTTTGGGTTATAATCCAATACTATATTATTTATGTCATTGTTCAAATTGTTCCAGCTTAGTCTATTGGGAGCTCTTTCACTTGGCTCCCGTGTGCCTTTGACCTATCCCCTCGTTTTGCTTTTTGAGTACTTCTTCAGTTTCTGGCTTCAGATGCTTCAGGCTCATCTTGCATATTCTCTTCCCCAGCTCTAGAATCTGCCATTTCTCCAAGGATCCCTGGTTCCTTTCATGGGAGAATGGTATTAGAAACCAAGATCTGGGTGCTAGGTGTGCTCTTGTTACAGAGGTGCCATTGTTTCTAGGCCCACTCAGTTGACAGAGCTAGGAAATATTAGCGTATATACTAACCCATGCATACACACATATCCATAATTATTTATACATATATGTAGATAGATGATTTAGATATTGGTGTAGACATACTGTAAACATAGATAGATCCATCTGTGTCTATATTAAGCTAAACATGAGTTCATGCTATGTCTTCAGCTTTCAGCCAGTACCACATGGTTCATACCAGAAGGGGGATTTTGACATCTTGACAACAGCTCAAGGAGACAAGATACTGGGAAGAAAGCTACTAGAGAAAGAAGCCGTGGGAGGAATCAAACCAAACCAGGCAGTGCCCTCCATGCACCACTGATTGTATTTCCATTCTGAATGGCAGGGTTTGTGCCCAGGGACCGGGGAGAAAAGGCAGGCCGTGACTGAGTGGTCCTTGGACCTCCACCATGATGTGCCTAAGGAATTGTCCTTCAGCTTTGAAGAGAATGCATCATGGCTCTTTTGTGACTAAACTAGAAATACTGATGTCTTCTGTTCCTAAGGTAACCAACTTTCAGTGAGTTCAAAATATGTTCAGCTGACACTGACACCATGCAAGGGAAAGGGCAAGAAACACCATCTTCAGCGACAGAATCAAGAGACAGTGGGGTTTTAAGTCAATTTCTTCCTTTTGATGATTTTTGGTTCCTAATAAGTGTCACTCAGCGTTGCTCAGAATGAGGATGGCTCAGGACAAAATTGGCCTGAGGCATTTTTAGACTCCTAGCTAGAAGAAAAAAAGGCACTGGTTCTGAATCATTCCTCACGGTGAGGAATGTGGACCTGGATAATATGACTCACAAACCAAAATGAACACACTAATTAGCTGAACTCTGAACCCAACACCAGTATTAATTTTATTTTATTTTTTTTACTGCACTGAAAACAAAATCAAAGTTGTTGTTTTTAAAATCCTACTGAACCAGTTCAAATTAGAACCATTCTTTGGAAAAGGCGGAGCCAGAAGAAAAAAGAATCAGAAAAGCAAAATCATTTCCACAGAAGTATTTCATTCACTTCAAGTGTCTGGCACATACAAATATGCACTGTATGTGTATTTCCATCAATAGGAGCTCTTTGAATTGAATCTCACTTAACCTATTCACCAGATTAACCAACACACCCCATTCTCTCCGCTGAGTTTGTGGGTGGGTGTCCTGGAAGCTCTGAAGGCTGGCGCCTGGTGGGGCACGGGGCAGGAAGCTGTCTTTCTCCTGGTGGATGATGTGCTTTGCAAGAGTGGGTTGTATTTGTTCCCAAACCTGTTTATCCCTAGTGTACTCACTATCGTAATTATATCATTCAGTTAAATATTAAATAAGCTGATGAGCTACAAGTGCAAAAAGAAAGACTCGTTTCTATGAAAGCTAAATTGAATGCTCTGGAAAGACTAGATAAAAGTGTGTTGCATTTAAAATTTTAAAAAGGAATAAATGACAACACCAAATGCCCATCAGTGGCTCGTGCTCAGAGAAAAGTTCTCAGTAAATCAATGTACTTTTAATGATCCATATGAAAAATAAAATGAAGCTATGTACGTTTTACTGTAATGATTCTTTGCTTTGGGCTTAAATATAAATGGCCAATTGCCCTTCTCAAGTAGGTCAGATAAGAGGTCTTCCACTGTATACACATCTTTTCTTACTTCTGAAACACTAATTTGTCTATGATGATCACACAGCCTTTTCTTCTGGTCAAAGACCTCCGGGGCACCGCCATCACCTCCCCCATCTCCCTCTGTGCAGTGATGAAGAACCAGGGATGAGGAGAGAGAAGGACCAGGGGGAGGCTCTTGGAGGCTCCATTCACAGGCTGTGTTGCTTTGGGAAGCCACCTTGCTCTCCTGAGACTCAGCTTCCTCATCCTAAAATGGGAGTGATAATAGTCCAGAAGCTCCCCTACCTAAGGACCAAAAGCAAAAAAGCCTTCATAGATGAGAACAATACCACCTCCAAGACTGCCTGCTAACAAGAGATGTTTTTAGAGGTCACTTATTCAGTGTCCTGTTGAGCTTACCAAAAGCAACAGCAATAACAACTAGGTTTATGCATAAGTTGAGGAGACATTCCTACCTCATAGGATCTTGGTGCGTGTTAAATGAGATAAAGTATCAGAAGCCCGTAGCACAGAGGTGGACCCATGCCAAGAGCTCCCTTTGTGTTGGCTGTATTGTCGTATAAACAGGCCAGCCCATCCTCTGTGCTGGGGAGCTAACCGCAAATTGGAATCATGAAGCAGACTATTGCACGAGGAGGCAAATCTAAAGTGCAAACACCATATGGACTCCGGCCCCCATCCTTTCCCACCTGGGCTAACACGACAGGCCAGGTTGGTCTCCCCACCTCCAGCCATGTCCTTCCTCCAGGCTCTTTCCCATCCCACTGCTGGCATTGCCCTTCCTCACTACAGCTCTCTCCCCCGTGGTCCCCAGGCACCTGCTCTCCAAGGAAGGGTTTGCTACTCTTGTACCTGAAGCCTTTATGAGGGCTGCTTCCTCTCCATTGGGATGTCCAATGAGCAGCTCATTCTAAGTGCATCCAAAGAAAAATGTTGGTTTCCCTCACAAAACCAGTTCCTTTCCTGGTCTTCTCCATCTAGTAACCACCCCCATTCACCCAGGATGCCTTGGTGCTCAAGCCAAAGTCATGTTTGATTCCTCCCAGCCCTCAATCCTCAAGGACCGCTTATCAGCAGTCCTGTTCATTGTATTCCTCTTGATATCTTAGATTTTCCATGTTTCACCACCTCTATAGCTGTCACTCCACGTCAAGCCTCTGTCTTCTCTAGCCTAGACCCCTACAATGGCTTCATATCTGGGTTTCCTGCTTCCCCAGTTCCTTCCTCTGTGACTCTTTCTGGAACCCCTACTTCCCTTCACCTCCCAGGTACCAACCATGCTGGGCTTTTTTCTGTTCTTGAAACTTATCACGCCTATTCCTGCCTCAGGACTATGGCACTTGTAGTTCCCTCTGTCTAGAACCCCCCTTCTCCCAGACCACCCCATAGTCCAAACTCAGCACACATGTCACCTCCTCCAGAGGCCTACGCTGGCCACCCTATCAAGTCCCATCCCCATCACAGCCTTTGGAACATACCCAGACTCTCCCTTTAACATTATCCTATACTGCCTTCATAGCAGTTGTCACGTCAAAGTTATCTTATTTGTTTCTTTATTCATTGTCTACCCCACCCCATCATTGGGATGTAAATTCTAGGAGGGCAGGGACTGTTTCTCTATTGTTCACCACTGCAACCCCAGCACCTAGAACAATGCCTGACACCTAGTAGATACTCAGTAAAATCTGGTTGAACAGATGAACACTTCACACAATTTCCTTCCTCCTCTCTCTAGCCAACTTCATCCTTTGACTTCCACTTTTCCTCTCAGTTGTAACTCAAGCATCACAATCTCGTCTTGCCCACCCCCGCCCACGTGCAGTTAGTCACTCCCTCTATGCTCTCTCTCTTACACAAGTCCATCAGAGCACTTACTATATTATTCCTCATCGTTCTCTTTATCCATATCCTCAACTAGACCAGGACCTCTGTGAGACCAAGGAGCACATCTGACTCAGTCTTCTAGGCCCAACATACATAACAATTCTCTACATCTCTAACCACCTTGCCTTCCCTGACCACTAGGTATGAAATAGCCTTTCTCTCCACCTCCTTCTCAATCATAGTGCTGCCTTTATAGCATTTATCATCATCTCAAATCATCTCATCTCTATTTATTAATTTATTTGTTCTGCTTATCCGTTGTCTGCCTCCCCCGTTTCCCTAGTGACAAGAACAGTGGCTGACACATAGTAGGTACTCAATAAAGATTTGTTTACAAATGACTCACTCAATGTGTTTATTAAATGAAGGACTAATTAACTGATGAGCCACCACAAGCACTATAAATATCAGGGTATCCAAAGGGAGGGAGATTCGATGCTGTGTTTACAGCAGTTACTCATGGTTTCCAAAACAAGACACATGGACGTGATTCATGAAAATCACATTGTGAAGCAAATGTTAGCGGGAAGGGGAGAAAGAGGGCAAGTAGAGATTTGGCTAATGAGCAAAATGGGTCTTGAATTGCTCCAGGGCATCAGCCACTGCCTGAATTACTGATTGGTTGCTTCTTTTGTTTGGCATTGAGAGCCCAGATTGAGTGGCTAGTCTCTCTGCAGCTCTGTTAATTCTATTCCAATTAGTCCAATTAGAAATGGGTTTATAGATAATTGCCCAGATGTTTGATTTCATCGGAGGTCACATTGCATAAGCAGTCCAAGAAGATTAACATAGATATTAGCATACAGAAGATGGGGGAATGGATAACACTCAACAAAATAAGTTTCAAATGCAAGTTCCAAGAGTTCAAATGCAAGTTCCAAGAGAAAAGGAGTTTCAACAGCCCCTTTTCAAGAGGGAGACCCCAGGCCACCTGCCTTCTACAAGCCCCTCAACAGGGGCCACCTGGAGAGTAGGGACATGAGATTTGCAGGCCATGTCAGCTTGGCATCTTCCGTGTGACATGTAAAAAATATCAACCACATTATGTCACTCTAGGTCCACAGAATTGCTGAAGACGTGATAAATAGAAGCTAGGCGATGTGGCAGGCACAAGGGCAGCAAAAGTGGACGCTGGGACCAAGCCAGCTGATAGGGCCAGCAGAACAGAAGCCAGCTCAGGGCTGCCAGCAGCCAGCCTCAAAATAATATTTCGTCAGGATGGCAGGCCTGGCCAGAACTGGTCCACCCCAGTCGGGGGGGAATGTGTGGCTGATTCCAACCAGGTTATCAAATATAGAAATGCACCCAAGGACTTAGCTGGCTGCTCTTCACCTTTGGGCGGGGTGTCCGAGAGGAAGATCAAAAGAAAAGTTATTGGTTTCTACTTTATCTCTTACTGTGGGGAAGACAGGCCAGTTAATCATGCCTGAAGTCCCTTAAGAGACATGAATGGCGTCTAGCAGAGTGGTTCCCACCCCCGGCTGCCCAGTGGAATCACCTGGGAAGCCCATGGAATGCTGATGCCTGAGCCCAACCCCTGGAGATTTGGATTTTGTTGGACTTAGACTGAAGTGCAGTGTAGGAACTGGGAATTTTTAAATTTCCCCAGGGACTTGACTGTGGCGCCAGGGTGAGAGCCACTGTGCTAACACAGTTGCATGTTGAGGAGACTCTGAAACCCAGCCTCCTTCTTCACCCACAGACACTCCTAGAAACTCTCATCACCATCCGGGCTCATTTTAAGCAAAGAGGAGAAAGAAGGACCACTCACTGACTCTTGTCACAAAAGGGACCTTCTAGGGACATGCAATATACCTCTACAGGTTTTATTGAAGCCCTCGTAATATTCTATAAAATTCTAAACTCCTCTGGCTACCATTTTGAGGCCCCATCTACCAGCTCATGTATTCTTCCAAGAGATACTCCTTGAGCACCGACTGTGGGCCCAATGTACTTGTTCTCATGAGGGTTCCATTCTGTTAGGGGAGACAGAGAACAAACAGTGAAACATTAAAGTAGAATAATTTCATAAATCAAAAAGTGTAATAAAAAAATTGAACAGGGCAATGTGACAGAGAGAGACATGTGGGGGGATGCAAGCTACTTTAGGTGGTCAGGGAAGGTGTGTTTGACGAAATAATATCCTTCCTGAACGTTGAGGAGCCAGCCACATGGATATCTGAGGCAAAAGCATTCCCTCAGAGGGAAGAGGACGTGGAAAGGCCCAGCCTCAGCCTCCTTGCAGCCCCACTTCAACTCCTTGCTGTCCTGCTGGGTGTCACCAGCTCCCCCACCTTGGCACTTTGGATTTGTTCCATCAGAGGTGCCATCTTCCAATCCAAATCTATCACTTCACCAAGAACCCCCTCCTCTAAGAAGCTTCCCATGCCCAGCCCCTCCTCATCCTGACCGCTCTTTACTTCACCTCAGATGTCTGTGAACGCCCTTGGTAAATTGCAATGGGTGTAAAAGTGTGGCATGCTTATTACCAGTCATAAGTCCTTAGCATTGTGCCTGAATTTGCATTGATCCATCACACCCTTGATTTTATTGTCTTGTTGTTTCACCTGGCTACAACTGGTCTCCTCCTACGGGATCATGGTCCTTCAGGGCACAGATCAGCTTTTCTGCTTCTCTGGTTTCCCTAGCTGCTCCTGGAACAAAGCTAGGCATTCGCTCACAGCCCCTGACCAGAGTTGTTTATAGGAGGAGTTAATTAGGCTATCACTGAAGTGCTTGTTTGAATCAAAGAATTACTTAGTAAGTCTTGCCTCAAAACCACACAGCCTTTATCCTGTTTTGCACTGGTATTATCTCCATTTTATAGATGAGAAAACCAAGGCACAGAGAGATTAGGTAATTGGCCCCAGGTCACACAGCTGGTAAGTGGCAGAGCTGGGACTCAAACCCAGGTCCATCTGGTATCAAATGCTATACCACCGTGTATGACATGGCCCTGTGACATAAGAAGATCAGCAGGCCCATTCTCAGCTTTTCAATAAAGACACTAAAACTCATAAAGGAACTAACAGAGGTGTCCTGAGTTGGTGCCAAATCCAGGGCGAGTATTCACGGCTGTGGACGCCAAGGCCTCTGGGCTCTCTGCTTTGACATGTCCTTTCAGAAAGGTCAAAATTCTGGTCGAGATTCAGCCAAAGTATCAGATCACCACTGTGAATTTAAAGTGCTGCCAGGCAGCTCACGACAATGGGGGAAACGTATAATGAAATGGCAGATGGCCGGAAGGTCAGAGCATATTCATCCACATTCAGTAACGTTTTCGTTTTTCTTCCTCTCTTTCAACCGCTTGAACGGTGGAGATGGAGCAGGACAGGAGCAAGAAGCTAACACTTATCAAGCACCCTGAGCAAGTCGCTGAACTTCACCTGCAGTACAAGCTTAATGGAGCGTTGCCAGATTTTGCAAATGAAAACACAGGATGATGCACCCTTAAATCTGAATTTCCGACATCAAGGAAATATTTTAGCATAAGTGCATCCTGTGCCATGTTTGGGACATACTTATACTGAAAACCCTAGGTCAGCGAAACCTGCCTCCCAGGATTATCATGAGGATTAAAGAGCACACTGGGTGTAAAGTGCTTGTAGGTACCTACTTAGTAGGTGGCAGTGCTTGGCTGAAGTGGCAGCGCTAGGTTGGTTTAAAGACTGCTTTTCTTCCTTTATATAACAGTTGGCAAGGGACAGTGCTGGACCCTCATGCAGAATAGAAAAATGGCCATCATGGATTATTGACTCACAGTTTAATAAGCAAATTTACCTGGAGAAAACATGGCTCCCCTCAGCATATGAGGCTCTCTGCTCTCTCGGCCCCCAGGGAAAGAAGGAGAAAGGGTGTAATCTGGTGGCCCAACCAGTTAAGCCCAGAAAAGTTCTTCATGAGAAGTGATGATAGAAGAGATAACAGGATAGTTTTTTTGCAAACAGAAATAACTTGGCTGAGCAAGAGGAGAAAAATGAGATGAGAAGATAGTGGGGGGGGGCAATTAGGAGGGGAACGGGACCTTGGGAGAGACCACATGAAGATTGTTTGTGGGAACATGTCCAATGGGAAAGGTCTGTTCCATCTAAATCAGAACATCTGGACACCTTGCATGATGCATGGGGAGGATGGAAATATTTTTCAAAGGTTCTCGGACAACCTCAGGCATAATTGTGAAGCAAATAAATTTGTCAACACCCTTTCCTCTGCCCTGTCAGTGATAACACCAAGTCTGACCGCCCTCCCCAACATCTCAGAGACATTGTTCTAAGAAAAGCACCACCTTACCACCCCACCCCCATCCCAGGTTTGGTACTGCTCTAGCTACTTAAGGTGCCTCTTCTCAGACCCTACCTAGCTTATCTGACATAGTAATCACAGGACTAGAACGTTCTTTCTAGGGATAATTCACATCTTGATAACACCTTCTAGAACAATCTTTTTCCCTTCTTGCCTGCACTTTCCTCCTCATTGTTGTCTAATTCGTTATCTGCTCTAACTGGGGGAGGGAGTGCTTTTCATCTAGGAGAGAGGGCTAGTGTCTGGCCTCGTAAAAAATGAGATCTTTGTGTGTCTCTCCAAATACATTCCATGAGCAGGGCATAGAGTAGGTGTGGAGTAGGTGTTCAATAATTTTGTGTTGGAATGAAATAATCAGTTGGTATGCCCTGGTGGCTCTCCTACTTTCAGAAAACACCATCTTTATTCCTGTTCTTACACAATCATTTCTGGAGGAACATCATTGATAACCAGGAAGCTCAGTCATGTCATCAGTTACCTCCCTCTCCACCCCCATTGTATAATGTTCTGCTTTGGAAGCCACAGACAGAGAAAGCTCCCCTTCAGGCACTTGTGTTGAAGAAAATTCTGGAGATGACAATAGGAAGAATGTGCACATCTCCCAGGTGGAATGGCAGATTTCTGATTGCTGTTATTACTACCAATATTGTGCAACACCTTTGGGCAACTGACAATGCACTAGGTGTTATGAAGAGTTTAAATAGCAGACTCCTTGACCTCCAGCTCATGTCTGAAACTCCATGGCTTGTGTTGGCCTGCCCAGTGGAATGGAAAACACAAGAAGATACTCCCTACTTCCTTACCCAAAGCCCTGGGGACTTGGACAAGCTTTCCCAGGAATGAGGGTTACCAAATCAACTGTTTGTCTTTGCTCACTCTTTTTTCTACCTTTTGATTATTCAGGTGTAGGAGAAAGTAAAGAGATGACAAGGGCAGTCTTTATCCAAGGGACTCCTGAATCCCCGGTAGGTTCTGAGGACTGAACAATGTGTGAAGCTAATACCAAATAGTCTCCTCTCTAGTAGCATCTATTTCCCACCAAAAATGATTTACAAGGAATGGTGAACCTTCACCGGGAAACTCGAGCTGATTACAACCCAAGATCTGAATCAACTCCATATCAGAAGCAGATGCAATTGGCTTGAAAAAAATGGTGAATGATCCGTCCATGCTTTACCTCATGGAAGAGAGGAGATCCAGTTCCCTGAAACTCAGTAAGGAGAGAGTTCATTTCTTCCACACTCCTGCTCCTTGACTCAGAGACTGGGAGACTAGATCAATCTTAAAACTGGCCAGCTATCCTCTACTACTCAGGTGATATCTTTTGAGGCACTAAGAATATGGTTTTATACACACACACACACAAAATCCTTCCACATCCTTTCAGAGATGGCAATTCTCAAGCAAGCAACAGGGCAAGAGGTGGAAGACAGTGGGCAGTGTTCCTGTGAGGGACCCTTTGGATCCTGAAAGTAGAATGGAATCAGCATAAATAAAGTTTTGAAAGCTGTGGGGAAGCCAGGAAGAGCCTATTGGGGACATTTGTTAGACCGTTGGGGGTTATGCATTGGAGACAGAAGAAAACCACACTTCAATCCAGCAAGATCAAACTACATGAATGCCACGGGACCCCTGGGAATGGAACTAGGAAGTGGGAAGGGCAATCAGCCACCCCTCCAATTGCAGATGTAAGAAGGATATTCAAGTAGCATCCAAGGGGATACTTAGTGGCTCCAAAAGCGAGATATATGGTCTGTTGATTGGCCATCACTGAGTCTGGATAAATCTTCTCATTCAAAGATGAATTGATAAAGAAAAGAGGCAGAATGCAAAAATATTGCAGGACAAGGAAAGAGAACACCATTCTGAAGACTCAAGAGTAGGTCCAGAAGAAATTGTTTCAGAAACTTTAACATTGATAGAAAGAAAAATGACATTCCTGCTGTAGAATAGGCAGAAATCCAAAGAGATCAAAGTGAGCCAGAAAGAGAGCTAGATAAGCTATGGGATATTTCAGAGGAATAAAAAATGCAATAACATATTTTGAATTTGCATTAGAAGCAGCAAAGAGGAAAACTAACCCTATAGAAAATTGCACCAATGGTGTAAAGGGTAAATTTGAGATAGAGTTCTAGAATTCAGGGGAAAAGGACAAGCAAGTAAATATTTTAAAAGAGATAATGATTTAGATGAGGAGGCCAAGATAAAAAATGTATATAGGTGTTGTTCATGAAGAAACAAAACTGCAATTGAAGTTATAATCAAAGATATAATTGAAGAAAAATTTCCTGGGCTGAGCAAAGGCCAAAGTACACAAATCAACAGCCATGTTTTATAGGCAAAATTTATAAAAATAACATACATCTGTACATATCTTGGCAATTTTTTTTTTTAAAGATTGGCACCTGAGCTAACATCTGTTGCCAATCTTTTTTCTTTTCTTCTCCCAAAAGCCCCCCAGTGCATGGTTGTATATTCTAGTTGTAGGTCCTTCTGGTTGTGCTATGTGGGACACCACCCTAGCATGGCCTGATGAGCGGTGCTAGGTCCATGCCCAGGATCTGAATGGGCAAAACCCTGGGCTGCTGAAGTGGAGCATGCAAACTTTTTAATTAAAAGAATAAAGAAAATAATTTTAACAAACAAAAAAAAAAGATATGAATCAGTCAATTCTCAAACTTCTACACTGCAGCACTGCAACTTTTCCCAAATAAAATGGGTGGTTTCCAGAAAATTTTGAAGAAAAACATTTTATTTATTTTTAATTGAGATGTCATTGACATATAACTTTATATTAGCTTCAGGTGTACAACATGATGATTTGATACTCGTACATGTTGCAAAATGGTCACCACAATAAGTCTAGTTAACATCCATCACATACGTAATCACAAAATTTTTTTTTCTTTTGATGAGAACTTTTGAGATTTACTCTTTCAGCAACTTTCAAATGTACAATAGAGTGTTATTAACTATAGTCACCATGCTGTACATTAGATCTCCATGACTTATTTATTTTATAACCAGAAGTTTGTGTGAAGAAAAAATTTTTGACCCTAAAGTATTCTACCAGCCAAGTCATTGTTCGTAGATGGTAGGAAATGAAAAGAGAACCTAGACAAGGAAGGATTCAGAAAAATGCACCTCTTCCATATTCTCCCTAAAAAAATATTGTGAGTCAATGAACTCTAGTTAATCAAAAGTTGAGTCAGAATTAACCACTGAAGAATGAAAGGGCCAGCCCCGTGGCCAAGCCCTTAAGTCCACACGCTCTGCTGCCACGGCCCAGGGTTTCACCGGTTCGGATCCTGGGCACGGACATGGCACCGCTTGTCAGGCCACATTGAGGCAGCGTCCCACATGACACAACTAGAAGGACGTGCAACTAAGATATACAACTATGCACCGGGGGGATTTGGGGAGATAAAGCAGAAAAAAAAAAAAAGATTGGCAACAGTTATTAGCTCAGGTGCCAATCTGAAAAAAAAAAAAGAATGAGGAAGTTGTGGTAGTGAAAATGTAAGTCAGCCAAGTATGGAGCTAAATCTAAATAATTGTCGTAAATATGATTTAAAAGCAAATAGCAAAGTCATTCTTAAAAGATGAGATACAGTATATAAAATAATTTGATGACAATAATCTGGGCCTTAAATTCCAGATTGTCTTTACAAAACCCAGGGAGACAGAAGTAAAAGTGTTTCAGATTCTTTTTCTTACCTAGCAGGGAGACAAAAAGTATTCTCTTACTTTTATTTTTGATCATTAGAAAAACACAGATTTAAAAATGTTTTGGAAAAACTTAAAAGAAAGCCACTAGGAAAACTATAAGTCTGAAAAGGGCAAAAGTAAGCAGTCTCCAGTGTCAGCTCTGTTAACAAATACCGTTGTATTTTCTGCCTTTCCTAAAGAGGGGCAGAGGAATAAGACTTATGCCTGCCCTCCAGGAGCTACAACACAAGAGAGAGACAGAAACACACGATTAAAATTCAGCCCAAAGTGAGAGCTTTCCAAAGATGTGTGTGCAAAATTCTTCTACAGGGACGTGGAATTCGTGGGGGGAGGGGAGCAAGGTGGGAAGGAGGCAGGTTAGGGAAGGCTTCTCTTCAGAATACAATTATTTGTCTGTCTTCCCTACCAGACTGTAAGCACCACAAGGGCAGGGACCTTGTCTTAGTCAATGAATAGATGGATAGATGGATGGCTGGATGGGTGGATGGGTGGATGGATGAATGAGGGGTGATGAATGATGGATGGATGGATGGATGGATGGATGGACAGGTGGGTGGGTAGATGGGTGGATGGATGAATGAGGGGTGATGGATGATGGATGGATGGATGGATGGTGGATGGATGGATGGATGGAGGGTAGATGGATAAATGGACAGACGGATAGACGGATGAACCCTTAATTAATTACACCCTTACCTTGCTCAATTCACATTTCCCCCAGGGATTCTAATCAATCCTACTTTTAACAAAGTAAAGCTCATCCTCCCAACAGACCTCCCTCTGTAGGTCATCACGTTTTATACCACAGCAGCAAATTGCCCAACCATGCCTGAGCAGCCTGGAGGGAGTGATGTTCCTGCCCAAACTCCTATCTCCCCATCAGGGAGTGCCTGGCCCTGGGGAACAGAGAGGCCAAGGCAGTGTATTATTCTTTGTGACTCACAGTGCTAAAACGGGAGAGTAAGAATGCATCCTTGATGCATTCCCGATTTGATTTAAAGCCTGGAAAGCTGATCTGTGGCATAAATGATGCATGAGGTCAGACTTGAGTTTTTGGGGAGACGGGGGGTCAGACAGCGGGGTTATACACCAACAATCTGCTGACAGTCCTGACGTCATCTCTGCATGCTTTTTTTTCCCCCTCGTCTCCCCAGGGAGAAAAACTATGAAGATATTTTCTGGTGGCTAGGCAGAGTGGAGGAAGAGTTGGGAAGCCGTCCTTTTCACTCGGGGCCTGGTAAAAGGAGCCTATTAGGCTGTGAGCTCTCAGAGGACGGTCACCACGGCAACCCTGAATCAAGGAGCAGGCTGCCTTTTGGCCATTGTCTGGAGTACAAAGTCTTTGTTCAGCTTTCCACAAGCTGATTAAAAAACACATCCAGCTAGACAGATACAGACCCCAATAGACAGGCACCCACATACACTGAAAAGTTTTAAAATCACATAGCAACAGGTAAGCTCCTTCCTGCAGCTTTTAATGATCCCGGTCACTGAAACCTTGTTTGTCTGCTCCTTATTTTTCTCCTGCACCTGCTGCCTATGGGAACAGAAGACACTCTGATGCCAACAGAAAATGGCCTCGCAGTTACTGAGGAGCTGCCACGAGGCCTTAAGTACAGGTTTGTCTGTTCTTGAAACACGGCTGCCCAGAACCTCCACAGCCGTGGGTCACTGGTCGGTGTGAAAGTGACGCCCTGTCTGGAGAGTGGTTAGGGGGACTGGATGTGTGTGGGGGAGCACGTTTTGTGGCTTTCTTGCCTGTAGTGGTCAGACCTGCTGCTGACCTGAACCAGCCTGCCCTTCCATGGGAATCCAGGCCCAGCACGCCCAGGCAGGAAAGAAACTGGGCCACTTGATGAGGCCCTTCAATGTCAACGCAAACCTCTATGAGGACATGGAAGTCTTTCTGAATTTACTTAAAAGGGCAAAATAACAAAGAGCGCCAACTGGCAGCTCCACTGGTCCAGAGGCTTCAGGCCAGAGACGTGCAGAACTTTGAGGAGGGCCTGTTGCTGAGGCTCAGGCTCCGGCAGCCCCTTCTCTGGCCACTTCAGGGCACAAACCACAGGGTGAGCCGGAAGGGGCAGGCTCAGAGGTCATCTGACCCACGCCTCCAGGACCAGGTGAGAAAGTAAGTGCAGAGAGGTTAAGTGACTTGTCCAAAGACACACAGCTGGGCCATGGTAGAGCCTGGACTGCAATTCAGGACTACTGGAGGCTGAGTGGATAATGAGGAACACGGCAGTTGCTCAAAGCAAAGCAAACAGCTAGAGTGAGCAGGAGACCAAATTAGATGCTGAGAACTGGGCACCAAGACCTACTGGAATCTGATCAGATTATTTTCAGAGTAATAACATAATTTTAACCATAAGTTACCGTGAACCTACACCACACCGGGCACTTGACTGGATGCTTCCCATACACTATTTCTTTGCGACGAGGATGGTTATCCCCACTTAACAGATGGAGAAATTGAGGCTGGAAGAATATAAGTTACTTGCCAAAGGCCACATGGAGCTGAGAAGACATGTCAAGATTCTCCCAAGTGCTGGTGCCCTCAAAGCCTGAGTCTTGACTTGTAATGACACCGACTTTCATCGCAAGGAAGGACAAGGAGCTGATTGTCCTCATTTATTTTAGGTTCCCATATGTTCAGACCCTAAACTAAAACATCTTCCAGAGAAAGTCAGGGCTAAAGTTAAGACATAAAGTGTAAGACTCTCTGAAACAAATAGAGTCATGAACTGAAAGTAAGCTGATTGGCGTTACAAGTGGGTGGTAACTGGGTTGGGGTTATATGTGTGTTCTTGCTATGAGCTAAACACCACGACTCTCTTTGTTTCTTTCCCCTACATTTAAAGAAGAGCCAGAATTCTCCTAGTAGACCAGGACAATGGAAAGGGATCTGCTTTTTCTAAACTTTAGAATCCAAAGGATTTATTAGAGTTGGTTAGACATTGACTCTACACACCAGGGCTCATTTGAACACTTGACAGGGCTGGATTCCAGAAGGTCTAATTAGTTAGGGAATGTGGGAGAAGCTCCAAGATTCCTGCCAGTGGATGGCGCCATGTTAGCTCACGCCCAGAAATGCCTACTTATTGCCCTCACAACAAACCCTTGGCTTGCTTACTAGCTGGAAGACAAACAATACAAGCTTTTCGGAGCAATGAGGAAGTTATTATTTCCTTGTGCTGACTCCAAGGCCACGGACTAAAGCACTAGCTTTGGAGCTGGGAGGACCTCAGTTCAATTCCCAACCTTGACCCTAATTCTTACTCTGTGGTACAAAGCAATTATTTTACTTTTCCCTTCATCATGTTATTGGATTTGGTTACAATAAGGGACACCCAGTGCCTCTCCAGAGTGCCACGTGCATCGCTGTCTAATGGACATGCACCAAGCTGTACACAGCAGCCCTGATAAGCCTATACAGCAGGCGGGGCATGAGGCCCACCCGACAGAGCTCCTTCTCTTTCCCTAGTCTCCATTTGGTTATGGCTTAACTCAGGAACTATATATAATTTGCCTACTGTGTACCAGGCACTGTGTGAGGTGCCAGGGACAGAGGGAGAGTTAAGACAAGGTTCTTGCTGTCCATACACTTCCATTCTAATGAGAGATACAGACAAGTAAACACAATTGCAGTGAGGGATGAGGCATGTAGTGATAGAAATATAGAGAGGAAACAGAAACAGGACAGGGGAGTGAGAAATGAATTGTCTGAGAGAGTCGAGGAAGACTTTCCGAGAAGCTGACCTAGAAACTAAGTTTTGAAGGATGAATAGGAGTTTGGCTGTGAAAATGGAAGAGACAGAAAAGGGAAGAGCACGTGCAAAGGCACAGAAGCACGAAACAGAGGGCCCTCAGGCCCTTTCAGGAATTTTGCTGCCCGCCTGTTGTATCTCCGGCACTGCTCGGAAGCCCAGGAATAGTGACCAGCTCTGATGTCGAGACAAACAGCTCTGCTCTCCAGCTCCTTGCTTGAACCTCCATGGGTCTCTGACCCTCTTGGCTCAGGCCTTCTGCTCCTAATTCTGGCCTTTAGGCCTCTGGCCCCAGCAACATGTTATGGATACACTTGCCTGACCTTGACCTTCAGGTCTCTTGGACGTGATCCAGTCGAGGATCTGCCACTTGAATGAGAGACACTCCTCCTTCCACCCTGCCTTGTGGGACCCTAAAGGCCAGGCCAGCCCGGCCTCCCCAACAGGGTCACATAGAAAGATCTGCAACTGGTCTGATGGAGCTAGAATAAAAAAAGTCAGTGGGGGAGGGAAGTGGCAGGAGATGGTCTGGAGGTGGGCAGGAGGCCAATCTGATTCCCGCTAAAGAGTCTGGACTTTCTCCTGCAGACATGGGGAGCCAGGGAAGGGCATGATGCAGAGGACCGGCAGGCTCTGATTCGCCTTCTCTGGGGCTACTCTGGTGGTGAGAGGGCGAATGTATTGGAAGCAGAGAAACTAGAAGCAAGGGGAAAAAATCAGTATGGGAGGCTGTTGTAATAGTCCAAGCAAGACCTGAGGAGGAAAGAAAGCCAGGCTTCCCTGCCACTTGCTGCTAGTACCCTCGAGTGGCCACCCTGGACGCAGGGGCGGGACAGACAGGGTCCTCTTTACTCATCTTCGTGGTTCTATTGCCCTCCATCACAGTTCTGGTTCTTACATGTGGAGGCTGCCTCCTGCTCCATCACCATCACGTCTCCTCCTTTCCCTCCCTCTTCCTCTCCCTCCCCTCCCTCGCATTCCTCCCACTCTTTCTTTTTGCTCCTCCTCTTTCTCCTTCCTCCTCCTCCCTTCTTCTCTCTCTGGCCCACCCTGGAGCGACACGCTTTGCCTCCTACCTCTAGCCCAGGCCTCCTTGACAGGAGATAACGGAAAAGTAAAACTGAAAAGCAAGCATGAACCCGTGAAACCTAATTGAAGAGCCACCAGCACGTGTCTGTGAGAGGCAGGCATGACATGAGAGAGCACTGGCCTCGCCACTTTAAAACAGAAGCCGACAGAGTAAGGCGCCCACCAAGGGCTTGACCTGAAAACTCCAGGGTGTTCCACAAATATTAACAACAACTTTTGTCACAGAGTCTGTCACCTCGGAGCCTGGAGGAGGACGTCACAGCTCTCTGCAAGGACCCTGCCAGGCAGGTGGGAACTAGAGACCGACCGAGCAGCTTCCCTGAGCCCACGCTCTGGCTTCCCTTGTGACCATCCGCCAGCCTCCACTTGCCCAGAACTATCTTCAGTGACTCTCCCCAGGTCACAGCAACCTATTTACAGACATCTAGAATTCCCAGGCACTTTTAGGACAAGCGATTCGGGATGTTTCCAAGTGGGCAGCAAAGTCTTCTCTAAGAGAAGCCGTTCCTCCCGATCTATTTATGCCCGTGTAAACACTCGCCAAGGAAACAAGGCATGTGGGCATGCGCCAGCCCTGCAGGCCCTCAAGTTGCTGCAAAAGGCAACTGGAAAGTCACATGTCATAACAGTGGAAAGTACATATGCAACTATTCTTAGCCCTGGAATGTATACACTGTCTCCCTGCCCAGCAGGTCTTTCACAAAGCTCTAGAAAACTATGAAAGTGCCTTCAGCATAAACAAATCCAGAACTCCCCCAGGGCAAATCATTCGCCAGCTGAAGAAACGGCCTGGGTTGATGGTTTCACTCGGAGCTAGAGGTGGGAACTCCCAGGGGGCCGAGCCGGGCCGAGCATCGGAGGACATCGCTGCAGCAAAACAAGGTAAGTGCTCTGATGTTTAATTCCCCTGCAGGTAGGCTGCCAGGTGCCGCCCAATAACCCTGTCCAGGGTACGGTTTGGTCACTGCTTTCTATTTATTCCTTCTTTAAAACAAAACCCAAAAGGCTCCATGAAGTCATGTTTAAAAAAAAAAAAAAGGGAAAAAAAAACATTGCAAAGGTCCATTGTCATCTCTCAACTGTGTAGTTACCAGAGGGCCACACCCCCAGAATGACGTCCTCAGGAATGACTAACATCCAGAAAGATGCTTAGATGAGTTTACTGAATAACAGATATTCTGAGAATCGGAAAAAAGGCCCACAGACTTCTGCATGTCAAATGCACAGACTGTCATCTTGCTTCAGGCTAACATTTCAGCCCCTGACAATCAAGTAATTTCCAACAACTTGGTTTTTGGGGTTTTTTTTTAATTTGTTTTTTCAGATTCTCTGAAGGTGCTGTTTGCCTGTTACCTTTGAGAGTAATCATAACCAAAAAGAGAAGGGTCCGCTGTGAGGTCTGGGGTATCCGTGGCCTCCCTTTACAACCTTCTCTAAGCGATATTCTTGGTGGTACCCACAAGCATCTTCGTGAATGGACATAGATGTCCTAAGTCTTGGAGCCACCCCAGCCAAACGCTCCAGCACGTGCTCCCTCTTGGGACCTCTCCCGCTCTTGGTAGGATGGACCAGGATTCACCAGATGGGCTGCTCTTCAAAGACCACGATTTCTCCTCCGACTTGTTGAGACAGCTCAACGTCTTAAGACAAAACAGGATCCTGACTGATGTGAGCATCTGTGCTGGGGCCTGGGAGGTCCCCTGCCACCGCAACGTGCTGGCCTCTAGCAGCCCCTACTTCAGGGCCATGTTCTGCAACAACTTCCGAGAGAGCCGAGAGGCCAAAGTGCAACTGAAAGGCATCGACTCGACGACTCTGGACCGGATGGTCCTGTATGTGTACACGGGGGAGGTGCACATCACAGCAGAGAATGTTCTGCCCTTGATGGAGGCGGCCTCCTTGCTGCAGTACCCCAAGCTGTTTGAGGCCTGCTCCTCCTACCTCCAGGGCCAGCTGACCCCCAGCAACTGCCTGGGCATGATCAGACTCTCGGAAATCTTAAGTTGTGAGACCCTCAAGAAGAAAGCCAGGGAGGTGGCCCTGACCTATTTCCCAGAGGTGGCCGCATCGGCTGACCTGAAGGAGCTCTGTGCCTTGGAGCTGCGAGACTACCTCGGAGATGATGGGCTGTGTGGGGAGGAGGAAAAGGTGTTTGAGGCCCTTATGGTTTGGATCAAGCATGACCTCCAGGCCCGTAAACGATACATGCAGGAGCTGTTCAAGCAGGTCAGGCTTCAGTACATCCACCCGGCCTTCTTCCACCACTTCATCGCCAACGACGCCCTCCTTCAGTCCTCGCCCTCATGCCAGACCATCCTGGAGATAGCCAAGAGGCAGATGTTTTCTTTGTACAGCACCAGCAGTGCCCCAGACCTCCAACCTCCGTGGCACGTCCCCCCAAGAAACTCTTACCAAGATTTCCTCATCCTCTTGGGTGGAAGGAAGGACAACCAGCAGACCACCAGGGACGTTCTGCTATATAACCCACAGACCGACCAATGGCAGAGCCTCGCCAAACTCCCAACCCGGCTGTACAAGGCCTCAGCAGTCACCTTGCACCGCAGCACCGTCTATGTGCTGGGAGGCATGGCTGTTGGCGTAGGGAAGAGCGTGCTCAGTCGCAACGTCTACATCTTCTCCCTGAAATTCAATCATTGGAGGCTGGGGCAGCCCATGCTGGCGGCCCGCTACTCCCACAGGAGCACTGCCCATAAGAACTTCATCTTCTCCATCGGGGGCATTGGAGAAGGCCAGGAGGTCATGAGCTCCATGGAGAGATATGACAGCATCAGCAACATCTGGGAGAGTATGGCCAGCATGCCAGTGGGGGTTCTCCACCCTGCAGTCGCTGTGAAAGACCAAAGACTCTACCTTTTTGGGGGAGAGGACATCATGCAGAACCCTGTGCGTCTTATCCAGGTAAATGGCTGGTCCTTCCACTGTGTAAGTGCATGAGTGTGTACCCACACAAACCTAGATGGTATAGCCTACTACACACCTAGGCTATATGGTACTAATCTTTTGGGACCACCGTCGCATACGCAGTTTGTTGTCACGCGGCGCATGACAGTACACACACGCATGCACACATATATGTACACACATACATATAATACACACAAACCCTTGCCATTTGGGGCGGAAGGAAAAAGGAGGAAAAGAAAGAAGGAAGGAAGGAAGTTTAACTTCAGCCAGATTTTATCCATTTATGAATTCTTTTTGTATAAAATTAATATATACAAAAGTACATCAGATACAATCCCTGTGTACAAAGAGTTTATCTTTATTTGAGAAGAAAAAGAATATGTCTAAAAGTTTAAGCTAGAAGACATTGAATGTCAGATAGTGAAGTCCTATAGGAATTTTGCAGGTGCTTCTAACCCAAATCAGTAAGGCCTTAAAGGAAGATGCACAAACATTGGTCCACAATCTGTTACCACATCTTCTGGAGCAGAGCCTCAGATTGGCTGAATCAAGATCTCTTTGTGCGGAGTCCTGACATTTACGGTTTACAAACGTCTTCAGGGGATCCTAAGGCATAGCCAGCTTGGGGAACCCCTACCTTAAATGATAGGTAGATGCTAATTTTATTAACAAGCTCTCTGAGAAGTGCAGTTAATGAAAACCAAAATTTCAAAATATTGTGTTTTCCAACGTTATGCAAGTTCTAATCTCTGCAGTTCACCTAATGAGATGAGAAACTTGAGTAATGAACCTGTCTTTAAAGATAATCCGGGAGACCCCTGGTATTTGCTTTGTTCCTTTATAGGCATTATATTGAGTGCCAGCCACCGTGAAGGCCCGGGGGGCCATGGGCATGAGTAGTAAATTGCACTCACCACCCCCCAGGAGCAATTGCAATTCAGATGCTGAGTAGGGGGTGCTCTAAGAGGACAGGGGGTGCCCTAAACCAGCCTAGAGGGCATCAGGGAGGGTATGAGAGTTCAGGGAACTTTGGAAGGACTTCTGTGAGGTTGGTTTAAGCTGACTCGAGCGGAGAGGCAAGAAGAGAGAGAAGGCAGGTGAAGGCAGGGGAGCATGAGGGTTAAAAGAGGGGGGAAAGTCATGAAAGGGTGGATGGAAGGATTTGACAGGGACAGAGGTGGGGGCAGGAAGCTTCTCCGAGCAGGTGACTCTGCCTTCTGAAGCAGGAGTCAAAGTCATCTGTTGAGGGAGGAGTGGGGTTCTTGAGCAAGAGAACAGCTGGTACAAAGGCCCTGAAGCAGAAAGGGGCACAGCTCGTTAACTGGAGGAACTGAAAGCATGACAATGTAGTTGCAATACAGAGCAAGGCGGAGAAAGGTGGTGTGCCAAGGCTGGGGTTGGGGGGTCGTTAGTCCACACATAATCTCCATCAGCCCCCTTCCCAAGCTACCCTGAGCAACCCTTTCCACCCAGACTGCTGCCCTTGAGCCCCTTTATAGAACATTCTGGAACATTCTTGAAGGATGGGTGTGTGTGGAGTTGAGACTGATCTGGCAGGGCCTTCTAGGGCTTGCCAACGAATTGGAGTAGTACCCTGAGAGTAACAGGGTGGGTAAAGTAACCAAATTTGAATTTTTAGAAGTTTCCTCTGGATCCTTTGTGGAGGAAAGATCGGAGGGGGCCTGAGAGAACACAGGGAGGAATGTTGGGGGACCCTTCCAGAGGTCCAGGAGAGGAAGGATGGTGGCCCGGGCTGAGTGGGTGCCAGTAGAGACGGAGAAAAGTGACGAACTCCTATTTAATCCTCTTCTTGTTTTTTTCTTGCCTTCCCTCCTTCAGCCTGTGTTTTGGCTCCTCCCTGACTATCCAGGCAGGTTCTCAGTCCATTCCGAATCCCTCTCATTTCTTTGAGCCCAGAGAGACGGGTTCTGCTCCCCTCCAAGTTCTGGCCACATAATACAGACGTAATAAAGTACTTCTACAAAAAGCTAGAGCCCCTCCCTCTTTTTAAAACTATTTTTCAAAATAAAGTCAACAAGCCTGTTGATGATTTCACATTGCAAAATTGTTACCGACTTCCTAAGAATAAATGCAAAGCTCAAAAAAGCTTTTAAGCTGGCATATCAAGAATGCATAGTATAATCAAACAAGACCTTTGCCAAGCCAAAAAAAACCCCCACGAACATGTAAGCGATCCTTTTACACTGTGGGGATGAGAAGGGGAAAAGCATTCATTTGGAAGCTTTTCTTATCTACTGAGCATTAACTTCAAAATGGAAATTTTGCTCATTCAGATATAGTTTAAGATGAGTTCTTTGGGGTTACTTGATGGGGTAGGTTGGATTTTCAGGCATAGGTTGTTTTCTGCATAGGGTGGTTCATCCGCGTGCACACATTCTTTTAAGACCTAGACTGCAGCGGGGTTACTGTGCAAATTGTGTGTCTACGTGTACCTTTCCACGTCCCTTCTTTCTACCTCTATTGCTAGACCACATTAAGCAAAATCTTTACCGTAACAAAGTATCACTTCCTCCACTGGTCAAAGACCATCCTTTGTTTTCCTTGCCCCAGCCTCTCTGGGGGTATTATGAGGATTGTGAGCAAATGTTTAATCTATTTTTGAAACCATACCCAAAGCTGACAGAGAACAGAAGGCCAGGAGACAATTACTCACTCAAGGAAAATGCAACCGGTGTTTGCTTTTCCTCCAAGGATCTCATTTTCCGAAGAGTGTCACCTACATGTTTTCAGATGAAACCACGTGCTTGACCTTGTCTCTAGCACTTGGCGTCCTCCCTGCTTCACTGACTTAAATGACAGACTCAGACCTCAAGAGGTCTCCAGTCTCAAAAGCCTCCATTGAGAAAAGCCACACCTACACAGCCCCAAGCAGTGCCACAAAGGTGACGGTCAAGAACACAGACTCTGGGCTCACTCAACAAGACCAGCTCTCCCACTTACTCTAGCTGTGTGACCTTGGGCATGTCATTTAACCTCTCTGAGCCTCAGTGGTCTAACCAGAAAAATTAGGGGAAGTAATGGTATCTACTTCATAGCAAGGTTGTGAAGATCAAATCTGGTCAAATGATCAAAAATAAGGCCTTTAATATGGTGGCAATTATATTTTATCCAGAAAGAATTTCCAGTGAAGAATACTGCACCATTTGCTTCTGTAAATGAATGTTTTTGTCCCTTCTTTTCCTATATGAAGTCCATCCTACCTCTCTTGTGTTAAATTTTGCCAGTAATGAACTCATTTACATTTGATGTGTGAACTTTGAGGAAATAAACAGAAGAACATGTTCTAGGAGTCACGACCTGGTCTGTTTCAGAGCACGGCCAAGGAGCCCTGCCCCGACCTCTTTGCTCATTCTTCCTTTCTCGTGCTTCCTTTTTTCTATGACTCTCAGACATGAACTGTCCAAAAGCCTTCCTCAGCCCCAAATTTACTGTCGTCTCTAAGACCCTCTTGGATACACTGGAACATTTAGAAATTTAAACATGAGCCAAAAATAAAAATGATTGATTGAAAAATTATTGATTTTATGACTCCTCAAGTTGCTCCATTTCTCATTAAAACTAAAAAATGTTCCAAGTAAGGTAAGCAAACACATACTACAAATGTGTAACTTTTGGTCCATTTGACAGAAACACAGCCACTGATCTCAGACAGTCACATAAAGACCAATTTCTAGTCATACTCTTTCTGTTATTTAATTATGTTTTGTCTACTGATAGAAATATACCTACATTTTAAAAACTGGAAAAAAGTGAAAAGAAATCACTCCTATTTCACCCTCTTAGTTACTACTTCTATTTTTTTTTAAATATATCACTTTAAAATGCAGTGCCATGATTGTATTTCTCCCTCAGGTTTATCACATTTCCAGAAACACGTGGTTCAAGATGGAGACGAGAATGATCAAGAACGTGTGCGCCCCCGCCGTGCTGCTCGGGGAGCGGATTGTCATCGTGGGAGGTGAGTTTGAACAGAGAGTCGTGAGGCTGGACACAAACTTGGCATCTCTCATGGAAAAAGGGTCACTAATAGACCAACGTTGTTCTACAAGACAGTTTATTTAAAAGCACGTCCATCCAACTAGGGGAGTGTGGACGACTTGACAAAGTTCTTTCCTCATCCAGAAGTTTCTCCCCGTCTTTATCAGCAAACGAGGAATGAAATAATACCTATTTCACAGAGTTTCTGTGATAATAAGATGCGCTCAGTTATCTAAACCACTTAGCGCCATCCCAGACACGGGGCAAATACTCAAAAAACGTTTGCTATTGTTAATAATATTGGCTTCTAAGGGATCATCTCTCTATAATGGCAGTATAGCGTCACGGTTAAGAGGACTGGTTTCGGGGTCAGATAGACCTGGGTTCAAATTCTGACTCTGCCACTAACTGGCTGTATACTCTCAAGGAAGTTATTAATCTCTTTGTGCCTCAGTTTTCTCATCTGTAAAATGGGGCTCCTATAGGAACCCACCAGACAGGGCTATTGGGAGACCCATTTCTGAGTTCCCAAAGGCTCCTTTGATTGTTGTAGCTCCTGGCTGGGCATAAGAGAGAAATGAGAAAGCCAGTGAGGCTGAGAAAGCCGCCAGAGTCAGGAGGCTGCTCCCAAGCTAAGAATGGCTTACATGCCGCCTTAACTTGGGGTTAAAAATGCAGGGGCCAGGGGCTGGCCCCGTGGCCGAGCGGTTAGGTTCGCGCGCTCCGCTGCAGGTGGCCCAGTGTTTCGTTGGTTCGAATCCTGGGCGCGGACATGACACTGCTCATCCAAGCCACGCTGAGGCGGCGTCCCACGTGCCACAACTAGAAGGACCCACAACGAAGAATATACAACTATGTACCAGGGGGCTTTGGGGAGAAAAAGGGAAAAAAATAAAATCTTTAAAACAACATTCAAAGTGACTCATGGTAGGCATGCATTTAAAAAAAAAAAAAAAATGCAGGGGCCAGAGTCAGACAGATCTGGGTCCACACCTCAGCTCTGCCACATCCTAGACCTTGGGCAGGTGCCCGAAACTTTCTACCGTTTAATTCAGTCCAGCCTCAGGGTTAGGCAACGGCAGAAAGCAGACACGTGCCAGGACTGCTGACCTCTAGTCCCAGATGAGCAAGGCTGACCTTGTCGATATGCCATTTGGTTTTCAGGTTACACAAGGAGGATTCTTGCTTACGACCCTCAGTCCAACAAATTTGTCAAGTGTGCAGACATGAGAGACCGGAGGATGCACCATGGGGCCACAGTGATGGGGAACAAGCTGTATGTGACGGGCGGGCGGCGGCTGACCACGGACTGCAACATCGAGGACTCGGCCTCCTTTGACTGCTACGACCCCCAGACGGACACCTGGACGTCCCAGGGACAGCTGCCTCACAAACTCTTTGACCATGCCTGCCTCACCCTCCAGTGCATACCCTATACTTCCCCCTTTCCATGAGGTCGACGAGAAACTGTCTGTCTGAGTCAAGATGCTCTTGTGGCAAGAGACAGAACCCAACTCCAAAAAGCTTAACCCTAAAAGGGTGCAGGGATTGCTCACAGGACTGAAAAGGCCTGGAACCAGGCATATTGTTGGCAGAACTCTCTTTGCCTCTCTTTCTCTCTCTTCTTCTCTCTCTCTCCCCCTCCCTCCTTCTCTACCTCATTTCTATTAGGCTTCATTCTACAAACAAGCTTCTTTATCCACATGATGTAAGGACAATGGCAACCGATAAACTCAGATTCACATTCTCCAGCTTTGCGTCTGCAGGAGAGAATTTTACCACTATTCTTATGTTAACCGTAAAAAATGATGCTCCCTGGCCCTTTTTGAATTCCATGCCTACCTCTTGCGCCAATCACTGTCTCCAGGCATTGTACCACTGCAATTGGCTAGTCCTGGATCATGTCCTTACAGGCAGAGGTGGCATTAACTATGGTCCTTGACAATTTATCCAAACTGCACTCAATGGGCTAGAAGTGCCTCCCCAAAGGAAGAAATGCTGGGCTGACAAAAATCACATCTGCCCAGAAAATCATGGAAATTTGGCACGAGAGGGCAAAGAGACCCAAAAGGGTCCCTGGAAGCCCTTGGTCCAGGAGGCAGCATGAGCAACGGGCCATGCGTGTGTTCTCTGCATTCTACGGATGCAGCACACTGGGATTCCAGATAAGTATGTGCAAGTCAGGGTCTAGTGTTTGCAAAATTATCTGCGCTGCCAGAATAAAGTTTGCTTCTGGTGCCAGATGAAGTTTTCCTCCAGCCCTTGGGGAGCTATAAACCTGTGAAATTAATCAGGATTTTCATTTTGGTAAATGTTATGAGAGTTGCTCCTCTGGGGAAAGCCAACGAATTCCTTCAGAGCTTACAGCAATTACTGCCCTCCCGACCTCAGGGCTGACTTTCCCTATCCATAGCCCTGTTTATCGCAAAGTGCCTTCCACCTGGCTCAGCGCCAAGCTCAGGAATAAGCAGGAGCTGGCAGCCCCTTACAATCACCTGGGGAGATGTTTGAAAAATGGGTCCTCATACGAGATGGACAGACGGGGATTCTCAGAGACGGGGCCCAGAGCTCTGTATTTTTGAAAAGTGTCCCAGAGCATCATACAGTCACGCGTCAATTAACAATGGGGATGTGTTCTGAGAAATGCGTCATTAGACGATTTTGCCATTGTGCGAACATCACAGAGCGTATTCACACAAACCTAGATGGTATAGCCTACTACACACCCAGGCTATGTGGTACTAATCTTATATGCAGTTGTATATGCGATGCGTCATACATGCGGTCCTTCGTCAACTGAAACCTCGTTATGCGGCACGTGTCAGGCAGAGAAGGACAGCCTGCTTAGGTGTGGGCACTCAAGACCTTCATGCACTGCTCCCATTCCTGTCCATTCCCATCCTGTCATGGCTGGCCCTGTCCCAGGCCAGCGACGTAGGCAAAGTCTTCTCCTCTCCAATGGAAGCGTGTGAAATGAGTCTTGCTGCCCTGAGCCTGGCACTCTGGCCCCAGAGTGTCCCTGAGCTGAAGCCTTTCTCCCCTCTGGTTTTCCACGTTCATGTTTGGACTTTTCCTTTCTTCTTAGTTTGTGTTTTTTGCACTTCGATTTCTCTAGCTGGGGTCTGAAGCTCTGCGCTGCTCCCCAGACCGTTTGGCAGTGGTCCAGTCACCCCCCGCCCCCAGATTGTCAGCCTCTGCTCCTCATCCTGGATGCTGTCCCCTTAGCCATTGGCTGGCCTCTTACTCCAGCCCATTCTCTTTGAATCTCTCTGTTCAGGCTCTCCATTCCACCTCTCCCTGAAGCTGTACTTACATAAATAACCAGTGACTCCTCCAGTGCCCCATCTGGCTGTCCATTTTCACTTCCCATCTCACTTGACCAGTCAGCAGCGTACTGGACACGGCTGACCCTCCCTCCGTCTTGAAACAACTTCGTCACTCGGCCTTTGGCCTTTGGACAACACTCGCTCTTGCTTCCCTTCTTCCTGCAGTTCATTCTTGCGTCCTTATTTTTCTGACTAATAAATGGTGGTGCCCGCCAGGGCTCCGTCCGCCCTTAGACCTTTTTGTATCTACTCTCACTCCCTAGGTGAGTGAGCGCGTTCAATGCATGGTTTTAAATACCACCCAAACGTTTCTGACTTTCCAGTTTCCTCTAATTCCAGACTCCCCTGCTTGCCCAACATCTCCACTTTGATGTCACATAGATAGCTCAGCCTAGACATGTTCAAGCCCTCTCTATCCTCATCACACTGACTCCTCCCATGGGCTTCCCCAGCCTGCGAGAAGGCAACACTTGCCTCCCAGTTTCTCAGGCCCAAAGCTTTGGACACCACTCTTGACTCTTCTCTTTCCCTCATACTCTACTTGTCACCAATATACCCAGAGCCCAACCACCTCTCAGCGCCCATGGCTTTAACTCTAGTCCAAGTCGCCATCTTTTCTCATCTGAACTATTACAATTATTTCATCACTAGTCTCTCAGCTTCCACGTGGCCCCTGAATCTCTCCTCGACACACCAGCCTGTGTGATCTTTTACAAACATAAGAGCAAGTCCGAATAGGTCTTTCCTGTATTTAAAACTCTCCAAAGCCTTCCTGGCTTTCTCAAATGGCCTTTGGAGACCTGCCAGACTCCCCATCCGGTCCTGCTACCTCTCTGCTCTCACCTCCTGGTCTCACATCCCACCACGACCCCCGCTCATGCAGCATTAGCCTCACTGGCCTCCGGGATCACAGAGTCCAAGCACGTTTCCACTTTCTGTCTTCATACTTGCTAGGCCCCCCACCTGAAAACGCTGCTCCACATACCATCCTCGCACGGCTCAGCCCCTCACCTCCCTCAGGTTTCTGCTCAGATATGCCTTCCCGGACGGTCCTTATCCCATCCATCAACAGGTCCCGTCAGTGACACCCCTGAAATAGACCACAAATGTCTCCAGCCCCTCTATCTTCACTGCAAGCCATCCTCATCTCCGGACCAGCCTAATGCACTCACTGCTTCCCCTCCTGTCCCTCTGATCCTTCTGCAAGCAGCAGCCAGAGAAATCTTTTAAAAAGACAAACCTGATCATGTTACTCTCCTGTTTAAAACGATTTCATGGCTTCCCAGAGACATTTGCACAGACTTCAATCCTTTATTCCAGCCCCTAGGGCCTTATAAGATCCCCCTCCTCAGCCACCCCACCACAGTTGTCTCTGCTCCAGCCATCCTTTCTTATTTTCCCCTTCCTCTCTCTTGCCCCAGGGCCTTTGTACTTGCGATTGACCCTGCCTGATACACACTTCTCTCACCTCTTCACCTGATGTACTTTCAAATTTACACCTTACACACCAGATTAAAAGTCACTGCATCAGGGAAGCCTTCCATGCACCCCCACCCCCAGCCTGGGTCGGCTTAAATGCCCCCACCGTCTCCTACATATTCTCCTTGGAGACCCTCATTCTATCCATAATTACTTGATCGCTGTCTTCCCCTCCAAACCCTTCTATCTGTCCTGTCCGCCTCTGCATTCCCAGTGGACTCAGGGTCAGCCACATATATTGTAGATCCTCCATAAATATATGATGGAGGGGTTAATGAATTGGTAAACGAATGTAGAGGCTGACTCTACATTCTCACCTGGGATCTCACCTCAAACTCAGAGGTTAGTGTGGCTGGGTTCTAGTTTAAGCCCCCGGATCTCTGCTCAGCGATCAGCTGTCCTTCCGCCCTTCCCTCTCCTTTCCCATGTTTGGGAACAAGTGGCATGGCCTTCCTGAATCAAGCCGGGTGGGTGAAGAGCTTTTCCTGGAGGGCCCTATTTCCCTGGAATTCGAAGGGGGAGTCTTGCCATCTATAATCTTCTCTGGCCTCCAAAAACCCTTCTATCAGAGGCTCACTGATGCCTTGACTTTCTTCTCCCTTCGTCTCAGTCCAGTATTTAATAAGCTGCCCATTTGTGGCTACTCAGAGCTTGTCCAAGTCTCCTTGGGGCCCAGGAGAAGGATGTAAATTGCCTGCTGGGGTTTATAAAGGAAGATGGCACCAGGGCCAAACATATTTGGATACACGTGGCAGCCCAGCTCTGCGCATCAAGGGAGATGCCTCTGTGGCAGGTGCATTCACACGTCTGGGCATCCCACAGCCAAACCCCATATCTGCTGTGGTTGCAAAATGACCCTCAGGACACGAGGGAGCCTTTCCAATTTGCTGAGGATAATCTCAGTCCAAAAAGAAAGAGAGAGAAGGTTTTGGCACATGTCTCCCTTGGTCTCACTGGCTGAGTAGAGTCACGGTCCAGAGCTGAGGTCAAAATATATTTAGCCAGCAGCAGTTAAACCAAAACATTTTAAGTAAAAAAATGTCAAATGGCCTGACTAAACATCTCAACAGGCAACAAGGGAAGGGGAAGAAATGAAGCGGAGCAAGGGCAAAGCAAGAAAACACCAAGAAAAGTATCAGACCCCCTGTCACAACCTAAACCAATGAGCAAGAGAGGAGCCAGCAGGCAATAGTGTCAGAGGGAAGAATCTGGAACGGGAGGAGTGAGAAGTGGGGCGCTGAAAGGGCTGCTGGTCTTCAGCGCTGGAACCCCCCAGCCCCGACTCCCAGCGGGCATCTTGGAAGAAGGCCTGGCCGTGCTGAGGCCACCAGCAGGCCGTTCACTGACCAGGACATGGTGAGCCAGACACTGCATTGGCAGTCCCCTGGTAGAGTGCCGTGGTCCCCACAGGACAAAGTTGCTGGCCTCCTGGTCCCACCCCATTCAGCTCTTCCTGGTTCTCTCCCAATAAGCAGTGGTGGCCCCAAAGATGACCCCCTGGCCTAGAGCCTCCACTCTCCCCTCCAGGTGGTGCCTCCTTATGATCGTGCCTCACCCTCTTTTGCATCCACTCTCTCTGGCAAGCAACAGAAAGTCCTAAGTCCTGAAATGTTCGGTTTTAAACATTTTCAGCATAGGCTGAATTTACCTTTGCCACCTATGACAAAAATCTGTAATGTCCCAGAGGACAAGGACTGTGACTGGTTTTACTTAAACACTTTGTCCTTCTCAGGATGTCCAATACCCCTGCTCCACTCCAACATGTCGTTCATGTCCATGCCTTTACACATGCCATTCCCTCTGCTACAATGCCTTTCCCACCCTACCAAGTGAACTCTTCCTCTGCCTTTACCTCCTCTGTGGAGCTTTCTCCAACATTCCTACCACCCTCCATCCTCTCCTTCCCTTTATCCCAGTTCCTTTCACATAGTGGCACCATCGAGACTTGTTGAATGGGACCGGAAGGGGAGCTCTTCATGGGGGAGAGACAGAGTCTTGGTGCCCTATGGACCACTGGCCAAGTTCAGTGAGAGCTTGGCGCATAGATGATACGGACATGTTTGTGGGCTGAATGAGCAGATGCACAAGTGAATGGGTCCTAAACACCGTTGGAGCGTCCGGGCTGCTCGGGGTGAAAATACGGGCTTAATTATCAGACAAATTAGGAGTTAAATCAGGTAGCAACCCAGATGGTGTCTAGCCTTTAAAAATTATAATTGCAGATCTGAGAACAAGGAAAAATACAGCCTAGAATGGTACGAAATATGGTGGGGAAGAAAACCACAGTGATTTTTTTCCCTGAGAATGCTATTCAAGATGAGCTGAAAGCTCACCGCCGACGGCCTTCAGATAATCCGATCCCTGAAACTCTGCAAGCACTGGGTCTTCTTGAGTCATTTTTCAGAGAACACCCCCCCTTCAGTTATCTGGACTTGAGAAGCCTTTTCCAGTCTCAGGGACCCTGACTACCTTTTCTTCCCAACAACTGTTATTAGTGGAGAAGCATGTTGTACCGCAGAGAACACAAACTTGGGAGCAGAAGAGACCTGGGCTCGAATTCAGGTTCTGTCACTTATTGGCTGTGTAACTTTTGACAAGTCACTTCACCTCTCTGAGCCTCAGTTCCCACACCTGGAAAATGGGGGGATTTTGACCTACCTAAGGGTTTGTTTCAAGAATGACAAGAAAGATGATGGACATAAACAGACCTAGTACAGTGCGTGACATCAAGTGGGCAGCGGACACAACGAAGTTCCCTTCTCCTCCTCCCTATTCAGTCCTTCTCCCTGTCTTCATTACTGGCTAGTCTGCACGTCCCCAGTGAAAACCTTCCCTAAATGCCCACTTTTAGCAAGGAACAGCAATCGACCCAGACAACTCAGAACGGCCGCCTCCACTCTGGCTGCTATGTTTTTCCGCAGGTTTCCTGCAGCTTGCTAACTGACCCAGCTCTTGAGAGCACCGCCCTCCTGTTCATTCATTCATTCACACACTTGGTTATCCATGCATTCAACAAATATTGACCTGAAACCACTATGTGCCAGGCATGGTGGTAAACACGGGGGTCACGGAGTGAACAAGGAGGCGAATGAGGCTCCTGCTGTCACGGACCTCACAGACAAATGGACTTTTCCCATCTTGATGTGCTTAAACACAGAAGAGTGATGATAAAGTGAGTGACAAGACTCTGGTGGCTCTCCTTCCAGACCCAGCCTCTGGTACTGTGTTGGTTTCCAAGGCCACCATATCAAAGAATCACAAACTTAGTAGCTTAAAACACCAGAAGTTTATTCTCTCACAGTTCTGGAGGCCAGAAGTCCAAAGTCCAGTTGCCAGCAGGACTATGCTCCCTCTGGAGTCTCTAAGGAAGAATCCGTCCTTGTCTCTTCCAGCTTTTGATGGCTCCTAGAAAGCTTTGCCGTTCCTTGGCTTGTAGCTGCGTCACTCCAATCTCTGCCTCCATCATCCCACGGCTCTCTTCTCTGTGAGTCCTTTTCTGGCTTTTATTGGATTTAGGGCCCACCCTGATCCAGTGTAAACTCATCTTGATCCTCACCTTCTTACATCTGCAAAGACCTTATTTCCAAATAAGGTCACATTCTGAGGTTCTAGGAGGACCCGAATTTGGGGGTAGGCACTACTCATCCTTATACAGATACCGTCTCCCCCAAGAAGGCATCCTTGATGAGC
Source organism: Equus asinus (assembly GCF_041296235.1). NCBI lineage: Eukaryota > Metazoa > Chordata > Mammalia > Perissodactyla > Equidae > Equus > Equus asinus. Next base: position 68,509,676 of record NC_091801.1, on the reverse strand, counting down.
CCTCATCCCACTCCACCGCAGGCAGGGCCACCATGACACTGACTCATCCTCATCTCCCTCTTTTCATCAGGGGCATCCTCTGGGCAGGGACCATGTCTTTCCTCTCTGTATCCCCCAGTCTAGCACGGAGGCTGGTACTGCAAAGATACTCAGTAGACATGACTGAGCTAAACTAAACCATTCCACAAGGACTAGCAAACTTTTAATGGACCCCAAGGCCAATGTATACAAGACACAGCTTCCAAGCAGCTTCCCAAAAGTCCGAGGTGAGCAACATTTGCCAAATGCCAATCAAGAAGGAATTAGGGTCCACGAGGAGAAGCCCAGGGTCAGGCATAAGAAATTATCTAAGAGAACTAATCTGTCAGCACAATGTCACCCGCAATGTCCTGTTCTCAGTCTTGCCAACACTAGCCTTTGGGGTGACATCATGAGAGGTTGCACCTTTAAGCAGAATCTAGTGCTAAGGGTGCTGGGGGAGGGGTCAGGTTCCTGAAATGTCAGCTCTCACGCAATCTTATAGGAATGCTAGGCTCCTGTTCAAACGCCACGCCATTCTCTTCATGTGGAGAATTTGGGTTTTGTTTTCCCTAAAGATATTCATGAGTCTCTCTTCCTCTTCATTTCACTTATTTGATTTAATTAGAATTCCAGGGCCTGCCATCCAGAATTCCCCAGTAACGCTCCCATAACAAGTTGACGGTCCAGAAAATGGTGCTTTGAGGACACAGACAGGGATTCAGAAATCCAAGCAGCTTCTGAGTCGGGAAGACGCAGACGCGGAAGTCTGTCCTATTCAAAATCAGAGTCTGTCTTTGCAGTTTCTCTGAAAGTCCCCTCGGCCCTACCCACATTCAGAGACCAGAGGCCACCTCAGGGCAGCTGCAAAATCTAAACTCTCTGAAAGGGACTGGAAGGGAGGCCATGTGGAGACTTCTGGCCTCAAGATAAGGCCAAGGAGAAAATAGTAGAATTCATGAGCAGAGCCTCTGAGACTCTTATCTTTCGTGGAGTGTTTGAGAAGAAAACAGAAATAATCCCCACTTCGGGTACAGATTTATTTGGCTTGCTTATCTGAAGGGCAAAACAAAGAATGCTAATGGATTTGGGGGAGCCCAGATAAATCTCCACTCGAGACTGACAGGGCTGATGTCTGTGCACATGGGTGTAACAATTAGCCCTCAAGATGTTTGCTGAATGAATGAATCAATGAGTGATGATGGCTAACATTTATCGCCCACTTACTAAGCACTGTGCCTACGTTACCTAGCTCAGTGCTCACAAGAATCTTCTGGCACCTCCTCAGCACCCTTTCCGACCACCCGTCTAAAGTAGCCCCCACCTCACCCACTGCATTGTTCTCTCTCACCCCTTGTTTCCTCCCTTCATACCTTTTATCAAATTATTTATTTGTTTTATTTGCTTTCCTGAGTTTATTTAGTTCATACCCCCACCCAAATGGAAGGTCCATGAGGATGGAGAACACAGCTGCCTTATTCACATCTGTTTCCCTGGTACCTGATACAGAGAAGGCAATCAACAAAGATTCGTTGATAATGTTGTGTTGCATGTCAGTTATATCTCAATAAAAACAAGAACAAAATTTTTAAAAACCTCAATGATCTGTTGAATGAATGAATGCGTGGATGAATGGCAGTCCCGACATTTAGGATGAAGCACAAAGGAAAGAGAAGGTAAGTTGTGGGGATGGCCTTGGGGTGGTGGGGAGAGATGGGGAAGGGGTTGACTGGCCATGGTGGGCGCATGGTGGTCCTTATCCAGGTGAGTGCTGTAGGAAGGCCACTCTGTAGACAGCCCGTGAAAGCATGAAGTCCAGAGAGTGTTTAGATGGGAGGCACTTCTGCCCCGGGAGGGATAATGGGCTATGGCCCCTAGGGGACCACTGAGGAGAAAAGGGAGAGGACAGCCCCTGAAATGCAGAGGCAGAATCACAGGGAACTGGTGTCACCAGTTGGATGTAGAAAGGGATGGAGGTGGCGAGCAAGGAACAGAGACAGAGCAGTAGCTGGCCTGGTTGACCCAGAGGACGCCTGTGCCATCAGCAGAGAAGTACAAGCAGAAGAAAAGGAGGTTGGCCGTGGGGTTCCCAGCCAGGAGGGGAAAGCTCTGAGACAGACATGGAAGCTCCCAGGTGGCGGGCGAGTGCTCCTTGTCCCCGGGTTTGTACAAGTCCCATGGATCTGCAATCTTGCATATAGTCTGTCTCCCCCACTAGATCTTAGGGGCGCATCTTCCAGAACCCCTTTTAAAACTCCCCAGCCCCACTGAAAGCACCTCTAACAATAGTTTGTGTGACGACCTTTCATGTCTGTGGAGGAGCCCGTAAGGCAGTATCTGTGCGGATGAGAGCACAGACTGAGCCAACATGCCCGGCTCTGCTCTTCACTGGCTGTGTGGCCCTGGGAAAACTAACCAACCTCTCTGTTCATCAGTTTCCTCATCTCTAAAATGGAGATTATGATAATACTTGCCTCTTCAGAGATTAGCTGAATTAATGTATGTAAGTGCTGTCTATGGGTTAGCTGTTAGTAGAGTTACTGTTATCAAATATAGTGCGCTGCAAAGAGCCATCTGCTGGCTGTGTGGCCCTGGAAAGGTCTTTTAACTTCTCTGAGCACCAGTGTCCTTGCTGGTAAAATGGAGATGATGAAGCTATCACTCTGTAGTGGGTTGAATCGTGGCCCCCTAAAAGATAGAATCTTATTTGGAAAAAGGGTCTTTGAAAATACAATTACTTAAAAGATCTCAAAATGAGATAACCCTGGATTATTTGGGTGGACTTTAAATCCAAAGAGAAGTGTCGCTATAAGAGAAAGGCTGAGGGCGATTGGAGACACGGAAGAGAAGGTCATGAGAGGAAGAAGGCAGAGATCAGAGTTCCAGAGCCCACAAGCCAAGGAATGCCTGAAGTCACCAGAAGCTGGAAGAGGCAGGGAAAGATTCTCACCTAGAGCTTCTGGAGAGAAGGCAGCCCTTCCAACATCTTGATTTTGGACTTATGGTCTCCAGAACTGTGAGAGAGTAAATTTCCTTTGTTCTAGGCCACCAAGTTTGTGGTGAGTTGTTACAGCAGCCACAGGAAACTAATACACTCCCTCACAGGGTTGCCACAAAGATGGAAAGTCTGTCAGTCCATAAAGTAGCCAGCACTCAACAACTTAGAGCAATTATTATCATAATTTACTTCCCTTCTCTGGACCTTCACTTCCCCACCCATGACGTGAGAATGTTAGGTGGAATGAAGGTGTCTAAGTTTGTGCTTCCGTGTGCCAGCTCCTTCACCACTCAACTCCTTCACAAGGCAGGTTGGGAACATGTTAATTCCTCATCTTTCTCCCTCTCTCTCCTGTCCCTCACGCTAGGGATCTATGATGGAGACTGTCTCCAGTTTACAAGTCTTTGCATCTCTGTGTCCATCATGGAGGACTTTGGGCACTTGTCCTTATACCCATCTCCTCAGTGGAGGTGAGGATGAAACCACAAGTCCTCACTAGTCAGAGAACCGCCGGATCTCCCAACATGAAAGAAAGTGAGGTGGTTAAGTTCGGTGCGCTCCACTTCGGCAGCCAGGGTTCACGGGTTCAGATCCCATGTGGTGGAATCCCACATTCAAAATAGAGGAAGATTGGCACAAATGTTAGCTCAGAGCTAGTCTTGCTCAAGCAAAAAAAAGAGGAAGATAAGCAACGGAAGTTAGCTCAGGGGGAATCTTCCTCAGCAAAAGAAACGAAAAATAAACACGCTAGGCAAGCCTCTCAACTCCACTAGGACATGGTTGCCCAAATTATATTTTAGGAATTATGATAGTCTCCTCCTTCTCAGGGCTTGGTGAGGAGGAAGCACTAAGATGACCATATAAGTGTCTAAAGCAAAAATAATAACTATGAATGGTGGGGGTAATAACAGATGTAGAAGTAAAATGTACAATATTTTCAATGTCAATGACATTTAAAATCTAAATTTACAACGACGTGGTAAATGACAATGACAGCAGAAAGGCTGGGAGGGAGGAGACGGTGATACTTCATGGGTATATTGGATGCGGATACAATGATCTCTCAGTAGACCACACAAAGAAGCCCCCTCAGTACTCTCCCTGGCTCCATTCTCTCCTATTCTAACTCACCCTCCCCCTGTCACCAGGAGTACAGATGGGAGGGGCAATTCCAGCTGGGGTGGGGAGGAATAGACCCATTTACTTTTCTAAAAGATAAATCCGGCCAGATCTCCTCTTCGCTTAAATCCCTTCAATGGTTCTCACCTCGAAGAATTCAAGCTCCACTTCCAGACCCATGAGGTCCTTTATGTGTTCAAGAAAACACAGCCTCCACTTGATTAGGTAACAAACAAAATGGCAGCAGAGGGCCCACCCAATAGGCACTCAGTGAATGCTGTTTTCCTTGCCTCCCCACCCCCCCACCCTGTTTTTTTTTTTCAACTGGCCAAAAAGAGAACTCTTGTTTGCCCATTAACAAACAATGCTTAGCTATCAGCTATAGCTGTAGATATAGAAACAGACTAAACAGATCTCAGACACTGGCCACCAGCTCCTCATTCTATGGGGACACAATGACCTGCTCTTCCACACCTAAGGCACAGGACACTTACCCCACAAGGGCTCATCCCAGTGAATGAGGTCAAGGCTTTAGTTTCTCAAAAAATTTTCATGGAAATATTTTCTTGCCCTCAAAATTGCCTCCTTCTTTTCATCTAGAATGATGATTTATCTTATTATTCAGTGACTGGAAATTCATGAAATTTTGTGTTTACAGCAAAATGTGTCACACATGATTCCACAGGTCCATGCAGTGGGCTGAGAAAATCTGACAATGAAACCCACCATTTCTTCCCCCAGAGTTCAATGGGCCTCCAATCTCTTTCTGTTTTTAACTTATAATATTTTTATCCCCTTAATCAAAAACATGCCTTTTAAAAAAAACCAGTAATTGGAAACAAGGCTCTACAAATAAAGATAATGAGTGAAGCTCTGTAGTTTCTTAGATTAGTTTCAAGACTCAAATTCTCACAGGCAAACGTAACATTTCCAAGTCATGGAGCAGAAGCAGGCCTGACAGACCAGTCGGTCCAATCCAGAGAGGCAATGTGGAGAAATGGAAACATCAGGGAGCCTCATGAAAAGCATCCAAGGATCTGGATTTGAGGTGTGGCTCTCTGTACTAGGTATGGGACATTGGGAAGGTCACTAAGCTACAATGTCCTTGCTTGTAAAATGGGTGAATCTCATTTGCCCATCACTCTTGAGAAAATTGCCATAGTAAATGGGAAAGTGGACAGTGCTCTATGGTGATCAGGGATAAAGATTCTCCCATGTTCTTCCTTCCATCTCTCTGGGCTCAAGGCTCATTTGGCCTGGGGGAGCAGGAGTAAAGAGGAAGCCAGCTCGTGTAACCAGCATCCAGATGAAGAAACCGGACATGATAGCACCCAAGAAGGCCCCTTCACACCTCCTTCAGGTCATTAGACTCTTCAAAGGGAACCACTGTCCTGACTTCCAACACCTCAGCCTAGTTGGATAGCTTGAACTCTTCAACACGGCTCCTTTTGCTCAACATTAAGTTTGTGAAATTCATCCACGTCACTCTGTGTAGTTGCAGTTTGCACATTCTTGTTGCTTACAGTATTCAACTATATAACTCTACCACAATTCTTGTATCTGTCTTACTCTTGACAGTTGTGTGTGTAGTTTCCCATTTGGGGCTATTATGAACTTTCTTGTGTATATCTGTTGGTGACCATATGTACGCGTATCTGTTGACTATATACTTAGGAATGAAATTGCTAGGTCATGGGGTGTGTATATGTTCAGCTTTTATAGATATGGCCAATCAGTTTCCCAAACTTGTATTAACCTCTACTCCCACCAGCAGTGCTTGAGTTCCAGTCGCTCCACATCCTCAACAACACTTGATATGTTCTGTCTTTTTCATACAAGCCATTCTGATGGGTGAGAAGTGGAATCACATTGCAGAATGATATTTTTAAAGTGTAAATCAGATTATATTACTCTGACGATGGTTCTCTTTGCACTCAGAATAAAACCCAGCTCTTTAACCTCACCTTCAAGGCCTTGGTTACCTTGGTTTTCTCTCTGACCACTCACTCTACTCACTATGCTTCAGCTCCACCATCTTTCTTCTTGTCTTCAAATAGGCCAAGGTCATTCCCAACTCAGGATATTTACATTCGCTGTCTCCTCTGCGTAGAATGTTTTTCTTCCAGATATTCCCATGACTAACTCCTTCTTGTTCATTCAGGCATTCAATAAATATTGTCAAGTGATTACCGTGTTTCTTCTCAAATGTCACCTTCCTCCAAGAACCCATCCCTAATCACCATGTGGTGTAGTAGGATATCCACCACCCCACCCCACGTTCACTCTCTAGTCCCTTATCTGGCTTTATTTTCCTGGTAGCACATATCGCTCCCTCCCATCTCCTCTTTTAAGATTTATGTGTTTTCTGTCTTATTACACTAGAATATAAACTAAGAGCAGAGACAGTATATCTTCAATGCCTAGAACAAAACACACAGTAAGTTTTCAATAAGTATTTGTTAGATGAATGGAGGGTTCAGGGAAGGAATTCATAGATAGCCTTCTCAAAGATAATTGTAGAATATTAAAGCTAGTGGAGCCCCCCCCCCTTTTTCTGCTCCACTTGACTGATAAAAATGAAGTTTTGAAAGATAAAATGACTTGGCCAAGTTCATAGTCAGTAGATGAGATGTGAACCTAAGCTCGTTGAACCCAAGCTCATGATTTCTTCTTCTAGTACATTATTCTGCCTGCAAGAACAGAGGACAAAGTTTTACTCCACTTGAATGAGTTTCTAATTATTGAATGTTGGACATTAGGAATTGATTCAGCCCGGACAAATCCCCCCTCATACCATGAAAGCAGACAACACATCAAGAGGATATGACACAGGAATTGTTTCTGGTTCCCCCAAATCGTCCCTGACCTGGTTCAGAGGAAGAGGAAGATATTGAGAGGGTAAATATGCACAGGGGTGGTTCTCAGTCCATCCCCCAGTCTCTTAAGAGAGGAAAGAGAACCACCTTGGCAAGAACAATTTCCCTGGACTCCCAGGGCCTGAGATCATCATCATGCTCTCTCAGGTGAGGGCCCTGTCTCACACACTTAGTTTGGGTGAAAATCAGGTTGTACCACAATGCGAGCCTCAGGGCCAGTTGCATAATTGGATATGTAATCAGTACCTTTGAGAACTTCAGCCAAAAGCACTCCTGACACCACTTCGATCTTGCTGAATCATCTCCAAACCCCATGACTGGATGATTCACTGGTCTCCTCTGGGGTCAGGACTATCAGGTGATGACCCAGAAATGAGAACTAAATTCATAAGGAAAGAAATCCTCTAGTCGGAACTCCAGTTTTTCCGGAGCTTCAATCTTCCACTCCTTGAGTTTCCAAAGAGTGATGGAGGCCATGTTGTCTCCTCCTCGTCAATCTAAATAAACGGGAAAAGTTAACCAGAGACCGACTAGATAAGATAGGAAGTTAGTATTTGGGATGAAATCAACTTGGGAGGATAAAAACCACACAAATCCATAGCTCCCTATCACAATTCTGAAATCCAAAAAGTTCTGAAAACGAAGTTTTTTTCTTGTTTATTCTTTTTTGTATATTTGCAGCAAATTCATCTGGCAGCAAATCCCGACAGCAAAAGCTGACGAGACTATTTTCAGTCTTTATTTATGCTCCTTTGGGTATATACTCATACATTTTGACGCAGAAATGTTACCATTTGATTATGAGGTGCTGAATCAAACCCCAGTGGGGTGTTTCAGAATATACAGGGTATTGTACATCTTATTACTTTAATAAAAGCTGAAAAAGTTTTAACAACAAAGCACATCTTGCTTCTAAGATTTCAGATAAGGATGGCAGACCTGTAATTCTTCACTTACTTTATTTGTTCTGCACAAAAAGCCAGGGCAGGCAGTGTTGTCCCCATTTCACAAATGAATCAACTGAGGTTCAGAAAAGTTAAATGACCTGTTATCTATTGCTGCATAACAAATTACCTCCAAAACGGAGTGACTCAAAAGAACAGTAAACATGTATTATTTCACACAGTTTCTGAGCATCAAAGAGTCAAGAGTGGCTCAGCTGCGTGGTTCTGGCTAGAGGCCTCTCATGAAGTTGCAGTAAGCTTGTCAGCCAGTCAGCCAGCATATTTTATCTGAAGGTTTGACTGAGGCTGAAGGATCCACTTCCAACATGGCTCACTCACGTAGCTGTTGGCAAAAGACCTCAGTTCTTTGTCACATAGACCTTTCCACAGGGCTGCTCGAGTGCCCTGCCAACATGGCAACTCGATTCCCCCGGAGCAAGTAATCCAAAAGAGAGCAAGATGGAAGCCACAATGTCTTTTATGACCAAGACTCAAAAGTCGCATTCCATCATTTTCACAATATCCTACTTGTTACACGGATCAGCCTCTCCAGTGTGAGAGGAAACTACACAAGGACATGAATACCAGGAAGCAGATATCAGGGGTGCCATCTCGGAAGGCTGGCTACCACAATTAGATAATATCACTTTGTTTACGTTTTACAGATGAAAGTCTAAGCAATTGGTCCACGGCTACACAGTGAGTCAGATACAAAATAGAACTTGAAGCCAGGCTAACTAACTCCAGACAACTATGACATGACATTGCCTCCTTCATTTACTTGACTATCCTCCTAATACACTGCATATTTAAGTAAATTCCAATTTCTTGTTACTATAAATAACACTAGACACTTTCTACATAAATCCATTTCTCCATTTCCTGTTCTTTTGTGGGACAAATGCCTAGAGGCAGATTTGCTAGGTCAAAAGGTATGAATTTTTTAAATCCTCTTAACATGTATTAGAAAAAACAAATTCTGAAAGGAAACACCAATTAACAATCTCAGTGAAAGTTCATATGAATGCCTGTCTCATTACATCCGTGATACAATTGAATATCATCATTGTTTAAATTTCTGTTATTTTTATATGTTATAAATATGTTTTGATTTGCGTTTCTTGGAACATTTCTTCATATGTTTATTATTATTTATTTGTATTATTTAGAGCTTTGGTTGTAAGCCATAGAATTTGACTAATTTCAGATGGAAAGGGAAGTATTGAAAGAAATCAGGTGGCTCATGGAATTAAAGGGAGGGTGGGAAAAATCTGGTGTGAAAAGGAACAGGGACCAGGGCATGCCAGGACTCTAGGCAACAGGAAGGGATGAATGGTCTTACAGGCCACCACCAGTGGGATGAGTCAGTTTCAACATTCTATCCATCTTTGGGTCAAAGCACCCTAGCTTGAGTCGTATGTCTATCCTTGGAAGGGCAGGGCAAGGTGCCTTGATTCAACCAAGACAGCACTTAGTGGAAGAGAGGTAGTTACCCAGAAGTAAGTAAATTGCTATTACCAAAAGAAAGGAAGAACGGATCCTAGACAGTTAAAGAACAACACGTGTCTACTACAGGGTTTAATCTGATGGCTCCCAAACCCATGCTCTTAAGTTAAAAGTCCTATGCTCCTCATACTTGTTCATGGTCTATTCTTATTAATCAGTCAGGTAAAGGATCCTTACTTTATTTTTACCTAAGAAGTTCAGCATCATTGGAGTCCTCATCATGGACAAGCCAGAGAAGGGTTCTCTTTGGTTGGGAGAAAAGTCTAGAAATGTAGAAATGTGGAGATAAGACGCCTTCAACTTTGCCAAGTAAAACAACCAAGCACAGAGGGACCAGGAAGAGTCCTGCTATGGTCTGAATGTTTGTGTTCCCCCAAAATTCATATGCTGAAATCCTAATGCTCAATGTGATGTCTTAGAAGGTGGGCCTTTGGGGGGTGATTAGGTCCTGAAGATGGGGCCCTCATGAATGGAATTAATGGTCTTATAAAAGAGACCCCACATTGCTCCCTAGTACAATTTTCACCATCTAAGGATAAAATGAGAAGACTGAAACCTAAAGTAACGCCCTCACCTGACCATGCTGGCACCCTGACCTCAGACTTCCAGCCTCCAAAACTGGGAGAAATAAATTTCTGTTGTTTACAAGCCACCTAGTTTATGGTATTTTGTTATAGTACCAAACGGACTAAGATGAGCCCTTTACCAGCCCTTTTCCTGTAAAAGACTAGGTGGTAAATACTTTAGGCTTTGCAGGGATGCACACTCTCTGCCACGACTACCCAGCTTCACTGTTGTAGCGTGAAAGTAGTCGCAGACAATAAGGAAACAAATGGGTGTGACTGTGTTCCAATAAAGCTTCACTTACAGACACAGTTGGCAGGCAGGATTTGGCCTTGGGGGCCATAGTTTGCTGACCCCTACTTTAAACCAAACAACAACAATGCAACACATAATGCTTCTATTTACGGTTGTTTCAATCCTAGCTCCAAAATCGTAAAATTTCTCCTGTGGTTTTAAAGAATTTACCTTCAGTTGCCAATATTTAGGACTGTGTTCACTTGATTTATCCCCTGCATTTTAACCATAAACTACCTCAGGCGAATTTGGCTTGGAAAAAGTATGAAAGCAATAATATACTATTTGATAGGAACTCAATCTCCACATCAAAGTCAACTTTGTTATCCATGTAGATGGGGAAGAGTAAACATGCTCATTCATCCAAGAACATTCTACATGCGTTTGCTATCATGTGCCAGGGACTGAGGCTGGATGCACAAAACACACAGGCCCAGGCCTTAAAGAGCTTAAGCCTGGAGGAGAGACTTACAGTCTAGAAAAACATTCCACAGTTGAGTGTTACTCTAGTAGATAAGGAGTGGGCGTCACAGAGAACCAGAATCAGGTTTGAACGGCTGTGACTATCTGAAAATGGAAGAGGACGTTTCGTGGAAAGGGTCGGAAGAGCTCTAGCACTTCTGAACAACTAATGCCCAAGGGCAGTTCCTAATTTGAGTAAATGCTCAGACTAGACGATCTGTAAGACTCCATAATCATCAGCCATCCCTTGGAGTGCCTGCAAGATTTACAACAATTCTCCCTTCAGTGGGTGCACTCCTCAGTATGCCAGGCTGAGGCCCCAGGGGCTAAATCTGTACTATGTTCCCATCCCTGTGTCACGACTGAACGATCCAGGGGTCAACAACTGACCCGAGCAGGGTACCCTACAAAGACTTTGAAGATGGCCACCATGGTTTCCTTTCTTCCCTCTACACACATGCTACTCCTCACATCAAGAGGTGAAGTCTATTTCACCTATGCTTGAATCTGGGCTGGCCTTAGTGAATTTCTTGATCAATAGTATATGGCAGAAGCGATGCTGTCTGATTTCCGAGGCTAGGTCAGAAGATGCTTTGCAGTTTCCATCTTAGGCCCTCAAAACATTAGCTCTTGGAACCCAGCTGCTGTACTGTGGGGAAGCCTAGCAGCCCCCTAGAGAGGCCCATATGGAGAGTAACTACGGTCTCCCCATTGATGGTCTTGCTGAGCTCCCAGCTGACAGCCAGCACCAACGTGCTCGCCATGTGAATGCACCATGTTGGAAGTGGATCCTTCAGCGTCAGTTCAGCAGCCCCAGCTGATGTTGTATGCAAGAGAGATGAGCTGCCTAGCTGAGCCCTGCCCAAATTCCTGACCCAGAAATCACGAGATAAAATAAAATCGTTCTTTTAAGCCACTAAGTTTTAAAGTAATTTGTTATTCAGTAACGGATAATTGGAACACGAAGCCAATCACAACTCTTCTCTCCCAAGAATTTGAAATTGGAGATAAATAGATACTAGAAATTTTAGGAGCTGAGTCTCATTAAAAGCAACCCTTGGTGTGCATTAGAATCACATAGAGAAATTGTGTAAAGTGTAAAGTTCTAGGCCGCCACTCCTCCCCCATATTTCTGATCCAACTGGATTGGGGTAAAGCCTAGGAATATTTTAAGCAAACATTTTGAACAAGTGCCCCAGGTAATTCCAATATCATGAACTAAAACTGTGATCTGGATACACAACTTGAAGAACCACCACCCACATAAACTCGGACTCCTCACCCTGTGTCCCCAACCTGGCCTTGACTTGAGCCTCTGACAATCCAGTCTTAGCTTATTCGTTGCCTAAAATCTGGTTGGATCTCAAGGTTAAGAAAAGCTCATGTCAATAAAATACTCAGCAGAAGATGGTGGTGCCTGACAGTTCACTCTAAATTGAATTTGAAGAGTTAATCATCTTCCTAATTTTAGAATCCTGAAATACCTAGGATAGCAAGATGAAAGGCCTCTTTAAAACACAGTGTGAACTGTGTTCTAATCCTTCTTATATTTTTTCCTTCAAAAGGCAAATCTCCTCAACCACCTTGGGGATTCTCCTGGCTTACATCACAGACAACAGGATCCTCTCCGTAAGACAGGCTGACTGCGACTGCCATTATCTGCAGACAGAATTTCAAAGGACTGTCAGTGTGTATGAACTCAAGCTGAGGCGATTGCCTTGGGGGAAGATTTGGTTTGAAAAGTTCAGATAGGAAAGCTGATTTACAGGCGCTGGACTCTCACAGTCCTGCTTTAGTTAGACGTGAATCCGGGCTGGACTCTCACAGTCCTGCTTTAGTTAGACGTGAATCCGGTCGAGGTCTGTGTGTTCTTTCCTGCTCGAAGGTTTATTTGGGAACAAGAAAAAGAGAAAAAAAAGTCTCTGGAAGTTAAGCTGGTGGACTATTCACCTCTTCCCACAGCCAGTCCAAAGACGCAAATACTATGTAGGTGGGCATCTGAGACGTCTGGAGGTGACAAGCTAGGAATTTTCAAATATGGAGCCAATGCTAGCAAACTTGGAAAGGGGGGGACTTTACTGCAGCAACCTTCTCCAGCTCGGATTTTCGTGATCCTTCTCTCCTTGCTTTGCCCTCAATCTGCATATTGCCCCCCTATTCCTCACTTGTTCCCCAGACTAAGGTTCCCCACTTAGACATGACTTATTCAAGAAGTAACTGAAGAGGCCGGCCAGGTGGCGCAGCGGTTAACTGCACATGTTCTGCTTCAGCGGCCCGGGGTTCGCCGGTTCAGATCCCGGGTGCGGACATGGCACTGCTTGGCAAGCCATGCTGTGGTAGGATCCCACATAGAAAGTAGAGGAAGATGGGCACGGATGTTAGCTCAGGGCCAGGCTTCCTCAGCAAAAAGAGGAGGACTGGCAGTAGTTAGCTCAGGGCTAATCTTCCTCAAAAAATAAATAAATAAATAAAAAGAAAAAAAGAAATAACTGAAGTTCTAGAAGTGTTTTCTCCTCTTTCTTCAAACTTTCTTTAATCAACCTCCCCTCCCCCCCCATCAAAACATACCTTTCCTAATTCCTATTCCCTCCGGACCCTTTGCACACCTCACCAATCTGGTGCTTCATTCTTTCCACAGCATTAATTGGTGGTAATTTTATTATTCTCCTTCATGGTCCATTTTTGCAATGTATAGAGACCTCAAAGAAGCAACCCCTCAGGGTACCTGTAGTTGAAGCTTCAGACTCACTGGCACTGAGAAGAGAGACTTTGAAGCAATTTGTGGCCCCTTCTTTCTACCAGGCCCTCTCAGAGGCCCAGAGGAGGCGCTGGCTTGACCTTGGGTCCCTGAGAACTCAGCTACTAAGGAAAGGAGAGGTCATTCTTATGCAGGTGTCATTGAACATGTCTGGATACGGGAATAAAAATGACCTTTCCTGTAATTTAAAATCAGTCTATTCTTCTCAGTACAAATTAACAAAACATTTTTTAAATCTGGAAAACAAAACCACCTCAAAAGTTAAATAAATAAAGAATAAATAGAATAAGGGAAATCCGAAACTCACCCTCCTAAGCTGTTACTGGCTTTTTCTGCGGCACTTTGGGGTGGGCGGTTTACATTCAAAGCACACGCACCCCTCAGCCCTGGCTTGTTATGGAGGAGGCGGAGGCACTGCATCGGGCCTTAGTCCCGACTCACCTACCTTGAAACCCAAGATTCCCATCAAGACTCGTTATTTTCACAGCAGGAAATCGGGACTGGAAAGCAGAAGGCCTGACTTCTAACCTAGGTTCCACGGCTACCTGTGGGGTCTTGACCTTAACAGGAAAATGAGGAGTGCAAAGCTTAGAAATTCTCTTTGCTCCAAAATTCTAGGATTCCAAGATTGAAGACGTCTGTTTAAAATATAAGTAAATTCTCTGAAAAGAGGGATGCATTAATCATCTATTACCCACCACCCCTTAGCTCAAATGAGCCTCCCAGCTTATCTTGCCCAGTTGCTCACAGGTCCTAAAGGATGCCACAAAAATCAGTATTTAAGTAGGGTGATGAGAAGGGGGAGGTCAAGAAGATGGGAGCTTCCCAAGGGAGGAGAGGAATCTGGTGGGAGAAACTCCTGGACTAGGAGGATGCATAGGACTATGGACTCCCATTTTAGAGGCACCAAAAGGAAAGAGAGGCATGAACGAGGCACAAAAAGTTAATTTTTCCCATTTCCCACTTTTTCCTTGGCTGGGCAAGACTCCAAGGAGTCTGTGCTGGTGAGAGCTTAGACCCTTCCGGATGCTTATTAAATGGTAAATAATGCCAGTAATAATGATCCTAAGGAATTCTAGTGCTGTCACTGCCCTGACACAAGTCAAAATATCTGCTCTCTTTCCTGTTCAAGAAATGAGACTAAACTGATATGGGGCCAAGAAGGGTTGCGAGGGAGGGAAAAGAAGGACATAATGAGCAGTTACCTTTGTTAAGCATCACTGTGCACTAGGCACCAGGCTGGTTCTCTGGTTGGACAGGACAAATTTGCAAAGAAAAGATTGTCATTCCCATTCTACAGATGGGGGGCACTAAGGCTCAGAGAAGGGTCACTCGCCCAACATCATCCAGCCGGTGATGAGCACAGCCAGGATTTAAATCCACATGTGGGTGACACTAAAACTCATACTCTTCCCACGATATCCACCCAAAATGAGTTTTAGCCAATGCATTTTAATGTCCATTTAAGTGATAAGTAAAATGATAAGGATAAACATTCATCGAGGGACTTTTATGTGCCAACCACTGTGCTAAACGCCATCTTTTATCAGGACATTTAATCCTCACTTCGATCCGATAAAACAGCCAACGTTGCCCCCATTTCACTGCCAAAGAACCTGAGGTTAAGCAATTTGCTCAGGGACACATGGTTAGATAGCAAGACGGGATTTAAGCCAGACAATCGGACACCAAAGACCATAATCTTACCCACTGCACTTAGCAAACTTATTTTAGTCCAATCCTCCATAAATAAAAACTTGTTATTGCTCAGTGTATTAAGAGGGATGAAGATAGAGGGAATTTTAACCACTATCCAGGCTGTTGACAGATCGAGAAATCACTCTTTGACAGCAGCTTGGAGTGACTGAGGGGTAAATGTCTTCAGAGTGGCAGACCTGTCCCCAAAGTCATTCAGGCCCAAAACAAAACCTTGTCTGCGTCCCTCATGTTCTTAAAGAACACAGGCCAGTTTCAACCATGCCAGGACAAACGGCTACCCCTGTACCCCATCTTGCAGGAACAAAACCCTGACCCTCTCTACTCAGGTCCGGGAAAATGTTTCTGGCATCTTTGCAGAGATGGGAAACTGGAGCAAGGAGGAGGCAGGAAGGAGAGGAAAGGAGGGAGAAAAAAAAAAACCCAGTGTCTACCTACGTAAAACACAGAGGGAAGCTGAGCTAATGAAAGAACATATTTCCACAAACAGAACCAAAACACGTTTCACAAACTCTCTTGGCCTTGCAAAGGATTAGCTGCTACAGGACATGACCATGGGTACCACTTGTCTGTTTACAAGCTTCTCCGCCCCATGTGGAGATGTGACTTTCCGTGTCCTCGCTGAAGGGCTGATTATCTGGTTACCTGAGCTGCATAAACCCAAACAATTCCCGGAGTCTCTAGGACAGATCTGAAGGAGGAAGGCCCGGAGGGGCGCTGGCTGTGGACACATGTTCACGGTCAGCTGGGATCTTTGTGTGTCTTCAAGGTTTCCCCACCACAGACAACTGGCCTGTACACTTCAAAAAATGTCAGTGTCGTGGAAGACAAAAAAAGGGCTGAGGAACTGTTCCAGATTGAAGGAGATTAAAGAGATGTGACCGGTAACTGCAGGGCATGGGCCTCTGCTGCATTTTGGACCAGGGTGGGGGTGGGGGAATGGCCGTAAAGGATATAATTGGGCAACTGGCAAAATTTGAATATGGAGAGCATGTTGGATCGTGTTTTACACCAAAGTTAAATCTGAGCTTGATCATTACCCTGATCAGACTGAGAGTGAGTACACAAATGGACAATGGCCAGACCATATATAACAATAGAACTTTGACCTACAACCTATAGTAACCTGCCCGGAAGACCAGCCCTCATCTATGACAAAGAGTCGGGCAAGCCAGCCTGCTGTCAGTCAGATTTTCAGGAAGCCAGATTGCTGTCTCTAGAGACAATCCAGGAAGCTAGAAAATAATTTCTGTAGCAATCGGCCCCAAATGGCCAGGACTTGATTGATAACTGACAGCTTCTCTAATTTTTGTCCCTGCTCCCAACTTAGGACCAGAGAAAGTCAAACATGCACCCCTAACCAACAGGATGCCCTGCTTCTAGTCTGCCCGCCTCAGCTTCCCCATGCCAACACTCTCCATCCAGGGCACACCGGAGCTCTCTGTGCCTTCCGCTGTAAAGCTCGCCCATCCCTCGGCCTGCCTTTGAGTCTCTGCCAAAACGCAAGTGACCGTGGCCCATTCCCTTGCTAGAGCAAGCTCAGAGTAAATAGCCTTTGCTTTTCTCATTTGGTGGGTCTTCGTTTAATTTCCACAGTTCTGTGGTTAAGTGAGAAAATGTCCTTGTTCATAGGAAATACACGCTGAAGTGTTTAGGGGCAAAAGGGTGAAGGGTTTTCCGAACCTCAAACGATTCAGAAAAATATAGATACCTCTCGAGAGAAGGAGGGAGTTATAGAGCAAACGTGGTAACACGTTAACCATTAGTGAATCTGGCCACACGGTGGGAGAGTTCTTTGTACTATTCTTGCAACGCTTTTGTAAGTTTGAAATTATTTTAGAATTAAAACATTTTTTAAAAGTGTCCCTGCCGATGGCTTTCATCCTGACCGAACACACCACATCTTTTCACCTAAGACCTCGGATGATGGACTCGTGTCTTGTCTGTGTCGCTTTACCCGTCTGCTCCCCTTGCAGAACTGCAAATGCAGAAGCCAGAGCTCTCTCAGCCCCGCCCCTGAAGAGTGACCATGCACTCCCCACTCCCGCACTTTCTCAACCCTCTTGGCAGTCATCCATTTGGATGGTTGGCTGCAGAGAGAATCAGGATGATCTTGAAGTCCCTTCTACCCTCCTCCCTGGGCCAAGGGGCACAAAAGAAGCAGGGTGCTGCTCTCGTTATCAGCCCTCACACGTCCGGACGCTGGGCCTCGTGATGCACATGGCTCATGAACTGAGGATTGCAAGGATGTTTGGAGACTGGCCATCAGTTTCTTAAGGCTAAGCTGAGTTCTTGGAACTGGCTGGACTTAACTATTTTACATTCCAAAGCTGCAGTATATGACTGTTCCCTAAACTTGCCCTTACTCTTCTTGCTTCCTCGAAATTTATTGAGGCACCCTCTTGTTTATTAAGTCTCTTGTCCTTTCATGCAGTGGTTCTGAGCCTTGGCTGCACATTGGAATCATCTGAGGAGCTTTAAAAAATATTGATGTCAGGTCCCATGTCGCAGAGACTCGTATTCAGCTGTTCCAAGGTGCAGCTTGGGATCTGAGATTTCTGTTGTCTTTGCTTTCGATTTTTAAGCTCCCTGGAAGACCCCAATGGAGCCAAGACTGAGAACCCCTGCCTTAATGCATTGTCAGATACACCTACGAAGCCCTTCTCGCCCATATTTTCCATCTTTCTCATTACTCTGGGGAGAATTCTGACCATTTCCTCAGACCTTACTGAAGCTCCCACATGGGGGGAAATTTCTCTGAAGTGGTTAGGGTTCACTTGGCCTTTACGAAAGTGATTTATTTGAAAGTCTGTCCCCAACAAAGAATTAAGGAAAGACGAGACATGTGAAAACCTGCTCTGGTCAATAACAATTAGAGGTAATCATCATCATTTCCTATAAATAAACTCACCCAGCCTATACTTACGGGGCAGAAACCCCAGTGGCACCCACACCACACGTCCCCGAGTGACTGCACAAGCTGCTCCAAAGCAGAAAACAACAGATCATGCATCCAGATGTAGTTATAAGATACTGAAAATACATGAGGCAAAGGGATGATGAAATCACACCAGATTTACAGCAACAGGTGGTGGCCTCTCCCAGCAGGCGCATACGTGGTCATCCGACCTCTCGGTCACACGAAAGAGAGAACAAGGAGGCCCAGCACCAAGAAGTCTGTTGAAAGGTCTGTGGCTTGGATTCAAAACAGGGGGCCCAGGAGATGCTGAAAAAGCATGTGTTTGCCCAGTTCTCAGTGGGATGCTCATTAGAATCACAAAAGGGGGTTCTAAAACTACTTGTCTGTCTCCAATCCCCAGCTGGGCCCAATGAAATGAGTCCTTAGGTAGCACCCAGGCATTGGTGTTTTTAAAAGCTTCCCACATGGTCTGACGTGCTGCCACTTGACTTTGAATCACTTCCACATAGAACCTTCTCTTCTTACTGCCATGTAGGACCCTGAGTTCCCCATGCCCCCTGAACCAGGTCTGAAGCCACATCACTTCCCCAACCCCCATCCCCTTAGCACTGCCCTCTTCTCTTCCCACACCCTTTCCCCCATTACCCGCACAGACATACACACACCCACGTATTCATATACACTCAGACATACTCTCACACACATGGGCCCACAGAGCAAAATCCCAGCAAGGTCATTTGAGTTATCCCAACTTCTTGCATATGAATTGTTTTCTTAATCACGCTGTGAGTTTCTGGAAGCAAACATCTCTTCTTACCCTGTGAGGGCCCCCATAGCATCCAGCAGAGCCTCAGGCTTAATAAAATGTAAGCGCCTAATGGCTGAAGGGTCACTTGATCCATTCAGCCAGAACTATCAAAAGACAGTTAACCTCACTGAGCCCAAGACTTAGTGTCCTGAAATAGTCAGACAGCTACTGAATATTATGTACCCTGGGCTGGGTTTGATTTTGGCTCCAACACTTATGAGCTAAGCGACCTTGAGCAAGTGACTCAACCTTTTTCTCCAAAACTCAGTTTCTGTATCAACCAAACGACAACAATACGAATACCCACCTCATAGCGTTGTTAGGTAATACACACAAAGCACTTCACAAATATATAGTGTCTATCAGATAATAAACACTCAATAAATGTTTCAATAAATGATTTCAATAGCCACATCTATGGACCCGAGTTTGCTCTGAAATGATCCTCAAAGCCCAACTTGAGCATGTGTAACATCTTTTCTAAAAAGTGACAATGGTTAGCAAAAATGGTCTCCGATGGTCCAGGGTCCATCACCCTGTTGATAGAGCAGTGTCCTGTCTGGGTGACCCTATAGCTCCAGTTCTGAATATTCTCGCTTTAAAAGAGCCACCTGTGAAATGGCAATCCGTGGCTCATCTGCTTCATTCTTCCCTTACAACGGGATACAGAGCATGTGGTGAAAATGTTGAGATCCATCCTAGAAATCGGACCAGTGTCAGAGATGCCTATTGGCCACAGGACGGGATCTTAAGCTTGAGTGATGTCAGAATCACCAGCAGAACTTGCTGCATAGGTAAGGGGTGGGCTCGTCTCCCAGAGACTGATTCCCCCGTCTGGACTCGTTCCGTGATTCATCCTAACAGCCTGGTGATTCTGAGGTGGCTATTTGGGGATCATTCCCGGAGAAACGCTTATCTCACTGAATGATCAAGACAGGGAACGCTAAGAAATTCATGGAGGTTGCAGAAAGAATGTGGCTTCTGACATCAGACTCATTAGTTTTAAGTTTGAGCCAGTTACCTAATCCGTTTGCCTTCGTTTTCATCATTTCTAAAACAAGAGTAATAACACCCATCTCACAGGATTATTATGAAAGTTAAATGCCAAAAGACCTGTAAGCACCCAATACAGAGCAAGCACATTTGACTCTCAGCACAAGTTTATTCCTTATGGACTGAAGGACACAGCACAAAGGCAACCCAGCTTTCTAGCCTGGGATACCAAGAGATGGCAATGCCCTTGACCAAGATGGCATAACTAAGTGGAATGAATAGGCTGGGAGCAGATATAGGAGCTGCAACCCTAACTGAGTTGCTACAGACCAACGCAGTCCTTCTCCTGCAAACAAGAAACCTCAAGGCCAGTTCTTTGACTGACTCAGCGTTTCCTGCCCAGGTACAGGGAGTTCTTTCTCTCACACTGCTGCTCCACAGGTAACCCTAGAGCTACCTAGCCATAGGTAGCTCCTTCTCCTGAGAATGGCTTTGTGTCCCAACCTCTTGCTGCCCCCAAAGACAAGCCGACAGCCTCACTAAGCAACAGACAATAGTTCAGATAATCTTCTAAAATACACAGAATTCCATCAAGCTCTTAGGCTCCTGACTCCTTGCTGGGATAATCCCTGGAAGGCCCTGGAAGCTCTGGATCTCTCTTTGATTCCTGAGGGTGATGTCACCAAACTTCCCCACCTCCTGAGCTCCTCCTTTGGGTGGGGCATGGTATCCCCGTCCTGCATGACATCCCCTCTTCTCAGTCAGCAAGCCTTGGGGTCAGACCACTTGTGTCTACTAATGGCCCCTCAGGTGCCGAAGTGTCTCAAGTAGGTGACTTGCATCTTTGAGGAGCCTAGGCCAAGATAACACTCTTCTCTTTGGGGACTTTCCTTCGCTTTAGAGGGTGAAGGGCAGCGAGTCAACAATATTTACCAAGTATCCAGAGCCCAACACACAAGTGTCATTCATATTTCCCCAGCCATATTTGCCCTGAGGGTACAACAGGATCCCAGTGACAGCAACAGCACAGAATTGGGGGGAAACTTGTCACCTTATAACACTTCCACCTCTACCCAGCTCTTTTCCAGGCTGTCTCCAAGAACACACTTCTGTGAGCTAGAGAACGGTGTCCTCTGGGCTGTTGTACGGAGTCTGTCTCCAGGAAGGAAGGAAGGAAAGAAGGAAGGAGGGAGGGAAGGAGGGAAAGAAGGAAGGAAGGAAGGAAGGAAGGAAGGAAGGAAGGAAGGAAGAAAGGAAGGAAGGAGACACTGAAAATACAGAGGGAGTTCAGATGAAGAAAGTCCGTGTCCAGTCAGGTGTATTGGTTAGCTATTGCTACAAAATGTTACATAAAAAAGGACTGTAAAATCTTTAAAAATTAAAAAAGGAGACAGACCCTCCCTTTCCCTCAAATACACTGGCACACTACCCCCACCCCACCAAGACACACACACAAACCTGCCATAATTACCACGCCACCATCAGAGAACGAACTGCTGGCCCATGATCCTACTCTGTCAAATGGGTTCAGTCTCACCATCTGGGGTGCTACTCACCAGATATTCCTGTCTCTCCACCTTTTGGGCTCATGGTAAGACTGTACTCCCTGAGCCCCTTGTAGGCAGTAGGATCATGTGACCAGTTCTAGCCAATCAGTTATAACCAGAAGTGATGTGCTCCCGCAGACATTTAATCACAGGATAAGACTCTCCAGAGTTCACTTGCCCTCTGCCTCAGTGATCATCTACGTTCAAATAGATGACTCTCTCTCATCCTGAGTTGACAGGATGCCAAGCCTCCAGATGACCCACCATATGTAAGTAAGATGGGTGAGAAGTAAACCTGTGTTATTACAAGCCACTAAGATATTGGTGTTATTTGTTACTGCAGCATAACTTAGCCTATCTTGACTGATACACTCTCTTTTCTTGACAGATAGTCTAGTCATTCTCCCAACTGCTGTATTGGTGAGCCAATGATAGCATTCTGCCACCTGCCTTTGATTCTTCCCAGACACTCTTTAAATGCTTCTGAATAATAGTGTCTTCATGCCTTTGCTTGACCATTTCCTTGCCTGAATTGTCCTTCCTCTCCACATGCTGAAATTAGATTCACCCTGCAACGTCCTGCACAAAATAACCCTGGAGACTTCCGGAAGTCCCAGATTGAAATGAATTGCTCCTTCTATATTCCATAATACTTAATTCCATTCATTATCATACATCTTATCATTCCTCAGCAGAGAGAGGCTGTGTCTCTCTGCTCCCTAGCCCATCAGCTCCTAGAAGGCAAGAACCAGAGTTGGTTAACCTTTATATTCTCCGCGGGACGTGTGAGCCCCTGTCACACAGCTTGTACATTTCTATGTTATAATACCCAGCCTTAAAATGCACTGGCTTTAAGGGCCAGCCCCGTGGCTGAGTGGTTAAGTTCGTGAACTTCACTTCGGCAGCCCAGGGTTTCGCCGGTTCGAATCCTGAGTGCCGACATGGCACTGCTCATCAGGCCATGCTGAGGCAGCATCCCACATGCCACAGCTAGAAGGATTCACAACTAAAAATACACAACTATGTGCCGGGGGCTTTGGGGAGAAAAAGGAAAAATAAAATCTTAAAAAAAAAAATGCACTGGCTTTGAATCTGCAAAAATCAACCTACACATTTATTAATTCATCCTTAGGCCTACAAATATTTATTGAGTGCCTACTAAGGAATAGGCACTATGCTGGGACCTGGGATTCAGTGATATAAATGACATGATTCTTGCCTTCCCAAAACCCTCAGTCTAGCGGAGGATAAAGGGCCATAAGCAGGTAATTATCAATATGTGCATCTATACTCAGTATAACTTTATTCATCAACTTAGGATCAAATGCACTCATTTGCTTTTGCTTTTCCATTTAATAAATCAGCCCCATGTGCCAATATTGGCAGATAGTCTGGTATCTTCTTCTTCAGGACATGACTCAGTGACTTAGCCTAAAGGGCCGGGGAGTATGGGATAGAATCTTGCCAGCAAGGTCCATCCTTCTTCTGCATCAAGCAGAGAGGAACTGGAGTCAGTCCCTCCATCTTCCCACTCGTTCTGGTGTTGATGTGGACCACAAGGCCCACACCACTGAGTAGACTGTGCTCGTCTGCCGCTGCTGGACTGCACTCACTGGTCCAGATGCTGCCCGTCCTGCAGCGCTGCCCTCTGAGCAGGCATCTCTGTGTGGTTTCCATCCCTCTGCTAAGCAACTGTTCTCCAGCCCTGGGCCAGGGCTGGGCCAGGTTGCTTGGCCAGG
Source organism: Equus asinus (assembly GCF_041296235.1). Classification (NCBI taxonomy): domain Eukaryota; kingdom Metazoa; phylum Chordata; class Mammalia; order Perissodactyla; family Equidae; genus Equus; species Equus asinus. The sequence goes on along the minus strand of NC_091801.1, from coordinate 68,486,414 downwards.
AGAAACTTCCAGCATTAGCCACAATCGGTGCTGGTCCAGCCCTCCCCCACCAACCCTCAGATTCTGTGTGGAGCCCAAGGCCCGGTGTGGACACCCCCTTGCTTGAGGTCATTTTATTTCAGAGGCCATGTTGCCCCTTGTCACAAGCTTTCATCAGAGCCGTCCTGAAAGCTACCTTGAAAGGGCCCCCTAACTTCCAGTCTCAAGGCTTCAGAAGTTGGAGTGTCAGCCCCTTCCCTCCCAGAAGGCTCTGGCTCATTACTCAGATAGGCTTTCACACCCTTCCCCCAGAACTGTGTCCTAAGGAGAAAGATGCCTCTTGTTAAAGTGTCCTGCTATCCTCTGCTCTTTGGACCGTGGGTGTCCAATAGCTTTACATTCACATAAATAAGAAGACCACTCATGTGACCTTTCATGGGACAAAAAAGAGTGACAATTTTTATTAAAAAAAAAGAAGAAGAAGAAGACTGTGCCTATTGTATATAAGATGGTAAAATATTATAATAGGATAAGCACCAGGTGCTATGGAGCCCAGAAGAAAAATATCTGATCCAGACTGGTTTCGTGGGAGGACAGAGGAAGGAAGTCAGGGGAAGCTCCCATATCGTTTATCTGCGTATCCCAGGTCATGCCCATCCCTTATCCTGAGTGCCCACAGGCCAGGGAGCTGGTCTGGATGAACACACACCCTCAGGCTAATGTCAGCATAAGAACAGGTGGAGTCTCCCGGGAAGTGAAGAGACCACAGGGTAAAGGTGGATGTGAGGATGCAAGGTCAGGCTGGGGCATAACAGGACAGGAATTCAGGGAGTCAAGCACCTGAGTCCCAGCACCAGCCATTAGAGATACGCAGCCAGTGATTTCAAACACTTTATTGTCCAGGCCACATTTCAGGAGCTGGGTCTGCCATGATGAATAAGACAGACAAGAGGTAGAGACCAAATTCTACGGCTTGCTAAGGACTCCAATCCAGGAGTAAGCAAGTGACACAAGCACAGAAGTGAAGGGCCTACCTCTACCTGAGAAGGTCAGGGAAGCCACAGCAGGGGACACAATGTCACAGGTAGATCTATAGGGCCAAGCTAGTCTAGATGATGTCCTTCAGCAAATTTGGAAAAGGCTCCTGCTTTAGGGAGACAAATTAGAAAAATACCCTGGGCTGACACAGCATCAATGCTTGATGAGAGGAACGTGGGCTGGATTTCAGACCCCATTCACCCCCTGGGCCAGGTGCCTTGGCTGAGCGAGAAGAAGCAAGTGCATCTGAGGTGACCCTGGCCTTGAAGGATGAGCAGGAGAGTGCCCCCAAACAGGGAAAAGGCATTGCAGACAGAGGAACAACAGGGAAAAGGCCAAGGGCTGCAGCAGAACTTGATTCTGGAGAATCTTTTCAACTTCCTGCCTAGACAGGAAGTGGTCCCAGAGCACAGGCCGTCCAGGGTTCATAGGTATGAATTTTAAAACAATGGCACCAATTAGAGAGCAAAGAAAAAAATACTGCTACTGGAGATCAATTCCAAACCTAAGGAAGTAGGAACAAGAGCTGCAATGACAGGGTGGCTATGTCAGTGACAGAGAAATTATTCAGGGAGTTTCAAAAATGTGGAAAACACCTGGGACCCATCCATTCTTTAAAAAAAAGAAACAACTTTCTCTTTCTTGTAAATTAGGACTCAGAAACTGGATCTCCCGAAATAACTGTCCTGAGCTCTTCGTTTTCCTTTGTGAGTGTGGAAAAGCACAAAGACATCTTTACTTGGCTGGATTTGACGCTCTTCGCGGTAGACACACCTCCTCCCCCAAACCAGGGATGAGTCACCAGGAAGAACATTTTAATCAGACCACCACTATTCACAGAAGAATACAAAGAGATAAAACACATGTGAGTGTGGACTTTCAAAGCCAGTTCTTCAATGAAATAAAATGGGCCATTCGCTTACGCTGGGTCTCCCAGAATTAGCCTAATGAAAAGGTGGAGGAAGCTACCTCACTGTAAGCGATGGCGTCATTTGAGGGAGGCACAAGGGTCTGACTCAACCTCAAAATAGCTGCCACGCCAATGCTTAGCATGGGCTATGAAATCACTCCCTTGGAATATGGCATTGTCTCCTGAAGGTCCTGTCAGGACCTTGAGAGGACCGGTCTGCACAGCAGCCATGTTCCCCGTCCCCTGCTAGTAGGATGCTGATTTCCAGGTATCCACCCCCAGGTGCTGCAGGGGTACAGGCCCAAACTCCCGCTTCACAAGCTGAATCAGGATTGGTTCAAGCATATTGGGGGTCCCATTCCCCTTGCCAGTCTTGGTTGAGTCATGGGCACATGACACAGTTCTGACCAGTGAGACACAAGAAGTCTGCTGAGGAAACATGGCTTATGGAAAAGATCTTTTAGTTCTTAAAAGGAAACACAAGGAAGAAACAGTCTGTGTTTCTGTCTCTGACTATGGGTGTACATGGATGTGTTTTCTGAAACAGTTGGCCCTCATGTGACCTGGATGGCAGTTAGACTGAGTGATACACACTAAGAGTGAGATACCCAAAAGATGGAAGAAACCTGGGTCCATTTAGGCACCATGGAGCCGTAGAATTAACCAGTCCAGAAATGGTCATTCTTCAGGACTTTTGTTATATGAGTTAATAAGTACCTTTTTTGGGCCAGCCCCAGTGGCCTAGTGATTAAATTGAGCATGCTCTGCTTTGGTGGCCCAGGTTTGTTTCCCGGTCATGGACCTACACCACTTGTCTGTCAGTGGCCATGCTGTCTTGGCAGCTCACATACAAAAAGAAGAAGATTGGCAACAGATGTTAGCTCAGGGCGAATCTTCCTCAACAGAAAGAGGAAGATTGGCAATAGATGTTAGCTCAAGGCGAATCTTCCTCAGCAAAAAGTAAAATAAAATAAGTACGTTTATTTTTTAAGGCATTCTAAATAGGTTTTTCTATTTTTTATAGCCAAAAACATCCTAACTGATACAGAAGTTTTGGTGCCTTCATTTTCTTGGCACCTATTTACCCCTAAACACAGTGCAATCTGGATTCTGCATGGCCCACATGCCACTGAACTTGTCCTTTCTTCAATCCCCAATGGCCTTCCAAATATGAGATCTCTGGCCATTCTTCAGGCCTTGGCTTACTCAACCTCTCTCCATACATGACTCTTGCTCACTGCCTCCTTCTAGAAACTCTCTATTCCCTTGATTTTCAAGACACTAAAATCTCTTAGTTCTCCTCCTGCCTACCTGACCACATCTTCTCATCTCCTTTCTCCAACTATTTACAAAGAAGCACTTGACCTTGGGCCAGCAGATATATTTTGTTTGGCCTAAAGTATTTTTAAAATTTTGTAAATTCATTTCCAACATTAAAAATTGAGAAATTTCACACAAACATAGGGTTTTCTAGCTTCCTTGAATAATTGAAAGAATAGGCAACCTTGGTCTGGTATTGCCCCAAGAGAATTTATAGCTTAGGAAGAGGAGATCAGTCCAACAAACAGACAAAAGAACCAGCCAGAATCCAGGTGATCAATGTATATTGAAAAGGGAGGGACCAATTGTGTTAAAAGCTGCTAATAAATCAAGACTCAGAATTTACCACTGGCTTTGGCAACATGGAGCAGGCTGGTGACCTTGAAGAGAGTTGTCTTAAGATCAAAACTACTCTTAAAATATTGGAGCAGTTTCAAGACAGAAAGAGTGGGGGAAAGTTTGCATTACGAGCAAAGTTGTAGATTCATATAGCCTACAATCCAGCAAGTCCACTTCTAATATCTAACATAGAGGAACTCCAGCACACGTGCACCAGAAAACACACACAAGAATGTTCACCGTGGCGTTGTTCATAACAGCCCCAAACTGAAAACAGCCCGAAGTCCATCAATAGTAGAATAGACAATAAATTGGGGGTATATTGATACAATGGAATACTATGCAGCCATGACAATGAATAAACTATCAGAGACAACAACATGGATAAATACCACAGACATAAGGCTGAGTTTTTAAAAGAAATAAGACACAAAAAATTCATATACTATTATTCAACTTGTATAAAATTGAGTAAGAGGAAAAGCTAAATTATATTGTTTCAAAGATGCATGTTCAAGTGATACAACTCGGAAAGAAAATTATTATTAAAAAACCCAGACAGTGATCAGCTCTAGCAGAGAAGGAAGGCATTGTAAATGTATGGGGTGACTCTGGCAAGATTTTATTTCTTGACCTGGACTTGGACTTTAGTTACATGGAAGTTTGCTTTATAATTATTATTTTAAAAATAAATGTATATACATATACAAACATATTTTTAAAAGACCTCATGTGTGCTATAGCTTACCACTTAAAAAAGAACCGAGAAAGAGCTGTTACGAACTTTTCTTAAGCATGATTACAATTGGCCACATCCTCTGCCATCACTGGATGGATCACTCTCAGAAGTCACTTCCTCGTGAGGCCTCTGAAACCACTCAGGTCGAACTAACCCAGTTTCATCACTTTCATTTCTTCAAAGCATTTCTCATCACATTTTACTTAGTAATAGTCTACCTTCCCCACAGAGGGAAAAGGAGAATGGGAACTGAAAAAGTAGACGCAGTGAGGATAACTATTTCCATGACTTTTGTTCAGCGGAGAATAGAAATGTAGAAGGAGACAGATGAGGAACAGAAGGAGATGCTTTTCTTCTTTTTTAAGATGTTCTATGTTACCGTGGGTCTGTAGGATGACGGGAATCCTAGAGAAGGAACGGGGAAGCATGATGATGCAGAAGGAAGAGAGAACGATTGGAAAGACTAAGTGCCAGGGAAGGTGATGGGAGTAGGACTCGCTGCGTGAGTGTAAGACTGGGCCTTGGCCAAGAAGCAAGGACCACAGAGGGAAGAGCCTATGGGAACAATCGCTGGGAGGTTCATGGATCTGGTAGTGGAAGGAAAAGGAAGTTCTCCTCTAACTCTTTTTATTATCTCAACAAGAGTGAGGATGAGGGAGGGCGTGTTAGAGATTGGAGGAGAGAAGTGGTGAAATGGCCCTCTGGGAGAACGGGACGAAAACTGACCAGAGAAATGCAGTAGAATGGTTATATATGACCAAGGGGCCTCTTAAGAATTATAGTCCTCAACTGAAAGGGAGGTTAGTCAACATCATTGAGAGCTTTTCTCCGGCCTTGTCCAGCTACTTGATACGTATAAAGAATACAAGGAGAGTTCGAATTTTGTCAGCTGAATATAACAGAGAGAGAGAGCAAGAGGGTGGGTGGCCCAGCAGACCAAGTGTTCGGAGCTGGGCAGGGGAGGAAGCGCAGGCGGTAGCAAACCACATTCACGATCATCAGCATCTTCCACTGCCAGTGCAATGAGTACTTTCATCTGTGTTTTAAAGTTATAGCGATAGAATTTACTCCAATAAGACACAGTATTTTATCTGCTTTTAAAACTTATTTTTTAATGTCTATAAAGATATGAAAGTCCTTGGGAAAACTGGGCTCTTTGAATCTGTCCTGATAGGCTCCTGGTTTTTTGACAATATAACAGATAAGACTTGGGAAAGCCTGGGAACCGCTACCTCGTGCAGTATTCACCCAGTAAGGGTCCCTTTCAGAGGAACCATGTGCTCAGCTGAGTAACAATGCAGCCACAGCCTCTAAGGGACAGACCTGGCCCCTAACCCCATCTCCATCCCCAGCTGACTCTGGCCAGGTTTCTCAGCCTTTTTTAACTTCAGTCCTGTCCTCCATATCTTAGGGAGAACAATAATATCTACCTCCCAGAATTGCTGTTAGGAGTAAGTGAGAAAATTCATCTAAAGTTCTTAGCAAAGTGCCTGGCCAGTAATAAACACTCAATGAAAGATGATCAGTTACTTAGAGTAAGTACTCAATCAATGCTGGCTGTTTGGGGTTGGTGGCAGTGGTGCTATTGCTGTTGAGTGACTTAACCCCAAGTAACGGGTTATACGCTTGAATAGCTAGGTGACAAGGAGGTCTCAATCTCGCTGGCATTCTATTCTATGGTTGGACAACCCTAATTTGATTCAAGACAGGAAGCGTTTCTGTTCTCAGCACTAATCTGAACACCTTATATGTACCATTTCACCTAAGCTTCACAACAGGACTCCAAACCACATCTTTCTGCCACCAAAAGCTATACTTTTTTGCCCAATAAAACACTCTTCTTCCTGAAAAGTTTGTTCTAATTTTAACTGGTCCTAATTCTGATTTGTTCTAATTCTCCTCTCAAGAAGGACCCAGAAGGAGTCAGTTCCTCCCCTACATGACACTTTCCTCCAAACGCAGCAGCAAACCCTCCAGAGCTGTCATTCACCCCAGGAGACTTGGGGCAAACACGGAATGGCCCGGGGATCCGCCGAGCCCCTCTCAGGGCTCTACTCACAGCTGAAACCCCTGCCCAAGGAAGGTCTTTTCTCTAAAGTGATTTCCGTTGAGTTCAGAAAATCTTCCTGGGGGAAGCGATTTCTCTATCCAGTGAAACGAGGGTCTGTGACCCATGTTCCCAGTATAAGATCCCCGCACGTGACTGCCTTAAATGGATGTGCCATCATTCCGTCATTCAAGCAGCAAGCTTGCAGTGCGTGCTGGCCAAGCTACACAGGCACTAAGGGGAGTGCAAAGGAAGCATGAGGTCTGGCCCTTAAGGACATAAGGACACCCTGTAAGGACACCCCAATAGCCTATGTGACCTCAGACCAGTCCCTTCGCCGCTCTAACCCTCAGCTTCCTTGGTGGGAAATGAGAAAAGTAACAATCTCCAGTGTAAGAATTCTTGTGAGGATTGAATGAGGGGCTGCTAGCTGTTATTATGGGAGAGGCCCCCACACACATACCCTTCTTCCTGGTTATCGGAACCCCAGTTTTGTTCAAGAAAGCACTGGGCCTGCTCCCAGACTATTAAAGTTGATCTGATGTGGTCATGATGATCCTATTCCTCTCTGCCAGATACTCACTTTCCCAGCCCCTCTTGTGCCTGAGAATGTCTGTTTGACCTTATTCTGTGCAATGAAAGATTAAGAGAAGTCATCTGGGAGGCTTCTGGAAAATTTTCTGCTTCCTTATAAAGGGGACAGGCATGAGATAATACACATAAGTGTCTCCACCCCACATGCCCACACTCACACACACACATGCACTCTTTCTCTCATCTTTCTTCCTTGAATTCTGATGCAATGCCTGGAGTTGTGGTAGCCGTTTTGTGACCTTGAAGTGGCAAGCATGAAGGCAATAGTCAAAAGCTAAGGATAAAGAAGCAGAAAAGAAGAATGACCCTAGATCCTCGATGAGCCCCTAGAGCTGATGTACCAACCTCAGAATGCCTTCCTCCAGAGTTCTTAAGTGAGATAATAAATGCTTGAGTATTTAAGCCGCTGTTAATCAGGTATCACTCGCAGCCCAAAGCATCCCTAATTGATTCAATCATATTATCTATTGTTATCATTGGCTCCAAGCTCCCATCATTGTTCTGTGACTTGGAGCAGGAAGCCACACTTCTGAGTACCAAAGGGCTTTATCAGGGGCATTACCATGGACAAGGCCTTACACAGTAAAGTTGAGCCTCTCTTCTATTTCCCACAAAGTCCTCCTCTGCAAAGGACCCCAGCACAATCAGCAAATGAGGGGCCCTTAACGCCTCATGGATCAGAAAATGCTTCTCAGAGAGTCCTCTGGTACGATACTGTATTTGCAGCCCCCTTGGCAATCCCGTGCCCCATGTGTCTCATATGCTGTCTGCAGACCGTTCTGGGTTGTATCCTGGGCATTCTGCTCTGCCTCCACGGAAGAACTCCTCCTGATTCTCAGAACCAGGTTTCACAACTGCCCACGAGGGCAGAGGCGAGATCTGAACATGTGAACAAATGCATAGAAAATGCTTAGCACAGGGGCCAGTACCTAGAGCTTCCTCAACAAAAGGCAGCTATTGTTATCATGATCACGACCATTATCATTATGTGACACAGCTGCCATCGCTTCTAAATTCAGCTTTTCCACAAAGGGGGAGACAGGCCCTGTACTTCCAAGTCCACCCACTCTCTGTGACTTAGAGCTTAGGAGTCCTTCTGACTTGGTATGGTCCCAGGGTGGGAGGTGAATCGTAGGTTCTGGCAGGTGAGCAGGTGCCCGACAGGTTACATGGAGAAAGAGGCAGGCGGGACCCAGACCGACCCTTGAGAAGCTGAGTCAGGGCCATGGCAAAGAATCACACCCTATCTTCCCAATCTGGGCTGAAAGTCAAGATGAATTTTATATTATTCATCACCCAACAAGTATTTATTGAGGTCCCTGGCAAGAGCTCAAAATCGTACTGTAAAATTCCCCTGGAAAAGAAGGGAGACAGCGGGATATATACTGCAGAAGGGATTTATGGCTGGATTCAAGGCAATTATTCCGGGAAAACATCCCCAGGTTTCAGCCATTCACTTTCCTGGAATTCTAACTGAGGTACCAAGCTGGAAGAGCCCAAAAGACACACACCAAGCTTCCCAGAGAGCTCTCCTCTAAAACGTACACTGCAGCTCTATAAACAGACCAATCCACTCAACAAGTGACGCTGTGGTGGGACTCCCTTTCATTTGGTGTCAAAGCCATGAAAAATCTCCTCATGTGCTGGGTTTCCACCCAGCCCCAGTGAGGAGACACCCCGATGCGTGGTATAGTCAAAGAGTGCAGGACTGCAGCCAGGAGACCTGATCTCCGTCTGGGCCGCCCCACTGAATTGCTGCACAACTCCAGGCAGGTGACTGAGCCTCCCTGGACCCCGTCTCCCCATCTCTCAAGTGACGGGGGCTGGACTCAATGACTCCTATGATGGTTAATTTTATGCATCAACTTGGCTGGACCACAGTGCCCAGGTATGTGGTCTAACATTCTGGATATTTCTGTGAGGGTGTTTTTGGATGAGATTAACATTGAATCTGTGGACTTTGAGTAAAGCAGCTTACCCTCCGTAAGGGAGGTGGGGCTCATCCAGTCTGTTGAAGGCCTGAATAGAACAAAGACTGACCTCCCCTGACCAAGAGGGAATTCCACCAGGAAATGGCCTTTGGACTCAAACTGCATCTCTTCCCTGGGTCTCTAGCCTGCCTGCCAGCCTACCCTGCAGATTTATTTTAGACTCACCAAGCCTCCACAGTTGCAGAAGCCAATTCCTTAAAATTAAAAAAAAAAAAAAAAGCATACATATGTGTGTCCATGTGTTTGCATCCTGTTGGTTCTGTTTGTCTGGAGAACCATAACTAATACAACCCCCAAACTCCTTTCCAGGTGTAAGATGCTGGGAGTCTGAATGGCCACAGAGAGGAAAGTAGGCGCGTTTCTCAGCCTGTAGCTCCTCGGGGCAGGGATGTCAGAGTGATCAGGACAATGTCCTCTTTCAGGAGGACTTGTGCAATGGGCGTCCTCGGCACAGCAATAAATACCAGTAGTTCCACAACTGGTACACCAAGTACTGTGCGGGTATGGAGAGAGATAAATTGATATGAGTGCAGCCAAGAGGAAATGCAAAAGGGGAGGGTATGAAGACAGCTTCACATTCCACCAGTTTTGCCATCTTCTGCAGGGACCTCCCCGGCTACTTACCACATTATGACGCTGTTATTCCAGGGGCAGGAAGCAGGTTCTCTACTGGTGATTGATGAGGTGTTGCTATAGAGCGGAGCATCTGCCACAGAGGAAACAGGGAGACTGTCTCTGCAAGACACCATCCAGGGGAAGGCGGGAGGGAGGGAGAGCAGGAGCAGGCTGATGCTGAAATCCATCTGAGGACCACAGCGGCTCAGAGAAGCCTGCCCCACACCAGCTGTTGTCTGGAAGCCCCAGGACCCTTTCACGCCTCTCCTTTGACACACTTTGAGCAGATCTCAGCCACGGCTTTCAGACCTAGAGAGACCACAGATGGCAGATGGCAGCTCCTTCTCAACCTCCTTTGCTGTCTCTTCTTCCTCCTTAAGTCCTGTGTCTCCCATGTTCCAGCCAAGGCCCTCTTCTCTCCTAGTCTACGCCTTCCTAGGTTGTTTCATCTATGCGCAAGGCTCTAATTACCACCCCTGAGCAGCTGCACCCCAAATCTAGACACCCAGTCCTTCTTCTCTCCTGGGGTCCTGACAAGCTCCTCTAGAATGTAAGCCCCATGAAAGCAAGGATGGTCATCTCTTGTTCTCTGCTGCCTCTCCAGCTTCTGGAACAGTTCCTGGAACATAAGTGATGATTAATAAATATCTGTTGAATCAGTGAATGAACCTGCCTCCCACAGCCTTTAGACATCTCCACCTCGGCTTGCTTGGACTCACCATGTATAAAACCCAACTCTTGGTCTCCCCTCAAAACCTGGGCCCCCTCTTGTGTTCCCCATTTTGTTGATTCCCTCCACCATCCATTTCCTTGCTAGTCCCCAAATCAGGGCGCCATCTGTGTCTCCTTTGTTCTCCATCGCCTCCGACTTCAATGAGTCTCCAGGTTCTACCTTCTTAGTATTAATTACTGTTCGCTTTTCTCTTTCTCCACCTGGAGTGAGGAATGAGACACCCTCATTCTTGTTGTATTAGTCATCTGTTTACTTTTCTGCTTCTCTGACTAAACCAAAAGTCATGTGACAGCAAAGACCTGAGGTAGTGACATTTTCTGTTTGTGTGTGGTGGGGGGATTCCCAGAATCTGAATATCCTCTTCTTATTTGGGGAAAATCCTCCACTGAGTGCGAGTTGGTGAGAGGCTGGGGCTCGACTCCCCCTACAGAAGCCAAGGGAGCCGGACATACCCTCCCCTGCAGTCATAACCACATGACCGGCCTCACCCAATCAGAGACCTCTGCCCAGGAGTTAAAAGCTGGAGGGAGGAAAGCAAAGAAGCAGGTTTATTCAGAGCTCATTCATGCTCTAGCCGTCGGTGGTGGCTGTCCCAGGGGGTGGTGCCGTCAGTGAGTCCTAACCAGCAGACTGCCCCTGGGCTGGGCCCTTGGCTGTGTTCTCTGCAGCCTGGCTCCTTTAGTCTCTGCCATTGCCCAAGCCCTGCTCTCCAGCTTCCTGTCACTCTGAGAAGTGACCAGTATCCTTCTGACACATCCCTTTTATAAATAAGTTTAGCTAGAGTCAGCTTCCAGGCTGTAAGTAAGAACTCTGAGTAACATACCTGCTCTCATCTGTCTCCTAACCCCGGCATCTAGCAGAGTGCCTGGTATCTGATAGGTAGTCAGGGTGTGAAGGAAAGAGGTGGGGGAGGGAGGGAGAGGGGAAGACAGCCATTCTCATTCTTTCTGGCCCTTTGGCTACTTCCCACATGGGGAGCTTGGAAGTAGGGAAAGAAGACTTGGGAAAGTATGGACCAACTCCATAATTATAATGTATATTAACATATTTAAATTTAATATTATAATAAGTATAATATTGAATATATTATAATATAGACTATATGAGTCTCAGGGGGCTGTTTTAGCACTAGGACTCTTCTCTTTCTTCACTGGCTATACCTGGGAGTCCTCAGGGAGGGTGAGAAAATATGCCATCCCCAGGCCTGAGAAATCACTAGTATTCAACATCCTCCAGGCAGAAGGCTGATAGCAAAGCTTCACTTTCTGGGATGACAGTGACTCCAACACGACCACTAGTCAGAGAAGGGAGAGCAATGGAAGAAAGGAGAGGGGTCTGAGTGGTTAGGGAGAGAGAGATGCGATAGGGAGCTGAGAATGAATAGGGCCTATAAAATTCCCATGCTTTATAAAAACCAGCTGAGAGCACAAATTGGTATAAGTTTCCGAAAATCACTGTGGCATTGGCTTTGACCCAGTAATTCCACTTCTAAGCATCTGTCTTAAGGAAGCAATCAGAAATATGGACAATGATTTATGTACAAAAATAGCCATGTTGATGTTATTTATAACCAGAAAGAAATCAGAAGCCACTTAATGTTCAATGTTAAGGAAATAGCTAAGTGAAACATGTCTCATCGATACAATGGAATGTTAGGCCACCATTAAAAATCATGCTCACAAAGAGGTGGTAAAGCTATGGGGAAACATGGTGACAGAATGTTATGCAGAAAAGACAAGCTACATGCAAAACCATGTTTGTAGAACTTGACTGCAAACAAATAAAGGAAAACATCTGTGTTAGAACAAAGACTAGAAAGAAACTGCCAAAGTATTAATAGGGATTGTCTCTACATTGCAGGATTGTGGGGTTTTTTTCTTCAGTAACTTTTCTGTAGTTTTCAACGAGTCAATATTAATTTGTTGATCAAGAAAGAGCAAATACAACAGCAAAATGCAAGAATAAAAATTAAAATTAGGGGCAGCCTAGTGGCACAGCAGTTAAGTTTGCACGTTCCACTTCGGCAGCCTGGGGTTCGCCAGTTGGGATCCCGGGTGCGGACCTGGCACTGCTTGGCAAGCCATGCTGTGGTAGGCATCCCACATATAAAGTAGAGGAAGATGGGCACAGATGTTAGCTCCGGGCCGGTCTTCCTCAGCAAAAAAGAGGAGGGTTGGCGGCAGATGTTAGCTCAGGGCTAATCTTCCTCAAAAAGAAAATAATTAAAATTAGGTAACCAATGCCAACACTCATAGAAACTACCATATTTTGGTTTTGAATTCACAACCCCATTGGTTGATTCTGAGGCTAGAGAAATCTTACTTTCTGCCCCAATCACTTTACTTCCACCTGCCTCCTTGCTCCTCAGGCGAGATTAGAAATGAAGCTTCTGCTATCTCATTGACCCAGGCATGCAGCCCCTCCTTTCCCCCGTGGTTCCTGTCCCTTTCTCTCACTCCAGCTTCCTCCCACCTCCTCACAGACTCCTGCAGTGGATGCAACACCCCTGACGCACCGGTGACACTTCTAAGGGGCTCCTCTCTCCAGTGGGTGTGTCTCTGAAAGGATGTGACAAAATAATTATATTCAGTGAATAGGATGTCTGGGACATGTTTGGATCATCCACCACTTGCAAAGATTGGGATAACAAGCCAGGACTTACCAGGACTCGCTCATTCCATCTAGACTCTGAACTCCGAGCTGTTGCTACAGGACCTACCCCTTTGTCAACAGGTCCAGCACCTTAGCACACATAACACAAACGGGCATGTGCATCCCGTTGTGGAATTAATACATTTTCTAACCAAATATAGAATTACTCTTTACTCAATAAATAGTGCAACCTTTTTATTAATCTCGGTTTCTTCTTGAGATGACATAAATGTTAGAGCAAAGCTCATGTACGTAATTTAAATACCCTCATCACTATTATACAGCCAAATTCAACTAATCCTCAGGTCCGCTCCAGCTTGTTCTGAATTATGTATAAAAAGCCTACCTAGAGGAAGCAGCGTGGAAGTGTTACCAGGAGCCAGGTAGATGGTCAAGTAAATGATACTATTTTAATCGAGAGAAATTATTTTAAGGAAGCCAAAAGTATATTTGCCTAATGGTGGAATACGGTTTGTTGGCAACAGTCTGATGAAGAAAATACTTTGGCTTACCTTCCAAGGGAAAGCAAAACAAATCAAGACAAAAACTAGTCCTCTTGTCACTTTCCCAGGGCTGGGAAATGGAAACCCACTGAAATTTCTACCTAATGACTTGGCCTGCCCAGAGTTTGCCCCGTGTGCTTTCAAAGGGTTGTCCTCTTGAGGCTGGCTGTGGTGAATGTGGCACCATCAAGAAGTGACTCTGCAAACACAAAAATGTGGCAGAGAAAGAAGAGGAAAAGAGAGGTAGAAAGTAAGGTAGCTGTGCTGACTTTCAGCTACAACCATAAGACGCCAGGAGATATTGTCCAATTGATAAATGATATTGACAGATCAAAAAATAAAGGTGTAATAACATTTAGATTTATGGTGGTAATCATAACACTAATTTATAAAAAATTAATATCAGAAGGGCGGGTAGCACGTCCCTCTAGAAAGTGGGGTGGTGGGGTCGGGGGCACACAGAAAGCCTTTTAATGTCATATATACCTTTCCATACTATCTGAACTTAAATCAGGAACACGTGTTATTACTATAATAGAAAAATAAAAGAACCGAAAATTATAAAAATGTCTAGAAAATTTTTAAAATATGTCTATTTATCTATCTATGTGTATGCTTGTGCGTGTGCATACACATGTGTACTTGGAAACATGCATATACATGAATATATGCACACATGAATATACCCATCCACCCTTCCAGATATTGTTGTTTTCCTTTGAGGGTGTTTGTAAAGCTCATATAGGTACCTATTTTCAGGCAGTTCATGTTGTCTTTTAATCAAGATCTGCATGCTTTCAGAAAAAAAAGAAGTGATTCTAATCAAAGATCCTTCTATTGTAGGTGGAGAGAGAAAGACATCCCTCCACTAACATTTATGCAGCAGCTACAAGTCCCAGAAGACACAGTGTGAGGCCTTGAGACGCAGGGATGAATAACTCCAAGGCCTTCTGATGAGGATGAGGGACAAGAATGTAAATGGCCAACTAATAAAAACTGACGTAAAGGGCAATTCCTCGAGACAAGGCAGCGAGAGGCGCCAAATCACAGGCGAGAGCTCTTCCTTGGGGTGTTCTGGGAGGCAGAAACTTGAAGTTACTTCCACTTGTCTGGAGGTTTGGGACCAGAAAGATGCCTCCCTCGGTTTCCCCGTCCGTCCGTCGTCCTGCTCCAGCCAGATGAAGGCCAAAGCAGAGCCCAGGGGTCCAGACACAAGGAGAAGTCCTTCCCCGGCTCTGCTCCCCTAGAACCCGGTTATTTTAGGAACGAGAGGACATTTTTGGCCTTCCTAGGGCCTAGATCCCCGGAAGTCTGGGCTGACAAGTGAGTCCTATTCTTTCTCATGAACTGAGGGCTTCTGAAAACAAGCGACAAACAAGTGGCCCTATGCATACAAAAGGTCGTGGAAATTTCCCCAGTAACCAGTGAAATGGCAATCTGGTGCTTCCATTTTTACTCATCAGATTGGCAAAATTCCTGAAGACTGAGGAAATCCAGTGTCATTGGGGATGTGAGAAAAGGACCCTCCCACTCACTGCTGGCTGGAGTATAAACTGGCTTAATCTCCTGGGAGGGCCATTGGAAGCACCTATAAAAAGTTCAAATGCAAATGCTTCAACCCAAAACTCCACGAAGATACATGGACAGGGATAACCTTGCCAAGGATATATGAGCAAAAGGCTCACATAGACGTTTACAATAGCAGAAAACTGTAAACAACCTAAATGCCCATCAATAAAGCAATGGTAAACTCAACTACGACACATCCAGACTAGGGAACACCATGCGCAACAGTTAGAAATAGAAAGGCAGACCCCTTTGTCTAGTCATGGGTATAACGATAAGCAAAGAATGCAAGTATCATAATAGTAGAGTGTGATCTTATTTATATTTTTAAATATATACGTGCTGTGTGAATGCACATGTATAAAAGAGACTGGTTGCCTCTCCTTTGTTTTCTAAAATTTTACCACATGTATTTATATTTCACTTACTGAATCTTTTTAAAGTGAAAAAAAAATAAGAGTATTTTAAAAGATGGCAATAGAAGGTGAAAGAATTTTTAAGTCAAGGGAGACAGCTGGCTGCCGAGAGCCCTAATCGGTGAATTTGGCACAAGCCAGGTGTTGGTCTTCCACCTGACAGGCTAAGAGACTTGATTATGTCATCCTGGTTTAGTCTCTCAGCAGCAGATGCAGACTAACCAAGCTTGCAAGACAATGAGGAAGAAAGACCAATTTGTCATTGACAGCAAGGTTTTTCAACGTCAACACTAATGATGTTTTGGGCTGGATAATCCTTGGCTGTGTGTGGTGGGGGCATTATGGCATGTTCAGCAGCTTCCCTGGCCTCTACTCGCCAGATGCCTCTATCACACCCCTCCCCCTAGTCGTGAAGATCCAAAATGTCTCCAGACCTTGCCCAATGTCCCCTTGGGGATATTGCCAGAATCATCCCCAGTTGAGAACCACTGATTTGCAGTGAGAAATACAACTGCCAAGAAAGCCAGATGCTGTCACTGCAGGAAAACAACGTGGACAACCAAATTACAACAGAAGGTTCCTTGGAGAGCAGGAAGTCAGAACAAAGGCAGTTTTTAAAAAAATAGATCTGATTTGAATATTTCATGGCTTTGACCTGGGCTAGTCTGAGGCACCTTCCTCCCCGCAGGGCGATCCCTGCCCCTGGACTTTGGTCTCTCCATTCAGGCCCACACTGAGTCATGGTTCCCCTTCGAGCCACACTTTTTTCCCAGAGACATCAATGTTGTCAATTGTGTCAATGCTTCTCAAACACGCCAATAGCCCGGAACAGCAGAAGAGCGTAAACCCCCAGAAGCAGGTGACCTCCGAGGGAGGCACAGCCCCACCGGCCCCACCACAAGCACATCATTTTTTGCAGTTGTGTTTCATCTTGAAAGTCCACATGAGTTTGCCTTCTGCTCTATATTGTGTGTATATATTTATTTTAACAAAAAGCAAATAAGTTTCCAAAATCCTAAAGAGTAAACTTTGGAAAGGTACACAAGTTGATCCTGTGGCTTCATGCACATTCCCAGATATAAAGAATGGACCACATTCTGCTCTTCCTCGTTTCATCCAAAGAGAATCTCTCAATGAGCTTGAAAAAGGAGTTCCTTGGGGAATCATCTTTCTCTAGGGTGCCTCCTGCATCCATCTGATTTCAAGTGCACTGTGTACGCTCCCAGATCTAAGGAAAGCCCTCCTCTGCACTGAGGAGCTCACAGCTTCGGCCCCAGCTGAGCTCCAGCCGCATGAGCTCCAGCAGCAACATCAACAAGGCCTACGCCGGCAGATTCCAGTTAAGATGACCAGTGGCTCCTTTTGGTTTCAAGCAAGACAGCCTCTCGAGATTTTTTTTTTTTCCGAGAAATTTCTCTTAGCAAGAAAAAAATCAAGAGAAAAAAAAAGCGTGGGAGGCTCTATTTCTGAATCAGACTTCCTTGGGGTTTTATCTTCTCATTTAAATGACTCCATGTGTCAACGGGGTGAGGGGAAAGGATCTTAAATATGGAAGTATGTTTCAATAATGGCTCCTCTAAAGCGTGTATCCAGACTGACTTTTGCAGGGGACGGAGCTCTTCGGGATGTATCAGACAAAGAAAAAACAGGGTGGGGAGAGGTGCTTAAGAAACGCTCATCGTCGCTTGTCAGCCTTCTGAAGTCACGGTGCTGAAGCCTGTGGGGTTGGGTCAGGTCTAGTGTTTTCTGATAGAAACACTTTGAGACTGAAGTCAGGAGTTCATAAGTCTCATTTCAGTGTCTTTGGGAAGCCTGAATTCTCTTCTTATTCCCAACTCTCCTCTTCCAATCCCTACTTTATTTATATGCTGTAAATACAAAAACTGAGAAAGAACAGAACTAGACAGATCCCTTTTCTTCTGATTCTTCCCAAAACTAGAATGGAATCTCATCTTTTCCTGTTGCCTTCCTTACCCAATTCTATATGCAGGTCTGCAGTCCTCGCATCCTTAAACAGTTTCTTAGTAGAACAAGATTTTCTATTTTTACATTTTCCTTTAAAAACAACCAAGAGGGGCCGGCCTGGTAGTGCAGCGGCTAAGTGCGCATGTTCCACTTCAGCAGCCCGGGGTTCGCTGGTTTAGATCCCGGGTGCGGACATGGCACCGCTTGGCAAGCCATGCTGTGGTAGGCGTCCCACATATAAAGTGGAGGAAGATGGGCATGGATGTTAGCTCAGGGCCAGTCTTCCTCAGCAAAAAGAGGAGGATTGGTAGCAGATGTTAGCTCAGGGTTAATCTTCCTCAAAAAAAGACCAAGAGAAATGGGTTTTGGATTTTCACCTTTTCTTCCCTTCTGATTGTGGACTGCAACCTCAATCCTCCTATGCATCCTCAGTGCCCTGTTAACTGGGGAAGAAAGACCCGAAATGATGGCAAATTTGAAGCCCTCTGGAAAGTTAGGTTTATGCACAGAGAAACATGGTGTTGGTTCCTGCAGTTTCCAGGCTCCTGGAAAAAAAGCTTAGTCTCACCAGGGACTATTTACACAGAGAGGAGGCGGGGAGAGATGAGAGGCACAGTTCTGGGAGATCGTGTTCCACGTTAAGCAAAGTGATGCTCAGCACCAATTAGGTGGCATGCCAGAGCAGAAAAGTAATCCAGCCCACTGTAGCCCATAAGAGAAATGAGACGGGAAAAGGTCACACCACCACCAGGTCGGAGTAAGGGTGTCTGTTTTGGAGACGGGCAGCTGGGACTTGAACCCCAGCTCTGCCATTGTATTCACTGCAAGTTACTTTGCCTCTTTCTGCTTTAATTTTCTCATATGCAAAATGGCCATAATCGCATTGATTCGTTCAGCAAATGTTTATGAACGCGTCGTTGTGTTAGGAAAAACTCAGTCTTTCCTCCCGTGTTTCCCCTTTACTCCCACACTATGACCACACTCACAACACTTCTGACACCAGATGTGTGGGGGGGTTTTCCCCACGACAGGCAATTCTGCAACCAGCTGAATTGCAACCAGCCGGCTGTCCTACAATTAAACTCAATTCTGACACTATCTACCTGGAGAGAGTGTCAGCTCCCATAGTTAAGGGCTCAATCCCATGAGATGTCCCCCCTACCCCGCCCCACTTCAGATGCCAATTGAAAGAAGTAGATCCACAGGTTACCCGCAACCTCTGTCCGACTTCGCTACAAATCAGAGTCCCACAACCTCCTCCCCTTTGGATTTGGTTATTTGCTAGAGCAGCTCACAAAACTCAGGGAAATACATTTATGAGTTTATCAAAGAATATGATAAAGGATATAGATGAACAGCCAGAGGAAGCCGTACATAGGGCGAGGTCTGGGAGGGTCCAGAGCACAAGAGCTGCTGTCCCGTGGACCTGGGCTGTGCCATCCTCCCAGTACACGGATATGTGCACCAACCTCGAAGTTCCCCGAACCCCTTACTATTGGGATTCTACGGCGTCTTCCTCACATGGGCCTGATCAATTATTAACTCCATTTCCAGCCCCTCTCGCCACTCTGGAGGACGGGAGGTGGGGTTGAAAATCCCAAGCTTCTAATTACGGCTTAGTCACCTCCACCCAGGAGCTCACCCAGAGTCATCTCATTAGAACAAAAGATGCTCCCAGTGCCTTTATCACTTAGGAATTTACAATGGTTTCAGGAGCTCTGTGCCAGAAGCCAGGGGCAAAGACCAATATATATATTTTATATTGTCTCACAGTAATATACACCAAGACACTCTTCTAGGTGCTGGAGGTGGGGTGGGGCAGTGGTGAGCAAAACATTCCTAGTCATTGCTCTTGGGGAGTTTACATGCCAGGAAGGAGTGCCAAGCAATAAAGAAATATGTAATAATGTACACCTGAAATTTGCACAATGCTATAAGCCAATATGACCTCAATAAAATAATTTTCTTAACAAAAGGAACATGTAGGATAATTTCCATAACAAATGCTATGAAGAAAATAAAACAGAATGTGGTGTGATAGAAAGTGATGGGGGAAAGGGGATGAAGAAGAAACAACGGAGACGATGCATGAATGACAGAAACACGCCAGCCATGTGAAGAACAGGAGAAGCGCATTCTGGCGGAGCCTACTTCCGAGGGTAGTTCATCAGGACTCAGTGAGAGAAAGTATGGAAAACCAAGTACAACAAGTACAGTACCAGACACAACAAATATAAGTTACTCAACAAACAGAGGCACTCATTATGATTCAGAGGGCTTGGCAAGGTTCCCTGAATCAGATCATGGGGCAGCTGGGAGGGGGAATGTCAAGGACATCGGGAAGGACATTGAAGCCGGGGAGTTGAGTGGGTAGCCTCAACCAGGGAGGCCAGGTGGAGCAAAGGAAGTCATGGGAGGCTGAGAAGAAGACCCTGGAGATCTGGAGAGCTCATGCCACATCTTGAAGGACCAGCCAGGATGCACTCCGCTTCCCTCAAATTACCCCGACCCCTGTCACTTGAGTTTGCCCCCACTGGCCTGCAGGTAGCCTTCCTCTCAGCAGGCTTTACCCGTGTACCTCCCTCCCGATGCCTGGGCTGCCTCTGCCCAGCTTGTCCTGGGCTCTTGGGCAGGAGGCGGGCAAACAAGTCAAAGAGCATGTGTCTGACCTCCCTGTTTTGTAGATAAGGAAACTGGGGCCCAGAGAGGTGATGCGATGCGAGCAGGGAATGCGACTACTCCCTCAGCCTTGGCTGAACATCGTGCCTACCCCAGGCGAGAAGATTGTCTTCTTCCACTTGGCTCCCTCTACTCTGCTCCTCAGCTTAAGAGGTGACATGCACAGAACAGTATGAGAGACGGGGACACCCACCCAGCCAAACAACCCTGGTCACCTATGGGGTCACTGACGTCACAGTGGGAATATCCCTCACACCCAGTGCACCTAGGTTTGCAGAACTGTCAGAAGGATTTGGGGGGCAGGTTGTGGGTGGGGATGGAGAGGAGGCCATGGCATTATCACCATCAGGGATACTGACTGAGCCAGCCATGTACACAGTAGGGCAGGATGTCAGAGTGCAGCCCTAGAAAGCAGATCTGGTCAAATGAACAATTCAATCATCCAAAGAGTGTTGACGGTATAGCTTCAAACACAGAACTACAGAGGAACCCAAGAGAAGTAGTGATACCCACTTCCGTGTGCAAATTGCTTTCCTGTTCCTCGTCCCCAGGTTTACAGAGGAGACAACCACAGCCCAAAGAGGTTATCTGAGACGTTATGACTCCATGCTCCACTCTCAGAGAAGTCAAAGCCCATGATTTTCGAGGATGCCTTCCATCTGTGGGGAACACAAGGATCCCATGCAGGAAACAATGAGAGAACAGCACAACATGCACAGTACCACCCCAGGAGGGCCTGCTGGTCAGTGCTCCAGACTTTTGAACGACTTGTAATTTCTGGACAACATAATGTTCTTTTCATCTGTAGGCTTTTGCACATACCATTTCCTCTGCCTGAAAGCCTATTCCTCACTCCTCTCCCCACCATGACCTGCATTTACCTAGCTACACCCCATTCATTTTGGACCAACTTAAATACCACCTCCTCCAGGAAGCCTTCTCTGACACCCATTGTTTGGTGCCCTATCCAGGTGCCTCCTTGGCACCTGATGCCTCTTAGATCATTCACCAATCACATTGTCCTATAATGACTTGATTGTATTTCTGTCTCCCCATTAGACTATTAGACTATGTTTCATGATGGCAGAGACTACATTGTATTTGCTGTTATACCCCCGGCCCCAATAGACTCTCAATAAGTGGTCATTTACAGAACCATGAACAGGAGCAGAGCTCACAGAGCGGGGAAGCTCACTGCCCGGGATGTTTATTCCACAGCAGACTCTCACTCTGAGAGCTCCAGGCCTCTTATGGCTTGTTCCCTCTCTTTTAGGAATTTCTACTCTCCTTCACTGTCAACAACTCCATGTTAGTCAGATGAGATCTGGATAATGCCAACCCATTCCGGAGCCAGCCAGCTCCTCTCTGCAGACTGGGCACCAGGCCATCTGATTTTCTCCCCTTCACTGGCATGAGAGGTCCAAAGGCAGCCAGCAACTCAGTCTTGGGAATGTTTGGCCTTTCCAAGCCCTTGGGATTAGAGTCTAAAAGTCTGATCCAGGGAGACAAGCTAACAACCCATCCCCCTATTGATTGCCGGGGACTCCTTGCTTTCGCTGAGCAACCTGGGCCCACCTGCCTCTTCTCTCTCGTTCTTCCAGTTCTTTATCACCATTTGTAGGTTACTTTTTATTTTTGACAGCAGTCCTATGTATAGGCTATGGTGGATATCTTTCGAGGTATCTGCCCAGTTTATGTGACTCCTTAGGCATACCACTTACTGGCATACCTCATATCCTGTCCCCTCACCAGTGTTGGCTGGACCAGGATTGGACACCTGAACCAACTGGAGCTGATCACATTCTCCCACCCAGGACGTGGCACTAAGAGAGGCTCGTTCAGTCTGAGTTTGTCTCTTACACGGAGATGATGTAAACTAAGGAGCTATATGGTAGCCTTCTCTTGCTTACTAAGTAGACTGGGAAGCATGAAAGGTCTGCAGAGAAAGAAGAAGGAACCAGAGACACTGGATTAAGACGTCTGGGTTAGTTTTTTTGTTCCCAGTTGCAGCCCATTTCTGAGGCGCAGTCTCATTCCTTCCCGTAGGTATGTCTTCTGCTTTCAACAGTTATCCACTGAGCGCCCCTGTGCCAAACGTGAGGGTCTGAGCACTTGGTCTAAGTGGTGGAAAAAAATAGACATAATCCCTGTCCTCATAGAGTATGTAATCTAATTAAGCAAATAATACAAAACGAAATATGTAATCACAAACTGGTTTAAATGCTATGAAACAAAAATACAGGGTGATTTAAAAATATATAACAGGAAGACCTGACCTAGTCTAGACAATCAAGGAAGGCTTCCCGGAGGGAGTGACATTTGGACGAATTCATGAAACAGAGAAGCTCTGATGGAATGGTGAGATGATTCCTGAACCAAACCAATGCAGTAGAGCCAGGGTTTCAGGACAGAGGTGACCATGGCAGAGTAAACTTACCAGTCAACAGGGAGGATACTGGGCCCTCCACAGACTGAGGAAGGGGAATTCAAGTCAATCTTATCTAGATCTTAAAAGGCAAGATGATGTCTGGGTCCATCTGATTTAATCGCTTGGGTTGTACTTGAGGATGGGGGGCTTTTATTTTTATTTATTTATTTATTTATTTATTTATTTGTAAATGAATTTTTTTGATAGTTTTTTCATTTAATTTTTTTTAATTTTTTTTGGGGGGATGTACATCATATTTCAAACTCTGTGTAGATTACATCATGTTCACCACCCGAACACTAATTATAGTGCATCCCCTCACATGTGAGCCTAATCACCCCTTTTGCCCTCCCCCCTACCCCCTTCCCCAATGGTAACCACCAGTCCAATCTCCAATGCTATGTGGGTTTTTTTTTTTTGTCGTTTTTATCTCCTACATATGAGTGAGATCATACGGTATTTGACTTTCTCCCTCTGACTTATTTCACTCAGCATAATACCCTCAAGGTCCATCCATGTTGTCACAAATGGCCAGATTTTGTCATTTCTTATGGCTGAGTAGTAGTCCATCGTGTATAAATACCACATCTTCTTTATCCATTCGTCCCTTGATGGGCACCTAGGTTGCTTCCATGTCTTGGCTATTGTGTATAATGCCACAATGAACATAGGGGTGCAAGTATCTTTATGCCTTTGTGTTTTCAAACTCATCAGATGATTCTAACATGTTGCTACAGTGGAGAACCACTGACTTCTGGACCACAATGAGAGTCTAGCTAACAGCAAAACCATGGCTTGGGAGCAGTCCCCATTCTCGTAGTCATGTAACTTCTCCAGCATCATTGACTGACCCGTTCCTGTGATCAAATCTTGCACAATCTGTGTCATAACTCATGAGGCCCCTGCCTTGTGGCATGCTGAGAACTTAGACCAAAAAAAAATGGAGAGTGACCCTGAGCCATCCTGGTGTGATTTACCCTCTTTAACTAGGAAAGAAGAAGAGCTCAGATTCCAGGGAAAACAAATAGAAGTAAGGCCGAGAAAGAGATGGATGAAGACAGCTGGCCTGGGGTAGAGCTTACAGAACTGAGAACAATCCTCCTTAGCCACCTAGACTCAGTGCTTATCGCAGAATACCGAGAACTTGGGAGGCAGAAAACCAAGCAAGGGCATCCCTGAAGTCTCGCGCGAGAGCCTGAGAAAGCCATAGTGCCAGTAGTCGCAGCAGAGGCGTGCTGGCAAATGTTTAACAACCCACTCCTGGGGAAAAGCCCTGATACGTAGTGTTTGCCCATCTCTGAGTTGTAAATACTCCCACTGTGGCCAATTTCAAGTTACCAATGTGACATCATTGAAAGCGGAGCTGGGAAGAGATGCCCACAGTTGGTACCCATGAGCTGGTGATCACCAGCTCCAGCACAGCCCTGGCCACAGTAGTAACCTGAATGAGTTTTGTAAGCTGGTGTCATCCAGGAATTCTGGGTATCTAACACTCAGATTTAATTTTTCAAATATGTAATAAATAGCACTGTTACTTAACATTCTAAAATACGAGAGAGGAAAGGTTATTTCTACTCTACTCTCCTTGCCTTCTAAGAGGGTGAATCCCAAAAAGGATGTGTCTGGACGGCTGGGGAAGCTACCAGAGCTCGTGGGAGAACATTCACGAAGGGAGGAGAGATGAGGTTGCTCGTGTTGAGAGAGGAATTTTGGGGAAAGAAGAAAGATGCTTAAAAAGGGAATCTTTTTCTCTCTCTCTCTTTTTTTTTTTTTTTTTTTTTGAGTTTCGCTGTGTGGTGTGTACAATTATCATCCAGATTTCCCTAAGAAATCTTCCGTAAAGTCTGCATTTCTCACCAAAACTTTTGGCATTCAATTTGATTTGAAGGAGGGATCCGGGAAGGTGCTGATTTTGGTCTCAAAGTGGGTGCAGAGTGAGAGAAGGGGCTGCCCAAAGGGACACAGTCACATTCAGATTAGATGGAAAATACAAATAACAACACAGCAACAGTAACAACCCCACTTGCTAACCACCAACCACATGTCCGGCACTGCTATACTCACTTTATAAATATTAACCCATTTAATTGCACAACATCCCTGTGTGGTAGGAACTAGACAGATTAGCAACTGATTTGAACCCAGACAGGTTGCTTGCCTGAGCTTGATTAATTCACAATACGACCGCTCAGTGAAGTATATGGATACAGTGTATCTTTTTAGATAAACAGTATATATTTCAATATCGAACACCTTAGATCTTTGTGGCTAGAACGCCTGATCTATAATTCAGATACTCCCAGGAGAGCTAGAAACCTCATAGCCCTTTTGGCAAACCCTGCTTTGAAGTGAAATGAAAGCCTCACATGACTGTAACGGGGGGTTCAGGCATCAGTCAGGGAGTTGAATGTTTCCTTTCTGGGGCTCCTGAAATCACTATAGAAATATATTGTGCACCAGCTGCATACAATCCAATTCGACAGACATTATTATTCAAGAAACAGTGACAAGGATGACAGTTTCATGTGTCTCACCCAGCCAGGGGGACAGGGCAGGGAGTGGAGAGGAAAAGCAAGTACATCCTTAACTCTGTGACAGGGGAGAGTGGAGTAGGGGCATGAAAGGCACGTAAATAAGTGCAGCTCAGAGCATGGCACGGAAATCACGAGCAACTTCATGGGCTGATAAAGTCTGGGCTTGACTTTAAGGGAATCCAACAGGCACAGGAGGTGAGAGAGTGAGGGCACTCCAAGCAGAGGGAAAAGCCCCAGCAAAGGGGCAGAGGTGGCACAAACCAGGGCAAGGAGCAGGACCACAGGCACAAGGAGGGAGCATAAGGCACGGAAAGCAGAAGCCATTCTCAGGGAGCTCACAGTCTCCTCCAGATTGTTTTATCATAATAAAACTATGATGTAAAATATATTGAAGTCATTATGAAAATCTGAGAAGTCAACAGGACTATTTTCATTTTGACCAAATAAATAGCACCTTAAAATTTAAATAAAAATAACCATACTTCCCCTAACCTTAATTCACAATAATAATTAACAAACCAGTTTTTTGAGACTTAAAATTTAAAAAGCAGAGTAGTTACTCTGCACAGATCTGTGACACACTCAGTTCACGTAATAAGTGCCTCCCCCTTTTCTCCACTTCCCCATCTCAATGTTTCCATCCTTCCCCCGGCTTAGTTCTTGAGGCTCCATATGCCCTCAGCCGCTCTGCGTTCCCTTCCATGTTGTCCTTTCAAGGTTGTACTTTCCTGATGGTGTCTTTTCTTTCTGAAGTTGTCCCTTCTGTGTTCCAGGCTCTCAGAGTCTGAGGGAACCCTAATTTGGAGCCCAAGTGTTGATGATTAATTATGATCTTCAATGGGAATATATTAGCTCCAAACCAAAAGTGCAGTTATCAACAAAAATAATCCCCAACTAACCTATAAATTAAAATTGGGGTAAGTTTATTATGAGCCAGATCTGAGGGCTAGCTTAGCCCAGGGCCTTCCTTCCCCAAGGAGTCACATGTGACTGAAATGTCCCTTTTACAATAGTCAGGAGACTGCTCTGTGGGCACAGCGATTGATGGACACAGCAGGTAGTAGGTCTGCTGTCTCAGTGGACACAGCAGGTAGCCTGTCTGTTGTCTCAAGCTGGGGGTCACAGGGTGAGCACAGCAATCAATTCCTAGCCTAGGGAGAGATGCTTATCCTTAAGGAAATGCCAATGTGGGGGAAGTTGCATCTTTATCTTAAGGCCATTTGTTCTTGCCTTTGGGACACAACAAATGCTTAAAGCAGATATACAACTGCATGCTCCACGGACATGCCAGGCCCTTTTGGGAAAAAAACAAGGTTAGGCCAAATTAGGTTTACATCAAATGGCTTCCTCATACAGTCCAATATCCTATTGTTTGCCATTTGTTTGTCACAGGTAATGGGAAAATTTCAGGCCAATAAGGGATGTTGGGGCAGAGTCTTCCAATTTCCCTGAAATCACACCCAATAGGACACCCGTCCTTCCACCTCCAGGGCTGGCAGGGGTTGGAGAAATTTCTTTCAGAAACCTTAGGTTCAGTTTCATAAAGGAGAAGGCAGAACATGGCTACAGTGTCCTCTGTGCCCCTCTGTGCCCTGTTCCATGTTTTCCTTCCTCCCTGAGGAAACACAGAGATGCTTTTGGAATGTAATTCTAGATAACTCAGGCTATCAAGTTACATTTCATCTGGCAACCCAGACTGGCTGGATGAGCCAGCAGAAAAGGGAGACGGGAGGTGGGGGAGGGAGGAAAAAGCCACCAGGAGAGCAGGGTAAAAAGGAAGGTGATGACAAGAGGAGCTTTTGGAGGCGAAGACCTGGAAACCTGGACCCAGCAGGTTCAGCTTCTGAGCGCAGTGTCCGTCTGAAGGCCAAGGGCACTGCCAACAGCCCTATGGGAATCTCCAGCATTTCCTAATTGCCTTGGCCAGAGTCCACCACAACTCATATCTCTAGGCATTTCACTGTTTATGGAGCCCTTCCCAGACAGAATGCCTCACACAGCCCTGGGTCAAGGACCCCTGCTGTTAATATCCCCGTTACACAGATGAGTAAACTGAGGCTGGGAAATCCAGTGATGCGCCCAAGTGAGTAAGAAGGGAAACTGGGCCTTCACTCTAGGTCCACTCATTTTAAAGCCAACCCTCTCCCACCTGCTCTTCCCTCTTCTCTACTACCATGGTCAAGTGACTATCCCGAATTCTCTTTGATTCCTTTTAGCTGGTGTCATCTCAGCAACTACTATGAACAAGTATCTGGTATTAGGCGATGTCACAGGAAATAAAGAAATGGGAAAACAATTATCCTCTCCTCTCAAGTTACTCACAAACTTGAGAGATTTTGAAATAATGATGCAGAGCCTTCTGGCCCACGTGTTTTCAAACACAACCATGGACTTCTCTCTCCTTCAGAATTTCACCCTACTGTCATTCACTCATCAAGTGTTAATGGAGCCCCTGCTCTGTGCCAGGCCCTGTCCTGGGTGCTGAGTTTGCTATGTGGACAGGACAGTTAAGACCCTGCTCTCATGAAGCTTGCATTCTAATGGCAGGAGACAAGTCAGAAACCAGGAAAATAAATAAACAAGCGTGTGTTGAAACTGAAACAGATGCAAACAGAGCCTCTCTTGGGTAAAAACAAGCTCAGAACATATGCATGCCAGGCTGAGCTTCGCAAATCAGCCTACAATCTTCTAAATTAATCCCGAGATCATTCTCTATTTACCAGATCACACAGAAACAAGTCCTCTTGTTACAAAACCACAGAAGACACCACGAGAGAGCCCAGTCAAGAATCAAACGGGGACAGACTGTTGCAAGACCAAAGGAAAGATGTTTCTGCTAATAAACCACAGCTCCACCTTCAAGGTGGTGGTGGACGCCGAGCCTGAGAAAAGGGCACATTCACTCATGTTGGAATGATCTGGGAAGATTACATTATCATTACGACTCCAGGGTCGAATTGGAGATGCTTGTAAATCAAAATTAAATTAGGTGTTCAGTATCACAAGCAAGGATTTTAGCTTCCAAGATGTCAACATGTGTTTGTTCACATATGGTTTTATATTTCAAAAGATAATACCGTCTGAAGCTAGCCCAGCCCGCCCCATGGAGAGTGTTGTGTCTTTGAACTTGATGCATTTGACATCCACTGTGCTCATTTGGCAATTAAGCCGGCACCACCCGTGACCTCGAATGCTGTCTTGCTTTGCTCCTTATCTCTTCCAGTGTTGAACTTCTCATGCATGATGACTCATCTACCAACTGGTCTACCGGGATCACTTCTCACCCTGTGCTCTTTTAACCTTTCCCTATAAAACAGCCCTCATTTGGTCCACCATTTGTTGAATGCCTACTAAGCGCTTGGCACTGCATCAGACATCAGGGAGGTAGCCTTCTGGGAGATGACAGTCTACAGGGAGAGACAGACATTAGCTATCACTCAAATGAGTCTATAGTCATATGTTACGGATCGAGACAAGTGTAACAAAGGAAAAGAAGTCAACTGCATGAGAATGGGTCACATTCAGGAAATGTGACCTGGACAAGAGGGAAGGAATGGATTCCTCAAGAAAGTGGAACTGGAGCTGCGATGGGAAGCATCTCAGGAAGAAGAATGTGCAAAGGCCCTGGACAGCAGGAAATGTGGGTCAACATGTACACTGTGCAAAGGTTTGCTCTGTAAATTGGCACTGGGGCCAGAGCAGACAGAGCACAGTGGGATGAAGGGTAGTGAGGCAAGAGACAGGTGGATCCTTGTAGAACTTTCCTTAAAAGCAATGGGGAGCCATTGAGGGGAACGTAGCAACATGATCCAGTTGTACATCAAAAAATCTCCTGACTATAGTGCAGAGCAGCCTTCTCTAAACATTTGACTACACACCTTTATGAGTGAAAGATTTTGAGAGCACACCTCCGATTTATGTAAATTTATGTATTGTATATTTGTATATTCATATATACTGTATAGTTCACGTACATTATAAAATACACAAATATAGAATTTTTTTTTAAAGGGAGCTAGCGATAAAAGACAGTTTTTTAAAGTCTTGTCTTGACAAAATGCTGATAACTGTTGAAGCTGAGCAATAGGCACACGGGGCTTCATTACTGTGTTTCCTATCTTGCGTATGTTTGAAAATATCCACAAAGAAAAGGTTTTCTTTAAGCATTGAAAATTAGGATGATGACCACATATTATCATCAGTTAATATCTCAAAGTACAATACACACTTAGGGTGAGCTGTTATCAACAACAGCAAACAGATGTTTGCCCATATTTCATCTGATATTTTTGATCACTCTGAATTTGGGGGGTTAATGTAATGTCAGACTCCATTAGGTCATCGTCATCTTTCCTCATTCTATAAAGTGTAACAGTTCAGCCCTTAGCTTGTGGTTCTCTCTTGCTGGCCTTTAGTCCCATCTTCGATCTATAAATATGTTGCAGAAATCCTCTTAAGTTGCTTGTCTGCTTTTTGAAAGTTCACTTAACTGAAACTGCTTATTGTAATCCACAAACAGGCTTCTCCCGGAGAAGATGCAAACAGCAGCACATTGCAACACGCTGAGAACAAAGGGGCAGAGGACCTGAACAGACATTTCTCCAAAGAAGACAGACAAACGGTCAACAGGCACATGAAAAGGCGCTGAACTTCACTCATCATCAGGGGACTGCAACTTAAAACCACAATGAGATATCACTTCCCATGTTAGGATGGCTGTTAGAGAGATGAAAGGTAAGTGCTGACAAGGATGTGGAGAAAAGGGAACCTGCATACACCACTTGTGGGAATGTACAGCCACTATGGAAAACACCATGGAGGTTCCTCAAAAAATTCAAAATAGAACTACCATATTATCCAGCAATTCCATATCAGGACATATATCCAAGCAAAATGAAATCAGGATCTCAAAGAGCTATCTGCACTCCCACATTCATTGAAGCATTATTCACAATAGTCAAGATATGGAAACAACCCAAATGTTCATCAATGGATGAATGGATAAAGAAAATGTGGCATAAATATAGATGATGGAATATTATTGAGCCTTTAAAAAGAAGGAAAATCCTGCCATTTGCAACAATGTGGACAGACCTGCAAGACGTTATGCTAAGTGCTAAGCCAAATGCAGAAACACAAATATTGCGTGATCTCACTTATATGTAGAATCTAAAATAGTCAAACTCTAGAAACAGAGAGTAGAATGCGATTACCAGGGGCTGGGGGATGAGGGAAACGGGGGGGGGGGATGTTGGCCAAGGGGTACAAAGTTTGTTATGCAAGGTAGGTAAGTTCTGGAGATCTAACGAACAACAATGTAACTAGAGTTAACGATATTGTATTTTATACTTGAAATTTGCTAAGAGAGTAGTTTTCATCACAAAAAGAAAAAGAAAAAGGAAACTGAGGTGACAGACATGTTAATTAGGTTGATTGTGATGAATGTTTCACAATGCAAATGTATATCAAATCATTAATTATATACCTTAAATGAATAAAACTTTTAATTATCAACTATACCTCAATAAAGCTGGGAAAAAAACTCAAAAGGCAGAAGCCATGAGGACACCCCATGAACCTTGCCATGTTCCAGAGCCTCTGGGAGGCCTCTTGAACCAAACATGACACGCGACTGGCTGACACAAGGATTGGACGCGGTGCCAGGGTCAATTCATTCTTTGAGTATCAGTAAAGCTTTATTTCTAATTTTATTTAAAATAAATAAAAACCAAAATTCTAATGTTTTTCTGCCTGCGCTCTGTGGATTGTATTGTGTGCAAAGTTTTAGAGACACTGCAATAAAAAACTGGATAAGAGGGACCCAGTGAAGACATACAGGAGGCCACCGCAGTATGGAATGGCAGGAGGATGGGGTGACAAGAGTGATGATGGAGGGAAGTAGGTGGACTGGAGAGATATTTGGAAGGACATCACGGACTCAGTGCTGGAGGGAATATGGGGGATAAATAAGAAGGACCCGAGAGCGCTCCTGGGTCTCTGTCTGGCACTGAGCTGTGCCTTACACGAAGAAAGCGTATTTATTCAAATGTTGAATTAAATTAGCACAATGACACAAAGTGAAACCTATCTGTGCTGTTTAAATGGATTGTTCACTGTGCTTATAATGATACTTTCTCTGCTTTGGTTTCTTAATAGTTCTACTTTAGAGAAAGTGCATTAGGTTTTCACTTGGCTAACCTCACTTGTGGAAAACTTCCAATTTCAAGACCCGAGCCCAGACAGAGTCTAGGAGACACAACGCATCCCAGTATTCAGGCTGCACCTCAGCTCCTACAGGGCAGCCCACATCCCAGGCGCCCTGACTCCAGCGAGAGAGGTCAGTCCTTCCCCTCCCACCACCGAGAACCAGCTTCCCCCGCAGGAAGCTGGATGAGAGGGCATGGCACAGATCAGGATGGTGGGAGAGGTGGCTGACGGGAGCCCTGGATACGGGCCAAGCAGATGATCACCTCCTCTAGTTTGACTGTAGAGGATCCAGGAAGACCAGGCCCCGAGGTCCAAATTCTCTCCCATCCATTGGGACTGCTACCTGAGACTCCCCCAGTGGAAATGCTCTACTCTGCACTAAGTATCATCTCCCAGGCATTCCGAGAGGAGCAGAACGTTATCCTTGGCATCTTCATATGAGTGGCTTTATCAGATGACTTTTTCTCAGTGGCAGGAAAAGCCCAAAGTTTCACAAGAACATTGTATGTCTGGGAAAGCATGGAAACTAACATCCGGGAAAGCCCCAACTCAAACATCATTGATGCACCCACATTCCTGGACTGCAGGGGGCAGGCAGATGGAGGTGCCCTTTTCTTCTCCTAAGCCAATTCCCCCACCTAGGGAGATTATGCTAGTCTAGAATATAGAAGGATAATGACAATATTGTTTAAGAATTTTTAAAATCTCTAATTTACTGAGGAATGATGTGTGCCAGGTACTTTGGAAAGCACTTTACAGATACAATCTCACTTACTCCTTACCATCACTCCGTGAGGTAGGTAACTATGATTGCCTGTATTTTACAGATGAGCAAAGATCAGAGAGGTTAAATACTTGTGTAAGGTCACACAGCATGAATGATGCGGCCAAAATGGTATTCAAGACAGCAGGATGTTGTAGATTAAAGAAAACTGCCCAAGAACAAGACTTGAGTTTGAAGTCCAGAATTACCAGTTGGCAGCTATGTGACCTTGGGTGACCTCAGAGCCTCAGTTTCCTCCTCTGTAAGCTGAGGACCCAGAGGATCTCCAGGGCTCCTCCCAGTTCTGTCATCCTATGAATCTGAGACATAATTTTCCATCCACCAGTCCTCTCACCTAACCAGATACCTTCTCTTGACTGCAGTTTAATTAGGTACTCCATGCTTTAGCTCAAAGAACAGACACTGTTTTCAGAGGGCGATCAGGTGTGATCATAGTTGTCTTTCTTTAATTCTTAAAGTAAACCGAAGCAGTTACTCTCGTGCTAGTAAGATCGACGCCTGGGCAGTCAAAGTGTTGGGTGGAAAATATCAACCTGCTGACTCCCCGGGGCAGTTGGAGTCACGCTGGCGTGTTATGCGCTGTGTTGCTGTAACCAAGGCCTGGGAGGCTTGACTGCTTCAGCTGTTCCATCAGCTGGGAACTATTCACGTGTCTCAGTTCTCAGAGTTACCCTGCCTTGGGCAGAATTATTTTCCACAAAGATACACACAACAGGTGGCCTGGGGTCCCCAGTTAGCGCCCAGGATAGGCATAATGACCAGTCCTTGCTGCAGACAACTTTTCAGAAGAGAAAGGGCCTTCCTTTATAACCTGGAGGCGTCTTCATCAGGGCCTGCCTCTTGTTGCTTCATCTCAAGTCCGCTTCAAGGATCCCAGGCCAGCACCATCGATAAGCTACACCTGGCTCCAGCCACGGGGTCACAAATCTCAGCTTTGCCCCTTATTGAGAACACCTGGGCTGAAATCGCAGTTTTTACCACTTATTACAAATACCAGCTCAGTCAAGTCACTTCACACCTCCAAGCCTCAGCCCCCTCGCGTGGAAAATCGAGGGTCATTGAAAATATTAAATCAGAGATTATATGTATGGGAACACGTCTAGCACAGGATTCACACACATTAAGCCGCTCAATAAACATTTGTTCAGTCTGCATCGTAAGTTGTAAGTCTCAGAGCCTGGAAGAGGAGAGGTAAAGATTTTACGTCACTCAGAGGAAATGATTTTGGAATTC
This sequence comes from Equus asinus, assembly GCF_041296235.1. NCBI lineage: Eukaryota > Metazoa > Chordata > Mammalia > Perissodactyla > Equidae > Equus > Equus asinus. Next base: position 68,453,142 of record NC_091801.1, on the reverse strand, counting down.
TGCAACCCTCAAAAGTAATTAGAAATTTAATTCCACTTATTCATCAAGTCTTTATCAAGTGCCGACTATGTGCCAGACACTCTTCTAGGCACTGAGGACACAGAGATGAACAAAACACACAAGAACTTGCTCCCGTGGAACTTATTTAGTGTAAGCTCCTTGAAATTTTCAAAAGTCTAAATCCATTTGGGGACAACAGTGTCATATTACGCTGTTGGGCCATTAAGGAAAACCCAGTCTCCAGCCTCTAAACTTGGCCTCAGTGGAGGGCAGCCACAAGCTCTTGCAACACTACTTGGTGGCCCTATCCGAGAACACATTCCCGGGCTAGAAGGGCTGTGGGTCTGACCCAGTGTGACATTTCTTATGTCCTCAGGTATCCTTGCTAGTCTAAGTGTACAGGCAGTATAGTATAACACAGCCTCTCTTTCCCCAAATATATTCCTCAAGACATGACTAGATGATCAATGAGAAAAGAGTTCCATGAACGTGCAAGTTCAAGAAACAATGGAGTAAACCAAGTTCAATAGTCTTCTTTGCTGCGGGCCTTCTCAGGGCCTTAGTAAGCTAAGGCACTCGTGATTCTCAGAGGATTACAGCGTGCAGCCTTTGACCATGGAAGACGTCTTTATACCAGAGTATGTGGTAAGTCTGGCCTTCCAGCACGCGTTTTCAGACATGCTGGATTCTTGGAAAGAAGTCAGAAGTCCTGAGTTCTGGTCCCAGTATGCCACTGACTCGTTCTATGACCTCAAGCAGGTCATGTTACCTCCCTAGGTCTTAGTTCCCTCATCTAGAAAATGTGTTTGTGCTGTCAAGGTGGGGCAGGAGGGTGATGAAGAGAAGGGAGGAGCCTGCGCCACATCATCTCAAAGGTCTCTTCCAGGAGGACCAGTTTATCATCCGGAAGGTCGCCAAGCTCCCTGCGGCACAAGCAGGCTCATGACTGCGTGCTGGCCCACGTGTTCCAGCGGCCCCTCAACGCTCACGACCCCTGGGTTTGACTGTGATGCATTCTCCTGCATCCCGAGCATCACTCCCACTTCTCCCCTTCAGTCCTATTAACAGCCTCTCCATTCTACGGCCCACTAGTTCTTGAAAGAAGTGCCTAGTAGCTTGTGTTAGCAGCCAGGTAGGGCCTTGAAGATGCTACAGGATAAGCAAGAGTCAGCCCAATTCCATCTGAACCGTTTCTAGAGGACTTAGTGAAAATTATACAAACCGAATGAGCTAATATTTTTAACATGAACAACCATGTACGAATCTCTCTCTTTATATATATATAAAATATAATATATATCTTGATTTTAACCCATGAGGAGTGACATATACATATATATGTAGAGAGAGACAGAGACAGAGAAATCTATATCTATATCTATGCCTATCTATCCATCCATCCATCAAGAAACAGAGAGAGGAGGGAGAGCCTGAAGAAAACACTGTAATATATTAGCAGTGGTTTTCTCTGGGTTGTGGACAATAAATGACTACTATTTTCTTATTTAAGCTTTTCTATGTTTTCTAAATGTTCGCCAATAAGCATGTATTATTTTTATGATACAACAACAAAACTAACTCCTGCTGCTTTTTTAAAGAGTCACCTAGTACAGGTCTGGATGTGAAGGAAACCATCCAGCAGGTTTTGTCAGGCTGCCCCAGCAAGAGTCCTCTGCGTTCCTGTCTCCCATTACCTTGGCTTGTTTCCCTGATTCTTAATCTTCAACACCAACTCCCAAGCTCAGTTTTTAATAGCTCCCCCAACTGAGTTCCTGGCATTTCCATGTGACCTCCCACTATCGGTTTATGCAGGCCCTGGGCCTCGGAGTAGCCACATATATTTATGCAGGTTATCCACTACACAACTCCAGGGGTTACAATTAACAGAGATGACAATGCAAAAGGCACTGCCTGAGTTGTGCAGTGCACAGTCCACACAACCGTACATGGCAGCTCTGCCAGATGTCCTGAGCCATTATTATGATCATCTAAACACTTCGCTGAGTGAAATGCTCAGAAGACAACAGTAGCTGGGCTTGGGAGGCAGTACATCTAATGTATCACAGCCTGGGCTCTGAAATCAGACCGCCTGGTTTATACACTGGCTCGGCCGCTTAGCAATTGAGTGGCCTCAGGCAAATTGTTTAACTGCTCTGTTAATTCAGCCTCAGTTTCTTTACCGGTAAAGTGAGATAACACTAGCACCTACCCCTAGCCTTGTTCTGAGGATTAAATGCAGTTAAAAAGTAAAGCACTTAATTTTCTGTCCCACGGTAAATTCTCAATAAGCGTTAGCTGTTACAACTATGATTTCCTCTGAAGTCACACGCAGAGACCCAGAGACAAGGTCTTCGATGCTAATTAAACCTTGCACTCTTATTGAGCTTTATCTGGCTGGGATGTGGGGGGAGGCCAGCCAGGGTAGGCGTGAGTCCCGTGGGGCCAGAACTGGGTCATGGGTGCTCACTAAGGCAGCATAGGGTTCAGAAAGCCAGACGGTCAAGCTGAATCAGGGTTGGTTAGGGTTGGTGCCTAAGAATAGATGCCAACAGCAAAGGTGGGATAAAAATGAGGCTGCGAAGCTAAGACTGCAGCATCTGATGGAAAAGATGCTGGGGGGGATGGGAAAGAGTCAGGGATCCGGGAAGAGCTCCTGGATCACCCTTGGGTCTTGTAGAGACTGGATCTGTGGGACTTCCTTAAAGGTCAGCGTGAATGCCTTTTCTTTCTACAATAGTTAGGATTGGCTCCAGCTGTGAGTTTTGAAAATGCCCCTAATAACAATGGCTTGAACAAGATAAAAATACATTTCTCACTCAAGTCAAAACGTGAAGGCAGAAATTCCAAGGCTCCTCTGTGGCTCTGCTCCCTCCAGCTCGTTCCTCCAGCTTCTGCAGGGCGTGGCCTCAGCCTGTGGTCCAAACAGCATCCACGTCTAGATAGCAGGATGGACAAAATGAAGAAGGGAAGGGAGCTGGGCCTGCAACCGCTCCACCTACCCCCAAAACTCAGTCACAGCCACTCTTGGAAGCAAAGGAGGTTGAGCAAAGTTCTTTTCTTCCGAGTAGTGTATTAGTTTCCTATTGGTGCTGTAACAAGTTACCACAAGCTTAATGGCTTAAACCAACACAGATTTATTACCTCACAACTCTGGAGGTCAGAAGTCTGAAAAGGGTCTCTCTGGGCTAATATCAAGGTGTCGGCAGGCCTGGGAGCCCTTCTGGAGGCTCCAGGAGAGAATCCACGTCTTGCCTTTTCCAGCTCCTAGAGGCCGCCCACATTCCTTAGGTCACAGCCCCTTCTACCTTCAAGGCCAGCACCAGCCGGGCAAGTCTTTCTCCCTCTGCTGTATCTGATCCTGACTCTTCCGCTCCCTTCTTCCCCATTTAAGGACTCTTGTGATTACATTAGGCCCACCTGGATCATCCAGGATACTCTCCTTATTTTAAGGCCATGGGATTAGCATCCTTGACTTAATCTGTGACCTTAATTCCCCCTTGCCATGTAACATAACACATTCATAGGTTCTGGGGATTAGGATGTAGACATCTTTGGAGGAGCATTATTCTGCTTACCCCAGGCAACCACAGCAAAAATTCTATCACCATAGAAGAAAGGCAGAGGCGCCAGCCCAGTGGCACAGTGGTTAAGTTCACGCACTCCACTTTCACAGCCCTGGGTTCACTGGTTTGGATCCCAGGCGCAGACCTATGCACTGCTTATCAAGCAATGCTGTGGCAGGTGTCCCACATATAAACTGGAGGAAGATGGGCACAGATGTTAGCTCAGGGCCAATCTTCCTCAGCAAAAAATAAAAAGAAAGAAAGAAAAGAAATTAAAGGCACAGGGACATGGGACATGCCACACTCCCCAACAAGGCTATGATCTCAGAGAATGGATGTCACAGTCCCTCAGTTCTGCCATGCTGATGCCATGGGAGGTGCTCATTGTGGAGGAGGTAAGCTTTCTTGTCTGCCCAGCATCTCTGAGGGATCCTCTCCCCTATATGCAGTCCGGGTTGTTCAGGTGGGACAGCCCCATGCTCTCAGCTTCGGATGGTACTAAGCAGAATTCTCCTGGGGGGAGCAATTGCTTCAGGGAATGGGCTTGTGAGCCAAGCCTGGTTAATCACACCATTCCTAGTACTTGGGCTAGAATTTTGCAAATGATGCTCTCCCTTATTTCTAGGATCACCAACTCCGAGGACAGTTGAAGCTGGGAGGTGCCACTGGCCACCTTTGTCACCACTGAGAGAAGCATGCCTGGTGTTGAAGCCAACACAGAGGTGAGCAAGGACGTGAATGAAGAAAAAGAGACAGAGGCCCAGGGACCTCCAGCCATGCCCACAGCCCAAGAGCCACCCCGGGCTTTTCACACACGTGAGCCAATAAATTCCCTCTGCTCTTTATTTTTCCTTAAACTAGTTTGAGTTTCTTTCACTTGCAGCCAAGTGCCTTGACCAATATACTCAAGAAATACCTGTCGGGGCAAGTCACCACTTCTCAGAGCCCTCGAGCATCTCCTAAAGCCCAGCTCTTGAATGCTCTGACTCTAAGTCAGTGATCAGGACCCATGAGACCCTTCCAGCTTTCATACACCCTCATAGACGATCAAACATCCTGGCCTCAGCCGGCCAAACTCAGCCCAAAGGCATATACAATTTCCCCAAGTCACTTACTCTGCATGGGAAACACCTCGTGTCACAGAGGCCCTTCCTGGCAACCTGACTTTTTTCCTTGTGTATCTGCAGGGAACACTAACAAATACTCTGGGGTTAACTGGAGACCCCCATGGCTCCCGTAGGACATCCATATGGAAACTGGTGGCAGCCGGAGGAAGAGGGGATCTGAGAGGTTGAGAAAGAACAGCTTGCTTTCTTTGAGTGGCAGCTGCAAGAGCCTGCAGTTATTTCCTCTCTGCCCTGCTCTGCCCTAGCATAGCTTTTCCTGGCCTGAGTCCCTCCTCTCAGTCCAGCTCTTGGCTCTGTTCCAAGTGAAAGATACTCCTTGAAATGTACCCTGTATCAGGAATCCAGCCATTGAAAGAAATTTGGGAGAAATAACCACTCCCTAGTCATCCACTGTCCAGGGTGGTGTCAGGATCAGAGCCCTTCTGAGTTGCCGTCAGGAGCAACGGAACTAAAGAATTTTGCAAAGCACCTGGGAAGTTGGAATATCAGTGTCCCATTTCAAAATTCCCTGCCGGTGGTGTGCCTGGCTGGCTCAGGAGAGCAGCTGTGTGCATCTCTGCCCAGACTTGACATTTACCAGCACCCTGAACGTTTTCCTAGGTGGATAGAACGTTCTGGGCTGTGCAAGGCTGGAGAGCCTAGAAGACCCGTCTGAATTCTGGTGTCTTTAAAGAAACCAACACCCTCTTAGGTAATGCATTAAATGAGAAATTAATCCTCTGGGGCCAGCCGCATGGCCAAGTGGTTAAGTTCACGTGCTCCACTTGGGCGGCCCTGGGTTTCACCGGTTCGGATCCTGGGTGCGGACATGGCACTGCTCATCAGGCAATGTTGAGGCGGCGTCCCACATGCCACAACTAGAAGGACCCAGAACTAAAATATACAACTATGTACTGGGGGGATTTGGGGAGAAAAAGCAAAAAAAAAAAAAAGAAAAGAAATTAATCCTCGTAATCTTGGTATTTTCATTAAAATCAAGCAAGAAATAGTAGTAATTGCCATTTATGGAGTGCCTCCCACCTACCAGACACTTTACACCATCACCACCTCTAAACCCAACTACAACCTAATCAGGAGGCCTTACTATCTCCATTTTACAACCTAGGGAGGGGAAGTCAGTTGCCCAGGGAATGGCTTACAGCAAGAAGGTATGTACTCAAAAATAACTCAATCCCACTGAATTAATTAATAAATAGAATTTACCTAGCAGTTAACTCAAAATGAATGGCTGTCAACACATAAGAGTGTCCATCCCCTCTCCCCATGGGACAGCTCCATCTTTCTTTATCTTGTATACAACTTTGTTTTGAGAAAAGTCCCATGGTGACACACAGTTCAAAGACCACTGGGGTTGCAGAAAGAACCTAGATCTTGGAGACAGAGAGGGCCTGGAATTAAATTCTGGTTCTGCTGCTAAGTTGCTATGGGACTTGAGATAAGTCAAGGAACCAAGCTGAGCTTCAGTTTTCTCATATGAAAAATGGAGCTAGGAATGCCCATCTCTCTGAGGTTTTGTAAGGATTTGAGATAATATTTGTAAATCACCCAGCAGTGAGTACACAGTAAGTGCTCAATGCATGGTGTTATTAATACTTAGGTAGTATAACTGGTTGATCTAGAATAGAGTGATGGGCTCAATGAACAGGAGGATGGTGAGGGAAGAGGACGCACTGAAAGAAGGCCAGGGAGAGGGTGCTGGTGGAGTACTAGCTGGCCAGCAAGGTGCGAGGGGCAAGGAAGCTACAGAGGGGACCAGAGGCTGTGGAAGGAGAACTGAGAGACATAGAAGACAAATAGTTCCATTACCAACGGGCCAAGGCCTCCATGGCCTGGGACCCAAGAGCTGGCCGGAGGCAGAATCCACTATAAGACCTCTCTTCCAGAAGGACCACTTGCCAGATGCTGGCTAACACCAAGACCCTTGAGGTGACTTCCTAAGTGGAGGGGCCGAGACTTGAGCAAGTTCATTCGCTCCCTTGCCCTTCCCTCACCCGATAAACAGCCCCTCAGCCTCCTCCCCACCCCCATCTCTCCCCAGCAGGCCAAGTAGAATCATTCCCTGGATCTGGCTCTCCTTGCAAAGCCATGGGAAGGAGGCTCTTAAAAAAGCAAATATTCAGCCTCATAAACATGTCATAAATCCATAACCAGTTCACGTGCTTTGTGTTTTTATGCGATCCATCTAATATCCTTCTACTCTTGACTCTGAACCCACATCTTCTGGGTCCAGCTTACTAAGAACTAGCTGTTTACAGGAGATTTTATAACCATTTTTTAATTTTGTGTGGATGGGGTGGTTACTTCTTTTTTATTTATCTCCAAGAAAAATATATTCCTGATACAATCAGACAAAACGTGATATTAGATATATTTTTGTTTTTCTGAAGAAGTTGCTTCCACTTCTGGTAAGATATTCTCTAACCCAGACCTCCCAGGGGCCGGCTTGCCTCAATGGTTTCACAGTAGTGGCCATTTCGTGGGAACCTACATGGGTTTCCTTTCCTCAGAAAGAAAGTGCTCAAGACAAGCACCATCTGATGCCCAGCAGGCCCCTTGCAAATTCTATCCATAAATGTGCATGAACCACAAAATGGGAGGGGAGCCAAGTCTTGATTCACCGGCCTTCAACCAACCAGAATTCTCAGTTAAACAAAACTTTGTACTTGACTTCAAAGGAAAAGACTAAGAACATGGAGGAAAGAAGCTAATACTGGGAGTTAGCATTAGAAACAAACACCTTCCAGTGGCTGTCATTATTACAGCCAATACTTACTAGGAGCTCACGGGGTGCCACACACTGCTAAGTGGCTTGCATGCATCTAATTTAATCCTCACAACCAACCTTGAAGGAAGTATTGTTATCACCCCCATTCTACAGATCAGAAAACTGAGGCTTAGCATGGTTAAATAATTGGCCCAGTCACACAAGACTGTCCTTGAACCCAGGACTCAGACTCTAGAATCTACAAGCTTAACTTATACCATCCTATGCTAGGAAATCAATCAAGTCGGGTCCAATGCCTACATCTTTTACAGAAACATCTAGAACCAAGAAGAGCTTATTCACTCTGTTTTTACAGTTGAAGAAACGGATGCCCAAAGAAAGGAATGGGTTGGCCTGTGGCACCCAGCCAGCAACTGACAGAGCCAGGATTTGAAACAGATTCACCCCGAAGGACAGAACCCAGAGTCTGCATGTTCAGAAAGATGACACAGCCAAGTTCCCCAATATCCACGACAGCCCTCTCTACGGTTCCTAAGGCTCATTAAGATGGAAGAGCAAGACTCCAGCTTTTGGACAGATTCCCAACAAGAAAATTTAGAGGAGAGTAAGTTAGTCACTTAACTTTTTAATCAGTCAAGAAGCAGGACCAAATTGAAGGTTCCTTTGGGTGTTAGATTCAATAAAGCACCATAATAGGTAGCATTCATTGAGCACACACAATGTGCCAAGTTCTCTCCAGAGTAATTTACCCGTTTTAACTTTGTTAATCCTCATACAGTTTGATGGTGCAGGACTGCTACTATTATTCCCATTTCACAGATGATGAGACTGAGGCACAGAGATTGAGCACTTGCTCAGAGTCTGCTAAATTTACCAAATATTTGATAATATTGCTTCCACATATATTTTTTATCTGATGGCATAACAAGCTTGTGATTCACAGATGAATATTTTCTTAGTTTTATCACCTTCCTTTTAGGGACGGAGAACCAAAGTTTTGCCTTGGCCCCGCCCCTTTTGAGCTACGTAAGTCTGAGCAGGTGCTTTTCCTCTCCAGCCCCAATTCCTATAAAATGGTTGGGGTGGAAGTGGATTCTCTCTAAGATCCCCCAAGCTGGAAAATCCAAGATAATAAATAGAGATGGGCTTGTTCTCTGGAATGTCCTTCCCCTAAGTTCTGGCAAAGCTGAGCTGTCTTGGCTTAAATACAAGGAGGTTGGCATCTCCTTAGTGGTTCTGAATAATTATGTGGCTTAATTATCCATGTGCCCAAGGGAAGAGGAGGGTGGGCGCATTTTTTACACTGATCTAATCAAAGACTGCTTAATTCAGGGTGAAGCTTCTCAGAGGGTGCAACGTCTCTGTTTCCATGAGCACCAGATGGAGGGGCTGGAGCTGGCTTCCCTCGAGGTGATGCTGAGGAAATGACACAGGGAGTTCACTCATGAAAAGTCCCGGGGACATCAACTGAGGAAAAAGCCACATGTTTCTCAATACATTCCCGTTAGTACAGAGGGTGGCAGATCCAGCCACTCCTCTCAAGGCCTAAAGCAGCAGGGAAACTCCGCAATCACATGTGCACAGCAAGATTGGAGGCTGAAGCCCTCGTATTTTTCTGGGTATTTTTGTTTGGCTTTTTATTTTTTTAAGGCACTCAATTCTGCTTACAATGTAACGGGCACTGTGTTCTGGCAGGATCTGCTTTTAAAATAAAAGGTGGGGGATAGATAAGAAATTAACAGGCCTCTTGAGTACATGATGACCTGTCATAACTTTGACACCTGACAATTGGAGAATGGGGAGTAGATGAAAAATAACACAGTAAGGCTCTCCCTGACTCAAAAGGTTCAGAGAACCGGGCATTTTGTCAGAAACTAGCAAACAACTATAATGTATTCAATTTGGAAAGACTTGGCTTTCCACCTCTTACTAGAGTGAAAATTATTTTTTCTACCCAATACTAAATCTTCCTGCTCTAGAGAATTCCCCACTGAGATTGCTGGGGTAAGGCAGAGCCCATCTCTGCTATAGAAATCTGAAAGGCCAGGTACTCACTTTCCCAGCTTCCCTTGCAGCTAAGTCACAGCCAATCAGATGGACCCACCAGCTTTCAACCAGAAGCTGGTGATGCAAAGAAGTGGTGCCAATGGAAAAGCCATTCTGGTGAGGCCAGCAGCAGGAGCAGCAATTTCTGATCTCCAGGGACAGTGATGGTGGCAACGGTACCTTGGTGATGTCCTCTGGTCAGGCAAGATGTCATCAGTGTCCTCACCAGTGACCACAATTCTGGCCTTGGTCCTGGGTGCCATCTTGCCTTCCTGTTCCAGCTCATTTTGTAAGCCTGGGACTTCCTGGTGATTCTGTGAGCTCCCCAGTAGCCTTTCAGTGAATACTTTGTCTTCTTAAACCAGCTGGAGTTGATTTCTGTTGTTTATAGTTAAGAACTCCGATGGATGCACTAGTTGTATGACTTGGGCAAGTTATTTAATCTCCCTGACCCTCAGCTTCCCTTTCTGTAAAATGGGGATTATATGCCTATGTCTTTCATTTATTCTCTCAGCAAATATGCAATCACTGAACACCTAGTAGGTTCTAGGCACTGTCTAAGCTCTCCTTCACTCATGGATTTATAGTCTGGTGGGAAAGACAGACATTAACAAATATCATGGAAATAATTTATTACAACTGTGTAAGATTCTATGAAAAATTCATAGCAGCATTATTCATAATAGCCAAAAACAAGCCAAATGTCTTTCAACTGGTGAATGGAGAAACAAAATTTGGTATGTCCATACAATGGAATATTATTCAGCCATAAAAAGGAATGAAGTACTGAGACATGCTACAATATGGATGAACCTTGAAAACCCTATATTAAGTAAAGGCAGGCACAAAAGGCCACATGTTGTCTGATTCCATTTATATGAAAGGTCCAGAATAGGCAAATTTATAGAGACAGAAAGTAGATTAGTGGTTTCCAGGTGCTAGGAGGAGGGAGGAATTGGGAGTGACTGCTAAAGTTTATGGCATTTCCCTTTGGGGTGATAAAAATGTTCTGGAATTAGATAATAGTAATAGTTGCACAAATCTGTGAATGTAGTAAGAACCACTGAATGGTACACTTTGAAACAGTCCCCATTATGATATGTGGAGTCTATCTCTCCAGAGGGCTCCCATTCTTATTGCATTCCTCATCACTGCTTCCCTTGGGGCTCTGCCTTCCTTCTCTCTGAATGCTGATTGCTTTCCTCAGCGCTGCTAAGAAACACAGCCTCTGGTTGCACAGCTTCCGGCTTAGCAGCCCCATCAGAAAGACCCTCCCTCTCTCAAGGTCTCTGTAGCTTAATTGCAGAAAAGATCCTGATTGGCTGTGCTTCGTCACATGCCTATCTAGGAACTAATCACCGTGCCAGGGGGTAGGGACTGTGAATGGCTCAGCCTGGTTACCCGGCAACCCCTGTGGGGAGGGAGGCAGGCACTGTGATTAACAGCCCCACCAGAACCAAACAGCAAGGGGGAAATTTTCCCCGCCAAGGAAAGGAGGGGCTGTTATCAAAAAAGGGGGGGATGAGACGTTGTGCTTGACAACAAATATCTAGCCTGCTACACCATGATCACTACAGAAACCAAGCTGTCCCAGAGGTGCCAGAAAAACCTCCCACAGGACGTTTAAGATAAGACCCAAAGAGTGAGTGGAAACTCGTGAAATAAAACCCAGTACCTGAGGAAGAATCCTGTGGGTGGAGGGAGCACCTCACAGGAGATAACATACGTTAAAAGGCGTCCTCAACTCTAAACCACTACGTCATCAGTTATGACTCTAGGATCCAGGAATCCTGACTTCCAGGCTAGATCTCTTTGTGCTCTAGAGAGCTGGGACTTCCAACACACCCTGCCTCAGGTTGCCTGTGGAAGCTCTGGCCTGAAAGCCATCACTTACCTGATTCTCGAAGACTCTCCGGCTGTGTAACATCACAAGCAAATTGAATAGCATTTCATGCCTAGGGTTCCAGATCTTTCCACATAAAAGTTGCAAGCAGATATTTTAATAGCCCTCCCTTTCATCTAGGTAAAACTGTGCTAAGGGACGATAAGATCAGCTGGAGCACACTGCTTGCATCTTGGAACACTCTGCACAGCAGGTTTGTTTCGTTTTAACGTTAAAAAGGGAGAGGAGCGGTTGCGAGACTGGACTGATACAGATGCTCAGACTTTATGGGGCTGGAAGAGAACATAAAAGTCATCCACCCGTTCATCTTAAAGATGGCGAAATCAAGGAGTTCTGGAAGACTTTGGTGGCTTGGTCAAAGCCACACTGATGCTCCTGCCCCCTAAGCTGCCCATTTCTGGCTTGGTCAGGACCCATTCCCTTGCAAAGGACAGAAGCCAGTGAAAAGTCTACAGGAAGAGCTGGATCTGGGGGCTCAGATGATGTCATCAGGACTCACTCTCACTCTCTACTTGAGGTAGAGTCTGTCCTGGTCCAGCCAGGACTGAGGGGCTTCCTAGAAGGTGGGCCTTTAAGTTTTAAAATCAGGGCAGTCTGAGACGAGTTGGTCACTCTCACCTGTATCTTCAGCTGTGCCATCCTCTGTATTAGCTCCATTCTCTCCATCTTCTTTCACGGCGGCTAGATGGCCGGCAAGATGGCTTCCAACAGCTGCAGGGGTATGTCCCACCCTCAGCAACTCCTGTGGAGAAGAGCTTTCCCAGTGTCACCAACGGGAGTCCTGCAATTCGCCCTGATTGGCCTGATTTGGGTCACATGCCCTGAATCCCTCGCTGTGTCAAAGATGATGACCAGGCTTGTGCTCAGCCCCTTCTAGACCTTGTAGAGAAATGACCACCCAAGCCCACACACTGTTTACCATATCATTGCTGTAATTTGATGCCTATGCAGGATGCCTGGAACCATATAACAAGATATATAAGATATATGTAAGATAAATAGATAAGACGAGTGATGATTGATAGATAGATAGGTAGATAGATAATTGTATAACAAAATATATAGCACAGGAACTATATAACAAGATGATGCTGGTGGCCCGGTAAAAAATTGTTCCCAGACCCTAGATGTCGGATCTTGATAAAGGATCTCGACAAAGGCACTTTTTGCAATCATGGAAAATGACCTTGCAGGAGTTTCAACAGGACCTCACCCTGGACAGGCAGAATCCCATCACCACGAACCCAAATGTATCTCCTAAGAAGAAATGGGGGGCCCTCAAGCAGCGGTTCTCCCAGCACAACCCCCAGCCTGAAACCTGCTGGGCCACTTTGCTGAGAGTACCCTCTGTGCTTGTCGCAGGAAATGGTGACATCTGTAAGTTTCAGGGTCAGTTCCACCAAGCCTCCAACCCGATCCTGTGGAGAAATGCTTCACCTGGGCCCTATGCCCATGCTGTCGCCTGCAGGTGGGGCAGCCCCACCCAACGCGCATGTGTTAAGTGTCAAGGAGGGGTGCTGTTGTCAAAAGAAGGGGGGCAATGGATGTCAGAGTAAACAGAAACAATGCACTTCACCCCACCATTCCATGCTGTTTAATCCTGCTGACATTTCATATCCTCCAGGAAATTGTGAAGGTGAGCCACGTATATGTCAGAAAGCAGCTGCTTTAACATGGCAGAGTGGGAAAGGCAAGGGACAGGAGGTCAGAAGAAAGTGGGAGGTAAGCCTCCTCTTTTTCCCTTATCGGCTGGGCTCGGTATTTTCCATTTGTCTTTCCAGACCCAACACTCTGCCCTTCCCTGCCTTGCTCTGTGCCCCCCGGAGGCTGCATCAGCAGCTTCTTTTGCCCTCCAGCTTCTGGTTGGGTTCATCCGTGGGAGGCACAAGCTGGAAACTGAAGGTCAGGAAGAGAGCGAGGTCAGGGTATTTATTCCCTGTGGCTCCTTTCTCCCAAGTCACTGGGACTTGGCTGTATCCACAGCTCTTACCTGGTGGCCCTCTCCTACAGTCATCGCTCCTGTCTCCCAGTTCGTGCAACAGGTCCCTCCACTTGCCCCTGTAAGCCTAGGGGTGGGAATCCTCCTCCCACTGCTGTCCCCAGGGTGCCCCACCATCCTTACCCTGCCCATACCCTTGTAAACTGCCCCTTTACTAAACTGTTCTCAATTACCCCATCTGAGCCTGCCATCTGTTCCCTGCAGGGACCCTAACTGATACCCCAGCTATGAGACTTCAGGCAAGTAATTCAACTTCTGGGAACCTTAGTTCTCACAGCTGAGAATGAGGATAATTATACTTGCCTCTCACGGTGATCAGGGGATAACATATGGCGCCCCACGCCTCGCCTGACACTGGGCAACACTCAGTCTGTAAACACAACTGTCTCCTGCACTGGGCTGTGAGCTCCCCCTAGACCACCAACCTCATTTTATTCATCTTTGAATCAGCAGCACTCAGCACTGTGCGTGGTACACTCTGTGTGCTCAATAACTGTTATTTTATGGATTGTCAATTGGTTGTGGGCCCTCCTTCCTTCCCTTTGGTTCTGAAAAATAGATAAGAAAAATAACGCAGTCCTTGACATCCATCTTCTGATGTGGGCCAATCTTAGAAGCTTATGGTGCTGATCTTCATGTTGTATCTTATATTTTTACTATGCTGTAGAAGGAAACTGATTTTGTCGCACACAATCTGCGTGTTTTCTCTAGAAAGAACCCTGCCAAGGAGGGGGTGTCATGTAAACGTGGTGGTCCCGCACTAATATTTGCAGACTTTCCACACTTCACCAGCACTTTGGCTCCATTGGTTTCCCCAGCATTAGGGGCTCCTTATGCTGCTTCAGCCTTTAAAATTGTTTAAGGCACAAGAAGATGGAGCGCCCCGCCCACAAGGCCGGACACATCCTGGTTTCAGCACATATCCAGTGTTCTAGGGGTCGAACACTATGGAAGATGCTCGCCTCGCTTCCACACCTTCATTTCCTGTCTCCTTCCATACCCCCTCTGCCCCAGCAAAACTGAGTCAATGCCTTTTCCCAAACACCATGGCACTCTCACTCCTGCATGGCTTTGCTCTGCCCAAATGTCATCCTCCCTTGTCCTTTGTCCAGTGAAGTGAGGTTTGTCCTTCAGATGTCACCTCTTCTATGGAACCCTCCATGATTTCCCCATAACAGAATAAGTTCCTTCCTCCTCTGTGCTCCTCTACCGTTTTGCTCGCATATAGCACACATTACATTTTATTTCAATGGCTCTGTCTCCCCAATAGATGATCATAATCTCCAGCATTTATTAAGCATCTACTATGTGCCTGCTCTCCATAAACATCTCATTTAATTCTCACAACTCTGCAGTAGGTCCCTAGACTCTAAATGTCATGACTGTAGAGACCATCTGAGTCTATATTTTGGGCACTGGGGTTTTTTTTGGGCTTGTTTGTTTGCTTTTTGGGTTTTGTTTCTGTTTCATTTTGTTTTTGCTTTTGTTTTGTGTTTTGGAGAGGTTTTTTTGTTTCCTTTTCTTTTTTATGCATTTTTCTTCAGTCTTATTCCTCCAGTGCCTAGCATTGGCACATAGGAACAAACACTTGTTGAATGAATGAATGAAAGGTAGGATTACTTTTACTTATGGGAACACTCAAAAGCAGAGACTTGCATGAACTTGCCCGTGGTGCTCTCACTGCGCCCAGTTGCTGCCTGGTGGGCAAGGGCTACACTTCATTCATCTCTGTTTCAGCAATGGCAGGACTCTGTGTGGTACTCTGTAAGTACCAGATAAAAGCTTGGAGAAGGAATAAATGAATGTTTGGTGACTGCACATCCCAAAGGATTGTAACTTAATGACAGCCAATTGAAAAAGGCAGTGTAACAGCTCAATCTACCACATGTCTGTAGAAATCAGCTTTCTCACCTCTGACATAGAAATGATGTAACTCACCATAAGTAATGCTGGGGGAAAAGTACGTTTGCCTAACTTTCTTAGATAAAAGAGACTTTTAAAATAGCCCCCTCCTCTTATTTTGTATTATTCCTGGCAGGACTTCCTCCTGGAAGGCTGCATGGAAATCAAACATTTGTAGGTCTAATTGATTTAAACATTGTAGAAACACTCGCTTTTTCAAGAAACACTACTACATATCCTTTGGGAAAAATGAAGACTGCTTCAACGAAATGAATAAAATGATAATTTTATGCTTCAATAAAATTAAGTTAGCTCCCAATTTGTATCACACGGGGCCTAGCAGGTTACAAAACTCCGCTCAAATGGTTTCACTGAAGAGGTTTTAATGAAGGGATCAGTTACGGAGGTGTGAAGAGAGTTAAGGGAGCCTGCAAGAGATGGACAGCAGGGAGCCATTGCTACGCCTGGTCTTAAGGAGCAAGAGGAGGAAAATGGTTTTGCTGAATCTAACGAGAGCTGAAATCAGGGCAGAGGAGCTGCCTGGCGGAAACCAAAGTCATGGAACAGCTAAGCCAGTGGTGCGGAAGCAAAGAGGGAGAGAGGAAGAAATCTCTGACTTTGCTCCTCTCACTCTCTAATCTTTTGCCAGTAACTTCCATTGACCAAACCCAACCAGAAACCAGAGGGCAAGGGAGCCCGGGTGAGGTGGTCTGTAGGGCTCAGCCTCCCTGGGCCTAGAGAAGGACAGTGAGTGGATTGGGGGAAGGGAAGGTGAGGGATGCTGAGAGTAACCTGCATGGTCCACCCCTTTTGCATCCACCTTGCCCTTCGTTGAGATGAAGGGACTCTCATCCCCAACATCACTGAGACACAAAGTCCCATAAACTGGCATGTCGTGGTAAGGAGATGTCAATACAGTCACACTCTCACTTGAGACCTAAATTGTAACACACCCTTCACACGCGGTAGCAGAAAGCCTAGTAGAAAAAGAAAATTATAGTCAATTAGATAAGACAGGCATAAAGTCACAGTGCACACCTCAGCCACTAGTCACGGGACTGAAATCAACAGTCACAGCTTCTTTCATCCACCACCCATGCCACCTTCTCCTACCCTCAGCACCTCAGATTGCTGGAGTTCTGTTTACCTGGTAGGATGAGTCAACCTTTCATTCCCATAGAATCAGAGCCCTTAGCGACCCTGTACTGACCAGGTTGTCACACTTTTCCACTAACCACTATTACTGTATATGAGACCGCTAAGGAGAGGCCCAGTGAGTCTTCTGGACTCTGGATATGGTTTTTCTTGCCTTCATTAGGTAGAGTAACCTAATTCCCCTTGATAATGGGGATCAATCACTCCAATCAACACAGTAAACTTCTGTCTTCTTGTTGGTTCGGTGGCATGAGGAGCCTTAAATGGCCAGGGACAGTTTCCGCTTCAGCTCTAACAGAACCATGTCTGTGCTCCCCGGTGGAAACCAGGACCTCTGAATCCCACCCACCCAAGATTTCAGGGATGAGGAGCCAAAATGCTCTCAGCAGGTTGTTAGGTGTTCGTGTAAATAACACTAATAGTCTAAAAATGAGATGGGGCTACTCCCACCTCTCCTCTTAGTTCTGAAACCACATATTCTGGATATTGAGGAAACACTATACTTACCACAGTCTGTAGGACAGGAGCCCCAAACTTTTAGGACGTTATTTCCCAGCGGTCTTTAGAAGGTCATTCTGTGGTTCCGTCAAGCTTCAAGTGGTGGGTTACACAGTAATATCAGCTAATTTTGTCAGCAAGAGCCCAGCACTATACTTCTTTTGCTGTAAAGTGAGTTCCTTGGTTATCAGAGGTGGAATTGTGTGGGATACAAGACACTCGAGGTCCCTCCAGGCCACACAATGGCAGTTATGTTCAAAACCAGCCAGCTCTGTCCTCAGTCCCGATTCTCATCTCCATGGAAGAAGAATTCTCTCCCTAAGGTCTGGCAGTCCACTCTCTCTGTCCAGATTCTCCCCGCTGGCTTCAAGTAACCTTCAGGAGACCAAAAAAAAAATGATGTCATAGGAAAAGCACAAGCTTTGGAGTCAAAAGTCCTGGATTCAAATCCTAGCTCTGCCACAGTGAGCTGTGTGATTCTAACTGTGCAGTTTCCTCATGAATAACATAGGGATGCTATACCTACCTTGTAGGGTTCGGGGGTGAATTAAATAAACCAAGGTAGATAAAAGTCAGACACACAATAGATATCCAATAAATGTTCCTCCCCTCCTCCTGCCTTCAAGCTAAATTCCACATCCAAAGCATCAATTTTAGAACCTGTTTATAACAAAACGTGTACCTTAGGGAAATCTATAAAATGTCACCAGTTGAACTTTCTCTGGACTCACCCTTGCTGCCCTGATGATGCTCAAGCCATGGATTTATAAGAAAAATCTACAGCTCTAAGCTTTTCAATTCCTCATCTTTTCCTTTCATACATGGACAGCTCAACATTCTTCTCTGTCTTGATATTTCTAAATCTGCCAGTTTTGTGCAAGTCAAAATCCCCTGTCTGGGCTTGAGTCCAGTTTTCTCAGCAGATTATTTCTTTCGGTAAGTCCTAATACTCACAAATCATTCTCTCTGGTCTAATTCAGCCCTTGGCCCGAGAGCACACATAAGCACATGAGACTGCAGGGGCTTCCAGGAAGGATGGATGGAGAAGAGACTGTGTGTCTGTGAGTGACCCAGTCTCTGAAGAACTCTCCTACATGGAAGTTCCACATTGTCATGATTATCGTTTGCAAGCAGCAGAAATCAACCCTGGTTCTCCTAAGCACACAAATTTTATTGGAAGACTCTCAGGGTCCATAGCACCAGCAAGAGGCTGAAGAAACAGGTGTGGAAACTGAAGCAGGAACCGGGAGGACCAGGCAGAAGGACCATGGCAAAGCTGCTGCTGCAGAGACCACCTGGAGTCAGCACCCCTCCGACTACGCTGGCCAGGAATGCCCTCCAACGAGGAACCACCAACCTCCTTCCGTCAGTCTCCCAGAAGAGGGTGTGATCAGTCACATGACTGCCCCTGGCTGGACCACAGCAGGGGGCAAGAAGATCTAGTCCCTTTAGGTCCTATATTTGGAAGTAAGCACTACCTCCCACAAAGACACAGTGAGGCATCCCCCTAAAGGGGTCTAGCAGGTGGTACTAACTGGATGGTAAAAAAGACAGATATAAAACAAATTTTTAGCACACCCATTCACTTGTTGGTTTTAGGCAATTTCATTATTTGCTTATATACTTAAAGTTTGTTATAAGTTATTTGTAGTGAGAAATAGAACTACATATATTTATAACATTTTTTAAGGCATGTGAAAATGGAGCATTTCATTTCATGGTACCAGATCATGCACTGTAACCACAGGCAGAGAGAATCCATCTTATTCACGGCGGATCAAACAGGTGAGGGCAAAAAGAGAAGATCCCCTGTTCCAAATGGAGTTCCTGCCTCTTCTCTGGGCAGGCCTGGGCAGTTAGGAAGAAGTCCTTCCAGGCAACCTCCCCCAGGGCAGAGGGAACACAGAGGTGGTTCTGTTCTTGGCCCTAAAACCAGCGAAAGTGAGGTTTCATTCAGAACAATGAGACTCTAGTCCTCAGCCTCCCATCCAAACATTCATTCTTCTTTTAACTAAACTAGAATCTCAAGCCCTCCTTGGCACTTCCCTACCTTCATCCCTTGCATGCAGTCAATCACCAAGGCCTGCAGCATTTGCCTCCTCCACCTGTCTCAAATCCATCCCCTCCTCACCGCCCCAGCTACTGCTCTCCTGGCCCTGGTGCTCATCAGCTGCTGCCTGGAAACAGCCACATCCTCCTCACTTGTCTCCTGTCTCCATAGTGTACTTCCATCCATCCCTCCACCCCCCAAGAGATACCTACCTACAGTACAATCTACCCACATCATTCCCCCCCTTACAGCTCTTCAGCGGCTCCCACCACTTCAGATAAAGCCCAAGCTTTCTACCAATCCTCACGGAACCCTCTGCCATCTGCCCCTGCCCCTCTTCCTTCCCCAGCTCTCCTCACTCTCTGCCTCACATTCTGTCCTTCACAGCACCCCATGCTGTTCCCCTCCTCTTGTCATTGTTCCTGCTGTCTCCTCCATCTGGATGCCCAACCCACTCCCATTTTTATTTCCATTTGCTTCATCAGTTCCTATTCATCCTGTAAGACCCAGCTCAAGAGCAACTCCAGGAAGCCTGGCCTGATTATTCCAGGTTGGGTTAGGTGCTCTGTCCTCGTGGATGTCCTGACAAACCGTGTGCTAATGTCTATCACCCCACAGGCACATAGTTTTAAGAACATGTATTTGTGTGTCTCTCTCTCCCTATGGCCTCTACACTCCCTGAGGGTAAATGTCTGTCTTCATGTTCCCTATGCTGCTTTAGAATAATAGCAGGAGCTTAGCAAGGGCGTGACATATTCCTGTTGAGACAATGAATGAATGATATTCAAAAATAACCTTACAGCCTGTAAAATGCTCAAAAACAGAACTAAAGATAACCACTCCTTTTGCTTAGTTGACAGAGGAGGAAAAAATCTAATTTATGCACCATCTTTTCAATAAATGCACAATTTGAAGATATCGAGCAAAGGTTTTTTACGGAATACCATTTTTAGCAAAGCAGATGTTTAAAAAACTAAATTATTTCTTAAGTCACTATCAACAGTAAACCCTGGTTGAAAATAGTACGTCCCTTAAGGGACTGAATTTCTCAAGCTGTAGTCAGAATGGGAAAGAAGATGAACATTCTGTACTTCTTTCTAAATTACTTTCTTCTTCCTGAAATGAATGTACTGTTGTTTAAAAGAAATTATGTCTTGGTTTATTTTTATTTTCATTGAATCGTCTGAGACAAACAGTAAAATGGTTTTTAGTTCAAGGACCACAATTTCTAGGCTACAACTTAGAAATTCAATTCCACATACTGAGACCTCATATGTGCCAGGCATCAGGCATACTTAGTAAGTAGAATACACGCATAGACTTTTGCTTTCTATGGAGAAATGATGGGTAAGACAGGCAGAGATACACAAACAACCCAAGAAAAAGGACAGGACAGCATTGTGTTTTTCAATTTCCCAATGTAAATTTGTAATTGTTGTTAATGATCACTATTCAACCAGTGATGTCATACAACCAGCTCTACAGCACGTGTGTATATAAACGTGAAAACTGAACACCAAACAGGTTACGTGACTTCTCCGGATTTGACAAATCAGTAACTGACTCAGGAGGAAACACACTTAACATGACTCACAAAC
This sequence comes from Equus asinus, assembly GCF_041296235.1. Lineage (NCBI taxonomy): Eukaryota > Metazoa > Chordata > Mammalia > Perissodactyla > Equidae > Equus > Equus asinus. The sequence continues at coordinate 68,432,576 of NC_091801.1, read as the reverse complement.
CACTTCTCCAATCACTAGGGTTGACGAGTCAAAACACGCAGCGACGACGATAATTTGTCAAAATATCACAAGCAGCAGATCTGCATTCAACCTGATGGTCAGGTAAGGACGTACCAGGCACCTGATTTTTCAGATCTGCTGTTTCTCTAGAATCCTGGTTGACTCTGAAGAGTAGCCTCTTTAGGGCTTCAAACTGTTTTTCTCGTACCCTTTGGAGCAAACTCATTGATGAGAAATCCTGATAAAATCTGATCACTGGAATGTGTAAATCACAGGATTTGAATTTTACTTTGAAATTTACATTTCTCAGGCGCATCGGTCAGTACAGCAAGGTTAACAGAATATTCTAACCCTACTGGTTTGGTCTCATGGTACCCAATTCCCAGGACTCCTACTAACTAGCTGTGTGTTCGAGTGAACCTCTCTTGTTTGGGCCTTAGCCTTTTGGTGGGTAAAAGGAAGCAATTGGATTAGGTAACCTCAAAGAGCCTGCTTTTATTTGTAAACAGACTTTTGAATAAGCGGTTCATATACCTGAGCCTCCGTCCATTCATTTGTAAAATGGCGATAAAAATACCCACCTTGCAAAGCTATCTGAACACTAGTGATAAAGACACAGTGTCTAGATGAATTTCAGTCCAAGCTATTTTTACAGTTGAGAAGTCTCAGGACTAAAATTTCTACTCAACCACTTAAGACACCATTGGAAAGATTATAGATAGGCTGGTTTTAACCAATTTCAAGCACCGATATAGTTTTTAAAGCTTTACCTCCATAACAAATTTAACACACAAATTTCCCATAACAAATTTAACATCCTCATTTTAAAATCTGTGTTGTTTTAAAGACACCACAAATCTGGGCTATTGGTACAAATTGTGGTTTCATTCATTTCCCTATATTATACAAAAGTTAGCAGTTTTGTCTCCAAATCCTTTTTACTACTTATTAAAAGAAGAATTTTCATTAAAATCGGACAATCAGGCTATGAAAGAAGGAGGATTACAGCAAAATGCCGTTGACCTTCTCTCAAAAACAGAACCGGGCCCAGATTTGAGGAATACCAAATGATTCTCATTAAAGTAATGAGAATATTTGCAATGACATGTGTCTGACCAACTTTAATTTAGTTGGCAGGACTCATGGCAGCCAGAAACCCAAAAATAACACCCAGCTGGGAGTTCCTGCTCAAACAACACCTAACAGACGTATTTCACACCGTTTCAAGGATGCCTCACCCTAGACAGACAGGGCGTAAGGTCATATGTAAATTGTTGTGGCATTAAACATACACTCCTTGTGACAACTCTGACAGGCTGAATTTAAGATCCTGACTTCCTTTATCTCTTCCTTCACAAAATTCACTCTAATTTAGATAGAGTGAGCCAGCAGATTTGGTTGATTCCAGCCCCTGCCCCACCCGAAAAGCTAAAGTTATTTTTAACTTACAACTACTGCTGATAAGCATTTTTTTAAAAAAAATATACCCTTTCAGAAAGAGAAACTATGAAAAAACATAATACCATTGCATTTCAGTGAGAGGTTGTCAGTCCCTCGGCCAAAGCTATAAACTAATGTCATTTTACGTTAGAAGCAAAGAGCACTTCATATTTATCAAATTTATCAGTTCTTTCTACAAACAATTTCTATAAACAGGCTTAAGAGGCACCGATCAGGCTAAAATTATGCTGAATTTACCTTTGAAAATCTAATCTTCTGAACAGAATAAGGCCCATTTCCTTAGTTCAAGTGCAATAAATAGTAACTAATAATATGCAAGCTATCATTTCATTGTACAATTTGCTTCAATAGACATGCTTTTCCATATCTGGAAATTAGCTGAGGGAGCTATGCTCCATGCCCTCAAAACTTAAAATTTGGTGGGAAAGATAGACATGGACTTAAGCAAGTAAAAGATGGACAAGCAAACTTTGCATAATGATGATGATAAAAACTACCATTGGCTTGGCACTGATGTTATCTCAATAAATCCTCACAACACCTTTGAGGTAGGTACTGTCATTATCCTCATTTCACAAATGAGGAAAGTGTGGCACAGACAGGTTAAGCTTGCCCGAGGTCCACAGCTATTTAAGTGGGCAACTATGATTCGAACCCAGTCAATCTGGCTCCAATTGGGGTTGAAGATAGACCTGGGTACCAGCTTGGTTCCCACCACTTATTAGCTGGGTGATCTTAGACAGACTATTTAACTTTTCTGAGCCTTAGCTTCCTCATCTGTAAAACAGGGAATAACAATTCCTAGCTCACAGGCTTTTGTGAGGAGTATTAACCAGGATAACGTTTGCAAAGTTCTTGGCACAGAATCTTCAGCATGGCTGGCATCTGCCATGAGGGGAACAAGCACATTAAAACATTTTTTTCTAAGATGCCACCTTTTGACTACCTTCTCTACCTGCCTCACCAACTGATAAGGCACCCCTCTCGGAGAATTTAGCTATGCAGGGTATCATGGGCTGCCAACCTCTCCTCCTCTCTACCCTGCTATGTTCTTAGAAGTAATGCCAATAGATGAAGACATGGGAATAACAGCATGCAGGGCAGTTCAACGACATTTACTGAGTTATTTCTTCATTGCCTGTCACGTACCAAGCACCACGATAGGGACTAACCCACTAAGACACAGCCCCACAGGGGAGAAGCACACATTTAAAAAATCAAATACCCAGCATGCAATCTGGGCAATCTATTGCACAAAGCTGAACAGGGGAGGCAGGGGCTCAGTGTCCACACAATGGAACTCAAAGTCATGGTACTCACGTTACGTGCACTGCTCAAACCATCAGGCTACACTGGTCCTCCCCAGGCCATACCTTGTGAAATTCTCAAAGTATCCTTCTGCCTCTATATTTTCAGTTTGAAGCAGTGACACTGACGCTTTGCCTTCGTGATTCTCGAATGCTCAATCATGTAAGTTTCCAATCACAGAGTCTTTGCAAAGTCACATCAACATCTGATGCAAAGATAACTGTTCCAGATGTGGCCTAGCACATTCTTCATCTTGAGGGGCTCAGCATTACAAGGCTTCCTAGTAGAAATCATGTGTTTGAAGAAGTGTCAAATTAGATTTTTAATGGTGTGAGAAATCAAAAGCACTCACTCATATTTCAGAAGAAGCGTGGGTTAAGATGACAGCCACCAGTTGTTTTGTTTTGTTTTGTTTGAGGAGGATAGAGCTAAAGGACTAAAGACAGACACTGAGTCTTCCTGAGATTAGTTCTTAGCCAAAAAGGACCAAAAAAAAAAAGTGATTTCCTCCTTGTGCTTGAATTTTAGAAGTTAAAAAAAAAAACTTTCACAATCTTTCAGCCACTCAACCCTTTGCAATAGTCAGCTATTGACACAATAATGCTGTGTAATAAAAGACCACAATAATCTGAATGGCATTCAATAAGGAACATTTATTTCTTGCTAACAGATCTGTGGGGGCAACTGGGGTGTCTGTTCCATGTGTCCTATCCTGGGACTAAGCCTTGAGGAACAGTGGCTACCCAAAGTATGCTCTTGCCACAGCCTCGGTAGAAACACAAGAGGAGAAGCCCAACCAGACAAGCACATCATTCCTCTGTTCACATCACATCCGCTAGCATTCCATTGGCCAAAGCAAGTCACATCACCAAGCCCAATGTCAAGAATCAGGGAAGCACACAGTAAGAGGCCACGGGCCATGTGGGTGCATAACGCTACTGAAGCAGAGGAAAGAACTGGTACAAATAATTTCACCATGCTTTCTAAACAATCCTGAAAGGTAGGCACTATAGGCTCTATTTTTGCTTGACAGCTGAGAAAATTGAGTCTCCAGAATTTAAGTCATTCACCCAGCTCGGACAGGAGGCACGTTGCTCTAGCAGAATTAGAACTCAAATCTTCTGTCTTCTGTGGGTTTTACAGAGATGTAGCTTACTGACACACAACTAGCATGCATCTTTAATAATCACAGCTCTTAATTATGCTCCTTGCAGATATCAATTCTCTCCCACAAAGGCCAGGCGCAATATTGTCTCATCTGTTAGCATGACCATATTGTTTGTCATTTGTTTAGGACCTTCTGTAGTGTTTTTACAAGTGATTTTTACTATTCCTACACTAATAAATTATTTATGGTGGGAACCCTGAATCAGAAAACTCTGGCTACTTGAAAACAGAATTTATTAAAAACATCTCCTTCCTCCTCCAACATGTACCCTCTGCCTACTCTGAGCCTTAAAGATTCCAGAGAGTCCGTGGAACGGAAGCTATTGATGGCTGCAGAGGAAGAAATATGGACAAATCAAATTTGAGGCTAATTCTTGAGCATGGAATTTTTACTCTGCTGTAACTGCTCTGTGCAATCTAATGGTCAAATGGATCAGACTGTGAATCATGACAACTAGAAGTCATGAGGGCAAGAAGCTACCCTGAGGCCAGCAGTCTCCCACATCGGTGCACGTCTTCATAAAACAAATAGTTATTGAAGGTGCCCTCCCGGCCTGGCAAGGTGCTGGGACGCCCCTGGAACAAGAGGGACCAGCTCTCATGATGGAGTTTAAATTCTACAGAGAGGGATAGATTGTTGCCAAAAAAAAAAAAAAGTAAAAGCAAACCAGGTTATTTCAGATTGTACTAAGAGTTGTGAAGAAACTAGCCTTGTGACCCAGGGTAAGTCACTGGCTTAACCCTTCTCCGGGGCCCTCAATGCCCTTGTCTGGAAAGCCATAGATAGCTCCCCGTTGGCCGCCCGCCCGCGGTTATGAGGATCAGATTAATAAACTAAAGTGTGAGGGCCTCAGGCTCGGGCGCTGGGGCATGTCTGCGCACGGTGGGCATTCACCTCCCGCCTTGAGTCCCCATCAGGCGGGCAGAGGGACATTCTAGCCCTCTCTCCCTTAATGCTCACCGAAACTAAAACAAAACTGGCCTGACAGCCTGACTTAATAGCCCAGAGGATGCCGAACAGCGCGAAGAGAAGAAGGGTACAGCGGTTCCTCAAAACCAAAACCCAGCCCCCCACACCCCAGATCGAGGTGCGGATGGTGAGACAGTGAGAGGGGCTAGGACATCCCTAACGGCTCCCTGGCGGCGCCGTGCCAGACCAGAACCGAGGACCACTGCGCTGCTCGCTTAGGGCGCTGGGGAGGGGGAGGGAGGAGGCTATCCTTGCTCTCCACTCTCACCCAGCGGGGACCAGATGCCGCCCGGCCTCCTTCTTCTTCCTTCGCCTCCCAGGGACACAGGCCTGACAGCGGTCTCGTTAACAGTTTAGGGGCAGGGGGCCGGGGTCTGTCCCTCCTCCCCACCCCGGCCTCGCGGGGTTCCCTAACTCCGCCCTACAGCGGGGTGTAGGCAGTAAGAGGTCACGAGGCTGCGCGCGGTACCCTGCTCCGGGCCGCGCTGTGCCCGGCCCCCGCTCCCACTCCCAGGGGCTGCTCTGCCTGCGGGGCTCGATGGTGGATAAGGGGGGCTGTCCCTCCTCCCCACCCCCGGCCCGCCGTGACCCAGACGCCGCTCGGGCCTCCTCCTCCCTGCACCTCGCCAGCCCGGGAGTTGCAGGAGGACGGGGCGCGGCTTCGCGAGCGCCGGGCCTGGTTGTCCCCGCGGCAGCAGCTGCGCCCCGGGGACGGGGAGGGCACGCAGAGGGACCGGGCTAAGGGGCCGCGGGAGCTCCGGCTTCAGGTTTCCCCCGGCGCGCGGTTGTGCAACAGCCAGAGGAGCGGGAGCGCGGGCGCCTCGGAAACCAGGCCGGGCCCATAAACAAAGCCACGTGGCCTCCGGCCGGGGGGGCGGGCTAAGAGCAGGAGGTTCTTCCGGCAACAAAGAGCCGCGGCCAGCGGCCCGGGATAAATACTGCAGCCCGGACCGCGGCGCAGCGCTCCAGCCGTCCTCGCGCGCCGGGCGACCCTCCCAAGCGCCCTCTGCGAGCGCAGGTACCCCGCTCCGCACCCCCGAACCCGCAGCCGACCCCCTCGCCCGCCCCAGCATCGGGAGCATCCGCCTAGGGCGGCGCGTCCCCGAGGCCGCCGGGCCAGTCCAGTCCATCAATCGGTCGCGTCCGCTCGCGGTGCCATGCCATTCCTCGGGCAGGACTGGCGGTCCCCCGGGCAGAGCTGGGTGAAAACGGCCGATGGCTGGAAGCGCTTCCTGGATGAGAAGAGCGGCAGCTTCGTGAGCGACCTCAGCAGGTGAGGGGGTCCGCCACCAACTTCCAGCTACGCCAAACAGACTCAGGCTGGTTTGGGGGCGCGGGGCGGGTGCATGGGGGGGCAGGCAGGGCTGGAACAGGGTGAGGAGGCAGCCCCTGGCCAGGGGGATGGGGGTAAGTTGATCGGGTTTCTGCAGAGGTCGCCAGAGCACGGGATCTGGGAAATTTCGTTTCTCTTATTGTTCAAGGTCAGCGTCTCCAAGTGGGCACGACTCCTAACAGAACCTCGGGTCTCTCTGAGAATCCGACGACAAACGCAGATCTTGTGCCCAAACGTTCAAACTTAAGCATACAATTTCAGGGGACCCTGTCTTAAGGGCACCGGAGTCGCACGGTTCGCAAGTGAGGGGGTGCGAGCAAGTGGACTGCGCGCCCTTCACCGCTGGGGTGGCGGGGCTCTGAGCGCCCAAGCGCTGTGGGCAGAAATCGGGTGACGCGGTTGGACACGGGTCCCGACCGGAGCACCTCCAGACCCTTCCCACGCACAGGCGACCACAGAGTGGGCAGGGAGGATGAGTAACCAGGAAGGGGCGGCCAGATGGTCGCTGGGGCACCAGCGCTGGCGAAGCGTCGGTGAAGACTAGGGGCTGCAGAGCTGCGGAGGAGGGAGGGGAGGCGGGCGGGGGATGAAATCCACAAGCCTTCTGCTTTGCGGGAGCAGAAAGCATTTGCACCTGTTTCCTCAGTGGCCCTTTGGGGCAGTTGTCTTTCTATACTGAGTGCACCCCTGTTTCAAGTGATGCCTATCAACTGCAGAAAGCCCACCTGGCTGGGGTGAGCCGCTGGCCTCGAGGTACCACCTGAGCTCTGTTAGCCTGGTGGAAAATGACAGGTGTGCTGAGCCTCGTGCTCTATTTCATTAATAACACAGAAGCCCCAGCTAATAAGTTCGGAGGTCTGGAATCTGTCAGTCCTGGATCTCGACAGTTGACTTTCCAGATCCCTGCCTATTTGGCCCCGGTGAGGAGAGCAACGAAAGTGGGTGCAGCCTGGTCACCCTTGGGTGCCTTTTCCTGTGGGCTTTGGTTAAAACCACTGGGCCCCGAGCCCTTAATTTTACTTTAATAGAGAGTTTTGTAACCGGGCCAGGTTCCCACTTACTGAGATTTACCAGTGGTTGTTTGGCTGAGCCCTTGGCACTCAATTTTAAGACAACTATCAAGAAAACATGGTTATTTTGACAGCTTGACTTCCAGAGGCCCCCCCCATCTGTTTGTGATTTGTAAAGCATCAAACTCCTTTTGTCTTCCAATGGAAAAAAAAAAAAAAAGCAAAGTATTTAATCTAGGGGGTCTGTCAGGAGAGAGAAGAATATATTGACCTTTATGTTAAAGTTACTTGAAGGCAGTCCTTGGGGAGTTTGGGAAACACTATAGACATCCTGTTTATTATCAGGTAATTTACTTACAGAAAAATAAAAAGACCAACTACTGTCACCAGACTCATCTTTTAGGGACTCAAGTGACCAGTTATGCCTAAATTATTCTCCCTAGACTAGAAGCTTCCTCCTTGTTCCTGAGGAATGATGATATAATGTTTTGGTACTTCATTTCTAACAGTTCAGGTTCTTTCTCGGGAGGTGCAGCAATGGTCTGCTGAGCGGTGTCCCAGTGGCTCACGCAGATGTAACTGTGGGATGCTCCTCAGTGGCAAGCAGACCATTGGGTTCAGCAGTAGAGGATTCAAAATACAGCGTCTCTGGTCCGAGGCAATATTCACAGTGTACCTGCTCCGGGGGATAAGCTGGTATCGGTCCCCTTTAGAAGTAAATAGTGGTGCCTCTCTCTCCACAGTCCGGGAGAACTGAAGATGGTTTTAACTTACAGCAAAAGTTGAACCTAGGTTGGGATGAGGTGGTTGCCTGCCCCTTGGTCCCCTTCTTGAGCCTTCTTTCCCCCCATTTCATGCCTTCTGAGCTAGAGCTGTCACACTCCCATCATTATCACAAACGGTGATCAGTCTAGTGACCACCTGTGGCTGTTTGGTGAGTCAGCGTTCGGGAATCCTTTGGCATCTCCTAGCAAAGCAGCTGGCTGTTTGCTTGCAGTGTTTGTTTTTCTCCAGCAATTGTAAACAATCCCTTCCCTACTTAGCATGAGAAGTCTGCCAACTTTTTAAAAGCAGTTAGCCTTCTGAGACCTGAGTTCATAGTCTCAAATATCCCTACTGTTTTCCGTCTGGTGATGTTTCTCTGTGATGTCAGGTTTGGGCTGAGCGCCTGCCTACACAGGTGAAACTGAATGTCTCTCCTGTTAGGAGAAAACAAAAGGCAGGCCTTGCAAAAGGGGCGGGACGTAAGGGAGAGGCCCGAGAGGCATGGTACGCATCTCTAACTCCACGTACCATTCTGTGGGCTGCCTGAACAAGAGCTGGTGTGTCCCAACCTGGCGGTGGTGTCAAGTGTTGACCCCGGCTTGTCTACACAGCACCCCTTCTCTGGACTCTGCTGGCCATTCTCACTGTGGCTCAGGGCCCCTGTCCTCTTCCAGCAGCAGAATGTTACAAAGCCCATTACAGCTAAGTGTCCCAAACTGAGATCATGGGAGGGTTTCAGATAAGCTTAAAGCAGGGCCCCTTGTTAGAAAGTTGAAACTACGTAAGATAGAAAAGAGGAATGGCAAGTGTTCAATTTGGTGGGGCCGATTAAAAATTCAAGGAAAGAGCTCCATGTGAATTGGGGTGATCCAAGAATGCTTCGAGGAAGTGTGGTTGAGGCACCTCACACAGCCCTACTCACCCACAAGCCCTCTTCTGGCCCCAGCCCACCCTACGATGAGTGACCTCAGCTCTCTGAGCCTCGGCCCTTCTTCTGCAAGCCTAGGGTCCTGCAGTTGAAGGCCCCAGTGTTGCTTTCCAATATAGCCAAGGCTGAACCAGGAAGTTCACCTTGGTGCCCTGGATGAGTCGTGCATAAGAAAATAAAAATAATAGTTAAGATTTTATGAGTGCTTACTGTGTGCAAGGCACTGTTCTAAGAGCTTTATACACTAGGCTGTTTGTTTTACCAGAACAATTCCAGTCCTAGCCACGTGAGTTTGACACTATGGGTATGTGTTGGAGCAAATTAGTATAGAAATCTTGTTGGCCTTAATGTACAACTAAGCCCTTTGGGGCAGGCCACAGCTTTCTTAAACTGCCTGTTACTGCAAATGAAATGAGAAATAGGACTTTACGGTTTTTTTCCTTCCCTCCCTTTAGCTCTGCTGCCAAAATGGTCGTATTTTGAAATCTTTCCACCTTTTCTAAAGTTGTCTTTAAGTATCTTGGTGTGTGTGTGATGATCATATGTACAGGGCTGGGAGAGGTCTTTTTCTTATTCTAGGCCTGTGCCTATAAAAATCAAGATTAGTAAGGGGCCAGCCCAGTGGCACAGTGGTTAAGTTCACACGTTCCTCTTTGGTGGACCAGGATTCACCAATTTGGATCCCGGGTACAGACCTATGTATGGCTTGTCAAGCCATGCTGTGGCAGGCATACCACATATAAAGTAGAAGAAGATGGGCACGGATGTTAGCACAGGGCCAGTCTTCCTCAGCAAAAAAGAGGAGGATTGGTGGTAGATGTTAGCTCAGGGCTAATCTTCCTCAAAAAAAAAAAAAATCAAGATTAGTAAGAACTGACTACAAAATAGGAATTTACTGGCTACTACTGAATTTAATGAAGAAAGCAGCCTCTTTAAATGGTATCGCTTAAAAAAAAAATTAGATGTCACGATTCCGAAATGAGGGTGGCTTCTCTTGTTAAAAATTTCAGTTGTAATTTTCCATTGGCTTTCCATTTCCTTGAAATGGACATAATTGAACTCTCAAAATAGCCTGTAAGTGAAGGTACTATTGCTTAAGAAAAAACATATACGGAGGCAACACAAATAAACCCCATAGCCTTTCCTTCCATGCCCTATTTCTAGAGTCCAAAACCTAATAACCAAGTGAAAAGTGCAGGGTTTCTCTTTGGTTAAAGCTTTTCTACATTCTACAGTGGGAGAGCATCATCAATTATGTCAAATTCTTCTTAAACTAGCTTTGGAAATGAGTCATTTGGGCTTAAAGCACGTTATTGTCCTTTCTGTGAAGAAAGCAAGTGCTCAAATTCCTTTGAGGCATGTTTTCAATTAGAAAAGAATAAGGTGAAATATAAATATTTAAAGTTTCTAAGAAATGGTCAGAATGTATGGCCCAGGCGCTGACAATTTTCTGCTAAAACCTTAAATGTGTGATTGAGAATAAGACAGCTTCATTTTATGGTTCCTCATGTGTGGAATTTAGGCTGTAGGTTTTTGTTGATGGTGCCTGTGTGTGTTTTCTTTAAAAATAAGCCTTCGTGTGGTATTTTTACTCACAAAATGTCCTCACTTTGCTTTCTAAAGCTGTTCTCGGCTTTGGTACATTGTGGACCACTCAAGTGACCTTCCATCTTTTTCTTTCTCCTCAACTTTTCAGTTTCTTAAATTAGCTTTAAGGACTCGGCGTTCTGCTCTCCTGTGGCTCTGCCCCTCATTTCCTGCTGACTTTGGAGCAGATAACTGACTGGGTGGTGGCGTTATACCTCTATTGTCGTGCAAGCAGACAAACACAGACTCATGCATGACATAAACCTGGCCCCAAACATTCACCTTTGACTTGATTAAGAAAGTACCTCCAGGAGAGGACATTTCTGCAGTAATCTCTCTGAAACCTAAAAATATCCTGTTTTCCTGAAAGAAAAGGAGAAAGCTAAAGATATTAGGAAACTCGATAAATGGTATTAAGCAGGGCCTTGCAAGGGAAGAGTAACAAATGATTGATTATCCATCAAGCTTATTCCAATGGGTCCAGAAACACTGAGTAGACTGTTGGTGATGTCATGTGTCAGCAATTTAGCAAGATGCTTATTGTCCTTATTGAAGTGCTACTTTAGAGGCTATTGTTGCCATGGGGTACTGGAAATTATTTCAGACCCTTTTCTCTTTTACCATTTACATCGTGTCCATGGAATGGAGAAGTGCAGGCATACCTCATTTTACCCAACAGATGTATGTCCAAAAAAGATGTAAATGGAATCACATTTTAAATTCAGAGGAACTCAGAAAATGAAAAGACTCTAATATATTGGTGGTATAAGAAAAAGTCCCCTAATTTATGTTTTACTAGTTGGCATTATAAATCCTGCCTTGTGCATACATACCCCATGGGGATGCGGGGGTGGGGGGGGGTGGGGGGGAGGTGGGCAGGGCAGGGAACCTATGTTCTCATTATACCTCAGTATTTTTCCTGCATCCCTTCTGTAGAAACTCTTCAGAGACTTACTCTGAAGTTACACTGTATAATAGAACAGAACTCGGTCAGCCCCCAAATGACAGCTGAGCCTACTGAAGGAAATAAGCACCTGACCCAGGGTGAACCTGCGAGTCCTTCAGTGACCTATGGATGGGGCAGCTCTGTCTTATCAGCCCTTGTAAATTGATGAATTGTGAATTCAGCTTGTTTCATTTCGGACCCAAGGTCTTCACCTCGCAGCATGATGCCTGGTGTTAGTCCAAGAATTACACAAAATCTAAACATCGAGCACTATACACTAACCATCTCCTAGAAATGGAGTCTGTAAGTCAGATTTCTGTAAACGTTTTAAAGACACGATAGGAGCATGCTAGTTAAAAGAAGCTTGGGTACACTTAAATTCGGTGAATCATATGGTATGTGAATTATGTGTCCATAAAGCTGTTTATTTAAAAGCAGCTTGGGGTGGATGCTTTTGCAAAATGGAGGCCTTGTGTATTACACGGATACAGTAATTGTCCTCTCCCTCCCCCTGCAGTCACCATTTTTGCTTAAAGTAATATTGTGGTACCCTGCATCACTCTTAAAAGAGTGCAGGGCTGTGTGTGCAATACAGTGACAGGCACTGTTGGGGAATTCAAAAGGAGAAGCCCCCATCCCTGCCTTCCACAGAGATGTGACAATGCTCCATCCTACAAGAAGGAAGTCTGTGCCTGTATAGGCTCCTTTTGAGTGATTATTTTATTGTTTTGTTTGAGGAACGTGTAGGTTTGTGTTTTATAACCCAGTAAGTTATTTATAGAAACAGCTCATCCTAAAGTATAGCTGTTACAGCTCATCCCTCTTGTCTTCTGTGCTCCCTAGTTACTGCAGCAAGGAAGTATACAATAAGGAGAACCTTTTCAACAGCCTGAACTATGATGTTGCAGCCAAGAAGAGAAAGAAGGACATGCTGAATAGCAAAACCAAAACTCAGTGTAAGCCGTTTGTTTTAAATTTAAGAAGAAAGCTGTTTGATGATCGTTATGATTGGTTCTTTGAAAAAAAATAATAAAAAATCACACCTCGAATGTTAGTCATCGGCTTGAATGTTTACTGTGTCATTGACAGAGGTTCCTGGGCTCTTTGTACCCAGAAACCTGGCTGTGCATTTTACGAGCGAGATTAATGTGTTCTTTATAGCCTTGTTTATAAGTGTTTTTTTTCCCCTGCTTGTCACTTAGATTTGACATAGTTAATTTAGTTATTATACGGTGATATGGTCAGCTGAATCAGTTCCTGTGTGTGCTTTTATTTTGAACTGTTTTGAAGCTTTGAAAATAGATTTTTCTCTCCTTCTTTCCTTGTATAAATACTATTAACATTTCTAGATGCTGTACGTAAGGGTATAAAGTTCTATGAGTAAGCAAGGATTACAGATTTTTAGTTTAATCCATCTTACTACATGGTTTTCTCATGTTATCTGTTTTATTTCTACTTTTTATGGCCTTGTATAAGTTGTAGCGTTGGCATTTAAAACAAACTTGTGCTTCAAGTATTTGATTTTTTTTTCATTTTAAAGCTTTGGTGTTCTAAATCTATCAAAGATTTGGAGTGCTTCAGGCAAAGTAAATTATAACTCCAGTATTTATACGCAGCAGAAATCAGGCACTTGCATCCTCTTAGACTGTCAATAAAGTCTTTGCATTTTTTATCAAAACGTTTTACACTTTGGAAGAGATGAAAAAGAAACAAGTTTAAAATCTTGGGATGCTACAACTTTTAAAGCTGTGTTTTTCTGGTTTTGGTCTCTAGATTTCCACCAAGAAAAATGGATCTATGTTCACAAAGGAAGTACTAAAGAGGTGAGGCCTCCATCTGTTTGCTAAAGAGTCTGCTTAGCTTAATGCCTCCTCTGACAGGGGAGGGGGGAAATTGGGCAACAGTGTAACTTCAAATCATGACCGTCTTCTTGGGCGCGGTGGTGGTGGCCAGCAGCCCATGACTTAGCCAGCCATCAAGAGTTTGGGGCTACGGAGAGAGAGAGAAGCAAAAGTCACTAGGTGGACTCCCGAATCATTCAGGGAGAAAATGTATGCAAAAGTGCTTCAGAAAGATTCATACACGCATCTCAAATGTATCATTATAAAGCCCTGGCCTTTCCCTCAGGACAGTGCCTCCCTCTTATTCTAAGATCTCTCCAGACCTCAACTCAGTTAAGTTTTAGCCCTGGAAGGGCTAGTTAGTAATACAGCAGAAGTTTTCATGCCCACTCAGTGCAAGGCACTGAGCTTGATGTAGAATGGACAAGACATTGTAATAACTACATCTGCGTGGCACGTTATAAAACCTTTTTATGTGTATTTTCTCTCTGCACAAGCATTTGCTCAGATAGCTAGGATGCCAGGCAGTAGGATAAAATGATAGAATTTCAATTGCTGCCAGGGACCTTGGTGAACATCTAGTTCCCTCTGTGATTTGAGGCCCTGAGAGGGTCGGTGATACACCCGAGACCACCCGGACACTCGGAGCAGAGCTGGGACGATGAGTCAGGGCCCTCTGCTCCAGTTCCTTGTGTGTCATAGGTTAAAGATCAAAACTTCTCTTCTTCCTCATGAAGCCTTAAAAACGCTTCTGACGATCACAGTGAGAAAAGCACTAGAGATGCGAAGGACAGTGGCAGACAGTTGACACAGTAGGTCTAATTCTCCTCCCAGGAGTGCCAGCTGTCATCGTCTCTCACATCATATAGCCAGCTCCCAACCTCTCCTCGATAAGCAGCTACTTGTGATTTTCCCATGCTAGTGGGTGCAGAGAAGAGGGCCCACATGGTACAAGTCCCAGAAACGGTGAGTCACTGACTAAAGCTGCTGCCAGCCGCACTACCCATCTTTGTGGCTCACCAGGGGGTTCCCAGAAAGAGCTTATGACACAGGAAAGAAGCAATACCTATAGGTCATGCTTGACAGGCATCAGGCTTGTCGGGAGAGTCCAGGCGGATTGTTCTGGAGAGTGACCTCTGCACCCCCTGTGTTCATGTTCAGCGCCATGGATATTGCACTCTGGGAGAAGCTTTCAACAGGCTGGACTTCTCCACTGCCATTCTGGATTCCAGAAGATTTAACTACGTCGTACGGGTAAGTCTGTAGCTTATCCAGACTCTCAAGTTGAATTGTCTTTTGGGGTTGTCTTGAAGTAGTTTCCCTCAAAAAAAAAAAAAAAAAAAACTTTTGAGGAAAGCAGAAAATGGACTCCTCAAACCCACCTCCCCTGACGTCCTTCACATTCTCCTGTGTTATCCTGTCAGGATGTCCTTGAGGCTGCTGTGGGACCTCAGTGAGCCACTCCCAGCCCCTGTGCATAAAGGGGAACAGACTGCAGGCCGCGCGGGCTCTGGAAGTACATGAGCAAGAGAAAATCCCACAGCAAGCAAGCTGCAAAGCACCTTGGCTTGTTGCAAAGCCTTCTGCACCTCTGATTGTCCTCACTGTCCTCCTCCTTGTCCTGCTTTCATTGACTCTAGGTGACCCCAAGGCATTCTTGGTTTAGGCCACAAAACTGGATGAGTTCGAAGCTCCTCGGGGCTCCTTTCCCGTGACTCCCTTCCACCCCCACCCCCACGTGATACCAATATTCAGTCCCGAGTTCACCTAAAGCTTGAAACCACCTGTGTGGGTTAGTTGTTTTCCATTTTAAACCCGATGTTGGGGGAAAAAATTTTTTTTAATGAGCCTTGGCAAAATATTAATGATGAAGGTAGTAAAGCAAGTAAGTCAAACCATGACCTGTAAGTCAGTGATTCTTTTTAATTGGTTTGTTGTTGTTCTTTTTCCCCCTGAGCTCCCTTGTGCTTTTTGTCACCGGTTCAGCCTGGGAAGTAGCAGCTGCTTGGTCTTAGGATCAGAAGTAGAGGGAATTTACCTCCTGTGGGTGTGGGCTGGTTGGGTTTTTATTTTCTTCTTCCTGGGTGGTTGTGCTTCTCCGTGCCGTGTCATTGAGTCAGATGATCGCAAAGGCTCAGCCAGAGCGATGACATTCAAGCCCCCTTGAGGCCTGGATTGTTCACCTGTCATCTGGGCAGATGCAGGGCTGCCATCCCAAGTGACCTGATGAAAACCCAGGCCTCCTGGTAGGTTAGAAGCTCTGAGCTGAGCTCATGACCACGTGAGCAGAGCTGTCCACTCCTCCTGAACCCTCATCCCAAAAGGGAGGAAAATAAGAGAGCTTCTTGATGAAATGTCACCCAGTGTGACTCGGCCTCTTCTGGGAGGTCACTGTGGCCTGCAACCCAATCCTAGCTGGTTGGAGACAGGCCCAGGGAGATCTGGAAACTTTGTTGCTAAGAATATGAATAGTTTCCATCTTCTAGGTGTTAAAGGAAGACACCCAGATCTGATGTCTTGATTCCAAAGTGATCAGCAAAATGGTCCGTTTTTTGATGGTTCTACTTCCTTACCCGTTTTTCCTTTCACAAGAAATAAATTAAAGCACAGGAACAAGGATCATAATAGCGAAAATCTGTTTCATGCAATTGTATGCATTGTCACCTTTTATCCTTTCAACAGCCCTCTGAAGTGTAGGTACTTTTATTATCTCTGTTTAAACAAATGAAAGTACAGCAAGGTAAAAGGACGCATCCAAGGTCACAAAGCTACAGAAGCAAGGAAATCAGGATGTGAGACCTGGGCAGTCTCGGAGTCCACACTCCCAACTGCTACAGTAAGTTCTATGTAAGCAGAGGACTGAAAGGAAAATAGCCTGAGGTCAGATCCCGGCTCCACTCTCACACCGTTTCAGCCTGCTACTCGGTTACCTCTTCAGCCAGAAGAGCTTAGAACAACCTCCACTTCACAGGGTAGCTGCGAAACTCACGAATGTGTTACGTATGGAAATACTCTGCAGACCAGAAGGTATTATTCAAAGTCGGCTACTAATATTCATTATTACCTCCTTACCAAAATTATGGTTGATTCTTTCTAAATTGTCTTTTCAATTGAGTTGATAAAAAATGTTTTTCGACTTTAAAAAAATAACAATCTGAGGAATCCTGCACCTGATTCAGACTCAGCCCAGAGCACTTGTGACGGACAGTAGCTCGTTCTAAAATGGATCACAAGCACTTTCTCTGAAAGAATCTTTAAGTTAGAGAAACTACTGAATGCTTTAAAGTTGTTAGGTTCAGAAATAGTGGAAAAATATTTCTGTTTTGGAAAGAACAATCTTTTTTTCCCCTTCACTGTTAGAGTCCACTGTAATTTGAGAAATAATATGTTATTTTTATAAAGAGCT
This sequence comes from Equus asinus, assembly GCF_041296235.1. Taxonomy (NCBI): domain Eukaryota; kingdom Metazoa; phylum Chordata; class Mammalia; order Perissodactyla; family Equidae; genus Equus; species Equus asinus. The sequence goes on along the minus strand of NC_091801.1, from coordinate 68,415,854 downwards.
TAAAACATTTTAATGATAGGCACCGCGTTTTGAGGGTTTTCTTCTGAGGAACTCAATCCACGTCTCATATAGTCTTCTTATCCTTAAAGCAACTCTGCAGAGTAGCTTGCCAATATGTTAGCCCCATCCTACTACTGCGACCCAATGGTTTCTTTTTTTTTCTTTCCTTTTTTTTTTTTTTGAGGAAGATTAGCCCTGAGCTAACATCCACTGCCAATCCTCCTCTTTTTGCCGAGGAAGACTGGCCCTGAGCTAACATCCGTGCCCATCTTCCTCTACTTTCTATGTGGGACACCTACCACAGCATGGTGTGCCAAGCAGTGCCATGTCCGCACCCGGGATCCGAACTGGCGAACCCCAGGCCGCCAAAGAGGAGCATGCACACTTAACCACTGAGCCACCAGGCCAGGCCCTCAATGGTTTCTTAATATTACAATGATTCCTTAGTTCCAGTAAGAAACTGAACCAACTTCAGAGGACTTTAAAAAACATTTTTTAATCTCTTTAAAGCCAACGTAGGTTTTTAAAAACTGTGTTGTCTTCATGCTGGCTGTCATCTTTAGAAAAAGAGACCTGCAGAGGGAATAAAAGAGATGGCCAACACTGCTATCTCAAAATTTTTTATCAATCAGTACAAAAATTTTGTGGAAGTTTCGGAAAATTCTGTGGAATTTTGGAATCAAATTTTGATTCAAATTCTGGAGAGGTTTTTATATAGGATTTGTACCTTATTTTAATTGGTTTCAGGTTATACTCATTGCCTCTACCCACTTCTCTACACACCCCCAATGGCTTCAATACAATTGTAACTGGGTTTTAAGGGGCTGGCCCGGTGGTGCAGCATTAAGTTCGTGCACTCCGCTTCAGCGGTCCCAGGTTCGCCAGTTCAGATGCCAGTGCAGACCTACACACTGCTCATCAAGCCATGCTGTGGCATCCCACATACAAAAGAGAGGAAGATGGGCACTGATGTTAGGGCCAATCTTCCTCAGCAAAAAGAGGAGGATTGGCAGCGGTTGTTAGCTCAGCGCCAATCTTCCTCAGCAAAAAAAGGAGGATTGGCAGTGGATGTTAGCTCAGGGCTAATCTTCCTCAAAAAAAAAAAAATGATTTAAGATCTTTAGAAGCAGAAACTTACCCATTTCTGAAAGGCCATTAAAAAAATTGGTTTACACCATGCCTGAAGACCAGCACGTTTTGGAAATTCCCTTGGGGAGCTGGCAAGGACTCCAGAGGCTGAGCCGGTGATGGGGCTGGAACTTGGTAACCACAAGGAGGTGAGGGCTGACTAACTCACCCAGGGCACAGAGAGGCCGATGGAGAAAGTGGGTGTCCAGAAAACCAGGAGAGGGCTTCAGAGACCACACACCGACTCACAGCGCTCTGAGTCGAGCCTGCTGTGGCCCAGGGGTTCTCCACCCTGGCTGCACGTTAGAATCACCTGCAAAGCGTGTTCTTCTACAGAAGGCCACCTCTAGAGCATCTGATTTAATTAGCTGAAGGTGGTGCCCAGATATTGCTACTTAAATTTATCCACCAGGTGATCCTAGTGTGTTTTCAGGTTTGCGAACTATCTCAGAGACTACATGGGAGCCCAGATGTTGTATTTTGCATACTGAGTTCTTGAACAAGACACACTGAGGCACGTGCACAGAAGAGAGCTTTAATGCCAAGATGACCTTTGATCTGGTCCTCCCAGCTCTCTCCATGGGATGAGAATGTGGCCAAATACTTGGTAACTGTAGGTGCCATCTTCAGACCAGGAAGGTGCTGGGGAACCTTGAGTACCAGTGTCCTGACTGGAATGAACTGAGCCGTTATGTGCTAGTGGTTCAGGAAGGACGAATGAAAGCTCATAACCCAACTCTCAGTGCAGGAAAGAAGAACATCACAACCTAAATGAATGCACATTGTTATTTTCTTCTGCATCACCACCCTAAGTCCATTTGAGTGTTTCCAGCAAGTTATGCATTCCTGCCGCCCCCAAAAGTCTTTTCCAAAAACATGTTTTAGTTTAAGTTGACTGGCGGTTTGGCAAACGACAGGCTGAAACATGGCACCGTGACTCAAATTCAAACCCAATGCCTTAAATTAAGGGCGTGCTGTTGCCAAGCCCCTCGTGGGTCATGATGTGTATAAGCAGCCTGGCCTCCTCACCGGGTCCCTCTGCCGCAGTGACCTTGGATTAGTTTGGCACTGCGCACACGCTGTGGCCTTCCTCTGATGGAGGGCGGCCTCTGCCACCTGGGTCTTCAGACTGGTGGGATCTTTTTCCATTGGGACTGAGAAGCTGGGATGGAGGGAAGGAGGCCAGCCACCCCAACAGCAACAGTCAAAAGAGCAGAGATCCCATTTGAATATGACCTGCAGAAATGGTTGGGAATTGTGAGAATCCACTGCAGGACATTAACAGCCAGGGCACAGGGTGGGTCCTTCAGCAAATGCTGATTAGGCTGCTAGAGGTTTTACAGGAGAAAGTCTGCGTCTCTTGGACTTCCTGTCTGCTCAGTCACAATAAGCGTTCAGACAAGCAGATGCTGCCTGCTGTGGGTGCCCACAGAGGTGGGGGAGACTCACAGAGTGAGGGTGTGACCACAGAAGTGGGGAAGCACACGCAGAAGTGAGGAGCTGCCAGCATAACCACAGAAGTAATGAGGTGCTTGCAGAAGTAGGAGGGTTCCCACAGAAGTGGGGGCGCCTGAAGAAACAGGGATGGCTGAGGTACCGGAACAGTGGTGGTTTTGACCTTGAACTCCTAACAGTAAATAAATAAGCCTATCCTTTTGATTCATGTATATTCATAAATTCATTTGTAAATCATATACCTATAAAAAGTACTAATAATGGTGTCTACCCCATGGTGTTGCTGAGAGAATTAAACTGAATTTAAACAGATGAAATGCTTTCAAACAGTGCCTGGTACTTGGTGAGCCCTCAGTGGGTATCATTGGTTGCTGTTACTATCATCATCTTTAGGCGTTAGGAATACACAAAAATAGAATTTAAAGATGAAACAAAATATAGAAATTGATGTTTTATGACTTTTCTACCTGATTTTCTTTCCCATCCCACTTTGGAGACTATGGGATCAAAGGTGTGCCCATTTTGTATAAATTTTTTCTTGAGGACTCGGAATCTAAACATATCCCACTGTGGGCCCAGAAATATATTTTATACTAAAATTCTACCTAGACTAAGTCAGGTGCTTATTATGCAGGGGGATATGCTAAAGTGGACAGGTGAGCTGAGTTTTCAGTGCCAATTCTGCAGACTTTTGTCCCCTCTGAGGAGGGATGTTCCCGAGAGCATTTGACAGTGTCCTCTGAGTTGCTCTGGTTGAGGGTCACACAGAGGTTTATTTTAAGTATTTGTGAGCTAGGCTCTGAAGACCCCTCGATTCCACCAAAGGAGGAGCTCTCCAGTGGCAAGGAGTTGACAGCATCCTCTGCTGGGTCCCCATACATCACAAATTCTTCAGGTGAATGCTTGCAAATCTCTAAACCGGTCCATATCATATACGCAGCGTTGCCATAGCTACTTGAGAATCGCGTAAGACCTAGCCCCTGCTGGTCATGAGCTTCTGGGCTACTTTGGGGGACAAGGTACCACTACTGAAGTGGCAAACAGTTTGGTCCTGTCCAGGAGGATGGAGGAAGGAGCGCTGGAGGCAGCTTCTTGGAAGAGGTAGAACCTCAATTCTCCTTCCTTGAAAGAAGCCAGGATTTGGCAAGATAGAGAGGCAGGTGGAAGGCAATGCAGAGACAAACGGCGTGAGTAGAAACCTGGAGATGGGAAAGAATGGAAGTGAAGGGGAGTGATGGTGGGTGAGGGGCCAAGGGCAATTGACATCCAACCTCATGGAATCATAGGGTAGAGATGAGGAGTGCTGGAACCCAGTTTAAGCAGGATCATTGGGTCAAACAGGTTGGTGCAACAAGGAGCAGGGCACCATTGCAAGTTCAAAAATATCTGGGATGGATGGAAGACAGGCGAGTTTCTCTGGGCTGAGAATACAATTAATTTGTGTAAACTTGGCCCTCCTTCTTAGGACTTTAACGCCTTCAGTTAGAGAGATGTTTCACTTGCAAATAATATTTACCCAATCTTGACATGCCTGAAGATTATTAATTTTCCCTCTTCGAACCTGTCAGTGTTCAAGCTCAAAGTCAGGACAAAACTTTCCAGGTTTTTAATCTGTGTTATCCATTGAATAAATAAGGGTCTTGGAAGTACTCGGCACTCGGTGCTGGAGAGGCACCGCCTGATGTAACCAACAGGCTATTGCAAGAGACCTAATCTTCTTATGGGCACCTAGCTTGGGTCTTGAGCAAGTGAGAAATGGCAGGGGGCTTCTTGAAGCTTCTTGAGGCTCCATTCCTACCTTTCGTAATCCTGTGGCCTGTTTTCCAATCCAACATATAATTCAAACTGCAGAGCCCACTGTCATAGGAGATGGAGGAAGTCAGGGATAAATTATGTTAGCATCCTATGCAAGATACAGTATGCTTGGGCAACTGCCTCATGATTAACCTCAGTGTGGTTTTGTCTCAAACTAACAGGCAGGGCAGCTGCTGTTTTGTTGATGCTCCTGAAGGCCCAGTTGTGTAGTGTCCCTCTGGATCTCAGCTGCTGCCCTCCTGGAAGGTGTTTGTGATATGTTTGCATTATAAGTAATTTACCCCTGGGGCATCAGTCTGGGACCAGACTCTATATCAATACCAACCTAAAAGTCCAGACCATCTACCGTTGACCTTGATTGTATCACTTGTCCATCATGAGCCTCCGCAACTGTAGCAGAAGGAATTTGGGTAAACTGTCTCCCAGATGCCTTCAGCTATAACACTGCTTGATTCTAAAAGACAAATGTATTTAAAAAAACCGATAAATATTGAGTGCCTACCACATGCCAGGCTGGGGTAGAGTGGTAAACAAAACAACCCCTGCTGTCCTGAGAGGTTCATTTCCAATTAGACAATCAGCAAGTAACTAAACAAGATCATTGCAGATTGGTATAAATGCAACAATGAAGAACAATGAGACCATAGTAAGAGAAAGACGGCGACCGGGAGGTTTTCATCTAGGATGGATGGGAAGGTCTCTCTGAGCTCTGAGTAGGTGACATTTGAACTGAGACCTGAGGGATGGGATGGAGCCAGCATGTGAAAAACGTGGCAAGGGCAAAGGGCAGGAGAGGCGGATGAGCTGAGCCTGTGCAGGGAACCAAAGGTGTGCTTTGTGGCCAGAGCAGAATGAGTTGGGGAAGCACTGTACAAAATGAGGCTGGAGAAGAAGTAAGGACCAGTCATGGCAAGGAGTTGTGGATGTTTTTCTAAGTGCAAAGGGAGGCCATTTGAGGGTTTCAAGCAGGGAAGTGATGTGAGCGGATGTGTTTTTAAAAGTTATGAATGCTATGATGAACTGAAGGGAAGAGAAGAGAAGAGTCGTGCTTTTTTTGCGGGTAAAGTGAGATGGGAGGGAAGTCTCCCGCCTGCCCATTCATCTTCCACACACCACTTCAAACTGTGGTTGATATTCGCTCTGAGATTTGCTATACGATACTGCTTGCAACTAGATTTTTCTCCTACTCATCATGTCCAAAACCAGCATGAGCCAAAGCTGAGGGGCAGGATGTGGCTTCGGCAGATGGTGACCACCATCCCTTTCTCGGGTAACCCAGGACCATTCCTGTGACTGCAAAACTAGTCACTGCAGGTCATGCCGGATACCCAGCCTGCCCACGGTAATGCTACCATGGAATTCAGGAGGATCGAGAACCCTCCTCCCCCACCCCCTCACCCTCCTGCCTCTCCTTAAGCCACAAATTACTGGCACCTGGGCTAAAATTTGCCCAGAACAAAACAAATAGCCATTTCCAAACAAGACATTTTCTCCTTTTCCTCTTGTGGCTAGGGGCAAAGAATCCAATTGGCTAAGTCATCTTACTAAATAACTTGCTAGATACCGTCCTCCTCCCCTAGGCGCAGTGCTCTCTTAACACACAAGTAAAATTAATAAATTCTGTCCTCTGTACCACGATTTCTACACAAGACTACCTGCTGGTTCTGGGCCTGTAGAGTTAGGCTGATGTGGAAAGTAGACCTAAATGGTTTACCCAAAGCAGTTGCCTCACCCTGAACATGTTATTAACACTTTCTAGGTATTATTTCTCTCTTAATGTTAAAAGCTGATTACAAGTCACAATGTAATATTGATATAGAATTTCCAGGCTCTACTTCCCGGAATGTAACACTACATGATATTGCTATTTTTAGTGTAAAGTTTGGCCCTAGATGCAAATTTGATTGGCCTTGACCAACTGAAGTCCTCAAGCTATCAAAATGCATGTTCTCTGTTAGACATATCTAGGCTCGAGTCCTGGCTCCACCACTGACTCCTGCTGTTGTGTCTTTAGCTGAGTTACTTAACTTCTCTGAGCCACAGTCTCCTCTTTTGTTAAACGGAGAACCCACCTCATTGGGTTGCCACTGAAGAATAAACAAGATCACACACGTAACATGCTTAGCACAGTTGCCGTCATGTCGTAAACACCCATTATTGTTAACAAAATATTTCACGGAAGGTGCAACTATGGAAGTCATAAAATGTATCAACATTAACTTTTATCAACAGATCGGGAGCTATTCAATGTATCACAAACATCATAAAAATGACAGAAAGGAATATTAAAATTTGAAAGCATTTAAGCATTTGGTTGACAATACATAAAACTGAAATATAGGGATTCTAAAAGTCTTTAAACCAGCTAATTTTAACCTACCTATTTTACCCATTACCCTACAAATTCACTATGGCCTCCTTAGCAGTAATTTTATCTAGTAGTAGTCTCTGTATTGTGATAAAAACTAATGATAATAATTTATTGAGTATATTTTTAGTATCAGACACTGTTATGAGTGCTTTATGAACACGTTTAATCTTCACAGCAGCTCTGAAGTAGGTACCATTATTATGCATATTTTACAGATGGGGAAACTGAGGCAGGCAGTTTGGCCTCAAAGCCCTCACTCTTGAATTCTACTATATATATCTCCGAAGTTGGCAAACTATGCCCAAGGGCCAAGTCTGGCCCCTGACCTGTTTTTGTAAATAAAGTTTTATTGGAACACATCCACACCTGTTCATTTACATATTGTCCACAGCTGCTTTTATACTACAGCTGCTGGGTTGAGTAGTTGCAACAGAGACCATATGACCCACAAAGAGAAAATATTTACTCTCTGGTCCTTGACAGAAGAAGTTTTACAGAAAGGTTAACCCTTGATATCAGCTTTAAACTTCACTAAAGGATTGGGGTTTGGAAAGGGAGGTAATAATACCATATAATCATAATGTCTTGTATTTGGTATTTACAGTAAGTTTTTACATATTTATCTCATTTAAGTCTCATAATGACCCTGTGAAGTAGGGAGTCTCCTTATATTTCCATTTTAGAAATGAAGAAACTGGAGTTAGGTTAAATGACTTACCCCATAGACTAGACAGTAACCTCCATGAGTCTGGGGATCGTGTGTCTTTATCGTCACATTCGCGTCACCTACCACAAGGCCAGGGCAGTGTGGACACTCAGAAAATACTTGCTAAATGAATGGCAGTTGTAAAGGTCACCCAGCTAGAGAACCCAGGTCTCCTCCTATTCCAGCCTTCTTTCTCCTGACCCCACAGCTGCCTGGCAGTGCAAAGAGGCACTTTCTCTGGAGATAGGGTTAAACCCAGGGGAGCTGACGTGTCATTCTGCTGTCAGTTGACACAGTTTTGCTGCTATATTTCTTCTCCTTAGTCAGAGATCGTCTCAGTCAGACCAAAGGACTTTTTGTTTCCCCTCAAATGCATAGTCATAGCCTTGAGAGTTTTCTTGCCCTTGTGATTGGTGCATTTTTAGACGAGATTAAAACTGACGCCCTCATGAGAGGTAGTCACATGGAATCTGGGGTTTGGATGGGTTTCAGGCAGAGCTCTGCCCGCCCTCCTCCCACCCCCTTGACCCACCTCCCACCCCATGATGAGTCACAGTACACAGACTGCCCTTCTGAGAGCAACTCAAGGCTTTTTGTTTTCTTCATCGTGGTTTGGGCTGGTCATGTGAGGCTCAGGGTATTAATAGGCCATGGCATGGCCTTCTGAATCTTGTTGTTGGGCAGGGGGATAAATGAAAGGTTGGGCCAGACCCCTCGTGCCATTTTTCACTCCTCTCTTGACTGTCACGTGCTGGTTGGTGATAGAGCTGAAGGGACAGGCAGAGGGCATCCAGCGTGGTCACCACCCATGGACGTGGCCTCAACTGATGTTTTGATTTCTTGCCTGTCTTTGTGGGCGCTTGGTCAGCTCCTGATCCAACCTCAGGTCACCAGTACTAATCTTAACAAACTGGCCTCAGCGTTTGCTCGCTGCCTTCTCCCAGTCAGATGACAGCATCTCTCCATGCATGGGAAAGAGATACATAAGCCAGGCAGAGAAAGGTTTTTGGTGTGTGTCTTTTTTTTTTTTTAACCTAAAGTAAAATTATGTTCAGGAAATTAAAAGTCTGTACCTGGTTTGACAGGCTCCTAAGGGGCTCCATGGGGACAAAATTTTTAAACAAATGCCTTGGAAGCCGAGGTTCTTTGAATTGCCTGGGGCTTTGATCCAAAAGTTTTAGTTCTTTGCAGCCCAGTTTTTAGAATGTCACTTTGCTAGTTCCTTCAGCCTTGATCCCAGCACCCAGCACAGTGTCACCCTCCGTGTTTATTGACCTGAAGTAAAGTTGGGCTGGGGCCTGGCCAGGACATGAAACTTTCTTGGTCAGCTTCCCAGGAGCAGAGACTCAAGCTTCAACATAAAGGAATGGCCTTGGTTCTCAAGTCTAGTTTACGGTACTAAGTCTAAGCCTAGTTAGTTTTACTTGGGAGCCTGGTGAGTTCTGCTGAAATTAATTATTTTCACTTGATAGCCACCTTTTTGTTTGATAACTCTGTGAAAGCATGAAGTGTGTTAAGAAGGACTCTGCTGAGCTCCCGCACTGTTTGTGGAGTAATTGATAACAGTTGAGTCTCTTGAGCCTCACTTTGCTCATCTGTTAAGTGGGTTGCACTATGTGATCTCTAAGACCCCCTTGCAGTCCAATGGTTCATTGTTCAACAACAAAATCTTTGATTTGTTTTTGTAATCTTGCCACATCTGTGAATAATTTTGCTACTGAAGGGAAGAAAGATTGGGCTAAGGATGCACCAACTTAAGTTATTTTCTTTATTTCTTCTTGTTTGGCCATTATGGGAGAGGTGGGAATGGCACATACTCCTTCAACAAACCAACCAACCTTTATTTTCCACCTGATTTCTGCCAGGCATTGTGCTGGGGGCTTTATGTGCATTCCCTCATTGAAAGCTCTCAACAATCTCATTGGCTCTAAGTATTATTAGTACAGATGAAGAAACTGGGACACCCAGAAATTTAGTAAGTTGCCTATAACCACAGAGCTAATAAGTAGTCAAACCGAGATCTGAACGATAAAGCCGAGAGCGACGAGGATCCTCGCCTCTAAGTAGAAATATGTATCTATACTCTACATCCCTGAATTTCTCTCTCTTCCTGTGTTTGGCCTCTTTCTACAGAAAGTTAAGTGCAACAACAGTTTCTAATTAATAGACATTTTTACGGAATGCTACATGAGCAGGAGATACGTGAATAAGAATTGCCACTTCCTTTGAAGGTGCACATCATTGCTGACCATTTAGGTGCCTTGAGAGCAGTTGGTGCCAGTGGGGAAGAAGTTCAAGTGGGGGGAGAAAAATTCCCGCTGGGAGTGATTATGTAGGACTCAAACATTCGCAGGTCACAGGAGGTTTTGTTCCCTTTGGTGTACGTCAGCTTCCCCTGCTGAAGCAGGATGAACGATTAGCTTGAATTAGCCCTGGCTGAAGACAAACTCTTTATATTTAAAAGAAAAAAGCAATTATATTCAGCCTGCTTCCTGGGTTTTGAATTACCCCCATTTGTCTTTCAATTTGAGCGTCTGCTTTTTATTGCATTGTGGCCCTACCTGCCATTTATCTCTCCCCTTCAGTCTGTATCTACGTGTCATGTGACTCAAAAGTGAAGATTAGAGGGAAAAAGATCTCTGTATTCTAAGCCTGGCAACTTCTATTTTTATCCACAGCTGTTGGAACTGATAGCAAAGTCCCAGCTCACATCCCTGAGTGGCATCGCCCAAAAGAACTTCATGAACATTTTGGAAAAAGTGGTACTGAAAGGTGAGCTCTCCCCGACTCTCTCACCCCGTTTGATAGGCAGAGGGAGGGGCAGGTGGATTTGCCAGGGGCATGGACATGTCATTAGATTTAAGGGAATGTAAGTGGATGGAATGAATAACTCCCACTTTATGGGTGCCGATTCCAGTTCAGATAAAAGCGCAGCTCATGCTCACGACAAAGGGTGAGACCGTCACCTTCCTGTCCTTTTATTGCGATCATCCATTTGCCCTGCCATAAGCCCCTCAGGCTTCCCAGTGTGGACACGTTGCAACCTTGGCTGACAAGCTTCTGGATTCCACATTCCTAGAAAATGAAGCTGAGTACAAGGCAGAATAGATTCATGGACTCTTTGAGCCAGAAGGAACTCTGGCTCAACTGACTTATTGTATAGATGGGGAAACTGAGGCCCATGAGAAAGAGTCATTTGTCCCTAATCACACAAAGAGTCAGCCAGACAGTTAGAACCCAAGCTCCTGACCCCCGGATCCATGCTCTTACCACTGACCACCTAAAAGGGTTGTCACTGCTGGGCAAAAGAAACCGCTCCTCAGATCAGATGAGCCATTGGTGCTGGAGGAACAATGAAAAGAGAAAGAGTCTTTGTGGAAAACTAGGGAGAAGAGAACAAAGAGGGACCTAGATAACAGAAACCCTAGCTAGTAACTTCGAGTGCAGAAGCTTGGCCAAGTATAGAATAAACACCAGTGAGAAAGAAAACCATAGCTCCCGAGGGGATACCCAGGTAACACGAGCAGAACAGAAAAGAAAGACCCACTTATGAAATATAGAGTGTTCTAGTGTCATAATTATTATTACTTTTTCCTTCTCCACTCAAGTCCTTGAAGATCAGCAAAACATTAGACTAATAAGGGAGCTGCTCCAGACCCTCTACACGTCCTTGTGCACACTGGTGCAGAGAGTCGGCAAGTCTGTGCTGGTCGGGAACATTAACATGTGGGTGTATCGGATGGAGACAATTCTACACTGGCAGCAGCAGCTGAACAACATCCAAATCACCAGGGTAAGCGGGAATGCCCAGCTTCCCCCTAGCAGGAGAGGTTTCGGTCAGTTCCTCCGCTGAGATGCTGGGCGGTCTCGCCAGGAGTTTGAATCCCGCTCTGGGGTTGGAAGAGTCTGGACTCTTCTGATCTGACGCTTTATACTGGGTGCTGACAGTGGGCCGGAGGACTTCCGGATAAAGCGAGGGTAGGAAGAAGAGTTGGGCGAAACAGGATCAAAGTTTGTGAAAGACGACAGCCAATTGAAACATCATGGGGAAAACTAGAAACTTGACTGTTGGGGAGATGTCGGTTATACCCCTGAAATCTTCACCGAGATTTGGGGATCTCTCCTGTTTGCCCATTTCCTCTTAAAAAACATGTTGTTTACAGCTTTAGGAGGCTGCCTTGAATACAATAGAGCTGTGATGGCAGTGGCCTGGAGAACTGGTACCAACGTTTTAAAATTCTGGTTCTAATTATTAATAGTTATAAGGAAGCCTTTGATTAAAGACGGTGAAGATACATGTAGGAAAAGAGATGAGCAAAAAACCAAAAAAAGCCCTATATCACCAGCTAAACGACTATCAGTAGTTTCTTCTGGCTTTTAAAACATAGCTTGGCCCTCAGCTCTTGTCCTCTTACTAGTGAGCAGGAGGACAAGGCACACCGAAAATGTGAGAAAGACACTGGTGTCATCTCTCAAGGCTCACTAATGGACAGACACACTTAGGCAGCTCAGGTCGCACTTGGCTTGCTTATCAACATCCGTGTCCACGGCTGTTCTAAGTGGTTCCAGGACCCAAGCTGATAAAAGGTTGGGTCTGCCCCATCTCTCAAGACAGTAACATGAGAAAACTTCTTTGACCTCTTTTAAATATCATTTTACTATGTGAAGTTTTCAAAATGCAGTGTCCTCGACTTTACCCTTAATAACCTCTCTGTGCCTTAGTGTCTTCAACTCTGAAACAAAGGGAATGATTAGACGCCTCAGAGTTATGTGACTTCCTTAGAATCACTTATTCTACAACCCCCACACACACGGAGTAGAGCGTAAGCCCAGCTAATCTTTCAAAAGCTATCTCAATTATTTGATTATTTCAAAAGAGTGTATTATGAACATTTACCTATTTTATTCTAATAAGTCACCCCATTCCTCTCTCTCAAGTGTAGGCATAGTTTGATAGTGTGAATCTGAGACCCAAATTCCCAACTGACCTTTCACAGAAAACCCACGCACACCTTCTCCCTGATTTCCGGTATTCCCTGTAGCCTGGACTTCATACCTACTGGTTTTTCTAAGCCCAGGAGAGAATTAGGCAGTGACATAACTGAGCAAGTCCCATTCGTCCTAAGGGTGTCTTCCTTCCAGCAACTTTGGAACACCCATTTGGATGGTCACCCTTGCCCAAAGCTGGCCTCTGTTCCCTCGGCCCACCTCACAGGAACCCCCCTTGACCACATCCACCCACATTCCTTGCATTTCCATGGGCTCACCACCCCAACTCCCTTAGCTGATCTATAGTCACTCTTGGGAGGTAGCCAGTGTGGTTGCCATTACCCTTCATGGAGTAAGTGGGACCAGAGAAACCCAGGGACTTTCCCCGAGTTACACAGCACTTCGGGCCAGAGCTGAAGCCAGCACGCTGGATTCCTTATTCCTAAAATGGCGACGCTTTCCTCACATCAGTGGTTTCCAAACATTTTTTCATTCCAGCTTCTTCCAACTATTTATTCAATGATCTGGCTTTGTGCAAACCTTTTAAATCTAATGAAATCCCATACAGGACAGATCAAACACTGACGTTCATCTCACCCTGATGTCCATCTCACCCTCCCCTCTGCTTGCAGCCCTCCAGCCAGGCCAGGCATTCTCTGCGTGCTCTGAGCAGTCCTGCCTCTGGCTCCTAAGCTTCCTCCTGCCCTCACTGTCCAGTCTGTCGAAGCCACTATCATAGCACCTTCTTCATAGCAGTTATTAAGATCGGACTTTCCTTCCTACATACATTCACTTTCCTGTCTCCATCTACTGCCTTATACTCGCCACAAAGAAAGGACAGGCCTTCTCTATTCCTTGTAACTGGCACAGAACAGAAATAATTCAAATTTTAGTTGAACGAAGGACTGATCGAAGGAGGGGTCTCCTCCCACCGCCTGCCTGAAGGACTTGCTCGACGTTCAGAGGAACACACCTGAAAAATACTGCCCTGTGTTACGGATGATGATGAAAATTTACCACCTGCAGGATTTGGGGCAAGTCATTCTTCTCTCCTTGCCTCCTTTTCCTCATTTGAAAAGTAGGAGCAGTAATGCCTCTCTCAAAGCCCTGGTGTGACATTGGATAAGTTAATATATAGAAAGCCCTTGGAACAGTGCCTGACGTGTAGTAAGGACTGTAAATGCGTCAGCTGTTCTTATTATTAAGGCTCATTCTGTGGCAGCCACTGTTCTAAGTCCTTTACCGTGCATTAATTAACTCATCTAGTAAATGAGTCCAAGTAGGAGTCATTATAATAGCTAATATTTATTGGGCACTGTGCTAAGTATTTCTGTGCATTCTCTCATCCACTCCACCCAGCAACGCTATAAGATATGCTTTTCCTCATTTTGTGAAGGAGAAAAATTAGACTGAGTAGTTAAGAATAATCCAGCCAGGGCCTCACCACTAGTATGATGTAGCATGAGGATTGAGCCCAGGCCTGTCTGCAGAGGCTGTATTGTTACTCATTGCACTCTTCTCCCTCATGCCCTCCTTCCCAACCCTTATTCTGACAGCACTGCTGGGACCCCTCAGAGCCCTGAAGAGCCTTTCACACAAATTCTTAACTCTCCAGAGCAAAGAAAGATTGAGCAAAACAGAGAGAAGGGACTTCATGACTTCAGTCTGTATTTTAAAACTTGCTTTTTAACAGTTTAGGCCAAAGAGAAGTATATTATTACACAAAAATGTTACGGTGACGTTTACAGTCATTGCTTTCCATTTGCCAAAGTTCTATCAGTATCTTCTCAGCACGTAATCTTGTTTTTCTTCAAAATTCATATCTAATTCTATGGAGCCAATTGATATTGGCAAAAATAATTAATATAAAAAAGAATGAAGGAAAAAACTAAGAGGAACTGGCTTGTAGGGGAAAAAAATCAAATAGAACCAGTGTGCTGTGAGGAAGGCAGCGTTTTGAAACATGCTGGAGGGGAATGTAAAGGGATTTTAGCCAAATGCTTGATTGGAGGAGCGAGAGTGACTTATTTTTCTTTTATATGTTTATATTCAAAAAGGAGAAGGCATGTAAGCAGTTAACCATTTATCAGGAGAAAGGGCTCAGCATGGGGTCTGGGCAAGGATTTTGGAAAAGTTCAGGTTTGAAAATTTGAGCGTGAACTCTGCCAAGTGGACTTTAATAGGAGTTCATGTAATAATTGGCCTGGGAGTTTTAACCAAAAAAGTAGATGCTTTGAAGTGCTGGAAACAAAAAGAAAATCTCATGGCAGTTTTATTGGCTCATATGATCAGCAGCAGATGATAAATGACAAATGGGTCCAGGGCCTTCTGCAGGCCGGCAAAGTCCTGAATTTTGCAAGCAACTGAAAGTTCAGCCCAGCAGCCTGAGCAATATAAGTTGTCAAGTCATAGACACTTCTGATGAGTTAGGAGGCTGAAGCTACTCCAAGTCTGAGATTTTTGGAACTGGAAGGGATCTTCAGAGTCTTCTAAACCAATTCATTTTGGACATAGGGAAATTGAAATCCACACTTCTCAGGGGCACCTGGGATCCCATCTGCTGCTTCTCCATCCTTCTCCCCTGCCACCTCCCATTCTTCTCCACAGTCCAACTTCCCAAGGCGCCCTGCCCACTGCCCACCTTTCCTCTGCACGCCTGCCCTCCTTTGCAGGGGCCACGGGAGGGAATTGCCAAGGCTGCGCATCTCCCAGGAATCCTGTGTGTCTTTGCTTTGGTGTACCTCCTACAGCGTTTAGTTCCCTAACAATTTGAGGAGGGAACTCAATACCCATTCCCAGGATACTTCCCCATGAGCTAAGATTTCCTGATCTTGTGTTTTATTTTTTTTTTCTTGTGACCCGCAGAGATGACAGAACACTGAGCTAAAAATGTCAGTAGTTCAAAATCAAGAGCTCACCCAGGCTAGCTTGGGAAGGACAAAGACCCACGGTCTCAGGTGATTTGTGCTGACTTCTTCCCAGATGGCAGCATCCAGTTGCTGTTCAACAAATACAACTGAAAACCTATATCAACAAATACTGTTGAGGACGTCCTGTGGACAGACTGTCCCCGTAACACTTGGGGCTTCCCTCCTTGATAGCATTTACCACTTGTTCTAGAATTATTTGCTTATGTTTCTGGGTCTCTCGCCAGCCTACTGAGCCCACTGCAGCAATTCCAGTGCCAGGCCATAGTAGGCATGCAGAAGAGGGTTTTTGTGCTGGACTGGTCTGCAAGGGATACAAAATTAGACCCTGCCTTCAAAGATCTAGGTCTGAATGGGATAACATGAGCTCAGGAAAATTTGAACAACAAAGGGCTAAAATATAAATTCGGGGATATAGTAGAAGAAGCTCCTAGAGAAACTCATGATGAATTGTCAATATATTCTCCATGGATGACTATTTCAGAATGTTCCATGGAGCCCTAGGTTTGAATAGAGATGCCTCAATGGATGGTGGCACTTAAGCCAGAAGGTTCTGGACCAGCCATTCTCGAGTCGTGCATACACACACACATACACACCAGTCTGGGTCTTTTTGTTGTTTTTTTTACTTATTTAGTTATTTGGGTTTCATCAGTCCACAAATATTTATTGAGTGCCTACTACATGCTAGGCACTCTTCCAGAAACTAAGGACACAGCAATGAAAACAGACAGAAATTCCTGCCTCCACGGAGGGAGCGTACCTTCTAGCAGGAATGTTCCATTCATGCTTTTTTTGGAAAAGGGTTGTATTACATAAGAAAAAGGGGGGTTGTTGCAAAAAGTATCTAAAGAGATCATAGGAATTCTGGGAAGGTGCAGTGAGCAGGGCCTGACGTAGCCACAAAAGCAGAAAAGGCCTTTTGGAGGAAGTGGGTTTGAACTGGATCTGAGAAAGAGTACCATTTGGATGGGCAGAGAGGACTGGGGAGAGTGAGGGCCTTGTGGGCAGGGTGTTCAGGTGCCCATGAGTACACGTGCTTGGAGGGATCCGTGGTCACTGGTGGGGCAGTGAGATACGAGGCTGGGGTGGCAGGCGGGTGCTCTGTCCGGGGCAGCGAGTCCTTCAGGAGCTCTGGTCAATAAACCAGCGTAAGGGCCAGTCCCGGTGGTTAAGTTCGGTGCACTCCGCTTTGGCAGCCCAGGTTCCATTCCCAGGCAAGGACCTATGCTACTCGCCCATCAGTGGCCATGCTGTGGCAGCAGCTCACATACAAAAAGAAGAAGATTAGCAACAGATGTTAGCTCAGAGCAAATCTTCCTCAGAAAAAGAAGAAAAATATCCAGCTTGAGGGTGAAGGACAAGGGACAGCTGCATCCTTGGAAGGTGTGATCTGGTGAATTGCTGCTCTCTGCCCCACAACTTAATGTTATCCATTTCCCTGCAGCCTGCCTTCAAAGGCCTCACCTTCACTGACCTGCCGTTGTGCTTACAACTGAACATCATGCAGAGGCTGAGCGACGGACGCGATCTGGTCAGCCTGGGCCAGGCGGCCCTCGACCTGCACGTGCTCAGTGAGGACCGGCTGCTGTGGAAGAAGCTGTGTCAGTACCACTTCTCCGAGCGGCAGGTCGGTGAGGCCCAGCGGACATCCCTTCCTTCTCTCCCCTCTCGGTCCCCTACCCTCGAGCTTCCTTGGCATCCTCCTAGAGCTTGAGGTGTGGGCGCCCACCCTCCAGGGCTCCCCGGTTTGAATGGAAAACACCAGTCCAAGGAGTTTCTAAATAATGCACATGAAGTTATTTTTCTGGTGGTTTGGATGGAAAAAAAAATTACATTCTTAACCTATTTACATTTTACAACTTGCTCAAAAAAATTCAAAAGTGGCACCAGTCCTTCTTTTCTGTAACAAAGAAATGTACTTTTATGATACTTGACAGCTAAAGGACTTCTACAGATATTATTTCAGTTTATCCTAATGACCAGGGAAGGGTTAGTATCATTATCCTTTAATCAGATAAAGAGACCAAGACCACAAATGGCTGAGGGACATTCCAAATTAGTGAAGTGCTTTCCTCTAGGTGAGGACACTGGCCTTGAATTTGAATTTGGGGCTTTTTGACACCAGCTCTAGGCCTGTTTCCCGTCCTCACGCCGCCTCAGATGTTTTTTTTCCAATTTCTTTATATAGAAGTGTGAGTTCAACAAGTTCTGTTCATGGAGCCATTAATATTTAGATAGAAAATAGAACCACTGTGCCAGGCGGTTACTGCATGTCCCTGGAAATGCTCACTCAAGTCTATAGCAAAGAAAAGATTGAAGCTGTTTATTGAGATCACCTAAACTTGAAGGGACCCTCCAAATGCAATTTCGTAGAGGTCACTAGTGAGATGTCACCAACCACCTGTTTCTTTTAAAGACTGGTTAAAAGGTACTGTTTAACTGGGTAGAGCTCAGAAACTACTTCTTTATATCTTGGCTATGTTTTTCCCTGGGTTTTGCAGGGTGTAGATGAAAAAGGGAGAAAAGAGGCAGGAACAGCACTTTTCAGAACCAGAAAACCACAAACCATCTTCTTGATGAACTCTCCCACAACCACGTTTATTTGTTTGATATTTAGATCCGCAAGCGATTAATTTTGTCAGACAAAGGACAGCTGGATTGGAAGAAGATGTATTTTAAACTTGTGCGATGTTACCCACGGAAAGAGCAGTATGGAGACACCCTTCAGCTTTGCAGACACTGTCACATTCTTTCCTGGAAGGTATGTGTCTCGGAGGTGGCTGCCACAGCCCCCCAGCCCAGCCCCCGAGAGCCAATAGCACCAGCATTGTGACACTAAGTCCTTTTTACTCTTTACGGTTGCAGCCCCCAGCCGAAAGTGAGGGTAACTGATTCAGTCCCCAGGGAGAAAAACTTTCAGACCTTCATTTCCTTCACCTCCTTATGTATATTTTTCTGCAGCCCCCTCCCCCAAATTCTCCCATCTCTTTGTGCACAGGTGCACACACACATGCACACACAGCTCTTTAGTTTTTCCAGAACTGATGACATTCTTGACAGAGGAATGTTGTTTTGAAGTTGGGCAATGCCTTATAATGCTACAGGCCAACAAGATGCTTCTGAGAACTCAACCCTCCCCATGGTTTCCTTTCCAGGGCACTGACCACCCGTGCACAGCCAATAACCCGGAAAGCTGCTCTGTCTCACTTTCACCCCAGGACTTTATCAACTTGTTCAAGTTCTGAATCCCGGCACATGACAGCACTTCAGAAGGGTTCCTGTGCTGATTGGATGGTTGGGAATACAGAGTTTGGACACTTCTTTGTAAATAGTGTACATTTTAAACATTGGCTCGAAACTTCTGAGATAAGTCATTGAGAGGACATTGGAGGGCAAAGATGCAGTCGCTGGCTGGGAATTTTAAAATATGGACTTCTCATTAGAATTGGTATGGAAAAGCAGAGATACTGTAAATAAACTTTTTTCCTAACGATTTGCCAGCAAGACTCTAAGGGCAGGAATTCTATTTCATCGGTGAAAACGGAATTCTCTTGATGTCCACTGAAACTCCTTTATGGTTCCCTAAGAGATGTGGAAGAAAAGGGCAAAACTCAAAGACAAGATAGAACCCTCTTTGTTTACAATGTGAAAAAGCGTTTTAAAAAAAGAAGAAAACTGCAGATGAGAAATCCCTGGGCTTTTGGGTTGACTTGGGGTTTGTTTTGAAAAAGCCAAGGAAGCACCACCCATTTTAAACCCACGTGGGCATAAGGCCTTATCTTACGAAGATGTCACACAATAGTCTACCTCGGAAAGCATACAGTGCTCTCTCTGACGAAGTACGTGGTCCCATAGGCAGTGTCTGTTCTTCTTGTTTCCTCATCATATAAAAAGTGATTTAAAATGGGAAGGGATATTGGAGGCCATCCTCATCAGGTTTCAGACTTCCTTTTTAGGCTAATGGGGCACTCCAGAGTTGCCTGTTTTCTAGAACAACCCCAAAGCATGTATGCCCTTTTTTCCTTTCATGTCATTAGCTCCTTCAAGGCAACGTAAGGCCAATTAAAAACAGTCCCAGAGGAAGTCCTGCCGCAGAGAAGATAGATTTGTCACCCAATAGCTGTGAAGACTTTCTTATTCCTGTTTAACTTCTTGGCTTGTCTGGGCTTCCCAGGGTATCTTCAAGGATAAGCGTATCTCTGTGGACTGGTCGGAGCCGGAGTGCTGATAAAGGCTTATGAAACAGGTTTTCCATGTCAGTTAAACGTTTTACCAGCTGCTGTCCCACTTGGTGGGTAAGGAGCTGAGGAGCTCGCTTTTCTTTACGTCTGACATCAAAATTTTAGTCAACCTGAGTTAGGGCTTCTTGCAAGGATGATAAAATAAAGCCTGGAATTGTAGCCCAATAGGGAACAGAGGTACTTACTATGAGTTCATCTTAAACTTGCTCCATCCCCCAGGGCATCTTGCTGGCCAATCCCAGCAGGTAGCTGTGTGGAAGAAAGGAAATCTCAGGACGTAAGGAGTTCATTGTCAAATATTTCTGGGAGGGTGTAGGGATGTTTTTGTTTTCTATCTTTTATTGAACTTTGCTTTTCCACAACAATGTACATATTTTTGCAGTTGTGTCTGCTTTGCTTTTTTTTTTTTTTTTTTGGCAAATAAATTTGCCACCCCACATGCCCTTGGCAAAGAAGTGAGGCAGAAATAGGAACTTGGTTCACAGGTGAGGAACAGTGTATACTTGGAGGTTGAACTTGAGGTGACCTAAAAAGAGGAAAGATGGTTAAGCATGGACAGAAACGAGCCAAGGGACCAGCTAGTGGTGCAAGGCCCCTTCACACCTTTCCCTGAATACACAACCCAAGTACCAGCATTCAGAAGAGAAGTCAATGACCAGTCAACGCTCCTCACTTTGCAATGTTTGTGCCTGCTCCAGGGTTTCTCAATATTTATTTTCATTATCACCCCCCTCTAAGAAGAAAAAAATTAAGTGAATTTAAGATCTCCCTAAGGAGAAAAGTTAAATATTCAAGAATAAGATCTTGTTGGGTAATGTTGGACTTTGGAGGGCCACAAACTACTGTCACACCTAAGAGGTTTTTTTACATTCCCCTGCCCCCCCCCACCCCCCCAGGGAAGGTCACATCGAGAATGCAGGGCCTAGACCGTGGAATAAAAAGCTAGTTCTTCCCCAATTCAGACAGGTTCTCTCGAACACCTCAGCTTCCGTAAAGGGGTGGGGTGGAGCTGGGTTTGTTGTTGCTGTGACAGCTCTGGGAAATTTCACTTGGATATTTTTAGGTTAAGCGTTCATGGCCTTCCACATCTTCCCACTGACTTGTGACCCCCTTCATGCTGATGAAGGAGGTGGAAACTCCTCGGCATCTTCAAGTTTGCAGTCCCATAAATGTTGCCTGCTTTGGACTGTCGGCACAAAACTGGCAAACCAGTCTCATTTGGACTGCCCGCGATCCTCACCTTGCGCATCACACCCCAGGCAGCGAGGTGCATCTGTGCAGGATGACCCCTACCCCAAGGGACGGGGTTACAGTTCTCTGAAAGGTTTACCTAGATGGTGCCTCTGGGCTCTCCTCATCTCCTTCGGCATTATTGGAGGTGGTGTGTGACAGAGTCAAGTAAAATTTTTAGGGAAAAAAAAAGAAGAAAGCAACATTTGTGGTTCTGTTTCATTGGAAGAGGAAATGAGGGAAATGGCAGGTGGAGAGGGAGGGGGAAAGGAATAGGGAGAGCGTATCTTCAAGGCTGTGGTCTCTGTGAGGGCAATGGAGAAGAGCGTAGCGGATGGAGAGCATCTGTGTTGGCGCCACTCGTAGCTGTGAAGCATGGCCAGAGCCTCACATATAAGTAAAGTGAGTTAAAAAAATTCTTGTTCCCTGGGCACTAACTCTCTATAGAATTTCTATTGGCAAAGCCTCTCTGGACAACCTGACCTAAAACACAAAAAGAATCCTTGTATCAGAACAGCTGTTCTAAAAGCCAGAAGGGACATGACATGGAAATTGCTAGAAGAGATGGAATGCTCTACTCTCTTGGCTGTACCTACCCTATAACATAGAATTTGAAAATGATGTCAATATGAAGTAATTTGGACTTCCAGAGAAGGAAAGAGTTTTGTCCAGGGCAGTGTGAGCAAATCCACAGGGATGTTACGATTTGGGCCAACTGAAAGGTTTATGAGTAATGAGCCTTAAGTCTCCTGTGAGAAAGGCACAGCGTTTGGGGAAAGGAGAATACGTGAAGTTTAGGAGTGCTCACTTTATAGAAAGATCCAGAAAAACATCCAATGTCATTTTAAACTAGATTGCATTATTACTCAACACTGTTGCTTTGAGCAGATGGATCCGTCGCAAGGGAGGGCAGGTGGCAGAAAGTACAAAGTAGAAACATCCCCAGGGTGTCAGTTGTGAGATGACATTTGTTCAGTGATGATCAGTTTTATATTGAAGTGGCTCGAAGGAGATATTTTACGTGGGCTGGGTTTACACTGCAAAGCTCAGCGCAAGAGCGGGCTTCACTTAGCAATGGTGACTCAAGGTAACGGATGTATACTGTGTTATTGCCACATTTCTCATCTTTGTGGATTCAAAAACTGCTTTCATGAGGAGCTTGCAGTTAACAGAGCCTTCTTGTTTCTGTTGTTTTTATGTGGGAGAAGAGAAAGAGCTTGGAATTTGATTTGTCTCAGCAAGTGGTATGATTTATAAGAAGGTCAATCATTTCAAGACATGTCCAGCAGTATATCATTCTTAGTGTTCAGTACCGTGTTTATCATAAAATATGCACCTGAGTTTATATTTTTCTGCCAGGCTGTAGAGCAATAATGTCTTGCTATGCAGACACCTTCTTTTATGTGTGAATCTTTTTTAACTGTAATTTTATGTGTGAAGTTTTTTTAACTAAACTATATCATCATTTTCTATGTTGACATCTGTTGTTTTCTTTTTTTTATCTGTTTCCAACGATCTGAGTCTGTGAACCATCCCTTCTGACTGGATGCTGGCCTAAAATCGTATTAGTGTTTAAACAGACCTCAGAAACACCCTGAAGCTCTAGGCAAAGGCAGAGACGTGGCCCTTTGATATATCTTGGGTCCTTGATGTGTTCAACAAACAAGACTGTAATTCCTTTAAACTCGACGTTTTCTATAGATGCTTTCTGCTCTGTTTTGTTAAAGACAGTAGACCCTCTGTGGTTTTCCAAGAGAAAGAAATTCCTACCCCAGATTTTCGAGCTGGAAGGGATGTTCGAGGTGATGGAGTCTGGCATTCCTTCTGCCTTTGAAGACAAGGACACAGGTCCAGAATGTTCAGGGCATGTGCCTCAGCCTACCTGGTACTCAGTGGTGGACTTGAGCATAAACCAGGGCCTCCTGTGCCCCCTGCCCCGGCACCTTGTGCTGAGGATGGAGACGCATGACACCCGACACAATTCTTCTCAAGACCTTTGCTGTGGGAGGCAAGCATGACAGTCCAGTGTCAGGCATCTGGCCGTTAACTTTTCCAAATATTTTAAGTCCCTGGTTCTTCCTGGAGAAGTCAAGGAGCCACTTAATGTTTTTCCAGACTTCTGACTCTGTTGTGAGTACAGCATTCTGGTGAGTACA
Organism: Equus asinus; assembly: GCF_041296235.1. Classification (NCBI taxonomy): domain Eukaryota; kingdom Metazoa; phylum Chordata; class Mammalia; order Perissodactyla; family Equidae; genus Equus; species Equus asinus. Next base: position 68,392,833 of record NC_091801.1, on the reverse strand, counting down.
GACTGTTCACCATAAAGTACGCAGCATGTTTTGACAAATTCATTTTTCCCTGAGTACTTACATTTTAATTACAAAGGTGGCCCTTAAGACAGATAACAGCTGAGCAGCCAGCTTGCTTTCTAGAAACCGAGGTTTGATGGTAACCAGGCAGATGTTTCCTCTCCCCTTTGACTAGGATACATTTAATCCATCCTCTCCATGTCCCCGTCCTCTGGTACCCGCTGTGAGACCTGGTGAGCTTCTGTTTCAGTTGAAGTTCACTCTCTGCTAAACCTCATCTTCACTAAGCAAAGGAGAATTATTCCATGAAGCAGCAAGGAGCAAGGGACCACCATATTTGTGACTTTGTCTGCTGGACATTTTCCAAAGTATCCTTGAACTCAGCAAATAAAGCTTCCTGAAAAATCTCCCAAAATTTAGGCCCTGCTCCATTTGGCCAAAAATGGATGGCTGCTCCAAAACTCTGAACTCCTCGAAACTCCATCTGCTACAACGTTACTTGTGGATTTTGAATATGACTTTTTCTGTCTTGGAGTATAGAGATGTTTGTTTAATTAATGATGCAGTCTGTTAAACAGAAGGCTCCAAGCAGTGCTCTATGCTTGAGAACTCTTGGCGCCATCTTTACCAAATGCCAATCACCCTGGCTAAAGGGGGTGTATATTAAAGTCCATGTCCTAAGCTTAGAAGCTTTAATGTACTTTTCTAATGAAAAATACTATAGGGGGTTGAACATTGTAACTAAAAGTATAAGATTTAAACCAATTCCATGCAAAGATGTTTATTTAATATTGTGTGAGCTGAGTCCTTCTGTATAAATTATTTGCACACTTTTCTTGCATGATGAACTGATTTTTTTATAGTTGTTTGTACCAGACAGTGGCATATTTTTGTAAAAATTTTTTGACACTGAATTGCAATAAATGTTTTCCAACAATACACACTGGTGCATGTTTGATGTGTGTCAATTCAAGTTGGCTTTTTATCATACTGAGTATGTTTATCTTTTGCCTAGTGAGGCTTATATTCCTCTCCCAGAAACTTATCATTGTAAAATTTCGGGAAACACATAGAGAAATAAGCTTGCTGCTGAGTACCAACCTGAGTCAATAATACATCCTTATGCTTGAAGGGGATGTTTCCACTTACTGTTTGTATAGTAGAATGATTAGGAAATAAGGAACTTTAAAGTCAGTATCAATTATTCATCAACAGACATTTATTGAACAGCTCCTATATGCTAGACTCTGTGCAACGTACTGGGAATAGGATGGTGAACGACACAGATATGGTCCCTGCCCTAAGGGAATTTAGATTGTACAGTTGGCCCTCTGTATCGATGCAGAGGGCTGACTAAGGGACTTGAGCATCCGTGGATTTTGGTACCCGAAGGGGATCCTGAAACCAATCCCTCCTTGGATACCGAGGGATGACCTGTAGTGGAAAAGACTGAAAAAAAAAAAAAACTAGTAGGAAAAAAATTTAATTTGTAATAAGCACTCTGAAGGGAATAAACAAGAGGCTGAGATGCAGAATAACACGGGGGACCTGCTTATGACAGGCTGAACGGGGGCCCTTTTCAAGGAAGCGATGAAGCTGAGACGGAAAAGTGAGAAGAAGCCGGCCTCAGAAGATGAGAGCAGGAGCCTTCCAGAAAGACCAAAAGGCTTGTGCAAAGTTCAGATCCTGGGCCTGCCACCTACCTGCACTGTGACCTTTGTCACCTTACTTAACCCCTCTTTCTCAATTTCCTTGACTCCAAAATGGTGATAATAAATCTATTTCTTATGGTTGTGAGAGTTAAGTGGACTAATACAGGTAAGTGCGTGGAACTGGACGCATAATAGGAGCTCCAGTTATGCTTCCCAGAGCAGCAAGGGTCTGAGAGTCGGGTTAGGAACTGCAGCGCCTTCCCAGTTGGATGTGATTCGCTCAGATGACTTCTGGATGCCTGACTTACTTGATTCTTTCACCCTGGAACACACCCGGATCTTGCCACTAACTCTCCATCAGAAAATGACATAAAAGGCACGTGAGAGTAATTAGAGAGGTTTTGTTGTTGTTGTTTTTTTTTTAACTTGCACCAGGATCACAAAATCTCACCATTCCCTAAATATCCCATGCATCATGCATTCTCTGCTCAGGCTGCTCCACTCACCTAGAATGTTCTTCCCCAACCCCTCTGGTAAGCATCTATTACCTCCTCCAAGTAAGTACGTCTCGTCTCATCTCCCATAACACTTTTTTGCATATGGACTCCACTACATTGTAGGCCTATTTGTGGCCCTGGCACGTGCTGGAGCTGAATGAATTAATATACCCACACATACATTCACAAAATGCTTTTGAAAGTCTCACTTGTAACCACACACTTACCCTCGACTAGAATAAGAATCAGTGTGAGTTTACATGCATAGACAGAACTACTTATAACTTGGTTAAAAATGAATGGTAGTTGATAAAATAACAAATGTAGAGACCCAGTTTTCATTAAAGTTTCTTTTAAGTTCTTCTAAATCTTTACAAGTCTAGTAAATTTTCATACAAGATAAGAGGGCCTTTTATTACTGTTTGATAAACTCAAATTAAACAGACTAAAGTCCCTTTAAAAAATAAGCCCCTTTTACAAACTTAATAAAAATTCCTTTAAACATTTTAAAGCTGCAATTATAAATCTAATGCATTTGCTGTTTTTTAAGCACTTCAAATACCTGCTCAGATAAGCTTCAACTTTAATAAGCAAAACATTCCCAAGTAAATTAATAACATAAATTTAGAAAATTAGGCATAAATATATCCCAAATTCCCCCCAAAACTCTAACATTGTTAAAATTAGTGAAATTATTATAATTTTCCATTTAAAATGATATCTTAGACTAATTACTTATTTTAAATGGAAATCCTAAGTCTACTCTGGTAGGCAGAATAAGGGCTCCCCAAAGATGGCCACATCCTGATCTCCAGAACCTATGAATACGTTGTATCACATGGTAAAGGGCAAATTGCAGGTGTGATTAAGTTAAGCACTTCAAGATGGGAGATTATCGTGGCCTGGTGGGCCCAATGTGATCACAAGGGTCCTTAATAAAAGTGGAAGAGGCAGGCAGAAGAGGTCAGCATGATACGATGTGAAAAGGACGCATCCCGCCATTGCTGGCTTTGCAGATGGAGAGAGGGGGCCATGAGCCAAGGAATGCAAGCAACGTCTATAATCTGGAAAAAGCAAGGGAACAATTCTCCCCTAGAGCATGCAGAAAGGAATGCAGCCCTGCCAACACCTTGACCCTAGCCCAGTGAGGCCCATGTCAGACTTTGGACTTTCTCATGAATTTGTCTTGTTTTCAGCCACTAAACTTGAGGTAATTTGTTACCGCGGAAACAGGAAACTAATACAGTGAATCTGACAGATTCTCTAGCATGCCTAGCAACCCGTCCCTATAAAGCTCTTCCCTAGGAGTTCTGCCCCTTCAAATTCCCACTGACTCTTCTGCTGCATGTCCCCCACCCCAAGCTGAGTGAGGGTCTGTCTGCAAATGAAAGGCACAGCTGTGTTTATAGCCTAAATCAGTAGCAAGAGTTAATTGTTGTTGTTGAGATCCTATTAGTTTGTAACATCGTGTAAATTTCAGGTGTACATCATTATATTTCAGCTTCTGTATAGACTACGTCATGTTCACCACCAAAAGTCTAGTTTCCATCAGTCACCATACACATGTGGCCCTTTACCCCTTCCAGCCTGCCCGCACCCCATTCCACTCTGGTAATGGGCAGAGGCTATGAGCAAGAGTTGTTTTGACTGCCCAGGTATGTGGACCTGCAAAAGCTAGACAGGAGAGCTCTACCTGTCAGTGGTAGGTATAAAGTTTTCTCCTTCCTATTTTATATGGGCTTAACTGAGGCTGACACCAATCACATTTCTGCCCAAGAAACATTACAGAGAGGCAGCGTTTCAAATTCTCTCCAATAAGCAATGTCTGTGTAGCAGCAGCGTCCTGGGCACTGGAGCAGCCATTCAGAAGTGTGAGCTCAGACATGGCCCTCAGGGAACTTACAGACCTGGTGTGAGGCTGGCAAGGACAAGAGAGTGGACATCAACTATAATAGCACAGGATCCAAAGTTCCAGGTGCCCTCAGGGAGGTACAAAGTACAGAGGAATTCAGAGAGGAAGAACTGAGTCCGTGCTTCTGAAAAGGAGAACAATGTGGGGTAAGACACAAGCCCACAATGTACTCTTCCTGAGTCAGTGTGAACGGGGCTCCTTCTTTGAAATCTGGGAGCTGGGGACTGTGGCTTAAGAGCCAGATACCAAGACTTACCACCCAAGCCCCTTTGGTGGTGTCAATAGGTTTCTTAAATTTAAGGAAAAAAAAAACACAAGTTTGGGAAGATTTCCCTTTTGGAGGGAACTGAAGCTCTCTGTGTCCACTGGGGTCCCAGTACCCGAGCCCCACCACTGTTCTAGAAAACTAACAGAAGCTCAAATGAACCCCAGGTCCCTTCAAGGAGCTCTGTGGTGGTTAATTTTGTGTCAACTTGGCTAGGCCATGGTGCCCAGGTATTTGGTCAAACACAATCTAGTCGTTGTTTCGAAGGTATTTTTTAGATGTGATTAACATTTAAACCGGTAGACCTTGAGTAAAGCAAATTACCCTCCATAATGTGGGTGGGGCTCATCTAATCAGTTGAAAGCCTTAGAGAGAAAAACTGATGTGCCCCTAAAAAGAAGGAATTCGGCCTCCAGGCTGCCTTTGGACTTGAGCCGCAATGTTAACTCTCGGCTAGGTCTCCATCCTGCTGGCCCGCCCCACAGATTTCAGACTTGCCAGTCCCACAATTGTGTGGGCCCATTCCTTAAAATAAATAAATCTTGATAGATAACAGATAGATAGATAGATAGATAGATGATGGATTTTAAGGAATAAAATATATATCTATAACGATAGAAAATATACATGTATACATAAAGAGAGAGAGACACAAATCCTATTGGTTCTGTTTCTCTGGAGAACCCTGACTAATACAAGCTCCTAGAAAGAGAACAAGGGCAGGGACAGTCTAGAGGAAGGCGTCAGAGGGCAGGGGGGAAGGAAGGAAAACCAGAGAGAGCGGAATCTAGCGGCTGTAAGAGGCAGTCAGCCAACGACCACATCCTGAGAAATCATATTTGGCAGATGCCAAAAAGTGCAACGAAACAGTCACTCTTAACCCACATAAAAGTGTTTGAGTGGCTCCCCCGTCTTTGCACTTTTTAAACTTGTATTCAATTGTTTTCATGATATTTTATTATTTAATTATATTTTTACTAGTTTTTTTCTTGATTTCAAAATTATTCCAAGGAGCCCCTACTTCCTTCAGAGAGGCAACATAGCATCAAGGTCAAGAGCAAAGAATCGGAAGACAATCTTCCTGGGTTCGATCCCCACCCTGCCTCTTCCTAGCTCTAGGGGACAGTGTGCTAAGCCTTGCCATGCCTCAGTCTCCTTATCTGTAAAATGGGGGTGACGGCAGTACCTGCATCATAGAATCACTGAGGAGTCATTGAGCTGATGCCTGTTACCTGATCAGATCTATTTTGTGTGGTTAAAGCAGCACTTCACACACGGTAAGCTTTATATAAACTTTTGTTATTATTATTCACTCAGCACACTGTCCATTTCTGTTGTTGCATTATATGCTCTAGGCAGAAAACCCATGTAGCCTTTACTTTCTATAAAGAGAAACATAACGAGTAAATCAAGGAGCCCTACAATTCTAGCCTTCGCTTATGGCTTAAAGCAGTGGTCTCCAACTATCCCATGAGAGAACATTTTTTTAAGCAGAAACCCAATATATGTGTATTTATTTATCTACAAACTACAGGCAGGCCTTACTATCAACTAGTATTTCAAAGCAAAATGAACACTTAGGAGGAGAGCCATGATTAGTAGTGATGGATATAAATCCATATTTCAAATGGTTGATCATCTTTAATTTTTTGGCCAGTTTTTGGTCAGATCTCATTAGCTTGTCATGCAAAGGGGCCCTCCTAAGAGAGTCGTGACATTTTCTCATTCCTTCGTGTCTCTAATAGTAGTATGTGCACTCTGTTGTTTCTTTGCAAGAAACTTCTTAAGGCTTTTGTCCGTTTTGTGAGGTTTCATTTATTTAAAATGAGATACTATAATCCATAAATGCATTTAGCTACACACACAGAAGTTGCAATATGTCCCAATACACTGAAAACAAGTGATGGACTTAGGGTGCCACTGGCCCTCACTCCACAATGGGGCCAAGGTGCCTTGGGTACTAACACCTGATGTCTGATGGGTGGATGGAGAAGACCATTGTCTATCTGGATATTAAATATTTGTAAAGCTTTTGTGCTGGTCGTTCTCTGCTCCCAAAGATCCATTCTCCACTTCTCTGCCCAGCTCTATGCCCCAGGGGGCTGACCACAAAGGGCTGCATCCCCAACCAGGTGTCTGGTTGGGTTTGTCCAATGGGAGGTGGTGGCAGGGACCAGAGCAGAGGTAGAGGGAGTTTGGGTCTCCCTTGCCCACTGTCTCCTGGCTGGCCCCCACTCTCTGGCAGAGGCTGCGTCCCTCCTCCACATAAACCCTCGCCATGTCTCCAGCTATCACGGGGCTCCTCTCCAAGCCTGGGAGAAGCAGTTCTCATTGTTGCTCACCTCTGGGGCCTCAGCATCCTTTCTGTTCCATTAACCCTGCCCACATCTGTCTAAGTAGTCCATTCATTGGAACTACACAAGGAGATTATTTCCTGCCAGAAACCTCATTGTTAATTGCTTTCTTTCTCTTTAATAAAGAAATCAATGGAGGTTACCATCTTTTTCTTCTGGCACCTCACTTTGGAGACCACTGGTTTAAATAGCTCTTCTGATGATTGACCAAATCATTTTCCTGACCAGGTGAACGGGAGCCTTGGATTCCCTTTCCTCCCATCACTTTTCGGGGGTAAAGTTCTGACTCAGGCCCACAGACAGCTGCTGACAAGAGCAGCCTCACAGAATGAGTCAGCAGCCCTGCTCTGGGCTCTTTCCCTGCTAGGCTGAACCTGAGGCAAGCCACTTCCGCTCTCTGATTCTCTCCTCTTCTGTAATGTGAAGGTACGTTGTATTAGCTACTCTCTCGGTCCCTTTCAGCTCAAATGTTCTTTTGTGATTTTAGGAAGTCATATATTATTTCAGATGAAACTATGTTATTTTGTATTTGTATTTTATTTCTGGATTTTATTTCTGGATTTTCTTCAATACTCTCCCCATCTTCATCCCCATAACAAGCACATACACACCCTCCATCAGTTAGAATTTTTCTTGCGTGAAATCCTTTAAATTTTATAAATTCCTAGGTAATAAGAATTAAGAAAACCCAGATGCAACATCAATAATAAATTGAATCCTACTCTTTGCCAAGTGCTTTCAAATACATTACTCTTTTTAATTGGCATCGCAACCCTGTAAGACAGATACTAGCATTATCCCCACTTTCCAAATGTAGAAACTGAGGAGGCTCAGAGAATGATTTGCCCAAGATCACACAGCATGGTACCTTGAGGCTGCTCACGAGAGCTGAGCTGAATAGGTTTCTCTCTTTCCAACTCCACATTCAACGGCATGTTGGTAACTTAAAATTGGCCATCATGGGAATATTTACCCCATAGAAATCAGCAAGAGCTACAAATCAAAGCTCTTGGGTTTCTTTTAAGAGCCAATTTTTAAGCATTTACCATTCCACTCTGAGCACACAGCTACTAAACCACAGAGGTAGGGTTTAAGCTCAAATGTGTCTCGCCCTAAACCCAGGGGTCTTTTGATGACCCTCCATCTATCTTTCCCACACAACACCTAGTACAATACCTCGGGAAGAGTCTTTGTGAAATTCATACTTCCTGCAATAGCCTCCCAGGGGACTCTAGGATAAACCTTCATTAGCCTTGCCATCCAAATGGTCTTTCTATTCAATGAAGACTTGCCGACAAATAACTTCAAAAGAATTCTTGGCTTGTGCTAATAGCCCTGCCACTGGTAGACGGGACTAGATTATACACAAAGCCCTGCTTTGTTTCCATGTCCCTCCTATGTATGAACACAGCACTCTCTTCTCTCCCAGTCAGGATTTGTCGCTGTTTCTAGGTGGGGCATTTCACAATCCTGAAGTGCTTTGACATGAACGCAATTGTAACTTGAAACAAAGCAAAGGAGAGAGGGGAGAAACCTTGAATTCAGGCAACTGTGAACTTCGTAGACTTATTAAAGACCTTAAACCTGACAGAGACCTCAAGAGGTGATCTGGGCCCAGCTTCTATCCCCTTCCTATAAGCATATCCCCCCCCAGTACACAGAGAAGACAGCCGAGACCTAGAAATATTAACGATCTGCCAAAAAACCTAATAAAGGATCATACTCTGTAATTTGCTAATTGAAACAAGATATTGAATGGGGTTTCCCTTGTCCCAGAACTTTGTTTTTTGGGGTTTTTTTTCCCCCCATGTGTTAATTTTAACTACTTTAGCTATCATGGACCACCTCATTTCCTAGTTCTGGGGACATCTATCTCTTTCAAGTACTTCTAACATGGGCCACATGCCTCAGCCCAAAGAGAAGTTGCCTGTGTATATAATTTGGAAAAAACTTCCAGTGACTCTTTAATTTCTGAAGATACACAATTCACAGAGTCATAGCTTCAGGTGTGAAGGGAAAAGATAAAGATATATGCCAAACTTTGTGGTCTGTTTCACAGAATTGCTTATGAACCAAAATTCTGTATCTCCTATATTATCCCTGGAAGATTTTTTTCAAAGTTTGGAAATATCCCCAGTTGTGTTTTGGGGTTTTTTTCCAGCTTTATTGAGATACAACTGACATATTCTGTAAATTTAAGATGTACAATGTGATGATTTGATGCATGTGTATATTGCAAAATGATTACCACAATAAGGTTAGTTAACACCTTCATCATCTCACATAATTAACAATTTTGTGTATATGATGAGAATATTTAAGATCTATTCCTTTAGCAACTTTCAAGGATATAATGCATTTTTAACTATAGCCACTATGCTGTACATTAGATCTCTAGAACTTATTCATCTTATAACTAGAAGTCTGTACCCTTTGACCAACATCTTCCCATTTCCACCACCCCCCAGCCCCCAGAAACCAACATTCTAGTCTCTGTTTCTATGGGTTCAGCTTTTTTAGATTTCACATATAAGGTCACACAGCATTTGTCTTTTTCTGTCTGACATTTTACTTAGCATAATGCCCTTAAGGTCCATCCATGTTGTCACTAATGTCAGGATTTCCTTCTTTTTCATAGCCTAATACTATTCCATTACTTGTGTGTGTGTGCACATGTGTACCACATTTTCTTTATCCATTCACCCATTGATGGACACTTAGGTTGCTTCCATGTCTTGGCTATTGTAAACAATACTGCAGTGAAGTCCCAGAAGTTTGGATAAAACCCAATGCAGACGACAAGTGGCACTGAGTATCCTGACATTCTAAGTTCAACAATTGGAGCCAACCACCTCCCTTCAGGGCTGTCAAGAGGCCAGAATCAACCCCATTCCCTCCATCGTGTGAATCAATATAAAGGGAGGAGTGAAGAGAGAGGAGTGTTCACAGAAAGAGACTACCCCTCCCCTCAGTCACAGCAGGGACTCCAGGAGAATCATTCATAAAGCCCAGGAGTTCCAGTGACATGCAAGACTGGCATTTCATTCCCCTACAGATGGCTACTTGGGCAGCCTGGGGCAAATGGTGCCTGGGGCAGGGAACAGGGACTTGGAGAGGACGCTGACCTGGGAGATGGAGCAGCAGTAAGGCAGCTTGCACTGTCCCCAGTGGCATGCGAGGGTGTGCAAGTTTTCCTTGGGTGGAGTGGACACTAAGAGGGATGTAGCTGGGCTTGAGCCATCTTGCCTGCATCTCATTAAGAGGGTGTCCCCCAGGTCAGTGACCCCAGCAGCCACTGAAGGGGGTGGGGACTGAAGTGGGGTTGGGGAAAGAGGTTGTGCTGGAGCCAGATCTCCATGCAAGGAAGTGGGTGGGGAGAGACTCCCAGAGGGGCCTCCAAAGGACTTGCTCACACACCTCACGGGAGAACCAGCTCTGGACACCTACCTGCCGCAGAGAGAACCGGCCACAAACCAGTTATCTAGAGAAGCAGCAACAACCCGCGGGGAGAGGTTGGAAAATTTGTCTTGGACGGCAAAGTAAGGGGGAACCTCTGCCTACTCCCCATCCCTACCCTCCTACCCACCCTCACCCCACAACCAACACCTAAACTCCAGGAGGAGGGACAGTCATGAGGAAATCAGCCACCACTGCGGCCACAGCCTCCCCCTGAACTGGCGGGGAGGAGAGGAGAGCTACAGATCAGACCTGAGAGAGACATTATAAAATAAAGGCTGAGGCTCAGATACCGGAAAGAGATCACTAATAACCAACAGGGGCTAAAAAGCTGCAGCAATTGCCCTGAAACATCAAGGGAGTCATTCCCAAGAAGCCTCAGGAACAGCCATGTGATACGCTTGGGAGCCAATACCGGGGAAAAACAATCTTTCCACGTTTATACCCCAAACTGAGACTTCCCAGTAAGCTAGTTTCAATTTATTCAACATTATTCGCCTATTGTGTGCCTGGTCAAAAAAGACAGTTGGAGTCTGCATATTTAAGGAGCCCACACATTTACGGGGGACAGTCAGGCATATAAACCAAAATTTTAATATTCCACAACCAGGTATACATGAGTTTCAGCGGAGACACAATAATACTTATATTGAATAGATGTTTCTGTGTTTCAATGTCCCCATCTATAAAATGGAAATAATAGCGCCCGCCTCACAGGATGGTCGGTTGAGCTATTTTATGTAGAAGAATGCCTGGCACAGAGTAAACTGAACACTTGTTAGTATTCAATATTATAGTTATTATGGTTATTTTTATATTGAAAAGCTATGTGCTAAGCACGCTAAATACTTGATTATCTCCACAATTGTATAAAACAGGTACTACTTATTATTCCCATTTGACAGAGGAGGGAACTGAGCACAGGACACACAGTAGAACTGGGATTCAAACTCCAGCTGTCTAAACCCCGCACCCGCACTCCCTGTGGAGCGTAGGGGTTAAGAGTGGCCAGTTTTGCTGGGCACTTCCGGGAACGCAAAGGCGAAAGTACTTTTTCCAAAACAGCAACTGATAAAATGTCATCCTAAAATAACTTGCAACGAAAACGTCTGGCTCTGAACTTTTTAAAAACATTCGCATGAATTTTTCAATCCGATTTCAAATTAGAAAATGGCAAAAATTCATTGTGGGGCCTGGGCATGCAGACGTGAGTTCGCCGGCTGGTGGGACTGGGGCCCATCCAGGCATGTTGATCCTTTGACTCAAAATCCAGCCCTTCTGCAGAAAGCTGCGTCCTGCCCCTCAGCTAGGTGCCTGGTTTGATTTGGATGCCATGCCCCCCAAAGGGGAATTTTAGGTCCTCAGCAGTGCAGCTCAGGCAAGCTATGCTTGCTCTCGGTGTTTATATAAGCATCCTAGCTCCAGACAAGGGGTGCTGGTGCCCTGTAATTACAGGCTCGCTGGCCTGTCGCTGGGGAGAGAAAACAGGGATGATGGCTCCATCTGCCTGTGGAATCCAAGCTCTTTCTAGAAGCCCAAGAAAGCTCCTGGAAAAGGAAGCAGCAGGCCAGGTCCACTAGCACCACGATTCAAAGCATCCATTTTTGTGAAATAAACAGATTTTGGCTGCCCCCAACCTGAGTGTGACTGTGGCCTCATAAACGACATGATCGCATCTGGGTAGCATTTTGTTAAGTTGAGAGGCTCCTATAAATTTCCCAACCACATAAATCCCCCCAAACATCTTCTTTAATCAGGACCAGCAAGAATTAAACCTGAGAAGCATAAAAAAAGACATGTTCATTAATCCATACTGTGCATCAGGATTCCAGAAACCAAAATCTTGCTTCTCTTTCACACATCAATAAATTGTGAGCTTATGTCCAGAGTTCCCACGGGTGGCTGGCAGTACCAGCTTTTAATTCCACTGCATTTCATCAATCCTAAGATGAACAGTCTTTTCATTTTTAATATCTTTGAATTCGGCCTGCATTTTAGAATCCATGACATCTTGGATTCAATGAAACACAAACTCATGATTGAAACACACGTTGCCCATCAATTCTACTCTTAAACCTCCCCTTGATTGGTCCCTCCCCTCCTTCTCCACTGCATTCCCCACTGCCTTCCCCCTGACTGGAGCCCTCGGCATCACTTGCCTAGGAGTTTCCAAAAGGTGCTTAACCTGTCTCCCCATCTCCAGCCTGAACCCCTCCAACACATCCACTTTGCAGCCCAAGAGGTGTTTCTAGAACACAAATCTAATCATATCACTCCCTTGTTTACAATCATTCAATAGATAATTGTTGAATCTGAGTGATAGGTAAATGAAGATTCTTTTCACGATTTTTTCTATTTTTGGTCGGTGTCTTAGTCTCCGGCTGCCACAACAAAAACCATAGACTGTGGCCTTAAACAAGAGAAATTCATTTTTTCATAGTTCTGGAGGCTGGAAAGTCCAACATCAAGGTCTGGCAGGGTCCAGTTTCTGGTGAGAGCTCTCTTTCAGGCTTGCAAACAGCTGCCTTCCCACTATGTCCTTGCATGGTGGACACCTGATCTCATTTAATCTTGATTTCCTCGTAAAGACCCAGTCTCCACATACAGTCACACTGGGGGTTAGAGCTTCAACATTCGAACTGGGTGGGGGAGGGGGGACACAATTCAGTCCATAGCAGGAGGCGTGCCATTTGACATAATAAGTTGTGAAATACATCAATGAGAATGCCCCAGACCATTAATAATGGTTACCTCTGTGGTTGGGGAACCGATGCAATTTGGATGGTCACAGAAGACAGCAGTGAAAAGGGGAATTTCACTCTTAACCATAAAATATTTCTGGGTTGTTTGAAAATTTAGGAAGAGTTACTATTGTCTTTTTTATAATTTTTAAATCATTTCGAGGTTTCCCATTAACTCTGGTCTAACACTCAAGCTCAGTGACATGGTAGCAGGACCAGCAATAATCAAGCTCCTGCCTCCCCAAAGCCTCATCAAGAGCCATACACATCCTCTGCTCCTGCTCCTCCAAACCACATGCCGTTCCCTGAACTAGCTACCGACTTCGTGTCTCTGCTACATGTATTGTTCTCACTGTCTGGAATGCCCTTCCCTGTCTTGTCTGCCTGGTGAACTTCTACTCTCCCTACAAAGCCCAGCTCAAATGTCACCTCTTCTGTAAAGACTTCTCTGAGCATCATCTCCCAATTCCTAAGGTACCATGTTTATGGTCCCGTCATAGCCCTGATCTCACTGTATTATAGTTATTTATTTGCAGAGCTGTCCCTTCCAAAAGACTAAATGCTTGACAATCTGTATGATAATTCATTTTTGTATCCACAGTGCCTAGTTCAATGGCTGCCACATCATAGTGGTTCATTACATACATACAGTATAACCAACACTAATGAAATGGATTTTTCTGTCCACACAAAACTGTGGTGAATTTAATTCCAATCACAATGCAGCTGACCGGAAGTGGAACTGGGTATGCTTTTGAAGAAGGTAGGTTTAAGACTAATAGAAAATATGCTTTCACACAATATGTAACTAAGTCTATAGCCCGCTTGCCCTAAGAAGTAGTCTAGACCTAAGTTTCTTGATAATCTCTGGAAGCACATTTTTAAAAGAAAACAGATTTGCAGCCCTCACCCCAGGCTGGCTAAGTGAAAATCTCCAAGGATGGACTCCCCGAATCCATAAAATCTTAAAACATCCCAGGAATGCTGATATAGTTGGTCCAAGGATTGATGTTTTGGAACCTCTGCTTTAAGGGAAAATAGGAACAGTGTTAAAAAGAGTTTAGGTAAATTTATTCATGATATTGTGATGGCACCTTGTTTTGGTCTTTTATTTATAGTAAATGATGGACTAACTTTAATTCAATCACTTTGAAAACTTGCTGCCTCACGCTGAGGGGTGAATTAGATATTAGAAACAGGTGCACTGACATTGTTTATCTGCACGATAAAAATACGAGGCAAAAAAAACGAAAAATGTTAGAAGGCTATACAACTCACACAAGAGGGGGCAGAGATAAACAAGGGCACCCCTCCAAACTTCCTACTTTATTACAAGCTCCAGATAAAGAGCAAACCACTCAGCTTGGCAACCTAGACTGGGCTGGACATTTTCCTTTTGCTGCTCCAGATCCACTCTCCATCCTTCTCTATCCCCCTCATGGCCGGGGAAGCTGACCCATGTGAACTGCATCTGTGGGTCCCTTGCCTGCAGCTTCTGGTTAGATCTGGCCAGTGGAAAGAACACAGGGAGATCTGGAAGGGGAAGGCAGATGATTTATTCCTACTGACACTTGCCTGCCAGGCCACAGGCTAGCTGCCTCCCCCTCCAGAAGGCCACAGCGGGTCAGTTGACTCACCCCATGTAGCTTTCTCACGGGGTTCTGGTCACATCTTCCTTCTCACTCCTTTTAGGTTTAAGGACTGTAATGTGTTCCTATTGCTGCTGTAACAAATTACCACCGACCTAGTGGCTTAAAGCAATGCAAATTTATGATTTTACAGTTCTGGAGGTCAGAAGTCTAAAATGGGTTGGCAGGACCATGTTCTTTTGGGAGGCTTTAGAAGATAATCCATTTCTTTGTCTCTTACAGTTTCCAGAGGCTGCCAGCATTCCTTGGCTTTTGGCCCCACATCACTCAGACCTCTACTTCCATCATCACATCTCCTTTTCTGTCTCTGATCATCCAGCCTCCCTTTTATAAAAACTGCTTGGTCCCAGCCACCATCATCTTTTGTACAGGAAACCCCAACAGTGTTCTTATCCTGTCTGGTCCATTCTCCAGACAGCAGCAAATCAATCCTGTCACTCGTCTATTTAGGACACTTTGGTGGGTTTCCATAACACTTAGAATAAAACTCAATTTCTTCTCAAGAGCTGATGAGGCCCTCCATGATCTGGTAATGCCTGTCCTTCTAGTCTCATCTCATCCCGCTCTCCCTGTTATGCTCCGCTCACACTCGTTCTCTTTGAGACCCTTGATTTTGTCGAGCTCTTTCTCACCTCAAAGCCTTTGTCAGTATTGTTCCCTCTTCCCAGGCTCTTTCTCATCATCAGGTCTTAAATGTCACCTCCAGGAAGCCCTCCTTTACTACCCCATACAAAGTAGGATCTGGACCTTCCTTCCCCGTCTCAACTCCATTATTCTCTATCTCAACTCTTTATTTCCTTCATGACACTTACCACAATTTGTAATGATTTCATTTGTTTGTTTGTTTCTTTAAAGATTAGCACCTGAGGGCCGGCCCGGTGGCACAGTGGTTAAGTTTGCACGTTCCGCTTCAGCGGCCCGGGTTTGGATCCTGGGTGCAGACATGGCATTGCTTGACACGCCATGCTGTGGTAGGTGTCCCACATATAAAGTAGAGGAAGATGGGCACGGATGCTAGCTCAGGGCCAGTCTTCCTCAGCAAAAAGAGCAGGATTGGCAGGAGTTAGCTCAGGACTAATCTTCTAAAAAAAAAACCCCAAAAAACATTAAAAAAGATTGGCACCTGAGCTAACATCTGTTGCCAATCTTTTCTTCTCCTTCTCCTTCTTCTTCTTCTCCCCAAAGCCCCCCCGTACATAATTGTATATTCTAGTTGTGAGTGACTCTGATTGTGCTATGAGGGCCGCCACCTCAGCGTGGCCTGATGAGCGGTGCCATGTCTGCACCCAGGACCCGAACCCACGAAACCCTGGGCTACAGAAGCAGAGCATGCAAACTTAACCACTCGGCCACGGGGCTGGCCCCTGTTTGTTTGTTTTCTAAGGTATTTCTTACTAGACTGTAAATTCCAGGGGCGCAAGAATAATGGCCTAATACTGTATCCGTACAGTCTTTGGGTCTGACAAAGCAAACCCTTAATAAAATATTTGTTGTATGTGGTATATGGTCATTTCTTAGACTCGAAGAAGCAATGGTTAATAAGGCCAAAATTGCAGACTTTATTGCAATGTGGGCCAGTCCCTTTACTTGTTTACATGCCCTTTAACCCAACCAGCTGTCACCATTATTGTAGATTCAGCCTCGCTACAATCCTACACGCAATAAATACATTGGGTACAAATCCTCACCCCCACTATTCATTCAATTCAACAGACACTTAGGAACACCAAGCACTGTGTGTCCTACAAGGGGATGAACAGCATCATCTACTTAATAGCAAAGAACAGCATATTTTACTTACATGTGTAAATAAAGCAGGAATTAATTGTGATGCTTATTACGGGCCAGGAACTGTGGTAAGTTTCTTATACACATCATCTCATGTAATCGTCACAACAGCCCTACAACGGCACAGCATGCCAACTAAGCACCTAAGTTCTAGAATCATGTTGATTTGGGTTCAAACGCCAGTTCTCCTACTCTTGCAAATGTCCTTAATTTCTCTGTGCTTCCATTTCTTCATGGATGAAATGGGGGAAATCGTGGTACCCACATCTTAGCTCTGTTGAGAGGATTAAATGAGACAATGCAAGTGATGTACTTAGCTCAGCCTGGCACATCCATAAATGCCAGCTGCTGCTTCTTAACTTGCTCTCTGGTGAACATTTTCTGTCCTGCAGCATCAAAGTACACATCCAGCACAGAGGGAGAATGAGTTATGCAGGCTGAGTTCCTGCCCTTTAGGAGCACACAATCAGCGAGAGCAGTGAGCACATATTTAGAATTCAGAAGAAGACAGCAGACATGTTCTTCCAATTGGCTGCATTCATTTTACGGTCCAAGCACAGTCAGCCTATGTTCTCATTTCCTTTTCCACCAAAATAGCCCTCTCTGTTGCTCCCTGAAGAGGCCCTGGATTATTATAGTTTCTTAAATGCCCTGAAATTCTCAGGAAAAAAGGAATGTTTTTTTTTTTAAAGCAGGCACAGCTCGGAGCTAGAAGACAAAAGGTTAAATTCTCTTAAGCTACGACAATGTAACTCATTTCCTGTTTTTCTCAACTGTCTAGACACAGATCTCATAAGCATTAGCCATGAATCCCACCACCAGGTTAAAAATAGAAGGCTTAAATATGAAATGCTGGGGTGGAGGAAAGATTGTAGGTTTCTACCTTCATCCACAAAATGACTACTTTGAAACAGGATTTTGTGTCTTTATTGTTAGCTTTTCCATAAGTTCTGTGAAGCTGTACTTCAATGGCAGGAGTAGAGAACACCTTCTTTCTAAAGAATGTATTTGTCCCTGGATAAAGTGGATGCAATTTTTCCTCCTAGGTTTTCAAAGCCATTTGAAGACATACTTTACAACAGCTTCTCTTAAGGAATGTTGTCACACTTACCCCCAAAATTTCAGGTTATTGCACAGATCAGTATTTAGTCCCAAATAAATCTGAGAAACAGAAAATGCATATAAATTTGACATATTTACTTTTTCTTCTTCTATCTCTTCTGCTTCCATAAGGTTATCTGATAAATACTTGGTTTTGAACATACAATTTTTCTGGAAAATAGATTTTTTTATAACTTTCTTAATAATCCCTGGGAAGTGTTACACAAGTGTGGGGGAACTACCATGACAAATTTCCCAGATTTATTGGCCCACAGATCCCTTTTATCATGATAAGCCTATTAACACCTCCCAAAACAGGATTCTGTGGTGTACCAGTTTAAGAAACGTGAATTGGATAACCTCTATGATGGTTTTTCTCCTGGTTTCAGAATTATTTGAGGTTAGTTCTCTTCTCTAGCAACCTCAGCTATCTGAATCATAACAAAATTTAAAGTAAATGAGTACTAATGACTCTGCAGTATTGGAATGAACTTGTTTTCTTTGTGATTGGGAGACAAATAGAAGCCTGCCTTACAGATACTCATGCATTTACTTTAGAATGAATGTATTCATTATGGCTTTTAATATTTATACAAATAGACATTGAAATAAATGGAGATGTGTATGTGTTAGTATACATACACATATTTCCTAGCTCTGTCCACTGAGAGGACCTAGAAGCAATGACATCCCACTAGCAATGAGCACACTCAGCACCAAGATCTTGGTTTTGAAATCCCTCCTCAAATAAAAGGAACTAGTGCTTTTTAGGAAAAAGTTGATTCCAGGGCTGGGGCAAGGAAAATACAAGATGAGCCTAGAACAAAAAGGAAGCACCAAAAAATAAGAAGTTACCAACAAATGATGGAGCACGTTGAAAGAATACAGGATGATTAAGCTCCTAATGGCCAAAGCTAGAACAATTTGAGCAAAAAAATAAACAATAATGGTATTAGATTATAATCCATAGAATAAAATAAATATGCATAAGCCCATTCTAATATAAAGAAATACATAGAGGAGAAGGAACCACTCTTTCTTCCAGAAGAATTCTAATTAATAAATACAAAGGCATAAAGGAAATAGAAAATCCCCAATAATCACAGTAATAATTGTTGCTGGCAAGAATCATCCATGGGTGCTAAAACTAGCATGCGAAAGTATGAGAAACAGGATATGGGCATAGTCTCAAGGTAACTTCCCAAGATATTTGTGAGTTACGAAAGGAAAAAGAGTGACTTACAGTGGAGAAACCTGGAAGAAATACCTTTAACCAAGAAGTCAAAGTTAGCATAACCACTAATAAAATATAGTGACATGGGGTACCTCCTGATATGGCACATGGAGAAGGACATAACATTACTTCTGAAGTATCCTTGCCAAAACTGCATTACCTCGATTTAATCAAAATACAGAGAGAGACCCAAACTGGAAGGCATTTCACAAAGCAACCGACGAGTTCTTTTCAAAAGTGTCAAGATCATGAAAGACAAGGAAAACCTAAGTTAGAGAGGGTTAAGTTTAGTCGTCTCCTCATAACTAAGTTTAATGTGGGATCCTGGATCAGCAAACGATCATTAACAGGAACAAGCAACTTCAAGATCTGAAGTTTACTTCATAGCATTACCAATGTTGATTTCCTGGTTTTGATCATCATTCTGTGGTTACTTAAGATGTTAACATCAGGGGAAGCTGCTGAAGCATATAAGGGAATTCTCTGTACTATTTTGGTAGCTTTTCTTCAAGTCTAAAATTATTTCAAAATTTTTTAAATGTTAAAAAACCAACTATGTTCACTAGCCAAGTATTTATAACTCAGTGCTTGTACATACCAATGATACTAAGAATATTGATAGTAATAGCAATAACATGATTTTTTTAAAAAAAACTTTCACTCCTTGACCACCTATAATGTACCGGGAGCTGCACTAAGAGCTTGTATGTGTTCTTTCCTTTAACTTTCACAACCTAAGGTCATAAGGTTAAGTCACATGACCAAGGGTAATATTGCCAGTAAGTGGCAGAATTATGGGTTCAACTTTTGTTGTAACCTAGCAGAAAGGATGAAAGCAAAGTACTTACTACTTGAAAGAGGCTAAAGAGAAACATAAAATTATATATAGGCAATGCTGAATATCTGTGCTCCACTATTTCTGTTTCTTGTTCATTTGTCTAAGACTTGAAGGCACGTCAACAGTGTAGAAATTCAAGAATAGAAATTAATTAACACTGTAGATGATAACATCCCCTTTACTTTCTGAAAATTTGTCTATAAAAATTCCTTAGGTTTGCAAGCATGCCTTAGAAGATTTTACCCAAAACTTTCTCACGCATTGATTTTATTTAATACAACCACCAAATGAGATAGGTTTCATTTTTGCCGTTTTACAAAAAAAAAACCCACAAACAAAAAAAACTAAATCTCAAGGAGATTGAGAGATTTTCCCTGCACATCTTCTCATCCCCCCCACTCAAAGGCTAACAACCCCAGTCATTTTCACCAATTGAAATCAGGGTAAACTAACATCCAGGGTATCCTTGAATAAGAAAATAAGCGATGAAAGAACAGTGGTGGTGGCAGGGGAGGGGACAGGCAAATGGGAAGAAGGAAGGCCTTTGGGCTAATTAATAGTTAAGAGCATGTGTGTAAGCTCAGCTCAGCCACTTTCTAGCTGTGACCCGGACAAGTTATTCTTCCTGCCTCTTTCTCAACTGAAAAAGAGTTTTAGTAAGTGTCCTGGGTTGAGTAGTGTCCCCCCCAAGTTCACATCCACCCACAACTTCAGAATGTGACCTTTTTTGGAAATAGGGTCTTTACAGATGTAAATAAGTTATGATAAGGTCATACTGGATTAGGTGGGCCCTAAATCCAATAACTGGTGTCCCTATAAGAAGAAGAGAGGACACACAGAGAAACAGATAGAAGGCCACGTGAAAATGGGGACAGAGATTGCAGTGAGCCAACAGCAAGACAAGGAACACCGGGAGCCACCAGAAGCTGGAAGTGGCAAGGAAGGATTTTTCCCTAGAGCCTTCAAGGAAGTGTGGCCCTGTACCATCTTGATTTCAGACTTCCAGCCTCCACAACTAGGAGAGAATAATTTTCTGTTGTTTTATGCCACCAAGTTTGGGATAATTTGTTCTGGCAGCACTAGGAAACTAATGGAGTAAGCAACTCAGGAGGCAAGGCATGCCAACTGACTAGCAGAGGGCAGTTAATAAGCTGTTAGCCATCTAGCTGCTCAGCTTTAGCTAAGAGGAAGGCTGAGAGAGGTCAGGGTTGCTTACACTGTTTCTCAGCTTTAGATATTTTTTAGCACTAGTTGGCACCTCCCTGCCTTTTTCTCCACCCACAGCTACTCTGAGTCACTGCCCAGCTACTAGGAACTCTAAAATTCTGGAAAACAGCGTCTGCTATCCTTTCAGGGGTGGGAGTGGGAGAAGATGCCTATCAAATAATAACACTACAGAGCAGTAAATACAGATTTGAATGGATCCTTCTATCTCATCAGCTAAAAAATGTTCTCTAGGCATGATGGTTGCTGCTATGGAATTGTGTCCCCCAAAAAGACATGTTGAAACCCTAATCTCCAGTACCTCAGATTGTGACCTTATTTGGAAACAGAGTCATTGCAGATATAATTGTTAATTTAAGATGAGGTCATACTGGAATAGGGTGGGCCCTTAATGCAATAGGACCCGTGTCCTTATAAGAAGAGGAGATAGAAACATACAAGGAGAGGACAACAACGTGACTTTGGAAACAGACTGGAGTGGTGCATCTACAAGCCAAGGAACGTAGTAACCACCAGGAGCTAGAAAAGGCAAGAAGGAATTCCCCTCAACCAGTTTCAGAGGGAGCATGGCCCTGATGACACCTTGATTTGGACTTCCAGCTTCCAGGACTGTGAGAATACCTTTTTGTTGTTTTGGGCCACTCCGTTTGTGGCACTTTGATATGCAGTCCTAGGAAACGCATTGCTTTCACAAGGCTAAGTTTAAAAGGATGATGTCCCTGCCCTCCAAAAGATTGCATTATGAAACAAATGGATACAGTCAACAAAGGTACACTTCTAGGTGTCTGTGTTGGTTATTCTCTATTTACACACAACCTCTTCCATTCTCTACCCTTCTCTGGGCCTGGAGGGCTGATTCCTAAGGATGGCAGTATCCAGGCTGCCTTGCCCTGAGCTTCTGGTTGGGTTTGGCCAATGGGAGACAACAACTGGGAACTGGAGGGTAGAAGTAAGGTTGGATCCCTCTTGCTCTCTTCTTGCCTCAGTGTTCTGGCAATGCCTTCATCTCTCTACTACTACAGCTCCTGCTGGGCACCCCTCCCCACTCCCACCTGATGTCTGCAGCCCTCTCTGAGCTCCATCACATAATTCCCTGCCCTGGCTCCTTCAGCTCTTAGGGGGAACCAGCTTCCCTTTGCTGCCAGCTCCTGTGCCCAACATCCCTATTGGTTCCCTCTAATCTTGCCTATCATGGACTGCATTTGTGTCACCCCAAAATTCGTATGTTGAAGATCCAACCCACAATGTGATGGCATGAGGAGATGGGGCATTTGAGAAGTAATTAGGTATAGATGAGGTCATGAGAGTGCAGTCCCCACGATGGGATGAGTGTCCTTTTAAGAAGAAGAAAAGAGATCAGAGGTCACTCTCTCCATGTGAGGACACAGAGAGAAGGCAGCCGTCTGCAAGCCAGGAGCCGGGCTCTCGCCAAGAACCCAGTTGGCCATACCTTGTTCTCGCAAGGACTTCTCAGCCTCTAGAACTGTGAGAAATAAATATCTGTTGTTTAAACCACCCAGTCTATGATATTTTTTTTACAGCAGCTCAAGCTGACTAAGATACTGCCCAACGTGGGTGAATAATCACTTCACTAAATGCTCTTCAAAATCCCAGCTGAATGTGTCTTAGATTTCCTTCCAAGACCTTGACTAAGACAGTGGTCATTTGCAAAACCAAAGACATGTAAACCTGGCCAAGGCTGGACTCTGTCAGGGTGATATATCTGCGGTTGTCCCTTCTTGGCTCTGGATTCTTAACTACCATAACTAATTAGTTTACGAGCTGCAGGGGTCCATTCAGGCCCACTCAACCAAAAAATTGCCCTTAATAAAACTGGAGAAGTGCTTTAACTCTGGGCCTATGAAAACCACAGTATAATGCATCAAAAATAATTGGGCCCAACATTCTACAAAATACACGTCCAATTCTCCTAAAAACTATCAAGATCAAGAAAAACAAAGACTGAGAAACTGTCACAGACAAGAGGAGACTAAAGAGACAACTAAATGCAATGTGGTATCCTAAATTGAATTGTAGAACAGAAAAAGGACATTAGTGGAAAAACTGGTGAAATACAAAGAAAATCTGGAGTTTAGTTAATGGTAATGTACCACTGTTGGTTTCCTGGTTTTGACAAAAGTGCCATGATCATATAAGATGTTAACATTAGAGGAAATTGACAGTGGGTAAGAGACATATGAGAACTCTGTAACTTTTCTGTAAATCTAAAATATCCCAAAGTAAAAAGTGTATTTAAAAAAAAAATGATTGGACCTACATTATGGAGTGAGAACCATATACAGGCTAAGGGACAGTTAGCTTAAACATTAATAATTTGTTTACAACGATGAATGTTACCAACTGGGTTTCTTACATAAATTTCATACACCTCTCTAGTGATATTGACAACCATTCATCTGGCAGAGCTGAGAGAAGTTGCGCTGAGAGAACAGGCAATGCAAGAGACTCCAACACAGGCATACCCACCTCACTAGGAAGAAATAAAATGCCCAGTCAAGTGACTGTAAAACAAAGCATTACGTTAACTCACACACAATTGCCATTGGTCAGCCCAAATGGGCTGCTATTGAATGTCTCTGTTAGTCTGGGGCTTGCAAAAGCAATATGTCTTTTTACTGTATTTTCTGTGTTTCTTGAATGGAACACTCAGGTCGCTGAAATGACAGATTCTTTGGTTTCACTCAGAGTGGGATGCATCTAGGGAGACACTGAGAAACAGCCCTACAGAGAGCAGCTTCAGATGGAACACTGACTCCTTCAGACATCTGGACATAACCCTCAGCCTTTAGGCCTGATTCCTTTTATTCTCCAGCCTATGCAATGGGTCGATCTCACCAGGTATTAGCCCTTAGCAAAGAGCAGTGGACACGAAGGGGATCTGGGGGCCATAGTAAGAGTAAGCTCACAGGGGCCCTTGAGGGCATGGACAGTGTCTTGTAGTCCCTCTCCAAACTCCTAGCAGAGGGAGGGCAGGCACACACATTTTTGTTGATGCTGCTAACAGCAAATGAGATTCCACAAATGAACACACATCACAGGGACTTGTCTCTTATACACACCTATATTCCCTTGGCCTGGTTAGTGCCTATATAATAGGCCCTCAATGATCACTTACTTGGTGAATTAATTAGTTGGTCAATCAACTGCTGCCCCTTGGCATTGATGACATCTTTAAAAAAGGTGTTACTAGGTCCCCATCCAATAGGCTCAAAGTTTTATTCACATTTTTGTTTTTATGTTGACCTCTCCATTTCATTCAAAAGGTCATTATATACCCCCAAATCTACCTTACAAAAGAAGAATTCTATGACCTTGTTATTATTTTTCCGTCAATAATAATAATAATAATAATATTTGATGATCTTTGACAAGGTTGCCAATACCACTCAATAGGGAAAGAACAGTCTCTTCAACAGATAGTGTTGGGAAAACTGGATATCCATAGGCAAAAGAATGAAGTTGGACCTTATCTTACACCATATACAAAAATTAACTCAAAATGAACTAAAGACCTAAAATTATAAAACTCCTAGAAGAAAACACAGAGAAAAGTCTTAAGACATTGGACTTGGCAATAACCAAGAGGCTATGACACCAAAAGCACAGGCAACAAAAGCAAAAATAGTCAAACGGGATTACATCAAACTTAAAAATTTTTGTACATCGAAATACACAATCAACAGAGTGAAAAGGCAACCTACTGAATGGGAGAAAATATTTGCAAGTCCTATATCTGATAAGGCAATAATATCCAGAATATATAAAGACAACAAAAAATCAAATAACCTAATTTGAAAATGGGCAAAGGACTTGAACAGACATTTCTCCAAAGATGACACACAAATGGCTAACAGGCATATGAAAAGATGCTCAACATCATTAATCATAAGGGAAACACAAATCAAAACCACAATGAGATATCACCTCACAACTATTAGGATGACCACTATTTAAAAAAACAGAAAATAAACGTGTTGGTGACGATGTGGAGAAACTGGAACCCTTGTGCACTGTTGGATTGTAAAATGGTGCAACCAATATTGAGAACAGTATGGAGGTTCTTCAAAAAATTAAAAATAGAACTACCATGTGATCCAGCAACTGTACTTCTGAGTATATATACAAAAGAATCAAAATCAGTGTCTCAAAGAGATATTTGCATCCCCATGTTCACAGCAGCACTATTCACACTAGCCAAGAAGTGGAAGCAACCCACATACCCATCAACAGATGAATGGATAAACAAAATGTGGTATATACATACAATGGAATATTATTCAGCTTAGAAAATAAAGGAAATCCTACCAAATGCTAAGCTACATGGATGAACCTCGAGAACATTATGCTAAATGAAATAAGCCAGTCAGAAAAGACAAATACTGCATGATTCCACTTATATGAGAATAGTCAGACTCACAGAGACAGTAAGTAAAATGGTGATTGCTAGGGGCTGGGGGGAGACGGGGAAAGGAGAGCTGTTCTTCAACAGGCAAAGAGTTTCTGTTTTGCAAGATGAAAAGAATCTGGAGAGCTGTCTCATATCAATGTGAATATACTTTAGTGAACTGTATACTTAAAAATGGTTAAGATAGTAAATATGTGTTTTTTCCTATAAATAAATAAGTAAATTTTGAGTTAACTGATATTGGGGAGGGGAGGCAGATTTCCTACCCCACTGCCTTGTTTGGAGCTGGTGCCAGAATCTTTGTCTCCTAAGGCCCTTTACCCCCTCATCTCCTGACCTCATGGCCATCTCTTTGCTCCTTGTCCCTTGTTTGATTTATTTACCTCTCACTCATCGCCATTGAACCCGTCTCTTGTGTTCACTGATCCTCTGATCTTCACCTCTCCCTTTCTTCCTTGCCCACAAATCCTACAGGATTTAATCTCCTAGGTCCAGAGAACCTCCTGGAAGCTAGATATGAATAGCCTGTACTTAATTTATAAAATCAGACTCTTAGCAATGTTCTATACTCAAGATATTAATGCCAAGTTTAAAGAGATTTATAAAAATCCTAATGCAAAAATTGTCATATTATAAAAGCACTTTAAAAATTATTCAAACATCAAACGGCATTTAAACTCCATTACATTAACAAACAATCTTATGATGCTATCCTGTACCACTGCATATGTGATAAAAACTTTGATGCAATATCTGGTGAGAATGGAAATTGGCACA
Organism: Equus asinus; assembly: GCF_041296235.1. Classification (NCBI taxonomy): domain Eukaryota; kingdom Metazoa; phylum Chordata; class Mammalia; order Perissodactyla; family Equidae; genus Equus; species Equus asinus. Next base: position 68,366,919 of record NC_091801.1, on the reverse strand, counting down.
AATCTTTAGAAAAGCAATCTGGCAATATGTTTTGAAAACCACAAAAATATCTCTGCCCTTTGACTTATTGAGCCCATTCCCAGGAATTTGCTGTAAGGAAATTATACTATAAAAGAAAAAAAAGAATACGTGTATAGAAGATGTTTATTTGCAAGTTATTTATGTAACTGCTGTGTGGACATAATCAAAACACACTTTGTTGTTTTTCTCCCACCATCCCTTTAAAATTTATTCAGGTTTTTTTTTGGGGGGGGGCAGTAGGAGGAGGAAAGGAGCTTGTCCTTGACATTAGATGACAACTATTGCAGGACCCTGCCTGGTGTGGTCACTTTCAGGCAATGACAGTCTGATGGTCACATCAAGTCACAAACATGGTCTTAATAGAGTAATTTAGTGTCAGTCCACTATATTAAATAACAATTCTATTTTCACTCCAAGGGTTTCTGCCTCTTCTCAGCAAGGGCCAGTTCAGCGAGAGGCGGGGAGAGACAAGGGGGCTCCTATGCAGTCAGCTTCCTCTGTCTTCCACGGCTCCTTCACATTGCCTCCCCCATGCACTAGCTGCTGTTTTGGATCCCATGTTAAAAATGGACGGAAGGCCAAGAGGTAAGTGGTTATGTCTGGAAATATTTTAATTGCTTTGTGACTGGTACTGTCACAAGCTGACTTTGTGCTCACTGGGCTTTGCAGCTATGTTAAAGCTGCCTCCCACTTGTGGTACTTTTCATGGGATCTTTGGAGATTCCCATCCCTGGGGACCGCTTCAGTTTTAATTCTCAGGATAAGGGAGAATTCCATTCCAGTTGCCACTACTCCCTCTGCCCCTGGTTCCCTGGTAATCCTCTCCATTTAGATATCACGGTCTGAGTTCCTCCCACTGTCCCAGAGGGTTCTCTCTGGCAGGACTTAAAATGACTCCCATCAGGAATGGATAAACAGTGTATGGATACACAAAATACTACTAAGATATTCTTAAAAAATGAACTATTGGTACATGCAACAACATGGATGGAACTCTAGGATGTAATACTGAGTGAAAAAAGCCAATCTCAAAAGGTTACACCCTGCCTGATTCCATCATATAACTCTCTTGAAATGATAAAATTATAGTGATGGAGAACAGATCAATGGTTGCCAGTGGGTAGGACTGGCTGGAGGGTCTGAGTGCAAAGGTGTAGCATGAGGGAGCTTCTTCATAGGAATGGAGCAATTGTGTGTCCCAATTGTGGTGGTGTTTACACAAATCCACACATCTATACATGTGATTAAATTTCTTAGTAACACACACAAGTACATGTACAAATTGAACACCAAGTCAAGTCTGTAGGTTAGCTCTTAGCATTGTGCCAACGTCACTGTCAATTCCCTAGTTTTGAAAGCGTACTATGGTTATATAAGATGTTATCTTTGGGGAAAGCTGGGTGAAGGGCACATAGGAACTCTCTGGTTTAGTTTTGCAGCTTCTTGTGGGTCTTAAATGATTCCAAAAGAAAAGATTTCTTTAAATGGCTCTGATCCAGTTCTTTCCCTCCCAGGGGGCACATATTTGAGCCCCAGGAAACACTCTCTCATCCTTTGCCCCAACAAACGCTGGGAGGACAGGACCAAACCCTGCCCTCTGTGTCCTGCTGCCACAGGCCATTCTAGCCTGTTCTCTAGAATTGGGGGTAAAAGTGTAGAAAATATATTTCAAGCTCAATGTGTGGTCCTAAGGAAGTCCCCATCATACACTTTCAGAGAAGGAGGCAGCACCCCAGCCCTTCACCTGGGGAGTCAGGGAGGAGTCAAAACATGCAATGCTCTCTCCAGTGGCATCTCTCCACTCTGCTCTCCCTCACACTCTGACCGCCTGTGTACTCAGTCTGGCTGCGGGGGTTCAAGACTTACACAACAGGTTCATGAGAATTCCCCTGGTGTAGTGGATGCTGTGGTCTCTGCCCTGATCTCCCCTCAGGACTGAGACCCTCATTCCCACCCTGAGTTTCTCTAAAAACTGCTCTAAGCTGAAGAGAACTACCTCTCCAAGGTCCTGTCCTCTTCCCACGGGTAACCTGCATCCAACGACTGGTCCATGAAGGGTGTAAAGACCCAGCCTCCTTGCCTCAATGGGGCACAACTCTGCAAGACCATCTCCAGAAATCTGTGGGGGATAGGCTGAGGTCTTTTACTGACTTCATTGAAGTTCAATTCTTCTCTTTGTCCAGTCCTACTCCCCTTATTCCCCAACACATGTTGATCCTCAAACACTCCCCAATAGACGTCCCGTATACAAATCTCCACCACAGAGTCTTCTCCAGGGAACCTGACTGGTGACACTTGTGGAATTCTATATATGATGGTCAACCTCACTCTCACTTTGGAATCTGGTATCTATTGAATTGGTGCCTTAGTCAAAACTGAGAAAGAAAAAGCGCCACTTAACACGATGTTATAATAAGAATAACCAAAGAGAAATTCAGTAATAAATCATGGTAAATCAGCTACATGGAATATTTAGAACTCGGTAAATATTGTGAACATTTTGCAGCAAAATATTCCAAAAAAAATAATTATGATCTAACAATAAGAGAATATAGGGGCCGGCCCCGTGGCCAAGTGGTTAAGTTGGCATACTCCGCTATGGCGGCCCAAGGTTTCGCTGGTTCGGATCCTGGGCACAGACATGGCACCGCTCATCAGGCCACGTTGAGGTGGCGTCCCACGTACTACAACTAGAAGGACCCACAACTAAAATATACAGCTATATACTGGGGGGATTTGGGGAGAAAAAGCAGAAAGAAAAAAGAGAGAGAATACAAAATTGGGGGCTGGCCCCGTGGCCAAGTGGTTAAGTTTGCACGCTCTGCTTCAGCAGCCCAGGGTTTCACCAGTTCAGATCCTGGGCGCTGACCTAGCACCACTCATCAAGCCATACTGAGGTGGCATCCCACATAGCAGAGCCAGAAGGACCCACAACTATGTACTGGGGGGCTTTATGGAAAAGAAGAAGAGAAAAAAAAAAAAAGAAGATTGGCAACAGATGTTAGCTCAGGTGCCAATCTTTAAAAACAAAGAGAGAGAGAGAATACAAAATTGATTCTGGATTGAAAAAAAGCAATATCTTGGAAATGTTTAGAGAAATTTGAATATAGACATACATTAGATAATATTGTTGCATTCATGTTAAATCTCTTGGACACAATAATACCATCGTGATTGGGTAGGAGAACGTCATTGTTCTTAGGAAATCCTGCTGAAGTATTTATAGTGAAATCTCATGATGTCTGCAATTTGCTTTCAAATGGTTCAGCAAAAAATCGTGAGTGACTGAGAGAGAGCTCTTCCCGCAAAGAGCAAGAAGACACTCCCTGCAGCGATCTTACTCCCATTCTTGTGCTAAATGCTCCCCCTTGTGTACCAAGAGAGCAGAATGCATTCATCAAAGTGCACTTCAAAACTCCCCTGCACAGTGGGAAAGCAAGACTCCAAGACTTCTAGAAAAGGTGATCAAAGTGTGGCGCTTCTTAATGTACTCTCTCCCAACCCCAGCCATCAGTGTAGTTCTCATCCCCCAGTTTGCTTTCCATGACATCAAAATCTGAGTTTCAGTTCTGGTAGAAGGAGGGCCTGGTTGGCAAAGGGGTGGGGAGGAGGGTACCTATAGCCTTGCCTGGGAAGGGCATGGGCTCTGGAGTCAAACAGCCCTGAGGCTGAATCCTACTTTGTCCAGTTACTAGCTGGGTGACCTCTTTGAGCATCAGTTTCCTCATCTGTGAAGCAGGGATGACAACAGCACCTATTAACAAAGGTTAACTAGGAGGATTAAATGAGATAATGCAAACCAAGATGGTCTAATTAGAGTTCAATAACAATTAATTATTAGTATCTATTAACCTACCCTTGAGGAAGCTTCTAAAAGTTTCTTGGAAGTCCCAGTGACTTGTAGAGTATTAAAAAATACTGCGCTGGAGGGCCCAGCCCTGTGGCCGAGGGGTTAAAATTCTGCTCGCTCTGGGCCCGGATCCCAGGCGTGGACCCACTCCACTCACCAACCACGCTGCGGAGGTGTGCCACGTACAAAAATACAGAGGAAGATTGGCACAGGTGTTAGCTCAGGGCAATTCTTCCTCAGCAAAATAAATAATTAATTAATTTTAAAAATTAAAAAAAAAAATACTGCCCTGGAGTATCTGATTTGTAGACTTTATGCTTTGTTGAGAATCCATCCAATATTTTTCCCACAAAGTTAAGATTACTACTCTCATAAAAAAAAAAAAGGAGGAAAAAAAGCTCCAGGGATATATACAATGAAAAGGACTATTTCACTAAATATCTTTCCTCATGTGTGATTTCCAAGAAAATGGACTTTTCAAGTTCTCCACCAACTTTTCTGCTCCCCACTGTGCCTCCTCTGGCTCTCCTGCCTTTGACACTCTAACCATCGTCTTCACCAAGGCAAGTCCCTCTCGTGCCCGATGTCAACATGCCTGGAGAATCGCACGTCCATGCTCCAATGTCATGCGCCCAACTGCCTACTCCCCCTCCTTCTGCCTACGTCCTCTTGCTCTTTCTCTTCCTCTCAACAAATCCTCACTGAGTATCTACTCTGAAAGACACAGTGCTTGTTGGTTTGGGGTACAAAATTATCAAAACCATAGTTCCTGCCTTTTATGAGTTTGTAGTCCCACAGACCAGCCTCTGGTAGTAAAGCTAGACATGTAAGATGACCCAGGATGGCATTATAGCAGATGCTAAACATGGCAGAGCAAAATATAATATCAAGAGGCCACTGGGCTTAGGAGACCTGAATTAAAATCTTAGATTTGCTACCTACTGGATTTGTGCACTTGAACACATAAAATAACCTCTCTGAGCCTAAATAGTGTCATCTGTAAATTGCCTTAGATTGTGTCCCCCCAAAGCAGACCTTGAGACGGGGACTGGCATACAAGCAGTTCATCTGAGAGGAGATCCTAGGAAGCACCAACAGGGAGTGGGGAAGTGAGTCAGGAGAGACAAGGAACAGGTTACTGAGCAGGTGCCAAGTGGGTATGCCCTTGTGGGCAGCTGGGCCTCAACCCCACTGGGCACCCCTGGGAGCTGGTGCAGCACCTCACTCAGAGTTGTACCCTCCAAGGAGCAAGAAAGCTGAAGGATTTATCCATCAGTGGCTGAAGGCTGCTCTGGGGCATATTAACTCCTTCACATTTCTGGTCTACAGGAGCCGGGACCAAGCGTGCTAGGACCAGGCAAAGCCTCTCACAGAGGCACAGGTGCTCCACTTAGGTGAGAAATGTAAGGGGAGTTGGATACTGTAGAGGAGATGGGGATTGACAGCATCTGCTCGCCTTCTGGAAGAACTGTTTGGGGGTATAAATGAGGACTATGAAAGCCCTGAGCAGGACACCCAGCAGAAGCATGAAATGCACCTGAATGTAAAGGTGGGCTGAAGCACCTGTTCAACCCATCCCTGGATGACAGAGCACGTTAACCATGTTATTCTCACTTGCTCCCTTTTCAACCTTCAACTAGTATGAACCCTACCAAATGCTCCAAACAAAATTTCCCAGATCCATCCTTCCTCCCGTTTCCACAGCAGCCTCCCCAGGCCTGACCCCGAGCCTCCTTCTCTTGGTCTCCACTCTCTCCACTCTGTCAACCCAATCTGCCAACCACAGTCAAAGGACACTTGGCAACATACTAGTCTTCCCACCTCCCTCCCCTGTTTAAGAGCTTGCCCACTGTGGCTCCTTTTTTCCCACAAGATTAAGCCCTACATCTCACCATGTGGTTCGAGGCTTTCCAGTAGTAAAGGCACCCCACGTGCCAAAAATAGACGACCCCATCACTTCCCCAGGTTCTCACTTCTATAATCCACCCCGCTCCTCAGTCCCGAGGCCAGCAGGAGAAGCAACGCCCTAATTTTGCCTTTGGATTTATTCCAATGTGACTTGGATTTTCATCTTATCAGGTAGTAATTCCGGAATCAGACCTATGTTCAAATCATGTTCCTCTAAGTATTAACTGTGCTCCTTTGGGCAAGTTATCCATGTCTGTTTCCTCACTGAAAAAATAGGGATAATAATAATCCCTACTTTATAGGGTTGCTAGCTGGATTAATAATTATATGCACCATAAGTAGCTTTCAGCAGTGCCTGGTACAAAATGAGTACCCAAAAAATGGTAGCTATCATTATGGGTTCCCACAAGGTGTTATTTTCAGATTCTTAAAAGAAATCAAGAGATATCAAAGAAGGTTTTCTCTCTTTTCATGAGCTCATGGCCTTCCTGAGCTTTCTGCACCCAAACTGCAGCTCAAAGCCAGAGCACAGAAACATCCCCCTTCCCGGCAAACAGCTCCTCAGCTATGTAAAGATCGCACCTTTTACTACACAGCAAAATCAAAGGTCAGACTGTTAAACAAAAGGCTGAGAGCAGTAAAACCGAAAAACAACTTGGGCATTTTTCCTTCTGCCTCAGTCTCTTGTCATGTGAACACCACCTTCAAGCTCCACTATAAATGCTCTCAAGGAGAGGTCATGGTTCTACGAGAACACTAACCGGGGAAGTTAGCTGGTTAAAGGGGCTGGGAGGATTCCTTGAGGAGGCGTTTCATCGATTCGACAACCAGCTCCTACTGTGTGCCAAGCACTGGCCCTGCCCCGGTGGTTCAGCCGTGAACAAAACAAAGCCGCCGCGCTCCCAGAGCTCCCATGCTGGGGGAGGAGACAGGCAGCGTGCACACACTGTGGGGAAGGCTGGTTGCTGTTCCCTGAGTTGAGGAAGATGGTGGGCGGAGCAATTCTGGGGTGGAAGATCAGGAGCTTTATTCTGGACACGTTCAATTCAATATCCCGGCTAGTGTCTGAGAGGAGATGTCAAATAGGAGGTGGCTAAAGGAGACTGGGATTCAGGGGAGGGGGTCAGGCTGGGAATATCAAATGGGAGACGTCAGTTAATAGATGGGATTGAAAGGCACAGGGCTCAGTGAGATCACTGAGAGTGTGGAGGGAGGAGAGGTCGGGGGACCTAGCCCCGGGAGCTCTGACATTCAGAGGTCAGGAGATGAGGAGGCACCAGAAAGGAGACAGAGGGGATGGCCCGGGAGGGAGGAGGAGAAGACAAGGAAAGCCAGAGGAGAAAGTGATTCCAGAGAGAGGGATCAGCCCCATCGAGTGTTGCTGGTCAGCTGAGTAAGCTGAGGACTGAGAGGACCTCTGGCTTGGGCAACGTCTCCAGAGCGATTTCAGCGCAGTGATGGGGACCAAGCCCTCTTGAAATGGGTTCAGGAGAGAACGGGAGGAAGGAAGCAGAGTGGTATGGCACAGGGAGCAGAGCAATGGGGCAGTTCTGGAGGGGGACGGGGGTCAAGGGAGACTGCTGTGTGCCTGGCCCCCATCCAATTCCTCCTTCATGATGAACAAACTGACCATTTCCACCCCTCCAGGAGACCTTAGTGACATCAAAGACCTGCCCTCAGCCCACTGATCTCACGCAGGGCGACCCCTGCTCAGGTCTTGCTCGGGGTGCGGGTGGGGGGCTCCCTTGACTAGACCCATCCTTGGTTCATACGGCCTTCCTCAGCATTGACGTGGAGGAAGGAAAGGTGGGTGGTCTGTGGGGATATTGCATCCAGGCCACGGAGAAGCCTCAGGCACCACCCTCAATGGGCTCCCTCCTTTTTTCTTGTCCCCTTCCCACCATGCAGTGTTTTCTCCACAAACCAGTGATCTTTTAAAGATACAAATATTTTTATATTAATGAATATGTAATTAATATTAAATAAATGATATTGTAAGTTATCAATAATTTATATAACTATATTATATTATATATAATTATAATTATATATTATATAATATAGTAATATATTATATATAATTATATATTTAATTATATAAATTATTATAATTTTTATATATTAAATATGCATATTTAAAAATATAGATCGTCTCACTCCCCTGCTTTAAAACAACAAAAGACAACCACCACCACCCTTACTTTACAATGGCTTCAACGTGTACTTAAATAAAAACGCCCATCCTTCCTGTGGCCCACAGGCCCTGTGGTCTGGATTGTGGCCGCCTCTGTGATTCCAGCTCACATCCCGGCCGGTCCTGCTGTTGGTCAATGCAACTTTAATTACAGAGCACCTCTGAAACTGTACCTGTTCAAAGCTGCTGGTTAAAAAAAAAGAATTGTATTGGTAAATGTGTAAGTGAGGGAAGGTGTGGTTTATTTGTGGGTCTCGTGTGTCCATGTGAGAAAGATTGGCCCTGAGCTAACATCTGTGCCCACCTTCCTCCATTTTGTCTGTGGGAGGCCGCCACAGCATGGTTTGATGAGCAGCATGTAGATTCGCAGCCAGGATCCAAACCCGCAAACCCCCGGCCGTCGAAGCAGAGCACACAAACTTCACCACTACACCACTGCACCAGCCCCTGTGCTTTTATTTTAATTCTATTTTAATAGGTAATATATTCACAGGGCTCACAACTCTTAAAAACACAAAAAGATATGCAAAGAAGTTTCCCTCCCTTCTCTGACCCCAGCCACCAGTCCTCCCTCCAGAGGCAACCAATTTTACCAGTTTCTTTTGAATAGTGGATAGTCTTTTAGATACTCTGTACCAATACAAGCAAATACATACATAATTTTTCTCTTTTCATACATACTCTTCCACTTCCTTTTTAAACTTAATTTTAACTATATATTTAACACATGTGTAAGAATATAGAATAAGCTTAAGATGAAAGAATAAAAAAGCACCACCACTTGGCTTAAGAAACATAAGCTTCCTCATTGATTTTCACAGCTTCATAATATTTTCTTCTACAGCTCTATAATAATCATTTCATCAGTCCAGTGGATGAGCCGATAGGCGGTTTCCTATCTTTTGTTGTTATCCACAACACTACAATGAATAACTTTGTTTATCCATCATCTTACATATGTGCAGTACATCTGGAAGATTACTCCTAGATAAGGAATTATTAAGTCAGAGGGTGTGTTCATAGGTCATTTTTATAGATAAATATCCGGATTACCCTCCATAGAGCTTGAACCAAGTTGATCTGTTTTTTCTTCCTTTTTTGAGGAAGATTAGCAGTCACCTAACATCTGCTGCCAATCCTCCTCTTTTTGCTGAGGAAGACTGGCCCTGAGCTAATATCCATGCCCATCTTCCTCTGCTTTATACGTGGGATGCCTACCACAGCATGGCTTGCTAACCAGTGCCATGTCTGCACCCGGGATTCGAACCGGTGAACCCTGAGCCGTCAAAGCGGAACATGTGAACTTAACAGCTGCACCACTGGGCCAGCCCCTTGATTTGTTTTTAAAAGTTTTCAAGATGCCTCAAAGTTCAATAGGTGGCAAAGTCATTTAAGTGACAGAGCTAAGAGGATGGGAAAGCAAAAACATCATATTAAATTGACATTTTTAAAAAAAGAAGCACTGTCTTTTTTTGTTTTACCCTGATACAATCACATAAAAGAACTCCCGGCTTCTCCTTCCACACGTGGTGAAGAGTCCAAATATACGTTTTATTCTGGTTTAATCCCTGTAAGAAGTGATGTTGGTCAGAACTGACTAAAATAATTATTTCCTGTAATGAGGTAGTTATTGAATCAAGTTCAGAAACACTTTTTTGTAATTCTGTTTACTTACAAACGCCTAATGCCTTAGCCATTTAAGACGAGCATCCTGGGTTCTAAGTTTTGGAATACAAATTCCTGCAGTATATAAGTTCCCTCGACATTCAAAAGCCTCAGCAACAAGCAGGATGATTACTGACTCAAGCGTTTATCCAGAAATATAACCACTGTCAGATAATAGGAAGCTTTGAAATGGAATGTCACAGCCTCTGGAATGTGGCTGGAATTGGAGATTTGTACAACTAAATACAGAGAGTTAAAGTAACTTACCCAAAGCCAACATTGCTTCTGATTGTGAATCCATTTACAGCAAAAGAAGTGAGTCAGTGAGCTGGTGGCCTCAGGACTCTCTGGTCTTGCCACATTGCCCATAACCCAGAAGTGGCTGATCTTCTAGATGGCAGAATGAACCGCTCTTGAAGGTCGAGGCACAGGACCCGCTGGGAAACACCTGGTAGTGTTGGGGTTCTGTCCCATAGGATGCAGTGAGCCAGCGATGGTGCCACCAGAATTTCATGGGTCTGGTCACTGAGGGGTAGAAGGGAAGGGTCTCTGGCTGCTACGTAATGAGCCTCTCTCCAAACCTTGGCTTCCCTTCTCTCGACTTTGAATTAAATCCTTTTTGGCCTCAAGTAGCAAGAGTGACCTGTTATCTGCATCTGAAGCCTGACTGGCATGCTTTCTGCATCAGCATCTCTCAGGGAGGGGTCTGAGCATCTGCTTTTTTTTTTAACAAACTTTCCCATAAATCTTGAACTTACAAAGTTGGAAATGAACTGATAAACGTTCTTTACAATAATTACAAGGTAGGTTACTTCGGGTGGAGAACTTTTAAGGATACTTCGCCCGGGCCATGGGGAAGCTGGATGCCCCACAACAGAGAACACCTCTCTAGTGAGCAGAATTTGATTATGGAATCAGGGATGGCAGGGACTTGAGGACTGGGAACTGGGTAAAACGGATGGCAGCCTGGCCCCAGAGTGAGACCACCTGGATTCAAATCCTGCCTCTGCCACTCCCTAGCTATGTGTCTTTGGGTAAGTTACTTTAACTCACTCACTGTGCCTTGGTTTCCTCATCTGTAACATGGGGAGAATAACAGTGTCTACCTTACACTGTTGTTTTGAGGATTAAATGGGTTAATACACAGAAAGGGCTTAGAAGGGCTATCTGGCACATATTAGACACACAAAAAGTATTAGCCACTTAAAACACGTTATCTTTCATAGCATGAAACATTCTCTCTCTCACACACACACACACACACACACAATCTCACGTGAGCTTCAAAATGACTATTTCTTAAGGCAACCAAGGCCCAGAGAGGTTAAGTGACTTCCCCAAGATCAGACAGCAAGTAACCAACAAAAGCACAGCTCTAAGGGGGACTAAGGACTCAAACCTGATTTTTCCTATGTTCTGAGTGCAGGGTCTAAGTCTCCTCCGCACCTGGCCCCAAGAAGCTGACACTCAGCTCTGTGCCCTGGGGGCCTTGAGTGGGAAGTGACTCATCCTTCTCCCATGGTTCTAGAAGCAGTGTGTGCCAGAACAGTGTGACTGTATTAACATTTTGCTCCTCAATTTCTTTCTAATCTTCTTCCCAGAAATTGCTCCAGGTCCCCATGGAAACCTCAGGAAAAACTGCCTGTTGACTCTAAGTGAAATTCAGCTGCGACTACTCCCTTGATAACAAATGGACATTATTAGAAGCTCAGCCCCAACAGATGCCTGCTGGAGCTCATGGCTAAAGCCACGTTCTCTTCGGACGGAGACGGTGAAAGAGAGAGTCCATTCTCTGGGGCCAGGCTGCGTGGTCGGCTTGGACGAAAGGGGAGAAATGTCACCTGAGTCCCAACGGTCACAATGAGACACAGGACAAGGGGCTTTTCCAAATGTCTACGACAGGAGGCTGCCGTGAGGGGCCCACCAAGAGTGGCCAGTGACGCTAATTAAGTCAACTCGGGAGAAACTGTGCTGTCTGCAGAGGTCATCTGTAACGTGCTCTCCAGATCAAAAGGGGAGAGAGTAGGGCTCAGAGTTGAGGCTTGAGAGAATGCAAAAGAAACGTGTCTGAAAAAGGGCAGTATAACCTAAAAAAGGAACAGAATCCAGTCAAAGGGAGGACTCCAGAGAGCAAGAACTTAGCAGCATTTGTCCGGCACTACACAGATCCAGTGGAGGGGGCCTGGACCCTTCAGACTCCTTTGGTGACAAGACTGTTCCTTCATTAGCTATTCCAGGACTGTCTGCTGAGTACCTACACTGTGTCAGACGCTGTACTGGGCACTAGCATTAGAGTGGAGAAAAAGGCAGAGAGCGCGCACACATCTAGTGAAGGGAGATGGAAAACAGGCTTTTAAACAAATAAATATACAAGAGCATTTCGGATAGTGATTACTGCCGTGAAAGAAAACCAGCGGGGACACCACCTGACGTTGCCTGGTGCGGGGGGGGGGTGGGGGGGTGGGCGGGGGTTGGTCAGCTTTCCAGAAGGGATCAGGGAAGGTCTGGCTGACCTCATGGCAAGGAGATGTCAGCGAAGAGAAGATATGGGGAAAGGGTCAAATCAGGGCAAATGGAGTGTGAGGTCCGCAAGGAATGGATGAGCTCATCCTGCTCAAGACAGAAGCCGAATGGAGGCGGCAGGCTTGGGAACAGCCAGAGTTGGGGAGCCGGAGACAAAGACATGGCCACAATCCAGACGACGGGGCCTGTGGCCATGGGAAGGACGGCGGATTTTATTTAAGTTCACATTGAAGCCGTTGTAAAGTGGGGGCGGTGGCTGTTATTGTTTGATGTTGTTTTAAAGCAGGGGAGTGAGATGATCTATATTTTTAAATATATTTAATATATAAAATTATATTAACTTATATTAATATAATATATAATTATGAATTTATATTAATTACATATTAATTAATACAAAATATTTATATCGTTAAAAGATCACTGGTTGCTTTGTGGAGAAAACACTGAAAGGTGGGAAGGGGACAAGAAAAAAGGAGGGAGGGGGCCGGCTGGTGGTATAGAGGTTAAGTGCGCACATTCTGCTTCAGCGGCCCGGGGTTCATGGGTTCAGATCCCGGGTGTGAACCTACATACTGCCTGGCAAGCCATGCTGTGGCAGGCGTCCCACATATAAAGTAGAGGAAGATGGGCACAGATGTTAGCTCAGAGCCAGTCTTCCTCAGCAAAAAGAGGAGGATTGGAGGCAGATGTTAGCTCAGGGCTAATCTTACCCCCCAAAAATAAATAAATTAAAAAATTTTTTTTAAAAAGGAGGGAGCCCATTGAGGGTGGTGCCTGAGGCTTCTCCATGGCATGGATGCAATATCCCCACAGTCCACCCAGCTTTCCTTCCTCCACGTCAATGCTGAGGAAGGCCGTATGAACCAAGGATAGGTCTAGTCAAAGAGAGCCCCCACCCGCACCCCGAGCAAGACCTGAGCAGGGGTCGCCCTGAGTGAGATCAGTGGGCTGAGGGCAGGTCTTTGATGTCACTAAGGTCTCCTGGAGGGGTGGAAATGGTCAGTTTGTTCATCATGAAGGAGGAATTGGATGGGGGCCAGGCACACAGCAGTCTCCCTTGACCCCCGTCCCCCTCCAGAACTGCCCCATTGCTCTGCTCCCTGTGCCATACCACTCTGCTTCCTTCCTCCCGTTCTCTCCTGAACCCATTTCAAGAGGGCTTGGTCCCCATCACTGCGCTGAAATCGCTCTGGAGACGTTGCCCAAGCCAGAGGTCCTCTCAGTCCTCAGCTTACTCAGCTGACCAGCAACACTCGATGGGGCTGATCCCTCTCTCCCTCTGGAATCACTTTCTCCTCTGGCTTTCCTTGTCTTCTCCTCCTCCCTCCCGGGCCATCCCCTCTGTCTCCTTTCTGGTGCCTCCTCATCTCCTGACCTCTGAATGTCAGAGCTCCCGGGGCTAGGTCCCCCGACCTCTCCTCCCTCCACACTCTCAGTGATCTCACTGAGCCCTGTGCCTTTCAATCCCATCTATTAACTGACGTCTCCCATTTGATATTCCCAGCCTGACCCCCTCCCCTGAATCCCAGTCTCCTTTAGCCACCTCCTATTTGACATCTCCTCTCAGACACTAGCCGGGATATTGAATTGAACGTGTCCAGAATAAAGCTCCTGATCTTCCACCCCAGAATTGCTCCGCCCACCATCTTCCTCAACTCAGGGAACAGCAACCAGCCTTCCCCACAGTGTGTGCACGCTGCCTGTCTCCTCCCCCAGCATGGGAGCCACCGGGGCAGGGCCAGTGCTTGGCACACAGTAGGAGCTGGTTGTTGAATGGATGAAACGCCTCCTCAAGGGATCCTCCCATCCCCTTTAACCAGCTCTTCTCCGGTTACGTGTTCTCACAGAACCGTGACCTCTCCCTGAGAGCATTTACAGTGGCTATTGTACAATCATCAATGTGGTTCTCTGAGTGACATTAGTCTCCACCATCAGCTGACAAACTACATGAGAGCAGGAGCTATTTCAGTTTTGGTTACCAGCATCTAACCTGGAGCCCGGCATTGAGTAAGAACTCAATAAGTAAAAATAATAATAATAGATATTTTTAAATGAATAAAGAGATAATACAAGCTATGGGTCCTCTCTCCAGAAAAAGGTACTCACACACACACACAATGTGTGTTAGGACTCCAGCTTAGGAATCCTTTGCTTAATCCATTCAGGGTGCTCTAACAAAATATCACAGACTGGGTGGCTTAAAAACAACAGAAACATATTTATTGCTCACAGTTCTGGAGGCTGGAAGTCCAATCAGAGTGTCAGCATGATCGGATAAGGTCACAGGTCACAGACTTCTCATTGTACCCTCACAGGGCAGAAAGGGCTAGGGAGCTTTGTGGGATCTCTTTTATAGGACCACCAATCCCATTCATGAGGGCTCCACCCTCATAATCTAAGCACCTCCCAAAGGCCCCGCCTCCTAATACCATCACCTTTAGGGGTTAGAATGTCACCGTATGAAATTTGGTGACACAAATATTCAGACCGCAGCACCCTAGCTGTATTACAACAGGCTAAACTTCCTCTGTGGTTCGCAGGTTGAAACAGAGGAATGTCGCCCTTCTCTCTCTTCTTCAGTGATGGCACAGAGGGAAGTAGATACCCTGACAAAATGTTCGAATTAGTTGGGATACTTCTGAACACTCTTCAGAAACGGCATAAACGATAGGACTGGGAGGGAGAATAATGGGATGAAGGGCAAAAGAAGAGGCAGAGAGAGGCCCTCCCACAGAGCATTCCTACCATTTTTTCACCAAGAGAAATTGGCTTTGGTGGTAACAGTTGTTTGTCCCACCATCAAATTCAACCACATCAACGGGCTGCAGCTATTTTATGTGCACAATTATGTGCCATTTCATTGATTTTATAACTAACAGTGCTAAGAGAAGCACATTTAGAGAACCTCATAGGCATATATTCATTCCTTCAGCAAATGTTTATTGAGCATCTCCTGTATGCCACACACTCAAAGAGAATGGAGTGTGGGGACTACTTAGCCCCTTTTCCCACACTAAGCGTCAGAGGCTGGACTGTAATAGTTACAACATTCTGACGGATACCTCACTGCAGTTAGAAGTAGAGAGGTTCTTTAACTCGGTGTTCTACGAAGGGGACAAAAGGACTTGTTTGGAGAGACTGTCTCTTGCCTCCAGAATGAGTACTATATCCTCAACATGTTTACCTACAACCAACCACACAGAAGGGGCAGCGGTGTCAATACGGGCCTCCAGCTCCTCCTCACGGATGAGCTGATGATCACCCCCAACCAGGGGAGCTAAGTGAACCATTCGGGTTCAGGCTGGACTATTCTTTCTGGTCCTAGGGATCCTCATGTATTTCCAAAGTTTCTGGTTCTGTACCATCTGTACTAGAACAGTCACTTCTTCCTTCAAGGCCCTTTTAAGTAATTACAGAAAGGTTCTTCATTTTGGCTTATCTATTTGTTCAAAGCACAATCTTCAAGTGAGAAGTCTTTACCGAGAGATTTCTATAAAATAGGCTCCTCAAAGGCTGGCCCTCTGCCTTTCATATTCATGAGAGCGATGCGGCAGCTCTCTATCCCTTCATCCTGAGCACTCTGTATATGTCTTCTTTTAGGACAGCTTTGTCCTCTTCATCAGGGTCTCACTTTGCAAATGGTAGGCATGCAATAGATGTTGGGTGGGTGAACGGATGGATGGATGGCTGGATGGATGGATGGATGGACGGATGGATGAATGAATGGATCAATGGATGGATGGATGGAGAGATGGACAGGGAAGGATGGATGGAACCTGCCTCCCTATAACTTCTAACTCTGTTCTCCAAAATTTATTTAAAGCAAATGACCAACACTTCCTCTTCCTGAATGGTATGTATCTGGTGTGTCCCAGGTTTCCAAGCACCAGTGAGTACAAACCTGTCACTTTTATAGTAATCCCAAATCTTGATGATTTAAGCCCACATTCAGCAACACTAAGTCTAGCTTTTTAAATAAGCATTCTCCACCAAGAATTTCTGTGAATCATCAGGAGTACTTACTACTATAAGATGAATGTGCTCAAGCCCCCACTAGCTTGTGAATCCTATGTAAGGTCATTTTCAAGGTCCTGATGAAATGGAGACTCACAGAGAATCAGAGCCATGGCCTTCAGGCTTTATCATGCTTCTGCTCTGTTACTCTGAGTCAACCATTCAACCACCAAAATTCCAACCTCTGTCAGACCACTAATCTCCACTATTCTTCTCCTTCTACTGCCTAAGACCAGCTACTTCCAAAGTTCCCACAGAGCCACGTTGGGCCCCTAGTGACACAGTTCTTTCCTTTAATTCCCAGAGTACAGCACTTTCAAGAGAATGAGAGAATGAGATCAAGGGTGCCTTGCATTAAGGGGGAGTAATGAGGAGGCACATCCTACATCGTACCTGCCACCAGCGATCCCTCTAATCTCCAGGCCTCATTGCTCAGTCTGGTCCACTCAGTCAGATGTCTTCTTCACGCAGAGTGAGTTTCTTTCAAGAAGCTATTTTTCTCTCATCTAGCAAGGATTGCTTTGAGGAGCCCTGGTCCATCAGACAGGCCTGAATATGTCTAAACTGTAAATGAAGACAGGGTTCATTTGGCTTCCCTCCCACTAGGCTCCTGAACCTCATGCAAAACAAAAGGTACAGATGGACAGCTGTTTTCAGTATTCCTAAACATTCTGTGAAAGGCAATAATTCCACAAACACTGTAGGACACAAGGGGTGACTTGCGCAAACACACTGAGGATCTAGCTCCACACAGAACATCACAAAGTCTTATTTCCAACCCAGTCAAAATACCCCATCACAAGTACTTGAATGGACACTGTCTCATTTAGGGAGGGCTAAGCTGCAGAATCAAGACTTACCAATAATCCTGTGACTTACAAAATATACACAAGTTTGTCTCTTATGGAACAGTTCAACAACATACTTTTCATGCAGCTCAGCTCCATAGGGTCATTCAGGAATCCAGGCTGCTGGTGGTTCTGCTATCTTCAGTGGGGAGCATCTGAGGTCCTTCTAGTCATCACCATTTCAACCAGTAGGAAAGGGGGAAAAGGTGTGAAGGAGTGGGCAAGCAATGTTTCACAAGTCAGCCCTATAAGTGGCACACATCCTTCCCCTTACATTCCAATGGTGATAACCTGGTCACATGGCCACAGCTAGCTGCAGGGGAGACTGGGAAATGTAGTCCCTCGGAGAGCAGCCACATACCAGCTGCAACTCTACTACTCTAGAACAAGGGACAGCAAACTATAGTCCAATGGTCAAAATCCTTGAGCCCCCCAGATTTTATAACCAAAGTTTTACTGGAGCACAGCCACACCCATTCATTTACATATTGTCTATGGTGGCTTACCAGCTACAAAGGCAGAGTTGAGCGGTTATGGCAGAGACTTTATGGCCTGCAAAGCCTAAAATATTTACTATTTTTCCCTTTATAGAAAACTTGCTATTCCCTTTCCTAGAAAAAAAGGAGAACAGGTTCAGTGGGACAATTAGCAGTCTACACTTTCAAAATTTATCTCAGAGAGAGTGACATCAACATCACAGCAGAGTGAGCTCTTCCCTTAATCTCTCCAAACAAGATACAACGAAAAGGACATTCATAAACCAATAGAGGACTTTCACACAACACGACAGACATCTCAGGGATCCACACAGCCAAACGTCTAAACATGGGGCTGCTGGACACCCCCCAGGAGGCAGTGGAAGGAGGTAAGCGGATCTCCTCTCCCTCCCAAGCGGCAGTGACTAGGGCAGGGGTGGCCAGTGCATGACTCTGAGAAGAGAAGGGGGAAAAGGCAGCCCTAGCGGGAATGCTTGCTTTCTTGGAGTTGCCTCCCAGTCTGTGGGAATGCTCCACACCAAGGCAGCTAAGCAATCACAGGGGTGTCCAAACCAAGCCAAGCAGCCCAAGTGGGCAGACAGTGAGTGCAGAGCAGGAGTGCACAGGATCGTGCATGTGAAAGAAAGTGCCCCTCCCCACCCCACCTGGCACACCAGCTCAGCTGGTCAGCAGGAGCACAGGATCCCTGCCACAGCACCTGTGCCTATGTGTGTAAAGCAGCAGTGGCCAGCAGGCAAATGCAGATGGGCCCTGTCAGCCTAGCTTCCAACAGACAGGAACATCTGCCAGGGGTGCAGTGGGCTCAGAAAACACAGCTCCTGACCCCCTAGTAGTGGCAGATGGAATCTGCGACCAGATACTACCACTATGCAACAGCAAAAGTCCACCCCATCAAATAGCATGAAGAAGTATATTAACACTCCAGACCAAAAGGAAAATGACAAGTACCCAGAAATCAATCCTGAAGGCACAGAAATTTACAATCTAAGCAACAGAGAATTCACAATAGTTATCATAAAAAACTCAGTGAATTACAAGAAAATTCAGAAAGACAGTTCAATGATCTCAAGAATAAAATTAATGAACAGAGGGAATTCTTCACAAAAGAGACTGAAACTATTTAAAAAAAAAAATCAGAAATATAGGAGGGGGCCAGCCCTGTGGCTGAGTGGTTAATTTCATGGGCTCCACTTCGGTGGCTTGGGGTTTCACCGGTTCAGATCCTGGGTGCAGACATGGCACTGCTCATCAGGCCATGCTGAGGCGGCATGCCACATAGCACAACCAGAGGCACTCAAAGCTAGAATATACAACTATGTGCTGGGGGGCTTTGGAGAGAAGAAGAAAACAGAAAAAAAAAGAAGATTGGTAACAGATGTTAGCTCAGGTGCCAATCTTAAAAATATATATATTTAAAAAAAAATGTTGGAGGGGCTGGCCCAGTGGTGCAGCGGTTAAGTGCGCACGTTCCACTTCGGCTGCCCGGGGTTCACCAATTCGGATCTTGGGTGCAGACATGGCACTGCTTGGCAAGCCATGCTGTGGTAGGCATCCCACATATAAAGTTGAGGAAGATGGGCACAGATGTTATCTTAGGGCCAGTCCTTCTCAGCAAAAAGAGGAGGATTGGCAGCAGTTAGCTCAAGGCTAATCTTCCTCAAAAAAAAAAAAAAAGGTTGGAGATGAAAAACACAATGAATGAGATAAAGAAAAATCTGGAATCCTTAAAAAATAGAGCTGATACTATAGAGGAAAGAATTAGTAATTTAGAGGACAGAAATATAGACATGCTGCAGATGGAGGAGGAGAGAGAACTAAGACGAAAAAGAAATGAAATTCTCCAAGAAATATCCGACTCAATTAGGAAATGCAACATAAGCGTCATAGGTATTCAGACGGAAGAGAGAGAGGGAGAAAGAAGCAGAGAGCTTCTTGAAAGAAATAATAGCTGAGAACTTCCCAAACCTGGGGAAGGAGCTGGAATTACATGTAAATAAAGCTAATAGATCTCTTAATTACATCAATATAAAAAGACCTTCTCCAAGGAATATATTAATAAAACTGGCAAAAGTCAATGACAAAGAAAAAATATTAAGGGCAACAAGGCAGAATAAAATAACCTAGAAAGAAACTACCATCAGGCTTTCAGCAGATGTCTCAGCAGAAACCTTACAGGCTAGGAGAGAGTGGAATGATATATTCAAAATACTGAAAGACAAAAACTTTCAGCCAAGAATACTCTATCCAGCAAAACTATCCTTCAGATATGCTGGAGAAATGAAAGTTTCCCCAGAGAAACAAAAGCTGGGAGAGTTCATCACCACAAGACCACACCTAAAAGAAGTGATCAAGAAGGCCCTCATACCTGAAAAAAAAAAGAGAGAGTTTACAAAGCCTTGAGCAAGGTGATAAATAGGCAGAGAAAATCAGAAAATCATAGCTCTCTATCAGAACAGGTTAGCTAACACTTAATTATAACATTAAAGATAAAGGAAAGGAAAACATCAAAAATAACTATAAGGACTTCATTTCAAAGACAAACTCACAACACAAAATGGGATAAGTTGTGACAACAACAACGTAGTGATGAGGAAAGGGATGGAACCTGCTTAGAGTAAGGAAATAAGAGACTATCAGAAAACAGACTATCTCATCTACAAGATCATTTAAACAAACCTCACAGTAACCAATAAACAAAAAACCAGAACAGAGAACCAAATGCTAAATAAAGAGAAGACTGAGAAAATCATCATAAAGAACCACCAAACTGAACTGGCAGTCTGAAATACACAGGACAAGTAACAAGGGAAATACAGAACAACTCGAAAACAAGAGATAAAATGTCAGTATTAAGCCCTCATGTATCAATAATCACTCTAAATGTAAAAGGATTGAATTCTCCAATAAAAAGACACAGAGTGGTGGGATGGATTAAAAAAACAGATCCAACAATATGCTACCTCCAGGAAACACATCTCAGCTCTAAAGACAAACAAAGGCTCAGACTGAAGGGATGGAAGATGATACTCCAACCTAATGGCAAACAAAATAAAGCAGATGTTGCCATACTTTTATCAGCTAAAGCAGACTTCAAGATAAAAAAGGCAGAGACAAAGAGAGGCAGCATATAATGATAAAAGGTACACTCCACCAAGAGGACATAGCACTTATAAATATATATGCACCTAACACAGGAGCACCAAAGTACATAAAGTAACTATTAACAGACCTAACAGGAGAAATGAACAGCAACACAATAATAGTAGGGGACCTCAACACTCCACTTACATCAACGGATAGATCATAAAGACAGAAAGTCAACAAAGAAATAGTGGAATTAAACAAAAAACTAGACCAAATGGACTTAATAGATATATATAAAACACTCCATCCAAAATCAGCAGAATACGAATTCTTCTCTACTGCACATGGACCATTCGCAAAGATAGACCATATATTGGGAAACAAGGCAAGCTTCAATAAATTTAAGAAGATTGAAATCATATCAAGCATCTTTTCTGACCATAATGCTATGAAACTAGAAATCAACTACAAGAAAAAAGCTGGGAAAGTGACAAATATATGGAAACTAAACAACATGCTACTGAACAACCAATGGTTCATTGAAGAAATTAAAGGAGAAATCAAAAAATATCTGGAAACAAATGAAAATGAAAATACACCATACCAACTCATATGGGAGGCACCAAAATCTGTCCAAAGAGGGAAATTCATAGCAATACAGACCTACCTTAACAAAGAAGAAAAATCTCAAATAAGTAATCTTAAACTAGACCTAACAGAGCTAGAAAAAGAAGAACAAAGCCAAAGTAATCAAAAGGAGGGAAATAATAAAAATTAGAGCAGAAATAAATGAAATTGAAACCAATAAAACAGTTGAAAGCATCAACAAAACTAAGGGCTAGTTTTTCAAGAGGATAAACAAAATTGATAAAACTTTAGCAAGACTCACTAAGAAAAAAAGAAAGAAGGCTCAAATAAATAAAATTAGAAATGAAAGAGGAGAAATTACAATGGATACCACAGAAATACAAAGGATTATAAGGGAATAATATGAAAAACTATATGCCAACAAATTGGGCAATCTAGAAGAAATGGATAAATTCTTAAGACTCATACACCCTCCCAAAAGTGAATCAAGAAGAAATAGAGAATCTGAATAGACTAATCACAAGTAAAGAGATTGAAATAGTAATCAAAAACCTCCCAAAAAATAAAAGTCCAGGACCAGATGGCTTCTCTGGAGAATTCTACCAAACATTCAAAGAAGATTTAATACCTATTCTTCTCAAACTATTCCAAAAAATTGAAGAAGACAGAATGCTTCCTAACACTTTCTACAAGGCCAACATCACCCTGATCCCAAAACCAAACAAGGACAACACAAAGAAGGAAAATTATAGGCCAATATCACTCATGAACATAGATGCAAAAATCTTCAACAAAATACTGGCAAACCAAATACAGCAATACATTAAAAGGATCATACACCATGATCAAATGGGATTTATACCAGGGACACAGGGATGGTTCAACATCCACAAATCAATCAACGTGATACACCACATTAACAAAATAAGGAATACAAAGCACATGATCATCTCAATATATGCAGAGAAAGCATTCAACAAGATCCAACATCTGTTTACAATAAAAACTCTCAATAAAATGAGTACAGGAGGAAAGTACCTCAACATAATAAAGGCCATATATGACAAACCCACAGTCAACATCATACTCAATGAGGAAAAACTAAAAGCCATCCCTCTGAGAACAGGAACAAGACAAGGGTGCCCACTCTCACCACTCTTATTCAACATAGTACTGGAGGTTTTAGCTAGAGCAATTAGGCAAGAAAAAAAAAAAAAACTTATCCAAATTGGCAATGAAGAAGTGAAACTCTCACTGTTTGCAGAGGACATGATTTTATGTACAGAAAACCCTAAAGACTCCGTTGGAAAACTATTAGAAATAATCAACAACTACAGCAAAATTGCAGAGTACAAAATCAACTTGCAAAAATCAGTTGCATTTCTATGCCCTAATAATGAATTAACAGAAAGAGAACTCAAGAATGCAATCCCATTTACAATTGCAACAAAAAGAATAAAATATCTAAGAATATATTTAACCAAGGAGGTGAAAGACCTATGCAATTAAAATTTTAAGACATAATTGGAAGAAATTGATGATGACATAAAGAAATGGAAAGATATTTCATGTACGTGGATTGGCAGAATAAACATAAAACGTCCATACTACCTAAAGCAATCTACAGACACAACGCAATCCCAAACAGAATCACAATGACATTCTTCATGGAAATAGAACAAAGAATCCTAAAATTCATATGGGGCAACAAAAGACTCTGAATTGCTAAAGCAATCCTGAGAAAAAAGAACAAAGCTGGAAGCATTACAATCCCTGACTTCAAAATATACTACTAAGCTATAGTAATCAAAACAGCAAGGTACTGGTACAAAAACAGGCACACAGATCAATGGAACAGAATTGAAAGCCCAGAAATAAAACTACACATCTACAGACAGCTAATCTTCGACAAAACAGCCAAGAACATACAATGGAGAAAGGAAAGTCTCTTCAATAAATGGTGTTGGAAAACCTGGACAGTCACATGCAAAATAATGAAAGTTGACCCTCATCTTATACCATAAGCAAAAATTAACTCAAAACGAATTAGACTTGAATGTAAGACATGAAACCATAAAACTCCTAGAAAAAAAACATAGGCAATACACTCTGACTTCAGTCTTAGCAGTATCTTTTCGAATGCCGTGTCTACTCAGGCAAGGGAAACAAAAGAAAAAATAAACAAATGGGGCTACATCAGACTAAAGAGCTTCTGCAAGACTAAGGAAACCATGAACAAAATGAAAAGACAACCCACCAACTGCAAGAAAATATTTGCACATCAATCTAAGGAAGTATCATGTATCCTTTTGGTTCAGCTGACCAGGAAAATTCTGGGAGAAAGTGAATGAACTTTTGGTAAGAATACAAATACAGGGGCCAGCCTGGTGGTGTAGTGGTTAAGTTCGCACACTCCACTTCAGGGGCCCAGGGTTCACCAGGTTCAGATCCCAGGTGTGGACCTACACACTATTCATCAAGCCATGCTGTGGTGGCATCTGACATACAAAGTAGAGGAAGACTAGCACAGATGTTAGCTCAGTGACAATCTTCCTCAAGCAAAAAGAGGAGGATTGGCAACAGATGTTAGCTCTGGGACAATCTTCTTCACCAAAAAAAAAAAAGAGAGAGAGAAAAGAATACAATCTGTTAAGTTATTTTATAACTTAGAGCTAAATATAGACCCCATAATTAGATATCTTCATTCAGTTTCAGACGGTCATTTGAAAAGTATGTGGCTAAAATGAAGAAGATAAATTGTGGCAGACTGCCCTACGGAAATACTTTGTCCCGAGCAAAAAGTTTCAGAGGGACCAAAAGATTGTAATCTGATTTACAAATTGCATTTTTGGAGAGTGTTTTTTGTCAGTTTATGAGCACGTTTCCAATCTAGTATTCAAAATTACATCCGGTACAGACAAATCAGACAATGTGTGTGTGTAAGTTTGAACTTCCCAGCCACCTTGCCTTGAAATTGAAAACCCCCAGCTTCTTATCAGTTTAGGGAGAAATGTTTATAGCTTTTAGCCTGTTAAAATATCCAGTGGCCATAATCTTGACTTGTTAGAAGCAAGAGAGGACATTTGTTGTTTTTTCCACCTAGCACTCCTGCAGTGCCCTTTGGGGAACTCTTCGTTGCACATTTCACATGGTCCTGGTGGCCCATGGGTAAAGGCATGTAGCCTAAGCTGCAGGCTTGGACCCCACCACTGGACAAGTCTAAGAATGACCTGTCACAGTGTTCTCTGGATTTGCTGTATGGATTTGCTGCATCGACGTTCAGAGAGACACATTCTCTCTCCACCAGGACTGCTAAGCTAGGGGTCTGGGAGTTGGGGGCTGTGGGTGGACATCCATGTTGTTGCAACTCAACAACAACAAACACAAACAATCTGACGGAAAAATGAGCAGAGGATGGGAACAGACATTTTTCCATAGAAGATATATAGATGGCCAACAGGCACATGAAAAGATGTTCAACGTCACTAATTACTAGGGAAATGCAAATCAAAAATACAATAAGATATCACCCTACATCCATTAGAATGGCTATAATTACCAAGACAAAAAATAACAAATGTGGGAGAGGATGTGGAAAACATCTGTACCAATCTTCCTCTATTTTGTATGTGGCTTGCTGCCACAGCATGGCTGACAAGTGGTGTAGGTCTGCACGCGGGATCTGAACCCACGAACCCTGACTGCTGAAGCAGAGTGCACTGAACTTAACCACTACGCCATGAGCCAGCCCCCAAAATTGCTCATTTTTACAACTAGGATCATGAAGACATGAATGAGAGCTAGTGCTATATAATGCCAAACATCTTTTATTTGGAATTATATGAATAAAGGCAAATTCCCAAAATTTCATCTTCAAGAAGGAAAGTCGATAAATGTATTTTAGAGCCACGGTTCCCATCTGCAATTGAAGACATTCTTGGGTATCTCAGATCATCAAGAGTGACACAAAATCTTCAAAACAAAACGAATTTTACATCAATTTTATTTTAAAAACATATATAAATAGGCCAAATAACACTCAAGCCTGAGAGGGCTGCAATCTTTTTAAAGAACATAATAGTCCAAAAAGACTAATACTTATTGCTGATTCAGCTCACAGTTATCAGCCCTCTTCAGACAGCAGCACAACCGCTACCAAATATTTAACGCGCACTTTTATAACGGGCATGAGAGATTCACAGAGCCGTGAGCCACAGCCTCACCCTCAAGGAGCTTACAGTGTAGCTGGAGAGAACAAAACACCCAGAACAGACACAAAGTCCACGCATCTATCATAACAAAAGCAATTACTGCGTAAGTCATCACATGGTTTAACAAATGAGCCATAGGAGTACCTTAGCAAACACACACTACATCAAGTTTTAACCTGACATATCAACAAAAAGTTTTTATTTATTTTCTGTTCACCCATGTTTCAACTCAACTGAACTAGAACAGGAAAACATAATTCGAAGCCAAAGGTACCATTATGTTTGTTGTCCCAACAAAGGGATGGATGGTTCATGTCCTAGAATTTCTCCACGCTTCTACATCCAGATGTCAGTAGTTCTGACTGCCGAACCGATGCACAAATTCAGACAGGGAGTAGACAGCTCCCCACCCTACCTCAGGATCCATGCTGATGAAATCATTCAGGTTCATTTTGGAATCTAAAAAAGTACACGAGAGAAATGTTCACTGAAAGCACAATTTTGGTTTAACAGCAATAAAACAACCCAGAAGACGAAAAGTAAGGAAAATTATTCAAATGGATAAGAGTTCAACATCACCTCTGTGGTATTTCTTGTCTCAAAGGCATAACCTTAATCTAATCAGGACAAAACATCGCACAAACCCAAACTGAGGGGTCCTCTACAAGATAACTGACCAGTACTCTTCAAAAGTGTCAAAGTTATAAATGAAAAGGAAAAAAAAGGAATTGTCACAGATTGAAAGAGACTGAGGAGACATGACAACTAAATGTAATATCCTGGGCTAGATTCTAGACCAGAAAAAAGAAATCAGTAGGAAAACTTCCAAAATTTAATTAAGGTCTACAAGTTAATATTGTATCAATAGTATTACGTCAATATTTTTGTATCAATTATATTATTTTCTTGGTTTTAATAATTACACTATGGTTATATAACATGTAATGTTAGGGGAATCTGAGTAAAGGTGTATAGGAACTCTCTGTACTGTTTTAGCAAATTTTCTAGATGCTAAAATTATTTCAAAATAAAAAGTTAAGTGAAAACATGCATGAATAATCATACTGCCAGTTTATAGGACTCAACTGCCAATTTACAGAGGAAATTCAGAGGATACAAAAAAGATACAATCAGCAAAATTCAGACTATTTCTCCTAGGCTCAGTTTCTTCAAGAAATAAATTACAAGAAAAAAACAAAGAGATGGACAAGGAATCTACACGTTAAAAAAGATTCTTAACAGACATACCAACCAAGCACAATCTGGGGATTTTATTTGGACCCTGATTCAAATAAGCAAACTGGATGAAAAAAGATTATGACTTTGTGAGATAAGTGTGAATCTGAACGCTGACTAGAAAGATATAAAATAATTTTAAAGAATTACTGTTAATTTGTAGATGTAGTAATAGTATTGTGGTCATATTTTTTTTAATAAGAAATCCTTGTATTTTAGAGAGTCATACTGAAATATTTAGACTTGAAAGGACATAATATCTGGGATTTGCTTTGCTATCAAAGTAACACGAGAAGGGGGAAAGTGGATGAGATATAAATAAATCGACTGGCCAGGGGCTGATAACTGTTGAAAGTCTGATATACTATTGTGTCTGGTTTTGCAAAGGATTTAAATTTTCCGTACTAAAAAATTTTTTAGGTATGTACAGATTTCTGCTTCTGCCCATCAAAGAACTGTTATGGGAAGTGTACTTCCACTGTAATCTACCAGAAAACTGGACAATATACATGAAGCAACTGTTTCCAGACACTGGACAATGGGCAGCATCCGACCATGACTCCTGAGGAAGTAGAAACAAGCGAGAGAGCCCTCGGATCACTCCAGCTTGCTGCCCCAGGCCATTTCCAGAGCACAGCATAGAGCGGGGAACACAAACAGCCGGGCAGTCTCCCTGAGGTGAGAAGACAGAGGTCGAAGTCCAGGAGGGCCCAGGCAGCTAGATCTGGGGAAGGAGAGTATCAGAAGAGGGAGCTGTGCAGAGAGAGTTCCAGAGACCAGAGGGGACCCACCTCACGCACGCGCTCACACACACCCGTCTTTAGCTAAGTACTGATCTCACAAGGCCAGGGAAAGAAACACCAGGAAGTAGCTGGTCTAATAACCCCCAGAACTTCCACAGTCCCCACCAGTGAGGGTGGAGAGAATTCCTAACACACAGGCATTTGGTAGAGTCCTCAGATGGGTCACGCCAGAGGAGTGGGACTGAATTAGCCCTAGATGGAAGGCTGCTCTCAACCTGCACTCAAGATGCTTAACAGCAGCCTCGAAGGGATCCAACTGACTCCAACTAATTTAACTGCCCGCCAGAAGAAAATCCAACACCATTTTTAAAAAGCACTTCAAGATCCAGAAACTGACAATGTAAAATTCACAACGTCCAGCATCTAACCAAATATCACAAATCATACAAAGAAACAGGAAAATATGACCCAAATCAATCAACAGAAACAGACCGAAATGACAGAGATAATGGAACTAGCAGACAAGGACCAGCATAAATACTGTAGGTTCCATATGTTCAGAAGAGTAGAGTAAAACATGAGCGTGAGGAAGAGAGAAATGGAAGATAGTAAATAAGCCCCAAACGGAATTTCTGGAGATTAAAAATAAAATATGTAAAATGAAAAAAATGTACTGGATGGGATTAACAGCAAATTAGTTAATGCAGAAGAAAAGATCAATGAATTTACAGACAAAAGAACTATTCAAAATGAAGCACATTTAGAAAAAGTCTGAAAAATATGAACAGAACATCATTGACCTATAGGAGTAATATCAAGCCATTCAACATACGTGTAGCTGAAGGATAAGAATAAAAAAAAGAGAGGGGTGAGTCAGAAAATAATGGCCAAATGTTTCCAAATTTGATGAAAACTATAAATCCACTAATCTAAGAATTTTAACAAGCCTCAAGTGGAATAAGCCTAAAGAAAACTACACTACAGTCCATCATAATTAAATCGCTGACAACTAGTGATAAAAGAGCTAAAGAACTGAAAGAAAAACCATGTGAAGCCAGCATTCATTACCCAAGAAAAATATCTTTCAAAAAGAAAGGTAGGCACTTAGGACATAGAAAACTAGAACAGTCACTACCATCCTTAAACAAAAAAAGCTAATCGGCAAAACCAGAACTTTTGTTGTAGTCATCAGAGAGCTGGGGATGCAGGATGACCAAGAAACTGGAAACAAAGGAGAGACAGACACCACCAAGGAGAGGTGGGCGGAAGTTCTTGCTTACCTGGGTAGATGCCAGACTTCACATAAGCAGGATGTAAGTCGGCTAAAACGTTTAACAAATTGCTAAAGGAAACCTCAACTTCTGAAATACAATAGTATTGTTTTTCTAGGACTTCTAAATATAATTAAATAAAAAATGATTACTGTCTGCAGGCATTCATTACTTAAAAAGATCAAGGCACAAAAACAAAATAAAAATTTAAAAATGCATATATATGTATAACAAATAAGCATTTGCCTATAACCTCCCCAAGAGGCACAATAACATTTCTATTTACATGAAACTAGTCATTGAGCTCAGCACAAATTAGCCAATGTTACTGTAACACATCTGAGGGCAAGAAGATGAGTGGTATATGCAGACAAGAGGCAGCAGGGGCTCAGAAAGAGGAGGGACAAATTTGGTGTACTCTGTAATTCAGTCTAAGACTTGGGAAATGTCCTTAAAAACTGAGCCATGGGTAGCTGATGCTGGAACTGAGTCTTTAGGGCAAGGCTGTACGATTGGAAATCTAAGCTTCCTTCTTATCAAGAAAAAAAAAATGAGTTCCTTTCTTTAAAATACATTAAATGCTGAATTGAAAACAGTGGTCCTACAGACAAATGGCCCCCAAAATTAGTAAGTGGATAGGCTTAATCATAATGCATAACAAATCAAATATACTAAATGTTAAGTCATAAGAGTCAATCCCATAACTAAATGCAGGGGACTGAGTGAAGCGGCTAGTAAAATATCTAAAACACGTGTTAATTTTAAGTTTGACGTTTTCTTGAACCATTTTTTTCTTTTTTTTTAATAAAACACTACTAATTAGCGAACAGTAATTCCCACTTATCCTAACTTTGAATGGATTCCTTTGATAAATACAGGGCTTGAAGTAACGAATTTACCGCATGAAAGAACAATACAATGTGGTTAAATCATTACATGAGAAACCAACATGTTTACCCCACAGTGAGAGCAGACTTCTTTTAGTTTCAACCCCAAGTTCAGAGGGCCGCCGATGAACTGATCACACATGTGGCAAAAAAAGACATTGTTTTCCCCATAGAAACCTCTCCTCAAGCACCGTGTGCTACCTGACCTGCCACTTTCTAGCTGTGCCCCTTTGGCAAAGGGCTTATCCTTCATGACTTCCACCTTCTACCAAATGTGGAAAGGAAACCTTGCCCCGTTGAGCTGTGGTGAAAATTAAATCAAACTCATATGTAAAGGGGCTGGCACAAAGCCTAGCACAAAACGGCACCTACTGGGTACCAGTCATCAAAACCCAAAGGGATGACTCAAATAGGATCATGGCTGACGTGGTGTTTACTGAATGCCAACTATGCACTAGGCTCTGCATTAGTGCTCATGTCCAAAAGAGAAATGGGGAGCTGCCCAGGGTGCATTGTTCCAGACCACGCGCTGTACAGCCAGTTGTCCAAAACTCAGAGGTAGACCCATCAAACCGCCTCCTAACCTACGAGCTATCCCATTACTAACGCTGAGGCTGGGAAGCAGGCTGGTGGACCAAAAAGCAATTCCAATATAAAGGTTAAACTTACAAGAGCTTTTCACGGAAAGCCTCAAAAATCAGTTTGCATCCTCTTTTAGTGTTCACTCCCTTCGAATATGCCAAATATATTTTTCACTTTCTTCCTTGCTGAACTCTGAATATGGCTGTCCTATTTTTCGGACATGTTGCACAGCTCACAGAGCACTTTCACATAGACAGTATTGTCCATGGGATGGGATGATCTCACCAACAAATGGCAAGGCTGTGAATTACTTACAATCATAAATAATGTTCCAAACTCATGTGAAGGCCAAACAATAGCAATAGGGCGAAGAATGCTTTATCAACTTAAATCTCAAGAAATTATTAATTGGCCTGATGCCTAAAAGCACATAACTGAGATGAGCGGTACCATAAAATCCGCTAGCTCTCACCTCCCTCTCATGCAGATTTTATTACAGAGCCAGTGAAATGACATGTCACACATCACAAGGCTGCACTGGGGATTTCTTTCACCGTAACGTGAAACCCTACCACAGGAGGGTGCTACAAGCCCCACTGTTAAATGACACAAACACGCAGATCTCCTGAAGTCCAGTGTCCCAGCAGTAGGTACAACCAACACTCCAGCAAGTGCTGTGGTTCTGCTCCTTATCACCTCTCCTCTCCCACGGGTTCTTGTGCCTCCAGTCCTGCTCTCTGTACCTCCTTTTCTGAATCTAATAAACAAACAGAACTATACTCCCGCTTCCCTCCTTCTACTCAGGGAGTTTTAGTGAAAGAATAATGCCATTTTTGTCTTTGGTGAAGGGGAAAAGCTGAGCTGCACAGTGACCGGACATCTTTGGCTCACCTCCAGTTTCAATGCACGGATAGGATGGAGGAGGTTCTCTCCAGTTCCCACTGGAATCTTTCATGTGAGAACGGTCAGAAGCAAAGTTCTTCAAATATGAATCTGCACGGATCACTCTAAATTTCCTGCACATACATCAACATTCATTTATATCAGGGAGGTATCACAACTGAAATTCTAACTCAATTTTTATACAGATTCATTTTCTAGGACATGCACAAAACTACGTGGGCATTTTTACTATTAGTAATACATGAATATATATGCAGCTTTATTACCTGTCAAAGAAGCCACGAGAAATGATCAGCTGAAATCCAAAACTACAAAGGCACAGAAAGATATCTGGTTCCCTTTATTTACTCCATTATGTATCAGCGGCAAAGAGCATAATTTTCAGGTGCTGCCATCACAGCCCTCAAAATTTTGGCATCATAAGGCATTCAGCTCCCCCACCCCACCCCGCCCACCCATACTCCCAAAAACAAGAGTACAAGAAAATCCCCAAAATGACTTTAAGAAAATGTCTGGGATGGTATCACACAAATTTTTAAAAGACTGCCAACCATTTATACAATGGACAACTTTTACAACTTTAAAATGTTTTGAATTATCTGGGTAGTCATTTTCAAGTATCAATTCAATGGTGATGCCAAGACAAGTGATCTTTACGAAAGAAATGCAAAAACAAACAAACTCTGTGTACTTGTCAAAGTATGACTTCAGAAAGTAGGAAAATCCACCCTGAATTTCCTCACCTTCTAAACTGTGGATGGATGTCCTCATCAGACTTAAAGGCGTCTTCTACGTAAATGTCAAAGGGACAGGGAAATGGCAGGACGGTGTCGAGATCATAAATGAAGCTCTGTCCTCCACTTGAAACATGAAGCAAGACAACATGGTAATCCTAGAAGTCAAAGTTGCTGAAATTAGCCAAGATACTTTATGACGGTGAATTCCAACATTACAGTAATAACGCATATATATCATGAAAAAGGGAAACAAGGCTAACACAGCCCTCCTTATGACACCAAAATAAAACAAACACAAAACACTGAAATCAGATCAAATGTCTAGTGACAGGGAACAGTTAACTAAAAAGTGGAAATGTTCATATACATTAATAATGTATACCCCTTGACCCAGCAATTTTACGTCTAGGAATCTATCCTACAGAAAATGGCCATACGCATGTAAAGAAAATCTCTGCAGCATTGTTTATAATAGTGAAAATACAGAAACAACAAAAACCCACCAAGAAGGGAATGGTTAATAAGCCACGATGTGGGAATATGATGGACTACTGTGCAGCTGCTAAAAACAATTAGATAAATTTATGTGGAAAATAGAAAAAGGTCCATATTATACAGCTGGAAGGAAAAAGCATCTGCAGGATATGTATTATACATTATTTTTAAAAAGCTTTGTGTATATAAAGACACACACGTGCCTTCAGAAATACATTTGCATGCATATGAATACAGAGGGAAAGTCTGCAAGGATATCTTGCAAATTATTAACAAATGGAACTGCTTAAGGTTAGCAAGGAGAGGGGAAGAAGGACTTTAATTTCTTGTTTTATACTACATTTGTAATTAAAAGAAAGAAAAAGCTTGGTTTTCTACTTTTTTTTTTTTTTTAAATCAGCCAAGCCCTAATCCATAACCATCAAGGAAGATGGATAAAGAGAACTTCTCCCACACAGCTCAGGCACAGTGCCTATGGGAATTCCCACTCTCACTCCCAGACACTGGGCACTGCTGGGAGGGATGTGAGGGAGGTTATCAAGGGGCACGAGGGCAGGCTGGTGCTTTGAGTTCCTCAGAAGACAAACGCTCTCACAGGGAACAGCAGTGAGAGAGAAAAAGTTCAATCACATTAGTACACTAGTAACACCGTCTTACATTTCTAGTGCTTGGGAGCTTACAAAGCACTTTCTCAAATGTTATTTCATTTGACCCTGTGAGGTGGGGAAGATAATTAATTGCGACTGGCCATGGTGCACCATTAGAGCCTGAAGTGCTTCCTTTGGCTCCAATTCTATCTTAGTAAAGCAGAAACAGCCTCAGAAATGGATGCTTTTTCCCTCTACTCCTCGTAATGCAGCCTACTCTCTAGATGAATAAACAAAGAGCTGCTCCCCCTGTAAGAGTCCACAATTCTCTTCCCCTGGGCTTGTTCACGTTACTCCCCTCCATCCGCAGCAACCGTCTCCACCTCTCTCCCCACGTCCATCACTTGAGCTCCGGCTCAAATGCTTTCTCCCCCTGTGAGTCCATTTTTGACTTCTCCCACCTCCGGCCAGAAGTAGTCTCTGCCTTACCCAAAATCTCTTTCTCTCTTGACATCTTCTACCTCATAGTACAGTTTTTCTGAAGTACATACTCCCTATTACTTGTGGGAAACTGTTCTGTTGAAACACAGATATGAAGATGAGAAAGATAAGTCCTGACCCTCAAGGAAATCCCAGAGAAGTGAGTGGGACATGGAAGAATTGTTGCCAGACAGCACGATGATGAGACAGAATAAGGAGGCAGAGAACGTGCAGGTAAGGGAATCCTGAAGTCAGGGAGCCTGCTTCAAACCTCAGCCCCTCTACCTACCAGCCTCAGTTTCCTCTTTTACAAAATGGAGATAACTGCAGTGTTTACCTCAGAGTGTTACTGGGAGAATTAATGAGATTATTTATGTAAATGTGTGGTCTTTCTAAAAGCCAACCAAGAAACAGAGGGAATGGAGGCCCAACTGCCAAGAAGAGTTTCACTGAGGAAGGGCAGCCATTGCTGAATCTTGCCTGAAGGGAGAGCTTTCCAGAAAGAAGATATGACTTGTGAAAAGGCGTTAACAGTGAATACCTGCAACCTGCTGGTTAGTTCAGGTCCATATTCCTACATACCAGACGGCTGATGACTAGGAATTGCCTTCCTAGCGCAAATGTGGAGCCAAGGAACGCAGATTTAAGCAGCAGCCTCACTCTCTGAGCTGGGTACAGGGCTCGCCCAATT
Organism: Equus asinus; assembly: GCF_041296235.1. NCBI lineage: Eukaryota > Metazoa > Chordata > Mammalia > Perissodactyla > Equidae > Equus > Equus asinus. Next base: position 68,332,901 of record NC_091801.1, on the reverse strand, counting down.
GCCAGGGAAAGACCAGGGGGCTGGGGGAAGGGATGCCCAGCTAGAAGGTGATCTGCTCCTTGGGGTTTGGTTTCTCTACACACTCCTGGGGGCCTACCCATTTCCTACAAGAGGACAGCAGTGAGGCACGGATAAATCCACCAGGGGGCATGGGGAGACTTCCTGCAACAGGATTCCCCACCCTGAGCTGCCATGAGATGTCATGTAAGGGGGACATGACCACACGTCCTTTCCCTAAGACAGGAAGCAAGGCCATGACTCAAAATCAGCTGAGTGGCAGCACTGGGGATGACTTCTAGGGCAGATGGACAGTCTGCAACAGGGGTTCCGTGGCATTGCTAACAATAATAGCTAACACTTCTCGAGCACCAGGACCTGACACCACACCAGATACCAGGGTAATGCTTCAAAAGCATTCTTTCAGTTAAGCCCTCAACCCCACGGACCAGAGGAGGACACTGAAGCAAGAGGGAAAATAATATGTCCAGTTCACTCAGTGCAATGGAGGCCTGGCACTTAACCCGAGTCTGCTGACTCCGAGCCCTCGCTCCTAACCCAACACTGCTGGATTTGGGCTTTAATGCTAGAGCAGATCACCTGCTGGTGAAGGAAGCGGGAACGTGAGCTCCATGACGCCAGAGATTTGAGTCTATTTTGTGCCTAGCATGTAACAGGCTCTCAATAAATATATATTAAATAAATGAATGAAGCCAATTCAGATAATCTTATTTTAAATAACTATCCAAAACTAGACATCTGTTACATAATCATGAATGGAGTTTTTCTTTTTCTTGATCTTCATGTTTATTAGCATAAACAATTCCGTTCTTCAGGGAGCCAGGTGAGGGTGACATAGACGTGACTGCAAAGGACGCAGGCCTGAGACCTAGTCCTGCCCCTGATCGGCTAGATGACCTTGAGCTACTTGCTCTGCCTTTCTGGGCTTGTTTCCTCACCTGAAAAATGAAGGGGATGGAGTAGATCCGTGTTTTTCAAATTCTAGTCATGTCACCTGGCAGTTTGCTAAGAACACTAATTCCTGAACTCTTCTCTAAATTGACTAATCAGAAAGCTGTATGCTTAACACAGTCTCCAGACAATTCTAATGTGCAGCTGGACTAGATCCCACTAAAGTTCCTTCCAGTGCTAAATGGATCAAAGTCTAAAGGATCATAAATATATCTGCCACATCAGCCATTTAAAATCTTTGCTATAATAATGTCAAAATTAAAAGAAAGCATGCCTGTTAAGTGCTTCTCTCTGAGGCCAAATAACATCTATTCTCAAACAGTCAATTTATTAATAACCATCATAGCCTTTCTCTACTGGCCTATCGTTTGTGCTTTACCAAAACGTAAAGACCACACAGGTGGTCCGGCCCAGTGGCGCAGCAGTTAAGTGCACACGTTCCACTTTGGTGGCCCAGGGTTCGCTGGTTCGGATCCCGGGTGCAGACACAGCACTGCTTGGCAAGCCATGCTGTGGTAGGCGTCCCACGTATAAAGTGGAGGAAGATAGGTATGGATGTTAGCTCAGGGCCAGTCTTCCTCAGCAAAAAGAGGAGAACTGGCAGCAGATGTTAACTCAGGGCTAATCCTCATAAAAAAAAAAAAAAAAAAAAAAAAGACCACTCAGAGATTACAAGTACTAATGCCTAATGCCTCAGAGGTTCTCTGTATTGACCATCTTACCCAGATCACAGGTCCATCTCCAGGTCTTGCCTGCTGTTTCCAGATAGGTATCTATGAAACACAATAAACTTCATAAGCCACAACTTCAGTTAAACCACTAGTACATTCTTTAAAGAAACACAGAAAGGAAAAATAAAATATTTCTAGGCAACCAACAACCAAGGTGAAAGAATGAGTGAAGAAGAAGAAATCCAAATCCTGCCACGTGTCCTTAACAATGAAAGAGCAAAAATTAATTATATGATGTTCTTTGGAGAGTAGAAAGAGACCTGGACTAGGAATCAGGCCTGCCAGGTTCAAGGCTTGCTTTCCCGCTTAATTATTCATGGGACCTCCCTAAGTCTCTACTTCCTCATCCATAAAACGGAGACAGTTGTCTGAACTTTGCCTACTTCACGATGTTTCCATTAGGATCAAATGAGATGATGCTTGCAAAAGCGCTCTATAAAATATGAAGGGCTTACTTTTTTTAATACTTCACATAGGTTTACTATAGTTCTATCTAAACTCCAGAGACAAAGAAATCTTTACTTCAAACCTGAGATACGTGACTCTAATCTAAGCAACTTAAAAAGCTTTAACTTAACGTGTAAAGAAAACAGACAATCTGTGTAAACACACCATCACTTATTTCCTTACTGCAAGGAAGCAACTAAACTCTTCTAAATCAACTATGCCTCGGAAGGAAAAAAATCTCACTCAAAAACAAATTTTACAATGTTGCTGTATTTTATAAAGCAATTTTAGAAAAGTACTAAACCCATGTTATATTTAGCTTCTAATAGCATCTTAAATCTCGTTTTCTTTCTGCACTCACCCGCCAACTTACCATCTTCCTCTCATTAGATATGAAGACAGCGTAACACTCTTCTAAAGGATACTGGTCATGGTTTTTGATGTATTCACAGAGTTTCCAAATATTTTCTTCACTGAAATAAAATGATTGTTTAGTCAATATAATTAAGCAAGAATGCTCTGTCTTCCAAATTTGAACAAAAGACTGATAATGTCCTTAAAAAGTTGGAAGAAACCTCAAACATGGTCTTATCCAACAACTGGGTAATGTTTGACCCTCCTCGAAAACATCCCCCACAAGGTGTTACCCTACCTATACTGTGTGTGCACACCTCTCCAAACACAGAGCTCATTATGGCCCCCAGGAGTGCTTGCGTATGGAGGCATTTTATAACTGATCCAATGCTATGTCAACATTCTACAAGCTCTGGGGCCCATTGTTGGGATACAGCTGGCATTTCAACCCACCCACTTAAAATGCAAGAAGCTTTGAACATCGTAACCTCTCTGAGGGTCTGCTTTTCTGATTTGTAAAATGGGCATAATCACATCATACTATAAACACTCAATAAATCTTAGTTAACATTGGTTCCCCACTCCCCTTAGGAATGGGGCAGGATGGGTGTTTTGGATAGGAGGGCGGCCGGCTAGAAAGGATGGGGGCAGTTATGTGATCTGTCCAGGAACTCTTTCAGAAGGAGCCCCTGGGAGTGGGATTCCCCAGACCCTTCTGGTAAGGAGGAGGTCCTGACTTTTAGAAAGTTCTCTCTCATACTGAACTGAAATCCAGCTTCCTGTAGCTCTGCCCCAGATGAATCCCTCTTTTATATGACAGGCCTTTAGTTATCTGAAGCAGTGGTCAGAACCTAAGTAAAGCGATGCCCAGTGCATCAAACCAAGCCACACTGGTAGCCACAGCCACAATCCTACATGGGCAAGCACAGTCAGTGCTGGCTGTGTTCAAAAACCAGCCTCTGTGTTCCTGTCTTTTTCCAACGAGCCACACAGCACCTTTGTTCAAAATAAACTACACCAACACTCTGCTCACACACACAACTCAATCTGTCAAGGCCTAATTTCCAGCCATCTACACCACGCTACCTAAAAATGAAGCAATGAAAGGCATTGAGGACTGTCACCATTTTACGGAATACATACTTTCAATTCACAAGTCTAGCCCTTCTCTACTGTCTCAATGCTCCGTACGACCAGGCTTACAGTACCGAGGTTGAGCATCTGTATTTTTCTCCTATGATTTTGTTTTTCTCTAAAATATCTTAAGAAACCTTACAGAAAAACGGGTGGTAGAGGTAACAGCAGAAAATTGCTACTAACTACTTCCAAAGGATATGTAGTATGGAGTAACAAAAATTTACTATTTCATAACATGTCATAGCCAAAATTTTTTCAATCTGGATGTTCTAAGACCAAGTTTGGCGAAGACATCTGTCTGTCCAGCCTACAGATGTTTTGGAGAGCTGACCACAAACGTCTTCAACAACTGTGATGTACAAAGCACAGTGCTGAGTGCTTAGGGGCCATAATGATAAATTATACCTCACAGACGGAGAGAGGAGACACACAGATCCATAAATAAGCAAGCATCATAGAAGGCCATAAAGATGCATAGAGAGGGGGCTGGCCCCGTGGCCGAGTGGTTAAGTTCGCGCGCTCCGCTGCAGGCAGCCCAGTGTTTCGTCGGTTCGAATCCTGGGCGCGGACATGGCACTGCTCGTCAGACCACGCTGAGGCAGCGTCCCACATGCCACAACTAGAAGAACCCACAACGAAGAATACACAACTATGTACCGGGGGGCTTTGGGGAGAAAAAGGAAAAAATAAAATCTTAAAAAAAAAAAAAAAAAAAAGATGCATAGAGAAAGGATAGAGGAGGGAGTCATTCATTTTAAGGGATGTGGGAAGATGGAAGGGGGATAGGTCACTAGTTTCTTCTTGTTTTGTCCCCTTCCCCCCATCCCAAGGATGGGCAGAGTTAATGCAGAGAGTTTGAGAATTCATATGAACCAAGCACTGGGGGGGGAGGCTGAAGACACATGTGACTTGGACACACTTTGCGTATTATTTTTCAAAGATGTGTGAATGTCACATAGGGAAAAATCAAATTTAAACATAAGAGTTACTGAACTTGTAGTCACTTTTCATCATCAATTTTTTTTTGAAGAGTACAATTAACATCACGTAGGAGGATCTCAAAACTTCTGATGTTAATAAAAAGAGGGCGTTAGGGGCCGGCTCCATGGCCAAGTGGTTAAGTTCGCACGCTCCACTGCGGTGGCCCAGGGTTTCGCCAGTTCGGATTCTGGGCATGGACATGGCCCTACCCATCAAGCCATGCTGAGGCGGCATCCCACATGCCGCAACTAGAAGGACCCACAACTAAAAATACACAACTATGTACTGGGGAGCTTTGGGGAGAAAAAGGAAAAATAAAATCTTTAAAAAAAAATTTTTTTTTAATCTAGATGCACTGAACAGTAGGACCGATAATATGGAGGAAAGAATTAGCAGTTTGGAAGATAGACATATAGAAATGCTGCAGGCAGAGGAGGAGAGAGAGCGAAGACTAAAAAGAAATGAAGAAACTCTCCGAGAATTATCTGACGCAATTAGGAGATGCAACCTAAGGATTATAGGTATACCAGAGGGAGAAGAGAGGGAGAAGGGGGCAGAAAGCCTATTCAAAGAAATAATGGCTGAGAACTTCCCAAACCTGGGGAGGGAGATGGAACTTCATGTGACAGAAGCCAATAGATCTCCAAACTTTATCAATGCAAGTAGACCAACCCCAAGACATATAGTAGTGAAGCTAGCAAAGGTCAACGACAAGGAGAGAATACTAAGGGCAGCCAGGCAGAAGAAATTAACCTACAAAGGAACCCCCATCAGGCTTTCAGCAGACTTCTCAGCAGAAACTTTACAGGCTAGAAGAGAGTGGAATGATATATTCAAAAATCTGAAGGACAAAAACCTACAGCCAAGAATTCTCTACCCAGCGAAAATATCCTTCAAATACGATGGAGAAATAAAAACTTTCCCAGATAAACAAAAATTAAGGGAGTTCATTGCCACCAAACCTCCTCTTCAAGAAATGCTCAGGGAAACCCTCATTCCTGAAAAATCAAAAAAAGGAAAGGGACCACAAAACCAAGAGCAAAGGAGATAAGTAGAAGGACAACAACAGAGAGTAGCAGCTCTACATCAGAACAGACTAAACCATGGGACGAGAAACAAAGGAAATTGAAGAGAACCGGAAAACAAGACATAAAATGGCAGCGGTAGGCCCCCACATTTCAATAATCACTCTAAATGTAAATGGATTGAACTCCCCAATCAAAAGACACAGAGTGGCAGGATGGATCAAAGAACAAGACCCAACAATATGCTGCCTCCAGGAAACACACCTCAGCCCCAAAGACAAACACAGACTCAGAGTGAGGGATGGAAGACAATACTCCAAGCTAATAATGAACAAAAGAAAGCAGGTGTCGCTACACTAATATCAGACAAAGTAGACTTCAAAGTAAAACAGGTAAAGAAAGACAAAGAGGGACAGTATATAATGATAAAAGGGACTCTCCACCAAGAAGACATAACACTTGTAAATATATATGCACCCAACACAGGAGCACCAAAATTTGTAAAGCAACTCTTAACAGAACTAAAAGAAGACATCAACAACAATACTATAACAGTAGGGGACCTCAACACCCCATTAACACCAATGGATAGAACATCCAGACAGAAAATCAACAAGGAAATTATAGAATTAAATGAAAAATTAGACCAGATGGACTTAATAGATATATATAGAACACTTCATCCAAAAACAGCAGGTTACACATTCTTCTCAAGTGCGCATGGAACATTCTCAAGAACAGACCACATTCTGGGAAACAAAGCAAGCATCAATAAATACAAGAGAGTTGAAATAATATCAAGCATCTTTTCTGATCACAATGCTATGAAACTAGAAATCAACTACAAGAGTAAAGCAGAGAAAGGTGCAAAAATGTGGAGACTAAACAACACGCTTCTCAACAAACAATGGATCATTGAAGAAATTAAAGAAGAAATCAAATATTATCTGGAGACAAATGAAAATGAGAACACGTCATACCAAATCATTTGGGATGCAGCAAAAGCAGTCCTAAGAGGGAAATTCATCGCAATACAGGCTCACCTCACTAAACAAGAAAAAGCTCACATAAGCAACCTCAAACGACACCTAACAAAACTAGAAAAAGAAGAACAAACAAAGCCTAGAGTCAGCAGAAGGAGGGAAATAATAAAAATAAGAGCAGAAATAAATGATATTGAAACTAAAAAGACAATAGAAAGGATCAATGAAACAAAGAGTTGGTTTTTCGAAAAAATTAACAAAATTGACAAACCCTTGGCCAGACTCACCAAGAAAAGAAGAGAGAAATCTCAAATAAATAAAATTAGGAATGAGAGAGGAGAAATCACAACAGATACCAAAGAAATACAAGGGATCATAAGAGAATACTATGAAAAACTATATGCCAACAAATTGAACAACCTAGAAGAAATGGACAAATTCCTGGACTCTTACAACCTCCCCAAACTGAACCAGGAAGAAATGGAGAATCTGAATAGGCCAATCACAAGTAAAGAAATAGAAACAGTAATCGAAAACCTCCCCAAAAATAAGAGTCCAGGACCAGACGGCTTCTCTGGAGAGTGCTACCAAACATTCAAAGAAGATTTAATACCTATCCTTCTCAAACTATTCCAGAAAATTGAGGAAGATGGAGTACTCCCCAACACATTCTATGAAGCCAACATCACTCTGATCCCCAAACCTGACAAGGACAACACAAAGAAGGAGAACTACAGGCCGATATCACTGATGAACATAAATGCAAAAATCCTCAACAAAATTCTGGCAAACCGAATACAGCAATACGTAAAAAAAATTATACACCATGATCAAGTGGGATTTATACCAGGGACACAGGGATGGTTCAACATCCGCAAGTCAATCAACGTGATACACTACATTAACAAAATGAGAAACAAAACCACATGATCATCTCAATAGATGCAGAGAAAGCATTCAACAAGATCCAACACCCATTTATGATAAAAACCCTCAATAAAATGGATATAGAAGGAAAGTACCTCAACATAATAAAGGCCATATATGACAAACCCACAGCCAACATCATACTCAATGGACAAAAACTGAAAGCCATCCCTCTGAGGACAGGAACAAGACAAGGGTGCCCACTTTCACCAATCCTATTCAACATAGTACTGGAGGTGTTAGCCAGAGCAATTAGGCAGGAGAAAGAAATAAAAGGAATCCAAATAGGCAATGAAGAAGTAAAACTCTCGCTGTTTGCAAACGACATGATCTTATATATAGAAAACCCCAAAGAATCCACAGGAAAACTATTAGAAATAATCAACAGTTACAGCAAAGCTGCAGGGTATAAAATCAACATACATAAATCAGTAGCATTTCTATACACAAACAATGAACCAACAGAAAAAGAACTCAAGAACTCAATCCCATTCACAACGGCAATGAAAAGAATAAAATACCTTGGGATAAATTTAACCAAGGAAGTGAAAGATTTATACAATGAAAACTATAAGACTTTCTTGAAAGAAATGGACAATGACATAAAGCGATGGAAAGACATTCCATGCACATGGATTGGAAGAATAAACATAGTTAAAATGTCCATACTACCTAAAGCAATCTACAGATTCAACGCTATCCCAATCAGAATCCCAAGGGCATTCTTTACAGAAATTGAACTAAGAATCCTAAAATTCATATGGGGCAGCAGAAGACCGCGAATTGCTAAAGCAATCCTAAGTAAGAAAAACAAAGCCGGAGGCATCACAATCCCCAATTTCAAAACATACTACAAAGCTACAGTGATCAAAACAGCATGGTACTGGTACAAAAACAGGTGCACAGATCAATGGAACAGAATTGAAAGCCCAGAGATAAAACCACACATCTATGGACAGCTAATCTTCAACAAAGGAGCTGAGGGCCTACAATGGAGAAAAGAAAGTCTCTTCAACAAATGGTGTTGGGAAAACCGGACAGCCACATGTAAAAGAATGAAGATCGATCATTCTTTTTCACCATTCACAAAAATAAACTCAAAATGGATCAAAGACTTAAAGGTTAGGCCTGAAACAATAAGTCTTCTAGAAGAGAATATAGGTGGTACACTCTTTGACATCAGTTTCAAAAGAATCTTTTCGGACACTATAACTCCTCAGGTGGGGGAAACAATAGAAAGAATAAACAAATGGGACTTCATCAGACTAAAGAGTTTCTTCAAAGCAAGGGAAAACAGAATTGAAACAAAAAAACAGCCCACTAATTGGGAAAAAATATTTACAAGCTACTTATCCAACAAAGGATTAATATCCATAATATACAAAGAACTCACACAGCTTAACAACAAATAAACAAACAACCCGATCAAAAAATGGGCAGAGGACATGAACAGACATTTCTCCAAAGAAGATATAAGTATGGCCAAGAGACACATGAAAAGATGTTCATCATCCCTAATCATCAGGGAAATGCAAATCAAAACTACACTAAGATATCACCTTACACCCGTTAGATTGGCAAAAATATCCAAAACCAAAAGTGACAAATGTTGGAGAGGTTGTGGAGAAAAAGGAACCCTCATACACTGTTGGTGGGAATGCAAACTGGTGCAGCCACTATGGAAAACAGTATGGAGATTCCTCAAAAAGTGAAAAATAGAAATACCCTATGACCCAGCCATCCCACTACTGGGTATCTACCCTAAGAATCTGAAATCAGCAATCCCAAGAATCACATGCACCCCTATGTTCATTGCAGCATTATTTACAATAGCCAAGACGTGGAACCAACCTAAACGCCCAGAACCTGATGACTGGATAAAGAAGATATGGTATATATACACAATGGAATACTACTCAGCCATAAAAAAGGACCAAATTGTTCCATTCGCATCAACATGGATGGACCTGGAGGGTATTATGTTAAGCGAAATAAGCCAGACAGAGAAAGATGAACTCTATATGACCCCACTGATAGGTGGAAGTTAACATATAGACACGGAGAACCGATCGGTGGTTACCAGGGAAAAGGGGGGGTGGGGGAAGGGCACAAAGGGTGAAGTGGTGTGCCCACAACATTACTAACAATAATGTACAACTGAAATCTCACAAGGTTGTAATCTATCATAATCTTAATAAAAAAAAAAAAAATCATTGTTTGGGGGCTGGCCCCGTGGCCGAGTGGTTAAGTTCGTGCACTCCGCTGTAGGCGGCCCAGTGTTTCGTTGGTTCGAATCCTGGGCGTGGACATGGCACTGCTCATCAAGCCACGCTGAGGCAGCATCACATGCCACAGCTAGAAGGACCCACAGTGAAGAATATACAACTACGTACCGGGAGGACTTTGGGGAGAAAAAGGAAAAAAAATAAAATCTTAAAAAAAAAAAAATTTTTTTTAAAAAGAGGGCCTTATTCTTGGAAATGCTAGGAGTCACTGTTGGAATAGAAAGATTTGGTGGATTTGGTGTGAGTTCTGGCACCAATGTAACTGGTAAAAAAAAAAAAAAAAAAGCGGGAGGTGTGATAATAATGTCCTAACCTGTCAGTTCATTATTTTGATAGTAGAAAGGCTAACAAAGCAGCATTAGGGTCAACATTCTGCAAGGGTTACTGGTGATGGGCTGAGGTCAGAGAAGCATAGAGAAGAGGAGGATTCCTGGCACACAGCAGGTGCCCAACAAATGCTGGAAAAATACAAAACAATTACAACCAAATCTGAGTGCTCTGCAAACCACACAGTGCCACACAAATACTGCCTACCACTATTATCATTAAGCTGGGTCTTAAAGGTAAGCAACATCTGACAGAAGCTAACAGAAGCAGAAAGAAGGCATTTATTTCAAGTCAGAAGAACCCACAAAAACAAATGTAGTAAGTAACAACTGTACCTATCTGATGTGTTCAGAGAGAGCGAGCACTGTCCTCACTCAGAGGTGACTTTGCCCCCAGGGGACATTTGGCAATGTCTGGAGACATTTTTGGTTGTCACATATTGGGTGAAGGTGCCACCAGTAGAGGCCAGGGATGCTGCCTCACATCCTACCACATACAGGACAGCCCCCCCTAACAAAGACTTAACATACTCAAAACGTCAACAGAGCCAAGGGTGAGAAACCCTGGGGTAGAGCACAGAAGGCAGGTTCAAAATGAGGTTGGAGGAACAGACAGTGCCAGATCTTAGAGGGCCTGCTATGCTCAGGATAGACTTTACTGTCTACGCCTGTATTCCTTGAAAAGCAATCGATAGAACAGACTCAGGCCCCTGCACTGCGCTGCTCACACATCCAGACTGTCTGAGGTGGGACCCTAAGATCTACACGGTTTACAAGCTTCCAGGTGATTCTCCAGCACATTCAAATTTAGAACAGCTTTGGGCAGTGTGAAGCCAGTGAAAGTTACAGACCTGACGGGATAGGAGCAAGCTGGACAGGGAGGCCTGCTAGGAAGGACTGGAACAGGCCCTGACAGCTAAGGAGACAAACTAAAAGGAGAAGCTCTATTGAAGAGACATTCATTTCCCACCATTCTTCCACCAAATCACTCCAACTGTGCCAGCCTCCTTGGTGTTCTGGAACACTCATGGCACACTTCCTTCTCAGAGCCTTTGCACCTGCTGCTCCTCCTGCCTGGAATGATCTTCCTCCAATATCCACAAAGCTCCCACCCTCTTTTTCTTCAGCTCTCTGTTCAAATATCACCTTATCAACAACGTCTTCCTTAAATATCCTAATACTGTAGTTTCACTGGAACACAGCCATGCCCATTCATTCTGTCCACGACTGTATGAAACAGTATGAGTCACCATCCCTCACCTTGTTTTATTTGTTCTCACAGCACTTAACACCACCCAAACATGGCTTACCTGTTTTTGTCTGCAAAACCTAAGAGCCATGAGATCTTACCAGACCAGGGAATCTGTCTATTTTGTTCACAGCTGTATCCCTTGTGCCTAGAATCACGCATCACACACTCCAAGTGCCTAGTAAACACTTATTGAATGAATGAATAAAATAATGAATGGACGTTATGGACAAGAGCTAATAGGATTTAGGTGAGAGGCAGGGCGGAAGCATGGACTCAGGCATTGCAGAGGTTCTGGTTTCAACACCAAGACTTGCTACATCTGTGATCTTGGGCAAACAACAGGCACTCTGTGGCTCAGTCTTTTCATTAGTAAAATGAGGATAATGACGGTCATAGAACCTGTCTCCCAGGCATGGATGGAAGCACTTGGCACTAGGCCTCACATGCAGTAGGAGCTGAACAAATATTAAGCTCTTGGTGGCAGTGATTTGTTGACCAGCTGAAAGAAGAAAAGGAGGTTTTAGCTGGCCCTAAGGTTTCTTGTGCAGGGACTGGAAATTGGGGAAGAAGTCATTACTCAGGCAAGGGAAGTGCAGCTGTGGGAGTGAAAAGGACAAAGGTTAGGAGTGATGCTTCTGCTACGCAGGCGGCCTAAAAGAGGGGTACAGCGTGTGGACTCAGAGCCAAACTCTGAACGTACATCCCCATTCCTTCACTCACTAGCTACGTCCTTAGGCAAATTACTTGTACCCCTGTGTGCTTCAGTGTTCTCATCTTCAAAATGCAGAGAACACTATCTACCCGCGGTGGGGCTCCTGTGGTTCAAATGAATTATTTTACAGAAAGCACTCAGAATTACAATGCTTGGCATGCAGCAAGTGATGTGCAAGTGTAATCGCCATCATAATGACAGCACAGCGGTTAACATCATGGTTTCTGGTAAAAGAGGTCCCAAACTGGATTCCTGGCTGCTATTAGCTGGGTGACCCTGGCAAAGTTACTGCAAAATCTTTGTGCCCCCATTCTTTCTCAAAATTAAAATGACCTTCGCATCAACGTACAACCACACAGGCTTCAATGGAGTTAATTTCCAAATGCTCTCTGCGCTCCACCCTCGCCTCCAATCCCCCTTCCTGGCCCCCAAGCACTGAGATCCCGCCGAGAAACGTCCAGGCGAAAAGCGCCAGGCAGAAGTAATGCACCACCGACCCCACCGTTCCTGGGGAATCCGTCCCCCAATCCAAATGCCCACGCTCTACTCAAGAGACGAGGGCTGCCATTCCCGATCCGTCCTGCCCGCAAACTGCAAAACTCGCCAGTCGAGGCCCCGAGCGCCCCCGGGGAGGGGCCGGGAAGAGGCGGGGCCCGGCTGGACGCTGCGGCCGAGCGAGCTGGGGAGATGCGGAGGCTGCACCCGCGCCCGCTCACCAGTAGCAGCTGTTGTAGACGCAGGCGTCCCGCGGGGGGCTGGCCGGCTGGTAGTGGGCGGCTGCGGCAGTGGGGACAGCCCCCTCCATGGCGGGCTAGCTTGCGCCGGGGTACCGGCCTGAGACGACCCGCCTGGAACAGCCCCCGGGCAGAGGGGGAGGAGCCGGCGTAACGCGGCCCTCGCGCGTCGTCGGGACGGCGTGGAGGGAGCCGGGGGTCGATGCTGCAGTTCCCGGGCGGTGGAGCCTGGGACGGGGCGGGCGGGGCCTGGGCGGGGCGAGCGGCGCAGGTTCCGGGCCCGCGGGGCCCCGGCGGGAGGTGCAAATCCGAGTGGGTGGAGCCAGGGGCTGAGCGGGCGGACCCAGGGCGGCCCCGAGCGGACGGGGCAGGATCCGGTGGGCGGAGCCGGGACGGGACGCGTGGTGCAAGTTCCGGAAGGGTGGAGCCAGGGCGAAGTGGGCGGATCCGGGGTGGGGTGAGCGGCGTGAGTTCCCATGGGGCGGAGCCCGGGGCCAGGAGGAAAGCGTGTTCCGAGTAGGCGGAGCCCGGAGAGGTGGGTGGAGTCATGGGCGGGGCGGCGCGATGGTTCCTGCTGCGGCGGGGCCAGGCGTGCTGCGGGCCGTGGTAACGGCGAGGGTCTGGTCAGCTGGGGGACACGACAGGTTACGATCAGGGGTGGGCTTGGTGTTGCTAAGCCCTTGGACCCTGCACGGCGCTTCGTGAGTCTTCCGGAGGAGTCTGAGACCCCTCCTCCAACCCGGGCCGGGTTGCCAGCTGGGGAGGAGCCAGATGAGACGCCGAAGGCTCGACTGGTGCGAGTGAAATAGGAGAACCTTGTGTGTGAAAAACGTAGCTTTAGCGCTTGGAGCCGAGAGTCTGCGAGAGCTGGGGGAAGAGGAGGGAGGGGGCCGGTTGGTTCCAAATATGTCCGCGTCAAGACGGTTTTAGAGAGGCATATCACCCCCAAATCTCACCGTATTCGAGCATTTTTTTTAAGAAGGAAAATTGTATATATTGGTTCAGAAAGATAGTTTCCTTGATGTACTAAGTGAAAAAAGTTTAAAAAAGAGTCCGCATGGTATCCATTTTGTGTTAATCATGCATTTGTTTATTTGCTGGCAATCTAGAAGGAAAGATAACCAAACTGTTAAAACAGTGTATATCTCTGGTGAATGAAGGTATGGAAGGCTTTCACTTTGTGCTTTATAGCCTTCTGAATTGTGTGTATTTGCAATGGTCGTAAAGAGCTGATCAGGGCGCTTCCCATTGTAAAAACCGAAATTTTTAGCTTGGTTTATAGGCCATCTACCGTCAGATTTTCTCAATCTCATGAGTTCTAAAGACTGAACATAAATCCTTGCTTCGGTTATCAGTTTATTGCCCCTCAGCTCTGAATACACACTTCAATATAGGCTCTATGATAAATAGTGGATTTCCTTTAAGCATTTCTCCTTTAAAGTGAGCACAATGTTAAGCCTTCTCAGTAAGGTGTGCTGGAGGAAGAAGCTTCCTGCAGTTTCTGGAATTGGAGGTGGTCAAGAGAACATTTAGCAGGGTCTGCCCCAGCTACAAGCCCAGACATGGTCCGTCTGTGACCTTGCAGCTTTAGCTTGACAGTCATCTGTCTGCAGCCCTCTTGACACAGAAACCAGAGTCCCGCGAGACCTCGAGGCAGCCACCTGCCCCTACTCCTTCTGCAAGCCCTTCATGGTGTGCACGCAATTACCTGTGGCCAGCAGGGTCGCACACTGAGTTTTCCCTTTCCCCCATGCCTCCACTCTCCGCAGGCAATCTGAGGCCCTCTGCCCCTGCTGGCTCCAGGCCTCCCAAGGCATTCCCACACCACTGGTGGCCCATGCCAAAGGTGATAGCTCGCCTTTACCCCTCTTCTCTACTTTGCTTAATGGAAGTTAAATGTCAAGAATTAATTATGATAAAAGTGTAGCTGTAAGATACAAAGAAACTATGGTACTTAAGGCTGAGGAAGAGTACTTAAGAAGGACAAGTATGAAAGGGGTTTGGACCTCGTTGGAGAAGGTGTAGGTTGGCTACCAGATAGCAGAGAAGTTCACTGGTTTACCCAGGCTGGAGATGGTCTGGAGCTGCTGGGCAAGCGGTAGAGAACAGAGTACAGAAGAACCAGCAGTCTCTGCCGTAATGTGCTTTCTTTATGCTTTAAACTTTCTCTTACAAATAGGAATTGCTTTTTAAATTGAAAAAATATCATATCTTAAAAATTCATATGACTTCATTATTTTCTTGTTGTTAGTGCTGTTGAGTCGATTCCTACTCCTAGTGCCCGTGTGTTCAGCAGAGTGAAACCCTTCCTGGTCTTTTTGCATCATCCTCTCACCTTCCGGTGCTGTATCAGACAATGCTCCCCTCCTATTCTTAGAGTTTTCATGGCCAATTTTTTTAGAAGTCGGTGGCCAGGTCCTTCTTCCTAGTCTATCTTAGTCTGGAAGCTCTGCTGAAACCTGTCCACCACGGGTGACCTTGCTGGTATTTGAAATCCTGGTAGCATAGCTTTCAGCATCACAGCAACATGTAGCTGCCACAGTATGACAACTGACAGACAGGTGGTGTGGTTCCCTGACCAGGAAGCAAACCGAGGCCCGGGCCACCGTGGTGAGAGCGCCAAATCTTAACCACTAGACCACCAGGGCGTAGTAGAGACTATAAAAAGGGATATGGTTTCAGAGGAGTAGGAGGTGCTTAGAACCACATTCTGACCTGCAAACGCCAGTGATCTGGATGAGGAAGAAATAAGAGATGCACTCAAAGAAGCCAATGCCCAATGAAATCAGGATGTTAAAGGGCAAGGTTTTGGAGGAGGAACACATAACAAAGGAAAATATAAAAAGAGCCATAGATGTGAAAGGGGAGATTCAGGAAGTCTACAGCACATAATACATTGTGGTTTAATAACAAAAGGGGGGTTAATTTTTTATTGGGGGAAGGGATATTTTCAATGCTCAATGTTGAGAGCTAGAAGAAAAAGGAAGAGATAATCTGATCGCTTGGGACCCTATGATATGATGTGATCAGACAACTGAAAGAAAACAGAAATACCCAACATCGATTTTGCTTGCATTTTGTCTATTAAAGAAAGTGACCCTCAAGCTTGAAAGAATAAGGAAAATAGCAGCAAGAGGAAATTAAAGCTAAGATAGGTGCAGTGGTAGAAAGCACCAAGTTGCCTTAAATGGGTTAAAAATCTTCAGACCCAGATGAGTTATATCTCAGTAGACAAATGCTTTAGATTATGACCCCGAAGCCTTTCTTATGGATCTTTAAGAAAATGTTGGAGGAGATGACATAAGGGTAACTATGACTATTTCCTGTCTTGAGTTTCATAAAAGGAAAAAATATGTGCTCCAGACTGGATGCTTATTCCCAGGATGATTTGAGACCATGAAGAAAAGGTGATTATTTAGGGGCCTTTACTGGTTTACCAAGTCCATTTCGTGTCAAATGGACTTCATTTCATGATGTTGGAAGAATTAATTGATCATTAGAATAGGATTATAGCACAAACAACGTAATTTGATTCTAAAAAACAGCTGGCCCAGTTGTCTTAGCCATGACTCTCAGTTCAAAGTGAAGGCAGAAAGGCTGTTTATCAGCTCGTGTAACAGGAAGGACGCTGAAGTGGCTCTCACAGTCAAAGGATGAGATGCCGAAACCGGGGCCTCAGGGGACCAAAAGCAGAACTCATTTCCCCAGGCCTTCTTGCTCCCGTCTCTCAGTCTGCTTCTCAGTGCTTGGCTTCATTCAGAGGTGACTTCACCTCTTGCTGTGGGGAGGATGGCCGCTGGCAGCCCCATGTTCATATTTTCCAGGCTTGGCAATCCCAGTGGAAAGAGCAAACATCTTTTTCCTCACAGCAATCACACAGAGCGACTTGTACCCTTATTTTTACATTTCTGTACTGCTTGAATTTTTCACATGTATTACTTTCTAATAACGAATTTTTAAAAATAAAAAATTTCTAAATAAAACCATTTATCAACATTAATATAGAGAGCTGCATGGACAGACTATTGCTCACTTAACTTTCCCCCTACTGCTGTACATTTAGTTTGTTTTCAGATCCTACTTTATAAATAAAGCTGCGATCAACATCGTTGTACATAAATCTCGGTCCATGCTTCTGATTATTATTTTAGGATGGGGTCCCAGAAGTAGAATTCCTGGGCCAAAGGTTTTAAATATTTTCCAGGTCTCTTGATACATGTTGCTATATTGCTTTTTAAGAAATGGGCCTATGCTTCAATATCACATTGAGTATTATTATTTAAAAACAAAGATACAGGCAAAACCCCTGGCATTCTCACTGTTATTTTAATTTGCATCTATCTGATTACAACTTTCCTCTGTTAAAGGGATAAAAGGCAGCAAAGTATTAAAGGAACTTTGGGGAGGAGCATCTCACTATGTGGGGGGTGTTGGGCTGGGGTGGAATGCCTGTTATTATTTGTCTTACTTAGAATGGGATGAGAGGAAGGCAGAAGTCCCAGGGCCCTCTGCACAGGCCAGCCCATGCCCCTGGAGTTAGACTCAGGGCTGTGTACCACACCTTGCATGGGAAAATTGGGAAACTGAAGTATATTCAGGGGAGGCTGACAAAGAGGGTAAATCTGAAAAATGTATCATAAAATTATAACATATCTTGCCAGCTCACTTCCTGTGCCCATGTACCTTCTCTCCTGATTCATCCCTCAGCTCTGAAAGGGGTGTCTGTCTCACGCGGCCTCCAACGTTTGTTGTGTCAGTGTCCGTTCTAGGAAACCACTAGTGAAATTTCCCTTTCAGACCTGAAGGCTCTATACCAGTCAGAGTTCTTGGTTGCAAACAACAGAAATCATCTCTGGCTAACTTAAACAGAAAATCAAATTTACTGAAAAGATGGGGGAGAAGGAAGGTTGAGCGGGGCCTGGAGGGGAGGAAGCACAGCCAAGTCACATTGATCAATGCTCCAAGAATCAGCTGGTGAGGATGCCACCGTTAATGCCCCTACCTCTGTAACCTCTGCTGCTGCCACCACGATTAAGCAGCCGTGCATCTTTAGGTCACTCCTTTGAGAGGCAATGAATTCCGAGGTGGGAGCAGCCCTCTGACCTGCGGTCACACGCCTGAGTCCTAGCTGCCAGGTTAACTGGGAAATGAAGTATCTGTCCTTGTAGGATTTCCATCGAAGGAGGCCATCCCCTGTTTAACCCAAACCACACAAAGAGAAAATCTCTCAGATAGGAGAGGTGTCTGTTTTAATGGCAAATGGCAACTATGATCCCCACACCTGCATGTGATTAATGGTTTTCCCCTTTTGTGGGAAATCCATGAGATTAGCTAACGGATTTAAGGTCACATTTACAACATTCTTGAAAGAAATCCCTGTCCAAATTGATGTTTACTTTTTAACATTGTTACCAAAGAACAGAAAGAGACCCACCTATGACCTCATCTCGAATGAGGTAATGGATTTAGGATTAGCTCTCACTTTAGCCCTGATTTCTGTCTCACATAAGGTAAAAACAGTTGATCCGCTTTAAGTATTCAGGGGTTCGGGGAAAGAACCTCAGTTTCTACTGCCTCTTCTTTTCCTAAATCAAGTCATTCTTATCTACAATAGCTAAGACTTCAGAAAAGGAAAGAACTTTCACCCGCTGAAGACCAATTCCAGACCAACTCTTTAAGTTCCCTAAGGCTGCTGTAACAAATTACCATCAACTAGTTGTCTTAAAAAAACAAAGAAACGGTGGCCGGCCTGGTGGCACACGGGTTAAGTTCACACGTTCTGCTTCTCGGCGGCCCGGGGTTCGCAGGTTCGGATCCCCGGTGCGGACATGGCACAGCTTGGCAAAAGCCATGCTGTGGTAGGTGTCCCATGTAGAAAGTAGAGGAAGATGTGCGCGGATGTTAGCTCAGGGCCAGTCTTCCTCAGCAAAAAGAGGAGGATTGGCAGTAGTTAGCTCAGGGCTAATCTTCCTCAAAAAAAAAAAAAAAACTCCAGAAATGTATTCTCTCACAGTTCAGGAGGCCAGAAGTCCGAATCAAGGGGTCAGCAAGGTTGGTTCCTTCTGGTAGGCTCTGAGGGAGAATCTGTTCCGTACCTCTCTTGGCTTCCAGTGGTTGCTAGCAATCCCTGCTGTTCCTGGGCTTATCGAAGCATCACTCCAATTCCTGCCTGCATCTTCACATCACCTTCTCTGTGTTTCACATCTCCCTCTCCTTTCTCTTATGACACCAGTCATTGGATTTAGGGTCCACCATATAAATCCAGGATGATCTCATGTCAAGATCCCTTAATTACAAAGATCCTATTTCCAAATAAGATCACATGAACAGGTACCAGAGTTTAGGACATGGACGTATCCTTTGGGGTACACAAATCAACCGACTACACCAAACAAAGGTTGAAACAAGTGTGCTAATTCTTAATATTGTTAGAGGGAGAATAAAGGAACAGAGAAAACCTTTCAGATGGTTCTGCCTCTTGGTGTTCTGAAATTTCTATTTCTTTATTTATTTTAAAAGAACTAAAGTGATGGCTATAACTTCCATGGCAGTCAATTTGGTAATAGCTAACAAAATTACAAATGCATATGCTTTTTGGGTGGAAGTGCTTTTTATAAATTTTTATTGAGGTATAATATGCATAAAGAAAAGTAAACATATCATAAGGATAGACTATGCTACTTTAAATATTGTTCTTTCCTCTTTCATTTATAGTGAGCAAACAATCATTTAAAGGTTCTTTCCTACTGTAAAAGTAATATACATTCAATGCAAAAAAAATCAGAAAGATTGAGAGAGTGCAAAGAAACTATGCCACAACCATAGTACCATCCAGAAATTAACCATTACCATTTTGTTGTCGTTTCTTCTGGGTTCCAATGCAAGTATACGCATATACTTTTTTAAAAAAAAAAAAAGATGAACCATATGATACCTATTTCCTTGTAGTTTCTTAACAAGTTACAGTGCATTGTGCACAACTCTCCATATAATTAAATTAACACAGTTACATCACAATTTTTTTTTAATATTTTCTTTTTGCTTCTCCTCCCCAAAGCCCCCTGGTACATAGTTGTATACTTTAGTTGTGGATCCTTCTATTTGTGGTATGTGGGATGCTGCCTCAGCATGGCTTGATGAGCAGTGCTAGGTCCGAGCCCAGGATCCAAACCAGCGAAACCCTGGGCTGCTGAAGCAGAGTGTGCAAACTTAACCACTTGGCCATGGGGCTGGCCCCTACATCATAATTTTTAATGACTATATAGCATTCTTAAGTGAGGCCCCACTGAAGGACATTCAAGTTGTTTGCAGTTTTTTCACATCATAAACAATGCTCCGATAAACAAGATGGTGCAGACATTCTTGAAAACTTTTTAAAAGGCCAAATTTTTGTGGGTGTGTGAGGAAGATTAGCCCCGAGCTAACATCTATTGCCAATCTTCCTCTTTTTGCTTGAGGAAGATTGTTGCTGAGCTAACATCTGCGCCAGTCTTCTTCTGTTTTATTTGGATTGCCACAGCATGGCTTGATGAGCATTGCTAGGTCTGCACCAGCGATCCAAACATGTGAACCCCAGGCTGCCGAAGCAGAGCTCGCAAACTTAACCACTAGCCACCAGGCCAGCCCCTTAAAAGGCCAAATTTTAAGTGCAGAATATACAATAACTTCTATGTCTTAAATGCACATCAAAAGGAATTCTTGATATTCCCTCCAAACTTGCTTTAGCCATAGCTGTCTCCATCTGTCAGGTGGTTTCATCTTTCCATTAGCTCAAGCAAAAAAACAGACAGGAAAACAAACATTGGAGTCATCCTTGACTCCTCTCTTTCTCTCATGCCTAAATCCAATTAATCAGCAAATTCAGTTGGCTCTTTCTTCCACATATACCCAGAATTTGACCATTTCTCATTACCTCCACTGCTCATACACTGGTCTGTGTCACTGTTATCTCCTGCCTGGATAATTGCAATGGTCTCCTAACTAGGGTTGCCAGACTTAGCAAATCAAAATGCAGGACACCCAGTTGAAATTTAAGTCCAGATAAGCAACAAATTCTTTTTAGTCTAAGTATGTCCCAAATATTGCATTCTCTGTGCAGCGGCAAGAGGGATTCTTTCGAAAAATCAGAATGTCACTCCTCTGTTCAAAACTCTGCGATGCCTTTTCATCTCACTTACAAGAAGTAAAAAACCTCAAAGCTGAGGCCCTTAACCCTGCAGGATCTACTCCTCGTCACTGTTTCCTCTTTGATCTCATTGGCTTCCCTGTCCTCCCCTTCCCTCTGCTTGCATCTCTCTTCTCCCAGAAATACCTTCCCTAATCGCACTGTTTAAAATTTCACGCTTCCCTTCTCCTTCCCTACTTTTATATTTCTGTGTAACACTTAGCACCTTTAAAAAATATACCATTTAATTTATTATCTTCCTCCTTCCACCAGGATTCAAGTTCTATGAGGGCACTTTTGCTCTTTTTTGTTCACTGCTGCCTCCCCGGTGCTTAGAATAGCGCCTGGGACATAGATGCTCAATAAATATTTAATTTATTGAATTAAGGAATTGTACTTATCGAATTAAGGAAACGTAGTCATCCAAATCAATAACTTTTTTTTTTTTTTTGGTGAGCAGCGATTGGCCCTGAGCTAACATCTGTTGCCAATCTTCCTCTTTTTTTTTTCTCCCCAAAGCCCCAGTACATAGTTCTATAACAAATAGCTTTTGTTTCTGTTTCACTAGACTCCTTTCACATTGCGATCATTCAGCACGTTGTCTATTTCAAAGTTGTCAGGTAATCGCTGTAATCTTAGAGAAGCCATTTTCTGTACTTCTGTAACCGTAGCTAACATTCATACATACAGACACAGTTCTTAGGTATGATTATATTTTAGAACTTGAGGTATTATTATTAGAGTTAATTTACAGATGAGGAAAGTAAGACCTGGAGAGGGGAATAATTTGCTCGAGATCGTCTGCGTGGGATAAGGCAGCGCTGGGTACAGAACCTGTGTTCTTAACTATAGTGCTCTGCCAGCTCGCTTTTAGCTCCTTGTCTGTTTTCTTTTGGTATTAACTTGTTTTGGTTAAGCTATCAGTACAAAGCTCTTAAGGATCAAAGTCAAAAACTGTCAAAGGCCAAGTGCTTTCTCCCCCTCCAGTCAAGGACTCGGCATTTTGCATTTGAATCCTGTAGGGCGGGAAACGGCAGGCAGGTGTCGGGAGGGGCGGGGAGGGGCCGCCAGACCCCCGCCAGCCAATCAGAGCGGGCGGGAGCCTCCCCTCCCCCTCCGCCATCCACGCGCCAAAATTCCAAACGGGACCACGTCCGCTACCCGCCGTCTCCCTCCGCCGAGCTCCGCGAGCCGGAACTATGTAAGAAAAAGAAGTCAGCGTTCTCCCGCCCCTGTTCGCTCAGGTGCTCGACACTGGAGGTGCAGGTTCTCCTCAACTTCGGCCCGAAGTCCTTCCCTCTACAGATGGAAGGAAAGTTTCGAGCCTGCGAGTGTCGGGTGGCGGCGTGGGCGGGACATGCGGCGGAGGGATTCCGGGCGCGCGCGCTGCGGCCGCTGGCGCGGAGCTTGTGGCGCCAGAATTCGGAGCGCGGAAGAGCCTGAGCGGCTGCCGTCCCCAGCTCGGGCCCATCTCCCGCCGCGGACGGCCGGGCGAGGCGGCCAGAAGATGGTGGTCCTCCGCAGCAGCCTGGAGCTGCACAGCCACTCCGCCGCCTCAGCCACGGACTCCCTGGACCTGTCCAACGAGTTCCTCAGCCTGGAGCAGATCGGCCGGAGGCGGCTGCGCTCAGCGACCGCCGCTGGGCAGTCCGCCGTCACCGCGGCCGCCGCGGGCGTGAGTACCGGCCTGGGGCGGGCCCCTCGGGCCGGGCCTGGGGGACCCGTTGCCCGGGTGGGGCCTGGGGGGGGTGGGCGGCGCGGTTGGGGTGACAGTTGGGGGGAGGGGCTGGGAGGAACGGGATCGAGGACGAGGGAAAGGGCAGCTTCTTCCACCGGAGCCCCGAGGGGTGCGGGGCGGGTGAGGAGACGGGCTGCCTGGAAGAGGGCTGAGCCGTGCGTTCCTGCCGACTTGGACGCAGGGGGAAAGCGAAGCCCTCGGAGCCGGAGTGCAGTGGGAGGCCGGGCCTGGGGTTGGGGCTGCCCCGCCCCCCGCCTCCCTCCCCTCCCTCGCCAGTCAGTCGCCCAGGCTCCCGCGCGAGGTCCCCATCAATCGAGTGTCACACGCTTTTACAGACTGTATGCGAGATGAGTCTTTTCGGGGCCACGGGAATAGAGATTATAATTCAGGTTCCCCGCCCTTCCTTTACGATCCGGAGAGGTTCGGGAATAAGAGCACAGTGCATAATACCAGGTGCACAAGGTGAGGGATGGGGACCGACGTGAAGCCCCGTGTCAGCTCCACGAGGGTGGATAGTTAGGGTATCGGCGTTACAGAGGAAGAAGCGGACTCAAGAAGGTAGTCAGTCCGTGGTCGATCTGAAATCGGAGCCTGGATTCTCTGCCCCCAGAACCTTTCCCTTCCTGTTACATCCTGCTGCAGTTATAAACAGTGTCTGTAGGGGAAGTTTCCGAGGGGCTGGAACAGTCAAGTCCTCTCGAAAGAAGGGCTTCTCCGTCTAGGTCTGAAGTCCAGATGGGATTTGCGATTGGCCGAGTTAAGGCTGAGGGAGAGTCCCTCCACCTCCCCACCCCAGCTGCTGGGAGAGGCACGGATGGAGGGGGCAGTGTTAACAATGGGTTGGAGAAGTTGAGGAAGCAGCCCCGTTCAAGTGAAGGCAGCAGGAAGCAGTATAGTTGTGTTGGAGGGAGGCTGGGGATGGGGGTGGGAAAAATAGGACCAGAGAGGGAGGGTTAGGAACTGGGAAGTCAGAATGAGAGACCAGGGGGAGGGATGGCAGAGTGACAAAACATAGTGAAGGGAGGGATCCCTGTAGGAAATTAGCTGTCGGTATCTATTGTAGATGCCCCATCCTAGTCGCTCCTCTACTGAAGGGAGTGAAAGAGTCTGTTCAGTCTCTGACATGGTGCTTCTGCATTGAAAAAACAAATTCCTGACTTGCAAGAGCTGTTTCTCAGTCACATGCACAAGTTGGTAGACATCTCGGGGGGCCAGACACTTCTGCACTGAACTGGGGTCACTTGACTTACTAGCTCATGTTCAGAAAAGCTAATTATTTCGGTGAATATTCGTTGACTGTTTATCATCTTCAGGAACGATGCTAGGTCCTGTGACTGTAATGATGTACTGAATACTGCTTAAGTAACCAGCACTTAAAACAACTGTTAGTTTTTTTTGTCTCAGCTTGCCAAGCATCAGCAGGTTTCTACATTTGTTAAAAGGGGTGATACCCACCACATGGGTAGTGAGGATTAAATGTGTTCATGCGTGTAAGGAGATTACCTGAACGCTTGGCATGTAGTTAGAACTCAGTCATTGTCGGCTCTTAAGACCACAGTCAGTTTTATTTAATGGCCTCTCCATCTTTCCAGTTCCTCAGGTCAGAAACCTTAGAGTCATCCTTGACTCCTCTCTCGTTTCATGTTAGCAAATTTTGTTCCCTTTACTTTCAAAATATATTCAGAATCTGACAAGTTCTCAGCTCCCCTCCATTGTTGCCATGCTGGTTCAAGCCATTATCTCTTGCCTGGATTATTAAAATAGATTTTTGACTGACCCCCCTGTTTTCCACCCTTATGTGTAATGTCCCTGCCCCCCAGCAGTCAGTTCTCAATATAGCTTACAGAGTGATCTTTTTTAAAGTCAAAACAGTTGATTATTCCTCTGCTCAAAAATCCCTATCTAACAGTCAAAGTTTAAAAGTTTGGGAGCAGCCTTATGCCCTTCCAGCCCCTTCCCTTTATAATGACATCCTCTTGCATTCTTTCTTTTGCAAAACCTAGTCTATTCGAGCCTCCCTGGCCCAGCTGCTTCTGAATACCAGGGCCTTTACACTGCTCTACCCTCTGTTGGGCATACTCTTCCCCTGGATATCAGCATGACCTGTTCCTTTACCTTTTGCATTTTTTTTAATTAAAAACAAAAAAACCTCAGAAAAGAAACTTGTTTTTTACATCAATTATGCATTTCAGAAACTTAACTCCTTGATCACCCTGATTGATTGGGTATTTCCTAGTCTCCTCAGCCATGTATTTATTGACAGTGTTTAATAACGTGTTCCAAGAATTTTACAAGTATTAACTCAGTCCTCATAACATTATGAGGTAGATGTGGTTATCTTTGTTTTGCAGATGAGAGAACTGAGGCACAGAGACTTAAATAACTTGTTCACATTCACCTTTCTATAAGCCACAGAACTGCGAGTACTACCTAGGAGAACCTAGGAATCTGTCTCTTTCAAGTCTGCTAAAATTCCACCTTTTCATTGATGGTGACCCTAACCACCCTATTTAACATTACAAACCACTCTGATTGACATGGCCTTTTACTCTGCTTCATGTTCCTATAGCACTTACCACCTTCTAACATATTCTATAATTTCCTACTTTTTAGATATTTTTCTCTCTCCCTAAATCAGAATGTAACTCCATAGGAATCTGGATTTTGACCTTTTGTTCAGCAGTGTATTTGCAGAACCTCAAACAGAACCTAGAGTATAATAGGTGCATAAGAAATATTTCTTATTGGTTGTCATTGCTCTAAAGGACCTTGGTCTAGCAGAGGAGACCTAACAGCAACGTACAGAGACTGTTTGCCAGAAGTGTTGTGTCAGTGGTGTGTAGTGGTTGAGCAATTAACACTCCGCTGGATGTTGTACGGTGGAAAGAGTTTTTTTCCTAGGCCAGGCTTTCCAGTAGAGATTATACCTTTTTGAGACATAGTACTCCTCTCTTCTGTAAAGCCTCTAGACCAAATTATGGTCAGAGTGTTCCTTGGTGAACATGGGATTGGATCAAAAGAAATGGATAATCTTGAGGGGTAATGTATGTATTAGTGCTGACAAAGCCCACCAATACTAAAAATGAAACGTACGTTTGTGATTGGAATATTTTCTCATTTACGGACTTTATACATTCATTTGATTTGATTATAGCTTGTTTTTTACATCAGTTATGCATTTCAGAAATTTAACTCCTTGATCACCCTGATTGATTGGGTCTTTCCTAGTCTCCTCAGCCATGTATTTATTGACAGAGCATTTCTTAGGGTAGGTTACTTTTACAGATGGTTGAATTTATTCATATTAGTTCGTTAACTTGAATTTTTCTTCATCTAATCTCAGAGGCTGACCTTATCTTCGAATTCTGAAGGTACCTACGGTCCTATCTATTTATTAACCACATTCTACTTTTACACTTTGAATATAGTCTCAGTCAGCTGAGCTTAAGGCTGTGTTAGTTTTTTTTTTCCCTTTACTTTTATGGGTTCCCTGAATTTTTGTTTGTTTTTAATTTGTTTTTTTGCTTTTTAAACTTTTATTTTCATCCTACCATCCTTATGAGTTTGGATGCCCCTTCTGTGGTTTCTTTTTTCCTCTGAATCAGATTAGCCATTGTCTATTTCTGTGCTTTCACAGGTCTGAGGCTCTTTGATTCATTAAATTTAGAGTTGTTTCTCATGCTGAAGAGTCACTTAAGGATAGATAGTAGGGGGGGTTTTTTGGGTGATGATTGTGCATTACTTTTGGGTTGTGTTTACATACATTTTTATTCTTCCGTATGTTGTTAGGTAAAATAAAACATGGTGTAGTATGTAGAAGGTACTATTTTGGGGGTTTTTTTAGTTGTATGTTTATTTAAAAGTCTGGAAAGATGTTCCAGACTCAACACTGACGTGTATGACATATGTGAGATTTTTAAAAACTTGAAGCATAACACAACACAGAAAAATGAAAAGTATACAGCTCAATGTATCACAAAGAATGGATAGGGAGATTTTGACATGTGGCAATAAATCTTGCTCCCTGGAGTTAGGTGACGTGGCTGCTCTGCATTTGAGAGAGTGTGCTTGGTTTTGTGTAATAATAGGTAGTCCATTTTTGTCAGTTTGTGTTAGACTGGCCCTTGATTTTAGGCTTAGAAGTTGCAACTTTTAGAACAGAGATCTGATGAGTTAGTGTTTAGGATGGATTATAGTCAACAAATCTGGAGTTTGGAAGACCAGTTAAAAGATTATAATGTTAATAGCTACCATTTATATAGCACTTGGTATGTGCCAGGCAAAGTACACACATGCACATACACACATGCATTTGCCCTATAAAGTAACTATTATTATTATATTCATTGCAGATATGGAAACTAAGGCACAGAGAACTTATGTAATTTGGACAAGGTTACCCAGCTGTAAGTGACATGGCAAGAATCAATCCTAGGTAGTCTATCTTTAAGAGTTTGGGCTCTTAATAAGTACACTATTATCACAATAGACCAAAGCAGAGAAAACTAGAGCATAAATATACTAGGAGGAATGGAGAGAAAAATACCAAATAATACTGCAAGGAGTTTGAGAGTTGTTCAGATACAGGGAGGGAAGGTGGTGTTGTTTCCAGCTAAATTGGTGAGCAACAGAACATTGAGAATGTGATGCCAGAGTTTGGTGAGAGGTTAGGACTATATGTCTTTAGGAGTCATCTTTATAGAGGTGATAGTTGAATCCTTGAAGGTGAATAAAAAACATAGCAAAACAAAAATATTTAAGAAGGTCTGGAGCCATGGCTGTATTTTAAGGGTGAGAAGAGGATGAATTATGTAAAAAAGAATGTCATGTAAACCAGAGTCAAGGCATTTAAAGAAGGGAGTGATCAACTCCGTAGAAGTCAATGAGGTAGAGCAGAGGCCGTTGGCTTTAGCTATTGGGAGATAGCTTTAGATCTACTGAAAGAGCGGTAGAGGTAAAAATCAAATTGCTGGAGCTTGTGGAAGACATCAGTGGTGAGGAATTAAAGATGAAGCTGAGGAAGGATGTCACAACTGGATATACTAACATGTTTACCATTGTGCATTAAAATTTACTGCTGTTCAAGCTTTCAAGGAGGCCTGAGTCTGGATGAATACATTTCATAGCATTATTATAACTGTGATTTTAAAAATCCTGTTTAAACGTCATTTGTTGAATTGATATTTGAATTGACTCAACCAGCTGACCCCCTCCATGCATATTTTTTGTTATGAATTTAAAGCTTTAATAAGCTTGTTTTTTTGTGGGAAAACAGCATATTAGAATATTTCTCTTATGCAGTTGTGTCTACTTTGGGGAAAAAACTTTTGTTATTCTATTGTTGCATGCTCCCTGTACTAACTTACTGATTCTGCAAGATTATAACATACTTAAAAATCTAACGTATATTTTTTCCTCTTTTAAAACTTCACTTTTAAAAAACTATCAGTGCTCTCAATATTTAAGTAGATTTTAGCTAAAGAATAAATGAGAACACTACATCTACAGGTTTAGTTTTCAGATTAAGTATCTTTTCTCTTTGTTTTTTACTTCTTAGGAAATTTTTTTCTAGTAATACATATTGGAAGAATGTAAAAAAAGAAAATGGAAGTCCCCATTTCTATCATCCAGTGTTAATTAACTGTTAACAGTTGGCATTTAACTTACCTCTAGAAAATTATTTTGATTAGCTATATATTAAACTGTGACTGATCTAGTAACGGTGCTGGTTTCCTTAGATAATTATATGTACACAAAATAATTCATCTAGAGGCATTTATAACACACAGAAATTGCCGATAACCTAAACGTAATGCATTAAACAGGTTGTTAAATAGATTCATGTAATGATTGAAATACTATTCATTTAAAAAAAATTTTAGAACGATATTTAATGACATGGGAAAGTGTATTACTAAGAAAAAGTTACAAAATATAATAGTATTATGTATTATCCCAATTTAAAAATAGTACGAATATGTTTGCATAGGAAAAGAATGGTTTATGCACCAAAAGGTTATCTGGTTGTCTGTGGGTAGCTGGAATTAAGGGTGACAGTTTCATCTTTGTGCGTTACATTTTTTTCAATTATATTGGATGTGTATTGCTTTTATTTTTATATTGCTTTTATGTAAACTTTTTTTAAAGTTAATGATATTTTAAAATTCCCCAGTGTGTATTTCTATATAGGTGATTCCCCAAAAACCTGTTTTGTTTTTCTCTCCACTCTGTTAAGGAGAGTCTTTCTTAATGCCTAATGCTTATTTAGGAAGGATGAACTAAGCCGCTCACCATGCACATCAAAGATTCACTCATACCATTTATAAGATTAAATCTTCCAGGTTTCTCAGGGAATCTTTTCTTCTCAGTATTTAGCACCCCCTTCCTTCTCTTTTCTATGGAAACAAACCTTTTATTATTATCCCCGGGAATATAGTGACATTTACTTTTCCTTTTTTATTGTAATAAAATATAGATAACATAAAATTTACCATTTTAACCCTTTCTAAGTTTACAGTTCTGTAGTATTAAGTAAGTGCATTCACATTGTTCTGCAACCATCACCACCCTTCATATCCAGAGTTTTCATCTTCCAAAACTGAAACTCTGTGCCCAATAAACGCCAGCTCCTCATTCTTCCTCCTCCCAGGCCCTGGCAACCACTGTTCTACTTTCTGTCTCTGAATGTTGCTACCCTAGGAGGCTCATTTAAGAGGAAACATACAATATTTGTCCTTTTGTAACTGACTTATTTCACTTAGCATAATATCTTCAAGGTTCATCCATGTTGTATCAGTATGTTAAAATTTCCTTTCTTTTTAAGGCTTAATAATATTTTGTTGTATGTACATTTTTTTTAATCCCTTCATCTGTCAGTGAACACTTGGATTGCTTCCACTTTTTGACTGTTGTGAATAATGCTGCTGTGAACATGAGTGTACAAATACCTGTTCAGGTCCTGCTTTCACTTCTTTTGAGTGTATACCCAGAAGTAGGATTGCTGGGTCATATGGTAATTCTGTGTTTAATTTTTTGAGGAATTGCCATATCGTGTTCCACAGTGGCCGTACCATTTTACATCCCACCAGCAGTGCTCACAGGTTCCAGTTGCTTCACATCCTTGCCAACACTTAGTTTCTTTTTTGGATAATAGCCATCCCAAGGAGTATGAGATGGCATCTCATTGTGGTTAGATTTGTATTTCCCTATGACTAGTTATGTTCAACATCTTTTCATGTGTTTACTGGCCACTTGTATATATTCTCTGGAGAAATGTCTGTTCAAGTCCTTTGCCCATTTTTAATTTTTTTTTGTTATAACATAGGAGTTTTTTATATTGTGAATATCAGTCCTTTGTCAGATATATGATTTGCAAATTTTTCACCTATTCTATGGATTTCTGTTTCACTCTGTTGATAGTGTCCTTTGCACAAAGTTTTTAATTTTGATCAAGTCTAACTTATCTATTTTTTCTTTTGTTGTCTATGCTTTTGATGTCATAGCTAAGAAGTCATTGCCAAATCCAATGTCATGAAAGTTTTCCCCTATGTTTTCTTCTAAGAGTTCCTAAGGGTTTTTGTTTTTGTTTTTGAGGAAGATTAGCCCTGAGCTAACATCCGCCGTCAATCCTCCTCTTTTTGCTGAGGAAGACTGGCCCTGAGCTAACATCCATGCCCATCTTCCTCTACTTTATATGTGGGACGCCTGCCAAAGCATGGCTTGACAAGCAGTGTGTAGGTCCGCACCCGGGATCTGAACCAGCAAATTATGGGGCACCAAAGCAGAATGTGCGAACTTCAGCGCTGTGCCACTAGGCTGGCCCCCCACTAAGGGCTTTTTGTTTGTTTGTTTGAAGATTTTATTTTTCCTTTTTCTCCCCAAAGCCCCCCGGTACATAGTTTTATAGTTTTAGTTGTGGGTCCTTCTAATTGTGGCATGTGGGACACCACCTCAACATGGCTTGATGAGCAGTGCCATGTCCGCGCCCAGGATCCGAACGGGGGAAACCCTGGGCCGCCGAGTGGAGTGTGCAAACTTAACCACTTGGCCGTGAGGCTGGCCCCTGTTTGTTTTTTTTGAGGAAGATTAGCCCTGAGCTACCATCTGCCACCAATCCTCCTTTTCTTTTGCTGAGGAAGATTGTCCGTGAGCTACCATCCATGCCCATCTTCCTCTACTTTATATGTGGGACGCCTGCCACAGCTTAGTTTGATAAGAGGTGCGTAGGTACACACCTGGGATCTGAATCAGCGAACCCTGGGTTGCTGAAACAGAGCATGCGCACTTAACAGCTGCACCACAGGCCAGCCCCCCTAAGGTGTTTTTTTTTTTTTAACTCTGTATTCTATACATTTCTAAGCTGCCATCTAAAATCTCCCCACCCCCACTGGTTTAAATAGTTACAATGGAGATCTATTTGTCATCTTTTAATGTTGATGTTAAAAAATAAAACTATTACATCAGACTTCTACAGGTCCACTGGTCTAAAAACCATAGTTATTTGATACCTGTCTTGGAACAGTAAAAAATAGTACATGAACAAGCGCTTTTAGTGGTCAGAAATTTTACCTTCATCGTTTTTTTCCCCTTTTAATTTGTATTTCCAATTCATTTAATGTACAGCATTTTATCTTGATACATTTTTATGCTTGAAAGTCATTTATTAATTATCATTTCATACTTGTAAAACAAAATTTGACTTTTTTTCCATTTTTCTGTTATTGTAAGGCTCCAAGGAATAAAATCTTTATGTATTGAATTATCACAGTTATTAATATTCAATTGATCAAAACAGCGAAAGCATTACCTATTTTGATTCAAAATGATTAAACGTAGAAAGTAAGATGTCATTAGGATTTCATGTGGTTGAGTTCCCCTCCTCACTCAGTTAGTTCATGGATCTGTGGGTGAGTCTTACTTATTGCTGAAAACGTTTGGCATCAGTTCCATTGTTTTTATAAATGTAAGCACTGAGAACATTGTTCATATAAATAAGTAGATAGTAATGAAGGGAGTTTTGTTTAGCAGTGCCTCGCAGTTTTTCTGGCTTTTATGCTGAAAATCACTTGCCAAAAATTATTTTTAATGGTCTTTTAGCTTGATTAGGTCTCCTTTCAATTTTCTTGAAAGCAAATAATTGGAAACCATCTAACAAAGGAAAGGATTTGTTGCCTATTTTGGTCAGTCTTTTTTTTTTGTGAGGAAGATTGTTGCTGAGCTAACACCTGAGCCCAGTCTTCCACTGTTTTGTATGTGGGGGATGCTGCCACAGCATGGCTTGATGAGCGGTGTGTAGGTCCACATCCAGGAGCCCAACTCACAAACCCCAGGCCACTGAAGTGGAGAACACAAACTTAACCACTACCCCATTGGGCCCGGTGCCAATTTCTTAACACCTACACTAGTGTTTTTCTTTCTTTGGTTTTAGGAAGTGTTTAATGCCTTGAGGCAGTCCACGATAGTAAGATCCAGAATGAGTGAGAGATATGACTTTGTTTTGTAAAATGAGAGAAAGGTAAATGAAAGAGGATGCCTTGTGTTAAGGTGCCTTCACAGGCAGATGAGTTTTAAGGAAAAGTACATATGAAAGTTGAGAATCTGGAAATAGATTCCCTTAATATTTGCCTTGGAAAGTCTTATGTTACACTACACTGATCTAAGATGTAGATGGTTGTTTTAAAAATAATATACCTACCGGGGCTGGCCCCGTGGCCGAGTGGTTAAGTTCGCGCGCTCTGCTGCAGGCGACCCAGTGTTTCGTTGGTTCGAATCCTGGGCGCAGACACGGCACTGCTCATCAAACCACGCTGAGGCAGCGTCCCACATGCCACAACTAGAAGGACCCACAACGAAGAATATGCAACTATGTACCGGGGGGCTTTGGGGAGAAAAAGGAAAAAAATAAAATCTTTAAAAAAAAAAAAAAATAAATAAATAATATACCTACCTAAAAGTGTTGATATTTTTTTCAAACATCCTTAAATGTAGGTACACTGATAAAAGTGGTAACAAATCATACACGTCACTTAATATTTTATGAAGTACTTGTTTAATTCTTACACAGATGCTTGTATAAATATCCTTATTTTACTTGTGAACCAATCAAATATTCTGCCCAAAACTAATGACAGAATGTCCTGATAAAACAATGAAATGACCGAATAAAGCCAGCCTAAGGTGGGGGGCACTGTTTCTAAAACACTGCCTGTTTTTCTAAAATTGTCAATCTTCAGAGTAGGAATGCATGAATTAGAGTTGATAGGTTACTATTGCCTTCTCTTCTAGTGTAAAAGTATTCTTTATATGATTTCAGAGAGATGTGTATGAACTTTTGAATACTTTATGACAGAACCTCTGTAGCTCATAAAGCAGCCCACTGACTTAGAGAACCTCCGGTCTATTGAGCAAAAATAAAGTTACATGGAGTTTCTGTGGTTTTACAACAGATTAACTTACCTAAAGCCAGTCTCTGAATTCAGTTGTTTCATTATCTGGGTGAAATAGATAGTAATAACTCCTTTTTGTCATCCAAGCCAAAATTACAATTCTGATGGTCCAGTTATTTTAAGGTTGCTGCCAGTGGTTGCATGGCAGACAACGAATGGTGTGTGTATCTTTCTAATTTCTGTAGCCTTAAAATAAAGGTGTACTTACTGTTATGGACTATTACAACTTTTTATCACTAGTGGAAAACTAAACTCTCTAGACAACTTATTATGAAATAGAACTATTCATAATAGTTCATAAATAAATATATTAGCCATTTCATAGACATTGCTAATATTTATCATAAAATGATTATTCTAAATATTAACTTTCGTAGCTCCCTAGAGAGATGCAAAATGATTCTGCACAAATAGCAGTTGTTACAAACTTACAATCAGAGAAAACTCCTAGGAGGAGTTTAACTTGGGAATTTTGACTAAAGAAAAACTTAGATGGCTTTCTTAATTTTTCTTAAAGGATGGGTCTTCAGTTAAGGAAGTTGAAACCTACCACCGGACACGTGCTTTAAGATCTTTGAGAAAAAATGCACAGAATTCTTCAGGTTCTAGTTTTGAAAAGAATATGGAAATAACGGAGAAACATGCTAATGGCAGGCATTTTACAAGGTAATGCAAGATGGTTGAATGCTAATTTAAAATAGTTTTAAAGTAATAATTTAGAATTTGCATTTGATTTTTAAGTGTATTCTTGGCCAGTCATCAAGATTTCAGGGTTGTAAAATGTTATTTATTTAAGTGAAATTACCACAAGTGAATATTATTGAATTAAAAATGTAATATGTACACAGTCGGATTTGTTTTTATTGTCCAAAGATGATGTTTTTGATGTGCGTGAATGCAGCTAACAAGATTGGTTGATACGGGATCAGGTCTCTTAAGTACTTGAGTATCTAAAGAGACTGTGACTGTAACTTTCTTATGATATGTGGTTCTGTTTCGTAGTCTGTCTAGAGCTTTTATTCAAAATAGTAGTTATATTTCTGATTGCTTGCTACCAAGTTTTTCATCAGTTCTGAGTCTCTCTTGAATTTCTCTGTGTTGGTGTGCTTATAAAGCAGTCTTCACGTAGAGGCAGAATGTGGGGTTTTTTTGACATGTCTAATGAGACTAGATGTTTTATACATATTTAAACTTTGTTTCCCAAGAAGCATGAGGTAGGTAGCATGAATTCCATTTTAATACTCCAGGAGTTAGTTTCAGTGAATTAAGTAGGTAGTTCATGCAAGTTGGGTTTGTTTGGTTCAGGACAGATTTAAATCTAAGTTTAATTAGCTCAAAACCTTCACTTTTTCCCCCACTTTGGTGGGCCTAACATAAATGGGAGGAAGTGCCAATTAGAATAAAATTTGTTTGATGAAATAATTGTTTTTACATTAATTCTTTTCATAAATTGCTCATGACTTAGAAGACTAGAACTCTCCTACTTTTTTTTATATGTTTACTGGATTTTTTTTTAATTTTAAGATTGGTACCTGAGCTAACATCTGTTACCAATCTTCTTCTTCTTTTTTTTCCCCCTTGGTTGTCTTCTCCTCACCAAAGCCTGCCAGTACATAGCTGTATATTCTAGTTGTAGGTCCTTCTGGTTGTGCTATGTGGGATGCTGCCTCAGCATGGCCTGGTGAATGGTGCCATGTCCACACCCACGAACCAAACCAGCAAAACCCTGGGCCACCGAAGCAGAGCACGCAAACTTAAGCACTCGGCTAGAAGGCCAGACCTGAGAACTCTCGTACTCTTAAACAGAATTTAGATTTTGATTTTGATTTTGTGTAGCAGGCTTTCCAGATAAGTGAGGTTATGCCCTTTTAAGTTTTGCATTAGTGTTTCTTTTTCAGTTACTTGGTCTTTTATTATATATTTTTAAATTTGCATCTTATTTCGTCCATTATTTATGGAGTGTTTACTGTTGTATTTCAGGGAATCCAAGGTAACAGCAGTTGAAACGTACAAAATTATTTTATAAGATGGTAAAAAAGAAAAAGTAGTGAAAGTTAAACTACAACATGCCATCTCTTATAAGACATCCCAATTTCAGAGACATTAAAATGGGAGAAATGTACAACTTTTAGAATCAGTGAAATACAATTTAAGCTACCCCAGTATTTCTGAAACTTGAAGTCTTCTTGGGGTGGGGGGGGAGTGGGCCATGAATTCTCTGTGAGAATTTTCAAGTTTATTTTATGATCTGAAGAAAAAAATAAATATTCTGGGTCATCTAAATTGCTACCCTACAGAGAACAGCCATAAAATTCCAGGCCCTACATTTGTTTTTACAACTAAATTGGCACCAAGTAATACTGCTTTAGTTATCTCAGGTTTGTGAGATAACAAAATCTGACCATAATACATAAATGACATGTCTGTTCTAAGAGAAAGCCACGTGATGTGATGTCATGACAAGCTGTTCAAATGAGGGTTTAGAGCACTTCAGATAAAGAGAAGTATATGAATTGAATCATCACAATACGCAGCAAACAGGATACATAACATACCAAACTCAAGAGAAATTGATAGCAGTCAGCGCCACATTCACGCAGCAAATGGCTGTTTTGTTTCAGCAAAACCTCATGTTGTATTAATATTTTTGTTGGTGGTTGGTTTTATTGTATAAAACATAAATGAATTTATATCTAGTTTGGCTTATAGATAGACATAAAAGAATTAATGTTGGAAGTCCTGTAAGTTTTTACCTTTAGAAGGATGTGTACATTATTTCAAGTTTGTGAAACATTGTGCTGGGCTTTATGCTTGAAAAGTATTAAAGAAGTGTATTAAAATAAGTGCTTTTTAATCTGGATTTAAAGATGAGTGACTTGATATTTTTTAATTAGATTCCTTCTAAAATATATTCAATTCCTACCTTTTCAATTATTTTTAAATAACTTTATTGAGATATAATTCACATATCATAAAATTCATAATTTTAAAGTGTAATTCAGTGGTCTTAGAATATTCACAATATTGTGCAACCATCACTACTATCTAATTTGAGAACATTTTCGTCACTCCAAAAAGAAACTGTTTTTTCTTTCATTTGGTACAATATTTTGAAGGTTCGTCTGTATTAGAATATCTTGCCAGCACTTCATTCTTTTTATTTTATTTCCAAATAAGATTCCATTGTGTGAATATATCACATTTTGTTCATCCACTCATTAGTTCATGGACATTTGGATTGTTTCTACCTTTTGGCTATTATAAATAATGCTATGAACATTGGTGTGCAAATTTTTGTGTGGACGTATGATTTTGATTTTTTTGGGTATATACCTAGGAGTAGAATTGCTAGGTCAAATAGTAACTGTTTTAATGTTGAGGAACTGCCAAACTTTGGTTCAAAGCAGCTGTACCCTTTTACATTCCCACCAGCAATGTGTGAGGGTTCCAGTTTCTCCACATCCTCGCCTACACTTGTCATAGTCTCTCTTTTTGGTTTTAGCCATTTTAATTGGTGTGAAGTATTGCATTGTGGTTCTGATTTGCATTTCCGTGATGGTTAATAATGTTAAGTATCTTTTCATGTGCTTTTTGGCCATTTGTATGTCTTCTGTGGAGAAGAATTCCTATCTTAAAAAAAAATCTCTGTATTCAGATCATTATTACAGGGACTATTTATTATTTTATATAATGATAACATCAGGATCTGTTTGTATAAGAATTATGTAAAGTGGCCTTTAATATTTTTGAATTCTGCTTTGTGTAGTTTTCCTGTTTCTTATTAGGGTGACCCTTTTTGCTGTTGCCAGTTTGCCTGACTGAAGTAATCTCTTTACTTCCTTCCTTCCTGTGTTTTCCCCCCACTTTGTTTTCAAGCTATTTGGGGCTCAAAAACAAGGGGACCAAGACTGTTAAACAGAAAGATTTGAGTAACTATGCCTTGAGGGCAAAATCTGTATTTCTTTGGTGCTAGGGTTCTTAACTAGAGTCCAGTAATCATGGTTTTCAGGGGGCACATGAAACCTCCAAAATAATGTTTAAACTTGTATGTGTATATGCAGTTTTCTAGGGAGAAGAGATCGATAGCTTTCGTCAGATTTGCAGGTGTTAACAGAAGTCCAGCCACCTGTTTTTGTAAATGGAATACAGCCATGCCCATTCATTCTGTCTGTGACTGCTTTTCCACTTCAGTGTTAGGGTTGTGTGTGTAGTTGTAACACAGACTTTATGGCTCACAAGCCTAAAATATTTACTATCCACTTAAGAAAAAGTTTATCAACCCTTGCAAAGGGAAAAGGTGCCCCCACTTCCCCTACAGGCAAAAAAAAAGAAAAACACTGCTTTAGTCATTGTGTCCCTACCATCTTAACAGAGGCCTGGTTTATAAAAGTGTGGACATACATGGTATATAGGCAGAGGCTCCTTTATGAGAAAAGTCTATGAGCCTGTGAACAAACTAGGCCTTCACCTGTAGATGGATTGCTCCAAGGGTTTTGATTTTGCTCTTGGTTCTTATCTGTGTTCCAAGAAAGGGAAGGAATTAGTGATGACTTACATGGTTATGAGGATGCATGAGTTAACTCTTCTGGATAAGATGGTTTCTTTTTATTTTAAAGTATCACATTTGAAATTTCACATGTAAAACCAGCCCAGTTGCAAATAGCCTGATACATGGGTTGCTTAATAGGTATAGCCTATCCAAGTATGGAAAATTAAATCCTTAAAAATAAGTTAATAAGACATAACTATTTTGTTTGCTCAGTGGAATTTTGGAAAAAGGTAAGGGTAGGGTACCTTTTTTTAAACCTTTCCGATTCAGTAGATTCTGTCTGCCAGTTTGTAGGTAGGACATCTGATTCATAAATGGGATTGTTTCTACGTGTACATGTTAATGCATGTCGTGTAAAGACTGTGGCCAGCAAATGTTCTTAGAAGGAAATTAACATGTCACTAAGGGACATTAGTTTTGTTTATAGTTATAAATTCCTCAATGATGTGGGACCATTATATCCCTATGGCATAAAACACATTGACTTGTTTTTGCTCAATGCTTAGTTCAATTATACCTAAACACTTAGGCTAAGGATTTCGTTTCCTGTTTAGGTAAGATACTTTCATTTGATTAATTCTGTTTAGGTTCTCAGACTGTTTAACTGTAACTTATATTATACAAGCATAGATATTCTGAAGCTGTTTTTTAGGTTTTTAGGTAGCTACGAGTATTTACTCTCCAAACTGATTTAACTTTTTGTCATAGTTTGGAGTATTAGGAAATGTAGGATTTAAAATTATTTTGAATTATGTAATGTATTTTTCTCATATAGGCAGTTGGCCAGACAGCAGGCTGATAAAAAAAAAGAAGAGTGCAAAGAAGGTAAGTAATGTTAAAGGCCTTCCACATTTTAAAAACATGTAATTAATATTTTGTTTATAGGTGTATTGAGGTGCATACAAGAAACTGTCCATATTTAAAGTGTACACATTTTTTGGTTTTGACATAAGTATATGCCATGAAGTCATCACCACAATAAGATAGTAAAGATAACCATCACCTCCCAGAATTTCCTCAGGCCCTTTTATAATGCCTCCTGGCTCCTCTTGCTTCTCTCCGTGGCCTCTACCCACTAAGATTCCTGAGCAACCACTGATCTCCTTTCTGTCACTATAGATTAGTTTCCGTTTTTCTGGAGTTTTCTATAAATCGAATTATACAGCATGCATTCTTTTTTGTCTGGCTTTTATTCAGCATAAATTACCTTGAGTATCATCCATGTTGTTGCTTTTTGTTACTGAGTAGTATTCCACTAAATGGATATACCACAGTTTGTTTTGTTTTTTTTACAGCTTTATTGAAATATAATTGAAAGTTTAAGGTGTACAACAAATATTAATTTAATACACTTATATATTGCAAAATGATTACTACCATAGCTTTGGCTTACACCTTCATCATGTCACATAATTA
The DNA here is from genome assembly GCF_041296235.1 of Equus asinus. Lineage (NCBI taxonomy): Eukaryota > Metazoa > Chordata > Mammalia > Perissodactyla > Equidae > Equus > Equus asinus. The sequence goes on along the minus strand of NC_091801.1, from coordinate 68,293,726 downwards.
CCATTTGTTTTTTGTGGTGAGAACATTTAAGATCTATTCTCTTAGCAACTTTCAAGTGTATAATACACTGTTATTACTTGTAATCACTATGCTGTACCTTAGGTCCCTAGAACTTACTTACAGCTGGAAATTTGTACTCTTTGGCCAACATCTCCCCTTTTCCCTCAAACCCCCATTCCTTGGTAACCACTGTTCTATTCTCTGTTTCTGTGAGTTCAGCTTTTCTAGATTTCACACGTAAGTGATATCATACTGTATTTGTCTTTCTCTGTCTGACTTATTTCACTTAGCATAATGCCCTCAAGGTCCATCCATGTTATTGCAAACGGTAAGATGTCATTCTTACAGCTGAATAATATTCTGCTGTGTGTATATTTCACATCTTCTTCATCACATTCATCCATTAATGGACACTTAGGTTGTTTCCCACAATTTGTTTATTCATCTTTTGATGGATGTTTGTGTTGTTTCCAGTTTGGGGTTATCACAAAACTGCTTTGAACAGTTGTGTACAAATCTTTGTATTATATATCTTCCCTTTTCTCTTGAGAGTGGAATTGCTGGATCATATGGTAAGTATATACTGTGTTTCTTGTAACATTATTTTTGTTTTCTAATATTTTTAAGAAAGGTAAGTTCGAGATACTAAAATTTTGTTATATGAAAGTGTAGCTATTTAATTGTTCATTTTAGAATTATTTCATAAATGCTGTTATTTCAAATCTTTTCATTATTTTTATGTACACATCTGTAAAGACAAAGTGATTCCAACTACTCGGTCATTGAGGACTAGGAACATTGTTCAGACTACAGAACACTTGCATGAAGAGAATGGTGATGTTGAAGTTCGCCGCAGTTGTAGGATTAGAAGTCGTTATAGTACTGTGAACCAGTCTGTGCTGTTTGACAAACTTATAACAAAGTAAGTAAAAATTATTTACATTGTAAGATGATTTATCTGGCAAAAACCTTTTGTTGAGGCGGGATCATAAATTTTGAATAGCGTGAATATTTAACGCATTCAGTTTGTGTAAAGTGTAGCGGAGAATGATTGTTAGAGGACTTTGTAATGGTTCTGTATACAGTATGTACCTAAATTCTTAGGAAAAAATTTTAAAAATATTTTTACACAAGTAAATCAATGCTATTTATAGAGATATTTAACACCCCAACACTCAAAGAGTACAATGGAAGAAAAATTGTTTTTAAAAATATACTACTCTTTTATAATTTTAGCTTATATTTATGTCAATTTTTTTAAAGCACTGCTGAAGCTGTACTTCAAAAAATGGATGATATGAAGAAGATGCGTAGACAGCGAATGAGAGAACTTGAAGACTTGGGAGTATTTAATGAAACAGAAGAAGTAAATATGTTCTTCCGTTAAGGGGATGGTTTAATCTCCAGTTTAACCTTTTCTTACATACCTGTCCATTTTTTGGTTAAATTATTCATTTTGTTCAGCATTTGTTTGATCAGTCACTAGTTATTGCTGGAGTTGTAAGCATTTATAGCTGAAAATATCTTCATAATTAAGCAAGATTGGAAGATCCTACTGTATTTTTATTTATAAATATACTAGATGTTTAATCACTTTTATTTAAACATTTTTAGGGGAATCTTAATATGTATACAAGAGGAAAACAAAAAGATATTCAAAGAACTGATGAGGAAACAACTGACAATCAAGAAGGCAGTGTGGGTTAGTTTTTTCTTTTCTTCTGTCTTCTGGGTTTGAATTTCAGTACTTTTAATTTAGTAGGATATAGCCTTTTTATTCAGAAGCTGTGACATTTATGGTAGTTTGTGAGAGATCAGAGAATTGGTCATAATTTAAAAGAAAAAAGTGAAGACAAGGGAGAGCTTAGAAGGATAGTATGTTTTGTTTGGGAAACTACTTGAAATCAACAATTCTAAATCAAATAAAATTGGTTTGCTTGTGTAATACATTTACAGACAACACATATATATCTCTACATATTTTAGTTAAAAGGTAATTAAAATTAAGTTGTGCTATTCTGTTGAGGACTTAGTACTGTAATTTATTAGAACTTTTCTTGAGTGAAACCAGTTTTCTGAAATGCATTTTAAATGTTTGGTAAGGGTATTTTACATTATCATAAGTAGATTGATTTATGCTGCATGTAACTAACTCAGTGACAGCCAGAAGGGCTGGATAGAATGTCAAACTTAAGTTTAAAAGGCAAAAACTAAGTGTGTAGATACTCAAATTTGTCTAGAGGTTGCATTAACCTGGAAGCTTAAGTATAGTCACCTATATTAATGAAATTAGCAGTAATACCATAAACTTTAGTTTGGTACTTACAGTAGCCTTTAAACTTCTTTCTCTACTTTCGTCTTTCCCTTCCTCTAGTTGTTTTTAATTCTACAATTTTTTACTTGATTTTTAAAAATCTTCATTTAATGTTGCAAAAGAATTACAGATTCTTTCTATGAACAATGTAGAAGTAGATAAATTTTTAAAGGAGGGTGTCTTTCTTTTTTTCCCAATTTCCCATGTTAGAGATTGTTAACATTTTGGTGAGTGTCCTTCTGAAAGTAAATGTTTCTTAATTGTAGAATCATCTGAAGAGGGTGAAGACCAAGAAGATGAAGATGATGGTGAAGATGAAGATGATGGTGAAGATGAAGATGATGATGAAGATGATGATGATGATGAAGATGAAGAAGATGGAGAAGAAGATAATCAGAAACGATATTATCTTAGACAGAGAAAAGCTACTGTTTACTACCAGGCTCCATTGGAAAGTAAGTGCTATATATATTTTTTCCAGGTGATATAATTGTATTACCTTTATCTTTACTATCTTTCCTCTATTATTATTATTTTTCATGTTTGCAGAACACTCATGGCTATTGTCTTTCTTAACCTATCCTAAATGTACAAGAAGTTATGCCAAAGAAAGTTAAATGTTAGCCTTGACCAAAGCAAATAATTGGGCTATTTTGAAATTTCGTGTATGTCTTTAGATTTCATAACTTTGTACTTAATTTATTTTGTCAGTCTGCAAAATAAGACTGCTTTTGATTTATGTTAAAAGTTGTGCCTTAGTACTTATGAGCATATACCTGGGGGCTAATAATCAGCTGTTATGCATCAGTATAATCATAATGGTTGTTTATGGCCAGTGTATGTTTTGGTTGGTTAGTGTCTGTGCTATACATATTTTCAACAGCAACCTTACAGACATAAATTATTTAAAACATGAACAGTAAAATATTCCATAGTAGATACGTACTAGTATTTTCATGGAAGGCAGCACTTTTGTAAGTATATAGGTGAAGAGCAAAACTGTCTTCATACATACTTATATGTCATGTAGTTATAATTCTTTTTTTTAGAACCTCGTCACCAGAGAAAGCCCAACATATTTTATAGTGGCCCAGCTTCTCCTGCAAGACCAAGATATCGATTATCTTCTGCAGGACCAAGAAGTCCTTATTGTAAACGAATGAACAGGTTTGGTTCTGAAATAGTGATTGATTTGTGACAACATAATTGTGGCTATGTTAGGATAGGATTCTAGAATCCTAGGATTGGATTTATCAGGATGGAATTTTAGAATCATGTATTTGGGAGAGTTAGCTCTGTGCCTTTAGTGCTCTAATCCCCACTACCACTGATGTTTTTGCTTTTGCTTCCACTAATAGGAATTGTTAGTAACTACTGTGATAAGGTAGTTTATTCCACTTGTTCCACACTTTAGTAATAGAGCTATCTTTGCTTCAGTATTTACTTGATTTTTGGCTTGGTCTTAAGCATTTTACAGACTGTTTCATTTAATCTTTACATTAAGTTAAAATAGTGGTTTAGCCTTGTCTTCGCTATCATGGACATATTTTCCTACCATAATAAATATTATAAGTTACGTAACTTCTAGACTTCTCATGACTCTGACCATCCTCTTCTGGATGTGTTTTTTGATTTGTTTATTTTATAAAGTAGGAAATATTAATTTTCTTTGACTATTCAAATCGTGGGTTACTATTCCTTCTACATCCCAACGCTTGTTGCTTGTCTGTCATATTTAAATCCAAAGAGGTAATTCTTGTTATTTCCTCATTCTCCCAAGTAATAAAAGGTTTTCTGATGCGTTAGAACTTTCTGGGTAATAGAAGCATTATAGTAGTTCTTTAATAAGAGAGCTTCTTGAAGACGAAAAAGGCAGGAAAGAAATGACACTGATGTGGGAAATGGTACTTTCTTCCTAACATTATTAGTTTGCTCAGAAGTAAGAGTAAAGTCCTATGAGACTTCAGCTATTTGAACTGTTCTTGCATCTCTCCTCTTAGAAGCAAACTATCTCTTCATCTTTTGGTCATGGAAGGTGACATCTTCATAGGTGCTGAGAAATTCCTCTCTTTTAGGAAATACATGAACTACTACTTGTGTCTCTGGGTCTTTTAATTTCATTTTCAGAGTGTCAAAACTACAAATGTACATTCTGGATTTCTTGTTTCATCATCCCTTTTCACACAAGCACGACCTGGAAGGATAGAGGATCAGGAAGGCAAACTCAACTTGTCAACCTGCCCAAGATGAATTGCACTGGAAAGAGGTTGAACTGTTCTTACTTTTCATAGGACCCTTAGAATGTTGTTAAAGACTGACATTTCACTAGTGAAATTTAATAGTCTTCTGAAAAGGAGAGTAAGGTTTAGTGCTCCATGGAATCCCCACGAAGCATGGGGCTCAGGGCAGCTGTCTGGGTAGCCTGACTCAAGGGACAGGCCTCTGTGTGATCCAGCAGAAGTGAGAGACGGGCAGTTACTTTGAGATTTAATTTCTTCTCCCATCTTTAATGGATTTATATTTCTGGAAGTAACATACTTGATTGACTGCCTCTACACTTGTCACCTACAATGTATCTTACAGCAGGTTGGAATTTTTTTTGTCACTTTGGTGCTCAAGTTCCATATCTGGTTCACAGTCTACTCTTTCCCTATGGAAAGTGTCTCACATTGTTGCATAGCTCCTTGGGTACAGGATTTTTTTGCCCTCCAATTATTTAACAAAGTATGAATACTACCATGTGCCAAACACTATGGATATAAAAATGATTAAGCCAGGATTCCTACCCTTGGATCTCATAGACTAGTAGAAGATTCTGACACATTTAAATTTAAGTATGAACTAAGAGATTTAAGCTGTACCCTGAGTCACATTATTTGACTTAATGACCTTCTTGGTGTTGGTTTTGATAAAGCCCTTTAAGACTTTTACTTTTTCTTTTTCTTTTTGATAACTTTATTGAGATATAATTCATATATACCATGTAGTTCATTCATTTAAACTGTACAATTCAATGGCTTTTAATATAGTCACAGAGTTGTGCAACTATCACCACAATCAATTTCAGAAGCGTTTTCAGAACAATTTCACATAAGTGGAATCTTTTGCGACTGACTTCTTTCACTTGGTGTAACATTTTCAAGCTTCACGCACATTGTGGCATGTATCAGCTCTTCATTCCCTTTTAGTGCAAAAGAAGATTCCATTGTATAAATATATACCATATTTTGTTTATTCATTTATCAGTTGATAGACATTTGAGTTGTTTCCACTTCTTGGCTATTATGAATAATGCTGCTGTGAACATTTGTGTACAACTTTTCATACATGTCTTTTTCATTTCTCTTGGGTATACACCTAGAAGTGGAGTTGCTGGGTCAAATACTAGCTGTGTTTAACGTTTTGAGGAATTGCCAGATTATTTTCCAAAGTGGCTGCTCCATTTTACATTCCCACAAAGAATGTCTGAAAGTTCCAGTTTCTGCACATCTTTACTAACACTTGTATTACCTGACCTTTTGAATATAGCCCTTTTTTTGCCTTCTGAGGAACCTTTGCCCTGAGCTAACATCCGTTGCCAGTCTTCCTCTTTGTATGTGAGCTGCCGCCACAGTATGGCCCTTGATGAGTGATATAGGTCCATGCCTGGGAGCTGAACCCAGGCTGCTGAAGCAAAGCGCACCAAACTTAACCACTAGGGCACTGGGGCTGGCCCTGAATATAGCTCTTTACACCTTTTTTATGTTATTAACTTTCTTGCCAAGGTGGTGTGAACATCTCATCCCTTTTAACAACCTTAGTGGTAGTCATTTTGCTTAGCCTCTTTACTTTTTCTTGAAGAGACCAGCTTCTGTTTATAGTTGATGTTCTACTTCAGCTACTTAAGCAATGGAAACAAAGCACACTTCTGAAGAATCATTTGAATAGTGCTCTTAGTATCCTTGGCAAATGGTCACGAAGTCTTGCAGCCACAGTGCAGGATCTTCCAAAGGTCTTTTGGCATACTTATCATAGAAGAACTTCAGGAATGCTGCCTTTGAGCAGGCTTTTCTTGCTTAGGATTGCTAACCTCTGGTCATCTAAGGTTTATTCTTTAGCTTCAGTCTGTAGTTTCTGGACTTTCTAGTCCCTTTGAACAAGAAGGTGACAATAGCACAATTGCTTCACCAGTTTTCCAAAGTGCTCCTTACCTCTTTCAACTGGCAACTCTAGATGCTCTGGTTAGGTTCAAAGTGCTGGTCCAGTTCTTCTTCGTGCCAGATTTTTCAAAAGTTTTTAGTAAAATGAAAAAAAATGAGTGAAATTGTTTATGTGTGTTTAGGATCTTTTAAAAACTGAAGTAATGGCCTTTCTACAGAATAGAGTGCTTATAAATAACCTAGACCCATGACTAGGACAGCCTGGGTTGCGAGCTCAGCTCTATGTCTTATGAGTGACCCTTGGCAAGTTAGTTAAACTCTCTGTGCTTCAGTTTTTTGATACATAGAATGAGGATGATAGCACCTATCTCATGGTATTGTGAGAACTAGATGATTTAATACATGTAAAGCATTTAAAGCAATATCTGGCACATATTAAGTGTTATATGTGTTTGTTATTGTAACTGTACTTTCATGTTTAAAAATAATCCTTACTTTGCAAGTGAAACATTGGAAACTTTGTCAGTCTACAAGGTTTTGTTGTTGGCTTATAACTTGGTTGGTTTGTGAAGTAAACAACTGGAGATTACCAGTGTAGTACTGTATAGCATGTGGTTTTTGGGAATAGGCAGACATAAATTTGAATTCTGACGCCATCATTGACTAATTCTGAGCAAGTTACATAAGCCATGAGCCGCATTGGCCCTGACTGTAAAATGAGCCTATAATAAGTACTTGTCCAAAGTTTTAATTAAAATTAAGTGAGATAATATGTCAAGCACCTGGTACAAGAAGCACTCACAAAATGTTCTTTTTATTAATTGTGAAGTTAGTGTTAATTATGTGGCTACATAGTGAATTCACATACAATTATGTGAATTATGTGATAACAGGTTAGAATCTCTTTGAAATATTAATGGTAATATTAAATGTCTTCATATAAAATTGCAGACTTGTACTAGATAGTTTTAGTTTCAGGCTGCTGACAAAAATGGTCTTGGGTGTGTTTGGGTAGGTGGATGGTGGAAGATTATTTTCTCACTTAATTTTGTGTTTTCACAACCCCTTATCTAAAACCCTTGGGGCCATTTGTGTTTCAGAATTCAGATTTTTTGTTTGTGGGGGGAGGGGACTTACAAAGGTAACATGCAACATACATAATATGTAATATTAACGTCTTAGGGGTGTCTAGGCCAGCACTTCGTAGTCAGATATATTCTATAGCAAAATATATGAGTGATTGTAGTCTGTGTGACAAATAAAGACTATGAATTGCCTTTATGACATTTTAGATCATGTTTTGCTGCTAAGTTAATAATGGAAAAACTTGTTTTCAGAATTGTTAGGTACAAGATTCTCAACCTACATTATGCAGATAGTAGATTGTGAACCTTTTATATTTTTGGAAATACCTACTTACCATGATTGCACTCTGACTCAGGAAAAGCTCTAGACCCTGAGCCAATAGAATGATTAAAGGGTTTTCCAGCCAGGTTCTTTGTTTTTCCTGTGGGTGTTTTGCCACTGTCCAAAGGTAGAAGTGATTTAAAAATTTTTTAGGGTCCGGCCCCATGGCCGAGTGGTTAAGTTTGCCCGCTCCACTTTGGCAGCCCAGGGTTTCGCTGGTTCAGATCCTGGGTGTGGACATGGCACTGCTCATCGAGCCATGCTGAGGTGGCGTCCCACATGCCACAGCTAGAAGGACCCACAACTAAAGATATGCAACTGTGGGGGCTGGCCCGGTGGCGCAGCGGTTAAGTTGGCACATTCCGCTCCTCGGCAGCCCGGGGTTTGCCTGATCGAATACCAGGTGAGGACATGGCACCGTTTGGCATGCCTTGCTGTGGTAGGCATCCCACATAGAAAGTAGATGAAGGTGGGCACGGATGTTAGCTCAGGACCAGGCTTCCTCAGCAAAACAAAGGAGGACCGGCAGTAGTTAGCTCAGGGCTAATCTTCCTCAAAAAAAAAAACAAGATATGCAACTATGTTCTGGGGGCTTTGGGGAGAGAAAGGAAAAATAAAATCTTAAAAAAAATAAATAAAGTAAAAATTTTAAACATTTGTATTGCTTTGTATCTTATTTAATACTAACAAGCAGCCTAACAGCTTGATGATATTTTTATCCTTTTTTGTAAGGGAGAAAATTGAGGCCTACGTGAGTTGAGTAACTCATCCACATTTACACAGCTGTTAAGTGGCAGTTGTGAATTTAAAGTTGATGATATACTATAGATAAAAGGCCATCTTATTCCTCACTGTTTCCTAGAATTTTTTTTTTTTTGAGGAAGATTAGCCCTGAGCTAACTACTGCCAATCCTCCTCTTTTTTGCTGAGGAAGACTGGCCCTGAGCTAACATCCGTGCCCATCTTCTTCTACTTTATACCTGGGACGCCTACCACAGCATGGCTTGCCAAGTGGTGCCATGTCCGTACCTGGGATCCGAACCAGTGAACCCCAGGCTGCTGAGAAGTGGAACGTGTGCACTTAACTGCTGCACCACCCGGGCTGGCCCCCTGGAATTTTTTTTTAACCCTTTCTTGCTCCTTTTTTGTTTATATAAAAATTCTCGGGACCAGCCCAGTGGCAGTGGTTAATTTCGCACACACTGCTTCGGCAGCCCAGGGTTTCACTGGTTCGAATCCTGGGTGCGGACGTGGCACCACTCATTGGTCGATGCTGATGCAGTGTCCCACATGCCACAACTGGAATGACCCACAACTAAAAATACACAACTATGTACCGGGGGCTTTGGGAGAAAAAGGAAAAAATAAAATCTTTTTTAAAAAACAGTTAAAAAAACCAATTCTGATGTTCTCCCTTTAAGGTTGACACTTGAAAATAGGTGATTGCTTTCAGATGTGAAATTATATATAGTATAATATTGGAAAATACTTTTTAAAATTACAGTCTCAAAGGTTATGATACCCTCTTTATTCCATCTTTCTCTTTGAGGATAACTGATTTATATTAAGACTAAGAAGTCACTCTGCCTGGACCATATCCTGTCTTAGTGAACATTTGATGGTTGACTCTATCACAGCCCCTTGACTCTTTTTCCCTTCCTCTCAGCTATCCAAGTCTTTTATTTTATGCCTTTCAAAAGATTCAGCCAACAAGCTTACTTCATTGGTTCAGGAAATATATTGATTTTATGATAAACCTTTGTGGATATTAGGTATTTCTGATGTTTGCGTCTTACGCCTTTTTTTCCCTGTCGTCCTCCATCATGATTTCAGTTTTTCTCTATACTTTAGGCGGCGGCATGCAATCCACAGTAGTGACTCTACTTCATCTTCCTCTTCTGAAGATGAGCAGCACTTCGAGAGGCGAAGAAAAAGGAGCCGTAATAGAGCTATCAACAGGTAGGTCCCATAGTGATGCCTTTCAAAACTACCAGCTATTTTATTTAAGTGGTGAGAAAGCTGAATAATTGGGAAATAGGTACAGTTTGATTAAAGAATTACACAACAGTTTAGTGTGTAAACTTAGAATGACTTCTAGTTTGAGATCTACACTTGAAACTAATAACAAGACATATGTTTTCTTGCACAACCATTATCTGCCCAAAATGGTGTTTGGTAAACACTGACTTAAGGAGATAACTTTTTTTCATTTCAAATATTTTTTCTATTTATAATAATAATACTTTTTATTGTAGAACTGTTAAAGAATATTGAAGGGTTTGCTCATTTCAAAATTCCTTGTAGTATTAGTACATATATACTAATCAACTCATTTGATTTTCACAGTAATTATATGAAGAATAGGGCAAGGATTATTCCCATTTTACAGATGTGGGTAAGTGAATGAAAAGGCAGTGCTTGGATTCTAGTAATATAGCATTCTTAGGGTAGAAAATAATGCTTCATGAGGCAATTAGAACATGATAATTGAAGGGGCATGCGAACCAACTGTTTTTTGTATCTATTCTTCTATCATGTTAGATCTACCCTGTCCATTATGGTAGCCATTACCCACATGTGGCTCTTGAGCACTTGAAATGTACCTAGTCTGAATTGAGATACACTAAGTTTTTGTAAAAAAATACACTCTTGTGTTTCAAAGACTTAATACAAAAAAAGAGAATGTAAAATGTCTCAATTTCTAAAATACTGATTTTTCATGTTGATAATATTTTGGATATATTTGGACAAGTGAAATATTAAAATTAATTTTGCTTTTTTCTTTGTTTAGTGTGGCTAATAGAAAATTTAAAATTACCTTTTTTGCGTGTATTTCATTTCTATTGGACAGCAGAGGGTTAGATCATCCAAAAACTGTATACTTAGACAACTTGGATTTTTCTTTTCTTTCATTCATAGAAAACTTGCGGATTTTATATTATGAGGTTATATTTCTATGAAGAATTATTTAAGAAATACCCTTTATTTTTTTCCCCTGCTTTTTCTCCCCAAATCCCCCCAGTATATAGTTGTATATTTTAGTTGTGGGTCCTTCTAGTTGTGGCATGTGGGATGCTGCCTCAACGTGGCCTGATGAGCAGTGCCATGTCCGCACCCAGGATCTGAACTGGCGAAACCCTGGGCCACCGGAGCAGAGTGGCAAACCCAACCGCTTGGCCATGGGGCCTGCCCCAGAAATACCCTTTTAAAAACTGCAATTGAAAACTTGTCCATCTTACATTGCACAGTATAAATTCCTCATGGAACTTGGGGCTAGCAAGAATCGTCACTTGGGGTGAGCGTGGTATGCTTTTACTTGTGTTCAACTGCACCAGTCAGTCTTTGCTTAGTCATTCTGTTACAAATATCTTAATCTCTAACATAAGCACTTTTCGTTCTTCTGTCTATAAAACAAGCAGGCTCTTCTAGGTGTAGTCTTTGTAACCTACTGTAACTGTTTTGGAAAGTATTTGGAAAGTAGTGATTCATTCTTGCTTGAGAGGATTGATATGGATCCAAATGCTGGTGGACTATGAATATTTTGCTGAGAGGTATTGTAGCAGGTCTGGAGACACATTGCTTGGGCTTGATTCTTGGATCTGCACTTACTAGTTGTGTGACCTTGGGCATTTTAGTTAACCTTTCTGTGCCTCAGTTTTCTTTAAATAGGGGATATAATAATACCTACTTCATAAGACTGTTAGGAGAGTTTAATGAGTTAATACATGTAAAAGCACCTAAAACTAAAACAATGACTGGCAAGTGGTAAACTCTATATATGTTAGACACAGTCATTGTAATGAATGTTGATACTGTCTGCATTTTCAACCATGAAGTACTTTATCATGCTGTGGCATCTTGAAAACTGGTATTTTCATTTGATTGTGTATCTTTAATAATAAAGCTTCAGATATAAACATTTCTAATGCTTAAGTTGTCAACCTATGAACAAAATGAGAAAGTTGAATTATGTAATCTCAAGATCGCTCCAGTTGAAATTTAATTATTTTTTTAATTCTTAAGAAAAATGTCCGTATTCTAACATGGAATTTAGGGAGGAAGGTGAATTGATGGATGTTTTTTTAACAAAATCTTTTTTCAAATAGGTGCCTCCCACTAAATTTTCGGAAGGATGAATTAAAAGGAATTTATAAAGATCGAATGAAAATTGGAGCAAGCCTTGCTGATGTTGATCCAATGCAACTGGATTCTTCAGTGAGTACTGTTTTGAGATGTGTGCTTGAACTATAATATTGTTCTTTTTAGTTTAAAGTTAAAACAGAAGCCAATTATTTTATCAGAAACTTTGATCTTTACAGACTTTTTTTCCTTCTTTCTTTTTTTTTGAATCTTCAGACCACAACTAAAATACTCTTACTCAGTTGACTGTGTGCAGGTTGGGTATACTTGGGGATGAAGTGACATTTTAATCTTGACTCTAAATCCAAGAATGTCAGTGTTTCCCTTTCGTTACCAGGTACGATTTGATAGTGTTGGTGGCCTGTCTAATCATATTGCAGCTCTAAAAGAGATGGTGGTGTTTCCTTTACTTTATCCAGAAGTCTTTGAAAAATTCAAAATTCAACCTCCAAGGTAATTTAACTATGCATTTTATTTTAGCCAAAATTTGTGCTGTGCTACTATTGTCCAGAAAGATAATGCTTCTCTCTTGAAATTTTTCAGGTCTGCAGTAATTTGTTACACTTTTCCTGCAAGGTCCTGGGTGTTTTGAATATTTTTAGTTTCTCAGTGTTTAATAAGAATAGTGGTTTCAAAATTGGTTCTCCATGAAAAAAAATCATTCTCTGTGGCTTTTCATACATTTATTGAAATTCCTCCCATACATACTCTTTTTTTCTTTCATTTTAAAAATTTAGTTTTAAATTTGTATCAAAGTAGTATATGTGCATAATTTTAAAGATAAATAGTACTGTAAGTTTCACAAAGAAAAATGGTGGTGGTCCCTCCTCTACGCTTCTCCGTTTCGGTTTACACTTCTTAGAGCCAACTACTTTCAATCCTTTAACTGTTCTTTACATGTACATATCTAAATAATATGTTTATACTATAATTTCTGCTTTTTCTATTTTAGGCACAATCTGTAGACTTCTAACTCTGAATAGTGACTATTTGGCTCTTTTACTTACCCCATCTTTTACATTTACACATTTTTTTTTGCTTCCTCATACGCTCCCAATAGTTTATTTATACATATGTAAAATTGTTGAATCAGTTTTCAGTGTTTGCTTTATGACTGTGTAACTATTTCTTACAGTTAACCCATATGTAGTATATTGACTTACATTTCTTCTCTTTTACAACTCTCCTCTTTCCTCCTCAGCTTTAATACTTGTCTATTTTTTGTGGGTTTTTTTAAATTAGTTTTATATATACTTATCAATTCATCCACAAAGTCTTCGCTAGAACTATAAAACTCTTTTCTGTACAGTTAAACATATCAAGTAATCTGTTGGCTCCTTGTTTTTCTGGACACATCTTCCTCGGGCCTTTTTCTCCTGCTTCCATCAGGACTGGTTGCTCGTTGTCTTGTAGCACAACTAAGCCTTGGGACTTCCATCCCCATCATTATGGAATTACCTTTTATGTTGCTTTCAGTGCTGGGTTCCCTACTTCCTTGGTTCAAGTAAGACCTTCTTGGTTTATAGCTGTGTTTTGAAGGAGCACGTTCTAGAAATATCCTGAGAAAAAGAGTGCATGGGAAGTTATTTTTGTTTATTTTTGGCAGCAGTCCTATAACCTCACACTCTACTGATATGTCTTTTTCCTCTCCTCCACTTCACTGTGCTATACCTTTACAATCTGGAAACATGTCCTTGATTTCTGGGAAAGTTTTTGGTATCACTTCTTGAGGAATTTTTCCACTCCAATTTTTCTTTTCCCTCAATTCATGTCATTTGAATGTTGGACATTCTAGATTAATCTATTCTTCTTACCTTTTCTCTCTTGTTTTGGTCTCTCTTGATATTAAGTCAAGGCTTTCCTTAAGTGTCTAGTGATCCTTGACTCTCTGTTAATATTTAAGAGTGAAACATGTTTCTAAATCTCACTAGTAGGGTTTGTTAACTTGTAGGTCTCACCTTAGGGTAATTGGTGGGGCTGATTCTTTCACCAGAAGTCCTCAAAGTCAGTATCTAGGGGTGTTTTATCCCAGAGGTGAATCCTTCAGTCTCTGTCTGAAGCTTATGAAAGCCTGGCTGCCAGCGTTTTAGCAGAAGACCTGAGAAGTGTTAGTAGTCTCCACCATTAAGTATGGAGTTTTTAATTTAATTCCTGCAGTGTCTCATCTTGTTCTGTACCAGAAAGTGAGCTGTCCAAGCAAGTTACCTGCACAGGGTAGGGGAAGGGAATCAGGGTCGTCTCACTGTTCTTTAATAATGTCTTACTCCATTTTCCTGTTTTCAACCCCACCTTTCACTCCTGCCTTGAGATATGTTGCCTCTAAATTCTGTGAGGGATTTTGCAAATTAGCTTTCTTACTGGGGGCTTCTTTTTTTTAGATTTTTTGCTTTTTCGGGTCTGCTAAGGTCATCTGCATTCTAACTTGCAAAATTTTGTTGGGATATCTCAAGTGCTATCTCATTTTGTTCAGTTTGTTCATTTTATGCACTTAAGCAGAATTAAAGGGAAGAGCACAGACAAAACCATATACTCAATCTGTCATGTTTACCTGGAAGTCCACTCTTGAACTTTTATATCACCATAATTTATCCTCTTCCTTTTTCTTCCAGTTCTTATATGTTATTAACCCATTTTTTAAACCCTAGTCTCTGATTCCCTTTTCCTTATACAGCTTTTCTCCCTGCATCACCCTGTATGGAAATATTGATTTAAGTAAACTTTTTTAAATTAGTAAGCTTTTTTCCCTTTCCATTATAAAAGTTATGTAGTATAAATTAATCACAGTTAAACATTGGTGAATTTTAAAATTTTAAAGATCAGAAGCATATTAATATTAAATAATAGCATTTACTTCTTACAGGAAATGTTGGAAGTACCTAGTTAATTTAGTGAATTTGAAAGACACAACAAATTCCCCCAATTTTTTCTCTTCATTTCTCCTTTACAACATACATTACCCCCAGTAAAAATCAACTATATGGTAGTGTGAACCTGCCATTTTCATGTTATGTTCCCTTTCCATTTTAATGACTGAATAGTATTCCATTATGTGGATATATCACGTTTTATTAAATTGATTCTGCTCTTGCTGGCTATTTAGTTTTCATTATCACAAATGTTAACGTCATGAACATCTCATTGCTTCCTCTTTGTGTGAATCCTTAATTCCTCTTTAACATGGTCTCACAGGCCCCTGTGAGAGTGAGTGCGCACGTTCTGCTTTGGTGGCCTGGGGTTCGCCAGTTTGGATCCCGGGTGTGGACATGGCACCACTTGGCAAGCCATGCTGTGGTAGGCGTCCCACATATAAAGTAGATGTTAGCTCAGGGCCAGTCCTCCTCAACAAAAAGAGGAGGATTGGCAGCAGTTAGCTCAGGGCTAATCTTCCTCAAAAAAAAAAAAGTCTCACAAATAAGATTGTTAAAATCACTATGGTTTATTCCATTTGTTTGATTGTTTTCTTAAAAGTTGCTTTTGTGTGTGTGTGTGTTTACATTTGATTATGTCCATTTCTTCTTATTTTTTCTTTAATATTTCATTCTTAACTTTTAATGTATTTCATTCATCACTTGTGATGTTTTCCTGCTACTTTTATTTTGTCATTTCTGTTTTTCTGGGATATTCCTTAAGTGTTTCTTTTCAAGAGCAGTTATTTGATGATGTGAAATTGGTTATCAATTTCATATTACTTTGGTAGAATTTAACCCCTCACGTGTTCTATTTCTACAGCCTTTTTAAACTTCTACTGAGAGTTATGAGTATAGCCCATTTTCTCAGATTTATATCTTAAGAGTAGTGAATAACTTTGGAATATATGAAAAAGCTGTAGGTTATTCCATGGCAGTGATGTCACCAAAAATTATTTTAAATTATTTACATTGGCCTAGTCCCTATCACTCAACTACCATTTCTTTAAGTTCTCTCTTCTTTTATCTTACTTTCTCTCCTGTTCATTCCCAACATGTTTTCTTGCAAAACTTTTGGTATTACATTATTGATGCGGAAGACCGAAGACTGTAGATGAAATCTGCTCTTCTTTCCCCTGATAATGTTACAAAAGTAAACTATCAGCTCTTTTTAAGCATGACTTCTATGCAAGGTAAGGTAATATATGGGCATGATGAATTAATAAAAGACAGTATGTTTCAAATAAAGAGTTTTGTTTAGTTTCAATATTAATTTTGTGGTGTCAGTATTAATTCCCTGGTTTTAAGTTGTGCTTTGTGGATTGAAATGATATTTCCATTGTCTTATTTACTTTTTCATTCACTAATGAAGTGCATTCATGAAATTGGTTTCTCATTTTGTTTAAATAGTCTACTTTTTAATGTATAGCTAAAATAATACTTATTCTTTTACAGAGGTTGTTTATTTTATGGTCCACCTGGAACTGGAAAAACTCTGGTTGCTAGAGCACTGGCCAATGAGTGCAGTCAAGGGGATAAGAGAGTAGCATTTTTCATGAGGAAAGGTGCTGACTGTCTGAGTAAATGGGTAGGAGAGTCGGAAAGACAGCTACGATTGCTATTTGATCAGGTATGATATTAAAACTTATCTATATAGGTCTATAATCAATGTAGATGTAAGTATGTAAGGATTAGATACAGCCTGCACTTTATCACTTTTCATAGAAATAAACTCAGAAGAATTAGACCAAATATCTTTCTAGATTATTTTCTTTTGTATGTCAAGATAAGACTGACCTACGATGAACAGTTTTATAGTAAGAAGAGAAAGGAATAATTGGATCTAAGTTCTTTGGAGTCTTAGGTCCCATACCTAGAGAGCGAGTGATAGTCTCATACTTAGAGAGACAATAGTAGTGAGTTATGTCTCAATATGCAAACTGAAGATTAGTTCTGCCCTAGAGTGGCTTTCAATTTCATATCCCAGATTGTATTGACAGCACATTGTGAGATAATACATTCTAATCTACCGAGGCACATTGCTGCAGATGCTTTTAAATCTCTTTATGGAACTCACTGAGATTCTTTATTTTAACTTTACAGAAATAGATTTTTTTTAAAAAGCTGTAGCATCTTGCTAAATGTTTCCCCATCCTGACATGGAGGAATGCCATATCACTGTCTTCTATTCTTTGTCTTACTTTAACAGTTGGTGTTTTAGATATTTTTTGTGTCCCAAAAACTAAAGCTATATGAATTTTAAGGTATATAACCAGTAGAGTATGTATTTTGAATATTTCCAGTTGAAAATGCAAATAAAATTGAACTGTGTTAATATAATTTAGTCTGATCTTTAAACATAGTTCTTGAATTTACATTTAGATTTATAAGCTATAAATAAATGCTAGTAAGCAAGTTGGAATGAAAATGGATTAAAATGGTTTATAGTAAGTCTATATATTTGAAGTTTTTCATGATAATGTGCAATCACCGGACCTACTTTCTAGGCTTATCAGATGCGCCCATCAATTATTTTCTTTGATGAAATCGATGGTCTGGCTCCAGTACGGTCAAGCAGGCAAGATCAAATTCACAGGTAAAACTTGCTTGATGGCAGTTCTGCCTTTCTTCCTACATTCTGAACTATGTTGATGTTATATGAGGGATAGAATGTTAAATGGTAAAAGAAACTTTACGAACCAGTAGTTTCCCTTTTTTTGGTAGTAGAACCCCAGTATATAGTACAAAAAGAAAAAATGAATGTGTTCTGGGTGGCAGGATATTCTCAAGCACAGTATTAAAATGTTGGTTACAGATTTAACGTGTGATACAAACTTAAGTGCCCACAGTCCAATGAGGTAAGGCAAATAAAATGAGTGAGGCAGGCCAGTGGTGAGAGTGGGACTATGGTTGAGAATATGGCGGTGTGTCCAGTCATAAGAGCATAGCCAGTTGTTTCTAGCTCCAGCCTACTGTTGAAGTGCAGAAGCTGAGTCAGACTTGAAAAACAAACTTCCTCTCTTTCTTACACTTTATATTCAGATTTTTGTATGAAATATCTTTAAATGTTGCCAACAAATTTGGATATTTAAGACACTGTCTGAGCCCAGCAAAATATGTCTTAGCGCATTACTACTAGTTTAAGATTTTAATACTAGCCCAACCTCCTCATTTCAGGATGGGAAAATTACATCTTCCCTATGATAACCTGCTTACCCAAGGGAGCACTTCTCCTTAGTGGCACTGCCTTAACTTGAATTTAAATTACTTTTAATCCCAGTTCATCTTCACTTTTTCAGAGCTTCTTTTCAAATGGTCGTATGAATTGTCTGTAATTGTTTAATTAATTTGGGATACCCTAAAGCAAATGTTTGTGTGCCTTCATATATCCAGTATTGTTTGTTTATTGTAGATAATATAAAAGAGGAACAGCATATAATAATGTGAGTGATAGGGAGGTTCTGTCTTTTCCAACATCTAACAATATTTACTGTATTCTTGTGGCCTCCTTTGACTTGATGCTGTACAATTTTGTTTGTTGCTCTGAGTAAATTAAAATGTTAAGTAGTATGGTAAAAATAGCTATGTCTGTATGTGTCCACATTCCATCATCAGCCATACTGTATTCATGTGTTAATAGGGAGAAACAATTACAATACTGTCATCACTTTACAATCAAGTAATTGAGTACTTACTGTATTTTGGAACAGTTCTAAAGGAATTGGAGAAACTTTAGCAACAAAAATTATAGAGTAATTTTAGCAAGCACATGCCATCTCAAATACACACATATATATTTTTTTTTAAGAGAAACTTAGTGTACAAGTTTTTTCCCCCAAAGAATTTAAAAATCTCAGAGTAAACCTTGTTGTTAAACTCAGGCTTTTAGAAGGTAGCACTTTGAATGTGATTAAACCGTATTATCTTATTGTTAGTAATAATATTGTAGGATAATGCAAATAAGTAATTATGTGAATACATTAGAAAATAAGATTTTTAGTCTAAAAGGATCCAAATATAAAATAAGTTAAATTAAAACCCTAAAATCTTTATTTTGAATTGGAAATATAAGTATGAACTCATGATGAGGTTTTTTTTTAAAAGAAAAAATAATTTCTAGCTCTGGACACTAAAAAGGCCTAGAAGCAATCACAATCCGGTAAGCACTTCATACTCCTAGCACCCAGAATGTGATCCTTAAATAGTAGGACTCTTAGCAGAGATGGTGGATTGCAGAACTGAGGCAGGAAATAAAGACAAGCCTGGAACATCCTGTAATACATGGAAACAAGCAACTGAAGACTACTGGGGTCATATCAGAATGACATAGCCAATTTTGAGGGAGTTTCCACTGGCCAAAGATGGGGCAATTTGATCGTCAAAAATAATGATGACTGCAATAGATTGAAATGCATCAAATACATAAAAACTGTTAGTTTTTATTGATTTAAAAAAAAATTTGTCACTCCAGAAGTTGCTAAGATAGTGATTCATTACTCTGAAAATTGATAAAGGGAATGAATCAAGCATTTCTTTTTCCTGCCCTGTAACCATCATTTGGGGTAATTTAATAGTTGATGAAGTAACCTTGTTCTTTATAGGAAAATCACAGTTAATAAACAGAAAGGAAATCATTGAATTAGAAAATCACCATTTTGCAATACCTTATGAAATAGTGGCTTTGGACCTGTGGTTTTCCACTGGGAGTGATTTTGCCCCCAGGGGGCAAATGTCTGGAGACATTTTTGATTGTCACAACTGTTGAAGGGGGCCACAACTGGCATCTAGTGGGTGAAGACCAGGGATGCTGTTAAAACATCCTACAGTACAGAGGACAGCTCTCCACAACAAAGAATTTTCTGGCCAAAAATGTCAGTTGTGCCAAGGTTGAGAAACCCTGATCTAAGCAATAATTATTAATGATTGCTAAAACAGTAAGGTAAAAAGGTTGACAGTGAAGTTTATGATGAGTGGAGTAAGTTGATATAATGCCTCGCCTAAACCCAGCCACTGATCTTAAGTGAGAAACTGGTATTATTTGCCTCCTGAGATATACTTAGGAAGTACATGGTATCTTCCTATGAAATATGCTGTCCAAATAGTTTTAACCTACATCTAGAAGCTTGTAGAACTAACTACCATTTTACAGGGAATACGAAAATAGAGGCTAAGTTAAATGACCCCATCAGTAAAGAATCAGCCCAATCCAGAATGTGGGAAGGAAGTTCTATGAAACAAATGACCCCATTTCTTCAACAAAGAAATGGCATGGAGGAAGAAAGAAATGAGGGAGGTGTGCTGGGAACTGTTACAGATCTGAGGGACGTTTGACTAAGTGCAGTGTGTACATCTTTGCTCGAACAAATCAAATATAAAAATATAATTAGGGAAAACTGGATATTCGGTGAAATTAAGGAATTATTGTCATTTACATTGGTATCATTGTAATGTGGGAGTTTTTTAGCATTATCTCAGAAATACATACATGAAGTACTTAACATGAAATATTTATGGATTAAATGATCTTTCTTAGTGTTTTTGTTTCAAGCTAGTGGGTAAAGACATAAAAAAATATTGTTAATTGTTGAAACTGGGTGATGAAGGTGTGGAGACCATTTTACTACTCTCCATGGTAAAAAAATTTTAAATGTAATTAAAATCCTTTATTTTTATGCTTTATGTATATTTTATTTTATTTTGGGGTCCTTTGATAATGTGTACACAATGGAACATTTTATAATTTTTAGATACTGTTTGTCTACTCAGTACTTACTGGTATTTTTTTGATGTATCCTTGTTTGGGAACTCTCAAGTTCCTTTGTGAAATGGTTTCCAGGATTTATTTTTGGCATTCTAAAGACCATCTGTGTTTTCTATTGATTTACTCTCTACATGCTATTTAGTATGTTATTTTACAGATTTTTTTTTTTAATCCATTGAAAGTTGTGGGATGCACTAAGAAAATTCATTCACATGTTTAATGTATTAAATCTTACTAAAAGAAGAAATGATACATTCAAGATTCAGTTGATTAATCTCTTCTCTCTTATTTTTAAATTTAGTTCTATTGTTTCCACCCTGCTAGCTCTTATGGATGGACTGGACAGCAGAGGAGAAATTGTGGTCATTGGTGCTACCAACAGACTGGATTCTATTGATCCTGCTTTACGAAGGCCTGGTCGCTTTGACAGAGAATTCCTTTTCAGCCTACCTGATAAAGATGTAAGAATTTAACATCACTCAAATTTTAACAAAATATGTTGCCTTTATCATGAAAAAGTCTTGGTACAGTGAAAATTTGAAGATTGTGTTTTGTATGTTCTGAAGCAAAGCTGTATGATTAATATCCAAACATGTTTGTATGTATTTTTAGGGAGGCATTACTTTATTTAAAGAGAAGAAAAGAACTCAGATGGTTTCTTATTCTTTTCTTTAAATAAAATAATGCCTCCCTAAAAATGCTCTTAAAATTCTTTCAGTTTGAGCACAGCCTTTGGATGTTAATCATACAACTTTATTTTGCTTCAGAGCATATGACGTAATGAACAGTCAGTCCTTAGTCAACTTGTTAGCTTTGGCTTTTTCATGGGTACCACCATATAATCCTCCCCAGCTATTTTAAAGCCACTTAATCTTTTGAGAACCAAGCAGGAAAATATGGGTAGAGCTGTCAGTACTCTTTAAAACAATTCTTCTTATGTACCAGAATGAACAATAGTTGAGTAGTTATTTAATTTCTCTCATTCACATTTATGATGAATAGAACTCGAGCACTATAAATGTAAATCTGTTTAACATAAATTCTTTAAACTCTTAAAAATACATCTTTTTTTTCATTTTTACCATTTCATATTTCTGTTTATATTAGGTATTGATTTCTTTACAATTTTAGGTAAAATATTTTAAATTGAAATTCTAATCTGAATACCACTTTATTATAGATATAAAAAGTGAAATTGTTTTTGTATGTAGGCTCGAAAAGAAATTCTGAAGATTCACACAAGGGATTGGAATCCTAAACCACTGGACGTATTTCTAGAAGAACTAGCAGAAAACTGTGTTGGTAAACATTGCTTTAAGCATTAAAAAGAAATATTATTTGCGTTTTAAAGATGAAACAAGTTGTAGTCTTGCAAGATTATATTTGTTTCTCATCTCATATTTGTGACATGTTTTCTTCTTAAAAAATCCCAGATATCGAATAGAGGTATTTGACAGATTGGCTATCAGGGAACTTGGAGAGCAAAGTAGACAATAAAAATAATAGCTGTCTTTGCTCTTTACATTTTTCTGATCATCTCATTAAGTATTCTACCTATGTTCTTTCAAGTAATTCTCACATCATTCCTGTGAAGTACATAGCATTATCCCCATTTTACAGATGTTGAAAATTGCTGAGAAATCATAAATGATTCTCCAAAGATCACCCATCTGGTAAATGACAAACTGGAATTTGAACCTACTCTGTCTGATTTTAAAATTCTTGCTCTTAGCCCCATGCTGTACTTAATGCTTGTAAATTTCACTCACAAAAGTTGATCTCTTGATGGTTATTACCACCATATAAGTTCATTGGGTGCATGAGGGATTTTAGCTTTATTACTCCTAAATATTTTGCTACTATATTGCTATGCTGATTTTCAATTTTATTTTAACCATGGTTATGCTAATAGGGTAGTGGTTTACTTTTTACCATTTTTGTGGTTGCCTTGAATAGGATACTGTGGTGCAGATATTAAGTCGATATGCTCTGAGGCTGCTTTATGTGCTCTACGTCGCCGCTACCCACAGATATATACCACTAGTGAGAAACTGCAGTTGGATCTCTCGTCAATTAATATCTCAGCTAAGGATTTTGAGGTAGCCATGCACAAGATGATACCAGCCTCCCAAAGAGCTGTGACATCACCTGGGCAGGCACTGTCCACCATTGTGAAACCGCTCCTGCAAGGCACTGTTCACAAGATCCTCGAAGCCCTGCAGAGAGTATTTCCACATGCAGAAATCAGAACAAATAAAGCATTAGACTCAGGTATGAAACTTGGGTGCCCATTTAGTTTTCATTATCAGTAAAGCTAAATCTTTTATACATCGCTGAAGTGTTTCTTCTTTTTTAATTTAATTTTTATTGAGTTGATAGGTTACAATCTTGTGGAATTTCAGTTGTACATTATTGTCTCTCAGTCGTGTTGTAGGTGCAACCCTTCACCCTTTGTGCCCACCCCCCACCCGACCTTTCCCCTCGTAGCCACTAATTTGTTCTCTTTGTCTACATGTTTAAATTCCTTATATGAGTGGAGTCATAGAGATTGTCCTTCTCCAGCTGGCTTATTGCACTTAACATAATTCCCTCAAGGTCCATCCATGTTGTTGCAAATGGGACAATTCTGTTTTTCATGGCTGAGTAGTATTCCATTGTATATATATACCACATCTTCTTTATCCAGTCATCTGTTGATGGGCACTTAGGTTGCTTCCACATCTTGGCTATTGTAAATAATGCTGCAATGAACATTGGGGTGCATGGGACTTTTGGAATTACTGACTTCAAGCTCTTTGGATAGATACCCAGTAGTGGGATAGCTGGATCGTATGGTAGTTCTATTTTTAATTTTTTGAGGAATCTCCATGCTGTTTTCCATAGTGGCTGCACTAGTTTGCATTCCCACCAGCAGTGTGTGAGGGTTCCTTTTTCTCCACAACTTCTCCAACATTTGTTACCATTGTTTTAGTTATTTTTGTCATTCTGATGGGTGTAAGGTGATATCTTAGTATAGTTTTGATTTGCATTTCCCTGATGATCAGCAATGATGAACATCTTTTCATGTGCCTATTGGCCATCCATATATCTTTGGAGAAATGTCTGTTCATGTCTCCTTTCCATTTTATGATCGGGTTGTTTGATTTTTTGTTGTTGAGTTGTGTGAGTTCTTTATATATTATGGATATTAACCCTTTGTTGGATGTATGACTTGCAAATATTTTTTCCCAGTTAGTGGGTTGTGTTTTTGTTTCAATCCTGTTTTCCTTTGCCTTGAAGAAGCTCTTTAGTCTGATGATGTCCCATTTGTTTATTCTTTCTGTTGTTTCCCTTCTCTGAGAAGACATGGTGTCCAAAAAGATCCTTTTAATACTGATGTCAAAGAGTGTACTGCCTACATTTTCTTCTAGGAGCCTTCTGGTTCCAGGTCTCACCTTTAGGTCTTTGATCCAGTTTATTTTGGTGAATGGTGAAAAAGAATGCTCAATTTTCATTCTTTTACATGTGGCTTTCCAGTTTTCCCAGCACCATTTGTTGAAAAGACTTTCTTTTCTCCATTGTAGGCCCTCAGCTCCTTTGTCAAAGATTAGCTGTCTGTAGATGTGTGGTTTATTTCTGGGCTTTCAATTCTGTTCCATTGATCTGTGCACCTGTTTTTGTACCAGTACCATGCTGTTTTGATTACTGTAGTTTTGTAGTATGTTTTGAAGTCAGGGATTGTGGTGCCTCCACCTTTGTTCTTTTTTCTCAGGATTGCTTTAGCAATTCGGGGTCTTTTGTTGCCCCATATGAATTTTAGGATTCTTTGTTCCATTTCTGTAAAGAATGTCGTTGTGATTCTGAATGGGATTGTGTTGAATCTGTAGATTGCTTTAGGTAGAATGAATATTTTAGCTATGTTTATTCTTTCAATCCATGTACATGGAATGTCTTTCCATCTCTTTATGTCGTCATCCATTTCTTTCAGAAAAGCCTTGTAATTTTCGTTGTATAGGTCTTTCACTTCGTTAGTTAAATTCACCCTGAGGTATTTTATTCTTTTTGTTGCGATTGTGAATGGTATTGTGTTCTTGAGTTCTTTTTCTGTTAGCTCGTTATTAGAGTATAGAAATGCTACTGATTTGTGTAAATTGATTTTATACCCTGCAACTTTGCTGTAGTTGTTGATTACTTCTAAAAGTTTTCCAATGGATTCTTTGGGGTTTTCTGTATATAAGATCATGTTGACTGCAAACAATGAGAGTTTCACTTTTTACCTCCCTATTTGGATTCCTTTTATTCCTTTTTCTTTCCTAATTGCTCTGGCCAAAACCTCCAGTACTGTATTAAATAAGAGTGGTGATAGAGGGCATCCTTGTCTCGTGCCTGTTTTCAGGGGGATGGCGCTCAGTTTTTGCCCATTGAGTATGATGTTGGCTGTGGATTTGTCATATATGGCCTTTATTATGTTGAGGTAGTTCCCTTCTATCCCCATTTTGTTCAGAGTTTTTATCATAAATGGCTGTTGGATCTTGTCAAATGCTTTCTCTGTATCTATTGAGATGATCATGTGGTTTTTATTCCTCAATTTGTTGATGTGGTGTATCACGTTGATTGATTTGTAGATGTTGAACCATCCCTGTGTCCCTTGTATGAATCCCACTTGATCATGATGTATGATCCTTTTGATGAATTGCTGAGTTCGCGTTGCCAAAATTTTGTTGAGAATTCTTGCATCTGTGTTCATCAGCGATATTGGCCTGTAGTTCTCATTTTGAGTGCTGTCCTTGTCAGGCTTTGGTATCAGCATGATGTTGGCCTCGTAGAATGTGTTAGGAAGTGTTCCATCCTCCCTAATTTTTTGGAATAGCTGGAAAAGGATAGGTATTAAATCCTCTCTGAAAGTTTGGTAGAATTCTCCGGGAAAGCCATCTAGTCCTAGGGTTTTATTCTTTGGGATGCTTTTGATTGCTGTTTCAATCTCTTTCTTTGTGATTGGTCTGTTCAAATTGTCTGCTTCTTCTTGACTAAGCTTTGGGAGACTGTAGGAGTCCAAGAATGTATCCATTTCCTCTAGGTTATCCATTTTGTTGGCATATAGTTTTTCATAATATTCTCTTATAATCCGTTTTATTTCTGCAGAGTCTGTTGTTATTTCTCCTCTTTCATTTCTGATTTTGTTTATTTGAGCTTTCTCTCTTTTTTTCTTTGTAAGTCTGGTTAGGGGTTTGTCAATTTTATTTATCTTCTCAAAGAACCAGCTCTTTGTTTCATTGATTCTTTCTACTGCCTATTTTGTTTCAATAGCATTTATTTCTGCTCTGATCTTTTATTATTTCTCTCCTTCTGCTGACTTTGGGCTGTATGTTCTTCTTTCTCTAAGTCAATTAGGTGTAGTTTAAGATTGCTTATTTGGGATTTTTCTTGTTTGTTAAGATGTGTCTGTATTGCAATGAATTTTTCTCTTAATACAGCTTTTGCTGTATCCCATGTGAGTTGGTATGGCATGTTATCATTTTCATTTTTCTCCAGGTATTTTTTGATTTCTTCTTTAATTTCTTCAATGATCCATTGCTTGTACAATAGCATATTGTTTAGTCTCCACATCTTTGTGCCTTTCTCAGCTTTTTTCTTGTAATTAATTTCTAGCTTTACAGCATTATGATCGGAGAAGATGCTTGTTATTATTTCAATTTTTTTAAATTTGTAGAGGCTTGCCTTGTTTCCCGA
Organism: Equus asinus; assembly: GCF_041296235.1. Classification (NCBI taxonomy): domain Eukaryota; kingdom Metazoa; phylum Chordata; class Mammalia; order Perissodactyla; family Equidae; genus Equus; species Equus asinus. The sequence continues at coordinate 68,267,350 of NC_091801.1, read as the reverse complement.
CATATGGTCTATCCTTGAGAATGTTCCATGCGCGCTTGAGAAGAATGTGTATTCTGCTGTTTTTGGATGAAGTGTTCTATATATGTTGATTAAGTCCAACTGTTTTGGCTTTTTGTTTAGCTCCACTGTTTCCTTGTTGATTTTCTGTCTGGATGATCTGTCCATTGATGTGAGTGGGGTTTAGGTTTGTTAATTGTTGCTTTATGAACTTTGGGGCTCCTGTGTTTGGTGCATAGATATTTATAAGCTTTATTTCTTGTTGATGAAGTGTCCATTTAATCATTATATATTGGCCCTCTATGTCTCTTTACCTGCCTTATCTTGAAATCTGTTTTGTCTGATATAAGTATTGCGACACCTGCTTTCTTTTGTTTGCTATTAGCTTTGGAGTATTGTCTTCCACCCCTTCACTCTGAGCCTGTGTTTGTCCTTGGAGCTGAGGTGCGTTTCCTGGAGGCAACAGATTGTTTGATCTTGTTCTTTAATCCATTTTGCCACTCTGTCTTTTTATTGGAGAGTTAAATCCGTTTACATTGAGGGTGATTATTGATGCATGAGGGCTTAATGCTGTCATTCTGTCGCTCATTTTCCGGTTTTCCTGTGTTTACTTTGTTTCTTGTCCTGTGTGTTTTAGCCTACCCATTGACTTCTGCAATTTCTTATGCTGGGTTTCTTAGGTTTTTCCTTATTTATGTTTTGTGTCTGTGTTCTGTTTTTTAGTTTAGTGGCTACCCTGAAGTTTGTATTCAGAATCTGCTGTATAACATAGTCCTTTTTCTAGTGGTCTCTTACTTCCTTAGCCTAAACTGATTCAGTCCCTTTCCTCCTCCCCTCCTAAATTATTATTTTCATCTCTTATTCCAACTTGTGTTGTGAGTTTGTGGTCAGAGTGATAAGATTGTCTTTGCTTTGGTGATTTTCCTTCCCTTTATCCTAATGCTATAGTTGAATATTTGCTATACTACTCTGATTCTATGTATTTGTCTCCCCACTCTGTGTTTTGTGACCCCTTTCTCCCTTTTTTTCTTTTTTCAGGTATGAGGGCCTTCTTGAGGATTTCTTGTGGTGGAGGTCTTGTGGCTACGAAGTCCCTTAGCTTTTGTTTGTCTGGAAAAGATTTAATTTCTCTGTCATATCTGAAGGATATTTTTTCCTGGATAGATTATTCTTGGCTGAAGATTTTTATCTTTTAATGTTTTGAATATGTCATTCCAATCTCTGCTAGCTTGTAAGGTTTCTGTAGAGAAATCTGCTGAAAATCTGATGGGGGTTCCTTTGTAGGTTATTTTCTTCTGCCTTCTTGCTCTGAGTATTCTTTCTTCATCATTCATTTTTGGCATTTTTACCACTATATGCCTTGCAGTGGGTCTTTTTACATTGGCAAATCTAGGAGATCTGAAATCTTCCTCCACACATATTTCTCTCTGAATCCCTAGATTTGGAAAGTTGTCCTTTATTATTTCGTTGAGCACACTTTCTGCTCCATTTTCCTTTTCTATGCCCTCAGGAATACCGATAATTCTTAAGTTGCATTTTCTCATTGAGTCAGCTATTTCTTAGAGATTTTCTTCAGTTTTTTAAATTCTTAGTTCTCTTTCTTCCTCTATCTGGAGCCATTCAGTCTGTCTTCGATTATGCTAATTTGCTCCTCAATGGTGTCTACAAGGGCATTCAGGGAATCTGTATTCTCTGTTATCTGATCCGTTGTATTTTTCATCTCTAGTATTTCTGATTGATTCTTCTTCATAGTTTCAATCTCTTTTGTGAAGTAACTCCTTGACTTGTGTCTCTATATTTCCCTTTACCTCATTGAGTTTTTTGATGATAGCTATTCTGAATTCATTGTCATTTAGTTTACCTATTTCCAAGTCCTCAGGACATACTTTTGTGTTTTTATTGTTTTCCTTCTGGTCTGGAGCTTTTATAAATTGCTGGATGGTAGAGGAGTGGTTTTTGTGCATAATGCTATTATTCGGTTGCAGTTACAGCCTGTTGCCACTAGATAGGGGTTGAGAGCACGTGTTCTGAGCCCTCTGACTTCAGCCGCAATGGCGGCGCACAGCGCAGGTTGGGGGACGAGGGGCACTTTCTCTTGCACGCCGACCTGCATTCCGATCAGCACTCGCTCTCTGGTTTCCCAGGGCCCTGGCTTGATAGGGTCCTCCCACGCAAAAGCTTTCCCTCGTTAGAGGGTTTCCACTGCATGGGCCTGTGGGAGTCCTGGACAATCCCGCGGATGTGCAGCCCCTCCCCCACTCCTTCCCTCATGGAACCTCCGGCAGCAGGGATCCCAGGCTCTAGGGGAGGGAGCGAAATTCTCTCTTACCCCGTTCCAGCTCCTCTGAGGCCAGCTCCAGCCTCTCCGCCATCCGTCGTTTGGCTGCTGTGGGTCTCTGATGATTTCCGTGCTATTAGGATTTTTTTGTTGGAATGCGGTTGTTCCTTTCGGTTGTACTTTGGAGGGGAGAGAGTCCCAGGTGAGCTCACTCCACCATGTCGCTGACGTCACTCCCCTGAAGTGTTTCTTTATAAAGAGCCTCTTAAAAGGAATTTGGGGGCCTGGCCTGGTGGCACAGTGGTTAATTTTGCACATTCTGCTTCGGCAGCCCGGGGTTCGCCAGTTCAGATCCCAGGTGCGGACATGGCACTGCTTGGCAAGCCATGATGTGGTAGGAGTCCACATATAATGTAGAGGAAGATGGGCACAGATGTTAGCTCAGGGCTAGTCTTCCTCAGCAAAAAGAGGAGGATTGGCGGCAGATGATAGCTCAGGGCTAATCCTCCTCAATAAAAAATGAAAGGAATTTGGTCATGCTTTGCCTGGATATTTGAAGGAAATTTACTTCACAGATTGCCTTTAACTTAATCTATTTTAAGTTTGGAATGCATTTTTATATTTATTTGTTATTCATATCTACACAAATATTTTTGATCCTTAAAATACAAATTTATCGAGGTACACTGATTTGCTAACTGAAGTATTCAAGATTTGGTTTGCAATCCTGAAAAGTTACTAATATACAATTTTTTTGTTTTATAGATATTTCTTGTCCTCTGCTAGAAAGTGACTTGGCATACAGTGATGATGATGTTTCATCAGTATATGAAAATGGACTTTCTCAAAAATCCTTTAATAAGCCTAAAGAGAATTTTAATTTTCTTCATTTGAATAGGTACATTTCCCTTGGAAATAAATATATTTTTTGGTGTGTAAATTCCCTAAAACTAAATGAGGTGGTGGTTGAAAAGACAAAAGATGCCAACTAATCTGCTGTTTTTTTTAACTTATCAGAAATTTTGTTGTTGTTACAGTTGTCACTATAGTAGAAATTACACTGTATAAAGTATTCCTATACACTGTATAAAGTATTCCTAAAAATCTGTGGAGGTTGATTGTTTCCGAAAACCGTCTCAACTGTGCTGTTATGATTGGCTGGCTGTGTAATCAAAACTTTTGACTTATGAAAGTTCATAATTGGTAATTTGGGAGGAAAATGTAAACCTCTGTTTTTTCTAAAACATACTCTATTTCTCATTTCTTTCAGAAATGCTTGTTATCAGCCTATGTCTTTTCGACCAAGAATATTGATAGTGGGAGAACCAGGATTTGGGCAGGGTTCTCATTTGGCACCAGCTGTCATCCATGCTTTGGAAAAATTTGCAGTATATACATTAGACATTCCTGTTCTTTTTGGAGTCAGTGCCACGTCTCCTGAAGAAACGTGTGCCCAGGTAATTTATTGTTGTCCAGACAAATAAGCTGTAAGACAAAGCAGTCTTCTCGAGGCAGAATCTAGAATTGCTGCATTCTTTTTGTTCTGTGTTTTTTTGTCTTTCTAACTTCAGGTTTATAAAATGGAACTATGCATTATTGCTTAGACATTAAAGAGTATGGGTTTTAATTCCATTTACACCACTTAACATCTGTGTGACTTTAGGAAAGTTATTAGATCTCTCTGCCTTGTTTTCCGCGTTTGCAAGATGGAGATAATAATAGTGCTTATCTTGTGTGGCTGTTGTGAGAATTAAATGAGTGAAGTACTTAAAATAGTGACTGCTCTGTTTTAAGTACTCAGATATTCTGCTGCTTCTGTGTTTGCTATTTTTATATTTATATTTAACCTTGGTTACCACAACAGAAAAGTCTTGTAGATTTCTTGAGCTGTTTTCTAATTGCTTGAAGCAATTATGTTTTCCTAAATATGAGACTTGCACAAAACATTCAAAAATAAAATCGTGGGAATCCAATGTTACTACAATAATTTAAAAAAAAAATTTTTAATAAATAAATAAAAATAAGATTGTGGGATTGAGGGAAGCATTTTGAAAACTTGAGGACTTTATATGATAATTTTGGAAAGTAAAACATTGTTCCAGACTAATAAAGCTAGCGTTACTTATGTGTTGACTCTTTAACTGAATGTAATTTTTTTTCTCTACTAGATGATTCGTGAAGCTAAGAGAACTGCACCAAGTATAGTGTATGTTCCTCATATTCACTTGTGGTGGGAAATAGTTGGACCAACACTCAAAGCCACATTTACCACGTTATTACAGAATATTCCTTCATTTGCTCCAGTTTTACTACTTGCAACTTCTGACAAACCCCATTGTGCTCTGCCAGAAGAGGTAGTTTATGGGGAAGAAAATCATTATACTTTAAAAAGAGAGTTATTCATACCAAAGTAATAAGAACTTATTGTAAAAGTTCCAAGTGCTACAAAAGTGAATAAAATGATAAGGAAGAGTTTTCTTATCAAAGATACCATTGTTAACTTTTGGTATATGTGCTTATTGGGCAGGATGGTGTGTATATAAGTGTATGCATATAATAAGGCTACATTATCAGTTTTTTTCTCTTACAAAAATAGGATTGTATGATGCATATTATTCTGCAGTTTGCTTTATATATTTTATGTATTTTCTAATTCGTAAGTCACATTCTTTTTTAAGAGTAGCATGGCTTTTTCCATTGTCTTGATGTACTGTAATTTATTTATTCAAATCCTTGTTCATAGGTATTTTGTTTTCCAGGTTTTTTCTATTGAACTGCTACAGTGAGCATCCTTGGCTTATAATTTCTATGAGCATTACTATGTGAATTTTTCTAGCATCTCTTCCTAAAAGTGGAATAACTGCAGCTTAGTCAAAGAGTGTGCACATTTAAAATTTTTGACAGTATCATTACTGTCCTACTTAGATGACTACCAATGACGACAAAAGTTCATGCTGCTTCTGTCTAGAATACTCTTCTCCTAGATATTCGCCTGGCATAATCCTTTTTTTCTCAGGTCTCTGCCCAGATCACCTCAGAGAGGCCTTCCCTGATCAGTTTCTCAATTATAGCAATAGCTCCTCTGCCCATCACTCTCTTTTCCCTTACTCTGCATTGTTTTTATTACTACCTGCCATTAAATATTAATTTGTTTGACTCTGTCTCTCCTAGCAGAATGTAAAGTACATGAAGTCAGGGACTTTCTTTTCTACCTCTCTGTCCCCACAGCACATAGGAAGCAGATATTAGGCTTCTGTGGCTTTTTTTAAATGAGTGAATTTAATACTTTTTTCCATAGCTTTGACAAAATTGTTTTACAGTTTTTAGAATAGTAGTAGGAAGATAAATTCAAATGTTTTCTTAAAGAACTATCTATTGAGTGTTTATTCTGTGCTGTGCATGGTTCTAGGCACTGGGAATATAGCAGTGAACAATGTAGACAAGAATTCATAGCCTCTTAGGGCTTACATTTTAGTTGAGGGGGAAACAAACAAAAATAAATAAAATATATAATACTAACCTATGCTATGGAGAAAAATTTAACTAAACAGTGCCAGAAGAGTGCGGTAGGGCCACAGTGTTTAATAGGCTAGGTAAGGCCTCACTAAGAAAATGGTATTTGAGCAAAGACCTGAAAAAGGTAAGGCAGGGTCCTATTTGAGTATCTGAAGGACAAAGGTTCCTGACTGAGGAAAAATAAGTGCAAAGGCCCTGAAGCAAAATTGTGTTGGGTCTGTTGGAAAAATAGCAAGAAGGCTAGGATGGCTAGAATGAGTGAAGGGCAGAGGAGAAGGAAATGAGGTCTCAGAGTTATCAAAAGACCAGGTTATGTCCCTGATCACTCTGTTTTAGTAGTTGATTGTGAATTATTCCTGTAAGTTGAATACGCTGAGAAATGAACAATAAGTATATGTTACAGACTCTTAGGGTGGGAAGGGGTCTTAAAGGTTTCTAGTTTAATTAATCATCTAGTTCAGGACTCTCCTTTATGTGGATATCCCACCTTTGTGGAAACACTTTCTTCACTATTCACTTTGTTAGCTCTGACTCCTAAAAAATCAGCTTATTTTGAGAGGCTTCCAATGCTTAATCTCTGTTTGTTTCCAGGTACTATATGAAACCTGCCTAATCTGTCATTCTTTGTATATTTGAATATTCTTTTATGTTCATTTCTCTCTACCCACTCTGACCCAAGCTTCTTTACACTAAACATTTCTTCTATGATATGCTATATTCCTTAAGGTTGTTAATACAATGGAAGTTTATTTCTTACCCACTTAACAATACTAGGCAGGTGAGTAGATTGGCAGGTCTGCTCTCCCCCATGCAGTCATTCAGACACTCGAACTGAGAGAGCGTTCTCATTTTTATCACATGGCTTTTCAGGTTGATTTCATTCCATTCAGCCTGAAAGGAGTGGCCCATTCATGGCCTCATCTGAAAGTGATGCATATTATTTCCTTAACATTCTTTTGGCTAAAATTCAGTCACATAGCTGTACCTAAGTATAAGGGAGATAGGAAATATGATAGCAGTGTGCCCAAAAAGAAGATTACATGGAGTATGGTAATAGCAGGCTCTGCCACACATTACACATATTTTTAGTTTCTTCAAAATTCTAGTCACTCTCCTGAACGTCTTTCTCTTTATATTCCTTTTGAAAGGCTGTACCCAGAATGAATTAAGTACTCTAGCAGTGTTCTGATTAACAGAGTAAAGAAAAAATGCTGTTTAATAGCCACGTTATACCATTGGTTTATTGTACTCACTGTCGGTGAAAACTTTGTTAGTCATTTTGAAATTAAAAACAAAGATAATAAGTTTATACTCTTGATAACAAGAGACTAGCTGAACTTTCTTTATATGGTTGTGGGGAGATTGGAAAACTGTAATCAGTTTAATATGGGATAACTTTATCAAGAATGTGGGAATTCTGTACTTAAAGATCGTTTTTAAAGGATAGCTTCTCTGTTTCCTTAGGGTAATATTTCCTAAGCATACAATTGTAAAATGGGTAAAGTACCCCAGTACCACACTGTATAGTAAGATGGAATGGGCACAGGACCAGAAATTGCTCATTTTAAAAAATGAATAATCTAGTTTATATGGATGCAAATAAGCAAGTCTACTTTGAGCCTTGGTGATTAGTAATTCAATGATACTGTCTGTATAGCATTGGGCTATAATATATGAGAAATACGGTGTACTATTATTAGCTACATTAAAGTTTGTCTATCTCATAACTGCAGTCAGGCTACCTATATGCATGAGCCTCTAAGTCAAAAATGAGTGGACCCTAACAACTCAGAGCAGTATGGGAAAATGGGGAAGAATGTCGTCAATGGATTAGAAACTTTCATGAATCCATGGAAGATAAAGCAGTGGGGATTAGATTGATGAGGTTAACCACAGTTCAAAGCATGAACGTGAAAGGACTGCTTTGAAAGATGGGAGTGGTTTCTAACTCTGTGTCAGTGCTAGGAAGGAATCGAAAGAGCCCTTGGACAACTTTGGGATAATTGGCTTTCTTCACTTCTGGCCATGCCAGCCAACAGTCAGCAGAGTTGTTTGTCCTCATCTAGAGCAGTGATGGTGGGTTCAAGGACTAGTGTAGCAGAGCAATGACTTATCTATGGCTGCTGATATCAGGAGGAATGGGGAACCCTTGTGCCCCAAGGACAAATTGCAAGCACATGCTGTTTCCGATATAGTCTAGCTTCTTCCATAATCACTGGAAGTAGAAGCTAGAATAAACAAAAAAAGCATCTAAGTATGCAATTGAGGAAGGACAACTCTGGGGATAATCATATCTATGCGTCACCAACAGGCTGTTGTGGAAAAGAACCAGTTGGAGTTATAAATGAAATAATTCCCTCCAAATAAATCCCACAGTGCTGAAAAGGAGCAGACAGATGAAGAGTGAATTAGCAAGATGGAAGATCATGAGGCCAGGAACTCTTACAGTGTGTGATACAAAAGAACAAAGAATTGAAAAGTGAGGAAAAAGTTAAAGGAAGCAGAGGAGCTAGATTTAGGTCTAACATCTATTTAATGAGATTTATGGAAGGAAAAAAAGAAATGTGGAAGAGAAAATAGTCACATAATAGAAGATTTCATAGAGTTAAAGAATAGCATACGTCTTCAGATTTCAAAGGCCTCTTGTGTTCTAACTGATGGATATAAAAAGGCCCACATCAGGGCTGGCCCAGTGGCACAGCAGTTAAGTTCGCACGTTCTGCTTCGGCAGCCCAGGGTTCGCGGGTTTGGATCCCGGGTGCGGGCATGGCACAGCTTGGCGCACCATGCTGTGTTAGGTATCCCAGATATAAAGTAGAGGAAGATGGGCATGGATGTTAGCTCAGGGCCAGTCTTCTTCAGCAAAAAGAGGAGGATTGGCAGCAGTTAGCTCAGGGCTGATATCCTCAAAAAAAAGAAAGCCCACATCTGGATAAAATTTCAGAAGCCCAAAAGTACAGAAAAAAATCTAAAAATCTACCAGGAGAAAAATATTACTAGAAAAGACTGAAAACCAATTTACTTTTACCTTTTCATTGATAACACTTGCTTCTAAGGAGACAACTGAGCAACATTTTCAAGTTTTGAAGGAAAATAGTTTTGAACTTGTAATTTTCTGCCCAAGAAAGTTAGCATTTGAGTGCGAGAGAAGATATTTTTGAATATGCAATGCCTAAGAAACTATTACCCGTAAACCTCTGACTGAAAGAATTATTAAAGGATTATTTCTCCTCTTGGATTTTTATTTTGCAGAAGTGGCATATAACCAGCATTGATCAAAGAAAACAGTAAAACATCACAAATTGTGATAGAAAAAATTTTTTTAAAGAATATGAAACTAAATCTAAGTTGGTCTTGGTCTGAACTTGAAATGACAGGAAAGACAGTGAAGGAGGAGAAGAAAGTAAAAGCACGTTCAGATTTTTGTCTGATATGTAGATATTGGTTAACCTTACAGTTTGGTAGAAAAAGCAGCTTCGATATGTCTGTTAAAACTTAAAAGAATAGAAATACAACATATAACTTCCAGACCACAGAAAGGGGGGAAAGGTACACATTCCAATAAAAATCCCAAGATACGTGGATTCTAAAATTGAATGTAGAAGGAAAAAAGTGCTTGAATTTCCAAGAAAATTTTGAAAAAGCAACGAGGAGGTTCTTGGCCCACCAAATATTAAAGCATATCACAAAGTTAGTGAATAAAACTCTGGAATTTGGGCCACAATGGACAAATTAATGGAATACAGTCCATTAGTAGACTCTTGTATACATGGTAATTTAGCAAATGAATTAGCAAAAGTACAGATTTATTTCATAAGTGATATTGAGACAGGAGGAAAATATTCATATCATAATGTATTAGAGAAAAACATTTTCATGATTTTGGAGCATGGAAGGCCCTGCAAAGCAGAAAATTCAAAAGCTATGAATGTAAACTTTTCGCTATCAAAGATACCTAAATAAAGCACACAAGCATCCTACAAGGAATAAACATTGCTATCCTCTAATAATAATATTGGAAAAGGTCTAGAGGTTTGTTTAGAAACATCTTTTTGGCATCTGTTTTGCTTTTATTCTTTTTTTGGGCAGTAAAATCGACATAAAATTTACCATCTTAACCATTTTTCTAAGTGTACAATTCAGTGGCATCAAGTACATTGCATTAAGTATATTCACAGTGTGCAGCCATCACTGCTATCCATTTCCAGAACTTTTTCATCATCCCAAACAGAAACTCTGTACCCATTAAACAATTACTCCCCGTTCCTTCCTCCCCTCAGCCCCTGGTAACCTTTGTTATAATAGCTTTCTGTCTCCAAATTTACCTATTCCAGGTATTTCATATAAGTGGAATCATGTAGTATTGTCCTTTTGTGATTGGCCTATTTCACTTAGCATAATGCTTTCAAAGTTCATCTATGTTGTAGCTTTTGTTAGAATTTCATTCCTTTTTAAGGCCAAATGATAGTCCATTATAAGTATGTACCACATTTTGTTAATCCGTTCATCTGGTGATGAACCTCTGGATTGTCTCTCCCTCTTGCCTGTTGTGAATAATCCTGCTATGATTGTTGGTATACAAGTGTCTGTCTGAGACTTTGCTTTCAATTCTTTTGGCTATATATCCTGGGTTACACAGTAATTCAGTGTCTAACTTTTTTTTTTTTTTTTAAAGATTTTATTTTTTCCTTTTTCTCCCCAAAGCCCCCCGGTACATAGTTGTGTATTCTTCGTTGTGGGTTCCTCTAGTTGTGGCATGTGGGACGCTGCCTCAGCGTGGTCTGACGAGCAGTGCCATGTCCGCGCCCAGGATTCGAACCGACGAAACAGTGGGCCGCCTGCAGCGGAGCGCGCAAACTTAACCACTCAGCCACGGGGCCAGCCCCCAGTGTCTAACTTTTTGAGGAACCACCATAGTGTTTTCTACAGTGGCTGCACCATTTTACAGTCCCACCAGCAAAGGGCTGTAATTTCTCCACATGCTCACCAACATTTGTTATTTTCTGGCTTTTATTCTTATTGAACAACTGCTTATTTTCATATCTCACTTTTGGCTGTGTAAGTGAATTAGCTGATCTCAACAAAACCTTTTAAGTAAAATATAACCAAATTAGTTACCATATGAATTATAGTTTGGAGTCTTGAGTTTTAAAGAAGATCCCATGTGTTTTGGTTATTAATCTATTGCATACATGGTTTTTATGTAAATCCAACATATGTAAAAGATTTTTTAAAACATAATTTCTTTAATACACAATTTAGATTGTCATTAAAAATGTGTATAATCTACGGTTGTGTTGAATAATTGACACATACATAGCATGTGTGTGTATACATACATAATGCATTTACTTTCTTTTTTAAGGTGCAAGAATTATTTATTCGTGATTATGGAGAAATTTTTAACGTCCAGTTACCTGGTAAAGAAGAACGGACAAAATTTTTTGAAGATTTAATTCTAAAGCAAGCTGCTAAGCCTCCTATATCAAAAAAGAAAGCAGGTTAGTTCTTCTATCAAAGTTAATATCTAATAATTTCAAGGAAGTGGGAATAAAATATCAGTTAATGGCACTGCCATCTTCTAAGAACGTAAGCTCAAAACCTTGGTCATGGGGGCCAGCCCCATGGCCGAGTGGTTAAGTTCACACACTCCACTTCGGCAGCCCAGGGTTTTGCCCATTTAGATCCTGGGCACAGACATGGCACCGTTCATCGAGCCATGGTGAGGCAGCATCCCATATGCCACAACGAGAAGGACGTACAACTAAAAATATACAACTATGTACTGGGGGGCTTTAGGGAGAAAAAGGAAAAATAAAATCTTTAAAAAAAAAACAGAAAAACCTTGGTCATGAGGTTGATCCTCTCCTTAAAAATCTCTATGCTGCCCATTAAATAGACTAAAGTTCTTAAAGCACACACAGCCTTTCATAGTATGGCCCCAATGCATGTGGAATTTGAGCCAGAATTCATAGTATAGCCCCCATCTGTCTTTCCAAACCATTTTTGGCACTTCTGTTCTCCCTCCTTTCCCCCACCTCTTTCCTTACAAAGCACTCTTATCTTTAAACCATACACAATATATTCCTGCCCTTTCATAATTTCGTTAATACTTACTTTCTCTCAGTATTGTTTCTATACCCATCGCCCATGTCTGCCTAAGGAACTACTCATCCTTTATAACTCATTTTTTGTTCCCTAGTATAGCGAGGCAAAATTAATTTTCTACCTTTATGACCCACTGTACTTTTTTCATACTACATGACATTGCGGTGATGTTATGATTATATCTCTTACTCAATAGATTGTAATCTTATTGGGGCAGCACTGTCATAGCCCCTTTTTAATCCTGAGTAGTCGGTGCATATCTGTTTAATCAAAATTAAACTTTTGTTATATTTGAAAACATATCACAATTCTTTATTAGTTCAAAGTCTTTTTCACTGTTAGAATATTCTTGGAAATAATGCATTTTCAAAGTTTTAATAGTCTCTTAAATGATCCTAAAATGGAACAGAGGATGATTTAGGAATTAGTATTCCAAATGGCAAGTTATCAATGATTGCTGGGGGAGATGTAGGGGTAGAGATTATGGTAGCATTTAGTATTCCAAATCTTCTGAGTTCTGGCAGATGCAAGGAGGATAACTCCTGAAAGCCTGGTTGCTATGTGCACTGAATCATTTAATATGATGGGAGAGTAGTAACTAAAATCTTCTATTATGTGAAGTTTTGCAGGCCTTGGAGGTACTTCCAGTAGCACCACCACCTGAGCCAAGACCATTGACTGCAGAAGAAGTGAAACGACTAGAAGAACAAGAAGAAGATACATTTAGAGAACTGAGGATTTTCTTAAGAAATGTTACACATAGGCTTGCTATTGATAAGCGATTCAGAGTATTTACTAAGCCTGTTGACCCTGATGAGGTATTAATTTAGTCTTTGTATCAAATGTGTTCTAAACTATAATGCTTCAAAATCAGAATATTTGAATTGTTTGTGATTTCTTCTCTATTTTATTAACTTGTTTTTTCTGTACAGAAACATGTTAAGTAGTGTCCTAGACAAATGGAGACTTCAAGAGCTATGTAACACATTTTCCTTTCCTACAGAGACTAGGCAACGAACTTTGGCCCAACCCAGACGTTCTAGAAGCAATTTGAGAATGTCTTAATGCTACATAACATTATTCTGACCTACATGGTTAGAGTGAGCTGGAGAGTGAGGTCTTAAGTTGACACTGAAGGATGGGTGGCATTTAGATGAAGAAAGTGGTATAGGATGTTACTGGAGATATAGGTGCCCAAGAGTAGCAGTAAATGCAAAACAAAACCAGCCTTAAATAGAGTCAAAGATTTCATATTAATATATTGTCATTATCTCTTACGTATTTATTCTCTCTCCCCTATATTCCCTGAAAGAGAAACTTAAGTCAAATGTTTTTTATGTTCAGAGTTAATTTAATGATTTGGTCATTTGCTTGAATTTTAGGTTCCTGATTATGTCACTGTAATAAAGCAACCAATGGACCTTTCGTCTGTAATCAGTAAAATTGATCTCCACAAGTATCTGACTGTGAAAGACTATTTGAGTGATATTGATCTAATCTGTAGTAATGCTTTAGAATACAATCCAGATCGAGATCCTGGAGGTGAGCATTAGTGGATTTTTTTTCAGGGGCTGGAATGGGGGCTGCTAACCCCCTTATTGAGGGTTAATTTTATGTCAGGTGCTATATTATAAACATTTTATATTCACAGTGCCATTTAATTCTCACAACAACCTTACCCCTCATTTTATAGTTGAGGAAAATTAAGTTTAGAGAAGTTTAAAAAGTTATTCAAGGGCCGGTCCGGTGGCGCAGCGGTTAAGTGCGCACGTTCTGCTTCAGCAGCCCAGGGTTCCCTGGTTGGGATCCCAGGTGCAGACATGGCACCACTTGACACGCCACGCTGTGGTAGGTGTCCCACATATAAAGTAGAGGAAGATGGGCACGGATGTTAGCTCAGGGCCAGTCTTCCTCAGCAAAAAGGAGGATTCGCAGCAGTTAGCTCAGAGCTCATCTTCCTCAAAAAAAAAAAAAAAAACTTATTCAGAGTCACATTCCCAGGAAGTGGTAGAGGCAGAATTTGAATACAGGTTTTTTTCATTCCAAAACCTCTGTGTTTATCAACAATTACATGATATATCCTCTAATGGGACACAAAAATTGCATAACAACTTAGCTTGTTTTCTTTGTTATCAGTGCTCTTTCTCAAAAAGTGGAAAAATAAACACTTCTCTGTAATAAAATAGGTTTGAAAGGATTTTCTTGGTTAAGACCATTATAATTTTTATTAAAAAAGTAATGCAGTGTAATACTTGGTAATAATAATATTTTAAAAACTAAGTCCCCCATTTACTTTCTCCAAAGATGAACACTGTTAAGTTTGGGGCTATTTTTCCAGACCTTTTCTATGCACATACTCATTCCACCCTTACCTACTCAGTCTATTAATAAAATTTATAAAGTAAGAGATTTTTTAAATGATATGATATATTCAGATATCTACATATTTGATATAAACTTGTCCATTTCCAAAAAACATTCTTTCTCAAGTGCTTCTTTTCCCTAGCTTTCTATTGTTTTATGGAGGCAGTGTCCTTAACTCTTTCAGTGGATAATGTGTTTTTTAATAGTTGTGTGTCCTGCATTAACTCTCTCCTCCAGTACATTGGCTTTCCGTTTTTATAGTCATGTGTCGCTTAACGATGAAGATACATTCTAAGAAATGGATTGTGAGGCAATTTCGTTGTTGTGTGAACATCATAGAGTGCACTTACACAAACCCAGTTGGTATAGCCTACTACACACCTAGGCTATATGGTACTAATCTTATGGGACCACTGTTGTATGTGTGATCTGTCATTGACTGAAATGTTATGTGGTGCATGAATGTAAATTGGTAGTACTTATCAATTAGATTGATTAGCATAGGAACCTACTGAGAGTTTCTTCAACAGTTGAGAAATCCACTATTCTTCCCTTCCCAGTCCTCTGTCCCTCCTTCCCTGGCTTTTCTGGATAATTTAGAGTTCTGGAGTTAAACGATGGAAAACAGGCCACCAAGCTGGGAACACCTCTTAATTGTAGAAAGAAGGAAGCATTTACCCTGGAGGCAGAGGGCTTTTTCTGTTTCATTGCAATCATGCTGCTGCTGCTTCTCTTTCTGTTCGTTGTGACAATCTAAAATTAATTTAGGGCCGGCCCGGTGGCGCAGCGGTTAAGTTCGCACATTCCACTTCTCGGCGGCCAGGGGTTCGCTGGTTTGGATTCTGGGTGCGGACATGGCACCGCTTGGCACGCCATGCTGTGGTAGGCATCCCACGTATAAAGTAGAGGAAGATGGGCATGATGTTAGCTCAGGGCCAGGCTTCCTCAGCAAAAAAGAGGAGGACCGGCAGTAGTTAGCTCAGAGCTAATCTTCCTCAAAATAAAATAAAATAAAATTACTTTAGACCAGTGGTGTTCAAACTTTAGCAGGCATCAGAATCTCCTAAAGGACTTGTTAAAATACAGATTGCTGGGCCCCGTCTCCACAGTTTGTGATTCTGTAAATGTAGGGCCTGAGAGTTTGCATTTCTGAGAAGTTCTTAGGTAATGCCAGTGCTGCCACACTTCGGAAATCAATGCTTGGATTTGCCCTGCCTTTCTTCAGTCCCAGATGCCATGTTAGAAGCCCCCTGCAACATCCCATCTGATATGGTAGCTATTGCTGTCAGCTATAACCTGGGTGTGAATATTGCAACCTACTGCCCTGTGAAGGGGGCTGATCCAGGCATTCAAGCTATTCTGCATTCGCTTATTACCTGCTTTCTGCCTCTGCATATCCCAGTTTACAGTACTTGTATTCTGAGTTTAGTATTTTTTCCAGTGTTTCCTGTGTAGGGTTGCTCTTTCATTGTCGTTCAGTTTTTCTGTCAATGTTGTACCGTCCTCAGTATCTCTTCCAAAATTTTTTTCACATCCCTTGTTCACATTAGTGAACTGATAGCCTTCCTTACTGTTTTTGTTGTTATTATATTGTTGTGTTGTTGTCTGGTCTTGCTGTTGTTTGATTCTTATATTTTTTTGGTATTTCAAAGTGATCTAGATAGGACAGAGCAATCAAACTGTTTGAGTTTACTCTGCTGTATTCAGTCAGATGTCCAGACGTCAGATTAAATACCACCAAAAACAGAATAACACAGTTCCAGTAACTTACTATTCGTGGTAAAAGTAAAAAAGAATTGTAATGACTGCACTCTTAGCCCAATATGCTGAGTGTATTTTTGGTAAATTATTAAAAGGAGAAACTTTAAATTGTATTCTTTAATCATTTCTCAGATCGTCTTATCAGGCATAGAGCCTGTGCTTTAAGAGATACCGCCTATGCAATAATTAAAGAAGAGCTTGATGAAGACTTTGAGCAGCTGTGTGAAGAAATTCAGGAATCTAGAAAGAAGAGAGGTAGGAAGATGATTTTTCCTGAGAAAAAGATGCTTCTGCCTTTTAATCAGTCATGTAATTGTGAAATCAGGAAATTTGATTTGATATCTCATGTCTGTTTATAAGGTTGTAGCTCCTCCAGATATGCCCCATCTTACTACCATGTGATGCCAAAGCAAAATGCCACTGCCGTTGGTGATAAAAGGTCAGATCCAGAGCAGAATGAAAAACTGAAGACACCCAGTACTCCTGTGGCCTGCAGCACACCTGGTAAGTGTGCTTGGGTAATTTTTATGTAGGGGATTGTAACTTTATTCTCTTCTAATGCTGTTTACTTTTTCCCTCAGTTTCCTTTGTTTATATTGGTGTAGTAAGTTACATTGATTTTGTTAATATTAAGACAACTTTGCATTCTTGAAATAAATCCAGATTCCTAATGATGTACCACTTGCAATCCCGGTTCACCTTCATCTAATTGTGGATGACTTGATTTGAAACTGATTTTCATTTCCTATGAATCCTGGTGTATTTTCTGTTTCTCATTATTCTTAGGGTATATCGCCACAGGGTACCAACCCAAACGCTGTGGGTTTTCCTGAGGACTTCTTTCCTTGGCAGGCTCTGAATTCCAATTTTTGCTCTTTAAGCCCCATGAATGTCACACTCTCCTCAGCTTCTTAGCCTCTCAACTATTCATTTTTCCCCCCATATTTGGGTGTCATAATTCCTCAATGCCTTGTTAGATCTCCAGTGCTTTTAAACAATTTTTAAAATTCTGCATGTGTATGTATTTTACTGGGGTTGGAACCTTGCCTTATTGTATTGCAGGTTTATCCATCCAGGGGTAATTGATTTGAAATAAAGTCCTTCTTTTGTAAAACTGGGAGAAGGAAGCTGGGTAAGGGAGGATTAGAAAGGCAAACCAGCAAGAGACTTCCACTGCCAGAATGCTTTCGGTCAAATCAACTTTAAGCAAGTATATATATGGAAATTGAGGACATGAAAAATGACTCCCTTAAAACAATCCATTCCTAGCTATATACCCAGCAGGACTGCATACATTGTATTCGTGAAAAGACATATATAAGAATGTTCGTAGAATCAATATTCATAATAGCCCAACACTGGGAGCAACCCAAATGCCCATCAACAGTAGAATGGAAAAATAGGGATTATTACACAACAGTGAGGATGATTAAACTTCAAGTACTGCAATAGTATAGATGAATCTCCCAAACATCATGTTGCTGTGTGGTTATACTGTGTCTAGTCTAGAAAAAACATTTAATCTCTATATATCTTAGTTTCTTCCTCTCTAAAATGATGTTATCAGTAGTAATCTTGATCAGGTTAAAATGAAATTTCAATGAGTTAGTACACATAAAGGGCTTAGAAGAGTTCCTCTCATATGACAAGCACTCAACAAGTATGGGCCATTTCTAATTTTGCCCTTCCTCCAGTTTATTCCTCATACTACTGCCAAAGTGATCTTTGTAAATATAGACATCAAACGGATAACATAATTGCCCTCCTTAAAATTATTCAAGATTTTTAAAAAATTATTCAAAATAGAATCCCAACTCCTTAGAATGACAGGTTATTGCCCACTTCTCTACCTGCTTCTCACCGTATTCTCTACTTTTGTTTCCATATTCTACCATACAAAAACTACAGTGATTTCTCAAACTCTCCATCCTCATATCTCAGGAGCTATTTTTTTCGCACTTACTTAGACTTTAGAAAATTGTTCAATATTCTTTTATCCTTTTTCTTTACATTCTTTGAAGCCCAGTTGAAGAGAAAAATTCGCAAAAAGTCGAAGTGGTACTTAGGCACCATAAAAAAACGAAGGAGAATTTCACAGACAAAAGATGATAGCCAAAATGTCATGAGTGACAAAATTGAGAGTGATACAGAGGAAAATCAAGATACAAGTGTAGACCACAATGAGACTGGAAACACAGGAGAGTCTTCAATGGAAGAAAATGAGAAGCAGCAAAATGCCTCTGAAAGCAAAATGGAATTGGGAAATAATACTTCGAGTAATTGTAGTATTGAGAATGAACTTGAAGAATCTGGGAAGATTACAGCATGTACAGAATTGAGGAAAGATAAGATTGTTTGCAATGGAGATGCTTCTAGCGCTCAGATAATAGATACTCCTGATGAAAATGAAGCAAAAGGTAAGTCTTTCTCAAGTAAACAACTTACTGATTTTAAAAGATGTTTACTCAGAGTTCTTAAGCAACTAATTACCCTCTCGATTTCTTCCTTTTTACGTGTCTTTCATAGTGCAGGGGTTAATTAATTAGGAAAAAATACCATTATCTTTACTTAATGACTATTGAGCTAGTAAATCACTATTGTTAAAAGCAAACTGTAGCATCAACAGACGTGGATTTTAATCCCTAGTCCATAGCTTAGTAGTTTTGGACCTGGGCAAGCTTCTTGACCTATCAGCCTCAGTTTTCTCATCTGCAAAATTGGGGTAGATAGTTGCAGGATAATGAGATATTTTGAGGATTGAATAAATAATCTATCTAAAGCATGCAGCTAAGTGCTTGGCTGTACAGTTTTTAAAAGCTGGCAGGATACTGTCTTATTTTTAAGCAAGATAAGCAGTTTCCTGTGATGCTTGCTGAGTGATGTAGAACTGTTACTTACCTCTGTCATTCCTCTATCCCTGTTGTGGGTTAAGTCCAAGATTATTTACATTTATTTCAGTGATCCTGCTCCCAAAGTTATTCATTTGGAATTGTTGTCTGTCTGAATCTTCCTGGACCTTTGGAAGTAGATTTGTTTGGTTTTTGGAAAAGCCAAACATTATTTAGTCTTACAAAGCAAAAAGAGGGGTAACAATCACTTTATTTTGGTCAAAAACAAGTATTGACTAAGTTAGAGACTGGTTTTTTCCAGTCGCTTATATGCTGTAGGTAAATCTTTTTCAAGGACTTCCTTGAAATGAGTCCTAGTGTGAGTAATAGCAAAATGGACTAGGACATAATAGCCTTTCCAGTGTGGATATTTTAAATGTTAGTCCTCCAGCTATATAATTTAGTATGTTTTGTTTGGGTTCAGAGTTGTTTTATTTTTCTTTTTTCAAAGGACACTATTTAGTGGGACAGGTAGTTGTTTACATATCAGGAGATTTGGGTTCTTGTCCTGGTTTTTACAACAGCTAGGTATGTTGGCCTTAGGAAAGTCTCTTCCCCCTTCTTGGCCTCATTTTTCTCATCTATCAGTGAGTAGATTGTTAGAGATCAGGGATAGGCAAACTTTTTCTGTAAAGGGCCAGATAGTAAATATTTAGCCACATAATGTCTGTCACAACTACTCAACCGTGCCAGAAAATCCACATTGACTTGTGTGTGTAAAATAGGTGTGGTTGTATACTAATAAAACTTTATTTATAGCAGTAGGCCAGATTTGGCCTAGGGTATTAGTTTGCAGCTCCTATTCTAGGTTACTGAGGTCCCTTCCAGCTTTTAAATTCTGAGTCTTATGCCTGAGTAGAAGGATCCCCTAAAATTCTCAATTTGAGAAATACTTTCTCCAATGTCCTTAATTTTTCAGTAAGTGGCAGCATCTTAATCTTACAGTGAAGTCAATATGCCAGAATTGGTGTTTGTGTCTTAGTAAATATATCCTGCTATTTAATCTGTCTAATATTTATTTTAGGCACTATAATGTCTGTGAACCAAATAATAGTCATGTACTTTTTCACTCTAGAAATGTGTGTTTTGCGAATGACTCGAGCTAGACGTTCCCAAGTCGAACAGCAGCAGCTCATCAGTGTTGAGAAGGCTTTGGCAATTCTTTCTCAGCCTACCCCCTCGCTTGTTGTGGACCACGAGCGATTAAAAGTATGTAAAGTGAAATTGTAATGCTTTCATTGTGCAGGTTAGTAGCATAACCCACCAAAAGAGAGGCTGTGATAGTACATTGTGTCAATTTGGCATGCAATAAATAATCATCTTTTATGAAAGGATAAACTTGGTATGGAATAACTTTTGTAAAGGCGCTGGTTGGAGATGGCTAGTGTGTTTATATTATAGTTTTTAACATACTTGTCTACATCATTGATCCCATACAATGTTTTAATGACCAGTTCAGTTGGTTTTTAATTAACCATAATGGCATATTTTTGTTGACTGTGATATGTAATGATGCCTGCTAGGGCCAGACTTGAAGAATCACGGAAATCCAGTGTGGTCATTTCAGTTGTGAGAAAAACACTGAGCAATGGAAAATCTTTTTTATAAGAGAAAGAACCCTGACCTGGTGAGGCAGTTCACCATTTATGTACCATCTCTCTTTTTTTTTTTTTAAAGATTTTATTTTTTCCTTTTTCTCCCCAAAGCCCCCCGGTACATAGTTGTGTATTCTTCGTTGTGGGTTCTTCTAGTTGTGGCATGTGGGACGCTGCCTCAGCGTGGTCTGATGAGCAGTGCCATGTCCGCGCCCAGGATTCGAACTAACGAAACACTGGGCCGCCTGCAGCGGAGCGCGCGAACTTAACCACTCGGCTACGGGGCCAGCCCCAATGTACCATCTCTTTTTGTTTTACATAATGAATTAGTTTTAATCTACTTGTAGTACCATCAAATACCTTGCAAAAACTGCTTTTTTTCCTATTAGTCTAATTTGAGACTATTTTTTAGTTCGTAGAGATTTATGGCTAGAAATTGAAATTGGCAACCTGCTCAGCTATAGTTTTTAGAATGGGAGTTACCCAGGGCTGAGGCCAGGATGATAGAATACTGATAGCTAACAACGGCTAAATGTCAGAGGCGCTATTAGAGGCTGCCGTGTCTTGTCAAATGATTTGGTCTGCCCTCTCTCTGGCTTATATGCTAGAAATTCCAAGAATCTTCAAAATTAAAATAATCTCGTCTTGGGGAATTTATCTCTTAGGTATGTAAACACTCATGTTTTCTTTTAGAATCTTTTGAAGACTGTCATTAAAAAAAGTCGAGAGTACAATATTTTTCAGTTGGAAAATTTGTATGCAGTAATCAGCCAGTGTATTTATCAGCATCGCAGGGACTATGACAAAACAACACTTATTCAGGTAAACTAATCTATATAATAAATTAAATGATTTTATAAGAATTTTTAGAGACCATTTTTTCATATGTGGATTATGGATTATTTCTAGGTATAACTGAGTTCCATAGTTTTTTTAATCTAGCACTTCATTAGTTTGTGTTTCTTTAATAAAAAGTGGTCCTATAGTATCAGTAAACTGTGAAAAATCTTTATTTTATGTGTGTATTAATGAAGATATATGGCTCCTTTTTAAGGTAGACTTAAGATAGACCTATTGGTCTTTACTTATAACTATTTGAAATTAACATAAGATGAACACATCTCAGACTCATTTCAGAGGGATTTAAATAATGAAGTCCCATCAGCAATATCAATAGA
Source organism: Equus asinus (assembly GCF_041296235.1). NCBI lineage: Eukaryota > Metazoa > Chordata > Mammalia > Perissodactyla > Equidae > Equus > Equus asinus. Next base: position 68,245,665 of record NC_091801.1, on the reverse strand, counting down.
TGTGATAGTCTTAAATACTGAACTAAATTTCTATTTTCACTGTCAGATATATACATGGGTAATAATATCCTTAAGGTTGTTTACTGGGAAAAAAAAAAACAGCAATGGAGTAATGTTTCTTTAGCTTTTTCGATATTGAAACTTACTATTTTTCCTTCCTACCCTTTATCTAGAAAATGGAGCAAGAGGTAGAAAACTTCAGTTGTTCCAGATCATGATGTCATGGTATCGAATATTCTTTATCTTCGTTTCCTATTTAATCCACCTTTGTCGTGTCCACATAACTGATGCAAGATGAAATCCTGCATCTTTAAGGAAAAGATTAAAATAGTAAATAAAAATAAAAATATTTAAACTTTCCTAGTATTTATGTACATATGTAAGATAAATTACAGAGATAAGTGATAAATATTGGCAGTTGGATTGAACAAGGCATAGTAAGAGTAATGCTGTGGCATATCAGTAGTTGAAGTGTGGCCAACTCGTAATGAAGTTATTTTGATAACTAATGTTTTATGGCATTTACGAGTAATTAGTGACATCGACATTTTCTGTTTTAAGCACCTTTAATTTTATCCTTCCTAAAAATAGTTTATTGTACCAGACTAGAAATTTACTTAACCATTGTGTCTTTGCCATTGTTTTTGTTGTCTTTGTCCTCCTTGGTGCCCATCTCTGATTTGCCTTTAGCTTCCCCTGCCCATTCACTTAAAAGCCAATGTTCAAGTCATGATTTGCAAAAGGACATGAACAACTTCTGGCTGCACCACAATTCTGTACTTGACTGTTCAAAATTAATGCTTTTTATATAAACATTTTTATAATCCTGATTTGGGTTAATAGAAGTTTTAAATATTTTTTGGGTTATTTTTATGATTATACACACAACAAATGTATTAATAACTACTTTGTTAAACAGCTTTTTAAAGTTTTTATATTTGCAAAATGTTTATATCATTCTAAATTTATGCTTAGGTTGTATTCTATAGATAGCTTCTATATACAATTATATAAATATAAATATTATAAATTTTGTATTAATGATACCAAAAATATATGTCTTTCTTAAAGCAATAAAGCCATTCATCACCATGCATATTCTTTTTTTTTTTTTTTTAGGAGACATTCTAATATTAGTTTGTAAAATAGCTTCTGTTGGAAACTTGTTTCAAAGGAATAGGGAATAATGATCTCATATGAGAGATTCCGGATTCTAATACAGGTTCAAAGTTGAGCTGCCTTTTGTTATTGATTTATGTGGATATTGTATTTAAAACCTTCTAAAACCCAGTAATTCAGATAGCTTAATTAGTAGATACTATCTTATGTAACGCATAAAGCAATGTCAGTCACTGGAAACATTTAAGTACTATGTGTATATTCCTGAATTCACACACACACATATATACTCATGTGTATTGAAGTTTATTATAACTTATTCCAGATGCATCTTATGTAACTAGGATTTCATTTTGTATGTATAGCTTCTGTAATAAATTTTAAAGGTGAAAATTGCGTCTCAAAATTATTTGTTTCTTCATTATTTTAAAATGTCCTAAAGATAATTCAGTGCAAAACAAGTGCAAAAATCTGTTTCATTACTATTCATAATTTAAAATGCTGTTCACACTGGAATGTTTGTATGGTATATGTTCTCTAGCTACAAAGACTAATGTGTTTCCTGTCCTTTTCATGACATACTGTCAACAGACGTAGGAAGTAATATGTCTACATTTCTATGTAGACTTTCAAAACCATGCTAAAATTGTAAGCCTAGAATGTTTTTCTCATTTTTTTGCTTAAAAGTGCAGTCTATTGTAAGTAGGCAAGAAAAAGAAATAAAAGGCATCCAAATTGGAAAGGATGAAGTAAAACGCTATTCACAGATGACATGATCTTACATGTAGAAAATCCTAAAGAATCCACAAAAAATCTGTTAGAGCTAATAAACAAATTCAGCAAAGTTTCAGGATAGAAGATCAACACGTAAAAATCTGTAGTATTTCTGTACACTAGGAATGAACAATCCAAAAAGGAAATTAAGAAAGCAATTCCATTTACAGTAGCATCTAATACAATAAAACACCTAGGAATAAATTTAACCAAGGAGGCACAAGATATGTACACTGATAACTACAAAAATGTTGCTGAAAGAAATTCAGTAACACCTAAATAAATAGAACGACATCCTCTCTTCATGGGTTGGAGGACTTAATGTTGTTAAAATGGCAATATTCCCCAAGCGATCTGTAGACTCAGTGCAATACTTACCATAATCCCAATGGCCCTTTGAATTTTCCTAAATTCATAATGGAATTGCAAGGGACCCTAAAGAGCCAAAACAAGATTGAAAAAAATTTTAGAAGACTCATACTTCCATATTCCAAAACTTATACAAAGCTACGTTAATGAAACTGTGGTACTAGCATGAAGGACAGACGTACTTATCAATGGAATAGCATTGAGAGTCAGAAGTAAATCCATATATCTATAGTCAATGGATTTTTGACAGTAGTGCCCAAGACCATTCAATAAGGAAAGAACAGTCTCTTCAACAAATGATGCTGGAAAACTAGACAGCCACATGCAAAAGAATGAGGTTGTACTTCTACCTCACACCATATACAAAAATTAACACTAAATGGACTAAAGACCTAAATTTAAGAGCTAAAACTACAAAATTCTTAGAAAAAAACGGGCAAATTTTTATGACCTTGAGTTTGGCAATGATTTCTTAAATATGGCACCATAAACACTAACAACAAAAGGAAAACTAGATAAATACAATTTCATCAAAATTAAAAACGGTCATGCTTCTAGTACAGATACTATCATAAAGAACTATTAAAACTCAACAACAAAAAGAATCCAATAACGGATGTGAATGTTTTCGATGACAACAATTTTGAGGTGTTTGGTCAGGTATATTGGAAGATGCCCCTCTTGAGATTTGTCTGTTTTTCTTATGATTTGATTGGGATTCTGGATTGTTGGGAGAAAGATCACGAAAGTAAAGTGATTGTATCAAGGTTACATGTTATCAATGTGATTTATGACTTGATTGACCTTGATCACCTGCAGAAGTAGTTTCAGGTTTGTCCATTGTAAAATTGCCTTCCCCTCCCTTTTCGTGTTACACTTTGAAAGATTACTATGCACAGCCCACTCTTAAGGAGTGGAGAGTTAGGCTCCCCTTTGCCTTTTTGTTTTTAACTGATTCTGTCAGGGATCCCTGTAAATATGCACTATGGGATCAGTTGAGGTTATTTCAGACTCACTTGTCTTCACTACATGCACATGCACACACAGTACTTTGTTGCTCAAAATATTGCAATTGAGAGAGTGCTCCATAACATAAGGGACTTTGTTAGGACTTGAATTTAAGGTAACTACTTTTTGCTGAGGGATCCTGTGGGCGTAAAAACTCACTTTATATTAGGACATTAAGAAAAAGATTGCCAGTTTGCCTCCTAATATCCATTCTCTCATTCCTTGTAACAAAGTCCTGGAAATAAGTAAAAATAAATTAATTCATAAAATAATAAAAATTTTCCTGCTGAAAAATGTTTTCTTCCATTGCAGCAAGATGTGACTAAGTTCTGGCCAATGAAATACAAAGGAAAGTGAGCACAATTTCTAGGAAAGCTCTTTGAGAGCCCTCTCTGCCCTTCTGTGCTTCCTTGTACCTGCTGCCTGAAATATATATGTGTATATTATATAAATATGTAAAATATATATAATAAAATATATATTATACAAATATAAAGTGGCTGTATATATATAATGACAAGGAACTCTGGAAGCTATCTTGAACTATGAGGTGACCTTAAAGATGGAACGCAAGCCCTACTTCATAAAAGTAGAAAAAGAGCCTTGCTCATGATCACTTTAGGGGATTGCTGTTCAAGCCCTTAACTGTATCTGGACTTGAAAGAGAAATAAACTGTCTTGTTTAAGTTGCTGTTGTCGAGTGGATCTCCATTATTGAGAAAGGACTGCAAGAAAGGATACATAAAGAGTTGGGGACAATATTTTTGATGCTTAGGGACTCAGAAGGTCTTATTCAGGACTTACTGTTTATAGGAAGTAAAAGCTGGAAAAATAAGAAGACAATGCGTCCTTGAGCACACAGGTAGCGTGATCAAATGGACTTGAAAGCTTTTCTTGGATGGTCTAGAGAAGTGACAGGCTAGAGGAAGGAGAATGAAAAGGAAGTCTTCAGAGGTGTTTTTGTAAAGGAAAGCTTAGTAAGACCTTGTTTGGTAATACAATGCACCCTAAAGATAATTCCAGAGTTGTAAAGATAAACTCTCAGGGGATCGGTGGGGATATTGACAGTGATAGAGAACAGGTGCCAATTTCAGGGATGAGTTGGGTACAATTGGAAACATCTTGATTTTCAGGTAATATAGGGATGCTGGAGAGGCAGAAGACAGTATAGTCTTCCTAGTCCATATTTTGCACCTAACTTTCGTGGTAGACTGAAACATGACCATCCAAAACATACCTTCATCCTAATCCTGGGAACCTGTGAATGTTTCCTTTAGTGGCAAAATGAAAAACGAGAGCGTTTTTTAGAAGTAATTAAATTAAGGATCTTGAGGTAGAGTGTCCTGGATTATTTGTGTGGGCCCTAAATGCAATCATGTATCCTTATAAAAGGGAGACAGGGAGACTTTAGAAGAGAAGGCAATGTGACAGTCAAGTCAAGGATTGGTGTCATGTGGCTATAAGCCAATGAAATGCTGGCAGCCAGCCTCCAGGAGGTGGAAGAGGCAATGAACAAACTCCCTTAGTTCCTCCGGAGGAGAGCAGCCCTACCCACACTGGTTTTGGCCCAGTGGGACCGATTTTGGCCTTCTGGCCTCCAGAACTGAAGGAGTTGTGGTTGTCTGGAAGTACCAGTGGTGAGAAAGAACCACCATTTTAAGTCTTTCACCTTGAGATGAGTCTCCCTAAGAAGAAGAGGAAGTTGTCATGAGAGTAAAATGAGGAAGGAAATGAAAGAGGTTCTGAATTGATTTTATACGGAGGGGGATTTCTCACCTTGTAGTAGGAGTGCTGCCAGTTTCAAAGCAAAAGGAATGAGAATAGCTTTGCTTGTTTTTCTCTTGTTTTAATCAGGGAGAAGGGCATGATTGGAATGGGGCAGGACAGGTTGCAAAAATACTTCTTCAAACTATTCTTACTAAGGCCACTAGTGACTGCCATTTTCCTAAATCAAATGTACACACCTTAGTCCTTTTCATACTCTGCCACTCTGCATCCTTCCATGACACAGAGCGCGTCTTTCTTGAAGCGAGTTTTCTCCTGCCTGCTGTGACGCTACGCTCGTGGGTTTCCCTCCGGAGTCCAGAAAAGAGCTGCTCTGTACTTTTTTTCCTTTTTGATGACCTCCCTCTACTCTTAGTCTTCATGTTGTTCTCCAGAGCTTGATCCTGAGCTCTCTTCTCTCTGCGCTCTTTCTCCAGGTGTGGTTCCCTGCTCTCAAGGCTTTAAATACAGGTATTTCAACTGTATATCAACCTCTCCCAAATTTATATTTCCAGGCCATATCACTTTTCTGAACTACAGACCAACACATTTTGATCTTTCCTTGAAACCTGCTGCTCCTCCCAAGTTCCTCTTTTCAATGAATCTACCATCTACTACCATCCATCCAAACGCCAAAGCCAGAAATCTAAAGCTTCCCTCTCTCTCAACTTCCAATCCATCACCAAGTCCTGATTTTCTGTCTCCCAAATACCTCTCAGATCTCTCCATTTCCTCCCCGGCTCTCTCAACCCACTATAATCACATGTCTGTCCTACAGCAAGAGCCTCCTGATGAGTCTTGCTTATACTCTTGCCCCCACCATCCATTCTCCAACCAGTAGCCAAAATATTCTTTTAAGAAACTCAGATCTGATGCCATCATTTGCTCGTGCTCATTAGTGCTTCCCATTGCTGACGCTTGTTATGGCTCCTGCCTACCTCTCAGCTTCATCTCCCCACTTTTCTCCTGGCCCACAATACGCCACCCATGATAGCTTTTTTTCAGTTTTTTTTTCTACCTCTAGGCTTTTCAAAATCCTCTTCCTATTCTTCATTTCTCAGCATAAAAGTCACTGTCTTGGAGAAGTTTTCCTGACCCTCCTCAATCTAAGTATTTCCTATTTTAATCTCTCATTTAATCCCCAATATTCTTACATGACACTTTTCGTAATTTGTAGCTGTATATTTTATAATGTTTATTTGTTTAATGTTTGTCTCACCACGAGACATAGGCTTTTTAAGGTCAGGAGCTAAGTTTGTTCTGTTTTATGACTGTAGATCCAGCCCTTACCATAATAGGACCATAGGTGACACTAAATAAGTCTCAGTTGACTTCATGACTGGGTAATGGATAAGGAGAGCAGAAGATTAAGGAGCAGAATAGGAAGATAGGAAGTTAATGGAAAATGGAGGCCCATGGGGGCTATGGTGAGGGGAAGCCCACACTTCAGAAAAGGAGAATGGGATCTACCTAATAGCGTCTAAGTTTTAAAAAGACACAAAGTCATCCCAATTTTATTTTTAGGAGCTGCTTCTGTTAGATTTATCCAATTCCATGGCTATGTAAGAACACATTTTCACTTTGGTTTGCTGAGAGTTAATTGTCCACGTATTAGGCATCCTCCTGAGACTGAAACCCGTCTAATCAATAATTGTATTTTTTTAGCTTTTCATAGTCATTCCATAAAATGACTGTGAAAAGACTGGAAGGTTGTGGGGTTTTTTGTTAGTTTGCTTGTGTGAGGAAGATTGGCCCTGAGCTAACATCTGTGCCAATCTTCCTCTATTTTATGTGGGACACCGCCACAGCATGGCTTGATGAGCAGTGTGTAGATCCGTACCTGCGATCTGAACCTGTGAACCCTGGGCCTCCAAAGCAGAGTATGTGAACTTAACCACTATGCCACCGGGCTGGCCCTATGTTTTGTTTTTTGACTAGCTCTGGAAACAAGCACAAAATACCAAGAAATATATATGTATATGTAACTATATATTTATATATTTACAATAAATTATATTTAAAATAAACATAAGATAGAATTTATATATAAATTGTTTATAAATATAAAATGAATTATATTTCTATATAAATAGTGATAAGAGAGTAGCTATCAGTTAAAGTGTTGGATTACGAATAGATGGGTTTTATTGGTTAAGATTCTTTTGGTTGCAATCAACAGAAATTCTCTCTGGCTAACTTTAGCAAAAAAGGTGTATTTTTGAAAGGATGTAAGTTATCTCGTGGATGGTCAGAACAACCAAAAGTCGCTGGAGAGAAACAGGGCTGCTCTAATTGTTATTAATGTGACTCAACAGAGACACCCAGACCCAGTGTTTCTCTGTTTTAGATTTCCAAGTTCCCCCTAACAAAGAATTGGATTGGTCTTGATGTCCTTCCTAGCTATGGCCAGAGACCAGGGCCATATAATTTAGACATTGCTATAGGAAACCCCCATTATAAGGAAGTGTGAACCCTGCAGCTACCCTAAGATTTGTCTGTCATAAAGGTTAACAAAGCTGCAATTACTGACATAATTTCTAGTATCCATTTGAGCCAGTTCTCTGATACACACGTGAAACTCTCTCACCTTGTGTGCACTTTGCACATTGTATCTTATTTAATCCTTACAAAGACCCTAGGAGGTAAATTCTAGTATTATTTTCATTTTACAAATAAAGAAAGGCTTAGATAGATTAATTTGCTCAGTTTCACACATAAGTGGCAGAAGCAGGACTCCGCTAGGTCTGTGTGATTGAAACCCATGTTTGTAAGCACCTCCCCTGAACAGACACTGCAGGTGCCCTTCTTATATGCTCTTGGCATCCAACATTCAGGTACGTGCCATTGGCAACCTCCTGCAAACATTTGTAAACCACACCTGAGGCTTTTCTCGTGGTCCATGCTGGATGTAGGCTAGAAGTGAAGGGAAGTTAACATGCCTGGGAATAGCTGCCATCCAGACATAGATGCGAGTTGGGACAATTCTGAGGTGTGTTCTACACGTTGTCTCTAGGTTCCCCATTGGGATTGAGGCCCGGGTCTCAGAGCAATCACCTGCCCCAAACTGCGCTCTATGTTAGCTTCCTTCCCTTTCCCAACCCACTCCTCCACTCCCCTGCTTGTATTTCTCAGCATCGCCTCCCAAGTAACCCCTTGCCCTCGCATCCTTTACTCAGGGGATGCTCTAGGGAGAACCCAACCTAAGCTCCCTTGATAAAAAGTAGAAAAATATGAAACGCCCTGACAATAACTATAAAATTTTTTTGGGTTTCTCAGCTGTTATTGAACCTCACAAACCAGCATTATTTCCTTAATATTTTATTGTGATGGCCTAACAATTTTATTTTCAAAGTTCTTCCCATTTCAAAGATTGTCTTAATTCTTTTGGAGCAATGTGGAATTATGTCTTTATTCTGCTTTTAAGAGGAGAAATCTGGAAGCTTCATGTTTAGGCTATGTAATTTTAGTATGCAAAGGTTGGGAATGAGATCACTACATTTGAGCAATCAGCCCTGCCAACATCCGCGCTCTGGCTGGGAGTCAGAGAACAGCACTTAACATGCAGCGAGAGGGCTCCGGGAATACCACTACCTTCAGAGCACACGCCAAATCCAAATGATTTCAACATTCACAAGATAAGGGACTGGAACCCTTAATGCATCAAACAGTGCCCAACATGGGGCCCCTGAACATGCAGACGTTGTGAGCTACAAGTGTTGGTTTAAAGGACCATTGTGAAACTTCAACTGGCTTAAAGATTGACTGGGGGGAAGAAAGGGTGGCTCGTTGCAATAGATAATGTATTCATGAAATAATTTGGAAACTGATTACGTGTGATGAATCCTAATTATAGCTATTTACTGTGCTGAATATTTAAGAAAAGCAGGGTCTTAAAAAAAGACACAAGGTTTTGCTTTAATCATTTAGGAAGAAAAATAAGTTACCGAATCTTACGTTCTGTAATTATTTTTTTCATTCAGTTTACGTGTTTTATATTTAGGACCACAGCATATGTCTCTTCTGTTTCTTCCTTAAATTTTTCTTGTCTCCTTCCCCCCCAACTAGGGAGAAAATGTAAATTACCACCATCACTCAAATGAATTCCCTGGTTTCTTCTGAACCTTCACCTCACAGCTGTTGCATGAAATATAATCACTAAAATACTAGCTAAATGAAAATGTCTATCCAAAATGACAATTTTCTAATATTCTTACACAAAATAACCTTGCAGGAGAAGAAACAGAGATAACTGAACGTATTTTCTTTCATCTAAAAATAGCTAATCTGGAAATACATCAAAATGCTAATAGTGGTTAGGAAGAGAGAACCATGGATAGAGTCTTATCTCTATTTTTTTTAAGTTTCCGCAAAGTGATTATATTCCTTTGGTAATACAAATGTTTTATAAAAACATAAAAGTTACTTTTAAGCTCTAGTATTTATTTTAATTATGAAAACTGAAATATTTAAAGGAAGGTAAAAAATCAGAAAAAATATTCTTGTGTATCTAAACTGAAAAATTATGTCCGTGTATTTTTATATTATCCCTGACTGTCTTTGGGCAAGTGTTTTTCAAAAAAGTTGTTAAAAGTCTGCAGACCTATCTGTGTGCTCAGAAAGGAGATGTGTAACCTTTGGGTACATGCATAACATAAGCCTAGTGTTATATTACCCTGCTGGCTGTAAGCTGCCGACCTCTCATGCAGCTATGAAGCAGGAGGGAAAGAAATGTGTAAGGATGAGGGAAATTGCAAATTGAGAAATTAACTTAATGACACGTCCAAGCCAACTGGTCTGTATTTTCAATTTATAACATTCACAATTAAAATGAGATAATGGGAGTTAAACTCCATTACAAATGACAAGACACAACACTCATATGTTATTATTAGAGTATTTTAATTGTAGTTATGAGGGCAGGGACTATTTCTGTTTAGTCCAATTAATATTTGCTGAATTTATGTATATATGTATTACTGAGGACCTACTGTGTGCAAGGCATTAGGAGAGAGAAGAATGAGATGTGGCCCCTGCCCCCCAAAGAATGTACAGCACGGTAAAATTACATATCAACACACCTAAATTGCCTCATACTTCACTAAAGAAATTAGGTTTGCCTTTACTTTATCATCCAAGGCTGAGAGGATGGACTATTGACTTCACTCTGGTGGAAAAGGAGGGCCTGTGGAATCAATATGGGTTTCAATCTTCTTGAACATCTTCTCCACAAAAGATGCCTTTGTTAAGGTAACATGGCTGAGATATTTACCTCTCACCAGACTGTCCTTGTGCTCCTCCACGTTTCCGGTGACTAGGGCTGATCAAAGAACTCTAAGCAGAAGTACACGTGTCACTTCTAAACCGAAACATTTAATAGCTAGTGGAAATCTCACTTCCCCCACCCTGGGCAACCTGGAAGACCTGTACACAACATAGCCCAAAAGAGGAAGCAGCCTGGATCCCCGAGCCACCATTCGGTAGGGAGTGGCCCCAGAGAGACACTGAGAGCTACAAGACAGCTCGATGAATGAGAAATCCTGACATGTGAAGCCCAGGGTAGCTGGGTTTGTTACAGCAGCACGGCCTAGTCTGTTTTGACAAACAGAAATACTAATATACTCACTTAATGGTTGTTGAACCTGTGATGGAGGAATCAGTGTGAAGGCGAGACTATGAGATCTGTTTTCTAAAAGTGGCCAAAAATTGATGTGTCTTTCTGTGCTGATCCCCTCCACAAACAGTGGAAAAGATGTGACCAGCTGCCAGCCCAACCCAGGCCCCTTCTACCCAATATTTAAACCTGAATAACCTTCTGCCCCCACAACTTGTGGGACCCGACCAAGGCAATCTTCTTGAGCATCAGTTTCTTAGTCTATAAAAAGGGGGATGTAGTACTAATATTCATAAGATTGTTTTGAAAATTAAATTATATAGAAAAACACTGAGCTGGGGGCCTGGCAGGGAGGGATGCTTCATAAGAGTTGTTTGCCTCCGCTACTCTTTACCTGAGGCCAGCGGTTCTCAACAGTGACTGCATTTTGGAATTATTTGGGAAGCTTAAAAAAAAAAAAAAAATCAGTGCCCGTATCCCACCCTAAACCAAATCATCAGAATCTTTGGAGGTGGGGCTGGAGTATAGATGTGTTTTTATTTTTTTAATTTTTTTTCCTTTTTCTCCCCAAAGCCCCCCGGTACATAGTTGTATATTTTTAGTTGTGCATCCTTCTAGTTGTGGCATGTGGGATGCCACCTCAGCGTGGCTTGATGAGCGGTGCCATGTCCGCGCCCAGGATTTGAACTGACGAAACACTGGGCTGCCGCAGCAGAGCAAGGGAACTTAACCACTCAGCCACAGGGCGGGCCCCTAGATGTGTTTTTAAAATGTTGAGAAACATTGCCTTAGGCAATGTGTAAGTGAAATATTTGATTATATATAATCTAAAATAAAGCCTTCATAATAAAAGAAAACTTCAAAGTACATAGTGGGACCACTTTTTCACAAACGTGGAGCTTTATAAAAGGCTTATTTATAAATAGCAGACACAAAGAGTCAATAAATAGTTACTGGATGCTCTCAGGGACTGAAGGGCATTCTGATAAGCAGAACTGCAGATAAGCCCAGTGATGTTGCAACGGAAAGAACAGGCTCAGATACCATTTACATTGTTTATAGCGATGACTGTTTTCGTGTTGTTATGGGCTGAATTGTGACTCCCTCAGAATTCACATGTAGAAGTCCTAACCCCAGCACCTCAAAACGTGACTATATTTAGAGATAGGATCTTTGCAGACGTACTTAAGTTAAAATGAGGCCATTAGGGTTGACCCTAATCCTATATGACTGGTGCCCTTATAAGAGAGGAATCTGAATGCAGACATGTACCGAAGGAAGATGATGTGAGGACACTGGGGGAAGACCACTGTCTGTCTACAAGTCAAGGAGAGAGACCTGGAACAGATCCTTCCCTTACAGCCCTCAGAAAGAACCAACCCTGCCGACACCTTGGTCTTGGACTGAGGGTCTCTGGGACTGTTTCTGCCAGTCTGTGGTACTTCCTTATGGCAGCCCTAGCAAACCAGTACACCTGTGCACAGCTGAAGGCGTGGTAGGTGTTTGGTGAGTGGGTGGGAGAAATAGCCACTCTGATTCCACTTTATCAAGAGCTGTTCAGAGAGGAGGTGGGTTTTTATACGGGCCCGGAAGTTGAGTATTTTGACTATATGATGGGACGGTAGCTTAAAATATTAGAGAAGGCTGCCTGTGTCCGGGTAACGTGAGTGACTGTGTCTGCTGGCTCACACCCATCTTCTGAGGAACTGCCCTTGCTCACAGCCTCTGCTGCCCACATAAAGCTGCCCTTTCCCCCCAGGTCTGCCCACCCCTCCTGCCATGGCAGATTGGACTAAGCGAACTTTTTAAGAAAAGATGTGCTGGACCAATCAGATTCTCTCTCTTGATTTTGAAGTTGGGACACTGAGAACCAGGCCATTTAGCTCTAAGGAACAAAGACTCCTAGGTTAAGGCCACTTGGCTGGGCCACGTTCTAGAGGAATCTTAAAAGGAGAGTCAAGGGAGGAGAGGATGGAGTGCACATGCAGGGACAAACAGTAGCTTTCGCTTCTTTGGTTGAGCCAGCTTGAGCGGGATTCTGTACCACAACCAGAAGAGTGTTAACTGGAACATCATGAAATCAAGATGAGAAAATCAGTCACCCCTGTGACCAATAGCCAGCCAACCACTGGAGGTGTGACTGAGGCTGTCCTAGATGAGCCAGCGCCTGGATGATCCACTGAAGTAAGAATGATTTCATCCTGGACTAGGCAGCCCCTAGACAACCCACCTGCTAACCACAGATGCATCAGTCAGTCCAGCCAAGATCAGCCAAACCCTGCCCAGATCATCAGAACCACCCGGCCAACACACAGACTTATGAGCTAAATGATTGCTGAGGCTTTTAAGCCACTAACTTTGGTGGATTTGTTACGCAGCAACAACTGCTATTGTAGAGAATCTGGGACTTGAACAGAGGACCATCTGACTTCAACACCAGTGAATGCTCTCAAATCTTCTGCACACTGTCACCTGGCGAATCCAATGCCTTCCTTCTGGGAAGCAGCATATGTAGCATCGTCATTAGATTTTAGGATCAGTCAGCGTGGGTTCAAAACCCACCTTTCCTTGCAGATTACTGGGCAACTGACTAGGCAGGTTACCCTCTCTAAACCTTGGCTTCCTCATGTTAACTGCAAACAATACCAACTACCTCCCAGAGACACCAGAAGGGTAAAATGAGATAGTATATCTAAAGTGTCCAGAGTTTAGTGAGCCATGAGGTTTCCCGGAAGATGGAAATCTGCAATGGGTCCAAAAGTTCTTGATGACTGAAGTAGAATTCCCCTTCAGTGTTGATGTCCAACCAACTCACAGTTCTAGGAATGGATACCTCTTCTTAGAGATAGTGACTTTTTATAGCTTGTAATTCTTGGTTCTACAAGGCTGCAATAAGTTTTCCCCCAATTATAACCACTTTTCTAGATCACTATTTCTCAAAGTGAAGGGTCATCAGCTGCCTGTCAAATGTAGATTCACAGCCTCATCCAGACCTACGGAATTAGACTCTCCTGGGGGACGCTACATTTTAAACAAAGTTCCCTGATAATTTTCACGCACATTAAAGTTTAAGACCTGCTGCTCTAGACTCCTCTGCTAAGACTTTAAAACACAGCGAAAACTAGCATTTTCTTACTCTAGCATTGCCTTCTGGTTGGATGTTCTCCTAAAGTTATTTGCGTCCTAAGATTTTAAGTCAAAAAAGATACACTGGCATCTTTTTTTCAGAGAGTGTTGACATAGACACTAACTTTTTGGTGGAAATAGAGTGCACACGGATGAATGAACCAACCCAGACGACACCATGATTGTTTTCAAAAGAGGTGTATCAACATGTTACTCCTTGAATAAATACTGGGAAATCAGTTTTTCCTATTTTTCCTCTTTTGAGTCTATAGTCCTATATAGAAATATATGGTCTCATACTGGATACTGAAGTATGGGAAGAGTGGAGTGGGAGGACATTTACCAAGAATATTAACTCGTCCTTATTGTTGTTATTATCAATAACATTATTATTTTCACAAAGCAAGCATTCAAAGGAAGAGGGAATGACCTGACCCTGAACTGACTTTGAAAGTTTGTTCAGCCTGAACTAGCTTTAGCAGGAATGTTCTGTCCACCTTCTGAAGCAGCCGTTAGAGGGAATTGTGGGAGTGTTTCACTAGGGCAAAATTCTCAAATTCACCTAACTATAGCTAAGAGTTTAAAGTATGTTAGCTTGATGTCTTTTTGGCTGATCTGTTTCATGATATCATGTTTTTTAGGAGACTTTGTCACCAAAAGTAGAAAAAGGAAAAATAAAAACAGAAGGAAACTACCCCAAAAAGTGCTGTTGGAAGCCTGTTCCTCTTCAGCTGACACCAGTGCTTCGAACTTTTGATTCAAAGCTCTTGAATTCCCTACAAATATTTTTTTTCACTGTTGCAAAGGTGGACGAGGCTCTAAATAGCAAGAGTGCTGTGCTTTTTAAAGGCTGCTGGACAACTTCTCATCTCTAACACTACTGAAGTTTTGCCACACCAGACTGTGTATGACAAACCGCAAAACATATGCATAAAAAAATCTAGACTCTTCTAATTGAGCCAATCCTTGGGTAAAATCTTACTTCTGGAGTCCCACAGCTGTTGAAATCAGTCATATTTACAATTTTTACAAATGAGTTTATTTTAATAAAAACAAGTTACTCTGAGCATGATCTCTAAACAGATTTATGTGGGCTGGCACAATCTGCTATGCTAAACATATATTCATAATGCTTAGGTCTGCAACCAATTTTTTTGAGTGTGATAACAGTCTTGCTTTGTAAAAGGATACCAAATAATTGGCAGCAATTCAGCTAAGGACACTGTTCTCAGCACCGTGCTATTGAAATTCTTTTCCTGGACAGAATTGCCCTGTGGGCATGGCCCTAAATTGGAAGGACTCTGGGCTACTGGCATTGGGCAGTGAACCAGGCAGACAGCTTATAGAGAGAAGGAGGTGACTCTATAAACTGGTACTACAGAAGAGGAGGAGGAGGATGGGTGGGAGAAGAGGAAGGAAGGAATAAAGGAAGAGAGGGAGGGAGGGAAGAAGGGAGAGGAAGAGAGACGGAGGGAAGGAGAGAGAAGGGAAGGTGAGATTTATATTCGTCAATCCGTACCTTTAAAGGGGTCTCTTTATGTATCTCTCCTTGATCTCTTCTCACCTCTCATCTTGCTTGATGTTTTTATGCTCATGTTTTTTGCTTGGTTTCTAGACTGTAATCTCCTTGAAGACAGAAATATCGCCTGACTCAGCCTGGCAGCTCCCACAGTGCCTGATATAATACGCTGGTGCTCAAAAACCTGATTGTTAAATGCATGAACGGAAGAATGAATTTCTGTATCTGAAGCATTTCCTTTCTTCAAGTCCTAAAGCAGAGGTTCTCGGTGGGCACAGTACTGCCCCCTGGGGGGCATATTGAAATTTTGTGGGGGCAGTTTTTGTCGGGTATTGTTCTCATATTGGTGCCAGTGTATTTGTATAGTGAAAAACGTATTATCTTTTATTGATGTTAGTATTGTATTTTAGAATAAACTACTTTCCTCTTTTTTGCCTTTGTATTATTAGAACATTACATTGGTTTCTTGAAATTATTTGTGTAGTTTACATTATCTATGAATTTAATTCCGGGAGAGTAAAGTGGTATTCAATTTTTGTTGTAAATACAGAGTGTTGAGTATGGCAGGAGCGAACACCTCTGCTTATAAGATCATTAAGCTTTGCTCGATTCTGCTTCCACAAGTTCTGGGATTCTAAGACGAAACATACAAATAAAAACAAGCTGGTGTACGTTGATTTCAACGATCAGGCTTTCACTGTAAGCAACTGCATATTTTAGGATTAACGTGGCTCAGTGGAGCGCTGAGTCGAAGCACAGCGGGTCCGTGACTGCGGTGGGGACTGAACATCAAGGCACCACGCTCTCACACGTCCAGGCCCGTGACTCTACTACTCTACTGTGCTGAGTAGCTTGGATGGTGCGTGGTTTCTCTTGGCTTTGGTTTGCACTTTTCTTCATCCAAAAAATGACGTGGGTGGTGGAGGGAAGGGGAGGTGGGAGGGGCAATGACGCCGTCCCCGAAGCCCGGGTCCGCAGCTGGCCCCCTCTGAGGGGCTGGGTTCACACTGAAGCTGTCTGGATTTAGGGACCACGGCTTGAAAAGAAAGCCCTCCAGAAAAGCGAGTCGTGAGGGGGGAAAGGAGGATTTTCAGAGAGCAGAGGGACCCGAAGGTGGCTCCGTCTAGCACGGTGGTTCCAAGCGAGGTTGAACTTTTAGTGTCAGCGGGTGGAGCTGCGGCTTGTGCTGGAATCGGGACCGGAGGCAAGAAGAGGCGGGGCGGCGGTTGACAGGAGGTGGGGCTTCGGGCTAGAATCGAGACGGGCCTCGGGGAGGCGGGGCTTCTATTGACAGTGGGCGGGGACTCCGCGGAGAGGAGGCGGGGCTTGGATAGTACCGCCGCGGGGAGATGGGGCTGACGATAACGAGGGGCGTTTCTCGCGATCCGGCAGTAACATGAGGCAGACGGAGAGCCCAGAGGGCGGGGCCACAGCTGACAGCAGGCGGGGCTGCCTTCTGGATGGACCTGAGTGAAGACCAAACTTCAATCGATAGAGGGCGGAGCTATCCCCGGCAAGGGGCGGGGCCGCCTCGAACCT
Organism: Equus asinus; assembly: GCF_041296235.1. Lineage (NCBI taxonomy): Eukaryota > Metazoa > Chordata > Mammalia > Perissodactyla > Equidae > Equus > Equus asinus. The sequence goes on along the minus strand of NC_091801.1, from coordinate 68,228,836 downwards.
GGAGAAGGCGGGGCTTCTGTTGACAGAGGGCGGGGCTTAGGCAGACTGGGGCGGGGCTTCTGTTGACAGAGGGGCGGGGCGGCTCCCTACCTCCCGCCGTGCGCCACTCAGGCGGGTAGAGGCCCGGGTCGAACCCTAGCTGAGCAGCGGGGGCCCGGATAGCGGAGCCAGGCGCGGAGAGGGGTGGGGGCGCGCGGAGGGCGCGCGCGCGGAGGGCCCCGCCTCGGCCGGCTCTTCCCTCCCCCTCCCCGCCCCCGGTCGGCCGCTGGGGCGCGCGCCTCGCCTCGCACCCCCACCCCGACCCTCCAAGCTCCGCGGGGCCCGCCGAGCCGCCGAGGCCGTGTGCCGGCCCGCTGAGCGGTTCCGGGGGTAGGGTTCACAGGTCAGAGTTGACTCCCTGAAAAGTGCAGCCGGTTTGAAATGCAAGATGGCGGCGGCGGGGCGCTGAGAGGCGCGGCGGCCCCTGCAGGTAGCGGCGCGAGCCGGCTCCGCGACAAGCGGGCCGGGGCACCCCGGGGCTGCGGGTGGGATCCGGCGGCGCGGAGCCCGCGGCGGGCGCGGCGGGCCGGACGGAGGAGGGCAGCCCCGGGGCAGAGACTCGGGGGCTGGGCGCTCGCCGCGGCGGGTGGCGGGGCGGACCGGCGCGGGGCGTCCGAGGGGGAGGGACCGGGCCTGCCTGGGCCGGGAGCCGCCGCCGGGGGACAGACCCTGCGCCGCCTTCGCGCTCCCGGGGTCTCTGCGGCCGTGGAAGGAGCTGGGGGTGGTCTCTGTAAGGGAAATTTCAGCCCGCCTGCTGAAACTGAGCAACTTGGGATTGTTGGGGGAGCGCAGACTGCTCTCCCTGGGGGCGGACGCCTTAGGGATGGAGGACCCCCGCAAGGTTGAGGGTCCTAGGGGAGGACCCCCGCGAGCTCTGCCCTGCGGGGCGTGTGGCCGCTTCGGGACTGTCTCCCTGAGAGTCAGGAGAGATTCTCTTGCTGGAGCTGGGCACCCTGGCATTGGGCTCGAAGCCCCGGGAAACCCTGGGTGGGGGGGAGGCCGTACCCCACTTCAGGGAAGCCTGGGCACCCACTTCGGGACCAGGACGTGCCCCGACTTTGGGGCAAGACTCAGAGTTGAGTCCTTAAGAATTCTGTTACGTTTTAGGGAAGCCCTGGGACTTCGGGAGAAGTTAATTAAAGAGAATGGAAATGTTCTCCGGCCCTTCCAGGAGGGAGACAGGGAGGCTGACCAGGGACTCCTCCAAACCTTAGGGCCTAAAGGGAGCAGTCTCCTCATGCTTGCGGGGAATGGAGGGCTGGGAAGGAGATGTGAGAGGACGGGGCTCTAAGGGCAGGAAAGAACCCTGGCGGATACCCTTTGCCTGTGTATTTACACCGAAGTTCTAGGTAAAGGGACTTGAAATTCTTTGTTTCAACACGTCTCTCCTCTGTGGGGAACAGTAAGGAAAGGGCAAAACCCCGGAGCAGGAAAAGCTTCCATTTGATATCCTTAGGTTGGGTTAGAGAAGGATCAAGCTATGGCAAGGCTTCAGTGGGAGACTCTGGGTAGGAGAATTGGGAAGCGGGAAAGGAGATGGATAGAGGAGGAATCTAGGGAAGAGGTTGGGCAGAGCGGGAATTCCACAGCGCTTTTCTGTCATTTCACTCCAGCTCTAAAGAAACACGGGAGGAGAGGCTAATCTTTGCACGGGGTGGGGGTCGGGGCATGTGTAAGGGCAGGCTAATTGATAGAGGATTTGTAATGTGATGAGGTTGGGGTTCCATGTAACTTAAAAGAAGCAGCAGTTCTCTTGGAGGTTAAGAGGATAGCAGAAAAGGGAAAATCACAGGATTGGGAAAGAGAGTGGTTTACAGTTAGGGAGGAAGAAGCTGCTTTCCCCCAGGAATAGTGACTGTTTGTTGGGTTGGCGTGTATGTGTGTCTGTACCTACAGAAGTGCACCTTTAGGTTTTTTGGTATTGGTCATTATTTCTCAGTCTTTGTCTGAAAGCTTCAACTGGTGTTATATGGAGCTACGTGAATTATTCTTGCTTCTGAAAAATTACCCTGAAAAAGTCGTTTGTTTTTATGCCAACAGTGAGGATGAACAGGGATTAATTCTAACAGGGATATTGGCCCTGTCTGGGCATAGAGTTTTTTATTTCTTAAGTAGCAATTCTGACTCTTGATTTTAAGCAAAAGAAATGTGAGTGCTGCCAAAGACAATAATGCGCTAACAGGATGTTAAAGAAAAAAAGGCTTTTGTGAATATTTTTTCCTCTTAGTTTTTCTCTCCTTGCTCTCTAAGCATTTCAGGGCTAAGCAGACTAATTTTATGCAAAATAAAATGTAAAATCTTGGGTCCTTTCAATATATAAGTGATAGCATTTCATTTACCAATGAATCTTTTCGTAGGAGAACCTTTTCAAATGCTTTATTTGGTGACCATGATTAAAATGAGAAAAAAAGAATTAAAGTAAGACTTGGGTAACTGATGACAGCTATGATTCATACAGATTTCTTGAACCATTCTAGTTTTTTTAAAGAGAACTTTAACGTCTTCGATGGAAATGTTTGGAAAAACACATTTCAAGTATAAACTAGTTTAGAGCTGCGCATTTGGAACATTATTATACATGTGTGCTGTTCTTTGGTTTCTGTAAAGTGTGCGTAGCTCTGGTTTTATATTCAGTTCTGAACAGATTAGGCTGCGTGAACTGGAGTGGCGTTGACGCCAGATGGTTTGAAAATATGCTAAGGCTGAAAACCTGACTGTGCGTGTGCTGGTGAGCACTCATTAGTGGATAGATGTCCTTCCCTTATAGCCAGCTTATTATTTCACTGGATTCAGAGGACAGTTTATGAATGATGTAGCAACTATTTGACCTTTAGTGACACTTGTTTTATAAGTTTTTTTTTCAATAAATGTGAATGAAATTTGACAATTATTTTATTAATGAACTTAATAGCATAGACGGCAGTTCATTTTGGAGAATATCTCTCTTTTGTATTATATTTCACATTAAAACTGAAAGGTGATGTTATGATGTATTATAAATTTTCTTTCTTGTAATGTTCATTGGGCACAAAAATGTGATCTTTGGGACTTAGTTTGCTTTAAATTATGCCTTTATACTTAAATGGAAGTACTCGTAAGATTACTAAAATGATTACAAACGTAGCTGAAGAAATAGCCTTTTTATGTACATTGCAGCATTGTGGATTTGGGCTCAAAAGACTATTTATTTGAATATTAACAGTGTTGAAAGTTCATTGCCTGAGCTAGTTTTTAATCTAATATCATAGTCAATAAATTCAGGGAGGCGTTTGGGAACATCTGTTTCACTGTTTATGGGAATAGCCAGTATAGCACATTCACTTTTACATCTCATTTTTTTCTAACTTAAAATCATTTTAAATCATTCGATGTAATTTCAAAAGTAAGTTAAATTACACTTCTTTGAAGGGAAAAAACTATGATACTAGCCATTGAATAATAGCCAGTGTTGCCATAATATTACTGAAATATTTTATTGTGTCCTTGTTGTTCTGATATGTTTGTAGTCGCCAGCAACCAGATTTACATGCCTGAAGCTGCTGATTTAGATTACTAATGTGGATATACTTTTGAGTTTTACATTTTGGAGATCTGTATTTTAGAGTCAATTTTTAAAGTAAATATGTAGTTGTCAAATTTTGGGCTCATCTGTTTTATTATATAATGTATATGGTTGAGGTGTCTCCTTTAACTTTTGAAGTTCACTCTCATCCTAAATGTTAGAAAGATACTTGGAATTAGAGAGAAGCGTTCTAATGTAATCCCAGTATCAGGACCTGACAAACCGCCGGGCAACCATGCTTGTCGTCCAGAAGTACTGAGGAGCTCTTCATCGCTCCTCTCGCTGCCTCGTGCCTTTGCATGTCTCGGCAGTTCTCCTCAAGAGACTCCCTTTCGGTAAAACATCTTGCAATTACTGTGTGATTTAAGAATGGATTCAAATAGGTTACCAATTTCCTACAATATTAATAATTCATTTTGGAAAATAACCGCCCCTCTTTGGCAGCTGTTTCCTAGCTTCTCTTCTAGTCTGCATCCTGTAGATGGATGACTAAGGAGTGGCTGAACAAGGAGATACCAGGAAATGAAATTGTAGAACCCCAGGCTGCAGAGATCACAGGCTGCGCGCTGGGCCTACCAGGAAAATGCTCTTTTGCTTTTCATGAAAATAGTGTAACTGTTCAGCCTAAGCTTTAACGTAACCTAGAAGTATTTTACTAAAGAACTGGTGTATTTGCATTATTTCTTGACTTAAAAGGGATCTTCATAAACTTGTATGTAATAGTAGCAGGAATCAAAGGATAAAGTATTGGAAGGAAATCATTTTCCTTAATATTCATTCACTGTGGTTTACAGAGTTTCAGCACTTAAAGAATAACGACAAAAACGTTTCAACCCTTCAAAAGCATTATTTACTGTTATTTAGTAAGAGAAGCAGTTATAGTTTTTATTAAATTTTCCTGATTGGTTTAACCACTCTAAGTAATATACCACATTTTTGGACACACATCTGAGTTTTCAGAGAATGCTTTTGAGTCTGATTGTACTGTTGAATGCTTCACGAGGCACTGACTGAGAGCCGTTGGTAGTAGCTTTCTTGCAAAAACAAACCAGTTAAACACCAGTCATTCTGTTGGATCCTGCATGTTTGGGGCAGAGGATCGCTAGTTTATTTGAGCAGTAGTGGCTTGTGGCCAGCCTTAATAATCTGCTCCGTTCCAATTAATACAAAGTGAATTAGGATACAAATATCAGTAGGTTTATGTATAAACACATACCTCCTCCTAACTCTTCATTTATCTAAGTTGTCTTTCAAAACTTTTGTGTGCTAATTTTTTAACAACTCCCAATTTCTTCATCTCAGCTGTCATATTACAGCCTGTATATATTTACCTTTGGAAAATTTTTATTGAAAATAGTATAATAGTGACTTGGCTGTTTGATATAATATAAATAGAATTTTTTAGAGTGTAGTTTTCAATTTTGTGTTTCTTACCAACATTGAATTTGTCATTTAGAGATTCTTTTAAAATTTCTGTGAGGAAATTCAAAATTACATTTATTTTTAAAAGCCAAGACATAAACTTTAAACTTTCCTAAGACTGAATCATATCTAGAATAATAAAGTGATATTACTTTTTTTGTAGGAGATGGCAGATAGATACTTTGGACCTGTTGGTAATGATGGCCTGAGCTAAACACCTCCTAATTTGAAGGGACACCCTTCCATGTCAAAGAAAATGCTGAGGAAGCTGTGGCAAGTATGTGTTTTGTTGTTTTGTTGTGGTAAAACTCAGATACTGAATGTGCCCATTTAGATGCCATGATACTATATTTGGCTAAAGTTTTAAAAGCTTTTCTTAAAAAAGCAGCAAATATATTCTTAACACTTTTTAAAGAAATGTACTTTCAAACTTTAAAAATATAGGAGTATTGGCTGCTTTAATTTTAAAGGAAACAGCATCATACTTCATAATAAATCTATGTGGTATATTTATAATTGATTTTTCAATTAATATTTGCTGAAATACGCTGTGTGTCAGGCACTGTACCAGGTGCTGTGGTAACTTGTAAACAAGACAAATGAAGGTCGCAAGGGCAGAGAACTTTAGTGTGGGGAAATTGACCTAGAAATTTTATTGGTTTTTTGCCTATATCCAGAAAAATGCTTGAGGACTTACAAGAACAATAAGTCAGAGAAGGGCAAAAATATATGATTTTACTCATATGTGGAAGACACACACATAGATAAGGAGAACAGATTAGTGGTTACAGAGGAGAAGTGGGTAGGAGGAGGATGAGGGCAAAGGGGCACATATGTACGGTGATAGATAAAAACTGGGCTGTTAGTGGTGAACATGATGCAGTCAATACAGAAACTCAAATATAGTGATGTACACCGGAAATTTACACAGTGTTGTAAGCCAAAATGACCCCAATAAAGTAATTTTTCAAAAGACCTCTAAGAACAATTCCTGAAAATATATTTTCAATATGTAGCCTACTAATAATCATTAATTATAATTATAAAAATTAGGATATTAATAATTAAATACTTTGATTTAGATTAAGCATATCAATAAGTATTTGAATGTATTTGTACATTATTACTTTTATATTTTATTTACCTGATATAAATTGGCTTTTATAAGAAGCATTAGATAACATACTATACTGTTTGAAATATTTATACTTTAGTCCAATAGTTATTTTAGATGATTCCAGAAAGCACTAGGAAAGATTCCATAACCATTAATGTGGTAGTTCACTTTCATTTTTAAAAAATTCATAAAGTCCTTACAAGTTGACATTACCAATACTAATTACTGTTCTCTTTCAAGGTGTTTTTAAAAATTGAATGATTATATCCTGAGTGAAATAGGTAACAGTTACTCTGTTTTATAAATGGGGAAGATAACGGACAGATGAATGGGTTTTCAGCCTCTCAGTGATAATCTCACTTGGAATCAGAATAGCATTCTCATGTTAGACTGTCTGTGAAAGACTTAACACACCTCCTTGAGAAGAGTAAGGGAAAACTATTTTTGGTATAAAATTGCTTTGGATCATACTCACAAACTTTAGTAACAAAGGAGATTTCATTATAGTGCTAGTTTATATGTCATCTCAATATGTTACATCCGTGCCAGCAGAAGATAGAAAACCAGGATGTTAGTGTCCTAGAGACCTTTCAAAAAGACACTTTACTCCTCAAATCTGGGGTCAGAGCTTTCCAGGAGAAATCTGTCCAGCTTGGATTCTCTTTTTAATCAATAGTGGCATTAAGAATGGCTCTCTCAGGTGGAAAAAAACAGGTAGAGGGGACAGAGTTTCTAAACCTTTAAGCCTTAATTAGCATCAGCAAAGGGATCTTCTGAAATTAGATTATCTTTGGCCACACTTTCTTAGATGCTTTCATTTTGATCACATTCACTCCTGTCTATATTCACCTTAATCCTTGAATTTTGATTGTTTTGAGACCATCTTGGCAATCTTCTTGAGATTTATCTCTTAGGCAGTAATTCTAGGTTACTGTCATTTTTAGAAACATTTGTTGTGGGTACAAATTTGGGTTGTCAGTTTCTCATTTAATTTTTTTTTTTTAAGAACTTGACTATTGGATATTTCTAAATATTTTTACATTTTAGCTTTGAAAATGCCTCAAGTATGTAAAGGCCAAAATGTTTTGTGTTTTTTTTTAATTAAAAAAAGTATCCTCTTGGACACTTTTCTTTTTTTTAGCATGGTAGTCTTTGTTTTCCTTTGACTCCATTATTCTTTGTTCCTACTGTTATTTCAGCCATTCTGTGATTTTGGTGGATTTGTAGCTCTTAGTTTGAATACAAACATGTAAAAATAAGTATTTTCAGCTGGCTAAACAGAACTCTGACTCAGAGAGAAGTGAAACTAAATAGAATACAGTCCTAAAACTTCTCAGTATAGGTATGAATACATATTCCAAAGAATTCTTAGTTTGTATATTTTAGCTACCCTAAATTAAAATTAAATTATAGTTATCTTCTAAGTGTTCTTATTTGACCCAGAATTGGTATAAAAAACAAAGCTTGTTTTTATGCACATAAAATCTTCCAAAATAACATGCTTTTGTGGCTAACTAGGCCAATAAACTTATCTGTTAATTATTTAATTTGAAGTACAAGACAGTGAAAAAAATAGAAGCTTGGAAATTCAGTGTAATTATGGTTCTGCTTAACTATAAAGTTTTTTAGACTTTTTTAAAGTACTAAGCATAGAATTTGAAACAATTCACTAACTTTTTATAGTATATTACCTTGAGAGCTTATTTTTTAATCTCTTTAAAAATCTCGACACCATTAAAGTATAGTTTTCTCATGGAACAGAGAAATAAGGATTCTAAGTTCAAATTTGCATTTGCTGTTTTTACAAGAACTATGCCCTTTTCTTTTAATTTCACTGCAGGACTAATTCTTTGAATGAATGTATCTCCTTTGTTTCATTTTTATGTAGTCCACAAATTTAGATATACACTATTCATACATGAGACTGGTTTGGTACAACAGAATTATAGATGTTGGTAAATATTTGTTGAACATTCATGCTATATTTTAATAAACAGAATGTTATATATTTGAGGATTTTTAATATTCTAATGACTAAGGTAATTTTATTGGTAAGGATTTGACCATTGAAAGTAGTCTCCTGTAAAGCAAGCACAGTTGCCCTTTGTAGCACCACTATAAATGAATGTTTAATGAGTGAAATGTATGTTATAATACACAATACAGATATAGTTTAAAGATTTTTTTTTCAGCAAATATCATTGGGACCTTGATAGGCACTGTTTGGGGCCCTGGGAATATAGTGGATAGCTAAACAGACATTCTTTCTGACCATGTAAAACTGCTCCAAATTTTCATACTGTGTTAAAATAAATTTTACTTTCATTAAATACTTTTCTGTATAGAAATTTTGTTGTAATTATTTTGATGAGTTAAGAATCATGAATTGATTAAGGAACATCCCACCCTCAGGAGAAAAACCAGGATGCAGATAGAACTATGGAAAGTGGGTTGGCCCAGATCTGCTCCCTGGAGATTGTGCTCTTGAGGGCTGTTAGGACCAGTCTGACTTCTCAGACCGCGGGGCAGCAGCTCCAAAAACTGTCTGGAAAACACCTGAATGCTATACACACTCAGGGATTCCTGCTCCCCCTGAGAAAACCTTTATGTAGCACATGTTTTTGCCTTAAAAATAGACAGTAAACTTTGTTTCCAGCTTGAGACAAATGACCATAGAAATATTTGTCTATTTGCAATTTTAAGGTCTTGAAACTATTGTTTGTTGTATTTTTTCTAATTTTTATTTTTTGCTGAGGAAGATTCACCCTGAGCCAACATCCACTGCCAATCTTCCTCTTTTTGTATGTGAGCCACCACCACAGCATGGTCACTGACAGACAAGTGGTGTAGGTCTTTGCCCGGGAACCAAACTGAGTGTACTGAACTTAACCACTAGGCCACCAGGGCTGGCCCATGTTTGTTATATTTTAAAATAAAGCAATGTTACAATAATACTAAAGAAAACTTTTAAATACCACCCCCATAATGTCATGTGAAAATTTCACTTTTTTATATTCTCATGTAGTCTTTGTCCACATGCATACATATTTTCCCATGGTTATTTTATAAGTAATATGCAAATTTTGCTCTGATTTTAAAAATTTAACAGTAAATGGATATTTTCCATATTCCTTAATTACTCTTTTGATTATCATTTTTAATGGCAGTATAACAATTAACTGATTTGATCAGTTTTTTAAAAAAATATTTCTTTACTGAAAAGTTAACTGAAAATAGTTTTCAAAAGTAATTATATTTACCGTGCTGGCTGCATTTAGAGCATAATTTTTTCTTTTATTTGGCAGACTTCACTTTAATTGTGTTTTAATTGCAGAGCACCTGGCTACTCAGTTGTGCAACTGAACTCTAACCTCTTTTACAGGTAAATAGTACAAGATTCCCCAAATTGATTTTGAGCCCTGTTTTTAGTTGACCTTCAAAAAGAGGATGAGATGCCTGTCAGCTAATAGTGATTTCTCTATGGCAATTTTCCTGTCCCAGCCCCATTGCGCTTTAATGACAAAAGGAGATGAATTGGAACCATACCATAGAAATTCTTATTCTCTATTTTTACCCCTTCTGCTTTTTCATTCAATTTGTGTGCCTTGTCAGCTGATTAAATTGCTTGAGAGAAAGAAAGGGAAAGAGAAAAAGAATACTACTAAATAAATGGTATTACTTCATCCCTCAAAAGAATTTTTCAGGGAAAGTTAGCATTTTTAATGGAAAATAGCATTAATTAGGCACCTACTGTTTATCAGAGTGTGTGAAGCATTTTTATTTGATCAGCTTCTGAGGTAGATACCACTATTCTTATTTTCTCCAGGGCAGCCTTCTCTGCTTCTTTTCTCGAAGCCTCCTGCAATGTGCTGATAGTGTTCCCGATACTTCCTCTCTCATTGTGTTGATCATAGTTATTCTAAGTAATTGCTTACTGCCTGTTTTCCTTGGTCGACTGCTAGTACCTGGCAGACCAGAGACAATCTGTCTTGGTCGCTGCTGTATCTCTAGTGCCTAACACAGTGCCTGGCACATGGTTGACATTCAGCAAACAGTTAGTGAGTGAATTTGTTGAATTGAAGAATCTTGGTTTTATAGGTGAGAAAACTGAAGTTGATATTGAGTAACTTTTCCAGTCACCTAACTACTAAGTGACAGAAGAGACTCCAAAAACCTATGGTTTTACCCTAAACCACAACGCCTCTGTGAATTTATTCCTTTGGGCTTGGATTTCTTCCTTCATAAAAATGGGACAATTGTACTGAGGTCTTTGCTTCCCCCAAATTAGGACTTTATAATAAGTACCCTGCGGATGCCTTTGTTTGTGCTTCGGTCTATTTTAGGCTATATACATTATAAAATTGAGCCATTGGACCAAATCTTGAGGCTTTTTTGGTAATTCTCAGTCTCCCTTTAGAAATATGTTAAATAATATACTCACTCTGGTTTTGTTAGCTAAATGTGAGCAGTTTGAGGAGTAAAGAGGAAAGAGTATTTCTCCAGCCTGTGTAGTTGGGTATAGAAGTAACCCGAGGTTGAGGTGATCTGTAATACCCAAGGTAATCAGATTTTTGGTCTTTTGCATTACTGAAGACTTTTTTTTGAAGTATCTCTTTTAAGTAGCTTATATTTATATTGCCAAGACCATGCTTTCAAAGGAAAAAGCACAATTGTGCATATACATCATTAGATTGTAATACAGCATGAGTATTTTGTAATTTTTATGACTTTAGCAAAAAAATTTGTTTTTAAAATTTGTTTATATCTGCTTAAATGCTTACGAACTGACCATTCTGAGCTAGTGAACTATATGGAAGAGAAATAAAAGTAATAATTTGGTAGCACATTCCTATTTTTATGCTAGATAAGATAAAAAATAAGTTTAACCCAAGAGCTAGAATAATAAAGGGAGCTTAGCTCCTCAAGTGTCTCTTCTGTATCTCTTATTGGTACTGGCTACTCTGTTCTACCCCTGCGTGCCCCAGTCCTGCCTAATACACTGAAATAACCTGAAAGGACACATTAAATTCTCTTTAGATTTGTTTTCAAATTTCATGGCTTGGCGGTGGGAAGCTGGGAAGGATTTCTGATAGAACTGATATATTGTCTTGAAAGTGTTTAATGTTTTTAAGGCAAAGGCTTTCAAACACATCTCAGAACCCATCAGAGGTGGAAGTAGGGATTGTGGGATCCATAGGATGGGGTCACGAAGTAGTTTAGCCTCTCTACTTCTCTAGCCAGACAGCTACTCTTTTATTGTTTAGCACTGGGGCCTCTCATAGAATTTTGTTTGAAGAAAGGGCTCCCCTGCTTACAGCAAAAAGTTTGAAACCACCACTTCAAGGAAAGGTAAAACTACCACTTCAAGGAAAGGTAAAACCCCCCTATCTTTGACTTTTGGTTATTAGTATACACCAATTAAATATAATCTCTCTGAGATTCTAGGAGAATAACAGTCACAAAATTGTTTACTCCCTGGCCTTTCACCAGTTCTCCTTCACTTTCAAAAACGTGGGTGCTCCTCATTTGCTACTCTGCCACTTACTTAAAGCTGTTTGAGGAATTCCCTGTTTCTAATGACAAAAAATGATCAAACAGCTATGCTGACTCTTGAATAAAACAGTGGCATCCCCTATTGAATTGAATAGGAGAGATTGCCTTACCTTAGCTTATATGATTTAGTTAAGAAATGGTTTTAAATTTCAGTGATTTCCTTATAGTCCCTTAGAAATCAAAGGAATTTTATAGAAAGAAAGAATGACACCTTTGATAGTTGGGATTTGGTCTATTGATTCTACTATTATTAGTAAGCCGATGCTCTTTATTTTATACTATGGGAAATCAGGGAACAAGGGACATTCAGTCCAACTTTCCATCTGTTGCTTGGATCCATCAAATGGATATGTAGTATGTATTTGAATAATCCTGGGGAGGGGGATCTTACCCCTTCGAAGGTAGGGCATTCTCTCTTTGGACAGCTGTTTCCTAAAAATGTTTCTCCCTTTACTGAGTCAATGCGTCTCCTCACAGAGACCTAGTTTTGCTTTATAATCTTTGAAGCAAACTTTTCCTCTTCAGTTCAGCTAGGAGAAGGATTATGCTGGTAAATAATAATTTGTGGTAGAGAATAAGTGAGACCACTTATTTTATTCATTTTCATTTCGTTTAGACTTCAGAAGCACACCAACTTTAACTGCTTTCACATCAACATTTTATTTTAAATATTTGGGGTACAACATTATTAAAATATATTTGTATAAACATAATTCACTTTTTCTTGATGATTTAAGGTCATTCTTGTAAATTTCAGTTAATGTTCTCTATGGTGATTCCCTCAGGGCAGGCTGAGTTTTGTAAAACTGTTTTTCTCTTCATTCTAGTTCAAGTTAATAAACATGTAGTGAGTCCCTACTTCCAGGCTTCTTGTATGCAAAGCAGATACAGAAATGAACGAGAAGTCAGCCCAAATAGCTCAGCTGGAAGAGTGTTAGATTGAAGAAATAAAGATTCTTCGTTCAATCCAGTTTCAGGAGCTTTGTTATATCTCAATAAAGCTATTACTTAAAAAAAAAAAGATTACCATCAACTATGAAGTCTTATTTAACATATTTTTTATTTTATAGTTTATTCTGTGAATTTCCAGTTATAACTAAATATACAAATATTTTCCTATGTATTCACCAATCTTATTAATAAACAGGTAGAATGATTAAAAAAAAACAGAGAGAGAGAGAAGAAAAAGAATGAGGCACACACCTGTAATAAGGAGACCAGGAGTGTGGATAGGTTGCAATTCAGAAATCTCACATTCCTCTGCCACAATATATGGAAGTGCTGGGCTGGAAAATAAACCTGGGAAGAGGTTAGGCCAAGTTAAATGGAGAAAGTGATCTATAGGACAGACAGAAAGATCATCACACCCAGTGCACAAACCAGTGTCCCGGCATAAGGGACGGCCTGCATTGAGTGTCCCTAGAACAGCAAAGTTTCTACTGATGCTGAAGCCTAAGGAAATAGGACTCAGGAGAGAGACGGCAGGAAGAAAGTGAGGTCAGGGTCAGCGTGTGAAGGGAACTACATAGCCTTAAGGAGTTTGGAGTATTCTTTCAGCCTTGGGTACCCATCATAAACTTTAAGTCAGGAGACTGATATGAGTAGATATATTTTATAAATTCTGGTAGCATGGTAGAGAATGATTAAGAATGTTTCTGAAACTTCGATCGTTCGTATCCCACCTTTGCTGCTTTTGCCATACTTGGGCATGCTTTTGGGATGATGAGGCAGACCAGTAGGAAGAAGAGGGCATAAGTGATGGGACTGAATTTCTTATACACTTAACAGCCATATGACTGAGTATATGTGACTGCTTTTTAGAGTTTTAAAGTTCCTCCCTTTTTAACAGATTATCATTTCACATTGATAATAGTGTGCCTGCCAAAGCAGTCTCTTTCCCCCACTTCCCTTCCAATATATAGCTGCCTGGAAATCCAAATAAACAAGTCTAGGGGCTGACCCATGAGGACAGGACATGCCCTTTAGTGAAATGGCTTGGAGACATCTATTTTGATCCTTAGAAGACTTGTTTCCTGGTTCTTGTCTTATTCTAGATCTTTATAACTGAGATATCCAACAACTTCATATAAGTGAAATATAACTGTAATTTGTTTAAAGATTACACTTTTCAAAAAGTGTAAAAGATCACTCATTTAAAAACATTTTACATTTATTTTAATGTAGGTGATTGGCGTTATACTTCAAAAATTTCAGCAGTTCAGCAGTATTTTATCTGCCAACAACAAGCTCTTTACTTGATTGCACCATGAAAAAGCTGCTAATGAGACTTGTTGAGCACAAAAATGGACTTGAAGAACCAAAAGCCATTGTTTTCAAATGAAGAATACTGAACAGTTTTAAGCCTCAATGTTTTTTAATAATCACCACTGAGATTTTCCCCATAACATCAGAATGGCAAGCAGGCGAAAATCAACAACACCCTGCATGGTCCTTGCCAGTGAACAAGATCCAGACCTCGAGTTGGTATCAGATTTGGATGAAGGTCCTCCTGTACTTACACCTGTAGAAAATACCAGAGCAGAGAGTATCTCAAGTGATGAAGAAGTTCATGAATCTGTGGATTCTGACAATCAGCAAAATAAAAAAGTTGAAGGTGGCTATGAATGTAAATATTGTACTTTTCAGACTCCAGATCTAAATATGTTTACTTTTCATGTGGATTCAGAACATCCCAATGTTGTGCTAAATTCATCCTATGTTTGTGTTGAATGCAATTTTCTTACCAAAAGGTATGATGCACTTTCTGAGCATAATCTGAAATACCACCCAGGAGAAGAGAATTTTAAGTTGACTATGGTGAAACGAAATAACCAGACAATCTTTGAACAAACAATAAATGATCTGACTTTTGATGGTAGTTTTGTTAAAGAGGAGAATTCAGAGCAAGGAGAATCTACAGAAGTTTCTTCTTCAGGAATATCTATCAGTAAAACTCCTATCATGAAAATGATGAAAAATAAAGTGGAGAACAAACGGATTACAGTTCATCATAACTCAGTTGAGGATGTCCCTGAAGAGAAGGAGAATGAAATCAAACCAGACTGTGAAGAAACTGTGGAAAATCCAAGTTCTTCAGCTTCTGAATCTACTACAAGTACTTCCGTTGTAAACAGAATACACCCAAATACTGCCAGCACGGTCGTGACCCCAGCAGCAGTTCTGCCTGGATTAGCACAGGTGATAACTGCCGTATCAGCTCAGCAAAATTCCAATTTGATCCCCAAAGTCTTAATCCCTGTTAATAGCATTCCTACCTACAATGCTGCATTGGATAACAACCCCCTTTTGCTTAACACCTACAACAAATTCCCTTATCCAACAATGTCAGAAATTACAGTTCTTTCTGCTCAAGCAAAATATACAGAGGAACAGATCAAAATATGGTTTTCAGCCCAACGTTTAAAGCATGGTGTTAGCTGGACTCCCGAGGAAGTAGAGGAGGCAAGAAGAAAACAATTCAATGGAACAGTACACACTGTACCTCAGACCATAACTGTTATTCCTACACACATTTCCACAGGGAGTAATGGTCTACCATCCATTTTACAGACATGCCAAATAGTTGGTCAGCCAGGTCTGGTCCTTACCCAAGTAGCTGGAGCAAACACCTTGCCGGTAACAGCACCGATAGCCTTGACAGTGGCAGGAGTTCCAAATCAAACGAATGTACAGAAAAGTCAGGTACCTGCTGCTCAGCCTGTTGCAGAGACAAAGCCAGCAACAGCAGCACTTCCAGCCTCCCAGCTTGTCAAGCATGAAACCACACTGGCAAACCCTGATTCATTTGGCATTCGGGCAAAAAAGACTAAAGAGCAACTGGCAGAACTAAAAGTGAGCTACCTTAAAAATCAGTTTCCCCACGATGCAGAAATTATCAGACTTATGAAAATCACAGGCCTGACTAAAGGAGAGATTAAAAAATGGTTCAGTGACACAAGGTACAACCAGAGAAATTCAAAGAGTAATCAGTGCTTACATCTCAACAATGATTCCTCTGCCACTATTATTATAGACTCCAGTGATGAAACCACAGAATCCCCGACTGTTGTTACTTCACAGCATAAACAATCCTGGAATCCTTTTCCCGACTTTACTCCCCAAAAGTTTAAAGAGAAGACTGCAGAGCAACTTCGTGCCCTTCAGGCAAGTTTTCTTAACAGCTCCGTACTTACAGACGAAGAATTAAATAGATTAAGAGCGCAAACCAAACTTACCAGAAGGGAAATTGATGCTTGGTTTACAGAGAAGAAGAAATCAAAAGCTTTAAAGGAAGAGAAAATGGAAATAGATGAAAGTAATGCAGGTAGTTCCAAAGAAGAAGCTGGAGAAACTTCTCCCGGAGATGAATCTGGTGCACCGAAGTCAGGGAGTACAGGCAAGATATGTAAAAAAACGCCAGAGCAGTTGCACATGCTTAAAAGCGCATTTGTCCGAACACAGTGGCCGTCACCAGAAGAGTATGACAAGTTGGCCGAAGAAAGCGGGCTGGCTAGAACAGACATAGTTAGTTGGTTTGGGGACACCCGTTATGCTTGGAAGAATGGAAACTTAAAATGGTACTACTACTACCAAAGTGCCAATTCAAGTAGTCTGAATGGTCTGTCTTCCCTTAGGAGAAGGGGGAGAGGGAGGCCCAAAGGGAGGGGAAGAGGAAGACCCCGAGGCCGGCCCAGAGGAGGCAAGAGAGTGAACAGCTGGGACAGGGGGCCGTCGCTCATCAAGTTTAAAACGGGAACTGCAATACTTAAGGACTATTATCTGAAGCACAAATTTCTCAATGAACAAGACCTTGATGAACTTGTCAACAGATCACATATGGGCTACGAGCAGGTCAGAGAGTGGTTTGCAGAAAGACAGAGGAGATCAGAGTTAGGTATAGAATTATTTGAGGAAAATGAGGAGGAAGATGAAGCTATTGATGATCAGGAAGAGGACGAGGAAGAAACAGATGACAGTGACACTTGGGAACCCCCACGACATGTGAAGCGGAAGCTTTCTAAATCAGATGACTGAAATGTAAGTTTTTAATCTAAGTGTGTATTCATCAACCACATACATTTATAACAGTCACCTGTAACTGTCATCTTTTGATAGTTTTTTTCTAAAACAGTTTTTCTTTTACCTAATAACAAGATTAGGTGCCACGAGTATAGCCAAGAGATATGTGGTCATCATGTGTAGTCTGATTATTATGATTACAATGTTTATTATGTAGAGTTTAATATTGCTTTAATTATTTTTTATTTGAAATGTTTTTTACTTTATTTTAAGGGAAAGTTACCCATTCTCTAAGAAGGGAGACTGGTGGGTAGGGGGACTTCCCAAATACTAAAGATAACTAAAATGTATTTCTTGCAAACCCTCTTCATGAAAGCTTCATTTTTTGCCTGGTTATGGAAAGAATTCAAAAACGAAAATTAAAAAGAAGGGGAAAAGTATACTGAAGGAAAGACCACAGGGGTGAGGATTGCTCAGTTTTAGGAAACTAGGTGAAAATGGGTGTCTTTTTTTATTCATTGTATTGCCCCCCAAACTACTAGATTTTTAACTGGAGTTTAAAATGCTTTATGTATTAAAATTATTCAATATTTTTTCTATTAAAAGCCAAAGTTCTGTTTTAGGCTTACATATAAATTCATGTTTGCGTAGGTGGCATCTGTTTTTGGAAACTGTGATATAAATTATTTCTGTCTTAGAGATCAAAAGGTAAATAACAGATTTGATAGTAAATTAACTCAACTGCCTGAAATGTCTTTTCATTCTTTGATATAAAACAAACCTGCTACCAGCAGAAATATTGTATTTAGTTAAAAATATATCTCTGTAATCATAAAAGTGCAAGTAAATATGCTTTCAATTTGAAAGATTTGGCATGCTCCTTAAATCTCACTTCTTTTCTAGATTGGATTAATTAAAATTTCACTGTAGTTGCAAATCAGATACCTGATTTGGAGTTAGAACTTCAATTCTTAATGCTTTTGGAATTCAATAGCATAGTTCTATTGTTTTTTATCCTCTGTTTTGGAGTGTTCCAGGATAAAAGTATCCTTTTTTGAAAATAATGATACTGTGTCATGAAATGTTTGTATGTCTACCAGTAGCGCAAGAGCATCATGTTCTCAGACGTTACTGCAAATGACTGTTTGAAATTAGTGTTTGAGAAGTGTAAGGGAGGAGAGGAGGCAGAGAGCCTCCTTATCATGTGAGCATGTTCACTTATTTCCTTAGCTTTTTGCATCTCTACCCCATCCTCTACCTTTATGCTGTCTTATTCTGTGCAGTATTTCCTTAATTCCCCCATGTCTTCCTCCCTGGTTTTATTTATTTTGTTTTAACAATTATTTATAGAGAGCTTAATATGTACCAGGCACTATTCTTATTGCTTAGCAATCATTTTCCGGGTTTTCTTTTCATCAACAATTTTTTTTCAGGCTGAAAAACAGATGAAATGAAAAATGCACCTATTTTAGAATAAATCTCACTCCAGGTTATAGAGCATAACGTATCATTGTACGTCCCAGGAAGTTAAACAGTTTTGTACAGCTTTAGCCTGAAGCGCAGCCTCCATTTCCCAATGTCAGAAATCTTCACGACAGGCTTTCTTCTGACCTAGATGCATACAGTATTTTTAACAGGGATTTTTTTTTTTATTGCTAAACACAAGAATGCACACTCAGCCAAGATTAAATCAACAAATTTGTTGCTGCAATGAATTGTTGTTGTTGTTGTAGTAACCTCTGCAGAGATTTTGTGGGGAACTACAGTCTTCTTAAAATAACATGAACTTTTCTGTACAGTTTAGTTTGACCTTACTTTAAGTCTGTGTGGGTAATTCTTACATATTAATACTGGAATGGATACTATGGTCAGAAACTCACACAAAGCCAGTTACCAAAAAACAGTATCATATATGTTATACATGCATTTTTGTGGTATGTATACAGGCATGTCTTACTTTTAAAATTTGCAGAAGTCTAAAATTATAAAACATTAATTAGCAAGTTATCATTGGATTCACAAAATAATTTTTCATGTTATAAAAGGATTCACCATAAATTTCCTCTAAATAGTTACTTCTCCATTTAATAGTTACTTCTCCAGTCAATTTACAAAAAAGAAAGTAACCAAAACCTTTCCGAAATAGTTATTGCAAAAAGTGAGATACATATATATCTTTTGCACAAGCCAGCCTTATATATAAATAGAAAAAAATATGTCTTTAGATTTCATAGTCTGTTTATTACAAATACTGACAATGAAATATATACTTCCTACTGATAATTTTTTATAAATTATTACATACAGGTCAAAAACGTCTATCAGCAAATCTGGTCTATGCAGAACAGATACATAGGAGTTGCACACAAAATCTAGTGCATTATGTAAGATGTATGTGGCAAGTGATCTCGGTGTTAATCGGCAAATACCGAGGATGTATTTCCTTGGCTAATTTATATCATTTTCATTTCTAAAGGTGGTAAACATTAGAATATGATTTTCTTTAAAATTTTAGTTTTTTATTATGTTTTTCTTTTATAGCTGCCGAAAACGTTGGAGGAGAATCAATTCTTCAACTCCAGATGCCTGATTTACTGTGAATGGGCCCATTCTTTGATGACACTGAAAACGTTTTGGGGCATACACATTCTCAAAAAATAGGATCCAATACCCAAAAGAAATGGAACTTAATGTTGTGCCAAAGTTAACTACTGCAGTGGCGGAAGTTCTGCAATGTAAATAGAACACTAATTAAAAACAACTTGTAAAAAGTCAAATTTTAATACAGGACATTTTTATTCTGCTATGATGGAGACATTCTGATTCTTAGACTTTCTGAGGGGGTTTAATGACCACTAGAGCTTGTCCTCATACTTTGTCCAGCTTAATACTGTCTATCTAGCAAGATGGGCCTTATTGCCTGTATTCTTTGATATGTAATTAAGCTTATAGCTTTGAGTGACCAAACATTTTACAGAGTAAAAATTGTTAGAAACAGGAAAAAGAAAAACCTGATTTGTTTCTATGTCTTATTTATCAGGCCCTGCACTAAGATTGAAAGTTGTGCATGGGCTTATACAGTTTCAATGTAAGTGAAAAAAAAAGCCTGTTGACACATGTTGGAACAATAAGATTTTCTGGTATTAGCCCTTAATGAGTGGATCTTTCACTGAACACATTCATGGATACCACTATGACACTTGTAATAATTTTGTTACTTTTTTCATTAGAAGCTGAATTTGCTTTTTATGAAACTGAAGAAAATCAATACTGAAGAAGGAAAAGAAACTGGCATAATAATTTGGATAGGGTGAAACTCTGAAATAAATATTGTACCAAAAATGTGAAAAAGAATCATGTAGTAAATATATACTTAGTGTTTTCTTACAATCATATGGAAATCAGAGATGTTTGTACAGGTGTCAGATCAGAATTTTCAAGAGTTATCTTTTGGTGAAATTCTACTTTGTGTAACAATTTCAGTGAATAGAGAAAAAATTCTGAACTGATACTAACGAGTTAAAAGTTAGCTTTTTGCTTCTGAATCACAGGAGTGTTAACTGTTAACTCTTGCCCTTTCAGGAGACCGAAAGCTCATCCTAACTTAGAAACTTTGTAAAGACCGGTGCTGTTCATTCATGTTGAGAAGGACCTTTTCTTTTGTGACTATAGGACGATTTTTCAATATGTGCTTTCTTCATAGAAGAAATGTTCAGTTTAATTAGCTTTGGATTTTAAAATGTTTTTCTGAATGACCAGAAGTAGTGGGCTTGGCCAGTTTATTCTATCTAATTTAATGAATAGTAAACATTAAGCTCTTGTTTTTACTTAAATGTTTGTCGGCTAATGAAAATGTTATGAAGAAGCCTTGAATATGCATGCTGCTTTCATTTTTATAAGCTTTTTATTTTTTAACTATAGCTTTATTAGCAGTTCCAAAATGCTGCAATTTAGCTGATTTCTTCACTCCGACAGCTGGCTTTGTGGGTGGCTTTTTCATACTACTGTTAACATTTTTTAAATGAAGCAATGTAAAGACTAACAATTTAATGCACTAAACTGTTCTTTCTTTTACACGTTTAAAAACTTCTTAAAGCACTCTGTATTATAATGATTAAATTGCTCCCTTTTTTAAACCATTGCTAATGTGGTCTGAGTTTTGTTTGACAATTTTAATGTTTTCAAAATTTGAAATGTCAAGTATTGGAAATGAAGCCTTTGAATATATTTATATTATGTTTCCCTTGCGATCTGTTAATTTTGTATAGCAGTCAATAACTGTTAGTAATTTTTCCCATCTCTTTTATACGCTTGGCACTTAATTCTGCTCTGATGTTGGCTAGCTTTTAAATATATTTATTTGACAGAGCAAAAGAACCCTCCTCTCCTGGTTGATGTGTCCTTGAATAGAAAATAAAAGTTAGCAGTG
Source organism: Equus asinus (assembly GCF_041296235.1). Taxonomy (NCBI): domain Eukaryota; kingdom Metazoa; phylum Chordata; class Mammalia; order Perissodactyla; family Equidae; genus Equus; species Equus asinus. The sequence continues at coordinate 68,207,695 of NC_091801.1, read as the reverse complement.
ATTAGTAGTTTTCAGTGATTTCTTTTCCATGTTATTAACTGAGTTTTTAAAAAATTGTGGTAAACTATACATAACAAAATTGTCAATTATATACATTTTTAAGTGTACAATTCAATGGCATTAATTATATTCACAATGTTCGGCAACTGTCACCGTTTCCAAAACTTTTTCATCATCCCAAACAGACACTCTGTAACCATTCGGCAATAACTCCCCATTTCCCCTTCCCCCAGCCCTTGGTAACCTTCAATCTACATTGTGTTTCTATGAATTTGCCTATTCTTGATATTTCAAATAAGTTGAATAATACAATACCTGTCCTTCTGTGTCTAGCTTATTTCATTTAGCACAATGTTTTCAAAGTTCATCCATGTTGTAGCATATATCAGAACTTTGTTCCTTTTTATGGCTGAATAATATTTCAGTGTGTGTGCATACACCACATTTTGTTTATCTGTTCATCTGTTGATGGATGGACACTTGGGTTGTTTCCAGCTTTTAGCTAAAAAACATGCTGCAGTGAACACTGGCATACAAGTATCTGTTTGAGTCCCTATTTTCAGTTCTTTGGGGTATATACCTAGGGGTGGAACTGCTGAGTCATATGGTAATTCTATACTTAGCTTTTCGAGGAACCATCAAACTGTCTTCCACAGGGACAAAATGTTTTCCACAGCGTCTGTAACCATTTTACATTCCACCAGCAATGGACAAGTGTTCCAATTTCTCTGCATCCTCAGCAACACGTTTTATTTTCAGATTTTTAAATTATCATCACTCTCCCAGTAGGTGTGATATCTCATGGTGGTTTTGACTTGCGTTTCTCTAATGAGTAATGATGTCGCGCATCTTTTCATCTGGTTAGTGACCATTTGTATATCCTGTTTGGAGAAATGTCTATTCAAGTCCTTTGTCCAGTTTTTAATTGGGTTGCCTTTTTTTTGCTGAGTTTTAGGTGTTCATTATATGTTCTGGATGTTACACCCTTACCAGATACATCATTTGCAAATACAGGCAATTCCTGTTATTCACAGTTCCTGAATATGCAAATATGCCTAAAGTTTATTTGTAACCCCCAAATCAATATCCATGGCACTTTTGTGGTCGTTCACACACATGCACAAAGGTGGCAAAAAATTGGAGTTGCCCAATGTGCTCCTTCCCACTGAGGTCAAAAAAGGTGATGCTTTGCCTCTTGTTTCAGCTCTTATACTGTTTTTTTTGGTTTTTTGTAGGGTTTATTTATTTAGTTTTCCTTTCTTTTTTTGGTGAGGAAGATCATCCCTGAGCTAACATCTGAGGCAATCTTCCTTTATTTTGTATGTGGGATGCTGCCACAGCATGGTTTGATGAGCAGTGTGTAGGGCCTCACCCAGGAGCCAAACCCACAGACCCTGGGCTCCCAAAGCAGAGCACGTGAACTTAACTACTACGCCACAGAGCCAGCCCCTCTCGTGGTTAAGAAGCATCCCTTTTGTAGTCTGTGTAGTGCCATTTTTTAAGTATTTGAGCCTTTTTTGGTGATTTCACTGTTTAAAGTGATCCCTACGTGTAGTGCCAAAGTGCTGTTCCTAAATGCAAGAAGGCTGTGAGATGCCTGATGGAGAAACCACGTGTTAGATAAGCTGCATTCAGGCACGAGTTGTAGTGCTGTTGGCTGTGAGTTCCATGTTAATCAATCAAAAATATATATTAAATAAGGTATCTTTAAACATGAAACAGATGAGTCATGTATGTCATGTCCTATAGTTGGAATCATACAGTATACAGCCTTTTCTAATTGGCTTCGTTCACTTAGTAATATGCACTTAAGTTTCCTCCATGTCTTTTCATGGCTTCGTAGCTCATTTCATTTTAGCACTGAATAATATGCTATTGTCTGGATGTACCACAGTTTATCCATTCACATACTCAAAGACGTCTTGGTTGCTTCTAGGTCTTGGTAATTATGAAGAAAGCTACTATAAACATCCATTGAAGGTTTTCATGTGGACATAAGTTTTCAACTCCTTTGGGTAAATACTGAGGAGCAGGATTGCTGGACTGTATGCTAAAAGTATGTTTAATTCTGTAAGAAACTTCCAAACCATCTTCCAAAGTGGCTGTACCATTATGCATTCCCACCAGCAATGAAGGAGAGTTCCTGCTGCTCCACATTCTCATTAGCATTTGGTGTTGTCAGTTCTGGATTATGACCATTCTAATAGGTATGTAGTGGTATCTCGTTGTTTTAATTTGCATTTCCCTGATGGCATATGATATTGAGCATCTTTTCATGTGCTTATTTGCTGCCATCTGTATATCTTCTTTGATGAGGTGTCTGTTAAGGTCTTTGGCCCATTTTTTAATCAGGTTGTTTGTTTTCTTATTGTTGAGTTTTAAGAGCTCTTTCTATGTTTTGCATAACAGTTATTTATCAGATGTGTCTTTTGCAAATATTTTCACCCAGGCTGTGGCCTGTCTTCTCATCCTTTTGAAATTGTCTTTTACAGAGCAGAAGTTTTTAATTTTAATGAAGTCTAGCTTATGAATTATTTCTCTCATGGATCGTGCGTTTGGTGTTGTATCCAAGAAGTCATTGCCAAACCCAATTCTAGGAGTTTTATAGTTTCCTGTTTTACATTTAGATCTGTGAGCCATTTTGAGTTAATTTTTGTGAAGGGTGTAAGGTCCATGTCTGGATTCGCTTTTTTGCACATGGGTGTCTAGTCGTTCTAGCACTATTTGTTGAGTAGACTATCTTTAAATACAGCGTACCCTAGTGGAATGAAGTTCTCTTTCTTCTACACTTCCTTTGTGCTTTATATTTCTCTTAAAGGGCTTATTGCTTTCTGTCTTCTATTACATTCAGTCCCTTGTTCATTAACTGTATGTTTTACACAGTAAGTGCACAGTTGCTTTCATTGAAATAATATATGCATGTTATTCCTTCTGTCCGGCTTGTTCTTCTGATGTTGTCCCCACCACAGTTGTCACCTCCCCTTGAGGCCTCCCGTTTTTCTCTCCTGCCCTAGTTACTACTAGCTGCTTCCCCCATATCTACCCGACAGGTCTTGGTTTATGCCTTTATTCAGTACATGTCACAGCTGGCTCTGTTACTACATCTATTTCACTAGCTAAGAGCACTTTGAAGGCAGAAACCACATTTTTTTAAATCTTTTTTTTAAAGGTAACATTTACTGAACACTTACCGCGTGCCAAGCCCTAGGTTGAGAGAGTTCCATGATTTGTCTCGGTCCCCATGGACTGTCCATGAGGTAGATGCTATCATTACCCCCACTGTATAGATGAGGAAACAGGCTCACAAAGGTTCAAATTCACACACCTAGTAAGGGTTGGAGGAGTCAAACCTGAACAGTCTCTGGAGTGCTCATCCTTAACCATTGCCTCTAGTGCCTAGCCAGTGTCTTCACAAAATTGTTACTCAATAAATGTTAATAAAATTAAACTGAAGATTGCGAGTTTGGGAGCCAGGAGAGAAAAAAGCAGTGTCAGGCTGGTTGTGTACATAGCTGGTGTTGGCAGGCAGTGTTTGTCTTTGGGACAACAGCCTGTGATACTGGAATGAAATGATCTGAGCAAGACAGAGTACACTCCACAGCCCTCAGAAAATTTCATTTGGCTCAAGAGTTGCTGACCCAAATAAAAGGGCATTAAATTGAGTTTTGTAGAGGAAAATGGGGGTGCAGGGAGAGGCCAAAACTCAGCTACATAGTTAGATCATATGACAACGAAGGGAGTGACAGGAAAACAATGCAACCACCACACCACACACAATAAATGCTAGAAAACACAGCCAAGAAGCTAGTAAGATACAGTACTTGGAGTTTGGATCATTAGCTCATTCATTCCTTCAGTAAACACGTATTGAGCACGTGATCTGTTCTCTGCCTGGCTGCGCCCTCTCCTGTTTCAGGCCATGCAGCCAGCTCTTCCTCTTGCTCACTTGCTTGTTTCAGCACGATGGCTGCTTTCTGCTCCTCATTCTTGCAGTTTTTCAGAAGCTCTTGCTTCCGCCTGCCATGCTACCTCCAGATATCCCCTTTGCCAGCTCCTTCCCTCCATTCCAGGCTCAGCTCAGAGCTCACCTCTCAGAAGCACCTTCCCTACCTGAAGTAGTCTCTTCCTCAGACATCACCCTTCACATTTTCTTTATAGCACTTGCCATGGTTGAAAAGTACCCTGTTCATTTATTTACTTGTTTATTATTTTCCCACTAGAACTTAAGTTCCATGAGAGCAAGGATCTTGTTTGTCTTATTTATCACTGTATCCTCCACTCTGAAAACAGCCCTTGCCTTATAGCAGATAGTCAGTAAATTTTAGTTGAATCATGCCACAACTAGATGGACCCACAACTAAAATATACAGCTATGTACTGGGGGGATTTGGAGAGAAAAAGCAGAAAAACAAAAACGATTGCAACAGTTGTTAGATCAGGTGCCAATCTTTAAAAAAAAAAGAAATTTTAGTTGAATCAATGAATGGACTACCATAAAAGTTTATAGAGGGGCTGGCCCGTGGTTGAGTGGTTAAGTTTGCACGCTCCGCTTTGGCAGCCCAGGGTTTCACTGTTTTGGATCCTGGGTGCGGACATGGCACCGCTCATCAGGTCATGCTGAGGCGCCATCCCACATAGCATGACCAGAGACACTCACAACTAGAATATACAACTATGTACTGGGGGGCTTTGGGGAGAAGAAGAAGAAAAAAAAGCGATGGGCAACAGATGTTAGCTCAGGTGCCAATCTTTAAAGAAAAAAAAAGTTTACAGGATATAAGAAATGAGTGAACTCAATATGTTAATGTAAGTTGATAAATACCCATGAAAATTAGTGGGATGGAATTCATGCCAGTAATGGAACGGTATGCTTTGCTCAGGAGAAACAAAAAAGATGGACAAGGAGAAAAAGCAATATTTACAAATATCCAGAGAAGCTCAGAAAGGAAGCTCAGAGCAAAATTGCTTGGGTTAAAAAAGGAGAGAAAGATGCGATTTCATTATGGAAGGGGTTTTATAGGCTGCCAAGCTCTATTATTCTCTATCCTAGCACTTTGCCACAATCTGTAATTAAATATTTTGCTTGCTTACTTGTTTATCATCTGTCTTCCCCACCTTAATATAGGCTCCTTAAGAGCAGGGCCCATGAGTGGTGTATCCTTAGCACCTGGCACAGAGTAGACCCTCAATAATACAATGGGTTATGCACAGAATGCATAAATAAAAACTGTGTACCCAGTGTTGCCCCAGAGGAGTGTACAGTGTAGAGGGGAGAGGATTCATATGCAAAGAGACTAAAGGTTAACCCATTCAACAGTCTTGGAGTGAGGGCCCACTGGGGGCCAGACACTCTGCTCGGTGCTAGACAGAGATGAATGACCCAGTCCCTGCCAGAATGAGCTCACTGTCTCCTGGGGGTGATGGACAAGCAAGCACGGGACAAAAAAGTGAGCATGGACAAGAGCTGTATGGGACGAGAAGTGCCTTGTTAGAGAGAAGCATGTGGTACTGTGTGAACCCAGACTGGGGGATCAGGAAAGGCTTCTGAGGAGTCAGCCAGATGGAGGGCACTGGGAGGGGCCTTTCTGACAAAGGAACCAGAGCTGGGACCTGGTAAGGGCAATGAAGGTTGCAGGATGAAGGGAAGACTCGGGGGAGAATATGGAAGGCCGATGCCAGAGAGGGCCAGCCTGGCCGAGAGCAGGATTTGGCTAAGGGGATGGGGGAGGGAGAGGGCTAACACTTTTAGAGCGATGGACATGTTCATCATCTTGATGGGGGGAAGCTTTCACAGGTGCATACCTATGTCAAAACTCATCACTTTAAATGTGTGCAGTTTACTGTTTGTCAATTATACCTCCATAAAGTTGTAAAAACAGAAACACTAAAAAAATAATAAAACTGTATGAGTGAGCTTGGCAACAGGTTGCAGATGGCTTTGATTGCCTAGCTATGGAGGGTGTGGTTAGAAAGGTGTCAGGCTTTTTCAAAGCACCTCTAACACCTCCCTTGGAGCAGGGAGGAAAGCAGTAACCTCAGACACCCTTCCTTGAGGGCTGGACGCGAACTTCATCTGGCTGCCTCTTGCCTCACAGAAGGTCTGTATTTCTGGGAAAAGGCAGAAACTCTGAAGACAACCAGTCTTCCCACCTTTAATGGTCAAAGATGATATTTTGGTGTTCCAGAGCAGAGCACCTTCGAGGGGTAGACAGAGAAATCAAGAGGGAAATCAAGACTGGGAAGGGCGTGAAGGACTGCAATTTCTGAGTATAATGAGAAGCGTCCTGTACCCTGGCAGCCACCCCAGGGCTGCGGAGTAATGTACCAGGAGTGGCTAGACTCTGGGCTCAGGGGCCCCCAGCCAAGGCCCAGGCAAAGATCCCAGTGCTCTGCCTGCTACAGTGGCTGCAAATCCTGCAGACTACACATGTATGTCTACTTGGCTTCCCGTCACCTCCCAGAGCACAGTCCCTCCTGAGCCACCGGCAGACCACCAGAACCTGCAGCTCTCTCAAATGGCGACTGGTCTGACTCTGGCCCAATAGAGTCTCTTGGTCAATAACCTGGAATTGGGACACACAGTAATGTTAGTCATTCTTTTCTGCGTACTTGAATTGCCCAGGTTTCAGAGGCCATGTTTGGGATGTGTACAAGCAGGGCAGAGAAAGCCATTCTGCAGAGACACACAGAGGAAGGAATGAAAGTCCCCAAGGCTCCAGAATATGAGGCAGGCAGAGCCAGCCAGTGGCAGATTCAGTTCTGTCTTCGTGAAACCCTGCCATCTTGTTTTTGGAGGAGAGCTGATAACACAGATTTTGATGCCAGATAAAGTTGACTTTGAATCTGGCCTTTTCTCCTCACGACCTGGGATCCTGCACAAATTACCTCTCAGATCTTTGTTCCTCATCTGTAAAAATGGGAATAATAATGTCTAACTCAGGGAGAGAGAGATTGTGAGAATTAATGAAAGTTAATAGGGTGCCCATAGCACAACCTAGTACATAATAACAGATGCTCGATAAATGTAGGTTCCTCCCCTCCCTCACTCCTAGATGGGACGTGAACAAGTGACTTAGAACTAAGAAGTACTCCTGTCTGTTCCTTCTGCCATCTCCTGTCCATTCAACAGGCATTGACTGAGCTGCTCTGGGGTCAAGACCTAGGGGTCTAGTCTAGGGACTGAGTCTATGAGAGTAAAAAAGACACCATCTCTACTCTCCAACAGTCCACAGTGTGATAAAGGCCACAATGGATAGAAGCATGGTGGAATTACAGGAAAAAGAAAGGAGGGCTGCCTGGAGGAGGTGATGCTACCTTGCCATGGGGAACTCAGTTACACCCCTTAATCAAAAATCAGATTTGTACAGAAAATCTAAAGAAATCTATTTTTATCACCACTCATACAATTTTAGATACTTGCAGCATACCCATTTACTCCCTAACATAACCTAACACCAGGCATTTCCTAAGTGTACAAGGTATATTTTCCTAAGTGGATAAGAGTGCCCTTCTCTCTCTTTTATTGGTTTACTCTCCTCTTTTAACGGTATTATCCCGGGGCCTCTCTATCAATTGAAGCAGTGGTTTACAACTTGAGATCGCAGACCCCAGGTCCTCAGTAGCGACAGGGGTCTTTCAGCTGTTGTCATTATTGCCAGAGGCCCCACATGAATCACATTTCACCCCTCCTAAGCCTGCCCAAGGTCGGCAGCAGCTACTTCTTTGCTTTCTGCTAGAATCCTAACACGCAGCGAGGCAATGCTGGTAGGCTCAGGCTGGGAGAAGCTTGGATTGGCTGTTAGATAGGACTTAGATTCAATTTTATTTTTAAGGAAAATGAAGAAATTTTTAGTTAACAAATACAGCTTTATTGTGTACATCAATCCTCCACAACTCTGTGGAAAAATAACTGACAGCGTTCTTAGTAGTAAAAAGGCTGGAAACCCGAGCTCAGGAATCCTGAGTTCAAAGGGCAGAGAACTCTCTTTTACCCATAAACTGCCCTTCCCTGACTTCCAACCCATTTCAGCAGAATATCCAACCAGCTCAGTTAGTTGTTGGGCCAGGAGGAGGCTAGACCTGGGAGGCCTCAGAACAGGAGAGGATGGAAGTTCTAAAACCAAACAGCCTTCAAAAAGAAAAACCTGAAAACACTCTCCCTGCCTGCCTTTGCTTTGCTCTTACTTTGGCCCTGGCATGGGAATTTTGAATGAACATGCATTACTCACTTGCCGTCCGGCAGACACTTTACACACATTATTTTACTCAGTGCCCACTTCACAAATCAGGTCACGTGGCTAGTGAATACCTGAACCAGGATCATGAACCCAGACAAATCCGGTGCTTGATGCCCTTTGACACTGCTGTATTGACTTTTCTGTTAGGACAGGGCATTTTAGGATTAGGGCAAATCTCTCTACCTTCTTTAGACTCTATTCCTTCTGGGTGATGATATTATGGATATATATATATATTTTTAATTTTTCTATAATTTCTAAATTTTTCCTGATAAGGACATTTACATCTCTGATGGGAGAACAAGCTTTTTTTTTTTTTTAATGGTCCTTCCCTGGATGAACTCATCAGTAGCTAGTGCCTGGAGGCTGTCCTGGTGGAGCCTTCCACTCAGGCCTGTTGGATCTATGGGCTGGTTCTGGACTGGGGGAGTCATCAGCAGAGAGCCGGATTGCGACACCTTGGGAAGTGGATTACGTTTCATAGGGTGAGTTTGTGGAACAGAAAACTGGGTTGAGGAAAGAACCTTGGAAGACAAATGGTGGATGAAGAACTGGTGCGTCAGGAGAAATAAGAGGAAAACCAGGGAAACCCTCCACGTGGATCACCTGCTGTGTAGCAGGGCACAGTAATATTGTGCTGTGCAATATTGGCCGGTATTTTGTCAACAATTTCTACTATTCAGTCTCAAAGAATATTTTGAAAGTATAAGAATTCTAGTATGCTAGCCTTAGAATCCTGGGATTTGGGGTTTTTCTCCAGGTAGAATGAATGGTCCTTGATGGGGCCCTGCAGTGAATCTCAGGTCCTCTGCTTTCTAACCGCGTCAATTACTCTCACCTTTCTTATAGGTGGTGGTGTCTCTTCTCTGAAGAAACGGGAAATACGGACTCATTTCTTTATTTCCCAGCTCTTAGCCACGTAATAATCGATCCTGAGCGAGCTACTTAACCTCCCTAAGCGCCAGTATCTTCATGTGCAAAATAGTAATCACTGTGCCTTTCATAACTTGTTAGGAGAGGATATATAATGCAAAAAAAGTGCTTAATACAGTGCCAGGAATATCGTCAGTGGCGAAAAAATGGTACCTACCAGTTTTAAACAGCTACCCTGGGGTCAGCGATTTTGATGCGTGCACGTAAGAATCGCTCTGTCCATCTCCTCAAACAGAGAAGTCAAACACGGGTTCACAAGTTTGTGAGTCAGATAAAAATCGCAGCTCAATAACGGCTGCACGCCTGCAGCCCCGGTTAGGCCCCTCCAAAAACTACAAGTCCCAGCATGCCGCGCTCTGGGCCCTGGCGGACCCGCCTCTTCCGTGTCGGCCCGCACGTGGGCGCCGCTCTGGGCACCGCCTCTTCTCGATGCTCCGGCCGTGGGCGCGATGGAGAGCGGGTGCTGGTGGCCCGGCGGCGAGTTCGAGGACTCGGTGTTCGAAGAGAGGCGGGAGCGGCGGCTCGGACCGCCCGCGCCCTACCGCGCCAAGTGCTGCGAGCCGCAGGTGAGAGGGCCGGGCTCGCCCCATGGCTCCCGGCCGGGCGCTTGGGACGCCCCACGCACATGTCGCCTCCCGCTGAACCCAGACCCTCCCGCCCCCCGCCTCCCCGGGCTGACCCTCTGCGCCCCCAGCCTCCCCGTCGTCCCTTCGCCCACGCGGAACGGGCGTCTCCCGAGCCCCACCGGGTGATGAGCGCGCACCTGGCGTCTGGCCGGTCTCCTCACGGCAGCTGGTCTCACACCCTGCTCTGAGATGCTCGAAGATCCGCAGTAACTCCCCTCTGCCTTCTCCGACTCTGCAGCCCGGACCCCCAGAAATCCGGCCACCGCCCACTTGTCAAACCTTGGAGTTGTCTGCTCCCCAAACGGTGACGTCCCACCCACGGGCCTGCCCTTGTCCTGTGAATTCCGCCTGCCCGCCTTAATCCTCCTCTGACGGTCAAAATCGTTCAATTGTATCCATTTCTCAGGGCGCATCGTAAATGTTGCCTCCTCCAAGAAGCCTTCTCTGGTTCCCTCTTCCAATCAAATGTTTTTGTCTTTGACTCCTTTCTCCCCTTTGAGCTTCTATTAAAGTACTTGTCTGTATCTGAGTGCTAAATGATCCTATGGGAACGGGTGCTTAACTTTATGTTCTTGGCAGTGCCTAGCAGTTTTTGTTCATAATAGGAACTCCGTGAGTATTTTTAATTAGTAGAGTGTTACTTTGTATTATTCTATGTGTGTAAATTTTATCTCGCCAATAATAGCTACTATTTATCAAAAAGTTACCTGTTCCAGGCGTTGTACTGGGTTCCTTTATGTTTATTGTTTGGTGTTTTTTTACAACCATTGTACTTAACAGATGTCAGGTGCTCAATAATTTCTGCATTGTATTTTTACTTTATTTCACTTACATTTCCTCCTTACCACATGCAGTCTTCCAAAGTTATGTTTAGTACTTGATCATATAGACAAAAAACAGGGAATGGGGGGGGGGAAGTTATGTGGTACAGCTACGGTTATCAGGCAGGACCCTTGAATTTCACCACTGGCTTTACCTCTTGCCTTTCAAGGTGTCAGTTCCTTATTTGTCATTTGGGAAAAAGAATATTTGCTGGCTCACAGGGTTATTGTAACAATGAAATGAGATACTTTGTCAGGTGTGATGTGCTGTATACTTGAAAAGTAAAATCCAAGAATCATTTGTCTTTAGAATTTTTTTGGTATTTGATACTGTTGATAAACTCAAAGAGGCGTCATTCAAGTAATGTTGGTTTCCCTAAGTGTCAAACCAGGAGTCTGGGTTAGAAGATTTCTGTTGTCCCTTCCTGCCCGGATTCTGTGTGGGACCAGATGTTGGCCTTATCCAGCACTTCACCCCTTAGTCCCATCCCCGATCACAGCTGCTCCCTCCTTCCTCTTATCAGAAAGGGGTCTTTGAAGCCATCCCCTGTCTGAACTCTTGTGCGCCTGCAGGTTATATGGGATAAGAAAAAGAATCTTTTGAAAGCCAGTCTTGCTTGATCATTTCCCAGTAGGATAAGGAAAAGTGGACGGAGGTTTGCGATTATGCAGTTATGGTTCAAGAAGTTGGGACTGGCTAATAATCCCATAGAGTGTGTGACTAGAGCGCAGCAGAGTGCAAAGGAAAGTTATGGGTTCCGCATGTAGACTGCTGTTGAGTTACACGGTGCTTGAGGGAGAACAGAAAAACAACAGTGACTAGCTCTCTCCACTGTGATGGGTTAGGCTCAGGAGAGAAACTGTTGTACTAAGGTGACGGGGGCAGTGGCACCCAGGCGACTCTTAGAAACAGAACCAAGCAATTTCAGCGTGATGCTGGAACCATCATAAATGCATTTACGTTTGAGTTGATAGCATTTAACTGAGGATAGATTTCCTTCAGCCTCAGTGTGTTTTACTCTAATGAGATCCTTCTTTGGAGCTGGGAAACCTGGGACACAGAGTGCTTTTGGTCGCACCTGTTTTCTCATCTTATTCTTTACTCAATAGCCAAGAAAGCTCAGTCTCGGTTTCCTTTCTATCCATAGGGTTTAAGTCAGTAGAAAAGCGCATAAAATATTCCAGATGGGCACATCTTCAGCCTTTTCTCCTGCAGGTCTTTGGCATTAGGCTGCGGAGCCTCCCCATCAGCCTTAATTTCTGTCTCATCTTTGCTTAGATTCCAGTTTTGGCTTATACAACATTTTCATAATAGCACCGTAATGGTAATTCTTTCCTGTGTCCTTTTTGTAAAGACTTGTCAACCCCTGTTCCATCCACTCTGAACATCTCCACAAGAACACCTATCTCAGTCTAAAATACCAGTGTGAACTGTGCTAGTTAAATGCAGGTTCCCGGGCACCACCACCCCATATTGAAAACACTATAGATGAAACCATGGACTTTTCTGCTTCTTTATTTGAGAGGTTTCATACTACTGTGTGTTTATTACTTGTGATAATTTTAGTCAAAACTGGGCTATCAAAATTGTCATTCTTCTTTGTCAGATGTTTTCCTCTGAGTCTCATCCTGAAGAAGTATGGTTTGTTTTTATTGAGCTTGAATCACTTATATATGAGAAGTTGCTTGTGAGGGTGAGGTGGGAAAGCCTAGCTTCATTCTCTGTAATATGCTGTTTTCACAATTTCTAGTGGTTTTACGAAGAAACGGGGAGCAGTGATGATGTTGAAGCTCTAACTGTCCAGAAGTTCAGAGGGGACCTGGCCTACAGACGGCAAGAGTACCAGGTAGAATTCAGCGTTTCCCAGGCTGCGCTACTCGCTATGGGCGCCTGTTCTGTCAGTTACAGCACGTTTAAATAACAGTATGCTAGGCGAGGAGGGTGTTGTCTTGGAAGATAAGTTTAATCTTTTGTGGTAAGTGTTTGTAATCTTAGAATCCCTAGCTTCTGTCCCTTTCTATGTGGCTCGATAGAATGTTTTGTTTCCTGTAACTCCAAATGGGGATCTTTTTGGGATCCGCGTAGGTCTGTTTCCCCACGTTCTGCATCTCCTCATTATGTGGGAGCCTCTAGCACAGCTATCTCCTGGTGTCACAGGAGCAAAGCACCCCAAAATGTAAGAAAAGGGAAAAACTAATAGCTGGGTGCCAGCTTGCTTTCCATCTAGATCTCATTTCATCTTCACGAGAGTCCTCTTGTTATTTTGCTGATGAAAAGGTTACACAGCAAGTTAGTAGCAAAACCAGGATTCAAGCAAGCCCTGGTCTGTTTGGCTCCAGAATGCTCTTTCTCCTAGAGTGTGATGTTTCCCATGATAGTCGTGGTTATATTCTCCAGCCATTTCATCTCTCCCTTTTAGAGAAATAGTGCTGACTGAGATACTCGTCTTCCTTAAGTTCATCGTAGGGTCTATTATAACATTACCGTCGGCCTGGGGAAAAAAATCATCCCTGTAACTGAATCCTTTTCTCTTCTGTGTGACCCACCTTTCTTTACTTCCCTTCTCTTTATTTCCTTTATTTAACAAATAATTGCCAGAAGGCACTGCAGGAGTATTCCAGTATCTCTGAAAAGTTGCCATCCACGAATTTTGCCGTGAAAAGGGATGTCCAGGAAGGCCAGGCTCGGTGTCTGGTTCACCTGGGAAGGCACGTGGAAGCGCTGGAGATCGCTGCGGACTTGGTGAGTGGCTTCCTTACCTATTTTCATTTGCTTTCCTAGGATGGTCGAATAGTTCATTTTCTAAAAAACAAAACGAAAAACAACTTCCTGCAGGCAGCACACTCGGTGGGTTTGGGTGAGCAGAAGAGGATTGTCAGCGGTGTGAGAACTTCATTAGGATGCAGTTTGGGGCTCGAGACGTGGTCATTTTCTTGTAATATTTTTTCCTGTGTGATGCTCAGAATTCTTCACTGCCTGAAAATCTCATTTGCAAAGGTTTTTCTCTTGTTAGGTGTAAATACTCAGAGTGGAAAGATTATCAGTGATCTGTTTTCTTTACATTTTTTTATTTTCCAAAATTTCTACAATGAACAAATATTACTTTTGTAAACAGGAAAAAAAGTTACCAAAAAATGACTAAATATCATTCTAACCCAAGCTTCATAGTCCTTTTTATTTTTAAATAGCATTTAAAGATTTCTTTTTAAAGGATAAAGAAAAGCAGTTCTTTGCAATTCTGGATTCTACTGGTCTTTGTTTTCAGGTTAAGGCATTGATGGTTTTCTTCTGTGGTTGTCTGTGTAAATTTTATATGAGGATTGGTCAAAGTTGACCAGTTCTCATTTATAGATGTCCAGTTTTCTCCCTCAGAAGGAATTAATGAGGCGCCAAGGCCTGACCTCGAACCCCGTGGGTCTGGTCAACCAGAGGTCAGCCTAAAGGATGCTTGCGGTTGAGGCTCCTCCCCCCCGGCGCCTGATCTAAGAGAAATCCCGAAATTTGCTTGCCCAGGGGTTCATTGCGTAGGACCTCATGCTCTTGCAGTGAGAGGAAACCTTGGCGGTAATTGTCTTCAGAACACGGAAAACAGCTGTGTCTTGTTCTTTCTTCTCCCCTCTACCAACTGTGGGTTAATTCTTAAACTGGAAGATACAATTACCTTGTTAAGGGAGCACATGGCGTGAACAGTGAACTCGGTGCAATTTAACAGTGTTCCTTCTCAGTCTCCCTGGTCTGCAAACAGCAACTTGGGCCCTTTTGGCACCTTTTTCTAGACATCCGTTCCGTCCTTCGTTACTGTTCTGCTCTCTCTGTGGTTCCTTCTCGCTTGCTAAGTGTCTCTTTCAGTGGCTCAGAGAAAGAGTTGTTGCCGGTCGGCAGACGCCAGGTCTCCAGAGCCGGGGATGGGCTCCAGGTGGGGGGAGGGACCAGTCAGAAGACCTTCCACTCGCTTGTCGGGACTTTGAGAACTGTGCGTTGGGCTTCTGGGCACCCCGTCGGGGAGACAGGAAGGAAACGAACAGTGTGGGTCAGTGGGCCTCACCCCTTTCTGTGGGTCTCTGCACGTGGTCTCAGTGGACCCTGCCTGTTTGCGTGGTTTTCTCATTTCCTCGTACCTGGGTTTTGGGTTCCAGGTAACATTTTTGTTTTGTTTTTTAAATTTCTCCCCTACTTGCAGACCCTCCTCTCCTGTTATTAGCTCTGGCTCATTTCTGTTTTTTGTCCCAGTGGTTATTGTCCCCTCACGTTCTGTAGGGTGACAGGTCAGTATACAGCATTGAACGAAACAGCTGGTTCTGGAGTGGCCGTCAGGATACGAACATGTTATGCTCACAACTTCTGTTGAAATTTATTCACCCCTCTTCTTAGTGAATTTTGGGTAAAATTTGTAATAGAACTTATTTCTTAAATAATTTAAACATCTTATAGCGACTCCTATGCTCATGTGATAAACTGTGATAAGGAAACTGCTTTCTGAGAGTAAAGGACTCGTTTTCATTCACGCACTCGACAGACATTTATTTCAGTCCTGCCGTGTGCCTGGTTCTGGATTCAGTGCTGAGGAGACGGCTAAGCCATATCCATCCCCTGCACATGCATTGCTCGTCTCGTGTCTAGTGGGAGAATCCTAAGGCAGCCACCGTGCGTCAGCGCATCTGAAGTACGCCTTATTCTGTGACTTCTGGTGTGACTGACTGTAGCTGTGCTGCTTGCTAGCTGTGTGACGTCAGGCCAGTTAGATAACTTCTCTGTTGTGTCTCAGTTACCCCATCTATAAAATGGGGATAATAATAGAATCTATTTTTAAGATTCGTCATGAGGGTTAAATGAGTAAAGCACTTAGAATAGTACTTGGCACATGGTAAGCACTCAGTAAATGTTAATTGTTGTCACCATCATCACAACACAGAAGGAGGTGCGATATTCTGGAAAAAATCACGCAAACTCATTTAAACAGAATTTAATTTCCGGAGAGTTATTTACTGTTTATGCCATTGAAACCCTCGCCTCCAAATCATGGTTTGGATGTGACGACCTCAGCCTCAGCACACGCTTGCTTTCTCACCGTGGACGTGGTTTTCAGCAGTCTGAAGCACTGCAGACTCGTGTCGAAGAAAGGGAGCATTTGTGACAGGTCGTCTGTACCTGTTGCTCTCCTTATTGTAAATAAAGGCGCGAAGACGTGTCACTCAGCAGTTGTTAAAAAAAAAAAGTCTGTTGTGTCCGAGGTGCTGTGCTCTGTAAAGGGAATCAGCGTTCAGCAGAAGCTGTTGGAGCTTAAGGCTCTGTTGGGGAGGACAGAAAACTAAACACTAGTAATAATAAGACCGGATAAGCTCTGTCGCTGGGAAGGGACAGGATGACCAAGTAATTACGTGGGGCTTTATTCTCTCAATATATGAATATTTAGGATCCTCCCCAAACTTCCACTCGCCGGTCTGCCAGTTTCTTCGGGCTGCATCCTGGGTGGTTTTGCTTGTGTTTCTTGCTCCGTCTCGTTCTGTGTGGGAGCTTGGTCTGGAAACTGGTAGGCCAGGTTTTCCTTAGACTTCAAATCAACTGAAAGGTAATTTTAGTCTGCCATCTGCTCTCCGCAGACTTTAACTTAGCAAAAGAGGGCTTGTTTTCCCCAGCCCACAGGGCTGTCGCCATACGGCAAGTTAGGCAAGAGGCGGTGGCTTTGGTTAAAGGGACTTGAAAAGGATTTTCTCATCAGAAGGAAACCAAGTGGCCCCCTCTGGTCAAAAGTAATTGGCCTGATAGTTACCAGGGAAGGCATTTGGATTCAATTATGATGCATCGTGAAACACGGAGAGCTTCAGGGCTATCCTGTGTAAGATGTCTAAGCCAAGTACAATTTGGAAATAGAGTCTTTTGAATCCTCAAGGAAATTACCAATTGGAATTTTAGAAAGCCTGGAATATTAAAATGGAACCATTAGACCAGGGTATAAAAAAGTTGGCCATGGGTCTTTTAGATATCTGACTCAAGACAATAAAGATTGTAATAAAAATGGAAAATCACTGACATAGTATTTTTGTAAGGCCACTGTCACATGAATTATGTTATTGTTATGACGCTGGGATGTTTGGGGATGACTGGTGATTATTTTGCTAAGTTGTATATATTTCTCTAGGTTTCTGGCTGCAAACTGAGATCTGTTGAAAAATATTTAGTTCACTCCTGTAGCTACTGAAAGATACTTTTAATTTATAACATATACAACTTGGGTTTTTAGGCATCTCTATTTTTGTGTGGAAAACATTCTGCAGTTTAAAGTTTTCATTGTTCTTTTTTTCTCCTCAGGAAAATAAAGCAACTAACACAGACCATTTAACCACCGTGCTCTACCTCCAGTTTGCTATTTGTTCAAGTTTGCAGAACTTGGAGAAAACAATTTTCTGCCTACAGAAACTGATTTCTTTGCATCCTTTTAATCCTTGGAACTGGGGCAAATTGGCAGAGGCTTACCTGAATCTGGGGCCAGCTCTTTCAGCTTCGTGTGCGTCATCTCAGAAGCAGAACAGTTTTACCTCAAGTGATAAAACTATCAAATCCTCCTTTCCACACTGGGGAAAACACCGTCTTTTGTGTTTCCCTGACACGTTGCCTGAGAACTCTTTGTTTCCCATGGAAGCAAGCAGCTGTGATAACCAGAAGAAGGAGAAAGCTCTTAAAAATGTTCAAATCTGTACGGCAGAAAAGAGAGAAGCAGTGTTGCTAGAGAATCAGATGAAAGCATGTGCTTCTTTTATACGAACCAGGTAAATGAAGAAGGGATCAAAAAACATGTGGTCCTAAGCTTGGAGTAAAGGTTTTATTGTTCTAATTTTAAGCTTTAAAAAGTTCTAGGCTAAGGGCCACCCTGGTGGTATAGTGGCTAAGTTCATGCACTCCACTTCAGCAACTTGGGGTTGGCGGGTTCGGATCCTGGGCTCGGACCTATGCACCACTCATCAGCCATGCTGTGGTGGCGACCCACATACTAAATAGAGGAAGATTGGCACAGATGTTAGGTCAGGGCCAATCTTCCTCACAAAACAAAACAAAAACAGTTCTAGGCTGGATACGTGGTTTACGTTTTTCAGAGTTTTCCTATGCTCTAGAGCAAATCCTTTGAATGTGTCCTTTTCGTATGTAAGATTTAGAAACAAAACTATATTTGCTCAAGAATGCAACTTGTATCATGACTCAAGATAAAATGTTAAAATGGGAAAACATTAAAATTAGGAAAAGAAAATTAAATGTATAGAATGCTGACAAAAGAGGAAGAGGTATTTTAAACAAGGAATTTTTCGCTTGTGTGTTCCGCAGAAATCTACTGAATAAGAAACTGCTCTTGTGTTTGAATCACTATTAATAATGTGAACAATCGATGTTTAATGCATTCTACAGAGAATTCCCATGGTTTAGGGACTCCACATACTTTGAATCCGTAGAGTATGAGAGTTGAAAGGAAAGGGGAGAGTACACTGGACCAATTCTGTAATTTGTGAGAGGAACAGACTCCGTTAGGTCTCTAACAATACCAAAAAACATAGAGTTGAGGGGTTTTTTTTTTTGACTCTGGAGAATTCAAGAAATATTGATTAACAGTAAGGCTTACTGAGAAGTGGTATCTAACAGTAAGGCTTACTGAGAAGTAGTATCTATTTGGCGGATTTTAAACTTGATTCCGCAGATGTTTATTTAGTGTTGACAATGTCAATTTAATTCAGAAGTACATTGAATGGCAACAGTGTGTCAGGTGCCTGCTGGGTGCTGGGATCATAAAGATCCTTAAAGAAAGAGTCTCTTTCCTTATACTACACACTGTATTGAGGAAAATACGCGTATATTCAGTGACTGGCCGCACGGGTGCTAAACAGCATCAGTAGCGTGTGCGGAACTCTGTGGGGACCAGCACGTGGGAGCTGTTCAGTGTGGCAGGAAGAAGGAAGCCGTTAGAGACGGGGTGGTGCTTCTGCTGGATGTTCTGGAACCTTCGTCACTGTGTGGATAAATGTGTGCTCGAGGCTTGGTGTACGCTGTTTCCTTTCAATCCTCACCGCCCTCGGGGGTAGATGTTGGGATCCCACTGTATAGACCGGGAAACTGATTTACAGCCGTGCCCAAAGCGATGCAGCTACGCAGTGCTGCCAGGAGCTGGACACGAGTCTTTGCCTCCGGAGCCTGTGTTCTTTCCAGGATACCGTGCTGACTGCATGCAATGGAGCTCCTGAGCTGAGGGGAGGCATGGCAGGTAAAGAAAAGCACAGCGCAAAGGGTGGAAGGGCCGGTGTAGCACAGTGTTGTCACGTAGTCTGGTGTGATGAGAGCAGCATTGGTGCGGGGAGCTCGAGAGGGAGGCGGTGGACGACCAGGAGGCTGGGCCCGCACAGTTAGCGGGAGGCAGGACTTTGGAGTCAGATCCCGTTTTAAGGAACCTAGTAAATTGTTGTTATTGAGTGAATGAGTCTGAACTCCTCCCCTTGCCAGCTGTCTGACCTGTGCCCATTACCACTTAAATTCTCTGATCTCCAGTTTCCTCATCTTGACAAGCTGGAGAAATGGGGAGAATGTCTGCTTCGTGGGGTCGTGAGAATTAAAGTGTCTGACGCACTTACCGTAGTGTGCAGTCTACAGTAAGCATTTGGTGAACGTCGTACTTCCATGGGTTTTGTTTTTATTGGTACAAGACGTTAAGTGGAAGGCCTGAAGAGTGTTGGTAGGTTGTAAATGTTGAAATGATGTGACGAGACCCGTGATTCCAGAGGGCGATCTGGTGGCTGGGAGGAGGTGGCAGAAGGAGAGTGGAGGCAGGGCCACCAGTGAAGGGGCTGTGGAGTATTGGGGGATGGTGCTGAGGACCTGACCCAGGACAGTGCAGTGGTAATAAAAGAGGAAGGGATGTCACTGAGGATGGAATAGACAGGACTTGGTGAACCAGCTGAGTGTGTGGGAAGGACGGGGTGGGAGGGGAGGACAGACGAGTCAGGGACTCTGGAAGAGTCTACCGTGGGTGTGGAGGTGGGTGGTGGTGGCTTTCCCTGAGACAGGACAAGATTTAGGTGGAAGTAATGACTTTAGGTTTTTAGGTGTGCTGAGATTCAGGCACCTGGAAATCCAGGACGTCCAGCTGGAGCTTTTCACTGGGAAATGGGAGTTGAGCTCAGTAGAAGGGGGCTAGAGAGGAAGGAGATTCAGGAAAGAGCTCAGCAGTCAGGTGGTGGTGAGAAGTCAGGATCGACCCTGAGAAGAGGATTTGAGAGCTGGGAGGTCATTTGTGACCTGTGAGAGGCAGTTTCAGTAGTGACAGGGTGACAGGCAGATGGCAGAGCGTTGAGGAGTGAATGAACATGAAGTGCCAGGAGCTGGTATAAGCTGTATTCTCAAGTAATTTCAGGAGCAGGAGGGGGCAAGCAGGTACCTAGAAGGAGTCATGTGTGTGCACCTGGCTTCCTGAGGCCGGGTGGGCCATGGAGACAGAGCCCGTGTCAATCAGGTCGTATCTCCAGCACCCTCTCCAGTGGCTTCCCACTGCACTGACGTAACCTGCCCGTTTCTTTCCGTGGCCTGCAGGGCTGATGTGAGTTGGCCCTGCCTCTCTCTCTCTCCTCATTCACTCCAATTTTTCCTCCCTGGCCAAGTTCCAGCCACAGTGACCTTTTTGTGATTTTCAGACACTTCAAGCTAGTTCTTGTGTCGGGGCCCCCTTCCCCCCTGGGGAACCCTCTCCCCCACATATTCCTGTGGCTGGCTCCTCCTCAGTTAGGTCTTGGCTTGAGTGGTCTCAGAAAAGCCTGCCTTCCTTGCCCCATCTGAGGTAGACACTTCATCTGCCTTGTCTTGGGTTTTTTTCCTAGCATTCATCACCACCTGAAATTACTTATTTGCCACCTCTCTCCTTGGATTCCTTGAAGCAGGGACCTGTCAGTTTTGCTCACCAATATCTCCAAGGTCTAGAGTAGTGTGTGGGACATTCCCCAAGACACGAGGTGAGTGAGCAGGAGAGCTGAGTGCTTCTGGGCACAGCAATAGGGACCAGCGAGGCCTGAGGGAAATTGGAAAAATCTACATGTTCAATATTTTAAAAAGCAAGAGAAGGAGCCATGTGAGGAGGACAGAAGGGAGGAGGAAAGAGGAGACCAGGTTATGATCAGGATGGTGGGAAAGTTAGCAGTAAGGCGATTGCCAAGTGGTCATCGGAGGGTCGGCAAAGATCTGGGCCTGTTTGGGTGGCTGTGGTGTGCCAGAGAGTCTGATTGGTCCTTGAGCTCAGTTTGCTGTGGGTTCAGGGAGATGGAAGGTTCGTAGAACACTGGCTTCAAAGGAGCACTTCCGGGGTCGGAGCCTTCGATGGGGAGGCTGGTTCTTTTCACTCCATATTACTTGCCCTTTCGATCACTTGACCATGCAGGAAGCCCTTCTGAGGTTTGGCTCTAAAGGTTTCTTTGAGAAGCTTTGGTCTGTGCATTTTAGGAAAGATGACTCTCCAACGTAGAGTTGCGC
The DNA here is from genome assembly GCF_041296235.1 of Equus asinus. Classification (NCBI taxonomy): domain Eukaryota; kingdom Metazoa; phylum Chordata; class Mammalia; order Perissodactyla; family Equidae; genus Equus; species Equus asinus. The sequence continues at coordinate 68,186,583 of NC_091801.1, read as the reverse complement.
AGCTTGTTCATGAGAAGCTTTAGGATCCAAACGAGGGTGAGCCCCTCCTCTTAGCCTCGAGGGCCCCCGTCCAGCTGGATGCCTGCGCTGCATGGGGGGGCGTGTCCCCACCGCTGCCCCGGATGGGCACCTGCACACAGGGACTTCCTGTCTTCCAGGCTCCTGCTGCAGCTCGCCCAGGCTCAGCAAGCCTCGTTTGCTTTGGAGAGGAACTTGAGGACTCAGCAGGAAATTGAAGATAAAGTGAAAGGGTTCAGCTTCAAAGAAGACGCTTTGCTGCTGATAGCTGAGGTGAGTTGACGTGAAACGGGGCATCAAGAGATATTTTTCCTGGCTCCGATACCACGTTTTATAAAACAGGGCCAAATCTCATCTAGTAAGTTAGGACGTCTGTCTCCCTCCTTCACGTGCCTTTTGACCACTTAATCCCCGAAAGCAGCCTCTTCAGCATCTTTCTCGGGCTGCACGCTGGAAGGCGGGGCTGTGCTTCACTTACTTGTGGATGCTGGTTGGTCCCCGCCGGCTTGCGTAGCGTAATGCCCAGTAATTGTCTTTTGAGTGTCAAATAGAGGAATGAATGAATGTTGGCGTTTGGGCAGCACTGCTGTCTGTCTTGTCCTCCGTGCATCCTCCTAGCGGCCCGTGGGATGGGTAGAGCTGGGAGGGAGGCTCTGACAGGTCGTGACTTGCCTGAGGTCAGATTTTGAGTGGCAGAGCTAGACTGGACCCTATCCAGCTACAGTCCATTGACTTTCTGCTCCACCCTGTTACTACTTCGATGATTGCAGGGAAATGCAAATGTCAATTTCTTTTTTTAACCTTTATTACCTTTATGAAAAATAGGCTGTCAAAATTCTTAAGATGGCATTTGGAGATTAGGTGTTGAAATTATTCACGCCAGTTCCTTTTAGTAACTACAGGTGAAACTTGACAGTTCAGGTACTTTTCCCATGAGAACAACTCTCTATCCATGAACATCCTACCGTCATTCTTCCAAGAAATACCTACTGCGTGTCTCTGATTGCCAGTCTCCTTTATTCCTTCCCCAAGCCAAGCCCTCATTTGGACTCTTCCCTGTGCCGGGACCACGCTGTCCTCTCTTATCCTCTGAGCCTTTTTCGGCCTTTCCCCTTCTGGGGGCTCTTTCCTGAGCCCAGGTACCCTGTCTGTCTCTCCTGACTTCCCGGAGCCTCCTTAGTCATTGATTACCCTCCAGTCTGTGTCTCTAGTCCCGCCTCTGGCACACTGGTGTCACATCTCAGATTAATTACCTACTGAGTGATTAATTTGAGATGATTGTTGATTATTCTGCTGTCACTGCAAGTACAAAATGTCTAAAATGGAACTACTCAAAACACTTCTCGTCAGTCAGTCTTTCGTCAGTGCCTCACGTAGTGTGGAACCTTTCGTGGCCGGCAGTGAGGACGTGTTGAGAGGAGGAAGAGAGGAGCTGGAGAGAACCATCTCTTTGTTGCTTCCATTGGCCCTCTCTGTCATTCTTCTTTTATCCACACCCAGAACCTCTCTGGCTGTGGGCTTCTCCCTCTCCGGTCTCACCTCCAGCCAGGCACCAAGCCCACCCTTCCTTCAGGTCCACCCTTCATTTCTCTCCCACTGCCAGCACCCGACTCCTTCACCCTGTGTTTGACTCTCGCAGGGACCTCCTGGCTTGTCTCTCCTTGCTTCCTCCCCTCAGATCTACCTTGAACATTGCTACTCGGTTCATCTTAAAACATTGCTTTGACCATCTTACCCACTTGCTTAAAGACTAAAATGTGTCCCCATTACCTCTGAGGTCAGGTCTAGTATACGTGCCTCGATAGGATGTGTAAGGCCTTCCAGATGGTGACTCCAAACTTATGACCTGGTAATTCCTTACACAAATCTTTTGCTTCCGCTAGACAAATCTGCCTGTGTCTAACAAACTTGTCATGGGTTTTCCCATCTCCACCTACTGACTATTTCCATCCTCAGAGACCCAGCTGAAGTCCCACACCCTCTGGGGAGCTTTCCTGAATGTCCTGGTCTGCAGCAATTTTTCTCTCCTCTGAGCTCAGATAGAGTGATTGCTCGACTAGATAACTCTTGGGGCCCTAAAAAAAAAAATACAGGAATATGTCATATCTTTTCAACCAGATTTAGGTTCCTTATAAGTGAGAGTATCCTTATGAGTAAGACGTCCTTAAAGGTGTCTTAAACATCTTCATACCCTTCAAGATGCTCAGTACCTCTGGACTGACTGGAGTGATACTTCTCCACCTGGACAATGCATGTGAAATACCTGTGAGCTTTTTGAAGAAGGCAAACATCTGGGCCCTCATTAGGATTCTAATGTACGTTTCATTTTGTGCTCTGTTAATTTTACTTAACGTTGTGACGTGAGCATGACCCTATATCCTTCAACATTCTTTGATTGCAGACTTTTTTTTTCTTTTCATAGTTATTTGAATTAGGATCCATGTAAGGTCCACATACTGTTTGGTTCGTTTATCTCTCACATCTCTTTTATTCTCTAACAGTTCCCCTTCCCCTGCTTTCTTTTGTGATAAAAAATATATAAAACATAAAATTTGCCATCTTAATCAGTTTATTGTGCAGTTCAGTGACTTTAATTATATTCACTATGTTGTGCAACCGTCACCACTGTCTATTCCAAAATTTTTTCATCACCCCAAACAGAAACTCTGTAACCTATTAAGCAATAATTTCCATTCCCGCCTCCTCCCAACCCCTGGTAACCTCTAATGTACTTTCTGTGTCTATGAATTTGCCTATTTTAGATGTTTCAAGTAGTGGAATCATACAATATTTGTCCTTTTATGTCTGGCTTATTTCACTTAGCGTGTTTTCAAGGTCCATCCATATTGTAGCATGTATCAGAACTTCATTCCTTTGTGTGGCTGAATAATATGCCATTGTATATACATATATATACACCACGTTTTGTTTATCCATCCATCTGTTGACGGACACTTGCGTTGTTTCCACCTTTTAGCTGTTGTGCATAATGCCGCTGCAGACACTGGCACAGAAGTGTCTGTCTGAGCTCCTGATTTCAGTTCTCTTGGGTATATTCCTAGGAAGGGAATTGCTGGATTATGTGGTAATTCTGTGTTTAACCTTCTGAGGAACTGCCAAACCGTACATTCCGTTTTCTACTTTTTATTTTTACCTAATGTGGTGACATGATTGTGACCCTATATTCTTAAATATTATTTGAGTACCTAATTTTTAATGTCTGGATAGTAGTCCAATTATAGCTTTGGATGAGTTACTGTTTATTTACTTAAGTCCTTTGTATTAAACATTTAACAAACATTCAGTACTATTTTAATAGATCTGCCAAAAAAAAACAATCAATGTGTGTATTTGTCCCTTTTAGAATAGATTACTAGAAATAGAATCACTGGGTTAAAGTATATGAACATTTTAAAGACGTGGAGCACATTTCCAAATTGTCATTCAGAAAGGTTGGTTCAATTTCCATATCCTCCAGCAGTGCATGAGAATGCTGACTTTTTGAAACCCAGTCCTAGGTGTTAGGTTGAACCATGTGAAATTGTCAATATTCAGTCATTTTGACCTATAAAAACAATTTTATATTGATCTAGTTAATTTTATTACTTTTTGAAACCTGCAATTTGATTAGTAAAAATAGCACTTTTTAGTATTAATATTTATTTGATTACTATTAAGATGAACATTTTTTTCATACATTTATTGGCCATTTATATATTGTAAAATACCTAGTCATGCTTTTTCTTCTTTATTCTATTTGTATGTTTCTGTTTTTCTTATTAATTTTTTTTTTTAAAGATTTTCCTTTTTCCTTTTTCTCCCCAAAGCCCCCTGGTACATAGTTGTATATTCTTTGTTGTGGGTCCTTCTAGTTGTGGCATGTGGGATGCCGCCTCAGCGTGGTTTGAGTGCCGTGTCCGCGCCCAGGATTCGAACCAACGAAACACTGGGCCGCCTGCAGTGGAGCACGCAACTTAACCACTCGGCCACGGGGCCAGCCCCTTTCTTATTAATTTTTACGAGTGCTCTCTCTTTATATGAGGCTTCCTAACCTTTTTATATGTTGCAGTATTTTTTGAAGTTCATATTTTTTGGTATATAGAAGTTTACAATTTTTATATGGCCAAATATTTTTGCAGATTTTTTGACACCTGTGAATGATGTACTTGCTGATCCCTCTTTTTGGAATATTGCATTGTTTGGATATTACTATTATTCAGTTCTCTCTTTTTTTAATTAAAAAAAAACCACTTTTAGTGTTATATCCCAGATTTTAAAATACTACATTTTATTGAGTCCAAGAAGTCATCCCTGGTAAGACACATCATTGTTTGATATACCACTAAGAGAAAAATAAGATGCCATTTATACTATGACATGCCAGTGGTTATAAGATACATCTTGGTTTCAGAAATGTTAAAATACGAAAACAAAAATTGTCTTAGAATTGATGAAAATACCCTGCTTTAATAAATGCTGACGGTTGCCTGGTTAAGCTATGACGTCGTCCGCTCTCACCTCAAACAATACATAGTCTTTGAAGACGTGAAGCCGGTGGGGACTGTTCTTTGGGAGTGCAGCTCACCCGTGATAACTGGAGTGCTTGGGAACACAGTGGCTCTCAGGTTTGCAGGAAACTTAGAGATCATTTTGTCCAAATCTAAGTGACTTATATTCCCTGTACAACGTCTCTGCCAGATGGCTCCCTAGCCTTCCGTGCCACACAGTAGGCAGTGTTTGGGGACTTAATTTTAGGTCACTGTCCTTAGCCAAGGTGGGCTGATGACTTAGCCTGCTCAGGTGCAAACTTTCTGCGACTTACCTGTGTGTGTGTCTCATCAAAGAGAGACTGACACAGAGTCTGGGCTGCTTCTGGCCAGTAGGGAGCAGTATTGTGCCTTCGGAGGGCAAGCTGCCCGTAAGGCCCTGAGCGTGCTGTGGTGACGTTTCTAGAGGGATTGTCTCTCTGGGTCCGGAGGGGGGCCCCCTGCTACTTGCTCCTGGACCGTTCGCTGCCTTTGACAGTTCTCCAGAAGCCTTTGGAGAACTTTTAAGGGAGAGGATCTGCGCCCCTCCCCCAGCAGCAGTTGTCCTCTGTGCAAGCTCTGCTTTGCAGTCATCTTACAAGGGGGCGGAATCACTTGCAGTTGCGCTCGGCCAACGGAGGATCTCTTTGACCTCGGGAGGCGGACTCGGCCCTCCCTGGAGGCAGAGGGTCCTGCTGCCCCCTGAGAACTGCAGTGACTGCTCCCTCAGGGAGAGATGCGAGCAGAAATGCAGGACGTTTTCCCTATGTGGTCCCTGGATCGCTTCCTCGGAACAGACATCTTTTCAATACGTTGGCATTGTCGGAGTTGTCCCCTGGCTGCTGAAGCATTTCTGCTTTTGTGTGAAATCCTTTATTTCCACTTGATGCATAGCATAGCCTTCTGTTCCACGTCTGCTGCCCCTTTTATTGGGACCGGTGTTTTTTTTCCTCCTACTGCAGGTTATGGGAGAAGATATTATCCCAGAAAAACTAAAAGACGAGGTTTGCACCGAGGTGAAGTGCGTTGGCCCAGCAGCCCTGAGTGGCTTGGTGATCGCATCTTCGGAAGAATTTGAAGACAAGTGGTTCAGGAAGATAAGAGAGCACTTGCATGCCTTTGAAAATCAGTTCCATACAGAGATACACATCTTGGCTTAGTGGGCTCTTTAAAAACAACACAAGACATCTTGCACTCTATTAATTGTCCTTGTTTACTTCAGACAGAATCCACTGCTAATCATGGAACATAGTGAATTAAAAGTGACTATTTATGTTTTATAAAAATGGCTTCTCTCCCAGATTATTTCTACTGTGTTCAGTTTCTTGATTTTTTTGTTTTCTCTTAAGATTTTTGTCATTCGTTTATCTTGTGCCTACTACCCCTTTAGAAGATATGTTGGGAAAGTGTATAAAAGAGGCTTTTAGATTCTGTAGTCTTTTAAAAACAGTTACTGTATTGTAGGCAGCAATGTAAGTATCCGCGTTGTTTAGGTAGATTCATCAGGAATGAGCAAGAATGTCAAAATGTAACAGTAAAGCATTTCTAGGAAGGGTGTGTCAAGGTCTGAGAAGGCGCTGAGGTTTTACCCTGTCAGCACGGTAGCCTGCCCGTCCGTGGATACTGCAGGGGCCTTCAGTACTCATGGCCCAGCAAGCCCGTTTCTCATCCCACCAGCTACACCATGAGCCTGTTTGTATCACTTCTTCCTTCCAGGTCCCAAGCGGGTAACGCACACGGGCTCAAACCGCTGAGTCACACATGCTGGTTGCCTCGTAGGAGAGGAAGCCTGAGCTCAGGGAACTCAGTCTTCTGTAGTGGGCGCTAAGTGTGTTCACCCTCAGCTCCAGAGGAGGACGCTGTCTCTTTTTGAAGGCTGTTTGCTATGCAAACATCATCGGAAAGATCGTCTGGAGTGAAGGGCAGCTAGCGCGTTGCTCACAAGATGTACAAAAACACAAGAGACCTGTGGAGCACTGTCTCCCAGGGTGACTTTCCCATCCTTTCAGCCACACAAGTTATAATCACAGTCTGTAACCGCATCTTCAAAGACGAAGGGCCATCACCTTACTTGAATTATCTGGGATGGGAGAGCTCCCTTTGAGAGACGGAAGTCAATAATAAACCAAAAACTTCATCCAGTGTTGCCCCACGCAGCTTTCTATTTTTCTCAGCGCAAGGAGAATTCCAGCCCCGGGCAAGAAGGCTCAGTCACCAGGATTTCCCTTCTGCTCCGCCTGCTCGCTGCAGCCTTCCCAGGCCATCCCCACGCAGACAAAGGTCTGATTTTGTTTGTATTTTGACTCCTCTTTTAGTATGAGTGAGTGCATGACGAGCAATCACAAGTTTAGTCATTTATCTCTAATGGGAACCAGAAGACTTGGTATGATTAATAGTTCAATTTTTAGGAACCATTGAAAAGCATGGAAACGCCACAACAGCTTCCCATTGCCCTCCTTCAGTTCACTGAGTCGTGAACCATCGCTTAGGGAGCTCCTGTTCTGTGATGAGTGCTGTGCGGTTGCCGTGGAGACACGGGTTATCATGGAGTTTATGGTCTGGTGTGGATGGCCCTCAGCGTAGAGCCCAAACTGGAACGGGGTTTGCCAAGCCCTTCACGGTGGAGCCATTGGCTCCGCATGACTTCGTCTTTCCCTGCTCCCTGCCTTTAAATGTGCTGGAACTCACCATCAGGCTTCCGCACAGGCAGCTGAGTCTGGAACCTCCCCCGACCCCATCGCACAGCTAATTCACTTTCAGCTTTCAGGTCTGGACTTTGTGTTCGCTTCCCAGGAGTCTCCATTCCCCACGTGGTGGAAAGTTTCCCTCTTGGGCCCCTTCACCTCTCTCACTCCCATATTGGCCCTTAATGCTCAGTATCGTAATCGCCTGTTTGTTTTCCATGATAGACTTTAAACGTTGTAAAATCGGGGACTAGGACTGTCTGGTTAATGTTTGTATCCCCAGGGCAGAATACCTGGCATCTCACTAAATATTTGTTGAAAAGAATTGCTGAATTAGGCCCAGCCAGGTGTGTAGTGGTTAAGTTCATGCACTCTGCTTCCTTGGCCTGGGGTTTGTGGGTCTGGATCCCCGGCCAGGACCTAGCACTGCTCATCAAGCCATGCTGTGGCGGCACCCCACATAGAAGAAGTAGAAGGACGTACAGCTAGGATATACAACTATGTACTGGAGCTTTGGGGAGGGAAAAAAAAAAGGAAGATTGGCAACAGATGTTAGCTCAGGGGCATCTTCCTCACCAAAAAGAAAGAATTGCTGAATTAATTGGCTAGCATCTTATTTCGTTTTCGCAAAAGGTGAATACCCTGAAGTTCTGACCGAGCACGCTGCCTGTTTTTCTTTCTGTACCTAAAACCCCCTCCTTCCGTTGGTCTAGCCTCCCTGAAATGCCCTTTTCTCCTCTAGCTTCTCTTGGCTTCCCGTCTCCATCCTAGCCCCCTGTAACTTCGCCCATGCTTTGACCTTTTAGCCCTCTGGCTTTCCTCCCAGACTCACCGTCTACACAATCCTGAACTGGCTGAGTGTTCTTCTGGAACCTGCTCTCCCATCACTCGGCCCAGCCTCGCCTTCCTGGCAGCGGCGTGTCTGTACCTGTGAGGACCCCGCCTCCAGCACTCTGATGCCTCGGCTGTAATGCAGGGCGGGAGAGGGCGCCCGGGAAGACTGGGCCCCTCTGGGTTGCATCACACAAAAGTCATCTCCATCATCCAGCACAGATGGCGAAGCTTATTAACTGAGCGGTGATTATGCTGAGGAAAAATCTCAGGCCTGCCTCCTTAGCCACCCCACCCTCCTGTCAGTGAATGAATCATGCAGGAGGTGAGCTGATGTGACCCGCAGAGGTGACTGTCCACACTGTAGGAGTGTGAGATGGGACCCAAGGGCAGTTCCGGCCTCTTGTGACTCAAAAGGCCTGTCCTCAACGTTTTCTGCCGAGGCGGAATCCACGTCCGCTATTTGAGCTGGTGGGGACCCTTTGTCCTTCTCACGCCTACATCCCCACAATCTTCGGACTATAGCCAAAGAGATCTTATAAAAATAAAGATAGTTCTCAGATCCCTTCAGAGGTTTCCCAAATCCACGAGGCCTCTGAGGCCCTGTGTGGTCTGGCTGGGCCCCCTCTACCCCAGCTCACTCTGGTTTTTTCTCAAGTCCTTTGGCCATTCCAGCATCTTCCTGCCCAAGCCTGTTGCCCATCGGGTTACCTCTACTTGGAACATTCTCCCCTGCATTCTCCCAACCCTGCCACAAACGTCCCCTTCCTGCAGCTCTAAGCTCAAACGTCACTCTCAGACCAGATGTTCCTGATCCCACGCTTGCTCAGGTCCCCCTTTAAATGTTTTCATAGTGCCTGTACTTTTTTTTCAAAGTGCTTAACGTAGGGCCCGGCCTGGTGGTGCAGTGGTTAAGTTTGAACGTTCCACTTCAGCGGCCTGGAGTTCGCCGGTTCAGATCCTGGGTGCAGACCTATGCACCGCTTGGCAAGCCATGCTGTGGCAGGCGTCCCACATATAAAGTAGAGGAACATGGGTACCAATCTTAGCTCAGGGCCAGTCTTCCTCAGCAAAAAGAGGAGGATTGGCGGCAGATGTTAGCTCAGGGTTACTCTCCCTCAAAAAAAAAAAAAAAAAGAAACAAAGTGCTTAATGGAAATATAACTGAATATTCATAGTATGAATCCTCCTTGCTCCATGGTAAGTTCTAGGACTCTGTCTGTGCTTTGCCCCTTGATGGCAGAGCTCGGCTTCCTGGACTTGCCATGACCTCTGCTCCTTGCTGGCTTCCTGGGGCCCCCAGGCCCTTGCAGAGGCAGCCCTGGAGTCTGGTGAGCTAGCAGCCTGTGGGCCCGTCCCTACAGAGCTCCATGCCAGCGCCAAAGTGCCCCTGCTCACCTGTGCAGACTGCATTTCCACAAAGATGTGCTTCCTTTTAGCAAAACCTTAGGTAGACATCTCTATGGAACAAGTCCAAGTCCACTGTTTACAAAAAAGATTGTTTTAAATAGTCGCTTTCTAGTGCTTTTGAAATTTCATCTATGAAGGTAGTTAATACACTACTTTCCAAGATCTTAATCATAAAAGCAAAAAGCACAGAAAAACCAGAGCAGCTTACACAAAAGAATCCAAAGCTTTCGAAACTTCGGTCCTTGTGAGGGGCAGCGCAGGCCTGGCTCCCGTCCTGTCTGCCACTCGGAGTGTGTCCCCTGGGAGCCTTCACTGCAGAGGTCAGGAGAAAGAGGGCACAGGCGTTTGTCTACCTGGGGCTGCCCCTTCCTGGTTCTTTTCTCCCTCCCCAGCACAGAGTGGCTTTGTCACCTAAAGCTTCCGTGTTGTTGTTGTGTCTGCTCAGCCCTTGAACTAATGACCACCCCACCCCGCCCCCATCTCTGGGAACTGCCCTGTCACCCACAGGGGTGGGACCTGGCAGCCATATTTGTTCTCAGTGATCCAAATTGATTGGAAGGAGAGTTTACTTGACCTAAGCTGAACCACTCAGAATCTCCCCTGGAGATTTAGAAATGAAAGATTCTTCTCAGGCGTCTGAAACTAACACGGTGAAAACATGCGGTGCGCTGTGTTCTGCCAAGTGGACTGAGGAGCAGAGAGCAGAGGTCTGCAGAGAGAGAGAGCAAAGGAAAGAGATGCCCAGAAAGGCACAGAGGGACAGGTCTCTGCTACCTCCTGACTCCAGGCTCTTCTTGTCATCTGGGCCCAGCTACATTGTTGGCTGAAACCTCCACCAAACTCCTGGAAGGAGGGAGGCAGAAGAATGGCCGTCAGGTGTCCCCGTCCTAGCCCCCAGAACCTGTGAATGTGTTAGGTTACACAGCCAAGGGGAATGCAGTCTGCTAATCAGCTGGGCTTAAACTAGGGGAGTAGCCCTGCTTATCCAGGTGGGCCCAGTGTACGCCCTGGGCTCTTCGCAAAGCCAAGATGGAGTGTATTAGTCAGGGCTCCCCAGAGGGCCATCTGCAACCAGGACAAGGGCCGGTGTCAGAACCTGACGACACTGACACCCTGACCTTGGACTTCCAGCCTCCAGAACTGTGAGAAATAAAATCCTGTCGTTTATAAGCCACCCAGGCTGTGGCATTTCGTGACAGCAGCCCGAACGAACAAGGACACCTTTCTCCTTCCTCTGCTTCTCTCCGTTCCTGAAGTCAGGGGAGAGGCCTGGCTTGTGTTCTTCTGGGGAGATGGGGAACAGGGGGCGCAGAGCCTGGGGAACTTCACTAGCAACCATTTCAGTGGGAGGGTCTAGAAATCTGTTCTCAAAGACCAGCCACCAGGCATCTCTGTGTGAATTTGCCTGACGTGGTGAGCGGCAGCGGCCTTGGCGAGCTCAGCTACAGGCTGGATTCCAGCCTGCCCTTGCCCTTGGCCTTGTGCACCCTTTGAGCCTCTCTGTCGGCTCGGCGTGGCATCATGCAGACACCCTCACCCACCGCACCCTCCAGAGGAATGAAGCATGGAGCGCCTTGGGAGGCAGTGTGTCTGTCTCAACCAAAATACAGTGAACGAGAAAAAGGAGGTCGTGTTGGTGCTTCCTACGTGCGTGTCTGCAATATTTACATTCTCTGATAACAGTTTTTCTGACACACATCCACTCTTCAGGAGGAAGCTGAGAATGTGAGTGACAGTTTCTCTGTGTCTAACAGCTTCTTGGACCAAGTTCAGGAAATGAAGCATTTGAAGATAGGGCTCTGGCGCTTCCATGATGGGCGGGCGGGTGGAGGCGGGGAGCCCAGGTCAAGGTGGGGGCAGGACAGAGGGGGAGGAAAGGTCATCCTGGGGCATCTGAATGTTTGTGCCTCTTGCAAGAGCAAAGCTCCTTGACCAATCGGTTGTCAGTCTGCCCTGGGGACGTCCAAGCCACTGTGGTTAGGGTTCCTCAGGGCCTACAAAGATATCCGTGGCCTCTGGCCTCTTACAATGCAGACAGGGGGATAACAGTTGGTATCTGGTGAGGACCCAGTGAAAGCTACAGATAGAGAGAGTTTGGGGGGCAGGGTTGGTCATTAGCAATCAGTTCTCTGGTCAGTCCTGGCTGCAATCCTGCAGGTGGATAATGTGATCCCCAGTCCCTGACTGGGGTACGCATTTGGCCTTAAGTGAAGCACCCCTTCACCATGTCCCCTGGACAAGACTATCATCGTGTTTCTTTCATTCTCTCGTATTCTTCATGGGGGTTGTTCCGGCGGGTGTGGCCCCCGCTGACTTTGGAGTTCTCCAGGACAGAAGCGAGTCTGGGTCTCTGCCTGTCGCTGAACCCGTGCCAGGCACATGTGGGCGCCCCTTCGCTGTTGTTGAATTTCACCCTGTAGGAGAGACTGCAGATGTTCAGGACCGCCCCGTGCAAGTAGGCCGGCCAAGGCAGGCGCAGGTGTGCCTCCAGCCCGGAGCAGAAATAAAGATGGGCGTGCTAGGTTTGGGAGGATTGCAAACTTGGATAAGGACTTGCTTCGCAGGTATGTAAAACTCTCCTAGACGCCTGGTGGATATGGTGTCTTGCAACAAGAGCCCAAGGCTGAGGGCCCTTGGGAATCCAGTCCCACAAAGGGATGGCCCAGCCTGGCATCTGTGGGTCCCAAGGTTGTATCAGTCAGACCGGGCTGGATCACAGTGCAGTAAGAAACAACTCCAAATCTCGGCGGCTTAAACAACCAAGGTTTATCTCTTGCCCTTATTACTTATCCACTGCTGGTCGGTCGGGTAGGAGGGGAGGGCCTGCTCAGCACAGTCTCTGAGGAGCCCGTGCTGGCAGAGGGGCTCCATCCTGAGGCATGCTCCTATGTGGCCGGCTGCTCCCAGGCTCTTCAAGCTTCCGCCTGGAAGTGGTCCTCACATTCCACGGGCCAAAGCAGACCCCTCCTAATGCCCCAGCAGGCAGGGATCACACACGACAAGGTGCCTGGAAGAGGAAACGCAGTACTTGTGAACGCCTAAGACGACCACAAAGGGGAAGCTGGCTGGCAGCGAGTGAGTGGGAGCAGCGGGGTTCCTTCTGGCGGCTAGGTCTCCTCTCCCCTGACACCGAGGCCGGGCCGGACGTGGGCGGGGGCCAGAGCAGCCCCTTGAGCTCCTGGCCCTTCGGAAGCTTTACCTTCCTGAAGCTCTCTCGGTAGACCGTGAAATCCAATTTAGAGCACCCCGTGGCACCCAGTCATTGAACCTCCTCATGGCCGCTAGGAGGAAGACAGCAGCATCAGGACCAGGGTTTGAAAAACCCTTAGGAAACAAAGGGTTCTGAGCTGGAAATGGCAACAGGGAAGACATCTGCTGAGATGAGTTGCAGGTGGCGGGGGCGTAAGGGGGACACAGAGAAAGGCAGATGGATGCGGGTTTTGCACCTGTTTCTCTCGGGCTGGAGCAGCCGGGATCACACCCACCCCCAGCTATGACACCCTTGTTCTTTAGGTCTCCGTGAACTGTCACTTCTCTGGGAAGTGTTCCCCAGCCTCCCCGAGCTGGGCTGGCCGACCTCCTCTGTGCTCCCTACGCACCCTGTATTTCTTCCTTATCCCCTGGCTAGGCGGTGCCCTTAGGATCTAGTACCAGCCCGGGAACAAAGTGCACACTGTGAATCTGAGAAGCAGCGAATGATGGGGCTCGTGAGGGCTCCACATTCGCGCTTCAGGTTGTCAACAAGCCACAGAGGCACCTGGATCTGGAGACAGCTGGCTGTGCCTGGGCTGCAAGGTCAACGCAGGAGCCTCCCTGGTTGCTCAAGGCTGCCCTGGGCACTGCTGCAGGGCCACCCCCAGATCCTGACAACTCAAGGCCCTGGGACTCAGTCCAGACTCAGGGACCTCCAGGCCGACCCAAGGCTCTTGGAAGTGAGAACCTGAGCTGATAAACTGCCCTGTCCAGCTCCATCACCTAGACGCCTCAGCCTGCCTCATCCCCAGTGGCTACACTTTCACTGGGGCCTCATCCCTAATTCATCAGGCCCAGGGATGAATTACACCTTTCCAGGGACGAGTTTTCCCACCTCTCCCAGAAACATCCAGAATGTTCCCATCCTTTCTCCTGAATCTCTGGGGAGTGGACTGTTCCTGGGCACTGGGAAACAAGAGTACCTTAATCACACCCACCCTCTGCCTCTCAGTGCCTCAGTTTACCCATATGTAAGGCTTGGGCTGCATCTGCCCCTTCTCACAGAGATTCCAGGAACATTTATATTAAGGCGCTGGCTGCTCTTTGGGAGAAAGGGGCTCTATTTCCATGATTTTGTCCTCTGGCTCCCCATCCCCCACCTCCCTGGAACCTTCCGGGATGTGCTGCGTAGGCCATGCTGGAGGGAAACCCAGGGAGTTGGGGGGTCAGCAAGTGCATGGTCTCAGGCCTGGGAACATTCAAACACAGGCAACGATTTCGTCTAAGTGCCTTTAGTTCAAAGGGAAGCAGGTTAAAGCTGCTAGTCGTCGAGGCGGGGTCCTTGGGCCAGAAAATCCAGGAATGCCCAGCCCTGGGCCAGGGAGGGCGGCTGGGGGCAGGGACCCTTCAGAAATGAGGTGAGGCCTGTAGAAAGGGCCTCCAGGTGTGGGCCACCCTGGGCACCAGGCCGAACTGCTCGAGCTGCAGCCGCGTGGGCCTGTAGGCGTTGAGGTTGCTGTAGAGAGCAGGCGGGCCATCCAGGGGCCTTGGGGACAAGTGGGCCTGTGGGATCAGGGCCCCCCAGGGACCGTGGTGGGACTGAAACCTGGGGGGCGGAGGTGGGTTTGGGGCCAGGGGACTGCCGGGCCCCGAGGACAAGGACAGGCTCTGGTTCTGGGGGTTGCTGCCCGTCGACGGGCTGCTGAAGGGGTTGGAGGATGTGCGGTCACTGGCAGAGCAGCTGCTGCCACTGAGGCGGGCGGGCGGTGGGCTGGGGCCTGCCCTGGGCTGGAGGGGTGAGGCCAGCCTGGGGGACTTCAGGCCCATCACGGGCTTGGAGGAGGCGTAGAGGTGGCGGAACTCCTCGTCGAACAGCTCCACTGCCTGGCCTGTGAACTTGGAGAGGATGTTCCGGTGGACGTGTCCGCAGAGCCAGGTGAAGCTGGAGGGGAAGAGGAGAGAGAGTGAGGGGTGGAACTGGGGAGGCGGCGCAGGGGGTCTCCGTGACACTGCCCTGGGAGCAGTGGGGGCTGATGGCAGGGCTGGTAGGAAGGGATTAACATACGCCCACCACTCCTGGAAGGAGGACCCCTGGAGGGGGAGGCCCTGGAGGGAGACATGGGTGTGCTCCTGTCACAAATGACAAAACTGAGGCTCAGACGCCAGCGACTGTCTGCAGGTGAAAAATTAAGAAGCCAGAGTGAAGCCCTGGCCTCAGGTCCGGGTGCCATCCTGGTGCTCAGATTACGGCCCCTTCAAAGATCCCTGGGGAGGCACAGAGGGGCTGCGTGCCAGCTGAGTCCCGGTGTCCTGACTCTGTGCTCCTCGGAGTCACCTAGCCACTGCGGCTCCACCTGTGAATGTGAGGCCACCTGCTCCTTCTAACCCAACAGGGGGCCGGTCAAGGCTGCTCCCTAGAAGGCAGGGGCTGTGTTGTCACGAAAATCTAAAGGCGATGGCTCCATTTTGGGCACATAAACCTGTAGGGGGTGGGAGGGCGAGGGAGAATCCCATGCTCTCTGGGGGCGGAAGAGAGAGCACAGGGGCGAGCCCACAGGAACCGGAAGGATGAACAGAAGTGCAGTTTGCCCGGCCACCCACCAGAGCTCCCCGTCAAGCAGAGGCCTGGGCCCTCCATTTACAGGTTTTAAATGAAAACAAAATGCTCAAGGCATTTATGCATTATTTTTATGATTCCCTGATTTAACCAAATTCCTTTCTATCTTTGATGGAAAACTCTCCTCATCACACCCCCCACCCCCCCAAACCCTTGAAATGCCTGATGACAGCACAGAAGACCCGCCAAGAGCATCAGGTTAGAGATTCCTGGGTCCCTAGTTATGTGAACCCAGGCGTGGGGAGCAATGGGGCAGGATGGTCACAGGGGGACAAGGTTACCATGGGCTACAGAAACGACCCCCACCAAGGGTCTCAGCCCCCAGCCCCCAGCCAGCCTGCCTTGCCACCGAAAGGCTGGGCCCAGCCTGTGGGATCCCTGCTCTGTGAGCCTGGGGCAACCCTGGAAAGAACAATGAGGCTTTGTTTAAACCCCACCTGCTGCCCAGGAGCCACCCACACAGCCCCAGAGAGGCGAGCAGCTGAGGCTGAGCCTAGAGCCAGCCAGGTGACAGGGAAGGTGACAAACACAGGGACAGGGGGACGCTCGGCTACACTAAGAACTCAATCGCCCTGCGTTGTTAGGAATCAGGCTAAAGTAGGCCAAGCAACTGCATGCTTTGCTCAGAAACAGGTTCGAAGATGCCCTGGCAACTTTCAGGCCCCTATGCACCCAGCATGTGCCTGTGCCCCCACCCCCCGGCGGCCCCAGCACACCCCTGGGTCCCTTGTGCTTCCCTGCAGCACCTGCGTGCCCCCACCCCCACAGGGGTTCCCCTTCTTTACATGGCACATGCCCATTCATCCTGTGCTCTATCTTCCACATTTTCTTTTATCACCACCCATAGTAAGAAATACATTTTATTTTTATTGTTTTTTGGCCCCTTAGTACATAGAATTGCCTTAATCATAAGCTTTGGCTCAAGACCCACTCTCATCATTAGTCTATTCATGACCCATTTTAATTTATGTAGCTATTTAATTTTTTTTTTTTTTTTGCTGTAGAAGATTCACCCTGAGCTAACATCTGTTGCCAATTCTCCTCTTCTTTTGCTTGAGGAAGATTAGCCCTGAGCTAACATCTGTGCCAATCCTCCTCCACTTTATATGTGGGTCATCCCCACAGCATGGCTGGTGAGTGGAGTAGGTCCACACCTGAGATCTGAACCTGCAAACCGAGGCTGCCAAAGTGGAGTGTGCAGAACTTTAACCACTCAGCCATGGGGCTGGGCCCCTTAGTTATTTCCAATAATTTAATAAGCACCTATGGACCCACCACCTGAAATAAAAAGCTAGCATCTTGACATTAACCAGCATCTAACCATATGGTGCTTCTCAGAAATCCATTTTCTAGGTTCCCCCAAATAGAGGAAATCATCACCCCGAATCCTATGTCATAGTTCCCACACTTTCCTTTTTCTATAATTAAAAAAAAAGTTTTATGTACTTTGGAAAGTAAATATTTTTATTTTAGTTGTTTTTGATCAATATATGTGATCTTTGGGGATTTTGTTCCACTTAATATTAGACTGCTAAGATTCATCCATGTTGTCTCTTGTTACTATACTTCATTTGTTTTGACTGTTGTCTAATATTCGCCTGGTGGCCATAGCGTGATTTGGTCACCCATTCTCCCACTGACAGGCATTTGGGTCGTTCCCACGGTTTTTCTGTTGTGACCAGCGCTGCTATGACCATTTTTATACGTGTTTTCCACTGTACCGTGGACTCGCTTCTCCTAGAAATACGCCTAGGACTGGAAGTGCTGGGTTATAAACTAGGTGAATATTCAGCTTCAGGAGAAAATGCTGACCTCTTTCCAGAGTCACTGTCCCGATTTGCAGTCCCATCAGCAACGCAGAAAAGATCCTGTGAATCCAACATGCGGTATCGTCAGTCTTTGTATTTTTTTTTTTGCCGGTTGAAAGGTGTAAAATGCTCACTCCTTCTACCCTTGCTTTGCGTTTTCCCGATCATGACGATGCCGAGCGCGTCTCCATGCATTCCCACACGTATCCTCCTCGGGACGTGCCGGCTCGCGTCCCTCGCCCACGCGTCCGTTGTGCTGCTTTGCTCTGTGATTCCCGGGAGTTCTTGGTGATTCTTCACATGGATCCCGTCAGCGCATCTGGAAAACCTGCTCCCGGTCTGTCATCTGACTTTTCACTTTCTTTAAGACGTCTTTCGACGAGCCGGAGTTCTCACCGTAAGACAGTCAGATTCAGCGATCTTTTGTAGTCAACGCTTTTTCGTGTTCTTTTTGACACAGAGGGCTGTCTGCGTGAAGACACCTCGTCCTACCCTGAGGTCTCAAAGATATTCATCTGTATTTTCTACTAAGAGTTTTAAAGTTTGTTTTGGACATTTAAGTCTTTCTAATCTATTAGGAGGGTTTGTTTTTTTTTAATGTGTGGAGTGGAATCCAATGTTCCACATGGAGAATTATTTTTTCCCAGTTTCTCCTTTCCCCGCTGCTCTGACAGGCCCCATCATGTGTGGGCCTGTTCTGGGCTGTCTGTTCCGTTTGTCAGTTTGTCTGTCCCTCCTCCAACACTACATTGCCTTGACTACTGCGCTCCATGACGGGTCCCCATCTCTGATAGGGCAAGCCCCCGCTGCCTGTTCAGACTTATCCTGGCTATTCTTGGAGAGATACATTTTACATCATGGCCTACTCATATATACAAGGACACACATAACCACACAGTTTCCAGAACATGCCTTACATCAGTGTGCTCTGATTATTTTTACTCTATCCTATTTCATTAAAGAAAAAAAAAAAACTGGGCATCATCCGTTAGGTTGATTTCACACTCTGCTAATACATGGTGATTCACCATTGGAAAAACTTTGCTCCTTCAGCCACGCTGAATGGCCAGGACCTAACATGGACTTTCATTCACTTATTCATTCACTCATTCAACAAATAGTTATGGTCACATAGTGTTCAGACTGTATTAACTGTCCTTCGTGCCAGGAATGCATTAGAGAAGAAAACAGACCCAGTCCAGGCCCTGACATTATGTTGTTTACAATCTTGGCTAAATAAGTCCACAGAGAAGTTCTCTAGGAAATGATCTGGAAGCTACCACCTGCAAGATAAGTTAACAGGATAAAGGTAACAGGAATGAACTCTCCAGCAGAGGGAATAAACAGCAAGTGCAAAGGCCCTGAGGTATGAAACAGCATGAAAGACCTGGGAGGAGGCTAGTGTGGCTACAGCACAGTGGAGTGGGAAGAATAATCTTGCTGAGACAGAGGCCATGGTAAGAATGTGGATGTTCTTTTCCTAGGACCAGTAACAAACGTGGAAGGAGTTTACAGATTTAAATGATTTGATCTCGTTTGCGTTTAAAAATCTTTCTGTTTCTGGTAGAGAAAGCCCAGAGAAGAGACTGCGGGTCAGGGCAAGAGTGAAATCAGGGGCCAGTTAGAAGGCTGTGCTGGTATCATGCTGTTCCTCATGCTGTTCCAGCTACCTGATTTTGTACCCCCTCCCTGCCCCAGTCTTTCTCATCCTCCAAGGCCCAATCGAACCTCCTGGACCTGCCAGCTGGAGTGGGAGCTCCCTCCTGGCTGACCCCAGGGCACTTTCTTAGTCCATGCAGATGTTTGGGCACACACCACACCGCTCTGGGGCCATTTATCCATGTGTTTTGATGACAGAGAAGAGTTCTGTGTCCCCAGCACCTGGCACAGCGCCTGTGCTGGGTAAGATCCTCTAC
Source organism: Equus asinus (assembly GCF_041296235.1). Taxonomy (NCBI): domain Eukaryota; kingdom Metazoa; phylum Chordata; class Mammalia; order Perissodactyla; family Equidae; genus Equus; species Equus asinus. Next base: position 68,167,581 of record NC_091801.1, on the reverse strand, counting down.
AAGGGCTTAAATGTTGAAATGCACACCCCCACCTGCACCCACACCCAAAGTTGAAGATGCAGACAGAACTCTTCCGGTTGGGAGAGCTGCATACGACCAGAGGGAAGAGCCAAAATATCTGAGGCCCAGACATGGCTGCACTGAAGGAATGGGATGGAGACTCTGTTTCGTTTCACTGGAGAGAACTCTGAGGGTCCCAGGGCAAAGGATCCTCAGAAAGGCTGGCAGACTGGTCGCCTTTGACCGTCAAGTGCAAAAACATTCCAGCTGTGCTGTGCTCGCCCCAGGAGCTGGCCTCTCCACGGTTCTCAGAAAAGGCACTGCATGGCTCCAAGCCCACTGCCACCCTCCTTGTGGTGCCTCCCACGTCAGGATGACAAACCCAGACCCCACTCAGTAGACACCAGAGAGCTGGAGACCTAGTTAAGGAAGCTGGTGACCCTGGGCCAGTCACCCACCCTCTCTGTGCCTCAGTGCCCCCATCAGACAATTGGAAGAATAAGGCCTCCCTCAAAGGCTGTCATGTGGAATAGATCCTTCCTAAAGGTCTGATCGCACCCGGCTCAGGGCCTGGCCCAGAGCTCAGCGCGGTTAGTTCCGCTTCCTCCTGCCCGTAGCGAGGGCAAGGGCCTCTGTGAGGAGCTCCAGGAGGCGAATGCGAGGCTCGAGTCTCCCTACTGAAAATAAGGGGAGACTCTCCGCCCTCTTCATTGCTCTTTCAGAATGTCTTTCTCTGTCCCTATCAAACGTTTGGAAATCTTTGGGACGGCTCACTAAGCCTCTTGCTAGGCTCACAGCTGGTTGCTAGGGGTGGGGAGACAGGAATGGGGAGCGACTGCTCAATGGCAAAGGGCATCAGGACCTGCCGTCCCAAATCTATATGCCGCTCTCAGATGAGAAATGGTTTAATCTGCAGGAAGCTGAGAAACAGCCGGTGCGGGACCGAGTCTCCGAGCTCCCCTTCTCCCTGAAGCAGGTCACTAGACCCTCATGGGAGAGGTGCCCTCCCGATACCAGGAGGAAGGGCGCATCCTTATCCCCAAGGACGGAGGGACTCCGAGAGGAATCCGAGAGGTCAGGCCTTGCTATGTCCCCAAGTGACTACACTCAGCTCCCACCCTTCCGTCCTATCACGCTTTTCCAGGACCTTCTACTCTTCACCAAACCTCGTATGAACACGCTCAGGCTTAACTGTTTCTCAGAGACCTCATTTCCTTATGAATGCTCCCGTGTCATGTGAAACTTATATTAAGTAAATCTGTATGCTTTTCTCTCATTAACCCATCTTTTGTCAGTCCAGTTGACAGGGCCCCAGATGGAGAACGTAGGAGGGTGGTAGGAAAAAGGAGTTTCCCTGCCCGTGTAATGGGTCGTCTGACTTCTAGGCCAGGCTGCTGCCACTTCAAGTCCCTAGCACCAGCCTTAGGTCCCGTGGGGCGTGGAGACGCTCTGACAGGGGAGTGGAGAAGGGGCCGGGAAGTGTGTGGTTGGGGCCACAGAGGGTGACGCTTGCCATCTTATCTAGGACACTGCGACAGTTCAACAAGCCCTGCAGTGCTGAAGCGATCGGACGGCTGTCTTGGTGGCCTCCAGTCTTGTCCGGCCCACAGTCCGTCTCCCGAGGCCTGCCTGCTTGGCAGCACCCCCACCATCTTCTCAGCCTTCACTCTTTCAAATCTTGCCTATCCCGTCTTCCCTTGCCCTGGGACCTTGCCAGGGTACCGGCTGGCTAGTAGCAACCATTTCTTGAGCACCTACTATGTGCTAGGAACAATGCCACATGTTTTGCAAACTTTATCTCACTGAGCCTTACAATAATCTGGTGCAGAATGTATTGTTACCCTCATTTTACAGATGAGCACAGTGAGGCCAAAAAGAATTGAATTGCACACTTTGAATGGGTAAAATATCTGGTATGAATTATATCTCAATAGATTAGTTATGTTAAAATAATAAAACGTTTTGAAAAGAAAATGGGGCGCATACACACAACAAAACAAAAATTGCTTGGCTTTATAATCACACTTGAGTGGTCTCAGGAGGGAGAAAGGATTCCATGTCGGATGGCAATGTCAAGGGAAACTGAGGCACTCGGAGGGGCCTCTCTCCCCTGGAGTCCACCAGGAAGGGCCCAGGTTTCCCCCTGTGCCCAGGCTGGTCCTGCCTCCAGCCTCATGTGTGGGATGAAGGCCCAGCTCTGGGCGGAGGAGAAGCGCCCTGGGAGCTGCTCCTGGGCGTGTGTGCCTGTGTGGCCGGCTGGTCCGCACCACACTCAGCCTTGGCCTCTGCGAAGCCTCAGCTTCTAGAAGGGGCAACTGAGCGCTCACCTGTATGATCCAGACAGGACGTATCTCCAGTCGGAGATGATGAACTTCTCCTGGATTTGGCCGGCGAACTTCCTGCCTGATTTGGCACAGTACACCTCTCCTTCCACGCTCCGGATGGAGATGTTCTGGCGGAAGGAAGGCAAGGCTCTCTCACTAATTATGCGTTTATAGAAATACGTTTGCCTCGGAAAGAGTCGGGGAGGATGGTCACCAAGATGTAACACAGAAGTTATCTCTAGTTGGTGGGATTATGGGCAATTTTTATTTTTTCCTTGGCTGAATTTTCTAAATTTTCTTTGTTGGCCTGATATTATTTGAGTAATGGAAAAAAAAAAGAAAAGAGGAAAGGGGAGATGGTGGAATTTAAACAAAACAGAAAATAGAAGAAAGACGAGGGTCTGATGCCCATGGCGTCCTCCGTCTAGGCTCCCATGGACCACAGACGTCTGGCAAGCCCAGCCCTGCTTTGCAAGTGGCGTTAGTGACATGAGTCCCTCAGCCCACGCTCGTCAGAGGGAAGGCCCAGTGCAGTGAGAGGGGCAGCTCTGTGGAGACCCCAATAGACACTAGACTGTCCTAAGAAAAAGTGTGTCTACAACCCAAACCATGGCCCTGTGTGTCCCTCTCCTCGCCAGCAGCAGCTGCTGCCCCGGCCCTCCTGCTGGAACACTTGGAAGCCTGCAGACGTGAAAGGGCGGGTTGAGCATGGGGGTCTCAAAGGAAGGTGGGATACTTTTGGGATCCTGTGAATGCCCACCGGTGGCTGGGCGGGCTCTGGGAAGGAGATACCCAATGCCTCCAACAGCCCCCCCGGCCCACCATAAGCTCTGTGAGATGGTGAGGGGGGCCACATCTCGCTGTCCCTTGGTGGGCAGAGCACTGTCAGGTGTGGCCGGTGCGGGCCGTGAAGGCAGGCCTGTGCTGACTCTCTGGGCCTGGTTCGATGGCCTCAAGAGCAGGAGGAGCGATGCAGATAACATCAAGCAAGCCCAGCCATCAGAGGACCTGGGGCCTGTGGCAGCAGAGGTGCCTCCTGGTCAGGGTGGAGGGGAAGGAAGGAGGAAGGGAGGAGGGTGGGGTCTCCTGGAGGCTGGCCTGCCTGAGAGAGAGGCCATCGCCAGGGGACCGCCCACCAGGCATTCAGCGGGGCCTCCTCATGAAAGCTGTGGGTGGTTTTACATCGGCCCTCGGATTACCCTCCCCAGATTTGACATGACTAAATGAACCCTTATTTCTGGGTTTCTTTTCTCCCTGGTAGGAGAAGGAAGTGGGAAGTTCAGTTAAATCCAAGAAGATCCTGTTGGGGCTGTGGAGTCCTAAATATGTATCAAACAGGTCCCGGGTGTCGCCCTGCCCCATGGGGCACACCCACTGGGTTTCCTCGGCTGAGAGGAAAATAGCCATATGCCACAGATGTCGCTGCTCACCACCTATCTATCCATGGGCGCCTTTACACTTCCCAGCCCCCAAGCATCTAGGTGGGGTCAAAGGGCTATGAGTGGAAGTGACAAGAATCTCTTCCAGGTCAGATCCTAAAAAGACGCTATAGAACCCTCCAGCCCTCTCTCTCCGTCTCACTACCATCTTGGAGGCCACGTATTCCTTCCGGTGTCGCTACAAGTTGAGGGAGGGCCCTCTGACCTACTCTGGACTTCGAGCGAGAAAGAAACCGGTATGATGTTAAGCCGTTGAGAAGGGGGCATCTGTTACCATGGCACCGCCCACCCTATCTTGACTAATATAAAGTGCCTTTCGGGGCCCCTACCTTGAGGTGACTGTCGGAGATCTGGACTTTGTCACACATCTCCTGGAAGAGCTTCACACCTCCCTGGTCCAGGAGCACACAGACGAACACCCCACGCTTGTTGGCTGCCTCTAGAATGTCACAGAAGATCTCCACATCCGTGAACACGTCCATCAGGATGGCCAGGACCTGGGCCAGGCAGAGGGGTCGAATTCCAGAGGAGTCAGGGCGGGATGCTAACCAGTTTCAGCCAAATGTCCTAAGTCCCACTGGGCCTGGGAGAGCCATTCCCATTGCTACAGGGGACAGGATGGGGCCGGGGAGGGTCTGACAGGGCAGGACTCAAGGAAGGGGAAAGAGCTGGAGTGGAGGCTGCTGCTCTGTCCTGACCCCACCTCTCCAGCCCCGCCACAGATCCTCTGGCCTCTGTGCCCACTGTGGGAGCGGAGAGCACGGAGGAGGAAGGAGAGAAAAGCACAGAGAGAAGGAGAGCAGACAGGGGCAGAAAACAAGGGGATGTGGCCGGGCAGCTTCAGAGGACAGGGACAGACTTAAGGTCATGGATTCTCAGCCGTTTGGAGCTCTAACGCACTCTATGGCCACTGGATTTCAAATGTTTTTAAGCCATAGAATCTTCACCTCTAATAAAATCCAGTGTGGAGACCCCGTATGTAAACTAGACCAGACTGAGCTGCCCAGTGGGATGGAGAAGGGAGTCCTGCCCAGCCAGCAGTCACTCATCCTCTGTCACAGCAGCAACCTGGGGAGAGGGAGCCCTAGGCATCCAGCAGAGGGGAGCGACGGATGTGTTCCTGCCTGCCAAGCATCCATTCCTCCTTCTTCTGCCAACAGCACCCCAATCTCACTTTAAGGAATCACCTCTCCCCCACAATCAATGTGGTTTGGGTGGGACGACTGCCATGCCCTGGATTGGGCACGGGGAGGGCCCATCACCAAGGCCAGACCAGTGAGAGCCCTGTGTCCCCCACTGACCACAGAGATGGGTTGCGTGATCCAAGTTATTCTCCTGAGAGTCAGCCCAGGACTCCTGCTGGGTCTCTTGGGGAAGGCAGGCTTTCTTTCTAGTGGGTTGTTTAGCTGGTAATTTATAAGCTCCAGCTGCTGACAGCCATGTTGCCACCACGTGGGGACAGCCTGCCTGAAAATGAAGCCAGCCCCGGAGAAAGTAGGGCCAAGAGGTGGAGACAGACGGCCAGGAGCATCATTTGAACGTCTCGTTTCACTCGTGCCTGAAGCCAGTCCCACCCTCGACTTCTCCACGGTGGATGCTGAAGCACGTTCCTCTCCTTCAGCTTGTTTGGGGCTCCTTTCTGTCACCCATTCGGGAGTCCTTCCTAACACCCAAAGTGTGGTATATTGACAAGTGGATTATTATGTAGCCATTAAAATTGATCATTACAATGGTTGCATAGAAACTATAAGACATCATGAAATGTTAAAGTAAAATTTGCTGTGTGGTAAGTGCTCAACAAATGTGTGTTAAAAGTAAATGAATCGAGTGAAAAAAGAAAACAGAACACAGTAGTTTGTCCACTATAACTGCCAGGGAGGGAAAGCGGCGTGCAGAGAGATAAGGACAGAGCCAAAACCAGCAGTCATGTTCACATGGGGGACAACAGTGATTTTCTTTCTTCAACATTACCTATAATAATGTGCTAACTTTTAAATAATTTTTCTAATAATTACAATAATTTGTGTGTGCTGAGGAAGATTAGCCCTGAGCCAACATCTGTTGCCAATCTCCCTCATTTTTTGCTTGAGGAAGATCAGCCCCTGAGCTAACATCTGTGCCAATCTTCCTCCACTTCGTATGTGGGTTGCTGCCACAGCACGGCTGATGAGTGGTGTAGGTCTGCACCTGGGATCCAAACCCGTGAACCCGGGCCTCCAAATTGGAGCGCACCAAACTTAACGACTACGCCACAGAGCTGGCCCCACAATAAATTTTTTTGACCATCAGCATCTGGGAAGTAGCAAAGAAAAGAAGAGTGTCATGGAGACAAGTGAGGGACGTGGGTGGGATTCACTCGGAGCTGACTTTCTGCTCAGTTGACGTGGGCGTCTGAACAGGGTCAGGACCTGCTGAGAACTGCTCACCCTGGGCTAGAAGTCAGAAAGGCTGTCCTGATAGTGAGCCCTGTGACCCACTAGGACCACGGCCCTGTTAGCACAAGATTAAGTGTCTGTACACATTTGAGCTTATGGCGCCCATAACACCTAACACCAACACCCTCTCTCTCTCTGCTGAAGCATAAATGCTTCCTTGTCCAAGGTATTGACCAAAGAGACAATTCTCTCCTCTCCAGAGGTCAGTAAATCCTCCAACTTGTGTTCCAGTGAGTCCTTGTCTCCCTGGGACAGGGCTGCTGAGCGGGCGACCAACTGAACAGAGAAGGGGGCAGGTTGGCAAATAACCCAGCATCCTGGTTTAAGGGATGCTCACAGACACAGGCTCACGATGATGAGGTTCATCTTGTTTGCCTCCTGTTGGGACTGTCTCCCAGCTGGGTTGATTCAAGGCCAGTGACTTCCCCAGTCCCTGGCGTGGGCGTGTGCCTGACAGGGTGTAGGGGGTTGACTGACGACCTCCCAAAAGACACATCCACATCCTAACCCCCAGAGCCTGTGGTTGTGACCTGATCTGGACAAAGGGCTTTTGCAGATCTCAAGATGAGACCATCCTGAATTATCCAGTGGGCCCTAAACCCAATGACAAGTGTCCTTATAAAAGACACCCAGAGGAGAGACAGGGAGAAGAGAAGGCCATGTGAAGACGGAGGCAGAGACGGAGGCAGCCATAAGCCAAGAAATTGGGGCTGGCCCCATGGCCTAGTGGCTAAGTTTGGCATGCCCTGCTTTAGCAGCCCAGGTTCATGGGTTCGGATCCCAGGTGCAGACTTACACCGCTTGTCAGTCATGTTGTGGAGGTGACCCATGTGCAAAATAGAGGAAGACTGGCACAAATATTAGTTCATGGCCAATCTTCCTTACAAAAAAAAAAAAGGAGCAAACACAGTCCCTTTGTGATGGAGCTCACCTACTCAGACAAGCTCCCAAGGCCTTCCCAAAGCACCACGTGGTGCCACCTTCCAGGGGTGGACACTGGGGCTGAGTGGACCCTGTGGTTCCCAAGGAACTTTGCCTCCAAAAAAACACAAATGCCTGAAGCCACTAGAAGCTGGGAGAGGAAGGGAGGTTCCTTTCCTAGAAACTTCAGAGAGAATATGACCCAGTTAATATCTTAATTTTGGACTCTGGCCTCCAGAACTATGAAAGAATAAATTTCTGTTGTTTTAAGACACCAAATGTGTGGTAATTTGTCATGGCAGCCCTGGGAAACTAATCCAGAGGAAGAGTGGTCTGCTGGGAGACAGGGAACTTCGGCTCCAGCCCCAGGGCAACTGGAGACTAGCTGAGTGCCTTTGGACAAGTCACTCACCCTCTCTGGGCCTCAGTTTCTTTTTTCTTTTTTAATTTTTTGCTGAGGAAGACTCGCCCTGACCTAATATCTGTGCCAATCATCCTCTATTTTGTATGTGGGTCACCACCACAACATGGCCACTGTTGAGTGGGGTAGGTCCGCACCCAGGATCTGAACCTGGGCCACCGAAGTGGAGCACGCCGAACTTAACCACCAGGCCATGGGGCCGGCCCCGAGCCTCAGTTTCTTTACCTGTAAAACATTGCCCAATAATAGAGCATTAGTCATCATGCAAGGTGGGTCTAACTGTGAGCCCAGATAATATAAGTTAAAGCATGTGCAAAAGTCAAGGTTGTTATTCTAGTGTGTAGTTAAAATGTATTATTTTTATATGCATAATTCATGAGCAAGTCTGGATAATGGTAGACTAACATCATGGATTGTTCTTTTAATCCAGGTTATTGAAGAGGATTAAAATCAGTGTCCACACCTCTAGGAGCGTAAAAACAGAGACAGGAGAGGGAGAGCTGTGTTCTTGTCAGGGCCAATGGGATGGACCAGCACAGTGGGCTGGGGTTGGCTGAGAAGAAGGAAGCCGCTTCTGTGACACTTCGCTGAAGATGGAAGTCAGCCTGGAAGCAGAGCCCAGCAGGCGGCTCTGGGAATAGAGGGCAGGCGGCAGCCAGGGGGATGCTGGTCTGCTGGGGCGATACCCAAAGGCAGGGATCATCCTGCAGTGACCTCAGATCTAAATCCTGCCTGGGGATCCCTCACTCCCTGCCAGGCGGACACGAGTTTCTCATGGGCTGGAAATCCTGCCGCTTTGGGAAGGGCAAGCGTAGGAGGGAAAATGGGATTTGCGTCCTGGTGGGGCCATCAGTCATACTGGGGCCAGTTGTTGGGGGCACTTAGCAACCCATCCCCCTTTCTGTGCTTGTTTCTACTCTCTCCTCTTTCTCTTCTATGAGCCACGCTCATTTTTCTGAGCTTGCTTTTGACAAATGAGTAATAACAGGAGCAATGATTTGTCAAGCACCTCCTCTTGGCCATCTGTCATCTTCTGTAACCGTCACAACACTGTCATCCCCGCTTCCCAGGTGAGGAGCCAAGGTGCACAGAGGTGAAGCAACTTTCCAAAACCCACATGGCTAAAAGGCAGGGGAGATGCCCCGGACCCCAACCCAGAGCCAGGCCCGTAGTCATTCTGCTTCAGGCCTAAGAGGAGGACTCTGATGTCTGTCCGTCTGTGTGTCTGTTTACATGATCAGATACAGCCTGAGGGGCAAAGAGCCTCCTCCGCTTGTGGGTTAGGGCTGGGCCAGGGAAGGAGAGTCAAGCCCTGGGAGGGTGGGGGGACCCCAGAGCAGAGCTCAGTGGACAGAGAAAGGTAAGGGGCCCAGGTGGACCCTCCACCAGTACCCCTCTGCTGACCCAAGAACGATGTGGCCACAGCCCCTGAAAAGGCAGCTGTGAGATGAGCCCACTAGGGAAAACACCTCTCCAACCACATGCTCCCACACCGGTTTGTGTCGCCTCTGGCTGTGCCTGGTGTTCCCCTGGTATTCCCCTCCCCCACGGCCCAATCTGGAGCCATGACAATATGCCGGCACTTTGCCACATCCTGGGCACCCAGAGAGCAGAGTGACTTCCTTCAGGAAGTCCCATGGGGTGTGGAGACATGCCTATCACAGATCCCAGGAGGGTGGAGCTCCTCTGCTGGTCCTTGGGGGCCACCCCACCCCAGCAGGACCTGGGCTGGGTGGAGGCACCCTCCTGCCCGGGCCGGCACCCCCTGCACACCTCGGGGGCTGGACCCCTTTCTCAGTGGCTCCTTATCAGAGAAACAACCAGCGATCTCGCCCTGGGGCCCTGGTGGCCCTGGTATCCCCGTCACAGGTGTGGGGTAAGGGACCCCCTCATCAGCTCCCTCCAGGGGGTTATGCAGTTTCTGCTCAGGTTGCCCGCTCAGTCCCCCTTCCTGACCCTGGACCCTCATCCCTGTCCCCTGACCACTTCCCTCAGCTGGGCTCATCGTGACCCAATGACTGTGTTGGGGGAACAGCCGCTCCCAGGCAGAGGCTCAGCCTGTAAAGATGGTCCTTGACACTGGGGTTGGGGGTTGGGAGTGTCTCCGGAACCTTCTCGATATTTTCCCCTTCTCCTCCTCTGCAGGCCCTCACCCTCCCCTCCGCCTCCCAGAGGGCTGCCTGGATCTCTCCTTTCTGCAGTGAATCTGTGCTACTTGTCCAGGGAAAGGAGAGGGAGAGGCGTCGAGTGGGAAGAGAGGGCTTGCCTGAGAAAGGTCTCTGACTTTTTGATCTCAGACTCCTTGCTAGTCTTCAAAATTATCGAGGATTCCAAAGAGCTTTGGTTTATGTGGATTATAGCTATTGAGGTTTGTCATGTTAGAAACAAAAATTGAGACAATTTTAAAATGTCTGTTTGAAAATAGCTAATATTAGTTACTCATAATACTATGAAGCCCATTACATGTTACCATAAATAACAGTTTTAATGAAAAATAACTGTATTTTCCAAAACAACAACAACAACAAAATGGAGCGAGCAGGGTGACATTGTTGCACCGTTTTGCCAACCTCTGTGGCATCTGGTGTAACAGAGGACAGCCGGCCTCTGCTGTCTGCTCCTGCTGCAATCTGGGGCGACATGTTGTTAGGTGGGAGGGTGTGAAGCTGGTCCAGCCTCACACAGGTAAGTGGTTAGCAAGGGCAGGACCTCACAGACCCCCTGCAAGGGTCTCAGAACCTCAGGGATCCTTGGTCACACACACACTCGCGGCTTTTGTTGTTGGTATTCTATGATGCTTTAGCATCCCAGGGCTAGCTGATTCCTGGAGAGAGCAAACAGCTTGCCCATGAGCAGGCCTGTGATGTGCGCACCAAGAAACACAGAGCCCACATCCCAACCATCTCCTTTATCCCTGACTCACCCCAGGGCCAGGCACTGGACAACCAGGGACCACAAATAGCTCAGAGCCTGCTGGAAGGATTCAAATGAGCCAGTCCTCAGCAGTTTACCCCACCTGCCTGTCTTTCCCGCAAAACCACCATCAAGGCCTGGGCCCACGAATGCCCCTCGCTCCCTCTGCTTCCTGACCCACCCTGGTGCTTCCTGTGTGGCCCTGCCTGGGGTGCCGTGCCTTCTGCTTCGAGGGAACTGAGAGCAAAACCTCTTCCTTCATGACATCCAGCCCTCTCGCACCTCCTGACCTTTGCAGTAGACACTCCCAAGGCCTGGAATTTCTTTTCCCTTCCCTCTCTGCCTGGCACACTCTTACTCAGCCTTTGAGACTCAACTCAGAGGCCACCGCTTCTGCGAAGCCTGCCTTAGTCACCCACCTCTTCACTCCCAGGCACAGAGGTTGCTCAGGCCGGGGCTGCCACTCACCCGTGTTCTCTCTGACTCTCCCCGCCTCTCCCCTGCGGGCAGGCAGCTGGCAGGAAGCTCCCCAGAGGGAGGGAGGCCTCTTATTCTGCGCTGCCCTCCTGGGTGCAGGGCCTGGCCTGTAAGCTAGACTTTGTGGCATGAAGGAATGAGAGCATGAAGGGAAAGAGGGAGAATTCTTGATGCTTAGGGAATGGAATCACTTCAGAAAACACCTAGCAGGTTGGCTCTATTCCCCTCTCCTCTCAGGGGGCTGAAGCCAGAGGAGAGAGGGAATGCAAACCCATTCTCTCCACCCTCTTCTCTCCACCTCTGTGTGGGGATAGGGGGGCATGGCCTACTCCTATGGACAGCCTGTGGCTGGGTTCCAGCCCCACCCCTGGCACCTCTGTGGGAGCAGGCCACCCCTGAGGCCTCGTGTGTGTGTGCATGGGTGTGTACATGTGTGTTGTGTGTGTATGGGAGGGATATCACAAACTCTGCCTGCAGGGGCCTGACAGGCAACACAATGGGTGAGGCTCATGGGGCCTGGGACAACAGAGAGTGGTGGGGACTGCAGCAAAGGAGACCTACCCAAACAGGTGGCCACAACTCAGAGCCCACTCTTCCTTCCTGCTAAGAGGAGCTAGAGAGTCTTGCTCTTAGGTGAAATCTGATTTTTAAGTATTGTCCTAAATTCATAACATGCTGCCTTGCTGGAACAAAGGACGTCAGTGAGCCTCAGGGCCACAGAGGCAAAGAGAGGGAAGCCTTGCTGGGTGGGGACGCAGGGGAAGAAGAGGGGCTCAGCCAGGGGGTTATGTTTCACACGCCCCAGCCTGGCTTCTCTCTGGGGAGTCTCACCTGCTGGGTCACAGCTGCTGTTGAGAATATCCCCAACACCACTGGTCCCTACCCCTCAGGACAGCACTGAACTAACACACAGACAGACCAGAGCTACACCCTTAGGAACAGGCCCTTGGAGCTGGAAGGGGCCTTAGTCCAGCGTGGAATCTGAGGCCTGGGGAGGTCAAGGGACTTGACCTAGGTCATGCAGCTGGCCCCAGGCGGTGGCGACACTCCTGGCTGCCTGCCTGGGCCCATCTGTCAATTCCTAATGCTGCCCTGCCAGGGAAACATGAAATACCGCTCTGAAGCAGCCCAGTGGCATGAAAAGCCCACGCTCCACCCGTTGTCACCTTCTATTTATTTTCCAGAACTCGGCTCCCTCCCTCCCCATCCAGGCACAGCCTCCTCACCCCTGGTGGCTTTTTCTGGAGTCTTTAGATTTCACACAGTATTGGACTTGGGAGGGGACTCAGTCTTGAGACTGGGATCCCAGCAGAAAAGGAGCTTACGTATCAGCTTGTTCTTTGAGTTCTTTAAATGCAGCAAAATAAATCATGTTAGTGATGAGAGAGATTGAGGATCTTTAGAGATGGCAAATTTCTTTCCTTGGCGTCCGTTCTCACCCTGCCCCTCTGCAGCTTCGGGAAGCAGGAGCAGGCGTCCACAACCCTCAGCTGAATGGTCATTTTGTGCACCTGGGGTGGAATGAGCTGGACGGCCTCCACCCATTCCCCAGCTGAATTCCCAATTCCCCAGCAATTCCAGGAGCTTTGGGAGAACTCCTGAGCCAATGCCAGTCACGCGGCCTGCAATTCTGCCAGCCAAGCTCTGGTCTTAAAGGATTTTTCTTCTTCTAGACTCACTTATTAAAATATAAATACTCTGGGGAGGGAGCATCTTCTCTGCTGCCTGCTCCCTCTTCTGCCTGACCCCCGGCTGGATGCAGGTGCCGCACAGTCGTTTGTGGGCAGACTAAGCTGAGTCTGAGAGGACAAGGGACAAGTGTGAGCCCCAGGGGAGTGGCCCCTTCATTCAGAAGCACATAGGGGAGGCCCCTTGGCCAGCCTGGGGAATTCAGGAAAGACTTCCTGAGAAAGGGGCTCCAGGGCTGGAGCTTGAGAAGGAGAAGGCGTTAGTCAGGTGAAGAGCAGGGAAGGTGAGGGGGGGTCCCAGGCAGAGGGAACAGTACATGCAAAGGCCTGAAGACAAAAACAAGGCGGGTTTGAGAGTCGGCAGGTCACTCAGCACAGAGCGGCAGGAGGTGGCAGAGGAGCTGGAGAGGTTGTGAGCCATCCTAAGGGGTTTGCTCTTCCCACTGTGGGCACTTGGGAGCCATGGAAGGCTCTAAGCAGGGAAGGGACCATGTTAGACTTGAAGTATGAAAAAAGTGTCTACAGCAGCATGGAGACTGGGGGGTTGGGAATCAAGATGGAAGATGAGGGCCAGGCAGGAAGCCATTGCAGGAGTTCCAGTGATGGGTGGTAGTGGCCTGGACCCGGATTGTGAAGAGCGGGATCAGAAAGTCAGTGATCCAGGGCAGGGGCAGAGAGAAACACCCCAGACTCCATGCTAAGCCCCAACCATCTGGACTCCATCCCTTTGAGCAGGACGCACCCCTCTTCCTCCTCCACCAGCCCCCCGTTCCTCCCACCCGTGGCTGAGGAGACAGGCTCCGCCACGGCTACCTGCCCCGTCCGGTGGATGCAGCGGCGGATGAGGTCTCGGATGTTGTTGTGCTTGTCCGTCTGGAAGTACACGGTGGCACTGGACTTCTCCTTCAGGTAGGGCTTCTCAGCCGAGGCCCAGGTGTGCAGCAGGGTCGGCTCGCTGCCCTCCGAGGCCATGGGGTAGTAGGTCCCTGACTGCTGGGAGCAGGAGTCGAGTCCCTTAGGGCCTGCCTCGACCCCTCCCGGAGACTCCAGGGCACAGGGGGGCCCCTTGGACTGAGCCTGGATGTACTGGGCCTCTGCCGAGGACAAGAAGTCCACCTCGCCTTCCTGGCTGAGCACCTGCCAGTAGGCCTCAGGCCCCCCATCCAGGAGGGCATCTGTGGCCAGCCGAGCGCTCTCATTGTCGCTGAAGTCTGCCCTGGCCGGCCGGACCCAGTGGCTCTTGACATCTTCCAGGCGTTTCCAGATCTTGCCCACGTGCCTTGGCCGGCTCATGCTGCCCTGTCCCAGAGTGGTGGGGGAGAGACCCACTTGAGCTCTTCCTGATGACAGGGGCAGGCAGGCCACGCCACAAAGGAGGACCGAGGCTCTCGGCACCCCGGGGAAGCTCCCCGCGTCCAGCCCAACCTGCCACCCGTCGCGCCTGCTCCGAGGGACTGATTTCCCGCTGTCCTGGGCAGTGCTTCACAGTGATCATCCTCTGCACCAGGGGTTGGCTTATCTGTGAGTGACACCCGCCCTGCCCGTGGGCCTGGAGGGCTGGCTCCATCACGCCTTGGCACACTCAGCCCTGGGAGATTTCCTCTCCTCCCAGCAGCAGCGGGAGGCCAAGGTGAGCCAGCTTCCCGCCTGCTGGTTGCACAACTCTCCCGGAGACCGTCAGGCCTCTGTCATAAAACAAGGAGCCTCTTGCAGCACCCTCCCCCTGAGCTCACCCTGGGTCCCTTGTGCTCCTCCGTTCAAACACCGAGTGGTTCAAAGACAAGAGTTTCCCCATGGGGGAAAGGTGCTGCCCTGAGATGTGCCATCCCTGTGAGGAGGGAAGCTGGAGGCAGGCCAGGCAGAATGTTCGCCAGGCGCCCCTCCTTTCTCTTGGGAACACCCCACGCTCCTGGCCCTCCTGGTCCTCTGAAAAAGCTCTTCCCTCCCGTCTCTCCTGGACTGTGTCTGTCGTGGTCATGTGTGAACGGAGCCCCCAGAGAGGTTCCGGTTCTGGGGCCAGCGCTGGTCCCGGGGAAGCAGCTGCTTGCAGTAGTGTCTGGGGAAGAATGTGGCGGCATCTGGGCCCATGGACCTGTGGGATCGGTCTCTGTCTGTGCTGGAGGGGCTGCTGGTCGCAGGCGTGTTGGAAGAATGTGAACAGCAAGGGAGAAGCCGCGTTTTCTTTCCAGATCAAGTCAGCATCAATTCCACGTCAATGGAATGCAGTATCTAGAGTCCTGACTCTGTAATTGGGTTCTGCTAGAAACAGACTCTGGGACTAGGATTCCAGTACCAGTAGCTAATTGGATGGTGGGGGTTGGCAGGAGTGAGACGGGAAGGGAAGGGAGCTACTGTGGGTATGTTACTGAGCAGCTCACCACTGTGGACATCTGGGGTCTAGGAACACTTGGGAACATCTGGGTCCGGTCCTGCCGGGGACCTCTGAGAGATAGTGTAGATGCATCACAGAGTTTTCCTACCCAAAGGGTGAGAAAGCTATAGAATGTGTCTACCGACCTCCATTTACTATTGGGCGAGGGCTGCTCCAGGGGCTGCCTTAATGCCCCCCTGAACTGCTCACCAAGCACAGCCCTGAAGCTGGAGAAGCCTCGAGGCAGAGAGCTCAGCGGCAGGTCAGAGACTGTCGTGGGAGTGAGGAGTGCTGAAGCCATAAGGCCGGGCCCTGACGATATCTGCTAAGAGAACATGCCAGAAAACCAGGCCCGCTCGGCCTTCAAATAACTGGTATCTAGTAAGAGCCAGTTGTCTCCCTGTGGCACGTCTACTCTTGGGAGGAAAATGCCCACAAGTGTCTGCAGCCCCGCCGGTGCGGTGGCCCAAGTGGCTCAGTCCAGGAGTGGAGTAGAACCCTTGAAGCACAGTGCAAAGAGGAGAAAAGGAATTTAAAAGGAATTTCTTCTCCTCTTTTGACAGACATTGAGGGAATCTGATTCATGACCTCGGGCAGCCCTCCCTTTATTCCGTTTTAGCTCCTCCCCCAGTCCCTGGAACCTTCAGGAAGCTCTCTCCCTATCGCCCCCTTCGCTCCGGGCCCGCTTCCTTCTCCCTTCTGCCAACTCTTGCTTGTGTGGTTGACTTAACCTCTTTCCCACATTCTCCTCCGATCTTCCCTCCTCTCTGGTCTCGTCCTTGTCCTCCTCAGCTCATTCTCTGCTTCTGCGTCACTTGGGTCCAGACCCCAGGCCGAGGAGGAGTTCCTGAGCTTAGCATCTGAGAGCCTGCATGTTTGCGAGCTGTGTGAACATTCCAGCCTGCCCTTTCCTACACTTGGCCATCCATGAGTGCTCACTGCATGCTGGCCCTCTGTAGTGACGGAGACACGGATTGTTAGGCCTTATTTCGACCAAGGCTCAGAGAGGTTGAGTAAGTTGCCCAAGATCACACAGCTGGTAAGTGACAGAGCCTGGGCACTGTCCCTCCAAAGCCCATGTACTTTCCACTGTGCCAAACTTCACTCTTTCCCTTCCTCCCCCCTTTGTCTTTCTACCCTCAGCACAATCCAAATCCTCTTATCAGTTCCAGATTGTGTGTAGGGGAGAAGGAAAGAAGTGGTGGATGTCCTGGAGTTCTCCTCTCGCCTGGGCCTAATTCTCTTTGTTGGATGAACAAATGATTGAGGGTCCCCTGAGACAGAGGCAGGGCTCCATGGCCTGTAGGGACCATTTTCTCCTGTCCACTTGCAGAGCAGCTCTTATTTTAAAATAGAATCTTGGCGGGGGGGGGCTTTCCCCTCTAGAGATGCTGGAGGAAGAAGAGCCCTGCTCTCCTGTCCCCAGCTCCTTGCCCTCACACAGACCCCAGAGATTCTAGATGAATCCTTTAGAATAGACAGCAAATATATTCCATGCATGTCGTCACACCTGATCCCCCCATTCCTGTGCTTCTAACAGACATTACTAGTTGATCACAGAACTCATTCCCTGTGAGCTGGAAGCCGTCCCCTCACTGCTCTTTACAGGGCTCAAAGAGAAGCGCTCGCCTGGCAGAAATCTCAGATGTCCCGCAACTGCTCCGGTTTACTGATGAGAAAACTGTACCCAGAAAGGGGAAGTGACTGTTCTCAAAGTCACATAGCTGGCCGGGTGCTGTCATCAGCATTGCCCTCATCTCCTCTCCTCTGCAGCCCCGGCCTTGTGAAATGTCATCATTCTTGCTGGTCTGCTGGCTGAAACAACAAATTGCTCATCTGGGATGGCGCTTCTGGACCAGGAAGGCTGGCTGGCTGTTGAGCCACAGCTTCACATGCTGAGAAATCCTGAGCGCTCGGTTCCAGGCACTGTGGATGACGGAGGACTGACTTACCCTCTCCCTTCCTGCGGCCTGCAGCGTAGTCCCTCCTGCTCATGAAGACACTCCACAACGAGGCAAAGAATGAGAATCCACGCTCCTGTTAGCAAAGGAGTGGTTTGGGGGCTTCCTGAGAATTCCATTTACCTGGGGCAATGGTTCTCAACTGCGGGTGATTTTGGCCTCCACCCAGGGGGCCTCTGGCAGTGTCTGGAGACACTTTTGGTTGTCACAACTCGGGGAGTGATGCTCCTGGCATCAAGTGGCTATAAGCCAGAGCTGCTGCCACATTCTACGATGCCCAGACAGCCCCACAGTAAAGAACTACATGGCCCCAAATGTCAATAGTGCTGAGACTGAGGAATCCCCGTCTAGGACCCCGGCCCTAGCGGATGACAGACCTTGTCCATGTGGCAGGTCCAGTCTCCTGCCTTTGTTCAGCCTGTGCCCTCAGCTGGAAGTCCTTGCCTCCACCATCACAACCTATTCGCATCTTTCTCAGTGTTCAAGGTCGATCTCCATTCCCACCTAGGCGAGGGAGCCTTCCTGACCATTCCCAGGCAGCTGTCATTGCTCCTCCTCTGAGCCTTCACGGTGCTCGCAGGTCTTGTCTCGGCCAGTCTTGCAGTAGTTATGGGCACGCTGCCTCATCTCCCCCCCTGCACTTCATTCCTCGAGTGGTGCAATGGTAAGAAGCTAGCGTGCCTTCGGAATCAGGCATCAGTGGGTTCAGAGTGTGCCTGTGAGAACCTGTGACCTTGGGTGGGGAACTCACGGAACTTCACTTTTCTGTCCATATACTGGCAGCTAACATGGTGGACCCTGTGCTGTGTGCCAGGTGCTGATCTCAGTGCTTTTCGTGTGTTAAGGCGTGCCGTCCTCAGAGGCCTGCGAGGGAGTGCTGTGGCCATTTCTGTTTCGTGGATGAAGCGAACTGAAGCACAGAGCTTACCTAACTACCTTGCCTGAGGTCACCTGGCCAGGAAGTGGCAGTGCCAGGAGCTACACACGGGTGGTCTGGCCCCAGAGTCCCCCAGGTAACCGCAATGCCATCTGCCTCTTTCACAGGACGAACCTCAAAGGGCGTGAGACCCA
The DNA here is from genome assembly GCF_041296235.1 of Equus asinus. NCBI lineage: Eukaryota > Metazoa > Chordata > Mammalia > Perissodactyla > Equidae > Equus > Equus asinus. The sequence goes on along the minus strand of NC_091801.1, from coordinate 68,149,560 downwards.
AGGGAGCAGGCCTGGGTAGCCAGTGAGCAAACCTCGTCCCGCTTCTGCGCCACTCTTCAGCCTAAGACAGCGCCAGTATTTTTTTCTGAGCTTTTTACATAGTTGATATTATACCACATGTGCAATTTTATATCTTGCCTTCTTTTATAGCTTAACAATACTCAGAAGCGTATTTTTCATATCATTAAAAAAGGGCCAGGCTTCTCCCTCCCTGTCCCTTCCCTTCTGCCTTTTCTTCCTGAACAGTTCAGTCCTAGAGTCCTTGGGTGGGTTGGAGCAAGGGAGGGCGCCTGGTGGGGAGGGGCCTGGTGGGGAGAGGACTGGTGGGGAGAGGACTGGTGGCCCATAGCAGGTGTCAGAGGCCGAGTAGGATGAGGAGGTGCAGAGTGAGGGGCGTCTGCACGGGGTAGGGGGCAGCCTGGAATGGGTATCAGAGGTTGAGCCGGGAGAAGTGGCCAGGGAGATGCTAGACTGGTTACAGACAGGGGCATTGAGCAAATAAGGAAATATATTAAGGACGATGGAAACTACATGTCCTACTCTCAGACTAGGGAGTGACAAATACAGAAGGGGAAACCAGAATGAACTCTTTAGGGCTGACTATGAACTGGAGACACTGATCTGAACTCACAGCTTCCAATATAGATAAATTTAAACACTTTAGAAATTATATGAATTCTAATATATAATATAAAAATTATAAATAAATATATAAAATGAGTGATGTAAAACACAGACATGTTATATAAAGATATATATTTATGCCCTAGTTCCCTAGATCTGTCCACTGACAGTGACACGCCTACAGCAATGTCCACACCCAGTGCCCAGGGCTCCTGGGAGAAACGGCTGTTTTCACACCCGGGACAGGGAACATACAAGATGATCCTGGAATATCCTGTGCCGCAAAGAATGATGAAGTCATGTCAAAAAGACGCAAGCCAGCTTGAAGGGGCTCCTGCTCGCTAAACCTAGGACAACTTAAGCATCAAAATAATGGTAATAAAGGATTATAAACATGAAATAAAGTAGGAAACCATGAGTCCAGACTGATATAAATAAATATGTTGAAAGTTTGAGGAACAACAGGTATTTAAGTAGTTTTCAATACATTCCCCATAAAATACTTAATAATTACAAAGAAGGAAGAAGAAACTACATGGAGAAGCCTGTTGGACACCACCCTAATCAAGTGATCAGAGTGATCCTCATCAATAGTGGGACGAATGGAAATCTTGAGCCACCTAGTGGGATGCAATGAGAAGAGCCCAGCATCACTTCCGTGATATTCCTGCCAAAGATGTATAACCTGAATTTTGACTTTTTGTGTGTGTGTGTGTGTGGCGAGGAAGATTGGCCCTGGGCTAACATCTGTTGCCCATCCTCCCCTTTTTGCTTGTGGAAGATTGTCCTTGAGCTAACATCTGTGCCAATCTTCCTCTATTTTTGTATGTGGGATGCTGCCACAGCATGGCATGAGGAACAGTGCCTAGGTCCGTGCCCAGGGTCCAAACACACAAACCCTGGGCCACCGAAGCAGAGCATGTGAATGTAACCACTACGCCACCACACCGGCCCCTGAATTTTGACCTAAAAAAGTATTTATTTTTTAGGTGATCCCACAAGGAGGAAACAATCAGACAAATCCAGGCTATGAGACATTCTATAAGACAAGCAGATGGGAGAGCTGGGCAGAGGCGGGGAGAGGATGTCATCAGGCACCTGGGAGGGAGTGGGCAGTCCCGTTACATACACACTGCACCCTATTACAGCCCTGCAGACTTTTTGTAGCTGAGGAAACTGAGGCACAGGGAGGTGAAGTCAATTCTTCAAGGACCCAGCCGCAGAGCCTGGATTGGGCTTGTCTTCAAAGCCCTCACTCCCATCTGCAGGCCGATTCTGGAATTGATGGTTGGAGCAATTTGGGGTGGCGGATGGGGCACAGGCAAGGCATGACTGAACTTTTTGGCCGGGGCTGGCACAGGGCAGGCATTCACTTGACATTTGTTGGCGGATACAGGGCTCCGTGCTCCCGGGCCAGCGGCCGGCTTACACAGGTAGAACATGCACAAAGAGGATTCCAGACGCATCCCTGCTGGGGGGCAGCCAGGCTGAGAGCCCGGGCTGTGGGCCCAAGGGCCTGGAGGAACAGGGTGCCTTCTGTTTGACCTCAAGGAGCAGCTGCCACCTTCTCCCTCCCACCTCTCTATCAAGGCCTGTAGCAGCAAGAAAATTGTAGTCTCATTACCTAGTGACCCGAGAAGCACAATTAAGCTGAAAATTAGTTGGCATAATTAATTAGATGGGTAAATAGCTCCCTGTCAACACCAATCAATCCATTCTGCATATAATCAGCTCAGCACCGGCAGGAAGGAGCTCCTGCAGCTGCTGCTTCTGCTGGCGGGCCAGGGCCTGGCGGGGAGCGGAAATGGGCACCAGGGGACAGGATGTGCAGCCAGGTACGCTACACCCCACCCACCCACCCCCAGGACCTTCTACAGTTGCTTTTCATGGGAGCAGTTGCTCCCGGCTATCCTCAGCGAGTCCCTCATTGGTCCCCAGCAAAACCACGGCTTAATTCCCAGGGGCCTGCAGCTGGAAAGTCCCTTTGCTTTCTCAAGTTTTTTATTTTCGAGTTCCTGGTTCATTGCTCAAGATTTCCGACATCATTAAAAACCATGGGAGCTCCCATTTTTTTTAGCTAGTAAATTTGCAGAAGCTTTTCTTAAATTAAGGTATAACTTAGATGGGGTAAAATTTACCCGTGTTACTATATGAGCTCCATGAGTTTTGAGAAATGCATACAGTTGTGTAACTACTACCACGATCAAATATAGAATATTTCCATCACTGTAAAAAAATCCCCACTCTCTTCTGTAGTCAACTGCTTCCCCCACCCTCAGCCCCTGGCAACCACTGAGCAGTGTTTGCTTATTCCAGAATGTTCTATAAGTGGAATCCTATAGTGTGAGCCTTTTGTGCCTGGCTTCTTCCGCTTAGCATAACGCACTTGGGATTCATCCATATTGTGGCATGTGTCAGTGGTTGGCTACTCATTATTGCTAAGCAGTATTTTATTGCATGGATGTACCACAGTTTATCTGTTTCCCAGCTGAAGGACGCTGGGCTGTTTCTAGTTTTGTGCATTTATGAATAAAGCCACTATAAATACTCATATGTAGGTTTTTGTATTAACATAAGTTTCCATTTCACTTAGATAAATACCCAGGGGTGAGGCTGCTGGGTCTGCAGTAGGTGTGTAGATCACTTTATAAGGAACTGCCAAACTGCTTCCTGAAGTCCTGTACCCTTTTCATGCTCACCAGCAATGCATGAGACTTCCAGTAGCTCTGTACCTTTGTTAGCGCACAGACTTTAAAGATCAATAGGGCTGACCCAGTCGTGCAGTGGTTAAGTTCATACTTTCCACTTCGGTGGCCCGGGGTTCGCTGGTTTGGATCCTGGGTGCAGACCTACGAACCTCTTGTCAAGACATCCTGTGGCAGGCATCCCACATATAAAGTAGAGGAAGATGGGCACAGATGTTAGCTCAGGGCCAGCCTTCCTCAGCAAAAAGAGGAGGATTGGCAGCAGATGTTAGCTCAGGGCTAATCTCCCTCAAAAAAATAAAAAAAGAATTAAAAAAATAATAATAATAAAAAAAGATAATATCCATTCCTGGTGACAGCAGGGCCGACTCCACAATTTGCAGGGCCCAGTGCAAAATGAAAACGTGGGGCCCTTGTTCAAAACAAAAGGAAGAAAGTGCCATAGATGGTGTTGAAATAGAAAGCTTTTTCCCTTCTTCTGTAGTCTTTCTCTCAGCTTCTCATAGTGTTTTTTAATTTGCTCTTTAATGTTGTTAAGTAAAGAAAAATTAAACATTAGAATTATTAGCATGAATTTTATCTTTCATTTTTATATTGTGCAATGTCATTTTAAACGCAAATATGAGAGCTTTTAACTTGTATGTAGAATGGGTGAAATTACACAGTCTGTGTTTTGTTTGTACACGCATCTGTATTTCGTTCTTACTAGAAAGTGGAAATACTCCACTGTGTTTATTTCACTTCCTAACGTGCGCTCATTCTACCTTATTCTCTACCTTTGGCTCACTGATGAGTAAGGAAGGACAGAAAAGAGAAGGCACTATCTTCTCTTTCCTTCTATGTCGTCGTTTTCAGCATGAAGTGGTTGGCTAATACAGGGAAGTCACACGAGTAAGAAAGCATGTGGCAGAATTCCTTGGTCGTTTATGTCCTTCGAACACCATTGCCTTTTTCTGCATTTGAAGCAAATTCTGGTCCCAACAGAAAGTCGGACGTCTTGGGTCTGTCATCAGCCCCACCTAGTCAGAGATGTAAGACACTTACTTTGTCTTCACTGCGTCTTGCTGACCTCCCACGCGGCGTGGGTCCCCCCAGTTCAGCGCTCACAGGGCACGGTGAACACCATATGTGAGTGGTCGGCAAGGAACTGTGGACTGGCATAGTGCGTGCATCTCTTCTGCTCCCTCCACCGATGGAGTTCACTTACAAAACCCAAGTTCAACGATCAAATCGTTGAGAATTTCAAGATGGTGACGGCAGAGCATTAAACCAAGTGTGGGACCCTTCTGAGCACGTGTGACCACATAGGTTGCACATCCATGAAGCCGCCCTGGGTGAACGTATGGAGAAATGTTTTTTCATATAAGCATTATTTGTGAAACCAAAATAAGATGTATTTTGTAATACAAAAAGAATTCAATCCCTGAAATCCTATCTAATTACATTATTTGGGCCAGTATTCTTCAGATGTTTATTTTGCTTGTGCTTTGTCTTTCTGATGAAATTGTCCTTTCTCTAGAATGAAGATGATAATGTCTGCTCTTTCATTACAGCACAGCCCCTGGCCCAGGCCAGGGCTGCCATGGGAACTCACGAAGTTCTGGCTCGTTTTCAGGGAAGTCCACTGCACTGGAATAAGCTGCCTGTGCCAGCCCAGCTTTGTGTGGGAGCAGGAGTGGGAGCAAGAGGACTGGGGTTCCCCCATTTCTACCACCTCCCCCGACCCTTCCCTACATATTTGAGAGTGAGTGGGGAAGGAAGGTTGAAGATATCAGCTGTTAAAGGAAGGAATTTATAAGTAGCTCATCTTTCTTTAACAACTTAGAAATAGTTCTCATGAATTTCACATAACCCTGGGTGCAGGTCACCCAGTGGTCAGAACCCGCCCACGGTGGCCATCAGGCTGGACGGGATCATCAGAAGGCCCCTCCCTCCAAGCTGGGCTGGGAAAATTTTCTCCTCTACAGGAATCCACTCAGTCTCCTTTCTTCTGAAAATAACTCTATTGGCTTTAGCCCTTTGTTTTGTGAATATGACATGTTCATTATAAAAATTTGGCAAAAACAAATAAAATAAAACGCATTCATATGATAGGAAAAAAATCAAGCATCTTCCATAGTCATAGCACTAGAGATGGTAATTTTTAACATTTTCTGGGGTGCTGTGTAGATTAGATCCTGGGACCCTCCACAGCTTAACTCTGGGGAAGGAAGAAGGACTGATGTGATGATATGATAAGAAGGACATATCATCTCCTTTGTAGCACTTACGCAGTGTTTGTTTACCTACTTAACAACTCTTAATGAGGGAGGAACCAATTCTGTCTCCAAAGTTCACCACTTTGACCCCAGCGGCTATCCCGCTGTTGGGTGGGAGGGGCACCTTCCAGCAGCCCCTATCCCAAGGGAAAGCAGAAATACCAGCTTCAGCCACTTCTGTAGACCTAATGGGCTGTATTCCTTCTACATCTACCCCCCCCCCCCACACACACACACACTAGCTAATTGCCTCTTTCTGCAGAGAAAAGCAATGTTCTAGAAGATTCCCACCTGCACCCCTCTTTGGCTCTAGTGACTTAAAGATTGTAAGGCTGAATCAGCTCACTGGGGCCAACGCCCTGCTTCCCTTCAGTGAGCAAAGACCTGCTCTGTGGTGAGTGTGTGTGATAACTGGGGATAGATTTCTTTTCTTTTTTTTTTGTGAGGGAGATTGTTGCTGAGCTGACATCTGCACCAATCTTCCTCTATTTTATGTGGGATGCCTCCACAGTGTGGCTTAACGAGTAGTGCTAGGTCCATGCCCAGGAGCCAAACCTGTGAACCCCGGGCTGCTGAAGTGGAGCCCCTGAACTTAACCATTGAGCCACCCGGCTGGTCTGGGGACAGATTTCTGAATAGAAAAAGACCCTGAGACTCAGGATAGAAACGTCATATCATTCATAGATTCCACAAACACTCACTGAGTGCCTCTTATGCACATGTGCGTGAGGTGCTGGAGGGGACCCAGACCTCCCAGCAAATGCCACTTGGTAATCAGACTTTCTCCTTTTGGCCACCAGACTGTCACCTACATTAGTTGAAGCCTCTAAGCCTTAAATTATGAGCCAGATGATGTGACTTTGCCACAATGTAGTTGTGGCAATTTCAGGCACAAATGTTATCTTTGAAATACAGGTGTGGGAGTAGATTTTAATGATATGATTTGAAAGGATTGATGTTCAAGCAGCCCAGCCCCTGGCTGCCTCAGGGAGGAACCACGACACCCATGAGACCTGTGAAGAAGGGGGCCTCATGGCTCTGTGTCTCAACACAGCCGGGGGAGCCAGGACACTCACTGTGACCCCCTGACATTGCCATTACACCTGTTGGAACTGTGGACAAAACCATGGCCCTGTTCCAGATCTAAACCTGGAAGGAGAGGCCCGGCTCCTTGGGGCCCCAGGGCTGCTGGGACCACACCCACTACCCTCATCTGTCTCACCTGTCGCAGGGGGTGGAGTGGGAGGGCCCTGAGAGGTGAGTGCTGTAACCCTTTCCTTCCCTCAGGGTAGGAGACCTTGCTGTGCTCCCCACACCGCATGTGGAGCGTGGGCGATGGACCTTGGAGCCCGTTCCTGGCCAGGTCACGGAAAGGCCTACCTGGTCACTGAAATCAGAGCCCACACACCTTTGGAACGAGGAGCCAGGTCTTTGATCAGAGTAAAAGCTGAGGATATAGAAATGAACCAACTGCAGGCCTGCCCTCAAAGAAAGACGTGCAGTTACAGTGGAATGTGAGGAGCGCTTCCTGTCATCATCAAATGCCGGTGGGCCCGCCGTGGGCTCTGCACAGCCTACAGCTTGGCCCCCGCTGTGGAGGGGCCTACACTCCAGTGGGAAAGACAGCAAAGGAGGAGTCACGACCTCCAACCTCCAGCTGGGATGAGTGTTAAGGTCAGGGGAGCAAGAGCTGTGAGAATACAGAGCCGGGTGTCCTGGCCCAGCCCAGGGCTGGAGGCGTGGTGAGGACCGCGAAGAGACAAGTTCCAGAGGGCAGGCCTCGGCGCTGGGGCACAGGGTGACTTCCTCCTGAAGCTGTTAAGCAGGACACAGACAAGCCCAGATTAATGCCTGTGACAGAGGCCTCTGGCCACAGTGTGGAGAAGAGCAAGAGGCCCTCAGGGAACATCCGGGCTGGCAGGGGTCAGGCCTTCCTTCTTCTCTGTGCTTCGTCAGCACAGTCAGAGCAATGACTCTCAGACGCTTCCAACAACAGGCTGACTCACACGGTGCGGTCCGCTCGTCCAGTCACAAATGGAGCTGGGAGGACGTGGCCTTTCGCTGCCCTGGATAGATGACAAAAGAACTGTTGGCTGTTCCTCCCGCCCTGCACTCGGCCTCCCTGAACTTGCCCAGCTGGCTGCACCCTCGCTTCTGGCTTGTCACAGCCAGAATACTGAGAGGAGACACGTGGGCCACAGCAGGGTCCTACACCACCCCCAGTCCTGGTTGGGAAGGGGCCAGGCCTGGGAACCCTTTGCTGCCTCTCAAGGTACCACAGGAGAACTTTCTCCTGAAATGGGGCCTTTCTGCCCAGCCTCCTTCTTTCCCCGATAACCTCTCCCCTCACCTGCCCTCTGGACTCCCTCTATAGTTTTTATTTTTTTTAAGCAGAGAGGACTGCAAAGCTAATGAGAGTCACAGTGAGCATGGATTCTGGAAGCCACTCACCCTGACTTCCCTCCCACTGGAGCAGCGACTGCAGAGGACTGTGAGAGGAAAGACAGGCTGTGGGCCGCGGCCAGCTCAGATGCGGCCCACTATCGGATTGTGACCCCCGCCGAGCCGATGGAGACAGTGACCCGTGGGTGGGAGGGAAGCTCAGGGAGAGGTCAGGGGTGAAAACAAAAGTCCCAGCTCTTAACACCCGTGAACACCCCCAACACAGACAAATCTTGGAGCTTCTGGGGGTGAAACAGAAAACCTGCCCAAATTCAGGACGGAACATAGTTTCTGGCTATCCACAAGCTCCTCAGACTTCCACTGTCAACATGCACAGGAATGTTCGCTACCGTATTTGCTCCTAACTGGGAAGAATTCGATGTTCTAGAATTAGAAGGCCTCGAGGAGCTCGGGCTCCATCACTAAGGACCACAGACTGTGGGGCTTGAACAAGAGAAATTTGTTCTCTCACAGTTCTGGGCACTGGGAGGCCCAGATCAGGGTGTTAAAAGGGTTGGTTTCTTCTGAGTCCTCTCTCGCAGCTTGCAGGTGGCCGTCTTCCTCCCGCATCTTCACATGGTCTTTTTTCTTCGCGTCTGTGTCCTGATCTCGTCTTCTCAGAGACAGTCTGTTATGGTTAGAAAGAACAGGAAGATCTACGTGTATTGGCAGGGAAAGAGTTTCCAGCTATTGTTGAGTGGGGAAAGTCAGTCACAGGACAATATGTTGAGGGGCGAGGGTGGGAAGAGTGCTCAGTTCTTCACTCTCTCCCTCGCCCTGGCTTTACAGCCTCTCCCACCGTGGGCCGAGTACATTTCCCAGGCCCAGGGATGTTGAACTTGGCCAGGTGACTTGGTTTGGCCAATGGAACTCAACGGAGGTACCCAGAGCAGACCCCTTCAATGTGCTTACTCAGCAGAGCTTGGTCTCTTGGGATGCTGTGACCCCCAGTGAGAAGAATACACCCCAGGGAATGGCTGGTCCAAGGAGAATGTGGAGATGTGACAAGCAGAACTGAGCCCAACCTCAGCCTGGAGCTAGCCCAGCAACTCACATACCCAGGAGCAAGAAAAATACACACTTACCTGGAAAGCATTATGCTGAGTGAAGTAAGCCAGACACAAAGGACCAATATTGTCTGATTCCATTTGTGTGAAATATTTAGAATAGGCAAATCCATAGAAAGTAGACCAGAGGCTACCAGGGGCTGGGGGGAGAGGCGAATGGGGAGTTAATTACTTAATGGGTACAGAGTTTCGGCTTCGGGGGATGAAAAGGTTTTCGAAATAGTTATGAGACTTGCACAACATTGAGAATGTACTTAATGCCACTGAACTGGGCACTTAAAAATGGTTAAAATGGTAGATTTCGTGTTATATATATTTTACCACAATTTCAAAAAACGATGTAATACATACAGTCATGAACCACAACGATTGACCAAATATACGACAGCGGTCCCATAAGATTAGTACCATGTAGCCTAGGTGTGTAGGAGGCTCTGCCTTCTAGGTGTGTGTACGTACACTCTCTGATGTTCACACAACAACAAAATTGCCTAATGACGATGCATTTCTCAGAACACATCCCTGTTGTTAAATGGCTGTACACAGAAGCCATTGAACTGTACGCTTTAAATGGGTGAATTGTATAGGATGTGAATCATATTTCAATAAAGCTATTTTTTAAAAGCACACTTGTTCTTTAAACCGTTACGTTTGGGGTGACTTGTTAAGCAGCACTAGCGCAGTGTGGGAATAGCTGACTGATACAGTTTGTATGTGTGTAAGTATTTTATAATGAGCACACTTATTTGCGTAATACAAAATGTACAAAAACGGAGTTTACTGGGTTCCCCCAAACAGGCCCCCTCTTTGCTGTCTTCCTGCCTGGTGGTGGCACCGGATGTTTCTGGACCTTGCTCATCCTAATTTGGAGTGACTTTGCTTCCCTCTTTGTGCTTGGCAGTTAAGCAGACCCAAGGCCTGGCTGCTCCTGTAGACTCTGTCTCCACGTGGCTCCCTCCTCTTGGTCTCTGCAACCATCTCCCAGGACCTACTTTCATCACCCTCGGCTGGGACTGTTTCATGGGTTTCCCAGGTGGTCTCGCTGCCGGGGTCCATCCAGTGCCACGGGAGACGGCTAACTCACAAGTTTCCATTAAGTTACTCTGCTCAGGCAGCCCTGAGCCCTCCACACACACACACACACACACTCTCACGCTCATACACTTACCTTCTGTAAAATGGGCTTACAACAACCCCTACTGCCTGTCAGATCAAATCTAAGCCCCATCAAACGTCACTTGGACATGTACCCCAGAGGTCCATAAAAATGTCCTAATATTGATCAAGTGGAACACGAGCTGCTGTCGGGGGGGGGTCAGGCCATGGCTCATTTCTGATCTCCCCTTTCCCATGTGCTCTTCTGCCACCTTCAGGATCTCACTACTTGGGTGCGAAAACCTCCAGCACTGCAAATAAAGGGAATGTTCGACTGAAAACACTGGTTTACAAGTTGAGACAGTGAAAGTCTCTAATGACCAATGACTGTGGCTTCCAATTCAAAACCGGAAGAGGACCTAACCAGCTGATAGAGGGATGAGAAGTGACTTTTTAGGATATAACCTGAAATTGTTGTTGTTTTGTTTTTGAGGAAGATTAGCCCTGAGCTAACATCTGCCTCCAATCCTCCTCTTATCGCTGAGGAAGACTGGCCCTGAGCTCACATCCGTGCCCATCTTCCTCTACTTTATATGTGGGACGCCTACCACAGCATGGCTTGCCAAGTGGTGCCATGTCCACCCCTGGGATCCGAACCGGTGAACTCCCGGCCGCCAAAGCGGAATGTGCGCACTTAACCACTGCGCCACCGGCCCAGCCCCCTGAAACTATTTAAGGAATTAAGTTTTAGTACTGAAACAAAACTCTTTCCATTCTTTTTTATTTCATGTGAACAAAGTTTCTCAACATTTTTACATCTGTAAATACAAAAAATATGAACAGAATTCATGCTGAACCCCATCTCATTCTAGCAAAAAGTAATAGCTGGTGACCCACACACGAACTAAGTGGGATTAGAAAGTTGCATCTATCTCACAGGTATTTGTTTTTGATAAAATTTTACGTTTTTCTATTTAATAATTGTTCTTCAAATCTATAAATAAATTTATAATTTTTGATTAATTGTGTACTAATAAAAATAATGATATGTCAATTTAGAAGAAAATTTTGACACTTAGATCCTTATTGCCACAGGAAACAAAAAAAATTTCAATTTATGTGTATATTTGTATTGCTGAGATGCATGTTAGGGTGATCAATAACAGACATGCCGTCATAAAATATGTATTGTATGAGGATAAAATTCTGTAGGGGGAAATAGAATGGAAATATGAGTTCAGGGGGGAAAATAAATGTAAACTTGTGTTAAAGAGGAGCTTATTATGTATATTTAAATTAGATTATGGTCAGTATGGAATCCGTAGGCTATCCCGAGTTCATTGGATGCGTGTTAAAAAATCATATATGTGTTTTTTTTGACAAGATCCTACAGCCATTTATGATAAAAACTCTTAACAAAAGGGGGCTAGAAGGAAATTACCTCAGCATAATAAAGGCCATATAAGACAAACCCACAGCCAACATCATACTCAATGGGGAAAAACTGAACGCCATCCCTCTGAGAACAGGAACAAGACAAGGATGCCCACTATCACCACCCTTACTCAACATGGTACTGGAGGATTTGGCCAGAGAAATTAGGCAAGAAAAAGGAATAAAAGGAATCCAAGTAGGGAATGAAGAAGTAAAACTCTTGCTGTTTGCAGATGACACGATCTTCTATGTAGAAAACCCTAAAGAATCCATCAGAAAATTATTAGAAATAATTAACAACTACAGTAAAGTTTTGGGGTACAAAATCAACTTACAAAAATCAGTTGCATTTCTGTACTCTAATAACGAACTTACAGAAAGAGAACTCCAGAATACAATCCCATTTACAATCACAACAAAAAGAACAAAGTACCTAGGAACAAATTTAACTAAGGAGGTGAAGGACTTACACAATGAAAACTATAGGACATTATTGAAGGAAATAGATGATGACATAAACATATGGAAAGAGATTCCATGCACATGGATCAGAAGAATAAACACAGTTAAAATGTCCATGCTACCCAAAGCAATCTAGAGATTCAATGCAATCCCAATCAGAATCCCAAAGACATTCTTCACGGAAATAGAACAAAGAATCCTAAAATTCATATGGGGCAACCAAAGATCCTGAATTGCTAAAGCAATCCTGAGAAAAAAGAACAAAGCTGGAGGCATCACCATCCCTGACTTCAAAATATACTACAAAGCCATAGTGATCAAAACGGCATTGTACTGGTACAGAAACAGACACACAGATCAATGGAACAGAACTGAAAGCCAAGAAATAAAACCGCACATATATGGACAGCTAAAATCTTTGACAAAGGTGCCAAGACCATACAATGGAGAAAAGACAGTCTCTTCAATAAACGGTGTTGGGAAAACTGGACAGCCACATGCAAAAGAATGAAAGTAGACCACTATCTCACGCCATACACAAAAGTAAACTCAAAATGGGTCAAAGACTTGAAGGTAAGTCCTGAAACCATAAAACTCCTGGAAGATAATATAGGTAGTACACTCTTTGACATCGAACTTAAAAGGATCTTTTCAAATATCACGTCTTCTCAGACAAGAGAAAGAAAAGGAAAAGTAGACAAGTGGGACTTCATCAGACTAAAGAGCTTCTGCAAAGCAAAAGAAACTAGGATCAAAACAAAAAGACAACCCACCAATTGGGAGAAAATATTTGCAAAACATATATCCGATAAGGGGTTAATCTCCATAATATATAAGGAGCTCACACAACTGAATAATAAAACAACAGTCTGTTCAAAAAATGGGCAGAGGATATGAACAGCTATTTTTCCAAAGAAGGTATACAGATGGCCAATAAACACATGAAAAAATGTTCAACATCACTAACCATCAGGGAAATGCAAAGCAAAACTACACTAAGATACCGTCTTACACCTGTTAAATTGGCTATCATCACTAAGACTAAAAATAACAAATGTTGGAGACGGTGTGGAGAAAAGGGAACCCTCACACACTGCTGGTGGGAATGCAAACTGGTGCAGCCAACTATGGAAAACAGTATGGAGATTCCTCAAAAAACTGAAAATAGAACTACCGTATGACCCAGCTATCCCTCTACTGGGTATCTACCCAAACAACTTGAAATCAACAATCCAAAGTAACATATGCACCCCTATGTTTATCGCAGCACTATTCACAACAGCCAAGACATGGAAACTATCCAACTGCCCATCAACTGATGATTGGATAAAGAAGATGTGGTCTGTATATATACAATGGAATACTACTCAGCCATAAAAAGGACAAATGCATCCCATTTGCAACAACATGGATGGACCCGGAGGGAACAATGCCAAGCGAAATAAGCCAGTCTGAGAAGGACAAAGACCAGATGATTTCACTCACATGTGGAATATAAGCAAACACGTGGACAAAGAAAACAGTTCAATGGTTACCAGGGCAAGGGGGGTGGGGGGGTGGGCACAACGGATGAAAGGGTGCACTTAGGTGGTGACAGAGAAGAAATAATGTACAAGTGAAATTTCACAATGCTGTAAACTATTATAAACTAAAAAAAAAAAAAATTTAAAGGGCCAGCCCCAGTGGCCTAGTGGTTAAGTTCAGCGTACCTCACTTCCAGGGCCTGGGTTCGGCTCCTGGTGTGAACCTACACCTCTAGGGGCAGCCATGCTGTGCTCGCGGCCCACATGAAAAAAAAAATCATATGTGCAGTTTTGTTGTTAAAATATCAGCATATACAATCTGCTGGAAATGACATAGTGTGTAACTGTTTGAACTTAGAATGATAAAGTTTAGATATCAATTTAACATTATGCCAGGAGGTGTACAGACTTTTTCCAAAATTATTTCAGGGGGTGCCCATGACGAAACACTTTTGGAAACTGCTGCTGGGGGCGGGGGAATCGATGGTTGAGAGGCCTGCGTTGCCATCTGACTCAGGATGGAATCCTGCCTCCGCTGCCAACAGCCGTTCGACCTCGGCTGGTCGCCTAATCTCTTTGGAGTTTGCGCATCGGTAAATGTAGGGCAATAGTTACACGGACCCCTTTAGGTTGTTGTTGGAGTCAAGGAGCCGCCACAGGGAAAGCGTATAGCCAGGATGAGGTGGGGTGGGCGGGGGCTGGAGGAGAAGCCGATGAAGAAGGAAATGGAGATCAGGTTTTCGCAGAGCAGGTGACCTTGACCTGGCTGAAGAAGGGCGAGGAAGAGATCTCCGTCACAGAAGAGGGGCCTGATGTCAAGGGGCATGTCAAGCCGAGAGAACAGCTCGGGCAAAGACCAGGAGGTGGGAAGGGCTTATTCCGGGAGCCCAGCGCAGGCACAACCTGAGGCCCTGTCACCCCGCCCCGCCCCGCCAGTCCACGGCCATCGGTCATTCACCACTAGCCAGGCCTGGGGATCACCGCCTGCAGGAGACTCTGCGCCTGCGACCTCGGTGGGCATGTAACACTGACCACCCTTTACTCTGGACTCCATCAGGGCGCAACCAGCCGGCGGTTCCCTGCACAGCACCTACGAGGTGCCAAGTGGGGACCGGGCACCTGCCAGATCCTGCAGGAGCACAAGCTCTCTCGAGGCAGTAAGGAAGCACGTGTGTGTGTTTCATTGTACCGACACGCTCAGAAAAGTGTGTTGAAAATCGGTGGCACACGCATTTAAGAAATGGAGACATTTTATTTAGCGGAATACCCCCCCCCCCCCCCCGCCACCCCCAGCTCTGGTTGTCTACCCTCCATATACCGGCTGGATGACGATGGTGGTCACCCCTGCGTGTGCCCAGCCTGGTACCCCGCACGCGGTCGGGGCGCAGTCAGTGTGTCCGAGCCTGGCCGAGTGGCGGCCCCCCAGCCCCAAGCCGCGTACCCTCTTCCCCTCCTGCCCCTCCCCCCACGCCCCACCCCCTCCCCCATCTCAGGGCTTCAGGCCCATAGCAACTCTAGAACCAAACGGACGCCCCCGCCTCCCTTCTCCTGCCTTCCGGCGCCGGGAGCCCGCTGGGTGATGGCGGGGACCCTCGGCAAGGCGCCCCCTCGCGGCCGCCCGGCAACAGGCCTGGGAGCCGGGAAATCGTGGGAGCCCCGGGCAGGACATGTGACACGGGAGCCTCTCCCTCCTTCTCGCCCTCCTCCTCTCCCCGCTCCTCCTCCTCCTCTTCACCTTCCCCTCCTCCCTCTCCTCCTCTTTTCCTTCCTCCTGTCCCTTCCCCTCCTCCCCTCCCCCATTTCTTCTTCTTAGTTTCTGCAGTTTGTCTTCTAAATTAATATATTTAAATTTTAAATAGGTACTAGATTAACACAGCTTAGGGTTTTTTTTCAAGTATTCAAAGGTCTTCATCCTAGAAAAACATCAGACAAATACCGAGACTGAGGGACATTCTACAAAACGGCTGACCAGTCTTCCTGAAAAACGGTCAAGGCCATCAAAGATCAAGGAAAGCCTGAGGAAGTGTCCCAGCCAAGAAGGGCTTAAGGACACGTGATCGTGAAAAGTAATGTGGGATCCTGAAGGGAACCTTGAACAGAAAAAGGGGGAAACTAAGGGAATCTGAATCAAGATGGAGTTCAGTCAATATCCTGTCAACACTGTTTCCTTCATGTAACAAAGGTACCATACTAACCTAGGATGTTAATAACAGGAAACTGGGGGCGGGCATTCTGGGAACTCTACCATCTTTGCAAATTCTCTGTAAATCTAAGACTGTTAAAATAATAAAGTTTATTTTTTAAAAAGTCTTCATCCCACCCCTGCCCACAATCATACAGTTTTCACTCCTCTGCACGTATTAATCATGGGTCTTAGTTTTTTGTGTACGCATACTTTCTAAGGTTTAGTGAGCAACTACTAACAAATATGAATATACCTGCCCTGCCCCCCTTTAACAGAAATGGTAGCACACCCCACACGCGGTCCTGCTCTTGCTTTCTTCCCTTGTTTGCATCAGACACAGAGCCTTCTGTGTTCTTGTTTACAGCCCGGACAGACTGTCATTCCTGTGGCCACTGCCCTGTTCATAGACACTGGGCTGTTTCCAATTTTTTGCAATTTTTTCCCTAATCTTATTGTATTTTTTTATTGAGATGTAATTGACATATAACTTTCTATGAGTTTCAGGTGTGCAATTTTTTTTGCAATTCTAACAAGACTTCAGGGACAACCATGGCCTTGGGTGAGTCTGTCTGTTGGACATCTTCCCAGTCATAGGACTGCTGGACCCCTGAGCGGGTTAGTTTGTAATTGGCGTAGGCAGGGCTGTTGGGGTGTAATCCACACGTTAATCAGTGCTCCTTCGGCCTGGAGATCTGGGCGAAACTGCTGTGACACCCCAAGTCTGCAGTCCTTAGGGGTCCCTGCATTCCCATCCCAAATGTTGAGGGGCTTCCCTCTGTGTTCCTCTGCCCCTGCCTCTGCCCTCCCGCACTTGGGGGGCGGTCCTGGGGCCCCAGCGACCTTACCCTCAGAACACTGCCCCTGAGTGGGGTTCCTGCCAGCGAAAGTGGGTGGGAGAGCTTCCCCCAGGACTGAGAGGTTGTGGGGTTCCCACTGGGGACCGTGGGGGTGGGAAATCTCCCCCAGGATAGAGTGGAAATAATTCTCCTACGGATTAATTCCCCTTTGGGCGGAAATGTCTCCTCCCACGGAGCCACGAGGATGCCCTAAGGAGCCCACCTCATCTCAGCTACCTGCGGGGTCTCACCCGCCCTGGAGCTCACAGTACTTCCCCATCTGGGGCCCCGCCGACCTCCCACTCCAGGGGGCTCTCTCCAAATGCAGCAAGATCCACCCCCTCCAGTGTTCTCTCCCCACCCCAGGAATTCTGGTGCCTGCTCCTAAGATAATATTATTTTCTCCACCTCCTTACACTCATACTGCCATTTGCCCCCTTAACATCCGACCGCATGTCCCCAATTCTGGATGATTTAAAAAAATTCCTGCCCCAGCACTTCATAATTAAAAATTTCAGATAAACAGTAACGAGGAAAGAATCGTACAGTGAAAATATCCGTGTACCCACATTAACATCTTACTCTCACAGGCCCCCGAATCTCTCGGCCTCTCTGTCCTTGAGTCCGTCGGTCCATCATATCGTCTCATCTTCTGAGCGCTTCAGACTTGCAGCCCTTCCGCGTGCCTCTCATTGGCTGGCCTCAGCCCGCGGCGCCGGGAGGACCCCGGTTCTGCGGTGGGGCCGGAAGATGTGCATGTGCGTTTTCACATCGTGATCTGCGCGCCCACTCCAACCCTTTGAGGCCGGGAGTGTCCCTGTGGAAGCAGCATCCAGCACAGGGCGGCGAACACAGTAGGTGCCCAGTAAGTGTTGCACGAGATCACAAAGGTGCAAACGCTGTAAGCGCTATACAGAAATAAGAGTTTACAACCACAGGAAGAATCCCAATACCCCGTGTCCTACTACCCAGCACAGCGCTGTCAAGCAAGCGGCAGTGTGTGTTGATTGACACACAGGCAAGCGAAGGAGGAACGGAGAGCAAGTGGCCGTTTCGGAGAGGGCGCCCTCGGGTGCGGGCGCGGAGGCCTGGAACTCCGAGTGTCCCGGGTTGGGGACCAGGGAAAAGAAAATTAAAACAGCCACCGTTTTCTGAGCATGCGCACAGGCCGCTGCGCTAGCCTCATCACCCTACGGCCGGAAGCAGCTCCTAGGTGCCTCGTTAGCGCAGTAGGCAGCGCGTCAGTCTCATAATCTGAAGGTCGTGAGTTCGATCCTCACACGGGGCACAATACTTTTGTTCGCTCTGAGCCTTAGCTCGCAAGAAGGACGGGTTTTACTTGCTCGTCTGTGGACCGGGCGACCCCGAGTGTCCGCGCTCTCCGGGGCTGGGGTCACCGGTGTGTCGGCCTCTGTCCCGGCAGGGCCAGGACCCGGGCACTGACCTACCTCTGCCGACTCTACCCCGCCGCCGGGCCTGCTCTCGGGGGCTGGGCTGAGGTCGGAGGACTTGACTGCAGGCGGTGCACGACGACAAGGGGGACACGTGCGGGAGACGCCTCCAAGGAGGAAGCGCGCCCTGGGCGCCGCGGCGGGGGTGCCCAGGAAGAGCACGCCTGCGGCCCCGTCCCTCCACCACGGGTGCCGCCCTTGCCGTCGAGCGCCGGCCGTCGCGGGGGGCACGCACGGCCCGCAGTGGGGCCCGAGCCCCGGCGCTCACCGTCCGGGGGAGCGCTGCAGGATCGAGGGGAGTAACGGGAACGCGGGGCCTCGGGGAGGGGCTGGGTCTCGCCGCCTGACCCCGCGGGAGGGTGGGGCTGGGGGCCGTCGGGGGCGGGCTGCACGGGGTGGGAGGCCGGCCAGCGCGGGGGCGGTGGACGCCGTGGGGAGGAGGGTGGGCTGTGGAGCCGGAAGCGGCGGGACTCGATGGGGTCTGGGCAGGGGGTCTTAGGGAGGTCCCGCGGGCAGCTGTGGGGCACGACCCGGCGGGGCCTGCGCTCATCCTGCTTCTGAGACGGTTGCCGCGGTCGAGTCATCGTCGATTGTTCCTGACAATTCAGGCATTGCGCACAGGGCGGATGGCAAACTAGATCGGGCTGTGATAGCTGTAGCCGCCCCTTCATCCTCCCGGTTTTGACGGCGGCACTGATCTCCGCAGTTCCCCATCAGGGAGCCGGTAATCCTTGGGCTTACTCTCCTGGTAAGGGGGACCTTCCAGAGCTTTCACTTGGCTTTTTCTACCCGAAAGGCTGTTACTCGATGGGTCATAGTGCCAGTGTGGAGCTTCTGCCATTTGTCAGTATGTTTATTAGACACTCAGGTACTCGGAAACTAGCCACAGTTGCTTCATGGTCCAACTTCGTCCGCCGTAACTCAGACTTGGCCCAAGACTCCTGCATCACCTGACCACCATTCGCCCTGACTTTGGTGTCAGATTTGGAGCCAATGTCTAGTAATCCCTGAAAGGTCTGGGTGTGTTCTTTTCCCTCTTACACAGTCATTCGAGTCAATGGCCACAGGTGCCTTTGGAGAAGGCTGGGAGATTATTTATGGTATATACACGTGGCCCTCACTGCTGCAGGATCCTTGCTCCAGCGGACCTGGCCTCCCCTTCAGGGAAGAGGCTTTGGATCTGGAAACTAGTTGAGATCTGGAAAATGAGTGACAGGCATGACTTTCCATCGTGGTGGCTCAAATCAGGTTTTTGGCCCCCAGATCTGAACTTTTTCTGCTTACCTCTATCAAGCAGCATTTTAGGAGGCTACCTATCTACTTTATTCTCAGGGACATAATTAACTACCAGTAGCCCCAGATCCCTTACTAATACTGCTCTGCTGCCCTTTACTGTGAGTGGTTGTCTTTGGTAGTTAATGTTGTCACTTGGCCTCTGCTGCTATGGAATCCCATCATGCCCAGTGAAGTCAGGAGCATATCCAGGGTGGCCTCACACCTTCACACATCACCAACAGAGGCGAGCCACCACGGAGCTGTTCAAGTCTGCAGACACTCCTTTCACTCAGTGCCTTAACAAACGGAGCGCCTTTCAGGCTGAGCATGTGGTTGGGAGGTGAGCGAGAAGTTCATATGTCATAAATCCACTCCCACATTCCTACCTTCCTAAGCCTTCGGATACTTTCATCTACCTCATGCCGGGGAAATTCTAGCATCTTCATCTCATTAAACAGAGGGCCAACAATGAGTGTGCATTTCTGTCAACCAACCAAGTAAACCTAGAGCCACTTCCAAGTGCACGAGTGTGCCAGTTATCAACTTCCTGCCTCTCGGCTCCAAACGCCCTCTTAGCGCCCGCTCTGCGGTAAGGGACTGGACTCGGGCGTTTCTCCTTACAGTGTGCACGAGCTGGAGCTGTCAGTAGAGGGCGCTGGAGGACGCGGCAGCAGGAATGGGCTGCTCTTCCTAGCTGCAATGTGCTGTGGCGCTTATCCTTGCTCGTGCTTCACGGTCCGTCAGCAGTGTGTGTGTGTGAGGACCTTCAGTGGTGCTCTGCCCCGGCCACGTGCCCAGAGTGCACAATCTCTTAGTGACTCCACAGCCCCAGCCCGATGACCACTTTGCTGCAGTCCTCCCAACGGGGACAGCGCCAGCAGCGGCGCCCTGACTCGCTCTGAGCACCTGCCTCCAGCCTTGGTTTGCTTGTGCTGCAGAGAGGGGTTTCCCATGGCCCTCTCGACATGGACCGTGCTGGACAGTGCACAGACCAGGCCACACGCCACGCTGACATCACTCGAGGTCCTGATGCAGAGTCTCTGTATGCTGTCACCCAGGAGCCTCGAATTGCCTGCACCCCAGTCTTCCTTCCTGCTGCCTGGGCACCCAGCAACCTCTCCCTTATGCAGCACTCTGCAACCGCACCTCCCCCTACGAGGGCTGCACCTGAGCCTGGGGAGGGAGGGGCCTCCCTTCCCGCTCTGTCCCTCCTGGGTGCTCTCCCTCAGTCCTAGGCACCCTTGAATTCTCTCTACATCTTTATAGTTACTCCCCAATCATAGTTGAGTAACTCTTTATATTAAACTTTTCCCGTTGAAATATCATGTGGTTTGTCCCTCCATAGGACCCAGACTGGTAAGAGATTAAACAGTATGTCCAGAATCTGTGCTTAATGCTCCCATGCTATTAAGCCTTTGGCAGTCCTCGTAGTCACGACTCTGTAACGGTCAACATGGAACCATGGTCAACATGTGGACGGGCCTTCAGCAAATGCTCAAATCCGGCTCAACATCAGAGAGTGCATACCAGAGGAAAACCCGAATGAATACAATAACTGTGCACAGGCCTTTAACCAAGTTAACAGCTTATTCACTCAACACCACTCAATAAATACTGGGAGGAACTCTCTAAGTGTGTCGTTGTGGAGAGGGATTTAGCTGAAGCCCCACGTTCACCCAGCATTGTACGGGAGAGAAACCGCAAGGATGTAACAAATAGGAAAAGGCCTTTAGGAATGGCTCTGCTTTAACAAACTCAAAGGAGCCTGGAGAGAAGCTTTTCGAATGTAGCCAGTGTGGGGAGAGTTTTAGCCAAGCTCAAACTTTATTCAATTCCTAGAGAACTTACATCATAAAGAAATTGGGGTAAGGTTGAGGATATAATGCCACGAAGCAGGAAGAGATAATCAGAAATGTATTTCATATATTTCATTAAATGTGATAACCTTTGAAATGCTAGCCAAGTACATATGACTGAAGAGATTCAGCCAAGTATGTGAAATGTGCCAAGGCAGTGACTTTATCAAGATCATTATTGGGAGACTGGCAGGCTCAGAGAAAATTGAAAAAATGTGATAAAAAGAACTTCCACATTTGGTTGAGAGGATGCATAACTCGCTTTCACTGGATGAATAGAAACTTTTTTTTTTTTGAGGAAGATTAGCCCTGAGCTAACTACTGCCAATCCTCCTCTTTTTTTCTGAGGAAGACTGGCCCTGAGCTCACATCCGTGCCCATCTTCCTCTACTTTCTATATGGAACACCTACCACAGCATGGCGTGCCAAGTGGTGCCATGTCCGCACCTGGGATCTGAACTGGTGAACCCCGGGCTGCCGAGAAGCAGAATGTGCGAACTTAACCACTGCGCCACCAGGCCGGCCGCGAATAGAAACTTTTTACAAATGAAATACTGTAATACTATAAAAGCAGGGTGTGTGTGTGTGTGTGAAGCTGCAAAACCACTCTGAGCAGGTATAAATTCTAGTGAAAGAAGACCTGAAGCAGAGGTCAAAAACTGGCAATGTACAGCTGATTCCGGCGGGCAGAATCACAATATTTTAGAACTTGAATGCTTTTGGGTGCACAAGCAATTTCTCGGTCACCCAAGTTCCCATCATACCCTACGTATTGTATATATCCAGTGACTTCCTGTTGCCAAACGCACCCACCTGGCCCACGAAGCCTGCTGTAACTGCCTGCAAACAAACAGAAAAGCAGGCTGAGGGGAGCGTTCTCGGGCAACGGCGCCTCGCACAGTGCCGGGACCTTATTTTAGGACTTGGCCTCTTGCACAACAGAAAGCGCTCTGCTGACTGAAATTGTCTGGCCTACCGTACAATTATGCTCTGTGACCCCAGAAAACAGAATTACAACCATGGACTGCACACTTACCAGCCGGCATGGTACCCGGGGCTTTACGTACATTATCTTCTTCAACCCTCACATCAAGTCCACGAGCTATTTCTACCCTCCTTCTAAAAATGCGCTGAGAAGTGATTTGCCCAAGATGAGGAAGTCATGAACAGCCCTGTCGTGGAGCTAAGAGGGGACAGTGGTCAGTGCTGTCGGGAGCAGCAGGCAGAGGGTACGAGAGGCTGGAGACGCGGAGGCAGAGATGCCAATGGGATCACTGGCAAAGAGGAGATCCCCCTGCTGGGCGCGCAGGGCTGGGACTCCAGCCGCTCCCCGCTGGGGCGCCCTGGAGCTGCTGCGGTCCTCTCAGTGCTGGGCGGCCACTGTGGAGACGGCTCCCTGCTCTTATCTTGCTGCTTCTCTCTAAAAGGGAACCCCCATCAACTAAAGTCACTGAGGTTCACGCTGCTCCGTGCAACCTGAGAAAACCGAACCCATGTGCCAGTGGCTTCAAACATTTTTTTATTGTGGAAAGTACAAGAAGCCATTTACAAGCCAAAAAGCATCAGAATTAAATAGAACACATAATTTTTATATGCACATTTTTCTATACAAAAGGCCGATCTCTATAGGAATTTACAATAAATAATCTAAAAATCAGTGTCACTGATTGCAAAATAGGTCTCTCTCTCTTTGACTATCTCAGGGTGACAAGCCTCCTACGCAGCCAAAAGGTGAGGCGTCTGATACCCGTGGCGTGCCCGGGCCGTGAGTCTCTGGCGAAGATTTCTCACTCTCTCCATCAGGTCCCGTTCCACGCCATCCCACTGTACTCTTCTTTGACTTAAAGAAACTTGGAAACAAAACTTAAAATTACTAATAGTTTGATTTTCTGATGGTAGCAATGATACAGCATTTAAAGGTAAAAAAAATCAATAATTAAATGAATATTCTAAAAACCAAATTTCTTAAACAAAAAAAGTCTAACATATTACTGGCCCTATGTGGTTCCATTTACAGGCCAAACATTTGTTAAATTGCATGAATGCTATCAGGGAACTTACCTACTTTTGGTTATTTAGCACTTTTTTTCTTTGGGGGATACAGACAGTCTTTTAAATTAGGAACAAAGCTTGTTTAAGAGAGAATTTAAATTCTTTGCAACAGTAAGTTTCCTTACTATGATGCTTAATGGAAGTGAGAAAAGGCATTCCAAGTCGCCCAAATTAACACTGCAGAATGTATACCATGACCACTTCCCAATGATTAAAAATAAGTAAATCAAATGCTTTTCTTAGTAGTAACACAAGAAGAATCCAGAATCAAAGTGAAAATATTACAGTGTGTCCAAGCATAACTGCCATCCCGTACTGATTTAGAGGGGCTGGTAAATACTGGAATTCGGGAAAAAAAAAACCAACTCAAAAATACACTTCTCTGAAACTTAGTTCTACAAATTCAAACAGTTTTGACTTCTGAAAACTATTTCCCCCCCAAAGGACTACAACTTTTATGCTTTTTTGTTTTGTTGTCCAATAACCAAACTTACCAAATGTCCTCAGCTTGATTTTCAAATTTGGAATTATCTAGTTAAAAAGTGAGGCTCTGCCATGTCAGAGTAGAGGACAGTTGAGAAGCTCCTGTACTCTCATTTGACTTACAGACGATTTTGTTTAATTCATATTCTGACACAGAATTTATAGATGCATATAAAAGTATGAATTAGCAACAATATTTTACACAATGCTGGAACCTCAGTGGACTTGCTATTAAGTGTATTTCTTATAAAACTAGTCTTAGGGGACATCGTATAAACTTTGTCTTTCTAAAAGAACTCAAAGACCTCGTTAAATTCTGATTGATTTATACAACAGTTTTATTGAAAAAGTTGTTGGAAATAAAGTTTAACAGAGCTTCTTTCCTTCCCCACCTTTTAAAAACAAATCCAAGACTTTCGTGGGAAATCGTTAGCTACTGTAAGGGCTAAAGCTGTGACTACATTTCCGTAAGACGTTTCCACTTCGTCCCTTCCAGAAATAAACAAAACCTCCGGGAAACCAAGTCAAAGGACCAAAAGTCCAGGCGTCAGCAGGAAGCCACCTGCCCTCAGCGGTTCTGCCTCGGCTGGCCCAGTGCTCGGTCCATCCGTGCCCATAGCAGGCACCAGTTTTCAACGGAGCCCAGCCCAGAACAGAGTCAGGAAAATTCAAGTATTAGTAGTAGCTTTGAAAAATAATGCTGAGGTTTTCTTTTCACAAGAATGTAAAAAGTAGTTATGAGCATCATTAATTTACTTAGTTACAGGCTTCTGCTGGAGCCTCCAACGTTTTCGGGCCGCAGGGCTGGTGCTGAAGCAACAGAGGAGCACTGGCGACGTCGGGCAAACTTTCTCTACTTGGGGTTCCATCTGACCTAGTTTTTCCCCAGCTGGAAATTTGAGAATCTTGCTGCCTCCATATTAGGATTTTCATTATCAATGCCTTGGGAAAATGGCCTCAGTGTGACATAAATACAATTTAAGCCACAGTCTTGCTTAAATATTGCTAACTTTTAAAAGATAGAAGGAATCTTTCTTGCTTATCAACTTACTCCGTGTTGAGGAATCCATCTCAGAAATGTCACTTGATTGGGAGGTTGCAGGAAAACAGCTTGAGGCGACCTGCTCATTTTGGCATCTGGGCACTACTGTTATAAAAGTGAGGAACAAACAGGATGTCTGAGAGTGGGTAGAAAGCCTTTATTAATTCCAAGTGCTCCCTAGTCATTAAAATGGCCAAGGATCAAAAGCCTCTTACTTTTCTGTTCTGAGAAGAAACTGTCACCACTCAAAAGGAAGGCAAATGCAGTCAGTGAGAATTAAGAGCTGAGCTGAAGTTTTGGTAAAATACTTTCAAAACATCCTTAATTAAAACAAAAAGCCAACAAATAAACAATCCAAAAAAACATACATTAGGACAGAGATCCCAAATATCTGCTGGAAGATTGTGAGCTGACCAGCAAGCCCCTGACGAGAAGCGCCGCTTTAAAGCAGGCAGGGCCCCGCGCAGAGCCAGCCACAGGCAAGGCGAACTGAAACCGAGAGCGAGAAGCACGGCCGTGTGCCAGCACCTCACTGGGCCAACTAACCACGCGCCTCATCTCAAAATTTCTACTCCCCCTTCAGCTGTGTTTCCACGGTTCCCAACTCCTACAGCTTTGCATCCAATAAGACACAAGGTCTTCTTGATTTTTCATCCCAGCGTCGTCCCTTCCTTTCTACTCCCATCCCTTGGGCCCAAGCCACCAGGAGCCTGGCCCAGACTGCTGGGGTTGCATGGGTTATTAAAATGCTTTTACCTGGTCTCAAGAGCTTCAGCTAAAGGTTTTAACTCATAGTTTTAGCTCAAAGTCATTAAGACAATGTGCCTAGTTACCAAATGACTAATTTGAACTGGTGTAGGAGAATGAAATATGACTCATTTTCAAGGGCCAGCCCCAGTGGCCTAGTGGTTAAATTTGGCACACTTGGCTTCATGGCCGGGGTTCAGTTCCTGGGCGTGGACCTATACCACTTGTCTGTTAGTGGCCATGCTGTGGTGGCAACTCACTACAAAAAGAGGAAGACTCGTGGAAGATGTTAGCTCAGGGCCAATCTTCCTCAGCAAAAAGAAAAAAAAGGGGTCATCTTCAAATATTTGAGGGGCTGCCATGTATGTGGCAGAGATAGTAAATGTAATCTGCATTGCTCCAGAGAACAGTGTCTAGTGAGAGAATTTACAAAAAACCAGTAAAACAAAACAAAAACAAAACCAGATTCAACTTTACATGAGGAAGGAGTAACCTTTAAATGAAATACTGGCAGAGTAGGGAATAAGGAATGAGCCCTGCAGTTCAGTAAGTATTCTGGCACAGGCCGGAGGACCACTATCCCAGTGGTGCAGAGATGATTCACAGACCAGATACTGGATCCTTCCAAACCTAAGCCCTCAGAGGTCCTTGCCTCTCACTGGTCCTCCCAAATCCATTCTGCCACGGCTGGTTAGCTCATCTTCCCAAAGGGCCATGTTGTGAATGTCCTCTGTTCAAACAGCTAACAGTTCCTTTTGCCTACAGCAACATTTCACACACTGTGAGCAGATCCCCCTGTGAAACCTTAAAACAAAAATCCAGCTTCCTAGCTTTCACCCTAGATCTGCCGAATTAAATCACCGTTGGTGAGGTCCTGAATACACGTAGGTTTAAAAAAAATCTGTAATTTACAAAAAACCCCAAAGCTAATTGTAACAGATTTGAACACATAAGTAAAGTAAAAAGTGAGTTCTTCTCCTATACTTTTTGAACTGCAACTTGTTTTTCTTAATGTACGTATTTTAAAGCCCCAAAGGTGAGTCTTATTTTAAATTAGTCTTTATTTACTCAATTGGCATTACATGAACCATAAAATTCAAAAGGAACAAAAGGGCACATTTCCTTCTTTTTCCTTACCCAGGCGGCGAGCCCTATGCCAGGGTTCTTCACAGTTCCTTCTGCTCTGCAGCCAGGCTGGCACACGGGATGGGGCCCAGTTCCTGGGCCTGGCACTTCCGGTCCCTGTACTTACCTTCTCCAATGGCACCTATATCCATCCTTGTATGGTCACTCTGCTCCAGTTGCCCTAACCTCTATCACCACGACAGGCAGCTGCCTGCTGTTGATCAATTACCTTCAAGTTCTATCACACACAAGCAAAGTTCGTGGAGGCTCTTGGTTGGTGAATCCACAGAAATTATACGGGAAAATTTTTCTGTATATGTTTATGTGCATGTTTCTGGGGGAGATTCTCAGAGAGGCCCACAAGCCACAAATTGTTAGAAAGTGTAATATAATGTTAGAACTGTAACAAAATTAAAGATCACCTAGTCTATAATCTTCTCATTTTACAAATGAGAAAACTGAAGACCAGTACGTATTTCTGAATAAATTCAAATGAATGAAGGCAAGTAGTTAAATAAACTAACCAGAGAGCACAGCTTAGTGACTCGCTAAGTTGATTTAAGCTCTTGTGTTCATCTGCCATAAAGGTGGGACTTGGGCCCAGGACTCCTGTCATC
Organism: Equus asinus; assembly: GCF_041296235.1. Taxonomy (NCBI): domain Eukaryota; kingdom Metazoa; phylum Chordata; class Mammalia; order Perissodactyla; family Equidae; genus Equus; species Equus asinus. Next base: position 68,122,281 of record NC_091801.1, on the reverse strand, counting down.
CACTTTCGGCTGCTGCACCTACCGTGAAATTCTCCCTCTGACACGTCCTCCCCACTGCTCTAAGCCCTCCCCTTTTTTCAAGGCCCAGTAGTTTAAAAACCTGGGGCAATGGTGCCACAACATTTACTAATGTATTTTTTTTTAAAATAACATTTTCATTGAGATACAAGTCACATTCCATAAAATTCACTCTTTTGAAGTGTACGAGTCAGTGTTTGTGGTATATTCAGAGTTGTGCCACATCACCACTAATTCTAGAACATTTTCAAAAAACATTTTCAAAAAGAAACGCCATACTCATTAGCAGTCACCCACCAAACCCCCAGCAACCACTAATCTACTTTCTGACTCTACAGATTTGCCTATTCTGGACATTTCATATGAAAGGAATCGTATGACGCGTTGCCTTTTCTGTCTAGCTTCTTTATCTTAGCAAAAGGTTTTTAAGGTTCATGCATTTTGTAGTATGAATCGGTACTTAATTCCTTTTTGTTACTAAATAAGATTCCACTGTACAGATCGGCCATATTTCGCTGATCCACTCATTTGATAGATACTTGGCTTGTTTCTACTTTTTGGCTATTACGAATAATGGTACTATGAACGTCATCACAAGTTTTTGTGAGGACATATTTTTGAATCTCCTGTGTATATACCTTGGAGGGGAACTGCTGGGTCATGTAGTCACTCTATGTTTAACCCTTGGAGGAACTGCCAAACTGTTTCCCAAAGTGGCTGCACCATTTTACACTCCCACTGGCACGGATCCAGTTTCTCTGATCCTCACCAACACTTGCTCCTGTTTGATTATAGTCCACTAGCGGGTATGAAGTGGTATCTCACTGTGTTTTAAAAAAATTTTTTAATTGTTTTGTTATTTGGTTTTGATTTGTATTTCCTTAATGACTAATGAAGTTGAACATCTTTTTATGTGTGTATTGGCCATGTGTATATCTTCTCTGCAGAACTGTCTATTCAAATCCTTTGCTCAGTTAAAAATCTGGACTAATATTACTTTATAAGACATAGCTATTCAGCTACAATTTAAGTTTTTTGGACCTCGGATTTTAGGAGCAGCAAGGGCCATTCACAATGTCCAGAAGGTTCTGTTTTCTGGAAGAGAATAAGAATTTCTTCTCCATTGCTAGTAAAGATTTGACACTGGGCGAGTTTTACGTAAGTGCCCTGCTGTTGGCACATGCCTGTCTGCTTCCTAGCTCCTGGTGCCTCCCTTCCAGGCTCTGAGTGACAAACCAGCACCGAGCACCTCCAGCCAAAAGGTCATCCTCCTAGTTAGAGCTGATTATCTCCTGGTTCCAGGACTAAATGACTCTGGTTTAATTTATACACACTAATTAAGAAAATGACAAATCCTTACATTTTGCCTTTTGAAAAATGGATGATTATTAACCAATTTTAGGTGAAATTTAGGAAAGTTAAAAACTTTAGGTAGCACGGTGGGAAGACATCACGGAGGCAGAGGGGCCGACAAGTAGGAAGACTGACGAGGGAATTTTTTTGCAGTTTCTTCCTCTTTTCAATTTCTAAATCCACAGGTTCTCTAAAAGCCTCCAGGTTTGTTTCTTTCCAAAGCAGGGGTAAGTGTGAGAGGGCTGGGGAGAAGGGGCAGCTCCAGCAGTATCTTTCATAAGCCAGTTTTAAATAGCTAATTTGTGCAAAGAGTGACATTCCACTCCCTAGTCCCCTCAAGTGCTCTGGGTGCTATTTTGGACCTAAATCTAACGTATGAGAAATAATGAGGGGTTTCAAAAGTAGACAATTATATGATGACAGCTTCAAATATATATTTTTACTTTTCAAATTTGTGAATTATAAGAGTCATGCACATAGCAGCATCATTCACAAAAGCCACAAAGTGGACTCAACCCAAATGTCCATCAACTGATGAATGGATATATAAAATGTGGACCGTCCACACAGTGGAATATTATTCAGCAATAAGGAGGAACGAAAGCATTGATATACGCTACAACATGGGTGAACCTCCAAACATGCTAGGTGAAATAAGTCAGACACTAAAGGCCAGAGACTGTATGATTCCATTTATACGAAATTTCCTGAGGAGGCAAATCTATAGAGACAGGAAGGAGATTAGTGGTGGCCAGGGGCTGGGGGCAGGTGATGGGAAATGGGGAATGATTGCAAAGAGGTATGGCATTTATTCTGGGGTGCTGAAAATGTTCTAAAATGGATTGTGGTGATGGCTGCACAACTCAATCTATTTTTTAATATATGGTAACACAATACCATTGAACTGTACACTTTAAACAGGTGAATGGTATGCCATGTGAATTATCTATCAACAAGGCTGTTACTAAAAAAAGCAACAGATATACATTACAAAGACCAAAACAATACAAACTACAGTAAAATAAAAGTTCCCTGTATCTGTACTCTATTTTAGAATTTTAAATTGTAATTCTGATTTTTCAGCTGATGCCACTGTAAGCCCTGAACCAAAACCTAACGTTTGGTTCGATCTTACAAGAAGTTTCCTTGTGCTACTTTAATACTCTATTGTTCTGAGGACCAGCTATTGGCAAAGCACAAATTTTTACTAAAATGAACTAGAAATAGCACTTTCGGAACAAAACATATTCTAACACATTAAGGGAATGCCAAGGAACCATGGAATAAAAGACAGTCCTACAGGATGGTTGAGAACTTTTTCTTGACTGGAGCTGTTTTTTTAACAGCCCCATTTCCTCAGCTTTTTCTCACTCTTTTTGACCAAAAAAATGGTGACTAGTGATTACCTTTTGGCTGAGCAATAATTTGAATACCAGTGCCACAATATACCTCAAGGACTTATCCACGATAGCAGGTCACATGAGATGAGCCTGTGACAGCATGAAGAGGGAGAGAGGCACTTCAGACACTCACCTTTACCATGCGGATGCTCAGCATGTTCCACAGCGTCACTTATCTCCTTCTCTAGAAACCACTTTCTAGATGCGTCTGAAAGGGCAGAAACCTTCCTTTCCGATTTCAAATGGAAGTCTTTTTCTTTGGCTTCCTCCCACTAAATACAAATAAGTGAAAAAAAAAAAATCACATAAAAACTGTGCTAATACAAGCTCCTGCAGAGGAATGAGCCTGTTTCCTCCCCTCCGCCTCCTCGTGGATGCCCCAGGCACGCAGCAGCCATGTGGAATTAGGGCGACCTGGGTGCCTGGGCCCAGGGCTGCCGCAGGGCCTCGAATGTAGAGGCACTCCTGACGGACCCTCAGTACCTCAGGCGCCACGTGCAAACAAGTGTCATCGAAATAATCCATTCCAACCCATTTCAAATCTCAACTCTTATGGGATTAAGCTAGTTTTTAAATTAATGGCAATTGTTTTATTTAATTTGAACGCTATGCCTTTAAAGTCTACAAAATTCAGAGACTGAATTCTTGCGACGATGACTACAGGGAAGCCGTGTGATCTCCATTAGCCCCCACCTTCTTCTTTCTGAAGTGAGAAAACGATTATCTTAAATTAGCTCAAAGAGTACTAAAATTATAAATTTAAAATACTATATAACACCTTAAGTTTACCAATGTTCTAGAGATGCTACAGCTTTTATATGCAAACACACATATAATTTTTATGTTATAGAAATGCTAATGTATTAAATATGCATTAAATTACAAAAATACCTAAAGGAACCATTAAGGCCGGGAAGGACCATCAAGGTCCATCCCTTTCAGGTTCCTGACGAGGAGACTGAGTTTGAGTGATGTTCCAAGGCCACAGAGTCGCCAGCCAGCTCTAGAAGCCAGGACACCAGACACAGAGAAGCACCTGTCCCTGCAGAGCCTGGGCGGTGCCTGTGACTCTCAGGCTGCTCACATGGACCACTTCACCGAGGAGAGCAGCACCTGCTCTGTTTTTTTTAAGATTTTATTTTTCCTTTTTCTCCCAAAGCCCCCCAGTACATAGTTGTATATTTTAGTTGTGGGTCCTTCTAGTTGTGGCATGTGGGACGCTGCCTCAGCATGGCTTGATGAGCTGTGCCACGTCTGTGCCCAGGATTTGAACTGGCGAAACCCTGGGCCACCGAAGCAAAGCACTCGAACTTAACTACTCAGCCACGGGGCTGACCCAACACCTGCTCTTACCCACTCGTGCCCTCGAGTCAGCAAGCCTTGCCTTGAAGTTAAGTGGGCTCCACCACAGCTTCCCGAGGAGGAGAGCCTCAGTGACCCGGGCATCCCTCCCGCCCCTCCCTGTCCTTGGTGGAAGGGCCGTCAGCTAGGGGCCCACGCCCCTGCGGTGAGGTCGGAGGAAAGTGAATCTGGAATAGCAACTTGAAGAACATACACGATGGAAAGCTTTCAGAATAGACGTTATGATGGAGCAGCAGAAACAGGAAGGGACTGAAGCCAGCTGCCTCGTTCCTGATCTCTCCCCAGCCCGTCAGCGTCCTCAGGGAAGGGCACTGTGTCTGCAATGTCTACAGAGCAGGGAGCCCGGAGCTGAGGGGAGGATCAACCCAAAGGTAACACGTGTGTGACGAATATTCAAGCTGCCTCCTCAAATCCATTCTTTGATTCTTCTTTAGAATGGAATTCTAATTTTATTTGACATGATAATGTTCCCTGCTAAAGATACTATATTTCCCAATATCCTTTGCAATCAAATGCGGCTAGAAATGTGGGATTTCCAGAAAAGAGTAAAAAAGGAATTGTCTTGGCTGGGAGGTGAGACCTTTTGCACTTCTGTCCTATATTCCTCCTGCTGAATGGAACGTAGATGTGATAGCTGGAACTCCAGTCATCTTGGATGGTAAGGCAGCCTTGAGAATGGAAGACATACACCAGGAAGCCGGTGGAAAGGCTGGAGAAGGCAGCTTCCCTGACGACCTGGGAGCCAGGATACCAAGGACTGCCCACCTCCAGACTTCTTTCATACGAAAAAGAAAAACACTTCTGTCTGTCTCATAGTCACTGTTATTTTGGTTTTGTTACCAGCAGCTACATATAAAACATTGGATGTCGTCTTTGCGCAACATCTATTAAAATGAGATCATCTTTAAGATCTTTTCCAACAAAAATTATTTGGTGTGGTGCTTTTGTCATTTGATATGTAATATTCCAAAATTTAAATGGTTAATAAGTTTACCACACCATTCTTACCTTTTTAGCTTCCTCCTCGCTCAATGCATTTAATACTTCTATTTCTTTCCTTCTGTTTTTCTGAAGGAGTTTGGCCATTTCCTGGTAACACTCATTTCGCTGTAGATCACCACTTCTTTGCTTACGTAAAGCTTGAATTCGCCAGTCAGTATTCAGACATGCTTGTTCAGCTTTTGCCAAATTTTCTTCAATTAACTAAGAAAAATTTCAGAAACAAGGTCAGACTATAGAAAATTATGGTTTATCCATTCAACGTATTCAAGAGTCTAGGGCAGCTGTTCAGCCTTGGTTGTATATTAGAATCAACTCAGTGTTTAAAACAAACTGATGTCCAGGCCCCAGCACAAAGCAGTTAAATCAATCTCTGGGGTGGCTGGATGCAGGTACTTGTAGAAGGCTCTTGAGGTGATTCTAAGGCAGAGCCGAGGCTGAGGTCTTCCAGGCTAGGCTAACGGACGGGTGGGATTAAATACCTCCATGTTTCAGCCCTTTGAAAAGGAATCAGAAGAGTCCACTCTTACAGACTGGACAAAAGCCTATGAGGAAAAAAAAATGGTGCGATATTCCAGAGGGCGCAGCCAAGGGATTTTGCAGAACAGAAGGTACGAAACCTTACACTATCCCTGGGTTTTGGACCAGGGCCAGGCCCTGCCACAGACCCATGTAACATTTCGTTAAAAGGATAATAGAGAAAGTTCTTTCTTGATGATCTCAAATTCTATTTCAGTCCATTTAAGCCAGCAGTCCTGAAAGGGTACTCCACAAGAAATTCTATAACATAAGTTTAGGAAATTTTCTTAAAGATTCATAATGTACTATATCTTCAAACTTGGCATGAAAAAACCTAACTTTAAGACAGTATTTCTAATACTTATTTGCCATCCCCTATTTTATTGAATAATAAATAGTTACTAATGACAAATAAATGGCAAACAATAGGATACACTGGAGTATATGAGGAAGCCATTTGGTATAAACCTAATTCGGCCTGACCTTGTTTTTCCAAAAGGGCCTGACATGGCCGTTGAGCATGCGTTGTGTATCTGCTTTAAGCATTTGCTATGTCCCAAAGACAAGATCAAATGGCCTTAAGATAAAGATGCAACTTCCCACACTGGCATTTCTTTAAGGATAAGCATCTCTCCTCATGCTTGGAACTGATTGCTGCGCTCCCCTGTGATCACCCAGCTCGAGACAACAGACCTACCACCCTGCTGTGTCCACTGAGACCTGCTGTGTCCATCAGTTGCTGTGCCGACAGAGCAGCCTCGTGACTGCTGTAACAGAGGCATTCCAACCCTGTGAAACATGCTCTTTGAGGGTATATAACCACTCTGTACACCTTCCTTGCAGAAGGCAGGCCCCGGGCTCTATGGTCCTCACATTTGGCTCAGAATAAACTCACCCCAATTTTCATTTATAGATTGGTTATGGACTATTTTCGCCGACACTAATACTCTAGACAATCCCCTTTGGAAATGCTGGCTCGTATGCCAGGCCGAGACCTGAGGTTTTGCAGCTGATCTCCTCAGGGACAGTTTCTGAGACGTGACATGGTGGGACACTACAATTTATAAAGTTACCTTTTCCTTTGTATTTTCTTGTCTTAAAAGTCTCAGAGTATAAAAGACAAGTGTATATGGCTGTCAATGAAGTAAGTAACCTATAAATAAAAGAACGTGAGATTCTAGGAACTCTAATAACTGAAGCAAAGAAATGAATAACTTCAACTTGACAGAGTTCAATTTTGAATTCCTTCTTTTAAAAGGATGACAAATGGGAAGGTCTCCCTCCATACATATATGCTAAATTTACCATATTTTTACCTTCTGGGTGTTTTGGATCTGAGTTTGATGTGTTTCCATCAGTTTATGAAACATGTGTTCTTCAAGATCCACTTTTCGTCTATAGGCATCTGCATCTTCTCTCATTTCTTTTGCAATAGCTTCTTGACTTGTACTAAGATTCTGTTAAAAAAAATCGTTTGTAAAAAAAAAAAAAATCACCGATCTATATATAATGTTAGAACACAAAAACGACCGTTTTTCAGAATACTAATATGCTCACAAATAGAAAACGTAATCATCTTCCAAAGTAAGAAGCAAACAGCAGTGACATCAGTGAAAATAAGAGTAAGGAACTGTACACGCTCCTCCTAACAGCACGAGAACACTGGGTAAACAAGCTTTCTCCTGGCTCTGGAAATCAGCTGAAGGCTCACAGCAATCTGGGGAGCAGTTATTTATAAAAACGGCTAAAACCTGCTAAGAATGGCAAGCTGGACAGCATTTTTTATTTTTTTTTGAGGAAGATTAGCCCTGAGCTAAGTACTGCCAATCCTCTTTTTGCTGAGGAAGACTGGCCCTGAGCTAACATCCATGCCCATCTTCCTCTACTTTATACGTGGGACGCCTGTCACAGCATGGCTTTTGCCAAGCGGTGCCATGTCTGCACCCGGGATCTGAACCGGCGAACCCCAGGCCGCTGAGAAGCGGAACGTGTGAACTTAACTGCTGCGCCACCCTGGACGGGCATTTTTAACTTGCACGACTCCTATTCCTCCCCATCTCTCAGCTCTGCATTAGCCTTGAAAACCAGCAGCCTGATGGCCAATGGAGGGGGCAAAATGGAGCTGGAGCTCCTTCAAACTCCCTTTCCCTGAGAACTGTCACCAGCTGACCTGGCGGGTGGTTCTGGAAGAGCCCACTACCAAGGCTGTCTTTATTTGACCTGACTGAGAACTAGTCTACTTTTAACAGCTTATTCCCTGGAGACAATCAGAGGAAGCAGTTGAATATCCTGGCTGCCTGAGGCAGTGGGTCACAGAGCAAACAACAGGCTCCTCAAAAAGCCTTATAGGAAAAGCTGGGGAATTAGACATCTACAGCGGGTTTTGAAAGCTCTGACAGATTCCTGGGACTCTAGAAGGCTGCGTGCATGTTTAGGGCTGCGCGCATGCCAAGTGCTGTGTGAATGCTCAGACCTGAGAAGGTCCCAAGCTCTCAACTCTGGTGAATTGAGGTTTTGCATCATCAGGAAGTAAAATCTAAGACAGAGTTGTAAACTATCTAGCTGAGTGCTGAGGGTTAGCCCCAATGTGATGCACACAGAGCCCCCAGCAAAGACTAGGGCCTTACTGGTTCAAGGCATCTAAGAAAACCTCTGTCCAGAGACTTCAGTGGCTACAAATAACAAAGAACAGAGAATTTACAGAATTAATTCAGAAAAGTCACTAAGCAAAGAAACAACAAGAAACCCTGCAGGGTGGGGGGAAGAGGAGAATCTGATTCCAGAATTGCCATATTTTATTACTTAAAATGTCTAGTTTTCAACAAAAAATTCTATGACATATTAAAAGTCAAGAGAGTATGGTCCTCCATACTTTGAATAGACATGAACCACATGATCTCCAAAGAAGACAGGAAAATGGTCAATAAACACATGAAAAGATGCTTGACATCACTAGTAATTAGGGAAATGCAAATTGAAACCACAGGATACCACTTCACACCCACTAGTATGGCTATAATCATAAAAACACCAACAATAACAATTGTTCATGAGTACAGAGAAATTGGAACCCTATACTACTAGGTAAATATTTAAGAGAACTGAAAACACATGTCCAAATAAAAAGTTGTACATATATGTTCACAGCAGCACTACTCATCACGGCCAAAAAGTGGAAACAACCCAAATATTCACCCACTGAAGAAGAGATAAACAAAATACAGTCTATCCACACAATGGACTATTATTCAGCCATAGAAAGGAATGAAGTACTGGCTTATGCTGCAACATGGATAAACCTTGAAAACATTACGCTATGTGAAAGAAGCCAGTCACAAAAGACCATATACTGTATGATTTATTTATATGAAATGTCTAGAATAGGCAAATCCAGAGAGACAGAAAGTGAATGAGTGGTTGGCAGGGGCAGGAGAATGGGGAGAGAGGGCTAATGGGTACAGTGGACGGGGGAGGTAGCAAACAGTATTCATGAAGATTTCAGTTAAAAAGAGCAAAATATCAATTTTATGTTCCAAATAATCTCACTTATTCTTCCTGATGATATCAGTAGGTATTTTCCGATTGATGGATTCTTTTCCTACTTTTCTAATTATCTATTGGCAGCATAACTACCTTCATAATTAGTTAAAAATGTGTTTCACCTATATGTAGAGAAGACGAATGTGTGAAGAAATTTACTGCCAAAAATTATAACCCACTTAACCATCTAACACCAGAAGCCAAGTTTACATAAGTTAGGGCTCATCAACAGCCACTACGAATGACGACTATGAAGGCTTATGACCATTCAGAAAAAGGATTTTATTAAGTCAAAGAGAAAAGCAAACTACAGAACTTTAGCTACTCCATAGAGAGGTAAAATGGTGTATGTATGGAGATTAAGGATTAGGAGGAAGACAATGGAAATCTAAAAATAATGAAGAGCATAAGATAGGGTGATGGTTTGAAGCAGCAGACGGCGGGAGGAAGCTGTCAGCTCATTTTGTAAAATGATGGAGCGTTTTAGGCCAAGGGGGAAGAAGGGGAACTAACAGCTACCCAGCTGGTGCCACACATCAGACACTGTGCAGTAAAGCGTTCACTCAGTAGTCTGATTTATTCAAATCCTGAACATTCCACAAAAACGATTAGCCCTTGACCAGCTCCAAGCCCTTGGAATATCCTTCCTGATAGGAGTGTCTCTGTACACCTGGGGCCTTGGGCCGTGCCAGATAGTTTATACTAGCAATGTTATTCACAGTGAGCACTTTGGGCCACACATAATCAGCCTGCCCACTGCTGAAGAAGTAAGGCCAGCCACATGCATGCTCCACGCTTACATGACCAGCCCCCAGGCAAATCCCAGACACCAAATTCAGGTGAGCTTGCTTGGTTGGTAATACTCTATCAGGGTTGTCACACAACTTTGTTGACAAAATTAAGTGCTATCTATATGGTACACTGGGAGAGGACAACTGGAAGCTTGTGCCTGGTCTCTCCTGGACTCCACCTACGTGCCTTTTTTTTTGTGCTGAGGAAGATTCGCCCTCAGCTTACATCTGTTGCCAATCTCCCTTTTTTTTGATATGTGAGCCACTGCCACAGTGTGGCTACTGATAGATGAGTGGTGTAGGTCTGCACCTGGGAACGCCGAAGTAGAGTGTACTGAACTTAACCACGAGGCCACCAGGGCTGGCCCCCTTATGTGCCTTTTACCTTTGCTGAGTGTAATCTGTCTCCTTCCAGTGTAATAAACTGTAACTATGAGTATAACAGTTTTTCTGAATTCTCTCAATCCTTCTAGCAAATCACTGAACCTGAGGGTAGTCTTGGGAACAACTGACACAGACATAAACATACTAACTTATTTCACCCTCACAGCAATCTTGGCAAGGCTAGTCTTATGCCAAGGAGAAGGTACACGCACGAGGACACGCGCAAGACAGAGACAGAAAACGGACTTGATGAAACAAGGTCCTAGAAAATGAAGAAGGGGATAGCATCTGGATCAAAGGCCAGTATTTGCTTCTTTGTTTGTGCTTAGTTTTATTCTTTTGTTAAAAAAATTTTACTCAAATTAGATATATATGGAATGCTGAGCTCATATTTCCAATAGAGGTAATCACAATATCATCTGTTTTCCTAGGATATACTTTGTTTAGAAATAGACACATTTAACCAACCTAACGTAAGAGGTAAGTTTGGCAGATAAAGAGTTAATCACTAAAGTTAACTTGAAAAAGGCAGTTGCAGCACCTTTGTATCGAATGACCTCATAAAATCCATGATTTTATAAGTTAGTTTTACTGAGTAGATTGTCTTCTCTAACTGTATTTATTTGCTTAAATATATCTTTCAAAAGATAGCAAAAATGATATGATACACAGAAAGAAACAGTATCATTTCTGTGGCATGCCAGCAAGTGTGTGGAAGTTGACTCTTATCATGAGGGAACAGAGAAACACGAACTGAGGGACATTCTACAAAATATCTGGCCTGTATGTTTCAAAAATATCAATATCATAAAATATAAAGACAGATTCGGGAATGGTTCCAATTTAAAGGAGACTAAGGAGACATAAGTGACAAATGGATTATCTTAGATTTTCTTTTTCTCTAAAGGATGTTTTAGGACAATAAGTTTACTCTGATAAAATCTAAATAAGGTGTTTGCAACAGATACTAATAATATGTTAATTTCCAGATTTTGATAACTGTATTGTGGTTATGTAATAAGGAATCTTTGGTTTCAGGAAATATACACTGAAGCAATTAGGGTTAAAGAGGAACATGTCTGCAACAGCATCTGTGTGTGTAAATGTGTACAGATAGAGAAGGATGATGCAAATTTAGCAAAATGTTAATATTTGAGAATCTGAGAGGAAACTATTTGGAAATTCTTAGTGTTTTTCTTGCAAATTTTCTGTTAACTTGAAATCATGCCCCCTGGTGCCACCGTCTCACCTCCCCCAAAGAAGAGATAGTAGAAAGTAAACTTAAGCTTGGTCCAGATGAATTAACCTAATTCAAAATCATGAGAGACCTCGCTGAAGGGTGAGTCACTGGTTTAGCTCTTCAAGTTCAGCATGGAAACTTAAACAGTGGTGTAAGCATGAATGGATGCTATATGTTTTAAATCTTATTTAATGTGAATAACAATCAAATGTACGTTCCCTGGTGTATATCTGCAGTTATCACTAATTTGAAACTCACAGGTGGACTTTAAGAGGGCTGAAGGAAGTTTCAACATTAAATAGATGAGTAGCAAAATGCTCTTCCTCTATAATAAATATTTATATTAACAAAGTTCCCTTTCCCAGTGTCTTGGAAACTGAATTATGTGTGTAAGTAGACGCTTGCTGATTTGATCCCAGAAGATTCCATTTTAAGTACTTCACAGCTCTCGCCTGATTGACCTTAGAAGGTCCCTGTGAAGCAGTGGGACAATTTTGCAGTCACTATCACAGATACAGGAAAACGCAGTCAGCTGGTAGAAGATCCTGAGGCAAAATCTGGGGCTTACATCTGGTGCTTCAGACACTAGACTAAGTTGCTAAGAGAAACAGGAATTAAAGAATTACAACAAGCTCTGTATATTCAGACATTCTGGCTACCTTACAATCCTGGATGGCACTATATTCTGCTTAGAAAAACAAATAAAATGAACATTAAAAAACCATGAACATACACTCTAAAAAGAGCTCATATAGGGGCCAGCCCGGTGGTGCAGTGGTTATGTTCACGTGCTCTGCTTCGGCAGCCTGGGGTTCATGGGTTCGGATCCTGGGCACGTATGGACCTACACACCACTCATCAAGCTATCCTGTGGTAGCATCCCAAATACACAATAGAGGACTGGCACAGATGTTAGCTCAGTGACAATCTTCCTCAAGCAAAAAGAGGAGGACTGACAACAGACGTTAGCTCAGGGCCAATTTTCCTCACCAAAAAAATTAAAAAACAAAAAAATCCTTAGTACTAAACCCAAAAAAAGAAAAGTGTTTGCACAAACCCTGCTTTTCTTATATTGCAAATAGCTGATTTATACCTTCTCATAAAGTCTTTTTTGTGATTCGAGTTCCAGACGTCTCATTTCTAGGTCCTTGGCTGTGGTAGCAATTTCTCGATCTCTCATGTGTACCTACGGCCACAAAGCAAACTGTGAATATCAAAAAGAAACTTACAAAATAACTTTCACTTAATAGATTTAGTAATCTTATGACCTAAACAACCCACTAAAAGTATGTAAAACAATAGGCATCATTAGGTTTTTGAAACCAGAGTACCTGACAATATATTAACATTCACTGTGGAATCTAGGAATAACGTCCGACTTAATGTTAAGCTTAATTTTCCAAAAAAGAAAGCACAATTACCATATGCTCATCTACCCAGACTGGGAGACCAGATGGCAGTTCTCACCATATTACATTAGCCAATATTATGAGTTAGAAAAACTTGAGCAATTTAAATTTGGGGTGGATAAGAATATGGAATGTTCAATCTTATTAAATATAACATTTATCTGATGTTCTTTTTGATTAAACCTCTATACTTCTATAAATTCGGTTTGGCAACCAGTTTAAATTTACTGTGGACTATTCAGCCTGTATGTGCCCTCCTTGGACTCAGGGAATTGGAAGCTCACCTTTCTCCCAAATTTGATTACTTGCAAGCTTTACACTCCTATACACTAGGGGGTTTGCATAAGGCACTCTTTAGACTAGAGAATCTTAGCAAGTGTCTTAAATACTGGGCTGGCTAAAGTCCCAATTTTGGGGGATGAGAATAAAATACATGACATGTGTTTCAGAAAAAAACAAAACTACAACCCATCAGCTATCTGAGCCCATTCATTTATTCAGTAAACATTTAATGATTGCATTACTACCTGCAATCATAAGGCAAAAGGTTAGATATTGTAAAGATAAAAGACACTATCAAATACCTGTAATAGGAGAAATAAACAGTAGAACTGAGAATGTAACGTGATGCGTAAGGACATACATCCAAGGAGTAAACCACCATGGACTGGCAGCCAGCTCCACTTCAGGAGGTTACTGAGCAGTCAGCTCAAAGGTGGGGATACCTGAGTTTCTGAAGCAAGAGCAGTGACAACGCCAAGAGGTGGAGGAGAGGTTTGGCAGAGCAAAGAATGCCTTTCAGGAATTTCAACTACAGAAGCTCTTTTGCTTATGAGTCTTCAGAGATACAAACAGCTATGTGCCAGAGCAAAAACAGATCAGCACTGCTTGCTGCTAACGGATGTCCATGGTCACTCTGGACTCAAGCAGCCTGTCCTGATGGATGGAGCCTGAACTGTGCCCAGAGAAGCTTCTGCAGTTAGCAGGGTCAGAACTATCAGATTAGGAGGCTGGAAGGGTAGGCAGAGGCCAGAACACGCCATTGGAAGGACTTGAGAGCATTCTCTGACCAGAAAATTGCTTTCCACTATCCCAAAGGGGTCTGGAATAAAGAGGTCAAATGCTAAACCCGTATTACTTTTGGAGAAGAACATATACTTTTCTACATCGAGTTTTCAACCTCATTCACTAGATGAGAAAATTAAAAGGAATCAGAGATTTTAAAAACCAATTTAGGGGCCGGCCCGGTGATGCAGTGGTTAAGTTCGCATGTTTCACTTCTCAGCGGCCTGGGGTTTGTCAGTTCGGATCCTGGGTGGGAACATGGCACCGCTTGGGAAAAGCCATGCTGTGGTAGGCGTCCCATGTATAAAGTAGAGGAAGATGGGCACAGATGTTAGCTCAGGACCAGTCTTCCTCAGCAAAAAGAGGAGGACTGGCAATAGTTAGCTCAGGGCTAATCTTCCTCAAAATAAATAAATAAGTAAATAAAAAAGCATTAAAAAGAAAACAATTTAAAAGTAATCAGCTTTAAATAAAACAAAAGAGTATTACCTCATGCTATAAAGAGATAACAGATTTCTAATACAGATGAATTAAAAATACTTTAAAAGATTTAAAAAATATTTAGTATTTTATTAAAACTAGGTTTGAAACTCCCTAAATTAAATTCAATGCAATCTGAATAGAAATTCCAATAGGATGGGGGAGGTGGGGATTCAGAGAGAGAGAGGGTGACAAAATTTTCAAAGTCTATTTGAAATGATAAACATTTGAGAATAATGAAGAAAACTCTGAAAAGGCAGATTAATAGTGGGAATTAGTTCTACCACTTAGTAAAACAGTGCAAAGCTGTTTTCTAAACAGTGTGTACTGGCTTAGGAACAGACAGACCAATGGGAGAGATCAAGTATATAAGGGACTATAACATTTAACAACCGTCAGTTGGCAAACGACTTTGGTAATACTCAACAAATGGTGTTGGGACAATGGACTTGCCTTGGGAAAGAAGCGAGCTTGATACCTAACTCATTCCTTACATTCAATTTTCAGATGCATCAGGGGTTGGCAAACTTTTTCTGTAAAGGTTCACAGAGTAAATATTTTAGGCTTCGCGTGTCACAGTTTCTGTCACAACTGTTCACCTCTGCTGCTGTAGTGCAAAAACAGCCAAACACAATGCGTACACAAACAGATGTGACTGTGTTCCAATAAGACTTTACTGATGAACACTGAACTTTGAATTTCATGTTTTAAAAAATTTAATAGGGCCTGGCCCTGTGGCCAAGTGCTTAAAGTTCCACATGTTCCACTTTGGCGGCCCAGGTTTGAGGGTTCAGATGCTGGGGTGCGGGCCCACTCCACTCATCAGCCATGCTGTGGGGGTGTCCCACATACAAAATAGAGGAAAATTGGCAGAGACATTAGCTCAGGGCAAATCTTTCACAGCACAAAAAAAAAAAAAAAAAATGTATGTCATGAAATTATTATTCTTTGATTTTTTTAACCATTTAAAATGTTAAAAGCATTCTAACATAAGACTAGAAGAAAATATGCATAAGTGGTAATATAACCTTGGAATGGGAAGGTCTCTATAAATATGACATGAAACCAAGAAGTCACAAAAATTTAATAAAGTTGGTTATCCAAAAATTAAAATATTTCACATAAAAAAAAAGAGGGTCAGCCCTGTTTGCCTAGTGGTTAAGTCTGGAGTGCTCTGCTTTGGCGGCCCGGGTTTGGTTACTGGGTGCAGACCTACACCACTCATCTGTCAGTGGCCATGCTGTGGTGGCAGCTCACATACAAAAATAGGAAGATGGGCAATCTGAATTGTTTAGTTCATGGCAAATCTTCCTCAGCAAAAAAAAAAAAAAAAAAAAGAAAGAAAGAAAGAAAGAAAAAAGAACACTAAACATGCTTAAGAGACAAGCAACACAGACCAGAGGAAAACATTTACAACAGACAAAAGGGTTAATGCCCCAGCCTTAGGCTGTGTGGCAGCCACAAGTGGCTGCTGAGAACTTAAAATGTGACTAGTCCAAATGGAGGTGCGCTGTAAGTATAAAAACTCACTACTGGATTTCAAAGATTTAGTAGAAACAAAAGGTAAAACGTTGTTAATAATGTCTTTATACTAATTACATACTGAAATGATAACCTATAGATACATTGAGGTAAATAAAATGTTATTAAAATTAATTTCACCTGTTTCTTCTTACTTTTTTAATGTGCCTAGTAGAAAACTTAAAATTACCTATGTGGCTCACACTATTTCTTTTGGACACTGCTGCCCCAAATGATACAAAGAGTCCATGTAAATTGATAAGAAAAAGATGAACTTGATAGAAAAATGGACAAATGATAAGGATGTGTAATTTACAATTCTTCTCCAAATGGAAGATAAATAACTGTAGAGATATTTAACCTCATTAGCAAAAAAAAAAAAAAAAAAGGTTAATTAAAATGTATAATTTTCTCCCTATCAGATTGGCAAATATCAAGACTGACGTACTCCAAGCTGCCCAGGGTATGGGTGCTCTTATACACTTAAAATGGCTTAAGTGGGTTCACTTCTGGAGGACAATTTGGCATAACCGGGAATTTACTCAACAAGCGTGTGTGCACGCACTCAAGGACTTGAACAGACAAGGTGCAACGCGGCACTGCTTCGTGCGGCAAAACACTGCAAACCACCCAAATTCCCAACGGTCAAGGACTAAACTATGACATATTCATACAAGGGAATACTATGGAACCATGAAAACGAGAAAGAGAGACACAACACAATGTGTGTGACAAGAAATTCAAAATGTATCATTTTAAGAAGCAGGTCACAAAAACAATGTCTAGGAGAATAATCCCATTTTTATACAAATATAAGAAAATATGAACGCAACTATTGCTTTACCTATAGCAAAACATCTGAAAGACCATGTAATTAACCATTTTTTAACAGTTTATCTCTGGGGATGAAATGAGAAAAGAGTGGAAAAGGTCTATTTTTAATTCCATATATTTTATAATGAAAATGTTTTTATATTGGCCGTAAGTTTTTATATTTAAAAAAAATATTTCCCCTATTAAAATTAACTTAATGGTTAATCGATACTTCTATTTTTAGAGAAACTGTCACCAAAGGCACCAGTCAACTTGACTAATTTTCCTGGCATTTCTAAACTATTTAACAATTAATGAAATAAAAAGAGAATAAAAGCTGAGGGAAGAATAAATAAAACGAAAGGGGCTATTTAGGATTCATGTGAACTCTAGGAATACTATTTAATTTGAAGGTGCTCATTACATTTAAAGGAGAGTAAACAGAGATAATGTATGAGTGCTAAAATGAACCTTTCTCTCAATTTCATCATCCAGTCTTCTTAATTCCATTTCACGTTGATCTTGCTGAAGCTTCAGAAAACGCCTTCTTGCAGCATCTTGTAAGTGCATTTCCTTTACTTTCAGTTCTCTTTTCACAGCAGCTAGTCTTAAACACAAAAAACATCAAGAGGAACATGTAATAATATTTCCCAATATAGATTTAAATGGAAAAATATTGTTTCCCAACAATGAAAGGCTGACACCTAGTTTGGTCCACTTTCCCAATTTAACTGGTGCCATTGTAGCACAGCCATCTTTATAATACAAAAGTGAAAGATGCCCAATTACAAGTCTGCATTCATGAAAATGATTAGTGGTCCACATGCAAGTGGATGGCCTTTCCATATTCAAAAGTTCTCAAGTGTCTGCTACTCAGATGATCTCAATACAAGTGATACCCTTTATCTGAAGGGAGGGCGAAAAAATGCTCCCACGTTACCAAAGATCACATATGCTTATTCTTTTAGAATTTCAGTAGCAGGTTAACGGCTCAGTTCAGTAACTCTTTTTAACCCACACCAGAAATCTGTTTCATAAAGTCCCACCCAAGAATAAGAATTGATGAACACGTAGAGAAGTGAGTTTCCCAACAATTAGGCTTAGTCTCCATGCTTGTCCCATATTTTAATTAAACATTTTATCTATTAGCAAACTTCTGAATAAGCGTTAATACTTCTTGCCCTGTCCTCCAAAGTATGAAATGAGTAGTGACATAGTCATTTTATGTTTCAATTTTCAGTTCACACAGATACGTTTAAAACATAATTTAAGAAATTATGCTCCCTAAGGGTGATTTACCCAGCACTCTATTACAAGGCATTTCTGCCCACTATAGAATCTTTCTAATAACATCTTCCAAGGTACATTAGATCTTGTAGTACTTCTGAATAATCAGTACAAAGTTATATCATATTCAGTACAGCTTTAGAATTATTTTACTATATGCCAATTTTTGAAAAGTGGTATACACAGATTTCTTTTTATTAACTGAAATATTTGCTTAAAGAAACAGCACGGCTGGGTAATCCTATATATAGTATTGTTCCTATAATGAAAATGAAAGAAAATCAAAGTTATTCAACGAACTCATATGCCCAGATTTTTCCAAAGTGATAAAACCTACTTCTGTCTTTGTTGTATCATTTTCTCCTCCTCTTGTAAGAGCATTTCTCTCCTTGTTTCTTCAGCTTTACGAAGTCGTTCTTGTTTTTGGTACCAAGCTTCATCTTCATCTCTTTGCTGGTCTACTTCAGCTTGCATATCTTCAACCGTCTGCCTTAAGTAGACAATATTTAATATTATATCAAAACGCCAACAAGAAAACTGAGTAATTTTAGTTCAAGAACAACTAAAACACAAAATGTAATCCGACTGATATGCAACTGTTTTCCTTCTATATGCAAGAAGTAAGTATCTTTAAAAATATTTCCAGTCTTCAAATTTTGCTTTCACAGAAATATTTAATAATTTACATGTATTTTTCATAAAAAATTTTCTTAGTTATAACAGATTTTGTTTCTATTACACAAAGAACAACTATTCCATGATTACCTCTCTCTGAGGTAATCCAATTCATCGTTCCTTATTCTTTCTCGTTCCTGTGTCTGATAGTCCACAACGAACTTTGGATATTTATTAAACACTGGATACTGCCCTTTTGTCAGCGACACAAAAGCATCAAGCATGCTGTTTGGATGAATATCGGCAGGCGTGGTGTCCATGAGATGATAAACTTCTCGAATTACGACGCTGATGTCCACATTATTCCGATGGTGAAAAAAATACTGTAAGAAAACTTTGTGTTTAATTTGAGATTTACCTAACAAAGCAACTATGAGGTAGAATTAAAACAAGAGTTTCAAAAGGAAAACATGAATTTGTCTTTAAGAGGATTTTTTTTTTTGCAAATTCACTGAAGCTTTTCCTAACCCAAGTTTTAAAATGAAGATCCAATTTAATATTTTCAAAATGCAATAAAATTCTCAAAACCACATTATGACCTTTTGAAATAACACTTTTTAAATTTTAACACAAACTGAAGGCTTCCTTTATAATAGAAGAAGAATGCTTCAACAATGGAACAAACTCTTCTGCTTGAATTTTTTTTCCTTCAAAATCCAAAATAAATTTGCGTATAAATGAGCTTCTTTAAAAATATCTGAAACGTTTCCATATTATCTTGTTCTACTGGCAGATCCAAATTCCAAAATATATATATGTCTGTTATCTTGTGAACATGAAATAAAAATAAAGTTTAATTTGACAAGAACCACAAAACAAGTAACAAAAAAACGATTCAACCTGTCTCCAAAAGAATCTGTCCTTTTAAAACCACCTCCAATGCTTTCTTTCAGTCACTTCCCCATCAAGCCTCAAAATTCTCAGTTACCATTTTGCACGTGTGATAAGCATCCAGACTATCACAGGCCAGATGGTCACTGATAAGATCATGCACAGAACAAACAACTACCCAACTGTTAAACTCCTTTATACAGGTAAAAAGCATAAAACTCCAATGTTATGTTTCTTTTCTGAAGCTAAGATTTTAAGACTAACAGTCTGCTCTAATTGCTTGTTGAACTGTCTACAAACTATGTAAGGGCAAGGATACGGTATAACTTGTTCTCCACCATATTCCTATCACCCAGCACCAGCATCTGACATACAGTCGGTACTCAATAAGAGGATGGAGTTTTCAACTGAAATAAATGAAATCTGAGAATGGGTACTTAAGAACAAGGATACTGACCTCGAAATCATCTTTAAGATTACAGTTGAGCAAAGGAGCCCTCGAACATATGTTGTAGGCTACGACAGTCATCAGGAGGAACGAGGGATGGTTGGAAAAGACATTATCAAATAATTTAAGCCACTCCTCTCTTGTTAGTACTTCTGAGAACACAGTTTCAAGAAGAGGCCACGCATATAACTAAAATAAACAAGAAAAAATTTATTGGTTTTCTAGGGAAAAGTTACAATAGAGGTATTGCTAATATTCTCTTACATTTGATTTAACTGTTAAAATTATTATATTAAAAATATAATTATGACAAGAACTACCTTAATTTGGACCCTTCTTTATAGACTTTCAGGAAAGCAGTTTAATGAAGAAAAAGAATGAAATACTGTTAAAAATACAAAATGTAGTAGGTTTTTATTATACTCTTTCAAGAAAATACTGTTTTGCTTATACCAGAACCAATATTTGCTTCCAAAATAAGTTCTGTCTTTCTAGAAAGCTCATACTTCTCACCTGGGAAGTTACGTCATGCTCCATGAAGTGCTGTAGCAGCGTCCTGTCATGAAACGCCAGAACATTTTCTACCACACTCAGAACGTTGATAGGAGGGTTAGGGAAATATTCAAACCAGTGCTGACACCAATTGACTACGGAGGAAAAAATGGAAAATTTACCTTTACTTTTCTGCATTATCAAAGGACTTTGCAATTCCTAAAAGAATCCACTGTTTATGTCCTCAACATGCCCATTAATAGAGAAGAGAAAACATAACTCCTTAAATTCCAGAACAAGAGATTTAAAAATTCCATCATGTTAACAAAGTACTTTAGGCTTATAGAAATTGGCCAGTTTCTTCAGAGCAGTCAATGAGAAAGTGTCAATAAAACAAACAAAACTTCCCAAAGCATTCCTGATCCTGGCTATAGGGCACTCTGGTTTCTGCTGCCTCGCGTTACATACTTTTGGATTTCTCTTGGTTAACAAAATGATCCTTCTAAAAAAGGCTCCTAGGTAAGTCTTCACTAAATGTGATCAATGTTAAATATCCATCTCCTAAAATCTACTAAAATCCATACCTAAAGTTAGAAAAGTTTAGGAAAAATATTCAAAATTACATTTTACATATAGATAGCAATATATGAGAACAAATGGGTATATAGCATATCCCTATCCATTAAATGTTATAATGAGGATAAAAACAGCCCCCGTTACTAGGAAAAGATTAATTATTCTATAGCCACGGTAACAAGTAACCATCAGAATTGGTTTTAAATCTAATTGATCAATGATGACTTGTTCGGTAAACTTGATATTGAAAACCAACCAATCAGTGACAGCAGCATCCTCTGAAAGTCAGCCAGTGGAAAGCAGAATCCGTGCCAGTGAAGAGGCTTCGAAGGCTGACTTTAACTCAGTAACCAGCACGACCCCCCAGGTCTTCTCAAAAACCCTAGTAAGATCATCAGTTTGTTTTGCACAATGAGCCTATGTCTAACCACCACAGCTCTCCTCAGTTATCAAATTTAGATATTTTATTTTAAATATTGAGTTGTGGTTTCATCTTCTGACAACCAGATCGCCTTTCTCAAACTAAGAAAAGAAGGCTTTGATCAGCAGAGTACTGGATTACATATGGCTTGTAATTATAGGGCTTTCTAATTCTAGAAGTCCATTATCTCATTTATTAGTATTTAAATTTGAGTTAATAATTAAGTCACAAACTCTTGCAAAGACTAAGCTTTAAAAGAAATATTTCAACTTCTTTAACTGCTGCTCTTAAATAAATTAACTTTAAAAGGAAAATCCAGTTCAGCAACATGTACTAAGCAAGTAGCTACTGTGTCTCAGACACTCCTGGTTCTGGGAATTTTACACCACACATACAAAAAGCTCCGATTCTTATACTTAATCTTCATCAACAGAATATCATTGTCAATTAGGAAGGAGGGAAACCCTGCTTTCTACAGTGACCATTTGCCATCTCTTCCTTTACTCTGCTTGGTGCCACCACAACAGAAGTGAACAGAGGCCCTAGCAACAAAGCTGAGTGAGAGCAGAACGAAGAGCAAGGATAATTGTGTGGAAATCCTTTACTGAACATGAAGAATTTCCTCTTGGTCATAAAAGAGACTAAAGAGCACTTAAAAATGACTTTTATAAACATGTTCCAAATTATACATACAAGTGACTGTATTTCTTCAAACTATCTTCTAGGTCCCAGCTAGACTGTAAACCTGAAAGCCAGGACAATGGCTTATCCCCGGCAGTGCTAACATTTAGTTGAAGTTCCGTGAAGGTTTATTGAATAAAACTACAGTAGCCCCCCCTTATGCGTGGGGGATACGTTCAGAGACCCCCAGTGGATTCTTGAAACTGAGGATAGTACCAAACACCATACACATGAAGGTACTGTTTCTTCCTAGACATACCTACCTATGATAAAGTTTAACTTATAAATTAGGCACAGTAAGAGATTAACAACAACAATAATAAAAGAGAACAATTATAAGTGTACCATAATAAAAGTTTCATGAATGTGGTCTCTATCAAAATATCTTATTGCACTGTTCTCACCCTTCTTCTTGAGATGTGAGAAGTTACAAAGCCTACGTGATGAGATGAATTGAGGTGAATGACACGGACATTGTGACGTAGTGTGAGGCTACTACTGACCTTCTGACAATAAGTCAGAAAGAGGATCATGGAGCCATGACAATGCTGATGGCTGGATGTCAAAAGCTGATGAAGTAGATGGTTAAGGATTCAAAAAAGGGATGATTCATGTCCCGGGTGGGACAGAGCCGGATGGCGTGAGATTTCATCATACTACTCAAAATGGCGTGCAATTTACAACTTATGAATTATTTATTTCTGGAAATTTCCATTTAATATTTTTGGACTGCAGTTGACTGATGGTGATGATGCAGAAAGCAAAATTGTGCATAAGGATGGACTACTGTAGTTTGAAACTCTTGAAGAAAATCCATAGCTACACATTATGGATCTTCTGGTTTTAGATTTCAGGATTAGAAGAGAAAAATCAATTTCCTTAGCATATAATCGTACTTTAGCTATGTAACAAGATTTTACTCGAAATAAAAAAAAATAGTTTTGCATGTCTACCTAAATCAGATGTTTCTTTTCTTTCTTACGGTAAAATGTGCCATGTTAACCATTTTTAAGTGTCCAATTCAGCAGCATTAATTATATTCACAATGTTGTGCAACCATCACTATTTCCAAAATCCTTTCCCAAACAGAAACTCTGTACCTATTTAGCACTAACTTCCCATTCCCACTGCATCCAGCCCCTGGTAACTTCTAATCTACTTTCTGTGTGTATGAATTTGCCTATTTGAGATATTTCATATAATTTGCCCTTTTGTGTCTAGCTTATTTTACTAAGCATAACGTCTTCAAGGTTCATTCATGTTGTAGCATGCATCAGAATTGCATTCCTTTTTATGGCTGAATAATATTCCATTGCATGTACAGTTCATCCATTCATCTGTTAATGGACATGGGTTGTTTCCACCTTTGGGCTATTAGGAGTAATGCTGCTCTGAACACTCACATACAAGTATCTGTTTGAGTCTCTGTTTCCACGACTGCAATGACTGGAATATACGATAATTCTATGTTTAACGTTTTGAGGAACTCCAAACTGTTTTCCACAGTGACCGCACCATTTTATATTTCCACCAGCAATGTACGAAGGTTCCAATTCTTCCACACCCTTGCCAACACTTATTTTGTTTTTTTTTTAAATTATAGCCATCCTAGTAGTATGTATAAAGTGGTATCTCAGTGTGGTTTTGATTTGCATCTCCCTAATGACTAATGATCCTGAGTACTTTTCATGTGCACTTTAACCATTTGTTTATTTTCTATGGAGAAATGTCTATTCAAGTCCTTTGCCCATTTTAAAATTGGACTGTTTATCTTTTTGTTACTGAGTTGTTTCTTTTCCTTTTAAAACTCTCAGTGTTACTTGCAGGGTAAAGTAGTACAACCCTTTTGGGGAATCAATTAAAATATTCATATTTTATGACCTAATAATACTAATCCTACAAATCCATCCAAAAGAAATTATAAATATTTGTATGTAAAGATAGTTGTAACACTGTTTCTTTTAATAGGGAAAAATTAGAAACAATCTAAATGTCCAACAATAGCATATTAAACTAGTACATGCACATTATGGACTATTACAGTCAATAAAATGTTTATCAAAGTTTATTAAAATAAGATAATGTATATAACAGTCAATAAAAGTAGTATGATTATAGAAATAAAAAGCTACTTAAAAAGTGTGGAAAAATTAGGAAAAACCCACTAAAAGTCTAGGAGTTGATGAATAGATAAATGATACCTGTGAGATGAAATAGTATATTATGCAGGCAATAAATTATGTTTTTTAGGAATATTTAATGATTTGGGAGAAATGCTCTTGTAAGAAATTCATCAATATATTATCAAAAATTATCTCTAGGGAAGAGGAACATTGGTGAATTTTCTTTTCTTCAGTGTATTTTCCTACATTTTCTCCAATGAACAGGAAAAATTTATCAAAGCAAATACAAAGCAACAAAATGAACAAAAAATGTAAAGAGAAATATACTGAAACATTCTCAATATGTATGCTGGGACCTTTTATTTCTACTTTTCAGAATTTTACTATAATTAAGTGCTTATGTTCTCTGTACAAGAAAACACTTTAATTTAAAATACATATAAAATTGGTTATTTTTGTTAAACCAATCTATAATTTGGATCCAGTTTATTAACTGTTTAACAGACCTGACTTTATGAATATGAAAAAATGACTCACTTTTCAGTGCAGATGATGAAGATGACCAGCAGTAAACACAGTGGTTGGGAGTACAGGCTATAGAGTCTGACTGTCTGGGTTCAAATCCTTGTTCTGCCACTAACCTAACCTTGGAAACTTAAGCTCTTTGTGCCTCAGTTTCTTCATCTATAAAAAGGAGATAATCATGACACCTATCTCATAGGACTGTTGTAAGGATTAAATGAGTTAATAAAGGCAAAACAACGAGAATGGTAGCTAGTACACAGAAAGTTCTCAATAAATGTTAGCTACGGATGATGAGAATGAGAGCAGGCAGCACTTGCCACTGCAGGCACTGTGTGTGAAATGCTTTACATACATACTACGATCCTATGGATAAGAACTCACTTTTGGTAAGTGAAGCATCTGCTTCCTTCTTACTAACTAAATCTAGCCTATAATAGTATCTGCTGGAATGCAACTATCCAAATTTTCTCATAAATAAAAAGGTTTATGTATAAATGTCGGAATTGTCTACTTTAGGCTCTATATCCGATTGTTTCACACTAGCATTACTAAACATTGCAAAGGTGCAAGTATATTAGGAAAACGTATAAGAATCCACGCGATTTCATTATTTAATACTTATTTACTTACTTATGAGAGTAGCAATAACTTCAAAACAGAGGAGTTGGTTGTTCTGGAATAATTTTACAAATGGAAATGCCAAGAGTGGAAGATATGGTGTGTCGCTAAAGATGGCAGACCAGTGAGCTAATGCAGATAGGGTTCTGTGAATAAAATGACAAAATAAAGACCAGAAAATGGTTTATGATTAAAATTTATTTGAATAAATAATACATTCATATGATAAAAATTTGATACAGAAGGTGTAACGGGTGACCATTCTCTCTCCCATCCCCATCATCTAGCTCCCCTCCCAGAACCAGTGTTAAAAGTTGCTTATAAAAGACCCAAAGCTATGTTTAACGTCACTGTAGGTATATCATTCTTCACGTGGGAATACAGAGTTAGATGAATTCCTAGAAGTGGAATTGCCGACTCAACGGATACGCGCAGTAGTAATTCCAAGAGCCAGTGTCAAATTATTCTCTGCAAAAATACCATCTATTTACGTTCCCATTAGCAATGTGAAGGGATGTCCATTTTCTCACTCTTGCCAACATATTATCAACCTTCTTTCTAAACCTTTAATCTAGGTAAGAAATGGTATTTCAACACAGTTTCAAAAAAATATATATTTTTCGATGTAGTTTTAGTTGGCATTTCTTTTATTATAAGGGAGATTAAGTATCTTTTCATGTTTAAGAAGCACTTCCACTGCCATGAACTATATATTCAATCCTTTTCCCATTTTTCTTATTGGTTGGTCTTTTTCATGCTTACACACACAAGCACTTCATATACTAAAGAAATCAGCCTTTTATCTGTCAAATGTTTTGCATGCATTTTCTTGGTTTTACGTATGTCTTTGCTTTGGGAAACTTTCTACATGTCAAGACCTTTATTCACAGCAATCTCTTCTGGATATGTCATGCTTAGAAAAGCCTGCCTTACTTTGGGATTACAATTCTCTCACATTTATTTGTAATACTTTTAAGATTTTTTCTTTCTTTTTAACTTTTTGTTTTGAAATAATTTTAGGCTTACAAAACGTTGTAAAAATAGTAGAGTTCCTATATACCGTACACTCAGATTACTCTAATGTTAACATCTTGCATAAATACAGCACAATCATCAATACTAAGAAACTAACATTGGTACAATGCTAGTAACTAAATTACACACTTCATTCAGATTTTACCATTTTTCCCACTAGTGTCATTTTCCTGTGTGTCATTTTTTCATTTCACTAATCTAGGACGCAACACTGCATTTGTGGCATCACCATAGTTTCCTCCAGTGTGAGAGTTCCCTAGTCTCCTATCTTTTATGACGTTGACATTTTTGAGGAACACCAGTTATTTTATAGATTGTTCTTTAATTTGAGTTTGTCTATTTTCTCATGATTAGAGTGAAGTTATAAATTTTTGGCAAGAATACTGCAAAAGTCATGTGCAGGATCCTGAAACGTTTTATTACTGGTGATTTTAAATGCGATGACTTAGTTAAGTTGGTGTCTGCTGAGTTACTCTACTAGAGAATTACTATTTTCCCATTTGTAATTAATAAATATTTTACGGGAGGTACACATTGCTGCAATATACTGAACGTACCTCTGTAATACTCTGAGTAGTTTCCTACTTTTGATGGGGTAGTTCTTCTGGAGGTTGAGAAAGGCCGCATGAATACCCTTATCTATTAGGTTACTAAATGCAGTATGATTTTCAGGCAGTTGTAGCAGATAGCGCCAAATGAACATTCTGAAATTAAAAAACATTTTTAACCAAGAAAAGTTTTGGGGGGTAAGACTGATTTAACATGAGAGAATTTAAGTTTTACCTATATTTTGTTGGATATTCACCATAGCCTTTTAATAAGATTTGTAAACGCTTTTTGCTTAATCCCTCTGACAACTCATTCTATAAAGAAAAAAACAGTATCAATAAGTGACATAATTTTAAAACTGAAAAGGTACCCTAGTTGACAGTGGCTTTCCTATTTTAGAACACAACACACAGTAAAAAATATTTTTACATCATGGGACTCTCTCTACATACACACACACACACACAATCTCTCTCCTGAGTGTGCATATTACACAGCTGATAAAGTTGATGACATATTATTTTCCCTAGAACAGGGTTTGACAAACGTTTTCTGTAAAGGGTCAGATAGTACATATTTTGGGCTTTGTGGGTTAAGAGGCAAAATCAAGGATATTATGTAGATACTTATATTACCACTTAAAATGTAACCATTTAAAAAAAAAAAAGTAGGGGAACAGCACTTTTTCCCCCGTTTTGCTTTTTTTTTGGTCTACGTTCATTTTAGTGGAAAAACATTTTATAGATTTTAGGATTACAAAGCCATTTTCATAGATTATCTCAGTTGATCCTAACAACTATATGAAAAAGATGGAATGTTGTCTTCCTTTCTTTGAGAAAATGGGAAGGAAGGTCAGAGAAATTCAGTGACTTGCTCAAAGTCACAAACCTGCTAAGTCTTGGCTCAAGACTCAAAGCTAGATTTTCTGACTTAGTTCAATGCTCTTTTTACCATAAGAAACAGGTAATCCAATGAAAGAGAGGGGTGAAGGAATAGCCCAAGATGATGGTGAAAGATCCATGGTTGAGAGCCATGTGCCAGATATCGAGGGCAACCCGTCCACACTGAAGCACTATGATCCACGAAAGAGACAGGCTCATCACTACCATCACCTCCCAGACATCTGCTGCCAGTGACACCTTTTTTTTTTTTAAAAGATTGGCACCTGAGCTAACAACTGTTGCCAATCTATTTTTTTTCCTTTCTGTTTTTTCTCCCTAAATCCCTGCAGTACATAGTTGTATATTTTAGTTGTGGGTCCTTCTAGTTGTGGCATGTGGGACGCTGCCTCAACGTGGCCTGATGAGTGGTGCCATGTCTGTGCCCAGGATCCGAACCAGTGAAACACTGGGCCGCTACAGGGGAGCGTGCAAACTTAACTACTTGGCCACGGGGCCGGCCCCCCTCCCTTTTTTTTTTTGAGAAAGATTAGCCCTGAACTAACATCTGCTGCCAATCCTCCTCTTTTTTGCTGAGGAAGACTGGCCCTGAGCTAAGACCCGTGCCCATCTTCCTCTATTTTATATGTGGGACGCCTGTCACAGTATGGCTTGCCAAGCAGTGTCATGTCTGTACCCAAGATCCGAACCGGTGAAGCCTGGGCCGCCGAAGCAGAACGTGCGAACTTAACTGCTGTGCCACCAGGCTGGGCCCTGAAGCCTCTTTTTAAATAAAGATAGAATGCCCAGGTTGAGTTCGGCCCCAGTTTTATCTGTGTTTGTCTTGACCATAAGCTGATGAAACTCCTACTTCCCTTTCTATCTTGATGCCAAGATTAGTTGTGGACACGCATTTCGCCCCATAGAAGGGTTCTACTTTGACCTACTCTGCAGAGCTGGTTACAGGATTCTTAGCAGCAGCCCATGCCTGATATATTTCTGTAGGACAGTCTGATTTGATCCACACTAGGGCACTGCCAAATGCCTGTCATGGGAATCCTCTTATTTCCCAGAAGGCAATGACCATGCTCACTATTTTCCAAGAAAAGGTTCCTATAAACTCTCAGGAAAGCTGAAGCCAGACCATGTTTCAGAGACCCCATTCAGCTGATCTTCTCATTAAAGCATTCAGCTAATACGGGCAATACTGCCCAATCTTTACACAGCTAGGTTTGTGCCTGAAATTTAGTTTTTAAAAGCTGAACAATATTTAGGGTTACATGTAGAGGTGATAAAACTATAAAGAAAATCAAGGATGTAATTAATACAGTGAAGATAACGGTTACATCTACGGGATGGGGAGAGAAGTGAGACTGGGGACAAGCACATAGTGTGTGACCTGGAGCGTCGAAGCCCCTATTTCTTAATGTGACGATGGGTATGCCCAGAAACGAGTTGCAGACAGGTTGGAGACTGCCCCCCTCAGAAAGGCTTGCTTGCGAGGTTGGGCCTTGTCTGCTGTCTGGAAACCCTGATTTCAGGAGGGTCCTCACCATGCCAGGACAACGCATGGCTTGCTGTGCCTATACGGTTTGTACACTGGGGTTTGCGTTGAATCCCTGCTTTCCTCGTGGAGTCCGCAATTTTGAAATGCACTAAACAGAGGGGTCCTATATAACCAGCCTCAAACCCTGGGCACCGAGTCTCTAACAAATTTCCCTGGTACACAACACTTTACACATTGTGTTTTTTTCTGCAAGTTTCACAATTTTAAATGCTTAAAGAAAAACTATTAAAAGTTATTAAAATTAATGTGAAAAATACCAAGTGCTGGTGAGAATATGGAGCAACTGGAATTCTCAAACACCCCTTCGTGGGAATATAAATTGCTTCAATCGACCACTTGGGAAAACTGTTTAACAGTATCTATTCAAGCTGAACACGTGCACAGCCTATGAAGCCAGAAATTCCTCCACGGTTTATACCTAACAGAAATGTATCCTAATGTTCACCAACAGAGATGCACTAGAACGTTCCCAGCAGCACTATTTCTAACAGCAAAAATATTAGAAAACTACCCAAATGCCTACCAACTGCAGAATGGATAATGCTGGCTTATGCACACGATGGAATTCTATACTGCAGCTATGAGTGCATGATTTACAACTCCACGCCATCTCTCAAAAATATATTGAACGAAAGAAGCCAGACACAAAAGACTACAAACTGAATGATCCAATTTATGTGCCAGACACAAAAGACTACAAACTGAATGATCCAATTTATGTAAGTACAAAAAAGGCAGAACTCCTCTACAGTGTTACAAGTCAGGACAGCAGTTTTCCTTGGGTGAGGGGGAGAGCGTCTGGAAGGGGGCACGAGGGGAGCTCCCAGGGGGCTGCTAACAGGTGTGTGAAAATTCACTGAGCCGTCCATTTATGTGTACTCTTCTGTGTGTGAGACTGACTGACTGAATGTCAGTAAGAAGTTTAAGAAGTCCCTGAAAATGTTAGCGACCTCTCTGTTAATATTCATATTTTCTTTCAATTCTAAAGTAATATACGCTCTTTACATAAAATTATGAAAAAGCAAAAAATATATATAAAGAAGAAAATAAAACTGACTGAAATCCTTTCCCTCAAAGATAATTCTACTAGTATCTTGGTCTTTCTTATGGAGTTTTAAAAACAATATATGGTACTCATCTCCTTTTTATTTTTATTTCTTTTAAAGATTTTATTTTTCCTTTTTCTCCCCAAAGCCCCCTGGTACATAGTTGTATATTCATCGTTGTGGGTCCTTCTAGTTGTGGCATGTGGGACGCCGCCTCAGCGTGGCTTGATGAGCAGTCCCATGTTGGTGCCCAGGATTCGAACTGGCGAAACCCTGGGCCGCTGAAGCAGAGCGCATGAACTTAACCACTCGGCTATGGGGCCAGCCTCCTCCTTTTTAAATCAAATTGAGATCCAAGAATATAGTTCTTGTAGCTTGCTTTTTGTATTTAACATACTATAATTATTCCCCTTTCTTCTCAAATATTCTTAGATTTCTAGTGTAGAGCTCTACGATAATTTATGATTAGTGACCTACTATTAGACATTTTGGTTGTTTCTAAGCTTTTCTTGAATAAATCACACACACGCACACACACACACACGTTACCAGATCATCTCAAACAAGGCCAAAAGGCAAATTGGTACATTCTTTTTGAGAACAGCTTGGCTGCTACTATCAAAATTTTTATGCACACACTCTGACTTAAAAATTCTACTTCTACAGATACATTTGCACAAATGTTCAGAGATCATTGCACAAGGATATCCACTGCATCACAGATGTATTAACAGAAGACTGACAATACAATGTAAATGCCAGTCAGCAGAGTACCAGTTAGATAAACTAAGGTATATCCAGAAATACAATACTTTGCAAATATTTTTAAAAATGTTGTAGCACTATACGCACTAACATAAAAAGAAGCAAGTTAGAGAACAGTGCTATAGAATGATTCCATCTATGTAAAAGAAATAAAAGTAAAAAGGTAACATATGCAGACATGTTTGTTTACATATGCACAGAAAACTTCTGAAAGGATATCTGTAACTCCTGGCAATGGCTACCTCTGGAGAGCGCGATGAAGAGTGGGCTGGAGAACAGGGAGGAAGCAAAGTATGCTTTCATCTTTTCCCCTTATAACCAGCATCATCTAACAGATAACACAAGCCACAAACGTAATTTTAAATTTTCCAGGAACCACATTAAACAAGTAAGAAGCAGCAGGTAAAATTAAGTTTAATAACGTATTTTATTTAACTCAATATAATAAAAATGTTAGCATTTCAACACATAATCAACATAAAATTGCTAAATAAGAAGATAGTTAACATCCTTCTGTTCATAGTAAGTTTTCAATGACTGATGTGTTCAACATGTACAGCACATCTCAGTGCAGACTGGCCACGTGGCGAGCGGGCAGCGTCCTGGACAATGCAATTCTATACTGTCTGATTTTTTAAAAAACCATTAAGTATGTATTAATTTTATATTAAAAAGTTTAAAAAGCATATTAAAATTTCAGTTACAACTTTCTTCTCTTCACAGAACTTTCCTTTAATTCCTAAGAGAGGGAAGAGTTATGACAGCCTAGAAATCACGAGACTGGCCTATAGCAGAGTCACGACAAAAAAAGTTGAATTATAAAAAAAAAAAAAAGAAAAAAAAAGTTGAATTATAACACATTCTTACCTCTTTATTTTCACAATGACCAGCCAGGTCTTGTTTTAATATTCTCGTCTGTATTTTGTTTTCCCTTGATTTTGATGGCCGCTGGACCCTTCTCGATGTTACTTTTACCTTAAGATCACCAGCATTCAGTTTACTCTTAGGCAAATCTTCAATCACTTTCACTAAAGGAGGAGGCGGCTAAAAGGAAAAAAAAAATCCAGTGGCTATCTTTGGAAAATAGACCTGCCACATATGATTCACAATATTTGTTTTAATCAATTCAACAATGTGCCTTAATATATAGGTAATTATTCTTCAGGCAAGAAGTGTAAATAAAATATCCAAGAGTGCTGTTGACTAACAAAGTGAATTTCTACCAAATTCCTTTGAAGAACATAATAAAGACAGATGACTAACAACAACAAATAGAATTTAATTATTCTTTGAAAGCTGCCCTTAAATCTTAGAGTACCGGTCCATTTTTTGTACTTGCAAGATACAGTGAGCAGTATGGTGACAACCCGAAGCAGAGAAGGCGCAGGGAGACGTGCAGCCCTCTGGAACGCTGGCTGAAGCACCTTGATATTCTTCAGGCTCAAGCGAAATTGCTGAGGGAAACTGCCAAACGCCTTTCCTCCGGAAGCACGGACACTGCCTCTCTATCCTTGGTTACGTTTTTTCATCTGCATAGAGATAGCTGCTGGTCCCTTCCTGCTTCAAAGGCAGTTCAGACAGCACGACTTAGATCCCAAACCCTCATTTTTAGGGGGTGTTCCAAGCAGGAAAATAAACCCCGACAACTTCAATTTAGTTAAGGTAAAGTGGTTCACTGAAACATTTTATCCACAAATAATACTCCGAAATCAAAAGATCTTCCTGGTTCAAAGGAAATGAGCAGATAAGGCATTTCAGGCCTTCTGAGTTCTGACTATGATTCAACTACAATGACTTTCACGGGGGATTTAAATGTTTGAGACCATTATTGCTGAATGTTCCCTTAGTAATTAGCCCAGACCCAAATCAAAGACAAGGTGGATTTGCGATTTAACAAAAAATGTTTTTGAAGCCAAAGTGCCAATTCCTTTCAGATGAGGACAAGAATATACGGAACACTCTATATGTCCAAACGAAC
Organism: Equus asinus; assembly: GCF_041296235.1. Lineage (NCBI taxonomy): Eukaryota > Metazoa > Chordata > Mammalia > Perissodactyla > Equidae > Equus > Equus asinus. Next base: position 68,088,892 of record NC_091801.1, on the reverse strand, counting down.
ACTGTAGATTTCAGAAAAACATGTTACACACATTACCTTGAAGTCAACTGTCATGAAATCCAGAACAGTATTCTTCCAAGACGACGTATAATGAAAATGAATCACCACTCTTGGGCAGAGCTCTTTGAAGCAGAAACCAAACTTTTTTGACCTCCTCCCCTCTTACCCCCAAAAGAAAGAAAGAAAACAAAGCAAACATCTTGACTTTTTTTAATAACACAGACTACTAAAAGACTGCTTTGAGGTTTCAAAGATTTTTCTCATGCTGTCTTCAGAGGTTCAAGACTTCTGCTTTTGAAACCTGCAGCCAACTATAAGACCAAAAAAGGTATTCCCTAATGTCAACTGCAGTATATACAAATCCATAACACTGTAAAATGTGCAGAGTAGGTAACATGATATTTTTGATTTAAAATTATTATGAAAAATATTTAGTTTTAACTTTATAAGGTTTTCCAAAGAGTGTTTTTCTAGGATACATTATTTATTCTCATCTAGAAAGATTACAAGGATAATGTAAGATAGAATAACAATAGCTCTGACCATAAAAAAAGTACGATGACTACTCATTCTACGATTTTTCAATTCTTTATCTATGAAATGTAATTAATAGTGTAATTAATAACTGACTTCTGAACACTGCCCATCTTTAATGTCCTCGAACTACCTTCTAACCTCAATCCATTCTAAATCTTTATTAAAATGTCTATTCTAGTGCCACATTTTTTCCTGCATGAACCCCAGACTCTTCCATGAAATACAATCTCCCAAAAGTTAGAGCCTGAGATATGACCTAAATTGCCATACCTTAGTAGTGCTAAAACTTCAACACCTTTAGCACAATACCAGAAATTCTCCAACAGCAAGAAAACAGGACTGAAGGAATGGGATGTAGGTAAGTTCAGTTTTGTAGTGACTATGGACCTGGGCATTTGTGTAGGCCCAGAATAGCCACAGAGACATTGGCGGTGCTAGTAATGAGTCCAAAAAAACCAGATTATCCTCTTTCTGTTATAAGGTAGCTTTTCTGGTCAATACGATCTCAATTTGCCTAACAAACAGCAGAGAGGAGGTCAATGACTCTCTCTTACCTTCATTTTTCTCAGATCTCTCCCTGTTTCTACTAATAACACTCACCTAGCTCTTGTAAAATTCAGCTAGGCCAAACACTCCCCCAGTAAGAGCAAATAATAATATATTATTAAAATTTCTAAGGTTTACAAATAGAGTATAATTCCATATATTTAAAGAAAATGCGTGCACACACACACACACACGCACACAGAGTAGATTCTCATTATTCGCGGTAGTTATGTTCTATTCAGTCCCTGCAAATACTGAGTTAGTGAATACTGAATCATCGCTCAGAGGGGAAACAGAGTTAAGTCCTTGTGAGCCTGCCTAGTCACAACACGTTTGTCAACCAATCAATACATAACCTTGTTTTGTGTATGCGTTTATTTAAAGACACTTATTTAATACATATTGTTGACTCATTACCATTGAACTCAGGCCAACAGCACTGTAACTCATGCTAGAATGAAGTTTATCTATCACAGGGGTCTTGTGCTTAGGGACACCAGAGAGCACTTCAGCACTACGCTTGAGGGCAATTTTAAAGAGCAAAATCACCTACAAAAAGCACAAAAATGTGAAAAACACAGCACTAAACAGACCACAAAAAGGATGCTGTTTACAGTCTGAGATGAAATCAGAAGGTGGAGTGTTGCCTTGTTTGACCTCAGCTGGGAACCTGCATGTTGGGCAATTCAAAATGTGTTGCTGCTCTGCACAGGCCAGTGTCTGTGAACACGTGGTGAACACTGATTTTACAGGCACAGATACATTTCACGAGCAGGTGAGTCGACACACACAAATCCGTGAATGATGAGGACTCACTGTATACGTTTACACACAGAAAGATGGGGCACGTAGGCATTTCAAGGTCACTGGAGGACGCTGAGACTGTGATTCTTATTTATCTACTCGCTTATTGGTACCTTTTGATTTTTCTCTGCAATAGGACATTTACTACTTGTCTAATTAAAAAAAAGACAAAAAGGAGCAGGTAGAATGGCAAAAAAGCTTGTCATACTAAGAACAGACCATCTGGGCCCGCTAATGACTGGCTGCGTGATTAGGGTGGGCGTGAGCTTCTTCCTCTGCAGAGTGAAGTCCCCGACTTAGTGCTACCTTGATACAGTTCCAGACCTGGAGAGGCCGCCCACAGACAATGAGACGTGGAAAGAAGCTGGGGAAATTTTATAGAACCATAAAAGAAGAGAAGGAAGTATATTTAGATGAAATGAATAATGCAGATAACAGATGCAGAAATGACAAGGGCATTACAGGGAACAATGGAGGAAGCTACCAGTATGGAGAACTAAGTTAGACAGGTAGAGCAGACAAGATAGAGAGGACCTTGAGAGCCGGGCAGAAGAGGCCGGACTTAATGAAACAGGCAAAAGGAAGCCACTAAAGTAGCACTATTTCAGAAATGATGAAGCAAGTGTTATTTTAGAGAAATGCTACATGAAAGATGGTTGATGGGCAGGGGCAAGCACTGAGGGCTCTGAGTGTTGGTATACTTGTTGAAATTACCGTTACTCAAGAGCAGTTAATGAGGACCAATACAAGATGGCTAATACGGAGATGGAGAACAGGCAGCACATACGTAGATATTCCAAATTGAGGCAATTACATAACCTAGTATTGACTAGATTTAGGAAATAAAGGAGTAGGAATAGTCATAGTACTCCAAGGTTTCTAGCCTATAAGACGGGAAGAAAGAGAGACAGATATGAAGAGGCTGGAACTGAACGCCCTTTTTGGGAAGCATGAGGGCACCCTGAATGGGACAGGGCCACCAAATAGACGCTTTAGGGAGGCAGCAATTTAGGAACGGACGATAGGTGAGAAATCAAGTCTAGATGTGTGGCTTTGGGAACAGGAGCAAAAAAAAAAATTCCAGAAAAATGGATAGGGTCCAAGGAAGTCAGAAAAACACAGCATAAAGATTTTATTTTCGATGATATACTTAAATCTTAAAAAAACAAAAAATTGACGTTTTTGACTTGGTCACATACCTTATTTATCTCTTGTGTTAAAGCCTGAACTGAATATATGTTCAGACTTCCATTCTCCATGATGGACGCAATGTACCGTCCGTGGGGGCTGATCACCGCCGAGCTAATTCCCTCATCAAGGCTGCCGATTTCAAAGAGAAGCTTGCAAGTCTGTATATTGATGAATCTCATGATACCATCTTGACTTAGCACTCCAAGAACCTAAGAACAGAGAGAAACAACATATGAGTTCCTAAAAACACATTTAAAAGTCAAATGTCTGACAGTGTGTATTTATATGTTTATCAATTTTTCTTTTTTGAGGGGAGGACAGAGGAGATGACATTCGCAGAGAGTCATTACATATTTTCAAATCCCTAATGATGGCTCATGTAGTTTGCCCTGCTCAGGTCCAGGTAAGCTTGGCTCTACCCAGACCCAGCAAGGAGCCCATCCTGGTGGACTATGGAAAGGTCACCTGACAATCTTTCCTTCCCATGGGGAGGCCACGTCTCCACTAGTCCCTACGGAGGGAATACAGATGATAAGACAGGGCTTAACTCTGACCTCCACACTGCTACCAGAAGCGAGGAGTGTGGAGGGTCCGTGTTCCGTACCGTCCCCACAGCTCAGTCAGAGCTAGCAGCCACCCTGCTGCCCCATACAAACCTGTGACTCTCAGTGAGGCTCCCCACCGTCTACCTGCTTCCAGCTGTGTAACTAACATTTGGGGAGTGGAGAGAAAGGTCTGTGAGTTGCAAGGATAGTGAAGGGGTAAGAGGCAAGCTATTCTTTTAAGGGGGAAATAAAAAGCATGTTCTTCTGTTGGTCAGGCTGTAGGACATCCCATCATTCACATTTGACGCAGCCTCTCTGGAGGGCTACTTGGCACTAACTATCAAAACTGCAGATGCACATGACCCTGGTACCACTATTGCAACTGTGGAGTTTTATCCTGCAGACAGGATGCGTGAAATGAAGTGAGCAAAAAGTTTTTCAGTGCAGCATTATTTGTAATAGGAAAGGACTAAAAACAAGTTAAGTGCCCAATAATAAAGGATTGATTTAAAAACTATGGAATACTATGCAGCTGTAGAAAAAGAATGAAGTGCTGTACCGATACAGAACAATCTTCAAGGTAAATTAAGTGAAGAAAAGCAAGGTGAAAAGAGGGAAAAACATTAAGACTAACAACAGTGGCTATGGAGAGCGCATAACTGGGCTAACGGGAGAGAGGAGTAAGACATTCGCTGTACGCCTTCATGTGGTTTATGTTTTCAGCCATGTGAATGAATTACCTACTCAAAAAACTTAAGTCAAAAGAGATATGGTAAATATACACAATTATATATAAACACATATACATAAAACATATATATTACATGTATATAAAATTTATTGAAGTGTAAGATCCAAGATAGCTAATTGAAAATAAAAAAGTTAAGGTTTGACTGTACTCAACTATTAAAAAGAAAGAAGATGTGTGTATAGGGGAAGCAACTTGCAAACTAAGGCAGGACAGAAAGAAAACATGTTTCATGGGACTGCGGCACCAGTTACGGTACATAAAACACAGCACAACAAAATGGAAAAATTTTAGTTGCAGCCCCACCTTCAATCTTTAAAGTTCACAAAGAGTGTTGACAAGTCACTTAAGGTTTCTAAGCTTCAGTATCACGATCTGTATAACAGTGAGAATACCTTCCCTGCCTATGTTCAAAGAATTCTTTAAGGATCACATAAAAAGTAACATGCTAATGTGCCCTGTAAACCATAAAGTATGACATAATTAAATTAAACCATAAACTTAAATCAAGTATATTGATTTTAGAAAAAGGGTACATTGTCAGTAACATACAGAACCTAAGATTTAAAATTTTTTTTCAGGGGCCTGGCCTGGTAGTATAGTGGTTAAGTTTGCAATGTCTGCTTTGGTGTACTGGGGTTCACAGGTTTGGATCCTGGGCTGTGACCTACACAGTGGTCAGCAAGCCATGCTGTGGCAGAATCCCACAGACAAAAAATAGAGGAAGACTGGCACAGATGTTAGCTCAGGGCCAATTTTCCTCACCAAAAAAATTTTTTTTTTCAATTTTAGACTCTTCACAAAAACAACACATTAGTAATTTTAAATCCTTGTAACAATCAGGGTACAAGTTAAGTACGAGCTAATATAGTTTAAAAATTGTTCAGATTTTTCTCAAACAGTACAATGTCACTAACACTTATGTTACTAACCTGATTAGAACCAGCATCGAAACTATCAGGAAGAAACTCTAGATGGCGAATGGCTCGAACTTTAGTAGGCATCTGGATAATTCTAAATAGCTGCTTAGCTTCTAAGCACCATAAATGAAGATGATTTGATTTGCCTCCAGCAGCCAGGATTCGACCATCTCTGTACAACAAAAAGGTAAGAAAGTAAGACTAGATGAATTGTTTACAGCAGCACTGTCGAATATGATCTGATATGATGATGGAAATGCTCTGTATCTATGCATCCAATATGGTGACTACTAGCCTAGCCACATGTGATTATTGAGAACTTGAAATGCGGCTAGTGTTTCTGAGGTCATTCTTAATTTTTCTTTGTTTTTGGTGAGAAAGATTAGCCCTGAGCTAACATCTGTGCCAATCTTCCTCTATCATGTATATGTGGGATGCTGCCTCAGCATAGCTTGATGAGCAGTGTGTAGGTGTGTCACTGGGATCTGAACTGGTGAACCCCACGCCACCGAAGTGGAGCATGTGAACTTAACAACACCGCCAGGCTGGCCCCGGAAATTCTTAATTTCATTTCATTTTTACTAATTTAAATAGTCCCATATGCCCAGTGGCCACCATATAGAAAAACTCAGGTTTACTGCATGTATTTTTTTTAACCTCTGGTGCTAAAACCCCAACTTAACAAACATTTGTTTGCTGACTGGATTGTGGGTTTCTAAGTAATGCTTATATTTTATAGCATGATCTCACAAAGTCACTTATCACTACCCAACTTTCCACATTTCACATATGACTATACTGAATTGGTACAGCACTGCTATATGAAAAACCAGAGAGCCCAAACACTCTTTCTGCTCAAAGAAAGCTACTTTATGTTTATAAAGAACAAACAGAACAAGCTGGATTGATTTGCAAGGTTGTTGCTCATTCATTCACCAAGAACTTGTCAGGTGTCTACTACAAACCAGGTACCAGTTCAGGCGCCAGGAACACAGTGGTGAAGAAGACAAGTAAGGTTCCTGCTCTTATGGGACTTTCAGTCTAGAAGAAGGCAAACCAACCAAAAAATGAACTTGATTTATAAGGGGATGATAAATTCTGTAAAGAACTATAAAATGAGGCGATGTTACAGAGCTGGGAAAGGAGGAAGACCAGCTCCCTGAATGCAAACGGGCCAGTCACGGGATGATTTGGAGGGAGAATGCCATGCTGGGCAGCGTTCCAGACTGGAACAGCTTAGTATGAAGGAAGAGTGAGAGGCCACACTCAAGTGTGGCTGGAACAGCGATGGGGGAAGGAAATCAGATGAGGAAAGAGAGGGAGGCCCAGGCCAGATGACAAGAGGCCTCAGGGGATGCGGTGCGGAGTTCGCATTTTGTTCTAAGTACGGTGGAAAGCCTTCCAAGGGGGTTCAACAGGGCAGTGACATGATCTGACTTAGTGACTTAAAAAGACCACTCTACCTGCTATGTAGAGACTGACTTTAGGAGATGAGACTGAAAACAAGGAGACCAAAGAGGGAGGCTATCATAACAGTGTGAAAGAGAGTAGGGTAACAGCTGAGGGAACGGACAGAAAGGTAGGCCCATTCAAAGCACAGTCTGGGAGAGCTGATGGGATTCACTAATGACTTAGAAGAAGAGGGTGGGAGAAAGGGAGGAAATAACACCTATTTCCTAGCTCCTTCCACTGAAAAGGCCTGGAAATAATGACCAACCCAGTCACAATGAGAACCCCTAGCATCCAGATTCACTTCCCACTAAAATGAACCCAGGCTCTTTAGAGAAATGGCTGATTCCAGGTTTGGGACGGGAAACACACAAATAAGCCTGGAACATCCTGTCAGACCAGAAAGAACAAAAACTATCACAGACCAATGGGGTTGTATCAGAAGGGCTCAATGCCAACTGAAGAGGATCCCACTGCTCAAAGACGAAAGAACTGGAGCATCGCTAACAGTGACCACTTTAATCGACCAAAGCATGTCCACTAGATTAAACCCAGGAATTTACCAGGATTAAAGACAAAAGACTTCACTGGCCACCTTCGGAAGATGCCAATAAACCAACTGATTATTTTGAAAATTTTTCTTTTAAAAAAAGGGGGAAATCAAGCATTTAGCCTGTCTTTCCTTTACAAACTAAACATCAAAGTAATGAAAGAAATGCAAGGATGTTTGGAAGGAACATCCTTTGATGAAAGGAAGTTTTTTTCTATAGGAGTTTCTACTCGGTAAGGAAAGAAGGAATGAGAGAATTAGAGTAGCACCATTTTACTAACCTCTAATTCAAAACCAAATCTAGGTAATCATCATCAATGGCCGCTAATATCACATGAGAAAGAGCACTATCTTTCTCCTGATCAAAGTACACAAACCACCCATGTTTTCTTGCCCCAAAATCAAACCTGAATCAGATCAAGCTTCCAATTCATAGGAAATATATGCAGAACTAGTTTACAATATGAAATGCAGATGACAGAAGATCATATTAAACAACATCTCAGGGATGCAAAGAGCAAAATCCAGAATATGGAAAACTCTAGGACAAATGACCAGCTGTTTAACAAATAAACTGCAAGGAAAAAATTAAAAGAGGGCTATATCAACCAAGAGAATGTGTGAATCTTATTTTATTCCTGATTTAAACAAACTAACCATAAAAAACAATTAGATAAATCAGGGAAATTTGAATAATGATTAGCTATATGACAATATTAAGAAATTACTAATTTTTAAAAAGTGTGATAATAGCACTATGGTTGTGTTTCAAAAAGGGCCCTTATCCTTTAGAAATGCACATCGAGATATTTACAGATGAAACGATATGCTTTGTCTTTGCTTTAAGACAATGCAGTAGAGAAGTAGTACACAGAGTTATAGATAAAAAGGAGTGGCTGCTAGTTGATGATTATTATAGCTAATGAGAATACTATACTCAGGGGTTCATGAACTTTTATATTTTTATGTTTATTTTAAATTTCCCATGATAAAATTAAAAAAAAAGTTCTATAGACCATATCTAAATTTGAAGGAAACTTTTCCTCAGATGACAATGAGATGTAGAATGAAAATTTGTAAAATTTCACTGGAAGTTATATTTCTTAAAAATTCTCAGTATCTTAAAACGCACATCACCTGGTCACAGCAAACACTTTGTATAATATACTGGAGCTTTCTGGTGGAGCTGGCAATTGATATTTGCAAAAAAGAGTATCACATTCCCAGGCGAAGATGGAATTATCTTTAAAACAGCTGAGGATGGTATTACTCAATGGTAGAAAGAAAACCTAAAGAGGGAGAAAAAAAGTTATTGGATCATTTAGCCCTCGTTAAATTTAAAATTACACAAGTAGTCAATTTTTCTTTTTTAAAATTATTTTTTCTTAAACTGGAGAAAAATATATTTACACTATAAGACAGAGGGTAATACTGATATTTCACGTATTACTATAAACTAAAAGAAAAGGTATTCACCTTTAAATAAAAAGTAGGTGACTATAATGACTAAAATTCATGAAATACTAAGTAACAATTTATAAATATTTAACCTTATAAAAGGTTCAAATGAAAGTAATGAGATACCCTTTTATGTGTATCAAATTTATTTTTGTTTTTTTTTAAAGATTGGCCTTGAGCTAACATCTGCTGCCAGTCTTTTTTTTCTTCTTCTCCCCAAAGCCCCCCAGTACACAGCTGTACATTCTAGTCGTAGGTCCTTCTAGTTCTGCTATGTGGGCCGGGTGCTAGGTCCATGAGCAGGATCTGAACCGGCGAAACACTGAGCTGCTGAAGTGGAGCATGCAAACTTAACCACTTGGCCGTGGGGCTGGCCCCCAAATTTATTTTGTTTTTAAATGCACACACATGCATAAACTATACATAAAGTAACATGTGAATTATATTTATAAACTATATACTAATATAAACACTGCATTCAATACTAACTACTGATAAATGTTAAAAATACAAAATGCTTGGGCCAGCCTTGTGGGTAGTGGTTAAGTTTGCATGCTCTGCTTTGGTGGCCTGGGGTTTGTGGATTCAGATCCAGGGTGCAGACCTACACATAGCTCAGGAAGCCATGCCGTGGTGGTCTCCTACATACAAAATAGAGGAAGACTGGTACAGATGTTAGCTCCTCACCAAAAAAATAAAAATAAATAAAACCACACAAAAAAAATTACAAAATGCTGGTGAAAGTACAGGAAAAGGCATTTTTATACATTGCTGCTGATAGCAAAAACTGGTTAAAGATGTTGTACAACATATCGCAACTGCCTTAAAAATATATATCTCTTCTGAATTAGTCAATCTACTTATAAGACTTAATCCTTTGGAAACAATCCAGCAAAGTGCTTTAAGATAAATGTATACAAATGCTTGTTAAGCATTATTTATAAAAGTAAAAAGTTGAAAACAAATACATGGTCATATTTTCTTAGAGGTTCAATTATTTAATGGACGAATAAGATAATTGATAGCAAGTTCAAAATATAATTCTTCTAATTTCTATTTTTCTATTACATAAGCACTAAACAATGCTTGGTTTTGATAATATAAAATTTTAATTAAAACTGACCAATATTTTCTCGTATTAAGAGTTCAAATGGCCTCAAATATATATTTTGTGTGTCACCTGTGTAAAACACACAAAGGGAGGAAGGGAAAAAAGGAAAAGAAAGAAGGAAAGAAAATGGAAGAAAGCAATGCCCTGAGGACAAAATACTCCTGCCCATCTTCTCAAAACAAATCCCCTCAAATAGCTTGAGACGTTTCACATGATTCGATTGTTAGTTACATCTTTAGCTATTTATTCTTTGATTCCCATCTAGAATGACCTTCTTACTTGCATTATATCTTATTATAACACCTTATATTTGAACATATTTCATCATTGTTTCTACTGGTGTGTCTTTGCAAGCCTTATTATTATTTTTTAAAATATACGATTGCTTCTATGCTGAAAAGAGAGGAGCAGACTCACTGAGGAGGCAGAGACCTTTAAGAATTTCTGGCCTCTCCTTCTGACCCCTGATGTCACACAGCTTCACAACTTTACTAGTGTCAGGAAGAGGCCTGTCTTCTCTTGGAATGCTACATTCTTTGGGGATGAGTGGTCAGCGCCGTTGTTTTTAGCACTGTATTGGAATATCTCCTGAGTATTAGCATCTGGATAAAACCGTCATCACAGTACTGAAAAAGAGCAGGCCAGAACTCACTCTGTTCAGGGGAAAATCAGGAGCAACACCCATCTACCACGGTTTTGCTCACTGTTGCAAAAATAATGGGTCAACAAGGCACCTATATGAATGCTGCTGCAGCCTTGCATCTAATTTGTGTTACTGTCACCCAGCCTATTATATACATACAGTTAGGAAATGATTCTAAAAGTTATTATTACTATAAAAGTTTCAGGGGGCTGTAAGCCATAATTTTCATAACAATAGTTGCAGGCTATTATCATAAACTGTTTTTCTCATACACATATAATAGTATCTCTTTTTTCAATAACAAATAGTGCTAAAAAAAACCCCATACATACACATATACATAATGCACAATGGAACATATTGGTTAATGAAAACAATCTACTCAGGGTTAAGACTCAATAAAAATGCTCACTCAACTACGTAAGGTGTTGCTGTCCTTGCCTGACCCAGTTCCTCACTTTTGTCCCTGGCTCACTTTGTCAAAGACAATCTCGGTACATCTTTTGCCAACAGATTCATTACGTAGGAAGACTTCTAACATACAGGTCTCATAGAAAGAATGTGCAACGAATAACCTACAATCTATAAAGAAAACATTAAAACATGGTTTCAAAACCAATGTCAAAAAAAAGTGACAAAGTTTTCATTATAGTCTGCAATATTTTTCTAGAAAAGTAATAAAGTTTGTTCCTACTGAGAGAAGCAAAAGCTTAAAAGTTAATGAGCATCAAGTGCTATTTTAGGGGCAAGGCTGTGATAGATTATGGCTTACATGATTATTCATTACCAGATCTGTGATTTTAATTGCCAGATTTTAATGATTATAAAATTGTTCCTAATGAATCATGTCATTATTTAGATAGTGTCATCTCTTGACAAACATAAAAAGCTTCGAGAAAACTTCAAAAGTACTAACAAAATGGACTTTTTGGAGGGCTGGGTACAAGGATGGGGCTGCAGATCTCCTTATAAAATATGCAAATCCTAGCTTTCCAATTCATTTTAGACAAGGACATGAGCTGTTTTCACAGAAAGAGTTCAGGACAGTAGTTAAGAGCAAGTTAAGGTCAAATGTACAACTGAGCACAAATCTAGTGCGTGCCCAGTGTATAGAGAGACGGAACTAAGTTCAGTAACACACTCCATTAAATGTTTTCTGATATCCATCACAAAACCTTTTCCAATACACACTAAGCCACAGTAATGAGAAATCCCAGGATTTACTCCAAAATTCCTAAAGAAAAAGCTAAATATTCTACCTCCAAGCATCAACAAAAAATTTAAAATTTATGACTTCGAAGACGCGTGACTTGTTTACCTGAGAGGCAGTGTGGTGCAATGGGATGACTTTGGAGCAAGACTGGCTTGGATTCAAATTACAACTCTCTTTAAATTTTTTAAATTTTCTTAAAGATTGGCACCTGAGCTAACGTCTGTTGCCAATCTTCTCTTATTTCTTCTTCTTCTCTCCAAAGCCCCCCAGTACATAGTTGTATATTCTAGTTGTCAGTGGCTTGGGCTGTGCTGTGTGGGATGCCATCTCAGCATGGCCTGATGAGTGGTGCCATGTCCGCGCCAGGATTGGAACCGGTGAAACCCTGGGCCACTGTACTGGCGCACGCAAGCTTAACCACTCGACCACAGGCCAGCCCCAAATGGCAACTCTTTTATAAGCTATGTGACACCGGGCAGGTTACTTAATGTTTCTGAACTTCGGTTTCCCCGTTTGTAAAACGAGGATTATTAGTATCTACGTTTTAGGATTATTTAAGCTTAAAAATAGCTACAGAATGTTAGGTACATAGTAAGCATTCAAAAATTGGTATCTATTACTATTAGTGTTAAATTACTGCTATTGCTAGGTACAAAAAACAGTGGCAAGAGGTTGGAGTGGTAGGTTCTTTAAAAACATTTCGAAATCAAAGGTCCATAGTTCTTTATCTGAAATTCTTCGGATCAGATGTGCTCCAGAATTCAGCAATATTTCTGATTTGAGAAAGGTAATACATGCATACTCTGTAATATTATGTGGAACTCTCAGGTGACCTGCAGCGTCCATACTCAAACATATTAATATTTCAGCTTCATGAAACGCACTTCAGGTCTTACTGCCAAATGAATTCAGGTCAGATCAGATTTTACCACCAAGTCAGTTAAAAATTTATGGATGTTTGAATTGCTAATAAGAGATTATGCATCTATTTAATGTAGTCAAAAGAAAAACAATACAGTTGCCTTACAGCTTTTTAAGAAGATCTGTAATTGCGCTGAGATAATCCCATAACAGAGCTAGATCATAAATAACAATAATTGTAGATAATAGTAACAATAACAACAGTAACAGAAACAGCAGCAGCTGCAGCTTTCATGAAGCACTTACTACACGAAAAGCATTGTGCTAAGTGCCTGCACACGACGTGTCACACTCAATCCTGAAACCAACCCTGAAGTGCCATTACTATTTTCATCTTACACATAAATCGCGTATCAAAAATATTTAACACGAATCTGCTCAAGCCTTTAGAATTAAGTTCTAGTTTATAAGAAGCACAGGTGAGAGGACAAGTTAAATGATGTAATGACGGAACAGTAAGACAAATCCAGCGTGTGGGGCATTTTTCAAGACAATTGGTCTGGTCTGTCTCTCAAAAAAAACTAATGTCATGGAAAAAAAATGGTGGGAGGCTGTTTTAGATTAAAAGAGCCACCATAAAATGAGACCCATAGCATCATGTGTTACCATATGTCATAAAGAAAAAAAGATCACAAAAGTTCTACTTAAAATAGAGAAACTGCAATAAAAATATAGGTTTAGTAAAAACTTGATAAGAATAAAAATTTTACTTTTAAGATAAGTTTACAATTATTTCCTATTTTCAACAGAATAAGCCAGAAGTGGCAACCACCTGAGCCATCTCCACGTCTTATACAGCCAAGGACCTAAGAATGGTGTTTACATTTTTAAATTATTTCATTTTAGATGGCTGCATAAGTACACACATAATATCCTCAATCTTGCTCTTGGCCTGCAAAACCAAACCTATTTACTATCTGATCTTTTGAGAAAAAGTTTGCTAGTAACTTACAGACTACAATGTTCTGTTATTTTAGAACAATATATACGTGTACTGCATATTATATGCGTACTTATATGCATACTGCATATTATACATCCATTTTCTACATTTAATTTTATTCTTCTATCACTAACATTTGGAGTCTTATTTTTTAAACTAAAATGTCTAAATGACGAAGCAAGGTTAGAATTGGCAACCATCCAGTGTATACTAATTTTAATTTCATGGTAAAAGAACAGATGGTTTTTGTGTCATTTCATAACTCTGTTTCCATTGTGGGTTCAACTCCCAGTGCTCTCTTCTTTGGAATTTAAAATTGAATTTAAGTACTAAAGCAATTAAAGAAGAAAAGACCTACTAAGTCATTTGGCTTAAGTCCCTGATGAATAAGCTAGCTACAACTTTTACCTTTTTTTAATTATTAAAGGCAAACTAAAGAACTCTGGGATTTCCATGGAGACTACAAAACAAATTTGTGGTTGGCATGCACTGCTAGATGTTCATGTTTAATAATCAAGAAATTAAAAGCAACACTGCATGTATAATATAACCCGAGGCAAAATAATTAATCACACGGGAGGCTCAGACGATCCTGAAAACAGTATGTGGTTAATCAAATAGAAAAAAATTAAAGCTTAAGAACAAAAAGATTTTTTTAAAAAAAGTGACATACGTAGTCAATGAAATATTGATCAGTAATAAAAAGGAACAAACTACTGATACACACAACAACATGGATGAATCTCAAAAACATTATGCTAAATGAAAAAAGCTTTACACATACCACTACTGACTGGCTCTATTTACGTGAAATTTTAGAACAGACAAAACTAATCTATGGTGGAAAAACATCAGTGTTTACCTGCGAGGGGACAGGATGGAACTTTCTGGGATGATGGTAATGACAGGTCTGCACAGGTTATAAAGGTGTATGTATTTGTCAAAACTTAACAGATGAATACTTAAGATTTGTGCATTTCATTATACATAAATTTTACATCAACAAATACTGAACCCTAGTCAATTAAATGCAGGTTTAAGTATTTATGGGCAAATATACAGATGTCTTCACTTTACTTCAAAACGCAAACAAGAAAAAAAGTGAATTACTGAACAGAGGGAGAGAAAGATAGATAGGTCCATAATATAGTTTAGTAACATATAAATACAGTAAAGCAAAGTATAGTATAGGAACTTGTTAATGGTAGACTATAGATGATGAGTGTCATGAGTCCACTGCGAAATCCTCACAAAACTGCTGTATGTCTGAAACTTTTCATAACAAAATTTTGGGGCGAGGGTTTAAAAACTAAAACAAACCCAATCAGCTAAATAAAAACTATCATCTCGCTAAAGCTGAAGTTACAGACTACAATAATAACTGGAAAAAAAAAAAAAAAGAAGAAAAGCTCAGTAAGTTATAAACTGCAGCCACAGGCAACATTTTCAGTTCTGCAGGCCACTTCGCCTTGAGTGTGGCAGAGTTATGAGAACATAGATACGTGGGACAAAGTGAATCATCACTCTTATATCATCTATAAATCCTGCTCACGAAGAACGAGCCCGAGAAGCCCTCACTGACCTTTTGTATACCCACAGACTGGAGAATATTCAGCTTCCGCTTCCTCTGAAAGGTGTCCAAGTCCCAGAGCTGTGCCGTATCTGAGGAAGTGGTGATGGCGTACCTCCCCGATGCATGCACGGAGATCGAAAACACTGACGACTCATGGCCTCTCATCCAGCTAACCAGCTCCTTGGTGACTGAGGGGAAAAGTACAACAGACAGACAGGTGCAACACTATGTATCACCCAAGAACTGATTCAACTGATGGCCAGGTACTACACGAGGCACCTCCACTGACACCCACAGAAATGGAAGGCTGTGGCTAGGTGATAAGCTGCACTGTGGGACACATTAGTAACGTGTGTATCATGGAGGTATAAGGAGATGAGGCTGACAAAGGGTTTAAGAACAGCCTTAAATGCGACACTAGGGAGTTCGGGCTTTCTCATGTGAGTAATGGTTTCATGTTGAGGAGCACCAGTTCTGGTCTGTGTTTTAGAAAGAGCACTCTGAAGACATATGGTAGATATACTGGAAAGGGGGAAGAGATTAGTCAAGACAACTCATTTATTTGCTGCTGTAGTAATCCAGGCAGGAGATAAGCAGGGTCTAAACTAAGAATGTGGCAATGGAGAAAGGAAGAAATTAGAGCTAGGAAGGAGAAAAATCAAAGGGGTTAGTGATCAAATGGATGGGTTAAGATACAAGAGGAGTTAAGACTCCAGCGGTTCCAGTTTAGCTCTGGAAACAGATGGTGATACTATACTATTAAACGAGGTAAGAAACACATAAGGAGGAACAGATTTAGCAGTGTGGGAAGAAGAGACGAATTTGATTTCTAACATTGATTCTGAGGTGCATGTGTGTGTGTACATGTGCATGTCACAAACAAGCAGACGAAACAGGCTGGTAGGGAAAATGTCAAAAACTATTCATGATAATTATCAATGAGTAGTAAAATTACAAGTGATTTTTAGTTTCTCTTTACATTTTTCTGTGTTTCCAAAGTTTTCGACAGTGGACATGTTTTGCTTTTACGATCAGAATTTTTTCCTCCAGAAAGATGGAATTGAGGAGAATAGTCAGAAAGCAAGATGTAAATCTGGGAAACATTAAGATACAAAGTAGGTCAAAACTGAAGATGGAGGAACAGATAAACCCTTAGGGAGAGGGTAGTGGTTCCAAACATCAGTGTAAAGTCTGGCATTAATTAATGCCCAAGTTCTCATTGGCCCTGAGTAAAATGAGAAAAATTAGGATCATGTAATAAGCTTTTCATAAAGCTAAATTTTAAAGTACTAGCTTTTAATTTTGTATTATATCCGTATAAGGTTATGTTTAAGAAATCCCTTGGTTTATAGAATGAAGTTCTATTGTTTTTTCCAATGTCAATTAGCAAAATCAAAAGCTAACAACCTGTGTGGGTTCCTCTACTTTTTCTTTTTAATTGGGTCAAAAATCCAGAAGTCTAGAAACTACTAGAAAAATCCAGGAGAGAGACAACTAAGCAGCAGCCGGAAAGGCAGGAGGAGAACCCAGAGAGAGAGGAGTATGAAGACTAAGACTCCTAAAGTAACCCAAAGTGGTAAACGCTACTGAGAAGCAGGGTGAAACGCACAAAGAGGATCTAAACAATCAGCGGCTACTAATGACCTGGGAGCTGGAAGCCTCAGCAGCACGGAGTGGGGGGAGCAGGAGTCAGAATCCACTGATGGATGCTGTGAAGCAGCAGGATGTGGCAGTGACGAAAGAGGGAGGTGGAGACAACATCTAAGGAAGGGGCTTCAATGCGGGGGAGGGGGGGTCAATAAGACTGAAGAGACTACCAACAGAGGAACTAAGAAGAGAGGAAAAGAGAATGGGTGAAATCCAAGGAAAGCAATCCCAGATGAGGATAAAGACTTAGTTTTTCAGAAATTCTGTGACAGTAGTGTTTGTAATACCAAAAACTGGAAACAGTTTAAAGGCCCAAAGTAGGTTACAGGTTAAATAATTATAGTACTGTAAACATCTGTAGAATATTAGGTACTGATTTTAAATATACTATATTAATTTTCTATGAGGCTTAGAAAATGATTCCACAAAACAATATAGATAGGATGATCATATATTTGTTAGAAAAGGTCTATGCATAGAAAACAGACTGGAAACAGAGGTCCCTGTTATAAAAACACTGACTGCATCTCTGGACATCCTGAAGCATGACTGCTTTTCCTTCCTGCGTGTACAGTGAGAGAGGAGCAGTGATTAAGAGCAGGGACCCCGAAGCTAGACTACGGATGAGGAATCCTGGTTCTACCGCTCACAAGCTATGAGACCTAGGTCAAGTTACTTCTGCGCCTCGGTTTCCACATCTGCAAAATGGGGATAACAGTATCCATTTCCAAGGGTTATTATGATGACTAAAATTAATTAATATGTATAGTCATAGAGCAATACTTGGTGAAGAGTAAATACTATATAAGTGTCTGCTATCACTATTATTACTATTGTTATTATTATCATTTATATATCTTTCTAAATATAACAATTACTTTAATAACAAGAAAAAACAATACAATTGAGATTTATTTGTTTTTTTGAGGAAGACTGTCGCTGAGCTAATACCTGTTCCCATCTTCCTCTATTTTATGTGGGATGCCACCACAGTGTGGCTTGACAAGTGGTGCTAGGTCCGCACCCAGGATCCGAACCTGCAAACCCTGGGCCACCGAAGCAGAGCATGTGAACTTAACCACTATGCCACTGGGCTGGCCCTGAGATATTTTTTTTTGCTAATAAGAGCTTCATTTTAGAGAACTCTAAGTTCCCTATTAAAAAACACAATGTCGCATAAAATACACAGGTTATATTAAAAAATATTATTCTTGTATCTGTGTAGTAAGGAGTTTGGCCCTCAAAGAGAGGTCTTTGGCCCCTCTGGCCTTTGTCCAGCCTCCTGGGAGGCAACCTCTAAAACCCTGGGGTTTCCTCAGTGATAGGAGTGTCTGTCATTCCTGGTAGGTCCTCAGACCTCACAGCAGATGGCATGTGCTAAGGAGTGAACCTCAGAGTCGGGGCTGGCCACACCAGAGAGACCAACCATGTGAGTGATTAGAAGGTTGGGGCTGGGGCCACGTGATATCAGCCAGACCTCCAGAGAGAAGGAGGGCTGGAAATTGAGTTCCACCAAGTAGGCAACAATCCAATCAATCACTCGTATGATTAGGAGCCTCAGTAAGAACTCTGGATATCACAGCTTGGGTGAATGTCTTGGTTTGGCAATACTCAGTGCAGAGGGCTACACACCAATGCCGAGGGTAATGTGTCCCTGAAGACAACAGAGGCTTCTCCTTTGGGAGCCTCCCAGATTCCACCCTATGCTTCTCTTTCTTTGGCTGGTTCTAATTTGTATCCTTTAGCTACATTAAAACTACTATAATCATAAGCATAGTGCTTTTCTGAGTTCTGTGAGTCATTCTAGTGAACTATCAAACCTGAGGGTAGTTGTCGGGAACCTTGAATTTGCAGCCAGCTGATCTGACATCAGGGTGGCCCTGGGACCCCCAAACTTGTGGTTAGTGTCTGAAGTGAGGTCCGTCTTGTGGGGACTCTCCCAAACTGTACAGATTGGCAAACTCCTTGCGGTACTTCAGTCTACATTTTACTCTGCTTCAAAAGGTAAACAGGAGGACTTCTTACCTGTATCGAAACATTTAACAGAATAATCAGCTAATGCCACAAGGAATTCAGACTTCCTATGGAGATTAAAGGCCAGAGCTGTGCAAGCTTGTGCTGTTCGCTGAACAAGATTAAACCTAGTAAGAGATGACTGCATTAGTATCAGAAAGTCTTCCAATAATCATAAATTTTACATTGAGGAATCCTTAGAGATGAAGAAAATAAAACCCAGAAAAATGAGCTCCCACTTTGGTAGGCCAAAACCAGATGATGAAGAACGCCAGGCGCCATGTAAAGGCTCTTGGATTTTACTCACGCGAATGGGAGCCGTCAAAAGTTTGCAGCACAGCAGAATTATGAGCAGGCATGTCTTTTAGGAAGATGATTCTGGCAGGAATGGCAAACGGATAGCGCAACAAAGAAGAAGAGATTACTAAGACAGCAAGCTGCTACAGAGCATCTCAACCAGAGTTAGGGGCATAAAATAGAAAGGGCTAATAAGAGAGGCGTCGAAGTCAAGCGGAAAGAGACTTGGTGATGTGTCAGATATGGCATGAAGAGGGAAGAATCAAGAATTCCTCGGGTGTAAAATGAAGAATACCTATCTCATAAGTTTGCTGTGACGATAAAATGAAATGATATACAAGTGCTTAGCAGAGTTCGTGGCAAAAACTGGAATTTAATTTACAAAAAAAATTAAGTTTTCAAGCTTGGGCAAAGGGGAACAAGTTTGAGAGTAGGAAATAATAAGCCTGGTTATAAACATGTTGAGTTTAAGGCCTTTGCAGAACATTTAGAGCTGTGCTGTCCAAAAGAAATATAATGAGGGCCACATGTGTAACTTAAAATTTTCTAGGAGCCACATTAAAAAAGTAAAAAGAAACAAGTATAATTAATCCTAGTAACATATTTTATTTAACTCGGTATATATCTAAAATATTATCATTTCAACATTTAATCAATCAAGAAATTATTAAGGCGATAGTTTACATTCTTTTTTTTTATACTAAATCTTCAAAACCCAAAATTTATTTACACTAACACCACATCTCAGTTTGGACCAGCCGTCTTTCAAGGTCTCAAGAGTGACATGCAGCTGGTGGCTACCACACTGGACGGTCCAATCTAGAAGGTATCCAGTAGGAACAGAAGTGATCTGAGTTAATAGCATTTAGAGGGTAGCTGAAGCCTGAGGCTGGGTGGTGGTGAGAATATCAAAGGGAAGCCATGGAGTATGGAAGGAAGCAGGCCCAGGGCAGACGCCTATGGAGCACAAACGATAAAGGGGTAGGCACCGGGGCAAGAGTCAGCAAAACAAGGGAAAAATGGCAAGAGAGGTAGAAAAATCAGGAAAGAGTTGTACCTTGAAGCCAAAGAAAAAACTATCGGGGGGGAGGGGAAGACAAGAGTGTTTAATACTTTAGTAAGATGAGAAGGCAGAGACCATTGAATTAGGCATTAGGAAGAGTTTGAGGGAGCCCACTGTAGTGGGCTTTAGAATCAGACAGGCCTGGTTTCAAGTATCAGCTCTGCCATTTACTCCTCTGCTCAGCCATGAATAGTCATACAGAGAAAAGGGACAGGGGACAAAATAAAAGGAACACTCATGGTGCGAAGTCCCAGAGGAGGCTGTAGAAGATAGAGATTAGCACTGGAAGACATTAGGATCACCTATTTTTATGAATAAGGTAGCAGAGAAGCAGGGATGGTGAAACTCACAGATGTACCTGAGACCGTGGCTGGGGAGGAGGAAAGGAGGAAGCTTGCAGGCATCTATGTTCTCAGGAATTAGGAGGCTAGGCAGTCAGAATAAAAGTAGAGTGAAACACAAGGAAATTGGTAGCGGTTTGGAATACTCAGAGGAGAATGGGAAAAGCAAGTAATGACAGACAAGCAAACGAAGTGCTAAGCATTGCTGATGCTGAAGTTCATTATTCTATAGAGTCAATCAACAATTGTCTGATTTTGTTTAGCAGTGGCAGCAAAGAAAAGACAGCTGTATTGATTAAAGATTGGGAATTGGCAGGGTAGGCTGGGCAAGAGTAAAGCATGGGAGAATTTTTGGTAAAGAAGAGAATTTTTTTGGTAAACAGCAGAAACAAAGATTAACAGATTTCTACCTTGTAAGTCAGAGATAAATAAATCATATATGACCTCTTCTTTTCCTGAACTATTTGAGAATAAGTTCCCAAGATTAGGTTTCCCACAAACAAGGAAAGTCTCCCATATAATCAACCTATAACAATCAAAATCAGGAAATTTACATATTACCACCATCAAATCCTTAACTCCCCATTCGATTTTGCCCGTTGTCCCAACAATGTCTTTTAGAGTAAAAGGATCAGTCCAGATTCATGCCTTTGTCATGGCTCTAATCTCCCTCAATCTGGACTAGTTCTCCAGTCTTTCGACAGCTTTCATGACCTTGACCCTTGTGAAGATTACAGGCCGGTCTTGTTAAACAATGCCCCGCCCTTAATTTAGCTTTGTCTGGTGATCCCACCGATTAGATTCAGTGTGCATGTCTTTGGCAGAATATCACAGAAGTGACCTGTGTTCTTTTTGCTGCATCCGATCAGGTGGCATGCACATTTTGATTTCTCTCACCACTGTTTATATAACTTTAATCATTTCATTAAGGTGGTGTTTGCCAGGCTTCTTCACTCTTACTTCCTCTGTAATTAATAAGTATTTTGTGGGGAGGTACTTTGCTAATATGCAAATATCTGTTCCCACTAAACTATTTGTTTGTTTGTTGATCGCAGCATGAAGTCATGGATTTCTACTTTATCGAATGGGTTTTGACCCATTAGTATCATTATTTATTCTGATGCTCAAATTGTCTCCAGTATGGCCAGAGGGAGCTCCATCAAGCTGACACTTGTGTACTTTTGACACATCCCCCTCATTCTTTAAACAATCCCTTCTTTCTGGCTATAAAATGTAGGGGTATCTTGTACTTTCCCTGCCTCCATCCTGAAACTGGCCACTCCTGCAAGGATTCCTGACTCGTTTCAGCAGAGTTTAGTGGTATTTAGAAAAGGAGAACTGGGCACTGAGTATATTCACTGCTACTGGGGTGCTGTTGCTTCTGGGCCTCTGAGTGGACAAAGCTAGGGAAATATACATACATATAATTCATTCATTCTCTCACACACCCCCCTCCATTTTTATGTCTTGCTATATATATTCAAAACCAAGAGTTCACAGTGATACATCCAACTCCAATCCAGTCCCACGTTCATTCTAGTTTTCTTTTCTCTCTTTCCATATTTGTAACTCCTCTTTCCAACAGTGAGAAATCTGCCCCCATTATCCTCAACATATTTACTCATTTGATCAAAGCCCGCTGTCTTTCCCATGACTGCCTCATCCCTGCACAGACACCTTCTGACCCCATGGCCAGGCCAATGCAGCTCTCTCTCCCGCCTACCCTGGCTGCACGGATGCCTAGGCTGGTCAATCCCACCTAATTGCTTTTGGACTAAATTGTTAGCAAAGAAAGAGCAGAGAAAGAGGAGTGAGGAACGGTTTTTCAAAGTTCCTGGATCTGGTATACTGTGACAAGAACATACAAAAGGAAACTGTGTTCTTTCTAAATTGCCTAATGAAGTAGCAGATATTAACAGATAAGTTAGGAACAACGAATTTTCAAATTTAAGGAAAAACAAGCTACTAGAGATACTGTTAAACCAGTACTTTAATTCTCTAAAAAAATCTAATCATATTATCTTTCTCTCCTTTCCTACTTTCTTCCATCAGCACTTATGACAGTTTTTCACAAGGTACTTGAAATATAGCAAGAACCTCATAAATATTTCTGAACAAATAATAAATAGCAGGTACTAAAATAGTCAGTGAATTAATAACTTGTTAAATAAGATAAAAATCAAAACTATCTGCGTACCTGTTTCCATACAAGTCAAACACGTAGATATTTCCTTGATGGTCGCCAGCAAGTAAGCAATCACCTGAGCTATCAAAAGCCACATTCAAAAATCGCAGAACTTTGGGAAGGTAATCAGAAGTGTTGTGAATGATGTTCACTATAATTCTGTCAAAAAAACCAAAACACATTAAATTCTATGTCAACCATTACTTAATATTATGAAAAATATGGCTTCTGTTGCATACTTCACTAATTTTGAAGTTTTCTGGCCTATCCATTCCTCCCTCTCCGGCTGCCGCTCCTTTTCCTGTCCTAGAAGCAACCCTACGATGATTTCTGAAAATCGTTCAGAAAGTTATTCATGATCAAAGTAGCTACTGTTCATTTATTCAGTAAATATCTGAAAACTCACTATGTGTCAGACACTGAATAAGCCGGGAGCCAAGAGTAATTGATAGACGTGGGCCCTGCCTCACAGAGCTTTCAGTGTAATGGTAAAGACAGACATTAAAAAAATAACACACATACATGAACAGATTTATAAAATGGGATTTAAGTGACAGACAACAATAGGCTTTGATAAGAGAATGTATTCTAGATCGAGCAGTTGTTACATTAAGCAACGGACACATTAATCTTGCTAAAAATTATGTAATTAGTGAAAAGTAGTGAGTTATATATAAATCACAAGCTACCAGATGTAACAAAAATTTCAATTCAATATCCTAATTTAAGACATCCTAGTGAGATTTTATTTTTGTGATACGGAGGGCTTCAGCGTGAATTAAGTGTACATGAGTTTTAGTTTTATTTCTAATCTATTTACCATAATACCCTCGAAGGTGAGCTTGCTGAGCATAGGGACCCTGTTTGCCCATCACTGGATCCCACACCTTGGCCTGCACTTGGCACACAACACACAAGCACTCACAACATGCCTGCTGAACGGATGAGCGCTTTAAGAAGTCACTCTTTTAAAATCCATATTTATCACACTTCTATTCAAAAGATTAAGAAAGTTTACCAAAAACAGAAAAGGAAAACTTACACACAGGAATAAAAAATGAACACACACTAAAATATTAACAGCAGTCGTCTGTGAGTAATAGAAATACGGCCAATTTTTCCCCCTTCTACTTTTCTGTATTTTACACATATTCTTTAACGATCACATTCTGCTTATTTTGTTTATAACAGAAAACACAAACTTTATTAAGAACACGCAGCTATATTTGTCTAAGGTTACTATTTTTTGAGAGGAAGATCACGTACCATGAATGTGCTGAAAAGAAAACTTCATAAAACTTGCAGCACAGAATAACTAACTCCTTAAAACAATACATGTGTATATATTTGGTGCACAAAGATCAGCATAATCCCATTCTATATTGCAACAATAGTTTTTAAATCATAAAAAATGATCTTAATTGACTTTTTGTGAATTTCTGAATTTTAATATTAGAAACGTCTATTTCCTCATTATCCCTTCATTGAGGCATGCTAAATTGAATTAAGTGTATTAAACATTTTCTTCAGTTTATCTAAGCATAAGGCTTTTCAGACTCATTTTGGGGAAACCGCAAACTTCTTACAATGCTATTTTTATCTGGTCCCTGACAAACATCCTTGGCTTGAGCAAACGTGAGTCAGGTGCCTGAACCCTCTTCTAGGCCCATCGGCACACTTCCTTATGAAACCTAGTTTCAGCAAGAACCCTGCTCAGTGAGTTTAACCAGAACCCCCTACCCCTGCTACTTGATCACCCTTGACATCCCATCAGGTTCCTCACCCTTCACCACCTTCCAGGGGATGTCTGCTCCCCCTGGACCGTCTTCAGCAAGAATCCAGCTCGTCAGTTTAGCCAGGACTTCCTTACCCCAGAAGTTTCCTTTTAGAAAGTTTCCATCCACTGACCTTCACTCTGCTCCTTGGCTCTACGTTCCCGCTGGCCCATGCTGTATTCGGATTGTACCCGGCTCTATACTGAGGTCTCTTTTCCCCCGTTGAAATAGTCCTGAATAAAATGTGTTTTCTACCACTTAAACTACTGTCCAGCTCTGTTTTCTCTTTGAGATCCCCAAGAGGGGGTAAAATAAACGTCCTGAACTGGCAAGTAATAAAATCAGAATGTTCCCTGGTAACTAAACTCAGAGCAAGTGACTAGCCCTCCAGTCTTTTTTCTGTAACATTTACTATGTTTGAATTACAAAATTACATGATCATTGTTAAAATGTGGAAAATACAGGAAACACCAAAAAATAAATAAAATTGATTATAATCCTACCATCTAGGTACAATTACAATTAATAGCAACATTCTGTCCTTCTGATTGTTCATATAAATCACACACACAAGTATTTATTTTGCAGCAACGTCTTTCCATTGCTCACAGGTGGCCTGACAGAGTTCTTCAGTCGTTAAACATAATAAAAACATCAACTATTGACTGAACACCCAGATGCATGGGACTATTTTAAAGTCTTCATAATGCCCTAAGATAACCCTGGCTCGTAGGTGTGATGACCTTCACTTCCAGTCTTAGCGATTAACTTGCCTAAGGTCGCAGAGCTAGTAAACAGACTTTGACTTCAACTAAAGTCCATCTGACGCCACGGTCAGGGCTCCTTGCCTCTCTCAACTCCATAACAAGGGGTTTCAATGAACAAAAAGAAAGCTATGCTTTAGTGGAAGAAGCAAATAAGGATATTTGCATAATGAACTTTTCTTTCATTTTCTGAATCTTGCATGTTTTATATTTTATAACAAGAGAAAGAATTACTGTAGGTTGGCAATGACTTTTAGAACATTTTGAGAACATTAGAACTAGGGTTGTTATTTACATAAACTCCAAATTTGGAAATGAAAAGCCCTACTCTACAGAAAAATTTGTATTCAATGGAAGTGAGGGACACCAGCATTGTTAGGGGGCTGACAGCAGCCAGAAACCAAACAAGCTGCTAGTACAAGGCTGGGCCCTGAGCTTTGGGCACACATAGCTGGCACCTAAAGTCTGTTGATTTGTTGAGGAGCAACCAAAGGATCAACAGGAAAATCACTAGAACTCTGAAACAGGAACTGAAGTGATGCAGCAAAGTTGTGATTGGCACCACTTTGGGGCACAGGCTTCCATTAAAGTCACACAAGAGAGGCTGAGCCTCAAACAGGACAGATAACTGGGAACAGAATGAAAAGAAGGGCTGAGGGAGGAGCGATGAATAGGCAGAACACAGAGGATTTTTAGGGCAGTGAAACTACTCTACAGGATACTAGAATGGAGGACAAGTCATTACACATTTGTCCAAACTCATAGAATGTACAACCACCAAGAGCCAGCCCTAATGTAAACCATAGACTTCAGGTGATAATGATCTGTCAAAGTAGGTTCATCAGCTGCAACAGATGTACCACTTTGGTGGGAGATGTTGATAATGGGGGAGGCTATGCATGTGTTGGGGGGGGGTGTACACGGGAAATCTCTATACCTTTGCTCAGTTTTGCTGTGAACCTAAACTGTACTAACAAATAGTCTATTTAAAGAAAAAAAAGCAGCGGCGCTGGCTATACCTGAAGGCCCTCCTGCATTGTAGAAAGTACACCTCTGCCTCCGACACAAACAGGCTAAAATACAAACTCCAGAGAACTAGAACTTTGTTTTGTTACGCTGCAGTCCCCCAGCACTTAGAAACTTGGCACATAGTAGGCGCTCAGCAAATAGCTGATGGATGCATGCTTGTCTGAACACACAATGATTTAAGGATGGATAAACTGCGGCATTTGGAAGAAAGAGAGAAGCGCACTAGTCTCCTCCCCCCGCATCCGTTCCTCCTCTTGCGCTCCTTTCCAGCTGCAACAGATATTTACTGAGCATCTACTACGTGCCAGCATCTACTACATAGGGGTACTATGATCAGGGCAGGCAGAGTCCTGGCATCACCGGAAGCGCAAGTTCTCTCACGTGATCTGAGGACCACCCGCCTCCTGCTTCACGCTGAACCCGACCAGACCCCTGCCCCCAGGGCTGGGAAGGGGGTCCCTGCGGATCGTGGCATCCACAGCACACGAGACTCAGGTTACCTGCGTGTCCCGAGGTCACTCAACCCAGGGATCCGGGGCAGCGTCGGAGCCAGAACCTGAACCTCCAAACCCCCTAGACCCTCCCCAACTGCACCTCAAATGCCTCTCCGTCGACGCGGGTCCGCCCTCCCCGGCCCCCATGCCCCTCCATAGCCCGCGCCCTCACGCCACGGCCTTTACCCGTCCCGAGTGGCCGGGGACGGCTTGCGGTGCCATATCTTGCCGCTCTCCTTGTTGCCCAGGTCCGTGCTCTGCATGTCGAAGGCCCGCCGCGCCTCCGCGGGCACAGCGCACAACTGTCCCGGCTCCTTCCCGGCAGGCCCCGCGCTCCCGGCCCGGGAAACTTAAGAGCCGACAGCGGCGGCCCAGGTCCCCGTGGACCGTACCAACCGCGCGCAGGACGCCGGCCTTTCTGTTTACAGCCAATCGGAAGGCGGTTTCCTCCCAAACTGCCCAGGCGACCCCTCCCGCTCTGGACAATGGAATCGGCCAACGACCTTCTCTTAGACTCCGCCCCTTTTTGCGGTCCGTCCCCGGGGACCCAAAGCCTTCTGGGAGTCGTAGTTTTCTGCAGATGGAACGTGGGCGTGAAGAATCGCCTTGGGAATTTTGCATTCTGGGCGCCTCGCAGGGTTTTAGGGTACCAGCGGAGGCAACAAAAGTGATTTTCTCGTCTGGTCCCTGCATTCCGTTCTAAATTGCGTTTGGGGATTAAGGAATTGTAGAGACAGGCAGTAGAGAAGCAAGGACCTAAATGTGTTGAGAATTGAGAAATTCTTTTTACAGAACATTCAGACTCCCAAGAACCTTATAGATTAGTCCACTCTTCTTGACCTTCTCACCATCGTCCTGATTATTTTTTCAATTCTGTAATCTAACAAGAGCTCCAGTATTATGGTGTCCAGTCCACCGATCACGGTCCAGAAAAGTAACAACGTCATCAACAACCAGTTGCGTTGACGTTATAGAGTTCTTTTTTGTAAAAATTCACTTAGTACTTCAATGGTGCTTACTAGGTATAGAGCACTCTTCTAAGTGCTTTTCAAAGATCGACTCATTTAATTAACGTAATCCTCATAGTGAACCTACAACATTGGTGGTACTGTTACTCGCATTTTTAGTGCTCTGTGAGGTTGTGTGTTGGTTTCCGGAGACAGTAATAAATTACCAAAAACTTCATGTTGTAAGTCAACAGAAATTTATTCTCTCACAGTTCTAAAGGCCAGAGTCTGGAATCAAGGTGTTGGCAGGGCTGCTCCATCCAGAGGCTCTAGGGAAGATGTCGTTCCTTGCCTTTTCCAGCTTCTGGTGCTTGCTGGCTTCCTTGGCTTGTGACCACATCACTGCATTCTTTGCTTCCATCTTCACATCGCCTTGTCTTCTCCTTCTGTCTCAAATCTCCTCTGGTTTTCTCTTCTAAGAACACCTGTCATCGGATTTAGGGCCCACCTGGATAATCCAGGATGAACTCTCCTCAAGATCCTTAACTTAAGTACACTTGCAAACACCCTCTTTCCAACTAAGGTAATATTCACAGGGATTAGCATGTGAACATATATTTTGGGGGCCCACCATCCAACCCACTACAGGTAGGTACTTCTAGTATCCCCATTTTGCAGACAAGGAAATTGAGTCAGAGGGAGAGCCAGGATTAGAACTTTAGTCTTTTCATTCTTGGTCCCCATGTTTTTCTATGACAGAAAAATGACTTAAGAGATTTATATGGGAGCCAGCCAGTGGCGTAGTGGTTAAGTTCAGCACACTCCACTTCGGCAGCCTGGGTTGGCAGCTTCGGATCCCTGGCAAGGACCTACAACACTTGTCAGCCATGCTGTGGCAGTGACCCACATAGAAAGTGGAAGAAGATAGGCACAGATGTTAGCACAGAGCTAATCTTCCTCACGCAAAAAAAAAAAAAAAAGAGGAGGATTAGCAATGAATGTTCGCTCAGGGCTAATCTTCCTCAGGAAAAAAAAATTATGTGGCTGTGATATTTAAAAAGCTCAAACTCTATCAGAAAAGCAAAACTCTCAAAAAAGTTGACCAATGCAGCTTTTAAAACTTTTAATATTGTTACCAAGGGGTAGCTTGAACAGACCAGACAACTTTTAATAACCTATTGTAGAAGAGACAGCCACATCCCTCATTTTTGTTTATTGGATTTAAGATGGTAATAAACTACATGTATGAATGTTTGTATTCCTATTCAGGAAACTTGGGGTGTTAAGTTTATGGGCACCTAACTTGAAACACAGGTTCTTTCCCAAATTTCTATCCCACTCTGGTCATCAAACAATGTTTTTATCCGTAGCAGAGACAGATCTGCTGGATGATTTCCTTAACTACTGTCCTTTATCCTGCCTGCAGCTCAGCTTGTATGGGCTATCACAGATCATGTGACCATCCTATTCAATTGTGATGAAGAGGTTTCCATGTCACTTTACACTTATCTTTGGATTTAGTTGGGCCAAATCTAAAAGTCAGGCAGGCAACTGAAGAGAGATGTACCCACGGCTGCCAACCTTCTATTCATTATAATCTCCCAATTTTTTTTTTTAAAGATTTTATTATTTCCTTTTTCTCCCCAAAGCCCCCCGGTACATAGTTGTATATTCTTCGTTGTGGGTTCTTCTAGTTGTGGCATGTGGGACGCCTCCTCAGCATGGTCTGATGAGCAGTGCCATGTCCGCGCCCAGGATTCGAACCAACGAAACACTGGGCTGCCTGCAGCGGAGCACACGAACCCAACCACTTGGCCATGGGGCCAGCCCCTATAATCTCCCAATTTTTATAACCCAAGTTGGTAAACCATTGATAGTTCCTTTCTGAATCACTACTCAGTCAGTAACTGACGCAGCCTATACATTTTTTGTTTCAGCTTTATTGAGGTGCAATTGACATTCAATAAACTACACATATTTAAAGTGCATATTTTAATGTTTTGACATAAATATACCCCTGTGAAACCATTATCATAACCAAGATAATGAACATATTCATCACCCTAAAGGTTTCCTCCTGCCTCTTTGCAATCTCATTTTATCTCCACCCCACCTTGCCCGTAGGCAACCACTGATCTGCTTTCTGTCTTTTAGATTAGTTAACATTTTCTAGAAATTGGTGTAAATGGGTCCTAAACTATGTACTCTTTTTTAAATGTATTCTGGCTTGTTTCATTCAGCGTAATTATTTTGAGAGGCAACTATGTTGTTGGCTGTATCAGCAGTTCATACATTTTTCTTGATGAGTGGTATTCCACGGTATTGATCCACCACAATTGGTTTATCCATTCACCTGTTGATGAATGTTTGGATTGTTTCCAGTTTTTGGCTACTACAAAAAAAGCTGTTATGAACATTCCTGTATAAGTCTTTGTATGAACATATGCTTTCATTTCTGTTGGGTAAATTCCTAGAAGTGGAATGACTAGGCCATATGGTAGATGTAGGCTGAACTTTTTAAGAAAGCATCAAGCATTTTCAAAGTAGTGGTGGCCTTTTACATCCCCACCAACAGTGTAGGAGAGTTCCAGGTGCTCCACATCTGTGATGAGTCTTTGTAACTACAGCCATTCTAACAGTACAGTGGTACCTCATGGGGATTTTAATTTCCATTTCTGGAATGACTAATGATGTTCAGCATCTTTTCATGTCGACATTTGCCTTCTTCTTATATCATTGGCGAAGCATCTGTTCAAACTTTTGCCCAATTTTTCATGAGACTGTTTGTTTTCTTATTATTGAATTTTGAGGGTTCCTTATATATTCTGGATACAAGCTCCTTTTCTCCCAGTCTGTGGCTTGTTTTTTCATTCTCTTAACAGCGTCTTTCAATGAGTAGAAGATATTAATGTTGATGAAGATCAACCTAACAATGTTTTCTTTTATGGATTGTGGTTTCGGAGTCATATCTAAGAAATCTTTACCCAACCCTAGGTCACAAAGATTTCCTCCTTTGTTTTCTTGGTGTGTATTTCAAATACATTCTCAGAGGAATGGAAACTTGTGCGTGTCCAAGGGATTTTGGTCTTTTCTTCTCGCTCTCTCACCCATCCCACTTTCACCATTGAAGGATGCCTTCCTTTTTGCAGTGATAATATATAGTCTGCAGAGAGAAGGAGCCTTTCTACTTTGTCTACTTTGCTAGAGAGAATTTAGCGGACATTTGGATTGCTCAACATCTGAACACCCTTTCCATTTGGGAAAAATCCCAAGATATTTGGAAGGTAAAGAAGGGCAGCTGTTCTCTTTCCCAATTCCTTGGCAACCAGATCTTTAACACCCAAAAGACCCAGGCCAGTAAAGGGTTGGCAAGAAAATTAAACGAGTATGATAACCAAAAATGACTGAAAATACAATTCAAATATTTACTGCAATCTCTCAAAAGCACCAAGTAGAAAGTAATAACCTTCAGCAAACTTCCTAAAATATTGTTTCCTACCTGATTAGTCAGGTTAGACTAAGTTATAGCACAATAACTAACAACTCCAAAATCTCAGTCGCTTAAAAACAACCCCTCATGGCTGAGTGTTCAGCTCATCTTAGTCTCTAAGGGGCTCAGGCTGATGGAGTAACTACTGTTTCAAAAGGTTTTGGTTATTGTGCCAGGGGGAAAAGAGAGTTCTGGTGGGTTTCACCCCAGCAATTAAATACCCCAGTCCAAAAATGTCACTATTACTTTTTTATTTATTTATTTATTTATTTATTTATTTATTTTTTTATTAATGTTATGATAGATTACAACCTTTTGAGATTTCAGTTGTACATTTTTGTTAGTCATATTGTGGGTACACCACTTCCCCCGCCGTACCCTCCCCCCACCCCCCCTTTTCCCTGGTAACCACCGATCAGATCTCCTTCTCAATATACTAATTTCCACCTATGAGTGGAGTCATATAGAGTTCGTCTTTCTCTGACTGACTTATTTCGCTTAACATAATGCCCTCGAGGTCCATCCACGTTGTTGTGAATGGGCCAATTTCGTCTTTTTTTATGGCTGAGTAGTATTCCATTGTGTATATATACCACATCTTCTTTATCCAATCATCAGTTTCTGGGCATGTAGGCTGGTTCCACGTCTTGGCTATTGTAAATAATGCTGCGATGAACATAGGGGTGCAACGGACTCTTGAGATATCTGATATCAGGTTCTTAGGATAGATACCCAGTAATGGGATGGCTGGGTCATAGGGTATTTCTATTTTTAACTTTTTGAGAAATCTCCATACTGTTTTCCATAGTGGCTGTACCAGTTTGCATTCCCACCAACAGTGTATGAGGGTTCCTCTTTCTCCACAACCTCTCCAACATTTGTCGTTCTTGGTTTTGGATGTTTTTGCCAATCTAACGGGGGTAAGGTGATATCTTAGTGTAGTTTTGATTTGCATTTCCCTGATGATTAGCGATGATGAACATCTTTTCATGTGTCTATTGGCCATATTCATATCTTCTTTTGAGAAATGTCTGTTCATGTCCTCTGCCCATTTTTTGATCGGGTTGTTTGTTTTTTTGTTGTTAAGCCGTGTGAGTTCTTTGTATATTATGGAGATTAACCCTTTGTCGGATAAGTGGCTTGTAAATATTTTTTCCCAATTAGTGAGCTGTTTTTTTGTTTCAATTCTGTTTTCCCTTGCCTTGAAGAAGCTCTTTAGTCTGATGAAGTCCCATTTGTTTATTCTTTCTATTGTTTCCCTCAACTGAGGAGTTACAGTGTCCGAAAAGATTCTTTTGAAACTGCTGTCAAAGAGTGTACTGCCTATATTCTCTTCCAAAAGACTTATTGTCTCAGGCCTAATCTTTAGGTCTTTGATCCATTTTGAGTTTATTTTGGTGTGTGGTGAAAAAGAATGGTCGATTTTCAATCTTTTGCATGTGGCTGACCAGTTTTCCCAGCACCATTTGTTGAAGAGACTTTCTTTTCTCCATTGTAGGCCCTCTGCTCCTTTGTCGAAGATTAGCTGTCCATAGATGTGTGGTTTTATCTCTGGGCTTTCAATTCTGTTCCATTGATCTGTGGACCTGTTTTTGTACCAGTACCATGCTGTTTTGATCACTGTAGCTTTGTAGTATGTTTTGAAATCAGGGATTGTGATTCCGCCGGCTTTGTTTTTCTTGCTCAGGATTGCTTTAGCAATTCGCGGTCTTTTGTTGCCCCATATGAATTTTAGGATTGTTTGTTCAATTTCTGTGAAGAATGTTCTTGGGATTCTGATTGGGATAGCATTGAATCTGTATATTGCTTTAGGTAGTATGGACATTTTAACTATGTTTATTCTTCCAATCCATGTGCAAGGAATGTCTTTCCAT
Organism: Equus asinus; assembly: GCF_041296235.1. Lineage (NCBI taxonomy): Eukaryota > Metazoa > Chordata > Mammalia > Perissodactyla > Equidae > Equus > Equus asinus. Next base: position 68,055,821 of record NC_091801.1, on the reverse strand, counting down.
CTCTTTATGTCATCGTCAATTTCTTTCAAGAAAGTCTTGTAGTTTTCATTGTATAGATCCTTCACTTCCTTGGTTAAGTTTATCCCAAGGTATTTTATTCTTTTCGTTTCGATTGTGAATGGGATAGAGTTCTTGAGTTCTTTTTCTGTTAGTTTATTGTTAGTGTATAGAAATGCTACTGATTTATGCACGTTAATTTTATACCCTGCTACTTTGCTGTAGTTGTTGATTATTTCTAATAGTGTCACTATTACTTTTACTCCCAACTCACTACCAGAACTATGGCCCCATCCAAACACAAGGGGCCAGGAAGTGCAATTTTACTAAATTAGTTATCCAGAGCACAATAACGCCGGGAAAAAGCAACCACCAAACCTCTGTGGGATTCACCGATAAGCATTATTGCCTATGCATCTGGGATCAGCCAGGCAGCTCTGCTGATCTTGGCTGGGCTCACTCCCATGTCCAGGGGGCAGCTGGCCATCAGTTTATAGGCTGGCCTCACTGGAGCAACTGGAACAACCTGACTGTGTTCCAGGTGTCTCTCATCTTCCCACAGACTAGCCAAGGCATGTTCTCATGGCTATGGCAGCAGGGCAAGTGAGCAAGCAGACCTGCAACACCCCCAGCCTGGTGCTGACACACCATCGCTTTCTCCTCTTCCTATTGGCCAAGGCAAGTTACACAGCTGAGCCCAGGGGCAGAGAATTATACTCTGCTCATAGTGGGAGAGATTTGAAAACTTCTGTGGAAGACATGGATCCAGGGATGAATGGAGAAAGGTGACCAGTTCTGCAATCTACAACATCTACTGTGTGTTTGGAAGGAGAGAAAACGTAAAATATTTGGTGAACAGAAAAATATTGGGTGACATTTGAGCCGGTCCTGGGAGGATGAAGTGAAGGCTTTCTACACAGAGGAAAGAATGAGTTTTGGAGGCTGTTTGTTACTGCCGCGTAAAGTAGCCCATCCTGACTGATAGTATGATGTTGTTCCCACTTTATAAATAAGGAAACTAAGGCATAGAGTGGTTATTGAACTTATCTAAGGTCATACATCTGTTAAGCGAAAATTCAAATGTGGACCTATCTGTCTCCATTATCTCATTCTGCCTTTCATGCACCAGGTCGGTGTGGTTCTGAATTCTTCCAAAAGACCTATTGCCTGGACCAGAAAAGGTTTTATTCCTAGCCTGGGTTAAAAATCTCTGGAAACTTTTATAACAAGATTCTGTTTTATCTCCTTGGAAAAAGGGTTTATTTGCACATTAAAAAGAGTGTTGGTAAACAAAGATGTTGAGAGCACTTAAAAAAAAGTACAGAGGGGGCTGGCCCCGCGCCCGAGTGATTAAGTTCTCACGCTCGGCTGCAGGCCGCCCAGTGTTTGGTTGGTTCGCATCCTGGGCGCGGACATGGCACCGCTCATCAAACCACGCTGAGGCAGCGTCCCACATGCCACAACTAGAAGGACCCACAACGAAGAACATACAACTATGTATTGGGGGGCTTTGGGGAGAAAAAGGAAAAATAAAAAAAAATTAAAAAAAAAAAAGTACAGAGGAAATGGGGTTGGAGGAGGGTGAGGTAGGACTGTAGACATGGATAGTTTTGCCTGCCCAGCACCCTCCCCACTCACCCTGCCTCCAGTCCTCCCACACATACACAGTCTGAGAAATGTCCTGTCTTCTCAGCACATTTCTGAGAAATGGTCTAGCCCACCCCTCACTGGTCATATGATTGGCTCAGGGGTGGGGCCTGACTCAGCTGAGCCAATCAGAGCCCTCTTCTGGGATTTCTGAGACTGAGGAGAGCAAGGCTCAGTCCGTCTCTGGTAGCAAAGACTGGGAGCTGCTGGAAGCCGGTAGTTCCAACTTTGTGGTGATAGCCAGTCTGTGAGAGGGTAGCTGAAATGCAGAAAAAAGAAAAAAAAAAAGATAGTAAGAGAGGATCCTGGCAGCATTTACATCTCTTGTTTTAACTGTCCCAGAAGTTCCCCTGGCCACCTGTCCTTCCTCTACGCTGGTTACTTGAGCTAAAACACTGCCTTCTATTTCTAAAATAGATGGAACTAGAAGAAAAACAATATCAAGGAGGGCTTCAGGAGGTGGTGATACATGAGCCGAGTCTGGAAGAAAGAGGAGAAGTTAGGGAAGGAAGCAGAACCTGCAGGAACGCAGGGGGTTTTTGAAACATCATGGAACCTTCTAGAAACTAGAGGTGCTCAATGCAGTTAAAGCACAGGATGCACAAGGAGTCATCATGCGTGTAAAGTGCTTAGTACCTAGAAAGCCCTCAATAATAATAATAACAACTATTATTATTATTACGCTATGGGTGAATTGCAGGAGAATCAGAGTAAGACATATGTAAAATTCAGAATTTAAAAGACCAAGTCTGCCATTCTAAGGAGTTTATGTCTTATCCTAAAAGGTTCTAGGGAAACTTGTGATTTCCAGACACATCCTTCTGACTCCAGTGGAAAGATCATTTAAAAGAGTTTGAGGCTTGTGGCAGAAAGAAGGTGGGGGCTGTTGTTCCACTTGAGACAAAAAGTGATGAAGGGTTGACCAAGTCAGTCATCATGGAAGGAATCCAAACGGCAACAGAAGAGAAGGGTGTGTTGACATATTGGGTAGGAAAGCTGACATTGCAAAGGAAAGAGCTCTGTTTCATCAGTGAAACAGAAATGTGTGTCATGCTCCTGACTGATGCAAACCCAGGCAATGTTTTCCATTTCCTAGACAACTCAGCTATTTGGCTTTGTAAAGAGTGGGTTTGGAGGCAGAAGCCATTATAGGTATGACACACCCGCAACTATGACATAGTGTGCCTCTCTCTCCCTTTAATATGAGTCAGGACAGAAAAAGAAAATCGAAAGGACGTGCTCCAAGTTGCTTAAATAAATATTCATGCCTAGGTGTTCTCATAAAACATACATGAAAGCAACCAAGGGCAGTGTTTCATGTGTAATCAAAAGGATTTGGCACCGACAGCTGAAATGGTACAGTATCAAAGAAGAGGGGCAAATGTGATGTTGACCTTGACAGGCAGCGAGATCATTCCCACATACAAAGAGAAACTGCTGACATAGACTGGGGTTTCTAAAAGGCCTTCTCTAGACTAAAAGAAGGAGGAGACCAGAGAGTGAAGCACCCTATTCCGTGGCAGAATGGGCAGAAGCTTTACAGCCCTTCACATGGCCAGGAGAGGATGAGGGTGTGGAATTCTTGGCCTCTGTCATGTCCAAAGCTGTCCTAAGAAGCAAGGACAACCTAGAGCCACCTCTAACTTAGCCGCCACTGCATAATATCCCATCTTATGGATATGGCATGATTTTATAATTCCCCTATTGTTGGCAGTTGGGTTTTAAAAAATTTTTTGCAAACTTTACTCTAGAGAAATTGATATCTAAGTGTGCTGTTGTAGGCACTCGTATAAGCCAGCTGGGGAAATTTCTCTGGGGAAGCTTAAACCTTCAAAATTATGCTCTGCAGGTAGTGGCCTATTCCAAAGGTCTTCCCAGGCAGAAGGCTGTGGAGTCAGAGAACGCTGGGAATATCTCCCACAGGACTGAATAATTAGCTTTGATTCACAAGCTCCCAATAACATATGTGGGCTTAGAGGACAGGTCATCAATCAAGCGTGACAGGATGCTGGTAAATCTTGAGTAAAATGCTTCTAATTGCTGTAAGGGAGGAAGGCAAGCTGCTTGAGCTAAGCGTTTATTGTCCACTAAAGTATTCCAGGGCAGTGTGGCATCCTTCCTGCAATGCCCGCTCTGGGCAGTGCGTGCAGAGAGGCCACAGAGCCAAGGGAGGATGACCAGCAAGACACCAGCACCTAACAGACCCCTTCTCCGCCAAACTTCTCAACTGGCTCTTCTTTTTTTTTTTTTATTCTTCTCCCCAAAGCCCCCCAGTACATAGTTGTAGATTCTAGTTGTAGGTCCTTCTGGTTGTGCTATGTGGGATGCCGCCTCAGCGTGGCCTGATGAGCGGTGCCACGTTCACACCAAGGATCCAAAGCAGCGAAATCCTGAGCCACCAAAGCGGAGCACGCAAACTTAACCACTTGGCCATGGGGAGGCTCCCCAAGTATTTTTTTTAAAGACTTTAAGAGTGTTAGGTTCTCAGAAAAATTGAGAGGAAAGTACAGAGGTTTCTCATACATCCCCTGTTCCCGAACATGCATAGCCTCCCCTGTGATCAACATTCCCCACCAGAGTGGTACCTCTGTTACAACTGATGAACCTACGTTGACACATCAGAATCTCCCAGATTCCATAGTTCACATTAGGGTTCACTCTTGGTGTTGTACATTCTATGGGTTTGGACAAATGTATAACGATAGGCGTCCACCATTGTAGTATCAGGCAGAGAATTTTCACTGCCCTCAAAATCCTCTGTGCTTCACCTGTTCATCCCTCTCCTCTCCCATTTCCCCAAGTATTTTTGTTGTTTTCATTATATTGATGGCTTTGGAAAATACAGCAAGCAACCTTCTACATGAGGAAAGAGAAAGATAAGATAGGGTATGCACGACGGGATCGTCTATTTCACCTATACACCTCAGAGGAGGGCTGTCTTTGTTAGTCGTGGCTCAGAGAATTCCACGTAAGGAAGCAGGTGTGAACATGGGGTGGCGTGGGGTAGGTAATGGAACCCACATTGACTGGGCACCTGTGCCAGGGTTCTGTTAGCTGCTTCCCACTTTATGATTACACAGTTTGTTCTTTGGTCTCACTTGCTATTAGTTTTTAATCCAACAGAAGCTCCTATTTGAATTTTGCATACAAATAAAAGTTCTAACTCATGAATACTGTGAACATAGAGTCTTAAATTCCAATATACTGCCCTGTTCTCCCCATAAGTACATTGCACTTATTAGATCTTGTACTCTGACTAATGGTTTGGAAATATGGGCCATATATGTAAAGACATGGGACCCGGAGTGCCTGAGTAGTTCATTGGCTCCAATGCTGACTAGTGTAATAAACTCGGATAAAGTATTCAACTTCTCTCTGCCTTGATTTCTTCATCTGCAAAATCAGGATAATAACAGTACCAACCCCATAGAGTTGTGAGGAGTTTAGAACGGCATCTAACACACACAAGTCCTCAAAGAATGCTGGCTATGATTATTGCTACAAGCGCTGGTTTGTAGGATTTGGCAGTTTCTGTGGTATAAATACTCCTACTGTGGTGAATTTCAAGATATCAATATGATGTCATTGAATGCAGAGTTGACAAAAGGTGAGCAATAATACACTATACATAGTATGTTCACCATACAGATACAATAGACAAAAATAACCATAAAAGGTAGTACAATAACTAAGAAATGAGGGCCAGTCCCAGTGGCCTATTGGTTAAGATGGTGTGCTCTGCTTCAGCAGCCCAGGTTCAGTTCCCCCGTGTGGACCTACACCACTCCTCGCTCAGTGGCCACGCTGTGGTGGTGGCTCACATACAAAAAGAGAAAGACTGGCAGCAGATGTTAGCTCAGGGCAAATCTTCCTCAGGAAAAGAAAATTAAGAAATGATATGTTTTGAGTATTTATTACCTTTAAAAATATAATTTATTTCAATCTAAGTTTACATGTTATAATTTTAAATTATGGCTGTATTTAATAATCCACTCAGAAAACTCCTGGAAGTTTAACAATTGGCTCTTGTGAGCTAATATGAACCTGCTCCAATGCTACACTGCTTCTTAGTCATTTTGATCAACTTAGACACTGGATAATGTTTCAGTTGTCTATTGCTGTGTAGCAAAGCATCTCAAAATTTATTGACTTAAAACAAAAATGACTGCCTATTTTTCACAGTTCTGTGAGTTGTCTGAAATCAGATGAACATTTCATCTGCTCCACATGAGCTAGTCAAGGTCACTCCTGGTTGCAATCAGCTGAAAATGTAGGAAATGTTCAATGTTCCGTTAGGACAAGTCTGCATGTATAAGAGTTTAACAAGCCTCTGCTTGCATCACCATGCCTGCTGTTGCCCCATTGGCTAAAGCAAGTCACATGGTCAGGTCTGGAATCTGTGTAGAAGGGCACTGCACTCATGCGTGAATCCCGGGAGGTGTGTTTCGTTAGAGGCTACTAATGTAACGGTTGACCACAGATAACATCAGAAAATCCCAGGGGCGCACTCAGAGAGAGTACACATAGGAATAAGTCATCCTTTGAGGAGGGTTGGGAGGATTGTCCTGCTGTGTGTGTGTGTGTGTGTGCGTGTGTCTTGGGGATATACAGGGAGCTGCAAAAGTCAGGGGATAGACAAGCATCACGCATAACTCAGTGCTTCTCACCTAGGGGTGAATTTGCCTCTGGAACCCCAGAGAACATTTGGCCATGTCTGCAGACATTTTTGGTTGTCATAGCTGGGGAGGAGGGTGCTCCTGTCATGCGGTGGCCAAGGATGCTGCTTACTGTCCTACAAGGCACAGGGAAGCCCCTCACCAGCAAAGAACTAAGTGGACCCAAAGCGTCAGCAGTGCCGAGGTTGCATGTAACCCAACACACGCACAAATTCAGCTGTTCAGTATGTACTCTCTCTCTTCCCAACACATTTTCCCCTAATGCCTTTGACAGCATGTACGAGACAGAAAATTCTCTTAGAGCTCTCTAAATGCATGTTCAGCCTACTTGGATTGGCTTCAAACAAACGTGACAGATGAAGCTTTTTTAACTGCGACGCCTTCCCAGTCAAGCATATGCATGCTTGCACATCACATCTGCAGCATCAGCAATGACATTCCGTGACTAAAAGAGGTCACACATCTAGTTTTCACTAAAACATCTCAAATTTCTTTACTTTTCCTCTAAGTCTTCTGGCTCTCAGGTGCTCTTGACACCTCTCTTTGCTCTCTTCTCCAGGTAAGCTATTCTGTTCTATTCCTCATTATGCTAAGGTTACATTTGCCCTCTGTCTGGAAGGAGATCCTCATTCATTAGTTCAATAAATGCCAATGGCGCTCCTACTGTGGGCAAGGGCTGTTCTGCATGCTGGGGTCCAGCAGCGAACAAGACAAAGGTGCTCTTGCATGGAACTTGCATTCTAGTTGGGGAGACAGATAACAAGTAAGAAAATAAAGAAATGATGTTATGTCAGGTAATGAACAGTAAAGAAAAACTGAAGCAGGGTAAAGGGATGTGAACGATGGGGTGGGGTGACACCTTGATTAAGGTGTTCAGGGAAGGCGCTGAGGGGTGTTGTCTGAGCCGGGCACTGGGCACCGTGCAGCAGGGAGTCACAGAGACAGGTTTTCAATAGTGTCCTCATCACGTTGTGGGAGGTTGGTATTCGTTTCCCAGGGCTGCTGTAGCAGAGTGCCACAAATCGAGTGGCTTAAAACCATGAAATTTATTCCCTCACTTTTCCAGAGGCTGCAAGTCTGAAATCAAGGTGTTGGCATGGTTGGCTCCTACTGGAGGCTCTGAGGAGAGTCTGTTCCATGCTTTTCTCCCAGCTCCTGGCTCCTAGCTCCTGGTGGTGGCCGGCAATCCGCGGTGTCCCTTGGCTTATAGATGTGTCACTCCAATCTCTGCCCTTGTCTTCACGTGGACTTCTCCCCTGTGTGTGTGTGTGTGTCTACATTTTCTCTTTTTATAAGGATACCAACTCATTGCTAATCCAATGGATTAACTCACTCTAATCCAGTGTGACCTCATCTTAACTTGATTACATTTCCAAAGACTGTTTTCAAATGAGGTCACATTCACAGGTACTGGAGGTGAGCACTTTATATCTTTTTCACCCCATAACATGATTGTTTTGGGTTATCAAAATGACTAGGGGATCAACTGACATTTAGGACAATGGCCAGGGGTGCTAGGCAGACATCCAGCAATTTATAAAACGGTCCTGCACTCTTTTGAATGTTTTCAAGATATTCCTGTAAGTGAAAAGCCTATTTGTAATATCTGAACTAGAACCTAAATGTCTTAATATAAACAAAAGAATATTTATAAGGATTTGATACACTAAATTTTTCTGGAATGCAATTACTATATTCATTATGACAGGATTGTACTTATTCTTTTTAATGCATGTGTGTATGTGCATATATATTCTTATTTCCTCTTATTATATTAAAAATGGTATATTATATATAGTATTTTGCGCTTTTTTTTTTTTAAAGATTTTATTTTTCCTTTTTCTCCCCAAAGCCCCCCAGTACATAGTTGTATATTCTTCGTTGTGGGTCCTTCCAGTTGTGGCATGTGGGACGCTGCCTCAGCGTGGTCTGATGAGCAGTGCCATGTCCGCGCCCAGGATTCGAACTAACGAAACACTGGGCCGCCTGCAGCGGAGCGCGCGAACTTAGCCACTCGGCCACGGGGCCAGCCCCTATTTTGCGCTTTTTTTACTTACCAAGGCATCCTGAAAATCACTCCACATGTGTTCATAGAGACCTTCCTTATTCTCTGTTTACAGCTGCATATTATTCCAATGCGTGAATGTACTATGGTTTCTTCAACCCAGCTCCTATGTATGGACACTTAGGTTCATTCCAACATGTTGCAATTACAAATAGCATAACAATAAATAACATTGTATCTGATTTTTTTGTACAATATTTTTTGTCCTGTTACAGGTTTATCTTCAGGGTAAATTATTAACATTGACGTTGTCATATTAAAAGGTCAATGCCTATATTGTTTCTATTGTAATAAATTCCCTCCCTAGAGATTACACTATTTTTTTGCCAATCTGACAGGTGAGAAATAGAATCTCAGTCTGGTTTTAAGTTACATTTCTCTTTTTTTTTTTTTTTTTTAAGATTTTATTTTTTTCCTTTTTTTTTCTCCCCAAAGCCCCCCGCCGTTACATAGTTGTATATTCTTTGTTGTGGGTCCACCTAGTTGTGGCATGTGGGATGCTGCCTCAGCGTGGTTTGATGAGCAGTGCCATGTCCACGCCCAGGATTCGAACCAACGAAACACTGGGCCGCCTGCAGCGGAGCGCGCGAACTTAACCACTCGGCCACGGGGCCAGCCCCAGTTACATTTCTCTTTTTATGAGAAAAATTGAATATCTTTTAATATGTTTTGGGGTAATTTAATGTATTTTTTTGGTGAATTATCTGTGTATTTTGTCCATTATTTAATTGGGTTTTTGGTCTTCTCTTCCCTCATTTTTTAACAAGTTCTTTATATATTTGGGGCTTTTTATCTGTGATATACCTTGAAAATATTTTCTCCCATTTTATCATTTACCTTTCGACTTGGTGATTTTTTTGGTCATGGAAACATATTTTATTTTTACATAGTTCAGTCTATCTTTTTATTTTATTACATAGGAATTTTGATGTACTCTGTTATATTCAGAACTTTCCTGAGAGTTGTCCACCATTTTGGATAATCATGTAACCAATGCCAGGCTATGCAGCTCGGGGTGTTTGAGTCACAAATACGAGACATGGGTATCTGTCTGCGTGTGTAGCTCTTCGCTCCCCGTGACTCTACGTCTCACTGCCAGCACCAGACTGCTTCATGCCATGTGCTGATGTAGTGCTGCCTGAGCATTAACATATTAAAATACATATTAGAATAATAAATTAATTTCCTTTTATGTCTCATTTATATAGCAATTAGGCATTATATTTATTACATTGGAACTGTAATTCATAACCTATGGTTTTCATTTTTGGATAGCAAATATTTGTTTTACAAAGAGGGCATTGGTCTGACGGGGTTGAACACCACTGCTCCGGGGGAGGCATGATCCAGGCTAAGGGTCCAGCAAGCATGTGCATTGCCCTGGCCTGTCCAATGCAGGGAAGTCAGCGAGGCTGGAGCACAGTGACAAGGGGAGAAGTAGGAGGAATGAGTCATAGAAGTAGCCAGGGTTCAGATCATATAGGCCTTGAAGGTCATGGTAAGGTCTTTCCATCACACTTGGAATAAAATTCAATGGAGCTTTCAGCAACGGAGTAACAGGATCTGATTTAGGTTCCTGTGTGAGAACAGACTGCAGAGGGGCACAGTGGAAGCAGGGAGACCAACTAGAAGTCTACCGCGGAAGTTCAGGCCCTGAGCCATAGTAGGTTGGGTCAGGAGGCAGCACAGTAAAAATGCTGTGAAATGGTTGGATTGGGGATAGATTTTGGAGGTGGATTTGCTCATGAAATTTATTCAGTCTTCTATGAAGAGTTACAAAACTCAGTCTCTGCTGAAGGAGCTTATGCTTTAGAGGAGACAGCTACCCCCAACACACACAAGTAATTATAAAACAAGGTGCTGAGTGCAATAATGGTGATTTGTGTAGGGTGTTCTAGGAGTATAGAGGAAGGTAGGGGGGCATTAACCTAGCCTGGGGGTGATGATGGGGAATGGAGGAGGGTGTCAAGGAAAATTCCTAGGATGACTCATAATCCATCCACTCAATAAGTGTTTCTTGAGCACCTACTATGTACCAGGCACAATTGTAGGCACCAGGGATACAGAAGTGAACAAAACAAAGACCCTGTCCTTGTGGAGCTCGTATTTTAGAGGTCACAGTCTGAGACTTTCTTCTTCTTCTTTTTTTTTTTTTTTAAAGATTGGCACCTGGGCTAACAACTGTTGCCAACCTTTTTTTTTTTTTTTCTGCTTTATTTCCCCAACCCTCCCCCTAGTACACAGTTGTATATCTTAGTTGCAGGTCCTTCTAGTTGTGGGATATTGGACGCTGCCTCAACGTGGCCTGATGAGTGGTGCCATGTCCGCACCCAGGATCTGAACCCTGGGCCGCCGCAGCGGAGCACGCGAACTTAACCACTCGGCCACGGAGCCGGCCCCAACTTTCTTCTTTTTGATGGAAACAATTAATACCTGTTAGTGTATACATAATATAACTCATCGATTTTGTAAAACTGTAGTTGTAGAATTCTGGAAGGCCATGCTCTCAAGGCACCTGCATGTTTTCAGAGGGAAAGAAATGGGAAGAGGAGGGGAGGGCTTTGGCTGGAGTGGGAGGGCAGACAGGTAGGGCTGGACTGAGACATTTAGAGGGACCCCTAAATTCAAACAGATGAAGGGACCTACCCCTAATTGTAATCCAAAATCTGAAACAACACTAAAACTTAAAACACAAAGGAAAGAAAGTCCATTCTAGATGCCTGGGAAAGTCTAGATAAGTTCATGGAACCCCTGCTTTGCTGTTGTCCTAAACCTGTTCATGGGTTACCAGTGGTTGCTGAAGAGGATTGGTCATCTGATCTGTGCATGGGCTGAGAGCTAGAAGCGATCCCTAGATGGAAACAAGAATTTGATTGGGTTCTCAGCTGGAGGTGCTGGGACCTGATCCTCCTTTAACTCTATGCGGATGGCTCTGAATTGAATTAGAGTCTAGGGCCTTCATCTGTGAGCTAAGGGCTCTATGCAAGGACAGTATAAAACCACTGAGGGCAGCAGGCCACACAGGTCTCATCAAGCCTTAACAACTGCTAACGACTGGGCTTCAAGCAAACCAAAAGCTCAGGGGAAGATGACCCCGGAGCCAGAGTAAGCTTTCTATGGGTGAAAAGCAATATGACGATATGAAGTAAGTGGGCAGATCCCCATTTGTTGGGCCTGAAGCTTATACAATTTGGGGGCCCTCTTTTAGAAAAAGAATATAAAATTAGGGAAGAGCTTTGGGAGGATCCTACAAGTATGGGGCCCTGTAGCCTAAATTTGATCAGCTTCATAGTCAGGCGGTCTCTGGGAACAAGAGTCATAAAGATGTTCATATCCTTTCATCCCAGAATCCCACTCCTGGAAATCTGTTCAACAGAATTATTGAGAAGCAGTGTGGCATAGTGGTCGAAGAGCAGAGTGAAATACAACATCCTATCAATAACCTACAATGTCCTACACGATTCTGGTGACCCTCTCCTTCCTTTCTCTCTCTGTCCTTCTCCCCAGCTCTCACTCCACTCAGCCACATTGGGCTTCCTACTGCGTGGCTTCCCCTGCTTGCTCTTCACCTCCGGAGATCTTTACTCAAGCATCTCCTGACCTCACAGTGAGGCCTTTGGTGGCCAACCCAAATCTCCTTCTCTTCCTTATTTCTTCCTCCAAGGGGGCAGAGATATTTGTCAGTTGGTTCACTGCTGTATCCTCCGTGTGCACATGGTACATAACAAGCTGCTGTGGTCTGATTGTTTGTGTCTCCCCAAAACATTGAATTCCTAAGGCCCAAGGTGATTGTTTTAAGAGGTGAGGCCTTTGGGAGGCTCCAACCTCCTGAACAAGAGCTCCCTTGCCTCTTCCACCATGTGAGGGTAGGAGGAGAAGTCTGCAACACGAAAGTGAGCTCTCCCCAGAACCTGGCCATGCGGGCACCCTGCCCTGATCTTGGACTCTCAGCCTCCAGAACTGAGAGAAAAACATTTCTCTTGTTTACAAGCCACCCAGCTTATGGTACTTTCTTATAGCAGCCAGAACGGCATAAGACACAAGTATTTGACAAAAACATTGTTGAATACCCAAATTAAAGAGCATCATCTTTGGCTTGAGATAGACATGGATTTAAGTCTTACATATGCATTTGCTTGGAAGTGGCAAGTTACTTAACTTTTCTCTGGCTGTTTCTTCGTTTATAAATGGAAATAAAAGTACCTCATAGGGTTGAAGAGTTCTTGTGCAAACTAACTGAGACCATGCCCATAAAGTGCCAATCAAATGGTAAGCACTTGACAAATGCTTGCTATTAGTAAAAAAAAAAAAACTACTAGCATACAAAAATATATGTACAGAAAGATGTTCAAGCTATATTTAGTATTGACAGATATCAGAAATAGGAAAATGGTTAGAAGACTATGCTACATCTCTAGTGGAATATTATTTAGTCAGCAAAATAATTATGGAGACTTTGTAGAAATAAAGTTTTTTTTTTAATGTAAAGCTAAACGAAAAGAGCAGACTACAGAATGATATGGACAAGAACTAGGAGATAGTAAAAATTTTTATATCCATTTCTTTCTCTTTTTTTTTTTGCTTTTTTGGTGAGGAAGATTGGTCCTGAGCTAACATCTGTTGCCAATCTTCCTCTTTTTTCTTTTTCACTCTCCAAAGCCCCAGAACATAGTTGTATATCCTAGTTGTAAGTCCTTCTAGTTCTTCTATGTGGGATGCCACCACAGCATGGCTTGATGAGTGGTGCAGAGGTCTGAGCCCAGGATCTGAACTGGTGAACCCCAGGCCGCAGAAGCAGAACACACAAACTTAACTACTTAGCCATGGGAATGGCACCCATCTTTTCTTTTCAATAAGCATCCTACCTCCTCCAAGTCCTCCTCTAATTACTCTATTCCTTTCCAGAAAACAACTTACCCTTAAAGTTTTTAACGACAAAACTCACAGTCTTATTTACATTTTGGTTAACCGATGTGTGATATTGTGATATGACAAGAAATATATATTTGGTCTTTGTCCCCTGTTCCTGGCACAGAGCTTCTAAAACCCTTGTAATTTCCTGAGTGATGAGAGTGAGAGGAGCATCTTCTGTTGTTCATAAGCCCCTTTCTACCATACCTGAGTTTATGCTAATGAGTGACACTTGGAGGATGGGTGGGGTGCTGCCAGAGGAATCAACCACGTGGTTAGAGGGTTGGAACCACTCCCCAACCTCGGGGAGGGGAGAAGGGCTGGGGATTGAGTTAATCACCAATGGCCAACGATTTAATCAATCTTGCCTGTGTAATGGAACCTCCAAAAAAACCCTAAATGAAGGGGTTCAGAGAACTTCCAGGCTGGTGAACACATGGAGGTGCTGGGAGGGTGACATGCCCGGAGAAGGCATGGGAGCTCCAAGTACTTTCCCCGAAAACTTGCCTCATGCATCTCTTTCATTTGGCTTATCCTGAGTTGTATCTTTTATAATAATCTGGTAATAAGCTGTGGAAACAGGTCTTGCATCTGTGTAATGGTTCACAGCCCTGGTTAATGTGTCTTTCTCGAGTTGTGTCACCAATTGAAGGTTTTTTTGAGAGTTTTGCCTGTGCCTTAATTCTAGTGGAATGTCCACCTTATGGGTGATGACTTGGGTCCAAGTTCAACTGATAAGAATACTGCATTTAAACACATCTCACGTTCTGACACTGACATGAGCTTGAACAGTTTTCTCTTTGGTTCAGAAGGAACGCATTTCAGATCCTTGCAGGCCCTCCTCAAGGCATATCTTGAATGCGTATCATTAACTAGTGTTCTGATTATGAATATAAGCTATGAGTTGATGAATATAAATTACGAATAGCAATAATTATTGCTTGGATTATTGTTATTCTGATGATTTTGGTTTGCAGAGTTGTTAGTAAAGAGAAGTTTGATACAAATTAAAGGGATTATTTTCTTCCAAATACTTCCTACACAAACTCTGGCCCAGCCTGTCTGGTTTACTCATCTATGAAACACTGAGCGTCTCCCCTTTATTGGTCCTTTGCATTGGTTACTAGAATAAAACTAGTACCTATGAGATGCTTTGGAGTTTATAAAGATTTTACATGTGTCACAGAGGTATAGCAGACTGGCTAAAAGATGGTCTCAAGTCAGACAAACCTGGATTTGAATTGCCACTTATGGTTATGTGACCTTAGATAAATTAGTTAATCTCTGTTTTTCAATTTCTGTAGTAACAGTACCTACCTATGGGAGTTAGTGTGAACGTTAAGCAAGATGATGCCCGGAAAGCACAAGCACAGGGCTTGGTAAACAGCAGGCTCTCAATTGAAACAAACAACAAACAACCTCAGTGTAGGTGGCAGTTAATACTAACACAATCTTGATGTAGTCAGCTAAGCGGTGAGCGACTGGCCCATGCTCACACAATCAGCAAAGAACAGAGGCAGGACTGGAACCCAGACTGATTCCTTTACAGCACATAGAAGGCTGACTTTATTTGGTAGACACACACACACAGGTGCATCAGAATAACAAATGGGAAATGCTTTCTATACTGTTTAGTAACACCCTTGTCCCCCAGACCAGCGTGTCAAAATTTTAAAAATTTCCCAAGCTTATGATTAAAAATAGAGGACTGGTTCTGCTGGCATGACAGAGATAAATTATTATTCTGGCCACAGCTCCTTCATCTGCAAGACGGGGCTAATGAAACTGCCTACTAGTTAACATAAGGATTAATTACATCTTTGCAATATGCTTTGAATGACGCCGCTTACGTGGCAGGCATCCCACTGGGATAGTGTTCCTATATGACTGCTGTGACTGAATGATATCTGAGTCATCAGCCCCCTGTCTGTCGGCGTCACTCAGCAGAGCAGCGCCAAGCTTCAGCACCAAGCAATATTGTGCTCTTAACTGTTGGTCTCCCTCCAATTTTTTTAAGTCCTTTTTTTCTGAAAGAGTAGGAAATATATTTCAATTATAGCAGGAAAGACATAATTAAGGTCATCTTTTCTCTTTCTCAATCCTTTTGAAGCTTTTGACATTCAGCCCATTTCTTTCTGAACAAACCTTTCTAACACTTTAAAAATAATCTTAAACACAAGCACATAATATAGTTGGGACAAAATTTAAAAGGGGCAAAAGGATATGCAATAAAATTCCTCATCTCACTCTTGTCTCCCAGTCTCTGAGTTTCCCTTTCCAGAAGTAACCAATGTTTCAAGAAAATAGTGTGTGTATATTTGGGTGTGTGCCTTCTGTACAATACAACCGCGTAAGAGCATAGTGTGTACATTGTACTGTAACTCTTGTATTCTTAATGCTGTATGTTATTAGAGATCATTCCATTTTGGGGTATACCAAGTTATCTTTTTCTAATAAAGGTTGCCTAGTGTTCGATTGTATGGGTAAACCATAGCTTATTTAATCAGTTTCTTACTGATGGATATTCAGCTGTTTCCAATCTTTTGCCATTTCAAAAAATGCAGCAATGACTATCCTTGCACATTTAAAAGAAACGTTGGAGTCTATCTAAAGCTTAAATTCCTAAAAATGCATTTAAATATTGCCAAATTGCTTGCCAGAGAGGCTGTACCAGTACCAATGTATATTCTCATCAATAATTCATGAGATTGCCTATTTCCCCCATACCTCCACATTTTTCCTAGAACTTAGCCTGGTATCATTACCTGCATGTTTTAAAATGACTCGTGTTGATGACAGTAACACAGGAACTTCCTTACAAGCTAAGTGATTAAATTCTAGAGCAAGCTATCTGGGAGCATTGGGGAAGTCCTCTATTTTAGATAGCTAAGAATATACTACCTTTGTGTTTTATGCACAGACTAGTTTATCACTATTTATCACAATAGACAGGGATTTTATAAAGAGAAACAGGAAAATCCTGAGTGTCCATCTAGTCTGATGGTTCCCAAAGAATGGTCTGAAGACAGCTTGCATCAGAATCACAGGATAGGAGGGGGAAGGGCTCTTGAGAATGCAGATCTCTAGGGCCACCCCAGACTTAGGAAACTGGAAATCCCTGAGGGATGAGCCAAGTTCTCACTGGTGACCCTTATATCCACTCTCATTTGGAAACACTGCTCTATCCTTAAGGTAGGACAATTGGACGGCAGACAAGCACTCTTATTCATTAACTCGTTTAGATTACACAGGTGATACATTTTTTATTGTAAAACATTTCAGAAAGAGAAATAAGTCAAAAGAGAATAGTAATACCATTGATACTGCTTCAAGCACTAGATATGAACTTATGGAAATCTTCACAACAATCCTATGAATTCAGTACTATTACCCTCCTCTCTCCCATTTTACAGATGAAGAAACTGAGGCACAGAGGTTATTTTTACAACATGATATTTCTATAAGTGGTGTAACCACAATTTAAACTTTAGTGCTTCTAGATTCTGAAGTTGAATCCCAGAGGGCGCACTCTGTGAATTCTGGAGCACGATGCAGCAATAAGTACTGCCGAACGTTGGGTGTATGTTGTTTTTGTTCTTGTTTTTTCCTCATGCATCTTTACTTATGATTTCATCAGAGAAAACTTTCTTAGCCCTCCGCCTAAGCTAGATAACCTATTTTCTCTCATTGTACCTTGGGTAGTGGGTCCAAGAAAATGAGGGGGAGATGCAGAGAAGGAACCTCAGGCAATATCTCCAAATGGTATGTTATTTCTACAACGTTCTAGCTTTTATTTTACATCAAAATTATCTTCTTATAAAGTTGTACCAATTTATATTCCCGTCAACTTCAGAGGAGTGAGGACTTTCTTCACATATTTGCCATGCTTGATATCCATTAGCTCCCCAAGTGTTGTACACTCTCATTAGACCGTGGAATATTTAGAGCCTTTTTATTCTGTAAAAACTATTTTGTTAATTAACATCAACGACATGGTGTTGAGAAATGTTCTCTTAAATAGACTGTTGGAAACCTTGCTGTTTGAAATCATATTAGCGTCCCATACTTGCCTGAAGGATCTGAAACGTACAGGTCATTTTGATACAGGATTTTCAGTCCAGGTGCAAAGCTTCAGATAAGGAGTTTTCAGACCCAACATTCCACATTTATCTTAACTTTGAGATTTCCAAGCAAAGAGGACCTTGGGTCTGGTTCTCAGCTCAGGCCTAGGCCTGATGTTAATTAACCCTTTTGCACACAGCCCTGGTTTGCTTTGAGCCTATCAAAACACTGCTTCATTTAAATTTTACCAAAACTCCATCTTCCCTCATAATCCAATAATGACCCTATTCTCTTCTGTTGGGTGAGATGCTCCAGGTTCCTCTGGAGTACAATCTCCCTTGCTGCAGCAAGTTCATAAATCTAACTGCGGACTACAGGTGTGTTCCTAGCGGTCTTTATTGGATGGCTTAATTAGTTTGAAACTGTAGCACCTACGTCTGAAAACAACAGGAAAAGTTCTACTTTGTATCTTTTTACAGATTCTTTTAAAAACAAGATGGATTCTCATCGACTTGTAATTTAAGTCCTACCTGGTGAATTAGATTAATAGTCAAGATCATTTTGCTATATCACATGCTTTCAGTTCCTCTAACATTCCAAGCTAGTTGGGGTAGACTCCACCAATCTTTGCTAGGGGCTCAGCTCAAACGTTACCTCCTGTGAGAAGTTCTCTCTGATCATTCTCATCTAAAGCAGCCATCTCTCCCTCCACTCCCACCCCGTCAACCTATTTTATCTTTATTTTTCTCATCACTCTCTGAAATTATCTTATTCAATTGTTTGTTTATGACCTGTCTATGCCCATTAGAATCTAAGCTCCAGGAGAGAAGGTACCACGATAGCTCTGATAGCCGCAGC
The DNA here is from genome assembly GCF_041296235.1 of Equus asinus. Taxonomy (NCBI): domain Eukaryota; kingdom Metazoa; phylum Chordata; class Mammalia; order Perissodactyla; family Equidae; genus Equus; species Equus asinus. The sequence goes on along the minus strand of NC_091801.1, from coordinate 68,037,605 downwards.
ACCCTACCTGGCACTTAGTAAAGCCCTCACAAATATCTTCCGAATGAATGAACATACGAGGAACTACATACCGTATGTTCCTCCTTCCCCTTTAAACACCCTCCAAGTGGACTCACCTGGGTTACACTTCGGCGTGAACTCGGTGGAGGGCGTTCAGCCTCGCCATTGGCTGGAGTATTGCCGTTGCTTCTGGCAACCACTGTTTCCCACCAGTCGTGTCGCCCCCCGCCTGGCCCCGCCCCTCATCACCCCGCCCCCAGGACCGCCGAGCCTCGGCCCAGGTGTAAAAAACGGTGCTGGCCCTTTAAGCGGCGGGACGTCTAGTCGACGTCGTCCGCGGCCGCCGGAAGGGGAAGTTTCGCGGCCGAACGCTCCCTCGCTGGTCCGAATTCGGTGGCGCCACGTCCGCCGGTCTCCGCCTTCTGCACGGCGGCTTGGGCGGCTTCCGCGTCGACACCTTCCACTCGCGGAGCCGGCCGCGTCGTGAGGGGGCCGGGACGGGGAGTCGGGCGGCTGTGCGCATCCTGGCCACCTAAAAGGCGAAGATGTCGGACATCGGGGACTGGTTCAGGAGCATCCCGGCCATCACGCGCTATTGGTTCGCCGCCACCGTCGCGGTGCCCTTGGTGGGCAAACTCGGTCTCATCAGCCCGACCTACCTCTTCCTCTCGCCCGAAGCCTTCCTCTATGGCTTCCAGGTAACTGCGCTGACCAGCGACGGGGGCAGTGGAGACTACAGGTCCCACGCGCCCCCGCGGCGGCTGAGCCTAGACCGGCATGTTGGGGGCGCGCGGTGCTTGGTGGGATTTGTAGTGCGGTGGCTCCACCGGTTTAGGGCGGGGTCCTGTAGTCGAGGGCGAGGTGGAGGCCAAGGGGTCTGGAGCGAGGGCCTGGGCAGTTGGAGACGTGGAGATCTGGGTTTGGCCCGGTGGAAAGGGACTGATTTCACCCTTCTCTTAAGATTGTGCTCCCCGCCCCCTGCGCTTAGAGAAGGCGACAGTGGGAAGGTAAGTCTGCGATAGTTGTCTGTCTGTTGGACGCTGGTGGTTAACAGCCTGGGTCCACCAGGAGCAAGTGCCCTCTGACCTCCCTCTGTCACCCACGTCGGTGGCATGTAGATGTCAACTTGCCCAATATCCCGCTGAGTTCTTCCTATGCTAATGGAAGGGTTTTTTCCCCTATAGGAGTGATTTGAGGTCAGAGGTGCAAAGAGTGAGTTTATTTGTCTGCATTTCCCCCAGGCCCTGACCTAGTATCTGGCATTGTAGTAGTTGAGTGTACGAAGGAATAAGTAAAGAGTAAATTGCTCCAGAAATGGAAGGCCTTGTTAATTTTTTAAGCGTGAGGAAACAGTCCAGAGTAACATTCCTGGCAAAAGAATATTAGTTTCTTGGAGGTTATCTTTATTCACTGGATTCTGTGATTTAAATCTTTAACCAGTGGCAGGTTAGATACTAAGATCTGACATTAATTTCAACAAATTTCTTGGCCTGTGGATAACCCTCTCCTTTCTTCCCCCTCTTCACTGGCTATTTCTTAGTTTTCTTTGCCGGTTCCTCATGTTCGTGACTCTTTAATGTTGTGATGTGCCCCAGGGGTCAGTGATAGGACCTGTTCTGTACTCTCTCCCCAGGTGCAGTGATCTCAGTTAGCTTCATGGCTTTAAATACTTTCTATAAACTGAAGGCTCTCAAGTGCAAATGTACATATTTGCAGTTCAGATCTATCTCCTGATTTCCAGATTTGTAAATACCAGTTGGGTGACTAATAGGTGCCTCAAACGTAGTGTCCCAAACCGAATATCCTTGTCCTAAATAGCAACTCCATTATTTCAGGAGCTCAAGCTAATAGTAATGGAGTCATCCTTGACTTCCCTTTCCCTCACACTCCAGTCTGGCAGCAGTCTGTTTACTGTGCTTTAGAAATATATCCAGAATATAGTCCCTTTTCATTTTCAATTGCAAGCCATTATTATTCCAGCCTTGGTCCTTTCGATATTATCTCTAGACAGCTGGAGTGATCCTTTTAAAACATAAATCAAGTCCTGTCAGTCCTCTGCCCAGAACCTTTCAGTGTCTTCTCAACTCGATGAATAAAATCCAGTCCTTTCAGTGACCTGCAAGGCCCTCTGCTGCCCCTCTGACCTCATCTTCTGCTGCTCTCCACCTTGTATGTTAGGTTCCACAGTGGAATCTTTGCTGTTCCTTCAGCAGCTAACTCAGTCTCTGCTCAGGGCATCTGCACCTGTTTCTCTGCTTGAGGAAGATAACCATGGTTGACCTCCTTACCTGTCTCAAGTCTCTGCCCAAATGCCACCTTAATGGCCACGCCACCAATCGCCCTACATAAAATAGTACCCCTCCTTCACTCCACCTTGCTTCCCCTTAATTTTTCCTGCTACATATCACCCTTTGGTATTTCTTAGTCCGCTTCCCTTCAGAAAATAAGACTCCATAATAGCCAGATCTTTGTCTTGTTTACCACCATCTTTGTTACCTAGAATACTGCCTGGCACATAGCGGGTGCTTATATATTGGTTGAATGTGTGGAAATAATTGGGTACTTGCTAGTGCAGGGCACTGGAGATATAGTAGTGAATAGGACAGAAAAAGCCACAGCTCCCACGAAGAAAATAAGAGAAAGGCACGGGATAGTGAGTGACTTCAGGATGTAACATTGGAGAGAGTGGGCCAGCAAGGTGTCAGAGAAGATGTCTGGACTGAAATCTGAATGATGAGCTAGCTTTGGGAAGGTCTGGCTCTGGGGACAACCTTCCGGGAAGAAGGAGCAGTCAGTGAAAGGCTCAGAGGCAGGTGCTAGAAACAGAAAGAAGACTGGATGGTCAAGAGTCAGCCGTGGGGATGATGATTGGTAGATGAGGACAGAGATAGCCAGTGCTGAGTATAATAAAACGAAGATGGACAGGGAGGCCGGGGCTGGAGCTTCCAGGGCTTTGTGGTTTGAACTTTCCTGTGAAGACACCCGGAAGACTTTGGAGCCTTTTGAACAAAGGACCGACAAGATCGCCTTGACTGTGATGTGGGATGGTCTTGGTCTCTGGGGTCGGGGAGAGGGAAGAATCAAGTTAAGAGGCGGGAGAGATGGTCTTTTGGCCCAGGGCGGCTGTGAAGACAGAGAAGAGTGGATAGATTTGGGAGCTGGAGTGGACAAGATTGCAGCTGAATGGATCGGAAGGGTGAGTGGGTGAAGGAAGGAGGACTCAGCTGTCACTGTTTGCACAGTGCGTCAGGGAGCCCTTCGCTGAGACTGGAAATGTTTAGGAGGCTTAGGTTGGGGTCGGGGAGGATATGGATTTGAGAGTTATGTTTTGTCCACGTTAAGTCTAGAGACGCTTCTTAGGCATCCAAGTGGAGAAGTGGACAGTCGGATATTAGAATAGGATTTGGACCTGCAGCCAGATTTGCATACTGTTTTCTGTTTCTTTGCTTTGGTAAATATTTGTTGACTGAGTGAATGTTGTACACTTTGTGCCTGGTGGCATGTTGGGTAATGTGCATGCATGCAGAGCAGTCGTTGTAAATCAGTTTGTGAGGAGGACCTGCTCCAAACTGGCTCTTTCACCCTTCTTGCAAAATCTTGCTCACTTCTGTAGTCAGATTAGTAAAATAAGAAAGCTTTTCTAATAGACTACAGGTGTATGTTAAAAAGGGGTGACCGGATTAGAGTCATTGTTTGCGTCATGCCTTTCGTGGTTTTCCCATCTTCCTCACCTTGTTTCTTGGGGGCTTGTTATCCTGAGACTGGGGAGAAGTTGCTGGAGGCAGGACGGTGCACTGACTGCCCAGATGTGAAAAGGCCGGTATCTGCTATGCCTTCTTTTTGCTACTCGACCCCTACGCCTTCCGGACAAGTATAGCTTTCAGACCCACCTGGAGGAACTTGTATGCAAATGAAGCAGTTGAAAGAAAACCTCCATCTTCGAGGCTGATGTGCGAGACGACAGCATGTGGTGTGTTTTCTGCTGGAGGCTCCTCTTTCCCTTAGAAGCTGGATCTTTAACAGCTTAAAAAATTGGGGATGATTGATTTGGAATTGTGGATTCATGTTGGAAGTGACAGAAGTTACTTTTCCTCCGTATCTGTTGATTCTCTGAGTAGCTTGTTGGTTTGGAACTCTGAAGTTTAAAATGTTATTTTCTTAGTTTGGATAGGTGGAAACATAGCTGTGTGTTAAGATTTACTATCCTGTTGTCCACAGTTCCTAGTCGCTCACGTCTAGCACGCATCAATCAAATAGTTGACAGTGATGAAATGTGATCATATTGGTCCCTGATTAACTAGAAGAGGGGGCAATTTCCTGTTGCCCGGCTGGTTTCTGAGATTATGTCTTCCAGGGCTGCCTGCATGGCGATATTTCATTTCTTTGGACAAAATAACATCTCTGCCTTATATCTGTACTGTGCTTCTCCATATGTTGTTGCATTCAGCTCCCACAATCATCCTGAGATAAGTGTTACCCCAGTTTATAGACAACTGTAGTTTCAGTTTCTATTTTGGTGAGTCGAAGATGGTTCTAAGCTCTCTTGTTTAACTCCTTTGCATAATATCTACCAAAACACATAGTTGTATTTAGCAAAACATTTTTGAAGGTGATTTTTTTCCAAATCAGTCATAGCAAATAATTTTTTCTTTTTTGTTAGAGTAGAAAGACCATGGGATTTCAAGGAGTTGAGTCATGTTCTGCAGGCCTGGCTCAGCCCCTTACTCAGTGTATGCCCTTAGGCAAGTTATTTATCCTTTCTGAGCCTGTTTCTTGACCTAAAAATGCAGATAATTTGATACCATATTAACTCTGCTCTAACTCTGTTGGTTATAAGATGCTCTATCAATTTAATACAACTTTTTGGAGGGGGAGAAAAGTAGAAATTACGTTAAATGAATATATTGATTGTAAGACACATCTTAATTTTAGAAACACAAAAATGAGCATCTTCAAATTGAGGAAATACGTTATCTACTTCAGGCCTCTGTTATATAAAACTCAGGAAAAAATGTTTGTAAAGTGCCCAGTAAATAGACTGGTAAATAATCTATTAAAAAATGATGCCTATCTTAATTTATTAGCTAATGATAATTCCTGCCATTACTGCCTTTTCTCCTTGGGCAGTAAGATCCTCATTTTAATTTGTAATTGAAATTGAAGTGTAACTGCTGGATTATTATCCTACATTGCCCCCTTAAAAAGGCATCCTGACTTGAAACGGGAAGATAGGATCTCTCAATTTCTCTAATTTGTTTCCAGGAATTAAAAGAAATGGCACTGACCAAATCTGTGACCGGGCCTCGCAGTCGTATTTGCCAAGCTTTTGCTCATGTTTTCACATTTAACCCGATGACAACAACCCTAGCAGATTGATTTAAGAGTGTATTAGGGAAGAGAGACGTATACACATTTAACCGGAAGAGGAGTGAACTTGGTCTGTAGGCTGAGCAAGGAAGTAGCCTCAGGGTCTGCATTTAGAACTTCAGTGGCTGGTGTTTTGCTGTGTGCAGCTTTCACTCTTCCCTTAGCGGTCCCATCCACCTTAGACAGTTGTGCTGTGCTCTGCAGATAAGGTTAACCATTAGATCATAGCTTTGTTTTCTAGCTTTTTATTGGGTTACAGTATATAAGCAGGAAAGTGTGTGTGTTACATATTTATAGCTTGTCGAAGTTTCAAAAACTGAATACCTATACATAACCAGCACCCATATCAAGAAACAGGACATTACTGACACCCCCAAAATCTTCCTACAGCTTCCTTCTGGGCACTACCCTTTCCAAGGATAACTAATGTCTTGACTTAATATGCTAGATTGTTTTTGCCATTCTATTTACTTTCTATAAATGAAATTACACAGTGTATGTATTCTTTTGTGTTGAAGCTTTTTAACAGTGTGAGAGTCACTCAGATTGTCGCATGTGGTTATAGATTGCTTATCCTCAGATTCTTTCATTGTGTGAACTGACCACCATTTATTTATCCATTCTGCTGGTCAGGGGCCTTTTGAGTAGTTTCCGGTTTTTGCTATAATGAATAGTGCTGCTGGGAACATTCCAGTACGTGTCTTGGTGAACACAGGTATGCATTTCTGTTGAGTATATACCTAGGAGTAGAACTGATGGCTTCTCCTAGCTCTTTTAAAGTCCTCAGTTGAGATTGAATGTCTTTCATTTGTTTTTCTTGCCTACCTCATGTGTCCAAAAAAAAAAGGCCACGCTTTGCTAGCATCAGCATTTGGCGTATGGGCGCTCATCTTCTTTTTTTGGTGACTACTGTAGACTTTCTTAACTCCAAATCAACCAGTCCATATTGTTTCAGAAAAATCTTTGTTTTTGGTACTTGAAGAACCCCGCTCTAGACTCTGGATGGCATTTGTCATTATTCGGCGTTTGTAAGTAGCAGATTGTTTGGGAGATTTTACTTCAAGGACGGCTGCCACCCGCTCTCTCAGTGGAAGCTGGTGGACTGGTAACTAAAGAGCCATGTCTTATGCTTTTTGAAGGCCTTCTATGGGCTCGTTGCCTTTGTGAAGTGAGGAACTCTGGGCCGATTACCTAAACTTTAATGAGGGCCCAGCTCTCCTCATGAAAACACTGGGATGACTATGGCTCTGGCCTTGGCATTGCTGTGGGGTTAACACGAGATGCTCCCCTCCATGCTCTTGTCTTTCTGCAAGTCCTGGGCTTTGGCTCTGTGCCTGGCTACCTCTAAAGGGATCAGAGAAGGCTTTCCAGGGTGAAAAGTGCCTCCCCCACTGCCTGCCCTGAAAATAAAGCTGTTTCCTCATCCTAACTATTTACTTATGGGAGGAAGGGAGGGGATTTACCTGGGTGCCTTCAATGGGGATTTCAGAAATATGTTACATTGTGTCTTTCTGAAGAGGTGACCTATGTCCTGGTGTTTTCAAATTATAATTTTAAAGTAATACAAAAATAACATTAAGTCTCTTAAATCAATGAAAGCAAGTATAACTCAAGGATAAACTTAATGAACGGGGAAAATAAGTGAGGTATTTTGACAGACACTGATTTCCAAAGCACAGGTGCCCACGGTGGCTAAAAATAGTGTCGTGTCGTCAGTGTTAGTGAAAAATGTAGTCTGAAAAGACTAAGGTTTCTCTTCCAAAATCAGCCTTGAGTAACTTACAGGAGCAGGAGAGTAGTTTAAAATGTGAATTTGTAAAAACCAGGTCAGTATGTGTTCCCTAAAAGATTATGATAATCATACACCCACACGTATATATTTTTTTAAGCACATTTTTAATCCACTTTCTTAATTCCAACCTTTTACAAAATCTGTGAGATGAGGAAGGCGAGAGTCATAGGACAAATGTCACTGGGTGGTTGAACACTCAGACTCAGAAAGGTCCAGACTTTCCCAAGGCCCCGTGACTACTTAAGAGCCAAGGCCAGGGCTGGCTTCCTTCTGGTCTTGACTCCCAGTGCTTTTCAGAAGCAGAGAGAATCAGGGTTATACTAGTGTAGTAGTACTGAGAATTTCTACTAATTAATTCTAATTGTACTGCACAATAATGATGTCACTTGTGAGAGGCAAAGCAAAAACAGGGGTTTAGTATCGTAAACCCTGGAGTCCACCTGTCTGGGATAAAATTCTAGCTCTACCACTCACTTACTAGCCATGACTTAACCTTTTCTCATCTATAAAACCCACCTCCTGAGTCACTGCATGTAAATGAGCAGAATAGCACACTATTGTTTTTTTTAAACTGTTAACCAAAGTAGGGCATGTATTAGTATATGATTCCTCTTTTACAGATGGAAATCGAGGCTCAGAGATGATAACCTGTAAGCTAAGACTTAACTCTAGGTCTTCTCAGATCATTTCCAGTGTTATTCATTAGACTGTACTATTTCTATGATAAGGTTGTGAACAAACCAAAATTAATTTGAACCTCTTTTGTTTTACTGGTTTAAAAATACAGGGTTCTTGGAAAGTCACTTTTTGGGTATATAAAGTGCATTTTCCTTCGCCGGAAATTAAGCACTGAGGGTTACATTCCTATAGTATTTGGAGAATGTGACTTGCCAGCTGTGTGTCTGGCCAGGCCCTGCAAATCGTGTCCTCCATTCCAGCCACACCCCAATTGTTAGCAATACCCATTCGTTTATTGTGCTCTTGCAATTGTTTAGAACTTTGCCTTTGTTTTTCCAAGACCAAACTTCCCCTACCTTGTGCCCCACTCTTTGCTGCTTTGAACAACCTACACCACTGTTGGGAACTCCTTGATGCAGGGGCCATCACTTTCACGCTTGTGCAATAAGACACACAGCTCTCAAGCCAAAAACCAGCCTGCTGGCATTTCCAAAAGCCTGGAAAGGCCATCTGCTTCAACCACTATTATGGAACATTGTTCTGGAGGTACTAGCCAGTGAATTAGACAAGAATGGAATGAGATACAAAAGTTTATTTACAGATAGAGTTGTATACTTGGAAAGCCCAAGAGGCTCAGTTTTCAAATATTACAAACAATAAGATCATTCAGCTTTACTGGTCGGGTATAAAAAGAGGTAGAAAGCAACAGTTCTATAGAAAACTATAAAAGCTATGAAAGACTTCTTCCTGGCTGGAAATTGTATCAATATCACAATGATATCATAAAGATGTTGATTCTAGTTCCTTTAGAAAAATAAAATATTGAGACTAGCCAAGAAAATTGTGACAAATGTGGACGAAAAATGGGAGGGGGATTATTTCATTATGTAACTTTACCAGATATTAAAACATTATAGAACTAAAAGTTATAATAGCTTGATATCAGTATAGGAATTCAATTCCAAACTGAATAGTCTAAAAGTAGGCCTTACTATAAAAGGGAATAAATATATGATAAAAGTAGCTTTTCAAATCAATGGAGAAAAGATGGGTTACTCTGTAAATAGCATTGGGAAAACTGAGTGTAGAAAACCAGTCTAGAAAAATAAAAGTCGAATCTCTTCCTTACTCCTTAGATGAACCAGGAATGTACTACAGTATAAAACCATGAACACTATATTCTTGGAGTGGAGAAATATCTTGTAAGCATGATAGATGATGGGTACATTTGCCTACATTAAATTAAACTTTTACATGTCAAAATACAGCAAAAATACCATAAAAGCCTAAGTCTAATGACACACCAGAAAATATTTGCAACACTGAGAAAGGGAAATTTCCATAATATATAAAGAAAAGCAAATCTGGCAGAAAAATGAAGAAAGGAAATGCTAGAGTTTTAAAAAATGTGATTGGTAAATGTAAAATACACTAATGGTTAGGGTGTAGAGAAAAGACAAGCGCATATCTGTATTTTAGAAGGGAGTATAAATTGGTTAAACCTTTTGGTAGGCATTTGGCATTAAATGTGACTATCTGTTGATCTAGTAGATTGGCTCACAGGATTTCATCCTACACATAAATGTTTAAAGAGGATATTCTAGAATATTCATTGTGGTCTTGTAACAGTTTACATGAATTTTGGACATCCACATAAAAGGAATACTGTGTGGCCAATACAAATATTTTGTCAAGGGAATGAAACAAGATATAGAACAGTACAGGATAAGGTAGGATGAAAAGGACTGAATAATAGTAACACATAGTGTAATTATTTGAAAGAAATACAGGGGTGGGCCCAGTGGCATAATGGTTAAGTTTGTGTACTCTGCTTCAGCAGCCCAGGGTTCACAGGTTCAGATCCCAGGCGCGGACCTACACACTGCTGGTCAAGCCACGTTGTGGCAGCATCCCACATACAAAACAGAGAAAGATTGGCACAGATGTTAGCTCAGGGCCAGTCTTCCTCAACTAAATAAATAAATAAAAGTTATTTTAAAGAAATAGAAGAAACTGCTCTGTTGCTAGAAAAAGAACTGGGAGACTGAGGGTGAGGAGAGAGGCTTACTTCTCCCTGTAGACTTTCCTGTAATTTTCTTTTTTGGGGGGAGGTTAATATTGTAATGTCATGTATCCACAATGCCTAAATAGCACAGTGGTTTGAATAAAAAATTCCTATTTTACTTCTACCTTTTGACTGTAACATTTTTTGACAAAGTTTGTCATCTCAGTATATTCTTTTCCTAAATAGAGATATTACTGTACTGTTGGAAATTGTCTTTGTAATTCTTTTTTGACAGGCTTGACTGTATGCCTGGTCCCAGTAAAGACTAACCATATACTTCTAAAGTATTGATTTTTTCCCAACTTGTTTCAAAATACTTATTGCTTATTTTATGGTGTCATTTTATTCCATTGATTTGCACACTGATATGATTGTAGCTGATGTGAACTTTTCTGCAGTTGTTTTCTTAAATTCTATTAGTGGTGTCCGTCTGCTGGCTGTCATCATTGAGGAGAATGTTTTGCAAGGTTAATTTTGTTTAGTTAAAAGAAAAAAATTAATTAGGTTTAGAAAAACTAATGGCTGTGTTTCTTTTGATTTGGACAGATTTGGAGGCCAATCACTGCCACCTTTTATTTCCCTGTGGGTCCAGGAACTGGATTTCTTTATTTGGTCAATTTATATTTCTTGTATCAGTATTCCACACGACTCGAAGCAGGTATGTTGTCCGTAGTTGTTTTAAGTATTGTTTCTGCCTAACTGACTAATCCATATGTTTACTTCTTGGAGGAATTTTGAGAGCAGTTAGTGTATATAAGGAAATGGCATAATGACTGGAAATGGTCAGTAGGTAGTAACTATGGCAGGATGTCCTCAGCCCTTAGATTATTCCATTTTTAATCCTCCAAATATCATCATGAGGTGTAAGTAGCAGTGTCAGCATTTTATAGGTGAAAAAAATACAAGACCAGCGGTTTACCCATCTTGCCCATGTTCTTAGTGTCTGAGCTTTGTGCCTCTCACTTAATTTGACATCCCGCTCATTTCTGTCACACAACAGTCCTTGTCCTTTGATGCACAATTGGGCTGAAGTATATATATCTCCACGGTGGGGATTGAAAAACACTACTTCATTCAATTAAAAGCCTAGGCTTATTCTCTGTTATTGAAACAGTCAACTTTAAGATATATAGCCAGGATTGAATAATATAGTAGTTTATCAGATGTGACTACCTATATGATGCTATGAATAAGCTTTTGTATGAAAAATCTTTTCATAAAAATTTCTTGCTGAATTATTTATTTCCTACAATACCTTATATGCTGTTCTGAGTTGCTTATACTGAGAAGCAATAAATTGATACTGCTGTGTCAAAATGTGAGTATAATTTTGTTAAGCCTAAATGATTTTGAAAAGTTGGCTGACTTCAAAGACTTTATAAACCTGTGGGCTGTAAGCTCAGGATGGAGGATTTTGAACCACCCTTTAAATCCTAGTCAGTTGGAGAGTTGCGAATCAGTATCATGACTGTGGGGAAATAGAAGGACGGGCCTTTGGTGTCAAATATAATTTTTCCTTAAATTGGCATTTGCTACTAGGTGCTTTTTAAAAAGGAAGAAAGCATTATAGTAAAACAAAGTGTCAGATCATAGACTTCTACTACAGGAAACCCATTTCCATAGTTTTATAGAGGAAGGAAAGGGGATTCAGGGAAGTAAAGTGACCTGTCTGAGGTGAAACTGACAACCAGGACTCTCACCACCATGTCAGGGGTTTGAACCTTAAATCTGTCACAATGTGTGATTTTCATGCTCCCTCGTCCTGGCTGGGCCTGATTATGATGTTGAATTGCTTAGTGATCTCCCCCTCTGATATAATTTAATTGAGGATAAGTTGTGTTAGGGTAGTTTTTTTTTACATAAGTAGTGAACTCTAGATTAAACATGGGTGATCCATGACCCAATTTTTAAGAATTTTATTATGGAAAATTTTCAAACATATACAAAATAGGGAGAAAGGTTAATGAATCTTTTTTCTTTTTATTGAGATAAAATTCACATAACATAAAAACTCACTGTTTTGACCATTTTAGAATGTACGATTCAGTGGTCTTTAGTACATTTGCAATGTTATGCCACAATCACCACATCGATTTCAAGGCATTTTTCCTCACCCCTCAAAAAACCCAAAGCAGTCACTCTCCATCCCCTCCCAGCCCCTGGCAACTACTCATCTACTTTCTGTGTGTGTGGATTTGCCTGTTTGGAACATTTTATAGAGTCCTTTTGTGACTGGCTTCTTTCACTTAGCATGACATTTTCGAAGTTCATCCATGTTGTAGTGTGTATCACTATGAACTCTTTTTAACCATCGCTCACCTTTAACCGTTATCTTATACCCAGTCTTATTTTATCTATATCTGTGTCTGTCCCCCTGCCCCTGATAATTTTAAGCAAAATGTCGGACATGTATCATTTCATCCATAAATATTTTAATATTTACCTCTGAAATACAAGGACTTAAAAGATAATCATCATACTATTATTAAACCTAAATTACAATAATTCCGTGATCACTTTTTATTTGTAAATTGTCTTCTCTTGGTTATTTAAAGTCTTTGAACCCATTTACTCATCCCTGCTATCTGGTCAGGTAATGTAACTAATTTGTCATACCTGAATAGCACTTAAGATAAATCTTTAGGATTACTAGGCCATTGATCTCTTTCATTAGTTCTAATTCTTAGAAGTTGCCCCCTATTCCTTACTATCCAATCACAGAGCATTTTGAAATTCTAGAGCCGAGAGGCATTTTTCAGAATAGTTTTATTGATATGTAATTCACATACCATACAATTCCACCCATTTAAAGTGTATAATCCAGTGGATATTCGTAGAGTTGTGCAATCATTACCACAGTCAATTTTAGAACGTTTCATCGCCCCAAACAGAAACGCTGTACCCATTAGCATCCGCTCCCCATTTCTATTCAATCTCGTCCTCCCCCCTACCTCTTAGGCAACCGCTAATCTACTTTCTGCTTCTTTAGATTTGCCTATTCTGGACTTTTCTTATAAACAAGCTCTCACAATCTGTGATGTTTTGTGACTGGCTTCTTTCACTTAGCATAGTGTTTTCAAGGTTCTTCCTTGTAGCCTTTTGTATCGCCAAGGAAGACTCCATGGTATGAAATGATGACATTTTGTTTTTCCATTCTTCAGTGGATGGACATTTGACTTGTTTTTATTTTTGGCTGTTATGAACACAGCTGCTATGAACAGTCATGTAGAGAGCAACTTTTGAGATCTTTCCATTTAAATAAGATTTCACAGACAACACAACAGTGGTCTGGAGAGGTGGCGACATGCCCCAAAGGTCACAGAGCCGTTGGAGATAACACAGCTCCCACCGGAATCCAGTTTACTGGTTCCCTGTCATTTCTCTACCAGACAGCCTCAAGATAGCATTTTGACAAAATGTTTGCTACCTGCATATTTCCCTGCCTGGCTAAATTAAGTATATAGCAGTGTTGGCTTATTTATAAGGTTTCTGATTTGAACTGGAAGACTGCAATTTGAGACCAGTTAATTTGTAAATTCCCAGTTGGAAGCTTGACAAATAATAAAGTCCTATAGTTTATGTGTTACAAGATTTTAAGTATTCAATCTAAAGAATCCTTAGAAATCACAAAGCCAAAAGCACGTCAAAAGAAGCACAACTACTGGGATGCCGGCCTGGTGGCGCAGCGGTTAAGTGCGCACCTTCTGCCTCTCGGTGGCCCAGGGTTCGCCGGTTCGGATCCTGGGTGCGGACGTGGCACTGCTTGGCAAACCATGCTGTGGTAGGCGTCCCACATATAAAGTAGAGGAAGATGGGCACGGATGTTAGCTCAGGGCCAGGCTTCCTCAGCAAAAAGAGGAGGATTGGCAGTAGTTAGCTCAGGGCTAATCTTCCTCAAAAAAAAAAAAAAAAAACCCAAAAAAGCACAACTATTGATAAAATTCAGAAATTGTGTTAGAATTTCAGCTCTGATTCATCATGGTGGTCTCCTACCATTAAGCATCCTTAATACTGTGGCTAAAATGTGTCTTTGAGGGAGAAATAAGGGAAAGAAGGAGAGACTTTTGCTAGAAACCTTTTTTCTTTTAGATAAACTTTTTTTCTCTCTTTCTGACACTTGTTAGGATTTTTTTTTTTTTAGGAAGATTAGCCCTGAGCTAACATTTGCTGCCAATCCCCCTGTTTTTGCTGAGGAAGACTGGTCCTGAGCTAACATCCGTGCCCATCTTCCTCTATTTTATTTGTGGGATGCCTGCCACAGCATGGTTTGATAAGTGGTGCATAGGTCCACGCCTGGGATCTGAACCTGTGAACCCCAGGCCACCGAAGTGGAGCATCTGAACTTTGCCTTTGGGGCATGTTGCCACCTCTTCAGACCACTGTTGTCTTGTCTGTGCGACTTTGCCACCGGCCAGCCCCAGGGTTTTTTTTTCAGTTGTCTATATGTCATGTCATTGCGATGGGGCAGAGGGGAGGGAAGGCGCCTTTGAGCTAGAGTGACCTTCCGGTCGTCGGTTTCTTTTCTCTGCCTCTCTTCTAATCTTCCAGCCGAAGGCGTGAGGAGTCATCCTTAGAAGGGAGAGCTGGGCTGTTGTTGATCATTCTGCCCAGCAGTAAGACAGAGCCTGGGGTATGGTATAGTGACCAGAGCGTAAGCTAGTTAGTAGACTTCACGCCGCTTTTAACAACCCACGTGACTTGGGTCATGTCATTTATTTCCTTATCTGTAAAAAGAGGGCATTGGTCTTTCCATTCCTACCTCGCAGACGTGGTATGAGGGTTAAGAGTCAAAGGCGCTGGAGAGTTTCAGTGTCCCCTGCTCCCCTCCATCATTTTCCCTTGCTGGAATGTAGGCTCCTGGCAGATGGAGACTCAGTCTTCTCAGTCAACCCAGTGCTGGACTAAGTGGTAGAATGTGTGCGTGTGTGTGTGATAATAACAACAACACAACAACTCTAAGTACCTCCCAGCGTAGTCATGGTGAGGGGACACAATGGTAGGCAAAACAGACGTGGTTCCTCCCCTGACAGAGCTTGCGGTCTGGTGGAGGGAGAAGGGATTAACCAAGTAATCCCAAATATGTCATCAGGTCAGTCATGATGAGCGCCATGAAGGGCAGTCCGACAGGCTGGGAGGGTCTGCAGGGGGTGGGGTCTTGGTAGCTGTGGAATTGACTGTGCTCCCTTTGGGTCTGTTTGGCCTGTGCTGGTCAGAGCGTGGTACTTGCCGGAATTCAGTCAGGAGAGCACAGGCTAGCGTTGATACTCAGTGACTTCGTTCAGGGCCCTATTGCAGACACGGTTTCAGATATTTAAGAAAATTTACTTTTTTTGTGGTTTTAAAATATTCTCATTTTTGCTTTCTCTGTAAGTTTTTCAAATGTTCCTCTACCTAGAAGTTCATTTGTTCTGAAATTCTGAACCATGATGTTTGGCTTGTTTTCGTTTCCAGGAGCTTTCGATGGGAGGCCAGCCGACTATTTATTCATGCTCCTCTTCAACTGGATTTGCATCGTGGTATCCTTCAGTCTGTTGTTTTGGGCCAGAAATAAACCATTTTTTTTTCAGGTTTGGGGACATAGCCAGTATTCTGTACAACATTTCAAATTACAGTATTTGCTTCTTTGTTTACTATAGTTAATAATTAAGAATAATTAAAGTTCTTTTTAAAAGCTAGTAAGTCACAGAGCTCTTGAGTGATGCATCCTCTTGCTATTGCCTTCGTGGAATTTTTCCACATTTGGTCGAGTTTTATTACTGTTCCCCCCCTTGTTCCCAGCTCTCCGTGTTCTCATGTGTGACAGCTTGTTGGCTGCAGCACAAAGAGATTCTGTGCCATGAGACAGCTTTTGAAATCTGTGGTCCTTATCAGAAAATTAATTTACAGCCAACATCCTTTCCCGGCTTCATTGCCGTCCCTGTCTTGGGATCCTAAATAGCCATTCGGTCCCTCCCGAGGTACCCGGCTCTGGGAAAGGACACGGCCAGTCTCTGCTGTGTGTCAGCTGCAGTTGTGAGCAGCTGTCCAGCTGCGGATTATTACAGATGGTGAGGGCAGCACAGGGGCCTTGATGGCTCATGTCCTGGGCAGGGATGGTGAGCTCAAAATTGCTTTGAGGCTCAGCTGTCATTGAAACTTGGTGCAGAGCCAGCAAATGTGGCAGTTCAGATGCCCTTTCCCCTCCTTTAAGAGAAGAAGAAAGTAGTTTTGGACTTGAACCCTGCTCTGGGGCCCTGGGTAGAGTCATCATTTGTTTCTGAGGGCACAGGCGTCCCCATCTTCTAATCGAAGGAGAGCTGCTAAAATGCAGCGGTGAGGCAAGGAAAGAGGACACGAGGGGACCAAACTGAGTCATATGCTGAAGCGGTTAATTTCTGCCATTTCCTAGTCATCGTGTAGTCTGATAGGATATTCATAATGAAGATTATTAGATACCTTTTGTGTTCAGGGTTGCCTTAAGCAACCTGAGCTATAGAGAAGTGTGTTCCTTCGGAACACTGGATTCAAGTTAACTTTCACTAGGTGCAGAAGCCTTTGTCCATGTTTGATCTTTAACTTTACACACCAAGATCACTGGCTTAGCAATGGATATGCAAGTAAGTGTCCTTTGAAACTATCTGTCTGCCCTTTTATATGTTTCCGATTTACTGTTAGTGGCCTTTGACTGAAGTTTACATTGCATTAACTGTGTGGTTCCTTATGTGGTATTTTGAAATGATGGAATTATAGCTGTTTTTACTTTGAAGATCTTACATGAGTTATCTAAACCATTACTTTGCTTGCACATTTCTGGCTTCTTTATTATGTTTGAACATTGAGAATAATGGCTGTCTAGTATTTTCTATGCATGTATGTGGATATATATTTTTTGAAACTTGAGAGTATACGGTAAATAAAGCTTTATTGCCTACTTTTTTCAAGAAAACAGATTTCTGAATCCATCTAAAATAATATTGTGCTATATTTTATTATAGGATTTTGTAGCACACATTGTATGATCAATTAAATAAAAGGACCAATGTATATTTCTGAGTTGAATTTCTTTTTCTTTTTGAATAGCCATGTGAGAATTTGTTTAGGGGGGAGGTGAAAAGAATAGCGGGGTCACGCAGCCTCTGAAGTGCTTCTGGAACCCTGTCTTGACGTGTTGCGTTCTTTTGCAGTTGCTGATGATTCCTCTGATCATGTCAGTACTTTATGTCTGGGCCCAGCTGAACAGAGATATGATTGTATCATTTTGGTTTGGAACCCGATTTAAGGTACTTCAACCTAGTTGGAAAAATTTCCTGTTCATTTGTCTCTGCAGAAATCCCTCTTCAGTCCAGAGGTGTACTTTCTGACTCGTCCAGAAGAGGTCACTGCAGAGCAGTATTGCATAGGCAAGCCCCTCCTACCCTCAGTCCCTGTATTTCTTCAGCCAACCCCGA
The DNA here is from genome assembly GCF_041296235.1 of Equus asinus. NCBI lineage: Eukaryota > Metazoa > Chordata > Mammalia > Perissodactyla > Equidae > Equus > Equus asinus. The sequence continues at coordinate 68,020,276 of NC_091801.1, read as the reverse complement.
GCCCTTTGCTGCCTCTTCTCACTCCCTCTGTACTTCAGGCCCCTCTGGTGTGTCCCTGAGTGATCTGCGTATGCATGTAGTAGAGGAGGGAGCTCACGTGGAACCTGCCCTTTTCAAATCTGTTCTTAGCACTCCCTGTTACGCATTTTACACTCTAGCTAAAATGGATTGTTTTTTGCCCCCAACACTTCCCTTTGTGCCTTCTCCCACAATTTTCCACCTGTGACATCTTTTCCATTTTCTCCCTCCTGTAAATCCTACCTGGTCTTCCTGTGAGTTGGAACTGAACACATTTCCTGCGTCTCCTTCCTGGAATTAGTCTTGCCTTTGGGCTCCTGCAGTACTTTTCTTCCTCTTAATGGCACTTGCTGCATTCTGCCTTCAAGCTGTTTGTGGATAACCCTTTCTGTACTAGTTTGTGAAGTTTTTTTGCAGTTCCCTTAGCTCTTGGTTTGATGTCTTAAATCTGGTAAGGGCTCAAATGTTGAATTCATCTGGAGAGCTGTCTTATTTGGGAGAGTATTAGTTCAAGATATCAGCGTGTAATGAGATAAAAATCCAAAGTAATTTTGTGAAATATGTAAAAGGAGAACCTAAAAAGATGGGATATTGTTAGTTTATTGGTAGCAATTTGCTGGTTGGAATCTTAATGTGATTCTGTCAAGGACCATTGTTTTGATCAGCATCCGCAGGATACTCATCTCCTTTCTGAAGCTCTTTGTTAGTATTAATTCAGCAGGGCATGTATTGTATCTGAAAACTACAGGCGAAGTCCTCTGTCTCTCCAGTTACTAATATATGAATGAGTATAATTTTAGATAGGACGTTATAAGTACAGTAGGAGTAATGCGAGATTGATCCGAGAAAGTTTTGCAGTGACTTTCCAAAGGATTTATAAAAAACCCTCAGTGTATCATTACACACTCCAGCCCCCTAGCAACTGTATCCTCTTTAGGTGTGGTTATTCATGTTTGTGTATATTCTTTCCTAGGCCTGTTATTTACCTTGGGTTATCCTTGGATTCAACTATATCATCGGAGGCTCGTAAGTGATGTTAGATTTGTTTAATTAGAAATTAATCCTTGGAAGACTTCCATTATCCTTCATCTTCCTTCTCTAGTTAGTCTTTATAAAACTTTAAGAAATCTTGGTATGATGTGTTGGAACCTTATACGTAGGAAATAATTTTGTTTTGATGTAATTGATTAAATTGCAGGGCTTTAAGCACATTTAGCGCTGAATGATTGTTTTTTTATTAGCTTGTTACAGTATGCTTCCATATATGTGTTTTTGAATAAATATTTCTTTCTGAATTCAGAAAGCAATCCAGATTGAGCAAACGTAGACCTCATTTGTGTCTGAGCTGACTCTTCCAAGAACTGTGCATAAAATTACTGTTTTTATCCTTAAGGCATTTCCAGAATGCCTTGGAAGCTGCTCACTAGTCACAGAAATGCAAATTCTCAGATGGGAAATAGTTTTGTAAGTGGTTTGAAAGTATGGAAGTTTTGCCAAATAGGGTCAAATTTCTAGTGTGGAATTAGAACTGAGACTTAGGAAAACCTTTAATGCATCCAGTCAGAATTTTAGAAGGAGGGTATCAAAATGCAACTAGTCCAAGAACTCCTGTTTCTTATACTATACAATATTTTTCATGATTTAATAGATTTTAATAATACTCATTCTTAATGCGTCTGACATATCTGCTCTGTATGGTCCTACCTTCTACTGCATATTGATAGGGAGAAATGAATGGATTGAGCGAACAGACTATGTTTAGAGCAGAGCGAGTTCTGAGCTTGGTAGAGCTGCCCTGCCACCCACAGGGGCAGAGTCTGGGAGAGGTGGCGAATGTTGACCTGTCCCCGACAGGAATTGTGCTGCGGGCAAAGACAAAGAAGGATATGTACCAGTAAGAGTGGGTCTAGAAAACCTTGAAGGGGCCTATATGTAAGCTAGGGGAAAAGTGGAGAAGGTCAGTGTTTACTTGAGGATTACAAGGTGACCCCTGTGATGTCTTACACTCAAGGACACCAGAGGCAAGGGAGAAGTGCTGTGGCTCTGGGAATAAGGGACAGGCCTTATTGTGCCTCCTTTCCTCACTCCCTGCCTCTCTCTTGCCTTCATACTTGCCCATGCTTTGCAAATACAGTATTTATGACTGAAAGCATTCAAAAACTTGTTTTACGACTTTCCCAAGTCTTGAGGCAAGAAGAAACAAAAAACAGTATTTTGAGGATGGGCTGGGGCTCGAAAGAGATGTCAGGGGCAGCTGGCCATGGAGAGCACAGACCCCATTGGTCCAGCAGGACTGATTTCCCTTCTCCCTCGGAATGCGTTTGCCACTCAGACTACAAAAGGGCTCATTGTGGGGCTGTCACAGACTCTGGGGCCCAGAAGTGGCCTACCATGAAGGATCTCTTTCCTGTGCTATTAGTGAAAACTTGCTGCATCCCACTTGACTGCTTGAATGTACTTAAACTAATTTGTCTCTCTGTTTGCAGGGTCATCAATGAGTTAATCGGAAATCTTGTTGGACACCTTTATTTCTTCCTAATGTTCAGATACCCAATGGATTTGGGAGGAAGAAATTTTCTCTCCACACCTCAGTTTTTGTAAGTGGTTTTTCTCCTCTCATTTCATAGTCATTTTACTGCCCGTGTTCTTAAGCATCCTGATAAAAACTCCATAAGGGGTAGGATTTACCTCTATGTAAATATTTGTTAATAAATATATGTAGATGTTGCTCTGGTCACACAGGAACAGGAAGCCAGGGGTCGAAACCACAGCTCAGTCTTTTCAGGGAGCCCTTGGAGCCAGGGGCGCTGACAGCTAGATTCAGGCATCACAGGCAGCATTTCAGCTGCTGAGCGGGCGGGGCACCTATATGCAGCTCCAGTATGCACAGCTTGGGCCAGGATTACAGGCGTCCAGGTTTACCTAAGAGTTTGGCTGAGGAGGGGGCGAGGGGGGTAAATTAGCTCATTAGTTAGCAATTTAAAACATTTTTATATTAAATATTACAGACCAGAATATTTATAGGACTTTTCCAAGTTAAAATGAGAGACTTGCGGTGTGTGGTCCCAGCCCCCTGCGGGTGTGTGCTTGTTCTTTCTCTCCTTGTGGGGTTTACTCAGGTGAGGAGGCCGAGGGCACAGCCTTGGTTCTGAGACAGCCTTGGGCTGGAGTCCCATTCCCCTCATTTATCAGTTTTGACTTGGCGAAAGTTACTTAATGAAACCTCCGAGTGTCAGTTTGCAAGTCTGTAAGTTGCAGGGAACCCTGTCTCCCCGGATGGCGGGAGGTCAGGTATGCTGTTGGCAGCACAGTAGCAGGAGCTCAGTAAGTACCAGCTCTCAGCCCCGTTCCCAAAGTTGGGCCTGGAGTGGGATTTTACGAGCCAGATGAGGTGCTGACACACTTAAGCGTGTAAGCAGCATGACCATTCTGTCAGTGAAGCAAAAGGCTGTTGAAGAAGGGGCCAGTGAAACCACCATCTGGGTGTCGCAGCCTGCCTGACAATCACGCCTAATCTCAAGTTAGGGAGATGCAATAATAGCTTCCATTTAAAGGCTTAAAAAAACCCCAACCCTTTCACATCTTGCTCATTTTAATGTTTTGCAGTTTATCATTGTTCCAAGGGGTCCATGAGGGTGGTCAGACTTGAGTGGGCACCCCCTTTATCGGTTGGGGGTAGGTTTTTGAAAGACTTTTATTGTGAAATATAATAAACAGAGAAGTACAATATTGGTTTTTTTTTCTTTCTTTCTTTAAGAGCATAAAAAGAAACTTGTTTCTCTTCTGAGCCTCAAGTTGCCTTCAGGCTAAAAAAACAAATGACCAATCTGCTTTCTAATTATCAAAGGACACAGTGACAGCAGGCTTGGAGTTTTGATCTGGGTTTATCAAGTCGGATGGCAGATGCATCAATTAAAAAAAAAACTTGGTGCTTTGGGGGGCAGCCAACAGTTATTTTACTTTAAATGGCCATGTTCTGACTTTAATGGCTTGGAGATATTTCTCAATTGTGGGCAACAAAGTGTACAAGATTCTAGTGGCAAAATCAGAGTGTGCTGCACCCCGCCTTCCACTTGGGCTTTCTCTGCTGGTGGAAGCCCTTCTGTTAAATTTTGCATAAAGATCAGATGACAAAATGTAGCTTCTTGCAAAAGCAGTAAGTGCTTTGAAATTACCATAAATTTTTGTTGATTATGTATAATTGGGTGTCTTTTTATACTAATTACTTGCATTTAATTTCACTATCCATTTAAGCAGTGGAGATGGCTTCCATATTGTCTTACATCAAGAGGCAAAGCAAGACAGCCCTAGCGTTGCCTTTTTTTAAGTGTTCTATTTTGTTACCTACTTTAGGGGAATGCTGTTATGCTAGAATGTCATGGAGGTTGAGAAACCAGTGCTTGAAAATGTATTTTGATTTAAAGAGAATGCTATATTTGTTTAAAAAGGAAGATGTGAGTTAGAGAATTCTAAGATGTATCACTGCTCTGCATTCCATTTAGAAAAGCAGACAGATCCTCTTCTCTTCCATATGCAGTTATTCTGTTTAAAACGGGTTTGTTGGGGGCCGGCCCAGTGGCGCAGCTGTTAAGTTCGCACGTCCAGCTCCGCTGGCCTGGGGTTTGCCAGGTTGGATCCCGAGTGTGGACCTATGCTCCGCTTGTCAAGCCATGCTGTGGCAGGCATCCCACATAAAATAGAGGAAGATGGGCATGGATGTTAGCTCAGGGCCAGTCTTCTTCAGCAAAAAGAGGAGGATTGGTGGCAAATGTTAGCTCAGGGCTAATCTTCCTCGGAAAAAAAAAATAAAAGGGAGTTTGTTGTTTTTTTGGGAGGGAGCATGAAGGTATCAGGGGTGATATAAACAAATGAGGGTTTCAGTCACTAAGGGCTGTCACCCAATCACGCTCTGTGTGTCCCTTCTGAAGCAGGAGTCCTGTGGTGCAGTAAGTGGGGCAGGGGACAAGCTCCAGGGCCAGGCTGTCTGGGTTTGAAGCCTGACTGTTACTTTAGAAGATCTTGGCTCAGTCTTGCCTCAGTTTTCTTGTTTATAAAATGGGGTAATCATAGTGCTCATCTCATAGGGTTGTTGTGAAGAGCCGGTGAATTATAAACACACAGTGCAAGGAAATGCCCCATGATACGGTTGCACTCTGGCTTTTCTCTGTGGGCGAGTCATCCCTCGTGGTCTATTCTCAGGGCTGTGAGCGCTTTAAACAGGAGGATCAGACCATGGGCTCTGCCTTCAAGCACAGTTTTAAACATTAGGATCTGATAAGTAGAACAGAGTTAAACGCATTTTCAGTTTACTAATGATCAAGGAAGGGAAACAGTTGGAAAAACTGTTGAGAACATAGACTTGGGTGTAAGTTTTCTTGGCTGTTTTGTGACTCTTAATTTGTTAATTTGTAAGATGGGAAATCAGCTGACCTTTCTGGGCCCCGGCTTTCCCACCATCTGTGAGGTGGAGAGAATGCAGTCCGAGGGTACATTGTGAATATACTTTAAAATGTTCCCCGAACTCCAAGACATGAAGCTTCCTTCTCCCGTCTCCCCTGTGGATGCTGTGGAACCCAGCTGCATCGTGGAGACACCATGCAGGGCCCAGACACACAGGCTGCGGGTCTGTCCCTTGAAAATGAATTTATATTGTACCCTTTGATCCAGTTTGATCTATATTTAGATATACCAAATGCTGTATAGGTGGTTCTCTTTCTGGTTATGGGGCTCATGGGTCTACTATTTTTGTTTCCATACTGTTTTGCATGAATTGCTTTTATTATCAGAAAAAAAATTGTTGGAGGGTGAAGTTAGCTGAAAGCTTAATAAATTTAAAAAACTTGAAGAGCGAGTGCCTTCTGTGGTCAGGACATTGAGCTAAATGCTGAAAAGGCAAAGTTAAGTAAGACATTGTCCTCAGCCTTTCATTGGCCACAGACTAATATAATTCAGTGTGACAGATGCCATGGGAACAGCAGGAAAGGAAGATGGGCTCAGTGGTCGGGGAACTGAGTGGAACTGACTGTGTGCCCTTCTCTCCCCTTGTTTTCTCCTCTCTCTGCTCCAGGTACCGCTGGCTGCCCAGCAGGAGAGGAGGGGTATCAGGATTTGGTGTGCCCCCTGCTAGCATGAGGCGAGCTGCTGATCAGAATGGCGGCGGCGGGAGACACAACTGGGGACAGGGCTTTCGACTTGGGGACCAGTGAAGGAGCGGCCTCTGGCCTGCCCACCACCGCTCTGCTCAGATGAAGTTTCCTGCCAGTGCTGGGTGTACTTAACAACCGAGTTCTAGCTAACGCTGTTGGACCCGACCCGCACTGAATGTAGTCTTTCAGTACAAGACACAGTTTTTTAACTCCTGAAGAAAAATATAAGTGTTCCTCGAGTTTCACGATTCTTGTTCAAGTCCTTACTGCTCTGAAGAACAAATGTCACCTCTGCAAATCTCAGAACCAACTATATTTTTTGGGGTCTTCTCTTCCTTTTTCATCTGAATAATGGGTTTTGGCAGGTCCTGGTCTGCTGGCACCAAGCTGAGCATCGGGTTGGGTCACCAAACCCTTGTTGAAGGGACTCTTACCTCTTTCTTGCACACGTCTCCTTCCTGCTTTTCCCTACTTCCAAATTTGCAGCTAGAGGAGGGTGCCCATAAAATGGTTCTGCTTTTAACAAGCTCTCTTATTTATTGACTTTTGCCAAGGCTTGGTCACAAAGAACTTGTTCACACTGTTTTTTACCCCTTTGGTGGCAGAACGGTACCCATAGGGGAGAAGACTGGAGCAGCAGATGAAGCAGATGAAGCGCGCTCTCAGCTTTTGGAATTGCTAGGACCTGATATCAGTTGCAACCATTTGCCGCGTCTTCAGCCGTTTTTATTAAAATAACACCACTGAGTCAGCAGATTGGTATTAATGGGGCGTGAGCATTGTCGCTAGGCATTTTTTCCCTAAGTTGAGTGATCAAAACTGTAGTGGAGTTGCATCTTAGACTGGGGCTAGGGTTAAACTGTGCTGGGCATAATCCCTTTGCATCTCACGTGTGGGGCTTTCTGGCTTTGTGTGTGCCCAATGTAGTTGGGTTGTGTTGTCCTAGAAGGTTCCAGATCACATTTGCTACAGGGAGATGCTCTCTGAGTGGCACCTGGGTATCGATTCCATTTCATTCTCATTCTGGATATATGTTTATGGAGAAGAGTGGATGGGAAAACCTATTTAAATTGTCTGTTTTTAAATCCCCCTTCTCCCTTAATGGCTACACGCTTCTCTTAATTGTGAGGAAAGTGCAGCTCCTCTGTACGTAGATCCTATTTTAAGAGCTAATATAAGCACATCTAAGTGAATCACACAATTTTGGGTTGTAATGACTTTAGAATCATTTGTGGTTGAGGGTCCTTATTATTTTGAGTGGAGTGTACGAGTCACGAATGTACCTCAGCCCAGCTCAGATACCCACAACTCCTTGTCCCAGGTGGGCTTTTTCCATCAGAGCTAGGCTTGTCACCAAATAAAGTTTTTTGAAGGCTGTGATGTTTCACACAGTTTCATATTTTGTTTTTCTTCTGAAAGCAGACTGCTAGGGAGCAGTGTCGAGTGGCTGCCATGCTTTGAGTCACCTAAAAAGGCTTTGCACATTTCGGTCGATTTCTTTTCAGGAAGCATTGTGCACTAACAGGATGACTATTTCTGCCCCACTCTTAAACAGTGATGTGGGTTATCCTAGGAAGTGGGGGTTTGAAAACAGCTTATTTCTAATAAAGTTTGTGCATACCTCTCCATGTTTAATTTATGTGATAACATAGGTGGGGAGAAGCTGAATCTTAACTGTCATACATTCTGCTGTTGACCCGTGGCCACAATAAAATTGACTTGTAAAGTTTTAGAACCCATTATTCCTGTTATGTCGCACATGCAGTCATTGTACTGGAGTGGGAACTCACTGTCTGTAAGAAGAATCTCATGGTAAGTGAGCCAGGCTCTCTCACACCCTCAGCAACTCCACTGCCCAAGAGCGGTGGTTTTTCCAAAGGTTATAAGTATTATTTAGAATTCTTCAGTTCAAGGCAAAGTATTCATTAAATTCTTCCTCTTAAACGTGTTTAGGAAGCCGATGATTTTATTAAGCTCATCTGGATTACCTATATTTTTGGAATCATTTTAGCTAAGCAAGCTATTTGAGATTTGATTGAGCAAGGCGAGACATGCCAGTGGATTCTCTTTATGAATGAAAAAAAAATCCTTATTTTGTATAGAGAAATTACCTTTTTGTAACATCCTTTTTATTGGTAAAAATTGTGAATTAAAATGTACAAGTTGACGGTTGTCTGTCGTAAATTTCCACATTCCTACTCTGCCTCCTCTTTTAGATACCGCGTACTTTATGTAACCAGTCTTGGGCGTTTAGGAGTGTCCAGTATTTGTTGCTATTATAATGACACAGCAAACATTTTTGCAGGATTCATTCTCGAAGCAGAATTTCTGGATTCTCATTTTAATGAAGCAGGATGTGTCAGAATATTGGATTGGGAGTCATATTTGATTGTGGCGTGTTTTATGGCATTTCTGTGGCTTTCACCCATGGGTCTGAGTCCTGGAACCCTCCAGAATTAAGTTCCCTTGCCATATAAGAACCCACAGAGACTGGAAGGCAGATGCCATGACATCCCTGAGCCTTTTTTACTTGAGGGTGAACCACCCAAGTTTGTATCCCAGGACTTAGGCAGGCCCTCTTCATTTATCACAAGGTGGACCCATGAGATGGAGCAGGGCTGTGCACCTTCTGTTACTGGAGAAATACTGGGAAAATAGCAACGCGATCCTGCTTATTTCAGAGGACGGCACATTGCCAGTGTCGTCATGATCTAAGCTGTTTTCTGAGTAACACTGACTTCATAGATGATGTTGCAGTTGCCAACTGCTTCATTCGTAGGCCACTCTGTCTCTGGGGTCCCTTCCCCTTTTAAATTTTCAGCATTAACTTAGTAACAAGGCTTAACCCTTGGGAAAACGTTCTCTCTGCTTCGACTTTTCACTCTCCATGTCTTAAAAGACTGGGCTGAGAAAACGTGTGCTTCGTGGCAGTTTACTGGTTTGCCTTCCAGAGTGGCTCTGGAGATTTTAATTGGAATTGGGGGGAATGTCATGTCATGTCATGTCATTCCTTATGTGTATGGTTTACGCCCAGAATGCATTTCCATATGCTCCCCTTAGTCGCATGCCTCTGTTCCTTAGGGTGGAGTCCCGTTCTTAGCACACCTGGCTGTCGAACTTCATTGTGACAGGTACTTTATAAGTAAGTCTCCAAAGTATGGTTTCCCCGTCCAGCTATACCTGAGAATCACTTGGGGCTTTTAAAAAATGCACATTTCTTGCATCATTCCCACTCTGCTTATTTAAAGTTCCCAGTGATTCTGATACTCAGCAGGGTTTGGGAACCAATGTTTAAACGAACTTGTGAATTAGGTAGTAGTATCCCCATTTCCCAGGTAAGGAAACTTAAGACTCAGAGAGGTTAAGTGGCTTAAGATCAAGCAGCTAGAAAGTGCAAAGATAAGCTAGAACCTGACTCTGAGTTAAGACGTCTGCTGGGGCTTTGCAGTTGAGGAAGCCAAAGTTCAGAGTCTGGCATCGAGTGGCAAAAAGAGATTCTTTTCTTGCCAAGCTGAAGGCAAGCCAGAACGTTTGGAAACATTAGTGGAAGGTATAAATTAGCTGTCTATCATCCTAGGGGGAATTGCCTTGTGGCCTGGAAAGAAAGAAAAAATTTATATATATAAATATAAAATGTAACTAGTTCTCTATTGAGTAGCGCCTGGGCCGATGCAAATGGAACCTGAACTCTGTCTTCTGGCTGTGTTCTCTCTCTTGAGGCAGACAGCCTGGTCCGCTGTAGGGACTCATATTTGTCGAAGAGGGGAACACGAATTGTAATTAATTTGATAAACTGCTAGAATAGAAATAAGTAAAAAATTGTCTTGGACAGAGGGGTTACGTCTTGGAAGATCAATGGGAAATTCCAGGCTGAGCTGGGGAACGTGTGGACAATGGAGAACCATTGAAAGCTTTTCACATTTGTTCTTTAAAAAGTAACTGGCTGCAGCAGGGGGAGTGGGGAGAGGGCTGGGGGAGGAGAAACTGCAGACCAGATGACTGAGTTTGGAGTGGTTGCTGTGTGCAGGTGTAAGGCTAGGGTTGACCTAAGCATGGCGGTGGGATTGGGGGCTGGATGGGAGAGACCTCTGTGAGAGAAGTGCTGGGCCTTAATGAGGAAGAGGCAGGCTTATGAGTAGGGGTTTCCATTGGACGTCAGGACCCGAGATAAGTTTCCCATAGAAACACAGCTGGTTAAAATGCTATTTGTGGGTATTGTTGGTGCCACACATTGTAGATAATTGGGTGCTGGTGGACCAGCCTGAAAACATAGCCACTATTTGTAAGTGTATTTCTGTGGAAAAATACAGTATGAATGCTAAACCCATGAACTTGAAAATGAACTTTAGAACACGATCTCTTCCTAAACTGGGGACTGCTTTGCAGAAGGCCACAGTGAAAGAGAAACCATTCTCTTGATGCCTGTTGCCCACTCTGTCACCATCCTTCAGGTCCCTCCCAGCTTACACATCGTTTTGTCAAGGAGAGCTTATCTAGATTTGTAGCCGAAGTAGAACATCTTCCCATGTGGTCCACTGGCACCCTGATCTCTGCTTTGTGGCACTCCTCCACCCATAACCATTTGCTTAACGTCTCTCTCCTGTGCTCTGTTGGCATCATGAAGATAGTGACTGCCTCTTACTCACAGCTGTATTCCCAGTACGTTGCACTGTGCTTGCCACATACACGTACTTATGTGTTTGTTGCACTGGACTGAAATTTGGACCAGGTAATGGGTTGGGTAGGAATTTGGTCTGTTTAGGGAGAGAGCTAATGGCTTGGTCTCCTAGGAGCCTTATGGGATTTTTCGTTTATATGGGGTCATCATCGTCCCCTTAAAAAGGATGTTAGGAGAGGCTGCAGATATCAGGAAGAATGGATTCAAAATTAAGATACTTGGGGAACAAAGCAGTTTCCATCTACAATGCATAATATCTGCTGATGGGTGTGAGGACTTGGGGTGACTGGCAACAGGAGACTGGTATAGACTGAAGGCAGGCAAGAACATTTGGGAAGATTAATTGAAGGAAGAAATTTAGCTTTCTCGCCCCTGCGGAATTCCCCCGTGGCCCGTATAAATGCATATGCATTTAGAAGGAAGGAGAAACCCCTGCCATGTCATCGGGGCCAGAGAGACCCACAGGGAATGTGGAACTGAATTTAGGCACAAGGCTCAAGGATCACTTAGGAAGTGTTTACTAAGCCCGTTTGTCATTTCAAGCCTTACCTGATCCGGGTGAATTTGATCCCTTTCTCTTCTCTGTCAGTGTGTTGGCCTTTCCCTGAGGGCTGGTGCTGATACAGTGCATGTCCTTGTTAATTAAAGGTAACCGCTGTTAACTCAAGGGAGACTTCGGCTTCTGATTGAGGCTGTCCTGGTAGGGAAGGAGTAAACCTGGCTTTTAGGCTGTAAGATGCAGCTGTCCTCACAGCTAGGCCCTCGTCACCTGGAGGTGCCCGCTCCTCCTACTGGAGAGGAGGGATTGGCACTTCTCGTGATCACTTCCGTCAGTTAGGGTTCTTTGCTTGCAGGCACCCGAAAAGGACTCTGGCTAACTTCAGCAAAAGGGACTTTATTAAAAGGACATAGAACATCTCCCAGATTCCAAGGGCCTGCTGAGAAGTCTGACATGGAGGGGGTCCCGGGGATCCAGGAGCAGGAACTGACCTTACCACATCTGCTGGATTAAGTCAGCTCCACCTTCTCTTCTCGTCTCACATCTCTCCCTTTAGGACTGAACTCCCAGGCCTTATTGTTGCTAGGAATTCATGGGAAAACATTTGACTGACAGTCCCATTTAGACCACCTGTAACTGGGGAGAGTTAATTTTCCAAAAGCAAAGCAAAGTGCTGTTGCTTCATAAGAAGGGGAAAGAAGATGCTGGATGCCATAAAGCCCCAGCTGGCCCCCCAGGTGCATGTAAATGACCTGTATAGCCTCCTGGAGGAGCCTCTGGCTTTGCCTCATTCCAACCCGGCAACAGGACACTATTTCTTCCCATCTCTTCCCTCAAGCTCATCTACAGAGCATTATTAGCCAGCGGTGTAGATTTTGCTGAAGATTTTGCGGGGAGAGCGTAGGAAGGTTGACGTTGAACATCACAGGGAGAGTGACCCCCTACACTTCTTGAGAGCGGGGACTGTGTCTGCCCACCGTCACATCCCCAGTACCTAGCACAAAGCTTGGCATGCATAGTCTTCTTGAGATAAATATTTGTTGAAGGAATAATCCATTTCATAACCTAAATTCTCTTTAGCTATCAACTGGCTCCTTGCATTTCTCTCCATCCTTTCCTCATGTGGCTTTTCCAGTCCCCTCTAATGTCTTGGTCAATTTAACTCTGGCTCCAAACCTCTATACTCAGCAAAATAAAAGCCTTGCAGTTAATCAGACCTACCCACCTGAGAAAGGCTTGTCAAAGTTATTCACCAGATACAAAGCAAGACTCTAGGTCAGTGAAGCAGAGGAATTCTGCCGCTAAAAGTATAAGATTATTTCATTATGTACATACTCCCCAAGATTCTGATATGTCCTCTCTAGTGGGTTGAATAGAGGCCCCCAAAATATAGGTCCATGTCCTAATTCCTAGAACCTGTGAATTTGGCCTTATTTGAAAAAAGGGTCTTTGCAGATGTGATTAAGTTAGGGATCTTGAGATAAGATCATCCTGGCTTATCCAGGTAGTCCCTGAATCCAAGGACAAGTGTCCTGTAGGAGGCACATGGGGGCTGTGTAACAGACAGGAGAGTAGAAGACAGATGCACGCAAGAGAAGCTGATGTGAAGACAGAGGCCAAGACTGGAGCGATGTGACCACAAGCCAAGGAATTGCCTGACGCCACCAGAAGCTGGAAGAGGCAAGGAGCAGAGTCGCCCCAGAGATTTGGAGGAAGTGTGGTCCTGCCGACACCTTGATTTTGGACTTCTGGCCTCCAGAACTGGGAAAGAACAACTTCGATTGTTTTATGCCATCAAGTTTGTGGGGATTTGTTACTGCAGGCACAGTAAGTTAGTCACCCCTAAAGTACAGTAATAACCCCCCAACTCTCTTCTCTCACTTCCTTAAATGCAGTGTGCCCCTGTCAGCCTCTCACCCCTGGAACACGCAGCTCTGTCTCTGGCCCGGCAAGGGGAATTGGCAGTTATATTTCCTCCCCGCACGTGAGCCAGTCAAGCTCTGCCCAAGACCGAACAATTGAGCACTACAGTCCCACCAGCTAAGGCAACCTGGATGCATCTCTTCTTTGCTAGTGAAATTAGCTTTAACTAATTTGGAAGCTGACCACAGGCTTCTCTCTGCATCCCAGAATCTGTCTACTTTGGTCATAGACCACTATCATTGGCGAAACATCACAAAAATGGAAATTTGGATTTCTGATAATAAGCTCAGAGATGCTTTAGGCTAGGGGGTATCTAAAAGGTTATCTAAATCAGAGATTTTCAAATGATTTTTAGACATGGAACTCTGCTTTAATGAAATCTCAAATCTTCATGTAAAAAACAAAAGTGAAGCCGGTCTAAATTGGGACAGAAGAGAGGGGTCACAGTTAGTGCTGCCTCAGGTCCACCCCCCATTTCAGTCCCCTTTTGCCCTCATTTTTTAACAAATCCCTTGAAATTTCCCTGACTTCTATGGTTAAAAGTGATTTTTTCTAAGTTTGCCTCATTTCCGGTCATTGCTATAGAAAACAGCTCCTCTCCTAGTCTTTGTTTGTTTTTTAGGGAACCAATAAATTCCTCTCCCCTTTTCCTCTTCAGTTTGGAACCAGCTGAGAGAGAATCTCAATCGTTAGTTAGAGATAAAAATGACGGCTTCCTGACTGAGAAAAGCTGGATTGGAAGATATGGCATGTAAGATACGGGGGTAGTCATGTGGATGTCCTAAAATGGAACCCCAGAATTGGAAAGACTCCCCTGGGCACTGGCACAGCCAGGCAAGGACAGGACAGTCTACTGCCACAAGCTTGCCACGGGGAAGAGCAGAGAAGGTGGCGCTCTGAGGCCTGGCTGGCTTCACAAGGGCTAACCTCAGTTCCTTCATCTACTCACCATCATGCAAGTCTTCCCTTTGGGAGAAAAAGTAAAGAGTTTCTTGTTTACCTTTCCTTCCTGGGAAGTTCCCTCTCCTCTATGGAACTACAAGGAGTGGGGAATAAGTACTTCTCCCTACGAGTGTTCACTTCCGTTCTCATTTACAAGACAGAGAAGGTTCCACGTGGAGACCCAGCACCCAAATGGCGTCTTTCAGGGAGGCGTACTATATATTGATCAATAGTTGGGTTAGGCTAATCGCTGAAACAAACACTCTGCAAATCCCCATTGCATATCACAACAGAGGTATATTTCTTGTTCAAATCACGGTCCCATGTGCGTAGGCAAGGGAGACGGTGGGGTGAGGAGGGGGAGTGGAGAATAAGGAGGGGCTCTGCTCCGCGCAGTTATTCAGGGACTCTGTCTCTTTCGGTTTAGTGCAGGGACTTTAGACTTTTTTTTTTTTAATTGAGTTAATGATAGGTTACAATCTTGTGAAATTTCAGTTGTACATTAATGTTTGTCAGTCATGTTGTAGGTGCACCACTTTGTGCCCACCCCCCCACCCCACCTTTCCCCTGGTATCCACTAAACTGTTCTTAGTCCATAATTTTAAATTCCTCATATGAGTGGAGTCATACACAGATTATCCTTCTCTCGCTGGTTTATTTCACTTAGCATAATTCCCTCAAGGTCCATCCATGTTATTGCAAATGGAATGATTTTGTTCTGTTTTACAGCTGAGTAGTATTCCATTGTATATATGTACCACATCTTCTTTATCCATTCGTCTGTTGGTGGACACTTAGGTTGCTTCCATGTCTTGGCTATTGTAAATAATGCTGCAATAAACATTGGGGTGCATAGGAATTTTGGGACTGCTGACTTCAAGCTCTTTGGATAAATACCCAGTAGTGGGATGGCTGGATCGTATGGTAGTTCTATTTTTAATTTTTTGAGGAATCTCCATACTGTTTTTCATAGTGGCTGCACCAGTTTGCATTCCCACCAGCAGTGTATGAGGGTACTTTAGACTTTTTTTGTGTTCCATGGCAAGAACCATCAGCAGCTCCATGATCTCCCAGGACCTCAGAGTCCTCCACAGAATCCTTTGCAGGTGGTGAACAGATTGAGAAAGAGCACGTGGAGGATGGTGCAGGAGATTCCAGGGGCCAGGCCCAAAGTAGCCTTTCCTGCCCACATTCTCTTGGCCAGCGCTCAGTCACATGGTGCCAACTAACCACAAGGGAATCTCGCAAACATAATCTTCCTGAGTGCATAGGAGGAACGTTAAATGAAGTGTAGGGAACACAAAGCTTTGTCTTAGCACAGTGTCACATTCACATAAACACAAGCCAGCCAATCGAAGCAATTGTACGGTAATGAAGATCTTTACTTTGAGAAATCCAAAGGACAAATCCACTACAGGGCTGCTGCTTTTTGAAAAAGATAAATTTTATTGTATATCGTACATTCAGACAACTGCACACATCCTTAGGGCACAGCTGGGTGAGTGTTTCCAAACCAAGCGCAATTGTATAACTAGCATGCCGATCAGAATACGACATCACCAGCCCCCAGAAGCCCTCTTGAACCCTCTGCCAGTCACCAACCCCCCGCCCTCCCCGCCCCGAGTGAACCACTCTTCTGGCTTGTAACCACGTGGATTAGTTTTTGCTTGGTTTTGAATATTCTATGAATGGAATCATACTGTATGTATCCTTTTGCTTCTGGCTTCTTCCATCTAACACTACATTTGTGAGAGTCATTCATGGCGTTGTGATAATTGTAGGGCTTTCCTTCTTGTTGCTGTAGAGTATTGCACTGTGCGAACACACCAGGATTCATTTATCCGTTCTACTATTGATGGGCATTCCGGTGGCTTCAAGATACAATGAACAGCGCTGCTGCGAACATTCTAGTGCACATCTTTTGGTGAACATATGGACACGTATCTGTTGGGTAGGCACCTACTATACCTAATTCCTAGAAGTGAGAATTGCCGGGTCAGAGGCTGTGCATGTTCAGTTGTCATAGAAACTGCCAGTTTTCCAAAGTGAGTGAACCAATTTACACTCCCCCGGTGGTGTGCCACTTAGGAGGGTGTCAACACTTGGTTGTCTTTTTTGTCCCAGGGCTTCTTAAAATCCTCATTCTGCTTGTTCCATTTTGTCCCTCACACCTGAGGCTGACACTCCTGACTCCCCACCTCCAAGAAAACTCCCCATACCCAAAGTTTTGAATCTCAAATTTTCTCCCCCCTTTCCTTTTACTTCCTCCTCTCGAGTTTGGTCCCTTTCAGCCCAATCTCCTGATTCTGCATCCCCAAAATGTGGGAACGGGCCTGGCCAGAAGAGAGAGCTCTTCAGGAGGAAGTGGAGGTGATGGAGGGGAGGGAGCTGGAGGAGCAGCTGAATGTGTGAAGATAAAATTTCCTTTAGAAATAGTGGAGGGGGGAACACTCACTCATCAATAATTTTGTAGCTGTCACACAGAGAAAGGGAATTAAAGAAAACCCTTAAAAATCATTAAGATGAAGTATCTGGAGGAGTGCGAGGTCTTATTAATATTCACATCCACATGGTGTGTGATCGGAGGGGAGAGTCAGGCGCTTGAGTGAGGAAGCGGCTCCCCTAAGATTCTCCCTCCCCGCCCCTGGTGGAATGGGAGTGGCCGGGTGAGGCGGGGGCATGGGGAAGGAGGGCCTGCTGAAGAGGGTGTTGAGCAAAGGCGACTGGAACCCAGAAATGACCCCTGTGCTCAGTCTGCAGTGCTCTTGCCAAAAGGTCACTGGACACAGCTCTAACTCCCTCTCAATATGCCCCTTGGGCGGCCCTGAGGCATGAGACGAAGTGGAGTGTTCCCGGCTTTCTGGAGAAATGCATAATCATTAATCAGCATTACCGGGCCCACTCAGACTAAGTGGCCTCTTGTGATTGGGAACGGGCCCTTGAAAAATAAAAACGCAGTCTTTTAGCATTTTGAGCGTGTGCATTTGACAATGGCTTTCTTGATAGCAGTGGGGGGTGGGGAGGGGAGCCTGCTTTGCAGGGCCCTTTGGGGGTGTGTGCGTGTGTGTGTGTGTGTGTGTGTGTGGGCGCGCATGTACATGTTAGAGGGTGCAGGCCTGGCTTCAAGGCCTGAGGAACAAAGACGATTAGGGCAGTTATGGGTCAGGCCTTAGCGGCAGGAGAGAGACACTCTCCAGTCCATGGGGTACCTTTCTCTGGGCAGGAAGTGGAACCCCCAGGGGTGCGGAGGGCAGCTGGGGGCGGGGTTCCCTCCGGGCTTCTGAGTCACATGTTCATGACACACCCGAATGCCTGAGCTAGAGGGAAATAATCCAGCTCCCACTTCGGAAGGCTGTGGTGAGAATCAAATCAGGTGGGACATGTAAATCATTTCGCTGTCCCCAGAAATGTTAGTTCCCCTTCCCTTCCCAACCATGAAGTCATTTCATCCTCACAATTACCCTCTGAGGACGTCACCGTCCCCATGCTGCAAGCAAGGACACTGGGGCTCAGAGGGAGCCAGCGACTCCCCCCATCTGTTAGAGGCGGAAGGCAAACCCCTGCCTTCTGTCTCTACGCAGTGTGGACTGGGAGGTCGGGCAGACCTGGGCAAAGCGGACACTGCCCTTACCAGCCCTGTGACCTGGAGCCAGTTCGTAAACCCCTGTGAGCCTCAGTTTCCTCAGCCTTATAAAGAGAAGGAGGAGACCCACCTCATCAGATTATCGTGAGGACTCAGGCAGCTAATGTTTGGGAAGCCTTTGGTGCAAAGTCTGTCCACAGCAAATACTAGTTTGCCTGCCTCCTTCCTCTTTCCTCCAGATCAGTCATCAATTTGACCCTTGCACCAGCCCCATGAGGTTGGGGTGGTGTTACAGATGAGGAAACTGAGGCTCAGAGAAGTGATGACTCAGTCACTCTGCCATGTCCTGCTGTAGTGGAGCAGCAGTGGGGTTCCTTAGTACCCTCCTGCCACCAAGGTGGTGTTAATTACAGGGGATGCTGTGGGACCAGAGGGTCATGCTAAATTCCGCCATTGGAAATGATTCCACTTGCTTTAAAGCCAGTTTGGGGAAACGTTTTTCAAAAAAAAAAATCACTTTTTTTCCCCATAAAAATCTGAGTTGGCCCCAGTTCTGCTTCCTCTCTTTGACTATTTACCACTGCAATTCACATAAAGGACATGTGTAAGGATGCTGTTAGCAGTGTTATTTATAATTAGCCTAAACTAGAAGCAACCCAATGTTCATTGACAATAGATGGGTCAATTGTGGTTTACTCCTACTGTGGAATACTATACAGCCAGGACCGTGATCAAAGCACTGCCATAGATAGCAGCATCAGCAAATCTCAGAAACATAATGTTGAATGACAGAAGCCAAATGCAAAATAATATCTACCGTATGATTCCATTTATATAAAATTCAAGAATAGGCAAAATGAATCTGTTGTATTAGAAGTCACGTTGGTGATTACATTTAGAGAGGGGGCAGTTACCAGAAGGGGCCACTGAGGGCGCACCTGGGGGTATTGGTAATATCCTCCTTATTGATATAAGTGATGGCTCACTTTATAAAAATGTATTGAGCCATATACTCATGATTTGTGTACTTTTTGTAAGAACATTATACTTTAGTTTTAACGTTTATTTTAAAAGATTATTGGGTAACTAAGAAGATCAAGCATAAAGCCATTTACATGACTTGGAAGGCTGGAGAATTAGGCTTGAGTCTGAGCTCCTGGAATAGCTCAGCAGAATATCATTCAGCTGCAGAATTGATCTGATGAGTAAACTGCCACCACCAAGCACTGGACAGAACAGTTGCAGCCCCGTGTCCCCTTCTCCCCAGGAACTTGGTCCAACTGCAGTGGGAAAGGCTTCCCCAGCCCCAACGCCCCTTCTCCAGCCAGCTCCACCTTGTACCACTGCTGCCTCCCAGAACACGGATGCTCATGGTGCTTCTTCCCTCCCATCGCTCGCTTCTGTTCCCATAGCTCCTGCTGCCATGCTTGATTTGTGGAGCAAATGCTCGTTCCCAGCTGCAAGGCACTCCTCAAATGTGAGAAGACTGCCAAGAGGTGTGGGACAGCCAGAAAACACAGCAAATGTCCACTGTGCTTATGGCCTTAACCAGGGCCTTTTGGGGGCATCTCCTCCTCCTCTAGCGGTCCTAACCATGTACGGATGCTGTCTGTTGGTGTTCAGCTCGATACCTGTCCTTTTATCTTTTTCCTGTGCTATTAAGTCTGAGAAACTACATTTCCCAGACTCTCTTACCAGCTGGGTTCCAGTTAAGTGTGCAAATGAAAGGCACCTGTGTGAGATCAGAAGGCGGGAACAAGGTAGAAGTCCTTCGCTCCTTCTCTGGTAGCAGCACCAGGGGGGCCTGGGCTCATGGGCTCTGGGTAACACCTCTTTCCTCCAGCTCTCCCAACACTTGTCACGAATTCTCTGTAACCACCCCCACCTGTTTCCCTGATGGACATGGACCTGTGACCACGGGCGCCCTAAGAGCCACGGGGCGGGGGTTTAGACATGTGTATGTGTGAGGGCTGGAGGAGAATCACGCCTTTCAAACCACACTAAGGAGGAGAAGGATCAGGCAGTCCCCAAGGGTGCCTCGTGGAGTGGTTAACATGTCACTGTAGCGGCCCAGCAGTGACTGCTCGCCTGGATCTCAGGCTGGCAGCATCCCCCCGGGCGATGCTAGAGGCACAGCACATGTGACGGAGGAGCAAAGGAGCTGGCGTACAGTGCCGAACAGGACAGACAGACCTGGAGGCCGCTCCTCTCTCTGCCACCTCCCAGTGTGCAGCTCAGGCAAACTCACCTAACCTCTGGGGACCTCAGGTTCCCCATCTGTAAAGTGGGGATTAAAATCTGCCCCTGGGGGTGGTGGGGAAGCTATGCAGAAAGGTGCATGTGAAAGCCCTTTGCAAATAGAAGGGAGGGTTTTTTCATGCACAGGGAGCATTCTCGGCCCCAAAGAAGGACCCTTCAGCTGAGGAGCAGTGTTACATTTCTCATCCTACTGATTGGAGGCAGTCCCTCAGCGGCTCCCATGAGAGGGCGAACACTCATGTATTCACTTTACCTGGCACATTCATGCAGGCCTGGTGCGGTGCTGAGTGCCGGGGATACAAAGATGAACAAGATTTGGTCTCTGTCCCCGAAGGGAGACAGGGTCACATAATCCAGCAGTTACAATCCAATGTGAGAGGTACACCGAAGCCTGAGGAGAGGATGCAATGGGAGCTAAGCAGAGGCAGCTCCCCTGGACCTGGGGGTGGAATCGCAGGAAACTTCTAGAAGTGAGGATTTCGAACCTGAGACCTGAAAGAGGAGCAAGAGATAAGCAGATAAAGGAGCAGGGCTAGGGAGAGGGGCTCAGGTAGAGGGGGCAGTGTGAGCAAGGGTCTGGGGACAAGAGAAATGGAGTGCTGGGGAGCAGGAGGTGAGGGTGGGGGAGGGTTAGGGAGCTATGGGGCCAGAGGGTAAGTCAACTGGGTCCTGCTAAGGGGTTGGGATTACCCTGAGCAGTGCGGAGGGCACATTCTCTGCCCCAGGAGAGACACAGCTGGCCCAGGCCCAGCTCCAGGCTGATTTATAAGCTCCAAGCCCCAAGACAGGCCGCATCACCTGCTCTGAAATCCGAGGGACGTAAGGCTCTGGGGCAAATGCTCTCTGTGCCTTTGTCCAGTGTTAACTTGAGCCGAGACGGGAGGCTGCCTCTGGGACCCTGTGGGCCCTGGCTCCAGCCCTGTGCTCCACAGTGAGCAGGAGAAAAGTCGAGGAATGGAAGCTGCTCCTGCCAGGACCTTCTCCACCCTCTTCTCAACTCCAGTCCTGCCCCTTGTCAGCATCTGATGCCCTCTCTCTTCTCTCTTTGGCAAGACAGGCAGGAGTGACCACTGTGATTTTCTGCTGCCCTCCAGACAGGTGATTTTCGTAAGGAGACCTGAACAGGCCCACACTGATGTTTCCATGGGAAAATGGAAGGCTGTTTTCCCATGGGAGGGTAAAAACGTCATCAGCAGTGTGAGGAGGGGCAGCTGGAAGTTAAGCAGAAGAGAAAGCAAGAAGAGAGAAAAAGCTACGCTTGTATCGGCTCGTTTCTACCAAGCCCTGTCTCCTCCCACCAATTTCTTCTTGTGGTTTATTCTGATTTGTCTCAGAGCTCAGCTTAGGTGGCACCTCCTCCAGGAAGCTGACCATGACCCTGTTTTGAATTGAGGCCCCTCCTCTGTTTCCCCAGTTCTCTCTGTATACATCCAGTTGTAGTTGTTGTTGACTGAGCTCTTTCAGTTCAGCAAAAGTGAACTGATCACCTCCTGTGTGCTGGACTGTGCTAGGTCCTGAAGTGGCCTACAGTCCGCTGAGGGCACAGACTAGTGGGATCCATTCAGGGCAGGGGCCAGTGTTTATTTAGTTTTGTTTCCCCAGCAATTATGGTGCTGAACACAAAGTACAGCGCTTGACTCCGTAAGTGAATATTGAATGAATGGTTTGGGCCTTGTGGGTGTATTTATCAATTTTCTAAGAAATACAAGAGCACTTTGGAAAGTCACTCATCAGTGAAGCCTGCGCCAACAGCACTTCTCCTAGGTGCCTTTCCCCAGTAATCTCCCTGCTTCCCTCCATAACAGTTCGGGTCCCAGGGCACGTGCCTGCATATTGCCCATAGGCGCAGGTAGAATACGGCATGGAACTGCATCCTGGAAAGGAGGAAGATGAGCAAGTGGCTTGCAGTAGACGGACCACCACTAGTCTAGGGAACCAGGATGCCTGAGACCAGAGGATTGGGGTCTGGGTTTGCAAAACTTACTGGGAGAAACATATTCCCACCTTATGGACAATGGCCAGATGGCAGCCACTCATATTATCCATCATCATAACAAGCATCACTTGCTGTGACAAAACAGTATTGTGTATATTAATACATTATCTTGTATAATAACCACCAGGTTTGTAGGGCAGATATTTCTGTCACTTTCAAACTGAATGGAATGTGGCCCACATTGCTTAGGGATTTGTTCAAGTCATGTAAATGGCTTTATGCTATTAAAAGGCAAAATTGGGAGTAGAATCCAGGCCTTTTGGCCCCAAGTTCCACCTCCCCCCCCGACTACACTATGCAATTATTATAGCCTCATATTAGTATGGCATTATCTTAGGAGGTAAGCATGGTAGGTATTACTGTCCTAAAGCTACAAGGAAGATAAATATCTTTTAAATCATTTATCTACCCATCCATCCAACTATCCAGCCAAACATCCATCCATTATGTACCCATCCATTCACCTATTCATCCATCCATCCATTCATCCATCCACCAACATCCAACCATCCATCCACCCAAATACCCATCCATGCATTGATCTACTCAAGTATCTATCTATATACTCATCTACCTACCCATATGTTAATTCACCCACCCTTCCATATATTCATAATCCGTTCATTCACCACTCAATTAATTAATAAACATGTATTGAGCACCTCTTATGTACTTATGGAGCTACGAAGATGCCTGGGATATGACTCTTGCCCTTGAGGAGCTCCGTGATAGTGGAGATAAGGTGGTAAATGCTGTAACAGTGGTCTGTGTGATGGGCTATGGGAAATCAAAGGAAGGAGCAATCATCTCCCTGCCATGGCAAGGCCAATAGCAAGATGTCAGTGCTTACAGTGTGTGTGTGCGTGCACATGTGTTGGGAGGGGGAGAATAAAGACGTAGGCAGACAAGTGCTTCAGGGATAAGAATCTTATCTAATTTATCTTAGTTTCCCGAGCATATAGTGCAGTGCTGAATACATAGTAGGTGTTCAATAAATGTCAGGGAAGCTTGGTGTAATCTGCAGTGAGAGAGAAATGAAATGAGCGGATCAGGAATGACATCTACAGCTACCCACTGCCACCTTAAAGGACACTCGACTTCATTCCTCCTCCACCAAGCTTCGGTTTGAATTTGGACTGTTAATTTGAATTTGGAAGAAGATTTGTCCGTTATTCCTGGAGATCTGAAGGCTGATTGTACCTCCTGCTTGCTCGAACCTATGAAAGAGTTGGGCGCTCTGGTTTCTCATAGCTTATGTTGGGCAAAGTTTACAAGGGACAATTAACCTTTTGTAGCTCAGAAGCTTTAAGAATAAATGCATTCATGGCTCTACCAAAGACGACTTTGCTGCATGGTTAAAATAATGATGTGGATAGTTTAAAAAAAAGCTGGTTCTGGAGTCATAGTATTTCAGTTCTGGTCTTGGATGTGTAACTAACTAGAAGATGACCTGAGACAAATCAGTTCCTCATGCTGGGCTGCTCTTTTCTCATCTCTAAAACAAGGTGGGAATAGGTTCAATGAATTCCAACACCTTGCATTTTGGTATCTCTGAGCTGATGGCTTGTTTACTTGGATTCCTGGCCAGAATCCAGCTGGGTGCATTTGAGTTTTTGCTTTCTCAGGCTGGACCTCCTCTGGTGACACTGTTCCATCTTACCCTTGCAGGACCACTGCTTTCTGCTGTGTGTACTGCTGAGGGCGGTCAGCATCCTTGATGCCAAAACAGAAATGTTCATCTGAGGGGGTCTGCATCACCCAGAGTCCCTTGTCACTGGCTTCTGGTTGGGCTTGGCCACGGGAGGCAAAGGCAGGAGATTGGAGGGCTGTAGGAGAGAGAGAACCTGCCATTTCTTCTTCATTTTCTCTCCATTTGGTTGTGTTACCAGCAGTAGCTACAATTATGACTCCAGCTAAGTGGCCCCTTCTCCATGACCCAGCAATCACTGGGTTCTGGTAACATTCTTTCCTCCATTTGTTCCTTCAGCCCTAGAGGTGGTAATGACTTTCCACTGTGCCTGGTCTCTGGGTGGCTTGACACTCCTTGCTTGTTCCGTTAACTCTCTCTACACCATCTCCGAAGTTCCCGCAGTGAAGTCTCTTCTGCTGCGAGTAATGTTTCCTCTTAGTTGTCTCACTGTGCTCCGTACCAGTACCTCAAGTTTGTCAATCTAGTCACTGCTCACAGAACTCAATGATGCTGCCATTGTCTTCCCACTTTACACCCAAGGAAACCAAGGCTCAGAGAGGTTCGATGGCTTGCCCCGAACGACAGGATTTGGATCGCCTGGCTTCAAAGGCTATGTTCTTCCTCCTCACTTGTGCTAAGCATGTGTGAAGTTTTTCTCCTTCCTTGTCTCTAGGCAGAGTGGCTTCTAAATGCTTCCATTCTTCATATTCTTCCTTTCTGGCAACTTGGGACAGAATTTTACTGTATCTAGGCTCTAACTTTTTTTTCCTGAGGAAGAATCGCCCTGAGCTAATGTCCGTCCGTTGCCAATCCTCCTCTTTTTGCCTGAGGAAGATTAGCCCTGAGCTAACATCTGTGCCAATCCTCCTCTATTTTTTTTGTATGTGGGACACATCCACAGCATGGCTAGTGAGTGGAGCAGGTCCACACCTGGGATCCAAACCCGTGAACCCTGGGCTGCTGAAGCAGAGCATGCGAAACTTTAACCACTTGGCCACTGGGCCCTAGGCTCTAACTTTTATGTCTAGAAAATGTCAGTGTGCCTACCTGGCGTCTTAAGTCATCAGCGTGGGCAATAATTGGTGTGAGCTGTTAGTTTAATCTGGCTTTCATTCTCGGTCCACGGTCAGCTCAGGCAGGAAGGGAGGCAGCCCCTAAGGAGCTTTTATTCAGCTGTAGAGACAAGGCTGGAATAAGGAAGAGCAACAGGCAGTCTAACACCACTCTCTCTGGCTCTGGCCTTGAATCCTTCAGGTTTGGCGTTGCTCTTGGAAGCCAAAAGCCACTCTCCCATTTATCCTAAGGAAATAATCAGAGAAATGGGAGAAGAAAGATGAACAAAGATTGTAGTGGCAAAAAAATCGGAAACAGTCTGCATGCCCATCAGCAAGGGAGTGGTTAAATAAATCATGGTCTGACGCTGGAAATGCTCATTTAAAAATCTACTAAAACTGATCTGCATTTGTTGACATGGAAACAATGTCCAGAGCAAGTTGAGAAATGAAAAAAGCGGGTTATAAAACAGTGTACATGGTGGGATGCCATTTTCATAAAAAATAACCTTGGTCTGTTTTGCCATCTATCTCCACATCCAACCTGGCAATCCTACCCTCTCCAAACTTTAGGCCCCTTGACTCCTCACTGATTCCAAATACATCTGCAAGGACAATTTCCCCATCCCTATGGGGGAACTCCTATTCCTCCTTCAAGATGGTTCCAAATGCAAACTCGAGTCCCTTCTTCCAGTGCTTTGCCCTGGAGCGCTTTGCTCATGGCCGTGAAGGTTCCCATTGGGTTGGGATGAAGTTTCTCACCCAGCTTCCCGTCTTCCTCACTAGTGAGGCCACGGTTGGATTCAATCTGGGGGCTCCAGAGCTTGGCCCCTAGTACGTACTCTGTGTGTGCTTGTTGAATAAATGATTGAGTGAATGAACCAAGATAGGATGCTGGAGGAAAGGGTAAAAATGATTCAGTTTCTTTCACATTAATGCTTTGGCCTGGGTCCCGCTGATGCTGCACATGATGTCAGAGGCGGAAGAAACTGGCGCCAAGACTTCAAAATGCTAAAATGTAAAACATGCTTTCTAAGCCCCCATGGAACTGTTTATATTTTGAAAACATGTTTTTGAGTTCATCCTGATGCTAGCAAAGTAAACAAATAAATGCTAGGGGGAGAAGGGAAAGCTCTTCTTTTCAGTAGGATGCCAACTAATAAACATAGAAGCAGAGACAGAACTTGAAAATCACCATTTTGCAGCCATCAAAGTATTCATTGATTCAAGCAAGAATCGTCAGTGGATGCCAACACCATTGGGTGAAACGTTGGAGAACAGGGTAATTACACAGTCTCAAAGGATCTGCCACAGATTTCTGGTTGTTCACAGAGGGAGAAAGGTGGCTTTTTACAGTGGAGAAACCTGGCAGACACCACCTTCACCAGATGATCAACATCAATACCACCAATGGTGCAAACTGATTTCTGGTACCTCCTGACGTGTCGCACTGAGAAGGCCACAACACCTTATAGTATTCCTGCAGGAATCCTGTAGTTGTCAAGAATCAGATCACGAGGACACAATCAGACAAATGCAACAAAACAGTGAGCCTTATTCTGTAAAGATGTCAATGTTGTGAAAAGAGGAGAAAGGCTGAGAAACTTCCAGATGGAAAGAGGCAAAGAAGCATGACAAGTAACTGCAAAATGTGATTCGAGTTTGGATTTTGGAAACAAAAAGTTGGTATAAAGGTTAGTATTACATAATTGGCAAAATTGGAATATGAGCTGTATATAAGATCGTAGTATTGTGGCAATGATAATTTCCTGAATTTGATAATTGCGCTCTGGTTATGTAAGAAAACTGCTTTTTTGGAATTTCGTATTATGAAAACTTTCAAATGTACAGAAAAGTGGAGAGAATAGTATAATAAACATCTGTATATTCATTACCTAGATTTAACCTTGTTAATTTGCTATCCTTTGTTTTTGGAAATATTTTAAATACTCAAAAATAAATTACATATATCTCATGATACTTCACCTCTTCATTATGCATCTTTAAAAAATAAGGACATTTTCTTACATAACCCCAATACTATTAACATACCTAACAATTAATACTAATTTCCTAATATCATCTAATGTCCACGCATATTCAGATTTCCCCATTTGCCTCTAAAGGTCTCTTAGAGTTTGTCTGTTCAAACCAGGATCCAATTAAGACCATGTATCACACTTGGTTGTTACATAAGCAAAACCTTAAATTTATGTCCTAGATCCTTGCTTTCTTCATCTCCTTCCACTCAGTTCCCACCTTCCTCCCTTCCTTCCTTCTTGCCTCCCACAATATTGATCAAGAACCTTATGATGTGTTAGGCAGCGGGGATATGAAGACAAATAAGATCCTCCCCTCGGGGATCTCACAGCCTAATGAAGGAGGAACAGTCACATGAATTGATAATCATAAGACAGCACGTGAGAGCTCTGCAGAGACAGACGCTGGGTATTCCCCAACTCTTTGCAGCTTCCGTCGAATGATGAGAAGAAGAAAAAGAAAGAAAAATTGGTTTAGGGAGGCAGTTGGAATAAACAATTAAATAGAGCAAAATTTTACAGGTCATGATGAGGATTTCAAATTCCCTTAGTCTCCCGGTCCTTCAATCAGATGAGTAAACAGAATTTGATCACTGAAATCATTTGGTACCCAAGTTGTTTAGTCTCCATTTTTATTTCTCTTTACAGCTCCTTGAAAGACTCACCCAACCCACGCCTCGCATTCCCAGTCAGCCTTCCACGACCACAACATGAAGGCCAGACTCTTAGCAAGGAGGACTGTCTACTCCCCTGGCCTGGGAGTGGATGGAAGAATCCTCAGGGGTTATAACCTCGGGGCATATTCCCACTTATCAGCCCATTTAGAATGTGCATGTGCCCACATGCTGTTTCCAGGGTTGTAATGGGTCCTGAGCCACGGCAATCACTTGGTGAGGGGCTGGAGCCTTGTGGCAAAAAGGATGGGCTTTGGTCTCAGAGAAACCGGGGTTCAAATTCTGGCTCTGATACCTACTAGTTTCTGTGGCTATTTGGCAGATTCTTGAATCCAATCTTGAAGAAATCTTTCTGAAGTCTAAACTTTACTTCTCTGATGTGGAAAATTATGCAATTTCTCGATGCAGAGGATTAACATTTTCATGTGCTATGGAAGTCCTTCCTTCTTGGAGCCCTAGCCATTCTTACATAATATGCTAATGATCTGCCACACAAGGGAGTCAGAAGCACCATGTAAAACTTCTTCTGGAACACACATGGATTGAAAAATCCCTTATAGAGAAATTCATCCTGCTTAGGCCAATCCAGTCCTCAGCCTGGTTCCCATACTGGCGCCTGGAAGGTTTTTTCACCTCTGCAGGGCGGAGACGGTGCCTAGGAGACTGCGTCCAGGCACAGAGCGAGGGCAGATGTGTTTCCCGAGCAGCTGGTTAGATGACCCCACACAAAGGTTCTCTGTTTCTCTAACAAACGCTATTATGAATGTAGCTTGGCTGTGGAGAGACGCAGAGTGACACGTTCTGGATTTGGAGAAATATTCACTTTTTAGTTTTCCATGCTGCCTTTTACTGCTCTTTAATTAAACACTGTTTATGAGCACATATGCTTCTTCAAAGTTCTCCTGGGGAGCTTGCTGACAAGCTTTGCTCAAAAGCTTTCGAGCTATTATTTCCTTAGCTCACTGCTGTCCTGAAAAATCCCCCCCAAAGACTTTGGTTGAGGGTGAGGGTTGGGAGCTGGAGCCTGGAGACTTTTAGCAGCGGACGTTGGCTCAGGCGCCTATGATCACAGAGTCTCAGAGTTGGAATGAACAGTTGATGGTCTTCTGGTCTAACCCCCCTAATTTTTCAGATTAAGAAACTGAGGCTTAAAGAGGGGGAAGTGACTTGCCCGGGGTCCTACAATCCATTAGTGGTAAAGGAGGGACCAGAAGTCAGAGCCCCTGAATCC
Source organism: Equus asinus (assembly GCF_041296235.1). Classification (NCBI taxonomy): domain Eukaryota; kingdom Metazoa; phylum Chordata; class Mammalia; order Perissodactyla; family Equidae; genus Equus; species Equus asinus. Next base: position 67,991,546 of record NC_091801.1, on the reverse strand, counting down.
TGGGGTGGCCTTGCCATGGATGGTCCATGTGACTATGGAAAGTCACTTGTCCTCTGCTGCTTCACTGTGTTTCTGTCTATTGCAGGGCTCGCGGGAATCCCTACCAGACAGAGAACAGTATGAACAGATGTGAAGATGAGTATGGTCCATGGAAATGGGGAATGAGACTCATCCTATTAATAGCAGGATATGCTTTCAGATGGTTTTGCAGTTTCGTTTCACGTTTACTGAAACAACTTGGTCATGTAACCCTATTGAAGCTGTGGCCCACGTGGTCCAATCCTAGAACCAGTAGCATAGTCCAAATAGGCTGAAACACGATGAAAAGGGAATTTAGTTTTTTTTCTCATCTTTCTGAAAGACATTGAGCAGGCTCCACGTAGACCCCATGGCAGCGTGTGTGACATTCTCTTTGGACTCTTGCCCAGTCTTCTTATATCCCACGCTCTGTCTGAAGCTGTTCACTAACCAGAACATCAAAGACCTCTTTCCTTTTCCACCAGCCCCAGTGACTTCTATTTCCTGAGCTTATCTTTTCTCTCTCCATCCTTTATTATGTAGACTGATTTGACCTCTTTCCTAAGTCCTTCTACTTCTCCTTTGGCCCTTCTGCTGCTGTCATCCTTTGCTGACTCCAGACTCTGCACCAAAAATGTCTAGGACTTGCTCTCTCGGGGAGATGGGGGAGAAAGGGTTGGAGGTTCTCTTGGGCAGGTTGGGTGAAGGGAAGAAGTTTGTGAACATTAATCGATTTTATCCCATCAGTGGTATTTTCCCACAAACGATATTTTTTTCAAATATCCTACTGCCATCCCTAGTCTAATGAAATTTCTGACATTGCTAGTGCAGATTTATTCATACAAAACACAATTGAATGCATGCTCACTTTGTCCCCAGCCTGTCTTAGCATATAAAGATAACAAAGACCTGGACCCTGTCTGCAAAAAGACCACAGGCTCATATGGCAGACAAACACAGAGACAACTACAATCCTGTGTGTCCAGAATTATGATAAAAACACGCTCAAGGGGTTTTGGGAGCACAGAGGAAGAAGCACCCGACTTGGCTGGAAAGGGTCAGGAGAGGATTCTCAGAGGACAGGATAGTCATCTGGGGCTTGCGTGGGTCAGAGGAGTTTGCCAGGTGAAGAAGGAAGAAAAGGGAAGTCCAGGGAACAAGAACAGCAGGTGCAAACGCACCAGGTGAGAGAGAACCTGGAAAGAGAGGGGATGGGATACAGTAGATTGGAAGCTGGGAGATACAGGCAGAGGCTGGAGCCAAGTGGAGCTTGTCTGAGGACTCAGGAGCTTGGGCTTTGTTCCATAGGCAGTGGGAGCCACTGACAGGCAGGGGAAAGGTGTGAGTGGATTACGTTGTAGAAAAGATCACTCTAGCTGCAGTCTGGAGAACAGATGGGGCCGGGGTGGGGGGGGGAGGGCGGGGCGGGTGCAGTGAGACTGGGGCAGGGGACCAGTGAGGAGGCTGTGCAGAGAGCAGAGAGGATCTGAGTGATGACAGCAGCTACGGGGCTGGTGGAGGGGTCGTTTGGAGAGATACTGGGGAGCTAGGAGTGAGAGTACTTGGTGTTCGGTTAAAATCGAGGGACAAATAACAGGTGTGAAAAATGCCCCCGAGATTTCTGGCATGGGCAATGAAATGCTGCCGCTGCCATTCACCAAGACAGGAAACATGGGGGCAGGTTCTGGGGGAAAAGATAACATATTAATTTTGACATGTGTATGTTCCTTAAATCAAGTTTCCCTCTAACTCGAGATTTAGCTTTTTCTGTTTGGTTTCTAGTTTCAATTATCACACACACTACATATTATTGAGATATAATTTACATATCATACAATTCATTCGTTTGAAGTGTACAGTTCCATGGCTTTTAGTATCTTCACAGAGTTGCATAACCATCACCACAATCAATCTTAGAATATTTTCGTTACCCCACAAAGAAACTTCAATACCTATTAGTCTTCACCTCTAACCCCCCCTACACCCCCCACCCTCCCACCCCTACTCCCCCAGGCACCACTTTCTATCTCTGTAGGTTTGCCTATTCTGGACCTTTCCTATAAATGGAATCATAGCCGACATATTTTTAAATATAATCTAATCTGCCTTTGCATCCTCTATTGTTATCGGCTCCGCAGACGTGTGCTGGGCATGGGGTAATAGGATGGATTTCAGTCACAATTCTTTCATTGCCAAACAACAGTAACGTAACTTGAATTAAGAAAAAGTGGGATTTATTGGCTCACATAACTGGGAAAGATGGGGTGAACCTAACTTTAGGGTTGACTGGATCTAAACACTCAAATGATGTCATCAGCTTCTCTCTCTCTCCTTGCTTCTGCCTCTTTTTGTCTTTTTCTTTCTCTCCTCCCTCCTTCTCTGCTTCAATTTCTATAAACTTCAAGAAGGACTCTGATTGGCCTGGCTTGGGTCCTGTGTGTACTCCTTGGACCACTCACTGAGGTCAGAAATGTGTGCTACGATTGGCTAAGCCTGAGTCACATGACTACTCATGGACAGAAGGTCCTGTTCCATGCTGGTACCACACCAACATCCTTTAGTTGGAACAAGCAAAAAGCAGGTCCAGAGAAGACTTCCTCAATGGGAGGGGATGTGAGTGTTGCTAAAAGGAGAGGGGAAGTGATGCTGGGTGGCTGAAAACAACTGATGTTCAGCATTCTTCCTGACCTAGAGGGGCATCACAGAAAGAGAAGATTAAACAACTAAGCCCATGTGTGGTTAGAACCAGATAAATCCCACTGATGAGACATGCTCCAGGAGTTCAGAGCAGCTGGGCTCCCTGAGAGCCAGTTGGGATATGTGTGTTTTTCTTAAATCCTGTTTCTGTGGTCCAAGATTTGCCTTTAATTGGTCTAGTGGTACCTCAGCTGGGCTTGGAAGAACGGGTAGGATTTAGGCAAGAAATGAGAAGGGGTGGGCATTCGAAGAGGGAAAACTGCATGGACCCAGGGAGTGTTCATCAATCAGTGAGCAGACCAGTGTGACCAGAGGAAGAGATTGTATAAGGAGTTGGGGGGTAAATTTGGAGAGATGGACCTGGTCCCAAGGTTTGTGACACAAATTCAGCTATGGGAAGCAAATTCAGGGTAAAGGACTATGAATCTATTTTGTTTCACTTTATATTTATTTCATATATACTTGTTTTGGGGAAATCCCAAACCACGTTTTTGATTTCCCATCATACAAGCAAATAGCATAATTCTTTGGCTATTTTTCAGGTTCTTTCCAAGTAGATGCTGTAGTAGTAGTTTTTTTCATGACTGGTTTGGGATCAGGGTGCCTTGGTTATTTTTCAAAATTGGTTGTTCAATTTTGGTGGTTTCTTCTGTTGTTACACATTAGAGACTGCTAGCTGGATTCCTACTACTTACCACCCTGACATTGTGTATACTCTTTCATTTCTGCTTCTTGTTCTTTCCTCTGACTTATCCACTTGGCAAACGCCCACTCATCCTTCAAAATATAGATCGTTTCCTTGAGGAGGGAACAGACTATGCCTAACTTATGTCTCACCTGGCAATTAGCGCAGGGATAAACGAACACATGTGTGAGTGAAAGCATTCGTATCTATCGAGCCAAAGGATGGCACTGGGTTTTGTGTCAATCAGGAGAGCATTTGATTGTAAGCATCAGACAATGCTAGTGAGTGGTGGGTTAAGAAAACAGAGGTTTACTCATCTGACATTAAGCAGCTTGAAAACTGGCAGCTATGGCACTGGTTCAGGGGCTCAATGAAGCCATCAGGGACTTAGTCTTAAGATCACCAATGTATACAAGGTAATAAGAAGGGAGGAAGGAGCTATGCATTGGTCTTCTGTGCATGTCTCATTAGCCACTCCTAGCTGCAAGGGAAATTGAGTTTCTCACCTGTGAACGGAGTATGTTACTGGCTGAGCAATATCTTGGCTCTATTAGCAAGGAAGAATGAGGGGATGGATATTAGATAGGCAAGCAATGGCACTCACCACATATTTCATCATAAGTTCCAAGGTTAACAGATTTGACGTGATTAAGTATTGTGTTAAGTATTGTGAAGGACTGTCCAAGCTCAGCAGGCAAAAGCACTTTGATTGATTATTAACATCTGCCATGGGTTTCGAGTGGGGCATATGGCATGCTTGGTGTGTATTTGCCATCTTTGGTGCAGCCCATAGATTGATCTGTGTGCTGGACCATCTGTTTCCACCGCCACCCTTACCCACCTGCTCTGTGTGCTGGGAGGCAGATTCTGACAGACTGCATCGACAGATCCCCTTGCCCTCTGCCTTCTGCTGGGTTTGGCCATTGGGAGGCAGTGGCAGGAGGGCAGAGGATGGGAGCAGAATGATGTCAGGATGCTTTCCCCTGACTCCCCCTCTGCTGGGTCACCATGGTTTATTGAAGGCCACATCTCCTTTCAGGAAGCCCACTGTACATCTGTCCTCTACAGGTTCCAGTAACTGTCCCATCCCTTACCCCTTCGGGCCAGCCTCCCTACATCCTCTCTTCTTGGTTTCCCCAAATCCTGCCCACACCTTTGTAAACAGTCCTTTTAATACACTGCCTCCAAATCACTCAGTGTAGGGGTTCCATCTCTTTCCTGCAAGGATCCAGACTGAGGCAGTCTGTAATGCTCGGGAGGCTTGTTCTAGGCGAAGGTGTTAGAGTTACTAATGGACACCTTTGTCACCCCTTTCCTCAAAGTCAGGGGCAATGTGCCTCTACACTCTACAGGATACCCAGCTTGCAGCATGGCATGGGATGCGCTTAGATGTCTTTTAAATTCATTTTTATTGATCAACCCCCCGGGGGGAAATGATGGTGTCTCCGCTGCGGTTTATAAGTACATCCAGCTGTGAGGCGCTCCAGACGGGAGCTTTCAGGAATCAGTAGGAGGGAACTGACATCTCCGGTGGTTCTCTCCAGATCGTATTGTGGCAGGCCACTGAGAGCTGTCACTTCCGAGAGCTGTTGGTTGGAAGTGGCTGTGCACCAGGTGGCCTGGAAGGACAAGTGCACCCACACCTGGTGTCCCGCGCGCTCTCCATCCTGTTCCTGCCTCTGCTCCCCTGCTCCCCAAGGCCTTAGAGTGTACACTCTGAAACCAAGCTCTATGTGTATTAGTAGACAACTCCCGCCCCCTCAGTGTGCCGGAGGAGGGGGAGGAGGAGCTGTTCAATGCCTTCAGAGCAGGGTTTCTTGAACTTGAAGGAACATAGAAAATCACCTGGGGATAGTGTCGAATTGCAGATTCTGATTCAACAGGTCTGGGGTGGGGGCGGAGATGCTGCATTTCTAACAAGCACGCTGGTGATGTTGCTGCAGCTGGTCCAGGGAACACACTTGAGTAGCAAGGACCTTAGAGATGACCCCTCCAGGACGGTAGCTGTTGGCCGCAGGTGGCTGTTTACATTTGTTGCCCTTTCTTTGGTTTTCATCTCAGAATCTCATCAACCCGTCAGAACTCTTTGAGAGTCTAGTGACAGAAACTCAACTCAAAACGTTTTTAGCTTAAGTCAAAAAGAGAAATATATTGGTTTTTATGAAACTGGAAAGATAGGGGGCTGGCCTTAGGAATGGTAGGGTCCAGGGACTCAAATGATGTCACCATTGTCATTGTCACCACCATCACCATGGCTGTCATCATCATCTCTTTCTCCTTTCTTTGCTCCTATGACTCTTTTCTTGATTTTTGGCCTCATTCTCTCTACCTACAGACTACAGACTGGCTTCCCCTCTCTGGCAGGGGCTTTGGCTGCTGGCGGCTCCAGGCTGATATTGTCACACTCGCCATCTAAATGGAACAAGGGAGCTCTTCCTCCCAGCATCTGAGTGCCCCTGCACCTGGTCCTGGGAACAGGGGCTGGAGTGCCATGGCTTGCCCTGTGGGAAGGCGGTGGGCAGGCCCCCAGAATCAGATGAGTGAGGGGAGAGACCAGTGAACCCTAAAGGAAGAGATGGTAGTGCTAAGAGGTACGGGGCAGAAAAAAACCAGCAGATGTTCTCTCTGCTCCATTGCTCTCCCGCACCTCACTGCGAATGCTGTCCATCTAGTCCCCTTCAGAACCTCTCTCAGTGTTTCTGCCACCCTTTAATCATTTCCAGTGGGGAAAAGATAGTTTGACATATTTTGCTTGGTAGTGAAAAACGCACAACCATCTTCCCTGTGTATTTTCATTGCAACCAATTATCAAGGCTTTTTCTTTGGTGCAGAAATTAAAATAAAAAGACAACTGTTCTGGCTAGGTTTTTCCTTTAGTTTCTCCAGGCATTTGATAGCATCTCACACTGCCTTGCTTGAAGAATTTATTATAATTGCTTGAGAGTAGCAAGCGGAACTGCAAGGATGGTAAATAGTGGGAGGGGAAGGCAGCTGCCTGCCGAGAGAGAAGCTGGAGGCCAGGTTTGGTCTGATGTTCATTAATGGGCTGGAAGGACATGACAGCGTGGGGAGATGAGGGCCTCCCAGTGCTGCGAGCACAGACAGGAAAGGCAGTGCAGGCAGGCACCAGGAAATAAGTTGGCTAAAGCCATTTTTCACTTTTTAATAGGAAAAGTACAGGTTGTATTTTTGGGATTATTTTTGGTGGGGGGTAGGGGAGAGTTTGGGGGCGTAGGGGTGGGAGGAGAGGATTGGTTACATATGGCGAAGTCGCCAAAGCCAGAGGCACAGGTGTCTGGAATAGCATCTCCTAGACCGGACTCCAGCTTCCTCCTGTCTGCCCTCTTCACACAGACCTCCCACCCGGGCATGGAAAGGCACAGCCATCACACTGCCTCACCTGGGGCCACGCTCCAGGCAGAGTGGCAGGAGGGGAAGGAACATTTGTGGAGCACCTACTGTGTGCCGGGTACTTTGCATTCATGAACTCAGTTAATCCTCATACTGGTCCTATGGCGAAAGTCTGCATCTCCAGGTCTCAGATGAGGAACTAGCGCCCCGAAAAAAGTGAAGTAAATTCCACAAGATCACCTTGATTGTCAGCAATAGAGCTGGGATTCAAACTCAGGTTTGTCTGACTGTAGAGCTGGCAGTTCTCATCCATCCATCCCTCATTTATCCATCCATCCCTCATTTATTCCATCCATCCATTCATCCATCCATCCCTCCATTTATCCATCCATTCGCCCATCCATCCATCCATTTATCCATCCGTTCATTCACTCATCCATCCATCCCTCCATTTATCCATCCATTCATTCATCCAACCATCCTTCCATTTATCCATCCATTCACCCATCCATCCATCCCTCCATTTATCCATCCATACATTCATCCATCCATCCATCCTTCCGTTTATCTATCCATTCGCCCATCCATCCATCCATTCCCACATCCATCCATCCCTCCATTTATCCATCCATCCTTCCATTTATCCATCCATTCACCCATCCATCCATCCCTCCATTTATCCATCCATACATTCATCCATCCATCCATCCCTCCGTTTATCCATCCATCCACTCATCCATCCATCCCTCCATTTATCCATCCATACATTCATCCATCCATCCATCCCTCCGTTTATCCATCCATCCACTCATCCATCCCTCCATTTATCCATCCATTCGCCCATCCATCCCTCCTCCATTTATCCATCCATCCATCCCTTCATTTATCCATCCATCCATCCATCCATCCCTCCATTTATCTATCCATTCACCCATGCATCCATCCATTTATCCATCCGTCCATTCACTCATCCATCCATGCCTCCATTTATCCATCCATTCATTCATCCAACCATCCTTCCATTTATCCATCCATTCACCCATCCATCCGTCCCTCCATTTATCTATCCCTCCATTTATCCACGCATCTCTCCATTTATCCATCCACCCATTCATCCATTCACCAATCCATTCAACAATTATTTAAAGGAGCATCCACTATGTGCCCAACACTGTGCTAGGCACAGAGGATGTAGGAGAGGGAACCAGACAGACATAGCTCTTGCCCTTATGGAGGCTGCAATGCAGTAGGATTAAAAGAGGGTAAACAAACAAATATATGATGAGATGTTGTGAAAAGCAAGATGGAGGAAAACAAAGTAGGGTTAGAGGAAAGCATACTAGGGCTGGGGTGAGGCAGGTGAGGCAAGTGACGCACAGTTTAAGGAGGTGCTCACTCTCAGGGTCCTGCAGGGGCAGGGTGGCATGTATGATCGTGGCTCCTTAAATTTTTCACCCTTAGGTGCCTTGCTCACCTCACCCTCATCCTGGTCCTGCAGATGGGGAGTTGTGGAGGATGGGTGACATTTCACCAGAGACACCAGGTGCTCTTGCAGGGGTCCAGACAGAGTGTGGTATCTGGAGCAGGGGTGGGTTGGGGGCACTGAGCAGATTCCACTAAGCAGAAGGCATCCTTGCATCCTGACTACGCCAGAGACTCAGGGAATGCAGGGGACCAAGTGAGGGACAATGAGGAGGGGTGAAGGAGGTCAGGAGGAAGAGATTAGTGGGTAGGTATCTCCAAGGCAACGGGAGCCCACAGCCAGCGGCTGCTGCAGGATTGCAGGGTTTCTCAGCCAAGGACCAGAACTTTCCCTCAACACACTGCGTTTAACCTCAATATTGAGGCGTCTTCCAGAAAAGGCCAGCCTCTTCTGAATCCCTGATTTTTCAGTGTTTCCTGTATTTGGGGAAGTGCGGGGGAAGGAGGAACGGTCTTCTATCTGAAGAATGTGCTTACCCATGCTTCATACATATACTTAGTTTAGATCAACTGGCCAAAATCGGTAAGTCTCTATAAAAATGAAACACCTAGACCAAAGAGTCCCAGAGTGGGGTCCCTGAACCAGCAGCATCAGCCTCACCTGGGATCTTGTCAACGATGCAGATTCTCGGGTCCCACCCAGACCTACTGAGTCAGAAGCTTTAACTAGCCTTCCAGGTGATTCTGATGCCTGTTCACGTTTGAAAACTACTGGTCTGGAGTGTTCATCCATGAACAGTGAGGCACTCTTTAAACCTCACACAGGCAGAGACACAAAAGCCGGCCTTCTCAGAGAAACAGCAGTGTCCCAGTCACCAGTCACCACAGCCCAGGGAAGGGAAGTGACTTACCTCAGGCCACCCGAGAGTGAGCAGTGGGCATGGCCCGCAGGTCGCGTTCCCATTCTGATGCTCATTTCCGTAGTATTGTATATTGTATTTGTGAAGACCCTGGAGAAGGGAGGGCCTGGCACTTACTTCTCTGTATCAAAGAGATAACGAAGAGTCCCCCGTCAACATTTACACCCTGTTTTTAAAGTCCTGCTTGCGATGTCAGATCTCACCAAGACGGGAAACAAGAAATGCGGTCAGAACGGATTTGAAATGGGAGGTGGCTGAATCGGAACCCTCACGCGGTGTCCAGGGAGCCAGACAGCAATGAAGAATGAGAAGCAGAGGAAAAGGTTATAAAAATGTTTAGTTTTTGCTTTATTCAGTTACAACAAATGAGCAACAAGTTAGAAAAATTGTTTTTTTTTTTCCAAACTCCCTAGCATTTTATTTGTGCGGTGGACTCAAATGGGGGGCAGTGGGGTGGGTGGGGGGAGGATTGCAAACACAATTCATATTGCAACATTTACACGAGATAGGTCTCTTGGTTTTTCTTCTTTAAAAGTTAGGACTAACTGAAAAAAAAAGTGCACTCAAGAATCTAAAATTGGCCCAAAACAAACAAACAAACAAAAAGAATCAATTCATGGTGAGGCTTTGAGCTGAAATCTTGTCAAATGCCACACTGAGAAAAGGCAGTTAGGAACAGAACGGAAAACAGAAGCCGGTCATCTTTGTACCATCTAGATAGGAAGATCTCTTTTTGTATTAATTTCCCGGAAGTAAAGACAATGCTAACAAATGCGGGAGCCCTTTCTGCTGGTCGAGGGGGGTGCTTAAAAAGGACAGACACTGACACCCAGTGCTCCCGGTGCTGGCTGGGCCCAAGGTCTGACCTGAGAGGCCAGGCCGCGGGAAAACCAGACCCACCTCTTGGCAGTTCAGAAAGCCGCGTGCGTGGCTCAACAGGGACCCCAAAGGCGGCTGGGGGAAGAACTGGAAACAGATTTGATCTGGAAGATCCGCTATTTGTAAACCATCTTCAAGTTGAGACAGATGCCCAAATCCCAGCCCTTCCCCTGAATAAATCTCCCAGATTTCAAACTACCTTTAAAAACAAACTCCCCCTTTCTAAAATCCAGTAGCTATAATGGCACTAAGGCTACCATCCCCCCTCCCCCAAATTAATACAATGAAAAAAAAAAGAAAAAGGAGAAAAGCTTGTGGGATCAGCCCTCCCTTCTGGAAAAAACCTTACAATGGTAGTGCTGGAAAAGAGAGTCGCCCTCGATTAAAAAGGTAGCAAAATTCCTATATTGTACAAATCGGTTCCAGTAGGGCAAGAGGTGGGGGTGGGGCAGAGGAGCAAACTATTTACAAGGACACATTGGAAACGCAGTAGTAGGACTTTGGCACTAGGAACAGTTCCCACCGGGCCTCTGGGAGGTGCGTGTGCACGCAGCTGGGGTCCTGCACCCTCCAGGCACACGCGGGCCATCGTGTTGCACTTGGAGTCTCTGGCCAGGGCGGCCCACGGCCGGGCGGGAAGTTCTCTTCTTTCTTCCAAGACAGCACAGCAGTCAACGGCACAGCAGTTCAGAGGGACTTTCCTAGAAAGATGACAAGGACAGAGACGAGATGTCAGGGAGATGATCGTCATTCCTTGGGTGCAAGGCGTCGGGGGCTGCCTCTTCCTGGCTCTCCCGGAAAGGAGACCTCCAGAAGCCATCCCCAGGCTGGGAGGAGAGACGCATCCCCTTCAAGTTTGGGGCCTGTTTTAAAGGAGTGTGTTTCCCCGAGCACAGTCTGACACTCTGGGAATTGCCTCCAGGGTTAGGCCTTTGAAAACAGGATGATTTTCTGGGCAAGTGAAGGAGGTGGCCTGTGATTCTTTTGATCATTACAAGACCCTTTTCTGATTCCTGGAGAGGCAGCCAGACACAGTGGTTCCTAAAAGGTCCTACAGTCGGACAAACCTCCGTTTGGGTTCTGACCTTTCCACTTGCGGGTCGTGGGGCCACACACATGGGACTCAATCTCTCTTGGGCTTAGTTTCACTTCTGTAAAACAGGGATGGTAACAGCATCCCTCTCGTGGAGCTGTTGTGACGATTAAATACGTTGACATACGCACCACCATTTGGAATGGTGTCTGGGACATGGTAAGTATTATACCCACTTTTCACTGCTTTTGTTAGATGGAACCTTTTCCAAACGGGATAGGATATATAATAGTAATCATAATGAGATGAGACATTTTTAGCGTATTTTTTATTTAATGTTTATATCAACCCTCAGAGGCGTAGGTATTATCATTATTCCCATTTTACAGGTGAGGCAACTTAGGACAGAGAGGCTAAATAATTTGCCCAAGATCACACAGCTAGTAAGTGGCAGAGCCAGGGTTCAAACCCAGGTAATCTCCAGAGTCTGTGCTCTTAACAAACAGTATTAATTAAGAGTCAGTATGGAGAAATGTTTAATTTTTATATACTTTGAAGTGATGAAAATAGTCCAAGGTCCTTGTTATGGGTTGAGTTGTGCCCCTCAAAAAAAACGTGTTGAAATCTTAATCCTCAGTATCTCAGAATGTGACCCTCTTTGGAAATTCCTTTACAGAGTTAAGTAATCAAGTTAAAATGAGGTTACTAGGGTTGGTCCCAACCCAATATGGCTGGTGTCCTTATAAAAAGGGGAAATTTGAACACACAGACAGACACGCAGGGAGAAGGCCATGTGAACATGAAGACAGAAATTGGGGTGATGCATCTACAAGTCAAAGATTGCCAGCAACCTACCTACCAGAAGCTTGGAGAAAGGCGAGGCACAGACTGCCCCTCACAACCCTCAGAAGGCACCGACCCTGCCAACCAGACTTCCAGTCTCCAGACTGTGAGAGAGTAAGTTTCTGGTGTTTACGCCACCCAGTTTGTGGTATTTTATGGCAGCCCTAGCAAACTCAGACAGACTTCCATTACCTTTGTGGGCTCCTGGGATCCAGAGATCCAGGGCAAGAATCCACAGGGCGGGCTTGAGGCTATAAAGGATGCAGCCAGCATTCCATGACAGGCTGGAAGTTCATCAAATCTTCAGGTTCCTGAAGCCACTGGCTTTTACTTTGCCTCCCTCCTGGTAAGACCATGTCATTTCTTGGCCACTTCTTGCTGAGAAAGGAGCTGAGGAGTATTTTTGTACAGGGGGCCAAGAGCAAGAAGAGTAGACTCCTCAGCCAAAGGCATCGGCAGATTGTCTACACTGTCGCTCATTCCTAATATCTGGATGTCAAATGCACCCACATCCTCTAGACGCTCCTGATAATAAGTCTGAATATTGGAGTTAAGAGACCAACTTGTAAAAGATACGTCTGTGGATAAAGTCAGATTCTTGGGGTGTCCTTAGGATCTGGTACCACCCAAAAGTGACCCAGCAAAAGTTACCGAATTGTAAGAGCTACAAGGATCCTCATGCTGCCAACATCGCTCATCTCAGGAGGAAAAAAATGGGAGCTCAGGGAGAAGAAGTGAGCTCCCCAGGTCACATGACCGCTCAGCAGCACAGTCAAAAACAATAAGATCGTGAATGTGATCATGAGAGTTGCTAATACTTATCTCACGTTTATTATGAGCCAGGCCTGATGCTAAGCGATAATCCAGATCATCTCATTTACTCTTTATGGTAACCTGGGAGGGAGGAGGCTGTTAGCCCCCCTCGGAGTGAAGAAATGGAGGCTTAGAGATTAAATAGCCTCAGGCAACTGGCAAGGGGTGGACGCTGGAGTCCACCTCGGCCAGTCGAGCTTTAATTGCTCCTTCCCACAGCTGACCAAGTCCAGGGCTCCTTGTTTTGCACGCACAGCGTCTCCCTGCAGGGTGCCACCAGGCACAGGAGAGAGCATGTCTGCTTCAAAGATGGGCTGGTGGTCCCGCGCAGAGCCACCTGCACCCCTGGTGGGCACGGACCACAGCCAGCCTCCTCCTGTGCTCCCCGAGGAACAGGGTTTTCCCAGCAAGCGGTCTTCTATGACCTTTGGAAAGGAGCCTGCCTCTGGCGGGATGTCCACCTGAACAGTTCTCAGGACTCCAGGAAACAAGGCCCAAGGTGGGTAGACGGCGACTGCTCTTCCTTCTCCCAAGCAGGCTGAGGAAGGCCAGGTCAGCACAGGACTGTGGGTGTTCGCCGCGGTGGGGCAGCATGGAAGGACCCGTGCAGCTGGAGAAAGCTGGGATCCCGGCTCTGCCACTTCCTCGCTGTGTGGCGACATCAGTTACTTAACCTCCCGGGACTCCTTTCTCAATTCATCACCGACGCTGCTGGGAGGGTTACAGATGAGGCCTGCAAAGCACACAGGTGCTCTAGAAATACTGCTTCATTTTCCCCTGAGGCAGGCCAGGCGTAAACTTAGGGCCTTGGGTGTAAGTGAGCTCACCTGTGTGTGTGTCATTTTCTTTCTCTCATCTCATTAACAGACCTCCACCCTCTCTCTTCAAGTGATTGGCAAAAACTCTCACTTTGTAGATAAACCTCAATATTAAGGTGCTTCCCCATCTGGCAGTGTGTTTTTATGCTTCCCTGGGTAATTTCTTACGGACGTGAACATGTATCATCCTCAATCATATGTATTAATAAAGAAAATTCTGAATAAGGCTCCTTAAACAAAACAATCCAAAAAACAGATTGTAAGGCCAAGAGAGTGACCTGGAGAAAGGGAGACAAAACCACATTTTCTCTTGGCTTTTGTAGAGATCCCAGATGTCTGTGATGGCTCTGGGCCCTGGAAGCACCCTTGGAACCTCTGGACTTCCATTCTCCCTTGGTGTCTCCCAGTGTGTGTGGCAGCGGCAGCTGGGGAGATGCTGGAAACGGAGGGCAGGGGCGGTTTCTCCATCAGGGACACAGCTGAGGCCCAGCCGCCTTCCCCCTCCGGCCGCAAGCCCCAGCTGCAGGCCCGGAAGGCCTCGTTGCGGCCGCCGCCAGGTCTCCTTGTTAAAAGTTCCTGCTTCAGGGCTTGCCCAGCACAGCTGTTATCACGCAGTCTTCAAATTGCCTGGTTAACTGGACATTGTGTGAGGCCCGTGAAGACGTGGATCGTGTCCACAGTGTTCACTGCTCACCCCTGCCCCGCCACCCCCGCTTGTGTCTGGACCACACGAGATATTCAAATGTTTGTTAATGAATGAAAAATGGGAAGCCAGCATGGAGCTGTTAGAGGTAGCTGGTTACACAAGATTGGTGACAAAGTTCATATTTCAGGGTTTTTTTTAGAGTAACCTAGTGATTTTGAGTCTGTGGCCTCTTGCTAACCCCCTGGGCTTCTACTTGGAATCTTACTTGGTCAGACATTCCCCACCACAAGGACCAACGGCCTGAGGGATCACTTGATCCTAGAGCACCAGATCTCAGCTTTGGGAGGGTCATCGAGCCCATTTCCTTATGGCCACTGTTTGAACATTGCCACCAAGCGGATGTCCAGCCTCTCCCTGAACCCTGCCCAGGACAAGGAGCCCACTGCCTCCCACAGCCGTCCTTTTCTATCTTGGAGACAACTTGGAATGTTAAAAAGTACTAATTCTTTAGCAAAATCTGCTTTCCTATTACTTTACCCGTTGGGGAGACATGAAACAATTAGAATTCTTTTCCCATGTGATAGCTTTCCATTTTCTTTTTGGTGAGGAAGATTGGCCCTGAGCAAACATGTGTAGCCAACCCTTCTCTTTTTGCTTGAGGAAGACTGTTGCTGAGCTAACACCTGTGCCAATCCTCCTCTATTTTGTATGTGGGATGCTGCCACATCCTGGCTTGATGAGCGGTGTGTAGGTCCATGCTCAGAATCTGAACCCACAAACCCTGGGCCACCAAAGCGGAGCGTGTGAACTTAACCACTATGCCACTGTGCTGGCCTCTCTATTTCTTTTTAATTTTGTCTGTAGGAATTTCCCTAAGGCCTGCTGACTTGGGAGAGAATAACACCATACTCCATGAGAAAGAAAAGACAAGCACTGTGATAGTGATTATTATCTCTCAATATTTCTGAGTCACACTTTTTTTTATTGGGAGGGGCGTTGGTCTGATTTTAATTAGAAGGGAGAAAAGGAAAATATGGTGGAGTGGAGAGGGACTGAGCGATTTCCCAGTGGAGAGGGAAAGCTCCATCTGGCCCCTCATCATCCTCCCCCGCCCACGCCCAGGCCTCAGTCAGCTCTGGAACATCTGAGCAAAGCTCTTTTCCTGCAGCCGTTTGGGGAACCTCTGGGGTTGGGGAAATGGCTGAGACTTATAAGCCAGGTAAATCTCTCCCAGGCGGCTCCCAGGCGGCTCCCAGGGAGGCTCAAAGGCAGAAGGAATCAGAGGGGCCCTTGGCCCTTCCTACCCACTTTCCATCCGTGGATGTTAACCAGTGGAGTTCAAAGAATTTGAGCAAACGGAAGCATATTTTAAACTCACTAGGCACTCTCAATGTGGTCATGGATTTGTGTATGGGTGTGAACCCCAGCTCCACCACTTTCTAACTCAATGACATTGGGACAGTTACCTTTCCGTGCCTCATTCTCATCAGCCGTAAGATGAAGAAAATGATGTCCAGAGAGTTGTTCACACACACAAAGTGCCTGAGCAGTGCCTGGCACAGTAAAAGCTCGGCAAATATTACCCTTGGTCGTTGCCCCAGGACCCCCACCCCAGATGCAATTGACACCCAACAGCATGAGCTTGTATCAGTGGGACCCCAACCGAAACAGTCAACTTGGAAAGGCAGGAAGCAGACGACCAAGCTCTTCCCTACGTGAAGAGAGTGCAACTTCAAAGTCAGCTTCCGTCGAGCAGGTGCTGATGCATACGCCAGGCCCATTTAGGAGCTTTTACTTATCTCATTTAATCCTAACAACAGACAACTCTATTAGTAAGTGTTATGGACTGAAATGTGTCCCCCCCAAATTTGTATGTTGAACCCCAAACCCCAATGTGACTATATTTGGAGATGGGGCCTTTAAGGAGGTAACGAAGGTTAAAGGAGGTCATAAGGGTGGGGCCCTAACCCAATAGGACTGGTGTCCTCATATGAAGAGGACGAGACAGCAGGAGTGCACATGTATAGGGGGAAGGCCATGTGAGGACACAGAGAGAAGGTGGCCATCTGTAAGCCAAGGAGAGACGCCTCACCAGAAACCAATCCTCCCGGCACCTTGAACTTTCAGCCTCTAGAACCGTGAGACAAGTTTCTGCTGTTTAAGGCACTCAGTCTGTGGTATTCTGTCATGGCAGCCCTGGTGGGCCAATACAGTAAGTATCAAGGTTATAGAAACTTAATAGTAAAAGAGAAGAAGGTAAAATGTATAGGCATGTGGGCGCTCTAGAATTTTCCACCACCCATCCTCCATTTACCACTAGGCCAGAAGGTTCTGAACACTCAGACATCTGCAAGTTGACTTTCCTTTTGCTCCTTCCTCGAGTATCTCAGGGGGTTTCAAACTTTCTCTGCAGGGTCATACACACAGAATCATCTAGAGTCTTCTTTATTGGTGTGGAGGAGTTTCAAAGGAAAATTTGATTATATGTGAGTCCACCTAACACTGGCTCTTGACTCCTGCTCTTCTATGAAGTGTGAACTCAGGCAAGTCATAGCCACAAAGGCCACCTTTCAGGTCCCCTGATGCGCCAAGTTCCCTCTGGTCTCAGGCCTTTCAGTATGTTATTTTTTCTACCTTGAATGGCTTTCCCTTTCTGCCCAGCCAACTCCTACTTAGCCCTCTGGACTTCAATTTATCTACTACCTGTTGAGAGAAACCTTCCCCAACACCTTAAATCAGCTCAAATTCCCCTACTCTATATTCTCACAGTACCATGTACCTGTCCTTCAAAACCTTGTCACCTGTCAACTTTTGCTTTTTGATTAAAGCTTCATTCCTCAATAGACTATGGGCTCCATGAGGGCAGGGACGAGCTGGGCACCACTGCTTTCCAGAGCCTGGCACGCTGCAGGCATCGCACAAATGCTTGAGGGATGAATGACCCAAGTCCCTTCTCATGAATATCTCTGGACTAGTTACTTCCTCTCCTTGGGGCCTGCATCCCTGCTCTGAAAAATGAGAGGCTCAGGTTTCATGGTTCCTAAGTTGCTACAAGTCGCCCAAAGCACAGTGAGAATTCCTAGCGTGAGTAGCTCCAGAATTAGATAAATGGAAGTGCTAACAGTTAACTCTCCATTAGGAACCAGGGCAATGAGGCTAATGTGTGGTCTCTGAGAAGCATCACCCAGTAAATATCCAGTGATCGATTCTTCAACAGACCTTTCCTTCCAGCTGATCACACACATGGAAAGAGAACTGGCCCCAACTCCCTTCCTCTGACTGTTGCCATTTCATGGGACTAATAAGTGATGGAAAAAAAATGAGGAGAAGCAAAGGACAGAAATACCAGATCCCAGATAATTGAAAGCTGACTATCTTTGTTAATTCTCAGGTGGGTTCAACAAGTTGTTATTGAGCATGTGCTCTGAATCTGGCACTGGGGATTCAGGGATTAATGGGATATGGTCCCCGCCTTCAAGGGTCTGGTGGAGGAGAGACAGGGAAAGAGATAATTACGATATTTTCATCTATCCATCCACCCACCCATCCATCCATTCAAATAAAAATTGGATACCTAATCTGAATAGATGGTGGGGGCATAAACATATCCTGGATCCTAAATTGTAGCTAGGATGCCACACTTGGAAGCCTTGAATATTTTAAGCAAGCTGAACTATGGAAAATATTTCTGAGTGTGGAAAAAACTATGGAAAAATATTCTGACATTTCACAAAATGTACCTCCTCCCCAAAGCCATCCCTAATCACCAGGAGTTGGAAATAGTCAGAAATTGGGAGGTAGTGAATGGACAGTTGTGTAATAGTTCCCACTCCCACATGGAATTAAGAAATGACCACGTCCTGTGGGTTCAGCCTGGGTGGTGGTGGTGTCGCCGCTGTCGGAGAGGTGGTGGGTGGGCCATGGTGGTTAGCTCAGGTGCTGGCCTGACAGATGAGAAGTGGCCTTCAGGCTCCACCAGCTGCTGGCTGAGGAACCCAGGGCAAGTCTTTCTGAGCCTCAGTTTTGCTGTCTGGAAAATGGGGGAAAAAGCCATACCCATCTCACAGAGTTGTCGTGAAGTTTCAACGATTTAATAGATGTGCTTAGAAGAATGCTGAGCCTAGGGCATATACCAATAAATAAAAACTCTTTGTAGTAGGGGCGCTGGGATATTCCACCTGGCCAAATACCGAGGCAGATGTCTGACAAGGTCTGGCTTGAGTATTTTGGCTCATTTTTAGGAAAGGAGGACTTTATTTTTCAGTTCCTTACCAGGACAGGTCTCTCCATGGATGGCTCTGTAATTGTTTGCACCTGGAGACTGAATCAAGACAACACAATTCAAGGGCTGGGAAGGATGCCTCATCTTTGTGTTTAATCTCAGGGCAAGGTGAGCCTGGACTGAGTCAAACATGGCTATGAGCCTTGCAAAGCTTCAGTCAGAGGCTCTGGCCAGGGCAGATGCTTAACTCCTGCAGAGGAAATCGCATCTTCGAGTCAGCTGGCAGCAGCTTATTCAAGTTCTCTCATACGTGTCTCACATAACCCTTTTTATGAAGTCAAAACCATGTGTTATTTGCAGGATTACTGTATATGTAACAACTGAACTCAACGGCAGCTTCCTCAATAAATATGTGTTTAAATAAAGGCATCACTGGGTATTTATGAATTTCAAGAGACCCATGTGTCGGTTCATAAAAGCTGCGAAGTAATTTGGGGAGGTTTTTTCCTCTCTCAGTTGAAAGGCTGCTTTAAGGGCTGCCTCCGTCCAGGAGGCACCCGCAGTGTGCACTGAGCTCCTTTCTCCAGGCCATGGCCCCTCTGAAGGATCAGGAAGCCAATTAGGGAGCTCAGTGTGGCCAGGTGGGAAGTAGATCTTGGCGTCCTGTTTAGGGACATTTTCCAGTGCACATTTGTGGCATTTACCATTTATACACATAAAAAGAGCTTCCTGGGAGTTTGCAGATTTTGGGGGAGACAGCTGGTTCTTATATCTCTGAATTATCTGATGGTCACTCAGAAGTCACCCCCCAAATCCTAGGTATCTCCCCACCAGAAATGGGGAATTTTGGTCAGAAATAAGGAGGCAGAAACCGCAGTAGGAAGAGTGAGGGCTCTGGAGTGAAAATGAGGTGCTGGCTGGGGGAACGTGGGTAAGTACCTTGGTTTCTGAGTCTCGGTTTCTGGGTTTATAAAAATAGGGAGAAGCTTACCTCTCAGAGTCGCTCAGAGAACTGATAAGACCATCTGTGGCCAGAGCACCCAGCTCAGCCTCTGCCACTCAGGAGGCCCTGTGTCCCCCTCCCATCCTCCCTCCCTTCCCAAAGCTGCTCTTTACGGTGTGAGCCTTGCTTCCCCCCTTTACGCGTCTCTTGGGCCTCAGAGGAGTATCGGGCACAGTGGCAGCCGACCCAGAGGGGCATTTTCAACTGTTGGTAGTGGTATAGCTTGGGAGAGAAGGGCTGGGGACAGGTGGCCTCAGGGGCTGCTAGGGAGCTGCCGCCCCCAGACCCCTCCCCCTCAGCGAAGGGGACCGGGAAAGTGCCATCTGAGCTCACTCTGGGATACAGGGACACTTAGCATCCTTATACTCAGCAAACATAGTTGGTTCAGGATAGCTTTTGCCTGCTGTGGAAACGCATCAGGTTTTCTTTTAGTTTGCATCTTCTCATCGTTTACTGAACCCCAAACCTGACTTCCTGGCTACACCAAACCTCTTTTGGTTCCTCAGCAGCACCATTCCTTTTCTTGTCTCTGCACCTTTGCCTCGTCTGTTCCTTCCACTGGAACCACTCTCTTCCTTGCCTGTGCACTTGGCTAACTCCTTCCCATCAGCTAGCCCCTGAATCAGAGGTCCCTTCCTCCAGGAGGCCTTCTCTGACCCCCAGTCTGGGTGCCCCTCCTGTGTGCTCCCACACACAGCATGTCCACGTCTCCATCATACCATGGATCGCCCTGGCTAGGAGAGGAAAGAGCAGTTTCCTCTGTCCTTGGCCTGACTGAGCTCCACGTGAACGAGGATGTCATTTGTCTTCTTCATCACGTTATCTCCGCTGCCTTGCACAGCAACAGCACACAGTAGGTGCGTGAATTGAACTGAACTCTCATGTTTACTCTGTGTAGGAGGAAAAAGCAATCATGTAGACTTATGTCAGGCGTTGAACAGATCAAGGACAGAAGACAGGCCAAGCTAGGAGTTTTCAGGCAGATTCTGATGGGACAAAAAAATTGCTCCCTCATTTCCACAAGGGCGACGTGGGCTGGACTGGTGGCATCTTATAAGAAGGCAGGAAACATGGCCAGAGGGAGGACGGAACTAAGGCTGTCAGATGGAGGTAGCTGGGGCTGTTGGTGACCTTGGTATACTTCTGACCCCCTTCCATCACGAGCCCCCACTTCTGGGGCTGCATTCTCACCCCCAACCATTACCATTTCCTCCCAAAAAGTCGGAGGGGAAAGAAGACTTGACAGCGTTCTGTGATTGGCTGCTCATTAAATCGCTCTTCTCCTAGCTGATGGAACTGGCTAAAATGAGGTTTCCGGAGGATTTTATTTTTTTTGCCAGGTGCCTCATTTTATTACGGAATAAATGAATTAACGAGTGACATGGCCAGCCAAAGTTGTCCAAGCTCATTAATAAAGAGGCACGGTAATTTCCAGGGCTCCCTTTGGGGCCTTATCAATCTTTCTGGAGGTTCTTACCTTCATTTCATTATTTTGAAAGATGACATGGGGGGCCCCTTCTGTTGCCTTTTAAGTGACCTCTGGAGAAGGAACCTGGGCAGACTGTAAATCATGCCTCTCCCTCCGGGTTCCAAGCTGCCCTGGGGATATTTCTGCGGCGGCCAAGCTGGACCTTTTCCTCCCATAGGCCTCTCCCCAATCACCCCCTCTTTCTTCTAAACTCACCACCAAGCTGCTGGGCCTTAGGCCCTGATGTGCAGGGACCTCTTGTGAAGCACGCGCACCAAGCTTGGGTGGCACGTTCTATTATGTGGATGACATGGCCATTAGTAACCATGGTAACTTCCCTTCCCAGCCTTTTGTGGCTCCACAGGCCTAATTTACACCAGTTTCTTCCAGATTCAAGGGGTTTGGGGGTCCCGATCAGCACAGCTACGAGCAGGGTTACTTACAGAGACACACCTTCCTTTAGTCAGGACAAGACAGATACCAAGGACTGTCCGAACCTCGCAGGTTAAAAGAAACAACCCCAAATCGCTACTCCGTAAACCGAGATACAGACTCTTGGAAAGAATCCAAAAAGAAAAGAAAAGGAAAAAAAAAAGAAAAAGGAAAAGACATATCCTTGTCATGTTTGTTTCTTACAGCAGCGAACACAAGACAGACAGAAGATGTGTTGTTGTTACAACTGCAACTAGACTTTAGAATGGACAGGCCCCTAAGGCCACTGGCAACAGTGCCGACTCCTCTCAGCATAGCCTTGCAATTAAGGACATAAATCTACCAGCTCCTGTTTTTCTCCTTTTTTTTTAAAAGCATCTTTAAAAAGAACCTATCATCGGGGCCGGCCCAGTGGTGCAGCAGTTAAGTTTGCATGTTCCGCTTCGGCAGCCTCGGGTTCGCCAGTTTGGATCCCGAGTGCGGACATGGCACCGTTTGGCACGCTATACTGTGGTAGGTGTCCCACGTATAAAGTAGAGGAAGATGGGTACAGATGCTAGCTCAGGGCCAGTCTTCCCCGACAAGAAGAGGAGGATTGGCAGCAGTTAGCTCAGGGTTAATCTTCCTCAAAAAGAAAAAAAAAAAAAGAACCTATGATCATTGGGGCCGGCCTGGTGGTATAGTGGTTAGGTTTGCGTGCTCTGCTTTAGCAGCTCAGGTTTTATGGGTTCAGATCCTGGGCATGGACCTACACACTGCTCATGAAGCTGTGCTGTGGCGGCATCCCACATACAAAATAGAGGAAGACTGGCACAGATGTTAACTCAGCGACAATCTTCCTCAAGCAAAAAGAGGAGGATTGGCAACAGATGTTAGTTCAGGACCAATCTTCCTCACCAAAAAAAAAAAAGAACCTATCATCTGTGTCAACATCTGTGTATCCCACAACCTATATCAACTCTGGTAATAACAAAAAAGCAAGACAGCATCCTCCCCTAGTGGCCCGGGGCAAACAGGTGGAATTACCTGTCTAGGCCTGGCTGGCCTCGGCAGGGACGCCGTCAGAGTCCGAGTCAGCCAGTTCTGCCGTGCCTTCGGCTGCAGTCTGACTCCAGCTGTCTGACCTGTCTGAGATGGCGTCCTCCTCTCCGACCGTCACCTCCACCCAGTCCACAACGCCTGACTCCTCGTTCTCGTCGCTGCCCTGGCCATCCCGGCTGTTGCCCTCTGACCTGTCCGAGATGGCCTCTGAAGGCTTTGCTGGCAAACCATCTTTTGCTTGTTCGCTGCCCACTTTCGCCCTGGGTACCAACTTCTCCAAGTCCTCTTCGCAGAGCTTTTTGGGATCCTTGTAATATTGCGGACCCACCTCACTCCCGTTCTTTGGGCTCTCGATGATGACGGCTTTGGGTGCTTTCCTCGATGTGGCGTCGTAGCCATGGTCGTCTGCTACGTGCTGTACCTGGTATTGCTCCATCCACTTCAAGGTTCCAGTTTTTAGCAAGCATCTGTTCTCCTTGAACCAACGCACAATTTCAGTTCGGACCAGGCCAGTCTTTGCTGCCAACTGGTCATACTCCTGGGGCGTAGGCCACTGGGTTCTCGCAAAGGTGCTCCTCAGGAGATGAATCTGTTCTTGACTTTTTGTAATTGCTGGTGAAGGGCTGGGCAGAGAACTGGCTAACTGGGCACCAGAGAGCTGGTCAAGTCGAGACAGAGCACCGTTGGGGGCCACCATGTCTTGGCCTTTTTTGCCAGACCCCATGGAATCCAAGACAGCCTGTTCCATGCTGTCCCGAAGCTTCCGCCTCTCCGAGAACCAGGAGTCGATCTCTCTCCTGCTCAGCTTGGTCTCCACCCTGAGTCGGTCCAGTTCTGCTTGGGTCGGAAAAGAACTTTTCAAAAAGCTGTCTTCTAGGATTTTCACCTGATCCTGGGTTTTTTCTTTGAACTTCTGTGGGGCGAAGTCTGGGTAGGCATGGTACGTGCGACCGTGGCGGGAGGCCGCGATGGCCAACTGGTCTTTGGCAAGAGATTCGCTGGTGATGTGGACGATGCCCCTTTGACAACGATACCGGTGGTCACTGAACCACTTCTTGATCTCACTCCTGGCGAGACCGGTCACCTCAATGAGTCTGTAGACCTCAGCATCGTCGGGGAACTGGCTCTGAAGAAAGCTCGCCTTGAGATGTGCTATCTGCTCCTTTGTCTTCTTGCGGTCGCTGGCCGGGGTCAGTGAAGGGTTGGCCACCTTGGGTGGGGGCTCTGGCACCTGAGCGACATGTGGACGCTTGGGCTCGGGGGCAGCTTGGGGAGTCACTAGAGGTCTCTTCTGGCCGTGGTTGGTCACTCCGGCCACAGCAAGTGTGATGGGGGAGCAAGAGACGGTCGTTGACCCGCTCGTCACCTGGGTCAGCACCAGGCTGGTCTGGCCGAGGATCTGGCATGGTAGGGCTGTCTGGAGGATGGGCTGCGACATCTTTGTGGGGGCCAGCTGGGCGGGCAGCACAGTGATCGTCGGGGGTACTGACTGGATGGTGCCGTTAAACATCTTCTTCCGGGCCTCCTCCACCTCCTCGGGGGACCAGCTGATGCCATGCTTTAGGCGCTGGGTGGCGAACCAGATTCTGATGTGCTCTTCTGGGTGTTTGGAAGCGGCCGTCAGCCAGGACAACTCAGCCTGGGTCGGGTAAGGGAACTTGTTGAAGGAGTTGATCATGGTGGCATTCGTGTCCAGAGCAGAGTTATATTTGGTAGTATTCAGCGGGACGGGGACCTTGGGGACAAGGTTGACATTTGGTGGGAGCTGGACAGAAGGCATGACGTGTCCTAACGTGTCCTGGAGGAGCTCCACGCCTCCAAGTCTCGAGAGAATCTCAGCGGCGTCTGTCACCAGGCGGGCTGTCCCTTCCACGTGGTTCTCAGGGGTGGCCTCCTCGGGCTTCTTGGGCACCTTCTTGGCTTCAGCTTTCGGTTTCCCTGGCTTCATGATGGGGGTTTTGCTCACGGAGATCCCAGCATCACTGTCCCCGCTTCCAGGGCCGCTGGTGGGCATGGACACGACATGGTTGGTGGCTTCGATGGACTGCTCTAAGACAGTCTGATTATTGCGCTTGATTAACTTCAGTTTGAAATTGGTCTCACCGGGGTGGAACTTGGCGTTGTGGTCAGACAGGGAGTCGTACTTTTTGGTTGTGAAGTTGCACTCGGCACACACATAGAGCGGGTTGAGAATCACGTTGGGGTGCTGCATGTCGACGTGCTCCGTGAACTCGTTCAGGTTCTGCGTGGAGTAGGGGCAGTATTTGCATTCATAGCCGCCTTGGAGTTTTTTGGATGGGTTTTCCCCCGTCGATTTCACCTCGATCACTTCGTTTTCTTTGGAAGCGTTTTCAGGTTCCGCTGCCCAACTGTCCTTGGCCACGTCAGGCTGGGGTGTGCTGATTCCTTTTTCTTTGGCCCTGTCTCCTTCCTCGGGCACATCTTGTTCTACTACCTGTGATGTCCGAACCATGCACGGGGTCGTAGATTTTCGTTTGCTTGCCATGCTGTCTGTCTGTGTGCAATGGCTCAGTTGGGGGGTGGGGGAGGGAAGCAGGTGGGGAAGGGACAGTGAAATTCTTGGAACAAATAAGATACAAGGTTTTTGGCTTTGTTCCCCCTCCAATGGCTTTGGCTTTCCTTGAATGCTGCAGTCTAGTGTTTGAGTTTTCAGAATGATTTCAACACAGAAAATTGTAACTGCTCCAATGGCTAAACGCAAGAGGCAGCGTCATACCTGTGGGACAAGAAGAAAGACAGGGTCAGGGTTTCTCCACAAGGCAAGAGGAACTAGCACGTCTTTCTGAGTTGTACCGACGACCCTTCCCAAATGGCACCCCAAGCAAATGCCCAGGTAGGCACAGACGGCGTCAGAGTGGGTGTACATAAAAATGAAACATCACATTCTTCTCTCCCCTTCTCTGGGAAGGGCAGTGGGAACAGGCCCCAAACAAGCAAATGAGAATGCAGGTCACACGTTCACGTTTAGAGACAAATGGACACAGAAAAACAACAAAGGTACTGAGATCTTCTGAAGTGGTGGGTGGGGCGGCGGAGGGAACACTGCAGGTGAAATGTCGCTGGGCTCGCAAGCTCCTTTTACTGATGGTACATCAGAAGCAAGACGCTTACCTGCGGCTGGCAAGCAGGACTTCCACGGCCATTAGAAAATGAACGTGAAGGTTTTGTTTCTTATCATAAAAGTAAAAGCACTATAGAAAGTCCAGAAAATGCACTGAAGTAGACAGGAGAAAAAATCACCCCAAATATTGTAGTTCTTTCATTTCACTTGCAAGTCCCTCATTTCTATAATTATTGAGCCAAATAATGATTTAAAAAATGGCTGCATGGTATTCCATTGTAGGGACATACCATACATAATGTATTCAGCCATTGGACTTTTGTTGGACATTTATTTCCAGTTTTTGGCTCTTATCAACAAAATTGCAGCCAACAAACACCCTGAGTCCTTATTTCTGATAACTACCTTTGGATGAGTGCATAGAAATAGAAGCACTGGGTCAAAGAGTGTCGGCACTGGAAGTTCTCTTGACTCATACGGCTGAGTTCTTGCATCAGTTGGCCTTTCCCCTGGCAGTAAATGAGAGTGCCCAACTTACCACTCACCTATAGGAAATATGACCAGAAAAGCCTTGCTGATTAAATAGAGGAAAACTGTTTTAATATGCTTCTGTGCTTTTCCTGATGGCTACTAAGGGTGAACTGCTTTCAAAGATTTACTTGCCATTTGTTTTCTCTGTGAATTGTCTGTTGATGCCATTTTTAAATTTTATTTAAAATTTTATTTTTTTGAGGAACATTAGCCCTGAGCTAACATCTGCTGCCAATCCTCCTCTTTTTTTTTTTTTTTAAAGATTTTTTTATTTTTTCCTTTTTCTCCCCAAAGCCCCCCAGTACATAGTTGTGTATTCTTCGTTGTGGGTCCTTCTAGTTGTGGCATGTGGGATGCTGCCTCAGCGTGGTTTGATGAGCAGTGCCATGTCCGTGCCCAGGATTCGAACCAACGAAACACTGGGCCGCCTGCAGCGGAGCGCACGGACTTAACCACTCGGCCACGGGGCCAGCCCCTGCCAATCCTCCTCTTTTCGCTGAGGATGACTGGCCCTGAGCTAACATCCATGCCCATCTTCCTCTACTTTATGTGTGGGACGCCTACCACAGCATGGCGTGCCAACTGGTGCCATGTCCATACCCAGGATCTGAACCGGTGAACCCTGGGCCACCAAAGCGGAATGTGCACACTTAACCGCTGTGCCACGGGGCCAGCCCCTGGGTTTTATTTTTAATTTACAAGAGTGCTCTATAGATTAAGAATATCAGTACTTTCCTTTATTTGTTGCAAAATTTCTCCAGGCTATCATTTACCTTATAGTTTTGCATATGGTATTCATGTAAAATTTTTAATTTTTAGGTAGCAAGTTTATTAACCATTTTCTCTTGTGGCTTCTTTCATTGTGATTTTATATATAGAAAGTGATCCCCTGCCTTGAGAGCTGAGACATATTATGCTATGTTTTCTTAGAGCATTTTCGCTTTATTTTTTACATGTAACATCTGGAATGGAACTGATCTTGGGTTAAGCTGTAAGACACTATTTTTTGGAAAGTTACCAATTATCTCAGTAGCATATATTATGTTATTTTTTCTTTTCCCAGTAATTTGTGAAACCACCTTTGTCATACATTAAATTTTCATATACACTAGGGTGTTGCTAGGTTATCTATTCCAGGCTCTTATCTAGTTATTGAGCCTTGCACTTATGCCTTGTTTTAAAAAATATTTTTTGCAGGGTAGAGCATGTTTTAATATCTTGTAGAGTGAGTTCCGCCTTATCACTCTTCTTCTGCAGAACAGTGCTGGGTTATTTTGATCATCTAGTCCCATCAATCAATTCTCATAAATCAGAATCATCTGCAAAATAACATCCTGTTAGAATTTTGATTGGAACTGCGTTACACAAATATTAATTTGGGAGTACAGGGACAATTTGCTTATTAGGAGGTAGTATACGTTAACAGAACCCAAACTGGGGAAGTGATGGGCTAGGTCACGTTAAGCGTCTAAGTGCATGGGCTGAGGCAGAAGAAGGCCTTTCATTTTGTGAGAGGAGGAGGGAGAAATGTTTTTTTTTGTTTGGTGAGGAAGATTGGCCCTAAGCTAACATCTGTGCCAATCTTCCTCTATTTCCCATGTGGGATGCCGCCACAGCATGGCTTGATGAGTGGTGTATAGGTCCACGCCCAGGATCTGAACCCTCGAACCCTGGGCCGCCAAAGCGAACCCAACCACTATACCACCAGGCCGTGAAGGAGAGGTGTTTGAAATAAGGATGGCTGATATCCAAGGAGAAGGGAATGGAGGAGTTGGCATATCACCTCCTGCCCCTCCCACTGGCCTGGGTTTGAGTCCCCCTGTAGAGCGGGCTCAAGGACAGAAGTAAAGACTTATTTTCATGAGCAACTCTGTGGGACTCTGGGCCCACATTCATCTGCTTAGAGGTTCAGGTGACAAATGTGAGCAGGTCTCGGGGGGGCATCCCCTCTTGTGAACCCCAAATCTGGCCACTCTATGGCTGGATCCCTGGCATTTTCATGCAGGGCAACTTCATCAGCAGTGGGTGGCGGTTCCTCAGGGTCCTGGTGAGGAGCGGACATGGGCACAGCAAAACAGCGGGGAACTATGTCTTTTTGCTGACCACACCCAAATTGACATCTTCTGCCTCCATTTCACCGCTGATCAGACTCTTGATTTTCCCCCTCAAACATGTGTCATCCCCTCCAGAGTTCTTCATCTCCATCAATGGCTCCATCAATGGCTCCATTATGGCTCACTCAGGCCAAAAACCGTCTCCCTCTATACAACAAATCCATCAGCAATCCTGTTGAGTCAGTCTTCAAAATAACCTAGTCTCAGACCACTTCTCACCACTTCCACTCTCCCTGCCTTGTCTAAGCCACTGTCATCTACCACCTGGAAGCCGACGGCAGCCTCCCAAGGGTCTCCTGCGTCCTTCATCTCTAGAGTATCAAGGGGATGTTTTAAGGTAGGAATCAGTTCATGTCACCTTTCTCCATGAAGCCCCTTCTTGGCTTCCCATCAGAGTGAACTCCACGCCCTTGTAACAGCCTGCAAACCCCAGCACATTCTGACCCAGGCTTCCCTCTCCCCTTTGCTCCTCATGCTCCAGCTTCTGGAACAGGTGTCTCATCCCCATCACAGGGCCTTTGCCAGCATGTCTCACCCCCAGAGCTCCCCAATTCTCAAGGCTCCATTAAAAGTCATCCTCCCAGGGGCCGGCCCCCTGGCTGAGCGGTTAACTTCGTGCGCTCTGCTTCGGCGGCCCAGGGTTTTGCCCGTTCGGATCCTGGGCGAGGGACATGGCACTGCTCATCAGGCCATGATGAGGCGGCATCCCACATGCCACAACTAGAAGGACCCACAACTAAAAATATACAACTATGTGCCGGGGGGCTTTGGGGAGGAAAGACTGGCAACGGTTGTTAGCTCAGGTGCCAATCTTTAAAAAGAAAAAAAAAAGAAATGGTTTAAAAAAAAAAGTCATCCTGCAGAGAGGCCTTACCTGATCACCACCCCATCCAAACTAACGCCTCTCCCAGACCCCCTCTGTTTCCTTACCCTGCTTTGCCTTTTTTATTTATATATTTTGTGGCTAAAGGAGGAAGGAGAAGAGAGTATTTACCTACTTGTTTATTGTTTGTTTCTCCCTGTAGAATTGTGCTCCCAATATGGCAGCCATTAGCCACATGTGGCTCTTTAAATTAATTAAAATAAAAAAAAAATTCAGTTCTTTGGTCACCCTAGCCACATTTCCAGGGCTCAAGAGCCACATGTTAAAGATTGTAGGATATGTCTAACCTTGAGGATGTCCTACTGGACAGCACTCTTCTAGAACATAAACTCCACAAAGGCAGAAACTTTTCATTGTGGTTTCCCCAGAGCCTAGAATGTACCTGGCCCACAGTATGCTTTCCATAAATATTGGTTGAATAATTGTATTAACGGCGGGGTGGCTACCTCGTGGGAACTGTAGCTGATACAGAGAGATGAGGTATGGTAAAATCTCTTGTGGGTGCTCAGTAATGTGAGTGCATGTATGAGTGCATGTGTGTGAGTGTGTGCATGTGTGTGTCTGTATGCGTGTGTGTGCGTGTCAGTGCTGGGGCTTCTATGAGCGGAGGAACTCTGTAAGGAGAAGGAGGTGTTAAAGTTCTGTAGGAAGCGCCATTGACACAGCAGAATGTGGCTAAATTTGTACCCACTAGCCAAGAGGCCTGGGCATTTGAATCACAAATTATTATTATTTTTTTTTGTGAGGAAGACTGGCCCTGAGTTAACATCTGTGCCAACCTTCCTCTACTTTGTATGTGTGACACCGCCACAGCCTGGCTGATGAGTGGAGTACGTCTGCATCCGGGATCTGAACCCGTGAACCCCGGGCTGCCAAGGCAGAGCACACAGACCTGAAACCACTTGGCCACGGGGCCAGCCCCAGAACTACAATTTTTAAGAGAGGGAGCAAAAGGAGAATTTTCTCCTGCAGAACAAAGAAATCAGGCAGGCATGGGTGCAGGGGAGAAGAGATAGAAACGCCCCTATCTAGAATTATTTAAATTTGTTGACAAGTAAGGCCGAGAAATGAGCCAAATTGTGGTGAAACAGCCTAAAAGCTTTTCCATTGTTCCAAAAACTGTAGTTCACAATAAACAGTATCTTCTAAGACTTGTTCGGCAACCAGGAATCCAAACCATAGCAGAGTAAAAAGAAGGAAAGATGAAGGGAAAAAGAGAGAAGTGGAGGGGGTGCTCGGAAAACGCTGAGCCTTTGACGACTTCCTCTCCCGGGGTCCTGCTGACGGAGCTGCGAGAACCGCTGCCCTTGGAAGAATCACGGGGGCACCACAAGGGGCTGAGGGTCTGCAGGGCAGCAGCTCATTGGCGACGGTCTTTTTGAAAGCCTGGGAGCCGCCAGTGAGGCCAGGACCAGCGCCATGATGCCTGGGACTCGCTGGCATGAAGGCTACAGTTTCCGGCCAAGTCTTCAGGTTCATATGTACACTGGCCAAAATTGGCAAAAATAAAAAAATGAATGAACGAACAAATGAATGAATGAATAAAATGCAGGTTAAAACTCCAACACAGTCCTTTCCGTGCTGGGTGGGGCATATCCCAAGAGACCAGCTCCACGTAGTGGGTCTCACCCTGGGCCAGCTCCCCAGTGGGTCTGAACTGGGCACAGACACGTTCTGTGCCAACCTGAAGACATGCCACTTAAGGGGAGCGAGTTGTCCCGCGGCTGCTCCAGCCACCTGCCGAGGGCCCGGCAGCAGGGAGCCTCAGAAGCCATCGCTGCCCTCGGGAGGGGTCCTGAGCAGGTTAGCACTAAGCACATCTGTGATTAAGATCCTGGTGCGCAGAAGCAGAGGAGAGGTAAGATGTTTCCTTCCTTTATGACTATGCTCCATAGTGCCTCTTTCTTTCCAGCAGTCCCGCCCCTCACAGGATAATTAGGACAGAGCGTGCCGTGCACGTGTCTCATGGAAAGGGAGCAAAACACCAAATACAGACTCTTGCCTCCTTTGCATGTTTTTGGCATTGACTGGACTTTCCTTTCATCCACTACGGCACTTATCACGCGCCATAAAGAAACCCAACAATGAATGAGAAATGACAAAACCTTGGAATAAATAATAAAGAGAGAAAGTGGCCAGCCTATAGGTGATTATGTACCACTCACTGTGGGCGTCAGCGCAGGCTTTCTCCTTCCCCACCGGGCCCTTCTTCCATTATCTCCCTCCCTGTTATGAGTGGGATGCAATTTGATTAGACCCCTGTTTACTGAGTGTGGGTATGGGCCAGAACCCTGTGGATACGGCTCCTAGAAAGATGAAGAAACCGGGGCTGACCCAGTGGCACAGTGGTTAAGTGTGCACGTTCTGCTTTGGCAGCCGGGGGTTCGCCAGTTCAGATCCCAGGTGCGGACAGGGCACCACTTGGCACGCCATGCTGTGGTAGTCATCCCACATATAAAGTAGAGGAAGATGGGCATGGATGTTAGCTCAGGGCCAGTCTTCCTCAGCAAAAACAGGAGGATTGGCAGCATATGTTAGCTCAGGGATAATCTTCCTCAAAAAAAAAAGATGAATAAACCATGGTTCTTCTTCTCAAGGAGTTCACAGCCAGTGTGTGAGTCCAGTAGGGCTGCTGTAACAAATGCCACACACTGGGTGGTTTAAACAACAGAAATTCATTTTTCACAGTTCTGGAGGCCTAAAAGCCTCTGAACCCTCTCTCCTTGGCTTGCAGATGGTCACCTTCTCGCTGTGTCCCCACATCATGGTCTTCCTTCTGTGTGTGTCTGTCTCCCGATCTCCTCTTTTTTTTTGCTGAGGAAGATTGTCGCTGAGCTAACATCTGTGCTAATCTTCCTCTATTTTGTATGTGGGACACTGCCACAGCATGGTTTCATGAGTGGTGTGTAGGTCTGTGCCCAGGATCTGAACCAGTGAACCCTGGGCCGCCAAAGTAGAGTAGACTTAACCACTACACCACTGGGCCACCCCCCCAATCTCCTCTTCTTATAAGGACATTGGTCACATTGGACTAGAACCCCAAGGACCTCATTTAACCTTAAACACCTCTTTAAAAATGCTTTCTCCAAATACAACCACATTCTGAGGGTTAAGACCTCAACATACTAATTTTGGGGGGGGGACACCATTCAGCCCATTACAGCCAGGCAGGGCAGTGCCATCTGAACACCCCTCGACGGCACAAAAATGATTTATTCATGCAGTCAACAATTCCCGACTGAGCACCTGCGAGTGCCAGGTGCAGTTCTAGGCACTGAGGACACAGGACCCTCTGCTCCCACAGAGCTTGCATCCATGAGAATAAAGAAGCAGAAGCTCGATGGTCGGTGGGCACTAGGGAGAAAAGTCAGGTAGCGACGAGGTTGGGTGTGAAGCAGGGTGACCTGGGATTCCAAGCAGAGGTCAGGGACTCCCTCCATGAGAAGGTGTCCTTGGAGCATCTGGATGTTGCACGGACAAGAAGGAGACGAGTTTCTGGAACACGGAGGAGGCCATCCTTAGGACAGGGTGGGAGAAGCATGGCTGAAGGCTTCACGGGGGAGGTAACATTCTTCTTAGAAATAAATGGCCATGACGATGATGAACTGAAATTCTCCACGCTTTGTGGATGGACCCTCACAACAATCCTGCAGAGCAGCTGCCGTCGGCCTCAATTTACAGAAGAAGGAACCCACGCGAGGGAGGCTGAGTGCCTCGCCCAAGGTCACAGGACTAGTTGGTGGCAGAGCTGAGACTGGAACAGAGTCCGTCCAAGCTGAACCGGTGCTCCTGGCGCACCACACAGCGTCCGCCGGTTAAGTGGGGCTCCAAAGGCAGAGCGGGATCCTGCCAGGTGGAGAGAAAGGGGAGAGACTCCAACCAGAGGGACACAGACCTCCCAGGCAGAAACAGCAAGAGCAAGGAGTCTGAGGGATGGCAAGGACTGAGGTCAAAGTGCAGGGTGTGAGGGTGAAGCTGGGAGGAGGCTGACAAGGGGTTTGAGCTGGACTGTGAAGGGCCTTGAATGCCATGCTAAGGAGTTGGGATTTCATCCTGCTGGCAATGGAGCATCAAAGCCTTTCAGGCAAGGTCACGGAAGCAGGAGGGGCTCGGAGATAAGTTTGGGGGCATACGGATGGCAGGAAGACAGGGGACATCAGTGAAGGTAAGAACCCCCAAAGCCAGCAGATGAACAAGAATCTTAACTGACCCCAAATTAAATAGTCAGGGCCCAGGCTGCGAAGAGATACCCCTCTCCCCAGCCTGACATCTGTTTTGTACATAGATGCTTGAGGGCTCTTCATTTTCCTCTGGAGCTTTCTCTCACAGTTTAGACTTCCTTCCCCTCTAAGGAATGGCTGGATGATTCAGTTTTAAATGTGGCAAACTGATTCTCCCTTAATCATTTTCCCAACAACAACGACAGTGAACATTCACCAAAGGCTTAGTATATGCCAAGCCCTAAGTGTTTCATTTCTCAAAAACTCTTTGTAAACATTGAAGCTCAGAGAGGTTAAGGAGCTTGGCCAAGGTCACACAGCCTGGAGTGGTAGAGCTGAGATACAAGCCTCTCGTGCAGACAAATCGCCTGGGGATCTTCTTAAAATATGGATTTGGATTCAGTTAAGTCTGGGCTGGGACTGAGATTCTGCCTTTCTAATAAGCTCCCAGGTGAGGAGGATGCTGCAAAGGTGGTCCACCCTGGGAGCAGCAGGGCTCCAGAAGCCTCAAGTAAGCACTGTCTCACTGTCATCCTGTGGTCTCCCTCCTCTCACCCTCATTTCCAGGGACAGAGTGGCAGCATTTCCTGACCTTTCCCTACAAGTGGCCTGCGGCCTTTGGGGGAAGGAAAATGGGTCAAACTGTCAGACCAGCCCCTGGAAACTGCTCCCGAGGTGACTGACACGCAGTCTAGCTGTCAGATGAGGGAACTGTCTGCGCTCTTGACCTCCCTAAGGAGGCATCGGGAGAGACGAGGAGTCAGACTGCAGAGGCCTCCTGTGGCCGGGCTCTCCAGCCCGAGGGGGAATCGGAGCGTGGAGCGAGCCAAAGAGCGGGGACCCCTGGGGCCTCCCAGGCCGGCATCACGCCTCCCGGGGGGCACATGTGCCACCGTTCAGGAATTGCACCTGCGGGCTCCGGCAGGGACACCACTTCTCATTTCAGAGCTTTTCAGTGGGGCTGTCAGAGAAAATAACAAGGCTGTCTCTGAGCTTTCAAAGGAAGCATCTTGTCCAGACATCAAAGCCCACAAGGATGCTTTTAGCTTTGCTGGGTCTTCCGACAGAGCTGTTAACAGATTCTGCCTCAGTTCATCAAGGGTAGATCTTTTGTGTGTGTGTGGGTGTTTGTGTGTGAGTGAGTGTGATTGTTCCTTTATGTTTTAAAGCCCCAACATTTCACACACACACCCCCAATGCCCCAGAACAAGGAGTTCTGATGGGAGGGTATGTGGTGGTGGTGAAGGTTGGGGGTGGGGTGGAGAAAGGAACTGGAAGCAGGTATCCTGGGTTTTGCTCTAAGCTCCCGGCCACCTGGCTCTCTCCTCATCTGTCGCCATCCTTGCCTCCATTTTGCTCATCTGTTAAATAGGACTTGCTTTGGAAAGGTCACTGGTGACCCCGAGTTCATTCCTGAGTTTTACTGATTTCTCCCCAGCCTACTTTGAATCTAAACTTGAATTTTGGCAGTGGGCTTGCAATCTGGCTCCCAAACCATCGGACACCACCTGGGGTGCTGTGTAAAAATAGCCATTCCCGAGTCCCAATCCAGACTTATTAAGCCCACACATCCAGCAGCTGACCCGGGAAGCTGTGTTGCTAATCAGCAGCCACGTGACTGATGAGCGGCCAGGTTCGGTGGCCTCAGCAAGAAGACATCACTTGGCGTCTCCTAAACCAGGAGTGGTTGGGTCGAGGCCAGCTCTGTGAGGTGAAGACGGGAGATGCTCCTCGCTGCATTCTATGCTGGACCGGAGCGGAAGAGTGTGCTCCCAGAGGAAATGAGAATTCAGAGGATGATGCCGAAAGTGAGGAAGACATGTACAAAATAACAACGCCAGAGGAGAACAGAACACAGAATGCTGGGTGTTCCAACGCGTAGGGTAGGACATCTTTAGAAACAACGGGTCCCTGGCAGCGGAGTTGGTGGCTAGGGGAGGTGAACTTTAAGAAGTTATTTCCTGTTCCCTGTGTTTGTGCTTCACTTTTATTGCTCAGACAGACAACTTTTTTTAAAAAAGAAGAGGTTTGCTGATCTGGTTAAACGTAGACAAGATAATGTAGGAACAAGATGCCGTTTACATGCACAATCATTATTATTCTCACAGCGCCAACAGATGGCTGCGATCTCCATTTCACAGATGAGGAAACTGAGGCTCAGAGAGGTTAAATGGCCCAGATGTTCCTGCCTCTGCACCACCGCGTGGTCCCCGTAACATACAGATGTTAATTGTGAACAGTTCCATTTCCTGACGCTGAGTCTGTAAATTAGATTTCTCACACATTCTGAGTGGCTTCACTCCCTTTGGGAGTGTTCAAAGGAGGAAGATTTTAATGGAATTGTAATGTCCTTTTCAACCTGCTACTCTGAGATGCTCTCTTACCAGGTAGGAGAAGGCTTGTAGGTCTCCACTAGCCAAAAAAGTTTCAGTGGATGAAATGAAGTTTGGGGCTGCTCTGTGTGGCCCGCTACAGCAGCGTCACCGTGCATTTAGTTGACAAGGGCTCTGAGAGGAGGCTGGTGACCCGCTAGCAGTGTGGTAAGAGTGGTGACTTGAGACAGCATAGTCAGTACTCAGGGGCAGACAAAGTCAGCTAGGCCTGAGAAGGCAGGCGCGTTCTGGGCCCAGAGGAGCCCGGAGCCCAGAATTTACTCATTTACTCAGAAACGATGAATTCCAAAGCTCAGACTCTCCCAGCTCTTCACGTTAGGTGAGGACCCGGCCTCCAGCTGCCCGGCTCCCCCTTGTACTAAACAATTAGTGCCCACCCGGTGGGTGGAACGGGGCACAGGCTGCAGCCAGGCCTCCCGGGTTTGAATCCTGGCTCTGCCACTTACTAACAGAGGAGTCCATCCTTCTCTGGCCACAGCCAGGATGCCCACGTCACAGGCCCCCAACCACACGCAACCTGGAGAACACCAAATGCGGCACGCCCATTCCCCATGGTCGGCCTCAGTTCCTGCAACTGTAAAATGGGGTGAATCTCCACCTGCGGGATCGGATTGAATGAGAGCCTTTACCCTGGCACGTTCCGGTTCCCTAAAAGGGTGACTTTAATTAGTGAGCTAGTATTGGTGAGGAGGGCTTGGTGACGCTCAGCTGAGCTGTCCCGTTCTGCCGCCTCAGTCTACCCTGGGACCAGCCGGACCTTTCCTCCACAGTCTCTTTCCGCCGCCCGCCCCCACAGAAGGTGCACTGACACTAGCTCGTTTCCTGTGAGTCACGCTGCCCTGGGATCTTTTCGCTCCTCTTTGGTCCACACCTATCCCTATGGCAACTGTGCCAATATGTTTAATTCACTCAACTTTGCCTCTCTGTTTTAGCAGAAGACTGCCTTGTATCTTGCAGAGAAGATCAAGGTCAGAAGACAAAGGTCACCTTCTTTCCCTTCTCTATACTCATCTCTTTTTCTCTCCACCTGGCCTTCAGCCCAGCTCTCACGGGCTCTCTCAACGCTTACGTCCCTCCACCGGGTCCCGTTCCCTTCAGGTTACACACATCCCAGGTTGCCACTTCCCTAAAACGGTAAACAAAGCAAAACAAACATGAAAAGCAACCCCATAGGGCAGCCACTGCGGAAAACAGTGTGGAGATTCCTCAAAAAGTTAAAAATAGAACTACCATATGATCCAGCTATTCTATGTCTGGGTATTTATCCAAAGAACACAAAAACACTAATTCGAAAAGATATTTTCACCCCTATGTTCATTGCAGCATTATTCACAATAGGCAAGACTTGGAAACAACCTAAGTGTCCATCAACAGAAGAATGGACAAAGAAGATGTGGTGTGTGTATATATATAATACGATAATATGATGGAATACTACTCAGCCCTAAAAACCCCCAAAATCTTGCCATTTGGGACAACATGGATGGACCTTGAGGATATTATGCTAAGTGAAATAAGTCAGATGGAGAAAGTCAAATACCATACAATTTCACTCACATGTGAAAGATAACGGACAAACACATAGATAGAGAGAACAGATTCGTGGTTCAGAGGGGAAGAGGGTAGGGAAAGGGCGAAAGGGGTAAAGGGGCCCATGTGTATGATAATGGATGGCAACTCGGCTTTTGGTGGTGAACACGATGTAGTTTATAAAGAAGTCGAAATATAACGATGTACACCTGAAATTTATAGAATGTTACAAACCAATGTTACCTCAGTAAATGAAAAAAGCAACACCAAATTTCCCCCAATTGCTCAATTCTGCCATCATTTACACATTATTATAGCAACTCTTGCTATCCATGGCAGAGGTGAAGAGCTCAGGCTCCCGAGTGGAACAGACTTCCTGGTCTGGTCCCATCACTCACGGGTGTGCGAGCCCAGACAAGGTATGTCAATCTTCTGAAGCCTCAGCCTTTCCGTTTGTAATATGGGGATGAAAACGGTACCCACGTCAAAGGGTTGCTGAGAGTGTCCAGAGAGCTATCGGAGCACAGTGTTTGGCTCTGGGCCCCATACGTGATGAGCTCCAAGCTCGCGACATAGGGTAGCTGTTGTTAAAATTGTGTAACCATCAAACATCTCAAGGGAAGTTGAGATCGCCGCTGCTCACCCCTTCTATTACTGCACTGTTCAGCCCTCACCTCTGCGTCCTTGTCCTCCCTGCTCTGTTGGCACTTTTCTCTTAAACTGGTGAATATATCCCCCCATCTTTAACTCTGTGGGGCAAACCGCCTTCCTCAGTCACCCCGCCTTGGCTTCCCTGGCCCTGCTCATGGTTCTCCTCCTGGCAGCGCCTTCTTTGCTTCCTCTGTCATTTTCCCCTCTCTTGGGTGCATCTCCATGCCCTCGGCTCTTTCTCAGCCCTCTCCTCTCCATCCTCCTTGGTGATCCCCTCATCCCCAAAGCTCATCCATGCAGACAGAAATCTACCAAACCAGCCTTTGTAGCTCCAGCTCCTCTCTGCAGAGCCCCAGACCTTCCATTCTGACGGCTGGCTGACAGCAAGGATGGACTAGATGGACTTGGAAGTAGACAAACGCTGGAGTGGCCAATCTCCACTGAAACCTGATTTTTTTTAAACAAGGCCACGATGATTCATGAAAACCAAGGAAAATAACATACGAATGAAAAAATAGATGATTCATTTCCATTCAGTTGGAGAACAGACTCTACCCAGCTACCCCCAGCTGGAAGGTACGCCTGCAGGGGAAATTCAGCAGAGGCTGGGCTGGATCGCCTTAGAGTCTCTTCCGTGTGCACTCTGAGCAGCTATGATCATCACTGGGAGTCTCACGGGCACCTCAAATTCAACGTGTCTAGTACCTAGCTTATCACCTGCCTCCCAAACCCGATCTTTCTATAGTGTTTCTTTATTGCAAATAAAAGCAACACAATCTACTCCATCAGTCAGGCTGGAAACCCAGATTCCTCATGCTCCTCCACTGTCTCCGCACTGCACAGTTTATTATGCACCAGGTCCTCCCGGCTCTGCGTCCATAGCATCCCCTAAGTCTTCATTCCTAAGTCTGCTCTAGGCCGAGTTCTCCTCATGGCCTCCCCCAGCAGCTGCAATAAATCCTTACATCTTGCCCTGGCCTCTGGGCTTCACCTGTTCATCAGCATCCTCTCCTTCCTCCTCTGGCAACGACAGTTCTGTTCTTTCTATAGAAGGACACTACCCACTCTTGGCCCACGTGGATCCTCCAGCAGTGGGCACGTGATTGGGTCCTGACCCTCAGAGCATCATGTCCCCAACAACAGTGAGTGATTAAGGAATGGGTTCAGGACCAAACTGGAGCAATCAGAACCAGTGGGGTTCCATTCTGGGGCTTTTGTTGGAACTATTGGGAGAAAAATGTGCTCCTTTTCGGGTGGAGTTGCTGAAGGGACTGGATGTCAGTGCAGAAGTGGTAGTGACCATCTTGCCACATGACGGGGAACATGCCTGAGAGCTGAGCGGATGGCTGAGTTGAAGATGCAGAGAGTGAGTCCTGATAACATCCCACTGAATGCCACTATGCCTGAATCCCATGTACTCATGGATTTCCCATTGTGCTAGCTTGCTAAGCCATTGTGATTTGCTTTTCTGTCACCTGTAACTGAAAACACCCCGCAGACATAGCCTTAGGCCAACGTCCTCACTGTCACCACTTCTTTCCCAAACAGCAATTCTCAGCTATCTCCTGCCATGACAGGCATGCCACATGACACGCCCGTTTCCAACATTCTCTCAGGGTTACCTGCCATCCTTGTTGTGCTGGCTATTATCCCACACCATTCCCTCTCTCTGAAGAAAAGTCTCAGGATGTGAGTGGGACTGACGTGCTTATGGGGATAACCTCGAGTCCTCGATAATCCAGAAGTCAGTCATTCACAGACTTCAACACTATTTTTAGAAACAAATTTCTTGCCGCTATATACCTCACAATGGATGCTATGATTGAACAACGTGTTTCTAAACAATTCTGACCATGTCATCATAGTCTTTAAAACCGACGTGTGTTGGGAGCTGGCTGAAGAGGCATTTTTTTGCCACCCAATTCCATCTCAATGCCCCATTCCTGTCCTTAAACATTTCTGGTGTTTTAAAAGGGACACGCAGCAGAAGACCTGTTTTTCAGAAACAGAAACATGGACCTTGGAAAACAGACCACAGCTCAGATGTTCATTCGCTAGTTTGTTTGTTCGTTGCTTCATTGATTCACTCTTGAGTACCTGCTACGTGACAGACATTGCTATAGGCACTCAGGGAATAAGACAGAAGATTCCCATTCTGAAGGTGCCTATGATCTAGAAGGGGGAGACAGAAAATGAATAGAAAACAAAGAACTTACAGGTAGTGGTAAGTGCCCTGCTGAGTTTTAAGAAATGTGGTGGTGAGTGGAGAGCTACTTTCAATGAGATGATCAGGGAGAGCCTCCTTGAGGAGAGGACATCTAAGCTGAGATCTACACATCAAGGAAGAGCAGCCTTGGGACTGGCCCAGTGGCATAGCAGTTAAATTCATGTGCTCTGCTTCGGTGGCCTGGGGTTCGCAGGTTTGGACCTAGCACTGCTCGTCAAGCCATGCTGTGGTGGCGTCCCACATAAAATAGAGGAAGATCGGCACAGATGTTAGCTCAGCGGCAATCTTCCTCAAGCAAAAAGAGGAAGACTGGCAATGGATGTTAGCTCAGGGCCAATCTTCCTCACAAAATAAAAAGAAAGGAAAAGAAAGAAAGAAGGACAATTCAGGAATAGATGAACGTGAAAGGAGTTGAGAGCTCCAAACAAGAGGAGAAAAGTCATCTGTGAGTCTAGATCAAATATTAGAAGAAACTTTAACCCCCAAAATAGTTTTTACAAAGTGGATTAAGAAACAAAACTAGGGGCCAGCCCCGTGGCCGAGTGGTTAAGTTCGCACGCTCTGCTTCGGTGGCCCAGGGTTTCGCTGGTTCGGATCCTAGGTGCAGACGTGGCACCACTCATTGGTCCATGCTGAGGCGGCACACCACATGCCACAACTAGAAGGAGCGACAACTAGAATATACTACTATGTACTGGGGGTCTTTGGGGAGAAAAAGCAGAAGAAAAAAAAAAACTAAACTAAAGCATAGTTTTGAAATATTCAAAATGAAATATTGTCTTAATAGCTTATAAATAAAGACTTTGCACCCAAATGCCACACTCTATGTTTAATGAGAGAAGCCAATGGAGGAAAACCAGAATCAAGAAGGTGCACAGGGCACTGGAGTTGGAAGGCTCTTAGAGATGACCTGAGCTCGTCCATTAGGCAAGGCCAACCATGAGCTTTGGGAAGAGACAGAACGCAAATATGGCAGGAGGACCTAGAAGCTCATCTTTCACCATCATTACAAGACTTTAATGGCCTATCTGCCTGGGGCAGGTGGGTGAAGTTTCTCCCAGAGGTGGTTGTGTTGGGGTGATGGGTTCTGCTAGGTGTCTGTCATTAATGTCATAGTGGGATCAAGATGTTTTGAGCTGAACTGGTTCTTGAGAAGTTAAACAGTGTGGGTAAGTCCACAAACTTTGGAATTAGAACAGATCTGGGTTTGAATTGGGGCTCCCTCCAACACGTACCGGTTGTATGACATTGGCAAGATACCTCATGTCTCCTAGACGTGGTTTCTGTTTCTATAAATCTGGAGCTAATGTCTACCTCACAGGATTGTTAGAATGCCATAAATGGCACCGGCTTGTGAAGACTCCATCATAACACCAGGTACCTGCAAACAAACCTGCTCAATAAATGGTAGCAACGTTGATGAAGCTAGAGCAGCCCCACTACGAGATATCAAAGCAGAAATTAGTGTTGGAGAAAGAGTATGAGGAAGGCGAGGTTAATTGGATCCCCTGGAGGGGCTCCAGGAAGCCCATGAGGCTAGATCCAAACCAGAATGATCAGGAGATTGTCTTTGTGTGTGTCTGCCTGGGTTTCCAATCACAAATCTATCACGTCGTAACGTCCTTACTCCCCCTCTTTCTCTGAGTAATAATCTTGTTAAAAAAAAAAAAGCAACAAGATTAAGACATATTTTGAAGCCAAGTGGCTTCATTATTTTTTCAGTTCATTCCTGGTACCATCATCTTCTCCAAGGCAAGGCATTCTCTTTCTGGTTAGAAACAATCATAACAGCCACCAC
Organism: Equus asinus; assembly: GCF_041296235.1. Taxonomy (NCBI): domain Eukaryota; kingdom Metazoa; phylum Chordata; class Mammalia; order Perissodactyla; family Equidae; genus Equus; species Equus asinus. Next base: position 67,949,826 of record NC_091801.1, on the reverse strand, counting down.
CTTGTGCAGGCACGCACGCCCACACACCCACAAACACGGAAAACCAGGGCTGGGACAAGAGTGATGTGTTTCGGAAAGCAGGAAAAAAAAAATCTTGCTGAGACAGAAAGAAGAAAGAATCAATTCAGGTTTTATGCGTCACATACATAAATAAATAAGGCGCTATCAAATGTTTAAGATGGGACTACTCTGATTTACAATGCATCAAATTCTGCTATCAAAACATTTAGAAGCCTGTGAGGCCACAGGGATTTATCATATCGACAATTCCCCCTGTAACCTTTGCATTTTCCTCCTTGTGGGGGATCCGTGAGCACTCCATCTTCCCGGAGCCGGGAGAGGAGCGAGATTTCTCTGTTCCCCAGGCACGGATCACGGCGAGACAGGGCTTTTCAGCAGTCGCATCTATTCTGAGTGTCAGATCCTTCTCTCCATTCTCTCCTCCACCCCTCCCGCTCATCCTTTGCATCCCCAAACCCACAGCTTTCTCTTGAACCCCTTTCATCTCTACCTCGAAGAGACTGCCCTTCATCTCAAAGCCTTGGATAAAGGCTGAAGGTTTACTCTTGTTCTCTGATAGCAAGTCCTCCAGAGAGCCATTCATCCATGCCGCTTAAATCCCAGACAAAAATCACACCGATTTAAACCGCATCCAGAGGCTATATTTCGGCGTCTCTTTGCACAGGACTCAGGGTGCAGTAGGCTGAATAATGGCCCCCAAAGATATCCAGGTCCTAATTCCTGGAACTGAATGTGACCTTCTATGGCAAAAGGGTCTTTGAGGATGTGATTAAGAATCTTGAGATGGAGAGATTATTTGGGTGGGCCCTAAAGATCATCACAAGTGTCCTACAAAAGGCAGCAGAGGGAGATTTGACTGCAGGTGAGGAGAAGGCAATGTGATGCTGGAAGCAGAGATGGGAGTGATGAGCGTTGAAGATGGAAGAAGGCGCCACAAGCCAAGGAATACAGGCGGCCACTAGAAGCTGAAAAAGTCAAGGAAAGGGATCCTCCCCTTGAGCCTCCGGGAGAAACTGGCCCTGCCGACAGCCTGACTTTAGCCCGGGGAATCTGATTTTCAACCTCTGAACTCCAGAACTGTAAGAGAGTCAGTCTGTGTTGTCTTGAGCCAATAAGTTGGTGGTAATTTATTACAGTGGCCATAGGACACTAATGCAGTGGGCAAGCTGAGCTAGGGTTGCAGGCTGTGACCTTCCTGTCACTCCATACCACCTCTCAGGTGAGCTCCTCCCTCTCTCCAGGCAGAAGCTGGAGGCCCAGCTCCCAGCAGCCCTGGAGAAGCCGGGCTGCCGTCTCTTGGAAACGAGCAATGAGCTGGACCCCCTAGCCCTGCTGGGCTGTGACCCACCACGGCAGGATCTGTGGTCTTCCATTTCCATAAAGTGCCACAGTTGGGATGATTACCTCTGCTCCACACTCTGAAGTGACAGTCTTCAGAGAGACATCCGTGAGCGTGCACAGACACAACAAGGACGGCATGTTCACTCTACCTCTGAAATCAGGTGACTCACCGACTTCCCTCCTCTCCCACTGCTACCACCTGATCCAGGTCACTGTCATCTCTCACCCGGGCCCCTGCAATCGCCTCCTGGCTCCTGTCTGGTCTCTCAGCTTCCAGTTCGTGCCCCCTCTCCTTCAACTCATTAATCCTACAGAGGGATCTCTTAAACTTGTAAATCATATGTGCTTCAATATCCTGATGTTCAGACTACAACCCCAGTGGATGTTGTCAGAATCTTGGGGTGGGAACCAGCCATCGGTATGTTTTAAAATTCCTCAGGTTGCGCCAGCAGAGCTGCTGGAAGATTCCCACGCCGCGGCAAGTAACGCCCTGGTGCACCCATGTTTAGAACACCTGCTCTGGGAGGTGAAGGACCTTACTTTGAGCCTGATAGAACTCAACTGTCTTTAAGATGGCCTAATAAATATTTTCCTTCTCATTCCCCAGTGCTGTGGGGAAGATCAAACAAGATGATGGATGCAAAGGTGCCTACTGCCTTCTCCCCTTGTCCCTCCCTTCCCTTTCCCATTCCCTTCCCATCCCTCTCCCTCTTCCTTCCTGCATTTAAAGGTCATATAAGGGATGAATGTCCTGTGGTAGGTCACTAAACTGTAGTCCATTCCTCTTGGGGCCCAAAGGTAGTGGAGGGAAGCATGGGCCCCAGGCACAAACTTCAGCCCCTCGCAGGCAGCCAGCAGCGCACAACCCCTGCATAGATACTCTTGGCTCCAGGGGTGCAGGCACAGAGTCCCTTGCACGGCTGTGCCCTCACAAGCTTCGGTCAGGCTGAGTGAAGCCAGCATTCCTGGACAGTTATGGGCCACAGACTACAAACTTGAATGTGGTCTTGTCCAATCCCACTGATTTTACAAGTGAGGAAACTGAGGCTTAGAGAGGTGTCATGACCCATGCAAAGCTTCATGGGCCAGGGGACTTTTGATAAGGGGCCTTTGGCAGTCCACTGGCAAGGCATGCTGTACCAGACGTGGAATAGCCCTCAGACAAGGGAGGGCTCCCATGATAACACCGAGGACCAGCTCTGCTGAAAGGGTGAAGGTTCTGGTTGACCTTGCCAACGTGATGTCTTGGTGGATGGACCAAGGACTGGGGGTGCAGGCATGCTGACCACCCACCCTGACACCCTCTCCCAGCACAGTGCCTGGCAGCGTGCCCACTCTCCCCACCTCCAGCCCATATGGGACGCAGAGGGAAAGTGGGAGGGGGACGTCTCTTTTGGGATCACCTTCGCCATGGGGGCAAAATTCTTACCAAGTCAGTCCAGAGTGGAGGGCCTCTAGAAAAGTATGATTTTTCACCATTTCAGCTTGGGAAAGAACCTGTAAGCATTGCTCACTCTTCCCGAATTCCTCTCTCACATTTCTAAGCAATTTTGCAAACTACTGTTCTTTGGTAGAAAATCACCAGTCTGCTTGTTGCTTTTTGCCAACAGTCCTCCCCACCTCCTCCGCACCAATAATAATAACAGTAATGATGCTGATGGTAATAAGCATCCCTCAGGTCTTGATTGTGCATTACAGGCTGCAAAATATTTTTACGTACATCATCCTGTAGGAGCTCCTAATCCCGAGGAGGCAGAGCAGGAAATATTACATCCTCTATTTTCCCGTGAGGCCACTGAGGCTGAGAAGAGGTTTTCTTCAGCCATCCGTCTTGGCACCTTCCTCTCATCAGCTCTCTGCTGTTACCTTCCTGTTGTACAAACAGGAGATACAGCGCTGAGCTGCCTGCAGAATTGAAGTAGGCACCCAAGCCGGATCCTTCTTTTGCGTCTGTGGCTTCCCTTTTTGGTGGAATACATATTAGTTAACTATACGGCATCCATATAGCATGGCGTCCATATAGCATGGCGTCCATATAGCATGGCGTCCATATAGCATGGCATCCATATAGCATGGCGTCCATGGCAACCACGTGGCATCCATGGCTTCCTATACACTTAGTTCTACATTGGCAATTGTTGTACTTACAGACCAGTGTGAGAAAGAGTGAGTCATGGGTATAGAAGGACAGGAAACAAAATAAATACTTAGTGGATTTTCTTTTCAGACATGAGGGGCCTGTCTTTGTGATTGCTTTGTCCTTTTCCAGAGGAATTTTCCAGAGGAACGTGCTATCACCCTGGGTATAGGAGCTTGGTCAAAATATAAAGAAATGCATGCCGATGGATACAGAGAAGCAAAACCCTACACGCAAATGAGAAATGGGGCTACTTCTTGACTGACCGAATGGGCCAGAATGGTCAGTGAGCAGTGGTTGATGAAATAGCAGCAGGCTCACAGGGGAAGAAAGGAAAAAGTTAGTGTGGCCAGTGTCACATGAGTGGTGTTGGAAAAATTGAACAAAACTTACAAAAATTACAACACCATCTTGTTTGAGGGTGAGAGCATGTCAGAGGTAAAAGGATACCTCAGTTTTCTCATCTCTAGCATGAGGATAATAACTGAAATTATTTCTCACAAGACTGCTGTGAGAATCAAATAATATGACCAATCGAAGGAAAGTACATAGTACAATTTGGTATACAGAAAGTAGTCAATATGTGTTAACCACTAAGAGAATAAAAGTAGTAACAAGTACAACAAGAATAATAGAAGGACATCCTATCGTTATTGCAAAACACAACTTGTCCCAAGCCAAGACGATCATCTAGCTTCGTCACTTCTCCTCTCACACCGGTGGGGGCACCAAGTTGTCACCAAGCTGGCAAACACAAAGTCTTCTTGGATAGTCTCTCCTCTGCCATTCTTCATGTGTGTGCCCAGAGTGTGGTACCTTAGCTTATGAGTTTCTCTCTCTCCCTCAATCTGAATCTAAACTCTGTCATTTGTTTGTAACATTCTAGATGATTCCACACTAGTCCAAGGTATCATCACACCTTGTCTGGATTACTGAAATGGAATGACTCTCCTTCCTTCCATGGTCTCCCCCATTCCAATTCGCCTTGTGCCTGCTGCCAGGCAAATCTCGCCCAGTCTCTGATTTTACTCCATCTCTTATTTCAGTAATGACCAGTCGTGGCTCCCCAGTGTCCACTGAATCCCATTTCAACTCATCTGGTGAGCTTTCAGGGTCTCCCATGACACAGTTCCAAGGCTCTTACCAAAACTCACACACTCTTCTCCCTGAAACTTCTGCCCCTAGCAGGCTCTTTGCATCACACCCTTGCCAAATATCTTTTGATGACACGCCAGCCAGGCCTCCAGTGTGGACACTGGGGAATGAATGAGGTTGTGAGGCTACAAACGTGAACAAAAATAACATCCTCCCTGTGGTGGGCTGAATCAGGGACCTCCATAAGATAGCTGGGTCCCCATCCCTGGGACCTGTGAATGTTATCTTATACGGAAAAAAGGATTTTACAGACATGACTAAACTAAGGATCTTGAGGTGGGGAGATGGTCCTGGATTATCTGCGTGGGCCCTAAACACAATCATCAGTGTCTTTATATGAGGGAGGTGGAGGGAGATGTGAGTCAGAAGAGAGGCAGGCCATGCAACAGAAGCAGAGGGAAGTAGAGTCAAGAAAGAAGATGCTGGCTGTGAAGATGGGGGAAGGGGCCAGGAGCCAAAGAAGGCAGGGAACGCAGCTCTAGAAGCTGGAAAAGGCAAGGAATTGGATTCTCCCCCACAGCTTCCCCAGAGAGTGCGCCCCCGCCCACATCTATGGCCTCGTAGGGAGTTCCCTATGACCAGCTGAAGGAGGAAGAGAACACACGTGGGCCTGGTTTACAGATGGATCTGCACAATTAGATGCCCAAGCCACCCGAAAGTGAGCAACAGCTAATAAAGTGCAGCAATGGGCCATGGAATTTTCTGGTCTTCCTGTGTTCCCTATGATGCTGAAGCAGCTGGACTGATGGAACAGCAGAATGACCTTTTGAAGGCTCAGTTGCAGCAGCCATTGGAAACTAATACAATTCTCATTCTTATGGAGTTCACTATCTAGTACAGGACACAGCCTTCAATTAAGAAATCACACAGATGCATAGTGAACGACAAACTGACAGCAGCTGGACAGCCTGCCCGTGGAAGGGAAGACACTTGTCCAGGACAGCGGGGTCCCAGCCTTGGCTCCTCACTGGCATCAGTGGGGGAGCTCTTAAATACTCCAACGATCAGGCTGCACCCCATACCAATTAAGCCAGACTCCCTGCAGGTGGGGTCCAGGCGTCCATATTTTTTAAAGCCCCCCAGATGATTCTAGATTGAGAAGCACTGGTACCAGGCCAGTCGCTTTCCAGGATTGCTGAGTCGGGGAGCATGGGTGTTGCATCTATGGAGGACACCCTGAGAGGGGGCGTTATTCCCACTCCATGCCCCTGTTAGATGGGGTCATCAATCTGGGCTGTTATCCCACTTGAGCAGTCATCAGAAAGTACTGTCCCCTCTGTTTGTGTCCTCCCCTCCATCCCACGTCCATTTTCCCAGGTCAGGCCTTCCTCCAGTCTCACCTGTATTGTTACAAAGGCCTCTCTGTAATCTTCTACACTCTGTCACTGGGCTGTCCCAGGGCACTGTCCAAATCGCTACCCCTGTGATCTGCCTAAAAACAGATCATGGCCCTCCCTCCTCTAAACCCTTCTCTGGCTCCCTACTGCTCTCCAAATATTGTCCAAATTCCTCAGTCTCATCTTCAAAGCCCTGTTGGTACTGCCTGGGCTTCTGATCCACCCTAACGTGCAGTCGCTGTTTCGATCCTGCCTGCTATCACCCGCTGCCAGGCCTGGCTCACGCTGTTCTCTCTGCCTGGAATGGCCCTCTCTCCAAACTCTTCCTATCGAAAGCCAACTGAGCCTGTCTTCAAAGTCAAGCTCGAATCCCTTCTCCCAGGAGAATCTGTCCGGATTGTCTCTGTCAGATGGTTTGCTCTCTCCCCTTCTCGCAAAGAATACAATCTGAACTTTCCACAGGGATCTATTACCTCCCTATTAGTCTAGGTGTCTCTTTTCCCCAGTGGGTCAAGAGTTCACTTGGGGCAAGGACCTTGTCCTCTTCAGCATGGTGTCTTCCAGAGCTGTGAGCACAGGGCCTGCTCGGTGGTGCTCAATCGACATTTACTGGGCACTGATCGCACACCATGACTTTCTCCTCTCTCCGCCTGCTTCCTCGATGCCTAATGCAATTTGCACAAGACAGGCCCACTAGGAACCCCATTTGGCCATCTGATTTCAAGGAGGACAACAAATTAGTACTCCACACTACCAACGTGTACCAAATTCCATCCGAATCAGTATAACTTACTCCAAAGACCCAAATCTCCGATGCCGAGAGGTCAAGCAGAAGCCAAGATCTTCCGCAAGCTTTTCAACGGGTCCCCCTTGTCCTCTCCAGGAGTTCTCGCAACAGCTGACAGCAGAGTAAGTTATATAGTCTCCCCTATATTTTTCTTAACAGTAGGGTGTCGCTGACTCAACTTCAACAGAGGATGAGAGGTCTGTTAATACTCCCGCATTGTTAGCAGCAGAAGTAATTGTAGCAGTAACAACACAGAGACGAGATCTCAACTACCCGGCCACTTAGGATCTGGACCCACAGGGTATGGGATGTGTTGGATCTCCTGCTCTCTCTGTCTGGGCCACTGGCTATTCGTTGACTGGTTGACTGGTTCATGCATGCATTCATTCATTCATTCAATAAAATACGTATTGAGAGCCTAATATATGCCAGCGCTGTTTGGGGCTCTGAGAAGACTGTCCTCTGGAGCTTATATGTTGGAGGCCTGGGTGATGACCCTACAGACAAACAGAGAGACTGGGAGAGAGATGGCAGGAGGCCAGGCTTTGGCCCCAGTCCATCCGTTTCCCACCTATTATGGGTTGAATTTTGTCCCCCCCCCAAAAAATATATGTTGAAGTCCTAACCACCAGACCTCGGAATGTGAGCGTATTTGGAAATAGGGTCTTATAGAGGTAATCTGGTTAAAATGAGGTTATTATGGTGGGCCTTTCTTCAATAGCATGGGTGTCCTTATGAAAAGGGGAAATTTGGATGCAGAGACAGACTCGCCGAGGGAAGACGATGTGAAGAGACACAGGGAAAAGACGGCTGACGACAAGCCAAGTACTTCTGAGGCCACCAGAAGCTAGGAGAGAGGTCTGGAACAGATCCTTCTAGCGCCTTCAGAGGGAGCATGGCTCTCTGGAGTCCAGTTGTTCAAAGGCAGACCTTGAAACAGCTGCCACGTCATCCATTTGGCCAACATGGAAGGTTCTAGCCATCAACCTAGAAATCTCAAGCAGCCTCTCAGAGTTCCGTGGGAGCAATGGCTATGAAAACACTCTGCGAAGCGTCTTCTGCAGGACTGAGAGCCTGACGCCGTGTAAGCCTTAACAGCTGCTGATTTTGTCAGTGGATATATTTAGTGGTGGAACAGTTTTTCTTCTAGTTTCATAACACTTACAAAAAATCTTGCCTGTCCTATTTTTTTCTTTTTTCCTTTTCTTTTTTTTTTTCAAGAACTCACAAGTGATGTTGCCATTCTTTCCATAGCAACACACTAGGATACTGTCTCTACTTTGCTGGGAGAAGTCTAAGCAGGACCCGGGAGGAGGGAGAAGAAAATGCCGAGTAGGGTGGGGAAGAGATGGCTAAACTTTCAACATCCAAAATGAAGGCAGAAAAGACCTTGAACTCTTCTGGTACTAAGAGCTACAAGTGTCCTCCCAGCTCTCGCTCCTATCCTATACATGAGGCATGCCTTCTGCACGTAGGGGGCAGGTGCTGGAGGTCCTGGTGTATCTGTTCCCAAGAGATCACGACTGACAGCTGGGTCCTTTCTGAAGCACTCCCTTTCTTCAATTCTCTTGATTTTTCTGATGATGGTAGGAAGACAGCTTCAACTAGGTGACAATCCGTCTTCAACACTTTTTATTAACATCAACGCATCTCTTTTTTAAAAGAAGGTGGATCCAAACTTTTGGGGTGGAGAAGGAAGGAATGTGAAAGAAGGAAAATAAGGCCAAGTGCCTGGCCCCAGCATCCCCACTTCCACACACACCATCTTTCAGCCTCACAATGGCCCTGTGGGGTGAACATTCTTATCTCCATTTCCTTGAGGAAACTCTGGATCTGAAGCCAAGAATCCAGAAGTTACCATATCTAAGCGAGGGCTCTAACGGGACGGAGCTGGATGCCACTGTTGGTGTCATATACTGTGGTTTGGTCTTGTCTGGTCTGCCCCATGGAGCTGGGCTACCTGAGCCTGAAGGCAGAAAAGCCAGCACCTCTTATCAAGGGTGACAAGGGTTAAGCAGATCCATCCTGCCCTTGTTCTTTCCAACATGACCTTCTACCTCTCATTTCTATTCTCTGAGAAGCTGCTGCAGTGAACTGGAGAGCGCCAGGCAGTCATTAAAAAATAATACTTTTGAAGAATCTACAATGATGTGGGAGCATACTCACACAATGTTGGTAAAAAATGAAGTTACAACACACTATAAGATTCCACTTATCTGACGTTTGGAAAAGCCAAAATTATAGAGACAAAAACCAGTGGTTTCCAGGGGCTGGGGTAAAGGATTGACTATAAGCGGCGCAAGAGAACTTTTCGGGACGATAGAATTGTTCCATATCTTGATTTTGGTGGTACTTATTCAACCACCAAAAACTACCATGTTTGGATAAACACGGGTTCACCAAAACTCACAGAACTGTACATTAAAAAGGGTGAATTTCACTGTATACAAATTGTACCTCAATTTTTAAAAAGACCAAAAAAATTGTACCTACAAACAGGTATATACAATATAATTCCAATTTTGTGTAAACACACACACAAACATTTGTAAAAACATGCAGATGATGTTAACATTGGCTATCTGTGGGCGTATGGATTATTCATGATTTTTATTTTCAGCTTTATGCATTTTCAACAATTTCTATAATAACCTGGATTACTACCCTTAGAATCAGAAAAGTGGTTTTACTTTGTTTTAGGAGATAAAACATGGTTGAAACAGTTTCAGAGTCAAGCTCCATTTCTTAGCAGCTGCGTGCCTTCAAGCAGGCCAGAAACCTGAGCCCAGTCTTTTCATCTGTAAAATGGGATCATAACATTCACCTCTGAGGGTTGGCGCTGTGATTAAATGACATAGTGGATGTAGCCAGTACTTTACAAACTGGAAGCTGCAGCTCAACTAGTAATTGCTACCATCCCCTCATCTTTGAGAATTTCTTTCATTTCTTAATTCAGGGGTTTTCAAGCATGGTGGCATTACACATTCACGCCTGTAACAGATTGAAGCTAGCGCAAGGTTTCTTTAAAAAAAAAAAAAAAGAAAAAAGAGCACCTAGTCTGCAGTGAGTTCTCAATAAACACACGTGGAATGGATAAACGCCATGCTGCCCCCCATGTGTTGTACCAGATAACACAGCTGGAGAACCACTGCCTTACTGATATACTGCAACGAAGCGAATCTTCAAAACCACTGATGATATTCTGTGCAGTGACTATGAACCCAGCATTTTGCTACATCTAATGGCACATTTGGGGACATTTAAGATGTACACCTAGAGAAGCCAGCGATTGAAGTAGGGAAGGATATGTAATAGATGCAAAATGATCAGGAAAAGGGGAACTCCGTGAAAGCGAGGTTGGTATATAATGCTGTGGTGGTGGTGCGGGGGCGGGGGCCTTTCCTGGCTGGGTGGGACCACAGCTGAGCCTCCAGGGATCCGAAGGAACAGATGTTACAAAATGAGGCAGAAGGATGTTCTAGATGAGAAAAATGTTTGGGCCAGGGTTTGGCAAACTCTGGACTGCCTCCTGCTTTTGTAAATTAAGTTTTATTGGGACGGACAGCCACGCCCATGTCTGCATTCACACCTCCAGGGCAGAGTTGAGTAGCTGCGATGGACACCTGGTCCGCACACCCTAGAATATTTACTATCGGGCCCTTTACAGAAAAGGTTGGCTGAGGCCAAGACTCAGAGGTCTGAACAAACTGTGGTGTCGGCTGGGAACCAGGTGAGAAGCGGCCTGGGTGTAGCAGAGGAAGTGGGGTGGGAGGCGAGGAAAGGACAGGACAGGACAGGTAGGGTGCTGGGGACGGGGTGGTGGTGATGGTGAGGAGGTAGATACCTAGGGCCCTGGCAGCCAGGATTGAAGTTCTTGTTTTCAGGGAAGCAAAATGGCGTTGCCGAATTTGCTGGAGAGGAGAGGTTCTGTAGGTCTGGACCAGCCAGCAGCCAGTCCTAGAGGGGCCTGGTGGTGATGGCCCTACTTGCTAGGACCCCAAGAGAGAGTTGCCTGCCATGGCTCCAACACCCTGCACAGGGCAGGAAGAGCTGTCTCTGTCGGAACAGTGAGGCCAAGGGGGATGTGAAGGTGAGGGCCCTCCCCTACGAGCACCCACCCACACCCCTGGTGGCTTTGGCTGTTTCACAAATTCTGATGCCATCAGCTCAGCTTGGGGGTGTTGAAGAGAGAGGAGCTGGCTTCTCCAAGAACAGCGAGGGCTGTCAGGGAACAAAAGACATTAGTCAGACTCCAGCTTTATTCTTTCCTCTCCCATTCATTTTAAACTCCCTGAATGAGCTCACTCCCTCAGCCTCCAATTCAGCTCCCCCATTCTTGAATTTAGCTTCCATCCTCTTAGCTCTCCGAGAAAACTGTGCTCAAAATAAGTGATTTCCTAAGGGCTACACCCAAGCAGCATGCTAGGTTCCACTTTTGTCCTCAGGGCCTTATTGCAGTGCCTGGCACACATGGGCACCTAATAAAAAGGTTGGCTGAACAAGCGAAATGACAAAGGTGGGTAGGGCACAGTTTCTGACTTGGGAAGTGAGTCAGTCCTGTGTCTCAGCTTCCTCATCTGTAAAATGGGGACAATATTGGCACTTATTTCATATGACTGTGAGGATCAAATGAGTTTGACAAGAGGCACTTAGAACAGTGCCTGAGTCAAGGTACGAGCTTAGCAGACGTTAGTCATTAGTTTTATTATTACAGTGTGGATGAGTCCAGACAAGAGCAGCAGAGCCCTGAGGGCTATGAAAGGTAAAAGAAGGGTGAAATCATTTCCAAAGAGGGGACCCAGAAAGTCTTCAGAGTAGAGATCTGATCTGTGGTGTCTGAAGAGCGGCGCATCGAGAGGAATCTTAATGGCTTCACTAGGCAGAAACCGGACTGTGATTGATTACTGATGTCTGCTCTGGGCAAGGAAAGAGGAATGGTGGTGTATGTGCCTCCTCGGCCTATGTGTTTGTTTTAGGATTCAGACATGTCAGGGCACAATTATCTGCCAATAATTTTTTGAATTCTAAGGCCTGTGGGTTGTTTGGGGAGTGATGTATCGTTAGGGAAGGCCCATACCCTGACTCAAGAACACCGCCATCGTTATCAGAAGGAAATGCAGTCTTGACTGTAGCCTGGTGCCTTGTCTTCATCAGATCATCCTTTGGCCCAGAGCCCAAGCAACCAAGCCTGAGTCCAAGAGGAGGCGACAAGTAAAAACTGACGGAGTTGTCTCCACAAAAATCTCCACCTGAAGCAGCAGTGCGAGGGCCCCGTGGTGGGATGTCACACATGGGGTTGGGGGGAGGATGCATCTTGTCACAGCAGAGTCCACTGTGGGCTTGGGTACAGTGTGGGTGGGGGACCCTGTGGTAGTTTGGGTGCTCTGTCAGAGGCTGTGTGGCCTCAGAGGGGCAAGAACAGGAGGCCCAACTCTGGCAGGGGCAGGAGGTGGCTTCACAGTGGCTCCTTAGAGCGAGGAACACGTACAGTGTTCCCTGAGGACTCCCAGAAAGAGTCAGGGGCTGGAGATGATCAGGGCCTGGAGGCCGCCATGGTGGGCAGGGCAAAGACTTTCGCATAGCCACCCAAACGTGCGCCCAAGGCTGGGAGCCCTGAGAGCCCCAGGTCATAGTTACAACACCATGTGGGATGAGCACTCCAAGTGCGCAGAGGAGGAGGGAGCTGGCTGCCTGGCATGGGGGGCAGAGGTGCTGGAAGGCTTCACAGAGATAAGAGTTGAGCTGGGTGAAGCTGTGGATAGGGATCTGGGAAAGGAAGGGCCTCCTGGACCGGGGGAGATGCTCCAGCAAATGTACAGAGGCATGAAAGGAAATGCCGGGTCAGGGATGAAGGGGTGCTGGGGTGGATGGAGGTCAGGAGACAAGTGCCGGGAGATGAAGCTAGAGGGGCGGGGAGTGGGCAAGGCAGATCAGAAGGAGCCTGACCCTGAGGGGCAAGGACTCTGCTTTGTTCTCTGTTGCATTCCCGCACACAGGGATGCTCCCTAAGAAATGGTTAAACGATAGGAAGGGAGGAAGAAGGATTCAGGAAAGGGTAGAAGCTCCCCTTTCTTTCTTTCATTGAAAGCAATATGGGAAGGAAACCCCACTTGGGCTTTTAAAGGAAAGGAAACCTGACAAGCAAGATGATGAGCAAATAGAGCAAAGAACGAAGGGCAAGTGTGAACGCACACACATAAAGCAAAAGCCAAGAGACGCATTACGTTCTCAGCCTCCAAGCCTCTAAAAAGTCCCTCTAGGTTGAAAAGAAAAGAAAAAGAAAAAGCAAGGTGCCGAAGCCCCCTCCACTGGGTTGAAGTGGAGGGCACAAAACAAGGGGCTGATTAGAGCCTTCCCAGGATGCAATGCAACTTCCTGCGGGCACCAAGCGGGGGACCCCTCTTAACCCGCTGCTCTGCCCCCTTCCCAGCCTCTGCGGCTCAAAGGGCCTCGGCGGGAAGATGCGCAGGCCAGGTCGCCCTGCCCAGCGGGGCTGTGGCCTCGGCTGAGCCTCCTCTCCTTGTTCTCGCCTCGAAGCCTGTCTTTGGAGCCTTGCTGAGAAGGAGGAAAACGGGGCCAGAGCCGAGATGAAAGCGCCTGTAATCTCATAAAAGAGCCAGGCGGATGCTCTGAAAGGCTCAGAGCAGCCAACACCTGCCATTTGCACTTCAAGGCAGGCCGTTTGAAAACCACCAAGGCAAGAGGCCTGTCTGCCCTTCCCCATTAGCGCCCGGCTGGCTGGCGGGCGAGCCACAGCCCCAGAGACCACAGCGTGCTGGTCGGTGGGTTGTACATCCCATGGGCTGCAGGAGGAAGCGGAGGGGAGGATGGCGAGCCACCAAGACCCCAGGCTGGAAGTCCACATTTATGAGCTGGAGACTTAAAAATCCATCACCCCCATTCATTGCCTGACACAGTATTTATTTGTCACTTTCTTTGGTCTTCAGACCACTGTGCCATGGAGGCAAAGTACAACCACAAACGAACCTTTTCCCAATGCCATCACAAGGTGAGATTCCACTAGAACTGAGACACTAATGGAGCTTTTCCCGCTTTTATCTGCTCTCCTGAGAAATTCTGCAACCCTGCTAGAACCCAAGGTCTGGATAGCCTCCTATTACTCTCCCGTAACTGGGAGAGGAAATGTTTTCTGGCAGCTTAAAGCCAAGAGAGCAAAAGCAGAAAGAGATGATCGATTTTCCAAAGGCAATCCCCAAACGATCGGTCCAGGACCTCTAACATATCTTCTACAAATTTATTTTCTCTTTTCCGTGATCTAGGAGGAGTACTCTGGGAAATCTCTAAGTCTGAAGAGAACATGCTGTCCTTTCGGGTTGGGCAACACCAAGATGGTGGGAGAGGCCATGGGAAGCAGAGTTAAGTGGAAGAAAAGCTGCAGGATACGTTTAAGGGCATTCGCCCTCACGGCATTCCTCAGCCATGCTTGCAGGACAGCAGGCTCTCAGTTATCTGCTGTAACTCTGGAAAGGCAGCCACGTGGAGAGAGCCCGCAAAGGGCAGCTGGGAGCCCTGAATGCTACTTCTGGTCCTGTCATTGCATTATCTGTCAGGTGTCGTTGCATTATCTGTCAGGCACGGGGACTGGAAGAGATGTGCTCTCAGCGTCCAGCTGCAGCCCTCCAGGGCTCTGAGACGCTAAGAGCTGATCTGAGAAAGGCAGAGCAGCAGCATCTTGGAGAGTCAGCAGGAGCGAGTGGGCAGAAGATGCCCAGGCATGGCTGCAAGGAAGCAAACCTGACAGACCCAGCCTGGAGTTAGGTTTTAGAAAGGCAAAGAAGAAAGCCAGATGCTCCCCTTTGGGAATCACATGAAAATGCTCATCGCAGCAGGAAGAATCTGAGAGAGGCGGGCCATCCTAAAGCAGTTTCTTTGGGAATAACTCAATTACAGACTCTGAACATCAGGAAAATCCAAGAGAGAGATGAAAAAGCTTGGATAACAAAGTGATAGGGAGAAAACCACTTTTCCAGGGCTGACTGAAGTATCTGAATTAACCTGTAAGATTTACTAACGAGCAGAGGGCCATTGTTTTAAGAAAGGAAATCGTGTGCAAGTTTTACTTCGTTGGGTTTTGATAAGTGGCGACTCTTGGAGGCGGTAAAATGCCACATGATGGGCCTGAAAGGGCAGGTCTCAGGAACCAGGGACAGGGTGAGCATTTCTCTCCAGCAGCAGCATATAATGAGCTGGAAATTAGGCCATGGCTGAAGCGGGGCCTGCAGGTGTGGCTGAGAAATAACCATCACTCAGGCAAATGCCGTCTGCTCCGGCTGCTGCCCACTCTGCCCTGTTCTCTCCTCACTTTGCCATTTGCGGTTACGGTGACCCTGGCTTGTTAGTTCCTTCTGATGTAGGACATGCTGCCGTCTGGGTCCAGGCAGCCTGGCAGAGAACTGGCTGCCAGGATCAGGGGGCAAGATGAGAGTGTCAGTGTCCCCAGTGCTATTTGCTGGCTTCTCTGCTTCCCTCCATAGCCTTCCCTGAGCACCTCCAAGGTGCCAAGGACTGTGCTAGGTGCTTGGAATATGACAACAAGCAATCTTTTCTCCCTAGATTCAAAGAGGAGGCAGATAAGAATACAGGCAGAGATGAGACAATGGATTAAGTTCTGTGAATGAAGGAAGCAAAAGTACTATAGATGACCAGACAATAGAGTGTGTGGGATCTGTGGGTTGGAGATCAGGAAAAGCTTGTCCCAGGAGCCAGCTGAACTCATTAAGGCCATAGTTATAGGATGGATTCACCCACAGACTTGGTAGAGCTTCTTGGGCTCTATGCTCATGTCCTTCCTTCCTATGAATAATTGATAGTGTCACAACCCTTTTTTTGATCACAAGAGAGAACCAGGTGAGGATGTGATTGGCTCAGGAAAGAGCCATGAGTGACTTGGAGCACATGCTCTGTGGTCGGTGAGCAAGTCCAAACCAGAAGGGCACCACCTTCAGGCTCCAGTGCTGATGTTGCCCAAGCTTCTGAATTTGTCCCCTGAATCCCGAGTTTAGGGTTGCCCAGGATGGCGCGCCTCAGCCTTCGCTCTCTGCCTGTTCCAGTGATGAGGTGCAGGATGAGGAACAACACAATTGCCACAGAACTTTCCCAACTGCCCGATTCCCAGGAACTCAGAGAAAGTCTCATATCTGCCAAGTCTACCAGGCTGCGGTACGTGATGATGAATACTTTCCCTCAACACACGCCCAGCTCCGAGGCAGGCAGGCTCATAAAGGCATGATCTTTTGGGGCATGGGAGCTGCTGGGGGGAACGGTGGTTAAGCTTCCGAGATGGGCAGAACTGGGTTCAAATCTGGGTTCCTGCCGTGCAAACACCTGTACACGAGTGTTCATAGCAGCACTGTTCATGCAAGCCAAATGTGGAAGTGTTCATCAGCTGACGCATGGATAAACGCAACATGGTCTATCCATGCAGTGGAGTCTTCTCTGGCAAAAAGGGAAAGAAGGGCTTGACACATGTTACAACACGTACGGGCCTTGAAAACACGAGGCCAAGTGAAATCAACCAGTCACCAAAGAGCACGTATTGTATGATTCCATTTGTACGAACTGTTCAGAATAGGTAGATCTATAGAGGCAGAAAGTAGACTAGCGGTCGCCAAGGGCTGGGGGAGAGGGAGGGACGGGGGCTGGAAGGAATCGGGAAGTGCCTGGAAATGGATACGGGGTTTGTTGGGGTTGAGAAATGTTCTAACATTGTGGTGATGGTTGCACAACTCTGTGAATATACTAAAAACCACCGAACGGTACACGTCAATGGATGAATTATACAGTGTGTTAATTATATCTCAATGAAGCCGTTACATTTTTAAAAATCTGAGTTCTGACCTTTTCCTGATTCCTGCTTGACTGTTCACAAGGGCAAAGACCCCTTTGTTTTGCCCTCCATCGTGTTCTGAGACCTGGCACATGGGAGGTTCGTACATAATTGCTGATGAATGACTATGTGGCCTGGGGGGAGCCCCTTAGGCTCTTTAAGCCTCAGTTTCTGCATCTGCGAAATGCAGATAAGAATGTCTTCTGCAAAGGGCTGCTGACCAGGAGACAAGGCAGTGGAGGCCCTTGGTAGTCTGGGCACATGGCAGGGCCTATTCCAGTCCTGGATTTGTGGGTCAGTGCCATTGACTAGGCTCCTGAAGGGGATCCCTACCCCTGGGAATGCTGTTTCCTAGCCGCCCACCCCACCTCCCATCACACATCATTCTTAGAGTCCAGTGCCCTGCTGTCACACAGACTGGGCTGCAGGATGTCATGAGTCAGGCTGCTAGAGGCTGCTCTGCAAGGACAGGCTCAAGTGCTGCTCAGCGCCGCCGAGAGCCCAGACCAGCAGGGGGCTGGTGGACACGTCAGACTGTATTTTCTGTTTCTGTCTGGAGATGCCTCTGACAGCCTCTCCCAGACTGTGTCTGTCACTGCCGGTCAGGGCTGACGCCAGCTCTGAGGCCACGCTGCGGGCTAGCAGCACACACTCAAAAGGCACAGTATTTTCAAAACAGTCAGCTGCGCGAGGGTCAAGATCACGATGGCTGGAAGCCACGCCACTATCTACGAACCCATCTTGCATAAACGTGAAAAGGAACTTCCAGGCCACCAGACATTTAGAACTCTGAGTCTGCCTGGTTCTCTCGTTCAGACCGGGGCCCCAAGAACCTGAGCCAGGGGTCCTGGTGGGCAGTTCCTCAGACGCCTCTGTCCTTTTCAGTCCTCCGAGCCCACAGTGGAGCCGGTCCCCACTCCTGGAAGGCAGCTCACTGCCACCTTCCGCCCACCCCCAAACTTCACCTGTACCTCCTCCCGAATTTCTGGAATCAGCTGAAGGTACCCCCCCAGGCCCACCCCAGGCCGTTTAAGACAAGGTGAAGTCTCCATCATATGGGCTCGGAGCTCCGTTTCTCCCTCAGTTTGCGAAGTTACATTTATGATTATCTGTCGAAGGTCTGTCCCTCCACCACCCTGGGAGCTCCGTGAGGGGGGGACCTGTGTCCGTCTTGATCACTGCAGACTCCCCAGGGCTTAGCATGGGGCCCGGCACATAGCAGACGCTCAGTAAATATTTATGCAGTGAAACAGTCCCTCTGATATTCTCGTTTCTTGCCACTGCTTCCCTCTCTGGCTGGGTGGTGGCCTGGTCCCTTCCTGGTCCTTGTACCCCATGAAGCCAGAGGACGAGCGCTGGAGAAGAGGCTTCAGTCTCCTCATGGAGAAGTCTCCTGTGTGGGGAGAGCAGGGGGGGAGGGAGGAGGAAGGAGGGAGGAGGGGTGGGGGGTGAGGGGTGGAGGTGAGGTGGAGTGTGTGTGACTGTGCGGGACAGGAGGGGCTGAGAAGATGGCACGGCTGGCCTGCGGGCCCCTCGAATTCCGTTCATCCACACCTCTACCTCCCACCCCCACTCCTCATCCTGGTGAAGCCCCTTTCCTCCTCCGGGTACCATCAAGGAAGGGGAACAGTTTACAGCAGGCACAGACCCAACCAAGCAAGTGGCAGTTGACTGTAAGGGGCCGCCCTACTGGTTTTCAGACGTTTTGGACAGAGACTCACAGTGAGAAATACATTTTCTGTGGCGATCCTGCATGCGTGTGTCTCTGTGGGTAGACTTACGCATAAAAACGAAGTGGACAAAAGAATACTCACTCTCACTATGTACGGTGTATTCTAATACCTTCTATTGTTTACTATTTCATTTCAAAAAAAAAATCCTGTCATGACTTATTAAGCAGGACATGCACCCAATACAGTGGACAGGGCCGTGCTCAGAGGGACCCCGTGCTCCGGCTTTCATGCTCTGTGGTCACCATCTTGAGATTCTTATCATTTTATCTTTGAATTTGTGTTTTGTAAGCCAAGTCTGATGGGACACAGGGCCACCCACTTCCCGCCCCCACCCAGCGATGACCATGAGGGTCACCCTGTGCCTGAGGGGGAGTGACATTAAATGACCAATAAAAAACATCGTGAAAGGTTGAGAGACCGTCGGAGAAAGGAAAAAGGTTTTTCCTGCTTTATGAACAAGAGCCCTGCATTTTCATTTTATGTAGCCGGCCCTGCCTACTGGACGATTTCGCAACTCCCCAGTGAATCGTGACTGTTGGTTTGAAATACACTGTGCCAGACAGCAGAATGTTGCAGCTGACCCCAACGTAAGCTTTCATCAGACAGACTGAAGCTGACATCCCAATTCTGCAACAAATCGGCTGTGTGACTTCAGGCAAGTCACTTAACTCAACTCCTGTGTCCTCATATGCAAAACTAGGATAACGATAGGACCTGCCTTTGGAGTTGGGGTGGCGACTAGGAAAAGGCAGTGTGCAAGGGCAGTGCCCTGAATTTAAGAAAGAAAGCAGTTATGACTATTACTAGATCCCTCTAGGCTTTGGCTCTGATGTGCCCACTTTGATTTACTTCTCTGAGGAGGGGATTTCTGAGCTGGGTTTTGAGGACCAAGGAGGAGTTCACCAGGTGAACAAGACAGGGAAGGAGGATGTCTGGGCAGACAGGCACAGAGCAGAGGCTCAGAGGTGTGGTGTATTTAAGGGCAGTGGGAACAGACCAGTTTTGAGAGTGTGCACTTCCGAGGGCAGGAGGTGAGCGGCTGGGAGGCAGGGGGACTGAGGTTGGGGGCGAGGGGCAGCCTGGGCAATCTAGACTCACCTGGTAGCCAGTGAAAACAGGGAGGGTTTTAAGCAGGCAAGAAGCATGATCAGGCCTGTGCTTCCAAAGATCATCTTGGCTGTGGGGTAGAAGATGGATGGCAGAGGGTGAAACACAAGCCTTCTGGGAGAGGCCAGGTACGGGATACGAGGCCCAAGGCGAGAGGGTCACAGCGGGGACGGAAGGCTGGAGTTGACGGATCTCCCAGGAGGCTGGAGTGAATGAGGGAGGTGAGGGTGATTGTCACACCCTGGGCACCTCCCAGGTTTCTGCCCCGAGTGGAAGTTAGAGGAAGCACAGGTCTGCAGGAGGCCGGCGGAGGATTATCTGGCCTGGGTCCCGGGCGAGGGAATAAGAATGATGGGTGTTTAGTCTATTTTTAGAAACCTCTGGGGTGCAAAGTCTATCAATTAGCCTAAGAGCAATGAGTATTCACAAAGTTGCCCCATTTTTAACTAAATCTAACTTCTTCTGGCTACCACGCCCAAGTCAGATAAACTTTATTTAAGCCCCAGTGCAGGTGAGTTCAAACTTCCATTGGCTCAATTCCACAGACTTCTGGAACAAGGTGGAAGAAATGGTAAGTTACAGAACAAGTTAGAACTCAGGGACTTCTAAGGAAGGGAGGAAATCACAGAGCAAACTTGAAACGGCGATTAACCCACTTGCCCCCGGGCGGGGCAAGCTTCCAGGTGCCAAGGGTTCAGGTGGCCTGGAAGCGCGTGCAGAGCAGACCAGGAGCCAGCTCTGCTTTGGAAAGCAAAACCCAGAACCGCCTTCTTTTTTGGGAAGGTACAACTTTTCCCTCTGCGTTCTCACTTCGCAATCACTACCCTAGCCACAGCCTCTTACTGCAAGCGGTTTTTAAGCATTCTGAAAAACTAATTTTGGAGCCGAAGTCTCTGATGCCTGAATGCTGGGTGGACACGGGAAACAGATACTTCTCACGGTTTTAGGTCAAATTGAAGGGCCGATGATGGTAACAAGGGTTTTCCATGTGGACAGGGCTCTACAGTTTGTATAATGCTCCCACACTCCCCCTCATCTGTGTTCACAATAGCCCTGTGGGACAGAGGGGTGAGGACTGTCATCCCAGTATCACCCGCACAGACCCTGTGGCCTTCTGTGAACTGAATTATAGGGTCACGGGGCAAGTGAGTCTTCTGTCCTTTGCCCGCTCTCCTCCCATCGTACTATGTGATCTAAGGTGAACCCCCTACCCTTCTGGAGATGGCAATTTGTGAAATGCAGCAATAGGCATTAGAATTAGTTTGGTTCAGATAAAAAACCCCACAGTTCTGTCGTGCTTATCATGCATCTTTTGCTGGGGTCTATGCTGGGGCTGAGGACTGAAGATCCAGGCACTTTCTACATCTTTGATCTCATTTAATCATCACAGCACCCTCACGAGGTGGGTGTCATTAGGAGGAAACATCATCCTCTGACCTGGCTCTGGACATCCAGAGAGACTGGGGCAGGACTGACTTCATGCTACCTGGGCACTTCCACGTAGCTTTACTTGTTCCATTTTCCAACACTCCTTGGAAGTTTCCCATTTTGAGAAAACTAAGGCTCGGAGGGGTTTAAGCAAGTTGATGATTACCCACTGGAACGGCATAGGCTCATGCTCTCTGTCCCCTCTAATCTGAAACCATTAAAAGTTTTTTTTTTCAGAAGAGCGCATTTTCTTTTATTTTTTTGGTGAGGAAGATTGGCCCTGAGCTAACATCTGTGCTGGTCTTCCTCTGCTTTGTACATGGGATGCTGCCACAGCATGGCTTGATGAGTTGTGTGTAGGTCCATGCCTGGGATCTGAACCTGCAAACCCTGGGCTTCCGAAGCAGAGCACACAAACTTAAGCGCTATGCCACCAGGCCGGCCCCGAAACCATTTTAATTTTTTAATTTCACAAGCAACATATGGTATTTACGAAAGTTGAAATGATACAGGAATGTTTAAAGTAAAAGTCCCCCCACCTTTGCTTCTCTGTTTCACTCCCCAGAAGTAACTGCTTTTAACAGTCTGATGTATATTCTTTTCCCATGCACAAACACACCCACGCATGGAGATTATTTTTCACAAAAAGGATTGCACTGGATGCATTATTCAGCGACTCGCGTTACTCACTCAACCATGCATCCCAGTTATCATTCCCATTCACACACGAGGAGTAATCCTCACCCCCTTGGACAGGTTTCGTTGTCTGAATGTAGCATAAACAGCCCCCTGTTGGTGGACTCTTGGTTGTCTCCAATTTCTCAGTAATTCTGCACCAAACATACTTGTAAATGTAACAGATCCTTGAGATGTAAGTTCTCAGTAAGCATTAGCCAATCTTAGCCTTCCTATGTAGCTTTATTTAACTGGTGGCCTCCATTCAATTCCTATTCCAAGTGCTCATTTCAAAGAGTTGGAGTTAACGATGCCTCAGCCTCCTATGGTGAAAATGCGTTATTTTCACGGCCAGGCGTTACGGTTACCTAATCCAACACTGAAATTGGGTGTAGATGGATAAGCTTTGAACTGATACTACTTTTCTGAACTTTCTGACTCATTCTCTAACTTCAGCTCAGTTCTTTTAGGAAACTACATGGTGGTAGAAAGTAATTAAAGTTATGTCTTAGGTTTCTGTTCTAGCTCAAATCATTTTATTCTACTAATTAAAAGCTGAGTATGTCACCTGCAGATTGTGTCCCCTCATTTGGTCCCCAGACCACTTCTCTGTCCTGGGCAGAAACCCAAGTCATCCCTCCCTTCTGTCTCACAGGATCCTTGAGAGTCAGACTGTCTTCCTTTTTCAAAACTCTCAGATCCTTCTTTGCTTTTGGTGGTCCCTTTCCTTCAAGATGCTAAGAAAAATAGAAAATAGTCTTGTGTTCTTTCTTCCTTCCTGAAGTTCTAAGATGCCTTCTTTTATCATTTTCTTTCCGTGTAGAGAACTTCCTTTAGCCATTCTTTTTTGGGTAGGTCTGCTGACAACAAATTCCTTTAGTTCTCCTTCATCTGAGAATGTCTTGATTTCCCTTTCATTCCTGAAGGATTTGTTTTTTTTTGCTGGATATAGGATGCTGGATTGACAGTTATTTAAAAAATGAGCCACTTCCTTCTGGCCTCCATGGCTTCTGATGAGAAATCTGCTGCCATTCGTATTATTTCCCCCCTATAAGTAAAGCGTCATTTCTCTCTCAGTGATTTCAAGAGTTCTTCTTGGTCTTTAGTTTTCCGATGTTTCAGTATGCTGTGTCTTGGTGTGGATTTCTGTAAGTTTATCCTATTTGGGATTTGCTCAGCTTCTTGAATCTGTAGGTGTTTGTCTTTTGCCAAATTTGGGAAGTTCCCAGCCACTATTTGAGTAGTTTTTCAGCCCCAATCTCTTTCTCCTCTCTTTCCAGGACTCTGATGACATGAACATTAAATCTTTTGTTATAGTCCTACAGACCCCGGAGGTTCTGTTCATTTTTTCCCCAGTCTACTTTCTTCTTATTGTTCAGATTGGGTCATTTCTATTGTTGTACTGTCAAGTTCATTGATTCATTCCTCTGTCCCCTCCATTCTGTTGTTGAGCTCATCCAGAGAGTTTTTAATTTCAGTTATTGTATTTTTCCAGTTCTAAAATTTCCACGTGGTTCTTTTTGTCTTCTATTTCTTTGTTGAGAACCTCTATTTTTTTCCATCTGTTTCAAGCATGTTCATAATTGCTTATTGAAGCATTTTTATGCTGGCTGCTTTGAAATCTTTGTCAGATAATTCTACATTTTTGTCATCCTGGTGTTGGCATCTATGGATTGTCTTTTTTTATTGAGTTTCAGATCCTCCTGGCTCTTGGTATAAGTGATTTTTAAACTGAAACCTGGACTTTTGTGTATTATGTGATGAGAGTTTATATTCTTTAAACCTTCCGTTTTAGCCGGAATAGAGGAACAGGGGTTCAGGTTCCCCACTTGTCCCAGCTACCTTCGATTCCTTGAAGTCCCTTGAATTTGCAGCTGATCTAAAGTGGTGTATGGCAAGCTTCAGGCTACTTACTCTGCTTCATGCACTTCATAAAACATTCTTTTTCCACATAGCATGGGCCTGGGGGCTCCTGAAAAAAGGGCACGATACAAACGCAAATTCTACTGGAGCATATTTTTCACATCTGAGGACCTGAGTTTTCCCGTAACTCAGTCCTAGTAGTGGCAAGCTAGCAAATCCTTTCTCACCCCCATCTTCTGAGTCCAGCTGCGACTGGAAAGGTTTATCAAAGTGGAATAAAGTTACCCATTTGGCTCAATGGTTCTCAACGGTGGATGGTTTTGTCCTCACTGGGGACATCTGGCAATGTCTGAAGACATTTTTGGTTGTCACAACAGTAGGAGTGTGGGGTGTGCAGCTGGTATCTAGTGGGTAGAGGCCAGGGATGCTGCTAAGCATCCTACACCGCAAGGATCATCCATCATAACAAAGACTAGCCAGCCCAAAACGTCAGCAGTGCTGAGGCTGAGAAATGCTGGGGAGCCCAGTAGCCCCCAAATCTGCACGTCCAAGTGCTTTTAAAGAGGGAGCGTTGTTCAACCATCAAATTAGGTTTTATGAGATTTTATTCCCAGAGAGCAGGCATAGATCACCGGGGGGAAATGAAAGCGAGCATTCTGTGCCAGAGTAGAGCCGGCTTTGTTTGGGAGGACATCCTGAGGCGCTGCCTTGAGAAGTGAGGTCTTAGGGCCTCCTACCACAAACCCACTTGGGAAGCTGATTAAAATGCAGATTCCAGGGCCTCACCTCAAACCCACTGAATTAGGTTCTCTTGGTCAGAGTAGGAGGGATCTGCATTTTTAGGATCCCCCAAGTGGTTCAGAGGCACACTGACAATTTTCTTCCACTCTTCCAGAAGTAGGGGAGATAAACTACATGGGGTTGGGGCGTGGAGTACAGGTGGACAGAACATAAGCATGGTAGTTTTTAAAAAGTTAACTAAAAATGCCCACAGTCTAGCATGGTTCATTCAACTTCAGTCATCTCTATCACATGTTGTGAGTTACATCCTAGGTAAATACTATCCATACTGTCCTTTTCTTAACAATTAAAAAACATTGTTTTGTAAATTCTAGCATCCTTCTAAGCAATAATCCCCATGAAATCACAGGTTTGATCAGTTAGTTATATTTTTTTTCCTAATACCCCTGAGAATAAATACATAACCATGAAAATAAACAATATTTGCCTACGCCACTTAAAATCGGCATGCAGGATGTGCAGGAGGCCGTGTGTCACACAAAGCAATTAGAGTCTGCCAGGAGGATGCGCATAGCAGCACCTGCCTGCTCTGTAGGGCAGACATGCTTGGTTCCTCACTTGGAATCACAGAGCCTACTTGACAGGCATGGATGACAATCCTCGCTGCTTCCTGGAGGAGGAGGAATAGAGTAGGCAAAGGTTCCCACACATGACCATGACACTGTGGCCTTATTGACAGCTGCCAACTCCCATTTATGAGCCTCTGAAAACCTCCATCTTAAATCCAGCACTAGGACCAAACGAAGGACTGACGCATTTCGAATGTCGCTGAGTCTCGGAAACCAGAACCCACATGAGAGAGGGGCAGAAGTCACCTCAACCATAAACTGCTTTCCATGATCATCTCCCTGCTCCCAGAGCGCTACCCCCTCCTCCCCTTTTAGGTGGGCAGTAGGCGGAGAAGCATGACACATTGAAGGCTACAAAAAGTTTCATGTCTGCTAGAAATCAGAGCAAACACCTGCAGCTTGTTTCCCCATTTACATCCTTTTCCAAAAACCTAAACTTGACCTAAAGTTCAATTGCACATGGCCCCATTAATACAAATGCAGCGAACAGGGCAGCAGTGGGAACCAGGTGTGTGCCGGGATTGGCAAACACCACTTTATTTTTGTCCTTCCCTCCAATTTGCATGAGGCTGCCTGCATAATTCCCACCTCAGGTGAAACCTCTTTGTAGCAGTTGTTTCCTACTTGAAATACATTGATTTTCCATGTAAGTCAGGAGATTGGGAAGTGGGGTGGGAGGTGTGACTGTGGAATTGGGTTAGGACGTAACATTCGCAGACTCAAGCAAGACAAACACAGCCAACCACATCGACGAAAAGTCCACAAAAGCCCGTGAAGCGTTTCTCTGTGGGATAAAGATCTGAGACTCAAGGGGCTGTTCCTGAGCGAGCCCTTCCTACAGCCTCCCAGGGCTTGTTACTTAAGAAGCTTCTCTCTTTGCACAATTGTAAACCATCCCTGTTTGGCTCTAACTGGAAAGATGATAAGGGTATGAACTTCAACCATTAATAAGCATTTACTGAGCATCTACTATGAGCCAAGAGATTTCCGTGCATTGAGGAGAAAATTCCTCCTCTCATCCAGCAGGATCGGGAAGAAAAGCATACATGGCAGGGGGAGGAAATGTTCTCACTGCTGTGGGAGAGGGGCAAGAGCATGGTGACAGGGTCTATGTTGGAGTCACAGAGGGCTGTGGCTCTGGAGAGGGAGGAAAAAAACCCAAGATCCTCTCCAGGGCTCGGGAAACTTGGAATTCCACAAATATATGGCTGAGCACCTGGACCCACAGTGCCCAGTTTGGTGCTTGGGACTCAGGAGGGATTCAGCACACATTTGCCGAATGGATGGATGTTCTGTGGCTGTTGACTGAACCCCTAACCCTGGACACCCAGGACTTTTGTAAAATTGTGAGTCGATCGAGAGAGAGAGTGTTGGACAAGTCCGTGCACAGCCACCGCTGCGACTGGAAGAGCAAGGCTGGAAGCAGGTTCTGCTGAGCTGGGGCAGGAGCCCGAAGGTGGGGAGGGGAGGAGCAGACTCGCCCGGACGTGCATCCCGGGGAGGCCACTTTCCAGCTGAGTGACCTCGGCGAGACTCTTAGCTTCTCTGTGCCTCAGTTTCCTTGTCTGAGAAATGGTTATGATAACGGTATGCGTCTCAGAGGATTCTTGGGAAGATCTAACAAGTTCACACACATAAACACGTTGGCCAGTGCTTGGCACACAGAGACTGCTGAATAAATGTGAGCTGCTATTATTTTCCTGTGGGCAGGACAGATTGGGATCATATAGTCCTATCTGGACTAGAAGCAAAGAAATCCTAAAATGTGAAGCCTGTGATGCATGAGGGCAGGGAGGAAAAAATTCAGAAGCAGGTCGACTGGACTTGGTTCTGCCTTGGACACTGGGAATTCATGCCTGCACGCTTGATTCCTTTTTTCCAGTTTTTAAAAAACAGAGTTGACTATGTCTCTGTTGAGCGGTTTTCAGATCCTTTTCTGAAAGTGAATAGTTAATAACATCACTCCTATCACGATGAACAGAAACCATTTCCATTGATGGTTAATACTACCATCACCAACGGTCTCTGAGGCTTCTTCTATTGTTTTCTCATCCCCTATTTTTTTTCTGGTGGTTTATAGGAATGGTAAGAGTTTTGGAATAAAAAAGACCCTATCTAATATCTTCATTGCTGTGTAACTTTGGGCAAGTCACTCCACCTCTCTGAGCTTCAGTTTCCTCATCTGTAAGACGGGTTTCTGATACAAACTAGTGATAATGTATACAAAGAGCCCAGGAGAGGTTTGCCCCACACATGGAGGTGCTGAATAAATGGTGGACTATGTTCAGAGTGTGAGCAAACCAGGGGGCACCACTTGAGAGTGGCCCAAATGCTCCTGAGGATTAGGTTCCAGTTTTAACACTGGTTAGGGAACCTCTAAGGACAAGATCTCCCTTTTAAGGTCCTCAAACGTGTTATTCATTTGAAGACGACTGATGGCCATGATTTCTCCTCGTGAATTTGGGTTTCCATGTTGAGCAAGATGGCTTGAAGCCTCCACTAAGCCAAAGTGTGCCCTTCCAGTGTCCTGGGCCACCACGTCTGGCAAGAAGAACACAGCTGTCCTGGACACGCTGGGCAGGGCCTTGTCCCTGCGTCTACACTCTCTCGGCCCATGCTTCCGGCTGTTTGGTTACACAGAGGTGACCAGGGTTTGAGAGACGAGGCTTCCCCACTGACCAGCTTAAAGGAAAAACAAACTCTTGGTTCTTGGTCAGAGAAACACGGAAATCCCTCCACGTGCAAGGCGACATCCCAGGATGCAAATCCGGTCTTTAGCTTTCCTGTTCCTTTAACAATCTACTTCACCAAATGGAAACGAAATGGCTCCAATAAACTTCTAAACAGCGTGTTAAAAACCAAAACAGACCAACAAAAAACTCCCCATCTGAAGGGGATAAATCCAAAACCAAATAGAGGGACACACTGTTTCCCAGAAATAATTAGACTTGGTTCTCAGCCCAAGAAATGCAATCATCAGTGATGTCTCAGAATCTCAGGGTTTTGTTGCACTTTGTAAGAAAAGAGCAAAACTGTGGTTCTAGAAAAGCACTGAGTAATGGTGGTCACTGCTATCAGAACAAGATCACTTAATTCTCATGACAACACTTGGAGGTAGGTATTATTATTATGCCCATTTAATAGCTGACAAAACTGAGGTTAGTAACTTGCTGAGGGTGATATGACTAGGAAAGGGGGAGCTGGAATTTTAACCAGGGTCATAACCACTAGGATGCACTGCCCCTCGTGACCTAGAAGAGACTCCAGTGCTCAGTACCAGGAGGAGCCCAGGCTTCTATTCAACAGGTTCCTAAGACACCCAGGGCCTATCAGGGTGCCAAGGAATAACGAATACTAGCTCAGGACATCACGGTTTGTAAAGTGTGTTCCCACATCCTGGCTGTTTGTTTGGAAGGTGTTATATCTACCCCCATTTCACAGCCACGGAAACTGAGGCTCAGATGTTTTACACAATGTCTCTGAAGTCACATCCATTATCTCCTAATTCCCAGGTGCTGTTCGCTCCTCGATGACATGTAATCAAGTCTAAATAAAACCGGGTGAGGCCAGGGGGCAGCTTCAGACATGGACAAAGTTCACTCTGTACCTAGCACTGTGCTCAGACCCAGGGAGCCAGCGAGGGCAGCAGAGCAGGGACTGGCTTCAGAGCCAGACAGGTGGCTATGTGACCTCGGCCAAGTCACTTAATGTCTCTGAACCTTGGCGTCTTGGTCTATAAAACGGTATAACAGTAGCTACCAGAACATAAGTTCCTTGTCAGCAGGGCACTCTCCTGTTCATGGCTGAATCATAATATTTGGCACATAGATAGTCAATAAATGTCTTTTTTAGAAGGAATAAATGAACAAAAAAATCACTTCATTGTGCTTCTGTAGGGATTAAATGAGACACTGTTTGCATAGTGCATA
The DNA here is from genome assembly GCF_041296235.1 of Equus asinus. Classification (NCBI taxonomy): domain Eukaryota; kingdom Metazoa; phylum Chordata; class Mammalia; order Perissodactyla; family Equidae; genus Equus; species Equus asinus. The sequence goes on along the minus strand of NC_091801.1, from coordinate 67,921,096 downwards.
AAACGTAGAACTGGTGCTCAAAAATGCCAGTCCCTTTCATTGTTGTGTCACAGGCATTTATATTATCTTATCGTGTCCTCCCAGGAAGTCCATGAAATAGGTCTGGCTATGCCCATTTTATGCAAGAGGCAACCAGAGAAGAGGCCAGGGAGTCAAAGAATTCTTAGAGGAAAGCTCATCCCTTATAACGAAAACCAAACCTTTAAGCAAGAGTCACAGTGGGGGCTGGAGGAAGGTTCTCGAGTCAGTCCAGGGAGAAGAGAAAGGCTGTGGGGCTTGGGCTTTGTATCTGGACTGGTGAGTGCTTCTGCCTCCCTCCCCAGTCCTCCGCCTCCGAGGGGCATCCCAGGACCCACAGGATGGAGTCCCTACCCCTGCGTTTACCCTCGGCCCCTCCTGTCTGCAGAGAGCTCCGGCCAGACACCAAGTGCCCAGCTGGGCTCCTACCGACAATCATAGTAATCCTAACGAATTGCAGGCTGAGGAATTGCTGATTGCAGGAGAGAAAAAAATTAAGAGCGAGCTGATTGAAACTCTTAATAAAGCTTATTCTTTGGGAAGGGTATGGCTTGGCAGGTGGGAGGGCTGGGGATCTTCCTGGGATCTGACGGGAGATTTTTAAAGATGGTTCTGATGGTCAAACTGCAGAATACTCTTCTTCTCTATGCTTCTATCGGCCAGAGCATTTTCCACACAATATCAAAATTGCCTGGTTCCCAGACTGGCTGCCTCAGGGGCAGGGCTAACGCCCACCTCATTCTCTTGTAGCTCAATACAGCATCCCGCACACAGCAGGGGTGACAATGTCTGGGCCATATCCGTGACATAAGGAGTCTGGGTACCAGTGAGAAGAACAACGAAACAACAGAAAGTACAGAAAAAAACGCTACAAGATGAGAGCACCCAGATTTGTTTATGAATTCCAACAGTAAAAGGGCTTATAGAAATTGATTGCTAAAGCTTGAGCTGTGCAAAGCCAATTATGCTGGAAATAATCCCAGCGGCCACACCCTCTTCCTGTGCTACGCAGCAGCCTCTCCCGCGGTGCCTCTAAAGAGAAGCCAGCTCCCCTGCAGCCGGTGTCACCCTCTTGGTGTCCCTTCCCCAAATCTCTCCACCTAATTTAATTGCAACGGCCCTCGACAACGCTCACACCTCCTCTATGATGCGATTACTATTGGCTCTTCAATTTGCCACCACCTGCGCGCCCCTTTTAAAGAAAGGAGACAGCGAGAGGGAGACAAATGTCAGCCTTAATTGTAATTTACTACAGTTCATTGGCGATGACCCTGGGGAGAGGGACGAGGGAAATCAATTCTGGTGATTGAAAAACAATATGAGAATTAAGAGGCCGTGTGGAAATCTTCCGGAATAGACAGAAAAAATGCCTCTCTGAATTTCCTGTCTGCGGCTCAGTCGAGACTTACTCATTCCACACAGTGCCGTTCAGACATTTCCTGAGGACACGCTCTCTGTGAGGCACCGCGGAGAGATGGAGGGAGACAGAGACGAGCAGGACAAAACCCAGGTCCTCATGTGGATTTCTCTGTGAGTGGTGGAGGCTGGGGGTCAAGATAGTACCATGGCTACAAAGCTGACAACCAGAACTAGAAAAGTAGCTAAAGAGAGAGGAATGCCACCTTCCCTCCCATGTGTGACATCATCTTATAAAGGATGTGAAAATGCCAGTCGTGGCAGCTGGATCTTCATTTCATGGTTTGGTCCAGAGTGACCTGATCGGACAGCCTCAGGAAACTGGGTGGCACAAGACAATTCATTCTAGCACCTTCCGAAGGAGATAAGCGGCTGTTTCCCTGTTTTGGACTCTGAACTCAGCAAGCACTATCTGCAGGACTAGAGGCAGCATTATGGGATTACGGGTTGCTCGTCCCCATTTAAGGATGGGATGGCTGCTGCCTGGTCCTCATATTCCCTTTTGAAAAGAGGACACCCATGGAGAAGGGGGCAGGGCTCCTGCTGATGGCTTGGAGCCTTCTGGACAACTGCAGGCAAGAGAAGCCATCCAGGACCACCCAGGCGGGAGGCCAGAGTCAAATGCAGCTCTCAGGGCTGGCCAGGGCTCAAGGGAAACACCGTCAGCCCGGGTCACTGCCGCACACTCTCCTGGGATGCGCCCTGGTGGGCACGCAGGCGGAGGGTGGCAACACCCACAGGAAGAGACCCAGACGCAGGGCAAGGGGAGCGGCAAGGGGGCCCCGGGGAAACCCTCTTTGGCCCAGGCCACCAGCTCCAGGCAGCTCTGGGGGACGTGGCTCCTTACCCTCCTCCTCCATCTCCTGCCACTTCCTTTTTTCCATCTTCTTCATTCTTATCTCTTTCTCCTTCGTTTGTGTGTATATTTTCATTCTTTGATGCTTTTCTTTCCTCCTCTTTCCTTCTATCCACTCACACTCACCAATCACATCTCTCTCTCATGCATACACACACACACACACACACACACGTGTGCATACATGCAAAAGCTGCCAGAGCACAGTGTCAGGTACACATCCAGCAGTCAATTAGACCTGGTTCAAATCCCGGCTATTATGCTTTGTGACCCTGGGCATGTGACTTAACCTCTCTGAGTCTCCATTTCCTTGTCTTATAAAATGAAGATGATAATAGGACCTTCTTCCTAGGGTGGAGGTAGGGACTAAATATATAAGGCTCAACGTTTTATCTGCTTGGACCTGAGTAAATGCTCTTTAAATGAATGCAAACTGTTTTTTCTTCCCAGTTCTTCTGTTACATCCTTGCCAACAGTGATGACAGTAACAACTTTTTATTATGTCTTTGCCTCTTTGGAAGCACTCAGAAAGTGTTAGTTATTATGATAATTACAATAATTTTCTTAATTCTATTATATCCTATTGATTAACTTTAAAAAAATTAATAGACTAATTTTTAGAACAGATTTAGGTTTACGGAAAAAACACACAGACCGTAGACTTCCCACATCACTCCTCTCCCCTTCTCCCCCAGGTTCCCCTATTATTAACGTCTTGCATTGGGGATGTACATTTGTTACAACTGATGAACCAAGATTGGTAAAACCAAGTCGATCATTAACCAAAGGCCATAGTTTACATGAGGGTTCGCTCTGTGTCGTACAGGTCTTGACAAATGTATAATGACCTGTGTCCACCACTACAGTATCCCACAGAATAGTTCCACTGCCATAAAAATCCCACGCTCCACCTACTCCTGCCCCCACCTCCCCGCTCACCCCTAGCAACCACTGATTTTCTTACTGTCTCCATAGTTTTGCTTTTACTAGAATGTGGTAGCGTTGGAACCACACAGCATTTACCTGTATGCGACTGGCTTCTTCCACTTACCAATATGCATTTAAGGTTTCTCCAAGTCTTTTTCTTGGCCTGACAGCTCATTTCTTCTTATGGCTGAATAACACTCCATCGTGTGGATGTACCACAGTTTGTTTAGCCATCTTCCTATGGAAGGGCATCTTGGTTGTTTCCAATTTTTGGCTCATATTGCTTAACTTTTCATGCTATTTTTGTGTGTTTTTAATTAAATTTTTTCCCCTGAATTGCCAGCCTTTTAGAAATGCTGAACTAAATGTACGCGTGCTCAACTCTTCCTCAGTGCTTCCCAAATACAGAGAGCAGAAACTCCTGTCCAGGTGTGGACACCAGCAGAGCCCCCCAGGCCACATGGCAATGCTCCAGGCCATGGGGTTTTACAACAGGCCTGAAAAGGGTTAACCACTTCTCCCAAGGTTGCATGTTTATGACATGATCAGGGTTTTTCTCAGCCTTGGCACAAGGGACACTTGGGGCCAGCTAGCTCTTTGTTGTGGGGGGCTGTCGTGTGTGTTGTAGGATATTTAGCAGCATGCTAAAATGCTTCACCCACTATGTGCCAGTAGCAACCCCGCCTCAAATTGTGATAACCAAAAATGTCCCTAGACATTGCCAACTGTCCCCTGGGGGGCAAAACTGCCCCCTCTCCCTCCCACTGCTGAGACCCACTGTTTTAAATATTTCGTTATCATCAGCGCTGATATGATGAGAACTTTCGATGCCGCCCCAAACCTCCAACACAAGATCCCACCCCTTAGAAGGGGGCTTTCCTTTACTAGGCAGTAAGGGGGTGTCCCTGCTCTCCCTATGTCTCCCTGCATTTCACTCTTGTTGGGAGAGTTTGCATTAATCACAGCCAAATGCTGTCACTATGCAGGCTGGCCTTGGGATGGTTCCTCTAGAGATGACAGATTCAACATCTTGACGACTGAAGCTTTCGCTGACTTGCCAGGTACCCCACTGCTAATGGGGGCCAGGCCTGTCCCCTGACTGTAGTCCAGTGACTTTTCCATGAACCAGAAAGCTTTCGCCAGTAGACTTATGACAGGCAACCATCCGCTCTTCCGCTCACCCCAATTTATCTATCTCCAACTCCTGTTGGCTCTTCCTCCAAAATACACCCAGAATCTGACCGCTTCCCACCCCTTTTCTAACCCTGCTCCAAGCTGCCATCGCCCCGTGCCTGCTCTCCTGCTTTGCCATCTGTTCCCCAACAACCCAGTTGTACATTGCTTCAGGGCGACGTCTGAAAAATATAAATTTGATCGTGTCACTTCCAGCTCTAGTGGCTTCCCATTTTGAGTTTGACACTGTTGTTACCACCTTGTCTGTGGTCCTTGCCTCCATCCCTAAGAGGCATCTTTAAGTGGAAATATGAAGAACCAGAGGCTGGACATGTAAGGAACAGGAAAGCGCAGGTGCTGGCCCGGTGTGGGTGCCCCCTAGATCTGCTAGCTTTACTGGGCCCACCTGTGCCCTGGGTTCCACCGCTTGCTCCTGACTCCACTAATTTTCTCAGTCCGCCTTCCCCTCCCATGAGGGCCCGGCTTCAACGTGGCCAACATCGCACCCTCCTGATGGGAGTTCCTTCAGCTTCTGCCCTCAGGTCCCACCTGAACAGTCCTAAGGAGTGTGGCTTCTCCAGCGGCTGCCCAGGGGGGCCAGGTCAGCACCCTGAATACAGAGGAGAGTCAGCGCCAATGGGGGAGCTCTGATCCAGGGGGGCCAGGAGATGGGAAGCAGCTGACAAAGAAATTCTGCGCTCTTTCTACCCTTGATGAGGTCTTCCGAGATGCAGTGCTGCCAGGTCTGCTGTAATGTTTGATTTGAAAAAGCAAATTTGTTCCCATGCAATTGACATCTTAGAGAACAAGTTGACTACACCATGGGTTTTGTGTTTCCTTGTGCCCGATTTTGTACGTGAGAAACAGTCGGCGAACACAGACAACTTTATCCAGCTGAACCGAGCCGCACAGAAATACACAAAACGCACACACCTCCAACACCTGCCAGCTACCTCAGTTTACCTCGTGTGTTATGAGCCATACCCGTCCGCACCTAATGTTACAACTTTCGTCCAACTTCACTCTCCGTTCCCCACTTCACAGTAACCCATAACTACAACCCTTCCGACACCCAGTTCCTCAAGCAAACAGGTTTTTTTGCAAGGAAAGTGCCATATTCACTGCAGTATTTGTATATTTCTAAACCATGTGTAACGTGGGTAAAACCGTGCTATTGCTTTTCTTAGGTTATCTTTTTAAAAATGCTTTATGACAAAGTTTTTGAGCCTCGTATCCAAACCTCATTTTCCCAAAAGCCCTGAGATTTTTATTGTGTAGTTCTGCACAGTAGCGTGGATTTGGGGGAACACATATGTTGCAATATAGTAGAGCTGACGGTATTCCATATTGCCGTTCTGAAGACATCCCAGGTTTCAGAGCCACTGGCTGGAGTTTCAGGAAGTGGCCGGTCACCTGAACAGTGCATGCACAGCACTGTTGTCTCTTTCTTACTCCCCTTCCCCTCCCTCTTGCAGCTGCCTGGGCTTGTGCTTCTGTCCTGTTCCCTCATAAAGAGTCGGGAGTTTTGCCTTAGCCTCTGCTTTTGGAGGGAACCGGGCTAAGACTGAACATTCCACATGGAGGGAACAGAGAAAGCAAATAGTAGAAGAAAGCTTGGTGTATCTGAGAATCAGGAAGAAAGTTAGCGAGGCTGAAGCTTCCTGGAGGAGCAGGAGGAATGGTTGGAGAGGCAGAGAAGGGTGGGGTCTTTTAGGGCTTGATAAGCCAGGGGAAGGAGTTGGGACGTCAGCTCAAGTGCAACGAGAAGCTACGAGATGGTTATCATCTCTGGGAGTGAGGCGGTTTGCTTTGCATTTTGATAACTCTAGCTGAGGCGTGAAGGATGGATTGCAAGCAGCGAGCCTGTAAGGGGGAGACCACTCAGGTCTGGTGAAAGATGACAGGGTCTGGACCAGGGTGGCGGAGGAAGCAGGCCCCAGGGGTTAGCAGTAGTCTCTGTGGGTTTGGGCAGGCAGGGAGAAATTCTAGCAGACCTAAGGTCCAGTTTTGGGCTTTTCATTATTTTGCAATTTGGGGCAGGTCACTACAGTCTTTAAAGAAAGGAAGAAAGAATGTTTAAAAAATTAATGAAGATTCTTGAGGGTGGAGGAAAAGGACCATAACCACAGTGGTTGGAAAAGTGCAAAGCTCATCCACCTGCTTTGGATAAAAATAAACAGTGGGGGTGGGTGTGGGTGTTTGAAGAATTGTGCAAAGAAAAGCTCTTGCTTCCATTCACTCCTTTCAGGGAACAATGACCACGACGTGATAAGCCACAAGGCAGTGCTTGTCGGTGTCTGAAACGTGGCCAAAGGAAGGAGAGATTAATCATACGTGCCATCTCGGGGCAGATTAAGACAACAAGCTAGCAATTTTGAGTCTGATTAGAAACTGCTAAAATCAGAACTTCCAGTTAGCGATTACACTTTAAACAGCCCTCTTTTTCGGGGGGTTGGGGGGGAGGTGGGTGGGAGCAGGGAGGGTGATAGATTTAAGTTAATTAAACCCAGTGCTTAATCAAGTGTTCTCAGATATGAACGATCTCCCTTCTGCATGGTTAATGTAAATCTGGGTTCCCAGCTCCATTAAGTTTGCTGGCTGGAAGTTTTAAGAAGATGGGGGGCGGGTCCCGTTAGAGAGATGAACCCAGGCACTTTTCTAGGGGTGAGAATCGTGGAGTGTAGAATGGGGGACTCAGGGAGGGGACAGAAGCCCCTTCTCAGGAGTCAGGCAGCCTGGAAAAGCAGTGACTGACTGTCTAGATCTCCGGAGAAGCTGGCTTCAGTCTCCACGTGGCCTCTTACCAACAGGGTGACCTTGGGCAAGTCCCCCATCCCAATGGACTCCTAAATGTTTTATCACACGAGACGCCTTTTGTGATTGCACTCCCACGCCCCATAAAGATTTTGTCCACCAACTACATTTAATCAAACTCTACTTCATTTCTGTTTATGGTTAACCAAAATGCACATAGTAATGACAACAGGTAATATTTACCACGTGCTTCCTATGTTTGTTCCAGGTACTGTTCTAAGCACATGACGTAGATTAACTATTTAATCCTCAAAACAACTCTAAGAGGTAAACACTATTATCCCCATTTTACAGCGGAGAAAATGGAGGAGGCACAGAGAAGTTAAGTAACTTTCCCAAGGTCACACAGATAGTAAATGGGGCAACAGAAATCTGGACCCAAGATTGTGATGGAATGCAGGGAAACAGAGTTTTAGTCAGTGTCAGCCTTGACCTCTCTTGCCTCTCATAGGGGCTGGCAGCCAAAAGTTAACTGCTTCAGCCTTCATTTTCTTATCTGTAAAACAGACACACATCCCTGCTCTAAACTCCCTCCAGGAACTAAAAGGCTCCGTGTCAAGGTGTTTCGAAAGCTTTACAGATAAGTGGTGCATTAGGATGAGGGCAGAGGGGCCTGAGGGCTCAAGCACCGATCCTTTCAGCAACCTCACGTGCCCAGCAAATGAACTGGTGGCGACATCGCATCTGAATCAGAGAATTCGGTCACATAGGTAATTCGGTATTAATCGAGTGTTAGAATTTAGAGCGCCAATGCCACTGCCTTCTGAGTCATTGGGTTCAGGGGACCCAAGCTTTGGATGAGATAGGATTTTGTTTCTTGGGGCATGAACACAGGGGTTCTCGACTGATGCTCGGGCAGCCTCTCTTCTAAATGCTTTTTAGAGGGGTGGCATGTCCTCCCCATACGCTTCTCCATCTCAAGGTTCCAGAGGGACAGTGACAGCTGGTATTTATGGTGTCCTTGCTGAACCTCCATATGGGAAGCAGGCTCTGCAGACAGCCAGCATCTAAGCCCCAGCTCCACCATGGTGGGACCTCTGGCAGGTCCCTCATGTCTCATCTGTAAAAGTGGGCTAACAACAGCCCTTCTCTCCGTGCGGTTTGGAGGGGTAAATGAGAGTGTTCACAACATTTCCAACTGCAGGACAGCGCTCACGAATCTCGCTGTTCATCTTAAACTCATTTACTTCTCCTAACAACACTATCAGGGAGATAGGATTCTCGCCAGAGACTCAGAGAGAACAAGGGACCCATCCAAGGCCACGTGTGTGCAGGGGGCAGAATCAGGATTTGAACACAGTCTTCAGAATGCACAGGAAGGTGACCCCAGGGCTGAGTTGGAGATCAGTGGTGGTGGAGAGAGAACCAGGGTTGGGTCACACACCTGCCATTGAGAAAGTCACTTAAGCTCTCTGGGCCTCAGTTTCCTCATCTGTGAATTGGGAATAACGCCTGTCCTTATTGCTATGGGAAATACCAAGTACAAAAGAAACTCAAGGTATTGGGCTACTGTGAAGAAAAAATGTGGATTGAAAAAAAATTCTTAGACAGGCCTTTCTTTCAGTTGACCTACATTTCCAGGCAGGCTGCCTTTAGGGCAAACCTCGGGTACCAGGTTCTGCAGGGAAGCGTGTGGCTAACCCTGAGTTCCCAGGGCCGCGCTGTCTTTGCTCTGCGGGGAAGAGCAATGCATCAAACCTAGTGCTCCTGGGATTCCACCAGGTCCCCATCCCTCTGGCGATGGCTTCTCCTTGTCACTGCAGACCCCTTGGGTCTGGGATTGGGTGTGATGTTGAAGATACAGATGCTGACTTAAATGCCATGCATTGAGGACTCCACTCTGAGGTCAAGTTCACCTCGTGGCTCCTGGACCAGAGGAAGGTATGCAACTATTCCAAGTTTGTCTTTGAAGACTTCCCTCCCAGATGGCTTGATGGTTTTAACAGATGGATTTTGGGAAATGCATTATTGATTGCAGTAACAGTCCTGACTCTGTACCCCTCCCTGTCTCCACGCTCTTTGACACGCAACCTTGCAGAGCCCTCCCACCATGAGTCTGGCCGTGTGACTTGCTTTGGCCCCCTGGATGTCCATCAGCAGGTGGGATGCAAGCTGAGGCTTGAAAAGCAAGGTTCTGCTTACGCTCTTGCTCATCTCCCACTACCATGAGAACACGCTGGGGCAAGGCTCCTGGAGGGGTAATGATGGTGGAGCTTTGCCAGCTCACCCCTGTCATCCCAACTGAGGCCACCTTAGATCAGTGAGCGTCCAGCCAACCCCAAAGATATGAGTGAGCCTGGCCAAGATCACAGAGCCACTTAACTGACTTAGCTGATCTCAGGTTCATGAGTGAAGCCAACCCAGACACGCTGAACCCCGTAGACTGTGAGCAAAATCAACGTCTGGTTGTTCACCAGTGAGGTTGGTAGTGGTTTGTTATGAAGCACTATTGTGACAATAAACGACCGATACACATTTATATTTTTAAAAATGTAGTACACTCTGGCTTTGATTATAATTTGCTACACAATCTAAACCGTCCTTTCTCTGCTTCTTTCTTTGCTTTCGGAGCTACTGGCACAAATGTTTTCAGTTTCCATATATGTACACACTTAATACAGATGTTATTATTTTACTCCAATTAAATCTTGATACAGGCACATGGAAAATGCTAAAAGCTTTGCTTTCTTATGTCTCATGCTTCCTCTTTTAATCTGTTTATTTTAAATAAAAATCGAATGCATATTTTAAATAAACAGGTCATATCTGTTTAAGATGAGCTCCCACTCAATGCCAAGAATCTGCCTTTTGAGTAGTCAAGCAGACTGCGGTTCCCCTCCAAATGCAGCGTCTCAGAGTCCTCCTCCTTAGAACTGCTCCTCCACCTTCACATCCCATCCTCCACCCATGAGGACTCCGAGCTTTCAAGGCATCTCCAGCCACTTCCTTAGAGAGCCCTCCCCACAGCCTGCCAGAGGGGTGCCTTGGCCCCTATAGCATTGTTTGCATGTTCCCTGCACTTTGCATTTTGTTTGGTGGCAAATGCAGACAAACTGGATTCAGATGCCCTCTTACTAGCCTCACGACTTCAGGCAAGTTCCCCACTCTCTCTGAGCCTCGGTCTCCTCATCTGCAAGGTGAGGCTAATAATAATGACAGCATCTCTCTCGCAGGGTTGCCTGTGCAGAATAAATGAGATAGCATGACTCCAACGCTTAGCATAGCGCCTGAGGGATAGTCAGCCCCAAATAGATGTCAGCTATTATTATAATTGTGCGCGTGGTACCATGGGAACCCGATACCCCAGCGCGCAGTGATTTAATACTTACCATGTGCCCACTGTTTCGAGTATTTTAAGAACTGTTCTAGTGCTTTTTATATGTTTATTTCATCTTTTAAACTTCATAACAGTTAGGTTGTCATATAGGTAGTATAATTATCTGCAATTTATGGATGAGAAAATGAAGGCACAGAGAGGGTAAGTAATTTACTCAAGGGCACACAGCTAATAGATCACCATGATCGCTCTACTTTATTATAGTTTATTCACCCATCTTTCCCATTGGGGAGCTGGAATGTGTAATTAACTTATGCCTTTCCAGTACTTAGTACATAGTTGACCAGCACGGTGGTAGACACTGCCACAGAGTGTTCTGTCCCTGGTCTTTTCTCTTGGCACTGACCTCTTCAAGGGCAGAGGACTGGGTCCACCGGTACCCGCACCTGCTTGTTACTGAACCGACCAACCTGGTGGGACCAGATGTCGCCTGGCAGAGGACACGAGCTCCTTCTCACCCCGGCGCACACAGGCTCTGAGTTCTCCACACGCCAGCTCACCATCCAGCTTGATTCAAGACACAGGAAGCCAACAGGGCTTCCAGCAGCCTTGAGCGAGCAGCACTGAAATTGGTAGATTGGTGTACAAAGGCCGTTTAATAACGCTATCACGCTACCCTGTCCTCACGGAGCCCTTGTGACAGTCTGCATTAAAGAAGTGAAAACCCTCAATTGTCGTGCGGAACCGTGGCCTGGCATCACATTGGCTCCCAGCCCCCAGAACACTTGCATTTTCTGGCAATGGATGGCATTTAGGGATCAGGGGAAACTGATGGCTTCATGCAAAAATGTCCTCGTAGACCCCTCTGAGCCCTTTGTAGTGTCGACACTCTTCTGCTCGCCTGTCAGGAGAATAATTTTCATTAAATATTAAGGAGCTGTTTGTTAAAATAATGTTGTCATGGTAACTGGGTGGGGGGAGGGGTGCTGAATAGTCTGGTGCTGCCCGAATTGTGGCATATTAATCAAGTGCTTGGTGCTATTTAACAAGCTGTCCTAAAGAAGTGACTGCATTAGGAAAGTGACTGTGCCTCCCCTTAACCAGGAATGAGGAGGACCCAGGGGCCTGGGGTTTGTCCTGGTTGTCACTGTCAAAGATGTAGGCACTCATGAGTTCCTGGTGCTGTGCTCTGTGTTCTGGATGGATAGTTGATAGACGGACTGATGGATGATGGATGGAGGGATGGAGGGATGGATAATGGATGAATAGATAGATAGATTGATAGATGGATGGATGGACGGATGGATGGACAGATGGATGATGGATGGATGGATGGATGGATAATGGATGGATAGATGGATAGATGGACGGATGGATGGATGGATGGATGGATGATGGATGGATGGATGGATGGATGGGTGGATGGATGGGTGGATGGGTGGATGGATGCTGGAACCAAAATTTTAGATCTTCGTGTCACAGCTGTTTCTGACAGCTCTTCCATTTTACAGTGGAAAGAAATCTTGCCTGAGAATTGGGGGAAAGAGGTCAGGAAGATAAATGGGGAAGACACGGCCACAGATTTCTTCGTCTGAAAGAAGAGCTAATGGCAACAACAGGGAGGCAAAGGAGAAGAGGGTGGCGGCAGACAGCCTGGGTTCAAACCCCAGCCCCTCCTCTTCTCACTGTGTAATCACCAGCCAGCGACCTGCTCCCCTAACCAGCTTCTGCTTCCCCGCACGCCCAAGGGGACCTCAGAGGGCTATGAAGGGGATTAAAGGAGATGAAGGGTTTGCCCAGAGTAACAGCTCAGAAAGTTGTGACCACCATCTCTGCTACTTCCGGCACCTGTGACTACAACCGGCTCTGCTGCTGTTGCAGCCACAACTGTTATGAAAGCCACCACTGAGGGAAGGCCTCATGATGCTTTCGGGGTCTAAAGGTCTACTCGGGCTCCTTGGATCCTTGACCAGCCAGTGTAAGACCCAAACCCAGGCCTGGTTGACTCTACTGCCATGTTCTTTCTGAGGTCAGCAAACTCTTTCTGTCAAGGGCCAGATAGGAAATATTTTCAGCTTGATGGCCCACATGCAGTCTCTGCCACATATTATTTTTCTTGTTTTGAAACAACTTTAAAAACCTAAAACCGTGCTTAGCTCACAGGCTGCTCAGAGATAGGCATAGTTGACTGGTGCCTGCCGTGCCGCCTTATGAGGAAATAGAGGAAAAGGGAAGCCCAATAAAAGAAGATGGATAAATGGGTTTTCCTCCCACGAAAAGTGGGGTGAAGCCACACATAAAGAAAAACTGGGGTCCAGGAATTTGTTTTACTTTAAAAAGCAAAATAACACCAGCGTCGGTGATTCACTGTAGCCTTGTACTGCTCATCTTGTCATCAAGAAAAGGGAGGCATCGAGGAGTGGGGTGACCTGGCCAACGTCACGCTGTTAGTAAGCAACAGAGCTGGGACATAAGCCCAGGTGGTCTGGCACCGGAGAACTCCACCAACCCTCCATCCACCTCCACTACTGTCGGAAAGAATCTCTAGTTTCTCTCATTCTGAGACTCCTGACATCTTCCATCGGCTGACCTCCTGGGGAAGAGCCAGACTTTCGGGCCTGGCAGACCTGTGATCTGGCCCCACCTCTACTGTTACTGCACCCGTGACCTTGCAAATGATGAACTTGTTTGGTGCCTCCGTTCCCTCAATGGCAAAATGAGAATATTTGCTATCCTGCTCTCTGGGTGGTTACGCGGATGAAATGAGTTAGACATGTAAAGGATTCAGCAAATGGCCTTGGACGTGCTGAGTGCGGGATCAGTGTTAGAACTGGTGATTATAACAGTCACTGTGGCAGGCAGAATAATAGCCCCAAAGATGCCCGTGCCCTGATCCCCAGGACCTGTGAACATGTTACTTTCAATGGCAAAGAGGAATAAAGGTTGCAGACGGAATTAAGGATGCTAATCCACTGACCTTCATGGAAAGAGATTATCCTGGATTATCTGGGTGGGCACAATGTAATCACAAGAGTCTGTTAAAGATAGGAGGGAGAGGCAGTCAGAGGCACACAGCACAGGGAAACTCAACTGGCCATTGCTGCCTTTGCAGAGGGAAGGGGCCAGGAGCTAAGGAATCTGGGTGGCCTCTAGAAGCTGAAAATGACAAGGAAATGGACTATCCGCTAGAGCCTCTAGGAAGGAATGCATCTTGTCGACACCTTGATTTTAGCTCAGTGAGACCCATCTCAGACCTCTGACCCCCAGAACTGGACGACAATAGATTTGCGTGGTTTGAGCCACTAAGCAATCTGTTACAACAGTAGTAGGAAACCGATATACTGTTTTCAATGCAAACGAGAGGCCTCAGCAGTGTTGGGAGTGCCACCTGAAGCAAAGACGGCCTCCTGCGCAGGCTGGAGGATGAGGGGCCTTCCCCACCTGCCCACCGATGCTGCTCAACCAGCCACCCCGGGCTTAGCGATGGACGTGTGCCTGATCCTCTCCATTCCAGGGCGTTTGCTAAGATGACTAGGGAAGCAAAGCCCTCTTTCTGTGGGGGTTGCCGAGTTCTCGCTGGATCAGTGGGGAAATGTGAAGCCCACACAGAAGAAAGCTGAGTCGAGCGACGGAGAGAAGCGATGCCTGCTGACATTGTTTAGCTCCAGCTGGGCTCCAAGCCAGACCAGCTCAGACTTTTCAATGACACGAACCGCTTTTTTGTTTTACACTTACGTCAATTTGAATTAGATCTCTATCTAGTAGCCCAAAGTCTGACTAATAGAATCAAACATGCAGTTAAGCATTGTTACCGACTAGTTTCACGTGTGATTTCCATGGCCAATAAACTTTGGGCTCTGAAATAACACAGGATGGGGGGTAGGGCAGGGCACTCAGGCCACGGTTTTAGACTGACAGTCGGGGAAGGGCCGGATGCCATATCTCGCTTCTGTCTCCATTCCTTCTCTTTAGCTCAGAGACGTTGAGTCCACTCCTGCTCCTGGAGGAAGTAGCCAAGAACCCCTTACATGCTGCTGAACGGGAGTGTGGTTTGAACTCACACCTGGATCTGGGGAAGAACCAAATGCTCATAGTGGGATTTTCACATCTAGTCCACTAGGGCTGAGTGAATCTCACACTAGTAGCACGTGGGATGGTTGGAGCTCAGTTTCCTGAATGAGCTGTTTCTTCTGGTCCTGCCTCTTAAATGTTGATGGCGTCCCAGGGTTCTGTCCTCTGGCTCTGAGCTGTCTTCCAGAAAGCACAGTCACTCCATAGCCTTGCCTGTCTCCTCCATCAGCTGTCTGTCCTTCTTCACCCTTTCTGAATAGGCCTGAAGGATGTGGCACGTGCCCTTTGCTAACGGTGATGGCTGCCCACGTTGATTTTTCATAGGACAGTGAGTGTGGGGTGGGGGCTCTTTCACAGTTGGGGAGGGCAACACAATTTGAAAAGAACCCAGGTGATGCTCATCTCCTCTTCCCCCAGGAACACACCCACCAGGCTGATAATCACCGACTGCCATATGGAGGCCTCCTGAATTCATCCATCCTGTTCTGAGCTTGCTTCTGTGCTCCAGGCTCATGCTGGACGTTTCTAGTAGGATGATGAAACACACACTAATCCTAAAATTAATATCAATACGAATACTAATGTAATGCAAGGTCATACTTATTGAGCATCCCCTCTGTGCCAGGCATTGTTCTTAACACTTTACACGTACTGATCCGAACAACCCTCTCGGGCAGCTAATAACTGTGTAATCCCCACTATGCAGATGAAGAAACTGAGGCTCAGGAAAGTTAGATGACCCCTCCAAGGTCACACAGCTAGTAAGAAGGATTTAAATTCAAGCCATTTGGACTCTGGAGGCCACCTCCTTCACCACTGCTCTACGTTGCCTCTGGGGCCCTGGATGCCCCACAGGTGTTTCACTGCTACGTTCCCAGCACCTTCTGCACCATTTTTTTCTCCACCTGTTCCCCGCTGTGGCTCACAGGATCGCTCTCTCTTAGATTCTCAAGCCAGGAGCCTGGGGCTCACTCTTGACCCGTCCTTCCTCACTTTCATGTTCAAGGCTTCTCAATGCTTTCTCTGAATTGGTACTCTGGAGCAATCCCCTTGCTCCACCCCGGCCGTGATGGCCATGCCACGCCCTCTCTCCACAGCTGCCTCATCTTTGATCCCTCTCTTACCTGCACCCTACTCTCTGCACTGTGACCACGTCATGTGTCTAAACCCAAGGTTGCATCACATCACTCACTTGGTTCAAAACTTCTGAAAGCCGCTCATTGCTTTCTGCAGAGTCCGATCCTGAGTATGGCACTTGAGGACCTGTCTGGTCTCACTCATCTGGCCCTGCCCATCTCAACTGCCACGTGCTCCCCACCGGGCTCTACCTGCCCCAGCAACACCAGACTTCTGACATCCTCCAAACGTCCCGGGCTTCCTCTCTCTCTGCACCTCTGCCCACGCTTCCCCTTCCTCCCAGTCTGCAGAAATTCTCTCCCTCCCTCAGGGCCTAGCTGAAGCCTGCCTGAACCTGCAGGCAGGATGAAGGACTTTGTTTCCATGGGTGGGAAACTCACAGTCTGGCTGTCAACCAGGCCATCACACGACACCCCGACTTCTGTGTTTATTTACTTACTGATTTTGTTTTACTAACAATTTTACTCTGTGCCAGGCACTGTTCTAAGCACATGCCATAAACTCAGGAGTCATCACAACTACCCTACGAGGTGGCCCATTTTACAGATGAGGACACTGAGGCACAGAGAAGTTAAATAACTTGGTCAAGATCACAGGGCTAGCAGAGGTAGAGCTGGGAGTCCAGCCGAGCCAGTCCAGCTCCCGCGTGCATCTTAACCACTCTGCAGGACTGCCTCACACCGGGTGGTGTGGACGGTAAGGTCTGTGGGAGCCCAGAGAGGGCACGAGGGCTGCAGGGGAAGCTGTTGGACGTACTCTGAGCTTGGAGTGATGTGACACCCCTGCCTGCCCAGGCCTCCAGGTGACAGCTCCCAGGGAGGAACCTACATTGGCCATGCCCTCCAACCTGAGGCCTGCCCCTTGCCCCAGGGTGCCCTCAGCTCCACCCTCAGGAGCTAACAGTCAGAGGCTGGACAGGGATAAAGGGAGGGACCTGTAACAGAGTCATCACACCAGGGGGTGGAGCTTCAGTGGGAAGAAGGGAAGGGCAGGACGGGGGTCTCCTTCCTCTTTCCCTTGCCTGTGGGATAGTGGAATGGCTGCTGGCCATGCCCTCTCCTGGGGTGGGGGCGAATGGAGGCTGGTGGTTCCTCAGGCGGGGGAGTAGGGCACAGTTCAAACTTCTTACCCATTTTTAACAAGTCAAGTCCCATCCTTTGGGCAAGCTCCCACTCAAATTCAGTTGGTATCATTCTGGTGTTCAATCACCTTCGCTGTCTGGACTCTCCCTAGAGTGGGAGTGGAATTGGAATGTTGACGCTTGCTGAGTTCAAGGGAAGATGTGGCGGTGGCCTAGTCACCATGCGGTTCGGTCCCCTCAGAGAAACCCTTACTGGAGCATTCGCGCACATGCGTGTCAGGGACCTGGGAGCACTGGCACCTCCACTCAGAAAACTGAGAGTTGAAGGTTTAAATGGACCTTTCTCACTGAAGAATTATCAAGAGCAAAAATGAAGAGCCTCTGAAAAACTAACAGGAGTCATTTGAAAAGAAAGATACTATTTTCAAAAATCTATCTGCAACATCATTTTTCTTGAACATATTGCAAGAAGAAAGCTGTGCTTTCAGGGTGAATTTAGATGGGAGAAGAAATAGCATTTTTTTTGACCATCTTTTGGGAGCAAGACCGCCTGTTAGGTCTCTTCCACATCTTATCCCATTTACTCTCCCGAAGAGCCTGGAAGGGGTATTATTTCCCCATTTTACAGATCGGGAACCCAGGGGAAATCTAGTTCTGGACTATTTTGTCTCATCTTCTGCCTATAACTCTGTGAAAACAGCTTATTCTCAGCTAGCAAAGCCAAGTCTCTTTAATTCAAATTCCCTAGCAATTTGAAATAGAAGCAAAGTTGCCCATTGAATAATTTTCTACTTCAAAAAATGCCCTGCTTTTGTTGGAGTTTCGGTGGTATCCATCCTCAGCAGAAATACAGAGTTAGTACCCTAGAAGTACAGGTCAGGCGCACCCAGCCATGTGGTCAGAGTTGCTGAGCACAGATCTGTGTGGCCCTGCATCACCCCAGTCAGCTGGCCGGGCTGAGCTGACTTCGTGCGCTGAAAGGTAATAAAGCTCATCGGCATGCTGGAGGCCTCCTCAGATTACGACTTCTCACTTGGTTTGGTCCTCAAGTAGCCCAGATTAATGAGGTTTTGCTGTGCTTTGCCTTGTTGATGTGAAACAAGGCTGCTGATGCAAAAACCACAAAGTGTGAGGGACCGGTCCCATGGTGTAGTGATTAAGTTCAGTGTGCCCTGCTTCAGCGGCTGGTGTTCATGGGTTTGGATCCCTGGTGTGGACCGACACCCCTCCGTCACCCTTGCTGTGGCAGTGACCCACAAATAAAGTGGAGGAAGACTGGCACAGATGTTAGCTCAGGGCCAATATTCCTCAGCAAAAACAAATAAACCAACCCACAAAGTATGAGAGCAGAAAGGGGCTTTCGAAATTGCCTCGTCCAGGGATGCCAAAAAGTGGCACATGTGCTACAGTCCTCCTTCTTGCCCTCTCAGCAGACATCACTAATCCATTGTAGCATACTCTTTCCTGCACAGGCCTCAGAACCCTTCTCAAGACAGTGCTTCTGGCAGCCATGGCCAATTGGCAGAAGAAATTTATTTGCCACCCCTGACCTTGCCCAGTCGTCTCATCTGAATAGAGGTGGAACAGAACCTGAGGGATCCTGCATGACTGACGGGGCCAGGAATTGTGACCTCTTTCCTCTGACTGCTTTGCCTTCAAAGCTGCCCCAGGAAATGTCACCTCACACCCGTCCCCTTCCCACAAAAGGCAGAAGTAAAAGTGGGGTGACTTGGTAGATGTTAGGGGGTTCCTTGGGCAAAGGAGACTGGTATGAGTGATATTTTTTAAGACCCCATAAGCACAGGGGCTGTGCTTATGCCATCAACGATTCTGGCTTATATGTCAATCTTACT
Source organism: Equus asinus (assembly GCF_041296235.1). Taxonomy (NCBI): domain Eukaryota; kingdom Metazoa; phylum Chordata; class Mammalia; order Perissodactyla; family Equidae; genus Equus; species Equus asinus. The sequence goes on along the minus strand of NC_091801.1, from coordinate 67,902,473 downwards.
GTCCAGCGGGGGTCACGCTGTGAGGAGCAGAGGAGGAGAAGGCAGGCCAAAGCAAGGTCCTTCTATGGACTCAGGTCTCCTACTAACGCAAGAAAAGTGACCCTGACCAATGTTTCAGGCAAATGCAATTTTTATCTGAAATATGCTCCAAGTCCTGGGGTGGTGGCTTTTGCAAAGTGAGGCATCGTTCTGAGAATCTGACTTCTGGCCGAGGAGGGAGCCAGCCCTCACCGGGGAAGGGATGGGGAACCGACATGGACCATGAGGCTGGAGACTGTGCTGGCCACGCTCGAGCCCTATGTGATTTTCTCTCTGTACCAACAGGATCTTTCTCTCATACCAGGCTTTTCAGTTTTCAAGACCGCTTCTGCCAGGGAGGGAGGCCCTCACTGGCTTTTCATTCACTGGGGGAAAGGAGGTCCTGAGAAGTCAAACCACTCTCCATGAGGCACCCCAGCTGGTAATAAATGTCTGCGCAGCCCCTGCCTTTCTACGAGTGCCAGGACCACCACAGACCATGAGAGGGAGAGCAGGAAAAAGGGAGCCACCCTTGACCACCAGCATCTCTGTTTTAGACAGTGTTGGGGGGGGCACTGCTTCCTCCAGCCCCTCCCCACAGCTAAGTCTGGGCTTCTGATTCCCAGCCTAGTGCTCTGTCCTCTGACCCACACTGCTATTTCCTGCCCCAAACTGAACCTTCACCTGGGGCCATGTCCCACATCTAGAACAAGAATAAGGGCTAATATTTACTGACTACTTACTATGTGCTGGCACAGGGCCAAGCAGCTTGACACGAATTAATTCATTGAATCCTCGCAGCCACGCTATGCAGTACATAGTGTCACTATATCCGTGTTACAGACAGGGAGATGGAAGCAGAGAGAGGGTGGCATCGTGCCCAAGGCCCTGCAGCTAGCGGGAGAGGCAGGATTTGAACCCGGGCAGTCTGCTCTTAACCACAGACATCACCTTCCCAGGCTGCTTTCCCTTTCAGTCATTCGACAGTCACTTACTGAGCACCTACTTTGTGTCAGGTGCGGTGAATCGAGGACATAGTCCCGTCCTCAAACCTAACTTGTGCCTGAAGACTTGCCAAGGAAGCACCAAGTCAGGGCTCAAACGCACCAGTCAGTCCTCCCCTCTGCCTCCTTCCCCGCCCCCACACCGCGCTCCAGACTCGGCTGAACATCCAGCCTATGCCCAGGACTGTTAAACTCGCTTCTCATCCAGGTTGTCAGTTTCTTAAAGACCATCTCTGGCCTCCGATGGCGCCCTGCCCTCAGGGGCCCTTGTAAATATCCCTGCTGCCACCCACCCAGGCTCAGGGCAAGCAGACCCAGTCACAGAGCACAGAGGAAGCCGGCACTTGTCATTCAGACCCTCCCATTTGCAGTCGTGTCCCTTCTGCACAACTGCCCCAGCCAGGTCTGGGTGCCATTCTTCTCACGCTCAGTGAACCAGGTCTTGGTCACTCGAGTTTGTGGGCCTGCCCCATCCAAGGGTCCTGACTCCCTTGGGGAAGTGATGCTCACTGTCCTCCCACAGCCAGGGGTCTGGAGGTCCTGTCACAGCGTTCCCATCCCTTTTCTCCTAGTCTGTGTGGTCCGGATCCTGGGCCAGATCCCTCGATGGCCAGGGTGACAAGCTGGTAACTCTTTGGGTGGTCCTGGTGGGGGAGCTCCCCAGAGCCTCTGGTGTTTGGAGAGTTGCCCACCCCCTCACATACAGCAGGTGTTCGGGGTCACACCTGTGATAGGTGAGGCTGTCTGGCGTTAGCTCGGGTACAGCTGGCCAACGGTCCACAGGTCTTAGAGACTTGAGGGTCACCTCATCCAGAAGCTTCTAAACAGTTTAACAGCAGAACCCTGACACAGAACACAGGCCATGCTGATAGTGTGTGCGTGAGTGCCACGCTCCCCTCAGTCCCTCTCAGCCTCTCCTTTACCTACAGCCTCTCGGGGGTTCTGGGTCATCACAGAACAGACCATAAAGCACTGCCCCAGTCAAAACCACTCCCCACTTCAACGTTTCTCCAACCTGCTCTTGAATTCTGCCAGTGACAGGAAACTCACTACTTCTAACGGACGCCTATTTCACCTTTGCGTACCTCTTTAGTTAGGAATTTGTCCTTAGGCTGAGTCAATGGCTGCGCCCCTTCCTCTCGTCAGCGACAGTCCTTTCAATGTGCAACGGTGGCTTTCTTGCCTCTCTTTAGACATGTCTCCTCAGGGCTGTGGTTTACAAACTAGTGTGAGCCAAGTAGTTCCCTCTCTGTTCTCAGAGCGTGTCCCTAACCCTGGTTAGAGGTCCCCTGAAAACGATGCCAAGCACATGCCCGCTGGATGGGGAGTCTGAGCTGCCCTCATCTGATCAGAGAGAGGGGATGGTCCAGCCACCTGCCAGCTCAGGTTGCTTCTGGGGAGGGACTGGCAGGGACCCAGTGAATTCCAAGGGACTCACACCTTGATTGCCTGCACTGTGGCGTCTCCGGGTGCATCTGGAGGGAACAGCTTCAGAGCTGCAAAACCCAGCTCCCCCTGCCCCTCCCATTGGTCTCCTTTAAGACCAAGACCCCAACCTCCATCAAACACACCGTCACTCACCAATCCCGTATTGCTTACATCCTGGGAATCTTTCTACACTTTGATTCCGAGAGCAGCCAGTGCGTCGAGACCTACAAAGAAGAGAAACCCAATATTAAAAGCCAGGCAGAGCAAGTGGGTGTCCAACTCCCTTTTCTGGCAGGACTGAGGCACTGGGAGACCGGGCTGGAGATGGGGAGGAGAAAGGAAAAGGAGATGGTCCAGGACCGAGTTGAGCTGCTCATTAAACCAACCTCAAAATCTCTGGGCTTTGTGGCGATTCCGAAAGGAAAAACAAAAGACCCTCACCCTGGGTGAGTCAGCAGCTTGAGAAGCAGGCCTGTGAGAAGAGCGAAACTAAAAGCAAGAGCTGATGGTGGGGGAGGCCTCTTGAGCCTCACTCTGGGTCTCCTGGAGTCTTTGCAGTCTGTTCCTAGCAGTGGCGGGCCGTCTCTGGTTCCATTTTGATGACGGGGAGGGGGACAGCCCCATGCACAGGCCTCAAGTCAAAAAGATACTGCAGTTTGGAAAACAAAAGCCCCAAAAGCGTATTTTTATCCTGGGAGACTCCTGCCAAGCGAGCCCTGGATGCTCTGAAAATTCTTCAGGAGAGCTGTAGCCGGAGGAACAAGGCGTGTGCCCCGGCTCCGAGGATGCGTTCCCAGCATGGCAAGTCGAGGCCTGAGCTCCAGAGGTTTCTGCAGCCGGCAGAGGCCCACCTGCAGCGCACGTGTGTGCGTGTGTGTGTGTGTGTGTGTGTGTGTGTGTGTAGCAGCGTGCTGAGCCGCGTGGAGGCCGCTCTGCTCCTCACGCCCCACGCCCAGCCCGCCTTTCAAGCAAAACTTGTTTTTTCTTGTTTCCCTAAGAATTCAGAGGCCAGCGGACGTTTCTCTATTTGTCTATCCCTGTTCTCAGAGGAGAAGCCTCTGAGTGGGGGAAAAATCATCTTGATGGCAATAGTTTCTGCTGACTGCTTACCAGGCCCCGGGCCCTCGACACTTGGTCCATTTCCTTGCTATTCCAAGGGGAACTTGCATCACCTGGGAGCTGGTTGGAAAGGCTGATTCTTGGGCCCCACCCAGTCTTCTGGAAGCCGAACAAGCTCCTCAGGTGATGCCTGGGCACACCAAAGTCTGCAACGTGTGCATTTATAAGTCAGCCCGGAAGTCGAAGCTCATTCTCCAGGTGGGGAAATAGGCTCAAGAAGCCCCCACTTGGCACTTATGGTTTTAGAACTGGTAAGTGGTGCAGCGGATCCACACCCACATGCCTGTGATTCCCAGGCTGGTGTGCCCTTCGACTGCACACTATTTTGGGAAGCAAAATGAGAGGCTGAAGGGGCAGGCAGGCCCTGCTTGGTGGGAGCGGAGGAGGGAAGGGCTGGAGAGGCCCCAGGCCCCGGAGAGGGAGGGTCCCAGGCGGGACTGGAGAGCGCTCAGAGAGGGAGGTGTTGGACAACGGAGGCGGGGTTCCCCTCCTCCGCACTTTTATCAAAGGCCGGCACAGTGTCCCTGTCTAGAAGTTCTGGGCCTTCTTCCTGCAGGGGAATTCAAGCTTCTGTATTTAATCCCAGAGATTAATTTATTTTGATTCCAGGGAGGTTTGCTGTCCTGCCCACTGCCCTTAGAACTAACCATCCTGTGGGAGACGGGAGGCAAGCTAACCTGAGTATTCCAGGCAATGACTTGCAGGAATGACGACACTCTGTAAATCCCTTACAGTTAGAAAGAGCTTTCCATCCACTAGCTAATCTCCTCCTTAAAAGAACTTGGAAAGTATCACTAGTGCTTTTGCAATTGAGGAAATTGAGGCACAGAGAAGTTAAGTGGCTTTCCTGAGGTCACCCAGCTTTCAGGCAGGCTGGGATTGAGGTCCTCTGATTCCAGTCCAGAGGTAAGAGCTCAGCTGCTCCTGATGGGGAAAGAGATCACATCACAGGTTTATGACGCTCTCGCTGTGTCACCCAACTGCGTATGGTCTTGCTCTACACTCTGCTCGCAGAATGGGTTTCCTGAATCGACTCGTGGACCAAGAGGAAGATGGGTTACAACCCCCATAGGGGGCGTGACGGGTACCTTTCTCGATGTAAACTGGCCGGCTGGCGTTCTTGGTTTGTCAGTTAGTCATGTGTTATATATTGTTCATTCTGCTGCACTGCTTCTATGGGGCAGATCAGTGCAGATAATGTACATAGGGGAACAATGGCAATAAAATGTGGGGGTCGCACTGGTTCATAGGCAGATGTTCCCAGCACTAATGTTTCACCACCAAGTGATGGTAGCAAAGCACCCTGACACGGCTGAGTGTGGGAAGCCCCGGAGGGCTCCTCACTGTCCGGATGCCCACTCGCTCCACCTCTCGGCTCGGCGTGCCCACCTGCTCAGTCTTAGATCCTCTTGTGGCTCACTTCTCCCTGACACTTGTGCAAAGGCCGTGGGCCAGCCTATCCATCCCTGCAACATTCTGGCAAAGTCTGCAAGTGCTCTTCCGCCTGGAACTTCTGATAGAGCGATCTGTCTTCTTCTGCCTCTATAACCCAACAGCTTCAACCCTGCTCTCGCCCCTTCCATCCAAGTCCCTGTTTTGGTTTTGAAAATATAGCCCTAAGGTTACTCAGGTCCTAAAGTCATTTTTTTTTTTTTCATTTCAGCATTTAGCCTGCCCTTTGAACGGTGCCAGCATCATCACGAGGACTGTGCTTTGTTTCAGAGTTGCGTGAATTGTGAGCGCTCTGCTGCAGCCCAACTGTGCCCCAGTGATTTTTGGATTTTTCAGAATGTAAGGTTTCCTAGGAATGCATTTGTCATTTTACAGCAGAAATGCCTGCATAATGGAAGTTATATTATAGATACTGATATCTATATATAATAAATGTATAATATGGATAGTTATTAAATATTAAACCCTTTAGTATTGCTGAGTACTGAACATATGAAATATTCAATTAACAATCATTTATTGAGTGCCCATATACACTTGATTCTGTGCTAGGCACCAGACAGGCAAAAATAAATAAGACCCAGTTCTTACCCTTACGAAATTCATGGTACAAAAAAGGAGAAAGACAGATAATAGACCGAATGTGAGAAAGGACAATGTATACGGAGGTGGCGCAGGTGGCAGCGGGTAACAGACGCCTCCTTGATCTCAGGATGAAAGCCACACTCCTTAGCGCAGGGCCTCCGAGGTCTGGCCCCTGCGCATCTCTCCCCACCTCACCCCACCCTGCCGTGTTCTGGGCTCGCAGACTTCCTTCTCAGCTTCCTGAACCCACTGTGCTCTGTGCAGCCGTATGGCTCCACTGTCTTCAATGCTCTGTCCTCGCTCTTCCCCTAACTAACCCTGACTTACCCCGCAGGACTGAGGGAGGTAACACATAGGAAGTGCTTAGAATCATGTAAACAGGTATGTTAGCTACTACTATTATTGATAATACTTATTATTTTTCTTAACTGAGTAGGTGCTTCTTCTTGGGCACAGAGAAGTAGAGTGACTTGGGTAGGGTTGCACAGTTGAATTGTTCTCGGAGCTGGGGAGTCTCATGGAATCGGTTCTGATTTCCTCGTTTATCCTCGAACCCAGCACTGCACCATCACCTGTTAGAGACTTGATCCTAACCAGTGTGGGGGAAAGAGTCCAGGCCTTGGGGACAGGAGGCCTGGTCCTGGTTCTCTCCCACACTTGTTCTCTGCCTTCACACCCATCACTTGCCTCCTGGGGACCTCGGTTTCCTCGTCCGCGAGTGGGGCTCTAGACAGAACCTGCCTCCTTGGGCTGCACGGGGGATCCAAGCCGTGGTCCCAACACAGGCCCCACACGTGGAAAATGGCAGTCCTCTCAGAGAACAAACCCCAGTGCTCACACACGGTTGGGAGCTGTTTGAGTTTTGGCCGGTCAGGCTGGAGAGATCCGTACAACATGGATGAACCTCAGAAACACTGTGATAAGTGAAAGAAATTGGACAAAAAAAGACGACATCTTGTATGATTACGTTTATATGAAATTTCTAGAAAAGACAAAACTATAGAGACAGAAAGATCGGTATTTGCTTGGGGTTAGGGGTAAGAACAAGGATAGACTGCAACTGGACACAAGGGAAATTTGGGGGGATGGTGGAAGTGTTCCAAAACTGGAATATTGTGATGCTTACACAACTGAATAAATTTACCAAAACTCAAAAAAAAGAAAAGAAAATGGCAGCTCTCACTAGGAGCATTATAAATGAATGAAAGGGACTTAGAGTGTCCTTCAAGCTCAAAATGCACACACATATCCAGTCTTCCTGGTTCAGGACTCCCTTTGCCAGAAAATTCTGGTCATATGGAGCAAAATCCCAATAAGGAGAAATCTCCCCAGTGGATTTTCCCTACAGGTCCCCTCAGAGTCCCTTTGGCCTAATTTACGCCCATCAGATTGGAGACACCTGGAAACAGCCCCCCTTAGGGTAAGTCCTCCAACATAGTTTATTCCATTCCACTTTTCAATCAGCAAACTTTTGGCAGACGAGTAAGAAACTCTGGGTCTAGTAAACAGGTCATTATGTCCTGAGGTGATAGCCTCATATTGAGAAGAGGCGGAGGAAACCGTGGAATACAGGGGAAGGGGTGATGGGCTCGGCTGGGGCCACTCCAGACGGACACAAGAGGAAGGCCAAGTTCAAAGAAGATGGAAAGTTACGAGCCACTTCTGTGCAGCCATCACTCTGCAAGCCGGAAGAGGAAGTGCAGTCTGAAGTTGCCTGTCTTTGCTCCAGAAGATGTCCCACCTTGGTCAGCAACAGCAGGCTTTAACTCAAGGAGCATCACTGGCGAACAACTAACGCAATGGCCACCACTTCCTGAGCGCTCGCTCTGCCAGGCACTGGGCTGAGTCCTCACGTCTTAAGTCTCTTTCCCACAGTATCTCTGAGGAGCAGGAATTCACATACCCATTTCACAGAGGGCAACCCTGAATCTTACAGTGATCCAACACATTGCCTAGAGTCACAAGAGCAGAATGTCCAGCCCTGAGGTTTGAACTTAAGCCTGATTGAATACAGTCTTTCCATTTTTTCCCACACTGCCTCTTAAACTTGACTCCATGACTGGAGTTGCCAGTAAATGGGGCCACCTTTCCCACCAACCCCAACCTACTCTTCCACTAAGACCCCTCAAGTGTACAGACAAGGCTGAGTTCACAACCTCCCCCTGGTGTGTGGGCGCAGCTCAATGTCATGAACAAGATCACTGAATTCTGCTCTAGAATTGATCTGTATTTGTTTCCAAACGTTTCCCCCTCAAAATTGTCAAGCACAATCGACACTCCAGCAGGATGTGCCCAGCGATGGGCAGAGCAGTGTCTGTTTTGCTCACTGCTGTCTCTCCATTCTTCCAACAACTCCTTATGGGGCGCTGACTACGGGCCGGGCCGTGCGCTAGGGAGACAAGGTGAGCCCTGCCCTGGCAGTTGGGTTGGAGACTAAGACTTCAATGACATTGTTGTGCTAATTGAAGCAGATCAATGGCGGCAAGATGGCCTGGAGAGGCACAGGAGGATACCACAGATGTGGGGGAGACCTGAAAGGCAAGCAGCAGCGAACCAGGCAAAGAGCGGAAGGAAGAGTTGAGAAAGCTGGAGAAGGTGTGCGTGGGGTTGTGGCGGGAAGGAGCACGGTAGACACCAGACACAGGAAGTGGCCATAGCTGAGCAGGCCAGAGAAACAGTGAGGGCCAGATCTTCTAGGGACTTTCAAGAAGTTGCAAGTGATGAGAACTCACCAAAGAGTTACAGTCTTAGGGTCTGCAGATCCTGGCACACGGTGGCCCTCAAAATTATTTGCTGAATGGACGTAGAATCCCGTTGGCCCCTGGGCCCCCTCCCATTGCCCCAGCAATCTGAGAAGCACCGGCCTGGGAGTCTGTCACCTTTACAAAGGGCAACCACAGGGCAATCTGATTTGTGTAGGAAAAATCCTCCCCAGGCACCTGGCTGGAGCCTCCTCCTGTCAGGCCTTGGGGAACCCTGGCTCCGCGCGGCTGCTGGCAGATGTGTGGGGATGAATGCACCTTTGATTACAGCTCATGTTTCGAGGGAAAGACACAGCTCCCTGGAGATCAGGAATCTATGAAAATGAGCCCTTGCAAAAGAGATGTGAGTGAGCTGGAAACACAAGCCCTCTGGGCTGGCAGTGGTTTCTTTCCTTAAAATAAACAACAATCGCAAAGAGAGGATCAACCTGCAGGAGACGCAGTTCTTCATAATCCCGAAAGGGCAGGACTCAAAAGCAAGTGGCAGAAGGTGGTGGAAGGGACTCGTCTGTGAGAAAGTTGGACCTGGTTAGGATATGCAGACACCATGTCTGGGGACGAGTGTGTCTGACTCTCTCTTGGGTGGGAACCTCAGCTCCTGGGTACATTAATTTAACTCTCATTTCTTTACCATAGGGAGACTGACCCAGTTTAGAATATATTTTCTACCTTTTAAGAGTTTTGTGTCCATCGACAGAATATTTTATCTTCTCTGTGCTTTAGATTTGTCATCCACAAGATGGGAGATGATGGGCATTAGATAATATTATGAAAGTAGGGTGCTGGGGTTTGTACCCAAGTGTGTCTGAATACAATTGTTCCATTTTCCCCACCCTGCCACTTGAACTTGGGACATATGCCCCACCCGTTCCCCACAATTATCTGGCATAAAATAGTGCTTAATAAATGCCGGCTCTGCTTCTCTTCTTTCACACATCTCTTATTTCCCTACTACATTTAGCACAAAGCTGGGTATCCAGGAGGTGCTTAATAAACCCACGGAAGCTGGACCCTCCTGTGGACAACATAGCAGCTGAGAATACAGAAGGAAACGGCAGCTAGCTGTGTTTTCTCTCCACTGCATCCTGTTTGAACCCTTTATTAAACGTCTTAACTATTACTTGCCTTCAGGGTCAAAATAAAATTTCCACAGATTTCCACTTTGCACTCATAAATGATTCTCGCTAAACTCTTTTTCTTTTTAAATTCTTTTATGTGTGTGTGTGAGAGCATAAATGTACTGACTCATAGCTGGAAAAACTCTCTCTCCCTCACACATTCCAAATTTGTCCAGTCACATGAGTTGAGTAAGAGCGCTTAATGTGGCTGCTGGCCCCAAGCTGGCGAGCAGTTACGCCAGCAACGGGGCCCATCACTCCCCTCCCGCTCCCTGCTCTGAGCCAGTGTAGCTGGGGAGGCTCTGCAATGGGCAGTGGATACCTGATGCAGGTTCAATGAATGCAAGGATTGGAAGGATTTGGCAACTGCCTAAGGCCAAACTCGAATTCTATAAGGCAGTGTAATATATTTAAAAAAAAAAAATCAAATAAAAATTTGCATACGGGATCACTGGAATTTAACAACTTATTGACTCGAGTCGATGCTGGGCATTGTATCAAGCATTCCAGATGCATGACTCGTTAATCTTCACAGCCACGCTGTTAGGTAGGAATGACAATCCTCATTTTACAAGGGAGGAAACTGAGGCACAGAAGTGTTAGTAACTTGCCCAAGGTCCCACAGTGTGCAGAGGGTGGAGCTAAGATTCAACCATGTGTAGCTCTGGAACAGCTGCTCTTACACACCCGACCATTCATTCGGAAAGGAAAGAATCCTTTTGCATAGAGAAAAGAAAACTCCATTTATTCTACAAATTGCCCTCCAACACTCAGAATACAAACATTGCACCAGACGTCAAAGGGGAGGCTGGCGGTAGGCATGGGCAGAATGGGGCAATTTGGTTACGGTCTTCCGTGAGTTTGGAACTGTACAGAGGAGCTATGATATAGGCACAAACGCTTACAATAAAAGTAAGTGAAAATGCCAATGGCAGGATTATAAAGTGGCATGGATGAGGAAGGCTGGGTCAGGGGATGACTCTGGCCGGGGTGATCAGGAAGAGATCCCTGGTAGAAGTACCATTTAAGCTGAATTGAAGGATGGGTAGGATTCAGACTGGAGGTGCCTAAAGGAGGTCCTGCCTGCTTAATACACTGAGTACACACAGGAAGCCAATGGCCCTGGGAGTTCCCATCCTGGTTCTGATTCGGTTCTGGTTCTGATTCCCTCAGTGATGTCCAGTGATGTCCAGTGAGGTTGCTCTGAGCAAGCCCCTTGGCTCATGGGCCTCCGTTTCTCCTATCTGTAAGAAGGAAAATGAAGGAAGTTCCTGCATGTTCCAGCGAGGCGGAACCTTGGAGAGCTCCCAATTCATCCCATAGATTTGTAGATGAGAGAACAAGGGCCAGGGAAGCTGCAGCCTTGGGAGACCTTGGATTCGAACCCAAGTTTGCGGGATGGGGAAGCAGGAGTCCCATCTCCCACTCTAGCTGTTCTCCCAACACCCGCTCCTCAAGGGGCATGCCGACCTCTGTGAGAAGGCCAGCAAGCTCCAGGCAAGCTTGGAAGGGGACACAGAGGACCCAAACATGCCTCTGCTAGCCCACTGGCATCAGGCTCTGATGTCCCGAGGGGTCCGGGAAGGCGAAACCAGAGAGCCTGAGAGTGGAGCCCCGGGCTGCCCACCTGCACCCAGCCCTCCCAGCACGCCCCGCTCTCTCAGCTGTGGCTGCCTCCTATCCTCAGGGATCCTGCTCGCCCTCGGCTCCGGAAGTTTCCAGGAAACCATGACCAGTTCTCCGTGGCCATGGTTTTCCCTGACAAGATGGACATCTGGTTGTGACTCACACCGCTGGATTTCCGCCCAGGGCCTTACATCGTGAGTGGAGAGCACATTCTCTCGAACTGACAACCTGGCTAGCCTGCCGTGACAGCGGAGGCTGCCGCCGCCCTTGTCAGCTGATGCTGAGGTCATTTGAATGGCACCTCGGGTCTCCCGGCCTGGCATTTCTCTCAGAACCGGCCTGGGCCTGGATAGTCTTCCAGGGTCCCCCAGATACCAGGCTCTTCAACCAAATTGCCCCTGGAATGCTCGCCTCCCTCCCCACACATCCTCCTCTGCCCTGGTCCCTGCTCCAACGGGCCTTCCCGACCTCTCATGTCCTCAGGGAGCTGCTCTCCTCTGAAAGCCCAGTTTCCTGGCCACTACACCCCGGAGGGCTGGGCAGAGGTCATGCGTCCCCACAAGGGCCACAGGCAATGACAACCACAACAGTCACAACAAACATTAACAGCTCCCTCAGACGCTGAGTGTGCCTACCCTCAGGCCTTCATGCTTGCTGTTCCCCCACCCGGAATACTCTGCCCTGAGTCTTTGTGTGGCTGTCAGCTTCCTGTCAAAGTCACCTCCCCCAGGGAGGCCTCCTCCCCTGCTGCCCTTATTTTACCACCTGTTTTATTTCCTTATAGCCCTTGTCCCATTCTTGAATTATTGACTTGTTTGTTATCCGATCACATATTTACTTGTTTATGATCTGGCTCTTCCAGTAAGAATGAGAACAAGGGATCCGCTCCACCCTGATCACCACTGGATTCCCAGCACCCAGTGGAGTGCCCAACACAGAGTAGGTGCTCAATAAATGTTCCCCAGCTGCAGTGATGAGAGCTGCCAGGCACCGTGATGTGCATTCGTCTCACCTAATCCTCACACAATCCCGGTGCGGTTGGTGTCACCATCCCCATTTCACAGTGAGAAATCGGAGGCTCAGAGAAGTTGAGCAGGTTGTGTAAGGTCACTTGGTGAGTAAGAGGAGGAGTCAGGTGTCAGATTTGAATTTGGCTGATAGGAAAGCCCTCGCTTTTGACCAGTGGACTCTGCTGCTTGCCTTCAATGTTTCTGGAAGCCCCATAGTGAGGACACAGGAAATACTTCTGGACTGAATGATCTGGAATGCCACATATTACAGACTGAATGTGCCTCCACTGGAAACGCACATGGTGAAGCCCTCACCCCCAGTGTGGCTGTATTCAGAGAGGAGACCTCTATGGGAGCAGTTAAGGTTAAATGAGGTCATAATGCTGGGGCCCTGCCCCACAGGATTAGCGTCCTTATAAGAAGAGATGCCAGAGAACTTTCTCTGTGTGTGTGCATGCACTGAGGAAGGGCCGTGTGAGGACACAGCAAGACGCTGGTCACATGCAAGCGAGGAAGAGAATCCTCACCAGAAACAGAATGGGCTGGAACCTTGATCTTGGACTTCCAGCCTCCAGAACTGTGAGAAACTAAATTCCTCTTGTGTAAGCCGCCCATTCCATGGTATTTTGTTATGGCGGCCTGAGAAGACTGATACACTGTGTTTTATGGAAGCTAAATTTGCCAAGACTAGGAAGGTAAATTCTTCCCTCCCTCCCTCATTTAAGCACTGACAATGTAGAGAAGCACAAGAATCCTGAGGAGCTCCTAGGAGTCTCCACCTGGTGGCTCATGGTTCAAATACTGGCCACAAAGTTGTCTTGCTGGGCTGGCATGGTGTTTTAAAATATGAGAAATCAGAATGCCCTTGGGGGGGGGCACACATTCTCTGGTCCTTCCACAAGCCACACCATTCCCTGCTGCCCTATGTCCCTCGGATCCACAGGCTGTGTTAGGTGCCAGTGACACCGTGTGAGCCATGCTCTCATGAAGAGCGGGGCAGAGTGACACTGGGGCGAGGAGAAGGGTGTGGGAGATGGGGAGTCAGAGAAGGCTGCATGGAGAGGTGGCTCTGGCCTGGTCCACGAAGGATGGATGGAAAGTCACCAGTTAGAAGTGGGGTGGGGATGTGCATTCCAAGGAGGGGAGCACGGGGGCGAGGTCCACAGAAAAGGCCCGGCCTGAGCAGTAGGTAGCGGTTGGTGGAGCTAGTACATGTGCTGGAGGGGCAGATGCAGGGGGCACGGGGGCCTGAACACCACGCCAAGGAGTTTGGACATTGTCCCATCCAGGAGTCACGACTAGGAGTCCTCTAACCAGGCGATCTGTGTTAATGCATGTGGATGCTGAGTTTACCACTTCCTAGAGCTATGTGACTGTAGGCAAGCGTCAGCTTGGGGCTGTGTGGCCTCAGGCCCTTCATCTGTAAAATGGGCACCATAACGCTACATATCTGAAAGGGGCATGGTAGGGATTAGAAGGAAATAGAACGTGAAAAGCCACGACACCACAGTTCCAGGCACATACAGGCACTCCATGAAGGACAGCTATCCTTACAATGGGCATTTCTTACTCATCTAAGGGTGGCAACAGTGTGGGAGCAATCGAAGGCGGTGTGTGCTAAGATTATTACAGCAAAGTAAGAAAAACCCTGAGGAGGGACCAGGAAATGCTCGTAGGAGGCAGGAGGAGGTAGCTGTGACCTGAAGACCAGCTTTCTCAACCTGTTTCCTCGTCTGTAAAATGGGACTCCCCCTTCCTGTCCACACAAGGTTTCTGTGTGAATTAAATGAGAAAAGAGAAGTGAGGGTGCTTTGGAGTTAAGAAACACCAGGCAACCATAAGGGTTTCATTTTCCTTTTCCCACACAGAGGGGGAAAGATATCCGGGGGCAGAGATGCACCTGCGGGCTCTTATTTAAATAAACTGTCATGGCAAGAAAAGTAGCAAATGGCAGGACAGCAAGAAGCCAGCAAGAAGTCGATAGAAAGGAAGCTGTATCTTGGACCTTTCCTTGTGACATGCTCAGCTCAGTCCTGCTTCCGGACAATCCCAGACTCCCACACTTTTTGCATTCACACTAATGACTCAAAACTGCTACCAGATTCTCAGCCTCAAAAGCACAGATTTTTCAAGCTGGAAAATATGACTGGATGCCTTCCCCACAATTTACAGATGAAGCTGAGAGTCACAAAAGAGAATTGGTTAAAACTTGTCCTCAGGAGACAAAAGGCCTGAGTTCACGTCCTGGCTCTGCTGGTTAGTAGCTGTGTGACTTTGGCCAAGTTACTTAACATCTCTGTGTGTCTATAGCTCAGATGAACTGGAGTTAATAAGAATACTTATTCCCAACAGTGGTTTAGGAATTAAATGAGTTAATAAGTATAAAGTACTTGGAACATGCCAGCACCTGGAGGACTCAGAGAATAAGAGTTACTCTTATTGAGTCCACGGGGTATTTAGCGGCAGAGTTGGGAATGCGTCTTTTGACCCCTCTAGTGCTCTTTGCACAGCCCCACACTGAAATATTTGATTCTAACTGATACGCCATGTTTACTAAAGGCAGAAGTGACTGACCTGTTTTTGAATAAAGGACACATTCATGCAGCTTCCACGCCCCATTTCTGGAACATTCTGGGCCACCAAAATCTGACAGTAACTGAATAGAGCAAGGATGCTTCATAAGCACCTTTCTTACCACCTCACATTGCATCATCCAGGGAGGCAGCAAAAATAGTTCTCAATTTTAAAAATTAAACAGGAGGGAGACCCAGATCAACTTGGAGCAATCTGCTTAGATGTCACGGGCACGGCTACTGTCGTTCAGGTACTTTCGTGCACCGCATTCCCATTTCCAAAGGTCTCTCACCCACAGTCTCTCATTTCTGCCTCGTGACAGATGGTGACTCAGAAAGTGTGTTCTGGAGTAAGACTAGTCGGTTCAATCCTGCTGCTCCCGCTCACCGTTTAGGTTGCCCAGTGACATTTATTTACTCTCTTGGCGCCCCCGACCAATGAAGATGTAACAACACGGACCTCACTGGTTGATGGGAGATGTGAGGTGATGCATACGAAGCCAGAGCGTGACCCACAAGAATTCCCTCGTCCAGGAAAGGCTGCTCAAGTGCCGAACACATTCCAGGTGCTGGGGATTCAGCAGCAGCCATGAAAACAAAGTCCCTCCCTTCACGGAGCCGAGAGTGATGGGGAAAGCAGACAATCTGACAAGCAAATAAACACCCCACGTCAAGTCGCAATATGTGCTTTGAAGAGAAAACAGGATGGAGATTTATAGGGGTGCTGAACCTGAATGGAACAAGGGAGAAAACCACAAAGATAGCTGGGAAACAGTGTTCCGGACTGAGAAGATGACAAGTCCAGATGCAAGTAGGGGTGTGTGCCGAGCTCGAGGCTGAGCCACAGGCCAGGTGGCAGAGGGGAAGGTGACCGTGGGGGGCCTGTGGGTTACTGTCATACTTTGGCTTTTGCTCTGAGAGAGACGGGGGAACCAGCAGAGGGCTTGGGGCGGAGGAGTGACAGAATCTGACCTATGTTTTATTAAAAAAGTAGCTGTGAGGGGAGTACAGTCATGGGGTATGTGCGTGAAGTGGAGGAGGGGGCAGCGGGTGAGTGATGAAGCTGAGAGGACGGCCGACAGCCAATGCAAGGATCTGGGACCCACGTGAGTGATGATGGCAGCAGGAAGTGGAGGATGGTGGCAGAGGTGGCAAAGAGCACCACCCAAGTGGCTGCTGTAGCACAGGCTGTGTATATAACTCCGGAGGCGCTATTCGCATCCACCACAATGGGAGGGGCGCCCCCTGGAGGGGTGTGACATGGTGGTCCTGGAAAGCAGCGCGCAGATTGGGGATATATTTTGAAGGCCGAACAGACAGGACTTATAGATAGAATGGCGTGTGAGATAAAAAGAAACCAGGGTTATTTCAAGGACGGGGTAAACAGAGGTAACTATTTACTGAGATGTTGAAGATTCGGAGTCAAGCATTAATTTTGGATGTGTCAAGTTTGGGAAGCTTCTTCAGGAAAGTTACGATGATGATGATGACAACGATGATGATGATGATGATGATGATGATGATGAAACGATGGCTCAGCAAGGATTATGACAAGAGCCAACGCTGTGTGTGTGCTGTGTGCCAGGCACTGCTCGAAGGACTTGAGACATACGAACTCATATAATCTCCAAGATGTGGTGGGCACCATTATCATCTTGACGTGATAGATGAGCGTGGTGGGTTGAATTATGGACCGCCCCCTCCCCAAATGATACGTCCATGTCCTACTCCCCAGAACCTGTGAACATGACCTTATTTGCAAAGAGTCTTTGCAGGTGTAATTAAGTCCAGGATCTTGAGATTATCCTGGATTATCCCGATGGGCCCTAACTCCAATGTCAAGTGTCCTCATAAAAGACACCTGGAGGAGAAACACACAGAGGAGAAGGCGACGTGAAGATGGAGGCAGAGACTGGAGTGATGCAGCCCCAAGGAATGCCAACAGCCTCTAGAAGCTGGAAGAAGCAAGGAAGGGGCCTCCAGAGGGAGCAGGGCCCCCGCTGACACTTGGTTTTGGACTTCCGGCCTCTAGAACTGTGAGAGATTAGATTTCTGTTATTTTAAGCCAGCGAGTTTGTGGTCATTTGTAGAGCAACCACAAGAAACTAATAAATACAACAAGGAAAACCGGGCACAGAGAAGTGAAGTAATTGGCCCAAGTCACACAGCAAGCAAGGAGCAGAGCTAGGAATGTCTGTCTCCAGAGCTGCTCACTCGGTAGGTAGGTAAGTTCACCCTGGGTCTCCAAGGAGGAAATGGAGATCAAAGCCACAAGGCCACACCAAGGAACAGAGCTGGTGAATGACAGTCTCTAGCTGGTATGCTGGGCTCCTTCCCCATTCTCAACCCTCACCTCTCCACTTTGAAAAGCCCAGACAGGCCCTTGTCCATCCAATCCAATGCTTCTTGGCAGCCACTACACGGATCCACGGCTTTGCTGGCAATTCCATGCAATCTGGTGATTTCAGTTTACGGCTGCTGGGTCCACAGGCAAATGGCCACAAAGAGACCGTGGTGGGGAAGTGGCCTCGGTAAACAGATTTCAGTGGCACCTAAGGATTCAGAACAATCACTCAGGAACTGCGTACGGTCTGGATTTCAAGACCACCTCCTCGTTTTGTGATCCCCACGCTGAAAAGCTCTTGGCTCCCATCGCACCCTGGCCATGGGGACCGGGGAGGGAGCAGCGCTGGGGGCAGGGAGTGTGGGCCGCTCCTGAACCTCCTCCAGCCGGCTAAAATTGGTCTCTGAAGAAACACAGATTGTCCATTTCCTCTCCCTTTGATGCCCAGGAAAATATTTTACTGCACAAAAAACAAATATTGGGAATCCGGAGAAAACATCCTGTTCCCGCCCCCCGCCTTGTCAAATCTTCATCATTTTAACAGAGATGGACAGTGGGACCTGCGAACAAACGGGCCTGTGAAGCGAGCCCACGCCTCTCCCCACACGAAACGGTGTGCTTAGAACGTTTAATGAGGAGAGGGCAGTTAATTTTGGGGGTGGGGGTGGGAATCAGGGGACAGTGGGAGGTGTTCTATTTACGAAGAATAAAATAATTAAATTCAGGTCAGTGGAGGGAGCCATTCGGCTGAAACAAATTTGGGGACCGTTGAGGGAAGGCAAGGGGCAAAGGAGGGAGCATTGTGGCTGCATCTAAAGCTGGATTGTCTCTCGGGGGGCCGGCCGGCCTCTGGGGGTCTGGGCTCGTTCAACAGCCCCCCCACCCCCATCTCTTACAGGCACTCACATATACAAATATGATGACACACACTTTGTCTCTCAGAAACACACTTGGGCTATGAGGTAATGAGGCTGTCCTCAGACATTCACTCCTTCTTCCTTAAAATACGTCTTGAGGGCAAATTATAAACGCACAGAAGTGACCCAGCCAAAAGCAAGCCATTGTTTCAACGAGGTCCCCAAGACAGACCTTTCACATTTATCTCAGTGACGCGGGCCCTGTGGAAGACACGTTTGGAAGGCGTCCTTCAGAGCTGTCTTCAGAGTCAGGTTATAAGGCAGAGAGTTGCACTGGGCACATTATGGTATAATTGCCCCTTATTCTGACCACCTGTCTTCCCACAACTGCATCTCCGAGGGAAGTCACACTCCTGGTTCCACAGATGTGACAGGTGGAACCACCTTCAAAGGACAGAGATTTGCCAACGCCAAGGATGAGAATGTGGTACGGGGGAGATGTTCTCAGATGTTCTGAGCCATGGTGCCACCTTCGGAATAAATGGTGAGCTCCCCAGGGGACCACTGGGATGAGCACCCCAGCCATCTGCAGAGATGGGGTCTGGAAGTGATTCTTATTCTTTAGAAGTTAGTTGTATAATGTCATGGTGTCTGTTCTGGGCTCGGCACAAGGCATAAGACAAAGCCTCTGTCCCCGTCTACCCGACAGTGAAGCCGAGACTCACACATGAGGAGTTGCCTGGGACCGAGGAGGTCATGTGCCTGTCCGTGGGGCCCAGGGTGGCTCTGCTGCAGAAACCCACAGGAGAAGGATGCCATGAGGGTGGGGGTCAGGGGAGAAGGTGGTGGAGGCGGGCCTGAACCCTGCTTCAAAGAATGGGGCCACCAGATGCTGAGGGGCAGAGGGCAGGGCTCCTGAGGTGGGGGCAGGGGGGAGAGGACAGGTCACAGCCATCCCGGATGCTGTGCTCCACCCACCTCAGGTGGAAGGCAGACCCGTGAGGGAGAGGCGGGGAAGCTCGAATGGGGAAAGGAGAATTTCTCAGGGACCCAGCCCTGGCAGCAGCCTTCCTGGCCAACCAAACATGCCTTTGGAACATCGATTCCTTTTGAGAGTGGCGTCCAGGAACACTGCAGAGTGTACCCAACCTGGAGTTGACTCTACTACTGGGTGTACACATCACAGCCTCACTGTGCCTCAGTTTCCCCATCTACAAACTAATCATAAAAACCACAGCTAGCATTCCTGTGCTCAGTCCTGTTCTGAGTACCTCACCTCTTTTAATCGAATAATGCTATCGTTATCAGAATTCTACACGCTCTTGGCTACTACATTCCTTGGCCTCTCAAACAGAACTAAACTTGCCACTTATCTTACCTCAGAGATTTCTTGAGGCTAAGATCAAATAAGGTATATAAAAAGAGGTCTTTGAATTAAATGGCACTCTACAAAAGCTTATTATTGTTGTTGATGTTATTATAATTTTACTAAGTTTCATCTATTCAGAAGCTACCACAGGCTAAAAAGGTTATTTAAGGCCTGAGTACAACATTAAAAAAAAAAAAGAATCACTTTCAAATGTTAGTGGAGGAAAGATCCCGTGGAGATTGGCAAGAGAAAAAGTTACCCAGAGGCTGAAACATTAGAAGGTAGGACATCGGGGGTTTTTGTTTGTTTCTTGTACCGGGCCCAACGTTCTGGGAAGGGTCATTAATGGCTCCCTGGTTCCCCTGGCAGCAGCAGAACACAGGGCCTTGCCAGCAGCGGCATTCTTTTACAGACAGGCTGCCTCCCCACGGGCCGGAGCTCACCCAGCTCACTGAAAGCATTTATTCAACGCCCAGGAGCAAGGGAATACGACCTGCTCTTTGCCATCAGAAGGCAGAGCGTTTGGAGAATTATATCCTTCTTCTAAAAATAAATGCAAATAAATCTCCTGATCCTCCCTCCCCGCTCCAAAACCTGCTCCTCGGCAGACCTGCCCACCATCAACCACCCAGCAACCCACTGGGAAGCTGGGAGCCATCCTTGGTTCTCCCCTCTCCACCAACATTCCCAGCCAATCCACCGGAAGGCCATCTGGTGACCGACACATCTTCAAACCCATCTTTGAGCACTGTGTCATCTCCTGCCTAAACTTCCACAGCCACCTCCCAGGTGGCCTCCTTGGTTCCACTTTTGCTTTTTCCTCCTCTACTCAGGAATCTTCCAAAAAACACAGACGAGATTGCAACTCTGTCCTGCTTAAACCTTAGAAGGCTTCCCCCTGCACTTGGAACAACCCAAATTCCTTTACCGCGTCCTACCAGGCCCAGCGTGGTGTGGCTGCCTGTCTTTCCCACCCAGCATCAGCCTCTCTCCCACTGGAGTCCTGGCTGTGCCACCTGCCAAATGCAACTCCATTTCCTGGCCTGTGGAATGGGCAGAATTATAGCTAGCTTCCTGGGGGTGGTGAGGCCCCCAGGAGCCGGGAATGTTTCAAAGTGCTTTGTAGACTAGAAAGGGCAACATAACATCACCTCTACCCCATTTATAATTGGGCTTTTGTGTTTTCCTGGTTTCCAATTCCACTGTATCTGTATGTTTTGTTTGCAATTTTATATCCTTTTAAGATATAAGGATATTTACACACACAGGTAGTATTGAAAACTACCAAGACAGAATCTCAGGATTCCAAAGATAAGAGCCCAGCTATGGTGTGCTGAAAACCTGGACCATATTTGTTCTTCCCTGGGTAGAAAATCAGAGTTTGAACTATGCAGCCATAGTGAGATCTCATTTGAATGCAAAATCAGTTAGTTCCCTTATGAAAATGATAGAACAAGAAGGTGATCATCAACATCTCTCCAACACTTTCAATAGCAGCAGATAACGTTTTTTAAGCTCCTCCTTGGTGCCAGTCCCTGTATTAAGCACTTTTTATGCTTTACCTTTGTCAATCTTCACAACAGTATAAAGAGGTATTACTATTGTCCAGATGAGGAAGCTGAAGCTCAGAGCGGTTAAGTAACATGCCCAAGATCACACAGCTGGTGAGAAATAGAGTTCCGATCCTCTGTCGGTTTTTTTTTTTTTTAAAAGATTTTATCCCTTCCTTTTTCTCCCCAAAGCCCCCCGGTACATAGCTGTGCATTCTTCGTTGTGGGTTCCCCTAGTTGTGGCACGTGGGACGCTGCCTCAGCGTGGTCCGATGAGCAGTGCCATGTCCACGCCCAGGACCTGAACCAACGAAACACTGGGCCGCCTGCAGCGGAGCGCGCGAACCCAACCACTCGGCCACGGGTCCAGCCCCCCTCTGTCGGTTTTAATAGTCCATGTTCTTTGGTGCCGCCCTATGTGTGTTTGGGGGCACGGGGACCAGGAATGTGTATATTTGTGGGAGGAGAATGTGGAAAATAGGGAATGGGGTCTTAGGCTAGTACAAGGCCACCAAGCCCCAAAAATGCAAGGCAGTTTGGGCATAGAATCTTTTCAACTTTAAGTCTTGCTCCTTCACGTCTTATGTTCTAAACTGTGAAGTTAGATAATGCCCCATAGGTTTCCCCATAATCAGTGAGAAAGGGTGTAATTCTCTCCTATAAAGAGCAGCCATCGGCTTTTTGCTATTGAAACCAAGAAATGTGTGTGGGTGCACACATGCTTGTGTGTGTGTGTGTGTGACTGACAAACAGACAGAGAGACAGACACAGAGAGAAACAAGAGTATTCAGTCACTAAGGGATCCGTTTCAAGAGCTTATGAAGGTGCTCTGGCTAGAGATTCTCAGCGTTTCCCTTCCACTTCTCTAGTCAATTCACTCTCCATTTGCAAAAACAATCACACAGAAGGAAACAGCAACAAGGACAACCAACCGTGACAATACTATTACTTCCAGTCTTTCTCTCTTGCCTGGAACTTGCTGTGCAACCTCAGACAATTTGCCTCCTCTCTCTGGGCCTCGGTATTCTCATTAGTAAAGGAAAACATCTAGAGTCCTGGAATCCCTCCAGCTTTTACATCCATGATCTCTTTGGCTCTCACAACCTCCCTGAGGAGATGGGCAGGTCAGACTGGCCACGTGAAGCTTGGACAAGGTGGCACGGTTCAGGGGCAGATCCTGGACCAGAGCTGTTGACTTTCAGTGCCAACTCCAATGTCAGCCGACTCCACCAAGCTGCCCTCAACGGTGTGGACAGAGCTTGTCCAGGACCCACGCATGTTTATCCTCTTAAAACAGAAATGTTAGCACTCCAACGCCACTGCGTGGAGGCCTCCGGCCACCCTGAGCCCTCAATGTTTGAGGGCGGTTCCTTCTTTCCTTCCCTTCTTCCTTTTCTCTGCAGAGGGAAGAGAACAGGTAGAGGAAGTAGGAGATGCTGCAGGAAAGGTATGGTGGCTTAGATGACTTCCTGAGGTCCCTGCCAGAAGTAAAAATAACTGAAACAAAACCCAAGTGTGATGTCTGTGTGTGTGTGTGTTGGTGAATGGTGAGAAGAAAGAGCTAAGTGTGGAAAAAGCCCTTACAACCACCTGTACTTCCTAATTACTCCGTGTTTTATATTTCTTCATAAATCAATGAGCTTCCTATGAAATAACAGACAAGTCGGGGGAAGGAGGTCCCCCATGAAGACGCACCAGCTGGAAGAGTTTAAGTCATGACATAACCTCCTCCACTTCTAGCTGGTGAGTGTTCCCTGGGACCCAGTACCAACATTTCTTTTCCAAGGCCCTTCCAGGCAAACAGAACGTCAGCCAGGCCAGAACCCAGGCGGAGCTCCCCCAGGCTGGGGGTCTTCCAAGACTCGGCAGCAGACCACCATTTTTACCCAAGGAGCTCAGAGCGCTAGAGATGTAACACGCCCCATTTACAGGAGGGGTCCCCTTAAAGTGGGCTAGACGGTGAGACGAGCAGCAAGCAAGTGCGGTCCCAAGGGTGTGGGCCACGGGCCATTACCAGCAGTGTACAATTTGTGGGGAACTAATGAAAGCCTCCTCCAGCCAAAAATACCACCCCCCTCACCTGCGTGGTGACCCTTCACTGAACCAGGCTCGAAATTCCCATCATAGAGCCACTGAGGGCTGAGACAGCAAAGAGAGGCCTCATGGGGTAAAGGAAATAGCCCGAACTTTGTCCAGAACGTCCTGGTTCTACTTGCAGGAAGTGCAGTCTCGGATGATTGCTTAATCTCATCCATCCTCAATTTTCCAATCTGTAATAATGGGAAACGCTGATTGTAGACATCTAGCATGGGGCCTGGCCTCCAGTGTGTGGCAGAGTAAACAGGAGCTGTTATTATCATGGTCCCAACAATTTCGAAGGTCGCTGTTAAAAGGTTCATACGCTGATGAGGCTGCTCCGCCCCACCTAGGGAAGGAGCTAGGGCAGTGGTTCTCAAAGTGTGTGCCCCATGTCACCTAGGGACTTGTTTGAAACACAAATTGGGGGGCCAACCCCAAACTATGGAATCAGAAATTCTGGCAGTGGGGCCTGGCTGTTTTATAAGCCCCTGCAAGTGATTCTGACGCCCATTCAAGTTTGAGAACTGCTGGGCTTTGGCAATAATTGCCAAGTCTGGCTGATGATCAGAATTTCCTGGGAGTACTTAGCGGAGAAATGCAGTTTCCTGGGCCCCATCTCAGAGGGATTCAGAGTCATCAGGTTCTGCGTGGGAGCTGGGGAGTCTGCATTTTAACAAGCTCCCCGGGTGATTCCACTGAGCTCGAGGTTGGGTTTGGTGGGGAGACAAAAGCAAGCGGACAGGAAAAGACCCAGGGATGGAGGGGGCGGGGAGGGGCTAGGGGTGCCGAGAGATAAGGAAGTGCTGAAGACCCATGTTCTCAATCCCAGTGCTATAGATTTATGAAATGGAATCTCCTACAACCTTCTCATTTTCCTACCAGGGAAAATGAGTCCCAAAGAGAAGTGATTATTCCACATCCATGCAACTCAGGCTGTGCTGGAACTTGACCCAGGGGTCTCGCTTCCAAAGCCAGTGCCCTTTCCACTGAGCCCCAAGAGCCCACGCTCACATGTTCGCTCCCTCTGTGTCTTTAAGAACAGGCTGTGCAGTCCAGCACTGAATCCACGCCCATTTCCCCAGCACTGATCATAAGGGTGAGGTCTAGCGTGCAGCTGGAGTCAGACCTCAGAGCTGAGTGCAAGTGGAGGCTCAGCTGAGCCACGAGGTCACCCTCTCACGGCCTCAGTTTCCTCATCTGTAAAATGGGGGTAAAGTCTGACTTCACAAAGCTGCTGAGCAGGTCCGATAAAGTCACACATTTGAAGGTGCTTTCCAAGCACTCACTCCCTCCCCACCCCCCACCCCCGGCCCAATGCAGGGGTTCAAGAAAGAGCAGGATTCATTTTGTTCTCCTGCCTAGAAGCACTCACAGTCTAGCTGGGGGAGAAGAAACACTCAAATCAGCAGGAGAACAATTAAGTGCTCAACTCCATGTTAAGTGCAAGCTGACACCTTGGTGCCCTCGCTAGGCTGCTCTCTGCCTGGAATGCTGCCCCCCAGTACACTGTATGTGCAAGAATCCCCGTGATTCCATCCACAGTCTGCGCCTGTCTTTCCCACCCTGAGCCCCTTGAAGGCAGGAAGTGAGGCGCGTTCAGTTTCATAGTCCCCCAACGTCTGACCTCTCAAAGGGATGCTCAGCAGGTGGTTGAGGCAGGTAGGGAGGTTTCTGGGTAGAGGGACCTTAGAGACCTGGAAGCAGCTTTTCAGTGGGGCAGGTGCCTCGGAGAATTCCTGGAACGCCCCACTGGAGCGACAAGGGCTGCAAAGCAGCCAAGAAGCCACGAGCCAACTCCCCACTCCTCCACAGGCCCCTATGTCTCCATCATCCACCGCACCATCCAAGGTCCCCAGGTGGGGTTGGCGGCTCCTGCAGAGCACAGCCAGGGCAAGGTGGGAAGAGAGGAAAGCAAAACAGGACCCATCAGTGCTCCACCCACAGCGGCACCTAAAGCCACTGAATAAAAGAGACTAACCAAGCGGCAGACACGTAGGAAATGCTCCGTGATCCGCACATCTGCTTCTCCCTATTTTCCTGGTCTGGGGGATGAGAGGCGGGCAGGGGGAACAGGGTGCTGCAGGGTGAAGGGCTCTAGATTTAGGGTTTTTCTCAAACTCTGACCCAACGAGCTGTGTGACCTTGAGCAAGTCACGTCAGTCCTCAGGACCTTGCTTTGCTCCCTTTAAAATGGGTACCTGGTGAATGAGGAGCTATTGGATTGCTTTCCCCTAAAGGATGAGGCAAACAACTCAGCCAACGGGGTAACTGCCATGGGTGCAGGAAAGCACAATGGGTTCACAGCCGGCACTGTGTTCCAGCCGTGGTCCTTCCATGGAAAACCAACAATAACAACGCCATTGGCGGCGACAACTCATCTTTATTGAAGATGTACTAGGCACCAGGCCCCCGAAAAACACTTTTCATTCATTCTGTTGTTCAGTCCTCACAAGGGCTCTTTAAGGCAGATTCTGTCATTATTCCCATTTTGCAGTTGGGAAAATTGATGCCCACAGAGAAATCGATCTACCTGGGATGGTAGACGGGTGAGTAGGGGAGCCAGGATCTGAACCCAGGCTGTCAGGATCCAGAGTCCACCTGCTTTCCTACTAAACTCTACTGAACCTGGAAGTCTGTGTTTCCATAGTTAGGAAAGATGGAAGGATCTAGAACGGTAACGAAAATAATCAATCATTTTTCTAGACTGAGGACTCAGTCTGGAAAGACCACAGTTGGAGGATGCACAAATTCAAAGTCTACTAAATTATTCTCAGGACACATCCCAGGAGCTTGGTTGAAACAGAGAGGTAGATTAGGTGCCCTGGAGACAGCCCAGCCTTGAAGCTGGACAACTGGATTCTAGTCCAGTGCCCCGGGCACCAGCCGCCTCAGCTGGGAGCAGGCAGCTGCGCTGGAGTCCATTTTCTCACCCGTCAAGCCCGCCAGAATACTTCTGTCCTCTCCACCTCACAGCCTGGCCCCGCTTAGCAGTCCCATCAATGTCCACGGTCTCCACATGCCAGATTTTAAAAGATTCTGTCTCTCATACATTAATTAGTTTCTCCATTAACAAAATAAGGAAGCGTTTGTAAAACTGTTGGAGTTTCCGATCAAAACAAGGTGACCATTGTTATCCCAGTCCAGCCCAGAGCAAAACCAAAACAACCCCTCCCCCCACCGCCCCATGATATTTTTAGGCAGCCAGTGCCACCGTATCCTGGGTACCGTACAATTTCCACTGGTTTCTGGAAATACCGACTCCCCTTCTGTGGACTTTAAGGAAAACACTGGTCTAAACAATTTCTGAGGTCTCTTCCCACACCAGGTTCAACAATTCTACAAAATCGACGCTGCCTGTAAGGGGGCTTTGCTAAAGGCGAATGTGTAACGGCTGTTCTTGTTTTGTTCGCTCGATGTTGGAGATTCAGAAAGAAGGAGGACCGGGTGGAGCCCGAAGGAGGTCATCTGAGGACACACGTTGGGCAGGCCTTGCCCACTTCACACCGAGGGTGGAAAACACACGAAACTTGCTGGGCCCGAGACACTGTACCCGCTAAAAATATAAACAAGTTCAAGAAGGGTTTAGATGAACTCACGGAGGAGTGAGCCCCAGTGAGGGGGATTAGAAATGTTCAGGTTCGGTCCTACGCGCCCGCAGTTTCTCTGTTTCCTGTTAGCAACGCAATGCTTGGCTGGGCAGGACTCGGATGGTCCCGACAGCAAAGCTGCCGTTCTCGTGCCAGAAGATAAAAAAGAAGGAAGGAAAACAAACAAAAGAAATGAGGGTATCTGATCGTTTCCTGCTTCGACATTTAACTTGTATAATCAGAATAAAAAAAATCTATTGGAGGAAATTTAGCAATAAAGGGGAAAAAATAATCATCTCTGATTCCATGTCTAAGGATTAACTATGTTAACATTTTCCTGTATTTCCACCTGCATGTGAGTGTTCTTTTTTAAATAAAAACTATATAGACAGCATGTACCCTGCATTCTTCATTTAACATTTTTTGTCTTATCACCTTACTAAATAGACTTGCTGTATGACGTAAGGGTTCCCACTCCTTATTTAACCGTTAATTTATTTAATCATTGAATTATTTTACCCTTCACCTCTTGTTGGACATCGTTTTCCTTTTCTCAATTTTCGGCTGTATAAATAACGCTTGGATAGACAGGCTTGGTTCCTTCTTTTCGGAGGGATGACAATAAATCTCCAAATCTCAGAGCATACCATTTAATAAGTTTCTCTTAGGTAGACAAAGGGCATGTGGGGACGGGCGCAGAAGGAAGGCTCGACAAGGCTCCTGCAGCTTGCTACACCACCATTTTAAAGGCTCGCACCGGGCGCACGTGGGTACCCCACCATCCTGTGCGTTCCCCACCTTCCCCATAGCTAGTTATTTATGCTGAGAACTCTTCCCTTGGTCCCTGCAAACTGAGCACTTGGAGAGCTGAAGGGACGCGCAGCCACGGGCCGAAACACACCAGGATGTGGCCCTTACTAGAAACGCAAATCTCTCCTCTGACGAACCCCAAACATGAGCTCATCAGTGCCCTCCCCTCCTTCCCACAGGCTGCCCCCCAAGGCGGGTGGCCTCTGTTTCCATTTTACCTGAATGAGCTGAAAGGGAGTTGGCTGGGCTGTGGATCAGTAATCTGAGAAAGAAAGGGTCTGTCTGAAATGGAATTGTCTCCCCGGTGTTTCAATTTTACCCAATAAGAGGAAGTCAGCTCCTTTCTTCCCAGCCTTAACTCTACTAAAAGCCATTAAGCACCGCCAGAGACAAGAGACATTCATCTGTTGGCAAGTGTGAAAGCTGCATTCTGTACCTCCAGCAGGGATGGAAATTAAGCTGTTTACTTGGTGGCCACCCCAAGGGGCTGAAATGAAGCTCTAATGTGACAGCACTTCTGAAATGCGTTTTTTTTTGAAATCTCAAATTCTTGTCCTCCGTTCCCCACCTGTAAATCCACTGGGACTGTGCAAAATTAATTTGGCTGAATTACTCCCTGAGCAGCTCTGACCACCAAATGCAAATGGGGTGACCAGTAGGTGACCTCGCTAAACTGGTTCTTATTGTGGAAAGGAGGGTGGGCATCTGGAGGATGCGGGGGCTGCAGCAGGGCTGGCTTATTCAATGAGTGAGATCAGAGAGAGGGCTGCCACAGCTGCTCAGGTGGGCTTCCTTTGGTTCTGTGAGACTCAAAAGGCAACACGATAAAGTCCCTCGACGTGGCGTGTTCAGATGCTCCCTGTCTAGAGCCACGGACCCACTTCCTCAGCATCGACAGAGCTCCCTCCATCATCTGTCTGCGCCATTCCTTTGGCCAGTCTGGGGCCACTGCTCCTTCAAAGCACCACTCCCAATTTAACTTTTATAGCCGGAAAACCTGTCAAGATGAATTCCATCGGGGCCATTGATTTTGTATCCTTTTGGTTCTCTTAAAATTCGGAGCCCTCAA
Organism: Equus asinus; assembly: GCF_041296235.1. Taxonomy (NCBI): domain Eukaryota; kingdom Metazoa; phylum Chordata; class Mammalia; order Perissodactyla; family Equidae; genus Equus; species Equus asinus. The sequence goes on along the minus strand of NC_091801.1, from coordinate 67,874,113 downwards.
CTCCTGGACCTCTGGCTTTGCAACTGTTGTCACATGACTTCGCTTGTAGATTTGGTCTCCATGCCCAAGTTCCTTGGCACTAGAAGGTGGAACCAGTCTTTTAGGTTTGGTTCCTGCCATACTGAATTTTTGTGTGCCCCCAAAATTTATCTGGTAACTCCTAAGGCATAACGTGATGGTATTAGGATGCGGGGCCTTTGGCAGGTGATTAGGTCATGAGGCAGGAGCCCTCATGAATGGGATTAGAACCTTTATACAGAGAGCCCACATGGCCCCTTCCACCACATGAGGATGCAGCGAGAAGACGGTCATCTGTGAACCGGGAAGCGGGCTCTCACCAGACGCCGAATCTGCCATCCCCTTGATCTTGGACTTCCAGCCTCCAGAATGGCGAGAAATAACATTTCTGTTGTTTATAAGACCCCCAGGTTATGGCAGCCCAATGGCCAACAGAGCTCAAGAAGACAGACTTTCTTGCCCAGCTCCTAGAATGAGGAGGGAGAGTTTTCATATTATCCTTACTTTCTCTCTAATTTCTATGACTTTATATACGTGCATACCCTTATAACGAGAATATAAGCACATTAAATAAATTTTGGTAAGTACAAAAAAACAATCATAGTCTATCACCCAACTCTAATCACAGTTATGTTTTTGAAGCTCTTTAATGAGAGTAAAAGCTAACAGGTCTTGTGTACATGCAAATTTCGCAGAGTCAAACAAATTAGTTTGGACTTGCAGATGTGGGGTGAAAATGTATTCTAAGATGCCCTCAGTAGTGCAGTGTAGTTGCGATGAAGAGGACGAACTCTGTCTGGGTTGAATCCTGGCTTAGCCACTGATCAGCTGTGTGACTTTGGGCAAGTTATCTAACCTCTCTGACTTTGGGCATATCTGGATTCCTTAAAAAAATGTTACTCTACTACAGAAACACTTCATACATTCCGTTGTGTCCCTACTGTCCAACGCAAGCATCTACCCTTATTATTACACAGTCTTTATGGCCTCCGTGAAAATAGTTGTGTAATCGCCATTCAATCACTGGCTCAGAGTTAAGGAAACGTTTTCTAACTTTTTGCTGAAATACAATGTTTTAATAACTCTTTAAAAAAAAGATCAATACTCTCAATTTGTAGGATAAATGAATAATTATCTGCCATCTCCTAGATACTCTAAAAGAAGAGCGAGCCCAGAAGACCCTGGTGGAGCCTAAACCCACTGCGCTTTGGTTATGCTCCCAATGAGAACAGCCCGTCATTAGCCTTCCAGAAGCCCGTTCTCATACACGATCCACCATCCGGTGAAGGGGTAGCAGCTGAGGCGGCAGCCCCCTCCTCTGACCCTCAGTGCAGCCCAGCCCCACGTCCGCCGGGGCGGCCTCAGCACGTGCCCTACAGTCCACGTCCCCAGGGTTATCCCACTGCAGTGTGAGATGGGCTCTCCCGTCAAAGGAGGTGCGTTATGGGGTAGCATCTCCCAAAATTCCTGTAGCTGGACACAGGTGGAGACGCGCCGGGGTCACGCCGTCCCTGTCTTTCTAAGGTCTTGCTTTCTCTTCTGGTCAGAACTCTCACCCTCACTCCACATGACGACGCAGGCTGAGCGGGTCTGAGGACGCACTGTCCCTTCCCGTCCCTCCTGAGGGGGGGCTGTGTACGTGTGCACGGACTTGTGTGTGTGTGTGTCTTCTCTCTCTCTCCCTCACACATGCACATAATATACAGGCATTCTTGCTCTCTCTCTCCAGTTCCTGAAAACAGCTATTTCTGTTTCGTTCCTCTCTTGAGCCCCGGGTCTGTGCTTCTGCCCTTAGATCAAAGCTGCTCTCCCCACAGACATCGGGGCACAGTTCACAGAGATCCATGTGTTCCACACACGCTGCACCTCACTCTGCTCTCTCGACCAGAACCTTCTGGGGGCCCCCAGTGCTCCTGTGCTCCAGCTCTTTTCTCCCTCATTTTGTCTCTGTTCATAATACTTTCCAGGGGGCTGTTGGCCGATACTACTATTTCTTAATCATTTACTTGTGGATTCTCTCCTTTTTTCTAATGATTTTTTTTTTTTTTGGTGAGGAAGATTGGGCCTGAGCTAACACCTGTGCCAATCTTCCTCTATTTGGTATGTGGGATGCCACCACTGCGTGGCTTGACAAATGGTGTGTAGGTTTGCGACAGGGATCCAAATCTGTGAACCCCGGGCTGAAGCGGAGTGTGTGAACCTAATCACTACACCACCTAGCCGGCCACTAAAGATCCCGATTCTGATGTCAGATTGGGTAACTTTGGGCCACTTACTTAATCTCTTGAGCCTTGGTTTTCTCGTTTGCAAAACAGGGACATATTAGTACTAACTTCCTTCACAGAGCTGTTGTGAGGATTAAATTAGATAATCTAAGTAGAGCCCACGGCACAGTGCTTGGTACAGAGAAAGCACACAAATGTTATCAGCATTAATTATATTAATTACTAACAACCCTCTGTTATTCTAAAAAGCCTAAGGTTCTCCCTTGGCTTGTTGCTTTCTAAATTCCTTCATCTCAGGCTTTCTAATCTCCCCAGAGGAATCCTGTCCAACCCCCACTCTATCTCCTGGTTAACTTTTCTTTTCTGTGGACTTGTAAAAATAACAAATGTGGATTAAAAGTCAGGGGATCCGAATTCTACTCTCACGGAGCAGTAAAAATGGCTTGTGACCCTGGGCCAGTAATAGTCTTCCTGGATTCCATCTCCCTCACCTGAAAAATGTAAAGGTTGGTCTGGAAGAGCATTTCCCCAAGCATGTTCCAGAAGCTTCCACCACACTCATCCCCTACACACAGCCCCCTTGGCCAGAGCAGTGTCACAAATGCCTGACCTGGCACCCATCCATGAGCTCCACCTCTGTTAGCTCGTTGTCAAGATTTGGATCCTGTCTACACTGCCTGGCGCCTCAGCAGACTGTTACAGGGCTGACCCGGGCTCTCTCATAAAGAGAGGTTTTGAATTGGTGTAAAATCTCAGCCCGGCAAGGAAGGAAAATGAACTGCCAGCTCTGCTGAAAAACTAGGACGAGGTTCTCTTTAGCAAGTCTCCAGGTACTGCTCAGGCAATCATTGGGTATCAGGAGCCTTGCAATATGCCCCCGCCTGGGACAAAGCCTCCTGATTAAGCTGGCTGCCAGGCCCAGGGTATTTGAGGCAGGAAGGGGGAATTTTACAACTGCACAATTACTAGTAGTTTGGAAAAACCTTTTGAAACACCATGCCAATCATTTAATTCATTTTCCAAGTCCTTTTTTAATGCAAAATATGCTAATATGTTGGAGGGTCCAGCAGAGAAACCTGCTAGAAACTGGGGGCCTCTCTTGCTTGGAGGTTGGGCCCAGGGCTGCTGGGAATGGGGCACTGGGAGAATAATGGCCCATTTTCCCTCCAGCGAAGAAAAGCCGGCCCATGCCACTGGGCTCAAGTGTTTCTTTGTCCTCCCTTCAGCTGCAGAAGGTGCGATCACCCTCAGAGTCCCAGATTTGGGGCATAATGGACCTCTTTTCTGTGCAGAGCCCAAGTCCTGCCCCTGGTAAGTAAGACGTGTCCTTGAGTTGTCTGCTAGCTCCTGCTGGTGAGTAGGGGATGACGAAGGAGGGGATAAAGAAAGGGTGAGAAAAATTTATGGCTTGAAGGAATAAATTAATTTAGGCCCAAGGAGCTGGTGGAGCGCCGTGGTCTTTGACAAATGGCCCAGCCAAGCCAGACTCCGTTTCTCTTACAAGGGAGGGGGATAAATTACAGACCAGAGGTCTCTCTGAGAGGTTTTATGTGAATCAGCCTCTTCACCAAATATGACACCCATTTTGCCAGCATCCGTGGGCTTCGTGTTCCATCCTACTTCATAACTGATTCCATAATGTCATTGAAAGTTGCAGTTCCCGCTTATTTAGCAAGCACATACCACTGGGTGCTACTTTGCATATTCAGCACTCTGCTATCCTGGTTGGGGTTGGGGTGGGTACACAGGAGGACAACACATGCATCTAGGCCTTTATAGCTATCATTAATTGAGCACCTACTATCTTCCAGGGACAATATACACCTTGACTGCAGTGGGAGAAACGTAAGCACAGGCACAAAGGAAGTGAGGTACCATGATGGCACACCCCCCACCATCAGAGTGGGAAGCTAGACCATAATCTTCTGAGTCTCTGGCCCAAGTCTTGCAAGCAGGTGGCTGGGCTTGCTTTGGCCCTCAGACATGTTTTCTTTGACCTATACAAAGCTTTAAACATTTTGGAAATGTCTAATAAAAATCAAAATTTCCAACTTTTCTTGAAAAAATTTAAAAGGGCTCCCTAACATCACTGAGTTCATATTCCCACATGAGAACAACCAATCGGAGCTCAGTGGCAAGTGTCCCTTTTAGACTGGGCAGGGGCTCTCTAATTTGCCAAAGTCACCACCACTCCCTATTACCTACCCCTGGCTAGCGTCCCTCATTCCACTCACCTGCCTGACCTCTGTATGCATTTGGGTTTGCAAGCTTGTCCCTTACTTTGCAAATGAGGAATCTGAGGCCCAGAGAGGTTAAGAGAGAGTAGACAAGTACAGATTTGAACCCAGGTCTCTGCTGGACATCTGTGTCTGTGCTGATTTTACTATACCACACTGTGTGTCACTGGAGGCAACCTGGGGGTACACAGTGCATAAAATATGGGAGGACTGTGATAACTACCTGATGGATGGATGGGTGAGCAAATGAACGAACGGATGGACAAGCAAATGCACGCAGATGCCATAGGGCATGCAGGGGCCATCGTGGGCAGAAGGGCTGGAGGAAGCTTTGCAAAGCGGTGGAACAAGAGCAGACCCGAAAGAGCTCAGGGAAGAAGTAAAGGGCTCTTGGCTGACTTGAGGACCTGGACCCCCATTTATTCAGTTTTGTTTATTTGTGACTTTTAAAATGTACTTTTTATTGTAAGATAGAACACGGATACAGAAAAACACACAAACATACAAGTTGTTTTCAACTGTTTATGATTTTTTGGGTCCTGTTTTTCTTTCCAAAAGCCATCAAAGCTCCTTCAAAATAGGGTTTTTGCTCCTTTTTCAATCTGCACTTAAAGCAGAGTCAGACACCGACCTGCCTCTTCCAGCCTCATACGGTGCCGTGGAAATACTGGGGGGTTCAAGGTCCAACTTGGACACATAGGGAAGGCAGTTGACCCTCTCTGGACCTCAGATGGGGAGGCCGGACCAGATCTCTGAGAGCTGCCAATGCTCCAACACTCTAGGATTCCGTGAGGCTAAGAATGGCTGGAGAGCACAGAAGGAACCTGCTAGGATGTCTGTGAAGGAGGGTCGGTGATGCAATCACTTACTGGCTCAGGCCAGAAGCAAGACTGTCTTCGTGGCTACATGAGAACCAGAAACCAGGTGGCAGAATCTGCCATAGGTCCCTCCAGGGAACAGGATGTGGTTGAAAAGGGAACTTAGAGGCCATGGACTCAGAACCCCTGGTTGACAATTCAGTACAAGGGAGCTGGGATGAGGGATGTGACTTGCCCAAGGTCCGATCCTGAGTATTAAACCACATCCTGGAGGCTTTTCATTCGGCCTTTATTCCAAGCAGAGATTCTTGAAAGGGCCAGAGGCCTGGGGTGTGGATGGAAGTCTTCTTGGACCAGGCCTCCCAGTCATGAAAGGGCATAAATTTAAACTTTTGACAGTCTGTGGAAGACAGGACGTAGGTGGCAGTCTGAATTTGGGACTATACCACCTGTAGAGGACCCTGAATTCATATATTTTAAATATAAATCTTGTGATAAGCTGGTGCACAGTCTGTTTCTATTGCATAGTATTTTGGATGTCAAAAGAGTTAACTTGCTGATCTAAACATTTCACAGATCCACAATTTCTGCAATCAGTTTTAGTATTTTTTCATATTTTAAGACACCAGGAGACTAAAAATATGGAAGTGGCCAGGGTCTCACCTGAGCTCTGCAGGCCCCATCCCAAGGCAGAGCTCCAGCCCCAGGACCTGGGGGGAGGCCCCCCCCGCAGTTCAAGGAATGGAGCTTGGAGGGGGCGCAGTGAAAAGGGATGGAGCACTTCTCTCTCAGTGGAGGCGACTGACACTTCCTGCATGCTTACTAAGTGCCAGGAACGTGCTAACGTTTGGGCAGAGAGATGACCAGGCCCTACCCATAACGAAGTCACGGGCTGGCCAGGCAGCCAGATAGTGAACGAGCTCTAAGGTGATGTGACAAGTACCAAGAATGAGAGGTGCAGAAAGTGCTGGGGCACACTGCGGGAGAATGTGTGTTTGCCTGGGGTGTACCAAGAGGCGGAGGGTGTGATGGGAGGTGTGGCACACAGAATAACCCCCCCTCCAAGGATATCGATGCCCTAATCCCCAGTACCTGTGAATATGTTACCTTACATGGCAAAAGGGACTTTGCGGAGGGGACTCAGTTAAGGATGTTGAGACGGGGAGATTACTCTGGTTTATTCGGATGGACCCAGTGCAATCACAACAGTCCTTAAAGTGAAAGAGGGAGGAAGGAAGGTCAGAGAGATGCAGCTTGAGACTCCACTGTCCATCACTGGCTTTGAAGACGGAGGAAGGGATCATGAGCAAAGGAAGACAGGCAGCTTCCAGAAGCTGGAAAAAGCAAGGAAATGCATTCTCCCCTGGAGCCTCCAGAAGGAACAGCACTGCCGACACCTTGATTTTAGCTCAGTAAGACCCATTTCAGACTTCCAGTCTCCAGAACCATCAGATGACAAATGTGTGTTGTTTTAAGCCACTAAGTTTGTGGCAATTTGTTACAGCAGCCCTAGAAAACGAATACAGGAGGAGGACAACGCAAGTAAGAGAAGGAGCCCGGGGGACCAGTCCTGAATTGGTACCAACTGCTCTCTGGGAGCCTCTATTTCTCCCTTTGAAAAACAAAAGCACTACACTAGATGGTCTCTAACATCCTTCCGGTTCTGATCCTTGGCGTTTTTATGGAAGCGAGGAACAGCCACAGGACTATGACGGCCAGCAACTTGTTCCAAGGGTTGGCAGAAAACAGCATGTCCCGGAGCATGTTTGGTGGAATTTAAGTTCTATGGCTGCTGATGAAGGGTAGTTAGAAAAGAGGGCTATGCACACAGCAAATCATTATCGAGCACTTACCAGGCAGTGTTCTGGGCACTGGGGAGTCAGTGGTGAACAGGACAGATAACGTCCTGCGCTCACAGAGCTCAGATGAGAGGAGCGAGCCAATGCACTGGGAACTAACGGGCAAGCCAATTTCCACTGGTGATTAGCCCATGAAAGAAATGAAACCTGGTGATGAGATGGAGCGGGATGGGAGGCAGCGACCTCGGGACAGTGGTCAGGGGTGGCCTTCCAGGGTCAAATTAGACCTGGGTCTAAGTGATGGGATGAGCCAGGCATGTGAAGAAAAGGGGAAAGACATATGAAAACATATTGAACTAAACAAAAGCAAACAGAATTCTATATGGAGGAGGCCTGAGGGCTGGAATATATTAATTGGTTCCTGTGTTCATGTGACACGTTATTTTATTGAACCAGGCATGTTCCAGGCACGAGGGAGACAGTACAGAACAAAACAGACAAGGCCCCTCGTGTGTGCAGCATTGCTAGTGTGGGGGAGACAGACAGAACAAAAGTCAACAGATAAATATAAAATCAGGAAGTAAAAGGACGCTGAAGAAAAAAGAAGGTAAAAGGATAGACGGTGTCGACAGAGGTGGAAAAAGTGGTCCAGGAAGACCTCCCAGGGGTGTTGACATCTCAGCAGAGACCTAACACGCAGGCTAAATCGGTAAGCAGCCTTTCCCAAACTAACATGACAATGGAACCCCCTTTGTCACAGAGCATCTTGCGGGACACCCGCTCCTCAGAACATGCTTTGAGAAACGCTGGCATGGAGACAGCTGAAGCGTGAAGCTGGCATCTGCACCCTCAAACGGGACCGAGGTTGGCATGTCAGGACAGAGACTACGATTCTCATGAATGCAGAGTCAATCAGTTCATGGAGGATCCTGCCTGCAAATGCACGGCAGAAAATTGGAGTGACTGGAGAGGTCTCTGCTCGACTTCTGGATCAGTAAAGCCCTGTGCACGCTCTCCTGGGCTGCCCCGGATTCACACTCATTTCTGCTAGATTCACAAAGCTGGAGAATACCTTGAAGACAGGATTAGGAGAGAGGCCTCTGCAGGCGCCTGGAGATGCTAGTTTTTCAGGTGTCCAAGAGAGCAGAGTCTAACAAGAATCCTTCTCCTACAGTGTTACATTGTAAAGAACATGTACTAATTTTTAAAGTCTATTTGGGCAACAATGATCAATGTCTCCATTTCTGGGGATCTTTACCCAAGTCCTCCTTCAGTCTTGATAAAGAAATAAATTCCACACCCCAGGACCAGATATAAGATCTGGGGCCCAAACCAGGGGATACCCTACACTCACAGAAAGTGTGCACCCTGCAAGAGAAACGAATATTCTCTCCAAGGAGCCACGGGGTGCTGCCGTTCCTGCAATGTCCTTTCCTGTCTAGAGAAGGCCGTCTGGACCCTCTCACAGCTGAAGTCAGACGAGGCATATTATGTATTCAAGTCCTGCCGCAGGAAGCCTTCCAGCACGGCATCCTGCCCGGGCTCCGCCGAAATGCCTCTCCGGGGAGCAGGCTCTGTGCTCCACAAGCCAGGCTCCGGGTCTGCCAGAGGACGGCTCCAGGAGCTGTGCCTTACCTGGCAGGTAGTGACGCCCCTCACCGGCCACAGTCCCTGGGCAAGAAGTCAAGGCAGACACATGGGAACAGTCTTCCCATGAGAGCGGCTGTCACTTCCAAGCCCCTGCTTCCCAGGAGCAGGGAGATGAGCACCGGACCAAGCCCACGTCTGGTTCCTCCGCTTGGATGCTCTCTCTGCTCCTTGTCACCTTCCTGTCACCTGTAGTCTTTTTCATCTCAGCTCAGTGTCACTTCCTCTGAGAAGCTGTCTTGAGTGGATCACATCCCACCATTTTGGGTTCTTATGGCCCATCATGCCTCTTTTATGATGGTTTCAAGTCCCAGGTCGGCCACTGACTGTCCCTTGACCAAATCTGATCACCTCCCTGGGCCTTAGTTACGGAAGGAAGGGGGTTGATAAGATGCTCTCCATGGTCCCTCCCAGTCCCAACCCTCCGGGACTTCCCTTCCTAAAACAGGAGCTACCATCACAGCCGCTACCCAAGCAGAGGTCTTGACCTTGGATGTGACCTTGGGAAAAGCCTCTTCCCTCTCTTTTATTTACTTGGCACTAAAATGACAGAAGGAGCTAGAGTATTGGTTTCTGAACTTTTTAAGGCAGGAAATCCATTTTAAAAAATACACTCTAATACCTAACAGAGGTGGGAGTGGAGCTGCTTTGTTTGAAACAGGAGCGAGGGTCTGGAAGGACCCTTTCTGTTTTGAGGCACCTCCCCCATTAGGGCTCCAGAAGCACAGTTTTAGAACCACTCCTTTAGACGGTTATTCCAAATCTAACGCAAGTCACGTTCCAATGTCTGCCCACTCACACCTCAGGTCCACTGGTGCCCGCATTCCAGGGGGTCCAAAGGTCTTCTTTTGAGGAGTGTCCAAGAGACACAAAAGTTTGCCTGCTTCTCCTTAATTTTTTTCATATGCTTGATTTCAAATGTCGCTCCAAAGGACACAAGAAATGAGAATTACAAAGGTAGGAGAGGAGAAAGCAATCAATTAACCCATTTCTAAGTCATTGCTATGACACAAAAGTGCTGAAACAAAGGACACAAGTGACCATGGCAGCTCTGTCCACTCAGGGAGGAGGCACGGACGCCCAGGGCAGGTGTCCGGGCGCTCCACACCCCCCCAGGCACCTGTGTCCCATTGCGGTGCCCAGCAGAGCTCCCGTAGTCCCTACCATGGAGAACTGGGCAGCAAATTGGGAGACCTGCCCGCTGGTCCCCAGAAGCACCCTGCAGAACCAACGACTTCAGGTCCCTGCAGAAGCAGCCTGTCCCACCCGCAGAATTCAGAATTCGCTGGAACATTCTCACCCATCCCTGTTACTCAGGTGTGAATGGCTGTGTGGCTTTCTACAGCCTGGGCTGCGCACTCCTTTATGTCTTTATTTTCTAGCCCCTTCTAAATTCATCTCCCTCCACAGGGTGAGCAAAACATGCAGAGGTTTGCAGAGAAGGAGAGCGGGCCCCTACCTCCTCGGTGTCAGGGAGACACAAAAACACCCCGAGAAATCCTCTGGGAGGAGGCTCAGCGGATGGGCCTTTGTGGGCACCTGGCTGTGGGTTTTGATTTGGAAGCCAAAACGGCTGACCTTTCGGAACCAGAGAGGAACCGTTTATATTCCGAGGGAGTGGATTTTTATTATTATTTTTTAAAGGCTCTAAAGCTCCTCTAAAACCAGCTCCTGGAGTTAGAGCTTCCTTTAGTTTTCCCTTAGTGCTTATTTGGCTTATAAAACTGCATTAAATCAGGAGTCATTCTAACCCCAGATACATCCCACTCCTAGCCCTACCGTCTGGGGCCGCTTCTCTATCAATCCCAAGACAGCAGCTAAACCTACTGAGCGATCCAGCATCTCCCTTCCTCCCCACTCCCCGCCCCTTTGTCCTGTTCTGCCCTCCCGAATTTAAACTGTCAACCCTCCAGTGAGAGACACAGCAAGCTGGAAGGGGAGGGAGGTGATGCTATTTATAATTCAGCAGAGTTCGCCCTCAGAACACGGCCATTTTTTCCAGGCCGCCTGCCAGAGCCCACATTCCCCAGGCTCCATATATGGCTAGGCCTCCCCACAGACCCCTGTGGCCACAGCCTCGCCTCTGAAGGGACCAAAGGCAGCCTGGCAAGTCAGGAAGGTAAGGCCTGATCTGCTCATCCAGGGCCGGGGAGGATGCCAAAGCAGCCGACAGCCTGGCCTCCCCTGCGGGGTGCTCTGAGACAGGGGAGGAGAGAGTAAGGGGCCCAGGGGTACTCGCCGCACGGGAGCCTGGAGAGCAGCCGGCTTCCCCCCAGGGCTTGAATAAGAATGGCGAGGAAAGAACGTATTCCTGCTATGAAACATTAGGTCACCCCTTCTTTTTGCCAAGTGGTTTTCAATTGTTTCCATCGCGATGTGACTGAGATCATGGCGGCCTCGCCAGCCCCCGAGGGCTCCAAAAGCTGGATTTACGGACGCAGCCTTTAGAGAGGCAGATACGAGGGGAAGCCCAGGGCGGGCGGGCAAGCCAAGGCAAGGGAGCGGGCTTTGCCAAGCAGATGCTTTCTGCAGGCTCTCAGCTTTGATTAGCATATATTAAGTTCATGGAAGGAGAAAGGTGTGGGCCCCTCGTGGGCATCTAGACGTAAACTACCCCACTGCCTTCTGGAGGCCAAGCACAGAGGCAAAGGGAAGGGCCTGACCAGCTAGGATGTCACTTTGGCTCTTCTCATCTCTGTCCTTTCCATGCTGCCCGCCCTGGGGCCAAACTGGGGCCACGAACGGCGCCATCTCTATGGAGCAGGAGACCTGGAAGTCCTCCTCCACGTTCATGTGGGCAATTTCACTTCGGTTTCTTGGACGGTATCTCCAAAACCTCAAGAATGGTCGGCAGTGGACACAGCTGTGTCAAATCAAGCTCAAGTCCTTCCTCTAAAGAGTGTTCTACAGCCATCTGGATATCTCTTCCTTGGGATGGAGAACATCTGGTATAATTATTTATTATTATTAATAATATTAAGAGTAACAGTTTGGCTTTATTGAGCGCTTACTCAATGCCAACCGTTTAACATATAGCCTCTCATTTAATCCTCACGACGACCCTGAGAGATGGGTGTTATTTTCTGGTGAGGAAACTGGGTTGCAGATGGGTTCAGCAGCAGGTCCACGCTTACCCTGCAGGTAAGTAGTGGACCCTAAGTCCTCATTTCCAACCTCTGCTGTCGACACTGGTTCCCATCACTCACGCCTGCGGTCTTCCTTGTTACTTTCTATCCTTGCAGGTGGAGGGCACGGTTTAAACATCTTGTCTCCTCTTCTCCACAGAGCATCTAGAACAAACTAGACCCACAGAAACCCTTCACTCATGCTGTGGTCCTTCGGCCAAGGGCACCTTCTACCTGTGAGCTCTCTTTAGCGTGGGACCAATTCCTGTTTCTCTTTTGACTTTGTGGCCTCTGTAACCCTCCCTGAGCGGCCACGATCCTGTATCCGTGGAGGTCCCAGACCGTGCCCCTACTGCTACTTGTCTGCCTGTGACAAATATGGGACTGGCACTTCGGTAGGGAAAAGCAGCAGCAGGAGTTGATCAATTCCTAAGCAACGAAGATCCTGTTTTCATGCAAACGTCCTCGGCATTAAAACAAAAACAAATTCCTCCCAGGGCGCGTCCTGGATGCCAAGTCTCGTTGCAAGACACATTTTTAAGCGAAGTTTTGCGCCTGCGTGAGAGACTAACAGACTGGGAGGAGAGCTGTGTGCCAAGTGCCGTCTCGAAATGCTCTCATTTAAACCTTACAGCCGCCCCGCCAGCTAGGCACAGTCGGATCCCGATTTGACAGACAGGGACACAGGCAGACAGAAATGAGGGAACGTGTCAGTGTCAATCAGCTGGCAAATGGCAGCAAGGGGACGTGACCCAGTCTGATTGAGGCTATGTTGTTTCTGACACAGACACAGGTATCAACCGCCACTGTGTTCACCCAGAGGCCAGGGGTACGACCACGGACATTTCAGATGACAATAGGCGAAATCTTCTTTTTTTCTGAATGTACCTTCTGTACTTTTCCCATCACCAAATAAAAAGAAAGAAGGATGGTGCCTGGGTACCAATTCTCTCCTTACAATAAACTGGTCCTGGGAGTGAATCTAGATGAAATGTCAGGATTAATGACTAACCGCTGTTTAGCCTGTGACACCTACAAAGTGCTCAGGAGCACTACGTGGCTCTAGCCATGCTCCCGGCTTCCTTGCCTTTGAGGCCAACAGCAAATAAAGAGAGGGTGACCATGAGAGGTGTTAGGAGGAGACGCAGGACCCTTAGGTGGAATGGCAACAGGTGCCCTGAGTTCTGAAGAGGTGGAGATCACCAAGGGCTTCCTGGAGGAGGAAGATATTCTGATTCAACTCAGGGATCCCATAACAGACAGCTTTTGCCTGATCCTACAGGAGCTGGGTGCCCACCAACATCAGCACCACTGGAACATCCCCAGGGTCATTGGGCCTGCCCAATGGTTATGGAAAGTGTCCACAGCACATCTAGCCTCCAGCTGGCTACAGCTTGAGGCTCACAGGTGCCCAAAGGCAACCCGAGTTGGTGGGTTAGGGGCAGGCCATGTGATTCACTTTGGGCAAATGACCAGTAATACCAGGACTGTGGCATTGAGTGCTGCAGGATCATCTGGTACTGCCCCCCTACTGCTGATGCTTTGCCCAAGGCTCATGGTCCAGCCAAGACTCTAGCTCAAACCTCTTTCCTCCTGCTCTCTGAAACCCTCTGCACAGCCCCCTTTTCTCACACTGAGGTGTTCAGTGGCTTCAGCAAGTTCCCAGAATCACCCACTGGGCTCGAGACTGGGAGATAGAGAGAGCATAACACCTGGTTGCAGCCTTCTCAAGCTGGCCTGAGAGTGACGCCAGGGCAGGGAGGAGCTCCCAGCACCTCTCCTCCTAGTGCCCAGTAATTGGGACCAGGCAAAGGTCTGGTGCTGGGAATGGTGACTAGGCAAATGTGGCAGGAGAAAAGGGCCCACAAAGGGCCTTCGCTGAAGTTAAGAGTGACAAGAATCAGCTAAGTAGAGTGGAAAGAGCATAGACTTTGTGTACAAAAGGCCTAGGCTGCATCTGACACTGTCACGGTGTCAGGGATCGAGAGTGTTCCTCAGTATACACGGTCTCCTTTTCCTCTCACACATGCAACTGGACTACATTTCCCAGCCTTCCTTGCAGTTAGGAGTGGTCATGTGACTGCATTCTGGCCAATGGAATGTGAGCAGAAGTGATGTTGGCCACTTCTAGGTCTGGCCCCTAAATGTCACGGACCCTAGGGACTGTGCCTATTGTACTTAGTGGAGAAGCTGACCCTGCTTACTACAGTGCATGGCCCACGATGCATGCAATAAATGATAACTATTATGGACATGTAAAAAATGTTAACAGGTAGACGGAGGCATGAAACAGCACCCAATGGTTCTGCAGCTCCTTTCATATACCTTGTTTCCTCCAACTCTCACATCCATAGTATGAGGTGGTTTTCACTTATCTTTTCTGATGAAAAAAAGTGAGGCTCAAGGAGATTGAATGTTATGCTCTAGAGGGGTCAGAACCCCTAGATGGTGCCTTCCATCAGGCACAATGCTACACACGCGTCTTACTTTATCACTTTTAATTTTCACAACCCTACAATGATGCAGGGATTCTTTTTTTATCCCCGTTTTATGACTGAAACAAGAAACTGATGCTAAGGACAAGCGGCTGAGCAGAGAACTGAAACCACTTCTGGTGCCAAATCGAATGCTCGCTCCACTTCCTTGCCTTCCCGTCCACCAATAGCTGTGTCATGCGCACTGATAAATGGCAATGTCTGGGGAGGGTCAGACACCCCAACACCTCCTTTCATGGAGCAGAGAAGAACCTGCTCAGGGCTGAAATCCAAACACATCACGCCAGATTAAACTGGTGCTTTCTCATTCTCCACCCAAATGTACTCCTTAGAAGGTCTAATGATAGTGACTTCTATTTTCTTATAAATAATCACATCTGTCATAACTGATTTAACTGATCCAATGCTCCCAATTGGCAGTCTTGGAGGCCTGAGCCAATGTGTCAATTATGCCAAGTAGGCTGTAAGCAAAAGTTGCATGAAATGGAAGAGAGAGAGAGAAAAAAATTAGTCGCAGGCATATAGATGGTGGGGACCAATATGTGCTTTCTCACAACAGTAATATCAACACAAACTCCTAAACATGGCCAATGGGTGTCAATCCCTTGGCAAGCCAACTTACTAAAACAGACAAGGCAGCCAGGTCCCAGGGAGTAAAAACAATCTTTGTAGTGGAGATCTGATTCTAGAAACCGGTTTCTCTAATATATTTTGAGTCTAAGTAGATACCCTGAGGAATACGCCATGGCTCCTTATGCTCGTTTTCAGGAAGAAAGACAGGATGAAGGGCTCCCATGATTCAGGAATACAGTCTCAAGGGCTGTATCTTGAAAGTGGCTGTTCAGCCAGCATAGAGTAGTAGCCAGAATTTTGGCTCTGGATTTGAGTACAAGTCTCTCTCCACCTCACTTATCAGTGGTGTGACTGAGCAAATCATTTAACCTTCCCCAATTCATCCCAGCTTCTCATCTATAAAATGGTGACAACCTAGAACCCTCGTGAGACTGAAAGATACAATGACTGTGTGTGACAGCCTGTTGGAGAGTGTAAGCACAGCGTAAATGCTAATCATCATCATCATCATCGTTATCAGATCCGCAGATACTGAGTCCTGTCTTCAACCCATGGGGATGGCTTCTTTCTCTCCTCAAGTAACTCTCATGGAGACAGTCATGCTTTAAGTCAGAGAGGGGATGAGAGGTGGAATCTGCTTGGGACTTCTTCCACAGAGAGGTGTTTGAAAGTCATCGTGCCAATTAAGCTCTGAAAATCCCCGTGTCTGAAGGGAGCTTTGAGAAAGAAGCATCTTCAAGGTAAGACCGTAGGAAAATGAAAGGCAGCTCTCATCTACTCTCCAGCTGCCCACAGGAAATGGACACATGCTTTTGGTGACCCAGATCCTACAGCTGGTGTAACCTCTTTTGGGTCTGGCCAACCTGTGTGTGAGCAGAGGGGTTAAGAGCCCAGACTTTGAAGCCAGATTGCCTGGGCATGGAGTCCAGCTCAGCTCTTTACTTACGGTGTCACTGTGGGCAAGTTGTCTCAACTTTATGTGCTTCAGTTTCCTCATCTATAAAATGAGGGTAGTAATGGTACCTGCCCCTTAGGGTGGCGGTGAGGAATAAATGAATGAACACATGTCAACAGCTTCCAACGGGACCAGGCACATCAGAAGCATCAGTTCATGTCAGAATTTACTCCATTGCTGGAGTGGTCATATTACAGTCAAGGGCCTTCTTCCCTTGGCCAGTATCTGTTAACATGTGTGTTTAACATGTTAGCCATCTTCAGATTTTCCACACCAAACCCTTTACTAGGCAGGAAATTCTGTAGTCCACATAGAAGACCTGGCAGCAAAGCATAGTGTTAAGAACTCCACGATCTATATCTGAATCTTCAAGAGAGGCTCAGAGTCAGCTCCTTCAAAGGAAGTTCATTTCTGAGGCTGAGATGTAGGAGAAAGAGTTCTGGACAGAGAATCAGGGACCCAAGTCCTAGCCTAATGCCATTTTTCCCACTCTGTGGCCTTGGGCAAGTCACTCCCCATCACTGGGTATTAATTTTCTCAGTTGTAAAATAAAGGGGGCTTTTAGCCATAAACCTCAGTTTACTCATCTATAACAACAGATAATAGGAAGAACTATCATACAGATACTATGAGGTGTGAACCAAATAACGCATCACACGCTGAAATGGACGAGGTCCTGACCGTGCTCTAGAAGGCTTTCGGGCATCTGGCTCCTGTGTCTCCTTGCCACTGCTCCCCGTCACCTGATCTGCTGTACATATTGGTCTCCTTGCTTCTCTCATACCCCTGAGGCACACTCCTGCTCAAGGGCCTTTGCCCCAGCTTTGCCCCTCTGCCTGGAATGCTTTCCCCAAATAGCCCCATGGCTCACTCCCCACTTCCTTCAAGTCTTAAATTATTTTTTTCCAAAGCAACCATCACTTCCTAGTATAGTACATGATTTCCTTACTTATTATGATTATTGCTGATTATCTGTCTCTCCCAAGACCAAGAATATAAGTACATGAGGGCAGGAATCTCTTTCTGGTTTGTTCCCCCAAGAGCCTGGAAGACTACCTGGCATATAATAGGTGATCATTAAATATTTGATGATTCACTGAATGAATGAATGAGTGAATGAAGGTGTGGAGAGCATGTTGGACACTAGGAAGGTGCTGACTGAATTTCTGGCAGCCTTCCTAAACATGAAGGGGGCATTCTCACGGCTCACATGTCTTCTTTCCATGAGGAAGGATCCTCACCTTGACCCCCTGGACCTGTTTCCAGCCCCCTTACTCCTCATCCCCTGGGAGCAAAGCACCTGGTTGGCAGGGGACACCCACTGTTCCATTTCTGGACTCAGTGAAGTTAATCTGCAAACCTCATAGATGCGGTCTCTTTGCCTGTTCTGTCTCCCCCTGATCAGGGGGCACCAAAGGCTCTGAGCATGTCTGTCTGCTTTGCAGACTCTCAGTTCCCTTGTTGGGCTTTCTACGGTGTGGCGCGCAGGGCAGGGAATGTTAAGAAAGACCTTCTAGACGGTGGATGAACATAAGTCATGCTCTCTAGCCTGGTTCCGTAAGGAGCAAAGTGGATGTTTTGATCTCTCTTTGACCTGTCCAACTCTTGTGTCTCTCTCAATTGGTCCAGAACCAAGTTCAAGTAACAGGGCTGTGCCATATACTGACCCCTAAAACCGACACCAAGAATTCCCAACTTTAACAAGTGAAGCCTCACATACCCTGGTTCCAGGTTGTCTACAACCCTGGTCACTCTCCTTTGACAGATTAGTTTGTGGATGTCCCACTTTACACACAACATTCCGAACTGAGCACAATCCTGCAAGGAGGTTGGTGACCCACGGGAGAGGGGCTGTTCCTGGCTCACTCCCTCTGAACATCACTCTGCTATCAATGCTGTTTAAAGATATCTATGCATCCCTCCTCCGACTGCTGGTTCTTCTGGATCTGCAGTCCACAGATCACCCAGGATCTGTGATGCCTCAGGGCTCTGTCCCCTATTCCCGTGGAACTTGACGCTGTTGTGCAAGTCGCAGATTGGGCTCTTTCTTCTTGTCCGCTGAGACCTTCTAGGAAGCTGTCTCTATCATCCCACAAGTTCACTATCACTCCCAGCATCACGTTATCTCTGACCACAATGAAATGATAGCAACCGCTGACTGAATGTTTGCAAGGTCTCAGGCCTGGGGCCCGGCATTCTCCCTGCCTCACCCCATTTAATCCTCAAAACAAGCCAATGAGGCAGGTGTTATTATCCCCCATTTTACAGATGAGGAAACTGAGGCTTTTGGAGGTGAAGCATCTTCATGTGTCATTGTAGCTCGGAAGTAGCAGTGTGAGCCCCAAAGCCCGCACACTGGATGGCTTCTAGCACTAGCACTGAGGTCTTCATTGACGCCACAAATCAAAACGTGGACAGAATAGGGGTGAGCCCAGAGACCGCAGGCTCACCACCAGGAACCTCAGTCTAGCCGGTTCACTCAGATCCATCGACACCCTTTGGTGTGGCCATTTAACCCACAAACATCTCCAATGGTATCATCCAACGTTTCTCCATCGTGTTCCCAAGGAGCTCATGAGCAGCTCTCTCAAACCCCTTGATGAAAACCAGAGATTCCTGACTTGTGACTTCTTCCTCACCTACCGGCTCTTAGGCCGTTAAAAAAAATGAAGTCAATCTGGCTCGACCTGCTCGTGGGTGAGCCCATGTTGGATCCTGATGACTGCCATTCTTCTCTCTCTAAGCCCTGGCAAAACGGCCTGAGGAGCAGCCCAGGGAACCAGGAGGTTTAAGGCAGCTGAGACCGACAGTTGCTGAGTCCAGGTACAAAGTGAGACCTGAAATAAGCCACGGTCCACCTTCTTCAGCAAGACAAATGCAGGGAGGGCAGAACGGCATAGGAGAAGGAAGCAAGACAATTCACGTGGCAAGAAGAGATCTGTCTCAAAGCCCCTGTCCCCCTTTCCACTGTAATTCTGGAGCATTAGGCTGCACTCAGCTGAAACAGCAACCCTGATCCCTCCCTGAAGCATCCAGAATAGTGACAGCAGGTTGTCAGGTACACAGAAACGAACAGCCTGCACTTATTAAGCTCTTACTATTTGCCAAACATTGCGCATGGTGCTGGATTTCCATGATCTCTTAAAACGCTTCAAAAATATTTTTAGCAAAGAAATACATGCTCACGATCAAGAAATCAAATACTACAGAGGCTCATAATGAAAACCACCAGCTTATAATAAAAACTATCTTCCCCAACACACTCCCCAAAGGCAAGCTTTTCTAACTCTTTCTATTTCTAGGTCTTTTGGGGGTAACTTCTCTAAGTACAGCATTTCTTTTAACCTTAAAAAGACTGGATGATGTTGAGAGAATTATGACCTCTCTTTACAGATGATGAAATGATGGCACAACGCGGCCTCAGGTCACACAGATGAAAAGGGGTGGAGCCAAGATTAAAGTCACATCTGCCTCACTCCAGGTCCTGCTCTCAAGCTTGAGGCTCCATGGCTGACATGTCTGGGGCCTAGTAAAGGGTGTGGCTCAGGTTACATCAGGCACATAGGCCCACGATGCTTCTGAGGTCACCTGTTGTATAAAATCGCTCATGGTGGAAATAACTAAATAACCTCATGGGATTACATACAAGTGAGCTTCCTCTTCTCCTGAGGGGTTTCTTTTCAACTCTTCTTTCTAGTCTCTTTGGGTTTGTCTTCCTCCAGCCATTTCATACATCTCTGTCCTTTCTGTTATGAAATAACTGCCAACAAGACTTCAGAGGGTGATGGGGTTGGCCCGGTGGTACAGCGGTTAAGTTCGCATGTTCCACTTCGGAGGCCTGGGGTTCGCCGGTTTGGATCCCGGGTGCGGACATGGCACTGCTTGGCATGCCATGCTGTGGTAGGCATCCCACATATAAAGCAGAGGAAGGTGGGCACGGATGTTAGCTCAGGGCCAGTCTTCCATAGCAAAAAGAGGAGGATTGGCAGCAGTTAGCTCAGGGCTAATCTTCCTTAAAAAAAAAAAAGACTTCAGAGGGTGAGTCTCTGGGGTTCTTATATTCCTCTCCAGGAACCTCAGGCTTCCTGTCTCTCATCCTTAAGATGATACTAAGGGCATTTATCTCTGTTACGATGCTGCAAAAAAGACCAGTCCCTTCCAGATTCAGGCTTTATAAAGAAATGGTTCCTTTGCTTTGTGGTTATAGTTATTGCTTGAGAAAATGTGTGTGTGGTGCAAAATGGAACAACACTGACAATATTTGTTAATAATGTAGCTACTAGTTGGCAGCTCCACCCAGACTAGTCAGTTTCAAGTCTTAGTAAGGGCACTCACTTACTAGCTTTGGTAACCTGGCAAGTTACTCCCCTCTGTAGCTGATTCTTCAGCTGTAAACCGGGCAGGAGTATGGCGACAATCATGGATTATGAAGGATGAATGATGTGGGTTAACAGATGTGCTTTGAACTCTCCTGACCATAACCAGCGCTTGATACACACTCTTATTGTTTATTAGTACTGTTATTGTCGTCTAGCACCCTGCAGTTTACCCGAGGCGTCCATATACATTGTATGTGGTCCTCATATCTAAGACGAGTCAGGGCAGAAATGATATTAGTCTCTCAAAACTATTTAAAGGCATAATTATTAGTTCCATTTTATAGATGAGTAAGCAAACTGACAAAAAGGTAAGTGACCTGCCCAAGGCGACAGGATGGTTCAGAGAAAGAAGGAGTCACTGAGACCCATTTGAACTCTCCTGCTAACAAGGCTGGGTGACTTGGGGCAAGTCACTGCACCTCTCTGAGCCTCGTATGTAAAACAGAGGGCTGAAGTGGAGGCCTTAGCTCTACCATTCTTTCACAGAGAGCCAATGAGCACTGCAGTTAAGAGAAGGTATCCAGACTCACACTCTGGACTTGAATTAGAGGTCTTCCACTTACCACCTGGGCTGACCTTGGGCAAATTACTGAATCCCCCTGTGCCTCAGTTTTGTCATCTGCAAAATGGGGCTAGCAATAGAACTCACCCTAAAAGGTAGTTATGGTAATTGAATGAGTAAACCTGTGTCACATCTGAGGACAAGGCCTGGCACATGGAAGCTCACAGGAAACATCAGGTATGATTACCGAGCCTTATGTGGCCAGCCAGCCTCCCATACCTGGCCAGCCCTAAGCCCTGTGTGTCAGCACCGCGATCTCTCTCCTGATGGTGGGGTTCCCCACTGGGCAGGGCATCACCTGGGGTCTCCAGGTTGCGTGGTCTTAGGCAGGAGTGTTAAACCCTCCACTTAAATTCAAAGGCCGCCTCCAAGTGCCTAACATTTCAATCGGAATGGAAAACCCTATTTTCCCATTTCTGCCTATAACGCGGATGATAGAATTTTGCTTTTCCCTCCATATACTCTGGAAATCCTGAATAAATGTCAAAAAGAATTCACTGAGTCAACAAACCTGTCATAGTATTAAAACTCTTAGGAGCGAACCATTTCCTATGTGTCCAGACACTTAAAGGGATGATATTGTCAATTACCTTCCTCAATAAACATGCTGTTTAGGGCCCAAGTGATGTGGCTATAATTTGTAGTTAACAGGTCAGTGGTTCATTCATTCAATTGGAAAATATCTGAGCCTGCCTGGGAGCCAGGCATCGTCTACACTCTGATGATCCAACAACAACAACAACAACAACAAAAGTAATAGTAACGGTCACAAGAACAGCTCCCTCTTACCAATTGCCTATCATGTTGGATCGCCTCCCTCTGCCCTCAGATCCACTCTCCACCTTTCTCCGCTCTGCTCTGTGGCCCCTGTGGACTGTTCCAGTGGGAGTCCCCACCCTCTGGCTTTTAGGCGAGTTCTACCAGTGGGAGAAACCAGCATGCTCTCAGAGGGTCAAAGGACAACAGGGGGACCCAGGGAAAAGGAATATTTCTGTGCCTCAGCTTTGCCATCTGCCAAATGGGATAAAGAAGAAAACTTACCCCATAAACGTGGCTTAAATGCGTTAACGTGTTTAGAACAGTGCCCGGCGATAGTGGGCATGCGTTCTGTGTTAGTTCCTCCTCCTCATTATCACGTGGGACAGCCGCTCTGCTTTGGCTACACCTTCCTACACCTTGTTATCGACACCTATAGCTACACCTATAACTACAGGGGTGACCTATAGTTCCAGTGGTCACCTTCCTCTTGCTCCTTCGGTCCTAGGGGAGGTGGGACTGTCAGCTGTTGCTAGCTAGCCTGGGGCTTCTCCATTTCTTGTTGGCTCCGCTTAACCCGCCTCCGCCACCCCATAAATAGTCCATTCAGTAGCTCCCCTCACTACTTCATTTCCTGCTGGGATCCTAACTCAGACATCTGCACCTGTGTTCTTGGCAGTTGTCATGAGCTTTCTCTAATGCTTACAATACCCCTGTGAGGGACGTGTTATTGTGCCCATTTCTACAGACAGGAAAACCGAGGCTCGAAGCCTGTTCTCAGCCCCACTAGTAGGAGGTAGTTAAGCTGAGTTTCAAATTCAGGCCTAGCTTTGATATCCAGGCACAGCTTCAATGCCCAATGAAAACAGCACGTGCCTTCTCGACTTCCCAAAAGCTTCCAGACAAGACGTGATGACGATCTCGTGTGATGACTACTCTGATAGGAGCAGGAACAGTGAACGTGACAAAAGCCAAGGGCACCTGGGATTGGAGTGTTAGTCAGAGATGGCTTCCCGGAGGAGGTGGTATTAACCTGACTCATAGAGGATGGGGCGTTATTCTGGAAACGAGGAAGAGGGACTGGAATGTGTAAAGATCCAGAGGCAGGAGAGAGAGAGAAGGAGCTGTTTCAGGAGCTGCAAGCAGTTCAAACATCCTGGAGCAGAGAACTCGAGGGGGAGGGAACGACAAGAGAGGGGCCGGGGCCTACGATGAAGAGCCACGAATGCTGAGCCGAGGAGTTGGGACTTAGTCATTTTGATGTTGGCAGAGGTGATGCTGAATTAGGGAGTGCTCTGGTCATTTGTGCATCACTGCCAAGGACAGAATGCCTTTCTATTTCAAACCTTCAGACCTAGCACGGAGCTCTGTATACAACAGGTGCTCAATAAATGAGACTGACAACTAAAAGAATGAATTATAGTTAAAAGGTGCTCCTCTGAGTCTGAGCAGATGCTGCCTGTGCCCCGCCTATGTCCCTGCCCTTCCCACTTCAGTGCACAGCGGCCTCACGTCTAACTGCTGACACCTGCGTCTCTTTGCTGGGGGCCTGCTCTGGTTTCCGGGCCGCTTTGCTTCCTGAGTGGCAGGCCTGAAGTGCGGGGGAATTACAGCCCCCCAGGGAGCAGCCTGCAGCAGTGACTGACGGGAGCTGATGAGTAAGAACCACACCTGTGTCCACCCTCAGGCGGGATGTTGCCGAGGGACCTGTAGTCTCCACGCACCCAGAGGCCCGGGTGGGTGAAGCCCCAGCTGCCCACTGTGGCAATTTACTCGAAGATGCTGCGCATCCTGCCGCCTTCTCATCCTGGTCTCACTTCCTGGCTCCCCGCCGCCACCCCCAGAGCTTCCTCCATGTCTCAAATAAACTATGTGCACCTGAATCTCTGTCTTGGGGTCTCCTTCTGGGGAACCCAAACCAAGTTCGATTCTTGGTTTCGTAGAATGAACGAGCAGAGAATGAAGGGACTTCCAGGGTGACCTTTCAGGGGCAGGAAACACGAGTCTACAGCTGGTTCACAGCGGAAGCAGGATTCATCCCCCGTGCAGGTCGAGGGCACTAAGCTGCCGCCGTGCACAGAGGGAACGCTGAATCCTGCGTTCCAGTTTCAGCTCTGGATGCAGCATCATGTGCTGGAAAGAACATAGGCTTTCGAGAGAGGCAGAGCTGATGTGAATCCAGGCCGGGCCACGCAGAGGCAGGTAACCCCCATAGGAAGTTATGTGGCACCTCAGTTTGCTCAGCTGGGAAATGGGAGCCACACCTTCCGGGCTGTGAGGGTTGTGAGGATGTTCAGGTGTCAAAATGCAAGTAAAACTCCTCACTAACAGAAACTAGGTTTCGTTCTAGAGTCTTTTTAGGAACTACTTACTCTGTGTTCTAACTGCTTTCTACCTACCTCCAGTCAGTCTAGCAATAATCTCAGTGCATGGGCAACCCTGTGTATTTGCATATTTGCCTCCCAGGAGACTGGAGGCGCCTAGAAGACGAGGCTCAAGTTTGACTCAACTTTGCATTCCCAGGATTTGGCACCATACCTCGCACTTAATGAATGTTTGTTGAACGAATGAATGATAAAAATGAAAGAATCCCCACAAAGAAGACCAAGCAGTGATGATGGGTTCTCAGGAGCGTTCGTTCTTTCACTGAGTCCCAGCACCACGTCCTACTATGTGCCAGGTGCTATTCCATGGACAGACAACACAACAGTGGCCAAGGCTGCCACGGTCCTCCCTCAGGTGGCGGCTTCCCCTCGGGGGAGAGAGCAGTGATCTTCAACTCAAGCTGCCCAGAGATTTTTATTTTACTTGGGTAGGGCCGGGCGTTGGGATTGCTTAAAAAGCTTCTCCTGTGACTAGAACGTGCTGGTAGGGCTGTGTACCAGTGGGATCAAGAGAAAAAAACAAGGTCACTTCAGAGAGGGGAGACGGCTGTGAAGAAAATAAAATAGAAAACGTGATTTAGCCCCGTGGTTCTCAATGGCGGGGGAGGGAGGCATGGGACAATTTTGCTCCCCAGGGGACATGTGGCAACATCTGGAGACCTTTTTGGTTGTCACGACTAGAAGGCAGGTGCGACTGGCATCTAGTGAGTTGAGGCCCAGAGATGCTGCTAAACATCCTGTAACGCACAGGACAGTCTGTCACGACAAAGAATTATCCTATCACAAACGTGGACAGTGCTGAGATAGAGAAATCCTGGTCTAGAGGCATGGGGAGCTGAGACCACTTCAAGGAGGGCCTCCTGGGGGAGGCGACAGGAGAGCTGAGATGTGAATTCCAGCACAAGCCTCTGGAGGAAGCAACGAGGAGCCCTGAGAGTGAGGTGGGCCCAGAGCCACGCTCACAACCCTGAGCAGAAAGACGCCAGATGGTTAAACCGCCAAGTCTGGCTCACACCACCTACTCACCTCGGAGCGCTCGCACCTCTGCTCCTGGCGTCATTTTGGGGTTGTTTGCTGGGGTGGGGTGGGGTGGGGTGGGGGAAGGGAGAGGGAAATCCGGCTGCTTGTGCTTGGCTGCTTTCACTTTTAAGTCCTCACACCCCAGAGTCCCCACCCCCTTTCCAGGCTCAGAACCGGAAAGGGGGAAGGAGCCGGTATCCATCCAGGCTGACCACTCAGGCGTCCCCACCACCACCTGCAGGTTCACTTCCTCCTCTTCTCCTAAAGCATTTCCTGCTGCCACTCCCTGGTCCCCAAAAGCTCTCACTAGGGGCAAAGGGAGATTTCTTTAGAGCCATCCTGCCAGCTTCCCCCAGCCCTGGAAGAAGCGATTTCCCAAGAGAAATAGGGATCCACAGAGCTGTAAATAAACATGGCATTCCAGAGGAGGAAGGGTGGGAGGGCAGCCAGGATGGCCCATTAACTTTTCCAGCCAGGCGCTGGGACCTGAGAACCTGCCAGCTCTCCCCCGCCCCCCAGCCAGTCCTTTTGTTTCCTTTTCTCGATGCTTCCCTGTAAATCAGCTGCAGCCCCTCTGCCTTGGGAGCTTGGACTAGTGGGAGCTGCACAGAGCAACCAGCTTGCTCAACACCACGCAGGCTTTCCAAGGAAACGTCACAACGGCTCCATGGGCGACTTTGGTGGAAAGTCAAGTTCTTTTGTTCAAGGCTTCCAGAAAGGTCTGAGTCAACAGGCTGCTCCGAGGGAGCCAGGGTGGCTCCAGGCCTCTGCCAGGCAGCCCTACCTGCAGAAGTCCTGCCAACCTGGAGTGCGCAGAGGGAACCCAACCAACAGACTGCTGAGAGGAAAAGTGATTTAGAGGCTGCAAGGCCACCTCTGCTTTACAAGTGGGGAAACCGAGGCCAGAGAGGGCATGAATGACCTCCTTGAAGTCAGCAGGCAGTGGGTGGCTGAACTGGGTGACCCCAGGCCTGCTGACCCACGCCTGTGTGTGGAATTTCTTTCTGGCCACATACTTATTCCAGAATAGTGGAAAAGTTCCATGTCGGTTCATCCAAACGGAAAGAGAGGCTGTGAAGAACTGGCAGCCATCGCCCTCCAAATCGATGTGGGGGTGGGGGTCACTATAAACATCTCTGCTTCCTTAGTCTCTAGATTTCTCTTCTGAAAGGAAAACATTCCCCTCGTGTTCCCAGAGTCCCCAGATAGAAGCCCCATGTCAAAATCCTGTTCCTGAGGAAGGTTGTCAAGTCCTGACTCATGAAACCCCATTTCACAAACAGGGTCATTATGGGAAATTTGCAGGAATATGTTCACTTAAGTAATTATTTTATTAAAAATGATAATTTGCCCAATATGCCCTGAGAATTTTGTTACAGATACTCATAATGAAGTAGGTAATTAGAAATAAATAGTTCCTTTCTGAAAATCTCGAATTAGAAATTTTTTCTTGGGGGCTGGCCCAGTGGCGCATCAGTTAAGTGCACATGTTCTGCTTCGGTGGCCCGGGGTTCGCTGGTTCGGATCCTGGGTGCGGACATGGCACCGCTTGGCAAGCCATGCTCTGGCAGGCATCCCACATAAAGTAGAGGAAGATGGGCACAGATGTTAGCTCAGGGCCAGTCTTCCTCAGCAAAAAAGAGGAGGATTGGCAGCAGATGTTAGCTCAGGGCTAATCTTCCTCAAAAAAAAAAAGGGAACTTTTTCTTGGGTTGTTATTTTAAACACATGCTACACTAGTGCAGAATCTCTTCACTCGCTGGAAGCCCTGGTTTACAGAACTGGCTATCTACAACCCGGCACTTACCAAACGAACGATCAGGCTCAATGGGTATTTTCTGCTGTTAAATTTGCACCCAAATACCCATGCCCTGTCAAACAAGACTCACAGATATGAGACTTTTCCGCTGTGCTGTGTTGTAGCTGTGTGTGAGTGTGTGCACCTGTCTACACATGACATAACTTCCAGTGGTACGCTTTTGTTTTGTTTTTATAAGTCTTTCAGGCAAGCCTCCCACACGGTTTTGAAAGGGGGGGGGAAACATGTTCTTTCTTTTTTAGCTCCTGCAGCTTAATATGATTCTCATCTTCCCTCCCTCCCTGCCCCCCTCCTCCCCGCCATCCTCCCTTGGGAAACCACTTGGCTCATAAGTGACCACTAGCTATTCTCATGATTCATGCAGGCCTTCACTGTTCATCTGGATTTAGGATTACCAATAGCACATGGTGCAAAGATGTTTCATCAGTTGCCAGGACAAATGACCAATGTGCCAAATCTCCAATAGCTTACACCCCAGATATAGGTCACAGTGGGTCCATTGGTGCTGCCTGCCTCAGAAATTCCACAAATATTTATTGAGCACCTACTCTGCACAAGGGGTGGCCACACACACAGCTTGGGGGCTCCCCTATGCTGCCCAGGACACAGATACAGCTACTCCCCTGCATTTCTGCAGAAGCCAAGAGTTGCAGGCACAGCACTAGCTTCCTTTGGGAAGAAAAGCCTAGAAAAAGCTGGAGGCCACCTTGACCCTGGCTGCAACTACCCTGTGAAGCCAGGCAGGGTGGGACGGGGCTAGGATGAAAGGGACATAATGGTGACTGATGACTTCTGTTGTCAACGGCAGGAGAGGCCATCTAGCTGTACCAGCTGAGCTAGGAGGAACCAAAAGTGTTTTCTTTCCTCAAAAGTAAATTCAAATCCTGTTATTTGTGCAAAGCAAAGGTGGCGGTTTGGGGGGCTGGTGCACAGGACTCCTCCAGAATCTCAGAAAGAAGAAAGTTGCCTTGACCTCAGCATCCAGCCAGGTCACCTGGACCGAGAGCTCCTCAGTCAGAAAGACTGAGCCCTGTCAGCTTCCTCATGGGATCCCCAGGATTCCTAAAACCGAGTCTTCTACTCCGCAGAGATAACCAAGTCACACATGTATTTTCTGGGGGCCAAACTCCACAATTTAATCTACGAGCCAAAAAACGTGAAGGTCACCAAAACCATATTTAATCGACAGACTTCTCTGGACTTCTCTCTCTCCCACTGGCACCCCTAAATGTCTGAAACCATTAGCTCTGTCAGAGAACTCGGCTTGAAATTCTAATACTGAAAAACAAACAAGAAGGTAACAACCAAAGAGTGAGGCACAAGCAAAAAGCACAGGGCTCTGGGCCAGTTTCCATTGCTAGTAATTTGACGTCACGCGTGTCCTTTACGTTCTCTGTGATGGAAGGAAGAATACGGCTGCTGCCTGGACCACCCCTCAGAGCTGGGCGCCCGGTGGGGACACGAGGCTTGTCAGCCCTCCTGCGCTGGGCACCGCAGGTGGTGAGAAGGATATATTGTCAAAGAGTGAAGGGCTCAGAACAGTTAAAGCTGTATCCTTAACATTCCTGAGGGTGATGGCAGAGGAGGGAGACGCACCATTTGTTTCACTGATACAGTTTTCTGTTCTAGACTCAGCTTTCATATTGAAACATTTTAAAGTAGCAGAGGGGCCCCGCATTTCCCGGCTTAGAGAGAGCCTGGGTTTCCTCTCCTATAAATCCTCAGAGGGGTGGACTAGGTGATCATAAATATTGGCTTTAATACTGCTTGGCTGACTGAGACAGAAACTAGTGCAAAACTGGTGACCAACAAAGGCTCGGCTGGTTAATCACAGGACCAGTTGGTTGAAGAGGGTCCTTGCTATCCTAGCAGAGCCCAGGTGCCACATGCAATGTTTTCAGAGCCAAGATTCAAACACATGAGCATTCCTGGAGCAGGATGCTGCGATCAAGGTTCTTAAGTTACTTTTCAAGGGCATTTAAAAACATTTAGAAAGTTCCACAGAGAAATAAATGAGTCTAGATTGAAAACAGCATCTCATTCACCACTGGAGAATCTCTAGGGTTACCATGGTGTCTGACGCATAGTAGGAGCTCAAATATTTCCTGTATGAATGAGGTATCCAACATCCATAACACTCCTGGACACACCCCGGAATGTACTGGCAGAGCTGAATCCTCAAAAAGCTTTCAACTACTCGCTTAAATAGCCCTGGTATTTAATCCCTGGCCTTTTCTGCATCCTCCAACACACTCCCAACCTCACAAATCGAGCGCTGGCGTTAGCGTCAGCTAGACCTGTGATGCTGGCCTCTGCCCCTTCCTAGCTGTGTCTCTTGTCCTCTCTGAGCCTCAGTTTCCTCATCTATGACATGCAGATCATCAGGCCTCTCTCAGGAAGAAAGGAATAGTAAGGCCCTCCTAGGGGAGTTGGGTGGAGTATGTAAATTAATCCACGCAGCGTGGAGAATCTGCCTGGCACATCGCACGCCCGTGGTAAATGCCAGCCGTGAGAGTTACTCTTGTTGTGTTCAGCACCATTAGTGCTTGGCAGTAATTAGGGGCTCGTTAAATTTTAATTTTCTTTATGCCAGACAGGATGCTCCATGCAAAACCAAATTGTAATGGTATTCTGCAAAATGTAAGAAAGGTAAATATGCTGCAAAAAATGTGTCCTTTAATGTTCGGGGGTCTTTCAGATCATCGGGACTCCCTCCACACACCACTGGGTGAGACAACTGAGCGCTGTCCTTTGAGCCAAAAATGGCCCTGGACTGTGTCAGGAAGCTCCAATCACGTCTGGGCTTTGCCACCGATCCTCTTTACTCCCTGATCCTCAGCGAGGCTGAGAGGAACAACGACTGCTGGATAGAGACATGTCCTAGTCACCAAAAAGTCACAGGCTCCCCCACGGCTCCCAGGCTCCTTGCAGTTAGGCAGGGTCATGTGAGCAAAGTGACACCTTGAAAGAGCGTGTCTGTGACCCTCCTTTTTGCTTTGCCTTTCCAGCAGCGTGAAAGCCAACTGTCGGAAATGATGTGGCTCCCAAATTTAGGCCCCCTGGACTCCTAAGTCCCAGCCTGGAAGAAGGCAACCTTGAAGAGCTGTGGCCCTTTAGTGCACTTCACGCAAGTAGGAAATAGACCTTGCTTTGTTAAAGCCACTAGGATATCAGGGTTTATTTGTCACTGCATCATAGCTCAGCCTAACCTGACTACTCATATATTTTATTCAGTGCTTATTCCAGAGGGTTCAAGCTCGTTTGTCACAGAATGGCCAGTTATTCTCTATATACACACACATATGATTGAAATCCCAATGAGACCATTTTTCCTATCATACAAAATGGCCCCAGGAGATTACTAGGATTTAGTAAATTTGGCCATCTCTCTCATGGCAGGTATTGTTTTTTCTTTCCTCCCCAGAGGAAAAAAATTGGTGGAAAACTGCCAGAGGACAAGCATCTTGAGAATGAGAAGCTGTATGAGTGCCAAGAAGCACCTTCCAAAGGAAAGGAAAAAGATGCTCCTGTTACTCCTTCTGGTCGTGTGGCCTTTCAAAAGCAAAATCTTAAACTCTGGAAGGGAAGACAGGGGTGGCAGCTCTGAATCCCGCTTGCTAAAGCACTCAACACAGAATCTCCCTACCCTTTACCTACCAAACACTTCAGCACTGCGATGTGACAGTCCTGGGCTCTGATGTCACTCAGGGCTGGCTTTAAATCCTGGCTCTGCCATTTACTGTGTAACTTGTGCAAGTTAATTTCCTGAAGGCTCAGTTTCCTCATATGTAAAATGGATATAAAAATTTCTCCCAAGCAGGGTCGTTGGGAGAATAAAATAAAACAAGGTAGAGAATACAACACGCTTGGTTCCATGGCTGCCAAACAGCAAGGTTCCATCAGTTTCGCCTCCTTCCTCCCTACCACCTTTAGAGTTTGGTCTCAAGTTCAGACTCAGTCAAAAAAAAGTTGAATATTGGAAATAGTCAAAATATCCTGCGACGACACTTGTGATATCACTGTAGGTGCCACACAAGAAGCTGGAGCCCGTGTGCCCAAGGGAAACAAAGGGTACAGCTGAGTCAGAGGGAGGAAGTGGACCCAGGTTGCACGCCGAGGCCAGATGTCCAGATGAGGCAAGCAGGTCGGCAAAGTTTGGCCAAGAGAGCCTGATCCTCAGACAAAGGCAGCCTGGGACCGATGGAAGCTTCCTTGACTGCTTCCTGTTCCCAAATGGTCCAGTGACTGTCCTTCCAGGCATTGGCTAAGACATGCCACCAGGGGCAGCAGTGAGCAGCAACCCAGAGCACAGGCTCCCAAAAGGGATCTGAAGAAAGGGTCATTTGTTCATTCATATAACCATCCAATCACGTGGCACAGATTCATTTTGGACCTACTCAATGGGCCAGCCCTGTGCTGGTGCTGGGAACACGGAGACAAACAGGAAACTCTCCCTTGGGGTGGAGGGGTGGCTCATAGTTTTTCAGGGAGACAGATGTGCAAACAGACCCGAATCCACATGCTATGATTTCTACGAGGTCATTTCCACGGCACACGAGCCTCTCGGAGGATTGCACAAGTGTCTCTACAGCAGGAATGAGCAGGTTTTGCTAAGTGTGGAGGATGAATCTTTCTGGGGGAAGGACCCACAGTCAGGGGTTAGGGGTCAGTCTTGTGCGGCTGAAGTGTGGGCATATGGCAGAGGGGGAAGTACTTATAGCAGAGTATGCCTCGTAGATAGAGGTCAGCTCTCAAAGAGCCACCATGTCAGGGTCAGGAATTTGGAACTGATCCTATGGGTCAGAAGTTACTAAGTGGCAATCCTCAGAATGGACAGAAAAGGTCATTTAAAAAAAAAAATCAATTTTGAATGTCCTTAGACTGGGCCTATGCTTTCAACTTTGACCCCCTCACCACCACTTCCTATGGTCCTACACTTGACCCCTTCGCTCTTTTATGCTACCTGTGAAGCCCCGGAAAGCATTTATGTTTACGACTCCTGGGCAACTGGTGACCAGGGGAGGTTCATGAAACACGATCAGATTGGTGTCTTAGAATCCGTGTAGCTGAGGCAGAAAGAGAACGGTGATGGATGCCACGACACGTATTCCTGCCAATAAGAACTCCTCCTTCCCTCTATTGAAGAAAGCAGATGTGAAAGATCAACTCTGGAAGTTTCTGTTCACTTTTGGGCAGTAGGCCCAGCAGGACGTCCCCTCCTAGTTCAACACACAGCACACCTGCAGACACTCTTTGATTCAACTCAATTTATCAATTAAACGACCATTTCTTGAGCAACCACTCAGCCAGAGCTAGGTGTTCAGGTGGCAGAGGGTGGGGTGGGGATGTGGGAATCACAGTGTAAAGCCCCAGTGTCCAGCAAGCCAGTGGTCTCGTCCTGGTGTCAGCATACATGTGTGACCAGCGGGGGACAGCATGAGAAAGCAGGCTTCCGAGACACACAGTGACCCTACAGCACAGACAGCCTACACTCGGGTGTGCCTGAAGGTGTGTGCTAAGCATGGTGTGTGCACAGACTGGGGCGGGCACAAGCCAGGAGGTCTGAACACCTGCCTTTGGTCCTGTGGTTCTGCCAGCAAGCAGCCTTCCCTCCAGCCAGGACTCCTGACCTTCAGTTACTAAGAGAGGAGGGTCCATTTAGGCCAAGCGCAGAATCTATGTGGCCCTTGATGGAACTGAGCAAGAAAGCTCCTATCATTTCTATCATTTTTGGAACTGACACATATCTTCTTTTTTTTCATATTTTTTTTTCCTGAGGAAGATTAGTCCTGAGCTAACATCTATTGCCAATCTTCCTCTTTCTTTGCTTGAGGAAAATTAGCCCTGAGCTAACATCTGTGTGGATCTTCCTCCACTTTATATGTGGGTCACTGCCACAATGTGGCTGATGAGTGGTGTAGGTCTATGCTGGGGATCTGAACCCAGGCCGCCGAAGTGGAGCGCATCAAACTTAACAACTATGCCAGGGAGTCAGCCCTGCATATCTTCTATATCCAGAAATCTTGAAGTTGATTCACCAAATCTCCTACCAGGATCAATCAGTGCACCCCTCCCCAACCCTGAAAGACCAGCAGGCTGATCAGGTTACAGCCAAGGCCACCGAGGGGGCCCCTTCTCCCAGCTGGGGAAACCCAATCCAGCAGGGACGACCCGAGCCATCCGTTCCCAGGCTCACCTGGGCCCCCACAAGTGTTACCCCTCAGGTATTTTCTTCCCATGAGCTGAAGTGGAGCCAGAGCTGGCTATGTGGATGGACCCACCACCCTCAGGACAGGCTCGGCAAGTCTGCGAGCCTGGATGGCCAGTTTCCTTCACCCCAGGCCCCTTCCTGGTCACTGGGTGATGGCCCCTTCCATAGGATGGAGGGTGAGGCTGCTGGTCAGAGATCCAAAGCACAAGGATATCCCTCCAGCTGCAGGGACTCAGAGACAGCGTCACAGCACACGTACGGAACGTCAGAGATGTGTTCCTGACAACAAAACAGCACCGGTCAGCATCTTGAGGGCACTGCCTAGGTGCCAGGCGCTGTGCTGTCCTTCACAGGTATTACCCCCTGTAACTGGAGCAGGGATTCTGCTTCTGCAAGTCCAGCTAGGCTAGCTGTGTGGGGCTGCAAACGCACAGATTCTCCAGCCAGACTGAGAGCACCTTGGGGAAGGGGCAGTGGCTTGGTCATCTTTGTGTCTGTCTTCCGCCCCCAACACTGAGCATAGCACCCCACACACAAGGAGCAGGGTGGTGGCAGGGCCAGGCAAGGGTGAGGGAATCAGCAAGCTAGGCACCCAGGAGGCAAAATTTAAGAGGGACTCCCTTTCAGGTGCTGACCCTGCACTTGCGCCAGCCTGAGAGTGGATGCCACCTTAAATTTCGCACACTGGGTGCCTCATTTGTTTCACCCTAGTCCAGGCCCTGGGGAGTGGACTGGTCAGACTGGTGTGTGTATGAATCCTGTTTCTCACAGGGCTAGAGATGGGTGACTGACCTTCTCCACCTTGTGCCTCAGTTTTCTTATCTGTAAAATGGGGCTTATGACAATACCAAGAGTTGACAAAGATATGGAGAAATCAGAATTCTATATAGGTTTCTGGTGGGAATGTAAAATGGAAACAGCCGGGAGAATAGTTTGGCAGTTTCTCGAAAAGTTAAACAGAGAGTTACCATATGACCCAGCAATTCCACTCTTAGGGGTCTACCTAAGAGAAACGAAAACCAGTGTCCACACAAACATGGCACCCAAATGTTCACAGCAGCCTTATTATAATGGGCAAGACGTAGAAACAACCCAATTGTCCATCAACAGGTGAATGGATAAACAAAATGTGGTATCATGGGCAGAACTGCATCCTTCCCAAATATCTATGCTGAAGGCCATATATATGGCCTTTAAAGATGTGATTAAGTTTCAGTGAAGCCCTTAGCCTGGGCCCCAATCCAATCAGACTGGGGTTCTTATAGGAGGAAATCTGGGCACACAGAGACACCAGGGATGCACGTGCACAGAGAAAAGGCTATGCCAGGACACACTGAGAAGGCCGCCGTCGACAAGCCAAGGAGAGCGACCTCAGGAGAAACCCAACCTGCTGACACCTTGATCTTGGACTCTCAGCCTCTGGAACAGCGAGAAATAAATGCCTGTTGTGTAAGCCACCCAATCTGCAGTATTTTGTTATAGCAGCCCTACTGGACGAATACTGGTGGTATATCCATACGAAGGAATACTACTTAACCATAAAAACAACGAAGTACGGATGCATGCTATGACATGGATGGACCTCAACCACGTTATGCTAAGTGAAAGAAGCCAAACACAAAAGACCACATATTATACGATTCCATCCATATGAAATGTCCAGTGAAGGCAAATCTATAGACAGAAAGTAGACTAGTGGTTGCCTAGGGCCGGGGGAAGGGGGATGGAGAGGAGGATGGAGTGGGAGTGCTAATGGGCACAGGATCTCTTCTTGGGGTGATGGAAATGTCCTAAAATTAGATTGTGGTGATGGTTGCACAACTCTGTAAATATACTAAAAATCAATTAACTGTTCACTTTAAATGGGTGAATTTTAAGGTCTGTAAATTATATCTCAAGCTATTTTTCAAATGTTGCTAACGCTGAGACCTATGTGTAGAGTTAACAGGGCCTAGAGCACAGCCAGAGCCCTAAGCATCGTGAGTAGGACTTCTTATGGTCAAATCTTCTGCTCAACTGAAAGTTGCCCAAAGTGGCTCAAAGTTCCTTTATTTTTAGGGGGACTTTGGAGAAACTAAATTGGGCAGTCACTGGTGATTCTGTGTCCCTAAGTGACCCGTCCCTGCCCACACAGGACTCCTAATCAGCTACTTCCGGGGGCAGCACGCATGATGTGGTTAAAACTGCTCCAGTCTTGGATTCCACAGACCTGTGCTGGAGTTCTGGCTCTGCCCCTCACACCATCTGCTCATCAGGTTACTGAACAAATGACCTGGGCTATGGTGTGAGGGTGTCTGAAGCCTGGCATTCAATAAATTGGGGGAAAAACCCCTCATGCACGAGAAAGCCCTTTGTTAAGGCCTGAAAGCACGCCCCCCCGTCTTTGCTGTTCTCCTCAGCGCTGGCTGGTGGCTCAGCCACTGGTTCTAATCAGTGGAGGAGGAGCCACAGCCCTCCCCCTGGAGCTGCAGGTGCAAGGACAGCAGGAGAGGCAGCACGCACATGTGTCTGAAGAGCACCAGGTGTGGTGTAAGACTGCCTGGCTTCCAGAAACCCGGGACAAAGGACTTCCCCACTCTGTGCTTCCTCACTTGTTAAGTGGGGATAACACAGTCCCTACGTCTCTTAGGAGTGTCCTGCGCCAACCCACAAAAAGCCCTCAGCATTGTGCCGACAATGTCAGTAAGGGCAGCTATGATGACGGGTGCAGCTGTTGCTGCTGGAGTGCCACATGACCATGAACTTCCTGAGGGCAGGGACCTTGTTGTCTTCCTCTTGTAGGTGCTCCTGAATGTTTACTGATTGACAGAGGAGAAGAAGGGAGGAGGCAAGGGACGGTGATCGAGCTGGCTGCTCAGGGAAGGCCCAAGGAAACAGAAGGGCCTTAAGCTACACTGTACAGAAGAGGCACAATAATATGCTGCCATATGATCATGTAACCTTGGCCAAATTCCCTTATCTCTCTGGGCCTCGGTTTCCTTCAGCTGGACTAGGTAATCCCCAAAGCTTCTTCCAGCCAGAACATTCCTTGATCCTACTGATGCACCACGTTGCTATTATTCTCATCTCCCTGACGTCTCCCTCCAGGGATCCCAGAGGACATTAGACTTTGTACCAGGAGACCCATAAATCCCATTTCTGAAAGTGCTGAAGTCAGGCCACGTCCAATTTCACAGTGTTGAGCACAGCCGTCAGTCAGGCTGTGGAATGCCTGTCATTAACCCACCGGGTGATCCAAACGTTTCCACTCTGTGGCTCTGTGCACCCAAAAGCCCCAGCTCTTGGAAACAACGTGAAATCTCCCAGCTCTCCTGAACTGCGTGGCTCAGTTCCCGCATGCTCACAATCGATTCCGTAACACAAAGTTCCCCGGAAGAAAGTAGCAGGCCGTTCTCCAGGATAATGAAACCTCAACGCTCTCTGTTACAGGAGGTCAGAGGAGCGCTTGTGTTTCTCTCCGCTCCTGCCTGGAGCCACCACCAGCCCTGCCCCCGAATTTCTCGGCCAAGGGGCAGTTTCTTTTCCCAGCTTCTAGCTATCATGCCATATCCCTCCATTACCCACCCCTCTCCCTGACGAAAAAACAAAGACATACCCCATCCCTACCAGTGCTGGCATCCTGGCCTCTCTCCCTATCCCCTCTGGGCCACCACCCACCATAAACAACTTGGCCGTGACATTCAGCTCTGACCTGGCTGGGTGCAAACATCTTAAAGGAGCTGTTTCCAAAACGACAAGGGTGCAGCGCAAATGAAACTCATTTCTAAACGTCCTCCTCCACAGGCCAGGGAGTTTCCACGGGGGCTCTGGGTACACCCCAGGGGCCACGGGGAACCTGTGATGGCTTTGTTGTTAGAGCAATTCAGCCCGGTCTTGTATTTTAAGAACAGCGGGAAAGTAATGTCAACTGAAAGGAGTTTTCTGTGCGGTCTTTAACTACGTAAATGGCTCTGCAGCTGGAGAAAGCCACAGGCAGGCGTGTTATGATTCGAGGGCCCCCAATTACAATGATCCTTTTTTATTGTATAAAAACAGCAACATAGCCATTCTCCACTCTCCCGAGGCCTGCTCTTTCCATCCCCTTCCCCGTTGGCTGGCAAGGTTGCTCGGCATCCTGAAAGTGGCACCCAGATTCTCCTGGGTCGCCAACTTTACAGCTTCCAGCCCACTGGATGCCTTCTCTCCAGAGCCGGGGAGGAGAGGCTGGAGAAGGTGCAGTGACCCCTCGAGAATATTCTGTTTCAGACACTGATAGAGACTTTAGAATTGTCTTTTTCTTGGGGGAGGGGAGGGAGGGACTAAGGACAACAGGCACAGGTTTGGAATTCTCTCCCGTTTTGATTAAACTCACACACACACACACACGCACTCATGCACACACCTCTACACCCCTTTAGTGGAAAAGCAATCCGACTGTCCAGAAGCACGTTCTAACACCATCCCTCCTCCCCACACTTCCATCCAGGCTGGGGTGGAGCTGGCCTCCCAAAGACCGCAGAAAGGCCTGCTGATGGCTAAGAGCACCAGCTTTGGAATCAGGCTGATTTGAGTTCGAATCCTGCCTCAGCTACTTTCTCTCTGTGACCTTGAGCAAGCGCATAACCTCTGTGAGCTCTGGTTTCCTGGCTTTAAAATGGGGCCATGCCACTGTTCTCAGTGCACTCTTCACGGTCAGACTAAGATGACGTGGGGCAGGGAAAGTGCTTAGCGGAGTGCCCGGCACATAGTAGGGACTCAATTTTGGGGAGCTATTGATGTTCTTAAGAGGGCGAACACTGAGTTTGTGGTGTGTCGGGATGTGTAACGAGCTTTGTACTCATTCAATCTCACCAGCCAGAGTGAAAGGCTGGGGGGAGCAAGATGGCTGTCGGGGGCATGAATGTTAGCCCCACCGAGGAGTGTTTCCTCGAGTCTTTCTGCGACACTGATTTAAACCATCACGTGCATAGCCCACACACGCATGCTGCCTCCTCCTTCATTTTGACTTCCGGTCCTTCCTCGGTTTTCTGCGGATGTGCTGGAGCCCAGCAGCTGCGGCTGCAGACATCGGACCAGGCCAAGGAGAATGTGTAGCCCAGGAACTCTCATTCACTCTTTGCCCACCCTTCTCAACAGCGGGCTCCGTCTCTCTCCCACAGAGTCTGCCCTGGGTCCCCAACAGGGAGGATGTCCTCCCACAGAAGGAGCTCACGCAGCGTGGCCCCAGGAAGACATGAATCCACTCCCCACACTGAACTTCACAGCAAGTGGGTCTCACGAGGGTGCTGGTTTCGCCCTGCAAGGTACACCCAGCACAGCTTTAAACCCAGGAAGGTAAACCCAGCATGTGCTTCCGACTTTTCTATCCCAAACCAGGCCTGTGCACCCCTAAAATACACCACAAACCTCTCACATTCATGTGAACGCCTGGGTCACACTCCTTAATATCGATCCCCCATGGATCAATAGCACAAGCATTTCATTCACTGCAGATTCTGTGTTAACTACTATTGCAGTGAAACATTGCGTAGTCAGATTTCATCTCCACCAAGTGTTTCTAGTACTAGGGGATCAGAGGGGGCCAGAAAGAGGAAGAAAGTGTGTGAACCGTGGCTTTTAACAGGTAAATTGTTCACCAGGGGATAAAGAGAAGGATCAGCAAGAAAACTGGTTCTGGCTCTAGTCTTTTTTACTCCATTTTAAAGTTTGGGTAAAAACTGATGTCCTGTTGTCAGGACTGTTTTTCTCCTTGGGGGTCTGTCACACACACATGCACACACACTCACACCACTGCCAATCAACCTCTCTTAAATGCATGACTACAAGCATAAGAACAGGAAACAGATTGTGGGTGGATGTTCTTAAAATCACAACCTGTTCGATGTAGGGTGGGGGCCATCGAGGAGGGGGGAGGGGAATTGGGAGGGAATTTTTTTTTTTCAGTTAAAAATGAATTTACCTTGAGATGACTAAAAACCATGTCCACTCTATTGCCTACCACACTGGCATGTGTGGAGCCAAGCATCCTTCAGAGCTGCACTGTCGGCTTTGACCATGACACAGCACATTACAGTACCTACACGTTGCACCAGGGTCTCGCTGTGATATTCTGGGAGAGCGTTCCATTTCAGCAGTTGCTGAGACTTGCCTCAAACGAGGGCATGTGTACATGGGGAAGGAGGCAGGAGAATGTCAATGAGATGGGGACAGTCTCGGTCTTGGCATCAACGACAAAATCCATGCACGTTAATTACTTGGCACCTCAAGGATACCATAAAGTCACTAAAGGTGGTGGTCGTGATGATGACGATGGTGATAACAGGTAACATTTACTGAACACAATCCATATGTTAGGCTCTGTGC
The DNA here is from genome assembly GCF_041296235.1 of Equus asinus. Taxonomy (NCBI): domain Eukaryota; kingdom Metazoa; phylum Chordata; class Mammalia; order Perissodactyla; family Equidae; genus Equus; species Equus asinus. The sequence continues at coordinate 67,834,748 of NC_091801.1, read as the reverse complement.
TAAGCCCTTTTATAAACTCCTTCTTAAGCTTCACAATGACCCATAAGGCAGCTTCTAGAAGGATTTCCATTTTAGAGACGAGGAAACTGAGGTTTAAAGAGGTAATAGCCCAAAATCATCAAGCTAATAAATTGAGCAGCGAATCAGGGATGTCGGTCCTTGCTGGAGAAATCCAGCGTGGGGAACCCGACGTGAGGGCCTCGGAGGCCCTCTGTAGCATCCTCTCAATTTAAAGCTAAGGTGAAGGGTCATGACCAAGCTTATCCTGCTGACGTGTGGTGGAGGGGCAGGTGGGACCCCAGAGCCCCAGGGTCAGAACAGCAAATGTAATGTTTGAGGAGTAAATGGGTTCTCCCTTCCAGGGCTTTGGGTTCCACTAACCAAGTAACTATGAAAGGAGAGCCGGTTACAGCTGACTAACATCGGGTTAATTTTGGATCCCTATTGGCAGGACCTAAAAGAAAATCTCCCCCATCATTCCCTACTTTCTTATTGCACGCTGTCTTCTTTTTGCCCTAAGGCAAACCTGGTCCCCTGGTCTGAAACTTTCCAGAACTCACTTTATTTCAAATAAAAACCAAGCTGATTTGTCTCCGCCAGGCACACTGCTGTCAGTCTTCCCTTCCTAAAACACATGACATTCCGTCAGAAGCCTGCCATAGCTCCCCAGTACCTACAGACTAAAAGCCAACCTCCGCCACATCCACCCCCAAGTCTGGTGTCACCTCTTTGCACAGCTTGGCCCCCACCTCCCCAGAACACATACAGCTCCCAGGACAGTTTGACCATGATCAGCAATATCTTTCTTCCTCTTCTCATCTTAGGCACACACACTTTACCTGACAACTCAACAAGTGTTCCAGCATTCACCCCTTCTGTCTTACAAGTTGGACCCCAATTTTTCATGGCAGTGACGTGCCTAACAAAATATATGATTGCCCCTCCCTGGTGGGTTTGGGTGGCCACATGGCTCAGTTCTGGCTGATGAGCTAAGGACAGAAGTCCCTGAGAGGTGTGGCCCTTACTAAACATAATAGTAAAGTCATACCAGGTAAATGTTCCTTGTGCCTCACTCATCCTACTTTCTCTTTCTTGGAAGGCAGATGTGAGGCCTGGAGATGCAGCAGCCACCTTCCTACCATGAGACCATAGACCTGGAGCTAAAGGCCTACACTCCAAGGATGGGAGAGTGGCAAGACAGAGCTGAGTTTCCCAGTGGTACAGCTGAGACATCATCCCACCCACTCTTCTTGTTGTCTGGCCCAAACAAGCCCCTAGAGGGTGAAGTCACCAGGGGTCAGGATTTCTGTTGCTAACAGCTGAATGCAATGAAATCTGATGCACTTCCAGACATTGTCCCTCCTCATTCATGGGTCAAATGCTACCTGCTCTAGGTAATCCTCCATGATACCCTCAGAGCATGATAATTATGCCCTTCGCTGTGTTTCCACAATTGTCACTTTTCTCAATTATAACATTTAATCCTGCTTGATTTGGCCTAATGAGTGTTTCCCTGCCAGTCTGCTCAAATCTCTGGAGGGTAAGGGGGCTCTGTCCCACCAGCCGCTCCACGGTGCCTGGAGCAGTGTCTTGCATCGAGGTTGGGGGCTCTGTCTCACCAGCATCTCCATAAGGGCTGGACCAGTGCATACAGCATGGAGTGGGCGTGTTTTGGGGTCTGACACTCTGCTTACTAGCTGTTTGGTCTTGGGCAAGTTAAAGAACCTCTCTGTGCCTCTGCTCTCTCATCTATAAAAAGGAGAGAAGGAGAGTTCTTACCCCACTGGGTTGTCATAAAGACAAAATAGTTTAATCATAAGAACTGGGGATGGGCCCTGGCATATAAAAGTGCTTAATGACTGCAGGCTCTTATTAGTGTGATGAATAGTGTAGCTGCTGAATGAACAGATAAATCAACACACAGTTGCTAAATAAATGAATAAAGGAGTGAAACTCAGGAAAATTCCTCTGGTTTCAGACCCCAGGGCAGTGGCCACTGTTCCCTCTTTCCTGCCTGCTCCTGACTCTTTACTTTTCATTCTAACTACAACTTCTCATATCTGAGGAGCTGCTACAATAGAGTATTTAAGGCTATGAAGTAAGGCCTGGTTTCAAACAGTGACTTTGCTTTTTGCTGTGTGCTTGGGCAAATTTCCTCCCCTCTCTGGGCCTCAGTTTCTTCAACTGTAAACCGGGGATAATAACAGTACTTATAGAGTCATGGTGAGAGTGAAATGATAAAGCACATAAAACACACAGCATTGTGCGTGGCATACGGAAACAGTTGTTGTTAGCAACCATTATCAAACATTGTCATTATTCTTCTTGTCAAAGGCACAGTATCCCAGCGAGTCACACGGCCCCGATGCAGACAAGGCACTGGGAGTGGCGTCACGTTCAGCATGTCAAGATACACTGTACATCAGGAGCCAACAAACAGCTGTGTCATTTTGATTTTTCCCTTAAATGAGGACTAGTTAATATATCTGATTTATCCTAACATCTTGGCCTTGAATTCTCCCCTTAATGGCTGTTAACGTCAGGTAGATCCTTAGCTGACGTCAAACCTGGCCAGGAGGAACGCGTGCACACGAGAACAATCAAAGAGCAGAGCTTCTCAACAGTAACAATATCCCCACAGATCACAGGTCCGGCTACGGTTGGTGACACACTTCAATCTCACTTGCAGACTTCCTCCCCAGCTTAAAAGATGTGTACACAGCTTTCCAGAACTTTCCCTTCAAACTTAAGTCAACCGGTTACGTTTGTCCCATTCAAGCACTGGGCGGCTCCATTAATCTATTTTTACCATTAAACATGCCGTTTTACCAGATATTTATTCCACTTGGTTGTCATCCAAACGCTTTTTGACATTAGTGCCCTGGGACTGAACTGCTTAAACTCTGCCCTCATAAACAGAAAACCACCTTTTGATTGAAACCTTGAAGAACTCTCAGAACCCCAGCTCTTCACTTCAGCAGGCATTAATTTCTGCTCCGCATAAAGGAGAGAGCGTATGTGTGTGAGAGTGTGTGTGTGTGGGGGGGGGGGGGGTTTAAGAGGGTCACTGTGGGAGGGCTGAGCCACCCAAGGGATGAAGGGGAGGGATTCCGGTCCCCCCAAACCCTCCCCACAGGATGTCTCAGGCCTGGGGAGATGCTGACTTGCAGAGAGAAGGGGATCATCAGAGACCAGGTGAGGGGGAGAACTCTAGGACCCGAAGGACTTAGAGATCCCTGGGGTCCACGCTGGGCAGCGCCTCTTTCAAAGGGGAGGGGTCCAGGGAAAGTCACTGTTCCCCCCACTCCCCCCTCCCCACCTCCCCGACGAACAAAAGGCCATCGCGGAACCACTGAAGGCAGAGACCCCACTGGCTTTGAAGCCGCTCAGTCAGGTGGAAGCCCGAGCAAATCACAACTTGGCTTCTCCGTCAAGTTTTCTCCCCAGCCTAACCGACCGCCCTCCGCCGCCGCCGCCGCCTCCGGAGCTGCGCACGGCTCCGAGGCCAAGGGGACCGTCCTGTGATGCTCACTGGTTTCCAACTTTCCGCTCCTCTTCGTCTCCGCAGCCTCCTGCAAAGCGGCTGGGAAAAGGGCAGGTTGGCAAAGGCGGGGATCCCCAGTCCCGGGGAAGCCACAAAGAAGCTGCACCCCGACAAAGATGGACCTCGCGTGGGGCCGACGGAGAGCGCCGGCTGCCGTTCCGGGGGCGACCGTGGGCTCGGGGGGGGGGGGGCGGAGGCGGGGCGTGGGCCAGCCGGCGGCGGACAGCGGGACCCGGGGCCCCCCAGGCACCCCCCCGCCCCACGGCCCCTCCCCACGCGGGCTCCCCGGCACCTGAGCGGGGCGTGGGGACAGCGCCGCGCTCCGGCCCTGCCCGCGCCAGGTGGCTCGGCCGCGCGCCCGCCGCCTGCGGCCACCAGGAGCGCCGAGAGGAGCGGCAGCCTCAACCCACGGCGTCATGCTTCCTGCCACCACAGTACGGCGAATCGTCACCGGGAGAGGGGAGCAGCGGGGAGGGCGGGGAGCACACACACACGCAGCCCCCCGCCCGCCGAACCCCGCGGGGACGGGGCCACGTCCCGGTGGAGTCCCCGCGGGACCTGCCCCGTTTGCACAAAGCGCCGCGATCGGGCCAAGCCAGGGAGGGAGCCGGCCACGAAATAAATAAATAAAAACAGAGTCGGTCTACGTAACGCCCTGTCGAAAGCGGACGCCATATTTTTTTGTGGCTTATGTCGACATAGGGAAACGTAGACATGTTTTTCCTCCTCCTCCTCCTCGGTCTGGCTCGCATTTATCCAAACTTGTAATCAAAACTCTTAAAAAAAAAAATCTCCCCCCCCTCGCCCCGTATCCTTGATTTCCTCCCATCCGCAAAAAGATCCCGCAGCCCCCCACCTCCCCCAACCCTCCCTCCCGCACCCCGCTTCCAATCACAAACGCGGCCGAGTCCCATGAAGAACGCATTTTCGGGAGCCGCGGCGGCGGTGGGAAAGTTGGGCTGGAGTGGCCGGCGCCCGGCGTGCGGGGCTCGGGGCGGGCGGCGCCGGGCGGGGGGTGCTGCGCGCCGAGGCGAAGTTTCTTACCTGCGCCGGGGCTGCGAACGCGGGGACCCGGGCTGGGAACGCGGAGACGCGGCGCGGGCGTTCCAAAATGGAACTCTGCTGGCTCCCCCCCCCCCCACTCCCCACTCCCCACTCCCCAGCCGGCGCCCGGGCTCGGGCTCCGTGGGAAAGAGGGGGGGACCAAGCCAGCCTGCCTTAGACAGACGGACAGAAAAAGCCCCCGGACGGAGAACAGTGGCCAAAATTTTTTAAAAGAAAAAAAAAAAAAAAAGAAGAAGAAAAAAAAAAGGGGGAGAAAAAAAATGTCTCGATCAGTGGGGAATCTACGCCAAAACCCACATGATCTGTAACGTCAGCATGCGTATTTGCATACGATACCACCACCGAGCTGCCACCCGGGCTCGGGTTCCGCAGAAAGTTACAAAGTGAAATTCAGCCCCCTCCGGAGGCGCCGGCGAAATGTCATTTTCAGGCGGGAGCTGGGGTGGGGGGAGGCTAGCCCTCAAGGCGCTGGTTACTAGCCAAGGGGGGGGGGGGCAGTAAATTAACTTAAAAGTCTGAGGCCAGTAACGGACTCGGTGGAATTTCTGCGAGGGAGGAGGGGGAGGCGCGAGCGAGATCATTGAATATTAAGCACGACCCGGCTCGGCGGCCGCGGCCGAACCCTCCCGTGCAATACCCATTTTCTTTACGAAAAGTTCAAGGTGTCACTGATGAGCTCAACCAACTGTTGATCCTGAGCACGTGGAGTGGCGGACCCGGGGACCGCGGGGCGCGGCTGCTCGCCCTGCGCGGGGCGGCACCAGGGACCCCGCGTCCCTCCCGCAGCGCAAAGGGCAGCGCGCGGGTGGGGCCTCCGGGCGCCCAGGGCGCTGCCTGCGCTTTCTCCCGCCTTCGGGCTCAGGGAAATAATAATAACTAAAAAAAAAAATTTTTTTTTTAAAGCGAGACACATTTACGCCTGGAATAGTCATGAGAGGGCTTGGGGTAAGGCGGCTAAGAGCGAGCCCCCCACTTATATAACGACTTGAAATTTGGATGACTTTTGCTGGAGAGATTCCGAGATTTCCGCTTGCGCAGGTCTGAGGTTGGTTTGAAGATCCTCAAACTTTTTTCCTTAAGAGCCAATAAACAAACAGACGCCCGGGGAGCAGACTTAAACTCTTGTCGGGCCGGCGTTCGCTGGGATTCTCAGGCTGGGAGAAATGCACACGCCTGCGGCACTCGCAGGGAAGTCCCTCGGAAGCGAGGCGGGTCACTTTCGTAATAGGGACTGTGGCGTTCCCGGCGGGAGGGGTTCTCTATCCGCCGCTGGCTGCTGGTTCCCCTCCGGCTCCTTAGAGCAAAGGAAAGTCAGGATCTCGCTGCCCGTCGCCCGTGGCCTCGGGAACCGTGAACTTGCGTTCTGGGCGCGGCGCTCCTGCAACAGTGCTCGGCTAAGAAGCTCTAAGAGATTGGGATCCAGGGGACGCTTCGGAATCTCACAGGGCAACCTGTCTGCGCCGCAAGTTCCTGCCCGCATGGACCCGTTTCCCCCTCCGTGGGCATCTCGACGCGTCAGCATCTCCCGGTGTGAGCTGGGCGCCAGCGCGCACGAACCGAGCGGGGGCGAGGGGGATGCTGCCTGGAGTCTACTTTTGACATTCTGAGCGTCAGCGAGAAAACAAAGGGAGCCTGGGACTGGGAGGCACTGCGGGGTCCCCGCCCGCCCTGAGGCTTAGCAGGCGCGGAGCGCCGGGGCTTCCCGGCCAGCCTGTGCTCCGGAGAATTAGAACGAACTCTAGCGGCGGATTGCGACTCGGCTCTGGGCGCGAGGGCAGCAACAGGTGGCCGTGTGCGGCAGAGTGGCCGGAGGCGAGGCCGGGGACTGGGGTGGGGATGGCTGGCCTTGGGGGCTGACCGCGTGGCCAGCGCGCTGGGTGACCTTTTGGCACGTTCGTTTACTAGGCAGAGGAGAAGAAAGTAGCCAAACGGTGTTTTTTTTAGAGTCTCCCCTGGGGCTCCAATTTCTCTAACAGAACTCCTTGGGTCCCCAGAAGTTTTTACAATAAAAACAAAAATAGCTCGTATGCAAAACTTTTTTTGCTGGCCTGCACCTGTTTGTTCGGTTGTTGCTGATGTAGAGTCGGTTTGCTTTTTAACGACACGTAGGCACATAAAACTAGGTCCTGGCCTGGGAGGGGGTCTATTGCGTGCTGCAGTCAGACCTGACAGACGACTGACCAGGCTTTCTGTTAGGGATTGTGTTAAGAGCTTCCTTGATGATTATGATCCACATCACGGCGCGTCTTCCTCAAACTCATTTGATCCCTACTGTCTAAGGTACTCATCTACTTCATCAACATGAGAATTTAGGGATACTGTATTTTTTTCTTCCCTCAAGGGTGTGCCAGAAGAGAAAAAGAAAAAAAAATACCCCCACCAACTTTACTGTTTTTATATTGCTTACTCTTGACTCTTCTAGGTCTTACTTTTACTTACTCCTGACTCTTCCAGGTCATTCCACCTCTTCCCGCCCCCTTTGAAAATAAGTATAGTTCTGTTTGTTTCCCTGGAAATTAGTGAAACCTCAAGGAAGCGATTCCCGTTTTGAGGCTGCACCTCCTCTTGATGGTCAGTCGCTTAGGAGGATTTTCCATAAGCCAGGGGTCCTCCCCTCCACCCCACCTCATCACCACCAGCCTCTGGCTGGGTGAGAGATTCATGGGGTGGGAAGGATCAGGGTTGAGCCAAGCAGGGAAAACCCTCTGGACTGTCCTCTGAGTTCCCACCTCTTCATCTTCAGGCACTTGGACCTCATGGACACTGGGGTGGGGTGGGGAGTTCTTTTTGTGTTTTTTTAATTGAGGTAACATTGGTTTATAACATAAATTTCAGGTGTACATCATTATATTTCGATGTGTAGATTACATCATGTTCACCACCCAAAGACTAATTCCCATCCATCACCATAGACATGTGCCTAATCACCCCATTTGCCCTCCTCCCTCTGGGGGGGGGGGCGGATGGTTCTGATGTGCTGAAGTATCTTTAAATAGTTCAAAGTTTAGCTGGAACTGAACTTTCACTATATAAACAAACAGCAGGGAATAAAACAGGGGTGACTTTTGCATGAAGTACTGTGATTTATTTGCTTTATGTGTAGGTGGAGTAGGAAAACCCTTATCTGATATGATTCAGGAGCTTTGGAATCAATAATTATCCGGGTAATGTTCATGAGTGCTTTGGAGTCATACGCCAGTTTCTCCTTAATCGTTATAACATCCTATCAGGCTGTGATTCTCAAGATGTTTTGTCTCAGGTCCCCTTTAAACTCTTAACATTATTGAGGACCCCAAAAAGCTTTTGTTTAGGTGAGTTATGTACGTTTTGATATTTACCATATTAGAAATTAAATTGAGAAAAATTAAAACACAAGAATTTACGAACAAGCTTTCCACTAGCCATCAGAGCAATGACACTCTTACATGTCACGTAGCCTCTGGAAAACCACTAAATACTTGTGAGAGAATGAGAGTGAAAAGGGCAAGTAATATTTCAGCCCTGTTATGAAAATAGTTTTGACCTTAAGGACCCCTGAAAGGGTCTTGCGGACCTCCAGGGTCCTTGGATCCTATTTTAAGAACCACTGTTAAGGTAAGTTATATTATTATGTCATTTTATAGATGAGGAAACCAAGGCTCAGAGAAATTTAGTGACTTCCCCAAGGCAAATGGAGGGAGCAAGGATTTAAACTAGGTTCATTAGAGGCCAGAGCCAGAGTTCTTAATGATTCCAATTCCATCTTTCTGTAGCCACCTGAGCTCCATCCCCAGCCTAGAAAAGCCTTTGGTGCTTCTCCAGAGTGCTTTTATTAACAGCAATCATGTCTTGAGGCCCTACTGGGTGCTAGGCTCTGTGCCAGCCCTTCATATGCATTATCTTGTCAAAGCCTTACACCTACCTACCCTATGAGTATGGTTTCTCTCACTTTATAGATGACAAAACTGCGGTTCAGAGAGGTGAAGAAGCTTCTTCAAAGTCACCAGCCAATAAGTAGTAGAACCTGGCTTCAAATCTTTGTCTAGTGGCTTCAAAACCAAGGATGGACAAGAGTCCATCATGGTGTTTTATAAAGGCCTAGCAGGGGTGAAAGCAGCTTCAGTTCATAATTTGGGGAAAGTCAGGCCTGGCTGGGAAGTCTTGAAAGTTAGGAATTGGCAGGAGGAGAAGAAATAAAAAACAGCACTACCCTTGACGAGCCCCTAATTTAATGCCAGCGAATCCACACGGGCTTATAAACCCAAGGAGACCAGGTGGGAGCAGCAGAGATTTGGAACTGAGATGTGAATTACAAGTTTGCCGCTTCCAGCTGTCTGATCCCCACATGTGCTTGCTAAATAGATGTTTTTTTTTTTTTTTAAAGATTTTATTTTTTCCTTTTTCTCCCCAAAGCCCCCGGTACATAGTTGTCTATTCTTCGTTGTGGGTTCCTCTAGTTGTGGCATGTGGGACGCCGCCTCAGCGTGGCCCGACGAGCAGTGCCACGTCCGCGCCCAGGACTCGAACCAACGAAACACTGGGCCGCCTGCAGCAGAGCGCGCGAACCCAACCACTCGGCCACGGGGCCAGCCCCGCTAAATAGATGTTTTTTAAACGAATGAGAAAAGACAACACAAGATACAGAGAAACGAGCAAAAAATCCAAAAACAATTATCAGCGGTCCAAGCAGGTACTGGTTATAATTTTGGTATATATCCTTCCGTGTGTTTCATTTAATTTTTCCTTTATAAGACTCTTAAGAGAAATGAAAACTATTAAATATCAATTTACCAAATGTAGCGTGGAACAGTCACTACTGACATGACTTATAAAAAATCGAGGCGAAGTGTGACCTTTTGGAACGTTCCGATTGCTTTACCAAACATCTACAGGTGGGAGCCAAAAGAAAATACTAGGTAGATGCTGTTTCGTTCCATGTCTGCATCTCCCCACCCCACGGTTTGATAGGAAGTGTTTCCTGCCTGGAGATGCAATCCTGTGGCCTTGGGAAGATGGGAGCTGGCACTTGTTGTTTTCAAGTTGATAGCAGGAGCTTATCAGCGCAGTTGACTTAGCAGCGCCTTGAGCCTGCTTGGAGTGTAGAACGGAATGTTTACAAAACAGGGAAAACTCCGAGCTTGGTACTTATTTGATTTCACTTGGTACTTATTTGATTTCACGGTCTGGTTTGATCTTTGCGTCATCCCTGTAAGGTAAGCAAGGCTGGTACTATTATCACCATTTTACAGAGGAGGTTACCGAAGCTTATAAAGGTGACACTGATTAGTTCAAGTTCGCAAAGTTCAGAACCGTGATTCAAATCCAAGTCTTGTAACTGTAAGGCCAATGCTGTTTCTATGCCTCTTTTTCATCATTTGCTATTGTACCAAAAGGAAACTAAATGGGGCCACTGTTAGACACCATCCCTCTTTTTTGCAGAATCCTGGGGGAGAATTATCACCTAACAAGGTCTTTTTATCATATACTACTTTTTTTTCTGCTTTTTCTCCACAAATCCCCCAAGTACATACTTGTATATTTTAGTTGTGGGTTTTTTTTTTTTTAAAGATTGGCACCTGAGCTAACAACTATTGCCAATTTTTTTCTTTTTCTTCTTCTTCTTCCTCTTCTTCTTCTCCCCAAAGCCCTCTAGTACATAGATGTGTATTCTAGCTGTAGGTCCTTCTGGCTGTGCCATGTGGGACGCTGCCTCAGCATGGCCTGATGAGCAGTGCCACGTCTGCGCCCAGGATCAGAACTGGCGAAATCCTGAGCCACCAAAGTGGAGCATGCAAACTTAACCACTCGGCCATGGGACAGGCCCCTAGTTGTGGGTCTTTCTAGTTGTGCTGTGTGGGACACCGCCTCAACGTGGCCTAATAAGCTGTGCCATGTCCGTGCCCAGGATCCGAACTGGTGAAACCCTGGGCTGCCCAAACAGAGTGCATGAACCCAACCACTCGGCCACGGGGCTGGCCCCCTATCGTATACTATTTTATATGTACTTATTCATTTATTTGTTTGCCTCCCTACTAGAATGTAAGGTTCCTGCAGGCAGGTACCTTGTTTACGTCTCTGCTGTATCCCCATGATTAAGCCTGCCTGGTGTATCACAGGTGCACAACAAGTGATGCTGAATGGATGAATGAATGAACGAAGCGCAGTTCTTGTCAGGATTCATCCAGTAACAGGGAGCCGATGCTGTTCAAGAGTGTACACATCTTCTGTTCACCTAGAATGATCTCAGCTAAGAGCTTCATTTTCTGGGGTCAAGGCTTTTGTTTCCATGGTGCATGGACTTTGTGTCTGGTGAGGAAGGCACAGGGGTCAGTCCTCATCTGGATTCCCAGCATGAGGAACATTAGCTCTGCGTGGGTCCTTAGGCGTCCGTTACTCTAACCAGCTCATTTCACAGGTGGGAACACTGAGGCTCTCACTGGGGGTGGTGTTTCGACTAGAACTCAAGTCTCTCAACTTCTGGCGTATATTAATTCTCCTGCAGATTTGCTTAGAAACAGCAAAGCCTCAAGCTGCCAGAGAGAAACAGAGCTGTGTCCTCAGTCAGTGTACGAAGGAGCTAAGAAAGATCTTCACAGCTGCGTGTTGTGGCGGGAAAGGCTTAGGAGGAGGGGAGAGGAAGCATGTAAGGTGTGCTGGGAGGTGGGCGGCCGGACCTGGTCGTCCGGGCCCATGCCTTTGTCTTGAAAGTGAAGTTGATAATGCCTGCGGGCTTCCTTCATAAGATTTTTGTGAGCCTCCAATGATACAACTCGTGCGAATGCGCCTCTCTGTTCTCTTCAGTGGGCTTATACGCACATCATGATGTAAAGCTTGACCTAGTTGCTTAGTTGGTAGCTGTAAGAGACAGACTCTAGGGTTTGAATTCCAGCTCCAGCACTCACTTAACTTCTCCCAACTTTAGTGTCCTTATCTATGAATACTAAGTGGGGCTAATGATAATTGCTATCTGCCGGGGATGTTGAGATAATTCAGTAAAGTAGGATGGAGCTTTAGTGCTTGACCCACTCTGAGTGCTTAGTAAATGTTACCTGTTATGGTCATTTCTCATATGAAAATAATACATGTTGTTGGAAATTTAGAAAATTCACATAAATAAAACATGTCTGTTGAAGGAATGCATAAGCAAAAATAAATACATTAGATAAATGGACAGATCTTACTCAGTTGACCATCCAGAAGAAAGCGTTGTGAACATTTCGCTATATATATGTGCCTACATCAAATTTTAAAAAATGTCTACTTTGTTTTACACACTGTTCTAGGACCTGAGATACAGAACTTACATTAGATCTGGATAAGAAGTAAACATATAATGTATCAGGTGGTGATAAATTCCATAAAAGTGAATAAAGCTTCATAAAGGAGAGAAAGAAGTGGCCTCTGTGTTGAGCTGCTATTTGGATAAGTGATGAAGGGAAACTGGTGGGACATACAAACCTATTTTAAGTGGCCCTGTGTATAGGGAACCATCTATAATGAAAGTGACCCTTATATATTGACTATTTTTTTCTTGTCATTAAGAAATTAAGTATTCTTTTTATATGCCCCTTTTTTTTTTTTTTTGGCAAGGAAGATTGGCCCTGGGCTAACATCTATTGCCAATCCTCCTCTTTTTGCTTGAGGAAGATTGTCCCCGAGCAAACATCTGTGCCAATCTTTCTCTGTTTTGTATGTGGGATGCTACCACAGCATGGCTTTATGAGCAGTGTGTAGGTCTGCACCCGGGATCCCAGCCTGTGAACCCCGGGCTGCTGAAGCAGAGTGTGCACACTTAACCACTATGCTACCAGGCCAGCCCCACTATATGCCACTTTTAATGGTGTCATAATAATGTTGTTCATTGCAAGGTTGAACAACATCAAAAACAGCTCTGTATTGGTCAGGACAGGCTAGCATATGCTACAGTAACAAATAACCCCCAGGTCTCAGTACCTTAAAGCCACTTTATTTCTTTCTCTTGCTACATGTCCGTGAAGGGTCAGCAAGGAGACAGATCATCACAGTCATGCAGGGACTCGGGCTGACGAAGCAGTCGTACATTCATAAGATTTTGCCAATTATTGTGCAAGAGGGAAAAGATCTTGTCCAGATGGTTAAATGCTCAGTTAGGAAGTAATATATGTCACTTTCACTTACAACTCATTGGTCAGAATTAATCACAGGGTTACCCACAAGGAACCGTGGAAGAGTTATGTGCCTGGAAATGGGGAACACTGGAAATATTTGTACTAAAATGGTAGCACTAATGACTACTGCAAGTAATAATAGTTCATACTTATTGATCCTTCACTGTCTGCTTTCATGTATCATCTCACTGGCTCATCACAAACAGCCATATTTTTTCTTCACTTTCTGGATATGGAAACTGAGACTTGAAGAGCTTAAGTGACTTGCTCGACGTCACTCAGCTGTGAAGTGATGGGTTTGGGACTTAAACATAGTACTGTCTGGTTCCAGTGCACAGACTTTCAAAACACTTGCCTCAAACCCCACTGGATTTAATTGGTCCCCTACTATTGAATATTAGAAGATTAAGTAGTTTCAATTTTTTTTCCAGTGGACAAACTTGGGTCAAATCTTCTGAATCATCTATGAATACTTCCTTAGGACAAATTCCTTAAGATAAGTATTCGCTGTGTTGGAATATCCACGTAACTGTAGAGTGAAAATCCTTTGCAAAAAGTGAAAGCTTCAGGATGTGTGGTACCGTCTCCCAAGATGGCCACTGTCAATCCTTTCTCTCTGGATAAAAAAATACTCCACCACTAAGTGGTGAAGTTTATTTCTCCTCCCCTTGAATCTAGACTAGTCCTGTGATCGCTTTGATGCAATGGAAGTGATTTTTCTGAGACCTCTGAGCCCAGGCCTTAAGAGACTGGTGCTTTCTGCTTCCTTCCTCTTGGGATCCTGCTGCCATGTTGTGAGAAGCCCAAGCTTCATGCAGAGGGCTCATGGAAGAAAACCAAGATGCTAGGGACAGCAGCCCCAGCTGATTTCTAGCCGACTTTAGAAGCGTGAGTGAGCCATCTTGAATGCTCCAGACTGATTGACCCCTCAGTTGACTACAGCCCTAGTTGACATCACAGAGCAGAAGAACCACCCACCTTAACCCAGCCAACCCACAGAATCATGAGAGATGATAATAAAATGGTAGTTGTTCAACATTACTAAGTTTTGGGGTGGTTTATTACACAACAATAGAAAGCTGAAATGGGAGGTGCTTTTCATGTGTCTTCATTTGTACATATATCTGAATATTCCAAATGTGCTTTCCACTGATCTCTATAGGATGTAGCATTCGGGGATCATAGAGAAGGCCAGGACAAGGGGTTGGAGGGCCTGGTCCATGACACCTGGGCTGGTCACTCCTCTGAGTCAAATGCTTTTCCTGAGATCAGTTGTTTCTCACAAAACTTCTGGATCAGCCTAAGAACACTCCCTGGTCCCCTGCATGAGGTCCCAGATCCTAAGCAGATGGATACTCTTAGGTAATATTTACCAAGCACAGATACTCAGTAGGGGCTGGAGTTAAGTTCCTGTTTGGCGATGCCAAAACCTGAGGTTTCCACTCTTCAGAGATATGTGCTGTGCTGGGAACTCCAAATGCCTGTGACGTACAAGGCAACCTAGAAGATGCTTGTAATGCTGTTTCACTTACTCTTCACAACCTTCTGAGTATGTGTATTGTCTCCTTAATTTGGAGGAGGAAACGGAGGCTCATAGAGGTATATGAATTATCCACGGGCCATATTCCTAATAAGTTAGAAGGGGACTGGAACCCAAGTTTGACTGCAAATCCTGCCTGCTTCCCATTACACCTGTGTGTCTCAAATTAACTCATTTGTAAACCATCTTTACAATTTTTGCCCCAGTGGCCTATGTACCACCTGTAGTACATAATACCTGTAGTATTATTTATTTAACATTTTACTTACATTGATTGACATTAGAAAACTTAAATGCACTTATTTAATAGTAACATAAAAGCAGCTTTCTATCGCAATGGAAAAAAGAAAATCCAATACTGATTGGATTGTAACAATTAAAAGGTAACAGTAAAAATAATCCACAGAAAGCATCAGTGCTATTAAGCTAGCTGGATCCTGTTATTTACAGAAGGTGGAGCCAGAGGGAAAAGGTATTAGAAAGGTGTTGACAGGCTACCACCAAATTGAGAACATTTTCTTGAGCTAATGAAAAGGATGGAAAGAGAATTGAAAAGGAATAACTTTCTCTACAAGTCAGGGCTGTTTACTGATGCTGTATCCATGCATCATTTAAAACCATCTTACGTACCACACATGCTACTAGCGGCACGTGTCTCATACTGCTGACACCTGGCTGCCTCTCATAGATGCATCGATTATAACAGGGTTAGTTTGAGGAACTTGAACTGCTGTAAAAACCAACTAACTGCGTGCCTCCGATTTCTACCTGCATTATCCCTGGTGTCACCAAAACACAGCCCTTGCTCCATCATTTCCCTGCTTGCCGTCTTTTGTTGCTTCCCATTTCTTTAGGATGGCGTGGATCATCTTGCATAAACTGCTGCCAACCAACTTCCCAGCATAGCCTTCTGCCTCTTCTAACCTTGTCCTCTCAGGTTTAGCATCACTGGGTTCCTTGTCACTCCCTAAATTTGCTATGTTCTTTTCCATCTTTGTAAATGATGCACTGTGTACCTGGAATGCCTTCCCTCCTCCTCTTTGCTTCAAGACTTGGATCAAATGTCACTTGCTTTGGAGAGCCTTCTGTATTCCTCCCCAGAGAGTTAATCCTGCCTCCTCTAAAGTTGTAGAGAATATTGCGCTTTCCCTTAATTAGCAATGGTTGCCCTGTAATCTAGTCACTTCTTTGTATTTGTCACATTGCTTGACTGTAAGTCCCTTGTGGATGGGTATTTTGCCAGTCATTTCTGGGTCCTCATTTCTTGCCTTACATAAGTTATATATGGTGGGTAGAATTCTAAGATAGTCTTCAATATTCCCAGCCCCTGGTTATTCAGTCAAACACTAACCTAGGTACCGTGTCAAAGGATTAGCAAGTGTAATTAAAGTCTCAAATCAGTTGACCTTAAAATCCGGAGATTAGGAAGATTATCTGGCCAGGCCTGATCTAATCCCACAAGCCCTTTAAAGGTAGACAGGTTTCTCTGGCTGGAAGGAGAAGTCAGAGATGTTCGAATGGTGGGAGGAATTTTACACAAGAGAGGTCCTCTGGGCTAAGATGGAGGGGCCATGTGACAAGGACCTGAGAGAAGTCACTGGCCAACAGTTAACAAGACAATGGGGATCTCAGTCCTACAACCACAAGGAAATGAATTCTGCCAACAACCACTGAGCTTGGAAGAATACCCTGAGACCCAGACAAGAACCACAGCTCCGGCCGACACCTCGATTTCACCCAGTGAGACACTGAGCAGAAAATCCAGATGTGCCGCATCCAGACTTCTGACCTCCAAGTTGTGGAATAATCTCTTTGTGTTGTTTTATGATGCTCGGTTTACGGTAATTTCTTACACAGCAATAGAAGATTGATAAAGGATAGATACTGAGTAAATGCTGAGTGAATAGATGAATGGGAATACGCATCATTTGGTAGTCATAAATGGTATTTGACAGGAATGCCTTTCTCCGCTCCTGTTTCCATGAGGAGGGGTTTTCTCTGAGGATGCTCCCACCTCTCCCTGCCTCTGGAAATGTCTAGCTCAGCTGCACCCTTTCTCTCAGAGGCACTTCTCCTGAGTGCCTGAGTCTTGTTTGTTCTGGTCTTAGCATGGAGGGGTGGGGGAGCCCCAAGTGGCACTGCCTTCAGCTGTGTGGGCATGTCAGCCTCATTCTGGGTTCTGGATGTGCAGCCCACACGGCTAACAGGCTGCCACACAGTGGGGGGCTTAAACAACAGGTGTTTATTTCTCACAGTTCTGGAGGCTGGAAGTCTAAGATCAAGGTGCCAACAGGGTAGGTTTCATTCTGAGGCTTCTTCTCTTGGCTTATTGATAGTCACCATCTCACTGTGTGCTCACATGACTTCTTGTGGGGGGGTGTGTGTGTGTGTCTCTCTCTTCCTCTTCTTATAAGGACCCTAATCCCCATCATGAGGGCCCTACCCTCATCGAACTCTAATTACCTCCCAAAGGACCCACCTCCAAATGTCATCACATTGGGTGTTAGGGCCTCAGCATATGAATTTTGGGGGACACCTTCAGTCCATCACAGACTTGTGACCCCCTCCTGCAGCCTGGCTTCTACCAGTATTGAGTCCCATATGTTCTCTTTATTTCCCAACTTGTTCTAAACCCGGGTCGGGAAAATGAGTACTCTTTGTTGGGGGTGGTCCCTTGGAGACCCCAACAGGAGGCACAAGCTGTTGTGAGATTTGTGCCTGTGGTGAGATAACATTTTTGGAAACGTTCACCCATAGTCTTGCCTCCGTCTGTTTCCTTGTACTCCTTGACCTTCTCCTCCACCTCATCCAAGTGGAGAAGACACCTTTCGGCGCTTTTGCTCCAGGGAAGGAATGAGGCAAAGATTGCATTTTGGAGTGAATGCCTGGCTTTTGAGTTTTAAAAATGCAAATCCTCAAGGGAATGGGAAGAACTTAGGTCATGGACAATACATTTTAGAAAGAACATGGTAAAGGAGAGAAGTCCCCTCCCCCACCCCAACTAGGCACAGATGCCTTTGTCTTGGGGGAAGAAGGGAGAGGACTGGTAGCTCCCCAGCTTCCTGCTCTCTGGGGGAGCCCTGAGGAGGCCAAGCTCGGAGGGCCTGTGCCGTACCTGGGTAGAGTTCTGGGCTGAGGAACAAGACTCCAGGGAAAAGGCCGCCTGGTGGCAGATTGACACAACACTACCTTCCTCTCCACGTGTTGTTCCATAAAACGAGCTTTCCAACTTCCATCGGAAGATGGGGCCTGTGTCCCTCTCCTTGAAGCTGGGCGAGCTGTGACAGCTTCGACCAACAGTGCATTGCAGAAGTGGCTTTATGTGATTTCTGAGACTAGATCACAGAAGGGAAGTCAGCACCTACCTTGTCCACTGGGACACTTGAGTTTTGAAGACTTGAGCCACCACGTAAGAAGTGTGACTCCTCTGAGGCTGCCCAGTGTGAGGTCACCTCTGCACATAAGGAGAGGCCCCAGGTGACTACTTCAACCAGCTGCCCCCGCTGAGGTCCCAGAGGACAGCTGGCATCGACCACCAGACGTGAGAGTGATGATATCTCCAAATGATTCCAGCCTCCAGTGGTCGAGTCACCCCCAGGTATTGAGTCTTACCAGCTGAAGCTCCAGACATCAGAGAGCAGAGACAGGCCATCCTCACTGTGTCCTGTCTGAATTCCTGAGCCAGGGAATCAGTGGGCATAATAAAATGGTTGTTTCACGTCCCTAAGTTTTAGGATGGTTTTTGATGTGTCAATAATAACGAGTGTAGTCAGTGAGCATGGGACAATCCTGAGTGCCAAGGGTGGTGTGTTAGAGAGAATAATGACCCCCCCAACAAAAGATGTCCACATCTGAATCCCCAGGAACTGTGCATGTATTAACTTACATAGCAAAAAAGACTTTGTGGATGTGATTAAGGATCTTGAAATGGGGGGGGGGGGGTGGGGTTATCCTGGGGTATTGGGGTGGGCCTAACATAATCACAAGGGTCTTCGTAAGAGGGAGGCAAAGGGTCAGAGTCAGAGGAGATGTAAGAAGGGAAGCAAGAGGTCAGAGTGGTGCGGCCATAAGCCAAGCAATGCAGGCAGCCTCTAGAAGGAGGAAAAGGCAAGAAAACAGATTCTCCCCTGGAACTTCCTCAAAGGAACGCAGCCCTGCTGACACCTTGGTTTTAGCCCCGTAACACCCCTTGCAGACTTCTGACCTCCAAAACTGGAAGATAGTACATTTGTATTGTTTTTAAGCCACTAAGTTTTTGTCGTCTGTTACAGCAGCTGTAGGAAACGAATACAGGTGGCATAGATGTGGTGCTGCTGGTGGGGACCAGGGATGTCTCAGCAGTGGCCTATGTGTACCAATGACTGAGCAATGGTGGATGATGGTCCTCAGAAGACAGTGTGGACAGATGACACTGAACATAAGAGGATGCTTCTCTCCTTCTTCCCGCCACTCCCATCCCACATTGATATCAGGCTCTATGTAAGTTTCCCCAAACTTGGGCCATCCTTCTGGGGTAAGGAGCAAGGGGCAGGAGCTGAATTGCCTGAGATTACTTCTACCATAGAGGCCTGAATGGGAGCTCAAAATGCAAATGAAGTTGTATTATGGAAATCAGAGAGAGTTGTAAGTCTTGCACTCCCGAGTTGAGACTTCTGATTTATGGCTGATAGGCCCTGTGCAGAACGTGTTCTTTCCAGGGTAGTAGGCGTATCTGTATAGTGGTCACAGGGACTCACAGGCACCAGGACCCAGATTTGCCGGTGGTGTTTTAAGAATTGATTGAAGGTGAGAACATTAGAATATTAAGTGGTTTTTAAAAATTGTAACTTTTAATTTTGAAATGATTTAAGATTTCCAAGAAATTGCAAAAATAGTCCAGAGAGATCCCATAAACCCTTCACCCAGCTTCCCCCAATGATAACAGCTTACATAACCCTGGTGCATTTTTCAAAATGGGGAAGTCAATCTTGGTAGAATACTAGTACAGGCCTTATTTGGATTTCACCAGTTTTTATATGTACTCTTTTTAAGATTTTTTTTTAGTTCTGTGAAATTTGAAGTTTATTTTTTTATGTTCTGGGGTTTTTTTTGGTGAGGAAGATTGGCCCTGATCTAACATCTGTGCCAGTCTTTCTCTATTTTTATGGGGGATGCCGCCACAGCGTGACTTGACTACTGGTGCTGTTTCCACGCCTGGGATCTGAACCTGTGAACCCCGGGATGCCAAAGCGGACGGAGCAGGCAAACCCAACCACTACACCACCAGCTGGCTCCTGTAGTTATTTTTTTTAACTAAAGTTTTTCTTTTGAGATAATTATAGATTCACAAGCAGAGGATCCCTCATGTTGCCCTTTTATGTCTGTACCCACTTCTCTTCCTCAGCAACCATTAATCTGTTCACTATTCCTATAATTTTGTCATTTCAGGAATCTTGCGTAGATGGAATCTTACAGTATGTGATCTTTTAGGACTGTTTTTTTTTCCCCACTCAGAATAATTCTCTGGAGATTCATCCAGGTTGTTGTGTGTGTCAGTATTTTGTTTTTATTCCTGAGTAGCTTTCTTTGATATGGCTAGATTGCCGTTTGTTTAACCGTTTACACGTTGAAGGACATCTGGGTCTTTTCTGAGGTTTGTTTCTCTTACAGATAAAGATGCTATAAACATTTATGTACAGGTTTTGATGTGAACCTAAGACTTCGTTTCTCTGGGATAAATGCCCAGGAGTGTGGTTGCTGGGTCCTACGATCAGTGCATTTTTAGTTTTGCAAGAAACTATTAAACCATTTTCTTGAGTGGCTGTATCATTTTACATTCCCACCAGCAATGTATGAGTGATCCAGTTTCTCTGCATCCTCATCAGCATTTTGTGTTGTAGATATATATATTTTTTTCAGCGAGGAAGATTGGCCCTGGGCTAACATCTGTACCAATCTTCTATTTTGTATGTGGGATGCCACTGCAGCATGGCTTGATGAGTGGTGTGAAGGTTTGCGCCTGGGATCCAGACCCGTGAACTCTGGGCCGTCAAAGCAGGGTGCACGAACCTAACCACTATGCCACTGGGCCAGCCCTGTAAATATTTTTAATTTTAGTGTTTCTGATAGGTGTAGAGTGACATCTCACTGTGGCTTTAATTTGCATTTCCCTAATGGCTAATGACGTTGAACATCTTTTGATGTGCTTGTTTGCCATCTGTATCTCCTCTCTGGTGGAATGTCTCATTGCGTCTCCTGCCCATTTCTAATTGGACTGTTTGTTTTCATGTTGTTGAGTTCTGAGAAGTCTTTATATATTCTAGAGAGCAATGCTTTGTTGGATATGTGCTTTGCAAGTATTTTCTCCCACTCTGGAGCTTGCTTTTTCATGCTGTTGACATAGTCTTTCGTACAGCAAAATTTTTAATTTTGATGAAGTTCAGTATTTAATTTTAGTGTTTAGTTTCCAGTGTTTGGAGATGTTTCTGTTATCTTACTGTAATTGATTTCTAATTCGATTCCATTGTGGCTGGAGAATACACTGCACATAATTTCCATTTTAAAAAATGTGTCGAGCTTTGTTTTATGGCCCAGCGTATGCTCTATCTTGGTATATGCTCCATGAACACTGGCAAAGACTGTGTATTCTGCTGTTATTGGGTGGAGTGTTCTATAATTGTCCATAAGCCTATTAGATCCTGTTTGCTGATGGTACTGTTGAGTTCTATGTCCTTCCTGATATATTTTTTTTTTTGCTGAGGAAGATTTTCCCTGGGCTAACATCTTTTGCCAGTCTTCCTCTATTTTGTATGTGGGTTACCACCACAGCATGGCTGATGAGTGGTGTAGGTCTGTGCCTGGGATCTGAACCAGTGAACCTCGGCCTCCAAAGCAGAGTGTGCAAACTTAACCACTGCACCATGAGGCTAGCCCGACCTCCAATCCTTTCTGATTTTTTGTCTGATTGTTTTATCATTTATTGGGAGAAGAGTCTTGAAATCTCCAATTTTAGCTGTGGATTTGTCTGGTTCTCCTATCTGTTCTATTAGGTTTTGTACTTCTGTTTTTAGATGCATACATGGTTACACTGTTTGGGCTTCACTCAGCTTTTTAAATCTGTAGTTTTATTTCTTTTGCAAAATTTGGGATGTTTGCAGCCGTTATTTCTTTAATAATCTTTCATCCTTGTCTTCTTTCTCCTCACCTTCTGGGACACCAATGATGCAAATGTTAGATCTTTTCTTATGGTCCCACAGTTCCCTGAGGTTCTGCTCATTTTTTTTTTCAGTCTAGTTTTTCTGTTGTTCAAATTGGGTGCTTTCTATCATTCCATCTTTGAATTCACCGTTTCTTTCCTCTATCCCCTATATTACGCTGTCAAGTCCATTCACTGAGGTTTTTATTTTGGATATTATATTTTTCAGGTTGAAAATTTCCATTTGGTTTTCCTTTACGTCTTCTAGTTCTTTATTGAGACTTTCTATTTCTTTGCTGGGGCCTTCTATTTCATTTGTTTGAAGCACGTTCCTATTTGCTCTTTGAAGCATTTTTATCCTGGTTGCTCTAAAATCTGTGTCAGACAATTCTACTCTCACTCTGTCATCGTGGTATTGGCATCTATCGATCGTCTTTTCTCATTCAGTTCAAGATCTTCCTGGTTCTTGGTATGACAGGTGATTTTTGACTGAAACATGGACATTTTCCTGTTATGCTATGAGACTCTGGATCCTATTTAAATCTTGGTCTTATCTGGCTTTCCCCGACACACACTGCTGGGGAAAGAGGAGGGGGTCTGTCTTGTTAATGACAGATGGGCCAGAAGATCAGGGTCCCCACTTGGCCTCTGTTGGTGCCTGAGAGGGGGACTCCTCCTTACTGCTGGGTAGGGGTAGGCATTTTGGGTCTCCGTGTGGTCTCCACTGGCACCATGATGAGATGGTCTTGCTACCCATGGGCTGTGTTGAAAGCCTTGACTCCCCGCTAGGCCTCCTCTGATGCCACCCTGGCAGGGAGGGGAGAGACACCTTGTTATTGCTGAGTGAAGGTGGAAGTCCAGGCTCCCACATGGTCTTGACTGAGACCACTGGTGATGAGAGTCCTGGTTCCTTTCTTGGCCTTCTCTGACACCACTCCAGTGGGTGTGTTGAGTGCCTCGTTACAGCCTCACAGGGGTGAAGTCTGGGCTCCTCACTCAGCCTTTGCTGGCGTGGGTGGACCTGGGCCACAGTTATTTCTGTGGTGTTTGGCTGGAGTAGAGCAGTTACTGTCTAAAAGTTTTCTGTCTTGCTCGTCTGCTTCTTTCCTGTCCCTTGGCTGGAGAGAGTGGGCTTTGGTTGGGTTTCTGGGGGGGGCCTTTTTGGTTAGGTGTCTGCAGGTTGCTGGCTTCTTCAGCTCTGAGTCTAGGGTATATGAAGCAAAAGAAAACCCCGGGAAATCACTGCCATGTTGTTCCTCAGCTCCTGAGGGCCAGAGCTGGTCTGCCTTCTTCTCTCCATCTTTCAGAGTCTTTTTATGTTTGTTTTATATATAGTGTACCTAGCAGGAGGAATAAGGAAAGTATGTCTATTCCATCTTCCCAGAAATAGAAGCTCTAAAGGATGGAATTTTGAAGCCATTCCCATAGGATTATCATGAGCACTTTAAGCCTGTAGGATGATGATTGTACTATTATTGTCTTACAAAGGATGCTGTCACTGCTAGGAAGGGAACTGGGGGACATCCTGACTGGAAGACCTGCCTTTGATGTACCCTGGATCTTTAAAGGGTCACGATTCCCTTCCCTTTTGGAGAAATACAGGAAACAGTCCCATCTTCCCTCACTGACACAGGGCTTCCCAGCTTGTCTTCCAAGCTTGAATCCCACTTCTTTCATGAAAGTTTGAACCTTGGAGAATGACAGATGTGGAAAGAGCACTGAAGAAGGGGCCAGCGGAAGCATCCTGCTGTGCGTCCTTGGGCAGTCTACTTCAGCTTTCTGGCCTCAGTTTCTCCATCTCAAATGCAGGAAGGAAGGGAACGGATCAAATCAGGGATTCCCAACTTCACCCGTTTGTAAAGCACCAGCTTGAGTTTGCCATGGCAGGGCCACCTGCTTCTTTATTTACAGAGTGCTTTTCTCCAAGCTGACTCACTTAAAGGAGGAAACTTCACATTGCTGTGGAAAGTGTGCCCCTTGGCAAGAGGGTGGCCTGACTGGCTCGGCACACCTGGGACCAGAGTTTAGTCATGGGGTCCTCTGAGCTCTCAATCCCAGCCTGAAGGAGATGGTCATTGAGGCTTGTAAATTCAAGGCGCCACCTAGACCCTAACCCAGATTCCAATAAAACGTGTCTTCCAGGCAGTGGGCCAGGCATGGAGACTCTCCAAGTGCAGACGCCGTGAGCTCTCTGTAGCGTGATGGAGTTCAGCTTCCTCACACTGTAGACAGGAAACCTGTTATTGGCTCACTTGAAAATGTCCAACCATGCCCCTCTCCCCTCCCTCCAGTTCTAAGGCACTTAAATAAGAAAACCTCCCTTATTCCCAAACATTTTGGAGCAGACGTTTAACATCATGGCGTTCCTTTTAACATCCCTTCTGCTCCCCTTCCACCGTGACAGAATGTTGCTTGCTATAGTTACTCGTTAAATGAAAGTGAATTAAAACTCATCTCCTTTGGAGCATTTATGAGAACTACATGACAGCCCTTAGGATAACTGGAGAGCCTCTGAGGATTCGGCACAAGTGGAGATCAGCTACACGGTGCCATAAACCAGCCAGCCCCTCTCTGACTTGCCCCGGGGATGTGACTCTGGGAAGTGCCTGGGTGGGTGGCTGCCCTCTCAGCAGGCCAGACATCTCACTGACAGCTGGACGGCCCCCCAGAGGACTGGGAAGGCACATCCCAGCTGGGGCCCAGTGTAGGACTCTTGTTTCTCCTTCCAACTCAGCCACTGCCTGTCTAAAATGCTCCATTACGCCGTTTTGAAATGTCCTAACATTATGAGGACAGCATCCCTGCCTTTTCTGTTCATTGTTGCATCCTCCAATACTTAAAATCGTGTCTGGCTCTGGCAAATAGACTCTGAATGAATACTTGTTGAACGAATAAATTCTGTAGTTGTCTTCATTGAACCCTAAATTCTATTAGGCAGGGACCATTTCTGTCTTATTGCATCTTCAAGGCTTAATGCAGGACTGGGCAGATAGTATGTGATCAAAAATATCTACTGAGCTGAGCTGCTTGTAAGACATTCCCTATTAAATCTGTACAGGAGTGTCTGTGGCCTTGCAGTGGGAGCAGGGGCTCAGAGTCAGGCGGTCCCGAGTGTGAATACTGACAGACGCTTTCTCTCTGAGGATCTGTGGCAAGAACCTCAATTCTTTGACCCTCCGTTTCCTTTGTGAAATATAGAAATAACAGTCCCCGCCAAGTTACTTCAACCTGCAGGTTGTTGAGAGGATTAAATTGAAGGCACATAGCATGTGATAAATGGCAGCTGTAATTATTGTGGTTGCTGACAGTACATCTAACTTCTGTTTCTCATGCAGGTAGTCATGCCCACACCACTCGGCTGGGTTTTAAGTGGGAAAGATGCCCTGATGGTGTGTTAGGGAGAGCTGGACAGGGCCTGAGCCACGGATCTAGGCCATGGGCCCCTGTCTATCGCCCACAGGGGAATCTGGGTGCTTTGAGAGTTACCTGCAGGTTGTGAAAAAGCCCATTGGAAATCCTAATTGTGCATTATGTAAGTGTGTGTGTGTGTGTGTTGGAGGTGGTTGGCATTGCATGCTGATGAGCAAGGATTGATCGCCACACATGACTTCAAGAAAACAATGAGCTGGTCATTACATAATAAATGCTGTCTTGTAGACAAAGTATCTTAATCCCAGGGAGTTGTGAGAGGAAATTACAGAGGGGCCTAGAGCTTATTCCTAAAGGATTCTCAGTCTTCACTTCTCCCTGAGGGCTAGAACAGAGAGATAGTGAAGTATTGTGGTTAAGGACAGGAACTCTTGACTCAGATCTCCTGGAATGGAATCCTGACTCCTCTGCTCACTAGCTGTCCTGCCTTGGGCAAGTCACCTTCTGTGTCTCTTTGTCCTCATCTGTAAATCAGTGAGTATTGAATGAAACAATTCATATGAAGAGCTTACAGCAACATCTGGGGCCTGGTAGATGCCTACTACGTGTTACCTACCATTGTTGGGGAATCCATAATTATCCAATTGCTTTCTCTTTTTGACAGGGGTTATTCTCCAGCCAACTTTCTGGCTCCCCTGTCAACTCCATCATATTTTCCAGACCCGAGCTAGTTGTGGGGCACAGATGTAGACCTGCTGCCTCCCTGGGGCCTGCCATGATGGTGTGAGAGGAGGATGACCTCAGCCCTAGGAACACTTCCTGATGACCACTGGTTCTATTTATACACGCCAGCACTGGGCTTCCTCAGAGAATGCCATCTGTGATGCCATCAGCTTGTCAGTCATTTGGAGTCGGAAATCATCCTCTACTCTTATCGTAAAGAGTCCCAGAGGTATAGAATGTTCGAGCTGATGTAAAAACCACCAAAGCCTCTTAAACTTTATGATTAGGAGCAGTCACAACCATGTCCAGTGTCGGAGGCATTGGAAAGACCTGTCATTGTAAGCCCTTCCTAGTTTTCAAAAACACTTCTACAGAATCTCTCTGCATCTCTCTCTTTTCGCTGTTATCTCTGGCTCCATCTCTACCGTAGCCTCCTGACCAGCTTTCTCTTTGTGTCTTTGGGTGCCTCTAATCTGTTCTCTAGAGCAGGGGTTGGCAAAATTTTTCTGTAAAGGGCCAGATAGTAAATATCTTAGCCTTTCCCAGCCATGGGTTTCTGTTTCAATGACTGAATTGCGCTGTTGTCATGTGGAAACAGCCAGAGACGATACGTAAATGAACAGAGGTGGCTGTGTCTCAATAAAACTTTATTTATGGGTGCCAAAATTTAAATTTCATAAAATTTTCGTGTGTCCTGAAATTTTATTATTCTTTTGTTTTTTAAAACCAATTTAAAAATATTAAAACCATTCTTAGCTTGTGGACAGCACAAAAATAAGAGGCGGGCTGGATTTGGTCCGGGGGCCATGGTTTGCCCACCCTGGCTCTAGAATGATCTTTCAGAAATGCACTACAACCACTATTATGGATGCTGCTGCTGCAAAGTCCTCTGCTGAGTGTGTAAGAGGCACCAGGCAGTGAGCTAAGAGCTCCCCCTGGGATGCTCTTAAACCTCACAGATGGTACCAGAGGCCCTATTTGCTTCCTTCTTGAAAGGCATAGGGCTGCCTCAGGGTACCCAACCAGGAAGTGAGAGCCAGGATTTGAAGCTGGTTGGCTGACTCTACTATCTTATCTGCAGCTACACTGCTTTTGATAGAACCACCAGTGGCTTCCCACTGCACCTGGAAGGTATCCCAAGGTCCTTCCCGTGGTCCCTGGAGGCTCAGGATGTTTGCATCCCCCATGCCTGCAACTCTCCCCACAGCCATTTTGATTGTCTCTTGGTTCCTCGAACTCTCCAAGTTTATTTCTGGCTCTGTACTCTCACTGCAATGCACCTCCCTCATCTCTTGGCCGAGTGAATGCCTGTGCGTCTGAGCTTAAGTGTCACTGTCTCAGAAAGGCCTTCTATAACCCCCATGGGATTCTCTCTCATAGAGCCAGTTCTCTCCTGCTGCAGTATTTATGACAACAGGTGACTGCATAGCTACGTACTGATTTCATGTCCATCTTCCGCACTGGACTGGAAGCCCATGATGCCTGATGGCGAGCATATCTGCTGGACACACCTTGATGATGCATAGTGTTGAGCCCAGGGCCTGGCCCAGAGCAATTGCTCAACAAGTATCTGGAGAATGAATGATCAAATACATTTTGCTTCTTAATCCTCTCAACACCCATGGGAATTGGTTATCATGATCTGCCCTCCCCCTTATAATTGAGGAAAGCTTGATTCAGAAACATTAAGTTGCCCAGGGTGTCAGAAACAATAATCAATTTCAGGGTTCTCTGATGCCATGTCCAGTGTCTTTTTAGTGGACCATGAACGTTCCTTTATGGTTATATGGTTATTCGTCTCTTTGTGTATTTATATATATAAATTTATTTTGGTACAAGTATCCAAATTTAGAAGGTACATAATGAGAAAGAGCAAAAAGTCCTTGTCCAGCTTCTGTCTCTCAGCCACCTAGGTCCCTTTCTCAAAGCAACCAGTGGTGCCAGTATCGTATATATCCTTCTGGGGGTTGTCTCTGAAGATACAAGAAAACACCTGTATTTATTCTCCACCCTCCCTGTATTTGACATAAGTGGCAGCATAACATACATGCTGTTTTCCCTTTTTTCACTTAGCACTATGTTGTGGAGATCCACATCCTACATATTCCTACATATTTCTTTCATATCCCCGCTGATACAGCTTCCTTTTTATTTTATTTTTTTATGGCTGCAGAGTATTTCATCATCTGTGTATGCCACAATTTATTTAACCATTCCTCAGTGATAGACATTTGGGTTGCTTCCAAATTCTTGCCATTACAAACATTGAGTAACTTTGTAAACACAGGATGTCAATTCACACATGCGTAAGTATATCTGAAGGATAAAATTCTAGAAGTGGATTGGCTGGGATAAAGAGTATGCTGCAACATTTTTTTTTGAAGTGTGTTTTTTCAGAAAGCATGCTTTAGAAAGTGTGACACATCATTCCAAGATTCATAGTGACCATGACAATTAGCCCATGGTACTGTCAGGTCAATGTCTAGAGAGAAGCTGGTGGCAGAGAGCTATCTTTCTAGGGGGATCTAAGAGTCGGCCAAATACATACTTCCCCCAGCAGCTTTCCCTCCATCCTGGCTCTTCGATACTCTCACTCCTGTGGATTAGGTCCCTGAAAGGCAGTGTCATGTGGGAGAATCAGCCTGGGCTCCTAGATCAAACATACCTCCAATCTGTACAATTTATAAGCTGTGTGACCTAGGAAAAGTTACTTAATCTTTCTGAGCCTCAGTATCTTCCCCTGTAAAATGGCGCTAATAATTTCACCCAACTCACAGGGTGGTAGTGAGGATTGAATAAACCAGTCCATGAATCATAGTAAGCGCACAACACAAGTAAGTTATTATTATTATTAACGTTGAGGTCATAGGACCCCAAATGGCAAATGTTGACTGGACACAGTTGAAAGGTAAAAGCAATGGTTTGGGAGTATAATGTGGATCTGGGAGGGGAAAGGAGGTGGGGTAGGGCAATGGTGGTCCCAGGACTAGGGGTCAGCAAAAGGTCCCAGAGTGCTGGGGCCAGGGGTCAGGAGGTGACGCAATAACTCCAGAGATAACCTTTGTCTGTTTCTCAGCTTAGCTAGGACCAGCTTGGTTAATGGTTAAGTGAGTGGCGCCTGCCATGTGGTGAGCATTGAAGCCCTTTCTGTGTACTTGGGACTAAATGTAGCCAATTAAAAATATACTCTCAAGCAAAGGCTGCTACGGTTGCTCCTGCTGAAGCGTTGTGTAGAGTGTGATCAAAAGCCGACTCACCTTCTGCTATGGGGAAGCGCTTTGGCATTTACTGGGAACCCCATCTTTGCCATTGCCACTGCTGCTGTTGCCAGTGCCACCCTCCTCCCTAGTAGCCACGGTGTATCAAGTGCCAGGTAAGTGCTAAGAAATTGACATGCATTTCTCTCTTCCCAACAACACCATAAGGGTGATATCATTCCCATTTCACAGATGAGGGAACTGAGGCTCAGAGAAGTTAATTGCCTAAGATCACATCATGAGTAAGTGGTGGAGCTGGGACTTGAATCCAGGTCTCTGTGTAACTCCAAATCTGTACCTTCACCTACTGCACTATAATGCGCATTACCATCACCACCATTACCACTACCACCTCCACCATCATCACCTCCGTTACTACCATCACCTCCATCACTGCCATCAACACCATTGCTAGCACTTCATCATCACCATTATCGTTATCGTTGTTATCCTCATCAATTGCGCAAAACCAATTTCACATAATCATCTCATTTAATATTCACAACATAGGAGAAATATCACACATGGGTCATCTCCATTTTGTAGATGGATTAAATGAGTCACTACATCCAAGTGTTCAGAACGATAACTGGTATATTCTAAGCTCCCAATGAGTCTTTGCTTATTATTGTTCAACTCTGTTATTGTTATTATCTCAATACTGCCCAGATCAGACCCCCTACTAAGTCGCTGGGGCCCTAACCTGGCCTGGGTCAAATCTCCTCCCCTGGGCTCTACGGCAAGGAGGCATGTGATCCATGACTGTCTCCCAGTTGCCCTTCTGTAGTGTGACCCACATGGCCTCTGCTTCCCAGGCTCTGACGAGGGGCTCAGGGGCTGGCTCCAATGACAGTGCACCTCTGGGACTTGTATTTGGGCTGAGAAACCTCCCTATCTGCTGGAGAAATCTTTGCACTGGCCCTCAGATGAGACTATGAAGATGGAAGAGGGAACCCCGTCAGGTCCAGCTCCAGCTGCCATCCTGGGCAGGTTTCATGTTTGTAGCTGGTTCCCTTCCGGCTTGCTGTGATGCCTGGGGCGCCCCATCCTCCTTCCTGGAGCTCATGGTTTCCCCCTCAGGGCTTCTCTCCTCTCACCAGCTCCTTTCTCCAGGACCTTTCCTTTCTTCCTTTGTGTTGTCCCTCTTTACCTGCCCTCCCCCCCCACCCCGCTCTTCTTAGGGAGTTTTATTTTTCACAAATGAGACCTGAGGCTTATATTTCAGCAATGCTTTTGCCTCACTTGTTCAAAGGCCAGGTCTTGCCGAACTTGCTAGGCGCTTGGCTAGAAAAGCTGGCCAATTTTCAGTCTTGAGTTTGGCGGCCATAACTTTCCCAATATCACTCAGCTGCAGAGGAGGTGGGCTCTGGGGAGCCCGGGGCAAGGTCCATGTCTAGCTGGGACTTAAATCTTTCCATGAGCATTGGACCCCCTTCTGGGGGTGACCTCAGCCCCAGAATTCATGGGTTGCTACCTGGTTGCTCAGATAGGCTGTGGGCCTCAGCTGCCAAGGCCAGCAACTCTTCTCATGCAGAGCCACAAGGAAGCAGCCCCGAGAGCCCAACTCTGGGTTTTCCAAGCCCCTGAGCTCACAGTCCCCAAAAAACATTTGTAAGGACACATGTGCAAAAGGCAGACGTTTAAAGCAGGGTGTATGTCTGTGTGTGGGAGGGGGCACATGGTCATTGGCTGTACGATGCTCTTGTGCACACACGTGTGTGGGCCACACCCGAGTGATCACACGTATGGAATATTTTGAGTAGGCAAGAGCTTTGGAGCTGGGCAGGCCTGGGGTCTAGTTCCGATCCTCCCTCACTCCCTCCCCACGATCATCCTCTTTGGGAGACAGAAGAAGGGCAGTTAAAAGTGTGGGCTCGAGAGTTAGTTTGCCTGGGTTCAAATTCTCTCTGTACTGTTTATTTTCAATGGAACCTTAGACAAATTGATGTCTCCGAACCTCAGTTTCTTCACCTGTAAAATGGGAATGATAATTACCCTTCTCTACATGGCTGTTCCGAGGCTGCAATGAGTTAAGTGCATGTGAAATGCTTATCCCAGGGCTTGCAAGGAAACTTGAAGAAATCATAGCTGCTAGTTTCTAAGCATATTTTATAAGGCCACTAACCGTTCTCAGTCCCTCTCTTTCTTCATGTCTGAGGAGAAAGGCTGAGAGACCTCGGAGCTGCTTCACTGCACACGCCCCTCTCCTGGGCTGACCCCGAGAGAGCGCAATTTGCCCATCAGAGTCGCGGGAGCAGAAGATGAACGCCTCGGCGCTGTTGGCGGAGCTTAGCAGTCAAGATGTCAGCCACATCTCAGATGCTTCTCTCACCTTTCTTGGTTTCAAAATTTCCGATCTAATGACTTGGTCTGGTTTCCTCCAATTTCGTTGCGAGTGGATTTTGCAGGCTTTTCCCAGCGGAGACCCTGCTGGAGATGTTCTCAGGCCAGGAAAATTCTGCCTTTTCTTCTTTTCTCTAATGTGAGGCACATGCCATTTACCTAAAGGATGGGGTGAAAGAGATGTCGTAGCTGGGTTTCCCAGATCCTGTCCTGTGTTCAGAGTTGCTGGGGACATCTGGCTGACCCACGAGGATCTCAGTTAGATGTACGGCCCCTGATGTACCTGCAGTCCACGGCTGGGGAGACGGAATGGGTGGGTCTGCTCGGAGCCCATGGGCACCCTGAGAAAGGAGCTTAGCACACGGCTCCTGGCATGGGGGGGACGGCCCTCCCCTGCCTCACCCATACCTCCGAGGATAAAAGGGAGGGGTGGGAGAAACTGAGGGGCTCCTCGCTCCCCCTGACACGAGGGGTGGATGGAGCACAGGGCCCACACCGATGTCATCCTCCCAGGGGTGCATCTCCCGGTCTACACACCATAACAATGAGATTGTGACTGATGGCAGTTGGCTGCACCAGCTCAGGTGACCCTGTAACTCTTGCTACCCCCTGCCTTGCAAATCCCAGGAGAGGCAGTGTAGCCCGGTGGGGGGCAGGGATAACACGAGTTTGGAGTCTGAGTGACCGGGGCTTGACTCCTGGCTCTACCACTTATTCATGTGACATTGGCCAAGTTACCTAACCTCTCTGAGTCTCAGTTTTCTCATACGCCAAACAGGGATAATAATATCCACTTTGTAAGTTTGTGTGAAGATTGAAGTGAAGTGACAGGTGAATGGTGTAGACGCATAGCATTCAATGAATGGAAGTGGTTTTAAAAAATGTCTCATGGGATTCTTATAACTTGTGACACGAAAGAGAAGATAAACTGAGTGGTTGAGAATGACAAAAGTCACCATATGGAATAAACGAAAAGCAGTTTACCAAACTGTGTATTTCCAGCTATCCTGTGATGTGGGTCTGGGGTTAACTGTTAATTCTCTCTTTCCTGAGCGTTGATGAAGCTCACAGCCAGGGGACACCAAAAGAAATGCTGGTTTTCCTTCCTCATCTCCTTTGCTGTCTTTGAACTGATTCTGGGTCATCCACTGATCTCCTTCCATATGTTACATCTATCTCTGCTGATTCAGGCTGGAACAGTTACTCTCTTACACCAGAGCTAATGAAAGACTGGCAGAGAATTCTTGGTCTCCTTTCTTGTAAATCTAAACTTCAGAGAACAGGGTCTTCCTCAGCACCATGTCTGTAGCAGCAGTGATTTTCATTCCTATTAGTGACTGCACAGATCCAAGCAAATGCTAGCCCCACAAATCTCAGTTCTGCCAAGTTCCTGTCCCTGCACTCAGTGGATGCTCCTAGAAGAGTACTTTTTTAAAAAAAACCTTTAATTTTGAAATAATTATAGACTCACAGGAAATTGCCAAGATAATAGAGAGGACCCGTGTACTCTTCATCCAGTTTTCCCCAATGGTTATATCTTATATAACTATAGTGACCAGGAAATTGATATTGGTACGATGGGTGTGTCCCATTCTATGTCATTTATCCCACGTGTAACATGTATAACTGTGATCACAATCAAGATGTAGAACTATTCCATCACCACAATGATCTCCCTGCTGCCCCTCTATAGTCACACCAACCCTCCCCAACCCCATCGCTAACCTTTGGCAACCGCTGATGTGTTTTCCAAACTGGGATACTTTGTGGGGTGAAAGGGGATGCCATCAATTATTGTGCCGGGACAGCAGGTGTAAACTGGGATGTTTGGTGCCCTGATTAAATGTTTTATTTCTGGATGATGATGATGATGATGGCGATGATGGTGATGCTGCTGCTGATGGTGATGATGATGATGGTGGTGGTAATGATGATGATGATGATGATGGTGATGATGATGATGGTGGCGATGATGATGATGGTGATGATGATGATGGTGGTGATGATGATGGTGATGATGCTGCTGCTGCTGCTGATGGTGATGATGATGATGATGATGATGGTGATGATGATGATGAATGTGTGTGGTTGTGGGTGGGGTATGGAGTGAAGCTCTCTGTGAAGCTCTTTAGCCGTCCTGGGGCAAATTACCTCCCACCAGCAGCCTGAGACATGTTCCGTAGGTCTATAGGAGCTTCCCCCGTCCTGCTATGCGGAGTCTGCCCCAGCACCTAATTATTCTATGCTGACTCCCACTTGGGTCGAGCAGCTTTTGTCCCCTTTGGAGCTACCTGGAGGACAGCTTTAAGGGCAATTCTTTGTTTTGCATCCACCCCAAACTGCTGTTCTCCATGCTGTGCTCCCACCACGCCATGCAATTGCTATGGTCCAAGTCGCCACTGACTCTTCCTTGCTACATCCTGCCCTTGAAAGGTAGGAGTTTTCCAGAGTCCTTGGCCAGGCTGTCATCTCACCCTGCACACTCATGCTGGGTCATCTCACCCCACCCTGTGGCTTTAATAATCGCTTAGGGTGACGATGTCATGTCAGCTAGTTTCTCAGATTATTATTCCCTGTGCGGACCTGGCCCCCTGTGGAAGGCCTTAGTGTCCCCACCCTCACAGTGACATTTCTTTTATCCCCTATACATTTTGGAATCCAGTGCAAAACTGTTTTTCTTTGCCCTTTTCTCCCTTAGCTGGCCCCCCCTACCCCAGGTTAAGTGGAGAGCTGATCTATATTTTATATACGTGAGGTTAGTGCACCAATAATCATCGGTTGAATAATCTACTGAATTGTTTTAACTTCTTAGCATGATCAGAAAATACTTGCTCTTTGACTCTCTTTTTGTGTTTTAAACTAATGCCATAACCAGCACGTGCTCTCTGTTTCTTTCTAGAGATGATGTTCCCTCTCATCTTCTACATGACTGCTTTCCTCTTGGCTTTTCCCAGCCTGTGTTTCTTCTCAGTTTCCTTTCTTGTCTTATTATTGTTATTTTTTTTATCAGCCGGTATTTTGATGCTGTTTTCCGAAAGGGATGCCCAAGCAGTTGACACGGTGTGTGTACTCTGTGACTGGGATCCCTCTATCCTTTTGTGCGGCTCAGATGCCACCTTCTTCATGAAACCCTTTCTAATTTTCCAATCAGAAATTCTTTCCAGTTCTTCCAGCATTCTCAAGCCCTTCTGTTTAGTCTTGGTTTTACTCTGTCTTGTGTTATAGGATGCTTACATCCCCCTCAGTTAGGCTGTCAGCTCCTTAAGCATGGAGACCATGCTCTATCCATCTTGGAACCACCTCAAGCAATAGAATAATGCTTTGTGTATGCCAGATGCTTAGGAAAGGCTTGTAAAAGCTCTGTGATCTTAGGCAAGACACTTTCCCTCTCTGGTCATCTTGTTTTCCTTATCTGTAAATTGAGGAAGTGCACAGAGTTGGATAAGATGATCTTTAAGATTCCTTCTAACTCAAGAAGACTTTGAAGAAAACAGTTACCCCCCCCCCCCTTGCTAACTCTGCCACTTCTGGAATTGTCATCTGCCACCAGCCCATGTCCCCTCTAGCCTAACCCTAGAGAGCTGTGAAGCAGCCTCCCAAAGGACTGTAGTCCCCTTAGACTTTACCACCACTTGCGTGTGTTACTTTGTCGAAAATAAAATCAAATACCCCCAAGCCAGACAAACAAACAAACCAAGCAAAGAAGACTAGAAGGAAAACACACACAAACACATGGATACACACATACACTGTGTGCGTGCATACATCCCCCCACTACGTCAGAAAGGAAAGATTTGGTTTGTACAGAGAGAGATGGTGGATAAGGAAGTAAGATACACATACATACATATATATATGTATTTACTGCCAATTTTGGATCCTCAACTTTTTTGAAATTCCAGTTTTAATCATGTGCTATCCCTTCCTTACTCTTGTTAGCTATTCTTTCCCTTTGGTTATTATTTACAATTTACACATAACTGTATTGTTCAGGAGCAAGGTGTTGTCTATTCCAGTTTCTATGGATGAGCTTTAGCAGATAAAGTCATTTGCATATTATTTCTTAAAAGAAAGAAAGAAAGACATACCATCCTCCCACAATCTTTCTAAAATAAACCTTACTTCTCAATTATTTCTGAATGGACATCTCAACGGGTTTCATACAAATGTAAAAATGTTGATACTAATTTAGGAAAAACAGAAGCACAAGTAATTAGTAAAAATATTAAAATTCTTCCTTATATTTGTATAGGGCTTCACAGTTAAAGAAAATATACTTTTCCAAGCTTTATTTAATGATTAAAACAACCTGTTGGAGGAAGTGGGTGAAGCATTATAATCCCCATTTTATAGATGAGAAAACTAAGACCCAGCAAAATTAAGTATCTTACACAAAGTTATGCATTTAGAAAGTGGCTGAACTCATTTATAGTCTACGTTTTTTGACTCTAAATCCAATGTTCCGTGTTGTAGGATTCCTAATATTGGATGATATCAACAATTTGTGTGTTCAGGGTTGAGGTTCATCCAAGTTTCCAGTTTCCTGGCAGATATAATAAGTTTCATTTCGCCTGATGGAGAGCTTTGTTAGTATCGTCTCATGTGTCAGTATTCATTTTAGAGGGTAATTTCTGAAAACCCAGCATCTGTGGACACGAATACCAAGTCTCCCGAAGCCCTTAGCCAGGATGGCTGGTGAGGAGCTGTGTTTCTGGTCTTAGTGACATGCCGTGGTTCGCTCTATGCATTGTCAGGCCTGTAGACAGGGCAAGAAGGGTCCCAGGTGTGCAACGGAAGGTGATGTGACAATGCCTGGTTGACAACATCATGGGGGCAGAAAGCAAAAAAGGATCATTATATCCCTGGGAAGAAGAATTGGAGAAGGCCTCCTGGAGGAGGGGAGGTCTTCAGTATAATTACTCTTTCCCTGGCGGTCAAGGGGGCATGGAGCGGGCGCTACAGGGAAAGGAGGTCGTGTGAGCAGATGTATGGAGGAGTGACACAGCATGGGCGTTCCCGGCATGCAGCCTGGTGGAGCTGGACGAAGGAGCCTGTTTCAGGTGGGGATAGGGCTGATGTGGGGCATAAATGAAGGTCAGCCCAGCCGGGAAGAATTCATGGGGCCCTCCAGACTGAGAGTCAGCCTAGCTCTTGGATTTTCCATCACACGGGAGATTTGTGCACACCTCCTGGGCCAGTGGTTCCCAACCCTAGTGCATGTTAGAGCCATCCCCATGGTTCTGGTTCATTGGCCTCGGGTGAGGCCCAGGCCTCCTCAGAATTTTAAAAAAAACAATGCCCCAAGTGATATTAATTAACTGTTAAAGAAATAATTATTCCAAACACTTGTTAAAACGGTAAGGGAGATTTTCTTCAAGACTATTGCAATGGGGATACTGCACTAAGGGAGAGAGATGGAGTACAACTGCAAATACAACAGATATGAGTGGGATTAGCCAGTGAGCAGAGTGGGGGGGTCAGTGATGGAAAGTTACTAAGAGGAGACATCAAGGATAGGGGTGTTCTTGCTAAAGGCAAGCCAAGGATTTGGACCTCAAAAGTGGGGGGATGAAACTGATCAGATATCAAGGGCAGGGGGCTGACTTAGAGAAGTCTTTGTTGAGACTGGGCGGGGAAGGCCAAAGACAGGGGCCAAGGTTGAGGCCTAGCTGAGAAGAGGGCTCAGGGGAGCCTGACCTGAGTTTGGTCAAGCAGAGCGTCTTTGTCAGTGCATCTGGGGTTGAGCCCCTTGGCTGGGGCACAGAAAGAATCCTCAGTAACAAGGTCGTGGTCACCATCCTGTCTCATTCTCCACTGAGGCTGCACAGCCTGTTGGGCACTGAGTGGTTTCTCAATGAACTTAATATTTGTAGAATGAGCAACCTTGAGAAGGATGTTGAGGGTCCAGAGGTCTGTTCAGAGGTGTGAGGAGAGCTGAGGAAATCGTGGGGGCCGGGAGGCAGGTTGGGAGGAGAAGCAGTGGGGGAAATCCCACAGTCAGCTTGGAACTCAGTGACTCGCTAGCTCCACCTATGGGCAAGTTACCTCAACTCTCTGAGCCTCAGTTTCCTCACAAACCCAATGGCGGTAAATATAGTAATTAACCATATGGGTTATTGTGAGGAAGAAATAAGACAATCTCTGTCAAGTGTCTCTCACCACACCCAAGGGCGTAATTGGTGACATTAGGAAGTAGAACTCTAAAGTAGGATTCTGAGTAAGGAGGACACTCTGAAGACATGATTTCCTGTCCTGTGCTTATGCCCTGCTCCCTCACCAATAATATAATGATAATAATCACGATAATATATAATATACTTAGTATAATAGATACTGTATAACATGTTATTTATAATGTAAAATATAAATAATACTTTGGATTCATATGAAAAAAATCTATCACGACACAACTTGTTTTTGTGGCTACCGTCTCGTCCGTCCTTGGTGCTCTGAGAGAAGTGGCACAGCCTGGTGACAACAAGAGGCCTCTGAAGTAGACGGTTTTGGTTCATATCCTGGCTCCACCGTTTACTGACCTTGGGTAAGTTATTAAACCTCTCTGTGCCTCAGTTCCCTCCTCTGTAAAATTGAGATAATAAAAAGACCATCCCCACAGAGTTTTATATGCACTAAATGAGTTAAAACACGTAGAACACTTAAAAAAGTGTCCAGTAAACACTCAGTAATTATTAATGACAATTTAGACTCATGGATGTGTATTATTTTCTATCACTGCCATAGGAAATTACCACAAACTCAGTGGCTTTAAAATGACACAATTTTTTTTATCTTACAGTTCTGGAGATCAGAAGTCTGACATGGGTCTCACTGGCTAAAATCAAGGCATTGATGGGGTTGCATTTCTTTCTGGAAGCTCCAGGGGAGAATTTTTTTGGTGGCTTTTCCAACTTGCAGAAGCTGCCCGCACTTCTTCTTTTTTTGATTTTTAATTGAGTTCATAGTAGTTTACATCAATGTGAGATTTCAGTAGTACATTATTTCTTGTCTGTCACCATGTAAGTGCTCCCCTTTACTCCCTGTCCCCCCCCAACTTCCCCTGGTAACCACTGAACTGTTTTCTTAGTCCGTGTGTTTGTTTATATTCCACATATGAGTGAAATCATCTGGTCTTTGTCTTTCTCAGTCTGGTTTATTTCGCTTAGCATAATTCCCTCCAAGTCCTTCTATGTTGTTGCAAACGGGATGAATTTGTCTTTTTTATGGCTGAGTAGTATTTCATTGTATAGCTATACCACATCTTCTTTATTCAATCATCAGTCAATGGGCACTTGGATTGTTTCCATGTCTTGGTTATTGTGAATAGCGCTGCAGTGAACATAGGGCTACATATGTTACTTTGGATTGTTGATTTCAAATTGCTTGGGTAGATACCCAGTAGTAAGATAGCTGGATCATATGGTAGGTCTAGTTTTAGTTTTTTGAGGAATCTCCATAGTGTTTTCTATAGTGGCTGCACCAGTTTGCATTCCCACCAGTAGTGTATGAGGGTTCCCTTCTCTCCACACCCTCTCCAACATTTGTTATTTTTAGTCAGTGATTATAGCCATTTTAACAGGTGTAAGGTGGTATCTTAGTGTAGTTTTGATTTGCATTTCCCTGATGGTTAGTGATGTTGAACATCTTTTCATGTGTTTATTGGCCATCTGTATATCTTCTTTGGAAAAATGTCTGTTCATCTCCTCTGCCCATTTTTTGGTTGGGTTGTTTGCTTTCTTATTGTTCAGTTGTGTGAGTTCCTTATATATTATGGAGATTAACCCCTTGTCAGATACATGACTTGCAAATATTTTCTCCCAGTTGGTGGGTTGTCTCTTTGTTTTGATTCTAGTTTCTTTTACCTTGCAGAAGCTCTTTAGTCTGATGAATTGCCACTTGTTTATTTTTTCTTTTGTTTCCCTTGTCTGAGAAGACATGGTATTTGAAAATATCCTTTTTAGTTCAATGTCAAAGAGTGTACTACCAATATTATCTCCCAGGAGTTTTATAGTTTCAGGACATATCTTCAAGTCTGATCCATTTTGGGTTTATTTTTGTGTATGGCGTGAGATAGTGGTCTACTTTCATTCTTTTGCATGTGGCTGTCCAGTTTTCCCAACATCATTTATTGAAGAGACTATCTTTTCTCCATTGTATGTTCTTGGCACCTTCGTCGAAGATTAGCTGTCAGTAGATGTGCGGACTTATTTCTGGGTTTCAATTCTGTTCCATTGATCTGTGTCCCTGTTTTTGTACCAGTACCATGCCGTTTTGATCACTATGGCTTTGTAGCCCATTTTGAAGTCAGGGTTGTGATACCTCAGCGTTGTTCTTTTTTTTCAGGATTGCCTTAGCAATTCGGGGTCTTTGGTTGCCCCATATGAATTTTAGCATTCTTTGCTCTATTTCCGTGAAGAATGTCATTGGGATTCTGATTGCTGCCCACACTTCTTGGCTTACCAGTTCACCCCATACTTCAGAAAATCCTTCATGAAAGCTGTCTGTTCAGCTCTTCTCAAAGTGCCTCTCTCCTTAGGGATTAGACAAGACTCCAAGGGTTAGACCCCATCTTCTCTGTTCCTCTTTCCTGTCACATGTGCGGTATGAAAACAAAATTCCTGCTTCTGTTGTAGCCGTGAAGCCTCTGAGCTGTGGGTCCATTGGAGAAGAGTAAAAGGATTATGGAGCACAGAGAGAGCCCACCCGGGGCTGGATAACATGATTTATTATGATTTGATAACATAATTTATGATTTGATGCCAGCAGGCTGGGTGGCTCAGAGGTGGAGACAGTGGGATAACAAATCTCTAAGGGTGGTGATTAGCAGAGTAGGATCATGAACAAGGCATATATTTTAACGTGACTGGGAGGCTATTATTAAAATGACTGGCCTTGAGGACTCGGATATTAGGGAGGAGGGAGGCTAGGATGAGTTTGAGGGACTGGGGTCCACGGAATCTGACACTTAAATAGGCAGGAGGTCACTGACTCTTCCCAATGACCGTAAGGTGGGTAACATTATTCTCAATTCACAGATGAGGAAACTGAGCCTCAGAGTGGTTTCGTGATTTGCTCCAGCTCATAAAGCTTGTAAGAGGTAGCAGCAGGACCAGTACTCAAGTTTATTTAACATGAAGAACAGTGTCCTTTTCATACATAGGGAAGAGTGAAGTCATGAAAAGACCCATATAAGACAAAGAGGCCATATACCCATCTGGGTAGCCATTGTGGCCCTCCACCTTCCCAGGCCAGCCCTAGGGGAACCCACTATTCCCTGTCCATAGGCTCTGGAGAGTGGCATCTGGAGGTATAATAATGTCTTCTTGCATGTGGTTGTGTGTGCCAGCATGACAGGTAAAGGTCACGGCTGCAGTGAGGGATTTCCCATCTGTTGATACTCAAGTTCTTCAGCCAACCACTCCAGAATTGCAATGCATCCTTAATAAGCCGACTCTCTGCAACAAAGCAATTAAACTCACTGATAATTATTCAGGTCCACCTCTTGCTCTCGGATGCTGGCTTCATTCACGGTGTCCTCGATTTGGCATATTTAAAACCCTTACATCTGTCTCGGGCATTTAAATTCCCAGAGACGTGATCATTATTTCGGAAATGTCAAGAATTCAGAGTCCTGCAAAAGTACCACCTTTCCACTAGGGTTGGCAGATAAAATACAGGATGCCCAGTTAAATTTGAATTTCAGGCAAACAATGAAGCATTTTTTAGTATAAATAGGTCCAAAATGTCACATGGAACATACTGAATTTTTTTGTTAAATATTCAAATTTTATTGGGCATCTTGCATATTTATTTGCTAAATCTGGCAACTGTACTTTCCACACTGAATTAAGATTTCTAATTGCTTACAGATTTCAGCTGAATCTTTAGCTCTACAATAGAGCTAAAGAACCTTGAGCATATGAAAGGACTATGAATTTGGGAGGTATAGTCCAGCTTACACTGGCCTTGTTTTTTGATAGTTGTGCAAAACCGCCATGTTTATCCCATGGGATACAGACTCTTAGCAAGAGTTGATTGGCTTGGGTTGACCATCAGAGTCAACTTAGGTCAATCAGATCTGTTTCTGAGAACTCAGATTCAGAGAGAGCCAGTCTTTGCAAGTGGCTGTAACTGAAGTGGTGGCCCCTGAAACACACCATTATCTCTCCTATAAACCTTTCCCTTTTCACTGAGCTAGACTGAGTTTTGATTTTGTTCTTGAAACCAAAGAAGGCTCACCTGAGGAAGGGTACTAAGCCTAGACTTTTTTGGTAGAAGCGTGAAGGAATCCTCTCCTGGGACAGCTGTGACAATCTCTTCTCCACTGTCTTAGTCTTTTCAGGCTGCTGTAACAAAATACCACAGACCAAGTGGCTTATAAACAATAGAAATGTATTTCTGACAGTTCCAGAGGCCAGAAGTCCGAGATCAGGGTGTCAGCATGGTTGGGTGAGGGCCCTCTTCCGAGTTTCAGATTTCTTGTTGTATCCGCACATCGTCGAAGGGGCTGAGGATCTCTCTGGAGCCCCGTCTATAAGGGCACTAATCCCATTCATGAGGGCTCCACCCTCAGGATTTAAGCACCCCCCAAAGGCCCACCCATTAACACCACCACCTTGGAATTACAACGTATGAGTTTTGGGGGGATGCAAACATTCAAATCATGGCACCCACCCACCCAAATCCTACTCATTCTTCAAGACCAGATTAAGTCCCAGATTCTCCGTGAAGCCTTTGTTAATGGTCCAGCACATTTTAAAAGATTCATTCTGATTTGCTGGTTACCAAAGGCTTTCTCATCTGAACTGTGAGCACATGGAATTCCATTAGAAGAGCAGGTTTTTAGCGGACGCGGGAAAGAAGACATTTCTTTTCAAACTTTCCGTATTTCTCCTCTTAAAAGTTCCACAGGCAGCCAATCCTTTCCTAACTTGAGACCCTTCCAGGCTTTACACTATGAGTAGGACGAAGAACACTACATTAGGATGCAGTATGTTAACCTTCTGGTTTGACTTCCACTTTTGCCACATACCAAAGTGTGACTATGCAACTCACTTGGGATGCATTCTTGCTATGACTCACCTGCTTTGGGTCTGCATTGCTTTCAAGTGGATGAAGAGCCTCCTCACTAATGCCTTATCTCCAGCTTTTCCCCACCATAACCTACTCCACACACTGCTACAGACTAGGCCTCCAGTTTACAACACTGCTAGACAAAGGAATGACTGCCTTAATTTATAATGAGCTTAGGCGAATTAACAAGAAAATCACTACGACCCCAAAAGTCTGTGCCTTACCTCTCCTAGAATGTTCCATGCAGTCACATCTCTTTTTCTTGCACATACTGTTCCCTTTGCCAAGAATCTCCTTCCCTTCTTTCCTCTATCCACTCTTCAAGATGCAACTTGAGTGTCACTTCTTCCGTAGAGCCTTTCCAGTCTCTTTCCCCATCCCCTCTGCTACATGGAAGCTTTGCCCTTCTTCATGCCCCCCGCACTTTGTACATTCTTGCATTAGAGTATTGATCACGCTGCAGTCTACTTATTATTACGTGTATCTGCTCGCATGTCTGCCTCCTCCCACAGGCGATGAGCCCCTCAAGGGCAAGGATGGTGTCTTCCTCGAGTTTTCAGCTCCTGGCACAATACCTGGCGCATAGTGGGTGTTCAGATTTAAGCTCACAGGATGAGAGTAAATCCTCCCACTCATCCACGCTACTCCATGGATTCTTGGCCAAGTCATATGTAAGGAACAGAAGTCAAATGGAGAACAAAGGACGAGTTTGCTTAATGCCCTGCAGGCACCATAAAACCCCCAAATGGAGGCCTTCTTCGATAAAAGCTGGATAGGAGGAAAAAAATGGGGCTTCCTCCTCCCTGTTCCCTTGAATCTAGAATGTCTGGGCCTACAGAGCTGTCTCTAAGTCCCTTAACCCAATCAGCAGCACGGGTAAGGATGGCCTTTACCTGTTTGCACTACATTCCCATTGGTAGGCACAGAGTCAGGCACGGAGAGGGAATTGGGTCCAGCAGGCCCTGCCCTGTGACAGAGGAACTGGGAAGAGGGCTGTGTTCGTGGATGCAGGAAGCGAAGGGGCATCGTAGCCCCAGCTGCTAGTAAAACGCGGTCCGGTGATCACTCCAGGCTCTGATCGGTGACAGGAGCTCCTCTTAGGGAGAAGCTAT
The DNA here is from genome assembly GCF_041296235.1 of Equus asinus. Taxonomy (NCBI): domain Eukaryota; kingdom Metazoa; phylum Chordata; class Mammalia; order Perissodactyla; family Equidae; genus Equus; species Equus asinus. Next base: position 67,791,425 of record NC_091801.1, on the reverse strand, counting down.
CAAGGGAGGGAGTAGACAAAGGCACTAGAAGAGATCAAACGGATGAAAGTTCCTTTAATCCTATTGTGAGAGAGAAAAACCAGAAAAGGCCCCCTTCCTCCTCTAAAAATCAGAAAATATTTTTGAGTGAATGTAAAGATTGTCCATACAGTCTCCTCCTTTCCTTACCTACATCCTGAATCCCACCTCAAAGGATAGTCAGAGAACGTGAAATGATATCAAAAAGGACCTAAAGATCAGAGATTAGAAAGCCTCATGTAAATACTGCATTTTTTTCCGTATTAAAATCTACTGGTCATTTCAGAGAATCAATTCATTCTAATCAGGCTTCAAGCCACATAAACCAGCAGGTAGCTCTCTTCCAATGATTAAAAGTCGGAGATGGAGAAGTTGACTGAGAAAAGCACTAAATTTCCTTTGCTGGTTGTGGGCTGTATCTTTTTATTAGAAAAGCCCGTGTGTTTTCAGAGATGCACATGCCCCAGATGGGCTGCCTGGGAATGGAGGCAAGCCGGTCTCCCAGAGATGCCTGATCTCAGGACCTTACATATTAGAGGAAAATACAAGCCTGTTTGGACAGACAGCAAGGTGAGTTATGTTCCATCTCTTATAGCCCCTCTGTGTTGGCAGCCTGGTGCTGTCAGAGCAGCCCTATAACACGACAGCACCGGAGAACATTTTGAAAATGCAGATAAGGAAAAAAAAAAAAGAAAATTAAAATACAATTCATCTACTCCGCTATTATCACTGTCATCATTATAGTCATTATCTTCTCAGGTTTTTGTGTGTATGCATGTGTGTGTGTGTGTGCATGTGTGTGTGTCCCTGGGTGCGTGTGTGCTTATTACACTAACACTCTTATTAGGTCATTTCATACATATTAGTTTATGTGCATATGTGTCTGCTTTTAATGACTGAACAATATCATGGTCAGTTTTCTACGATATTAAATATTGTTGTACAAGATCATTTTCAGTGGCCGCTGGGTATTCCAATGTGAGGATGAACCATGGTTTAGTTATCCACTCTCTTGGATGTTTATATTGTGTCCAATTTTTCACTATTATAAGCAATTCTGGACATGAAAACTCTTTTAGCTGTATTTTATGTACATCTAGGACTATTCACCTAGGATAAATCCTTTGAAGTGGAATTGCTAAATCAAAGAGTTTGCAAACTTTTGAGTTTCTTTTGACAGATATTTGACATCAGGTTGTACGAGTTCCCTTCAGCAGTGGTCCAATTTCTCTGAAATATTCCAAGACTGGGCAGTATTGGGTTTCCAGGTATCATTGTCTGATTGACAGATGAGGCACTTTCTTAGGGGCCCCAGTGGGGATGGCGCGTCAGTTGCGCACAAGGATAACCCTCTCATGAACCCACCTTTTATTTGCTCTTCTCTCCGCCCTGTCTCACTTCTCCTGCTTCCTCATTTTTCTTCCTGGGATTACTTCCTAAACAAACTCCTTGCATCCAAGCCCTTATCTCACAGTCTGATTTTGAAGGAACCACCACCCAGTTCAGGGCACCCAAACTAGGATGTGTGGGAATCCACTGGAGGGAGGATCTAGCCTGCCCGGGTGTCCTGGTCTGTCCAGGCTGTTATAACAGAATCCCACAGGCTGGGTAGCTTATGAACAAGAGGAATTTATTTCTTCCAGTTCTGGCGGCTGAGAAGTCCAAGATCAAGGTGCTGGCGGATTTGGTGTCTGGTGACCCACCACCCCATCGTTGGTGTCTTCTTGCTGTGTCCTCACATGGCAGACTAGGGGGTCTCTCTGGGGACCTCTTTTATTAGGGCACCAATCGTATTCATGAGGGCTCCACCCTCGTGAGTGAATCGCTTCCCTAAGGCCCCACCTCCTAATATCATCACATTGAGGATTAGGATTTAACATACGAAATTTGGGGGTGGGGGGATGCAAACATTCAGACCGCGGCATTGGGTGAGCATTGGTAAGAGTAGCAGTAGTTGTTGATAAAGTAATAATGATAATAATAATATTTAAAAATAGTAACAGTGTCACTCCTTATTGTGTGCCCGCTACTGTGAGAAGCTCTTCACACGCATTAGGCCCCTCAGTGCTCACAACTCCACGAGGTCTGTACTGTTTATTCTCATCCCACTCTATGGTTGAGAAACCAAAGCTTAGGACGGCTAGGGAACATGCCACAGACCCCTGGTAGGAAGTGGCAGAGCTGGGATTTGAAGTCTGACTCCAGGACCTATTTCCTCAGGGAACGGGCCGTCTGACCTGAGCCTTTGAGGTGGAGTGTGTGCGGTCTGCCAGGTGGACAAGGGGAAAGGGACGTCTTAGGCAGACGGAGGAGCAGGAGCAAAGGCATGCTGGGGCACCGTGAGTCTTGGAGAGGGGCTTGCAGGGAGAGTGGGATGTGCTGGGAAGGGTCTAGATAGAAAAAGAAATGAGGCTGAAGCGTTTGGCTGGGGCCAGGCTTGGGTTTAGAGCTGCTGGTTGGGACACTTTTAAGCACAGAAATGACATGCTCAGACCCGTGTGGCAGAATGGAGAAGCGATAGTAATGGCAGAGGTGTCAGGGAAACCAATTAGGAAGGGATTGCCCCTTGATTCTCATCTGTCCTGCCATTCTCTTAACTCCCTCAGTGGAGGGGGCTCTGGGCTGGCTGGCAAACAAGCCGAGCCGCTCCCCTGGGATGATCCTTCCAGCAACTGGCTGCTCCTGCTGTAGATGAGCCAGGTTTGCAAAGAAGCCCACAGGCTGTCCTGATCTATAAATAAGCCTTATCTGTCTCCATTGGCCCCCTTCCCCAGCGCTCCAGGTAAAGACTTTTCTAGAATTCAGATAACCAGAGAGCTCTCCGAAGCCTCCGCTGGGGTGGGGATGAGCATGGGTGGGCAGTGCTGAGGGATGTAGTGGTGTCGTTCTGCGCATTTGAGCTGGACAGGACCTGGAAAGAGGAGATCCAGAAGACACAGGGCAACTGAGCCCCAGAGAGGAGAGCCTGGGTCTCCTGACTCCCTTTCAGTTACATGGTCCCGCCTTAGGTCCTTTGCTTTAGTTATTCCTGTTGCCTAGAAATGCTCTTGCCCAGGGAGTCACTTGGAACACTCCCCCCACCCCTTCAAGTCTTTGCTAAAATCTTACCTTCTCAATGAGACACGCGGCAGCCACCTGTTCAGTATTGCAACCTGCTCCTCCCCTCGCCTGCACTCGGTTCTCTCATTTGCCACAGCACCTGTCACCTCCTAATATACCATGTCATTAACTTGCTGTTTCTACCCCGTGGTGGCTTCTCAAGGGGAGGACCTATGCCTACTTTGTTCATTGATTATCCCAAGTGTCTATAGAAAGTACCTGGCAACAGCAGATGCTCGGTAAATATTTGCTGGACTAACCATATTGCTGGTCTTTGTCTCTTCATGGCTGCCTTTAATGACAATCTTCAACTGGTCTCACTGATGGTAAAGGGAGGGTAAATATGACAAAATGTTAATTAAGGGAAGTATAAATATGACAAAGGGATGATGATGATGATAACTTTTAACTAAGAGCCACAATCAAATTGTTAAGAAAGAATTTAAGAGCTTGTAAATCCATTCTCAAATATTTAATGAATCACCTCTCTGAAAACATTGAGCACCAGGGTTCTAGGCAGCTCTGTCTAACAGAAATATAGTACAAAGATGGAACTATACTTTTAAATTTTCTAGTAGCTACACTAAAAAAGTAAAAATAGGGGCTGGCCCGGTGGTATAGTGGTTAAGTTCGTGTGCTCTGCCTTGGTGGCCTGGGGTTCGTGGGTTCAGATCCTGGGCGTGGACCTACATACTGCTCATCAAGCCACACTGTGGCTCACCCCACATATAAAATAGAGGAAGATTGGCACGGATGTTACCTCAGGGACAATCTTCCTCAGCAAAAAAAAAAGTAAAAATAAACAGGTGAAATTGTTTGATAATTAATTTTATTTAATCCAACCTAGCCAAAATGTTATCATTTTGACATGTAATCAATATAAACATTATTACTGAGATGGTTTACATTCTTTTCTTTTACTCTCTAAGTCTTCGAAATCCAGTGTATTTTACATTTGCAGCACAGCTTGATTTGGACTAGTGCCATTTTAAGTGCCTAATAGCCCCATATAACTAGTGGCTACAGACAGGCAAGTTCTAGAAGGAAGATATAGCCCTTTCTCTCTGGGAGCTCATATGTGAGCCCATAACTGCCAATAATTGCCACTCTGGTGAGTCCAAGAGCAGAGGTAGGAACCAGGTCCTACGAGAAGACCAAGGAAGCTGTGATTAGTTCTGCTGGAGGGGAGGGAAATTGGCAGAGACATGAAAAATCAGGTCACATAAGAATATATACTTAGAAAATAAATATGGGAACGTGTTTAGCTTTTCCTATTATCAAAGAAATTAACTAATGTCAAAGTTTTATGTTAATTTAGTAAAAATGAAAACTGATGAGGTTGGCACACTCCTGAATGGCTAGTGGTGGTGCCAGCGGTACAACACTTTTGGAAAGCATTTCGGGAACATGTTTCAAGTACCAAAAGAAACCCTTATATCCTTTCCTCCGTGCCGCCGCTTCTTGGAATACATCCTTAAAAAGAATTCAAAATGAAGGGTGAAAAGATAACGCATGACACTGTTCACTCTGCTGTTACTTAAAAAAAACTGGAAATGATTAAATGAGCAATAAAAGGTTGCATCCATTTGGAAGAAGATCTTAAAGAAGATGTACTGACATGGGAAGTGGTATTGTTGCAATGAGGGAAAAAAGGTGACCTCAACTTTACATCTGTTTAGCGTCTGCGTTACCCAGAGCCAAGCCCAATGTGGAAGACGGTACCTGTGGTGACATGAAGACTAAGTGTCATGATGCATATATGTCAATCATTAGGGAAGGTGGTTAAAAGCATCAATTTTGGCATCAGAGACTCATATCAAGTTCTTGAACTAGCTCTATAGAATTTGTTAAATTATCTACTCTCTCTAAACCTTAGTTTTCTCATCTATAAAATGGAAAAAATACAGTACCTATGTCATAGAGTTGTGACATAGGATTTAACAATATACTGTATCTAAAGAACTTAGTATAGTTCCTGACACGTGGGGACCTGATCAATGTGAGTTATTACTATTATCAAAGTGCCTTACACATCATATGCACATAATGTGAGTTATCTCCCCGTCTCTAGCCTTTCCCTCTCGTGTTTATTTCAATATCACTCAATATTTGGTGGCAAATTCAATGACTCACACACATGGAAAAGAATTTGGGGTGACCACTGTTCAACCTTCTCATTTTACCTGTAGGGATGCTGAGATTCAGAGAGGGTAAGTACTAGCCCCAGGTCACACAGTGACTTGATTTCCTTCTCTGTCAAACGGGAATAAAATTCCTGCTCCATGCTCTTTGCAGCATTTTCGTAAGGATCAAATGGGAGGACATAGAGGGACATATCTTGCAGAGAAGAAACGGCTACAGCACCATGATTTAGCACACCTCTAAAAGTGTCGTTCCAAATGGACTCTTCCCGAGGGGGTATGATCTCAAGTTTCTCCATGTGGCGGATGCACTGGGGCTTAAGAGATTTTGCTTGAATCGACGTCCTGCCACTAACTGTCTGCCTTGTGGGTCTGTCTTTTTGCTGGCCATTGGTAGCCTTCTTTCCAGAGAAAATCAGAGTGCTCAGTCTCCTATGAGCGGAAAGAAGAGGCCTTGGAGATGAACAGATCAGGGTTTGCATGCCAACTCGGCCACTTACTGCCTGAATGACGCTGGGCCAACCCCGCACTCTCTTTGAGTCTTAGTTTCCTCATCTGTAAAATGGGAGTGACCACAAGGCATATGCCAGGTTCCTGCTGTGAGGACTCAGGGAGGCAGCATCATGGGAGATGCTCAGAAAGATTTTCCTCCCCCATCCCTCCCATCCCCAGCTTTTGAGGTGATATTTTCACCCGTTGTCCCCTCCTGTGTGCCTGGCACCAGGCTGGGTGCTTGGTTATGCTGCCTCTTAGAATCCTGACAATCGCTTCTGACAGGTGATTCAGAGATGTAAGTGAAAAACACAGGAGGTTGTCTAGAACCACGCGAAAACCTGCCTTGTCCACATCATCACAGATGTGGCCTCACGTTTCTGTCCCTCACTCCTGTCCCTCCGTGGAGAGCAGGCACGGCAGGCAGGGGCTCGGGAGCCCTCAGCTTCCATTTGTTTCCATTCTAGTTTCTTCCTGAAACCTCTTGTGCAGGAATCGGTCCTGAAGGAAAATGCGAGCTGAACTAGCTTTGGGGGGGACTCATGGGGCAGTGGACCCACCTCATGGGACTCCAGAGCACACCCTGGCCACTCCTCCTGGCACTTTGTCAAAATGACTTTTCTTCTCATTTCTGTTCTTTACAGAAATGTGAACATTTAAAGAAGCTAGAGTAAAATAAACAACAGTAACACGATTGTTGAGAATAATATCGCTACATTTCAACATACAGATGGAGATAAAAAATGGTGCTATATGCACTCATCGAGGTTGCTTTATTTCTATATAATTTATTTATATAGAATAATTACATATAATACATTTATATATTTATAAATTATTTATATATAATAATTATGATTTCTATATAATTTCTATACAATGTAGGGCAAATTTTTTTGTCAATAGATATTCTTTACAAAATTCTTTAACAGCTGAGTAGCATTCTCTTGTATGACTATCCCCTATTACTGGACAATAGGTTACTACTGAGATATATTTTTTTTAAAGATTAGCACCTGCACTAACATCTGTTGCCAATCTTCTTCTTTTTTTTCCTTCTTCTCCCCACAGCCCCCTGGTACATGGTTGTATATACTAGTTGTGAGTGCCTCTGGTTGTGCTGTGTGGGACGCCACCTCAACATGGCCTGACGAGCAGGGCCATGTCCGTGTCCAGGATCCAAACCAGCGAAACCCCGGGCCGCTGAAGCGGAGTGTAGAAACTTAACCACTCGGCCATGGGACCGGCCCTCTGCTACTGAGTTTTTATTACAAAGCAAAGCTTCCCCGAGCATCCTTGTTAGCTCAGTCTTTGTGCATGTGGTTAATTACTTCTTGGTTTCAATTCCTGGCTTGAAATTGATGAGTAAAGAATGTTCTCCAATAAAAACTTTTAAATAAGAAAATTGCTTTTAAATAAGAAAAAATGTAGACATGCACAAATTATATGGTAATAGTCTCCTTACTCTTTCTGCCTCTCCAAGCAATCCTAATGCCCAGGGGGATCATTGATAACATTCTGCCAGGTATCCTTCCAAAATTTTTTCCTAGGTCTAGCCAAGCTTCCTTGTACATAAATCCCCTTCACTCTGCACACACATACACACACTCGCTGCTTAAGGCTTTTGATTTGCAATGTCAATTTTTCTTCCAAAATATTCTTTCTTCTCTTTTAATCTTCGCGTATTTCTGTCCCTGACCCTGTTGCAGAGTTGCCACTGGAAGCGTTTGTGCCAGCTGCTATGGGATTTTGGCTCCTCCAGTCTTTTGGAGCTCTCTGGGGCCAGGCAGAGAAGGTTTGGAGGGGGAAGTCTCTGCACTGTGGTGTGTAATGGCGGCAAAGCTCAGTCTCAATTCTAATTTGGCTTTTCACCCAGACCCACATGTACCAAGGACAGGTAGGCACGGAAAGACTTTAGAGACAGTTGTGGCTTCCTTGAAGAATGTAATGTACCGCCCTTCACCTTGGCAAAGCTTCATACGTCTTTGTCATAAAGCTCATGTGGAAGAAAAGAGAAACAGAGGAAGGACAATAGCATTATGCCTCACAGGCTACTGGATGCAGGGCTGGTCTCAGGGCAGAGGCAGGAGCTCTGAGGGCAAGACCACTGAGAAGAAGATGACCACATAATTTACTGTCCAAATGGGACACATCTGAGAATGAATGGGGAAAGTCATGATACTTATGCTGGGACAAGAGGCATAAACCGGACATCTGGTCACTCTTCCTAAGAGGACACTGTCTTCAGCCTGCAGGGGACATAGTTTTGCTGCAGTGGATGGAGCACTGGTTGGAATCAGAAGGCGCGGATTTGAGGTCCTGACTCTTGGTCTCCAGCAATCAGGAGATGTGGGGATTTCAAAGGCTGGTGAGGCCTGGGCCATCCCTTCACCCCCGGCGACTGCTTCCTCCTCTGCAAAGTCAGGGGTGATACTATCGACCTCACAGGGCTGTTGTGGAGAGTGAGTGGGATGCTGGGCTTTGTAAAGCATGATTCGCCGTGAACATATTAGGTATTGGGGACCAATCCCCCTGCAGCCTCTTGTTAGTGAAGCCAGAAAAAGGGCCTTGTCGGAGAAGCCTGATTAAGGGACCAAAAGGGAAGTAAATGCACAGTGCTGCCTTCAACCACATCCCATTCCTCCAAAGGGAGAGGAAACCCTCACATTAGCCCAAGGTGTAGGCAAGGCGGGGTCAGTGGGTCGGACAGCGTCCCTCCAGAATTCATACCTACCTGGAACCTCAGAATATGAACTTATTTGGAGCTAGCGTCTTGCAGATATAATTGAGTCAGGATTGAGATGAGATCCTACTGGATTAGGGTGGGCCCTCAATTCAACGCGAGTGTCCTCGTAAGAAGAGAAGACATACAGAGGCAGGGAGGAAGACCACGTGAAGATACAGGCGGAGACTGAAGTTATGCTGCCACAAGCCAACGAAGGCCAGTAGGCACCGGAAGCCAAAAGAGGTAAGAGTATGTTTCCTCACAGTCTTTGGAAGGTGCGACTCTGCTGACACCTGGATTTCAGACATCTGGTCCCTGGAACAGCGGGAGAATACATTTCTGCTGTTTTTAGCTAACATGTTTGTGGTAGTTTGTTATAGTAGCCCTAGGACACTAATACAGCGGGGTTGATAAGAGCGAGTGCTATTTATACATCACTCAGGGTGAACCAGGCATTGTGATAAACACCACAAGAGAATTACTCATTAAATCCTCACAATGTGAAGGAGGTAGTACGTTACCACCAACTACGTCTTACAGAAGAAGGGAGAGACACCCTGTATCCAAGGCCACGTGGCTGGTGGGTGGTGGAGCCAGGATTTGTATCCCAGAGTCTCAACTCCAAAGCCTTCATCAGAACCACTGAGCTTTCCTACCTCCTATAGGAACAGGGGTCCAGTAGGCAGGCTGGTCCTGGCTGTGGTGGGATTTCAAGGGAGCACCTTTTCTTCAAGGTTCATACCTCAGCCTTCAACTCATGTGTTCCTGGCATATGAAGCTGCGTCTCATAAGCTGATAGGGCTGGGCAGGGCTGGAGGGGAAGCGGTGCTGAGGGTGTTCGTCAGCAGGTCTGTAGGTGAGGGGCAGGGCTGGGAGGAGGGGATGCACAGCGGGTACCTGGGAGGATATCTAGAGACTTCCTCCATCTCTAATAGGCAGCGATGCCCTGAAAGGCGGCCATTCCAGCAATCAGGAGATGTGGGGATTTCAAAGCTCTGGGCTCCTCTGGTCACCAGCCCGTTGTGTGTCTGTGGGGAAGTCACCTACATTTCTCTGGGATCTAGTTTCCTCATCTGTAGGACGGGATCAACTTCTGTTCTGCTTACCTCATAGAGCTGTTGTGAGGGTCAAGTGGACCTCTGCTCCTGGGAGATTATCCCATGGAAAGAATTCAAAAGAAAAGAACATAAACGTGTGAAGGTACTCCTTGTAGCTTTATTTGTAATAGCAAAAACAAAGAAACAAACACAAACAGCTCCACGAAAGAACCAAACCACAAACAAAGACACAGAAACCTTCAAATAAACCTGGAAGTTATTACGTATCTTCACCTGTATGGAAAATTGTGCAGCCCTTAATAAGCACAACTCTGGAAGGTAGGCGGTGTGGCTACACGGAAAATCGTTTGAGCGTTGTTACATGGAGAGAGAGGAATATAAAATGTTACCTGCCCTAAAGCATCTGAAATCACCTGTAAATGTGAGGAAAGGCTGAAAGGAAGCGTGGAAACATCAAAGTCAAAGGGTTAAGGTGATAAGATTTTGAATCAACAAAAATTATTAATACTGAAATGTTATAAATGCAAATTAGAGAAAAATTCAAATAAAATATATGTAAAAATGCATATTTTTATCTAGTGGCTAGGGATGTCTATCTCAGAGTTCCTGTGATCTGTAGGCAAATTTGAGAAGTTTTGAGAGGAGAGCAATGACTATTGGTCAGGTGATGACAACTTGAAGTGTGAGCTCCCTGGGGTCAGGTACTGTGTCCTCCCCACCTCAGGGTCCTCCACACAGCCTGGTCCATAGGAGGCTCTCAGCGGGGAATCACATCTAAACCTCCTAACAGGGACACAGGGGTGACTATTTCCATTTTACAGAAGAGGAAGCTGATGCCTAGAAAAGGGCAAATAGCCCAAAGTTTCCAGCAGCGAACAGCCAGGTCAGGACAGACCTCACATCTCCTGACCCCCAGGATGGTACCTTTCCAGTCCCCACAGGGCTGCTTGGTCCCCACCACAGATGGGAAGTGAACCAACTCCTCTCTGCTCACCCAGGTTCACCTGGAATTAAGGTTGCTAATCAGTTGACCTTGAAATGTAGTTCTTATCCTGGATCATCCCAGTGGGCCTGGTGTCATCACAAGTCCTTACAAGTAGAAGAGAGAGGCAGATAAGAAAGAACCAGAGATACCAGCACAAGAAAGACTCAGCCACTGTTGCTGGTTTTGAAGATGGAAGAAGGATCATGAACCAAGGAGTTCGGGTGGCCTCTAGAAGCTGAAAAGGACGAGGAAATGGATTCTGCCCTAGAGCTTCTAGAAGAAACGCAGCCTTGCCAACACCTTGATTTTTAGCCCAATGGGCTCATTTTGGACATCTGACCTCTAGAACTGTAAAATAATACATTTGTGTTGTTTTAAGCACCTAAGTTTGTGGTAATATGTTACAGCAGCAATGGGAAATGACTACAGCGGGTGTTCCTGGACTCCTGGCTGGGCACCTCTGAAAAGAGAACAGGATGACCTCCCTGGTGAGGGGAGAGGGGTGGGCAGAGCCTATCTGTCTGGAATTAGTCCTCCTGCTTGGATTCACTGTTTACTAATCCAGTTAGCAATTTATCCCCCAGCTGTGGTGAAATCACTTTCAGGCCAAGAGTGTCTGGTTTTAAGTCCCAGGTAAATTTCCTAGTGAAGCATTGAGGGAACACGCCCTAAACAGAGGCCGATGTGTCTTCAGGACAAGCTTCTGAAGTGGGTGTTGTTATGCCCATTTTGTGGATGAGGAAACTGAGGCTCAAGAGGAAATCAGTGCACCGTCCAAGGTCCCATAGTGAATGGCAGAGCCATGGCTTGAATCTGGGTCCGCCTGGTCCAGCTCTTCTTCATACTACACACTCTGCCTTAACTGCCTTTTTCCTGAGCGTGTTGTAGAGAAATTCCAGGTTCCCTCTGCTGAGACTTGCTCTCCGTTGCCCACTAGAGTTCCTATAGTAAGTTACCACACAGCTTTCTGTGTGGCCAGGTCATTATCCTTCATTTCCCCCACGGAGGTCCTGCCTCCTTAATTAGATCACACACTGAGAGGCAGCATCAGCTCCTTCTGAAATCTGCTCCGTGCCAGAGCCTGCGCTGGGGGCTCACCAAATTCCTATTGGATGAAAGAATGGAATCTGCCAGGAGAGAAGGAGAAACTCCTTCGTCTATTTTGAATCTGTGGGGCATTCTCACCCACCTTCCGTGAAATCCCAAACCCACTTTTGTGGTTGGTCGTTACTGGATATTAGCAAAGGTGTGTGTATTAGCCTGGAAATTCTTTTAGGAGTTTTAAAAACTCAACATCAAATGCAGGAAAGGCTTGGTAGTCTTTGATGTGCGTGAGAGAAGTCAGCTAGAGTTTTGGTAAAGTGGTGTGAAACACACTCATACACACACACACACACCCCTTTCTTTACCAAATATGAAAGATTCTCTCTGCCTCCTCCACCCTCAAATAATGGTCCGTTTTAATTGCTGGGAGACTCTTGTTATCCTAGCAGGGTGGAGAATATTTCTTCAGCTCTTTTGCTTTACTTTGCTCAGGAAAACCCTTCAAATAGGACTCCTGCTTCCCTTTATTGCAAATGGTGCTACAAAAAGGCCGGGAGAGTTTATGGAATGATGTCGTGGAGAAGAAAATACACTGGCTCCGAAACCAGAGGACTTCCCCAAGGTCACACATCTAATCCTGGCCCGAATACTACTTCCTCTGTTTCAATGAAAGTTACGCATATGCATATTCGAAATCTACTTAATTGACAAAGTGATGTGTGTCCCAGGAATTGTTTGTGCAACCAACTGCAAGTGAATCTGAGAGAGGCGAGGGCGTCAGAAGGGCGAGCGTCTGGGATATTTTAATATTCAGTATTCCCAGACTCAGCAGGCAGCAGGCTAAATCTGTCTGCTGATGGGCAGGCATGAATTATGAAACCACTCACGTAGGTTGAGAGGTTGCCCGGTGCTGGGGAAGTGTGTCCACCAGCGTCTCCTCAAGCAGGTGGGGGGAAGGGTCGCTCCCCAGTCGGGAGGGAAGGTCGGATGTGGACAGGTGAGTGGTCACACCGCGGGTGAGGCCTGCACACAATGGGACCAGCAGGGGCTTGGCAAATCCTGGGCCCTCAGACAAGTTGGGCAGAGGATCAGAAAACCGAAAAAGGACCCACAGGACGGCCCTAGCTTTCTGCGTGGCTGGAGGGTGAGGCTGCCCCCTAGTGGCTAAGGTCCACACGGGGGCGGCGGGGCGGGGTGAGGGCTGATGTTGAAGGAGTCCCAGGGACTAAAAGTGACCTTCCTGCCTGGGTTCTGATGCCTTCTCCCACGATGGGGCTGGATAGGCTAGGGGTGCCTCAGTGTGAGGCTAAAGGCTGGGAGCTCAGGTCTGATCATCAAGGTGAGAAAACTGAAGTTTAAGTGGAGGGTAGGGGATGGCGATGGTGGATTGTGTTCAAGAGCCAGGGAGGAGAATGAAGGAACCAATCTTCTGGAATAATACTTAACATCACATTCATAGTAACCATTATTGATGATCTGTGTCTGAGATGGTGCTAAGCACGTTGCTCATATTTTCTCAATTCCTCACAGCAACCCCATTCATTACATATCATTATTCCTACATTTACAGATGAGAGGCAAAATGAAAAAATCCAGTATCATGATTACCATGCCTGCGGTAGTTAACAGTTATGTAACACAATGTAACATAGGCGCTTTACAAGCTTTATCTCATGTAATCGTCACGTTTATTTTAGGAGGTAGGTTTTATTTTTCCTATTTTCCTTATTTCTGTATATCTTTGAGGAAACTGAGGCGTAGAGAGGGTGTATATCATTAGCTTTTACAATGCAGCAAACTAACCCTGACTTTTGTGGCTTGAGACAACAATTACTAATTTTTTAATACAATGAGTTGGCAATTTGGGCTGGGTTCTGCTGGGCGGTTCTTCTGGGCTCAGCTGGTCCAGTGAGAACATCATGAATCTGTGGTGAGATGCTGGTCAGCTAGGCCGCTCTGCTTCAGGGGATTGGTTGGCTGTGGACTGGGGTAAAGGTGGAAACTGGTCCGTGTGCATCTAGCCCGGGCTTGTGGCTGGGCAGGGGTCTGAGAGAGTGGAAACATGCAAGGTTGCTTGAGGCCCAGGCTCAAAACTGGTGCAATGTCACTTCTACTGAAATCTATTCGCCAAAGCAGGTCCATGACTAGCTCAAAATTAAGGGGTGGGGAATAAAGACTCCTGTGGGAGGGGCTGTAAAATCACAGGGCAAAGAGTGAGTGTAGATATGGGGAGGGGTGGAGAACTGGGGTCATTGTAGCAATATATCACTGGGTTGGTATGGGAATAGGTCAGGGCAGGATGCGGTTCTCAGGCAGAAAGAACAGAATGTGCAAAGAACCTCCTAGGACTTCTAGGCAGGAAAGAGCCAGCATTCTTGAAAAGTGGGCTGGGGTGCCTGGAGTACAGGACGGGGAGGCTGGAGAAGTTAGGAATGGGGTGCTATTCTGAGCACTTCCTCTGGGTTCACTCAATCCTCACTACAACCCCATGAGGTAGGCACTATGGTTACCTCCCCACTATCGTGTTGGAGAAACAGGCATGGAGAGGTTGAACAAGACCCTAAGTCACACAGCTAGAAGTAGCAGTGTCAGGATTCCAACCCAGGGGGTCCAGGTATAAAGCCCATGCCCTTAACCTCTTGCCACACTGCTGGCACTGCAACAGGTAGAAGAAAGAGCAGGGTTCTGGTGTGGAGTGTGAGGGCTAAAGGTTGAAACTACTTTCCTTAGAGGCCTAGAGACACTAAGGAAGAGATTCCTTGTTACTCGCTATTTACCCAAGATTAGGATGGCTTCTTTCTGCCTGGAGGTGGGAAGGAATGAGTCTTTCTGACTCTGTGACCCTACAAATGGGTGCACCATAGTGTCAAGTGTATTCCCTAAGAGACTTTCCTTTTGAAACAACAGACACTGACTTGGTCTAGCTCAAGTTTCAAAAGAAGTATTTCTTTGGAAAGTATTGGGATAGCTCATAGAATCTTAGGAAGGGCAAGAACTAGATGAGCCCCTGGGACCTCAGTGGCAGGAGTTTGTGGGCTCACTTTCCAGTGTGCTGCCAGCCTCATGACTCAGTTCTAACGGCTTACCATCACTCCGTCTTCTTATTTACATGCTGACTTTCCATGACAGAGGACCTGGCACAACTTGGGTCGCATGTTTTTACATTGGACAAATTGGTTCCGGCCAGGTTAATGGGGCCGTGAACACAGCCAAGGCCCCTGGGGGAGTCCCTATGAAGCCCTCCCACTCAGTGGCCATCCTGCTACTGCTTGGTGGTGGGATTAGTTCTAAGCACCACTACCTACATTGACTTGGACAATTCCAAGGACAGTTCTCTTCCCAAGGAAAGAAGTAGGTCTTCCTCTCCCAGCGATCCTAAAGTTCTAGAGATTCTGACCAAACTCACATCCTACAGCTGGGCTGCAGATACAAATTCTCAGGAAGAGCATTTGAATATGGTTTTATTAATTGCATTTATTCATTGCATTTTTTTTGAGTCCAGCAAATAGCTTTCATTAAATGATAACAATCCAACGTAGATGATATCTTTTAGCTCAATTTTGCCAAGCAAAGATTACATTTATACAATAGTGCTTTTCAATCCCAATTTCCTAAGTGATCCGGTAATGAAAATTTATTAGCAGTTCAAAGGCATTGCTTTTGTGAATTCAGTATCTTCCCTAGGATAGATGTGAGGGCAGGCTGCTGTGTTTGGTTGAGCTCACAGCATGATGTTCAAAGGTGCTTCCTTTTGTTTGCAGAGAGGGGAAGCTAGGTTCTATAGATGGTCAGCTTCTCTTCCGAGCTTCATGTGTGATTTTCCCCAAGACCAAAAAAGCCACTTGCACAGATTAAATGAAATCCATGGTTTGCAAAAATAAGTTGGGCTACTTAAATTTTTAGATATTTTAGATAAGAGCTTCTTATACAAGGCCACAACTGGCTTCCACGTAAATATTTTATAATACCGATCATTTTGATTGTTGACATAAATACAATTTTCCTGGGAATGTAATCTATTAGGAGGGTATTTAGGGTGGGAATTTAAGTCTTGGATACTCAACAGGCCTGCCTTTGCCACCAGTCAATTCATGATACGACCTTGGACAAACACCTCAGCAGCTCCATACTTTGCTTATTTCAATACATCAACTCGGACTGGTAAATATCAGTTAGGAATGTGTTCGGCTTCAAATAATGGAAAACCTGGACGGAGTTTATTTCTCTAATGTGAGAAATCAAGAGGCAGGGATTCAAGAGTTGGGATCTTGCTTAGGGTCCAGGCTCCTTCTCTGTTCCTGTGATGGGCCTGCGGTTTTTGTCCCGATGGTGGGAAGAAGGCTACTGCACCATCAGGAGGAAGAAGAGAGAAGGACACGGGACTTGGCTCAAAGAAAATGCTAGCTGAGTTTGTTCCTCCTGTTTTTAGAGAAGTAAGAAATGTCCTGGACACCATCCTGCAATAGTCTTCTCGCATCTCATTTGCTAGAACTGAAACAAGGCCACCTCTACCCACAAAGGAATCTGGGCAGATGATCCTTTATCTGGGAATATTGAAGCCCTGAATGAAATCAGGGGTTTGGTGGCGAAGAAAAATAATGACTATTGGGCAGGAACCTAACTGTGTCCTTTTTATCCCCAAAGGGCAAAAGGAAACTGTCATGTGTTGGTTCATTTATTGGTCTTCTACCAGGCGGTCAACATTGTGCTAAGCCCTTTTAAGCAGTCATCTCAATTCAGTTGTTGTGCAGTGGGCACGAAACTATTTTAGGATGAAGAAATTGAGGCTTGGAGACGTTAGGTAAATTGCTGAAAGTTGCAGTGAGAGGAATTAAAAAATACCTCCTCCCTCTGTTGGGTTCAGCAGGGCTGGAGGAGGTCTCAAGTCACTCTGAATAGTTGGCCTCTAGGGGAAGGGCTTAAAGCATTTTTCTCCCTTCTTTTCACTCCACATCCCTGAAAGAGGGTTTGGCTTGAAGGTAAAGGAGGATTCCCAGAGGCCCAGAGCCTCCCTCTGAGCTCCCATGGTGATGTTTGGGGTACTGGGACGCTTGCCCACATCTGTGCTTCTCTGATGACATCAGCAATCCTTCCTGGCTTTCCTGGAGCAGAGCTGTCATGGTGTCCCTCCCTGTAAGTCTCCTCCCTGCGACGTCGGGGGAAGATCACTTCCTCATTGTCACCCCACTGCAACCTTCATGCAGGTCACCTGCAGTGGCTTGAAGGAAATGGAGCGGCGTTCAACGGCCCCCGGCTCTCAGGAGCAATAACACTGATTGACTGGCTCCTACAAAGGGGCAATGCTGTAAACAGTCAAGCGCGCAATGTTGGGAGCCAGATTGCTGCCTTTGAATCACATCTTGCCACTTCCTGGCTATGTGACTTGCAAATTGAGTGCTCTATATCTCAGTTTCCTCATCTGTAAAATGGGTGATAACAATAGTACTGATTGTTGTGACAATCGGTTGTTGTGACAATTTACAAACATGAAGCACTGAGAACAACGCCTACCGCACAACTAACATTTGTGTGTGCTTAAGTCAGCGCCTTCTGAATGTCCTCTTTTAGGCATCTCCGTGATTAACTTGCTTTTACAGATTCATTCTTTTGCATCTTGAAAGCCACGTCCCCTGGGGTTGTTCTTAAGTTACTATTTGTTTTTAATGAGTCCTGTACTTATCAATTAATGCCTCGGTTCCTGCTGTTAATGCAGAGCAAGAAAAATAATAGCTAATATTTGAGCTCTCACTCTTCTGCCTTCTAAAATACAGATTAACAGTACAGTGTAAGCTCTGCCCCCTGGAGTTGTGCAGTATGGCGGCCCTTAGATTAGACAACTTGGGAGGGAGGAGTTGGTAAATAGCGAAGATCACTTTGTTTTCTTCACAGTTGGGGCCAAGCCTGCAGTTTTTACATCCGCTCTTTTCCTTGGCACCAACACTGCTTTCTGGACACACGTTTCAGTTGTGTGTGTATGTTGGTGAAATACATTTCTCAACACAGATCATGGTGGGCCCCCGGGGGGCCACCTTCAGCCTGCTGCTTTTCTGTCTTTCCTCAGCTTGCAGTTCCTGCCCAGTAAAACACCATCTGCAGATGAAGAGGTCAAAGTGCTGAGTTCCAGTCCTGCATCTGCTGTCACCGCCGGCCATGATGTAGGGCAAGTCACTCCCCCAGGGGGCTTTCAGCTTCTCCTTCTAAAAGCTGATCTCCAGGGCCCTTCCAGCTCCACAGGTTTCTGGTATTCACTGACGGATGCTCTTGGACTTTGGAACCACAGTGTGTTTGGGAGATTTTGCTTTTGAAGGTTTCCTTTTGAGATTGCCTTCCTTCACTGGGCATCTTCTTGCTGAGAAATACCATCAAGAAAGCAAAGACTGAAGTTCCTTTTCCTTCCCCAAATGTGATGCTTAAATAAAATTCAGTTTTGTGGCGCAAACACAGAGGAGTCGGGAATGGAGAGGTTTTCTCCTGTCTTTGAGCAGTCCCAGCGGAGGCTACAAACAGCACGATATCCCTTCTACCAGATGGGCCACTGCACTTGGAGAGCCAAGCCGTCACAGAGAGTTGAGAAATCAGTTGCAGAGATGAGGAAAGGCTGGTGGCTGTGATGTCGGTTTATTCTCACAGCTGAATATAGTCAGCCCGGAGGCCTGGGCGAAGATGGAGAAGACTAACCACTCTGAGAGGGTCTCAAACACGAGCTGGCGGGCTGTGAAGTTCCAAGTCACAGCTCAGGGAACTGGGAAAATGGCCCCTTGGGCTGACTTTGGATGCAAGGCCTTCTTGAGAGCAGGGCCAGCCTCAGGGAACATTGGGACGGGCAGGGTTAGCTGGTCCTCAAAGCCTCTTTGGTGGCTTTGCCTCATTTTTCTTAGTGCTCTGATATCTAGCCTCAGATATCCAGGGCTTCCTGCTGCCCCCAGAGCCCTTCCCACCATGACTTACCTAGGCCACCGTTCATTTATCCAGTGACTATTGTTTTTAAATTTTTTTCGGCCCTCTTCCTTTCACCATCAATTTTATTAAAATTTTACCCGGGGGATAGCACGGTGGAGTAGAAAGAGTCATGGCCTGTGGATGATGATCTTGGTCCTTTTGCTCATAGCACTGGGAACTTGGGTGAGTTGCTTGACTTCCCTGAGCCTCAGTTTCTCACTTTTGAGATGGGTACAGTAATATGTAACATATAGTGGGGGAATTAGATGAGATACAAAGGTTACCTCCAAAAAAAAAAAAAAAACACCACCACAAGAAATGTTATTTCTTCCTTTCTGTTCCATCTTATACTTCCTGTCCATTAGAACCTGGGGAACTTAAAAAATAATGCTAATACCTGGGATCCACCCCATCCCCCACGGGGAGTTGGTACTCTTTGAAAGCTCCTCAGATGACCGTGTGCAGCTGGGTTGAGACCCCCTGCCCTCAGGCATCGCTGATGAAGAGTTTGCTCCTCTAGGCTCAATACTGCTTCTATTCTCATCGCACTGGACCTGACTCCCAAAGTCAATCTGTCTTGTGTGTTTTAGTCTGACAAATAGCAGGTGATTAATTAAGATTTGTGCACTGGATCCTTCCCCTGTGTCCTGGAAATTTGTTTTCATCGGCACCGTGACAGGAGTGGGGCCATCTTTTCTTCTGGTATAAGAGGTGGGAGAGGGTAGATTCAATGTCCTGAGATGTTGTGGCAGAGATCACTGGCTGAAAACCAGACATTCTCTGGGACATTGGCTGAGAATCAGAGGGGCCAGGTAGGACAGGTGAGCTGGTTGGGTGGATTTCCTGTCTTCCTTCAGCAATGCCGAGGCAGGAAGCCAGGCACCCAGGCTGGGATGAACTTGGTGAATCTACGAATCTGGGGATTGGGCCATTCCAAGGTGCTATGGGCAACGAGACTGTGCCTGACCGTGAGGTGAGCCCTGGGAGGACAGGCAGGTATTTCTGACTGCAAATGGCTTCCTGGGCTACTCCTTCTCCCTCCCAGTTACGTCTTGAAGGAGATCTTCAAACTGTACACTCTTGACCAATCTGGAGGTCATCTGCAGACAATTCTTGCATAGCCCAAAGCTTCCTGCATCGTCTGCCTGAGGGTGTTCTCCGGTGGTGGGAGCTTGGCCCTCACTTGGTGGCATGCTGGAAGTGTTGGGAAATTGATGGTTTTGGTCCAGCTTCACATGGAGGGATGGCACTTGGTGGATGAACACCCGAGCTTCCCTGCCCTTTGATGAGACAGACCTGAGGCATGTTCTGCACCGTTCCTAGAGGGTCTCCTATGTGACTGAGCCCCGGATGCCCATGATGACAACACTCTTGTCATGAACCTTTGGCTGGCTTTCTTCCCTTCCCTCTCTCACTTCCCCACTCCCTCCCTGTCTTTCCTGGGATCACCTCACAAATAGGCTACTTGGATCCCAATCCTTGTCTCAGGGTCTGCTTCTGAGGGCAAACATTTGTTTTTCATCATCCTTTTTTAACTCACAGGAGTTTAACGTCTCAGTCTACACATCTGTCTTGTGAGATGGATCGGTCAACCTTCTCTGGGGATCCATTATGGAGCTCACCACTTTATGTCTTCACTGTTTTTCAGTCTTTCCTTCTGGAGCCTTCACGGATAGGGAGGGGAAGGAAATCATGTTAAAAGTACAGCACTTTTGGGGCTGGCCCCGTGGCCGAGTGGTTAAGTTCGCGCGCTCCGCTGCAGGTGGCCCAGTGTTTCGTTGGTTCGAATCCTGGGCGCGGACGTGGCACTGCTCATCAAACCACGCTGAGGCAGCGTCCCACATGCCACAACTAGGACCCACAACGAAGAATAGACAACTATGTACTGGGGGGCTTTGGGGAGAAAAAGGAAAAATAAAATCTTTAAAAAAAAAAAAAGTACAGCGCTTTCCAATCCACAGATTGCAATCCATAAGGAGTTACAAAATCCATTTTTAAAAAATGAAAGGAAACGAATATGACGTATCAGAGTATACTACGCATTGGAAGGCTCCATACTGTTATATAAAAACTGCATTTCAGTCATGTGTGAATATTCTTGCATGTTGGTGAAATATATTTCTTAATGTGGATTGTGATCAAAAATTTTTGAAGTCACTGCCATGGTGGGCCTCTGTGGTTTATGCCTCTCCAGGATCCATTCTTCCCTTTCCTTCTGTTAAGAGCACCTCAATAGTCCTTACAACAAGGAAAGATTATGCCTCTACTTGGACATAGTCTTGATGGGACTGTCAATCAAAGTGTTCCACCATTCCTTTCTCTAAAGATGGTCACATGACCCACGGCAGGTCCGTCAGATGATTGCTCCAGGGAACCTGAATCTAGAGAGGACACAGACAAGGGCTGAAATAGCTGAAGATGCTTCATTCAAAGAGGATGTCTGGAAGTCAACATATATTTTTTCCCCTGCTACCTGGATCCTTGAACTTTCTTGTTTTCTTTCCCTTCTAAGATTTGGGTGTTCAGCCTTTGGGTTGGTTCTGTGAAATAGCTGTGGACCACTTCTCTATTTTTTTACCCCTTAGGTAGGGAGAGCTGTTTTCTGTTGCTAGAAACCAAAGAACCCTCTCGTACCTAAGGGCTTTGGAGTTATCTGACCCTAACTCTACTACTTTCTGCCTCTGTGAGTGGAAAATTACTTAACTTCTCTAAGCTTCAGTTTCCTCTCTTGTAAAATGGGGATGTTAATGTCAGTTTAGAGGGTATAGATGATATTTATATGGCCACTGGCCCTAGACCCTCAACTAAAGGCAGCAACTATTGTGGACCAAATTTTAATCATCTTTGTTTTACTAGTGATGACTTTCCACTTATTAAATATCTGTGGAGTGAATAAATGAACCCACATGACAATGTGGATTTTCACAATGAAAACCCACAGCTGAGTATCTTAGACAGTTACAACCCCTTGGGTATCAAACATGTGATTTATTGTTCAAAGACTTAATATGAGAAAATCTCCATGACCTGGGTTAGGCAAAAGAGTGCTTACTAATGATAATAGAAGCATAATCCCTAAAAGAAAAAATTGATACACTGGACATCCTCCAAATTAGAAACTTCTGCCCCATGAAAGATAATGTTAAGAGAATAAAAAGACAACCTAGAAACTGGGAGAAAATATTTTGCAAATCACACATCCAACAAAGGACTTGTATCTAGAGTATATAAAACCTGAAAAACACACAACCTAATTTAAAAATGAGCAAAAGACTTAAACAGATGTATCACCAAAGAGGACATACAGAGGGCAAAGAAGTGCACTGAAAGATGCTCCGCATCATTAGTCATTAGGGAAAAGCAAATTAAAGTCATGATGAGATACAACCACATACTATCAGAATGGCTAAAATCAAAATACTGACAATACCAAGGGCTGACAAGGATGCAGAACAACTGGACCTCTCCCACATTGCTGGTGGGAATGGAAAATGGCTCAACTACTCTGGAAGACAATTTGATCATTTTTTATAAAGTTAAACCTCCACATACCACATGGCCCAACAATCCTGCTCCTGAGAAATGAAGTGAAAACTTATGTTCACGCAAAACCCGTACACATCTTTGTAGCAGCTCTATTCATAATCATTCCAAGCTGGAAACAGCTCCAATGTCCTTCAGCAGTTGAGTGGATATACAAACTGTGGTACATCCATACAACGTCAGAAAACCCAGTAATAAAAAGGAATGAAGTATTGATGACACAACAAACTTGGACGAATTGTAGAGGCATTATGCTGAGTGAAAGAAGCCAGTCTCAAAGGTAACATCCTGTATGATTCCATTTGTCTGGGGATTAGGGGAGGGTGTGGGGTTTGACAATAACAAGATAGCCCCAAATTGCTCTTGGGGGCTCATGGAACTGCTCTGTATCCTGATTATGGTGGCAGTTACGTGATCTACACGTGTTAAAATTCATAGAAGTGTACATCAAAAAAATTTTTCCTGTATGGTAATTAAAAAACCCTCACATCATGTACATCACATAGAGTGAGGTTGTATTCACTTGGATGTTTGGTACCCTATAGACCTGCCCCGTCCAATACAGTAGCCGCTAGCCACACCTACCTCCACTAGTCCGAACTGAGGTGTGGAGTAAAATGCGCCCTGGATTTCGAAGGCTTATGAGAAAAAGAACGTACAAAATATCTCAGTAATTTTTTTATGTTGATTACTTATTGAAATAATACTGTTTTGGATAGATTGGGCTAAATAAAACATATTATTAAAATTAATTTCACCTCTTTTTACCTTAACGAATGTGGTTACGAGCAAGTCATAATTACAGTATGTAGCTTGGGTTCTGTTTATTTGGGCAGCGTTGCTGCGGATGACACAATCAGGGAGGAACGAGGAGGTCTGCATTTTTCTCTTTCCATCTGGATAGGCAGGTGTAGGATTGCCCCCTTCAGGGCTGAACAAGACCCATCGCCCCCCCCCCCCCCCCGCAAGGCTCCTGCACTTGGGGGCCGCTCTCTCCCGCCAAGTCTGTCTGAGAAGTGAATGCCACTCGCAGCATCTGCTTCATTTCCTGTCTGTCTGGCTTTTCCTAACTTTTAGGGGAGACGAGGCAAGCGCAGGGTGAGGCAGCTTTGACCAGAGGTGGAGAAGGGAGACGCATCCCACGTGGGAGAGCATTTGTTACACTTGAGTTCGAATTCCATTTTAGTCACGAGTTCGCCCTGCAGCTCTCCATCTTTCCTAAGTCCAGTTCCTTCCTGTGGAAGAGAGAATAACAGTCCCCTGGGTTTCCTTACCTCCGCAGGGCTGTGGTGAGGACGAACGGGAGGGTACTGGAAGGCACCCAGCAGGCCTCCAGGTGATGATGGTTTTGCTACTGCTGTTACTGCTTTGCCTGGTGTTTCTCTCCCACCTCAGGCTGTTTTTTTTCTCCCTCTCTCAGTTGAACCCCACAGGCACTCTGCCCAACTTTTCTCCCTGATTCAGCACTGAGAAGTGCCGAGGCAAGCGTTCCCACGAAGCTGCTTGTCAGCAAACACCCACTGCTGTCTCCGCTCCCCCCATGTGTCAGAGACGGGACAGCACGCGAGGCCGGGGTTGGCCAGCTCCTGGGGCTGACTCACACACCCCCTGCCGCTCGCTCTGAGCCTCAGGGCTGCGCTCCCAACCTAGGAGCCTGGAAATTGGAGGCTCCCAAACAGTGCAACAGTCCAGAGGGGAAAAGCCTCCAACTGTCTCCAGGGGTTGCAGCAATTTTCCTGGATTCAGTTTCAAAGGCATAAAAGCCTTGGTTTCAAACATTTAGTCGGTGCATGGCCTGCCTTTTTCACTTTCTTTTCTTTGCCTTTAGTTTCAATAGAGCTTTTGGGATGCTATTCTTGTTGCTTGTCTCCTACCGCTCAGCGTCGGCATCAAATAATAGGTAGGTACAGTGTAGCCTTATCAGCTACATAGATTTTCATCAAAGGAGCTTGTTAAGTACCTGTCTGGGCACACACTGTATGCCCAGAGCTCCATGGAAGGTGGGTTAAACAGACATGAGTGGTCCCTTGCGGCTTGCACATAATGGTGGTCACGGTTGCTACCTGGTAGGGCTATCTTGATCACTACCAGGACTTTGATAGGTGCAAGGTGTTGTCAGATCCTAAGTTCAGAGGGCTGTGGTTTAAAGACCTGGGCTGGGGCCTCAGGCCGTCAAAAGAGACCCTATTCCATGAGAGTGGCAGTATGGTGTAGTGGTCAAGCACATGGGCTTTGGAATCCAGCAGCTGTGGTTTTGCATCTTGGCTCCTCCACGTAGGAGCCTCCTGGGGCAGAACTTAATCTTCTTGGGCCTCAGTTTCTCATCTGTGATCTGGGATCACAATGCCAGTCACACAGCTTGTTGTGAGAATGTCACACCTGCCGGTTATTGGGCTGCTGCTATGTGCCAGGCACCATGCTGACATGGCTTTTCAAGTTTAGTTCTTACAACAATCCCACGAAGCAGGAATTGTTTTTATCTTCATTTTATGGGTGAGGAAGCTGAGGCTTAGGAGGTTAAATAACATGCCCAAGATCATATAGTTGGCAAATGTGGGAGAGGGGATTTAAATTCCAGCACTCGGCCCATGTGTCGCCTGGCCCTGAACTTCTTCATGCCCATGCTTGGGTGCGGACAGGAAGAGGGGTCTGGAGCACTGGGATAGGGGCACGGGAAGCTGAGAGTCCTCCCCTGGGAAGCAGGAGGCTGTAGGAGGTGGGATTGTGTGTGAGCTAAGGCTCTAGGCCCCCAGAGCATGCTCCATTGTCCCGTCAGACTTCACACACAAGCTCAAAGGTAAAATGTGAGAATTTCAAGATGGTGGCTGCAGAGCATTGAACCCCAAGTGCAGGGCCTTCTGAGCGTGGGGCCCTGTGTGACTGCACTGGTCAAATGCTCGTGAAGCTGACGCTATTGTAAATGCTTTCTATGGCATAGATGTTTCAAAAGTGAGAAGTAAATGCTTACTTTAGTGTGTGTGTGTGTGTGGCTCTTGCTATCTATTGAGTTTCTAAAATTGAGAGTGGACTCATCTACAGGGATGTATATTTTAAAACACCTGGCACCAGCTCAGCTCGTGTGATTTGGGGAAAATGAGTGTCTGGGCAATCTACTTACACAGAGTCTCTGCTGTCCCTTCAGTGGCCACACCAAGGACTCCCGAGCTCGCTGGGCTCCTCCCTGCCAAGTTTGAAGTGTTTAATTCATACCGTCCTTGGGAGTAGAATAGTGCTGTGGCTAATGGCTTTGCTTCCAAGGACTCCAGTTCATACCGTGCTTCGGAGTAGAATAGTGCTGTGGCTAATGGCTTTGCTTCCAGGGACTCCAAATACCTGGGTGTATGTTTCCCAAGCCCAAATACTTGGGGTTACTGACAAGGCTCGCAACCCTGCTACTTTCTAGCCCCCTGACCTTGGGCCCATTGTGTAACTCTTTTGAACCTCAGTTCGTCAACTGTAAAGTGGTATATGGTACCCATCTCCCATGCCTCTTGGAGGATTATAAATGACAATGGCGTGAAAAGCACCCAGCACAGGGCCTGGCATATATTGACCATTTAATAGATGTTGACCACTGTTATTATTCCTGGGTTTAAAAACAGCAACAGAACTCAAGAATTGTGTGTATGTGGGCAGTTAAGGATCAAACTGGAATATTACCAGGTTTTAGATGAATGAGTGAGTTCTGAGAATTTCTCTCAGGAGTTCATCATCTAATGATAATACTTGAGATGTGTCCATCATTTTGTGGACACATAGCACACATTATTCCATTATTCCATTCTAGCCCCACAGGAGCCCTGCAAAATAAGAACAGGAAATTGATTATCCTGTTTTACAGACTGAGAAACTAGAGGCTCAGAGATCACCAACTGCTCATTTATTCAACAGCCATTTAATGAGTACTTACTGTGTACAAGGCACTATGTTAGGTTTTAGGACAAAAATGAGTAAAAGATTTTTTTCTGCCCTTTTGAGGAAATTATTGGGGGTCAGGGTAGCAGGAGTAGGCTTAAGGAGGATGCTGAACTTAAGGTAACATATCTGTCAGGATCAATCAGGTGATAGTGCAGAAACAACAACAACAAGTTTTGGTGGCTGAAAATAACGAAGATTTATTTCTTGTTCATGCTATCGGTCCATCATGGGTCTAGTGGCTCTGCTCCACCCGATTTTCACTCTAAACCAGACAGATGGAGCAGCCGCAGGTTGGAACATTGCTGGTTGTTGTGGCAGGAGGAAAGAGATCTGAGATCGAGAGGGTCTCACACCAGCAGTCAAATTCTCCGCTCATGGGCTAGACTTTTAATATGGCCCCACCCAACCACAGACGGCAAGGCAGGAAGTAAAATTCTACTATGTGCCCGGAAGGCAGAGAGCTGGAGATATTTGGGGAACAGATTAATAACTACTCCAGCTGGACAGGCTCTGAAGGGTGGGTAGGAATCAGGTGACCGTTGGTGGGGAGAGAGGAAGAGGGATGAAGATGAAGTGGAGCCTTAAAGAGATGGAGGATGGGGAGTGGGAAACAATGGAAGAGTCAAGAGGCAGAAATGTGCAAGGCATTGGGGGAGGAATAGCGAGTCCGCCAGTCTGGCTGGAAGAGTTTGATTTGATAGTTTAACAAAAATACTGACTCAGCTCCTATTGTGTGTTAAGTGCTGGGGATGCCAAGAAAGAAAAGCATGCTACTTATCTTTGAACAGCTTACCATCTAGTAGGAGAGCTAGCCTGCACAGAGAACAAAGAGAATCAAAACATAAGAAAGAGTAACCAGTGCTTATGTTTGCCTGGTACTCTTCTAGGATCTGCCCATATCTGAACTCATGCAATCATCACTGTGGCTCCATGAGGTAGGTGCTATTCTTATCCCCATTTTATAGGTGACAAAACTGAGGCATGGAGTGGCTAGTGCCTAGCAGAGGTGGGCTTCAAATCCAGGCCCTCCGGGTCCAGTGTCTGTGCTTTTAATTGCAAAAGCTTCACTCTACTGATTTTTGCCTGATGACTTGTGAGTTGGGGCTGTGTCCATAATCTTGGATGGCAAGTAGTTTTGCCTTGAGATCCAGAATGATAGATTGTTATTGGCTGCCTGGAGCTCCATGTTGGGAAGGTTTCCAAGACCAAGCTGGGACTCCGGCAGGAAAGAATGATGTGATTAATTAGTAATGCCTGCCATGGGCACGGGAGGTAGCATTGTCAGCACAATATTTTTGGTAGCCTTGGTCTATTTAATGCCTACAGTAAAGTGTGTTCAATCAATATTAACAAAGAAAGTCAAAACCAAACAACTAATTCATTGACTGTTTCCCTCTTTTTTCAGTTTCTTTTCTTACTTTAAGGCTCTATCACATTTATGACAGCATAGGTATCCTTGTTTGAACAGCCCGCTTTGCTTTCTGGAGATTAATGTCTAAAATAGAAAAACCGCAACCCCTCAGGCAAACATAACACTTTAATTGTCAAACAATAAAAATACCAGCCAGCAAATGTCCAATCCATCACACCCCTGGTGCAGTCATCAGCTGGGATGGCATGGCAATGATAATACCGAGAGAAGGACTCTCATTGCTGAATCCAATTTCTGTACAAGGAAGAATCCATCAGCTGACTTGGAGAATTCAGCCATAAGAGAATCCAGCTGTAGCACGCGTCATTAGTGGAATTTCCTGCCTGGAAATGTTTTGAGGCATTCCTCTGTGGGGAAGGTTCTAGGAATATTGTCTCCCCCCACCATTCCCATCCCCAATCTCTTTTCTTGCCTTTTCTTTCCTGGGCACCACTTCTTTCTATGCTAAGACTTTCATATTCTTTCCCACACATTCCGAGGAATGGGTCCCAAATTCAGTTGCATCGAGATAGAGATACCAACTAGGAGCTTAGAGCTCAGACTTGGTCTCCTCTCCTGGGCCAGCTCTGATTAACTTCTTGAGGCTACAGAAATGCTGAGTTGAGAAGGTTTGTGATAGACTCAGCCTGAAAGCATGCTGGGATTGATTAGTGATGTCTGCCATGGGTATAGGCTTAGGGGCAGTAATTTGTGTAGGCTGCCCTGGCTCTGTCAAGGTGGAAAGGCTGCCCTGTGCTTATAGCTGTGACTTTAGTGAACGAGCTCGGGGTTTGGTCTTAAGAGATGCAGTGCTAGCCCAAGTCCTATCTCTTCTCTTTCTGTGTGAATCTTAGATGTGCCACTTATATTCTCTCAATCTTAGTAAAACTCAAATAAAAATAATCCTCTTTATGAGTGGTTGTAAATATTGTAGAGATGATACACATTCATTCAACAGATATTTCTTGAGCACAGTGTGGGGTTCTGGGGATACAATATGGATGTGGTTCCTGCCCACATGGAGCTTACAGTCTAATGGGGGGATATATTAGTTTTCTATTGCTCAATTATGACAAGTTGAGAGGCTTAAATCTGCACACATTTTTGTGTCACACTTTCTGTGGATCAGGAGTCTGGGTACGGCTTAGCTGGCTCTTCTGCTCAGGGTCTTATCAGATTGCGGTCAAGATGTCCACTAAGTAGTGTTCTCATCTGGAAGCTTGACTGGGGAAATATCTGCTTCCAAGCTCATTTTGCTTGCTGGAAAAATTCATTCTTATGGTGGAAGACTGTGGGCCTCAGTTTTGGTTGGCTGTCACCTGGATTCCATCTGCAGGTCCTAGAGGCTACGCATGACAACCCAAGGCCTCCTGCAGTTCTTGCCACATGGGCTTCTCCAACATGGCCGGTTACTCCATCAAGCCAGCAAGGAGAGTATCTCACTCTAGACTGCTGAGAAGGACTCTTGTGTAACCTAAGGTAACCATGGGGGTGACATCCCATTACCCTGCTATGTTCTATTGATTAGAAGTGAGTCATGGGTCCCACCCATACTCAGGGGGAAGGGATTATACCAAGCCCTGGACAACAGGAAATGGGACTCACTGGGAGTCACTTTAGGATCTTTCCACTTCAGAGACAAACAGAGTTTATTTATAAAAGAATATGTATGTAAGGGAGATATATACATAAAACTAACAATAGTATAATAGTTCCTATGACAAAGGTGATTCAGGGTATAAGAAAGTACATATGGTAGTCTCAGGGTTTTCAGGGAGGACTTCCTGGAGGAAGTGATTTTTTTTTAAAAAAGATATATGATTGTGATTATTTTCTTTTTGAACTAAGAGTTGTTTTCTTTTTTCTGGGGAAGATTCACCCTGAGCTAACATTTGTTGCCCATCTTCCTGTTTTCTTCCCCCCTACCTAAAGTCCTAGTACATAGTTGTATATTCTAGTCGTAAGTTGTTTTAGTTCTTCTCTGTGAGCTGTTGCCACAGCTTGGCTACTGACAGATGAGTAGTGCAGTTCCACGCCTGTGAACTGAACCTGGGTTACTGAAGCGGAGTGTGTCAAACTTTAACTGCTAGGCCATCAGGGCTGGCTCAGGAAGTGATTTTTTAAAGCTAAGACCCCAAGAATGAGTAGGATTAGCCATATCATAATCCAGATATTAGTTCTTCTTTTCATTAGCATGTGCTACCCAGAATTGGAACAAGTCTTTAGATAAGATCTTTCCAGCACTGACTACAGTGAGATCCTTTCTGTGCATGCTCTGGGATCTCTTCTTTGTTAATGGATCCCAAAGAAAATCAGCTCCTGGGCTTAGGTTTTGCGGGGTGGCAAGGAGAATAAGTACCAGGTTGGGAGGGTCATGGTGGGTCAGGAATAGAATTCTAGGGATGTTTCTGTCCAGCCAATGTCAATGCCCACTGATGTCCCCCTGGAAGGGAGGGAGGCCGATGGTGGCTCCTGGACGGAATGAGGAACCACCATCTGTTTCAGATTGGGCCATGGTTGAGGAATCCAGGGCCTAGCCAAAGCTTCTGCCATTCCACATGGATCTGTTTAGAAATAATGACAGCAATGGTAGTTGTCATCCAAAGTCATGTTCCAATTTACTAAGGTTTTAATAGGCATGATTTGCTATTATTGGGAATAATGCATCATAGTCTGAACACTTGCTGGGTGACAGGAACTGGCTAAGCCCTATGTGCTTGAGTTGGATTATCCATCTCAAGGAGGAGCTTCCTCCATGTCTTCTAACACGTGAAATGCTGGTGAGAGCATTGTCTTCTCCTTTCCTCACTGACTATTAAAATTCTCTTCATCCTGTGTGCTCCATCTCAAGTTCCACCTCTTCTGAGAAACTGGCCATGGCCACTCCAGTGCACATCATCAGTACCACCAAGTTCAGCACCCCATTAGCTTCTGTCTTCCATCACTTGCTAATGAGATCATAGATTTTGGTGCTCTGTCCATCTGCCCTTTCTAGCTGCCCTTGGACCCTATGATCTCTCCCCCAGACAGTCTGATCACATTCAGCCTGATCTCTCTACTTCCCTCCCTGCCTCCACTCTGTTCTGGATAGTGCCAACACATTGGATTTCCTAAAGTTCAGCCTTGACTGTATCCCTTTATCACACAAAAACTTTCCATACCTTGTCTTTAAAACACCAATCTCACTTCCAGCAATTTATCCTCCAGACACACTTGGCCATGTGTGAAATGATGACGTGTACATTTTGAGTGCTATATCGCTTGCAGTAGCAACAAATCTGAAGCAACCTGCATATCCATCATTGGGGGCTTGGTTAATAAGGTCTGACACATTTATAACTGTGGTTTTTAAGCCCGGCTGCACAGTCAGCTCACCTGGGTGTGGTATATTAGGATGACTGCAAATTCTCTGCTTCTCCTTCCATTGAGAGGTGGAGTCTAATTCCCCTTCTCTTAAATAGGAATAGTCCCTTGTTTAGAGACTTGCTTGACCAATAGAATGGGATCAAATAGGTGATCTGAGAACTCCAAGGCTAAGTCGGAAGAAGCTTCTGCAGTGGCCTCTCGGAACTTTAGTTCTGGGATTAGCTAGTTGCCATGTAAGAAGTCTGACTATCCTGAGACCACCGTGCTGTGAGGAAGCCCAAGCTAGCTGCATGGAGAGGATGAGAAAGAGGGAGAGAGAGAGGAAGACCCATCCAGCCCCAGCTGTTGCAGCCGTCCCAGGCACCAGACACGTGAGTGAGGAAGCCTTCTTGGATATTCCGGCCTTTGCAGACATGATGTGGAGAACAACCAAGGATCTCAGTTGGTGTCAGAATCAAGGCCCCAGATACATGGCTCCAACTGAGCCATTCAAGTCATCTCCCAGCCATCCAAGCCACCCTGGTGAGGTCCCCAGTCTCTGTGGAGCAGAGACAAGCTGTCCCCACTGTGCCTTGCCAGAGTTCTTGACCTCAAAATCGGAAGCATACTAAAATAATTATAGTTTTACGCTTCTAAGTTTGAAGGTGGCTTATTAAAGAGGAATAGATACCTGGAACTCCTGGGGATCTTCCAGAATCTCCCAACGCCACTGTAATGAACAACCACGTTGAGAACCACTGTCTATGCAATTAAATGCTATCTAACCATTTGAAACGAACAAAGAAGCTCCGTTTTGCCTTGGTATTTTGCCCAAGTTATATCGTTGGGGGAAAAATGGAAATTTACCAGAGAAACTTTTATACTCTGCTACCATTTGTGTAAAATATATATGTAGACAGATGTGGATTATTTCTGGAATAATGTACAAGAAAATGAAAAAATGGTAAGTAACATTTGTTGGCTCAAGAGAGGGAAACTGGATGGCTGGGGGACAGAGGATGAATTTTACTTAATATCCTATGATAGCTTTCACATTTTAAAACACGTGAATGCACCAGTTCAATGGTAAATAAATTCTACCTGTTGCTTACCAGAAAACTCCAAATCCTTTAGCCTGATCTGGCCTTAGCCTTCATTTCCAGGCTTATTATTCATTCCTCTTATTTTATGTTTAAAACTGGTGTGGTAAGCAGAACAATGCCCCCTCTCCCCAAAGATGTTCGTTTCCTAATTCCTGGACCTGTGACTGTTATCTTATGCAGAAAAAGGGACTTCGCTAATGTGATTCAATTAAGGATTTTGAGATGGGGAGAATATTCTGGATTATTCGAGTGGGCCTGATGTCATCACAGCGTCCTGGTGAATGAAATAGAAGAGTCAGAGAAGGAGATTTGGGGATGGAGGTAGAGGTCAGGGCGATGGGATTGCTGACCTTGAAGATGAAGGAAGTGGGGCCACGAGCCCAGATGTGCGGGCAGCCTCTGAGAGCTGGAAAAGGCAAGAAAGCAGCTTCTCCCCTAGAGTTTCAGAAACAAAGGCCACACCTTGATTTTAGCCCAGCAAGACCTATCTCAGACTGTGGCCTCCAGAATGGTAAGATAACAAATTTATGTTGTTTGAAGCCACTAAATTTATGGTCAATTTGTTACAGCAGCCATAGGAAATTAACACAGTGGTGTTTCTCCAGATGGTGTTCCAAGAAATAGGCCTTTTCAGGGAATATTAATGAAAATAATGAAAAAGTTCTCCAAAGTCAAATAAAAAACAAATTATTATAATTTTTAAACAAGTTAAATGAGGTGTAATTTACACACAAAATGTATAGCCAAGTGTGCACGCAGTTCAATGAGTTTTGACATATTCGTATATCCCTGTAATGTACCATCTCAATCAAGATATACAATGTGTTCATTACCCCAAAATGTTTCTTGTGCCCTTTGCTATCCCTACCTCCTGCCCCAGGCAATCACTGATGTGCTTTTGGTCACTAGAAAAATTATTTTTAACTGTAGGATTTCTCAGGATCTTTAATATGTGAAGAGTATTGTGAGTGTCCAAGAGGAAGTGCTGTGTAGCAGGCTGCATCCTCAGGTTTGTGTGACCACAGGTCCTTTTGTCCTGGAGCATCTCACAGGATGCGGGGCTCTCCAAACACACCTGAGAAATGGTTTCCTGCCCACCTGCCTCAGCTCAGGCATTTCTCCCCTCTGGGAGTGCCCATCTCCAGCCTTTGAAAACTTACTTATCCTTTAAGGCCCAGCTCCAGGACGAGCTTCTCCACAAAGTGGTCCCTTCCCTCTGCTAAATCTCATGTCCTTTGTTTTACATCTCTTGCAGCACACAAATTGCAAGTATTAGTGCAATATTATGTTATATTTGCATTATAGATACATAGTGCACAGTCTTTTCTGAGGGCAATGAATGACTGCTGTTACTATTACATGGTTATCAGGAAACACTCAAGTGTTCATCAGGGAGTGAAAAAGATATGCTCCAGGGGGCTGGCCTAGTGGCCCAGTGGTTAAGTTCTCGTGCTGCACTTAGGCGGCCCAGGATTTTCCCAGTTTGGATCCTGGGTGCAGAGCTAGCACTGCTCATCAAGCCATGCTGAGGTAGCATCGCGTGTAGCAGAGCCAGAAGGACCTACAACTAGAATACACAACTATGTACTGGGGGGCTTTGGGGAGAAGAAGAAGAAAAGAAGATGGGCAACAGAGGTTAGCTCAGGCACCAATCTTTAAAAAAGGAAAAAGAAGATATGCTCCAAGGTAACTTTCAGGCTGCCCTAGACTTGGAGCCCTCACCTGCTAAAACATTTTTAAGCTCTGCCTCAGCAGTCCGTAGCTATGTGAGTTTAACAGGCTGTTGGCGAATGATTCCCTCATCTTCCTATCCCGTATCCAGCCCAACACATCCCTGAGTCCTGTGGATTTTACTTCTGAAGAGTCTCCCCCATCCATAGCTTTCTCTCTATCCCCTCTCCCAGTGCCCTCGTTCAGGTTCTTACCGCCTCTAACCTGCACTGTTACAGCAGTCCTCTCGATGGTCTCCCCAGCTTCGGTCTTGCTCCTCCTCTGATCTACTCCCCATTCTAATGCCAAGATCCTGATCCTGTTGTCCTTCTACTTAGAACCCTGAACACAATTGCCCATTGCTTATAAGATCAAGTTGGAAGGGCTGGCACGCCAGATGTGGCCCTCCTCAATAAGCCCCTTCTTCTCAAGCCTCACCTGCTGTTCCTCTTTTCTCTGCACCGTCCATTCCGATCACTGTGGCTCCTCACAGCTTCAAGGACACGCTGCTGCTTTCAGGGTGCCATAGTTTTCCTACAACCTGGGAAACCCTTCCACTTCTCCATCTGGCAAACTTCTAGCCATTGGAAGACCTTTCCAAATATCACCCTGGGAAGACTTCTCATCTTCCCAAGCCACGAGGA
The DNA here is from genome assembly GCF_041296235.1 of Equus asinus. NCBI lineage: Eukaryota > Metazoa > Chordata > Mammalia > Perissodactyla > Equidae > Equus > Equus asinus. Next base: position 67,757,250 of record NC_091801.1, on the reverse strand, counting down.
AATCCTTCGCTTCATTACACATCAGTGGTATTTGAATGCATTGCTTTGGAATAATTCTTATCTAATTGCATTCCAATGATAATGCACTGGTTTAGATGCTGTCCCCCCTAGCCTAAATATGAGTCTTGTGAAACACAAGTGACATACTTTATACTTTATCTTTGTATCCCCAGCACTTAGCAGAGCACCTGGCAAAACATATTTGTGATTGATGATGACTAACACTTACTGAGTTTTTAATATGTGCCTGGGATGGCACTAAGTACCTTTGTGGGTTAGCTGGATTATTTGACTTATTTCTCACACAGCCCTGTGAGCAAGGTTTTGTTAATGTCTCTATTCTGCAGGAGAGAAAACTGAGCCTCAGAGAGGTTAAAGAAATTTCTAAGGATGCACAACTGGTAAGTGGTGGAACTTGTATTTGAACCCTAGTTTATCCAGTTTATTCTCTTAATACTAGCTATTAGTACTTCTTGAATGAATGGTTGAATAAATGAATGAGTGCATGAACACAGTCTTTTATTTGAATATTTAAAGTGCATGTCTTCCAGCAGCAGACCATGACCATGCCCCTGGCTTGGAAAAGGGAGCGGAGATATCTAGTCAGAGGCAATAGTACAAGTAAAGCCTGAAGATGAGGAGGTGGAGACTCAGAGAAGTGAAAAGACTTGCCCCAGGAGGCAGAGTCGTAAGTGACAGAGTCGGCCTTTGGACTCAGATAGGTTTCCAGTGTGGGAGCCCTGGAGCTTGGCTCCTGCTTCCAGTAGCTGCCTTCTCCAGGGAAATTCCAACTTGAAGGCATTTCTAGTTGTGGATTTAAGGAGTCAAGAGGGAGCTCAGTGCCCTCTGGGGAAGGCCACCCCTTCAGGCCTTCCCCCTCCACTGGCTGCAGCGAAGAGGTGCTCAAGCTCAGGGTCCCTTTGACCCTTAAGAGGAAGTGAAGAGGATGTTCCAGAATTCTTTGTGCTCCTCGAAAGAGCCCTGTTTCACCCTCAACACTCACAGCTCACCTGGTTCCTGCTTGGGGGCCCTCAGGATCAGTCTCGCTGTGTCTTTATCACTGTTGACACCAGTCCCTACAGAGCCTAGGTTCACAGGACATCCCTCATCTCTTGGACCTTTGTCCCTACACAGCTTTGCATGTCCCCTTCCATGAGCCCATCACTTAGTGCTCCCTGGCTCCTGAAACCCTTTTGCTGTCACTCTGGGACCTGTGGTCAGCCATCAGCACAATCTTTACCTGTCTTCTTTGAATGTTCTCTTCATCTTCTTCCTCCTACAGAAACTGGATCCCACCTGAGGACACGGTCTTCCCTGTAGCCCTTTCCCACAGTCCACTAGACACATAGCCCTAGATGTGGAGTAGGTCTCCTGTTTGTCCCTTGTGGCCCTTCTAGATGATTTTGCCATCTCCTCACTAAAAATGCCAAACTTTATATCCTCCCAGTAACACTTGGAGTGCTGACCCCGTCCTCCCCAAAATCTTGCAGGTTTTAGCTCCTGGCTCACTGTCACTCTCTCCAAAACTACTCCTGTCGTAATTCTTGGTGATTTCACTACCTGTGTAGATATCCCAATGCCCTCCAATGACCTTGTCCATCATCTTACCTGAGCCACGAACTCCCGTGGTCATACCCTACGCCAGTGCTGCCCAACGGGACTTTCTGTGTTGATGGAAATACTCTTTATCCGTGCTGTCCAATAGAGTAGCCGCTAGCCACACATGGCCACTGGGTTCTTGCAAGGTAGCTAGTGCAATTGAAAAAGTGGGTTTAAAACTTTATTGAATTTTAATTAATTAAAATCTAAATAGACCCATGTTGTTAGTAGCTCTTGCATTGGACGGCACAGCCTGGACCATGGAATCACCACTAATTATATCCCCGTTTAATCCCAGTTTCAAGAACCCCATTCTCTGCTGAATCCCACTCTAACTTCCCAGTTTAGTTCTTCTGGTTCCTGACCCCAGCGCATGCTTGGCTTTACTGGGACCTGCAATCCAGCGATCCTATTACTTTTTCACAGGCCCTTATTTTGTCTGAATCCTTGTGTCTTTTTCATCCAGCCGCAATTCCATGACCTTTCATTATAGGCCCTCCCTTGCAGACAGCTTCAACAAACTGGTTCCTTTCTCACTTCGTTGTGGGTGGCTGCCTAAACCTCGACCCTGTTTAAATCCAACGCTCTGCTCTCTCCTTGTCTGCAGACTCGACGCTGAACGTGGCTGGAGAAAAACAAAGGATGCTGATGCATCGCACAGGTGGCATCCACGCTGCTTAACGAGCACTTGTGTCTCTAGTCTGTTCTCTCCCCTGGACAGCTGTTTCACACCTTATCCTCTCTCCTCATACTCCTAATACTGTCCCCTTCCTCTGTCTCAACTGATAAACTTGATTCCTATTTCATGGAGAAAACTTAAACAGCAGAGGAAACTTCCAGGAGCTCCCACCACTTTGTTTACCAGTTTACCCACATCTGGGCACATATGCCCCACTTTCCCTCAAACTGTCCATGCTCCTCTTTTGGGCTGGCCTCTCTTGTGGCTAGATTTCATCCTCTCTCACCTATCACGTACATCTTTAGAAATTCTCCCCTCTTTCCCAGCAATCATCAATGGATTCTTCTCATCAGTATGTACGTTAGCTGTAATTTTTCCTCCTCAGGGCTTTGTGTCTGCTGTTTCCTTTCCCTGCCATGCTGTTCCGGTATATATCCACAAAGCTCGTCTCTTCATTTCCTTCAGGGCTTTGCACAAATATCACCTCCTGAGCATACTACTTAAAATTGCAAAATGTCCCCCCTCCTTGTCTCATTTTACGTTTCTTCGTAATACTTCACCACCAGCTGACATGTTATAGACTCTATTTGATCCTGAAGGGCAGGGATTTTTCATCATTTTTTTTTCATTACTGTATCCCCAGAACGGAGAATAGTGTCAGGCACATGACAGGCCCTAGTGATTGTTTGTAGAAAGAACTATTCAGTGACTTTCCTTATCTGACATTCCTACTGGTTTCAGCAATGGTGCGATTTTTCTTTACAAAGAGGGACAGCTATTCAGAATGGTATTACCGCCCTCCGCTCTCACTTAGAAGTTCTTATAGCAGAGCTTCTCAAACTTTAGTGTGTGTTTGAATTACATGGGGATTTTGTTAAAATGCGGCTTCTGATTCAGCAGGTCTGGGGTGAGGCCTGAGATTCTGCATCTTTAGCAAGCTCCCAGGTCATATAGATGCTGCTAATCCAGTCCCCACTTTGAATAGAAGCCTTGTTCTTCTTTCTTTTCTTAAAAAAAAAACAGAGTGAGCATAAATATTTACACAGCACATTTACATATTTACAGTGTAAACATGACCCTGAATTCAGGTAGTTCTGTGGTCAGTGCCTCTGTAGCTGCCGGTTATGACATCGGTGCAGAGAGCTTCATCCATCACTACGTATGCCATGGGAGGAAGCGGTGGCTGGTTAGGTTGTTAAAGGATGACTATCCATTGTTCCGGGCAGAATTAGTTTCTTTTTTTTAATGCGTGTGTATGCGTGCAAGAACATTATTATTGATGCTAAAGTTAGCAGTTAACAAATTAGCTAATTTGGCTAATGCAATTTGCCAAATTTTGGCATGAATCAATGCAAAGACAAGCCCTGCCTTTCTGCTCAGATTATTATTATTACATCACTCCGCTAGAGAACAATGTGGAGTGTTTCCTAAGATAATCACCAACATCACATAGTTTTGAAATCATAGTGAGGGCCTCCTGGCACAGTTTGTAATGCCACAAAGAGGCCCAGCTGGGGTGGGGGGCAAGGGGAGACTAAAACTAGCCAGCACCTCTTTGCCAAGCCAGGTGATCCGGCTGGGGTTGCACTGCCTTTTTCACCTAGAGGGGGTGCATTTTTTTCAAATTGAATAAAAGTATCTGACGTTCAATGGCTTTGGTCTTAAAGCTAGAGAGACCCGCAAAGGAAAACGGCACTGAGCACAGCACTGATTTCAGGGATGTGGACACACTGAGGGCTAGGACACTGGTCTTGGTTCCCATCAACATCATCAGCAGCATCAGCAGCATCATCATCACCATCATCATCTAACATTTATACAGAGCTTAAGATGCACAAAGCACTGGGCCAATTACTTTACATATGTTGTCTCATTGGTTCCCTACAACAATAACCTCAAAAGTTAACTATTATTATTATCATCATCATCGTCCTCACTTACAGAGATGGAAGCTGAAACTTGGAGAGCTTAAGCAACTTGCTTGCCTAGAGTCACAGAGCTATGAAAAGTGTAATTTTCAAAAATGTCGATCATGGATCTCAGGCAAATATAAAGTGATCCCATGTTGAAGATTTTATTTAACTCATTGATTAGTGAAGGAACCAGGGCAATGTTAAAACTTATCCAAAGCGCATTAGAAGATTTAGGTAGATGCAGATGATTTAACAAAGAGATACAAAAAACTGTGGTAGGCTGACCAATGCACTCCCCGCTCTCACCAAATGTTCCCTTCCTGACTCTGGAACTTGTGAATACGTTTTCTTACATGTAAAAAGGACTTTACGGCTGTGATTAAGTTAAGGATTTTGAGACGGGGAGATTATTCTGGATTATCTGGGTGGGTTCAGTGTAATCACAAGCATCTGTGTAAGAGTGAGGCAGGAGTGTTAGAGAGAGGGAGCTGTAAGAATGGAAGCAGAGGTTCTAGTGATCTGCTTTAAAGATGGAGGAAGGGGCCATAAAATCCTGCGCAGAAGCTGGAGAAAGCAAGGGAACAAGTCCTCTTCTAGAGCTTCCAGGGGGAACCAGCCCCGCTGACACCTGGTTTTAGCCCAGCGAAACTGATTCTGGACTCTGACTTCTAGAACTGTAAGATAATAAATTTACATTGTTTTAGCCCTAAGATGTGGTAAACTGTTGCAGCAGCTGTAGGAAATTCATACAACAAGACGACTGGATTAGATAGAAAGCTGTTGGAATGTAATGTCGAATAAGGCCGTAAACCATAACCCTTGGAGCTAATTCTTCTGCCAGAGTTAAATTATTTGCATCTTTACTGGATCCACATTTACAGGTTAACTTCTGCTCCTACAGAGGTAAAAATTGTCCAGTCAATAGAAAGTGGAGTCTAGCACTGCACTGAGAGAACGCTCAGGAATCTCTTCTGCTTATTCCCACGTGTTGGTTACTCTTTTGCACAGCTAGGAAGTGGAGGAGCTGGGATTCGAACAAGGCTCTTTCAAGTGCAGAACTTACGCTCTTAACTCTTAAGAGACATGCCTTCTTCTACCATTAGCTGGTAGACTAGCTAGGCAATCTGGGGTAAGAAAACTGTGCATAGGACTCAGAACACAGCTCCAAGACTGCCTGAGTGAGTTCACTGACCCTTTCATGCTGCTTCCCCTGAACAGAGGACCCCAGAAAGAGCCTCGCTCCCTTCCCGATGCACATCATGGAAATTCCTGCCCTAGGTCTCTGAAAACTTGAGTCAAGCTTTTAATAGGTGGCTTAGATACGTTCCTGGTGGGTGTGACTTGAAAGCTGGGGTGAGAAGCTGAAATGCTTTCCCCACTCCTCCTTGCCTCACACAGGAACAAAGGTCTCTCAAAATCCCTGCTTTGAAAATATATTACTTGGAGGCTGGCCTGGTGGCTCAGTGGTAAGTTCACACGTTCTGCTTCGGTGGCCTGGGGTTCACTGGTTTGGATCCTTGATGCAGACCTACACACCGCTTGTCAAGCCATCCTGTGGCAGGTGTCCCACATATAAAGTAGAGGAGGATGAGCATGGATGTTAGCTCAGGGCCAGTCTTTCTCAGCAAAAAGAGGAGGATTAGCAACAGATGTTAGCTCAGGGCTAATCTCCCTCAAGAAAAAAAATATATTACTCGGTTAAGTGTCGTAACACCTTGCCTAGTAAACACTTGATAAAAGTTTGAATTGCCTGTGGTGTGGTAGAAGGGAGAAGTGAAGACTTTGGGCTTGGGAATGGCTAGCAGGAGCAAATGACTGGCGTCAAGAACTAGCATGGCATTCTCAAGAGAGAGCATGGTGATGATCCTGACTGTGGCTGGGAACTTTTACAGGGAAGTGGGATCTGTGGTTGGGCACAGTCTTGAATGAGGGCTGGGAAATTTCGGTTTACCTTATAGGGCAATCATTCTTACACTGACTGAGCATTAGAATAAGCTGGGGAGAATTAAGAAGCACTAACGCGCAAACCCTGAGTTAGTTTGCTAGGGTTACCGTAACAAAGTAGCACAGACTGGGTGACTTAAACCATAGAAATGTATTTCCCCACAGTTCTGGAGGCTAGAAATACAGGTCAAATTGTCAGCAGGGTTGTTTCCTTCTGAGGCCTCTCTCCTTGGCTTGCAGATGGCCGTCTTCTCTGTGTCTTCACATGGTCTTCCCTCTGTAAATGCATCCAAGTGTCCTCTTTTTATAAGGACACCAGTCAGATCGGATTAGGGTGCATCCTAAAGAACTCATTTTAACTTAATTACCTCTTTATAGACCCTATCTCCAAATACAGTCACATTCTAAGGTACTGGGGTTAGAACATTAACATGTGAATATTGGGGTGATACATTTCAGCCCATAACAGACCCCATCCTCAGAGGCTGCTTCAAGTGATAAGGAATGGGGCTGAGGCTTTGGTAAGGAAAGCTCCATTTTAATGTGTGTCTAGGAGTGAGAACCACTGCTGTGGGGTCTACAGTGTAGGCAACTGTGAGTGAAAGCTGGGGATGAAGTGGGCAGAGTTGTTTGCTGGTGAAAGCCCTGCACTGGCACTCCATTGTTCTCACCAGTGAAAGGATTTGGACAATCAATCAAATACGTTAGCATCACTGGTTTCATCTGTAAGTGAAGACTAACACTTGGCCTGCCTTCAAGCAGGATGTTGGATCAGGTACTTTCCCGAGGCTTCTTCCAGTTCTAAGATTTCTTATTCTGGCAGCAGTTGTAAGGTCAACTTATGGTGGTGATGAGGGTTGGAGGAGACAGGAAGTGAGCCAATTTTAATGTGTTACAACCACCACTGTGGCCCCACCTCCCCACTGTCATTATCACCGCTAGCAACTTCACCAACATCGCTGGGCCCATCATCTTTATCACAAGCATCATCACCATTGCCACTGCCCTCTCTACATCTGCTGCCATTGCCCCTCCCCCACTGTCATCAGCAGGGGCAACTGTAATAGCAGCAGCTGCAGCAGCCATGGGTTCTATGTCTCTAGAGACATAGGCTGTCACATTCTGGAACTGGATCACTTAGACCAAGTTATTAATTTTGTATTGGATGAAACTGAGGTCCAGAGATGTTAATTGACTTACTCTAGGCCACAGAGCTATTAAACAGATAAACCTAAGTCCAAGATCCTAGCTTTTTTTTTTTTTTGAGGAAGATTAGCCCTGAGCTAACTACTGCCAGTCCTCTTTTTTGCTGAGGAAGCCTGGCCCTGAGCTAACATCCATGCCCATCTTCCTCTAATTTATATGTGGGACGCCTACCACAGCATGGCGTTCGAAGCGGTGCCATGTCCGCACCTGGGATCTGAACCAGCGAACCCCAGGCCACTGAGAAGTGGAATGTGAGAACTTAACCGCTGCGCCACCTGGCCGGCTCCCAAGACCCTATCTTTTGAACTCAAGTTAACAGGTCCTTTCTACTGGCTTACACGACCTCATTACCACCCATCAGTGGGGAGGCTGAGCTGTGGAGACCCCGAATTTTTGAGCTTGCTGTTCCTTCTAGTCAGGAGCACACCGTCATGGAAAGCAGCCCCATTAAACTCAGATCCCCTGTGCCTGGGTTCTTATTCCCCTTTTCAAGGGGCTGAAATGCTCTGGTTTAAGAGTCGGGCGTCATCCTTCTTTTAATTTTTTCAGTTAGGACTTGGTCAGCAAACAATGAAATAAACCCGACCAAACATAGACTAAGCAAAACAGAAACTTACTGGGTCCTGCAACTGAGAAGACCAAGGGCAGCCCCAGCTTCAGGCATGGCCAGATTCAGGGCTGGCACATGTAATCAAACGTCTCTCCTTTCTCTGTAGCTTGCACTCTATTGGCTGTCTCAGGCTCTCCAAGTGGTGGCAACATGGCAGCTCCAGCCCCTGAATCCTCTGGGTTCCTGGGACAGCGGGAGAGATGTCCCTTTCTCAACAGCTCGAGCAAGTCATGGGATGAAATAATTCAAAATATATTTACTGAGGGCCCACTATGCACCAGGGACTCTTCCGTATGCTGGGACACGGAGAAGAAGAGACAGAAGAGCTTCTGGTCGTCACGGAGCTTTCACACGACAGCCTTTGTGGGCTCTGATTGGACTGTCTTTGGACACGTGCTATCTGTGAACCAATCACTGTAGCCTGGAGTATGTGACGTAAGGATTGGCTTGGGCTGGGTCGCGTGCCCCACTTAAAGAAGGCAAGCTGCTTCCTTTTGAGTGCAGGCACTATGTCCTGGTTATGTTTGTGGTGTGTCTCCAGGCGCAATGCAAGGATGTACCCATCATAAGCATATGAAAAATGATGCCAAATGAGTGAGTGAACAACTGAATAAATAAGCAAAAGAGGGAGAAAGTACATGATACGCAAATGCATAGAAACTCCTTAAAAGGGGACAAATCCAAACAAATAACCATAAAATGATGGCTATCAGTGGCCAACCAGAAAAGTGATATAATAGTCACTGTAAATTGTGTGCTAAAAATATTTGCACAGTGTTTCTCATCAGGACAAGAAAATCCTGCTCATTATTCAGAGAAACATTAGAAACAAAACCGAAGTTGTGGTTACTTTCGGAGTCGTCCCTGGGGTCGACAAACCCAAGGGTCACTCTGGGCCTCACACTTTGAGGAACATGTGAAAGAAGCAATGCAGACAGCTCACAGCTGGCAGGTAAAATATGTTGATGTCATTATGTAAAAGTCTGCCACCCTCACCTTTCCGCTTTCCCTGTCTCAGCCTGCTGTGGACACCTGGGAAACATTTCTCCCCGCTGTCTGACGTTCTTGGGCACAGCCTCTCAGTTTCTTTGATGGAGGCTGCCTTTGATGTTCATTTTATGCAGATTTCAATTGGTAAAAAAACACAAGGCAAGAAAAAAATCTGGAAGAAAAATTTATACCTCTAAAACCTAGTGTGGGAAGGGTCTTTTATTGGTCCTAGATCCTGAAAGATTTGTTTCGAACTGTCTTGTACAAAACCTCGGTGGGTCAGCACGTGGAGGAATGTGTGTAATTTTAGTCGTTGCACAGCTCAAGAAAGGACACGTAGAGGACACATAGGAAGAGGCAAACTAAATTATTAAGAGGACCCTACCTTTGAGCAAGACCTTAAAGGATATGGACCCAAAAGTGGAAAGACCAAAGTTTTAAAGAAATAAGTAGATGCTATGAGTTCATGAAGGGCATGGGAAAGATGCCTATAAATGAGCTGGTTCGCCAAATCCCAATGGACCCAAATATGATGTTTCTAAAAGGATGGCTCATAGTGAGCAGGAGTGGTTGCAAACAATGGTGGCAAACACTTGGAATTTACTACCCTTAGAAGTAGCACTGTTTGAAAAGATAAAGTTCTTTAAGAATTTGAGTAAGTCTATGGGTGAGAGAGCAAGAGGGAGTCTTCAGAGATGGGAGGGTGCTCTAGAGGCAGCCCCACCCATAAGGGACAATCACACCCACCCTCAGTGCTTCTGTCAGAGACAGAGTGTTAGACAAGCATCCAGGTGGATCATGGACGAGCCCAGGACAGGTCTCAACAATGTTGTGAGAATAAACCAAGGAGATCTGCTGTATGTTTGAGGTTTTTCTGGGACAAGAATGGTTATCATTAGAATTAATGCCATGAATGAATGATTAAGCAAATAACTGAAGAGAAATCATGAGTAGAGGGCTTTTTGTAACTTTTCCTTTTGACATAATTACAGACTCACAGGAAGTTGCAAACGTAGTACGGAGTCACATGTACCCTTCACCCCGCTTCCTTCCAATGGTGACATCTTATAAAGCTGTAGTACAAAATCAAAACCAGGAAAGTGACTTTGGTACATTACTGTTAACTAGGCCACAGACCTTATTTTGCTTTCACCATTTTTTAAGCCTGCGTTCATTTGTGTGTGTGTCTATGTAATTTCATTCCATAGATAGATTCGCATCATCACCGTCACAATTAAGATACAGCCCCGCTCTATTGCCACAGAACTCCTTCATGCTACCTCTTGCATTCCCACCTGCCCATCTTCCCCCGCCCCTGGCAACCACTAATCTGTTCTTCATTTCTATATTTTGTCATTTCAGCAATGTCACAAAAGTAGAATCATACCTCAAAAGGTATGTAACCTTCACAGACTGACTGTTTTCATTAAGCGTAATGCCCTTGAAGACCATCCAGGTTGTTGCATGTGCCAATAGTTCATTTGTTTTGCTGCTGAGCAGTATTTCATTGTACGGACATACCAAAGTTTGTTCTGCCACTCCCCTATTAAAGGACATTCGGGTTGTTTTCAGTGTTTAGCTTTTATGAATAAAGCTGCTATGAACATTCACGTACATGTTTTAGTGTGAACACAAGTTTTCACTTCTCTGGGAGAAATGTTCAGGAGTATGATTGCTGGGTTATACGCTAAGTGCATGTTTAGTTTCGTAAGAAACTGCCAAACTATTTTCCACGGTGGCTCTACCATTTTACATTCCCTCCAGCAGGATGTGAAAGATCCAGTTTCTCCGTATCCTCACCAGCATTTGATATTATTGCTATTTTGTATTTTAGCTATTCTAATGGGTGAGTAGGGATATATCACTGTGGTTTTAATTTGCATTTTCCTCATGCTAATGACATTCAGCAACTTTTCTTGTCCTTATTTGCCATTGGTAGCTCCTCTTTGGGAAATATCTCTTCAAGTCTATTGGTCATTTTCTAACCAAAATTGCTTGTTCGCTTTACTGTTGAGTTTTGAGAGGCCTTTATGTTGTCTTGATGCAAGGCATTTGTCAGATACGCGACTTGGAAATATCTTTCTCCTTGCCGCAGGCAGCTCGTCTTTTCATCTTCTAAACAGGGTCTTTCGCAGCACAAAACAAGTGGAGGTTTTAAATTCCCATTTAGAAAGGCCTGACCCCTACTTGAGAACACAGGGCATGGTCCCTCCATTGGTGACCGCTCATGAGGGCAGATCATGGGTCTGCTTCCCATTTGGGTGTGTTCATTCAGCTTCCCAGCAGCTCACCTGCCACAGGCTTAACTCTATTCAGTGGCCACAGGTCAGTGTTTTTCAGGACATCACAAAAAGATGAGTTGAGAAAGAGTGGTCCGTTACTGAGAGACCAACTTGAAGAGCAAGTCCTCTCTGATCTGGAAAGCGAGTCTGCAGCATCGTCCCCTTCTTTGAAAACTGGAAAATGCACCATCGTCAGTATAGAGCGAAAGCCAGCCTTCAGAATGCCAGGAGGCTTCTCAGGCCATTTCAGCACAACATAAAGTGACAAACAGGCTTGAATTCATCGGGTGGATTTTAACCAATACAGAGAGCCAAAACACACATGAAATTTCAAACCCGAAATAATCTCAAGTTTGAGTCATCCAATGCGCTTGTCCACACTGATTGCATTCACCAGATAGACGTCAGATCCACTCCGCGAGGCAAATGCAGCCTCGGCTCAGCTGAGGGTTGCTGCCATGGAGACCGCAAGAACGGAGATTTTTCTGACACACTTTTGGCATGACAGGAATGGATTACAGCTCCATCTTATGTAAATTTCCACCGGGGGGAAAAAAAGATTAAAAGGAAAATAATCATACTCTATCATTTTCATTTAGGGTAATATGATCCTTTAGTTCTTTTTCGGAAAAAGAGGCAACAGCTGTCCTGTCACAAATGGTAAGACACTTTACTCCATATTTTGCAGGGACCCAATCTTTAGCCGAAATTTTGACTTAATGATTGCACTGAGTTATGTTTTTAAAAGAAAGATAGATTTTCTTTAAACATATGACATAAGCCAATTGGCCCCAGACATGAAGAATTCAGAATGAATTGCACCAACTTTGATTTCTGAAGTGGACAGAGAAACTTTATCCTTCCTCCCGCTCCACATCCAGGCTGAGTGGGTCTGAAGGAGGCTGAACTATTAGATAAAGACTATGGCACAGTCGCTAAGGGGATGTTGGATGTTTGCCCCTACAGCATTCATTCTCTTTTCATTTTGGCTGCAGCCCCCAACTTTCACGTGAGGATGTACCTCACCCCAGTTCTTAGCCATGTGGGTAATCACTTCAGTGAATGACTGCGTCTCATTTGCACAGCTCTTTGATGTAGGTGCTATTATTATTATCATTATTATTATTATTTTCATTACCATTTGCCAGTGGTGAACCGCTCCTCAGGTCGGCTCTCTTGCTCAAGGTGTCCAAGCTGATAAGTGGGAACACCAGGCTTGGAACCCAAGTGATCTTACTCTAGAGTTCACATACTCAAGTCTTCCCCCTCTCTGTTTCTCTCAGGTTGAATGTCCATGTTCCATCTCCACCTGTAGCCCAGAATAATATCTACTCTTGGTTGTTTTTCTCAGGGGCGCAGGAGACGTGTGGCATGTTCTTCAGGTGGGTCACCTGGAGAAGTTAATCTTATTTTGGGAATGCTACTGGCAGCTTAGAGTGGGGGAGATTTTCTTCTTCCCCGACCCCCTCTAGATTCTACGAGGAAGGGACAAAAGACAGTGAGGGGATGAGACAGAGATGACGGTATTCTGTCTTTGCTCAGATAATGGGTAAGCAGCTTACAAGCTGTGAAATTTAAAGTAATGCAGGGGACCAAATTCCCAGCTGCCAGAGATGGTACCCAGCGTCCGGGTACACCTGCCTGTGGGCCCAGAAAGAGCTGGAAGTCAAGTGCATGGCTCAGATCCCCAGGAGAGCCAGGATTCATGTACCAGAAGCATTTAATAACCACGAAGGAAGGGGTCTTGTCATTTTTGTTCACTGCTGGATCGCTAGCGCCTGGACTGGTGCCTGGTCAGGTGGTGGTTTCATAAGTATTTGTTGTATGAACAAATGAATGAGAGAATGAATAAATGTAGCAGATGCTGGCAGGACTTCCTGTTTCTTCCACTGCCGTGAAGATGAAGGACATCAAAAACAGAGATGTAGATGCTCGTCAGGAATTTTCAGTTGCTGTAAATCCTGACTTGATATTTCTAATCGTTATTTTATTTGTAATTCAATCTTTCTTTTAAAAATGGAGCTACCTTTCCTTTCTTTATCTTCAGACTCTCCTCCCACCTGCTAACTCAAGTCCTTTATAGCCTACAATATATCACCTTGATCCTGTATCTTTCTCTATAACCTCCCTATTTCCACTTCTTCTTTCAGCCAAATTTCTTAGGTCATCTATAGTTTTGTTTCTACTTTCTCTCTTTCTATGTACTCCTCAGCCCATTGCCAAACACATCCCTCTCCCCGTCCCCACAACTCCACCAAACAATTGTCATCAATGTCCAATATTTTCCCAATCCAGTGAATACATTGCAGTTCTTTATTTATTTAATGAAATATACTTTAGTGCTTTTGAAAGAGCTGCCTGCTCAATCTTAAAATTCTTCTTCCTGGGACCGGCCCAGTGGTATAGTGGTTAACTTGGCGTGCTCTGCTTTGGCGGCCTAGAGTTCGCTGGTTCGGATCCTGAGCACAGACCTACACACCGCTCATCAAGTCATGTGGTGGTGGCATTCCACACAGAAGAACGAGAAGGACTTACAGTTAGGATACACAACTATGTACTGAGGCTTTGGGGAGGAAAAAAAGAAAAGAGGAAGATTGGCAACAGATATTAGCTCAGGGCCAATCTTCCCCACCCAAAATAAATAAATAAATAAATAGATAGCTAAATAAATAAAGAATTAATTCTCTTTCCTTGGTGTTGGTGATATCATTTGATCCTGATTCTACACCTAATTGTCTTCCTTTGCAGATGTCTTTTCCTTTGTTCACACTTTTATGTAAGGGTCCTACTGGGTTCCATCCTCTGGCCACTTTTTATCTTGTGTTTATCTTGCCTCACACATTCTCCTTGCGTGAGCCCTGTGTTTTAACTCATGAATGGTCACGCGATCCAGCCAGGCCAATCAAAGTCTTCCCCAGGACTTTCGTTAGAATTATCAGGAAGGAAAGTTCTCCTTTTTTGGAGACAATTAGCTTTAAGGGTCACATCAGCCTGGAGCTGTCAGGGACCATCTTCTCCAGGAGCACAGGGCCTGCCTGGGGATAAAGTCAAAAGATGGGAAGCAGAGCTGAGAGACGTGTTGCTATCATTGCTACCCCTGCATCTAGCCAAGTCTGAAGATTAAATTAATCCTGGACTCCAAAATTACATGAACCAACATATCTTTTTTAATATTTTAAGCTGGTTTGAGTTGCATTTCTAACACTTACAATGAAGGGTCCTGAAAAAATACACCTTCGACTGTCTGCCTATCTCCAGTGTGGTCCTCGTAACTACAACTTCCCCACTGCTGCCAGAGGGATTAATACAAGATGTAGAACCGGCAGTGCCATCTCTTGTTTAAACATCCTTCGACCCTTCGATGGCTCCCCAGAGCCTACTAGGGTTGGCAGACTCAAAAGCCTTGAGGGAACAGGCAGCTGATAGAATTGAGGGAAGAAGGCCAGGTGGAAGACAATAGAACAGGGTTCAGTTGGCGAAGAAGTGCCCTGCCTCCAGCCATTGGACTCAGAATGCAGACACAGCACCTGCCAAACAGACCGCCAATGCGGGCATGGAGGTTGGGTTTGGCCTCCAGGCTCCAAGTTTGCAATCTCTGGCCTTTATTGCAAGTTCAAGCTCCTGCACACAGCCCAGGAGACCTTTGTGACCACGCCCCTGACACTTCCCAAGACTTATTTCCTGCCATTAGATGCTCTCGTCATACCACATTGGTCCCGACATCTTGCTCTTTCACGGTCCCATGCTTTGGCTTATGTTGCTCCTTTACCTGGAGCCCTGGTCCACCCCATCATTTCTATCATCATCTTCATCTTGCTAAATCCTATTTGTTCTTCAATATCCATGTCAGGAGTTACCAGCTCCAGGAGTCCTCCTCTGATGGGACGGGTATCCTTCCTCCAGGATCCCAGGGCTGGCGTAGGCTTCTCTGTCCTGCACCCGACATACACACCAGACCCTGTGAATCGTTCACTCACAACATTCCTTCTCCCATTTACTTACTGGCAGAATTTACCTCTCTCAACAAAGACTGAAAAAAAGCCCAAACACTCTCTTTCCCAGCCTGCCTTGCAGCTAAGCTCTGGGATGTGATCCAATCCTGCTCAAAGGGATTAGATGGGAAATCTACTAAAGGATTCTTGGATAAGACTTTCCTCCATGACAACAAAGGAGCGAGGCACAGAACACCCTTCCTTTTCATTTCTGCCATTGAATGTACTTCTGTGAGGAGTGATATTTGGAGCTGCAGCAGCCATCTTGCGACTACGAGGGGAAAACCAAGAGAATCAAAGAGCAGGTGAAGCGGATCCCTGCCATCCTTGACTTGCTGAACTGACCTGGGAACTTTCTCTTCCAGCCTTTTCGATATGTGAGAGAGAGTAATAACCCCTTGTGGCCTAAATCACGCTTTTGGAGGTATTTGGTCACTTGCAGGTAAATACATTCTAAATGATTCAACATGTTATGTTCACATTACCTTTGCATTTTTCTCCTCTATTATTCTGTAAGTTATTTGTGGGGAGAGAGAAAGTTATATTTTTTTCCCTTTGGGTCTAGCATAGAGTAGGAACTCAGTAAATGTTCATCGAAGTGTTTATTTTCCATTGAGAACTACAGTAAATGGTATGTGCCGGACAATGTCTGTCCCATTTAGGAGATAGCCCCTGCGTGTTGGGGAGCGGGAAGTATGGCAGTGAATCTTATATGGGTAACTCCCTGGGGACGTATGAGAATGGAGGCTCTGATACAAATGTTATGTCATCTCAGTGGTGCTATTCAAATTGTTGATTCAGACCTTATGAAAGCTTGCTTCCGAGCCCAGTGTGTGTGTCAGATGAAAGTGTGATGCATTGGTTGAAGAAGGGAAGGAGTGGTGGGCGTTCACAGCCTCCTCCAGTGTGTGGCCTCTCTCATCGCCTGCTGTGGTCCCTGAGGCCCCTTTTCTGAGCCTGTAGCCTGGGTCAGTGGCACAGAAATGATAGCTGCTTCCATAATCTGGAATCCATCACAGCCCTTGGACTTGTCTTGGTCCTTAGCCGCTGCCTAAACTCTGTTATTAAAAGCTGGAGGTTGCCCTTAGCTTCATAGAGCCTTCTGAGATTCCATTTTTATCGAAATGTTTGGAGCATGACACCAGCTTTGGCTAAAAATGGTGCAGCGAATGAACGAGACACAGCTACTTTGGAGGATCCATTTGGCAGCCCCAGTCCTCTAAGTACATACATTTGATTTCATGGTTTGTTATACAAATCAGTTGAATTCGTCATATCAGAGGGAGCCGTGTATTTTGGAAATCCCCATAAACTCAGAGCAGGCGTTTTTATAAGGGCTTCAGGCTGTTTTGTTTGTACTAATAAGGGAGGAAAATCACTTTAGATTTCAATATTGACTCATGGAGAAGCCAGTCCCCTTTTCACATTTCCACATCCATGCTCATTTAAGTCCTAATCTCAGATCTTCTTGACCCTGAAATTTAGATAGTGGAGTCAGATGTCCACGTGGTCTAGAGTCTTGAAGTTTGGGATTCTGCACTCAGGAAAGTGACTTATGTAACAGTGCTGTGCTGGTGGAGGGTTTGTGCGGGGGGCGAGCTGGAGGATGCTGTGATGATAGCATTATGCCTGGATCATTAATAGCCACACACAAAAGAAGCCCAGCGTCTGAGGGTGTGTGGGTGTGGATATTTCCTAAGGAGGAGAGCTTAGCTTACATTTCCATTTTTTCGTGGCTACCAGTTGACGTCCCTTTAGTTTCAGAAAAGTGAATTTAAGTCTCTCAGCCTGGATGAATTGCAACCCATGGCCAAGAAACTACCCTACATCCTCGAAGTGTTGACTGAGCTCTCCTCACCTCTGTGGCTTCCCTGAGTCCTGTCTCTTCTCCAGGGAAACAGCATGCTTGAAGCCCTCTCAATTTCAGTCTGTTGTTTCTTCCATACCCATGTGACCCGGGATGGAAAGATAGTTTTTCTTTCCTCTTTGATCAACAACATGACTTTGAGATCTTCACACTGTTCCCTTCATGTTATAACCCTTTGTAGCCCATCGTCCAGCCTACCCATCCACCCATCCATCCATCCAACAAATATTTGTTGAGCACTTTCTGTCTGCCGGGAACTGTTCTAGGAGCTGAGGATACAGTGGTGAACAAGCCAGGCATGTCCCTGTTGTCAGAGAGATTACATTTTAGCTTGGGGGATAACAATAAACAAATAAACACTAGATATGATGTCAGTTAGTGAAAGTGCCATGAAGAAAAATTGGGGGAGCCATGAGAATGGGCCTCTCAGATCTCACACTGCTGGGCGTGTAAGTGACTGAGAGCCCCTCGGCTGTGTTCTGAAATCCACCACTGTGTTTGCCTGGGACCACGTTTCTCAGGGGCTGCCCCCTGCTAATAACCGAGGACAGCAGGGACACTAAGATAGATGCAGGACTCAATGACAGGAAACTGGCTGGAGCACTCTCTGAAGGTCTTGCCAAAATTTTCTTAGAAGTGTATTTTAGTCCAAGACTTCCCTCTGTCCCTCCCTCTCTTCTTCCCTCCCTCCCTCCCTCCCTTCCTTCTTGCCTTCCTTCCTTCCTTCCTCCCTCCCTTCCTTCCTTCCCTCCCTCTCTCCTTCATTACCGTCCACCAGCCACCCCAGCCCACCCCAGTTCCCTCCTTTTACCTTCTCCCGTTTCCCCTGACACAATTTCGCATTTCTCACCCCATCTTGGCTTGTGTCTCTCAGAGAGCCTGGACTAGCACAGGACTGATGCAGCCTGCAAGAAGAGGATGTGACTCAGAGGGGGTGCTTTAGACAAGTGGCCAGGCAAGGCCTCTCAGGAGAGGTGACTTTGTTTATGGCCTTGATTGGAGCGAGGGGATGTCCATGCAGGGCCCGGGGCGGGGAGCGGGGAGGCGCACTTGGGGCAGAAGGAAGAAGCCAGAGCACAAGTCCATCGAGACTTAGAGGCTTGAGTTCCTGAGGGATCCCTTAAAACTGCTGGGCGGGGAGTGACAGCAGGCTGGTCTCTGGGTTCTCTCCAAGCTCCCTCCCGTCTCCGGGGTCTACCGTTATCTGCTCTGCACGTTTGGCTTCCCCTAAGATTTCAGATGAACAAAGAGTTCCAGGTTTAAAATGAAAATGCTCTGAAAACCACTGCTGCGGATGAACTCTATGATCTCTGCCCTATTTTATGACTCTCTCCGTCCACTGGACACGGGGAGAATGGGCAGTGGCAGACCTTACCTCTGTTTGGAAGTTTCATTGTTCCACGGAGAGACTGGATCAGCTCAAGGCAGGTGTAGACAGGGGGAACGAGAGTGAGTGATTACAGGACTTGATGCGTGGAGTCTGGTGGCGAGCGTCGGGGCTTGGTAACTTGGGCAATTTCATGTTAAGCAGCCCGAGGAGACCGCATGTATCGAGCAGGCAGAAGTGGACAAAGAATGGCCGTGCGTGCTTCGGCCTGCTGAGGGGCCGGGGGTTAAAGGGTCGTCCTCCGTGTGAAACGGAGAGGTGTTTACGGAAGCAGTGGAGGAGAACAGCTGCGCTGGAGAACTTTCGTTTCAAAACGTAAAATATTAATATGGTCCAAAGAAAGGTGTCAGAATTTACCCGTTGCCAGAGGGAGTTGGTACCTGAATTTATAAAAATTTCTCGGCACTTTTTTTTTTTTTTTTGAGAAAGATTAGCCCTGAGCTAACTACTGCCGATCTTCCTCTTTTTGCTGAGGAAGACTGACCCTGAGCTAACATTCATGCCCATCTTCTTCTATCCTTTATGTGGGATGCCTACCACAGCATGGCTTTTTGCCAAGCGGTGCCATGTCTGCACCCGGGATCCAAACCGGCTAACCCCGGCGGTCGAGAAGCGGAACATATGAACTTCGCCACTAGGCCGGCCCCTCCTGGCACTTTTTTAGTGGTGACACTTCATTTTTCTTCCCCCTGAGTTTTCAGTAGAAAGAGAGGGGAACAACAGTAATGCAAAGAATGAGGTGGATGTGAGAGGCTTTCTTTTTCCTCCAGTTCTTTAAGACTGTGTAGAGAATGCCAGAACCACTGATAGGAAAGTGAGTGTGTAACACACTGAGATGAAGAGGTGTTCACCCAGTGAGGACTCAGGGAATCCCTGAAGTATGCATTGTGAATTAACTTTGTTTGTAAGTAAGAGGCTCAATTACAGTGGCTAAAACATACAAAAAATTATTGTTTCATGTAACAGAATTTTGGAGGAAGTAGTGTGGGGCTGCTCAGGCAGCTCTATCAATTATCAGAGACCCACAAGTCTTCTGTCTTTCTGCTCTGCCATGTGTAGCTCCCATCCTCATGGTCCAAGATGGTTGCTAAAGCTCCTGCCATTACATCTGGATTCTAGGCAGCAGGAAGAAGAAATGGAAGGAGACTTGTCCTGCCCCTGTTAAGAAGCCATTCAGGACGTCCCATACAACATTTCTGCTTATATAGCAATGGCTAGAACTTAGTTTCACGGGCACACCTCGCTGCAAGGGAAGTGTAGAAATGAATGATAACGTGCTCAATTTAAAATTTGGGTTTTGGTTAGTAAGGAAGAAGGGGAGAATGGCTTTGGGAGGTAACTAGATATCTGAGTAAATTAATGAGAAGTATACATACCTGAAATGGGCCGCAGCATTCACTCATTCATTCATGTACAGAATCATTCATTCATTGTTCACTCACGAGTTCAACAAATATTGAGTACTTTGGTGCTGGGGACTTGAGACTGAATAGGGCACTGTTTTGCCCTGAGGGTGCTCCCTAAGTGTGCAGAGATGAGGGCAAGGGCATGTGACAGATGATTCTCCGTACAGTGACAGCCAAAGCAAAAACTGAGGTCTGGCTGGGGAGCTTTGCAGAAAAGGAGACCCGAGAACTGAGGCTTGGAGAATGAGGAATTCTTCAAGTGCAGATGGGGAACAAGCATTCTGGGTGGGAGGGATGGGAGGATTGGTGCATCTGTTGGTGTGAAATAGTATGAAGGACTTGTTTGGGAACTGCAAGTCCAGCCAGAGAAAAGCTGAAAAGATGACAAAGATGGACAATGAATCCATTTTGTGTTCTGCTACAGACTTACAAATAATGCTTCTCTGTCATAGTCTGAGTGGCTCCAATAAGGGATTGGAGGCAGTCTAAAACATTTGGATGTTGGTAGGTGACAGGGAGCCACTAACGGGGTTTGACCAATGGCATGAGGGCTGAAGTGACAGTATGCCATTTCTGACCCTTAGGAGGCACCATCCTTTCTGTTTGCCCCTTGGGGACCTTCCACCATGGAAAGAACATGCCCCAGTTCTTGGGGTTCCTTCAGCCTGGACTCAAAAATGAGATACATGAAGCAGACTTGAGCTTGACCCACAGCTGAAGCAGAACCACGCCAGCCACCTCTCAAAGCTGCGAGCAACAAATAAAGGCTTATTTTGTTTGCCTCGCAGATTTGTAATTGTTAGGCAGCATCCCTGGCGTAGAAGCCCGCTAACTCACCTGCGAATTAGATTTCTCTCTAGCATCTGAGACTGTGAGTGCTGGATAGGGGGTGTGGCCAAGCCCATCTATGCGGTATTCCAGATGACCTCAGAGATGGCGGGTGGGAAATGCCACACGAGAGTGGTGGTCCACACGTCAGGGGTGTGCGGCTCATCTGGCCCTCAGGGGAACGCCTGGGTCGGTTGAGCTCAGGGCTTCCAACCTCAGCGACACTGACATTTGTTGCAGGGGCTGTCCTGTCTTGCGCCTAGAAGTTTAGAAGCATCCCTGGTGTCTGCCCTCTAGATGCTGTTGGCACCCCTCCCTCCAATTTCTGACAACCCAAACTCTCTCCAGACATCGCCAAATATCTCTTGGGTGGCAAAATCCATCCCAGTTGAAAATGACTAATTTCCCTGATCTGGCTTCAGTTTTTCTGTTAAAGATAAGAACGGAAAATGACAACTAATGACATCATTTATTGAGCATTCACTGAATTTAAGGCACTTCATTACACACTTTCCCTTCATTAATTACTTTAACAATTTGGAAAGTGTGTTAGTTGGCTGGCATCGCCATCACAAAGTACCACAGATTGCGGCTTGAACAACAGAAATTTAGTTTTCTCACAGTGCCGGAGGCTAGAAGTCTGAGGTCATGGGGTCGGCAAGGCTGGTCTCTCCTTGGCTTGGAGATGGTCGTCTCCTCAGATGGTCTTTCCTTGGTGTGTTGTCTGTATCTTAATGTCCTCTTTTCTCAGGACTCCGGTCATATTACATCAGTCCCCACCCTAACGACATGATTTTAACTTAATTACCTCTTTCAAAACCAGTTCTCTAAACACAGTCACATTCTGAGGTCCTGAGGGTTAGAACCTCAACATATGAATTTCTGGGAACGCAATTCAGCCGTAACAGAACGTTTATGAATGAGAAAACTCAGGACACAGAGGTGAAGTCACCCTTGCTTCAGGAACACGTTTAGTATGTGGAAGAGCCAAGGTCCATCTGTCCAGCTCCAGAATCTGTGCTTTGGATCATGTTCCACACTGCCTGCCCAAGAAATTGGTGCTGTGAGGGACTCAGGACAGAAGGCACTACACAGTGTTGTGCAAGAATTCTTTGTGTGTGTGTGTGTGTGTTTTGTAGTAGGAAAAAAGAGTGGGCTTGTTCAAGTGGGATGCTGGCTCCCCCTACACATCTGTGCATGGGAGGGACCTCCCCAACAGTCTCATTTGGTGTTATTTCCCTGCCCACATGAGAGAAGCTGTGCCGATTATAGGAAGTACCCGGCTGTGCAGGGCTGGTCTGGACAACTCAGTCCTACTCAGCGACAATAGGCTTCTAGATGCTGTGCCTTTTTGATGATAGAGATAAAAAGCCTTAAACATGTCTACCCTTTAGTCTAGCAATTCCACTCCTTGGAATTTATCCTTAGGAAGGAATCAAATCTGTGTACAAAGATTTATCATAGGATATTTGATTTTAGCATGATTTGCAAGAGCAAACATTGGATAGATATTGGATAAATAAATTACGGCATGTCCATATGGTAGAATGTTCAACTTGTAGATGAATATTTTCTTCCAAGGGAAAAACTTCATGATATATTATTCCTTGAGGAAAAAAGATTTGAATGCTGCATAGAGTGTGATCCCGATTTCTGAAATTGTGTTAAATGTCACCCTTCTGTTGGACACGTAGGGACATGTAGGATGTGGAGGAAAGGAATTGTATTCCTGGTCTCCTGCTGGCCTATCAAGCTTGTTCTGTAGTTTTTATCTTCCTCTTTGATAAAATTAGGGCAAGTCCCAAGACTTCTTTTGTCCCTCTTATAAGGAAAAGTCATCCAGTCACTTTGTTCACAGAAAGCCTGGTCTCCATTTAGTAATTAATATGTCCACTCCAGTGTAGGAACCAAATTCTCCAGTCTTCACTGAAAATGGAAATTCTTTCCCTCTCCCAGCTCAGTGGCGTCAGGCTGGGCCCCATAGTGAGAAGGAGTGTGTGGCTGTTGTCTCTTTTTTCTTCACCTGGTGCTTCTGTTTTCCTCCCACCCTCCTTGGGCTTCCTCTGGCTCCTCTGGAACTGGGAAGAGGGCGAGAGGAGGAAAGAGGTGGGAAAAGACTTACTGGACTGGTGTTCTAGCCATCTGGGTTGACTCACCTTCTCGTGTGTTCCTTCCTGGGTCCTCTGTGGCTGGCCCCTCCCCATCCCTGGTGGGCACCGGCAGTTTGCTCAACTGGGAGCTTGTGTCTCTTTTGATTGTCTGTGCCTGACTTCTCTCTCACCCCCCCAGCATCTCGTGGCACATGTCCTTGGCCAGTTCTGGTTCACAGGAAACTGTCCCACATCCTTTGCGCTGACAACTTGGGGAAAGCAGGCCACCTTCAACACAATGTCCCCTTACTCCACCCTCAGGGCAGCTGGCTGGCCACAGTCTCTGGCCCTTTAGATTTCTCAGGGTGAGTCAGACTCCCATCTCCTGAGTCCCTCATGTTCCAGGAAAGATGCTTCCAGCCTTCCAAGAGGTCTCATTGAAGCCCCTTTGCCTCGGCTTTCTGGGGGAAGACAGAGCCCCTCCGCCAAGGGAGCACAGTCGTCTAGATGTTGACAGCCCTCCTCTCAAATCCATATCTAACACCAACTCCCACCTCTGCCTCTCCAACTTCTTTAAGATTTCGGAAGTGGATAGATTGGGCTCTTAAAATCTTTTCCTGACTACCTCCTCCCTATGTCTTGGTGGTCTCACCCCTCACTTTGAAATGAGAAGCAGCCAATGATGAGGATCAACGCTGCCCAGGGAGAGAAGCCCAAGGCGTCCTGCCCTACATACCAATCTATATCATCCTCTGGGAAGCATAGGATATCCTGCCCTGATCCACTTGATTCTTATCTAAAGTTATAGGATCACCCAATAACTAGACCCCACCTACACTGATAGCATTCTAATGACTTCTTTATATGATCTTTCCTTTTTCTTGTAAAGAGATAACTCACATATCTATGCCTTATAAATTTAGCCCTACCCTCAACCCATGTTTGCAGCTCTTCACTGCCCATGGGTCCTGTCCCCATGCTTCTCCATGCTATTCCCTGAATAAAGGAGCACTCCTGCCAGACCTTGAGAGTCCAAGAAATCTTTCTTTCCACTCCTTGGCTCACCAAGCCCGCATCAGCCAGCTCTTGTCTTGGAGTGTCAGCTGATATTGAAATGGAAAGAACCCATGTTTAACATTCTGTTTTGCACAAACAGAATAGAGGCAGACAGCATGCACATCAGTCTTGTTAGAGGCATCTTGAGGAGAGAGGATGAGGATGGGAGTCTGGATAGAAGGATCTTTAGGGTTCCTTCCAATCAAAGAGATTCCATGGCAGGCTGGTAGGGAGTACAAGTATTGGAGACACTCCTTGACGATGATGTTGGGCAGACGAGACAGCCATGAAGCGTGATAGTAGTTGACTCTCGCAAATGCTCTCGATACTAACAAATGCATTACAATAAGTGTGAATAATCAGGCGTTGAGTTGCTTGAAACCAGCTTTACATCTCAGAGAACAGAGAAGAATCAGCTCACTGTGGCCGTTTCTGAGAGGAAGCAGATGTAAACTGAACCTGGTGTTCAGAAAGGGGAGACGCCTCGCTTCCCGCCTCCACAGGCTGTCCTCCCGGGCTCTGCACTTACTTGTCCCCCCAAATGCCACCCTGCCAGGAAGTCATTCCCCATCCGTGTCGCTGGAGGTAAACCTGTCATCTCTCAACCCTGTTGCATTTTATCTAAACTCCTGTTTTGCCCTGGCCCGTGGAGGGAAACACACACATTGTCACAATTATTATTTCCAAACCGCTGAGTCAAGCTGTTGGTTGAGTGGGGCTTAGAGCTGGGTTTCTGGGTTTCGACTACAGGGCTCTCTCCAGCTCCTCCTCTCTGTCCTCCCAGGCCTTTCCCAGGCACCAGGAGCCTGGAAAGCACTTTGCTGGATATTCAATCCTGCTGGCATTTGTGACAGGGGACGTGTGCCCAGATCCATCTTGCGTGTTTCCAACTCGGAGCCCCCTGGAAGGGAGGTGCTCCCCAGAGACGAGGAGAGCGGCCACAGAAAGCTGAACTCCCCGTGCTGGTCCTGCTGCGGGGGGCTGGTCCTCTCGTCCCGGCCAACCTCCCTTCTGCGTGTCTTTAATGAGCATTTGGCTTGCATTTGGATCAGACCAGGGCTTGGGTGCCGGGCATGGAGATGAACTCCTGAGTTAGCTCTCTAAGAGGAAAGCAAAGGCCTGGCCATGGGCTTGATGGGAGTCCCACTTCTCTGCCAACGTTATGTAGAGAAAAGGGCAGTTGTGCTGAATTACTGCATTTTTATGTAGCGTCTGTTCAAATCCTCTTATTTTACAAGATGGAAACCAAGTCTCGGACAGTGGCAATCATGCCCAGGTTCATGCATCTGGTTTAGCAGTCGGTGTGGCCACCACTTGGCCATGCAGAGCCACCTCTGCCCAAGTGCCACCTCATCGGGGGAGAGTGCCCCACCCGTCTAGGCTGAGATAGATGCTCTGCATGTACTGAGGCCACTGCACTCATCCTTTGACTGTGGGAGTCCTTCCCACTAGGCCGTATGTCCCTGGAGGGTCAGGACCACATACTTATCATCCCTGGGTCACCAGGAGAGGGCCCACAGGGATCCCATTGTGGGGTGGGGCGCTGGCATCAGGACTGGCTTTTCCACAGGAAGTCAGACCAGCTCTGCCTGCTGAGGTCTCCTCTCCCCCTTCCCACAGTGAGCCTCGGAGGTGAGCAGTTTCTTCTGAGGGTGCCACCCCGCTCTCCCAGGAGGGCAGCCCTGCCACGGGGCAGCCGGGGTTTCTGACCAGTGTCCCAACGCAAAAGAAAACTGTCTAGAACACTGCTGTCCAGTCGAAAAGTCATGTGAAAAAAGGAAAAAAAAACAACAGGTGAAATTAATTTCAATAACATTTTAATTCAAGATATCCAAAATATCGTTTTTATATCTAATCAATAGAAACAATTATGAATGAGACTGTTTGCATTCTTTTTTGTACTAAGCGCTCAAAATCCGATACATATTTTATAGTCACAGCACATCTCAATCGGAACTCTAAATTTTCATTGAAAATATTTAATTTGCATTTCGATTTTCTAAAACTTAATTGAAAAAAAGAGATCCACCTGCCCACGTTGTTCTAAACATACTTAAAGTTTTCCAGTAGCTGAATTAAGTATCTTTTTAAATTTAGATTTATTGAAATAAACTAAAAAGTCCAGTTTCTCTTCACACTAGTCACTAGCACTTCTAGTGCTCAGTGGCCACACGAAGTTTCTAGAAGGTGGCTAGGAGCTAAGGGAAGAGGTGACTGAATCAGGGAAGAAAGCCCCAATGGCTCTAAGGGAAGGTGGCAGCCTCACTTATCATTTCTGTGTCCAAATAGACATTTCACTTATTTTCCTGAAGACTTCAGGGCTGAGGGCAGCTGGCAGCCGTGGGGGGAGGCTGAGCCAGCTTCCAACACAGTCTGCAGTGGGATTTCACTTTGCTCTGTTTTCAGCAGGACTGGGAAGTTTGGACAGCGCTGTCATCGCTGGGGGGACATGGAGGATTGAAATTCTGGGGAGACCCTCCTGGGCCCAGGGACCCCTGAGAATAATTGGAGGCTGGGGAGGCCCCTGGAGCTGACGGAGGGAACAGCGGCTCCCCTATTGGAAGCCAGAGGAACAGCAGTCCTGCCTCGCTGGAGTCAGCAGACAGTCAGAGGGCCGAGGGATGCCACCGTTCAAGAGCAGAAGGCAGGCCTAGGAGTCTGGTGGAGCGTGGTGGGCAGAGGCCAAAGAAAGCCTGGATCCTTTTTGAGCTTCCAAGTCTCAGGACACAGAGGTCCCTGACTTTAGAAGCATAGAAACGTTAGTACAGAAAGGGATCTTCAAAAGTGAGGGTAAAATTATTTAATACAGTTCTGTGGTTTCCAAACCCGCAACAAAAATTAGTTGTTTTTCTCTAGACTGATTCAGCCAACAAATATTTGTTAGGAGTCTGCAATCAGCGTATTCAGAAATATACATTGGTTGGAGATATACAGCTATATCTGGGCACATGTGAAATATACATTTTAAAAAAAATGATGTTATCAAATCCCTTCAGTGGTCTTTTCTAAAATATTTATAACCTGAAAGCAATAATGTACATAGTAAAAACTTCAAACTGAACCAAAAGTTATACAATGGAAAGTAAAAATCCTCTCTTTCTCCCTTGAATGTCTGTTTAAAATGCTCAGAGAGCTTGGCGTATAGTAGCTGTTCAATAAACATTAGTTTGCTACCAATGAATGTTGAAGGTGGACCAGAAAAAACAGCAACAAAAAGTGTTATCAAATGGAAAACCAGCTGGGCAGTGCGTGAGGGATGGGGTCAGGGGCCAGAGGTGTGACAGCCAGGTCCACCACTGTTGCTTTTGAATTTGAGAGCTTTAAAGGTTATTTAACCCAGACTCGACCAAATGTTTAGAGAAGGTGTTCTGTGTCACTCTGGGAGCCTCTGTAAGCAGAGAACCCAAGGTCATGAGGCAGACGGCGACATTGCTTTTTGAAATCTGTGGAGGGCAAGTCGGGTATGAGAGCTGGTGTTGGGAGAGACAGACACATCCTCAGAAAAGAGCTGGGTTCTCTCCTGGGCACGTGGTTGAGTGACCAAGGGCCAACACAGTGGATGCTCAGGCTATGGAGGGGGTTACACGGAACTAAAAGATAATCTTTTATCCTTAAGGAGTTTGCATCCGGGGAAGACAGAAGGGTAAGCCGCGAACGGATAATGTAATGCGGAGCACCATGCTAGCTGACGGGAGATTTCCTTTAGGTCCAAAGGAGGAGCGAGCGAAGTACCGCCCCGAAGGCCAAATCCAGCCCACCACCGGCGTTTGTAAATAAAATTGCATTGGCCCAGGGCATGCTCATTTGTTCCTGTGGGGTCTGTGGCTGCTTTCGCCCCCTAAAGGCAGAGTTGAGTAGTTGCAAGAGAGACTGGCCCTCAGAAGCTAAAATATTTACTAGCTGGCACTTTAAAGAGAAAGTTTGCCAACCCCTGGTCTAAACGAAGGAACAGTTATTTTCAATAGAGAAGGCTTGTTGGAGTGGCTTCTGGGAAAAAGGCGATGAAGAAAGCGGGTAATTCTGGGCACAAGCAATGGCCGCTCGCCTCCAGGACGGAGCAGCAGGCCAGCCTCAGAAATTCAGCTCTTCCAGCGCCGCCTCACCTCTGAGTTAAAAGGAGTAGGATCAATTTTTCCACATCTAGTAGAAGAGAGAGGATGAAGGAACCGAGGCCTGTAAACGTTTTGAGAATAATATGAGAAAAGCAGCCATTCATCAGAAGACATTATTTCTATTTTACTATTAAATGGATGCTAATTTTCCTTCTTTGACTTTCTTTTTTTCTTCCCAGCCCTGGCTGCCAATTTCCTTCTTCCTGTTGTTCTGCCTTGAAAAACAAAACAAAACAAAACAGAAAACCAGGCATACCGCCACAAACCACAAAATGTGTTTACTTCAAGCAGTGCATTTTCATTCTTTTGCAAATAGGTTCACAAGATCCAAATAGGTTCAAATAGGTTTCACAAGGTCCAGAATTCAAAAGGTTTCAAGGATGTAAAAAGACAAGCCTCCCTGTTCTTCCTCCTGGAGACAGCCGAGGGTGCCTGTTTCTTGCCCTCTAGAGCCTGCCTGAGATACTTTGGGCAGGTACAAATATTTACAGATACATTATTTTCCCTTCCTTTTAACACAAATGATTATCTCCTATAGATACCGTTTTGCCCTTTGCTTTTTTCCCCTTAGGAATGCCTTTTGGAAAGGGTTTCACATCAATACATACAGAACTTCCCCATTCTCTTTTACTGCTGCCTAGGGTCCCATCATGTAGATGTACCATATTATGTTTAAGGGTTTTAGTGGCAAATAGGGCTGTTGCTCTCCCCTCTTTCCTGCCGGCAATGATCCCTGGGTAGCGTTGCTGGGTTCAGGGGAGGGGTCAATAACAGCAGCTAGGTAGAAGCTCATGATGCTGCTGGCTTTAAAGACCGCCCTTCCTTAGTCCTCTGGAGGTGAGGAGAGGGGGAGAGGGGAGCTGGAGTCCAGCAGGTGCTTGGCTGAGTCCTTCTGCCTGTTTGGCTGCCCCTGGGATTAACCCTGTGGCTGGGGTTACCCTTCCTCAGGCTGCTGTGGGAAGAGCACCTGTTATAACCGGAAACTGAAGGTAAGATTATTCTGATGCAGTTGGAGCAGGGAAGTCGGATCAGGTGGTGGTGCTGGCGTTTGGCAGGTGTATTAGCCATGGCTTCTTAATTGACAGTTATAAACACCTACCTCCAACCAGCTTAAGCCAAAAGGAGGGTTTGCGGACTTCTAGAGGCAAACAAGGCAATTCAGGAGTTGTGGCAGACGTTACCAGTTGTTTACCCAATGTGCGTTCCCTCCATCTTCTCCATGTGCACAGTTAAGAAGACTCAGCTCTCCAGACTCCCTGGAGATAGGAGTGGCCTCACGGCCCTTTTCTGAACACTGAGGTGTAAGCAGAAGTGTACGGTGTGGGACTACTGGGAATCCTGACCAAAGGGGACACACTTAGCTGGCTCATGTTTTTCGTCCTTCTTGTCTGGAACGTGGGTAAGATGCCCAGAGAGGCAGCAGTCATCTTGGGAGATGAGAAGGAGAGGCAGCTGACGAGGGTGCTGGGATGAAAAGGGAGGAGGAGCCTGGGGCTTTGCTGTCGTCATGAAGCCAGCAGACCAGATCTTGCCTGTGGCCTGAGAAAAATAAACTCCTACTTGGGTAAGTCCAGGAGTCGAGCTCTTGTTACGTGCAGTTATGTACAGGCCCAGCCCTGATTCAGTGCAACTGGATTCTGCCATTTGCATAGAGTCAAGTTTCTCTGTCTCTTTCTCTCCAGGTTATTCTCTCAGAACCCTTGATGGGGCAAGGGGCAGGGTACCAGCACCTCTGGAATCCACGCTGATAGCTTCCCACCAGGGGAAAGAGGGAGCTATACCTCTGACTCCAAATGGGAGGAAAAAGAACCTCCAAGGAAGAATCTGATTGGTGTGGCTTGGAGGGTACTCCTTGACCCAATTACCATGGACAAAAGGATGAGGTAATATGATTGGCCAGGCCTGTGTCACCTAAGCCCACCTGGACAGGGGAGTGGGAGCAATTTGTAAAGGGGGTGGAGGGTATTTTTATTAGGAAGGGAAAGGTGGGCAGGAAGAAGAAAACAATAGATGGCTCTCCAGCAGGCTCTGAAGGTTTAGATGTGTGGAGAGGAGAGAGAAAGGCATTTCAGGGCGTGGTCACCTCCTCCAGGAAGCCTTCTCTGACAGGCTAATTTAGTCACTCCTCTCTCCACCCATTAACTCCCTTGCCCACTCTCACTGTATTACATGTCACTGTATCACTGCCTGTCACCTCCAGGTAGCTCCTCAAAGGTAGGTACTTCCTCTGACTGATCCTGTATCCCTCCCATCGCAAGCATGTAGTGGCCACTCAGTGCTTGGATGAATGAATAAAGGGACAGCAGGAGCAGAGGATGGAATTTGTCTTTGGTTTGGCTGGAATCTTGGGTATGTGATTAAAGAAACAGTAAAGTCTAAGGTTCTTAAGTTGGGTTAGGGCTAGATTGTAGGGGGACTGTGAATGTTAGGCTAAGGAGTTTTGGCTTGTGTTATGGAAATAGGGAGCTATTGAAAGCTTTTGAGCAGGGGCGTGGCGTGACCAGAGCTGCTGTGTTCCTGAGCCTAGATCTTTTTGAGCCCTGGCTGCTGTCTGTCCTTATTTGTCCTCTGGCTTCTCCATGATTCTTCTTGGCCTGGTTCTTCATCTGTCTCAGCTGTCTTTGGTCCATGTGACACACCTCCACCCCCTCCACCCCGCCCCCGCCCCCCCCCCCCCCCCCCACCTCCTTCACTGGTCAGTCCAGGGCTGATTCTCGTTTTCTCTGTGCAGGTGGAGAGGATGGTTTCCCTGACTGGTGCCAACTGGGAGTCCTTCTGCGTATGAGTCCACCTGAGCAGCTCTTGCCTGCCCTCTCCTGGGCACTGGTGGATACAGCTAGCTGCTCTTCGGGAGCTGGATATAAACTGGTCACAGCCCGGCCTCACGATATGAATTTGTCTTCTTATATCTGCCCCCCAATCTCCTTTAATTCATTAAAATCAAGATTTTTTCTGAGTGACTACTGTGTGTCTCTGGTGATAGCTATGTGCAGAAAACACTCTGACTCCGCTGATTGAGACATTTTTCATTGTGAGATCTATGTGCTACATACATGTCAGAACATTAATTTTTGTTAATTTACGTGTCTATCCTATTTATTTGTCTGAACTGAAGTCCTTTTAGTTTGTTTCAGCCATCGAAGAGGTCATGTGTTTGAACTTTATAAAAATGTAAGGCTTACATATTTATATTCCCCTGGATAACAGTTTTCCCAAGTAATCACACACCCCAATGCTTTTATCAAAGTCCAGAAGTCTGCAAACGTGTTTTTATTATTCACAATAGAATCAAGGCAATGCCCTAATTAATGATTTTGCTAAGAGGTAATTGCTGTTTATAGGGAATTCGGGCCTGTAGCATGAAGCAGAAACCATCCATGGGGATTTTGATCTCATAAAATGATGGATACACATCCCAGAAGAACACTGGACTGGTTCCTTGGCTTCACTGGATTTATTTTTTTCTGAGTCAGTGTTTTTCCTCCAGTCAAAGGCTAAAGCTTTACCTTCACAGATAGGTTAGTGACTCTTATTCAAAACCAGTGGAGGGGCCGGCCCAGTGGCTCAGTGGTTAAGTGTGCATGTTCCGCTTTGGCAACCCTGGGTTCGCCAGTTCAGATCCCGTGTGCGGACATGGCACTGCTTGGCAAGCCATGCTGTGGTAGGCATCCCGCATATAAAGTGGAGGAAGATGGGCATGGATGTTAGCTCAGGGCCAGTCTTCCTCAGCAAAAAGAGGAGGATTGGTGGCAGATGTTAGCTCAGGGCTAGTCTTCCTCAAAAAAAAAAAAAAAAAAAAGCAAAAGGCAAACAAAACAAAACCAGTAGACCCTGCAATTTCTTCCCAGTGTCAAGTCCATGTCTTGTTTCCCTGGGTCAACATTTGGAGTCCCTCCTTTCCCTCATTCATTCAAGTCCGGCCCATGTCTCAAGATTACTTCTAATCTCTTTCCTTGGAGAGCCCTTCTCTGCATCATGATTTCTCTCTCTTCTAAACAACAACTCTTCTGTAGTTGGTGCTATTTATTTAGCAAATGTCATGCATTACTTTGTGACATCTTTTTACTTTTAAATGAAACATTATTTATAAATTTATACTGTCACTTCACTTTACAGAAGTTTATGTCCCATGTCTTCCCTTGAATAATAAAATCGTCAATGCCAGAAACTGTATCTTACACTTGGTTGTTTACCCCACAGAATGTGCAACATCTACTGCTGTATATTCAATAGATGAGCAGCAAGTGCTGTTGATTGACGGGTTGTTGTGTCATTTGCCTATCCTAGCTCTAATTAGTCTACTTTCCTGAGAACTATTTACAAAAGACAGATTGGCCCAGGCCATCATTAACACTTCCCTGAAATGTTTTCATGCATTTAGATGCTTTGCAAAATGTATTGCCCAAATGGTGCTATGTGTCTATGTGTGCACACAACAAAGGGAAGCCAAATTAAAATCATCCTTTTAATTTATTGTTGATGCATGTTCATTTTAAAATTTAGTTTTCATTTTCATCAAAGTTATGCACTTATATAATTTTAGGGATTGTCCTACTCTGCTTGGGCTGCCATAACAAAATGCCATAGACAGGGTGGCTTAAACAATGACATTTATTTCTCACAGTTCTGGAGGCTGGGAAGTCCGAGATGAAGGTGCCAGCAGATTTGAAAGGTTCTCAGTGATGTCTCCTTTCTGGCTTGCTTTCTTGCTCTGTCCTCAAATGTTGAAGAGAGAGCGAGAACTCTATTCTCTCTTCCTCTTTTGATAAGGACACTGATCCCATCCTGAGGGCTCCACCTTCGTGACCTCATCTAACCCTAAACCACCTTCTAAAGGCCCCACCTCCAAATACCATCACATTGGGGGTTAGGCTTCAACACACCAATTTTGGGGGGACACAAACCTTCGATCCATAACAGGGGTCAAATAATTTCACAAGGCACATTAAAAAACAGCAGCCACCCCTTGCCGCATTGCTTTCCTGCTCTCTGGAATCACCATGTTCAACTCTTTTAGCTGATTATTTTGCTATTGTCTCCTTATCTCTATATAGTGCTCCTTTCTTTTTCTTCTTCCAGGTTTAGGCATTATCTATTAGCCTGACACTATTTTAGCTCTCTTTCACCACCTCTACCCTGCTCCATCATGCCCAATTCCAGAACCCCCACCCTTCCATGACCTCACTGTTGTTATTTTGCTCAGGTTAATATTTAGTGTGTACATTATCCTGTATATACAAACCCTCTTCAGCACTGAAACATGATTATTTTTATTTTCTTGTATGACTTTTAGGTTTTTCTGGAGTTAGTAGTTGTATTGCTTTTTCCTCTTTTGTTTTGTTTTCTATCATGAATTCATCCCATACTCTTTCCTTAATTGTTTAAATGTCCTGTCAGTATAGTCACTCACGTCAGTTATTTGAACAAGGCCATCTTTTTGGTCTTCTCTCCTGTGCCCTTCTGAGCTGTTCCAATCTGGATTATTTTCTTTCTACGCTGAGTACACAGCTGTCTTTCTTGGATCTCCCTTCAGCTTCATCCTGACATTCCTTTGGCTCTTCCTTGGATTGGTGCTCAAATTTCCCAGATCCTCTGTCTTCCTTTCTCTTGGTTTACCTCCTAATTTAGGATGAACAACTTCTCTAGCAGCTTCTTGAGAAATGGTACTTGAGAGGTAAATGTTTTGAGACCTTTCATGTCTGAAATGTTTGTATTCCACCCTGGTGTTTAATTGATAACTTTGCTGGGTATGGAATTCTAGGCTTGAAATGATTTTTCTGCAGAACTCTGAAGTCATTGTTTCATTATCTTTTTCTTTTTTTTTTTTGAGGAAGATTAGCCTTGAGCTAACTGCTACTAATCCTCCTCTTTTTGCTGAGGAAGACTGGCCCTGAGCTAACACCCATGCCCATCTTCCTCTGCTTCATATGTGAGATGCTTACCACAGCATGGCTTGCCAACTGGTGCCATGTCCACACCCAGGATCCGAACTG
Organism: Equus asinus; assembly: GCF_041296235.1. NCBI lineage: Eukaryota > Metazoa > Chordata > Mammalia > Perissodactyla > Equidae > Equus > Equus asinus. Next base: position 67,723,296 of record NC_091801.1, on the reverse strand, counting down.
GCGAACCCTGGGCCGCTGAAGCGGAATGTGTGTACTTAACTGCTGTACCACCAGGCCAGCCACGACCTATTATCTTTTTGCTTCTAGTGTGGTATTGAGAAATCCATAGTCATCCTGAATTTTTTTTACTTTTTTGAACATTTTTTACTTTTTTGGAAACTTTTAAGATTATTTCTCTACCCCTGCTATTCTGAAAATTCATGATGATAAATTTTAGTATGGACTTGTTTTTATTTACTGTAGTGGGTATTTAACATGCCCTTTCAGTCTAGAAACTTCAGTATTGGGAAATTTCTGGAATTATTTCTTGTGTTTTTCTCTCTTCTATCCACATTCTCTTTTTCTGAAACTTTACTTATTCAGATGGTGGACTCCTAGACTGATCTTTTTAGAGTTTCTTTTCTATCATAACCTCCATCTCTCTGACTTTTCACTTGACTTTCTAAGAGATTTTCCTCACTTTATCTTCTGACCCTTCTATTGAAATTTTTATTCTGGTCATCATAGTTTAAGTTTCTAAGAACTCTCTTTTGGTCTATAATCGTTTTCTTTTTGATATAATATTGTTTTTGTTTAATAAATACAATAAATTCTCCTAATTCTCTGAGGATGTTAATGATGGTTAATTTTTTTTTTTTCATGCATAGTTTTCTACAAGTTGCTTTTTCCTCCCTAATGTGTTGGCCTCTGTTTTTCAACTTAGAGAATTTCCTTGGAGGTCTGGTGATCACTGGCTAATGCTCACCTTTTAATATGGGACATTTGAAAGGTAACTGGAAGCTCTGTGTGTGGGGGTGGAAGTTGTTAACTCTGGTGATTTGTAAGGTGGTTTCGTTGCTTTGATTCTTTAGGGAAATTCTGCTGTCAGCACGTCTGTGTCTTTTCTTGGAGTGGACAGATTTTCTCAGATTCAAGAAACAGCAAGAAAACAGGTGTATTAGTCAAGGTTCTCCAGAGATCAGAACCAATAGGAGATGTATATATGTAAGTTTATATTTATATTTATCATAGGGAATTGGTTCATGTGATTTGGGAAGCTAAGAAGTCCTACAACCTGCTGTCTGCAAGCTGGAGACCCAGGAAAGCCTGAGGTGTAATTCTATCTGAGTTCAAATGCCTGAGACTCAGGAGAGCCAAGATGTAAATCTCAGGATGAGAGCAGGAGAGGACCAATGTCCCAGCTCAACGGTCAGGCAGAGAAGGGCAAATTACAACCTTCCTCTATCTTTTTGGTTCTATTCAGACTCTCAGTCGGTTGGATAAGACTCACTCACATTGGGGAGGAAAATCCGCTTTACTTAGTCTACTGATTCAAATGCTAATTCAGAAACACCTTCACAGACACACCCAGAAATAATGTTTAGCATCCTGTGATCCAGTCAAGTTGACACATAGAATCAACCTTCACAGCCAGTGCAGACTGAGAGGAGTGAGGACAGGGAAGGTGGGCAAGAGATGCTGTCAGAGCGATGGGCTAAGACTCAACCACAAAGGGGCTTATGGTACAAGAGAAGGAGGCTCGAGTTTATTCTAAATAGAGTGGGAAGCCTTTGATGGACTTTGAATTTGGAAACAACATGATCCAATTTATCCTTTCAAAATGTCCCTCTGTCTACTGCATGGAGAATGTACTGGGCAGGTGGCGGGGGCGGGCAGTGACAGGAAAGCAGGGAGCCAGGTTGGTAAGTGTTCAGTCAGGATGGGCTGAGTAATGCTACAGCAACAATGCTTCCTGTTTTGCAGCTCTGCCACACATCATCTCTGCTCTGGGATACAGGCTGCTGGAGTGGCTCTGTTTGGATCACTGCTGGTCTCATGGCAGAGACAAAAGAGATCATGACAAATCACATGCTGATTCTGAACTCTTCTGCCTGAAAGCAACACACAGCACTTCCTTCACATTTCATTGACCAAATCAAGTCATGAGGCGAAGCCTGGCATCAGTGGGGGTGGGGAAGTATAATCCTTCCCCGAGAAGAGCAGCGAATACTTGGAAACCGTGTTGTAATCTACCACAGGAGGCTATTGCAATAATCAAGGCCAAAAGGAGGCCAGCTAGAGTGGGAGCAGTTGAGGTAAAAAAAACGAGGTCAGATTTGGAATAGAGCTGGGAGGACTTGCTGACTGAGTAAAGGTGAAGTATGAAAGAAAGAAGAGTTAAGAAATACTCTAGGGTTTTGGTCTGAACACCTTGGTGAACGGTGGTATCATTTGCTGAGTTGGAGAAGACTGAAAGAGGAGTAGGTTTAAGGGGAAAAATTAGGAATTCCATTTTAGCTATGTTGGGTTTGAGATTCCTAATTAGAGAAATGTTGATTTGGAAGATAAAATTTGGAGTCATTAGCATATAGACTGCCTTTGAAGCCATGGGACTGGATGAGACCATGTGGAAGAATCAAGAAGACTGGAACTGAGCTGTGGGGCATGTCAACTTACAGAGGTCAGGAAGAAGAGCAGCCCTGAGCAAAGGGAAGAGCCAGATTGGGAGGAGGGAAACATGGCGTGTGGTTGGCCCGGAGCCAGGGGAAAAAGGTATTTCATGAAGCATTTCATGACAGTGTCAGCTGCTGCTGAGATAGCGAGTAAGATGAGAATTAAAATCCGTCGTTGGGTTTGGCCAGATGCAGGCACTGGTGACCTGAAAAAGCCCTTGGTGACCTGGGGGAGAATGTCTTAGTGAAATGGGTTGAGAAATGAAATGAGTTGTCCTTGTGATTCAAGTCCTTGCCTGGTTTGCTATGCTGCATGGAAAGTTCTCAGGTATAGGATGGAGTACTGAAATGTTGTGGAATCAAAAAATTTGTACCTTATTCTTTGAATCACTCAGCTTGGGGGAACAACCCTCCAAAAACCTGAATACAAGCACCTGATCATAACTGGTTCACTGCCTTGTCTTCTGTGAGTGTGCAGAATAAAATGTGTGCAGAAACCTCTCTGTTTCTCTCCATCCAGGCTCTGGGCCAAGTCTCCATAAATGATGGGGCATGTTATAAATTTGTTAGCCCCCTTAACCATGGAGACACAAGGAGAGGCTGGGAAGTAGGGCTGGGAAAAATGGGAGCATCTTGTTTACCGTCCAGCATCACACACAGGAAACAAAACCAGCTTCCAAGAGCAATAGATTCAAGTAAATGAGGTGACTTTACTTCCAAATAATACTCCAAGGGACATTCCAAAGTAACAAACCTGACAGCAAAAACAATGAAATAAAGGGAGAAAAAGGCAAAAGTAGAAAGAAAAGGAAATGTGCTTCTATCAGTGTGTGCGTTTCTGCTTGGCCTGTGGGGCATGCTTGCTGACAGCTGTTGCTGCCTGTGCGAGGGATTCACCATGGAGACGTGGGAGGACCAAATGTCACTTCTGTATCTCGGCCTCAGGTATGGATGTATCCAAAGCAAGCCAGGTTGGGAAGGCCAGGAAAGTAAGGCTGCGGGGTGTTTTCCATAAACTTGAAAGGGTCCCAACATTTTCCAAAGATGGTTGTGATTCTTGCCTCTTATAATTGTGTGCTCCCAGTCAAGGGCAGTATTCCAAATATTTAGCAACTAGTAAAAAATAAGCCCTAACTGGAACAGAAACCAGACCAATCAGAACAGAGGCTGTCTGACCCAACATTTTAGCTGAATACCAGGCTTGTTCTCCATGTCTAGTGAAAAAAGCATGGGCTCTGTGGTCAGGAAAAGCTGAGTTCAACCTTGGATGGCTCTTAGAATTCCTATAGCTCTATGTCTTTGAGCAAGTTAAAGCTTTGCTGCGCATCATTTTCCTCATATGTAAAGAAGAGAATAATATTTCCTTGTGGGGTTATTTTGAAAATGAAATGAAATGTGTTTCAGTTGTGTATTGGTATATAACCCATCATCCAGAAACTTAGAGGCTTAAAGCCACAGTGATTTATTATTTTTCATGATTCGGTGGGTTGAAAATCCAGGCAGGGCTTGGCTGGTGGTTCTTCTGCTCCACGTGGTGTGTGTGGGAGTTGCTCGCTCAGCTGCATTTGTCTGGCACTGCTCCTCCACATGGCCTCTTTCTCCCCACATGGCATCTCATCATTCAAGAGTCTGAGCTTCTTTTCGGCCTGGTGGCTGGCTTTGCAGAGCCAGAGAGGAAGCTGCCTCATATCTTTAATTCCAGAACTGGCACAGCATCACTTCTGTCACACTCTATAGGACAAGGCAAATCATGAGTTCAGGCAAGATTCAAGGGGAATCAAGAGACCGCACCTCTTGGTGGGTGGAACACCATGTGTGTAAAGGGAGGCAAGGAATTACTGGTGATTATCATTGGAGGCTCTCAGCTTCAAAATGACTTGTGTGAAAGGACCTAGTGCAGCATTTAGAGCCCACTGCTTGAAATCCTTGATGGCTCCCAACATTTTCAGGCTATTCCTTGGCATGGCATTCAAGGCCTTTGATGACCTACCCCCTGCCTCTCTCTCCAGTCTCATCTCTCAGTGCTCCCTTCCTCACAGCTTCCACTCTAGTCATACAAATCTCTTACCATAATTCATCCCACTTTTGTGACTTTGCATAGGCTGCTTTCTAAATAAAACCCCTTTCCTTCACATACTCCTGCTTATACTTCAAAACGCTGCTCAGTGGTGCCTCCTCTGGAATGCCTTCTCAACTCCCTGGCTCAGCCTCACTTCTGTAGCCCCACTGAGCATTGATCTTCACTTATCAAAGGCTTCATCTCTCCGTATTGTAAGCTTCTGTTTGTCTGCTTCTCCCACCAGGCTCACTAAGGGCTAGACCAGGTCTTTATTGTATCAGTGTCTGGCACGTGGTAAAAGTTGTCCACGTCTGGCAATTGACTGAATGATGGAGTAGACACACAGCAATTGTCAGCTTGCTGTGTCTTGGTGAGAATTGGCCTAGAGATCTATTAATTTCTTTCACATGAATGAGTGGCTAGGATAGAGTGAAAGGAGAGTTGGCTGGAGTTAAAGAGTCAAGGGAGTGAAGGACCAGCGTGTTGGTTGTATCATTTATGAGATTTTATTGCCGCCAAGAATGATAAGGGGTTGTGAAGAGGGGGACAGTCAGCCCGGCACTGAAGACATCAAGGAATTGTGAAGAAGGACTAGGGGTCCTGAGAAGAGAGCAATGAGGACAGCAAGTGATGAGAGAGCTGGGCACAGTACACTTCAAAGGAGGTGAGGTTTTTTTTTTTTTTTTTTTTTTATGGAGCAAGAAGGAGAAATTGCTTAGAAGAAGCAAAAGGGAGCAAAAGGGATACCTGTCCCACATCCATACCCTGAGGCTTATGGATTATGGGAGAAAAAACTTCATCTCTGTTGAGAGGGCTGTGGAAGTTTGCTAGAAATGCTAGAGGAGTTATTCAGCATCTCATAGTCTTCCCAGGATGTGCCCTACAAAACAGCTAGCCTTACAGAGAATTCCAGCCTCATCACGGCCCCTGGCTGTGGGTGGGAAACAGCTGAGGGAGGTGCCTCCGTGGATGAGTGGAGGCAGCATTCCCGGTTCTCTGTGGCCTGTAAATGGAGGTCAGGTGGGAGGAGATTCTCTATTTCCTAGGTAGTCCTTGGAAAGTATAGTGGGTTGAATTGTGGCCCCAAAAAGATATGTCTAAGTCCCAACCCACTGTACCAGTGAATGGGATCTTATTTAGAAATCAAGTCTTTGCAGATAGAATCAAGTTAAGGATCTAGAGATCAGATCATACTGGATTTAGGGTGGGCCCTATATCCAGTGATTGGCGTCCTTATAAGAGAAAGGAGAGGGAGAGTTGAGACACAGAGACAGAGAGAAGAAGGCCATGTGAAGATGGATGCAGAGATTGGAGAGATGCTGTTACAGGCCCAGGGAGGCCAGAGCTATTTGAAGCTGGAAGAGGCAAGGAGGATTCTTCCCTCCAAGCCTGGAGCTTTGTGGGGAGCAGGGTCCTGCTGACACCTTGATTTTAAACCTCTGGCCTCCAGAACTGTGAGAGAACAGTTTTCTCTTGTTTTACGCCACCCAGTTTATAGTAGTTTGCTAAGGCAGACCTAGGAAACTAATAGAGTACGGGAGACATGGAGCCTGAATTAACCGCTGGGCCAGCAGAGTCTGGAGACTTCTCCAGTGGAGGCAAAGGGTCACGACCACAGACTTCAGCAGGTGGTGGCAGTTTAATGCCCCAAAGGACGGGAAGGGACTAACTGCACCCAAGGGGACTTCCATGTTGGGCTCCTGGGGTGCAGACCAGCCCAACAGCCTCCCAGGGGAGTCTAGTCATGCCCCTCCCCAGTCACCATGAGTGAATGCTATCCTCTGCACGGGGGACGGAAGGAAGACTGAGCATTTACTACCCAGCGACTCAGCTTGAAAGATGCTGTTTTAAACTGGAAGAGACCGAGAAGCCTTCAGTTGGTGTGTTCCCACGCCTCCGAAGAATGGGGCTCATGAAGAAGTTTAGATCAGATATAGAAAATAAAAGGATGACGCTTTTGGGGGGCACAATTTGAATTACATGTATATGATATACACATATCTATCTCTCTCACACAATCTCAAATCCTTGATACAGTAAGGAGAAGCAAAAGGAATTTTGTCTCAGAGCCATGTTGCATTCTCCCCACGTGTGAAGAAAGCATCCTCAGTTGCCAAAAGGTTACGTGTGGGCTTAGTTGCTAGGCTGTGGGATTACTTTCCTGGGCTTGCTGGGGATAAGGGCGAATGGGAAGAAGTGAACCAGCGGAGTCATGTGGCATTTCCGCGCTGGGACTTAGGCAAATTATGTAATTGTCCTTTGCATTCAAACCGGCTCCACTTCCACCCGATATTTTTGCTGAGGGGACAAGTGAGATTCCAAAGCGCAGTTTGCTGTCGTGTGCAAAATGCTAATTAGCTTCGCAGCCAGCAAAGTGACAGAGGGGGCGTGCCTCTCTGGCGGAGAGGAGGGCGGGGAACCGGGACTGGGAGCCCAGAGGGGCTGCTGACTCAGCCGGCCGTCAACCGCGCTTCCCTCCTCCCTCATTTCGGCCCTGACCTCTTCTCAGTGGGCAAGGCGAGGACTCCCAACCACTGTGTTCCTTTTTTACCAAGGAAGATGATTTGCAAGAGGGTCATTAACAGTAGGATTGAGGTTTTTGTATGATGGAAGATGCTAATTTTGAGAAATGCTTCTGTATCTCTACGGACGTGCCATTCCGAGTGCCCATATAGATTTGAAAAAGACCTCCGAGATCTTCTTGTCCCTCCCCCTGCTTGCACCGTGGCTCTGAGCCTGGCTCCTAGCAGCTGCTCAGCAAATATTTGTTAAATGAATGAATGAATAAATATAGTCCAAATGAAGAAATAAATATTGTGGGTGAGGGAATCAAGGCTCAGGAAATCAAGAGGTTGGTCAAGGTCGTGCATCGACTGTGTGGGAGATTCAGGTCTCTGAGCTCCAGTGCTCTGATCACTCAGCGGGGAATTTTCTTTCTATTCTGTCTTGCTGCCAGGACAACTGTAGCCACCAAAAGGATGCTTCAGTACTCTTGAAAGTTCTCCGGCTGAATGTTGCTATGATACAGTCTTAAAGAGCTGATTGCTCAGTCGCAAGGGCAAATGCTGTTTCTGTTGGGTAAGTCGGAAGGAAGGCTGCCTTGCTTATATCATTTCTTCACTGTCTCTTCAATATTTGTGAGGAGGCTACGTTGTGTGCAGGTGTATACACACGTACATTTTACCCTTTAGGGCTATTTGATTTAAAAATCTTTCCCTTCCTTCATATCTACCTACATGAAGAAAAAAAACCCCAGCAGAGGGGAATATATATATATATTTTGAGATAGGAGATGACCATTTGTTGAGGCTCTGCTCTCCTCCAGACTTTGTGCTAAGAACTTTGACATATGAAATCTTGGTTAATTCTTACAATGATCCTGAAACGTGTATTATCGCCACCTGTCAGCAGATAGGTTTAGCAGATGATGTCTCTGCCCCACCCATAAGCTGCCAGCCACCCAGGAGGCCACCAGAAGCTTTGATGGCCAGTTTCCATCTGTGGCAAGGGAGTCTTAACTCCAGCATCTTTGTCTCTCTGACCGAGGGTGTTCTCTGGCCGAGGGAGCGTGCTTGGCCCATTTGTTGAGGGTGGGGATGCAGGTCAGAAGTGCCAGGGAGTTAATTCCCAGGAGCAACCTTCAAACAAAGAGGGCTAGGGGTTGGTGGATAAGGACCTCAGTTTTTTTTTTTTTTTTTTTTTTTTATCCCTGATTGGGGCTCCTCTGAGGTGTAGTCCATGGAAACTCTCAGAGGAACCTGGGAGGATCAGGCCCAGTTGCCCACAGCTGTAACCCTCTCATTAATACACCCTTTATTGGCACTCTTCCCTTTCCTGTCTCCCTTTCCCACTTCTTCACCACGTTCCTTAGGTCGAGTTCCCTGGAATCAGACTCTGTGGTGGTAATTTGTATGTAGGAGGTTTATCAGAGAATACACGCTGGAACAACATCCCTAAGGTGGTGATCAAAGCAGGGCTGGGCAGAGGGAAAAGTTCAACTTGAATAGAGTTGTTAAAGAGCCCTCAGCCAGTCCATGGGAAGCTCTGAAGCTGAGAAGCCTTTTCAGAGGTAGAGGGGCAGAGCTTTTGGACTCAGGCATTAACAGTCCTTGAATGTGCGCTGCTGCTTTGTAGAGGGTATAACCTTGGACTAGGCAACTCCATTAGGCTGTAGGCAAGTCCCAGAGAGGGATGTAGCTAGGAGCTATCGGCGGCCAACTCTCTGGAATGTAGGGAGTGAGTATCTTGGGGGTACCACAGGGGTTTCTGGGTATTGCATCACAGCATCTACTCAAGTCAACCCCTTGTAAGTTCTTCTAAGTGCACAGCAAGTGAGTCCCTGGGAATCACCCATTTAATTGTAAATGGGGCCACTCCCGCTTCCACCCTTCAGTTCCTGGGCCCCTGTATTGTATTTATTGGGTACAGAGAACCATAAAGTGGTCATTGATTTAGGGGTACACCACGTCCTGAAGAATGGCACTCCATCATCATGGGATATCATCTCTAAGCTGTACCATCCTGTTGCTCTGTGAGGCTAGCTCTTTCTGGCTTGTGTGGCATGATTAGAACTAGAGCATCCGATAGTCGTCTGCCCATTGCTGCACCTATGTTGCTATAAAGTGGAGTCCCATGGACTGAAGCGATGTACCGTGGGATCCATTTTGGTGGATCTCACACTCGGAGAGCCCTTAGATGGTGGTGCTGGCCACAGCTTTGATAGCTGTGATAGCAAACCTGCACCTGGAATGTGTGTTAATTTCAGGCATGAATCCCTGCCCTTTCTATGGTGGAAGGGGTCCAGGGTAATTTTCTTGCCAACGAGTGGCTGGTTGGGAGCGTCAAAGGATGGTGCCATATAAGGAACTCAGCATTGGTCTCTGTTGCTGGTAGGTTGTCTGTTTGGCAGTGGCTATAACTAGATCAGCCTCAGTGAATGGGAGCCCATACTGCTGAGTCCATGTACATTCTCCATCCCTGCCATAGCCACTCTGTTGATGCCTCCATCATTCTAGCACCTGCGTGGCTGATTACAGAGGTCAGTTGTCCACGTCATTCTGTCTACTTGGTTCTTTCACGCTTCTTCATGGTGGATGCTCTCTGGTGGGGGTTGACATATGATGTAAAGATATTTACACTCCATGCCATTCCCACAGGTCCATCCACATGCCTCTTCCCCAACCTCCTTTCCCCTCATCTTCCAATCTTTTTCTTCCCAGATCCCTGATCAATCAGGCAAGTCTTTTGCCACTGCCCATATTCTTGCCTTGGGCTCTTTCTCTACCTGCATAAGAGGATAACCAGGTGTACCACCTGAAGCTCTGACCACCAGGAGGACTTCCCCTCATCCCTGTCTTTCAGGGCCACATCTAAATGTGACTGGAATTCAGCTGGGATCCCTTTTTGGCTTGGATGCACATGCTGAGCCAACTCATCTGAGACCAGGCTTGGTCTTTTTCCTGTTCCATCACTGATCATAAGTCAACATCCATTCCCTGTGGCCATAGGTTTGAGTTGAGGGAGAGGTATCAGTGCAACAACGGTGGATGATAGGGGTCGGGGCCAACCGCTTGTGCAGCTCATTTGTGTCCTCTGACCCTGATAGTGCCCAATTATGGATGTACCTCCTCCATCTTGCAGTGGGTTGCTGCTGGGTTGCCTTGCCTTATGACTTGGTGGGTGTGATAGAACCCAGCTCATGATAGGAATTTCTGGCTGCACCATCATCTGATGTCCATGGTTGTATGCTCATCTCCACTAGCATGCGAGGAATTATTTTTTGAATGGTGTGTAGTTCTCTGCTGTAAATACCATGACGTTGCTACAGAACTCCAGAGAGTTCATGTTGTAATTCTTCTATTTGAGCTTGTCATAAATCCCATGTAGCATCCTTTCCCTCTACAGGTGCCTCTAGAACCATAAAGTTTTCTCTATGGTAGGGCTTATGTGCATGGGCTGTCTGACTCACAGCCTGGACATGTTGCTCCAGGTTTCCCTCAAAGCTGGCAGCCTTTTTTATTACCAGGCAATGGATCAGAGAGATATTCTGAATTGTGGGAAAAGACTGCCCCCAGATCCTGAAGAGCACTCCCGAGGGTTGCTTTTCTTTTGTAGTGGGAACATTCGTGGGATTCAATAATTTGTCTTTTACTTTTGGAGAGGCTGAGCCAGCATGCCACTGTACTCCTAAAAACCTTACCAATGTGGTGGCTTCCTGAATCTTGCTGTATTTATTTCCCACCTTCAGGATTGCATATTTTACCAAGACCTTCAATGTAATTGCCACTTCTTGCTCATTCAGTTTAATTAATTGGATGGCATTGACATATTGGTTTAAGGTGATATTCTGAGAAATGTTCAGAAGATCCAGATCCCTTTGGACTATATTAATTCAAAGAGTGGAATATTAAGTGGAATTAATCCCTTAGACTTAGGATAAGACCATACGTGTATACCCTTATCCATCTTGCATAAATGTAAACTGCTTTTGACATGCCTTCTTGATAGGGATAGTAAAGTACCCATTTGCCAGATCAACGGCCACATACTATGTACCTGAGGCTGTACTCTGGCAAAGATGCCACAATCAAAACAGTAGTTACAATTGGGGTTACTGCTTGCTTAGTTTTGTGGCAATTCACTGTCATCTTAAGATTGATATGGTTTTTGTAGGGGCCAGATGGGTGAATTCAATGGGGATATGATGGAGAATACTGCCTCTGTAGTCTTTGGATATTGAGGGTGGCACTAATGTCTGCATTCCCCCCCAGGAGGTGATACTGTTTTTTGTTACTATCTTGGCTAGCAGGGCAGAGTGAGGGGGCAAGAGGCTGCCCCTTGATCTTCCCCATTCAATAGCTCTTACCCCTCAGGCCAAGGAACTAATGTGAAAATTATGCCAATTGTACATTTGGAGACCAGGTAAATGACTGCAGAGTGACTAGGCCTGTGACTGCAATAGATCCGCTGTGACTAAGCCTGGGGGAAGACTCTATTTAGTATGTGGTTGCTTTATACCCACAATCTGGTATCTAGACCATAATGGCATTTCAGATCCCTGGGTATCAGTATCAACCTGGACTCTGTTTCCATCAGGGCTCAATGTTTGTTTGCCCAAGTAAATGTACATGGGACCTGTGAGGGTAGGACTGAGGTCATCACCACTGTGATTGTATCACACCAGCTGTGATATGGCAGGGTCCTTCCTCATGGAGAACTGACCTCTCATTCAGTCATTGGGTTCTGAGTCTAAGAACTGATCTGGAAACTGGGCGAGTACTTGTGACCTCTTACTGGATCATCTGCCCTCGGCCTTCTAATCATCCATCCTTGATTCCTTTTGATTGTATAGATTAAGCAATACTCTTGTTGGATGCTCATCTGACCTACTCCTAGGAACACCAGGATCTGTTAATAAAGTCCATGGCACTCTGTGGGTCAGGTCCTCCTGGCTGACATTTGACCCTTGCCTCTCATTACGATGACTATGACCACTTTGCTTTTGATGCTTCAACATGGCTTCTGTTTTTTCAAGACCCAGTCAGCCCCTCTGCTATTAAGGGTCTGTCACAGCAGCAGTTGTGACCCATAGAGGACAACCATTACTGAGCTTCCCAGCAATGCTGATGCCCTTCCCCACAGACACACTTCTTATTGTTTTGGCAAATGAGGTGTCCTCTGGGTCCTCCTATGGGACATCATTGGCTGGTGGGTTTTCCAGCCTTAAGTTGTGTATTATTGTCTATCACTGTGTAACGATACCACAAATGGAGCAGCTTGAAACAGCCTCCATTTATTATCTTACACTTTCAGTGGGTCAGGAGTTTGGCTGTGGCTTAACTGGGTCTTGTTCAGGATCTCACAAGGCTGCAGTCAAGTTGGTGGTCAGGCTGCATTCCTGTCTGGAATTCGGGGTCCTCTTCTAAGCTCACATAGTAGTTGGCAAACTTTAATATTTTGCTGTGCAGGACCGAGGTCCTTATTTTCTTGCTGGCAGTCAGCTGGGGGCTGCCGGAGGTGGCCTGTAGTCCCTCGCCACATGGGCATCTCACAACACGGCAGTTCACTTCTTCATGCCAGCAGGAGACTCTCTCCCTCTAAGATGCTAAGACAGAGTATTATCTAATGTAACAGAATCACGGGAATGACTATCCCCTCACTTTTGCCGTATACTGTTGGCTAGAAGCCAGTCACAGGTCCTGCCTACACCCAGGGGAGGGGCGTATACAAGGGTGTGACTCATTGGGATCACCTTAGGGTGTTCCCACCACAAGTAGAATAACCCTCTAGTACCCCTGCTTCTCTGAGTCTTTTGATCCCCTCCTCCACTGTCTGCTGTGGCAGTTCTGGCATTTCTACCTTATTTAGTGTGAGCTGTTACTTTCCCCAAGCTTTCAAGGGACATCCAAGATGTATCTTTGTACCGTCTCCAACAGTTCTTGCCAGGGTGTTAAATCATTCTCCCATATCAATAGACTCTTTCTTATCCAACTTTATAATCTGCCGCCCTTGGACAGAATATCCAGTATTTCACTGCTATGCCTTCCTTCCTGGCTCTTGTGGGTGTGTTTTGGCCAGGCCCTGCCTCTCCTTTGGCATGCAGGCCTCTTATAGTAGGACCAGCACTTCCTTGGGCGGATTATGTTGTGACTTGATGCTAGTTATTGTTCTGGCAGCCAGAAGAAGAGATGGAGTGAGATCCCAAGGAGGGCAAGTGTTGTCTTGCAAAGCGAAGGCTTCTGTATTCAAGCTGTCATCTGCAAGGGTTGGGGAGTGCTGACCTGTAACAAGGAGGAATAGGCTGCTTCTTGAGGCCCAGGGCATTCAAGAGGATTTGATGGCTCAAGGTTTCTAAGTGCATCGACCCTGTTGTCCCCACTCAAATGTCAGGGTCCCATTCCTTCCCAATCAGAGCTCTAACCCATACACAGCAGCCTTGCTGCAGTCAGGATTCCAACCTTCCCAGGGGCTCCGCTACCTCATAATTAAGTCCTGGGCCTGACGCTTCATTTTTTTCTGTCCCCTGGCTGCAGGAGATGAGATTCTCTTTACTTGCTGCCAAAGAGGTCCTCTGACGCTCACTTTTTACCTTTTAATGATGATGAATCACTTCAGGCTCTCATTGTCTTTCTCCAGTGCATTTATAGCACCCAGCAGAAGCCATCTGAGTCCACTGTACTTGTAATTACTACTTCTCCTGCCCTGTGCCTCTCAAATGCTATATATACTCACCAGTTAGTGCATTCCCTTCCAGAAGTATCCTATCCGGTTCAGAACAGCTGACAGTTTTAACGATTGCAATTCCAACGTGCTGGGGCTCTAGTACTCACCACCAGTGATGAGGTACTTATTGCCAGCTAGCTAGTGGGGAATCGAGCTTCCCAAATTCCACTTTGAATTGGCTTCCCAGAACACCTCTTGACAATGAGTCTTAGGTCAAGTTTCCCAGAAAGAGACTCTGAGGTGGAGATTTGAATGTAGATATTTTATTGGGGAGTGCACTTGAGAACAGCATCTGTAAAGAAGTGAGGGACCCACAAGTGGGCATAGGAGGAACGTAAACCATGATGCAGTTGTAATAGAGGACCTGCCGATCCCACAGCAAGCTCTGGAACTGGGATGGCATTTTATGGTTGTCCTGCCTTAGAGAAAGGAAGCCACGTCTTTGTACCCCTGCACTGACCAGTCACAGGATGGGGGCTGCCCCTGGGTGGGGGGCATAACGTGGGGTGAGGCAGGTCTCTTCAACCTAGGGCAATTTCTAGAGAGGGGTGCCTCTGTGAGCAATCTGCATCCAACATTCCCAGCTGCTGGGGTAATGAGTCCTGAAGAGGGGATCTGGGCCACATGCTAGAGTAGCAACTTTATTAGTGATTCTCAACTGGGGGTGATTTTGTCTGCCAGGAGACATTTGCTGGTGTCTGGAGAAATTTTGGTCATCGCAACTCGGGGAGGGGGTTGCCACTGGCATTTAGTGGGTAGAGGCTAGGGATGCTGCTAAACATCCTACAGAGCTCAAGACTATCCCCCACAACAAAGAATGATCTGGCCTCAAATGTCAATAGTGCCAAAGTTGTGAAACCCTTGCTATGCCATGCTTCCTTGGATCAGCTCCCCCAAAATTGCTTGCACCCAAATCCCTTTTGCAAGGTCTCTGGAGGATCCCAAACTAAGATGATGGGGGTATCAAAGCTCCAGGAGACAAAGTAATTCACTTGGGGTTGCACAGCTTGTGGGTGGGAGAACAAGGATTGGGACCTTGGACTTTCTGTGCCCTGAGCCCACGTTCTTCTCTATGCCTCATGCTGTGGGGCTGGTGGCTGGACCAGTCTCCAGATCTCACAGCATGTGTAGGACTTGGTAATGGGGAATATTAGCATGTTCCTGGGCATTTCAGCAAATTCTGGTTCCTTGACAAGTTTGTTGGCTATTAACAATCATACAGCCTTTCTCAACTAGACTACAGAACATAGACAATGATTTGAGTGACTATTTCTCAATTTTCCCAAAGTTGGTACCGTTGGGAACAGCATCTGTAAAGAAGTGAGGGAAGCATAACTGGGCATGGGGGGAATGTCTGATTATAGTTGAATAGAGAGAAGGTAATTCCTTACATACAGTGCATGCCTTAGGGTACTAAGCCTTCATTCTCTCGCAGAAATCTAATTGAGAATGGCTCTATGGGCAGAGATACTCCTTTCAAGTTACTGAACTTCCATTTATTAATGTATTTGTTCATTCAATCATTTCTTTCTCTCACCTCTTGATTGTTTTGTTTAACAAGAAGTTATGCTCAGCAGTAGATACTCCCATATCATAGGCCTAATATTTAGAATAGAAAGAGACTTGAGCTATCATCGTCAGATGATTCTACAAATGATGGAAATGAAACCCAGAGAGGCTGAATAATTTTATCAAAGGCCTTGGAGCTAATTCAAGACAGAATTAGGGTTATAACTGGGTTCCAGAAGGGGACAAGTGTGCCAAGGGAAGACAGGAGTATGGACTTTTACTGCAAGGACAGGAATATGTGACTCATCTTAATTTGCATGTTATTAATATGCATCTCATATTAGTTCTCTCAGTCCATTGCCCAAAGGACAATGGTGTAGCCTTTTCCTCTGTCAACAATTCTCTAGAAAGCTCTGCGCCGCTGGGAGCTGGGAGCTTTCGAACTAGCAGGTCTCGTAGTTCTAGCTTTGACTTAATTTGAGCCAAGGGAGCTGTTTAGATCCAAGAAGTTCCTCTTCCAACTGTAATTCAAAGTTCAGGAATGTGAACACTCCCAAATGTCTGGGAAATGAAAGTTCTAGCTTGCCATTCAAGCAAATAATCTGTGAAACTACCTGCTTTCCCCAAATGTTAAGCCAAGCCAACTTTGATTTTTGCCAACCTTAATTGTAAGCAGAGAAGCCACTGTCAAGAGTCCATAAATTGGGATTCCCCTCAGGCTTGGAACCTTGCTTAGAAACCATATTGCTTTCCCACTCCACCCCAGTCCCTGTGCAAACAATTTTCTCATTCTTCTGGGACTGAGTTATGCACCTTTTGTTGCCAGTACAGTGCTGGGGAGAAGTCTGATTTTGTTTTTCTTGAGGCGCAGACTGAATTCACCTGCTTAATTCAGATTTGAGTGCTGCCAATTCCCCATCTTGTAATCCCATCAAGAGTATTATACTCTCGTTACCACTAAGGTGCTTTCCCTGGCATTTGGCTGGTGGTCTCCTGCCAGAGATTCACAGAAGTGGCAACGAAACAGTTCCCAGTACCTAGTACAGGAAATTAGAGGAGAGTTATTGTCATAGTAACCACCCATGCTGGGTCAATCATTGACTCCAAATTTTCTATCAGTGGATTTAAGCCTAAACTACTTACACTGTGAATTTCTATTACTATATTTAATTTTTTTCTTAAGTTCTCATCTTTGTATTAGATGAGAACTCAAGGTTGTGGGTGAACCTTGCTAGCATTTGCTTACCAGCAAGGGGGTTATTGGCTCAGGCAAATGGGAGAGTCACAGATGAAACTTGTTTTCATGATAACTAGGAACGGGGGCTAGAAAGCTCTCAGTGTTTGGTCTGGTCAGTACATATTTATTAGGGGTAGAAGCTTGCCTAATCCTGGTGCATCCTTACCTATGGAAGTGGTGCCACTAGGCTAATACTCTGGCCTTTCCCATCCCTTCCCTTTGCAGATGCTAAATTGTGGGAGAAGAGACTGGGCAATGTTCTCAGCTCAGCTTTTTCCACTTCTTAGAACTTCAGTGAAGATCGGTCTTCTCTGTCCCTCCCGTGTGCTTGGGGGCAGGCCTGTGGCTTTCTAATACTGCCAAGGACTGGGTGGAAAAGTCTGCCTAACTCTTGGGTTTCCTATACGTTCCCACATTCTCCAGTAGCACCTCTTGTAACTAATGAACGTGATATTTTGGCTTCCCTAGGTCTGATCTTGTCTGTCTGTCAAATGATTTTGAACCCAGGTGGGAAAAGAAGTATTATTTATGAGGCCCACTTCAATCTCACCATTATTCATTCATTCAGCAATTGTTTATTGCGTGACCATTCTGTACCAGGACAGACCCCGTAGAGACTGAGAGAAAGAGATGGTTCCTGCCCTTGATGGGCTCACAGTCTAGTGAGGGCTGCCCACTGATGCATCTCCAGGGCTTGTACACTCGATGACTATTTGTTGAATGAAAGAACAAATGAAGACACTGCATTATAATGTGGTAAGTGTGCAGTGGTGTGTACTCCAGATCTCCCTCTAGGATTGAGACACTCTCTCCTCCCTTTTGGGAGTGTTGGCTCCTGGTGGTTCTCAGCTGACTCTCTTTCTAGGAATTGACTTTAGTGGAAGGAAGCAGCCTCACTCAGGATCACGTCCCTTCCCCAAGGGCAGCCTGTGATTGGGCAATGCTAGGTACAAAAGCCTGGCCCCATGTCTCAGAATGGGACAGCTCTGAATGGCTAGCTTAGCTCCAGAGCCCCTGTGGGGATGGGCTGAAGCTTTTATGTGACTGGATCACAGTTCAGCTTCTCCCTCTGCCCAGTCCTGCTTCCTTCACTCCTTCAGGTGTTGATCCTGAGAGCATCGTTCAATAAACTTCCTGTGTGTGAATTTCTATCTCAATTTCTGTTTCCAGGAACCTGATCAACATGTAAGTGCAAACTATCGTGGGATTACAGGGCAGGGGTTATCTGGTCAACCCTGGGCTTTTGGCAAAATAGAGATAGTACTGGGGTTATAGGAGAGGATGGGAAGTTTGGGCAAAGGATGGCAGGGGGCTTGCTAGAGACAGGAGAAAAGGATGTGGTTTGGGAGGAGAGGTGGCTGGAACATGGGTGAGAGTGTGGAGCTCCTGAGACAGAGGGAGCTCATGCCCACTGCTGGGATGAGATGCTTTCCACTTGCTGTTGGTCTCGGTTTATGCTGCCCTCCCCAGGGAAGAAGCCCAGGAAAAGAGGTGGGAAGACAGACGCCTTGAATCTGGATTGTGGTAGTGGTAGGGTTTACTGAGAACAGTGAGGGAAGAGCAAGTGTGGAGTCAGGGATCTGAGGGCACTGGAGAGGGCAGTGTGGCAGATGAGTGGGGATTCCTTGGTGGAGAAGACCAGAAGGTGCCAGAATGTCGTGACTGACTCTTTGGAGGGCTGGCTGTATCTGACTGACTTGGGAAGGTTTGGGTTAGCTCCTGGGGTTCCCTGCTGTAATGCCTGGGCACGCACAGGCTGCAGGGAGTGGAGAGAGGAACAGGATGCCAGCTGTGGCCAAGCAGCGTTAGCCAAGATGAGCATCTGCTCCTTCTCCAGTAGGTGCCAGAGCAGAAGGACAAAGCCAGTGAGGAGTGAGATGCCCAGAGGGCAAGGGAGATGAGGAAGAGCAGGAGCTGAAGAAGTGGCCCAAGGAGAGGACCAGGCAGGTGCAAAAGACTCCTTTAAAGGTTTTGATCATGCTCATTGCTTCTACCTAAAATAAGATTTCTGGAAATTAGAATCCAATCCAAATAACACTGCATATCTAATATATGCCAGGAGCTCTGCTAAGCAGCCTGGCTTCATTTGCCAGTGATTATAATCAAAGAAGCAGTTCCTAAAATAATTATCTTTAATGAGAGAAGCATAAACAGAAATACCATTTGGTTGATTGTTCTTACCTTGCTTGGTTGGTTCTTTAGCAGTGAATACCTATTCATTTCATAAATTTATGAAACAAAATGTTATCGAATGTCTTTGTGGTGACAGATGCCATGTCAAGTGCTACAATTATATGTGCCCAGTATAATGGAAAGCAAGGAAATGGGGCTTTTAACACCCAAGGGCAAAATAATTTGACTTTGGACATTAATTCCTTTAGATTTGAACACCTTTAGATTTTAACTTTCAGGAGGATTTGATTTTTGAATGTCAGTTTTGTTCTAAAAATTTGTTAATGGGACATCTCTAAGTTGTAATGATTCTATTATGTGAGTGTCTTCATGCAATTCATTATTGGAGCATTATAATATTATCATTTAATCTCATTGTTGAATCTTGGATATGCTGTGTTGGACAGTGTGACTGCACATGGTGTGATTTGGGAAATGGAATAGGGAGTGAATTTTTAGCCTTGGGTCTGACGTCAGCTTGGCGTTGACTGAATTTTGGTTCTGTTCTGACGTATTTCAGAGCCGTCTGGAAGCAATGTCTAAACCACCCATCAGTGGTCCCACAAGTGGTGTTTGGTACTGGAGCAGCCAGTATATTCTAGAGCAGCCTCATATTCTGGTGATTTCCTTCTCTGGGGACATGGCCATGGACTTAACAATGAAGATGGTTGAGTTGAGAGCAAACAGCTAAAGAATGATAGGGGAAAACACTTCTTCCCCACTTCTGATGTTTCCTTCTGTGTTAAAGAAACTCAATTTGATTTCTGGCCTCTCTGCTCCAGGAGAGGTAGAGTGACTTCTCTGATCTGGAGCTGTGGGAAGAACAAACTGGGCATGACTGAATCACATTCACCCTTCCTCCTCTTAGGGATGAGCTGCCCTCAGGGAGCAGGTGTTCCTCTTGGTTCTTCTAGGGGAAGGCTTGCCCCATCAAACCCAACTGCCTGCATCAGGTTGGGTAAGTCCACTTGGCTCACTTCTTTCACATATATTTTGTTTTAACCCAGTTCAGAGACTTCTGGAAGCAAAATCTAAACTGTCCACCAGTGGTTTCAAGATCCCAAAGGAGCAGAGTCCAGCCAGCAGGTCCATTTGGCTCTCTCAGGAAGCCTCATTCTCCCATCTTTTTAGTAGTAGAGTGAATATTTTGAACTCCTGTCTGGAACTCCTGTTTTCTAATTTGGAATCTTGTCTGTTTTTACTCTGAAATTGTGAGCTTTCCAAGAGGGTATCTTTTCCCCTTTTCTACTCAGAGAACAAGCACAGGGATTTCCACAAAGACTATGAACTCCTCTTGGGTAGAGACCTCACTTATTTATCTCTGTTTGTCTAAGGTGGTATCTGGATGACAGGAGGTGCTCAGTTAATAGTCATCAAATTGAATTATTTACCTTGTATAATGCTTTATAGTTTAGCACACCCTGGAAGATACATATAACCCCTAATCCTCGAGAAGGCTGGGAATTGTTGTTATCCCCATTTGCAAATGAGGAAACTGAGCTTTAGAGAAGTTAAGTAACTTACTTGAAATCATACAATTAATAAGTGGCTGTATCAGTCAGGATAGATTAGGTTATGCTTAGTAACAAATAACCCTGAAATCTCAGGGGCTAAACAACATAAAAATTTATTTCTTACTTGTGTACAGTCCACCATGGGTCTGGGGAACTTGCTAGAGAGGCTGTCCTCTATGTGATGGCTCAGAATTCCAGGCTTTGCCAAACAGATTGACATGTGCTTCTACAATTGTTGCAGAAGAGAAAAGCAAACATTGAGAATCATGTGCTGGTTCTTAAACACTTCCGCCAGGTAGTGAATCACGTCTCTTCCTCTCACGTTTCATTGGCCAGAGGAGTCACATGGCCTCACCTAACTTCAAGGGAGGAGGGATGGGCAATCTCCCTGGGTGCCTGGGAGGAGAATGGGAAACATTGGTGAGTAGCTCTTTTGTCTATCGCAAGAGCCGAATTAGGTCTTTGGTTTAGATTTCTGATTTCAACTGCAGGTGACATTTTACTCTTCGACTGATGTTTTTATTTTTATTCAAAAAGCTATCCACATTTATGTCAGTTTCCAGTGTTTCATAATATCCTGGAAAACAATCATACTCTCCACCCTTTTGTTCTGCTTTCTCTTGCCGTAGGCCCAACCTCTGTCTCTTAACATTGGGTCTTAGAAGATAAAGGCTAAGGGACTCTAGACACCACAGACAGACCAATCCTTTTCTTAAGGTTGGAGGTGGGATTTCAGTAGATATAGTGATATTTGGGTAGAGGACCCAGAAATGCCAGATCTTGCCCTGCCACTTCAATTACTCCTCTTCCCTGGGAGGTTCCAAAGATGAGAACTACCCAAATGGTATGACATTCTTATTAGCTGAGACAATGCCTCCAATTTTCTAGTAGTCCTCTCCAGCCGAGCTCTGCTAGAGCTCATAGATTAGGCTTCAGGCTTCATGGGATTTCCCATCTCTGAACAAGTCCACATCCATACATTGGGATCTTACTCCATTATGTCTGTGCTTATGGGGGCAGGAACCACGAACGACATGCTTATGTGATGAAAGGAACAACATGACCAGGACTCATAAGCAGCCCAGGCGGAAGGGTCTTTGGGATTAAGTAGGCTAGACAGACAGTCAGACAGACAGACATTTGCATGATCTGTTTACACACAGGTAACTCCTCAACAGCTAGATGTGGCCCAGTAGAAGTCTGAGAACTTGACCCGTCAGATCAGCACTCCAGGAGATGCACAGTTGCTTGGAGAGCTGAAAGTACCTCCTCTCACTACCCATATTTTACTTATAAGGAAATGGAAGCCCCTAGATATTTGGGGTTCGTGGCTACTTAGAGGTTGAGCTGCTTTGACTCCAGCCCAGGATGGCTCCCCCTTTGGCTTACAACCTTGGAAAGATCCTGAAACAAAATAGAGACTGCAGAGTCTATCATTAGAATAATAACAAAAGCTAGCATTACTGAGCTCTTTTCACATGCCAGGCCTAAGTGCTAAGGTTATTTTATTTAACCTCACAATATTATGTGATAGGTGATTTGACCATCCTTTTTCCACAGATGAAGAATGTGATGTCCACAGGGCAGGGTTTCTCTCTCTCTCTCTCTCTTTTTTTTTTTTTTTTGAGGAAGATTAGCCCTGAGCTAACTACTGCCAGTCCTCCTCTTTTTGCTGAGGAAGCCTGGTCCTGAGCTAACATCTGTGCCCATTTTCCTCTACTTTATATGTGGGACGCCTACCACAGAATGGTGTGCCAAGCGGTGCCATGTCCGCACCCAGGATCCAAACCAGTGAACCCTCGGCCGCCGAGAAGCGAAACATGCAAGCTTAACTGCTGTGCCACTGGGCCGGCCCCAGGGTTTCTTTTTATTTTTAATTTTTTTAGTCTATTTTCCTATATCCCTAGCACCTAGATCAGTGTTTGGTATACATTCGGTGCTCAGCATGTATCTGTTGAATGAAGAAGGCCAAGGTCACTGAGTTAGTAAGCAGGGGAGCCAGCTTAGGAGCCCAGGCAGTCTGATTTCAAGGCTCTCCCTCTGACTGTTACCTTATAACGTGACCTCCTGTATGTCTGATGCTTGTTAGTGACGGGGTACAGGGTTTGCTGATCATTGCATGTTTACTAGCCGTGCTTCCCCCTGCCCCACACTATGAACATCTTGAGAGAGAGGTGATGCGCGATTCCTTCTTCACTTCCCGCCCTCCATTGCTGGTAAACAGTAGGAGAGAATTACGTGTGGATTTGTTGTTAGGCTGCAGAGATGGCCTCATATCCCAGGCCGGTGGTAGGAAGGGGAGTCACAAGTTTTTGGTGGCTGGTTTTCACTTGCCCAGGCAGTTCATCTCCCTGCATGCCTCCTTCAGGAGACTGAGCCAGTGCCCTTTCGCTGCTCCACTAGGGGGACCCAAATGCAAAGGAAAGTTGCTCCTGCCCTAGGAAGGTAATGGGATCCCTTCCCCAGCCCTGGGCAGGCGGGGGGGGGGGGGGGGGGGGTGCACTGGCTTGGCCAACCGCAGAGTACGCACATGCTCCTGCCCCGCTCTGGTTCTGCTTTCTCCTTGCCTGACGGCAGCTTTTACAATCAGGGCTTTTGGAGCGAATTCCATCCTTGTGGGGCCAGGACAGCTCCGTTCCCGGGACCCCTGCTGCCTCTGCCGGTGCTGACATGTGGGTTTGCCTTAGGAGCGGAAAAGATGGATTTTGAAGGGCTGCCAGCCTGGTGACGAGGCTGCTCTGGTTTCACATGGGAAGCCCTGAAGTCCAGATCTAGTAAATGATCATACTTCATCTTCTCCAGCCCCCTTGCCTTTCCTCTCCAAAACCAGGGGCCTTAACAACTTTGATATTTCAGTGTGAGGCCATTCAGTTTAGTGCTTCCCTTTTACAGCAACACGGACGGGAGACGTGGTTCTCACTGGGCAACTTGATGTGTTGAGACAGATAGAATGATCTATTTCGACAACTGATCTTACAGGGGTGGATGTGTTGTGAAACATTGGGCAGTTATATTTTATTATTATTATTTTTTAACACTGTGCTGTGAAACACTTTTTCTGTTTTTTAACACCTTGCCAGCATGCTACAAACATTCGGGAAAATTCTCACTTTTATGTTTTCTGTAATAAAATCTGATACAAATTGATTTCTTTCCTATGATCTCTCATTAAACTGATTTAGTTTTTGTTGTACAAGTTTTATTTTCTTTAAGATCTGATCTTATTCTTGAGGAAGAATGATATAGATGTTCTCAATGAAAGGTATTTAGTATTCTGGGGTTTAAAGAAATTTTAGGAGCAGTGGCAGAAATCCTTAAAATGGCACAAGCAGTGAAGGGGTTCATAGCGTCTTTGCACTCAAGATGAGGCGCACAAGACTACCGGGCATTAAAGCCGGGTGGGGCCAAATCATTTCTGAGACTTTCAGCTCTCAAGGAATCCTTAGAGATTTTCTCATTTAGAGCTTGCATTTGATAGACGAGAAAACCGAAGTCCTGAGGGCCAGATGACTTGCCTCGACGCACAGCTGGTTAGTAGCAAAGCCCTGTAGGCATCTGGTCATTACTCTAACTATTATCCCTCAGATCTTTTGGTGTGAACTGAGGGTGAAAGTATTTTTTTCTCCTTGGCTTTTTATTTTACATTAGTTTGCCAAGGAGGCATCTGGAATAAAAGAAGTAAAGCAGAGAGAGAAAAGAGGGGGCTTTGACCATTGTGTGACAAAGATGTTCTGTGATTCAGTGCCCTGTGACCTACAGATGACGTGAAGGGGAAATGGTGAATAGCTTTGTCTAGGAGGACACAAAAGGCCAAAAGAAACTCTGGGAGGTTGTTTCCAAGAACAGAAGGCACACTCAGCAGTCTTGGTTCAATAATCATTAAACGAGACCATTAGATAGGTAGTAGATGCTGTGGAATGTTCTAGAAGATACTGCCTGGCATTGTATAGATCCTTTACATTCTCTAAGCACTTTTCCACACATCATCTCCTCCTTTGATGCTCCCTGTATCAGCCAGGGTTCCTGGTGATTCTGGCTCACCTAAGCCTTGAGAGGACCTTTTGGAAAGATACAGGTGGGTCACACAGGGAAAGATACAGTGACAGGACCCAGAGCTGCTTTGATGACGAGGGAGCAAGAGTGACAGGGCAGAATCTTCAAGGCTCTGCCTGGTCTCTGAGTGTTTTCTGTCTGTGTGTTACTCTGCTCGGGATCCCCATTCCAGGGTGAGTGTTCTGATGGCCCAGCCTGGAGCACATATGCACTCCTTGACCAGGGGAATATTGAGGCATCTCGGTGTGTGGGTCCTTCAAGGCTGAATTCCAAGCAGAATCTGAATGCTCCTGACAGAAGAAAGGGGAATAACCAACAAATGTGCCCTATAAATCCTGTGAAGTGGGATGCTAGATGAAACGATTATCTCTGTGGTATAAATGAGAAAGCTGAGCCTCAGAGAGATGAAGTGACTTACCCAAGGTTACACAGCTACATATAGCTGAACAAGTTATATCTCCAGATGGTGTTCTTCCTAACAGAAGGAGGAGATGAAGTTTGTAGTTAATGCAATCCTTTCTCCTTTCTTACTGCTTGCATCACTCTGCTTCCTACTCTTTCTCCACAGGAGCCCCTCAACCCATCACCTGCCCTCTCTGGACCATGTAGCTTATGCTTTTATTCTACTCCACTCCTAGGTCCCCAGATTTCCCGGTACCAACGTAAGAAACTGGGGAATATTTCACACAGTGTGCTGATGGGGACATCACTCCCAGATTGGCCTTCCAGACACCACGAGAGTCCTGATTATTCCACTGATTAACTTATTGTTGGGGATCTGGGCCTTGGAGGAAGGAAGATCAGGGAAGCTAGGAAGTCATCCATGCAGGTTTCTTTGAGATGAGGTCTGCCTACAAATGGGGCCTGGCCATGGATTCATGGCTTCTTCACAATATCATTGTTTAGAAGTGAATGAACCTTTAGGGACAAGGGTTCAAAAATAGATGACTCTCTGTTTTCTACAGAAAAAAGCCCACATTCCCTTAGCCATATTCCCTTAGTTCTGTGACACACCGGTTCTGATGCCTGGGGTGCTGGGCAGGGAAGAATTCTGAGTCTCCGGGAACAGTGTGAATGAATTATATGTTCTACTAGTGATGTCTGCTGGGGGCGTAGAATGGAGAGGGATGGCGTGTGTGTTGTGGATCTGATGTTCAGGTTGAAGTTCTCTGTGCTCTTCTCCCAACCTACCATTCTTGCAGTGCCTCCCTTTTCTCCTCTATACTTTCTCTCCCTTTGGTGCTATGGTGTGAAAAATGGATATTAACTGTTTCTTCAAATGAAATTGTGTGTAGAAGCCCAATATACAAAATAAATAAAAACTCAGTTACTCTGGAGATGGAGTGGGAGAGGGCTTCAGAGTCTGCTGTGGCCCTCAGGGTCTGCCTTGGAAGCCCCTGGAACTGCTCCTCTGACCACAATCTCCTTCCGCCTCTTCCTTGGACATACTCTACCTTTTCTCTCCTCTGTGACTTTCCTCTCTCTGTTCCCTTAGCCTGGAATGTTGTCCTACCAATCCTTCAAGATCTGAGGTCACCTCTTGCCTAGAACCTTAATACCCTCCAGCTGGACACATTCTCTCTGAAAACCATAGCATTTTTCTTGACCTTCTCCTGTGGCTTTCATGGTTGCTCAGTTGGGTCGATTTGCCCTGGAATGCTATAGATGCCTCTGGGTGCACATTTCAGCCCAAGCAGTAAGAGTGTCCTTTTGCTAAAGAGACCAAGAACCTTTCAGGAAACTGCTCCTGGGTGGGGACATGTTGGGAGGCCAGGTCCCTGGCTGGAGTCATTAAGTGAATGGACAGCCTGGTCTGCTGCAGATGGAGCATCCATCCTGACAACAAGGGCTTTGACTAGGGCTCAGATGCTCATTGCGAGGGATGCTTTGTTCCTCCTTTGCCCTACCTGTTGGCCTTCATGGTTGCTGGACAACTTGGATTTACCATGTTCTTTCTCACCTCTGGGCCTCTACCTAGAAAAATTGCCCCCTCTCTTTTTCCCGTCCACCCTTATGCTTTGGTGGACACACTCCTCCCTCTACAGGTCTGTCTTGGGCCAAAAGACTTTTGGATGCTCTTTTCCTTCAGCACTGTGTATTCACCTCTCTGATGATGCTCTGAACTCTGGGCATCATGGCCTGTTTTTTATCTCTCTCTCTTGCTGGAAAGTGACCTGCCTGCCCCCAGGGACTGTTTTGTTTGTTCATGGTTGTAACTCTGTGGCCTGGCCAGGGACATGGTCAAAAAAAAAAAAAAAGCACAAATGAATCAATGAAAACAATAAATGAATGAATGACTAAAAGAATCAAGAATAAATGATTATTTCTATTTATCTCATTTCCAGTGATCTCACCCAAGTGTGAGAAAGTAAAGACTGACACAGAAGAACAGATTTTTAAATATCTTTCCACAGTAGCTTTTTTTTTTTTGGTGAGGAAGATTGGCCCTGCCTAACATCTGTTGCCAATCTTCCTCTTTTTGTTTGAGGAAGATTATCGCTGAGCTAACATCTGTGCCAATCTTCTTCTGTTTTGTATGTGGGATGCTGCTAAAGTGTGGCTTGATGAGTGGTATGTAGCTCTGTGCCTGGGATCTGAACCTGAAGGTCACTGAAGCGGAGCGTGTGAACTTAACCACTATGCCACCAGGTCGGCACCAGCATCTTTTTGATAATGAACTTGTGTGCAGCATCTCAATTTTTGGAACAGATAAAAAGCAGAACTTTTCTGGTTATAGGAGGAGTGAAGCCCTACTGGTCTCACGTTCTTATTCCTCTTTTGGGGGTACCTAGGCTCCTTGGGCAGAGTTTGAAAGCCATTCCCTAAAAGGATAGTGCTGTCTTGAAAAGAACTGAGCAGCAGGAACACAATCCAGCTGGGGTCCCTATTTCCTTATTAGTTGTGGCTAATAGCACATTTACGCACATAGGCTGGGCCAGTTACTCTGCTAAGTGCTTTATTTATATCGATTTTCATCCTCACAGTAATCTTATGTAGTGCTTACTATGCTTATTTCTATTTCAGAGAGGAGAAAACTGAAGTGGAGAGCAGTTAAGGAACATGCTTGGGGTCCCATGACCACTGAGTGGATGAGTCAGAAGTCAACCACTGCATTATCTGCCTCTGGGAGCTCAGCCCTGAGCATGTGGCCACCTGCAGCAAAGCAGAACTGCATGTAAGAACATCTGCTATTTGCTGAGCACGGTGCCTGGGCGCTGTGCTAAGCCCTTCAAAAGCCTTAGCTCATTCAACCCTCGGTACACCCCCACAAGGTAGGGACTTTATTGCCATGTTGTCACATTGGCACCAGAATCAGGTCTAGCCACCCTTCTCAGTTGGTTATCAAAGCCACCTATTGTCAACAAGGGGGCCAAGTGAAAAACAATTATCCCCATGTTTGCACACCTTTTATAACAAGCTGTCCTTTTCCTTTATCTTTTCAAAGAGGAGCACAGATGAGTTGAGACCAAGGATGCTAATTAGGCTTGGCTGCCTCAGCGTGATAAAGCAAACTGACCAATCTACTCTTTGGAAGCAGAAGATGGAAAAGAGGCCACTTCTGAGATGACTGTGCACCCAGAGACAGACTCTTGTTTCATGTAACTTGTCTGTGAAAATTCCTTTAGATGAATGCAGGAGGGAATCTGGGCAAGTCCTAGAGCAGGATAGAGATGTTTGAAAATCCTTTCAGAGTTAACTTAGACTAAGCAATGTAGATGCCTCTCCCATCCGCCCCATTTCTGCAAATTTCTGCCAAAAAATATGACCCTCTGTCTCACAGAATTCTTAGTGTGCTGGAAGACTCCAGAATGATATGCAGAGGAAGTATTGCTGCTTCTCACAGCGGACCATTCAGAACCTCATGGACACTTTTCTTTTGATTATTTTCTTGTGGAATTATTTTTTTTTTATTAATTTAATTATTTTTATTGCAGTAACATTGGTTTATAACATTATATAAATTTTGGGTGTACATCATTATATTCCGATTTCTATGTAGATTACATCATGTTCACCACCCAAAGACTAATTGCAATCCATCACCACACACACGTGTCTAATCACCCCTTTTGTCCTTCTCCCTCTAAGACCGATGTCAAAGAGTGTACTGCCTATACTTTCTTCTAGGAGTTTTATGGTTTCAGGTCTTACCATCAAGTCTTTGATCCATTTTGAGTTAATTTTTGTGTATAGCCAAAGATAATGGTCTACTTTCATTCTTTTGTATGTGGCTGTCCAGTTTTCCCAACATCATTTATTGAAGAGACTTTCCTTTCTCCGTTGTATTTTCTTAGCTCCTTTGTCAAAGATTAGCTGTCTATAGATGTGTGGTTTTATTTCTGGGCATCCAATTCTGTTCCATTGATCTGTGTGCCTGTTTTTGTAACAGTACAATGCTGTTTTGATTACTATGGCTTTGCAGGATATTTTGAAGTCAGAGATTGTGATCCCTCCAGCTTCGTTCTTTTTTCTCAGGATTGCTTTAGCTGTTTGGGGTCTTTTATGGCCCCATGTGAATTTTAGGATCCTTTGTTCTATTTC
Source organism: Equus asinus (assembly GCF_041296235.1). Lineage (NCBI taxonomy): Eukaryota > Metazoa > Chordata > Mammalia > Perissodactyla > Equidae > Equus > Equus asinus. The sequence goes on along the minus strand of NC_091801.1, from coordinate 67,694,556 downwards.
TGTGAAAAACGTCATTGGGATTCTGATTTGGATTGCATTGAGTCTGTAGGTTGCTTTAGGTAGTATGGGCATTTTAACTATATTTATTCTTCCAATCCATGTGCATGGAATATCTTTCCATTTCTTTATGTCCTCATTGATTTCTGTCAATAATGTCTTGTAGTTTTCAGTGTATAGGTCTTTCACCTCCTTGGTTAAATTTATTCCTAGATATTTTATTCTTTTCATTGCAGTTGTAAAAGGGAGTGTATTCTTTTTGTGTGTGTGTGAGCTAACATCCGTTGCCAATCCTCTTCGTCTGTTTTTTTTTTTTTTTTTTGCTCAAGAAGATTGGCCCTGAGCTAACATCTGTGCCCATCTTCCTCTATTTTATATGTGGGATGCCTGCTACCACATGGCTTGATAAGCAGTGTGTAGGTCCACACCTGGGATCTGAACCTGAGAACCCCAGGCTGCTGAAGAGGAGCGCAGGAACTTAACCACTATGCCACTGGGCCAGCCCCGGGATTGTATTCTTGAGTTCTTTTTCTTTAAGTTCCTTATTAGAGTATAGAAATGCAACTTATTTTTGCAAGCTGAGTTTGTACCCTGCAACTTGCTGTAGTTGTTGATTATTTCTAATAGTTTTCTGATGGGTTCTTTAGGGTTTTCTGTATATAAAATCACGTCATCTGCAAATAGTGACAGTTTCACTTCTTCATTGCCTATTTGGACTCCTTTTATTTGTTTTTCTTGCCTAATTGCTCTGGCCAAAACCTCCAGGACTATGTTGAATAAGAGTGGTGAGAGTGGGCACCCTTGTCTTCTTTCTGTTCTCAGTGGGATGGCTTTCAGTTTTCCCCCATTAAGTATGATGTTATCTGTGAGTTTGTCATATATGGCCTTTATTATGTTGAGGTACTTTCCTTCTATACCCTTTTTATTGAGAGTTTTTGTCATAAACAGATGTTGGATCTTGTCAAATGCTTTCTCTGTATCTATTGAGATGATCATGTGGTTTTTATTCCTCATTTTGTTAATGTGGTGTATCACATTGATCGACTTGTGGATGTTGAACCATCCCTGTGTCCCTGGTATAAATCCCACTTGATCTTGGTGTGATCCTTTTAATGTATTGCTGTATTCAATTTGCTGGTATTTTGTTGAGGATTTTTGCATCTATGTTCATCAGTAATATAGGCCTGTAATTTTCCTTTTTCTGTTATCCTTGTCTGGCTTTGGGATCAGGGTGATGTTTGCCTTGACTTGACAAGACAAGAATGACTTGGGAAGTATTCTGTCTTCCTCAGTTTTTTGGAATAGTTTGAGAAGGATAGGTATTAAGTCTTCTTTGGATGTTTGGTATAATTAACCAGAAAGCTGTCTCATCCTGGACTTTTATTTTTGGGGAAGTTTTTGATTACTGTTTCGATCTCCATACTGGTGATTAGTCTATTCAAATTCTCTATTTCTTTTTGATTCAGTTTTGGGAGGTTGTATGAGTCTAGGAATTTATCCATTTCTTCTAGATTGTCCAATTTGTTGGCATATAGTTTTTCATAGTATTCCATAGTATTTCATAGTAAATCCTTTGTATTTCTGTGATATCTGTTGTAATTTCTCCTCTTTCATTTCTAATTTTATTTATTTGAGACTTCTCTCTCTTTTTTTTAGTGAGTCTGGCTAAGAGTTTGTCAATTTTGTTCATCTTCTCAAAGAACCAACTCTTTGTTTCATTGATCCTTTCTACTGTTTTTTTTTTTGTTGTTTCAATTTCATTTATTTCTGCTCTAATTTTTATTATTTCCCTCCTTCTGCTGACTTCGGGCTTTGTTTGCTCTTCTTTTTCTAATTCTGTTATGTATAGTTTAAGATTGCTTATTTGAGATTTTTCTTGTTTGTTAGGGTGGGTCTGTATTGCTATGAATTTCCCTCTTAGGGCTGCTTTTGCTGTCTCCCATATAAGTTTGTACAGTTTATTTTTATTCCTATTTGTCTCCAGATTTTTTTTTGATTTCTCTTTTAATTTCTTCAGTAATCCATTGGTTGTTCAGTAGCATATTGTTTTGTTTCCACATATTTGTCATTGTCCTAGCTTTTTTCTTGTAGTTGATTTCTAGTTTCATAGCATTATGATCAGAAAAGGTGCTTGATATGATTTCAATCTTCTTAAATTTATTGAGGTTTGCCTTGTTTCCCAATATATGGTCTATCCTTGAGAATGTTCCACGTGCACTTGAGAAGAATGTGTATTCTGATGTTTTTAGATGGAGTGTTCTATATGTATCTATTAAGTCCATCTGGTCTAGTGTTTCACTTAAATCCACAATTTCCTTGTTGATTTTCTGTCTGGATGATCTATCCATTCATGTAAGTGGGATGTTAAGGTCCCCTACTATTATTGTGTTGTTGTTAATATCTCCTTTTAGGTTTGCTAATAGTTGCTTTATGTACTTTGGTGCTCCTGTTTGGAGAGCATATATGTTTATACGTGTTCTGTCTTCTTGGTGGAGTGTGCATTTTAATATTATATACTGCCCCTCTTTGTCTCTCATCACCTGTTTTGTCTTGAAGTCTACTTTGTCTGATATAAGTATGGCAACACCTGCTTTCTTTTGTTTGCCATTGGCTTCTAGTATCGTCTTCCATCCCTTCACTCTGAGCCTTTGTTTGTCCTTAGAGCTGAGATGTGTTTCCTGGAGGCAGCATATTGTTGGGTCTTGTTTTTGAATCCATCCCATCTTGGATCATTTTCTGATTAGACTTTCAGGGACTTAGAGCCCTATGGTGAGAAGTCTAATGAGATTTTCTTGTATTAATGGCTGTCCCCATCCAATCTTCCTTCAAGGGAATCTCTATGTTCTATGAAAGCAGAAAGCTTCATCAAGCAAAGCCAGGAAGGAAAGGTCCAGGAGAATGAAGTTATTTTTAAAAATCAAGAGGATGAGATTATGAGGTTGTGGTATTCATTAAGGCTGTTCATAGATATTTTGTTCTGTCCTGGGTCATGGTAGGATTGCACTTCCCTGACCCCATTAAGATTAGATGTGGCCATGTGACTTCTATGGGCAATGAAATGTGAATGAAAGTGCTATGTATCAGTTCTGGGAGGAAATGTTAAGAGCCGGTGTAACTCATCATGTTCTGTTTCTCTCTGCCACAATGACAGGCAACATTCAAGATGCTGACTGATTCTTCAGCCTGGCACTGATGATTAATTTTATGTGTCAATTTGGCTAAGTTATAAGCTCAGTTATTTGATCCAACAGTCTGGAGGTTGTGAAGGCATTTTTTTACATGCAATTAACATTTAAATCAGTAGACTCTGAGTAAACCAGATTACCCTCTGCAAGGTGGGTGGGCTTCATCCAGTCAGTTGAAGTCCTTAAGAGCAGACTTAGGTTTCTCAAAGAGGAAAGAATTCTCCTCCAGACTGTAACATAGAGACCATGTCTGAATTTCCAGTCTCCTGCCTTGTGGAATTCAGAACCAAGACTGCAACATCAATGCTATCTGAACAGCCCAGTGCCCTGCCCTATAGATTTTGGCCTTTCAGTCCCACCATCATGTCAGCCAATTATTTAAAATAAATCTCTCTTTCTCTATGTATATATCCTATTGGTTCTGTTTCTTTGTTCTTCTCTGCCTAATACACTAGATGAGGAAGGATTAGGAGCAGAAACCCCAGCAAACTCATAACGGAAATATAAGGTGAGCAAGAAACAAACTTTTCTTGTTAAAAGCCACTGAGATTTTGAAGTTGTTTGTTACTGTAGCAAAACCTAGACTATCGTTACTGATACAGAATTTACACATAATCTGTTCCATTCACTTATTTTTTCCTATTCTTTTGTAGCAGCATAAATGAATTTCAGTTGGACCTCATGATTCAGCTTGGCTTAAACAAACTTAAAAATCATTCTAATGATCACTCTTTTCTAAATATTGCTATTAAATAGCAAATAAAATCTATAGAATATTAGCTGAGAGGAAGAAAGGGTGGAAGGAAATTAACATTAGCTGATGGCTGACTTCTGAACCAGGTATGGAGCCAGGTAGTTGGCATATATTATTTCATTTATTTCTACAACAAATCTGTAAGGTATGCATTATGTTATTTTTATAGGTGAGAAAACTAAGGCCAAAGAGACAGAGTTAGTGAATGCCAGATGTGGAATTTTGAGTCAGAATTATGTGTTCTAAAGTTTATGGTAATTCTATCAATTAGGGTTTTTAGTAGCAGAAAAGGAATTTATTGCAATGGCATCAGGTAGCTCACAGAATTGATGGGAAGGATTAGAGAACAGGTTCATAAAAGGACAGGTATGACGAGGGCACCAAGGGTCTAGGAAGCAGGAATGTTTCAACGGTCTCACTGGCAGATGCTGCTGGAATGAGTGGGCTCTTGCCAGTGTTTTCTGTTTTGTGTCATTTCTGGTCAAATTCAAAGTCTTGAGTTCAGCTGGCCTAGCTTGGATCATGGGCTGACACCCTAGCACTTGCATTGACAGTCCCAGTAAGGTTACCTACATTGGAGGTAGGTGGATTCCTTAGAAGGATGTCAGGAGCTGTTGTCACCAAAAACTCTGTGTGTGTGTGTGTGTGTGTGTGTGTGTGTGTCTAGTGAGTGAAAGGGGATAAATGCTTGGCAGCCAAAAGGAAGAACAACTGTATGCCCTGGTTTGGCTGGAAAAGACCCAGTTTTCTGTCTGTTGTCTTGATGTTATATTAATAGAGGCCACTTCCATTCTTAAAAATTTCCTGGTTTGGGGGATAAATTATGGGTTTACCAAGTTGTACCCTGTATACACAGCACTGTTACTCACCTGAAGTCTTGAGTAGCTGAAGTGGGGCATTTCATTAGGTGTGGAGGGCTATGTTGGTGTTGTTTTTCTCTGGATTTGTTTTGGTTCGGCTCACAGCAGTGTTTTTCTAAACTCCTGAATCATCTTTATCTATGGATTATTATCTGGTTCCACCTGCTAGAAATTATATGTGCTCTGTGCTGATGAAGAATTATGCAGTTTCTAAGTGACACTCTGTCTTCTTTCTGATGAGAAGGACTAGTGGTGATGGGTGCTGGAATAACTTCCAAGCTTTGTGCAGGGTTTTGATTGCTCTAGAGGCTGTACCAAGGGGATGTGTCAAGTTGGATATAACTATGAGTGGGTCCTATAGATCCCACTTCCTAGATATCTTTTGAATCCATCCGTTCTACCTTCGTTGCTAATACCTTGGCTCAAGCTGCTGTCATCTCTCACTGGGATTACCTCCTCCTGATTGGCACCTAGCCTTCAATGTTGCCTCTGGTCAGTCCATTCGCCACATGGCAGTCGGAGTGATCTTTCCAAGGTGACAGCCTGATGACGTCAGTTCCCTTGCTCTGATGGCTCCATGTTCCGCTTGATTAAAGTCCAAATGCCTTCACCTCACCTGCACAGTCTGCCTGAGCTGGCTCCATTACTCCTCAGCCTCATCTCTCAGCGCTGCCCACCAGGGGCCCCTTCCTTCTGATGCTCTGGGACTCAGGCCTTTTGAAGATGTGATTCCTTCTGCCTGGACATCTCTCTGTTTCCCTTTTCCCCACCAACTCCTACCTACCCTTAACTCTTAGCTGAGCACTAGTTTAGTTATCTTATTAACAGTTCATCTATACAGACTGCTTATTTATATGCCAGATGCCATGCTAAGAGCTTCATGGGGAGTATCTCATTTGATCCTTTCAGCATTCCCAGCAAGTAGGTGTTACTATTATCATTAGCATCCCTAGTTTACAGATCAGGAGGTTGGGGTTCAGAGAAGATAGATGCCTTATCAGGATATACACCTAGTGAGAGGTGGAGCCCAGATTTGGATCTGGGGAAGCAGATACAGAGCCTGTACCCTTAACCCTGGGCTATGTGACTTTTTTAGCTTTTCCTCCAGGTGACCTTTGCCTCCCTTGACCTTCTAAGTCTGCGTTAGGTGCCTCTTCTTGGTGCTTCCATAGTACAGAAACTTCTCTAGCATAGTCCTCATCACCTTGTACTGTATTGGTCTGTTTACTTGTTTTTCTTTTCTTCTGGAATGTCAGACCCATGAGACTAGTGTCTATTCATTCTTTCTTACTTGAGTAGGCATAGTTCTTGTCACACAGGAGATGCTCCATAAACGTTGGTTGAATGAATGGTTAAAAATAAGATGTTGGTATTTAGCTCTTGATGTTATCAAATGCCTCTCCCATCCTACCTCCCTACCTTGTTCTTCAGATGATTCTCCATTACCATTGGTCAAAGAACTGTTTCACCTACTGCACTGGCTTCTATCCTCTCTTCCAGGTCTTTGCCTGTGAGATTTCCTCCATGCAAAACTCTCTCCTTTCTCCTCTCTGCTAATTCATGTTCTTCTTGCTTCAGATGCCACTGGGGCATGTGTCTTCTTTGACTTACTCATCTGGTTTCTCTTACCCATTTCCCTTTATTTGGGGACTTAGATGATTGACCTTGGGTATGGCATAGATCCATGTTGTCCCCTATATCTGTATTCCCTTCATCATTAGGAAGATGGCATCTTGCCAATTATTAAATGTCTGCCTTCTCCAGTCTCCCTCGTAGCTGGGAGGGAGCCTTTTGATTGACTTAAAGTTTGGCTAATGATGGAAGTTTTGTGAGTGAATTCAGGAAGTATTGTCACAGAGAAGAGACAGATCTTTTTTCTTACTTTTTCTCCATCCTATTGTCAAAGGTGTAAGCTGGAGTTCTAGCAAGCATCTTAGACCATGAGTACAAGAGCTACACTCCAGAGATGGTGGCACAGTGAGCTGGTAGGAGCCTGAGTCCCAGACAACTTTGCGTGGCTTCCATACCATACCTAGACTGTCTGCTCGTGACTTATTTTTCATAACTGAGCAATATGCATTCTTATTTTTAGCTTTTTTGTTATATGCGGCTAAACTCAATCCTGTCTGATAGGGAGTCTCCACATGCTGAGCAGTCATGAGAAGCTGGGTGGTGGCTGTAGGTGGCAGCTGTCATGGAGAAAGAGATGGGTCTCTCACAGGTATTTAAAAGATAGGCTTCTCCACGTGTATCTTGAGTTACGGCCATGACTCTACCATGAATTGTCCATATTTCTTTGGACAAGCCACATCATCTTTTTGGACCTCATCTTCCCACTTGGGATGGCTGGTGGGTTGATGAAGTTGGACCATGAACTTTAAAATATCTCTAGTGCCAGAGGCCACGTCCCCCAAGACAAGAACTGCTGAAGACAGAGACCTGGACCAATAAAAGCTCATCCTGGCAGAAAAACTTCTCGCATGTTTTCTGAGACCTCCTATGCCTCTTGCTTTGCTCTTGCCTAGATATGCTCTCCAGGCCCTGGCTTCAGCCTGGGCTGTGGGATTTTGGGCTGGAATAAATATTAGTGCTGTTTGTGAGCCATTGCTCTGACCCTGCTCTGCAATCTTTAGGTGCCTCTTACATCTCAAAGTCTGATCTTGCTCTCCTGGTCTATCTGGGATTCCATCTCTGTCCAGCCCAATAAAAATGTTTCCTTTCTAAAATTCTCTTCCTCTAATAAGCTCTTAACAAAGGCAAAGCTGGTGGAGCCACCCTAGTCCTGTGTTCACAGGCCCCCTCCTACACATAATCATTGTATGAGTTGTTTGCTCTTTAAGGTTTTCCTGACCTTCATTTGCTCTTTTATTTATCGTTATTTTATTTTGTAAGGAAGATTGTCGCTGAGCTAACATCTGTGCCAATCTTCCTCCATTTTATGTGGGATACTGCCACAGCATGGCTTGAAAGTGGTGCTAAGTCCACGGCCAGGATATGAATCTGCAAACCCTGGGATGCTGAAGTGGAGCACACAAACTTAACCACGACACCACCAGGTTGGGCCCCATTTGCTCAGTTAGACCTGGCTTCATAGGAGTAGACTGTGTGTGTGTGTGTGTGTGTGTGTGCGCGTGCAAGTTTGTGAATGTTTGGAGGGTATAGGAAGAAGGGAGAGGAGAAAGAGCAGGGAGTGAGTATTTTGAGGTTAAAATCTAGTTGGCCCTGGTCCAGAACCTCCCTGGAGATACTTGCACTCTCCTTCAGATGTCTCTGCATTAGAAACCATGCCATCTCTATGCACCTGGGTCATCGAGGCTGCATGCTAACAATACTCCTTCCTCCCCATTCTCAATTATCAATGTCCCCACGGCAGACACTGATGATCCATCTCTGCCTTCTTTTCCTCTGAACTGAGTTGGTTTCAACAAGGTCCTTCCTTCAGCCTTTATTGGTGAGTTAAAATTGGCCTCGATCTGCGTGGATCGGCTCTGGTCTCCCCTGGTAGAGTATGTCCCTGTCAGGGCAGGGCCCTGTGCCTGGGGTTGTGTTGAGCAGCCAGTGCACACCCAGGAAATATGGCTGGTGACTGAAAATGCAAGATGAGCTGGAGGACTCTGCAGATGTGCTTAAATGACATTCCTTCCCTGTGCCTGCTCCTCTGTGCTTTACAGCTCATCTCCTTTGGAGATTCTCTTTCCAGAGCCAAACAAAAGAAGCCATGGAATTAGGCTGCATGAATTAGTTTGAAAGTCATGTGAGCAAGAGCAATTTGAAAAATGTACCATGCTGGTGGCGGAAGGAACTCAGGATCCAGAGAAAATTTGGGTCCAAAGTCCAGATTCTGCCATTTTCTTTGGGCAAATGCATGTAGCTATCTATTTTTCTAATTTTCCCTTAATAGTAAAATGGGGATGAGAATAATGATTAGCTCCAAACCATTAGTGGGTGAACACGTGGTAGAGGGAACACAGCTTTGTAATGGGAGCCCCTGGGTTTAAGCACTGTGCTTCCTCCTCCAGATGACCAAATCTTAGGAAAATCCTCTCTCTCTGAATCTCCCTTTCCTGTCTATTGCATTGTCCTGATAAAAACTCATACTTTAGAGCAGGTTGTGAGTATTCAATGAGAAAACATAGATGAACGTGCTATGATAATCAATGCATTTATTATTATCACTGGGCATGGCGACATGACTTTATTCAAAGTTCCACCTTGAAACAGTTCTTCCCTGACTCTTTCCAGTTTGGGGGGCATGACATGAGCTGGCTTTCCTGATGTATAGCAGCACATGTGAGAGAAAGCTGTATCATTTGTAGTAGTTTCCTGGGTCTTTTGGATGTGGTGTTATTAGCAGTAAGGGAATCACAGTAGCAGGGAGATGACACCTTGCCTGATAGACCAATGGGCCCAACGACATTGCTAGCTCTACTCTGACTTGTGCCTGCTAAGCAGTGAGTACAGGGCTACTTATACAGCATAAACAAAGTATAGACGCAGGATAAAATATGGTGTGAATGATGCCCCCTGGAATGGTACAGTGCACAACTTGTACAACTGTATGTAGTGGCTCTGGCATCTTCCTGTCCATCCACAGTCTTCCAAGTTTTCTTCTTTTGGAGTGGTATCTAGGCCAAAGATCCAGCTTTTCTCTTGGAGGTTTTGTAGTACTGGAGGCTATATTGGGGAGCTTTCCTCACCTGAGTCCTCAGGGGACCCAAAACCAAGGCAGCATGCAGAGAAGAGAACCATGAAGGAAACTGAAATCTAGGAGCCAGCAGCTGAACCCAGGTGTTTGCCCAAATGAAGGCGCCTGAAGCAGCTGTCAAAGTTGGGAGGGGAAACGAGCTATGCCAGAACAAGGGAAAAGAACAAATTCAGGTAAATAGAGTGCATAAGGAGGACTGAGTCAACTCCCAGCACAGGTGGTATTGGTCTGAGATTTGCTTTAACATACGAGCTAATGTGTAATGGACCATAGACCTGCCAGGTTCAAGGGCCACGAATTTGGTTTGGATCTTTATAACAGAAACCCTCATGCAATAGTTTATTTTATAGGTTTTGTCTTCTTGTGCCAAAGAAGACCAGAGGGAGGCATGGCAGGGCTGGTATGGCGGCCTTATAGAATCATCCAGGAGCCAGCCTCCTTCTGTCTTTCTGCTCTAGGGCTTTCATCTCAAGGTCACCTCATGGCCCAAGATGGCTGCTGGAGTGCCACCTGTTACAGTAGCATCTTAGGCATCAAGACAGAGGATGGGAGGAAGGGCAAAAGGGACATGCTTCCTGGCTGAGTCAGCCCCTTTTAAGCAATCCTCCTGGAAGCCTACTCCCCTTCTGTTAGCCATCTTTGGTCAAAATTAGTCTCCTGGCCACATCTAACTGAAAGAGAGCTCAGGAAATTTGGAATTTTAGCTGGGTGCATTTCTGCCCCCAATAAAACTTAGGTGTTGTTTCTAATGAGGAAAGAGAAAATGGTTATTATAGATAAGTGACAGCGTCTGCCACAGGAGCCTTTTGCATATCTCTTTATAAGACTATTTTTGTTGAAATTACCCTTCTTATAAAGCAACTAGCAGGCACAGGTGATTGTGCTGGGCATATAGTTACCCCTCAGTAAATACTAACTGGGTTATTGACTTAGAACATTCATTAAACCATCACACTGATTGAAGGGCAGGGGGAAATATGAGCTCCTTTTTCTGAAGACTTGGTGGTCATGGCCAGAACTAACATTCCCCGTGATGTCGACCTGGCTTGCAGAAACCCCAACCGTTTCAAAAACTCAGCATGGGTCAGAATTCAATCTTTCCTTTGTTGCTGTTTCAAATGACAGTTCTTCATTAGCACATTGTGTAAGGTGGCTACTGGTGCCATAAGAAAGAGATTAGTGACTCATGAAATGACTTCTCAGCCAGAAATGTATTAGGCTGAAGTAATGAGGCAGTGACAGTTTCTTCCACCTATATTCCAAGGCATTGCTGGCCAGTGACCGCTCAAGGAAACTTGGCCTTGATGTGGCATATCAGCATATATTGAATATTGCAAACTTTTAGGGTCGCCCAATAAATGGAAAAGCCAGACCATATGTGTTAGATCACTAGAAGTTCAGCTTTGTTGATTTATGCTTTGAAGTGTCAATCATGACAGTAAAAAATTATTGAGCATATACTGTGTTATAATTTTGGGGAGGGGCAGCTACAAAGATAGGTGATACTTGGGTTTTGCTTTCAGGGGCCTTACCGTTTAGTGTAGGAGCTGAGATGTGGATGGCAGAATTAAACAAGGTAGGACGTGAGGAGGACTCTAGTAGAGAGAAGCAGTGGGAAGCATGGCAGAGGGGCTCAGATTGGGACTGGGACGGGCCCTCCAGGGAAAGCTGCATGAAAGGGGTGGAGAGGCGCGCCTTGAAGGATGGCGAAGTTTTGGGCCATGGGGAGGACACAGGTTGAGAGACGAGGGGCATTCACTACAAGAGAGCAATAGGAGAAAAGGCCTGGAGAGAAGACAGCCTTGGGCATCTTCTGAGGCTGCTGAGAAATCAAGCTGGGTTCTGCAGAGGTAGATATATATTCGGAGAAAAAGGGCCCCATTAGCACATAAGTTTGGGAAAATGCTAGAGATTTTAATTAAATACTAGTATATTGAAGGCTCTGAAAAGGCCCTTTCTCTAAAGACAAATTTACATCTATTTAACTTTGTTAAACAAGTAAACAGATTTATATGAGCAGGTAAGACCTTTTTTACCCAGATGCAGAGTGTTGGAAATGTGGTTAGCAGTGTTTCTGGGAAGAAGAAATGGGTTTGCTGAGCATCTAGCCAGTCTCTGCTTACAGACATGCTACTCAGACTGACATATTGGCCCAACAGCAGGCTGGAGTTCCAAGGCCAGAATCCTTTCTTCTTCCCCACCTCTTCCACTGCTCATCCAAAAAGAAAGTAAAAAGCAATGGTCTTCAAAGTTTTTTGCTTCTTTAACCCTAAAAGAATTTGGAAAAATTGTGTACCCCCTTACATATTTCTTAAATTAACTTATAAGTCTTTTCTTCATAAATTTAAATAATTGCAAAGGATGAAATTTCTAATATATTATAAATATTTAAAATTTTAATATAAAATAACATATCACTCTTTTAAACTAATTCAGTGGTGCGTAGATACCGTAGTCATTTGACACTCACTATCATCTAATTAAAAAAAAGCCCATGTGAACAGGCTTTTAATTAACAGCAGGAAATTCTATATCACATCTTTTCACCTTAAAAATCACATTTCCATTCTTCTTCCATTACAAAATTTTCTCTTATCGTAACATATTTTCATATTCGGAGGTCTTTTATTGATCGATCTATAAACTTTTCCGCAAGAAAAGTATGTTTAAACATTGAAACGAAAGTCATTTCCTGTGACTCGAAGGCCCCAAGTTTCCAAACAAATTTCTTTTGGATTGAATTTTCATTATAATTATTATTAGTTCAAAATTGACCAAAATAACATATTCGTTTATACTGTACATTTTAATAAATATTAGTCATAAGAGTAACATATTATTGGAAATGCTTCTCTTAATGATAAATATGGGGTGGGGCTTATATTTCCCTATTAATGGGAGCTCTGCAGGCATCAAAATTTTGAATTGTCCCTTTGTTTGGCACCTTGGATCTGTCGCATCCTTTGTACGGCTGAAAAGTGTGTCTTGTTTTTGCAGAATGGGTGAAGGATGGGGAAAGAGGCTGGAAAAGGAGAACTCGCTTGCTGCTTCAAGACGCTTTCTCACACAGATCGGTTTTGTAAAAGAATGCACGTTTGAAAGTTGTGGATCTGGAGCTTGTTTCCTCTAAAACTATTTTATTTATGCCCATATATGCCTTGGGAGGTCTTCATGTGACTATAGCCCAGTTTGAAGACCACTGATGTATGGAAGAGAAAAATGACCCTGATATCAGGTTACCTCACTCTGCTCGTAACTGGCTATCTTCCCCTAAATAAGTTATTTAACTTCAAGGGCCTCAGTCTCCTCACAAAGAACTGTGAGGCCCTTCTAGCACCCATACTCTGATTCCCAGGCATCCTTCTGGAAGTAGAAGTGACTGTGTAACTGAGGCTGCATTTCTTGCTGAATATGCCCATCAGATCATCTTTCTCAAACAATTAGATTCTGGAGCAGTCTCATCTCAACGCATCAAACAGATTTGTGAAATTAATCTTTGATCTTTGCAACAACTAGAAAGGAACATGGATGAAGGGAACAGAGCTTTTGGAATTTCTTTTCTTTTCTTTTTTGGCTCGGTTAGTTATTTGGTTTCGAGAGCTCGCATGACTCATTCTGTTCTTCAATGACTCTCTTATAACCTTAGCATGTAAAGATGGAAAATTCCCCTGACATTTTCAGGAAACATTTATTACAGACTATTTTATATGTCTGGTCAGCGTGGGCTAACTGATTTTTCACAAGAACTTGGCAAAGAGCCTGGCCTCCTTTCGTCCCCCTTTTGCCAAAAATCACTCTGGAGCCAACCTGTAGGCCTTGTGATGTCCCATATGAGGCAGATTGAGAAATGACTTGGGAGGGAGTAACTTTTTCACCTACAGTGAGAAACAGCATCCATAAAGAGATAGAGGACCTCTTCCCACTAGTGTTTCTGGGAAATGTAGGGTGAAGCTCAGTGGCTTTATCTTCCTGGAAAGGGAACGATGACACGTTACATATGGAAGACTGGGAAAGGCACGGAGAAGCCAGGCCACAGTCCATCTTAACTGACAAGAAGGACAATGTAGGAAGAAGATCATCCATTCTTTTATTTCAAATCTCACCTGATTCATACTGGCCCAGTCGGGCACCTGGCCTCTGCATCACCTCCTTCCCTCTCTGGTGTGGCCACTTGATCTCCATCTGAAGATTCAGGCCCCTTCTGCCTCCCAGGGCAAACACTGATGAGAGGCAGAAGGTTCTTAAGCCACAGGAAGAGTTTAAACAGGATATGTCGGGATCAGATTTCAATGTTAGATTTACTGCTCTGGCTGCAGCTGTGTGGAGGATGTTCAGGTTATGCTGTGGTGATAAAGTTGTCATTCTACTGGAGAAACGCAGTGAATTTTCCATGTGTGTTGCCTGTGTTGTGCAGTGAACACTGACAGTACGTCTGGCTTGCTGCAGAAGGCAGCTGTTATTCTCTTTATTGGAGATGAATAAACCAGGCTAAATTTCTGAAAATGGATATTTTTGAGAGGGTCTCCCTGAAGCTGGCATGGTAGGCCTTCAACTCTGGATGCAGATAGTCCAGGGTCTGACTGCCCGCACCTCTGCTTACTGTGTGACCTTGGGCAAGTTACTGGACTTCTCTTAGCTTGTACCTTATTTGTAGACTAGGGAGGATAATTGTGTCTATCCAGGATTATCAGGATGATTATGTTCCTTGTCCATATAAATATTATGCTATCTATTTTCTTTCCTGAACGAGAGCTGAGGAAAGAGGGAGCGCTGTGGTTAGAAGAAGGAGAGAATTGGAAGGGTGGGTATGCAGGAGGTGTGGGGACAGGAGGATGGGCTGTCTCTGAGTTGGATGGGTAGAGATGCTGCAGTTTTGCATAAGAATAGCACTGGTTCTATCTGTCTCAATTCTAGCTCCGCCATCCTAGCTGATGACTCATAGGCTGATAGTGATCTAAACACGTTTTTGTTTGGTCCACAGGATGAGCTGGATCTGAGTAAGAGCTGGTCCCTTAAGGTGGGTGTATTAGTGAGCATTCTCCAGAGAAACAGAACCAATAAGATGTGTGTGTGTGTGTATTTTTTTTTAAGGAATTGGCTCACAAAATTGTGGTGGCTTTCCAAGTGTAAAATCTGCAGGGTAGGCTGGCAGGCTGGAGACCCAGGGAAAAGTTGGGGTCTGAGTCCAAAGGGAGTCGGCTGACAGAGTCCTGTCCTACCAGGAGAAGTCAGTCTTTGTTTAACTGACTGGATGAGGCCTGCACAACTTATGGAGGACAATCTGCTTTACTCAAAGTTTACTGATTTAAATGTAAACTTCATCTGAAAAACCTTCACAAAAACACGCAGAAGAATGTTTAACCAAATATCTGAGCACCGAAGCCCAGCCAAGTTGCCATATAAAGTGGGTCATCCCCACGGGCATGCACTACCAGCCAGTCTTGGCCTGGATCGTCCTATACCTGACCCAGCCATTCATTCACTCACCTTTCTGACTCTGGGAGGTATTTGAGTTTGCGATCCTTCCTCTGGCATCCCTCTTCATGATTATGTATGAGATTTCATCACTGGACACTACATAATAGTTTGATTTGCTGGACGCAAACAACTTTTTGGGCAAAAATGCCCACTCTTCCTTTACTGGTCTCCAGTCTCCCCTCTATTACTGCGAATTGGCTGGAGGACAATCGTAAGGCACGTTGGGGTCTTTGACTTGGACGGACATGCTGTACTCATGTGAGCTCAGGTGTGAGCGTTGTTGGGATTGTAACAGTGTGGCCTCGTGATGGAGAGAAAGCCTGATGTAGTAGGTGGGTGCCAGGGAAGCCAACTGGCAGGGGCACCTGCCCCAGAGGGCAGCCTGGGGCCCAGCCCACAGTGTCCATTGGATACAGCTAGTTCTTGTGGGTTTGTGTGTGTGTGTGTTTGGACAAGGAGGTCCAATATGAAAGCGAGATTCCCCCCCCCCCCGACAGAGGAAAGTTCCAGGAGGTTGGCAATACTCTAGGGCTCTGGACAGCAGAGCTTGAGCAGGGCAGAGAGCAGCACAAGTGACATAGTTTTCATTCAGAAAGCTCAGGTTCAGGGAACGGTCAAGTGGAGACAGGAGTCAGCCTTAGGGAATGGCCAGAGTGTACTATGGGGCCTGGAGTTAAGGCTTCTGTGGTTTAGAGGCCATGTGGTGAGCCCAGGTTCATCCCAGTACAGTCGAATTGACCACAGGCAGTAAGATGCCACTCAGACTTTGTCTGCTGCTGCTGCTGAGACTGCTGCCCTGATCCAGACTGACAAGAGAACAGGGGGTTGAAGTTGATCTGACAGATGTGGATGCCATTGTTGACTGTGACACGCAGGCAACAGGGCCAACAAATCTATGTGTGTGTGTGAGAAAGTGTGTTGATGCTAGCGGTGTCCCTGCTCCCCCAGTGCTGCCTTGACTCATGTCCTTGGTTGAGGCCAGAGGATGGAAGGGCATACACTGATGAGGCAGTGGTTGACTTCTCCATGAGATGGCACTCCTAGCTCATCTTTGTGTGTGCCTGTGTTTTTTTTTTTTTTCTTTGCTTTGCTAATTAAACTCATGTAAATTATAGTCTGTTTTAGAATTGAAAAAAATATGACTTGCGTTTGCGTTTCCTAGTCTAAAAAGCAGATTCATGTACTTTCATGATTCCTTTGTTGTTAGTGCCCTCGAGTCAGTTCCTACTGTTACGACCCTGTGTACAGCAGAGTGGAACCCCACCTGGTCTTTTTGCACTATCCTCTCACCTTCCCACGCTATATCAGACAATGCTCCACTCTTATTCACAGGGTTTTCATGGCCAGTCTTTTTCGAAAGAGGGTGGCCAGGTCCTTCTTCCTAGTCAGCCTAGTCTGGAAGCTCCACTGAAAACTGTTGACCATAGGTGACCCTGTCGGTATCTGAAATACTGGTGGCATAGCTTTCAGCATCACAGCAACATGCAGCGGCCACGGAATGACAACTCACAGACTGAATGGTGTGGTTCCCTGACTGGGAAACAAACGTGAGCCACGCGGTGAAAGTGCTGAATCTTAGCCACTGGACCACCTTCACGATTCCTAGATGATGCTATTTCTGATAGTTAACTTCTTTTCCCTTCTGGGATGTAGCGACAGACGGAGGTGGGAAGTGTGTCATCATTTCCCTACCCCGACACCCTGGATCCACGGCTTCCCCAAGGAGCTCACAGTGAAGCCAGAATTGAAGATCCGTCTACCCCTCTGACTCAAGGTAGACTTGGAGATGTGCCATGTTAGAGATAAAAGCAAGATAGCATCACTGGGTGAGGGAAGAAGAGATTAGTTCTCTCTGGAAGCTTCTTGTGGGGAGATTGGAACATGCACAGAGCCTGAAGGAAGAATGATATTTACGGTGGAAAATATCTTTTTCTGAAGACCGTGAATGAAGTAGGAGCATGGCGAACAACCCAGGACTCCCTGAGACAATGTTGCCAGGACACACATTTTCCTAAGAGCTGTTTGACACAGAGACCTCGTTCATGAGTCTCAGCTTACACGGGACAAGGTGAGAGGGAGGCATAGGACCTTACAGAACCCAAGAGGTGCCTCCAGCTTCTAGAGACGGGGGGTGGGGGGGGGGTGGGAGGGGTTGGGTAAACACTAAAGCAGGGCTTCAGCGATGAGAAGGAGATGCTCTCTTTTGAAGTTATTTCAGGGAAGAGTTAGCAAGAGGTGAAGTAAAGATCCACAGCTTGGGAATCAATGAATAATTAATAGCACATTTGTATCGTACTTTATGGTTTAGAAAGCAAGATGATGACGTAGGAATTTTCAATGTTTCTGTGTAACAGATGAAGAAGCAGAAGCTTGGCAAAGTTGAGTGAATTAATTAAGATCACATAAATAGCACGTGGCCAAACCCTATTAAGAGAGTGGGTTCTGGAACAGTTCTTGATCTATTTTTGGCAACTTAATGAAGCTCTAATCTTTCTTTCTTCAGTAAACATTTATTGGACATCTATTACGTGCATGTACTAGGTACCTGGTTTCTGCTATAGTTCCTTCCAACTGGGAGCTCACAGACTAGTGAATGCTTCTCAGCTGGGGTGATTTTTGACCCCACTAGGGGACATATGGCAATGTCCGGTATCATTTTGGTTGCCATGAGAAGGGGTGGGGGGACCACTGGCACCCAGTGGATCAAGGCCAGGGATGCTGCTACACGTCCTACCATGTATGGGACAGCCCCCTCATCAAAGAGCTATGTGGCCTAAACTGTCAATAGTGCAGAGGTTGAGAAAGCCTGGTCCCATACATTATTCGTTCATTCATTTTATTACTTATTCTGTTAACTGTTTGAGTATGTACAATGGATCAGGCACTGTTCTAAACAGAGGATGTGGTGGGGGAACAAGACAGAAAAAGCTTCTGTTTGAAGTCACTTGTATTCTGGGTGTGGAGTGGAGGGCAGAGGGGAGGGAGAGTCATTCATTAGTAAGTAAATGAATTAGTAACAAGGAAAATATCAGGTGGTGATGAGCGCTATGCAGATGGTTCAGATGTGTTGGTACAATTGTGTGTGCCTTGGGGGGTACTTTAGAATGACTGGTCACAGAAAACCTTTCTAAAGAAGCTGCAGTAATGACTCCACTTGAATGGCAAGAAGCCACCTGAGGAAAGGGCATGTTGGGCCAAAGCAATAGCAAGTGCAAAGGCCCTGAGATGGGAATGAAGTTGGAATGTTCTTTCTAGGGACAGAAGGAAGGCCAGGCTGTTGGCATGTAGAGGGAGAGGGAGAGAGTGATAGCACTGGTACTGGAGAGGGTGGCAGGCACTGCATTCTATTAGGGCTGTGTTAGCCAGGATCAGGAATTTGGATTTTCTTCTACAGCCTTACCCATGGCTGTTCTAATGGTGAAAAGTAACAAAGGGTTGTGAAGAAAAGGAAATGGAGCCTTGGGAACAAAGTGACTGAGGGGTATGCCATTGAATTTGATGGCCAGAGAAAGCCTCTCTGGGACCTGAACATTGAGAAGGAGCCAGTTGTAGGAAGGCCTGGGGAACTTGCAAGATCCCTGGGGTTATGGCTAAATCGTGCCCCCCAATTTATATGCTGAAGCCCTAACCACCAGTACCTCAGAATGTGACTACATTTTGAGACAGGGCTTACCATTGGTGATTAAGTGAAAATGAGGCCAGTAGAGCGAGCCCAAATCCAGTCTGACTGGTGACCGTATCAGAAGAGGACATTTAGACACAGAGAGACACCAGGGATGAGCACACAGAGAAAGGCCATGTGGAAGCCAGGGGGAGAGGCCTCAGAAGAAACCACACCTGCCGACCCCTTGATCCTGGACGTCCAGCCTCCAGAACTGTGAGAAAATAAAGGTCTGTTGTTTAAAGCCCCCAGTCTGTGGAATTTGGTTATGGCAGCCTGAGCAGACTAATCCACTGGGGTTTCTCTTCTGTTGAATAAAGGGCTGTTGTGGATCTTTAAGTTAAGATTCTTTCCAGTTCTAAGAGCCTTTAACTCTAAGAAATATACAAGCTCCTCCTTAGGGCTGCCCCTACTCCATCAGCCTTAACTGTGTGTCCATTTATCAGAGAATGACAGAACAGTCCTGGGGGAATGGAGGAGCCCTCGGGAAGAATTTGGAACTAGATATGGATTTCCCATCAATTTCAAAGCGCATCGGGGCTGGGAGAACTGCCCAGTCACTTTTCTCCCACACAAAGTGGATTTGAAACCCCATATGGGGATCCACGGGATCACAATGGCACGCATGTCTCCACTGGGGACAGGCAGGATTCTGTGCCAGAGTTTCCAGAGGCGAGATGGAACTTTAGGAATTTTCCCCTTGGACAGAGTTTACTAGAGCCTAGGGTCCCCATAGGGGACTTTTGGCTCCCTCCATGCTGGTCACGTGCACCAATTCCAGGCATTGTGGGATCCCTGCCTGTTCTGTGAAGGAGTCTCTTCGGCTCATCTTCTCCTTTGTGGTTCTTATCTTGTCCCTGAGGGGGAAGGTTGGAGGATGTGACTGCTTCCAGGACTCAGGAATAAGGTGGTTGGAACTTCTGCAAAATTCATGGCGCCCTGCTTGTCGAAAAACATCTAGCCCAGCAAGCAGCTCCATTGTCCTCTAAACAAGAGCCCTTGAAGAATGGCGGTTATTGTTTGAGCAATTGTTTCTGTTTCTAACATTTTCTTTACAAATTGAGATACATGAGAACATATTGAAGGGGCAGACCGTGCCTTGCTGCCCAGCCTTTCATAGTTAACCATCTGTCCAAATATTATGAAATCAAAAAATATTTACTAAGCAATTCACATTGCTTACAATTTTGGGGGCGGGGTCGAGGTGGGGAGGCAACACAGACACTAAACCAGTATTTGACTTGTGTGTGTGTGTGTGTGTGTGTGTGTGTATGTGGGAAGTGTTTGAATAAAGTGGCTGGTAGGGAGTGCTTGCTTGTTAAATGGGTGCTCACTGAATGAATGAATGAATGAATGAGGGAAGAAATGAACGGGTTAGACATTTTATATCTTAGGTTCCATTTCTGTCTCTGCCACTATGTATTAGTGTAAAACCCTGCTTGACTGTAGCTCTCTTTGCCCCCCAGAATGTAAGCTTTCTGATAGCAGGGGTTTTGTTTTTATTAATCAATGGTGCATCCCTAACACCCAGAGTAATACCTAGCATATACTAGGTACCCAGGTAATAATTATTGAATGGACGAATAAACAACCTTTAGACGAATCTCTCTGGATCTCATGCATCTATTTGGCACATGTGTCCTAGGTCCATGTTGGGTTTTGAGGATGCAGAGATGATCGAGCCAAAGTCCGCGCCTTCCAGGAGCAGTTTACTGAGGGCAACACAAGTGAGCATACAAGTCAATGCATGTTGATGATTTCTGTGATGAAGGAGAACAAAGCAGGTGCTGAGAGCACAGAGAAGTCAGGGCTGTGGCTTAGGCAGAAGTGAGCCAGGTCGGGAAGGAGTGAGGAGATAGCGTGAGCAAAGGTGCAGAGCACAGAGGTGTGAGAAGCCTGGGCTGCAGTGTGTCCAGCATGGCTGGATTTTTCTGGAGGGAGTGACAGGAGTTGGGGATAAAAAGATAGTTAAAGAGATAAGTAGGAGCAAGATCATGGAGGATGTTCAAAGCCATGCTCAGAGTTGTGGACTGTAAGTTCAATATGAGGAACCATTTAGGTGGGGAAGTGTCAAGAAGAGGTATATTTTAGAAAGATCCCTCCATTTGCAGGGTGGAGAATGGCTTGAAGAGGGTTGAAACATGAAGCAAGGAGACCACCGGGAATGTTATTCCAGGAATCCACGCAAGAGATGATCATCTTGAGTAAGCAGGGGACGCAAGAGATGTTTAAGAGGCAGAAAAGATAGCGCGTGGTAACTGATCGATTGTGCAGGCCAAGAGAAGAACATCTAGGGAGGAAATTTCTAAGGATTCTGCATCCGAGTGAATAGTGTGCCAGTAACAAAGACAGGGAGGAGGTGGGGAAAACCACCGGCCGGTTACACATGGACATCTGAGGCAGAAGAGGAACCAGTGTTGCTAATGTTGATTTGGAATTGCTAGCCTAGGTGCTTGTTGAAGCCTGAGAAAGAAGAGCAGAAGCCTCAGGATAGAACCTTGGGGAAATAGCAGCCTCAAAATGGGGAGGAACATCAGACATTGAGAGGTGATCAGAGTGGTGGGAGGAAAATGAGGAGAAAGTGATACCTCCTAAAATCACATTGTGTCACCTCACTGCCCCGTAGGCTCCTTGGGTCCTACAGAATAAAACCTCGTCATTAACATGCATGCCTGGGACACACTGTAGGCTGCCAGTCCAGAATTCCTCACTTTGTGCGTCTTCCTTCCTAACTGGATCCAGATTTGCTCAGCTATCCACCTCCTTCTCATGGACTCGAGGGAGGCCGGCCTCATCTCCAGCTCCAGGGATAGATTCTAACTAGTCTCGCCCAACTAGCACATGACAGTCCCTGGTGACTGTCACGGATCCAGGGATCTATCATGACCTAAAACGGCCCTATCAGGCTGAAAACAAGAAACTTCATTCCATGTTGAAGGTGAACAAGGAAGACTAGCCCGGTTTCTATTGGCAGCCTCAGGATAAAACTGATACTGTGGGTGGCTGAGCGGAGAGGCTGAGGGAACTGAGGCTTTTGATGATGGTGATAAAATGTATTATTAATTGTTGTTATTATTACTATTTAAGAGTTCTTTGTGACCACCCCACCCTTGCCAAGCTGACCCACACTGCTGACTTTGGCGTTGGCCTGGTGGCATGCTTTCACCAATGGCTATGAATAGATAAGCCGCTTGTCCTTTTAGTATGATTGTGTAGGGTGGCTGGAGCTCTCTGGCTGCTGCTCTCCACCATGAGAACAGCATGGTCCAGATAGTGGCTACTCCTGCAGTGTGGGCTCTGGAATCAGACACGAATCCTGAACGGAGCTGAATCCAGCAGAACCCAGTTGAAACCAATTGACAATATGATGAGCAAGAAGTAAGTATGTGCCATTTATTGTAAGCCACTGAAATTTTAAAGCTGTTTTATTACGCAGCATCACCTAATGAGAGCTGACGAAAACAACAGGCTGCTGAGTAGCTGAATCCATCAACATAGGGTGTATGTACTTCCAGATAATCAAGGAAAATCTCCTTGTTTAATCGTTTAAATCATGTGAGTTAGAATTTTCTGTCACTTGCAGCCAAAATCATCAGCCCCACATATCAACCTATTCATGGCTAACTTTTTCCAGCTTTATCTCCCTGAGCATTTTGAGCCTTTGTTAGCAGCACCTGTCTCTCCCTGGAGACCCTCTGCTTCACCTGACAAACTTCTATTCATCCTTTACAACCCAGATCAATGTCATCTTCTATGTGAAGTCTCCTTTGACTCTCTGGGGAAAGTTGTTTTTTCCTGTAGCACTTCAATCTTTGTTTTACTATGACCTTTATCACATGGCATTGTACCTGTTTACAAATCTGTCTAGCTCACTAGACCACGAGCATGGTCTGTGTCTTATGCATTTTTGGATCTGTTGTGTCGAGCACATAGCTGCTATGTAGTAGCTGCTCAGGAAAATTTTGCTGAATAGGTGAGTAATATTTTGAATGTGTCCTGTTCTTGTAACGCATTAGTGGGGGAAGATCAGGCATTTATTTGATATATTTCCTCTGAGCTGCAGGTCACTGATGGAGTCAGACCACACTGGGCAGTGTGACAGAGAAGTATCAGTCCTCCAGATTTGAGTGGAAAAAGGGGGAAATATTGAGAATCCAAGACTGTTTATTAATCTGACTAAGGCATTCCGACAGGTCAGCAAGCTCTGGGATTTGGCAGCAATGTTGTACATTCAGAGACTCAAAGAATTTACCAACCCCCTGAGAACCATTTTTGCAAAGACCGTGAGACTTCTAGGTTATCTTGGCCTAAATAAGCTTATGCCTACACATGTCATTTAAGTCTGATTTTTGTCATCTTGCCATCCAGTGTAAACTATTATTTATTGGCTCCTAGAGATGGCACATGTTACCACCTACATGGTACAGATGCTATGCCAGGCATTTCAAATAAAAATCTCTCATAATACCAGATACTCATTTTATAGATAAGAAAACTTAGGCTAAGATAGGTCAAATAACAAACTCAAGGTCACACAACTCATATGGCACATTTGGGATTTGACCTCAGATCCTCTGACTCCAAGTCCAAGTTTTTATTTGTTTTCTGGCCTAGAAAACAGAGCTAGCATCTGCTTTGATCACCTTCCAGGGTTGCAATAAGGATTACATGAGATTGTGTAAATAAAAGTCTTACTTAGATAGCATTAAAGTCAGTGATGCTTAGCTGGAATTTCTTTTTAAAGCCTTCACCTGAAGTATTTAGAAACATGGAGCTTTCTGGCATCCTAGGATGCTGGTGGGGAAATATATTTGGTGGGGAGGATGGGGCTGCCCAACCCCCCTCACATTCCACCATGGAGGAAGATGTCTAACCTGCCAAGGGCGGTCTCTCACTGTGCCCTTGGACGCTGTGGCATTGCCTGTTTCAGAGGAAGAGGGTTTGTTCTGGAAGGAAGAGAGAATATTTCAGGTAAAGCCTTCTGCAGCAAGCACCGCGGACTCGGTTCTGAGTACCCACCTTCTAATCACAGGCCCACCCTGAGCCAGCCTGAGCTGGCCTCCGTTATTGCACACATGCCTGAAGAAAGTTGCATTTTTGTTAGGAGAAGAAAGACTTCCCCTATATACAGGGCAGAGAAATTAATGGGGAAAAGTCAGAGAGAAGCTCTTTTTTCTATATCAAGAGTGAAAGGGAGTCTGGTGTTTGAGCAGGCTTCAGGCAGGAGTCGGCGCTAACTCAGCCCTTGGCTCCACAGCTGGGCTTTGTGGCTTCCTCTGCTATTAACGTGTCCCAGCTAAGGCCTCCTGGCAGCCTGTCTTCTTCTGAAGGCCCAGATGTTTACGCTGGACAGTGGGACGAGAGCTCAAAGGAACTATGTCCAGAGGATGCGCTCCTGCAGGTCTGTGCATCCAGCTGGAACCTCATCATGGCCCGCAGAGCAGTGCCGCTTCCTCCAGCGGGTGGGTGGACGGGCGGGCAGGGACACTATGCTTTGTCTTGGTACCTGTGAACCTCACAGGCTGTCTGCTCCCCTGTCATTATTAGAGAGCAGTTTTGGAAAACCGAATGCATCCAGGCCCTTGCCTGTCTCTTCTTTGCTGGTGAGAAGTATCCAGGTCTTCCTCCTGTGGGGCCCTGCTTCTGTCTCAGGGCTTCCACCCTCATAGTTACCTTCCCAGTCCTGCCATGTCTTTCCTGCCTCAGTGCCCCTCCATGTCCCTCCTCTGCCACCGCAATGGGCTCCTGGCATTTAGCGTCACCCGTTAAACATTCCAGGCAATGTGGAGGTGGGGGCTCTTAATTCTCTTTCACTTCCCAGGTTTGGAATTCACATGACAACAAACTTGCCCCCAGGAACGCTGTTTCTACATGTCTAGGAGTAGCTGCAATTTGAGTGTCCTAGGTTGCTCCAACCTGAGGGCACAAAAACCCAGTCACAGTAGCAACAAGGACAAGACTTGTTTCTGGCTCTTACTCCCTTGGTCAAGCAGAGCCTCCATGCCCTGTTAGAATTGTCTCCAGCCTCTAGGAAGAACTGGCAGTGGCACCTGTGTGGTTAGCGGTTTCATTCTGTTGCCATACTGGCTGTGCCACCTGCCCTTTTCCTGGTCTCCCGCTCTGGTTTGAGCTCTGGATTCCTGAGATGATGTCCCTAGCCTGGGCTTCAATACCATGGCCACTGCTGGGCCAGCACAAAGCTGCTTAGCCTGCTGAGCCTCCAGGGCCACAGCTGGGGTGCAAAGCCTTGTCAGGTCCTCAGTGGGGTGGCGAGACTTCCTCTTCTCCATCTTTGGGTCCCTCCTCATCACTTCTGTCCCAACGTAGGGCAGCCTTATGTTGGACCCAAGATGTGTGCCTGCCTCTCTTTCTGAAATGGTGATTCCCTTACCAGTGGGTTTCTCTGTCCCTCACAAAATAGACATACGGCTGCCCCTCCCTCAAGCCCTCCAGGTACATTCAGATTTATGAGAGGAGAACAGCTTAGGCTCAACCTAGGAGCCTTGCTACACACGCAGCTCTCTTTTATTGCTTTGTGCAACGGACTACCAGACACTCCTCCATAGATTCCTGGTAAGATGGTCCATAATCAGCAATCTCAGTTCATTTTCCTGATGTCATGCCACACAACACACATTTCAGCGGGAACCAGTGTGTCTCCAAGACAAGTTATTAGTCAGGGTTCTCCAGAGAAACAGAATCAATGAGATGTGTATGTATATATATAAATATATAAAGAGACTTATTGTAAGGAATTGGCTCATGTGATAATGGAGGCTGGTGAGTCCAAAATCTGCATCGTGGGCTGGTAGACCAGAGACCCAGGAGAACCGATAGTGCAGTTTCCTTCTGAAGGCTGTCAGGCTGCAGAATTCCCTCTTGCTTCTGGAGGGTGGACTTTTTGTTCTATTCAGGCTTTCAACTGATTGGATGAGACTCACCCACATTATGGAGGGCAATCTGCTTTCTCAAAGTTCATGGACTTCAATGTTAATCTCATCCAAAAAACACCCTCCATGTTGATACATAAAATTAACCATAACAACCAGCTAAGGCACGTGTTTTCAGAATGGTCCCAGTGAAGTGGTCAATTGTCTTGGGGAATATGCTAAAGAGGAGAAGAATAAAAGTATTAGAATTGGAGGGAACCAGGGAGTCTTCTAGTTTTGACTCCTGATTGTGTTGAGGCCCAGAAACGTTACGTCAACATAAGTGATTGACCCACTGACCTATTCATCTATTCAGCAAACATTTATTCACTGCTTACCATGTACCAGGCCCCGTGTTGTGTTGGGCATTGGGGTTCTAGTGGTGAAAGAGGGTTTAGTTCTTGACCTTGAAGAACTTCCAGTCTGGTGGATTCAATTCCATTATCCTCTAAGATTTACAAAGGTCATTCACAAATATTACCTCATTTAAGTTTTAAACAGGTTCTCCTAACTTAGTATCATTTTCATGTCCGTTTTGGAGCTGAGGAAATGGAGGCCTAGAGAAATTAAGTAATTTCCCTCATATTATAGCTAATACATAGCATGGCAGGAATTGGACTGCTTCTTTTTTAAATTTGAAAGCCCAGATCCTTGGGTCACACATACAGGTAATGAGTTAGGAAAAGCAAATACAATTTAGGGTTTGATAAAACTGGTATTAAGTTGCTCTGTAACGGTACACAAATTTGTGATTTTTCTTGTCTCTCTCTCTTACTCTGTAAACTATAAGCAGGGACTGGGTCTTACTAATTTTTAAATCCTCAGAGATAGGCAGAATGCCCAGTACATAGTAGGTGGTCAGTAAACAGTGTTGAATAAGCCTTAGTAGGGGTCCTTTGTGAGCCGGATGCATTCTGACTTTAATTACGAGAGCGGGGAAACCAGTGGACGAGGGAGGTTTGGGAATCCAGGTGGAAGCTGTCAGACGAAAGGCAGCGCAGGGGAGGAGGTGAGGAGCAGGCTGGAGGCTGGGGGTGCCCCACGGTGAGCTTTGATATTCAACAATTCAGGCTTTGATTTCCATGCGCCAGGTTCAATTGCTGCCTTTGTGTACAGAATCATCAGAAGGAGGGGAGGCTTTTCCGAGTTGGTTTTCTAATGAAATGTGTATGATGGGGACAGAAGTGAAGAACTGTAGAGTTCCGGCTCCCTTTCCTGGACACATTTCGGAGGGGATTCATGCAGAAGTCAGGGGTCACCAAAGCAGAAGAATGCCTGTGATTGCTAGTGCCAGTCTGGAAGCTGGAAAGATACGTGCTGGCAAGCACTGGGGGCCAGGGGCAGGGGGAAAGGAAAAATCTTTCCTTTGATTTCCTTCCAGATCTTGTCAAGGTAGTCCTAGGGCAGGAGCCTAGTGACAGCGGGACTGTGGGGGTGGGGTGGGGAGGAAAATGTACTCACTTTCCTTCCAGAAAAGCATTTGTAATCATTGGAAACAGCAGGACTGTCAAAAGAACATGAAAACCTAGCTACATAAATTGGGAAAATTAAGCCACTGCTTCTACTGTTCTGTGACAGCATGAAGTTATAAACTATCTTCAGCGTAGAAAATGAAAAGAAAGAAAAATTATAAGCTCCATGTTATGGAGACAGATGCCACATATTCAAGAATCCCGGGTGGCCTGTTTTGTACCCCTCCCCTCTACGCCCACCCTCATCATCCTAAACATTCTATGCCGATAACCGCAAGGATTTAGAGAGAGGTTGTTGCCTTATTATTGTTGAACAACAGTTTCTCTTCTGCACATTTCTGACAGCTCGAGCACATTATGTGGATCCATAAAATTGAGGCTGATTAGAGCACTGGCCCTTCATATTCGGCCACTATGGGGTTAATTTATCATTGTACATAATCAAGGCAAATCTCACCAGGGAGCTTAATTTATTCGGTATCACTTACCACACTGATCAACTGCAGAGGATAATGGCAGGAACACTTGAAGGAGATTCAAGTCATACATGTGTTATTAATTAACCATGTGACTTTGAACGGTAAATATGTCACGCTCGACGTTTATTTCTCCATATTGAAAATGAGAGTGCTGGAGAAGGACATAGAGAGGAGAGCTTGATGAACATCTGACTTTTTCTAAGTTATGCTCATCTCTTGAAACTCAGTGACATTCAGAAACTGAGATTATGAGCCTACTCAAGAATTTGCTCTAGTAAAGATAGTAATGACCCAAAGAGGTGTTTGTTGTCTTAGAAAATGAACACGACAGACCTCGGTCCCGAAAATTTTATGTTATAGGCACATCGTTTCACAAAGTGAGTGCCCGAGGGTCGTGTTTGCCTCCTGGGTTATGATGAAATGCGCAGTTGTACGTGAAGCCACACCCAAGAACATTCCACTGTTGAGGGATGATGTCGTGAGGAGAGCGCATGGAAAATGGCATCCTCTTACACGCCCAGGGCCAGTGCAAGTGGTACAATCCTTGTGGAAAGCACTTTGGCGTCACACATAGGGAGCCATCAAAGACCTCATTCCTGCTGGCTCCCTCTCACTTCTGGGAGTTTATCCCACGATAACAATCAAAAAGAAGGAAAAAGTTACTCATGAAGATGTCATGGGAGTATTGTTTTCCGATGGTGAGAAATTGGAACTGTATAAACCAGAGGTTGATAAACTTTTTTTGTAGCCGACTGGATGGTGAATATTTTAGGCTTTGGGAGCCATGTGATGTCTCTCTCTAGAACTGAACTTTGCCAGTGTAGTGGGCAGGAAGCCACAGAGAAAATGTAAATCAATGAGTATGGCTGGGTGCCAATAAGACTTCATTTAATGGAAACTTGAATATGAACTTCATATAATTTTTACATCATGAAATATTATTCCTTTGATTTCTTTTTCAATTGTTTAAAAATGTAAAAAACATTTTTAGCTTGTGGGCCTTATAAAACAGGGATGGGTAAGACTTGATTCATGGGCTGTAGTTTGCTGAGCTTTGGTCTAAACAATAGGAGAATAGTTTATTAAATTATTATATAGCCATGTGATAGAATGTCGTGTAGCCTGTAAAGTGATAATCGAGAGAACCATGTAATAACATGAATTATGCTTATAAAATGTGGAAAATACAGGGCATGAAGTGGTAAATACACCTTGCACTATAAGAGATGAAAGCAGTTGTGGTTAGGATGAAAAGAATATAAATGTCTTTTTCTTTAACACATTCTCTTTAAGATTTTCCTGTCATCTTTCTTTTCTCCTTCTGGAACTCTGATTCGATGTTTGTTGCGTATTCTCATCTATTTGCCATGTTTCTTAGCCCCTAGATCATCTTTCCCAATTCTGTTTTTTCCTATTCTGCATTCTAAATAATTCTATTATGTGTGTATTTTCAGTTTACTAAGCTATCCATTGCACTTTTTTTTATTGAGGTGAAATTCATAGAATGTAAATTTAACCATTTTAAAGTGAACGATTCAGTAGTATTTAGTACATTCTTAATGTTGTGCAATCACCACCTCCATCTAGTTCCAAAACATTTTCATCATCTGAAAGAAAATCCTGTACCCATTAAGCAGTTTCTCCCCATTTCTTCCTTTACCCTGGCCCCTGGCACCACCGATCTGTATTCTGTCTCTACGGATTTTTCTATTCTGAATATTTTGTATAAATAGACTCACACAATATGTGACCTTTTGTGTCTGACTTCTCTCACTTAGCATAATGTTTTTGAAGTTCATCCATGTTGTAGTATGTATCAGCACGCCATTCCTTTTTTTTTTTTTACGGCTGAATAATATTCCAGTGTATGTATATACACCACATTTTGTTTATTCATTCATCAGTTGATAGCCTATCCATTGAATTTTAACTTCAATTATTTTAATTTCTCAAAGTTTTATTTGTAACTCTTAAATCTGCCTGTCAATTTCAATATTATCTTTACCATTCATATATTCAATATGTAAGTATTGAGAGCCTTTTATGGGCCAGTAATCCTCCAGTCACTGAAAGATTACAACAACATACAAAGTATGTACAACAATATGCAAAATTTCTTGACCTTGAAGAGTCTACTTTTTTCCATAAAAAATTGAGACATTTATTTTATAGCCTATAAATAGTGATTCCTTTGAGGGTGATTGGGTCTAATCCTGCAGGCTGTTAATACTGTTGATTCTGTCTCATGTGACTTTTTCTCTCATGTTTTTATTTTTATTTCTATCTTTTACTGCAAGCTTGTGTATCTTGGGACTTCTTCTGTGGGAATTCTCTGAAGCCCATGTTTACAGTGAATTTATTGAGGAAGAATTTAGTCTTGAGATATTTTAGGCAACCAGGGATTGACAGTTGCCCTCAGAGAAAATCCCAAATTTGGTGCCTATTTGTCTCTTGTAATTTTGTTTCTTATTTTACTGTTTTTTTTTTAAGTATACTTATTTTTGGCGAGGAAGAGTGGCCTTGAGCTAACATCTGTTGCCAATCTTCCTCTTTTTTTTTTTTTTCCCCAGAAGCTCAGTGTGTAGTTGTATAGCCTAGCTGTAGGTAATTATAGTACTTCTTTGTGGGATGCTCTTGCGACATAGCTTGATGAGTGGTGCACAGGTCCATGCCCAGGATCTGAACTGGCAAACTCCGGGCTGCTGAAGTGGAGAGCATGAACTTAACCGCTTGGCCACAGGGCTGGTCCCTGTGTTTCTTATTGTTTTTCACTTCTGATTAAATCCTTGACATTACCATCTATAAAACCATGCTCTTAAGAAAACAATGCTTTCTAGGGGCTGGCCCTGTGGCCTCGTGGTTGAGTTCGATGTGCTCTGCTTTGGCGGCCTGGGTTCATGGCTTCAAATCCCAGGCACGGACCTATACCACTCATCAGCCATGCTGTGGCAGTGACCTGCATACAAAGTAGAAAAGTAGAGGAAGATTGACACAGATATTAGTTCAGGGCTAATCTTCCTCAAGCAAAAAAAAAAAAAAAAGAGAGAGAAAGATTGGCAACAGATGTTAGCTCAGGGCAAAACTTCCTCAGTGAAAAAACCCCAAAAATGATGCTTTCTAATATTTTTCTGGAACTTTAAGGTATTCTGTTTTTGGAAGAATATTTCTGTACATCTAGTCTACAATATCTCTGGAAAACCAAAGTGCCCATTGTCTTTATATTTAAAATAAAGTTCATCAGGGGACGTCTTCTGTAATCTCAAGCATAGGAGTGGAGGTGCTTTGGGTTAATGGCTGGGGAGTTGCCTTTCCACATTGAACTCAGGCCTCAGAGGCCGGGATAAGTCTCTGGGGGAGCAGACCATCCTGGCTTCATCCCCAGGCTGAGTGGCTGCTGACCAGATGGGAAGGAATAGATAGTCTCAGGTCATTAGAGAACTCGGTTAAAACTGAAGAAGCACAAAATTGGGTTTTGGTTTTTCATTCTTTTACTGTTCCAAATCCAGGGGCTTTTCACAGAATAGTTTTATTCTGAAAGCGATGGCTTGATGTAATAATAAAAACATCAGCATCAATATTCAATATAATTGAAAGGCTTACCCTGTGAAAAGGGATTTGTATTCATTATCTTAATTTTGACAACAATCCAATAAATAAACTAAGGTTCAGAGAGATTAAAAATCTGCCCAAGATGCATAAATTGTAAGTGGTAGATCGTGGACGCACCGCTCAGGGACCCAAGCTACTGTGCTGATCTTCTCTCTTGATTAGTTGAAGTCATTGACAGATAAAGAAGGTTCTGGGTTAACGCCTCTCCAACTCAAGCCTGTAGGCCAACAATACTTCTCGGTGGCCCTTTCCAGCTCTCTCCTAATTTTATGCATCTTATGCATTTAACTGTTCACCGACTGATCATTTATTGAGTACCAGTGACACAAAATGCACGTGACCTAGCTCTTGTCTTTACATGTAAAACTATATAAAAAGTATTTATTTATGTAAATAAGTACCACACTAAGAGTTAAACTTAATAATAAAATGCGTTAGCCATGGGGTGGCACCATTTGAGTGTTCAAGGAAAACCTATGAAAGATGAAGAGACCTATAAGCTGGAAGGGCATTTTAAAGAGAGGGAACAGCATTTTCAAAAGCATGGAAATATGAAACAGCCCTGTTCGTTTGGTGAACTGAAAGTATTTTGGCCTGGCTGGAGCACGGGTGTGTGTAAATAGTGTTGGGCAAAGAGGATGGAAAGATGTGTAGGGTTAGAATATGAAGATCTTGCATGCTTTGCTAAGGAGGCTGGACGTGATGCTGTAAGATCAATTAATGTTGCCACAGATATGCTGCATAACAACCACCACGCAACCTCAGCAGCATGCAGCATTTACTACGCACATGTTTGGGATTGTTGACTAGGTGGCTCCTGCTGTTACTGATTGGGCTCATTGTCATGGCTGGGGGTTGGCCGGATGTCAGCTTAATCTAGGATGGTCTCTGCTGGGATGGCTGGAGCGACTCAGCTCTGCTCCAAGTCTTTCATCCTCCGGCAGGCTAGCATGTTCTTATGGGGATGCCAGGGTACAGGAGGGGGATCACCCAGTCACTCAAGTGCTTTCTCAGCCTCTGCTTGTGCCACGTTGTTAATATGCTGTTGACCAAAGCTAGTTACAAGACTCATCGAGACTCAAGCATTGGGCAAGCAAACTGTACCCCTTTAGTGGGAGGAATGGTGAAATGATATAGCAAAGGCTGTGGCTCTGGCGGGGGCAAAGAACTGGGGCCTTTGATATAATCAGCTGACTGCAGACCACCTGCCTTAGAGCTATCAGGGGTGACTGTCAGTAACAGAGGCCTGAGCCCAATAATGTTTGGCCCAAGTAAAAATTGCAGATGCTGAATCAGAATGGGAGAGGTCTGGCTGGGCACCTGCATTTTTTACAAGCTTGCCGATGGGTCCTTCTATTTAGAAAATAAGAGAACTGCTGCTGTAGGCTTTTAAACATAGGAGAGACATAATTGGACTTGCTTTTAGAAAAGTCTCTCTTTAGCTCCAGTGTGAATAATACATTGGGTGGACTTGGGGAGTAAGACCGAAGGCAAGAAGGCCAGTTAGGAGGCCGTTGCCACAGTTCAGGCAATTCCAGGCCCTGGCTGGTGGTAAGGCAGCCTTGGGTTTGGATTCTAGTTTGGCTGTTTGCAAGCTCTGAGGCCTTGGTAAGCTATGACGGTAGGCTAGGATGGTATGATGCTATGGTAAGCTCTCTCAGGCTCAGGTTCTTTATCTCTACAATGGGAAAAGTCATCATCCTCCTCACCCACCTGGCACACAGTGCTTGCACTGGCAAGGGAGAAGATGACGAGTGCAGGGTGTCAAGGCCGTAAACATAAGTGGAAACCCCTGCCCATCAAGGAGACTCCAGGCTCTCAAAGTGCCCATTGAACATCGTGTACAAGAGGTGCTTAACACAGGCTGTTTCACAAGAGTTTATACTTCCAAATATATCTTAGATTTTCCTTAAGAAGAACAAAAGAGAAGAGAATGGGAGGCTGCTCCTTTTAGAGGAGTCTTTGGGTCCCCAGCAAACACCGCATCAAACCCAGACCTTCTACCTGTGTTCCCTGTGCTTCCTGGACCACCGCTTTCCTGGTTACAGGGTTCTCTGGGAGGCTCTGGGTGGGATCTAGTTCGGTGGGAGATGGGAGGGGTCCAGGCAGGAGAACTACGTGACCCAGGCCTTGCAGTTCAGTGACAAAGGGCCTCATATTAGACTTCTGATAGTCCTTGCCTGTGAGCTTATGCAGGCAGTTACACTGACAGGAATGAAGCAGGAAAGCATGCTCATCTAACTTTAAATACTCCACCTCGCTTTGGCAATTCCTCATTCTTTAACATCCTGGGATCTTACAAATAGGACCTTATCTGAGGCCTCCTTTGATTTCTAGTAGAGCTGGGTTTGGATGTGCAGGCCTTGGGAGCTTCTAGGTGCCTTTTACCTAGCTCAAACCTAGGTGGCTAATAATGGGGCCTGGTCTCTTGGGGGCAAATCTGTGCCACATCCCAGGCTATGGATGTTTAAATGAAATGGCCCGTCATACTTGCTTGGCTAGGCCTTGAGCTAAAACATTAATTGCCCAGCAGGACCAGAGAGAAACCCTGAGGATATAGGGTGGGGGGTTCCCCCTTAGAGCCGCAGAGCTGTGTTGGGAGGAGGCTATGGAAGTAAGGAGCCGGGCACTGATGACAACAGAGGTGATGGCAGCTGGAGGAGGGAGAAAATCTCCAGGCTGTTTCTGTGCCATCTGTTGGGAACAGTGCACTTCTTATGACCCAAGTCCTGGAAGCATTGCAAGCAGGCAGGCTGATTAATTATTTCCCTGGGGTCTCCCTAACAGGGGATAGAAACTAATGCTTGGTGGGCGCGAAAGAGGGGCCAAACCTTTCAACTAGTAGGGAATTTGTTTCCTGGCCTAACTGCAGCCACATGTGAAGGTATAGAAAACATATGTGCCTCTGATAAAAGATCACAGTTAAAGTAAAGACTAGAAAGAAACCAGCACAACAGCGTCCTGTTTCTCATCAAACACCAAGCTCCACATTTTCAAATGCTCTGTGTTACTGGAGGATGTTTAGCAGCATTCCAACAGAGCTGGGCTCCGTCTCCATTAGCACTTTGGTGTGTTTCTATTGCCTGCTGTCGATATCTAGTGAAATCAGTCATTTATCATGGTGGTTCCTAAGCCTGGTAGCCTCTCCAGTCCACTGAACTCATGGGAGTAGCCATCGGAAACTGGACTTTTAAACAAGCTCCTCTGGCTGATTCTTATGCAGCGGGCAGGCCTTGAATCTGTCTGTGAATTGAGAGATAGACAGCTACAGGTTTAGAGAGAATATGCGGAATAAGGGACTATGCTGAGTTGCTGGTAACAGAGAAAATTTCACGTGAATTACATATACTTGAATTTTTCTTTAGATGCGAGTAAGGAAAAGGATGGGGAAGGCCGACCCAATGGCCGAGTGGTTAAGTTCACATGCTCTGCTTCAGAGGCCCAGGGTTTTGCCGGTTCAGATCCTGGGCGTGGACCTAGCACCGCTCATTAAGCCATCCTGAGGTGGCATCCCACATAGCAGAACTAGAAGGACCTACAACTAGAATATACAACTATGTACTAGGGACTTTGGGGAGAAGGAAAAAAAGAAAAAGATTGGCAACAGATGTTAGCTCAGGTGCCAATCTTTAAAAAAACGAAAAGGATGGGGAAGTGAACAGATGATGGCAGGGAGGAATAAGAGAAAGGTATTCATAAGAGCTGAGGGTCATTATAAGAGCAATAAACATGCCAAGAGCAGTAAGTCTTTGAAATAATAAACTATCAGTAGATTCTCATCTCTGTTAATGGAATCATCATCCAGTTAGTCTCCCAAGCTAGAAAGCTTAGAGAAATCTGCAGCTCCCACATTCTTTTCTCCTTCCATTCCAAGTGATCACCAAATCTTGTTCATGGACTGTGTCATCATGGCTGGTTGCTTAGTTTACAGCCATGCCTTCCTCCTTCCTTGTTAACAGACCCTGGGGTTTGCTTGGGAATTAGGAAGCAAGGTATTCAGCTGGACTATTGCAGTAGCTTCTTCTGTGGTCTTTTGGTCAACAGACTCTCTCCTTTCATTTGTCTTCTACCATGACTTGGGAGTGATTGTCCTTAAAAATATTTTAATGAACTTACTTTTCTGCCCAGGAAAAATCTCTTTTTGCTTTTTTATTGCAAACAGGATAAAATAAAAACTCCTTAGGATGGTTCTCAGTTTGGTACTGAATTTCTTCTCCAAAATCATCTCTATAGTGAATTAAAGATGGCGGCAAATTCCTTGACCCTTCTTTTTTAGAGAGGTGGGTTCCGTGTGCCTCCCTTTTGTTTCTGGGTGGGCTTTGTGACTATTTTTACCAATATAATATGGTGGAGGTGACACTTTGCCTGTTTCTGGCCCAGGCTTTAAGAAACTGTCAGCTTCCATTTTCTGTTTCTTAGAATCTTTTTTCCCCCACAGGTAGCTCTGAGACACTATGTAAGAAGTCCAACTACCCTGACAGGCTAGGTGTAGGTGCTCTGGTGACGGTCTTAGCTGTGTCTAATTTTTTTTTATCCACTCCTGCAAAAATGCCAGACACGTGAATGAAGCCATTTTGACTCTACAGACCAGACCATCTGCCAACTGAATATCAATGAGTGACCTCCATTGATACCACTTGGATCATAAGAATCTCCCAGCTGAACACTGGCCCAACTCTTGATGCACAAATTTGTCAGATATGGTAAAATAATTGTTGTTTTAAGCCTCTAAGTTTTGAAGGTAATTTGTTATGCAGCAATAGGTAATTGGAACAATCTTCCATCAGTCTTTCCAAGCAATCCACACCCTAGTTATGTGCAACTATCATCAGTTTCCTAAACACTTTAAGTTCTCATTCTCTTTTTTCCAGGAATGCCCTTTTTCACCTTACTTACTTGGCAAACTCCTGCTCATCCTTCAGATACCACTCGGATATTAGATCCCCTATGAGGTTCATTGTTGAACAATTGAATGAAAGAAATCCTTTCTGCTCCATCCTATGTTGCCATGAGGTCTTGGCAGGTACCACTTTTAAAGCCATATGGCATAGTGATTAAGTATTTATCTTCTTTAATAGTCTGGTAATTCTTGGAGGGTAGGAATTGTGTCTTGTTCATCTTGGCATATCCTTGAGCATAGTGTCTGGGTGCATAGTGGGTACACAAGACATGTTTATTGAATGAAGGGGGCACTCAGTAAACAAAAACATGAAAGAGCATTTTGATCTGTACATTTTTTGAAGCTTCAATCATGCCTTATGGGCTTCTTCCAGTTAGATTCATACAGGAAATAGAACAATAAACTATTGGTTCCTTCTGTCTTTTGAGAAACCCTGAGTCTTTGACAGCCTGGAGAGTTAGGTTGGCCTGTCAACATGTTGGAAAATAATAGCCCAACTACCTAGAAGATGGAGGTACTCCTGGTATACAAGTCTGGTGGATTGAAAGTGGTGTATTTTCTGAGGTTTAAAGAGGGAACAGGATATAATATAAAGAGCTTTGGCTTGGGAAGAAGGATCCATGCCAGGTGTGGCCTCTGTGCTGTCACTGAGGGATTTGGCCAAGTTGCTTTATCTCTTTGGGCCTCAATTTCCTCTTGTGAAGAGTGGCATTGGGCCGGATGACATATCAGTTAGCTCTCAGCTCTGACATTCTGTAAACCTGGCACTAACCTGGACCATTTCACTTATGTTATCTAGTTGGGGTAGCTGACTCCTGAATGTCTACCTCCTCATCCCTTTGCTGACTCCTGATCCCTTTGTGTCTTGGTGGCAGCCACGGAGAATCACCTGCTTTATAGGATCTTCCCAGGATAGAAGTTTCTGTATGGTGGTAGATCAGCTCTGTAGACCAGGGCTGCCCCTACTCACAGACTGATTTCCCCACAAGTTGATTTGAGGTGTTCAATAAAGATCTTCCTTTGATACCCTATCCCCTCCCCAGAAGTACCTACCATACTGGCTTGCCGAGGGGTCTGAAATGCTAGTTCGAATTTTTCCCTTAAGGAATCAAAGGTCCTCAGTTCAAATGAAAACAGAATGAAATCGTTAGCAGCCGTTAAAATCTTGTGTGAATGAGTTTATCATATCAGCTCCCTCACTCTGATTTCTCTAGAACTTTTTAATCTGCTATCCCATCTAAATCTGCACAGTAATTCATGTTACAGATGTGGAAATTTGAGTGTCCCCAGGGGAAAAATCCAGGGATCCAGTCCAGTTTTCCAACTCCTAATTGTAGTATACTCTTTCCAAAATATCACACTGCTTTTTCTGGCAGAGTTTGAAGGAAACGATAGTAAGGACAGGTAAGTTTTGGTGGAAGGAAGAAAAGATATAGGGAGAACCTCTCCCGCATCAAATGGGACACCTCCAGAGCTTAGATGTTGCTTACATAGCAGCAAGTAGGACCAGTATGAAGACACTATCTGCCTGGAAGGGAGTCTAAAAGGGACTGTGAGAGAGATTAATGGAGCAGTCTAGAAGGCCCACTTTGCCAGCGTGGTATCATGAACTGGACTTTGAATAAGAATATTTGGACTTGGTCCCTCCTGGCAATGTGACCTCAAGGAAATCACTTAACCTCTCTGAGCTAAGTTTCCTCAAGTATAAAAGAGAGATCATAGCATCCACCTTGTGGAGTTAGCGTGAGGATAGAAAAATGGTATGCAAGTACTCCGAAATCAGTACCTTCTAGTAGTGTTCATATTAGTGTTATTGCATCATAGGTAAAATTCCTGGTAGATAATAACTGATAGGCTGACCCACAATCAATATAATGGTTTATTTCCTAAAAGCAAGTAGACAAGATGCTTAATTTATAAGATCACTTAATTTGTAGGTCTTCAATATTTCACTCAGATTTGGGTCTCATCTTTGCAGCAGTACATTTGGTACCTAGTAATGTCTTCTACTTTATTTCATGGTGTATTGATAACAAGGGTTATTATTTATTGAAGGTTCACATATTAACACATTATTGCTGCCAACAGTAAGCTGGGAAATGCCCATGTCTCATGTCTCCTGGGAGAAACGCAGACTGAAGATCTTTCTGGCCCGTGTCAATACCTCCACTCTCTCTCTCTCCTCTCCATCTTTGGATTTGCTTTTCCTTCTGCCTAGAATATCACTTCCCTCCCCTCATCTGCTTTTCTGGGCTCTCTCTGTTCACCCTTCCAGTCTCAGTGTACATGCCACTTCTTCTGGGACACTGTCCCTGATGGCCTGGACTGAGGTAGGACTCCCTTGACCCTCTCTCATCATGACGCTCATCAAGCCTCATGCTAATTCCACTTTCTGTCTACTTTCCCCATGAGATTTCCCCATGAGATCTTTGAGAGCAAACACATCTCTCTTGTTCATTAACTATGGCCCTCACACCTAGTTTAAGGCCTGGCAAATATTGGCTAAATGAGTGAGGATGTTGACTTGTTCCAAAAAGACAAGGATCAACTTAGAAAAGTGCAATAGAATGTGAGAAAAGAATGCCTATTCAAATGCAACAAATGATAGGAAAACAAGGTTTAGGACTGGGAAAGTAGGATCGGGGAGAAAGTCAACGAGCAGATGTCTCAAGGCAGGAATGAGCTTGGCATTTCTGAGGAACTGGAAGACTGGCCAACATGGCTGGGTGGTGGTGGGCAAGTGGGTGAGTAATGGGAGCCGAGACCAGAAAAGAAGCAGGGGTTAGATCAAATAAGGCCTCGTAAGCAAGAAAAACTAGCTTGGATTCTAAGTCTCTTGAGAAGCCATTGGGTATGAAGGGGTTGGAGGGAGAAGGAAGAAACTGGATGAGTTAATTGGTGAAAGAGAATTAAATTCTCATTTCCGACAATACAGAGAAAATAGATAATGTCTCAAGTGGATAATTCCACAAGGAGCAGAGTCAGCATATTATTTTGAAACATGGACATACATACCAGAAGAAGCAACGATAAAAATTGAAAATGGGGGCCTATGGATAGCAGGAGTTGAGAGTGCCTTAGGCCGAGGACAGATCATGCTGTTTTTGTGACACACTTTACTACTACTTGATTTTTAAACTTGATGTGTGTGTTTCCTTAAAAATTAAACATTTATGGAAAAAAGAAAAAAGAAAAAACGAGCTGCAGCATGCTCCCTCTCTCTATCCAGAACACAGGTTTACGGTGAAGCCAATGAAGCTTAAGTTTCTGGACTCTCACTTGCCAAAACCTGGAGGGGCCCTAGCAATGTTCACATTTTGTTTTTATAAAATTTGCAAAATTAAGGTGTTTGAACCCAGGTAGATTAAGACCATTGTCTTTTTCTACTCTGATCCCCTCTTTGGCACATTTCCCCACATAGAACATTGCTTGAGGGGCCCTGGGTATTCTTGGGATCTAGCTAAGGGGATATTGAGTTGAGCTTACATCTGGCCTGTGCTTGGGGAATATATTTGTGTAGCTTGCAGTCTCTTCTGTGTATGGTGTTGTCTTCACTGGCTGTCTCAGTTGAGATGGCTTCCAGGAATTCTCCTATCCACTGAGCTGACTCACCAGGTGTCCTGACACAAAATTCAGGGACAGACGTAGTCTCACCATTGGACTTGTTCTAGAGTCCTGGCACAGGAAGCGTGTGAGAATCTTTAAGTTTAGTCACTACACAAGAAAACTTAAGAGTTTGAAATTTTACAACTCATATATGAAACAAACTTAATAGAGGCATCCTAAAATCTCATCACAATCCTAAAACTTACCTAACATGACTAATATTGAGTTGTGAAGCTGAAAGGAACTTTTCTAAATGATGAATAAAAATGCACTTTTCAGTCAGCATGCTAGATGAAGACTGAATTATCTTTTTTTTTTTTTTCTTGTGAGGAAGATGGTCCCTGAGCAACATCTGTGCCAATCTTCCTTTACTTTGATGTGGGACGCTGTCACAGCGCGGCTTGATGAGTGGTGTGTAGGTCCGTGCCCAGGATCCGAACCTGCAAACCCCGGTGGCCAAAGAGGAATGGACAAACTTAACCACTATGCCACCAGGCTGGCCCCCTGAATTATCTTTTTATTCCCTGCATAGATAATATTACATAATAGAGGTGATCAAAGGCAGCTGAAATATCTAGAAAAGAACTATTAGAGGTGTATACAAGGCAATTAGTTAATAAAGGACAGCATGCTTTTTTTTTCCGGTGGATTTTGTGAAGTTTTTAGTATCAGCTTTTTGGAATTTGTCCTTTATTGTCATTTCTCTTCTCATGCTGATTAAATATTTAATTTTGTACTGATTTTGTATAATAATTTTGCATTCTTTTTCTTAAAGGGGCTCCCCAATTTCTGTAAGCTTTGGGTCCACAAAACCCGACCTGCCCCTGGTGAAGAGCTGTTTATTTTTCCTGTGTAAAATAGGGATTACAAAGACATGTG
Organism: Equus asinus; assembly: GCF_041296235.1. Classification (NCBI taxonomy): domain Eukaryota; kingdom Metazoa; phylum Chordata; class Mammalia; order Perissodactyla; family Equidae; genus Equus; species Equus asinus. The sequence continues at coordinate 67,654,042 of NC_091801.1, read as the reverse complement.
GCTGCTGTGCAGGAGCTGGTTGGTGAATGGTGACGAAGAAGGTTGACGGGGGATCAGGAACGCTTAGAATAGGTCTTAAAAACATAGGTTGAAGTCTTTTATTTTTTAATTGAGGTGAAATTCATGTAAAAGAAAACGAGTCATTTAAAGTGCACAATTTAGTACATTTATAATGTTGTGCGGCTAGCATCTCTGTCTAGTTCCAAAACATTTTCATCACCCCAAAGGAGACCCGTATCCATTAAGAGGCACTCCCCATTCCCACGCCCCCCTCAGCCCCTGGCAACCCCCAAACTGCATTCAGTCCCTGGGAATTTACCTTTCCTGGATATTTCATTTAAATGGAATCATACAACCTGCCACCTTCTGGGTCTGGCTTCTCTCACTTAGCATAATGTTTTCAAACTTCATCCGTCTTGTAGCATGATCAGTACTTCATTCCTTTTAAATGATGTACTTGAACCAGTGCCTGTGTGAGACTCAGCGTGTGCGTGCGTGTGCCTGTGTGTGTATATTTCAATACAGTTCATTTGGAAACTATTTTCCAGTTCAGCTGAGTTGAAAAAACATTGATTCATTCGAGTGCCTATCATGTGCCAGGTACTGAGCTAGGCGCTGTTCTATTTTCTTTATAACCACAGCTTTTGGGCGAGAAGGAGCGAAGCTGAGGACCCTCGCTTACATCCGGGAGCCTGTGCCAAACCCGTGAACCCCACTATCACGAGCCTCACAGCCTACTCTAGTGATTTTGCCCCAGGAACTTTTGTCATCTTTTTACCAATATCTGGGGGAGGGTGGGGAGAAGAGGTGGTCAGAGAGGATGTAAAGTTTACCTCAGGATAACTACCCGTGGTTGAACTGACATAGGAAAAGAAGGCAATAAACTTTGAATTTCAGGACAGCATTTGGAATTCTCTCTGACTTCCTGCCAGGACACCCGTCTGCTGGAGGGATGGAGGAGGGGCTCAGGGGGCAGTCACACAGCAGGACCGCATGCTATTGTCCTCTCCTTCTGTTAACTTTTATGACCTTTGCAAGTGAGCTTGGGATTTGTTAAGGCAGTGAGTGAATGCATTAATATATGGTGTTTTGGACTGAATGTTTGTGTCCTCTCCCTAAATTTATATGTTACAGTCCAAAGCGCCAGTGTGATGGTATTAGGAGGTGGGGCCTTTGGGAGGTGAGTAATTAGGTTTAGATGAGGTCATGAAGGTGGAGCCCCCAGGATGGGATTAGCATCCTTATAAGAAGAGAAAGAGACACCAGAGTTCTCGGTGGCTGCCATGTGAAGATACGGGAAGAAGGCAGCCATCTGCAAGCCAGGAAGAGGGTCTTCAAGAAGAAATGAACGTGCTGGCACCTTGATCTTGAACTTCCCAGCCTCCAGAACTGTGAGTAATAAACGGCTTTTGTTTAAGTCACCCAGTCTATGGTATTTTGTTATAGCAGCCTGAGCTCGCTAAGACTTTAGCAGCCCCAGGTAAGTGGCGAGTAGCATTTATTGATTGATATCATTCTCATTTGCTCTTGAACTTTGCTTCCATTCGCCTTTCCTTAAGCACCGCTGGGGGTTCACCGTGGAAGGCTCGTGGGCCAATGGGAACTCTGAACTTTCAGGCTCTTCTTGTATCTGCCTTTGTCAATTGGTTTTCCCCGGGCAGAGAAATAACCAATCAACTGAACAGCCAACCCCTGTGTGTTGAGCTTTCTCAGGAAGCTGAGTCCTGTGCGTGGCACAGCTCTGCTTTGTTTGTTTAAGCCTCAGAAGTACTGCAAGAGGATGGATTATCATCTCCATTAAAGACAAGGAGATCAAGACTCAGGAAAGTGAATGAGCTTCTAAGAGCACACAGTTAGTAAGCCACAGAGCTGGAATTCCAGGCCAAGGCAGCCTCCATGCAAGTGTGGCATTCCTGATTGACATTCTAGCTCGGGAATACAGCCTGCCCCTGGAACTGCCAGAGGTTAAAAGAAAATCTTCTTTCTATTTTGGAACTTCTCAGACCCAAAGTTATTACTGTATTCCGTATGCAGGGGAGTTTTAAGTTTTTTCCTTTTAAATTTGAGAGGTGTTTCCCCTACAAGAAACAATAAAGTTTGGATTTAAACGTCAATTAATGCACCGAGACAAGGAATCCGGACGTACAGCTGGAGAGTGGGAAAGCCTGCCAGGCAAGGCATTCATCTTGGAAGTAATTGCGTATTTTACTTGGCTTTGCCTTTCTGGAACGAGATCTTTGAAAAAGGGCTTTTGAATTTTAAATCACTTTCAATCCGGTGGTGTGGCCTAGGTCTTTGCGTGAGCCGTGGTGGGGACATTTATCTCAATAGAGAATGGAGAGTTGATGAGCCATAAATTCTCCCACTCAGCACCCTGGATTGGGTTTTCCTTTCTTGCAGCTCAGATGGGAGCTTCCCCGCCTCGACTAGTCATTCAGACAGGCTGCAGCCAGCAGGGGCCTAGAGAGGCTCCGGAAGACCATGAGCCCAGCTGGCCTGGGAGGAGGCACCAGCTCTTCCTACTGGGAAGATGTTGTGTACTTCCTGCTGTTTCAGATACTTCCCTTCTGTCCTGTGGTGGGCAAGTTATGCGAAGGGAACACTTACTGGGTCCCCTCTTCTCCTGGGGCAACGTCACATGGCAGATCCATGAAGCCATGAAGGGCATCTGGCTCCTCTTAAATTGTGCACACATTCTGGATCCCATGCCTTCTGCAAAAAGTTTGGACCAGCTCTGTGTAAACTGGTATGGTCATCAAAACTGGCTCCCATGAGCTGCTTCTTGGCGTTTTCATCTTCTCTCCTGGAATATTCCTTCCCTGCCTCCAGGTGTCCGGCATCCTTCTGCTTGCCCTCCTAACTGCTCTTCTCTTAGGCTCTACTTGCTCTCCCCTTACCAAAATATACTCAGAAAATTCTTCATCCAAATGGAGTTAGATAAAGTTCAAACCAAGTTTGCCAAGTAAATTCTGTACTCTGCGCCCTGCTTAACCCTTGGCTTTGGCTTTGATATAACAGCCATGTCAGACTCTGGACAGCTTGAATTGAACACTGAGTGAGTCATTCTCTTGACCCTCTCACCTCAGGGCCTTTGCACTTATTGCTCCCTCTGCCTAAAAGGATTTTTCTAGCCCTCCTTCACTTTTGCCTGGCTACCATCACTTAGCCCTCAGTGTCATCTTGGATGTCCTTTTACAGGGAAAACTTGTTCTGAGCCCCCAAGACTAGGTTGGGTGCTCATTGCACTCTGCTCCTCCTACTCAATGTTTCCTGCTTTCTTGTAAGTCTTCCTCACTACACTGATCTCCTCAAGAAGAGCGATTGTACCCCTTGACCTAGCAAAGTCACCCATTAAATGTTTTTGAATAAATGAATAATGAATGATGTACAAGTGACCACTATTTTTGGCTTTTTTTCCCCCACAAATCTGTACTTCAACAGGCTTAACTCTAAGGTGACTTTGAGATCAGTCAAGGAAATCCAATTTTTTCTACTTTGCATTCAAGTCTTCTCTACTTGTCTCACTTCTTTGGAGAGGTGGTGGCTTCAGAGGTGAGGTCCCAGCAAAGGAGCATTCCATGACCTATAGACACCAGAATGCATTTTGCTTGCAAAAGGTCAAGTTTGATAGAATTGACCAGGCCAAGAAAATTAATTGGAAACTTTGTGATGGAGAGTTGTAGGCAGTCATCTCGAAGGATGTGCAGAACACAAACAGAACCCTCTCTGCTGCATGTGCTACCACGCAACTGGGCACTGGACACAAGGATCCCTACAACGGTGGTCACAGGAAAACCTAATGTCTCCAGGATTGTGTGTGTCAGAGGAGCTGTGTGACTCTACTTCTTGATGGCCTTTTCTGCCTTTCATGTCTCACAGGATGTGTTTGCTTGGGAGAAGATGGGTCACATGGAGAGTCCTAATTGCAAGGGGGTCTGGGAAATGAAGCATTTAGCATTCAGCTGGGTACATGGGAAGGCACTCTATATGGAGGCTGGAGTACTGAATGATGCAGTTTGTAATATCTGTCCTACGATGAGATGGAAAGTCCAACTAGGGATGGGAAATTTAGTATAATTACCCCTAAGCTAGCCCTAAGTTTATATTTACAAGACAGTAGTTATTATTCAATGCAATCCCATTTTAGTTAGAAAACAAATACTACACGTGTACATATCTGTTTCCAAAAACATCGACAAAAGTATACACGTCTAAACACCAGAGGCTCGATCATGAAGGCTGGCCTGGGTTTGAGTATTGACAAAAACAATGACCAGACTTGGCTGGGTTCCTGTTACTTCATTCTGCTACCTGGACAGCAGACTAGTTGTCCGAATGATGTCATTGAGATCGAGGACACATGACGGTGTAAGACAATGTGGCTTCTAGGCATCTCCTTAGTTCCTGAAGCAGAGTGAGGGACTTGGTCTGGTTAGAAGATCCCAGAACCACTTCCCTGTCTTCATTCTTTAAAGACCAGGGGAAGATTGGGGACAGTCCAGCGCGTGTTCCCTAGATCTAATGTTCCAGGTTCATAATTTTTGCTACATCACAATTACATAACTAAAAGGCTCTGCACTGTATTACTTGCCCTTGCTGTACTCCTGGGCCTCCTTGAGTTTTGAGTATAGCTGGCTTGGCCATGACTTACCACTGTAAACGGTGATGTTCTCAAGTGGGTGTGATGTGAAGGGAGGAGGGAGAGACCATTATTGTCCAGTTGGACATAACAGATGAACTTATCAAACCACTTGGCATCATATTCATATAACGATAAAACCTCCATGTTTAGCTTTCCCCTATGATATATTTTTAAATAGCCAGTGGTAGAAAATTTCAACAAAATAAAAACCTACTGGACCATTAAAAATGTTCTAGAGCAAATGGGTGAAGCTCAGATATCAGAATCACTAGGTTTGGATGGGATCTGGAGTAGAGGAGAAAACACAAGATCATTAGGTATATGAAATGTTATATTCTCCACTCATTGAGATGACGAGTGATGAGAAGAGCTGGTCCGGGAAGGGAAGAGTGTTCATGGGGCAGCTCATTTTGACTACTTCTCTTTTAAGGCCACATGGTGTGGTGGCTAAGAGCACCTCTTCTGGGGCTGGACTAGCAGGCTGCAAGCCCTGGCTACATCACTCATTAGCTTTAAGACCTTGGAAAATTTACTTAACCTTTCTGAACCTCAGTTTCCTCATCTTTAGAGTAAGATTATAATAAGAGTGTTTACTTCAAGGGGTCATGATGAGGATTAGGTGAGGTAATTTATGTAAAATGCTTAGCCCCAAACCTGGTACAAAGTAAATGTCCCATAAATGCTGTATGTAATTTTTATTGCATTAAGACTCTTGGCATGAGAAGGACCTTTGTGGCCAAGGTCGGGGGCATGGTACAAATGTCTGGTCCTTGGTACCATGGCTTTTTAAAAAGATACATAAGATATAAAAAGGGAGACAACAGATACCTAAGACTTGTAGAACCAAATTGAAGAAACATACAAAAAAATCCACAATTAATTGTGATGACTGAGGAAGATACTCCAAGGACCATGGTTTTTTGGAGGAACTCAATCATGTTTTCCAAATGGATTTGAGGCGTCTTAAAATAGAAGACGTTGGTACTATATGTTTGATAAAACTGAACTCTGACATTAAGACAAAGGAAAAGAAGAAGGACGTAAGTTACAAATGGAAATACCTGTGATTGAACATCAAGCTTACATCAGACAATGTTTAAAGACAAATGGAATGCTGTACTTATTTTCAGTTGAGTTTTTATGGATTGAGGCTGTAGTGGAGAATGTTGGTAGGACAGAAGACTTCTGTCACGGCTAAAGGAAGCAGGAGAAGCTTGTAAGACAGGGGGTAATAGAAGAGGTACAGGCCATATTAGTAAGTTGGGTGATGCTAGTGTGAAAGTGGTTTTACGTTTAATGATTTTAGCTAAATGTTTTGTAAGACTGTTTGACAGCAGTGATGAAGGCTCCTCATCCTGTCCTCTTGCCCCAGCTGCACCGCCCCTCCACAAATGTCCATCTTCCATATTGTGGACTGATCTCCACCTACCTCTCTTTCTCTCTCTCTCTCTTATCTACCTGTCTGTCTGTCTGTCTGTCTATCTATCTATCTATCTATCTATCATCTCTCTCTCTCCTTTTAGTTTCCTGGTAAAACACGGAATGTACAGAAGAATTAGACAGCATACATACCAAAACCAGCATGTGGTTCCTTGCTAGGCCATTGGGATCCACCTCTTCTGAATTTAGGAGATGAACTCTGCTTTAAATCTATTGTTTTCCACAAAAATAAGCAACTCTTCTTGCCTTCAGCTCCTTCCTATAATTGGTGCAATTAGTGAGAGTTTGATGACTGATGGAATAAATACATTTGATTGAACAATGAACACTTCCATGACTGATCCCCTTCCAAGGCCTTCCCTTCAGAATTATACAGTCGCCCCACCTTGGCACTGCTTGCTGAAACACATCTGAAACTCATCCTTTGAAGTCACCTTCAAACAGTCTGTTGGTTGGATCTGATGGTTTCTGGGGTGTCAGATGTCTTTCCTTTCATGGTCTGTTTCAATCTGAGAATCAGCCAGAAGTCAAGAGGTGACAATTTAGGTGAAGCTGAGAGTTGCAGTATGACATGAACATTTTTACTTGCCAGAAATTGTAATATGGTGCATGATATGTTAAATTTTATGCCATTCAAAATTCTTGCTAACATGAATAAAGCTGTTGATGGATTGGAGTCAATCAGTGACATTCTTGAGGGAATTTTCCTGGAATAAGCCCCATCCCCTGAGGTTCTTCCTTTACCCTGTGATCATTAATCATGGGCTCATTCACTGAACTTTTCAGTAGAGACAATTTAGGTCAACTGGGCTAAGCCCTATTGTCATATTACTTACTTCTTAAGGACAGACTGTTGTTTACATACGTGTTTCTAGAATTAACCTGGGTCCTTGACTTTGTTTCTCTTTTCTCTATTGGAGCTCTGCCATATCAAGCTCAGATGTCATTTAGTACTACGTTGCCCCTTAAGAGTTAGTTGAAATGGACTCAAATCCCACTTGGATGGCTGGTGGAAGTCTGGAACTTTCACAGTCTCTGTGATTCCTGGGTCTTGTTTTCTCTTACTTCTCTTTGTCTTTAGTGTTCTGCTTTTGTCTGCATGTTTTTTCTTTTTTTCTCGTCTCCCTCTATGTTGGATGGAAAACTCCGCCTATCAAGATTTTCCACAAGAAATACAGTCACACAAAGCACTTTATATTTTTTAGGGGGGGTTGGGAGGAAGGTAGATTTTATTCTAAATATTTGGATAAAAGATGTGTGTGGGTTGTGTGTTGTATCACGAGGAGAGATCCACTGCCTGTAGGATAGCCCTTGACCATGTGGATCACTCTGTCTCTCTCTCATTCTCCCCTTTCATATTCTGCTGATCCTTCCTTCCTTCATCCTTTCTACTCCATAGCCTTCTAGGAATGTTAAGGAAGGTTAAACGAGCAGCAATAACTCCCAAATTTATAAAGGCTCAAACATGATAGAAGATGAGTTTTTGCTGACTTAAAGTCCAAAATGATATTCCCGATCAAGGGAGGTCTTCTCCTCTGATTCAACTGCTGATTGAGCATCTTATGCTTCTTCTATCTCCTGGCTCAGCCATTTTCAGCATATGGTTTCCAAGGTCACCATGCATGTCTGCATCCTGCTGTGGAAGGGGAGAGGACTCTGGAAATGGTGCATATCTTCTGTTCATGTTCTATTGGCTAGAACTCAGTCAAATGGCCAACACTGGGGAATTGGGAAATATAGTATAGCTGGCTTCCCCAGAAATAGAGTGTGGTAGACAGACTCTAAGATGGCCCCCAATGCTCCTCGCCTTTGAGCATTCATGCCCTTGTGTAATTCCCTCCCCTGGAGCAATGGTGGACCTAGTGACTTACTTCTAATAAATACAATACAGTTCAGGTGATGGGATCTTATTTCCATGATTAGGTTACAAAAGACTATCACTTCTGTTTTGCCGGCAGACTGGTTCTTGCTGGCTTTGATGAAGCAGGCTACCATGTTGGGGAGATCCACGTGATGAGAAACTGAGATCTGCTTCTGGTCAGCAGCCAGCAAGGAGCTAAGATGCTCAGTCCAACAGCCTTTGAAGAATGGAACCCTGCCAACAATCACTGAATGAGCTTGGAAGCAGATCCTTCCTAGATGAACCCTGAGCTTGCTGTACCCAACTGTCACCTTCACTGAAGCTTTGGGAGAGACCTGAAGCAAATGACTCAGCTTATCTCTGCATGGCATCCTGATCCACAGAAACAGCATGATAATAAATGAGTATTGTTTTAAGCTGCTATGTTTTGGGGTAATTTGTTATGCAGCAATAGGTAACTAATACAGAGAGGAACCTAGATTATGAACAGCTTGCCAGTCCCTGTCCCAAAGGCTTTTCTCATGGGAACAGATGCCTCAGGCTTCCCTACTCCCTCTGGGACCCCTGGAATGCTATGAATGCATACACAATGTGGCTTGGCCCCCCAGCACATAGCTTTCACATGATGACTGTATTGGTTTCCTATTGCCACTGCAACACATTACCACAAACTTAGTGACTTAAAACAACACACGCTTATTACCTTACGGCTCTAGAGGTCAGAAGTCCACAATAAGTCTTATGGGGCTAAAGTCAGGGTGTTGGAAAGGCTGCATTCCTTCCAGAAGTTCTGAGGCAGAGTCCATTTTCTGGTCTTTTCTAACTTCTAGTGGCCACCTGTATTCCCTGGCATGTGACCTCTTTCTCCACCTCCAAAGTTGGCAACAGGGCATCTTCAAATCTTTCTCTGACTCTGCTGCCTTCTTCAGTCACTTATAAAAGGCCCTTGTGATTGCATTGAGCCTAATTGCATAGTCCAGGTTAATCTCCCTCTCTCAGATCCTTAACTTAACCACATCTGCAAAGTCCCTTTTGCCAGTAACAGATTTGAGGTAACAGATTCCTGGGTTCTGGGGACTAGGATGTGGACGTCTTTGAGAGGAGAGGCCGTCTACCACTCCAATCGAGAATTTTCTGTCCCTTCCTGGTTTCCTATAACTTAATAAGCCACAGCAGTGATAACCTAAGAGCCGTCAATTCCAGGAGGGACTGTGTATAAAGTTGGGGAAATTTGGCTTTTGTGTCCTGGTCTATTACGTCTATACCCTTTGCTCCAGTCTCAAATCTTGGATTTTACCTATTTTCAGGTTAATCTTTCTCTCCTTTTGGGAAGCCCCATTTTTAAAGATATTAAGAGGATGAACAAATTTTCCAGCACTGGAAGCAAGACAGAGGGCGGTGAGGATTTGACAGATGTGCAACTGAGGTTTCATAATACTGAACAACTTGTCCAGACTAGAAGTGGTTGAGCTGAGTGTAAATCCTTCTCGTTGGCTCTAAAGCCCCTTCTCTTTTTCTTTTATTAACCTGGGATTTCACTTCTAAAGAAGGAATTAAGAATTGCTATTTAACCAGAGACTAGAGGTCTAATCTGATGTCAGACTATTAAAAAATGGTGAAGACAGAAATAGGAAGACATTTAAACTGACTAGCTAATAACAGTAGAAGTTTTTGAATAATAATTTTCCTTTTATAATTCAAACAGATTTAACCGTGAAACTAAAGAAGCAGGAACCCAAGTCATCAATATCAAACATATTTAAGATTTCTGGAGGAAGAAATAAGGTGACATTTCTCTCCTAGACCACTGGTTTTCAAATTCCAGCTCCTCTTTTGATGAACATAAGCATATTATGCTCCACAAGAACTCTGATGTATTCCTTCTGTTTGCTTGAGAATCATGGCATCTTCTGCATATTGCCAAGAATTGAAAGGATATTGTCATATTTTATTTTCTATATACGGTACTTCATGTTATGGAAGCGCACTTTTTTTCCCCAACTGTAAAATGACACTATAATTACTATATGTGTTTTTTTCAAACTCTTTGGTAGAGAACCCCTGCCCTCGCAGGGCCGGGATGCGTGTTTCCACATGATTCAGTCATGGTACAATGCGGAGGGTCTGTGCTTGGCTCAAGTATAAATATTTTGAGGGTTGAAATTGTTTGCTCTCAGGAAAATATAATATACTGCTCCTGGAGTAAAAACAAAATTAATAAATGATATAGCACGCAAACCCATCTTGGCCTTGTCCTGCTTAGCGGAGTCTTAGTGAGTTACATTTGAATGAATGAGAAACATATGCATTAAATGTCCCTTGTGGCTACTCCTGGACTCAGAGATGGAAGGGGGACGTGCTTAAGCAAATGCACTGTGTTTTTCTGAACACCGGGTTTGAGAACATGTGCGGACCTGTCTCTGGAGCCATTGGGAGACGGGTCTTTCTCCTCGGTCCCTAAAAGTGCATACGGGCACGGCTGGTGAAATCTATCCTATGTCTGAGTCTTTGGGTGGGGAGACTAGAATTGGATAGCAGTGGGAGTCCCAAGACATGATAGCAGTGAGTATTGAGTCAGAATTGGGCTTTATTTTTTCCTTTGATATAGAATTGTACTCAAGTGACTGTTCTGGGAAAGCAGATTTCCAATAAACCAGCGGGATAGAGGGAGCTTCTTAGAATCAGGAGACAATAAGGGGGAATCTGTAAGTGAAGGTTCTTATCAGGTGCAATGGTTGAACAGTTGATTCTGCCAAAGATTGGGAACCTAGATGCCAGGTTCTTGAAATGCAGTCTTATTGCTTTAGTGAGAGAGGAAGGTCGCAAGATTCTCTTGTCTTCAACTGAGGTGGATATTAAGGCTGTCTCTCATGCAATTCCCTCTCCTTGACACCTCACAACAAGCTACTCAAGGCTGGTGCTGTTGCCTGACTCCAGTGGATAAAGAAATGGCAGCTCAGAGGAGGAAAACGACCCACCCAGGGCTGCCTAGCTAGTCAATTTCAAAGCTAGGCCCCCAGCCTATTTCTTCTGAGTCTCATTCTCATGATCTTTGCCCTGCACCGGGCAAACAGTCACACAGGTGGCCCAGCTTAGCACTCAAGATGCTATGACTAAACCAACAGGAAGCATCCCTCTTTTCATCTCTGCTCTCCCATGAGCTCAGGGAGCAGGGCTTTCTCCTCCTTAGACAGTCCCACTGGTCTGTTTCTTCTTCTTCCCTCTCTTTCCTGCTTGATGAGTCACCCAATAATAACATGTCAGTGAATAGGTCAGCTTTGTAACCCGCTTTATTCCAGCAGGACAAGATTTCAAGGTGAAAAGTCCATCCAAGCAGGTGAACCATAAGGACCCGGCTTAGGCCTAGATCCCTCTTGGAATGACAGTAGCATTTGTCTGATGCCACTGCTTAGTTCTACCTGTTTTTTTCCCCAGCTGGCCATACTCGCCTTCACAGACCCTGAAAGGTCCTTTCTGTGGGGTGAGATTGTGGCTTTTCAGTTTCAGGTTAAAACAACCCCATGGAACCTCACAGCTTGTTACTTGCTTCTCTGACTGAACTTCTGGCCAAAACCTACAGACCTCTTCCCCTGAATAATGCACCCAATTGAGCCTAGGCCCCTTGGTCTCTTAGTTGCTGTGACATTTCTTCTACTCTCTTGTTTGCTTGCTGTGACTCTTGCTTTTGTTCTGGCTTCCCCAGGGCCTCTTAATGAACCTCTGCCCTCTCTTTTCTCAGGTTGTATCTCATACCCTGGGCTTTCCTTAGTTCTGGTCTCTTCTGCAATTAGTTGGGCTTGGGTGGCTCAGTTGCTTCATCTGTAAATGGGCCTAGCATACGTATTGTGAGAATCAAGTGAGCCAACAAAGTATCTGTCACTTAGTAATTGTTGGAATGCTAAACAGAATTTTTTCCTCTTTTGCCACTAAAGAAACTTGAAGTTAAGAAGTTAAATGGCACAGGATGTGATAGATCCATGGTTCCCAACCAGGGGCAATTTTGCCCCCCCAGGAGACATTTGGCAATGTCTAGAGACATATGTGGTTGCCACAGTCAGGGAGAAGGTGCTGCTAGCATCTAGTGGGGGAGCCCAGGCATGCGGCTGAATATCCTACAATGCACAGGACAGCCCCTCACAGCAAAGAATCATCTAGCCCAAAATGTCAAGAGTGCTGAGTCATCTAGCCGAAAATGTCAATTCTTACCATGGATGGTCAACTGTATGCTTTGAGCTCAAAGACGTATATGAGTACTGCTTTGACTTTTGTAATATTAATATCAATAACAAAATCAATATTAATATCAATATTGATGTAATAAGGAAAATTTTATTAAGTACACACTATATACTTGGCAAATATATTTACAGGTCTAATCATCAGAATAACCCTTGTAAGTAGCTACTTTGATCATCCTTGTTGAAGACAAGGCTCTGAGAGGTTAAGTCCCAAGTCATGTTCACTGGACTATGTACCCCCACCTATGCGAGGCCCTTAAGTGTTATTCTATTCCGCCTCTCATTCTACTAGATCGTCTCTCAGCTTTTGGTGGGAGTAGACAGAAGTTTTCTGCCTCACGCTTTGGAGAATCAGAGTAATCAAGCTTGTCTTTACTCAGTGGTGAATTTGGGCCCCTTCTACTGGATTTCCCCCCTCCCCAGGGCTGGTAGGGACTGTCCAGTCTGGGGGGTGAGTCAGAGATGCCTGGGTTGCTGGATTAAGTCCAATAAGAGGGTGTTTCTACTGATGGCTACTGTCAGGGGGCAGGACAGGGTGGAGGAAGGGTAGAAATAACTTGAGATAGGAAAAACCCTGTTATCAAAAGCATCTCTTCTTTCTTTCTCTGGTGAGGCAGCTGGTTCTTCGAGGCTCCCTGCAGTAGTGCACACGGTGGTGGCAGCGAACTGTGGGCATTTTGGCTCATTAATAAAAAGGAGATGAGGAGGGGGTGCAGAAAGTTCCTGAGGTCTTTGAACGCTTTCCTCCTAAAAGTCGTTGGCTTTTTAACGAGCCATTTACGAGGAGGAAAATCTGCCTGAATGTATTTGTGCATGGGAGGACTTCCTGGGGCAAAAGGGGTCACACATGTATCAGCAGCCTCTGTTCATTGTGCACAGGCCTCTGGCCATCTGGACCACCCAGGGGCCATGTTTTCCTAAAGAGGGCAGGATGAAGGAGAGGGGACTGACACCGCAGCCCCAAGGTAATTACCAGATGGCAAAATGCTTGTTTTCACTGATGATTCAGAACCACCGAGTCACCCTAGGAAAGCTAATCTGATTTGTCTTCAGCATTGAGCTTTTTCTCCTTCCAGAATGTGCTCTTCTCTTTCCCTTGAAAGGCAGCAGCCAAGGCTGCTTCTTAAGGGATCAGATTCAGAGATGCCTGATTCAGAGATGCTGACGGTGTGGGTCAGCACCCACTGTCTCCTCTGGTGTGGCCGGGGAAGGCTGAGGTCCCATGAACATGGTGCAAGGACTGGAGCAAGATGGGCCATCAGGGGAAGCTCAGTTTTCCATGCACCAGTGTGTGACCACGAGCAAGTCACTTAACTTTTCAGAACTTTAAGTGGGCATGAGAATTTCTATCTTATAGGGTTAAATAAAATATCATATATGTGCCTAGCCCAGGGTTGACTCTCAATAACGTTACCTCCTCTTCCATTCTGATGCTTTCCTGGGCTTATTAAGAACCATCTGACCCTTCCCTGATGTGCAACTTCCAACATAAAGAGTACTAGAATGCAGCTATTTCTAACAATTAATGACTCCATTAATTACATATCAGAATAGGTGTGTGTGCACATCTGTGTGTGCAAGGACTGCTCGCTCTTTCTGCACTCCAGTGACCTCCAGCTTTTCTGCCTCAAAGTCCACTGCCCTTTGGCCTAGGCCGCTGTCCCACCAGCCCAAATGGGGTTAAATGAGGAAAATGGGTATGACAATGCCCTGCACCGCACTTTGCTCATAAGAACAGGGTTTTTTTCGTTTTTTTCATTTTTAATATCTTCCCTTAAAGTTTTGTTTCGCTCAGCCTTGGAATCCCTGCCATTCCTGCTCCTCTGGTTAAAAAAAGTAATAAAACAGGGCAAGGACCTAGGTATTAGGGGGGTTTTAGGGTAAAGAGCAGACTGACACTCTGGTTCATTCTGCTCCCTGCCCCCACGCACACACTCATCGCAGCAGCTGAGTCCTTGACCAGCAGAGGGCACCAAAGCACAAGGGACCGGAGTCTCCAGGACCAGTGCCGTCCTAGATAGTTTTGCCCATGGGATCCAGGTGCACCATGAAGCCAGCTGACTTGGGTCTAGCCCTCTGCTGCAGCCGCTAATTCCCTTCCTTCTGATCCTTAACCTGCTGGCTAAATCCTTTAGGGGGCAGGATGGCAGACGGAACATAAGTTTTAGGTCAAGACAGAGCAGGTTTGAATCCTGATTGCCTCGGTTTCTTGATCTGTAAATAGGAGCCAGCAGTAATAGCTATTGTTTGTGGAATGCTTATAATATGCTTAACACTGTTTTAAGGGCTTCCCGGAGGAGGAAGTAATGCCTGAGCTGAGTCTCAAACAGTGAGGAACTGATTCAGCTCATTATTCTTGAAAATGGGTGGAGAAATAAGATTAGAGGTATTTCCCAGAGTCCATCAAATCCTTCACTTATATTTAAAAAATATAACAACATTGTTAAAGAAAGAAATTAAGCTCCCATAGTTTCACCCTTCTGATTTAAACCTGTACTATTATTATTGTTTGCATACTATTATTATCACGTAACTTCATACAAATTTCTACATAATTACAAGGCTTACTGCATTTTGCACTTTTAAATTTAATATTTCAACACGTTACATGAGGCGTAGTGAGTAAGGTCATGGGCTCTGAATCAGTCTGTCCTGGCTGAGTATCTTGACTCTGCCCCTTACAAACCTGGTGAACTTGGTCACGTTACTACTCCAAGCCTCAGTTTTCTCACCTGTAAAATGGAGCTAATAATAGTTACTACCCTACAGAGTTGTCGTAATAATTAAATGATTTAATATATAGAGAGCAGTGGCTCTCAACAGGGGTGATTTTGCCTCCCAGGGGACATTTGGCCATGTCAGGAGACATTTTTGGTTGTCACAACTGGGAAGAGGAGGAAGGAGATGCTCCAGGCATCTAGGGGGTAGAGGCCAGGGATGCTGCTAAATGTCCTGCAATGCACAGGCCTGTCTCCCAGAACAAAGAATCACGTGGCCCCAAATGTCAATCAACAGTGCCTGCCAAGGTTGAGAAACCCTGCTGTGGATTGTGAGAACAGCGTCTGGCACATAGGAAGCATTTACTAGATTTTCGTTGTTATTATTTCCTGAACCTTCCAAAGTCTGAACTTGCCATTCAAGGGTAAGTGTTTCTCTCTTAAACAAACCACAAACTCTAGACAGACGGGTCTACCCGCTGTCCCCCCACTATAGGATGCCCAGCTTAAGCCTGGGTCTCAGTCCATCTACCTGGACCTTGTTTTTTCTCAGTCACAGCAATTCCTGTACCTCCGGCCAGATCTGTCTTCTCTGAGAGCCCCATAGCAATTTCTCCTGCCTGCAAACCCATATGCAAACTTTCATGCAAACCAATGCCGGGTATCCATGTTTCCTTCTACATGCAAGTTGTGTTCCCCCGTGAAGTTCTGGGCCCCTGCAGGAGGAGTTTACTCTGGGCCAGGTGCTCACTGTGCAGGGCCCTGAGTACACACCATTTAACAAGGTATGGTCCTTTCTTCAAGGAATGTACACTGGGGCCTCCTTGATCTAGTAAACCATAGGTGCTCATTAAGCACCTGATGGAGGCTATGAGGTATAATGGAATGAGTTTTGGAGTCTGGCCCATTTGGGAGGGGTTGCATCTAGACTGGTCTCATTAGCTGCGTGACTCTGTTCAAATGACTGACCTTTAGATTCCCACCTTTAGAATGGGTGTGATGAGAGGTGTTTCAGGGTGGTGGGGATGGATTCAATACTTTGTCATGGCTTCAGTGTGTTAGCTCTCTTCCACCCTTGTCGGCTGATTTGCTTTACAACTGCCCATTTATCTTCTTGTCCAAGGGCGTTCCCTCCTGTGCCCCCACCACCTCCATGAGAGTCATCTCCAGGGCCAGCCTCATGCTGGTAAACATTCATCCTCTGACTCAGGCTGCTGCTAGGTCCTTCTGTTTAGGTTGCACATCTGTGGTGCTGAGCCAGTGCTACGGCTCTTAAGCAGAATTCCAGGAAAAGTGAAGCCCTCCACGGAGCTATACTTGGCCGAGGCTGTGTGTTCCCTATGCCTTTGCTTCTATGAATCCAACGTACATTCTGGTTTGGAGGAGATTCCTTCTGGGTTGTTTCCACACAGTTGGGGGTAGAGAGAGCATCCCCGATTGGGGAGATTCTTAATGTAGAGTACAGATGGCACATGTTTTGACTTACAGCGTGTATTGTCTGCTTTGCTGAGTCAAATAACATCCAAATGTTTTTGATTAAGCTGTTCATTAGGCTTTACATTTCCAAGGCACAGAGCTCAGTGTGAGAGGACTAAAAGGCGCAATGTGGTGACAAGTTGAAGGTGACAATGCTTTTATATCTGATTGTGCTGTGGCTGTTTATTGGGTGCTCCAGGCAAGTTACTCACCATCTCTGGGCCTCTCAGAAGCAGTTTAGCATAGACGTTGGAATTAGGCTGACCTGTATCTGCTATGCGACCTTGGGCAAATTACTTAATCTCTCTGAGCTTCGGTTCCCTCCTTTGTAGAAGGGAGGTAGCAGCAACATGAACTACAACAGAATTGTTGTAGGGATTAGCTGAAATATGGCTCAGAGAACTCTCAGCACAGCATAGTAGACACGGTGGGGGTCCCACCCACTCCCCAATCCTACCCTGGAGGTTGCCTGGAACACTGACAGCTTCCTGTGTATTTTTTCCTAGGGATGTTCTGTGATCTTGGGAGGGTGCTCAGTTTATATGTGTAGCAGGCTGGCGGGCTGGGGGTGCCAAGGAGTGACCCCAAGAAATGTGGAGGAGGAGTGGGTGGATGAGTACCCCACCCTCCTCACCCCGCAGTGGGACAATTGAAAGGTCCCCAGTGGATTGGGCCTCAGTTGCCCACCGTGGTAAGCTGCTCATGAACGTGCTCTTTATTGATTTGCCTCTATTTCCCATCTCATTCTCCTCCTCTCTCACACTGTTCCCTGGGATCACATCCCAAATGCACTGTGCATCCAAATTCTTGTCCCAGCCTCTGCTTTTGGGGGAGCCATAGGCCAGGAAGGCCACATGTCTGCTGTTGATGTTAAAATGTGAAAGCACTTTGAAAATAACATTCTCTCCACATGTAAGTATTAACTCTATTTCTATAGAGAGAATATACTGTTGTTATTATGCAGTCAGTGACACAGAGAAATTTCTATGTGACCTGCAACAGGCTGGTTGCAGCAGGTGAGGTAATTTTAGCATGGGTCTCTTTGTGAGGCCTAAACTGGACACTCATGGGCATGGCAGGTGTGGAGGTTATGGCTGAGCCCCAAGAGTGCTTGGGATACATGATTATTTTGACTTTTTTGATCAAAAATTCTCATATGATAGTATATACAAACTTGGTTTTGTTTTACGGGGGGCAAAATAGTCAGCAACAAGTTATTTGAAGAGTCCAGGAAAGATGAGGGTGAGAACAATGGTTGTTCATGTGGAATGTAGCTGCTTAAAAATGTCCACAAATTCTTCTCCCATTGAAAGGTGGGGTCTATTCCTTTCCCCTTGGATTATGCTGACCTTTCTGACTTGTAACCAACAAAATGAATAGAAGTGGTGCTGTGGGACTTCAGAAACTGGGTTAGAAGGAGGCATGCAGCTTCTGAATGGGTCTGTTGGGACACTTGCTCTTGAACACTGCCTTTCGGGATCCTCAGAACTCAGCCCATGCTAAGAGAACCTCAAGCCACGTGGAGAAGCCACATGAGGATGCTCTGGTTGACTTTCCTAGCTGAGTTCTCAGCCTACTGCCAGCATCAACTGCCAGCCATATGGGAGATATTTTGGACATCAGCCCTATTGAACCTTGGGACAACTATAGCCCCAGCCAAAGTTTGGCTGCAATATAGGAGAAATTTCCAGTTAGACCCCCTAGATGAGCTCTTCCTGAATTCTGGACTCAGAGAACGTGGTAAAATGGTCACTTTGAGCCACTGAGTTTTGGGATAATTTGTCATGCAATAGTAGATAACCAGATGGGGAAGAATGGATGTACAGAGCAGAGTAACATCATAGGAACATTAAATTAAATTAAAGCATATATCTTTGGCAATGTGTGTGTGTGTGTGTATGAGAGAGAGAGAGGGAAATTTAAAGAGTGTAGACAATTCCACTTTTCATTCTATCAATGAGCACACAACATGGAGTGAGAGTAATAAGGGTGATATGATGAGTCTTCTTTTTGGTGAGCTGATTTCTTATCTTGCCACACTGGATATGATTCTGTCTTTCAAAGTTGTATATTTTCACACATCATGGTCCCTAAAAGCAAGCTGGCTCTTTTATCTAGTGCTCAAACAAGGAAACAATAATAAGTTAGAGGAAATATAGTGGTGTCAGTTTTCTTGGGAAATAGTAGGCTATTTTGAAGGACATGATGCCTTCCAAAGGGAATTCCTATATGAAATTTTAGCCTCATGATCTAAATTCAGAAACAGCCCTTGGCTGAGACGTGACTCAAATAGGTTACATTTCTTTGTACCCACCACAGTACCTAAATGGTGTCTTCACAGAGGCGATGTTTGATAAATATTGGTTGATAAAATGACTTTTGGATTCTAGGAAGAGCCCATTAAGCATATCCATAGTAACAGTGTTGGCTCATTGCCAATAATCTTACTATTGTCAATTGCAGTAAGGAACTTGAAGGTTCCTCCATTCTAATGACTTTCACTTGAACTAGGATTTTTCTGCACTAGGTAAAACTTTGACCACTGCCAGGAATATCTGCCAAAGGTAGGGAAGTAGTATGCAGGGATAAGACCAAGTAGAATTCAACTGAGATACTTACTGGAATCTTCTAAGTAAGGATATATGATGCAGGCATCACCTTGAATCACAGAGTTAACAGTTTAGTTAGGAAGGCACAGAGTGGACAAGTATGTACAAATATGATGAGTCTTATCCAAAGTGGTACTATGGGAACCTAGAGGAATATCTAGGTAGTAAGGGAAAGCTGCTCTAAAGAAGTGACCTTGAAGGATGAGAAGGTATTGGCTAGGTGAAGGGAGATAAGGAAATGTGCTGCAGGCAGGGAATAGCAGGTGCACAGTCTGCACCAAGGCATGGCCAACCTTTTCTTCAGAGAGCCTGATAGTAAGTATTTTAGGCTTTGTGGGCCGTATGGTCTCAGTCATAACTATACTGCCGTGGTAGCATGGAAACCGTCATAGAAAACTTGTGAGAAAAAAAAAAGAGTATGGCTGTGTTCCCATAAAACTTTATTTACAAAAACAGGTGGTGGGCCGGATTTGGCCCAAGGGCCATAGTTAACCAACCCCTGATACAACCCTATGAAGCAAGTAATATCACTTTGATTTTATAGATGAGGAAATGGAGGTGTAATAGCACAAAACTGGTAAGCAGCAGATCTGAAATTGAAAGTCCAGTTCACTATGATTCCAAAACCAGTGCTCTTTCAATCATACTATGGACCTCCTTTCTAATGCGTCTTCTCATAGGTTTCATCAGAGCAGCAGAGCTCTGTTAACTGTTGATCGCAAAATTGCCTGGTACGTTGTGCTGCTGTACTGACCACAGCGCCTTGTTCCTACAGCTAAACGGTCAGTGTTAAGTACTTTTCAGGCTCTATGCACATTATTCGGTGTGTGTTTATCTTGCAATACATATAATTTCCATTCATTGGGAATGACTAATTTTAGCTCTATTGTGGTTGGCTGTCCTATGGATAAATCACACAATCCAGCTATTATCCCAAGAATTCTGAGAATCAAGTGTGTCCCCTGGCACAGCTCTTTATCTGATGTTAGTATTATCGTGAAAACACTTTCGGAAGTCTTGGTATTTATAGTCGTCTTGTTCCTTTGGTGGATGTCTGGGAAAGATCAAAATGTGAGTGCTGGCATGGTTGAAGTCTTTTGTTCCACATTAATAGTCTATTTGATGATATTCTCTAGGGAGTTGTAGGCATTTTATCTCATAAGGCCAAGGTTACTTGGTTTATAGCATTTTAAAATGGATTTTTATTCCTGTTTAGACAGTTCTCCTTAGGAGCGTGTAGCTCTTTGGATATTAAGTTATAAATGTTTCAACATGCATCCCTGGGGAGCGTTCAGATAGGAGTTATCCATACTGCGCTAGGGCTTCCTGCCTCAACTCAAGGGTGGACCAAGTAACCACCATTGTCACTTCAGCCCCAAAACCCTGGGGCCCAGATGGTGGTACAGTCAGCTTGGGGGTGATCTAGACACTTCTTCTCTGTCTCTCTGAGTTCCTTTATTCACTCAACAAATATTTATTGAACCCATGTGCATCTGGCACTGTGCTAGGTTACTGAACAAGAAGACAGTTTTTTGTCTTTACGGAACTGACAGTGTAGTGGGAGAGACTGATGTCAAATAATCAATGAATGAATATTTTCAAACCTAGATGAGTCCTTTGAAATCAAGGAACATGGTACTGGAAAACAGCCTGTCTCAGGCTGGGTGGTCGGGGAAGTTTCCCTGGGGAGGAGATGCTTAGGCTGGGATCTAATGAATGAATAAGAGGTAAAAGCTAGATAAAGATGGGAAGCTAGAAGAATCTGGAAGGAGGGAAGAACATGAACAAAGACTCTGTGCAACAATCTGATAGGAAGCCAGTGGGCACAAAGTGCCCTCCTCCCAGAGTGAGTTACCCCTCTCTTAGTGACCACCGGAAAGCCTACTTCCTTGCTCCTGCTGTTGGCTGCTGGGCAAGGATCCTGTCAAACCAGGTGAAGATTTGCTGGCCCCGTTTATCCATTCTTTACATTGTTCACACTCCCAGATGAGATGACAATATCCATCAGAAATTTGTGAAACATTCTGAGAGGGGTCTGGGACCCGGAGCCTTGCTGATGAAGGGTTTCCTAAGAGCTTGGACTGGGCACGGGGATGGGCTGCAGGATGTGGTGCCCACAAGCAAATTCAAGGTGGCTTCTGATAGACTGTTGAATCAATCTTCAGTTTGAAGGGCTGGGAGGAAATGGAGAATACTGACAAGAATATAGTTTTAAGGCAAAGGGTGGGAGGCCAGGACCGCTAAAGTTTGAGAAGCCAGAGAGAATGGCTGCATGCATGCTTTAGAGGGCGCTTTTGGTCTTTGGCAGGGGTTGGGGGAGGTGGGGAAATATTAGAATCAAGTATAAAGGTTAGACTTTAATTATAATCAGACTCTTCTTGGAGGAAAACGTAGTGTCAGTAATCAATCTCTCCAGTTCCTTTTGGCTCTATCCATCAAAGCTTATCAATAATCTATTTCCATCAAGGGTTCTGCTCCATAATTCAGCTTTTCAGGCCCCACTGACAGCTGTCATATGGTTCTGTGATGGTTTTACCTATAGAAGCCCCTTCCTTCTCCCTTGTATCTCCAAGTTGTCAAAGATGTGTGAGTTTCTATTTCCTGCTTTCTCTCCCTTTCCCATCTGAGTTACTGGCTTTGAAACATTGGCTGGGTTCTGTTCCCCTCCTCTTTCTCAGATGGGCACTTTTTCAATTTGATTTTCTAAAAAATACACATGAAAGTACCTTGCCCAGTGCCTGGGACATCTCCAGTGCTCAGTGAATATCAATTTGCTTTACTCCTGGAATTGGGTTGACTCTCCTCTCATTCCCAGTGTCTCACCTGTGGATCTTTCTCCCTCTTTCTGTGATTGTCATCATTTTCCCCAACCTGCTCATTCTCCACAAGCATTCATACTGACTGTCTGCTCTCCACTGGATTCTCTGCTAGCCTAGTGGCCTAGTTTCACTTCATGAAAGCTACACTAAGATTAAAGCATAGACATTTTATAGATGGCAGGAACCTTAGAAATCATGCTGCTCAGCCTCCTTTATTTAGAGATGCAGATACCAAGTCCTAAAGAAGAGAAAGGACTTGGCCAAGTTTGCATAATTGGTTAGTGGCAGAGCCAGCTGAGCACTTCCATCTCTGCATGGCTTCCATTCCATATGTAACTTTCTTGTCCATTAGTTTGGTTGTTTGCTTTTGCATCAGTGGGTCTAGATGAGTTTACTCTTCCTATTGCTGACCCAGTTATGTATATGAGCTGGTTTCATTGCCAAACTCTTCCTTCTCCCCTTTCTTTCCCTTCGCTACTTCTTTCTCCCCTTCTTCTCGTTTCCTCCTTCTCTTCCTTCTCCTCCTCCTTTCCCCCCTCTTCATTTTTTTTTTTATAGCACTTGTTGGACATGAACCCGTAAGACACTGTTCTTGTCACTGTGGGGATGGACAGAGAAGAACAAAATACAATCCTTGCCCTCAAGGAGCCTGAGGAAAAATAGCAACAACAGCAACATTAATAAACATAACAAAAAAGTAATAGCTGCTAATATTTATTGAGCACTTTGTGGTGTCAGTCATTGTGCTAAGGGCTTGAGATAAACAAAGGCATTTCAGCTTGACCACAATCCTGCAAGGTGGGGACTCTTATTTCCCCATTTCACAGATGAGGAATTTGAGACAAAGAAAGGCTAAGGAACTTGCCCACGGTCAAGGTCACACAGAGAGGAAGTGGTGGCAAAAAGCGATGTGCATGAGAGGACGAGGGAAGGAAGGCTAGAGTCTATATCCGTGCCGTATCCCGGGTCCACCCTGTGCATCAGCAAGTAAACTCTCCAGTCTCCAAGCAGCTGCAGCCTCAGCTTAAAAAAAAAGAAAGAAGAAAAACGAAACTCCAGAGACTCAGCAGAGCCTGAGGAGAACCCTCGTCTGGGCCAGCCTCGTGGAAAGATCTTACAGGGATTCTTTGCACAGAAACATTTGGAATTGCAGCCGTTTGTAACTTCTGGTGATTGATTTGGGTGAATCTGAGCAGGGTTAATTAATCAGGCTAAGGAATTTGCCTCTGTGGGTTGGTGGCAGTTCCATGGGAGGTGTGTGGAGGCCTTCCCAGGACAGGGGCCTCCATCTCTGTGACTTGGATTGCTCTCTAGGATGTGGAGTCCCTCCTGGACCCCTGACCTCCTCAGGCGGATCCTGTGGTCATGGTGCTAACATAGCCCGTTGCCACCTTCCAGGATTCCTTTCAGCTTCTCGTGGTCCTCTCTCCAGCCTTGTGCTGTGGTCCAGATCCCTGGACCCTCCTTTGTGGTTTTCCTCCAGCCCTGCCCAGCCAGGCCATGCTGAGAAGCTTGCTTTGGAAATGAAAGACATACAGCATCTTTTTCCAATAGAGTAAGCCTGTCTCTATGCGAGCCAAAAAATGTACATCTTGGGCTTTATGGGATTAAACATGTTTTGGCAAATACTTTAAATACAAAGAGAGGTTGGAATAAAGGCAGCCTAACAGGCTTTTAGGTTTCTATCCTTCCTGCAGAATGAGTGATCATTTCAAGATGTGTCATTTTGTTTAGTTCATCTTTAAGGAAACAAGGGTCACTGTGATTCATAAACAAGCAGGATGAGAAGCAAGCATTACAATCAAGACACACATGCATACTGCAAAATGCCCTTCCTCCTTCTCTCCTTCGCTTTGCTGTACTTGCTCAGAGGCCATAATGATGGCTGTTCCTGGTCTTCCTTCATTATACACAAATGTTGTTAACCCATTTTGGCATCTGTACCCTCTTTACGACCAAACGTTCTTGTTCAGCCCTTTGATGCCACTGTGTGGTTTCTGCCGGTTGCCTTCAAATGATGAAAACAGGAGGTTTCATGGGGGTGGGAGGGATGAGTGGTGGAGGGAGGGGGTTGTTTTGTTTCCTGGGTGGGTGCTTCTCTTTGGGAAATTTGTCAGAAAGCTGTTCTCTTCAAGCTCACATTGCAAGGTTTAAAGTGATAAATAGCCCTTCCCATCAAGCAGAATGAGAAAGACGTGATCAATGAGCTCGGTGAAGTGAGTGGCCGGTGGCTGGGTTGGAGCTGTGCAGGCATGTCATGGAATGCGTATTTTAGTGCGCAGTCGCCCTGGCCAGGGAACTCCACAGCAAGATCAGGCAGAGTGCCCGAGACTACTGGAGACTAAGCCCAGAAAAGAAGGGCCCAGAAGGGAATGTCTTGGACAATTATCCCTTTATTTTTTTTTTAGAGCTGATAATCATTCTCTCTTCTGTGTATTATACTTTTCTTTGCTACTGGACCTTTCTCGTCAGCATTGAAACAGACTCAGATTTCTCTCCTCTTTAAAAAAGTAAGCCCCGTTTCATCCTCCATTTTCCTCTTGCCATCCTACATCTCTTTCTCTCCACAGACAAACTTGTTGAAATAATTCTCTAGCTGGCTTTCGACATTTTCCCAACTCTCCCTCCTTCTGCAGTGACTCCAATGTGCCTCTGCTCCCAAACATCCACCCTACCTGGTCTTTCCAATGTCACCAGCCCAGGGGTTTTCCTCTGAGTCTTAAACTTAAGGATGCCTCAGCCCTATTGGATGCTGCTGCCCGCACTGTCCTTTGGAAGCCTCTTCCTTCTCTGCTGTCCCTGTTATCAGCCCCCTCTGCTTTCCCACCACCCTTGTGCCAAAGGCATAGTCTCCTGTGTTGGCTCGTCTTGCTAATTATACTTCAAAGGTGGGTATTTTTCAGGCTTTGTCCTTGATCCTCTTCTATATCCATACATTCACCTTGGTAGACTCCATCTCTTCTGACGGCTGCAGTTGCCAGCTGTATGTTGCAGATTCACACAGCCGCTAACTCAGATTTCTCTGCTAAGACTCACACCTAGATGTCTAACTTTCTTCCAAAAATCTTGGTTGTCTCATGGGAAATTCCAAATCTCAAAAATGATGCTTATCTCCCCATCCCAATTATTCTACTTTCCCCATGTTATCATTAGCAGTAAATGCCATTCCTGTATTTGTTTCCCCAACCAGAAATCTGAATCAATCTTTTGACTCCCCACTTCCACACTTACTGTCTCATCAAGTCCTATTAATTTTACTTTTTATTATACGTAAAATCTGAACACTTCTCCCATTTTTACTGCTCCTATTCCAGGTGAAGCCATTATTATTTTTATCATGAATTAGGATACCTCCTAATGGGTTTCCCGACCTCTTTACATAGAAACAATGAAGATCATTCTAGAGTGTAAATCTGATAATGTTACCTATAGGATAGAGCTTGAGCTCCTTAACATGACTTGCAGAGCCCTGTATAATGGGATCCCTTTTTAGCTTTCCAGTTTTATTCCTAAACACTTCTTCCTTTCACTCTAATACCCAGTAGTACTGAACATCTTTAATTTCCTTACGTAGATTTCTGACTTCATTTCCAAACCTTTGAACATTCTGGTCCCAGGAATATTTTTCTTTTCTGTCTCCCGACTAATTCCTATCCATTCTTCAGTGTTACACTTGGATGATCAGCTTAAGTGTCCTTTTCTCTGCGAAGCCTCACCTGTACTCCCCAGGGTGGGCCTAGGGCACATTGCTATGGTGATGGTCCCCAATCTGTTCACATCTCCCTGTATCCATGCCCTGGGTGGTGTCCTCTCACATTCGCTCTGTACCTGGCCACGCAACTTGCTTTGGCCAATGAGACGATAGCAAGTGACATGCCAGTAGAGACTTGAAAAGTGCTTACTCTTTGGAGTTTGTCCCGTCTTGCTGTTTACACCTTCAACAGCTACGTAACCATCAGACATGTGAGAGGCCAACTGGGACCATGCTCTTTCTTCCTGGGATACTCTTTTCCCCATACTTCTTATAAAGTGCTACTCATCCCTCTGGAGTCAGCCTAAATATCACTTTCCTGGAGAGACTTGGCCTGATGCCCCATCTAAATTAGGTCCCCCTGAAATAAGCTCTTGTTGAATCCTTTATTTTTCTTTCATAGCACGTTCTGCATCTTGTATTTAATGCATTTAATTGTGTGATTCTTAGTTTAACCAATGGTAAACTCCACAAGGGCATGGAACACATCTTTAGCCCATAGCTCATTGTAGGCTCTCAGCTATTTGTTAAATGAATGAATGAGTGAATGAGTGGTAGTTGATGCCCAGGGGGAGAGGCTTTGCAGTTGGAAGGGAGGTCAATTGGAGAGACAGTGAGCAACTTTGCAGTGCTTTCTGGCTGGGTTTCTGCAGTCACCCTGTTGTGTATCTTGTCATTTGCTGCCTGTATCTCGAATTTTATAAGCAGAGGTCACACCTAAGGTAAATGGTCACCAATTCTA
The DNA here is from genome assembly GCF_041296235.1 of Equus asinus. NCBI lineage: Eukaryota > Metazoa > Chordata > Mammalia > Perissodactyla > Equidae > Equus > Equus asinus. Next base: position 67,627,747 of record NC_091801.1, on the reverse strand, counting down.
GTTTTCATGATTTTCAGGACTCAGGTTCTCTCAACCCAGTCTCTGGCACTTTTGTGCAGTTGGAGTCACGCAGTTGAACTTTTCCCATCTGAGATGAGGGAAGGCAGGGCAGTGTGGCAGAAAAGAGTGAGGCCAAAGGACTCAGAAGGCAGGCGTTGGGCTCCCACCTCTGACAATGACTAACTGTGTGACCCTGGGCAAATTCTCAACATCTCTTAACCTCAGTTTCCTCATGTGAGAAATTATTGTTATGAGGGTCAGGTGTAATAATGTAAGTAAAATGTGTAAGATACCTCAGGAGAGCATACATAGTGTACATTATCCTTTCTCTCCCTTTGCTGTTTTTAGCTTATTTCTTCTTTTTTGGTTTTTCTTGGTAATCATAGGCACATGATAAATGTTAGTACAGTGGTTCAACAGGGGAGCTGGAGGACTAATAAATTCCTGCCCACCATCTTCTTCTCATTAATGGCAAGGTTAGTACAGAGCACAAAACCTGTGGGGAACATATCTTGGTCTTCCTTGCTCTTCAATCTGTTTCTCAGCAGGAGTCCAGTCATTCACTTCTGACATAGATTATCTGTAATCTACACAATTGCTATGTGCTAGGCCTGTGGCATGAACCTATATGGTCCTGTTCTTACTGAAGTTGAAAAAGCCAAGGACATTACATTCCATCTTTATGGCCGCAAATCCTTCATTTCCAACAGAGAATCAGAGGATGATACTTAAAATAAGAATTCTAGTTGGCTAAGTTTAGGAGTCTGAAAAAAAAGTAAAACTCAAGAAAATTATCTGGCTCTTAGCCCAGGCTTTTATGTTGGAATATAAATTGGATACTATGTCTCTGCTTTTAAGCTTTCACCTCTCAGTGTCCTGTTTTCCTGAAACAATCACATACTCGTCCAACAACCACTTCAGTGGCCCCTGGATCGTCGGGCTGGAGCTACGAGCCAATTTCAGGGAGATGATACTGTCTCCACAGGCCTGACAGTTCTCTCCCCAGTTGCTTTTCCCTTGTCTTGAACCTCTCAGCAGGCAGGGAGACCTCAGACAGTCAGCAAGCTGGATGATGGATGCAACGTCAAGAACTTGGGGAACGTGGAGAAAGTAACTCTGTCTCTCCTCTGAACCTGGAAGTGGGTTAGGAGGAACACCCCTAGTCTCTGGAGCATCTGTGCATCTCAGAGCGTGGGGGCCTCGAGACCCGAGGAGACGGTGTGTTCTCTGCTGGTCTAATGACTTAATGGCAGACATCCCCCTTACAGAACATTTTATCTGGAAGATTCTGCGCACAAAAAGATGACTGCTATTTCCATGATCATTTCTACTTCAGTTTTCTTACTGCTCATCATGTCAGTAATTGCTTGTACAAGGTCAATCTTTCTGGTTGATTTTGATGCTCTGTGAGAGTAGGGACCATGCCTGTCTTGTTTACAGCTTTATACCCAGCTCTTAGCACAGGACATGCAAAGGGGTGGTTGTTGAACTGTTGAATGATTAATGAATCACCAGTTTTATCTGGGTACCTCATCACCTTTAATGTGTGAGAATAATAATGACATAAAATAAATATATAAAAGAAAGAAAGATAAAAATAAGTGAAAAATAAAGAATGACCCAAATTTCCAAACCAAGATTGCAAACCACACAGTTGATCGATGATTTATTTATTCAGTGAATGTGTATTAAGCACTGTGCCCTAGGGCATTCATGGCCCCTGTTTCACCCCTCTCTGTAACTCCTTCTTTGCCATGTGTCTTTGCATTTCCTCTCGCTTAAAAGGCAGAGATGATTTCTCCACGCCTTAAATCTGGGCTTGGCCATGTGACTTGCTTTGACTAAAAGTATGAGACAGAAGTGTCTATGTTCCTCCTCTGAGCCTTGTCCCCAGGAGGGCTTGCAGTTTCTGGCTTTCCTCTTCTACTCTGTCATTGCCATGAGAAGGCCACGCCTTGGCTGACCGCTGGTTCCAGAGGAGAATGAGAGAGCTGTGGAGTGGAGCTGCCCCAATAAGACCAGCCTTGAGTGGAGCCCCCAGTCTGGCTTGTAGATAAGCATGTGTATGGGTGAGCCCAGCTGAGATCAGCTGAATTCAGTTCAACCCACACCTCTGTGAGCTTCATAATAAACGAATACTATATTAAGGCAGTGAATTTTATGATGCTTTTTTTAGGCTGCATTTTTGCAGCAGTAACTAAATTTGACCCAAGTGTTTACTGTATGCCAGGTACTCTGATAGAGAGGTGTAGCTACTCACGTCAATATGACTTGGTTCTTCCAGGAAAAATTTGCCTGGAAAATAGAAGACTACAAATAACTTCACTGTTGGCTTCTGGAAATTCTTACAGATCGATTTATGAGACAACAGCCTGCTCCCCAGAGCAAACAGTTTGCTCATCAAACGAGAATTTGCTTGTTGTGTGCTGTGTTCTCTAATCCTGAACTATTATATCATGAACTTTGCCTGGTCCTAATCAGTTTCCCTGCCATGAAAGACCCTCCTTAAACCACTTGAGCTCTGACTCCGAATCCATTTCTGATTTCGGTCTTCTGAGGCCCTTGAAACTCTGTCAAAGAGGTGTCCTCCAAGGTAGTAAGTTGTAGTGAATTTGCCTTTGCTGGAGGTTATCTAGTGATATTTTTGGGTGCTCAACATTGCTTGGTGTTTTTGAGATTAGCCTTAATGTTTATTCTTTGTAGATTTCGATGTTTTTCCCCTGCCTTGACGCTTATAAGATTTTCTTCAGTCTTATGACTCAAACAATTTTCGAGGATGGTTTAGATTTCATTTTTCTCCTTATTAACTTTGCCCACTGGTGATGAGTCTTTTCAATCTGGACCTTCATTCAGCTCAGGAAAGTAGTTTTCAATTGTCTTTGATTGTTTCTGGAGAACTATGATTCTCACCTGGGTTCCTCTTGAAACATACAGAAGCAGGGAGGTGCTTTCCAGATCTCTCTAACCAAATTCATTAGGAGAGGGGGCCCTGGGCATGTGCGTTTTTAAACAGCTCCATGATTCTGATGTTCTCAGGTTGAAAACCAGTGCTCTGGAAGATGGGTTCTCGCCTGGTGGCTATTGGAAACACCTGGAGAGATTTAAAAACTATTAGTTCCTGGGCCTTGCCCGGAGGGTCGACTTCAGCACTGACGTTTTTTTCCAACATTCCTCAGGCAATTCTGATATTCTAGGGGAGTGAACCAACGGTCAGAAAGACAGGAACAAACATCTCTCCTCGCAGTTTCTGTTGTTCCATATTGCTAAGGATCTTGCTGATAAACTGCACTTTGTGCTTTGAAATCAGAATTCAATAGGAGCTCCTATAGTCAACTCTCCATTATGTTGAAATAGATTAATCCATTTGCAATCTAACCTTGGCTAAAATTCAGTCAAGATCTGGGATAAACTTACCTATCTTTGTGAGTCAAAGGTTTAATGTTGACCATACATTTGTTTGAATCCTAGTTTTGGATTTTCCCTCACTATCTTACCTAAAAACTTTCAGTAATTCAGAGTCCCAGATCCCTGGGACAGACCGAACTGAGCGTTTTGATCTCTGCCCACCTTATCAGCCTTGGCTTTTATTTATTTTGCTCTCCCTGCTCTTGGTTTCTTTCAATGCTGAACTGGCCAAGCTTTTTTCCCTCCAAGGATTGTTCACACACCCTGTTCTCTTTCTCTCCACTCTTCACTTCTCTAATTCCTACTCATTCTCTGGCCTCACCACTGGATTAGACGAAAGAAATGAAGGTTTTGAGATCTCAGAGTGCATTTCTGAAGAGTGGATGTGCAGATACCTTCCTAGGAATTGCTGCAGAGAAAAGTTGTTTCTTTACTGGCTAGGTTTGGGATACAAGAATGGAATATGTGACTTTAAGCTCCTTTTGATGTAGAACTCAGAAAGAAAAGGAATTGCTGTTTTTCAAGGACTTAGTATATCCCAGGCTCTGTGCTGGACACTCTCCATGTTATTTCATCTCAGTTTTCTAGCTGTTCTCAGTGGGAAGTTTGGTCTGAAAGAACCTGGTCAGTCAAACAGTAAGAGTAACTCCTTTCTACTGATTCTTCAGGACTAGCATCCACATTATACTTTTTGGGAGGCCTTCCCTATCTTCTTACAACTCTGGCAAGTTCAGCAGCTTCCTGTTAAAGCATGTATTGGAATTGTCCTTTACATGTCTGCTTTTCCCTAGTAGATAGTAAGATCAGTGAGATAAGGGACACGTCTGTCTTGAACATCATTCTATCCCAAGTACTTAGCTTGACACATATTAGGCATTCAATAAATACTTAAGAAAATTTGTTGGTGCAGAAGGGCTGCATTCTTGCCCCTTTGCCTTTGCAAAGTTGACTTTGCAACCATGATCGTGTGATTCTTTCTGTCTAGCAATCCCTTCTTCTCCCTTTTTATGTTACAGTCAAAGCTTACCTCCTTCTCGGAAATTTCTCTGATCGTCCTAGAGTCTTGAATTTTTCCGAAACTCTGTGCCACAAATCTTCTTCACCATTCATCCATTATTTTGCCTTGCCTCCAGAGCCCATAACTGGGATGGGATATAATTTGCATATATCTTATCTCCCCCATGAAAGAGATTATAGTTCCTCAGAGATAGAGGATGAGTTTTTTTGCTTTAGGGATAGCACTATGCACAATGTTATTGCTCAAAAAATACTTGTCAGGGGCCGGCCCTGTGGCTGAGTGGTTAAGTTTGCGTGCTCTGCTTTGGTGGCCTGGGGTTTTACCGGTTTGGATCCTGGGTGTGGACATGGCACCGCTTATCAGGTCATGTTGAGATGGTGTCCCACATGCCACAACTGGAAGGACCCAGAACTAAATATACAGTTATGTACTGGGGGACTTTGGGGAGAAGAGGAAGAAGAAGAAGAAAAAAAGGTTGACAACAGGTGTTAGCTCAGATGCCAATCTTTAAAGAAAAAAAAAACTTGTCAAGTGGTTTTATTCCAGACTTAGTGGATCAGTTCTTCAGGGATTTGTCTTGGGAATCTGTATTTTTCATAAGTATCTCATCTGATTATTGTGTCCCAATAAGTTCTAGAAACACTGGGTTAGAGATTTTGATGTCTGGGAATGTGTTACTGAGAAGTAGATGTGCAGATCCCTTCCTAAGAATTACTACAGGGAAAAAAATTGTTATTAGTTTAATAGAGAAGGGGATATCCTAGACAAGCACAGAACTTTCTTTGAGAATAGGGTCAGGGTCCATGGATGCTGGTTGGTGGTGGAAAGGAGGACTTATTTAGGGCTTCATATTGCGAAGTGACATATTTTCCTATGATTGGCACTGAAGAAGCTTATTCTATATTCTTGGAGAATAGGGGAGCATAAAAGGCTTTGGAAAACTAAATGAATGCATTACACAAAATAACGGTAACATGAGGAAGAAGTAAAGAGTGTGACCATCCTGTTTGGGATACTACTAAAAGAATTATGTCGAAAAAGAGTAATGGAAAGAGTGGCAACATAGGGGAGAGAAATGATGAAGCACATAAAAAAATGGCAGAAAGCTATCTATAAAGTAATGGTGAAGTCATGTCAGCCCAATTGGTTTCCTTAGCTGGCATTAACAATGGAATAGGAGGGGATGATGAAGATCCCAAGGGGATGGTGGCAATGATGCCAACATGGCAAACACCAGTGTCACAGAGTCTGCCTCTGGAAGTCACAGCAGCAATTGCTGACATCAGAAAGTATAATGTTGACGGGCACCATGAGATGAAGCCAGAGGACATTATTGGTTAGGAAACATGGTGAGTGATTCCATTTGGGGATCTGGCCAAACAAAAGGCAAAACTTGGGGAGGGAGGGCTTGGGTTAAAGTTAATCAAGTTGAGAGTTTCAGAGCCAAAGGTTGTTATTAATTGATATTCTTCCTTCTCTCCCTCCCAGCTGAAGTACTTATATATTTACTTATAAATATTTATTGCCTGCCTACTAAGTAGAGAAACTTGGGGTGCAGTGGTGAACAAGTCAGACATACCACCTGTCCCCACTGAGATTACTATGAGGGAAATTACATATAACACAAAATTTGATGGGCTCTATCAACCTATGAAAAGACATGACATATTAACAGAGTCATTCAAATTTTACTGATTCATAGCTCCCCATCTTTTACCTGTATAATGCAAGACCTCAGCTATTTACAATGTCTCCCAGCAAGTTCTGTGGGTCCCCAGAGGTGTCTCATTTGTGCTCACATGCTTTGCTACAGCCCTTTATGTATGTCAGCTAATTTTGAGTGGCCTTGGGCCAATCTTTGCCCAGGGACCTCTCTTTGGGAACTCCCAGAATTGTAACACTTGTTTCCCCTGGGGAGACATATGTGAATCAAATAATCACACAAACACATGTAGGTAATAAGTGTTATAAAGGAGGGGGGTCATAATGCAGGTCTTCAAGAAATTAATGTTGAATAAATGAATGAAGTGTGCTATTAAAGTATTTAATGAGGGTTGTTAGCTTACCTGAGGAAGTAACGTTTGAAGTGGGATCTGAGGACACGGCTAGGTAAAGGAGTGTGTGTGTCCATTTGTGTTCTCTTGTGTCGACTCTCTACCAATATTGCTCTATGGAAGTTACAAAGGTAAATGAGACTTTGGATTTTCAAGTAGGAAAGACTCAGTATATAAACAAATGCTCCATACAAGGTGGAATATGATTGACAAGACAGCATCAGGTAGTAGAATGAAACACATTCTAGCTCTGTCTCATATGGCTGTATAATCCTGAACAGGGTCTATAATCTCTTTGAGCCTCAATTTGCTCACTTGTAACTGACAGTCGTATTACCTTCCTCATAGAGTTATGGTGAGATTTTGTGAGTTAACGTGTACAAGGGGCCTGGTACATAGGGGATTCAATAAATATTAAGATGCTCTCCTTCTTTTTCCCCCTTTCATTTTTTTTCACTCCTTTCAGCCTCAAGCCCACCATCATACTGTTGAATCACTTGAGGCCATTATTGTTTATGCAAAGAACCAGCATCACCTGGGAGCTTGTCCTGCTCCCTCCCCTCCCCTCCCCAGAACTACTGAATTAGAATCTGGCAATTCATTTGAACCATCTAGTTTGAGACCCACTGGCATCTTGATTCTTAGAATAACCCTACAAGGTAGACAATATGGTCCCTATTATACAGATGAAAAAACTGAGGCCAAGAGAGAGAGTTGACTTGACTAAAGTCTAACAAACAGGATGTGGGAGAGGCTGTCTTTCTAGTATACACCATCACCTTGCCTGGGAGCTTGGAGCCTGCCTGTTATTTCTGCTCTGCTACTTCTTAGCTGCGTGACCTGGGACTTTAATTTCTTCATCTGTAGAACAGGTTGGTTGAGCCAGATGATCTGCAAGCTTCCAAAGTCTATAATTTTAATGTGAGCCTGTTTTACATATGTTCATTTTTCAAGAGTAGGAATCCACTGAACTTGGGCAATGAAAGGATTTAAGAGCCTAGAATTAGTAGAAGGGGAATTGCTCTTCAAATGGACACCTATTTCTTTGCTTTGCATTACCGATGTGGTATTTATTGCTGACTACTAGCCAGCATCTGACTGTTAAATGGCATTATGATTTCCTTCCTCCTTCCTCCTAAGCGACATCGGGAAATAAACTCACCCCATGGGGAGGATAGGAGAAATATCATTTTGGAACCATGAGAGAATTCCAATTAATAGGAAGAAGTTGTTGGCAAAACATAAAAGAAGATGAAATAAGATGTGTGCTTGCTTGGGCTTTATAATTTTGAGATGATCTCTTTGGGAGAGAAATGTATTTATAGCATAAATAGGAGGCTTTCTGTAGATTAGCTAACTTCTTTTTTCCTTATTAGGTTACTAGTGATTTCACACATATGGATTGTTCTTAGCCACACTGGTAGAAAGGGGGAGTACAACAGACGGCTCAGGACGGGGGGTGATATAATGTTAGCTTTGGACGGGACCTTATAGTATAAATTCTTTTTATGGTCCAGAAAACAGAGGTCCAGAGGCAGTTGTCCAAGATTATACGCCATGTGACGCAGCCTAGACTAGAACCCCAGGACTCTGGCCCCTGGTGCCCAGCCCACTGCAGGAGTGTTTCCCAAAGTGCACAAGGTTTGTCATGAGTGTTATGCAAATAGTCAAAGTGGTGCACAGGTAAATCCTGTTTAATAGGTATTTTTCCAACTTTATTCAAGATAAACAATAGCAGTTTTTCATTTATTTTAGTGCTACAAAATTTTCGTTGAAATTGATGTATTTAGAATACAATCATGAGCAAATTAAAAAATATTAAATAGCAGCGCAGTTGGTCCATAGACATGCAACAATGTTACGATGGTAGAAGAATGTCTGAAGTTTAGGAGATGCTGCATCATTTGCCAAGAAGTCCGCAGCCCTCGGTACTTGACTATTCTGTGTTTCATGATTCAAAAGAGAGCCACACATTTAATATTAAAATTATGTTTGGCTCAGGAAGGTGTTCAGTTCCTTTTTATTCTCTCTTTTTTTTTAAAGATTTTATTTTTTTCCTTTTTCTTTCCAAAGCCCCCCAGTACATAGTTGTATATTCTTCGTTGTGGGTCCTTCTAGTTGTGGCATGTGGGACGCTGCCTCAGCGTGGTTTGATGAGCAGTGCCATGTCCGCACCCAGGATTCGAACCAACAAAACACTGGGCCGCCTGCAGCGGAGCGCGCGAACTTAACCACTTGGCCATGGTGCCAGCCCCCCTTTTTATTCTTTTCTTCATGTGCTAAGTCAGGAACCAGTCTGGCCTATGACTACACAGGTAGTTTGGGCTATGTTATGCTGCAGTAACAAATGACTTCAAAATCTTGGTGACTTCTAGTAGCTGTTTTATTTCTGGCTTATCTTATATTTCCCTCGTTAATGTTGCTTTGGTTTTTCACTCAGAGACCCAGGCTGGAGATCTGCCCCTATTAGAGATATTGCTGGTATCTTGACAGAAGGGAGAGAGGAAGGCAGAATCAGAAGATTCTGTTCAGAAGTGGCACGTGTCGTATCACTTTTGCTTACATTTCATTGGCCAAAATAGGTCCCATCTCCATTGATGATGCCACTGGGGTGGGAAGCATAATCCTCCAATAGGGATAGTCCAGTGCAGAAGGAGTGAGTATTTTGACAATCGTATAATCTGCCACTAATTAATTAACTAATATTAATAAACCATTCGGTGAAGAACACGTGTCAGTAACTGAGAGCTCCCTATAACTGCCTTGTATCTTGGGGTCCTTCAGATAGTAGTGAAATATCTGATGTGGCTCTTTCCTATATGGAATTGGGAAGGAGACGAACAAGGATGGCATGGTCACCACACACTTCTACACTCTAGGTGTCAGTTATTTTGACCTGTGCAGATTCAGTAAGGTTTTGGGTTTGTGCTGCTGGACTCTTTGTTTTGTTTTTTCCCCCTTAGCTGCCTACTAGCTACACAGGATGACAGGCCAAGATGTGTGATCTAAGTAAACCTGGCTTCCTGCAAGATTCAACCAATAAATATGTCATAGTCCCTTAACTTAAAAATATTGACGTTAATAAAAAATTAATTTACATATTTAAAAGATGTCATGATTGAAAGAAATTCAAGCGCTTTGGATTAATGGAGTGTGTTCTCCCCGTAGTTTCCATGTTCTCCATCTCAGACGGAGCGAATGTTTATTCTAGTTTAGGTCTCTTGTAGGTTAAGTCAACCTAAATTCTTCCTGCATTCCAAGTGCCTTCGGGATGCAAATTCAGGCATTCTCTGGCCCTGGAACTTTGGGCACCTGGTTGGTGGCAGCTTTTCTTCCATCGCTTTATTATGTTTTTTAAACATTCTTCAACAATTCCCTAATGGAAGTGGCATATTAGCATTCCCAAGTATCCGCCTATGAATCTCTGCTTTGCCACTTCCTCAAAACGAGGTGGAGGAAAGGAAAAGAAAGTTTTAGATTGGACTTGGGTGCCTCAGGCTTCACTAGGGACTTCTGTGATTCCGTTTTCATTTAGTGCATTTCTGGTCACTAGCATCTGAGTCGTTCAAAGGTGCTAGCTTCCATCCTGATATTAAATGTATGTAAAGCGAGTCTCCTTAGTTACAGCCGCAGGGAACTTTCACTCTCTTGACTGATTGCCTTCCGGTTATTCAGAGGGATTCTACTCTTATGCCCTCAGATACATTTTCAACTTATTCAAATCTGAATTTCAAGGGCTTTTTCACAGGATTTAAGCGATTTCTGCACAGTCTCCTGGGAATCCAGGTGGCTGAAAGAGGAGATTCTTCTCATTGGCCCTGTAGGACATAGTGGAAGCCCAGCTGGGGAGATGGTTTTGGGCGTCCCCTGCAAGAACTTGGAGTCAGTGAAGCAAGCTTAAATTTTGGGTCTGTAAGGAGCAAACACTTCTTTCCCCTTCCTTCCCATTGGCAGATCTCTGGAGGATAAAATCTCTTCTGTTTATGCTTCCTTCATTAGAGTGGGAACAGGTTGGAGAGTCTCTACAGAGAAGGCAAGAAGGATTTCTTTCTCTTTCATCCAAAAAAATAAATAAAGAAATTACACAGGTGTCTTGAATACAAAAGAGGAGAGGCAGGAACTCTTAGTGACACTGGTCAAATCACCCATCACTCTTGGCTTTGGGTTCCTAAAACAACATTTGAAAAAAATCATATTTGCTGATTAGATTAGTACTGAAAATATTTATTTCTTTTGACCCTTTAGTTGTAAAAACTTAAAGATTAAAGACTCGTGGAGATAAATGTGAATGTCCCCCTCCCCCTTCCTATTCCTTCTCATTCATTGCCTCTCCTTATCACCCAGGGCTAACTAATCTTCATCTTCTAGACTATATTTTTTCTGCACTTGAGTTTCCTTTGAAGTTATCATCTCCATTCAAGTGGCTGTTGCGAAATTAGAGGTGACAGATTCCTGGGTGTGCTTTGTAAAAATGCTGCTGGCAAACTTTCTTTGGGGAGGGCCTGAAGATGCTTCAGCTATGGGTCAAACTAGAAACCAAATTTCTACTCCTTCAAGAGTGTTCTCACTCTACAAAGAGGCCTTCTTCTGATCCTTTGTGGGAGGCAAGTTTCTACTCAAATGGGTGGGTCTTGTGACTTTGTCTCTCCGTTGTCTTGCCAATCTTCCAGTCTGGAAGGACCCTTCCCATTACCACTTCTGAGCACTGAAATTTTTCCACTTCTAAGGCCCAGTGTATTAGTTGCTATGTAACAAATTACTCTAAAGTTTAGCAGCTTAAACAATAAGTATTTATAATCTCAATTTTTGGGGGGTCAGGAATTTGGGAGTGGCTTAGCTGTATTGTTCTGGCTCAGGGGTCTCGTGAGGTTGTAGTTAAGATGCTGCAGGGTCTACAGTCAACTGAAGGCTTGACTGGGGCTGGAGAATTCCCTTCCAAGATGACTCTCTCTTATGCTATTGGCAGGAGGCCTCAGTTCCTTGCCATGTGGGCCTCTCTAGAGGGCTGATTGAGTGCCCTCATGACATGGTAGTTGGCTTTCTCCAGGGTGAGTGATCTAAGAGACAGCAATACAGAACCTCAATGTTCTTTATGACCTAGACTTGGAAGTCATACTCTATCATTTCCTCAATGTCCTGCTGACTACATAAGTTGCCCTGTTCAAAGTGGGAGGGGGTTACAGAGGGCATAAAACCAGGAGGTAAGGATCATTGGTGGCCATCTTGGGGGCTATTTACCACATCTAGTTCAGGTCCTATTTCTTCCATTTAACCTGATATTGAGTTCCTACCTAATAATATGCTCTTCTGTGGGCTTCCTTAGTACTTTCTCTCTGAACTGCTAATATGGGCCTCTCAGATTCTGCCTTGAATTGTTCTTTGATTAGGTGTTTTAGACTCAAATGTTGTAGATTGTAATGTGGCTGGTGGGCAAAGCAGCTGCTTATGAATGCCTAGGGTTAGGAGAATGAGGGGATGGGCTCTGGGACCCTCAAGTGCTCTGAAGTGAGTCTGTTCTCCACTGGCCAAGCCCTTGTGCTGAGGTGCACCTGTCTGGAGGAATTCCTCTAGGAATTCACACAAAGGTAATTTATGGGCTAGGAGAAAGCTCTAGAATGGGTCCTTAACAAATGTTTGTAAGAGGAATAGATGAGTGAATGACAAGTTTGTCCTGGCCTCTTGTAGAATTCTATGAAGACTCAGTGGTATTTTGATATTCCTTACCAGGTTTAGATTTTCGAGTGGCTCATCTTCTAGAGATAATTTCTAGTCCTGATGCAAAGGAAGTGCCCTCTCACCTCTGCCTGTGAGGGGATAAATGAGGCTGGCTGTGGGAGCTGGGTATTATTAATTTGTTGTCCTTCCTGCCACGTTCTAATGAGGTTCTGTGGGTTTGAAGGTAGAAAGCTGCTCTGGGGAGGGGCTGTCCAGACTTGTGTAGAACAAAGGAGGAGTCATTCCCCTCATGGGCATGGGTTTGTCAAGGGACAGACAACCAGGAAACAGACTACTGGACAGAAGGGTACTTCTATGGAAATGTACCTTTAGAAACCTCAGCCTCCAGCCCTCCCCTCTCCTTCTGAGGTTCAAGAGAGATTGCTGAAGAGGGCACACAAGGGGCCAGGCTGGGAAGGAGGCCATGGGGATGAGACTCTAGCTGCTTCTACCATAGCACATGAGACTGAATTGGTTGCACCCATTTCTCAGCTTATAGGGCTCTGATTCATTAATGAACAAGATGATCACTGGCCATCTGTCAAACCACCTCATTATTTGTTTGGCTTCAAGCTGGGCCCTTCTAGAACATATGTGTCTCCAAGGGATCGAAACTCTTAAACAATTGTGACTTTGGTGTTTTTTTAACTGAGCTGACACTGCAGTTCTTGAAGCCCAGAGTCTGTTGCTCCTTGTGGTGAGCAGGTCCTGGCCACACAGAGGGGCTTAAGGTAACTGTGAAGAGCAGGAGTAGGGACAAGAGAAGAGCTGCTATGTATCTCCTTGGCTTAAGAATGCCTCCCTCATTCACCTCCAGGAGGTGAAATTTATCTATCAGTAATTCATTCCTTTCATTCGAGCCCATTCAGTAAGCATCTTAGTAGATGGCTCCTGTAGCATACCGATTAAGAACAGACATTCTAGAATCTGAGAGACCTAGGTTTATATTCTAGATCTGCCACTTTTTAGCTGTGTGCCTTTGGATGAGTTCCTTAACTTCTTTAAGCCTTATTGTTCTCACTTGTAAAATAAAGTTAATAACTGTACCCGTATGTTTATGGCCAGTTCATGAGAGATGTACTGGTATGTATTGTGGTTTCTTATAAATTCTTTTCAGGTTTTGGTAGCCTGGTTATGCTGGCCTCATGAAATGAGTTGGAGGAGTATTTCTTCCTCTTGTATTTTCTGGAAGAGTTTGTGTAAGATTGGTATTTTTTTTTTAATTTCTTAAACGTTTGATAGAATTCAGCAATAAAAACTAAAGTTTTATCTGTGGGGATGTTTTTGTTTTGCTTGGGAAAGATTCACCCTGAACTAACATCTGTGCCAATCTTCCTCTATTTTGTATATGGGTCTCTGCCACAGCATGGCCACTGACGAGTGGTGTCGGGCTGTGCCCGGGAACTGAACTTGGGCCACCAAAGTAGAGCGCACTGAACTTAACCACTAGGCCATGGGGCCAGTCCAAAGTGGGAAGGTTTTTGAAAGCAAATTTATTGTTGTAACTATTGAGAACCAAGTGGTGATTACACAAGATTCCGTTGGGAGGAGCCAGGTCTAAGCAGCCAGCCAGCGCTGACAGATGACTGCCACACCTGCCACTGTCCTACCAAATATCACCTCACCTGCTGTACGTGGAATCTGCACCAATGCATTGCATGCTATGGAGATTCCTGTGAAAAAGATGAGAAAATTGAGACTCAGAGAGATTAAGTCAATTAACAAACATCACACAGCTAATAGACTGCAGAATAAAACCAGAACTCCATGTCAGTTATTTTGACTTAAATCCCACAGTGTTTCACCACTCCCCAGGTAGAATGTCACAATTCTATAAATCGATTCCATTTTGTCCTCTGATAACGTTCTCCTCCTCTCTGCTCTCTTGGTGGGCACTGGGAGCCAGGCTCAGAGAGTTAGCTCTATGTAGATCCATTCAGAAATCAGTTTCATTTCATTGTGTGTCTCTAAGACTTACTATAAGCCCCACTGCAAAACAAGCAAACAGGTAAACAACCAAGGTCACAGGAGTGTAAGAGAATTTGGAAAGGTTCACGGGGGGAGAGAATTCACTAAAAAAGGTCGGTGGATCAAAAGGAGCATGGTTCTTCAGCTCCCCCCACAGCTGGAGCCCAGGACTTGTAGCACATGCTTCGGCAAGTCATCAATCTTCTCCAATTGCAGAGGATGTTCCATGAAGCAACCTCTTTCCAGAGAGTTTTCCCTGAGCCCAGATGGGTTCTCCAACATTTATGAGATAATATTTGGGAGATGTCAAAGTGAATAGGAATTAAACAGCAGATGGATAGTGCAACATCCCTGTCTATTGGGCAGCTAAGAAATCAGGAGAAGTGGGAAAGGTTATTCGACGGTTTCTCCCTCTGTATGGCAAAGGGACAACGAGTTGGCAGGAGAGTGACACTCTACGAATTCTGTGGATGAGAAGGGAACCAAGAAGTCAGGGACGCTGGCAGCACCAGCGCAGGCAAGAGTGAATGTACCTGGCTGCAGGTCCTGCTGGTTACTGGGTATTTGTTGCACAATGCATGACTGTATGCATGCCCCGTGCACTCACACACAGGGACACAACCCAGGAGAAAAACTGTAGCTCCTCAGGGATTGCATGCCTAATCTTTGTTAGAAACACTATAACCTCATTCATTCCAACAATGTGATAAATAACAGGTCATTATTGGGCAAAAGTTTCTAATGAACCACATTCATGTCTAAAAACTACGTAATAGAGAGAAAACGGCAGGCTCCTTCTGGTCCTGAAGAGCCGATGGTCCACCTGCGGGATTCGTATCTGCAGTTCTTGGCAAGTGAGAAGATAAAATAATAACAATAATAATAATAGCAGCTGCAGGATATTAAGAGTTTCCTTTGTCCTGGACTCTGTGCCAAAGGCTTTACACACATTAGCTAGTTTAACCTTTCACCGCTGCCCGCTGGCCCACGCCACCAGTGCGTTTCACCTGGGTTGTTCCAATAGCTTTCAAACTGAAGGCCCTTTCTCTGCCCTTGCCCCCTACAATATCTTATTTTCGCAGCTTCCAAAGTGATTATTTTGAAGAGAATATGAGATCATCCTGTGACTCAAATCCTCCTGTGGTTTTCTAGCTCTCTCACAGTAAAATTCAAAATCTTTCCAATGGCCTAGGGCCCCCTCAGTGATCACCAATCACTCTGCTGCTAACTTCCAGCCACTCGGGCCTCCTCCATGCTTCTAAAGCATGTCAGATTTGCTCCTGCCTCTGGGCCTTTGTATTTGCTGTTCCCACTGGCTACAATGCTTTACCTTGAAGATTAGCTTAGCTCACACTCTGACTTCCTTCAGTTTTCTGCTTACATGTCACCTGATTAAAAGTACCTTCCTCCAGGACCCTTTATTAAATTGGCTCAAGCTCCTTAATTTGTCATATTTGTCTTCCTTCCTTGTCACTATCCTGCTGTGTTACTTCTGGACTTGTTTACTAGTTTATTGCCTCTCTTCACCCCCTATGATGTAAGCACCACACAACAGAGATTTTTGTCTTTTTTCTTGTTATATCCTTAGCGCTTAGAACAGTGTTCTGAGTTATTGTTGAGTAAACAAAAGAAAAAATGAATGCTGCTTTTCCTACCTGTGTTTACTTCCATTTGATTATGAATTTTCTCTGAAGAGCATGTTGTTTATAAAAAAGGTAACAATAAAAAAAGAAGAAGACTGAATTTGGAATAGTAACAGGATTGCAATCTGAGAAGTCTCATTAATACACATAGCAATCAGTTCTGATCCATCTGGTGGGTGACCAATTCCACCTGGCCCGGCAGAACTAGTGTGACACTCGAACCAGTAAAGAATAAGGCAATGGGTAGAGGACAAGGGCCATGCTGCCTTTGTCATTTCTAGTTAAGGTTTCACTAGCACTTTAGGAGTCTACCGGCATACTATAGCTGTAGTGGAATCATCCACAAATATACAGGGTGCTATATGTGTTTATATTACAGTTCTTCTTGATGAATTGAATTTAGTTAATTTCATAGAATGATTTTAATTGTTAGCTAATTCCTTTGTAAAAAAAGAATAGAATTCCTAGAGATCGTTCATGAATTCATTCTTTCATTCACATATTTAAGATGTACTTTGTATGTTTCAGGGACCATATAAGAAACTGCGGATAGAACAGAAAGTGAGAGAGATAAGGTCCCTGTTCTTACAAAGTTACCTGAACATGTTAGAAGTAAGTGACATTTGTTCATTGTTTCAGATCCTGGTGCCCAGAATGAGAAGAGAGGTAAGAAGTTTATTTTATGATACTCGCCATAGTGCCTATTTCTCTATAGGAGTTCCACCCTGCACAGCACAGGTAAGACAGAGTGTGACAAGCACATGTTATGTGGAAAGGAGGCCAAAGCACCAAATACAGACTCTTGCCTCCTTTGCAAGATTTTGAGCATTGACTAAATTTCCCTTTTATCTACCATGGCACTTGTTGTGCATTGCAAAGAAACCCCAAGAATGAATGCTAAGTGATAGAACCTCAGAATTGATGGTATAAAAAGGAACTGGCCAGCCTATATAGGCAATTATAAACAACGCTTCAAAAATAATGATAAATGTTACTATGCTGTTGACAGTTTTATAGTCGAGTTCAGACTTTCACAAATTTCCTAGATGTGCAATAAAGCATTGCAACCTTCTACCCATGGAAAAAATGTGTCTCAGCAGCTTCTTCTTTAGCCCCTTACCTTGTTCTCCCACACCTAAAATGCTATGTCAGTTTCTTGTGAAAGGAAATATTGAAGGTGGCTTCAAATCTAAATATTTAGATTCATCCAAAGCTTTATGGATTGAAAAATTCTTTAGGATTATCTCATTTTATAAGTGAGTAGAGCAGGTTCAGTGGAGAGCTATATTTTTTCATGCACGGGATTAGCCTTCTTCCGACGATAGCACTCCACTTTTCTAATAGGAGCTTCCCTGGGGTCCAGGTGATTCTCGGGCTTTGTGTTGCCTCTACTGACCCCCATGAGTACAGGATGGGCCATGCTACTCAAGCCAGAGCGGCTAATGCATTTCATGCCCTTTGCACTCTGATAGGTACGAAGTCCGATGATCCAGGCTAGTCAATAAGATCCACTTTCTTGAGACCAAGGAAACATTTATACCAGGCTTTGGAGATAAAAAAGGATTGTCATAAATCTTACCCTCAAAAATCTTCTAATGTGGTATATGGACATAAAAAAATAATTACAAGGAAATATGGTGATAGCCACGATAAAGGTATATAATAGGACTTTAGTGAGCACAGCAAAGAGATGTGTTATTAAATTCCTCAGAGGTAGAAATGCCAGAATTGGGTCTTTCAGGATAAGTAAGAATTTGCTAGGCAGCCAAGCAGTGGGAGGGAAGGAATGTCACCCTAAACTTAAATGTTTTAGGACGTCCCTAAAACATTTTCCATGTCTAAGGCTTTGTTTTCAGGTTGGGCTTGCTTATAGGAACCAGGGCAGAACAATGCCAGATGGCCAAATGGCAGAACAGGTCCAAACCAGAAACATCCAAGATGGCGATGGGGCCCCATGCACAAAAGGACACGCATACAAAAAGTGCCCTCTGCAAGAAGGGAAGATCTGTGCATGCCCTTAATGCCCCCACCCCAAGCGATGATGCAGAGACTCCGCCCCCTTCACATCCCATAAGAACCCTGCTCATCTTCCCTTCAGGGAGAAGGTGTTTTAGAGTACAACTCTGCCTCCTCCATTCATTGATCAATGAGTAATGTTTCTGCTCTGCTTTTCTGAACGGTCTATTGGCGCTGGTGCCCTTGGGTGCAAGGACCCACTTGTGGGTCACTGGTCTCTTAGGTCTCCTAACAGGGAGATCTTGGCAGACAGAAAAGAAAAGGCACAAAAAAGGCATGAAAACTGTATAAAACACTATAGAAATGTTATTATTACCATCGTATTTGATTCTTAATTTCTTTATAAATTGAGAGGTTGGATGAAATCTGTTTTTCAAAGTGTGTCCAAGGGTTGCTGGGGTGCTTGGTAAAAACACAAATTTCTCGGACCCGCTCCATATTTATTCCATTAAACCTCTATAGGCCAGATTGGACAATCTGTATGCTCAGATAGCTCCTCACATGATTTTTATTCATACCTGATTTTGGATTAAGTCAGCCCTGAGGTCACTTTCACTTCTAAAGTTCTATGTTTACATAATGACTGATTCCTTAGCCTGGTAGAGAGTATGTGCTCATTAAATGAATGGTAAAATAAATGAATGAATGAATAACTGAATAAATGGATGGACTGGGCATTCAATGATTTAGGGCCCTCAAACGAATACTATCCTCTTTCTGCCCTCATCTCTTTGGAATTTACTGTTGTAATGAATGGGCTGCTCAACTTCCAACTGCCTGAGGATGTTTTCTGGAGGCTGGAGCTCCAATTGCCTGCAGGCTTGGCAGCCCTCAAAAATGGCTGATGCGTGTTGGCAAACAACCATCTCCTTCATCCTTATTTGGGATTCTGAGATAGGAGTCTACACTGATTTCCAGAGTCCCCAGAAGGATTAAGCTCCAGTTACCCCAGTGAAAAGTGGCCTAATCGTGCCGCCTTTTTTGCCTTCCTTTTCATATTTCACTTTTCCACACCCATGCTGGTGTTTCTTGGGATCACTATTTGTGCTCAACCCTTGTCTGGAGAAATCCAAACCAAGACTGCCTCTAAGTAACACTAGAATTAGACTATGGCTCCCCTGCTAGAATGCAGTCTCTAGGGGGGCAGATCCATTTTATTCTCTGATGGATCCCACACACCTAGAGTAGTGCAATTCATACTAGGGCTCAATAAACGTTGTTGAATTAAATTTCATGTTTCGGTTCAGTTTTTTCCCAGTGATCTTTCTGATGTTTTTCCAGAGAAGAGCACCTTCAAACTGTGCTGATGGGGATCCCTGTGGCAGTCATCGTGTGACATGATGACTGGGTGCCAGGTAAGAATCTTGCCTGCTTGGGTGGACCACTCTTACTCCTGGTGTCCAGGAGGGGTCTTCCTAACACCCAGAACAAACCACAGAGTCCCGGGCTTAATGATCTCTAACACAATTGCCCTTAACCTTTTAGCTGGAAATCCAAGAAGAATCTGATAGATAGAAACTAAAGGCTCTCTCCTAAAGATCCCCCCCCCCCCCCGCCCCCGGCAATTTTACATATAATGCATGCAAGGACATTTTAAAGTCCAACCTCAAACCTGCTGGAACAGTTCTTCTCAAATTACCTATGGTAAAAAGACAAGTTTTATTTATTTTTCAAAATTTCAGTCTATCACAAATCAATACTAGTTCCCCGCTTGCACCACCTGAGACTCCTCCCACTAATATGACCACAGCTGAACTGGTCAACACCCTGATATGAATCCACTGATCACATGCTTGGACGTCCTATCAATGTCAAATTTGCAAAAGCTCGCTCTCAATTTTGGTGCTCATCCTGGCAGACTGGCATCTGCGGCAGTGGTCTGTGGATAACACTTTGAGTGACACTGTTCCATAAGCCCAAGAGCTCAAAGTGAGAATGTCTATGTGAAGGGCTCCCGGATGCTTACAGAGTTCGTCACTGTGGCAAGCAAAGTCCCTATACACACTGCTCCAGCTTCAGGGCATTAATTTTCTGTGTCCTTTGCCTTCTTATTCCTTCCATCCCTCCTTTTACTTTTCCCCAACTCTCCCTACCTCCCCTCATGTTCACCTGGAGAGGATTTATTGCTTCTCACTTGTATTCCTCTGGCATTTAAAAGACACTATTTATCATAATATATTACAATTATTTATTATACCCCTTTATCCTCCTCCAAACAGTAATCTCTTCAAGTGCAGAGATGGTAACTTTTTACGCACTTTTTATGTGTGTGTGTGTGAAGGGCTGTCACAGAGGGTGGAATGCAACAGGCGCTCCATAAATGATGTTGAGTTGAAGTGAAGCAAATAAGAGGAATTGGCTAACGAGGGTGGGAGAGCACCGATGTCCAGTTCCGAAGGAGTCCTGAGTGTTCCTTTGCTGGTTTCTGTCACCAGGGAGAGATCCAGAGCTCGGCCACAGGTGCAGGTTGTAGTTGATGAGAAAAGCAGAGCTGAAGATTTAGCTTTGGCTCGTGAGTAAGTTTGTCACCTCTTGGCAGAGACTTGGTTTTGGCTGAAGGAAGGTTGATGTAGATTTATCCAGGGCCTCCGGAGGCTCAGCTCAATGGGAAGAGGGAGAGAGCACTTGGAAGCTTAGTCATACCTGCTCTGAGCAGAAGATGCTGCTTCTTTTCATAATATTTTACTTTCGGAGCAGGAGCCCCTGACTTCCTTAATGAATGATTGATTCGCCTTGTCTTTTTCTCATGTGGCCATGGCTTATTGAAAATGCTCCCTACCCAAGTGTTAAAGAGGACTTGAGGTCCTCCCCTTGGCTAGAGTCAGGGACTGAACATGAATTGCAAGCATGTGGGGAAATGGTCGCTTCTTGGGCCTTAGAAGGCAGGACCTCCATGCCAGCCCCAAGGTGGAAGTTAGGGGTAGGTGAGGAGAGAGGGAATTGTGGGTTCCTGAGACAAGTTGGTTATGTTAAGAACTGGCATTATACTGAATAGCCAAAGCAATCCTGGGAAACAAGAAAAAAGCTGGTGGCATCACAATGCCTGACTTCAAAATATATTACAAGGTATAGTAATCAAAACAGCATGCTACTGATACAAAAACAGGCACACAGTTCAATGGAACAGAACTGAAAGCCTGGAAATAAAACCACACATCTACGGCCAGCTAATCTTTGACAAAGGGGCCAAGAACATACAGTGGAGAAAGGAAAGTCTCTTCAATAAATGGTGCAAACTGGTGCAGCCACTATGGAAAACACTATGGAGATTTCTCAAAAAATTAAAAATAGAAATAGCATATGACCCAACTATCCCAATACTGGGTATTTATCCAAAGAACTTGAAATCAACAATTCAAAGAGACTTATGCACCCCTATGTTCATTGCGGCATTATTCACAATAGCCAAGATGTGAAAGCTACCCAAGCACCCATCAACTAATGATTGGGTAAAGAAAATGTAGTGTGTATATATATATATGATGGAATACTACTCAGCCGTAAAAAAAGACAAAATCGTCCCATTCACAACCACATGGATGGACCTTGAGGGTATTATGTTAAGTGAAATAAGCCAGACAGAGAAAGACAAACACTGTATGATTTTACTCATATGTGGAAGATAAACAAACTTATGGACAAAGAGAACAGATTAGTGGTTACCAGGAGGAAGGGGAGCCAGGAGTGGGCACAAGGGGTGAAGATCTCTGACAAATAGTAATGTACAACTGAAATTTCACAATGTTATAAACTATTATGACCACAATTAAAAAAAAAAAAGAATTGCTGTTATAAAGAGTGGTCCAGTGGCACAGTGGTTAAGTTTGCACTCTCTGCTTTGAAGGCTGGGGGTTCATGGGTTCAGATCCTGGGCACGGACTCACACACTGCTCATCAAGCTGTGCTGTGGCAGCATCCCGTATACAAAGTAGAGGAAGATTGGCACAGATGTTAGCTCAGGGACCATCTTTCTCACCAAAAAAAAGAAAAAAGAAAAAACAAGACAAAACAAAAAGAGTTGGCATTATAAAGAAATTAAATGTTTAGACATTCTGGAAAAGGAGTGTGGGCATTTTAAAAGAAAACCATGTGTCTAGAAAGTAATGAGGACACTGAATGAGGTGAAAATGAGAGAAAGGGCTGGGGTAACCAGTGGAAATACATTCAAAGCAAAGAAAGGCAAGAGGAGAATGAGGGGATCCCAGTAACAGGCCAGCTAAGCTGATGGCTGAGTCCAGTTGTCTCTATTTAGCACTAGACCTGTACCCTCAACTGCTCATAGACACATCTCTGCTGAAAGTCTGACCAGCACCTCAAACTCAACTGGGCTATTAAGGATTATTTACGCTTGACCTTCTTTGCCTATGTTTTCTATCTTTGTGAACGATACCAACATCCTCTTGCGTAAGGCACAGAGTTGGATGTGACTACCGATTTCTCCATCTCCCTCATCTTCTACATCCCAATAATTGCCAGGTCCCACTAATCCCAACATGTAAACAATTTTATAACTCTACCCACCTCTTCCAGTCTTCACTGAAACTGTGTAGGTCAGGTCACCACCATTTTACGTGGATTAGTCTTGCTCCTTTTAATCCGTCCTCCACTTTATGGCAGTCTTGGAATTCTCTAAACACGTATCTAATTAGAGTTAGGTCTAATTTCCTGGCTTAACACTCTTCAATAATTCCAAATCGGTCTTTGGATAAAGTCCAAACTCCTTAAAAAGGCTAGCGTCTGCCTCATCGTCTCTTCCCAGCCCCATCTCTGCTTCCTCTGTCTTGCACAATCTTTGCTTCAGCCCTGCTGAGTACTCTTGGTTCTCTCTGCCCCATTCTGAGTCTTTGCTGAGTATGTTCTCTTCTGTCTCGCTCTTTACCTTTCTCCTGCTCCACACTTTCTTATTCTTTAAAACTCACATTGGACATCCCTTCTCTTGGCTCCCCAAGATTAAATTAATTGTTCCTCATATTGAGTCATATTGTTCTGCCTCTCTTTATTCTCTTCCTTATTAATATTAACATTTTTCTGGTTTATTCATCTTTTTCTCTTCTTCACTGGACAGCAAGCTACTTGAAAGCGGGAACTGTGTCTTATTCATGATTATGTTCATGGTGTTTGATATTCTTAAGTCTTCAATAAATATTATTTCATTAAATGAATGAATAATTTCAGAGAAACTCAGGATGAAGCTGAGTGTCTAGACCAAGGGAAAGAAACAATGTGGGTAGAGCCTTAAGAACATTGACTTAGTGTTTGCACATCAATGAAAACTGTTCAGAAGTGAGGCAAGTGGAGTTGGACTTGTACCCAAAGCGAAAAGTGAACGCTTATCCGGGGACTGAAGGAACCTGAAATAGATTATGTCTGGTGTATTAGTAGGGTTCTGGAAGAAAACTGAATTCTATTCAGGTAGTTTACCTTAAGAGATTTTAACAAAAGAACAACTTGCAGCAGGGTGGTCAGGGTTAAGAGAATCAACAAAGGATGTTATTGCACCCAGAGACTAGCAACAATGGGAAGCTCCTACCACCTCTAGGGCTGGAGGAACAAAAGGAGGAAATTGCATTGACAAAGCAAATGAGAACACGGAGTAGGGGTTGCTAAGCTGGAGCTGCGGTGTTGAGGCAGGATGGGACAGGGAAGAAATGCCCTGGTCTCTCTCTTCCAGCTGGTGCCCCTTTTAGACAAACCCACTGGAAAGCCAGAGGACAAGGAAGCCTGGGTAATACAGCTCCTTCAAAAATGTTCATTTCTTAGGGCTCAGTAGGACAGCAAAGGGTGGAGAATGGATCTGGACACACAAGTGAAGATCAACCAATGCACATGGTTGTGAAAGGGAGAAAACTAGTAAGAAAAGTGAATGTTTCTGAGCATTGAATTTAGAAGAAAATTTTTAATTATTGGAGGACCAGTGAAAATTGGAGATGACTTGGGAGAGACCTGGAATGCTTTAAACACGCACCAGGAGAACTGGATAATGTCCAACTGGGCACCTGTGATTTACTCCTGGGGAGAGTGTATCTGGAGATCTGTTCCCTCACAGTGTTTGCAAAGATCAGGCGCCATTGAGCAGCTGGGTTGCTGACCTGGAGCAGGGGTGGTGCTGCCAGAGAGGGAGTTTGGAGGTGGGGATGTGGGAGGAGGTGAGGGTTCAGGGGCTTGGAGGAGAAAGCTTCTACTTTGTGCATTGCTGTGTGAGGCCCTAAAAACAAGCTTATCTGAGAGGCACCGAGCACCCATCCCAACAGTCTGGCATTTGTCATCGTCATTGTCATTGTTATATTCATGAGTGCGTGTGTGTGCATGTGTGTGTGTGTGCATCTGTGTGTGTCTTTGGGAGCATCTGGGCGTGTGTACTGGAAAGGAGCTGCTCTGTTCTTTTTTTGTATGTGACCTGGCAGAATTTCTCTTGGAAATGCAGTTCCTCAGAGGGTATTTTGCCAACAATCCACGGGTTTGTTCCCTACTCCCAGGACATAATGAGAAGAAATGGTCCTAAATGACAGCAGGAAGAATTTAAACTTAAGGGATGGCTTTTAATAACTTGAGGTATCAGATTCCCTCTTGACCACAGAGAGACATCGTTTTTCTCTTTAATTCTGAATTACATCACATATCCAAACAGCAGGAATTCCACATTTTAAGTTCCCTTGAAATTACATTAAAAATATATATATACCAATTTTCTTCAAAATTATGACTGATATAACTGAATATCCAGGTTGTCTGTATTCTGGTTATTGATGCTTGTTAGTCCAGTTCCCTCCTGTCTCTCTTTGCCTGCAGGGAGCAGGCAGCAAAGGCAAAAGTCACGCACTGTGGGAGGGAGTTCAGATTCGACCACTGTCTCCTCTACGTGATCTGGCCCATAGCCGCCTCTCTGACTTCTTTCTCCCTTTGTCACCCTTGCTCACTGAGCTCCAGTTACACTGGCCTCCTCCCTGTTCCCCAAGACTCTTGTTGTAGTCTCTCCACTGGCTCTTCCTTCTGCTGGAAGGCTCTTCTTCCAGGGGTGTGTGTGCATGGCTGGACCCTGTCACCTCTCAATGGGGCCTTCTCTGACCACACTATCTAAAAGGCAGTCCCTGTCTCTCCCCATAACTTTCATGGACCTGGTCACTCCATGTCAGTCTATTAATCTTCAAATTGTCTCTTTGTCTGTTTCCCCAGTGAGAGTGCAAGTTTGACAACAGCAAGAACTTTGTCCATCCTTGTTGTTGGATTTCCAACACCTAGGCCAGGGCCTGGACAAGAGTAGGTGCTCAATAAAGATCTATGGAATCAACGAGTACGTGTGCAAGCAATATACTAATAAATACAGCCCTTCCTGATTTTCATTGTTTTAGGTAAAGAGATGTCTTTCCCACTTCTTTGTCATTATTAGCATCTACCTGTGCTGATACAAAGAAGGGCATGTAGGACATTAACACCTGCTCTTCCCCTTGTATATATGCCTGCCCTAGGGAGCACCCAGCTGTTCTGCCTCTCCAGCATGAACACTGCATGTCCTGTCTCAGTCAGCGGCTATGTTGCTAAGTCTTTCTAATTCTAAGACTCAGTGATTTAAGCTCACTCACCCACAGATACAAGCCATTTTTTCCAATAGTATGCTGTTGGTAATAATGATATTTTGGTTCCACATCTGCACTCTCTTTGATCCTATTTCTCATTTGATTGACAACTCAAGTACAGAAAAGAGAAGATTCTGTGTCAATACCAATCTGAATCAAGAGTTAACATAAGGCCTAGGCTGATCCAGAGGGCTATCTTGGAGAATGACCTGGACTTCTTCTCATAGCTCTGTATCCTTGGAAACGACCCACTTAAGGTAAATGTGGAATGCTGTGTCTCTTGCAATTCCTCAGACAGCACCTGGACTGGGGGAGTGGAGAGTGAGCATGCAAACCTTGGGCCTATGTGACCAGAACACTAAAAAAAGAAGTAGTGGGAAGCATAGGCTGCAGCTTCTCTGGGTCAAGGTGGCCCACACACACCTTAGCTTTCATCTATGTGGGTGAGGGGGGAAAAAACACTGTGTACTTGCATCGGTGCTTGGCCTCTCAACAAGCTGAGGAGTGTATTCCCGTACTGTTGTATAAAGTCAAGTAAAAATAGCACTAGATTGACGGTCTGTTGCATCTTGTGAGTTTGATTGTCAATTTGAACCCATACAACTCCTGTATCAGAACAGTAGGAAGCCCATCAAATATCCCAACAGGAACCAGTGTTAGGAGAGACACAGAGATAGGAAGTCTCAGAAAAGATACTCTTCTGGAGAAAATGAGCCAGTTTTAAGACTTGGTAGCTATAGATCCCTGCCTTAGTTTCTTCACCTTGAAAATGGAGACAATTGAAATATTTTGGCTTTGTCATAGTACTATTCACAGGTTCAGATGAGATAATACTGAAGATTATTCCATCTATGGCATCATTTAATATTTGTAATAACTTTATGAATTAGCATATATCTACTAAATATATGATGTTATTCTTTGAAACACCAATCAAAGCTTTTCCCTCTTGCAGATGCCCTAAGAAGACCCATTTTAGTTCTCATATTTGCTTCCTGCCTCCTTGCATGTACAGGACTCTGTAGGAGGGTCATGTAAACATTGGGCTGGGAAAAGACAACTGATGCTGTCTCTTAAATTTCCTGGCACCTCCCTTTTTATTATCCTGCAGTAGTAAGACCCTCTCTTGTATTCCCCCATTGCATTCCAATTTTCCACATTCTGAGTTTTCACATTCTTGTTATTCAAACATGGTTTCTTGAATCTGAGAAAGCTTTTTGTGGAAGGAGGAAGCCTTAAACCTACTGTGTTCTCCTAGAGATCCTTCTACCCATCACAAGCTTAAGCTAAATGTAACCGTGGATTATGTTTAAATCATCACCTTTGGCAGCTTCTTAATACAGGAAACCCCATTCCTCTCTTTCCTCTTGATTTCCCCATGAATCTAATTGGATGTGTGTTGGTGCCATTGACAAATACAGAGATAACTCTTTTGAACATGGATAACGGAAAAGCCAGAATTAGTAGTTCTGTTCTCTTCTTGGGTTTCTAGGCAGGAAGTAAAACATGAGTTGGTACATGTTAGAGGAAAGCTCTCTAGATGCGTGGAGTATAGATCTTTGAGGGCGAGAGTGGGATTTATCCACCTTCATTTCCCATCCCAGGAAGAATTCAAGCATGAGAGGATCTCTGCATAAAGGTGAAAGATGGGGGCCTAAGGTCAGACAGACTTGGGCTTAAATCTTGACCCAGCCATTCTCTAGCTCTCTGATCTTTGGTAAATTCCAAGTTCCCTGAGTTTCACATCTATAAAATAGCAACAGTAGTAATTAGCTAAGAGGGTTATTGTGGGGGCTAGATGAAATAATGTGTATAATGCAGTGAATCACAATGCTAAAATATCCAATAAGCATTGGTTGTTACTGCTGATACTTTGTTATTATTATGATTACTCTTTATGTTGCATTACTTGGGTTAGACTCACCACTGGGCGTTCGCACCTCATCTTCCTTCCTCCTAAAATATCCTTTTCTGTGGTAAACTCTTATTCATCCTTCAAAATGTTTTTCCAATGTGTAGCTGCAAGGAATTGAGTCTTCAAAGCCTGCCATTAGAAGGGCTATTAAATATTTGTTGTTGTTTATTGAATAATAACCAACTGGAAGGAGATTGTGAAAATTCCCTGAAAGATCAACATGCGTTGTAGCCTGGATGTAAGGAGCCATCCAAATATTGGTTATTGCTGTTGTTAATAACAAGAGCACTCAATCAAGGAGAGCATCCTCTGATGGTGTTGTGGGGAAGCTCAGCAAGTGGTATGACCTGGGACACTGTGGAGAAGTTTCCCATATTGAGCAGCTGATGGAGATCGCTTGTCTCTACAACATCCTCCAACTCTGAAATTTCCAAGTTTCCTTGTTAGTGTGTGTGTGACTGATAAGCATGTATGCAATAAAACAAACATTGGCCTCATAATCCAAAACCCCAGAATCAATCCCAGATTTCCCCCTCACCAGCAACATTAGCTTAGCAAAGTCACTTATTCTGGAGTGGTTTTACTCCTATAAAATGGGGGTGATAACCATACCTGTTTCATGTGGTTTACACATGAGGAGTATTTGGAACAATGTTTATGAAGGCATTTTATAAAATTCTATGAAATGAGTAGCTACTGTTAATTACTCCTGGGAGAGTTGATGTTAATAGTGGAGAATAAAGGGTGCTAACTTGAAAAACAAAAATCAACCCACCAAAAGACCACTATACTCTTGCCTAAATTTTAAGACTGGTGCAGAGGAAAACATATTCTTGGAGAGTGAAGTACTCCATTATTTGGGAAATCAGCTTAATGGATCTTTTGCTTTCCATGAGCAGGCCCAAGGATAGTCTGGCTGGCAATGGAAGGTGTTAAAATCCCTCTGAATAATCAACTACAGTCATGTGTTGCTAACAATGGGGATATGTTCTGAGAAATGGATCCTTAGGCGATTTCATTGTTGTGCAAATATCATAAAGCGTACTGAAGGGGGACAAAATTTGCCACCCAAAATGCATCTCTTTAACATGAGGATTATTTTAGGCTGATTATCTTTAAGAAAGAAAAGATTCAGTAAGTTTTTCTTGTTACCTCCTCCTTAACTGACTAAAGGAATTCAGATAAAAAAACCTGTCTCAGGAAGTGAGTTATCACCTCAGCTTAACGTGAACTAGGTTCTCGACAGGGAGGAACCTAGAAAAACTTGTTTCTTGGGCTCCCCTCTGTGTTCTTCTGTTTCTGTGTGGCCAGATACTTGTTTTTCAACATTCGCTCATTTTCACCTACCTGTGAATTGCCTTCCTTCCTTTTGAGGTCCCTGACTCTCCCCACCCCCAACATCTTTTGTCTTTAGCTGAGGATGGTATTTAAGGTGAGAGCTTTGGCCATTTTCACAAGTACTAGATTTTCCTGGTTTTTCCCATGTATACATGTTATTGAACTTTTGCTTTTCTCCTATTAATCTGTCTCATGTCAATTTAATTCTTAGACTAGGCAGAAGAACCTGGAAGGGTAGAGGAAAATTTCATCCTCCCCTATAGTACTTGCACAAACCTAGTTGGCATAGCCTACTACACACCTAGGCTATATGGTACTAATCTCATGGGACCACCATTGTATATGCAGTTGATTGTTGACTGAAATGTCGTTATGTGGTGTGTGACTGTATAGGAATTTTCATTTGTCCCCCCTCCCAAAGCAGAGGCAGGAAGACAGAGAGGAGACTTGATAGATAGAGAGGCCAATAGATAAATGGTGCAGTGAGAAAGGATCCAGCAGCAAGTCATGGGTTAGGCCCTGGGAGGGAGATGGCCCAACCTAAGAGAGAGAACCCCTTGTCTGAGTTGGGCACTCTAAGCTCAGTGATATTTGTAGCCCATCTTAGGATTTCTAGGTCTGTGCTGTCATTCACTTCTTTTATCCTCATGCTATCAGTAAAGACAATTACACATAGTAGACAATTGCTACTTGAGTTAGTAATACTTTATTGAAGAAAGCAGGTGGGGTGGGCTATGTCCACGCAGGGAGGGGGCAGCAGCCAGAAGGAGAAGGTGCCCAAAATACCAGCAATGATCAAGAAGTAGCCTGACCTAGAATGTGGGCAACAGGCAGGAGGTGATAACCACCATGTCCCTTTACCCCCAAAGAATTTTCAGAAGTCTTTTTGAGGGATTTACAGCCAGTAAGGGACGGGGCTTGAATAATTTTACTTCAATCTTAAAGGACAGTCTGACCAGAGGACCAGGGTACTTGAGGTTGCTGAGGTTGTAATTTTTTCCCTCTGGATGCTGCCCCAGGCTGGCAGGGACAAAGCTTGTCCTGTTCACTGTTGTATCTCCTGTGCCTAGCACAATGCCTGGTGTTTAGTAGATGTTGAATAAATGTTTGCATTGCCTTTTTAAATAAACTTTTAATTCTGGAATACTTTTAGATTTACAGAAAAGTAGCAAAGATGATCCAGAGAGTTTTTAGATATCTTCTCTCACTTTTCCTTATTGTTAACATCTTATGTTACTTTGGTATATTTGTCAAAACTAAGGAATTAGCATTGGTACATTATTATAAACAAAACCCAGATTTTATTTGGATTTTACCAGCTTTTCCAACCATGTCTTTTTTTCTTTTCT
Source organism: Equus asinus (assembly GCF_041296235.1). Classification (NCBI taxonomy): domain Eukaryota; kingdom Metazoa; phylum Chordata; class Mammalia; order Perissodactyla; family Equidae; genus Equus; species Equus asinus. The sequence goes on along the minus strand of NC_091801.1, from coordinate 67,597,752 downwards.
GGGCTCTCATCCAGGATAAGACGTCACATTTAGTCATCATGTCCCTTTAGTCTCCTCTGTGACAATTTCTCAGTCTTTTCTTGTATTCTATAACTGTCAGTTTTGAAGAATAATGGTTAAACATTTTGTAGAATGCCCCTCCATTTGGGTTTGTCTGTTGCTTTTCTCACAATGAGACTGGGTCTCTGGGTTTCTGTGCTGGTGCATTGCCCACTGGTTTAAGATTCTTCCCTGAAGAAGTTGCAAGTGGGGATGGTGTCTACAGCTGTTGAAGTGACCTGGTGGGCAAAGTTCAGGTGAGGTGCAAGCCTGAAGTGCTTGCTTATTCCATGCTGACCCCCCATGTTCAGCGATGCTCCTAAGCCCAGCCATTTCACTGCCAGGGTAAGAGGCTACTGACAGGTTAGCACAAAGCCACCTGCGCTCCTGGACAGACCAGCCCACACGTGAACCTCAGTTATGGCGTCTGGCCCACAGCAGGACCTTGATTAATGGTGGTTGTTACCATGATGCATCCAGAGGGCTGTCTTCTTTTATGAAGGATGACTTTATGATGACCGCCTTGAAAGAACATGGAATCACGCAGCCAGCTTGCAGTGATTGCCATAGCTAAGAGCTCTTCCTCTGTGAATATTTCCGAGGAGAAACGGAGATTTTAGGGATCAATGGAGAGAGAGGGGAGAAATAAGTTGGAGTCACTTATATCTTCTTTGAAACTCTTTGAAGCTTGTTGTTCCAAAAGGCTTCCTCTATTCCTCTCTCTTGCTGTCTCCTCTGACTGACAGTATGTTCAGGAGTATTTCATTTTTAGCTTCTTAGTTATTCACCCCTTGAGGAGTTGACTTCCTGCTTGCTCAGTTTGCTTTCTCAACCAATTGGAATCATTCTGGTCTCTGGAGAGAGGCCTGGGATAGAGGAGAGGGAATGTGAAGTTTGGAGTTAGGGATTTGCATGCTACATCACCCATTGTGGTGTCAACTTGGGTAAGTCCATTATTCCCTTTGAGCCTCTGGTCTTCATCTGTAAAGTGGGTTGAATAAAACTGACCCTATAGGAGTGTTGTGAGGACCAAAGGAGAAGGAAAATGTATGTGAAGAGTGATGACGTCCTATTGAAACACTTGTTGCTACTTCCAGAATTTCCTTTCTCTCTTTAAGGCAGAATAGTTTAAGTTATATGGAAAAGGAACAAATATAACCAAATGGTTCAGGTCTCCTGCCTGGATACTGAGAACCAGACTTTGTGGATAGAAGAGGGAGGAGGAGACAGGGAGGGGAATGGGCATCACATTCACACATTTCCTCCTCTTGGCCTGCTGTGGTGTGGGCTTCTGTCCAGGGATTCTTGGTCTTGTTGAACTTCAGTTAGCGGCCCAGTTCCAGGATTTCTCCAGGCCTCTGAGACCTCTGAGTTTCAGGACTCCAGCTGAGGAAAACACATACCAGATGGAATCATGTTTGGTGAACACTGATCCTGAGATGCTCCAATCTCAGGGTGATGGGAATAGAGATTATTAGAGCTTGATTTTGTTGCACACCCTTCCTTCCTGTTCTGTGAGTTGCAAGCTACAAGCAGTGGTGGTGTTTCAAATTCTAGGCGTCCAAGGAAAATACTTCCATGAAGACCCCTACCTTATCTTCTCAAATGAACGACGTTCTCCTCTCTTAAACCTCCTGATTACCTAGGTGTCTCCCAAGGATTTATTAACTGTATTGCAGGCCAGGTTTCTAGATGACAACAGGGTCTTTCAGACTGATTGTGGCAGAGTAAGGAGAGAAGTAAAGGCAGAAAAAATTACAATTTTAAGGAAACTATAAGCTTTTTCATCTTGGATGCATTTTGGAAAATGATATCCTAAATGGCTTCTTGAAATCTTCTCCTTGCCACCCATACTCCCACTGCCACTGGGGTTATGGTCCTTGTCTCTTTTGTGCATGCTCTTCTTGACTTCCAATAGCACTTAATTTTACATACATTTTTTCACTTAATCAACGCAACACCAAGGTGGTAGTATGATTGGCTCACTGGCTGAAACTTTCTGCTCCACATTACAGTGTCTAGTGCACTAAAGAGACTTGTTTCCTCCTCAAGGCAGAATCTTTCATGAAAGCAGGGGTCGTATTTTGCTCGTCTTCCTATTTCCACAATACTTTGCTCAATGCATGACACATAATGTGTTCCCTAGATTTTGGTTGAATAAATAAGTGGCTTCAATAATATTCTTCTACATTTTTGTTAATGGTAATATTTTGCTCTAAAAACAGTGGATGTTTTCAGAGAGCAAATGTATCCCATGAAACTGTGCCAAACATTCAAGAATCACAGATGAAAGCAACTTGTTTTGCTCAAGTGGTTGTATTCCTTGGCCTTTTCTGGGTTCATCAGCCCTTTGGAATTCTGCAGTCCTTTTGGACATAAGAAAAGAGAAATCAAAGTCAGACATCAAAATTACTAAGCAAGCAAAAACAGAAAGAAGCATGGAAAGACTGAGAGGCGGAGAGTGGCCCTGACTTAACCTGTCAACACAGGTAAAGGTAGGAAGTAGGGGAGCCGTTGTCCATGACTAGAGTGTAAGTAAAGGCATATGCCTCGAGAAAACGTAGTCCTGCTAGGGGACATGGGGCTCTAGGACTTCTTGATTCCTTCTCAAGGAAGCCTTAAAGCTCAAGTAAGTGGAAGGTTGTGTAATTTTTGTGGATCTTGGTCTTGATAATTCTGGGCTTGATGGTTTGGAAACAGATCCCATCTAGGAGCTGAGCCAACTATATTGACTCATATCTCCATTTGCTTTGTGCAATTCTAAGTTTTTGATCCTTGGAGCTGTAAGAACTACTTTGTGTCCTGGACCTATAAGCCAGCCAGTTTAGTGTTCCATCTCTGATGGGAGAGGTGTGGGAAGGCATAGTTCTCTTCCTTGATATTACTGGCATAGGTTACAGATATACTCCCATGTTCCATCTTTTCTTGATAACCTATGTTGAACATGAATAGGTTTCACCTCTTCCTGAAGTGACTTGATATTTTCATTTGAACCATTTTTTCAGAGTTAACAAGGCTCATGATTTTTACAGGATTTTATACAATCCCCACCCCCACCCCCACTGCTTGATTTGTCCAAAATAAAATAACTGTGGTTCAGAGGAAACAACCAAAGACTTGGATTCAAAAGACGAACTTTAATCTCAGGGTTGCCACTTACTAAGTGTGTGTTTCTCTAAGCAAATCTCTTTTGGGATACATACGTGCATATGGATACGCTGAAGTAAAATGGCTTAGGGGGTTTGCAAGTAGTTGGTCTGATCAGTACGAATATTTGAGTCAGATGGCCTGGTTTACATAAGTCCTTCCATCAGGTACCAGCCATGTAATTTTGAGACATTTGCATGGTAACAGAGAGTTTAAGCTTCCTCGTTGTATAAAGCAGATAATAGCAGTACCTAATTCAAAAATGATGTAATGATTAAAAGGGCAAGAGGATGCATGAAAATGCTTAGCACAGTAGCCAGCATGTAGTAAAAACCTAAAAAATGTTGGGTGTTATTGCTATCGTTATTATTTATATCCATGTATGCTACCTGTGCAACCTTGGGTGAACCACTTAAAATCTTAGCTTCAGTTTTGTTATTTGTAAAACAGAACAAATGAAAACCCAATTTCTCTGAGTTATTGCTTTGTATATCAGAAATCACTATACAATTCACTATAGAAATTTCTTCCTTAGGGATTCAAGGTGAATATTCTCTAGTACTGGTATTTGTGATTTGCTGAACCAATATGTAGGTCTTTTGTCCACATCTGTGATCTGTGCTATATTCCTCTCCAGCCTGTGAGTTTCTTTTTCTTTTTTTGGATTCTCCATCTTCATATGGCAACTTGCCAACTCTTTTGGTCAGTAATCTACTTTTTTTCTGGATGTTCTCCTTCTATGCTGTGTCATTTTTATTGGAGCAGTGAGCAGAGCTATCCTGGAATATACACAGATGTCAAAAGTAGAATAAAGAGAGCAGAGAATTAAAGGTGTGTTGGTGGTGTTCAGTTTCATTTTTGTAACTACGTCCTGTCCAATCTAGGAACTAGATAAAAGACAGTTATAATTAGACAAGCTCCCCAAATAGTATCCCAACATGAAGAAAGTTTCCTCAGGGCTGAGCCAATGGGCTTACACTGGCCAAGCATTCTTTACTGATGGACCACTACCCAGTTTATGGGCTGGTTGTTATTTACAAGGCTGATATGTATTTAACTGTGGTTGTAAGATAAAGAGGGAAGGATGTTTCTTTTATAAGATATAAAATCCTTTTGTCTGTGGGCTCCACTCCATCACTACCTAAATTAATTGACAGATAGAAGGAAATAACACATGAAAAAACACCCACTCCTCTGAATTGGCCCATGTTGCTAGAGAGTCATTGATCCCTGGAACTGTTGACAAATCACAACCAGAAAAAATTATTCCTGACAATGAAAACTGGAATAAGATTGTTCATTTCCTGGCACATGGGAGAAACTCTCTTGATTGCTTTCCAAGAAGCCTACCCTCCAAACTGTTTGGGGGAAAACATGGCTATTAAAATAATTTTAATAACGTTTGGTGAAATTTTGACCTAACCAAAAGGTTTTTGGGGCTCCATGCTGAAACCCTTTGCTTTTAAGAACATAGGTTTAGATATGTTTATCCCCCAAATGACAACATATCATTCACATCAATTCATATCATGAGTAACTCAAATTTACTAAATTTGAAAGTTTAACTGCTTGATCAGTGACGGACATCTTAGGTTGGGGTATTTAAAGTAGTCACAATAAAAGAGCAAATGTCGACTCCTTTGTGTCTGTTGCTGGAAAAGTCCATAGACTATAGATCTCTCAACTCAATCCTTCTGTGGTTTTGGAGTGAAGTCATTAGTTATAGACACTATTGCATATGCTGCATTTAATGTCTGGTTGGCTAGTGTAGTCTGTCTGCAATACAGGGAGATCTAATATAGTTCTCAAATCTACTGATATATTAGAATCACCAGAGAAGTTAAAACAAAACAAACAAAACTGATGTCTGATTCTCAACCAACTAAATCAGAATCTATGGAATATGGCTTGGATTGTAGTAACTTAAAACACCCCAGGTAATTCTGAGGCAGACCGTGGGCTTTATTTTATATCATGGCGTTCCTGGTATGTCTGCTGAGTAACCCCTCATTGGTCACTTAGCCTTCCTAAATTCCATTTTCTTTGGATGAAGCTTTGTGGGGTGGTTACTGGACACGTATTCTCATCTTAGTTGTTAAAACTGCATTGAGAGTTCTATACAATCAAGTGAGATTTATCACTCTTCATTCCCAAGTACCCAGCCTCAGTGCTGGTCCTAAGCATTTCTCACCTGGACAACTGTCACCATTTGAATGCAAGATGTGTGAGAGGATTTTTCTGTTTTGTTCTTTGATGTATCTCCAGTTCTTAGAACAGTGCCTGGCACATAGTACAAACTCAATGTGTATTAACTGAGTGAATTAATGGTTATTGCAAGATCTCTGATACATTAGTCAGGTTTTACTGTAAATAATCTCAAAATCTCAGTGATTTTACATGACAGCCATTTATTTTCATGCTCACAGATCTGCAGGACGACTGTGGTTCGGCAGATTTAGGCTGACTTTGGCTGGTCTGGACTGGATTCGAGGCTCTGGTCAAGTCCAGGTATACCTCATGTCTTTTCATTCTGAGACTCTACTCGTGATGGATCACAAGAATGCCAGCGGGTATGTGATTTCTCTGAAGTCCTTGGCTTGGAACTGCCATACTGTCACTTCCGCCCACGTTCCACTGACTAAAGCAGGTCATGTGGCCAAGCCCTACATCAGTGGGGTGGAAAAATATCTTCCCCCTCTAGTGAGAAGACCAAGGCAAATAACACTCATGTTTAATTTCAATATATGGAGAGAGTAAGAATTGGGAGCACTGATCCAATGTGTCCCACCTACTAACTATTCTCCATTTCTGCAATCTCATCAGCTTGCTTAGAGTCAAGAAGGACAACTCATCCAATTTCCTGCCCAAATCCACTCATTCCCTCACCCGCTCCTACACACACACTCACCCAAACACACTCTTACAACCTTTAGTTAAATTAAAACTCATTAGCAAAGAATATAAGAAACTTCAGGATATGACCCCTGTCTAAGTTTACACCTTCACGATTCACCAGATTTCTACATAAAATGTGGACATCTTCTCTTGTTTTCTTGTTCAATTCCTAGATCTATTCATGAGCTCAGTTAATGACTTTCTCTGGCAGAGTTAATCACTACTTGCGTTCCTGAAGTACATTATATTCTATAATAATACCTAACGTTTATTAAACATTTATTATACGTGAACTAATTTAGTCCTCACAAGAGCCTGATTATACAATGCAGGAACTGAAGCACAGGGAAGTTCAGTAATTTAGCCAAGTTCCACAGCTATGAAGTAGCATTGTCAGACTGTTAGTGCAAGCTCTTCATGCTTCTTTTACCCAGGATGCTAAAAGCCTTTGCTCTGTTGTTTGTGTCTGTTCCTGTGTCTATGTGTCCTACTTTACTGTGAGTTCTTTGAAACCCAAGATCATATAGAACCTTTCTCTATAGTCCTAATGCCTAATACAGTGCTCAAATCATAGAAGGCACAATCCACATTCATTGATTAAAAGAATGTTAATGAAGCAAACACGTAGGATGAATTTTAAAATAACTCGCATGGAAGACTTAAATCTTGTCACGGAAGACCGTAAAGCTTACAAGAGATATTGTTTATCCAAGAAAGGGGTCCCAAAGATAGAAAAATAAGTTGGAAAGATAGGTAAGAGGGCATCAAGTATTCCCTTTTTCCTGCTCCCTCATCTAGATACGAGGCAGAATGTGTTTCTTCTCTTTGGATTAATCAAGAAGATGTATGTAAAACATTCAGCACTGTGCTTCGAACAGAGCAGGCAGCCTATAAGCACAGTTCCCACCATTGTTTTCTCCCAACACTTGGATTGTCAACATGGAGGTGGTTGGGAAGAATAAATGGGACATAAGAAGCTCTGCTCTAGCAATACGGCACATTTGGATTCTTGAGTTAAGTTCAGCAAATTCCCTTTCATTACTCAAATATTAATGAAAAAGGGACTCTTCTTATGTTTGCTTGCAATGAGATATTCTACTTACTCTCCAAGCAAGTCTTATTCCAGAAAAATATTAATCTGTATAAAAATATTAGGTAACAATTTTCACTTAGAAGTAGAAAATCTCAGGTTGGAAGAAATCTTAAAAGTTGCTTATCCACTCCTCGTCCATCTTCAGCTTCTGTCCACTTGACAACATCGACGATGACTGTAGCTACAATTAGTTGAGCACTTTACATTCCATATCTCCTAAATGCTCTGTTGAAGCTATGAGGTAATGCTCACTGTATCTCCCTTTTATTGGTGAGAAAACTGAGGCTTAATGAGTTTAGTACCTTGCCCAAGATTACACAGCTAGAAGATGTTAGAGACCAGACTCAAACTCCGTCCTGATTACCTCTATCACAGAAGTTCTAAACCAGGAGGAACATCCCTCCCCGCCTCCCAGGAGACATTTTTCAATGTCTGGAGATAGTTTTGGTTGTCACAAATTGGGGGAGGGAGGAGCGTTGGTGCACAGGACAGCTCCCACAATAAAATGGCCAAAACATCAATAGTCCCAAGATTGAAAAAGCCTGTTCTAAAATTTATACCCTTGAGCAGTATGTTAAACCATCTTCTATGCGTAGGTTTTCAGTTTGAGCTTGAGTATCTTCATGGATGGGGAACTCATTTCTTTTTTAGACAGCTTTGACAATTAGAGGTCCTTTTTATTTTGAGCTAAAATCTGTGTCTCTGGAGTTTCCATCTACTGTCATCATGAAAAGCAAGAGAAGTCTTCAAAGTGATGTCCTCCCTCAGTGTCACTATTCACTATGAAAAACTCTTTCAATATAGCACCTAATACCCATATTGAAATGATTAGTTACTTCTCTGCTTCCTAATAGAACTTAAGTTCTTGAGGGCAGGGAATGTGTCTAATACATATCTCCATCCCCAGGATTTAGCTCAGTGTTTGGCACATAGTAGGCACAAAATAAATGTTTGATAAAGATGCTGGCAAATAACAATCAGGGCAGGCTTGGGTGGCCATCCTTCTGGATAATCATTCCTCCTGCCCTCAACCTTGGTACTTTGCCACCTCCTGGTTGCCGTTTCTTGATCCATTTTGGGAGAGAATGTCTGGAGAGCCTCGAGTGCCTGGTCAGGGGCCCTTAATTTCCTCACAAAAAGTTTCTTAATAGCCAGTTTGGCATGTTCAATGCACAGGGACCTGGCTTATACAACATTGATTTATAAACCATATTTGAGAACCAGCAGTCTAGACCAAACACCTTTACAATTACTTTTGCTTGCGACGAGAAGAACTAGCAGTGGATTTTTAATGGGGCAACAGACCGTGCTCTTTAGTTTTTATTCACATAAATCTCTAAGATAAAAGTCAACTTCCTCACCGAAAAGCTGTTTTGCTGATAAATTCCTCCTATGGATATATGCCTTGAGGTGTAGAATGAACCGTATTTGTTTATAATCTCAAGTCCAAATCAACCAGCTTTGACAGGGAGAAAACTTCGATTCACTGACATGCTGACACTATATGGAAGGAGGAGCTTCCTTTGGATTTTTCTTTCTCAGCTGTTGGTGTAAGGATGCCTGTTTTAAGGGCATTATTGAGAAGAACAGACAGGGGAGGAAACTCAAGACGGTGGGTAAAAGAAACCAGGGATCCTCAGAGACAGAGCTGAGGGAGGGAGCGAATGAGGGGCAAAGGGATTTTGGGTGCTGTAGCTATCAGGAAACTGGGGTTATGGTCTCAGTTCTATTATTAACTGGCTATGTAATCCCAGAATAGTCATTAAAAACTCAAATTAATTAATTAATTAAAAATCTCCGATTAATTTCTTCAGCCACCTAAAGCTTTCCAGAGATGTGATCTCATGGGCAAGTAGGATCTGACTGGGAAAAGAATGGGTAAAGGAAAAGAAGAAAGGAAGACTGGACATAGAAAATGGCATATATGATGGTGAGGATGCAGGAGAGAGCATATTTATTTTTGGATACAACAAATATATTTTTGAGAGAACTAAGAATGGTTATTTTTACTCAGCATATACTCTGTTCTATTGCTACATAGCAAATGACCACAAACTTAGTAGCTTTAAACAAGGCCCATTTATTATCTCACAGCTCTGTAGGTCAGGGTATGAGAGTGGCTCAAGGGAATTCTCTGTTCAGGATCTCACAAGTCTGGGGTCAAGTTGTTGGATGCGCTGAGTTCTCGTCCGGAGGCTTAACTAGGGAACAATCTGTTTCCAAGTTCATTCTGCTGATGGCCGAATTCCTTTCCTTGCATCGGTGGGACCAAGGTCCTTATTTTCTTGCTGGCTGCTGACTGGCACCTCTCTCAGCTCCTAGAGGCACCCTCAGGTCCTAACCGTGTAGCCTGTTCCACAACATGGCATTTTGCTTTTTCAACGCCAGCAGAAATTTCTTTTTCTCACTCCCAATTGGAATCTCTCCCTTCAGGAAGGGCCCCATGCCTCATTTAATGACTCACCTGATTAGGTCAGATTCACCCAGGTTAATCTCTGTTTTGATGAACTCAAGGTCAGTTTTTAGTAACCTAATCACAGAAGTGAAATCCCCTCATATTCATACATCCTGCCCATACTCAGTGGAGGTGATTATACAGGACACGTACACCAGTGGACAAGAATCTTGGAGACCACCTTAGAAATCTACCAACTGCAGATGCTTTATGTAAATTAACCAATTCAATCCTTATAACAACTCTCTGAGGTAGATAGCACTATTCTCATTTTTTAGGTGAAGATGTAAAGGCTTAAGTTCACACATCTAGTAAGCTAAAGAGCCAGCTGCAAACTCAGATGTGTTTTACTCCATACTTGTCCTCTCTTTACTATACTGCACTGTCTCAAAAAGCTTTGTGAATGTCAAGGTGATGTCCAGTTAATTTAGTGTTTAAATAGCATTAGTCTAAGAAAAGGGGCTGACAGCAATAACAATAACTTGGCTTTATTTAGCACCTTATATTTTCTGAAGTGCAGTCAGGTGCATCATCTCATTTGACCTTCACAACAAGAATTTAGCCTCAAAGAGATTATCTGATTTGTCCAAGATATGCAGTAAATTTCAGCTGAAGAATACATTCCTTCTGATCCCAATCAGTTTGCATTTCTTTCACAACATCAAGCCAAGAAAAGACTGTAAAGACTATGCAGTGTCTTCAGTGGGGTGGGGGCAAAGTGGGTGAAGCTCTGAGTGTGAGACTTAAATCTGGAAGGAATTGTCACAGAGGAGGCAATATGGATCCAAGGGGCATTCTATGGTTGATAGTCGGCAGTTACGTTGACTATCAAGATGTAGACAAAGCCCAGCATGATCGAGAGTAAATAAACAACAAGCTCTCACTATGACACAGTCCCAGATGAAACCCTGAGAAAGAAAACTGTCTGAAGTGCCCTGCAGACATGTCAATATCACAATCTATGGAAAGCTTGAGAAGACCAGTCATGCAATGGAAAAAAGATGGACATGAGTGCTAGATTAACTTCTCACTAGGATTCTCAGGTCTAAATATCAATCTATTTTTCTGTAAAATGGGAACTTCTTAATTAGATTGTTACAAGAAGTAAATGACATTTAAAGCAATAAATACATGCATGGTTCATAGAAAATGTTCAACTTGTCATTATTACTGTTCTTATTTATAAAACTTGTTAAAGGAGGTTAATGATTGCGGCTTTTGATTTTATGGAAAAATATTTTTCTTATTATTCACAAACATTCCAATTATAATTTTATGAATAAGCCCAGGTAGGACATGGCTTATGTTTAATCTTATATTAGCAAATGACTATGTATATCTAAAGATACTAAAGTAAGTAAGGGTATGATCAGTTTCTCTAAGAGTTTACGTTCCCTCTCCACTAAAGTGATTTTTTTCTCCCCCAAAAGCTTTAAAATTTTGAGAGGCAATTTGGCATTACCTTGTAAAGTTGGACTTTCCCATGCCCCATGATCCAATAATCTTACTCCTAGGTGTATATATGCCCAAGAGAAGTCAATGTCCGTGTGCACCAGGGATCACATACAAGAATTTTCATAGCTGAACTATCTATAATAGCAAAATCCTGGGAGCACTGTAAATGCCCAAGGCAAGAGATGGTCCAAGTTTTGTGGATGTGTACACAATGGATTATTATGCATCTCTGAAAGTGAATGATCTCTATGTTACACTAACATTTTATCCAAAGAAATAGAGTATAGTATGATGCTTGCTTTAGAAATGTCAAACATAAGTAAAACTAGACAATTTGCTTGTGAAAAACCAAAAAGAAAAAAAAAGGCAAGGGAATGATAAATGCAACGAATATACTCTCAGGAGGAGGCAGAGGAATGGGACCGAGGAAAACACATGGGAAGACCTAAGTCAGACGTAATGCTCTAGTCCTTAGATTGGGCAGTAAGTTCAAGTATTCATTGCATTATTTAAAATTCAAATAGAATGAAAGAGGATTATACCTGGACCAATGACGACAGTGTGTCTTGAAGCAAGGATCATAGTTAACATAATTCTGTGCTTGTAAGGCTCCAAAACAAAACAAAAACAAGAATAAACAAAAAAAGAGAATAGAGGCAGAAGTGGAAGCAACAGGTGTGGAAACTGGAAAAAGAAGCTGGACAGAGCTATCAGCAGGACATGGAAGGAAGGAAGAAATCCTTTTGGACAGCAAGATGGAAAAATATGCTAATTTACAAGATGACTATTTTCTGCTCCTGTGGTTACTGAGGCATGCAAAGTCACATTAAAAAATATTTTGAAGAATGGAGTAGTGGAGTAACCATGTGCAGAAGGCGTAGTAGTCGTTGACCACTTTTGTCTTGTTATAAAATCAAGTTTTTGAGATATCTTCACATGATTAGAATGACCCCATTGGAAGCGTAACAATTTGATGAGCTCTAACAACTGCGTACACCTGTGTAACCATTCCTACAGTCAAGATACAGAACGTTTCTATCACCCTTAAATTCCCCAATGCCCCATTTCAAGTTGTTGCCCCTCATCCTTGTCCCCAGGAGCCACTGATCTATTTTCTGTCACTGTGGATTTGTTTTGGCTTTTTTTAGACCTTCCTGTAAATGGAATCAGACAGTTTGTACTCTTCTGTTTGGCTTCTGTCTCCCGGCATGTTGATTTTGAGATGTGTCCGTGTTTTGGTGTGTATCAGTAGAATGTTTATTTTTATTACTGAGTAGCATTCAACTGTAATGCTAAACTATAATTTTAGGGTTACTTATTTCCCTTTTGATGAAGATTTGGGTTGTTTACAGCTTTTTTGGCTATTATAAATAAAACTGGCCGTGCTGAGCATTTTCATTATCTGCCTGCAAACTTGAATCTCTTTATGGAAATTTTTAAAATAGACACTTTTGTGATACCTTTAGTGTCATTTCCAATTTATTGTTTAAACCAGTGAAATCCTTTATACAGACAATTTAGTGAGGAAACCCAATTTTAAGAAGTTTGTTTTGGTGGCAGTGGTAAGAGATCCTAAGTCTGCAACTTGCCAAAATTTTACTCAGGATGTGTCCCAACGAGGTGTAACTTGAAATGCTATGGAATAGTGTGAAACTCAGTGCTGTAATGGCAAGACTACTAGACCAGAAGTTTGGATCTATGAGTCCAAGGGAGACTTCAGCACTAGTATAGAGGAGGGGCGTTGCGGTGGCCATGTGGAGGCCCCATTTATAGAGCAGCACACTACTTTAATGCTGTGTATTGATTTGCTGGGGCTGCTGTAACAGAAGCCCACAAATGGGTGGTGTAAGCAACAGACATTTATTTTCTCACAGGAGGCTGGAAGTCCAGGATCAAGGTGTTGGCAGAGTTGGTTTCTCCTGAGACCTCTCTCCTTGCCTATCAGATGGCTGCCTTCGCCCTGCATCCTCACATGGTTTTTCCTGTGTGTACACATCCCTAGTGTCTCTTTTTGTGTCCAAATTTCCTCTTCTTATAAGGATACCAGTCGTATGGGATTAGGGCCCACCCTAAGGGCCTCATTTTAACTTAATCATCTCTTTAAAGGCCCTATCTCCAAATATAGTCCCATCCTGGGGTACTGGGTAGAACTTCACTATATGAATTTTAGTGGTTCACAATTCAGCCCACAACAATATTTGTACTGAGGGTTTCGGCAAGAGGGGGACTAAAGGTGCAGCTAAAATCAGCCTCAGTTACTTCTTGATGCTCAGCTGTCTGAAATTTAAATTAAATTATTTCATTCATCAAATATTAATCGGGTGCCTACTGTATTCCAGGCACACAAGGAGCTTACACTCTAGAAGAGGAGACAGACTTATAAAGAAATAATTACAAGTAGAAAAATTAGGCAAATTCTAGGATAGTTGAAACTGTGTATGCCCTGTGACCCAGCTATTCCACTTCTGGGCACATGCCTCAGAACAATCTTTATGGACGTGTATGGGGAAACGTTCAAGGATGTTCAATGCAGCATTATCTGTAACAGAGAAAATTTGGAAACAATATAAAAGTTCATCAACAGAACGATGGAAACTGGTTTTGCTATACTTACACTCTGGATTACTCTACAGCAGTGAAAATGAGTAAACCGTATCCACTATGTATCAGCATGAAGAGATCTCTAAAACATAATGTTTTGTATATATATGTTACAAATGCACACATCACATAGAGAGACAGCACAATAAAATATAAAACATGAAAGGAAAGGTAACTCTGTGGTAGTGGGTGACTGGAGAAGGAAGGAGGGGGAAGAGTCCTATGACGGGATCAAACGGAACTTTTCATATATCACTAGCAACTTTAGGCTGAGGTGTTTGCTGCCTTAGCTGATTAATTTCCCACCCTATCGAAAACAGAAAGTGCTGCAAAGTCAGTGAAAACCCAGATACTGCTGAGATATCTGATAAGGACTGACTGTTCAGTTGGAGAATTTCAGAGTTGCAAAAACTCCACCAGTGAAATCCAAGTCTTAATCTCCAATTTTCACTGAAAGCTGCTGTTAATCAAGCAGGTCTCTTTTGGGTGGAGTCCTCACAAACGGGTTTCATCCTGAGGGTCGTTGATGATGTGTCGTAGTAGCTGCCTGGAGCACTGTGCTGAGAGGCTTCATATGGGAAAATTGAGAAAGTGTGCCATGATTGATTAGTAATGTCTGCTACAGGTGAAGAATGGGACAGTTAGGGTGACTATTATGAGTATCTGCAGGGCTAGATTGAGTGAAGGATGAATCCACAGATGTAGGAGTCCAGATAAGCCTTTAACCGCCTTCCCACCTTCTTCCTTTGTCTTTCCAAAGTTTGATAGTTATATTACTATGTTTACTTAAAAAAATTATTCATTACCTTTTCAATTTTAAATAATATGCTTACTGATGAGCAGATGAGGATACTGAGGCCAGAGAGACGAACAAGGTCATTTGCTGGAGGAGAGACGGACAGGAAGGGTGTCTGAGTCCCAAACCCTGCGCTTTCTGTGCTATCAAGCTGCCTCCTCGGCAGCCCTTGACTGGTCATGGATGTCATTCATTCATTTATTCTTCAGATGTTGAGTTGATGACCACTTTGTGCCGGGCACGGTGCTTCTCACCTCTTCCTTGATGCGGGAGTGGACAGTTAGAGGTGACTCTTTCTCTGCAGAGGAGGCATGGTGTGGAGACAGTGCCTGCTTTATGACCTTTGGAAAGTTACTTCTCTCCAGGTCTCTAGTCTTCTTCCTATAAAATGGGGGTAAAGGTAAAATTCAAACCTATCAAACTTGTCATAAAACGCTTCATGGATATTAGAGGTTAGCAACTCCCTTAGCGTTGGGGAACGATAAGTTTTCATGGAACTTCCTGGATCACGTGAAATTTCCTATTTAAAAGTGCTCTAGTTATAAATGTGGAACACTGACTTTAGATCACTTTGTGTGGGGAAGGGAAGGTTCCTCAAAAAGCCAATTTCTGCTCCACCTCATGGTCTTTATGGAAACTGCTGTCTGTTTCTGGAACACACTCACTTCCCACCCCCCCACCCCCACCTTTGCCCCAGAAGAACTGCTTCTCATCCTTCTGAGAGGTCTTCCCTGAGAGCCCCCCCCCCCCAACATGAGGTTTCCCTGTAGAGCATTCTTACTATATCTTATGACCTGTTGTTTTCCTTGGAGCATTTGTCACTATTTATATTTATTTGTGTGCTAATTTGTTTAATGTCTGCTTCCAACTAGTCTATGAACTCTGTACAAGTAGAAGCTGAGCTGTTTTGTTCATCATGGTGTTCCCAGCACCTGCACTATGCCTGGCACCTAGAGGGTATTCAGGAAGTGGCAGATAGGTGCATAAATGCAGAGTGGGAAGCTGGACTCTGGAATCAGGTGGCCTCTGACCTCCCACTGACCTTCGTAAGTTAATTTCTTAACCTCTTTAAGGCCCAGTTTCTTCATCTTTGAAAGTGGATGAAAATGCTTCCTTAAGGCAGTAAAAGGATCATGGGTTGCCAGGGGTTCAGGGGGGAGGGGAGAGGGAAGAATAGATGGAGCAGAGAGGATTTTTAGGGCAGCAAAACTATACTGTATGAGACCATAATGGTGGATGCATGTTATTATACATTATGTCAAAACCCACAGAATGTGCAACACAAAGAATGAACTCTGATGTCATCTATGGACTTCAGCTAAGAATAATGTATTAATATTGGCTCATCAATTTAAACAAATGTACCACACGAATGCAAGATGCTAATAATAGGGGAAATGAGGGGATCGGATGGGGACAAATGGAAACTCTCTGTGCTTTCTGCTCAATTTTTTCTGTAAGCTTAAAACTACTAAAAAGAGAGGTAAAGTCTATTAAAAAATACTTTCTTAGAGGACAGCTGTGAGGATCAAATCCTTAGCACAGAACATATAAATTACACTGTAAATAAGAGCTCCCTTCCTGTAAGAACAGTGTCTGCAGCTTTTAGGTAATATACAGTTACTCAGCTTTTGTGGCTAACCCCAGAGTGTCAAAATTCTCCTAACCCACATGTCTAACCAATCTGAGGGGCCTGTTAAGGTATCTCCTCTGGCAAACAAAAATGATCTGTTGATGTATTTGAGAATAAGCTGCGGAAAATCTGACATTCACTGAAGCTCCCAGCAGAAGCGTTTATTTTGCATTTGTTGTGAGGTAGCTCCCAGGGCTTCATGTGCCAAGGAACCGCTCAGAATCTGAGTGACAGCCTGGCTCTCCATCTGTGTGCAACGCAGACCACACGGGGCTTCAACTGATACAGCAGACGCTGAGCCAGCCAGCAACAGGAGACAGGCCAGAGCAGCCCTGGGACTGATTTCCGGGTGGTTCTGAAGCCCGATTTCCTCTGAGACGTTCTCTAATTGCCCTGCACGTCTTGCTTGGAAGTGGGCCGGGAGCATGGGTTTGCTTAGATTCTCCATGTATGCTACCCTAGGACAGCTCCTTCTTGTCCCATTTTTCCACAAGCCCACAGACCTCCCTCTGGGAGTGGTTTTATTAAAAAAAACTTTTAAGGCTACAGGGAGAATAGATTACTCGCAGGAAAGAAAAACCAGAAACTAAACAAAGAAATAATGAAGGGACTAGATTAAGCCTGCAGAGTCTGTTTGAATTCCCCTGTTGTCATGAGCTCTGATTTCTAATCTTCCTCAATCTGAATTTGGGGTAAAATCATAGACTCTTAGGACTAGAGAATCACCTTGTCCAATTCCTTCTATTTCCAGAGTGGGGTCTCAAAGCCCATGGAATCTGCACAGATTGCATGGGGTCCCCCAGAGCTGGAAGAGAGGCACGTTTCCTGACTTTTACCTTTGAACTACCTGTTTCGCGTCTCATCCTTCTCCAAAGAGAGCCTTTGTCTCTACTAATACACTACTTTTTCCCACAGACCTTAGGGAAGAGCAAGAAAAGATTATTTGCCAACAGACTATTAATCCCAGCTGTCTTTCTTTAGATTTATTTTTTTAATCCTCTCCTCTTTTTATTTCTGATTTATGGTAATGGTTGCATTTTGTTATAGGAAAGGGGCCTCCCTTTGGTATATTTTAAGTGCAGTTTCTGCTGGGGACTTTGGAGAATTGTGTGACTTCAAGGCGGGAAGTGAGGAGTGGGCTGGCGACGTGAATGGCCTCTTGCTTTCGTGATGAGAGATGGTCCTGGAGACAGACGTTGAACTGCAGGGTCAAAGGAATGCATCTTGCTTGTCAAGTGTGAGCCCAGGAGTCCGATCGAGGACTCCTCAGCTCAGCAAGGACTAAGTGCAGAAGGCAGGGGCTGAGAGGCTTTTAAGATGTTTGGGGAATAAAGTTACTACAATGGGGGTTGGGCCATTAAAACAGCATCCACCGGACGGGTTGGAAGTTTAGGTAGAGCTGCTGTAGCCACCCCTCGTCTGGTTTCCTGAGGTCTCTGACATGTTCTAATACGGACCTTCCTTTTTCAGAACCACAGATGTCACTTTCGCTTTTCTCAGTGACCTCCTCCTACAGGGTTAGGCTCAGCCTCACTCACGGATGTTCCCTTGGAGAGAGGAATCTGTCCTTCTCTGAGGATAGCTGACAGTGGCTCTGCACACTCTTGGTGTCTATGTCTCCTTGGTCTCCATGGGGGCCAAGAATGGCAAGAGTATGAGGGGAGAGGAGCTTGTTGGGGACCACACTGATGAGTGATGCTACCACTCATAGTTTCTGGGGTCCCTGGGTCCAACACAAGGGTCCTGAGTGATGAACTATCCCAAGTGTCTCCAAGTCCTCTGACTTCTGAAGCACCTGCACACAGTAGGTACTCAGGTGCCCTGTGTGACTTCAGAGGAGGTGGGATGTCTGGATAGGGGTGAGGCAAGAACAGGACTGGGATTGGAGAGGCTCCTGTGTGACCTTGAGCGGGTCTGCAATACTCTGCAGACAATGAGTTTCTTATCTGTAATGAGTGGGATGATGAAATGCTCTCTTAGGTTCCTCACAGTTCAGCAATTCAGGGTTGCTAAATTCAGATCGCTCTATCAGGCCCCTCTCTGGTGCTCATATAACTAGTCCCCCCATCTAGGATGTACCTGAGGATGGGCCCAATCCCCACAGTACCAGCCCTTCCATCTACTTTATCATTCCTACAAAGGAGCCAGGTGCAATTTTGCCTACTTGTTGCTTTCTTGTGAGGATGTGATACTTTTCGGAGCCCTTACCCACACAGCTGGCAGGTGGTCCACTAGAAAGTTCACACTCGACTTCTTCGCCAGCCTTTTTAAAGCCTTCCAACGACGCTTCACTGTTTATAATCTAACATCTGAGCTCCTTCACATGACGTACATGGTCATCCTTGGTAAAATGCCTGACTGCTTCTCCAACATCTCCACCCAGCTTAGCTTTAAAATGAACGCCTTATCATTGAACTTCCTCACCTTCTCACATGTGCTTCAGAGTTTCTCACATTGGCCTTTGCTTATGCTCTGCTTCTGTCTGTGGTGCCCTGCCCTTCTCTGATCTCCGATTTCTTTCCCCAGGATAATACCGATTCATCCTTTGGGACACAAGTCAGACATTAACTGTTTCATAAATAAAAGAGTAAGAGAAAGAATGGAACCAAGCATCCAGTGTAGCATGGGATTACTGTGATTTTTCCTTAAAACCTTTTAGAATCTATTAATTCTGTGTGAGAAGGAGACTCAAAGTGACTGTGTCATCCTGAAGTACTTGGATACAGAATCTTGACTCAATGAGGTTGTGACCTCTTGTCTGCTAAAGGTCACTGAGATATTCAGCCAGATTTAGCTTCATTGTTCATTTAATAAAGATAACAAGACCTACAGCAAAGGGTAGCTGTAAGAATCAAATTAGGTCCTGAGTGTGAAAATACTATGTAGATGTTAATTAATATCACTCTTTTGTGTGGTCAGCACGCTGATAAGCTTTTCCATGCATGGTAATTGTGTGAATAGTTAATAAATATTATATAAATAGTAAATGAATGAACGAATAAAGCAGCCCAGAACACTATAGAAAAATTGGGGAGAGAATATCACTCCACTCATACTACCACTACATTGACTAATATTAGCCAACATTTCTTGAGCTCTCTTTATGAGCCAGTCACTGTGCTGGGCACATAAATACATCATTAATAGTTAAAAGAACACATTTTGTAGGTAGTGTTATTCCTACCTGACAGATCAAGGAACCAAGACGGATTATGTAACTCTTCTGTGGTAGATTGTATTATCCTCCCCGATTCTTCACTCTCTTCCCACTTGGCAATGTGACTTTGCACTTCCTCTCCATAGAGGCACTAGGAGTGTTTTGAAGCCTCTTGATTTGGGGTTTGGCTATGAGACTGGCTTTGGCCAATGGAATATGACAGAAGTGATGGTGTGCCAGTGCCAAGTTTAGGCCTTAGAAGCTTTGTGTGTTTTCTTGCCCTCTGAGGCTTCTGCTGTTGCCGTGAAAACATGTCCAGGTGCTGGGAAATACAGCTTTCTGACCCCAGGAATGAAATAGGAGACCTGTGGAGCAAAGCCACCTCAGGAAAGTTTTCCTAGCCAGCCTGCAGGTGTGTAAGAAAAAGTCAACAGGAATGAGAAGAGCTGCCTGATTGAGCCCTTTGGAGTAGTCAACTCTTGGCTGACCTACAAATTTTCAGGCTAAATCAATGCTTATTGTTGCATGCCACTGAGATTTTGTGATCATTTCTTATACAGCAAAAACTAATTGATGCGTTGTCCTAAGTTGCAGAGCTAGGAGTTGACTAAGCCAGGATTTGAATCCAGATTTGTCTGAAACCAAAGCTTCCCCATTATGCTATGTTTGAAGAGCTGTGAGGAAGACTTGACCTGAGCAGTTCCTAAGAGAGGGTAATTAGCAATCACTACTATTTATGGGACACCAGCTATGTTATCTTATTGAATCTACATAACAGGCCAAAGCAGTAGGTATTATCCTCATTTTATAGACCAGGTGTGGAGAGGTTGAGTAATTTTCCAAATGTTCACATAATATGAAGTGGCAGAGCAAAGATTCATACCTGGGTTTCTCTCTCTCCAAAGCCAATGCACTCTCTATTCTTGCTGCATTTGAGTAGTTTTCCTGCTGTGTGCATGCTTGTGAGAGTATATGTATGTGTGTGTGTGTGTTTGTGTAGGTATGTGTGTGTGAATATGCGTTGGGAGGAACTCTGGGAGGGGTCCCCCCCACCCCGCCCCGCTCTGCTTTGTGTCTTTTCCTTGTCTGACTCATTTGACCACAAGGTGAGGATCCAGTTACCAAGACAGAGCGTACTCCACGGCCAAGAACACGGATGTGTTCTGAGATTTCTACCAAGGGAGAAAGGAGCGTTACTTTTTTTTTTTTTTTTTTGCTACATTCATGCTTTTATCAATGGCTATCATTGTTCATGTTTTCAAAAGTCATCTCATTTTTTTCTGTGTGACATTTTCTCCCTTTTCTTAACAAATTGGTAAGTGGAAAGCACATTGCATCTTTTACAAAGATTTTTCAAGAAGCATCACCAACACTGCCCTCCCAGCGGGCTGCTCATGTTGAAACTATTGTCAAAATATGGCATTCTGCCATCGATGAGAATGGAACTTGTCATTTACTCCAAGGGCTATTGTGGAAATTTGTCTCGTAGCTGTATCCCAAATCAGCAAGATTTATTTTCCTCTTTTTACTGCATGATCACAGCTCTTACTTCTTTGAATTGTTGAGACTGTGAAAACCAGCTTTTAGAGGTTCAGACAATGTAGGTGCATGACAAAGAGAAGTGCAAGAGGGTGGAGGAGTTCCATGGGAACGCGTCTCCAGTGGGATCTGAATAATCTAAAGGCATCTGTGGCCCAAGTGGAAACAGGCCTGTCTGAAAATCACTGCCCATGATGGGGATCAGGAGCACAAGAGACTCTGGGGCAATGTAGGGTATAGTGGAGAGCCCACAGATTTGGAGCTAAATTGGAATAGAATTGCATGTCTGCTGTTCAGTGTACATGTGAACTTTTTCAAGTTAATTGGTTTCTTGGCATCTCAGTTTCTTCATTTACAATAAGAAGTGTTAGTTGGAAGTCTTTCAGTCTCAAGTGATAGATGGCAAAGTGAGCTAGTTTAAGAAAAATGGAATCTATCAGCTCACAATACTGGTGAATCTATCTTGAGTTACGGCTGCCTGTAGGTTTTCCTGGCTTCAGGTGTGGCTGGATTCAGGGGTTCAGAGTGCATAATCACAGTCTTTTTTCTTTCCATTGCTCAGCTTTACCTATCTCTGTCTCATTCTCAGATAGGCTTTTCCCCTGTGGTGGCAAGATGACCCTAGGAGTTTCAAATTCCTGAGAACTTGCGGACTCAGAGAAACAGCAAATGCATTGCCCAATGTGCCTAAGACCTTTATATATATATGGGAGTGGCAGTGCTAGATGTCTTTTGTGTTTCCTTCCAGAGACACTCTCCAGAAAGGAGATCCCTTTTCCATCCTGCTTTATGCCTTTGGACGCGGTTCTGCATGGACCCCAGATGTCTTCCTGCCACTGATTCCTTGGTTTGGCCAATGGGGAGCCTTGGCAGGATATTGATGGGAGGAAAGAGAGTGAGTTTAGGGTATTTATGCCTTCAGCTCCCTCCCTGAGATGTTCCCATGTGTTGGCTGTGTCCCTCAATTGAAGGTAACATCTATTGCCTCGCAACTCTTGGTGCATGGCTCCCTCTGCCTCCAGATTCTACCCACTGCTCCTGCCCTGTGTCCTTCAGGCCTAGGAGGGTACCAGCCCTCATGGTCACCATCTCTGGGGTACTGCTCCTTTTCATATTGTTTCTTCACATGCTACCTTGTGAAAATAGTCCTATTGAACAATTCTCACATTACTTAACATGAATGTGCTCTCTGTTTTCTGTTGGGACCCTAATGGATCCAGTAAGCAATAAAAGTATATAGGGACCATGGATCAGTTTCCAGACGCTTCCTTCCTTAGCACATTCCCCAGCTTAGTGGTTCCTCTGCTTCACTCCCCTTCTCACTTGTTTTCACTCTTGTGGACAGTTTGTCTGTTTGTGGAAGGAGGTTAATATTTCTGGCTCCAGTGCTCACCTGGAGGCAGCAGCCATAGTAATTGCAATCTTTTACATTTGTAAAATGTTTTTGATTAAGGAAGCATTTCACATATGACCCTGGAAGAACTTAGCACAGGTGTTATAATCCATATGTTAGATACATGGAAAGTGCAGTTCGGACGGGTTAAGTGGATCACCCAGGCCACAGCTAGTAGTGGTTGAGCTGGACTCCAATCCTGGGTCTGTCTGATGTGCAGTGAATAAGGGGATGTAATTAATTCACGGATTTGTGTGTCTTGATGGGGTGTGGGATGCTTGAGATAGGTAAGAGAAAGAACTGTGATCCTTTCCTCCTACAAGCAGATAACGCCATACTTAGTGACCGTGTTGAATGATGGGTGTGAAGAATCCTGGGGGGAGGTAAATGGCTCTTCCTAAGAAAAGGAAGGAGGCTGAAAGCTTTCATCGGGGAAGGTCAGGGCTGGGTTTGGGGTAGGGGAGTGACATAGAGCTTTAGAGAGAATGAGGGAAAGAGAGAGGGACAAACAGCAACAGAGGGAGACAAAGGGACAGAAATTGAGTTAAAGAGACAGAGCCACAGAGACAGACAGAATGAGACTCAGAGATAGAGAGGGAGGGAGTTAGAGAAGACAATATGGTGGCAGGGTGTCCTAGAGGAGATTGTGGGAAAAGAGACAGGCTTCACAGGGATTTTTCTGAAGTGAAATATTGTGCGTTAAACTCTATTTTATCTCTCCAACAACATCTTTAGTAAAACACCCATTTTTCACCAGTGCCTCATGGAATGGATTTTCTTTTAGGGACAAATCAGAGGCTGAGCCTGCTCAGTGGTTGAAATAGATAAGAAAAGGAGTTGCCATTAGGGGACAGCTACCTGTGGGCTACACTTGCAAATGCAGACAGAAATTATTGTCATTGTTCTTGGAGTCTGAGGTTTGTTTTAAACAACAGAACACCCCTGCGTGATGGGATCATGAAGAGCCAGCCATTCATGAATAAACAGCCATGCGCCGGTGAGACTAAAGACTCGGAGGCTCAACAAGGCTGGTGCTCAGGGCTCCTCTGTGCTCACAACAGTGACAGGGCGGGGAGTCTGCACTGAAGAGGGGGCTGTTACGGGAGATTTGTCCCCAAGTGCCTTGCAAAGCTGTTTTCTAAAGAACGCTTGAAGCACCCAAAGCAGCCTTCCCTAAGTTGATGAGGAATGATTATTTTCTGAGGTACGTTGAAATTAGTTTAGAGAACTCAGTGGTTTTTAAAGGATCTTTGCCAACGTTTTTAGTCAGGATATTGAATTAAGTGGTAATCAAGGACACAAATGAAAATCAGCCAAAGCAGAGCAGCTGAACTGGCAACGGGGGGACTCTGAGCTTACTGCCTTGTGACCAGGGAGGGGAGGTGTCCCTCAGGCGTCTGTCTGCAGAAGCTCCTAGGACTCCCCAAAGCACAGCCCTACAAATGGACTACCTGCATTCTTAGTTTATGCCTTTTTAGGAGATTCATAGTGTAAATTAGCATACTAACAGTTCTGAGATGCTCTGCTGGAAGAAAACATTTTAAAATTTCACTAGAGTTTCTCTGCTTTTATCTATTTCAACCCCGTCTTAGTTTGTTCGGGGAGCTATGACAGAATACCACAGACTGGGTGGCTTATAAATCACAGAAGTTTAAAGATTTTATTTTTTCCTTTTTCTCCCCAAAGCCCCCCGGTACATAGTTGCATATTCTTCGTTGTGGGTCCTTCTAGTTGTGGCATGTGGGACGCTGCCTCAGTGTGGTTTGATGAGCAGTGCCATGTCCGTGCCCAGGATTCGAACCAACGAAACACTGGGCTGCCTGCAACGGAGCGCGCGAACTTAACCACTCGGCCACAGGGCCAGCCCCAAATCACAGAAGTTTATCTTTCATCCTCCCGGAGGCTGGAAAGTCCAAGATCAAGGCACCGGCAGATGCCGCATCTGGTGAGAGCCCGCTTCCTGGTTCACAGATGGGTATCTTCTCTCTGTGTCCTCACGTGGCATGGGGGAAGGGACCAGGGAACTTTCTGAGTCTCTTTTATAAGGGCACTAATCCCATTCACGAGGGCTCCACCCTCATGACCTAATCAATCCCCAAAGGCCCCACCTCCTAATACCATCATATTAGGGGTTAGGTTTCAACACATGAATTTTAAGGGGACACAAATATTCAGTCTATAGCAAGCACAGAACAAACAGTTTGTCTAGTCTCCCAATGTATTTATGAACAGAGGAGGGACAGTTTTCTGAAATAGACCAGTTTGGGAAATACTGATACTGATCATATAGAGCTATACTGTCCAATACGGCAGCCATGAGCCACATGTGGCTATTGAGTGCCTGAAACATGGTTAGCCTCAACTGAAATGTGCTGTATGTGTAAAACGCACATTGGATTTTGAAGAATTCATATGAAAAAAGGTACAATTTGTCATTAATAATTTTTATATTGATTACATGTTGAAATGATAATATTTTGATATATTGGATTAAATAAAATATATTTTGAAAATTATGTCTGTTTCTTTCTACTTTTTAAAGGTGATTACCAGAATATTTCAGTCACATATGTGCCTTGTATTCATGGCTCGCATTGCATTTCTATTGGACAGTGCCCACATAGAGTGTAGCTTGAATGCACTTTACCTACCCACGGCAGAGCCACATTCTCAGCCCCCCGCTGCCTCACAGATGTCATTTTGCAGCACTTTCCCCCTTACTAACTCTGCTGCAGCCTCAGGGTTCCTCAAATATGCCTAGAATGTGCTTCCTAGAGCCTTTGCATTTGCTGTTCCCTCTGGAATGTTCTTCCCTGCCTTATCTACATCACTGACTTCCTCTTTTCATTCATGCATCTGCTCATATGATACCTTATTAGAAAGGACCCTTATTGTTTTAAAATATAGGTTTTATTATTATTATTTAGGTATGGTGAAGCCAATAGATTAGGAGACAATTGCCATTGAAAAGATAGTTTGTAACTCACAGTTCCCAAGGGAAAGAGGCATGCTGCTCCACATAGGGCCACATGGGGAAGTGTCAGTGTCACTCGGGGGGCTGAGGGAACAAAGAGAAAATGTGAGCAGGAGCTTTTATTGTGGTTTCTGCAAGAAGGAACAAGTGAGGCAAGGGGAAGCAGGTTTAGGATTGGCTAGTTTGAATAACGTCTATGGGCTCTGGAGTGTAGGGGTTGTCCTGAGTTGTCTGGTACCTGGCCCTGGGGTGATTAGGGTGGGGGAACATTGACCCTGAGGGCTAGAGCCCCAATAGGGGAGATGAGGGTGTGTGTGGGCTCTGTGTGGGTTAGTTTGCATATGCAAGGCATGCTCCTGGGCCAGTCCTTTACTATATCTAGGAGTCAGCTAGCCCTGGAAAGGTGGCCTCTCCAGGGTCAGCAAGGCCTCAAGTTATCAAGGCATTAGAAATACAGAAAATAAAAAGCCATGGTGAGTACATTTATCACTCTTTATACATATTCATTTTATTTTCTTTTTTAGCTCTAATTTCTGCCTAATGTGTTATATATTTGTTTGTTTATCTGCCTCCCACACTAGAGTGTAAACTCCTTGGGAAAGGAGGTAGTGCTGGTGCTTGTTTTTATTGCTTTGTTCCCAGCACCTGGACTTGGCACATGGCAGCTGCTCAATAAATATTTATATATATATATTTTTTTTGCTGAGGATGATTTGCCCTGAGCTAACACCTATTGCCAATCCTCCTTGTTTTTTGCTTGAGGAAGATTCACCCCTAGCTAACATCTGTGCCAATCTTCTTCTATTTTGTTTGTGAGTTGCTGCCACAGCATGGCCACTGATGAGTGGTATAGGTCCATGCCTGGGAACTGAACCTGGGCCGCCAAAGCAGAGAGTGCCAACTTTAACTACTAGGCCATGAGGCAAGCCCTTCAATAAATATTTATTGAAACAACAAGTGAATGAATGAATGGATGGCTCAGTTGAGAAACTTTTTCCTATTGGACCCAGATACTATTTCAGAACCTCTTCAATGTGCACTCAAGGCAGCCATAACCAATCAGAACTGGCATTCTAGATGAGGTTTCAGAGTTCACCATGCTGCTGCAGAGAAATCCCCTGTACTGCTGGGCATACATCTGCTGAAAGGGAATCTTGAGCACGGTTATGTAGTAGGTTTTCTCTAAAGATGGCTGCCAATAAGTCTTCCTTTCTCTGTGCACAGGTTGTTCCTTCCACTTAGAAATGGAGTCTATCTCCCCTCTCCTACAATCTGGGCTGGCCCATGATTTCCTTTAACCAATGGAAAATGACAGAAGTGACAGTGTGCCAGCTCCAGGACTAGCCCTTGACCAGTCTGGCAGCTTCTGCTTTCATTCACTCAGAACCAGCTACCATGCTGTAAGGAAGTCCTTTAGGAGAGAGAGGACATGTGGAGAGACACTGGAGGATGAAATACCATGCGGTAATAGCAACCATGTGAAAAAGAACTGAAGCACCCCAGCCAACAGCTAACTCTAAGCCCTAGACCTTTGAGAGAAGCCCCTGGGAACTTCCAAGCCATCCCAGTCACCAGCTGGATGCACCTGCATGAGGGATGCTGGTGGGACAGACATGGTGTGGAGTAGAAGAACCACCAGTCAAAGCACAGAGCACAAAAAATGATAAGCTGTGGTTGTTCTTCCCCACAAGTTTTGAAGTGGATTGTCATACAGGAAAAGATAATTGATAAACCCATCTTGTCCCACTCCCCGTCCACTGCTCATGATCACCTTGCCCACCTGGCCCAGGCAGCCATAAAGCTACCATGATAATATAATTTTCCCCCTCTCCCAGGCACCAGCTTGGTCTTCTGTGAGCCCACTTCGACCCCTGGAGGCCAGAGTTGAGGGTTTATATCCGTGGGACCTCACCTCTGGCCCTCTGCACAGCCCTGGAAAAGCTGCTAATAGGTGGGGACCGCATGATGGAGTTTCAGAGTCAGGCCAACTTGAGATTCAAGCACTGGTCTGTTGCTTCCCAGCTTCTGAGGGCCACAGAGTTATTTACATCTCTGAGCCTCAGTTTCTTCCTCTGTAAACGAGGACAGTCATACTTACTTCACTGGGTTCCTGGGAAGATTAGAGGTGACGTGTGTGTGAAGTGTCTTGCACTGAGATGAAAAACCATTAGCCAAAATGAAACTCGCCCTCAACATTTCCCTACATAAGACTTTGTCTCACTTTTGGAAAAGCTTGGCGTTTCTAGTCAACCACAAGGAGAAATGAGAGCTGCATTCAGGCTTGTGGGGACTTCAAACAGTGGCCCCCCAGGAAGTTCTTTCAGAGGCTTTGTTGTAGCAACGAGCAAACAACAGCAGCCCACTCACAGGAAGTGCTGCTCTCTGGGCCTTGCCACAGGGCTCCCAAACAATAGGGAACTGTCTGCTGATTGCCGTGACAGTGATGCATGGGTTTGAAAAGAACATCTCATCGCCTTGTGGAGGCTCCTTTCAAATGATCTCGCAGGCAGACTGTTTTATAATAAGACAACAAAATCCAAATTTACTACCTACTTTATTTAGGGGGTAGAGAGAGAAATGAAACTTCTCCAATTAATTGTTCATCCTAGGCCATTTTATTGCCTCTCAACATTGCCTTTCCCTCAATCAAACCGGTATTACAAGGAAGTGGCTGTGGGGATGCTGACAAGCTAGAAGTGAGTGCTGGCTGGAGTTCATGGTTAAGAAATGGGAGCTGTCAAGTTGGCTTTCCTGTGGGGAAGCTGATCCAGCCCAGGAGCCAAGGATGGGCTGGTGCAGACAGGCCTGACTTTACAAAACAGACACGGGGATTAGGAGGTGCCCAGACTCTGTGGGTGCAGGGATAAGGCCAAATTGCTATTCCTTCAGCTCTCCTCGGGGAAAGGAAGACCTCCAGCAGATATGCACTGGAATGGCACACCGGGCAGTGTCGGTTCCAAGTGGTCAGGATGTCACGCTGACTTGTCAATTGGTCATGTTGTGAATGCAACCCCTACTGAAGGGTACCTCTGAGTGGGGATCAGGACTGAATCAAATTTCTTCTCCTTGGCTTTAGGATGGCAATCTGGATATACTGTTCAGTCACACATGTCTAGCTGGTTTCCTTGCAAGTTTCCTTGGAAGGAAGTCATAAAGTGGTTAGAGGAATGAGAGCTTTGACTGGGAACAATCAGAAGAGTATTTCATTTGGTAGATCTGTGATCTCCAAGTTCAAATAAGGAAAAAAGCATTTATTGAGAGTGGCTGAAACTGTTGTTCTCCTAATGTCTAGTTTATCCTTTGTTTCTCAGTAAAGAACCTCTAAATTTTATCTTGGCTCATGACTACTGCAGAATAAAGATTCCCTTGCTGGTGGATGGGATCAGCTGGAGTGCCAGCAAGAAATACACGATGTTCTCAAGCTGAGTAATTGACCAGAGTTTAACAAAGTGACTATTTACAAAGGCGTATGCAAGAGTTTTGGAAATCCAGAGGAGCATATGAAAGGACTGATACCACCCCTGGGTCTGAGGGTCAAGGGGC
Source organism: Equus asinus (assembly GCF_041296235.1). Lineage (NCBI taxonomy): Eukaryota > Metazoa > Chordata > Mammalia > Perissodactyla > Equidae > Equus > Equus asinus. Next base: position 67,569,032 of record NC_091801.1, on the reverse strand, counting down.
GGAATGCTTACCAAACCGGGTGAGAGTCACTGCATGGGGAAGATGATAGACAGGAGCTCCGACCCTTGGGAGAGGCAGGGGCTACTGTGGGGTGTTGGTGGGAGTGGTCTATCCTTGACAGGAGGAGTAATTTTATCACTGATATTGTTTAGAATTGTTTGTATATGGTGATAATAAAAAGGTGATTGACTTTTAGTTGGTTTTATTATCACTTTTAAATTCTCTACAGAAAACATACGTTTTATTGTTAGCAAGCTGAAACAGACCCTTCCCACTCATGCACTAGATGGAGGGATAGAGCCCGACCCTAGAGACTTGGAAGGGACCAAGTTAGGGAAATAGATACTCCAACTTCACTCTCCTCCACCTTCTCATCTCCTGAGCACATCTCCGGCTGGCTGCACTCAGCAGAAACTAGAGGGCAAGGGACCTCGTTGATGTCATCCATTCGGGTAAACCTCCCAAAGCACAAAGCAGTATAAAAAAGGGTGGAGAGCAGATGCGGTGGAGGAACAAATGGGAAATATCCTGCACTAAGTTGAAGATTTGAGATTAAGTTCTACCCAATGGGTGTGGCTCTGGTCAGTGGATTTGCAACTCAGTGAAGTGTTCTTAAAGGAAGAAGCGGTGCCCGTGCCTCTCCTTTTTTGGCTGGTTAGACTTCAGATGTGCTGGCTGGAACTGGAACAGAAATCTCAGAGTACAGGGTAAAAAACATATGCTGCAGATTGCAGGACAATGAGACGGAAGGAGCTCTGAAGGGCCTGATGATCAGGGAGGCTCCGCACAAGCCTTCATCCGCATGAGAAAGAAATACATTTCCATTGTGTTTAATCCACTGTCATTTGTTCCGCCGTTTGCTGCCAAACCTAATCCTACTCATTGCAATGAGTTCCTTCTACGTGAAGGAAGGTGTTTATTTTATCCACCAAACACTTATTTAAAAACTTCTGTATGCTAGGTCTGGAAAAAGTAGCACGAAGCCACAGCTGGCCCTTGATTTTGGACTCTGATGTTAATATTTGCAGAACAAAACAGTCTCCTCTGTATTTTCCCCAAAGGAAAGATAAAGGATTTGAAGCCAGAGACTTTGGAGCAGGAAGCCAGAGTCTTGCCTGTGTGGGACTGTGGGCCCTAGCATAGAAAGGACCCTTCTTGGGTCCCTCATCCCCATTTTTTTCTTAGGAATTTCAAGACACATTAGATGTCTTATACAACTGCAACTGCCTTGAATAGAGGAAATAAGTAAGAGGAATAGTGGAAATGCAGCTAGTCTTGAGTAGTATATCACTGAGTACTCTTTTGGCTACAAGTAACAGAATAATCAAATAAAAGTGGTTTATGTAGAGAGGCTTATTATCTCATGTAACGAGAAATCTGGAAGATTGGTTTTGAGGGTGGCTAATTCAGAAACTCAATGATGTCAGGGCTCTAAGTCAGCTTTTCTCCAAGTCTCTTGACTTCCCCTCTTGGTAAAAACATGGCTGACTAACTTCAAACACCACATCTTCAGATAATGTCATCAAAGTCAGGGAGGAAGGAAGGAAGAGAACATTTCTCCTCTGTGTCTTTCTCTTAAGAAGGAACATCTTTCCTAAATTTCTGCTTCCCCAACTCTCTGCAGATTTCCCCTTGGCCATGATAGTCCAGGTCTTGTCATGTGGTTACCACTTTAAATAATCACTGGAAGAGAGGAAAGAGATTGCAATGGCTGGACTGGGCCAATAATGATCCATCTCACCGTCTGGCACCATCTTCTCTGAGTACACCAGTGCCTCAAACCAGCACAAAACTGGGGTTCTGTTAACAGGGAGGAAGGGTAGAATGGTTAGCCTAGGCAATCACAGATGGAAGCAAGTAGAAAGGCCATTCTGAAGAGAAGGAAGAGGAAACTCAACAGACATTCAACTGAGAAAAGTTAAGTGATATTTTAGGCTGAAGTTAATTGAACCAAAGCTTAGTGTCTGAGCCAGGATTAGGGTACAGATGGTTGACTTCCATGACTGAGAAGAACTATTGGAGTGGGGACTTAGAAGAGCAGAAAGAACAAATAGGAAAAGGCAGTCAATTAGTCATTGATCTCTGCTTCTATATTTTGGACCTAGCAAGCTGGAATGCTTTTTTCCTCAAATTAGCCTGTTAATGGATGTATATGTCAAGGCCCCTGTAGGATAACAGGAAAATGATGGCTCATTCAAACAGGGCCATTGAGGAGAGTTTAATACAGAGGCTGTTCATAAAGGTTGAGCAGCGTTTAAGGAAATCAACAAGGCATACTGCAGGATCGTAGTGCTACCAGGAGTGTGGAGCCATTGCCACCCCCAGGACTGAAGAGGCAAGGGGAGAGAAGAATGACCATAACTTGGACAGACAGCTGTAAGAAAAGAGCAGTCTGATAGGAATTGTGGCTTTTGGTAAAGGAACACAGCTAACTCACAGCAGCCTAGCAGAGGGGGTGTCAGGAGACTAAACAGCCCAAGCTCATTCTCCTCCATCTCTAATGTGTTTTCCACTTCCAACTTTGGCTGAACAAACCTGGAAACTAAGGGCAAGGGAACATGGTAATACAGTTTATAGAGGATTTCCTGGGGCATGGAGTAGAGGATAGAGAGTGGATCTTGAGGCGCAAATGGGAAATAGAGGAAATACTCTAATAGCTATAGCAGATGAATCAGTTTTAAGCAATATGTCTCTTTTAGTATGGATAACAAAAATAATATGGATAATAGCAATGGGTAGTAATAACAGTAGTATGTTTTTACCATAAATTTTGCTAGATGAAGCTTGAGGCTTGGAGAGCTTAAATTACTTACCCAAGTTAATGCACCTTGGGATTCACACCCATATCTGTCTACGGGAGTCTGTTCCATCTCCACCACAGGCTGGATGATGACCACGACATGGCTTTCTTGGCATTGTGAATCAGAATCAGTTGGCTTTAGATATCAAGGAGGCAGGAAGAGCAAGTGATCACAAGAAACTTCTTTTCCTGTTCTTAGGTCCTTACTTTGGGGACTATGCTTGGGACTCTGAAGACCGAAGGTGAACTCACATGTCCCCTTGGGTCCTCTTGCAATTCTGACAGAGGGCAAACGTCTTTGTGTATCTCACCTTATGAGACTATCCTTTAACACCACCAGCCTGGTGACCTCTTCAGAGGGAGGTTTCATCTTCAAGTCTTGAGCTGACTGAAGGGACTGATCTGGTTTGCATTGTCATGCTTATTCCTCCAAGTCTGGCAGCTTCCGCACATTTTTCAGAGCAATGACTTCAGGCTGGAGGGAATCACAGAGCTGCCAAGCAGGGAGGGAGCTGGGCTCCAGGACAGGAGATGGTGTCTCATGGTGATAGCTTCATGGACCTGGAGACCTGTTTATGGTTCTGTCCCTGACTCTGCTCCATATAGAAAAGATATCTTTCTACATAATGTGGATTTTGGTGTTTTCATCTCAAATCTGGTGCCTGAAATCCTGTGGCCCATAGTACATTCCTTTACAGCAGTTTGATATATTACAATTATAACACTAGCTACTCTTTTTTTTTTCCAGACACTATATTGTATGAATCATTTCATTTAATATCTACAACAACTTATGTTACTGAGACCCCTGGGAGTTCAAGGTCACACAGTTGGTAGTTGGTGGAGCTGGAGTTTGAAATAGGCTCATTTGATTCTAAATCCCGCATTCTTAACTACTACATTTTACTCAGCATGGGTTGAAGAAAGACAGGCATGGATTTGATACCCAGCTCATGGATATACAACATGTAGGATCTCCAGAAAGTTATCATTCTAAGCCTCAACTTCTTCATCTCAAAAATGGGAGCTAGGGGATGGGAAAACAGCACAGAGTAGACAGGCTGAAGCTACCAATGTTAAACCTGAACTTCGTTAGAATGTTTCCAAAGCCAGTCCTGTAAGGGGGAATAATTTCAGAGTCTCCCCTTGGTTGATAGCACCATCATCAGATTCTGTCGTAAAGGAAGGGGTCAGAATATCAGCATTGGGGAAGAAGTACTGGACTTGAAATAATAAGAGTGGAGGTTTTACCCTCACGCTTGTTAACTGAGTGAGCTTGTGCAAGACTCTTAACCACTCTGAGCCTGCTTCTTTATCTGTATAATATACATCTATGTACAAACCTCCACAAACTTGATGAGAGTCTCAACTGATGAAATAATAAATGCTATGTTATAAATTATTATATGGTAGGTCATGTAATTTATTGTGTCATCACCATTTTTTTTCCATTGAACAAACTGAATCTTTATCAGCAGAGCTAATTTGTGACCAGGGAGCTGTGTTTTGTTCTGCTTCTCCTAATGGTTACATTACCCTTGAGTTGTATAGACGTGTTTGACTTTGATACATTACTATTTGACCACCTTATTTGCCTTTAAAAAATTTTAAGATAGGATCCAATGAAGAGGTGGTTGCCACAGAGCATTTATATGATAATATGGTTTATAAAAATAATTTTCATAAATTTATGTGAAACATAAACCCATAAAAGGTACTGATAAATACACAGTGAAATGCTTTCATCTGTTACACATATTACACAGCAGCAGGTGCATCTCCAATCAACTGATTAATTCTCCTTCCCTGAGCTCTGAAGCCAGGATGATGATTTTCCTCTTTCTAGTACAACTCTGTGTCTGCCTCGCTGGTGTGGTTTGATAGTGAATATATGACAGAGCAGTAGGGGAATCATAGGAAAGATGATACAGGACCCTTGGCTCCCACCAAGGTACAAGCCATGGAAACCCACAGCGAAGGGTCTCAGGAAAGTCATTTCCATATCCTCATCTGAACATCATTAAAGTTCCATTTCATAGAGAAGGCAAATGAGGCAAACACGTAATCTGAGTTCTATACTGTTGCCTAGAACCAGAAGCACCAAGAGTCCATCTGTGTATATCCCACTAGACAAATAAGATCTTGCACATTCTAGAGAATGTCAGATGTATATGTGCCATATGAGTATAGCTGAAAAAAACCAAAATGAATTAAGAGAGAAATTATGGGTCCTTGCAGCGACTTTTCAAAGTACAGCTTTCATTGCTTGCCCCAAATCTACCTTTTGGTGTCACTATCAGATGGAATACAGGCCTGAAATTGGTCAATTATTACTCCTCTTTTTATGTTTCAGAAACCCAAGAAAGATACTTTGAAATGCCACTATCAGAAAATGAAAAGCCATTTTCCTTAAGATAGGATCTGAGCAGTATTAGAATTATCTTATAGTTTTGTGCTTAGAATCATTATGCCTAGTGATAAGGATAGGAGAGACCAGAATAAAAACTGTTATGCTGGCAGATTTGGGAGGTATTTTCAAAACATCCTTTAAGATATTGTGTCTATAACAGATTTACATCTTGAAGGAGGAGTAGGCAATCTATCTGATTAAGCTTTATTCTCATCCATGGTTTTGATGATCAAACTAAGAAGAAACAGAGGGAAAACCTAATTACAGGCCTTTGGGGTTTGCTGACCCAGGCTGGAAAATACCCAAACCTCCCCTAATTCTTTAATTTAAGATGCATGTTCTCCTTATGTTACAAAATTTAATGTAAAGCTTTCCAAAGGAAAGGAGGAGCCCAAATGAAGTTTAAGTGAAATTCATGTAAGTTTTAACCCTCCACTGCTATACCTGGCAGATCCCTATAGTTGAAGTCTGAAGTTTGTCCCAAGTTTAAAAGGGGAGCTAGAGATAAATCCTGTCCATATTCCCACCTCCTAGAAAAATGGGGAGTAGTGGCTGGTTGACAATGGTTTTTCTTAGAACTGATTGAATGCAAGTTGGTCTCAGCCAAATCTAAGCTGTGCTTTCTTCTTTTGAAAGTTGTAATGGAATTCCAAAACACATGGAGAGTTTTTTTTAACAGTGGGATTCTATAAGAAGTTGGTTGATAGATTAGTTCATTCACTCATTCTCTCATTCATTCACTAATTCACAGCACTGTGATGCAGTGGTCAAAAGTATAAACTTCGTAATCGTCCATCCAAATTTCAGACCCCAACTTTGCTACATATGGGTCCTTACTTAGAATTAACAAACTTCTTTGAGACTTCATTTCCTTAGTGGTAAAATGGGGATAATTATAGTAATATCTACTTCATAGGTTGTTTGGAGAGAGTTCCAATCATAAATTGCTCAATAAACAATAACTTAAAAAGCCCACCCATCCACCCATCCATCCATCCATCCATCCATCCATCCATCCTTCCTTCCATCCATCCATCCTCATATCTGTCAACTATTTCCTGAAAATCACCTCTGAGCCTGATCCTGATGTAGGTACCAGGGATACAAGGTTCTTGATGCCCAGATCTTACAGTCTAAATTTGTGGAGAGATAATTATAACGCAGCATGGTTGGTATTGTGAAAAACATAGAAAAAAAAGTAGAGGGAAAGTTTTTCTCATTCACCTGGAGAGCATAGTGGTTTTCTTCCTCTCGGAGGAAGAGAGACCTGTAAGCTGTGTTCACAGGAGTACATACGATTAGGGATAGAGATTTATTTTGGCTTAAAACAAGGGAAGTCTTTCTAGAGGAGATGCTGGAAGATAGAATAGGAAGCCATGGGAAGTAGTGACCCCTGTTACTAGAAGAGGCATCTAGCAGAAGTTGGGGGATTGGCTTGCAGAGATATTTAAGAGGGGCCTCAAGCACATAAGTGATTGAGTAGATGACTTTTAAAACACTTTAGAATTCTGAGAATCTGTGATTCTTAAGTGAGCTGGAAGTGCTTAGATGAGCTTCTCTGGGGTGGCTAAATCAGAATGATGCCTGGTCAGTCTGGTCAATTTAGCTGTCTCTGTAATCAGTAATGACAAGGGTGGTGATATGTTCATGCTCTGATATAATTAATTACTTCTAATTTATTTTGAAAACCAGTATAATATCCAAGAGTGCATTTTCATTGTTGAAAAATTAAAATACTATCAAAACATATAGAATAAAAATAAAGTCTTGTTTCTACTCTCCTCTTTTACTCTGTTTGTGCCCCACTCTCCCATTTCACATGGTTTACCACCCTACTTCCTTCCCCAGAAGTAATGACTTCATCTTTCATTACCTATCCTTTCATGCCTCTTTCTGTTCATTTCTGTGCCCAGACATGTACATATACACATGTTTAGATTTTCAAAAAATATGAATGGGGTCATACTACAAGTACTATTCGTTAGGCTTTTTCATTTAGTGATAATTGTGGAGATAGTTCCATGACAACACATATAAATGTTCTTCCTTTTAAAAAGCCACTTTCTTTTAAAGGCTGCATAGTGTTCCATAGTGTGACTGTAACACAACTGTAACATGATTTGGTAGGCATTTACATTGTTTCTATCTTTTTGTTATTATAAACAAGGCTGCAGTGAACATCTTTGTCTATACATGCTTGCACCCAAGTGCAAGCATTTTGGTAGGATAGATTTTATAGATGCACTGAAGTTGAATTACTCAAATAAGAGAATGCACCTTGCAAATTCTGATGGATAATGTCAAGTGCCCTTCCAGAATATTGAACCGGTTTATATTTTCACCAACAATGAAAGAAAGTGACCATTTCTTCACTATATTTATGAAAATAGTATTGAAGGAAACCAGAATATGTTACCCTGAAATATGCCTGTTTGACCTAAAAATTATTTGAGCTGGAGAAGAAGGAGTAAACCCAGACAAACTTTCCTCTTTTCTGCCTAAAGGCAGGATATAAACTCTCCTTTTACTGGAGACAAACTCTTATCAGTCTGGAGATGGCACCAGAGGAGTATGCAAACAAACCTTACTCCATTAGTTTCCTCCCATAGATTTACCCTCCCACAATTTGCCACCTTTGGCAGCCTAAAACTTTGCCCTGTCATTTCTGTACAAATTATTTGGCTTTGCTGAAGATGCTATGTAAGCTGGAATTCTGGGCTGCCTCTTTGAGTTACCCTTTGTTTTAGGTTTCGCTCACGCATTAATAAACTGCTTTTCTCTTGTTAATGTGTCTCTTTTGTTAAAGAGCTGCAGTTTGAAAACCTAAGATGGATAGAGGTAAAGTCTTGCCTCCTCTACAAGATATTAACATTCTTTTAATATTTTTGGCAATCTCTCAGGTAAAATTGATTTCTAATTGTCTTAATTTAAATTTCTATGATTAACCATAAGGGTGATCATCTTTTAAACATATTAGCTGGCTTTTGGTATATCTGTGAATTACCTCTTTATGTGAATTACCTGTATTTGCTTGGGAAACACTTTGTTATGGATTTTAATCTCTTTTATATATATGCATATATGGCAAAACTTTATTTAAAACAATGAATATTTCATGAGTACATTTTAGTCTTTTCCTATGGCTTTTGGATTTTGAATGTTGATTTTTAATGTGTGCAATAAAAACTGTCATGTCATCTCTGAACTAAGAGACCAATACCTGTACAAGGAAATAGAGAAATAGAGAAAATCATCGTGATTTTCTTTCTTTCTTTTTTTTTTTGAGGAAGATTAGCCCTGAGCTAACTGCTGCCAATCCTCCTATTTTTGCTGAGGAAGACTGACCCTGAGCTAGCATCCATGCCCATTTTCGTATGTGGGATGCCTACTGCAGCATGGCTTTAGCCAAGTGGTGCCATGTCCGCACCCCGGACCTGAACCAGGCCACTGAGAAGCAGAATGTGCAAACTCAACTGCTGCGCCACTGGGCCCGCCCCTCATCATCATTTTCTATCTCCATTTTCAATCTCCTTTTCCACCACTCTCCTCCATACCCTCTACTTTTAAGCTGAAGGGTACTACAGCTCTTCTGCTAACACTATGGTTTATGAACTTCTGTGTCTGAGCCTCCACACAGGCTATTTCCTTCCCCCTAGGAATATCTTTCTCCATATTCCACTCTGAGAACTTCTATGTATCCTTTCCTTCTATGTATCCATGGTATATCCTTTCACATGGCAATTTCTCTGGTGAAACTTTCCATGGCCACTCTAGAAAAGGGAGAAGAAAAATAACTTCCTCATTTGGCTGTTAGGATTACATTACACGAGACAGGTAAAGCAGATGCTGGGGTCATGTAAAGTTCTCAACAACCGTGTGTTGTCTTTCAGAGCAGTAGCACCTACAACACTGAAATTGCTTTGTTGCTTATGTAAGTGTCTGAATCCTCTGCTTCACTGTGAATTCCTGGTGTACCGAGTCGTGTTTTTCTTCTTTGGTCTGTTGTGGGCACTCAATATGTGCTCAAAGATTTCTCATTGACGTCAGTACGGGTTGGGTGCATTGGCATGTGGTCTTTTTTCAGGCAAAGAAAAGTAATGCATCTCCCTCCCCACCCCCGCTATTTTCCCCAAATATGAGCTGCTATCGAGTTTAGAGAAAAACATTATGGTCAATTATAGTAATCAGCTAATCTCAAGCACTTGGAAACCTCTCTTCCCATTGCTTCCTTTACTTCATTCCTATTCTGTGTTTTTGCCTAATTGTCAGACTTTGTCGTATATGCACTTTTCCAAGTTGCTCCAAAAATTGTATAAGTAGAGCACACTTTTTAAATATATAAATTCAAGGTGAGCATTTCCCAACAATTTCAATCTATATTATTATTTATTTTTGTCCTAGATTATTTCATTAAGGTTTCACTTACTAGGAGAACAAACAATAGCAAAGATATAAAATAGAAATGGAAAAGTAACTCCACCCCAACCACAGTGCCGATGGCAGGCAATGCTACAAATATGCATACTCCACAGGATACTATACTTGACATAACTGAACTTCAAATCTGGTTCGGAGCTTTTCGCAGCTAAGGTAAAAATAGAAACAAAATTACTTACGAGGTGTTTGTTGTGTTAAAATGTCCCCTTCACCAGGTGACCTCTTCTTTCTTTAAATGCTTGTTCTTACGGGCAAATCCACGCTGCCAGTAAGCACTGAATCTCAGCTTGTTTCCTGGATGTTGGCCACATACCCTCAACCAGAGTGAAAGCTTTTCAAGACTGAGGACCTGCCTTTGACTTCCTTGGAATCACCCCGGGTGAATGATTAGCAAACCGATGTTGAAGGATTAGCGCTCAAATGGCAAAATCCAGCAATCTCCCAGAAGTATGTAATTTAAACAGAAGATGAGGGGTGGGGAAAGGAGGAAAGAGCAGCGTGCTGGATCTGAAACCCAGGTCTGTGTGACCCCAAAACAAGCATTTTAAGCACTTCCTGAGCTGTGTAATATCCATGTAGCTTGACTCAGTTCAGTCAATCAGACTGGAGAGGGTTCCAGAGTTTGGTTTTAGACTATGGTGGTGTTTTCTCAATTGCGGCGCTGGTCTTTGCTTAGGATCTGGTTGCTGAAAGCACAAAATATGTCAACTCATCCGTGGTCGCTGTCTCTGAGGGTTACCTGAAAGCTAAAGCTGTAGCCATTGATAAGGCAGAGGTTCTGCCTTCCCATGGCCTTTCTTTCCTCTAAGATTTATTTTGGGAAAGCGCCCATGTGGTCTCCATCAGCTTGTCTCCCTTGCACCTTTGGTTTAATAGGCTCTGGCATTTGGGTGTGCCTGAAATACTGCAGTTTTCTTAATGTTAAAAAACATGTATATAAAATATAAAAGGAAATAAAGACAGAATTAATATCCTGTTTTTGAGACGCAGTGACTAATTAGAGTGACATAGGCCTGTGGGGGTTTAATGTAGCTAATCTTTAGCAGGTGTGTTTGCTGCCAGACGACAACCTCTTTCTCATAAGGAAGGCAGAGTCAGAAAAGCTCCAGAACATCAGGAAAATAGACCTAAAGTGATAGAAGCCATAACACAATGGGGAAATCCTAGACCTTCACTGTCCAAGATAGAAACCACTAGCTACATGTGGCTATTTAAATTTAAATGATTAAAAATAACTAAAATAAAAAATTCAGTTACTCACCTTAGCCACAGTTCAAGCACTCAATAGTCCCATATGGACAACTGGACGTCACAGATATAGAACATTTCTGTCACTGTGGAAAGTTCTGGGCAGCGTGGACCAGTTGGAGATAGGTAAGGATTGTTAAGGTGATGAGACAGAGCTAAGAATTCTAGCTCTACCACTTTTTAGCTGAGCGGCCATGACAAATGATTGAATCTCACTCTGCTGCAGTGCATTTTTCTATAAAAAGAAGAAACTACTGCTTAGTGCATAGGGTTTCAATGAGCCATCCTGTTGCATTTAGCACAGTGTTTCCTCTCCTGAGAAGTCTCCCCCAACCATCCTATCAAATGTGGCCACCAACTCTGTTATTCTTATTCATACCACGGAAGGAGAGCAGGACATGCCATCTCAAATTATGCCACCATGGTATATTGATTACGTTGAGCTGTAGGCACTTGAAAAAACAGCAAATTTGGGGAAAGGCTTTCTCTGAACTCCTCTTATCTGCCTCAAGACAGATGCTCCAATGGAACTCAATTGTCATAAACCCTCTCCTTAGGAGTTTCAGCAACCAGGGAATATTGACTCATCACAGAAGAGACTAGAAGTCATCACTACACCCAGGCAACCTTCGTCACAAACTAGCACACCTCCCACCTATTTTCTAAGGGCCTGTTCATCTTTCCTAAAAATTGCTTACTCTCCTCTAAGAGGTCTCCACCTTCCCTCCCCTTTCCTTATTGAAATGGTATTTCAGTCTGAATTCTAAAACACCTCTGGAGGGTTACTCATTTCCCTTGGTATCTCCCATGTATACACGAAGCTATTCAAACAAATATTGGTTGCCTTCTGTTTAAAAGCGAAGATAAAAGTTACTTGTTTTCAAAGAAATTTTTTTTTTGGTTTAATTCTTTTCCTTAGAAATAGCATAACAAAAACAACTTCTTATTTAGGGATTGCTATGTCCCAGGTTCTACTCAAAATTCTTTAAATCTATTAACTCAATCGAATCTTAGCCCTATGATGTAGTTACTATTATTCCCACTTCACAGAGGAGGGGACAGGCACAGGGAGGTTAAGTAAGAATTCCCATCACTTTTAATGATTAGCCATCTTTCAACAGAATATTTGCGTTTCCTTATTTGTTCATAAGTCACCAAGGCAGATAATAGTTTCTCTTGTTCTTCCTCTCTTTATTATGCCTTGACTCCTGAAGCAATCTGATTGATTTCTTCATAGGAGTGATATTGGCATTTTGGGATGAATGATTTCTCATTTTGTGGGATGGTCCACTGAAGGATACCAGCATATACCACCTTTTGGGCATATGGACTATATTGAGCTAAAGGCCATTAGAACAAACAGACACAGGAAAAACTGTTTGCCTCCCACATCTGCCTAAAAATAGAGTATAAATTTCCCCTGTTGCTAAGGAAACTTACATTCACAAAGGAAATTTCCATCTGTAAAGAGATCCCCACATTAGGAAGAGAGCTACTCCCTGAAGACAGCACATCACCTGAGAGACTCTCACTTGCACAGCAAGACAATGCTTATTTACCCTACATTTCCTCCCTTTACCTTCCCATGACTTGCCTCCCTCTCCCAGAAGCCCCAGAGCCCTTTCCTTCATTTAGCCTAAGATGATATATAAGCCTCAATCATCTGGCCACCTCCTTGAGCTACATTTTTCTTTGTGAACTCTTGTGCATCATACGTAATTTAAATGTTTTTTTCTCTTGTTAATCTGCCTTTTTTTCCTTTGGCGAGGAAGATTGGCCCTGAGCTAACATCTGTTGCCAGTCTTCCTCTTTTTGACTTGAGGAACATTGTTGCTGAGATAACATCTGTGCCAGTCCTCCTCTATTTTGTATGTGGGATGCCACTACAGTGTGGCTTGTTGGGTGGTGTGCAGGTCCGTGCCTGGGATCCAAACCAGTGAATCCTTGGCTGCTGAAGCAGAGCTTGCGAACTCAACCACTATCCCACCAGACCAGCCCCTAATCTGTCCTTTTTCAGTTTGATTCATGGACCCCAGCCATTGAAACTAAGAGGTTAAAAGGATGAGTATTTTCCTCCCTGGCACCACTCACCGTACGGCATTTAGAGTCCTTGGCGCTCTCCCCTGCTTGCCAATAGTATATTTCTCCTAGTGATCAATTACAACCAACAGCTGGCCCCCCTTCTATGTATCTAAAAGCCTCCCAGGGGAGTGATTCTACCTCTGGTTGAGAACCGCTGAGGCATAATCTGTACATTTACTTTCTAGACATGCCCTTTATTTGTTTTTAAACATTGTAAATTGTTAGTCACAGGGAGGGAATTCTTGCTTCTCCCTTTTTTGGCCAGTGTAGGTAATACTCATCATTGTGCCCTACCTGAGAAATCATTTCTCCTTGAATCTGGATCCTAGAGTCTTTGTTGTCAACCTCAGCCTCAGGGATTAGGCTCCATGGAGAAGTGAAAAAGTGTTTACAACTAGGGTCAATTTTCTACTGTTAAAAGATAAACTGGGGTGCCTTAAAAATTTCAAGAGTTTATTTGACCAAAAATCAGTTAGAATTGGTCAGTGCCAAACTGGAAGTGGTTAGGAGTGCCCACCGACAGGAGCTGGGGGAAGACCTTTATGGAGAATAGGTGAAAGCAATGCAAAGAAATTATTTGATTGGCTGTAGCTTACGCTGTTGCATTACTTGGGAAAGCCTAGTTGGCTGTTTGTGATTAGTTGCCCTTAGATTTGAATTTCTTAACCTTGAGGTATTTACAGACTTAGGTTTTGGTTTTCTTATGTAGGCTACTAAGGTAATAGAACCACCTTGGTTTAACAGCCTCCTGCTTAATTAATTTAATGCTACCATTATGCTTAGGTGCCTAGGGCCCGCAAACATGTCTTATTCTTTTTTAAGATAAGAAGAAAAAAAATGAACACAATCCAACTTGGATTATATATATATAACCATGCAGTCACAAAATATGATTGTAAAAATACATATATACTTTTTTTAATGGAGGAAGGAGGCATGAATGGAGGAACTAAAACTTGGCTTTATGAGCTATTGGACTGGTGGCCCATGATCTCTACACAGGACAGGTTACCATGAATACAAGTGAGATATTCAGTTTAGTTGGATTCTGACAAGGTAGTCCAAATTTAATGTGTTGGTTTGGAATTCAATGTGTGATGAGATTTTCTTATAGCTTTTAAAAATACCATGTTATTTAAAAAAAATAGTTGTGCATACTGGGAAAAAGTATCTTTATGACCCCATTTAGAGGTCCTTAAGCCAAGTCTACAAGAAAGTCTTACAAGAGACACATTTCAGCTAGTCATTAAAACGAAGTACAAAGGCCAAATGGTGTCTGAGATCATTTCTCAAGTCAGTCTCACCACCGTTTTAACCGCTCTTCTTCTCCCACTATTTATATTCAGAACTACTAAATCCTCTCCTTTGTTCCAAATTTTGACTCCATACCCAACTTCAATTTCCACTTCTGGCCTTTTACAGCTTTTTCATTCTTCCTAATGGTATTTAATAATTGGACTTTGGAGACCATATTTGATTTCTGGCTTAGCTGGTCTCTCTGCTTTTGCAACCACCATGTCACAAATGAGCGCTTCCCACTCTAAGACCCTGGGTCTCACATAACTGCATCCTGACCTTGGCCTTTGAATTGGGGTCTCATCTCTTTGGACTATAGACCCCTAAAGGAGCCCCCTGGATGCTCCAAGCCTTCTTCCAAATAGAGCCAGTACAGACTCTTGGGCTCTTGGGTGCAGCCTGGTGAATTGCCTTTGTTAAAGTAGAGAGAGCCTGGTGGCTCATATCAGCATCCCACTAGAAATTTTTTTTGACAAGTACTTGACCAGAGTTTTATACATTGTAGAAAAATGATACATTTGCACATTGGTTTCCTGAAAATAGATCGTTTTGATTTTATCATCCTTCTAGAAAATGTGTGTTTACATTGACATTTATGGATACAGCCTTGAGACACAGCCAAACCACAAGTCTAGATTTGGAGTAATGAGCTTGGGGCTACAAAGATGGGTCATCCTAATGGGAGAGTAAATCAAACACCAACACTGCGACTGGTTGATTTGCACTAAATAAATGAGAAAAGTAACGAGTTGTAGGTTGTTTTTCCTAAAGTTGACATAAACCGCCTATGCTTTCCCCTTAAATTTGATTCTTTTGGCTACCAGCCCAGCTTAAACTGTTGTCAGGGACTCTCTGAGCCTGTGAGTCTTAGCTCTGCACTCCACTCTTCATCTTCAGGATATATTGATGCTTAAACTTGCAGGATTATAGAATCATAAAAGTGACTTGTAGAATAACTTGGGATTGCTCATAAGAGAGTAAGCAGGAGTTCTTACCTAGGTTTCATAGATTCTTTTGGGGGAGACCATGGATCATCTTTGGAGAGTCTACAAAACTGAGATTCTATGTAAAATGAATACATATATATGTACTTTTGTCCTGGAGAGAAAGCCCATCACTCATCAGATTCTTCAAGTGGCCAGTGGTGCCCTCAATTTTTGTAACAACGAGGGTAAGATACAGAAGCAGGTAGTAGCAGCTCAGGGATTGAAGACACAGGCTGAAGCCATGTCTCCTCTCCACCAGGCATCGGGATCTGCAAATTCCTAGAGAGCAAGGGCTTTCTTACTTGTTTTTGTCACCCTCTACTTTCCAGCACAGTGGGAAGCCCTAGGATGTTATCACTGTAGGATACACCAGCAAATTAATAGATGTCTTTGCAGAAAAAAAGAAATATGCACTGTGTAAATTTAATGTAATTGTCATTTCAATTTCAAAAATGTTGAAATGTGAAAAAATGTTGCTCTCAGAATTGAGAAAATATGATAGCATAAGCTTAATTATGTTGAATGAATATGGTAATCAGCATGAATTATCATAATCATAACTACCATTTGTTAAATATTTATTCTGTGCCAGGCACATCACCAAGCTCCCCACATGCATTATCTCATAATTTCAACACTGTGCAGCAAGCATTATTGTCTCAGTTTGACAAATGAGGTAATTCAGGCTTAGGAGAATAAAGAACTTTTCCAAGATCTTAGTTCTAGTAAGAGGCAGAACAGAATTTGAACTCAGTTTTGTCTGAATACAAATTTCGTTCTTTAAAGTTTGAAAGGTAAGCTATATACAGCAAACTTATTCACAGATCTCCATTTTTCGCCCATTCTTTCTCCATCAAGAACAGAATTCTTGAGATTGGTCTTGGTGATGCCTTGGTTTCTTTCATATACTTCCCACTGCCTCCATGGTGTCCACCCTGGCATTGATTAGAATTTTAAGCCATAAAAATGGCTACAAGTCTGGTAAGTATTAATCAAATAGAAGTGTAGTGAAAGGTATTTTCTGAGGAGAAGAGAAGGGTGCTGGTTGTCTTGTAAAAAGATCAGAGAAAATCTCTATAAGGAATATGCATTAGCATTTATTACAAATTGTTATACATGTGTGAGTGTATGTGTATAAATGCACCTGTTTTCTTCACAATACGCCAATTGGCATATTGGCAGTAGAAATAGATTGTCCTTCTAAATATCCTGAATCTAGCATAAAAAAAAATGCCTGGCACACAATGAGTGGCTAATACGTTTTCCTTCTTAGGACAGAAAGCAAAGTGATGAGGTTATACCTTGAGGAAGAAACTGGGACAGGGCTTTTTAACACCATAGGCAAAAGGTATTCCAGAAATAGCAGAAGTATTTTAGGGTATGACTTGAGAGAGTGGGAGAAATCAAAGGATAACCACTATCCAAATATATGGCCATTCACCATTCACTGGTGTTTTTTCTAAGTGAGGAGGAGAGTTAGGTAGATTCACAGGTTTGTAACTATTTGAGGTCACCCAATTTTATGGAATTTCAACACTGCTCTGGATAAATATAAGTATGTTTTAGTGTTAGGACTCTGAAGTCTTAAGTCTTGCTTTGCCTTTAACTGGAATCTCTAAATCTCAGTTACGCTGACAATGTAGAGTACAATTTCTTAGACGATTTGTGGATTCTCCTGGTGTAATGCAGATTCTGTTTTCTTGGTTGTTATATTCACTCCATTCAGATTCACACATTACTTGAATCTAGTGTTCAGCATGTTTTGGACCTTAAGTTACTTCTTCCCAGGGAGTTGGCAAGAAGTCTGGTGAACATTAACTTCTAAATTCTGCAAAGAGAGATTTAGTTTAATTGAAATCCCTTTGGAACTCTCTCAAGTTAGAGCCATAATTTCTCAGAAACAATAGTGGTAGCCTGTCAAAATACTTTTTACAAAGTGATTTTTCTTGGTTTATTTTAGAGGTTACCAAAAACTACTGCTGATACTTTTAATCTAATAGTTTAGAAAATATCTTTGTGCTGTCCAAGGTGAAATAAGGAGGTCCTTTTTAATATTCTAGTTTGAATTAAATTTTGTGTATTTATTTGAAATGTAAGAGACTTCTTTTTAGAAAGCATTAGCATTTGTCATTGTTTTTTTCTTTTGAGTTGGCTCTTGGTGATTAATCATAAGGTACTCTCTCTCTTGGGTACAGTCCCTAACTTTTTTGTATTTACTTCTTAGTGTTGTTGTCATGTCTTTGTTTTTATTTTTGCTCTTTTATATTAACACAGTGTAGTTCGGAAGCAAAAATAGTAGATTTAGAGGTAGAAAACCTGGAACCTTGGGTAGGCCATCTAACATCTGAATCTCTATTTCCCCATCCGGAAGATGCAAATAAGAATTGTTTCACTTCTGATTTTATAGAATCTTTCTCAAGGTGAAGTAAAAAATGTATGACAAAATTGCTTTGTAACCCCACCCCCCAAAAAAGTATACCTATGTGTGTCCGTCTGTCAATGAAAATAGTAATACCTATTCATGGAGTTGTTATAAGGATGAAATAATTCATACTTGTAAAGTGCTTAGAATTGCACCTGGCACATAATAAACATTCAAGGAATGCTAGACAATATTATTAGTATTATAATAATTAATTGCATTAAATTTGTAGTATGGAGATTCAGTCCTTCATATTACGCACGACAAAATAATCCATCTGGACAAGGGTAAGGCATCACGAAACAAGAACCAAACCTGGTTAAGAGCTAGGAACAAAAACATAAACATGGAGTCACTGAAAAACTAAGGAATCGACAAAGATAAATCTCCAGCATATTCTATTCTGTTTTTGTCCCTCTAAAATTCATGTGTTGAAATCCTAACCCCCAAGATGACGGCATTAGGATGCGGGGCTTTAGGGAGTTGCTCAGGTCATGAGGGCAGAGCCCTCAAGAATGGGATTAGAGACCTTATAAAAGAGACCCCACAAAGTTCCCTTGCCCCTTCCACCATGTGAGGACACAGTGAGAAGGTGCTATGCACCAGAAATCGAGACCTCACCAGACACAGAATTGGCTGGCACCTTGATCTCTGACTTCCAATCTCCAGAACTGCGAGAAATAAGTTTCTATTGTTTATAAGTCACCCAGTTTATGGTACTTTGTGATAGCAGCCCTAGTGGACTGAGACATAGTGCTTCTTGGGAATCATTTCAGGGGAAAAAAAAAATGTGTCTGGGCTTAAAATATCCATCAGGTGTCTTTATTTTTTGGCAATTGTAGTTTAGCTGGCTCCCACAGGTAAATCCACCTGGACGTCTTGGTGAGACCTCCCAAACTAAGTGTAATTTTCAAAAACTTAGAAAGATGACTCTCATGTGAATAGAAAATGAACATGCATCAAATGTCTTAGGCAACTTGTTAACTGATGGGGGAACTGTGAGATGGTAAAGCTGGTTCAGAGAAAATGAGAAAAATGGAGATTTATGTAGCCAGGCATTCAAAGAAATGCTGAAGTAAAGTTGCTAATACATATGTGCTGGCTAATATCCTACAAGACAATACAATTTTAATATTTGAGGTTATTGTTTCTATCAGACAGAATCTACAGGTTGACATGGACGTTCATAGAATCTGGGCTCTAATCAAAGCGTAAATAGCAAAGATGAATTAAGACGTCTTCTCCTTGGTAATTAAACAATTCTTAGGTAACCTGTTAATGCTTTATCATATTGAAAGAACATCCTCTTGTCTTATTTCCAAATTTTGAATAATTTTTTTTTAATTAAGAGAAAGGTGCCAGGGAAGTCTTAAAAAGGAGAACGACATGATCTGATTTACGTGTTATGCGAATCTCTGGGAGAATCTCTACTTTGGGGTAACAGACTTTAGGAGATCAACAGAGAGAGCAGGAAGACCTTCGAGGAGGCAAATACTTTAGTCCAAGAGACAGATTATATTGACATGGATGATGATGGTAGTGGCTGAGTTTGAGAGAAGTAGCCATAATTGAAACACATTTTTAAAGTGGCGCCAACAGGATTTGCTGATGGATTGGATGTAGTGTGTGAGAGAAAGTCAGGTTGAATGCTACGTTTTTGGCTGAGTCCTGGATATGCAGGTGAGGAACACATGTAACGTCCCTGCCCCTATGGTGCTTATAGTCTCCTGGGAGGCTTTTTTTAAAACAAGAGCAAGCACAATTTTAATCATAAATTCCAATTGTTTACCATAACTAAAGTCTGATGAAAAATACAAAGTGCTGAGGTAGTGAACAAAGGATAGGAGCCGCGTTAATAGGTGCTGAGGGAGGGCTTCACAAGAAGGCAGGGAGGTGAAAGACGAGAAGGAGCTAGTCATGTAGGAACAACGGAAAAACATTCCAGAACAAGGACATACCCACATGAGGCCTCTAAGAGGGAAAGCACTCAAGCTTTAGGAACTGAAAGAAGGCTTGCATGGCTGGAACACATTCAGTGAGGTGGACAAAAGACTGGATAAGGTCAGAAAAGCAAGCCTTGTAGAGCATTGCATGAAAAGTAAAAGCATTTTGGGTTTTTTTTTGGTTCAACAGGAGACAGTAGTCCAGGTGAGAAGGGATGGTTGCTTGGACTAGGAAGGTGGCAGTGGAAATGGAGATAAATGAATAAATACAGGAAATAGTTTAAAGGTAGAGTCCATCATTTGGATTAGATTATTCGGTGGAGAGATGCCAAAGGGAGGTCAGTGGGGGAGTAAAACTGTTACTGAGTCCTGGTTCTCTCACTAATTACGGATATCACCTGTGAACAAAAGACTTCACTCTGGTTTTCAGATTTCCACTCTGTGAGTCTGAGCTTGCTAGTCACTAGGCTGCAAGACAACTCCAATTGAAGAGAATTGATTGGCTCATGGGTTCCAAGAAATTGTTGAACAACATAACTTGAGAAGGACAGGGAGTTCATTAGAGCCTCAGAAGTAATTAGAATCAGGTGCTCAATGATGCCAGCTCTGATTCGCAAACTTTCATTTGTTTCTCTCTGGATACCAGATTTATTTGTTCTGAGGGAAGCTCTCGAATTGTATACCTTAAAACTTTTGCCAGTGGAAGACCGCTTTGTGGTCCTAAGTTCAAATCCCTAGGATTAAGCTCCGATGGGCCCAGCTTGGACTAGATGCTTATGATGGGAAAAATCAGCCAGGGATAGAGGCACAAGGTCGTGTAGGAATCTGGCAGCTTCCAGTGAAATAACTGGAGAAGTGGGAGGAATGGAAACTAGAAATGTGTGTGAAGGGCTAACAATTCTCATATGTAACCTGAGGGTATTCAGAAAATAATTACCGAGCATCTACTGTGTGTCATGTACTAAGAGCTCGAGATATAAGATGTCTGCTCAAGACACTTCCAACAAAGATGCTCTGCAATTCCATGAGATTTTACAGCAAAAGGACAAAGCAGCCAGTTACTCTGGTATGTGCAAATTTTAAATAATTATCTTCAGGTTTACCATTCTTTCTCAGTAGTGGAAATAAATGGTTTAAATTCTCTGGACAAAACAAAGCACTAAGTTGCAACTTGTTATATCTTGCTTTTTTATTTGATCTGTTCCCTACAGTGGCTTGAGTTTACTCAACACCAATACTGTACACAGGCTTTCAACACTGTATGAATACTTTCTTGAGTATTCGAGAGCACACTCACAGAAGAGTCTTGGCTTTCACTCTTCCCTCTGTCTGGAAAGCTCTTCATTCCAAATTTCCACAAGTTTTGCTTCCTTACCGCCTTTAGGTCTTTGCTTGAATGTCGCTGTTGTAGGCGGAATAATGGCCCCCAAGATGCTCAGGCCCCTCTCCCTGGAACCTGGGAATATATCAGGTTACATGGTAAAGGGTAATCAAGGCTGCAGATGGAATTAAGGTTGTAATCAGCTGACTTGAGGGTAGCAGGATTAGTCTGGATTATCCAGGTATAAGCAGAGTAATCACAAGCCCTTAAAAGGAGGGAGAGGGAGGCAGAAGAGGCTGAGTCGGAAGGAGATGGGAGTACAGGGTAATGTTCAGAGAGATGCAATATTGCTGGTTTTGAAGGTGGAGGAAGGGGGCCAGAGTTAAAGAATGTGGGTGGCCTCTAGAGGCTGGAAAAGGCAAAGAAATGGATTCTTCTCCGGAAAAGAATGGAACCCTGCTGACACTTTAATTATAGCCCAGTGAGACCAATGTTGGACTTCTGACCTACTGAACTGTAAGATATTACGTTTGTATTGTTTTGCATTGAATTGTCTTTGTGTAGTTTTAAATCAGTAAGTTTGTGGTAGAGCGGGGTTGGTTGCGGGTGGGGCACCACGGTGTTGTGGGTTCAGTCTTTATTGGCAAGTTTAAAATGTAAGAGCAATAATTAAAGAGAGTGAAGGGCAAAGCAGAGTCACTCAAAAGGTCAGTTATCTAGGTCACCCAGAGTCTTCTGAAAAGGGGAACTTCATGGGTGGGGCGGCCTGGCTCTTTCTCTTGTTGTGTAGCAGGCAAGGTGTTCACCAGTGTGTTTATTGGGAATGGATGTCTTTGAAGCTGAAGTTTCTGCAATCAAAAGCTTAATGTCAGGCACTTAGGTTACAATCAAACAAGCTACTTGTCAGACACATTGCACTGCTACACCTTGCTATCAATCGAAGTATAGCCTATAGGGGATTGCAGGTATGTAAGCAAATACCTGTCTGGCAATTCCATACAAGGCTAAGTATGAAGCCACTTGAGATCACAGGAGGTGGTTACACAAAGGGTTCAGAGAAGCCTTCAGGTAGGGGTACAGTCAGATCAGTAGGAGAGGCAGATAAGGACATTTACATAAAAGAAATTCTACTTTATATTTGGAGCTTCATACTTGTCATTACTTTTTAAAACTTTCTGCCTTCTCTAAGAATTACAAACTTTAAGTGGTCATGGGCTACATCTGTGTTGAAACAGTCTGAGAAAATTATGCAATGAATTCACGGTTAATTCGATATGCTAATCCCTTAAGCTTATGTAGCCCTTTAGAGTTTATAAAATATTTCCATGTATCTCATTGAAACATTCTAAAGACTCTGAACAGAAGGTAGATCAAGTGTTTTTATCTTAATTTTATAAATGCTGAAACCGCAAAGGCTAAATGATGAGTAGTATAATTATTGGCCTAATTCTTTAGTATTTATATGGTGCTTTCACATATATCATCCTCCCTATAATTTGGGGTAGGTGGATAGGGCTGGTGTTCTTGCACTGAGTTTGCTGATGAGGAAGTTAAGCCTGAGAGAATTTTAAGTGACTGCCTGGGATCATGCGACTGACGAAATGAAACCAGGATTGAAACTCAGGGCTTCCCATCCACGTGCAGTCCAGTGAGTTCATTTTTAATCTGTCGACTGTGAGGAGCTATGGGACATTCCTGAGGAGCTATTAAGAGACGAATGGGGAGAAGAGAGTTCAGGCTTTGGGGTAGAGTCCAAACATCTTCTGTTCTTCCCCTTTCTGTAAATCTTTGGGTAAGTCACTTAAACTCTTTAAGCCTTAGTTTCCTAATATGTACAACATGAGGTGGTTGTAAAGATTATGTGAAATAGTGCTATGTAAAATGCCAGTGTAGTGCTTGATTCCCCAGGAGGTGTTCAATGAATAATTCTGATGATGATGATTAAATTCTAGTATGCAACTGGATTTACAGGTATCGAGTTCAGGGGAGAAGTCTGGCTTGGACTTGGGAGACATAGGCATGTTAAGGACTAATATTTCTAAGGAAGGAAGTTTAATGAACAGCCTGTTTGATTAAGATCAGAAACATTGACCGCTGTGGTCTTTATATAGTCTCCTGGTCTCCTCTGTTTCAACCGGTCACTTTGTTGGCCAAAAAGAGGCTAAACCCACCACCTGATCTATCCTTGAAAGAGTAATAGAAACCAACTTGCTCTGGCATCAACAAAGTGGAAGATATTTATTCTGTTTTGTGTATATAGGTGTCTCAAGATATCCAAAAGCAGAAGGCCCTCAGGCCTTGGGAATGAAGAGGCCACTTTCTCCATCTCTATTTTCTGCTTCTTTCTCTCTGTCTGCTGAGTTATTTTCTCCCTCAGAAAACCAGATTTCTCTTCTCCATTCCATGTACTTGTTCCTAGGTCAATATCTTATTGTTCCAGGCCACCCATGGAGACTCACTCAACACTGTTGGTTGAGATTCTAAATTCCTGGGAGACAAAAACTCATTGTCCTGGCCTGGGCCAAGTATCCTCCTCTGATTGTGTTGACTAAAATACAGTTGGGAAAGAAGGACTGTGTGGTATAGATGTGACTGCTGAAGGCCACTCTTGTGAATAGGATGGGGACCTAGAGGCTGGGCAGATACTCCAAAAGTTGTTTATAAAACTCTTCCAGTCTGTCTCTTGATTCTTATTGTTCTAAACTGACCTCATCTAATGAAACAGGCTATTATTATGAGATTCTGAATCATTAAGAACACTGACCTTTTCCTATTCATTTTTGGATCTTGAGTGCATGGCATGTAGCAATAACTATCATTTATTAAATGCTCTCAGGTCCAGTGCTAAGCTTCCACATGCATTATCTTATTCAATCCTCATATTGCAGACCGATGGGTAGGTGTTATTTTTGCATTTTCTACATGAGACACTAAGGCAGAGAAATATTTTATACTTTGACCAAAGTCCACAGCTAGTAAGTGAAAGAACTGGCCTTCAGACCCAGTTCTGACGGGTCTCTCAGACACCACCATGTTGCCCTGTACCCTGGGCTGTTAGGAATGGCTCAATCCATTCTTGTCAACTGTTTGCGGTTGCCCCAAAATTTTAGTCAGTTCTAAAAACTGCCCAAATTATTGCTTTTGAAGAGAAATTCATTTACCTAAACATTATTTGAAAGGATTGAATCACTGACTGCCTTTGAAAATATCTTCTGTGGTGTCAAGAGGGTATTTTTTGAAATGATGGAGAGAGTAGTATAGTTTAGACAGCAAGAATTTGGAGGGTAGAATCTATTCATCTACATATGAACCCCTTATTGTTCTCCAATTCTTTAACATCCAGCTGTTAAACATGTAGATACTCACAAGCATGTACATTTAAGGCAAACCTTTGAGGTGCTTGGTTCCTTTTGTTCTTTTTAGACTGATTAGAGGGAACAGCTCTGGAGTCTCAGTACTTGGTGGGTGCACCTCTTAGACCTCATGCTGGAAAGGTTAGCAGATTTTTCCCTCCATGAGGCAAGAATACACCACATGAAATGCATCTGCAGAGCTGTATTTTCTTAGTTTCTGGTTACAGCTGTCACTGTAATGTGCTGCAGCTTCTGTGATAGCTGAGGTGGGAAGGAGGCCGGCAGCACTGGGTTTTATCATGATGTGGACTAAACTCGACTCGTCTGTTAATGTCACAAGCCAATAGGAGTGTAATCAGAGAACTGGAATCTCGTTGAGACATCATTTTTGCCCATAGCCTGTGGATTTCTCTCTTTCTTTCTTTTTTTCTTGCGAGGTGGGATGAATTGCATATTTAGCCATCCTACCTGGGTCTGTCGTCTTGTGAATTTATTGTGTTGTTCCTTTCTTTTCTGCCTGAGTCAAACAAAGTGCTTTCTTTGGTCTTTCTGGTCTTGCCCATTAATGGAAAAGCTATTTTTTCCCCAAATCACAGCTTCATATGAAAGAGATACTGCAGACCTCCTTTAGTCAGGGTCTGTATTTGCAGGGACAGATTTCCTGTGGCAGGCACCAGATTCACCACATTCTTAGTCATCTTTGGTGTAGATTTCCATTTGTGGATTAGTATCTGGTGTGAGAGATGTGGCCTATAGAGGGAGACAGAGGCTGTGTCAATGATTCAGGCCAGTGGAAAGATTCCAAAAAATTTTGGGGGCACTATTTCTGGGTCAAGATTGTCACACAACCATGCAAACACACCACAATTCATGATTTGATAAAAAATTAAAATCAGAGTGCTTCTCAGGACCTTTCGGCCCTCCACTCTGTAAGTAGACACAACCAAAGGAAAACAGTAGCAGAACAACTCATAGTCAACACTGCTTTTCCTTCAGAAGAACCAATCCTCCATGGAATATAAAATTGTAGCTCGTGTTGAGAATGGAGTTAGTCTCGCTCTACAATATTCTGTGAATTCTCACGCTGGTCAATGACTTTCTTTACATTTCACCCTTATGTCTGCTAATGGTATCTCTACAGGACTCAGTATCTCTTAGAAACGGTGACATCCTGAAAGAGCATATAGTATAAAACCTTCCTGTTAGTCCATAGCCAGGTTTCTGAGTTCCAGTCTTTCTTTCTTTAACTACTTAAAAAAAAAAGCACAGCAACTCGAGGAACTGGGTGATAGAATTCGCAAAGAAGAAAGTTTTACCTGGCATAAGAGTGATGAATCCCTTTATCAGAACCAGCGCAGTGGTGTGACTGTCCTGCCTCCCCACCTTGTGCTGATAAACAGTAAACTGGGGACTCTTTTGATGCCCTTCTTGTTCTAGGACTAATAGGATAGAGTTCTTTGGGGGCAGAAATACCCCTTCACCCAACAGAATGAGAATACGAGGAATATGGTGAGGTTTTGGTTTTCCATTAGGCTTTTTGCACCCTAGCAGGGAGTAGAGTTTCTGAGAGAAGGACTGCTGCTACTGTGGGAGGAGACACTGAATCCATCTCTGTGTATTTAGGAACACCGAACTGTAGGAATAGGGTATTAGAAATGTGGACATTGCTGCAGGATTTGAGACTAGACAATTCTAATATCTCAAGACCTTGGAAGGAGTTGTGTTTGCCCTGGATAGATGCGAGCATGTCTAAGCTTGGAGAAGATACCTGGACAATCAGAAGATAGCTGCTGATGCCACAGAGCATCACCTTACTGCCACTCCATATCTGTGGTGTGCTGGCAAATGGTTAACAACTGGCTCTCTTAAAAAAAAGTCTCATTTTTAGTGTTTGCCAATTTTTATAGTGTAAATATTCCAAATATTCCTTCCGTAGCTAATTTCAAGCTACCAACAAGACATCGCTGATGGCACAGTTAGAAAGAAATGTGCACACTCAACTCTTGTGGGCTGGTATACATAGGCTCCAGCACGCCACTGCCCCTCACCCTCCTGCACCGTCCCCCATGCTCATGTGCCCAGGGTCTGCCAGCACCAGGCACCTTGAACTCAGGTATTCACTCTTATTTGTGGACAAAGAGTATCTGTCTTGAATCTCGTCTCCTTTACTACATTTGTGAACTAGATTGGAAGAACTTAGAAACCTTTGCCTCCCTTCTCTTGGACAAAGAGTAATATATTAGAGGCTGATAACAATATTTCTTTGTAATGAGGAATCATTTTCTTCTCGAGCCCAATCTGGAAGGTATTATTTCTAGCAAAATATCTGAGGCTATAATTTTCTCTCCCATGATAGCAGAGACGCACAGACATGGCTTCCTGGATATTGAAACAGGAAAGACATGGTTGAGTTTTCACAGTAAATTAGTAAAGAATCCAATTCCAGAATTAGAAGTGACAGGTGCTAGAGTTTTGGTAGAGCGTATTGGCAGAAATCAAAACCTCACGAAAACACATTTGAGAACCACCCTATAGTTAATAAAAGATGAACTTTGAGCTTGCAGACCGAGAGACTCATAGTTCTCTAAAAGTGATTTTGAATGCTCTGATAGAAAAGTGTAACCATCACAGTGTGGACTAGAAAGATGGAAGCAAAAAGGAATACTGAGTGGGTGGAGTCAGATGATTTCTCCTAGGGCCTCGGAGATTGTGCTCCTAGGGCATTAGTATCTTAATGTGCATTAAATATCATGAAGGGAACTTGTTTAAAATGCAGGTTTACAGGTGTGGCAGATGCTGTCAATGTACTGTGTGTATTCCCTGGGCACCTCCTGTTCCTGTTTGTTCCAGAGCCTCCACACTACAAGCACCTACAGCTCTGTCTGGACTTTCCCTCTGGCTGTAGGAACACATCCAATCTGCATGCACAGCAGGCTGGAAGTTTCTGAGAGTCAGTGCACCTCAGACAGTTGTGAATGGGAGTTGGAGCGTAAATCTCCTGGTTTCTTACCTTTCAAATGCTACAACTTTGAGGTATGTTCAAATGAGTGGTTCTCAAAGCATTCTGGGGATCTCTGGGGGACCCTAATATCCTTCTAGGAGGTCTGTGAGATCAAAATGAGTTTTGAATTGGTACCAAGCCTCTTTCACTGATTTTTTTTCTCACAAGGATATGGCTGAGTTTCCCAGAGGTGATAACGTCACTCCTATGATGGCTAATGAAATATGTGCTTGTGAATTCTTGTTTTAAAAAAACCCAAACCACTAGTCTTAATATCTAATATGGTAGGTGTCAACTCACATAACTCAAACTCTTTGGAGTCTTCAATTTTTAAGAGTATAAAGGGGTTCTTTAAGAGTATAAAGGGGACCAAGATGTTTGAGAACCACGGCTCTACATCATCTCCCACACCCACAGAAATTCAGTGCCTATTGTCTAAAGCAGTGACCTGCTTATTAACATATTTAGTGTTTGTTCCTTCCCATCTCTTGCCTCACTTTCCCTTATGATTCTGGTCTTAGGGTCTACTCCTGGGGAATCCAGGCTAAGGCACCAGAGATGTTGGGTGGTGCCTGGGAATCTGTATTTTAATAAGCAACTTGGGTGAATCTGAAGCCGATGGCTCATGGAGCTCACTAGCCAAGATGTGCACATATTCCTCAAAAAGAGTGGGAGCAGAGTGGGGAGGATAATGGAAGTTTGTGCTTGAACCACCATAATGTATAGTACATGCACATGCACAACCACACTCTCACACTCACGCACATGATCACTTTATGTGTTTAACGCTCAGCGCCTGTAAATTCAGATTTTAATTATGTTTTATCTCCCAACTCCCCAGGATTTTTAATCTTCAGGCCAATTTTTTTTTTTTTTTTTTTTTTTGCTGAGGAAGAGTCACCCTGGGCTAACATCCATGCCAATCTTCCCCTATATTTTAGTATGTGGGCTGCCAGCACAGCACGGCCACTAACAGAGCAGAGTAGGTCTGTGCCTGGGAACCGAACCCAGGTCGCCAAAATGGGGCCTGCTGAACTTAACCTCTGGGCTACCTGGGCTGGCCCACAATCTGTTTTTTTTAAATTTTTAAATTTATGAACAGTGCAGTCAGTACTATGTGTTTGTATGCAATCAATATTATACTATGTACTTGATATAGTTCCAGTTTTGTGTAGTAAGAGTTGAATCAATTTAAAACGTGTTGTTTTAATTGCTGGCATTATAAAATTTTGAGTTCAGATACTCCAATATTGTAAAAGAGAGGTATCCAAATCAGATGACCAGTGTCCAGAGTGTCAAACCAGATAAGCAGCGTACGTTAGGGGATTATATCAATGCGTGTCGGCATTGAAAGGTGCATTTCCCGCTATTAGGATTTACTATGCTACAAAGGAAGCCGCATGGGTGGCAGTATAGTCCAGTGGGACATGGGTGTGAGTCGCTAAACAGCTGCATGACTAGTCACTGGGTTATAACGGGAATGATGAAAGAGAAGAAATGTAAAACACGGCCCCATGAATCTCACAAAGTAAACATTCCGTAAATGTCAGCCATTATTATTACTCTATTACCAGGTTTTAAAAATATAAGCCATGTTTTTAACCCTCAAGTACTTATAATATTATTGGAGAGTAGCAGAAAAGAAATCAGTGTTTGAGACCAATACAAGTGGGTACAGAATTAGGTGCTAAAGGACAGGACACAGCCTTGGGGACTCGTAGAAGTTTAGAGAAGAAAGGAATCAGAAACTCGCAGTGATGAGAAAAACTTCCACAGTGGCTGTGCGACCTGAAGCATTTGTCTTTGAAAACTAGTTGGCTGTCCTGTTTCCACACAACACTGCCTGAGCTCCTACTTTTCATGGCAGATTGAGCGTGTGGCGTGTGAGGCTGCCAAAGCTTGGGCCACTTCTCAGAGCGAATGTCCCAAGTTACAGTATAGGATCCTCCGTGTCAGCTCACACAGGACCCCTCTGGAAGGTTTTTAAGAGCCTTTCTCCTCCATGACACAGTGGTGCTTTGGTTTAGAGAGCATCTTTTCTTTCAAACACATTTTATTACATGTACTCAACACTGTTCCTGGGAAAAATCATTATCGTTATTCCTGTTCCTACTTGGTAAAATTGAAGTTCCAGTTATCACTTCCAAGAGGGTGTCTTTATAGAAGAGCGTTTCTGTCCATCCTTCACTTGAAAAAAAACCTAAAATGAATTGTATATATGTATATGTGTGTGTATGTATTATATATACCATATTATTATATGTACAATATATAGACACACATTCTCATGCAGGTATATGTATATTTGAACCACAGTCATATGCAGAAGGGGTTTTTATGGAGTGATTGGGCCTTGTTCTTTCTCACTAAGGAAAATGTATCGAGATTCTAATTGTTTTCCCCTCTCTTAGTAAATGGCTCATTTAGATGTACATTACAATAAGTTATCCTCCAGCCATATCCTATGATCATTAATACTGACTATTACTACTATTCTAATACGTCATTTTGCTGATTCTAAGATATCATTGATTTTAAGACACACTGTTATTTGTGTACTACCAAGAAAGAAGAAACAAAGTTGCTAATAAAACTCCGGTGTAATGCTTTCCTAGCACTTTGAGTTTTGATTCATACTCGTTAAAAGAGCTTTTCAAGACTTGTTGATGTGAATTTGTATCATATCATTTTTTTGTACACATAAGAAGGAAACCATAGAAAATAGCATTAAGGTATTCTTAAAACGTCTTCACATTCCACATCCATATCCTTTGAATTGTTTTTTTAACTCAGAATTGTTTTATTTGGTCACTAGCATCCTCTGTACTAGCCAAGCTGCTTATTCTTTCTTCAATCTTGATGTTGGCACTTTCCTATTTGATTGTTTTTTCCTAAGTCGAACCACATCTTGCCAGTGAGAAGTTAAGCAGTTTCTGTTCAAAGTTGCTGTGAAGTTCTGACAAATTGATATTTGGCAATATAATGGCAGTCTTGAGTGATGCATAAGTTGGTCATGTCAATACTTCATTGCTTTGAAATTTCTTTAAACTGTGTTGTGGAATTTGGCAACTTTTCCTGCCTTCATTTGCATTGCTTGGTGTGTGATAGGAAATCCTTTGGCATGTATTTCAGTAATCAAATGTAATACAGCTTCATCTACTTGTGGGTATGCATTGCCAGAAAAAACGGAATTGTGGTTGTACCAGTCAGAGTGGGCTAGATTATGGCAAAATCTCGGTGGTTTAAAACCACAAGGTCTATTTCTCGCTCATGCCGTGTTCTTTTGGGTTGGCTAGGAGCTTTTCTTCGCATCCTCCTTTTTCTGGGCCTCATGCTGATGGAATAGTTACTGTTGGGAACATTCCTGGTCATTGTGGCTGAGGGGAAAAGAGAAGTGATGAATCGTTCACTTCTTAAAGTCTTAAAGTTACCCATACACTGGGTCACGTTCCTCTGGCCAAAGCATGTCAGACAGTCACGTCCATCTTCAGAGATTTGGAGATGGGCAATCACACCAAATGCCTGGGAGAAGTGCGGGTATTTGGTAGACAGCAATAATGGCTACCACCGTTTACCCTTCTGATCACAAAATATTCTGTTTGCTCTCATTACTACGTGCAGAGAATACTCATTTTCTCCCCAAAGGAGTGAACTCACAAGTTCCATCCATTCCCTGCGGCCGGCTTGAAAGGCAGGATATCTAGCTGACGTAGGTGGTTTCTTCGCTGGGGTAAGATGTGCAGTGACCTCTGTATCAGATTCGAATGTAGCGCCTCTTGATCCAGAGACCAATGAACGAAAAGGACAGCTGGTTCTGCTCCCCCTGCCATCGTACGATTAACACAAAGGATAGAACAGGGACACTATAAATATCCCTTGAAATGGCCCATTTCCAACTAGCAATGTGACTGATATTATCACTGATTATATAGTATGTCCACAGAGATATGGTAATAACTTCAAGAGCATAGATAATAGTAAAATGTTATAAAACAATTAGAAAGTGAAGAATTTTGAGTGTTATGTTATCTTTGTTTTTAACATAATTTATGTAATTTTTAATAATGACTGTATTTAAAAGCCATCTTACAAATTTCTAAAATTTTACCCATTGGTTCTTGTCGAGCTAGTATGAACCAGTTCAGCACATGGTTGCCTTAATCCATTCAAATGTAACGACAGTTGGTGTGATGGCCATACACTTGCCTTTATTCTTCCTATAAGGCTGAGCTTTAACAGTCCGTTGTGGCTTCATTCATATTTGTCAGTCCTGGGATTGAAAAGCAGTTGCCTCAATAAGTCCTGGAATGCCCAGCTGAGAGCAGAAGAACATCTCAGCTTATGAATAATAACTTTTGGAGTGGTTTGTTACACAGCAATAGTTAACCAATACACTCAGAAAAGAACTTGTGTAGTTTAAGCAGCCAAAACCAAATGTAGACTTACATAAGTTAAAATAAAGAATGTATAAGCTCATAGAATCAGAGTAGTGTTCAACAACCAGACTGTGGGAGGGACAAGGCTTTGGGAACAAGTGGGCTTTGGGAGCAATAGAAACCAGAGACTTTATTGGAATTCTCTCTCTTCTCTCTGATTCTTTCTTCATCTTAGCATTTTTTCTCTTACCAGCTTCCTCTACTTCATGAGTTTTGAGCTTTCCATCTTGGAGCTACCACCACAACGGTAGTTTAGCACCAGTTAAAATCCCATGTAAGGGTTAAGTCTGATCTAATTTGGGAGTGGCGCCCACTCATTGACCAAGAAGCTGTGATTGACGGAGTGTTGATAGGGAGGCAGGTAATTATGATTGGTCTCTAGGAGATTTAGGCATCTACCTTCGACTATAGAAGCTCATACTTTCCTACCTAGATAGTGGAGTGAAGGTTGTATAGTTATCCTGACAAAGCAAAGCCACGCATTACAGTGTGAGTACATTACCGTGTCTGTACATTACCCTGGTGACAGTCAGGAATTGTGCATAGGGACCTGAGGGCTTGCCTTTATCA
This sequence comes from Equus asinus, assembly GCF_041296235.1. NCBI lineage: Eukaryota > Metazoa > Chordata > Mammalia > Perissodactyla > Equidae > Equus > Equus asinus. The sequence continues at coordinate 67,536,727 of NC_091801.1, read as the reverse complement.
ATAACTTATCGATTTTGTCATTCATCCATCTGAATGAATCAATTCTCTGGACTCTTTGAGGTAAACAAAGAGAGAAAGAAAGAATTTAGAATAGAAAGGTTAAAAAAGGCTTCAAGGCACATGCATCTTTTAAGCTGAACCTTGAAAATTTTTAAAATAGCCTGTCCATTGAGACAGGTTGTCTCTGTTAGGCTGCTAATCAATTTTAAGGTTACAGATTGTTTGTATTTCTATTTTCACGTGGATTTCTCCAAGTGCACATTTTTAAACTCTAGAGTAAAAGTTAAACTAACTCATATCAGTGTTGCAATTAAACCGTTTAAATGTGTGCGTTAGAAGTCAGGAGAAAGTGGAAGAGACAAACGTTAAGACAGAATTCCTATCATATAATAGAGGGCAAATGAATTGGTAAAAATGTTTTTCTGCCTGAAGACTAGGTATCAACATTAGGTGTCAACGAACTCCATGACACCAAACATCTTTATAGGGAACTAAAAAGTCCAGTCCATTGCGAGGAGAGTCTCTTTCAGCTTTAAGATTCAATAATTACATCCAATTTCTCTCCTTTGTTGGACAGTGCCCTGGTAAGAAAAAACTTGCCTGAGAGAAATGCAGAGGTTAGGGCTGGCATGGAGACAGAATGCATCTCATCTTGTGAAGGCAGAGATTAGAAGTTGGTTCATGAAGGGGTGCCAAGGCCAAGGTCAATATGAAAAATTCCAAACCTGCCCGTCTAATAGTGGAGGAAGAGGGTTGATAAAGTATTGCCAAAGCAGAGAGGCTGTTAGGGACTGCATGTTCGTGTCCCCTCAAAGTTCATATGTTGAAGCCTTAGTCCCCACTGTGATGGTATTTGGAGATGGGGCCTTTGGGACATAATTAGGTCATGACAGTGGAGCCCTCATGATGGAATTAGTGCCTTTATAAGAAGAGACATGGGAGGACTAGCTAGCACGCTCTCTCCTCCAGCCCCCCACCATGTGAGGTTATGGCAAGAAGGAGGTCATCTGCAAGCTGCGAAGAGAGCTCTCACCAAGAATCAAATTGCCAGCACCTTGATCTTGGATTTCTCAGCCTCCAGAACTATGAGAAATACTTGTTGGCTAAGCCATTCAGTTTGTGGTATTCTGGTATGGCAGCCTGAACTAAGAGAGAGACTAATGCATCAGGAAAACTGAGTGAACAGGGACAAAGCAGACAAATGGACATAACCTGCAGGAACTCCACAGACAGAGGTGTTAGCACCATTAGTGGCTACATACTATGGTCTAGGGCCATATTGCTTGGGAGGGTGTGGCAGTCTTTCATTGCTTTCAGGAAGACACAGACGTTTAATCACACTGGCTTTTACATTTAAAACATGGATAACATTCTGCTTTTAATGATAAGTGATTCTAATTACAGTTATTTCTTCTGCTATACTAATTTGCATTTTATACCTTTTAAGATGAATATGACTGAACCTCTTAGGAAACATTCCCAACTTATGTGCTGTGCATTAATTTTTAGAGTCAATATTTGTTGAAAACACTAGTACATTCGCTTGCTCTGAATTTCTTCCAAATCCATTAAATGACCTTGTAATATGGTTAATCACACTAGTTTTTTTTTTATTGACGTATCATATTTTGATTTAACTTGTCTTTTTTTTTCTTTTAGTTTTCTCTGCCAAATTATTTTAAATGAGAAACCAGATTCCTAGAGAAAACACTTCCTGGCACAGACACCAAATCTCCCAAACTGGTAGACAGCAACGCTGCTGTGACTGCATCTCCCAGTGGGAGGGGCCATCTGGAGTCAGGTTGTTTTCGAAAGTTTGACATTGAGGCCCTGGCTATGGTACTACGGTCCCATTCAGTCTTTATTATTCTTGCTCTGTAACCTGACTTTGGTCCAGGAAGAGGAAATCCTTGGGCTTAATTGAAGACAATCAGCCTAGGGTCAGGAGGCTAATGCTAAACAGACTGGAGGTAAAGGTAGCCTAGAAATAAGGAAGAAGGTAAGACTAGAGTGGATTCAAAGATTAGACTCAAAGATGAAAACCAAATGCACCTGGAAGGCAAAATATACTTGAACTCTGAAATATACAGAGCCCTGGGGAGATATGAAAATAAATCAAGCTTGTTTAGTTGATTGCCTCCCCACTTCCCTGTGGCTTGTCCAGCTGTTACCCCAGTTTGGGCAGGCGGTTCGTAGGCCTGATTTTTAGGTGTTTATCATGGGGTGCCTGCTAGAGAACTGCTGGTGAAAGGATCCTCAATGCCTTCATTATACATCAGCTCCCAAACTTCACAATTCCTGATATTAAGCTGCTTTGATTGGAGATTATAGTGTTTCATTTAAATTTTAAATGGCATGTTACAATGTACTTTTAGGTAAACTGTAATGCGCCTCTGGGCATAGCACCATTTTATATAGGTGTCTAAATTACACAGGAAAGTGGGAATGCTTTAGACTAAATGAGTAACCAGCCCGGTGTAGAACCTTCTTTCCATTAACTGTGTTGCCCCTTGCAGTCTTGGATATGGCTAATAAAATATCATATGAAAGTTACTGATTACTCAATGGTTTCTCCTTTGCAAAAACCATTGAGAGTTGGCCATAAGTTTTCCCTGAAAGGTAGTTGTTATTAATACCTTTATACTGATGAGAAAAATCAAAGTTTGTTTAAGTGAGACTCTTAAATTCTTATAGACTAGCATTGTGGTCAGAAAGCTGGACCATGGAGGCAAACTGCCTGGATTTGAATCCTGGCTCCATCATTTATTACCTGTGTTGCTCTGTGCAAGTTATTTATCTTTTCATGTCTCAGTTTTCACATCTGAAAATAGGAATAATACTAGTTTCCACCTCATAGGGTTATTATGAGGAATGATGAGTTAATATTTTTAAAGCATTTAGAACAATGCCTGGAACATAAGGATGATAAAAGGGGTCATATAGATCCACAGTCTGAAACCCTGACAAAAAGAAACATTTTGGAATTCAGATTTTAGAAAAGTGATAAGAGGCAAAAGTTTATTTTACCTAACAGCTACAGCAGGATCTGGGTACAGTGTAATCAACCAAATTGACAGTTCTGCAGCCAAACTGATGAACACTATGCTAAGTGGAAAAAAGTGGATAAACAGGCTTACATTAGTTTAAGTCAAGTTTAGATACTAAGTAAGTTACAAAAACTTTTCAGTCTTCAGAGCTTTTTTCCATTTTGAAATTATAGATAAAGAGTTGTGGATCTGAAATAACACTGCATAGTGATAAATTATTGAATCTAGAAATTTTCAAAGTCTGGGCTAGAATTTTGAGCCAAAATTCTTTCTCTTACAGGTTTGCAAACTGAAAACAGAAAACCCAAGTTGTTTCCTCATGGTCAAACAACTGCTTATGTCAAAGACAGGCCTACATCCTTGGCCTCCTGCTGTTGAGCCCAATATTCTGCACTAAACATAAATGTATTCGAAAGCATACCCCCCAAAACAAGAATTTCATGGAATATAATGCCTAATGAAACTTAAACAAAGAATTCTGGGATTCTTGTTTTGGAAACCTGTTTTTTCAGAAACTTTATTGTTTTAATGAGCATTGTGAGTCTGCAAAAGGGCAACAAAATAAAATAAAAGTATGTTGCACACCCTTCATAAATTTATTTCCCATACATCCCTTGTTTTGAGACCATTTCACAGAGCACACTTTGGGACATCTTGCTTTACATTATTCTTGTATAACAAGACCTTTAATGATCATTGCACGGAGTGGATACAGGCAAGGTAGTCCTATCATTATAAGAAATGATGTCCCATTTCTTTCCAGAGAAATCACTCAAGGAGAGCAGCATGCTTACTGAACTCTTATGCTTCTGGATGAGGTTAGCTTGACTGAAAAGGTACTACAATACCTACAGTTCAGGATCCATGAATCTCAATGTAGCAATTTTCAAGAATGTGAAGTCCTGAGTATTTATGGAAGACATTGTTACAAATCATGGTTTTTTGCAAAGAATGTGGTTCATAGGTAAACAAAAAAGAAGTAAACCCACAAAAATCGACTTCTTCTAGTGTCCCATCCCACAACTCCACTAGAAGAGCACAATTTCCTTTTCCTTTGGCTATTGAAGAATTTCAGTTTCATCATTTTCACCGCAAGGCAGCGAGGGGGTTGATGCTTACAACATCTGTGGGTAAATTCATGGGCTTGGATTGAAGTGAACCTTCTGGTATGTATGCCCATGAGTCTTCTAAAGAAAACATGGTTTCTTTTAATGTTAGGATATTCCAGAAATGTTGCGCAGACCCTTAGAGATGAGTTGTTTTTCCTGAAATAATAATATGTTCTTTCGGACTCGCAATGAGGGGCGTACATTATAGGCTTGAAGCACTTTCTTCTACTAAGGTACTGCTGGGAAAACTTTTGCTTAGAAATCAGCTGTTATATTAAGAATTTAATAATGCTGTATATTCCTGTGAAATCTCTTGTCCCCTAAATATTTTCTGTTCATGTTTCCCTTATAGTCAACTGGCTTTTCTTCCAAGTTTATGATGCTCTTTCTTTAAAAAACGTTGACTGCAGTCATGCACCACATAATGCCGTTTCCGTCAATGATGGACCTCATATATGATGGTGGTCTCATAAGATTAGTACCACACAGCCTGGGTATGTAGTAGGCTATATCATCTAGGTTTGTGTAAATGCTGTCTATGATTGTACAACAACCAAATCACCGAACAATGCATTTCTCACAACGTATCCCTTTTGTTGAGGGACTCATGACTGTACTTCGGGAGTGAGGCTTGTATGTGTGAACTTCACCATTGCTACCAGTGGCATAGTAAGTTTTGTTAAAAAGACTCTTGAAAGGAGTGGTGCTTACTTGGCTACACATTAGAATCATTCAGGGTGTTTCAAAGTATCTGATGGCCAAGCTACTTCTGGGTAATTATATCAGAATCTCTAGGGATGGGATCCCAGCCTCACTATTTTTTTAAGTCTCCATATGATTATGTGTGGTCAATATTCAGAAATACTCTCTTAGTCCAAATGGCGACTTTTCCCCACCTGATTCAGATATTTTTCATTAACCATATCTCTGGGGTTATAGTCTCAGGGCCTATGAGCTGAATCTAGCCTAAAAATTTGTTCTGTGTGGCTGGCATAGCCAATGTTAAAAATGCTTGAAATAGATGTTAAATGTGCCTGAATTAGAAAGCCTTTAGGCAATGTTTGTGCCTTCACCAGCCCCCGTCTCAAGAATCTCTATTGCGTTATGCCCAGCCATTTCTCACACTTATGACACCTGCCTGGAAAATATAGGCATTTGAACTCGTGACCCCTGAAATTCCAAAGTACCAAAGGGGGTCTCCAGTTCAAAGCTACATAAAAACAATAACAAGACTAACTGAGAAGGAGTAAACATACACTAAAGGATGAAAATGGTTACTGTTTATGGAAACCCACAGATTCCCTCTTGTCCCCTTGTAGAAGAGTTCCCTTTGGGGCAAAGAGGTATTCCCTGGGGTGCTGGGCAAACTGAAACCCCAGAGGGTGTCTACCACATGTGGTCAGTGGAACAGAACTGGAGTGAAACTGAGACCATCCCCGAGAGGAATGAATGAGGCTGACATCACTTCTGAGGGAGAGGCAAAGAGGAAAATAGTAGGGTGAGAAATAAGGTTAGCAGCTGAGAGGGTGGAAAGTAAGATAAAGCTCAGACTGAGGAAGAGTCTAGGAGAGGTGTTCTGTATCAGGGCAATAAGTGGGAAGAATCTTCTGGCTTCTTCCACCCAGAGGAGCCCAGTGAGTGTGGCCGGGCATCACTCAGCTGGCCTATTGTTGGGTCTGGCCTTCTCTCCATTTCAGGTTCAGGTACTGTGCATCAGTACATGCCACATAAGGGTCAGTGACCACATGTAATTCAAAAGTTTGTTACTCAGGCAGAGGGAAAGCAAGAGAAGTCTCTTGGAGAGGGAGCCCAGTGGCCCTCTGATGTCTTGACAGAGAGAATTTCTGATCCTGGAGACAAATATAAGACAGGAGCCCTTTGGTGGGATTTTTGAAGAATGCCAGGGGCAGACTAATTCCATTGGCCTGTCTTCTCGTGGGGTAGATGAAAGGGGGAGGTAGGTTGCCTTGAATATGTGGATAGCAGAAGTGAGCCAAGGACTATGTACAGAGAAGATTAGAGACCTTCCATTCTAGTAACTCAACAAATTTTATTAAGCAGCTACTCTGTACAGAGTCTGTGATCCAAACAGTTATAATCCCTGGGCAGAGGGAGACAATAAACACACAAATATACGTTATATGAAGTGATAAGGATATGATTAGGGTGGGGTGTCATTTAATATAGAGTAGTTAGGGAAGGTCTGATAAGGTGACCTTTGAGCAGAGCCCGAATGAAGTAAAAGAGTGAGCATAAAGCTATCTGGGCAGAGCATGCCAGGCAGGGGGCCAGTAGGCACAAAGGCCTAAGGCTGGACCATGCTTGGTCGAGGAAAGGCAAGGAGGCAAATGTGGTTAGAGTGGAGCAAGCAAGGGAGAGGGCCATGTCCTGAGGCACTTTGATGCTATAGTAAGGAGTTTGGAATTTTTTTTTTTTTTTTAGCATGAGAAGGGAAGTCACTGGAAGGTTTTGAGCAGTGGAAAAGAACAATCTGACCACATATAAAGGAGTGCTAATTTGTGGTATACACACACATTGCAAAAAGAATTGAAGAAAGGAGCAAAGAATGTGGGTCAGAACTATGAGAAAAGGCTGTAAGAGGAAGGGTGATAAATTTATTCTGCTCCTCCTCTTGCGTAAACCCCAGTAAGGAAGCACAGAGATTGGAAAATTGTCATGAGTTAATTTACCAAGATGAAATTTGTTGCCTGAAAAGTAAAGGAAAAAAACCCCTGAGCCTTTCACATAAAACATTTGCTGGGGAAAAAGAAAGATGGACAAATTTGAAGGCTTCCAGAATGGACACAGCCATGTTGCTAGAATGATTGCCCTTGGCAGTTGCAATCAGTTGGGTAAATCTGGTTTGGATCAGTTGGAGGTGCATATGCTTTAAAATCTCGGATCTCCTTTCAAAAGGCTGTACGTGTGTCTTATTGTAACCCTTGAATGAAAGATAGCCACGGTACTGCCTGCTGTATTTCATGGGATCTAGGAAAGCCCTTAGCATTTGGTGAAGTGCTTAGCTGGGAGCACTGGTCATTGAAGGAGTCTGGGTCCTCTTCCTTTTCATCCCTGTTGTTCTGTGTCTATGACTCGTTATGTCTGGTGTTGTCCCCGACTTGTCCATGGTGAGATTTACGCAGGCTGGTCACTTTTGTTTTGGAGCTGACAATACACTAATTATAGACTTTTCTTTCTCTTTTATCTATGATTATTTAAAGTTCAATCCTTTCCAGTTTTCTGCTTCAACTAAGTTTAACAACACATTTCTACTCCTCTACTAATTTCTATCCTGATTGCTGTTGCACCCACTCATGCAAAGCTAGTGCCCAGAAGTAACACTCTCAGGGCTGCAGGGTCTCAGTGAAATGCTCTCCCTCTGTAATGCCTTCTACAGTTTCTGCTACTTCCATGGGGGAGGATTTTTTTTCTTTTTAATCACTTTTCATAATGCAGATATTATTTATTTTAAGCAGAGAATAGCCTCAAATGTTATTTCTGGTTCAAAATGCTTCCATCTTTAAATTTGTTTCTCTCTCCGAATTAAATATCCTTTCTGCATAGCTTCCAAGTTGGCAGTAAAGTTCCCTCTTTGTGGCTTTTCAAATTTGCTTTTGGATACTTACATCATGGGAATTACGCTCATTTGCAAAGGTTGATGAGCTCCTCGCTGTGGTAGTTCTTAGCTGGGGGTCACACTGCAAATGTTGGGACGGGCTTTGACTATTCTAGAACATCATAGTTATGATTTCATTCTTTCCCCTCATCCTACGACTTCTTTTTTGAATATGTAGTGTGTCATTTATCTAACACATTGTTTGTCTTGCATAAAATACACATTCTATAAATGTTTCAATTCTCTTGAATTATTTCTGCACCGCTCCCTTCCTTCTGTAGCTGCCTCTGCTGTAGGTCAGAGCTTCATTATTTCTCATCAGGACAGATGCATCAACCCCCAGTTGGTTTTCTGCTTCCAGTCTTCTCTGGGTCTGATCTCACCACCAGGATGTAAGTTCCTAGGAGGCAGAGACATTATCTTATCTCTATTTCTCCATTGCCTCACACAGTGCCAGGCATATGGTAGGTTCTTAACGAGCTTTTTTTATAAGAAGAAATGGTGCTCGCTCTGTAGAGTTACTCTAAATCAATTTCCCAAAGTCGGGTTCTGTGGAAGAGTCTCTCTCCAATATTCTCTTCTTAAAACAAGCCAGTTCCATGGTCAAATAATTATGGGAACCATTAGAAACTGTATATCTATCTTGGATAGTCACGGTGCCCATTACATTATCAAAAGTCACAGGAAAAAATCCACAATGCTTAACTTTGTTAACTCGATTTCCAAAACATATTTGACTACGGATTTTATTTTTAAATGCAACACATATTGATATCTTATGAAACTATTATTCTGTGGGTCACAGGTTGGGAAATGTTGTTCTGAGTCTATTTTCAAAATAGCTGGATAATGAATATTGTCACTGATGGAGTCAGTTAATTAATTAATTCAGAGTTCTCTGTAGCTGTCACCCTCCAGGTTCTAGCTAATAAAGTATGCACATAAAGGACTTATAGCAAATAGTGGCCCAGTATTTTTTTTCTTTTAATTAATGGCCAGGCAGTTCTCAACACTCCCCAAATTTATGACTTGTGGTAAGCCATGTTGAAGGACAAGGCTTAGATTGGATGATAATATGGGACCTTCTGTTTTTTTTCCCTACTGAATTGAGGAAAGTCATCGCAAAGGAGTGTGATAGGTGTAGATGCTGGCGGTCGTGTGCTTTTACTATCAGGAGTCAGGTCACCTCCTAGACTTCCCAATGATCTAGGAGTCATGCAGAACCAAAGACAGGGGTTGGACTTGCTTCACTGTGGAGGTAGAGAAAACTTGCTCACCAGTGACAAGGTAGTCAGACACTTGGAAATCACATTGGTTGCTTCTCTTCCCCTGAGGAGATGGAGAAACGGGTGGATGGATAGGAAAACGAAGAGGTTTATTCTAATACTACTTCCATTTGCAAAGAAATAAGATCATAAGGAATAAAGGCTGCCTCCTTTCAACACTCTCTAACAATTTGTACTTTAACCACTTGGGCTGAGTAGCTAAATTCATGGTCAATCTTCCTCTCAGGAGAAGGGCCTTCACTGAATCACTGCATTGGTAGTCCCACCTTCACTGGGGCTGTTTGCCCTGCATATACCCCTGGTCTTCCATTGCCATGGGGAAGTGTAGCTTTCGCCCCTAGAAGCTTCTAAAATGATCATAAAGAATATTAATTAAATAAATTTCAAGTGCACATTGTAACTTATAGAAAAACCGAATTCCCTATTAGTTTCAAATTATACTCATTTTGTCCTATAAGACTCACCATAGTATATTGTGCAAGCGTATTGTATAAGTACAGAAAGAGAGTATAAAAGTATCCCAAATAGGGGCTGGCCCCATGGCTGAGTGGTTGGGTTCACGCGCTCTGCTAAAGGCGGCCCAGTGTTTTGTTGGTTCGGGTCCTGGGTGCGGACATGGCACTGCTCATTGGGCTACGCTGGGGCAGCGTCCCACATGCCACAACTGGAAGGACTCACAGCGGAAAATATACAACTATGTACTGGGGGGCTTTGGGGAGAAAAAGGAAAAAATAAAAAAAAATCTTAAAAAAAAATCCCAGATAATTCAATTTTCACAATATAAAAATGTAACAGTGAGCAAGATGAATGATGCTCTAATTATTATACTCTCAGATAGAAATAAAAATGAAATCTCCTTAAAACTAACATCCAGAAAAATTAAAAACCAAAATTCTATCATCCCCAATTACATATTCTCCTCAGTCTACACTGAGTGGAATGAGGATTCTCAAAACAGTTTTGACTTCAGGATATTTATTGAGATACATTTACGAGCAATCAGGCTCACCTGCCCTCAATAGTCTCTGCTATCTTGTTATCTTTTGTTCTTTCTTGGACTAAGAGGTTAAGAGTTACTTTAGAACACTGTGCCCTTCAGCCACCCAGGAGGTGGACAGTTTATCTATCTGAAGACAGGGTATCTTCAGCAGGAATCTGGAGAGTTCACCTTGACTTGATCAGGAAGACCTGATCAGTATCTCTTTCAACTCTTCCTGTTAGGACTGGAGTCTAGACCCCTCTATGGTGGATGGAATGCAGATTTCATGAGAATTAGGGATACTGGCACAAACATTCATTTCTTTCTTCTTTCCTTCATTCAATAATGTACATTGAATTCTAGCATGAGTTAACTATGTAATAAAGAGTAGAGATTTGATATCTGCTCTTGTGGTGCTTATAGTAACAGTGGACTTGCAGAGCAGATGCAAACAATGACTATTTGCAGCTGTGAGTGATATGTTTTCAAAAAGGATAGAGAAATTGGAGTGTTTCTAAAGAGAGGCAAGCGTAATGATCATAACTCTGCAAACAGTATCAAATACGTAACAGTGGGAAGAGCCAGGGGTATTTGGTCTGATGGTTCAGCAAGTATGTGCCTTCATATGTTAGAAGGGTCACTATGTGAAGAGAATACAAGCTCATTCTGAGTGGTCCCAGGGGACAAAACCAGAAACAGTGGAGAGAAGAAACAAGGAGGCAGTTTCTTCAGGGAGAAACTAAGTTGCCCAGATGTAGAATGAGCTGTTTACTGAATATGGAACTTCCAGTCTTCAGAAGTGCACAGACTGTGTCTACGTAAATTTTTTTTATTGAGTTCATAATAGTTTACATCATTGTGAAATTTTTCAGTTATATATTATTTCTTGTCTGTCACCACAGAAGAGCTCCCCTTCATCCCCTGTGCCCATTCCCCACCCCCCTTGCCCTGGTAACCACTGACGTGTTTTCTTTGTCCGTGTGTTTGTTTATATTCCACATATGAGTGAAATCATATGGTGTTTGTCTTTCTCAGTCTGGCTTATTTTGCTTAGCATAATACCCTCCAGGTCCACCCATGTTGCTGCAAATGGGATGATTTTGTCATTTTTTATGGCTGAGTGGTATTCCATTGTATGTATATACCACATCTTCTTTAGCCAATCAGTTGATGGACACGTCGATTGCTTCCATGTCTTGGCTATTGTGAATAGTGCTGCAATGAACATAGGGGTACGTATGTTACTTTGGTTTGTTGATTTCAGGTTGTTTGGGTAGATACCCAGTAGTGGGATAGCTGGGTCATGTGATGTTTCTATTTTCAGTTTTTTGAGGAATTTCAATACTGTTTTCCGTAGTGGATGCACCAGTTTGCATTCCCACCAGCAGTGTTTGAGGGTTCTTTTTGCTCCACAACCGCTCCAACATTTGTTATTCTTAGTCTTAGTGATTATAGACATTTTAATGGGTGTTAGGTGGTATATTAATGTAGTTTTGATTTGCATTTCCCTGATGATTAGTGATGTTGAATATCTTTTCATGTGTTTATTGACCATCTGTATATCTTCTTTGGAAAAATGTCTGTTCATCTCCTTTGCCTATTTTTTGATTGGGCTGTTTGTTTTTTTGTTGTTCAGTTGTGCGAGTTTCTTATATATTCCGGAGATTAACCCCTTGTTGGATATATGATTTGCGAATATTTTCTCCAAATTGGTGGGTTGTCTTTTTGTTTTGATCCTAGTTTCTTTTGCCTTCAGAAGCTTTTTAGTCTGACAAAGTCCCATTTGTCTATTTTTTCTTTTCTTTCTCTTGTCTGAGAAGACATGGTATTTGAAAAGATCCTTTTAAGTTCGATGCCAAAGAGTGTACTACTTATATTGTCTTCCAGGAGTTTTATGGTTTCAGGACTTATCTTCAAGTCTTTGATCCGTTGGGTTTCTTTTTTGTATGGCATGAGATAGTGGTCTATCTTCATTCTTTTGCATGTGGCTGTCCAGTTTTCCCAACACCATTTATTGAAGAGACTTTGCTTTCTCTATTGTATGTTCTTGGCAACTTTGTTGAAGATTAGCTGTCCGTAGACGTGCGGTTTTATTTCTGGGCTTTCAGTTCTGTTCCATTGATTTGTGTGTCTGTTTTGGTACCAGTACCATGCTGTTTTGATCACTATGGCTTTGTAGTAGATTTTGAAGTCAGGGATTGTGATGCCTCCAGCTTTGTTCTTTTTTCTTAGGATTGCTTTAGCAATTCAGGGTCTTTGGTTGTGCCATGTGAATTTTGGGATTCTTTATTCTATTTCTGTGAAGAATGTCATTGAGATTCTGACTGGGATTGCATTGAATCTGTAGATTGTTTTGGGTAGCATGGACATTTTAACTATGTTTATTCTTTTGATCCATGTTCATGGAATCTCTTTCCATTTCTTTATGTCATGATCTACTTCTTTCAATAATGTCATAGTTTTCATTGTATAAGTCCTTCACCTCCTTGGTTAAATTTATTCCTAGGTGTTTTATTCTTTTTGTTGCGGTTGTAAATGGGATTGTATTCTGGAGTTCTCTTTCTGTAAGTTCGTTATTAGAGTATAGAAATGCAACTGATTTTTGTAAGTTGATTTTGTACCCTGCAACTTTACTGTAGTTGTTAATTATTTCTAATAGTTTTCTGATGGGTTCTTTAGGGTTTTCTGTATATAAGATCATGTCATCTGCAAACAGCAAGAGTTTCACTTCTTCACTTCCTATTTGGATTCCTTTTGTTCCTTTCTCTTGTCTAATTGCTCTGGCCAAAACCTCCAGTACTATGTTGAAAAAGAGTGGTGATAGTGGGCATCCTTGTCTTGTTCCTGTTCTCAGAGGGATGATGTCCAGTTTTTCCCCATTGAGTATGGTGTTGGCTATGGGTTTGTCATATATGGCCTTTATTATGTTGAGGTAATTTCCTTCTATCCCCATTATGGTAAGAGTTTTTATTATAAATGGCTGTTGGATCTTGTCAAATTCTTTCTCTGTGTCTATTGAGATGATCATGTCGTTTTTATTCCTCAATTTGTTAATGTGGTTATCACATTGATTGATTTGTGGATGTTGAACGTATCTGCATAAATTTTTGTCAGTGCTTTAGAAAAGATGCTGAGTTAATGAGGAAGTTGAGCTAGATGGCATCAAAGTTCTTCAAACTCTTAAGATTTCTTTCTACAGATGGTAAGGGTCTTAAGAGGACATAATAGATCTTAACATCTCTTGTGATCTGTGTCAGTTCAGATGCTCTAGGAAGCAGACACTACGATAGAATTAGAACCACCTGTGAAGGACAAAGGGGAGAAGTAGCAGGAGCAGTTGGAGAGAGGCTCAGATTGTGAGGCAGTTCTGACCCCTGTGAAGGGGGAGAGGAAAGGAAGGGAGACCAAGTAGGAAGAGTTTCAGGCTCTGGGGCAGCTCTGAAAAAGTCTCAGCTGGGTTCATGGGGAGCCCCAGAGCAAAGATCACCTGCTAGAAGAGTCCCACATTGGGCAAGAATGGCCTGGCTGTAGTACCCTTGCTATGCTCAGCCATTGGCTGAGGTAGCCCAGAGAGAGCATACCCTTGGTGTGAACACTACTGTGAACCAGTGCAGTAATTAGACACTGCACTGTGTCTGGAATAGTTGACTTGGAGTCAATTCATAGAGTAGTTGACTCACTCCATTTCTTGTATCAGGTTCTCTCTTGAAGGCAGAGCTGAGAAGCACACTCCCATGCCTGCCATATGATCTGTCATACTCAGCACAGCATCTTACAAATGGCAATATTTGCATTTTAATAGCCTTCAGTGTCTTAGTAATGCTCAGTACTGAATTTTAGGTTCAGTAAAAGGATGCTCAGTAGTGAACTTTAGGTCTTGTGTAAGGATAGTGCCACTGTCTAGAAATGACTCACTATTCTGGAAGTGAATTCATAGGGCTGAGTCAGTTAGACACATGGTGGAGTCAAGGAAGCTTAGTGCTCTTTCTACCTGGGGTCTTGAAATGGACAAAGTGAGGAGGAATAGGAGGAGTTGCTCACAGCTAAACTGTCTGACCTATCTTGAATTTCACACATATGCAGAGCCAGCACCAGGAAGGAACAAGCTGAACATCCCAACCCTGTTAGGGGCTACAGTCCTGGGTAGTCATGGATATTCTGCCTTGCCTCCCAGTTGTGTTTCTCTCTGCCATTCCACCTCTGGATATACCTTATTGCTCCTGTTTTGATTTTGTCTTTCACTTCTCTGGACTTTGATGACTGACTTGTCTTCTTTGTTTTGTTGTTGTTGTTGTTGTTGTTGTTGTTGTTGTTGAGGAAAAGTGGCCCTGACCTAACTTCTGTGCCAATCTTCCTCCATTTTTGTATGTGGGATGTCACCACAGCATGGCTTGATGAGCAGTGGGTATGTCTGTACCGGGATCTGAACCTGTGAACCCTGGGCTGCCAAAGTGAAGCACACAAAATTACGTTGCCACTGGGCCAGCTCCAAGTATTTTTTGGTTTTTCTGCTGGAGATTCTCTCTTTCCCTGGCTGCGTCCATCTGTTTGCTGCTACAACTAACCATCTTCATGATCAAATCTTTGATCTTTTCCAGCACAGACCCACGTGACTGGGGCTCAGCCATTTTTGATGAGAAAATAGTTATGTGTCTACTGTTTCCTTAGTTTGAAATTATTTAACTGCTGTTCAGTAATTATTGGACTGATGTTTTTATGAGTTGCAAATCAGTTTCTTTCAGAATCAAGCTTTGGTGGACTTTGTTTTTATTTACCCTGAAGCTATTCTCCTTTCTCCTCTATAATAAAATGCTACTTTGCTTCCAGCACTCATGCCTTAGGGGAAGCTAACCCTTATACAACTTTGAAAGCGAGTCTGAGGAATTTTAGGATAATCTCCTCTCTCTTTTCTAGTGATTGATTCAGGAATCAACGCTTAAACCAATCATCATGTGAAGTTCCTTGGGCAAAAGGGATTCATTTAGGATTGACATGTGAGCCCATTCAAGCCAGTGAGACTTGAGAAAGCTAGCTGGGCATATAAAAAAATTTGCTCTTAAAGGAGGAACGACAGGAAGAAATTGGCTTCCATTACTTGGACATTATCAGGATGTGAGGACACTTTATTATCAGCATGATAATAAATACTACACATGGAATTTGGCAGAACCCCATCGTTAAGTTCACAAAACAAGCCATCTAACTTTGGAATTTCCAGCTCTGTGAGCTAATGTGCTTTCTTAATGTTTATGCCAGTATGAGGTGGGTTTTCTATTACTTAAAAGCCAAACACCTCTTTTCTGATGTACAACTTAATAACACAAACAGAAGCCCGGGGGCCCTTGAAGGCCTAGAATGTGTATATGTATGTATATTTCTGTATATGTATATCTGTATGTATAATATACATTTCAAGATTGGGAAGAGCACAAAGGAAAATCATAGAGCCTTGGGGATCCAAGGAGATGTAGAAATATCTGGAACTAAGAAAGAGGAGAAGCATTTGGTATTTCTTGCATCAACATGAGAGCAGATAAATAATAAGAGTTTTCCAGAATTCCATCACTAGATACTCAGTAAGTCATAAAAATAGTGAAAAAAGCATTTTGGTTGAAACAGATCCTCTTTGATGTTCTGGAGAGCAGCCATCTTTTCTCTTAGGAAGTTAGTAATTTGCTTACTTTCTTCTGACTCCAAGAAAGTCTGTCAATCATTCCAACCCCTGCACTGACTATAACTGACAAAGAAGTTGAAAATTGTGACAGTCTCCTGCAGGAACCAATTAGTAAAAGTTAAGAATACCATGCTGTTGTACAGAAGCTGCTGTTGCTAAGCCATGGAAAAGCAAGTGCTGATCAATCAGTGACAGGAAGCTGAGCAGAGAAGTAATGGTGAACTCTAACAGCTCAGCTTGGAAAATGGTGTAGTTTCCCCAGTCATTGTTGTATTGACCCTTAACTCAATAACAATTTGATGGATTCCATCCATTTTATTTGAGCAGCGATTTTGGATTTAATATCCAGCTCTACCTAGATCAATAGGTCTAAAATAATCTTAAAACTTTAAAAAAAATCTATTCTTTGTACTTGTTAAAGAGAAAACTAAGAAAATCTCTGCATTATAAATAGTTAATGGGAGGGAAAAAAAGAGGCCTTGTAATATCAGAGCCCCAGAAGCATTCAAAACGAAGAAAATCAATGTATTTTTTTTCTGATGTGGTATGATCATGCCTTAGTGGTCTCTGGGTGAACTACTGGGACAATTCTAAAAATTGATTTCAGTTTGCCTTCAGTGTGCTTCTAATTCCTGTTCTTGATCTCTTCCACCCCTGGGGATTGGGAAAATTGGAGGACTAATGAGTTTGTCTTTCTTCAGATAACAAACACAGTTTGTTAATGTTAAAAGTAGGTGCTCAGTACTTAATACGTGTCAGCCACTGTGCTCAATGATGTCCCTTAATTAATTAAGCACACTTAATTACGCCTAGCTCAGTTAAGTCAACCTTTGAGGCAGGAATTTTATCATCTCATATAGATAAGAAAGGAGTTTTAGAGAAGTCAGTCTATTGCTTGAGGTCACAGAGATATTAAAAGGTTGAAACAAAATATGAATAAAGAATAAATGGACATCTTTTCATGTGCCTGTTGGCTATCCATATATCTTCTTTGGATAAATCTCTGTTTAGATCTTTTGCCCATTTTTTAATTGGGTTGTTGGTTTTTTGTTGTTGAGGTGTATGAGTTCTTTGTATATTTTGGATTTTAACCCCTTATCTGATACATGGTTGCAAATATCTTCTCCCAATTGTTAGGTTGTCTTTTTGTTTTGCTGATAATTTCCTTTGCTGTGTAGAAGCTTTTTAGTTTGATATAGTCCCATTTGTTCATTTTTTCTTTTGTTTCCCTTGCCCGGTCAGATGTGGGACTTGAAAATATGCTGCTGAGACTGATGTCAAAGAGCATACTGCCTATGTTTTCTTCTAGAAGTTTCATGGTTTCAGGTCTTACATTCAAGTCTTTAATCCATTTTGAGTTGATTTTTGTGCATGGTGTAAGATGATGGTCTGCTTTCATTCTTTTGCCTGTGGCTGTCCAGTTTTCCCACCACCATTTATTGAAGAGACTCTCCTTTCTCCATTGTATGCTCTTGGCTCCCTTGTCGAATATTAGCTGTCCCAAAATGCGTGGGTTTGTTTCTGGGGTCTCGACCCTGTTCCGTTGATCTGTGTGTCTGTTTTTGTACCAGTACCATGCTGTTTTGGTTACTATAGCTTTGTAGTATGTTTTGAAATCAGGGAGTGTGATACCTCCAGCTTTGTTCTTTTTCCTCACGATTCCTTTGGCTATTTGGGGTTGTTTGTTGTTCCATATAAATTTTAGGATTCTTTGTTCTATTTCTGTGAAAATGTTGTTGGAACTTTGATAGGGATTACATTGAATCTATACATTGCTTTAGGAAGTATGGACATTTTAGCTATGTATCCAAAGAACTTGAAAACACAAATGCATAAAGATACATGCACCCCTATGTTCATTGCAGCATTATTCATAATAGCCAAGACTTGGAAGTAACTTAGGTGTCCAACAAGGGACGAATGGATAAAGAAGATGTGGTATATATATATAATGGAATACTACTCAGCCATAAGAAATGATGAAATCCGGCCATTTGTGACAACATGGATGGACCTTGAGGGTATTATGCTAAGTGAAGTATGTCAGAGGGAGAAAGTCAAATTCCATATGATCTCACTCATAAGTAGAAGATAAAAACAATGACAAACAAATGCATAGCAACAGAGATTGAATTGTTGGTTACCAGAGGGGAAAGGGGGAGGAGGAAGGGCAAAAGGGGAGATAGGCACATGTGTGTGGTGATGGATTATAATTAATTTTTGGGTGGTGAACTTGATGTAATCTACACAGAAATCGAAATATATTATGATGTACATCTGAAAGCTATATAATGTTATAATCCAATGTTACTGCAATAAAAAATAAAAATTAAAAAAAAGAATAAATGGTAAAACCAATGGATTTTCCTATTGCCTGCTTTTTAAATTTGCCAGAGTTTAAATTTGAATATTTATATTGAATAAAGTTTTTGTGGGGAGTGCTAATTCTTGTTCTGACTACCCTCTCTGTGTTGGGAACAAATTAACAAAAAGGTACAGGAATCATAGAGATCAAGGTAAAACAATTAGCTTTGTAATTGGTATTGCTGAGTTGTAAAATGTTGCCTGGGTTCACCAAGATAATAGGGCTTTCTAATATTGCCACCTTCCTGATTATAGGCATTGGGTAAAGCCAGCAAATGGAATTTGGTTCTGCAGAGAAGACAAGCAGAATCACTACCTCATATTAGTCTAGAAGCGCCAATAGAGAGTATTCACAGAAAGAAAAGCCTCTGTAAAGTAAGCCCTAACCCATAAGTTCTTAATTTTTGGAGTGAAAGACCAGAACCAAATGTGCTAGTTCCATCAACAAGTGGATTGCAAAACAGAGGGAAAGGCTGCTGAACTAGATGTTCTGATTCGTCCGCCAGGCTCGTCAATCCTCTTTCTTTGGAGAAGAGCGAGTGAGGTAAACAGGACAGAGGCTTTTCCTGTTATTTTCTGAGAGGATGAAAGCTCCTATTTAGGGGATCCAGACAAAATTCCACAATTTACACAGATGATTGGATGGTGTCTGTACCTTAATCTATGTTAGTTTCTGAGATCCTGGGCAAGAATTTCTGGGAAGACATGGTATGCATCTTTGTTTGAAAAGAATGATCATCTAATATTTGGTCAAAAGAGTTGACCAGATTCTCTAAGAAAATGAGTCTCACCAAGTCAAAGAATGTTATGATGGAGAAATTCTAAAGATGTGAGTAGATCATTCCAGAGCACTCCATTCCCATGTGAAAATCTTTAATCTTTTAGGGTACTGAAATTTTGTGTATGTCTAATGATTTCTTGTATATGATCAAGGAGTTGTCTTAGCCCCAAGTGGCCTGTAAGGATTCCTCTCTGTTATTTATGAATTTCCTTCTCCATGTACCAAACCTGGTCTAACTTATTTTTTCCTGAGAGAGGAGCAGATGACTCCACAGTGTGTCCCTCAGTGTTGATATTGTGGTTCTGAGCTTCTTCATAATCTTGAGTAAAATCCTATCAATTTTATGCTATGCTTCATGGGAACATCTTTTTCCTTTTAAGTCTTTTTGGGCAAGTAGAGCCCCATTTATATCTCCTATTCAAATTATTACTCATTGTTTTCTGATTAATCCTTTGTCAGAGTGCTTGTTCCATCTTAAGTCAATGTTATTGCTTCTCAGGCTCGGCCTTGAAAACTGACAGCAAGAATTGGTTACCCAAAGCAAATCACAATTAAAAACTATAATGTCTATCTAAATCTTTCTAAAATAATGTGTATATTTTCCTTCTTTTTTGAACAGAGGCTCATAAGCATGTACATGGATCCATGTGGTTATGATTTTCAACACTGGTTACTGTTGGTCTGCCTCCCATTCTTCTGGGTTAGGCTCGTAGAGTCATGCTCAGAAATAACTATCAGTCCCTCTGCCTGGAATGCCTTTCCTTGCTTCCCATCTCTGTATGTCTAAAATAGATTTCTCTTTTGAAGTTTATCTCAAATGACTCTACTGTGGGAAAACACTTGAATTGTCCTTGTAGTCTCCTGGACTTGGCTTCTATCACAGCTCAGCCACCTACAGGTTGTGTAAATTTAGGTTAGGAAAATTACTTAACTTCTTTTAGACTCAATTTTCTCATATATAAACCGGGAATAGTAATACCTACCTCATAGAACATTGATGAGGATCAAATTATATAACGCACAAATGTCCTTGGCACTATGTCTACTGACTTCAGTGTAAGCACTCAAATGTAAACCATTGTTATCAATAAAAATGATTATTAAGTTCTCAGGCTAATCTATAATTCTTTATTGGTAGGTACTCATTAATTTGCAGCTACTGTTATTATTTTTTCTTCATCTTCAAGAAGGAAGTGATGACTTCTGTTCAACCCAGATTATCCTGAAAGTGTGTCTTTCTTTATGTTGTCAGTTGTAAAATGCAAAAGATGACTGAATGATTGTGAGATACTTCAAAGGTCCAGCTGTCCCCCCTCCCATTTTCCATCATGTGTAAGGTTTTGGAAATCTTCCCACGGATGTGATCTATTAAGAATGTGTTTATCAGCATCTTGCTCCTTGAGTGCAATCTGAGACTGCAGGCATTATCTAGGTGTAACTTGGATAAACAGAATAGGTTTGGTTTTTTATCATTCATTCAACAAACAGTTATGGACAATCTACTGTATGTTCACAACATGTGAGATGAGAGCCAATGTCTTTAGTTCTAACATCAGAATAGCTGAAACTCAGATTCAAGTAGGTTATAGCTGTACCTTTAGAAACCAACCCAATGATAAAAACATCTTTTTTTCCAGCCTTCTGATTTCCTTGTGTTAACCAATCCTAGCTTTGTGCGGTAGGGCACAGAACATTGTTGTAAAATGCTACACGTGTAGACTGTTTTCAAAAACAATACTTTCCACCCCTTTTCCTCCCCAAACAAAAACCTATCTGACCCTGCCATTTTCCATGGGTTATTCTAAGGTTTTATTTTTTAACAGTGCCAACTTCTCTGCCTGCTGTTATTTATTTTCAATTATTACATGCATTAGTAGCCAAGTTAATCACACAACTCTCTGCAGAAAACATGATCTGGTCCTTCATGTTAGCCCCAGGGAAACTTCTGAAAATCTGATAAAAAGTGTATTCTTAAGAGAGCCTGGGAATGTTCCTCTCCTTGAGGCTAGCCATCTGATTTCACAAGGCCTCTTGCTTCACTTCTTAATGGTCTAGTCATACATCGCTGTAGTTGCTGGTGGCAATGACACTGGGATGAATAGAAGTCTTGTAGGACATTATGGTGAGTTACTGAGCGGAAGTCTAAGGATTGTTCAGCCTATGAAAACAGACCACATCCCACTGCATGGGGAAATCTGGTTATAGTTCTGCCTTTTCTCACAGAATCAGACTCTGATCTGATTTCCTTTATAATTAAGGTTATCTAAAATTTGTTCACACAGAAAGACAATGGATTTTTGGCTGTCAGTGTTTGGTGTGCCTTGGTGACAGTGTACAGAACCAATTGTTAAGAGGTTTTTTTTAAAGCAACTTTGTCAGTTTTATCAGCTGAGTATATGTAGAGGGTTATAAGTTCAATATTCTTTGCCTTATTTTCTACAACTGAAAATAACACATTCTGAAGTAACGTGAGAGAGGGTATTTAAAGATTTCATTCCTACCTTGATATAGTCATTAGAGGAAGCTTTTAAGGGAGTTATACTTTTTCCTTTCTTTTATTTGTTTCTTTACAAATAGTCTCAGAATTAAAATTTAAAAAAATGTGTTCCAGTGAAAGAAAATATAAAGTTTATTTCAGGAATCATAAATCATAGTCTATGTGATAAACATGTGGAGCTGATTCTTGTCACTTAGCACAGCTAAGAAAACAATTTAATGTCAACTTACTGACAAATTAAACTGCTATAACATCATTATTGTTTTAAGAAACCTCGTTAGAAGCAAAATGTTTCAGAGCTAAAATGCCATGCACTTTGTCAGTGTAGTTTGCTAGTTACTGAGTGACAGAAGGTAAATCACTTTACAACTAGGACATGGTCATTAGAAAGAGGTGAGGTTACAGGATTATGGACTATTGTAATGGAAAGGTATTGTGGCAGTCCCCTAGTTATCTAATAGGAAAACTGAAGCTCAGAAAGGGTAAGACACTTGCTCAAATTGTTCAGCCTTATGCCCTTTTCCTTTATCTCCTCTGATTCCAGGCTGAAATTCTAAGGAACATGCACAGTCAAGAATCTATGCTTATGTGGAGCAGTGTGGTCCCTTTGGCTATCCTTCCTAATTAGATATCTATTGAAAAAGATAGAATTTGAATGTAACATGGAATTGACTTTTTTTTAATGAATCATACAGCTAACAAAGCTAGCAATTATTTCTTGTAGACACAGCTGTTCAGATATCTGTGATGCCTTTTAAAAATGCTCCTTTCTTGGGGCTGGCCCCGTGGCCGAGTGGTTAAGTTCGCGCGCTCCGCTGCAGGCGGCCCAGTGTTTCGTCGGTTCGAATCCTGGGCGCGGACATGGCACTGCTCGTCAGACCACGCTGAGGCAGCGTCCCACATGCCACAACTAGAGGAACCCACAATGAAGAATACACAACTATGTACCGGGGGGCTTTGGGGAGAAAAAGGAAAAAATAAAATCTTAAAAAAAAAAAATGCTCCTTTCTAAAGGGCTATCCTTGTTCACAAAAGAATTAATAAGAACTTGCTATGAGGATTATATTTTGCTGAGCATGGACAAGGTAAAATATGGAGCTATCCATCTCAACGATGCTGTAATACATATTTCTAAGAGTTATTTTGTGTATATGTATATTTGTTTATCTGAGGATACAGTATAACAAAACATAATCTGCAAGCCAAAAGCACTCTGAATGAGTTTGTTACAAATCAGCTAGCACCATTGTACTGGGCAAACCTACAACAATATTATTATCACACCCCTAGGAACAGAATTGGAAAGAGGATGATGGAGGAGTTTTCAGTGAAGAATGATAGGGGAACATACCATGATAGGAACTTTTATAAATTAAAGCTCATTATCTAATTATAGAGAAGAGTCGAGGCCATGCTCCAGTGTGAAAGTCACACAGCATGGGGATTTTTCATAGAGCTTCCAATCCTCTCGTCTAACATGTCCCGTTATAGTCCTTGCTCATGAAATACATCCCAAAGTAGATCGTTGGCAGTGGGGATGACTCCTTTGGTTACAATCTCTAATCTGTGAAGTTTGAGTGAAGTTACGCGAGAGTTTGAAACCAGTCACAAGAACATGTTAACTTACTATTCAACAGAGCTCCGAAATACATCCTAATAGAATGCAAAGTTCATGGCATCTCATTTTGGATTAAACAACCTGCCAAAGTCATAGGTGTTTGTCATTAACTTGAACTGTTTTGAGTCTAGATCTTGAATGTTGTGGAAATAATCAATCCATCTTTAGCAAATATCTGGGCATCTACTAAATGCCGGAAACTGTACACACTGGCAATAATAATACCTGACTTTGAGTGTTTGTTATGTACCAGGTAGCTTTCTAAATGCTTTACAGGTCCTACCTTACATAAATCTCACAATAATTCTATGTGTTAGGTGCCATTATTGTCTCCATTTCACGTAACAGGAACCCAAGGCACAGAATGGTTGGGTAACTCTCCCAAGGACACAGGCCATGTGAGATGCCAACCAGGCTGGCTTCAGAGTCTGATCTCACCCAACATGCTGTCTGCTTCTCTGATGGATGGTAAAAATACTCAGACCTCCATCTTCAGACAGCTTACCATTTAATGAGATAGATAAATGGATGATGGCAAAACTGTATCCTAAGTGGTGTGTTAGAATTAAAGGACTCAGGGACACAGTGGGCAGGTTCTCTACCCAGTCTTGTCTGATCAGAGACAACTCCCTGGAATGATATTTTAGTAGAGCCCTCAAGTCTGGTTTGCCTTCCAAAGCTCTAACAGACTCAGATCGCAGATCCATAGAACTTTAGAAAACACTTACTTCAACACCTTGGATGTGCAGGTCAGGAAACTGAGGCTCAGACAAGTTATTTGGCTCCAGGTTGGTGGAATTTTACTAAGAACTCAGAGATTCAGATAGATACTCAAGTGCTTTTTTCATTATATAATATATTTAGGCTATGGTTAAAAAAAATAAGTTAATGGTACTTATATCTTAAAGATAAAATTGTCTCCCTTGTCCCATTCTATATACCTTTTGACTTCCTTTTGGTGTAAAAGGTGATCTTCAAGCTAGATATAAAATGCCATGTGTAGATTAAGTGATCTTAAACAAAGACAAAGGAAAGCTTACTGTTTATGGACACTGCTGAGTGTACGTATATAGAAGTGAAAGTCACACAAGTGGGCCCAACCATGACCATAGATTCTTGTTATGGTAGAACCCTAGCTTTACTACTTACTAGTTAGTAAACTTGTGAATCTTACTTACCCTTTCTAGACCTCAGTGTTCTCATGTATAAACTTGGAATAATAATCACTTCAGTGTATCAGTGTTTTGTATTCCAGTCCTTGAATTTCCAGTCCTTCAGCTGGTAATTACTCAAAGGTCTCTTACAGATTATCTATTAACTGGGTTGTATAACTAATGTTCCTACCAAATTGAAACCAGAAGAATCTTTATTCGTATTCCTCACTGTGGGCTTTTGCTGGAGGTCCACATACCTCTTAAAGCCCATGAATGGGTTTGGAGAATTCTTTAAATGCCAAACACTGTGAATTTTTGTAGGAAGAGGGTTCATGATTTTCCTCAGTGTCTTTAAGTTGTATCTTTGATCCCCATATTTTAAGACCTAGTGTATATTCCACAAAATGAACCTGAAGCTTCTTGTTAAGACTCATGCCCCTTCCTCTTTGCTGATGTACACGTTAGTGGTGGGAGAGGGTTTATATTCTCTTCCAAATTTTTCTCTCAAGAAAGTAACTTTCAGGTTATATATATCCATAAAAGCTCTTTTGTTACTGAACTAACCAACGAATGAAGCAACCAACCCACAGTCAGAAAGGCAGTTAACAGGCAATCAACCCAACTAAAGTAAGCCAAGAGAAACCATAGGGTCTGTGGTAATGTCTCTCCTGACTTGTTTGACTGGTACAGGGAGTCTGAAGAGGACCTGATCTTCCCAGATAAACAGACTTTAAAATTGAGGACAGAAAAGTGGTTGAGGCCTTGTGTTCCTCATTTGAGATTGTACAAAAAAGAGGAACCAGGTGAAGCCTGCTGTCCCGTTGTAGGAAAGTGTTAGGCTGCTCACTGCTGCTTCTTATCAGTAGCTTCCTTGGTAGTAAGTGGTGTCAGAGGCAGACAGGCTCATATAGAACGTAGGTCATCTGTGTTGTCCCACGACCTGACTGCAAATAGAAAGACTGACATTTGGAAGCCTGAGAACTTAGAGTATTTGCAAATGCATGTTGAAAACAAAACAGAACAAAGAAAGACATCCCCACAGATTAGTTAGTGCCATATATATATATATATAATTTTTTTTTTACTTTAATCAATCCCATTTGGTCCCATAAGCCAGAAGCAA
Organism: Equus asinus; assembly: GCF_041296235.1. NCBI lineage: Eukaryota > Metazoa > Chordata > Mammalia > Perissodactyla > Equidae > Equus > Equus asinus. The sequence continues at coordinate 67,511,479 of NC_091801.1, read as the reverse complement.
TCTATCTTACCTATAGTCAGAAAGGACCTGCATATCCTGGATGAATGTGCCCCCCAGGAATTCTTGTCTGTCTGCCTCCCTCAACTGGTAACTCTCTCACCCCGGAGTCTTCTACTTCCTCCTTCATCCTGTGACTTAAGACCTCTTCTTAATGTCTGTTGACTTGAGGCTGCCATGGTCCTCCCTACTGGAAAAAAAGTGGGATGGTTAACTTCTTCTCTTGGATCTAAAATACCTTCAAATGGCAATCCCATTTTTGGCTGGTGCCTTGTCTGTGTCTAAGCAACCTCACATTCTCTGGCCATTGAAGTAGTCAAAAGAGTTTGACTTGGGCACTGAAGGCAAATTAATTTCTGTGTCCAAAACAAAACATTATTTGCAGTTAAAAAAAAAAGAGTTGTACTTTGGGGGTTAGAATTTCTAGAATAATGTCTAGTGATTTTTCATATTCTAAAGCTAAAAGTTTTTTTTTTTTTTTTTTAAAGATTGGCACCTGGGCTAACAACTGTTGCCAATCTTCCTCTTTTTTTTTGAGGATTGGCACCTGGGCTAACTACTGTTGCCAATCTTTTTTTTTTTTTTTTCTGCTTTATTTCCCAAACCCACCCGGTACATAGTTGTATATCTTAGTTGCAGGTGCTTCTAGTTGTGGCATGTGGGACGCCGCCTCAACGTGGCCTGACAAGCAGTGCCATGTCCGCGCCCAGGATCCGAACCCTGGGCTGCTGCAGCGGAACGCGCAAACTTAACCACTCGGCCACGGAGCCAGCCCCTGAAAGTTCTTATTGATCGAAATTTAATAGTTACTTTAAGCATTCTTAAATAGGAATTTAAAATTTTCCAACTACATAGTATATGTTTTTCAGATTTTGACATTTTCTCCCTAAAGACAATTGTGGTTAAATTTAGGAAAGTGATTTCAATGCTTATTGTCAAAATCATCTGTCTCCTAATATTGTTTGGGAGCCTGAGTAACTGCATTCTAAAAAGCACACTTTTAACTGGCACTTTCTCCTCTTTCAAAGCATAAATGGTGGTATAGAGATCATCCCCTGTAATTTCTTAATGATCCCAGAATTAAAATCTAATCTAGTCAATGGAATTCCAGGTAAATAGTGGTTGTGACCATTTAGACACAGACAGATGCAATAATTCTATGGCAGCAGTAGTTTGGAAGGAGGAGAGAGGGCACAGGTTCAGGGAGATTTGGGTTGTACATTGTTTTATTCAAGACCAATAAGAACCTGTTCAATAAAGTTATCAATACAATAAAAGATATTCATCAAATCACAACTGTGTGCTAAGCCATTCTCAATTGATATCTATTAAACATTGATTTCAATACCTAATCTTCCTTTTTCCCTTTTTTTTTTTTTGCAGGCAAACTTAATACCCCAGGGTCCCAGAAGGTCATATGGAAGTGTGAAGTGGCCCCTGAATAAGACAATAGGGAATTGTAGGGAGCAGCAACTGGCATTCATTTCCAGACAACCGTGTTACACAGGAATATGGGCTAGTGTTGTTAGAACATCTGATTTTTCAAGAGAAGCCTCACATCTAAATTTTATATAAAATACCCTGTTTTCTAACAGATAGCCGTTAATTACTTTTTTAGAGGAACCCTGTGTAGATCAAGGTCACAGTTTTCACCCTCCATCAGATTTTACAAAATACTCAAGTTGATGTTTGGTCCTAACAAATAAACTATAAGATGGAATGTGTTTTTTTAACTTTACAAATAAAGAAACTGAAGAAGCTGAAGGTTAAATGACTGGCCCAAGGTGACACATCCATTAGGAAAAGAAAGCAGGACCAGAACCCAGGTGTTTACACACCTCAGCTTAAGTGATCTCCTCTATCAAAGACCCTTTATGCAGATGCAGAAAATAGTCATTGTATTCTAGGACTTTCTGTTGGAATTTCATTCTTGTTCATTTGACTCCTCTGCTTTGGCATGGTCTGTAATCTGTGTTATTTCCCAAACAAAAACACAAAGAGTCATCTCCACATTTCAGATTTGGTCTATTTCATTTACCCGGCTTTGAGGAGTAACCAGGAACATCCACAGTGGAATTAATTATCATCTACCTAACTTTTTCTTTTTTTATAATAACTTCAGCCTATTTGTAGCTGGGAGGCTCTTGCTGAAGTCATTACGAACAAGATTACGAACAGAATACCAAAAAGCAATTATCTTACTTTTGTCAAATCCATCTCAGAGCAACCGTGATAAGCCTATTAGGAGAAATATTTTCTTTAAGGTGTACCAGTGTGTTATCTTCAGTTTACACCGATTCTTTTAGTACCAGAAGCTTCATAGTTAACCACTTCAGCAAGAATAGATGGCTTTCTCTTGGTAGTTAGAAAAGAAAATTATATTTCACTAAAACCAAACTTGTTTTTTGGAAGAGGCATTTCATTTCTATAAACCTAATTAGCAAACAGTGGTTTTACTTATCATCTTAGCACTCAAGAAATCCCCTAAATGAACAACAAGGTGACTTTGTTTTGATAGAATCACACCATTCCCTGGTGTTCTGAAAAGTTTCTGGAATTTTTTTGTAAGCTTCTGCCTCAGAGTTTCAAGAGAGATTTCAGCGTTATCAGTTTGATAGGTAGTGGTTTGCTTCCCCAAAGGGCATTTATATCAGCTGCTTTACCTGCAGGTAATGTTCTAGACACCAGGCAGGGGTGTCCTCAGCAGCACCTATGTCTGTCCTCCATCTGTCACCTGAGTTTGTGTTTTTGCAGCGAGGCCAAACCTCAGGAGGAAGAAAATGGAGCCAGTGCAGTGGTGTCGAGGTCAAAGCATGGGTGGTAGCACCTGAGTCCCAAGCCTGGATCTGCAACTATTGGCTGTGTGCTCTGGGGCTGTTTACTTAACATCTCTAAGTCTCTGTTTCCTCAAAGGTTTCCTGAAAAATTTAAATGAAATGCAGCTAGTTATGCCCCAACCTATTCAACTTTCAACTTCCCAATAGCCCCTTCCCACAATTATGTATATATACAATCATCCTATATACTATATGTCTGTAAATACTATATACACCTGAAACGGAGACAGTCTCTAGTCATTTAATCTTCACTAAACAACACATATATTAGATGATTTATGTTACAGAGATTAGTCATTAAAAACGAATAGCGTAAACCCAGCAGGAGAACAGGAACAATTTAGAATCCTCCACCTCTTGCTAGCTTTCTTTGAGATTGAATAATTATTTTAAAGACAGAAAATTTTAACAATACGTCTTCCTACAGACTTTCTTTTTAATCTTTAGCTCGGTGGTTCTTTTTTTAAAGATTTTATTTTTTTCCTTTTTCTCCCCAAAGCCCCCCAGTACACAGTTGTATATTCTTCATTGTGGGTCCTTCTAGTTGTGGCATGTGGGACGCTGCCTCAGCGTGGTTTGATGAGCAGTGCCACGTCTGCGCCCAGGATTCGAACCAACGAAACACTGGGCCGCCTGCAGCGGAGCGCGCGAACTTAACCACTCGGCCACGGGGCCAGCCCCTTAAATGTTCTAAAGCTCGGTGATTCTTGAATGTTTCAAGCACAAAAGCATTATATGGAGTCATGTGCCCAATACCACGGTGATTCTGATACTTGGCTAAGCTGGATATGGTTGTATTTACGTCCTTGCTCCTCTTTATCAATTTAAGCATGAGGAAACAGAATCAGGGGGTTAAGAGACCGGGGTTAGGCTATGCAACTCGCTCATGCAATAGTTAGGTAGCTTTCTGAATCAAACTTAATATTCTTTTTTTGTGTGTGGTGTTTATCTGAACTTCTATTTTTTCCTATTTTATTTTTCCTATTAGGGTAAATAGAAAATTCTTCCAGATTATTTTCTTCAGGTTGTATATATTCCCAAACTGATCTCTGACCTTTGCCCTGTCTTAAAAACTTCTGGACATTTTATAATACATTTGAACAAAAACTTTTCTTTTTTTTTTTTTGTCAACAGAGGATTACAATGGTGATCTCACACAAACTAGCAATGACTGGTTTCATTTATTCATTTAAGGTAGTAATTTCAAGATTCAGAGGTCCCAGAGAAGGTTGAAAAAATTTCTTGGAATCATGGAAGGAGAGGGTGTGTAACATGCTCAACATTATTCAGCAAGTGGGAATAGGGACTAGAATCTGTGTCTCCTGACTCCTGGACCAGCGCTTTCCGCACATCGGTTTTTCTACTTCTTACTTTAAGATCTCTGTCATCCTTGAGGTTTCCAGCATGATCCTTACCACAGGATAATTTCACAATTTAACACCCCACTGAAAGCCTGATGCCCTCCCTTTTGCACCGTTTGTTTCTACTGGGGAAAGTCTGGGAAATACCGGAGTGAAATTATGCTCCTTCATGATCCCATCATTGGACTCCAAGTTTAACTTTTCCACTTGACTCATTTGGCATTTTTCACAATGATTATTTTTATAAGAGAGCATTCCCTATTTTGTTTTATTTTTCATGCTTAAAATGTGCCAATCTTTGTTCAGATACATATACTGGAGACAGCCTAAGAAATCTATGTAATGGATCTGGAAAGCAGCATGGAAATTGTCTTTACAAAATATATGGATTTATTTATGAACATATTCTTGTGCATCTGCTTCACAGGGCAACAACACATTGTTAGTGACTTGTATGTCATTTCTTTATTTTCAACTTCTGAAACTACGTTCTGTGATTGATTTTTCAGCTCAGAGTCACTTATCTTTATGTACTTTTTCCTTTTTTCTAGCACGTTAAAGATTTAATAATTGATTTTTCTCTTGTTTTTCTTCAAGGAAATAGAGGACTTGTTTTCTTAGTTTGGTTGACCTACGTATCATTTTTCTTATGTGCCTTAGTAAATTTCACTTTCTCAGATGACATTTTAACATGTATATGACTCCTTTTTAGATAGAACAAGATAGTTAAACAGAGTTAAATGACATTCAGTTAGATTTTTGAAGGCGAAACTTGCGGAGCATGGATGTGGCAAAGACTCTAGCTAGCTCTTCACCAAATCTCTTTCTTTTCTCTCCTGGAAGACATTTTTCAACATCCCTTGCAGCTAATGTGGCCCTATGACTGAATTCTAACCAACAGAGTATGGGTAGAAGTGATGTACATCACTTCCAGGTTTGGGTATTAAAACCTCTTACACTCTATTCATTTGACGTTTATTGAGTGTCTGCCATGGTCCTATATAAATGGGGAAAGTGATGGTGTTGACAGAAGGATGCCAATAGACAGGGTTAAAGAATTTAATGGCAAAGAACATGGAACTTATCTGCAACACACCCCACCTCACAAGCGAAGTTGAAAAATTCATGGCATATCTCTTTTTCTGAGATATAATTGACATACAACATTCTCTAAGTTTAAGGTGTACAATGTGTTGATTTGCTACTTTTGCATATTGCAATATGGTTATCATTGTAGAGTCAGTTCTAACACCTCTATCCCATCACTTATTATTTTTGTCTTTGTGGTGGGAACATTTAAGATCTAGTTTGTCAGCAACTCTGAAGTATATGATACAGTACTGCTGATTATAATCGCTATACTGTACATTAGATCTCCAGAACTTACTCATCTTCTAGTTTCAAGTTTTTACTTGGTGTTGGTTGTTTGATCAACATGAGGCTGATTTAGAAGTGCTGTGAAGGAAGTCTTTGGAGGAGGTAAGAGAAGAGATCTCAACAAGGACTTAAAAAGAAACTTGCTTCTTTTCTTTTCTCCTTTGCTGTAATGAGGCTAATATCAAAGTGGGAAGATTCAAAGCACAGCAACAAAAAAGAGAGTATTGGGTGGCCTCACTGCAGATTAGGGTGGCTGGGATTCCCTGACAACACTGTGGCAGGGGACCTTAGACTTTATGGGGAGGTGGTGATAAAGAACAAAATTTTCTGGACTTGATAAATAAGAGCACACTGTACTGTTATATTTGGCAATTTGTTTTAAGGAGATTCTGTTCCTGTTCAAATGGTGTCATTGGCAGCTTTGCATCTTCCTGGAGATGCTGAGATCAGGGAAATTTGCTCCTCTTACTAGCTATAGTCTTCTCTCCCTCTTGTTCTGTAGCCATCTTTGTGCCATACGTTTCCTCCATCATAGGAGATTTACTGTGTCTGCTGGAATTTTTCTGTCAAACACCATGACCCTTGTGATCATTCTGCAACAATGGCGAATGAAAAACACACAGGACCTATTTTTAATTTCTTTCAAGGGATTTAAATAGGCCTACAAATAAAGCAATCTAATAAAGTCACAATAAAAACCTATGGAAAATTCTAAGAAGGAAATTAGATGGTGGACAGTGCCACTGTTGGCCCATTGTGTGCCTTCATGCAAATTAGAATGTGACATATTCTCTGAGCATATGGCACAGAGCTTGGGGAACAGACAGAGCTAGAGTTCAAGTCCTGCTGATCCCCTCCCACTGATTAGATGCCTTTGTGTGGGATACAACCCGCACAAATGTACATGGCAGTCACAGCGATGTGATAGAGAGCAACTTTGGGTAGGGTGGTGGAAGAAGAAGCTGAAGGATGAGAAGGGGATAGCTTTGTAAAATTGGTGAGGGAGAAGGGAGACCTTTAGAAAGCAAAATCAGCACATGCAAAACCTCTAAGACAGGAAAGAGCTCCACGTGTTCTAGAAATCGATGAACAACGAAGGGTAGTGAAGTCAGAGGTAGTGAGCAGTAGGAGTGTGTGGAGAGAGATATAAGCAAGATCCAGGCCATGCATGGTTTATAAGGCAAGTAAAGAATTTGGATTTTATTCTGAGTGTAGCAGTCATCTGATGCTTTTAACAAGTAGAGTAACGTAATCTAATGGACATTCTGGATTATGTGTATAGAATGGAGGCTAGTGGAAGAGACCAGATGAGATGAGATGGTAAGCTCAAACTGGGTGGAAACGCAGCTGGAGGGATGTGGTGGCAGATCTGAGATAAACATTGAACACGGGATACACAGATCTTCTTTGCTTGCTCAAGACCTTGTTGTGATGGAGCTCTTACTATGTGCTGAGTACAGCAGACTGTATAGCCCTTGAGAGGAGCAATGGTCTACTTTTGTTCACTGTTATATCCCAGAGCCTCGAAAAATGCGTGGCACATAGGAGCTTATCAATTATTATTTTGTTAACGAGTAGATTAATAAATAGATGAATGCATGCTAAGCATTCAATATTAAGTAATTTTATTCTCACAAACATCTTCTGAGGTAAATTATCCAGTACCCTTTTTACAGATGAGGAAATGAAGACTCAAGTCAAATTGGTCAAAGAGTTGGCAAATGCCAAAGCAGGCTTCAAACCCAGGTCTGCACAACTCCATTTTCCACACTCTTAACCGTCATGCCATGTTACAGTTCTTGACATGTAGAAGATTCTCAGCAGCTGCTCATCAAATTAAGTTGCCATGATGTGCTAGTACTTAAGAAATAAGGCTTTCCCAATGATAAAAAGAATAAAATAAGTGAGAAAACGCTCACTGAGAACTGTCGTTGCTCCCTGTAGATACTGCCTGAATCAAGAGGAACATGGCACTGAGGGATGGGTTTTAGCCCTTATACTGCCATTGTATACCTGTGTTTAGAAATCTCATCTATCCAACTTATCTGAGCCATGATTTCCTCAGCTATTAATAATAGTGGTTGGACTGCTTACCAAGATCCTTTCTAGGTCTAAGATTCTATCTAATCTGTAATGTTCCCTTAGGGAAGGTCTCATGGGAACCAGTTAGAGGCTGTAATGCTGCATGTGGCTCCGTAGTACACAACTCCAGAAGCACTATTCACTGATTACATTATCAACATCGCCCCCTGGAGTTGTGCATGTGGTAGTGCTGCTCTCTCTTCACCTACTCCCTGCATGCAATTCTTAGAGAGTGATTTTATCGGATGAGCTAATATGGCTTTGAAACTGATGAAATGAAACATGTGGGGCTAGGTTAAGAGGGTTATTTGGAATGAGTGGGTTGGAAAGGCATGGTACCATTGTGAAACTCTGGGTCTGACTACCCAGGACTATATTCTAAGGGTAAAGAGGGAAGAGAATATAGAATGTTTCACCTTCCAGAGCCCTGTTCCTGCTTTATCCTCTCTCTCTCTCTCTCTGCTTTTCTTTTTTTCTCTCTCTCTCCCTCCTTCCCCTATAGGACATAGGGTGCCATCTAGGACTGAGCCTCTTACTATAGCAATCCTTAGAATCCTAAAATGGCCCTTGGGATTAGAGATAGCTATTTTTAATCTAATGGTTTAAAATAACTCACACTCCAGTCAGCCAGCTGATTAGCCATCAGACCCACCAACCAATGAATAAAATATACTGAATATCTGGCTTAAATACTGAACTGACATTTTCCCACCCAAGAAACCACTAAATGCATTCATGCTGAAATATAATCCACATGTTTTGTCACAACCACTGAACTAAATCAGAACAAACTAGAAAATTTACTCTCATCCTAACCAACACTTCATTCAAAACTTCAAACTACTCTGACTTTAAAACTGTGTTTTGTTTATAATTTTTCCTTTCCTCCTTTTTTTCCTAAGGAAGATTATCTCTGAGCTTACATCTGTGCCAATCTTTCTCTCTCTCTCTCTTTTTTGGCTTGAGGAAAATTAGCCCTGAGCTAACATCTGTGCCAACCTCCCTCTCTTTTGTATATAGGTCACTGGCACAGCATGGCTTGACAAGTGCTGTAGGTCTGTGCCTGGGAACCAAACCTGCAAACCCAGGCTGTTGAAGTGGAGCACTTGGAACTTTAACCACTCAGCCATGGGGCTGGGCCCCTAATTTTTCCTTTTTTTCAGTCCCTTCTCTATCCCAACACCACATTCCTGGGTAGAAATACGTATTATTTATAAATGCCACTAGGGTGTATGAAATATTTAAGGGAGCAGGATTTAGAAGACTTGGTTTAAATATCTTTCTGCTGCTCACTACATGTGTGATATTGGTTAAGTAACTTAACCTGTCTTATCTTCCTTTTCTTCACTTGTGTCATAAGAATAGTAAATATTAGATTATGAGATAATACATGTGAAAGTACTTGGTGAGTACCTGGTGCATAGTAAACACACAATAAACGTTTATTGAATCTTAACTCAGCTAAATGAAGAAATAAGATTGGGCAAGATTTGAGGGTGATGTAAGGACATCCTAAAGGATTCTCTTCCTTCTTGCCTTGTGCCTACTCAAAGGGTGATGCATTTCAGTCACAATTCTGATTCCCTTCACCTCTCTAAGTCCAGCAAGATTTACTCTTAGTGTCTCTGACATAGTTCAGGAATGGCCATAGGGAAAAGATTCTCCAAATAGAATCAACAGGATAATACTTTATGCTAATTTGAATTATGCTGATTTGAAATAGATCATAAAAGCACTAAGGAAGTCTTCACCTTATGCATGCAGCTTCAAATAATGTGAAACCCTTCAAACTAAAAATTTACTGAAAGTGGAAAGTTTGAAAATTAAGGGACTTAATAGATTGTAAAGCGTGTTTACTCCACTGCCCCCACTTATCTGTTAAACAAATACCCAGCATGCTTTGAGTTCTGCAAGCTTTGGCTAAGATATTTAAGTAACACTTCCTTCGCAGAATTGCAGAGCTCAAGTAGTTTTAGTCAAGGGAAAGAAAATTATGAGGGAATAGGAATAAGGTGTTAGTTAGTGATTGGTCTAAAAATGTAGGAAAGAGAAGGATACCTTGCTGAAGAAAAAGTAAAAAAGGCGGAAATGTGTTCTTAAAACTTCTAATCTTGAATGAAGTTCCTTCCTTCGTGTGCTAGAATCCCAGATTTTTCTGATACTTGGAAACATACCAGAGGTGAGAATATGCCGTGGATTTTTCAACTCTAAGTTAAAGAATTCCTGGTAAGATAATTCTAGTCTAGGCTGGGAGGACAACTGTGCTTCATTAAGCAGAGAATGAAACTGTTTGGATCAGGTGAATATTAATGAGTGGCAACACATCGGTGTTTATATTTTGTTCTAAAATGTACATTTTAAGAGCAAGATGTAAATGTTTACATATGTTTTAATAAATACTACTATTCTTGTAAGTAGCCCTAGTTTTACATAATGCATAGCTCCCTTTATGTGCCAGGGATTTCATTTATATTTTCTGTAAGTATTTCAAAATTAGTGCAAAGTAGACATCATTATCTCTTTTTGTAAAGGGTGAAACTGAGGCTCAGAGAAGTCAGGCAAGATGTTCAGGGGCCATATAGATGGTAAGTAGCTGAGTAGGGATTCCAATCTTTACATGGCTCCCTAGCGCATGCTCTTGCCATGCACCTTTCTGCCCCAATGATGATCCCACCTTCCACTTAGGAGGATCTTACCCCCATCTAAAGCCCAAATAGGAAGAAGTCAATAGTATTTTGAGGAATAACCTTACAAACGCAAGCCTAAACATAAGAGCCACACACAGAGGCACCCAGAGTCATTAGCACTATCCTGCAGTGGTCCCCAAATTATCTGGAAGGGTACCTGGGTAGCATCTCCTCTCAGCGCAACCCATTCACTGTTTCCATCTTAAAGATATAGGGTGACCATCTGTTCCAGTCCATCGTGCTCTGATTATGTGCTTATCTGGAAACAGTTGGTATGCCTATCTTCCAAAAGCCAACTCTTTGCTTTCTATGAAGCTGATATAAATAGAAATTGAAAGCCTTAACTTTTCACCATGTGAGTTCTTATTTCCAAGATTTAACTTTTCTGGAATTCTTTTGCTCACCCCAGTTCTTATATATACTAGGGGTCATTGTACTACCGCTACCTATCCGTGGTTGCACAGCCATCCATGTCACTGTCCTTGGGTAGGGTCTATAGATGAAGGCTAATAAGAGAAACACATACCTTAGGAAGGGGAATCTGAGGTACAGTTATTTATCACATCAGGAGGAGGATGAATGGTGAGCTGAAATTAAACTTGTAAGGTGATTTGAAGAACATCTCAATTGGCAGGAGCCTTTGAGATGCTGAGTTGTGTTGCTGCACTTTGAGCACCAGGAAAAATTGAACTGTGTTGGCATTTTGCCCCATATTCCTCCCCAGATATGCACTGAGAACTCAGGGACCTGGGACAGTGCAGGGACATGTTGCCATTTTCTTACTTGGAAACAGAGGAATAGTTACCAGAAGGAGCATCTCCAGGAAGGGCTAAATCAGAACCAGGTGGACCTGCTGAAATTGAGTTACAAATTGAGGAAAAAAGAAAGTCCAAGCCATACCCAGGACACAAAGTATGAGACACTGATGACAGACAGGATGAGAACAACCAGGAGCAGGACTTGGAGCATTGCTGTACTTGAAGTGGTTGTAGAGACCCTTTATCCAAACTCTAAAACAGAGCTGCTTAGGGAAATTCTGAGAATCCCTAAAGGGCATCTTGTAAGTGCGTATCATTTAGATGAGAGTTTGGAGTAAGCAGGAAGCTGTTATCTTTATATCTGAGTTCTTTACAAGAAAATTTGTCATTTCACAGAGAAATCTCTTTCAGTTAAGTTAAAGCCCAAGGATGATAATGAAGCCAAAAACAGTATGTGACACCGACCCTCACTTTTCTTCCTCCAATCTTTCTGCCAATAGAAATGTGTCTTTCATGGCAAGTTCTTGGAAAGTGGGAGACTTTAGTTGGAATGTCTGCCATATGAGAGGACCAGTAAGAAATAAAAATTCTGTTCCTGTGACCTGAAAGAAGATGATTAGCTTTGGGTATTTTCTGATGCTAGGACTGATAGAACAGGGTTTTGAGGATTGTTATAGAAAGAATGAATGTGTGTTTGGGTGTTTGCATCTGTCAGTTTCTCACAACCACCTTATCCCTTCTTTGCAATCCTATCTTTTCAGCCCTCATCTCTGGCATTCATTCTGTTCTTTTTCCACCATAACCTTCACTATGTGATAGATTTCTTGCTTACCTAATTGAATTATTGTCTGACACCCCCACCCCCTTACTGGAATTAAGCTCCACAAGGGAAGAGATTTTTGTCTACTTTTTGATGGCTGGCTGAATGCCCAATGTCTAGAATAGTGCCTGGCACATAGTAGATACTCAATGAGAATTTTTTTTAACTCATATATGATGGGGCGGATGAAATCCAAAAGGAAGTAGAAGAAGTAGTGGAGCCTATGGAGAACAGGAAAGATTTTAGCACCCTAAAGCATTCAAATTTATGTTTTAAAGAGCATGTAAGACAAAAATAAAAATAATAAAAAATGAAATAATAAAATAAAATAAAATAAAACGAGTGGAAAGCCGGCTGCCTAGGATCAGCAGGGAGCTACCTGTTTTCCTCCTTGAACTAAGGCTTACATCATCTTAATACATTGTCATGTGTCACCCAGATTTATCAATAATATAGAACTTGAATCTAGGATGTCTTCCCATCCAAGGAAATAGCTCCAATATTATATTTATATCCTCCATCCCTGTGCTTGGTTCCCAAAATAAACATCTTGATAACATCTAATCCCAGATTATAGGCTCTATGCTTTTAATTTGCTCTTGAATAGCTTATCACTATTCCAACATGGCAGCTCCATTTAGCTCATCATGCACCAAACACAGGAAGCCAGTGGAGATGGGGAAATCAGAGACTTAGTAAAACCTGGAGTCTGAAAACTTCATCATTTCTTATCCCTGAGTTTAAAAAAAATGCTACATGTAGGTAGTTGAAAGCCTGTTTTTTTTTTTTTTTTTTTCAGAAAAGGGGTCTCTTCTCTAATCACTTCCAGGACTTTGTTGGATGTGACTGCTGTTCTGGGATTCTGTGAGTGAGCGAGTTCCCTGAGCCTGGGGGCCTACTGGAGGTGGAGCCCTAGAGGAGGAAAGCTATTCATTCAGAGCTGTCAGCACATCTTTCTCTATGAATTACTCTTGCAAACCTATCAGGCTTTCTTTCCTTTGGTATAACAGAAGACTTTCTGTAAGAATGGGGCTCATTCAGAGCAGGTCACCACAAACATAGATTTCCTTGTTAATACACATTTCAGCCAAAGTATACTTCTCAATAAATAGGACTGAGAAGAAGTGGAAAGGTTGAGTCAGACTGCATTTGTTATATCGGCTTTTTGAGTAGATTCATATTAACTCAGCTAGACAAAATCACTTTCTATGCTGGCACTGAACATGGGTGGCATGCTTGACATGGCAACCAGAACATATGAGTTTATCATGGAAATAAGGTAACAATGTAGAGTTGAGGAGTAGGAGAAGAGTGGATTTATGTTAAGCCTGCCCCCCCCCCCACATCGAAGGGCCTCCCCAAAGTCCCTGAAAGAACAGGAACAGTACACTAGGTGCACAGACCCAGCCAGCTTTGTCTTTTGACCTTGGCTGCCAATTCAAGCATGGATTTGTAAAGAATCAGGCTGACTCCATCACTCATCCATCATTAGCCCTGAAGGCGGTGTCCACACAACAGCAAAAACAACTGAGTGATTCAGGCTGCAGCTACACCAGGGATTTCCCAATCTGTTGTTGCTTCCAGTGGTTTCCAGGCGTGTTACAAAATTTCACCCACTGATTTTTTATGAATTAAGGTAAATATTTTTTTTAAGGAACTGAAAAAAGTGATGCCTTTTGAAGCTGAAACTTCAAAAGGAATAAGAATCACCCATCCACGCAATGCCTAAATAAATAATGGGGATCTGAAGAATTTATTCATCAGCTGGTTATTTGGACTGCAGACCGAACAACCCTTTTGATGAGTTTCTTATTATGGAACAATGTCCATTTTTCATGTTTCCTTGAGAAATGTTATATTGTACTAAATTAAAAGTGAAGTTGGATTATTATTACAAGGAAGGCATACGTATGAATCTTTTAATCAAGCAAATACAAACCTTTCTTTTTTCTTCCTTCCATCCTTCCTTTCTTCATTCCTTCTTTTCTTCCATTGCTGAGAGTGAAGTTGTTTGCATGTGGTATGAACACAGCAGTGCCTTGTAAACCACAGAGATATGTAAATACTTAGGTTTATAAGAAAACCTTTATTTACACCACTAAGATACTTGGGTAAGCCTTTGAATTTTCTATAATAAAAGGCAGGATGAAACCTCACTTATTTAATCATACCTCATTGTCCTTCTTGAATGTATCTCCAACCCATATTCGTTTTCTGATATTGCCGACATCTTTGTCCAGCTGACTATGGATAAACAGTATCACTGTGGCAAATATTCTCTTCAACTCTGATACTATGTCCTTGGCAAACTACATATCATTTGTGAACCTTAAAGTTTTCAAATCTATATCCTGTATTTCCTGCTTCACCAGGAAGTTGTCAGGGTTCTATGAAAATACTTTGAAAAATTAGAGTTAAATAGAAATGGTTTAGCTCAGTGGTGAAGTAGGATTCTGGAATTATAATTCATATGTTTAATTTCAGTTGCTTTTGTATTAGCTGGGTAATCACAAGTAATATTTCTTAATCTCTCTGTGAGTCAATTTCTTTATCTGTATGTTCTGGATAATAGTATTACATTATTGATAAAATTGTTATTAGAAAGAAATAAACCAATTATGGAAAACATTTAGCATGGTATGTGGCACAGAAATAAGTCCTCAGTAAATTCTATTGTAAACGCTGAAGGGAAAATTTTGTCTGCTCAAAGATGATACTCAATACCTGGCATAGTGCAAGGCTTGTCTTGGAAACTCAATATGCGTGTGGAAAACAATGATGGTTTTAAAAATTTAATCACTGGTTGTGGTCTATAGGGACATAGATTAATAGTTAGGAGAATTAGATTCTAAGTTTTAGGTTTTCTATGAATAACTTTCATGGCCTAGAGGTGGTCAAACTTTCTAGACTCTAAGCTTCCCTGTAAAATTAAGAATTAAAGTAGATAATTTACACGGTAATTTTATGTCTCATTATTATGACTTTACCTCCTTATATCTCATTATTTTCTTTAAGGAAATGAACAAAAAGCTGATACTAGGTTGAATCTTAAATTTCTTATTCTTGGAAAAATTCTTTGTACTTGGGAGAGTTGGTGAAAAACAGTATCTACTGTTTTCATGAATTTCAAAGAAGATAATTGCATGATCCAATGATCCAGTGGTCCAGTAGATTTTATGATCAAATTTATATCTCTTGATCTTCCGTTTCTTTAAAGTACACACACACACACACACGCACACTCTTCTGTCTCCTTAAATATAATTTCATCTTTAATAAATTTCAGGTGCCTATCGTTTTTACTTTCATCCAGATGTTTTGGACTCATCCACTGTTCATTGTGCTCTCTCTGTCATCCTTTTGAAGTATTCTTCATAGGCACATCTTTTCAGTCCTCTATTTATTGTTGCACTTTGAAGCTTCTCCAGTTCCCATTATCTTTCTGATTCCTTCCTAAAGTCCCAAATCAATGGAAAATTAGGAGGAAGCACTAGACTTTGTGAATCTTTTATTCAGCTCTGTCAACTGAGACTATCCAAATGATTCTAATTAATCACATACATTTCTGGCCCTTCTGCTAATTTCAAAAGAGTATTTATCTAAAGATGCTATTATCCATTAGGTAGGACTATTCATAGCTAAGGTAATGGCTCTAATAGGAGACAACACTGTATCTCCATGACATTCTTGCTTTGGTATACTGAGTGTGTCTCTTAGGCTCAACAAGAATCAGAACAGCTCTGAGAGCAGCACCCATGATTAACTCAGCTTGTAGGGGCACAGCTCACCCTTCTCCTTTACAAAGCTTTGGCAGAGCAAAGCCTCCTTTAATGTCTAAATACAACTAAAAATTCTGGAATTGACAAAACACAGGAGGGACATTAGTATATATACTTTCCCTTCTCATACTCTGTTATAGACTAACTCCTCTTATTATGCATTTTTTAGTGCATGTTATTCTCAAATTTAAACTCACGTGCAAGAATCATTTAGGAATATTGTTAAAATCCTTTCCAGAATTAAAAAAAATATTTTTTGCTTTGTTATGTATTTGGTACTATCTAAATTTTTAATGTCTCTTATGTTTTAAAATGTCTTTGAACTGCAATTTTCTATCATAAAATTTGCATAGTAAGTTTATAAAGTAGTTCATGTTTACAGCAGTTTACATAGTTAAACCAACAAACATTTATAACCAATTCTTTGCCAGGCATGGGACTACAAGGTCTAATAAAGAACCTAAGCTTTAGTGGGAGAAACAACGAATATTTGATCTGTGTGAAGGTTCGTAAGAGGATAAAAGATTTCAGCTCAGTGCACAGTACTGAGAATATTCATTTCCAATGACGAATTCATCATAAAGGAATCAGGAAGCTTGGCACGAAGAAGAGAAGAATGTTGGCAGGGAACTCTAATAGATTAATGATAAGAACTGACATGTGTTGGGTTTAGTTTCAAGTGCTTTATATGATATAGCAACTTATTTTATTTTTTGCAACAACCCCATGATGTGAGTACTTTTGTTATCCATGATTTACAGATCAGAAAACTAAGGAACAGAGAAGGCACTCATTTGCCCAGGGTCATGTGGCTGGTGGACCTGGGTTTCCACCCAGGCAGCCTGGCTCTGGACTCTAGGAGCTTAAGCACGAGGCAAGACTGGCTTCCAGGCTAATCAGATGATAGCCCTTGCTGCTTATGCTCATTCTCTTCTCCCTTCCTCTTGCTGTCCTATTCTCACTCTCATGTCTTGCCATTGCAGAATGGAGAGAAAATAAAGAAGATGAAGACATAACATATTTCATAGATCACGAAGAGACAAGAAAGCAAACTCAGGCCTTTCCTTAATTAACTCTGACAGGCCAAGCAGCAAGGCTATGCCAATTTAGTGGAAGCTGAGAAAAACCCTGAGGATAGTTGGGGTGAAACTGTTATGCTAAGTACAAGATCTTGCACTGTGCATGTTTGTGGTGCGAGAGAGCAGAGAGTTGGGGATATCCATTGGCAAGGGATTCACCCTTTCCTTCTAGAGCAAGACTATTATTCAGAAAGGAGAAGTATGAAAGGCAATTTTTAAAAGTAATGACTTCTCTTAAGGATCCACTATTAATATTAGTGCTTTTTGAAATGTGAGCTTGGTTTAAGCTTGCTTTCAATAAATTTCAAATAATAGCTAATATTTATTAAGCATTTAGTTTGTGCCAGGCATTATTAGGCTTTTCCCATTTTAACTCACTTAGTGTTCATAATAACTAAGAGAATCAGGTACACTGTTTTACAGATGAGGAAACTGAGTGATGAGAGGCCAGGCCACTTGCCCAAGGTCACACAGTCACACAGCTGGTGCAGAATCCATGCTCTTCACCCTTTTTATGAAAAGGGCACGTGTATCTGTTTGCCTGGCATATAGTAGGCATTCAATAAACATTAGTTTAGTTACTGAATTATGTGGATTCTGGCACTGTTTCCCATTGAAGTTTTTTTTTTTTTTTAACTAGGACAACACTTAAATTAAAACAAAAACTTCAAGCCAGAATTGGGAAATGGAGTGGAAGGAACAGCCATAGAGACTTTCACAATAATAGCTTCAAGTTTCTCACAGCCCACCAATCATTTCAAACCATTTTCCAGACGTGCCATTCTCACACCCCTGCAAAGGGGCTGCGGAGAACAACTGCTTGGAATATCTTGTATTGCACTCTCTGGTTAGCGCAGTTCACTGCTCATCTTTCAAAAGTTCCTGTTTAATAGCCTCTCATATGAACGTTGCATCCTTCTTCTCCAGTCACCAATGACTTTGTTCTCCCTCCTCCAAGTTGACAAGCTGGTAGCTGTCAAAGAAAAATTATACTGGACAAGTTAAATAGGCAAGGAAGACTTTCCTCAAGACTATTGCAATAGGGGAGTAAGACTGAACTCAACTCCATTGGGACAAAAGGTGGGAAGATCTTTGAGCCCTGGAGGGAGTGAGTGGAAAGTACTGGAGGCAATGAGTGGGAGGCTGGTCAAGGTGTGAGGCCATCTGTTTCGCTAATTGTTGCTTATGGAAGTTAGCCTTCTATCCTCTCACAAAAACTAGGAGATAAGGACTCTATCTTTCTTGATGGTTACATTTCAAAGGGATGGCTCCCAAGTCCCCTTGAGAAAGACATTCCTGGGTTGTAAAACTGACAGGAGGCTGAGAGAAATTTACATCTCAAAGGGGTCAAGAAAGAATTTACAATGGAAAGGTTCCTAAAGTAAATGCTCTAAGAAAAGGGACTTCAGGAACCCATAGTCTAAAGTTTTGTCAAGCTGAGGGAAATTTTAAGGCTGTCTTGGTCATAGCACAAACATTTTTCATAGTAGTTTTCGTTGTATTATGACCAAATCTGTTGTCTCATAAAGCATGAGACTCTTAAATATAAGAAGCCTTGGCCTGCCTACATCAAGCTCAGTGCCTGGCTCATAAAAATACCCACAAACTGTTTATTGAATGAAGACCCCAAATATCTGTAATAAAATGCCCCAGGTAGCCTGGCTTTTCAGTTCTATTTCTGTCCCCAAATGCCTTTTGCTATAGACTTTCAACTGACACGAAAGTGAAAGGAGAAAGTTTTCTCTTGTGTAATTTGTCCAAGGTAAATCAAGTTGAAGGAATTTTGCTGAGAGGATATGTTAGGAGTTAACCTTATTGCTGATGACACTCATGTCTAAAATGTCTTCTTCAATAAGTACCTCTTTTGTTCTCTCTCTGCTTTTTAGTAGAGGTGTCTTATTAGGCCTCTCTACCATCTGGCTGCTCTGTCCTCATCTGATATACATACACATGTGGTGTAGTCTTTGGCTTAGAGAGTAATTTTAAGGAGAACACACCAGATAAAGAGCCAGAAGACTGGAGTCTTAGGCTTGGATCTGCTCTAAATTACTTGTTGAAGGCAAATATCCTACACTGGTTGGCTGCACTGGCTCATAGACAGAGAAAATGCACTAGGCTATTTCACACTAAAATTCCAATTTCCAGAATCTCTTAGAAATTTGGAACCCTCCTTCCTGCTGGGAAACTGTCAGCTAGTGCTGAGGAGTGGCCCTGGCCCTAAGACAGAGTGCTGTGTACTTATTCATCATAGTCCCCATTGCTCACCATTCACACCCTGCCTGCTCCACTCAATGATATCAATTGCCTGGTAAAACATCAAGCCACTCATGTCCTTTCCACAGGACTCAATTTCTTTGTCTATCAAGAGGGGATGATACTATTTTATAGGAAATTAAGAACAAATGGGATTTTATTAATGGTCCATGCTATTTAGACACTCCATACCCAGATTTTAAACACTGAGAGGTACTCAGATGCCCTTTGTGCTTCTTTGCACTCTGTTGAATTCACAGTCAACATACTTCAGGCTGTGATAAAGGAGAGAAGTCCATTAAGGAGAGAAATGTGAGGCAACATTCAAAGTGAGAGAAGAGGAGTAGAGTTAAATGATTCATGTTTTGTAGACAAGAATAAAGGCCATCCTGTTAAGAGATACCACAAACTATAGTTTCTGGAAGTTCATTTTGTTGATTTTTTGTAAACAAGTGCAGTTTATATATTTTCTCTTCAATTAAGCTGCTGTACTCTAGTCTAGTCCTAATCCTTGAGAAACCTGAATAGCATCCACTGGAGGGAACAATGATGCCTCAGTCTTTGTTTCCATTGGCAGAGTTCAGAGATGACTGGCAACAGTTATATAGCTCTTCCAGGCAGGAAAGCCCTGCCATGGGATATTTTGATAATTACCTCCTCTTTGCATATGTCATCCTGTTCAGCCATGTGGGAAACAGGTAGCTTCCTCACTGTGGTGAGATAGGGAAGAAGCTGCCAAGACTGATTTGCCCTCTGATAGTGGCTGTTGGGGGGCCCTTGCTTTGTGGAGTGGATGAAAGAGTGAGAGATCTTCACTTCTAGAACAGTGTAACCAAGAGAAAATAGAGGAGAGTTTCCATCTCTTGGCAGGAGCAAAGGACTTTGTCAACTTCGATGGCCAGGTATAAGTATGTAACAGGTTTCTGGAACTTTGCAGAATGAACATCCTATCTAGTTTATAGAAAACAGGGCTTAAGAAACTCATCAACTTTCTTGGACACACTTGGAAAGTACAGGAAAAAATCGAGAAGGCACTGTAATTTGTTAACTATAAACACCTTTGGAGTTCTGCAGATCTGGATTTGCAACTCATGTCTAATATTTGCAGTTAGACTTCAGCTACAGCTCCACCTTTGCAGCAAACCATTAGTATATATCGAGGCTATTAAGGATCAGACACTGATGCCTTCCTACCCTGGCTGACATGTTTGGGATATTATTTAGATCTGTGCTTTCTCTCACCCTCTAAAATATTTTCTTACCTCTCCAGAAGCTGGCTCCCTCATCTTCATCTTATCATTTGGAACTCAATGATTTCCTAGAGGAAAGACTACTTTTCCATTTTCCGGTAATTTTCATTATGTCCTTCACAGACTCACTGATCTCCTTTCTCTTCTCTTTTTCTCTTTCCCATTCTGTTTAAGACAAAAAAGTCCCTCCTGCCACTTGAAAGGGTGCTACCAGTAGCATCCAATCTCAAAACTCCTCAATGACAGAACCATATCCTTTTGCCACAGTTTTCTTGAGTTACATCTAATTGTGGCACTCCTATATTTAAAATCTTTCAACTGAGTTCCCCAATGCCCATTAGTATAAATTCCAAACTTGTCCATTTCAGGATCTTAAGAACACTTCATAATTTGTTCCTGTTTAATTTTTTTAAATCACCACTTTCTTCCTTGAGCACAAAGCTCAGTTTTCGTTCTGAATTTCTTGCAGTTCTTCAAAGGCAGCACCTATCACTGGCCTTGAAACTCTCTGCATATATTCTAATGTCTTTTTTGACTTTTTAACTGCTTTTCATATAAAACTGATTCTTGTTATTCATGGTGATCATGTTCTATAAAGTCGCTGCAACATTAAATTAGCAAATGCTGAACTGTTTCTTAGGGGAAACATACGCACACATCTGTAGACGTATGTACGTATCTCAGATAATCATCTTAAATCTGACAACAATTTATCATGGCAGATTCTATTTATTTTGCAAGGGAAAACGAGGTTTGGAAGTGTTAAGTGCCTTGCCCGGGGTCCCCCACTAACTGGTGCTGAGTTGGGATTCAGATGGGGTCTAACTGGCCAGTGTCCGAGCGTCTTGCATTTCCCTGCAGAGCTCTCCGTATTCTCCAACCTCTCCTCCTCTCTGAGCGCTGAAACTAGGAGGCAAAGCGCTGTCTTGTTCCAGCTCAGCTGGGAACGTGTGAGTCGGGACGCTCAGAAATTTTGCTGCTGTGTGTGTGACTGTGAATGACTGGGAAAGTGCCCCAGGTATTGATTTTGGGTCTACAAATAAATTTTAGTGCTAAGACGATTTTGCAAATACCAAATCCACTAATAATGAGGATCAGCTGTACCTGTCTCAACTACTCCACCCAGGCTGGGTTGGATATGCCTGCTGGTTGCTCTTGAACTTCCTGTATCATAGCCTTTATCACTCAGTGTTAGAACTGCCTATTTTTCTTCCTACCCTGTGAAAAGTATATAATCCATAAGAATAGGAACTTTTCTGTATTGTCCGTTGCTGTATCTCTGGGCCTATCCCAATGCTTGACACATAAGTGAAGCTCAAAAAATATTTGTTGACTAAATGAATTAATGAAAAAACAATGGAGCATCCTGTGCTGCCATGCTTATGCAAGCACCTTCATAATGGGGGCTTAGCAAGTCTCCGAGGGCCTTACCATCAAAGAAAAATGGGCAAGTGCTTTAAAGATGCCTTGAACAGCTTTCCTACAGTTCTTCTGAAAGACAAGGATAATGCAGAAACTTTGAAGTTCTGGGTGTTTCCTCAGTTGTTTCCACATACTAGGAAAGTCTCTAACACATGTCAAAGGAATCTTTATTTCAAAGGGTTCTAGTATTGCCCTGAGTTAGAAGCGATTTCTCCTTTTGCCCAACACGCCCATAAAATAATAGCTGTGCTGCAAGCTTAAAAGGGAGGCTAACAAGTCCAATTTCCAGGTCTTGTCTTTGTATAGAGAGAAATTGTCCAATGCCACAAATGATGAAATGTTAATCACTAAAGAAGGTTGATAAGGTCAAAATCAAAATGAATCATCCTGTGACTAATTTTAACCAAGCCATTCTGCTCTCAAAGGGATGATGATTATATTATAGCAAGAACAAATACATTGTAATATGAGGAATAAACTTTATACAAATGGGAAAATTCATTTTAATACAATCAAATCCATTTTAAAAAACCTGTCATGTCACACCTGATAGAAAAGGAACCAGCCCATGATTAATAGGCTTGTTCAGTGTTACTTGTAATCATAACAGATATTTTTCTTGGACCTCTATTTTATGGGTGGTGAAATTTGCCCTGTCCACATATCAAGTCACAATAGGAGCCATGGACTGAGCTCTAGGCCTCTGGCTCTCAGGTGGGTGTCCTCTGTTAGGCTGCCCTTCTAATCTCAGCCATGTTTATCTTGAATATAAAGCTTGGCAAGACGTTCTAGCCCAAACGTAATGCAACTCTGGCCATTCCCAAATTTTTACAAGAATAAATGTTTTTTTCATTCCAATATTAAATTTCTTTCTGGGTTCCCACATTCAAAATTGTCCATCAGATGAGGGTCTCAAGTATTTTTTGTTCATTTGAGCAACTTAGTTACAAAATTTAAAATAGAACATCAGTTTTAATAATTGATTTAATCCTTCTAAACAAGAGAGCTGTTGTATAGGTTCAAGGTTGTTTGAGAGGAACTGACCATTTGCCAACAAAAACTATCAATGATGGACAGTAAAATTGCCTCTGGTGACAAGTCTTTTCAAGATGCACCTAATTGGAAATAATTTACGTTGATCTTATTCCCTCTTCTATGTTGGTTTATGCTGTAAGAATGTTAATGTGAAATGTTCTTACTCTGAACTGATTATTGCTAACCCATTATTAGTGAGTTGGCTTTTCAGTTTTGTCTTCAAAGAGGCAAGGCCAGGTTAGAATGTACAGAATGTTAGTCAGTTTGAAACCAATAACTTGGCAAGTATGTTCTTTAACACCAGTGATAATTTCATTGACTTCTTTGAATTTCTTTTGTCCCTTGAGCTTTTCTTTTTAAAACCTTTATTTACTCTTAGGTATAACTGGTATCAAAGCCATTTATTTGTTTACTTTTTAAATATTCCTGCCTAGTCCCAGATAGCCACATCCCCTAAAGACTTTGCTCTTTTTTGGTCTATTTTCCCTCTGAGTTTCTGTATATCTTCCTTAATTTTTCTTTCACCTTCCTGTTCTCTGTTCATCTTTCCTTTCTTTTCTGCCCTTTTTCTCCACCCTACCTCTTATCTATGATACAAGCAATTAAAAAAGCCATATAAATCAGGGCTTCTTTTTAGACACTTCTTTTAACAACTTGGATCCTCAAATTAACTTTTGGAATGAATCTAAATGTTTAAATGACTTTATACACCAGAGAGTGTATTATTAGTAGTCATCAATTAAAACATTTTCTTTTGTGATGGAATGCTTGTATTAAATACAACCAACAGAGAGAAAGTAAAATTGTCCCTGAAGAGAAATATAATTTTAGTATATTAGTCAAAAATAAAAATTAAAAAAAAGAAAAGAAAATCAGGAGGTCAGGCTAATGGAGTTTTGATATTTAACTTTTAGTCTCTTTATGTTAGGTTTCATGCTTTACACACAGAATTGTTGGAAAGAAATCTCAAAGACCTGCTTGAGTACTAATTAATTTTTTTGGTGGATATCAGTGATTTCTGAGCACGACTGATAAGATTTGGAATTTGTAGAAGAAACACTATTTTATGATACGTCGTCATAGTTAATCATTGGAATCAATTGCCAGAACATTTGCAAGAATTAGAGGCTCGTTTTCTTTTTGGCATGGTCATATGTGTAAATTTAGTTATGCTGGCCTCTGTCACCCTCAAATCTTCCACTAATAAAATATGAAAATGGGGGCTGGCCCCATGGCTGAGTGGTTAAGTCTGTGAGCTCCGCTTCGGCAGCCCAGGGTTTCGCCAGTTCAAACCCTGGGCGTGGACATGGCACCGCTCATCAAGCCTTGCTGAGGAAGCATCCCACATGCCACAACTAGAAGAACCCACGACTAAAAAATACACAACTATGTACCGGGGGGTTTTGGGGAGAAAAAGGAAAAATTAAAATCTTTAAAAAAAATGTGAAAATTATGCCTTGCCCACTAAGGAGAGATATTTTGAAAATTGTAAAATTGTGATGGTATTTGAACAGTTACTTAAGTTTAGAAGAAAGAATGCATGTGCTGAGTTTAATGTTCAAACATTGCCCAGTCTCATATAGGTAAGAATAAGTATTATGTAAATACATCACAATAAACCTCAACACAAAAGAATCTTTGATTCCTTAAGGACAAATGTAAGTACAAATTCAAAGGCAAAAATTCTCAAGAATCACATTAAAACTATGACCCAGAAGATGAAATCACAGTCTTTAAAGAAGTGCTCAAGACTTATTGAGTAGAATATTTCAGTTTATATTTGACCTTGAATTTGGACCCTGGGACCTGTATGGTTGTATGTGTGTATAATGGTTCCTGTAACTGTTAAACTGACTCAATTGTAAAACACAGTCTTTATGGTGTACTGGAAAATTGTAGTGCATGGAGACTAAAAATACTGATCCCAAGATGTGCATGTCTGAATCCCTGGTGATGATAATGAATAAGTCATTTAATAAGTTACCACCCGTTGTTCCCCTGGAACATATACATAATGTCTGTTAATAATGGCACATGTGACTATTGTAAATCCCCATCTATTCTGATTCTGGAATTAAAAGGAAAGAATATGGCAACAGTCCACTCCCCTCCATTTCTCATGGGGTAACTCAACATAGAGGGGAAATGAGTCTTTTTGCCTCATGGAACTTGAAGGAATTCTAATTCTTTCATTTATTCAACAGTTTTTGAATACGCACATTGATATAGACATGAGCTACCCATGAGTCTATGTTTCTGTCAGTTCCTGAGTCCCATTTGGAACTTGGTCCTGACTTAAGAATTCTCTAGTAAATGATGGGAACACATGTTAAACCCACTGTTCCTACTGACTTTCAGTCAAATTTGCTGTCTGGTAACAGAATTATTTTCTTATTCCAACAACTCACTTTCCATGTAGCAACCAGAGTGATTTTTAAAAACATAAACCTGGTTACAAAATGCTCCTGGGTAAAATCACTAAATGTTTCTAATTATACTTGGAATTTAAAAAATACTTACCCAGTTCTACAAAGCCCTGTGTGATCTCTCCAACATCACTTGATACCAGTTCCTTCCTGAACCACTCCATCCCACTAATATCCTCAAATACCCTAGACTTCTTCCTGATGCAGGAACTTTGCCTAAGCTGGTTTTCTGCCTGAACACTGCCCCACATTCTCATCTCAGCCTAAGTTTTTGCATGAAGGTCTTCTTTGCATCTGTTAAGGTCTTAGCTTGTGTCATTCCCTCATAGTGTGCCTTATATTCTTTGCAGTATTTATTGTAATCCTAAATTATATATTTGCCTGTTTACTTTTTTGTCTGTATCCAAGACTAGATTTTAAAAGTATTCCTTTTCCTCATGGACTTATACCTAGAACATATTCAATAAGTGATGAGAATAAATAAATAGATGAATGAATAAACAAACAGCTTCAGCACATGAGTAGAGTTAAAAAGCACAGGCTTCTAGACAGTAGCAAGAAGAAACTAGAGATTCTTCTCAAGAACTTTCTCAACTCAACCATGAGATATTTGAGAGGCAAACTAGGAGTGAATGGATGTACTATGTGGAGCAAGATAGATCCACATCCTGAAGGAATGGCTGTAACTGCTTAAGTGGTCGCAAGGAAACTCTTTAAAGGTTACCAAGTGAGCAAGAATTTTTCCCTGTCACAATCTGAAGAGGGGCAGTACATAGACCTGGACGATCCTCAATTTGAATATGAAAGCAGAACCTGAGAAAGTAATTCTTGAGAAAAAAGTCAGGCAGTTTGAGACCAGCCCATTTCAGATAAGGTGATGTGGAGTTGTACAGACCTGATGTATTATTGGTCCAATTATAAGCCCTGCTCCTCTCCTATTGCGGTGAGGAAATGACTTCTCTGTTCTATAGTCTGATTTGATTGCTTCAGTATTGCATTCCTCCAACACGTATTTATTGAGCACCTGCTACATGCCAGACTCTGTGCTAAGAAATGTGACTATAGTAGTGAGCAAAACAATGTCTATAAAGCCAAGGGTTTAGTTAGGTCGTTAAACACATCATAGTAAGAAATGATGGGTGTGATGAAAGGGAAATTTGCTGATATGGAATATTGGGCTATGAGAGTACATCTTAGTTGAGGGGCCAACATTATAGTAACATAACACTAAGGGCCTGGTGTGTATCACACACTGTCCAAGAACACTATACGCACTGTATCTCATTTAATCCTTATAACAGCCTATAAGGATGGTGCTAATTATAGTGGCAGATTGAGACTTCAAGTTGCTTTTTTATTTGTTGACTAGAATCACTTAATTTTACTTATAAAATTATTTTAAAAAAATGGATGCCTTTAACTTTGTTCCTAATTTCAAGGACATCTGCATACTGGT
The DNA here is from genome assembly GCF_041296235.1 of Equus asinus. NCBI lineage: Eukaryota > Metazoa > Chordata > Mammalia > Perissodactyla > Equidae > Equus > Equus asinus. Next base: position 67,484,860 of record NC_091801.1, on the reverse strand, counting down.
TGAAAGAATTAGACTTCTGCCAGTAATGTCATGGTTAACGGCTTAATTATGGCCCATTTGGTGTGTTAAGTCAATTTGTTATGACAGTGCTTATACCTTTAAGTGACAAAACATAGTTTTATACAATGAATATATATATATTCAATATATATATTCTATATATATTGGTGAGGAAGATTGGCCCTGAGCTAACATCTGTGCCTGTCTTCCTCTATTTTGTATGTGGGACGCCATCTCAGCATGGCTTGATGAGCAGTACCTAGGTTCATGCCCAGGATCTGAATCTGTGAACCCTGGGCCACCGAAGTGGAGTGCACGAACTTAATCACTACACCACCAGGCTGGCACCCTACAATAAGTATTTTAATAAGTATAGTTTCCTATGAATCTTTTTTTTAGTCTCAAGGCTACAAGTCCTTGAAACTATTAAAACAGATCTTTCTAAGTTCTAGGACATTGACTCACCCCTTGATGACAAGATACAGAACAATTATATATAGACCTTATTTACCTGGTGTGTAAATATTCTCTTTCCCTTTCATTGTATACCTGCAAGTTGTGACAACCAGCTCAGGGCTTTCTGATCCCTGGCACTTGGACTAACTGTCTCCTAGTCATTTGGATGGCTTATGGCTTCTACTTTCAGTTATAAATTCACCCAGAGCTGAGTTAAATAATATGAGACTTATTACCTACTTGGTCCCAAATTCATAGATGAGGAAAGAGACCTAGTGACTATACAGCTCTGTCTCACAGCAAAAAAGCTGATTTGAAGCTCAGACTCTTTCCACCATAATGCACTGCCTCATGTTGCTTTTTTTTTTTTTTTTGGTACATTATGGGGGATGTTCCACTTTTTAATTTCTAGAATAATTTTCTGACTTAATATGCTTCCTTTTAGACAGTTTCCAAGCATTCCTCCTTTTATTTCCTCATGATTTATGAGCTCTGTCTCACCAACAATTTTTCTAACATAATACAAGGAAACTTTGACCACCAGTGACTCCTCTGCCAATGTAAAGTTGTAGGCAGTCTTTTCTGGTACGTGTCTGGTTTTGTGTAATGATGTATTTTCAATAATGAATATACTCTTGTTAAGGTTGTTAAATTCTAGGATTTCTTGCTCTGTGGTTAGACTTTAAAAACATATGTGACCATAGTGGTTCAGGATCTTGGCCAAACTCCTGAGCCACAGTTGTGTCTAAATCGATGGTTGCTTGCTTGACTACTGGGCAGAATTGAAGTTCGTGGATCCAGTTCAGGGTTCCATTTCTAGGTACCCTCTAAAGTTTGCAAGTTTACCTTCAAAAATGATAGGCTTGTTTCTTTTGGGAGGTTCCTGAAGGTCACAACTCTTAAATGTGCTCTTGATTCATAGTTTGAACAGTTATTATTGTGCTATTTTAGATACCCTTAAAAATCTTTTAAAAGATTTTCCTTTGTGGTAATGTTTGTGAATCTTAGAAAAGAATTCTTCTCCCTCTTAGTTTCTCCTAAATAAACTTTAATTTAAACTCCATGAGATGATTTACAGAGTTCAAATGTGTTTCTAATACAAGCAAATGTGCTCCTTTGGTGTCCCTTCTGTGCTGTTCCATGTTTACAGGGAAGATGATTAGATGATCTCAGCAGCACATCAAACCAGAGTCCAGGAAGCACTGAGGACGAACTGAGTCTTGGTGTGAATTAGATGAATTGAAAAAAAAAACCCAACAGGCCTTTCTCTGGTTAGACGCAATTCTGTTACTGGGCACTAGGCTTCACAAGCAGAAGGCTGGCTGCGTTTCAGCAATTGGATAGTGCACAGACTGCACAACTCTCCAAGTCTGTGAGCAATCTCTGGAGTGCGTCTTTTTCATTTTTCTATTCCCACAGACTAGCCTGATGTCTTGGTATATAGCACATCTTTCTATCCCCTGAGACTAGCCTGGTGTCTAGTACATAGTAGCTATTTGATGAATACTTACTAAAAGAATATAGAGACATTCAAGCATTTTTAATATAACCAATGTGGAACAATTCTCCCACCCATGTAGCTGCATCCTCTAAACCTGATTTGACTCCACAACTTGTTAAAAAGAAGATTTTATTGAAGGTTTTGTGGTGGAACAGGAAAGCAGAATGAGATTTCACAATCAATATCTTGATTTGAGCCTCTCACATGACTGTTACCCACTTCTGCTCCTTCTCTAAGCTCTCGTCCTACTTCTGCTTGCTGCTCCTCCTTCTAAAACTCCAATTTTGTGTAGGTGGTTCAGCTTTGAATTAAACTTGTAAACCTTGCACAGTAAAACACAAACTGAGTCATTAGACCAACCGTAATTCTTTGTTTTCCTGAAATATGCCCTTTGGTAACAAGAACGGAGGTAGGAATCTCATCCTTTCAACTCAAGTGTACTTTTTATGTGTCCAGTATGAAATATCTTCCAAAGGAGAGATTACGCTGCTGGAACAATGAGGCTTAACTAGATTCTTACTCCAATCATTTTTATTTTCCTTCTTTGAACTCAATCTACCCCTGAGACAAAGTGTAGTCTGACAGGGGAGAGATTTTGATCCTTAATTGTTTATCTGAATCAGAGAAATTTGAGGTGTCAGTCCAACTCCTTTATCACTATAGAAAGTTAGAATCCCGTTTCCACTCTGTTACAAAATAATGGTGTCATCTTAGTTACTCTAAAACAAAAATGGAACTCTTTAGAGTTGAATCAAAGTCAGTGTTTTTCAATCTCAGCTGCACCTTGAACTCAGCAGGGAGTTTCACAAAATATGACTTAATGTGTGCCTGATTTAATTTGTGGGAGCAATTCCCAGGCACCCAGATTTTTAAAAGCTCCCTAAGTGATTCTCATATGCAGTCAAGTTGAGAATTACTAACCTGAGAGCTGTGGTGATAATTAAATTAATATGTATAAAAACACTCCAGCTGAAAAGGGTTATGTGAAGATAAGAATTTCCTTCTAGGTTTTTTATTAAAGTAAAATAAAACCTATAAGACATTATTGGATTTTTGTCAGATTTGTTTCAAGCCTGCGGGTATGGTGACCAACTTATCTTGGTTTACTCAGGATTTACCTAGTTTCAGTACAGAAAATCTTGTGTCTTGGGAAATATCTCTGTCCAGGGAAAACCTGAATGGTTAGTTACCCTAACGGCGAGCCTTATTGAACAGGTGAGATGTCAGGTTTATTGAGTTCAATGAGCATCAAAAAATATCTTCGTTCTATTTCTTCCAGTACTGGGGTATTCAATTGAGCCATGAGTCAAAAGAGTAGAAATCCTAACTGAATTGACTGAATGTGTTTGGATGCACATTTATTCTCTCTGCCTCTGGAAAAGCCTGTTTTTTCCCCCCTGTTGTCCAGGCCTTTATTCTGGATAGTCTCTCAATCTAAATACTCTCATTCTCCATCTTCATCCATGTGTCTTTCAAGTATTTGAGATTTTGGCGATTCTCGAACCTTAGAAGAAAAAAGTAAAGCAGGCGTCAACGTTGAATATTGAATGTTACCTTGATTTTTTCTTTCTTGAATATATACAGTTTATACTAATGTTTAGAATTCAGATAGTGATTATGTTAATGCTCAAAATATGTCATGGTTCAAAGGTAACTTTGTATAGGTCAATGTGTCCCAGCCAGAATAATGGTTTGATTTAGAAAACTTGCCCTGATCAGTAAAATAAAGCAGTTGATTCAGTAATCATCAGGACTCCACTTTGTTGCCTGGCCCTCGGAAAGAATCAAGCCAATGGAAGCTTTGCTCCTAAGGAATAGAGTGCGTGTGTGTGTGTGTGTGCAGTGTGTATTTGTGGTGGAGGTGGGGATGGCTTTTCCTTCTGTTCCACCTTCTAAATCTCACACAAGAGTCCCTCATTGTCTGACTCTAACCAAGAGGGCCAGGGATATGTGTTTTCCAGGTTCTCAGATCTCATGGTACAATAGAGAGCACAGAAGGATAGAGATAGTACTGACTATTAGACAACATCTGGCAAGTTACCACGCTGAATTCAACTTTTTAGCTAGAGAAGATAACTGACTCAGTGTAAGGTGACCAGAAAAAAGGCTTTCTGGTAGAATTTGATTTGTTGGCAATAGTTTGGGGCCACTGAATGGTGTACTCCTCGGCTCTTCTTACTGTCCAGGGAACAGATTGAAGAGGATCACCACCCATCTCAGTACCTGGCACTTATCATGCACTCAATATACGGTGGTTGTCATTATTATAGAGCAGCATGAAAGGCAATTAGCTGTTGGCAGCATATTGAGGTAACAGGGCTGAGTCACTCAGGAAGCTTGGGCATTGGCCACAGAAATCACTATCACTACCACATGCAAAAGAGAGAATATAAAAGAGACAGCTGATTGGGAAAAACCACACGTTGAGTTTTGGTCTTTTCACATCACACCTGACACCTCATTGCCCAGCGTTGCCAGACACATTTATGAATTTCTGCCTGGAGATTTGTCTCTCTTTCTTCATTCTTTCTTTCTCTCTGTAAATAATGTTTTTAATTCTTTCAACAGATGGTTACTGAGCACTTGGTACATGAAATCACTGTGCTGGGAACCAGGGATATAGAAATATATAAATACAAAAGACAATCGCTAACTTTATAGGGTTTATAATAAAATAGGGAGAGAAGAGTGTGTGTGTGTGTGTATTTGGGCATATAGTGCTGATGATGCCCTAGGTAGTGGGGATAGAATTGAAAAAATACTTTTCCTCTCATTGGGATTTTGTTGGCCTAGTAGGGAGGTTAAGATGGATATGAGAGCTGTGGGAGAATTTGGATTAAGGAGTTTAGAATCAGAAGAGAGGCATTCTTGTTGGATTTACTCATAAAATTTTTGAAGAGTCAAAGGTAAGAAAGTGATTTAAAAAATTGATGGGGCATAGCCCAAGACACAGGTGCCAACTTGAAGGGATTTCTATGGCCAAATCTGGGACAATTTGAGTGCAAAATAATTGACCGTAGTGAATTATCAACTACTGAAAAAATAGTAATCTGTGCACTCATCCTGATAACAATTAGCAAAATAAATAGAAAGAAAGAAAGAAAAAGGTGGATGGGTGGATGGAGAGGAGAGAAAGAAGCTCTTGCTCACAGTGGAATGCTGAGTGCTGACTGGCAAATGTAGAGAGAGCACAGAGGTTGCTTGATCGTCATTTTGCAATCATCATAGTAAAGATAGTTTCAGGCAAGAATTATCAATGAATGTTTAATCTAGGCAGGAGCTTTTGTAACTAGCAGCTGTGGTTGCATGGTCTTAAAGTGTTTCTCTTCTGATTGCTTATTAGTTGCAAAGGAAAAAAAAATAGTAACCATACGTAGTTATAATATTTTGCATTCCCATTAGAAATGTATGAATTGCTCTACATTCTTGCCTTTTTGAATTTTAGTTATTCTAGTGGGTATGGAGAGGTATCTCATTGTAGTTTCAATTTGCACTTCCATGATGACAAGTGATGTTGGGTATCTTTTCAGTTACTCTAACCTGGCCAGAAGCAGGGTCTTTAATACCTTTGAGTCTGTAAAAGGGCTCTGTCACTAGATTGCTCCTTGTGTGAGCCACAGGAAATATATACCTCTCAAGATACCTCTTGTTCTTTTGGTTGTGTGAGTATCATTTTGGCTGGATTATGGAAGGCTAATATCAGAAACCAGACCAGCGACTCCAAATCCACGTATTTGGTGGTAGAAATTGCAGGCTATTGATGATAAACTGTGGAATTCCAAACGAACATTTATTTGTTCCGTATACCCTTTGCCCATTTTTTAATGCACACCAGGATCTCTTGAGAAACTAAAGGAGTAAATGAGAATGATAGTGATTACAGTTTTCTGAGTACTTATCAGATTTGAACCTTACAAAAATATCATAACAATTATTTGACATGCTGTTTTACCAATATCATCTTTTTAAATCATCCCAGCAACTCTAATATGAAAATTATCATCATTTTACAGATGATGAAATTGATCAGGGAGTTTAGTTACTCTCTATGAGTCACATTGTTAGTTGCTAGTAAAGGAAAGAATGAGGACTCTGTTTGCTGGCTATCGTTTCCTGCTATTGTTTCCTACTACACCACCGTGCCCTGCTTTAAAAAAGAAAATGCTTAAGGGGCATTTAGTGTCATGTTAACATTAGAAAGTATTTTTTTTCCTGGATTATTTCAGATCAATGTTCTTCCTTTTCATCCCATTGCCTTTTAGGTTATTTCATGACCAAATAGCACCCACTTCAGGGACAGAGCAAGGAAAGGGAGACAAAGTGAATATACATCCATTTGTTTCTGCTACAGCTAGATAAGAGTGGTGAGAGAGTGGATTAGAGTTACTTGCCAATTGGTTCTTTCCCTCCTTCCCTCCCTCTTCTCCTCCCTGCTGGTTCTTAAGGAGTGCTTCCTCCATACCAACTGTAAGGGCTCAGGGTCAGTAACTTACATTTTATCTATAAAATTAACATTTCTGCCTTAAAAGATTGTTGTGAAATAAAATGAGATTTCTTAACACTACCTTTATTATTATAGTCACTGTCCATAGGACAGCTCAAGGGATAAGTGACATATGCATTCTGTTCTTAAGAGTTTCCCAGTGCAGCACAGAAATTTCTATTGATCTTGGTTTATTGAATTTCCCATCTTAAATATTTTAAAATTGACAGGGCCATGAAACCAGGTTGACTTGGTCCTTTGGGCTAGTAACGTTGATAAGAAAATACTTAAGTCTGGGTTATAGTGGGAAATCATTCCTCTACTCCCAGGTTTGGGTCCCCATCTTCTTCCCTGAGCACAGACAAAAACTCTCAGTAGCAAAATAAGGAGAAATATCTGTCTATATGTGGACAGTAATCCATTCTAAGAGGTTAATCAATAAAGAGCTAAAATGATGAGGAATTTAAAGCCTTTCATTTTATTTTCTTGCTATTGTCTTTTGGTCTGCATCGACTGGGTTGTATATAAAGGAGTTTTCTGTCTCTAGCTTAAAAGGCGTCTGCATTTTCAACCTTCCTCAATGAGGAAAACAGTCTTTTAGAGGTGTGTTGAAAAACCAAGGCTGCCAATGCCATAAGCAGCCTGCTGACCCAATAGGATTTTCTGTGTCTCTCTATATTTTTTTATGTGCAACTCTAGGCAGGGGATAAGTGCTTGCAAATTAACTCAATCTCAATTCAGACATATAGTCATGCTCACGGGAATATTTATCCCCCTCTTAGAGGGAATGGAGAGATTCAGAAACACGTATGCATTAATCTGATCAGTCCTCAGGCAACTTGGCTGCCAGAATGTTTTGCCAAGAGACCGTAAGTCCTCAGGCCTTTTTGACTCATTATAAAACTTATTCTCCTGATATGCAAAACGTACCAGTATGGGAGGGCTTTGATGGAATACTGATGAGAAAGGTAAGTGACTAGAATACCTGTGTGGTTGTGAGAAGTCATCTTTGCAGAAGGACTCAGGGGGCCATTAGGAAAGAGGGGGCCATTAGGAAAGAGAGAGCCTGAGAAGTCTACCTTGTGGTCAAGAAAAGAGATCAATAGATATCAAGGACCCATGCTGTCTGTTGGCTGCATAGACCCAGAAGGCAAGGAGCTTGTGTAGCAGACAGAATCGTGTGCCAGCCGGCTGAAGGGAGAAATGAGGCTTGATGAGGTGGTGGTTCTTTCATCTTTTCTGAGGCAGTGATTTCTATAGGTCATCGGAATAAAACAGCTTTGTATACAGTGGAGGAGATGATCTCTATCTCTTCTTTGCCAAGGATCTAAAAATAACTTTGGTCAGAAGTTTAATACTTTTAATATGTTTAATACATTCTAGTAGGAAAAGGAGCATGGCGGTGGATATCCAGTGAGACCCCTTCTAATAACAAGTCTTTTCGAGCCAACAAAGATGTTGCCCACAATAGGATTTTAGCCACCCAGTATTTGTTAATTTATTAATTCAAAAAGGGTTGGGAAGCCATCTTCTTTTCCATTCTCTGGTAACAGATGGGGTAATATACTACTTCCTTTCCACTTAATGACAGGTGCTCTTGATTCCTTGCTTAGAGGATGGTTTTGGGCTTGAGACAGGACAAACATTAGAAATAGTTAAGAGTGCAGACTCTGTCTTCAGAAATACTTAGTTTTCAAATCCCAACTCCATCACTCAATAGCTGAGAGATCAGCTTCTGCATCTGTAAAATGGGGATCACAATAGTACTTACTGATACGTGTGACGGTTATGAAGTTTAGATAGAATATTGCATAAAAAAAGATAGAGTGGCTGCACAGATAAGTTTCCACAACTGTTAGGTATTATTTATAATCAGTATCATCTTCATTATTATTATCTGTGAGTACTGTATCTAACCACCCCCCAAATAAATATACTTCTAATGATATTCTCATGCAATTTTTGGGGTATAAACTTTCCAGTAAGTGAGGGAGAATATGTAAAAAAGGCAATGACATAGGTTAAATAGGTGATAAGGAAGGTGTATGAGGAAAGAGATGGAGAAAGAAAGAGGAGAAGACAGGGATGCTGTTTTAAATAATCTTATACCTTACACTAGGAAGAGTTAACACCTTCCCCCCAAGAAAAACTGAAATTTTCATGTTTTTATTATAGACAATAGAAATATTGTCGTTTTAAGATTTTAATTTTCAGATCACTATGCTTTGTAAAATTCAATATAATGCCTAATCATTTTCTGATACTTCTCCTAAAGAAACGCCTTTAAAAAATTGTATCTTAAAGCTATGATGCTTCTTATCAGGGTTTTCCATAAATTCTTCAGTAATTTTCATCTCATTCTCAGAATTACAGAATATGGAAATTTACAATCGCAAATGATCATAATGCTGTTAATGCAAATCCTACAATTTACAGATGAGGGAACTGAGCATAAAGGAGGTAAAAAATGTGCCTGAGTTCACACAGGGAGTTAGGACTAGAATCCAGGTCTGCTAATTTCTTAGGTAAAAGATTTTGTCCTTCCTATCCCATCTTCCACGCTAAATAAATAAATACATCAGTCCTCTCAAAAGGCTGTGCACACTTGAGTGAACAGAAATTTACATTTTTGGCTGATTTTCTAATTGCCTTGAATTAGAGTAAATGATCACTCTAGATCAGTAGTCCTTTTTTTAAAAGCTTTTTTTTTTATTGTGGTAAAATATACATAACGTAACGTTTATTGTTTTAATTATTTGTAAGTGTACAAATCAGTGACATTAAATACATTCTCAATGCTGTGTACCTACCTATCACCGCTATTATGTCCCAAACCTTTTCACCATCCTAAACGTAAACTCTGTGCTTGTTAAACAATAACTCCCCTTCCTCTCTCCCTTTAGTGCCTGGTAGCCTCAACTCTGCTTTCTGTCTCTATGAATTTGCCTAATCTAGGTACCTCATACAAGTGGAATCTACAATATCTGTCCTTCTGTCTTATTATTTCATTAAACATAATATTTTCAACATCAATCTGTGTTATGGCGTGCATCAAGATTTCATTCCTTTGTATGACTGAACAATATATATACATATGTGTCACATTTTGTTATCTATTCATCGATTGCTGGACGCGAGTTATTTCCACTCTTTGGCTATTTTGAATAATGTTGCTATGAACATTGTGTAGAGATATCTGAGTCCCTACTTTTAATCCTTTTGGATATACACCCAGAAGTAGAATTGCTGGGTCATATAATAGTTCTACAGTTAACTTTTTGAGGAACTGTCAAACTATTTCCCCCAACATCTGCACCATTTTAAATTCCTACCAGCAATGCATGAGTGTTCCAATTTCTCCATATCCTTGCCAACACTTGTTTTCCACTTTTTAAAAATTTATTTTTTATTTAGCTATCCTAGTAGGTATGCATAGATCAGTAGTTCTTAACCCCCAGAGGACATTTGACAATGTCTAGAGGCATTTTTGGTTGTTATATTTTGTAGGGAGGGGTTTGTTACTGGCGTGTAGTGAGTAGAGGCCAGGGATGCTGCTAAACATCCTACAAGGTGCAGGACAGCCATAATAAAGAATTATGTCAATAGTGCCAAGGTTGAGATGCCTTTCTCTAGATACATGTAGAGTAGTCGGAGCTAGATTTCTGATACTCTTTTCTTTTTTACTCTTTGCCATTGAAAGGACATTGTGATATGAACCAGCTTCCTTAACACTAGATGGCACAAAGGTGAGTTTTTCTGAAATAATGAAATGCAGGACACTGCTAGGGACAAGATACTGCTTTAAAATTGGGACAGATCAATTAGCAGACTCATCTGATGAACTATTCCTAGAAATCAGTCAATTACGGTGATACCACTGCTACTTTTGATACTGCCTCAAAGCATTTCTTTGCACTGAATTTATACCAATTCAGAAATTCTCTGGGAATTACCACTATATTCCCAAACCTTCTTGAAACATGAAATGTATATCAAAAGTAAAATATAGTCCATTAATGAATCACTTTGGAATGACTCATTAGAGACAGATTGAAGATCTGTGTTAACATGACTCTTTGTTAGGGAAAATTTGATTAAATATTTACAAATTTAAAGACACTTTGTCTTCAGTACAAGAAATGTTACTGAGGGCACCTACTATGTGCTAGCCATTGTGCTAAAGCTGAATATATAATGCTTGAATAATGTCTCAGTTTTGTGAAGAATACATGCATATTTCTCTTAAATCAAAAGTATGTACTTAGTATAAGCTTATGCTGTAGTAACATGCAACAATAGTCATGTTTTGAATATTTATTGATGGGCAGAAATGTTCATCATATATGTTATTAATTCAAACAATTGTTTACAAAAGTAGTGTAAATGGTATAAACCAAGTTCTCTTTTAAGAATTATGTCATGTAAGGTACATGTATGAAGGAAAGACAATGAAAATACATCTAAATGTTAACTAAGTGGGAAATTACAAGTTTTTTTCTAAATGTTTTTTCCACTTTTAAAATATTTTCCATATGCATTAGGTTTTTAATCCAAAATAATAATAATTATTAAAAAATAAGGTTACCCTATCTTAGATGATTGTCAACTCCCCCAAAACACTCAGGTAAATTGGTATCTACCCTGAAGCCTTTCCCATTGGGGAAGGAGATGTGGGAATATTCAAGAATGAACTCCATTGGTCTGTGTTGTTTGGATGATTCATTTAAGTCTCCTAGGAAAGAATGATAAAATCAGATTGAGGTAATGGCCGTGCTTCACAACTTTCAGGTACATAGGAATCACCTGGAGATTTTGTTAAAACGCACATTCTGAGTCAGTTGATACATGGGGACTGAGATTCAAGGTTCTAATAAACTTCCTGAGGATGCTGATGCTGCTGGTCCATAGACCACACTTTGAGTAGCAAGGAGTTCAGAGACCATTCTTGGCTCTACCACTTAATCATTTTGTGAACTATGGTTATTAATTATAGTAAGGGACATATCACAGTTGGGTTCACATTATGGTCTCTGGAGATCTTAACAGGGGAGTCCAACAAATGTAAGGCCAGTATTTATCTGCAATTTTAGAGGGGCAGAAAGGCTAAGTGGCTTGCCAATGTCACACAGCTAGTGAATGGCCAAGATAGACTCAGGATTCAAGCTTAGTGCTTGTACTGTCATACCACATTACTTCTCTTTACTTTATTTCTTTACTTGATCACTACTTCTCTTTACTTTGGTTGCTTTACTTGATCAATGAAATTGGAATACAGACCTTACGATGCTGTTAGAATGCACAGAAGGGGGCTTGGCCCTGTAGCTGAGTGCTCCATTTCTGGAGTTCGTGGGTTTGGACCCTGGGTGCAGACCTACTCCACTCGTCAGCCATGCTGTGGAGGCATCCCACATACAAAATGGGGGAGGATTGGCACAGACATTAGCTCAGGGTAATCTTCCTCAAGCAAAAAAAGAGGAGGATTGGCAATGGATGTTAGCTCAGGGCAAATCCTCCTCTCACACACAAAAACAACTTACCTTTTTTAAAAAAAGTAAGAATACACGGAAGCGTTTGGTCAAATGACTAAAAAACTGTATATTGGTAAGCTATAGAATCACAAATATGAATATCTACAATCTTGCATATAATTCAGAAATTATAACTAAGTAAGAACCGAGTTATTTTTGCCCTTATTTTAGTGAAGAGTTAAATCCATGCCCAGCTTGTTTGGAATGGATGCAAACCTTCTCAAAGTAAGCCAGCTGCTGAGCTGGAGAATGTAAACCCAACCACTTGATTTCCAGCAGCACTGACACAGCCACAGCTGGAATCATCACTCTTCATGGCTCATTTGTGGCCTGGCTGGTGAACATTTAACCTGCATCTTTGAAGCTTCAGCTCATGCTATATTCTTCAGTTCACAGCCTAATTTGCTTGACGTGATGAAACTCAACCTGGCTCTCTTCCATGCAATGTGCCGCTGTATCAGGGCCTGGGAAATGATACACTTGCTGCGACATTGCTTGGAGATCAAGATAGCACAGTGGATTATGGCACCTTTGGGAAGGTGCAAGGACTGTCACTCTTTCTGATAGAGGAACAGGTTAAATCTGGTTTTACTCACAAGCAATGTCAGTTTGGCTAATTCAACTTTGTTCTTAATGATTATTCACGCACATGTAAAATTTCCATAGTGTAGTGTATGAGTATTAAGCAACAGTGTGAGTGAGATAGGGTGGAAATGAATCACAAGAAAAAGACATAGATGCATCATTCCAGGCCTCGCAGGGGGAAAAGAGGGAAACAGTGGTAGGGACACCTTGTTTATTATTGAAGTGAACGCAACTTCTCAATGGAAACTTTTTCACTTCTAACATTGTTCTATAGATTGGCCCTGAGGATTGGTTTATTAATATCTGGAATTCTATGCATTTGACAGGCTAATAGTAATGCTATTTTCTTAAGGCTTCTGATGCTAGAGCTATATTATAATGACTGCCGGCAACTCTAGGTAGAGAATAGCTGGAAGACCACTTGGAAATGGAATGAAGGCCAAATCCCATTAGTCCAGTTGGGAGACCTCCATGAATGCAAGGTCAGGGCCTCTCAACCTAACCACAGAGCTTTCTTTATTGCCTTAAACACGAACTGAAATCAAGTGGATTGCAGATGAGTTTTGCTGTATTTTATTGTTTTCCCATTATTATTGTTATTACTATTGTGTCTGTGATTATCTTGTCCTTGTTAGGAGTCAATGAGATCTAGGACAGATCTGGGATAGGGCCTTGTACTCCATTGGAGTAAAGGACCTGTGTTAGTTATTTATTACTACATAAAAAAATCTAGCAGCTTAAAACAATGTACACATGTCATAGTTTCTGTGAGTCAGGGATCTGAACACAGCTTAACTGGGTCATCTGGTTTAGAGTTTCTTGCAGGGTGCAATGAAGACGCTGACTGGGCTATAGTCATCTAAAAGGAACGATCGTTTCCAAACTCACTCACATGGTTGTTGGCAGGATTCAGTTCCTCAAGCCTTGTTGGATTAAGAGCTTCAGGACCTCACTGGCTGTTGGTTGGAGGTAGACCCCAGATCTTTGCCACTAGGGCCTTCCCCCAGGGCAGTTTACAAGATGGCAGCTTGCTTCATTAGAGCAAGTGTGCAGGAGAACCAGAGAAAGATAGATTGTGTTAGCAAGATGGAAGTCAGCCATGTACGACCTAATCTCGGAAGTGACATCCCATCACCTTTGTTGTAGTCTATTCATTAGAAACAAATCATTGGGTACAGCTCAGAATCAAGGGGAGGGGGTTATGCAAAGGCATAAATAGCAGGAAGTCGGGGTCACTGGGGGCCCTTTCGGCAGCTGCCTATCACAGGGCCCCTAAAACCTGGTATTTAAATCCAGAACTGTCTCACTGCAAAACTCTTCTTTTCCCCACTAAGTACCATTATGTGACCTTAAAAAAATTTTTGGTTGAGTCTGAAAATAATCTCAATGCATAGGAAAATATTGTGCCCACCCCACTGTCATCTCAGAATTGATTTTATTGAATTAATTTAAGCATGCTACATCAGGTTACACTGAAGTTTTAAGAAAGAACTTTCATTATACGCCTCTTAAGGATATGGATCGTTATTTCTTGCAGTGTCCATTCTAGTAAGATTTTCATGTCTAATCCTAGAAGTGAGAGTGTGGCTATCTTTCTGGTAGGTAATCGTCCTATTCTCATTTCATGGACAGGTTTCCCATTTTGGAAAATGGTGGACCATACATTTGACAATCAAAACTTGGAACCAAAAGCAGGAGGGCCATGATGATATTAATTTTTTTTTAATGAAGATTAGCCCTGAGCTAACTACTGCCAATCCTCCTCTTTTTGCTGAGGAAGACTGGCCCTGAGCTAACATCCATGCCCATCTTCCTCTACTTCATACATGGGACGCCTACCACAGCATGGTTTTTGCCAAGCGGTGCCGTGTCCACACCCGGGATCCAAACCGGCTAACCCCGGGCCACCGAGATGTGGAACGTGTGAACTTAACTGCTGCACCACCGGGCTGGCCCCAGATACTAATTTTTAATCTCATTCCTGACTCTAATATTCCTATTCCTAGTTTTCCTTCCACTCTCATGCCATATTAATTTTATATTTATATTTTAATTTATTATATGTGGCTTTTTAAGCAGTCTTGAGATACTTATGAAACAGGATGAAATATAATCTGTGAATAAACGTTAACCATAATCCACTTGAAACTACAAAAGAGATCTTAAGCGCTACACTGTGCCATAACAGTAACTTCAGTAGGACTTTAGGTGGGAGGGAATGAGAACAATGTGGACTGGAGCCCAACTTGGTTGCTCAGAGTACAAAACTGACACTCTACTTCAGGGGCAGCTCTTCTGGGGCCAACAGCACCTAGAAAAGTATCACCTTAGAATTGCAAATAATAGGAGAATAAATGGCTTGTAAATCCTAGTGAGCCTTCTTATTTCTCATAGGTTCCACACTTGCCACTTGAACTAATCCTACTGAAATGCTCTCTAGGAGGTATGGCCACACTGGTGCTACTACCAGGGCTCATTGAAGTTGTGGCTTGCCTGAGGTCACACACTTAGGAGTGAACTATAGGGACCCTGACATCATATCCGATTTACTTTGGGTCATTTTCCTACCTCCTGGAAGAGAGGATTCTATAAAGACTTAATGCAAGACCTTCTCTGATCAGTAGGTGGAGCTTCATGACTTGCAGACAACCATTTTCTTCTCTTCACTCATTGTGAGTCTTCATTCTTTTTCTAATTCTTCCTCCTTTTCCTCCCTCTGCCTTTCACTTGTCTTTTTACCCTTCTTTCTTGCTTCACATTGACTATATTGTCATGTTACCCATTCTCGACAACTGTGAAGATTTCACCAATCTTCAAAGCCGTGTGAGCTATGGGGTTGCCTGGCTGTTTAGGGCAAGCTTTCTAGGACTTACTTCCTCTGACCAACACCTTCAGAGTGAAGGAGACACCTACCTGACCATTTTCTACTGATTTCTCAAGCCTGGGCCTCTTTTGCACATGGAAGACTGGCATTCCTACCATGGAAATGGCAATAGCCTTACTTCGTTCTTTCTCTAAGATCCATGCATCATTACATGTAGGCATCAGATTGAGAGGTTGGCTAAGCCTATGTCCCTCATCAGCCTGTCAACTTTTTGCCTAAGAGCAGTTTTCAATACCTGATATTTTTATTTATCTGTTGACTGTCTCTCATCGATGTTGTGTAAACTTCATGAAAACATGTATCTTGCCTTGTCTTGTTTACCACTCTGGCATTAGCTCCTAGAATAGTTTGGTATATAGTAGATTTTCAGTAATATACGTTAAATGGATTAGCTGAACTACTGTCCAGGGTTCATTCAAGATTCAGTCGGGATATAGAAACCCTTGGTTAACTCCAAGTAGGAAGAAATTTAATACAGGTAATCAGATGCTTGTACAATAATTGAAAGGATCATGCAAACATGTTCTAGGCTTTCAGAACTATACAGAACTGATCTTAGAGCCTTAGATCCTTAAAGTGTACTCTGAGGACCAGCAGCATTGAATCACCTGAGAGTTGTTTATCTCAGGCCTACCCCCCACCTGAGACTAACTGAACCAGAGTGTGATTTTAATAAAATCTCCCAGTGACTTGTGTGCATCACATTAAAATATGAGAACTACTTCTTGAGAGGTGCACTTCTCAGACTGCAGCTAAAGCTATGCCTCTGACGCCTGGCTGCCTCAACTTTCCTTCACCCGGAACCTGGAGAATGGACACTCAAAGGTTCAATCCAGGAACTGGCTACAGCACAAATAGCCTCTACCACTGCCACTGCTTGTTTTTTATTGTGGTAGAAAACATATAAAATTTACCATTTTGACCACTTTTAAGTGTAGAATACAGTAATGTTAACCATATGTTCATTGTTGTGCAACAGATCTCAAGAACTTTTTCATCTTGCCAAACTGAGATTCTATGTCCGTTGAACAACTCCCTTTCTCCCTGTCCCCCAGCCGCTGACAACCACCATTCTTACTTTTTATTTCTAAGAGCTTGATTATTTTAGACATCTCGTATTAGTAGAGTTATGCAATATTTGTCATCTTGTGATTGGCTTATTTCACTTAGCATAATGTCGTTTCATCCATGTTGTAGCATATGACAGGATTTTTTTTCGAAGACAGAATAATATTCTACCATATTTGTATGCTACATTTTCTTTATCCATCCATCCACTGATAGACATTTAGATCACCTCTACCTCTTAACTACTGTGAATAATGCTGCAATGAACATGGATGTGAAAATATCTCTTGAAGATTCTATTTTCTATTCTTTTGGATATATATCTAAAAGTAGGATTGTTGGATAATATGGTAATTTTATTTTTAACTTTTTGAAGAAACTCTGTAATGTTTTCCATAGCTGCCATACCATTTTATATTTACACCAATGGTGCACAAAAGTTCCACTTTCTTCACATTCTCTCCAACACTTTTTATTTTCTGTTCTTTTGATAAGGAACATTCTAACAGGTGTGAAGTGATATCTCATTGTGGTTTTGATGTGCATTTCTCTGATGATTAGCGATGTTGAGCATCTTTTCATATGCTTGTTGGCCATTTGTATATCTTCTTTGGAGAAATGTCTATTCAAGTTCTTTACTGATTTTTAAAAATCAGATTATCATTTTTGTTGTTATTGAGTTATAGGAGTTCTTTAATATTATTGATATTAACCCCTTATCAGGTATATCATTTGCAAATATTGTCTCCCATTCCATAAGTTGCCTTTCAGCCTGTTGGTTGTTTCCTTTGCTGTGCAGAGCTTTTTAGTTTGATGTGTCTCTTTTGCCTATTTTTGCTTTTGTCGCTTGTGCTTTTGGTGTAATATCCAAGAAATCATTGCCAAAGATTCAATGACATGAAGCCTTTCCACTACGTTTTCTTCTAGGAATTTTGCAATTTCAGGTCTTACATTTAGATCCTTAATCCCTTTAGAGTTAATTTTTGTATATGGTATAAGGTAAATATTAAATTTCATTCTTCTGCACATGGATATCCAGTTTTCCCAACATCATTTGTTGAAGACACTGTTCTTTCTCCATCACGTATTCTTGGCACACTTGTCAAAGATCATTTGGCCATATATGTGAAGGTTTGTTTCTGGGCTCTCTATGCCATTCAATTGTTCTATGTGACTGTCTTTATGACAGTATCATACTATTTTGATTAATGTAGATTTGCATTATGTTTTGAAATCATGAAGTGTGAATCCTCCAGCTTTGTTTTTCTTTCTCAAGATCATTTTGAATATTGGAGCTCCTTTGAGATTCCATATGAATTTTAGGACTTTTTAACAAAAAATCTTTCAACCCATGAATACAGAGCATCTTTTCATTTATTTGTGTCTTCTCTAATTTCTTTCATCAGTGTTTTGTAGTTTTTAGTGTACAAGCCTTTCACCTCCTTGATTAAGTTTATTCCTAAGTATTTATTCTTTTTCATGCCCTACCACTACTTTTTGACCTGTACAAAGCTAGAGAATGTATTCCACAACACTGCTCAAGGAGCACTCATGTTTTCATGACCTGCTGGATAGCAATGACAGGCAAAAGCTGCAAAAAGCCACCTCATTTTCACTTTCTAAATCTCATAGAAACTATTTCTGATACAGAACCTTAGCTGCAAGGAAGTCTGAGAAATACAGTTCTTGGCTTTTCACCTTCTCTAGTAGAATTAGCGTAGAAGAAAGACTGAGTGAGCTAATCTAAAGTAGGTCGCCCAGAGTATGAGCAATGTTGGTGCTCTCTCCAGATCCCCTTTGCTCTCTTTGGGTCATGCTTGTTTTATGCACCCATCACCCCACTTCAGTGCGCTTTGCTGCTAAAGTAGAACCTTCAACTTTCTTTAGAGAATTACCCTTGAGCTATTGAAGCCAACTACCTCCCTATTTCCACCTGGAAGTTTACCTCCTGCCTGCCTGCTTCCCCCATCGGTGGCTTGTATCAATGACTGACTGGTGCAGGAATAAAACAGACTGGATGAGGCTGGGACTTTACCTGAAATCTCATCCTTTCTTGGCTTCTTCCCCTTCTCTATCCTGCTTTCTTTACTCCTCTATCAGTCTTTCCGGGAGCACTTCCTTAATAAATACTTGGCATGTGTACCCTGGCCTTAGGCTCTACTTCCAAGAACCTGATCTAAGAGTGTGAGCCACCAGCTTGCAGTAGCTAAGAAAGATTTACATTCAGACTTGTAACTGCTTCCCCATCTTCTGCTTTATTAAAATTGCTAATATACATCCCATGCAACCTCTTCCTTCAGACATACATTCAGTATTTCAATTAGAAGAATGGGCATTGTTTTCTTTGATCAGACTTATTTTTGTGAATTCATGCTAGCTGGTTATAAAGTTTATTATTTTTTGGATACTTAAAAAAAATGTTCCTTCAAATTGGTTCCATTACTTCAGAATCTTCTTCCTTTAAAGGAATACTTTTTTCTGTTCTTTCTTTTTTTTTGACTACTGTTTTTTTCTTAAACTGTTAAATAAATTTGAAACAATAACCATAATGTCATTGATATAATTGATTGTTCTTTATGCCCTTCTGGATCATTTTTTCGGTAGAGGATTTGAAGATTCCAGTTTATTTGGTCAATGATTTACATTTCTTGCACAGAAGGCATAAAGTAGTCTGAAATGGTTTTTATTAACTGTGACAAAATTAGCGTTTTTGATTTATTTATTTGCATGATTATTTTAATCCTGTAGTTATTCTGTCCCATTCACAGAGCTAGGTGATGTGGGGAATTCAAAGAATTAGAAGATATTGTCTCTATCATCAAGAAATATATAGTCTGTTTAAACTCATGAATTATCAAGTCAGTCCAGAGGCTGTTTTGACATTCTAGTTTTTAGTTTAATTGTAATTGTATAAGAAATTAGAATAATATATAGGCATGGATCAATTTCCGTTCAGTTCACTCATTTAAAAAATTTCTTCTTTTGGACTCAGTCTTCTTATTCTAAAGAAATTCTTTCTCTTTTCCCATCTCCAAACTTCCAAAAGAATAGTTAATACTGCCTCCACTTCCTTATCTCTCATTTACTTTTTTTTCCCCATTCCAATCTCTTTTTCCCCTCTCTAACTATACTGGCTATGTTCTAGCATAAATCACCAATCCAATGGATATTTTCCCATTTCATCTCTATATACATTTTCTGTATGTTCTGAAATTCTTGAAAATCTCCTCCCTTAGTTTCCATGATGTCACTAGTTTCCTACACTTCAAAGAATTCTTCCCAGCTCCCTCTCTACTCCTGAAGTAATCAGACTTTGTCTTATTTTTGTATGATGTCCCATGCTCTTCTTCTTGATCTTGTCCATTTCTGTGTTTTAAAATATAGTAGAATTCTGATAATACAGCCTTTCATGGAAAGGCTTTCATTTCATTAGAAATCCAGAGGGCTTTGGCATTCAACAAATCAAAAGTAGTCTGAAAAGTTCTAATGATCTGGCGTCTGTGACTTACTTGGTAGCAAACATCGGTAATGAATTTTCATGTAGTTTATTGGCAGGACTGCTGCCATTTGTAAATAGTTACACATTAAAGGCTGAATAGAAGTTAAAGTAACCATGGCTTATGAGCAAGAGGAATAATTATGTAGTAGAAATAATGTTGTTTGGCTCACTTTGAATCTGAAATAGTACTGTTTATGAAATCTGGTGGTAAATGATGAAAATCCTTTTTGGGTGAGAATGATGGAATGTCCTGAAATGCTGATTTGAGGAAACTAATGCTAGCACTTAATATACACATTGCTTTCATTTACGAGGCTTAATTCAATCTTTAGAGCCACCCCATAGCTAAGACCTTGTTATTAACACTCTTTTGGATGCAAATGACAGAAAACTCAAAATGGACTAGCTTTTCAATTGAGAAAATATATGGGCTCGTGTAACTTAACAAAGTCTGCAATAGTCTGGGCGTGGCTGGCTCCAGATGCTCAAGCCATGGAATCGGAAAGGTTTCCCTCTTCTTTACTCTGTTCTGCTTTGATGTCTGTTGGCATCATTCTTAGGTAGCCTTTTATCACATAATGGCAAAGATGTCTGCAAATAGCTCCGAGTCTTCCGCATTCTGTTGGCTCTGTAACTCAGAAAAAGCAGCGCTGTACTGCTAGATCCTGGGCATGGTTTTTTTTAGCTTCAGTCTGTGTCTTGTGTCACCTTTGGAATCAGGGGATGGAATCAACTTTATTTGCCTCTAAAAGGCTGATAATAGGGAAGGAATGGGCCCAAAATACACACAACATGCATACACATACGTATATAGACACTATGTGTGTGTGTGTATATGTGTTACAGTCAGGTTTTATTTCCTTATTTCATAAAAGGAAAAGCTCACAGATGTTAAGTTACCTGCCTAAGGTGATATGGCTCATGAGAGGGCTTTATGAGAAACAGATGGTATCTCAGTGTCAAAGAATTATAGATATTTAGAGCTGAAAGTAACCTAAAACTGTAATGTATAATCTCTTTCCATGATTCTCAAACTCTTATTTGTTGTATCCTAAGGGTCGTGCAGATGTTCCAAAAGAGGTGGGAAATCCCTCCTTATCTTCAAGCAGGGCAGCTTTGTGTTTATCTGTTTTAAATTTTGGACTATGTAAGATTCTGTAAGAGAAAATCTTTCCTGTGTTAGACAAGTTCCCAAACAATCACTCTGACTCACTCTTTCATTTTACAGAAGTTGCTTTCCCAGTGTTATAATCAGCCCCCAAAATGCTAAGTTATCAGCTTACCTCATTTCTGCCAGTGGAAACCAATAGTGTGAATTGAAATATATTCCTCGATCCTTGAGAGAAATTTTCTGAATATAGAACAGACATTCAAGTTTGCCCATTTCTCGGTTACTTCAAGTATCTAACGATGTTCTCAGCCTTTCCCATCAACCCGAAGGATATGACCCACTTTATGGATGTAATTCTAACATAGAAAGAGTTAATGTGGCAAGAGTAGAGATGGGGAGAAACTTTCACAATGAAAAATTTCCTCAAGTTATTCCAAAATTTTAAAGATTTCTCTTTTCCCCTCACACTGAGTATAATTTGATGAAAAGTTCTTAATTTTTTGGCATCAGAGATTGTAAACTCAGATTCTTCAGGGGACTGGCATACAATGTACGTTCGTTCACCAGCCTGGGCTCATGCCAAACTGGATCACGTACATTCTATCTACAGGGTCCAGCTTCTATTCAACTGCAATTGACTGTTGCCACCCAGAAATAATCATTTGAGAGATTTTAAGCCTCAAACTGAGTTTTTATGTGGATTTTTAAATATTAGAAACTCATATATATATATTTTATAATATTGTGCCCTTTAAAAAAATATGTTCGTAGTCCAAACAGGCCCATTGGTTACCCAATTAGTGCATGGTGAATGACTGTAGTATTATCAACCTTGTTGAGAAAGACTGTTTTCTTTTTCCTTTAATATTTGATCCAAACCCCACAGAATGTACAAACATGATCACATAGGTACTATACAACAGATATAATGCAAAGAAAAAATATTCAGAGGACAAATAAACTGAAATAACGAGTGATATTTTTAAATGTATTTTTTTATTAAAATTCTATTGAATGTTGTGTTTGGCTGAACCTATATACTCTTTGGTGCTTAACTTATCTGTATTTGGATGTGTTGGTCCCACCCTGTTAATCAAATCATTCTCTGTGGAAGAATGAGCTTATTTCTGGAAAAAGTGCCTAAGAACAGAGGACAGATTTACTGCCTTCTCCCATCCACTCCACCCTCAACAAAAAAGGAATTCTTGAGTTCAAAATGTGTTATATGTTTGGCTCATCCCCAGGGTTGCCTCTTAGACCCCAGGCTTGGCAAGTTCTTGTCTAAGCGCATAAGGGACCATTGTTTCTCATCCTCATTGTCTACCATGGTCACTCTCCTACCCAAAAGAAAGATGCAAACTTTAAGGAGACAGAAAAAGGGATGTTTTGAAAGAGTTGTAAGGCCAGGGCAGAAGTGGAAATTGACAAGTGGAAGCCATAGATAGTTAATACCAGGGAAGAAAGCAGTAAGAGAAAAGGGGGGCATTCTGAAGAATTGTTTACCTGAAGGCTAGTCTAGTTGCTTTCCTTCTCCTGGATTTTGGATTTGAATATGTCTCTGAGAATTATCTGCTTTCCCTGGAAATGCCTTGAAGTCGAACGGGAGTGTTAGGGCTTTGTGAAGTAGAATCAATGTACTGGTATAAACAGTCATTCCCCTGTCATCTTTTCAGTGAAGAAAATTAAGAAGCTTGTGGATTAAGAGGCTGCATTGTGCAGTCAAAGTCCTGTAAAACCAGGGTCATATTAGCACTTCTCTCACAGGGAAAATGACTTTCTGGCACAAGCAAAGTGCCCAATGGTTGGTAGCAGTTTGTAAGAATAAGAATTCCTATAAGAGGAGGAGCTGTGCCAATGTTGAGAGTACCTCTTGCCAATACCCAGTTTGGACAACAAAATCCTCTTGGTTGAGACGTCACTAATTCACTCATTAATCAAATCATTCATTTAGACAATACATTATATACCTGCTGAATGCAAGAATATGAGCCATTTGTGTATTAGTAATAAAGTGTATTATCTGTTTAGAAGTTTGTACTAGCACAATAGACATTCAATAAATGTTTATGGAGTGGGTGGCAGGGGTATTTAAGGTCAGCCTTTCCAAAGGCACAAGCAGTATGTAGACCCACTCCCCATCAGCAGGGTTGCTACTCTTGGTAGCTGTTGAATAAAAACTTTGGTGTGGGCCCAGATCTCTGATTTTAGAGGAAGAAGCAAATCTCAAGCTGTCCTCAGGAGATGCTTTTATTTAGCAGGTGGAGGCTTAAATGGGAGTTGGGGATTTATGCAATAGCTCCCTGCCAAAACTTTTGTGATATGAACAAAATGGTAAACCTGAAATTGTAATGGCTATTTTCTTACTGTAAACCCCATGGGGCTAGAATCATTAGTCTCAAGTTTTGTTTAAATTAGAACTGAAAGGGCTGGAAACCACTAAGGACTTGGGTTCTGATGATGATGTGGCTTCCCTAATCTCCAAACCTTTTAAGAAAAATGTTCTATCTCCTTTTAAATCCCCAGAAGCTCAAGAATGCCCATACTTGTCAAACTTTTATTTTCATGAATTTCATACTGTCTCCAGAAATATTTATCTTTGACAAATGATTTCTGATTTATATTTATTTAGACAGACATTTTGGTTTTTCAGAAGAATTTAGGATTAAAGACTGAATTCTCATTCTTTCTAGCCAGAGGCCATTTTCAGCCTGTTCAATCCTTGATGCCAAGAGATCCTCATTGTGAAGCTAATGAAGCAATGCCTAGTGTGTTTACTCTCCAATTGCTGAATGTAATACAAAGATTATGCCTGACTGCAAACAACCTTGCCAGGCACAAACAAAGGGAGACTGTTCATAAAATGGTTTGCTTTCCAACAGGCTCTAGTTCAGATTTCACTCAGCCGTCTTACCAGTAAAGGCTGCTTTGAGTTTTCACAAATTGGGCGATAAAAACAGCAGAGGCCAGTGCCTTCCTGTAGGTATTTTCTAGAGCAGGAGTTGGTAAATTATGGCCCATGAGCCAAATCTGGCCCATTGACTTTTTTTTTTTATTGCAGAAGCATTATATAAATTTCAGGTGTATATCACTATATCTTGATTTCTGTGTACATTATGTCATGTTCACCACCCAAAGACTAATTATAATCCATCACCATACACATGTGCCTAATCACCCCATTAGCCCTGCTCCCTGCCCCCCTCCCCTCTGGTAACCACCAATCCAATCTCTGTCTCTATGGGTTTGTTTGTTGTTATTTTTACCTTCCACTTATGAGCAAGATCATGCAGTATTTGGTTTTCTCCATCTGACTTATTTTGCTTAGCATAATACCCTCAAGGTCTATCCATGTTGTCACAAATGGCAAGATTTCATCGTTTTTTATGGCTGGGTAGTATTGCATTTTGTATGTATACAACATCTTCTTTATCCATTTGTCCTTTGATGGGCACCAGGTTGCTTCTGTGTGTCTTGGCTATTGTGAATAATGCTGCAATGAACATAGGGGTGCATGTATCTTTATGCATTCATGTTTTCATGTTCTTTGGATAAATACCCAGCAGTGGAATAGCTGGATCATATGGTAATTCTATTCTTAAATTTTTGAGGAAACTCCATACTGTTTTCCATAGTGGCTGCACCAGTTTGCACTCCACCAGCAGTGTATGAGAGCTCTTTTTTCTCCGTTTCCTCTCCAACACTTGTTATTTCCTGTCTTGTTAATTATAGCCATTCTGATGGGAGTGAGGTGATAATTCATTGTAGTTTTGATTTGCATTTCCCTGATAGTTAATGATGTTGAACATCTTTTCATATGCCTGTTGGCCATCTGTATATCTTCTTTGGAGAAATGTCTGTTCAGATCTTTTGCCCATTTTTTAATTGGGTTGTTAGGATTTTTTTGTCGAGGTGTGTGTGTTCTTTATATATTTTGGATATTAACCCCTTATCAGATACATGGTTTGCAAATATCATCTCCCAATTAATAAGTTGTCTTTTTGTTTTCTTGATAGTTTCCTTTGCTGTGCAGAAGCTTTTTAGTTTGATGTGGTCCCATTTGTTTATTCGTTCTGTTGTTTCCATTGCCTGATCAGACATGGTACTTGAAAATATGCTGCTAAGACCAATGTTGAAGAGCATACTGCCTATGTTTTCTTCTAGAAGTTCATGGTTTTACATTTAAGTCTTTAATCCATTTTGAGTTAATTTTTTGTGAATGGTATAAGACAATGGTCTACTTTCGTTCTTTTTCATTTGGCTGTCCAGTTTTCCCACCACCATTTATTGAAGAGACTTTCCTTTCTCTGTTATATGTCCTTGGCTTCCATGTTGAAAATTAGCTGTCCATAGATGTGTGGGTTTATTTCTGGGCTCTTGATTCTGCTCCATTGATCTGTGAGTCTGTTTTTGTGCCAGTACCATGCTGTTTTGGTTACTATAGCTTTATAGTATATTTTGATATCAGGGATTGTGATACCTCCAGCTTTGTTCTTTTTTCGCAGGAATCCATTGGCTATTCGAGGTCTTTTGTTGTTCCATATAAATTTTAGGATTCTTTGTTCTATTTCTGTGAAAAATGTTGTTGGAACTTTGATAGGGATTTCACTGAATCTGTGGATTGCTTTAGGAAATATGAAAATTTGAACAATGTGAATTCTTTCAATCCAAGAACATGGAATATCTTTCCATTTCTTTGTGTCTTCCTCAATTTCTTTCAGCAATGTTTTATAGTTTTCAGTGTACAGATCTTTCACCTCTTTGGTTAAGTTTATTCCTAGCTGTTTTATTCTTTTTGTTGCAATTGTAAATGGGATTGTATTCTTAATTTCTCTTTCTGCTACTTCGTTATCAGTGTATAGAAACACAACTGATTTTTGTATGTTGCTTTTGTATCCTGAAACTTTCCCATATTCATTTATTACTTCTAAAAGTTTTAGTGGATTCTTTAGAGCTTTCTATATATAAAATCATGTCATCTGCAAATAATGACAATTTCACTTCTTCTTTTCTAATTCAGATCTCTTTTATTTCTTTTTCTTGTCTGATTTCTCTGGCTAGGACTTCCAATACTATGTTAAATAAGAGTGGTGAAAGTGGGCATCTTTGTCTGGTTCCTGTTCTTAGAGGGATAGCTTTCAGTTTTTCTCCATTAAGAATAATATTAGCAGTGGGTTTGTCATATATGGGCTTTCTTATATTGAGGTACTTTCCTTCTGTACCCATTTTATTCAGAGTTTTTTTTTTATCATAAATAGGTGCTGTATCTTGTCAAATGCTTTCTCTGCACCTATTGAGATGATCATGTGATTTTTATTCCTCATTTTGTTAATGTGGTGTATCACATTGATTGATTTGTGGACGTTGAACCATCCTGCATCCCTGGAATAAATCCCACTTGATCACGGTATATAATCCTTTTAATGTATTGTTGGATTTGATTTGCTAGTATTTTGTTGAGGATTTTTGCATCTATGTTCATCAGTGGTATTGGCCTATAATTTTCTTTTTTTGTATTGTTCTTGTCTAGTTTTGGTATCAGGGTAATGTTGGCTTTGTAAAATAAGTTAGGAAGCGTCCCCTCATCTTCAATGTTTTGGAAGAGTTTGAGAAGGGTAAGTATTAAGTCTTCTTTGAATGTTTGGTTGAATTCACCAGGGAAGCCTGGGCTTTTATTTTTGGGAAGTTTTTTATTACTATTTCAATCTCCTTACGGGTGATTTGTCTTTTCGAATTCTCTATTTCTTCTTGATTCAGTTTTGGAAGATTGTGTGATTCTAAGAATTGTTTCTTATAGATTATCTAATTTGTTGGCATATAGGTTTTTGTAGTGTTCTCTTATAATCTTTTGTATTTCTGAGGTGTCTGTTTTAATTTCTTTTGTTTCATTTATGATTTTACTTATTTGAACTTTCTCTCTTTTTTTCTTGGTGAGTCTGGCTAAAGGTTTGTCAATTTTGTTTATCTTTCCAAAGAACCAACTCTTGGTTTCATTGATTTTTCTGTTCTTATTTTAGTCTCTATTTCATTTATTTCTGCTCTGATTTTTATTTCCTTTTTTCTACTGATTTTGGGCTTTATTTGTTCTTCTTTTTCCATTTTCTTCAGGTGCACTGTTAGATTGTTTATTTGAGGTTTTTCTTGTTTGTTGAGGTAGGCTGGTATTGCTATAAACTTCCCTCTTAGAACCATTTTGCTGTATCCCATAAATTTTGGCATATCCTATTCACCATTTTCATTTGTCTCCAGGTATTTTTTGATTTCTCCTTTGATTTCTTTATTGATCCACTCATTCAGTAGCATTTTGTTTAATCTCCTTATATTTGTGTCTTTTCTAATTTTCTTCTTTTAGCTGATTTCTAGTTTCATACTGTTGTGGTCAGAAAAGATGCTTGGTATTATTTCATTTCTCTTAAATCTATAGAGACTTGTTTTGTGGCCTAATATGTGATCTATCCTGGAGAATGTTCCATGTGCATTTGAAAAGAATGTATATTGTATGTTTTTTGGATGGAATGTTCTGTATAGATCTACTAAGTTCATCTGATCTAATGTGTCAGTTAAGGCCAATGTTTCCTTATTGGTCTTCTGTTTGGATGATCTATCCATTCATGTAAGTGGAGTGTTAAATTCCCCTACAATTATTGTGTTAGTGTCTATTTCTCCTTTTAAGTCTGTTAATAATTACTTTATATATTTAGGTGCTCCTACATTGGGTGCATAGATATTTACAAGTATTATACCCACCAGTGGGCTTGTTCCCTTTACTATTATGTAGAGCCCTTGTCTCCTGTTACAGTTTTTGTTTTAAAGTTTATTTTGTCCCATATAAGTATTGCTACCCCAGCTTTCTTTTCATTTCCATTTGCCTGGAGTATCCTTTCCCAGTCCTTCACTTTTAGTTTGTGAGTGTCTTTAGGTCTGAAGTGTGTCTCTTATATGCAGCCTATATATAGGTCTTGGTTTTTTATCAAATTTGCCACCCTATGCCTTTTGATTGGAGCATTTAGTCCATTGACATTTAAAGTAGCTATTGATACATATTTACTTATTGCTATTTTATTACTTTTTCCCTGGGTGTTTTAGTAGGTCTTCTCTGTTCCTTTCTTCTTCTCTTGCTCTCTTCCCTTGTGGTTTCATGGCTTTCTTTAGTAGTATGTTTGGGTTCATTTCTCTTAATTTTTTTGTGTATTTATTATAGATTTCTGATTTGTGATTACCATGAGGTTTATAATAACCTATGTGTATAGCCATCTATATTAAGTTGATGATCTGTTTAGTTTGACCTCTTGCTAAAAGTTCTACTCTTTTATTCCCCTCCTCCCACATTTTATGTTTTTGACATCATATCTCACCTCTTTGTGTGTGTGTGTGTGTGTGTATCTGTTACCCTCTTATTCTAGAAATAGATAATTTTAGTATTTTGGTCTTTTGACCTTCATGTTATCTAAATAGGTGGTTTACTCTACTGTATATTTGCCTCTACCAGTGATTTTATTGCTTTTTCTTTCGATAATTTTCTTATTCCTATTTGTGGTCTTCTCATCCCCACTTAAATAAGTTGCTTTAGCATTTTTTTGTAAGGTTGATTTCTTGGTGATAAATTTCTTTAGTTTTTGCTTGCCTGGGAAACTCTTTATCTCTCCTTCCATTTTGAATGATAACCTTGCTGGGTAGAGTATTCTTGCCTGCAGGTTTTCTCCTTTCAGCACTTTAAATATATCATGCCACTCCCTTATAGCCTATAAAGTTTCTGCTGAGAAGTCAGCTGATAGCCTTATGGGATTTCATTTGTATGTACCTTGTTGCCTTTCTCTTGCAGCTTTTAGGATTCTCTCTTTATCTTTCATTCTTGACATTTTAATTATAATGTGTCTTGGTGTGGGCTTCTTTGGTTTTATTTTGTTTGGTGTTCTCTGTGCTTCCTGTACCTGGATGTCTGTTTCCTTCCTTATGTTGGGAAAGTTTTCAGTGATTATTTATTCAAATAGATTCTCTGCCCCTTTGTTGCCCTCTTTTCCACTGGGACACCTATACTGGAGATATTAGTGTACTTGATGTTGTCCCAGAGGTCCCTTAGACTGTCCTTGTTCTTTTCAATTTTTTTCTTTTATCTTATTAGCTTGGGTGATTTCCTCTAGTCTTTTTTCCTACTTGCTGATCCATTCCTCTGTATCATCTACTCTGCTATTGAGTCACTCTAGTGAATTTTTCATTTACAGTATTGTATGCTTCATTTCTGATTGGTTCTTTTTTATATTTTCCAATTCTTTGTTAAAGTTCTAACTGAGTTCATCCATTCTTCTCCCAAGATCAGTGAGCATCCTTATGACTTTTTGTTTGAACTTTCTGTCAGGTAGATTGTTTATTTCTGTTATGTTTAGTTCTTTTTCTGGGGTTTTGTCCTGTTCCCTTACTTGGAATGTATTCCTTTATCTCCTCATTTTTACCCTTTCTCTGTGTTTATATTTATGTATTAGGTAAGTCCCTATGTCTCCTGATCTTGGAGACATGACCTTATGTAAGAGCTGCCTTATGAGGCCCAGCAGTGTGCTTCCCTCTCATCACCAGTTCCAAATGTTCCATGAGTGTCCCTTGTGTGGGCTATGTGTGTCCTTCTGTTGTGGCAATGTTGCTCTTGCTACTGGTGCCCAGGGAGACTAGGCTGTCCCCCTGTCCGACTGCTTGTAATGTTCAACAGCTGTGATCCCTTCAGTCACTTTATCAGGCATGAGAAGCCTCAGCACAGTTGGCTGCAAGGTCTAATAGCACACACCTGCTGCAGTTTTTCTGTTAAGTGAGTAGGCTCCCAGTGTGGCTCGTTGCTATGCTCAGGGGCTTACAATTGCTGTAGGCATTTGGTCTGCAAGGCTATTGCCAGCTCTCAGGATTGCAGCTGATTTGGACTGGCTCCCAGTATGCGAGCACCCAATTGTTTCAGGCTTTGGAAGGTGAGGCCAGTCCCTTCTTTGGCTGTTTGAGAAGCACAAGTCTGCAGCGGACAAGCTCCACTGCCCACAGGGCCACACACCCCATCAATGCTGTCCTGCCCAGTGTGTGTGCCCTGACCCACAGAAGTGGACCCAGTTGCCCAACTTCGGAGACCCCACCACTCCACTAACACCCACACACTCTGCCTGCTCCTTGCACATGCCCTGTCCCACAGGCAGACCCACTCACCTGGCTGAAGAGGCTCTAGGCTCTCTACTTATGTAGTCCACAAGCTGCCTGAGGGCTTGCTGTTGGGTGGAGCTAGTCCCTGGGGAAGCTTGCCTGCCCTTGCTGAGCTGGATTAAATTGGTTCTCTTGTAGATGGATCAGACCCTTGGGCCAACATGCCAGGGGAAGAACTCCAAAGGCATCTGCCAATGTCTGTGTCAACATGCCTGTACCAGATCACAGTAATGGCTGCCACCAATGTCTCAGTCCCTGGAGAGTTCTCACCTCTCACTGAGATGCACCCAGAGCCTATCAGGTGAATCTCTTTTCACCAAACAACTGTAAACCTTTCTTTCTGGTGATTTTAGGTTGCTTTTCAACACAGGTGAATTTGCACATGGATCTTTTAAGAGTGGGCTTTTCTTCCCTTATGTCTGATAGCTTTTCTGGGGGTCTTCCTCCTTTGTAGTTAGTAGCCAAAAAAGCTAGATGTTATGACCCTTGTTTCAGTTGTGCTGAGTCCAAAAGTTGTTTATTGTGGTAATGCTTCCCTACCCAGATCCCCTGTTCCTTCAGGGAAGGCTGCATACCTTAAGATTGCTCCTGACCATCTGTGAAGGACCATGGCCTACAAAGGTGGTTTTTTTCTCTCCAGAACAGAATTTCTGTGTCTTCCACCTCAGTCAGCACTGTCCCTTGTTGTGGGGTTCTTTTTAACCAGTTTTCAGTTCTCTTTCAGGATAATTGTTCCAAGAGTAGCTGGAAATTTGTTGTGTCTATGGGAGGAGGTGAGTTCAGTGTCTGCCTATGCCACCATCTTGACCAAACTCCCATTGCCTTTTTTTGTATGGTCCATGAACTAAGAATGTTTTGTACATTTTTAGATGGTTAGAAAAGAATCAAAAGTAGAATAATATTTCCTGATGCTTGAGAAGTATATGATATTCAAATTTCAGTGTCTATAAAGTTTTATTGGAACACAGACATACTCATTTATTTACAGTTGTGTATGGCTGTGTTCAATCAACAATGGTGGCATGGTTGTGACAGACATCACATGGCCTGCAAAGCTAAGATTCTTACTATCTTACTCTTTACAGAAAATATTTGCTGCTTTCTGTACTAGAAGAACCTTAAGTGTGAGTTTAGGAAAGCTTGGGTTGTCCATCACTTACCTCTCACTTGAAGGTGGGAAATCAGTGAAATCAGCTCAAATAGACTGTAGGATGGGGCAGAGTAAAAGGCAGAGGAATTGGCATCAGAGAGACAGAAATTTGAGTCTTGGAGCCTCCACTGTGTAGTAGTATAAACTTAGGCGAAGTGCTAAGTGCTAAAGCTGTGATTCTCAGTTTCCTCTATTATAAAATGAAGTTGATAATTCTTTATTCTCAAAGAGTTGTTTTGAAGCTTAATTTTATATATATGTCTACTTATATATTTAATAGATAGAGGGAGGTGGCTGTCATCTGATCTGACAAGGTTTGCCTTATGACAAATAGGTGCAGATGGAAAAGCAGTCTCTCTTCTTTTTCCTAAAAGTCTTCAGAGAAAGAAGCTTTATGTCTTTTCTTGGTAATGGCACTTTTGCTCATTTTTACATTGAGAAATCTATGCTTAGTGCCTCATGAAAATCACTGCCATGTACATTCTGAAATGAAAACTGAAAAGCTGTTTTATATCAACCAACAGTCTTCTATAGGGTGGAGAATTTTTATTAAATATTGCACATTCCCTGCTGACCCTTCTTATTTTCCTAGGATAAGCAAACAAAGTTCTTTTGTCTTCCTCATGGCGGCTATTTTTCCAACATTTAATAATTTTTCTCTGGGCCTGATCCCGGTTGTCCATTACAACCCAGTCTGTGTTGAGTGATTACTAAAAACTTACTCTGAACTCAGTCCAGTTACCAGATCAAAAGTCATTTTATGTACTCTAAGTTAGGAATTCCCAGTCATCACAAAAGGAGGACCAAAATTTTATTTGCCCCATATCTTGGATCTCCAAGAAAGGGCAGATGGACACTGTGTGTGCATTTTCCCACCAGATATGCTGACAACCTGGTGAGGAGTTCTAGTGGTGACTTTTAGAGCCTGGATCTTTTGTGTTTTATGAATTTAGTATTGTAATCATGGCCAGACAGTTGTAGCATCCAGGGGTTCTATCAGTAGACCTGACCCCCAATTTTTTGAATGTATCATTATTACACTATCTGGGCAAATCCTACATGGCACAGGGGTCCTACTTGTTACACAAGCAATTGCACATTTCAGTGTTGTGGAACAAATGTTGCATTCACTTATTTTGAAGTATAATCTGGCTCCAAGATCTATCTCAGACATATAGAAGTAGGGAGATATTTGTTCCCTTGCATATCTATGATAAACTTCTGATTCAGATTCAATTTATATTTATTAAAATCCTAATATAGGTCTGGAGTGCAATTATCACTTTTATATGCATTATATTATTTAACTTTCATGCATTGTGAAATAGATATTGTTAGTTCCATTTTAGTCTCTATTTTTTCTGTTTATGTTTATCCCCTCCTTTCTTGCTTTCTTTGGATTAAGTTTCTAATTTATTTCTCTCCCCCTATTTTCTTCTTTCCATTCTTTTGGGATGTACAGGCTCTATATCTATATATTTTAGTATTCACCCCAGCTATTTTAACAAACATACAATATTTAACAAAGCAATCTATATCTTTATATTTCTGTACAGTAGAAAGATATTAGAACACTTTATCTCTGATCACAATCCTTCTAAATTAATGAAATTTTTGTCAAGCGTTTTAATTCTACCTTGTTCTTCCACATTATATATTTTACTAATACCATTTAAGAAAGATACACATATATATTTACCACTATATTTTCTCTTTCCATCCTGTATCTCATACCTCCCATTTGGTATCATTTTCTTCCTGCCAGAAGCACAATCCTTTAGAATTGCTTTTCTGAATGACCAGTGGTGATAAAAACTCTGAATTTTTGTTGGTCTGAAAATTGTTTCACTTATTACAAAAGTAATAATCATTCATTGTAAAAAGTACAGAAAATCATACAGAACAACACATATCACATGTAGGCAATCCTCACTTTCATATTTCAAATTTCATTATCATGGTTTAGTTAAATAATACCAGTCTCCTATCACCACAATTCAAATTTCAGTTACCGTTTTGTATTAACTCTGAATAATTACATAAAATGTAAACTTTGCTGCTAGCTCTTCATCTTCACAAATGACTATGTAAATAACAAGTACTACTTGTGATCAGTGACCAGTCACCTCACTTCTCTCAGTCTGTCAGTGGTTGCTCATAGCACATCTATTGTTAAGTTCATTTACAGAAAGCGAAGCATATATTTTTTATTTTAAAGATTGGCACCTGAGCTAACAACTGTTGTCGATCTTTATCTCCCCAAATTCCCCTGGTACATAGTTGTATATCTAGGTCCTTCTAGTTGTGGCATGTGAGACGTCGCCTCAACATGGCCTGATGAGTGGTGCCATGTCCGAGCCCAGGATCTGAACTGGGGAAACCCTGGGCCACCGCAGCAGAGCACACAAACTTAACTACTCGGCCACAGGCTGGCCCCGCAAAGCATACATTTGTGTTCTTCCTTGTCTCTTGGTGATAAACTTACGCAGCATTTTATACAAATAGATAACCAAAGGAAAGGATTAGCCAACAAAGGTGGAAGTGCAATGAAGAGACAAAAAAATGACAAGGCTGCAAGTGAAATTTTAACCTAACATAATTGGAATTCTACATGAAATGGCTGCCTGTGAGAATGTCAACAGTGATGCTGTTTGGGACTATAGATATACAGCTAGAGGAACTTAGTGAAGATAAACTTGTCAACATAAATGAGAAAAGTAGTTGTGACAAAAGATATCCCAGAGGGAATGATGCTGGCAAAAAAAAAAAAATCAGGTTAAAGAAACTCTTGGAGATATTTCACAACATTGAAAGCACAAAAGATAAAACGTTGGGGGGACAGCCCCATGGCCGAGCGCTTAAATTTGCACACTCCGCTTCGGTGGCCCAGGGTTTCACTGGTTCCAATCCTGGATGTGGACATGGCACTGCTCATTAGGCCACATTGAGGTGGCGTCCCACATGCCACAACTAGAAGGACCCACAACTAAAATATACATCTATGTACTTGGGGGATTTGGGAACAACAACAAAAAAAAGCAGAAAAAAAGATTGGCAACAGTTGTTAGCTCAGGTGCCAATCTTTAACAAAAAAATTTAAAAAATGAAAAAAAAAGATAAAACATTGGAAGCTGATCCAAACTGATAAATGAGTATTATAACTTGGCAAGGCATAACAAAGATGTTCACTCCATATTATAAGTTATACAATGAGCAGAAGGCAAGCACTGCTCAAACTAATCTTGATAAAGTGTTTTATTTCAGTAAAAACTTTGCTCAATGCATCTAAGGTTTTCAATTACAGTGTACTAAATAAATGTTATTTTTAATATTTTTTCATTTCCTTATTTATTGATAACTGACAGTAAGAAAGCATGTAGTGTTTTGACAAAAAATTTTAAAGTTCATGGAACAGTTGTAATTTTACCTGTTGCTTATTAAGAATACTTTGCAAGTTTCAGTCTGCACTGTCATATTGATGGTCTTGCACTATTGTGCAAAGCTAGAGCTGCCTGTATATTATAATAAATATTTATTTATAAACATAATATTGTGACAATCACAATGCACAAAAATGACAATTGTTAATTTTTTATGTACACCCTTCTGGTATTTTTATCTTCTAAGAAATATGCTTATTTTGACTCTGTTCTTGATAGATAGTTTTGCTGAGTATGGACTTATTTTTGTACAGTTATTTTTCTTTAACTCATTAAAGACAGTATTCCATTATCTTCTGGCTTCCATTGTTACTCATGCAAAGTCTGCTGTCAATACAATAACCAATAGATTTTAAGTGATGTGTACTCTGGCTATTTTTAAAATCTCTTTTGTTTTTTGGAGCTCTCCAGTTTGACGTGTGTAGGGGTGTGTGTGTATATGTGTTTTATTTAATCTTATCTGTTCAAACTTATCCATTAACTTTTTAATATTCATGCTTGTAAACGATATATGTATATAAACATATGTATACATATATTTTTCCTTCACTTTATTTATTTTAATGATGTAGATTCAAGTGTCCAAGGGCAACTGTACTACCAAAACCAGAAGTTAATCCTCAAAATTTTCCATTAGAAGTATCTTATATAATTTATTGTTTTTGGGATATGGTTCTAGGAATTTTATCTTCTCCATTGTAACATCTGTTGTCTTTTGTAATCCCAAGTCTGGATAAAATTTTACTTATATTCCCAATCCTCTCAATAAACACATACTTAAGAAAAAGAACATAGGTTTAAGAGGATTGCAACAAAGATAGAAATTTCTTTTACTCCACATATGATCACAGATATTTTGAGAACTATATAGTTTGTGCTGTTAGGACATATCAAATAAAAACAATAAATATAGAACTGCAGTAAAATGTATATATAAATCCGCTGGAGTTAAAGTGTTTGGCTTTATGCCCTTTATGGTTCTCTACCATAAACATTCTGACATAACTGTGAAATTCCAAGACTACTATGATGATAACTGATGAAGTGTAAAAGTGAGAGAAAATTTCAAACAATTTTAATATGACTCAAGAGTAGCTTTTATAGAAACACTTACACTCTTAAAGTTAGAGAGGTTGAGAATTAAATAGACTATTTTCCATGTGAACTGATTTATATTTCCCAAGGAGAAACAAACAGATAAAATGAAATGCAATAGCATCATCTAAGGTGAATCTCCTCTTCTCTGGGCTTCAAAGCTGGGCCATGCCTAGAATGCAAGCTGTGGGAAAGAAAATCTCAAAGTAAGACAAGTCATGTCATAGAGTAAAGTGAGCATGGATTTTAGAGTCAATCAGACTAGATTTGAATATTCTTGGCTTTCCACTTGCTAGATATACAACCCTGAATGGATTAAATAACCTTACACATGCTATCTTACATCTCTGAATTCCACTTTCCTGATCAATTATATAGGGATATTAACACCTACCTCATAAATTTGTGGGATTGATTAAATAAAAAAAATGTGTGCGATGCCTAACAAAATACCCATAAAATAGCTACCATAATGTAAATGGTAGTTCTCTTTCCAAAATGATGAATAAGACATGTTTTTTTCACCATCCTTATATTTTCAGAAGCAACTAATAGAGAAGGAAAACTTTTATTCTCATATGCTTATTATTTTAAGAGTCTTTGGCTACATTTATTTATTGCATAACATTTTCTTTTTAAAACAAATATGTCATCTTCCAATGCCAAGGGTAGATTTTATAATCCCTAGATAATCTTTGAAGTCTCTTCCAATTCTCATTCCATGAGTCTGTAAATGAAACATGCCATTTTAATTTTAGCCCTTGCTCATGTGTCATTCAAAGTAAGTATGTCACTGAACTACAGCATATTAGAGGTTTTAGTAAAGGGCCCTTCTGACTTTCTTTAACTTCTCATTTTACATGTAAGTAACCTGAGCCTTAAGAAGGTAAATTTATTTATATAAGGCAGATATTGGTTAGTTGCAAACCCCAGACTGGAATCCCATGCCTTTCTTCATTGTTCCTGAGTTCTAGGTCCAAATAGCTTTTGAAAAAGTAGAATTATTTGATATAAAACATTTCTGGACTCAAAGAATTGGTTATGAGAAGATTATAGAAAATAGGCAGATATCTAGAAAAAATGTGATGTGGGGGTTTAGCTTCACTCTCAGTAATGATGTCATCTCTCTGTTCTCCGCCTGACTGTGCAGTTTTTTCATCCCACTGAAGGTGCTTGATTCAAGCAGGAGAGTGACCTGACAAACTAATTTACCGTGAAGGTTTAACTACTTAACATGTTTTTCCTAGAGAACCCCTGAATAGGAAAGTGTTTAACCCTGCAGTTTTTTAGGCAAGTGTTTTCATATAAGTTGGTATACAGCCGCCTATATCTAGTTTAAATATAGGCCTAGATGATTGTGCTGTGTTGTTGTTTCTTTGCCACCACTGCCAATAGAAACATTTCTGCGTTCTAGTCAGTTAGTAGAAAGCTTGAGGATATATCCAAGTACAAGACTATTCTAGTTGAAAGCAGAATTTATGTATATTGAGGTCAGACCAGAACTGTATGTAACTAGAAGGTACTGGAAGAAAGAAGCCACCGTTGTCATTTTCCCATTGCCAGTTGAGGTATGAGGGCCAATGAAATATGCATTTTTAGAGTAAAATGTGCATGCTCTGTCCTGACTAGGGAATGGATGGAGGAAGATGATCATGGCTGTGCAGAGGATCAGAGAAGGCACAGACCTAGAATGTCAAAAATTATGCCTACCTGCTCTGTCAGATAATAGGAAAACATGTATTAGAACTTTCTCAGGTGAGGGAAATAGAAAAAAAAAGAGCCAGAAAGTTACCATACAAATTTTATTATCTTCCCATAATCTAAGTATCGTGTTTTTTGTAGTGCTTTTTCCTTACGTTCTTCAATTTGAAAAATAAAGAATGCACCATAGAAAACCTTGAAATACAGGAAATTAGAAAAAAGAAAAACCCCTTCCCATAATCTCACCACCATCCAGAGATCACATAATTATCTACCTACAATTTCTTCTACTTTTTCTACTCAGAGATTTTACATTGACTTCTTTGTATATTTGGATTTCATTTTGGTGTCTCGTGTTAGTGGCAAATCTTAGGTGATAAAGTGCTCACTCAAGGTCATTTGTAGGACAAAGGACTGTGGGAGGCCAATTCTGGCCCTGCCTGCTGGTTAGCAGAAAGACTCATGTGGAGTAGGACAATGTGCCAGGATTTGTGATAAATGCTTTCCATTCTGTAATTTAAATCTTGTTTCGGCCTTGCAAGGTAGATATGATCACCTGTATTTTAAAGATGAGGACACTGAGGCAGAGAGACTGAAAGGGACTTATTCAAGCTCATATAGCTGTGTGAGTAGCATACCAGGAGTCAAACTCAAGGCTTTATGAGCCTCAGGTTTGAGCTCTTCATCTTTACAATGTACAAAGACAGATTGTTGATTCCACAAAGTGCCTGGAGCTTTGCGTACAAGAGCTTCCTGTGGTTACTCATCAAATTTGAAAATCCCCAAGGATGCTTTAGTGGATGACTTCAGATTCTGGGGTTTTGGAAAATAGACTTTACCCATAATCCCATTTAGAATATGATGCTCAGTATCTGGGGTTGCCCACTTTTGAGCAAATGTATCAGTTAGTTTGGATGATGAGACTTTAGGCCTACAGATAGAAACCTGCTCTCCCTAGGACAGTAAAACCTGCAAGCCAAAGGCGGTGGTGACAATTGTTCCCCTGGAGAAAACCATCCAATAATTCCCATGAGAAGTGATGATTAATAACATGTTCTTATTTTGCTAAATAGTGGGGCATCCTTATTCTCTAAGTGCTCCATATTAGCATTGTATCCTGGGATTATTAATGTTTAATATCCTTCTATTAATTGTTTAATCATATCAGATATTGAATGCTGGAATCTAATTCAACAGGTGAACAGATATTTTTAAAGCTAGAAATTTGATTGTGTCCCTTGAAGTATTTTTTGGTCAATTTTATAACTATCCTACAATTTTTAGTCATTTTGAAGTGGCTGTAAGTCTGGCACATGCTGGATGATCAATTATTAATTAATGTTAGATTTCAACTTACCAATCAATGTAACTGGAAAGTTGGATGGTATCAAGTTATTAATTTTTTTAAGCTCATAGTAAACAGACACAGTCACCTGGGTAAAAGGTTTCAAAGAGTTTTCCTCCTTCCACCCCTCAACCCAGATTTTTACCCCATCTGCTAACCATTGCTATTCTGAATACAGATGTAAGGCGGGGAATAGTGATTGCCTGGCTGCCTGGATACAAAACTACTTGATGTTGACACCAGGATTTCATTTTGAAAGTATTTCAGATTCATAGCTTTGCTCTGTCTCTAAAAAACTCCATGTCAGTGGTGTGCTCGGCAGTCAACTCATTGACAAATAAGCGCTCCCAGTGAGAACGGTGACATTCAGAGAAATTTTGCCTTTTATTTCTTACTTGCTCATTTATATGATATATAATATATATATGTTTTATATCTAACTTAGTTTCAAGACACTGGACATAATTTTTAAAAAACTATGTGTAGTTTTCATAGCTGTTTCTACATGGTGATTTAATTCTCAGGAGAAACTGCAAAAGCCTATTCTATTGTTCTATGAGCAATTTAATAAACATTAAAATGATTGATAATTGTTTTTTATTGTGATGTCTTTATCCTTGCTTGTAAGTGTGTATTTTACTAGGAGCACAATGAAAGTCCATCTTATTTAATGTCTTTCTTGTCATAGATTTTTATATTAGCCTGTAACCAGAGCAACTGGCCTCCAGTTACTAATATATCACTCTTTAATACTGTTGTTTCACATTTCTTACATTTTTATTATTAAAATAAGCCCCAAACAAATCTTGCTTTTTTAGTCACCTCCCCAGAAACCACAGTAACTACTCCTTTTAGTATTTTCCGTCTGAGACAAATGTCACTTTCTTGGGAGGCATTATGGAGTTGAGTAACAATTCTCAAATATGAGTCCTGTATGTTGCCATTTTAGAAGACAAAATTTTTCCACTGATGGAAATTTTTTCACTGTAATATTATATGATAATGAACAACATAAATCTAGTTATATGGGGCTGGACCCGTGGCCGAGTGGTTAAGTTCGCGCACTTCACTTCGGCAGCCTGGTGTATCTCCGGTTCAGATCCTGGGTGCGGACATGGCACCACTCCTCAGGCCATGCTGAGGCGGCGTCTTACATAGCACAACTAACAGGACCTATAACTAGAGTATACAACTTTGTACTGGGGTCTTTGGGGAGAAGAAGAAAAAAAAATGATTGACAACAGATATTAGCTCAGGTGCCAAACTTTAAAAAAAATAATCTAGTTATAAACTTCATATGCTTATAGTTCCTATATGACTATAAAATTAAAGCAAATTATAAATTAATTATTATAAATGTTAAAATCAATAAAATTCAAATTCAAAATTTGATGACTTTGTCCTTTGGAGAAAGCGTGGATCTCCAAGAACAAGTCCACGGACTTCTGGAAGTAAGAGTAGAAATACTGCTGCAGAGTAAGGGCCTGAGAGAATGGGATCAGCTGACTCTGGTTTGCAGACCAGTTCCAGGCTGATGAGCTTAGGTGAATAACTTCTCTGGGTCTCAGGGTTCTCATCTTTGGAATAGTTTTAAAAACTTCTTTTTTCGTATAATAGTTTTTCACATTAAATTTAATCACATGCACCATAGTCAGCTTTAATAGTTGTCTTAGGGAGGTTAGAACCTATTCTTCGCTCTCTTTTTCTGTCTGAGAACTTCTGGTATAAGAATCCTTTCAGTCTGTCTCCCTGTCCAGTACTCTCTCCTTACCAACTGGAGAACAATGATATTTGAACTTTGAAAGTGGGAAGTTTCAGCCTCTTTTATGTTCTGTCTCTTTTTTTATTTGCCTGCCCATAGAGGCAGTCCATCCTTCTCCTGCCTTTCCCAGATAAACCTAGCTGGAACAGATCAGTGGTCTGCTTTCTAGAGATAGATCTAGAGGGTTTTCTGTTCCTCATCACTGAAGCTTGATGTGCTTGAGACGAATGAGTATGAGGGAGGCAGTGATTTGGGGAGAGCTGGTTCCACAACCCCAAGCTCCCTCGTGAGTGGGTTATTCCAACTCCAGACGTGATGGATGCAAGGATCTTAGGAAGTCCAGTAGCAGGGCTAAGTTGAACCACTCCTTCAGTGCAGATTTATCAGTGATAAAGCTGAAATTTTCATTTCCGTTGGTCTCACTTCTGCGTTTCTTTCAACTCTTTCTGAATTTGGTAGTGGGAGAGGATGGTTGTGATAATCACTCTCAAACTCTTAGATGTTCCTCTTCTATTTTTATACTGAAAACATGTTTATGGCTTCCATTTGCCTGTAGGAGTTATCTATACCCACCCATTGTACTTTCAAACTTAATGTTTCCTCTTCAACCTACTGAGAATGTCACTACTGGAATTTAAGTTTCATGAAAGCTGGAACTGAGTGGATCATGTCCATGGCTATATCCTCAACACCCTAGCATGGTGCCTACCACATAAGTAGGTGCTCAATAAATCTTTGATGATGAATGAATGAAATTATTAAGTACACATTTATTTTTATATTTAAAATTCTCCCTTCTGCGGCTTTCATGACCTTTCTATGTGCCTCTCCTCCCACTCACCTATTTTTCTATCAAGATGCAATGAAAGGTGTGCAACTCATTGAGTTTTAAAATAATATTAAATAATGCTTCATTTACTTTAGGTTCTATTTTAAAAAAGTAATCTTTGAGAAATAATTGTTTTCTTGGAGTTCTGGCTGTTATATAGCTGTCAGATAACTGTGTGTCTGTGATTATGTGAGTGATAATGTGTTCCCACGCTAAGCAATGCTCATTCCACTGCAACATTAAATACAAAATTGTTCCCTGTGGACGTCCACATTTCTTTGAAGAAGGATAGTACATTTGAAAAGCCTTACTGATGGTGCACTTCCTTTTTTGCTTTTTATACTAATGTGGATGATGGGGTGAGACTTTCTAGTTAAATAATTTGAACCATATTTAAAATAATTTTAAACTGGAGCTAAACTAAATACAACAGCACTATTAAAAAGTCACCAGTGTTATAATTTCATTTTAAGTCAATCATTGAAGTTGCAATTGTGAGGATATTGATACTTAGAAAGGCTCAGATTTTATGATTAGAACAGTACTACCGGCACACACTTATAATTAGAGAACATATACAATATAGCTATTGTGTGCATGCATTGTGAACACATGTTTATGAATAATGGAAGCATTTCTTTAAGCTACGTGTCTCCATTTTTTGGGCTATTAATCTTTTTGATTTAGGTTTATTTCCATTTAAAGGTTTGCTGTATTACTTTGATCAGTTAACATTTTGCTGAAATACTGAAATTTCTGTAATGGTTCATTCGACATAACATAATATTTAAGGTTGGCTTTGTCCATGAAAACTGGCATATATGATGACAGTATCTATAACCATATTAAAGTAGAAGTCAACTTTAAATGCAGACGTTGTCTAGACATTGACTTTATGTATACCTCAAAAAGGTGAATAAAGAAATGAATATTTTTGCAAATTTACCTCTTCCTACCTTATAGCCTAGTGTTAACTGATCTCCTTAACACATCTGAACACTTCCATTGTACTTATAGAATAGTCTTTGTTGACATCCTGACTTGTCATTTTTTTATTTTGCTGGAAGAGATTATTTCTTCCCTTCTGGGTGGAATGCCTTTCCAAGATTTAAGAAATTTTCTTTTTCAGACCTAATGTCTTTAATCTTACTTGTTATTTTTATTATCATAGAGGACATTGAAAGAATGGCAACTTATTTAGAGTTGGTTTGTATCTCTTCAAATCAATTAATGTTCCCATCTGGCAACTTATTTGTTTATAGGGAAAAGAAAAATCCATCCACAGACATACCACATGCCCAAGCCTGTGCCCATATGCATGAACACTAATTTGCAGTAGCCATTAAAGGCAGTTCTAATGTCTCAGCCGTCCTCCATTTTAGTGATACAATTTTCTCCAGGGGAATGGTACAGTTTAATATTTAGAAAATACCAAATAGAAGGTTGATTGTTGCTCTTCTACTAATGACTCCCTCTTTCCTCCTGTGTTCTCTTGTGACAATAAGCACTTTTAAATGACCTTTCCTCTATCCTTCAGTCATACAGACAAAAATCTTTTTGCTATGAGACTATTGCTTCTGTAGCCAGGAGGGTAGGGACCCTGGGGTGGATGGTGGCTATGAATAATAGGTAATGGTACAAAGTTCCCAAATTGTCCCAATTTGTTTGTGGATCCATTTCCTGGGAATGGTCAATACTAGTGACTGTGCTATGAGAATCCAAGATTTTTCATTTGTGAGTCCTTGAATTTATCTTTCTCTGCCTTATAGGAAAATCTAATGTAGAGAGAAAAAGAACAAAAGCAAAGGGCTGCAAAAACTTTAAAAATCACCTGGAAAAAATGGAAAGGAAGCATATTTATTTTTGT
This sequence comes from Equus asinus, assembly GCF_041296235.1. Classification (NCBI taxonomy): domain Eukaryota; kingdom Metazoa; phylum Chordata; class Mammalia; order Perissodactyla; family Equidae; genus Equus; species Equus asinus. The sequence goes on along the minus strand of NC_091801.1, from coordinate 67,441,385 downwards.
CATTGAGCTGATGATAGCATTTCAGACTTGGACTATGCCTTAAAGATCTTGTATTCCAACTTTCTTTCACTGCTTGAATCTCATTTACCATATCCCTACCCCGTGGTCCCCTAGTGTCTGATCATTCCAGACATATGACCAGTTGTTATAGGTTTTCAATCAACTCGTGCAGCTCAGGGAATAGGAAGAACATTGGCTTTGGAGTTAGAAGACTTGAAATCCTATCCTCCTGGAGCAGAGAACATTTAGATGAGCTAGTAGGAGATCAGCATTCCAGTTCCAGCACTGCCACTACCAGTTGAATGAATCAGCCAAAGCAAATGGCTTCATTTTTCCAAACCTCAGTTTATTCAGCTGTAGGATGAGATAATAATAATCTACCAGCCAACTCCACAGACTTGTATGATTCAGATAAAATAATGAAGACAAAATTGTTTGCAACCTAGAAAGCATATGACACAATTATTACAGAGAAAATATTCATAGAATGCTCATTCAGGAAACAAACATGATAGGCAGGTGGAAATTCCTGATCATAGCATTAATTCATAGCTATAATTCCTACGTGTGTCAGAGAAATAATTCATCAAAAAGAAACCCAAACGCTTCACCCCAAAATGTTGATTTTCAATTGAGTGAATTCAATGATATGGTGATTGATAAGAAAATACAATGTTTTTCTTCTTTTTTTGATTTTGTTCCTCTATACTCTTAATGGATATTATGAGGTGAGAGGAAAGGCAGGAAGGCATGAGCCTACCTAGGAGAAGAGTGGTGCAGTTTGGATGATTCACAGAGTAATATAGATGGAGTGATGTTTGGAGATCAACTATTATTTTATCCCTTTGTTATTCTTGAAAATAAAGTAAGACCCACAATAATGAGATACTTACCTGTGTCACAGAGGTAGTTAGTAGGACTAGTAGGACTAGAATTCAGGTATTTTCATGGTCAGGTCCTGTGATCTCTTAATAGTACCAGAGATGGCAAATAGTAGCGTGGTGCACTGTCATTCTCTTCACCACTTTCCCTCATGGAAATCACTGTGAATCAATCTCCTTTTCTCTAAGCCTGTACATACTTTGCAAGAAGGGTCAATATGAAACCCAGGAAGCTACAGCCAATTGATTAGAACAGGCAAGTAACTCTTACCCTATATTATAAAATGTCTATAGACACTGCTAGTGGCATGTCACTGGTAGGCAAGACCAGCTACACTTATTTACAGTAGCTCAGTCTAGATGTGTTCAATGCAGGGTCACTATGGGAATAACTTTTAATGGGAAATCATGCCGTTAGTTGGCTTAGCAGCCACAGAAAAATGTATTTCTGGCCACTCACATTATGTGGGAGTCCTAAAATTGATACAGGCCTTTGGACAAAGATTTGCAGCTATCAGCACTGCTAACATGGGCTCCATTCCATCCTGGATTCCCCCAGAGTTATTATGGAGCATGAGAATCTGGCCCATTAGGCAATAACACAGTCACGGAGTTGAGACATCATATGAAGGGCAGTATCAGGAATTGAGGACATCATGAATCATACCCCTTTTAAGGGGGAAACTTGGCTGAAGAGGTTGTGGGTGATCACAGAAATCTTGTGTGTAGGGCTGATGAGCCTCACCCTGGCTATTTCCCCTCAGAGTATTTGCAGGGCTTCCCTCCCATCTGTGTGTCAGTCTGATGCCAAATCCCCGGCTATGTTTCTGGGGACACCAAGTGGGGAGCAGATGAGGATTCCAAAGCTAGTACTTCACTTCCCTCCGCACTCTGCCCCTCATCTGTCTGGAAACTACGCAACTACTTCAAAGGCAAGCCCCACCTACCAATATATTCAGTTTGGTATTAGACTCATTTCCTCTGTCAAATGGAGACAGAAGAATTCCTCATTAAAGCAGACATTGCTCAGAAATGATCAAAACATTCTATTTCTTCAAAACCCAGTTAATTTTTGTCACTACTTCCCTATCCATTTTACTGCCTTATTATAACTTTTGTCAGGTATAATTTGCATACAGGGCCATGTACAGACCTTGACAGCACAGTTCAATGAGTTTTGACAAATGTGTACATATCGCCAACACATCCGTCAAGATATAGAGCATTTATATCAGCCTAGAAAGTTTCTCAGGCCCCACCCTTATCAGTCTCCTCCCCACCAGAGACGAGCACTTTTCTGATTTCTATTGCTTTAAATTCATATTCTTGGTTAAGATACTCACGTAAATGTAAGCACACAGTATGTACACTTCTGTGTCTGGATATTTTGCTCAGTATAGCGTTTTTGAGATTTATTTAAAATAAATATGTTGTCTTGTTTCTCTCTACATTTTGCATTGCATAGTTTCTCCTGTCTTTAAATACATGCATCTGTTTCTTCATATCTGATCTACTGTTAAGACTTATCAGTGAATTTTTCATTTAAAATATTTTAGTTTTTAGGCTTTGAATGTCTATTTGATTTTCTTTTATGCTTTTCATTTACTTGCTGGGATTTCCCATCTCTTCACTCATTATGTCAATCTTTTGCTGTTAATCTTTGAGTATATTTATAATAGCATTTGAAATTTCTTGTCTGTTAATTCTAACTTCTGTGTTAAATCAGTATTAATTGATTTTTCTCGTAATTATGACAGCACTTTTCCTGCTTTTTTGCAATGTCTAAGTAATTTTTTTATTGTATGTATTTTATTTTATTGTATGTATTTTATTATATTATATTGTATTGTATTTTAATGTATAATTGCTACATTATTGTGAGTCTGGACTTTCTTTTAGAGATTTTGTGTTCTATCTTGGTATGTAGTTAATTTGTTAACAAATTGGTTTTATCCTGCCAAGAGTGGGTTTTGGGTTTTAGGATTTATTGGGGTACGTCTACAGTAGAGCTTTCTATAAGACCAGAATAACCTCATTTTTTTTTTTTTGAGGAATATTAGCCCTGATCTAACATCTGCTGCCAATCCTCCACTTTTTGCTGAGGAAGACTGGCCCTGAGCTAACATCCGTGCCCATCTTCCTCTAGTTTATATTTAGGATGCCTGCCACAGCACAACTTGACAAGCAGTGCATAGGTCTGCACCCGAGATCCGAACCGGTGAACCCTGGGCCACTGAAGCAGAACCTGCGAACTTAGCTGCTGTGCCACCAGGCAGGCCCCCAGGATAGCCTTATTTTAAAGTGCAGCCTTTCTGGAATTCAACTCAACAACTGGGGTGTCCAACAGTTTCTGCAACTCTGACTGTTGGACTCCAGTACTTTCTAGCATTGTGCAGCTTTGTGAATATCTGTTCAGCTCACTGCCCTTTCCCTGGTAGTTATATTTGTGTGTATGTGTGTGCATGCGCACACATGTGTGTGTGTACATACATACGAACATATCAAAATAATACCCGTTTTATACGTATAAAACTTCGGTATTATTTTGATGTGCAAATTGTAGATGTAGAGTTAATTGTTGATTTCTGAAATCAACAATTATAGTTATCATAGCTCTTGGTCTCATCTTTTGAAATTCAAAACATTCTGTGTGTTTCGTTCTACATGGATCATGTCTTGGGTCTCTATGTGGCAAAACATGATGAAAATATCCAGAGAAGAAAACTGTGAAATTCTCTGAAATTGAGGTTGGTCCATCTAGGGAAGACAAGGCTTTAAATGAATAAAGATTTTCATTCCAAGAGTGTGACAACACATTTGCCATCTCTAATAGCATCATTTTTCAAGTATGATGACTTTGTTGCCGCTCAAAAAAAGACTTTAGTACTTGATACTAACTTTGTAAAGGACACACGGGAAATGCTCTTTTTGATGTCATTTCCTCACCTTTCCCTTTACCATTCTCAAAATGGAAAGGTCCCATGACATTTCTCTTTCATCACAACTCCAGAGTATCACCTGCATTTGGTATTAAATAAGCTATTGTGAACAATTGGGTTATGGGATTGCAAATAATGTGTTCCATGTGTCAAACCAAAAGCCTGGTCCTCTGCACTCATAAATGTTAGGCATTTTGTTCTTCTGTACTTGCTTTGAATAGAATATTATTTTTATTTGCTACAATTATTTATATTAGTGATAATATCTAACATTTGAATGATAGCTGCCTACTTTTCCACATCTGTTTGCTTTTTATACCTGTGAGATAAGCAAAAAAGACAAGAGAATTGGCTTTGAGATCAGATATACTTGGGTTCAATCCTGGATAGTCCATTTATTATTTATATGTTTTTGGGTAGATTACTTAACTCTCTGTGCCTCAGTTTCCTCATGTGTCAAATGAGGATGATAATGCCACTTTCTTCATAGAATTAAATAAGATGATGTGCATGCAGTGCTTAACACAGTGGCACTCAGAAAAGTGATACATAGAAAGCGATGAAAAAAAGTTAGCCATTACATTATTATGATTATTTTTCCTATTAACATGTGATAAATGCAATCGCATAAAGTTTATCCCAAAGCCAAACAGTAAATAAATAGTGGCATCGGACTCATACCCAAGGTTTCTGACCCTAAGTCGAATGCTATTTGTATTGAATTGTGAGTTTTGTCTAAAATAACATTAAAATCTCTTTGAAAAAACAAGTTATGTGAGATTCTGGTGGGTCTTCTGAAAAGATGACTACACTCTACACCAAGAGTTAGCCTTGATGATTGAAAAGCCCCTGCCAAACTTTTAGATTCTTTTTTTTCCTTCTGCAGAGTGTGTGGTCTCTCTGGCTATGGACAGGTTCAGAAAAATTATCCTTTGAACTGATGCCAAGTGGACTGAATGGACACATCAGTCTCACTGGATAGCAGCACTTACTAACACTTTCTCCAATTTCCTAAAGAGTGAACCATTATGTGCCCAGTTTTTTTCTCTCAGTGGTGCCTCAAACTCCTATTTTGCTTTTTAGTGGAAAATGTAACTTTAGACACAAAATTCCAGATCAAGATTTGTGAAGCCTTTCTCCTCTGCTTCATTGGTCTCTGAAATATCAGGGGGTCCTTCCTCCAGGGGATACAGACACCTCAAGACTGTCTCTTCTTTATCTCTCATGGTAATTGTTACAAAGGCCTTTTTAACTTTTGAGATGTTTCTCTTATTGGCTTTTGCTCCACTATGTCTAGTGTCATTACATGGGTTCAATTTTTGAGGAAAAGGGGTTAGTACCCTTTTTGTGATTACTACTGTGTTGGATGCTGGGCATTAGTGGGGTCAGCTCCATCTGGAGCCTCACAGTTCCCTTCCTTCACAGCTGCCACACATTTAAAAAAAATTTTGTTTTTTTTGAGAACGATTATCTCTGAGCTAACATCTGCCGCCAATTCTCCTCTTTTTGCTGAGGAAGACTGACCCTGAGCTGACATCCGTGCCCATTTTCCTCTGCTTTATATGTGGGATGCCTGCCACAGCGTGGTTTAACAAGCAGTGCGTAGGTCTGCACCCGGGATCCGAACTGGCAAACCCTGGGCTGCCCAAGCAGAACGTGCAAACTTAACTGCTGCACCACTGGGCCGGCCACTGCCAAACACTTTTGATCTGATTTTCTAGAGCAAATGACATTTTTCAGAATATTTGAAAATTTCCCTTTACCTTCTCCGTTTATTTTACTGAAGTCTTTTTTTTGAGTTCAAAAAAAAGGGAACTTCCTTATTTTTCCCACTGCCCCTGCCCATGGCATCCATCTGTCCACTTGCTCCTTGATATTCCACAGTGGTAAACGTAACTCTGAACAGTCGCTGTTCTTCTACGGGCATCAGATAGAAAGGCAGAGGTCACTGAGCACAGCTTTGTTACCTGGCTTACCTCTTTCCCAGCACATACTTCTCTTTCTTCTAGGTCAGTTGTTATCCCTGACAATAAAGCTCAGAACCTTGTGATAAATATATATTTTATATATTTATATATTTACATATTTTATATATTTATATATATTTTATATATTTATATATATTTTATATATTTCTGTTAAGAAATAATCAGGTAGTCAAACTAAGGGGATGGAGTCAATGTGCAGAGGGTGATTTTTTTATCTCTTTAAAGACTGGCATGGGATGGGTAAATGAAAGATTTGTGTTGCAACTTGCCAAAAATAAACTTTGGGACATTAGAATTAGGCTGGATTTTTATTTCATAACTGCCATCTTCTTGTCTATTTTGTCTCACATATCATGTAGGCACCTGTATTCCCTTTTGTAGAGTAGTGATCTTTTTCTTTTGTTCATAGTGATGTAAAATTTTCCTGTCTTTGATTTCAACATTTGACTTCATGAAGGGCTGAATCACTGTAGAGCCAAGAGAATCAATAGTTAGTTCTGTGGAAGAATTCAGTGTCTCCCATAACTTCCGAGAACAGCTTCACAAGTCACTGTACTACACAGGTAACACATTAATAGCTTTCAAATAGAGCAGTTGCTCTTGAAATAAAAGATTGCCAATACTATTACTAAAGTCACAGGCAACTGATAGGTTTCTGTATTAGAGAAGAAATGGTAAAAATGTGAGTTAATGATAAGTAATATCAGTGGCATGTAAGAGACCCCAACTTATGGCTCGAGGTGTGTATGTAAATCTTCAATCTTTAAATTGTTGCTGATACACGCAATTCTCCCATTTATTAATTTGTAAAATAAGGAGGTTTTCTTACAAGTAGGTCATCACATATTTTATTGTCAAAATTGGGATCCTTTTGAGACCAAAATGGGACACTATCAATAATATTTTAAGACAACAATTGCAAACAGACTATGCGGGCAAAGTATGATACTAGTCACTCTATTTAAACATAATAATTTCTGGTTTTATATCTACTAATTAAAGTATAGGTTATATGGTAGGATTTTTGTGATATTGCTAATATACAAACCTATAAATGCATGATTTATGGTAGGTTTTGTATATATTACAGCCTTGCTCTGTGTTCTTATGATTTTCATCGGAAGTCAATGGAGTAAAGTAGAGGAAGTGTTTATAATCTTTAAAAAGCCCCCCTAAGCATCTGGCCCACCATTTACTGCTGCATATATAGAGTCTTCAGATTTAATAAGAAACCGTCTTTGATTGAGGTCCATAGGAATACTCTGAGACGGAGAATTATACGCAGAAATTTTATTATGGAGTGGTCTTGGGCTCAATATCTGTGGAAAAGAGAAGAAAGTAAGATCAGTCAAAGAAGAAACTGAACTGTGATGCAATTGCAAAAGTAACCTCAGCTGATCTTTTAGTGAGCCCTGGAACTTGGGTGGTCCTTCAGAGTTTCTCTGAATTGACGCAAGGAGCTGGACCTTTGAATTTGTCATTAATCAGTTACTGGATGTGGGCTGCCCCTGGAGCTGGGATGTGATATTGGGTGAGTCAAATCCCTGTGGTCTCTAGGTCAATGCCTGAAGATGGACACAGCTGTGAGCTATCAATAGCCAATACTGCCAGCAGTAGGGGAATGAGTGCTTCTATCATGAAGGGGGCTCTGGGCAGTGTACACCAGTATCCACAACTGAAACTCAACTCCTCTTTAGAAGATCTCCATTCAAATTCTGAAACACATAACCTCACTAGCAATCAACAAAAGCAAATTAAAACACTGACTTGCTATTATAGATAAAATCTTTTTGGATGTAAAAACAAAAAAGAAAGGCTGCCTTCTATTCCATTAAGTAGAACTGCTGTGAAACCTGTAGGCGGCACTTAGAAGTGACGCAGGATACATGACAGTCTGGCTACACTTGCTTAGTAAAGTTAGTTAGTGGAGTTTACCTGATCAATTTTGTAGTGAGAATGTGTCAGAGGTGGCTTTTCAAATCACAGCTGAGATGGTAGATTAGGACCTAGAGTTTCCGTCTTGTCCTGGGAAAACTGGTTTTAGTTCTGAGAGTCCTGAATCCCAGGGAACTCTCCAGTTATGGTTGATCCAGGATGGTTGTTCATCCTAGATAGGAAGCAAATCTGGCTATAGTTAATAGCCAAAAGTCAAGCTTGCTTCTGTAGGATTTTATCTGGGCGTAATTAGGTGGATGGGAGGAAGGAATGACTCCTTCCAGCTTTTACAAACCAAAATGTCTCCCTCAGTCATAAGTAGTGACCTGAGGGTAGAATCTGAACCATGGCTGGCCTTGAGTGAGTCATAGTTAAAAATCCAATGTTGAATTGCAGAGCATCACTTTCTTTTTTCTTCTTCTTTTTAAAATTTCTATTTGCTGAAGACTAATTGTAAAGATGTAGAAGACTCTGGAAATTCATAGAAAATGAAGATTGTGCTAATGATAGCTGAGAATCCTTCCTTAACTCAATCCATCACCAAAACCATCTCACAGGGAAATTCATCTTCCAAAAAGGATTGAGGAGAGTTTCATATTCAGTGCGTGAGAACACTGGAACTTTCTCTGGATAGAATTTCCACTTCAAGGTGACTTTTGCCTATTATGTAGTAACCCTGGATTTCTCGGGATAAGTATAATAGATGGGACAAAGTGGACAACAGATAACTGTTGTATAACACTCCATTGGGAGGCAAGGATGGGAGTAAACTCAGGCTGTTGTGGGTGGATTTCTGCCGGTGGAAGGCAGAGACAGTGACTGCAGTCTGCTTAGGCTAGAGCGTGGTAAGGATACGGAGGATACCTCTCCTGAGGTTCTCATGTCATTCTTTTTAACACGAATAAGCCAAGAGGAAATGAAAAGATAGTTCTTGGGGCCAGGGTTAGCTCTAAGACATTGGCATCTGCAATACCTTGAGCTATCTGGGTGAATGGGATGAAAATGTAACTCTGTGGGTGGTCACCAAGACTTTGATCTGTGAGGTCAGCCTTGCTTTATAAAATTTCATATCTTGTTTCCTCTCTAATGTGAAAGGCAATTTGCTGTCCCTTCTGCCTTTTGCTATTAAGAAGGCACTATACTTCTTGAACCACTTTAGATTATGAAGGCAAGATATATTACATTTGGATATGTTACTTTGAACTGTGTACCATTCCCTTTAAGGCTGTTGGCTTTGAGTGTTGTCCAAAGTAAAAGAAGAATATCCAGTTATAAGATTGTATAATGTTAAAGACTTCTGCCCTTATGAATCAATAGATACTATGATGTTCCAGATGTCTATGGTGAGCCAGGATGCTGAATGAAGCTGGTCTACCAGTTGGTCCTTTGGAGGAAAATCATCCTTAAAATTTGTGAGCAAATTTATCATCGTCGAATAAGTAGCTCTCACCCTTCTGAGAAATAACAGCTCGTGGCTTGCTACTGGGTCTTAGCAGAAAATAAACACTTGACCATGAGATATCGAGTAACAATGCAAAGGGAGCCCTTCCTCATTTATTCATTCAATGGGGGTATTTATTGTGTGTCAGATACCATTCGAATTACTGAGGATCGTATAACAAAACAGACAAAGAGAATGGGATGTTTAATACATAGGACATCTATGATGGAAGGGACAATGATTTGTCCTCTTTGGAATAGGTATTCATACTTAAATTTCCACTTACTATTTTTGCCAACTATTAACTTTTGCCAACTTTATCAACAATGGACCTACTAAATACTATATCCAGGGTCATATTAACAAACAATATTGCTTCAAAAGGGGAAACACATTGTAATGCAAAAGTAATGAGATGACAAACTAATGCTCACAGGATTCTTTATTTTTTCCATCACCCAGAAGCCATTGGCCTTAAAAATAGCATAATGACATAATATTTCATGGTTTCCTCCCCTGGGAATTTGGATTTTACTGCCTTAGAACTTTAAACACCCAAGGGACATATAAAGATTCAGCAATGTTTACCCTGAATTGGAAACTTAAATATCCATCTTGACAGCTTGTACTTATGCAACTTGTGATTGAAGGATTAAAAAAATGGATGGGTTACAGGATTAGCTGAAGTTGTTAATTTTTACTTTCAGGTGGAAATAGTGTAACTTCTGCAAAAGTAGGGTAGGAATAAAGAGGAAAAGAAAGTCAGGGATTCACTAGATCCCCTAATTTTGGCAGGTCCAATCATAATAGTTAATAGATGACTGAATCTGTGTTGTACTGGATAATCTGGTTGTACAGAATAATCAAGAGTCTTGGTTCTTGAAGAATGAAGTTAGGTAAAGAATCATGGTCATCTGAGATGCTGGATGAAGCAGAATTAGGGTATAATTTGAGTAGTAAAGGAAACAATTCAATATGACTGTACACCGTGTGTATTTTTCTTGAATTAGGGATTTCTTATATTCCAAGATATTTGCATTTCTATCACTTCATAATCATGAAGTTTTGGACTTATATGAGATTACAAAAATGTGTATAACTCATATCATTTTAGAGATGGGAGGATGCTTAGAGATCATGAGGTATGATGGATTTTTAACTAGGGATTTGAGGCATCATCACTCATTTTGGTGCCTTCTCAAAATGTAGATGCCTGGGTCCCATCACAGTTATTGAATCAGAATTTTTAGAGGAGACCTGAAGTATTTTTATTTTTTCTCTCTCTTCCTATATCCTAGGCTAGATTCAGTAACTGGAAAAATTTTGGGTAGTTTCCTTTGGTGGGTTATTGAATTTATTAGAAATACAATTTTGTGTTAGAGTGTGTGTGTGGGTTGAAAATATCTCTGAAGAGGAGGGTCTCATTTGATGTTGGCCAGACTAAGGAACTGGCTATCATGACAATTTGTCAGTTTTTAATATGCTAGAATCTGAATCTCCTTCTTAACCAGGAGAAATTCATAGTAATCTTAATGAAAGATAAAGCTTACCTCCAAGTATAGAAGCTGAAAATTCTAGATGCCATCTTCTCCCAGGCTTTCCTAAAGCTAGGGCTTTGGCAAATGACCTAGACTCAGGCAATGAAATGAACTAGCTCTGGATTTTGATTGGAAGCTGGTATAGGTAGAGAGTCTTCCTGCCAATGATGGTGATCATTTTCTAAGGGAAACGGCTACCTCAGTGCCAATAGTGGCATTTATTTCTGCTGTATTTTCTTTAAGATTCCTGTATCTCCCAAAGTACACAGGACATAGTCTGATAATGGTAAAAGCTCAATAAATGGTTGTTAAGTTGTATAAAATTGATAGGTATGTTCCCTCTCCTAATAATCATGATGTTTTAGACCTAGAAAAGATTATGCAATTCATGTAACTCATAACGTTTTAGAGCAAGAAAAGCTCATTGAGGTCCTGTATTCACTGATTCTTAACTAAGATCCCATTGTAGTTATCCTGAATAAAAATCTATAGAGAAAGGTATTTGTCACAGTCTGGTCAAGAAAACAGAAACTACTTTAAATGTTTTTCATAGAAAAACTTGTGATAATACTTAAAAAATCAAACAGGACAAAGCAAGTCACCCAGAGATGAATTAGCAAGAGCAGGCTGTCACTGCTGCCTCTAAGGCTATAGGGACAAATAGGAGGAGGTGGTATTAGTAGTGTCCAGATGCTAGAATTATCCAGGCAGCTGGAACCTTGATTTTTCTATGGAAGCTGGGATCGAACAATCTGAGGCTGTCCAGCAGGAGCTGGAACCATGGGAACAACACAGCTATTTCCAGAGACATCACCCAGAGATGTTCATGAGTTGTAGGCAGATGATTTTCCATGTCTACTCCTCTCTTTAGATGGGGCCTGTTGTCTAAACTTTAAGTCAAGTATTAGGATGCCATTTCCTGTGTTTCCTTCTGTATTTCCCAGTCCAACTTTAGGAGTAAAAATCAGCAAGGGTAGAGGTTGATGCTATGGCTTCTCCCTTCTTCTTCTCCACCAGTCTCTTACTAATGTTTCCCACTGGCCAAACAGAACTGGAAGCCAGCTGACAAGGAAGCCTGAGGAATGTGGCCTGCAATGGTCAATCCCAGAGTAACAGGATGGCAAAAAATAGAACTGAGAGCAAACAGGCAAATGATTGAAAAATATTTTGGGGCATATGTACACCCAAGTTGTACAGGTGATTTTGATGTTTGCCATTTTTTAAAGCCCCAGTACAGAAACACAACTTCAGTTTTAGATAGGAAACTATGTTCCAGATAAGAGTGACTTTTCTGACACTCGTGGATTGACATGTCGCAGGTCCTTTAAGGTCCCCTGTGTCTTTGGTAAGTAAGGATGGGGCAGCTGCCAGCACCAAGTGCGACTAAGTAGAGGGACTGGCCTAGTGATATGGCTGGTCTTTATAGTCTAATCTTATCACCCAATTCATTAAATATTTTGTCAGTCTCCTAAGAATAATACTTTGAATTGCATTTCCACAATGTGAAGCAGGTTAAACTTTTTTTTGAGGAAGATTAGCCCTGAGCTAACATCCTTGTCCATCTTCCTCTATTTTTATCTGTGGGACGCCTGCCACAGCATGCCTTGATAAGCGGTGCCATGTCCACACCCGGGATCCGAAGTGGCAAACCCTGGGCGGCCAAAGCAGAGTGTGCAAACTTAACCGCTGCGCCACTGGGCGAGCCCAGAGGCAGGTTAAATTTTAAACCAAAGTTTTTCTTTTTGTTCCTGTTTCTATCTCCTTTTCTGGTCTTCTGGTCACCTAACCTCTTTACACATTTATATAGAGAGGTGATAAATGAAACAAAATAGAAAGGAAAGGGACCAGAGTATGGAAATGATGTAGGCATGGATTTGGCTTTTAAGATGTTCCAAAAATGCCATGGGCGAAGTAGCACAAAGAACCTGGGCTTCATTGAGGTTAGCGATGTTTTTCAAGAGATTATAATTGGTGGCATGCTTCAGGAGTAGAGTATATGCCTGTTTAAAATCAGGTGGGATAGAATATTCTAGATGAATAGACAATCAAACGTAGTTTCCCACAAAGTCCAATTCACCAGGGAGGAGGTTGACAAGAATGTGATATGTTATCAAGACCCAGGGTAAGTCAGTTGACTTTCAGAGTAAGAATCTACCGTCAGCCAGAAATTGAAGAGCTAACTAGGAGGCAAGGCAGAAGGCAAGCCAATAAGGAAAGAATTGGGTTAAAGAGAAGGTTGTGGCTCAGTGAGCGTGCAAGAATACAGGATTCCTCCGAGCTCAACACGTATAAGTCAATGGCAGCATTACACTTTCAGACTCACAAGCTGGATACTCCTAAAAATGTCCTGTTCTGATTAAGATGGGTTCAAGACCAGTGTGGACTTGAGCCTATAGGTGAAAAATGGTGCTGATTACTGCTGGGTGAGTCTGAGAAAGCAGGGCTGATGTCTCACTCCTGGTTGTTATCTATCAAGTGGACTTGAGATATAATCTGATCCATATGGTCTTTAGCCTTTGCATTCGTGTTTTCTGACTTGGCTTCTGAACTTGCTGCTTCCCAGGGCCTCCAGACTACGTATGTTTTTCTTCCCCAGTGTTAGCACCTCAGAAAGTCCCACAGGACACCCACTGCTTGTGATCTGACAGGATGACAAAGTCAGTAGTTTTCCTTGATGATTGTCATGGCTAATGGAAACCCCTAAAGAAGACTATTTTTCTGTGTGTCTGTTATTATGTTTTAACTTTTAAAATTATGAAAATAATTCATGCCCACTGATAATTTGGGGATAATATCAAACCACTTAATGGACAGACATGAAAGTCTGCCATTCCTTCTTTTCAGTTCTACTCTCCATTAGTTTAAAAAAAAGTAGTTACTTGGGGTTCTATAACATTCTGAATGAGGAGGAATTACTTGGTAAACTCCTGCTGTGAAAGGGTATATACTCCTTTTCCCTAACAAAAGAGTAATTCTGACCTTAGATTCTGAGATATCTTAAAGTTTGGGTCTCAGATTTTGACAAGTGACCTTTCTTTGGGTTAGATTAGAGATGTATTATTTAGGGAAATATGCAGACAATTATTCAGATGTTTCTTCCTTACATGATGCCAAACATCCAGATATTTGAAGAGCTGAGGAAATGTATTTTACCTTAATAACTATTACAGGAATTTCTCTTCAGCAGAATTCTTACGTTAGAGTTGCAATGAATTTAAATACTGCAGTGTTTCAACCACTAGAATGATTAGGTAAAGGTGCTACATAGAAAGAAGGTGTCTACTTGAGATGGAATACAGTGGGAGAGTGAATTTTCAAAACATATATATGATTGATGTCAAGTGGACAAAGTCCCTGGATGGTTAAGTATGTTTTCAGTATTTCCCTATATAGTTTGACATCAAGTGGCTCTTGCTGCAGCCCTGCCTGGAGGCAGAGTGTCAGATTGGCTGATCAGCTCTCTAGGGCCACTTTGTGATTGGGAATCTAATAAATTTTCTTTATTTTGTTAGATGTAAATTTGAGAAGAATCCTGTTTCTTCCCCAAATCAGGTGAAAGAATCACTTTTGACCAAATAGCTCCTGATATTGAATTAAAAAAAAAATCCTAACAGAAATCTGTTCAGCTGCCTGAGTCACAAAATGACTGACTTTTAAGTTTTTTTCTTTTTTTTAAGGACAGTATGTTTTTTTAAAAAATTTTTTTATTAATGTTATGATAGATTACAACCTTGTGAGATTTCAGTTGTACATTATTGTTAGTCATGTTGTGGGTACACCACTTCCCCCTTTGTGCCCTCCCCCCACCCCCCCTTTTCCCTGGTAACCACCGATCAGATCTCCTTGTCAATATGTTAACTTCCACCTATGAGTGGAGTCATATAGAGTTCGTCTTTCTCTGTCTGGCTTATTTCGCTTAACATAATACCCTCTAGGTCCATCCATGTTGCTGCGAATGGGCCAATTTTGTCTTTTTTTAATGGCTGAGTAGTATTCCATTGTGTATATATACCATATCTTCTTTATCCAATCATCAGTTTCTGGGCATGTAGGTTGGTTCCATGTCTTGGCTATTGTAAATAATGCTGCGATGAACATAGGGGTGCAAGGGACTCTTGGGATTTCTGATTTCAGGTTCTTAGGATAGATACCCAGTAATGGGATGGCTGGGTCATAAGGTATTTCTATTTTTAACTCTTTGAGAAATCTCCATACTGTTTTCCATAGTGGCTGTACCAGTTTGCATTCCCACCAACAGTGTATGAGGGTTCCTTTTTCTCCACAACCTCTCCAACATTTGTCGCTCTTGGTTTTGGATGTTTTTGCCAATCTAACGGGTGTAAGGTGATATCTTAGTGTAGTTTTGATTTGCATTTCCCTGATGATTAGTGATGATGAACATCTTTTCATGTGTCTATTGGCCGTATTTATATCTTCTTTTGAGAAATATCTGTTCATGTCCTCTGCCCATTTTTTGATCAGGTTGTTTGTTTTTTTGTTGTTAAGCCGTGTGAGTTCTTTGTATATTATGGAGATTAACACTTTGTCGGATAAGTGGCTTGTAAATATTTTTTCCCAATTAGTGAGCTGTTTTTTTGTTTCAATCCTGTTTTCCCTTGCCTTGAAGAAGCTCTTTAGTCTGATAAAGTCCCATTTGTTTATTCTTTCTATTGTTTCCCTCAACTGAGGAGTTATAGTGTCCAAAAAGATTCTTTTGAAACTGATGTCAAAGAGTGTACTGCCTATATTCTCTTCTAGAAGACTTATTGTTTCAGGCCTAATCTTTAGGTCTCTGATCCATTTTGAGTTTATTTTGGTGTGTGGTGAAAAAGAATGGTCAATTTTCAATCTTTTGCATGTGGCTGTCCAGTTTTCCCAGCACCATTTGTTGAAGAGACTTTCTTTTCTCCATTGTAGGCCCTCTGCTCCTTTGTCGAAGATTAGCTGTCCATAGATGTGTGGTTTTATCTCTGGGCTTTCAGTTCTGTCCCATTGATCTGTGGACCTGTTTTTGTACCAGTACCATGCTGTTTTGATCACTGTAGCTTTGTAGTATGTTTAGAAATTGGGGATTGTGATTCTGCCGGCTTTGGTTTTCTTGCTCAGGATTGCTTTAGCAATTTGCGGTCTTTTGTTGCCCCATATGAATTTTAGGATTCTTTGTTCAATTTCTGTGAAGAATGTTCTTGGGATTCTGATTGGGATAGCGTTGAATCTGTAGATTGCTTTAGGTAGTATGGACATTTTAACTATGTTTATCTTCCAATCCATGTGCATGGAATGTCTTTCCATCTCTTTATGTCGTCGTCAATTTCTTTCAAGAAAGTCTTGTAGTTTTCATTATATAGATCCTTCACTTCCTTGGTTAAGTTTATCCCAAGGTATTTTATTCTTTTCGTTGCGATTGTGAATGGGATTGAGTTCTTGAGTTCTTTTTCTGTTAGTTCATTGTTAGTGTATAGAAATGCTACTGATTTATGTATATTGATTTTATACCCTGCTACTTTGCTGTAGGTTTTGATTATTTCTAATAGTTTTTCTATGGATTCTTTGGGGTTTTCTATATATAAGATCATGTCGTCTGCAAACAGTGAGAGTTTTACTTCTTCATTACCTATTTGGATTCCTTTTATTTCTTTTTCCTGCTGAATTGCTCTGGCCAACACCTTCAGTACTATGTTGAATAGGAGTGGTGAAAGTGGGCACCCTTGTCTTGTTCCTGTCCTCAGAGGGATGGCTTTCAGTTTTTGTCCATTGAGTATGATGTTGGCTGTGGGTTTGTCATATATGGCCTTTATTATGTTGAGGTACTTTCCTTCTATACCCATTTTATTGAGGGTTTTTATCATAAATGGGTGTTGGATCTTGTCGAATGCTTTCTCTGCATCTATTGAGATGATCATGTGGTTTTTGTTTTTCATTTTGTTGATGTAGTGTATCACGTTGATTGACTTGTGGATGTTGAACCATCCCTGTGTCGCTGGTATAAATCCTACTTGATCATGGTGTATAATCTTTTTGATGTATTGCTGTATTCGGTTTGCCAGAATTTTGTTGAGGATTTTTGCATTTATGTTCATCAGTGATATCGGCCTGTAGTTCTCCTTCTTTGTGTTGTCCTTGTCAGGTTTGGGGATCAGGGTGATGTTGGCTTCATAGAATGTGTTAGGGAGTACTCCATCTTCCTCAATTTTCTGGAATAGTTTGAGAAGAATAGGTATTAAGTCTTCTTTGAATGTTTGGTAGAATTCTCTAGAGAAGCCGTCTGCTCCTGGACTCTTATTTTTGGGGAGGTTTTTGATTACCGTTTCTATTTCCTTACTTGTCATTGGCCTGTTCAGATTCTCCATTTCTTCCTGATTCAGTTTGGGGAGGTTGTAGGAGTCTAGGAAGTTTTCCATTTCTTCCAGGTTGTTCAATTGTTGGCATATAGTTTTTCATAGTATTCTCTTATGATCCCTTGTATTTCATTGGTATCTGTTGTGATTTCTCCTCTCTCATTCCTAATTTTATTTATTTGAGATTTCTCTCTTCTTTTCTTGGTGAGTCTGGCTAAAGGTTTTCGAAGAACCAACTCTTTGTTTCATTGATCCTTTCTACTGTCTTTTTTGTTTCAATATTGTTTATTTCTGCTCTTATTTTTATTATTTCCCTCCTTCTACTGATTCTGGGCTTTGTTTGTTCTTCTTTTTCTAGTTCTGTTAGGTGTTGTTTGAGGTTGCTTATGTGAGCTTTTTCTTGTTTAGTGAGGTGAGCCTGTATTGCGATGAGTTTCCCTCTTAGGACTGCTTTTGCTGCATCCCAAATGATTTGGTATGTCGAACTCATTTTCATTTGTCTCCAGATAATATTTGATTTCTTCTTTAATTTCTTCAATAATCCATTGTTTGTTCAGAAGCGTGTTGTTTAGTCTCCACATTTTTGCACCTTTCTCTGCTTTTTTCTTGTAGTTGATTTCTAGTGTCATAGCATTGTGATCAGAAAAGATGCTTGATATTATTTCAACTCTCTTGTATTTATTGATGTTTGCTTTGTTTCCCAAAATATGGTCAATCCTTGAGAATGTTCCATGTGCACTTGAGAAGAATGTGTAACCTGCTGTTTTTGGATGAAGTGTTCTATTAAGTCCATCTGGTCTAATTTTTCATTTAATTCTATTATTTCCTTGTTGATTTTCTGTCTGGATGTTCTGTCCATTGGTGTTAATGGTGTGTTGAGGTCCCCTACTATTATTGTATTGTTGTTGATGTCTTCTTTTAGTTCTATTAAGAGTTGCTTTACAAATTTTGGTGCTCCTGTGTTGGGTGCGTATATATTTATAAGTGTTATGTCTTCTTGGTGGAGAGTCCCTTTTATCATTATATACTGTCCCTCTTTGTCTTTCTTTATCTGTTTTGCTTTGAAGTCTGATATTAGTATAGCGACACCTGCTTTCTTTTGTTCATTATTAGCTTGGAGTATTGTTCTCCATCCCTTCACTCTGAGTCTGTGTTTGTCTTTGGGACTGAGGTGTGTTTCCTGGAGGCAGCATATTGTTGGGTCTTGTTCTTTGATCCATCCTGCCACTCTGTGTCTTTTGATTGGGGAGTTCAATCCATTTACATTTAGAGTGATTATTGAGATGTGGGGGCCTACCACTACCATTTTATGTCTTGTTTTCCGGTTTTCTTCAATTTCCTTTGTTTCTCGTCCCATGGCTTAATCTGTTCTGATGAAGAGCTGCTACTCTCTATTGTTGTCCTTCTACTTATCTCCTCTGCTCTTGGTTTTGTAGCCCCTTTCCTTTTTTTGATTTTTCAGGAATGAGGGTTTTCTGAGGATTTCCTGAAGAGGAGGTTTTGTGGCAATGAACTCCCTTAATTTTTGTTTATCTGGGAAAGTTTTTATTTCTCCATCGTATTTGAAGGATATTTTCTCTGGGTAGAGAATTCTCGGCTGTAGGTTTTTGTCCTTCAGATTTTTGAATATATCATTCCACTCTCTTCTAGCCTGTAAAGTTTCTGCTGAGAAATCTGCTGATAGCCTGATGGGAGTTCCTTTGTAAGTTAGTTTCTTTTGCCTGGCTGTCCTTAGTATTTTCTCCTTGTCGTTGACTTTTGCTATCTTCACTACTATATGCCGTGGGGTTGGTCTTCTTGCATTGATAAAGTTTGGAGATCTATTGGCTTCTGTCACCTGAAGATCCATCTCTCTCACCAGATTTGGGAAGTTCTCAGCCATTATTTCTTTGAATAGGCTTTCTGCCCCTTTCTCCTTCTCTTCTCCCTCTGGTATACCTATAATCCTTATGTTGCATCTCCTAATTGTGTCTGATAATTCTCGGGGAGTTTCTTCATTTCTTTTTACTCTTACTTCTCTCTCCTCCTCTGCCTGCAGTATTTCTATATTCCCATCTTCCAAATTGCTAATTCTTTCCTCCATATTATCAGCCCTACTGTTCAGTGCATCTAGATTTTTCTTAATCTCCTCTATTGTGTTCTTCATTTCCAGTATTTCTGTTTGGTTCTTCTTTATCGTATCAAACTCTTTTGTGACATAGCTCCTGAACTCCTTGAGTTGTCTATCTGAATTCTCTCTTAACTCATTGAGTATTTTAATGATAGCTATTTTGAAGTCATCATCATTTAGGTTATATATTTCATTTTCTTCGGGATTGTTTTCTGTGTATTTGTTATTTTCCTTCTGTTCTGGAGATTTAATGTATTTTTTCATATTGCTTGATGTTGTAGATTTGTGCCTCTGCATAGAGATAGAGTTTAGTTGCTCCTTCCACTTGTTTCTGCTGGTGTGGTGGGGGAGCAGCGGTTTATACTGCACCAACCAGGAACCCTATCCGCAGTTGCTAACTGGGCCTGGACCCCTCCTCGTAGTCACAGTGGTCCTTTGGATTCCCTCTTCTGCTGTGGGGGCCATCACGGGGGGGCTTCAGGCTGCTGGTGCCTACTGTTGCAGCCCACCTAGACGTGCTCCCTCCTTGGGGTCTGCAACGGTGTTATGGGCTTTTCCAGCGGCCAGGGGTAGGATCACTTATATTTGCCGCTCTGTCACTGTCGGCACCCACAAAATCTCACTTGTCCACTATGGGTTGCAGCAGAGCTATTGGCATCTTCTACAGTCTGTGGTTAGCTCACCTAGCTATGCTACTTTTGTCCCGGGGTCTTCCAGCCTTGTGGCTGCCAGATGGGTGCTCTCTGCTAGTGCTGTGCAGAGGCTTTTGCTGAGGCTGCTGTGAGCCTGTAGGGTTTCCCCCTAGGCTACGGAGTTGGGTTGCTGGAACTCCATCCAGCCCCAGTCCTGTTCCCCAGGAACTCGGGGAGCCCTTTGCCCTGTCTGGGGGATAGCCAGAGATCCTGATTTCAGTGGTAGCTGGTCAGCTGCTGCCTGCCTGATATTCTCCTCTCCGGGACCCTACCAGTGTTGTGGATGCTGGGTGTGGCCCCTCCGCTAATGGCAGACAGAGAGTTTTGTCTGCTGCCCGGGTGGAACTCTGGAGCTTTCCCTCTGGGGCGCGGAGCCGGCCTCTGGAGCTTCACCCAGCCCCAGTCCTCTCCGAGATCTCTGGCAATCCTTGCCCCACCGTGCAGGCAGTGGCAGCTGGGGGGCCACCGCAACCTCTGTGATTCTCTCTGGGACCCTCCAGGTGCCGTGGACACCAGGAGGATCTCCCCGCCAATGGCGGGGCGAGACTCTCCCTGTGGGCTCAGGTGTGTAACTCTAGAGTTTCCCTCTGCGTTTAGGAGTAATTGTGGGGGGTTTAGGTAGGGTTCTGGTCACCTGTTTCCACCGTCGCTCCTCTGGTGTGTGCTTGCTCCTGCCCTAGATGTGTGTTGATCTTCTGGGGGCGTCTGTTGGAAGAAAGCCGCTTGCAGGTACTAGGCTGTTCGGTCAGGGTCGGAGAGTTTTCACCTATCTCCACCTCCTCCCGGAGGGAAGTCCGTCCACCTTCCGATGTATAGTCGCGTGGGTCTCTCAGATGTCCTGAGATGCTATCTGGATATCCTTTGTTAAGCGATGAGTGTCCAAATAATTGTAGACTCGAAGCGGGAGAGACAAAGAGGACTACTCACGGCGCCATCTTGGATCTTCTCTCCCTGACTTTTAAGCTTTTATTACTAAAATAAGAGAAATAAATTTCCAGCAATGTTTTCAATGTCATCAATATAAATTTAACAGATGTTTTATGATCTGAACTTTTTCAACCCCCTTCATTCCATTCTTCCATTCCCTAAGATTTTTAAATAAAAACACTCATCTTTAGACAATTACTTGTTTGTGAAGGTGGCAGGTAAATCTTGGTTATTTAATGAGTAGGTTAGGGCTGAAATTGGCTGCCCTACATGTGATGGACGTGAGAGTAGGTTAGCACGTCTATTGTGATTGCTAGATCTAGATGAGGGTCATTTGTCAGAGCAAGATGGAAGTCTTCTCTGCAGGACAGTGGGAATCCAGGGCTTGAGTGGAAGAATATGTAAATAATGTAAAGCTTTCAAGGATAGAGATTCTACTGCATGTGGATCAGTAGAATAATGCAGAAGATCAAGAAGATGTTTTTTCTTTTTTTTCTTATAGAAGAAGATGGTTAAAGCAGTAGATAAATACCAGTAAGCATTCTTTAGTATTGAATCAACTGTGAGTGAAAATATGATAACTTGACAGTGGGGATGACCCAGAGATGCTTTGAGGTTTTGCTGTCTCTGGGGCTTGGGACAGAGTTACAGGGGTTACCATGGATCTGTGCATTGAGATACTCAAAGTTGGGAAAAATTAAACACATATGTTTTAAAATTCCTGGGAACTAATGTCCCCAAGATTCCTGACAAAGGAGCTTCTTGGTGCTTTGGAGATGAGAGAACTCCAGGCAATCACTAATCTTGGGATCTAACCATAATACTCAATGGCAAGGCACCCTGCATGTATGCACCTTGAGGCACACATATGTACACGTGCAACATACACATTATTAGAAATTTCATTTCACATTTTTTCTCTATTTTATAGCTTCTTTTAATGGACTATCTAATTCTAAAAGTTATTATAATGCTTAAAAGTATTGTCTTTTGAGACAGGTAGAACTGGTGTATGTTTTGACTGTACCACATATTAGTGGTGTGACCCTGGGGAATCTTCCTTACTTGCAAAATTGGAATAGGCATAACCATCTAAATGCATTATTGTGAAAATTAAACAATAGCTTTAAACTCTATGGTATAATACCTGACATGTACTAAATGCTCAATAAGTATTGGCTATGTAAAAATTATTTTTGTAACTCTCAAGCTCTTATCTGAATTTTTCCCCCTATCTCATCTGTGATTTGAGAATAATAATGCCTTTGTGCAATGGCTTTGTACACACAGAGGGTGACCACTGTCTATTTATTCATCTCTTTCGATACTATATCTTATTTCTTAGTAATTTGATGAATGTAGGTTTTGTCTGCCCAAGTAGCTTAAAATATCAAGTTAGGAAGGGAAAATACCTTATGTGTTTTTGTCATTCTCTGAGGCATTTAACACAGTGTTAGGCATGTGGTAGACACTCAGTAAATCTCCATTGGTTTGATAATGGACATGCATATCCCCCTCTCATTTTCCTCTGTCCTACCATACCTGCTAGTATAACTTCTAGTTTTTGGATTTGACATTAACGGAAAAGATGAAGAACCTCTGGGTGTTAGGGCACATAAATAAGTTATTCATAATCAAAACTGCAATAATACTCTAGATTGTAAGTTGTTATTGCTACATACAAAATGTCCAAACTTGACTTGAAATGTCAAAGTGGTTCTTGTCTATTGTTTTTTAAGGTATGCTATTTTTGGTGAGGAGTATTGGCCCTGAGCTAACATCTGTTGCCAATCTTCATTCCCTTCTTTTTTCTTCTCCCTAAAGCCCCAGTACATAGTTGTATATCCTAGTTCTAAATCATTCTAGTTCTTCTAAGTAGGATGCTGCCTCAGCATGGCTTGATGAGTGGTATGTAAGTCTGCACCCAGGATCTGAATCAGCAATCCCCGGCCTGCTGAAGCAGAGCTTGAGAACTTAAACACTTGACCTTGGAGCTAGCCCCAGTTCTTCTCTATTTGAAGCCAATTCATGATTTTGATTGTTTGGTTTTTTTACAATGTATAACCTGGTTGGTTTTCCATTGTGTATCAAGGATTAGTATTTGAGAAAGCCAGTGTATTCATTCAGGCCCTTTCATCTCTGGTCTCCTATCTCCTGATTGTGTTGGTCATTAGAGAGTGGGTCCTCTGACTTCTAGCTAGCAGGGAGTTAAAAGAGGCTCAGATAACCCATTAATAATCAAGAGACAAGTTAGTTTAAAAAGAAAAAGCAAATTTAACTTCGAAAAGAATCAGTTAAATTGGTTGAAAACATTTTGCATGTAGTGTGAATGTGATCCACTCTTTGGGAAACCTCAACTCTTCTGATGATTATGTCAAAAATGACCCTAATGGTCATTATGACTCTAATGACCTTAATGACTCATCAGGCTATATCGTGACCCAGGGTGATGCTATGACTTGAGTCCTGTTCAGGGCTTAAGTGAGCAAATCTATTTTGCTTTCTAAGCTCATTTCATATTTTCTCCTCCTGAGGCACTTTTTTTTTTCTTTTTTCTTTTGGTGAAGAAGATTAGCCTTGAGCTAACATCTGTGCCCGTCTTCCTCTATTTTGTACCTGGGATGCCTCTACAACATGGCCAATGAGTGGAGAAGCTCTGTGCCCAGATGTGAACCAGCAAAACCCAGCCACTGAAGCAGAATGCATGGAACTTTAACCACTCAGCCACGGAGACGGCCCCCTGAGGCACTTTTTATTGTAATAATGTATGCTTAAGTCTGTGTATAGGCTGTATAATGATATTAGATTTTCCCATTTCAGTTGGACATCCAAGAACATAAATAAGATTTTTTGAGATCCACCCTGATTATTGTCAGTTTCATAAAATAAATACATTACATAGAAGCTGTTGCTTTTTTGGAAATGAAAAAATGTTGATGTCGCTTGGGGAATAGAGAAACTCACTGAAGTTTGTTCTGTGGGAAACTTGTACTGTAAATTGAAAAGCAGTTTATAATACATTATCGTTTGGCAGAAAGGGGATTTATGATGATTATACTGGCATTTGAAACATGGAGATTAAGATGGGAATTTATTCTCTTATGTAGAAAAGAAGGAAAGCTCACATTGAGCTGATGGAAGAGAGGGAAGGTACCTGTATTCAGCTCAACATCAAGTCTTTATATTCAAAATTAGATTTTGAGCTGTTTTTTTGGTGTATAACAGGCAAGGAAACCATTCAACAAAGAGAAAGAGCAGAGGGGATGGGGAAAGAGATAGAGAGATAGATTGAGACATAGAGACAAACACAGAGAGGGGTGGTCAGAAATGAACAAGTAGATATAGAGACAGAGGCAGAATAAGAAGAGACATGTTATAGGTACAAAGACAGACTCAGAAAATGCACTGAGAGGGCAGGACTCCCCAAAACCACCCTGGTGGAAACCCACTGGAGAATTTCCAGTTTCATAAAAACATCTAGTTCCTTGAGCCAGAAGCTTGGATATTTGGACATACATCTCCTTTTTGAAGCACATGCACATATGCACACACCACACATTTCTTCGATGTGTATGTAAATGCATTTTTGAAAACCTGATGTTATATGAGTTTTGAAAGGTGTGAGTGTTGCTGAAGGACTCCATACTCATGTGCTCTGTAGTTTTGTAAGAAAGCCTGTAAAAATGTTTTACACATGTTGGCTTAGGGCATGACTGATCTGCTTTCTACTTCAGAGTATGCTCTGAACTTTCTTCACCACTTTCACCCCCCAATTCCCTATAAAGATCAGGGATATACCACTTTTCCTTTCTTATGTCTCTATGATGTGTATGCTCTATGATATCCAGCCTAGGCCTCTTTTTCATGAAATTATAAAATAACATGAAGAATAATACCTTGAAGAGTTTGTGGTTTAAAAATACAATATCTCATGTGCATGATTGTTCTCTTATTTACCTGTGTTGGTTATTAATTAGACTCAGATATGCGAGAATTATCACATCTATTTATTGTGTTGGCTAAAATCTTTTATTTTTCATTGACTCCTTCCTCCTTTTAGAAACAGCCATTACTGTACAGAATTTGCTAAGCACATGGTCTTCAGCTAGAGACTATGTAATCTTTGTCTTCCTTACTTGAGACAGGCAATGCCAGTAAGTTCAGGCCAACTGGAATATGAGCAGAAGTAATGCATGCAACTACCTGGTCAGGTCCTTAAAGACAAAACTCCAGACTTGTTTTTATGCTCATTTGGCTTGCTGAAACATGGACATGAAGGAGAGTCTGCTTTGACCATGTAATCAAGGACTCTAGAGATCATGGAGAAGGGCAACTTGCCAGCTCTGACATAATGTCCTCTGGATTCTAGATAAGAGAGGAATAAACTTCTATCTTAAATATGCCAATGCATTTTGGGGTATTTTTGTTGCAGCACATTACAGTTTAAATCCAGTTCTAAGCATTTATCTTATCAAGCTGGTGGGAAATTCAATTCCAGTGAACACTGGGGCATCTCTCTTCCCTCTAGGATTTGGAAAGTTCCCATAGTTTTATTCAGTGCCCTGTGAACTGGGCGAGGGCAGGGGGTGGAGGGGAGCCTTTCACTCACCAGTCTACACTGGGATCTACCAAGAATTCCACTGTTCAAGCACAGATCATCTCTTCAGGCTTGGAAAAGCTGTTGGTTCCATGACATTTCGAACATAATCTCTATAGAAATGCTAGGGGAAGAGCCATCCTTTTGCTGGGGCACTGCTGTCTGGTATCATGTAGTTCCCCACCACTCTCATGGGCCCTCTCCTTTCTGACTTCTGTCTTTTTTGCCAGAATCTCTTAATCTTCTTTTCTGCCTTTTAAGTACTTTTTCCTCTTTTATCTCCTAATTAGAGCTTTATAATAATCTCAAAGAGATTTCAAAAGATAAGTAACATCATTATCTTTGAGTAGCTTCTAACTTTTACCATCACAAAAGCCACCAAAATAGGGAAACATAAAAGGCCTATGTTGTTTGCTTAGAATGGTGGCAAAAAGTAAAAGGAAGAGAAAAGGAAAAATAAATAGGAAAAACAAAATTTAATACAAAAGATTATAGAAATATTTTTGAAGGAAAGTTAATTTTAATGGTCCCTAATGTAGCATCCACATATATAAGATAGAAATAACACAGACTTAGAATTTAGAGTGAGATTTTATTCAATGACTTTGATCTACTGTTAAAACTCTGACTTTTGAGAACATAGCAATCTCTGGCAAAACTGAATTCAACAGAAAGGGGAGTTACCTTGTTGGTTTTATTTTCCACATTGCATTGGTTGCAATAGAAGCCACATTAAGGAGGGATCTTAATGGGGCTTGGAAGACCTCTGTGTCCCATAAATATTCTCATAAAATATGCTGGTGACCTTAAATTCCTACCACTGTGTTCTTGTGATTTGATCCGGGCATTAAAGAGAGGTAATATTAGTAATTAACACATAATCAGTTATTCCAGCCTTGATACATACTGTTGGATCTCTCGCTTCCCTGGATGACAACACAGGAAGTCTGAATGACAGAAGACACGAAGGAGGGATTGTGCAATTGGAGTATGGCTCCAAAGAGAAAGATTGGTGGGGTGTGGTGGCTGTGGGATTTGAAAAGCCTGGGGCAGCAAAAGAGTGTAGAATAAGAGGAGAAGGAAACGGGCGTAGAAAGGTAAAATGGGGATAGATTATGTCACTCAGTTTTATGAAGCTGAAGACTTTTAACATTAGTAAAGACCCAGGAGAAAAGTGATGAAAAGTCATTTTCTTTCTCACATTATATCTCACATAATTTGTTTTACAATTATGCTCTATTCTAGTTTCAAATGTATTTATTTATATATATGTCACATACCACAGATTGAGGAAGCTTACAAAAATAGAGCTGTTACAACAAACAATGAATGTTTACAAATGAATCATCTTTCAAGGGGAAGTAAGTGCAAGAAAGTAGAAAGAAGCTGGAAAGGAGGGTAGCATACAAAATGCATGCCATGAAGTGTTTTTATATGCTTGCTGACGTAGGTTAAAGAATTAATAGCATTCTAGAAGTCCCTGTATAAATGAAAAGACTAATAAGAGTAAAAACTACAGTGTTTTAAAAAAATCTAATGTGGACTACAGAGATCTGTCTCTCTCCAGACTTACATTTGCCTAAACCCAGGTCCTTGAATTTCACTTATTCTTACTCTATGTCCACCTGGGCGTAGCCAGATCCTCAGCTGCAGAGCTGGAGGGTGTGAGGATGTGCAGAGCCCCAACTTTGGGTTTCGGTGTGTCAAATGCCTTCAGCTATTGCAACTCTGCTGGATCTTCTGAGGTCTTCTACCTGCCTTGCCCTCTGATGAATTGAAATTGGGCAGGAAAACCTATATGCCCATTTTACCTTGCACCTAAGACTTTTCCTACCTCTGTCCTGACATTAAATGCCAAATTTATAGAGGCTGTAGGGAGATTTCCAGGATTCACTGGGCCAACCCCTCCTCTTGCTAGTTCTTCCCTCCATTGTTCTTCTCCTACTATTTCTTCTATTATTCTAGGAGTCATATTCTCTAACTTATGTGTGAAGAGAGAGAGTGATGAACGTGGAAGGAGAGGTAGGGAATACACAATACTCTTGATTCCTTAGATAGCAGCCTCCACACAGTGCAGAAGGGGTTGTTTAGCTGAAGAGTGGGAGGAGACAAAAAGCATCTTCCTTCCTACTTTAAGCAGACATACTATCCTGGCCTGAGTTCTACAAAAGAAAGAGTTGAGCCTAAGACAAGTTTGCACGGAGTTCACTTTGTTAGGTGCTCTCAAGGAACTGAGAAGAGTACAACAGGGGAGGAGCAGAGCCACTCCAAGTGTCTGTTATTGAACTGGTTAGTACAATGAGCAGCTGGAGCTCAATCCTATTAGGAACTCTTGGAGGAACCTTGTGGAGCGGGCTTCAGAACTATCTGCCTGAGATACAGGAAAGAAAAAGATTTATCCACTTGCATCCATCCCTCACTGGTAAGGGGAGGTCCTGTGGGTAACTTCCTCATTCTTGGTTTTCCAGTGTACTCAAATGGCTGTGCAGGTTCCTGCAGGCATCACTCACAGCAGCAGCAGAGATGTACTAGCAGAAAGCAATAAATACTCCATGCAGCTGAGGTGAGGGGCTGTTGGGTTACATCTGCCCAGGGTTGGTTGCCATGGCAATACTGCAGTAAAAAGTGGACAAAGAGATTGTAAGATGGGACATAAGAGGTGTCTGATATACACATCATGACTGCAGGTCCATTTATATTTCACACTTACATTTACATATAATTAATGGAAATCCTCTCCAAATTCTAGAATAGATTGACATCCTGAGTTTTGTTGCAAGCATTTATCTTTTCATAAGTGTGTTTATGAATATTGTATTGAAACATGGAAAGAAGCTGCATCACAGGTTTTCTTAGCCAGTTGTGTTGCTAATTCATCTGTCTGTTGGACTGATTTTACAATAAATAGAGATAAAATCAAATGCATAGAGAACAAAGAGATAAAATAGAAAATATATGAGTAATAAGAATAAAATTGAGTGAAAAAACAGCAAATAAGTTACCAATAATGCCAGAAAGTTGCAATAATTTTAAAAGGCGAAAATACAGTAAAGAGTTATTCTGACCAGCACATGTGTAAGTTTTCTGAATTGAGAATGTATTTTTTCCTTAAAAGTTACCCACATTGAATAAATAAGCATTATCTCGCCTCCAACAAATTTCTTCTTTAAAGAGCTAACAAGAATTTAACATAAGAAAATATAAGGAATGAGAGAGTGATTGAGAAAGAGGAAGAAGATAAAAGAAAGACGTTAATATAAAGAAACAACTTATCTCTGAGAAACAACTAACAAAAGCTTCAGTACTGATAAATCCTAGAGCGTTGTGAGATGTTGAGTTGTACAGTTGTTTATATCTGCAATGGAACCTAAAAACAATGTGGGAATAGGAAAAATGTCTGTATTGGGATATATGGAAAAATGAGAGGAAAGAAAGGTGCTAAAAGGACGCAGTGGTGCTCCTGCTTACCAAGTGACCATATTGCCCCAAGCTATGAAGTTTCACGTGGCATCTTTGGCAAGAGTCAAAGGCCCCCTTTCTTTTGCCCCTTTACTTCATGCATGGCCTTTGTTTTAATAATGCTATTATAATAATGTAAAATAATAATTGTTTTAATAATACTAACATTTATTTAAAAACTTGCCCTGTATGAGTGCTTTAGCTTGGATTTCATTATTTAATTCTCGTAAAGACCTTAGGAAGTAGATTTTATTATTTCCATTATTGCAGACTAGTTTAATGAGGCTTAGAGAAGAGAATTAAATTGCCCAAGGTTAGAGCTAGTAACAGCCAAACTGGAGGTCAGCCCGGTTCTGACCTCAATGTTAGTGTTCCCAACCACTTCATTCTCTACTGGTGACTAACATAAGAGGAGAGCTCCTAGTCTAGAGAGATCCCTGATTTCAAATTGGAATTTTGTAGGCTTAATGCTGTTTATGGTCACAGTAGTTTGAAAATAACTCCACTGCACAAAGTCTGACAATGGCTATCTTCTGACTTGTGTATTTATCTGTATAAAAAATTACAAGCTTACAAAATTTAAACAACGTTTCACTCTCATTAACATTTATTTTTATTTAATAGAAATTATTAAAACTGATATGATTACATAAAATAAGGTCCATGGTAGAAAAATCTGGACTCTTTCTTTATGTGTGCATATTCTATCATCTATCTCTATTGTCTTTCCATCTATTCATCCATCTATCCACCTATGTCATCATCATCATCTACCTACCTACTTAATATGGTTCATGAGTGCACAGGTCTGTGTGTGGATGGTTAGTAGGAATATAAATTATTTTTTTCAAGAGATTGATGCTGTTAAATAGACTGGGGCGGTCATAATGAACATGGTAGACACATCTTTATTCTAAATCTTCTGACAACTAAGATACTTTGGAAAGATAATGACTCTCATATGGAAGTGGTTAAAGAAATGTGCTTTTCCACGTTAGTCTTGGCCCTAGTTTCTCTCTAGCAGATACTGTGGTTATCAGACTGCTAAGAAAATAAATGACCACTTTGGGGCAGGGTCTCTTGTGCCCCTGCGAGATGAGACTAAAAAAACAAGTTCTGGTGCAGTGAATGAGTATAGCATATCGAGTGGGTGACAATCTGATGGATTTTAGTAATAACCACAGCCAGTTCTAGTGAGACTTAATCTAAACCCCCCTTTTTTTTTGCTTAAGTTTCTGAGAAATTCAGGAAAAATGAGGACTTTTGGATGGAATTGTCTTATAAGTCCAGCCAAAGAGTGGGATAGGATTTTCTTGGTGTGGCATTCAAAGATTCATCAGTCTTATGTTAAAAAGAATTGAAATGCAATATAAATCTTCACTACCCTTTATACTATAAAAACACCAATATTGAGAGTGGCATTCATAATGCACAGCAAAATTCTTTACCTAATATTTCCCCATCTCCTGTTCATACAGCAGTGTGCCCAAAGTCCTCTGGTCTCTGACTTCAAACTTACCCCAAACACTCTTTCAGTCTAATCTATACTTTCTGGGTTTTTTTCTCCTTTCACTTCTTGCTCCCTCCCAGTCCAGTTAGTTACTTTCGGTTCATTACAGAATAAACCATTACCTCTCTGTCATCCCCATTTTTATGACTAACATCATGAAACAGCCGGACAAATAGTTTTCGAGGTAGACACAGGCCCTTTGGTTTTCATGATGGTGGAAGTTTGGGCTTGGGAAAACTACAAGCACTTGAAATTGATATGTTTTCTTTATTCCTCTTGCAAATATTTACTTGAATAATTCACCCCCCCCCCCAAAAAAAAGCACACCATTTTATTTAAGGGATAATTGTAAACTACTGAAGGGTTTTAAGGTAGAAGATGATGAGAGATGAAGGATCAGATTTGCATTTTGGCTGTTGTGTGGAAAATAGATGGGGCAGGAAGAGGTAGTGAGATTCAAAGCAAGGAGAATGTTAGGAAATTACCGTGATAATCCCTGGAAGGGATGACGGTGGTCTGAAGTGTGGGTAAGAACTACAAAAGACAAATAGGCAGATTCAGGAAGTAACAAGGAAGTGGTACCAACTGGGCTTCCTGATTGACTGAATGTGGCAGGTGAGGAAGAGGAAGTTACTGCTAACATGTGAGAGAAAGGAATCATACAGGCAGATTAATTTCAGGGTTGCCTTGGATGGAATTGAGCCCAGGGGTCAATGTGTAATCCTTCTTTTGCTTTGTTACTTGGCCCCTCTGCTCTCCTAGCTTAACTTCTAAAGATGAGATAAAATGGCTGAATAGTTACCATTGAAACATATCAATTTGTAAAAAGGACCAAGGCTGTGTAGACATAATTTATTTTCCTGTCTCACTTTTCTTTCTTTGGTTTTGAAATCACCTGACTTCTTTAAGAAATACCTTGGAAGATATGAGTTATCAGGTGTCATTCAATGAAAAGACAGGTTATTAAAAATTAGAAAACAAAAATATGGGACAGGCTTTGAAGTCAGAGATCCTTGATGGTTTTTGTCTCTTCTGGATATCACTGTGGCTCTTTTCACTCCCTCAGAAGAAACATGCTTTCTGAATCCCACACCCCATCACCCTTCTCCTAGGCACAATGGTTTGGAGAAGGGATGAGGCATACACCCCTATTCTTCTCTAGCGCCCCTCATTTAGAAGACTTTCATGCCCCTTAACATGAACTTCCTCACACAAATCTTTAGCACTCTGCCCTTAATGGGTCAAGGGGCAAGATAGAGGTCAGAGTGTCTGTGTGAGTTTGCTGTCGTTTAGGTGAAAAAAACAAGAGAACTGAATTCTTGAGTTTTAACTCTGGCCCTGATACCTAATAGTTATATTGACCAAGTCAAATCTCTTTAATCGTCTGAGCCTTTTTTTCTTATTCCTCAATGGTTATTGTGAGGATTAAATGAGAAAATTAAAAATAAATATATTCCGGGCCAGCCCTAGTGACCTAGTGGTTAAGTTTAGTGTGCTCTGCTTTGGCGGTCCCGGTTTGTTTACTGGGCACAGACCTACACCACTCATCTGTCAGTGGTCATGCTGTGGTGGCAGCTCATATACAAAAAGAGGGAGATTAGCAGCAGATGTTAGCTCAGGGCAAATCTTCCTCAGCCAAATAAATAAATAAATGTACTAGATTGACTGGCAAACCCAAGGGACTAGGACACTGAGAGGTAGCATGGACTCTCTCTGGCCAGGATTGAGTTATTGTTCTACATACTCCCAAACCTTCTTCTCTTTTGGGAAGTGGGTGATCTAAGCCTGGGGGTGGGGATGAGAACTCTTTTCAGGGGACGGGGAATGATGGTGGATACCTGAATTTCCATATTTTTGCCTATTGGATTTTTCACTGAGGCCTCCCAGGGACGTTCCTCCTAAGTTTTGCCTGAAACCCTTGAATTTTCAATCTGGAGGCAATGGGAAGCCATTCTCAAATCCAAAAAGTTGAGTGTCCAGATCAGAAGCTGGGTCAGGGACTGTCTTCATAGTTATTTTGTCTTCATATCCCCTCTTCCTGGAAGGTATGAACTTGTTTTACACGGTTTTGGCTGGCTCTACATTTGTTCATTGATGATTACTCCTCATGGTCAGAGGCTGACTCAATTTTATTAAATGAATCCAAATTCCAATTTAATGCAGGAAATTTTACTATAGCAACCCAGCAACGTGATCACTCATTTAGTTTCTGCTTGAAACTTTTATTGTTTCTTTCCTTACAAAATAGCTTATGTTTTGTTGGAGAGCTCACAATTATTACTGTTTATTAAGCATTTCACTGGCACTGTGGTAATAGTTCTATATGCTTTGCATACATTGTGAATTAATTCATCAATTACACAAAGATTTGTAGAGCATCTACAATGTACAAGGTACTACATATTACTAGGAATAGAGGGATGAGCAAAGTCAAAATAGATTCTGCAAATAGAGCTCATATTTTAATGGAAGACATAGGTAATAATCAAATAAACCAATAATCAAGTTAGCAATTGTATATGCATATATACATACATATGTGTGTATATGAATTATGAATTCAAGTTGTTATGAAGGAAACAAAAGGGTGCTGGGTGAAAGGTAATAAATATCTAGTTGACATGGACATGAAATTTCTGTGAAGTTGATATTAAAATAGTATTACTTTTTACAAAAATGGTATGGATAAGAATTAATGGCATCATTTTACAGATGGGTAAATTAAGACTTGGAGATTATATAAATTGCCATGGTGAAGCATTAATAAATGACAGATCTGTGATTAACTCCAAGTGCTAGCTTGGCCACAAAGTCCATGCTCTTAATGACACTTTTTTCTCATAATAAACTTATGTGCAGTTTCCTAAACCTTTAATCTACCTCTCTTCTCTTATCCTTCCTGGAACAAATCAGTTGCATTGTAAGCAAGTTAACTTCAAATGTTGGTCAAGTATTACTTCTCATTTTTCTCTTTGCTCTTCCATGTCAGCAGCAACTGTCTTCCAAGTTATTCATAACTGATTTATTAAGTGCTTCCTGTATGCCAGGCATTGGGTATGCAGTGTTGTTGTTCTCATGGAATATGCAGTCTGTAGTCTGTATCAGTTATCAATTGTCAGAATAATGCTGTGTAACAAACCCCACCAAAATTTAGTGATTAAAACAATGATCATGTTTTATTTATGTACCGCTGGCTGGTTGGTCAAGGATAGACTTGACTCTTTTCCACATGTCACTGGTATTCCTCCAGGAGGTCAGCTTAGGTGTGTTCTGAACTAATGAAAGAGCGCATATAAGGAAGTGGAAATGTGGGTATACTTTTTAAAGCCTTTGTTTGTGTTTGTTACTGCTCCATTGTCCAAAACAATTGCATTGTCAAGACTGAGGTCAGAGAGGAAGGGGACTATGAATTTATAAATAAAGAGCATGAATACAGGGAGGGTATTACTTGGGGCTGATAATATAAACAAATTACCACAGGGTGCTTACAGTCTTTTCTGTAATGCATGTAGTGTTGCTTAAAGATATTTCACCATCCAGGTAATCCAGTTAGGTTTGTTAGGTTTATTAGTACTGGTTAATAAGATGTTTTTATAAATATAGAAATCTAACCACTTTATTGCAGATGTTTCGAGATATATTAAACAACTTTTTCAGAATATGAATACTCATGCTATCCGGGGTGTAAATATTGGATGATAATAAGAATGGTAATTTGATGAAGATAACCAGCTGGACATTCTCTTCAAGAATGTCCATGCAATGTCCACAGTGTTATTTAAAATTGAATGCAGATGAACCAAAGGACAAAAATTTATGGTGATGGTGTTTTCTTAGCCAAATTCTTCTTCATACAGCTTAGAAAGTTGAACATTCAGGCCTCTCACATCAAGGCATGGCCGTATTGTGACCACTGCAGTCTTTTTTTTTTTTTTTTTTTTTTTGAGGAAGATTAACCCTGTGCTAACATCTGCTGTCAATCTTCCTCTTTTTTTGCTGAGGAGGCCTGACCCTGAGCTAACATCTGTGCCCTCTTCCTCTACTTTACATGTGGGATGCCTACCACAGCATGGCTTGCCAAACAGTGCCATGTTCGCTTCCAGGATCCGGGCCCCTACTGCAGTCTTTAACACTGGCCTTGTTTTAATGCTGACCTGAGTGTTGGAACATCTACGACTTGAGTAATAGTCTAATACTAACTAATGTTGATTAGACCCTGCTGTCTTTAGTTCAAAAGACAAGTTTGAGGAAATCATTATCACAGATCTGACTATTTAATGCTGTGATAAATTGGTGTCTAAAGTAATTTCTTCACTTACTTTTATAACACATTGAATTCATTTGCTAGTATTGACATAACAAAATACTGCAAACTGAGTAACTAATCTTTCTGAGAGGCTGGGAGGGAGAATCTACTCCATAATTCTCCCCTAGTTTCCAGTGGTTTGCTGGCAATCTGGTGTTCCTTGATTTATAGAAGTACCACTGATCTCTGCCTTCATCTTCACATGGTGTTCTCCCTGTGTGTGTTTCTGAGTCCAAATTTTCCCCTTTTAATAAGGATGTCAGTCATGTTGGATTACGTCCCATCCTAATGACCTCATTTTAAATTAACTACTTACAACTGCAATGACTCTATTTGCAAATAAGCCTCCATTCTGAGGTACTGGGAGTTAGGACTTCAACGTATGAATTTTGGGGAGCACTATTCATTCCAGAACACACATATAGAAAATTCAAGCTAAAAGTTAAGGTTTTAATATTTGGGAAAACTCCTTACCTACTGACACTAGAGACCAATTCTGGTTGAGATATATACAAATAACCAAGTGGCTAATATTTAGTTAGAGTCAGTTGGTCAAGCAAAGATTGCTAAATAATACTCTTTCCTGGATGTTAATCTATACCAAAACTTCACCATAAAGTGGATACAAGGAAGAAAGATGCTCTATGGATAACACTCCTGGAGTTTCATTAAAGGGTTATGAACCTCAAATCAATGGCAAGTTTTATTTCTGGGTTTTGGAAGGTGTTCCCCTCCCTTGTCCTTTCTTTGCATCTCGGTAACCATGATTACTTGTCTCCTGCCACTTCTCTTGACCTCCAGATTTTGGTTCCTCTTAGACTATGAAATGTTTAGATAAGAATGACACCAGGAGATCAGCAAGTGGAAGGAGAGTGAAAAATAATGGTACACTTCTATGGATGAAGATGCTGAGATTCAAAGAGACTCCCAGGATGAATGGTTAGTAAATGGTAGAGCTTGGAATTGTAGATTCAACCCAAGGAGTAGATTTCTGTCCAGAAATACATTCTGGACACGGAATAGAAATCTACTGTAAAGTCACTCACTTGTGGTATCTCTGATGCTTCTCCCTCCTATCACTCCCCACTCTCTAAGGAAGTCTCTCTGGTTTAATGGGTGCTGGGGGGAAGTAAGCCTTGGGTTGAGAGTGAGGCACGGAAGGAGGGATTGGTTTTGTTTTACAATAGCATAACCAACAAAGGATCATCAGTTAAGACCTCCCTCTCTCAAACCAAAAAGAAATGTGCAACACTGGTTGGCAGATATGATTTGTGTGTATGAAAGCAGGCAGAAAGGAGCTCCTTTAGGGAACTATTCCTACTGGGAGTTGAGAATGGATATGGAATATAGCCTCCTCTTGACCTGGAAAATGACAACAAATAAACAATGATCAGCATCTAAGATCTTTAAAGAAATTGTAACTTTAATCTTTAGACAAAGTCTGTATTCCAATTGTACTTTATCGAAATAGTTTCAGGTCCAACTAAACTTTATGGCAACTACTCTTTCTGCTTCTGTTCTAAGTGCCTTTAAAAATGCTGTCATATTTAAATCTTGTGTACTCTTGTGAGACAGCCATCATAAGCCCTATTTGGCATGTGGAGTGACTAAGGCTCAGAAAGTTAGTACAACTGTCTGTAATGGAAAGAAGAAAATTTATGTTTTAATCAACTAGTACAAGTTCGTGAGGGAGAGATCTATTTCAGTTGAGAATATGATTTGTGAAGCCCCTTTGGAGTGGTTATTGAATCTCTAGAACATGACTGGGTGGAATCCTGTATAGACTGTGGAAGAATATTTTCAAGTTAAGGGAGCCAGAAGAAGAGAATGTAAGAGAGATATGGAGGCACAAAGAAAGACACAGATCTCTCCCTGGAATTCCCTTCTCCTACCTAGGTTTTAGAAAACTTATTAAATACTCACTGCAAATAATCTTTATTTTAAGGTGAAGGCACTGGACTTTGCCATGTTAAATGATAATTTTTTAAAAGATAAAATAATGACCTACAAAAAATGAGCTTGTGTCAAAGATTCTATAATTCATTAATTAGTGAGAGAAAAAATAAGGTGTTATAAGAAGTTGTAAGGAAAAATAAAAAGATACACACTTATAAAAGCAGCCAGGAACGCCCTAATTATTTTAGAATTTGAAGCAAAACTGGCTTCTTCCAGTGGAGAGGGGAGAATCAGTCGCACCTCTACTTGCTAAAATGCATTTGTGTTTCAGTGGACAGGAACCATTTGATTACTATCATTTTTCTACAACTTACAGAGTTGCAAAAGTTCAAAGACAAGAAAGACACAGATAACCCAGAAGGGTATACTAGACAGGATACCTAGTGATCATTTTGCCCATTTCAAAGTTTTTAGCAAGTTTCCCTGGCAGCCTCCAGATTGATGCGTGCAGCACTAAAGCAACAATCTTGAAGCAGAGATGTTGAGTTGAAGAGAAACCCGAGGAACTAAGCAGCTTGGAATCAATAAACGTTATGGGGAGGGCTTTGGACGTTGACAGAGGGTGGAATTGGGGTTCAGGCCAAATTCAACTCAATTGTCATATGGTTTACATTTTATGGTCCTTAGAATGGTAAGTAGGAAATTGAGATAGAAACCCCAAATTTTCTGCTTCCAAGTCCACTGCAATTTTCACTTCACTATACTATATAAAAACATTCTAAATAAGAACTTCCCTTTTAGAGAGGTTAAATGATTGTTGAATGATACTGAAATGAAAATTTTATGCTTAGAAAGCATGAAAACTGAAAGATTATGATAGTTTTCATCCACCCATTTGATTAGGCAAATATTGTGGGTTGAACCGTGTCCTCTGAAAGACACGTTCAAGTACTAATGTCCAATACCTGTGAACACAACCTTATTTGGAAATAGGGTCTTTGCAGATGTAATCAAGTTAAAATCAAGTCATACTGGATTAGGATGGGTCCTAATGAGAAAAAGGAGAAAGAATTTGGGCATAGCGAAGTGTGACTAAGATGTGAGTAGCGTATTCTACATTTTCTTTCAGATTCTGTATGTGCACTAACTATTTTGGACTGTGGGCTATCCTGTTGGTTTCAGGGCTGGTTCTCACAGAAATTAACTTGCGAGCTTATTAGTTCAATGTCTGTGTCTCCTGTTGGGGCTTTAAGCTCCCTGAGGGCAGGAACCATGTCTATTTAGGTCATCCCTGCATCTTCCGGGACCTAGAATAGTTCTTGACCAATAGTAGGCATCCCATCATCAATGATTGAATCAATAATAGAAAGAAAGTAAATAACCTAACAAATCTTTCAGTTAGTGATTGGTAAAGCTGGAAGTTTGTACAGTGACATGTCCAGTTTACCACCCTGATTGGTTTGTGGCTTACACTATTTGACTGACAGTAACTCAGTTTCTCTTATTGGTGCAGCCTCTTCTTTTGTTTCTTC
The DNA here is from genome assembly GCF_041296235.1 of Equus asinus. Lineage (NCBI taxonomy): Eukaryota > Metazoa > Chordata > Mammalia > Perissodactyla > Equidae > Equus > Equus asinus. Next base: position 67,403,296 of record NC_091801.1, on the reverse strand, counting down.
TTGTTTCTGTGTCAACCTAGATTTTGTTTCATTTACTTTTCCTTTAATGAGTGCTACATTCATGTGGCATTTGAAACTGAAGACTATATGTAAATATATATTGTATTTTTTGTTGAGGAATAATTTTAGATTTCAGAAAAGTCGTGAAGATATTACAGAGATCCGATATACTCCTCATTCATCTTCCCCTAATGTTGACGCCTTATGTAACCATGATAACATTTGTCCTGACTAGAAAATTAACAGTGATACAAAACTACTAACTAAACTACAGACTTTGTTTGAATTTTGCTAGTCTTTCCACTGATGTCTTCTGTTCCAGGGTACAATCCAAGCTACCACATTGCATTAAATAAGTATTTTTATGCTTACTATAGTGTATATAATATATAATATTATATACTATGCAAACTATAGTATACTTACTATAAAGTTTTCAGTGGAAACTTCTTTTAGTGACCATTTTTCAGGTACCAAGGTAGCACCCAAAATATTTTCAGGGAATGTATAACTACTGAATCCATCAATTTTCTGGTTTCAGCTCATGTGGTCTGAATAGAATAAAGGCTATGATGGTGGTCCACGTTGCTTCAAGGGGAATGTCTTGTATAAACCCAAGCGTTTCATACATTCATGCCTTGGTGGTGTATAAGCAGCAGTTAATCAATCGGTTTACTTGTTAAGGATATCGCTTTTCAGTTGGGTTCCTACATTATCAGAACTATCAGATTAGCTAATCACTCAGGTTCCTTCAGACTTGAATACTTCTTGGTTCATTGCTTCTTCTCAGAGGTCACTCAGTGATTTGGGGGCCACATATCATAGGTTTCAGATGACCTGTTTGCATATTGGGCATCTTAATTTAAAAGTAAGCAGTAGTCAATCAGGTTTTAATCTATCTTAACCTAACTGAATCTGGGAAACAAGATTTCTGGTTTCTCTTCAAAAATTAGAAGATTTGGCAAGCATGCATGACAGTATTGGCTGAATGTGAGTAGCACCTGCCCCTTTAATGGACATAAACTCTCCTGGTTACCACCATCATCATATTTCCCTAGTATCTTATAATGCATTATATTTTCTAACTGGTCTGCTTCATATAGTTTAATATATAGTATGGATCTGTGTATAAATTAATCCTCTGTGGTATTCATAAAATTCCAATAAAGAACCTCTTCAGATGGTTATACATTAAAAAAGAAAAGACCATGGTTGACAATTCTCAGAGTGGAGAGATGAGGAAATATAATCTCTTCCCGAAGGTTACTTGAAGGTTGTCTGCTGCCATCTGGAAGGACTGCACTTGAACTGGTAGGTTCAACATGCTCGATGTATATTTTCATTGATTTGAACTCCGCATCTGTAGTGTCTACACAATGTCTCCATGGTTTTTATACCCTTACCTCCCACTCTATCATTTGAATTCTCTCCATTTAATATGTGTGCTATCTCTGTAACTAATTAATTAGCATGTTGGCTCTGGATAAACAATGATAAAGACGAGATTCTCCAGGGTGTTTTTTAAAAAGCTAAAGCTTGGAAAACCTCAGAAAGATTGAATTGATTTTGTGGGCAAATTACATGAAGAAAGGATTCCAAGAACACTTGCTCCTGGAGAAGTTTTATTCCTTCCAGATCATCTGGAACTCAAACAAAGTGAAACTAGCAATTTTATCCAGGTTTCAACAGAGCCTGATTGCTGTGTTTAGCCATAAACCAGAACAATGAAGTATACAAAACTCTTTTATGACCTATTTATTCACTGGTTCAAGCCATCTGTTTGATATTATGTGTTCGAATTTTGAGAAGGCCATAAAGCCAAGCAAAATTGAAGAAATTAATTCACCTTAAGAAAATGACCTTACCAAATTGTTGCAGAGTAATAATCAGCTCTGGGTAAATTACTTTTCTTGTCCATAGCGGGCATACATTCTCTGCTATTCACTGTCCTTTGTCAAGAATAGATAGGCTGGCCTTGCCTGAGGTAGCATTGAGCTCTGAGCATTTTAGGCATTGTTAGCAGCTTCTTGGCCTCTCAAAATTGATATTGAGAGAGAGTTGGCCTGTTTCAGGGTAAGTAAGAGAGCTATTGGTTGGAGCCAAGATGTGGAAAGCAAAACTATTATGTTTTGATTTAATGAAGGCCTTCATTTTTCTCCAGGGATTTTCTCTGCTTTTGTTGGAAACAGGATGTTCCCTGCTATCACGACGAATTATCATATCCAGCACAGGCCAGATCCCTACTTTAAGACCACCTGGCAGTCCAGGGGTGAATCCTGTCTCTCTCTAGCTTTCTACCTAACAGAGGAGTAAGCTGTACCTCTCTGGAGTTCCAAAGAAAATCAGAGTAGGGAGAAGCTCACCTTGATCCTGGGCTTGCAGATAGAGCATTGCTGTGTTGCTGGTGTTGAGCTGTTCCTTATTATGGATTTCCTTTCCAGCCTGCTTACCATTTGTGTGTGTGTGTGTGCGATTGGATTTTGAGTACTAATTCCAGTTCCCTCTTTGCATTTTGCATCCTATCCCTTTCATCATGTTATAAAATGGCTCTCTTGAAGTAATCTTGGCCCAGTGTCTTAAATCACTTTCTCTTTTCTTTTTCCACTGTAGTTGAATATCTTTTTAGCTTTACTTTTTAGACAGAAATCCTTAAGCTCAGTCTCTGATCTTCTTTGTTGTTCATGAGAAACTCCTTACTTTTCTATTTGGTTCCTGATCATAGATTTCAACTCTTGCTTGTTAAATGTGGATGCCATGTACGTCCAAGAGCTCAATTTAGGCATCCTGCGGTTATTGCTTTACACCACTCAGCAGCTGCCTACGCTGAACAGTCTTGAGCTGTGTTGATGGAGCTGGTAGTGTGGAATTATCGGAAGATCCCACAACAGAGAGTTAGAGTAAAAATTGTACCACTGACTATAATTAGCTATATGACATCAAGAAAGATACTATAGCTCTGTCTGCTATGTCATTTATAAATTGACGGAGAATGATAATCACTGACTTTCAATCTTTTTTAAAGCTATGCTATGCTTTCTGAAAGTGAAATTTTAAGGGAAAATTGATAAGATAGATTAAGGTAGAGCTACTTTGCTCAAAATGGTGATATGTGGTCAAAATCTTGCCTATTTGCTACTGTTTTTACCTTGGGAGCATTCCCTAAGGTATCTCAGTGGGTCTCCTTGGGGCCCATGAAGAACAAATAAAAAATCTAGGGTCTCTGTAGAGTTCATCCGAATTCTATAAAATCTCTGGTTCCAGGTAAATCTCTTATTTCTTTTAGGAGTTTAAGCATTAGGGGGAAAAATCAGCCAGCCAACTACCATTAAATAATGCTTTCAATATTTTTTTAAATTGTGTTTACTGATCATATGACGTTCTACCAACAAACTCTAGATCAGCAGGTGTATTCTACATAAGCACAAGACAAGGTCACTGCCGCTAGCAATAACAGATAAATAGGCTAGATTCACAAGTGAACAAGTAAATATTAATAATTAAGTACCAGTGGAACTTTCCTGGAGCGATAGAGCTATTTCGCCATATGGCATATAACAATGGGAAATTGAAGAAAGATGTTTTTCTTTATAACAACAACCACTATTTCTTACAAGCATATTTTTTAACTTAGAAAGTCCTAACTACAGCCCTCCAGAGTCCTTAGTCTTAACTCGCGCACCTTCTTGCCTCTCATGCTCATAAGTCAAAATCGTAAGGCAGAGTTTTTTTACTCAGTAAATGAATAAATTTAGAATTTTTAAAAAATATCAATTTTCTTTAAGAGCACTTAAGAAATTAAAATATCTTTTTAACAATGTTTAAGAATTAACTCTTCAAATGCAAATAAATAAGTAATGTTAAAAGTAAAGAGATGTTTGTGAATTAGAGTTTAAAGGGGTGAGAGGTGGGGTTTTCAATCAGTCGAGAAAGTCTTTCTTTTCTTTTTCTTTCTTTTCTTTTTTTTTTTTTTTGAGGAAGATTAACCCTAGCTAACCTCTACTTCCAATCCTTCTCTTTTTGCTGAGGAAGACTGGCCCTGAGCTAACATGTGTACCCATCTTCCTCTACTTTATATGTGGGATGCCTGCCACAGCATGGCTTGAGAAGCAATGCATAGGTCCACACCCAGGATCTGAACCAGCAAACCCTGGCCACAGAGGCAGAACGTGTGAGCTTAACTACTGCGCCACGTGGCCAGCCCCAAGAAAGTCTTTCTGAAGGAAATAAAGTGAAATAAAGGATGGCAGGACAGAAGCTGAGAAGGAAGAAGAATGGGAGAAAGGAAAAGCAGAAGATAGAATAGAAAACTGAGGAGCCTTAAGGAAGATGTCTATCACTGACCACTTGTGTGACCAGGAACAAGTTGCTTTCCCTCTATGTGCATCAGTTTTACTAATTGTAAAGTAGAAATAAGAATGATCTGCCTTCAAGGATTATTGAGACGTTAAATGAGATCATGAATGAAAATGACTTAAAAGACCACCTGGTTCAGAAAAAGTGGTGAATAAACGTTGGTTGTTTGTCACTCTTCATCCAAGTGAAGCTTTCTAGAATATGATCAGGTGGGAATGATCAAACTGGGCATCAAGCAAGCTTACCAGATAAGCTCAGAATACAGAACAAGGAAAGGGCATGAAGTGAAGGGTAATGAAGAAAAGATGAGAGCTGTGCAATGGCTCAGATTGTCTTGAGCTCTTTTATTCCTATTCCTGTAAACAGAATCATTCCTTTTCTTCTTTTCCTTAATGCCTAGGTATTTTTTTTTTCTAAAGATTGGCACCTGAGCTAACAACTGTTGCCAATCTTTTTTTTTTTCCTGCTTTATCGCCCCAAATTCCCCTGGTACATAGTTGTATATCCTAGTTGCAGGTGCTTCTAGTTGTGGCATGTGGGACGCCGCCTCAACGTGACCTGACGAGTGGTGCCATGTCCTCACCCAGGATCTGAACCAGCACAACCCGGGCCGCCGCAGCGGAGCACACGAAATTAACTGCTTGGTCATGGGGCTGGCCCCAAGGTATTATTTTTGAAACAACTTTTCACTGTAGAACCAATGGAACAAAGTTGAGAAATTATCCACATTGCTTCTTCAGAATCCTTCTGCTTCCTTTGACAGTTGCTTCTCACACATAGGAAATCATACCCCCTAAGTTGCCTTCTGGCTACAAATGGCCATCTCCTCATCCTCCTCCCCTCCTGTATACACAGAGACACGTCATCCTACACTGGAATCCATTTCCCTCTGTCCTGGTACATTGTGCTCATTACTAACCTCCAAGTACTGAGACAACAGAAGACCAGAGACTGGGAGTGCTAGTCTATGCTAAAAAGAACTGTATGAGGGAAGTTGAAGGAGGAGGAGGGGGGAGCTTCATTGTCAAACAAGAGAGGTTAGATGAGTGGGTATCTGAGAGCAGTTTGACAAAGGAAGTAATGAACTCGAGCAGAAGGGTGAAGTTATAGACCAGAACAAAGGAAATGGACCAATCAAGGCAACAAAGGTGCATAAAAAAACTGTGTAATGCAAATATTAGTTTGTGAAAATTAAGTAGGAGCAAAACATTAAGCAGGCAGGCAGGTACAATTATTAAGGCTCCACGCTGAATCTTACAGATGCAGATTCTGATGGCTCACTCCCACTTTATTGGTGATAGAACCATCCAAAGCCAGGCTTCCTTCAGACACAAAGATACTAATTTGGGGTGCCCACTCAAGCTGCGTGTTCATGGCTGATGCAGACTTGGATTAGGAACATTTTTTTCCAGATTTAATGAAGTATAATTGACAAATAAAATTGTAAGTCTTTAAAATATACAATGTGATGATTTCACATATGTATATGTTGTGAAAGAATTCCACCATCAACTTAGTCAACACACGCTTCAGGAACATTTCGAGTTTAGAGAAAAATTCTTAGAGACTAGAGGACTTAACTTTTAATGTTTCTATTTTAAGGCCTTTGGCAGGACAATAAGAGCAAGATTTGAGGCCAGGTAGGATAGTGAGAGATCTAGCAATCTCTCCCTATAGGAAATCACTTGTACTGAATAAATGTAATGGCCACATTTCCCGGAATGCAGTATAATCATTTGAATTGTCTTACATGTTCTCAAGGTTTCATCTCTGCCCCAGGCTCACTCTACATGGTCTTATCAGGCAATCTCTTCCACTAGTATAGGTTCAATTACCACCTTTAGACTGTTGACCCCCAATTTAAAGATATTCCTACTTTATTTCCTAAATTACAATCTATAACTCTCACATGAATTTAAAAATTGTAATATTCAAAAGAGATCTTTTCGTATAAGCTTTTTCTTTCTTTGCTGTTCATTATAAGTGATGGTCCATCTAGTTGCTCAAATAAAAACTTTCACTCCTCATTCATTTATTGATTCAAATTAGTTACTGATTGGCTACCAGGTGCTTAAACACTCAGGATATACTGGAACAAAATAGATGTGGTGATTGGTGAACAATGCTTACGGCCTACTGGAGGCTGCAAAATGTAAATAGGAAATAACAACATGGTATAAAAGTACTCCGAAAGGAAAAGTGCCATCTGCCTTGATATTGCAAAGTGGAATGGGAAAGAGTGTTCCAGTCATCGGGAAGACCTTATGTGAAAGCACAGAGGCAAGAAAAATCTCAACAGTTCTAAGGAACACTAGATAGTTGACTATGTTTGGGTTGTATACTTGGCGGGGGACCGGAAGAGGCAAGACGCAATTCTGGAGAAGAAAGCAGGGACTGGACACTCTCATCACAAGAGGAAAAGGAGCCTCTAATGCTCTCAAAATGCTAAGATTGAGGCATTAGTCTTAACTCCATTCTCTGATGGGAAAACTGAGCTCTTAACAGTTTAAATAACTTAAGATCTCACTAGTGAACTGCTTCCAAAGCTTTTGGCCCATATTCATTCTTTTTGGAGAGTATTATGTTGTGGATATTTATTTAAATGCTATCAAAAACCTTTGTGTATGCAGAAGAATTATAGAAAACAGATGTATTGTGATAAAGAAAGCATTTAAAGCCACAGGACTGGAAAAGATCACCAAAGATCGAGTTTAGATGAGGAAGTTGAAGACCGAGGACTGCTGACTGCAATGTAAAGAGCCCGAGAAGGAGCCATACAAGAGGAAAATTAGATGCAAAGTTTCTATTCATTCAGTCTTTCATTTGAGCTGGTGTTGTCTAGAAAGATGCTTTGGTGCCATTTAATCTGGTTTAGTTGTCCAGAATGTCTTTTCGGAAATGGTGGGAAGAAGAGGTAAGAATGAGCATTTATAAGAGCAAATCCATGTGGGCTTCTATCCAGTCCCTTCACCCAGGGGCTAATAAGTCTTTGTAGACTTTCAAATAGAGGTTCACACCGCTGACCAAGTACAGGTTCATTCAGTTTAATAAAAAGTGAAAACCTCAGAAAGCATTGCTGAAGATAACATTCACGAGAGCTTGATCCCATAGAGTGTGTGAGGCAGAACACACACACACACACACACACGCACACTTAATACTAAAGTTTCAGAATCTCTTTTTATCTTTTAAAATACCATAAACACTTATCTCTTGGAGTTTTCATTTGTATAGAGTTCGTCCCATCACTTTAATATTCTATTTTGAAATGAAAGGACTTTGTAAACCTAACTCATCATATAAATGCAGTTTTATTTATTCATTTATTTTATTTTCATCAGAACACTTAAAATGAGATCTACTCTTTTAACAGATTTTAAGTATCCATTACAGTATTGTTATTTATAAGCACAATGCTATATATCAGATCTCTAGAACTTACTTATCTTGCAAAATTGAAATTTTATAAATGTAGATGAGCAGCTCCCCATTTTCCCCTCACTCTAGCCCCAGGCTTGTCCTTCTGTGACTAGCTTATTTCATTTGGCATAATGTCCTCTAGGTTCATCCATGTTGTCACATATTTCAGGATTTCCTTCTTCTTTTTTTTCTCTTTCTGGTGAGGAAGATTGGCCCTGAGCTAACATTTGTGCCAATCTTCCTCCATTTTGCATGTGGGATGCTGCCACAGCACAGCTTGATGAGCAGTGTATAGGTCTATTCCCAGGATCCAAACCCATGAACCCCAGGCCACTGAAGTGAAGTGCGCAAACTTAACCACTATGTCACTGGGCCAGCCCCTGAGGATTTCCTTCTTTTTTAAGGCTGGATAACATTCCACTGTATGTATATACCACATTTTCTTTATCTATTCATCTATAGATGGACATTAGGTTCTTTCCACATATTGACTATTGTGAATAGCACTGTGCTGTGGTCTGAATATTTGTATCCCCCTAAAATTCACATATTGAAATACTCACTTTCAAAGATGATTTTATTAGGTGGTGGGGCATTTGGGAGGGGCTTAGATTTTGAGAATGGAGCCTTTATGAATAGGATTAGTGTTCTTATAAAAGAGATCCCACAGAGATCCTCAGCCCTTTTACCATGTGAGGACACAATGAGAAGTCACCGGCTATGAACCAGGAAGACAGCCCTCACCAAAATGCAACTGTGCTGGTGACTTGATCTTCAATTTACTATCCTCCAGAGCTGTTAGCAATAGATTTCTTTTTACAAGCTACCCAGTCTGTGGTATTTTATTATAGTAGCCTGAACTAAGACATGATGCAATGAACATGGGAGTGGCGATCTCTCTTTAAGATCCTGATTTCAATCTTTTGGATAAATATCCAGAAGTGAGATTGCTGGAGCATAGGGCAGTCCTATTTTTAATTTTTTGAGGAACCTCCATTCTGTTTTCCATAGCAGCTGCACCATTTTGCATTCCCACTCACAGTTTACAAATATTCCACTTTTTCCACGTCCTTGCCTACACTTCTTGTCTTGTTGTTGGTGTTTTTTTTTTTTAATGACAGCCATCCTAATGAGTGTGAGGTGATATCTCGTTGTGATCTTGATTTGCGTTTCCCTGATGTATAGCGTTGTTGATCATCTTTTCATATACCTGTTGGCCATTTGTATGTTTCAATTCTCTTGGGTATATGCTGTTAAAAACAAGACAACAGGCACAAAATGTAGCCAATTATGCTAAGCCCCACATCACCACACTGAAACTTAATTACAGTTTCAGCTGTCTCAAAAATGGAATCTTAAACCAGTCAATCAAGAACCTCCTGATCAGCCCTAGTTAGGGAATCTGCCTGAGAAACCCCTGTCATCCTCTAAAGGAAAGTAACTTTGCAATAACCAACCTGCTTTTTTGCCTGGTACAACTTCCTTGTTCCCACTCCCTTCTGCTTATAAAAGTCTTTTATTTGTGCAGCTCCTCAGGGCTCCTTTCTATCTGCTAGATTAGATGCTACCCAATTTGAATCAATTTTTGCACAAGTAAACTCTTAACAATTTTTAATATGCCTCAGTTTATCTTTTAACAGTTTTGGTGTCAGAAGAGCGAACCCAAGGAGACCCATGATGGCCCCCAGGAGCAATGAGCACCCAGGCCAAGGTACCCGTTGAGCCCCTTGAGCTTGCTGCTTTGTCACTGCCTCAGAAGGTCACGGGCAAGTCCCTCTCAGATCCTAGCTCAGCAGCTTTTGCTTTATGAACTTTCAGACTCTTGGATTTGCCACGATGCTGTTGATTCTGTGGTTCTGCCTGTCACAAACTTCTCCCTGATTTCCAATGCTTCAATTTTTCTACAACAAACTCATCCCTGTCTCTGTTGTGTCAGGCTCCCCAACCCTGGGGGTCCATTTCTGTGACTCTGGTTAACAACTCCAAACTCAGAGAAGCTTGCGTCCGGTCTCTGTATAAAGAAAGGGAAACGAGGCAAGGATAACCAGAATGAAACCACCTCTGTGATGTATAGACCTTAAATTTTATTGGCCTCCAGGGCTATCGTCTTTCCAGTCCTGAGCCACAGACTCAAACAGGAATTACCAGGAGACATTTATGATTCAAAATTAACTTCCTTTGGCAGATCCCTATTGCCCTGGCTTGGAGTAAGTGCAAATGAGGCTATGATCAGGAATCTTTCCTTAATTCTTGAAGATAGTGCAGAATCTGCTGCTAAAGCAATAGCTTTCCCCCCACCCCTCAAATCCCTAGACCCTCTGGCAGAAGTTGTTTTTGATGATAGGATGGCCCTTTGTTATCTTTTAGCTGAGCAAGGAGGTGTTTGTGCCATGGGCAACACCACTTACTGCACTTCGACCGACAGTTTTGGAGAAGTTGAGACTCAGCTATGTAAGATCATTGAACAAGCCACTTGGCTTAAGAAAGTGCCTTCTTCAATGGGGTCTTTCTTTGACTTATTAGATTCTTCTTGGTTTGGGTCTTGGGGACCATGGCTCCAAAGTGCACTCCAGACATTGGAAATTGTTCTGCCTATGATAATCAGAGTAGTCTCCCTGGTGTACCGTATTCTCTCAAAAGTTTTAAATGCATGTTCACAGCCACTAACTACCAAGCAAATGATTTCCCTAAGACTGGAACATTAGAAAAGGAACAAAGAGAGTGACCAACTTAAAAAATATGAACCTGATGTCATGACCTGTAAATACACCACAGAGATTCAGCAAAAAGACGTCATGACCTGTGATTACCACAAAGAAATTCAGCAAAAAATCTGTAAGAACTCCAGACCAGTAGCTGGGAGTAGCACTAATGTCTTCAAATTTGAATTCATCTCTCAGTTAGGCTGAGACTCTGATCAAAAGGGGAGAGTATATTTTTGCTCAAATAAACTCAAATTTTTTTATATACCTCAGTTTATCTTTTAACGATACCTAGGAGTGGAATTGCTGTGTCATATGATAACTCCAGGTTTTGCATTTTGTGGAACTACCAAACTGTTTTCCAAAGTGACTGTATCATTTTTTAAAAGTTTCACCAGCAGTGTATGAGGATTCTGCTTTCTTCACCTCCTTAGGAACACTTGTTATTGCCAGTTTTTTTTCTTTTTAATTACAACTGTCCTAGTTTGTAAGAAATTAGTATCTTAGTGTGGTTTTGATTTGCATTCCCTTCATGACTAATGATGCTGAGCATCTTTTCATGTGCCCATTGGCTATGTCTGTATCCTCTTTGGAGAGTTATCTATCCCAAAATCCTTGCTTATTTGTTTATGGGTCTATTTGTCTTTTTGTTGCTAAATTGTAAGGGTTTTTTTTTAAGATATTCTGGATACAAATCTCTTATCAGATATATGATTTGCAAATATTTTCTCCCACCACATGAGTTGCCTTTTTACTTTCTTGATGTTATTGTTAGAAGCAGAAATGTTTTAGTTTTGATGATGTGTTATTTATTTTATATTTGGTTGCTTGTCATTTGGTATCATATTTTATAAACGACTGCCAAATCCAAGGTCACAAAGATTTACTCCTATGTTTTCTTCTAAGAGTTTTATCATTTAAAAAAATTTTAGCTCTCACATTTAGGTCTTTGATCCATTTTGAGTTAATTTTTTTTTATGATTAATGGTAGTATTCAAAGTTTATTCTTTTGTATGTAGACATTGCATGCAGTTTTCCTAGCACCATTTTTGACAAAAGCTATTTCCCCATTGAATAGTCTTAGCATCCTTGTCAAAATCAATTGACCATTAATGTAAGCATTTATTTCTGGACTATTAACTGTAGTCCATTGATCAGTGGGTCTATTCTTATGTCATACCACACTGTCTTGGTTATTGTAGCTTTATAGTAAGTTTTGAAATCTGGAAGTGTGGCCCTATCAACTTTGTTCTTTTTCAGGTATATTTTGGCTATTATGAGTCCCTGGCATTTCCATATGAATTCTAGGAAAAGAATTGTCAAAAGGCAGTCAAGATTTTGATTGAGATTGTATTGAATCTGTAGATCAATTTGGGAATTAATACTCTCTTAACAGTATTAATCCTTCTGATCACAAAAATGGTATTTAAAAATATCTCATATTTTACTTAAATATCCTCAAAATCCGGCCCAGCAATCTGGCCTGGGTATCTGCTTACAGCTGTTCACGTTTGTAGGGAACACGGTCTGTTGTTTCACTCTTTTCCAGATGCCAGTATTGGAAGATGTGTGTAGTCTGTTTCTGACATGCTTCCTCTACTTCTCTTTCTATGTAGAATTTTTGGCTGTTTGCAATATGAATGAAAGTCTGTGAAAGAAGGGCAAATTTGTCTTTGATTAACTAGTCCCTTTTTAAAAAGTAAACGTCTTTCAAGTATATAACACAGTGTTGTTAACTATAATCGCCATGCTGTACATTAGTTCCACAGAATTTATTCATCTTATAACTTATGTCCTTTGGCCAACATCTCCCTGTTTCCCCGCTCCCAGCCCCTGATAACCACCACCCTAGTCTTTGTTTCTATGGGTTCAGCCTTTTCAGATTCCACATTAAAGTGATATCATATAATACTTATCTTTTTCTGTCTGGCTCCTCTCACTTAGCACAATGCCCTCAAGTTTCATCCATGTTGTAGCAAATGGCAGGATTTCCTTCTTTCTCATGGCTGAACAATATTCCATTGTACATTTACATGCCCCACATCTTCTTTATCCACTCATCTCTTGATGGACACTTAGGTTGTTTCCATATCTTGGCTATTGTAAATAATGATGCAATGAACATGACATGCAGATATCTTTTCCAGATGCTGTTTTCATTTCCTTTGGATATATACCCAGAAGTGGGATTTCTGGGTCACATGGTGGTTCTGTTTTTAACTAATTAATTATTTTATTGAGGCAACTGGTTTATAACATTACATAAATTTTAGGTGTACATCATTGTATTTCAATTTCTGTGCATTTTAAATTTTTTGAGATACCACCATACTATTTTCCATACTGGCTGCTGGGAGAGTAGATCTTAAATGTTCTCCCCACACACACAAAAAAATGGTGATTATGTGACGTGATGGAGGTGTTAGCTGATGCTATGGTGGTAGTCAGTTTGCAATATATAAGTGTATCAAATCAACATGTTCCACAGCTTAAACTTATACAATGCTGTATGTCAATTATATCACAATAAAGCTAAAAGAGAAAACAATTAAACTTCTTGTTTGTTTGGATAACACTGGCTAAACAGTGACGTCCTTTGATTAACAGGCATCTGATGATGCTGGTTCCCTTTTGCAAGGAGTGATGTTTGTGTGAAGACCCAGAGGGGTACCCTTCCTACTACCCTGTTTTCTGGTGTGGGATACCTGGTAACCCTTAGAGCACTTTCTTCCCACATAAGCTCCAGCCAGTAGAGGTCTAGCTGATTCTCTCAGATACTGTGGTCCCTTTGCTTGGTAAGCAATCTTCTTTGTTAGGAAATTAGCAACATTTCTCAAACCCAGATCCATTTTGCCATGCTCTTTTGGTCCAGGGGAAATTCTCCCATCCTTTATCTATCCAGTGGATTCCATAGGCCTCCTCACTTCTGCATCCTCTCTCCACCTTGACATCCCTTTTCCATTCACTTTTCCTGTGATTAGAGTCCCAGATACAGAACAACAAGTGTATTCTGTAAGCATATGTCCAAACAGGAGAGATTACACTCCAAATCTTTAGAAGTGGTTCTCCTGGACACTTTTTTCCTTGGGTTTCAGGGAAAGAAATCATGCTTATCACTTCCATCGGGCAGAAGGAGGGAATCATCTCTCAATGAGAGTAGTCCACCCACAAAGCTATAGCTGCTCACTCCAAAGACTTTACGCCTCATTCTTCTCTAAACTTCTGTTTTTTAGGTTGTGGTCGTGAGGCAGTATTAGAGTGATAAGAGGACTAGAGCAGTGTGGGCAGCCTCCCAATTGCCTATGAGGGGTTTGGACATGGTGAGTTAAAAGCATTTAATCCACAACTTTGGGCCTCTTTCATTACCTCTTTGGGCAAAGGAAAATCACTTTCAATATCCCATTAATTATATTTTGAATGACTAAAAATGTGAAGTTGATTCATTTAGTGAGGTGAAGAATTATGAGCTGAAATTAATATTAGAAGATAGGATAATTTAGATTTATATTCATATTTAATGACATTACTGTGATACATTTTAATTCATCACCCATTACCGTATCAATGAACTTTGACATGTGACTTTGCAATTTCTCTTATGGAGGAGGCAGAGATATTTTCCCTGCTTCCTGTTTTGGAGTTTTCTCATGTGACTTGCTCTGGCCAGTAGAATCTTAGCAAATGTGACCCGTCTATAGATAGGGGTAATTCTGCTGCTCCTGCTCATCTGCCATGTCCACAGGTTCATGTCTCAGCTAACCTGCTGGAGTGCGACACATCACGTACTCCCAAAGTTCACTTATTAAATGTTTCATTTTTGCCAAGTTGAATATTGAGAGGTCATTAACTCAGTTGGAGAAATGCTTTTCTGGTTTTTAGTGAAAGATTGAAATACCTCACTGATTGACTTTCAACGGAATTCCAGTTTTTTATTTTCTACAGCTTCATGACCTTGGACAAGTGTTCCTTAAATATTTTAGCTTTTCCAGGTAGAGATGATGGAGGCTGAGCTACAGCAGTGATGGTGAGAGAGAAAAATTTACCATTTGAGGTATATGTATATGGAAAAGCGGAGAAGAGAGAAGGAGAAACCTGCCCCCTTGTTCTATTTCCGGCTCTGATCCCTTCCTGAGATCAGCTGGGACCCTGCTTTGGTGGATTTCCACAAGAGTGCCTGTACTTCATAATATGCTCTCCTTTATGGTGTAAATTAGCTTCGAGCATATGGATATAAATAAACCAAGGAGGTAAAATTCATTTCAGTCATTTGAACTATCGATGTGCACGGGGACCAGAGGTAAAGCATTAACTTCATCCGATTTGTGCTGGATGTTCTCTTTTCGGCCAAGACACAAAGTTCTAATTTATGCACTTTCCCCACATGTGTTTCCAAATGTGTTCAACAGAAGGTGTGTGAAGGGAGGTTTCTCTCTTCTTTTTTTAATTAAACCAGCACATAGAATTACAGTTACCAAAAGAATATTGAATTGAGTCCTTAGAGGAGAAAATAGACCTTTATGTAGAGAAAAAACAGAGGCTGGACATTGCCCTTGTACCTCTGGTTTGGTAGGGTATAAATAGGGTAGAAGGGAGAGTTAACAGGAATGGGAGAACTCTGCTTTTAATATCATATATTTCTGAAGGCTGTGTGACCACAAGATTGTCAGTGTGTTGCTGAATCTCAATGGATTTTTCTGTATTTTGGGGATGATAACTCGTTAGACTGTGTAAGTTCAAATGATGCAGTGGAGTAAATTGGGCGTATTATAGTCCTCTAATGTTTTACCCCTTGACACTCTTCTCAGGCTGCCCCATTAGTCCTGCCTGAGTGTTTCAGTGTTGTTTTCAAACATCAAACGGTGGCCCTCAGCAACACTTTATGCCAGTTCCTCAGCTTAATCCCTTCAAACCTGATGCTTTCTCTCTGAGAATGGTCTTCCCCCAGCTCATCACCAGGCAACCCTGGTTCTTCAGGCCTCATCTTAATATTGGTCTACGAAGACTGCTTCCTTCAACTGCTGAATTAAGTAGATCCTCACATTGTTCTTGGCACTCTTATCCTTTTTTTTTCTTTCCAGTCGTGCTAGAGTGGATAATTTTATTTTCTTGGTGCGTGTTTGCATTTACGTAATTTCTGTCATAGACATAGTTTCACGAGGGCAAGAGCAAACATGTTTCACCAAAACTATTTCCTCTGGGCTGAGTAGAATACATCACATTGCAGGTTAGTTATAATTGCTAACAGTGGCATTAATTCAATTCAATTGCCTGATAGGGACATTTCTCCTGTGAAATGTCTGTCATTATGAAATAGAGCACATTGCTCTCAGTAAAGTGAAAATAATCCAACTGGCTCACATCACTTTATTAAGAAGATAAAGTTAACTTCGCTGTTTAAAAATAATATCTGAATGCTTTAATTTTTTCTTTCTACCAAATAATTTAGGAATACTTTTTATTAATCAGTTAATTTAAAAAAAATACTATTTCTATCCTGGAAAACATTATTCTACAGCTGATACTCCAAGTTCTAAGCCATGGCCTTTGGTGAACTTCTACAACGCGTAGGTGACAGTGGGAAGTTTCAGATTTTGAATATTACTCCTTGCATGGTCGTAAATCTTCTGTCATCCCCTAATGACCTCATGGAGAACTTTTCAGCAGCCATTCCTCCTCTCCACTGCCATGTCCAGCTCCTTGACAATTCCACATCTGAAACCAATATTAAAATGAATGTGTCTGCTGAAGCCCTGCTGACGGTCTTCATTCTGATGGACCCAAACGCGAAGCCAGAGAAGTGCCAGTGCTTCCACTAGACATGGTGGCAACTCTTAGATCTCCATGTAACAACTGTGAATAACACTGAGCTGGAAACAGAGCCAGGCCTGGATGGGTAGACGTAGGACTGAAGGGTTTTTACTTCTACCATCATCCTGAGGTAATAGATTAATAGTAGGTGACCACGAGTGAATTGAGCATGAATCTATGACACCATCATCTCTCTTCCAGATTTCTCTAGCTATCTCTTCATTTGCTTAATCTTTTCATTGTGACCTTTCTTAAGTTCAGATATAATGATGTATCTTGCTTTATCTGTATCTATAATAATATGCTAAAACACTTAGCATGAGGCTGAATGTTTGATAGATTCAAAAATTATAGATATATAGACCTATACGTAGATTGATAGATAAATTGATGTGGTTTCAAAGCCAAGAACTATAGCCTTATATCTTTGACTTATACTTTGTATGCTGTGGACCTCCATTTTCATATATTTAAAAAGAGAATAAGAGCCACCTTTTACAAGACTTTTAATTGAATGCATTTGAGACATTCCTGTGTTATGATTAAGAGTTCAGTCCCAGGACTCAGGTTGTCTGGGTTAACATCTTAGATCTGTCACTCACAATTTAGCAACTTTCTATATCAATTTACTGATCTTTAAGGTAGAGTTACCTTATATCTTAGTTTCCCAGGATAATCTCAGTTTGTTATTATCCTGGCATAATTATTAAAAGCACTGATTTTCTACATAACATGATAATAACTGTCTCAGAGTTGTAAGGATTAAATGAACAATAAGTATCAAATATTTGCAAATTGCCTGGCACATAGTGCTCAACAAAAGTTAGCTGTTAGTGTTCTGTTTTGGTCCTGTGCCTGGGACATGATAAGTATTGCATATTATGCCAGCTATAACTAAGTCTGTCTTCATCAAAGGTAGAAATGAGAGAACTAAGCTTAAGAGAAGTCAAGTCCCTCCTCTGTAGTCACATGCCTAGTAGATGCTATAGCTGGAGTACACTCATTTCTGTATCATTTCAAGCCTTGGGTTATTCCAAAAACATACCAAGGTTCTTCCAGCTTGAAATTTAATTATTAAAAAGTATTAATTCAAGAAAGAATGGTAAATTCCTAATGAATCCACAGAAAAGTTTTCTGTCCACAGAAAAGTTTATTCAAAGAAGAAAGAGAAGAAGTAAAAATAAATTTGCTCCATGAGAGGCGCCTGGGGCAGACCTTCAAAATGCTAAACTCACTGAATCCCAATATAACCTTGAGAGGTTGGTAATATGGTTCAACAATTCTGTACCTGCAATTCTGAGAATCACATGGGTTTTAGAATCCATAAATTTTCATATTTCAACAGGTAAAAAATACTTCTACCATATATTCCACTAGGGTCTGGGATAACCCCTTATAATCAATCATTTTAATATTTAATCAGAGAAATGTATTACTCCCCACATTGGGTGGGATTAACACTTTAAAGACAGGTTAGGTCAGGATTTGCCCCAAATGAGTAGAAGACAGGTCAGGTTTTGCTGATAAATAAGTTAGGTAAAAGTTATATGACTTTCAGAGCTTTTTGTATTTTGCAATTAAGAAAACGGGACTGGATTTATATCTCTCTTTATCAGAAGAAATTCCACAACATTCTTCATGAGTGATGAATTTTAAGGAAAAGCATGAATATAAACTTCAGAAGTTTGTATTTTGTTAATCTGTTTTTCATTGTCATCCAGTATTCTAATTCTGCCATCTCTTTCCACCTGCTGGGACTCCTTCGGAATAATTTTTTTGTCACGATGATGAAAATTAAATCATAAGAAAATGTATCTAGTTAAGGATCAGTCCTAAGTCTTAGTTTAAATAATCCTGTGGCTTTTATAATCTTTATGTACTAACCACTAATAAGTTATATATTTGATATATTCTATTAAAAATACCTATTGCTATTATATTTTTAAGTATAGTTTTAAAATAAAATCATCTTCTTTATGTTAATCTGTTTATACATTTTGACACCAAGTGTCAACTCCCTCCAAAAATGGCATCTTTTCTTTTTATACTCTTCAGTGCCTTCATGTGATTTTAGTTTGCCTTTTTTCTGCATTTTTTCATAGTTTATAGTTTTATGCAAGATGATCTCCAGCTCCTCTATTTTCTGAAAGTGTTTATATTGGATTGTGTCTTTCTTTTCTTAAACATTATCTAAAATTCTAGCCTTCTTGCACTAGAATTTTCTTCAACAGAAGGATTTTAATTGTGAATTAAATTTAACTCTTAGAAAAATGAGCCATTTAGATTTCTATTACTTCTCGTGCCAGTTTGGTTATTTATGTCTTTTAAAAACTGTACCTAGTTCATAAAAGTGGTTGAAATTTTTTGTCCTAATATGTTTTATAACATTCTTTTATAAACCCGTTAATGTCTGTAGGATCTGTACTAATGAATTCTCTTTCATTCCTAAGACTATTGTGTGTGTTTTCCTCCCTCTCTCATTCTCTCTCTCTCCTTCCCTTCCTAGCTACCTACCTAATGTTTATAGATTTGATCGATCTTAAGCAAAAGTATCGTTTTATTGATTCTATTTTTCTATTTCATTATTTTATGTACTTATCATTTTCTTTCCATTACTTTGGAATTAATTTGTTCTTTTTTAGCTTATTAGGGCTGAAGTTTAGATAACTGACTTTAAATCATTACCTATTGTTTATTCATTTTTTATTTAATTGATTGCTTCTCTTATCTTTATTATTTTCTTCCTTCCTACTCACTTTGGTTTTAATTTGCTGTTTTTCAAGTCCAATAAGTTGAAAATTTAGCTTTGACCTTAGACAATTTTTCTCTTCTATTACAAACAGTGAAAACTTTTAAAGCTATGCATTTCCCTCTGTTTGCTTCAGCTGAATTCCACAAATTTGTTATGTTCTATTTTTATTACCATTCAGTTCAATACATTAAAAAATATCTGTTGTGATGTTCCCATCCAGGTTATTTAGAATATTTTAAATCTATGTACAGGTATTTAGGGACATTCCAGATATGTTTCTGTTATTAGTTTTTTGTTTTTATGTAATTGCACTGTAGTCAGAGACCCTAGTCAGTCTGAATTCAGTATGTTTTTCACTTAGTGGAACTTGTTTATGGCCCCAAATACGGTCAATTTGGTGAATATTAATGCGTCCTTAAAGAGCATGTATCTCGTGCAGTTGTGGAGTGGCGTGTTCTATAAAAGTTGATTAGTTTAAGCTGGTTGAGAGGGCTTATCAAGTCTTTAATTGTACTGAGATCCTTTCTCTTTCTTCTATCATTTAAAGAGAGTAAATGTGAAATATACAATTATAACGTAAGTTTGTATATTTATCTTTGAGTTCTCTCAGTTTTTGATTTTTGAAATTTTATCTATTGTTATATTTAGGGGTGTAATACTTTCTTGAATTGATTTCTTTGTCATTGTGAAGTTATATCTTTATCCCTTTTATAATAATTTATTTGAAGCCCACTTTGGCTAATACTAATATTACCATCCCAATATAATTATTATTAGTGTTTTCATGGTGAGAGTGTGTGTGTATATATATAAATAATATACAATTTTGTACCCCATATGTGCATATATTTGAATCTTTTATATTCAGTCTAAATTTTCTGTTGTATATTTGAGTCCTTATGCCATTTATATTTAATGTAATAATCACTATGATTGGATTTAAGTATACCATCTTTCTACCTATTTTCTATTTGTTTCATTTGTTCTTTATTACTTTTTCTCTTGATGTTTCTTGCTTTGTTTGTGATTGCTTGGATATTTATTTTAATACCTTTTATATCTCCACCATAGTAACTGTCTATAGGTTTTTATATTGTTTTAGTGTTTTTTTAATGGTTTAAAATATGCCTTTTAAACTTTTTACAGTTAACTTTCAAGTAATATTATACCACTTAATGTAATATAAGAATTTTATATCGCTACATTTATTTTTCTTTCTGTGTGTCCATTGTGCTAATGTTGTGTATAATTTACTTTTATACATATCTTTTATAAATACCGAAACAAATTGTTACTATTTTGGCTCTAAACAGCCAATTATATTTCAATGAATTTTTTAAAATTAAGAAAATATTCTTTAATATTTTCTCAATTTCTTAGCTATTCTCATGCTCTACTTTTTCTGACTATGGGCCTACAATATTTCTGTATAAAGAAACTTCAACAGATAATAGTAAACATTTACTAGCAAATTTGAAATGACTGTATTTTATTACTATTTGTGGTTGTTCATAAAGAACTTATGACTTCAATGCATTTTCTATGAATACCAACATTTTCAAATACTTTCTTTATAAATCATTCAGAATTTATTTTATATAACAAATACTGAATGTAAATTGGGGGCAATGATATTCTGCTTGGTATTTTTCTTCGTGTTAGACACAATTATTTGCACATAAACGGTGCTCAACAAGTGCTTTTAGATATGAATTATTTGATTTGTAGGCAGAAAAACGTAGCCAAGATGTGAAATTTGGTCTGCATGACAAGAAACAGTAGAGAGTTCTATATAAGATCTCTCAAACTAAATGTCAAAAACAGAGTTTGGGATGATTGAAATATTTTATCTTTTACAGTAACACATTATGTTTTCTTATTTTTGTATTTCAAAATCATTTTTATATACACTATTCACATCATCCTCACAGTAACCCTCTAAGGTAAGAAGGGCAGATCCCAACATCCTACTTCAAGGGAAGGAACAAACCTTGGAGAGACACATAACTTGCTCAGTGTTTAACCATTGGTAAGGTACTAACAGTGTACCTTGGAACCAGTGTATCCTGGTTTTAATTCCAGGACTTTTCCTCATGTGCACCAAATGTTCTTCCAAACCATAAAAAGTGGGTCATGAATTGACATAAGAAGGACATATCTCAGGATTTGCTCTAAAGAGAATAAATGTGAATTAGCTCTTTATCTCATTGAAGCTGTCCAAAGACAACATTAGCACTCTGTGGTATCTTGAAGGTCACTGATCTCTTCTTCTTTGTTACTGGTTTTCTTACCGTTTTTGTCTCTTAAATGAAAGAAAAAGAAATGGCAGAGGTCATTGTAAATGTTGGATATGGTGGCAAATAAATAACAATGCAATTAATTTATACTTCATAATGTATTTATAAATCACCCCTCAGTGTACTATCTTCTCACGGCAACCTGTTGAAGTGGCTTGCCAAATTATTCTCATCACAGATAAGGGCTGAGAAGCTGAAAAGTGTAAGTAAATTTCTCAGAGGCATGAAAGTATTCATTTACATCCAAGAATAGTATCATGATCTCTTCCCTTGAGGTTCTATTTTTGGAGAAAAAAGTTGTGCAATTATCAGAAGAGACTCTGTAGCCGAATTCCCTGGGTTAAAATTCAAAGAATTCTTAAAAATCCAGCTCTCAGCTTTCTTAAGGTTTAGGCCTAAAGCTAGCACAACATTACTTCTACCACATGCAAATGTTTAAAATGAGTCACAGGGTTATCTGGGATTCAATGTAGGAGGGGGTTATCCAAGACCTAAATAGTAGGAGGGGTGTTTCATTAGGAGCCATTTTTGGAAACTAGATGCCACACAGCCAAATATGGAGAAAAGGCTTGAGCAGACCCTTCACAAAAGAATTAGAATTACCAATATGTGCATAAAATGTTGTTGAACATCATTTGTTATCAGGGAAATATGAACTACAACCAAAATGAAATGTCATTCACACCTACTAGGCTAAAACAATACCAATCATTGACGAGGATGTGGAACAACTATAACATTCACATAGCTGCTGAGAATTTAAAACAGCACAAACAAGTTGGAAAATAATTTGGCATTTTCTTAATAAACTTTTACATACACCTATCTTATACCCTAGCAATTCCAATCCCGGAGATTTACCCATGAGAAATAAATACATATTTTAATGGAAAATCTTTTAGAAAAATACTTACAGCACTTTTACTCGTAATAGTCAAAACCTGGAAAAATTCAGGGGTGAATTTATAAAGTGGTGAATGTATAAAAGAAACTGTAATGTACTCAGAACTCAGAAAACTATTAAGCAATAAAAAGGAACTAACTCTACATAATACACACACAACAATGTGGATATATAAAAACACTTTGTTGGGCAAACAAGCCAAACAAAAGAATACATACTGTATGGTTTAATTTATATGAAGTTCTAGAAGAAAAAAATTAAAGCTAGTGTGGTAGAAATTAAGTCAGTGGTTTACTGGGAAGAAGGGAGATTGACAGCATTGGGGCACAGGAAAACTTTCTGAGGTGATTGAGGCATTGGTTGTCTTTTTCTACATATTTAAATTTTTGATTAGGGTGAATATACGTATAGTTTTTAGAGCTTATCAAGCTTATTTAAAATCAGTCCATTTTTAATGTATTTTATATTATGTAAATAAAGTTGATTTAATATCTTTAAAAAAGGAATTGCACAAGTTAGTCAATCTCTCTGTACCTTAGTTTCCTCTTCCAAAAAGTAATTATAATAATCACACGTCTCAAAAGAGCTGTTATGTAAACAAAATCTGTAATAGGATTAGAACAGTGCTCACTACATGGTCAAATCTATAATATCTAATTATTACTTTTATCTTTATCTTAGCACTCCTCTGATTTGCTGTAGTAAAAAGAAAGGAATGTAATTTTAAAAACAATAATAATGGGTTAACCTTAGTTTCATAGTTTTCATATAGAAGGTATTTTGGTTGTAAAGGATTGAAATAGTTATGTTTTTACTCATCAATTTTATATACGTTCGATGGATCCTCATTTGACTTAAAATATGTCAGATAAGTTTTTGAAGATGCAGAGTAGGTAGATGAGTGTTATTGGCCCAGTGACACAGGAAGTTTCTTCCTCCAGCCTGCCAAATGTGGTGCTATCCCAAAGTGTGAGTACCTTAGGACATTTTAAATATTTTGAAACTTGGTGTTGAGGGCGAGATTAAAATCTGCATTATTTTGATAAGCCTTGTAAGGAGTAGAGTGGTCTCCTGAATCTCTTCCCCATGCCATATGCCACTGCCCTATTCCCAATTTGCAGAAGATGCAGGAGGAATTTTTTAGAAAAACTAGATTCAGCAAATCTAGTCATAGAACTTACAAATGTGATATCTCTCAAGATGAAGGGATTGAATGAAATATAAACGTGAATTTTGAAATCCTGCCTATGTACCCACCCTGTTCTCTGTGTTCATAATAAAGTCATTATAGATTATGCTTCCCATGGGAAGGATAGGTGACATATTTCCTGTTAACCCTCACCAAAGGTAGGATAGCAAGGACCCCTGAAAACCTGGAGGATCCAATCCTCTACAAAATGGATGGTCTCAGAGAAAACCATTTCTCTCTATAGAGACTTTGTTCTTTTTTGTAATTTCTTTTCACATTCTTACACTTTTAGTTTTCCATCATGATTTTAGAATCTTTTTTGCCAATTTTAATGAAAATTCTTTTTGGATTTTGATTTTTGTTATGGTCTGAATATGTCCACTCAAAATTAGAGTCCTAACCCCCAGCATTCTAGAATGTGACTATATTTGGAGGTAGGAGTTTAAGGAGGTAATTAAGGGAAAACAAGTTCCAATGGATGGGCCCTAATCCAACATGACTGTTGTACTACTAAGAAGAGGAGATTGGAACACAGACACACACAGACAGAAGACTGTGTAAAGACACAGGGAGAAGACGGCCATCTGTAAACCAAGGAGAGAGGCCTCAGAAGGAACCAAACCTGCCAATGTCTTGATCTTAGACTTCTGGCCTCTAGAACTGTGAGGAAATAAATTTCCATTGTTTAAACTACCCAGTGTGTGACATTTCTAGGAAACTAATGCAATTATATTTTCTAGAATATGTAGATATGTTTGGGCAAGTTAATATTATGATAATATAATTCCTTATTATTGGATAGTTGATATTATGATAATATAATTCCTTATTATTGGATAGGTATTGATATTTCTGTATTAAGTACTTCATACAAACGTAATTGCAACATTGTGAAGTGTGAAAAATTTACAGGAATTATCATCCACATGTAAAATAGTAATGCCAATATACACACTGTATCAAATATTTAACTGACTTCTATGAATAAATAAATATTCACCATACTCATCAATTATATTGGGATTTTTCAACTGTGTTGAATTTCTCAAAGGAAAAAAACACAAAAGGACACCTTTTTCCTCACCTTATTTCCACATCCTCTATGGTGTCTGGGAGTGGAAAATTCAAAGTCTCTGGTAGGAAGTAGACACAGATGGAGCCCACAATGGGGAAAATGGCACACAGAATCATTGGCAACGGTTCAGAATACTGTCTGGTGAGCAATACTAGAGAGCACGGTGTTGAGGCCAGACCATTAATAAATATAATCAAACCCTATACTCTGGACCTTAAGAAAACATTCTTTAAATAAATCTCAGTCTTCTCTTGGTGACTTTTATCTGTAAAGCCTTTCTTGACAACCTCAATACAAGGTCATCTTCTTCTTGTTGAATTCTATTAGCACTCAATATGTATATTGTACCTTATGAGTAAAGTCAAGATATAATGGTGACAATTTACAATTGTATTTGTTTCTCTACTTTATAATACTTCAGTGGTTCTCCCTGTGCTGAAAATGAAACCTAAATGCCTTATTAAGGTCATTACTACACAGCCAACTTTAGCTCATGGTGTGTAGTTTTCCCCCCCTTGTATGTTCAGTTTCAATCGCACTGGCCTTCTGACAATGTTAAGATTGTCCTGTGTCATGGCTTTTGGTTAGGACCCGTTTTTTTCACCTCACTTCATATACTGGCTTCTGCCTGGCCTTTGGATTACAGTTTAAATGTAGTTTATCCAGTTAGAGTAGGTCTAACGCCTCTTGGTGCTTCACACACACCTCATTCTTGGTCCTATGAAAAACACTGTTTTTCCTTCAGATCATGTATATGAAAGTGGAATTTCTTTGATATTTATGTTTTCTCATTTATTGTCACTGACTACTACTAAAATAGGTTTCTGAAGGAAAGCCCTGTCTTCTACGTTCTTGGACTTATTGTCAGTGCCTATATCTATGTCTAACTCATAGAAATTCCCTCCCTCCTCCTCCCTTTCTTCTTTTCCTTTCTTCCTTCTTCTTTCTCCTCCTCTTCTTCTGTTGAAATTTGCTTTAATTAATAAACTATACGCCCTTCAAGAGCATATGCACTAACACGTTATTTATCACATTGTATACCCTGCATTGTGTGTCCCTTGCAATTGTAAGTGAATCATTTTGGGTCCCTGTTTTTCTCAATGATTTTGAAGTGCTGCCATCCTTGAAATGTTTTTCATATCAAAAGAAAATGATCCCTTCATCTATGAGAGTCTACTCGATTTTGGAGAGAGAGTATCATGAGTTTCATAGAGAGTCCATTGAATATTTAATGGATTCACATTAAGAAAATTTTTAAAAATGAGATGGATCTCAAAGAACAAAAAATGGGTAGACTTTTCACATGTTGAGTTTGATATTGGGTCTGATATCCCATAAATATTCCATTGCTTTGAATTATAATATATTGTGAAACTTTTTTCAGTAATTTGTGTATTACAATGATCAGATACAGTTTTTAAGTAAAGTTCAGCTTAAATCATGTTATAGTTTAAATTCTGAGGCAAAAATACAAAAATAATATTTAATTGGGTCTATGGAATTGGGTATTGATGGAAAAGCTTAGACGTAGGATAAAGGCAGAGTGGAGGTGAAAACATCTAGTGAATAAAATCATATCTTGACAAGAAAGCCTAATAGGTTTTTGATGAACATGCTTGTGGAAGTGCGAGGGATTAAGTGGAAAATTTCTGGGGACAAGTAGTTGTGATTAGTTGTGAAAATATCAGAAATTTGAGAAAATATTGTACACCATCTATGGTAATCAAAATTTTTGCCAAGGGATATTTTAAAATAACCATGGTAATTAGTTGAATTTCTTTTGAGTAGAAACTTCATTTAGACTGATTTAAATCTGTAGCAAATTCAAGGAAACTCTCATTTGCGGTCTTAGTAAGGAGAGCCCAGGGGCTTACCTGATCCCTATGGGTGTGAGTTCATGATTGTAGATGGCACTCATGCTGACATATATTGACATGGATCCTTTTCCCAAGGTAGCAATTCCTACTTGTTTAAAAGGTGTGTCTATGAGGTTAAGTGAAAGTCATTAGTAATGCCTCGGTCAATGTGATGAAACATATAAATTACCTAGCATGAATAACGTTGTCTACCTTAGATTCTTTATAATGAGCCTCTTTAAAAAATCTTTAACAAATTTTTTTAATTTACTTTTATTTTTTTAAATTTTTTCAGGAAGATTAGCCCTGAGCTAACATATGCCTCCAATCTTCCTCTTTTTACTGAAGAAGGCTCTGAGCTAATGTCTGTGCCCATCGTCCTCTACTTTACATATGTTACACCTGCCACAGCATGGTTTGACAGGCAGTGCATAGGTCCATGCCCAGAATCTGAACAGGCAAACCCTGGGCTGTCAAAGTGGAATGTGCGAACTTAACTGCTGTGCCACCAGGCAGGCCCTATAATAAGCCTCTTTTTAATGAGTACATATAGCATTAATAAAAACTATTTTTTATCGATTTCTAGTAGCCGTATAATAATTTACATCAGTGTTCAATCATTCCACACAGTTATTTTGTTTAGTTCAGAGTTGTGATAATAATGATGAAGATGATGATGACGAATCGACAATATGGTGAAGGAAATATATGCTTTCTTTCTTGCCTCAGTCTTTCACATAACTATGAAGTTATTATTATTCCGGTGTCCTAACAGTTTTTAGAAAGGTTCATTTCCCAGTATCATCTTCCTAGAGTCTGAAATTGAAGCCATTTTAAAATTCTCTCACAAATTCCTGATAAACTGCCATTATGGTTGTCCAATGAAATTTGCCTGTAATTTGAATGTAATTGAAGGTCTCTGTCTTCTATGAAATAAAAATTCTGTCAGATCATGAATAGACGTAAGAGATACAAGAAATTTTGCAACATGCCTGAAGGCATCTAGGATTGTTCTCTTAGAGAACCTCAGTTAAGTGTAAATTCTTCTAAAATTACCAAATATTAGAAATATCCTTCAGTTTCACTGTTATTTACAAAGAGAAGGGTGAGTTGGTGAGGAGTTCTTGTACCTGTTGATAATGTATTCACATTTTCAAACCATTGAGAAGAGTAAGTACTTATGTTAGATCTGAAAAATGTCTATTGACTGTGGGTTTTCCTGAATTATGACAAAAATGTAATGGAGATTCCTATTTGAATAAATCTTTGTTACAGCCAAAGTACAGATCTTCCTTGACTTATGATGAGGTTACATCCTAATAAACCCATTGTAAGTTGAAAATATGTCAAAAATGCATTTAATATACCTAACCTACTGAACATCACAGCTTAGCCCAGCCTACCTTAAATGTGCTCAGAACACTTACATTAGCCTACAGTTGGGCAAAATCTTCTAAGCCAAAACCTATTTTATAGTAAAGTGTTGAATATCTCATGTAGTTTACTGAATACTATATTGAAAGTGAAAAACAGAGTGGCTGTGTGCATACAGAATGGTTCAGCGTTTTGGTTGTTTAGTCTTGTGATCGTGCAGCTGAGTGGGAGCTGCAGCTCACCTCCACTGCCCAGCTTCACGAGGGAGTATTGTACCACGTGTTGCTAGCCTGGGAAAAGATCAAAATTTAAAATTCGAAGCACGGTTTCTACTGTGTATTGCTTTTGCACCATTGTAAAGTTGAAAACTGAAGTAGAACCATGTAGGTTGAGGACCATCTGTATTTAAATATTTTCTCTCAATAGCCTGAGACCCCCCAGTTTCCATTTATCTCAGTTAAAATTCAAACACCATTCCCTTTAAATTCCAAAGGACACCCCAACCTGCCTTCCACCAGGTATATAATTCAATTTTTTGTTTATTAGATAAAACTGAGGAAATTCTTTCTTTCATTACTATCTTTAATCTTCAATACCAGGTCTTTCGTTGTGCTCTTGAATTTACCCTTTCTTGAATGATTAAAGATTTTGATATTGTTTACTATGTCTCTTTGTCTCAATTGGTAAATTACTTGTCATTTAGAAAAAACATATATAAATATATATAATTTCCCAGCCTTAAAGATACGTAGCCTCTCTCTACACACTCACACATCTTGGACTTGGATTGTGCTCTTAATTTTTAAAAATAATTTTCGTTAGTCTTTTCTAGCACTATCAGGAAAACCAAATGTATACTCCAAACCAGTTAAGTACCTCTTTCACTGCTGCTTGCAACTGTCGCTGGAGTTCTTTCTGATGCTTCACACAGAATGCTTTGACCAGGACAGTTCCAATTTGCATCTTTTGAACTGGCATAATTATTAATTGCGTTTTCCTTTCACTCTCAAGTGTGTTACAGTCTGGATGATAAATTATATTACCACCCTAACCAAACGGCCTCTTGAATACAAGAAACCCCAAACTGAAATCATTATCCATCTTCCTAACCTGCTTCTCTTCTCTTCCTATATCAGTAAATGGAATCCCCATCTACCATCCATAAGTGGGAAAGCTAGGGCTCATCGTGGACTCAACCTCACATTTCTTCACAGAGCTGACCATTCAACGTCTTTTGCTAATTTCGTCTTCTCTTTTTCATTTGGGAACTCTATTATATTACTGGTAGGAAAACAAGACCACTATATTCCCAAAGAACCCAGGGAAAATTTTTTTTTAGCATTAGCCAATTACGTTTAATGATTTTTTATACACTTCCACAAAGTAAGCTCCTCGATGGCAGAAAACATATCTCATTCATCATTTTTTGTCAGGAGCCATCCCTATCAAAAGTCTGTGATGTTATGAATAATGAATAAATGTTTCTTGAAGGGAAATAAATATAAAATTTATTTTTATGTTTAAATATCATACGTGTAATAGGTACATTAACTAAATTAATGTATTAGTTATGTAATGTATTAAATCGTATATAATACAATTATATTAGCTACTATGTCAACAAATATATTATATTTTATAATAGAACTATATTACATAATCTAATTTACTCTATATTTTAATGTGTTATATAATATAGTTGATATATTACCAAATAATTTAATATATATTTTAATTATAAATTAATATAATATAAAAAATATATAAAATTAAATATAAATATGCATATATATTACACTCTACTGTTTTATTAACATTGATGTTGAAATACCTAGATCATGACACCAAGCTGCAGTGAAGTTATTGTCCATACATGAATTTGGTCAGAACATAGACTATTTAACAAATTTTTCAGATAACACTATTAACATCCTCTATCTTTTTTTCCAAAAACTATCATTCTTACCTTGGGGTGTGAATACGTCGATGAAGGTAGAACACCAGCGAAGAAAAGGACAAAAGCTGTCAAAGGCCGGCATTCGAGGACCTTCATTGCAAGAAAAGAAAAACTTCATTGCGAAGTCTGCAGCTCCAAGGAAAGCCTGAGCCAAGAACATATTACTCCCTAAATTTTGTAAATCAAACATCAGTCCATAAAGGAAGAAAATCACAGAAAATCTGTAAAAGGGAATAGAGAATGAAAGACGTTTAAAAAATATCTTAATGTCACTTTTCCTATATTTTGAATATTATATTTTTTCATTACGAATACATCGTGCTATGAAAATTAGAGATGCTATAAAAAGCAAAGATAAAATGATATCAAACCTCTCTTCCACAAAAGCACAAAGACAAAAGGAAGTGAAAAAACCAGATTTTTGTGCCAAACAAAAGGTTTGCTATGGAGGACAAAAATTATCTTTGGGATTTTCAGTTTGACGAGGTGGACTGAACTGTTACTTGCTCACTAAGACTGGGAAAATAAAGGCTTAAGTCCTATTTTTACTTGGTGACCACTGACATTTTTGAAATAGTTTTGTGTCTTAAATTTATGCATGTTGTACATCTCTGAAGAGATAGCAATTTACTTATTTGAAGAATAGTGGGCTTTTACTGTATTTCTGGCCCTCAGTTTCTATATTTCTGAAATAATATTTTTAGTGTTTTCCTCAGGGTTAAATGAGTTATATCATGAAGCCTGTAAGTAATGTCAGTCTGAATAAATCTTACAAGTATTTAATTAAAATCATTATACTGAGAAAAAAAGAAAATCTTATCCCTTTCTGTAAAGATTGTTTTTAAAAAAGTTCTTACAGTTGGAAAAGTGCTTCATGATGGAAAAATGTTAACAGGATAGATTTCTACATACCAGTGTAATATATTACATAAAAAACAATAATTAAGGAACATGGTATTTTAAGGCATAGGTGGGACATCTGAAAATAAGGCCATATGCATGTTTTATTCACATTCTCTGGTGGCAGTGCAATTAAGACAGACAAAGGTCAACTATAAAAGTGCAAGAAAATTCTATTTTGGAAATTAAGAGATATACTTCTCAATAATCAATGTGTTAAGGAAGAAGTCATAATATAAATTAGCAAATTTTTTGAACTAAAAGGTGATTAAAACAGTACATAATGTGTTTGACTCAGATAATGTAGTATTTAGAAAGAAGATTTTAATTCTTAGAATAAAAGGCATCAAATTAATGACTTCAGTACTTTTCACAAGAAGTAAGGATCAGCAAATGAAGAAGGAAAAGAAGAAGAGAAGAGTGGGAAAAATTGAATCAAAAATGTAAAATAGAAGAATGAGATGATAGTTGCGTATTTTGAGAGAATTTTTATGTTTTGGTCTTTGCTGGGTTGATAACTATTATCTCTCGGGATTAAGGAAAATGCTTTAAACAAAATAAATTTCACCTTGGAGAACTTATAAGTATTTTAAATTAACATGTTCAAATGATATCAATTAAAATATATCAATTTTGATTTCATAAAATAATAACCATAATGATAATTAAATCTTCAGCATGTTGATACCATGTAGACTACAGAGGTAAAGATCCTTTCTTAAAGGGAAGAGTATAGACATAGTGTATGTGGAATTTTTCTGTTTTTCCTGTTCATGTATGCATTTATTCAGTCATTTATTTATATCACTACAAACACACATATATTTGATTCTTATGTGGGTTATAGTCCAATACTATGTTATTTATTGTATTGGTCAAATTATTCCAGCTTTGTCCACTGGGAACTTTCAATTGGCCCCTTGGTCTCTTTGACATTATGATATACCCCCATCATTATGAATGTGCTTTGTTTTTCCTCAGTACTTTCTTTTTCTGATCCTACAAGTTACTCTTGGCTCGTGTATGTTTTTAACTCCAGCCATAGAATCAGCTGTTTCTCCAAGGGGCCTTGTTTGTTTTGTGTTCTTTTAATTTATTGGAAAATGGAGTCAGAAATCACGAACTAGACACTAGGTGTGCTCATGGTTACTGGAATGTCATTGTTTCTAGGCTCTTTCAGCTGACAAAGCAAGGAAATACAAGCTTGTATATATGCTTCCCTATAGATGTTTCTATATTTATCAATTTTGTATCTATATTAGTCTAAACATAGGTTCAAACTGAGGTCTCCAACTCTAATCGAGTCCAAGCCGGTCTATTCCAGTCATCCTCCCTTGCTTACTTGTAACCTCCCTCTCCAACAATGAGAAACCTGGCTCCCATCGTCCATAATCCATTTCCTTATCTGTTCAATCCTTGTGTCTATGTTCAGAAGTTTTAGAGTTGTTAACCTGTACCCCTATGAGAAACAACTTTACTAACTATAGTACACTGCTTGTGTGCAGTTCATTTTGTCCTTTGTCTTATAGTTTCCAGTCATTTCTAAAATTACTTAGGTCAGAGGCTGGTCCCATGGCTTAGTGGTTGAGTTCTGCGAGCTCTGCTTTGGCAGCCCAGGTTTCAGCTGCTGGGCATGGACCTATACCACTCATTGGCAGCCATGCTGTGGCAGTGACACACATACAAAATAGAGGAAGACTGGCACAGATGTTAGCCCAGGGTGAATCTTCCTCAAGCAAAAAGAAGAAGATTGGCAACAGATGGTAGCTCAGGGCAAAACTTCTTCAAGAAAAAAAAATTGCTCTCTGGAGTATACTAAAAACTCAAATAAATAAACAGATAGATAAACAAACAAATAAATAAAATTACTTACATCAGCATGTTTTTTTCCATCCCCTTCAGGAGGTTATGCCATATAGCCATAATAAAGTCAGATTCATTAACACAGTCTGCAGTCTATCCTAAGATTCCCCCAACCTCCTAACAGATTTCTTAAAAGGTTGCATGTGTCAATTAAAGTGATGTATGTACTATAAAATTATATGGGTTTTGAAAAATGCATGGTGTCATTTGTCTAATACTAGACTACCATACAGAATAGTTTCACAGTAGTAAAAAATGTACTTTGCCTAGTTAAACCACCCTTCTCTTCAATCTCCTGACAAATGCTGATCTGTTTTCCATCTCTATAGCTCTGCCAGCCTTTATTTTTAATTATAACATTTGCCACCCCTTGTCATGTAAATATTTGTTTGCCTATTTTCCTTTTTCCCCTCCTAGAAAGTATATTTGATGACAGTGGTGGCTTTATCTGTTTTGTGCACTGCCAGATCCACAATGCCTAGAAGAGTAATGGACGAAAAAGGGCTAAATAAATATTTGATGAAGATTTGTAAATTTAAACCATAAGCAACATTTTGGAGTAAGTATCATAACAATTTTATAATTAAACAGGGTAAGCGTTTACCCAAGATCACATAGCTAGCCAGTATTGTAATGAGAAGTTGAGCATAGTCTTTTGACTCAAAACATAGTACTGTTGTCCACTGTGGAATGGAATATTGCTTCCTAATGTAAATGGAGTTGGCCTTCTCTCCCGAGCTGTGCTATCAATTACCCTTACTCTCTTAGAATCATACCATCAGTCTTCTATGAAACAATGAGTTTTCTGCTGATTTATCTTCCCTCAACTTTCTACAAAACATATATACTTTCAAACAATAGGTCTAGATTTTATTCTGCTTCACTTCCGCAGTGAAACTTGAAGTTTGTTGAACTGGCATGCTCTATGGCATTGGCATGGTTCTGGTTGATGTTATCTAAAAGTTATAGAATGAAGGTAAAAGTTACAAACCTCAGGAAACAGGAAAATGGGTATCCTGCACATGATGAGACTTGCAATGACCTTTATTTTCTTGGAACCATGTTTGAGAAAAGTGAGTTCTTTCATTGCAGATTGTAAAACCTTCAAAGTGAAAATGTTATGACATATTGAAAAACATTAATGGAAAAAGAAAAAAGTAACAAACATTTATTAACTTATCATTTCCCCAGAATTATTTCATATTCTTCACATCATTTTACAATCCTACTCAAGAACAAGATAAACATAATTTCTTTGCTAAAGAAATGCTATTTCACTTGAAAATGCATATTGCTCTTTATAAAATATTTCCAACTTTTCATCTTGCTAAGTTGTGTGCAAATCCTGTGAAAAAGTTCGGCGATTATTAATATGCAATTAACCTAACTTCTTTGGGTTAGAAAAAGTGTCCTCAAAAATACAGAAGCATCAACTATGTATATAAAATGATACATTTTACTATATTATATTAAGAACATTTGTCCTTATAACATCCTAAAAGATGGAAAATATAAGGCACAGGGCATAGGAAATTATTTCTTACACATATCACCAATGAAAGCCTCGTATCCAGAAAATATACACCATTCAAACCAATTGTGAAAATGCAATCAATATAATTAAAAAATTACAAAAAGATTTGAACAGACATTTCATAAATTATGAAACTTTAAGCTTATGAAATCATACTCCACTCCTTTTTAATAATCAAAGAAATATCCACCCAGAACAATGTGGAAGAAACTTATAAACAAAATCTTGAGTGAAATAATTATGATAATTTAATGAATGTCAATGCTATGATTCCTTTTAACACATAGCTCAAAAAAGAGGCAAAAGTGAATGGTATTGTTTTTGGATACAAACAGGAAAAGCAAGAAAACTTCCATAAAAGATACACTAGATTTTACTTAATGGAGGGAGCATCACCTCATCAGGAATGGAAATAAAAGGTTGCTTCAAGGATGACATTTTCTATTTCTTGAATTGGTTAGTAGTTATAAGCACCTTTGCATTATAACTTTTTGTTAAACTGTCTACATATATTCTATGCTCTTTCCAATAAACGTATTCACAAAAATGAGTGCTTTAAAATATATATACACATTACAATAGTATGTAAAAATAATAAAAATTTTGAACATGTTAATGAAAAAGTTTCACTTTTGTAAATATAGATAACTTTTAACAACTTTCAAATACTAATTTGTCTATATTTAGAAATATATATTTACTAATTATTCTTTAAATTCTATATAATGTTAATCTAATGTCAAAAAAAGCACATCAATGTTTTTGAAGAATGCTAAAATTACTTTCAAAAATTTATTCTCAAATTCATAGTGAAAACAAATCTGCAAGTAGTTAAATCTATCTTGAAAAACAGTAATAAAGACTAGCATATTAACCTACAATTATTAAATCACATGTGAAAACTTACTGTTAAAATCATTTTGTACAGCTAAAGAAATAAAAATTGGATCAAAGGAGAAGAAAATAAGGTCAAAAATGATGTCTATATGTCTACACAGGAATATCTGATTTACAATAAATGTCAGATATTTATTGACAGATCTGAGAAAAATGGCTTAGTATATGGTAAAAATAAAGGTCAATCCCTTATATATGTATAAAAATCTCAAGAAGAATTTAAAATGTTACTATAAAGACATAAACTCTAAAGCTAGCCTAATGGAAGAAAATGCAGATTCTCTTATGAGCCTGAGTTGAGTGACAACCTCTTAAAAATAATAAAATCCACAAACCAGAAGGCAAATAGTGGATTTCAATATCACAATTAAAGGTTTAGTTTTATCAATGAATACAACAGAATATATTAAGAAATGAACACATTTAGAGAATTTACTTACAATATTTAGGCAATGATATCTATGTTAATCAAACAATTCGTGCAAATCAAGGAATATGTAGGAGACATAAGAGAAAAATCTTCAAAGAAATAATAGTAATATAATAATAAAGAAATAATAATAAAAGTGGTGAACTCATGGTATGGAATATATTTATTAGTAATCAGAGAAATATTAAGTAAATAACCACGTGCCACCACGTTGAAATAATTCTGATTGGCATTAACAGAGATATCCATCACATAATTTTTCTTTTGATGCCATGGGGTTCATTTAATTCATAATCCATGTGTCTTTAAGGGTCATTTAATTTCAGGTATTAGCACAGGTAATAATTCATTATTATAGGAATGGATAAGACAAATGTGATATTAATTCATGGAATACTGTGCTCCAGTTAGATATGATCAATTAAGTCTAATATAACAATGACCAAAGATCTCAGGACCAATGAGCCCAGTTAATACATAAGAGACAAAATGTTCTGTTGTAGAATAATATCTTTGTAAATAAAGCATAGAAGAGCATAAAATAATACTGTGTACTTTAAAAAAAAACTGCATAAAACACAGTAAGATTGCTGCCCATGTAGAGGTGTGGTGAAAAGATAATGGAATCTAGGAAAGAAGAGGAAAAAACATGCAGGATTAAAAGAAATGATGAGACGTTCCATGAAATGGAGTGTGACAAATCTAAGTCTCTACATCTGAAAGATAAAGGGAAAAAAAGGATTAAACATTCCTAATTCTTATTTTTATATGTAGGTGCTTGTGAGTAATCAATGTTACTTAAGTTACTGTTATTTCTTCTGCAAGCAAGAAGAAAAGGAATTGTCTCAAAAAGAACACATGTGGGAGAATTCTCCATAGCATTTCTACATGTCTTGTGATTGCTTTTGCCCTGAACTATCAATTCAAGGATTATTGTACAGCAAACAGCCTTGGAAGATAGAGATTGCATCTTTATTTGGGGAAGAGGGCAGATTGGTTTCCTGACCAGGATAATATAGTACCTCCCTTCAGGAGCAACTACTTTTGTAGAGTGAGATATCCCATGGAGGAAATTCAGAGTTCCTCAGCTGTGATACAAATGCACTGTGTTTATAGCATCCAGCTGTGCTGCTCCTCATCCCTCATGGGAGTTGGGGAAGCAAGAAATGATGTGAACATGAAGCTCATGCTGCTTGCTGTGCTGTGATTCATAATATCCTTTATTTCTGAACCAGGAGTCTCATGTCTTCGCCAGCACCTATAAAATGGTGTCAGGCTACCGTGTTAGCTTACAAATATGGTAAAACCTCAGACCCCCACAGTTCTTTTCATCTCCTCTTTTTCAACATTATTTTCTGAAAAATAGACTAATGCCTTGAATGTTTAGGTAGTAGAGTAATGCAATTCTCAACTACTTTAATGTAACATTTTTAACAACTTTATCCTTTTAATTACTATCCTTCCACTCTCCACAAATTATAAAAAGCACGTGAAAAAAAGTTGAAGTTTCATAAGGTCACATAATTAGTAAGAAAACAAGAATTATTTGACTAGGTAGTCTTATTCTATCATCTTAAACACTTTAGCTGTGAGAGATGAACAAAAATAACCCTCATATTACATAGATAAGTGAATTCAGGCTAAAATATGCTTAGCATATGGCCCCAAGTGATACACAAGAGAGAAGAAAGACTTTTCACACATTTATTGGACCATCAGTACAGTTCCCATGCAGAGGCTGTTGCTCAAATGGTGCTCAATGCAAGAGAGAGTAGCAACTTCCTCATATTCCAAAGTGTGATGGCATTCTCTCTGGCTTTCAATCCTGCTTTGAGCTTTGGATAATTTATGTGTCCTAAAGTGTACTTAACTTCACAAACACTGTAAACATTAATTTAATAGTGCACAGAATATTTAAATTCAGAGGTCAAGTAAACACAATGCTGTAAATACATATAACATTGCATTTTCCACAAGTTCACAAGCTCATATATTGTAACAGCAGAGTGGTAAGAATCTAGTTGCAAAATTTGAGTATAGAAAGTAAGCCTATGACCAGAACAAACACCCTTTTTACTTCAACTGGCATAGCTTTAGGAATATGTAGGTAATGTAAATAATGCTACGACTGAGTATACAGAGAAAGAGAAGATATCAAAGGGTCTAAAGAACTAAAGGAAAGTGTGAGAATAAATGTCTCAGCAAGCAGAGAATATTAATAGAGATGGAAATTATAAAAAAGAACTATATTGAAACTTGCTGTTGAAAAGTACAATAGATAAAATTAAATATTTACTAGAGCTATGCAACAGTAAATTTAAACTGGCAGAGCAATGAATTATCAAACTTGAAGGTAGATCTTGACAACAGATAGATTTCATGATAAACATTATGTAATCCAAAGAACATAGAGGAAGAGGACTGAAGAAAAATAAACACAATCTCAGAGACATGTGGGACATTATTAAGTGTACCAACATACACATAATGGGGGTACAGGACAGAAAGGAGAAAGAGAAAGGAACAGAAAAAGTGTTCAAGGAATTAATGGCTGAAAGTTCCTAAATTTGAAGAAAACATTAATCTACAGATCCAAAAATCTCAATTAATTCCAAGTATAGTAAACTCCAAAAGATCCACACCTAGGCACATCATAATCAAACTATTGAGAGAGAAATACCGAGAAAATCTTAAATCTGCAAGCAAGAAAGGACTTATTATAATATTTAATAACATAACAGTTAATTTCCGTTAAAAACCATAAAAGTTGGAAGCCTGTGGGATGACAAATTCAAAGGATTGAAAGAAAAAACTGTCCACAAACAATTCTATATCCAGCCAAACTATACTTCAAAAATTAGGGGAGAAATTAAGACCTTCCCAGATAAACAAAAAATGAGAGAACTTGTCACTAGCAGAACTTTTCTACAAAAAATACTGATGAGAATCCTCCAGGCTGAAATTAAAGAACCCTACAAATCACTCAAATCTGGTTAAAGACACACCCAGCACCAATAATGGTAAATACACAGGTAAATATAAAAGGCAGTGTAAATGTATTTTTTACTTATTACTTTTCTACCTGATTTAAAAGACAACTACAGATAGAAATAATTATAATTCTGTGTTTACAGATATATAATGAATAAAGATATGATTTATGTGTCAATAATATTACGTAGAAGGGACAATGAATGGAGACATGTAGTAGCAACTTTTTGTGTATGATTAGTAGTAACTTGGCATTAATTAAAGATAGATTTTTATAAATTAAGAAGGTAATTGTAATCTGCAGGACAACTGTTAAGATGTTAAGAAGAAAAAAAATGAGTAAATAAATAGCAAGGGGATTAAAATGGTGCAATAGAGTATATCTGTTTAACAAAAAGAAGGTAGTAATGGAGGAATAGTGGGAAAAAATTGCTTAAGACATAATAGAAATCAAAAAGAAATACAGCAGATATAAATCCTAACTTGTATTTATATTAAATATAAATGGATTAAACACTCCAAACAAAATGTGGACATGGGCACAAGGGATAAAAAATATGATCTGACTATATGTTGTCTAAAAGAAACAATTCAGATGCAATGTATTGGAAATAAAAGGCTGTAAAAACATATACAATGCAAACAGTAAACAAAAGAAAGATTGATTGGCTATCCTACCATCAAACAAAATAGACTAGAAGACAATAATGGTTTCTAGAAACAAAGGGAGGCATTTTATAATGATAAAAGGGTCAATCCATTTAGAAGATACAACAATTATAAATGAGAATCCTAAAACACATGATACAAAGACTAACAGATACGAACGATTAAACAGACCATTGAAGAATAATAGCTGCAGACTTTAATACCTTCTTCTCAATAACAGATAGAACAGTGAAGCAGAAGATCAGCAAGAAAACAGAAGACTTAAAAACCGCTATTAAACAATTAGGTCTAACAGACATCTATGGAACGCTCTACTCAACAACAGCAAATACGTGTTCTGTGGAAGTGCACGTTGAGCATTCTCCAATATAGACTATTTTGCCCATAAAACAAACTTCAATAAATTTAAAAGGAATGAAACGTTCAAGGTATGTTTTCTGACCACAATGAAATGAAATTAAAAATAAATAACAAGGAAATTTGAGAGATTCATAAACATGTAGAAATTAAACTACGCACTCCTAAATAACCAATGGTTCAAATGAATGAGTGGAAACATCACTACATGTTTTTTAGTCACTAAAAACACAATGAGGTAATGTGAATAACTTTGTGTCAATTAATTCAACAATATAAATGAAATAGACTCATTTCTGGAAACATAAAACCTACAACAATTGATTGGGAGAAATACTAATTTAGAATATTCTACATCAGAAAAATAATTAAATTTATAGTTAAAATCCTTTGTACCTAGAAAATTTCTGACCCAGATGGCTTCTCTAGTTAATTCTATTAAACATTTAAGGAAGAATTATTGCCAATCTTATTTAAAAAAAGTTGAGAAAATAGAGAATACTTCACAGTTCAATTTGTAAGAATAACCTGATACCAAAACTTGACAAAAGTATTTCAAGAAAGGCTGGAAAAAGACAAATTCTCAATGAAATATTACCAAATCAATTCTAGCATAGAATAAAATATATTAAACTGATGATGTTAATCTCTGAAAAACAAGGTTGGCTTCACATTCCAAAAATAAATGAATGCAATTTATTATACTAATGAAATAAAAGAGAAGTTTATATAAACATTTTCCCAGATGTAAATAATGCTTTTTTTTTTTCGCTTTTTCTCCCCAAATGCCCCCAGTCCATAGTTGCATATTTTAGTTATGGGTCCCTCTAGCTGTGGCATGTGGGACACCAACTCAGCATAGCCTGATGAGAGGTGCTACGTCTGTACCCAGGATCCGAACTGGCGAAACCCTGGGCCCCTGAAGCAGAGCAAGCAAACTTAACTACTCAGCCACGGGGCTGGCCCCATAGATAACGCATTTGACAAACTTCAATATCCATTCAAATAAGATCCAAGTATCTTAGCAAAGAGGGGATACAAGGAATATTCCTCAACCTGGTGAATGACATCTTGGAAAACCTTATACCTCATTTTATATCTGTTGATGTGAGATTTAATGTTTTCCTTCTACAGTCAGGAATAAAGAAGGTTGCTCTTTCTCACTACTTCTATTCAACATTTGAAAGGGAGACAACATGTTTGTTTACATAGAATATCCAAAGAAATCCACTGGAACCAGAACTAATAAATCACTAGAGCTAATAAACCTTCAAAATCTAGTTCAAAATCACTAGAACTAATAAAAGAATTTGGTGAGATCATTGTAAAAATTAACATACGGTCTTTTGTATAAGGACGCTAATTCCATTAAGGAAGACTCCATCCTCATGACTTACTCACTTCCCAAATGTCCCACCTCCTTATGCCATCACATCGGAGGTTAAGATTTCAACATATGAGTTTTGTGGGGACATAAACATTCAGTCTGTAACACTTACGAAGGAACCACCTCAACTATGATTATTATAGGACTTTTCAGCAAGGAAGAATAGTCTCATCTGACAGGGAAGAGAAACTTCTCTCAGCTCCAAATCTAACCTTTATTGTTCTTCTTGGTCATCTCAGGAGTAAACCCTGAATGATACAGATGATGTAAATCCTCCATTTTTCCATCCTTTTAAAGATCATTGTGGTTATTCTAGGTTATTTGTATTTCTATGTCAATATTACCTGCTTGCCAGTTTCTACAGAAACATCTGCTGAGATTTGATTTGAACTGTATTAAATATTTTTTAAAAGTTGGGAAGATATCATAAAAATATTCTTTTCCAATTGGAATAACTAATTTTCTGCTGATCTAGTATCACCCATAGGTTGCAGACGTTTTTCTAGAGTCAGATCCCAGAAAACCCTGAAGTTACAAGCATGTCTGTCCCAGGAGGGGAAGTGCAACATGGCAAATAATTGCATAAGTTTGTTAAATTATCTTCGCAGATAACTGGGAATACATGTGAAAACATAATATGAAGTATATATACTGGAAGAAAATAATGTAATCAGAACGAATTTATGGACCTAGTTGCTCTAACCAGAGATTTTAGAATTAAAGTGCTAGATTCAGTAGCTGAGAATGGTTCTTTTTCTCTGATTAATGGAAAACTGGCCTCAACAGTAACCTACCCTACACGGATTTAAGACACCAGAGGTTATTTGTTAGAATATATACAAAGGAATCTAACACCTAAAGAGATATGAATGTTGGAGCTAATTGATAGTATGTGTTCTGAATCTCATTGTTTCACCATCTACCCTTAGAATGTTCAAAGAACAATTTCTTTATCACTTATTAATAATTACATAGTGGAGTAAAATGCAAGCAATTTTGAAAATCGCTAAAGTAGACTCCAGTCTGGCAAATAAAATACAATAATGTTGTTGTTGAACTGGGCTCCTAGATTTTAATAGGGGTGATTGAAATCTGTAGTGGAAGATGCTAAATGGTCAAAAGAGACTCAGTGGGCATCACCACAGAATAGATTTTCTTGCAGGATCTTTAAAAGTTGCTAATTATTCAGCACATGCACTTATAGGCTCTCAGTAGATGGGTGGCAGGTTTTGGGGAACCTTCATATTTACTGAATACAGGTTAGATTTGAGTTACTACTGTGGAGAATTTATTGTCTCAACTACTTTCCAGGATTGAGTTTGTTCATAGACACAGAGCAATCTGAATGAAGGGCAAATCCTGGTAATGCTGAGCACTGTCTTTGTTATAACACCACAATTACATACATTAAAAAATCAAATTGACCAAAGAAAATAATTTCAACTTGTTCTAGCTATTAAAGCTGTTACATTTAATCTACCATCTATGATAATTCTTCCTATGTCAAGATTTTTCTGTCCATGTAAAGTTATTTTTTTCTGCATTAATCAAGCACACTGTCATTCCATTCTCACAAATATCATCTGCCTTCCCATCAGGATTTGATCGAATGTTCTACCCCTCTGTTTCTAAACTAGTTCCATGAGGAGAATATTGTTGCTGTTATTTGTCAGTACAGTTGGAGAAAACTTGGTGTTCTTTGCTTCTTGTACATGTAGATAATGTTTAATATTTAATATGTAGATAATATTTAAATTCCAGATAATTAAATCTGATTGGAGGAAGCTGAGGGCTCTCTGCAAGAGTGGCTTAGAAAGTAAGTATCCTACATTTTAATATTCTATAATGTGTGGTATCCTTTGTTCCTCTTTAATACTGATAGTGTGTGTGTGTGGGGGGGGCAGCGTGGGGGCTCTCTACTTAACATAGAAAAGATTCAGATGCTGGATGAGAAAAATGAATAACAATAACCATATGGTTTTTTCTGATTTGTCATAGGAGTGGATTTTACTTGAAGAGGCAGGAACACATCCGACTGCTGAGGCTGAATGCTGAAAGAATGCACTCCTTTGATCATTAATGTAGTTGACTGAGAAGGAACTTCACTCAGGGAACCACTGATGTGAATGCATTTAAATCCCAGATATGAAGCACACAATGATAAATTGTTTGAAGTCTTATCACCATGCTGTGTTTCAGCAGATGCTCAGTGAGTATAACTGAATCTGAATGAGAATTATGATCTCTTCAGAAACTCACAGTTGCATTTCTCCTGTCTATTTATTTTATTTTATTACTACCAACATTCACTTGTTTAGGAAATAATACTATTCTTTATTGATTATTTGATATAGCAGTTTCTAATTATTTCAGTGTAATTCCTCCTCAGAATGTTGCAAAATGCTGTGTGCTCAGTTCTAGTTTGCCAACCTGATGTAGTGAGTATTTCTCACGTTACACACTACCCATGGCTTAGTTCTGGACCTCACAGACTCATTTTTGGCATATTTCTTTTCTGATCTCCCAAACTTCTCTCTATTTCTCCAAACTGTTGATTTGCCAGCACAAGAATCTCCAGTACTTAACTTAACACTTTATGAAAAATTAACTCTAAATGGATTACAGATCTTAGTGTAAAACCTAAAACCATAATGATTTTAAAAGAAAATATAGTAGAAAATATTTTTGATCTAGGATTAAGCAAAAGGTTCTTAGACAAGATAACAAAGGCACAGACATAAAAGGAAAAAAGCACAATAAACTAAATTTTTTATTAAAATTAAAAACTTTGGTCTGTGAATGTCCCTATCAAACAGAGGATTAAAATGCAAGCCACAGACTAGAATATTTTCCAATTGCTTATTTCTTAAAATATTTGCATCCAGAATATATGATGAAAACTCTAAACCCAAGAGTAAAAAAAGAAAATAATCTAAACAGATGATGAGCAAAAGTTTTTGACACTTCACCTAAGGATATATATGAATGACACGTAACACATATAAAGATGATCAGCATCATTAGTCGTTATGGAAATGTAAATAAAACCATCATGAGACACTATTCCAAACCTACGAGAAAACAAAAAACCACAGACAGTACTAAGTGCTGGAAAAGATGTAGGACAACTGATTTCTCAGAAATTACTAGCGGGAATGTAAAATGATTACAACCAATCTGGAAACAGTTTGGCTCTTTTTATAAAGCTAAACATGTACTTAACATATGACTCAGAAATTCTCCTGAATAATTTATCCTAGAGAAATGAAAACTTAGGTTCACAGAAATACCTGCACATGAATATTTACAGCATCTTTCTTTGCAATAGTCAAAACCTGGAAACAACATAAATGTCCTTCAATGGTGAATGGATAAAAAGACTGTGTACATTAATCAACAGGGAAATGCAAATCAAAACCACAACGAGATATCACCTCACACTTGTTAGAATGGCTATTAGCAAAACAACAAAAGATAACAATTTTAGTGAGGAGGTGGAGAAACGGAACCCTCGTACACTTTTGATGGGAATGTAAATTGGTACAGCTACTATGGAAAACAGTATGGAGGTTCCTCAAAAAATTGAAAATAGAACTACCATATGATCCAGCAATCCCAATTCTAGGTATGTACCCAAAGGAAGTGAAATCAGTATCTTACAAAGATATCTGCACTCCCATGTTCATTGCAGCGTTATTCACAACAGCCAAGATATGGAAACAATCCGAGTCTGTCAATAGATAAGCGGGTAAAGAAGATGTAATGTATACACACACACATTGGAATATTATTCAGCCTTAAAAAAGAAGAAAATCTTGTCATTTGCAAGGACGAGATAAACTTGGAGGACATTATGCTAAGTGAAATAAACCAGACACATAAAGATAAATACTGTATAATCTCATTTGTATGTGGAATCTGAAAATGTCATACTCGTAGAACCAGAGAGTAGGTAAGTGGTTATCAGGAGCTGGAGGGTGAAG
This sequence comes from Equus asinus, assembly GCF_041296235.1. Classification (NCBI taxonomy): domain Eukaryota; kingdom Metazoa; phylum Chordata; class Mammalia; order Perissodactyla; family Equidae; genus Equus; species Equus asinus. The sequence continues at coordinate 67,358,598 of NC_091801.1, read as the reverse complement.
CAAGTGGGGAAATGCTGGTCAAAAGGTACAAAGTTTCAGTTATGCAGAGTGAATAAGTTCTGGAAATCTAATGTACATCATGGTGACTACAGTTAATAATGCCATATTGTATACCTGAAACTTACTAAGGGAGTATATCATAATTGTTTTCACACATGCACACAAAATTGACTATGTGAGGTGATGGCTATGTTAATTAGCCTGATTGTGCTAATCACTGCACAATGTATATTAAAACATCATGTTGTATACCTTAAATATGTATAATTTTTATTTGTTAATTATACCTCAATAAAGCTGGGAAGAAAGACTGTGTATGTACATATAATGGAACACTACTCTGCTTTAAAAGGAACAAGTTATTGATATATGTAGCAACTTGAGTTGATCTCCTGAGCATTATGCTGAATAAGAAAAAAGCCAACCTCAGAAGGTTGCATGTGGTATGATTTCATTTAAATAACATTCTTTGTGAATTATTACTCTGGGACAGATATTTCCTGAATGATTTGCATATCATCAAACATTTAATCCTCACAACAAGCCCCGAAGATAGGTATGTTTATTATCCATATTTCTTAGATAGGAAGTGACAACACAAAGAAGTTAGACTCTTCCTCAGTTTGCATAGCCATTAGGTGGCAGAAAAAATTCCACATGCAGGAGGTCTCTTTCCAGGACTTGAAACTCAAAGCACTAATAACACAGTGTCGCTCAAATCCTAATGACTTGTCCTCAGTTTTTCTGCCTTTCCAGAAAGAAATTTCCTGACTATCCTATCTAATGTCAGTTCAGACTCCTTTCTCTTTATCCCCTTAGCAGTCTTTAATTTTAATCATGACATTTGCCCTTGACATATTATGCAAGTATATATTATTCTCTGTCTTCTCTTTCTAGAAGGCATGCTCATGAGAAGAGGGACTTTATCCATGTTGTTCACCTCTGGATTTATACTGCCTAGAAAAGTATAACAAAGAGGTATTAAATATTTATTAAACGTTGGAAGCAACTTTTTTGAGAGATATATATATTCTCATATTTCTATAATTGAAGAGACTAAGCAACTCACCCAATGTCACACCGTTAGTGAATAATTTAGCTGAAATTCTAATATAGTCTTGTGGTTTGAAACAGGGTGCTCTTAGCCGCAGTAAAATATTGCCTCTTAATGTAATTAGAGTTGGACTTCCTGTCTGAAATGTGCTACCATCACCTCTCATTCTATTAAAACATTGCCCAAAAGTCTTCCATGAAATTCACTGATTTCTGTTAATTCTTCTTGAGCTCCAACTTCCTCAACTGTCTGCAAAATCTGTTTCTTCTCAAATACTAGTTCTTGATTTTATTATTACTTTTAATTATACATCTGCTTCATCTTAGAAAAAAGTCTAAATTCATAATATTGGTGAAGTTCTCTGAAAATTAGAGAATTATGAGAGAAAACAAACCTCAGAAAACAAAGGCAACAGATTATCTTGCACATGTGAAGACTGGCAATGATCTCCATTTTCTTGGAGCCATGTTTGAGAAAAGTAAGGTCTCCCTTCATTGTGGGTTACAAAATCTTTAAGGAGAAGAGAAATAGAAGCATACATTTGGGTATGCGCCAAGAATGGAATAAACAAAAAAGAAAAGGGAAGGAAAAGAAAAACTGTGCCCAGTTCATGAACTACAATCATTTTTATAATCTCTCTATGTCATTTCAATCCCTGTTTAAGGACCAACTTAAATATGCTTTTCTCTTTAAATTCATGTTGCTATTGCTCTCAAAGCCTTTTATAGTTCTTTATTCTTTAGAACTATACTGGACATTGTGGTAGTCACTAGCCACATGTGCCCATGGAGTACTAGAAATACGGCTTGTTTGAATTGAGATGTGCTGTAAATGTAAAATAAATAATGGATATTAAAGACTTAGTATGGAAAACAATGTAAAATTCATTCATATTTTGTATTGATTATACGTCAAATTGATAACATTTTAGATATGTTAGTTTAAACAAAATGTAATACTTAATTTAATATCACCAGTGTATTTTTATGTGTTTTCAATATAACTGCTAGAAAATGGAAAATATGTGACTCTCACATGTTTCTATTGGACAACAAAGCTTTGGAAAGTATTTTCACACTTTCATCTCATTTTAGCTGGGTGTAAATCTGTCATGTATTTACTGAAGTTATTATTCCCACTTTGCAGGGCAGAATATAACCCTCAGCAAGCTTAAATATCCATACAAAAATTGTTATTCCCCACTACACACAGATTCTTCCATCACTGACCTTCTGAAAGGAAGCATTTCTTATTTACTCACATGGGTGCTCGCATGTTAGCATCTTATGTTAATTTTCTCATGTATTTGTGAGTCTTTGACCAGAGCTGTTTATATCTTGCCCTCTCATCACACTTCCACTTGGTACCAGGCGAAAGACTTATATTCAAGGCGTATTTCTTTGTGTTTCCAAATATTCATTCACTGATTTCTTTGAATTAGCCAATTTGCTCACAATATGTAGAAAATAACATATTCCAGTAACATTGGTAGGGGAAAACAGGAAACTCTACTCTTTTCCACAGTTTTGTCATCTTCTTCATCTGACAAACTTTTTATGATGGAACCAAGCCCAACTGTCACATGAAAGTAACAGTAAAACCTTACTATGGAGATTGCCTGTGGTTTATCAATTCATGTCACACTGTGCATATAATGCATTCACTATGGCCCAGATTGAAAAATAGGTCCTTAGCCCTTAGAATCAGTTATTCCACCATTAATTATTTCTTGAAAACCATTATTGGATCTTCTGTTATAGTTTCTCTCTTAGTAACATGGCAGGGCAGCAACATAAGCAGGATTTTCTAATTTTTCTTCTTAAATCAAAACTCTGAGATAAAAAGTAATTTGAAAGAAAAAGCCCTACTTAGATTTAACTAGAGAATAGCAGCAAGATTTTAGGGTAAATAATACCAGTCCCATAATCTAACTTCAGAGGGGAATTTCTTAGATTGATGAGTGTCTTCTGTAATTTTATCTTCTTAAATTGAATTTCTGTGATTCCTTCTTGTCTCATTAAACACCTTCCCAGCCAGGTTATGTCAAGTGGTGTCTTAAAAGCATGACATTTTCATTCTTTACTGATAGGATTAATTACATGGACAAAAGGCTCAATGTTATTGACTATATTTTGGCCTGATATTTTTTGGTGGTAAGGTTTATTCATTGACTTCATATTTGTGGGATTAAACATGAAAACGCAGCTTTTCTCTCCCCATTACTTTAACTTGCAGACTCTTTGCAGCATCTTTTCTTACATTAAATCTGGCCATATTCTTGAGTGTATTTAATGCTTCTTCCAGTTTTACAGATACCATCAACCAGCAGCCAGACTCTGAATACATCTTGTTTGAAGAGAGGCAAGGATGTTAACATAGTCTAGGAAGGCACATCCACGACTGGACTAGAATTCAGAGATTCCAATTCCTCTCAGTGGTGTCAAGTGTTTCTATATAGATTCAGACATGATGATTCTGGAATGAACTCAGGGTCATTTTTCCCTTTCCACACCTAATTTATTGATATTTAATTTCCGTTCTTATTTTTAGATCTGAAACAGCATTTCTCCCTTTTAGAAAAAAAATCCTTAATAACAAATAAACTATTTCTCCATTTCTTTTTACCATTCAGAATTTGCTGATATCTTTTATATGCTAAAAATTCCATAAGTTGTCTTCCATAAAAATCAGTATGTTACTGGAAGGATTCAGTTTATCCAGATTAAGATCATTTCCCAATAATAGCCACTTTTCTGTGATAAACATACTCCCTTTTAGTTATTCCTTTAACAGTAACAAGTGTGTGTATGTGTGAACATATATGTGTCAAGAAAGAAAGACCTAGGTTCTATAATATACACTTTCTAATAGATCGATGTATGTCAAAATATTATAAATAAAAATTTATAGTTTTGAAATTTTTTGCATTTAAGAACAAATAATCTTCTTATCTCAAAGAGAATCTTGTAGAACATATCTAAAATCATAAAGTAATGTTGTACAAATAGTATGTAATCTGCACAAAGTAATTAGAATATTTAAAAACACATTCTAGGGTAAAAAATTTTTTTAAATAATCGATTCAGAACGTTCACTATATGACTAGAAATCTTTGTGTACATGCAATTACTGTCAATTATCAGTCATTAATTATACAATTGGATGTCAAAATATATAAGGGAATGGATCAAGATATTATTTCCATTTTTCTATCAGTTTCCTTGTGAAACACTCCTGGGACTGCAGAACAATAAGTAAAAAGAAAGATCAGTCAGCAGTAAAGAAAATTACATATTTGTGGCCTAGTGAAAAAGTAGTGTTGCTGTCACTTTAAGAACAGGATCCTTATAAATGTTGCTAATACTACACCTAGAATGTGAAATGTGTGGAAATATACCTTGTCTTATACCAAGGCAAATATTGATATCTAGGTCTGATATTTTTGAAAAGCAAATATAAAACTGTGAATAATGGAAAAAGAGACAAAAAAAGAGAGTTGACATTCCGATGTTATTTATTTAAAAATTTAATGTTTTTTACTATCCAGTTAACACGCTGGATTATCCCAGGACAACACAGTTTATGTAAACAGTTTATAAATTTTTTTTTTTGGTGAGAAATATTGGCCCTGAGCTAACAGTCACTGCCAGTCTTCCTCTTTTTGCTTAAGGAAGATTGTCCCTGAGCTAACATCTGTGCCAATCTTCCTGTGTTCTGTATGTGGGATGCTGCTACAGCATGGCTTGGTGAGTGGTGTGTAGGTCTGCACCAGGGGTCCAAACCCACAAACCCTGGGCCGCTGAAGTGGAGAGCATGAACTTAACCACTATGCCACCAGGCTGGCTCCCAGTTTTTAAATTTTTTATCAAGTTAAGTTCATTATGTAACACAGAGGAAATATTCATTTTTCTCAGCACTGTCTTCACATCCTATTTCTGATCCACTTCTTGATTTTTGGATGATATCTCAGACAGATCTTATAGCATTCTGTTACTTTCAGGAATAAAAACGTCATATTGTTAAATATTACAAAGAGCTGTTGCATTTATCCACTATAGGATTGACAGACTAGCTTGTTGAAAAACAAGAATTCTGTTTAGAATAAATAGAAAATCTATACAAAATGTAAACAAACAGTTTTGATGAAATTGGAGAGCATCAAGGCACGGAGGAACCTAGAGGCAATAATTGTAAAAAAACAAAATAAGACAAAGAGAGGGAAGCCTTAAATGTATTTCTGCTTTTTCCTCCAAGGCAGCTGCAGATTCCAAAATAGAAGTGCGTGGGTTGAGTAGAAAGTGGCAGCTAAAAAACTGAAGATCCTAGAGAGCTCTGAAAGTGTCGTGGGGCTGGGGTAATCAAAGCTTCTGTTCAGCACACAGGTAAGTTGGGGACCCTTGGTTTTCACCTGGTATTTCACGTGCACTTCCAGATGTTTACCATATAGAAGTGATGCTGAATCTGTGAAACTCTTAAAAGCTCTAGATTACCTGTTTTCCAATGAGCTCAAACTCTTTGGATTTAGATGATTATCTCTCTCTCTCTCTCATCTATCTATCATCTATTTTTGCTAATGTAAATATTATATCTTGATCAATTATGTTGTCACTCCATGCCATGGATTACTAGCATCCCATTCCTCAGTAGATTGCACTCTCAAAGCTAAAGGGCATGACCAAACTGATCCCATTAGTTAGGCAACTGTTCTGACAGAACATAAAAGACAGAATCAATAAAAACATGATAAATTAAATTTTCATCGAAATTTAAAATGTCTGCTCATCAAGACACTACAATGAATAGGCAAACCATAGGACAGGGGAAAATATTTTCAAATCATGCTGAAAAAGGACTTGTATCTAGGTTTTGTCAATTTCTCTTTTAACTCAATAAAAAACCTGAAGATTTCAATTACAAAAATGGGAAAAAGATTTGAACAGTTCCTTTGTGAAAGAAGATATTTGAATGACCATTAAGTACACGAAAAGGAGTTCACATCCTTCTGTGTCGGGGAATTGAAAATTAAACACTACGAGATACCACTAGAAAAGCTAAAATTAAAAGGCTAGTCACACCAAGTTTAGGTAGAATAGAGCAATTGGGACTGTCATAAATTGTCAGTGGTTGTGTAAAATAGTATAACTGCTTTGTAAAATATTTGACAGTTTCTATTTAATGCTAAAGATACGTCTACTCACAATTCTACTTCCAGATTTTACATGAGAGAACTGAAAAGTTACGTACACAAAGACTTGTACAAATATATTCATAATAACTTGATTGATTATAGCACAAACTGGAAACAATGCCAATGTTCATCAACAGGTGAATCAATAAACAAATTTTGGTATATTGATGCAAAACAATACTATTCAGTAATATAAAGAATAGCATTGATGGATTGAAAAACACTATGTTGAGCAAAAAAAGTCAGTCAGGTATAAATGTAAAGTTTCCATTGGTATGGAGTTCTAGAATAGGCATAACTCATTTATGATGATAGAATTCAGAAGAGTTATTACCTCTGGGGAGAGGAGGCAAGTGAGGGAAGTTGGAAGATAAATAAAACATTTTATTATTGATTGGGTTGTAGGTTACTCTGGTGGTTATATCTGTCAAAAATACAAGACATAAATATAAATGTGAAAGTATTTTTTCTGGTCTCTTCTCTCTCTTCTCCTTCTTGGATTCTGAAACACGAGTTTTAGAAAAGTTCACCTTTCTGGAGCTGACCCAGTGGTGTAGTTGTTAAGTTTGCATGCTCTGCTTTGGTGGCCCACCGTTCACCAGTTCAGATCCTGGCACAAACATATGCACCACGTGGCAAGCCATGCTGTGGCAGATGTCCCAAATATAAAGTAGAGGAAGATGGGAACAGATGTCAGCTCAGGGCCAATCTTCCTAAAAAAAAAAAAAATTATTTTTCGCTGTTCTTAGATGCACTGTTCCAAAGTCTTTTGCTTCCTTTCCTTTTGTGTTTCATTGGGGTAATTTCTAATGACCTTTCTTCAAGTCAACTGATTCTTTCTGTATCTGTGTTGAGTTGAAAATGAGCCCTTTAAAGACATTCTCTCTTTTTTTTTTTAATTTTTATTGAGTTAATGATAGGTTACAATCTTGTGAAATTTCAGTTGTATGTTATTGTCTGTCAGTCATGTTGTAGGTGCACCCCTTCACCCTTTGTGCCCAACCCCCACCCCATCTTTCCCCTGGTAGCCACTAATCTGTTCTCTCTGTCCACATTTTTAAATTCCTCATATGAGTGGAGTCATACAGAGATTGTCCTTCTCTATCTGGCTTATTTCACTTAACATAATTCCCTCAAGGTCCATTCATGTTGTTGCAAATGGGACCATTTTGTTCTTTTTTATGGCTGAGTAGTATTCCATTGCATATATATACCACATCTTCTTTATCCAGTCATCTGTTGATGGGCACTTAGGTTGCTTCCACATCTTGGCTATTGTAAATAATGCTGCAATGAACATTGGGGTGCATGGGACTTTTGGAGTTGCTGACTTCAAGCTCTTTGGTTAGATACCTAGTCGTGGGATAGCTGGGTCGTATGGTAGTTCTATTTTTAATTTTTTGAGGAATTTCCATACTGTTTTCCATAGTGGCTGCACCAGTTAAAGACATTCTTCATCTTTTATACAGTGTTTTTTATTTCTAGAATTTACATTCAATTTAAACAATTTTGGCCATTATTTGGTCAAATATATTTTTTTGTTTCTGTACCCTCCCTTTCAGTGTCTGTAATTCCAGGGCTGCATGAATTTCTTCTACTTATAGATGCTATGTTTGTTTTTCAATATTTTCCTTTCTGGGCTTTATTATGGATGGTTATTATTGCTATGTCTTCAAGTTTACTAATATTTTTTTCTGTCTTTAATCACATCCAGTATGTTTATTTTTATTTTTATTTTATTTTTTTAAAGATTGGCACCTGAGCTAACAACTGTTGCCAATCTTCTTTTCTTTCCTGCTTTTTCTCCCCAAATACCCCCAGTATATAGTTGCATATTTCCTTTTTTTTTTCAGTTGTGGCTTGATGAGCAGTGTCATGTCTGTGCCCAGGATCTGAACCAGCAAAACCCTGGGTGACTGAAGCAGAGTGCGTGAACTTAAGCACTTGTCCACGCGGCCAGCCCCCCTGTATGTTCTTCATCTCTAGAAGTTAAATTTGGATATTTTTATATCTTCCATGTCTCTCCTTAACATGCTCATGCTTTTCTCTAACTTCTTGAACATATGGATAATGTTAAAAATAACTTATTTAATGTCTGTGTCTACTAATTCTAACATCTCCATCATGGTTTAACTTCAGTGGGAAGGAACATTTTTTAAATAGTTTTCATATATTATAGTTTTGAAACCTCACAATAACTCCAGTAGGATAGCAGTATTCACTTTATTATAAATTAGAAAATTGAGCGTTAAAAGGAGTAAGAACCATACAAGATATCACCTAGTTTGCAACTTCTAACCTGGATACTGAACCCATATCTACATAATTTAGGTAAATTTTATATTACCAACAGGACAATACATATATTTTTAGTATACATTTAAAAGATTTTTAACCAGTGCATATTCCTGTGTAACCAAAACTCCAAACAAGATATGAAATATTCCATCACCTTAATAAGTTATTTTCTGCCCCCTTACAGTCAATCTCATGTACTGGTAACTGCTGGTCTGTGTTCTATATCTGAGGTTAATTTTATGTCGCTTGAACTTTACACAAATAGAATTCTGCAGTACATATATGACTTATTTCACTCAATATAATACTTGTGGGATTCATTCATGTCACTTTAGTAACAACATCAATGTTTCAATCATTGTATCAATATTTATCAATTGAGTACTTGTTAAATTATGTCCTACTGTAGTCCTGATAAGTATTTTTCTGATAATTAATAGGGCTGAAGAACTCCTTACCTAGATATTAACATTACTCATGTGATATTAATCTACTGTAAAAGGCTATTTATATATATTTTCATATTTCTACTAGATTGCTTCTTACTAAGGTGATTTTTGATTGGTGGAAGTTAATTTCAATAAAATCAAATTTAGCAACAATTTTCTCTTCAGTTAATGTTCATGGAATTGTATTTGATTCTTTCAATAAAAAAATAAAAAACATTAGCCACTAATTTCTATTTATTCTTTCTTTGGTATTTAAAACTTGTGGAGGTGATTTTTTGTTTAAGATATAACATAAGACTCAATTTTAATTTTCTACTTAGGCAAACATGTTTTTCACTGTATCTGTTACACTGTCACTGTTTCCCATGGACCTACCTTGCTAGGCTATTCCTGTTGTATATTAAAGATCCACCACCCATATTAGTGTGGGTCCATTCTATTTCTGAGATCCTTATTCTGTTCCACGGGTCAATTCATTTATTCCTGTTTTAATACCATACTATCTTAACTACTATAGATTTATAGTATGCATGATATCTGGTAGGTGAATTTATCTCTTCTTTTTTTCTTCTTCGAAAATGCCTTTGATATCTTTGGCCATTAGTATTTGTAGAGATTTTTACATAAAATTATCAAGAAAAACCCTATTGGAACTTTTATTGGAATTGTATTGAATTTATAGAATATTTAAAATTCTTAAAATACTAAATTATATCTATAAATATCCTATATTATGCCATCTATATAGTTCTTCTTTAATACCACTCAATAGAGTTTTATAACTTTTCCCAAAGAGATCTTGCATATTTTTTCTTAGATATTATTTCTTTTACTCCTGCAAACAGTATCTCCCTTTTAATAATACTCTCTAGAAATTATTTCTAGTGTACAGAATTTTGACTGACTTGTGCATATTGTTTAATCTGATAAAGTATACCTATGAAAAATATTCAAAAAACTGTAGCCTAAGTTGGAGAAAAGTATAATCATTGTTTTAAAAATAGGAACAGTTAAAGGAAGTCCACTTACATGCAACATTGAATTTCTGTCTAATAAAAGAAAAACAAGGAAAAAATCTAAATGGAAGATTTGCTGATTATAGGCTTGTTGATTTCAAACCCTAGAAGAATCTAAGAAATTATAGGTCAGATCAACAATCTTCTGGATAAAATAACTCCTTATCAAACACTTACAGTTAATTTTATACACTTTCCTTATAACAGTCCTATGAGATAGGAAAGGATGATTCCACTATCCTATTTCAGAGATAAGAAAAAAAAGAATCCCTGAGTTATGAAGGCTAGCAATTAACTTGTGGCTAAGAATGAATTGGAACTTTGTTCTTCATATTTTAAACTCAGCTTTACTTTTCCTAGGCGATAAATATAACAAAATTCTAAATATTCTACCCAGATGTGTAAATTGGATCTTTGACTCAAGTATGGAGGAGAGGTTGTCGTGGGTGATGCTTTTAAGAATTTGCATGTGAGCCAGCTTTTTGTGTTTCTCTTCATTGAAGCAGTCCAATACTTCTTTAGCACTCTGTGTGTTCTAAAAGGTCATTCCTTTGTGATTCCCTGCAGCTAGAGTCCTTCCAATATCCATTGCCAAAATGAAGGAAACAAAAAGGTAGAGTAGAGTGCCAGAGAGAGATGTGTTGCAACTAAAGAAAAGTGCAATTTGTTTGTACCTCAGGTGATAGTCCACCAACCTCATTAAATGTATGATCTGTGAAAATCAATATGCTGAGGTAGTGGCACAGATTAACTGCATGTGACATATGAGGGAATTTCAGTAAATTGTGAAGAGGATAGAATTGAAACCCTAAGAACAAATGATATTAAAGAATGTGTTGGAATATGGAATATAAACAGATAGATGTGGACTTGAGGGTGGGAAAAGATGAAACCTAAGTGTCTGCAGAAGGGAATGACAAGAAGATTCAAGGGTATGCAAATATGGCAATCAATAAACCCACAAATCCATGACACCTTTTCTACCATGGAAGAATAATGAAAAGTTAGTTTATTGAAAATACTGTAAATTTGGAGACCTTAGACTGCTCAGTTCTGCTTCTGCCACTTCCTTTCACAAGTGTTGCTGCTCAACGAGCATCTCGCACTCCTAACTCTGCCTCAGCATGTGTTGCCAGAGAACTCAACCTGCATCCGGAGCTGTCGGTGTGTGACATGAACTCACTTAGGTTTTGAAAGCATCAAAAAGTTTTTTTTTTTTAACATGATTGAAAATTTAGCTAAAAAGATTCCCTGATTGATTTCATGGGGTAAGGAGGAAAAGGAAGGGGAGACGAGGAAGACCACAAGGTTTTATGACCTGAGCAAGTAGAAGAACGTCATTGGCATCACCAGAGAAGGTGTTAATTAGGCATTTGAATATATGAAACTGGAGCAGGAGACAAATTAAATTAAAATTTATGGATTTCAGCATGTAAATGGTACTAAAACCTGTGTAACTAGATAAGATTATCAAAGCGGTAAATGGTAAGTGGTAAATAAAAAAATGGTTAGTAGCTGAACTGAGCCTTGGGCTATTTGGGGCTTTCTTCAGTATTATGTTTTGGTTTCTTTCTCCATTTTTTTGTGTATTTATTATAGGTTTCTGGTTTGTGATTACCATGAGGTTCATTTATAATTAAATACGTATATAGCAATCTATATTGAGTTGATTGTCTCTTTAGTTTGGTCTTTTGCGAAAAGCTCTACTCTTTTTCTCCCCTCCTCCCACATTTTGTTTTTATGTCATATCCAACATCTTTTTATGTGTGTCTGTATCTATTATCCTCTTGTTTTAGAAATAGATAATTTTAGTACTGTGGTCTTTTGACCTTCTTATTATCTAAATAGATGGCTTATCTGCTACCTTTACTGTATATTTGCCTTTACCAGTGAATTTATTGCTTTTTTAAAAAATAATTTTCTTATTACAATTTGTGGTCTTCTCATCCCCACTTGAATAAGTCCCTTTAGCATTTCTTGTAAAGTTGTTCTCTTAGTGATAATCTCCTTTAAGTTTTGCTTGTCTTGGAAACTCTTTTTCTCTCCTTCCATTCTGAATGATAACCTTGCTGGGTAGAGTATTCTTGGCTGTAGGATTTTTCCTTTCAGCACTTTAAATATATCATGTCACTCCCTTCTAGCCTGTCTGGTTTCTGCTGAGAAGTCAGCTGATAGCCTTATGGGATTTTCTTTGCATGTAACTTGTTGTCTTTCTCTCATGGCTTTCAGGATTCTGTCTTTATCTTTAATTTTGGACATTTTAATTATAATGTGCCTTGGTGTGGGCCTCTTTGGGTTTATCTTGTTTGGCGCTTTCTGTGCTTGCTTTGCCTGGATGTCTGTTTCCTTCCTTAGGTTGGGAAAGTTTTCAGCTATTATTTCTTCAAATAGATTCTCTGCCCCTTTGTCTCTGCCTTCTCCTTCTGGGACACCTATAAGATGGAAGTTAGTGTGCTTGATGTTGTCCCAGAGGTCCCTTAGGATATACTGGTTCTTTTTAACTCTTTTTTTCTTTTATCTGATCAGCTTTGGTGATTTCCTCTGGTCTTTCATCCAGCTTGCTGATCTGTTCTTCTATATCATCTACTCTGCTATTGAGTCACTCTAGTGAATTTTTCATTTCCAATATTGTATTCATCATTTCTGATTTGTTCCTTTTTATATTTTTTTACAATTCTTTGTTGATGTTCTCATTTAGTTCACCCATTCTCCTCCCAAGAGAGGTGAGCATCCTTATGACTGTCTTCTTGAAATCTTTGTCAAGTAGATTGTTTACTTTTGTTTTGTTTAATGCTTTTTCTGGGATATGGTCCTGTTGCCTTACTTGGAATGTATTCCTTTGTCTCCTCAGGTTGCCTCTTTCTCTGTGCTTATATCTATGTATTAGGTAGGTTCACCATGTCTCCTGTTGTTGGAGAGTTTTCCATATATAGAAGATGCCTTATGAGGCCCAGTAGTGTGTTTCCCTTTTGTCACCAGCTCCAAATGTTTCATTAATGTCCCTTGTGTGGGCTACGTGTGTCCTTCTGTTGTGGCAGTGTTGCTCTTGCTACACGTGCCCAGGGAGGCTAGGCTGTCCCACTGTCCAGTTGGTTGTAATTCTCAGGTGTGTGTAGCTGCTATGGACCCTTCAGTCACTTTATTGGGAGTGGGGAGCCCCAGCACACTTGGCTGCAATGTCTAATAGCACATTCCTGTTGCAATTTTTCTGTTAAGTGTGTAGGTCCCCAGTGTGGCTGGTTGCTAGGCTCATGGGCTTACAGTTGCTGCAGGCCTCTGGCCTGTGAGGCTATTGTCAGCTCTCTCAGGATTGAAGCTGAGTAGGGCTGGCCCCAGAGATGAGAGCACCCAGTTGTTTCAGGTTTTGGAAGTTTGGGTCAAACCCCTATGTGGCTGTTTTAGAAGCAAAAGTCTGCTGCAGCTGACAGGCCCCACTGCTCACAGGGCCATACCCTGTCAATACAGTCCTGGCTCATACATGTGCCCCAACTTACTGAACTGAATCCAGTTACCCTACTGCAGAGGCCTCATACACTCCACCAATGCAGGCCTGCCCATTGTGTATGCTCTTCCTTACCAAGGCAGACCCACTCAACCAGCTACAGAGTTTCCAGGTACCCTGCCAATGCAGGCCCACAAGTTGCCTGAGGGCTTGCAGTTGGTTGGGGACACTCCCTAGATCAGGCTTCCTGCTTTGGCTGAGCTGGATTAAATTGGTGCTCTTGAGGGGGGAGGCAGACCCCTGTGATAACAGGCCAGGGGAAGAACTCCAATGGCTTCTGCCAGCATCAGTGTCAGCCTGCCTGTACTTGGTCACTATAATGGATACCGCCAATGTCTCAGACCCTGGAGAAGTCTCACCTCTCACCGAGATGCACCAGAGCCTATCATGTGAATCTCTTTTCACCAAACAACTGTGTACCTTTCTTTTGGTTGCTTCCTGAAATGGGTGAATTTGTGCATGGGCCCTTTAAGAGCAGGCTTTTCCCTTCTTAGGTCCCATAGTTTTTCTCAGGGGTAGTCCCCATTGCGCTTAATAGCCAGCAAAGTCAGATATTAGGACTCTCGTCTTGGTTGTGCTGAGTCCAAAAGCTGCTTATTGTGGTAGTGCTCCCCTGCTCAGATCCCCCAGTCCTCTAGGTAAGGTTTTGTACCTTAGAATTACTCCCAGCTGGCTGTGAAGTGCCCCTGCTCAAATGTGGCTTTTTACTCTCCAGAAAGGAATTTCTGCCTCTTCCACCTCAATCAGCAGTGTCCCTTGTTGTGCAGGTTCTTTTTACCCAGTTTTCAGTTCTCTCTCAGGGGTAATTATTCCAAGAGCAGTTGTAAATTCATTGTGTCCATGGAGGGTGGTGAGTTCAGAGTCCACCTATACTGCCATCTTGACACGTCCTGAAGTCCTGAATATGTATACTTATTCGGGCAAGTATTCTCTCTCCATCTCTCAGCACCTCCACTACTCATCTCTGTATGTAAATCTCCCTTTCTTAATTTTCTTGGCTCTTCTTGTTTTCTTTTTAACATGTATTTTTATGTGAATCTTAGAGTTAGTTTGTATAATGATTAATGTAGCATTGAATTCACAGGTTGGTTTAAGAAGAAATGATAAATGTTGATGTTTCTTAATCCCACCCGTATTCACTGTAGATAAATGCTTTTTTTATGTCCTTAAATAAATTTAGTTCTACCATTGTGAAGTTTCTTATCGATATAAGGATTATTAATATGGTTCAAATAAAATGTAATGTCATTATATGTGTGTTACAGTATCTCTGCACATATCATTTTACATAAATTTCAAATATTAACTACAGTGGGTCATTATAAAGAAATTTTCAAATACGTAAAATGTGTATAAAATTTGGATTCATGCCTGTGTCACTATACTATTACAAAATCCAGTTTGTCAACAATAAATGAATTATGCTTGCCATCTTTCCACATCCATTATGATGTCAGGGTGAGGTAGATTTTGAGTCTCTGGTGGGAATTTGACACATATGGAGGCCATGATTGCAGGGATCCAGAGAGAATCATTGGAAGTGGTGCAAAACACTGTCTAGTTGTCAATGCAGAAGAACCTAGTATTGCAGCTAGACCAGCAGTAAATATAAATATGCCCAGAATAATGGACCTATGACAAGGGACACTATGTGTTGAAGCAAAGAAATTTAAATCAAGTCTGATTCTTACTTTTTTCTGTAGGATCTTTTCTACTCCAGTCAAGATTATCTTTACATTATGTGCATTCTAATAGCATTTATATGTATATACTAAATGCTTTCTTACAAGCCACAAAAATAAGATACAAAATCATAACTGGCAATTGTATTAGACCCTCTCCTGCTTAAAATCCTTCAGTGCTTCCCTTCACACCAAAATGGCATCTAATTTTCTTACTATGCACCAGGATGTTCAAATCAAGTGTCAGTAAATTTTGTCTATAAAGAGCTAGATAGTAAATATTTTAGGGTTCGCAGGCTAAATGATCTCCTACAATCTTCAACTCTGTCATTATTGAGTGAAGGCAGCCACAAGCAATATATAAACAAATGTGTGTGACTGTTGTCTTAAAAAAAGTTTATTTTCAAAACCAGGAGGCATGCCAGATTTGGCCCATGGGTGCTAGTTGGCCAACTCATGTTCTATAGGAATATTGAATGTCTATTGGCCTCCAAATCAAATCTTTTTCGTTTCCCCTTGCTTGTTAATGTCCATCCACTAGGCTTTTCACCTTTCCCTAGAAAATTCAAATATTTTCACCACCTTAAGGTTTTTAGCTAATACTTATCTTTCCCTATGATGAAACACTGACACCTTATATACATGACTCTCACCCTTCAGGTTTCAGTTTAAAAGTCATCTTCTCAAAGAATCCAAGATCTCCCCAAAAACCAATCAACATTAATTTGCTCCTACTGCAATTCAACCTGTGCCTGGTCCTGAAACGAAATCCCGTTTGTTTTCTTCAAAATACTTATTATAAGTTGTCTGTTTATTCGTGTGTTTGTCAGTGAGGGTCCAATCAGGGAAAAGAAATTACAGCAGTGTGGATCACATATAATTTAATATAAAAAATATTCTAACTCAGAACTGAAAAGTCAAAGGGAAAATGCTCAAGTGTCCTGTAGGAAACAATTGTAGAAAGCTGATATCAGTAATAGGACTTGGAAAACAAAGAGAATTGGTTGGAGTTTTAAATTTAAGAAGCTTAAAATAGGGACGTAACAAAGCTGAAACTCAGATCTCTGAGGAGGAGGCACTACTCATCTGGTGCTAGTGTCTCTGAATTGGGAGGAGGAGCCCCACGTGGCCTAGACCCAGGCTTTTGAAGAGGGGATGAAGACCAGCAGATCCACATAACTCTTGGGTTGCGTGAAGAAGATGGCTGTGCCCATTGGTACAAGAAGGGGTTGCCACTAGAGGAGTGAAGAGGCATTATGGAGTGACACTCACAGGAATAGGAAGTAGACAAAAAGGAAGAAGTTTCTTCTTTCTCTTCCACCCTTATTATATGTATCTACTACCCCTATTGGCAAAGGTTGACAGGGAGCTATCTGTAAAAGCAGAAATATGGTTTTCAGAGTTTCAGCTCCAGTATTACCAAGCAGAGACAAGAAGAGTGTGTTTGGAGCTGAGAGATATTAATCTTATAGCCAGCCTTATGTGTTCACTTACTGTGGTTATTTGGGGTCAGAGCTTCACTGAAGAGGTCTATTAGATAATGGTTATGTCTTAATTATGGATGCGTATATTACCAGTGACTAATACTTTCTTTTAAAGAAATCATTTAAATGAATGAATGAACTATATTCCTTTTGAAGAGAAGTCTTGAACCTTGTATTATTTTGCATTACTCGGTCTACTCAGTTACTTTCATTAATACTTTTTAGAGGAATTGTTTGCCCTAAGGTCTGTATTTCCCTGAAATTTAAAAACCTAATGCAAATTTTGACAATGTATCAATTTGTTCAATTTAATTAATATTGGTAGCTAACTTTTTTACTGTATGCTATCTTATATGCGATTTTATAATTGTTGTTATATTAATATTCAAAGTAACTCCTTTAAGTAGAGTATAAGAGTTATTTTACATTTTACATGTGAGGAAACAGAAAAATAATGGTTAAGGAACTTTTTTAAGATGAGAAATATGATGAGTAAATTTAGTCTTTATTAAAAGACCTTATGATTGTAAACTTGATCTTTTCCAATTAAACAGATTTCCTCTATTGTTTTAGAATACACAGTACACTAATCCTTGTTCTGTCTCTTCAAATAAATATGAAAACATCTTAGTTCCTTATCTCGAAAGTATTTCAGTCCAGAATTCTCCAAGATTAATGACCATCTTTAATAAAGAATCTCATTCTTTCTCTATAATAAAGAATACATACTGAGGATGAGAAAACTGAGAGAAAAGTAGCAAAAGTATTTTCTATTTTTATAGAAAATATTTACCACATATTAGCAATAAAAAATTTTTACTTCCCACAGTAAGGCAAAGTGGAATTTTCCCCATATTTTAATGACTTAAGTAAGATCTTAACTTCCACCATTTGAATTTCATTGCTTTGCTGTGTGACATTGTGTGAGTTTCAAATCCAGAAATTTGAATATATAATATAGTATTATTTTGCTAAAATTAGCAAAATAATGTTGCTTAATTAGAATTTGCTGTTACGAGGCAATGAAATGCTAGTACAAGACACGTAGTGAAAGCAAGTAAATATACAAGTTCAGATGTGTTGGTGTGGTGAGGGTGAAGACGAGAACATTTGATAGCGAGGTAATACCACAGAAAGACTTTGCAGCAATCTTGTGGATGAAGGACTTAAGCGTAGTGTCAGGTTTCTGGGGGGGACCGTGAGAAAGTGAGAGGATATTAGAGACCAATTATGGATACTCAAAAATTAACCCAGTGCCTGTTCCTAATCTTCTCTCTACTCCCTGGGAATTGTTGACATTTCCTTTGAAACATTTCATTCATTCATTGTCTCCGTAGGTACCACAGGCTACTCTCTTACCTGCTCCCTGTAGGAGTGAGTTCCACACAGTAGGTCAAACAAATGTTGAAGCACATTGCCATGAGTCCTTTTCCCACCATTGCAATTCCAAGGCACAGGAATGACATAGCTGCTAATAGGAAGTTAAGTGAGGATAATTGGGATTCCTACGGTAGTGTGTCTCAGTTCATTAAATAGTGAAACGTCTTGTATTTAAATTATCTATATCCATGGACCTCAGTATCTTACATTATTTTAAGGAAGAGATTTACTCCAAAAATCACGCATTCTTAGAAGCCAGATAAGTTATTTCAATGGTAACAAACCTTCAAAAGTAGGCCAAGTTGTTTTGTTAGATTTATTTGTATGTCTTTAACCATCATATGTACTTTGCATCTTGTCTCAGACTCTACCAATCCCTGTGGTACCAATCTATGCTATTACCTGCTTGGCAGTCATTTCCATGTTATCTTACTATGATGACTTTAATCAGGTTGCGTCATTTAGTCTTTACAACACACTATCAAAATGTTTTTATCACATCACCCCATTACACTGTAAACTCTGAGTTAAACTCTATTGGCTTTGCTTTAGTAATAAGCTAATAGGTGATGGAGGCAGAGAGAACAGACAGCTGTGGCAGTGCCATGCTTGGGATAGGAGAATGCCCTGAGGAGAATAACAGCAATGTATTTGAAGAGAAAGCTTTGAGTGGAAAACATGGATAATCAGGATTTGTTCTGTTTCTCTCAGCATTATAATTACCATTCTTATATTCCTTACATACTGAAAGCACAAAATGTAGGTTGTAATATGAGATGCCACTACAAATTCACAAAGTTTATATCTGAAATGATTAAATTTAGATCTAATAAAAGTTGTAATTGTACAGCCCTATAATATTTAAGAAGTAGAGATTTTATCATTGACCATGGTTTTTCCCAGCTTCATTGAGGCATGATAGATATATACAAATTGTATATATTTAAAGTATACAATGTGATGTTTTGATGTACATATACATCATGAAATGCTTACCACAATTAAGCTAATTAGCATAACCGTCACCTCATACAGTTATCGCTTTTATTGTGTGGGGTGAAAACACTTAATATTTACTCTCCTAGCAAATTGCAAGTATACAATACAATATTATTAACTACAGTCACCATGCTGTACATTACATCCCCAAAACTTATTCATCTTATAACTGAAAGGTTGTACATCTCCGTACTTCTCCCTTGACTCCAGCCCCTGGTAACCATCATTCTACTCTCTGCTTCTGTGAGTTCAACTTTTTTAGATTCCATGTATCAGTGAGATCATGCAATATCTCTCTTTCTGTGTCTGGATTATTTCACTAGGCACATTGTCCTTCATGTTCATCCATGTTTTTAAAGATGGTAAAAACCATTAAGGTATCACTATTATTTGAATCTTAATGCACAACTTTATAGAACCTTATGCTGATAAAAATGTACACACAAAATGCAATTAAAAGTATGCAAAAGAAATAAACACATACACCCACTCAATGACCTATACATAAGTATTTATAGCTTTATTCATAATAGATGAAATTGTAGACAGCCCAAATGTTTATCAACTGGCTAAGGATAGACAGTTTGTGATAGGTCTGTAAAATGGAATACTACTCAGAAATAAAAGTAAGTGGACTGCTGATACATGCAATGATATGAAGGAATACCTAGAGAATTATGCTAAATGAAAGAAGCCTGAAACAATATAAATCCCATATACATGACCATATCAGTCCATTTATATGGCATTTTGAAAAGATAAAACTATAGGGGCAAAAGAAGATTAGTGTTTACTGGGAGCTGGGTATGGAGAGAGAGTATTGACTGCAAAGGATCGTGAGACATCTTTTGGGAATGATGGACACTTTCTATATCTGAGTTGTGGTGTTTATAGGATTGTATATGTTTTAGGAAGTCACCAAACTGTATGCTTTAAAAAGGTGGAATTATTGTATTCAAATGATAATCAATTTAAAAGAAAACAATAAAGACAAAATAGAGTAGTTCAGATGCTTTTTAGTTGTGGAAAATCCATGGGCTCTGGGTTATGTCAAAAAAGGGGAAAACATTTTATGGGATGCGTATAAATTTAGTACAATTCTCATTGATGCTGCCACATGTTATTGGCTAAGGGATTTTAAGTCTCAATATTCTGATCTACTCTTCTTCCACTTTTCACACTCAATATTCAAAATTTTATCCACCGTTCTACTCTCTGCTTCTATGAATTCAATTTTTTTAGATTCCACACTTAAGTGAGATCATGCAGTATTTTACTTTCTGTGTCTGGTTTATTTTAGTTACCATAATGCCTTCCAGATTCATCTATGTATCTTAAAAATAAGTAATTTTTATTTTAAAAAACCCAACTTTATCCATTATCTTGAAGACTTTCTTCACACAATAAAAGTCTCCCTCCCTCTAGATGAATGAACTCATCTCTTTACAAATAAAAGAATTAGATAAAATTTTTAAAAATGCTCCTAGTCAAGGATTTAATCTATATTATGTAGATTTATGTACATCTGAATGTCTTTTTAACTTTTTGCTTTTTAATATTATTCCTATTTCTCTAGGTCAGTCCCTCCACTTGCCCTTTTGATTTTATTGTTGTACTGTATCAGTTATATTTTAGTTAGGAAAACAAAGCCCAGGCAGAGCAGTTCAGTAGAGAGCCTTTAACATAGGAAAGTAATTACAAAAGGGTTGAAAGGGCTTAAAAGGCAAATTGGATACTGAAGCAGCCCATAGATTAGCAACTAGAAGAGCCATCGGTGGCCATAGGGCTAAAGGGACAAAAGAATGGGTTGATGTTTTCAGAGAACAAAACCTAAGACTATTTTAGTTCTCTTTATAGAGGGAAAGAACTCCTGTTGGAGATGCAGTTCGGAGCAGACAGAAAGATGAGAAAAATTGAATCTTCTCTGTACTTTGTGCTCTAATCTCCTCCCAGTGCTTCACCCTGGGGGAATGTATTCAGAAGCCAGTTGCGAAGGGCTCTAGGCAAACATACTTTGAAGAAAAGTGGAGAATGGATCTGAGAGCAAACAAGCAACCCCCTCCTGCACTCTCACTATGGCGTTTTATGGATTCAATCAGGCTTTATGACGTCTCAAAAGTCTACGTCTAGGCTAGTTCTTTACCCATGGCTTTTAAAATAAATAATTTTATTCGAGTTTTAAAGATGGACACGCAAACATACATTTGGTCCCTGACACCTGCTCAAGTTCAACATAGGAGTTCCATAAATAATTTTTTTCTTTTCTTTTTCTTACTATGAGGACACTCAAATTAATGTCTCTAGATCATCACTGACCTAAAATTTGATCTAAACTTTTGTATTCTGCTACTGATTAAAACTTTGGTTTTATAAGTCTCTTAAAGCACAAGCAAATCAACATGTTCAAAACTAAACTTACCTATTTCAAACAGCTGTTCCTCTCCTGTGTCCCTTGTTATCACCATCCACCTAGCTGATCCAGTAAGAATCATGGATGCCACATCCTGCACTGAACCCTCACTGCCAAAATGGGGGCCTTTCAATAAGCACATCTTGTTCATTTTTCCTTTATGCTATCCAGGAATGTTTTGTAAACATTCTAAATAGAATTAATTTGACCAACCTTGGTAACTAAACAAACAAACAAACAAAAACCGAAAGGTTTAATTCTATCTCAAGTACCAGATACAATTAAGTGACATGTTAAATAGTCTTCATTTTATCTTTTGTTGCTAGCACCAATCCTAGCATGCTTTTTGATTTGAAACTAGGTCAGTTTCATATTTCTTTTATTATTTTCATTTCTTAAAGGTTATCATTTTTGGAACGCCTCTGATTCATTAGAAGTGATACTAAAATTATCTGTTACATAGCATCAGGTTAAAATTGTTGGCAGTAGGTAATTTTGATCAATGACAAAATAAGAAAATGTAAAGTCATGTAACATGATGAACCTTCCAAGAATTTTTCCTTCAAAATCACTGATGATTTCACTTTAGGGAACAAATATATTGACTAGAATGAAGCTTTCAGCAAATAAGAGGGCAAAAGCTATTAAGATTCGTCAGCTGACGTATTTCATCGCAAAAAATGAAAGGCATTTTGTTGGGAAATTTATTGTTCCAAGCAAAGCTTGAGTCAGAAAAATATTACTCCCCAAATTGCATAAATCCAACAATAGGCCAAAAATGAAAAAAACTGTTGAAAATCTGTAGTAGACAAAAGAAAAGTTAGCAAATATTAACCATATTAGGGATTTGTTATTTCTACCCTGTTTTGGGATTCATTATATTGACTCATAATTTATAAACGACCATACCGAGAGGGGGGTTTTAGGGTCTTACAACAAGAGGAACAGTTTCAATAATCTTCTGAGGAAAAAAGGTAAAAGTACAAAGCTCAAAACATAAGGTGGAAATGGAAATACTTAGACTAAATAGTCTGAGCTAAGAAGTGTTCCAGAATGAGTTCAGAGCTTCCGGGCAAACAAAGTCTAAATTATTTGAAGATTACTGAATGTCTCTACTCTTTGTGAGACCTGAAAATAAAGAATAGCACGTTCTCTGTTGCAATTAATCTTTTATGTTGACTTATTGGCTCTTGTTGTATATCTGTTTCATCGTCTTCCAACTTGTAAAATGAGCACGATATTGTACACCTCATGACAGTCTCCTGAAGTTAAGGTACTAACACAGAGTCTATGACATTTTATTTACTCAATAAATGTTAATTGTTATTATTAATATTGCCATTTTGACTATATGAAATATTGAAGTACCTCTCTATCAACAAATAAATATTTGATTTAAATAACTGTTTACTCTTTATATATTCACGGTAAAAGAATCTGAAAAATGAAAAATAGTATGTCGTGAAAAGGTTGTCTTGTTCCTCTACTATGCATATTTCTTCAACTGTTGCTGCTGTTCACACTGTTTTTCCCCTCCTGGAACATCATCATGCATCACCTCAGATGTTTTTTTTCTCTTGTTTTCTCTCTCTCGCTCTCTCTTTTCTCTTTTTTTTTTCTTTTAAAGATTGGCACCTGAGCTAACATCTGTTGCCAATCTTCTTTTTTTCTTTCTTTTCTCCCCAAAGCCCCCCCAGTACACAGTTGTATTTTCCAGTTGTGAGTGCCTCTGGTTGTGCTATGTGGGACATCGCCTCAGCATGGCCTGATGAGCGGTTCCATGTCCACACCCAGGACCCCAACCGGTGAAATCCTAGGCTGCTGAAGCGGAGTGCGTGAACTCAACCACTCGGCCACTGGGCCAGCCCCTCTCTCTCTTTTTGTCTGTGCTTTAGTTATTTTCTATTGATAGGTCTTCAACTATGTCTAACCTGAATAAGAACCCATGTAATCAGTTTCTAATGTTAGATTTTGTATGTTTTACCTCTGACATTTTCATTTGATTACAATTATGCACTTCATAATGATGTTTCAGTCAACAACAGACCACATATACGACAGTGGTCCTGTAAGATTACTATCATATAGCCTAGGTGTGTAGTAGGCTATACCATCTAGGTATGTGTAAGAACACTCTATGATGTTTGCACAGTGACAAAACCACCTAATGATATATTTCTCAGAACATATCCCTGTCATTAAGCAATACATGACTGATTGTATTTTATATGGATTCCAATTCTCTGTTGAAATTGTGGTTTTTTTAGCATTCATGGCAGGACATTGACCTGCTCCTAGTTATTTCATCCAAAACAGAAAAAGAAAAATGAGGTCTTTTTAATGTTACATTTTCTAATAATTTATTTCTGGCATATGGCTATCAGGTTGATTTTTTTTGTATCGATATTGTATTGACAAGTTACTAAATTATCCCGTTGTTTATAATTACGTATATGTAAGCATAGGAGATTTTTTTCTCATGAAGTCAGTCTTATCCTCTTCTGAGACTAACGACTTCTTTACAAATTTATAACTTAAATTTTTTCATGTTTTATTAAACTTGCAAGGCCTTCCAATTAAATGTTAATAGATGAAGAGAAAGTGACAATTATTGTCTTGATCTTGAATTTCAAAAAGCAAAACAACTTTTTAATCCTTCACTAAGATTCTGCAAATGTTACATTTTACCATTTTGCCTTATTCTTTCTATATAAAAATACATTTATTCTGAATCTTTCGAAATAATTTGTAGACATGATTTCCCTTTACCCTTAAATAATTTACTCTGGATTTCTTTAAAACCAGAACATTTTCTCACATAACCACAGGAAATATGCTTTGATGAAATACTGGTAATACTAAAAGAGAACCGACTCAAATTTTACCAGTTGTCTCAAACATGTCCTCCACTACAAAAAAGTAAATTATCTACTTTGTATTTTCCCTTTGTCCAGGATCCGATCTGCGAGCACCTACTGCACTTAGTTATCTTGTATCATTTCTTTACTTTGGAACAATTTCTCAGTCTTCGTCTTTTATGACCTTGACATTTTTGAAAAATTCTATCTATTCCTTTTGTACAATTTCTCTCAAATTGGATGTGTCTAGAGTTTCCTCTTGATTCAATTCACATTTTGCAGAAAAATCGAACTCAGATAATTAGAAGAAAGAACATATTAAGGATGAGAGCAGAAATCAATGAAATGGATGATAGAAAAATAGTAGAGATTATCAAGGAAACAAGAAGCCGATTCTTTGTAAAGAGCAATAGAATGAACAAACCGCTAGTCAGTGACCCCTTTTGAGGAGAGGAGCAGCCTGGGGTGAGGGGGGTGTGAGTTATGTTGCCCCTCAGAGAACATTCGTTGATGTCTAGAGATAATTTTAGTTGACACAACTGGAGGCGGTGGTGCTACTGACACTAAAGGGGGAGAGGCCAGGGATGCTGCTGTGCATCTTACAATGCACAAGACAGTTCCCTGAACAAAGAATTAGGTCCAGATGTCAACAGTGCTGAGAGTGAGCAACCCTGAACTAAACCACTCAGAAAAGAGCAAGAAAAGCAAATTATCTCATCTAAGAAAAGTGGGAAATTACGAGGGAGCCTATGACAATAAAAGAATAACAAAATAATATTAGGAACAGCTCCATGTCACTAAATTAAAACACTTAGATGAAACAGTCCTTTAAAGACAAAATTATTAAAACTGATCTGAGGAAAAATAATATCAGAATAGCTACTTATATATTTAAAATTTTAATTTCTGAATTTAAAACAAAAATATCACCTAAAGTAGCATTAAAAATAATATACATACAGAATATGTGTATGTGTGTGGCTGTGTACATGTATACACACAAAACATTGCGAGAGAAAATTAAAGTCCAAATAAATGGAACGCTATGCCCATATTCATTTATTAGAAGGCTCAATATTCTTCAGATGTCAATTCTACATAAATTTCTGTCTAGATTCAACATAATTCCAATGAGTATCACATCAGGGTTTTTTTTTTAGAAATTTATAAGCTTATTCTAAACTTTTTACGGAAACATATAGTTTTCAGAATAGCCAAAAGAACTTTGAAAAAGAATACATTTAGAAGATTTACAGGGCTACCATGAGCATTAGAGTATGATATAGTATTAAAGATAGACATGGATCAATGTAACTGGATACAATCCAGAAACATATTTGCATATATAAAAAATCGATTTTAGAAAATTAAAAGTAAAGAGATATAATATCCTTTTACATAAAATGTCAAGAAAAAGTCTTCATTTTAAAAATGGTTCTCTAATCAGTGAATATTCCTGAAGAAAAAAAAGAAACTTCTTACCTCGAATCACACACGGTATTAATAAGAAATGGATCATAGACCATTTCTTAATAAAAGGCTATATAGAAGAGCTTAAAGAAGAAAATGTAGGAGAAAATATTTTCAGGCCTATAGTAGATAAATTTTGTTTGATTGAACACAAAATACATGAATCATAAAGAAAAATAAAATGATAGTTTATAAGTTCTTTACGATTTTCAAAGCATACAGTCAACTCATTTGTCAAAATGATATTGATGTTTTCTTTCTGATCATCGTGTCTTCTCTTTCTTTCTTTCGATTTTTTTTCTCTTGGCATGATATTTTAGCATCTTTTTCCTATTCAAAGTTCACTATTAGGTAAGATGTTTGCTGTAGATCTATTTTTTAAGATATTTAGACATTTTAGTAAATTAAAGAAACTCCCTTTTATTACTGATTAGCTGAGTTTTTATTGTGAAAGGATTTTGAGTTTTATTATTTTTTCTATATCCATCACTATCATATTTTTCACTTTTATCTTTTCATGTGATTTGTATTGACTGATTTTCTAAATAAAACACTTCTGCATTCTTGGAATAATCTACATTGTTCAAAACATATAACACTTTAAATAACACTAGGTTTATTTCTTAATATTTAATTATTTTAAATCTATTCCAATTCTCTAGTGAATTCTCCAACTTCTCATTTATTTTTCTCTGTTTTTCCTGTTTATTATATTTTGTATTTATCATAGTGATTTTCAAGTCCTGATGAGCTAGTAACTCCAATATCTGAATCAAATCTGATTTAGTTTATGATGTTTAGATTTCTCTTCATTGTCAATCATATGGCCCTATTTTTTCAACATGTTAAAAATCAAAGTATAAACATTGTGCATAAAAATTGAACAGGTTCTACATAACATCATCTACCTCTTAAGAGGGTTTATACTCCCCTCTGCTGGGCAGGTAGGGTGATAACTATTCACTATAATGCAAGTAGGACGCGTGCTGAATTGTCTGCATTGTTGCCTTGGAGAGTCCAGGCTCCCTGTGATATTTACCTGTGATATATACCCGGGGCTTTATTGTTCTTGACTAGGACCTTATGTATTCTGCATTACATCTCTCCCTGCTGTGTCCTAACTTCTAATTTGGTTTCCCGAGATAACTATACTCTTTGTTTAGAATGCTTTCTGCTTTGCTTTTAGCTTCCCATATCACGTACTAAATGTCCTGAGGAGAAAAAACTGTTGGGTGCCCTGTTAGCCTGGTACTTTTACTCTGGGTTCTTATATATGCCCCAAGTTGGAAACTATCTCCAGGGTCTCCAGGTTCTCCCTATGATGCAGAAGTTAACTCACCTATCTGAGGTCCTTTGTTCTGTCAAGTCCTGGTTCTCCTTTCTCCTCTTTTCAGCAATTCTATGCTTTCTCTCTCTATAGCATATTACTATAAGGTTTTTTTTTGGTGAGGAAGATTGGCTCTGAACTAACATCTGTTGCCAATCTTTCTCTTTTTGCTTGGGGAAGATTGTCCCTGAGCTAACATCTGTGCCAATCTTCCTCTATTTTGTATGTGGGACACTGCCACAGCTTGGCTTAATGAGTGGTGTGTAGGTCTGCACTCAGGATCTGAACCGGCAACCCCAGGTCACTGAAGCAGAGCACACAAACTTAACCACTATGCCTCCGGGCAGCCCCTTACTGTAGCATTTTTATATAGCTTTTTTATTTCTTTAATAGGCCTACTCATCTGTTGTCAGCTACCCCACATCTCCAGTAAGAAGTCTCTAATTTGCTTTAAAAACTAAATACGCATTTTAATATTTCAAAACAGACTAGTGAACACACTCATCCAATTTTAGTGGATATAGTGGGATTTTATTATTGGGGGAATTTATTTGGAATAAGGAGATAATTTCCTCAACTCTTGATTTTATGAAAAAAAAAGTTTTATTTCACCATGATTTTTTTCAGTACTTTTCACTGGGTTTAGAAAAGTTAGGTTAAACGTTTGCTGTTTTTGTTGTTACTTTCAACACGGCAAGGATGTTGGCTCACTGTCTTCTGGCTTACATAGTTTCAGACAAGAAGTCTGTGATCATACTGATCTTTGTTCCTTCATCAGTAATACATAATTTTCTTCTGGCTGCTTTTAAGATTTCTTCCTTAACACTAGTTTTCAACATTTTGCTTTTGATGCATTGTAGTATAGTTTTCTTTGTATTTATTGTGTTTAGTTGCAATGAACTTAGATTTTGGGGTTTATAATTTTCAACAAATTTAGAAAATCTTTGCCATTATTTTTTAAACTGTTTTCCTGTGTTCTGCTCTCTCTGCGCTCTGTCGTTTGGTACTCTATTTACCTATAGCTTAGAACTTTTGATATTTTTCCACAGATCAGATACGCATTTTTCATTCTTTTTTCTCTGAGAGCCAGTGATTAGCTTCTATTGCTGTGACTTCAAGTTATTGAGTTTTTCTTCTGTTTATCAGTCTTCTGGCTATCTTCAGGATACCATCTCCCAGTCTTCTCTTTCTCCCATCCACTGAATTTTTCAGTTCCATTTATTTCTTTTTTAATATCATCCAATTAGCTCCTCTGTGTTTCCATGTTTTCTTTATATTTTTGAACATAGTATTACTGGCTGCTAGGTCATCATTTTCTGCCAACCCCGTTGACTCTGTCATTTCTTTCTTCATTGAATGATTTTTCTCCTAATTATAAGTCAGATTTTTCTGTTTCTATTGCATGTACAGTAAGTTCTGTTGTGATGCTGAACATCGTCAATTGTACATTTTTGGGTGTCTGAATTTTAACGTTTTCCCTAAACGGTATTGAATTTTCTTTTCGTAGGAATTTAGGTTCTTGTCAATGGAGATCATTTTGAGGCTTGTTTTAAGCTTTTATGGTGGGTTTGATGGTCCAGAATAGCCTTTACTCTAGGGATATTTATGGTTAACCGCTCACTTGTGGACATTCTAAGATCTATGATGGATGTCCCAAGTGATCAATAAGTGCTCCTCGCTCTCACTGGTCAGGAAAAAAAGAAAGGCTCCTTGTCATGTGTAACCTTTGACATATGTTTAGTCCTTGACTCCCAATCACTTTTTGTTCAGTTTGGGGGGTTTCATCCTAAGCATGTGCCGCTTAGGTTTCAGCAAAGATTCAGTGGTCCCTATGCTGATATCTGTAATGTTTTTTTTCCTGTGTATCTCCCTCCTCTGCAGAACTCTGCCTCATAACTTCAATCTTCCCCATCCTTGCTAAATTCAGTCTCCGTCTCTTCGGCTCACTGAAGTCACCAAGCTGTGTGGTCCAGAAGGTGTTTTGGGCAGAGAAGCAGGATGACCACAAGCCCATCTCATTTGTTTCCTTTCTTCCAGTAGGCATGCTCCCGCATTACGTGTTGTCCAATGTCTGTCAACAGTTACTTTCTATATTTGGTCAAGCTATCAATTATTTTATAATGGGGAAGTAAATATAGTTCCAGTTACTCCATCATGGAATGGGCAGAAATCTCCCGACCATACATTTTTTATAGACTTACCAATACTACCCTTATGTTCCACATTTGCTTCAATTCTCACTTAGGAGAAAATCTAAAATCATTATCTTGGCTTATAAGATAATACTTATATTTATC
The DNA here is from genome assembly GCF_041296235.1 of Equus asinus. Taxonomy (NCBI): domain Eukaryota; kingdom Metazoa; phylum Chordata; class Mammalia; order Perissodactyla; family Equidae; genus Equus; species Equus asinus. Next base: position 67,329,184 of record NC_091801.1, on the reverse strand, counting down.
CCTATTTTCATATTCTTCTCTCTCTCAGCACTTTACCTTTGTTCCTCAGTTTTATCCCCACTGGCCTCCTTAATATTCTTTAATTATGCTACTTCAAGGTCTTTCCTCTTTCTATTCTTCCTGTTTGAACTAAGCCAAAAAATATCAGGTAAGCTGTCTAATTCATACAAGTCAGGAGAACCGGAATTAAACTCTGGCTTCCTGGCTCCAGATCTTGAAATCTTAAATAGCATGCTATTTGTGTTGTTTATTATAGAACCAAATGGCTAGTATAATCTCTTCTTTCAAGTGTTTGCTCAAATGCCTATTAAACAGGTTATTCTTTACTATTATATAGTATACTATTGTATACTATACAAGCTTTCTGACTCCCATCACTCTTTATTTTCTTATGGACAAGTATATATTTATTTGTTAGCTTTTGTCTACTTACACCTATTAGAATGTAATCCCCAGTGAAAGCAGGCATTGTATTTATTTTATATATTGCTATAGTTTCAAATTTGGAACAATGTTAAATAAATCATAAGTATATGATAAATATTTTGTGAGTCTTTAATAAATATAACTCATTTAGTTACTATATGAATTTGATATTACTATCTTAATTTCCTATATGAATATATTAAAGATTAAAGAGTATAATCAGTTTGCTTTAGGTCATAAGTGATGTTAGGGATTTGAATATAGTTCTCTACGAATTAAAATACCACACTTGTAGCCCCTATACACTATTACCTCCTGATATAAATGAAGTCGATCTCCTTGGCTGAATTGTGCTACCAGGGGTTCTCAGTGTACATAGATAGCGTCTAGCAGCCTTCCATGGCAAATGCGTTATAAATGCATTGTCTGTAATTTCCTCAAAATTTCCTATAAAGGTTTATGTTTACCAAGCACAATCTTTTAATTTTATTTAGCTGTATCTTTGGACTCTGCCTATGTGAGATAGATACATATCTGCTTTGTATCAAAGTCCACTAAATTAGGTATATACCACCGCACATGAAATCTGCAGGAAAGTTCCATAAAATTTAGGGAATAAAGAGAATACTCAAACTGGATATAGCTGAGGCAACATATGGTCTTGCACATGGCAGAACTGGCAGCGATCTTCATTTTAGAATGGTGCTATTCTGGTGAAGCCAGTTTTTCCTGCATCATGGATCTCAAGACGTCCATATTAAAAAAAAAAAGAAAGAAAGAAAAGCACATTTCTTGTTAGAGATACAGAGAAAGTGCCAAAAAAAAATGACTGAGTATAATAGCCATTAACAATTCTTTTTTCCAAAAACGTTTTCCACTGCTTCTTAATTCAAATGTGATTTCTTCTCTTAATCTTTGTTAATTTTTCAAAATATTTCTGTTTGATTATCTCATTTGAGTCTCCCTTCAAGTTTGTTTTTATATACATGGCATATTATTAAATGTAATATTCTCAACAAGTTTAATTAACAAATTGGCTTTTTTTTCTTATTACAAAAAAGAGTCGATTACATCATCCAAAAAAGGATGTTATTTACTCAAAGATTACATTTGTATAATAGCACATTTGACATATTCCTTTCAGTATTCTGTGTCAAATCCATGCCTACCTAGGTATGGCTATGACATTATTGCTATTATAAGGCAGAGTTAGCATATCTAGCTACTCTTATACAATACGTTGGCACACAGCTCTAGTGCTTCTGTGAATATGAGGTTCCATCTACTTCAAGGCATTATCAGGTCATTGGCATCATCCTAATTGAAAAATTTACCCTGTGATATATAAAATAGCCATGGACCAATAATGGGAATGTAAATGAGAAAATTCTGCCTTTCTCTAACTTTTATCCATTTTCTTTAAATCTCTAGAGTTTGTAAAATAACACCAAACTGCTTTGTGTTTTTAAAGAGAAAACAGAAAGCTTTGCTTAGATATGACCTATTTTATTCACCTTCAGGTCACAGTGTGCCTTTTGCAGCATCATATAAATACTAGTTATGTGTTATTGTGCTTATTAAAATATAGCTTTTTATATAACAGCCATCAATCCATGGTTTACAACTGCCATCATATCAGTTTCAACAGTAGTCATTTGTCATTTAATATTGTGACATGTTCACATCAGAGCAAAATTTTCCAATCTGCAGCAACTATGAGAAAGCAAGTAAATAGGAAAATCTGAGAGCAATTTCAACCAAAAATTATCCAGGAGATGTTGTTAGGAACATTAGGTCTATTGTCAGGAGAGTCAGCTCTTCTGAGTACGTCTCCCCTAAGTTTTATGTATATTTATTTATATGTATGTATGTATATGTGAGTGTATGCATTTTAGTCTGAGTAATATGTGCTATTCTTGTCGGTTATCACTGTGTACTAAATAGAATAGGTTTTAAATCATTTTCTATTAAGATAAATTGATTGCCAGAAATGACAGTGGTCGATGGCTATATTTGTTTTGAGGTTATTTAAAGATGATGTGTCACCATCATTATTTTTGATCTTGTAATGTTTTCCAAGAATGGAAAACAAGCCTTTCTCTTACCTCAATATTTAGGTTTTTTGAGGCATCTTTTTTGCCCTTAAATTGAACAACTTTCTTCAGTTCTTTTAATGCTTCTCTTGTTTTCCAGCTATAATCACGCAGTGTGCAGATTCTGAAAAACATACATATGAAGATGGCAGAGATGTGGTCTTAAGGCCAGCCCCATTTCTATATTTGAAGAACTATCATGTTTACGGCATTATTTAACTTCTATGAGTTTATCCAGATTTAGTCCTCAATTAATCCTCTGCTTTGCTCTGTGATAAATACTATTTCAACTAGCAATCTCTGATAGTCAACTATGTGTGTGTATATATATATATATATATACACACACACATATCATTAGAATAAGAAACAAGAAATAAAAACTGAAAATCTATAAGTTCTCAAAGAAGAAATTTAAATAAGGTAAATAATATAAATTTTGGAAAGAGGTAACTTTTCATTTCCAACTGTTTTTTTCACTTACTTCAAATATCTTTCTAGCCTTCAGCATGCAGAATAGTGTTCATAACAAAGAGACTGATTAATCACCATTTTTTAATCAGTTGTTAGTTAGAAGATGAGACTAACCTGTCAGCAAAATAGCCACTTATGGAAAAGACTAGGGAAATACAGGGGCCATCCCCATGGCCTAGTGGTTAAGTTCAATGTGCTCTGCTTTGGCAGCCCAGGTTTGGTTCCTGAGTGTGGCCCTACACTGCTTGTTGGCAGCTGTGCTGTGGTGGAGTCGCACAAACGAATTAGAGAAGGATAGGTACAGATGTTAGCTCAGGGTGAATTTTCCCCAAATAAAAAAAAAAAAAGAATAGAGAAATACAATCTCAGGGCTATTTTAATCAATTAAATTAAACTTAACTGATTAAATAATGGATTCAGAGAAATTTGAAGACATATATTAATATCCAAGTCTTAGTATATAAGTGTTTAAATCCTTTCACTTCATCTACTCATTGGAAATAAAACTAATCCAGTGAAGTAAATTTATGTGTTTGGCGGATTAAAAATGGTTGCAGGTTGGGGCCGGCCCTGTGGCTGAGTTGTTAAAGTTCTGTGCGCTCTGCTTCAGCAGCTCAGGTTTGTGGGTTCGGATCCCAGGCACAGACTTATTCCACTCACAAGCCATGCTGTGGAGGCATCCCACATACAAAACAGAGGAAGATTGGCACACATGTTAGCTCAGGACAAATCTTCCTCAGCAGAAGAAAAAAAAAAGGTTGCAGATTTGGACACACCTGTTATAGAGAAATTGTTTCTCCTTCTGTTGAATCTGGGCAGGATCTGTGACTAATTTGTCTAGCACAATATGGAGGATATTAGCCATGCAGCTTCTGGACCCAGACCTTAATAGACTGTTAGATTTCATGGCCTATCTCTTGGAATGCTCACTCTGGGGGAAGCCAGCTGCCACGTAAGAAGTCTTAAGAGCTTGAGACTACCGTGCTGTGAGGAATCCCAGGCTAGCCATGTGGAGAAACTTTGTGGACAAAGAGACGCTCAACCAGCCTCATCTATTCTAGCCATCCAATACCAGGAAGACATATAAGTGAAAGAGCCCAGAGATAATAACAGCCCAGCCATCATCTAACTGCATCACATTAGAGGTCTCAAGCAAGCACTGCCCAACTGGGTCAAACTACAAAAATGAGAGAGAATAGTAATTGCTTTTAGCCTTTAAATTTTAGAGAATTTGTTGTGAAGTAATAGATAACTGAACAATAGGGTAAATCTTTAGTTCCTATATACATAATTTACTTTATATTTATAAATTACAAAACCATAAAATAAAATTTAACATACCACAGAAACAAGAAGAAGGCAAAATATGGCACAGAGATGACTAATTATAGAATGTGCCATTCTTGAAAGACATAAGCCAATCCAGTCAGTGAAATTTGGCCACTGCTCATAGACAAGGAAAAAACTGTTATTATGGTGGGTTGGGCTTTTAATGGAATCCATTCTACAACTGAAAGGAGGAATAAGCATTTTAATAGGCAATAAAATGAAGAGTGTTTAAAACATGTCCTTAACTAGAGGTTGAGAACTAAACTAACTTACAGTTAAAGTGTAGTGTTATTGCCAAGTATTACGCCCAAGGATATTGCTATAATGAATCTTTATAAACAGTAAACTTGGAAAGTTGGAGCAAATAATGAACAAGTTCCAACCAGCTATCCAATAATCAGGGAAAAACATAGCAATATGTGTTTACAGTCAAATGTAGGGAATAAATTGTGTTAATAAACATAAAAATATATATTGTACACCAGTAGACAATTATACGAAATATTTTCTAGCCCTCCTGTATACGACCTTACAGCATCTGGTGCTTGCCTCTGTTGTTGTGTTTATCAGACTAGGTGGAAGTGTTCTAAAAAGAGACTATACTTCTCAAGAAAATGTAAGCTACTTATCATCAAAAGTTGGATTAGAAATACAATATTCAGTCCAACGCCTGGCAAAATTTAAGCACTGAATAATATGTTGGTCTTAGGTTTTTACAAAACAGTCTTTATGCTTAGATTTTCAAAATGGGGTCTTGGCTTCACTACAATTTTTCATGTTTGTACTACATTAACTCCTTTCTTAACTTACAGAATTGAGTTATCTAAACTTTCTTTATAATATGTGTTTGAATTTTGTTGTCCCTATTACAAGTTTGTAACTCAAATACCTACAACTTTGCAGAGTTTATTTTTTAAATTTATGTAGTCTTTGTGCACTTACTATTTTATAATCCTCCAGTCTCCTTTGCTTGCCTCTGTGTTTATGAAAGACAGATTTTTATAAAACCCATTTCCATTATTTCATAGAAAATATCAATAACTTTCTGTTGTACCCTGAGGCCTCAGAAGAAAATTAAATCCCGTTAGCCTACCTTTCGAAGTCCTGCCATATATGGATATTTTTACCTTCTCTAACAATATACCTTATAACAAAGTTATGTAGCCAACTTACACCCTTTCTGCTCTTTGTCATTTACCTTTAGTATACCTATCTCTGCAGGTTTACTGAGCTCTGTCCCATCGCCAGGATTTTATGATAATTTCTTTTACTTTATCAAACTTCTTCATATAATTAAAGCTGCAAATTTATCTCCTTGACTCTGGAAGTCCATTCTTACTGACTCTGGGCATTACTCTTTCCTTGGAACTGTTTCTCTCTACCCAGTTTGTACTACCCATTTAAAACTTTCCAACTCTTTTTCTCCCTTATTGAGAATATCTTTCTAGCCTTCAGCATTCAGAATAATGTTCTTAACAAAGACATTGCTTATTCATTATTTATAAATCACTTGTAAGTGAGATTATGACTCACTTGTCAGCAAAGTAGCCACTTATGGGTGTTCTGATTATTTGCCCTGGCATAAATATGGATTGTGACAATAATTTGAAGGGTGATTTATTACACACTAAGTTCCACTGAAAAATGTAAATAAAAAGAAGAGGTTTACCAAAAAACTGAAAGCAGGAACATTGAATTGCAAGATAAGTTATTGAGAGGAAAAACTAGCTTTTTGGTAAGAAATTTGATTTGTTTTAATGTGTTAAACTCTAGAAGGCCATTAAATTCAAGTAGTTGACAAGCACTGGGATTAGAGCAGAGCTCAAGAGAGACTGCCCCTGTCCTCGTGTTTCATAGATTCTAGTAGGGATGAAGATATTCAAGCTGGAGTGCTGAGTCCCCAGAACAAGTATAGAACGGTATGGGATTGTAATGTGCTTGGAAACTCTGTTATGAGTTGCTATTTACACTGAGATTTTAAAAATGAGAAGAATATAAATACTACATAACAGTAAGTGGGAAACAGAAAATTATGGGCAGAGAAACAAGGTTTAGTTGCTCAAGAAGAAAGAGATCACAGCACTTTAGGAAACAGATAAAAACTGAATATGCATGGGTACAAAAAGCATGGGGGATACTGAGGTGACAGCCGAGTGAAGAAATCTTTCGGAGTCATATCATGCAGGATCTCATAATTCTGGATATAGACTTGAGGCTACACACAGAACAGTGTGAAGTCATTAAAAGATTTTTAAAGAAGAGGCATAATCATATTTCTGTTTTAGAATAATCACTCTTTTTACAAATTTGGGAAAGAGTGTGGATAAGGACTGCAGCTTTACTCTTGGGAGTCTGTCACTGCAACAAAAATGAAAAATATTATTATCTTGAAACATATTGGTAGGAGTTGAGGTGTTAAAGTTGATCAAGTCATTTTATTTAGATTCTAAATTAGATAAGAGTTGGAGAGAATTTGAAAATAAAAATATGGAAAAGAAGTGCAAGTAATGAGTTTATTGGGTGAATAAATGGTGTGTAGAAGTGTCATTTCTATAAAGAGTGTATCATTTCTATAAACTTGAAGGGCAAATTTTGGTGGGAAAGATGATGCTTGTGAGGCATCCAAGAGGCCATGTCAAATAAGTGTTTTCATTTTTCTTTTCTTTTCTTTTTGCTTTGGTGTGGAAGATTGACCCTGAGCTAACATCTGTTGCCAATCTTCCTCTTTTTGCTTGAGGAATATTGTCCCTGAGCTAACATCTGTGCCAGTCTTCCTCTATTTTGTATGTGGGACACTGCCACAGCATGGTTTGATGAGTGGTGTGTAGGTCTGTGCCCAGGATCCAAACCCATGAACCCAGAGCTGCTATAGCAGAGCATGTGAACTTAACCACTACACCACCAGGCCAGCCCCAGTGTTTTCATTTTTAGTATGAATAATTTTTAAAATATTAAAGAAATATGTTTAATCCATTTTGCTTTCTGTCATGTTTTCCATGTTTTTTAGCACTAAATAAGTTTGATTTTGTTAAGTATATGAATGCATAAATAAGCCAATGAAACAAATATAGTTTGACTACTACTAAAGAGAGACTGCAAATTTTTTATGAAACTAAACATAATATCCAGAAAAATGGAGGTAAGTTACAGATCTTATTTATGTCTTTCAACAAATCAGATTACACCATTGCATTAAATTTAGTGGGGGCAGCACATTTAGTGGGGGGTAATGAAAAACTAAAGCATAGTCGTGTGCTGCCTAATGAAGTTTCTGTTAATGGTAGACCACATATATGATAGTGGTCCCATAAGGTTAGTACCATATAGCTTAGGTGTGTAGTAGGCTATATCATCTAGGGCTGTGTAAGTACATTCACTGATATTCACACAAGGACAAAATTGCCTAATGATGCATTTCTCAGAACGTATCCCTGTTATTAAGCAATGCATGACTGTATTCCAAGATGATGGAAATCAAGACACACAAAATATATGCCATGGTATATAAAAATTGGTAAACTTTAGGGAAATAAAGAATGCTTTATGATAATTCTTTTCATACTAGAGCTTGTGTATATTTCATTTTTTTCTGTTAAATATCATGTTTGTATATTTACGGATGAACATGAGCTCTGAAGCAGGAAAACAGATAAAAATCCTTGACTTGGCACAAATTTGATGTTTGGAAATAGAAACTTTATGTCTTCCTTAGTCTTTTTTCATAAAATCAAAATAATACCTAACTGACTACATTGATGGGAAAATTACTGAAAAATATATTTTGGGCACCTGGTATGGTAAGTGATTTGGATATATTACCACATCTGTTCATATGAAAAATTCTACTAAGAAGTTGCTATTAGTTATTTTAAACATCAGAATCTAAGATTAACAGAAATGAACAAATGTTAAGCAACATTCGTAGCTTTAAGGCCAAGATGGGATTCAAGCTGAAGTCTAACTGATTCCAGTCTGTAGTCTAAATCATTGTATTAGAAAAGGTAGCGCACTGCATGGGTGATAAATCCTCAAAGAATTCCATTTTCTTTTCTTCTTCTTATGTTACTTATTATTTGGGAACGATGTCTTATAATTGATCGTGTTGACGGGATTTAGTATAGAGCTATGCACTCGAAAAGGTTTGATGACTACTTATTCCCATGTGATTTGTATCATCCCTTAGTCACGATAGAGGTGAAAATGGTTTGGTCATCAACACAACCATTGAGGCACAGTTCCATCTCTATCAGTCACTGATATTTGTGACTGACATTAGAGTCTAAGTTTCCACTTTTCTTACTGAACAGTTCCCATGTGATACATAGTTGACCTGGAATATGGTCTTCCTTAGATACTTCATTATCAGCAACTTAGCAAGAAACTCCCAAGCTGGAGTGACAATGATAAGATAGTAAGAGCAACACCCTATCATCACAAACCCCATTTTGCTGAAAATCTGTGGAAATTTTCTGCTCTAGATTTTACTTTTATTTTCAAATTACTATGACCCTATTTAATGGGCCAAACCACCTCCCTAGCTTCTTGACATTTCTCTTTCATGCAGTTGATTTTTTGCTATTTTATTGCTAGTAGGTAGACCAATTAACTGACTAGTTTCTGTTGCTAGCCCACAATGGTAGTCCAACCATGCCCATCTTAGGCAGTCATGATTTGTAGTACTGAATCAGTCCCTCAAAGGCTATGGTAAGACTTTCATAAACAGACATAGTTTGCTCTTCCTGTTTACCACATGACTCTTGCTATCTGTATCAAGATGCTTCCTATTCACATTAAAATATTGAATGTTACATTGGCCTACCTTTGGTTAGCTACAATTAACGTATAGCAGGCATCTTATGTGTCAGGTGATGGGAATGCGACAGTGAACCAAATAGTCAATGTGATGATGGTTATTTTTACATATCAACTTAACAGGCTAAGGGATGCCCAAATAGCTGACAAAACATTATTTCTGGGTATGTCTATGAGGGTATCTCTGAAAGAGATGAGCATTTGAATGAATTTGACTGAGTAAAGAAGATTGTCCTCACCAATGCAAGCGGACACCACTCAATCCATTGAGCACCTGAATAGAACAAGAAAGGCAAATTCATGCTCTCTACTTGAGCTGAGACATCCATCTCTCCTTGATCTGTGATATCTATCTGTTCTTGCCTTTGGACATTGGCACTCCTGGTTCACAGGCTTTCAGACTCAGACTTACAACACAGGCCCCTTCATTCTCAGGCCTTCAGACTTGAACTGAATTACACCACTGGCTTTCCTGTTCTCCAGCTTGCAGATGGCAGAGAGATTTCCCTGCTTCCATAACCAAATGAGCCAATTCCTATAATAAATGTCTCTGTCTCTCTCACTCTTTCTTGCTCTCTCTGCCTTCTCCTCTCTCTCTACATATACATATATATTTGCTACAAAATTGCTAAAATTGCAAAATTTGCTACAAAAATAATAGAGAAAATCAATGAAATGAAGAGCTGATTCATTTAAAAGAGCAATAAAATTGACAAAATAGCTAGACGAAGAAAAAAGGAGGAAGATTCAAATTACTACAGTTAGAATTAAAAGAAGGGAAATTACTACAACCTTATGGAAATAAAAAAATAAGAGTATTATGAACAGTTGTATGCCAAGAAATTAGGTAATTCCTAGAAAGTTTGCAAACTACCAAAATTGACTCAAGAAGTACTAGAAAATTTGTCTAGAACCATAACAAAAGATTGAATTAGTAATGAAAACTCTCCCCCAACACACATGAAAAGCCCAGATTCAGATGACTTTACTAGTGAATTTCCCCAGACGTTTAAAGAAATGTGAATATCAATCAGTTAAAACTCTTCCAAAAAATGGAATTTTTGACCAGTTTTGTGAAAAATTTTATTAGACAATTTTTATCTTGATACCAAAACCAGACAAAGACATTTATGAAAAGAAAAATAGATGCTAATATCACTTTTGATTATAGGTATGAAAATCCTCTGCAAAATACTAGCAAGGCAAACCCAGCAACATGTAAATAAGATTATACACCATGACCAAGTGAGATTTATCCTACGAATACAAGGTGATTTAAACATAGCAAGTCAATCAATCTAACATAACATATTAATAGAATAAAGGATATAAATCACATGATCATTTCAATAGATGCAGAAGAAGCAGTTGACAAAATCTAACCCCTTTCATAACATAAACACTCAACAAACTAGAAAAAGAAGGAAATTTTCTCAGTCTTCTAAAGGATCGCTCTGAAAATCCCACAGCTGACATCTATCGTATTTAGCAGTGAATGGCTAAACACTTTACCTAGAGATCAGGAACTAAACAAGGATGCCTACTCTCACCAATTCTATTCAGCATTGTACTTGAGGTTCTAGATACGGCAATTAGTTGAGGAAATGAAACAAAAGTCATCCAGATGAAAAAGAAGTAGTGAAACTGTCTCTGTGTGCGGATGCTATGATCTCGTATATAGAAAGTTCTAGGAAATCCACACAGGCACAAAAAAATTGTTAGAATAAACAAGTTCAGCAAAGTTTCAGATATAAGGTCAATATACAACAATCAATAGTATTTCTATAGGTTATCAATGGACAATCTCAATATGAAATGAAGAAAATAACTCCATTCATGAGAGTACAATATTAATAAAATAATTAAGAATAAATTAAACAATATACATGTAAGGCTTGTAACAAACAACAAAACATTGTTGAAAGAAATTACTGAAGATTTACACAAATGGAAAGGCAGGACACGTTCATGGATCAGAAGACTTAATGTTGTTCAGATGGCGACACTCCCCAAATTAATCAGCAGATTCAATACAAGTCCTAACAAAATCCAAGCTGCCTTTTTTGTAGAAATTGATAAGCTTGTCCTAAGATTCATAAGGAAATACAAAGGACTCAAAATAGTCCAAACAATCTGGAAAAAGAAGAACAAAGTTGGAGGACTCATATTTCCTGATTTCAAAACTTAATACAAATCTAGAATAATCAAGGTAATGCCATACTGGCATAAAAATAGACCTATATATAAACGTATATATATATATGACATACATAGAGACACACATATACGAATGTAACTTACTTCAGAAATAAACCATACGTCTACAGTCTATTGGCTTTTTACAATTGTGTCGAGACAATTCAGTGTGATAAAATAGTTTTTCAACAAAAGATGATGAACAATTGGATATCTGCATGCAATAGAATGAAATTGGACCACCACCTCAAAGTATGTAGAAAAAAATAAATGAACTTAAAATGGATCAAAGATATAAAAATAACAGATAATAATTTAAAGCTCTTAGGATAAAACATAATTACTTACTAAAAGAAAGTATAATTTAGTTCTGCCAATGTGAAATAAAACAGATTAATTGTAAACTAATCATTTGGGATTGAGAAAGTCACTACAAGATGATTAAAATTGCATTTTACTATAACTACATCAAATCCAATCTCAAATGCACTTAAGAGAGCCTTAAAATACTTAAAGCAAAAACGAATAGGATTACAGTAAAAAATATATATTGTATATATATTATATAATAAAATATATAACAAAATACAATATATAATATAGTAATACTAATAAGAATATATAATTACATTACAATATATAATAAAATCTATTCTCACACTGGATGACTTTCACATCTTTTTTAATTATCAATAGTTATGTAAACACAGAATAATATATAGAAGTATTGAAGATAGAGCATAGCATACTAGACACTGCCAAAGGCAAGAATGATGAATTGCAAGACTTATCAGTATATCCAAAAGGAAAAATAGAGAGAAAAAAGACTGGGAAAAAAAACAACATAACCTGTGGGACAGTATAAAACTGTGTAACATACAACTATAATTTCAGCAAAAGTGGGGGAGTGGCAGAAAAGTATTTGAAGGTATAATCGCCAAAATTTTTTCCAAGATTGATGAAAACAACACCATTTAAAATAACACATGCATCAAAGAACAAATCAGAAAGAATTTTAGGAAATATTTTAACTGCATCATAAACAAACACAAATACCAAAATTTATAAAATGCAGTTGCATAGTTTCTAGAGGGAAATTTATAGCTCCAGGTGTTTATATTTAGAAAGGATCTAAAGCAATTAAAGTCTCTGCCTAAAGAAGATAGGAAAAACTCAACTTAAACTCACAATAAGTAGAAAGAAGGAAATAATCAAGATATTATTTGGAATTTGAGTGCATGTATTTTTATTTCATATTCCAAATTTCTCACACACTATGCGTGAAAGATCTTCAGAATGTCCCTCGTATTTCTGACATAATGGTGCACAACGTCATAACTTGAGTTTGTGGATCTGCATTCATTTTCTATTGCTGCTGAACAAATTACCACATGCTTACTTGTTTAAAACACCATCTATTTACTATTTCACCTTTTCCATGAGGCAGGAATCCTGGGACAGCTTTGTTGGGTCCTCTGCTCAGGGTCTCACAAAGCTGCAATCAAAGTGTCAGCTAGGGCTGCAGTCTCACCTGAGGCTTGGAATACTCTTCCAAACTAATGTGGATGTTGGCAGAATTCATTTCCTTGCAGCCATATAACTCATAGCTATTTGCTTCTTCAAGGCCATCAGGAGAGAGTCTCTGTCACTTCAAGTGTCTGACCTCTTGACCCTCTTCAAAAGACTCATCTCACAAGGTGGTTAGACAACCTTGGGTAATCTCTCTTTTGATTAACTCAAAGTCAAGTAATGAGGGACCTTAAATACATCGACAAAAATCCCTTCACCTTGGCTAATAGTACCATCTAATCATAGGAGCTCCCTCTCTCATATACAAAGGCCTTACTCCTACTTAAGAGGAGGGTATTACACAGGGATATACACAGGGGTCATGAATTCTATGGGCCATCAAGAAGTCAGCTTACTGTAGGTTATTAATTTTCAAGGGTACATAAATTCTTAGGCAATGCACATATTTAATGCAGAAGTACATGGGAAATTTCATTTCAAGAGCTATGTAAAAAAATATTGTAAATATAGATGCCATTTCATCGCTTCTTGAAAGTCCCAAATGGGAAAAGAATAGTTATGTGGGGGATTATATATATTCCCTGGCTTTGTCCATTGAAATGGCCTAGAGTCATTAATACCCTAGCAGCAAAAAGAAAATGAATCCATAGTTCTTGGTTTCTAAGTACCAGTCCCCATGATAAAGTCTCAATGAAGGGCTCAGTGAAGAAGTGGATGATTCCAGGAATAGTTAAGGAAAAGTATAAGGTGACCTCGGGACAGCTCTTTTATCAGAAAGTAAGAAAGTGCTCAAAAACTGATGGGAAAAAGTCAAAAGGACAAAGCAGCCCACCTCTAAGATCACTCCCACAAGCTGAATTTGGGTATCACATATCCACTAGGCCAGCCATGATTTTAAACTCAGATATATCTGACTCTTAAGCACATAGTCTTATCCTCTGCCAGTTTATTTCAAATTGTGAGTGGCAACTCATTAGTGAGTTATGTAACCACTTATTGTCCCATAACCATAATTTTAAAAAATGAAGTGAAATGATAGACACGCACACATATGTATTTGAATGCATTGGTAAACCTCAAAATTGGCCTTAATAAGACTCATGTGATACATAATAGAATAGTCACATATTCAAAAATACGTCTTAGTAACACAAACAGTAAATATAACTTTGATGAAAAAATATGGGCAAAATGTGTACAAATTTTTACACAATATTTCATTTACTCAGGTTGTTTTAAGATTTCATAATCATAAAATAACTAAGTAAAACCAAATATCTAATAAAACATTTAATACATCACGTTTATATCAAGTCACGTCTCCTTCTGTCCCATGGTTTTTATTATTTAAAAATTACTGAAATAGAAAAAAACCTAAGTTTTAATATTTTTCTTTCAAGCAGGTTCAGTAACCCTCAACACATTTGGGAGAAGAGTCCCCATGGGTAAAAAATTTTCTGGTACATTCTAAAATACGGGGAGGAAATCTAGATGAACAGTTTTCTGTAACTAATCGCAAAGTTCTTCCAATGTTAATAAACCGCAGGCAAGATTAGATATTGACTGTAACAGAACCTGCTGTGTAAATTTAGTGTTCTGTCTTCTGATAGTCCTATTACCTGGTGTACACTATTACAACACCAAGTGGTCCTTGAGGGTAGAGGAAAGGGCATTGTATTTGAAATCAGAAGACTTGAGTTAGAGAACCAATTCTACCTATTATTGGATATGAATAAATTATCGTTTGACATTCTCATCCCTTAAGCAACGTGGAAGAAACATTTTCTTTAAACATAACACTATTGCATCTATGTCTAGGAGGAAAATGTGATCATCTATTTCAAATTGCAATCCATTCCTATCCAGGCTGGACTCCTTTTGTAGTTTTCTCCAGTCAAATTCTGTGACTTAGACTAGTCAGAGACCTTGAGATATTCTTGCATGAGCTCCAGACGTGTCTCTCAAACCCCATTAGAGCATGGAGTTCAATTTTATCATATTTGCTTTTTGACAAAATTTACCTATTTGTCTGATGCCAAGACGTTCTTACAATCTTGTAATAGAGTGGAAACCATATGCTATTTTCCCTGGATATGTACCTTTCTGGGGAGATAAGGAAACTTGTTTTAAATCAAGGATAAATGAAATGACGTTTTTCTCTGTTTAACCTGAACAATGGGGAAAATGAAGTTTGCTATAGGCAATCTATGATTTATTTAACTTTTTATTTAAAAAAACCTAAAACATAGACAAAAGCAGAGAATGTTTCTGTTTTCTCACCAAAGGTCCATAGCACTCTGTGGTGTCAAAGAAGCTATTCATTTGCTGCTGTTTGGTATGAGGACTCCTATAGAATTTCCTACTGATATGGGAAAAAAAGAAAGGTGAGAGGTAAGCGCCTGTTTGCAGATGAGATGATATCTTAAAAACAACACATTTAACTCATACTCCACGTAAGAGTTGGCCAATAATTTTCTGCTTTCAATGATGGCTAAGATAGTTTGTACAGGTGAGTTCCAGGTTGTAGATGAGACGACAGAGGCTCACAACATTGAAGTAAATACATTTCCCAGGGTCACAGGGCTATGTGATAGGTTGGGAATTTGATTGATCTATACTTATTTAGAAACCTACCTTCTCTTTACAATTTTGACACTCTCTTTCACAAGGTCAGGGAGATAGAAAGGAAGCAGAAGAACAGTGAGAACTGGGGAATCAGGGTTCCTAGAAATAAGATCTTAGAGCTGAAAAAAACTTGAATATTTGTCTATTTAGCTTCCAATTGTATAGAGGTTAATTCTGAGTCCCAGAAGAAATAAACACAGCAAAACAAAACAAAACCAAAGAGCGAGATTCTTAAGAAGGTAAGTTGAGTGAAAAATGTTTACAGACCTAGCAGAGTGGATCAAATGAATACAATGTGCCTTCAGTGGGAGATATTAACCAAAAGGAATAAATAAATAATGTGAAACTTCAAGAAGCCTCATGGGCTGGAAATTTCAGAGAGATGATTGACCAAAAGGACAAGAACAAAAACAAAAACCTTGATTTAAAAACCTTTAAAAGGGCAATTAGTCCCTCTAATTCTCCTCCAAGTACAACTTGAGCAAGAAACAAATCTTTACACATATTTTATAGATCAAACAACAGGTCATAAAAGAAGAAAAATGCCAAAAGTTTGTAATAAGCAGATGAAAATCTACTTAATACAATATTAATTATTGTTGGTTTCATATCAATACTCCAATGTGTTCTTCATGTTTGAGAGGAGGTTCTTCAAAGAAAAGGGAAAGGTAAATTCAGCTTTGTGAGAGAGTCTATCAATCCATAAGCATTTAGAATCCCTGTCCCCAGTCAAGTTAAAACCAAAAGCACCCCAAATTCTTTTCCTTCTGAGTCACAGGATTTGCTAAATATATGACTGGACTTCTGCTTCCTCACTTGTAAAATAGGAAAAACTACATCTATGTTCTTAGAATAAGTTAAAATGCAAAAAGGCAGTAGATCAGACTCTATCAAATGTAATCATTTGTTATAGTCTAGATATTTTCATTTTAATTCTTTTCTAGAAAATAAAAATGTGATTTTGAAAACTAATGTAAGTCAATCTGGGCAAGCAAAACTACTAAATTCCTTTTGGTATAAAAATGCAGCTGTCAAAAAGGTTGGGCAGGGTCAAGTTTTGCTGCTCCACGACCTCACGTCGAGCTTTTAATGAAAGTCCAGACCAAAGTTTTATATATATTTTGCATTCAATATAAATTAGCAAGCATCTATAAGAGAAACATTTACATTTACAAATATTTACAACCTGTTCTCTAGGCTCAGGGACGTCCCAGCCATTTTAGTATTCTGACCAGCACCTTGCATGAAAGCTTTAGAGAAACATGTCAAGATTGAAGATGTGGAACTTAGCCATCATGTAGCAGATCAAATCCAGAATTCATGGTTGGTCACCAGAATTTTTAAGGATTTAGTTTAAAGAATCTTCCCTAAGGATAAAGAAGGAAGTTCTCTCTGGATTCTTCTAATCTATTTATACAAGGGTGAGGAGTGGCATGAAAGTTCTACAGTCAATTCTCACTTATTTCACTAGTATCTATCCCTTGGAATCATTCCACAAATCACTATTTACTCCACAAAAATTTCTTACATGGTGAATGCCAATAAGCATAGTGAAGATTGATGGAGTATGACAAAAAGAAATACCTGTGGTAGCCTTCCCTTGAATGTGGCCATTTTAATGGGTTTCTCCTTGAACACCCCTCAACTGTATATTCCTGACTAATTTAATAAATAATTACATTGAGTAAATCAATTGTTGGAAATTTTATATTGTCTAAATTTACAGCTTTCTGTGTTCTATTTACTTCTCTTTCTTTTCTGTCAGTATCTATTCACTTCCTACATTGACTGATAGAAGCATGAAAAGCCTTCCAAAACCTCCTTGTACTTTTCTTCGTACTTCACCAAAGAGTTTTGATTTCATATATAGAATTATCAGTTTTTGACTAATTATATTACATTATCATATTTATATACTTTAATATAACAGATAATTATCAAATAGTGGAGGGATCACAGAAGAGAAACAGAGAGTTATACTGCAAATTCTGCCCACCCACATTTCTGACTGAATCCTAAATCACACACGTATGTATAGACGTGAGTAAAAATAGTTCAACTAGACAAAAATTTTTGAACTCATACAAGAGCTGAACCCAATTAAAAAAAGTAGCCCAAGTATTATCAAGATAATTTCTGGCTAAAAGAAACAAATATGCTCGACAGAAAAAAAGAAAGTTTTGAATCTTCATAACTTAGTATCTATAATGTTAAGGATACAATCCAATGTTACCCCAAATGTAAAGAATCAGAAAAATGGAATAAATCATCAAGGGGAAAGAAAATGTACTGAGACTGATCTTGCTATGATGTAGATTTTGGAAGTATTAGACAAGAATTTAAAAGGAGCTATTATGACTAGTCACCCACAGTGAAGTAAAACATATGCTCCAATGCATGAAAATTTGGAAAAGTAAGTAGAAAAGCAGCCATAATTTAAAAAAAATCAAAGTGGGTATTTTAGAGGTGAAAAACATAATATGAGAAGTAAATAATTTATTGGATGGAATTTAGGAAAGAGTAAGTGAATTTGAAGATAGATTGATGCAAATAATCTAATTAGAAGAACATAAATAAAAAAGAGTGAGGAAAAAGTGAACCTTGGGTCTCTTAGATAAATTTAACTAGTCCGTCATAAATGTAATTAGAAGCACATACGATAAATAGGAAATAGAGCAGGAAAAAATATCTGCATAAATAATGATTAAAATATACCAAACGGATTAAAAGGCAGAGATTTTGCAAATGTATTTTGCAAATACCATCTACTCATCCAAAACTGAGCAAAATAAACTTGAAGAAGCCCAAAGTAAGACAGAGCATAGTCAAACTCTTGAAAGTCAATGATAGAAAGTAAACCTTGAAAGCAGCAAGCACGAAAGCAGCAAAAATGATGTAATAGTTAACAATTCCCTTTTCATCAGATATAAGGGAAGCCAAAAGAGAGTAGAAGAGTATTTTCTGAACTTGAGAGAGAGAAAAGAAGACAACCTAGAATTCTAAATCTGGTCTGTGCCAATGATCACTTAATTGCCTCTCAGCTACAAATGTAACCCTCATTGTACTCTGGAAGCTTGGAACATTTCTTCCTTTCCAGCCTACACGATGTTAAATTTTGTTAGTAGAGGATGCTGGAGGGACACAGGAGGAGGAAGGGCCTTCTCTCTCTGGTTCTGGTGTGCTTTCCTTTCTTCATACACTTCTGGCCCTGGAATGGCTTGTGAGATACAGTGAAATTCATCCTCAGTGAGTTTTAGCCACACTCACACAGGCGATTCAGTTAGGAAGTTCCATAACTCTGCTGCTGGCTTCCTTGTGTTGAGTTAGTTATATCTCCTATGGGTGGTTTTGCTGTGAAGTCACTGCCATCCCAGTAGGATTCTTGGAGGTGAATGCAGTCACACACTCCATGAGTGGATTTTCTGTAAGCACCATGGTCAACACTGCCAATTTCTTGGGGAATTCAGTAGCATCCTGCCACAGGCAACTTTTTGATGAGTTCTTCATGTTCTACAATAGGCTTCCTGGCAAGTTGAGCAGGACAAACTTCAGCTGGTTTCCTGATGAGTCTGTAGGTTCCCCCCTGGCTTCCTATAAAATTTAACCACACAAGCCAAGGGTGGCTCTCAGTCAAATTTTGTCAGTACACCAGCAAGTGGTCTCCTGCCAGCCAGAGGCAGTCAGCTGGCATCCCAGTGAAGAAACATTCTGCCTGCCAATCCTGGTTCAAAATTCCCTACCCACCAGCTTTGGTCCACCAATTTTGGACCAGCAGGAGCCTGGAGAAATTCCAGCGAACGTCCTTGCCATCCAGTAGGATGAAAACACATCCTCTCCAACAAGGTCTGAATCCCAACATTGGGGAAGGTCCCCACTTCAACTTGTTCCTTACTTCAGAATTCTCATGAGCCCTATAATGTGCTTTAAAGTTTCATTTTACTCACCTCTTAGCAGATAATTCCTTGTAGATACTTAATAATTCTTTATTTATTAGCTTCCCGGTTCAACTTACCATGTGGTTTGTACATCCTGACTGGACTCTGACTGACATAGATTTGGTACAATGAATTGTCCCATAGAAAATTCCTGCAAATAATGGGTTTGGAGGTGGTTCAGTCATGCTCTTTGGCTTGACTACAGTGCTGAGCTCATTGCCAGTGGGAAATGGGATCTGGTAATTTACGGCATGCAATGGTATCAATTCATCAGGCTGTCACCTGTCGTTGATTGTGATAAGCTGCCAACTGAAGCAAGTAACCTGGGAGTCTTAATGAGTGCTTAACTTGATCATCATGATAATAACGATGCCTACAAACTACAAACATTCCAGTATGAGATGGATTCTGGTGAATGCACTGTAGTACTTACATAGAAAATGAAAGCTCAGCTTATTAACTCAGCACAAGTCACAGTCTTTCAACGAGAAATCCTCCATGACAACCCTAAAAGAATCTCTTATTGCCTACAGCAATAGAGTTGATATTTTGAAAAAAGAAACACAAAATTCAATTGTGTAGATAGTTGAATTATATCTCAGTTGAACTGATAGTCTCATCAAGATTCTCATGTAAAACAAGAGTATTGATTGGGATAGAATGGGACCCTGAAACTTGGAATTGGGACATCTGGTGGGCCCATATGAGACTAATTCTCTCAAACCTTCAAGTCACTCAGCCTCTTTTGCCAGCAGAAGCTTGCATTTGGCATCGGAAGAGACTAGCCTTCAATTGTCTGAAAACCCTGTGAAAACATTAGCAGGGTATACGGCATGAAAGAGGAATGCACATTCTCCTCAAGACCAACCAGAGCCATCCCTTTTCCCGCTAAGCCCATTAGTAGAATCAAAACCCATTAGTAAAATCAAAATCAAGAGTATGGGTACACACTAGCACCCAGTAAAAAATAACTTACAAAAAGAATTGCAAGAGTTTACTAACACATATCTGCAGAAGAATATGTGTGGGGTGGGTTCTAAAGCTGAAAGACTAATGAGAGCAATAAATAACACACAATTGGATTAAATTCAATGATGTGAATGCACTTAATAGAGATTTTAGATTTTATGACTTGGCTCTTCAGCTGGAGGTAGCTCTAAATTTTAATTGTGTGATTAACTGAAACTTAGATACAATTTAACTTATTGAGGTAGAGATGCCAGAGCTTCCCTGGCATGATGCAAAGAAGGGGCTCCAGAGGATTGGGAATAAGACTGCATGCCTGGATTTATCATCTATGAACTGCACACTCAGCCACCACAATTACGTTTCACAAGAAGGTGTCTAAGATATTACTTTCACTAACACATTGAAAAATACATTTGTGATGCTGCAACACCCATCCTTGAAATCTCTGGCTGCTCTCCTTTTCAGGACAGTTATGACTATAGGGGATGTCGCTGTTGTGTTTGAGTCCCTGATTTCAATAGGGTGATAGGATCTCAGAATAGCAGAAGCTAAGTGGAAGCACTTAATCACCAAATACTAGCTTGGCAAATATACCATAAAGAGAAGCAGGGACACACTGGGAATGAGAATGGCTTGGCACATACAGACCTTTGGCAGTGCCGAATTGAATGCTGTGTCCTCAGGGGTGAAAAACACAAACAGTCTAATTGACTATTTCTTAATCTATTTAAGAAGAAAAGCTTCAGAATGATTGGAAGTTGGAAGTAATGTTCGACTGGAACAGGAAGTGAAGGTATTTTCTGGGATTATAAAAGTGTTCAATATATTGATTAGTGTGTTGGTTTCATGTTGCATACATTTCTCAAAACTTTTCAAGGTGTACACTTAGAATATGTGCATTTTACTTTATGCTAATTTTATCTAAAAAATAAATCATAAAATGGTACATCTCTGATAAAATTATATAACTCTCTATAATTCCTATTGCAAAATATGATTATAACGTTACAATATACATCCCCACCCAACCCAAGCTTGCTCTCTGCTCTCATCTCATACCACTTACCCCATTGGAAAATTGTGCAGTTTGCTCTAATCATACTTGCTTATTTTCCAGTTCTTTCAACATGCCAAGAAACTCCCAAATCAGGGTGTTTTTACTCAATTTACTTTTGATATGGAATATTCTGCCCCTAATGTTGATAAAATTAGAGTTAATAATAATACCTGATATTATGAATTAATGCCATAAACTTCATGCTTTAGTAGTGTGGAGTATTATCATTACTTTTTTTATAGATATATTGAAGATGTAGCATGAGATTTTAGCTAAACTTTCTAAGTTATTCAAATAATAAGTGGCAGAGCCAGAATTCAAAGGCAGGAAGTTTGGCTCCAGAGAAAATTATCTAACCAGATATAGATGTTGCTGTCTCCCCCTACTCATTCAAGCCTCTGTTGAAAGTTACCTTGTCCAAGAGCCATTCTAAATCTGCATCTCATTGTCCCTCAATGTTCTCTATCTTCTTACTATGACTTATATTTATCATAAACTGTATTAGCACCTAACACACTATGTTTATGTATTTGCTTATCCATCACTTCTACTAGAACTTGAGCCATATGAGGGCTAGGATGTCAACTATTTCATTATCAGTTAGATCCACAATGTCTAGAATAATATCTGACTAATTGTATACATTATTTGTGGACATTGAATTAATTTCATGGAACAACATTAAATGGTCAATATTATTACGTCAATTTAACAGAAGAATAAATTTTAAAATAACAGAGTTCTGGCTAATGTCACACAATGATATGTTGGTGATTATCTTGGGAGCTATATGAAAATGGTTTATGTAATATAAAGCACTGTACTCTTAACTTTTTCCAAATATTGCTTGTTAATGTAGTTGTGTCTTCTTGGTTGGTCTAAGCCTATCAAATTATTCCACAATGTTCTCTGATCTATGGAAATTTATATGACTCCAATTTTCTCATGTTTCTATAAAACAATTTCTCCTATTTTCTAGCTCTTGATTTTTTAAGCTTTATTTTGCACTCTGATATTTCCAGAGATATCAGTTTTTTTCCCTCCAATAAAATGTTAAGCCTATTGAAGCTGGCACATGCTATAGTGCTGGCATAATACCAGAACATTCTAGAAAGGTTAGATACTTTTAATAAAAGACATACTGTATAAAGCTGATGTAACACATCATCCTGAGCAGAGTGGGATTGGCAATGACTTCCAATATTTTGGAACCACATCTACACATGGCAAGTTCTTCCTTCATTGTGAAAGCCAAAACCTCCAAAGAGAAAACAGTAGGAGTATGTTAATTCATTAATATATTGGATAATGATTAGAAGCACAGACTATTGCCAGTGATTATTACCATTATGTTCCATGGATTTGTTTAATCCTTCTCCTCATCTTATAGCCTCCAAATTTTCTCAGTCTTGCTAAACTACCAAAAACTTCCCTTAAGGAAGTAAATCACTTTGGGTTGTGAAAGAAAGAACATAAAGCTTATCACGCAGAGGTATTATGATTAACACTCAAATGAGATTGTACTAGCACATATTATTAAAACTAAGGTATGACATATGAGGAAAAAATTGCAAAATAGTTAGGTTTTTAAATCACGGTTTCCCATGAATCAATCGATGGTTCATAAGGACAATTTGGGTATTGTGTTAGAAGTCTCTGGGTCCTCTTTAAACATTCTATGTCAGCAGGTAGTCCCCCTGTGTTGGTTTAGAACACTGACTCTATCCTATTTTTATGGCCTCTAGTTCCAATGACAATTAGCTCTCAGAGCCTCTTCAGTGCTGTTCTGGTCAGCTTGGTTTGTTTTGCTGTTGTCACTCCCACTGATCCACGCTGTGGCTCCCTAAGAAGGATGAAGGAGCTCCTCCAGGTGTGCCACCTCATGCTTCTAGGTGAGGGAAGGAAGTCTTCAGCTTGCGGAGCCAGGCACCGGTTGTGGTTGGATCCCTTGCTAGAAGTGTTAGATATTTATATCAAACAATTTGAATAGAAATTATGAGTAGTAAAATGCACATTTTTAGAAAATGACTTGTATTTCTGCAGTTTATTACCATTTATTTCCAGTTTCCAGTAGAAGATTAACTATATTTTAAATAGAATGAATCAATCATCCTGATTTTTAAAATAGAGGATTCGGTAAGCCCTAAGAAATTTTTCTTTGCTTTTCTTTTCCATATTTGGAAGTATAGAAGAGGATAAAAAACTAAATTTACAAGTTGATATCTAGTCTCTTTATGTCCAGGTCCCAAAAGACAATAAAGAATAAAATTTCACTCACCATTATAAAAGAAAATAGATAAAGTAGGGTACAGAGATCACCAATTGTAGCATGTGCCAGTTTCAGAAAATGTGCTAGTCTAGTCTGTCAGCAAAGCTAATGACAGTGCTGTCATCACCATGGGCCAGGGATTGTTTCAAGTCTGTTCTAAAGCTTAAAGGAAAATGAAGAGTTTCAATAGCTAATCCCAAAGAAGGATGGAAACATTGACTACGTCCAGTTGTGGGATTATATTGTACATAAATAAGATATACGTAAATGAGACAAAACTCATGGATTCTAATTGAAGTCTTGGAAGCTGTTTTCAGGGGTATTGGCATAAGAAATCTTAATAAACAATAAACTGGAGCATTGCAGGTGCTCAACATTTCAAAGAGCAAAGTATACCACAGCATCAGAGGCTTCCGGCCAAATCCAGGGGAAAAGCAGTTGAGTTAGTAAAGTGTATTCTAAAGAGACACCACTACAACAATTTCTATCACTATTCAACTTGGAAGTCTTCTCAGAGCGTCCAGATTGCTGAGGCCTCTTCACCATGTGCTTCTCTGGTACCTTCTTGTCTTTGTTCAGATCGTTATAACAAAATATCACAGACTGGGTGGCTTATAAACAACAGAAATTGATTTCTCACAGTTCTGGAGGCTGAAAGTCCAAGGATAAGGTGCCAACATGGTCCAGTTGAGAGCCCTCTTCTGGCTCACGAACTTCAACCGTAGCCTCACAAGGTGGAAGGGGCTTGGGATCTCTTTGGGGCGTCTTTTATAAGGGAGCTAATACCACTCATAAGGGCTCCACCCTCATGACCTAAGCACCTCCCTCACTCCCCACCTCCTAATACCTTCACCTTGGGGGTTAGGTTTCAAAATATGAATTTTAGGGAGACACAAACATTCAGACCATAGCACTTGTCCACACGGCAATGTAATGAAATGTATCATTTTATATAGAAATGAAATATCTAATATTGTCCCTTTGTTTCACTAAACATAATCTATTTATAGTCAGAAAACTTTATTATTCATCTTTGCGTTTTCAGTATCCAGTCATGTCTATCAAGGATATTGAAAA
Source organism: Equus asinus (assembly GCF_041296235.1). Taxonomy (NCBI): domain Eukaryota; kingdom Metazoa; phylum Chordata; class Mammalia; order Perissodactyla; family Equidae; genus Equus; species Equus asinus. The sequence continues at coordinate 67,304,392 of NC_091801.1, read as the reverse complement.
TATTTGCTGTGCCAATTTATTTAAAAAAATTTTTTTAGTCTTATGTCATTGGAAATATGATCATTAGCTTCACTCTATCCTGTGTTTTATTCCTCTTATACACAACTGTACAATGCCTTCCCACTTTTTACATATTTTCACTATCTCTCTGCACTACACCCAGAATAACCTACGCCTTCTCTATACTCAAAAATAAACGTCTTCCACCTCTGTTCAATTATATTTCCTCTACATCACTATCGTAATCATGACTCTCCATATAGGGCACAGAGATTTCTAACCCTCTCCTTTATATAACTTGAATGTTCTATTCGAGCTTTTGTTTCATATACCTCCCATCTTCTTTGCTTGCCTTAACACATCATTATCACTCAACCACAGCTTACTTCATGTCACACAGAAATGAGTAATTTTCTAGTGTACAGTTTCATCACAGAATTAAATGCAAACTCCTCAGTCTAACGTTGAAATTTCATCGATATCTTGGCTTTTAAAATGGAGCCTCCATCATAAACTCATATGCACTTCTGGTTCTAATTATTTACATCACCTTTTTTTTCCCTACCATGAGCACGCCAGTATTTTCACTTTTACTGAAACTTGTCCCACTGCCTGAGATGAAGTAGACTCTTGACTTCTCTTACCTCTCATGTCCTACGGAAAACCTTCCCACATGAGTCCACCTACTGCCTCTCCTGTGAAGAAATGTTTCTTTGTCTACACCTCCCCTGATGGCTTGATATATTCTCACCTGTTGGCAGATACGAAAGCATTCTATTAACTCAATAAATTTCTTTTGTGCTTCTTTGTATTAGGACAGCACCTATTGTTTTTATTTAGAAAACACCTGTTTTTGTGTATTTTAAAATTTTGAATGTGACACTCATTTGTCAGAAAAATAGTCCATTATGAGTGACCCAACATAATTCCTGACATGAAAATGAACTGGGACAATAATTTAAGCAACTGAGAATTGCATACCAAGTCACACTATAAAGAAATAATGGGAAACAATGAGGTGTAAACACCTAAAATATTAAAAATAGATTTTAAAAACTCAACCAATTAGGGAAGGGAGGATAAGAGTTTGCTTTGTTGTTTTAAATGTTATAACATATTTTCAGATGTGATTACCCTTCACGTACAAGATTCTCTCTGAGGAGTTTGAAATTTGCCAATATTACAGACAGACAGACAGACATCATCTCTGCCCTCACTTTGCTTAGACTCTAGCAGGGATGACAGAAAAGCACAAATCCTTACCAATATGAAGAGGACTAGGAATGATTATGTAGTACTCTGGGCACATAGTACCAGGGAAAATGAATAGGAGGATTTTTTATTTTTTGGGTAGAGCATGTTTTTTGGTCTGAAGAAAAAAATACTTAGGGAGAAACTGGGAAAAATATTGATTATTGGCTGGGGGAAAGCATTATTGCCAGAAAGAGGAGCTTTCACATAGATCCTTAGGCAGGAAGGATAATATCACTTTGAAAAAATGCAGAAAAAATAGAGTGCCAGGGAGTGTAGTTATTAAGGATAGGTGTGGAATGTAAAAGCCAGTTCATTTAGGGAATTTTAGATCTAGTCCAGACTTTGGACTTTATTCTAATTGCTATAAGAAACTTTGAAGAGATTCAAGTTCACGTTTCCTTTATAGAATTATCAGATAGAACGCAATTGGTTGGAGAGCTAACAAGGGGCAATGGGGACCAGTTAGAGAACATTATTTAAGGTAAGGGATGCTGGAAGATCTTACTATATTTGCCACAATGGAAAGCAAACATTTATGGTTATCCATTTATTACAGTGCTAAATTATAGAATAATTTGAACCATATTGGATTTTTTAAAAAGGAAAGCAAGGCTTATTATATTTTTAAAATACAAGCTGCCTGCCAAGTTTTTGATGAATATAGAATATAAAGGATCTAACACTGAGCAAGAGATAAGTTAAGAACCAAGATAAAAGAGACAGATCATATGGAAAAAAATATTTTAAGAGCATTCAAGCCTCAAGAGGTGATGTGGAATAGGTTCTTTTGTATGCTTTTCTCATTTATTTTTTGTTTATATTTGTTTCTCTAGTATTTAATATTGTTATTGTCATGTAATATAAGGTGTCTGGGTGTAAATATGTGGAGGTATGAATAAATAAATACATAAATAAATGAGTTAATGATAAACAAATAAAACAAAATTAAATACAATGTTATAATATAGGTGCCCAATTCAAACAAGATGTTTTAAAAGGAAATTTAAATAAGAGCCTCATGGTTCTGCTTTAGTCAAACCTGCTTGTATTAAACATAAACCTATTGTATTAAACTTAAAAGAGCACATTTTAACTGGACTATTAGACAACTAGTATGTGCCCAGGTGAAGAAAATCATGGTGACCCAAAAAACTTCCAGTTTGGGGAGTAAGAAATGTTCTACTTTTTTTCTTTTTTGAGCATGACTTGTGTTTATTCTTCCCCTTGTCTTCAAAGATACATTGGTGGGCAGGTGTCTCTGCTTCCCCTTATGTAAAAAGCTAGAAGGAACACTGCTCCCAACTTCACAACATACACCCGGTAATCTGTAAAATCACGGCTTTTCTTGAATTCATCAGAGAGCCGATGTCACAGTGAAACCAACTAACCCCAAATCAAAGGAAAGGTAGACACGTCCAGGAGAGATGGGGCAGGAGGATAGCTCATCTGGAGCAGTTGCTAGATTCTGGATGACATTCGAGACAGCAGGAAGAATTGAGCCAACATTTTTACAGAATGCTAATGGCTTGTCTTGGACTCATGTGAGAGCATGGAAATCCTGAGCTCACAGACACAAGGGAGATTCCCACCCACTCACAGACTGTTTTTCACAGACCTTACCGAGTGTGCCCAAGAGAAATCGGGGCAAAGCCAAAAAACTGAAGAAGCCTCCCTTTGAGACACGCCTGGTGGAGGGGAGCAAGAGCTGTTGCAGGAAGGGTGAAGCCCTTGCCTCTCCTGTGTCATCCTGAAGCAGAGGGGAGAAGAGCAGCTAGTTCCCTCACCCTCAGGACAAGGATGAAGACCTATAGCAGCTAAAGGAAGGAAACAGAAAACTTATGTCTAGCACAGGGACAGGGCTACATCCAGGGCCCAGACCAGTAATGGAAATGGTCACTAAGAAGACCTCACATGGAGATCCAGCGTTCCAGTCATCGATTCATTGCTTCTCAACTCCAAATCCATCCTTCCTGGTCCTGAGTGATAGTGGAACATTTTTTTCCTTGAAAGAACACTAGAGGAGGAAGGGTTCTGGTATGCTTTGATTTTTTTGGGTCCAGTGGTGAAGGGCTGGCATGTCAATATCTGATGGAGCTCACCCCAGTGCGTTTCAGTGGCATTCTGCAGGTGTCTTCACTGAGAGCTTCCTGTGTAACAGTGCCCCCACAAGCACTCTTTTTGATCCTTCTGTGGGAGCCCCAGGCAGCTTCCCAGAGAGTTTCACAGCGTCCTCCCTTCTGCTGGCATCTTCCCAGTGACTTTCTGGTGAGTCCAACTGGTACCCAGCCAGGTTCCCTGCATGTTCAACAACACCCGGCTGACAACTTGACAGCTTCCTGGTGGATTTACTGCCCACCCACCTCAGCCTGCTGATACACTCTTGGGAAAAAAATCGCAGCCTGCCACTCCTGGCCCACGGTTCACTGTTCACCATCCTCAAATCACCAATGTTCCAAGGGGAGGTTTCTAACATGCCAGTCCCAGCTTATAGTTTTCAATCCACCTGCTTCAGCCCACCGACTGTGGATCCATTCTAACCAAATACAGTTCAGCAAATGTACCTGCTAGAACCCCATACACTCCAACAAAATCTGAATCCCAGGCTTGGGAAGGATTATCCTCTTTAAATTTATGTCTTCCTGGGATACTCTCTCCCAGCAGTAGATGATTTTTTGGAGTTTATTTTTATTTCTTCTTAGTAGACAATTCCTTGGAAATAGTTCACAATTCTTTTGTATTATTGTGTGGTTTCCATCTCCTGGCTGGACCTTAAATGATATAGAATTGGTACCATAAGTGGTCTCAGGAGATAGACTCACAAAGATGAGATTTGAGATTGATTTGATCTTGCTTTTGGGATTGAGCCCAAGGGATAGACTAGGCCATTTATTAATTTCTTACCTTTCAGCTCCAAATTCATCAAACTGTGATACTGGAACTTTTTAAACAAAAAGTTTTGACAGCAGAGGGCAGTGGAGGGACACTCTAAGAGAATGGGGCTTTTTGTCCTGGTTCTGAAGTGCTTTGTTTCTTTCTGCTGCTGGGAAGCTGGGCTAGTATGCATGACAGCAGAGAGCTAACTGCCAGCAAATGTCAGCAGCACTCTCACGGTTGGTTTTATAGCCCAGTTGGTTTTCTGGGCAGTTCAGCAGCATCACTTACAGACAGCTTCCCAACAAGATCTGCAGCCTCCACTGGTTTCCTTGTAGTTTAACATTTCTTCTCCCACACAACAGAGAATTCCATAACTGCCCCACTTGACTTCCCTGAGGCAAGTTAAATGGTTCTTCCCAAGAACAACATCTAGGCAACTTCATGGGTTTGCCATCCAATTTCCTGGCAAGTTTCGCAGCAACACATGTGGGCAGATTCCTAATGAATTCCGTGGAAGTCCCAGCTGGTTTCCCCATGTCTAGCAGCGTCTCACAGGGTCAGTTTCCTGGTTCTGCAAGTTTCCTAGCCAGCCTCCCAGAGAGTTTAACACACCCCCTCCCCTTTCTCCTCATTTCACTGCTTCCCCGTGACTTTCTTTTGAATCTAGCTTGTGCCCTATCTAGCTTTCCAGCAAGTTCAAAAGCACTCCTACAGGCAGATTCGCATCAAATTTCTTCAACACCCTAGAAAGTGGTTTCCTGCCCACCAAATGTGGCCTTCTGGCACTCTAGTGGGGAATTTCCTACATATTGTTCCCAGCTTATACTTCCTTGCCCACTAACCTCATCACACAAGCACCCCAGTACCTTTGTGGACAATCTGTTTCCTGGAAATAATTCAGAGACTCATTCACTATCCAGCCGGCTGCGATCACACCCCTTTCAGAGATGACTGAATTCCAGCCTTGGGAAGAGCTCATGCTTCAATGTTTGTTTCATTCTTGGACACTTTCCCTCAACCCAAGGGTATTCTTTTGAGGTCCGTTTTATCTCCTTGTAAAATTTAATTCCTTGTTCATAGCTAATCACTCCTTACATTAAAAATTCCCATTTCATATTACTCTGAGGTCTCTATCAAAGGAAGATACCTAACTAAGATTGATGTTGAGCCAAAGAAATATAGAATGCCTCCTCCACCCCACTCCCTTAGCTAGCATGTATCAAGTAATAAAAACAGCAGTCTGTGAATGGGAAAGCATAAAAAGAGTGAATGGAGACCTTGTGGAAGGAGTGTTAAAGGCAAGAACTAAAGCTGAAGTTAAAGCTGACACTGAGAAACACCATAAAGAAACACTGAGAAACACTCATTCTAAATGCAAAATAATGTTGGAAGAATCTGAAAACTTTGGTACACTGAGAATAACTATAGCAACTACAAAACCCAAGCTGAGAATAATTACTGTCTTGACTGACTCACATTCCACACTGAAGTTTGATCAACAGATGAGATATACCTAGGCCCAGATATAAATATATATATTTGTAATAAAAAGAGACAATTAGTAGACTTGACACTGCTGAAGAAAGAATCAGGGAATTTAAAGATTGGTCAAGAGAAATTACCAAAACTGAAATACAAAGAGAACAAAGATAGAAAAAAAATGGGACACTGAATCTGCCTGTTGGAAAATATCAAACTGTTTAATATGCATGGAATTGATATGCAAGGAGAAGAGAAAGAATGATCAAAGGAAATATTTAAAAAGATAATTGCTGAGAATTTTCCAAAATTGATGAAGGACGGCAAACACAGATCTCAAAGCTCAGAGAAAGCTAAACAGGATAAATACCACAATTCAAACAAACAAAGAAACAAACAAAACACCCAGACACGTTATGTTCTAACTGCTAAAAACAGAAGACAAGGAGAAAAATCTAGAGGACAACCAGAACACGGTAGACACTTTACAACATTGTGAATTAAGATAAGAATAGATAGATTTTTTCTTTAAAGATTTTATTTTTCCTTTTTCTCCCAAAGCCCCCTGGGTACATAGTTATGTATTTTTAGTTGTGGGTCCTTCTAGTTGTGGCATGTGGGATGCTGCTTCAGCATGGTTTGAAGAGCGGTGCCATGTCCACGCCCAGGATTCAAGCTAGTGAAACCCTGGGCCGCCGAAGCAGAGCATGTGAACTTAACCACTCGGCCATGGGGCCCAGCCCCAGAACAGATAGATTTTTTTTCATCAGAAGCTATGCAAGTCAGAGTAAAATGGACTGAGTTCTTAAAATTCAGAGGACCAAAAGCTCTTTTCAACCAGACTTTTATAAAAAGCAAAAATATTTTCATAAATGAAATGACAATAAATAATTCTCAAGATGAAAATAAAAAGTTGATGGGAATCATTATCAGCAGATCCACATTATAATAAACATTAAAACAAGTTATTCTTACAAAATAATTTGGTACTTGAGAGAAACATGAATCTACACAAAGAAATGAAAAATATTGGAAATCACATAAATAAAGAAAATATATAATAACTTCCCTCTATTTAATTGCTCTTAAATATGCTATTTAAAAAAAATAGCAACATTTGTCTGTACATAGCATATGAAAAATAAGATGTAATACACAATTAGTACCATGGATGGGAGCAATGCATTGGGAGTATATTGTTTGAGGTCCTTAGATTACCGCTAAAGTGGCATAATAGTTTTTGGCACAATTAATTAAATATATATTTTGTAAATCCAAGAACATCTACTGGGTCCAAGAACATCTACTGGGTGACATATTAATTATAAAAGAGTTCTAACTGATAGGCTAATTGTAGATATAAAATAAAACAATAAAAGAATACCTGACCCAAAAGAAGCAGAAAAAACTAAAAGAAAGAAACAAAGAACAGATGAAATGAATAGAAAACAGCTGGGAAGATTCTAATCCAACCATGTCAATAATCACTTTAAATCTCAATGATCTAAACTAGGGTTAGCAAACTACAGCCCAAGGGCCAAATCCAGCCATGCTCATTTGTATGCATATTGACTATGGCTGCTTTTATACAACACTGACGGAATTCATTGTTATGACAGAGACCTAATGGCCTGAAAATATTTATGATCTGGCCTTTTACAGAAAAGTTTACCAAGCTCTATTCAAAGCACGTCAATGAAAAAAACAAAGATCATTAATTTGGATAAAAAAGCAAGGACCAACTACATGCTGCCTACAGGAAAGCCACTTTAAATATGAAAATGTAAAGAAGTTAAAAGTAAAAGAATTGAAAAAGATATGCTAGACCAGCACAATCAAAATTTTAAAAAGAATTACAATGGTGTTGTTTTTATTAGAAAAAGTAGACTTCAGAACAGGAGATATTATCAGGGATAAAGAGGGGTAAATAAGGACATAATATAAGGATAAAAGGGTCAGTTCACAGCTGTGTACCTAATAAAATAAATTCAAAATATATAAGGTAAGTACTATTAGGACTCAAAAAAGAAAATAAATAAATCCACAGTTATACACGAAGATTTCAAATACTTCAGTTTTAGAAAATGATAAAAATAACAGAAAATCAGTAATTCTATAGAAGGTATGAACACTACTATCGGCCAATTTGCTCTAGTATATATAAAACACATACATATGCATACACACATTGTTTTTGATTCTTCATGGTAGAATGAACAAAGTATATCTCATCCTAGGCCATAAAAAAGGGTCTCAACAAATTAAAGAGATTTGAAATGATAGAAATTTTGTTCTCTGACCAGAGTGAAAGTAAGCTAGAAATCGTAGACACAAAGATATATGCAAAATAACCAATACTTGGGATTTACATTCTACACTTAAAAATAAACCACGGGTCAAACAGCTAATCACAGAAAGAGATACAAATATTTTGAATCGAAGGAAAATTGAAATGCAGCATGTAAAATTTATGGAATAATGTTAAAGCGGTGTTTTGGGGAAGCTTATAGCTTTAAAGTTATCAACTTAGTGATTTACACTTCTGTCTTCAGTAACTAAGAAAAGAAGAAAATATATCCAAAAGAAGTATTAAAAAATAAAATTAAAATAAGTACCAAAAAAGGGGGTTAAGATCAGTCCCCAAAATAAATTGGTATTCAATACGTTGTCAGTGAATGGTTGAAAATAGCAATTAAAAAAACCACAATAGCATCAAAATTATGAATACTTGTTTAAATTTTACTAAATAAGTACATTACCTGGATTGAGAAAACTATGAAATATTGTTGAGAAAAATTCAAAAAGATTTCAATAAATGGAGAAAAATACGATATTTGTGGATCAGAGGACTCTATCTATAACTATTTATTGTTTGTTCAAAACTCTTACAGGTACTGGAAACTTCATGAGTCTGGCAATCTAAATGGAGAAAGATAGGTGGATAGATAAATGATAGATGATGATGATGATAGCTGATAGTAGAGAGATGGATGGATGATAGAGAGATTATATGTATGTATAATTTCAGATAGCAATAAGTGATATGGAGAAAAATAATTACATATTTTACCTTGTATAATAATACATCTAATTCTATGGTGAATAGTGTTGCTTTCAGAAAGCACTTTTTATTTATTACTTATATCAGAACGGTGGTAGGCTGTAGAAGGGAGTAAGGCAGGATGCTCTAGCCTCCTTTGTAAAATCCTTCATTCATTGATATATTAAGTTCTTGTCATCAAAGGACCTGCAGAGCCAATACATTTCCTAGAATGGAACTACTCTTATTTTTTTGCTTTTTCTCCTCAAATCCCCCCAGTACATAGCTGTATATTTTAGTTGTGGGTCCTTCTAGTTGTGGCATGTGGGACTCTGCCTCAACATGGCCTGAGGAGTGGTGCCATGTCCGCACCCAGGATCTGAACTGGCTAAATCCTGGGCCGCCAAAGCAGAGCGCGTGAACTTAACCACTTGGCAGCAGAGCCATCCCCTAGAATGGAGCTACCTAGAAGCTACAGACTTCTACAGACTTCTAAGTGTAAACAGAAATTATTTATGTAGTTGAAAAGATGTGTCGACTTGTCTAAATCTATCTTCTTCACAGTATTTCACCTTTTTGGAAATGACTTTAGGTAAATATATTAAATATCTCTCTATAAGTCTATATTTATGGATGTTTCTTGGAGGTTCTTTTACAAGGAATGGAGAAAAACACAAAAATATACAAAATCTAATCATTTATATGATCTGATATGCATGAAATATACTTTTTCTCTACAGGCAGATGGAGAAAGTTTGGTGTCTGTTTTCACAGGGTCTGTGGTATACAGATCAGAGAGATGGAGAATGGAGGCATGATGCACCGTATCTTGTCTCTGTCTTCTGGACAGATTTTGAGTTTCTAAAGAAAGTGGAGGGCTCATGAGATTCAAAGCACAAACAGGAGCGAGTCACAGAATTGGTGAGAAGGCCATTCTTCTCAATTCCACCACAACTTCTTCTACCTCCGTGGTGCCCAGAAGATGGGGGTAGGGAGATGAGGTGGCAATAGCTGAAAATAGTTTGTTCCAATGTAGCAGCAGGAATGCCTATGGCTATTCCTAGAATGGAACTACTCTTATTTTTTTGCTTTTTCTCCTCAAATCCCCCCAGTACATAGCTGTATATTTTAGTTGTGGGTCCTTCTAGTTGTGGCATGTGGGACTCTGCCTCAACATGGCCTGAGGAGTGGTGCCATGTCCGCGCCCAGGATCTGAACTGGCTAAATCCTGGGCCGCCAAAGCAGAGCGCGTGAACGACAATGGCAAGCTGCCAAACCAAAGTGAGTTTCAATCAGTAAAGATCTGAAAATAGTTCTGAACAGGTCATCCAGATGATCCCTTAATAAAAGCAAATATAATCTTGGCAGGCCCTGTCTTTAATCATTCAATGGCTTTCTATTGCTTACAGAATAAAAAGCAATAGTGAGTACAACGGTACACACTCATACTATCCCCACATTTTACCTCAGTGGTTATTAAGTAATTAATCATATGAGTAGTTGTTTAATATTAGTCCTCTTTATTAGAATGCAGTGTCCTATAAGGATAGACACCATGGCTGTCTTTTTCATTCTGTGTTCCCCAGAAACTAGCACAGAGCCTAGCCCACAGAGTTGAGTGAATAAATGAATGCTGTTCCTGAATTTAAATTCAGTTTCCAAGGAAGTAGCACATGTGTGTTCTCTACATAGAGATATTGACCCAATGGTAGTGGGAAAGGTGGACTTTGTGTAGAAAATTTCAGAGGTATGGAAAGGGAGAAAATTTGAATATAAACACAGACGAGCTTCAAGTTTCTCATGCCAAACTTGGAGGTTTGGGAATGACTTATTGTTTGGCTTGACTTGCAAGCAAATAGTCTGCCTTGCAGGGACCACCTTTTAGTTCATCCGCCGAAGGGGATCCCTAAAGTGGGTTTCTTCAGCTTCTGATGCTGCACAGGATTTCCCAGCCTTCCTCATGTACCTCCTTTGACTACTTCAGTTCCGGAAGCTTCTTTATAGGAACACTGTGGCTGTCTTTCAGCAGCTCCAGTGATAAGATAACATTGGGTTTTACCCTTCATTTCTAAATTCCTTGAGTTTATCTTCCCTCTGTTGGTGCTTTCAACTCCTGCTATCTTCCTTAGATGCTTCTAATCTCTTCTGATAGTTACCATCCTGACAGGCACCACAGCTCTCCACACAGACTCTTATCTGCTCTAGCTCCTCCCACCTTCACATCTTTTGCTACCGCATGTTTTAAAAAACCATATGTTCCAGAATGTCAGGAAGTTCTGTCAAATTTTATGAAATATTATGAATAACATAATTGAATCCTCCTTGCTCGCATCCCTTTCCTCTTTAGGTTTCCATACATTTGTATCCCAGGTGTTTCTGTGGTTCATGTCCTCTTTTTATGAGAATAATTTACAGAATTTAAAGAATAATTTATACAGATAATTAGTTATAATTTATTAAAGACCCACTATAGAATAGGCATTATTCTGTGCACTTTGAACGTATTTTTCTATAATTCTTACAACAGTCTTGCAAAGTAGGAATTATTATCCCATTTTCCAGATAAGGAACAGCCAGATACCATGAATTCCTTTTGACAGAATTCACATCTTATACCTCTTGGGAGGCAAACGGTTCTGTCTGAGAGATCTTAGAAATAAACGATAGTGTTTTCTCATTCTCTGCACTCAGAAATATGAGAGAAATTGAAATCTCCATCCTTGTCACACATAAGGAGAATCAATAATTCCACAATATTATTTTTAGGTTTCCTGGAAAATACAATAAGGGAATTGTCAGGGTTTTCTCTACCAAAATGAGCGGTAAATAAGTCCCCAAATTTCCCTAGCTTAACTCCAAGGAAGACTTTAGTCAAGACTGAGAACACAAGTGGTCCTGATCTCTGGGCTGTGGCCTTCAGGAAGTAAAAGCAGCATTAAATTTATACTGGTGTCATGCCTTTGAAACTACAATGCAGCTTTATCCATGCCCAGCTGTATCTGCCCTTCTTAAAGATGTTCTCTATACTGCCAGCTGATAGAAATTTCTAAATAGGGACCAGCCCGCTGGTGCAGAGGTTAAGTTCGCACATTTCGCTTCTCTGCAGCCCGGGGTTCACTGGTTCGGATCCTGGGTGTGGACATGGCACCACTTGGCACGCCATGCTGTGGTAGGCTTCCCACATATAGAGTAGAGGAAGATGGACACGGGTGTTAGCTCAGGACCAGGCTTCCTCAGTAAAAAAGAGGAGGACTGGCAGTAGTTAGCTTAGGGCTAATCTTCCTCAAAAAAAAAAAAAAGAATTCTAAAGAGGGGCTGGCCTGGTGGTGTAGTGGTTAAGTTTGCATGTTCTGCTTCAGAGGCTTGGGGTTTGCAGGTTCGGATCCCTGGCAACCTACACACTGCTCATCAAGCCATGCTGTGGCGGCATCCCACATGCAAAGTGGAGGAGGATTGGCACAGATGTTGACTCAGTGACAATCTTCCTCAAGCAAAAAGAGGAAGATTGGCAACAGATGTTAACTGCAGGCCAATCTTCCTCACCAATAAAAAAAAAGAAAGAAAGAAATTTCTAAGCAGAAATACCATATTACCTTCAAATAAAATCCTTCTGTGGTTCTTGTTTATCTTGGTTAAGCACAGACTTTTTACTACGACATACAAGATGCTTCAGAATTTGTATCCCACTGAGTCTCCACACAATTAACACTTGCTTCTTCATCTCCTATCTCTGTGTTCCAGCCATTTGAGTGAGATTTATTTGTTTCTGTATAACTTGTGATGTTTGTGTACACTCTTCTCTTTACTGTCACATCTTCTCACTTTTGTCTTCAGGAGTAACTGTTACTGATGGAATTGTCTTATCTTTCATGTATGTTAGGTACAGAAAACAGTTGAGAACCTCTGCACAGGGATTTCTACATGATTATGGTACTATTAACATCCTCTAGCAATCATATGTTTACCTGACCACCTCTATTTTCTACGTTAAAGCTTTATCCACTACACACGTTTGCATCTCTGTGCCTGGCACATAGCTGATTGTAAGTTGTTAGCAATTTAATGTGTGAGTATCGGAATGTTTTCCAGAAAGATGGCTTGTACAATATCCTCTTTTCTTTCCCTTTTTGAGATCTTCATCTTCAAGATTAATGAAGGCCCCAGTATATGAGTTTTTGTTTTCTTAAAGACACTGTAGAAATACAAATTGATCTTTATCAACACAGTGCTGCCAACTCTATTCTGCTACTATTAACTTGATTAATTTTAAAACATTTTTAAATGTCTCAGACACCAACACAAATACCAAAAAACAGAAGAACCAACCTAGTACGACTATGTTCAGAATTGGCAAACCGAGAGCATTTTGAGAGATAAGTGGGTTTGATGGCATTTAGAACTTTATTTGTGCACACTTAGGGAAAAAAAAAATTCTTATGATCACTACAAGTATGACTTAGGGTTCCGTTTTCAGCAATTCATAAAATTCAGCTCCAAAAGAGAAACACAAAGGACACATTCTCAACCAAGATTTGTAAATTGCACAGTCTTCTTTAAAGGCTCCTTTTTACTTGAGTGGGGAACGCTTCACCACAGTGATTCTGAGTTTCCAGTAATGCGCTCACTGCCTCAGCTGTTTCATCTTTATGTTAATTCCAAGTCTGTTTGATGGTGACCGACATACCGTCTCTGAAATAGCAGGCAGGTCACAGAGAAGGCCATTTCTTAAAACAACAGTCGTTCTAAAGCCACAGATGGGTCTGTGGCATCCACAATCCTATCTCTGTCTCACAAACAATACTTGGCATTTACATCAGCAGCCTGCATGGGTTGAGGATTGCGTAGTGTCGGGGAATCTTGGAGGGTCTCTATGGGACACTAATGAAGACAGCCAACATGTCATCTGGTTGTTCCTATGAGGGGGAGGGAAAACGCAAAAGTTTTGAATTCAACATTTGAATGGCTTAGGGAATGAATAGAAAATGTTACAGTGAGACCAATTCCCATTTCCAATTTACCCATAAGTTTCCTAGTAACAGAATTTGTCTTATGTCCTTGACTTTGAGGCTTAATTAGAAGAGTTGCCACAGTTAATGGAGTAGAGTTTGGATTCTCTTCAAAAAGGCAATCGATAAATCATTTATCCATAAGAATTTGGAAGATACTACCTTTTAGGAATTGAATAATGCAGCCAATATTTACTAAAAGCCTACTACATATCCAGTAAAGTAATAAGAACAGGGAATAGAAATAGGGATTTCTTTTCCACTACCCTTAAGCACCTCAAAGTTAAGCAGAGGCATGGAGAGGCACATTTATAAGCCAACAATCACAGTTTGAAAAGTACATACTGTGTGGTACCGTTTATGTACAAGTCTAGGAAATGTAAACTCATATATATGCTAGACTTGTATATAAAGGGTATCACATAGTATGTACCCCTTTTGGTCTGCCATCTTTCACTTAGGAGAATTATTCTGAGATTCATCCATTAGTACCACATATCATTAGTTCTTTCTGTTTTTTATTGATGAGTATATTCCACTGTATGATTTTTACCACAGTTTTCTTATTCCTTCACCTGTTGAAGGACATTTAGATGGTTTCTAGTTTTGGGATAGTACAAACAAAGCTACTATAAATATTTGTGTACAAGTATTTGTGTGGACATTCTCTCTTTTCTCTTGAGTAAACAGCAGGAGTGGAATGGCTGGATCATTTGGTAGATAAACAGTTGACATTTAAGAAACCACCAAATTGTTTTACAAAGTGTTTGTAATATATATATATATATATATATGTATATATGTTTATATAAGTTTATATATAAGTATATGAGTTTGTACTCATATATATGAGTTTATATACTTATGAGTATATATACTTTTATAAAGAGATATTGAGAGAAAGATTTTAAGGAATTGCCTCATGCTATCATGGGGGCTGGGAAGTCTGAAATCTGTAGGGCAGGCCAGCAGGCTGAAAACTTAGGCAGGGTTTCTATGTTGCAATTTTGAGGCAGAATTCCTTCTTCAGGAAACCTTAGTCTTTGCTCTTAAGGCTTTCAATAGATTGGATGAGGTACATGCATATCACAGAAGGTAATCTCCATTATTTAAAGACAATTGATTGCAAATGTTAATCACACTGGAAAGGAAATACCTTCACAGCAACATCTAGACTAGTATTAAACCAAACAACTGGGCATCATAGCCTAACCAAGTTGGCACATAAAATTAACATCATATAATACAATCGTTTACACACACACAGATACACATACACACCACTGTTATCCTGTCCACTAAGGAGAAATAGAATCATATTTAGTATTTGACTCCAGCTCCAAGAATTTTGAGGTGATTCTCATGCCTGTCAGTTAGGTCAAATGTAGCTCTCGATCATCCTGAAGCCTATAGTTAAATAAAACATATAGTCACTGAAAAACCTTCTGGAATGTAGAGCTCCAGGGAGAACACCATTAAAATCCAAGGACAGGCAAAGAAAATACAGTGAATGTGGGTGTATAGAAAACTTCACATGCTATTTGCCTAAGTAGGGAATAATGCATCCTCTGATAATAGCATGAGTTCCTTAGTTTGACAATCTGGCAGCATACAGTTACACTCCCTGGGGTAATTGTATTTATCTCTGGCCCTTCAATGACACAACTCAAGGCATTTTAAATGAACATACTAGGGGACAGGAAGCCATCCATTTCAATTGGCTAGATTATACAGTCCTAGGAACTGCTTTGCCGTTAAAGAAAAACTCAAGTTGTTGTATAAAATTGTTTGGAGTTTTTCAGGTATAAATTTAGCACCCTATTAGGCAGCTCGTCAATTTGAATATAAAAAACACCATGGATTAGAAACTAGCTATAGAAATGTTGTAACTCTATGATTCTTGAATCTGGGTCATGCACTTGGTTTTTTTCCTAAACAACAGTCTTCTGCATTTCTATCCTTTCCTATGGTTTTTGGGGTAATGACCTCCCTTCTTGTGTGTACCCAGAGATGATGTAAAATAATAGGCACAGGTGATGAAGCATAGCTCGAGATTTCTCTGTCACAAGGGTGCATCCCATAAAATGGAAGCAATTATTACCTCTGCCTTGTGGAGTCAAGAGCACGAGATGATGGAGGGATGGACTAAAAAGAATCAACATAACACATTTTTATAAAAACTCTCGGATCCCAAAATTAATCCCTGCTGCACTTGTTGACTAATTGTCCATTTGCACTTCATCTTAGAGAAAAATGTTTTGTTTTGTTTTGTTTAACTCCTGCAGACCAAAGTTTCTTTGATCCTCCATACTCTAGGATTGCTGACCTCAGGTTGAAAAAGAGCTCTGTTAAGAAAAGAACTGCATGTAGTACTCTTCCCAATGTCAGTCATGATACCTTAAATGGAAATTGGTTCTTTTCTATCAGAATTCTACTGAAGACTCTAAGAAATAACAAACATATCCCAACATCCTGAGATTTTTCTACCAAGTCCTCTACGTTTCTGTTTTGGTATGAACATGGGCTGAAATTCTGATAGAAGTTTAACCAGATCTTTTTCTAATATGTAACCAATGGAGCTCCCTCTTACTTCTCCCCTCAAAAGATCTCCAATTTATCTTATCTCAATCAGTTCCTTGTTTTGGAGTATGATACTTTCAACATTGCAATCCTGGTCTCAATTTCTACAAATTTTGTTCATTATTTGATTTGAAAGTCAATAGAAACCCAATCCAAGCTAGCTGAAATAAGAGGATTTATTAGCCCTTTTTTCTTGAAAGTTCAGGGGTAGAGAAATTTTCAGCACTGGTTGGATTCAGAGATGCAAATGATGCTGTGAATTTTCTCTTGCTCTGCTTCCTTCTAAGTACCGGCATAACTCCAGTCCACAGTAGGTGATTCAGGTGATAGCATAGTCTATGGAACAAATTTGAAAAAAAATGGTCTGAATCATGATATGTCTTAGAAGGAACCTTGTGATCCAAGTCAATGAGTCAACACAGAGACAATAAATTCCTTTGTAGAAGTGGTTGGGGGATGTGGATCAGGAGAGTGGAAAAGAAAGGGCATGAGCAAAGGATAAGGGAGATGGAAAAAAACTCCACCTGTTTCAAAGCTTCCACCAAAGATGATTCTGCTAATGTAGGTCCAAATCTTATCTTTTTCTCTCTCTCTTAGTGGCGTCTTTATAAGGACAAATGAAAGAGAATGAACCTTTCTCTGATTAACATGGAGGGTGCTTCATCAATTTACAAGGATTGAAGTTTGGAAGTTTCCTTTACCCAGTGAAAGTTCCTTGTTTTGGGTAAGTGGTGAAAATTAAATTGCCAGCAAAATTTGGAAGAAGGAACTCAGTCAGAGTCTCTATAAATTTGGGCCTATAGAGTAATAAGTACTGGTAGGGAAAAGGCTGAAGAAGCAAAAATTGTAGCATATCATGCTGGATGGATTTTTGAAAAATCACTTATTCCCCTATTTTTATTTATTTGACTGCTTTGCATTTTTCACCACTATAAATAATGCTTTCATGCATATGCTTGAATATATATTTCAGACCACATCTTTAAGTACTCCCTTAGAATAGATTTCTAAGCATGGATTTACTGGATCAAAGTATATAAACATTTTTATGCCAAAAGAGTAAAGTTGGTAAACAGCATAAATAGACAGCACACATACACACACAAATAAAATCCACAAAGCATTTTATACAGATGTCCACTCATCATCAATCAATCAAGTGCAACTAAAGCCCAATATTATATTACATATGTATATAATATATAATAAATATCTATGCTTTGTGTAATACTATATGTTATATATATAATTGTGCATGTATGTATGTGCTGTCTATTTGTACTCTTTACCAATTTTACTTTTTTGGCATTAAAATGTTCTCAGTACATTCTGAATATTAATGCAAACACTTTGCCAATATGGTTCAAGAGCTTTAAAATGCTATTTTTCATTTTAATTTGTAAGTTTTATTAGTAAGTAAAAGATATCTATTAGTAAATAAAAGATATCCCTTTTTCATGTCTTGGGGAAAGAAAAACTTTAAAAATGTGTGATTCCTACCCATAACCTAAAATTCCTGTCATACCACCCAGAACTATGGGCACTTTTTGTAATGTACCATATTCCCTCCCATTTTAAGTAAAAGGGAAAGAGAAGGAGAGAAGAAAAATATACTAAAATTTTTTTAGTGTATATTTCTCGGTAGTTGGGTTTGGGTAATTTTCGTTTCCTTCTTTATCCTTTGTTTTCTTAAAATAATTTTAAGGGGCTGGCCCTGTGGCCCAGTGGTCAAGTTCGGTGCTCACTGCTTCAGCAGTGTGGGTTTGGTTCCTGAGCACAGACCTACATCACTCATCAGCAGCCATGCTGTGGTGGTGACCCACATACAAAGTAGAGGAAGACTGGCACAGATGTTAGCTCAGGGTGACTCTTCTTCAGAAAACAAAATTAACGATTTTATAATCAGTAAAAGTCAATAAACGAAAAACGAAAAGAAAATCCAAAGACTCAAAAAGCTGAAATTGATGGCTGGGCCTAGTACAGGTGGGGCCCGTCTCTGGTAGCAAGGCACAAGAAGGTGCTGTGTATTGAAGTGCCTCCAGGGGTGCTGAGAAATAGTAGCAAAAATTGTGTATTTCTCTGGGCCGTTTGTTGAAGCTCTTATATGGGGCTCCTTCAGGTAAAAATTACATGTTGTAGAAGTTATGCCTAGAATCCCCAGGAATAACAGTCCAATTGATTGCACATGAAGTCAATCCCATCCCATGGCTGAGAGGTGAGAGCCAAGCATTATAAAGATGCTAGATGCTGATTGAAAGCAGTTGTAGATTTTCTCCTGGTGACACTTTAGTGGCTTTAGACAGTGTAACAATCTTGGCTAAAGGAGTATATTTTCCGGTCAGTATCCTATCCTTTTATGATGGTTTTATCTTTATCCATTAAGAAAAACGTAGCAGAGCTCCACTCTCGTCATGACGCTTAAGTTTCTATTATCATAGGCAGTGATCTGGAAAAGCAGAGTCTGCATTGGATCCCAATAGATCTCATCTGCTGCTGCCCGATATTTCCCAAGAAGTCCCTTGGGGTGGAATAAATGGTGAATGCTTAGATGTTGCTGAATGGGGAACAAGAGAGAACTGATGAGCAAGCCTGTAAAAGACTGAGTCATTGGGATGAGGTTCAATACAATGGGGCTAGAATTTCTTTTTTGGAAAAAGAAGAAAATAGTCTTTCATTGTACTTAAAAGGAAAGATTTGATTTGACCTCGCAGAGAACACTGTTTCTTTTTTTCGCTATTTCGATTAGAATGATAATACACAGTGTGTTTAGCTTGGATGCTGCAGTGGGCATCATGCAGAACTGATAACAGGGAGAGATCTGGAGGTTTAGAAATAGGTCATATCTGATTTACAAATGTAACAAGTTATGGGAAAGCACAATTAATAAAGCAAAAAATAGGGACCAGGAGATATGCTAAAAAGAGCATAGCCCCACAGTCCCATAGCATTTTATTTAATTAGTTCCATTAGAAACCCATGACTGACTCAGGACACAAAAATTTAAACAGGGCAAGGAGGACCTGGAAAGAACTCAGAGAAAAATGACAAAATTATTAAGAACATGTAAACCACTAAAAAAGCCTAAAAGGATCTATCTCAAATATTTACTAGTTGCTGCACCTGTCTGGGTATCAGCTTTCTCACCTGTGAAGGAAGGAGTTGAGATGAATGGTGGGATTTTCTTGGATGAAATCCATCTCACTCTAGAGAAAGAAATATCTCTTCCGTTTTTTTTTTTTTTAGACTGTTAGACTTTTCCTCTTCTCTATCCTTTTTAGCTCAACACTCCAAGAATTCCCCTTCTGGACATGATTCTTTCTCTGTTCTCTCTCCTCTCCTCTCCTCCATCCTCTGTCTTCATTCTCTCTTTTTCTTCCTCTCTCACTTTATTTCTCTCTTTCTTATATTTCCAGTCTCTCCTCTACTGGATCTTTTCTGTTAGGGAATAAATATGCTTTCATTTTAAAGTAATAATAGTTAAAAACAACCTCCCTTGAAACTTTATTGCCTCTATCCTTCTATTATATTATCTCTTTCCTTGACTTTCTACTAGACCCTGTAAAAATTTACCCTGTATTAACTATCTAACTCACTCTTCACAGGATAGTCATGGTCCAGAAAGGCAGAATAATGAGAACATCTTTGATGAAAAATCATTTCTATCTCAATTAGGTATGAGGAAAGGACCAAGTTCATCAGAAAACTCCAAATCCTTTCTCCAATATAAAATAACTCCATCAGAATAAGTCTATGCTGAAATGTAGTAAAACCTAGAAAGATAAATCTGTCGTGGTTCTATAAGCTACAAATCAAATATAAAGCCACCATATCTTGGTATATTTAATTTCACCTTCTCACTTTTCATTCAACACCCAGCTCTCCCTACACATGCTTAGTTTGTGTCATCATCCTATGTTCATTCTTCAAGTTTTTTGTAATTATGACTCCACATCCTACTCACTCAGCTGTTACCAAGATATCTAATAATCACCTGATTGGTCAGCCTAGTATCCCTTTCAGTCCTCACTTAATTTGCCTTTGCTATGGCATCCAGAACTTCTCAAACCTTCTTTTCATTCAATTTACATGAACCTCAATTTTTCTCCTGTGTTCTTTCTTCTTAGTCTTTTCTCAATTTGCTCCTCTGAGAGTTAAGTTCTTTCTTCATCTGTACTCGGTATTGTTCTCTCTTCACTCTATGCAGTCTCTATAGACGAGCTTATTCACTCCTACAGTTTCACTTATGGTTATATATATATTCTTATATATTTATGTAGTCATACATACGTATATACACATATATAAACATAAATATGTTTATTTAAATGTAAAATGTATTTCTATACATGTCACATATTACACATTTCTGGATCAGATCTCTTTTCTGGTATAGAAACACTGTGTACTGTGTGTACCCTGTACAAATATTATAATTTGTTAATAATATTTAGATCAATGCAAGATACAAAGATATTAGAATCTCAGGGTAAGTTAGTCATTTGAAAAAAAAGCAAGTGCTTTCCTAATTTTTTCCTTTCTTTGGATATAGTAACTAATTTACTTTAAAGTTTAGGTACAGGCATACCTTGCAGATATTGTGGGTTAGGTTCTAGACCACTGCAAACAAGTGAATATTGCAATAAAGCAAGCCATACACATTTTTTGGTTTCTCAGTGCATATAAAAACTGTGTGTACACTATGTTTACTCTATTAAGCGTGCATTAGCATTATCTGTAAAAAATGTGCATATCTTAATTTAAAAATACTTTATTGCTACAAAGGGCTAGCCATCATCTGAGCCTTCAACAAGTCATAATCTTTTTGTTAGTGAAGGGTCTTGCAACAATGTTGATGGCTGCAGACTGATCAGGGTGGTGGTTGCCAGAGGTTGGAGTGGCTGTGGCAATTTCTTAAAATAAGACAACAATGAAGTTTGCCACATCTATTTGACTCTTTCTTTCATGAACAATTTCTCCGTAGCATGCAATGCCATTTGGTAGCTTTTTACCCACAGTAGAACTTCTTTCAAAATTGGAGTCAATCCTCTCGAACCCTGCCACTGCTTTATCAACTAAGTTTATGTAATATTCTAAATCCTTTGTTGTCATTTCGACACTCTTCACAATATCTTCACCAGGAGTAGTTTCCATCTCAAGAAACCATTTTCTTTGCTCATCCATCAGAAGATACTCCTTACCTCTTAGAGTTTTATCATGAGATTGCAGCAATTCAGTCCTATTTTCTGGATCCACATCTAATTCCAGTTCTCTTGTTATTTCTACCACATCTGCAGTTACTTCCTCCACTGAAGTCTTGAACCCCTCAAAGTCATCCATAAGAGCTGGAATCAACTTCTTCCAAATTCCTGTAAATGTTGATATTTTGACCTCTTCCCGTGAATCACAAATGTTAATAATGGCATCTAGAATGGTGAATCCTTTCCAGAAGCTTTTCAATTTACTTTGCCACAAACTTTCAATTTGTAAAAAACACAGTATCTATGAAGTGCAACAAAGGGAAGTATGCTCGTATCACACTACACAATGATATCAGAGATAAATTTTAAAAAAATATTGTGAAATACTGGCCACTGGATAGTTCTACTTATATAGTCTCATAAATATCATCCTTGCTCATTTCCTCCTGTGTTCACTCTTACTTTTAGTAATATAATTTCCTGATTTTAACTGGCTGTGTAACTGGCCAGATGAAAACATTTCCCAGAATCCTTTGCAGCTAGGTGTGGCATATGACTAGGCCTGAACCATGAGATGTGAACAAAAGTAACATGTACAACTTCCTGGTCATCTCCTTAAATAACTGGCCATGAGCTTTCTTTTCTGTTCTGTAATACTGGAACTTTAACATGGTGCTGATAAGCTGGTAGCTTCAATTATGCAGATAAGGCCAAAACTCTGAAGAGTGACATTCATAGAGTTGGAACCCTGGCCAGCCTTATAGAGCAGACTTGCCTGACCACCATGGATCCCTGACAATTTTGGACTGCTATATGAGTGATAAATAAAACCTTCATCTTATTTGAGTAATTATTTTAGTGTCTTTTTGTTTGATAGCACCATAATCTGTACCATAACTAGTATACTTTGTTCTCACTAGTTTAATAAGTCTCTCGGTAGAAGGTTACTAGACTACTGACTAAATTAGTAGAACTTTAAAATAGTAAAATGATTGGTTTTGATGGCATAGGAGTGTATACAAAATTAAAGGTGTATGGAATGGAATGGAGAGAGACCCAGCTAGACACACCTGGGGGTGACTGATTGAAACCAGGACTAAAAACAGTTTACTCGAGAAAAAGGTCAGCCTGGCTAAACACACTGGTTTCATCTGTTGGAGTCTGGTGGAATGTCTTGGGATCTGCTATGGAAGTGAAGATTCTCTCTTGACCAGAAGCAATACCTCCTATTAACCTAGAGAGTTCACAGACCACTAAGTTGAGCTCATAATCTTCTTCGCCTCTGTTAGCAAAATATAAGAAACCTCCTCAAGACTTCTAAAATTAGGAGAATTTGTCTTTCAACTAGGATATGCCACTTTTTTCTTCTTACCAAGAGTGGATAAGACACAGGAATAAAAGTAATCAAAACAAGTAATTAAGTATGTAATGCACACACTTACCTGAAAGTCCATCCCTTCACAGAGTGTGATTGTGTTTAACAATCACAGTTGAATGTAGAAAAAGTCCGAAACAGTTCTATAGCCAGGTCACTAACCGTGGACAGTCCATGCACTGTGTCAGTATATCCCAGAATTTTATAATCAACATAACCAAATTAGAAAGACTTTCCTCCCCGTAAAACTTGTTCCTGTTTTTACATTCCTTTCTTTGTGACGTTGGACCATGTTATAAACCAAATGTCATCTTTGAACACTTCCTAAATATCTCTCTCATCAGTTTGTAAATGGTAACTTGAAACCTATTGCCTTAGTTCATCTCTGATAGAACCTATGGTGATAGTGTTTTTACTGGTCTCTGGTTAAAGTCTTACCCCCTCCAATCATCTACCACAGTTCTGAAATATTGCATTCCCGCAATCAAAATTGTTTATGTTTTCTCCCGCTTAAACCCTTACACAACTGCTCATAATTTTTGCTAATTGGGCTACTGCCCTCCTCTCATCACGATTGCCTCATCACATTGACTGCTCTCTGCCCTTTCATCACACCAACTGCATGTTGTGTACTTCCTTTAACTTTGGTTCTCTTAACTCTTGAATCCACTTTTCCAACTGCAACTGGCAAAAATCAGGTCAAAAGGTACCTCTTCTGTGAAACTTTTCCTGATCACCATCCCACTTCCTTTGATTCTCAGTGGAGTTAATCAATATCATCTTTTTTCCTCTTTCTCTACTTTATGCAGATTTCTGTTATATTACCTGCAAATTAAAATGCTCTTGTAAATTTCTAAACAAAATGTACTCCATCACCCAAAATAGGTACTCAGTTAGCGCACATGATAGGTACTCAGAAAACACTTACTGAATGCATAAATGAGTTACTGAGGAAAGGAGATGAAATTACTATTTTAGCAAATATGAAATATGTTCTTAGAAGGATGTTGGTTTGAGACACGAAATTTTAGAAATCTTAGCTTTTTATTTTATGACTAAATTTAATATTTTGACAACTGATTTGCTGACAGGTCCATTGCCCAAAGGATCATTTAGCTAAACAACCAGTTCACCTAATTCACAGAGTTTACCCAAATTTGTACTTTAATCTACTTTTAAAGTCTACAGCAATTCAGGTGGGATAGATTGGCCAGGCCAAAGCAAAGATGTGGAGCTTTGGTTTGAGGACGTTAGCTCCTTCAAATTCTCCTCCAGCTGCTAGCTTCCCTCCCTATG
This sequence comes from Equus asinus, assembly GCF_041296235.1. Taxonomy (NCBI): domain Eukaryota; kingdom Metazoa; phylum Chordata; class Mammalia; order Perissodactyla; family Equidae; genus Equus; species Equus asinus. The sequence continues at coordinate 67,280,290 of NC_091801.1, read as the reverse complement.
CCTCTGCTATTCCCTGCACTGCATGAAAGCTTCTCTGGGATTGGCAGGCCAGGCAGACAGTGTTTTGCACTGAATCTCTTGTCTGTCTTTGCCAGCAGGGGGGCCCCTCGCTCTGCACCGGTTTCAAGATCCAGCGTCAGAGAACTGGGCAGAGACTAGCAACTGTTTCCTAATTAGCTGTTATGACAGCAAAATAAAAACTGGTTTAATGACCTTTTACAGAAATTTTCAAACACAGTTAAAACCATCTGGATTAATATCAAGCATTATAAATTGTGTAAATAGTTAAAATGAATAACTTCTGTAAGTAAATATGAAAATATGGAAAAATTTTCAGTCAGCAAAATTTAAAAAGAACCTTAAAAAATAATAAAATGTTAGAAAAATTGGGGAAAAACTTTAAGAAGATTAAAGAGAAATCAACTTAAAATGACATCACATATGAAATGAAATTTTAGTTATAGTCAAAAAAATAAAATTTAAGAAAAAAACCTAAGTAATCTTTAGGTTTAACAAATTGAATACCCTCTTTAAAATGTTCTTTAAAAGTTGATATTGATTAAATATAATTCAAGAACTTTCTTTTAATAATAATATTTTACACGTATGAGAATATTAATCGTCATCAGAGAAGATTTTTGTAGATTGATACATTCATTGAGTTAGATTTTCAACAAAATAATGCTTTGATGAATTAGCTTTTGGAGAGCTGATCTTTTTCCTTACATGGGAAACCTGGAGCCCCCTAGGCAGCAGAATGTGCATGCTGATGGCCAAGCGAGGAAAGAGACAATAATGTCTCCTAAGTACAAATCTACTTCTCTTTCTAGTATAGTTCATTGTCCATGTTGTTCATTCCCCAAAATAAAAGAAGATAACTTTTAGATCAAGGAAAGGAATAATTTCTAAATCATCAGCACAGTAGAGCTTTAAAACAAGGTGAAGTTGAGCAGAAATAGAATTCATAGATCATCTGTCAAATTTACTTACATTATAGATTAGAAATAAATTAGTAAATATTAATTTGAACTTCAAGAGGATGACTTTCCCAAGGCCATGCAACTACTGTTTCTACAGTTAATTTCTCACCCCATTCACCTCTCTCTCTCATCCTCTGTCTCTGCTTCATCTAGAATGTCAAGATTTTCTTAGACCTCATTTGAGTAGTTCATATCTTCTCATCTTCCATACTTAACCTAAAATTCAGAGCAATTCTGCTTATGGCAAACTTGTTGTGGATTCCACACGTGTTCTATCCCAATGAAGTTTTGGATGTTGCTGTACAAAACTACTCCTCTTGCATTCTATGCTGTTTTCCCACTAAATCTTCCTCACCTTGAAATCAAGCAGAGGTAAGCAACAGTAATGATACATAAATTCATTTTATCATTATGTGCCAATTATTTGTTAAGTGCTTAAAATGTCCTATCAGGGCAGTGACTCATATAGTTCCCAAAAGAATCAGCAGCCAAATGGCATCCTAAGGCCACACGAAACCCTCAGTTTTCAGACCACAAAGGTTTCACCACAGGAATTTCCACCACATCTTAGGCAGAGCTGAGTGATCGCCTGTCTGGTTTCCAGTATTGGGCAACTACTCTTTGCAGACTTTCTAAAGGTCAGGCTGATATCTGAATCATGGTTGACAAAGGTCAAAGCTCAAAACTAATTTTTAACATAAGAAAAATCAGCCCAGGGAAGACATTCCAACCAAAGTGAACTGAGTCCTGGTAGTAAGTAATGCTATGTGTTACTGGAACGTTGTTGAAATAATGATGGAGAGATGGAAATTCGTGGAAAGTGCTATATGCTGATTCTGCAATGACTTCTTCCTCTACATAGATATTTAAAGACCCTAAGCTTTGTCCGGTTTTTAGTATCAGTTTCTGCAGTTCTTCCTGCCACTTACAGACTCTGATAAAATGCATGGGAACTTGATTTGTTCATGTCTCTACTAAGATTGGTATGCTAAATGAAGTAGCACATTTGTGAGAAATGCAGGCCAGGTACAAAAGCCCAAATTAGCTGTGGAGTCACACTTGGGATTCAGATCAATTTGAGTCAGTGGTCACTTTCTTACTATAACACTGAAGATTTGACAAATTGAACTTTCCTTTTTATTGGTCCTTTCTACCAAGTGCTTCAGAGAATCTGCTAACCTTTTCTTCAAAGGGCATTGCTTCTAAGATTGAATAAAACTACAATACCCTTCATAATACTGTATTTCAAATACTTATATTAATGAAATCAATATTCTAAGATAGTGATTGACTTAGCAAATGCAAAATGAAGTTATACTAATAAAATGCCACTTTTGCGTCATATTTTGGGGTATAATATTACATTTAAGGCTACTATCACAGGCTAAACAGAAAATAAGGAAGAAATAAGGAAAGAAAGAAAGAAAGAAAGAAGGAAAAAATACTTCAGACTTTTAAGGTTTCTAGACAGACTTGGCTAGTGTGTGGCAGTATCATCAAGAATAGGGATTTGATTTCCTGATTCTTTGTCCTGTGATCACTCCTTTGTAATATATTGCTTCCTTGAATTACCAAACTCCAGAGATTATGAATTGATTTTCATTTTAAAATTTGTTCTTTCTCTAACCTAAAATGGTTGACAGATTTTTCTCAAAAATTAATGCATTCAAACAATTATGCCTTACAGCAGTTATTACTATGCTATAGCTGCCAAATCAAAAAGAAAATCTAAAAATTAAAAAAAATACAGCAACAACATCAACAAGAGAAAACTAGGTTTTCAAAAGGTGGGGAAAGTCAAGTTCAATTTCTAAGGGATAGGGTTAGGGAAATAAAGAGAACAGCTTGATTGAGACCATCCAGACATAAAAAAGTAGTGGAAGACTTCGAGAGGATGTAAAATCTCTAAAATCAGAATCGTTCTCTCAGAGTCTGGTCAATCCAAGGGATTCGTAGAAGAGTTTCGGGGAATTTGTGAACAAAGTAGTTGTATCAATGGGTCTCTTGATGTGAGAGTGTGTGTACGTTTGGACATGGATACATGTATTCATGTTGTTTTAACAGACTTCAAATTCAGAAACACAAATGTGCTCTAAGGCCCCTTCTCGTTCTAGATTCTGTGATTCTCAGACGACCATGTTCTGTCAGAGAAAAATAGCAACGTTGATATTACCGAGGGTGAAGTGTATCTTAGCGAAGAACACTAAGGGTTGGATATACCTGCTGGAAACTGAAAGAGTGTGAAAGAGATGGATTAGATGGGAAAAAAACCCTACATACATCCTGAGTTAAACAAGTCTGAAATCCTTGAGGACAGGAGCCTGGCTTGATTCAATCTTGTATTTACCAGAAAGCAGCCCATGTTGCTCATAATGATGTATCAACTTTCACTCATCACTCATTCTTTCAAGTGTAAATTGTACCGCCATTTCAATGGATCTTATTAATTCATGAATATGTTCTTTAGCCCCTACAATTATCAGCAGAATACATCTTTGCTGATTTTAAGTATATGGATATAAAAATTCGACCTCAGTTTTCCCAACACCATTTTTTGAAGAGACTCTCCTTTCTCCATCATATGCTCTTGGCTCCCTTGTCGAATATTAGCTGTCAATAGATGTGTGCGTTTATTTCTGGGATCTTGATTCTGTTCCATTGATCTGTGTGTCTGTTTTTGTGCCAGTACCATACTGTTTTGGTTACAATAGCTTTGTAGTATATTTTGAAATCAGGGAGTGTGATACCTCCAGCTTTGTTCTTTTTTCTCAGGAATCCTTTGGCTATTCAGGGTCTTTTGTAGTTCCATATAAATTTTAGGATTCTTTGTTCGATTTCTGTGAAAAATGTTGTTGGAACTTTGATGGGCTTGCGTTGAATCTATAGATTGCTTTAGGAAGTATGGATATTTCAATGATATTAATTCTTCCAGTCCAAGAGCATGGAATATCTTTCCATTTCTTTGTGTCTTCTTCGATTTCTTTCAATGATGTTTTATAGTTTTTGGTGTACAGATCTTTCACCTCTTTGGTTAAGTTTATTCCTAGGTATTTTATTCTTTTTGTTGCAATTGTAAACAGGACAGCCACATGCAAAAGAATGAAAGTATACCATTACCTTACACCACGCACAAAAATCAACTCAAAATGGATTAAAGACTTGAATGTAAGACCCAAAACCATGAAACTTCTAGAAGAAAACATAGGCGGTACGCTCTTTGACATCGGTTTTAGCAGCATATTTTCAAGTACCGTGTCTGACCAGGCAAGGGAAACAAAAGAAAAAATGAACAAATGGGACTACAGCAAACTAAAAAGCTTCTGCACAGCAAAGGAAACCATCAACAAAATGAAAAGACAACCTAACAATTGGGAGAAGGTATTTGCAAACCATATATCAGATAGGGGTTAATATCCAAAATATACAAAGAACACATACAGCTCAAAAACAAAAAACCCAACAACCCAATTAACAAATGGGCAAAAGATCTGAACAGAGATTTCTCCAAAGAATATATATAGATGGCCAACAGGCATATGAAAACATGCTCAACATCATTAGCTATCAGGGAAATGCAAATCAAAACTACAATGAGGTATCACCTCACTCCGGTCAGAGTGGCTATAATTAACAAGACAGGAAACAACAAATGTTGGAGAGGATGTGGAGAGAAGGGAACACTTGTACACTGCTGGTGGGAGTGCAAATTGGTGCAGCCACTAAGGAAAGCAGTGTGGAGTATCCTCAGGAAATTAAGAATAGATCTACCATATGATCCAGCTATCCCACTACTGGGTATTTATCCAAAGAACTTGAAAATGCAGAGGCATAAAGATACATGCACCCCTATGTTCATTTCAGCATTATACACTATAGCCAAGACTTGGAAGCAACCTAGATGTCCATCAAGGGATGAGTGGATAAAGAAGACGTGGTATTTGTATACAATGGAATACTACTCAGCCATAAGAAATGATGAAATCCGGCCATTTGTGACAACATGGATGGTCCTTGAGGGTATTATGCTGAGTGAAATTAATCAGAGGGAGAAAGTCAAATACCGTATGATCTCATTCATAAGTAGAAGATAAAAACAACGACAAACACATAGCAATGGAGATTGGATTGGTGGTTACCACAGGGGAAGGGGGGGAGGGCAAAAGGGGTGATTAGGCTCACATGTGAGGGAATGGGCTATAATTAGTTTTTGGGTGGTGAACATGATGTAATCTACACAGAATTCAAAATATATTACGATGTACACCCGAAAGTTATATAACGTTACAATCCAATGTTACTGCAATTAAAAAAAATTAATTCTACCTCAAAAATAGGAAGGACTTTCACTCTACAATTCTGACAGAGGGTTTATCCTCCTGTTCTAAAAGATTATACTGAAAGTGGATTCCTCAGTAGCCATTCCTTTCTAGAATTCTGGATTCTCAAGATAAAATATTGTTTATTGTTCCTTTTGAGACCCCTGTGGATTCTTCCCCATCATTGTTGTTAATACTTCCATTTCCCAAAGCACATGCACAGACAAGTTTTCTTATTGTTGGAAAGAAATATAATTTTATTCCAATTTTCGATATTTTTCTTAGTGCAGGACTAAGCCAAGACCATATATTTCCAATTCAGGAAAAGAGTTATAGAATATTTTGATCTTATTTTCTTAATTTGTCCAGCAGAGTTAGGAAGGCTCAGAATATCTCCAATTTTCTCCCATTCTATTAATAGAATTTGTTCCCTCCATTCTATTAATAATTGGTTGTACATTACTTCTGGTTAAAGCTAAAAATAATAAGTGCATATTTATTTGAATTTGGACAATAAGTACGCATTTTATTTTATAGTCAATAGAATGTATCAATAGTAGAGACATTTCAGTCACTGTAATAGCATTGCTAGAAAGCACACAGGGAATTTTAGGTAAGGGTGCCATTTCAGAGATGTCCTTTATATCAAATCACAAAGTCCATCACCTACCTTACCTACAGGTCGGCTAGCCACTCTTGAATGAAAATGTATAAAATTGTCAAAATTCTCTGATGGTTCCTGTTCCCAAATATTCCCAGGAATGTAATCTGTTTTTTTTCTAGATAGTAGCCAGATAAAATTAAAATCCCGGAAATATTGAGGACAGAGGCAGAACAAGTAGGAGTATCTACCATCACATATGGGCCAAAATCGGATATCAGATGCTGAAGAATGAATGAGAAGTGATGGAGTGAAGATTGTGGGCTTTGAGTTACCAATAGACTGAAATTCACATGGGTCAGAGACTATTTCTCATCTGGGTTTTGAATATTTATTCTCCTCCTTTTTATAGATTCCTCTCAGTGCTTTGCTCAAGGAAGACGATCAAAATATATTGTCTATATATTGTTACCTTATAATAACAATTTACTTAATGATGAAAATGATTTCAAAATATAGTCATTCCTCTGATGACTTTTCTGTTGACTCATTGTAAATTCCAAGGAAAATTATGTTTCATATGTATCGTGAGTCTTAATCTGCTTTTTCCATGAGGACATTCAATATTTTGAGTTTATGTCATATATGGCTGATGTTGGGACACATTTAGAGCTTTGCCGTGGAAAAATTCACAGGTCAGCTGCTATTAATTATGTTGCAAAAACATGTCAAACTGTTTATGTGGTCATTTTGTAATGAAGAATAATATGGTAGGAACTTAACTAAAACCATAAATTAATTCAATACATTTTATTTCTGCGTCTCATCGGAGATGGGTTTTTTTTCAGCAATCTTTTGCTTCCAACTAAAAGTGGGATCAGGGCAAATGACCAATTTTGAAAAAAGGCAAAATTGTCATTAGTCCCATAACAAGTGATATTGAGCACGGATATTGGTAAGTAGGTCCAAATTGTGACTTGGTTACATTTTCCTATGTCACCAATTCTGTGCTCTGGTCATGAAATTAGACATTAGTTATTTCTCTAACACCTAAAAGAAATGAGTGGTCCAGGTGAGCATTAGAAATAACCCACACTAAAAAAAAAACAAAACACTGAACACATTTTAATTACTTTTTTTAATACTTGCTTGGATAATTTTTTCACAAGCTGTTAGTGTTAGTAGGAGAATTCCTGTGTAGAAAACAGCCATGTAGACAAAGCACTAAATGTATCAGGTAGTGGGTTTATTATATGGAATTATAAAGGCTACAATCCTTCCCTAGTGAATTCTACAGTAAAGAGAGAAAGACAAATAAATAAACACACGATAGATCTATAACCTGAGTTCCACAAAGCATAAATTCAGGGAGATCTTAGATGAAGGGAAAAAGGCAAATCATGGGTACATGACCAGCTTGAAACTATATATTGTGGAAAGTGAATGGACCTAGAGATAGAATGAAAGATCATGGCTTAATTAGGTAGAGATTATTATAACACGTTAAGAAATTGTAGCTGCACTCTACAATCTAATCATTCTTTTCTTTGGACTGTAGAGTGGTGTGGGGGTGAGGGGTGGGCACAGACTTAACCACATGGACGCACCAAGCATTTTCCATTAACTGTGTTGCACACACATATCTGTTCTACTACTTCTCAGATATATATAGATGCTTCTTGGATTAATGCAGGTTCATTCCAGAATGTACTGTTGATTTTATGTTCAGTGCAATAAGGTTTGTTGTTAGTGCCATTGAGTGGATTCTGACTCTTAGTGACCCTGTGTATAGCAGAGTGGAACCATCCTCTGCTTTTTTGCATCATCCTCTCACCTTCCAATGCTATCCCAGACAACGCTGTGCTGCTATTCATAGGGTTTTCATGGCCAATTTGTTTTGGAAGTGGGTGGCCAGGTTTCTCTTCCTAGTCTGTCATAGCCTGGAAGCTCCACTGAAACCTCTCCAGCATGGGTAACCCTGCTGGACATACCAGTGGCATAGCTTTCAGCATCACAGCAACACACAGCTGCCACAGTATGACAATGACGGATAGTGTGGCTCTCTGACTGGTTCTGGGCCTGTCATGGTGATGAGAGCACCAAATCATAACCACTAGACCACCAGGGCTGGCAACAATAAGGTAATTAAGGTACCCATAGGGTAGACAATTTTGAACAAAAAGTCTCTTTTTTCACTTGACATACCTATGTATATAGAAAACTCCAAGAATTACAAAGCTACTAATAGAATTCATAAGTGAATTTAGCAGTATCTCAGTATGCAAGGTAAATATTTTTAAAACTATATGCTTATATACTAACAACAAAAAAATTGAAAAGCAATGCAAAATTTGTTCTATTTACAGTAGCATCAAAATAAAAAAATATGTAGGAACAAATGAAACAAAAAATACATAATCTCTACATAGTAAATTATAAATTTTACTTGGAGAAATTAAAGAAGACCTAATTAATTAGAGAAATAAAGACTGGAAAACTCAGTATCATAAAGGTGTCAATTCTCCCCAAATTGATCCATAAATTTGATACGATCCCCATAAAAAACATTTGCAGCAGTTTTTTAATAGAAATTGACAACCTTACTCTAAAATTTATGTGGAAATGCAGATGGCTTAAAACAACAAAACCAATTTTAAAAATGGACTTATATAATTGGATTTCAAGACTTACTATAAAGCTACAGGAATCAATATAAAATGACAGACATATAGATTAACGGAGAAGAAAATGTTCCAGAATTAAAACCACATATATGAAGTCGATTGATTTTCAACAGAAGTGTCAAGACCATCAAAATGGAATAGAGTATCTTTTTCAACAAATGGTGCATAAAATTGGATGTTTGTATGGAAAAAAATTGATCACCAAACATAATGTTACAACATGCAAAAAATTACCTTGAAATGGATCATAGACCTACATATAAAAGGTAAAACCATAAAATTGCTAGAATAAATTTTAAAAGAAAGCTCTGTAAAGTTTTCATAGATAGGACACAAAAAGCACAAACCTTAAAAGAAAAATAAGATGGCAAACTAGACTTATTTTAAAAGATTTGTTAAGAAAACTTAATGGCAAACCACAATCTCAGAGAAAACATTTGCTGTACATACATCTGCAAAGATCTTGTAGCCAGAATATATAAAGAGCTCTCACAATTCAATTATGGAAAAGTAACACAATTTTTAAAATACATGAAAGATTTGTATAAATGCTTCATGAATGGACACAAATGATTATAAGCACATAAAATGATACTACACATCATTTGTCATCAAAAACTACAGATTAAACCTCAGTGCCACAGCACTACAAACCCAGGAGAGAAATATCTAAATCACTATTGCACAAAAGACAAACGACGAGAAAGGGCAAGATTAGAAAGACTGACAATTCCAAGTGTTGTCAAGAATGTAGAGTAACTGCAACTCTCGTACATTGCTGATGGAAATGTAAAACCACACAATCACTTTGGAAGACAGTTTAGAAGTTTATTTAAAAAAATTAAACCAACAACTGTATTACAACCCAACCATTTCTCTCCTAGGTATTTCTCCAAGAGAAAGAAAAACATATGTCCACACAAAGATTTATACAAAAATATTGTATATATAAATATTGCCCCTAAACTGGAAACAACAGGTTCCCATCAACAGAGAATGAACAAATAAATTAAGGTATATCTGCGCAATGGTAGTAACTTAGCAGTAAAAAGGAAGATATTATACAAATCTCTGGAAAATGCAATACTATTGCATTTATCATAAGAAAAAAATCAATGAGTAGTTTAACGGGTCTTGGGACACAGACACTGAATTCCAAGAGGCACCAGGAAAATTTTGCGAGGATGCATATAATCTGTAGATTTACTGTAATGGTAATTTCACAGGTATGTCTCCTCAAATTGTGCACTTTAAATGGATACAGTTTATTACATGCAAAGTGCACTTAAATAAAATTGATCTAAAAAATCACTGCTTCAGACAGGAGCTACGTGATCTCCATTTGTAAAGGATACAGCAATCTTTTCTCTATTAGATTGACCTACTTATTGTTCATATCTGAAGCTATATTTTTTATTTGTAGTTTTATTTGATGATTGTGTCATTCCCTAACATTTTTCTACCTTTCCATCTTATTACAATAAATACCCTAGAGTGGAGTTGCCAATTTTGTTTTTTGCTGCATTCCCAGAGCCCAGAACAATGTCAGGCACATGTGAACTTTTTCCAAGATTTGGATGAATTATATTTGCAATTTTCTATCCCATATCGAATAATATTATATGGAGAGCAATTATCAAGTAGTGAAATAATAATGAAAGCACAAGTTTACAAGTCATATAATCATCTCTAAAATAAATGACTCATAAGTTATATAAATGTTTTAATGCGGAATACTTAGATGTTTTCAATAGTTTTATACTAAAATACCAATTTGAATGAACATTCTGGCAATTATAATGTTGATAGGCTCTATTTATTTAACACCAACTTTTAAAAATAAAATTATTTATATAAAAGGTATATTTTTAAGGCTTATAATATATATTACCAAACTCATGTCCAGAAATGAAGCACCAGTTTATATTCAATAGACTGTGAAAAAAATTTAATTTGTTCTGAACACTTGTATGAATTAATTTCTGCCAATAAAAAAGTGATTATAAATAATTACCTATAAAAAGTGATTACAAATATAAAGTTATTCCACAATTTCTAAGCAAGATTACAAACTGGGCTTGATCTTTCTGTTGTAACTATGCTTTCCTAGAACAATAGTTTCCCATTTTTTATATAGCTATTTCTGCAATAGTCTTGAACTGTTGGAAATTTCTTACTGTCCACATAGAAATACAGCAACTACAAAGATTAGAGAATAAGAACCTAAAAACCAAGTCCTAATAAGAATTTCAAAAAACACAGGAAAATCAGAATTGTGTCTCATTGAGCTTCTTTATCTCTATTTTGGCAAGAGAGGAGGAGTTGGGGTGGTAGGAGTCTGAAAGTCTAGAAAAGATTAAAAGTTGGTGTTTTCTTCTGTTAATCTTGCTACTCAGAAAGCACCAGCTACCCTGTGTAATGGAACTGAGATTTCTAAGGCATTGCTTCTGAAAACGACTCACACTGCAGGGGCTCAGCTAAACCCTGCCCAAAATTGTTACCCTGTGCTGAATATTTCATCCAACTCCTATGTGAGCACAATAGGCTAGTTGTTTACAAATTTAAAAAATGTATCATAAACAGAGCTATGTTTCTCAGTGTCTGCTCCTGGGACCACCTGATTCAGGCTTAGGGAGTTCTTAAATTTTGGTTTGAATAAGAGACATGAAAGGAATTATAACATAGGCACTTCTCCAGACCTTGTTCCCAGACAATGAATCTGCATTTTTAACTATCTTATTTTACTAATACAGATGTAGTTTATAGTATCACGCTTTGAGAAACACTGCCCTAAAAATTAACTGGAATGTTTTATTTGAAGAGAGAGTCAGCTTCCCCCTACACTTTATGCTTTTACCAGGTCTTAGACTTGTCCCAAAATTCTAGCCATTCAGGAAATATACCCCTGACCTATATTCATACATCTCTTTCATGAGGAGTAAGCACTACTTTTCAAAAAATAACTCTTACTTTTTCACCTTAAAACCACGATATGAAATCATCTCATTAATTTCAGGAAATTATAATCATAATATTTATAATGACCTTTATATTTAATTACATAATAATTCTAATTACTTTTGTAATCATAATATTTAGAAGAAATATAACCATATGCAAAGGCAAAGTAAAAGTTTATGTATATATTTTCCATCGATATCAATGTTTTTGTGCGACTCTGTGACTCTCAGTCATTTAAATTATTTGACCCCTGCTTACTAGGGCAAAACAAGATCTTTGGATGCTATTTCTGAAAAGCTCATGTTTTTATTGTGTTCTGTTTATTTTGCTTGCTTTTCAAACATTTCTCAAAGTGAATACTTATAATTCATTTTATAAATTTATAATTTTACATTATATATATGAAAAAAGACCAGTGACTCAATTCTAGCTACCATTAGAATCACATGAAGAATTCTGAAAAAAATAACTAAGTTTAGGCCCCACACCACATCAATTGAATAGAATCTCTAGAGATGGGATTAGAGTGTCATATTTCTTTTAAAACTGTTTAGATAATTCCAGTGGACAGCCTGAGTTGAAAATTACTTCCATGGATTATGGGAAGGCAACTTTTGGTTCCAAGATTAAAACTCACCGTCTTACTTAAGCATTGCTTACATTTCTGTCCCAGCTGAGTGTGGTTTTCAACTTATTCTTTCTTCAGTTGTATAAATGCTTCTTTTCTCTCTTTCTATTTGCTAGAAATAGACAAATAAAAAGGAAACATCTAAATCAGTATTTCATAAATGACAAACTATAGATCTATGACAAAATTTTCTGCTATGAGAACAGAAAAAACTAGGATAAAATTGCATTTTTTCTTGAAAGTTCTTTTTTTCAGCTCAAAGATTTTGTCTTTATTCTAAGTATTTGTTTTACAATTTTGGTGTTAAAGTATTTTCTTGAAGAAACTGATGGTGAAATTATACGATTATTTGATATCTTAATGACTTAATTTGACAAAATAAATCTTGGCAACTCTATGTTGGTCTTTATTTAGCTTGTGAAATGTTCTGATCAGTGAAAGTTTGGGAAGCATTGATTCAAAAAACCAAGCCAACACTCAACTATTCTTTGACCTGAAGAGCTTAGGGAAGCAGCTATTTACCAACCATTACAGTTGTACATTTCAATTCTAAAAGAATTAACCATACCACTGAGAATGATTAAGTACGAACTGCGCTTATTTATATACTGTTCTTATGTGTTGTTCTATGACCTGATTTTCTACTTCACAATATGTTAGGAAAATATTAAGTTCATAATATAGCATATAGAACATGATTGCATTAATTGTTCTACTATTGGTGGATTTAGGATATTCTCAAACTTTTGCTAATACGATGAAATTTTCATTCAACATCCTGTTATGTATTGCACACGTGCAAATATTTCTGTAAAGAATATTTCAAAAATATCTCTTTGGAGAGACACTATTATTTTCAAAAAGTCAGAACTATTTTTCATTCTCAGCAAGAATTTATTAAAATTCTTGTTCCCTCATATTCACATACAAGATATTACTGATATTTATCATCTCTAACAGTCTAATAGGAGAAAATGACATTTCTAAAAAATTTCATCTCTTTCTAACATATATATTTGAGAATTTGCAGTTTTTCTTCTGTGAATTGCATGTTTATAACCTTTTTCTGACTTGGATTATTTTTCTCTGTTGTTCCAAAGAGAAAATGGGCACTTAAGAGATTCACTGTTTGCCCTAATATTATACACACAGCTAGTGTATTGCAAAGGTCAGATATAACCCAAGCAGTTTGGCTTTATCTCCAGAATTCTTTACCACTTTCCTGTGATACCAACTAATAGAGTTGAGCTGGAAAGGCCAAAACTGAACAGGAGGGCTAAAACAACAAGTTAGACAGTCAAGGAAATGAAGATTAGATTTCAGAACCTGTTCTTGGAGAAGCCACTGGGTCAGAAATCTAGATAGGGAGTAGTGAAAGCAAAGATAATTTGGTTGAAAAATTATCTTTGGGTGACTATGTTATATTAAAAGTCAGCAGGAACAAGAACGTAAACTTGGGAAACAAGGCTTGAGGTTTAGTGAGTTTCCATGGGATCTATTTGTTTTTCTTCTTGCTTGTAGGAGACACAAAACCCCATGCAACCCAGCAGGTCACTTTATTCTGTAATAAAGACCTGGTTCATCATCACATTCAGGCACCATTGGTCCTTGCCAAACGGTCCTACCTGAAGATTTGCTCTTCTTGTGGTCGTGTTGCTATCACTTCTTTGGTATATTACTCACCTAATAAATCCAGGTGTCATTTCCTCACGGGCAATTTTATCAAAGGTTTTACAGTAGGACTCATATTCTGTGGTTGGTTCCATGTGTTTCAAAGAGAGAGATAAAAGGGTTTTACATTTCCAGGCTTATCCATATCTTACATTTGGTGACAACCAAACCAAGTGATTTAAACATTAGTGATTTAAACTTCACCCAAGAACTGGGCAGAGAGTTGGAAGAAAACTCAAACTCATGAGTAAACTGGCTCCATGGGTGAGGTCTGGCAAGATACACCTTTTACGCTCTAATTTAGACAGAAAAGGCAAAAGAGAGTAGAGCAAAGCAAGAGCCAGGGAGGGAGCCCAACTGAAACATTTGAGAAAAGAATGTCTCATTGTCCTCCAAGAAATGCACATTTTCTTTAGATGTAGCATTTTCTTTTCCATTTCATCATTTTTTCTCTTTATTAGCTGGAAAGTTTAAACTCTTTCCACATTGGTACTAGTTATATTTAAATCGAGTTTTAGCTTAACAAAATTTATATATAGTTTAACAAAACAGTTTTATTTTTCTTCCAAACAATACAAGGGTATTAGAATACCTTAATGTAGGTGGCGCTCTCTCCTGAATTAAATGCTATTGCAATTGAGTGATTAAGCTCCATCTTATAAACTGCAGGTTCAAAAGTTAGATATTATTGTCATTATATTTAAGATTGTTCTTGTTTTATTTAATAACTTACTTTTCTTGAGTTAGCTATTTGTTTACTTTTTTTACTCTCATTATTCTTCATTTGTGCATCTCTTATCTTTATTCTAACATTATTTTCCTTCTTTCTTGAGTATATTTTTAATAATTTTATAGAGGTACTTTGTTTTGGTAGATCTTTCCAGCTTTTGTAGGTGTGAATTCTTCTTAATTTGCTCTTGAAATACATCCTAATAAAGAGTTGGTTTCTTGACTCATGTTGTAGATATTTTTCCACTTTTTTAAGGTTTCTCTTTTTATTGTTGCAAAATCGTCTGTCTCATTCTTGGGAAGTAACTGCTTTTAATATTTGGCTCGCTTTTTGTTTATCTCTTTAATGGCATCATTATTTGGTTTTACTCTAATATTTTGAGTTGTCAATTTTTAGTAATATCTAAGCTTCCTGAATATAGTGATTCCTGCCTTTGTTCAAGAGTGGAAAATTTCAATTATATTTTAAAAAATCCTTGATCTCCTTATTCTGGCTCCTCTGGAATTCTTATTAGACAGATGTTTTACAAAATATTTATTATTTTATTATCTGTCTTAATATTTTTTTCTTGGTTTCTTTCACTTCGTCCATCTGTGCTGCATTATTTCCTGAAGCTATCTTCAAATTACTTTGCTCTCTTTTAAACTTTGTTTAAATTGATGTTTAATTCAGCTACTAAATTTCTAACTTTAATTACTTTGTGCTTTTAAACTTTCTTGAAATTTTTTATTTTTTTCAAAAGGCTGTTATTGATAGCCTCTCAATTCGTTAGATAACCTGTATATTTTAAACATATTAAAATCAGTTATTTTATATTCTGTATCTGATATTTCCAACATCAGCAGTGCTTTTATTTCTGATTCTGTCATTTAATATTAAAGCTTTGTCTTAGTCCTGTTTCCTTGTACCTTATGTATTTATTGTGACTTAGTAGTCCTTGAAACTTATCTTTAAATTCTGGCTTTAAAGTTCATTTCCCCAGGGACAATTAGTGTTTGTCTCTCTAGTGTCTTATACGTATTATCGTCTGAGGTCCCTTTAATCTAAAAGATCTGCTTGCCATATTTTTAGGCTGTGAAGAGTGAATTTTCTCTCCAAACAGACATGAGATCATGCTGGTGGTTAGGAAACCTCAGGGGGAAATCTTTCTTCTCCAGTCCTTCTATTATCCACATGCTTAAATATGTTCACGTCTTCTTCTGAGAATAAGCATTTGCTTTGTTTTCTTTTTGTTTTTCCTGGTTCATTCACTGTGGGTTTTTGTTCTCAGGGTTCAGGTTTTATTCAAGAGTCTCTGATCAGACAGACATCTCATTTTGCATAGGCTATGATTTCATTCTTAGCTCTAGAGTGGCAGGCCATATAAACCATGGTTCTAAGCCACCAAGGACAATTCAGGACAAATCCAATCCTTAATGACTGTTCACTTACCTGAATTGGTGCATTCTTTTGTTTTGTGAGGAAGATTGGCCCTGAGCTAACATCTGTTGCCAATCCTTCTCCTTTTTTTCCCCCAAAGCCCCAGTACATAGCTGTATATCTTGGTTTTAAGTCCTTCTAGTTCTTCTAAGTGGGACACCGCCACAGCGTGGCTTGATGAGCAGTGTACAGGTCCGTGCCCAGGATCCGAACAAGCAAACCCTGGGCCACTGAAACAGAGTGCCCAAACTTAACCACTCAGCCACGGGGCCAGCTCCTAGCGCATTCTTACCTTTCTTTTTTTCTGAAAATATTCTTTTTCTGTACTAGCTCAATGTTATATTTTAAAATATTTTGTTTTAATGATCCATTGAACATTTTTAGATATTCTACACCTAGAAGCTTTCTCTGAACATCTAATCTTCTGTATTGCTAGAAAATAAAAGCCCTAGTGTATTTGTTTTTGATTAGGAAAATGCAAGTTTGTAAGGATGCTAATTTACTCTGTATTTATACATAAATAAAAAGTAAAATCACTACAGCAAGGCATTTTGAGAGATATTTGATATCCTTGTTATTCTAAAGTGCACTTGCAAAAAAAACAGGAAATTTAAAAAAATGAGCAATGAAAATGAAAGAGCCCTGCCAGATATTAAGACATATTTCAGAACTTCATGAATTGTTAAATGTAAGGTATTGGCATGAGGAGAGACGTGTAAGATCAAAAAAACAAAGTGGAGTTAAGCATCAGACCCAGAGATATGCAAATTTAAAGCAGAATTCCAATATAATGTAGAAAAAATGAATTACACAATAACTGATGTTATAAGGGATTGGCTGGTCATTTGGAAAACAATACAGCTGAATCTATATGCCAGAACAAATTCTAGATATATATTGCAATATAATCATTGTTAATCACAATGATTAAGATAAAATATTAGTACTTAATAATCAGATTTTATCATAGCATAGGAAAAGATTTTTCCAAGCATAATGTAAATCCTAGAATTCATAGAGAAAAATATTGATAAAGGCCATTTACATATAAAACACAAATGGCTGAAAGACCAAAAGGGAAAAAATAATGAGAGATGGTGGGAGTGAAAGAAGCTAGAAAGAGTTGGAGAAGGTTAGAGAGAGTAGGTGAAATAAATAAATAGAGGGAGGGAAAGATTGAGAAAGAGAGGGAGAAAAGAAATAATGACAGAAAAGAAAGAAGAGAGGAAGGAGGGGGAGAAACGATGAGAAGCAATGGAGGGAAAGGAAGGAAAGACATAAACAACATTAAAAGACAAACTGAGGAAATTATTTACAACAAATATATGACATTGGTAACTTCCCAAATGTTGAAAGTGTTAGCACCATTAGACTGTGTCGACGAAAATAATTCATAACCAATCTATAAACAAAAATTTGGGAGAGTTTATTCTGAGCTAAAATCTGAGGGCCATGGCCCAGGGCCTTTCTTCCTGAAGGAAAAAAGGGCACTGAAGAAGTGTGGTGCACAGAGTGGTTATATACCCCCAAACAGGATGTTTCACAAAGGATTGAAATGTCCCTCCCACAATAGTCACAAGATTGCCCTGTTGGCACAGCGCTTGATGGACACAGCAGGTAGTGGGTCTGCTATCTCAGAGGGCGCAGCAGGAAGCAAGTGTGTTGTCTGGAGCTTGGTGGTCACAGGTGAGCGCAGCAATCAGTTTCTAGCCTAAGGAAAGATGCTTAATCCTTAAGGAAATGCCAACCTTGGGAGGAGGAGGGTGGTTGCACCTTTATCTCAAGGGCCTTTGTTCTTGCCATAGGGAATGTCTTAAAGCAGATATACAATGCATGCTCAACGGCCACAGTCAGGCCCTTTTGGAAAAACAAGGTCAGGCTGAATTAGGTTTACACCAAATGGCTTCCTCATATTCTCCAATATATCCTATTGCTTGCCATTTCTATTTGTCAACTGTAAGTGCTATAAAATAATGAATTGTGTTTGTATTATACATCATTGTATCATCAATGTTTATCATATATCCTGCTGACAGTTTGAAACATTTGAAGACAAAAAAATAAACAAAAACTAAGTACATTTAAAATAAATCAAATAATCACAAAGAAGAAGAATGAGCAAGGGGAAAAAACAGACACCTCGTAAAAGATAATACAAAGAGCTGATAAACACTTGAAAATTTACTCAAAGCTGCTAATAATTGCACAAATAAAATTAATGCATGAGAAATATAGTTCATTTTTCACATGTAAGATTGCTGAACATTAAGAATTTTAAAACATAGAAATTTGAAAAATAGAAACATTTTAATTAGGAAGATCAAAATGCTTATTATCACCACGTCAATTTTCCCTTGCTTTAAAGTTCTAACATCTCAGATAGACAAGAGATATAGATAAATAAAATAAAGTAAAACAAAATAAAAGGGATTAGAAATGAAGAAATAAAACACCTATTATTTATAAAGAGATGAATTTCTACTTACAAAAACTAAATCTACATAAAAATAATTGGAACTAGTAAGAGATCATTGCAGGCTATAAATGCAATATTCAAAAATCAAATTAATTCCTGTAAACCAAGAAAAAATAATAAATGAAGGTAATTTTTTTAAATGATGGCATTTAAAAGAACAATAAAATATGTTTCAAATACACCAACATAATAACTGCAAAACCTTTATATAGAAAATCATATATATAGGACTGTAAAGCAAGCCTAAATCAAATAGAGGTACCCTATTTATTCAAGGAAAGGATGACATTTGGACCTCACTTGAATTGCATTATGTATCATATATCTTTTGAGTCTGACAATGTCATTCACCATTTTATATATATATATTTATATTTGTATATTTATATTTTAAGGTTATCGATATGGTTACCTATAGTTCACTTATTTTCCTTGCTAAATATGCACAATGACTTATTGATCCATTCTCTCGTTGATGGATATTTGGTCTTGTTCCAGTTTTGTTTATGAAAAACAGTACTGCTCTGAGCATTCATATTCGTGTAATGAGCTGCAAATGGGGAGGTATTTTTGTAGAGAATATATCTGGAAATGGAAATGCTAGGTCCTAGAATATGTATGTTATCAAACTTATTAGATAAAGCTGAACTATCTTCAGAATGATCTCATCAAATTACACACCCATCAGCAATTCCTCAGTCTTTTTCTTGCTCCACATCCTCGTCAACATTTGGTATTGTTTTCAAACTGGCCACCCATTTACTGAGTAGATAGTGCCATCTCATTGTGGTTTTAATTTGACTCCTGTTAATAATCACAAAGAGATTGAACACTTTTTCATATAGTTAATGACCATTCAAATTTAATCTTTTGTAAACGCTATTTTTCTCTTGTATTCTTCTTATATTTTGAATAGTTGTGCTTTTTGTTACATACGTTGCAACTGTTTTCTCCCTCTATATGATGTATCTTTTTTCCTCTCTTTTTAAAAACGTTTTTCTCTTTTAATGATGTCTTCAGATAAACAATCATCCTTAAATTTAATATAATTGGATTGAAAATATTATCCTAAAGGACCAGTACTTTTAGTATCTTTCCAAAAAATTTTGCCTTCTCCCAAGGTAGTGAAGATATCCTTCGACATTGTTACAAATGGTTTGTTGTTTTGTGTTTCATATGTAGTCTATTCTTTTGTGTAAGGTATGAATTAGAGGTCTCATTCTCAACTCTACTGCTGTAACAAGAAAACAACCACACGTAATATATAAATAAATGAATGTGACTGTGTTTCAATAAATCATTATTGAGAAAATCTAGCTATTGGCCAGGGTGATCTGTGGGCCACAGTTTGCTGACTCCTTATCTTGGCAAATGGCTAGCAAAAAGTAGGTGGTGAATTAGGGCCTCTGACTCCCAGTATTCTCTAACACCCTGCCAGAGACTCTATGCATGTGCTTACAGCTCCCTCCTTTTACACAAGTCAGATTCAAACTGGCCTTAGTTTGTGAAGAAATGATCTGCCTTCAGGTTCTTCCTATACCTTTTCATCTTTTCTCTCCGTCACCATGGTATGTCCAGGCTCCCCTTCTAACAAGGAATTGGTAACAAAGCAATGTTAACATGGCCTATTTCCAAGCCAAGCCTATTTCCTTTCTCCTCTTCTGTGCTTACTTGACCCATATTTATCCAGCTTCATTCTGCACACAACTCAGGGCCCACAGAGTTGTGATTTTTGGACATGTGCTGAATGAGCATGGGTGCCAAGACCTCAGAATGTACATTCAGCTTCTGTCTCTGAGCAAAGCACGTTGCAGAGCTCTCTGCTCAGAAACAGGGAGCATGGGGGTTCTGGGTTAGTTTGGCTACGTTTCCCAAATATGATTCTCAAGGAAAGAATTTCCCACATTCTGATGTCCTTTTATTTCTAATTCTTCCTGACTTGGCCGTTCACCCCTTCTCTCTCCCCAAGCACTTATTCGTGTTGTCCTTCTTATGGCATTATGAAATGCAGTGGCATTTTAGAAGGCGTGGAACATTTGAGATCCTATCTTAATAACACCCCTGTGAAAAAGCCACTGAAAGACTCAGGTGTCTCCTTTAAACACAACAATCTATTTCAGAATTGAAACAGTAGGGCTTGCCATCCTTAGAAGCCTGTCTCCACGGCACTTGCCAAAATGAATGAATCAAAATTTGGCAGCTCCTAGCTTTAGAGTCCCCCGAAGCCAAATCTCTCTAGGGAGACAGTGGGAAGTGGGAACTATAGTCATTTATCTCTAGTGCTTTACTGAACAACCCTGAGAATAAGTTGCTTTTTGTTTGTTTTTGTCTATTGCTTTGGTTTCGTTTTTTCAGAGAATGGGGAGAAATATTTTCTCAGCTTCCCTGATTAGTTCTCATATCTTTCTTTCAGATTTTTACTTTTTGCTCTTTTTATAGTACTTCTTGTAACCAATTTCATCAAATACTATGACCAAGTATTCAATTAACATCAACTTTTTGCAGTTAAGGCTCATTCAGTGATTTTAATTGAATATGTGAATTTCCACAAATTTTGAAGTGCCTCCCTCATGGAAGACAGGTAGTTTATTTTATTCAACAGGTTGTAACTGAAGCAACTTTCTTAAGTCTTTATTAGGGGAAGCCTCAGTCCTGCATTTCAGCCTTCCCGTTGGTTAAGTCAGACCCATCCAGGTCATGCAGCATAATCTCCTTTACTTAAAGTCAACTGATTAAGGGCTTTAATTGTATCTGCAAAATCTCTTCTGAGCAACAGCTGTATTAGTGTTTGATTGAATAACTGGGGACTTTGGCTTAACCAAGTTGACAGATCCAGAAAGCTGTCACAATTGTACTTCTCAATCGCTATTCATTCTCCTCTTCCAGTTCTTTTCTTTCCTTTGTTTTCCTTTCCTCCCTCTCTTCACTCTCTTCTGTCATTCTCCCCATGGAGTTCTTACTTGCATCCACAAATATTTCTGCTTCTCCTCCTTTCTGGACACAAGGTGGATTTCATTTCCCAGGCCTCTGATAGCTACATTGGATCCTGTGTCCAGTTCTGGCCAATGAAATATGAGGGTGTCGTTGGTGAGAAGACACCTAGCACTGTGATGGACACAAACTATGGTTTATGTAGGTTATGATCAAGATGAGAGATAAGCTATAAACCTACGAACTATTGACCAATAAGTCTAATTAATTCATAAGTCCCAGAAGGGTACAGAGTTCAGAGAAAGGAGACATCCCCATGAGCCCAAATACAGGTGCAGCTTAGCTGGGCAATGGAGTACAATATATAAAACAGGGTGGGGCGGGGGAAGCACGGGCACTGTGAAACACACCTGGTTTCCATTCCTTTTATTAACTTTTTCCATTTTTAAGTATGTTCATTTCTTCACATTTTCTGTGCGCCTACTTTGTCCTAGTTATTATTCATAGTTCTCTGCCCTTGTAGAGATTGTGAAATAAAAGTATAAATGCATGACTATATATTGTGATAAGTATTAAGTAACAGATTGCTGCATGGTAAAAAATTTTTCCAATCTATTTGATTTTTATTTTTAACATTTTGCTACATTTAATTTATTCATATATCTGTCCATCTATTAATCCCTCCATTCATCCATCAATCCATCTTATTTTTTGATGCATTTCAAAGAAATTGTGGTTATCTCTATAATTCTACATAATATGAGATGCCTATACTATTTCTTGATATATTAGTTTTAAAGGCTATCTACTAACCCCTACTGTGAAACTTGAAGAAGTAAGTTCATTTTTTACCACCATATTCCTCTCCCCCCCGATTCCTGCAAGTAATACTTCAATTTTCTAAATTTCTTGTTAGTATAGTAAAATGCTCACTGCAAAATACAGATGGTGATGAGGTTCAGAGATGGCCTTCTGAAGAGATGCACGAACACTGTACCCTGAGGAAGGAGAAGTCTGCTGCTTGAAGAGGTAAGGGAGAGGAGATGCAAAAGCCATCAAGTAGGAAACTGTGATATCTGGAAGGTCAGTGCAGCTGAAACATGGAAAGAAAAGTAAAGACCTGTGGGAGAGAGGTGGGAGACGCCGCTTACTACCAGATTTATTGAGAATCACCTAGGCCACAAAAGCCAAGTTAAAGACGTCTATTTTTAAATGCAAAAGGAATCTGTCTGACTTAATGTAAGGTGATGCTGCCTCTGAAGCTCAATTTCCACATATTTAAAATAAAAATTCTTCCCCAAAATCAATGCAAGAATTAAATAAGAGAAAGTATATAAAAATCTTAGCACAGCACTGGGCCTTTAAAAAAAAAAAGAAATACCTCAATACCAAGACCTCATCACTTTCCTTAGTAAACATGATTGTTTTTATAATTCTAGGGTAACTTACAAAAGAAAGTTGATCTAGTTTGTATGAAAAAATCTTAGCACTTTTTTTTTTTTTTTGCTGCATGGCATAACTTTGATAGTCAGGTAATATCTCAGATTATAGCCAACTTAAGAGAGAAAAGTTTTTACAAATACCGTAAGCCTAAAATATTACTGTATTTTAACTACTCTTTTCAGTCAGTCTGGCATGACATATGAGCAACTGAACAAACAACCTGACTTTTCCATGTCCCTTATCCCAACTGACATTCAGTGATTTATAAGATCCAATAGGCTTCACGTTATTGTTTGTAAAGCAAGTTGTCTAAATTTTATGGGTGACTGAGGTTCATTGATCAAAGATGGGAAAGATATGAAAAGGTGCAGAATGAAAGCTGTGTTCTAAATTACTTTCTGCAACAAGTAGAAAAAAAGCGAGAAAAGAAAAGCACTAAGAAAATAGATGACCTTAAAAATTTTAAAGATATTGTGGTTTGTGGAAAAATGTTAGAGAATGGAAGCAGACGTACTTGCAAATTTTCTGTTTCTTGGAGTTCACTTCTTACTGTATTTTACCACTCTCTCTCCATAGAATACCGTTATTATTTTTCGGTAAGACTTTGCTGCAAATCCACTATGGAATTTGGCAGCTGACATTTAAACCCTCTCAGCCGTAGTTTCATTATATGTAAAATGAGAAAGTTGGATGAAATGATCTCTAATGTCATAAAAAATTAGGTCTCTCATTTCTTTAGTTCCCAGAGAGGTATGTTATACTGCAGTTTAATTTGCGAAGTAATTTGACAGCTAATTCTCTTTGATGATATCGTATTGTTGGGGGAGTTAAAATAAAGATGGTAATCAAGTTATGGCTGCAAAAGCCAAAGTTCTTGATGATGAAAATGCAGTGATTTCTTCTCCTTGTCCTCTTGTTCTTTCTCCTCCTCCTTAGTTTGCTTCTTCCCCTTTTCTCCTTCATTGTGTTCATCACCAGTTACAAAGGTCTGATAAAAATATTCCATTGCAGAGACAAAACCCCAGCACTAAACCATATCCTTTGGAAATGTATTATCTAAAACCAAGAGCCGGACATACTTTAGTCTTTAATGTCTGTAGGCACATGTAGATCTGGCTATAGTGAGACTCAAGAAATATCTGACTGGTCTACCAAGAAATACTTCTATCAGTTCCACCTTACTCACTATTCACAGCTCAGCTCAGATATAACTTCCTGTCAAAAGCCTTTTATCATAAACCGCCAATACCTCTCTTGTCAGATGCTCCTTTAGGGGAGCTCACTAGAAAAGGTAAAGATCATGTATATCTTGATCACCAGTGTATCATCCTAATATAATTCCAAGCACAGAGTAGTTTCTCGGTCAATATCTGAATGGACAAATGTTTTACAAACGGAAACGACTAAATGCAAATGCCTTGAAGGCTAAGCAGCACAATGCCCCAAATATAACTGCACTGAATAAGTATTTTTAGAAATGAAAGTGGATATCTATTAAAATAATAATTCTAGACTGTAGAGCCTGTGGGGTGCAAGGTAGTATCTGGTCTTTCGTGCTTCTGCTTACACTGCTGCCTCACTTGCAGTTGTTTTCCCTCACATAAGTAATATTCTTCAATAACTAAATCAAATGCCGTACCCACAAATGCCCTAACACCTTCTCAGGTCCTAAATGCAAGACCCGTTTCACTCTATTTTGAACTCCCATAGCATATTATTTTCTTTGAAGAATTCTTTTTAACATATCATGGCTAATACATAAACTCTTCTAGGGCATTTAAGGATACCTCTATAAATATTGTCTATTATTACTACTATTGTTATTTGTCTTATTGACAAATATATCGCTGGCAGCTGGAGAAAGCTCAAATATATAACCAGTTTCTAATAAATAGCTTTTGAATGAATGAGAAAATTAATCATTTTTGGACTTCTCTAGTATCTCTCCCGTTTTCAGAGACTGACTTTTCTTGGAGGAGGCACTAGACTTCATATCCCTTTAAATTTCAGAAAATTTGTAATGATTTGGGGTATTAGATTGAAAATGATACTTTTTTATTTTAAATTTCTTGAGGATATACTTAAGTTACTTAAGTTTTATTTCTGTTGTTTGTAACCAAGAGTCCTTAATGGCCCAACTTTATTTGACTCCAAAGAACAGAAACACACATTACTCAATTCAATTTGACCTCCTTAGTGAAGTTTTTCCAAAGTTTTCCAGCCAGATTTTCTACAGCAATTAATACATTTCTCTCTTTTACACTTACCATGCTTTTACCTTTCATTATAATTAAATATGTACATGTTTCTTCTCTCCTATTAATTACTAATGATGCTTCCCTTGTCAATGCTTTTCATGGTACCAGATGCATTGTAGGCACTCAATAAACATTTGTTGAATGAGTACATTACAGTCGATGAAACATTTCTCAGATTTTCTTTAGCTCTAATTTAATAAGTACAATAAATGCTTCTGCATGAAAAAGTATTACTAAAATCTGTAACAGGTCAGAGAGAGACCTAATATTTCATTTATTTGGCCAAATTTAAGATACTCTGCAGAAGAGGGGTATGTGTAATCTTACCATATACATTGTAGTCTTTTCTCATATTACAAGGCAGTGTCACATCAAGCAGAATCTCATGTCACATGGGTCTGTTGAAGCTATCAACATTTTATGTGACATCTCCTTAAGTGTAAGCACAGTTCTATACTAGAAAATGTCTTTTTTTGAATTGGGATAAAGAAAAACTATTTCAGCTTTAGATGAAGTGTATTTCTTCAACAGACGGAATTTTATGTACCTCAAATTTCTGTGACTTCAAAACTCAGCAAAATTCACCTAAAATCAATAGTGTGTAAATACCCCCGTACTCTGAATCCAGCGGTCATTAACTATACAACATTATCTTCAACATGACTTGGTCATGGGCTGCTTTGAGTCTGCAACTTCTTCTTGAATAGCGATGAGATTATCTTGTGGTATTCTGGTAACAAAAATGTCTTCTTAGACCCCTAACACTTGGAATTTGGGAAGATGGGAATAGACCATGATTCAGATGTTGGGACTGACCAAGAGATCATCTTGGAATGTAAAATCCTAGTCACCTGGTGATAGACAGCTGGTGAGTGGGGGTGTCAGTTGGATTTATAGTTTATTTTTGAATATTGACATTAGATCCATTACCATTGTGTTAATTATCATATTTTTCAGTATAATTAGGCCTTTCAGTAAAATTAGATGTGTATATATATATATATATATGTATATATATATAGTTCATCCTATTCTTTATCTTTTTTTCTACACAAGAGTTGTAGATTCAGAGACATGGGAACCAATGAGAAATAGCCCACTCCTTTGCTTCAGATATCCTACATATACAGTTACACTGCTTTTCTGAGTGTAGCCTGGCTGTTTTCTGGAGTCTTCTTGTCTTTGGAGGTATAGATAGTAGTATTCTGAACAACCAGGTCCAAACATTGTGAAGGTTAAATCTCACCCAAAGATGTCTGTGAATTTCGTGGGGAAAAGTTTGGCATACATCAGATGTGATCTTGTTTGCATACAAGAATGAGGGGAGGGACTGGACGTAACCCTGAAGCTCTGACTCTGAACCACCCCGGAGATTTTTCTTCTCAAATAGATTTCAGAAAACTTTATATTACAGCCCTCAGGTCTTAAACATAATTTCCAGGAACTTTTATCCCCCAAATCAACTATGGGTAGCTCTTCATGAGCCTGGCTTCATGATCTTTCCTCTTTGGCTGCAAAGGATGGAGAGGACTTCTGTTGTCTAGGATCTCCTGCATACTGACTGATGCACAGCTAGTATTTCCCAGCTTCATCGTAGTTTTGACTATTGGCTCCCAGTCTTTGGGGAAGGTCTCGGGTGAAAGATGAGATAGGAATGTAAAATCCAAATCCACATCCTTCTCTTCCTGTTAAAATCTGTAGAGTCTGTGGTCGCATCGGGTTACCTGCCCTCCAGTGAAGGTAAATAACAATCCGGATGTGCCCATATTCATGCAGAATGTGTACTTTCTGGTTGGCTAATTCATGCTCACTGTAGCTGAAAGGATCCCGGCTCCAGACAGCTTCCTTCTCTCCGAGGCCCTCCGGCTGAGAAGCCAGTCTAACATTTTGTTTTCTTTGTCTACACCAAATGAAAGCTTGCTAACTTAGATCAGACTGTGACAACTCTATTTCTGAAAGAATCTGTTCATTACTCACTGAGCCGGTGTTAATGTGGGAATTTCCCAAGGGGTAGAGCCAAAAGAAGCCCTGATTCTTTTCTTTTCCTATACAGCCTGGGATCTGGCACTTACTAGAGATGTGACTGTGGTGAAGACACTGAACTTTTGGAGCCCTCATCATTTTTAAAAGAGAGCAAAATCACCCATCGAACAAATATGGCACAGCTGGAGAAATGCTTTGTAATTTACTAAATATATAGAAATGTAAAGTGTAGTTTTGCCTACTGGAATTTCTAAAATAAAAACAACAATAATCATATATTTCTATAGATTAAAACAGCAGATTTGAGAAAAACAGGTGCTTGAGAAAGAATTAAACTCTGGACTCTGAATTTTTTTAAAAAATCGTAAATCTTAAAAGTATATCTCTACTTAAATTGGTCACACAATATGCATTGCATTCATTACTTAATTCCTATTTTAATTATCTTCTCCCAAGACATCCCTATTATTTTATTTTATCAAGGCATGAATTATAATAAGAATTAGATGCTATTTTTGCCCACCAAATGGACAAAGATTTTAACAAGCCAAAATGTCCCATGTTGTCCAAAAACCAATAGTTAGAAACATGGCTATTAGGAGTGAAAAATGATGCAATCTTCCAGAAAGCAAATTGGGCCATACAGACTAATATTCTTGTAAAGTTTGCAGTCTTTGACATGGCAATTCCACTTGTAAGGCTTTGTTAGAAACCAAAATTGAAGATAGTCTAAAAGATTTAGCTATGAGGAGAGTGATCACAGCATTATTTAGAGAGAGAGAGAGACTATCCAAGTGTTGAGAATCTTAAGATTGGTTAAGTATTGCAGTGGCATACAAAGCAGCCAATAATGATGGAGAAAATAGCAAGTGAACTGGTAGCTTCTCAGGTAGTCAAGGAGAAACATAGGCATTGTGAAAAAGTGTTTCTAGTTAAAATGAGAAAGCTTTATGAATTCACCTTGAGCAGAGTGTGTGTCACTGCCCATGTGGGGAGGGAGAAATGGTGAAAATGTTTCCTTGGGTCAGAGTTATTATGTTGCAAGAAAATAGGATTGGACTCTGTTAAGTAGATGTAATGAATTATATCATGTTAGGTACCTTTCACAAGGCAGTGAGTCCAAACGGTTGTAAGTTATATGATTTAAGAAACCTTAGGAAAACATGAAACACTTCCCGGAGTGGAAATTCCCCACTGACTCTCCATAAGTAGGCAAGACACTGGACATAGCTTCCTCTCATTCCCTCCACAAAACCAGCAGAAACTGGGCAGAAGAAGTCATTGACTTTCAGAGAACTCTAGCAGGTTTCGAGATTGAAAACTCAAAAAATGGCTAAATAGGGAACTGGAATATTATTTTTCTGGAAGAAGGCTTGACACATCTAGAAGAGGATGTAATATAAGGATTCCAAATAATAAAGAAAATATTAGAAGACTGTGGGCCGTGATCAGTGAAGGGAGAAAGTTAGAGACCAAGAGAGCACCCAAGTGGACCTCCTCCAGGATTTCGGCAAGGAGACTTTTTACATTGTGAGATATAATGTAATAAGATAATTAGACCAAAAAGCTTGATTTCTTCTTTCTTTCCCCTAGCCTATTGGTACTATTATTTAAACCCTCAATAAAAGATTAGTTAAATCATCATCAGAATCCTATACATATTTGGTTCAGGAAAGGAGAAGAAAACAGTACCCAAAACTGAGAATTGGTAACCAGAACCTTCTCCAGAATTCCAAGATGGACATCAGTAAAAGTCTCATTGTCAACCAAAATATTTATAAGTGGTATTTCTATTTGAGAATATAGGTGATTTTATTATTACTGGTTCTCATTTCCTTTTCTTACTATGTTTCTTGCCTAAATTTTGTCTAATATTGTAAGAAGAAAAAAAAAGATCTACACTGATGATCTATTTTACTTTAGGGTAATGTTCTCGGTCAAGGCCATGAGATAGAAAGGCAATGTAGAAGAGAAGTCATGGTACTGAGTGATAATCAAGAGTGAGGCAGGGAACACAAGAAGAGCAGTGGGGCCCTGCATGAGACCAATCATATTGGTGGTGACAGTGTGTTTAAAATGGGTTGTATCAATAAGATGTGTGAGTGAGCTAGGATTTCAGGATGGAACCAAGGTTCCTCAAGTTTAAGCAGTTTGCTTTCTCTAAAATCTGCAATTTGTCACAGGATATTGCCCTGATCTCCCTAAAGACCCTCTCTCGTGGGCTATATTTGGTATCCCATATACCATCTGACAAAGATTCATTTGGACCTTGTGTGGTGGATGTTTCTGCCAGCCACGGGCACTGCAGGAAATAGCCAGGATTCTTCCTTCAAGGTGATTTTATAGCAGAAAATTCTGAGTCCTGAGAAGAAATATTACCTGCTTTCCATATGCCCTGACCATTATGTCCAAACAATCCACTTGGTGCCACAAGGATGCCTGATAGATGGTCTGACAAGTTAGCTAATTTACCTAGATCACCTCCCAGGAAAAGATTCCCACTTCATCTACTCCAATTGCCTGGCTTCTGTTTGGGTTAATGCCTTCTTTGCTCCCACGTAGGATGAATGGGGTGTGTGTGTGGTGGGGGGAAGCCGAGTTCCTTGGAAGTATCCAGTTTCAGGCCCAGTCACAGCTTTTCCTCTATTTTATCCCCACAGAAGAAACCTGCCCTGCTGAAGATGTTGACATCTAGGTGGTCTCTGCTTTTTCCCCATGATTTGTGGAGTTCTGAGAGGTGGGAGTGAAGTGGGCTGCTTGTGGAAGGAGAAGAGAGAATTCTTGAGTTAACTTCTCTATTCCTTGGGAAAGCAGTGACAAAAGTATGGCTGTATATCTCATGTGAAATGCAAATCACCCATCCTACTGGACTACCCATATCTAAGGTAACATAGTGCAGACCAATATAGCAGATTTTCTAATATTTTTTTGGAATGGACACCAAAATCCATTGTTCAAGTTTTAGATATTTGCTATTCAAAATAATTTTCAAGTTTTCCATATGTGTTTTTTATCTTTATGAGCCTTTTATTTATTTTCTACTATGTGAATATGTTTAAAACCTTCTGACAGGATTGTTTTAAGGAATAAACGAAAGAATGTAAGCTGCTAGATAGAAGCTCATAGTTGTAGCTGCATTAGAGTTCTTGTTATTTGTTCCTGGGGAATTTTCTCCTGTTCCCCAGATGGGCCTGAAGCTTGGTCGTTTAGAAAGGACAGTTCTGAATATTCTTTTATCAAAAACACGAGATGTATGGCATGTGTGCCCCCCTCCATGCTTTCTCTTGTTTACTGTCTCTTTCTTCCTGTTAGATTAGAAGCTTTTTGAGCATAGGGATGTTGTTCTGTTTTAATCCTGGCATGTAGTATACACACAGTAAATATACGTTTAATAAGTGGATAAAAAATGCATTTGGATGCAACGTGATAAATACAATATAATAGATGTAAGTGGAAAGTGCTCCAGGAACCCTAGAGAGGAATAATTAATGGCATAGAGAGTTAGAGCATGCGCACATCTCATTTTGGGGTCTGTTCACCCTGGGACTGAACCACTTTGTGATTACAAAGGAAGTGCCCTCCTTTCCCAAAGAATTCATAGGAAGAAATGTGGCAAGTGGAAGAACTGGCAAATCATTCAGAGTACACAGGCTCCTACTGTCACACAGGGCTATTATCAGTCTCCAGGAAGTAGCATGAGCTCACCTTCTGGTGAGGATAAAAGAGGTGCCCTGATTCCAGATAAGGCTGGGAAAAAAGTCTATGAATGGAGCCAAAGAGTCACTGGAAGAAAAGACAATAGTAAAGGGCATTTTGTTGTTGCTAGAATGAAAATTTTGAATTACGCACTTAGACTCGCAAACCAACAAGGTTAAAAAGAAGAAAATTCTCTTGACCCTTTCAGGCTAAAAGGCCTATGAAACGCAACTTTCTTCGTGGAGATATGTTAGTGAATCTTACTTTGCAAATTCTTGGCTAGAAAGAGGATTCTACAGATAGTGCATGTTACTTAGAAGAAATGTTCACCTTATGCTATTGACTGGCCTTGAAAGCTTAGACAAGTCGCTAAGACTAAACCTCAACCCTAAGGACTGTGAGAAATATAAAAATGAAGAAGCAATTCTTCTTCAAAAATATTAAATGTTAAATTCTTTAAAACAGTATAAAAATAAAATGATTATTGCTTTCCAAACTGAGTGCTACACCAAGGAAGCATAATACACGGTAGACATAAGTGGGCGCAACATTGTTTTCAATATTGCACTTACGAGAAGTGCCTCCAAAAACTAATCCAAATATTACAGGCTTGAGCCAGAATTAGAGTACAGAGGACATATGTATCCTGCAGAATTAGTTGTTTTTGAAACCATTAAGTGGAAATGTATGATATGAGTCAAATTCCCACTGGGTTATAAGCAGGGACTATAAAAATGCTTGCATATTCTTTGTTGTTTTCTTCAGATTTGGTTACAGTAAATTTAGCCAAGAAGGCTTATCATATTGCAGTAATTGTTGCCAAAATAATGAAACTCCTGAATAAGTACAATTTCTTTATCATACGCTTAATTTTAGGAGAAAAAAAATGCATAAGTGTTACAAAATAGGCTGTCAGGAAATTATTTAATGGTAATAAAATTTGCCTAAAAACTCCAAATAACCTTCATCTAAAGCCAGAATCTTCGACATTGAGGAGACTTATCAGAAAATTGAGCCATGACCACTTCAAGATCCTAAACTAGGGAATAGCTGAAAGTATTCAGTATAAAAGCTGAAAAAGATAGCAAAGCTGAAACATAGTGGATTCTGGCAAATACTAAATTCAATATTTAAGTTTCTTAGTAATTTCCTGTAGTTTTCATTATTTCAAAAATCCTGTTTATCATGTATATAAATTTATTTTTTAAATCTTTTTAATGTTAAATGATTTTTTCCTTACAATGTGTGTGGTTATTTCTCAGGCTTTGGAAATGTGATAAAGATGACTTTTGGAAAGAGGGATTTATTATTTGTTATAAAATGCCTAGTTAGTTAGGTAACTTTGATGAGAATAGAACTGAGTTTGAAAATAAATTCTACTGAATAGAATTCTACAATGCACTTTCATTCAGGAGATGAGGATAGAATGATATTATAAGTTTATCTGTTAAGGCAAAAAAAAAAATTCCATACAATCTTAGAGATGACAGTCTCTTAAGAAATGATCTAGACTGAAAGTAAGAAAAACTGAATAAGATTTATGGCAGAGAAAGAAGTTCAAACACACGAAGGCAAGTTAAGAATCAGGAAATTTATTGGGAGTTTCATTGCCCAAATATAATATTGTTTCAAGATGACTGACACTTTGGTTCATTAGAATACCAATCATCCAAGAGAATCTGCCAATATCAGTGAGTGAGTCAGAGTCACTTGAAGTCTGTACTGGATCGTATGTCCAAGGCAGCTCCTTCATTCGCATCTGGCATCTCGGTTGGCATGAGCTGGGGCCTAGTCATACATCTCTCTCTCCACACAGCCTCTGCAGGTGGCTAGCTTGGGTTTCTTCAGAGCATGATAGTCAGTAGTCTCAGAGTAGTCAGACTTCATACATGGTGGTAGTTTCCCACAGAGCACGTGTTCCAAGAGTTCCTGGTTTAAGTCGTGAAGCATCAGAGGACCTAGTCTCACAAATCATGCGTCTTCAATTCCACTACATTCTATTTGTCAAAAGAGAATCAAAGGACCAATCCAGATTCAAGGGGCGAAGACTACACAAGGATGTAAATACAGCAGGAGTGGTTCATTGAGGACCATTTTCAGAGACTAGCTACCATACTGCCCATAGTATTTTATTTTATTAAACTGCTTTTTGTAGATTTCACAAACACCTCTCCTTTCATTTGACTTACAATATTGTTTTCAATTAAATTCAGAGACTTTTCAAAAGTCTGTGGTTATAATACCTCATGTTGGAGATCTTTCACTGTTTCTGGTTTCCTTTTTATTTTGGGAATCACTCTTTTGTTCATTCATTAGTTTATTAATCCAACAAACCCTTCATGAGTACCTATTATTCTGGTTTGGGGTTACAAAGATGAATATGCAAAGATCTCTGCTCCCAGGGCATGCCCAGTGTAATGTAGAGGGTCGACATGTTAATAAATAACTATAGTTATTGTAACATAAAAAAAAATTTTGTTGACCATATTGTCAGTGGTATGTACGAAGGAATTCAAATAAAAGGATAAGGGTTCTATAGATGGTTAAATGTAGAATGTGAGAGTTGTATTTCAGGGGCTGGATTTTGGAAAAGGGTAAATTGAGAATCAGCAAAATGTCAAAGGGCTATTAGTGCGACACTGCCCTGTTAATCTTGAAATTCTCAGTAAAACTGTTGAACTAATGAAAAGCCAAATATGACTTCTGATGGATGGTGGTGAAAGGGCCAAGTTTGCATATCGATGATTTGGAACTCAACCAAGACAGAAAGCAAGGATGTAAGAACATTGAAACTTAAAGAAACATGAAGAAGTGTGGAATTTATGAGAATAACATGAAACTGAAGTTTGGGCCAATTTTACCAGATTTTCAAGCACTGGAGGGGTTCTTGGCCAATCTCTGCAGTTTAGTTTGGTGGAGGATATTCAGAGAATGAAGGAAGAAGGGAGGGAGTGCCTGAGACTATTTTTCACCTTACTCCAGGGGCACATCTCATCTGGCCATCTTATGTGTATTAACAGTCCACGAAACAGTTCTACTTTAAATTTGTTTCTCAATAAAAACTCTATGCCTTGTCATAAAACCAAATAAACCAAGTTGCTTCCAAGTATGTCTATTCACGAGTAATGGATTTATCTAAGAACCTTATCTGTTCTTGTTCAAGAACACTACCCTGAGGAGTGTTTGAAGAAAGGGGCCACGAAGAAAAAGAAGAAAAGGGACCAGGAGAATACTGAAGAGAAGTTTGAAAGAAACGATATCTCTCACCCCATAAAAAAGGTACAAACACAGCACAGGCTGATACACCTCATTCTTCTAGTTTTGGATTTTCCACTAACCTACTTCAAGAGGATTCCAGCCAGAACGGGTAACCAATATATTGGCAGTGTGACACTATTCTTCCAGTCCCCAGAGTCAATGAATTTACTGCTCTAGAATGAGAATTCCAGAAAGGTCATGATTATGGTATTTTTTTTCACTTAAGGAGATTATTTCTCTGGGGGGGGTGTGTGTGTGTGGAAGGGGGAGGTACACAGGTGCACAGAAAAGTCAACTATACTTCTGGCAGTTTTGGCCTGTACAAGGACACTCTTGCTTTAGGTTGATTTGTTTTGGTTTTTCTACTGTGTTCCTAATATTTAGTGCCATTTCCTCCTAAGAGATATCTACTCAAATTTTTTGTGTATACACATGCATGTATATATTATATACATATGTAATAATTTTTGGCATTTTATGTATATATAGCTTTTAACACGTGTGAATAGTATTGTTTACATTTCTCATTTATTTTTCACTCAGCTTTATATATTTTAGATTTATCACTGTATCTACATCTGGTATCTCTAACCACTGCACATTTGCCTACAAATACAACCTAGTTTGCCTTGCAGTCCTCACTACATAACTAATGCCCTGGTGAACATGTTTGTCCATTTCCCTTTAAAGACTTGTGTCTTTGAGTCAGGAGTATTATCACTGGGATTCAGGGCTCAGGAATATTGATGTACAGTAAATTTTGCCAGATTGCTTACCAATTTGATTGCTAAAGTTTACACTGCCACCAGCAGTGCAAGAGCTTACTCATCTTTTTAAATCCCTTTCAATACATGGTGGTAATAAGCCTCTTAATTTTTGCTTTTTGGATGTGGGAAAATGGTATTTTACCCTCATCTTTTTCACTGTTGCATCCCCTCCTCCCCAGCACAGAGCTGGGAATTCAGTGGATGCTCATAAATTTATATTGAACATATACACATGAAATTGAAAGGTAAAATACTTCAATATGAAATACTTTTTTATATGAATTTAGTGTGGTTAAAGAATTTTAATACTCTGGAAACGTATCTTTCTGAGCCAACTCTTTGGAGTTTTCTGGCAGAAAGGTTGAGTTTAGCAGAGGTCAATTTCCATTTGGATCCAATATTTTATATGTTGTTGACTTCTTAATGTCTTAACATTTCTGCTAAGGATTTATTTTCAATACACGAAAAGCTGTAATTTAGTATTGAATTTATTTGTGTATATAGTAGACACTCTTTTTTGGTTGTATTCCTAATCCATGCCCAACTTTTCTAAAAAAGTGACTTCCAAAAGCACGGCCATCCAGAAGGGTATTGTCCCAGTAAGTGACTTTGCCCCTCTGGCTATTGCTAATCGGACCAGCTATGGACACATAATGTAAGCAAAGTATCTCAGTGATGGCCAAATGTCTATACTCAGACTTCATACTTTGGACATGAAGGGTTGCTCACTAGCCAGAGGGAAGCCCCAGAATTCCCCTTCTTTTAGTAGCAGACATAGACTAACCTTGGGTAAAGAATGTTAGATACTATCTCAGAGGAATGTGGGTCTCATTGGGAACTCTTTCAATCCTCTTCTAGTTAAAAGAGAGAAAACACTTCTGAGCATCTGCAGCAGAATCTGTATGGCAAGAGCAAGTGCTTCAGCTGCATAGAGCTCTCCTGGAGAATAAATGTAGTGCTTTTTTCTTATGAAGCTAATTTAGCATAACTGTGTACTTAACAATTACCACTAAATTTCATGCTCCTGTTTGGGCTAAATATTAAAAATTCACACCCATGACATTGTTAAAAGGGTATGCTGATCAGCTTCTACTAACTTAGCCAATAGTCAGGTGGTCATCCACAAGGAGAGCCATTAATGATTGTGTGTAAATTTGAGAAAGTTGAGTTGAAAGGATTTTAGCTCAGAGTTTCCTCAGGATGAATTAATTCAATTAGATTCTTCCCTAGGAGTATGGAATTTAGACATATCAATTTTAATAGTCTCTATAAACAGTATGACTTTGGTGAAAGACATATGAATTAAGGAGCTACAGGGTGTCCAAGTTCATCAGAGGGCATGGAAATGAGAAAACTCAGTTTATAGAAAAGGAGCCCATATAAACTCATGGGCAATGACAAATGTCTTGGCCAGTTGGCAGGGGGCCTAGAAGGAAAAAAATTGGAAGATCAGAAAAAAAGAGGTCTGGAGTACAGGCGTTTTGACGTATCCATTGGGGTAGTCATCAAGTGGGGAGGTCTTTGTTTCACAAGTTAATAACACCAGAGGGTAAATACTATCAAACAGAAACAACCAAGTAAATATAATGACTGAACCCATTGATGATTAAACCTGCCATCCTCTGTCATCGGCCGCCCCAGTGCTGGTACAATAGGCATATGAAAAGAGTAACTGTTTGGGCAGAGATGGAGGTTATGCACGTATCCCCAAACCTGAGTTCCCATTCACAAAAGTTGATCTAGCTATTGCCCTGGCAAATATCCAACCTGTAATCAGCAGAGACCAATGGAGACTCTCCAGTATTGCATCACCCCTTCAGGAGACCAAGCTCCCATTTGAGGGCAAGTTGGCTACATTGAATCTCTTCCAGTATGGAAAGAGCAATGATTCATTCCATTGACTGGACTGGGTATATATTCTGGGTATCAGTTGCCTTTCCTACCCTTAGTTTACCTTTGCTACCCTCAGAGCTTCAACCAACATTTCAGGGCTTGCAGAGTATTTGAACCACTAACATAGGACCCCATATGCTGTTATAACAGACTGCAGAATCAATTTTACAACAAAAAGGGAAGGGTAATGAGTACTTGACAATGGGATCCAATGTTCCTATCATCTATGGCACTGCCTGTAAGTTTTTGGCCTGATAGAATGGTGGAATGGTCTGTCAAAGGCACAGATGAGGCACTAGAGATAATGCTTTGTGAGGACTGAGTCATCCTTCTGGACTCATATGTGCATTAACTTTATATGATACTCTGCCCCAAACATGCACAGTGATGCGTCTAGGAACCAAGCTGTGAAAGTAGGAATGGACCCATTGCCATTATTCCAATGACTTGCTTAAGGAATAATTTGTGTTTTCTATACGCAAAAATGTGGACTCTCTAGGATTTCTGGGTTTAGAGGTCTTGGTTCCTAAAGGAGAATGTTTCTACTAGGTGAAATAGCAAAATTTCTATTAAAATTTAAGCTATAGCTGCTGCCTGGTTTTTTTTTTTTTTTTTTGCTCCTTACCCTAAAGGAATAACATACAAGAAGAGAAGTCACCATCCTACCAAGGAAGGATATGTTTGGCATAGAAGTAATCCATTTCAGCATCTCTTATTACACCCCTCGGCCAGTTTTTATGACAAGTGAAGGAGTGCAGTAGTTCTAGGCTGAGAATGGCCTCATAACTGGAAGCTCATACCCTTCAGGGATAAGGATCAGTGTCATACCACAAGGTTAGCCACCCAGACCTGTAGAGGTGCTGGCTGAGGAGAAGATGAATCTAGAATTAATAGGGAAGGAAGGAGATAATGAGCATCATGATGCCAGATTCAAGGGGACAAGGAAGTTTATTAGGAGAGGAGAGCTGTAGTTGGCCCTACTAAACTTGTTTTTATATGTTTCCTCCATCAAGAGACCAGCCAGTATCCTGGATGAGTTGCTGTAAAACTTATTTGAAGAGGTGGATCTAGACGGTGCAAAGAGTAGACTATAGTGGACTCTGTGCTGCATTTCCCACATTAAAGAACCTACAAGAGTAAGGGGCCTATTCCCCCAGATGCTGAGAGTGCAGCTGAATGACAACCCTAAGCCACTGGAATTTAACTCTCTGCAAATTTCCCTGGCTTTAAAAATGCCACTTCATCAAGGTCACATCTACTTGCCAGCAACAGCCAGCATATCATGATGGCTTGATGTAAGGATATAAAACACCGTTCTCTCACCCCAACTCAGGAGGATTAACAATAACCATTCCATCTTCAGAGCTGCCTGTGGGTTTGGCTGAGGTCTTCAGGGCGATTGCATCATTGCCCAACCTCTCCCTCTGCACAATTATGCTACCTTCCCTTGCTAATCTCCATCTCAGAGTCTGCTTCCCCAGGAATCAGATCTGCAATAGCAACCATTTATCAACAACTAACTATCCAGATAAATAAATAAATAAAAGTTCAAGTGCTTTTAAAAAACAGTCAAAATACCCAGCCTCCTGGAGAATTCCTGCTTTGAAATAGGCATATCAAAATATCTGCTATTTCATAAAATCTATAAAAAAATGCTATGGACTTTTCTTCTATAGAACTACCTCAAAGAGTCCTCCTAACATTTCATTACCTTTTGAAATCACTTGTTGATATCTATGTAAAGTAGAAAAGGAAGCGTGGGAGAAGAAAAGAAAATTTACTGAAACGTGTGCTAATTATACTCTAAGTGATATATCATTATATATGATCTTTGTAACAGGTGCATGAAGTAAATATTGAACTAGTATATTCTTTTCTCCCTCATGTAGGTATCTCAAAGGTAGCTATATTGTGAAGGCAAGGAGGCTTAAGCTTCAAACCTGTAACCTTCATGGGCTCTTTCCAGGATTCTTGCAGAGGCTATAGCACCGTGTGCTTGGTTGCATAGGTAAATTTTGCAAAGTATGGTTTTTAAAATCAGTTTTCCAAGAGAGGGACCCGCAATTATTTAAGTTTCAGGCCCCACAGAGCCTGGCTCTGCCTTTCGTGCTATTCATTGCTTTGGATTTTTTCATATTGGCCCTATGCTCGGTGCAAACTGGGCATTGGCTCTAAGCGAGAGCCAGCATTAATTTTACTCCACTGATTTTTCCTGTAATATGATCAAAGTTTTGGGTGAAAGCTTAGGTTCTTTCATTGAGTTTGGATGACTATTCCTCCAGGACCTTCATTATTTTTCAGGGCAGAAATACAGGGGTTCCTTCATTATCAAGACTTCTAGCTTTTCAGCCTGAAAATTTTCTAACCTCATCACCATGCTGGAGCACGTAATAGAATGTGAAGAAAATTGGCCTGTGCACCAAAGAAATGGTTCCAATAGCTTTCTTCTGACCTCGGGGGTGTGAGAGCAAGACTTGAAAGTGATTCTCTGAGCATTGGTCTTATCCCATATAAGAAACCATAGTTTTCAGCCAAATCTCTCTTCCAACGCTGTTTGCTCTTGGAAGTTTTATTTTCTGGCCCCAAAATTCCCCTTGTCACTTATCACTAAGGCATGTCGTCATTTTCACTTAAAGGTGCAGCATTGATTGTAACAGTAATGATGAAAGCTGATTTGAAATTTCTAAATAAAATAGATGGATTCTTTTTTGTATGTTCCCAAAATTAATGATAATTCACATCCCATTCTTTTAAAGCAGCTATACATTGGGACCAGCTTCCTGCTATTGAGCAAGATATGATGATGGATAGAATGAAGAATATTGTTGAATTTGTAAAATCAAATTTTGATTACTTTCAGTTAAAATTAGTGTTGGTCTTTGATTATCCAGGTTTTGAACATGATATAAAATAGCTCTTCTGAAAAAATTTCTTGTTCTTTTATGTGTTCACTTTCGAAGCATATGAATATGTTTTAAATAACTTGTTTAAAAACTTTTCCTTTTTTTTTTTTCTTTTTTGGGGTAAGTGTGGGAGAACACTATCTTCTGAGTCCTTAACCCAGATCCTCTCCATTTTTTATCAGATACTATGATCATCTCATACTGGGATTGGGTTTATCTCCACCATTCGTACCTGCAGTTAGTACTTTTAAGGGTAATCTTAACAGATGTGGATCAGGGTTTCCTGACATGGCTTCCACTGACCCTTGGTCCAAGAATAGACATCAATGTCTCAGTAAAACCCCTCAGATTGAATCTAAATCCACATATATCTGTGCATTTTTTGTGTCCATGAAACAGTTAATAATCTCCTATAAAAATATCTTATGTTAATTCAATCCTTAAGCAATATGGAGATGTCCCATGTCCCATTGACTCTTTTCCTAGACACCATAATGCTTTGATGTTGGGTCCTAAATTCAGATATAGTTTCTTGGTTCAAAGAAAAATAATTTTCTCTCTGAAGCATATTTTTGTTGAAATTTGAAAATTGGTTGTAGTCACCATTTCCCACAGAAATGGCTAGCCTCAAAGGTTGTGCCCCTGTGAGGTGGGTAGAGACACTTTCCCTCAGAGGGGAATACGTTTCTCAACACAAATTCATCCCTTTAATCCACTCCAAATCAGGGAGTCTTAGCTTTTTGTTTTCAGGCTTTAGAAGGCACAGTGTGTATAGAAAGATGAATGTGGCAAAGGTTAAGAAAACACACACGAGTGAATCTCACTGGAAAATACATTTTCTGTCTGGAAGCTACATAGTCTTTATTACACTCACCCCAGAGGCAGACATTATTTTTGGACAGGTCATTCTGTGATCTTATCCTATACTCCAATCCCAATAATATTTTAATGACAAGAAATCCGAACACTTACCAAGACAAAACAAACTGCAGGATGGAACAATGGAAATGGGTATTATATGAGAAAGCAAAAATCCACCATACTCTTCTTGGTCAAAT
Organism: Equus asinus; assembly: GCF_041296235.1. NCBI lineage: Eukaryota > Metazoa > Chordata > Mammalia > Perissodactyla > Equidae > Equus > Equus asinus. Next base: position 67,239,634 of record NC_091801.1, on the reverse strand, counting down.
AGAGAAAAAAATGGGTTAATTCAGTGAGATAAGCCTGTAGACTAAGACTAAATATTTGTAAGATATCCAGTCTCTCCAAGTTAATTTATAAATGTAATACAATCCTATTTAAAATTCCAATAGGATGTTTTAGCTGAATGGATTCTAATTACATACTTTTAATTCAATAAAGGTAAAATAACATGACACACAATTATTTTCCCTGAGATGGGAAGTCTTCGAACTTATCCTTCCAGGTTTTTGTTTTTTTTTAAGTTCACCATCTTTGTGCTTTACTGAGTACTGTTTATAGGTTGCACCTCTTCTATAAAGCCTTTAGTAATTTCTCCCAAATGAGGTAATTGTCCTTCCATTCTTTGACCCCATGAGCAATTTATCTGCACGTTTCTTTCAGCCTGTACTACTTCCTACCAAGATTATATTTCTGTGCATTTTACCTCCCTGGTCTACTGCAAAATCCATAATTGCAATGTCTATATTCCCAGTGTAGCCTTCATCTTCTGTTTTAAGTGGGCTACCATCTCCTGGGAGCATTGGCTTTTATTTAAGAACAACCTCTTGCACTTTACTTCCCAAGATCCAGCTCTGTGACAGACCTTCTGTTAGAATTTGTGCTTTCATCATGAGCATAAAACATTTCCAAAACCCAGTCCCCAAAGAATGTTTTGCAGTTGACTGAAAGTGCCAAAAGGCAGAGGTGTGGTTTTCAGAGCATTCCCCCAGCTCCCTTGCCTTGCAAAACTCTGCTGCCTTCCCGTTAAAGAGTTGGCTGTGCCAAGCAGGCAGAGCTCCTCCCACCTCCTTCACAGCAGAGAGAACGTGTTTGATTCTTTTGAATGTTATGCTTTTTGTCTTGCAGGGAGACAAATATCAGTTCTCAGCAAGTCTTGCACTGCCATGAGGAAGCAGAGACTGTCAATTTGTTGCTTCTTCCAGATGAAGCCAGAAATATGTGTATGGTGGGATGTCCCAGGGTGTGCTCTGTGGACTGGTGTGCTCAGTGTGGTGAGGAACAACATGTACTTGTGCCTTGGTGATGACTTCCTCCTCCCTATGATGTTTTCATTTCTTCAACCCTGTTCTTCCGTGGCGTCCCAAATTTGCTCGGCAATGATACACAGTGGGCACATCTAGGAGCTGCTGATAGAGAGAAAAATGTTTCTAAAAGCTGCTGATTTAGATAGGGAAGAAACTTGTTCATGTTTGACAAAGTTCAGTTATTTGAAACAATGTAAAAAATCTTATTTTTCAGAATTGAAATTGGAGGAGAAAAATCTAATGGCAAATTAAGTACAAATTAATTTAGTAATTAACTAACAAATCAATTCCTTCCTTAATTTATTTTAGGAATTTTTATTGAGCGAAATCCATGTATGGAGTTTCAGGGAACTCCTTATCTTATCAGTTGCAAGACCATTGTAGGACAATACCTGATCCAAAGCGCATGGCTGTATAATCCCTGGTGATTTATAATGAATTATTATAGGGGCCTCTTTCAGTCCTATTTCAACATAAAATCAGAGTCACTATCTAAACTGAGAAATAAAGGTATAAGTGAGAGTTTAACATTTTCTCCAGTATTGTAAGACTTTTCTTATGTTGTTCAGTTTAACATATTTGTATTGTGTACCTGAACTAAAAAAATACATACATTTTATTGATAAATATCAACATAGTCTACCATCATGTTTAGTAGAAGAGAACAATTTTTACTGATGATAGACCAGTGGCTCTCAAATTCTGCTTAGCACCTAAATCTTCCCCCCATACACAAAAGATAATCACATTAAATATCAATATTTATCAATTGAATTATATTAAATACCAATATTTATAAATGATTGTAAGGATTAGAGCCAGATCTACTTATTTCTTATCATCTTCCTTTCTATTCAACATAGTACATCTGTTACATACCTGAAACTCTAGGGTTCTACGCTGAAGTGCACCACAGATTCCCCAAGGCTTTCTAAATAGTTTTATAGCTGTGAATCTACAAAGTATAATAATGACCATCAAATTGTATCAATTGCAGAATTATCCTAAAACATATTCAGTACAAAGGCAAGATTACATCAATATCAGCAATGATAATACTAATATTAACCAAAGTTTGTTTGTTTTTGCTTTGAGACTGGTATTACATTAATCACTTTATTGTAGCATTACCACATTGAATCTTCATAATGACCTCCCTATTATGTGCATATCATTTTTATCTCTATTTTACAATTCAGTAAACCTGGTGTAAAGATTTTAAGTAACTTTAAAAGTCACACATCTAGTGAGTGTCAGATATAAAATTTGAATCTGTCTGATTTTATCTAACTCCAAGCCAATAATTTTATATCATATGTGTTGCAATGAATTCTTCATCCACTAAGTCTCTTTGTTAGACCCCTTAATTTCCATAGGGTGTCAGCATTCCCAACTGTGTATGGTTAAATATGAAAATCCGCTGTTATTCAAAACTAAAAAAATTCACTGTAATATCATGCTGTGATAGGGAATATAACCTCCTGCCATTGCTATTTTTAAGAGAAGTTAAAATAAGATTTTATATTTATGGGAGATCACTTGAAGACCATGTAGTCTATTTATTCTTTTTGATTTTCTGCCATTTAGCCATGTATCAAGCAATAGTAGGAGAAATTTTAGGTGGTGATAAACACAGATTTTGCACCTGACCATTTTGGAGAAAATATATCAACAACACAATCATACATAAAGAGAGACAGTTCAGAGACACAAAATATTGGGTTCTGTGTTTTTGGATTTGTTTAGTTATACTATAAATATATTTAGTTTAGGCTATGGTATAATATACATACAGAAATTTCCAATATTTCTTAGGGTTATGTATTCGAAATTGGAGAAAGAAAGTCAGATCTGTGAATATGGATTCGATAGGTAGCTGTATAAACGTGACAGTTGAAGTTATCAGGACAGAACTGTCAAGACAAAAAAGAAAAAAAAGAAAAAAAGAAGCTAAAAACTCCAAACTTCCAAAACTCCTTTGCCTGAGACTTAAAAGGATGAAGTGAAATATAGATCTCCTTCCTGTTGCAGTTTGTGTTAACAAGAAATAGTATGAAATGTGGCTGTTCAGAAACAGTTTAGCCGTTGGATTTGGTTGTCTAGTAGCTAGAGCCTAGCTTCATGAGTGAGAACGGTGTTTGTAGTGATGAAGTGCCAAGGGCAGAAGCAGCATCCTGACCTTTGAATCATATCAATGATGACGTGTTCTTGGATTCAGTAATACAGTGGTATCCTTTCTGACTTCCACTCCTCCAATCCATTAAACAATTTTGTAAGCAACTAATTCCCAGTATTCAATCTAATACTGCTTGATATATGTAGAGTGGTTTGTTTCTGCACTCGACTCTTACTGACACGTGGTCAACAGGACCACATTTTTCATATGTGAGTCAAAGAGAACAAAGATTGATGAATTTCTGTTGATTTTAAAAATTGAGTTACCTAAACATTACTGATAACACAACTTCAGTAGAGTGGTGAGAATGGATATGATAATGATGGTGGTGATGATAATGATGATATTAACACTTATTGAGTTCCTGTTGTGTGACAAGCACTCTTCTAATTGTGTTACCTGTTTGAGTTCAATTAATTCCACAATTAATCTTTGAGGTAAGTGTATTATATTCCTGTTTTATGGATGCAAAAACTGAACCATCAAGATTTTATATTCATTGCCCAATATTACACAACTGTAAAGAGCTGAGGAGGTAACCGGAAATCCGGCAATTTGGCACTAGAATTTGTGCTTTTAATAACAATGCCATTCTGTTTTTAAATTTAAGAGTATAGAGTTTAAAGGAACAAAATAAATGATGAATAAACAAGAGCTAGGACTAGACACAGAGTTTGGTAGTGAAAGAAAACAAAAATTTAAGCTATGTCTTGAAAGAGCAGTAAAGCAGTAACTTTTTTCCCCCAATAGTTGTCATTTATTCAACATAGAAGGTCTGTGTGCATACAGTCATGTGCTACATAATAATGTATTGGTCAACAATGGACCACATATACAACGGTGGTCCCATAAGATTAGTACCAGATAGCCTAGGTGTACAGTAGGTTACCCATCTAGGTTTGTGTAAATATACTCCATGATGTTTCCACAGTGACGAAATTGCCTAATAACACATTTCTCAGAACATATCCCCATCGTTAAGTGAAGCATGACTGTATTTGAAGGTAGAGTGGAACAAGAGAGTACAATGGGAATAATCAAGAGAATTGAGGATAACGTTGGGTACAGAGAAAAAGAGGCAGCATGTAGAAATCAAGGCTTACTATCATGGTGGAGAAGTGAAAACTCCTCTAAGAGAGAATGTAAACATGAAGAGAGTGGGTGAGTGTGAAGACAAACATATATCAAATCACTGAGTACAAAAGATGAACTAATTCACACTTGGTAGACTCAATAAATGCAAGTAAGGGGCTATTGAGAACTAATTTATTCTACTTTTATGAAAAATCTTCTAGAATATGCCAGCCACTTTCTAGCCTTAGTAGACAGAGTATGGTGACTAAAAGTGATCCTTTGATGAATGATTGTAAGTATATTATAATGATTTGTGGGAGGAAGGGTCACGATTTTGAACCTAAAGCTCTTCATACAAACCTGCAGTTATTGGATTTAAAGCCCTAAAAAATTGAATTAAAAGTATGTAGAAGTCAGGGCAGATCACTGAGGCTTCTTTTCAAATATGCCTGTCTGCTTTTTGTATTACCATTCTCCTTTGGTGGGCTAAATGGATAACATGGACAGCCACTTTCTAAAAAGTGTTTGCATAATGGACACTTCCAATAAGTCAGACTTCCATTGATGGAAATTTTACAATGAATAAAATTGCAGACAACTGAAACAATTTGCCAAGATCGCCCTACCAGATTGTGATATTAGTGTACAGCATTCACGCCACACTCATTTCCAGATGTCTAAGCAAGGGAGCGTGGGTAGAAAGCAGAAAAAAAAATCACTCTTCGTTTTCTAGGTCCTTTCATTGTGTGTTCACTGTATGCACATATTTGTTCATTCAACATGTTGAAACTCCTGCTATGGCCAGGTCTGCTCTAAGCATGTTCTACGTTTGAAACCTGAATATGGCTTGCCCTGAAAAGTTACCAACACAGATGTGGTGATGATGATAGTAGTTACACATAAAGGCGATAGTTATGCAATACAATGCCTCAAGAATTTCAACATTAGATTCAGCCAACACAGTTTCACAGGACCTATAAATTTGTCTCCTTGTTTTAATTTAAATGTCTCAATTAGAGACTTGAAGCTGATGTAACAATGCCTGGCAGATAGGATTGCTTCGAAATCATATTTCATAAGAGTTCCAGTAGCTGATTCTAATTACTTGGATACAGTGCCCTTTTTAGAAGGCATGCCAGAGCAGAAAGATGGGTTACTGATTAGAGTTTGAAGGTCTGTTGAACCCAGAGCACCAACTTGAGGTAACAACTAAATCAAAGCAAACCCATAATGCTTTACAGTGAAGATGTGTGCAAGGAAAGAGAAAAGCCCAATAATACTCAAGAGTATTGCAAAGCAATATTTTATGCTGTGTACCAGTTGGTGTGCAAGGCTTTTGCACAAATTCATATGGAGTGGCACATTAACGACATCTAAAATGTATTGATCTCACCTCTTTCCTACGCAGAATATTTTTCTTCTTCTTTTATCAATTTTATTGATCTATAATTGACATATAACATTGTATAAGTTTAAAGTGTACAACATAATGATTTGATATATGTATATATTGCAAAATGACCACCACAACAAGTTTAGTTATTATCCACCATCTCACATAGTCACAATTTTGTTTTCCCTGTGATAAGAACTTTTAAGATCTATTATCTTAGCAACTTTCAAATAAACCAAACAGTACTGTTAGCTATGGTCCTCATATTGTTCATTACAACCCCAGAACTTATTTATCATACAACCAGAATGTCTTCAAAAATGTGTTATTGCTTGTATTTCAATCATGAGATGAATTTTCTAGAGTACCATTTCTCAAAATGTGGTGTCAAGGTCACCAGCATTGGAAAGATGTAAGGGTTTAAAAAAAAAACAAAAAACAAAATGCCAACAATGGAGATTCCTGAAGTGCACCCTAGATCCCTTTAACCCAGGTTTTTATGGTGGGAATTCAGAAACTGCATTTTAACCACAAAATCTGAAGAATCACGGAGTTGTTAACTTGAGGTCATAAAATACGTGGTCTTCAGGAAGGAGTTTATACAATATTTTGCAAATTTTTGTGTATGTGAACATTTCAATTTTTCTATGAAGAAGGTTTAAAGGTTTCTTTGAACTGTTCTATGATGCCAAAATAATTAAAATCAAATTTAAGCCCTGGACTTTGAACTCACAGTTCTCCTAACCATCTATTCCTGTTTTGTTGTCGTTGTTCCTATTATTTAATTTATTCTGAAAATACCTGATTTAATATAGGGAGTTGGGAAGGATTTCCTTAGGAAGTGATGGTAGACCAAAAGAAGTGATGATTGGGGGCTGGCCTGGTGGTGCAGCTGTTAAGTTCACACGTTCTGCTTCAGCGGCCCAGTGTTTGCTGGTTTGGATGCCGGGTGTGGACATGGCACCACTTGGCAAGCCATGCTGTGGTGGGTGTCTCACATATAAAGTGGAGGAAGATGGGCCCAGATGTTAGCTCAAGGCCAGTCTTCCTCAGCAAAAAGAGGAGGATTGGCAGCAGATGTTAGCTCAGGGCTAATCTTCCTCAAAGTAAGTAAATAAATAAATAAATAAATAAATAAATAAAAGAAGTGATGATTGTAGTAAGATATAAAAAAAGCACAAGGTCACCTAAAATTACTGGAATAAGGGCTCCCCAAGAGGAGGGAACAGTATGTTCAGTGTCTTCTGAGTGGGAAGGAGATGAAAGGCCAGAGAAGGTGAGGCACCTACAGGCAGGAGAGCAGTGGTCTGGGTTGAGTCTGGAAATGGGGGCCTACCCAGACTATTTGTGACTTCACAGCCTTGTTAAAGTTTCCTCTTGGAAGCCATTAAAGTGTTTTTGGCAGAGATATTTCAGGGCTAAATTTGTTTAACAACAACAACAAAGAAAACTGTTGTCACACTGTTTAACATATCCGAGGAGGGCAAGTGTGAATATAGGAGGAATAATTATTAGAAGGTGATTTCAGTACTGTGCAATGCATGAGTGTAACTTGAATTAGGAGATATATGAAAGAGAGATGCACAGGAGAAAGAAACAGAAGTATAGTAGAAAACTTTATGGACTGTTGGATTGCAGATACAGAGAATGAGGGAGAGAAAAGTATCAACTTTCACACGTGGCTTTTGGGCTTGGTCAACTAGAGTGAAAGTAGTGGCTTCATCAACACAAGGAAACCTGGGAGAGAGGGAGATTCATGATGTGGAATGGAGGACAAAGTGTTTAGTCCTGGAAATGCTAAGTTTTAGTTTCCTTTCAGATAATGAAATATATGCATCTAGTAGGGAGTTGGATATAGAAGTCCAGATATCAAAGAAGACGTCAGAACTGGAGGCATATAATTTAGGAAACATTTAGAGTTCTAACTTTGTCTTAATCATACCTCATTAACTGCACTGAGCCCAAGTGTCCAGTCATTTCCTGCCCTCACACTGCAAGAGTTCCTCACAAGTGCTTTCTATCTAATCTGCTAAGTAAAAATCTGTATGCTTCCAAGAGACAGCAGATGACGCATCATTTCTTTTTAAATTTCCCAGTTTAATGTCAGCCTCAGAGAACCATTGAATTTACTCTGAATCCCAATAATCTGAAGTTCTAGAATCCGTACTACCAATTTGTCTGTGTAAATAATTTTTCCCTTGTTTTGTTAGATATTTATGTTCTGCCTCTCCAACGAGATTTCAAAACCTGTTTTCCTTCTATAACATCTTTCTTAAAAATGATTTCAGAGCAGGAGCCTGAGACAGAGATTCTCCTTTCATATAATTAGAATCGCAAAGAAAAGAAAAAATGTTGAGCCAGATTTAGGAACACAGTGTGTAAACAGTGGACCATAAATTGTTGTCGTGGGGATCAGAATTCTAGAGAATGACAGCATGGGTGAGAGGGGTCTCTGAGGATTCATAAAGGACAAAGCAACTGGACCAGGACAATCATAAGTTATCAAACAAACCCCACCTGCAACCTTTGCCTACCTGACTGCACAGTTCATTTAAGGACTCACTAAGTGTTTATATACTATACCCTTAATCATTTTAGGTCTTAGAAGATCACAATTTACTTCAATAAGATCTCCTACATCCATACTTTCTACAAACCATTTGACTCTCATTTCTGACTACCCTCTCCCACTCATTTACTGTAATTTCAGCGCTTGAAACACGTATGCCTTCCAGGTGGCTTATGTATTTATCCAATTTGGAAACTGCAGCATGAAACTGTTTTTGCTTCCACTCAAAAGCTCAGTGAGTCATGTTCTATTTCTGATTATTGTTAAAATTCCCTGAAATATCGTATGCCATCCTTTATCCTCGAAGATGATTCTGCCTGTGGCAATTAGTAAGAAAAAAATGTGTCATATAATTGTTTTTCAAAAAAGGTGATGAATTTCTATAGAACTCTCCATGTCTTCTCATCTTGAGATTTGCAATCAATATACCTTTCTAGGCAAGCTAGCGTGACTGCCCTATTTTTAAAAGATAACTGTTTTTTTTTCCTGTATCATTATAAAAATTTAACCTAGTTGTAAGTTGAAGATACTAAGATGAAATTAATCCATGTATCCATCAAGATTTATACGATTCCTATATTCATAACTCTATTCAAGTCATTGATTATAAAATTATACAAACTAGTTCTCAAAAAAAGTATCAGATAGTAGAGGAGATAAGCATCAAAACAGAATATCATATTGTTATGTACTTAGAGTAATGATAGAGAGATAATAGGTTATTGTAAAGATATTAAGAATAGAAGAGTCTTTAACCCAGAGTTAAGAGTAGAGAGTTATTAAGAAAGGTTTTTATCAAGGTCGACAATCCATAAGATGAGTTGTAAAGGATGAAAAGGAATTAGCTAACAGGAAGAGTCTCTTCCAAGCAGAGATGCTTAAGCACCTATGTCAGAAACATTCACATAGATGTGGAGGTGGAAGTAGACACAGGGAAAGTTATGAGCAGTTGGGTGCTGTTAAAGTGAGTTATAAACCTGGAGAGGTAGGCAAAGGCTATCTCTTGGAATATTCCATATGCTACCTTAAGGAGCTTAACTCATACGTGACAAATGATAGGAAGTCATCGTGGGGTTCTGAGCAAAAGTGGCACATTTATATTATCACTTTAATTTGAATGCAGTCAGTTGTGGAGAAGTAAACCAGTGGCAAGGAGAACGCAGATGGATAAGGTTGAAGCTAATCCATAAAATAAATGATAACGTTTAATCTTTGATATCGGTGTACACACCAGATACAGCACAAGCCTAACATAGTGGCTCACCCAGATTTCCGATTCAATTTAAGACAGTATATTACAATGTAAAAATAATTGAATTTGGGCGATCACTTAATAGCTAAGCTTCTGATTTTCTATTTGTAATTTTGGGATGATAATATCTACTTTTATTCATTTATGAGGATTAAAGAAGCCAAAGTATAGACAGCTCCTTTTCAGTGGTCACTGGACTGGATAGTTCAAAGATAAAGTAGAGTCAAGAGGGTAACTGTTCTAAGAATGTAAAGGTTGGCTATAAGTCATAAATATCATAAAATTTAAAACATGATTAGTATAGTAAGTCTCAGGACCATACCATTTCAAGGAGCGCAGCCCATCATTAGACATTTTTTTTTCTTCTCCCCAAAGCTGCAGTGCATGGTTGTATATCCCACTTGTAAGTCCTTCTAGCTTTTCCATGTGAGCCTCTGCAACAGCATGGTTACTGACAGATGGGTGGTGTGGTTCCGAGACTGGGAAGTGAACCTGAGTCGCCGGGGTGAAGATTGGAAAACTGTAACCATTAGATAATTCAGTCTGGCTCTGTTAGAATTTTATACACTGGACTTTTATGTAAGAGTTTATACATTGGACTTCCATGTAAAATTTTTGTTGAATCAGGGCTTATTCATTAAAGCAAAGAAGGAAAAAGAAAGGGAGAAAGGAAGGAAGGAAAGAAGGAAGGAAGGTCCCCTTCCCCTCCCCCCATCCCTGGGGACATGTCTGGAGACATTTTTGATTCACAACTTGGAGGACACTACTAGCAGCCAGTAGGGAGAGGCCAGGGATGCTGCTAAACACCCTATAATACACAGGATAGCCTCTCACAAACAAGCATTTCTGGTCTAAAATGTCAATAGTGCCAAGATTGGGAAACCCTAATCTAAATTCATATCGTTTTAGAGAGGGGTGGCATTTTGGAAAACAGCTATGTGTCTTCCCATACTACAACTGAGAAACTAAGGCCCAAATAATGAGTTATAAGAGTGTTCTATACGTATTAGAAAAAGCTTTGCTTAAAAAAATAAACTTGGTCAACATAAAAATTTATTTTTCAGTTTGAATTATTTTACACAAATTTTTAAAATCAGTGCCATGTGATTTCAATTTTCTAATCAGATCAGCCACATGTTTAGCTGTGTCTCTTGCCTTTATTTAAGAAAACTTTTTAAAAATTAAAAAGAAAAGAAACACCCAAAGTCTGCTTTCTCTGTGAAATTGTATACTTCTGAGAACCCAGCCCACCAACAGTGCACCTAACAGCTTCCCCCGTTATAAATTAACTTCAGGGTCATAAAGAAAGAGGTGGGCAGAAGAAGAATTAAGAAGTTGACAGTTTTATTGCTCGTTATAGATTGAAACACGAAGAAGGAAAGATTAGCACTGGGCAACATTGCTTTGATTCTGCGACCATGGGAAGCACTATTTTAAGGATAAAAAATAAGTGGGATATTTGAAATTTAAAAAAAATTCAGGCCATCATTCAACAAATATAGCCACTCTTGATGTGTTCTGAGTCAGATATAAAATATGAAAAGTGGCCAGAAGGAAGCAAAGATGCTACTTTTGAGTAATCTCCAACAGAAAGGAATTCAGATAAGGATGGTGATATTCTGAATAAAGTATGTAAAAATTGAAATAAGTAAGAATTGTGTGAAAATCTAAATGAAAATAATGCTTGGGTGGCTTGGACGTGTGAATGTAATGACATGGCATTAAATAATTTATAGCTGTAGAAATGTGTTCAAGAAGGGTTAAATGCAGTATGTTTTGTAAATTCCTTCAATAAAGTACCACCTGACACTTTTTTCTTTTGTTAAATAATATAGAAGGTTGGAATTGATTTTCTACCTTATCTCACTTCAATTTTTGACTATATTACTTCACTCAAATTCTACCTCTATCCTGGCAATTAGTGAGCACTGGGGGAAAAATTAGCTAGTTGGATTGAATTGACTTGCACTACACTTTTGTCTTCTGGTTATTTTTAACTTCCTTGAATAATCTATAGGCTTCTCATTTTTTTCTACTCCCATAGGTTCAGCTATCATCTATATGCTAATGATTCTTAGAATTGCATTTCTTTCTAGCCCAAATCACTATTTCTAACTTCTTCCTATGGACCCAACACCTCCTCCATTATTTCATCTTGGTGAATACCTTCCAAACTCCCAAGACAGTAATTTGTCAGTCAGCTGTAATTATCCCCGGTTTCTTAAAAGATGAGTTGAAGCTTTCCACATAAGGAGGAAGGATGACTCCAGCATCTTGGGAACATGGGTCCACCCAGTGTATATATGTGTTAATATGTTCAAAATTGGCCAAGAGAACAAGTAAGATAGAGACTGTCCAGTGTACATGTCATTTGAGTTATCATTAAAGATCCTGGCAGGAGCTCCTCCAACGATGTGTTGAGAAAATGATCAAACACGATGAGCAGGGGAAAGAATGGGATACAATGTCGATTTCAGTAGCTCTTTCTGTCCCATTACCTTGCAAAGAACATGGTATGTAGTAGAAACTTACTAAAAATTTGTTGAATACAGGACTAAGCTGGAACTCAGAAGCTACAATCTTTTTGGCAAACTTTTTTCTGAAAAGGACCATTTAGTAAATATTTTAGGCTTTGTGGGCCTAACTATAGTTGTCTGCCACAACTATTCAACTGTGCCTTTGTAGGGAAGTATACATTTAAATTTTAAGAAACTACCAAACTGATTTCTAGATAGTTTGCATTTTACATTTCGACTAGTTTGTGCAAGTTTCAGTTGCTACACATTCTCTCTTTGCATGTTCAGTCTTTTTAATTTTTCTGTGCTAATATGTGTTTAATGGTAAACCAATGTGGTTTTAATTTGCTTTTCTCTGAGGACCAATGATATTGAATATCTTTTCACATGCTAAGTTGCTATCTGCACGTGTTCTTTGGTGAAGGGTCTGTTCATATCTTTTGCTCTTTTATTACTGGGTTGTTTCCTTATTGAGTTTTATGAGTTCTTGACACAAGTCATTTATCAGATATTTGATTTGTGCATATTTGTGCACAATTGTCTGTCGTTAGTCTCCTCATTCTCTTAAGAGCATCTTTGGAAGGGCAGGCTTTTTTAATTTTAATGAATTCCCAATTTATCTGTGGTGTTTTTTATTTTTGAACCACAATTTTGAGGTTATGTGTATAAAATCTTTACTTAACCTAAGGTCAAAAAGAATTTCTCTTAAAAGTTTTGTCATTTTGAGTTTTAAAATTAGCACTGTAATTTATTTTGAGTTAACTGTTCTTTATGTTGCAAGATATGGATCAAAGTTACTGCTTTCGCATATTGTTACCTAGTCATTTCAGTAACATTTGTCAAAAACACTATCTAATCTCTTAATGAAGACTGCACTTTTTTCAGAATCAGTTGTACAAGTGCGTCTCTATTTCTGCATCCCTTTTCATTGGTTTCATTGGTTTGTTTATCTTTACCACCAATGCCACAGAATCTCTGAAGTTCTTTGTGTAACTATCACCCCTCTGACACTCCCTCTGCAAATTCTAGCACTTTGGTTTTCCTGGACTCAGAACCGTCTCCTCAACTCAGGGAGTTCTGACTGGGTTCCTGCCCTCTGCTTTGAAACCCAGAGATTCTCTCAAGGCTGTAAGCTGGGGCAATCATTGGGTCCATCTCACTTGGTTCTCATCTCCCAGGGATCATCATCCTTTGCTTACTGATTTCCAACGTCTTCAAAACTTTTGGTTTTTATATTTGTTCAGACGGTTTGCTTGTTTTAGGTAGAGGGTACATCCATTGTGTGTTATTCCTTCTTGGCCAGAAGCCAAATTTGTCATTTCTGAAACCCATTTTCCTATAAATCAGAGGCAATAAGTGATAATAATGTAAAAAATAATTCCAAACTGTATAGAAAAATAGAAAGGTAAAGTATTAATTACTTAATGGATGCATACACTTAAAACATATTGCATAAGGCTGTTAATAACTAGAAGATTAATAGGCCAAAAGAATTTTATACACCTTGGCTTCTATATAGCACATAATAGCTTAGGGCACTGTCTTTCGGTCACTTGAGCTATTGGAAAAAAACACATTATTTAGCCTTTATAAAGGTCATGTTTATGGGTTTTGAGGGCTCTAACAGTTAAATTATCTTGGCAGTTGATCAGCCTGTTGGTTGTTATGAAATGTATTGTGCAATTGTCCCTAAATCCTGCATGGTGACATGCTGGTATACCTCACTGTCACTTGAGAACTTGGATGGGCACCATGATGTTTCTTTGGTTACAGGATTGTTGTTGAGTTGTATTTCTCCCCTGTAGAGTGGAAACTATGATATTAAATTGGAGAATAATTCAGCCAAGGCAAAGGAAAGGTGACTACTCAAATGGTCTGTCTGCCAAGTAACTAAAAGCCCCCCAAAAGACCTTCTGAACCAACACAGAGACAGTCAGTCTCTCAGTCAGTTATATCATCTTAGCACATGTACAGGACCATGGATTCCTAAGAGGGTTTAATAACTATTTGCCAAGTTCAACAATTTTCAATGTCTATCTCCAACCTACATGTTTAGGAGTAGAAACTTGAACATAAAGTGATTAGGAATTATTTTGCTCAAAATGTGACAAAGAAAAAAATGTAACTTTTCCCATTCAACTCCAGGAACAAATGCTTAATTCTCTCTGCCTTTGCTTTTTCCTCTCACCCAATATCAGTCCTAATAACAACTGCTCAAACAAAAACAACTTGTCTATTTTGTCCCAAGCACTGTGCTAAGTGCTAATAAAATAAACATAAACAAGAGAATATGGTTCCAGCATTTTAAGAAATTACAAAAATGTTATCATACCTAGAATCAGTATAAACACTTTATTCCATTACTTTCCTCCCCAAATCAGTCAAAGACAAGTAGAAACAAATTATAGATAATTGTGTGATTTTAATATTCTTATAACTTTCATGCAAATCCATCTCAAATATTTTTCAAGTGGGAGGGGATTAGTTGTGGTATAAATAATTAATCTGGTTGACTTCCCTAGGAGCCACTGAGAATAGCATGACAAGATGGAACAATGCCTGAACTGGGATTAGAAACATTTCTTTTGTCCCAGGTAAAGCCACTCGCTAGCTAAGTGAGTTTAAGGAAGTCTCTTAGTCTCGGAGCCTCATTTCATACAACTGTACATTAGGAATGGTGAAGACATTAATGACATATACTTCAAACAACATTGGCAGGACAAAATTAAGTAATGTATGTGAAAGTGTTTATAAAACATCAGGGTTTTGAAAAATTAAGGAGCCATGTAGTATAAACATACTATTATCCACCCCAAATCCTTCTATGGCATAAAGTTGTTCATGAGAAGTGGCTGTCCAGTCAGGGATTACATTTGCTTGTTCCCATTGCATCCAGAGGGGATCTTGAAGTTCTCATCAATGAGGAGTGAACAGAAGTGATTTCACTTCCCGGCCCAGGTAATTAAGAAATAACATGCCCTCTCTGTGCTCAATTTTCCTGTCTACCAAATGGAGACAAAATACTCCTGGGACCTAAGTAATGATAAAGCCATTCTCTGGAAAGAACTTGGGTCCCTAAGTTACCACATCAAGAAGAACCATCTCCTTGGGCAGGTAAGAGCCACATTGGATTGTGTAAGAAAGAAGTAATTTCTTATTTTTTAAACAGATTTTGGGGTTTATTTGCTATAATTAGACTTATCTAATTAGTACAGTCTATAGTCTTTTCTTATAAATAAGAGGGAGCAACAAGAAATAGATTTACCTGCCACCTGAAACAACAAAATGCATATAAAACATATGAACTAATAGTTTGCAAGACATCAGACTTCAATCACTGAAGAGAGTGATCTCTGAGAGAGGAAAAAGAAATGAGGTGAACCCCAAGATTACCACAGCATACTGCCTTGAGAAAATTTCCAAGTTGCAGTGGGCAAAGCCAAGCAGGGTATATTGGACTCTCTGAGAGGAGGAAATGCAGTCAAGAGTTTGGGAAGACTAAAGCAACTAGAGCTAACATGGCAGATTACCGTAAAGGAGAGAGTTTCATGGGAGCAGAACTCAGGAGAACTGAAGAGGATCTCCTTTACTGAGTATAACAGCACTCAGGTGAATACTACTCAGTACTTGTGCATGATAAAGCTACCTGAGAGGAGGGAAAGAAACATCTGAAATAATTAGAGGTAAACGTAACCAAGGCTCAGAAAGAGCCAGGAATAGTGTGTGCTCCAACCAACCAGACTGGAAAAACATCACAAATCACAGAATACTTAATAGAATACACAGATGGATCATGCCTTGATAGTGGGGAATAATCAGCCTTAGGTTGAGCATTGCTCTTAAAAATATTTTGCCCCTAACAAATCTTAAAACAAGGTCTGAAAGTATCAAACTGTTTCCAGGTAACTTAACAGCATCCCAGAACAAAACTCAAAAATGCAAACTGCAATCAGAAATGCAAAAATAGTTCAGCATCAAACAAGGTAAGAAACGCAAAAATAGTCCAGTATCAAACAAAGTAAACTTCACAATATCTGACATCCAATTAAAAAAAAAAAAAAGACCTGCAAAGAAGGAGGAAAATATATCCCATAATGAGAAAAAAAAATAAGATGAAATGACTCAGCACAGACACATATGTTAGGAGTAGCAGATAAGGAAGTTATAATATTAGTATAACCCTGTTCTAAATGTTCAAAAATTAAGCATAGGTAAGGATGATAAAAATTGAAATTTTACTGATGAAAATTAAAATTAATGAGATGAAGTCTACAATAGACGGGATTAAAGATGGATTAGACATTGCAGAAGAAAAGACTAGTGAACTTGAAGACATAGCAATAGAAACTATCCATAATGAAAAACAGACACAAAAAAGAATTATAAAAAATGAATAAAGCATCAGCAATATGGGATAATTTCAAACTATTTAATATACATGAAATTGAAGCCCCAGAAGGACGAGGGAGGAGAAAATGTATTTTAAGGAATAATGCCTACAAATTTTCCAAATTTGATGAGAATTATTAATTCACAGATAGAAGAAACTCAATGGACCTCAAGCACAAGAAACAAAAAGAAAATGTACCCAAGGCACATTGCTTTATATATTGCACAAAAATTGTGATAAAGTTGGGTTGGAAGGTTCAACATTGTTGTAACTTCTCCCCCAAACTGATCTATATATTTGAAAAAAAAATTAAATTTCCACCAGAATCCTCTTGCCCCTTCTGTTTTTGAATTAACGAACTGACTGAAAACACTATGGAAAGAAAAAGGAACTAAAATAGCGATAATAACTTTGAAAAAAAATGTTGAAGGATTAACACTACTTTATTTCCAGACTTATTTTAAAGTTACAGTAATCAAAATAATGCAATATTGATGTAATGATAGATAAATAAATTAAACATCAAAAAAGAGAGTCCAGAAATAGATCCAAAAGTCACATAAAGAAAAGGAAAAGACAAGCCACAGACTGGGAGAAAATATTTACATATCATGTAACCGATAACGGGCTTGTATCTAGAACATACAGAGAACTTTAAAAATTCAATAATAAGAAAACAAAGCAAAACAGCAAAAAGGCAAAAATTTAAAGAGACGTTTCACCAAAGGAGATGTACATGGTTGCCAAATAAGCACAGGAAATGATGCTTAATATCACTTGTCATTAATGAAATGTAAATTACAAACACCATGATATTCCTACACACCTAATAGGATGGTTAAAATTAAAAATACTGACCATACCAGGTGGTGGACAGGATATGGAGGAACTGAAACTCCAAGGAACTGCTAGTGGAAAAGCAAAATGGTGCCATTACTTTGGAAAACGGTTGTTAGTTTCTTACAAATTTAAATGTATACTAGAATATGATTTCACCATTTTGCTCTGAGATAATTACCTGATAAATGAAAATAGATGTCCATTAAAAGACTTATATGCTTATGTTCATAGCAGCCTTATAATAGTTAAACATTGGAATCATCCAAGCATTCATCAACATGTGAAAGAACAAACTGTGGTATTCATGCAATGGAATAGTATTCAGCAACAAAAAGGAATTAACTTTTAATATATAGCATAACCTAGATCAATCTTAAAATAATTATGCAGAGTCTGTTATGTTCCTGTACCCAAGTCCAATGTGTGTTGAGGGAGGGAGGCTTCCCACATAACAGCAAGCAATTCTTGGACATCAGGTATCCAAGAATTCAACTCAATTCTGACTGTATCTACCCAGAGTCAGCATCAGATTCCACAGTTTGAGAGATCAGAGCTGTTACTTGTGCTTCTTACGTATTGGCTATAAATCAGAGGTTCCCACAACCTCCTCCCTGTGTTTTATTAATTTGTTGGAGCAGCTCAAGAACTCAGAGAAACATTTTACTTACTCAATTAGTGGTTTATTATGAAAGGATGTAATTCAGGAATAGTCAGATGCAAGAGATGCATAGAGCAAGATATGGGGAAAGGGGATGAAGCTTCCAAGCCCTCTCCAGGCGCATCACTCTCCCAGCGCTTCCACATGTTCACCAACCTGGAGCTCTCTGAACCCTGTTCTTTTGGGTTTCTATAGAGTCTTCGTTACATAATATGAAACAAAATAAAATCAAAAAGACTCCTGAGAACCAAGTGGAGTCTGTGTGGCTAACTGAGACCTAAAAATGAAATGGCATCAAGCGGCCACGATGAGACTGGGATATAGTCACATACTGTATTTTCAGCAAAACCACAGAATGCACTCAAGCTTTGACTCCGCCAAAGTTCCTGATTTTACAAAAGGCCCTAAGAGACACCTGGACCTAACCAATAAAACTGTGACCTGCGCCAACGAATTAGGATTAAGCAGGCTTCTATCCCTCATTTACATAAGTGCGAACCTTGGTGGGAACTTTTCCTTTTTTGTTTTCCTGGCATGTACTTTCGGTTTGCTGCCGAAGGTAATACCTCCCCAATTTGCAAACTGTATGAGCAATAAAGCTTTCCTAACTAAATTCTTGTATTCCAAAGATTTTTTTGTTGACATTTTTTGGCATCAGAAGTGGGATCCTAAGCAACCCCCAGAGCCTTCCTCACACTGTCTGGGACCAATGCATTGGTGTTTGCAGGAGGCCTTTGAGCTTAGCTGCTCTTCAACAGTGTTGAGAGATGGCCAGGTAAGTCCTCTTGGATCCAAGACCTCTCATCTTTTAGGTAAAGTTCTCAGAATATTTTTTATCTGAGGGGCCCCTCCCTAAGGTTTTAGGAAAGGGGGGCTTTCCCACCTGGTTGTTTGGACACCCACTCCTATTTCTTGTCGTGACAAGGTAAGGTTCTCCATGGGACGTTCTCTTTCAAAAAAATTGAGTTTGCTGGAGCTCAAAATGGGAAACACATGTTCAAAGACAGCCTCACTGATCAGCCTCCTTCTGGTACCCTGACTGGATTTATGTTTAAGAATTATGGCCCTGGGAATTGTAAGCATCTTGGTCTTTGGATGCAAATCACCAGAGATGATCTCAAATTGGACCGAACTAACTTGGGGTTCTTTCGGAATCCCAAAATTAGTTTATCTTCACGTTCAACTGGAATGAAGGAACTATCTAACTTCCCAGGATCAAGAGGGAAACCTACTTTTAATATATATTTTGAGGCTACTAAATGAAATCAGGAATCCCTTATTGCCTCTTTAAAGGAAAATAATTCCAAATTAAAAGAGACTTGCCAAATTGGAGAATGACAACTGAACTAACGACCTCCTTAGTGAAAATGAAACCAAATTTGCTGCTCTGCCGGCCATTCAAGCCTCTTGTCCTTCCTATTCTCCCCTATCTTCATGCCCCCACCTCTCTTTCATTGAGCTCCTCTACTTCAACTCTCCCCAAATCCCTGCCCCACTTTCCTTTCTTGAGCCCAACTCACCTCCCTCCCTAATACACCTTTCAAGATTCAAACTAACACTGCATGAAATGGAGCCTGATAGGTCATTTATTCTCCTTGGACTAAATCTGAACTGCTAACCTTAGTTAATGATTTCCCCAATCCTAAAGTTGACTCCCTTGACTTCCAATGCCGCTTTAGCCTTTTAGTTAGTGCTTACTAACCTGGCTTTTACCAGTTGGTTCACATGCTGGTTGGAAATGTCCTTGCCCAAGCATGGATAGAAGAAGGTGAATGGGAGAACCTCTTAGAGAATTTTAATCTGACAGGGGTCCCAGCCTTTGAACAGGCCCATTTGATCAAAGTCTTCCCCATGTCCCATTGTTTTTTTCAAGGTATGGCAAACACTTGTTTACCAAACATTTACTTTTTTATCTATATGTGAATTGCCTTCCTCTCTTTTGAAGTCTCAAACCACAACTCCCAACATTCTCCTTTATCTTTAGCTGAAGATGATTTTTAAGGTGGTGGCTTCAGGTGTTTTGGCAAGTTACTCGGTTTTCCTGGGTTTCTCCCAGGTATACATGTTATTAAACTTCATTTGATTTTTTCCTGTTATTCTGTCTCATGTCAATTTAATTCTTAGACCAGCCAGAAGAACCTAGAGGGTAGAGGAATAGTTCTTCCTTCTCTACAGTTGGTGATGAGGATGAGAGAAAACTTAAATAGCTGGATGCTGCTCACTCTGGGACTACTGCAGCTGAAAGATCCTGGACCCCTGACAAGAGCCTGCAGGAGGTAAGAGTTCTTATTGCATCAGTCTCCTGGGTCTCTGCCTGCAGGGTCCATGGAAGTGCGAGCAGTGAGATTTTCCCTTTTTAAATTTTGTCTACCAGGAGAAAATATTTGTAAAGCTAGTTTTTGAGGCTCAGTGACTCTGGGAAACTTAGTTTGCATACTCTTTGGTTTATTGGCCCTGCCCCTCCCAGAGATGATCACTATTTGTCCTTGTCTCTGTCTTTTGTGTCATTTGTTATAAAAAGAAAAAAAAACATAAGGCAGGATGCAGGCGTAGACGTTATAAATTTGTTATTTGTCCTGCCCTTTGGGAAGCTTTTCTGTGGGTTAATGTGCACATGGGGTAAAAGCTATTGCTAAGGGACATCTTGGAAGCCAAAAAGCTGCAAAATTGGTGGGCACGGGTTTAGCATTTAAGAGCCATTATGGTACATGCCACCTCAAGAAGATTTCTATGCACAGAATGGGGTAGATGACACAGGTCACCTGCCAACCTTGAGGAAATTTCCATGCAATAAGGTAATACTCAATCCCTAGGCATATCCCTCTCAGGTATTAGTTTGGCTCCAAGAAGCCTAAGGTTTAGCTAAAACATTTAATGTGCATATAAGATGAGATTTTTTTCTTTTGTCTAATTCTATATCTTGAGAGTCTGGCTTGTGACCTCTCTGGTCTCCACCATATGGAGGATGCACATACTGGTATGCATCTTGATGGTCAATTGACTAGACTAGGATTCCAAGATTAACTCTCTTTGTCCAGTTATATCAGCTCTCAGGGGAACTTGTCATAAGGGGTCACAGTCCATAAGGGGCCTTTGTCATCTCAAACTTCATTGCTTGTTAGGGCTGGAAAAATCCCACTCTAGCAGTGCCTATCTGGTGTTAGCAGGTTTGTAACTGGAGATGTCACACATTCCTGTGGGACTGGAGACACTAATTTTGCTCTACCATCCTTACTGCCTATGTAATGAAGGCTTTTGCTTTTTTAACGTATTCTGGGAAGTGAACTTTCTGGATCTTATGAGGGTTGCTTCTATTGCACTCTCTTTTGGGGACACCTCTTATATCTATGGTTAAGCCATAAAAGATTTGAGTCACTATTAAGATCCTATTTGTCAATGGTCAGTCAATAGATCCCTTAAATTGGAAAAATTTCTAAATTGAAAAAATCTTTTAGAGAGCTCTCATCATAAACAGTAGCTTTATTAGTACCTTTAAAAAGGAAATGCAAAGAAATAATGACTAGCCTTAAGAATTTGAATCACATTTGGGATCTCAGCTTCCTTTCATGGTCTTACAGATGCTACCAACAGCATTAGGTCAATTAGCAAAAGAATGGGAGGAAGCTGAGGGAAAAGTCAAGGGACTGTTCTGAAAAAGATGGAAATTGTTAAAAGAGTTTTTTAGGAAATAGGATAAATGAAGCAAATATTGAAAGAGAGAGAAATTATTTGGAAATTTGACCAAAAAATCTTAAATGGTCTCTCCACAAATATTAGTAAAAGGATTTAGCAGGTGAATTTACCTCTTTCCAATTGCTAAAACAAGATTTGGATCCACTTATTCTTTTATAAACTAGTGAATTCTGTATTGCACCTGATTCATAGCAAAAATTTAAAGGAAGCCATAGGATCTCTGTCTGTGTCTGCCTGTGTGTCCATATATGTCTACATGCCTATGTTGTAAATGTGAGATATTTTTCTATCTCTGGATGATATGGCTAAAATTAAGAGCTGTATTTAATTGGCTTGAAATAAGCACTCATATAAACTATTTCTAAATGTAATAGAAAACAACTCAAATGTTTTTCAAGTTGACATGTGTAGAGAGCATACAAAATGGAAGAACTTATGCTAAGGACTCATGAAAGACACAAGAAAATGAAGTTAAGGGTGTAACCAACAACACCTTAAAGGAACACCCATAGACACACCCAGAGATAACCTGATGGCATGAAGACACAGCTAGAGATAACCAGACAGCACAACTTCAGACCTTGATAGGTTGTGGAAGCAGCATACAAGGGAGAGAGGAAGAAACACTGATGCCAGTGAGCTATCCGAGAGAAAAGATGACGCACTGCTGGTCACCTTGCTGAATCCTATGCCTCTCACTGCTCCCTTCAGTTAGACTTATTTCCCATTCTGGACTCACTGGACCACGCCAAGGACTTTGTGGACTTTGGTTCATAATCCCTTACATATTGAATGCTGTGTTTGGTGTTAATTAATGTGCTTTTATGATACTCATATGATTTAATGTGTAATGTTTGACTGAGTCTCTGTAAAAGAACATTGGCTGTTACCACCATTCCTAGACCTTAGTCGCTTACAGTGAGATTCTTTGAATTTAACCTAATAAATTCAGGCACAGAATTTATTATAGTGAGTGCATAATCCATTACTAACCACTCATTAGAACATGATATAAAATAATCTTTGGTAAATAAAAGCTTCTTTAAGTTTGTTGTTTTGATTGAAATAGACATGTCCTGAAAATTATCAGCATTGGATATGATGTAGACATACAGCCTGGGTTTACTAGTCAAGTAAACTTATGTTATCTCTGTTACAAATTTGTCAGCACAAATAATAACTTACAATGATAACTAATTTCATTTAATGTCTCATGAATTTTTGTGGCTAATCTAAATATAAGTGTTGGAAGCAAGTGATTTAGATAGCTGTGAGTGAGACAAAGTTTATAGATAAAATTTCAGCAATAATTATATTTTATTGCAGGTGTATTTAAAATTGCCTCCAAAATCTCTTTGGTAACTTGAAACTTTGAAGTTTTGCTAAGGTAAATTAAATGGTGGAAAATTCATTGAATATCTAGACCATTTTGGAATTGGATAAAATACTGAAATATTCATTGCTAAAAAAGTATAGAGAAACCAAAAAATGTTTGGGTCTATTAATAAGTGTATCTTGTGATTTATTAAAAGATTGTACTATGAAGTAGCATGTTTCTAGATATTATGAAAAACATTTATAAATTTGCCAAGCCACAGAACGCTATTGATAATTGCTTACTTCTTAGTTTTCACTAAAAAACAAGATTTCTAAAGATTGAGTATTCTAATTAATGCATGTGATTAAAGCTACTAAAAATTAATAAGGGAAACATCTCTGTATACAAGGAAAGTAAGATGTAAGTTTTCAGTAAAGAAAGTATAAGGAATGGAGATATTTCTGTTTGTTTTGGTAAGAAAGTAAACTTGTCCTAAAGTAAAACTGGTTATGTAAAAAAACTATTTTTTGTATTAAAGAGAGGCTGAGAAGGAGGGAAGGCATGGGACAAATTCTGAATGCAAAATAGAAAGTTATAGAAGATTTGTGGAATAAGAACCTTGAAAAAAAGGAGTTTTGTGCATGGACAAGTTGGCTAAGATTGGAATGAATTTAATTAAGTAAATGAGTTTTAATATCAAAAGTAAGCTGGTCCAAAGTTAGAATTTGGTTTTCTCTCTCTTAAAAGGATAATTTTCTTGAACATTTAGTCTATTCTTGATAAAGAGATTATAAAAGATTTTTCTTCATTTTTGAGTAAGTACACCTCAAAAGCAGAAATTCTGTTTTGTCAACTTAACTTTCTATGTTTAAAAAGCTGAGGTCTCTCAACTAAGAAAATTAAGGTTTTTAAAAACTATTTCATTTTCCATGTTTGACTTTAATGTGTTCTGTTGTCACTTTGGTTAAATGGATAACAAAGCATTGTTTCACAGTGACTATGATATTTTTGACAAACTTCCCCAAAATTCAAATCCTAAATAAAGTATTTTTTTTTTTTTACCAGAAAGAACTTTGAGAATTTCCAGCAGGACCCTGGGATATCTCAAAGAATTTGTTCTCTATTCTTGCAAAGAGGGAGTTATTAAACTATTTAGGCTTATTTGGTATGTTAAATTGCTTAGGAAGTGTTGTCAGATAAATGTTGATAAAGTTTCTTAGGTTATATTACATGGGTAACTACATGTTATTAATATAAGTGCATTAAAAATTAAACAACACTCGTAAAATTCTGGTTGTCCTGGTTATCAGTCATAATTCTAATTATTTCCTTAAAATGCTATATGTCACAAATAACCACATTTCTTTGTCAATTGCCATTTTAAAGTATTTCAGTATTTAAAAACAGTTATTGTTTTACTCTGGAGCTTTTGCAAATATGTTTCATCTTCAGAGATCCATAGAAAGGACTCTTGACATTTACTGTATAATACAGGTTTCTGATAAAGTTTCAGATCATAAAACTGAACTGGGTAAAAAACTGCAGAACTCTAATAGAGAAACTGATGGCTTCATAAAACTGCTAACAAAAGAAGAAGATCAAGAGTTGATTACATGGGACTGAATGAACTGATAAGGATGATTATAATTTTTAAGACTTTTTATTTGAAATATTGCTGACTTTTTAATGTTTTGTTTTTCCAGATTTAAGGAAAATTTTTCTCTTAAGTTAACTCTGACTTAAAGCAATTTGGTAAATTATACCTTTGTAAGCAGAATTGAAACATTTATATTTTTCTCCCTATCTGATCCAGAGTTTAGAAAGTCTTGATGAGTGAGCATTTTTATTTTCATGGCAACAGAGTTATTTGCATAAGTTCAAAAACAGTCTGCTCTCCTTATAACAGGACACAATTGGAAACATTGGTTATATTACCAAGGCTTTGACCAGAATGTCATATTCGAGAGAGACATGCATAGAATCAGATATGACTAAATGGTTTTAAGGAACACGGGTCGACTTCATGGAACAAATAAAGCTTACAGTGTACCTTGCTTACAGGATTCCCTGCAACCTTACCAGGTGAGTAAAGAATGTCACTTCCTGGCAGGGGCAAGAACTTCAGGATATTTTGGGGAGCCTCAAGAAAAAAGGAATTCATCTAAATCCATAGGTATTACAGGTGGAGTCTGATGACAAGTCCTTGGCTTGGCTTTCCTGGTCTCAAGAGGCCTTTAAAGTCAATCTGAGATTACTTATGAAAAGTTTCAGTAAAGCAGATTCAAAATAGCCTATGTGATCAATTGCTGTTCTTCCTGTACTTATGTAAATAATTGTGCCAAGTTTATTGAAACTAGACTTATTTTTCAAAGCAATTAGTCTTAATTTGGCTACCTTTTGTAAAAATGGGGATGATTTTAGAGAAAAAATTATGTTTTAGTAGAAATCCTAAGACGCACTTGTGGATGTTAGATTCTGGTTCTGCTAATTGTCTTTGAGGTTTTTGTTTTCTATCTGTAAACTAGACAGAATCCTGAATTCTTCTAGTTTCCTCAAATATCTGGCTATAAATCTGTAAGCCTATGTTTTCAATTTTTTTCCATCCTTCTCATTTAGAATCATTGAGAAGTGAAACCACTCTTTTTCCTGAAGCCTTGCAAACTGAAGCTTTGCAAGTTGATATAAACTTAACAGAGATCACCACCATAGCTCATGTTTAGACAGCCTTCAGGCCTGTTGCTATAAAAACTACTCAAAAAGATACCTGAACACCTAATGACATCATCAGCGACATTTCAAACTGCAAAGATGCTTCAACCCTGATATCTAAAATCTTCTTGACTTAAGCCCCTGGGCTTAGAAACTAGTTTAGGATTTGCTCCAGTAATTAACCTTGTTTTTCTTTCTGTTTCTATAGAAATGCTTATTAAATATCTGATTTCTTGCTTACACAATATAGACCTAACTTTGGCAGCCCACCTGCATGATCACCTCCTAAAATGAATTTAACCGGACTGACCTATTGTCAAGACTAAGAGACTGGTTCAATGAGATGGAACAATCTAACAACTCAGCCTCTGGACTGTGAAACTTCTTGAAGTTTCTAAGGGAGAAAATAAGGGATCAGAATTTGGCATCCCATAGTGTGTCTCTTTGGCTTGATTATTTTTAAGAATAAAAGACTCAGAGAGAAACTTTGGCCATCCCTCTAACTACCTAAAAGAACTTAAGATAGAAGGTCTGTTTCAGGAAAAAGCTAATACCATAGATAACTATAGCATAATATAAACCAGGTATGGTTGACAGGGAGGAACCTAGCAAGGTACTCAGATTCCACCCCCGACTCATTTGACTTTAGCTTTCCAGATCTGTTTAGTTGGTTATCCTCTGGTCTTGGGTCACTTTTAAGATTGGGTCTCTGGGTCCTCACATTACTGCTGGTTTTAGGACTAAGCATCTGGTTGCTCTTTAAAATTATGGCTTGCTTCCACAAATGCCTCTGGGAGACGCCTACCTAAATTATGATGACTCAACATCTTCAAACAATCATGAACTTGCACTCTGAGACCTTAATTGACCTATGACAGGTACCCATCTGGACCCCTGCCTTCTGTAGCCCAAGTTACTCAATTGGATGGCTGAATCCCACTAAGTCCATATGTCCCTCTGTGGGACTAGATGGACCCCAAAGCAGGCAGAGCCCACCTTGGCACCAAAATGAGACAACCACCAAACTGATCATGGATGCTGCTGAATTGATCTAAAGGGGGAACAGGAATAAAATGAAATAAAAAAGACCCCTGAAAACCAGATGGAGTCTGTGTGGTTAACCAGGACCCAAAACCAAAATAGAGTCCAGAGGCCATTGGGACAGACATGCAGTCATATTCTCAGAAACCCACAGAATGCACTCTTAAACTTTGACTCTACAAAATCCCCTAACAGCTACCTGGACCTAACCAATAAAACTATGATCTGCACTAACCAACTGAAAATGAGCAGGCCTTTATCCCTCATTTACATAAGCAGGAACCTGGGCAGGAACTTTCTATAAAGGCAACCCCCTTTGTTTTGTTCTCCTGGTGTGTACTTTTGGTTTACTGCCAAAGGCCACATCTCCCCAATTTGCAGACTGTATGAGCTATAAGGATTTCCTAACTAAATTCTTGTATTCCAGAGATTATTTTTGTTGACAATAGGCAGGATTGATTAAATCATTGGCTATTGGTGGTAAGTTCAACCTCTAGCCTCTTCCCCCCTCCCCCGGAGGTTAAGAGGATGGTACTGAAAGTTCCAACCATCTAATCACATGGTTGGTTCTCCTCTCAACCAGTCCTCATCTTTAGGCTACCTAAGGTCTTTCCAAAAGTCAGCTTACTAACATAACAAAAGACACCTTTATCTCTCTTACCACAGGAAATTCCAAGGATTTTAGGAGCTCTTGCCAGGAATGAGATTGAAGACCAAATATACATTGCTTATTATAAATCATGATATCACACAAAGTGAAAGGAACCAGGTTTTTTAAAAGACATATACTCTATGATTCCATTTACATAAACTTCTAGGAAATTCAAAGTAATACAGAGTGACAGAAAGTAGATCAGTGCTTACCTGGGAAAAAGGGAGTGGAAGGAGCCAGAGTGATAAAATTTACGGAGGAGTGAT
Source organism: Equus asinus (assembly GCF_041296235.1). Classification (NCBI taxonomy): domain Eukaryota; kingdom Metazoa; phylum Chordata; class Mammalia; order Perissodactyla; family Equidae; genus Equus; species Equus asinus. The sequence continues at coordinate 67,212,049 of NC_091801.1, read as the reverse complement.
AGATTTGTTCATTTGCTTGATTGTAGTGATGGTTTAATGGGAGCCTACATGACAAAATTCATCAAATTGTACAATTAAATGCATGCAGTTCTTTCCATCAATTATACCTCAATAAAGCTGTTAAAAATACAGGCTGCAGTTATAATCAGCAGTGCAATATTTCTCTAATCTGCTATTTTCAGGTCTCACCCTGGACAATGGAAAGATAGATTCTTTTTGACCTCTTTTGAATATATTCCCCAGTTTCTAGGGGTTTTTTTCCTTCTCTTTTTAAGTCTTCTAGGACTAGTGATTTTATATTACACTGCCCTAGTCAGAAAAAGTGGAAGGAAAGACATATGTAAATGTTGCCTAGGTGCCAGGCTTCTAATATAAGATCCTTAAGACCTATTCACTCTGAGCAGTGACTTTAATTGCTGCTCTTCTAGGAGGCATTTCTATTTTAGATGGAAACTGAGAATGCTTACTTAACATAAAGCAATGCATTACATATGGTAAAGTGACAGGTAGTATTACATCTTAGCAGAATATGGGTTGATTTGAGGAAGGAGGTCTCTAGGGGTCATTTTCATTGATCAACAAACAACATATTCTTTTCTAACGTTGGCTTTGAGTCTTAGTAATAACAATGACTTATATTTGTATAGAATGTTAGTGATTACAAAGTGCTTTGACATTTATTATCTCATTCGTGCATGCAAAGGGCTTTTGAGGTTAATTAACTCCAATTTATAGGTAATAAAGTCGACAGTTCAGACAGTTCAACAATTTGCTTTCTATTCAAAGGCAGAAATGGAATTTGAACCAAACTGATTTGGCTCCAGGTTCAACAATCTATTCTTGTAACATAGCTGCATCCAGTTTAAATGACAAATTCGTTGATAGCAATGTACTTCTGCCTCTTCTTAACTTCTTAAAATCCTTTCTGAAGCAATTGACATCTTTGCTTGAATTATAGATTTGAGTTTAGGCAATTTTAAATAAACACTTAATTTCAGCCTGTAAGAATGGCAATAAGAGACCCTGAAAAATAATAAAGTGACTTACAGAGAATAAAGTGCTGTCAATCGTTGGTCTAAACTACTAGGATTCATGTATGATTTCTTGTCCTATCAAACAAAGAAGAGGTGAGGGTAATACAAAGCAGTATGTATATGATTAAGGAGCATAGCCAGATCCCAACATTCTTGATCTCCTCTGAACTTGGATTAGTTTAAGAATTTGTTTAAATAGCCAGTGATCTTGGTCTTCACTACCTTCCCTGAGGATTCAAACTTGCCTCAGTATCTTGTCCACCCCAGAGCACAACTTCTATGCTGGACATTGTGGTTCTGATTGTAGAAGTAGAAAAAGAAAGCCTCTGACTTTAGGAGGCTACCAATATAACTAGGAAAGGAAGATCAACAAATTGTTAAAAACAAATAATCAAAAATACTACTTTGGAATATCTGCTGGATAATAAAAATTTGATATATCTTGCATACTGTACAGAATCCTTAATGAAACTCCAAAAGCCATATATTATAAGTACTTTTTCATAGATCAAGGAACCAATTCATAATAATTGGCCTTAGGAAACACAGTTAGAAAATGATAGAGACAGGATTTAAGTCCTCGTATAACTCCAAAATCATGATCTTTCCACTAATCCGTAATGAAACATAAACATGCATACAAATTTATTTTATTGATTTACAGACAAGCTGCCAAGGTAATTCAAAGGGAAAAGTATACTCTTTTCAGCAAATAGTGCTAAAACAATTATGCATCCACATGCAAAATATGAACTCAGCTGTTACCTCACACCTTATACAAGAAATAACTCTCAATGTATCACAGACTTAAAAATATAAAAGCCAAAACCCAAAAACTTCTAGAAGCAGTGATAGGAGAAAACTTTTGTGACTTTTGGATTAGCCAAAGATTTCTTAAACAGGATACAAAGAGTATAACTCAGAAAAGAACAATAAAAAGTTAAATTGGATTTCATCAAAATTAAAAACATCTGCTTCTCAAAGACAGTGTTAGAGAATCAAAAGACAAGGTACAGACAAGGAGAAAATACGGCAAAAACACCTGTATAATAAAGGCATATTTAGATCTGTGTATATAAACACTCTTAGGAATCAACAATAAGAAAATAGCCCAATTTTAAAAATGAGCAAACGTTTTGAACAGACACTCTGCCAAAGAAGATATATAGATGGCAGGAAGCGATGCTCAACATCATTAGTCATGAGGAAAATGCAAATTATAACCATGAAGACATGTTACATATTTACTAGATATCTAAAGTTAAAAACAAAAAAGCACTGACAGTACTAAGTTTGATTAGCATGTGATGCAACTGAAGTACTCGCACATTGTTTGTAAGGCAAAATGGTACAGGTACTTTCGAAAAATTGTTGGCATTTTCACATAATGTTAAACATTTATAGACTATAATCCAACAGCCCCTCTCAGTGTTATTATCTAAGAAAAATGGAAACGTCCTCCCCACAAAGATCTGTATGTGAATATTTATATAAACTTACCCATTATAGTCAAATATAGTCATGTGCTGCATAACACGTTTCAGTCAATGATGGACTGCATGTATGACGGTGGTTTCATATGATTATAATGGAGCTGAAAAGTTTTTATTGCCTTGATGTGGTAGCCCTCATAAGACCTCAGTACAAAGTGTTACTCACGTGTCTGTGGGGATACTTGTATAAACAAACCTTCAGGTCCTTCACAAGGTGTTCCAGAAGAAGGCAATGTTACCATAGGAGGTGACAGCTCCATGAGTGCTATTGCCTCTGAAGATCTTCCAGTGGGACAAGACGTGGAGGCGAAAGACAGTGATTTCAATGATTCTGACCCTATGCAGGCCTAGGCTAATTTGTGTGTTTGTACCGTAGTTTTTAACAAAAAAAGTTTAAAAGTAAAAAAAAATTTAAAAATTTAAAAATAAAAAAAACTTATAGAGTAAGGATGTAAAGAAAAAACCATTTTTGTACAACTATGCAATGTGTTGGTGTTTTAAGTTACATGTTATTTACAAAAGAGTCAGGGAGTTAAAAAAGATTAAAAAGTTAATAAAGTAAAAGTGTTACAGTAAGCTAAGGTTAATTTATTATTGAAAACAGAAATTTTTTTTATACATTTAATATAAATTAAATTTAATTTGTTTTTTTAATACAAATAATGTACATCATTTATAAAGGCTGCAGTGGTGTACAGTAATGTCCTAGGCCTTCAGATTCTCTCCCACTCACTCACTGACTCACCCAGACCAACTTTCAGTCCTCAGGCACCATTGATGGTAAGTGTCCTACACAGGTGTGCTATATTTTATCTTTTACACTGTATTTGTATTGAAGCTTTTCTACTTTTAGATACACAAAGACTTACCATTGTGTTACAATTGCATACACTATTCAGTACAGTAACTTGCAGTAAATGTTTGTAGCCTAGGAGCAATAGGCTATATACTACACAGCCTAGATGTCCAGTAGGCTATGCCATCTAAGTTTTTGTAAGTACACTCTATGATGTTTGCACAATGATGAAATTGCCTAGCAATGCATTTCTCAGAATGTATCCCCATCATTAAGCGATGCATGACTGTATTGCAATCAAGCCAAAGGTCCATCAACTTAGTAAACATATAAACAAATTCCATAGAATGGAATGCTACTTCACCATTAGAACGAATGAACTATTGATACATGAAACAATATGGATGAATCTCAAAGACGTTATGCCAGAAAACACATATTGTATGATTCCATTTAAATGAAATTCTGAAAAAGGCAAAGCTATGGAGACCCAAAATAGACTCGTGGTCATAAGGCATTGGGGGTGGAGGAAGATTGGCTTGACTACCAACAGTCACGAAGGAACTTTTGGTGGTCATGGAAATGTTCTATATCTTGATGGTAGTGTTGGCTAAATGACAATCTACCTTTGACAAAGTTCATCAATGGCACATTGGAAAGGAGAATTTTACTATATATGAATTACCCTTCAAAAACCTTAATAAAAAATGTACTTCATATTAGTAAGTGCAAAAAGACTTCAGGGTAGGTCAAGAATTCTAGGGAATGAAGTCATCCACAAAGACTGCTTTGTGTGAAAGATGAGAGATGTTTCAAATGGGAATGAGAGTGGGGAAAAGCACACAGATCACTATTTACAGAAGAATGAGATGATTTATCTGCTTGTTTGAACCTTCCTCCTAGGGAAGTAGAGGAGCCCTGGACCTTTGTTGGATGAACTTCGAGGTTCTAAGGGCAGGGATGGTCACAGCACTAAAAGTAGAGTAACCTAACTCTCAAGCTGGAAATCCAAACACTAGGAAAATTTTCATGGCAGTATCCAAGGTTGGCACATACCAAGGACTGATAGTCTGAACAAAGCATCAAAGTGTTCTAGTCTGAAGGATCAGAACCAGGGGATAAGAAATTGGACAGCAATCAGAGAAACAAAATGGCAATGAAGTTTACAAAGTAGGAGGTTAGATCTGGAGAGATTCACTCAGGGTCTGTGGGCATCTGGAAGTCAGACACTTTTATAGGACCTGGCAGCCTGGCCCTATTATAAGAAAGCAACTATTGAGAACATTAAATTGGTTCAGGTATAGCAACAGTTCACATTGGAGAGGTAGGCGAGACCCAATTGCAGATGTAATTTGTCAAATCTACTTCTGTCTATATTATATTGAATTCAAATAATGCCAAAATGTAGTTTTTTATGGTGGTAATCCATGCCTTGACCTTGTCATCTTTTATTAATAATCAAAACATTTTCCCAAAAGTTCCTTTTTCTTGCATTCTATAATAATAATTGCTTTCGCATATTCAGCAAAGTGAGAGATTTAGTGAGGCAATCAGCGGTGTGGGGAATGAAAAATTAGTTGGCTTGAGCTATGCTTGCTTGGCCCTAAATTTTATTTCTTAAGCTTCAAGGCTGTTGTTAAAGATGATTGAATGGCGGATGCCAAAGGGTGTTTCTTAGTTGCTTCCTGGAAGTACTGCTGGCTGCTTCATTCCCCTGCTCTTCAGGGCAATTGCATGAATCTATTATTTTATTAAGTTATTCATTATTCATTTAGTAAACATTTATTAGATATCAACTATAGTCCTGGTACCATCTTATGTTCTGAGGGAGAGGGTGCCATTGGTGCAATGTGGGGGACTTGAAACTCTAAAACATAAAGATGAATAGGATGCCATTCCTGCCTTTAAATGCTCCCAATAAACTATATATAAATGTTATATAACTGTTGAGTGTACTAGAATCTTACCTGTGCTCCAAGGATAGGGATTAAATCACAAGCCATCCATTAATGGCAAGATAAAAATCTTTTTGTAAAATATGCTATTAAAAGGTAGTATACTATTTCCTAGGAAATAGTATAATATTTTCCATTTTTCCACCAATAAAATTCATAGTTAGATTCCAAAAGAATCAAAGAAGATGAGAATCAACTTCTAAAAATTATTTTATTCGTTCAATTTATAAAAGTATATTGAGAAAATACTTGGTTCCAAGAATTCTAAGGGATAAATATATGAATAAAATAGAGATAAAGATGAATGGGTCAAGCTTAGGGAGTAGTAATTCATTTCTTCAACCAGCATCTATTTGTAGATCTCCTACCGTATGTCAAGTTTTGTTCTGGAAGATATTTTCATCATAATCTTTGGAAGCTGGGTCATACATTTTTTTTCCAAGTGGAATATCATGGAAGTATTGTTTTTTTTTACTTTTAGAGCCCTAATAGCATTATCTTCTAAGGAAAGATTAAAAAAAATAGCTAACAATATTCAAAAGTGACAAAAAATTACTTCTGATTTTTAAATATTTTTACATTGAAGTGTCTTTATGTTTAGTTCTGTTCAACCAACAATGATTGTATATTTAATATATATGCAAAGTATTATGGAAGGGTTGTCAGACACTTAAACGCAATTAAGGTATTCAAAAAGCTTATTATCTATTGAGAAAGAAAGAAAAAGACAAAGTTCCAGTTAAAAGATAGAATGTGATACATATTTTCATCACCCATATATAGATATGCCAGAAGTGGTTAAAAACCCAAATCCTAGGCAGAGAGAATGATTAATGATATGAAAGAAAAAGTAGACGGAAAAAAATTTTGTTTTGCTGTTGTTTTGTATTGTGTGTGTATGTGCATATATGACTATGTACAATTGTGATGAATCAAGACTCTTTAGAAGGGCTTCTTTTTCTTACAAAAGCCAAGGAGGCTAATAAAGTCCAACCTTTAGGCAAAGGTCTAGAAGCTACTCCTGAATTTTGTTTTTTGTTGTTGCTGGGGGGGAGATTAGCCCTGAGCTAACTACTGCCAGCCCTCCTCTTTTTGCTGAGGAAGACTGGCCCTGAGCTAACATCTGTGCCTATTTTCCTCTACTTTATATGTGGGACGCCTACCACAGCATGGTGTGCCAAGCGGTGCCATGTCTGCACCCGGGATCCGAACCGGCGAACCCCAGGCCGCTGAGAAGCGGAATGTGTGAACTTAACCGCTGCGCCACCGGGCCAGCCCCATACTCCTGAATTCTTGAGTATTTGCTGACAGCTGTAGTCAACAATTTTGTAGAGAATGCTGTAGAAACAAATAAACAGTTGTATTTTCCACATTAAACAGATTTGAACTCAAGATAAAATTGACATCTACTATAGAAAATGTATACACAAACTAAATTTTAGCCTTTTTGTAAAGACAGCATGAAAAATCTTGGTAAATGTATTATAGTTGATATAAATGAGTAATAATTCCAATATAGAAAGGTGTAGAATATGGCAACAAACAAATAAGAAAACAGCAACAAATTAGCAAAAGCAACATGAGGTAGTGAGAAAATCCTAAGAAAGTAGTCGGGGAGAGAGGAGTATAAAGAATAAAGTTTAAGGAAAATCAAGGAGAGTGTGAAGAAAAAAAGAACCAAGACTGGATCATAGGGAAAACACTTATTTTTAGATTATCATTATCCTATGTTCAAATTCACATCATTCAGTTCAAATTCAGCTGGAAGATTCTGCAGCTAGAGGTAGATGAAAATGTGTACTGATCTGGGATCAATCAGGAAAACACCTTGTAGTCCACACCTGGTAGTTCAATGGAAGAAATTTAATACAGTAAAATAATTGTAAAAGTATTGGAAAAGCTGAAAAGTCAGAGGACAGTGAAACAACCAAGAGATTAACAACAGCCAAGAGTGGGTAGCACGCCTTGAACTGGAGAGGTAAAGGAAGTGCGATAACAGAGGGCAAGAGCCAGCACATCTTGTAAAAGCTGAAATCATGGAGGAGACACAGCCACTATTGGCACTGCTGCCCAAAGCAATAAGAGGGGAAGAAATACCCTGGATTGTCTCTTCTAGAAGAGTAGTTTGCAGGGATCAGACTTCCGTGACACAAGGCAAAACAGGGAAAGAGTGGAGAGTGGATCTCAGAGCAGAGAGGCAAAGGAACAGCTCAGAGACTAAAGAAATGTACCAAAACACAGAAGGATCAGCAGTCCAAAAAATAAGGACCTCCCGCTTTTGTGGGGGAATCAACCCAAAGGAGAAACGATGAGAGTACAGAACAGAACAAGGTGAAGAAGTCGGGGCACAAAATCTGGATGAGATGTCTAAATCAACAAATTCTTGAAGAATAACCCAGCCTAGTAGAAGTGAGAGTGAGATAACACCTACCAAATGGGAATAGATAAGAGAAATAGAACAAGGACCTTGAGAGCCTGGTGAGGAACTAACATGAGAGACTAAAGAGAAACTGAAAATACACTGAAGTTAGGTGTCTATGAATTGTAATTTACATTGGATATCTATGCATAGATGGGTTTATGTTTATATTTAATAGTATCATTCGTTATACTGGATTATGTAATGTAGCCTAATGTAAAATAAATAAAATAGGGACTTTAGTGCACAGTATCTAGTGTGGTACTAAACATATAGTAATTGTTAATAAATGTGAATTAATCCATTGTTTCAGGAAGCTTTATATGTAATTTGGCTTTATCCCTGATTTCTAAGTAAATTAAGGTCCTTTATTTTATGTCTTTGAGTAAAGGGGGGACTATTATTAAGTTTCTGACTAGAATAAATGACACAAAGAACAAGTGATTTAAAATAGTGCCTTGTTCATAGTAAGCACATGACCATGTATACTAATTTTTTGTGCTTTATACCATCCTTTTTACTGTTTTCATAAAATTAAAGGTACCCGCTGTGGATAAAGAATTATTTTATGTATTTGACCCCAAACTGGTGCCCTAAGTAGAGAACACAAATGAGACAAACATTACCCTTTTTAGCATCCTGCCTGAACAAGGTCCTATTATAGCCATACGTGTATTCATTCAACATCTACTCCATTTATACAGATGACACCTGGGTTTATATCTTTCCTAAACTTTAGTCATGTACATTAAACTGTTCATGAGACATCTCCATTTGGATGTACCCAAACACCTCAAATTCATCATTTTCAGATTGGAACTTTTGTGTTATCTATTCCACATTCTTGTGCTATTCTACTCCAGGAAGGGCACCACCATAAATGAGGTTCTCCAGTGACAGTTTATGCATTATTCTTGATGTCTTCAATAGTTTCTTCTACTTCCAATTGTTAACTATGTATTTTAAGTCTATTTCCTGTATATTTTTAAGGCAATCTATCTTTATTCACACCATTGCCAGTACATTAGCACAGACTATTATAATCATTAGACTGGATTACTGACACAGGCTAGGAAAGTATCTCCCATCCTTTGTACTGTACTGCTATTCCTATGCACTAATATATTTTCTTCATTTTGTGACCTGAGTGTGATGGATTTTGCAAGCATCCATATTTGATTATACCATTTTCATATGAAAAACTATTAAAACATCCTTGCTTTCAGGATAAACCTTCCTTGACATGAAATATAAATGTCTATATGACCTGCTCCCCATTTCTTCCCCAGTCTCATCTCACACAAATCCTTATCTTCTACTCTAATCTCCAGTGATACTAAACGTCTTGTAGTTCCTCAAGAACATTCCAAGCTGACATTGTCTTTCTCTGGAATGTTCTTTTTTACTTAACCAATCTCCTATGACTGTCTAACTTCTGAACACAACCTAAAAGAAGAAGAGAACATAGCTAGGGGTAACATCTGGAAAGTTATGGAAGTAATCTGGGCATGTGGGAAGAATTTGTGGTATTGAATGTTAACACCAGAAATGGAGGGAAAAGAATGAATCCTGGTAATAGCTCAACGGATTTTATTAAAAAGTAATGAATAGATGAAGTTCCAAGGAGACATCAAGGTTCTGTGTTTGAGAGGATATTGGCAACATTAGAAGAAACAAGGAAATTGAGATGGGGAGCTGCATTTATTCATCGATAAAATGAATGATATTTTCTGCTTTACCCTTATCCTACAGAGTTACTGTGAAAATAATATAACAATTGTGAAAGTGCTTTGAAGTAACATAAATTTCCATATCATTTGAAAAGGCTTTATTTCATGAATTGGCCAGACCACATGTACTGTTAGGACTTTGGCATTCTTCCCTCTTCAATGGGAATCTACATCCAGAATGCAGTACCATAGAACATTCGTCGAGGGTAACGGCTGCCAGAAAAATTACACACAGTTCCTGAATGATTCCAACTGGCATTATGATCAGAGATGATGGCATTTAGGTGTACGCTTTGACAAATGGAGTTCTTCTGGGCAGAAGAGTTTTTCTTTTAGGCAAATACATAGTACTTGTTTTTAAGGTACAGTTCTGAGTAGAGTGCTTGAAGCCAGAGTGGAGAAGAGAGTTAAATGAAGCGCTCAACTGCTAATACCAGGATTCAGAGACAGGACCAGAAAACTGATGCCAGATTATTCCTCTGGCTATTTTTCAGCCAATTGGGAGAATACAAAAGAAAACAAATATTATGTCACAGTTGGGCCTTATATTAAAACACACACATACACATAAACTGTGTGGTAAAAAAGGACGAGTAATCAATTATTTTTTCTGGGGTAAAGATTTTTGTATTGCAAAATGTGCAATTAAACTCTCTGCTTCTTGGAGGTCATTCTTAGGGACTAAAACATGCAGTAAACTTTTAAAGACAAATCTGAGATTTTTCAAATCATGTGTTTATGGATCAATTTGTTTAAACATTGATTTACAAGAAAGATACATGCAACAGATGTTTCTTTGGAGTCATATTTTAGGATCTCAAATTTATTCCCTCTTATTCATGTAAAAGAAAATGAAAATCATAACTAGTAGTAATTAAGTAAAGAGAAGAAAATTAAGACTGTAAAGAAAAATATTCAGAAATTGATTTTATTTATGACCATAACAAGAAAAGTTCAGAATGAAAAGTACCACAAATATACCTAAATGAAGGAAAAAATCTCCTTCAGATTTTGTTTCTTTTGTTTTTTGAGAAGCAACAACAGCTTCTAATTGTTGTACAGGAAAAGATATTTGTAAGTTTAAAAATCCAGTTTATTTTTAAATAAAGTATGATCTTTGAGGATATTTTAAAGCAACTATCATTTTTCTATTTCCTATAGAAAGAAATACATAGTTTTACATAATATGTGAATTATTTAGCTGCTGTATGGATTTATATTTTGCCCCCTTCCTGTAACATGTCTCCCAGGTCATTGTAGCTGTGTGTGTAAGAATGTTTGACTGAAATTTCAGATCCCCAGTATTAAAAGTAATTTTGCCAAGAAACAGTCTTTTAGAGAGTTCAGATATGACCAGATACAGTTGGTTCTAACTGAAACCACAGGTCCTCCATGGGCCATTCCTGGAGAGTTCTTTGGCTGTAGGAGTTTAAGTACTTCCATTCTGAAGAAGCTTCTGGCTTATAAAATGTAGATGAATATGGCCATCCTACCCATTTCCCTGAAATGTCCTGAGTCTAAAGCAAGTCCACATGTGAAAGTACTTTGGGGGGTAGGAGGAATAAAAAGCATTGCATAAGTCTAATAAATATTATGAAACACAGACACTAAACAGAAATGACTCCCAAGGAAGCTTCTTTGTGTACTTGGGAACATAAAATTATCTACCAAATTGATCCGAACAGAAGTTGGGAAGTAGTTTTTAATCCATTCCCAAATATTTTTTGTAACTTATCCATATGTATGCTGAAGTCTCTTTGTGCTTTTGACTAGAAACTACGGAGGAACCATCAGAACAAGCATCCCGAATGGACTCCGCGACGTGGTTTCTTAATTGGTTCTACAGATATGCAACAAGTCCTATGGTGTCCCTCTGCAACATCACAACTGGGCACAGGGAATTTACGTGTTAACTGTTCAAAATTGGTGAAAGGCCTGGACCAACACTAGAATAACTCATCTTCCAAAATCTTTCACTTTATTACACAAATAACTCATTTGAGACTGTTTTATCACTTTTACTGGAAAAATACTTTAAACTTTGCTTTTTGTGTTTTTCAGTTTGCTTTCACGGGATTCACTGTGGTTGGCTTCCTTTGTGTCCTCATCTTCAGTTTCACACCACAGATTTCAAGAAGAATCTAATCTGCAGTTATGAATCTGTGCCTACATTTCTAGAGTTATTGACCTCTTATCTTTTATTAATGATTAAGATCATCTCAGCCACAGACTTCTCTTCACTTTTATGCCTCCTAGATCAGTTTTGAAAGTAGAAAGCACTTCACCATCTCTTTCATTTTTTTTCTCTGTAAATTCTGTCAATTTTCTTTGGAAGAAGTAGCTGAAGCACAACACATTTTTTTTCCTGGACTCTTTTCAACCTCTTTTAGGGCAAATTCTTCATCTTTATCAACTGCACATCATTAATTGTGGGTCATCATAGAGCTAAGACAGCCTTAACAGTTGTACCATATCCTGAAATCCAACCTATGTTATCACTTTACTTTACTTTGTGAAGTATTTCTGGACTGGTCTGGAAAGACTCATTATAATTCTGTGTTTACCTTGGTATTATATTGTGAAGACACATTCACCACTACACCAATTTCTCCATAACTCTAGTGTGTCATCAATTACTCTCTTCCTAATTAGTCATTCCTATGGGCATAAAGACATGCCTTAAGAGCAGGTCTATTAAAACAAATGAAACACACATGCAAAGAAATATTGACCATCTGACTCCTCTAGCTAGGTTCCCAATTCCCCGATATGTTTCAACACAAAGCTCTTCAAAATATCACCTACTCTCCCTGTCTTCTCTTCCTTGCTACTCAGTCCCTTTCCAGGCCACTCCAATGAGACTTTTAACCCCAACTTCTCACCGAAATATCTCTCACCTAGGCCACCAGTGAACCCATTATTCTCAAAATCCATGGTTAATAGTCTGTCTTTATCTTACCAAAATTCTCATACTTGTTTAAGTGTTGATGACCTGATTTCTTTGCTCTAAAAACATTTTCCTCTTTTAGTTTGCATAACTGCAACTTTTTTCCACCTCACTGGATGCTCTTTCTCAGGATCCTTTTTCATCTCTTACCCCTTTACCTCCTTAACAAATTTTGGGTTGTTCCAGGGCTCTGTCCTCTGCTGTTTTTCCCCCTCTATTTACATTTTCTCCCTGGATGTTCCATGTCATCAAATAATATATAAAACTTAGTGAGAGTCAGTGCTGGCCCAGTGAGCAGTGGTTAAGTTTGCACATTCGCTTCGGTGGCCCAGGGTTTGCAGGTTCAGATCCTGGGTGTGGACCTACACACTGCTTGTCAAGCCATGCTGTGGCAGGCATCCCACACATAAATTAGAGGAAGATGGGCATGGATCTTAGATCAGAGCCAATCTTTCTCAGCAAAAAGAGGAGGATTGGCAGTTGTTCGCTCAGGGCTAATCTTCCTCAAAACAAAAAACAAAACAAAATAAAACAAAACTAGTGACACTCAATTTATATTTACTATCTAAAACCCTCTCCTAGCTTCATAGTCATAAATGCATTGCTTTATGTTTGCTTTTGGGAGTCCAACAAGTATCTCAAATTTATTTTGGCAAGAACAGAGCTATTTTCCTTCACATGCCTCCAAATGACTCTTCTTAGAAGCGTTCATTAAACACTGTAAGTGGCAGTCTTTTTCACTCAATTCTTGTGTCTTATAACCTAGAAATCATCTTGGATTCATCTATAACCTTCATATTGTACATCTAATAAATCAAAAATCCGGGAGGATGTATCTTCACAATACATCCTAAATCTAAGCACTTATCTTTCTTACCACTGATACAATGAAAGACATTTATATTTCTTCCCTAGAACAGCATAGGAGCTTCCTTTTGGTCTCCCTGCCTCCGATATTGCATCCCTTTACTATCTTCCACATGGAAGCCGTGGTCATCTTTTAAAATCATTTATTAAGTCATAAACCCTGCTGATTAAAATATCAGCCAATGGTATTGCATTACACTATACCCAAATATAAGGCCCTAAAATAAGCAGGATCTTCTTAAACTGGCTCAAATTCTCCCTCCTCACTCATCATTCTATGCATGGATTTTCAGCCATACTGGCTTAAATTGGTTCTAACACAAAAAATCTATTTCTGCCCAAGATCCTTTTCCTAGCTAAACATTTTGTTTAGAATGCTCTAATTCCTAATAATCTAGTCTATCTCTGCCTCAGAGACATCTTCATTTACTATCTTTGCCTCCCACTCCCTCTGGGAACCACAGACCACTTTCTACAACTTAACCTACTTCTCTCTTCTTCAGGGATTTATCAGTCCTTAAAACCATTTGTTTATTGATGATTGGTTTTCCCATGATAGAAAGTGAGCTCTGTGAATAGAGAAACTGTGTCTATAATATTCCAACTTGTCCCAAAGCCAAGAATAATCCCCGACACAGTAGGAACTCAATAAATTTCTCTCTGAAATTGTCTCATTTAATTTTCATGATAATATAACAAAAGATATTGTTACTATAAGATTGAAAATGCTGAGCACAGTTTATTGATGTTGTTATTTTGGGTTTTAGTAAAGCACTTCTTTTGACAGGCTTACTATGTATTAGGCAGTCTGCTAAGTACTTTATGTGTCTTATGTATTTTAATCTTATGACACCCTAGAAGATTTGTATCATATCCCCCAGCCTCTCTTTCTCCCCCAGCCTCTCTTTCTTTCATTCAGGGATGGCCTTTTAGACAAATGAAACAAGCAGAGGCTTCTTACAGAATGTTTGCTTTAGGGAGTACACTGAAACTACTCCTTCCGTCTTAAAACCCATAGGTACAGTGCCTAAATCTGCAGCAGTCACCTTGTACCATGAGTCAAAAGCCAAGATCTGAGAGTCACCCTGATATAGTCGAGCCAATGCTAGCAGCTAGCTCTCTGCAGATTCGTTGTTATTTGAAGAGAGAAAAAAAGCAAACCTTTATTTGTTTCAGCCACTGTTGGATGGATTTACTTGAAACTAAAAGCATTCTGAAATCAAACAATTGTCAAGGTGAAAAAAAATCACATTTAATAAATTGTCTTTATTTAAAAGAGTAACTTTGCATTATGATTTCTGACTGTCCAGTTACCAAGGTGTGATCTGTTATGTATAGTCAATAGGCATCTGTGTTTTGAAGTGATTTAAGGAGCACCAAAGTGTCCCATTCTTCAATTTTGGTCATTCCACCATGGAAATAGTATAAGTTAACATTATTTTGGGCGGTGTTTCTCATTCTTAAGTATCCCTCATAATTCCCTGTGGATATTTGTCACTTTGATATAAATGAGTGATACAAACACTTAGAAATACTCACTGTGTTAAGATTCAAGAAGTCATATATTTAAAACTTTTATGTAGTTTATATAACTTTATGTATATAATTCATATGCAAATTAACTAGGTGGGTAATGTTGAAATATTTTGTAGCTTAAAATCACTGTCTAAATCTTAGACTATATGATTATATATAGACAAATCTTAAAATTGATAACATTACACCCAAGAGATTAATTTATTTGATTAATAAATTGACTCCAACCTGAATGGAGGACTATAGGAGGACTAAATAGGATTATGTAAGACTCAAATAAATATTGTAGAAAGGGGCATTGGGTTTGTGGACCATCCATGGAAATGGGAGCCTAGCTTAACCTTATGAAGCAGCAGGTACAGAGGGTTACTGACTGAATGTAATGAGGGGATAGGAGAGAAGATGGTTGACAACCACAGATACTCATCACCTCAAAGTTGCCCTTGCTTTTACTACAAATTTCTCAGCTTTTCAAACATATCCCAAGTAGAAGCATATTTTAATACTTTACTTAGTCTTGCCTCATCTGCTTTGTTTGGCAAAAAGAATTAATAGGCAGCTGTTTCCTGTAAGTTAGCTACAATTAGTTGTGCCATGTAACAAACCGCCCTAAAACTTAGTGACTTAAAACAACATCTATTTATGATTTCTCCTAAGTCTGAGTCAGCTGAGTGGTTCTGCCCATCTGAGCTGACTGATCTCAGCTGAACCTGCTCATACATCTGTGTCAGTTGGATAGAGGTTAACTCTCTTAAGACCTCCTTAACTGGGATGACAAGGCTTGTACCACATGGTCTCTCTTTTTCTGAGAGATGTATCTGGGATTGTTCTCATGATGTGGCAGAAGTTCAGAAGATGAGGGGGGCACCGCAAGTACTTTTTAAGCCTCTACTTGCGGCAAGTCTGTAATTTTCCTAATGGCCAAAGCAATTCGCGTGGGCCATCCCAGAGTCACCATGGAAAAACTACCAGAAGGTATGAATAAAAGAAGGCTGGAAAATTAGGGCCAATCAACACAATGATAATTTAATTTGATACTTTAGATTTATGGTAACTGTCAAAGAGATTGATAGTTTCCCAATACAACATCTAAACTCTTCTTTCTCCTTAGTAACAGGAGTCTTATTTTAGTGAGAATATGCCTACTCAGGATTAAAGACTCTATTTCCTTTCACCTTCGGAACTACATGTAACCCCATGACCAAGTATCAATCAAAGTAGCATAATTAGTAACATCCAGTGGTAATTCTAGAAAGGTCCCTTAAAAACGATTTCATCTCAGTTTTATCATCTTGTCATTACTCCTTCTTCTGGGCTCCAGCACCAATTTAGGTATCACAGCATCATCGGCCATCTTTTACTATGAAATGACCAAGAAGAGGAAAACATGTTATAATAATAGAATGTAAAAATAGGAGCTTGTGTCCCCAAGTGATCAATGGAGCCACCATATTAGCTATGTAATGCCTACTTTTACAGTTGTTTTCCCATAAGAAAGAAGTAAACTTCAATCTTTTCCAAACGCTATACTTTTCTTGTCGTTTTTATCTGGAGCTAAACCTTAATTTGGCATAGTTCTGCAGATCTCAAATATCTTATAAATTATCTGTTTTTTGAAAAAGAGGGAAGTCATATAAGATAAAAATAAAAACTTGGTTATGGAAACATTTTAACAGGTTTAGTCTCTGTAGGACTTCTCAGAAACTTAAATGCTAATGATGTTGAATCTCTAAGAAGGGCATAGCATTCCACATTTTCCATTAGATTGTGAAATAAGGATGAATGTTTTCGAGAAGAGAGCTTTGAAAAAGCTGTTTTATATTTTATATAAGCTATGTCAATGCACTAGAATGTCCATAGTTTCAACTATTTTTTTCTAATTATGGCCCTAAATATTATTTATGCCATCAATACTACTCTATAAGACATTATGACCATTAATACCATGCGACACCCAGTTACCTTGCTGTGTGAGAAAGAGGGGGAAAAGTGTGTCCCAATTTGAATTGAGATAGAAATGGAGACAGAAAAGATTTTCTTACAAAGTGTTTGTGATAAATAATTTCACTACAGAGCGTGTAACAATAACAGTAAAGGGCATCTGTAAAGAATGAACCATATGATTAGTGCCTATTTTTTCTAGCAACGAGACACCAACTAGAGGAAAGGAAAAAGATCAATGCTAAGAAAATAAATTCACAAGGATAAAGAAAAAGGCATATTCTGTTTGTTATTTCCTGGTTTGCTTTGGAATATTTCTTTTTTCACGGAATTTATTTTAGCTTGGCATCAGCCTATGAAAAAGGTGATCTCTCAAACTAGAACATTTCCTCAAGCTTCCCCAGCTGTAAAAATAACAAGTGTGTCTTAGAAAAGGACCAAATAGTTCCTGGAAAGGCCTCTTGAGGATGAACACTCTGGTTGTGGTATTTTCTCTGGTGATTTTCTGAATATTTAATGACTTTATTTCATAATTTCCAACTCCTTTTAAACTAGGCTCAGTGCAAACAGCAAGAGTATTTACATTTTAAATGCAACTTGACAGTAATTTATCCAACATGTATTAGTCCCAGAGCCCTGTATAAGACGCTGTGTAGAATGTGCGGTGTAGGGTATTGAGTCCTTGTCCTCATGGTGTTTATATTCTGCTTGGATTGACTAATACGATACAAAGCAGAATGTGTTCTGGGTTACCCAAGAGTAAAGAAAAGCACTTATAAGCATGAGACAGAGAGAGAAAGAGAGGGAGAAAGTACATGTGCATCTGGGAGAGAAATAAGGGCAGGGTTTAGAAAGGAGAGATTATGAACTTCTGAAGTATAAGGATTCATACATCAGAGATTCAGGGAGAATATGTCAAGCAAAAGAGGATCACATAGACAAAGACAGGGAAGCAAGGCAGCCAAAGATGCATTTGGGTAGTATAGACTAGTATATTTTATGAGGCTATATATTTGGTGAATATTTGATAGAAACGATATTTTGTGGGAATAAAATAGCAACAAAGAAATATTAAAGATTTTCAAGCATACTTAGATCTGTGGAACAGGATGATTCTCCCTTTTCTAACATATAGAATGGAAATGATTGGATGAAGACTGTAGGCAGAAATTGGATGGGGCCGGCCCTGTGGCCCAGCGGTTAAGTTCACGCTCTCCACTTTGGTGGCCTGGGGTTTCGGCAATTTGGATCCTGGGCATTGACATGGCACAGCTCAGCTCATCGGGCCACGTTGAGGTGGCGTCCCACATGCCACAACTTGAAGGACCCCCAACTAGAATATACAACTATGTACTGGGGGGTTTGAGGAGAAAAGCAAAAAAAAAAAGAAGATGAAGATTGGCAACAGTTATTAGCTCAGGTGCCAATCTTAAAAAAAAAAAAGAAATTGGATATAGGAAGACGCTGCTGCAGCTGAAAACTTAGAGAATCACAGATTGGATTGGGAAGTTAGCAAGGGGATGTAAAAAACAGTTAAAGGCAAGAAACATTAGAGGCACAGAGTCACAGTATTTAATTTGATTCCTGGTTTTGTGTGATTAAACGCTGGTGTTGGAGTTGGAGGAAGTGTGGCCACTTTGGTGGGAGAATCAAAGTTTTACTTGGCTATCTGAGAGAATTGCTAAACGTAGTACAGAAAATAACTTTTGAATAACACAATATACTTTTAAAACAACGCAACACTCCCTTTCACAAAATGATACTCATTACACACACTAAAATGGTTGTCTTTGGGAGGGAGAAGAAATGCAGAAGGATATGATAAAAGGAAATAAATAAGTGAATAAAATATGGAGACAATTCCATATTGTGATAGGACTGCAAAGGAAAATCCACAGGATTAAACACAAGAATCTTTCAAACCCCAAATACCTGTTGGAGGCCATAAACCATGCTAAGTGTGCTACTGGTCATAGGTAACTTCTATGATGTGATTATATACTATCATATAATATCCAGAGTAAGGAGTGTACTGTGTAAGCCATGAAAGCTGCCTTGTGCCTTCTGCATAACCCAAAATGAACACATTCAATATTCATGCAGAGCTAACCCTGTAGATGCAAAACTATTGGAGACAAAGGAATAAGAGTTGAAGGAAAAAAAAAATAAAAATGTGGCAAAAACAAAACAAAGAAGAGAAAACAGGAGCCCCTAAGAGAAGAGAATTGTAGTGGGTACTGTGATATGCCATCCAGATCCTCCTTAAGAAAAAACTTTCCTCAGCCACTGAGTATGCTATTGGTCACAGCCTGCCGTTGCCAGGTCCATCAGAGATTGCCTCAGCTGCAGAAAGAGCAACTTTATCCAAAAACACATGAATGCAAAAGACAAAGCCTAGTTTTCAAGCACAACTCAAGATGTCTCTGAAGAACCATTCTAGCTCTGGAGCTGCCTATTGGGTTGTCCAAGGACGTTTCTAGGCCTGCTTCACAGCTCAACTTCTCCCTTTGCCCATTTCTATTTTTTCCCTTCTCTTCCTCAGATGTTGGTTCCAACTCTTTAATTAATACCTTGCACATTAAACTCCATCTCAGAGCCTGTTTTCCCAGAAATAAACCTGCTACAACAATATTGTCCATGTCTTTTGTCTGCATTATGAGCTATCCACAGAAAGGAAATCCTTCTGTATTCCTCTTTCCTTGAGTAGTATCACACTCAATGACCTTCACAGGCCATTAAGAGATTCAGTCAAGAGGATTAATCCTTAACCATGGGTATATTCTACAACATAAGAATCAAGAACGGCATGCATTTCCAAAGAAGATATACTTTTCAGGCACATGAAAAGATGTTCAACGTCACTTATTATTAGGGAAATGCAAATCAAAACTACAGTGAGATATCATATCACACCTTTCAGAATGTCTATTATTAAAAAGACAAGAAATAATAAGTGTTAGAGAGGATGTGGACAAAAGGGAATCCTCATACACTGCTGGTGGGAATGTAAACTGATACAGCCGCTATGGAAAACAGTATAGAAATTTCTCAGAAAGTTGAAAATAGAAATACCATATGATCTAGCTACTCCGCTCTGGGTATTTATCCAAAGAACACAAAAACACTAATTTGAAAAGATATATGCATCCCTACTTTCATTGCAGCATTATTCATAATATGCAAGACTTGGAAACAACCTACGTGCTCATCAATAGATGAGTAGATAAAGGAGAAGTGAGACACACAATGGAATACTACTCAGCCATAAAAAAAGAAATCTTGGCATTGTGAAAACATGGATGGACCTTGAGGGTATTATACTAAGCAAAATAAGTCAAACAGAGAAAATGAAATACTATATGATTTCACTTGTATGTGAACAACAACAACAGCAAACACATAGACACAGAGAATAGATTGGTGGTTACTAGAGGGGAAGAGGAAAGGGTGAGGGCGAAAGTGGTGAAAGGGCACATCTGTACAGTGACATAAGGCAATTAGACTTTTGGTGGTGAATGCAATATAGGCCATAGAGAAGTCAAATGGTGTAACCCTAAAATTTATACGTCATAAACCAATGTTACCTCAATTTCAAAAAAAAATGGCATTTAGTAGACAGAACTGAGAAAAGAAGAAAAGTGCAAACAGAATAGCAAGATGAATCCTGGAAACAGTGTTAGGTGGGGGGGGGGGTGAGAGGTTCGTTAGAGGAGTTGAGAGGCTGTATGTTTGTGATAGGCAGAATAATGTCCTAGGATGTTCAAGTCCTAATCATTGCAACCTGTCAATGTGTTGCCTTACGTGGCAAAAGGGATTTTGCAGATGCGATTCAGTTAAGGACCCTGAGATGGGGAGATCATCCTGGATTAACCAGGCAAGCCTAGTGTAATTACAATTGTTCTTAAAAGTGGAAGAGGCAGGCAGGTGGGTAGAGTCAGAAGGAAATATGATGAAAAAATAAGTCAGAGAGGTGCAACATTGCTGGCTTTAAAATGGAGGAAGGTGGCCATAAGCCAAGGAATGTGCGTGGCCCAAAGAAGCCAAAAAAAACAAAAAAACAACGAAATGAATATCCCCTAGAGTCTCCATAAAAAAAGACAGCAATGATGACACTTTAATTTTAGCCCAATGAAACCCATATCAGACTTTTAATACAGAGAACTATAAGAGAATAAATAAGTGTTGTTTTAAATCATTAAGTTTGCGGTAATTGTTTTCAGTAGCTATATGAAACTAATGCAATGCTGATACCAGCTACATGGCAAATATGGAGAAGAGGAATAATATATTGGATTTGTAGTACAGGGGTTGGTGATGAAAATCTTCATTTGCTACTTGGAACTGCGATCTTCATCAGATCACATGGTACCTCCGCACTGAAATTTTTCCATCTGAAACCTGAACACTATAACTTCCTTATGGAGCTTCTCTAAGCTTGAGTCAAACACTTGCTGGACACATAGCATGTGCTCAGAAGAATATTGATCAGACTCAAGTGTTTGTATTAATTATGTATAGTTTCCTCTTTTATCTTATCTTCTTCCTTCCCTCTAGGGCTCTTGAGCCATGCCCCCATCCTTGTAAGGAGCCCCAGGGAGGTGAAATCATAGAGATATTGGGCCTTCTTTATTACAATCCTTGGATGTTTAAAGCTCAGGCAAGTTGGAGTCATTGTGAATCTTGCTCATGTCTAATATATATTTTTCCCCAAATAAAAATAAGGAACAGCGATAGAGAAGAAAAGAAAATGCAGTTTCATATAATCATTAGTTGTCACAATTGGCACTGGCCTTCCTGCTGAAGAGGATCTAATTTTTTATTAAATTAAGTTGGTATCCATGCTCTCTAACCTCATCTGGCAGCCCAGTGCCTGCATTTACTATTCTCAGAGTGGAAACTTGCCATCCACCATCTGGTCTGCATTTGTTTTCCTTTAATTTCCTTTACCCTCTCCACTCCCTTATCCATTCGATCATCTATGCTTTTCTAAAAACAGTAATCTGAATGGATGCTAATATCTCTTAGCATTTTATATGTAAACTTCCAACCTATATTCTATAAAACGATCGAAGGTGCACCTGATTGATCCAAAGAGGTGGGAGAAAAAAGCCTCCATTTATGTGTAAAGAATATTCATCACAGATACATTGGAATTATTCCTTCAGACTGAGAAGGAAGGTGCTCTGTAAAACAAAATTTACAATATGTGTATATCTAATAGAATGCATTTTTCTCTAAGGGAAAAGAATAGTGCCTAGGTTAGGAATAATGAAAATAAGAAAATAGACCTGTATTCAAAAATGTGTCCCAATTGGTACTTGTTTAGCTACAGGAGAGTGTCTACTATTTGCAGGGACATCCCCCTGAGTCCCTAAGAAGTTCTCCATGGACAGAGGAACAAGGCTGATATGTGGCTCTTTGCCTAAGAGATCAGGTTAACCTTTGGCCATAGTTTGAATTCGTCACGTCATGAAAAGAAAACAATGGGTAAATCTGAAATATTCAGTTTTTTAAAATCACTATTGGAGCAACATCTGCGTTGAGGGAAAGGGAACTCTTGGGAAATGTGGCAGCTCTGTCATCACTGCATAATGCAAAGGAAGGAATGAGCAACCGGATGGAATTAGGTTTGTTCTACACGTATGTGTCAGAATTCTATTGAAGTCCAACGGTCTCAGCATTTTAAAAGCTGGATTTCATATAGGCCAATTGAAAATCTTGGCTTCTGCACACCAAAATAGAAAAGGAAAGTAACTCTTTTCCACCACACTCTCCCTCCATCTGGTCAAATGGAATTAACTTCAAACCCAAAAGAGTTTATATCATTAACTCTTAGAATTTATATTTAACTGCGAAGTAGGCAAACCTGATTTAACTGACCCATACGCAGTCACCATTTGCTTGCCACATAGAATATTCTTCTACTTTTGAAGTACTTCCTTGCACATGGTACCTTTAACTTTCGGTCACAATTTTTGTCCATGCCTACTATACTTACCTGAAGAATTGCATGCCAATCTGGCTTCTTTGGCCTCAGGGAATTTCTGTGGAAGAGAGTACTCAGGTTAACCCCTCCAGGTTGGCTTTTGGGCCAAGGAGGACAGTAGTACACTCCTCTTTTCATTTTATATCTTACACTTCAATGATTGTATCCAGGTAGTCTGGTCTGAGCCTCTTCATCTACCAACTTATGACCGTTAATTCTAACTACACCCATTTTTTAATTTTTATTTCTTGTCTCACTGAAATATGTGTCCCTCTTTCTTTCCAAAATCCATCCCTCAATTTGACTCTAACTTCACTTCTTTCTCATCCCTTTTGAGACTTTGCTTCATCAATTATCTCATCTTTTCTTTATATCCTTAGTCATCTCCACCTCCTCTCCAAAGATTTGTCCAGCCTTTGCTTTGCTTTGAAATCAAAAACAAAAGCAAAAACAAAGTTTTCATGACTATGTCACACTTACCGTCTACTGTCTAATATTTCTGTTTCTAGTCACTGACAAAAAGTTTGTTCTCTACTTATTGCTTCTATTTCCTGCATTTTGCTCAGTGACATTTCCAGAATTCTAGTAAACCTGGACTTCTACCAATCTTTTTCCAATGGTCCAACTCAACGAAATTTCTCAGCTTTAATTTTCTATAAAACTTAAACGCAACCACATCAACATCATTGCATTTCTGTTCTCCAGCAACTCCTTCTACAATTTCTCTTCTGGTTTCCCTTTATCTAACTCTTGAATTCTTCTACAAAGATACTTGGCTTATTATATTCTCTTTCCACAATATTCTCAGAAAATTTACTCATTACTTTTTTGTTTTTCCTCATAGAGGTCAACCATCCTCTGAAAAGAAGATTTTCAAAATGTCATCACAACCTATGACCTTACTGAACCATTCAATAATAACACGTTTACATTCATTGAGTACCTTTTATGACCCAGATATCATACTAAGTGTATTACATGTTTTATCTAAGAAGTAGTAAGTCGAAATATAAACTCAGTCTGTTTAATTCCAAAGTCTATGCTCTTAACCACTACATTAGAGAAACCCCAATTAATATAACTTGCACTAAGAATAGTGTGGCAAACCAAAAATATTTAACTCTGACTGGGAAGCTATAGCCTAATTCTCTTTGGAATTTCAGTCCTTTATTTCTGACTTCCCAATGATTTGCATATGACCTCAACACTGCAAGCTCAATACACATAAATTTATCTCCCTAAGAACTTATATTATAATTGTCTTACCTGGATAATCCTACATGCAACCTATAAAGAAATTATCATAATATTCCTTTCTTCTATGTTTTAAAGTCCCAGCCAAAACCCATCCTTCCCATTTCCTGGAAATAAAGATGGAAAGCACAACATGAGAGCATAGATCTCTCCACAAAATGTGCTTTTAGTTGATCTTGTGTCTACCTTCTATGAATGAAGGAGGAAAAAATGTAGTTTCTTCATAATATATAGAATTGTGACTAATGTTTTAGAATTTTCAAGCCTGATTTTATATATTTCATATTCTATCACATTTTGGACAGTTATAGATTATGTTGTATTCTAAAGGGGAAAGACATTGTAATTTCAATACAGAAAGGAATGGAAGGCCCCAACCATACTCATTATACTTTAGCTTTCTTATTTGTATTAATTTTCCAAGAATCTCTAGTCTAAAATCTTTCATAAAACTTTGGCTCTCCCTACTCTCTTGAGAAATATATCAATTCTTCCTTCTCATTACATTATATTAACCTATTCCACAGCTGTACTGTTGTGACTACTTTAGTAAGCTCGCATTACCTGAACAGAGATCACTGGATACAGAGTCCACCTTTAAGAATATATGATTTACTGGAAGAGACAGGAATGCAAACAATTAAGTATATTACAAGGCAAAACAGAAATTACATCAAATAACAATGGAACCAAATCTGGGAATGCTTGTGGTTGACTTGGCACATTTTAGCTATGCATATGTTGGTGTTTAATTTAATTTCATTATACGCAACAACTTCTTGTTCAGCTACTAAAAGGGCTAAGAACTAGTCTATTCTCTTAAGGAGGTCTAAAGATAATTAGCTGTATATTCATGCGCTGATTTTATCAGCTAGTTGCAATAAGACAGATGATAAGGGATTTCTCTAATTAATAAACTAGGGGTTCTTAACTTGATAGAATTCAGGAATATTCACTAGCTTCTAACTGAAATTTAGCATTTGTTTCCATTATGAATGTAGGAAAACCACACACACATGCTGTATACACACACACACACACAGTGATCCTAGCAACGCCTGGGAATTGTCACTAGATTTCTAGTTTGTCATAGCATACTTTAGTGTTGTAGATAGTCTAAAATATTAGTCACCACTATTTTGAAATTATGGTAATTAGACTTGCTACTAGATCTTATTTTTAAAATGCGTTAATAAACAACCATAAATTATATCACAGATTTGTGTAATATTTTGACAACTGTATTTCCATACATTGGTTTCTATCATAATCCTATGTATACTACTTTTTGAATTTAAAAAAAAACATTTTACATTCTTTCTAGGAGGAGGCCATTGCTTACCCAGGAATGTGAAGTGTTCAGAGCACAAAAAGGCAAATAATTCCTACATGAACTCTTGGGCTTTGGAAGTTCAGGGGAGTAAGAGACTGACAAAACTAGAATGGACATCGCTTTCCAGAGGAAGCAACGCTCCAGTAACACATGAGCTTTTGCATAGACATGGGATACGGAACACTGGGAAGGATAATCAAGATGGGTAGAGTGAAGTGTCATTAATAAAGACATAGAGGCAGGAATGGGAATGACTCTTTCAGCTGAAAGAGTAGATGACATACTCTTAGGGCACAGGCCACTTCTGATGGCATAAAGGAATTGGCAGTGCATTGCCTAGTAAGCAAAATATTTTCCCCAGGAAACCACATCTACCCTGGGAGAATCTGATTCAGTGAGTTTTAGGGTTGAGTCCTTGTCTTGGTGCTATTTTTTTTTTTTTTGACTCACATCACGTACAACTTTTTTTGAAAAAACATAAAAGTTTTACATCATCCCTACTTTGGTTTCAGTTATGCAGCAGAGATGGTTTAAAAACACAAAACAGCAGAATAATGCTTGAGGGAATGGGAGCTGAGGGTGGTTAAGCCATAGAAAGAGATCAAATCAAGACAGGATGCAAAGTGACAGGGCCCATAGGCCATTTTTTAAAAATTTCCTGCTCATTCACACTCCTGTTCTAATCCCTAATAGTTTCTAACCACCAAGATCAAACTCTAACTTTTCTTTGATAAACCAATGTCCAAATGTGCTCTTTAGTTCCATTTAGGTAGCATAAGGTCACTGATAGAGCTGAGTATACAGTAGGTAGGGGGAAGAATTTGGCTCTGGGCTAAATTGCAATTCAGTTGAAAGCCCACCAGACTAGTGTTTTCTTTAACCTAATCCCCTTCATCAAAAATCTGCTTAAGAGAGAATCTCTAAAGTTCTTTCTTCTGCAACACTGGTTTTTGTCTGATTCTTGACATATGCTCATTTGTTACTTTTGAACAGGGTGTATATACTTTTTTTCTAAAATCCACATTAAACTTGATTAAGTACATCCACCTTGTTACAGAGCAGACCCTGAATTTTCATCTTGTGTGCTTCTTACTTCTCGTGGAATAATTAGCGAGTGGGGGTAGCAAAGACGCTCCCTTCTGTCTTGGCCTTGCCTCTAGATTAAAAACAGCAGATAGGGAAATAATGGAAGCTTCTGGAGAAACATCTCTACCATGGATTAGTTTGCTTTACAGTATCGTAGATTTTAATTGTTTGTTCAACTTTGAATCCAGTTATTTTTACCCCACCCACTTCTATAGCTTATTCTGGCCAAAACTCCCAACAAGAGAAAGGCTTGTAAAATAAATAGTAATTGCTACCACAGGGAATTCTGACAAGCACACTGGATGCAGTCGCACTGCAGTTATGAAATTCAGAGCTTTACCACTGGAGCCGAGAAAGCAAGCTCTTGGGACAAGACTGCTAAATAACTTTCGGAAACTGATTCTAGAGATGGTGTGTGTACCTTGCTCATTGTGACTCCTTGCTCTTTGTTAGGCCATCTCCAGCCTGCTTATCCTTCGGGTTAGAATGGACATTGGAAAAGATACAGACTCCTCAAACCTTACTGATTTTTCTTTTCTATTCACTCTCATGGAAATTTATGCGTCACTCTATTACAGGTGGCATTTAATCACACTCCTCACCTTTGTATGCCTCCTCCAATCCACAGAGCCTTTTGTGCCTACAGTTGCCACCATGGAAACACCACCCTGAGATGATAAAGAAGTTTTAGGATGTCGGTGTTTTAGTGTATAATGGATGTAAACATCTCATCAGGTTGCTATTCAATTATGGAATTCAACATCTTGTGTGCTTACAATTATACTCTGGGAATTCACTACTTCTGCAGTCTGTATTGAGTGTTGAATATGGGTTTAGCACTGAGCTCCATGCTATGGAGTAGAGGAAGGAAGGATACGTTTCCAGAAAGACAAGCCCACCAAACAAAAGTGTTAGTAGAACATATATAAGTAGTATATGAGAGTATTTAATTAAGTACAATGTAGTTTAGAAGGTTTAAGATAATGTGAAAACCTATATGGGCAGAGTACTCAGAGGAATCCTCTCAGTAGTACACATCATATGACAAGTATAGAGGTATCCTGACTCTTATTGTCAGGGAAACAATAAGGGTGAAAGTATAGAGAGAGGAGTGATAATGATACGTTTCTGAAACAGACTGGTTTTCCCATGGATGTGCTGGATGGTAGTTTACTGGGGAAAAACTGAAGTTAGTCTTTGGGGGTTGGGAAAGTTCAAATTCCAGCTCTACCATTTGCTAATCTGAGTAACTAAACTGGGCATGTTTCTTCAAAACTCTGTGCCTCAGTTTCCTCATTTATAAAATGAGGATAATCATATTACCTAGTTCACAAAATTGCTGTGAGTGATAAATAAGATAATTAAGGTACATTTCTTAGAACAATACTCAGCATCTAGTAAGCAATCAATAAATATTTGCTGTTGCGTTGTTGTTACATTACACTGGTTAGGTGCAGTAGAGGCTGATTGTGCAAATCACGGAAAATCTGCAGAAGTTTAAGTTTGTGGTTTAAGGAAATAAGAGATTTTGAAACTTCTAAACAGGCAGTGCGACAGAAAATATAGATACTCTATATGTGTAAATCAACCAACTGGTGATTCTCCATTCCAAACTTTACAGCTGAGCGTTGGTCAGTATATATTTGATGAACAACTATTTTAGGCCAACAGTATGCCAGGTATGGTGTCATGTGGAGAAGTAGGGAGGTGACTTTGCCCATGAAGAATTTGACAAGACATACGCATGGATAATGTCTAATAAGAGTGTAAGACCAGATATGAGGAGGTGCCAAATTTAGTGATTACAACTAGCATTTCCAAATGTTTGACCCTAAACCTTTCTTCCTCCAGGCTTGGCAGCAACCCAAGAGTAGGAGTGAAGGACTGGGTAGTGAAACCTGAATCACTGATGGTCAGTCACTGGGAATTGTCCTGTGTCCCTGGCAGGAAGTGGCATTCTTTAAGTCACTCAGGAGGTATTAATCTGGAAGATTCCTTCCCCAGAGGGGGTTTGTTTGAAAGAGACAAAGAAACAAATTAGGGAGAAACAAAAGAACTATAACCACTTCAAGTGATGTTGAAAAGGAGGCAGGAAATAAGTGTTTTTAAATTCGCCTTACGATAATATTAAAAACTCACCTAAAATTAAGCATGCACCAGGCTCTGTTCTAAACCCTTCACATGTATCAACTCATTTAATCTTCCCACCAACCCTATGAGGGAGGCACTTTTCTAATTATTATTGTATAACTAGGGAGCTGAGGCACAAAGAGGTTAAGTATGTTGCTCAGGTTACAGTAAAAGAGGATTGGAACTAGGATTTTGAACCCAAGCTCCATGGCTCCAGATGGCACGCTCTTCCTCACGGTGACACACTGCCCCTTTGTGGTGCACCTGGGCTGCTCCCTTCTAAACAGAATTGTGTTGAGGGTGAATTATGCACATGAGACTATTGAGCTAACTTTTTATTTTTGTTTTTGTTTTTGGTTTTTTTTGAGGATCTTAAAGAGAAGGTACTGAGATACTGTGGCCAGATTATTTGGCCTTCTATAGGTAAAGTTTTTAATAGATAAATGTCCTTTGATATACATCATTAAACCAGAAATTGAGGTTGCCATTTGTGGCAAAGAGATTCACATATTGCAAAAGGGTATTTTCCTATTGCTCAATGGAAATGAGTAGAATTTTTTTCAAATATCTCCCAAATTGTCTTCTTTTTAAGAATTTTCACACACTTTTAAAGAAATTTCACACTCTCTCTGCCTCTCTTTCTTTTTTCTCTCTTCTTTCTTTTCTCATTTCTCTTGTCTCTTGCCTCTTCCCTCTTCCCACTTTAAGTATCCAGTGGCCTGAAAAAGCTTCATCCACAGTGCTTTGATGATGTATGGAAATCCTTTTATCCTTCCAAATTTTGCTCAAAATTCTCCTTCTCTCATCCTTCTACCTGCCTCCTACCCCAATATGCTCATAAACCCATTTTATTTTTGCTGCTAAATGTTTTCACTATTATTCAAACATTTCGTGATGTTTTCTGATGCCCTAGTTTTGCACATGCTGTTCCCTCTGTTGAACTCTCCTTTCTCCTTCTCTATCTGGCCAATGCTACTCATTATTTAAAACCCAAAGAAAATGTCACCTCCTACATTGAGTCCCCTTTGGCCTCTACGGGGAGAGATGCTCCTAAAGAAATTTGTTCCTTCCTCTATCACTGCACTTAACACATTATGATATCTTGTTTATGTGCCGCTGCTCCCCAAGACCTCCTATCATGGACACATGTTAGTCCATAAGTTTTTGAAGATAAGAATGATGTTTTATTCACTGTTATGTCGTTGGGTCTTAGCACATAAAAGGCTTCTCCAGTTGTGACTTGTTTTGGGATCTGTGTATTTTGAGGATTATATGCAGCACCTTTTAAGCCTGGACATGGTGGTCTTACAGAGCTAGGTTCTCTATTTAGCACGATTTCTCCTTCCTAGCACTCAGTGCACTCAAGGAACTCAGAAAGGTTGTAAGGTTAGTTTAATCTAAATATAATCTTGAACAGAAGTCTGCTGCCACAATTTAAGTGTTCAATCCACTCTGTTAACACACACACACACACACACATACACACATACACATGCACCCTGGAGTATAAAAGTTGACAAAACAAATTATTGTTGAATTTGATAATAATTACGACTATTTAGAATGGAAATTCTTCTACCCCATTATAAGGTTTGACCTTAGCAAACACCTCCCAGAGTTCCTGATCTATCATATCCACTCCTCTGTCCATTCATGAGCTCTTTTATTTTCTATTTCCAAAGTGTCTCCCAACATCCCTGCTGACCACAAAGATTGGACCAGGAATTGATATTTGATTTCTTCTGGGGAAATTATCTTTATTCTTATATTCACAACCTCATATAGTCTCTTTTCATTTCTTGAATGGAGAGACCAAAGCCTGAAGATAAAGGCTTGCAAAGAAACAAAAGAATAAGCAAATAGAGATGAGGACCTTGTTTTCTGGAGAGACAATCATAACAATTGTGGTTTGTTATTAGAGTTCTTTGTTCTAAGCCCTCATGTGGTGCAATCGAAATATTGGCTGGTGGTTCAAGAAATATACTATTGTATTTTGGTAAATACCTCTTGTTTCTTAAATTAGCTTGAATAGATTCTCATTATTATGACCACAAATGTATGACTTAATCACTTCTTCCAGGTAACAGTGAAGGTTGCTTAGTTTGAAGACCCATATGCCTGAAACTTACTAAATTTCTTCAAGGCCAAATGCAAATTCCACCTCTTCTCTGAATTTGTATCATTCTACAGGCATAATTTTTTTTTGCATTAAACTTTCAAATTGTGTTACCTTTTTTTGTTCATTAATTTACTCCTCAATTCAACACAAATTGCTTAGCACCTGCCATATTGTAGGCAGCATGCCATAGACCTAAGGTGAACAAGAGTTAATCTTTGCCTACAAAATGCTCACAACTTTTTGCAAGAGACTTACAACAACAAAATGATATGATGTAACATGATATGTTCAAAGTAGAAGTTTGCAGGAGCACCATGGAAACAAAGAAAAGGGACAACTGACTTCTGCTTTGCAGGAGGGGAGGGGTGGGCTTCTTTGTTATAGTATAGTAGCTGGCTACTTATCATTCTGCCTCTTCCAACACTTTGTGAGTAAGCAGAGGCACAGTAAGCATCCATCTTTGTAACCAAAACCAACCAGCACCATCCAGTAAAAAAAAGAATATTTTTCTTACATCAAGCTCCTTGGGAAACAACTCTGAGATGGATATTTATAAGCAGATTATTGGGCAGTATTCTTGGCCATATATATATATATATTATGGAGAGAGAGAGAGAGATCTCTGAAGGAGTACGAGAGCAAGGCTGGACAGAGGAAAAAGTTGAGCTGTGAGATACAATTGTAATGGAGACCTCATTCATCATCCAGGG
Organism: Equus asinus; assembly: GCF_041296235.1. Classification (NCBI taxonomy): domain Eukaryota; kingdom Metazoa; phylum Chordata; class Mammalia; order Perissodactyla; family Equidae; genus Equus; species Equus asinus. The sequence continues at coordinate 67,180,713 of NC_091801.1, read as the reverse complement.
AGCTCTCGAGATGAGCTGGCCCTTCACAGCTGTCCCACTTTGAGGCAAAGGGTGCAGGCCATTGTACCCTTGTATGGACCATTCATTGGATATGACCTGGCCTGTTGGAGGGCCTGAAAACTTGGTCAAGAAAGCTTTCTTCAACTGAATCCGCTCCCAATGAAGTAGTTAGCTGTGAGTTATCAGCACTCTATACTCACAGCAGCTAGGCAATGAGTGCCTTGTGCTAAGAGGGGATCTGGGTGTTACATTCCAGCATCTACTGCATCCTTGCAAATGATAGTCATTCAGTAACTATTGGTAAAAGTTCAGTTTTACGTACTAGCTTTCACGATTCTAAAATTTTATGTTTTCGATACCAGTGTGCATATCCTTACGTGAGCACTGGGTCCTTTTTTATTTTCTGAACTTTAGTTCTGAGCTCTCTTGACATTTGTATTTATCCTTTTGGGGAACTAAGCTCCCTAGGGTTGAAAAAGATTCATATCCACATCATGCATCTGGCTAGTAAATGGACAAGGCCTCCCTGCCTGTATCACTCAGCAATTGGAATTTAATCAACTCATGATCCCAAAGAAATCAATCATGATCAAGACATCCACAGTTGGCTGACAACAAAATTAACAGTTAAGGGGAAGTGGCGTTATATGCTAACGAGTTGGGAGTTCCTTGGAGTTAAGCCCAAGTTAGACAGAATGATAACTCTTTCCAAAAATCTAAATCAAAGAGATTTTTCTCTGATAAAGTCAGTTTAATCAAAACAAAACAAAACAAGAAGAGAAGCCAATGAATTGGATGAGTAAGAAAAAATATAGTACTTTATGATCTGTGCCAAACTAGCCAGCTTAATTGATTTTATTGAAATGGTCTAGACCTCCTTCTGCTGGAAGAGGGTCCAAAATCTCCAAACAAATGTCGACCTTGATCAGCACATAAGCAGGTACATGTTACACATTTTGGCAAAGGACTAGCAAAGTAAGTGCTGATTCTCAGTTGTCCAAATCGTTGGCTTACTGAATATAACCTCAACCCTATTTGAGAAAGTTTGCTGACAGCTGACTTGGTTTCTAAACTCTGAAACTCCCAGAGAACTCCACCAGGAGAACACTATTTTACATGAAGATGAGGCAATCTGACCCTGGGAGGTCAGAAGGCTGTGTGCTGGTTTTCATTGCATTACATGTGGCAATAGGAAGAGAGAGATTTGTGGAGAAGGTAATTATGATCCATTTGGGGGCATCATAGGAAGCTTGATCATTTCCATCATTGCCTCAGCTTCCCCTTCTATAAATTGGAGTCATGACCTTTGCTGCCTCCCAGGAGGGTAGGATGACACCACAAAATGGGTTTGGCAAATCCAGAAGAAGTTAGGCTATTTACTCCCAGAAATGATTGAACATTAGGTCCTGCAACTCTCAATTCTCTCTCTGTCTCTGTCTTTCTCTCTCTCCCTCCCTCCTTCCTCTCATATTTTTTTAATAAAATATCTAGATTAAAATGTAATCACAGACTAATTAGATCACAGATTTGAAAAGCACTTAGAGATCATTTTATTTAATCTTATGATTCAAGGCCCCCCTCTCCAATATCTTCCAAACAGTTGTTCAGCTTCAATTCAAAGATTTATAGTCACTCATCTCACTGACTCTGGAGGCAGCCTGCTCCATGTAATCAGTCTTTTATTGAGCACTTACAATGCATCTGACATTGTGCTAGAAAGAGTGCTAGGCTGAATAGCTCTAGTCTTTGGAAATATTTTCTTTCTTTGAAGTGGAACTCTTTCCTTTGTAACTTTCAGCCACTGACTCTAGTTATGCTTGTTATGATCACACAGTACAAGCTTTAGCACCCCACCAACAAAATTTAATGGTAAACAATATGGTGTAGTACTTAGGCGCTTTCAATATAATGTCAGAAAATTGACAGTGTTCCAATTCCTGTCCTGCTTTTTGCTATGCAATGGGCAAGATACTTAAATACTCAAAACTTCTGTTTCGTTATTCTTTAAAATAGAGGTTATAATAGTACTTATAAGTTTGAGATGAGAATTATGAATTACATGAGGATATCCATGTAAAGTTCTCAACATATCAGCAGGCATGGAGTAATTACTCAGTATATAACAGCTATTATCACTATGAAATGAACAAGAGAAAACTTGAGGCAAAGAGCACAGAATTAACAAAATGTAACCACTGGCAATTTCTTTCTGCCTTTCTCTTTGCTTGATCCATGTACTTCTCATGCTGCTGAGCCTAGCTGACATTTATACAAAGTATACTTTAATATTGAAACTCTTCAAAGATGAGTCTAGGTGAAGAGAAATCAGTTATAGAATGGACCATATAGATCCATGATAGCATCTATTTTGTATGAGATACCAATCAACGGGTCCTAACTGTCATTTCTATTGCTGTTTTGTCTATTGGTTTTGTCCTATTTGATCATCTCATGTCTTTATTTAACAAGCATTCCATGGACATCTGCAATGCTGGGAACACAAAGTTGAATTAGACATGGTCTCTGCCCTATAGAAAAATCACAATTTGGGGTGGAAACAACAGACTCGAGACAGATAGTAGCAATAAAGCACAGCATGTCGCTGTGAGTCCAGCCTCTGGTTAGATAAGTGACCAGGACAAAGTATAGAATTAGACCGCTTATTTGCATAGAAAGATATGAAGTTGGATTTATTCAATGCTGCAAAAAGAAATCAACAATTAAACAAGGATTTTCAATTCAACCAGAATTTATTAAATTTGCTATTTACCTGGCACATACTATGTTGGGTGCTATAGACAGTACCAAACAAATAAAATACTTCTTGTTCTAATAGAGATCATATTCCAGAGAGGGGAACAGATAACTATCTATACTATAGGAAGACAATGATGCATAAGGAACTTTCTTCAGTGATGAGAATTTTCTGAAAAACCCAGAACACTTCAAAAATTGCACCTCTTCATGGAGCAAAGTTCAAAATTTTATATGGAGTTAGTAAAAAAATATTTTATGCAAAGTACTGAAATGTTAAAGACTTAAACGCTTTCTCCAAATGACATCTTTCTTTTCCTTTCTTGATATTTGGTGAAGAGTAGAATACTGGTTTCAACTTTCTCTACTGCTAAGTTATCACTTCCCCAAATGTGGGTATATACAATTTCCCTCATTTTTCTCCCCAGAACAGGAGTGCATGTGGCTAATGGCTGTTGGCACAGTTTACTGGATATATAATGTGCTGTGTAAGATATTGAGGTTAAAGCAGCTGATTTTTCTATGCAACAAAGCATGTCTACAATGCAGACAAGAAAAGGCTACAGGATGCCTGGTTATTTATTCCTGCTCAATATTTTCATAAAAAACCATAAAATGTCAAAGTTTCTTAGGAAAGAATCATAGCAAGTCTTTGTTTGCTTCTGAAGCAGCTCCTTAGAGACTTAGATCAATCAAAGGGATGCCTCTGGGCCATGCTTTCTGGGAGGAAATCTTTGAAGGTATTGTTTTAGAGGCTATAAATCTACTGTGTTTGCTGGCTGTCCAAACCAGCCTCAATCACTTACCAAACAGAATCATTTGCAAGTCCAAGGAAAAGACAGGCATTTCCAAAGGACTTTTCTCTGAAATCTCACCTTTATCTCTTACAGATCTCACCAGGATATGAGAAGAGGCTTAGTTTCTTAGTAAATCAAATATATTTCATTGGATTCTGAGACCAGGGAATTAAGAATCAATATCATGGTAAGAAATGAAACCTTCTGGATGATACATAACCACCTACAAGCCAGATTCAGCAGTAAGAAAAGCAAATAATACTGCATAGGGCCCAGAATGACAGGCTTTACATTAACAAGGGAGAAAGTTCCAAATGCTGCTCTCAGACTGGAAGGCATGAGGTTTCCATTAGCCCTAAGAGGATGGGCTGGTGAGGAAAGCCAGACAGATGTGCTTTGAGGGGCAAATTTAAATACTCAGAGTAGTAACCTTGTGCAGAAGAAGCTGTCACAATTACTCGTAAAGGATATTTCTTATTTCACTCTGAAAATGATTTAGAAGCAACCAGCCAGTTGATACCTCTCTTCTGACTGATGCAAGCTGTGAATCTTCATGCTCTTGCAGACAAGAGAATATGAGTTTCTCTGGATCTTCTTCCATAAAATCAAGTAGAAGCAGGTATTGAGAGGGAGAAAATCACATCACAAAAGACAAGTAAAATGAATAGTTTAGATTGCTAACTTTGTAAAGAAAGTGAGGGTGATCGCAAGAGCAAGTCATTTTACAGTGCTTAAGAGCGAGGTTGTTAATTGGCAAGAACTAGTTCACAAGAAACTGAGGATTACTGCAAGGATATGTGGGAGGTAAAAAACAATAGCAAATCTTTTTAAAGATCAAAATAGCTAGATCTACAGATAAATAACTTTGTTTAGGACTCAATTACGTCTTTATTAGGCTGCTCTGCACCGTATCCTTCTTCTTGGCCAGAGTGGGTCTCTAAGTGTAGCAGCCGCTTGAATGAACAGAGCTTACTTTCCAAGACAGTTAAAGCGGAAGTTAAAGTGTCCATATCGACTTTTCCTGGGAATGTAGATACAGAAAGGAGACTTGGTCTCTAAAAACTAAACGTCCTAGGGTAAATTCTAAGCTCCTCAGGTAGAAAGTTAGGTCTTCTTTTTAGTTCTAATCAGAGTTTTTTTTCATAATTTGGATTCTACACATATTTGTTTAATTAAATTGACATGTACAACTCTTTTATTAAATACATGAAAATATCCTTTTCCTTCTACAGTGAAATATTTAGATGAACTTGACAGTTAGCTGCATGGTATTAATTGAAAGATACTAAAAAGGTTCCTTGGATCAAAGTTAACTTCGATTTTCCTCACTGTCTTACATTGCAGAATTGAGATTTATTCTTCAGGCTTCAGACATTCCCTCCCCCATCATGATGGTCTTGATTGTCATGATGAGCAGAATAGGCTGAAATCGAGATGAGATTGTGGAATATTGCAATGAGAGAAGAGACTTTCTTTAGTTTATATGAGGATACTCTTGGGCTGATTCTATCCATTTTCTTACTCCCACAGGTTCATCTAGAGACTCTGGCATCAATAAAATTAACAATATTCTGTGATCTTGACATATTTGATTTCTTTTGAATTATTCCAGAATATCAAAATGTCATAGCTCTGATAAAGAGCATCCCAGGATGTACTGTTAACAGCTTGCAGTGGTGTATGGATTGAACTAAACCGGGTTGGTAATATCGTGGGGAAATGCGGTTCTTCTCTTTGAAACCTGTTCTGAGTGGCTAGGCAGAATGATTTCTCCTACTCTTGTACTCTTACAGCAAGTTATTTGTTCTTCTAGCTCTTGTGTATTCTCTTGAGCCCTATTTCACCCTCCGAAGCTTTCAGGTCGGTTTCTTCTATTAGATTTTAGGCTTCAAGCAGAGATCATTTCTTATTTACATTTTTTTGTCCTTCCCAACTTGCCATTGTCTCCAATTTTCCCTCCATATTAATTCTAAGAAAAAAATCCCAATTTATTAATGAGTAATTCAAAATCTTAATGTTAAGGCAAGAGTCATAATATAAAGAGAGGTCATTATGCTAATCTTTCCATGATCTTTGTCATGTAATCGTCTCCTGAGTGGGGTGCATGCATCCCAGGGGGTATGTGAAAATCTGAAAATCATTAATTTGAGGGCAGAAAATATTAAAAAATCTATTTATACTCATTTTTAGCTCATTCTTTATTCTTTTCACCAGAAAAGTATTCTTCAGTTCTTCAAATGTGAATTTACTTAGCATGATTAATTCAAGAAACTTAACCCTTAATAACTAGAAAGGGAAAATGCATTTATAGAAAATCAGGCATAATGACAAGTTACATTTGTACATGCCTCCAAATTACATCCTTCTCTTAACATTGTTTTTAAATTTGCTTTAGTTTCGTCTCCCTTTCCTTGAGTTAGGCTAGGTTCTTTTTGTAGATCATCAGGTAGGAAAAAGATAACGTGATGTGTACTGTTAATAAATCAGTCAAATCCAAAAGAGTAAAGGGCAGTCAAAATAAAAATATATACAAAAATGACAGATAAATGATCATATATGGACTATATATATTCATATTTATCACATTTCATTCACTCTAAGATGTCTTCAAATTCTAAAATGCACCAGTTACTTAATAATATTTTCTGAGGGAAAATAAAGGAGCTCTATATTAAATGACCGTATAAATTATAATTTACTTACCAATCTTAGAAATTTTAAAATGGGGAAAAATACAGTTTGTTTTAACTTTTTAGCCTCCCATGGCTCTATTTTTCTGTTCTGTGATATCCGTGGCTTCTCTGCTATCTACCTGAAATTTTTCTGTACCCAATTTAAGTATTTAAATAAATAGGAACTTATTAATCTCTCTCTTACTTTTCTGTTTTATTTAAATTTATTCATTCGCTTTAACATCATTTCAGAATCTATTATAATATTAAGATATTTAAATAACTTTTTTTATCCTTTAAATTTTCTCCAAAGACAAATTTACTATTATAAATTCCAAATCAAACAACCCTTATTTTGCAAATATTTTGAACACTAATAAATCAAATAAGTGAATTGATTTATACGTCTGGATGATCTATACATAAATTTAAGGGCCCATGAGTCAAGTTAAAATAAAAAAAATCACAGTTCAAACTCTAGATTATTTAATTGTTTTCTAGTTAATAAGTTGATAGGGATATTTAATTAGATAAATGTTAAGTATTGATTAATGGAAAAATGGAATATGATATGATTTCTTAAGAGGATTTTTCTCTTTAAAATATTCTCTACAGATATTTTCCTGTTGTGGTAAGCCTTGTTTGATTAACGCAGAAATGCATTGCTGCTAGCAGAGAAATTGTCAAGCATCTGTCAGAATTCGGTCAGGAAGATAGAAATGCACACTGGTTATTTTATCAGAGAAAATTTAATATAAGGAGTTGGAGATAGAAAACACCAAAAGAAGATACTGTGGTAAAACAGAGATAAGGACCTAAAAGGATAAAATCATTCCTAAAAGTGGGGACAGACTGAAGAGGTTGAGGCATTGAGAATCTAGAAGCTTTGAGAAGAGGCCTACAGAGCTGACACTCAGACCTCAGGACAACAGATGAACCCATGTGGTGCTGGTACTTCAAAGAGTGTGCAATGAGGCTGGTTTGGGGAGTTAATGCACAAAAAAATGCTGAATGCTGGAACCAAATATTTCTGCCAGGGTAAAATATCCAACAGAAATCCAGCTGGCAAAGGAGAAACATGGTTTACAGAGAACCAGACCCAGCATCACAAAGCAGATTATGAAAGGGATTTTGGCTGAGAAAAATTAGCTTAATAACTGGCATACACACATGCACACAAAAACTTCTGAAAATACACTCAAGATTCTTAAAAATATGTGTATCCTATGAACAAACATTTCTACTATAGATTTTCTTGTAAAGAAATGAATTTAGACATCCATGGTCAATCGATAACGAAGCCCAGTAAATTCTATTCTACTCTCTTGAACTTTCTCCTATATGTTTCTAAAACCACTTCCTTAATTTAGGACTCATTCACTTTCTTACATGCTCAAATATATAGTTTATAATTGCTCAGTGATATTTCTAAATCAAAAAATCTAGTGTTACCGCTGCATTAGTGAAAATCTTTAAACTGTTCTCTTTGCTTTGGGGACACAGTTTAATGCTTGAGGTCTTCATAATCTCATCTCCAACCACTTAAATAAAGTGAGAGTTGAGTCTGGTGTCTGGAATCAGATTGTGGGAATCAAATCCCACAACTTATTGCATATTCACTGTGTGTGTCTGAACAAGTTGCAAAATTTTACTTAGCCTCTGTTTTTTTCATCTAAAAATGGGTATAAAAATATCTACCACTGAAGGATGCTGTAGGGATTAAAAAAGCTAATGATTGGTTGCAAAGTGATCAACACCACACCAGGCAAACAAGATGTGTTATCTATTACCAGTTTTTTTCTCTTGTCCTATTGGACTAGTCAATATTCTTCAGAGAGCAATGTATATTTGCCCAAGCTCTTCTCCCCTTGAAAAGAAATTCTTTCCTCACCATTGTATTCAGTTAAATTCTACTCAACTTTCAATCAGTTCAAGCATTACCTGACCTAGGTGGTAATCCAAGGCCCTGCCTGAAGTAGATGCTCTTCCTTTTTACTTCTGAAGCAAGTTTTGAGCACCAGATCAAAGCTCTTATTGAGTTATACGAAGAACTGTATTTACTGGTTTATTTGTCAGTCTCTTCCGATGGATTATTAAGGTCCTCACAGCCTGGGCCATGAGTTATTCAGTGTTAATTCCACAGGGCCCATCTCTGGACCTGGCATGTATTTAGGGCTCAATATGCATTTTTTTATACACAAAATATTTATCGTGGTACTATTTATAAGTAAAACAAATTGAAATAATATATAAATGATAAACAAAATAAATGTGCAGCTGCTAAGAAAGTGATTAAATAAAATATGGAAACCATGTCTACTGAACTAATTTGTGCAGCCATTAAAATTGTTTTACACACTATGTAACAATAAGAGAAATGTCTGTGATATTTACCTATGTGAAAAAAGGCTACAAAATTATCATAATTTATTCTTCAAATAATATTGAAAAGCGTATACAATATGTAATTATAAAATTCCAACTGCAAAAGCGTTTTAGTGTCAGTTGATTGACTTAAATAACTGTCTGACTTTGAAGTTGCTGAAAAATTTTAAAAACCCACACTCAGAGGGGTGAATAAAAGTTATACTTTCAATTGTAAAAGGACAAGCATTCCATGTATTAAATATTAGCCAATTCATGGAGTATGCAAACAAAGTTGAGGAAGTCTAGTTTTTCCTGGGCACCTATTCACTCTAATTTTAGCCCACTGTTACTTTTTGCGTCGTCTTCTATTTGCCTACCGTATGCTGAAAGACTTATACATTTGGAATCTCCTCTCCAGACTCCGGGTAGAAGGACGCAGTTTGCTATATTATTGCACAATTAGATTGCAAGTAAAGACTAAATTAATATTTCTTTCAGAGATATTTTCATCCAATTGGCAGACCATACAAAACTAGAGAGATTTAGGATCTAAAGGATTAAGTATATAATGGAGAGATTTCAGACCAAATGACCAGAGGTGGGATATATACTGATAGTAATAATTAATATTAACAAATTAAAATACACAAATATAGGATAACATAAATAATAAACATACTGAACAATGAGAGCACTAATAAAGATTTAGTATAATCATAAATATGTAATAATGAAATATACTACAATTAATATTTAATTTTATTCTAGACTCTGGACAGTATTCTAACTTCTTTTCATATATCCAATCATTAAGTCCTCACAACAACCTCATGAAGGACATATAAAATTTCCATTTTAGAGGTGGGGAAACTGAGGCAGACACATAAGTGTTGTATAGCATGCTAAGGATGAAGAAATGGAGCAGATGTATAAATCAAGTCAGTCCCATTCCAGAATCTGCAATGTACACTTGCCATATATTTCTGGACAGAGGTGGGTTCTTTATGCACATAAAATCCAATAGTAAACCACTGATCTTCTCTATCTAAAAGGATAGTCCATTGAAAAAACATTCTTCAAATATCTGATAATTGCTTACCGTATTGTTCAGTATAGTGGGGATGCAAAATAAAACACAGTGGTTCAGAGCTTTGGAATCAGATAAATTTGATGTCAAAAATCCTCTCTGCCACATACAGTTATGAAATTGGACGAGTTGGTCGTCCTTTGCAAAGCTGTTTTTAATCGTTTTTTTGTTATTTATCTGGTAAAGGGACAAAAATTATCTGGAAAAGGAAGAGTGACAGAGAAAACTCAAGTAAAATATTTAACAGAGTGATTTGGAATACAGTAAACATTCAACAAAAATCAGATTGTAGCTATATGTACCCTATTAGAACACACACATGATACTGAATTCCTTATAAGCTTAAAACGTTTAGAATAATAATAAATATGTTTAAAAACAAAAAATTTTTTAAAAATCAAGAAACTTACAAAATTCAATAATCTCACAGTCTTTGACCAACACAAGATAGTGCACTTGCAGTTCAAAAATGGAAGCATGACTACCTTTTGAACTTTGTATTGAAATTATGAAAGACTACTTGTTTCAGCACTGGCAAATATAATTCCCCTTATACCTATTCCATTTTGACATCTATATAGAGAGTTAACTTTTTTTACCCCCCCTCCCTGTCCCTAACAATGTTTTTGTTGGAGGTTCTTTATCCTTTTCCTTCCAATATCACAACAACACTAGTGCAATACTGACTTGGAGCACAGATTGGTTGTTCAGAGTGTGGTGAAAACCCCCACTGGAGTCTCCATGTGAAATTGGAAAAGAATTGAATGAACACGCTGCAGCAACTCATCTGCTCCCTGGAGGAAAGATTAGATGAGCCAATACAGTTTGTTCATTCTAAGTTTCTATGATCCCTAAACAAAAACAAAACAGTGTCTCAATTGAAAAAGGAGAAACGCTGTTTTCTGAGAAATGTTTTCATATGTTCCTGCCCTCTATGGTCACTCTTTGGTGATCCTGCCCACAATTTCAGCAGCACGGGCAGAAGGCTTCCCTTACTACAAGGCAGGAGCTTGGAGAGAAAAACAGGGTTTCCAAGTTTCTCTATTCATAGAGGAGACACCTTGAGTCATGGACTCTTTCTAGCAAAGGTATAAGGAAGTCTTACACCATATCTCCTCTTTCTTCTAAACCAGTTTTGATTATGTCTATGTGGGAGAAAGGTCATAAATGTTTAGAATAATGGTGATGTTAAAGCCAGGAGCTCATGACTATCTTTTGGACTCCATAAAATTATAAAATACCATGGCTGGAAAGAATCTCAGAGATCTTCTAGTCCTATATTTTACAACTTAAGAAACTGAAATTCCAAGGAGACTTCTTGGACCACTGAGCTCATTCTTGAGGATCTAGCCCAAGCATCTCCTCCTTTCAGAAGCCGCCTCTGGCCTCTTGTTAGCAGAGCTCACCATTCCTTCTGTAGACCACCACTGGGCCTAGTACATAACTTTAAGATTACCAATTTGCTTATGCATTTCTCTTTTCCAGTACTTTAAGCTGAGGTGAGCTGGGTGAAGCTTACAGCTCCCTAGAGGGTCTGTGGATGTCCTTCATTTTGGAAAAGGAGTGCAATCTGTAAACCCTTGAAACTGTAAACAGAATTGTATATATGTCACCTGTACAGTTTTCTGAGGACAGAATCCAAAGTTTTCAATAGATTCTTGAAGGAGTGTTATTCATAAAGGCTAAAGGACCCACTGCGATAAACCATTAATCCTCTGAAGAGAAGAAAGTTCATGTCCCATTTATCCAATTCTCCTGTGCTATCTCAATATTTGTTATATAACAAGCCCTCAAGTTTTGTTTAATGAACAAATTAAAATTTGGTCTGTAGTTACTTGATTAGTTGATGACAAAATTTGTTTTATGTTCCTTGTAAAGGGCATTTCTATTATTTGCATTCTTTTTCCTTAAACCGCTATCTGATTGAAACTGAAATTTGACTGATACATTTCTAACTTCCCTGTGCATTACCTCGATTGCCCTTAGAGTTAATGACCAGGAGATCATAGAAGTATCTGTAAAACAAGAAGAGTCAGTGGACATTGCTATAATATTGAGGAAAGAATCTGGGATTGCAAGTCAAAAGAAGACTAGTCAATCCCAGCTCTTTCGGTTCTTAGCTTTGGGACTCTCTTTAAACTCTGTAATTTTCAGCATCTTCATCTCAAATGGATACAGTCGCTCTGATTAAAGTTGTTTTTGCAAAAGTTAATTGATATGAATGCAAGAGTAATATACACAAATTGCAGGTCTTGTTAGAAAACAAAACTCCTAAAGTTATATCCATGTCTTAACTGATTATCTCTGAAACTTATTTCTATTCCCACACAAATGCATCATCTTCCATCCTGTTCTTTATGTTTTACTTTGATACTACTAATTTTGTTTTATTTTATCATCTCTGAACCAATTTCCTAGCCAGGACAAAATCTTGTCCATAAAGTTCCAGAGACTCAAGTGCAATTAGAAGGTCTTGGTGTTTAATCTTGGAAAATATTTTCTAAAACTTTTAAAACATTTTTAAAATAGTGTTTTTTTCCCACTATTAAGTACCTGGAAGTGTCATTTCTTTGTCTTAAGAATATTGTTTTTGTTAGCTTGGGATGGACTATCCCTCAGGCTTTCCTAGAAAATCTTATAAGCCCTCATGAAAGGTAGCAATAATTTATGAATTGTGAACACAAAATTCTCCAAAAAGAGTGCAGGCATGGATTCAGTGTGCATCCCTGTTGTCCAAATTCTAGTTTAAACTTACAAAGAAGTCTGTTGGATTGATCATGCCCATTTCTTTTACTGCATTCACACTGCTTATTTTTCCTCTAAACACAATTTACATAATAGTGTTTTTGTCTTTTCTAAGTTACAGTGATTCCATATAAATACCATACTTGAGGGTTATCACAACCCCATGATGTTGGAAGAGCAGATATTTTAAAAAATGATTCCACTTTATAAATGAATAGCAAACTCAGAAAACCTTAGAAATTTGACCAGCCTCATTTAGCTGGTGAGTTGCAGAAGATTCTTCCTGAATCTATGTCCAAAGAGCATTCTAATGCGTTCAATAATCCAAAGTAATCTGACTAAAAAATCAAATATCATGTCACTTTCCTGCTCAAAACTCTTCATGGCTCCCCACTGGCCCAGAGTAAAGACTGGGCTCTTATTATTACCTGAAAGGCTTTCTACAATCAGAATGGAAAATACGATACCTGAGTTGTCTATAAATGGCCTCTGTTGAGATATCAACTATGACTAAATAATCAAATTCAAATGAAAATAAGTTATCCCTGTGGCTGTTTTAAAGTTATTCCTTATCTTTTGCATTTTGCTTGTTCATTAAAATGTACTGTAGTTAGAATTTATATTTTAGTAATCCTTCCCAAGACTTACTAAGCTTCTTAAAACGGTAGAACCCTATCTTTCATTGCTTGTTGAAAAATGTCAATGGTTATCACTTTTGACTATTATACTTTTGCCATTTTCTATATTCTCCTTCTGAAATCCACTTTAGAAGTTTGTTGGGCATTGTCATTTTAAACTACATGCCTTGTAGGCTGTTTTTACTTCTCTGGGCTGCTTTCAACATAAAGTCCTCAGATTCATCTTTCCATTTACTAACTCCTTCCTCAACTGTATCTAATCTGCAGTTTATTATCTCCACTGAGGTTTTAATGTTATTAAATAAATATATTTTAGTTTTATTTTCATTGCTCAATTTCAAATGTTTTGTTCCTTCTGTGATATTGAATTTTCATTGTTTAAATTTCTCCTTTTATTCCTTCAATCATAAAAACTCATAAGGATTCAGCTTTAGTGGATATTTTTTTTTAAGGATTTTATTTTTTTCCTTTTTCTCCCCAAAACCCCCCAGGACATAGTTGTATATTCTTTGTTGTGGGTCGCTCTAGTTGTGGCACGTGGGACGCTGCCTCAGCGTGGTTTGATGAGCAGTGCCATGTCTGTGCCCAGGATTCGAACCAACAAACCACTGGGCTGCCTGCAACAGAGCGCACAAACTTAACCACTGGGCCATGGGGCCAGCCCCATTAGTGGATATTTTTTGTTCATTTTGTTTGAGTCAAAATTTCTCTTCACGAAAGTCTTAGTAATATACATCTATAACAGGTTTCACATGCTCCTTCTAGATATATCAAAAGTATTGCCTATCTAGAATGGCATTTTATATACATTTCTCAAAATTTGCAGATAGTGTGAATTTGAATGCCGAACACACCCAAAGAGATCCAAAATTTGATTCCTTGAGGGAATAACTTTTATTCACCCAGTTCACAACAGAGAGAGACAAATGTTCTTCTCATCTGCTGGCTTTTTTTCCTACTACACGTTACTGAGAACACAGCTCTTTGAATGCCCCATGATTAACTATTGTTGTCATTTCCACATTTCTAGTTCCCTGTACATGTTGAAACATAGGTCTCTGAGTGAAGCAACTTTAAACTCACCAAGACCTCCAAAGACTCAGGTCATGTGTCTAGCATTGTACTTTTAAATAACATCTTTAGTTTTGGTTTCTAGCAATTTTTTTTTCTTATAAGCATAGCTATGCCTCTTATATTTTGTTATTTTCCACCATACAGTTTTTTGCTACTTTTAATAGGAGAGATTCCTATCTTAGTCTATCTTGTCTGAATCACACGTTGCTTACTCTATGGTGCTTATGAAACAAGATGATGAGGGGTCCACACATTCAACTCGAGTCATATCTTTTATCTTAGACAAGTTAGTTAACATTTCAGAGACTCAAGTGTCCACATATGAAAATGGGGAAAATAATTTTGCCCTCTTTACTTACAGGTTGCTGTCAGTATCAAATGATAAAATATATGTAAAAGTACTTTGGATAGTACACGGCCTGACACAAATCCAAAAAACTGCTCTAACTCTGTCTTTGATTATTTGATATTAGAAACATATTGGAAACCCTTATTTTTTCCAATATAGTGTAGTGGCTAAGAATGTAAACTCTGGATCTTGGGTTCATATTCTCTTCAATATTTATGAGATGTATGACCTTGAACAAGTCACTTAATGCCTTGTGCCTCATTTTCCTTGATGGTAAAATGGAGAAATTAAAAGCACCTATCTGATAAGATACTTTGAGGATTAAACACACTTTTCTATTTTAAAAATTCTAACACGGTTCACAGATAGTGCTGGTTCACAAACTGTGACTGTTCCATGATAACAAGTTTGACAGTATGTCTGTTAAATCTAATAATTTAAAATGCGCATGAATTTGGTATGCCTTTTAGTATCATTTTTATATTACTTTATTTTATTTGGTAAAAAAAAAACGACGACGATAGCTGCCTCATAGACAGTGTGATGCAACTATTATCCTTTATTACAGTTACTACTATTACAAATGAATATACAAATAACCATAGAACAATCTCTTTGTAAATGGGGCATTGTCAGCAGTCCCTCTGTAGAGGCTGTAATAAAAAGGAGGGAAGCGGTTTTCTTAGAGAGTTGGTGATCTCTTGGATGCCCACAGAGGGGAGGCTTGCCTCATACACACAAGGAGAAAGCTGTCCGCCTAGGACTGGACAGTGTTCAGCTGAGCCTGATTTCTCCAAAAAGCCAAGAAATCTCCCTTTTTGCCAGAGTGGGAATGAATTGTTGAATTTCATGGGCATGTGTTTTTGCTTCTTTGGGAGATAACAAAGGAAACTGCAAGACGGGAAAAGATACCCTATCTAGAGACTGATTAATTAGGAAAATCTGGGTAGTTAAGATGGTCTCCAAGTCATTCTCATTTATGTGAAAAAAGAGCTTGATCGGAGGAAGCCAAAATATCACCCGTGGCCTCTCCCAAACCAGTGAGCAGGAAAACAAACAAAGGTCTAAATCCCAGACAAGGTGGCACTGTAGCCAGTGCAGGATGCCACCATTTCCCCGTCTGACTCTTGCTCTTTCCCCTGAGAGTGTTCCTAATGCTCCATCTCTCCGGGATGATTAGTAAAACCCTTCAGGAACACGCCCATTTTTCCTTTGTTACAACTATCAATTGACCAAGGGAAAACTATCCTTTAGAAATATTAATTCTGGAAAGTCGGTCCTTTTACTCCTCTGAGTTTTTAGTTTTAAAATGAAGATGAATATTTAGCAGAGACCCACTGTGATTTCTGGAATCCTAATTACATTGGAATCATTGCATTGAAGGAAGACCTAAATTCTAACCCCACATACACACACAAAGGCAGCAACTGCAACAATACTAATAACATTTTTAATAATAACAAAGCTATCATCTAACAAGCACTTATTAAATCAGGTACTCTAATATATTTCTTTATTCTCAGAGCAATCTTGTGTGGTTGGTATTCATATCCTTATCTTACAGTCGAAGAAAGTAAACTTCAGAGATGTTGAGTAATATATTCATGGTCACAGAGTTAGTAATTTAATGCTGAATCTACCAGATACCAAAGCTGACATTATTTTAACAAAGCTATTCTTATTTTATCTTCATAGTTTCACGGAAGCCTGGCCCATGAAATTTGTTAAATGTGCCCCAATGCTAAAGTTGACGATTACAACAATGATGATCATAAAAATGATAATAATCATTGCAAACATCTGTTGATAGCTTTGTACGTGCCAGATACTTGTTCAACACTTTTCCTACATTATCTCATTTAACCTCATGCACTCCCAATAAGGTCAGTACTATTACCCACCTTTTGCATATGAGCAAATGAATGCGCTTTCACACATTTGGTAAATAGTGAATCCAGAAATTCAATCCATCTAGTCTAATTACTGCTGCTGTGACATAGAAACCATTTAAAATCCACTTTATTATCCTCACATTCTAAACTTTTTGTCATGCTCAATCCCACACTCACGCACAAACCTCAGGCACATGAGATTTATTGTTTTCACAAATATGTCATGATGTTTGCCTTTACTCATAATGCTCTTTTCTCTTACAATCAATTTCTACCTTCTCTACCTGCCAAATACTACTTATTTCATATAAAGATTTGTGCATGAAGATGTTCACTGTATGAGTCATACAAATATTAGTCATAATAGTAAGTATTTATAAATGACCTAACTATTCACCAGAAAGGGATTGGAGAAAACATTTCAAATTCCACACAAGTGTTATGAAAGTCCCAAAATTATGCTTTCTAATAATATTAGAAACATTAGAAACATACAAAAATGTTCGCCAGATGCGCCTAAAGAAGGATGTAAAATATTGAATTAAAAATAACTAAAAATTGAAAAGGATAAAATTAGAAATGGCTGCTTTCGTTATCATACTTAACACACTGCTGTTTTTGCTTCCCTTCTTTGCCTCGGTAAATGATGCTTTTAAAGGTTCTTATTTCTAACGAGAGTATTGCACCAGGGATAACTTTCATTGTTTTAATAAAGTAGAAGCGAAGAATTACTCTCTGGCATTTTGAACTCCTTAGACTGCTGAACTAATAGGCTGAGAAATGATAACTCTGTAGGACTGGGTAACTGGCTCTGTTTACCAAGATATTTCTTGCTGGTACGTGGTGTGGCAGGGAGGACTGTGTAGGTCATGCAGGTGATTCGCTGTGGTGCCAGTTATCACAATGGTCTAGTGGAAACTGTCTTAACGCAATGGAAATAGGACATCTTAGGATTTGGATCTTTTGGAAGTAAAGTTTAGGGTCAACTCCCAGGTAAGGAACTTAGATTAGCTGAGGTGCTGTAGGAGGGGAAATGAGATCTGAAACAAGTGGTAGGAGAAGAAAGCTATAATTATCAATTTTGGCTTCATGCTAGCTGGCAAAGGGAGAAGAAAGCAGCAAATGAACATGGTGTATCATTTCCAAAGTCCTCCTATTCCAGCTATCATGTGTAAGAGTACTGGTGGTGATTAAAATATACTACAATTTATGTGTTGGGTGAGACTAGGCTGAACTGACATCCCCTCATGGTGACACAGCAGCTAATGGGATTTTTATGTCATTTCCTGCCAAGATCCAGCCATATAGACATTATTAACAGTCTAGTGTGTGTCTTTTAAACCATTTTTATAAATTTATATACCATAATAAATGCACATATATGTAAATAAATTAAATCACATATTATGCATAGTGTTCTATGACCTCTGTTTTTCTCTTAAAAATATGTCATGAAGATTTTTCATTGTATTTATTTGGAGCTATATTATTCAATAACAATAGAGTATTTCAAAATAGAGATTATTATAATTCAGATCAAATTCTGTTTTGGCTAATATTATTATTGATATAACGTTTAGTACAACTTGTTTACATTCTGCTGTGGGCTGAACTGCGTCCCCTCCAAATTCATATCTTGAAGGTCAAATCCCCACAAGGTGATAATATTTGTAGGCAGGGCCTTTGGGAGATAATCAGGTTTAGATGAGGTATGAGCACAGGGCCCTCAAGATGATGGTAGTGCCGTGTTAAGAAGAGGCACGAAAGCGTTCTCTCTCTCTTTCTCTCTCTGCTGTGTGAGGACACAGGAAGAAGGCGACTCTCTACAAGCCATGGAGAGGGTTCTCCCCAAGACCCAAAGACGCTGCCATGACTGCACCCTGCTCTCAGACTTCCAGCCTTCAGAACTGTGAGAAATACTTTCTGTTGTTTAAGCCCCCAGCTTACGATATTTTTTTATAGTAGCCCAAGCTGATTAATACATATCCCTTTATTTTCAACTTTCATATTTCTTTAAAAAACTTTTTGGTTTAGTTCTATCTTTTGTGTATAAAATATATTTGAATATTGTTTCCTGAACTAATAGGGTATTATTTTTACCAGTGAACTGAATGCATTCACATTTAATATGATTATTGATGTAGTTGATATTACTCCTGGCGTTTATTTAATGGTTTTCATGACATGCTTTTTAGAATTTTTCTAGTATTATGTCTTGTTTTTCACCTTTTTTTGGATCAATAAAGTTTTCTTTATTCTATTTTCCTGTAATTACACAAAGTATAGACTGTTATTCATTTTATTTAGTGGTTACCCTAAAAGAAGTAACAAACATTTTAACTTACATTTTTCTATTGTTTCTTATTCACTAATAAAGCAGGAAAGAACATGATTTCAAATCCCTCTTTATCATTTTTTCATCCATTTTGAGATTATCTCACATTTAATGTAGAGAAGTTTGTTTTTTAATGTTATGTATGCCATATAACTAAGATTTAAATGTAATAAATAATAATTTATTTGCTGACAACCTCATCTTAAATCTGGCATCTTCGTTTCTCTTGAATTCGTTTGTCATTTGCTGGTATTTTTCTCCAACATATCTCTCAGAAAGACTTGTGAGTGTTAATTTTTTTGCATCTTGGCATGCCCCAAAATTTGTGTGTATGTATGTGTGTGTGTGTGTGTGTTTACATTATAATGCTAGCTCAGTGGTAGAATCATAAGGAGAGTGTATAAAATGATCAAAGAAAATGCTATCGAGGTCCTAACTACATAAAAACAGACCCATACTTTTGAAAGGAAGTAATTAAGAATAGGAAGACTAGATTTTGTTTCACACCCTTGCACTGAATTTCAGGTGTCATGGTTGATTCACCCATTTATTTTACTTTTAAATCTATTGTCAAGCTGTTTCAATTCTATATCCCAAAAGCATTGAGTTTTCTCACCCTACATTGACAATAATTCAGTTCTGCCGTGGCAATAACCTCCTAAATGATCTACCTGCTTCTGCTCACGCCTCCTAGTCAATTTTGCAAATAGAAAAAAGAGAAGATTATCTTATAAATCATCTAATGCCTTTCTCTTGCCCCTTTCAGTTCTTTTAGCTATATTACACATATTAATAACTACATTATATTCCAGAAGATAGATTACCTAATTCATTCTGGGTTCCATTCTAGCTGATATTAGTAATTGATGCAATTCACTCATTTATTTGAAGTCCTCCAACGGCTTCATATTACACTTAGACTGAAAAAATGCAAACTCCTTTCCATTTTAGTTTTACACATTTTATGTGTTTTCCTTTGTTAGTTCAGCATGGGAAAAACAAAGAAGCAAGAGCTTAAATTCAACCAGCATTGGGTGGATTTGAATCCTGGCTCTATTATACCTTAAACAAACAATTTAACTTCTTAGAGCCCCATTTTCTCATCTGCACGATAGGCTTGATAACAACTTTCATAATTATGAGGTTTAAATGATCTAATGAATCGAAGGTGGAGCTCCTTTCTACTTGTTAGATAGGATGCTGCCAGATTAATGAATCGCTGAATAAAGTCAATTAAAACTTTTTTTTAAAAAACTGCACTTTTTACAATGTGTGTTCCCGATAGTTCTCAACTGTGGTCTCTTCCTTCTTTCTGTCTAGTTTTGTGATTCTGTAATGATTCCTGTAAATTATCATTTTTATCTCAACAGTAACTGCCCAATTCTGAATCAAAGGAACATATTTACCCTTCATATTATTGCCTCAGAATATTCCTTCATACCTGCCAAAATTTGGGTCCATCCACTCTCAAATTCTTATCTTGAACCCTTCATAAAAGATAATATTTTCTATCCTCATTCTTTTCTTATTTTTTGGTCTCTCTTTCCTTTTTGTTTCCTTCCTATTTCTTCCACTAACTACAAGTAGAAAACCTGAAGAAAATTTTTATTAATTTGTTTCTGTTTATTGAAGTTTTTATTGAATACTGTTTTAATATGCTTTGTCAATAGGACTAATTCTAATAAAATGAGTTCATGCAAGATTCATTATATTGGCATTAACATTATTAATATTATTATTTTTTAATGATAATAGCAGTTTTTAGCTCATTCTATTGCAAATTACCAGTAATTCTAGAGAGAACAGATTTTGAACCAAAATTTGGCACAGACTGTACGTAATTTCTCTGCTGACTTTTCAGCACCACAATATTTATGGCTTAGGATGTTTCTGGGAACATAGGCTTATGTCAGTACGCTTGCTTCATGCTCCCCACCTGAACTCATAATTCTTCAGGTACCAGGATCATTACTCTAGCTCTTTGTGGCCCGTGGACACATGCACTCACACAATACTGAGAATAAACAAAGAGATCCAAAGCGATACATACAACCAAACTTCTCATATTATGCAGGAAAATGTTTTACGTAAACAAGAAATAACTATTTTTAAAAGTGTGAAAATTTGGGCAAAGCTGAGAGATAATTATTATAAAATTAGCTAGGGATTAAATGACATCATTTATAATTTTGAAATGTTCTTGTATATATTTCATTTTATCCTCAGAACAATCCATGGGTTGTTGTTGTTGTTGTTGTTGGTAGTGTTGTTGTCATTTGTCGCTATTCCACAGGGATGAAACTGAGGATCAAGGAGGATAATAATCTTGCCACAGGTCCTAAACCCCCAAATGTCATACTCAGTTAGAATCAAGTCTTCTGAAGCCACATCACATCCTCTGCTATTATTACTCTTATCGTTGTATTTAATAATCTCTGCTAATTTCAGATTTGTTTTCAGTGTTTCAACATTTTGAGATACTTTGTTGTTGCTTTCTATGACCATCACCAAAACCACTTTCCCTGCCTGCGCCAGTAGGATGTGCATGGAGGTTCTGGTGACAGCGCTAAGCATGAACAAGTTCAAGTCCCCGACTCCTTATGTAAACTTGGTTTTGTCACTTACTGTTTCTGATACTCAATGCCTTATTTCTTCATCTGTCAAAAAGGGAATGATGGTATAACTTACAGGTTTATCTCACAGGCTGTATTTTTGAAAGTAAGTCGAAGTAAAGAAAGGTAAAGTAACTGAAAAATACATTATAAACTGCAAAATGTGTGCTATTCCCTCTAAAAGAATGACTACCTAAAGTCTACCCTTCCTTTTGTCCGCCCTTCTAATCTTTTAGAACACAGTTAACAATGTACTTCCACAGAGATTTTTGTTCTATTTTTAAATTTTCTCCATGTTTGTCCTTTACATAGCACTTTTTATACATCCTCCATGGTGTTTATCAAAGCTTCTAATAATATATTTATTAACTTGAAAGCAATGTGAGGGGATGAGCCTGCCTATATTGTTGAAGACTGCATATGCATACCACCACTTAGCAGGGGTCCAGGAACATGCTAGTTTTTCCATAAACATCGTTGGAAAAACGTAATAAAAATATAAAAGGGGATAATGATGATGATGATTTTGATTATAATCATCATAATCCTTTCTTTGTTCCCAGAAGATTTTGGTTGCTTATTCCAACATTTTTTATCTGCCTCGGTTTGTGATATTAGGTGATTAGTTACACGCCTGTCTCCCCTCACTCCACCAGAATTACTTATTTAATTCTTTGATAGTAGGGACCGTATTTATTCATTTTTGTGTCTTTAGTACTAAGTATATGGAAAATAAGTAGGCACTCAGTAACAGTATATTGATTGAACTTTTTAAAAAGCCATTTCTTCAAGAAACAACTACTCAATCTGTGAGTAAGATTGCTTTTGATCTTCCTTGTTTAACCAAATAATAAATGTTCCTGAAGCTATTTTCCTGAGGGAGTATACATTTTTAAACAATAAGAAATAGTCTGCAAAAAAAATCATTTTATTCTCTTACTCCTTTTGTCAACAAATATATCAGTAAGTAAAGAAGATAAACAAGTAAACAAGATCATTTCCTATAATGACAAGTGATATGAAGAGAATATAATAAGATATTTGGATAGAGAGACTGGGGATGAGAACCTTTCTCATCTCGGTTGATTGGTGAAAATCTTTCTGATTCGGTAAAATTTAAAGGGAGACCTAGAAAAGAGGAGTCAGCCTGGAAAAGAGGGTCAGGGGCAATGCAAGCAATGCCAACATCCTAGAGCAGCAAAGAGCCGGGTGGATTCAAGAGCCAGAGCAAAGCAAGCGTGCCTGAAACATACTGGGCACGAGGGAGGGAAGCACGAGAGGAGGTCACAGAGGTAGTCAGCAGCTTGTTCTTGTAGGACCTTATAAACCATCGAAAGGAGTGTATTCCAGACGCATTGGAAATAATCTGGAGATCTGAGGAAAATAAATGACATGTCTTGATACACATTTTTAATATAAGCTATGTAGAGAATGAATTGAGAAGCATGGATACAAGTCCACAGTTCTTCGATTTTAAAAAGCCAACTTAGCTACAGATGATCCTACTACCTGGTGAATTTGTTTATAATTCCCTTTAGATTGACTTTAACAACAAGTTGACTATAACAAAAATGTATGATTTTCATACAATACTTTTTTTAAACAGTAAGTATTATTGTATTATGTGACCTAAAAATATCATATAAGGGATCAGGTACATTACTTTCTTAAAACCTGCGTAAGTTACTTAGGCTGAAAATCTGCTGCCTTTTGTGTTGGGAGAGCAATAGTGAATTGGTGAGAGAGCTGAGAATAGATATATGATAGACAAAAATTTTTAACTAAAAATGAAACTTTTTTGTCAGGTAGATGTTCTGCCATGGGTCCCTTATTCTAAGCTGCCCTACAATGATAGGATATAAGGACACGATCTACTGATGAAGACTGCAGGTTCTGGACAGCGCTGCCTTGTTTGGATTCTGTCTCCATGAACAACCAGCTCAGTGATTGCTTAGGCTTTGTTGTCATTCAGCTATAAATTGCTAACGATAATTGAGCCAGAGTATTAAAAAATGTTCAATCTGTATAAGTCCTGGAATGTAACAAGCACTCAACAAATAGTATCTTTTCAATATGGAGAGGGTTTTGTCTGCCTTTTTGTCTAAGGACAGGACATTGCATGTATCCCTTTCAAATTTTATTTTACTAGTTTTTCTCTAAAGCTCCGTACTTATTCAGAGGCCATATAAAGAACTATCACACCAACGAAGAGTGACTTATCTCTCTGCTGCAGAGAATAGAATAGGATAGATACGAGGAGTAAGGGTGTGATTCAATGCAAGGAAAAGTTTTAGGTCATTAGATCTATCCAAAAAATCTGATCTTTATGAAATAGTGATCTTTCAGTTACTATATATGTTCAAGGATAAGCTAAGAGGACATCAGTAAAGAATAATTAGTAGTGATATCATCATTAATAATGATGGCATATCTCTGAAAATCTTTGTAAGTTATCTTTTATAACATTTTATTATCATGTTTGATAAAGGACTGTTATCCAAAATATACAAACAACTCTTAAAACTCAACAATAAGAAAACAAACAGGCTGATTAAAAAATGGGCCAAAGATTTTAATGGACATCTCATCAAAGAAGATATAGAGATGGAAAATATGCATATGAAAAGATGCTCTGTATCATATGTCATCAGGGAAATGCAAATTAAAACAACAATGAAATACCACTACATGTCTGTTAGAATGGCTAAAATCCAGAGCACTGGCAACATCAAATGTTGTCTAGGATGTGGAGCAACATCAGTGGTAGGAATTAACAATGGTACAGCCACTTTGGAAGAAAGTGGTGGTTTCTTACAAAATTCGACATACTCTTACCACACCTTCCAGCAATCACACTGCTTACTATTTACCCCTACATGAACCTCAAACTTATGTCCACACAAAAATCTGCACACAGATGTTTGTAGGAACTTTATTCATAATTACCAAAATTTGGAAGCCACCAAGATATCCTTCAGTAGATGAATGGATAAATAAACTGTAGTACATCTAAATACTGGAATATTGTTCAGTGCTAAAAAGAAATGAAATGAGCTATCAAGTCATGAAAACATGTGGAGGAAACTTAAATGAATATCACTAAGTGAAAAAAGTCAATCTGAAAAGGCTAGAAACTCTATGATTCCAACTGTGTGACACTCTGGAAAAGGCAAAACTATGGAGACAACAAAAAGATCAGTGATTGCCAGGAGTTCAGAGGGAGGGAGGGAAAAATAGAGCATGGAGGATACCTAGGGCGGTAAAGCTATTCTGCCTGATGCTACAGTTGTGGATACATGTCGTTATGTATTTGTCATAACCCACAGAACGGATGACACCTAGCATGACCCCTATTGCAATCTATATGCTTTGGGTGATAATGATGTGTCAACGGAGGTTCACGGACTGTAAAAAATGTATTGCTGTGGCATGGGATGTTGATAGCGGGGGAGGTTGTGCATGTGTGGGGATGAGGTTATATGGGAACTCTCGGCATTTTCTGATCAATTTTGCCATAAACCTAAAACTCCTCCAAAAAATAAAGTTTATTCATTAAAAAATGAAAGAGAATACATCACTACGTACATCACAGATTAAAAAAATAAGAAGATATTGGGAAAAGTTCATTGCAATACATTTGACAATTTTGATGAAACCTCAACTGACTGAAGCTAACATAGAAAGAAATAAAAAATATGAACAAAATAGTTAAGTTCTTAATTGAAAACAGTCCCACAAATAAAGCTAAAAGGTCAAGTCTCTTCATTGGTGAATTCCCCTAAACATTTAAGAAAAGAAAACACTAATCTTAAACAAACTCTTCCAGAGAACATAAAAATAAGAAACATTTGCAAACTTGTTTTATGGGCCCAGCATGACCTTAACACAAAACTTGACAAAAACCATGCAAAAAAGCAAAAGAAATTATAGGCCAACATCTCTGATGAGCATGCATGCAAGAAAATCTAAATAACATATTAGAAAATTAAATCCAGAAATATAGGAAAATAATACTATATTATGATCGCATTGAGTTTATTTTAGGAATGAAATGTTGGCTTAATTTTTGAAAATAAATCACGAATTAACAGAATAAAAGACAAAAACCATATGAAGATGTCAATAGATACATAAAAAGCCTTTAATAAAATTCATCACCAATGATAAACCCATGACAAAATAGAAATAGAAACTCCCTTAATCATCTGGTAAGATATAGATACAAAAAAAAGCCCCTCTAGACCTTATTTAAGTACTAAGTATTAAAGATACCCCCTGAAGTCTGGAAATATGGATGCCCAGTAATGTCACATCTATTCAATATTTTTATATCATTTTATTATAGCATATCATTTAAAAATGATATATCACTATATCAAATACAACAAAGCAAAAGAATACATGAAATGTGTAAGAATTGAAGGAAATATAGCTGTCACTATTCAGGCACAACTTAATTTTGGATATCCCATAAATAAAGGAATTCTATAAATAAAAAAACAAATGTTATTACTGAATATAGCTTTGTTGGATACAAGGTGATATGTAAAATTCAATTATTATTTCTATTTATTAGTAGCAAACAAGTAGATATTGAACATTGGAAAACATTTCATTTATGACAGCACCAAAAATATCAAATGTCTGAGTCTAAACTTTAACAAAAGTCATTCCATACTTCTACACTGAAAACTATAAAATATTACTGAGAAAATATTCTAAAGATATAAATAGATGGAAGTATGTAAGAAATTCATATATTTGAGGATTTAATATTTTAAAGATGTTAATTCTCCCCAAATTGATTTATAGAATCAAAAACACTGTAATTATAAATCACATACTGCTATTTTTGTGGAAATTGGCAAGCTAAATCCTAAAAGGTATATAGAAATCCAAAGGATTGAAAGTATCAAAGGAAATCTTAAAGATAAACAATGTTGGAAGACATGCACTAACAGATTTAAAAATAAAAGAACAATAAAATATTAATTAAAGACTATGAATTTTAGCACAAAGATAAAAATAGAGACAAATGGAACATAATAGAATACCCAGTTTTAGACCCAAGCATAAATTGTTACTGATTTATAGTAAAGTACTCTGGTAAGGCAGTGGGAAGAGAGTGGTCTTTTAGATAAATGCCTCAAGATTAACTGTATATCCTATGAAAAAATTAATTTGACACCTTTCTCATACCATACACCAAAATTTATTCCAGATGTACTTTAGACCTAAAGCTGAAAGGTCAAGTTACAAAGCTTCTAAAAGAAAATATAGAGGAAAACCTTCATATCTTGAATTTGGCAAAGATTTCTTAAACAAGAACACACACACACATGCTCAGGCATGCACCCACCATCACTAACCATAAGGGAAAGACTGATGAATTAGATTTAGTTAGAATTAATAATTTTTATTCATCAAAAATCATCACTAAGAGAGTTAAAATGCAAACCACAGGGTGGAGGAGGATGTTTGTAATCATATATCTGACAAAGAAATTGTATCCAGAATATATATGTGTAAATGGTACAAATTAATAAGACAAACACAATAGTACAATTTAAACATATGTCAAAGGACTTAAATAGGCATTTCACAAATAAGATTATGCAAGTGGCCCAAAGGCATAAGAAAATGTGTTTTTCTTGGCATTATTTATCATGAGGGAAATGCAAATTAAAACCATATTAAGCAACCCCTACAAACTCACTTGAATGACTGAAATTTTTAAAATGTGTCAGTGACAAGTGTTGGTGAAGAAATAAAGCAACAGGAGCTCCCACACAACATTGATGGTAGTTCAAATTGGCAAAGCCACTTTGGAAACTGTGTGGTAACGTTGACTAAAGCTGCATGTGTGCATATACAGTGGCTTGGCAATTCCAGTCATTGCTAAGTAAATAACAGAATGCATGCATATTGCACCAAAAAACACGTACACAAATGTTCAGAGCAACTTTGTTCATAATTGCCAAAAATTGGAAATAGCCCAAATGTCCATCAATTTTAAAAAATTGTTACATATTCATAAAACAGAATATCATTCAGCAAAGAATGAACTAAGTCTGCAAAGCAACCAAATGGATAAATCTGTAATCATAATAATAAGCAAAAAATAAAAACAAAACAAAAAAATAGACATATAAGAGTTCATACCATTCTGGTCCACTCATATAAACAGATAAAAAAATGTTTTAAGGTGATAGAAATCAGAATAGTGATTACTCCTGGGAGTTGACTGCGGGGCAGGGGAGGTGGTTGTTTCTGAATTGTAAATAACATTCTATGTATTTATATTGGAGATAGTTATATGCCTTTAATGAATTTTTACAAACTTTAAACCAATATGCTTAGTAGTTATACATTTTAAATGTGGTAAATTTCAATAAAAAAGCAGAACAATTATTTTGAAGTATTTCCAAAATTTGTTTTGCGTGTACTTCAGTGACTATTAGGAGATATACCCATTGCTCTTTCAATTCTTCGTGGGACCTTGACTTTGTCCAGCCAAGTGTGCCAGATACTGTTGGAAAGAAGAATGTTGACATCTGGTTTCTGCCTTTGTCCAGCTTACTGTTTAATAAAGACAGGGTGAGATATGAACACAAATAATAATACAAGGCATAAAATGATGCAAACTACATAAGGACTGCACAGTGAACCACCAAATGTCCTCAAGTGAGAGATGGCACCTGAGTTGGACTTTGTGACCTCAGTAGGATTTCAGCCAGTGTATTTAAGAAATGGTTTCTCAGCAGAGAAAGAAAAAGAGCATAAGAAAACTTGCAGGTGTGAAAATGTAATGTGTGTGTATGTGTGTGTATTTATGTGAAAATATAAAGTATGAATATGGCCTCTGTGAACCTTGTGAGTGGCATTTCCAGTCCAGCATGTGAATCAGTCGTTGCTGAAACATCGGTGAATTGAGAATCGAGAGTTAGAAATCTATCAGATAGTTTCTATCAGCAGAATACAGACTTTGGTTTCTGTGATGGCACTTCCAGGGTTTGGGGAATCATAAAGTGCATGCCAGTCACCAGAGTGTTTTGAGGGGACCTGAATTGGCAGTCTTGGGAAATGCTTCTAATACAAGAACCTAAAGGACAATTTTGCTGGAACGTAGACCTTGTGCCAAGGAGAAGTGGGCAATAGAACTGCAAGAGTAACTTGCAATGAGTTTGTGGAGGGTCAAGAGGTCGAGGCTAAGGATTTGATATCATATTTATGATCAGGAATGTTTGATGGCCTCTAAGTAGGAGTATGACAGAAAAAGCCACATTTAAGGATAATTAACTTGACATTGAATGGAAGACTAGGACTGCTCTACTGACCCAGTATGTAAGGTCAGTGCACAAGCACCTATAGGTGATTTCCATGTGCAAGTCTCTTTCCATAATCAAGGATCCTGAGGACAGGAGGTAACTAGCCAAGGTGACAAGGCCCAGAACTCTATTTTGCACGTAGTAGAACCAGACCTGCTCTCTGCCCCAGTCCTCTGAGTTCTCAGGTGCAACAGTGAGTGAGAACCCTGCTAAGTAACACGCCATATCTGTGCAACATGAACAGATTCGTGCACATGGCTGGAATCAGTGTGTTCCTAGAAACAGGCTACATCACAGGTGACTTTCTCTTCTAAGGCTATGATTTAGGGGAGAGAGGGGAATAGTTATTGGAAGTGGGGCAGGGAACAGGGATGGGAGAAGGAAGGAGACACTGTTATCTTTGAAAAAGGCTTCTTTATGATGTCACCTGATTTTACGACTGTGGCAAGTCTCCTGAAAATGATTTCAGGAACTGTCCTTCAGGTTGTCTTCCTCCGAGTGGTTGTTTTAAAGCTTCTTGGAGGATGGTTTTTGCTCTCTGCACGGTATGAGCCCTGGGCAATGGGCCAAAGTTGTTTTAAATCTCAGTTGAAAGTTCTGGCTCTTTGCATGTGAATATGAGCCAAAAGGAAGTCTAATAACTTATCAAGCTGAGGCACCTCAGGGAGGTCCAGAAGCAGGAATTTTTCAGAAGGGGTTTAGGGAGCACAGTGATTAACTCTTGACCTGACTGTGGCCCTCTTTGAGCTACTATTCGCAATTGCTTAATTGAGGGGGTTTTTTGCAGACGCAATCAGCCTGAGTCCTGAGACCTAGATTTTTCATTGAAACTTTTGAATTAGTTGTGCCATTGACAAACTCCAATCGTGACTCTATGCCTCAATTTTCTCCTCTGTAAAACAGAGATAGTATGTGTCTGACATGCTTCATTAATATGTCTTTAAAGTAAAAGTTCTGTGAAAGAGCACAAAATAAATTCATCTCAGCAAATTATTTATCCAGCGTCTCTTACATACTGTAGTAACAACTGCAAGGGATTCAGGAAATAGTTAGGACACAATTTCTAGTGTCCAGGAGATCCAGACATGACCTACAAGGCAGAGTATGCCAGATTCCTTCTAAACTGATCTAGGGGAAACTGTGGTGTGCCACTCACATTTCTACCCCTACCCACATCCTTTTCAGCCAGAAGCCCTCGTTTCCCCAGGAGTGCTGACAGCTGACAGTTCACAACTAAATCTTCCCTATCTGCTACTGGCCTGGGTCTTTGCCCAAAGTCCTCAGAGCCAATGACTGGTGGACAGAGGAATGTAAAGGCCCTGGCCCTCTTAAAGTAATTCAGGATGGTTTTGAAGACACATCACAGCTCCAGAGCTCCCCATGGGACTGGCTGGGGCCCTTGTAGAGACAGTATTGCAGCCATACTTCTCCTTTGCCCAATCCTGCTTACTTCACTATCCTAGGCCCGTTGATCTCTAGAGAACTTCCCAATAGAATTCCTTCATGTGTCTCTCCATCTCAGAGTCTGCTTTTCGGGAACTTAACCAGCGACAATTAATCAGGAAAAAAAGTGCTTTGGGAATTCACAGAAGGAAGATGGAAAATCCCATTTTGGGAAGATGAGACAGGAAAAGCTGAATGTGGAAGATTGTATTTGTGATGCGATTTGATGGATGTGCGGGCTTTTAACTGGGAGAGATGGTAAAAGAGGAGGTAAGGAAAGAAGAATGTATTACTTTATTAGGAGGGAATAGAATGAGTGAAGCTCAGAGATCAGAAAGTGAGATATGAACATCTGAAAAGTAAAGTTCAGAGAGTGGATGTGAAGCACCCATTCATAGGACACTGGAAGATCAGGATGAGAAAGAGGATGAGTATAGATAATGGACAATCCTAAAATCCAGGCTTAGAAAACTGCGCTAAATCAGAGAGAAGAAGGAAAAGGCATGGAACGTCTATTTAGCACAGGAGTTATACAACATAGGCTATGCTTTCAAAGAATGATCCAGGAGCTAAAATAATTAAGCACTCTAAAATGTAAGATATTTATGATGCTCAATAATCTTAGATCATATAAAAAATTAGAAGGGTTCCAAATGAAATGAACATAGAGAAAATATTGAATCAGGTTGAAAAATACAATTCCAATACCTGGAATATGGGGTGTTTTTTTTTAACTTAATATTTATCCAAGCCAGCTGGCTTGAGGTTGCCTGACCAGGGAGAGAAAGAATGAGAGAGAAAGGGAGAGAGAATAGTTCAGAGGGAGACTTTCTTTCTGTGTCTCTCTATTTTTCAACTATTAGTTTTACTCCATGACCTGTCCCTAATGGGATAACAGCTCTCTCTAGCTCTGTTGTGTTGAAAAGCAGTCAGCAAATTTCTCTGCAATTCCAACCTACGACATAAACTGAACCAAGTATGGCTAGCTCGTATCATATCGTGGAGTTGAAACTCATCATTGTGATTTATTGTCATTTAGGCAAATCATTTTCCTTCTCTAATTCTCATAATCTTTATTTGTAGAATTAGATGGACTGTGATGACATTTTAAGAGAACATTGTGTGAAGTGCTCTTCACTGCCTGGTGCATAGCGAACACTTCATACATGTAGTTCTTGTTATTAGCTCTGCCACTAATGGTCTAGACCTTGAGAACAGTCTTTCAAACCTATAGGCCTCTAATTCTTCATCTCAAAAATAATTACTGATTTTTTTCAGTTATTAACTTCTAGACTTTGAATGCTACGTTCCAAGCATGGTTTTCTTTGAAACTAAAATTTGAAAAAATACGATTTAGTTAATCCCAACTCAACAAGATAGATATACTCAGTGAAATCACTTCCTCGAGACAAGTGAAGAACTTGAAGAGAGGAACAAGATGTCATTGACTTTAGTCCCTGCCAGAGCTCGGGTCTGTTTTGGAATTGTCTGGTTAACAGCACATTGTTCTCTAAGATTCTGTGGGTGCTGTATCTGCCAAACACTTTTTTTTTCCTACCAGCAAGATATTATCTGCTTCAACTAGTCACAAAATGTTTGTGTCTTCCCTAGCTGCTTGGTTTTGAGCTAGAGCCAAGGGCCATTAAAGCTTCTTTTGTGTGACATTTAGGTCTTTTCTGTGTAATACTGCCGTGGTCAGGCACTGGCTCAAATCTAACCCATGAACAGATTCCTGTCCCTCTGCTATGACTCCAATATCCTCATCAAGGTGTCAGGAGAAGCTTCGTGGGCATCCAATGTGTCAACACGTCAGCACAGCTTGGATTTTAATGGGGCCCCAACAGACTGCAGCCAACAGCTAAACTTGCTGTGGCAGAACAAGGACACATTTCTTTACTCAGTTCCCCACCCTAATCCCTCACAGTTCATCCAGTACAGACTTGTGCAATGTTCATTCCAGATTGAAAAGTGAATCTGAAGGCAGCCCATTTCCCCAGATCTCCTCACTCCCTAGTCCGTAGTATGGGGGACTAGAAACAGAGGGGGAGTACACTGAAATGGTATCTCTTATCTACACTGGGCAGGATTTTCAACTGTGTACAATGGGGGTTCTGGATTCAGTGTATGAATTTCTTTTATACGTCTTTTGTGCTCTATTTTCTTTCATATACAATAGTTCCCCCTTATCTGTGGGGAATATGTCCCAAGACCTCCAATGGATGCCTGAAACTGTGGATGATACCGAACTCTATCTGTGCTGTTTTTTTACTATACATGCATAGACACATAAGATAAAGTTTAATTTATAAATCAAGCACAGTGAGAGATTAACAACTAATAATCAAATAGAACAATTATAACAAAATTCTGTAATCAAAGTTACCATAGATCTTAGTAACTCTGCATAAGATTATTTTTCTTTCCTTATTAAGTCGAGAACTTTCACCTTATCATGTAAAGGAAACACTTTGTGGCTTCTCTTTGGCATATCCAAATTGCATTTTGAAGCCTTTATTAAGTAAAGTAAGTGTTACTTGAACACAAGCACTGCCGTGCCACAACAATCTGATAACTGAGAAGGCTGCTAAGTGACTAATGGGGAGGTAGTGTAGACAGTGTGGATATGCTGGACAAAGGGATAAATCATGTCCCGGGTGGGACAGAGCAGGATGGTGTGAGATGTCGTCATGCCACTCACAACAGCGCCCAATTTAAAATTTATGAATTATTTATTTCTGGAATGTTTTGTTTAATGTTTTTGGACCATGGTTGACTGTAGGTAACTGAAATCGTGGAAAACGAAACCACTGAAAAGGGGGGCTCCTCTATGTCACATAGTTTCTACTCAAGGGGGAAAGACTGCTTGAGGTGTGTACACCTTGTGAGTCTCTAAGGGCACATTGGGGAAATATTCATACTAAGTTGCTGCCCAGATTTTGGTCTCATCTCTTATCCTCCACTCAGCTACTACTGCGTAAATAGCTTGTACGTATTTGGAGGTTGTGGAATCCAGAATCAGAGGCGTAAGCTTTTGTTCTGGCTCTGTCTGTAAGAGTTATTTGACTTTGGCAAGTCAGTTGCCCTCTCTGAGCCTTGGTTGACTCATCTGAAAATTGGGAATGATGGCAAGCTATGGTGAACTTTGAATGAGATTACACAAGTCTTCTTTGGATTTCAAAAATATAATAGGCATGTGAAGTGGAATCGTGATTTCACAATTTTACATCAGACTTCCCTGACCAGATCTTCACAGCCTTCGGACCTCCGTCAATAGATAGATTTCCAACTCTGCTATATGTAGAGGAAGACTAAGACTCATCTTTCATTACTCTTTGACTGCTATCTTTTATATAAATTCCTGGCAAATATACAAGGGTTTATCTGGTGAGGTAATTATGTTTTAGTCAATACTGCTAGAGCCCAAAACAAATATCCTTACTGCCTTTTTGAGATAAGTTCTTATGAAAGGCTAGTGTTGATGCCATGAGGGATGTCTTTCTATTCAGAAGGGAAAAGAAAGAACTTTCAGTGGAGTCCTGATGTCCGCTATCTTCCAGATACCATATTGAGAGCTACTTATTCCTTCAGTAGAGTAAACTTTACCCCAGCTTTAAGAGATCAGCCTGCCCCTAGTGGAGAGAAGCAGGTAAGATGTGAATATCTCTATAATTTGTCTGTATTTCTATAGCTCACCTTCTGTCTTTGTGGACCAATTTTTGTAACTGAACTTCATATTTTTTAGGAGAGCACTAGAAGAGAAAACTATAGAGAAGAGAAGCCAGGGAGTGCCTCAGACATAAATACATTGACTTTAATCTCCAGCATGGCATCTTCTGTCTGGATCCATCACTGCTTTATAGGTCCTGGTCATCTTTCACATGGCAGAAGCTAGTTTCCTAGCATAAGGGAACACTTTCCTGAACATTTAAACACAAACATGATTCCTAGCCTGTGTCCTGTGAATAGTTTGGCATCTTAGAGCCAGTTTCCTATTTGAGGACTCTACCTCTGTCCAGAACATTTATGGCACAAATGATTTCCTTATCCAGGAGATCAACTCACCTGTCTAGTCAAAGTGATATGGTCTCCATCATATGGATATTTCTGAACATAAGCAATAACCTCACATTAATCCCACTCATCCCAAGCAATGTCCTCATAGAACATGTCATGGGTTGTTCTTAGACAAAGGGACTGGGAGCCGGTGAGAGGACAATCCAGCACAGCTGATTTAGTAACCCAGTCAGTCTCTCGCATGTTTATCATGCTTTCAAGTATTCAAACATTTTTATTTCCATGTTCAATGTAAACCCTGCCACATGATCAATTACATCGTGTATCCCCATTTTACATGAATGATGAAAAATGTGAGGTTCTTAGAGCTTCAGTGCCATCTCCCAGCCAGAGTGTTCGCACAGCCTAGTGTCACTGGATTCTAGACACTCTGTTAAACCACATCTTGATTCTGAGATCAAGTTATCCTTATAGGTAAGTAGCAGACGTTGTAGCTTTTCTTTACTTTCTTGTCACCTTAGGCCTCCAGGACATGACAGCTAGCTAACATATTGAAGGAGGTTCTGTATCTGATTGGACTTGCAGCTATCTCTCTTGGGAAGGAGTACAAGTAGCTTCATTCTTTAAAAAAAAAAAAAAGCCACAAACACATAAATAAATAAAACAGATATCTCATAACGTGGTTTAGTAGCCAGATGTTTTGGAAGGCTTGAGATGCAGTACATTAAGGAGTAGACTGTGTTAAACACAAGCCTTTTGTCCACCTCAGATATCCTTGATGGCTTTGATTTTCCAACATGTCATCTGCCTCCCACATCAGGCTGATCCCACCACCACTTGTACCAGTGCCCTCAGTGAGTTCCCTGAGCTAGCTGGATGGAGTCTGATTTGAAGCCTCAGGCTGAGCTCTATTCATGCCCCCTGCTCTTCTTTTTTGGAGTTGGACGAAATGCCATACTGGAGACACGGGGTCCGCCTTACTGAGACGTCACTAAGGGATCCGATGATGTGAACTGGAGGTCTGAAGGAATCAGACCTCCGTGGAGTAAACACTGACCACGGTGAAGCAGGAGATGGGAGGGAGCTGGGCAGGTAAAGTCCTCCTCCTCTCCCTTCTGTGAACTACTCTGAGATGCAGTTTTCTCTGTAGCCCCTGCAGAGAACGTGCTGTGTTCTAGAAAACAATCCTCAGAACATCCAATGGTTTCTCCTTGAGACATAGAGTAAGGAAGTGGCCAGCGGAGTAACACAGTGAATTGTTCCTCACCTTTTCTTGTTTCACTTGTATTTTTTAATGCATCAGTGGAGCCTGTACTCTGTCCCCAAGGTAGTGTCAGAGCTTTTATCCTTGTCCTGAGCTTTGCTTTTAGAGAATCTAGGCTAAGAGTGTATCTCACTTACTCCTACTCCATGGTAGCTAGTACAGTAACAGGCACATTGCACTCATCAAGAAACCTGGAAATACCAAGTTAAATTGAATCTTTAAAATAAAATAAGTCAATTATCAACAGGGGTCTTGGCATTTGTAACTTGTTTCTTAATGTGAGATGAAAGGTTAGCATTAGTAATAGGAGAGGAAGTACCTGGAACAAGTTCCCTTTCCTGCACTTTGAAATCACAGTCCTTAGCTCAGATCCTTTTTTTAAAAATATTTTTAATTTTTATATTTTTGAGGAAGGTTAGCTCTGAGCTAACATCTGCCTCCAATCCGCCTCCTTTTGCTGAGGAAGACTGGCCCTGAGTTAACATCCGTGCCCATCTTCCTCTCCTTTATATGTGGGATGCCTGCCATAGCATGGCTTGACAAGTGGTGCCATGTCCGCACCCGGGATCCGAACTGGTGAACCCTGGGCCACTGAAGCAAAATGTGCGAACTTAATGGTTGCACCACCAGGCCGACCCCTCAGATCCTTTTCAAGGAACCAAAACTCCGGATCATTCTGGACAGACTTGAGCAGCTGAGGGTTTATTTCCCCAGCCCCTTTCTGGGAAAAACAGACTCAACCAAACAACTGATTTCACTGTAAAACTCCATCAAAAAAATCCCTTTCCCCTAAGCCAGTCCTGAAGAGTCTCTCAGTCACTTCTCTTCATTTATTGTGACCAAATCAGATTCCAGAGTCTTCTTTAGAAAAATGTTTTCTATATCTATATATAGATACAGAAATGTATAGATAGATACATAGATAGGTAGGTATACACACACATCTTAATATAAGATCCTGTGCTCTCTCTTATGTGTAAGTCAACTTTTCCATCTAATTAAGGGGCAGAGTGATAGATAGCTTGAGGCTGTGTTATACTCAACCCGCCACAAAGGGTGTGTATGAGAAAGAATCTGAAAGATATGCATGGCTAGGTGGAGACTTGTTATCTCATGCTAAATTTCCTTCTCTAGTAGAGAGCAGTGTGGGTGGCTTGCCAAAACAAGAAATGGGTATGTGATATATCTTTTCTTAAGTGAGATCTTTATCGTAAAAATGACACAAGTGAGCTCTCTGTAACCAGAGTGGAATATGCCATAATATTCGAAACATATCACTGTAATGGTACTACATTTTTGTCACTATGTTTATGATCAGATCTGTGGAAAACTGTCATGGATGTCATCAGTCCTTTTGTCCTTCTCTTACAATGATATAATCCGCTCTCAATATTTAGCGGTCTAGGGTGACTAGTGACAGTCTAGTACACAAATACAGTACACAGCTGTGACTTGTTACTGATTAGCTGGGTCATCTTTCTTAATTTCAGCTAACTTATTAAACAACTTGTAAGATCTCTATCAGCATTAGAACTCTTGAGCTTTATCTGTGATTTATTTAATTTCCATAACGAGAGCTGCTCTCTCAGTTCACAAACCTTTTGGAGTCATAAAATATTACTTCAGTCTCAAGTTTGCTTATAATTGTTAACAGTTCAC
Organism: Equus asinus; assembly: GCF_041296235.1. NCBI lineage: Eukaryota > Metazoa > Chordata > Mammalia > Perissodactyla > Equidae > Equus > Equus asinus. The sequence goes on along the minus strand of NC_091801.1, from coordinate 67,143,683 downwards.
TAAAATGATACGTTGACTGGAGTCTTGCTACTCAACAGGTGGTCCACAGACTAGCCAGGTAGCATCACCTGGGAGCTTGTTAGAAATGCAGACTCTCAGTACTTAACTCAGATCTACTAAGGAAGAGTCGACGTTTGACCAAGATCTCCACATAATTTAGACACACATTAAAATTTGGATTAGAGTGCTGGCCCTAGGAAGATGTTCCAGGTCTGATGTCAAAGTTCACTGCAAGCCATCACCTTCTCAGCAAGAAGGTTAACTGACAGATGCCAAGCTGACTACTTAGATTACATGCGTTAGTTGTTAGTAAGGAGATTAGAGCTTCCCAGCTGTAATTGCCAATGAACAAATTGTTTCGACAGCTGCCAAAGACCCAAATGATCTATTCTTCCGCAGCATATTTCGTAACCTCACGTTTTTGTGTCTATTGGAGAAATTGACTGCTATGGGTCAACATTTTAGCCATATGCATAAAGTCAGGCTGTGACTATAGAAGGTTTTCTTATATAGTATTCAAAGGTAACTTCATAAGGAAATGTTGTCTATTTATTGAGATACATCAACATTTCCTTTAAAAACCACTATAAACCAACATTTTACAATCAATAACATTGCCTTTTATGACTGTAGATCTTAGCTTTCAGTCGAAAAATCTTCTCAAATTATCTTGAGAAGAGAAAAGAGTATTGTTTGGAATATAACTGAGGAATATAGGTTGGGTTTTTTGTGTGAGATTTTTTGATGTGACCCTGTTCAAATTAAGTCCTATATTTTATTTCTTCCACCATACATCAGCCAAGATTGGATTTCTGAAAAGCAACCTTGTTAAAAGCTAATGACTCTTGGTGTCAAGTTTTGAATTAAGACTCAGTGGATAAACTTTTGTATAAATGCCTATGTGTTTATAATTCAAAGGTTCAAATATAATTTCTTCAGATTTTGAGAATTTATCTACCAAAACTTCATTGATTTCTTAAGTGATATTTTCAAATTAAAATACGAATACTTAACCTCACTAGGCACTAATTGTCAGCCTCTGCCTTTCTCCAACATGTACTCCACACAATGAGTAACCATTCACTTTGAGATTGGCTTGTTCTTTTGATGGAAACAGTGAGAAACCAACTGTAATAACATTCCTCCTATTCTGAATCTGAGTGAACTCTGGGACTGCTATGACCGACAGATTGCAGGCACATACTGCATAACAATGGGCCACATATGTGATGGTGGTCCCATAAGATTAGTACAATATAGCCTACATGTGTAGTAGGCTATACCATCTAGGTTTGTGTAAGTACACTCTATGATGTTCACACAATGATAAAACCGCTTAATGATGCATTTCTCAGCACACATTTCTATTGTTAAGCTATACACAACTGTATTGTAAACATGGCAGGGTGCCAGTTTCCAGACCAATCCTTAAATATTGGCACCTTCCACTTCCTTGAAACATTCTTTCTTGGAACCCTGAGACTATATCAGTTGAAAACTCCCTGAAACTTTCATGGTGGTGCCATTCTGTCCATCTGGATAGAAATGATCAGAAGTAGGGACAAAACTTTAGCAATGGATTGAGAGAGTTATTGGAAAAAGGGCCCACTAACTGCACAGGAGTGCTGTGTAGATCAAGACTGCTCTGATCCCCAAGTTCCACAGAGAAGATGGAAAAGAGAGAAATATTGAGCACTTAAGAAACCAAAATACCTTATTTACTTTTCCACTAAGTGAAGAGTTATTAATGTCTATTTTATGACAACAGAGAACATAAGAAACAAGATCTCACTTTCCATAGAGGACCTACGTTGGGAAGCTAGATAGAAAATATACCAGTAATCAAAAACATAAATACATAAAATAATTATATCTTATGACTTGTTAACAAATAATAGTGTGCCATTCATTAAGATGGTGAAGACTTGAAAAAGACCAGATTTGGGCAAGGGTATCATGTCATTTCTCCAAACATAGCTGAGGTCTTCTTTTGTGAACTGCCTTCAGAGTCAGTTATTGCTGTGGACTGAATGTTTATATCCCCCCAAATTCGTATGTTGAAGCTGTAATTCTCAATGTGATGGTATTTGGAGATGTGGCTTTGAGGAGGTAATCAAGTCTTGAGGATGGAACCCTCACAATGAGATTAGCATCCTTCTAAGGAGAGCCATGAGAGAGATGATTTCTTTGTCTACCCTGTGAGGACACAGCAAGAAGGAGTCCCTGCAAATCAGGAAGAGGGCTCTCACCAGGAATCACATTGACTGGTGCCTTGAACTTGAACTTCTCAGCCTCCAGAACTATGAGAAATAAATTTCTGTTGTTTGAGCCACCCAGTCTATGGTATTTTTGTTACAACAACCCAAACTGACTAGGACACTTATCCATACAACCCTGTCTCCTTGGTTTGCAATCTCACCTTATTTTTGACCCAAAATGATATCCCAGGTCATTCATCTATCTTTATACTGAGACACTTTGAATCTCTATCCAAAACTGACACTTACTTTTGAAGGATGAGTTTTCTATGAGCCTATTAAAAATAGCACTGTTGAGCCAGCCCTGATGGCCACTAGTTAAAGTTTGGCGCTTTCACTGTTTCTGCAGCCTGGGTTTGTTTCCCAGTCATAGAACCATGCCTCTTGTCTGTCAGTTGCCATGCTGTGGCGACAGCTCACATAGAAGAACTAGAAGGACTTACAACTAGGATGTACAACCATGCACTGGGGCTTTGGAGGGAAAAAGAGAAAAAGAAGAGGAAGATTGGCAACAGAAGTTAGCTCAGGGCAAATCTTCCCCTGCAAAAATAGCATTGTTTAGAGCCTAAGACAATTCCATGAGAAGAATCACAGTTTATCTAGAATAATGGCCACATTATTTGACTAGGCATCCTACAGTACATTCAAAGGTGCACTTTAAAATACACAAAGTCAATCTGGCTTTGTAGCTACAGTTCATAAAATCCACAAACGCCTGATGTTGCTGATAACCTCTGACTGTGTTCCCTATGAAAGTAGGCGAGTTATACTCATTGAGGCACAGGTTCACAGGAGGCTGCCACTGCTTTCCCTTCTCCCCATCTCACCACAGTTTGTCTCCAGGATACAACTTAGAGGACAGTAGATTCCACTGGCCAAATTCAAAGGACAGCAATGATTAAATATCAAAGGATGACACTCTCCTCTCCTAATGTCTAGACAAGCCATGGTACCCAGTCAAATACTACATGCCAAAGGAAGAGTGGCCAGCCTCAGCAGCTGCACAGCTTGTCAGATGGAAAAGAAGAATTTGGATAGGTATAGTGTTCCCTTTCTTGGAGACATTTTCTGATCTTTGAGAAATTAATGTAGAAAGCAATAATAAAAAGAAAATCCCCAAATGTTTAGAAATCAGACTATATAAACAGAACATTGAGTAAACAGATCCAGACATAATGTATATTTTATGATCTTATTTATATAAAGTTCATAAATGAGCAAAACTAATCTATAGCACTAGAATTCCATGTAAGAGTTGCATTTGTGGATATCAGGGAGGTAGTGACATAGAAGGAGCATGGCAGGGCCTTCTGGGTATTGGCCATGGTGTATTTCTTTTTCTAGGCTTGTACACAATGTAAAAATTCAACAGGCTGTCCGTTTATGACTCATGCATTTTTATATGTATGTTGAATTCCAATATGTGAGCTTACAAAAAATAATAGTAATAGGAAAGGGGATGGGTCACTGAACGATTGATAACAGAAATTAGTTTTGAAAACTACTCAAGTTAATCATTTTTCTATTGCAAACCAAAATAATACCAGAAAATTAAAGGGTTAAATCCAGTTTTAAAAGGGGAACAAAATATAGGTAAATATTCGACTAAACCTTATAGGAGTAAAAATTTCTGTGAGAAATGTGATAGAAGAAATCATAAAGGAAGTATTCATATATTTAACTAAATATAAACTTCAAACATCTACACTGCAATAAGATAATAATGAAGAATTAATTGTCCACATCACAGGGGAAAATAATTTGTCACAGTTATGATAAATAAATACTTTAATATATAATTGTCTATTCTTCTTTATTAAAATAAGAACAAATACAAAAATTCCAAGTAAGGTTAAAGAGTAAATAAACAATTACCTTTCATTTCTTGGAGACTTCCATTCTCCTGCTCCACTCTGAACACATTCCAAGACAGTGACACAAGTGTCATCCTGGGACATCTTATTACTAGTCTCACTCTTGCACAGATCTCATGTCTTCTTTTTTTCTAATTTTTTTTGAGGAAGATTAGCCCTGAGCTAACATCTGCCACCAGTCCTCCTCTTTTTGCTGAGGAAGACTGGTCCTGAGTTAACATCCTTGCCCATCTTCCTCTCCTTTATATGTGGGATGCCTGCCACTGCACGGCTTGTTGAGCAGTGCAAATGACTGCACCTGGGAGCTGAACTGGCCAACCCCCGGCTGCAGAAGCAGAACATGCAAACTTAACTGCTGAGCCACTGGGCTGGCCCCTGCCATACCTTCCTTGATTATTGTTTTTCTTTTATTTCTTCTTCCCTCATTTTTCTGAAGCACATCCTAGAGTACCTTACTTCAAACAGGTACATGTAAGATAAATCTTGTGGGTGCTTAAATATCTGAAAAATATTTTTTAATATATATATTTTTTGGTTACAAGCAGTTCTCCTGCTGAATAGGTAGTAGTCTGCTGGAATCCTGTGTGAGGAGGTGAGGAGCATGCTTGACTGTTCTCATATATGAACTTTTATGTGCTACCCTTGTTTCTAATCACATTGAATTTCCATTTCCCATTTTAACTGTTGCTTCCAAATGGCAAGTTTCTCTTGCATTCTTTACCACACATCACCTGTTCTATCACACACATTTTTCTCTACCTACGTTTTCAGTTGTATGGCTGTCTGACCCACCTCATCAGTGAGAGTCCCAGCAAGAAACAGATGGATTTTTACAAAATAAGATAATTTGAAAAGGTTTAATAAGAGGACTATTAACAAAGCTGTGGACAGAGAGTAGGGAGCCAAAAAGAATAGGGGTGACCCAATGGGATGGAGGAAGACAGTAATGAGGAGAAAGCAATAGAGAGAGTTTTTATGGAGGTTGCCTTTGATGTAGGAATGAGTTCATCTGCAGCAACCTCACAGGGAAAGTGCCAGGGAGAATAAATTCCCTAACCCTAAAAACTTCTTTCTGATGCTCCCTAATGGATTAGCCCAACCAGAATTCAAGGGACAAGGGCACTCTTTGATGTGGTCCACGAAGGTCAGTTTCCTGGGACAGAGATCAGAGTGGGAAAAGGTAGTCACTAGATCTGTCTGCAAGGGCAAAGGGAAGACACCCAACACATCTGCTAAAGCAGTTATCACTCTTCTGTCTGGATTCTTTCTTTAAAAAAGGAGTAGATATTTCTTATCTGATGCTATCCTATCCCTCTGAATAACTTTACTTGTGGGAGAAAAAAATAAGTGTCCCTAATCAGTCTTCAATCAATTAACCCATTTTCTTTTTTGAGATTTCCTTTATATTTTAGTTAATCGTTATGTAAAACAGAATCCAATTCATCGTTACGTGTTTTAGTCCATTTCTTTCTACCACTGAAAATTATTCTGGTACTCCATTTGTTTAGCATTTAAATATTACACACGATGTAATATATTTGGTTCTATAAAAAGTATGAAGAAACACATCCACACTTACTAATCTTCCTGAAATCTTTGTAATTATTTAGGCCTTGTGGAAGCATTTTAATGGTCCCCCAAAGACATCTGAGAGCGAATCCTGTACCTGTGAGTGTAGATAGTAAAAGGGACTTTGCAGATGTAATTAGGTGAAGGATCTTGAGATGGAGAGACTGTTCTGGATTATTTGGGTGGGCCAAATGTAATCACGAGGGGCCTCATAAAAGAGAGGTGGGAGTCTCAGAGTCCGAGAAGGAGATGACATGATGATGGAATCAGAGTTCAGAGTGATGTCATTGCTGGCAGGGGGCCAAGAATCAAGGAGTACAGGCAGCCTCTGAGTCAGGAAAAGGCAGGGACTGGATTCTCTTCTTCCTCCAAAAGGAATGCAGTCCTGCTGACATGTTAATTTTAATCCCATAAGGCATGATTTTGGACTTCTGACCTCACAAATTGTGAGATAAATTTGTGTTGTTTTAAGCCACTAAGTTTGTGGAATTTCTCATGGCAGCAATGGGGAAATAAGATAGGCCTTCCTCTTCTCCCCCTTTTTTTTTCATTTGTTTCATGGTGAAGTTAGAATCCTATTACTGGGGGCTGGCCCCGTGGCCGAGTGGTTAAGTTCGTGTGCTCCCCTGCAGGTGGCCCAGTGTTTCGTTGGTTCGAATCCTGGGCGCAGACGTGGCACGGCTCATCAAACCACGCTGAGGTGGCATTCCACATGCCATAATTAGAAGGACCCACAAGGAAGAATATACAACTATGTACCGGGGGGCTTTGGGAAGAAAAAGGAAAAAAGTAAAATCTTTAAAAAAAAAAGAGAATCATATTACTAAGGCAACCATAACATAATCTGAAGTTTCAAGTCCTCATCCTGGTTCCCAAGGCCGGGCAGTGTCTCTGCTCCCTTATTCTTTTCTTTTTGAGGAAGATTAGCCCTGAGCTAACTGCTCTCAATCCTCTTCTTTTCGCTGAGGAAGACTGGCCCTGAGCTAACATCCATGCCCATCTTCCTCCACTTTATATGTGGAACGCCTACCACAGCATGGCTTTTGCCAGGCAGTGCCATGTCCGCACCCGGGATCTGAACCGGCAAACCCCGGGCCACTGAGAAGCAGAATGTGCGAACTTAACCCCTGCGCCACCAGGCTGGGCCCTGCTCCCTTATTCCTTAGGCTCACTTTGTGTCATTCTCTCCTTTACGCTCCATGTCATCACTCCAGCCTTCATTTGGTTCATCAAACATTTGACCTTTGTAGCATATGAGGGTTTTCACACACAATATCCTCTTAACCTGAAGCTTTTCTTCCAGCTTTTCATTTAGCTGCTGCTTCTTCATTCTTCGGGGCTCACTTATGCATCAGTTTCTCAGAGAATCTCTTCCTCTCCTCCAAGGTCATGTGCCCTGGTATATCCTAACCCACGTATTGTTCTTTTCAATCTTATGAGGTATCATAATTAAAATTGTCAGTATTTTTGTATATATTAGCTGAGGACTTTCAGCATTACCTAACAATATGAACTTTAGTTTTTATCAATAAAATCAGAAGAGCTTATCTCATGGGGGTTATTGAGAGAAATCATTGAAGTACCATATTTAGGGTAGTTCTCCAAACACAATCGGGGCATGCCAAACCTACTCAAAATGTTTTTCTCTCAATCTATGTGTGACTGGATCCTTCTCTTCCTTTAGGTCTCAGTTTTAAATACAATCTCTTCAGAGATAAGGTGCCTTGGCTGGAAATAGGAAGTGAGAAAAATTTACCCAAGACCAGAAAGAAATTCCAGCCACCCCACCTACCACATGGCCCTATATGGGGAAAAAGTCACAAGATGAGAAGAGGTGAGAACACCGCTTCCTGGCAGCTTTGCTGGGGCAACAAGAAAGACCCGATGGATGAAATGGCTGTACAGGATCACCAGGCAAATGGGAAATCCAACAAAAGTTTACTTTGCCCCAAACATAGCACAGAAGCAAGAGAGAAAACTGCAAGACCCAAAAGCACCATGAAGCTCAGATAGCGGTGAAATTAGGGCCACCTAGCACAGTGTTGACTTCACAATGACCCAAGACCAGTGGCATAACTCTAGAGATGTAAAGCCCTCAGAGGGACTGAGGCCATTTCTTTTTTTACAGCAGAATGGGGACCTACGGATAATTATTAAGCTATATAAAACGAACTTATATTTCTTAGACATCTCTAGACGGAGAGGTAATGCCTACTAAAACTATTTTATTGTCTATGTCACCCATTAGACTTTAAATTTCATGACAGCTGAGACAAGAGTTGTTCTTACACATTTCTAATAAATTAGTATTCGATACAAAATTTTAGGTTAATGAGTAGAGAAGGTATTGAAGTTCTTATTTCATAGTGAGCATTTGTTTGTTAATTCACACTATACTTTCCACATAGAAAAAGGAACTTTAGATTGATCTTTCTGTCTTACACCTTAGAATTTGTTTTATATAACTGTTGTATGTGTGGAGGGGAGATTTATTTAAAAAGTCTGAATTCAAATGTGTTTTATTCAAAATACTTTCTTCCTTGGAAGTGAATCTGAAATTTGGTGTACCAATATATATTCAAGGCCAACTTATATTGAAAATAATACTGTAAGTTTTGTCTGAGCTTACTGACAATGAAAATATGGCTGGGAAACACAGCTGGACAGAATTAAGTTTGTTTCCTTCCACAGTGGTAAATGAGGTCAGTGTCTGGAGTAAGACACTGTGGTCGGTTATATTTTGTCAACCTGGTGAACTGCCTCCAACCTTATCCCAAAATACCAGGGGTTTTACTGCCCCTCCTCCAGCAATAAATCTGCCTTACCAATACGAAGGATATACTGACTAGTCATTTGAAAATGAGGGGTCTTTACTTCCAGAAACTGTATTAAAACAGTAAATACATACTTAAACAAACAAACGAAACAAAAAGACTTTGAAATTGTTAGTTCAATACCATCAATTGGTAGATGAGGAAACTGAGGCACAGAGTGATTTTTTTTTTTAACGTGAAAGCTAAGGTTAGAATGTACATTTCCTACATTGCACTTCAAAGATTTCTCCAGAATACTGCTTTTCCATTTATCCCTTTATATATACAAGGAAAGAGAAAATTTAGAAGGTTGTTTGTATCTTTTATAAGAATTGCAAATATCTCTGTGCATCTATGGTTTGGTGGGAGATTTTGTGGTTAAGAGTAAGCCTGAGCCAAGAGCCACGCTGCATGGCTGAATAGAAACCTGAAAATATCTTTAATTACACCATTTTTAAGGTAAACAATTCATTCAAGTGTGTTTAAAAATCAGAGCAAATGATTGCATCTTGATGCAGGTCTGGCTACAAAAAAGAATGTATCTGTGTGTGGGATTAGAAAGAAAATCTTTCATTCTTTCTTTTTTTAAAAAAAATAAAATATTCTTCCACAGATGAGATGAAGGAACTCACAGAGCCTGATTGCTATGATTTTAGACGACCATTACTTGACAAGCCAGGAGAACCCTGCAGTTCCTGACCTTTCAGGAAATTACCGGATGTGAGGTAAAGTTGGTGGGAAGAAGCTGATATTTAAGCCAATATGAAGTAGTTAATTTAGACTTTGGGAGTGTTAAGAATAATTTTCAATTAGTTATGGTAATATCTCACAAAGAAGGTTTAGACAGAAAAGTGGGAAAGAGAAGGCCAGAACAACTTCCAAACGGATTAAACTGAAAGGAAAACTCGGGGACGCAGATTAAGTAGGCTTCAGCGGTATAGACATTACCCACATGATAGAGGAATACAGTTCAACAAACCAGAAACAGTCCCCCTAAAGTGATATTTAGAGAAATTATGGTGGGCATAAAAATATAAAACATAAGGGAAAAGCCTGATAAATTAAACCACATTAAAATTAAAAACACAAACTCTTAGTCATCAAAAGATACCACAAAGAAAGTGAAAAAGATAAGCCATGCACAGGAAGAAAACATACTTAACACATACAGTTGACAGAGAGCTCATGTCCAGAATATGTAAAGAAATCCTACTTATTAAAAAGAAGGAAATGAGAATAAAGTAAAAAGAGAAAAGACACAAATGGGCCTTTCTCAGAAGTAGAAACACAAATGATCACAAACACATGGAACATTGCTCAATGACGTTATCGGAGAAATACAAATTTAATCACTAAGCCAGTATTTCACACAGACCAGTTTGGTAAAATGATGCAGTTGGATTATATAAAATGTTTGTGAGAATGGGGAGCAAGAAGGACTATTATCCACTGCTAGTGGAGGTGTAAATGGGTACAACCACTTGTGGGAAAAAATGGAATTACCTAGTAAATTTAAATACGTTAATGTCATAATACACAACAGTTCCTTTATTTGGTGCGTGTTCCAGGTAAACTTGCGCATGTGCTCTGGTTTGGGAGATGGGCACCAGGATGTTCACAGCAACAGTGTCAATATTAGTAAAATATTGAGAAAGACCCTAATGCTCAGCCCAGCTAAATGAGTAAATAACCTGTGACATATCCATGAGAAGAAATAGTAACCACAGGATCGAGTTCACCCATTACGAGCAGGGATAAACCTCAAACATATAGTGATGGCTAAAACAAGCATACACGACTACCCTATTTACATAAGGATCACAATCAACCAAAACTAAATACTTTATTAAATACAGATATATAAGTAAGTGGGGAAACTATAGACAAAAGATTAAGTTTACTTCTGGTGGGTAGGAAAAGAGATGGGTAAAGATAGGTTTATGGCTAAGAAGCTGTTGGTTGCGTATTGGCTACACACATGGCTTTTTATCACTATTTAACCATGCAAATGTGTCCTATATGCTTTTTAATGTCTCATATATTTTAATATAAAAATGACAAAAGTATCAGTAAGCTGGAGAATAGAAAGGGTAGCACAAGCAGTATATTGGAAAAAACAAAGTTGTTATATATTTATATATATGCTGCTAGACGACCCAGACACATTCTGCTATCTCAGTTGTAGCTTCCATTTCCCCAGGAAGTCCTTTTTTGGTCCAGTCATCCTACTCAGCACCACCCCACGCGTTCCAGGTTAAAGACATTAGGGTTTCACGAGAAACAATGGCAAATTATTAAACTTTCCACTCTCTGTTTCTAACTAGCTCATCATGACTAGTTTCACTGGTGAGAATAGATGTATTTTATATTGAGTATCCCATACAGGTCCAATTCTGGCTAACACAGCATTCTATAGGAGATAAAGGGATCATAATTAACTTTTTATACTCTGATTGTCAGAATCTTGGTTGTACCTGTTGGGAAGATGGGTTTGAATCTAGACCCAATGCTAATTTATCATTTAATATTTGGCAGTTTAATTTATTTATATGAGCTGGATTCTTCATTTGTAAACGGGAATAGTAATTCAAAACTCTCAATGCTGTTCTGAAAATGTACACAAAACCACATAGCACATTATCTGGCAAAACTAAATGACAGCTCTAAAGGAAACTGTCAGATGAGCTCCAGTTAGCCTGCATATATACAGAGTATTTCATGGAGAGATTTTTTTTTTTTTTACTTTAGACTGACTGGATTTCCTTCACACTATGGGTTGAGAATTTTATAAGTCGAGTATAGGGTTAATCTGTGTGTGTTTGTGTGCTCATAAAACAAAGCATAAATGATAATATGGTAGTAACAATTTCAAATTTCTCAGCAGTAAGAATTAAAACTCTGTTGTCTTCTTCTACCTTGCACATTCCACTATATTTCTTTACGCCTCCACTGTGTTTGCATTGCCATAGCTGTTTCTCTGTATTAGAACACACATCGGGATGGCAGAGAAGACCCAATCCCTTAGTTTGCAACTGTTCAAAGTTCAGTCCTCATTCTCTGTCTTTAACTACTCTAGGGTTTCTGTTTAAAATTCCCCCAATTTAAGAAGGTTCTCTCCGTCTTCAATACATTCAGCAACATGTCTGCTGCCAATTACTTATCACCAGGGAATTGCATTGCTTCGTGTCTGCTCTCTCTCCTTCTGCATTACATCTTCATCTCTTAACAATGATCTCTGTGTTCTGCTTTTGAGCCGAGATGGCCAGTTGAAGTTTATATCCATTCATTTTAGCAGGAAGAAAATCTAAGAAACATGCCTGTTACAGAGATGCCTGAGTTCAATCTGCATACTCTTTAAAAACCGAGGATTTTACACTTTAAATATTTTACATTAATGATAGTGGAAGAAAAATAAGTACAATTCCGAATGGCCCAAGGATTTTTTTTTTCAGATAAAGAGAAAAGATAAAATTTGATTAAGCTCTATTAGCTGTTCATCAACATGTCTCCTGTGCCTGACACAGTGTTTGGTATGTGGTCTGCTACAAGGCCACTTATTCAACAATGTTCATTTGAATGAATTAATGCACTAATGAATTAATAAAATTGACATATACGTAAATGTCAAAGGAAACCTTTTATTCTAAGCCTTGACATGACAAGACTGAAAGTCTTGGTTATTAAGCAAATGTATGAGTCTCGAGGAATTCTTTTCAAGATAATCACTTAAAAAAAATTTTTCATCTTAGAATAGTTTGCAATTTACAGAGAAGTTGCAAAGAGAGGACAGAGTTCAAACTAAACCCAGTTTTCCTTGTTGTTAACATCATACATATATTTGTCACAACTAATATGAACCAATATTGATATTGATACATTATTATTAACTAAAGTTAACACCTTATTTGAATTTTTTTTAGTTCTTAGCTAATAGGTTCCAAGATCCTTCCAAATGGCTCCTCCTCCTCCCGCCAAGTGACACAGATCGCTTTGACTCCCATTTCATTGGCCAAAGAAAGTTCCACAACCATATGTTACTCAAGGAGCTACCATTCTACAAAGTTTATGGAAGGCTGAGGAAATGAAAATATTTTGGTCAATGGTACTAAAATGATTACTATAATTAGTAATAATTTATGTATGTACTGCATCTTTAGAGTTCACAGAGTTGTTCAAGAATGTTTATCATCTTTCATTCTAAGGTCAAAGATAAAGGTAGCAGGGACTCTGGAATCAGAAGAATCCAAGGTTAAATAGCTTGTTCACAGTTGCATGGCTACCAAATAGCCAGCCAAATTCGAACCCAAAACTTTTGACAAGACTCTGAAAAACATATTCTTCCCAGTGAACCACAAACATCTCCTGCCTTCATTTGCTACTTTTTGTTTCGTTGACCTAGCCCGAGGAAACCTAAGGCCCTGGAGCAGCACTCAGCAAATTTTTCTGCAAAGAGGCAGATAGTAAATTTTTGAGATTGTGCAGGCTACATGGTCTCTCTCATGACCGCTCAGTCCTGCCACTGCAGAGCGACAGTGGGAGTAGAGAATACATTGACAAATAAATGTGTTCCAATAAAACTTTATTTACAAAAGCAGAAGGTGAGCTGGATTTGGAGCATGGGTCACAGTTTGCCAACCACGGCCTCAGAAACTGGAGGAATCTACACAATAATCTGTGATATATTAATATACGTAAGTCTGTGACATATACAACTCAAAATTCATTAATTTGCTTATCCCATTACTCTTTAAAACTCTCTTTATCAGTGCTTTTTTTTGAGGAAGATTAGCCCTGAGATAACGTCTGCCACTAATCCTCCTCTTTTGCTGAGGAAAACTGATCCTGAGCTGACATTCGTGCCTGTCTTCCTCTAGTTTATGTGGGACGCCTGCCACAGCATGGCTTGACAAGCAGTGCATAGGCCTGCACTCGAGATTTGAACCAGTAAACAGCGAGCCGCCGAAGCGGAATGTGCAAACTTAACCACTGGGCCACTGGGCTGGCCCTATCAATGCTTTTTTAATCCTTATCATTGTATCGTAAAGAATAGTCTCTGTTCTTTGTTAATCTCCTGTTAAAATCCTTCTATATCTCATTGTAATTTATGATTACCTCTAGCCTAACAAAATTGCTATCTCTTAAGAAGGAAAGTATATGCAGATCAAAGAATTTTGAGACCACACTTAAGGATATTGGAATTTGAACTAAGACTGATACAAGACCAGGGTCAATTGAAACTATAAAGGGTTAGCAAGGCACATGCTAAAGTTTCAAAAAAATGGATCATGAATCTTAAAGCCTTCCCATCCTGATCTGTGCTGTTTTTTACCCAAAGATGCCCTTCAAGTCTTTGCTAATCTACCCCATAGTGAAAAATCACCCAAGGTGACACTTTAAAAAAAATTTCCAACCTTTCCTTTCATTATTTTTCTATGATTTAAAAAATATATAGATAGAAATCCTGTGTGGTCTTTATCACACACACCATACCAACAAATGATGAGAGAAGCCAAAAAATGTGCTATAGGGTATTTTTGAAAGGCTTTCAAGCTACATTTATATAAATTATTTTCCTCTCTTGGGTAATCACAATAAAAGAGTTGGATTGAAACTTTAAAATGTTTTTCACTATTGAAATATATTTATATACAGTTTGTGAATAAGAGCATGCTTATATGTAAATAATACATATGTTTATATATTTCTATGTATATGAGCACACAGGTATCTGTACATAAAGCAAAGTTAGGAGTTTAAAAGGAAACCAAGTTGGTGGGATGTAAAAGCTAAGGAGATTTCCAAGTGTTCCCCATATGTGGCCTGCACCCAACACAACAAAATATTTTCATAATGATTAATGAACAGGACAATATTCTCCTTTTAAAGAGTTTCTTTGGCTCATTCAGGGTTATATTTAAGCTCCTCTTATATTCTGATACTAGTTCGAATGATTGAATGGAACTTCTTTAGAACTTGGTCTCAAATCCAGGTATAAGAATTTGGTGGATGAAAACTGGCCTCAAACTCTTTGCAGCTCCTCCCAACAAGAAGTTTATTTTCCCAATCTTGACATTGGGCTAACCTTGTGATGTGTTCTGACCAGTAGAATACAGTGAAAGTGAATTTTGTACAACTTCTGAGAAGGGCCTCAAGATGTCTTGTAGCTTCTGGGCTTGCATTCTTGGAACAGTGAGACCACATGGAGAGAGAGGTCAGACAAGAGTTAGCACCGATCTCCAGATGCATGAGTGAAGCTTTTTTGGACCATCCAGCCCCAGGTAAGCAATCAGGTGGTCTCATCACACATGTGACCCCATATGACCGTAGCAGAAGAACCACCCAGCCAAGCCCAAACCTACAAAGTAGTGAGACATGATAAATAATGTTTGTTTAAGCCATATGTTGAAGAACAAAATATGATCGTTTCTGAAGTCCCCTAAACATGTTCTCATTTTCTAAATTAGGAATATGTGAATGGATGAGTTTGTGTTTTTATATGTGTATGTGTTTGTAGGTATGGATGTTGTGTGTGAGCACAGTGTAAATAATAGTGGGACACCACTAATATTTATCGAATTCCTGATATATGGAAACCACTGTGAGATATGTGTTTGTTTGAACTACATCTTATGTGGTTATTCTGATTATGATATCAGTTTTAACCAAAGAACCAGTTAATTTCCCTCTTCCACTTTGGCACATGAATAATTTAATTTTCTATGTCAACCTAATAAGATGACATCACAGGCACACTCAAAGGAAAATATTTACCTGCATAAAATTTTTAAAAACTATTGCCAAACACACAATAGACAAAACTAAATGATAGATAAGTTAAATGGGAATATTTTTAACTTATCTAAAACACCTAATGTTCATAAGCTTTAAAAAATCTTTTTCCAAAATAATAGTGAAATTCAAACACCCCATAAAGTAGAAGGAGATACTACTACTAAAATTACAACACACTGATATCTAAGGAAGAATATGCATTCAAAACAAAATCTTGAAGCAAAAATTGACGTCATATGTTTACTGACCAGAACTATTTTGTTAATTCATACATCCACTCAAATGACATTGTACGATGCTAAGTATCAGGAATTGAAAGTGAGCAAAACATTATTCTTCCCTGAATTAGTCCAGAGCCAAGTGGAAGAGACGGATAAACAAAATGAACAACGTAGTATAATGAGTTAGTACAATTTTTTGAGATATGCAAAGAGTATTAAAGGATTTGAGAAACTTTGCAAGGACATAAGAGAGAGAGAGCTTCCTACAGGAAACAAAGCCAGAATTTTCTTCGAGGAAAAGTTAGAATTTTCCTGATGAAGGAAGTGCAAGGGGAGGTGGGAAAGTTCTTGTGGGAAAGTGGTAACCATATGCAAAGGCTAAGAAGAGAAATAGCACACTGCATACATGGAAATACAAGAAGCACCATTAAAGGCAACGATGAAGTAAAGCTTTGTAGCTAGAAGTAAAGCTAAAGAGATATATCGTACCCATTCAAGAGTTCCATTCTAAATATTCTTGATTTAAGCTGAAGTTGTAGGCGGAAGGCAAGGAACTAGCAGGTCTGTGACATGTTCAAACTGGATTTTAAATAAACCTTGTTTTTTGGAGGAGAATTTTTAGGAGTAAAATTAGAGGGTAGGGGATGAATTAGGAAGCTGTAGCAGTAGTCTAGAGAGGAAAGGAGTAGAATTAAAGACGATTCCTGAGTTTAGAGCTCAGTGTATCTATATGCAACTATGAATTTTTTATTCCTTATAGTGGCTAAGGTAGTACCCATGATCTCTACCTCTTGGTGGTCACAACTTTGTGCAATCTTCTCTCCTTGCATTGGAGAGGGACCAGTGGTTTGCTTCTAATCAATAAAATATGACATAGGAGATGAATCTGACATCATCCCTATGATTGTGTTAAAATACATGAGACTTCACCTTGCTAGTCAACTTGCTCTAGAGACTCTCCTTGATAGCTTGACAAACTAAGGGGCCATGCTGGGAAAAACCCACATTTCAAGGAACTGCAGGCAGCCTCAAGAAACTGAAGACAGCCTCCAGCTGGAGCCAGCAAGAAGCTGGGGCCATCAGTCCTACGACAGGGAAATAAATTCTACCAAAAAACTATGTGAGCTTGGAAATGGATTCTTCCCGAGTTGTTCCTCCAGATGAGAATACAGCCCAGCTGACACCTTGATTACAGCCTTGCAGAAGACTCAGACAAGCTGTGCCCAGACTCTTGACCACAGAAACTTTGGGATAATAAATGCATGTTGTTTTAATCCTCTAAGTTTGTGATAATTTCTTATGCGGCAATAGATAAATAATACAAGTATTTATTATAAAATAAATTTATTTCTCTGTGTGGACAAGTCAGGTCCTCCAGAATGCAAAACACTTCTGTAGCTAATTCTTTAAATTTATATTTTCCAGGTTAACTTTTAATGGCTTGCATAACTTGCTTGTCTTTTAACCCTCCATAATGGTTTGGCAACTCAGATCCAGTTTACAGAAATTCCCCTTAGTAATAGATTTAAGTACTTATGTTTTCAGTGCCAAAAATCCTGAGTTCTTGAGTGATATTTTTGGGAATATTGCTTAGATGTCAACCAAAATGCCTTTTTTCTATTGCACTGATCTCACACCAAGAAGATAAAGTTCCCAAAATTCTCTGAATGTTTTGATTGATTTTAATGATAGTGAAGTCTAATGACATCAAGCTAAATACCATTTCCAACAGCAACAGTATTATCAGAAATCTCTGAGAATCCAAAGGAAGTGGCTTCCAAAGGTAAAGTCCATTGAGTGGACTTCTTTGTCAGTCAAGACCTACTCAGGGAGCCTCTTTTTGTATCATATTTGAAGAACATTCTTCCATTCTCCAGCTTTCTTCAATCTCCTCTCTGAGTGGCATCTCTTCAGCCTTCTGATATTGTGTCCTAGTTGTGAAGTTCTTCTGAGCTTCTGAGAAGATTAAGAAAATTCAACAGCAAGACAATTATCTTTTAATACTCACCTGCATGAGAAAGCTACAAAGACAGAAATATGTGAGAAGGAAGACAAAAGGATGCATCTAGAGCTCATTTTTCAGAAGGTTACCATCACACTATCCCTGGACCATTACTATGACCTTCTCTTAGCAATGACCATACCCTAAATATATCTGTAGCCCAAGGCATAATAACTGATACTAGTAGTAGGCAATCTAGTTTTTCTTTAATTGTGGTCAGAGAATGGAAAATTTTGAAGAATGAAGGTTAGAGTCTTGTCCCACGTGCTATGAGAATTCTGTATTTCTCAGGCACAGACATAGGAATTGAGTTTGATTTCATGAAAGACATAAGCATTGAACTGGGTTCCATGTGATGAATAGAATTTAGAGAGACAAAAGTTTTAAAGATTATATAAAGTGAGAATAAGTGCTCATAAGACAACCGATTGCACACATAATGGAGGAGGATGGGTATGGTCAAAGAGTTTAGGGTGAGGGTGGGAGCTGGTGGTCAAAGACAGGAAGGAGCTCTGCCTTTTTTGAATGTAATATAGCGATTGCAAAGGAATGGAGACAAAGTGAGGTTATAACTGTTTAGAGGGAACTTTAAATATCTCAATGAGAATTATAAGCTTCATATGAAGTATCTCTCCTTAAATTTTACCCTTTTTTTTAGGAAGCTTTTCATGCTGTTCCTCTTTGATTTAAGAGTCATTCCTTTATTCTCCCATGGTTATATTTTTCACAAAATAAGGTAAACGTCAATCTACTTGCCACTCTCTCCCAGTGAATTATAAGCAACTCAAGGACATAGATAATACCTTCTTTTGTCAAAAAAAGAAAAAAGGAGTCAAGTAAATAGGGAAGAAGATAGGAAGAAAAGAAAGCTATAAGATGCTAGACTTTAGGGTCAAAAGAAGCCTCTAGTGATGTGCCACATATTAGGTGAGCTCTTAAGAAAGCCAGTCAAACTTTAATCTTCAGTTTCCTCATCTAAAAAATAGAGTTAATAATAGCTATACAATCAACCTCAAAAGATAATCGTGAAAGTGAAAAGAGACATTGAAGATAAGAGCACTTTAGAAAGTGAAAAACTTCACAAAAGTGGCTTGCTACTTCTAGACTTTTTGGTAAAGTAATACGGTTATAAATTCAGCAGGGCTTTTCTTCCCTATTTTGGTATGTGAGCCTCTGCCACAGCATACCCACTGACAGACAAGTGGTATGGGTCCATGCCTGGCAACCGAACCCAGGTCACTAAAGTGAAGTGTGTTGAACTTAAAGACTAGGCCACTGGGGCTGGCCCATAAATTCAGTGCTTTGAGAAAATTAATGAAAGAAATAGCCCTAGCTTTAAAGTTGGTCATGAAAACACTATTTATAATATAAAATGTTAGAAATAGCAACAACAGGGCAGTGCTTAAAGAAATTCCATTTAGTCATAAATGAGACAATTGTGTAGCCAAAATAATGGTGTGAAAGAATTTTAAATTGTATGAGAAATTAGTAAAACTATATGAACAAATTTTCAAAATATTACTAAGTGATACATACACATGTATTTTTGTGTATGTGCATGTGCAAAGACATAAAACAAATGTAACAAAATAGTAATGTTATAGATTCTTTTTCTTATTTTCAGTTATCTTTTTTTTGTGAGAACAGTTTGTAAGTTGCAAGAGACAGAACTCGTCCCCTCATATACCATTAGCTTGTGTTAATTCCATCAGATGTCTTAGCTTCAGGAGAGTCTGGGAAAGGAAGCAGTTGTCATTTTCAGCTTCTATGTAGAATGAAGACTTTTTCAGAAAAGAAGAGGAAGGGGATTACTCTTGTGTGAGCAATCGATGTACTCTAGCGCAAAAATGTAATGATTGTGTCACAAAGAAGGAAACGAGTCTAGCAGTAGGTATATCCCGGTGTGAGAAAGACTGGAACAGAGTAACACAGTCTCCATTTCCACCTTGGGCTGGCTGCCTATGTTCTCAAATTGACTCTTTAGAGCAATGAAGTGGAAGAGGTACTGGGAAAGGAGTCATGAGACTTGAGTTCCAGCCAACTCTCAATCTTCAATTAGTTGTATGACGTGAGGCATATTGCTTAAATTTATTTATTTTCTAGTTTATATAGAGTAAAAGTCCCTTCAGGCTCTGAAATGTTATGTTTCTCTGAGTATGAGAATATAATTTCCTGGCCACAGACAGTCATATATTCTTTCTTTCAACCTTTAGTTGTTTAGAACACACGAAGTGTCTAACTCTTTGCAAAGGATCATCTGAGGCAAATAGGAAAAAGGAAAGCTATAATGTGTTGCATTATGTACCAAGGTTCGTCAACTAGTTTATACATCACAAAAACCTTGTGAGGATAAAAAAATAGCATTCACCATTTTATAGATTAGGAAGGGAGACTCAGGGAGGTGAAATAGTTAGGAAATACTTGAGAATAATTTACAACCAGGTACATCAGACTCCAAAGCCAATGCTTTTCCCACTAATCATACTTTTACATTTCTGAGCTTGTTTTACATGATAACTTTAAGCTTATAAAGGCAGATGTTGATCTTGCATAGATACTGGATGAATATTTATATGTACTGAATAAATATTTGTTGAAGGAAAGAGAACGAGGAGAGACATTGTAAAGACTTCTGAACCATGTAAGCCCCCTGCTCCCCAAAAAAATGAAAGAGAGAAAAGCAAGAAAAAAAAGAGAAAGGGAAAGAAAGAGATAGAGACGGAGGGAGAGAACAAAAAGAGGGAAGGAGGAAAGAAGGAAAAATCAAAGGAAGAAAAGTAGAGAAGCTTTCAGGGCAATAATGATTCAAGTGCTTCTTCAGCAGAAAGGAATGGATGAATTGAGGTTGAATTAGCCTCATTGTTCAGCATTTTTCTTGTAGATTTGATGTCAGATTCTTCCCCTCTTCTAATGGGGTCTATAGTGGGAGGCCAAGGGGGAGGCTGCTGATTGTATTTAATTATGTTCAAAGAAAGTTAGAGAACACTCAGCAGATGTCAGGCTTGCAGCTGGGATCCCCTAACAAATGCTGCTCTGCTATCTCGGCTTCCACATTATTGCACTAAAGCAGGGCCCAGAAAATGCCCAGCAGACACATTGGCTGGGGCTGGGCGAGAAAAGATAACAAATCTTAAGGAAACATGTTGTCTATTATTTCTCATAATGAGAGCTGCCAGGGTGTACACTGAGCAGGCCTCCGGCTGATACTAGGACACAAAGGATCTTAATGCATCCCACACCAGGATGTCATCTGCAATCTGGAGCAACAAAAGAGATTGAAGCCTTGGAAAGTAGGCTTTGTTTCTTGATACTGTATATCCCAGGGAGGACAAATAACAACCGCACAATTCAGCTTTCCCAAGCTCCATATGCATTTAAAAGGAGCTGGTTGACTGCAATTAGGATACCTCAGCTTTTAAAAGCCGATCCTCTCAGCAGGCAATGGAATTCTATCATGGGCGATGCAGTGTGAGCATGTTTCGTATTTAACATGGAGGCGAACTCATTGAAGGAGATGACAAGGAGGAAAACACTAATGACTTAAAATTCACATCCCCTTCAAAGGAGTCTTCATTGATGCCTCCCAGATGGAGTAGGCTAGTTTCACACTTTGTAGGAAAAAAGTTATCCTCTTTCTAGTTCTATCAAACTAGGCCTAGCTAAGAGGTCACCTACACGTGGCTCCCCTAAGCTAATATTTCCTTAATCTCTCCACCTAGAGGCTTTCTCTCATGAGAGTGCTCTTAGTATAGGTCGGGCCAGAAGTTCTGGGGAGTTAACACCCCAGAATTTACCCTCAATGGATAAAGAGTAGAGTATGAGGATGAATGCCCCAGATTCCTCACACTTGGTGAGACAACACTATGGTATATTCTGCATCTCCCAGTGAATGTTAAGATGAATTGAGCCCTGGATGTCACGGCGGTAACCCCCTCATTTTCACATCCACTTATGGCTTTCCTCCTTTTCCTATCTCCCCTCTCTGTTCCCTCATCTTGATTCCTGAGATTGCATCCCAAATAAACTACTTGCACCAAAATCCTTGTTTCACCCTCTGCTTATCTTTTTCTGCTTTTTTTCCCCCCAAATCTCCCCAGTACGTGGTTGTATATTTTTGTTGTGGGTCCTTGTAGTTGTGGCCAGGCTCTGCTTTTGAGGGAAATCAAATTCAGCAAGTTGTTGTCCTGGGGGTTTCAGGATCTCCTTCCATCCTCCCATTTACAAACCTTGGACGGCTCCCCCAGGGCCTATGAAATAAGCAGAAAAATATGAGTGTCATCTATGATTCTTCTTAGCAGGTTCCTAAACTACTTCTAGACTCATGTCTAACCCTTCTTTCTCCACAATACATCAGTTCCAGAATATTATTAATAATTTCATTATTTTAAGCCTTAAAATATAGACTTTCTTTAATCTGAATTCCTCATTTAGCAGATGCACGTTTTTCTCCTTAGCCTTCTTTAAGTGATCTTTTACTCAATTAAGTTTTTTATGCTTCCAAAAATAGAGCAGGGTTCTCCCTCTCTAAGTCATGATAACCTTTGGCACGTACCTGCATTTATGGCCTTCACCAATAAACTATGAGAAACTTGGGAATAGACACCATCTTTTTCTGATCTTTGTGTTCTCAATTTCTGTCACAGTGCCGGACACTTAATCGATGCCCAATCAAAAGGTGTTCTTTGAATGACTAAACGAATAAAGGAATGAAATATCAATCCTTCATTTTCAAAGACAGACGTTTGATGATTCTGCTACTTTCCTCTCCCATTCTAGTAAGAGGCAATGATAGAATTTTCCATCCTAGGTTATCTAAGAAGTCAGTAATTTTTTCTCAAGGACGGGTGAAATATGAAATATTACAATTTACCAGACTAAACACCTTGTTGAAATTTTCATCTATGTCTTCCTTTTATAGCACACATTTCAAAGTATAATATACTCTGTGCCAGTGACCAACACGGTGAGAGATGATGACTTAGGCAGGGAGCTTGGTAATTGGGATCTGGTGAAAGAGTGGAAATTTGGAACCACAGGACCTAAATTCAGCTCCTGGTTTGGCTAGAGGTTTCGGTCATTACTTAAGATTTATGCTTCTGTATCTATAAAATGGAGATAATGTTTAATCTTCAGTGTATTTTGAGACATTTAATGAAATATCATATGCAACAGCACTTTGTAAAATGTTGTGACTACAGACACATATGTGTATATATATACATCTGTCTCTCTATATGCATATATTTACCTATTTATAATTCATAATTTTAATGGTGAATGTTATATGTAAAATAGACCTTCAGGAGCCAAAATGAACACCACAAAATGCAACCTAGAGATACAGAGCTGGATATGGAACTAGAAATTTGGGTAGAATTTTGTCTTTGAGCTAGATCCCGAATACGTGAGAACTTATCCTAATGTTAAAGACCTCTGGAGAAGTAAGCACCTCCATTGCTAAGGTACCCCCACAATTTGAATTGGGAAATTTAGACACTATACCCATAACTATATAAAAGAATATAAGCCTACATATCTTTTCAAAATAGGCAGGGGGAAATTGCTGTGATCAAGACAGCACAAACACAGTTTTCTTGTTCTAACGGAAGTTGACTCCAGGACTGACACTTGATATATTCTTCACTCTCACAGAATAATTCAAGTGGTTTCCCAGGGTGTTGCAAAATTTAATGCTTCTGGTTGTGATTATTTCCAGGAAGAGGAATTATTACTGCAAGAGAAAATGTGCCAGCAGTGCTATATGGCATGTGGGATTATGCAATCCCACACACTGACCAGAATGGGATACTTGTCTTCATATTCAGCAGCGAGGATTTATGGGATCCTGTGTGTCATATGTCTCCCCAAAGTTTAGTGATGCAATGGGATAAGGCAAGCAGAAAGGCTCTGAGAGAGATGGATGCAGGAAAGAGATTAAACACATGTATTAGAAGTAAGTCCAGTCCATCAACAAAACCCCAAATCAAAGAGTTAATGATGAAGTAGTACTCAGGAAGCATATACTATGAGAGAGGGTTTGAAGGAAGTGTATATAGAGGTTTACTGAGGTGATGGAATTCAGAGGAAGTGCTAGTCAAGAATCTAGGTAGCTGTAGGTATCAGGGAAAATCTACTGTTGGATAAAAATGCTCTGGCATAGAGGAAGGAACCAGTGCCAGAATGTTAGTTACTGACAATTGGCTTGAAAAGAATAAATCCAGACCCCAGTTTTAGAGGTATGGGACTTCAAATAAAAAGCCAAGTACAAAGAACAAAACAGGGACCTGATTACCAAATATGAGGTGCAAATGTGGACTGTCTCAGAAATAGGGTGGAACTGGGTGTGCAATCAGACCTTGAAGCTGAGTCTCAGAGTACTAGTTACATCCCTTCTATCTTGAGTTAGGAAAATCCCTAAGGACGAGGACCAAGTTAAGACTGTAAATTAGGCTGAAGTTGTTCTAGCTGAGAACGTGGTGATATGCAAGGGCTGGCAGCCAGGTAGAGACTTATAATGTGGATATTGTGGTATGAAAATAACAATTGTCCACCAATGGTTAGAAAATCATCATAACACAAAGCATTTTCTGTCTCACTGCTCAGACCTTCAGAATCACTTTCTCTGAGAAAGTGTACTACATGCTTTCTCTCCAGTGTATTACATTTTTCTTTTAGGAGAAGCGTTTTTTTTTTTTTTTTCCTCTGGAGTTTTGGGATTAAGTCTCTATCAGAGATCTTGTCTTGAAGGACAAAGTAATGACTTATTCAAGTTTTGCTGTGGAAATTATCCTTTCTCAAATCCAATTGTATTCCAGCTGGCAAATGACAGTGGCTGTCTCAAAACCCACACATCTGGAAGAAGGCTTGAATTGGCCACCTCTCTGCCTCTTACGTCTGAAACCTTTCTTAGATAGTAGATTAGAAAACTCGTTTTTGGCTGGACAAGATAAATATATTTTTTTAACCATAAAATCTCTGAAGTGACATAAAGTAGACCAAACAAGACATAGAAAGCACAAAAATCATTGCAGTTCTAGTTTACTTAATGATTGTATATCAACTACAAAGTTAAGGCCAATGAAACTGTGGATATGTTGTTAATAAACCATATGCTCTGACTCTAAAAGATCAAACTGATGATTCATTTATTTGTGGGTTGGTTGGTCAGTTAATTGGATGATTCAGTTGTCCAAAGTTTGGTCTGAATGGAGCTGATGGTAGGGCATTCAGTAGACTCAGGCACTGGAAAGAAGAACTGAGATTAACATGCTCACATTTACCCATGACATTCATTCTTTAAGGACATTCATTCTTTTTGAGGTTTAGCAGGAAACACTGCTACAAGAAAACCCTCAGTTTGAGACTCTATTGAGCTGTTTACTAATTCTGTGAACACAAACAACCCTTCTATACGTCTGGTCCTTGGTTGCTTCATCTGTAAAATGTAGATAGTAATAACTATGCGCAGGTTTGCTGTGATGATTACAATAGATAGTGTAGGCAAAGATGTTCCAAACAATTGGCACTCATTACATGGCAGTTATGATTTTATCATTATTATTATTATTGTTAAGTTCTGAAGCAGAGGTCAGACTGGCACCACACACCAAGAACATTGAGAGTTGTTGCTTAAAATGACAGGGGTTTACAATGCCCCATATGTAATAATTAGTGAAAGGAGTCAGGAGACAGTTGACATCAGTGACAGTAAAATGTATTCCCTTGGAAACATCTGGAATTCAGCTGTGGAAAAAGTTCATCCCCTTCCTCCCTTTTAAGGACACCCACATAAATATCAGAAAAGGCTTAGCCCAGTGTCCTCTTTCCCAGTTCTCATATGGCAGCAAATCTTTGCTAGAGGCTTCCTGCTGAATTTCCCAAATCTGTTCGCCTGTTTCCTGTTGGGAAAATATATTTGATAAGATCCCTAAAGTCTGAAGTTCTTGTTCTTCTTCTAGCCACTCTAAAAGTCAGTGTTTGAAAGACTAGAGGGCTAAAGGCAATTTTTTTCCTTTTAGATTCTTTTCCTGCAATTAAATTTAATGACCTAGTACAATAATTTTATGAGAAATCAATTACTCAAATTGTAAATTTACATTCCTAAACTCTTATGGAAGCATTTTATCTAATAAAAATATTAACTATCAATATAAAAATGCGTTGCATCTTTCTTTTTTCACGTCAATATGTAAATGGATAAATTATTCTTTCTTTGTTACAAGGTTTCTGAAACTCTAAATTCATTGACCCATTCAGCAAATGTTTATTGGGTGACTAATATGCCTGAGGCACTGTGGAATTTTTTTTCTGAGAGACAATAACAAACAAGACAAATATCTTAATCCTGTCCTCACAGAGCTTAGAATCTAGCAAAAGAAAAAGAAATGAAACAATAAATCAACCTAACGTGGTAGAAAGAATGCTTTATATTAAAGCCAGGCAGTCAGGGCAAAGGGATAGTTCTCTGGCGAAGAGACTGTCTTTATTTACAGACATATCTTGGTGACCTTTGTTAGTATAAAAAAACCACACCTTTAGAGTGATTTAATGGATTTATTCAGTGGTTCTCAAATCTGGCTGCATATTAGAATAACTCAGGTAAGTTTAAAAAAAAAAAAAAAAAACTGATGCTTGAGCTCCACCCCCAGAACTTCTGATTTCATTGTTTGAGTGAGACTCAAACATAGGGACTTTTGTAATGCTTTGTGAGTGTTCCTAATAGGTGAGTCTAAGAGTATATTTAATTTGCTGTGCCGCAATGTGCAAGAATTCCACCCCCTACCTCTACCATTACCAGTGCCCCCAACTTTTCAGGAAGGTCTGAAACACACCAGCTCGTACTTTGCTCAGTGAAAGAATAGAGGTCGTATTCTACGAGGAGCAAGGAGGTGTGAAAATGGGTCCAAATGTACAGGTAGCAAGATGTTAGATCACTTGCATTCTAGGGATTTGGATACAGAAATGATCAAGAGAAATTTAAGTTCCCTATTAATTTCTAGAAAACTTAGAAAATTCTGGACTTCCATGTATGGAGTGAAAGTTCAATCCATTTGTCTTTAAATGTTATAGAAAATTATGATTCTATAATTCCAGAGGGCTTGATCACTGCCAGGGAGATGGCATCTCTTTTGTCTGTAAACAAATAAATAAATAATTACATTATATTACATTACACTGAAATGAGTGCTATGAAAAAGAAAATGCTAAGAGATCCTGTAGCAGGGAGAGGTCAGAAAGAGCTTCCTGGGAAAACCAAAATTTTAGCTGAGACTGTGCAAAAACCTTGTAATGGAAAATGTGTGCATGTGTGTCTAGCAAGGAACTAAATAAATCCAAAGATGGTGAAACAGAGGGAATTATAAAGAGACAAGACAGGTGAATGAGGCAAAGCCAGTTCATGTATTAAGTAGAGCATGTGACGGAGGACTGAGCCAGAGATAGTGATATTTCTTGATGTGGATACAAGACAGAAGAGAGAGGAGGGTAAGAAAGAGCTGATAAGGCAGAGGGAGATGAATATGATGTGAAGACTAAAAAGAATGGTCCGACCAATCTACGATACTTGCCCACACACAAAAACAGAAAACACTTTACTTAAACTATAACTTTGAAAAAAGCCATCATCTTTTATCTCATTATTGCATATCTGTGAGTAAAGAGAATAAACTAGATCATCTCTGAAAATCCAGATATATGAGTTGGATTAGCACAGTGGTTAAGAGCAGGGGCTATGTCGTCTGACTGGTTGGGTACAGCTCTTGATTTTAGAAATTACAGGCTAGGGGACTGTCAGTGACTTCCCCTTTCTGTACCTTGATGTCTATGTCGGAAAAGGAGAATAATAATACTAGCACCCCAAAACGTTTGGGGAAAACATTTAGATAACACATTTTTTTTTTCTTTGAGGAAGATTAGCCCTGAGCTAAGTGCTGCCAATCCTCCTCTTTTTGCTGAGGAAGACTGGCCCTGAGCTAACATCCATGTCCATCTTCCTCTACCTTATATGTAGGACGCCTACCACAGCATGGCTTGTCAAGCAGTGCCACGTCTGCACCCAGGATCCAAATGGGCGAACCCTGGGCTGCCGAAGTGGAACATGCATGCTTAACCGCTGCACCACTGGGCCGGCCCCAAATAATACGTATTTTAAGTGTTATTTTAGGTCATTATCATGATGGTAATGTCAGCATATGATGATATAACATATAATCATATGAATTTTTATTATCCTCTGAAAAATTGAAAGTGTTTTGTGTAAGGTGATATATATCAACTAAGAAAAATTGCCATCATATTAGCCAGGCTCCCCTAGTTGTGGGATATGGACAGAAAGAACTTAGCACACTTTTCATCTCAATTGTTCTCATTAACTTTTTTATTGAATCAGTTATTCAAATGTTAATCGAACCTATCTTTGTAAGATGTTGTCCATGTGTTGAAGTGTGTGCAATGATGAATCACAAATAGCTACTCCCCTTAAGCCACTTGCAAACTGAAGTGTGAACTATAAAGGAATAAAAGTTACCAAATTATAAAGCAATACATTGTCAAATGCCATAAGAAAGCTAAAAAGAAACAAAGTTAAATCTCGGAGTAGGGTAAAGGAGTTTTAAAATTCTGGTGATCTCTAATACGTGACCTTAATGTTTTTCTTTTTAAAATTAACTTTTGAAAAATTATCTTTTATTGTTAGTACCTGGGAGCTCTAATTTTGGGCACTCAAAATGCAGAAATGATTGAAACAAGATTGTTCTTTGATAACTAAGCAATGAATCAACTAATTTGACTGGAGCGAAAGCAGGACAAGTTAGTTCAAAGTAATATCATTAACAGAGTTAAAGATAGAATAAGTGGATCAGAAGAGGAATCACAGGAAAAAGAGTGAAAAACATGAAGTGGAAACAGTGTAGCAGCGGAGGGGACTCCTTAGCTTTCGTTTTGACTTTGAGTTTTTCTGATCCTCAGGATAAAGCCACTCCAAATCTGGAAATGTAGATGGTTTATCATTGAAGACAGTGATCTTAGCTGAAGACGTACCACGGCATATCTGCTCCCATTGCCAAGAGAATCACGGTTGTGAGATGCACCACGTGACTTCTGAATCATCAACTCTTACATCTGATTCCATGTTCATGAAGCAACCTCTGATTAAGATTTGGCTTCCTAAGTACACCTGCCTAGAGGGACTCAAGGGGCTGATTATACAGACTTTGAGTATATCCAATTCTCATAGAACTGTGCAGTAGCTTCTGATTACAATTTGGCATCCTGTTTATCTTGACTGCATGAAGAAACTAAATTGGTTACATGGACCTGAGTGTCTGATTGTGTGATAATGATTTCTCATTGTAAACTCAAAAATTGACATTATTTTTATACGTCGGTCTCATGATCTTGGTCCATTTTAATCTGTCTCAAGAGATGGATTGGTCTTTGTGTGTTGACAAAGTTAGATATATGAGCTTGCAACACTGAGATTCTGAGACATGGTACATTCAGGAGAGTATATCTGTCTTCCTTGTAGAAATGATAAGCCATGCTTTTGCCATTGTGACAAGATCTATGATGTTGCCTATGAGGATTTTCTTCTCCCTGGCATTTCAGTTCAGTTCTACCTGGTTCAAAAACTTTTTAGCCAGTTCCAAAATACTGGGTAGAAGCAGTGTTTTTGTTGTTGTTGTTGTTAGAGCGCAAGGTAATGTCCTGTAATAAATTCACCATTAATTACAGTGACTTAAATAAGACAAAAATTTCTGTCCCTCAGATGTGACAGCCCAAAATTAGGTGATTTGTCAAATGTAGGTAAATTTTTCCACTCCACAAGGTTGTTCAAAGATCCAGGCTTGTGCAGTGGCTCTGCTGTCTTCAAAATATGCCACGTATTTCTGGACTCAAGGAGGCTGGTTCAACAGTTACCATCTTGCGTTTCCCAATAGGTGGGAAGGAGGCAGAGAGGAAACGTGGGTGAGCAACCAAGTAGCTTTGTGACGTTAAGCTAAATTCACCTAAGATTCAGTTCCTATTTTAGGATAATGAAAAGAAGTATACCTACATCATAAGATTTTCATGAAGATTAAATAAGTTAATACACGTGTATACCTTAGCAAGAGCACCTGATTATATAGCAAGCACTGCATGAGTTATTATTATTAACTTCACTTTATTGTTTTGAAGTGGGGTTAAATAAGAATAGAAATTTGAACCAGAGAATGGACACGCATCATTGAGCAAACTTCAGAAGTAATATAGTTGTTACTATTTTTTTTATTTGGAAAAGCAGTATATTACATCCTCTGTCATATATGATATAGGTTCATGTGTCAGGCTAAAATGACTCTTATTCACATATTCCCCATACTTTAAGCTTTAATGTCTTTAATATTAGGGTTTCACCACAAGTGATATTTGTTTTCTCTTTTATTGATTTCGTCCTCTTCCCTGCAGCAAGTTAATCTCTGCTCTTAATTCTTTGCTTCTCTCTGTCTTCTCCCTCCCTCCCTCTCCCTTCTTCTGGCGGCTTCCTCTCCCTCTCTCTCTCTCTCAATCTCTCTCGACACACACACACACACACACACACAAATACACACAGTTGCTCTGTGATACAGGCAGAATAGGTACCTCAGAATTCTTCCAGAAATTATTATGATTAGGAATAAACTGGAGACTGACATGATTCTAAAGACCAGCAGGATGACAAATGTAGTCAGAAAAATTGCTCTGGAAATTCTAGAATTTTTAGAATATTTTCAAAATGGTGTTTGATCGCATTCTGCTTATTTATTGTTAATTCAACAAATATTTATTAAGCATCAACAATGAGTCAATATTTGTGTTCAGCACTGGGAACTCAATGGGGAGAAACATCCCACAGTCCC
Organism: Equus asinus; assembly: GCF_041296235.1. Lineage (NCBI taxonomy): Eukaryota > Metazoa > Chordata > Mammalia > Perissodactyla > Equidae > Equus > Equus asinus. Next base: position 67,113,279 of record NC_091801.1, on the reverse strand, counting down.
TTGCTCTACTGGAGCATGTGGTCTAGTGGGGACACATTAATGTGAGAATAATACATGGAAAGGTAAAATTACAGTCAGTGGGCATAAAGTTTTAGTCAAGCAAAATGAATAAGCTCTAGAGATCTGCTGTATGACGTTGTACCTACAGTCAACAATAATATACTGTAGACCTAAATACCTGAGTAGATCTCAGGTTAAGTGTTCTTTCCACAGTAAAAAAAAAAAAAAGTATGAAATCTGACACTAAGGAAGTTCTATGAGCATTCCATTCCACTAAACCTTGCTAGCGTGTGGGGATTAGACATTGACTGGAAATTCAGGGACAAATTCTCTAAGGAAGGACAAGTGAGCAGAAATCTTAAATAAGAAGAGGCTTTCGTTCATTTGTTTAGTTAAAGAATGCAAGGGAGGAATGAGGAAGAGTGTTCCAGAAGATAGTCTTCTGGACAACTAACATGCTGCATATTATCTTCCAGATTATTATCTATGATTATTTATACATAAGTATGCATCATACTACATAGTCTATCTTGGAACTCGGACAATGGACAATATCTATAAATATGGGGGTCTTGGTTTCTTCACCTCTATATTGAGGGATTACACAAAACATTTCCTGAAGTGTCTTTCAGATTTAAATCTAAAATCTCATGACTTCATAAGTTTTCACAGATCAAGCAAAAAAAAATGTCATACTGGAAGAGCAACACGTTAGGCTCATTTTTTGTCAAATATTACATGTACGCCTTAGGAAGATCGTTCAGTCATTGTCAATATCTGATCATCAAACTAGAGCACACTTTCCAAAAATGTCTACTATTTGGTGTCCTGTTCTTACATCCTAAACTCACATACAACTGTGACAATATTTGGTAATAGAACCAATAAATGCTTACTAGTTAAATGATAGCTATAAAAATAAAATAATTTTAACACAGGAAAATATGATAAAGAAAATATAATACATACAAATATAAAATTAATAACCTAATTAAAATTAACGTATTAAAATAACACAAGATCCGCAAAGATAATTTCCTGGACTTTGGCAGAACTGAAGAGAAAATTAATTATTTTGGCTAAGGTAGGGTAAACAACATTTTTCAGAAGGCAATTTTCATAGACTATCTCATTTGATCTCCACGAATTCAATCAAGTATGTATTATTATTACTTATTTTAAAGGTATGGAAATTGTCACTCTGATAGATTATTATCTAGATCAAATTAATGCTAAAATTCATGGATTTAAACCCTAGTGAATCCTTGAATTGAACTGATTGCTGTCTGATTCAAATATCTTTTTCCACAAAATTCATTTTGCAGCTATACCTACATTTAGAAAGAGCCAACTCCCTTCTTCTTCCATTTCTCTCCTCTCCACTAAAGATTTTCATTTTCCTCTCTCATCAAAAATTGTTTTTAGAAAAACAAAAACTCACGATGAAATCTCTATGTTTGTAACCAGAACATTCAAGCATCACATTGACCTAAAAATTAAAGTCCCATTAATAAAATCCCAATACCACCATTTCAGAAGACCAGAAATCTATCTGCAGGACATGGGTTCATATTGGTATGCTTAAAGCCGTTGTCCCTGGGCAGCTTCCCAATCTACTCAGGTGTGCAAAAACTCACAAGTTCCACCAAAAAAATTACCCAAGCCATCTCACTCAAGTTTAACCTTTGTAGTCAGAACTGTGAAGTTCAAATTTGGAATAAGAAATGAAAAGAACCTCCCAAGGGTGATATCTTGCCTTCTGCAGACAAAGTTAGACTAATAATTAACTAGCAAATACTTGCTAGATAGACTCAGCCGCAATCTTTGACGTTCATATAGGCTTGTTTGGTCCCATGATGTTGATAGATAGATAGATAGATAGATAGGTAGATTTGCAGATTAAAAAATTTAATTTTATTGGGTTGTGTTGGTTTGAATTGCTTAGCTGTTACCATAACCATCAGCAGCAATAGCACCACCACCACCACTATCACCAACTTCGTCAACACTCCATAAATTTGCAGATGACTGGGTTCTTTATAAAGCACCTTCACATGTGTTATCGTGTTTTCTTTTTTTCCCCTTTCAATGATTACTTGAGTTAATCAGAAAAATATTTCCACTTTACATGGGAGGAAACCTTTTCGTGAGAGGTAAAATAGATTATTTAAGGTCACACAGATGAGCAAAATAGATACAGCATAACATAGCTAGCATAACAGAGATAGCAAAATAAGTTTTCTAATGCAAGATTTATAACTCCAAATCTCATGCCACATGACCTGTTTTAAAAATTATCTTCTGTATACAATTTATCTCCTGGATTTAACTACTCTGTTAAAGGCTTATTACGAGTATAATTCTTACAATGTCACTCATACCTTTTTAGTTATTTTAACTAATCTTCTCATGGGATGCTTTAAATGTTATCGAATGTATTCATAACTATTTTGTTGTTTATAGTCATCTTATGATCCACAACTAGCTCTTCTCTTACTGTCTTCAATCATTTTTGCAAATTCTTTCAGTATTCTGAGACTCAATTCTAACATCTGCGGTGAGGGGGATGTCCCCACACCTCCAACAAGCAATTCTGGGGACACCAGCAGAGCGTTTGACAATTCAACTCAATTCTGACACTATCTATCCAGAGATAGCATCAGATTCCACAGGTTAAGTGTTCAGCCTTATAAGACTACCCCTCACCTGCCCGACTTCAGATGCCATTTGCAAGCCTGTTACCTGTGCTTCTGACTGGCTGGCTACAGATTGGAGGTTTCCACTACCCACTCCTTGTACTTCAGACACTGATCACAAGTCCAAGCTGTTACCTGAATTTCTGACCAACTGGCTATAATTCAGAGGTTCCCATGGCCCTCTCCTTGGGTTCAATGAATTTTCTAGAGTGGCTTACAGAACCAGAGAAACATTTTACTAGATTACCATTTTATTATGAAAGGATATAACTCAGAAAGAGAGACATGGAAGAGGGGCATAGGGCAAGGTATGGGGAAAGGGCATGGAGCTTCCATGCCCTCTGCAACCACGCAGCTCTCCACAAATCCCCATGTGTTCACCAACCCAGAAGCTCTTCGAACCCTGCTCCTTTGGGATTTTATGGAGGCTTCATTACATAGGCATGCTTGATCACATCATTGGCCATTGGAGATTGATTCAACTTCTATCCCCTCTCCCCTCCCAGGAGCTCAGGAGTAGGACTAAAAGTTCCAATCCTGTAATCACATGGTTGGCTCCACTGGAAGCCAGTCCTCATCCTTAGGCAGTTCCAAAACTCATCTCATTAGCATAATAAAAGACAACTTTATCGCTCTACTCTCATCACTTAGGAAATTCCAAGGGTTTTAAGAGCTCTGCCCCAAAAAGGGACGAAGACTAAATATATATTTCTTACTATAGATCACAAAATATTCCCAGATTTTACCACTATGTGGTTAATATGACATCCTCAAAGTTCTCCAAATGTCACATGGAATAAGTGTCATGGTATCAGATAAAACCTCTATGATATCTAAACCAGACTCTATATACTTTAATAAATCTTCAGCAACTTGAGTGAGATTATACAAAGTCTAATTGAGAGTTACCTTTTACTAACAATTTAGCTGTCTTACAGATCCCTTTGTTATCCTCTCTGTAATCCAACATACCTGAGATCAAATCATAGCTGCATAGCTCTTTGTGAACTTGGTCAGTATGTTTCTCCATAAAACGGTAATAAATATTGGGTTTTCAAGATTTAACGAGACAATACATGAAAGCAATTAGTGCATTTTCTTGCTAATAGGAAGTAATCAGTCAATAAATAATAGCAACAACACTAAAATGATTAATAATAATTTATTTTTTCTTTTCTTTAGAATGAAGTAAACTTTGTTTCTCCCTATAGTTTCCTTATTTGATTTTTAATTTTGTCCTGGAAGATACATAAAACAAACTCATTTCATCTCCATCTATCTATAGGGAACTGCTTATAGAAGACACTCAATAAATGCCTTAGCAGGTCACCTAAAATAATAACAATAATAACTACTAATAATCACATTTTGTTTTAGTCTTTGTCTTACATTATCTGATATATTTATGATAGTTTAGTAGTGTTATTGTATTCAGTTTTAACGTTTGAGGAAACTCTGGCCCAGAAGTTTTCATGATTGTTCTAATGAGAGATGGAGATAAGATTTAAACCAGGACTACCTGGCCATTCCCTTCCGAGTATACTTTTCTACCTACCAGGTTAAACTGGATTTCTGTTTCAGGAAACAAAATGCAAATATATGAAAGATTTGGTATATTGCTTCCATCATTTTGTAAGCAGTAAGACTTAAGTACAAAAAATTTAAAAAAAAAATTAATGATAAAATTTTAGGTGTCAGTGAGGATCAATGGGAGATATATTTATTTTGAATGGGATGATTTCTAGAACCCTTTAACTTATACGATAAAGATACTAACACTTCTTCACATATATCTGAGGCTGTTTGCCATGTTTGAAATCCTGGAATAGATTCAGATGATGTTATTGAAACTGGTTTCAATGCAGAATATGGAATTTAGGGCTTTCACCAATCAGACTGACCAGTAGAAGGCAGAATGTGTTTATCCAATACAATCTTACAACATTTTGAAGACCTAGAATTTGAAGGTGACATTGCATATTATACAAGTTGACAGCTGCTAACAGCCACAAACATCAGACAGTTAGGAAGAGTACAGATTAGATGCTGCTATACATTTGAATTCAAGGTGATAGCAAATAAAACATTTCTTTGTTTAGTTCTAAGATTTTGAACGTCAATATCATGGGCCACAAAGTTCTAGACTTGAAGAAATTTTACCCAACAGACTATATTCCCTGAAAGTATGATGATTTAAAAACAATGGAAATATATTTTTTACTTGCTAGTTAGGTGAAAGTGGAGCTCAGTTCTCGCAGTAAGCAGACAAAAGACAATCATATAGCTCTCTCTCCCTCCTCTTTGGCACAGGCAAAGTTGCTGATTACCTTTTCAGGATAACAATAGCAAGAATTCACAAAAGAGACAGATCCGATGGAAGTCCTGAGTATGAGGACCTCTTTGGGCATGAAAAACGCAAGGGAGGAATGTTCTGGCACCATCACCACATGTGGTCGCAATAACTACAGAGGGTGAAATCCATCAAAAAAAATTTTTCATTATGCAAAATAAAATTCTGCACTGAGATGTTGCATGGCTTCCATAAACAATCATATTATTTGAAAAATAACAGAGCTATATGTCTCTGATTGATGTGAAATTTTGGCTTAGTGCTTCTCTCATTTTGAAGAATTTTGAGTCTTCTCTTCATATTTAATTATTTAGTAAATTGAAGAATACCAAAGAAAGATTATTTTGTTCCAGTGGGAAAATCTCAATATTATACACTGTATAATAACTCCTCTTTTTTTTTTAACAGAAAAATAGAAACAGATTTATACTTCTCTCCAATCTATCTCTCAAATAGCCAGAATAGCCAGAACCAGCTTGGCAGAATGACAACCAAAATTGCTTTTCTAGGAGAATGTATGTTCAAGGGGTAGATACTGAAATAAACAAGAAAATATATAAGATAATTTCAAAGAGTTTTAAGCTATGAAGAAAGTAAAATAATGTAGTGTTACAGAGAATGGCTTTGAGTGTATTCATTTTCTTTTTTGCATAATAAATTGCCAGAAATTTAGCAATTGAAAGCAGCACAATTTATCAACTCACAGTTTTCCTTAGGTCAGGAGTCTGGGTGTGAGTTAATTGGGCCATCTGCTCAAGGTCTCATCAGGCTGAAATCAGGATGTTAACTGAAGATACAGTCTCATGTGGAGCTCAGGGTTCTCTTCCAAGCTCATTCATCTTGACGGCAGAACTCAGTTCCTTGCAATTGTAGGACTAAGATCCTTGTTTCCTTGTGGAGGAAACAAGTTGGCCAGAGGTAATCTTAGCATCTTAAGGCTGCCCTCAGGTCCATGCCATGTGACATCCTCCATAATCTCTCTCACAAAATGATTGTGTACTTCTTCCACATGAACAGAAGACTATCTCTGCTCTCACAGGACTTGCCTAATTAGGTCAGGATCACCTAGGATAATCACCTTTTGGATTAATTTATAGTGAACTTACTGAAGACCTTAAATACATCTGCATATTCCCTTGTGCCAAATAACATAGCATAATCATGACAGCGATATCCCAACGTATTCACAGGTCTCATCCACACTCGAAGAGAGTGGATTGTACAAGGACATGGATAATTGTGGTTCATCTTAGAATTCAGACTACTACCGTGGGTAAGCCCACAACACTAAATAGCATAGTCAAGAAAGACTTCCTAGGGGAGTAATATTTGAGTTGAAACTTGAATGTTGAGAAGCAACCAGCTGTATCATAATCAAGGAAGAAAATATTCCAGGAGAAGAAATGACTTGTTTGAAGGCTCCTCTGTGGGAGATAACTTTTTAGGTACGAGAAATAGAACATCCAAGTGCCAAGGGAAAAAGGATAAGATCATGGAGGATGTTGTAGGCCAAGCAGACTTCAAATTTTAAGATAATTAATAGGGTGCATTACGTGAGCCATATGAAATTTGAATTCAAATTTCAATAGGAAGTATTAGGATGGTTTAAGTAGTGAAGTGCCATGATCTATTTCTTTGTGAAATTTTGTGGTGAAGATATTTTCTTCTGTCTTTTTAGTTCTTTGGGCTGGCCTAAGAATTGAATTGACGTGAAACAGATTAACAGGGGAAAATCAAATTTAATTTTGTGCATACGGGAACTCCACATACATGAGAGAGTCAGAGACCCCACAGATATGAGAGGTTCAGAGACAAAAAGATAAAATGAGTCATACATGCCATCTTGAGCTAAGGAATGGGAGAAGGGCCTGAGGCATCCAAAGAGAGGAGGATAATTCACAGGCTCATAAGAAGAGCAGATATTCAGTAATTAGAGGTTTGCCCTGACATACAGATAGGTCGTAAAAATTTATTTCTGGTAATAATTGTTACTGTGGGAAATGCCCTCATTTTAATTTCTTTAAGGGAAAGGTAAAAGTTTCTCTTGGGCCAGCAGGGTCTCATTTGCCTTTAGCTCAAAATATTCCCTGTGCCAAAGTGGCACACCTTGAGGAGGCCTGTTCTGAACCTCTTCTATTTCAAAACCTTTTAGGTTACTTTTCGTAACTACTTTTTATGTTTGGTAATTAAAAATGCTCACAAGAAAGGAAATAACTACAGGAAACATAACTCGTGACTCTGTCAGCAAAAGAAATTTGCCATTGTCCTTGTTTGTCACTGTGGAATACTCTGATTTTCCTCTAGGAAAATAAAGGCAAAAAACCAAAACAAGTATAGATTTAAAGTTTAATTTCAAATGAAACCATTTGCATAGTACAATTTTTTCAAAGTTTTCAAATGATTTTTCCTAGGTAGCTGAACTTTCTAAAGAATGAAAGAAAAATAAAATGTATTGAATCCTTACACAATATTATTATTTGCCTGTCCATTTGTCCCAGCCACTCAAGCTAACGTTATATCTGATTTGACAAAAAAAAGAAGTTTTCGAAGTAAAGTAAATATTTAACTTCTATGTGGACCAATAAAACATCCAGTGTGCTTACTGACTTTTCAAAGTAAGTAAAGGATAGACCTGGAAGAAAAACCCAGGTCTGGTTTATGACTTCCACTTCTTGTCAAACGGCATAAAAGGGACATGATTTACCCTAACATCAGGAAAAAATAGAAAACTGGTCAAAATATGTGGAACTACAGTTCTCAAAACATTGGACATCAGATAATGAAGGACAATGATAACTGAAAGATGGGATACAAACGTGGTGAATCTTATGATTGTCTCAGATTATTGCCTGGAGGGAGTTTCAGACTGTAGTGCAGGAAGGGGGAGGCCAGCCACTGCCTGTCTCCTTGAATAGAGAAGATGAAGCAGAAAGTCCAGGAAAGACCAGACAGCAAGAGTTCACAGAGCAGAGTACCAGAGAGGACAGAGCTGAACAGAGAGAGAACATCATAGATTGGTAGAGGGTCCCCTTTGAGTCCAAAGTACCCAAGACTGAGGAAAGAATTAGGGGAACATTACCCAGAGCTCACATAGTACCATTAACAGCATCTGTTCCCACCAGTCAGAATCAAAAACTTCATAATACACTGGGCACGGGGTACCATACTGAGAATGGTTATACCTCAATAGTGGGGGAAATTAACCCTATATTAAAGACTGCTCTGTTCCACCCAAACAATCCTTAAAAGGAAGATTCAAAGAAACAAATTGCTTTCACATAATCTAGCCACATCTCAATGCAAAGCTCCCAAATATTTATAGGAAGGCAAAAATATCCAATACTCAACAAAAATAAAATTCATGAGTGACATCCAATAAAAAAATTAAAAGTTTGCAAAAGCAGTAGGAAAATACACTCAACACTGAGGAGAAAAGTCAATCAATTGAAACTGATACAGAATAAAATTGGTAGACCAGAACTTTAAAACAGACATTCTAACTGTGCTCATGTGTTCAAAAAGCAAGAGGAAATATTTAGAATATAACATAGAAACGTGAAAAACCTAGAAAATGAATTTCTGTAAGTTAAAACTACAATGTCTACAATAGAAAATACTCTGAATGAGATCAATGGCATATTGGACACTGCAGAAGAAGAGATTAGTGAACTTGAAGGCACAAAAATAAAAACTATACAAAGTGAAACACATAGAGAAAAAAGACTGAAAAAAATGAGGAGAGGATCAATGAGCTGTGGGATAACTTCAAGAGGCCCAAAATATGAGTAATCAGGGTCCTCGAATAAGAGGAGAGAGGAGAGACAGAAATAATTTTGGAAAAAATAATGGCCAGAAATAGTCCAAATTTGCTAAAAACAATAACTCTACATATCTAAGAAGTTCACTGAACATCAAGTGCAACAAACATGAAGAAAATGGCCCATTATAATCAAATTTCTTAAAATTAGTGATAAAAAGAAAATCTTGAAGTAGCCAAATAAAAAAAGGACACATTACATATAAAGAAACAGAGAAAAGGAGGACAGCAGATTGTCACAGAAAACAGTACAAGGGAGAAGAAAGTTAAGAAACATTTGCCTTAAACACAGGAATCAATTCTATACTGCCTACAATGAACCAATTTTATGGATAAAGACAATAAAAGATTAAAATTAAAAGATGGAAGAAAATGTAGTATGCTCACACTAATCAGAGGAAACAGAATGGCAGATTTCAAAGCAAAGAATCCTACCATGGATAAAGGGGCCAATTTCATAACGATAAAGGGAATAATTCATCAAGAAGATGCAACAGTCCTAAGTGTTTATGCCCCAAACAATAGAAATTCCAAATATGTGAAGGAAAAACTAGTAGAATTTCAAAGATGTAGTAGACAAATCCACTATTAGAGTCATAGATTTCAAGATTACTTCCTCATTAATAGAAAAAGTACACAGAAAATCAGTAAGATATTGACAACTAAGATAATACTATCTACCAGCTTAATTGACAATTTTAGACCATTCTACCCAACAACACTAGAATAAAATATCATTTACCAAGATAGACTATATTCCAGGAAGAAAAAAAAAGTAAAATAATTCAAGTAATAAAAAGCATATTCTTTTATCTCAATGGAATTAAATTATAAATATATAACAAAAGATATCTGAAAAATCCCCAGATATTGAAAACTAAATAGTACACTTCTAAGTAGCAATCTACAGGCCAAAAGAAGCCGAAAACAGAAATTTCAAAAATTTAGTACTTTTAACCAGATGAAAATGAAAACACCAAATGTCAAAATTTGCAGGACATTACTTAAGCAGAATTATAGATACATTTATAGGCTTAAATATTTGTATTATTAAGGAAAAACTTCTCAAATCAATGACCTCAGCTTTCATATTAAGAAACTAGAATGAAAAGCAAATAAAATCTAAAGTAAGTGATAAAGGAAACAATAAAGATCACAGTGGAAATCAATGAAATAAAAACAGAAAAACAATAGCAAATGATAGAAAAATAATCAAAAACAAGTCAAAAATCCAAAACTGGTTCTTTGAGAATATCAATAAAATTGATACACCTCTGGATAACATGTAAGGGAGAAGACATATATTACCCATATCGCCATAAAAGATGTGACATCAATACAGATGCAATGTATATGAATAATTGCTGCAATATTATGTACAATTTTATGCCAATAAATTCAACTACTTTGATGAAATGGAAAAATTCTTTAAAAGACAATAAATACCAACACTCATGAAAAGAAGATATAGATAACCTGTATAGCACTGTATTTATTAAAGAAATTGAGTTGTAGTGAATAACCGTCCCACAAAGAAAACTCTAGGCCAAATTGTTTTAGTAGTGAATAATCAAGAACTTAAGGAATAAATAATAAACACAATTTTTCAAAAATTCTTCTACAAGTTTGAAGAAAGAATACATCCAAAGTCATTCTATGAGGCCAGCCTTCTTCTGATACCAAAACCACACAAATAGATTAGAAGAAAAATAAATTACAGATTTATGTCCCTCATGAATATAAATCCAAAAATTTCTTAATGTAATTTTGCCAACTTGAATCAACTCATATACAAAAAGGATAATACATCATGATCAAAAGAGTTTTATCCCAGTAATGCAAGATTGACTTCATATTTTAATATTTAATATTCATATGTTAAAATTAACCATATTAACAGTCTTTAAAAACATGTGATCATCTCAATAGAAGTAGAAAAAAACATTTCTCAGAATCCAACATCCATTCCTAAAAAAATTGTCTCATCAACCTGGAAGGAGAAGGCAAATTCCTTAACCTAAAAAAGGGAATCTATAAAAATCATTCAGTTCACAACATTCTTAATGGTGAAAAATCCAAATGCTTTGCCTTGAAAGTCAGGAACAAGACAAGAATATTCAGGCTTCTTGCTTCTGTTAAATATTGTAATAGAGGTTCTAACCAGTGCAATAAGTCAAGAAAAAGATAGTGCGTTCATTGTCTACATACGCACAGTGAAAAACGCTTGAATCCTTTTCTTCCCTGAAGATCCCCATCATGCTTAGATGTGTGTGTTTGACATTCGGTCCCCTTTAGAACAAGGGAGACCTTCACTTCACTCCCAATCATTTTTTTCCTTAAAGTGGCTGAGGTCAAGGCAGAGGAGGAGGAAGACCTCATGGTTCATGGTGGATGAGAGTGACACTGTGCCAGCAAGCAAAGCACATTTCCTTTCTTGTTTCTAGCAGCATGGCAGCTACACACAATTTAGTATTTCAAAGATACTTTATCGTTTTTCTCCTGTTAAAAAAAAAATTATCCAGGAAATCCAAGTCAGAAAGAGTAAATTCTTTGGGGGAAGAAAACAGCAGTTATTAAATTTAGACTATATTAGTATTAGTATATAGCCATTGCTCATATAATTTTCAATCTTATTTAATTATACCTATATTATGATGTAGGCATGACTATCCCCAAGTTTAATTTCCTAACCTTAATGTTACAGAGATCATAAGTGGCATAGCTAGAATTTGCACCCAGGTCCTTTTGACTGCAATTCTCCTGCCTGTTTGCATACATAAACATCCTGCTATCCATGTCAGTGTTCTCAGTCAACTCTCTAGTGAAGTTTTAAATAAGTGTAATTAATGCTTCTAATGTAGCTGTGTAAAAGCAGTTTTGAAGTTAAATGAATTAGATAATATATATTAAATCATGTATGTATGGGTTTTCCAATATCCTTCTTTCAATTTTTAGCCTGAAATAGAATCCTTGAAGTATAGTATTTTTATATTCCCTTGCTATTACAGTACTATAATTTCTATAAGTATCCTTGGTTTGTGTTCCGCCTTTAATAGCTTAGGAATATGATACAGAGGATATAAATTATACATTGAACATAATATTATAGAGCACCTCAGGTGGCCTGGTGAATCAAACACAAGATTGTCAAGAAACTTGAGTGGAACATCTCTTGATATTTGATGCTTATTCTCCTCTATTTCTTCTCTTCTTTCCTTTTTTCTTTTTTTAACTGCATAAGCCTTCTCTTTAGACAACTTCTTTAACTATCCTCTTGGCTGTTTCCTTGGCTTCATTCCCTAGCAAATTCGCCAGTAAAAACACTGTAAGTTCACTCTCTGGTTTCACCACAGGAAATCTTACATTTCATTTCCCCCAGAACATTTGTATCTCCATCTTGGACCTGTCTTTAAAACAATCCTTATTAACTGGAATAAATGAGAAGGCAATAAGCATTATAACAGGCTTTTAGAAAGATACTAAATAAACTAAATAAATGTTAGTTTTGCTTCCATTTCTATTGCCTTGAAAATTATCACAATCTTTTCTGTCACTACATTATGAGCTACAGGAGAAAAGAAATAGGAACAACTTCATTTAGTACTGACTTTCCTTTTGCTTCAGAGTTTCCACTTGTAAGAAGAGATATTGATGTTTTTGACCAATATATAAATAGTTTCATAGACTAGAATCAGTAGTCCAACTAACAGGCTTAACAGACGTGAATGGATTTATTGAATGTGTTAAGAGTACATAAGCACTTCATACTTTATCTCTTGTAGAACTTACAACTATGCTCTTAATTTCTATTATCTAAATTTAATAGATGAAGGAAAAGAGAACCAGAAACAAAGAAAATCACCCAAGTGAGTAAATGGCAATGCTGAAATTTGAAATTTCAAGTCTCTCTGACTCCAAAGACTCGTATTAGTAACATGACCTTCAGCATGTTGCTTTGAGCTTCAAATTTCTCAGCTGAAAAGGATGGTGGGTAGTGGTCATTCAATTCATTCTCAAGTATTTATTGAGCTGTTACATGCTAGACATGTGCTATATATACAATAGTAAGCTAAACAAAAATGATGCTCAGTCTAGTAGGCGAGAAGCATTAAAATAATCATACTGAAAAATGGATAACTAGACGTTGATTTCAAATGCTCTGGAAAATAGACACATGATTCCATGTTTCATTCCTATGTGCACAAGCAATGTTGAGAATAGGGATGGTCAGGGGAGACTTCCCTGAAAGATTTGCTTTGAGCTCAGAACTGAGGGATAAGAGGCAGCTAACTAAACAGAGAGGGAGAAGGCGCACAGGTTCCCAGGGAAGTCCTGACAGACAAAATCGTGGGAGCAGATGCTGGTGGGGGGAGGAGTGTGGCTTTTTCAAGGCCCTGAGTGTTGCCAGTGGAGCTGGATGTGGTGTGGGGGAGATCTCTGTGACCCTCTTCCTAACCAACGTGGTTGTTCTGTGGTTTAAAGCCAAATGGAGGCGAGGCCAGTCAGGGCAGAGTGCTTTGTAAATTAGAAAGCACTAAGTTGATGTGAAGGTTTGTGGGAGCTTTGCTGGTTTCTTCTTTTAAAAGACTATAACATTTGCCCCAAACTGTTCTTAAAGTCTTAGCATAGAACGGATTCTTTTCATGGCGTGAAATTGGGGTTTACAGAGGAGGTTCTGTTTCAACACTGACAGAGCTGGAGACAATTCTCAACAGAAGTTAGCTTAACTCCTGGGGTGAAAATCTGCTTCAAAGCATTAAAAACACAGGCACTGACTGTTTCTAAAGAAACTCCCTTCAGACTGACAATTCACGTTCGTAGTTTGATTAATCATAAATGTGTGCTTCTTGGCTGATGAGGGGAGAGCCAGAGAAACTCAGGCTGTCTCACAAGACAGAGAACAGAGAATTTTCCCCATGAGGTGTGAAGAAGGGGAGAGTCATCTGTAAGCTGGTGAGTGACGGTTGATAGCTGAATGGTCCTGCAACAAAATGCAACAAAGTCCCACGTGGGAGTCTTGCCCACCTTCCCTCCAGGTGTGCTATCTAGTGAGGACTGGACCACACCCTCTCTCCATAGCAGGAGCCAAGGGTGGGGACCCATCTCCTTCATGATCAAAATGGTTTTCCTTCACTCAGGACACCTGAGAACAATTGCCTCCTACTGGATAGGGCTTCCAAATCAGTGTGGAAAAGCACTACGGACCCCCGGCTTGACCACTCCAGTGGTTTAGGAGTTCACTGTCATTTACTGCTTGAAATGTCTAACATTATGTAAAAGATTGTTATCTCTTGATTAACTGGAGCCTTAGCCAAAGAAAGGCAGCTTGGGGCCTGGTGACACGCATCAGCAAGGAACTATCACACTGGCTCTGCCACTACAGTTCATTTCTCACCAGGTAAGCAATTTATCAAACATTCAGAGTCTCAGGATCCAGATCTGTGAGGTGTTTAACCAGAAAATTCCCTTCTAACTATAAAAATAAATTCCTTATTTAGATTGTTTAACTTTAGGTTTAAATTAAAATAAAACAGTCTACTTAAATGGTAATAAATATAATAACGAAAAAACACTTCCTAACTAACGCTCATATAGTGTTTCTATCAGAGACAACCTGGTTTCTGAAGATGAGAGTGGAGGAAGCAAAAATAAAAATAGGCTGGGGTGAAAGTCACAAGGCTAGTTTCCAGAACTCTGCTGCTAATAAACTGTGTTCCTTTCATCTCTGGTCCTAGACCAGTCTGAGATTAAGTTTCCCCATTTGAGAAATCCTATCCTACCATAAGAACAATATAAAGATAATTATCAAGACACGTTTCTGGAGCATTTGACATGCTGTAAAAGCTCTTCCTCATCTATAATCTCAGTTCCTTCACACACTACCTTTCTAATGAGGATGGCAGAAGCCAGGTGCAGGAAAGTTAGGATTTCTGCCAGGTAATAAAGTCCCATAGTTCTCATATGGCAGAAAAACGCCCTAATCCAGGGTCTGGAGCTGTGGCTCTACAGTGAAAAGTGCCATACTGATGTAGGTCTCTTACTACAACGGGACAAGAAACTGTTCAATTTGCCTGTAAGAAAAGAAGATGAGGACATGAGGGAGGAGCACAGTGAAGTGCATGGGGCGGCCCAGCCAGGTGATTCCTGGTGCCAGTGGGTCCCACTACTCCCCCTCTAGACCTCTGCTCCTCCTCCTCCTCCTCCTCCTCTGCTAGACCCTCCACCACCCATGCCTACCCTCTGTTCTACCTCCCTACCTGGGCCCACAACCCACCTCATCTATTTTTTCCTCTATTTCTCTCCTTACCACCTCGTATTACCGCTACTTCAAAGCCCCTTGTTAGAAGGAGGTGGTTAGGAGGAACGGACCACCATCATTGCAAGCAACATGGTCAGAACCTATGCTTAGTCCATGGGCCATTAACCCTACTCAGTGCACAGATCTCCACTGAGCAATGCTTGAGGGACAAAAAAGACCATTATCAAGGTCATTGATGCTGGAATTAAGTTGTTTGGATTAAGGTCATGAAATATAGTTTTAAAAGTCTCTCATAGCACAAGGTCATTGAAAAGCCTTAATAGTAATGGAGGGGTGCAGGAATTACAGAGCTGTACCTACAAAGCTGGTGAAGTTGCATTGCTGCTATTTATCAGGTTAGACAATCTTCACTCATTCCCTTCACAGCCCTTTATAGATCATGTTCAATGTATCAAGTAATGTGCAGGCCGTTTTAGGATGAAAGACATATGCTCTGTTTTAAGGGAGTACAGACATGCTAAGTATACATCACACATGAGCCACCACTCCTTTCATGCTTCTGGCAGACCTCGCAGTCATTTACAGCACACATACCCTCAGAAACCATCTCAGCATAGTCTAACTGATTCCAGTTTTTAGAGTTGGCATGAGTGGTAAACCCTTTTGTTTAGTGTCACTGCAGAAATATTCATGAATATGTCACTGTGCCTCTATAATGTATTTGAAGTCCACTAGATGCCCAGCTTCTGCCTCATGAATATACATACTGAGAAAGTATAAGTTCCTCTATCAATTTTATACTCAGTGGATTAAGCAGCTTTCTGCCGCATGTGCCCAGTTTCTGACTTTTCTAGCACTCTTCAAATTGGGAAGAGTGCAAATGATTTTAAGGAAGAGTTATATGGATAGGAAAGGCAAACTTTTTACTCCTTGTTGCACGATTGCAGTGTCTTTTCACTCAGGCGTGTCATGAGTGAGAAATTACGGAGTGCTTACTCTGTGCCAGGCACTCCATTACACACTGCAAGTTTGGGGACAATGAGAAACTATTTTTGACTTCAATTTAGTGGAGGAAACATATATGAAAATAAATATCCTTCACAATAAAGCAAGGGTAGAGGAATATACAAAACTAGGAGAATCCAGGGAAGAAAATGCCGGGGAGCATCATAAAATGTGCTAAAAGGGAGGGGCATTTGAGCTGGATCTTGAAGAGTAAGTGGGGTGCAGGAGCCTGATCAGATGAAAACAAGCTTTCTAAGGAAAGGAAGAACAGGGGAGCCAGATGCACTGAGGTTTGAAAGTGCCTCATTCAAAATGAGGCTGATAAAATAGTTTGGGCCCAGTGTGCTATAAATGAAAGAGCAAATAATACTCCTGACTTGTTTATTAACATTATTTCCAGTTTGTGTATTTTCTAGGCTAACTAAATGTCCACAATCCAAGGAGCTATTACTTCCTGCCATTAAATGAGCCAGTTTATCAACATGGGAAATCTTTTGTGACATTCCGGAAGGAAAAAGAAGGGAAGGAAGGAAGGAAGGGAGGGAGGGAGGGAGGGAGAGAGGAAGGGAGGAAGGGAGAGAAAGTGAGAGGGAGGGAGATGGAGATAAATCACAACTGAAAGAAAAGAAGGAAGAGGAGAAAGTAAAGAGGGAAATAAAAACTAAGAAATCATTTGGGTCCACTGCCAACAAGAGTTAGGAAAGCTGATTTCTTAAGATAAACTGAAGTAAAACAAAATATGCTCCATATGTTGAAACTGTATACTTAGTTTAGATAAACAAAAACATGTTTGGAGAATAGCTGCCATAATTAAAAAGAAATTAAAAGAAAGAAAGAAAAACCATCTGGGGATAGATGCATCTTTAAACACACACACACACAAACACACACACACACACACACACACAGACAAAAATACACAGTGATTCCAAAACTTCAAGTTTTTCTTGATTTAAGTAAACTCTCTTGTTGCAAAAGGCCATTGCAACAGTCTTTGCCCAGAGCACCCCATGTTCCTTGCTGGAGCTCTACAGGGCTGTCAGCATTGCTCAAACACTGATGCTCTTTCCAAATGCTGTCCTTTGCTCCTGCTTTCTTCTCTGCTGTGAATGCACATCCTCCCTTCTCCCTCTGGATGCTGACGCTTACTTATCTCTGAGTGCTCAGCTCAGACATCACCTCTTCCCAGTGGTGTCCAGACACACAGCGGAGTTGACAACCGCTTCCTTATCTGTGAACTTTATACATGTGTGTCAGTTTCCTGTGGCTGCAATAACAAAGTACCACAAACTGGATGGCTTAAAACAGTAGCTTATTGTTTCACAATTCTAGAGGCTAGAAGTCTAAAATCAGGATGCTGGCAGGGTTGGTTCCTTCTGAGGGTTCTAAGGGAGAATCTATTCCATGCCTTTCTCCTAGCTTCTGAGGATGATTGGCAATCCTTGGTGTTGCTTGAACTGTAAATGTATCATTTCAATCTCTGCCTCCGTCTTCACATGGCATGCTCCATGTGTCTCTGTGCCTTCACATGGCTGTCTTCTTATAAGGGCACCAGTCATGTTGGATTAGGACCCCACCCTCCTCCGGTATGGCTCATGTTAATTTAATGAGTCACATTTACAACCACCTTATTTCCAAATTAGGTCACTTTCTGAAGTATTGGGGGGTTAGGACTTCAATATAATTTTTTTTAGGAGAACACAATTCAACCCATAATAACATGCCTCTAAGATAGATTTGATTTCATTGAAGGAACCAGATGAATGCATGTCTGTGTCCTGCATCCTCAAAGAAGTTGATGAGAAATTCCATTTTAAGGACTATACCTATTTGTTAACCATATTGTCTCCAAGACTGAGCATAGTAAATTTAGTAAGTCCATAGTTAATGTTTTCTAAATGCAATTAAATATGGAAAATTATGGGCAAAATGTTTCTGATTAAACCTAAAAGAAGATTAAGAAGCAGTTAAGTCTACACTTGAGGGGAAGCACAGGGCATGTGGTGACCCTCATGTCACTACACTTCCCAGACAGGATTTCTTCCCCAGCAGTGGGCAATGTGAAAGAGGAGAACTCTTGCCTGCAATAGCCTAATGGGACGAGCATCTGAGAATAGAAGACCCATGTTTGAATGTAGTTCTGTCTAGGTAGCTATATTGTGTTGATACTAACACTCCTTCTCTGTTTGCCTCAGTTTATCCTCAAAAGATGAGAATTAGACAAGGAGTGATTTTAAAATTTAATGAAGCATAAGAAGTCTCTTTTCAAATGAAATTTTGCCCAAAGCCCAAATGTAAATAGCAGACCCATGTGAATGCCACTGGCTCAGTCATCTCCAAGGAATCTTCACAGAAAGTTCTAAACAATTCTGGAAACATGGATTAAAACCACCTTGTCAGATGAAAGTCTAGATTTTATAAGCAGTTGTAGACATAAGAGAGTCAACCATGAAAAAAAAGAAGAAGAAGAAATGGACAACTTATTAGAAAATAAGAGATGCTAAGGAGGGAAACAGGAAAGATGGACGAAGATCTTTGACAAAACGTGCTATGGCCATAGAAAGGTATTTCAAAGTGGCCTCCCATTTGTTTCATGGAATCAATTCTAAATTATGCTGGCTATATTTTTTAAAAGGACAGTGTTGTTTCTAAACACGTCATAACTATATAATTGCAAAGGCAACAGTCTAAAGGTGAGACAGAGAATGTGGAAGACTCCACGTAAATTTCAACTAATGGATCACAGGGAGACGGATTTGTTGTTCTCAAGTACTCAAGTTAGTAATACTTAAAAGCAATTTATCATAAGTACTCCTTTGCATTTTTTGCTCCAGCAGTCGTGAATCGGTTATATTTCCCAGGGCACACATTTTGTTGTAGGTTTCTATTTTTTGGTGCAAGCTTATCCGTCATTCTGATGTGCCCATCCCTAACTTCAACTTCTATTCTTCTTTCCAAATGTACCTTAAGCTTAACATACTCAAGGAAACCTCTGAACACCCAGGTCCAACCCCACTCTCCTCCTGTGCCTCTGTGCTTCCTCTGTACCTGGGAAGAATTGGTACAGTTGTGCTGTCACACTGAATTGTAAGCTACTTATTCAATTGCCGCTTATTTTCAAATAATGAGTTCTTCTGGGCAGTTTCATTTGTGCCTTTACTCCCCAGTACTTATTCACTGTGCCTGGCACATAATAGATATTGATAAATGTTTGCTGAATTAATTAATCAATATGTAGAAGAGTCTATTTCAAACTGTTTTAAAATTTTCAGGTAATGTTGTTAACGTACCAAGATGAGAGTAGGCGTACTTTGAATGTCAATATTCCATTTGACTTAAATAAGAGAAATGAAATACTGCAGTCAAGTCTCTGGTGGCTTTATATTTCTGATTCAACACAGTCATGAAGAGGGAATTCAGAAAACAGGCATTTTTTTTCAAACTTTTCTTGGAAATTAGCCCAAGAGCCAAATGTTTTATTTTAATGGTGTGTTTCTTCTCTCATACCACAACTAGGAAAACATTTCAGATCACACATACACACAATGTTTGTTTGTATTTACTATAATTCCTGATGCAACTCCAGATGCTTGGACCATTTGGGCATCTAATACATGTTTGATGAATTAAGGAATAAATGAAGGAACACTTGAATAAAATGAGCTAAGATTCTGACATCCATTAGCAAGCTGTTACCAGTTTTCATCTGCCTAGTTTGAATGTAGGCCATCTCTTTGGAGAGAGGGAATGGAAAAAACTGATGCAAATAACTGATCTGTTCAATGCTTTTGAATCAATACTTAAAGTCTAATCACTTGTAAGACATTTGGTACACCATGAGGTGGAATACTGGTATCTGGCTCCAGGTCTGTCCCCACGTTGCTCTGTGAGATTAACTTTTTAGCTGATAAGATTGAGCTTGGTCCCACCTACATTAATATATTCTGACTTTATGGAACACAGACCAGATTTTCTTTAAGTCCAATGTAGTTTAGTATGATTCTGACATGATTATACATGAGGCCAGATTACAATAAGTATATATCCCAGGAAGGCTTTTAATTTTGTGTCTTTGGTAAGCAAGCATCATCTCAAAGTCTTAATTTAAAGATTTAAAAACGTGTCTCTTTGATTAATTTCCAGGAAAAATTGTTAGAAAAAACTTATCCTCTGTGTCTCAAGAAATACACCTTTGGCCCCATACTTACGTCCCATTCTATATTCAAAAATTCTGCAATTAAGTGGAGACCCCCTTCTTAGAAGAGAGTTTCACTCAGCATTATTTGAAAGTGGAGCATGCCTCTTTCACGGGGTAGGAGTGTTAAGGAATGTCACTCACTACCTCAGGTAGTTTATAAAATATCTAACATACTATACACGATACTCCCTTGAGAATTCCAGCAAATTAAGCATTCTCCACCTCGTTACACTCCTCACCCAGTTTATAAATTATTTCCCTGGTCAATGTCAGGGTGACACACCACGTCTGATCACGCATTTATATAGCAGCTCAAAACTCAAAATGCTCTTTCATCTGCATCATCTTAATAGAACCTCACAAGTCTTCGAAGGTCAGGTCAGATTGATTTCTGCTCATTTTCCAGACAGAGAAATTGATGCTCTGAACTTTCAAGATTTATGAAAAGATAGATAATGAAAATGGATGGAATTGTGCCTTGAAGCTAAGTGTTTGATTTCTAGTTCAAGACTAATTGATTATACCACAGTGCTCTAATGGGCATTCAAGAAAGAGCTTTGTTTGTTCATGCAATCTTTCCTTCAACCTATTGACTGAGCATCTATTATTTGCAGATATTGTGCCTGTGCTGGTGTTTTAATGGTAATCAAGCCATAATCCCCTTCCTCCCTAAGCTTATAGTAGGGGAGGAAAAGATAAAGGCAATTGTAGTGCTTAACTCACTCAGAAAAGCAATAAACAAATGAACACAACCACTTCCCAGGGCAATCATCTTCACTTTTGTCACCACTAGGATAATCGAGCAAAAGAAAGGCTTTAGACTACAGTCTGTTGCTAGAAACTGCGTTCTCTTCCAATTTAATTCACTGACCAACTGGAGAAATGTAACACACTAGCTGTAACTGCACCAGACTGTCATCATTAGAAATTAACCATATAGTAAGTAAGTATCAGGGTCTGGGGGAAAATCATTGCGATAGGTTGGCTTTTCTGCCTGGGAACTTTCATTTCTAGAGGACTTTCAATGATAAAAGAAGAGGACACCTCTAGAATACCAAAAGTAAGGAAATTTGGATGATTACCTGAAAACGTACTGGATGGCATGACTCTTTCTCAAGTAAGCTCATGATAAATGAAGTTACAGTCGTCTCTGCTTTTTCAGGATTGCGTCCTCTAAACTGCTTTCCCATAAGAGACATCAGGAGTCTCCACACTTGTCCATGGTTTCAGCTTGCTCTGGTTCCTCTCTTGTTGATAACTCTTAAACCATTGCAGAAACTACTTTCTTTCTTTTCTTTTTTGAGGAAGATTAGCCCTGAGCTAACATCTGCCGCCAATCCTCCTCTTTTTGCTGAGGAAGACTGGCCCTGAGCTAACATCCATGTCCATCTTCCTCCACTTTATACGTGGGACGCCTACCACAGCATGGCTTTTGCCAAGTGGTGCCACGTCGGCACCCCGGGCCGCCGAGAATCGGAACGTACGAACTTAACCACTGCACCACCGGGCCGGCCCCCAATGCAGAAACTACTTCCAATCATTGTATGTAGAGGCATAAGGAAATGGTAGCAGGCACTTCCTCCTAACGAGAAGGAACTGTTTAAAGAAAGTATAGGGAAAAATAAATGGAAGCTATTCCTCGGTTTGCGTAGTTTGGGATTGCTATTTGCAGTGTTTTATTTTACTCACCTGTAAGTGAGTCCAAACACAGGAAGAAGCAAGCTACTATTATTGAGGGAAAAGAAGATTATAGACTTTTATCAGAACTGGAATGTGAAGCATGGATGGAGGAATTGAAAAATGATACGCTAATTGAGAGAGATGTCTGGTCCATGCCTGTTAAAGTGTGGGTATTATCTACTAGAATGCAATAAAGACATCCCAGGGATCTCTGAGATCAATTGGATTATCCACGTGGTTGATTCCCCAGATATAAATGTGTTTGTGATTCCAAATGGACATATTTATCTTCACTGGACTTTCAAATAGTGTAACTGATATTCGTCAACTTTCCTTCCTTTTGGCCATGAAATAGCACATGCAATCCTTGGTCATGATGCAGAAAAGGCTAATATGGTTCATTTATTGGATTTCCTAGGTCTGATTTTTCTCACAATGATTTCGAGCAATTGTCCTCAAGATAGTTTGGTACTCTTGGGACAGTGGCTATAGTCTAAATTGCAGGAGCCACGTGTTTGATAGACCATACAGTAGAACTTTGGTGACTGAAGCCAACAAATTTGGACTAAAGCTTGCTGCAAAGGCTTGTGTGGACTCAGAGCCAGTTCAGTGTTTTGGCAGTGGGTGGAAATTGCGGATAGCCTCCATGGTCATCTCACATCGCTGGAATGGCTATCGACACAGCCTTCTCCTGGAAATTGGGCTGAGCATTTGAATAGACTCACACCTCAGGCTCTCAAAATCAGAGAGATCTGTAATTGCCCACGACTTTCTGGACCAAACCGTTGATTACTCTTCAAACTCAGTATGTAACATTTTCTTGAAGAATTAAAGAAAGAAGACCTAACTATCACCGTTAGGAAACAGAAAATGGATACCCTTCCCATTCAAAAACAGGAACAAATACCATTAACATATATAGTTGAGAAAAGAACTGGCAGTTGGATTAAAATTTATGGGATGTGAGATATATGAAGGATGCAGAAATGTTTATCATTTTTATGTTATTTTAAAAAATGATGTTTGAAATAAAAACAAAAATGGATATTCAGGGTCAAGTCGTGTATGTTACAGGTATTACCTAAATTCTTCTACTAGGTACTTATTTTTCATGAAACATTAAAGCATTTTAATCTATTTTAAAATATCTTCAATGAGGAAGACGTCACAGAATAAATTTATATTAGACATTTAAACAATCACAATTGCACCCCTATTGTGTGCAAGTCATTACTCTAAGCCTGTGGGGAAAAGTGAGCCAGAAAGTAATCCACCCTTGCAGGAAGCCTGTTACTCAGTGGCTGTGAAAAATCAAGCAGCTCAGTATGTAGCCTCCATTTGGTATATGCTACATACCTGGCATGAGAATGGAGGAAGAGCAGAAGACACCTTGGCATATTAGCTTGATATTTAAGAAAACACTTAAATATGTCTTTGAATCAATTATCAGTTCACCTCAGTGAAAACATACACTTGAAGAGACCATAGTCATCATTTAATTGAAGTTCTTGCTAGAACCTGTTTTTCCTTATGTCTCTTGTTTGCCAAATTCCTTTGGTATTACTTTTCAATGGATGGCAGCTATTCTCTCCCAAATGCTGTGCCCAGAGAGGGAGAAAAAAAGCACTATTCCTACACCTTTTCTTTATTTTGTTGTGTTAATTTTGTAATTAGACCTTATTTTTAGAGCGGTTTTACATTCACAACAAAGTTGAGTGGAAGGTACAGACAGGGTTCCCATATACCCCTGCCCCCACACACTCACTGCCTGCCCACCATCAACATCCCGTACTGGAGACCTATATTTGTTGCAATCAATGAGCCTATGCATCATTATCATCCTGAGTCCACAGTTTACGTTAGGATGCACTCTTGGTGTTGTACATTCTATGTGTTTTGACAAATGTATAATGATGTGTATCTACCATTATAGTATTTTATAGAATAGTTTCAATGTCCAAAAAACCCTCTGTGCTCTCTGTATTCATCCCTCCTTCCCTGCCTTAACCCTGGCAACCACTAATCTTTTTACTGTCTCCCTACTTTTGCTTTTTCTGGAATAGCCATTTCAGATTGGCTTCTTTTACTTAGTAATATGAATTTAAGTTTCCTCTATGTCTTTCCATGGCTTGATAGCTCGCTTCTTTTTAATGCTAAATAGTATTCCATTGTCTGGACGTACCACAGTTTATTTATCCATTCACCTACTGAAGGACATCATGATTGCTTCTACAGTATGACAATTATGAATAAAACTACTATAAACATTTGTGTGCAGGTTTATGTCTAGTCATAAGTTTTCAACTCATTTGAATAAATATGAAGGAGGGAAATTGCTGAATACTATCATTTAAAAGTATGTTTAATTTTGTAAGAAACTACCAAGCTGTTTTCCAAAGTGGCTGTACCATGTTGCATTCCCACCAGCAATGAAAGACAGTCCATGTTGCACCACATCCTCTCCAGCACCTGGTGTTGTCAGTGTTCTGGATTTAGGCCATCCTAATGGGTGTGTAGTATCCCATTATTTTAATTTGAGATTCCCTGATGACACATGATGTGAAGCGTCTTTTCATGTGCTTACTTGCTGTCTGTATATCTTTAGAATTTAGATTCTTCAAATCTTTTACCATTCTTTAATAGAGTTGTTCATTTTCTTATTATTGAATTTTCAGAGTTCTTTGTAGATTTTGGATAATAACCTCTATCAGATATGTCTTTTGGAAATATTTTCTCCCAGACTGTGGCTTGTCTTCTCATTCTCTTGATCTTTTCTTTATTTTTTCATATATTTTTTTCCTATGTGCAGAAGAAACATTTATTTTATTTATTATCCTTTATTTTAGAAGTTTTGGATAATACAGATAATTTAGAAGTGGGAATTGATACCAAAACAGTACTCCATGGTAAATGGCCTGTTATCTGGTCTACAACTAAAGGAATCTCAACTTTGCAGAAAACTAAATAATGTCTCTTTCTGGCAGGCTGGGAACAGGGACAAGCTGAGAGATCTCAGAATGGAAAAGGATATCTCTGCAGTTATGGATATGTCAGGCTAAGCTTGGAGAAGTAAACTGGATAATTGTTGGTTCTTGATATCTATAAGGAAGGTGATAAACACAATTAAATATTTCTGTCACACAAAAGTCAGACTTGCAACCCCCAAGGGTATACAAAATCTCCAAAACAGACTCTTCTTTTGAGTCTTAGTATAATTTAGGACTATGTTTTTAACCACACACTAAGAAGCTCTTTATGTATGAATCAGCCACTCTTATGGTGCTCATGTAAATAAAATAGGCAAATAAAATACAACCGTAAGTGAATCATACTGATTCAGAAGATTGTTAAATTAATAAACACTGTCGAATCCTTGCCTTGGGGACAAGAACTTGTACACAAGGGGAATTAATATCTTGCCCTGCCCTCATTAGGAATCAGGGGCATCTCATATACTATGTCAGAGAGAGAGAAACACTTGCTTTCTGAGAAAAACCAAAACAAAATAAAACAAACAAAATAAACACACATAGAAGAATCATTCTGTCAATCACTAGTCCCCAAAATAAACACAACCTTGAACATTTCCTGTAAATTTCATCTCCCTAATGAAAACAACTTTATTCTTGAAGATATAAAAATGATGCAAAATAATGATTATTTTTTCTCCAGGAGAAAATCTACACTCTATAAGAAAAATAAACATAATCTTTGTAATTATTATAAGCTCTTTTTTCCTTTAAATGTTATTTGTATTAAAAGTGTCTGGCATCTTTCATGTTACAATCACAAAATTAAAAGCAAAAAAGTATTAAAATTTATGGACCAAAGAAAGTGTTTGCCATAGGACTCCAAGTCTTTTATTCATTTGACGTGTGTTTATTGAGCACCTTCTCTGTACCAGGCTCTAGGGATGAATCTGAGAACAAAAATAAAGTGACCAAAACAGAAGACAGACCAAGGGGATGAAGATGAAGCTTGGTGGCATTTCAAATCAGAAGGTTAGGGAACATCTCTCAGATAAAGTGAGATTTAAGCAAAGATGTAAATAAAATGAGAAAGTTAGACAGGCATAAATCTGGGGAGTTTCTAGTATAGCGAAGTTAACATCCAAATCCCTGAGGAGTTTGCTATATTGAAGGAACAGCATGGAAGGCAGTGTGGCCAGATCAGAATAAGCACAGATTAGCGTAGCTTAAGATGAGGCCAGAAAGCCGACCAGGGCCAGGTCACATAGAGCTTTGTAGGTCATGACTAAGATTGTAGATTTTCCTCAACTGTAATGGGTAGCCATTGATAATCAACAAATGTTTGTAATTTATTGGAGCAATAACATCTCAGCGGAAAAATATCTTAGTGTTGATACACATTTTCAATGATCAACTAATTCAGGATTTCTCAACCTTGGCACTATTGACATTTGGAGCCAGATAATTCTTTGTTGTGGGGGCTGTCCTATGTATTGTAGGATGTTTAACAACATCTCTGGCCTCTTCCTACTCCATGCCTGTAGCACACTCCCTCTAGTTGTGGCAAACGAAACTGTCTTCAGACAGTGATAAATGTCCAATTACCCCAGTTGAGAATCACTGATGTAATCCAATCCATTTCACAAATTCAGTAGCTGTGAGGTTAAAATTACTTACAAAGCCAGTTCCAGCACTGGAGGTAGAACTAATAAAATGTAGATAGATGATAGATAGATAGACAGATACACATACATGTTTGTATACACACACACACACACACCTATACATATATATACATATACACACATATTTGTGTTTTTACACATACATAAAACACATCATCTAATGTTTTCCTCTACCCTGTGAGGTCATTACCTTTATTCCCATTTGTAGATAAATAACTTGACCCTTAGAAAGGTGAAGTGATTTGAAGTCAAATTGTGACTCGAATTCAGATCTCTAAATCTCTACTTCAGCAATAAATTGTCAAGTTGAGATACATTTTGAGATGACAATAACTTGAACTAATCATGAACCAGAAGTTTCCTTGAGCTTTTTAGCAAAATGCCACTTAACACCAATTCAAGGAATATGGAGACAGGACCCCTTGATCTTCCAACCCCACTTTAACTAGAAAGGAGAAATAAAAAAGAGTTTTAAAGTTAATGTATATTCTCATTTCCATTTTTCTAATCTAAAAATAGTTTAAAATACCCTACTCTTTGACTAGGCCACACACCTGGGCTCCTATCTTTGACCAGAGGTTGTTTTTAAGGGAACTGTCAAAAACCTCTTTGAGAGGAAGTACTTCATCTCTGGGATCTTCTCTTCTATAACGGAGGAGCTTATGCTA
Source organism: Equus asinus (assembly GCF_041296235.1). Classification (NCBI taxonomy): domain Eukaryota; kingdom Metazoa; phylum Chordata; class Mammalia; order Perissodactyla; family Equidae; genus Equus; species Equus asinus. The sequence goes on along the minus strand of NC_091801.1, from coordinate 67,085,952 downwards.
CTTGTGCCTAATTTCCTAGATATCTTATTACTTCAACACCTAACAAATCTTTATGTGGATCTGGAAGAAGGGTTTCAAATTAAAACATTCTGTGGCCTGGAGGGTTAGAATTTATAAGACTGTTTTTTCACCATCTCTTATCCTGAGAGAGACCAATGTATTCCAGGAGCTGAGGGAAGCATCTCTGTTTACAGAGGAGTATTGAGGCCTCATGGAGGCATTCCTAAGTTACGTAGAGGGCCATTAAGGGGAAGAGAGGACAGAAGGAATGTGAGAACAGCATAAGATAAAGGGCAGAAACTGTTGGTGCCCTACTCATATCACCTCAAATTTACTCCTCCACATAGAAAGTTGCTAACTACAGACCCTTGTGACTCTGAAAAAGGGCTTCTTTTCACTGCTACAAAATACTTGACCCATGCACAAAACAAGCCACAAGTGCCAGAGCTCGTGCTTTTATCCAGTGATGAGAGGGCAATTAGTCAATAAACATCCTAGCTTGCTCTGGCCTTAGTAAACTCTGAAGTATGTTCTAGAGACTCTTCCAAAGTGTCCAAACAGGAATGAATTCCAATTGACCACAGTGATAAGTGGCTACATAACTCACCTTTTTGTGGCTTCTTCCCCTTCCCTATTTACTCTCGTATTCCCTTAAACGTCTTTCCTGGGATCAGCTGCCAAGTACACTGTGTGCACTATCATTCTTGCTTCAGGATCTTCTCTTAGTGGAACCCAGATTAAGAGAGAATGTTATTCCGCTCATCATTGCTAAGCTAAAAGCTGTACTTTGAGGCTCAATTTGCATAGTTTTTCAAAGCAAGCCTAGGAATTTCACTCTTTGTGCCTTCACAATCTGTCTTCCTTTGGCCTTGACTTTCGTTTCCCATTTTTATCCAACTGGAAGCATTGCCTTTTAGAATCCAACCCAAGTGTCATCTAGTCTGTAAAAACTTTCTCTGCCCCTTCCCAGGCAGCGTTAAAGCTTCCTTCTTTTCCCTTGCTTACTAAGCCTAATTTATTCAAAAGAGAACATGCATGCACATATGCATATAAACAAAGCCAAGTGATGAGTAGAATTATAAGAAAGATTAATGACATAATTCAAAATGTTCTTTCTTCTGTTGAGCATCACTCCAGGAAAATCCTAGCTCCTTCTAACTACACAGAGAAACAAAGAAAAATAGATAACGTACCTTTTTCTCTGTACTCTCTCTTTCTCTTTTATCTTGTGTTTCCTGAATATTTGCCTAATCAAATCATTATCCCTGGCACTAATCACATTTTTAACAATGCTTTGACTGAATTTCGTGAAAGATTTGCAAACTCCTCTTGAGAGACAGCACATTGCATAGATAAGATCCAATGCATCCGTATATAAGACCAATAGGAAATGAAGAAAAGTAAGGACAATGGTGAAGATCAACATGAGTATTTGAATTTTTATTTGGGAGGTCATGTTCAGGATGAACTGAGTGCAATGGATAGGCTCAGGATCAGGGCTGTGTTTCAAATCCTTTATTGTGAAAATGTATAAATTATTTGGAAAAATAAGTATTCATTGCTCTAATACCTTATCTGGGGCAAACTATAATACTAGCCTTATTAAAGAGGTAATAAGTATTACTTACATAAAGAGATTTACGTATTTAGTAATAGCAGTAGTAGCATTTGCTCCCTATAAGCACAGCCTTCTTCTCAGGAATTTTGATGCTATTAAATATCAGGCTCTGTTGCTGTGAACATCTTGATAGGTTTAACTAGTTTTGTGAATAGGACCTGAAAAAAAGATAACTTGTCATGGAAAATAGGGAAAGTTGACTTTAAAGTCAATAGGACAGTATAGGACGGAGTTGGGGAGCAAAGAGAGAAAAGGAAATATGGGATAATCGTGAAAGGTTCTGAGCCCAACCGCTACTTGTATGGGGAGAAGGCTCGAAGAGGAGCATCAGTAGCAGAAAAAGGCTTGAGAAAACAGGAAAGTATGGTCTAAAATTTTCTATCGTTTGATAGAATTCCATCCTTATAATTAATTTTGGTTTTGCATATTTTTTTCTCTTTTGGAATTAGTGAAGGGCCAACTGTAAATTTTGGAAAGATTTTAGACAAATGAAGACAGCCCAGATAGAAGTCACATCCCAGCAGTAAGATAAAGATATAAGATTACAGTATCCCTTGGCATTTGTAGAATGATGGTAGAAACATTGATTTCTTTCAGGTATGTTAATTAAGGTTTCAAGACCATCTTATCCAGGTCCTAAGTGGCATGGAGGCACCAGTTGACAGCTGGGCTCGAACATATTTATACTTTTTACACTGTATTGAAAGCCATGACTTATGTGTCTGATTTTTGTACTGGAAAGTGTTTTCCTTGAACAAAGAAACTGCTTATTAACATCTGTATTGCTAAGGTCTAGCATCAACCCTGGAAGGTAAAAGACATTCAATAAAAATTTCTTGGGAAGATAATTATATCATTTTTGAGCAACTACCATATGACAGGCACTATATTAGTCAATTAACAAACATGATTAAGACCTAATAAATAATATATACTAAGTACTTATCATCTGCCAGGAACTGTTCAAAACAGTTTACAAATATGACCACTTTAATCCTTACCTTAATCATCTATGTTAAATCCAGTAATGGTTTTAGAAGTGAGGAAACAGAGAGATAATAAAGTTAACTTTCTCTGGGTTAATCATAGATATGCAAAGGAGCTGGTGTTTGAACACAGATAGTACATTCACACATTCAGCGCATTCCTATTGAGGTTGACTAGTGCCAGGCATTTGTTGTTTTTGGGCTAGAGAAATACAAAGTGAACATTACAGACAAAAACTCTTCTCATATGGGACTATTCTTTTTGTGGAAATGGACAATAGACAAATGAATATATAGCACGTCAAATAGTGGTAGGAGTTATGGAGAACAATAATGAAGAGAAATGGGTTAGGGTGTCTAAGGAAAGAATAGCCATTTTAAATCAGGTTGACCAGGGAACGCTTTGTTGATAAATGACATTTGATCACAGACATGAAGTAAATGTGAAAAGACAGTACAAGGAGACTGCAAGTACCAAGGTCATGAGACATATTTACAGAACAACAAGGAGACCAGTATTGAGTGACAAGTGTGTGTTGCAGAGAGATGTGGGATCTTGTAGACCATTGTAAGGGCTTTGAATTGTACCCTGACAGATAAGAAATCACTGTATGGTGTTGAGCAGAGAAGTGACATAATCTATCTTGCTTTTAACAATTTGTTCTACTAATATGCTGGAGATGTTGCAGCCATCCAGGTGAGATGGTTTAGTGGCTTGAGCCATGATGGTAGCCGTAGAGGTGATGAGAACTGGTTGGATTCTGGCAATATGTTTAAGGTAGAGCTGTCAGGATCTACCAGTGGATTGGATGTGAACTTCACAGAAACAATGGAGTTAAGTGTTGGCCTGAGCAACTAGTAGTGGTGATGTTCCAAACACTGAGTTGAGGATGGCTATGTTTGACATTGGGAGATCAGAAGATCTTATGTGAACATGTTGATTTTGAGATTCCTACTAGAATCCTGAGATTATGTTGGATGAGCAGTTTGATATATGAGTCTAGAGCTCAGCAGATAAGTTGAGGCTTTAAATATAAATTTGGAGTCCTCAACATAGAGATAACAGGAAAAGCCATGCTGTTGAATGTAATCACCAAGGAAGTGAGTATAGATGGAGAGAAGATCCAAAGACTGAGTCCTGGAAAAATCCAGTGATTAAATATGAGGAGGAAAGAGCAAAAAAACCCCTTCCCTGAAAAAACTGGTGAGATGAGCCACGCAGGTTAGGATGTAGGAGGACACCTGTCTCCACATCCACGTGAAGAAAGCAGTTAAAGAACAAAGTTAGTTCCCCCTCCTGCAAGATTGAAGGCCACATGTGGACAGTCACCTTTGTACTTTCCACAATACTCTTTAGGGTGACTGACACACACTGATTACTCAAAGTTGATTGCAGATTTGACTTAATTTATTGATATAAAACATTTTTTGGTGGACTGTGGATAGAATTTTTACTACATTTATTATATAGCTAACTCTTATATGTGAGTGCTGAAAGTTTGTATGTCATGGAATTCTCAGCCGTTCTCCCAAATTCCCAACAAACTATTATTAGCAAGTGAGCTTTCTAGTGGGTGAAATTAAGGTATTAGCATCTTATGTCATTGCCCTGGCTAGAGCAAGTACAGACAAAGTCTTCTAAACATAGCTGTCAGGTTTAGAAACTGCATTCATGCATAATTCTTATAAACTGGAATTATAAGTAAGCAAAAATTTGAGTAATATCTTGGAGACCAGGCCAATGGATGGAATGTAGTTTTTCCATTGTGACATTTAAGACCCAAAGGTGGAGTGGGTAGATGAATGGAAGTGGCATTAGCCCAACAATCTGGAACTCATACAAATCTGACTTTTCTATGCTGACATGCTATTTATGGTACATTCTCTGTTAAAAGTGCCCAGATGTGGCATAAGCCCTGTGGTCTGATAATTAAGTTGTGTGTGCTCCAGTGTGGACTTACACCACTTGTTAGTGGTCATGCTGTGGTGGCAGCCCATATACAAAATAGAGGAAAATTGGCACAGACGTTAGCTCAGGGCGAATCTTCCTCACCAAAAAATAAAAATAAAAAAAAATAATTAATTAAAGTAAAGAAAGAAATAAAGAAAGAAAGAAAAGTGCCCAGATGAAAGTGCTAATTGAGTTAATAGAGAGCAATGTGAATGGGGCAACAGATGGTGCACTACAAAACTGAATGCAGCTTCTACTTTGCTTCTGTTATATTTGTACACATGAGTAGTGCTTCCCTCAAATTTAGCTTGCACAGGGAAAGTGAGTTTAGCTAAGCTGGAGGACAGGATCAAATAGTTATGCTTTGGAGGGAAAAAGAATAATCTTAGGGACAGATAGAACAGAAATCCATGGGGAAGCAGGGAGCAAAATCCACATATACGTAAATTCACGTAGGATAGAGAGGTGCAGCAGCCTTCCACTGTATTCCCAAGGTCATGAACATGAGCTGTTCACCTCCAGCTGCTTATCCACCCTTTCATCCACCAGAGTGGCACTATGAGAATGCTGGAACAAAGCAGTCTGCAGGTCAGCCTCACTCACCTCTCCATCCTTGCACCCATCCAAGGTACACTAATGGTTGTATCAACTTAGCTTTAACCAGAACTAGCCTGGGCAGGAGAGAGTGAAGAAAAGTAATAAAGTGACTAGTTTTCTTTTCCTGCAGCACTGAGTTGTCCTTCCTGCTGGAGAAACAGGTGTTCCCCATATACTGGCAAAATCTAATAAATAAATATCTAAGCATAGAGGACTTGAGACTGATTTGTTTTACAAAATGATTCATAGGAGGTTCCCATTAAATAAGCAGTGGAGAAATAGCCAACGCTGATGAGTAAGGTAAGGGGCATTTCCTAAGCTTTCCCTACATATCACAAATGGAGGTAAAAAATGAAATATGATGAGATCATAAAGGCATATTTCATAATCAACTTAATATATTCAACCCAGAAGTAATAAGCTAGACTGTCTAGAATGTGGCCTTTCTGAGCTTAGATTTTTCTGGAGAATCAAGTAAAAAAACTTCGTGAAAGAAAAGATTCGTGGGAAAAGAATCACCAGAGCCCAATGTTTGAGATTCTGTTTAATTTTAAACACTCATTCAGAATAGCATTACTAAGGTGTTTTTTTCCTTCTTTTTCCTGTTCCGTGACTGATTTATCCATTGGGAGAATTGCCAATCTAAAAATTTCAGACCCTGTTTCTTTATTTCTGAAATAGTATTTCTAAACTCTTGCTCTGCTATGATGCATCTGATGGATCCTGGTCACATGCCATGAGTTTTTCTTCTTAATTCCAACATATTGTCTCTCACACATGCCCCTGACTCCATCCCTCATTGGAAGGACACCTTTGAATCCAGCCTCACTGAGGCTTATCTCGAAGTTGATCCTAATGGGGCAATACATTTGAGAACAAAGTGCTTATTTTGAAAACAGTAGCATGGAGGCCACAAAAGTGGATCCAAATTCTCTCTCCCTGGAATGTCTTCACCCAGGTAAGGTATGGTCGTGCCCTCATCTTTAAAACTCTTGCTCAAATGTTACTACAATAGTAAGGCTCTTTCTAACCACACTACTTCAAATATTTTCCCATAGTATTCCTGATCTTACAGACTTACTCTTTTTTATCTTTCAGGATACTATGCATTTACTTAATTACTGTTTTTCTTCTTTTCACCTCCACTAAAAGGTGAGTTACACAGGGGCAGAGACTCTTGTCTATATTTTTTGCTTTGTAAGGAAGATTCACTTTGAGCTAACATCCGTTGCCAATCCTCTTACATTTTTTTTGGCTTGAGGAAGATTGTCCTTGAGCTAACATCTGTGCCAATCCTCCTCTACTTTTTATGTGGGATACCTCCACAGCATGGCTGATGAGCGGAGTAGGTCCTCACCCAGGATCCAAACCTGCGAACCCCAGGCCACTGAAGCAGACTGCATGGAACTTTAACCACTCAGCCATGGAGCCAGCCTCTCTTGTCTATTCTCTTCGTTGCTATTTTCCTGGCACTGGAACAGTGTGTAGCTCATAATAGGCACTCAATACATATGGAATGTAAGTGAATAAAATTTGCCATTATTCCTATTTTATACATGGAAAAAATAACAGTGTGGCTTGAAAAGGGTGAATAATTTGTCAAGAGTCTGGCTAGTAAAAGGGAGAGCAGTTCTGAAGCCCAGTCTGTCTGACTCCAGGCACAGGCCTTGTTCATTGATCACACTTCGTGGTTTTACAAGTGTTTTTCTGACTGTGATCATTTCACTTGCTAGACGAGAATTTTGTTTTTGTTTTAAAGAAAATCCATTCTTTGGGCTTTTGATTCTGTATCTCTTTCTCTCTCGTTAGTAGCCTAACTGATAAAGCCATCTGTGTACTAGATTTATGTATTGTTATGTATATATATATATATATATGTTAGTTTTTGTTGGTTTGTTTTAATATTAGGTTCACAAAGTACAAAACAAGCTGGCCAAATATATTTGGCTTTGTTTTGGAAACCCCTGAATAATCCATAGGGAACTAAATGCAAATGTTCTGGTTATTTTACATGGGGTTTCAATAATATTTGATAACTAGAGAGTCCATAAGGCATTTTCAAAAATAAGTAATGGGAGGTTAGGCTGAGTTAAGAGAGAAATAGTTTGGGTTCCTCCCCCACAATGTTCAATCACAACAGACTGTGTAAGAAAGCATATATAAACGACTCAAAAATATGGTAACTTGTTTTATAAATACCATAAAAATAAAAAATATTTTAAAATAAAAATAATCAAAGTTCTAAATCTATGGAACAAACCACTGTTCCACGTAACACTGTGGGCGCATTATTTTTCCTGGAGGACAGTTCTCTTTTAAAACTAAGCCCACTTCTTTCTGCTCCTACTTTTGAAGCATCTCACGAGCTAGTACCAATCTGGATTGACAGAAAGTCAACCCCTTAAGAATGAAGAGGTTCTTTCTATACCAATACTGCCCCCCTTTCTGGAGTGAACGAGCCCACCTCCCACACATCTTGGAAACCACAAGATTCATCTCCTGTCTATGCAACACAAGAGCCCTGAGAAGATCCATGAACTTTGACAAAGACATCTTTTTTGTTTGTTTCATTTTGAAGGATGATGCGCACTTTCAGACTGATGTTCTCACTCTTGTTAATGTCGCTGTAGATTATCAGAGGCTCTTAGTAACTGAGAGGTTGTTTATTAGGTTGAAAAGTAAAATTTAAAATTTAAAAATCTTAAAAATTGAAACTGGAACATGCAAACATACTCATAGTAATATATGACAGCTTAGCAAGTTCAAAGTCTTCATTGGACAGATGTTTAAGCAATCTAAACATGAAATATAAACTTTGAAAACTACCTCTAGAAACACTCTCTCCAAGAAACTAAAGAAAGATTTGTGTGCAGTGTGCATGTATGTGGTTTTAAATTTTGAAAAGTCTGGGATCTTAATTTATGAGCAGCTTAGTAACTCGGCTATTGCCCTGTTGTAACTGGTATAGTGGAAAGAGAGGAGGCTGAAATATAAAACAGACATGTTAGAATCACAACTCTTTCATGCCTTAGCTTTAAAATGGAGATTAAGAATAGTTACTCTAGGGGCTGGCCTGGTGACGTAGTAGCTAAGTTCTCATGCTCCACTTCAGTGGCCCGGGGTTCGCAGGTTCAGATCCAAGGTGCAGACCCAGCACTGCTCATCGAGCCATGCTTTGGTGGCATCTCACATAAAATAGAGGAAGATTGGCACAGATGTCAGCTCAGGGCTAATCTTCCTCAAGCAAAAGGAGGAAGATTGGCAATAGATGTTAGCTCAGGGCTAACCTTCCACACACACACAAAAAAGGGGAAAGAATAGTTACTCTAAAGGATTATTGTGTTTGTGAATAATTATAAATATTTGAGTTTTTTCTAAGGTATAGAAATAAAGTTATCAGGTATTATTTAAAAACGTGAGTTGAAATTGCAGAGTTTTAGGATGAAGAGTGATGCTGTGGCATTTTTTTCTGAAAAGGAAAATTGTTTAAATATGTAACGGCAGTTAATATAAAGTCATTAGAGATCTCAATCACTTTACATATTATAGATGAGGAAATATACTGTCCATATGCAGTTTGTATTGAAAATCTGTGGTATTGCTAAATAATCATATCACAGATAAGTTAGTTGGTGCATTTTAATTGTTATATGATGCAGTCTTCTTAAAATGTTTTACATTTTTATCATTCTGTATTTATATTCGCTAGTACCAACATTTATGTAAAAACTGTTCTGCTTATCAGTGAGGTGCTCACAATCTGTGAGATCGAAAAAAGGAAGAAGCAAACTCTTGGCCTATGTGAGCCACAAATGAGACATTCAATCTCTGATAACGGAGAGAAGCTATAACCAAGTATTACTATAATCTGAGGCATTTTTCTCTAAAATTCAGCCTCAACTAGGACAACATATTTTCCAGGCCTGTAATGAAAGTTAATATTCAAAATTTTTTTTCCATTTTAGATTAAAAAGTGTATCAGCAATTTGGGCCATATAGAAGCCAATTAAGGTATAAGTATGTATTGATTCACTGGCTAACTGACTCAGATACAAAAATTTACTGCTGAAAACTCTGACCATAATTTCATTTCAGTTCAATGAACATTACTAAGCAAGGCCCTGGGCTATGTGTTTGTGATGGACTTCTAAATGCAAAGTTAATGGTACCCTGGGTGAGTTTATTGAATCATACAAGAGATGCTCCAACAAAGAAATAATTGAGAATAACCTAAGAGAGACACTAGCTTTCAGAGACAGTTAATGGGAACATGGTGCAGCATTGACCAACCCTTAAAAACTCTGGGAGAACTTCCTGGAGGAGTTAGATACATTTTAAATCTTGTTTTAGCTCATATATATGTGTGTATATATATAGATAGATATGTAATACATATAATACATTATCATATTATACATATATATAATCTTGACTGTAGAAAGATAAGGAGCAGATTAACATTCTTTTCCAGGTAATAAAAATGATGGAAACATCCGTATCTTCTTCACCTGCTCTGCGCTAAACTGTTATTGGGCATCTATTGAGTAGATTAAAAGAGATCGGTGGGATTACCGTAAAGTTGCAGGGATCCTTGAAGAGTAAGAGTGGAGCTCATATGTCATGTATATACGGCTCTAAAACTTCTATTTTTTTAAACTATGATTAAGTTGGAAGAGGAAACATTGAAATCTAAGATTTATTTTTCTCTAATCAAGGTTCTTTTTAAACCCAGGACCAGCCAGTTGCTGTGAGCTTCCCACTGCGGTTAACTGTGAGTAACCCTTATAGTTAAATCTCACAGACTGAGAAGGTATATGCAACTGGGATATATGACCCAGCTCTGCTGGTCTTATCTTACATTTGGATCTGTCCACCTTTTCAAAGTCACTCATTATGAGCTTGACGAAGAGTCCAGTTGGTTCAAATTCCCAATGTTTACTATAAACACAGGAAGTTCATAATTCTCAGAATTAAGCCTAACTTGGAGCCTGTCTTCTGTGGGATGAATTCTGCAATTTCACAGAGAACCCAAGTGAAAAATACTTGAAAGAACATGTACACTGATGTATATCTTACTAATTCAGTCCCCATTAACTTCGAATCTGGAGTCATTTGAATATCATGTGTGAAATATATCTTTTTATCTGCCTGTGAAGAAAAATCTGATAAGCAAATCAAGAGTGAAATAGGTGTTCTAGGGAGATCTCTGACACATAAGAACTGACCAGCTGTTTTTAAGCCCCTTTCTGGGATCTGTGTTGTTAATTGGTGCATTGTTATTTCAAGACAATTGTCATCACAGCCTGGGTAGTTATTATTTCTGAGTAATCTGCCAGCTTCTCAAAGACAAAACAATGCAAGTATCTTTTGTTCTATACCTTTACTCAGATTAACTGGTATAGCACCAGTTCTCAAATCTTAGCCGAAATATCACAGATGGAAGGCAGAAAGGCCACGTGGTGGGGCAGTTTCTGGGGAAGATCTTCCCTTTGACTATCATGAGCCTAAAAATAAAGCTATTTGTTTGGCTCACCTTCTGTCTGAACTTCTGTGGTTGACATTGAAGTACAGGTTATGAAGACTTTCTCCGAAAGACAAACAGACATATAAATACTAAGAGCTACTGTGTGCTTTCATGTTATTTTATTTATAATGCTTCAGTAAACACATGAGGTATCTTTGATTGTTTTCACTCAATATTTGAATAAATTGAGGATCTAAAAGTTTAAACAAACATCCCAGGATTGAGTAACTAGTAAGTGGTGAAAACCATCTATGAATCTTCTCTGTGGTCTCCAAGCTGTATGCTTTGTAGACTCCATTGCGTTGCATCAAAGGTGCTGTTACTTACCTACTAAGAGCTGCAAGGGGATGGTCTTCATCCAGGCCTTCAGCACAACATTTATCATGGTTTCTGTATCCATTTCCTGCGCTAAAATACAACTTCCTTATGCACGGCACATCTTGCCTTCTTCAAGTTAGTATCCAGAGGACCCAGCATATGTCTTGGCTCCTAGTGTAGCTCAATAATTTTGATTAAATTAGTATATTCAGAACTAGAGGACCTAACCCAGAAGCCAATCTTCAGGTTTCTGGGAGTGATGTGGTACAAGAAAATGAGTTAGGTTAGAGATACTTATTTAAATAAAAGAGCTAACTCTACGGGTGGTATTTTAATGCTGCTGATACTACTTGAATTAAATAGAAGATGTCCTGGGAGTCTCATACAGGATGTGGCAGACAGAATTCCAGAAATGGCCCTGAAGACTCAACATCTTAATCCCTGGAACCTACAAATATGATGAGATATTTTTATGGTGATTATGTTATGTTATATGGCAGGATGGACCTTAAGATAAGATAAGGATCATAGGATAATTTTGATCCTTAATCACACGAGCTACCATAAAAGCAGAGAGTTTTCTCTGGCCATTGCTAAGAAGAGAAAGTCAGAGAAATCCAAAACTTGAGAAAGACTTGACTCACTGTTGTCGGTTTGAAGATGAAGGGAGCCACATGAGAAGGAACATGAGTAGCCTTAAAATGCTAAGAGAGGCTCCTAGCTGACAGCCAGGAAGGAAACAGAGACCTTGGTCTCATAGCTACAAGGAACTGAATTCTGCCACCAACAGGAGTGACCTTGAAAGAGGATCCCAAACTCCAGACGAGAATGCAGTTAGCTTGTGAGATCCCAAGCAGACAACCATGCAGAATGGTGAGGTAATAGATGGGTGTTGTTTGAAACCCCTGAATTTGTGATAATATGTTACACAACAGTTGAAAACGGAGATACAGGATGACACACTGTCTTATAGGAGCTAATCTAAAATACATGATATTCACTATCTTCTTTAATGAAACTGTAATGAAACCTCTAAAATGAAAAGGTCAGGGAACAAGCCCCACCTGTTTCAGCAGGAACAAGCTTCATTATTCAATTGTAATTTACATTATGCAGCTATAGCTGCTTTCCACCACATAACAATGGATGTATGCTGTGGGCTTCTGAGTGGCATCCATATTAAAGAGGCAAAATCTTTTTTGGGAGGAAAGGGGATATTTTAGAGATCTTTGAAAGAAACTAAGGCCTTTTTTGTGGCCTCATTCAACTTCCCCCAAAACTTGCCTCAGACCTCTGTCATACTGAGAAAATATATGTGACTTTCTTTTATTCTTTCATGTGTTTTGAGTTTAATAACATATGCTGTTTATATTTGGTTTCTATAGAGAGTTCCTTTCTGTCTTGTAAACAGTTGCAAAGATTTACCTAGAGCTGTGTGGGTTTTCTCTTTCTTTCTTTATCCTCCCACCCCCCTTGGAAAATCTGAATAGTTCCAAGGATTAGCAGCAGCTTAACTTCAGTCATGATTTGTAATAGATAAATGCAGTTATTGTTCTATTTTGGCTCTTCATGAGAGTGTGAAATTAACCAGTTGTCTTGTTCTTTCCTCACAGTCTAGATCTTAATAGTCACTCCAATTTGTGTTTCATTGACTTGTCAGAAAGTACTCATAAATGAATCCTCAGTATGAAATGAGGTCCCAAGGTCAAGTTATTCTTTTTCCAAATGAGTTAGATACTTCTGGAAAGGGTAATCAGGTCCTTTTTCTTAAGGGCTTAATACGTGACAGATACTGAACTAGTCAAATCATGCTATTTTTTGTGGTTATTAGCATATTATTTTTCAGGTTAGGGCACTGACACAACGAAATTGTAAGACTTGTCAGAAATGTATGGATACTAAGTGAATGATCTGTATAGAGTTTAATCCAAGATGATTCTACATTGCTGGCACTTAGATAAAGGTTAGACCTCGTAAATTGCCGCATAGGCATACGTTTTGTCTCTAGGTAATACTGTGTCCTTGACCCCGGCACCTTGAAATCTACTGTGGGACAGCATGACAGTTCCCTTGATCTCAACATCAAATACGGTAACAATAAAACTATGAATTCATCTGAAACTTCTACATCTTTAAGTTAAGTCTTCTTGGAAATAACATGTTCTGTCATTCCCTCATGCTATAGATCTGAGCTGTTCAATAAGCTATTTGTGTTTAAATTTCTTAAAATTAAATAAAAACAAAAATTCAGCTTCTCAAACACACTAAGCATTTTTTAAGGGTTCAATACCATATTGGAGAGTGCAGATTTATAGAGCATTTCCATCACTGCAACAAGTTCTATTGGACAACACTAATACAGACCCACAGTAACACCAGCTACGCATGGGGCTGTCTGCTGGGTATGCACAGGAAATAAGAAAGAAGTAAAATATGCTCTATTGAGACTAATGTCTATAGTGTCTCAAAGTTCATAGTTCCTTTATGCTACTGAAAACATAAAAAAGCGGTTTTTTTCCAGAGTTTCTTGTAGCAGGTCCTACCCCGTTCTATTATACAAGGACATAGGGAAGAACTCTGCATTTCCCCTTATCACAACTTCAATATCCTTAGAGATTTTAATCATATACCCTCTTAACTGTCAACATGAATAATATTCACCTTTTTAAATTTCCTTCTTAAAATCAGTTTATCAAGTACTCATTGGATACCTAAATGTTTCAGGCACTGGAATAGAGATGCTTGAAATGTAAATATTAATTAGGTAATATTCCCTAACCAACCTTTATTTTTATCCTAGGTAACTCCTAACTATCCTTTGATTCTCAGTCCAAATGCCATTTCTTCTTGGAAGTCGTTCCTGATTCTCTAGAAACTAAGTTAAGTGTCCTCGCTCTGCATACTCACTACAATTTAAATTTGTCTTATCGTCATAATCATCCTTCCTTATTACCAATTTAAATAGAATCAATTGCCTTTGCTCCCCACTTAACCCGTGAGCACCACATGGGCGGGAACTCTGTGTGCTGTGTTTTGTCACTGGATTTTTAACTTCTAGAACAGTGCCTGAGACTTTGTAGGGATTTTTAGTTTGTTTTATTATTAAATAGTTTTTGTTTCTGTTTTGAGAATATAGGCAAAAGAGTCAGCTTCTTGACATATTATATTATGTACCCTATCTACCCATCACAATATCATCTCTAACAACAGTTAAAAAACATTCACTTTAATTATGCTGAGAAAAATACTATGCCTTACTTGTGTCTTCTAATGTAAACAAAGTATAAACAGAAGCATTTCTCCAGAAAATATAAGGCAACAGGAAATACCATGCTAAAGAAGGGCATTGGAAGCAAAAGACTCAATTTACAATTTTTTGCTGCTACCAAATTTGATACGTGACCTTTATCCCATGAGCATATCTTTGTTCTCTAGGATCCTCATCTATAAAATGGGTATAAGCAGGTCTACCCAATAGGATTTCCAAAATAATTTAGTTAGATAATGCAGGATTAGCGTCAAATGCATGGTAGAATGCTCAACATATGTCAGCATCTTACTCTGTATGTTTGGCCCTGTAGAAAATGATTGGCAGTTTGGTCTGCTTTTCTTCCTTTGCCTCTTTGGTTTCTTTTAGAGATCTTTTTAATTTATTTTATCTCCCCCCTCTTTTATACGTATCTTAATATCTCATCTTCCTCTTCCAGTCCATTTCTCTCCCCCTATAGAATACTCCCTTTGTCTGGCTTAGCTGATGACACACAGTATAATTGAGTATTGACCTCTGGCTCACATAAGCGTCTGTCTTGCACATTTAGGATATTATGTTTCCTGTAATCCCTCCCAGCTCATGATTTTAAATTACTTTTGAAATTTCTTTTGTAATTTCAGGTTGGTAGGTTAAAATTGCAATTTTATTTTGGCAAATAATGTGTTTTTAAATGAGCTCTTCTCTATGTGCATATTGAATAGTTTCCTCATAGAACAGAGTGACTTTTTATTTGTCCTTGACCACGTTAGAAATTAGAAACTATGACTTGTTTGGCAAAAATTCGTTTACTTTCTGGGAGAAGCTTAAAATCTGACATTTAATTTGTGTTGTGTTCATATTGTGCTGGTTATAAAGTTATACTGATGCCTTTGCTTTTTTATTTTGAGAACAAAAATGAAAAGAAGAAATCCTTCATAGCTATTACTTTCAGAGTTATTGCTCTCGTGAAAGTAATTTATTTTTATTTTTTCTCTCTCTTGGTTATTGATGTGTCTGGTGGTCTGAATAATGGATGCCCAAAGAGGGCCACATTCTAATTTTCAAAATCTGTGAATATGTTATCTTTCATGGCAAAAAGGACTTTGCAAATGTGATGAATTCAAGGATATTGAGATGGGAAGATTATTCCAGATTATCTGGATGGACTCAGTGTAATAACAAGAGTCCTTAAAAGAGAAAGGAAAGAAAGTCAGAGTCGGAGATGGAGACGTGACAATTGAAATAGAGGTTGCAGTGATGAAGGGCCGTGAGCCAAGGAATGCAGGCTGGAAGCAAAGAGACAAATTCTCTCCTGGAACCTCTAGAAGAAACAGACCTCTGACACCTTCATTTTAGAGCTGTCAAACTCATTTCAGATTTCTGACTTCCAGAGCTGTAAGATAAATTTGTATTGATGTACGCCATTAATTTTTTGGTAATTCATTAAGCAGCAATATGAGACTAATACAATATATAAAAAAGAGGATTTTTTCTTTGATTGTTTCCAAAGTTGAAAACTAGCGCCAAACCCCAAAATGTACCTTTAACATCAAAGAAGGTTGCTCATGTATTTAAGTGCACATCTTTTTACCAAATTATTGTGCCCGAGCATTTGAACTGAAGGAATCCTTTACTCCTATAACGATGAGGTGGCTGCCAAGTATATTCTGGAACGTAAGTACCAAACACATTTGTATAACCCTCTGGGAACTAATATACTGAGAATACATCCGTATGCATACATCTATTTTTTAGTTGATTCTGAGCTAATATGTAAAGCTTTCCTTTCTACTTCTACTAAAGATCATTTGAGGAAAGTTTTTCTATGCCAAGGAATTATCCTTTGACTGATAGACTTGGGAGAGTTTAGATACTTAAATAAATGAGGTTGAACAAAGTCAGTTTTGGGGGCTACAGACAGGGACATTTTCAGGGGACAAGAGAGACAATTTTACATTTTAAAAATAGTCAAAGTGTCCTAGTAAACACAGGAAGCCCACCCCTTGGGGAAGGGAAATGAGTCTCTCCTCTCTAGCTTCACTGGCTTTTCATAATAGTGCTAAGGAAATTCAATCAAACAAAATACATTGCTCAGCAGTTAGCCTCATTCCTTACCCTCAGGGACTGGTGAAAATGTGTTTGGAAGCTCACATGCCATGTGATGGCTCAATTTGTCTTGGCCATTGTCGCCGACTCTCTTGGGCTCATGAATTAAGCCTCTCAGCATCTGGAGAGAATACATGATTTTGATGATTCTTTTGTATTCTAAACACTGATGAATGCTATGATTTCATTTTAAATTACTTTATATTACATATACAAAAACAATTCAAAAAGTTAACACACTCTTGCTAATACACAGCCTCCCAAGGAAATCTTCCTGACTTTTCTGAACTCAGTTACATGCTCCCCTCTGTGTTGCGTTAACAACCTCAGCGAAGCTCTATTACCACCACTTTCATGTTTTATTCAAAATATCTCATTAGGACCCTGCATTTCTCTTTTGACTGTAAGCTCTCAAGAGCATAGCTCAAGTCTAATTTGTTTTTGTTTGTTATAGGTCCTCAAATAAACACAGTAAGCCCTGAACATACATTTGTTGACCACTTCCCTTCTCCATGCCATTCCTTTAAGATGCTTAAATGATTTCAATTGGGAACATGGATACCTCTTACTGGGGTTATCAGATGTCTTCTCTGGGTCGAGCAAAATATCCTCAGCTTAAAGCTCCAACTTTTTCTCTTCAGCAATGAAAGGCTCCTCATAAAGCCCGATTTCCTGCTTTTTTAGTTTCACGCACATCAAAACTCTTCTACAATGATTTCAAACACCTTTTGCAATCTGTATAAATGAACGTCAAGAGCACATACTTTTTGTCATTACCTAAGTCTCTGTCAGGGATTCAGATAATTAAGGATTAAGCCATTTCCTTAGCAGAGGTCACAAATTTTGCTGAAGCTCTTATTGTCTTTGGTACAACAGAGATAGTCTTTGCCTTCACTCTCTTTTAGTAATCTGGAAAACATGATTCTGGTATTTTCCTATTATGTAAGGCTATATTTGCACCCTTAATTTTGCTGGTGGAAACTACCTTTGCTAACTAAGCAGAAGACAGAGAAGGTTTGAAATAAGAACGAATAAACCGCTATGTGCTTAGAGTGATTGCCTTTGGAACCCAGATTTTTCTCAATGGCTAAAGCCCCAATAAGTATGCTTTTGATGAGCTGCCATTTTGGTTCTCTGAGATGTGCCCACAATATGTCCTCAAAATGTAGTACAAATTGTGTATTTCTGGGTATTTGACGTTGTTTTTCTTGAATCTATGTTAGCAGTTAGTTAGTTTTTGGATATTCTAACAGCCTGTCTAATTTCTCTTTGTCAGTCCATCCACTGGCCATTACAATGTGGGCATTCAATATGTAATACAAAATTAGTGAGCAGTGTCACTTCAGCTTAGTCAGAGAAGTTTGACCATTCCAATACTTTAAACTAGAATCAGAAAACTTAACCTTGGCCTGGGCTGAGTCCCAGAATCAACATGCTGTCTTAAATGACTCATTTTTCAGGGATGTGATTTCCTCATCTCTTAAAGTTAATTGAAAATATTATTCCCAACTCAAACTATATAACTTGCCATGATGCAGGCGTCTAGTATTCTAAAGAGATTGAGTAATTCTTCCTCTTCCTGACTTAAATGTATTTGATCATCTGGTCCCACACTGTTGGGAACATAGTGGCATGTGTATAAACTTACAGCTAAAGATGACCAAATTAAGAAGCATTTGCTGGTGCCCTTGTCAGAAATGAAGGGAAGAACCATTTTTCCTGGAATAATTTCCAGCACGATAGGAGTGGAGGACCAGAGTCCATCTTCCTTTGTGGTTCATGCCATGCTCTGCCCAACCCGTGATTGTCTTTTATCAACCTGAGACTTCCTTACATGCTCAGAGGCCTCTCTGAGTACCAACTTAAAGAAGCTAGACTGTCGGGGCTGGCCCCGTGGCCGAGTGGTTAAGTTCGCGCGCTCTGCTGCAGGCGGCCCAGTGTTTCGTCGGTTCGAATCCTGGGCGCGGACATGGCACTGCTCGTCAGACCACGCTGAGGCAGCGTCCCACATGCCACAACTAGAGGAACCCACAACGAAGAATACACAACTATGTACCGGGGGGCTTTGGGGAGAAAAAGGAAAAAAATAAAATCTTTAAAAAAAAAAAAAAGAAGCTAGACTGTCACTCTGTACCGTACGACTCTATTTTAACTCTCTGCTTGGAACTTATCACCATGTAATATTTTTTTCTCATTTATAAATATATATTTTTTCACTCTTTCTTTAAAATATAAGCTCAAGGAAATGAGGAACCTTACCAGCCCAGTTTATTGTTGAATCAAGAGTGTTTTAGAACAGTGTCTGGCATTCAGCAAATACACAAAATATCATGATTGTTATTCATTCTTTAAGAAAATGGAATATAGGTAAAATCTAATCACTCGATGCAAAAACCTGCCATCATCCTGAAGTACTAGCATGTGATACAGATAGCTGATCAATGCATACGCTTTCCATCCTTTGTCTTCCTCAGCACCTCTGGTGGTCACCACCATTGTACTTCAGTCACTAATTCTATGTCAATATCCATGGCCTAAACATCACTCTGAATTGTTCTGTATTTAAATATGCAAATATCTAGATTCTTTTTCTGACCTATTCATCTCCCCTTCCATTTCTCTCACTTCCTCACTCCTACTCATGACTTTGACATTCCACTTTTCTTCCATTTTATCAGTAGACCCTTCCTGTATTCACTTCCTGTCCCATAGTCCATGACTTCAACAACGAAGTTATTCCCTTGGTCCTCTTATCTTCTCATTCTACTTTTCTAGACAATTTAATCATGCATTGCTTTAAATACTATCTTAAAATAGTGAATCCCAAATTTGTATGACTAATGCTAGCCACTTGCCAGAGTATTTCCAGTTAATAATTAGACAGTCAAGACTGGAGCTAAAAAAGGAATATTTTTTAAGAAATAGCCTGTAATTTTATTTATTTATTTATTTATTTATTTATTTATTTATTTATTTTCTGGGAAATATTCACCCTAGCTAACGTCTGTTGCAAATCTTCAGTACATAGTTGTGTATTCTAGTTTTACATCATTCTAGTTCTTCTATGTGAGCTGCTGCCACAGCATGGCTACTGAAAGACAAGTGGTGTGTTTCCACACCCAGGAACCAAACCTGGGCTGCCAAAGCAGAGCGTGCCAAGCTTTAACAACTAGGCCATCAGACATGCTCCTGCATTTTATTTTTAATTCATTATCCTAGGGTTTGATGGAGATAGTAAATAATACTCCTATTGCATATCCAAGTTCAAAAACATTGATAAACACAACAGTCAAGTAGATGGAATATGGTAACAATAGTTTGGCTAACAATTATAAACAAAATTTAGACACAAACCCACCCAGTAAATACATTCCTAGAGGTCTACTCTCATAAAATTTGTGCACGCAGGATCAGAGATGAACTGGGGTTTCTTATAAAAACTTGGATACCAAATAGAGAATGGAATTCAGTCATGCATGCTCAGGTCTTTTTACAGACCTCACTTATCAAATGAGTCATCTCCTTTTCCATGAGAAGGAGGGAATAAGGAGACTGTGATGCTCACTATGAAAACATATTGAGAAAGAGAGAAAGTTGTTTGCCAAATTCTCTCATCCAAAATGCTATTTGATCAACTTTTACTGACATGATAATTCATTTTCAAATCTGTGACACATCAACAAGGATATTTTTTCTTCAGCATCACTTTTATTTGAATTATTCTTTTGCTCGTATTTCTACCTCCATTTAAAATTTGGTTGTCTGGCATTCATCAGCTGTTCTTTCTTAGCCTCCTCTCTCCTCCAACACTATTTCTCATTACTTCCCATTGCGTTCCCTCAGCCACTGCGGAGCATATCTGCTATCATTGCCTCTTGGATGATCTCTACTTAAATTATACATAGCTTTGCCTTGCAATGCTTTTCCCTAAACCTAACCATGCTTACCAAGAAAAAATTTACTGCCTTCTTTTGCTTCTTCCAAACAGTACTCAAAAGTTTGCCTGTTTCTGAAATATTTCTATTTTGTTCATATTACGTATATGTACTTGGATTAATATGTACTTATTTATTTTCTCTTATTCATTTCATCATATATATTTTATTTTCTCTTATTTGCTCTGCTTATAGCCATTTAGGAATTCATATTACATCAATCATTTTTACAACTCTATAGTACTGTCGTATGTCTTCTTGATCCTCTTGGCATTTCCTCACCAAACAAGATTATAATCCATCTATTTTTATCCTATCCCTGTCTTGTAGAATATATAATCCTATCTTCTCTACCTGTGATTGCTCAGGGTCTCATCCAGTCTGGTTGGCAGTCTCTCCATTTCTCATTCTTTCTTTTGTCTAGGACAACTTGAATTCCTTTTTTGATGAAGAATCATGATGTAAATCTGCTTCTTCCAAAAGAAACACTAAGTTCTATGATGGCAGAAGGTATGTCTCTTTTATTTCCCACTGTATAATTAGCCCAATTTTATGGATCCACACATAAATGCTCAATAAATATTTGCTAAATGAATGAATGACCCTCAGGGTTCATTATCAAATCATTTTAACTGTGAAAGTGACAATAGTACAGAAATCCTCATGGTGACACTTAAACTTCCATTTGTACCCAGTCCTCCATATCTGCCTCCTTATCACATTCTCTTTAATTTCATACTTCTTGCAACA
This sequence comes from Equus asinus, assembly GCF_041296235.1. Lineage (NCBI taxonomy): Eukaryota > Metazoa > Chordata > Mammalia > Perissodactyla > Equidae > Equus > Equus asinus. The sequence continues at coordinate 67,064,917 of NC_091801.1, read as the reverse complement.
AGATACCTGTCTTTCTCCCATTTCATCTGTCAGTTTTTGTTTCACGTATTTTGAAGCTCTGCTTCAACACCTTTATCATTGCTATACTTTCCTGATGTATTGATCCTTTTTATTATGAATTTTCTCTTTTTATCTCTAACTAGACAAGACTATCTTGAAGACTATATAATCTGATATCAATACAGCCACTCTAGCCTTCTGATACTTTTGTTTGCATTTTATCATTAAAGTGCTTAAAGTGAATTTTCTAGGATGTATATAGTTTTGTCTTCTTTTAAATTTATTTTGGCAGTTTCTACTTTTGATTGGAATACTTGATATATTTAAATTTAAGGTAATTATTAAAATGGTGGACTTAGGGCTCCCATTTGCTGTCTTTTCTATTTGTCTCATAAGTTTCTATCCTTTGTTCTTCCTTGTCTACCTGTTTTGTATGAACAAATATTTTTGCACTCTATTTCTCTTCCTCTGTTGCCTTCATAGCTATGCCTTTTTGAATTATTTTTTGAGGTTGCTCTAGGAATTATAATTATTATCTTTAAATTATCAAAGTCAAATTAGATTTAATATTGAATTACTATTGGTATTAACATAGGAACCCTGCAAGGTATGGTTCCATTTACCTTGCCATCCTTCATGCTATTATATTTGTATATATTACATTATGTATAAAATAAACCAAACAAAATTGTTATGCTTTTTAGCAATTTTGTCATTTAGCAAATTTGTGATACTTTTTAGCAATTAAAAATTAAAAGAAAGAAACTATTGATGAATATGTATTCATCAATAGATATAGATATAGAGACAATTTTACCAGGAATAGAATTTTAGATTGATAGCATTTTTTTCCAACACTTTGAATATTCCATTGGATTTCTTTCCTGCTAGTTGTTCTTTCTGAAAATCATTTTCTCTTGTTTTTTTCAAGACTGTGCAATTACATTTGCCTTTGAGTAGTTTGACAGTGATGTAAAAATGACGTGTGTGTGTATGTGTGTGTGTGTGTGTGTGTGTGTATGTATACTCAGCACACATGTTTAATCAGCCATAGTTTTATTTTTCTTCACCTTAGCCATTTAGACCTAATCCCTGTCATTGGTCAGAATCTCAGGAAAATGTAATAAGATTATGGATTACTTTGTGGTATTTTAACAGCATCATTTTATGTATTAAAAAAGGAATATGTTACTACTATATAGCGATCTAATTGCTTTAATTCAATTTCCCACTTAGTTTATTTCCTTCCCTTCTTTTTTTCCTCTTGTTCTTCTTTTTTCCCCTCCTTTTCTTCCCAGCCTGTTTCTGATTCAATCTCAGTCGTTCACTGTGGGGGAGGAGGATGTGATTGGTTTCCTCTCTGGCCTTTTACACCCACCCCCTTCACCCCCATTTTCCTGCTCTTTCCTGGTCCTCTAAACCTGGAGCAGGAAAAAGGAAAGAGAGATAAAAAGACAAAATGCTTCTTTTATTTGTATGATGCTGCTGATAACTTCTTTCTTACCTGTTGAATGACCTCTGTCAAGCAGACATCTAAATAATAGCACAGTCTCTTATGGGGTACTTTCAATGGATTTTGAAGACCATGTGTTCACTCACTAACACTACCATAGCTGAGAACTTGAACCATTCTCTGAAAGGGGTGATGCTATATCTGCCTGGCTTCTTTCAATTTCCCCTCAATTTCTACTCCAATGACACAGATTGTGTAGACTCTTTTTGCAAGGGTGACCTAGATGCAGAAGACAGCCCTTTTGGTCAAATTCCTTTCAAGATGGTTCAAACACAATCACTGTACTTCCTATAATGATTGTTCTGGCTCCCCCAAAACACTACCTTTTTTTGCTATATCAAACCTTGGAAGTGCAGGCTGCTCCTAAAAATGTCTTCCTACTGCTCTCCATAGGCTTTTTGAGAGACAGCTACAAATTCCTTCATCATCAAATATCTATTCTTTCTCCCAAAGGAAGGAGAGGACCAATACATAGCAGTACCTACCAGGCTGAAAATTCTTCCTCAGAAATAATTACTCACATATTTCCACAATGAATTGCAAGGCTTGTCTTGTATATAAGACAGAAGTGAGTGATAGATAATGGGCTAAACAAACTGTTTGGGCCACCTCTTAGCAATTTCTGCCTTATCTGGTTGAGCACTTCTCTTTAGAATGTAAGAGACTTTGATACCAGTTGTTTTCACCTTAGGGACCACAGTCAGAACTTCCAGACAGGAAGTTCTGTTTAATTTCCGTTTCTCTGCTTTTGCTTTTACAGGCCTTTTAGGATTGGAATAGATGAGTATTACTGCTTTAAGAGTCACAGCAGAACTACTAACACTTAGCAGGTATTAGAATTGTTCAGGATTGGCAGAAGTACTCAATAACATAAACTTCAGTTTTCCATGCGAGGTGATCAAGGCTAGGTATGAAGATGTATATTGAAGCACAAGATCTTGGAGGAAAATGCATAGCAAGGAATAATAAAATACGGGGTGAATCTCACATTTCTGGAAGCTGGGAGCATCATGTTATGGGGTTTATGTCTTTAAGAGCCTGTACTACTTATCAAGAAAGTATCCGATTTATACATAGTACAGTCAAAGATAGATGATATATTCCCAAAAGATGCTCTCTGTGGCACCAGTTTGCATTATCCTTCTAATGGTTACTTGAGATGCTGAAGAGTTCTTTCAATGACTTGTTTACTCATAGAAATATTGGAATCAATGTACTGAGTAAAATAATAAAACAATACGATTACTATCAAGAGCATTATTGTAATTAATTGCATAGTTAATCATATGGATTTAGTAACACCAATGGTTAACCTGTATTGAGAACTTACTATATGCTAGGTATTTCCCTAAACAATTTACAGGAACAAGCTTGTTTAATTGAGAGCAAATATTATTGAGCCAGAAGTGTAAAGTGGGACAAGGCATAGGCAATTATTTCTATGTTGATTTGAGGAGGTACAAGGGTACCAGAAGGGTGTCTTGGAGGCTGGTGACAAGTAACTGAGCGGGGAGAGCTCTGGATCTCCATCCCTTCCTAACTCAGATCAGTTCTGGATTTCTATATCTCTTACATACTAAGACTTCACCCAAGATTTTTTTTTTTTTTTTTTTTAAAGATTTTATTTTTTCCTTTTTCTCCCCAAAGCCCCCCGGTACATAGTTGTGTATTCTTCGTTGTGGGTTCTTCCAGTTGTGGCATGTGGGACGCTGCCTCAGCGTGGCCTGATGAGCAGTGCCATGTCCGCGCCCAGGATTCGAACTAACGAAACACTGGGCCGCCTGCAGCGGAGCGCGCGAACCTAACCACTCGGCCACGGGGCCAGACCCCCAAGATTTTTGTCTGAGTAAAAGGTTTGTAGTGGACACACATTCCCCTTTCCTACTGATAACACCATTATTTTTTATTTAGAGAATTTTCCCTTCACTTTCAGTCCATTTGCCTCGAGTGGACATAATATCCCTTCCATTAACAACTTATTGCCACCCAGTATTAGAGTTGATCAATTCGAGAGCCCCATCTCCTAGAGTAAAGAGCGTGTGACTGAAGCCTGGGCAATTGGACTAAATTCCAGGACTTTTATTGAAACTACTGAGAAATGACATCCCTCTTTTTCTGCTGATATGATTGAGCTACTGAAAGTTGAAGTCAGAGTAGCTTCTGGTAGTCATCTTGTCAAACCAAGAGGAGAGTGTGTCTAAAAATAAAGTTCTAAATGGAAAAAGAAAGAGTTGAGAGAGAGAAAGAGATCAATTACTGGTGATAGTGGTAGAACCTTTGGTTCTAGCCAAGACTGACCATAGATCTACCATTTAAATGTGATTTTTCATTTATATGAACCATTTAATTCCTTTTTGGCACAAGCCAGTTTGAAGTGGGGTTGTGTCACTTGCCATTTTATAGTTGATAAATTTTTGCTAATATTTTTTTCTTTTAAATCACTCCTCTAAAATGCACAACTAGCACTTAGTAGCTCCACTTTGTCTTTCTTCAGATCATCTGCTCCATCGCATTCCTGATACTTATCAGGTTACATGTTAAACCAGAAACTTTTAAAATCAAACTCCTGCTCTTTAGCTCCTCCACAATTAAAATTCCTAGAACACTTAAAATATGTAAGAAAGAGAGTCAGAGCTTCTAAAATGCTTTAGGTCAATTTGTTATTTTTGTTTTTGCATGCATATCTATTTGGATAATGTGTTCATTATTGACCATCCTTTCAGAGTCAAACATATAATTTTAGTGTGTCTGCACTATGTCAAACATCTGGAGGGACAGTAAAAGATTCTACGTATGGTTGCAAAGTAAAAGTCAATCTAACATGTCTAAATAACACCAAAGCAACCAGATGTTTGACCAACGTTCTAAAAATTTACTCCTTATTTGAATGCTCTCAACTTAACTGAACCAAACCAACTGAGCTCCTCAAATGTGCCATGTGTTGAGTGAGAGACTCTAGTATGTGAACTAACCATATAACTCTTGTAATAATCCTGACCAACTGGCCATTATTATCCCAGCTTTTACCATAAAAGAAATGGAAGGTGAATATGGTAAAATATTTTACCCGAAGATGCACAGCTAGTAGCTGGCAGAGTTGGGATTCAAACTCATGCCACACTCTGACCTGCTGGTACTCAGCAACACAGCTCGACTTGTACACATTGAAAGTGCACTGTGTCATCTTTAGACTTCTCTATCAGCCCTGCTGGTAAAACTTTCTTGATGTAAGACTATGTGTTGCTGGTGTTGTCAATTTTTTTTCACATGTGATCATTTAATTTTTGAGTTGCTCATGTGTATGGTGGTCTTTCTCATCCTCCAGGGATTCCTTCACTTTAATTAAGCGTGACCTTAGACCCAACGTGGTTCCAATTTATCGAATCTCTGTTTTTGGCATTTGTGGAAAGAACATTTGATGTTATTAGTTTCATTTCCACTCATCTACCCCGTCACCACAATACAGAACAGACACACAAAGCGAAGCAGGCGATGCTGTATAACATGACACTGACATAGGCCTGATAGAGTATTTTCCTTGTGTCTCTGGGTAGTTGAATATAATGGGTATACTTATGCTCCATGATTCATAGATTTTTTTAAAAATCACATTATTTTGATTTATCAAAATGAATCTTTCTCAAGGTTGGCAAGAAATTGTATTTCATCCACACATTGGGGACCCAAACTCTCTCTGTGATTCACAGCAAACACATTCATGCTGGAGCTTATGCAAAGCAGAACATTTGGGCAAGAGGGGCCTATATTTTTCTATCTGTTCTGGTGATATAGAAATTGTATTGTCAAAGCTTATGTAGTTTATTTGAGGATTGGTGTGCCACTTCCATGCTGCCCACAGAAACCATGCCACTAGGCCACTACAACTGTCCTTGAAGCTCCCAAGGCCTGATTCCTACCTGTTCAGTACCTAGGTATTCTTGTGCCGCATGATCTGAGTTAACGTCACCTGTGTCGTCATGCATCTTTTTCATTCAGGGGACGTGCCACTCCTTTCTCCTCCAAGTTGAGCCAATGAGCAGATATCCACAGCCCAGACATTCTCCTCTCAACTAATATGGTTCACAGCTCCTAAGAGTCTCAGCGTTCACATATGATGTCCAGTCCTGTTACTCCACCTCTGGGCCAAGGGATCTCACATTCAGAGCAGGAATTTTACCATTCTTACAAGGAAAATGGGGCGAGCTGTTGTATCTATGAAAGAAATAAAAACAAAGTGGAAATGCATTTTTGTATAAATCACACTCCTGCTTTTAAAATAAACCTATAAATGTGAAAAAAATCATTTCATATTTAGGATAGATTAATGATCATAGCCAACATTTATTGGACACTTACCAGTGACAAGCATGGTTCTAAAATCTTGATATACAGTAGCTGGTTGTACAGCCAGATTATCTGAGAGAGGAATGTCCTATACTATTTTTCTTTCACAGATGATGAGAGTAAGACTTGTAACTTGGGGCCTCAGGGGCTGACCTGGAGGTTGGGTCTGCAGGGGCCAATCAGGCATTGTGCTGGGCTGGGAACCAGAGTCTGTGGGAGCCAGCCTCAAGGCTGGGACTATGGGGGTGGTGTGGTGATGGAGCAGGCTGGGAGCTTGGGTCTGTGGGAGCCAGTCTGAAGTCTAGGTCCGTGGGGCCGAGCTGGCCCTGAGGTGGGGTGGAGACCTGGGGCTGTGGTAGCCAGCCTGGTGCTGGGGTGGATTGAAAGCATGCATCCATAGTAATTGGCCTAGTTCTGGGCCTGGCTAAGAGCCTGGGTTCTCAAGTGCCCACTTGTAGCCTGGGTTTGTGGGGGTTGCCTGGGAGCCTGGCATGGGAGAAGCTGCCCTGGGCTGTGGGAGGTAGCTGACATTAGAATGGCCAGGAGCCTGGGTTTGTGGGAGCCTACATGGAGCCTGGTATCATGGAAGCTGCCAAAGCCTCAGGAGCCTCCTAGGGCAGCTGGAAGCAGCTAGTGCCTAGGTGGTTTGGGGGCATGTTTTTGTGGGGTTCTTCTCGAAACCTGGAGCTGAGGGAGCCACCTGGAGCTGTGGGAACCTCCCGAGAGCCCTGAAGACAGCAAATGCTGGGAGAGCCAGGGACCTGGATCACAGGAGCCTGCTGGGATTCCTTTGCCGCAGGAGCTGCCTGGGCTGCTAATGTTGCCTGGGGCCATTGGAGACTCAGGCACCAGGGTGAGCTGGGGGCTTGGGTTCACAGGAGTCACTGGGAACCTGATGCCAAGGATGATGCCTGGGACCCCAGAAGCTGCCTAAAGCCAGTGGAGCTGGCAGGTGATGGGGATGATAGGGAGTCTGGGTTTCCAGGAGGCTGCAGGGAGCCACCTGGGGCTGTAGGATTCAGCTCAGTGCAGGGCAGACCAGCTCTGGGATCCCTGGGGAAATTAAGTGCTTATTTCACTCTCCTTCTCCAGGGGAAGGGTGTCTCTCTCTGTACTGGGCTACCTGAGCTTCTGGGAGAGGTGATGGGACCAGTGTGAATCTATCTTTCCTATCCTCCTCAATGCATCTTTTCTTATTTTGGTGCATCATCCAGGTGCTATAATCTCTCACCTGGAGGGAATCCTTGGCTCTTATGAAGTTGTTTTCACATGTGGATAGTTGTTGAAATTAATGTTTCTGAGGGAACAAGCATTAGAGATTCCTATAGCGCAATTTTGTTCTTTCGTATTTTAAGGGGAGAGGTGGTACCTTGTTCATCTTCACATCTCTAGCGTTCATTGATGTCTCACACATTGTGTTACTCAATAAGTGTTTATTGAATCCAAAAAGTGTAAATATCTGTAACAAATCCCATTTGTAAGACACTGAGAAGAGCATTTTATCTAGTTCAGAGATGTATAACTTGAGAGGTCGGTGAAGAATCTGGGTCTGACTCAGAGAAAAGATAAAACATTGATAAATAGAATCCATGGATACAAATGGAAATTTATCTTTGTACTCCCAGTGCCTTTCATGTAGCCTGACAGATACCAGAAACTCAATAAATTGTTGTTGAATGAACTAGATTTAACAACATGAAGAGGCTTTTATATATAATAAAACATAAACAAGGAATATAGATTTTATAAGATTTATATTTTGCTGTAGCCTTAGCTTTCTCCTTCTGTATAACAAGTACTCAAGAAATGTTGAATGAATAAGGATTTCATATTATCTGTCATGCATGTGGATATTCAGTTTTCCCAACACCGTTTCTTGAAGAGACTGTGCTTTCACCATTGTGTAGTCTTGTCACCCTTGTCGAAAATCATTTGGTCATAGACGCACAGGTTTGTTTCTGGGCTCTCTATTCCATTCCATTAGTTTATATATCTGTCTTTAGGCCACAACCACACTGTCTTGATTATTGTTTCTTTATAATATGTTTTTAAATCAGTAAGTGTGAGGCCTCCAACTTTGTCCTTCTTTTTTAAGATTGTTTTGGCTGTTCAGGGTCCCTAGAGATTCCATATGAATTTTAGGATAGTTTTTTCAACTTCTACAAAGAATGCCTTTGGAATTTTGATACAAATTGCATTGAATCTGTAGATAACTTTGGGTAATATGGACATTTTAACAATATAAAACTTAAAAACTTCTGCACATCAATGGAAACACTCAATAGAGTGAAATGGCAACCTACAGAATGAAAGGAAATATTTGCAAATCTTATATCTGATAAGGAGTCAATATCTAAAATATACAAGGAACCCATACAACTCAGTAGCAAAAAGTCAAATAACCTAATTTAAAAGTGGGCAAAAAAACTTGAATAGATAATTCTCAAAGAAGATATATGAATGGTCAAGAAGCTTATGAATAGATAGTCAACATGGCTAATCATAAGAGAAATGCCAATCAAAGCCACAATAAGATATCACCTCATACCCATTAGCAAGACCATTATCAAAAGAACAGAAAATAACAAGTATTGGCAAGGATGTGGAGAAACTGGAACCCCTGTGCACTGTTGGTGGGAATGTGAAATGGTATACCCTTTATGGAAAGCAGCACGGAGGTTTCTCAAATAATTAAATTATAATTACCTACTAAATTAGAATTACCAAAAAAATAAAATTACCGTATGATACAGCAATCTTACCTCTGAGTATATATTCAAATGAATTGAAAGAAGAATCTTGAAGAAACATTTGCAGACCCATGTTTATTGCAGCATTATTCACAATACCCAAGAGATGGAAGCAACCCGAATGTCCATTGACAGATGGATAGATAAAGAAAATGTGGTATATACATACAATGCTATATTAAGCAGTGTTAAAAAAGAAGGAAACCTGTCACATGCTACAACATGGATGAATCTTGAGGACATTATGCTAAGCAAAATAAGCCAGTCACAAATGGACAAATACTATATGATCCCTCACATATTTAGTATTTAAAGTAGTAAAAATCACAGAAACAGAAGGTAGAAAGGTGATTGCAAGGGCTGAGGGGAGGGGGGAGGGAAAAATGAGTGTTTAACGGGTACAGAATTTCAGTTTTGCAAGATGAAAAAGTTATAGGATCTGTTGCACAACAATGTGAACATACTTAACACTACTGAATTGTGGACTTAAAAAATGGGGAAGATGGGCTATTAAACGTTGTGGTTTTTACCACACACACACAAAATTCATCACACACACGTACACACACACAAAATTCACTAAACATCCTTCTATGTTCTGTCTATGAAAATGTCTCTGTAATCAGGAAGTCAAGGCCATAGCTCTGGCTTTTGTTATAAATTGTACTCCCCAGAAATTCGTTTCAGTGGGAACCTGGAGCGGCTTAACAATTGTTTCTAGGCTCTGGTGTTTTCTGAATATCCAATTACATGGGCATTTTAACAACAAGGAGTCAAGGTTCTTTTTGAATCAAATGGAATTCAAAATAAATCGAAGAATGTGACAGGATTAGTTCAAACATCTCCGAAATATTTATTGAAATATCAATAGCGCACTGTCAAATGTACTCCAGTTTCGAATTTAAATGTTATTTTCACACATTGCAAATACTTAGCAATAGTAAGGCACTTTCTAACTTACAAAGCTTTCCCACACGTGTTCTCATTTAGTCATCACACCTACCTTCTTAGATAGACAAGGAATGTATTATAATCCCCTTTTCGTAGATAAAAATACTGTAGCTGAAACTCAGAGAGGGAGTGGTTTTCCAGGTCCTACACCTCATAAATGGCAGAGTTATGACTCTATCTGTGGTTTTCTGGCTACAAGTGACACATTCTTATCCATTATCCTACATATGTCACTGACAGCTCCTATCTGTCATCTTTCAGGAGGTGGGGGCTCAAGAGGCCAATTGAAGAACAGTCGTAGTGCAAGCAAGTAGGAGGCAGGAAAGGGGGCAAGCTGAGTGGTGAAGTTCAATGGGACCGTCTGAAAGTTCTTCTCTTCAGTTACTGAACATGCAGCTATTGTTTATTCCATCGACAGGGAAATTGATGCTCTAAGGTAAGTCGTTCAGCATGATTTACTGAATGCAGGGATTTACAAAAAACCATCTGCCAAGCTCAATCTACCATAAATATAAAATGTATTAAAAATCTAATTTCATGCAGACAGGCTTTGACAAATATCACTGCAATGGGTTTTTGGATATGGGGGGAGTGTGCATTTCATCACTTGCACAGTCAGTCCTTCTCTCAGTGCCTTAAAACAAAGCTTTGTGAATCATATATGAGTATGGTTTGTCCTGGTAGCCACTGGAAATTGCTCACACATTAAAGCTTTCTTTCGAAGGCTGAGTTCAGTTCTTAAAGGTTCTTGGCATTCATATTCCTACCTTCATAAGACAGCACCTCAATTTTTTTCCCCCTTTGGCGCTGTCCTTCTTATTTCTCTTCCATATCATTATTTCCTCAAATGTATGTACTCAATATGATTCCAATTTTGTTTTGTTTGCTGGGCCAGTGAACCTGAGTAACCCAAGGCACAGGGCCAAGCATCTGGTAACAATAAAATCAACATTACAGTAGAAGGAGATAAAGAATCCTGTAACCATAAGGTAATAGGGAGTATATTTGTGTAGCTCTGAAGAATACATGATGGTGTATTTCCTTCTATGATAGCCATGTTCTCTGAATTGACAGAAATAGGTCAAAGATCCCTGATAGCCTACTTCCAATACACTAGGCCAAGAGAAAAGAGCACTTGTCCTTTGCATCTGGTCCAGCTTTTAGTTTTGATTTATCATTTCTTCTGAGATCCTTAGAATCACAGAACCCTTAAAACTGCAAGTAAAATATCCAGCAGGTCACCAGTTTAAAAAAGAAGGGCAGACTGCCTTTATACGACGCATCTACTTGCGTTTATCAGATTTTGTTTTCGCAGTTGGGTTCCTGGGCAGATGTGGCAGAGTCTACGAAAGCTTATTTTCCTCTATAGATTAAATGCTCTTTGCCTTCATTTTTGCACACTGTTTCGTCCCTAGAACCTAGGACAGTTTTAAGTACCTAGTAGGTGCCAAAATATATTTGGTGAATGAATAAATAAATCTACGCTCCGTTTTTTTCTCCTTACCCTATTGTAAATCACGCTCTTTTTGGATGTCTGCATTAGCCTCTTAGTTATAAACTGTGTACTTTCCACATACTATTTAAATAAACTCTTCCTATTTCAATTCTTGCTTATTATATCAGAAGGAGAACTCACTGTCCTCCTTAAGATTATTTCCACTAATTTCTAACTTGATTACCTTTAAAATTTTTCCCACCCCATAATTACTTCAGAATTCAACGTTTATCCTTAGGCTCATTTTTTCCATTTCTAGTTTCATCTGAGTATTTTCTTTAGCTTGTAGTAAGCATTTATGATGAGCACCTGTTGGGTACCAGAGAAGAATCCATTTTCCATTTGGAAAACTATAAACTAAAGCTTACAGTTTTGGAGTTTGCGGTTCTTAAAATGTGCCTTAAGAAAGTCAATTGATTTTTCCTTTTTATACTGGGATGGCAGTAAGTGTAAACAAGACTCCAGAAAAACACTTAACCAATGTTTTTTTTTTAAGATTTTATTTTTCCTTTTTCTCCCCAAAGTATCCCCCCAGTACATAGTTGTACATTTTTAGTTGTGGGTCCTTCCACTTGTAGGCATGTGGGATGCTGCCTCAGCATGGCTTAGATGAGCGGTGCCGTGTCCGCGCCCAAGATCTGAACCGTCAAAACCCTGCTTCATCAAAACCGAAGCGGAGCTCGCGAACTCAACCACTCAGCCACGGGCCGGCCCCTTAACCAATCTTTAATTACGTCTTCAGAGAAAAAAGTTATTAAGCTTTATTTCTCTAGAAGCCTTTCCTGCCTTTCCATTAACAAGTCTATAATTCAAAGGAAAGATATGAAATATTTCTGTTCAAGGAATGCTGGCCCAACATATAAGGAAAACAGAAGATTTATATTGCCTCTGCATAATTCATGCAAAAAATTGTTTGGGCCTGAATTTATTGGCCAAAATGTTGGCTCCCGTGTTGTCATTCCACATTGCACATGAACACAGATTTGGCATCTCTGAACATTTCTGCTTCAGGCAATCATCAATACAGAGGCTACTAAAAAGGAAATGGTTAGCTTGTGTCCTAATTAGAACACCCTGTACATTGAAGAACCACACTTGTTCTCAATTCTTGGGGAAGGAATTGGAAATTTATGGCGCTTGTAAAAGACATCTCATTTTTCCATGAGTTTTCACTCTCTGGATCCCTTTGCAGCAATAGCACCTTCTTTACAATTGCTGTGTCTCTGTTAAAAAAAAAAAAAAAAGAAGTAAAATGACATTTGTTTTCTTTGGCAAAAAAATAAGACCTGAAAATCACATGCTGCTTCTCATTTGTCACTCTTCTGTAAGTCTCCATTCAACTTGTAGGTTCTGTGGGCAGCAAAAGTACTGTGAGAAATCTTTTGATCCTTGTCTTTGCCTCAGCTAGAGACAGCATGACTTCTCTCTGGGAGCCCATGACCACTTCTTTCCAGAATTAGTCATGACTCAGAGCACTAATAGAAACACAATGAACTTTCCTAGCATTTAGTACGAAATAAATTTGTATTTTATTTTACATCTTATTTCTTTGTAGATTAGATCTTTTCTGAACATGAGCCTTATCTGAAGAGCTGAATTTACATTTCTTGCTGTAGGTGTTATCAAATTTTTGTATCATCTCTCACATCTACAAAAGTGCAGGGCATTCAATAAGGGCTTCTCCATGTCTTATTTGGTTGGGCACATCAATCAGAGTAGTAATCACAAAAATAATAATAGGAATAATGATAACCAACTTAGGAAGACTGGTACATGCCAGACACTGTTTTTCTAGGGATGCCATGTATGTCATGAATGTATCCACAGATCTCACCAACCTGTATTTAGAAATAAGGTGACGTTTCCTTTCATACATAAATTTCAATAAGTTCAAACTACTGTCCTTCCTGATTCTGCCAGGTTCCTCTCCCAGAGGAGTGTCTGATAGGTCCCCTCAAAAACACGTACGTGCTCCATAACTTTATCCTGTCTTTCACTTCTCTCTCCAATTGTCATCCTACTTTGAGCTGATGCTGAAAATCACCTAAAAGCTCATGCCTCCAGGTTAACTGCTGCTAGTTCAAGGCTATAGTATTTAAAAATTCTTAGGGTAATAGCTTTAAAGCACAAATACACATATAATGGTATATATAAATATATATACTATATATAAATATGTATACTATACATTATATACTATATATTATGAAATGTATATAATATATACTATATATAAATATATACATACTATATATAATGATATAGTTTGATATATATATTGAACAGATCAAGAGAGGCTAATTAATTAGTTGCACATATTGCTACTGCAAATGTATATTTTTAAGAAATTGACCAAATCCACCCTCGCAGTCCCTTCCCAACCCCAGCTGCTTCTGTGATCTAAAGACAAGCTAACTCCCAATAATAAGACTCACTTTTCATGTTTATTCCGTGGGGTCCAGATCCAACTCCCTCCTAGCCCCAGAGATAAGAGAAGAACTCCCTTCCACAGCTCAGGAACAACTCAGTTCTGTCGCTCGGATGAACGTAAATGACAACATCTGTTTACTGAAAGTGGATACTCTGGTGGATGGATATTCATTCATTTGAAATTATCTCATCCATTTATTCAGCAGATATAATAATTTCCAGTACCAGGCATTGTGCTAGATAGTGGGTGCTCAGTGGTTACAAACAATAACAAATGAAAGAAGAACCAGCATGTTCTTTGTTGTTGTGGATCTTACAGTCTTTTGGGAGATCCACTGTTGCACATCTCCAAGACCGAGCAATTTCATCTTAAATATGTGTGAGGCGCAAGAGTTTTGTTCCCGGAGCACTCTAACATTCTTTTTCATATGCTTTTCTCTACCATGAAGGAAAGATCAGTTCTGAGTTTGTCTCTTACACAGACACAGACACACAAACGCACATACACACCTCCCAAAAGTAAACACACAGAAATACGTGGTAAAAAAGAAAATAAGATTTAGGAAAAAAAATTGTAACTATGCCTACTTCTCCTTATTTTAATGAACCAGATTATATTACTGAAGAGAATATTTAACATTTTACTTTGAAGCACCTGAATTTAGATTACTTTGCTGGTTGAAAGTAGCCTCAAGAATAAGAATACACATTTGCTTCATATTTTCATAATTAACTGGCTTATTCCTGTGATTTTTCCATACCAAAATAGTCGTTGCCAAAGGTGAATCCAACTATGGGAATAATAATCATTATTACTATTCCTATTATTATTGCTATTCTATTGCTATAGTAATACTACCATTATTTACTAATATTACAAATATGCTTGTTTAAGCTTGAAAGAAAATTGACCTTCCACGTACTTCTTTTCAAATAGTTTTCTCATGAATCCTCAAAAAATTACCTTTGGCTTAGTTATCAGCTTTATTTTAATGTGAAGTTACAAATTTATAGACAGTCACTTATCCAAGGTTGCACAATTAAATTGTGGTTGTGGATTTGTGAGATTGACTAAGGTCTTTCTGATGCCACAGTTTTGCTGTTTTCCTCTATACTATGGGGTGGGTGGGGACTTGTTTTCTTTAGGAGATTGATGACTTCTTTTGCCCAATACAACTTCCATCCAGGACAACTTGCTAATGTGGTGGGAGAGAGATGGAGAATAGAGAAATAAACCATCCATGCGAAGACAAGTGACAAAGAAACCTCTTCACAGTGACATAGTGGAAAAGCCACCAGAAATTTGTATATACTATTTGATTTTTGGACCTACTAACCTAGAGTGAATTTAATAGACTACTTAGTTGTTCCCAAATCTCTTTGTCAAATATTTCTTTTGACTTTCATTATGAAAATAGTACCTTTTACTCAATTATGAAATATAAAATGCTATTAATCTATTTTATATCACTTTTGAAACAAGAGATAACCCCCCTCCCAAAGTGTTGGCTATGCTTTGCTTTGTTGGGCTGTCTACCACTGCATCCTGCCTCCAGCAGCCTGGAGGTCCACACAGGTGGATTTAAGTTTCTATCTCCACAACAACATGTCCCACCTCCAACACAAACACACATGCACACGTCCATGTGCACACACACATGACCCTAAGTTATTATATATAAAGTAGAATCGTTGAATTCTAGCATATTATGATCTACACTGTCAGGGTCTACCTGTCTGGGCCCCCACAAAGAGGAGGAGGGAAGTAGAAATAGGTTTTTTTTAAATCTTGTCTCTCCATCAAGCTTCTTTGATTTCCTGATTCCCTTCCTTCTCAACCACACTGTTCATTCCCATAGAGGAAAGTGAACATTGCTACATACCTCTAGTTTGGGAAACTTAGGGACTTCATGGTGCATTTCCTTACTTGCTTTAAAATGGTGAAAGAGAGACCCAGGTAAGCTGTGTGAGTTGTGCAGAATAACGCAAGCAACCAGAGCTAAAGCCAAGACTTTGCCCAAAATTTCCTGGTTTCCCATTCCTCTTCTAAGCCATCTCATATTCTCTTTGGGTCCATTGTTCAAGCTGATGCAATTGGAAATTTTTTTTTATTTATTTGTGTTGTAATTGTTATTATTTTTAAATTGTTTTATTGAGATCATATTGGTTTATAACATTTTGTAATTACAGGTGTACATTATTATATATGTTTCCATATAGTCTGCATTGTGCTCTGCACCAATAGTGTAGTTTTTATCCATCACCATACATATGCACCCCTTTAACCATTTCACCCAACCACCCCTCCGCCTTCCCCTCTGGTAAGTACTAATCTGTTCTCTTTATCCATGTCTTTGTTTATCTTCCACATATGAATGAAATCATACAATGTTTGTCCTTCTCTGTCTGGCTTATTATTTAACATGATACTCTCAAGGTTCATCCATGTTGTTGCAAATGGGATGATTTTGCCTTCTTTTACGGCTGAGTAGTATTCTATTGTAAATATATACCACATCTTCTTTATCCATTCATCAGTTTATGGGCACTTGGGTTGCTTCCATGCTTTTGCTGTTGTGAATAATGCTGCAGTGAACATAGGGGTGCATAAATCTCTTCGTACTGTTGATTTCATGTTCTTTGGATAAATACCTAGTAATGGCATGGCTGGATCATATGATATTTCTATTTTTAATTTTTTGAGAAATCTTCATACTGTTTTCCATAGTGGATACACCAGTTTGCACTCCCACCAGCAATGTATGAGTGTTCCCTTTTCTCCTCATCCTCTCCAACATTTGTTATTTTTTGTATTGTTACTTACAGCCGTTCTGATGGGCATGAGATTATATCTCATTGTAGTTTTGATTTGCATTTCCCTAATAATCACTGATATTGAAAATCTTTCCATATGTATCTTCTTTGAAAAAATGTCTGTTCATGTCCTCTGCCCATTTTTTGATCAGGTTGTTTGTTGTTGTTGTTGTTAAGTTGTATGAGTTCTTTATATATTTTGGAAATTAACCCCTTGTCGGATATACGATTTGGAAATATTTTCTCCCAGTTGGTGGGTTGTTTTTTCATTTTATTCATGGTTACCTTTGCCTTGCAGAAGATTTTTAGTCTGATGGAGACCCAATTGTTAAATTTTCTTTTGTTTCCCTTGCCTGAACATGGTATTCCAAAAGATGCTGCTCAGACCAATGTCAAAGAGTGTACTGCCTACATTTTCTTCTAGGAGTTTTATGGCTTCAGGTCTTACATTCAAGTCTTTAATCCATTTTGAGTTAATTTTTGTATATGATGTAACATAGTGGCCTATTTCATTCTTCTGCATGTGGCTGTCCAGTTATCCTAACAACATTTATTGAAGAGACTTTCCTTTCTACATTGTATGATCTTGGCTCCTTTGTCAAAGATTAGCTGACCATAGATGTGTGGCATTATTTCTGGGCTTTGAATTCTTTTCCATGGATCTATGTGTCTGTTTTTGTGCCAGTATCATGTGATTTTGATTACTATGGCTTTGTAGTATATTTTGAAGTCAAGGATTGTGATGCCTCCAGTATTGTTCTTTTTTTTTAAGGATTGCTTTGGCTATTTTGGGTCTTCGTTCTGCTATATAAATTTTACGTTCCTTATTCTATTTCTGTGAAGAAAGTCATGGGGCTTCTGATTGGAATTCATTGAATCTATAGATTGCATTAGGTAATATGGACATTTTAAGTATATTTATTCTTCCAATCCCTTAGTATGGAATATCTTTCCATTTCTTTATGACTTCTTCCATTTCTTTCAATAATGTCTTATAGTTTTCAGTGTATAGATCTTTCACCTCCTTTGTTAGATTTATTCCAAGATGTTTTATTCTTTTTGTTGAGATTGTAAATGGGATTGTCTTCTTGACTTCTCTTTCTGCCAGTTCATTATTAGTGTATAGAAATGCAACTGATTTTTGTAAGTTGATTCTGTACCCTGCAACTTTGCAGTAGTTGCGGATTATTTCTAATAGTTTTCTGGTGGATTCTTTAAGGTTTTCTATACAGAGAATCATGTCACCTGCACACAGCGAGCATTTTACTTCTTCCTTTCCAATTTGGATACATTTTATTTATTTTTCCTGCCTAAATTGCTCTGGCCAAAACCTCCATTACTACGTTGAATTGGAGTGGTGAGAGTGGGCATTGTTGTCTTGTTCATGTTCTCAGAGAGAATGCTTTCAGTTTTTCACAATTAAGTATGATGTTGGCTGTGAGTTTCCCATATGTGTCCTTTATTATGTTGAAGTACTTTCCTTCTATACCCATTTTATTGAGTGTTTTTTTAATCATAAATGGATGTTGTATCTTGTTAAATGCTTCCTCTGCATCTATTGAGATGATCATGTGAGTTTTATTCCTCAATTTGTTAACATGGTGTATCACATTGATTTGTGGATGTTGAAACATCCTGGTGTCTCTGATATAAATAAGACTTGATCATGGTGTATGATCCTTTTAATGTATTGCTGTATTTGGTTTGCCAACATTGGGTTGAGGATTACATCTATGTTCATCAGCAATATTGGCCTGTAATTTTCCTTCTTTTTGTCGTCCTTGTCTGATTTTGGTATCAGGGTAGTGTTGGCCTCTAGAATGAGTTGAGAAGCATTCTGTCTTCTTCAATTTTTTGGAATAGTTTGAGAAGGATAGGTATTAAATTTTCTTTGAGTGTTTGGTAGAATTCTCCAGAGAAGTAATCTGGTCCTAGACTTTTGTTTTTCTAGTAGGTTTTTGATTACTGTTTCAATCTCTTTACTTGTGATTGGTCTATTCAGATTCTCTACTTTTATTGATTCAGTTTAGGGAGGTTGTATGAGTCTAAGAATTTATCCATTTCTTCTAGATTGCCCAATTTTTTGGCATATAGTTTTTCATAGTATTCTCTTATAATCCTTTGTATTTCTGTGGTGTCCATGGTAATTTCTCCTCTTTCATTTTTCATTTTATTCATTTGAGCCTTCTCTCTTATTTTCTTAGTGAATCTGGCTAAGGGTTTGTCAATTTTGTTTATCTTCACAAAGAACCAGTAGTTAGTTTCATTGATCCTTTCTATTGTCTTTTTAGTCTCTATTTCATTTATTTCTCCTCTAATTTTTGTTATTTGCCTCTTTCTGCTGACTTTGGGCTTTGTTTGTTCTTCTTTTTGTTGTTCTGCTAGGTGTAGTTTAAGGTTATTTATTTGAGATTATTTTTGTTTGTTGAGGTAGGCCTGTATTGCTATAAATTTCCCTCTTAGTACTGCTTTTGCTGCATCCCATAAGGTTTTGTGTGTTGTGTTTTCATTTTCCTTTGTCTCCAGGTATTTTTTGATTTCTTCATTCATCCAATGGTTGTTCAGCAGTGTGTTGTTTAGTCTCCACATCTTTGTGATTTTCCCAGCTTTTGTCTCATAGTTGGTTTCTAGTTTCACAGCATTGTGGTCAGAAGAGATGCTTGGTATGACTTCAGTCTTCTCAAATTTATTGAGGCTTGCCTTGTTTCCCAAGATATGGTCTAACTTTGAGAATGCTCCATGTGCACTTAAGAAGACTGTGTATTCTGCTGATTTGGGGTGGAATGGTCTATTAAGTCCATCTGGTCTAGTGTTTCACTTAAGGCCACTGTTTCCTTGTTGACTTTCTGTCTGGATGCTCTATCCATTGATGCAAGTGAGGTGTTGAGGTCCCTACTATTATTGTGTTGCCGCCAAATTCTCTCTTTAGGTCTGTTAATAGTTGCTTTATATACTTTGGTGATCCTGTGTTAGCTTCATATATATTCATAAGTGTTATGTCCTCTTGGTGGAATTTCCCTTTTATCATTATATACTGCCCCTCTTTGTCTCTTGTTGTCTTTTTTATCTTGAAGTCTACTTTGTCTGATATAAGTATGGCATCACCTGCTTTCTTTTGCTTTCCATTTGCTTGGAGTATCACATTCCTTCCCTTCACTCTGAGCCTATGTTTGTCTTTAGAATTGAGATGTGTTTCCTGGAGGCAGCATATTCTTGGGTCATGATTTTTGATCCATCCAGCCACTCTGTGTCTTTTGATATAGATAATTGAATTCAATGCATTTATATTTAGAGTGATTGTTGGATACATGAGGGCTTAATTCTGCCACTTTATCTCTTGTTTTCCAGTTGTTCTATATTTCCATTGTTTCTTTTCCATTGTATTTCTGACTACCATTTCAGTTTGGTGGTTTTCTGTGATGATTTTCTCAGTTTTCTCTTTATTTGTGATTTGTGGCTCTGCTCTGATTTTTTATTTAGTGATTACCTTGAAATTTGTATAAAATACCTCATAAATGAGATAGTCCATTTTCTCGTAGCCTCTTATCTCCATTAGCCTAAGCAGATTCCATCCCCTTCTTCTTCCTTTCCTGAGTTATTGTTGTCACAAATTATTCAGTTTTGTGTTATGAGTTTCTGACTAAGTTGAAGTGTTTATAATTATTTTTGATGCTTTCCTTCATTTTATCTTTTATGTTGTGATTGTTTGCTAACCTGTTCTGATAGATAGCTGCAATTTTCTGATTTTGTCTATCTATTGATCTCCTTGCTCAAAGCTTTGTAAACTGTTGCCTTTTTGTTTCAAGGAGGAGGGCTTCTTGCATCATTTCTTGTAAGGCAAGTCTAATGGCGGTGAACTCCCTCAGCTTTTGTTTATCGAGGAAAACTTTTATTTCTCCTTCATATCTAAAGGATAATTTTACTGGAAAGAGTATTCTTGACTGAAAGTTTTTGTCTTTCAGTGTTTTGAATATATTATTCCATTCTCTCCTAGCATGTAAGATTTCTGCTGAGAAATCCACTTAGAGCCTGGTAGGGGGTTCCTTTCTAGGTTATTTTCTTCTGTCTTACTGCCCTTAATATATTTCCTTTGTCATTGACTTTTGCTAGTTTTAATATTTTATGCCTTGGAGAAGGTCTTTTTGCATTGATATGATTAGGAGTTAGATTTGCTTCATGTACTTGTAAATACAGTTCTTTCCCCATGTTTGGGAAGTTCTCAGCTATTGTTTCTTTTAACAAGCTCTCTGCTTCTTTCTGCTTTTCTTCTCCCTCTTGAATACTTATAATCCTTATGTTGCTTTTCCTAATTGAGTCATATATTTCTCAAAGAATTTTTTCATTTTTAAAAAATCTTAGTTCTCTCTCTTCCTTCACCTGAAGCGTGTCTAGATTTCTATCTTCTTAGTCACTTATTCTCTCCTTCATTAGGTCAGCATTATTTTTTGTGGTTTCCAGATTATTTTTTATCTCATTAATTGTGTTCCTCATATCCAGAATTTCTGTATAGTTTTTCTTAAGGGCTTCAATCTCTTTGATGAAATATTCCTTCCTTCTGCTCATAATTTTATCCATGAGCTCATTGAACTGTCTTTCTGAGTTTTCTTGTAACTTGTTGAGCTACTTTATGACCACTATTTTGAATTCTCTGTCATTTAGATTGTAAATTTCTGTGACTTCAGGATTGGTTTCTGGAGACTTGTCATTTTCCTTCTGCTCCAAAGTGTTACTGTAGTTCTTTATGGTGTTTGATGAATTGATCCTTTGCCAGCACATTTGTGGTAGTATCAAGTGGAAGATTCCACCTGTCACTGCTGGGGGATCAGGAGCTGTGTTTTCTGATCCTGCCTAGTCTACTGGAAGTTGTTTCAGTAGTGCTACTCTGTGTTTCCATGGGCTGGCTGCAGTTGCTTGGTGGGTTGCATACACACATGCGGGCAGGGCCTTTGTACTCA
The DNA here is from genome assembly GCF_041296235.1 of Equus asinus. NCBI lineage: Eukaryota > Metazoa > Chordata > Mammalia > Perissodactyla > Equidae > Equus > Equus asinus. Next base: position 67,043,665 of record NC_091801.1, on the reverse strand, counting down.
GCAGGCAGGTCACTTACATGCAGGTGGGCCACTGTGCTCAGCAGGGGACCAACTGAGCTGCTGTGTTAAGCAGGAGGTGTGCTTTCTTTCCCAAAGGCTGTGCTGTGCTCACAGGTGGTTCAGGCCTTTCAGCTGAGCTGCTGGGCTTGGTGGGTGGGACTCCTTCATGGGGTCTGAGCTTCTACTACTTGGTAAGGTAAGGAGTGTTCCCATGGGTGGGACTGCCACAACACAGTGGGTAATCCTGCAGGCTAGGGTACCACTCCAAAGTGTTCATGTGAGTACCAGCCTTCCCCTGCCTCCTCTTACAGTCGCACTGGTCAGCCGCTGTGTGAGGACCAGTGGCCTGGATCACTGCCACTGGGGAAGGGTTGAGGGTCCACTCACTTAGTTCCACTGCTTCCTGGGGATCCAGTCCATCCACCTTCAGATGTATGGCTGCATGGGTCTCTCAGGCATTATGTTGTACTGTGTGAGGAGTCCTCTGTTGGGTTAATGAATGGTGAATGTCCATTTAGTTATAATTTAGGGGGGAGAGACAAAGAAAGCAACTCACTCCACCATGATGCTGACACCACTCTGGAAAACTTTTTAAATCTTCCATTAAGAGAACCAGATAGTTATTGGGAGATTACGGGACCTACGCTTTAAACTTTTTAATGCATACAGAAAATTTGCATCAAAGAAATTGTGCATATATATACATGAAAGTAATTTGTCAATTGGTCAATGCTTTATAAAGGTGTAGGAGTTAATGTTTGCACCCTCAGGTTCCACTCTAGTTGTCCCCTATGTGAAGCCACCTTGTGAAAGTCACTTTAGACTTCAATGGCCTGGTCCAACTAATGAAGTAGTACCCCTCCACCCCTCAAGTATTGCTTCAGAGATCTTCCCCTACATAGGCCTATGAAAATTCGTACAGAACATTTCCCCAATACAGTGATGATGTAAGTATGGGACTTAAGAGAAGATTTCTCGTCTCTGAGATTATATATGGTGTGGATCTAAGACCTGAAGCTTCTACAATTTTACTACCATGAAGGTAATCAGCCTGAAATTGAAGCCACATACTCAGTAGAGTAGAGCCAAGAGAATCGCTGAGAACCAGAGTTGACACTAATAAAGCATGCAAATCCATCCTGCCTCTGCCTTTTCAGACATATGTTCCAATAAAATTCTTTATAATTTTAAGCCAGTTGATTTGGAATTTCTGTTTCTTGAAATCCAAAATACCCTAATTTACAGAAAATGAGAGGTAATTTGATTTATTCATGTTGATTTGTTTCCATTCCAGGGCAAGGATATCTGAATGGAATACCTGTTTTTAGCCTCACCTTTTCTCCAGGGACTACATGGAAGACCAACGAGTCAACTATGAATCAATGGGGGCCCCAACAGATCTTAAACCAGATATTTTAAGTGTTGCCAGAGCTCTTGCTATGAAGAGATGGGGATACAAACTTCTACTATCTGAAATAAGCACAGAAGGACGTCTCCTCCCAAAGAAAAATCCTAAGGTCAGTAGATTGCTTTTCCCTGCTGTCCCAGTTCCCCTTATATCATGGTGGCATTGGAATGGAGGTTAGCGTTTGTGGGATACGATTAACAGGAATTTGGCTTGAGAATACATTTAGATTGGATTTAGTGGAATAGAATTATATGATTTTTCAAACATCACTTACAAGTATAGTTCTTAGAAGTGCAGTTCTTAAAATTATGGTGTGTTCTGTGCTGTATGGGATTGGTTTATTATGACACAGATGTGCAGGGCCAGAAGTTGCATAGCTAATTGTTAATCTGTTAGATAATGTTAATGTAGATGATGTTAGTGTGCTAACATAGACATATGTTAATATGTTCTATGACAGCAGGCACCAGAAGTAGGTTAGGAATGGAAAGAGAAGCCAGATTAGAAATGTCCTGATCCAGAAGCTATTCTGTAAAAAACTCTTCAAACCGTCAAATGTGTAAAATTGTAAGGAAAAGATTTAATTAATTTGTAACTGGTCAACATAAAACTTGTTTGCTCTCTTTTTTCTTTCTTAATGTTCAAATAAGATTTTTTTGTTGGTACAGGACAATCTATAATATAAAGTGAGACTACATTTTGTGGGAATTTACATGTTCCGCACATTCCAAATACACATAAAAAATTCAATCTCTCATGATAGGAGCAAGGCTAAATTATATTTTTCAATGTCTTTAGCAAAATAATATTACAAAGTTGTCAAGTTAATCACAACTACGTAGGCAAAACATAGGGGAAATGATTATAGAGGGATGTTAATCAATTAGTTAATTAAAATATTGTTACTTTTCTGGACTTTGTGATTTGGGGAATTTGTCAATTTTTAAAAAATTCTAAATTTGTTGTACTTTTTCTTAGTATAAATAAATATTTCTATTTATATCAAGTTTTCTAATTGCAATTGTATTAATTTTTCCTAAAGAGGATCCCCCAAAGCGAATATGTATCAAATTCCACAAAATTTAGCTTTGCCTCAGGGCACACACTGAAAATTATGGAGAAAATTGATGAATTACTCAATTACCTGAGTAAGGATAGAAAGCTCTTATAATAGAGTTTTGTTTAAGAATAAGTAGAAAGAACTGGGATTAAACAGAGGAAAGGAATATTAGTTGTTAGTTCAAAAGTCACTGAAATGCCTTCTCTGAACATGCTGCCCCCGCCAGGCCTAGTCACTTTCTATTCCATTGCTCTATCTGAATTGAATGTACATTACTTTTTACTTCTATGTCTTCACTAAAATACAATCTTCATGAAAGCAAGGATATGTTCCACATTATTCATCACTATCTTTTCCCCCACTGAGCCTCGAACAGTGTCTGCCATATAGCACAAAATAGGTTCTCTATAAATATCTGGTGAATGTCCTAAAATTTTCCATATTAATGTGGGCTTCTTTGAGTCTAGTCATTCAGCAGAAGAGAATAGCTGTTAAGATATCTGAACTCTTTCAAATCGCTAGCTAAGTTTTTTTCTCTATGCTCAGCCTTCAGAATTCTATGGTGAATTAAACACCATAGTCATTAAATACACACACACACACACGGAACATTTAAGGAATCCAGCAAAGTAAAAAACCAGATTATTTATATAAAATTTATTAATTAATTATTAGTAATTAATGGTTAATTATTATATATATAATTGTTGTGGAGAGAGTAATGTATATAATCTTTTTCAGAAATGCAGAAAAAGAATGAGTACAATCAGACTGAGAAAGATACATCTGGTTACCATATTAAAAAGGCAACATCTTGACAACTGTTAATTTAATTGAAAGTTGTGCAGAAATTTTCTCACAAAGCCCATGAATCCTAGCAGTAATGCTGATAATCTTTCCAAAAAGTAAGAAGTTATCGTGGCAGTTTTTGTATAAGTTGCATCTTTTAATCATGTAATTTTTTTGGTGAAAGTTATATTTTGTAATCGTAAATGAGAAGACCCAAAGGGTTCTGCTCAGTTACAGGCAACTCTCCAAATAGTCATAAGAACTGCACAAAGATTTCCTAATACCAGTTTGGCAATTCCACTAATCCTTGTCTATCTTAACTTTCTCTGTCACCAAGTTTTGAATCGGAAAGAGGTCTTAGTAACCCCTGTGAGAGAAACAGATGCATATGAGCTAGTCATTTTCCATTTTCTCCTTCCCAATAGCACCTCATTTGGTTTGGAATAAAAATGTGCTCAGGTCTATATTTTCTTCTACCTTCCCTTTTTCATCTAGAGTTGGCCATGGCACATATTTCTGATTACTGATATGTAAGACAATGTCTAATGAGATTTTATTTTTTAAAAATTATGTATTCCTAATATAAGGAGCCAGCACAGCAGGCAATACCATTTGTCCTTCCTGCTGCTGTATTGAATGTAGGCACAATCTTTGGAGCTAATGTTGTCATTTTATGACCATGAGGTGAAAAGCAAACAGTTAGGAATAGTGGAGCACAAATCCGGAAGAAGCCTGAGCCTGTGAGGGTATCTTGGAGCCACTGTCCACGTTGGTCATCTCCAGACTACTTATTATGTAAGAAAAATCAACCTGTATTTGCAAGTTACTATTAGTTCAGTTTCTGCTACTTGCAGCCAAAAGTATTCCTGTCATAGTTATTCATTCTAATGGCTTTATTTTTTAAAAGAAAAATACCCTGACGCTTAATGAGAACAAGCAATTTGACCAGAGCCATAGATATATTTGGTGAAATGCACCTTACAAGAGCCCCTGTCTATTCTGGAATATTCACAAGCACACCCTGTGGCCACTGCCTAAGATTATGGTTCTGCTTCATCTGCCTGCTCAAGGCAAGGAAACAATGAAGGTAGCAAAATGCTCTGGAAATGTCAGAATTGTTGATAATTAGAAGGAGGAATCCTAGATTACAATACTATATAATATTTGTAGTATATAATAGTACTCTTTTTGATGGTTTTTATGAAACATGTTGAAGCCAAATTACTATCATTTGCAATAAAATATTTGTTTATTATTGGGTCAAAACATCTGGATGACGAGTCAAAAATTCCACCATTCATCAAGTTATTCTTTATTCTAATTTCTAATTAGCTAACTATCTGGATGCTTTAGCATCATGTAGATTCAATTAAATTAAGCATTGAGTTAAGGAGGCAGCTGTCTCCTGAATTTGAGCAATGTGCCTTTAGTAATGTAGAACTTCTACCTTTGCTTTCTCTCTCGTGCCCTTTTTTTTTGGTCTAAATAATGGGTCCCGGAAAACTCTAGGTTGACTTTATGCCATCTGTGCTTTGTTTCAGTTTCCAGTTATTAATTTGTGCTAAATGGAGTAAAAGTTTACAACTTCTTATGTACCTTCTTTCAAAGGAGGTTTTTCTCTCACTTGCTAGTGCTAAATCCCAGTGCCAGGCATAACTTTCCCTTTGTCACATTTCCATGCATATTACTCACAAATAAATAACTCTTCTTAGTAAAGCATTTGGCATCTTTATCTTCCTTCAGGAAAATGCAATTCTGAGATTTTCAATTACACATATGGGCCAGATGTGAAACATGACTTAGATGAACAGGGAATTCAATATGGTTTTGCAATCATGGGACATATATTGCATCTCTTTTATGCTAATGTTTCCTTTATAATTCCCTGTTGCAGGACAGCTGCTCTGTGTGCCTGAGTGGCCCCTCTTGGCATGTTCTTTCTCATTTTGTGCCTTTTCCACTGTCCCCAATCCAATGAAAAATCTAAAACTGAAGGCAGAGGGGAAATAGGACTTTATGCCTCACCTCTTGTGTGTTAATACAAACATATGGTATATGTCACCTCTCCTTTTTCTCTGTGCCCATGGTTAAACAGTAAGGGTCAGTTATGGCACTCTTTCTGACTCAGTGTTGGCTTTGAATTCTCCTCAACACATTACAATACAGTCAGCTCAAACTGGCACTCAATCAACTTGCAGTCATTATAATACTTCTTAATTTAAATTTAACATACATTTTCTACATTTATGATCCCACTTTCATCTATCAAAGACTGTGATGAAAAGAAAGAAAATTCTTTGGACTGTATGTGTGTGTGTGTGTGTGATTGAAACTGGAAACAATAATGACTCCAGTGGGAGAAATAAATTCCAAAATATATCACAAATGTATCCACCTCTTTTCATTTTGGTTTCGTTAAGTCAAAGTATAACTACTGCTTCTCCCACCAAAACTACTATGATAATCTCACACCTGTCCTCTTATATCCACCGTACCTCTGTCCATTCATTGTTGTATTCAGCAGTCTAAGAAGCTTTCAATAATACTAATCCTTGGTGTCACTCCCACTCTTAAGATACATCAATGAATCTCATCACATATGTAACAAACTTAAAAATTAACATGATCTACAAAATCTGGCATGATTTGGCTCCTGATTTCATTTTATCCTCACCATCAAATACTCTTTACCTTACTCGTTTTGTTCCACCTACAAGGATCTTCTGTTCCTCAAACTGCTACACTCATTTCTGCCCCAGGTCTTCGCTTTCATCCGTGCATTCATTTAATTTGTGCGTATTAAGTGCTTAATTAACACCAATCCGTTCACTTCCTATTTACCTGGTTGTTTCCTACTAATACTCAGATTACAGCATGAAAAGCACTTCCACGAGAAGACTCCATCTGACCATGACAGAAACTTTGACGTGTCCAGTAAAGCCTATTTAGTCTTCTTTCTGGCCACACTTCCACAACTCTCAGTCTGTTCCTGCATCTCTGGTTGGCAGACGACTAGTACTCACCTAGTGAATGTGCGTAGAACTATGACATGTCATTTCTAGTCTGAAATGTTTAAGAATTAGGAGAGGGGGGAGAAAAAGACTTCGAATTGTCTAACTTTTAGAGGCTGCCCATTCCCTTAGCTCCTGTCCCCACATCACTCCAACTTCTGCTTCTAACGGCAGATCTCTGACTCTGATTCTGCTGTCTCCCTCTTTGAAGTACCCTTGTGATTATATGGGGCCGACCTGGAGAACCAGGACAAGCTCTTCATCGCAAATCCTTAACTAAATCATGTCTGCAAAGTCCTTTTGCCGTATCAGGTAATGTATTTGTAGGTTCTAGGACACGGACATCTTTGAGAAGGTGGGAATATCTTTCTATCTATTATATCAAGTGACACGATGTAGGCCTGTAAAAGGATTGGAACAAAAAGGTCTCAATAACATTCAAGCTTCAGGCAAAGATAAGTTTAGAGATGTGGCTTTTCTCTTAAAGCATATTAACTCAGGGAGCTTCAAAATAGCCATCATTAAATTTGAAAGAATTATAGAGAGAAGGAAGAAAAGACAGCAGATTTGAGAACAAATAAAATGATAAATATAAAATTTTAAAAACAGCAATGTATTAGCATATGAATTTGTCTGTAAATAAATAAAGCAGAAGGTTACTAAAGTTCAAGGGGATTGTATTGCCACTGAAAAAAGACCTTAGAGTGAAACAAAATTCTTTTCTCAAGCTATAAAAGAATCTTCTAGCTCAATGCTTGCACTAACTGGAAATAGACTTTGGAAGTGGTATACTCTTCAATTAGGGCCTGATTTCAACACCTTCTTCAGATGTCATCATGGAGGGTTAGAACCTTCCAGAGGGCATAACCAAGGGCCAAGGAGAACACTGAACGTTGGAATTACTCCCAGAGAGCAGAATCAGGATTGAATTAAGAGACTTCTCTCACTCGCAGACAGAGATGCCTCACAATATCTTTAGGCAGCATTTCCTCCTTATAATAAATCAGTGATGGCTGCATGTCCCTCTTCTCATCTGATTTGAAGTATCTGTTATATCTATGCTTTCTTTTTCCCCCACAATTACATAATAGACATGAGGGGACTGAGGGACAGATTCTACCTGGAATAATTACCTTGGAAACTTGTCTTGAGTTTGCAGAATGTTTCTATAGTAATAGATTCAACTTTTCATTCAATCAATTGGTTTTGAGTCCAAAAACAGGCTCAGTTCTGAAAACTGGGCATAGGGCCATGAGTTTTTTCAATGGGACTATTGTTCTTATTCTCCTGATCAATCCTCTCTGTTTTCTTATGATTGTACACATTGAGTAGCAAACCTTGTTGGTCACCCATCAGTGATAGAGATGCCATGTTCTATTAACTATCTCTATAGCTCTTTGCAGTCAGGAACCCCTGCTACCCATCTGATATTGTCTACCTGGCTTCTGACAGTTAAACAAAACCATCTGGCTTCTATTGTTTTGGGGTCTTATCAGCTATACTGTATTATAGAACCCAGTTCTGAAGCAGTATCTCCTATTGTCTGTCAATCAGGGACTACCATTGAACTCCTAAATTATTTTGGTGTTCCACCCACCAGTGCATTTTTTATTGCTTTAATAAATAATTTATCCTCCTTGTCTTCCCATGGGATATAGTTCTCTGGTCTTACATAGAATATCTACTTTAGCATATCCACATCTTTAAGACACTTAATACCTTCTTTCATCTTTGGCCGCAGCAATTCTGGCCATAGTTTTCTCCGTTCTTCTAGGAGGCATCTTTGTAGCATATTTGTACCATCTCCTGGTGTTCTTGCCAGGATGTTAAATTCTGTGTATCAGGAGAGGGTTCTCAAATTGATAACTCTCCCTTATTCAATCTTATGTTCCAGCCCCCTTGATCAAACACCTTCAGAGTCTGCTCCCGTGCATCTTCTCCCAACTCCTTCTGGCTAACCCTGCAGCTCTTTTGGAGGATAGTCCCATTTCTCCGTTCTCAGAACCAGCACATCCCCTAATGCCTTATATTGTGACTTAACCCTATTTCTGGCCTAGTGTTGAGAACGTATAATAGTTTTCAAACATATAAATTTGGAAGCGCTTTCTTATTTGGAAAGGTTTCTAAAGATTGTTATAGGAAAAGACAGTCCATATCTAGCAGACATAGAGATGTGAACAATAGAGTGTGTGTGTGTGTGTGTGTGTGCACAGGCGTGTGTGTGTAAGAGAGAGAGAGAGAGAAATAGAGAAAGAGAGAGATTGAGAGAGAACTACCATCTGACAATTTCTCTAAATGGGCATTTCATGTTTTAGAGGACTGATGTCCTGTTTGAACCAGTGGAAGAAAGAGTCAATGGATTCTCATTCCCATTATTATTATTATAGAGACTCAACAACTTGGGATTAATATACAAAAATTATGATATATTCCAATCTGGGTAATTTTATAAATAATATTAATACAATATATATTCACATTGTAGTTTGTGATCTTTTCAGCAACCACAGGCTCAGGTACCTAAACAAACACTCTATTATCAACATTTTTTTCAGAAATTTATCATTTCATAATGTTCCTTAAAATTATTAGAAAATACTGCTTATGTTTATGTGAACATTTATGGTGAAATCTGAAGACACTCAAAAATAGTTTTCGAATAAATATGACCAGAGATAAAACTTTTCAAGTCTGATCCCAACAGGAAAGCAGACCACCCAACAAGCCACAACACAATAAACAATGTACATCCTAATGCTCTCAGAGGATAAGTTCCCTAAACTTCAGTTTGAAGGGAAATAGGGAAACTCTCTTCAGAAATAAAATTCCCACAGTTTTGTAAAACTTACTGTATTTTTCTCTAAATGAAAGCACATATTCATTATTTTTCTTTGTATTCCTCCCCTACCCTTCAACAAACAAGCCCCATTGTGATTTTGCCTATTATTTCTTGATTCCAAAACTTTATAGAGTCTGAGCAATCACAGAATCCTGCATCAAATCCTCATATGTTGGGAATGAAAATTTCAATGAACACCTACTTGGGAAATGAAAGCCAGATGGTCTTCCAGTCTATATCTCCTTTATCTCTTTTGTCAACCCAGAATCGACTTCACAGGTTTTCTCCATTTTATTCATATCAATACCCTTGCGTCTATTTCATAGATCTTTTTTCTTTCACCTGAGTGTTTTTATCAATAAAAATTCTCTGAATGTCTTCTCCATTGGAGTCCTCCTTTATTGTTTTCCTCCTCTTACTACTGTAATTCCTTTCTCAATTGTGTCCTCTTGCATTTATTCTTTGGACTTTTCTAAGTAAAAAGCCATATTTACTAGGTCTTTCTTTACAATAAAACAGTATGACAGACTATTCCATGTTCAAATCTTCATTGACATCTAAATTTTGGACATCTGCCACACCGAAGGCATTTAATAGTTAAGGGAGAACAAAACCAATCCATCCCTCTCATCCATTTTCACTTTTTAAAAACTGAAGAATCCAGGAACGTCAATGGGCTTGAAGGAGGAAAGAGAAAACAAGAGAGTGGAAGGGTGGAAGATGAGGAACAAACCATACTCCTTGTTCCCATGTTGCTCAACTGTGGAAGATGAGGCTCAGGTCCGATCTAGGAGAAGGAGAAATTTTGAACTTCAAAGTCTTGCCTGAAACTGAATATAAGATTAACCAGCTGTGACTGCAACAGCTTGGACTGCCTGGGATTCTGTCAGAGGCAGAGAAGGGGAAACTGACCCAGCAGGTTTGAGGGCAGTGGTTGTAAAAATATCAATTTCGTATCTGTACTCAACTGAATCTAGCATTAAATATATAGATGTTTAAATGAATAAATACATAAAGATACAAACAGTAATTTATGAAATGAGCAGGAAAAAAAATACAGAAACCTCAGATGTGCTACTTCCCAGTGGTATGATATTGGACAAATAAAAATAACCTTTCCGCATCTCAAAACATTCGTCTTAAAAATAAGAATAATAGGGTCTCACTGCATTGTTGTGAGGTTTCAGTAAAAATAATGCCTCAAAACATCTAGCACAATACCTGGAATTTAGAAAGCCATTGATTCATCCTAGTTCATTTCCCTCAGAATTTTCCATCTTTGTATAATTTTTAAGGAGCCACTGTCTATCTAGAAACTATGCCAGAAAAGAGTGAGAAGAATTTCTTTCTCTGTATCTTATAAGCCATTAAAGGACACAAAGATGATACAAATAAAACCAAAGAAATAGGCACAGGGTTATCATCAAACACTAAAATGTGGTTTAAACTATAGTATAGTTATTTTGGAAATTCAGAGAAAATGAAGTAAAATGTGAACTAACACAACACATTTCCTAGAAAACAAACTAAAGTTCAAGTCAACAAGAAGACTTGTTTTTTTCCTTCTGGATCTTTCCAACTTGAAACACATCCAGAGCCCTTTCTGAAATCAGGCAGGTTAAAGACTGGAGGAGCCAACAGTAGATGTCATTGTATCAATTTGTTATCCAAGACACAGATCTGTGTTACCCAAATTCTTACAGAACACTCCTCACTGGTCCCCTGTTTCAACATTTGTAACAGATTATTTGGAAAACATTGTTGGGGGCAAAGCCACATCCAACGACTCCCATTCCTAGAGCATCAGATTTTGATTTTAATAAAAACAAGATTCTAAGCCTTTAGACATCAATTTATGGCAATGGGAGCTGTAAACAAAGTATAAGACTTAGTTACATTGAGTTTATTAATGTAAACCACCATGAAATCAATGGTTTACTTGAAGAACTTAGGTTCAGTTTATCTTGGATTAAGAAAATGTTTCATTTCATTGTGTGTAAGAGCTATAAACATGCACATCTAAAGAACAAAATTAAAATATGAGAGTATTTGCAAACTTTTTTCACTCCTTCAGCCCTCCAAAGAGAGCTCCTCTTATTACTAGCAGACAACACCCTCTTCTCAACCCAGAGATTCATTCTTGGTCAGACAAATTTTTACTCTTTTATGATGCATGGAGAGTCAGAGCAAAAGCAGAGAAAGTTGGAGAAAGAGAACAAAGTGGTAGAAGAAACATTAAGTCCATCTATATAACATGTGAGAGACAGAGACAGAGACACAGAGAAAGAGAGAGAGAAGCTGGAGTGGGAGATAGAATTGAAAAGCTGCTTTTTCTGGAAGGAGAAATATTGAATGGGGATATTGTAAGGAGGGTCATAAAGGAGAGTATCTCTTGAGTATTGGGTATGACAAACGTGGGGAGAAGAGAGGATGAGATATGAGAAGTGCTGCTCAAGTTATGAATCGGTACGCGTTAATGTCTTACAAGGAACACAAGTAAGGCTTGGAAATTGTTTTGGCCGTTTTTAGGTTTAGCTCGTGAATTGTACTTCTTGAAAGCAAAACCATATATAAACTGAACTATTCATATCTCTGGGTTATGAGGGATACATTCATACCAAAATAGCCAATAAAACGATTTTATCATTCTCTCCCGGTACACAGAATGCCATTTGTAGGCGTATGCATGTAATCCGTAATGGTTAAGTCATTGGGCAAGAGACTCACTTGTAAATATCTTTCCATACTAGATGAACGTAAGATTCAAGTATGTAAATGATGAAAACAGAACTGTGCATAGTAGAAAGAGGGGAAAAGGAGAAGTGGTCAAGAGAAAGAAGCCAGAATTCAGCGAATGAAGACATAGAATTACCAGGCAATATAAAAGATTCAGAAGAACTTGGGACCAGGAGAAACAGTCTCAGAGATACAAGCCCTTCCTAAAATGCAGATCAATCCAAACTGAGAGAAGACCCCAGGGAATAAAATGAGTTCTTTTCTGCTCAGTGACTAAGAAATCTGTTACGTGTTCTACTTTTCTATGAGCTCCTGAGGAGATAAACTCCATTCAGACACTTTACATTATTAGTACTTTCTCCATATTGTATTTATAGTAAATATTGGTGAAAAAATGAACATCCTCTTCTAGAACCCATTGCATCCTTCTACCATAGTACTGACTATGAGAAATTAAAATAAACTGTTTAAGTGTCTGGCTTCCTAACCAAGTTTAAGCTCTCTGTTCAAGGACAGTATCACATTCATATTTGGTGTCCCAGTTGGCAGAGTGAGTGCTCAATCAACGGATGTTGAATTGAGCAGAAAAAGAAATATATAGAAAACAAGCTGTAGCTTGAGTAGAAGGTAAAGTGGGTAGAGATAGATATAGACTCACAGAGTCAGGCGGAAAGGATTTGCAAATGCATTGAGGTCAGTTCCGACTTGCCAGGTAAGACCTCATAGACTAGCAGGGTCTGCTGTTATTAGAAACATAGCAATTGTGTGCTATCAACATATGGGAGGGGGCAGGCTGGTGACCTAGTGGTTAAGTTCGCGTGCTCTGCTGCTGTGGCCCAGGGTTTAGCCGGTTCAGATCCTCTGCGCGGATATGGCACCACTCGTCGGGCCACACTGAGCCAGCGTCCCACATGCCACAACTAGAAGGACCTGCAACTAAGATATACAACTATGTACTGGAGGGATTTGAGGAGAAAAAAATAAAAGAAGATTGGCAACAGTTGTTAGCTCAGGTGCCAATCTTTAAGAAAAAAATAGAAACACGGGATATGATGGCTTATCTCATTTAGTGCTTCATAATTTTCATTGTCAGGAGATGGTATCAGGTAAGAAGATCATCTGCTGAGTCTCTTCTTTCACCTTGAAGCTACTTAGAGGTAAGTCTAACTTGTGTATAGTCACACCCGAACCCCTCACTTAAGCAAGAGATACTATTTCAGAATAGTTCCTTCAAGAAACTGAATCCTTATTCTAATAATACTGTGATTGCTCAACATTTTTCAGGAACCGCCTTCAAAATCTTTGAAAACTCATTTTCTTAGTAGCTGAACATTATCTTGAAAACAGACAAAAGTTATCCACACTTAAGTCTTGTGAATAAACATGGGATAGTAAAATAAGTAACGCAGTGTTTCAGAGAGAAAACAGGGTGTGCTAATGAAATGACTGGTATTTTGGAGTTGCTTATAAGCTGACTCTGAAATCAGTGCCATTAGGAGTCACATACATATTTTTATCAGGGCAATACTGTGAGAACAAGTAAAATGCTTCCTGAGAGGATTACGTTGGAAGCCAACACTCATTTGAATGCACAAGTTCTGTCATGTTAACTCAAGAAAAGTCTCAGAACTTTAAAATACATCCTTCCCAGCACTGAAAAATGTCTGAATCCCATGTATTTTTTTCCTTTTCCTCTGTGTGCCTTTATAAGGAATGTCGAAGAATGAAAGAAGAGGGAAGAAAAGTAGGAGAAAGTCATGGAGACAGAAATTCTTTGCCAATACAAAGGCACTGACAAAAGAAATTTGGTCAAAATGTTTATGGAATTTAGAAAACAACAAATGAAATGATCTCTAAGAAAAACTGGATGTGAGCAGATCTATCGACTTCCTGTGTGAACTGCTATCTAGCGGGGTTGTGAATCTTACGTAAAGGAGGCCATCTACTAAATAATTAGACATTCATCAAGATAGTTTAAGCCAGAAAAGGAAAGAAATACAGCCCCATCCCACGCCCCCCCACACACATTGGCTAAGTTATTTGTGCCTTCAGTGCAATGAAATCACGTGCTTGGGAGAAACTTTCTTAGTTTCCCATTTCTAAAGTTTAGACATGAACGGTTCCCCCAAACTGAAAAAGCTATCTTGTACCTTTAAGCTCTCAGTCTAGATACAGGTTAGATTTCTGCCCTCTACTGGAAAATATTGTATCTGCACCAGAAAATGCTCCTTATTTCTAAGTTTATGGAAACCACAAATGAATGTGTCAGTCACAAAGTGGTACATTTTCCTTATGTAAATATATTCATATCCTTAATATTTATGAAAATTTTCTATTCTTGAATTTTGTTTTTATTAATTGAATCCATTATTAAAAATATGTATTTAAGTACTCTCATACCGCAAGACCTCTTTCTTTGCCCTAGTAGTACAGAGGAATGGAGTGGAATGGCCCCTGTCCTCCAGACTTGTGTGTGCATATATGTGTATACACATGTAAACACTGTGTGCATAATACAGTAGCCACTAGGCACATGTGACAAATGAGCATTTGAAATGTGACAAGTCTATACTGAAATATGCTGAAAATATAATATGCACACCAGATTTCTGGAACTTACTACATAAAATAGATTAAATATTAATTGTCTATATTATCTATATTGATGGAATTTTGCTTGTATTTGTTTACATACTGTTTATCTCGATTACATTTTGAAATAATATTTGGGGTATATTGTGTTAAAATATATTATTAAAATTAACTTACCTATTCCTTTTACTTTTTTAATGTGGCTACTAGAAAATTCAATATTTCATATATGATCCTAATTTGTGGCTTACATTGTATTTCAATGAGACAGCACTGCTCTAGAAGCTCTAAGTTAAGAAAGTGATACAAATACATAATTGACTATTTAATCATTGATATGGTATATATCATAAAATAATGTATATCTATATATATCTCCTATGATGGTACTATTATACTATTATTTTCATCATTCATCTGTTCTTTTTTAGATAAGCAAACTGAGGCTGGAGAAGTTAAGTGACCAAAGGGGAAAATCCAGGATTTGAGCCCATACAAGTGGGTTTTCAGTGCTGTGCTTTCATCACCACACCACACTACCTCTGTTTAAAGAACAATAGCCCATGGCTGAGGGCACTTCATTGAAGGGGCGGTTCAGAAATGGCTTTCTGGTGTAGCTGATGTTTGAGTTGAATTTTTAATGGTGAGAAGTTACTCTGGTAATCCTCCTTTTTAATGTGAAATAAATCCATAGAAATGGGGATTTTATTTGAGTGCATATATTACTAAAGCTGTTCTGAGGATAAAGGAGAAACACAGTCTGTTATCTCCAAAGGTGTCAAAACATTTGAGTGTCTGCTTAGGTAATATGTGACACAAAAAGAAGGAGGAGGAGAGGAGGAGAAGAAAGGAGAGGAGAAGAAGAAGGTAGAGAAGGAGGAGGAGAAAGAAGGGTGAGGCAGAGAAAACGAAGAGCAAACGGAGAGGAGGACGGGGGAGAAGCCATTCTGGTTCACAGAAAATTTGCACTGGGCTTAAGGTGGTAAAATTCTAAGCTTTTGAAGATCCATCCCTTTACAAATTTAAAACTCAATGAGTCTATGATTTTTGTAAATCCCAAAGTCGGCTTCTCATTCCAAGCATAAAAAGGTTAATTGGCAATCAGTGTGTTTCCAATACCCACAGGGGAATGGTCCATGGAAAAGAAACTTAGTGGTGAGTTCCTAGAAGGTTTGCATATGGACAAACTGACCTAAAACCAGAGAAGAGGGATACTTGCTTAATTCAGTATATGATGCCCTTATGTTTCAGGAATTTGGGAAATTTCCTGCTAGTAATAAAGGAAAGATTTTGAATGATTTAAAAAAAGAAAGTTTTCTATCTTGTGCAAACTCTCATCTTTTAAGGTGAATGCTTGTGTTTGGGTAAGGGGTTGGGGCATTTGAGGTGGGAAGAGGCTCCACGTGTGGGAGGATATGTGAGGCTTCATACCGCTTACTGCGCTAGACATCTGCTATTTACTGGAAGGAGAGCTGTAGCCCCTGACTATTACCAGGAAAGAGAAAGTCAAGATAAATTGCCAGGAAAGACTCTTAAGAAACCCAAATTAGGAAGCGGAGGGGGAAAGACGCAAACATAGAATGTTAGGATGATAAAATTAAGAGCAGTGATAAAGATGCTATGTGGGTGAGCATGGGCTTTAAATCCCATCAGCAAAGTCTTCCTGGAAGGGATGAGCCTGAGTTGAGATTTAAATAATGAGTAGAACTTAGTCTGGAAAAGAATTAATGTCAAAGGAATACCAGACAGTGGAAAAAGCATGAAAGATGACTCATGTGTAGAATCGTATCATGTGAGGCTGAGCAGTACAGTAATTCTCAAGGACAGAGTAGAAGAAATGGGAGATTGATGGAAAGTGAGGTGGGTAAGCTCGGTTCCTGGAAAATCTTTCAGTCTCTTTTAAGCGTCTTAGATTTTATCCTTTGGGCAGTGATAATCACTGAATTGTGTTGAAAGAGAGTGAAACAATCAGTTTCATATAAAGAGAAAACTTTTGTTTATCTCCTTAACCTTGCTCCTATGCCTACTCCTGCACTCCGGACCAGCCTCTCTATTTATCATGTATCTGCCTGTGGTCTAGTCAAGGCACCTCTAGTTTGCAAAAATAATTAGGATATTATTATTATTCTTCTTTGCTTACTCTATTGTAATGGGATATTTGGGGAATTTTCTAGTTCCCCAAATTAAAGCTTTCTACCAACTAATGCTGTTTTATTCATCAGTCGATGTAACCTTTCTGAAGATTTGGTGAAAATCCTCAAAAACTTTTGAATATATTCAGTAAATACTTTCTGACCTTCTTGGGTAAAGGCTAACAAGTGTTAAATGAGATAAAGGCCAATACCCTTTTCTCATAGCTTCTTACGACATGCTCTTCTACCCCAAGAAAGAAGAGACAGGGAAAGTGTCTTCAGAGCAGGTGATAAGGTCTTGCATCTTTCTCCTTCATGTTAATCACAGGACATCAAATACAGTGTATATTGAAAAAATAAGAGAAAGAATCAAAATCAGAAAAATGAGGCTTACATGTCAAATACTGCTACTTGTTATCTGCATGTTTTGGGGGAATACACTCAATTTTCCAAAGACTTCTCCTAGACTACAATAGTGGAATAATAATACCAGCTAGCATTGATTGCATACTTGCCATGTGCCAGGCACTGTGCCAGCACTTACCTTCAGTGCTTGACATTTATTATGGTAGTTAATCCTCACAGGTAGTAAATATTATCTTCCTTCCTTTTTTACAAATGGGAAAAGTGTGGCACAGAGAGAAAGGCATTCATCAAAATCATAATCCAAGAAAGCAGTGAAGTTTGGGTGTGAATCCACCAATTCTGGTACAGAACTTATGCTTTTAAACCACTCTATACCTATAACACTGATTCGTTAGGATTACATTGATGAACAAGTATGAATGATCTTTGTACACTGAAAGCTGTTGTTCAAATTTAGGTAGTACCATTGTTCAGTTGTGTTTTGAGATGATGCTTGTCAGAGAGCGTAATGGCTAGCACATAGAGGTTCTCAGGAACATGAGTTCCCATTCAGTCTTCCATAGAAAGCAGCTGCTGTTCGTGTCTCCATGTCCCCAGTGTGGGGAGGACTTCAAAACAGCTCTATTTTCCTCCTTCCATAACCCCCAGTCTTAAAGACTTACAAGAAAATGCAAAACTGGTACCAGATGTTGTGGATCTGCTTTGGTTTCAGTGTACCTTGGTTTCCTGCACATCATTTATACTTTGACAGCGTGTCTTCACAGTGTTCATGTGCGCCCCATCTGAAATTGCTTGTGGAGCAAGGTGGGATAAGCACAGCATCAAAGCTAACCTCCTGACCTCATTTTCCAACTGTTTAATTTCCCCTCCCAAGAGTCACAAGACTCTCTTGTATTCATGCTCATGTGGTCAAAGACAGATGGAAGGAAAGATGGATGCATACAACCACACCTCCCAAAGCCATGAACTGAGTACCGCACCTGAAACTTACTTCCAAAATCCGGCAGGAAGTTTAAAACTAAAAGTGTTTCAAACATCTATGGTTCTGCCTATATAACTCTAAAATAAACTATGAATTCAAATAAAAATCATCAAATGCCTCACTTGTCTGACACAGTGTAGACACAATCCAGTGTGGATTCACATCTTTTCAGATCATTCACCAGTCAGAGAAGCTGAAAACAGAGAAGCAACTTGTGGGGGGTGGAGACCACAGATGTTTAAGATTCAGGTTAAATAGCAAGGGAAAGTGGTTACAAAATAATATAAATCAAAAAAATATTATTCAATTTTGTACTAAGGTGCTAAAAACAATTGCCCTTTAATAAATACTCAAAAGAATCTTCAGTGCCTATAAATTTTATGAATAGTTTTCTAAATCTCAAACTCGTTTTGTCCCCTCTCCCATCAGTCATGATTCCCTATCATTGCTTCATTTACTTCATAAAAATTTTGCTACCAAAATATTTATTTATTCTTATATTGACTGCATGTTCTTCTGGAATATATGCTAAACAGACGGAGGGTTCTTAGTCTCTCTTATTTGTCTGTCTCCTAGAACACTATCACACAGTTTGCTTTCAAAAAATAATATGGTAAATATTTAGTAAGAATGATGCTATGAATCTTAACAATCCTTCACAATTCAGCTCCAGTCACATCTCTGTAAAGCCTTCTGCAATTCTATCAATGTCTGAAAACAACAATGACATTTAAAGTACCCAGGCTATTGTCTAACATATGCTTAGCTCTCGGCAAGTGAATGCAATGATTACGGTCAAGTGCCTATACATTCTTCACAACAACCCTAAAAAAAACAATGAATTGACAGTGTATGCATTATTACCCTAATTGTACATATGAATAATTGTGGTGCCTAGAGATGTTAATAAAATAAAATCCAGCAGTAAAATTACATATATGAACACACATACGAATAAATAGTATAACTGCTAGCTCTTGAATATATATATATTTACATGTTATTCTTCTTTCAGAGCATTCATTTATTTAATGTTTACACCAAGCCTACAGTTTAAGAGCACTTTTAAACTTGAGGAAAAGGAAGTGAAAAGGTATTCAATAAATGGTCCCAATTCCCAAGCATTACTCAATAGTACAAGTAGGATCTGAGCTCAGCCCAAGCCCAGGCTCTTACCCCCATACCACATTGTTTCTGTAAGTTTTCTCTAAGCAACTGACCCCAAGTCACACAGCTGGCAGAGTGGCTAGAATCTGAACCATGTCCGCCTGGCTTTTTCTTCAACACCACGCTGCCTTTTCCAATATTTCTCTTCTTTGAACTTCAATGTCACTTGAAATTTTAGACCTGAAAAAAGCCTTAGAGTTGATCTAACCTCATTTGCTAGTTCTCAGGTTAGAGATCTGAAGCCCACAGAGAAGGGACTTAGCGAAAGTCACATAGCAACTATGAAGGAACTGAGCCCCAAACCCAAGTCTTCTCTTTACATTTACCATGTACCATCCATGTTGGGATTTCTCTATAAGCTGTTTTATAAGTGCTTTCTGTTTCCAAGACTTTCATCTACTATAAAATAGCAAACTAGAAGATAGATCCAAGGGAAAAATATATAATGACTTCATTAATTGAAAAGGGGTACAGGAATATGAGTTACAGTTATACATCTTTCGAAAATACCATGCCGGATATCCATGTAAATTTCCAGCATAGTTACTCACAAAATATTATGAGATAGTGCATATTTCCTTACTTGTCTGTGTCAGCAGACATTTGCTCTTACAAAATCATCTATTCATTCAACAATTATGAGATACATCTCCACGATGTACCAAGCATTAGGCTAAACTTTGAATCCATTTAAACCAAAAGAGCTGTAGGTATCTCAAGCTGCAATGTCTTTCATATCCATGAGCTCACAGAAAGGGCCAAATGTTTATTGAGTACGTGAATGAGTGAGTGAGAGAATATGATAAGGTTCTGCAGATATATCTATGATTGTGCAAAAATATCAGAACATATAATCAGTGGCAAAGTCTCTTTGCACCCCTCCAGTAAGAGACTTTCAAGAAGACAGCTGGAGTATGTTTAAATATAAAAAAATATTGCATAAATTCTCTGGAAATCATAGCAACTAACAACATGCCTATTGAGCTCTGCTCTGTCTTGCATTATTATTGTTTCACTCATTATATTGAGTATTCTTCTTGCGTGGCAAGAAAGAAAATTGAGATGAAGCACAGAAAAGCTGTAAAGACTCAAGTTCAAGAAGGCAGAAATAGAGGCATTTTCTTTGCTTTCATCTATGGTAGGTTCTTCTTATAATTAAGAAAACAATGAATTGGGATAGCAATGGTTTTTAGGAAAATCAAAAAGCGAACCCTAAAAAGTATACATAACCTTTATTATCTAAGGTTAACCTGTCTGGAGGAGTTCTTCCCTCACATGAAAAGCAATTCTCCCATGGAGCTTTTCATTAGTGAATAGCACTCCCCTAATATCTGAATCCTTTTGGCCTTTTTTCTCCATCCAATTAGATTAATAAAAATTCAGATATTAGCTATCAATGTGGTGGCCAACACACTTTCCACACAGTATATTTTTTCTACTCTTTAAAAATAATCCTGTGAGCTGACTGTTTTTATATCCATTTTCTCAACAAAGGAAGTGGACGCTCAAACAATTTAAGTAACTTATCCCAGGTCACAAAAATCATGTAAGTAATACAACCAGGATTTATATCCATATACATCTTATTTGAACTTTTATATTACACTGCCTCCTACTGTGCTATATTGTTTCTATATATCCCAACATTTCTGCACACACACACGCACACACATACACACAGAGGCATGCTGACACCATGACATCTACAAGCAGAAAAAATGACTGATAAGCTGTTCCTCATACAAACTTACCTGATAAGTTTAGTCATTGTCAGGTGCTGTGCTGAGAGCTGTGTGACATTTTTGGCTGTCTCACTGCTCAGTGGCTCAGTGTGTCTTCCTGCGATGCACTAGAAGTTTAATTATCTCCACATGTTCAGGAGCTCACAGAAAGGGACTTGAGAACAGCTGGATTAGCATCATCTGGGTGTTGGGTAAACTGTTCTCTCAGTCTAAGACATTTCTCTTCACGTTACACAGCGTGAAGTCTCTCCACAATTCATCAGTTATCACCATGGTTGCTTAATGATCAAGCACTAAATCTTGGCTTTCAATCCCCTTGGGAATGTTTCACTTACTGATAGATAATCAAGGAGCATTTATTGAGTACCTGTGGCGGGAAAGCCCCAATTGGGGTTTACAAAGAATTCTGAGACCATGCTACTTTTCCTGAAAGAATGCAATACTACTTAAGGAGAAACAGAAAGCTATCAATACAGTAATAATGTGCTAAAAGAAAAGGCAGGATTACAAGTTACTAGGATGTAATTTATGATTGACAGTTAAATGAAAGTCAAAGTCAATACTACAGAAGAACTTTAGAGATGGACTCATCACTGGGCCAAGATGGCCAGTGAAGGATTCTTAGAGGAGGGAAGAATTGATAGAGCCTCAGAGAGTTGAGATTGTACTAGGTGAAAAGAAAATGGCAGGAAAGAGGGTCATGTAAGCTCTGTTTTTATAGGATTTTCTCCCTTTTTTCAAACAACTAACTCAGAGAAAATAGTGATATTGTTTTATTCTCTTTTTTTAAGTAGAATTCAAATTTCAAAAGCAATACCAAGGAAGAAGGAGAGTTATTTTATGCTTAAGTCATACTAAGATCTTTGTCTTGTTCAAGAGTAAGCCTGAGTACTTAATAACTTTAGACTCCATTAGAAAATAAGATAGCTAGTACATATGCTAAATATTTGAGAGTTATCACAGGAAGAAAAGAAATATAACTTTCAAAGCATCAAAAAAAAGGGATACAAGGACTTTTATTAATCTAATAAAATGTAGGAAAGGAGAAAAAGTATGAACACTAGATAAGTTTTAAAAAATGATGATAGATACAATATTGAGTTAAAAAAAGTTGCAAAATATTATGTACAGTAAATATCATTTACGCAGTTGAAAACTCATAAAGGCTACTAGACTATTACTACAATGGAGGCATATGTAACAAAGTTATTAAAATCTCTAAAAAGATGAGAAAGATACACATTTCAGCATACGGGCTAGCTCTAGAAAAGGAGAATGGGAATAGGCTGGAGTGGAATAGAGAGAATTATCATTCAACTAATTCTGTAATTGTTTTTATTTCTTTGAAGGTTCTAAAGAAAATATAGCAAAATCTTAATATTTTATAAGTGAAGGGAGTTAGATTGGGAAGGTATGAAAACATGGCTTCAATTGTGTCTGAAATTGATTATTCTTTTATTATTTCTTTAAAAGTTCCGAGGCAAACAGGGTTGTTTGTTGGTTAAATCTGGGCTATGAGTATTAGTGAAATTATTCTCTGAATTATATATTTTATAATATGAATTAAAAATAAATTTTTAAAATTGGGAATTTATTGGATCATGAAATTAGAGTATCCAACATAGATTAGACTTAAAGTGTAGATTGATTCAGATGTTCACATTGTCAGTGGGGCTCTGGCTCCATTTTTCGGAGCTTCGCTTGTTTCTCCCAAATCCATGCATTGACTTCATCCTTGGTCTGGCTGCCCACATAGTAGTAGCAAAAGAGAGCTGCAACAGCTTTGGTTCCTTCATACATGTGCGATACCATCCGTCAGATGAGTGCCTTTGTCCCAACATTCTAACAGATGTCCGGACACTCACTCTCATTAGAATGTGCTGCTCCTCACTCCAAAGCAATCACTGTGGCTGAAGAAATGGTTCCTCATCCTGGGTCACATACCTCACTCTTGGACCTGGGAGTGGAGTCAGTCTATCTGGAATCTCATAGATCCTCTTAGGGAAGATAGAAGCTGTTGAGAAAAGGAGAGGAGGAAAGGAATACCAGAGGTCAACAACAAATATCCACGACATCATCCAACCAGAATAACTTGTAATTACTCAATTAGAAAAGTATTAATGAAAAGTATCAGGAAAACGTGTTCCACAATGCCCTGTGTTGTTGTAACACCATGCGTTGACTTTATGGTCAACGTTGCTTTCAGCACAATGAAGAATGCAAATGTGTGTGTGTGTGTGTATGTAAGTGTGTAAATTATGGGACTCATTAGTCATTTGTTTATTAATTCACTAATTCATTGCTTAGTAGACATTTTCTGATCACCTGTCTTGGGCTACCTACTGGTTAGGGGCAAGCATTTGGTTTTTATCCAGAATTACTTAAAATATTAAGAGGAGTAAAAATTTAATACACTTCTATGTCATCTTTTATCTAAAATCAAAATGAGTCTAAGGCTTTATTTGAAGGCATCTTCAGAGACTAGACTTGATAGGCACCATATGTAGTAGTTAAGGGCACAGACTACTTGGGTTCAAATCCCAACTCACCCCATTTACCAGCTTTCTGACCTTGAACAATTTGCCTAATTTCTCTGTGCCTCAGTTTCCACAGACAAACAATGGGGAATAAGACAGCATCTTCAGCATACAGACTTTCTAAGGATGAAATGGTCACATCCTAGTACAGCATTTAGAACAGCGTCTGGCATATTGCAAACACTTAATATTAGATCCTAACAAACGAGAATCCTAGTGGCTTCCAATATATTGTTTTAACGTAAAAGTAAAACCTTTATACAAAGAAATAAAATTCTTGACATGGCATAGAAATAGGAAAAAAAACAAAAAACCAGCATCATCAGATATCAAAAAGTTTTTAATCACATCTTAACAACCACACATTTAAAAATTCTGTTAAAATAAGGAATGTGAAGATATTTAGACAACATTTATTTTTGCATTTTTGTTTAGCTGTTAAAAAATATATGCATAAATTTGGGTTTTCTAATGGGGAGTCTAGAAATCCAACAGGCTTCAAATAGAAAGCCATTAAGAAAAAAAATTCCCACAGTGTGCCTTGATGACCCATAATCTCAATTTACATTCACTTCCTGAAAGACGAAACAAGTATAGCAATATCATATCCTTCCGTTATGGCTCAGATGAAGACTTAAATAATCCTGTCTTTGGAAAGACCTTAGGGAGAATGAAGCTTCCCACACAGTACAAGGATCTCATCTTCAGTATCTTTAATAGGGGGTCCTCCAGCTTCTGTAAATAAAGAGGAAACATTCAGTACTTGAAACGACAGACCGCGTCATATCTGAGCCTCTCTAACCATTTAAAAGTTTTCCTTCGAATTCTTTAGGTGCAAACTCTCCAATGTCTTCACCTATGTCTCTTATGAGCTGGTTTCTAGAGCTTTTAATATCATGACCATCTTCCTCTTTGATCAGAGATCACACTCGGGTGGCCCATGGCGTGAGTATTAATCCCATACACTGATTTCAAATAATTTGAATTAATTGCTTCATTTAAAAGCCAGCAAATTTTAGAAGTCTCTTATAAGAGAGACAGTTTGCCCACCTGCTTCCATGGCTACAAAATGCTGTGGGAGACTCTGCCCTCTTCTGATCTTAGCCTGCCTTTTCTAGTTGAACACAATCCCTATGTGGCAACACTGAGTCCCAGAGTCAACCACTGATATAAACTCTCTTTTTGAGTGTCCACCTCACCTCTTAAAATATGGCACCCAGGATTAAATAAAAGTAAAACACTCAAGGTAAGATCAGACCATTTTATGGGAAAATTTCCTCCCATTTTCTATACATGATGCTCGGCCAAATAATATGTTGGTTTACTTTTTCTGTGACTTTTCAAAGTTAAAATTAACTTAAATCCATACTCTTGTTAAATTATACATGCAGCATATTCTTATTTCAAGAATTTCAAACCAAGGTCTTGCTCAGTGGTGTAGTGGTTAAGTTCAAGTAAATCTGTTTCAGCAGCCCGGAGTTTGCTGATTCAGAGCCTGGGTGTGGACCTACACTCTGCTCTTCAAGCCATGCTGTGGCAGGCATCCCACATATAAAAATAGAGGAAGACAGGCACAGATGTTGCCTCAGGGCCAATCTTCCTCAGCAAAAAAAAGAGAAAAGACTTCAAACCATACCCAAAATAGATAAAGTGTAAAATAAAAGCCACCCCATCTAAGCCTTCCATAATTATATCCTCCACAGATAATTACTTTCAAATGTCTGTCGGAATATACAGTATGATCCATTCACGCACCTGTAAAGACATGTACATTAATCCAATAAACAATTGTATTCCCTCTTGCTCTAATAATAGAGATGCTAAGAGGTACGAAGCATAGAAATGTAGAAGAGCAAATTATTTGAAACCCTAGGAGAATTACAATTTTCCCATGATCCAAAAGAGAAGAGTAGAGTAGAAAGTTAAAATATTTCAGAGGGGTGGCCTCATGTACATGTCAATTCCTAACCTGTGTAACTGCTTATTTTTCTCTAATACCCAGTCTGTGACTTTCCACTTATCTTTAGGGAAAAACTCAAGTCTATACAATAGGAGTATTTTTAGCCTAGGAGCTATCCTGCCAGCCCCTCCCTCTCTCCAGTCAAGGCTTGATGTATTCTCTCGGCAGTAATGAGTCAGTGGCTCCAGCAGGGAATCAGTGGTGGTCTTTGACACTCTGAATTTGGGGTGGCTATGGGTATCTTAATCTCAACCCGCCTCCAAGATCAAACCAACATCATGAGAGGCACGTAAGTCTTTACTATTCCAGGTGATTAGTAGATAATTTTGAAGCACACACACCCCTCCAAAGTACAAAGATTTATTTTAAAATATAGGACAATCTAAAACTATAAGATCAAGGGAGCTATATTCCTAATTGTCCCTTAATTTTACAAGACTCCCCTTCTCACAACGGAGCTAGTCTTCACACTAACAGGAGTAAACAGGGTAGTATTACAGTCGCTGTCTTCCTTTCAAATTTGCTCCCCTCTCCAGGACCAACAAGATACAAAAGATGGGCCAATTACTGGGCCTTAAAGTTTTGATTAAATTCTTACCTAGGAATTTCCTCACCCATATATATGTGTATTTTCTTCAAAGTTATCCACACAATTAGACACACAGGTACATACACATACATACCATATTTACACACTTTCTATATATTTTGGCCATCTTTTTCTTGGGAGGTTGATCTGTTTTCCTTCTAAATTTGAGTTGTTTTTTTTTAATGCTAGAAAATGTGTTTTTATTATGAAAAGATGATCATTGAAGTCTATGGGGTCATTTTTCTATCAAAACTCTCATTTTGAACCATTAGTTATCTCTTTTAAGCAACTTGAGGGCTATAGAAATCTTGATAAGGATGATTTCTAGATCTTCATCTTCATTATTTGTACAAAATATTAAATGAATAAGTCATATGAGAGAAACTTGTTAGACCTTACTCCAAGGTGGAATTTATATGACAATAAAAATTCATTGAGGGGCTGGCCCCGTGGCCAAGTGGTTAAGTTCGTGTGCTCCGCTGCAGGCAGCCCAGTGTTTCATCAGTTCGAATCCTGGGCGCGGACATGGCACCGCTCATCAAGCCACACTGAGGCGGCGTCCCACATGCCACAACTAGAAGGACCCACAACTAAGAATGTACAACTATGTACTGGGGGGCTTTGAGGAGAAAAAGGAAAAAAATAAAATCTTATTAAAATAATAAAATAAAATAAATTAAAGAAGGCTTAAGCAACCATCAAAAAAAAATTCATTGATTATAAATTTTAAACCAGCTGTGACTTGAACTGTACTATCATCTATTGAATATTTCTCTGCCTTGTCTGGCAAGAATCACGTAAGCCCTTGCCAAATTCCTTGGTGAAATCCAGACATATTGCTTACGAAATTTATCTTATCTATCTTTTCTTTAACCTCCTCATGAAAGGAAATGAAGTAAATTTGGCCCGACTTAAGGTACTTGTGTTAGCTCATAATGATCATCACTTCTCCATTTTAGAAGCACACACATCATCTGATTTATTGTTCGTTCTAGATACACAGCATCTTTAATTTCTAGAATCTATACCTATTTTGGTCTCTAAGATTTCTAAGATTTTCTGCAGTAGTTCTAGGACTATACTAGCGTTATATTTTTGGTATCACATCAGTAAATTATGTCCATACTCCAAAATGCACTAGAACTTGAACTCATGCCAAAGGGCTGGATTCCCTAACACTGTCACCCTGAGGTATCCAAAGCCTTAATTTTCACCTATTCGTATGTGTTCTATTTGTTCCACTTTGGTGATCATTCTCCCTGATAAGGAACACAGAATACATCAGTTAAGATGCTCTTGGGTGAAAGTAACAGAAATTCCAACTCAACCAGCCTGAAATAGTCAAAGTATGTATAACTTTCAGAGGTGAGTCAGGCTTCACCATTTGTTAATTTGTGGTTCAACAATATTATCCTGTTTCCTTGCGCTTTACATCTTCCCAATCCACTGCTTATAGCATCAACATCATGATCCGTCTGATTCTGCTCATAGTCGTGAAGGCTGCCAGCAACAGTCTGAGTTCCACGTTTTCTTTATACTGGAGAAAGGAAAAAAGACAGAGGGGAGAGAGACAGAGACAGAGAGAGAGAGAGAGAGGTAAACAAAAGAGAAATTACTCTAAGAAGGGAATGTTAGACCTTCCCTCTAGAATGATTGGGTATCTGCCTGTCACAATCCCATTCATATATGAAAGAAGTCCAACTGGAAGAAACTAATTGGGATCCACCCCAAGGAGCTAGGAATAGGGAGAACTTAGGGAAAGTGTGATTATCTCCTAAAATCAGGATTTTGTTAGTAAGATCGTAAAGGGAGAGGGCATTAAACGCTGGGTAGGAAAGCAAGAGTGTGCATGTTAGGGAGTAAATGAGAAGTAGAGATACCACTATTTACTTTTTTAAAATCTTTTCACCCTTTATTCATCTTTTAATAGGATATCGGTGACCCCAAACTATGGCAGTAGAACTTTCTAATTATTTTTCCCACACCAAACATAATCTGAACATCTTTCATCAACTACGACACATAAAGAAGTCTCAACTTTTTCTAGGCCTTTACAATCTAGGCGTTACTCCTCAAGTTGAGTTCTAAATTTGTATTTGTCATTGGTTATACTCCTCTCTTTTAATTTTTTATTCATGGCCATTTAAAAATGTATATCCAAACCTTCTCTTTTGCAGATAAACTGATAATAATATGCCCCCAAAAGACTGCTGACTTTCTCAAGGTCTTTGCATCTAGTTCATAACAGATGATTAGAACATGGCTTTCTGCTGTCCTTGGCCATAACGAATCTCGGGAGTCACTGGCTACACTTTAAGTGAACCTTCATGGAAGAGATTCTATTCTTCTTGTCTACTATACGCCAAACTTCTTTCTTTGTGAAAGTCCCACCCTTACAATGTCCTGCCCCTTTCAATACAGTGAGTGAGGGAGTCCAGAATTATCCATCACTCTGATGGTTCCTCAATAGCACGATCACATTTAGTCCCCAAATTTCAAGATGTTGGGGAAATACCAGAAATTTTTGGTTCAGTTGAATTTCGTTTCTACCACTTGCTTTAGCACGTTATTCAGCCTCAGAGATGTTTTGCTTTCTCATTTGCAAAATAAAAAATAATATTACTTATCTGAAGTGCCTAAACGCAGATCTACCAAAGATGATTATATTGTGTTCTGTGCAAGTAACTTTGACAAGTGCGTTATTTCAGGGAACGGAAGTTATAGCTCTTCTGTAATGCAGTTAGAGAAGCATTTAAAAGCACCTGTATTAAAGATGTTTATGAAATTGGTACTTGCTGGATACGTTGAGTAGAGTGTTATATCAGGGAATGGAAGTAAAGCTCTTCTGTAAAGTGCTTATAGAAGTGTTTATAAACACTTGCAATAATAAAGTTTATAAAAGTGAATCCTGCTTGGTACAAAGTAGAGTGTTTTTAAGTGAAAAATGTATATATATTACTCGTCTCAAATGCTTCAATGATAAGAGTCAAATGAGATTAAAATAGATAGAGAACTTTGTGCATAATAGGCAGCCAGTAAATAATAGCACTTAAGTAGTAGTTTTCACTGCTGCTGTTACTATTATCTACAAATTATAGAGGATATTTTAGCCAATATCTCCGAAGGTGTTGAATTATTTCCCTACGTTTCCTACCCTTGTTGACAAAGTTTCCTGTGCCCAACATGTCCTTTCCCACTGTATATACTACCAAAATCTGCCTTATCATTTAAGAAATCTTTTCAACTTCTTGTTTTCTTCGAACATAATTTCATGACTTAAAGGTGTTATAGCA
The DNA here is from genome assembly GCF_041296235.1 of Equus asinus. Lineage (NCBI taxonomy): Eukaryota > Metazoa > Chordata > Mammalia > Perissodactyla > Equidae > Equus > Equus asinus. Next base: position 67,014,462 of record NC_091801.1, on the reverse strand, counting down.
AGTGTCTTATTCAGGTTTAACTCTCTATAGCACCTTTCATCTTTTCATGTTTAATCACGTCCTTTTTTATAGGAAACCCTACTGAACAGGCATAAGTGTGCTATTAAAATGAGGTTGGAGGAGCAAGCAGATTCATTTGATTTGAATATAATATGAAACAGTGGTAGGAAATGTTATCTTGACAGCAATGCAGAGAGGTCATAGTTTTTTTTTTTTTTTCAAATTTCTGCATTGAAAGATTTTACCAAAAATGCGTGAAAAAAAATTTAAAGGAAGCCTTAGGTTAAGGATCAAGAAGCTTGTATAAGTTAAAGCATTCCCTCTCCCACGCTACAAAAAATATTTATTATCATCAAGCTAAGATTCTTAGTCATCCAAACACTTGGATTGAAATCACAGTTTAGAGACAAATGAAAAACATTTTTGAACAGTGCAGCAATAATCAATAGGACTTGATTATAAATTCCAGGATGTGAGAGCTATTGAAGCCAGGACTGATAGAAGGTCCTTTTTTGGCAGAGGACACAAGCAAAGATGACACAGTGGGAGTCCTCCAAGAAGCTCTACTGTGGCTGTGAGTGGATCTTACCTGAGCCTCATCATCACTTCAAGGAACGCAGGCTTGATTTCCAGGGCCAACCCAGATGGACGAAACACTTTCTTCTCACTACTAAGAGATCTAAAAAATACATTCAATGAAGTGACATAGAAAAGTTGGCTCAAGAGAGAAATTTGATATTGTAATCCTAGGTACTGGGGAAATGATGTTCATTACAGAGTTGATTTTTTTCCAAGTGACCTGCACAATACCAAAGTCGAGTGAGTCATGAGAAAGTAGACTTGGCTGGAGAGCTGGCCAATGAGAATTTAACTAAGCTGATATTTAAGGATGTCCCAAGCCAAATTCTGATATATGCCCTCCCACCCCTAACATTTAGAATCTCCTTCTTCTTCCTGGAAACATAATATCTTTATCTTGTCCACGGAGCCTCACCTAGACATGCCTAATACATGTTTTATGTTTTCTACCCACTTTCTTCGAAGAAAATGAGACTTTTCTGTGTCTTTTTCTTTTATGGAACTCAGAGGTATCTTGCTAAATAATCATCCAGATCAATAGCTTTTAGTAAAAATTTAATTGCTCCAAAGATTCATTGAATATGTTAAAAATCAAATGGGTTATGCACTGTATATGGGAAATTATGCCCCATAACTCATGTCTATGCTTTTGTTAAAGTTATTTATATCTCAGCTTCACCCAAAAAGTATCTGAGGATGTATCTTATAGATCTCCTAGGACTATCAGATAGTATCACTATCACATATTGATTTGTTGGTTGCTGAGATGGATGACAAATTCTGTTCCCTAGGCATTTCCATCACCAAGAGGAGTCCTTGGGAGGAATACTGAGGTCAGAAAACCTCTTGAAACCCCTTTTATTTCTCACATAAATATCCTTACAGAAGTTCTCTGCTATATCTAAAAGTAGCAGTAGTAAGTACCACAATTTTCTGAGCCCCAGATACTTGCATTATCCTATTTGGAAACTCTATGGATTTTGGTGACTATGGAAATAACCTCAGAGAGATTATTTTTCCCAAATCAATTACCCAGAAAGTGGCAGAGCCTGAAGTCAAATTAGGTTCTATGCAAATCCCAAGTCCATGCTCTTTTCATTACAGCCCATCCAGGAGGTTTTTGCTTTGGTAATACCTTCATGGCAGCACGACTTTATCAATAAGACATCAGCAGCCTGAGAAAGGCCCTAAACTGATCGCCAAATAGTTCCGTAACCCTGGCTAGACATTAAAGTGTCACTTGGCAGATACCTTTGTAAGTCACCTGGGAGTGATAGTAGCTGCACATGGTTGGAACTAAAGGTCAGGCCAGGAATAAACCGTCTCAAGCAGATACAGTTACGGGAGTGGCCTCGTAACATTCAGGGATTATCTCCAGATGGATAGAAAATTCACTATGAGTAGACAAGGGTCATTTAGAAAATAGATATGAACAACTCAGTATTAACATGAAAATGACTGGCATAAAGGTGAAGGTGGGGGGGGTATCTATTTATTCAGCCTTTATGACTGAAATTATTTTCTCAATAACAATTAGAATTTAAAAGCCACTGACTCATTGGTCACACAACCGAAGCACCAAACAAAATACATATGAAAATTAATATATGTGGCTACTATAGAATGTATATGGTAGAAACTTCTTTGTATGTGTGGGGGGAAGGATTATTTTTAATTTGATATTTTTTAAGTTTATGCCTATTGCTTTTAGTGTTGTGATTGTATTTTTTTATTTTATAAAATGTCATTAATTTATTTATAATATTAATGTGGTGGGAAACATTAAGAATCGTGTAGTAAGAGAAAGTCTTAGCAAACTTAAGTGTTGCAAAATATGAACACATTTTAGTTTTACTTGAGTTTTTTTTATTGCTTCATGGTCATAATATATTGCTCATGACTTTTGCACTATTTATTTGTTTATTTATTCTCTTATTTTCCACCAAAGGAGATGTGAGAGAGAAGTAGTGAGGAGATGAATCAACTAAAATGATTGTAACATCAGTTATGAAATTAAGTTATTAAAGCCGTCAAGGTCCAATGGAAGAAATCCTCAAGCTGATGGCCTTTCCTTGCTTCAACCACAGCAAGATGAACAGGAGTGAAAATTGTCAAATCATCTATTTTAAGACATAAAGGCTATATGATAATGAAGGGAGTTACATCTCAAGGCGATGGCAAATCTAGAACTCGTCAAAATTACTTAAAATCACCAGAAATGTTCCTGCACTTCTCTCCCCTAAGACTAGCAAGAGAACAGAAGGTATCTTTAGTGTTCAATGAAACTGAAGTATCTATTATTCGGAATCACATGTGATTCAGCAGAATTTGAAAGGGTGAAAGGGAAATGACAGTCCAGCGGAAAAAGTAGGAACAGAGTAGGATACCAGTGAGAAGCAAGCTGATCGCACCACAGAAACCACTCCAAGCTCAGGGAACAGAGGCAGAAGGCATGAAGAAGGTGGTGGTGAAGAAACTGGGCTAAATACACGTGGATTGTTTGAAAGTCTGGGAAAGGGTCATTTTCATTCCTATCCTATGCAGACAAATGACTACCCCTTGTCTCTCTCCATAGGAGAATGGAGACACATTCTGGAAAAAGCGAAATAGAGAAGCTCTTGAGTGAGGACACAGAGCTCAGAAAAGTGTAAGTAGTAAGATTCCCAGTGGAAAACAGGAGGATGAAGTCAAAAGAAAGAACCTGAAAGGCAAGACCTCCGATCCCCTCCCTGTACCTTACTCAAAGGAGATTGACATCCTTCCTTCTCTAAAGATCCTAAACTGCCCTGTAGAAGAGAAATGTTTATTCTGAAATTTGAAAAAAACGTCAGCTGCCCATTTGATTGTGTACTAATGTCTAAGCTCAGCCCGCTCATTGAGTTTCCACTTTTTAAAGACTCAAAAGTAAGTGTCTGCTTTTTAAGGGCTCAAAGCACAACATTTTGGAGGAAAGTTTTCAACATGAAATATAGAGAACAACAAGCAAAAAAGTAGAAAGAATTCATAAGTATTTTTAGATGGCAGCTCATATCTCAACAACATAAAAAAGATTCTATCAATGAAACAAGAAAAAGATACTAGGAGTAAACAAGAACTCTGATAAAATTAACTCCTGATGAAAAAATATAATAGATTTTTTTTCAAAATTAGTAAAAGGATCAAAAGAAATAACTGAGAAAATGTGTCAGAAAAGAGAATAAAAAATGAATAATAAATTAAAAAATGAATATATTAGAAGATCGATCTATGAAATTCCAAAGGACAGCTAATAAGCATCAACGAAACAAATTGCCTAAATGATAGTATGGAGAAAATTACCAAATACAAAACTAAAATATCTAACAAATGAAGGCCATAAGTCTCCAAGATAAAAGAGCTGCTAAACTCAAAACAAAGTAAAATTTTAAAAGGCACAGATGAGGGCAACTAATTGGGAAATTTCAAAAACCAAGGTTAAAAAAGACATTCCAAAAGCTTCCAGAGAGGAGCTAAATAAGATTTTGTCACATCCAAAGGGTCTAAAATTTACATAAAGAGAATCTTGTGTAAAAAGAGCATTGTATGAATGATTATGGAAGTTGAAAGATAATGGACCAACACTTTTGAAATTCTGAGTGAAATAAATACCATCTAGATGTCTGTACCCATTCAAACTACCAATTAAGAGTAAAGGTAGAATGAAAACATTCTCAGGGGCAGGCCGGGTAGCGGAGTGGTTAAGCGTGCAAGTTCCGCTTCCGCGGCCTGGGGTTCACCACTTCGGATCCCAGGTGCAGACATGGCACCACTTGGCAAGCCATGCTGTGGTAGGATCCCACATATAAAGGAGAGGAAGATGGGCATGGATGTGAGCTCAGGGCCTGTCTTCCTCAGCAAAAGGAGGAGGATTGACAGCAAATGTTAGCTCAGGGCTAATCTTCCTCAGAAAAAAAATTTTTTTTCAGAACAGTGAAATATCGAAAATATTACCTCCTTGAACTCTTTCTCAACAATCTACTCTAAGAAGTGTGTCAACATATTAAGCAAGTAAATCAAGAAAAGAGGGAGGAGGACCTAGAAACAAGCAAACCAAAACAAATTCAAAGTGAAAGCAATTCCTAGGATACTGGTGACGGAAAATTCCGGAACAACAGCAGTATGGCTGGCATAGACAAAACCAGATTCAAATTGGAAAAGATAAAAGGACTCCAAAAGATACCTCTAGGAAAATGGAACTGGTAGATTATATAGCTGGTTTGAACTTCGTGAAAACTTCTATTGCAAGACATTTTATAGAGCTTATCTCAAATGTTGGAAGATTTAGCCAAATGTTCACACAATGAGAAAATTATGCAATAATTAAACTAGGTAGAGGGAATTTGAGAAGCTGTTAAGGGGAAAAATAAATGTTATCCTAGGGACTACTTGGTTCAGCAGTGAAAAACAAATGTTTACACAGTCATAGTATCAAAAATATGGAATACAAATTTAACCAATATTTCAAAATATGTATATTGGTGGAATGGCAAGAAAGAAAGGAGAAGAATTAAAATCTTCATCTTTTTTAGTAAGATATAAATAGTTAATATTTAGACTTGGTGAAACAAGAGATAGCAATATATAGATATTAATTTGAAATGTGGAACAAAAAGAAAATAACCTAAATCCCCAATATAAACGATGTTCTTCAAATTGTGTATTTTCATGAAATTATTTATCAATATAATTGAGAAAAGCAAGCATAATATTTATGGTATGATACCATTTTTAAAACAAAACAAAAAATTCTATATGGGATATGTAGGTATACATTTCTGCATACAAAGAACCATCTAGAAAAGTACAAACCAGATTATCAAGACTATTTAACAATAGTGTTGTATTAGTAATAATTATGTAATGCAATAGTAATAATTAATAACTTTAATTTTAACTTTTTTAATACCTGAATTAGAACTTTAGAATGACTGTGAATTTCTTTTGTCGTTAGCATTTTTATTGGAATTTATAGAAAAAATGAGGAGGGAGAGCAGAGTAACAGGACAGAACCCTCCAAATGGTAGAAAGGGATGCTCAACTGTGTGGCTCAGAGCCTGAGATGAGCTTCTTCGGATTCTGACAAATGAAGGAGAGGGCTTGAAATTGTCCAGCTATTATGCTAGAAGAGTCTCAGATACAATGACACTGATATTGTCACCAACCTCCTTCTACAATGTACACATCTTTATTGAGTTTCTATGGCTCGTGCCCCATGGTTTGTACTAAGGAGAGAAAGTGAAGACATGATATCTGTTGTAAGGAATCCAAAGCGAATTGAGAGAAGTGAACATGTAAACAAATATAATTGCATGTAATTCCACTCTCTTAGGCTGCTTTAGAAGTTATTGAGATACAGGATATTGGTAAGAGTAATAACACCAATGCTTATTAAGCACATTCCATGGAATGCTCTTTTAAATGTTTTAGTATAATTATTTTATTTATCCCTTATAACAAATCTGTGAAGTGAAAATTTGTTATGCAATTTTCTAGATAAAGAAATCAAGGTTTATAGATGTTGAATAGTTTGTTCAAGGTCAAGACCTAAATTTTAGCAAACAAGTATGACTCAGAAGCCCATGCTCTTAAACACTACCCTCTACTTTTACTATCTTGCTGTTTCTAAACATTTTTTAAGTATACAAGTCTTATTTGATTAGTTCTGTGTCAACCGGGAAAATATTATTAGATCTATCCTTCAGACGAAAAACAAAACACAGCATGAGCTTCGGGACTGAAGAAATCACTCAGGCGTGGACCCAAGATGGCATTATAAAACCAGGTCTCCGCTTCAAGGCTCCTTTTCTCCCTATTGCCCTAATCTGCCTTCCCATAAGCAGCAAGCAAGTTCCTTTCTCCCCGCCCCCCCTCACCCCCGTTTACTGAGGGGAAGACTCAACAGTCTATTTTCCTTTTTCAGCTAAAAGTAAGAATTTGATTCCAAATCCAAGATTTTCCAACCTAGTTGATATCCTTGGCAAAACTGTCTTTGTGACGTCGATAGATGTAGATTTGAGGGTTTCTGTAGAACCCTATGAGGGGTCATTTCAAAAGAAAGAATTAACTTAGGAAGTGCTAAGCACATGACCTGTGCTTACTGACCCAGGACATGGGAAAATGGACAGCCTAAAGCATGTCACAGGGGCAAAAAGGAAAACATAAATAATGTCACCCATAACGTAATATGGTTCAGGGAAAGAAATGGGGTCAAGTCATTAAAGAGAAGATGAGATCATTACACTCTAACGAGGCAAACCGTGGCCAGAGGAAGACAGTAAAGACAGGTTGACTGGGATACTGAAAACCAGTATGTGAAGACCAGAGGGAAAACAGAACTTTCTAATCAAAACTACACTCCCCACTCCAGAAAGGCGTGGCTCTCAAGCAGTAATGCAAGAAGGGCGAATGAAATCAGAGAGACAGGAAGTGGACTGAAGAAGTTGTAAAGACAAGGAGGGGCAGGGAACAGCACGTGGCCTGAAGAAACCCCCTGTAGGTGGGGAAATAGGAGACAGCTTTGAAACAAAGCTGAAGGAGGGCAAAATTGCATCTGGACAGTCAACACTAGAAATTCAAAATCTAAATACTAAACCTATAGGAGAAACTCAACCTGGGAAGGAAATGTCAGATTAGAAGGGGAGGAGAGGAAGAGGTTAATAGAAAAAACATTTCAAGTGGAAAAACATTTCAGTTTGCCTCCGAGGGTGTGGAACTGAAGTGTGTGGAAATCCACATGTGCTGAGGGAGATGGTGCTCAAGCGCTCGTGTGAAACCCAAAACCCTCTTGATGTCCTGCCTAGAGAATTCCGTATTTCCTTGTTTTGACCTACAGCCATGAAAACTGCCTGAGGACTTGGGCTGGGGGCCTGAGAGGACTCGGGGTTCCCTAGAAGTCTTTACAACTTTCAAAGAACCTACTGTACTTCGGATGTCTCCCCCCACCTTCCCTTCCACACCAGCTCCAACACAAGCCCTGTAGTGAGAGACCCTCTTTCTTGATGTGGAGCAGTAAACAGAGCGCTGGTAAAAAGTTCTCAGGCAGTTAAGACCTCCTTTCTAGTGAGCTGATTGATTTGATGAGACAAGTATGGGCGGAATCCACAGGGAAAGATGATATCACCCGGCAAACCACTGCAGGACCAGTGGATGAAAGACTCTTAGAAATGGAAAATAATTAAAAAATAAAATATGTGCTAGTCACAGCTATGCTCCCCAAAGGCTAGGTTAGTTGTCTGTTTTACTTGCTTTCCCTCCGAGCTGAACACAGAGCCAAAATGACTATTTTAGGTTTGGAGTCTTACCTTCCCCTAACCAGTGTATGGCAGAATAACTGCAAAACAAACTGTTTGTTTTAAAGGGAAAGTTGGAATGGGAGACAATTGTTAGCATTGTTTGAGAATCTCTACTGGTCATTTTGAGACTTTAACAAATTCCTGCTTTTTCACTCGTTGCTCCATTCCTCCATCAATTATTAATGGAATTAATAGGCTTTAAGACTGTGCTGAGTGCTGGGGATTTGACAGAGAACAGGATGGACACAGTTCCTGTCAACTTACATTTTAGAAGGGGAGACAGACTCACAGCTAATTGCTTAATTAGAGTAGCTATCAGCGCTACTGGGAAAACTGAGAGTATCCTATGAGAGCATATAACAGGAGACATGACCTAATGGAGAGAGGAAGGCTCAGAAATCTTCTCTTAGGAAGAGACATTTTATCTGAAAGCCAAAAATGACTATGAGTTGCTGGATATCCCGAGGGCAGGGAGGAGAACAAGAGAGCATTCCAGGCAGAAGCAGCGGCTCATGCACAGGCTTATGGCATAAAAGAGCAGATGTAATTTTTGCGGAACTGTAAGAAGCTAAGGAAGTGCAATGAGGAAGAGGGATGGATCACAGGTGATGTGGACACACGGAGGCCTTGGTACACATTTTGGACTTTAGCCTAAGATCATTGGTAAGTAATGATATTTTAAGCAGAGAAGGCAAAAGTTCTAATTGTTCTTTTAAAAATGTGTTTTCATATGTCTCTCTTATTATGGTCGTAATTTTGGCTCCAATTTCTTTCCTGTTCTGTGACATAATTTTTAAAGGGGGCTTCTTTATTTCTTCCTTCTTGGTTCTAAGTCTCAATCCTTGTCAGGGTCATCTAGTGGGGTGCTGGAACCAGTTTGTAACATCCAGCAGGAGCTGACTATATAAATTTTGTCCCAACTCTGTGTTCAATGACACCAAGATGGAAGGTGGAAATTGACTACAGTGGAAATATTTCCACCATGGAAATCTGGAAATCAGAAAGCGCTACAAAAAAGAAATTTTTAAATTCAAGAGACCAAATCTACTAGCATACCACGAGAACCATCTCTAGGGTCAAGTGATTGGGGAAATTGTCTATTCACAACTTAAAGGAACAACGATCAGGAAAAAAATGTATATATACACATTTATATATATGTATGTGTGTATATAGGCACACGTAATCCCACAATCATATATATACAAAAAACCAAATGTATATATTATACATAGACATATATATAATCATATACATAGACAGAGAGAGAGAGAGCTAAAAAGAGCTACTTGCTATTAGAGATGGAAGGTTATTTTATTCCTCTTCATATTTTCAAGCATCTTGCATGATACCTGGCACATAGTAAATATTCAATAAATGTATATTTAATGAATAAAGGAAAAGCTCTACTATTTAACATGCATACTTTTAGCTCCTAACCATAACTACTCTTTCCAACATACACACAGACACACATACATGCATACACACACACGCACACACACACAGCCAAAGAGTCAATCCCAATATACTCTGGAAGACGTGAAAAACATTGCATGTGAGAAAACAATCAAGGTGCTTGGCAGCAGAGTCTTAATAGATATGTGAATAATTTGCAGTGCCATTTTAAAGTGCTCTACTGATGCCCGAATCCATGAGCTAGCAGAGTCAGTGTGAGTTGAGAGATCTTACTGACCCAACTGTGGGAAATATCAAATATCGTCTACACCGAGATGGCAGTGTGTCAGAAATTCCTACCATTAAGATCATTCTTAAATGATACAGCAAAATCCTGTTCCTCCTTCCAGGTTAATTGGCGATGCTGCTGCTTCTGAGAATTTTCCACAGACCTTCCAGGAGAAAAAAGTCTCTCCTCTATGTTCTCAGAGCATTCTATTTACAGTCCTATTGTTTCACATTACCACAGTTTGCCTTTAGAAATAACAAGTATGTTTACTAGCACAAATAAATATATTTGCATCTATTTCAAGCTTCTGCTTATATAAATTGTCTTTCTGCCCCATGATTTCCCCACAAAAGCTTGAATGTGATAAAACGTTATCTATTTTTATGTTTGGCATCTCTCCCCCACAAGATGATTTACTAGAAGCAAAAGCCCATCTTATCCCTGTTTGTACCCCAGCCTCTAGCAGAGTGTCTGATACAGACAAGACTCTTGATAAATGTTAGTTGAGTCAATGAAGGGAATTGAACAGGTCTTCTTTTTCTGCGATCCCTGAGCTTATGGACTTTCAGTATTCCCAGTTCTACCTGCCAGCTGAATCATTTTCTCTTTCCATTCTCATACTTCTTTCCCTAACTCAAGGGCCAATCTTCTTTAGTAAAATCAGAAAAACAGTGAACAAACTAAACCATAGGAGATTTAACTACCTATGAAATTTCAGACAAGTCAATTAACTCAGTTTCTTTATCTGCAAAATGCATAACCAAAGCTCTCTTCTGCCACCGTCCTTAGAGGAGATGACAAAGAGAATGAATCATATTTTGGAAATACATGAGAACAGCATATCATCTCTGTCCTGCCTTCTTAAAAAATTGTTTAAATTTAACAGTTTGATTTGGGTCCCATTAGAATGTGGACCCACAACATGTGAAAGAAACACTGACCCTGACTTATTATCGGAGCATGCTTTGACTAGCTTCATGAGAACTTAACATGGGAATGACTCTAGTAGGTTAATTTGTTGACCTCTCAAACCTAGCTAGACTCTGAAACTCATGTTAGTACTTCGAGTGCCCCACAGCTGAAGCACCTCATCCCAAAAGGCTTGTAAAATCATAGAACTTTATCATTAAAATGAGCTTTAATAATCTTTCCTCATCTCTTCTTATACACAGTTATAGGTCATCTCAGAGTTTAAAGGCCATCTTATCTTACCTGCTATCTAAGGAGCATCTACCACAGATACTACAGTGGATTTCAAGTTTTTAATCTTTAGTTAACAAATCACTCTTAAAATCTGACATGGAAGTCCATCATGTGAAATAGATCAAACCGGAATGCCTTGGTTGAATTGCAGTGAGGGGCGGGTTCTCCCTTGCTGCTGTCTTTGTGCAAATCCTGAGTGCCTTCTCCATATCTCACTAGGCTCAAGCAAACACAATTGAAAAATGTCCTCGAAACGTCACTGTGAACTTATCTTGCAGCCTCTGTTTGAACACCTTTAGAGATGGGCAACTCACTGCTTTACAAAGTAACTAATTTCAACATCTTTACCCAGATTTGACTATTTAAAAAAAGACATTTAACATAGTATTGTGCTGAAATCTTATTCTCTCCAGTTTCTAGCCTGTTTTTCAATCATAATTCTTTAGGTCGTGTAGAATAGAGTAGCCTGTGGTTGTTGGTGATTTCTTTTTTGAATCTGCCAAGCTAGCTTTATATCCATTTTCTTCCCTATGTTCACGGCCCAGGCTTGGCCCAGTTATGGCATCAGCTGTTCCTGGCAACAGCAATTATTCCAAAGCAAGGAGAACTGGGCTGGTAATTCTTCTCTGAGACTGAGATAGATTCTGCTTATGTTCTTACTTTCTACCAGGGCTGCTAAGAGGAGGATGCCAGTAGCCATATATCCTGCCACATGGAGAAAATCTGTCTGCAGTAGGAAAGAATGAGGTCAGAAAGCAAAGAAAGCAAAGATGAGGGAGAGTAGTAGGTGTTTTTCAATGTTAGGTTCCAGTTCTTTAAGTTTTGAGTTTTACACTTTCTCCTCCAATTTTTGTGACCTCACCTTGGTCTTCTTCCCAGATATGTAAACTAACAATGATGTTCTTAGTCTCTGCAAAAGAGAATCTTGAGGTGTATTTGGCATTTGATACCAAAGCATCCTGACTAGTAATGAGAACAATTATAGTATCTTTTGCACATCATGGGTCCCTTGAAGTAACTGAACTCTAGGGTCTATGTTTAAAAGCTTAGATGGAGATACTGTTGCCACTTCAACTTTCTTTGAAACTCTCGGGTCTCATTTCCCCTCATCTGTATGGTCCAAACCACATCTCCTCAGCCCCCATGGTATTTGAGATGTCCTTGGCACAAAGGGTCTGTTTGTTTTTTTTTTCACTTCTTGGTGATGACATGGCTCACTTGACTTGGCTGTAATGCAGGAACCTGGGAAAGTCTCTCCACTCGGATGGCTGCTAGTCACAATTCATCAGAAGGAAATGTTCTTAAAAAGAAAGAAATGATGTATCATTTATTATTTATTCTTCAACAGGCAAACTACAGCAAGTGCAGAATATTGATGGTGCTGAATAAAATGGGACAATCATATGAAATTTCCAGAGAAAGTTAAAAGAGCAGAGCACTGGTGAATTTGGTCTAAAACACATCGCAACAGGAAGGAAATAAAGGATTTCAGGTACAGATTGGGGCAAGTTGTCATATCTGGCTACAAGAAAGAAGAGGGATTGCCCATCTTTTTGCTTTTATTTTATCCTTGAAATAAAAGAAAGTGCATCTGCTGAGTATTTAGGTGGGAAGGGTGGAGAATAAAGAATTAACTGGGGCAGTGTGAGGAGATTGGGGAGAGGAAGAATGTAACAAATAACTTACAACAAGAGGGAGCAGGTCAGGACAGAAAGACTAACAAAATGCCAGTGTGAATAAAGCCCAAGTGACCAGGACACAAGCATGGGTTATGATGGTATGAATTGAGGCTGGAAAAGTAAGCAGGGCCTAGGTGCACATCTCTGTTGAGGATTTTGATCACTATCCATTAAAGTAGTGGGTAGTCACGGAATGGTTTTGAGCATAGAGATAAAATGATCATATATGCATTTTTAAGTTATCACCCTGCCTAAAGAGAAGAAATCCATTGGGGAGAGGATACAATGAATGTGAGGAACAAGTTGAGAATTCCCTGTAATAGTCCACATGAGAGATGGTGTTAGAATGATCTAGACTGGTGATAGCAAAATGGAGTGGGGTGGGTAGAATTGAGGGATATTTCAATGGTGAAAACTGGTAAGACTTGGTTTAAAAAATTGATATAGATTGGATAGAAAGAGGAGTATAAAGATGTCTTCTAAGTTTCTTGCCAGTACAACTGGATGGATAGGATTATCATTCACAGAAATGGGGACAACTACATGAGGCTTAGTTTTAGGAAGAGAAACTTGTAAGTGCTGTGTCTGAAATGTTCAGTTTTTAGGACTATCGATATGCTCAAGAACAGGATGTTGAAGGGTTGTTGAGATATATGTATTTGGAGAGCAGAGGGGACATACAGGCTAGATACACAAAACCAAGGTCCTTTCTGGAAAAAGTAACAGTGCTGACGATGAGGTTGCAGATTATGACAATCACGATGGTATTAGCTCACACTTAATGAGTGATTATAATTTGCCATGCGCCTTGCCAATCATTTTACATGGACTTGCCCAGTTAATACTCAAAAAGCTCAGTGAGGTAAGGTGCCATCATTAGTAGCTCCATTTTGCACATGGGGAAATATAGTCAAAGAAAGAGTAAATAAACTGTGCAAGTCAAATAGATGGTACATTTCGAGCCAAGATCTGACAGGAAGCTCTGAGCGGAAATGGGGGTGTACATCGTGGAAAGAGATACTGAGATATATGGTAATATATCCTTTCTTCAAAGTAGACATCCTTCTTCAGTCATGAAACTGAATGCCCCCAATTCGTCATAGCCCCAATTCCTATACGGTGATCGCGCACAAGTTTCTTTGAATTTCTGTATGAGTGTTTGCCATTAACTACTGGTATTTCTAGATTTTTAATAACATTCATTTTTACGAGAGAAGCAATAAATGGTCATTGAGGACAAATATCAAATTCAGGTAAGCATGGAGTGGAATTAAAGAATGGAATTAAAAAATGTCCATCTTTTCACCAGCAAAAATGGAAAAAAAGAATTATTCATATTTTAATGCATTCTTAATATGCATATGTTTTCGCACATGTATATCCACACTATTGTAGAAAAAGTGGAACAAAATGTACATATTGATTATAATCTGCTTTTTTAATAATACATTGCAAGCATCTTTCAATTATTAAGACATATATCACTTATTAAGCGAGTCAGGTATCTGTTCCTGTCGCCGTAACAGACAGCGGGTTTCCTCCTCTTTATGTTGAAGTGGCTGGTTTATCTCTGAGAGATATTTTCCTGTAGATGGTGATGGAGGTGTGTGGATATTGCATGTGTGTGTGAGGGGTCGAGGGTGACTGGTATTTTATGTCCAACTTATAATATACCTCCATCTAGAAGCCGTTCCTAGAGAGGTCACATACATTTATTTTCTTCTTGATTTCCTATCTAGTTTCACCATTTCCCCTTCTATAATCTCTGATTTCTTTGTTCCCAGTGTCACTGCTGATGGTTTGTAGCCTTGGTGGCAAAGGAAAGAAAGCGTTTATTATTATTTTCCCTAAGGCCCTGCTTTGTTAAGGCCAGGGGATCTGTTGCTTTGTTTTCAGAATTGGGCTTTATGTATATTTTGTTAAATTCCCCAAAGTCTTCTAGACACTAAGAGCTGGAAAATGAAAAATGACTATTATTGTTACCCTATTTGCCCAGGATCATGAGCCACCACATGTTCCTGATTTCCCAGACAGACTCCACGCTCCTCCTTCACTGGCCATGAACTGAAGGCCAAGGAGAGTTGTTTACTCCTTTACAACCATCACAGAGTCATGCATGGTCCTGAACAATCGAAACCTCTAAAAGTCACTTTAATTCACACATGCATTTTCCAGTTTTTGCAAGATTTGAGCTGTATTCTGCCCTTAAAGCTATAAATATTCAAGAAAACAAGGTAAAATCTCAGTTCGTTCAGACAAAAGGATTTGTTTCCACAACACTGAACATTAACATTTTGGAAAAATCCCGGCAGCAGTGAGTTCATTTATTTACCTTTCAGACAGATGTTTGTCATGCAGATCCAGACCCTAATCACTCTTACTTTATTTGGTTTCCTTTAAACTCTAAAGTCAATCTGCAAATAATTATTAAGTGTCTATTGTATGTAAGACCCTGTGCTAGGCACTATGGAAATACATGAAAGGCAGCTTGTCGTGGTGGGAAAAATAAGAATAAAAAACTTTAAATCAGAATTACAAAGACCTGCTTGGGCTCCTAAAAATGAGGGTATTGTAGGCAAGTCAGTTATTTCTCCGTACTCTATTTCCTCACCTGATAGAATAACGATGTTGCCTTCTCACAGAACTGTTGTGGAAAGCGAACACGAGGATGCCTGTTGAAGAAGTGAATATGCTGTGATGTGCATCCAAGTGATAATGATGGGCAATTATTTGTAAAATATTCTCCCTTAACCTCAAGGAGCTTATAGCCTAGTTGGAAGAATCAGAATTTAATAACAATGTAAGAGTTAAATAATACCAGACAGAGATTCAAAAGATGTTGCAAGACAAAGCATGATTAATTGCCAAAGAGTAGAGACTGGAGCCCAGAGAAAGAGAGCGCAGTGTGAGCTGGAATCATCAAGGGACAATGGAAGGACTGCCAAACCACCATGAGGCCTCAGCTCAGCGTTCAGACTTCGAGTCTGTAGCGCGTCAAGTCAGCACAAAAACAACGGGAGTATCACGCTCTAAAATCAGATTTCTAATGTTCGATAAACAGCCTTAATAAACAAAAATATTCATTACTCTTTCAGACTTTTGAATATGAGTGTTGGAAAGGGAGACAGTGTTTGGTAAAAAGAAAAGAGGCTAATGAATCGGAGAACTGAGTCCCAGTACCGACTGCCCCCTGTTCCTTGCGTTCCTGCCCGTTGGCTTGTTGTTATGCCTCTCTGGGCTTTTGTCTCCTGAAGCCCAGCGAGTAATACTTACTTCACAGGCTATTAAGAGTTAGTGGAGTTAACCAGGCAAAGGTCTAGTTTTATGTGGGGGTGGGTGAGAATATGCCAAAGATAGGAAACAACACACCCAAGAGCCCTAAAGAGAGAAACGGTTTTGAGCGTTGGATGAACAAAGAGAAAGTCAGTATATCTGCAATTTGGTGGATGAGTCGCTGCCTCTGGAGGGACAGGAAAGAGCCAGCGTAGGCAGGGACTTTGCAGGCCACGCTGAATGTTGTAGACTCAATCCTATGAACAGTTTAGAAGCCAATGGATTGTGTTAAAGGCACAAGGGGCTGGTGGCAGTGGGGAAGGAAGTGTTTGCAAACATGAGGGACCGCTTATTTTAAGGGGTTATGCGGTATGTGCTTCTTTATTCTGGCACGTTACTGCTGGAAAATGAAGTCCACTTAACGAGTAATGTGTTAAACTAAATTTAGGATAAAACACAATGCTCGTCCAACAGTCATTTCTTCTAGGAATCTTGCCTTGGTCGCCTTTCATTTTCTGTAGTGACAGTTTCAACGCTCATCTACAACCTTGCTAGAAGATAGAGTAACCTCGATTTGCCAATGTGGAGCAGTAACACACGTGTTCAGGGATCGCTTTAAAAAGCGAGCCCCACTTTTCAAGAATTATAAACCCCAGTCAAGAGACTTGGATTTGGGGGGTTAGGGATTAAGGAGATATATATATGTAACCTTGTCCTCCCAGCGTCAGGTTCTGAACTCCCATTTTTTTGGTTACGTTCATTACAGAGGATGACAAATTCAACAATCATTGAGATAACCGAGAAGAAAAAGACATTGTGAAGCAGGACACTGAGGAACTAAAGCCCAAATAAGCTGGGCCTCTTCTCTGATTCACACGGTGTTTCTACTGCAATGCATTTTCCTTTTAGTTAAAAGTAATACAGCTCCACTTGTGCATTTTCAACAACTCCATTAGGGGATAATGAGCAAGGGAAATTTCGTATACTACTGATTTGGACATAACTCCTAAGCAGACAAGCCACATGAAGAAATAGGGATTCAGAAAAGGTAATATTGGGTCTGTGAACAGATGGCAGCTTACCCATGGTCAGAAATGCATGAATCAAGAACCAGAAATTAAGGTTTGTGCTGTTTATTGCAGAGTCTCCATTACTAAGACAGTGTTTGTCACATTACAAAAAATAATTTAAAATATTGTTAAAAAAGGACAAGTGAGATATTTCAGTCCTGTCCCCTCTCTGGCCACCGCCCTCACACGTACATTCCCTGTTCTGTCCTGGCAGAATTTGGTATAATAATCCAGGAGATGAATTAGGACTTTGAAACCAAGGAGGAAATGATTGCCCAAATCATATACCCCTTCCCTTCTCTTTACGGTTCTTTCTCTTCTGATTGCTTGGGGCAAAATTTGTTAAATAAGAATAAAGTAAAAACCAAAATGGAACAACATATAAGGAAAAGATCACATCCAAGTTGCTCGCCTGTCACAGATGCAGTATTAACCAGGTGTGCACAAGCTGAATCAGGAAGAAAACTCAGATTACATGTGTTGTGTGAGAATGGATAGGACTGGGGTGAGGAATAAATGTAAAATATGCAAGAAATCTCCATGCATATTAAGCATGCCATCATTGTCAAACTACCCTTTTTTGTTCCATGGGCACAAATTTGGAATTACTCCAGACTGCCAAAACCCCTAAATGGTGTGCATACACTAATGCTTGGAGAACTGGAGTAGACATCTCTAGTTCTAGGTTATTGTTTTGAGACCTTTCTCTTTTCACCCATAAAGACTTCTGTTAAGATTCCTAATTTCCTCTCCAAAAATTTCAGTGGCGGAGTTGGTCAAATGCACCCATCGCATAACACACAGTATGCACGGCACTTAGCGACTGGAATGTGAATCCTCCTTCTGTAATTTACTGTGTGTGGTGACATCAGGACAATAGCTTAACCTCTCTGTGTCTCAGTTCCTTTTCTGTAAAATATGAGAATAATAATAATAGTATTTATTGCTTAGGTTTAGTATATTACATCAGTTAATATGTATAAAGAGCTTAGAATACTGTCAGACGTAGTAAGCACCATTATTATTATTATTACTACTACTGTTATTACCATGGCTAAGCTGAACTGTTCTTGAATGTGGAGTAATAGAGACAACTAAAGCATTTGCAAATAAACACATTTTATGCTTGATGAAGCTGGATTCCAGAATAGGGAGGGGTTTTGTCCAAGTTCACGGCATAAGTAGTGTAAACCATGACTCCTGGATCCCAGGCCACTGCTTTTTCTCCTCTTCTTTAAAAGTCTTTCAGGGGGCTGGCTCTGTGGCCGAGTGGTTAGGTTCGCCCGCTCCGCTGCAGGCGGTCCAGTGTTTCGTTGGTTCGAATCCTGGGCGCGGACATGGCACTGCTCATCAAGCCACGCTGAGGAAGCGTCCCACATGCCACAACTAGAAGGGCCCACAACGAAGAATATACAACTAAGTACTGGGGGGCTTTGGGAAGGAAAAAAATAAAATCTTAAAAGTCTTTCAGATTGGAAAACTTTGCAATCAGATTCTTTTGTGAGATTTAGAAATGTACAGCTGTTCTTGGTCTTAAAGAGATTGGTAAGACTTCAAGATAAATAATGATTATAAATATCTTTGCCCACTTCTTATGTACCAGATGCTTTACATCAATTATCTGAAATCTTACAAGGTGCAAGTAGTTTCATATGCTGTAAATGAATAAAGCGAGTTGTCAGATCAAGGACCACATAGTTAGAACTAGGATCCAAACCTTGTCTCATAAACCTTCAACACAAAGAGGAGTGAGAGAGTGGGAGCCAGTCTACTGTTTGAACCTTCTAGCTTGTTTCTTGTCACCTTTCTTTATTTTGTTGTAGAGGATTTAAAAAATATCTGCTTTCAATTTTAAGGTAGTGCCGAAGGGAACAACCTAATAGTGCTAACATTAAACCCACTCAGAGAAGTAAACTGTGGGCGGAGCTAAGAGTCAGACACTCTGCGATGTGAAGTTTGCGTGGCTGTGGCAGGTCACCCTTCTCCCTGTCTCCTGGCAGGTTTTTATGTACTCTTCATAGTGGGCTCTGACCTGCCGAGTCACCTTTCCAAAGCCAAATTCAAGTCTCTCCTGTTACAAATGTATTTGTCTATAAGTCAGAGTTTTCCTCATTCAGGTTAGAAGATATTACTCACAGCATATGTATCAGCTCAATATTCAAGTCAGCTTCTTTTTAAGAGAAACTTCAAACTAAGTATTTGCTCACTAAATATCCTAATCTATTCCTAAAATAGGAAAACTTTTGCTGGGGCTATTGATTTTACTTTCTTTGCCTTTGCACTTTTTCCTCTAAACTTTCAGTCTTTTTTTTTATTCAATAGTGGATGTAAGTTCAAAATTATGATCAATATGATAAACAAGAGATAGGTGGATGGAAGCATGGAGATAGAAAGAGGGGGATAGTCTGCCTCACCATAACCCAAAGTGAGATGCAATGATTTGAAAACAAGATATGAGATGAAAGGGGTTATTGAAATGTGTCCTTTCTTTGGTTGATTTTGTGGTAATTGTGGAAAGAAATTCAGAACAGGTAATTTGGAATATCACCAAACTTGTAGCTTACCATAAACATATTGGCTCAAAAATCTCAGGTATAATAAACCTTTTAAGTAGGAACAATGATTAGACATTCCAATTGGTAATTAAGCAGATTTGAAGATAAAGTTGATTGCTATCAATTAGACATGTGAGAGATAGAAGTCCAGATTAAATGACCTGTGGCTAGTTTGTTCTTTTAGCTACATAATGACACAAATCAAACAACTCTGGAAGTTTCAAGCCCTCTTCCCTTCCTCTTATCTAGCATCAGTACTACTTTTTATATGATAAAAGTGTTTAAGAAACCTATGTTAAATAAAATACTCCAGAGATCAAAATACTTCCCAATCAATTTCATCAGGATAGGAAAAGATACAAGATTATGGGACAGATGCTCAGTCTAGAAATAAATCCAGATGTAAACGGTATGCAACTGGGGACTCTCTTCATATCCTCTCTCTCTCCCTCGCTTTCCATATTGGTGTTCCCTGGGATTTTTTCTTGTAGTTTTTATCTCTTCCAAAACACTTCTTTTGTCTTCTTTTGGTTCCCTTGGATGCCAACTCTATGCTGATGACTCGCAAATCTATAAGTCCAACTGTCACCTTTGTTCTTGACCTGTTTGAAGAAGTGGGCATCTCCATCTGCATGTTCCACATTTCTCTCAAACTCACCATGCTCAAAGCTATACTCAAATTCTATTTCTCCCCAACAGTTACAGGATCATAAAACTTATAATATCACTACTCTACTTAAAATACTCCCATGACTTCACATTGCCTTTGGAATAAAAAGCCCAACTCCTTGTCGTGGCCTATGAGGTCCCGTATGGTCTTGCTTCAGCCTTTCTCTCTAAACTTATCTCCTACTCTCCCTCTAAATAACTTCCCTCCTGCCATATAGGCTTAATTTCTGTTTTCAAACACGCAAAAGACTGCCCTGCCTCTAGGTCTTTGGATTACTTTTCTATTTTACTGGATTTTTGCATTTTTTGGTATTAATTGGGTAATTAGAAAAAAATGATAATGCTAGTAATATTTGTGAAAGAATCTAGGCTGTATAAAGAACTCTGTGATAGGACTTCTCTGGTGTATAACAAAGCAAAAGTCCTATATATTTCATTTTAGAAATATTATCACTGTAAATATGGGAAGATTTCTTGCTTGAAGTCAGTCATTATGTAATGTCCTTCTTTGTCCCTCATAATTGTTTTTCCTCTAAAGCCTATTTTATCTGATATCAATACAGTCATTCCAGCTATTTTTAATGTTTGTGTAATAGATCATTTTCCATCCTTTTAATTCCAACCTACTCATGTTATATTTGAAGCGGATTTCTTATAGACAGAATATAGTTGGTATCTTAACTGAGGCTGCTATAACAGAATACCATAGACCCGCTGGCTAAAACAATAGACATTTATTTCTCACAGTTCTGGAGGCTGGGAAATCCAATATCAAGGAGCCCACAGATTTGCTTCTTGACGATGACCTCTTTCTGGCTTGCAGATGTCCACCTTCTCACAGCATCCTTATAAGCTCATGTGGCAGAGACAGGAAGCTCTGGTGTCTCTTCCTCTTCCTGTAGGGACACTAATCCCATCATGGGGACTCAACCCTCACTACCTCATCTAAACCTCATTACCTCCCAAAGGCCCCACCTCCTAATACTATTGCTTTCGAGGTTAGGGCTTTTATGAATTTTGGCTAGGACACAAACATTCAGTCAATATCACCTGGACTAAATAGTTTTCTTTTGTTTTATCCACTCTTGTCAAGCTCTGTTTTTTTGTTGGTACATTTAGACCATTTTCATTTAAAGTAATTGTTGATATGTTAGGGCTTAAGTCTGCCATTTTATTTTTTGTTTTCTATTTGTTCCCTCTGTTTCTCACTCTTGTATTGACTCTTGTGGGTTACAAGAACATTATTTAGAATCCTACTTTGATTTATTTAGCCTTTTTTGAGTATATTTCTTTGTATCGTTTTCTTAGTCATTGCTCTACGTATTATGATATACATTTGTAAATTATGACAGTCTATTAGCGTTCAAGTTTTACTACTTCCAGTGTAGCGAAACCTTATTTCCATTTTGGTCCCTTCCTCTTCCCCATTTAAAAAACTGTAATTGGCAAGGCCGGCCTGGTAGCATAGAGATTGGTTTGAGCACTCTACTTCCCTGGCCTGGGGGTTCGCAGGTTGGATCCCAGGCATGGACCTAGCACTGCTACTCAAGCCATGCCGTGGTGGCATCTCACATAAAATAGAGGAAGACTGGCACAGACGTTAGCTCAGGGCCAATCTTCCTCACATACACACACAAAAAAGTAATCGTCTTAATTATTTCCTCTATGTGCCTTGAACACCATATCATATGTTATAATTTTTGCTTTAACTATCAGATATGACATAAGAAACTCATGAGGAGAAAGTTTATTTTATTTACCCCTATTTTTTCATTCCTTTTTTCTGTCCTATCTAAAGTTCTAAGCTTTCTTCGGTCAACATTTTCTTTCTGTTTGAAGAACTTCTTTTAGCCATTCTTTACAGTTAAGTCTACTAGCAACAAATTCTTTTCATTTTTCATCATCTGGGAAATTTTTTTCCCCTCTTCATACTTAAAGTACATTCTAAGTGAATATAGGATTCAATGTCAACAATTATTTTCTTTCAGTACCTGAAAAATGTTCCACTTACTTCTGCTCACAGTGCTTTCAGATGAAAAGTCTGTGGATTCTCGTCATTGGTCACCTTATAGAGTCATTTTTCTCTACCTACTTTCAAGGTTGTTTTCTTTGTCTTCGATTTTCAGAAGTTTCATTATGAGTCTTGGTAAGGAATTCTTTGAGTCTATCCTGTTTGTAGTTAGCTCAGCTTCTTGAATCTGTAGGTTTAAATCTTTTGCCAAATTTGGAAAGTTTTAGTCATTATTTCTTCAAGTAAATTTTCAGCCCTACATTCTTTGTCTTCTTCTGGACAGTGATGGTATCGATATTAGATCCTTGTTATTCTCCTACAGATCCCTAAGACTCTATTCCTTTTCTTTTTTAGTCTGATTTTCTCTTCAATGTTCAGATTAGGTAATTTATATTGTTCTATATTCAAGTCTATAGATTTTTTGTTTTGTCATATTAATACCACTATCAAACCAGTCAGAAAGAAATTTTTCTGTGAGGAAGATTAGCCCCGAGCTAACATCTGCTGCCAATCCTCTTCTTTTTTTGCTGAGGAAGATGGGCCCTGAGCTAACATCCATGCCCATCTTCCTCTACTTTATATGTGGGACGCCTGCCACAGCATGGCATGCCAAGCAGTGCACAGGTCTGCCCTGGGGATTCGAACCAGCAAACTCCAGGCCACCAAAGCAGAACATGCAAACTTAACCACTGCACCACGGGGCAGGACATTTTTAAACTTATTTCATTGTATTTTTCAGTTCCATAAATTCCATTTAGGTTTTTTCATATCTCCTACTTCTTTTAAGAGATTTTCTATTTTTAAAATTCTTTTCAAGAATATTTGAAATTGTTCATTGAAGCACTTTTATGATAGCCATTTTAAAATCCTTGTCAAATACTTCCAACACGTTATTTGTTTCAGTGTTAGAATCTCTTGATTGTCTTTTCTAATTCAAGTTGTTACTTTTCAGTTTCTTGGTAGAAGGAGTGAATTTTAATTGTATGCTGGACATTTTGAATCTTATGTTAGGAGACTCTGGATCCTATTTAAATGTTCTATCTTCATAGACAGCCACTCTGTTTAGGTTTAGCACATAGTTCCTGGTCCACTTCTATGGACTGTGGTTCCAATTCCAATTTAGTTTTCAGAGCCCTTGCAGTGCTATTCTGTTCTAGGTGACATTGGGTTCTGTCTTAATTTCCCCTGGTGCTGCCTATGGGGACAGAATGTTCTTCCTTGGACCTGGTACCACTAGTTTGAGGATGGGAGGAAGACTCTGGGCCAGTGGTGGTGGGAAGCTCTTCTCTAGGCTGCCTGGTGCTGGTGGGGTTCCTGTTTGGTCCCTGCTGGTGCTACCCATGGGTGAGGAAGGAACCTCCCTAGGCTGCTGGTGAGGGGCTGAGATGTCATTTCCCTTGGCCTCCTCTTTAGGCTGGCTGGTGTTGATGAGGCTCTCACTTGATCTGCTGGTATTGTTGGGGGAAGAAAGCTTTACCTAAGCCACCTTCTCCTGCTGGTTGGAGGGTCAGGAAATGCCAAGCCTGTGCCAACCTCCACCACCAGGTGGAAAGTCAGGAGATGTTGGACCATTGTGCTTTTCCTCAAGTCCTGGGAACCCCAGTCAGTCCACCTTCTTTTTTCTACCCTTTAGAGTTTCCCTATGGCTGTTTGATGCATTATTTCTGGGCATTTTTAGTTGCACTTAGCAACTAGGAACAGGGAGAAATGAGTCTATGCCATTTTCTCCCAAATCCAAGGTCTCAAAAAGATATTCTAAGAACATCACTATGATTAGCTGAGAAACCTCATTTCTTCCACACACAGGAGCATTTTATTAGTCTGGGTTGAAATGTGCCTTTTCTTGCACCAAACCTCAGAGAATTATCTGTCTCCTGCTTTTAAATGGTTCAAAGTTCAGATTTGTTAATTGGTAAATCCACAGAGCATAGAGCATGGATTGTGCATTTTGGAAGCAGACAAATCTAGGTTGTTAGTTCTCATAAGCTGTAGCTTTGTTATATTGGCCAAGTCACCTGCCCTTTATGTTCTTCATTTCATCAGCTATAAAATGGGAAAATAACTACCGTAAAAGATTACCATTGTGATTAATTGAGATAATTATATAGAAGGCTTCATGCGAGGCCAACCATATTGTAGTTAGGCATTCAAAAAGTGCTAATTCTGTTGTAATACCACATTGCCAATATTTTTACATGTCTTTAGTTCTTCATTTGTAATTGCACACATCTCAAGGAGGCTTTTTTTCCTTTAATAATTCCCTATTTCCCAATATCTGATATCTCTGTATCACCCAGACAATTGCTTCTGTCTATACTAATAATACTTTGAAAATTTTTCTCCTCGAGGGCTCCTCTGTGTCTATTCTCTCTGTGCCTTTAGCCTCATTGCAGCACAGAGAGGAAGTTTACAGCCATTGTTATACAATTTCCATATTGGGTCTAAAGGAAAGAAGACCCCATACTGAGCAGAGGATAATATCACTCAGACCTGAAGCTTGGGATTTTACTTATTTTGCTTTCATCACTCATTGTTATGTAGGACGGACACACACATGCACACACACAAATGTGACCTAATTCTAGTTTGGATTTTTGAATGAAAAATTCTCTGAAAATCTGTGAATACTTCCCCATGTGCTGAGAGGGCACCTTTATTTGTTATAGTTTCCTTTTCCCCAGGGCTCTGTGGTCTGGGAAGGAAAACTACAGTGCCCTGATTATACTTAGCATTTTATAATTACCAGCTGAAACCCAACCCACAGCTTTCCAGGCACTTGCCTCCCTTAACACATCTGGCAGCAGCCCCCTTTTTTTCTCTGGTCTGGCCCTACCAGAGGAGTGCTTAGATAAATAAACTGAAGCACGCATGTGGTCGCCAAAAGATCTCTGTGGAAAGCAGAATCTAACCAAAGCAGCCCCAGGGCCTGCTGTGCCTTTGTTCGCTGCCTCTTGGGGATATAAGCAACCTGCAGGAGTCTATGGCAAAATCGTTGCTGTTCTAGTTCAGTCCACACTTTCCCTGAAAATAACTCATGCCTAGGAACAGTTGCCTAATGCATCCTAACCACCTGCATTTCTGGAAGGAGAAAAATGTCATTAAGGTCCTGATCTTTTATACGTAACTAACCAACATTTATTGAATCTCTGCTTAGGATTTGAATTGTGGTATTTTAAGTTTTACCAAGATGAGCAAAGGATCTTTAAAAGGAACCTATTGGCTGAGACAGTGTTTATGTGCATAAAAAATGAAGGGAGAAAGAAAAAAGGAAACTAATATTTATTGGGTCTTTACTCTGTAAAAGGGCATGAGACAACCAGAAATAGCCTACTTGTCAAACTAATTTGCAAAAATAAAATCTTGATAGTGGGATTGTGGAATTAGAATGCTGGTGCTATAGGTAGAAATTTATTTTTAATTTTATCCTTGAGATATAGATGATAGAAAACAATTTTGTATGAGCCTGGATATAAAGAAGAAGAGATTTGCAATGAATTAGGTAACTAGGATGTGTAGGGCTGTGCTAGGGGTATTATTTCCAATTCACAGATGAGGAAATGAGTCTTACAGAATCCTAGTATCTTTGATTCATTCATTATCTCCCTCATTCATCTACTAAATATTTACTGAAAATTTACCATGTACTAGGCATTCATTCTAGATACTAAGAATTGATAAATGAATATAACTAACACAATTCCCTGTCCTCTTCTGATAAAGCTCACCTCTACCAGGTAGACAGGTCATAAACAAGATAGTAATATACAGCATGTTGGATGGTGATAAGAGATAAGAAGGGGACAAAAATCTACAAGGAATGAGACAGAGCATGTAGTGGGGAAAGGTTGTGATTTTAAAAAGACTGGTTGAGAAGTGTTTCACTGAGAAGCAACACTTACGTAAAGACCTGAAGAACATAAGGAATGAGCCACATAGCTATCAGAGGACGGAACAATCCAGGCAGACAGAATAGCAGTTGTAAACCTCAAAGCTGGGAGGCTTCCGGGTATGTTTGGGGAATGCTACAGAGGCCAGTATGGTTGGAGCAGAGTGAACAAGGGGGAGTACAAGATGAAGTTAGAGAAGAAACAATGGGGACATCAGATCATGCGGGATATTGAAAGCCAGTCTTAAGAACTTTGGCTTTGACTCTGAGGGAAACAGAATGTCATGCCATTAGATTGGCACAATCTGCCCTGCATTTTGACCAGATCTCTTTGGCTGCTGTGCCAAGATTAGACCTAAGGGCAACAACAAAATCAGGGCACTCATTAGGAGGCTTAATACCATAATTCAGGTGGCTGCTGGTTATGCCCAAGATGACATACATACAAGCACAAAGTCAGCAGTCACACCTGGCGTGCCTGACTTTCCACTGTTTGATGCCACTTCGTGGGGTAGATGGTCTGACCCAAAGGTCACTGTTAGTGGATGTTATTGATTTCCTTCCAATGAGTTGTCAAAGCAGAATGTTACTTTGAGACCTGTGCTATTTTGGACTTTTAGCTTATTTTGTGGAAAAAAAATCTAAAAATGACATAAAATTGGGATATAATTGTAAATATATGAAAAAATATTACATACATTTTATACTATGTGATTGGCTTTGGTTCGTCTCATTTCCTGAAGCTTTGTCTATTATTGTGTATAACCTGTAAAGACCTGGAAACATACAACATTTTTGAGCCTAGTGAAAACCTCAGTTGCTATCCCTTCTGGACTTTGTTAAGTGCCTTTTTTTTTAGCTGATTATCAGCTCAGAAACAATGATCCCTCTTCTCTTCCACTTAGGTCCCACTTAACAGCAGGAAACATGAGGCCACCCTTCACATTCTCTCTGTGGGAGAAATGAGGAGATGAATCATCATTGTCTAAAAGTCAACTGTTTGGTAATGGCTAACCACATTAATTTATTCCTGCTGAAAGGTATTCTTGGGGGAGGTGATACAGTGTAATTTCCTCCTCTAGAGATAGCTCTGAGGTCTTAAATATCATGTTCATTGACCCTATTTTCTCCATCCACAAGACCCTGCCTTAAAATGGGACAAAGACAATAACTGTGAGTTGGATGTCAGACTTCATAGAAAAAAATGGAATTTGAAGAGTGCACCTTCATATTCCCAGTATATCCTGTTTTAGTCATTATATTGTCTGCGTCAGGGTCAAAGGACAGCCAGGTTACTTTGTTGGCACCGCTTCAAGAGAAGGCCATGGAACCAATAAATTCAGGATTCTATTTCATGACCTAGATCACTAGGTTCCAAAACAAGCTGAGAAACCAGATCTACCCAGTGAGAATCTTTGAGAAGGATCTCCAGAGTTTGTATTTTTAACAAAGCCAGGTAACTCTGATGAGCAGCCAGGTCTGGAGATTTCTGGCACAGAAGACATGCCCAGGACTCTCTCCGTGTTGGCCTTTGGCAGTTGTCTATAGCAAGACTAGATTAGGACTCAGAAGACCTAAGTTCTAATTCTGCCACCATCACATTTTATCCCTAATCACATTAGGGATAATTAAGGAACATTGATTCTTAGAGCTGGAAGGAAACCAAGAGAGCACCTAAGCAGCTAATCCCTTTATAGAGGAGATAATCTAGACCTAACATCAAAGAATGAATTCATTTCAAAGATAAAATTAGGGCCAAGCTTTACTGAGACCATGAAGTTTCCCACTCTGAAATGGTATTACTTATGAACCTCAGTTCTTTTATCTCTAAGATAATGATGTAATACCTTTTCTATCTCTTCCACAGGTTTGTTATGAAGATCATATGAGACAACTGATGTGACAAGCTATGAAAACTTCGCTATGGAAAACAGATACATATTATCTATATTAGATGAGTTTATGAGTGGTTAGACCTTGGAATTGTCAATATGCTACTCATCCCCCCCAACCTGAATGGTCAACAGTCAATATAACTGGTGAAGGAGGATGATTCCCTCTCTAGGTGTGAGCAGAGTACGCTGAGCCTCGTGGTTTTAAATGAGATAAATTGATACTTCATTATCCAACTAGCTGGCACTAGAGAGTCACTCAGGTTGGCAGGAAGTAGAAAGAAGAAAAGTTGATGGCATCATTAAGAGATGGAAAAACAAGAATCCTTTGAATCAGCTCTTAACACTCACAGCACAACTACCATTTCCAGCCCAATGCAGATACCAGCCCTGGCCATTCCGCTTTCATAAAGGTGCATGCTGGTTTACTTTATTGTCACTACATCTTATGTCGTTGCTTATTTAAGATTACAAAATATGTGTATAAAAATACTGCAAATGAGAAAAAAAATAGAGAAAAGGGCTTAATTTTTATATGCACTAGATCATGGTTCTTCCTTGGATGGCCCCAGTCTACAGACTATCGTCACACAAAGTCACATAGGACTACTGAGTTTCGAATGTGAAGATTAGGTTAAGAGTTAGATGAGACCTCTCTTCTGAATCCTCTCAGTTGCTTATTCATCCACTGGTTCATCAAACATTTATTATTCATCAGACATTTATTAGTCATATGTATGTATGCAGATACAGCAATAAATGGGCAAGCCTGAATCCCTCCTGTTCTTAGCAGGCAGAGGCATAGACATAGTGATAAAAGACCCTCAGTAGTATGTGGCACTTTAAAAACAGTTGCTATTTATTAAGGCCCTGCTATACAACTAGAACTATGCTAGAAACTATACATATGTCTTCCAGACATTATATACTAGGTTCTTTTTTCTAATTCTAATTTCAAGGTGAGGAAAATGAGATATAGGCAGTTGATTAACTTGCCTAAGGCTAACAGCTGCTAAACAGTGAATACTGGATTCAAATCAAAACCATTTGACTATAAAGACCACCAGGCCCTAACAAATCTTCATTTGGCACTTAACTGAATTTTCATATCAAACAGCGTTCTTAACAGAATTATTATATACGTTATTTAGTTGTCACAAAAACCCTGTGAGGAAGGAGGGTTGGCTTTCGTTGAGTCATAGAATATGGGTTTGCCCAAATGGATTTCAAGGATATGGAATGAGTTCCCCAGGAAAACCAGTGGAGATCCATGAGAACTAACTGTTGATATTAGAGATAAAGAGAGAAAAAAGAAATGATCCAGAAGACAATCAGATCAAGAGGAAACCTTCCTCCATCACTACGTTGACACAAAATGCTTAATATGGAAAATCAGCTATCAGAGTATCCCAACTTCAGTGATCAGACTAAAGCCATATTTTGAATGAACCATGTTTACCTTGAAATTTAACCCAAATTAAAAAAAAAATCGAGTTGGTTGCTTAGAAACCTCTAGGTCCCTCACTAGATACTAAAACTTTTGAAAATTTAGATCAAAAGGGGAAAATGTAGGAAACATAACATCCAGTGGGGAGTCATGGAGTCTGCATGGTAGTTTATTTGGGTCAATTCTTCCTGGATCTCATTGTTCTCATCTGTAAAATGGTGATGATTTATTAAATAGCCTTTAATTCTGTGAATCACATGAACTGGAGAATCCTTTGAATAGGTGAATCTGTAATATATTCACAATGAATAAAGGGTTTTCATATCCTCATTTTTATTTCATTTTTATAACAACCCTGAAATAAGTCAAACAGACGCAATTATTCACATTTTATAGATGAAAAATCAGTCGTTCTCACATGTTCACACACCTAATCAGTGGTGAAGATGGCACTCAAATAATTCAGGTCGTCTTTCTACTCCACTAAGGATGAGTCCTTTCTATCAGTAGTTATTGACTGGCTAACCTGAGCAAGGCATTATATTTTTGGCATTATATATATTGTCCTGAGGAACCTACAGTCTAGTAGAGGCAAATACACAACTAAATTAGAGTTAAAATGGCAAGTGTCATATGAAAGTGAGAACTTTATGCTAGGAAAATCAGGGAAGTTTTGTCAAACGGGTGGTTTGAATTAGGCATTGCAAGTATGGATATATATTAGCATGTTGAACAAGCAGAAAGAAACCTTCAAAATAGAAGGACCAACGGAGACAAAGTTTTAAAAAAATGATCAGGCATTGCCTTTATATGAGTAACAGTCTGGCTGGAGCTAATGGTGCCAGAAGGAGAATCATGACTTCGAGTGAGTTAGAGGAAGTTGTCTAAAGCATTTGGATCTACTCCCATCAGCATCCCTTTGAAGACGATTAGGCCAAAAAGCCAGAAAAAGCTTGTTGAGAAATTCTTAGACAAAATGACTCAAATGCAACTACCATTCTCTGAAATATATTAGCTGTTCCCACCATAATTGATCTGTGGTCTGTAATTTACCTTAGAAAATTGCTTCAGCCTAGTGCACATGCGTGTGGGGGGTGGTGTGTGTGTGTGAATCTCTAATCTCCACCCTAGGGTCGATTACTTGGACTAATTGGGAGTTTACACACTGGATTTTTGATCCTAAACCCTACCGCAGAGGCAACTACCACAAAGGTGTCAACTCTTTTTATCTCCATTCAAGACCAAAGATTGTATTAATTAATCTGATAAATATTAAAGGGGGATTTTAATTGGTGAAACCAGAGCACACTGGATATGAGAAATGAGTATTGGTAAAATTAATGAGGTTGGATATACATGGATGGGCTAGAAATATTGTAGAGACACTCTCTTCTTTAGCAGAGGTGAAGTATGAGAAATCTGTTCAGCCAAGTGTCTCTACCTCTAGGAATAGAGCCATAAACTTAATTTCTGAGAAGTTCTCTGTCCAGCTTCTAGTTTGGACAATTCATGGGGCTCTAGTTAGACTTTTTGTCCATATCCTAGTAAGAATATGTCCACACTTGCCTCAGGTGACCCTTTTGTTCAAAGAGCTACTAGGTGGCACCTAAAACAACAGAGAACTGGGATTCCATTGAGCTTTCACAAGAAGTTACAGGACTTTCTGCTGTTTGACAATAGATATCAATATGTGTAGCTGAATTTGGTGCCAGACTTGCTTGTGTTTATTTTAACTTAGTAGTAAAATCATGAAGAAAAGACCCACAACTCTGGGGGCCCGCCCCGTGGCTGAGTGGTTGGATTCACGTGCTCTGCTTTGGTGGCTCAGGGTTTCACTGGTTTGGATCCTGGGCACGGACATAGCACCCACACTCATCAGGCCATGCTGAAGTGGTGTCCCACATGCCACAACCAGAAGGACGTACAACTAGAATATACAACTATGTACTGGGGGGCTTTGGGGAGAAAAGAAAAAAAAAGACCCACAACTCTAACATAACATATCCCAAAAGGCTACTTACCAAACAAACAAACAAAAAAAAAGCGAAACAACCAAGAATTGGGAACAGCTGAATTGGCTTAGGGAAATTTGCGAGGATAAGTTTCTGAACCTCCAGGACCAATCAGAATCCCTAGATGAGGCAAATCCTGGCAGGCAAACTAAGAGATAAATATCAACCTGCCTTTTCCATGCCCTGGTCCCAGAGCAAATCTTTTGTGCTGACTAATCCTGGGGAAGCAAGGAATGGGGGGGTGGGGTCCAGATTGGGCTGAGCCTGGGAAGGAGGTCATTTATCTCAGTAGCCAGTACTTAGAAAGTCCTCTCTAAGTGTATTGCCCTATGCTCTTTATATATCTTTGCTCATTTAATCTTTAAAATAATCCTATGAATTTATTTATTTTTTGAGGAAGATTAAACCTGAGCTAGCATCTGCCACCAATCCTCCTCTTTTTGCTGAGGAAGATCAGCCCTGAGCTAACATCTGTGTCCATCTTCCTCTACTTTATATGTGGGATGCCACCACAGCATGGCTTGATAAGCAGTGTGTAGGTCCGCACCAGCAAACCCTCGGCCACTGAAACAGAGCATGCGACCTTAATCACTGCGCCACTGGGCTGGCCCCTGAATTTATATTTTTATTCTAATTTAATAGACAAAGAAATTGAAACATAGAGAAGTGAAATGTTTACCTAAGGTCATACATTGGGAAAATAGCAGGGTCAGGATTCCAACCCAAGTAGTGTGTGCCTAGAATCCTTATCTTAATCAATGCACCCTACAGCCTCACATGCAACACAAGATAAAGTTCCCAGGAGACCTGGTTTCCTGACATCCTTCCCCAACCAAAGGGAGCCTAAGGTTCTGTAATAACAAGATTTCTTTAATTGCGGATGGAATGTAAGTTTCAAGTTTCAAAGCATTTTATTCCACATCTCTTGGCTTGCAAAAACCCCAGGAGGGGGATGGAAAAGGAAATGTTTTCCCTACATTACAGAAGGTGAAAATGAGCCTTGGGGAATTCAAATAAGTCATTCAATGTCACGTAACTAGAAAGCGATGGAGTAAAAATGATAACCCAAGTGGGCTTAGGTTAAGGTGGTGACAGCCCCCAGAGTTATCATTAGATGATGCCTTGTGGTAACCGAGTGTTCATTGCCACCTCAAGGTCAGCCTCACACTCATAATTTTCTCTTTTATGTATATGTGACTTGATCATTTTCAGAAGGACTTTCCCACATGCCATCTTATTTAGTTCAGTCCTCACATGCACCTAGAGTGTGTGTGTGTGTGTGTTGTGGGGCAGGAGGTGCCATCCTTTTTCTGCCTATGAGAAGGCTCAGCCTCGAGGAGGGTAAATGAATTCTCAAGTCTACAGAACTAGTGAGAGTGTATCAGAGACAGAGACAGAACTCAAATCTTCCAACTCTAAATCCACTCATAAATTTGTATTCACATTGAGAGAAATTCAGAGCTGTAATGTTACCGTTGGGATTTATGGTTAAATGTCTTCTACATTTCATCTCCCTCATTCTCTTTCTTCCCTTGGACTACCCCATCCCTCTTAAAATCACCTATCCCCTTTGCTTCAGTATAATTTTATCACTATTCAGAGCCAGCAGAGAGAGACCATTAAGTATTCTTAAAACAGAAAGCATTTTGTCAAGAAACACATGTTATGACTCCTCACCAAGGAAACGCAGAATTAATGACGTGAGAAGAGGAATGCCTTATGACTGTTTAGCAACAGCCTGTGATATGCGACTACACAGTCGGTGATTAGAGACAATGATGGGTTATCCACTGACCTAATGTCACCATGCTTCCCACCACTACTAGCTTTTGAAACATTAACAGGAATTGAAGTCACTGATCTCAGCAGATTGATTGGAGAGGAAATAGAACACCAGATGGCAGAATTTCTGTCTTAAATGCTTCAGACTAAGGAAAGTCTATTATACTTGAGATCTTGGTTTCTTCCTCTGGCAAATGGGAGTTAAAGTAACTAACTTAATAAAAGACTGAACCAATCTATGCCTGTTTTGCCTCATAAATCCCGAGCCTTTGTGACCCAATGATAATGCTACACAGCCACCTTGGCCTTCGCCTTGCCTTTTAGCTGAGGATGAGGTGATTTATGATGGAATTTGCATAGACAAACAAATCCCCAGCTGTAAACTGCCTGCCCCGGAGTTTCATGGTTCACTAAGGATTAAGATTCTTGGAGCTCCTTCTGGGTGGCTAGAGGCTCTGACAGATATACTTCCCCAGTTAGCTTCCTGACTGTGGTAGGTATCCCTTCACTTAGTGGCATGATGAAGTTTGACTCCACCCGGGAGGAGTGAATTAAAGAGTGCAGGCTGTGAAGCCTCATGTTTTGTGACTTAATTGCAAGGGGACTTTCTTTGGGGGAGATTGCTTTCTTTACAATGTGGAGTAGCTAAAGGAAGGATTACAAATTACCAAAAATAAGACTATGACCAGTCTTTTTGGCTTGTAAAGATTCTCTAAGAGTAATAAACTTTTCTGAAACAATTTGATTGACTACAGAAGGACTTATCGATACTGTAGTATACTTTATAAATCAGAGAGAAGTCTAGATCCACAGAATGACAAAAATCACAGGCTGGCAAGGGACATGGTATTTGAGTTTTCTATTTAATATTCTGTTAAAAGAGTATCAAGGGTACCTTGAAACTTTCAGGGATATGAAACTCACTGAAAAGTGAGGTAGATTATTTTATCCTCAAAAAACTTGGTTGCAAGTTTGTTACATTGACACGAATTTTTTCTCCTAACTTGTATCTATTAGAGTCATGTAAAGCAAGTTGGGTCCCACTGACATGACAGACCTTTATGGACCTTTCCATGTTAGAAGACTCCTATTATGTAATCCTTGTGTCTTCTTTTCATTCTGTTTACCACCTTCAGCTGATTCTACTTTTCCTCATATGACATAATTAGATCTCTTACATACACACACATACATTTATATAGGATATATATATATATATCTGTTTGGATATCATATAGATATGATTTATATGCACATAGAATATAATAAGAACAAGACTAAACTTAGATTTCTGAGCTCTTAATCTAGTGTAGATTTTATTGTTATCTTTGTTCACTTAGCAACCGATGATCTCCTCAAAGTCATTTCCAGAATCATAGAAGGCTAGAATGAAAGAGATACTGGAAATCATCTAAATTCTCCCCATATCTTTTGTGTATGAGCTATTGAGTCTCTAGTATCACTCTGGCAGTCACCTGGTCTGGCTAGTAATCATGCAGTTAAGTTCCCTGGAACTATGATCTCTTCAACTGTACTTTACCTGATACCAAAAATTACAGAACACTGTGCTTCACCACACAAAGACCAATAGTCATCTCTGGTTTATGTACACCCACTTGATGGTAGTGATCATTGTTTTTTATAATTTTTCAAGTCTATGGCTAGGTAGCTACCACACTTTAGAGAAAATTAAGAACAACGAACATTAGAGGGGAAATCATGACTAAATCAAAGAAGCATATACTCTAAGGATTGGAAAATAATTTGAAAATCATCTAGTCCATCTACTGTTTGGGTTATTTCCACCATATTCTGGCCAGTTAGTGAACCAGCCTCTATTTGAATTATATCCCATGATTGGAGGCCACTGCCTTCTGGGCAAGGCGCAGCATTTTTATATGCTCTGGTTGTTACAAAAGGCTACCTAAAAATGAGCCAAACTTGTCTCTCTGAGACTTTTGGTGAGAGAATCTAATTTTCCTCCTTGTCCTTCATAAACTGTTCTATTGTCAATAACTTAACTGCAAAATCAGAACATTATTCTAGGAAATTTGTCCCACACCAATGCTGGTCGGCTGGGTAAATTATAGGCAGCTGTATGGTCAGCACTCAGGAGTTATAGTGGCCTGTCACCACAGGCAGAGTGATTTCTGCAGAGGCCACCTCATTATATGGGAAAATGCCCTCAAAGGGCAAGCCTGTTTCTTGTCCTGGCAGGCCTGTCACATCTGATGTTGGAGGAAACAGCAACAAAGAATTGTGGCTGAAAGAATTGTAAATTTTGCCTGTGGAGAGTCACTGAGGGCAATTCTCCTGAAAAGGATTATTTGTCAACTGCAGTAAGACTCTTTGTTATTAGAATTTAATTGATATTTGCTACTGGAGAAGAAAGTTGAAAACAGGATATAAGGCAAGCAATTAAATCTCTTTAATAAAGTGCAGTTAATGAGTTGTCAAATTCGGTAGAGATTATTCCCCTGCCTCCCCTTTTTTTATTGTAAGGATAGGTAGGGCTGTCCTACTATCCTGGGGAAATGTCAAAAAATCACAAGGGAGGCAAATTAAATCAAATAAGGCCAGGCAGCTTTTGTGCAATCAAAAGAACAAAAATTACGAGTCAGGGGACCTAAGAATTTAGCTCAAATTGTTCAATAGCTCACTGTGCAACTCTCCTTCTGGGACTACGTTCATTCATTTGTCAAATGTGGGTGAGGACCTGATGATCCCTAAGGTCCTTCTAGGTCTAGTGTTCTGTTCATATTCTATTCAGTTATGTATAGAGCAGCACAGCAGATAAGAATCAAACATATCCCGCATAGAATCCTCGCATCTCCAGAGATTAGCTATGTGATCCGGGTTAATATAATTAACCTCTGTGAGTATCAGCACCCTCCGTTGTAGATAGGATGAACAAATGCATATCTCTCAGGATTTTGTTCAAATTAAATGAGAGAATATATATAAGTTATTTGACAAAGGGCCTGGAAGATGGAAAGTGATCACTAAATATTGACTGTTTTTATTAGTGTTCTGTTTTGGGATCCAGTCTTTTAAACTACAGCAATATTATCCTAACCACCAGAGGGCACTGCATAGGTAACAGCCAGATTTTTCTTTTAAGCTGGATGAACCTAACTGCTGCTTGAAGCAACTGCGTGCCTGCTACCTAGAAACTTCAGCTGAGGGAGTTTGATCTTTGTCTGCGTCTTATGCCAGTCTCACTCAGTACTGTGAATGCTACAAGTTTTTCAGTCTGGGCTCCTCTACCTCCTCGTGTATTCTCGAGGGATCCTCAGGTGATAGAGCGCTCATTTAGAAGGAACCCAAAACTGAAAAAAAAAAAAAAAAGCCAACACATTGAGTAGCTACCATGTATCAGTCATTGTATTAATCTTTGCAGTTAATTGTCATAGCACAGAGGCAAGTCGTAAGTTATAATACACATTTTACAGATGGGAAAACTAAAACTCATATAGTTTAAGGTCTTTGCCTAAAGTCAAGCAGCCAGAAAATGGTAGAAGCATAATTCAAAGCCATGGTTGCTTGACTCCAAAGGCTATGCTCTTTCAGTTTTCCCATGCTGCCTCCATAGCTATGTTGGGATACTACCATAGGATATTGATCATGGAACAAGCCAAAAACACCCACTATCTTCTCCATTATTTAATATTTTATCGAAGGAATTAGCTAATGTGTTAGGTTATAAAAAGCAAATAGAGGCAGAAGGAAAAGGCCAAATAGTTTCTATGTACAGATTATAAAATTATAAATCTCGAAATCCTAGATAACTTCATACAAAAGCTACTACAAATGATAATTTAGCAACGTAGAGGGTATAAAATTTGCATGCAGAAGCAACTTATATAAGAACAGAATCAGATGGAGGAAATAATGAAAGAGCAAACCTAATTTTCAATAGCAAAATGAAATAAAGTGACATCAAACACATGCACAAACTTAAAAAGAAAAGTAGAAAACCTGTGCTAGACACACACACACTTAAAAGACAGAGAAGTAAGTTGAATAAATGGGAAAACATTCCATATTCTTGGTTAGGATGGCTCCCTATAATAAAGATATCAATTCTCCCTATGTTAATTGTTCAATGGAATGTGATCCCAATGATAATGTCCTTCCCATCTCCGTGGAGCAAGGCAAACTTACTATAACATTCATTTGAAAGAATTAAAGAAAAAAGAAAAAGAAACAGTGAGACTAACAAGGAAAACCTTAAAACTGAGAAGTAATGAGAGAGGGGTGCTGATTCTTACAGGTTATTAAAACAAACAAGTTATAAAGCTTCTTTATCCAAAAAAAATTGTAATACCGGTGCACAAATTAACAGATAGACCAATGAAATGGAAAGGAAAATCCAGAAGAAACAAAAATACATGTGGAAATATAGTATATGATAAGGAGTATATCTCAATTCAATAGGGAAACATAAAAACTTTCGATAAATGGACAGCCAAGTACAAATATAAAATTGGATAAGTTTTTCTTGCCATATAACAGAATAAATTCAAAATGACTTAGATATTTGAATGTAAAACTAAAACTATATAAATACTCAAATAAAACATAAATAGCTTCCTTTATAATCTGAGAGATAGAAAAATGATGTAGTACAGCCAAAATCTAGATGTCCTAAAGTGAAGTTTGATAAATTTGAATACATAAAATTTAAAAGGTAACTTTTTGTGGAAAAAAGGAATAAAAAAGTAAAAAGGCAAATGTCAACTTATATCGTATGCAACTTATATCATAAAAAGCTATTGCACTGACACATGAAGAACTTCTAAATATTGAGAGAAAAAGACCCAACAATCTGATGGAAAATGAGCAAAATATATGAACAGACATTTCACAGGAAAGACATGTAAATGGGTCACAAACATTTGAAAAAAATCAATTTTATTCATAATAAGAGAAATTCAACTAAAACCGTATTGAGATACCATTTCTCTCTCATCAGATTGGCAAAAGAACTCAAAAACTTGAAGACATATTTGTCAAGGCAGTAGCGTCCAGATGCTGCCATATACTGCTGGTGGGGTTGCAAAATGACAGAATTCCAATGAACGAGAAGTTAGTGATACATAGAAAAATTTCATATATACTTACATTTTGATGCAGAATTTCCACTTCTTGAAACCTATCCCAAAGATACCTTGGCAAACCTGTGAAAGGATACATGCCCAAGGATACACATTGCAGTTGCAGTACTAATTGTAAAAGAATGGAAATCACTCATATGTTCATCAGCAAACATCATGAATCAAATTGAATATTTTATGATATGACCACCATGCCATCACATGCAGCTATATAAAGGAATAACATTTATATCTTTATTGTCTTTTCACAACATAAACCATGAAGGCAAAAACCAAAAAGCAGAAAAGAGTGTGCACAATATATTAATTCTTATGTAGGGGGAAATAAGTGTATATATTTGTTTTCACTTTCAAAAAGAAAAAATGGAAGAATAAACCCAAACTTAATAAAAACGGTTACCTATCAGAGAAACTAGAAAAGAGAGGAAGGACCAGAGAAGAAAGACACACTTCTTTAAATTAATCTTGTTTTATAGCTCTGACTGTGAAACCAGGGAAATATTTTACTGGTTAAATAACCAAAATTTACATAAAAAAGGCTATCTCTCAAAACTGAAAGGAAAAAACAAAAACAAATCCACCCACTTCGTGTCAAATTAGTCATATAACCAAATAAAAAATAATCATAGTGATTTAAAAAGACAATGTTTTGACTATACAACTCTGATGAGCTATATCTAAAGGACAAAAAATACAACAAAGGAGTCATACATTGCACCCCGTAGACTCATTGTTACTAATAATATAGATAATGTTATTTTGGAATACCCACACACAAACACATATAAAACAAGTTAATATATCAGGAATCATTAAGAATCATATTTTCAGTGTAAGAGAGAAGAGATACAAATATAAAATTAGAGCTTAAAATTATATAATCTTTCACTGAATTGGAAATTTTATGCATTTACTATTTTTTCTCTTTCTAAATAGAAATGCACTGATTCTAAGCTGTTTCAGTGGACTAAGTTAGAAAAATATGAGCTACTTCAGTGGTTTAAAAATACCCAGAAGCAACAACCACATTTGGAAAAATGCTGAAATGTGTGGATAAAAAAATTGTTGAGTTTTAGTGAGTGGTGATAGCAATGTAACACAAGTGTAAGATGAGAGTGAATGCACTGACACAGGAAATGGTACCCGGAGACTGGCCCACCAAACAGAAGACCACCCCCAGAAACATCCTTCCGTGGTAGGTTGAAAGAGGTCAGACTGAATAGCTGCTATCAGAACCTATGAATCAATCTCTCTGGCATATCTACCTACAGCAGATTCTCTTTCTAGCTAACCAGTGAGAGGACTTTTGAAGCTGAGATACTGAACTTGGACATCTGCATATTTGATACTGCATACTTGAATGTTCCCTTGCTTGGTTTATTTAAAATGTCTGCCAATTAATCAGTCATTTAACATTTCTCTTTTTTTTACTACTTTAATGTTAGGAGGCATGAAAATGGGGTGGAATGATTTTATACAAAGAGTGTAAGATATATCTTCAAGGTGATTAGAATTCAACAATGTCAGGTCATAACTATGACTAATTATAATCTAGTGGAATGAGTACTCTGTTACTCATTAGGAGACATTGCTTCTGAATTACGATCTTGAAAAAATAAATTTGGTAAATATTCCCTGAAAGCCCAATATTTGCTAAGCACTGCTCATAGTGATGAAGATCAACTGTAGCACAAGGTAGACAGACTCCTGCTCTTACAGAGCTGACAATCTAGTATAGAGAGACAGAAAACAAACATGCAGCATGTAACTTAGCAACAATTCCAATAAATGCTATGAAGAAACTAATAGATGGAAGAAAGTGACTGTATTGGGGAAAGAGGTATAAATTGGGTTGGTTGATCAGGAGAGACCTCACTAAGGAGTAAACGACAAGGAACCAACCAAGAATAGATCTGGGAGCAGAAATCATTCAGACAGAAGAAGTAATCTTTTCTAAGTCAAGGATGAGACCTTTAGTATCAAGGAACAAAAAGGATAGTGTGATTGAAATGTGTTGAGCAAGAATGCGAATATTAGTAGATGAGGTCAGGGAGGGAGGAGGGTGACAGATCCTGTAGGGCCTATGGGTTTGGAGTTTAAGGGAAAACTTTTGGCAGGTTTTAAAGATAAAATTAGTGTGCCATTATCACATTTTTTAAAGATCACTCTGAAGATTCTGCTTGAGAATGCATGCAGGAATACAAGAGTGGCTAATACAGTGGATGAACTGAGAGCTGACGATAGCTTGCACTAGAATAGAGGGAAAGAAATGAACAGGACTTATAGGATGAGGATGAAGCATAGTGGGAGGAGCTAAAGAAAAAAAGGAATCAAAAGTGAATCCTGGATTAATGTCTTGAGCAATTGAGTGGATGATAGATAAGCCACTGCCTTTCTATACTTACTGTTCATTTTTGCAAAAGGAAGTTGGGTTGTATAACTGAAATGTTTAACTCCAGATCTAGAATTCCAGATGTAGAACAAAATTATGCCAATTATAATTTCAAAGGGAGGTCAATGAGAGAGAACAATAAAACCTTTGTTTAAACTCAAAGAAATTATTTGCATATTTAAACTCCATAGTATTTTTAAAGCATTTCAATATCTGAAAAACTCAGGATTCTTGCCATTGTGAAGGTCAACTGGTCTTCTCTTGGGTACTTCAAGCCCGTAAAAATTTTTCTTGCTTTAGGGCTTTGTTCTTTCTGTTTATTTCCTTTGCTGAACACCACACCAAGTTCTTTGCATGACTAGCTCCTGCTTGAATAAATGAATGAATGAAATAAGAACGACCAAATATCTAATTTGCTAAGGTTTATAAACTATGATGATAAGTCAAATATGAGCATTGATCTGAGAATTATGGAGGTTTTAGTTTTTTCCCATTTCTCTCAAATTATAATTCCTTTCAATCAGTGAGTGGAGATCAACTGTGTTATAGAGCATTCATTAAAATATGATGAATTGGAATTAAGGGACTAGTGGATAAAACGTGCTCAAAAAAAAAAGAAAGGGAAGTGTAGAGAACACCCATTTCCAAAGGATTAGATACTTGGTCACAACTTAAGTAGCTTCTCCTGGATGTTTTGTCTGTGAAGAAGAGCATTTGTCAATAATCTTAGAAGAGAAAAGCCTGTCTGCACTCCTTCACAGTCATAACCTCTCGAGGAAATCCCCATCAGATCAAGGATACTACAAAAGACAACCGGAATTTCCCATCTCCTTTGGTAATATTTACATATCTGAAGAATCTCTGGAACTTAGTAGCTGAGATTTCCTGACTTTCAAAATTTTGACATGTTTTGGTTGTTATCCCCTAGAAGCTAACACACTCCCTTGTTTTCTCTTAGACATGACATACTTTCTTCGTTTCCAAGCCCTGCGCTGGCACTTGGTTGATGATTGCAGTGAATCATTAAAAATGCATGAAGTCTCACTGGTGGTTTTCCTCTCTCCATATTGCAAGAATTTTTATTCCTTCTTAAGAAGGAAAGAGTTCCCTAAGTGCAGGCATATATCTGAAAGAGATACCCAAAGCAAAACCTTGGAAACAGCCCAAGGTGTATATAAACATCCTTTGCAGATAGCAATGTTTAATGCATACGAGGGCTTTTAAAGCAAAACTTTCTTGACAGGCCTATTTCATGTTCATCCAGTGGAATAACTGCTTGTAAAATAGTGAGATATTATTCATTTAATCCTTCTCGGTACAGGTGATGGAGTCATCCGCCATAGCATAAAGGTACATAATATATCACAGAAGTTCTGTTTTTTGGAGCCAAAACAACCAAGAAGAATTTTAAAAGTCTGTCAATTGCTTTATTTCTCTTTCATATATAACCATCATTGTTTTAAAAAATTTTTCTAACACATCTGATGAAGTTTGACATAAAAGAGAGCCTTCTAAAAATTGAAACGTCTTCAAATCATCCAAGGTCTATTTCTGACTCTAGGACTAGG
Source organism: Equus asinus (assembly GCF_041296235.1). Classification (NCBI taxonomy): domain Eukaryota; kingdom Metazoa; phylum Chordata; class Mammalia; order Perissodactyla; family Equidae; genus Equus; species Equus asinus. The sequence goes on along the minus strand of NC_091801.1, from coordinate 66,972,330 downwards.
CATATACCAGCAGAATTGATGATTATTCACGTGACTGGTCTTGTATCTTCCGTTTCTTACCTTTTACTGTCTCTTTATCCCACCACAAACTATTCCTGTAACTTAAATACTGACTTGGATCCCATAAGAAAGAAAAATCTTGGCTCAGCATTACTCAGCTTAATAGAAAAATACTTGTTCTTTTTAACCAGATAGTACTAAAATCAGAGTCATCAGAGCATCTCTAGAAAAGTCTTCCAATTGAAATCCATCCATTCTTTTAATTGCTGTGATTTCAACTCCTTCTAATCACATTTTTCTCCTTGTCCAGAATCATATTGTATTAGATTTCTATTGCTGCTATAAAATATTTCCACTAATTTAGTGCTTAAAGCAACACAAATTTATTACTTCACTCTTCTATAGATCAGAAGTTCAGGTTTGCTTGGCTCATTTCTCTGTTCTGGGTTTCACAGAGCTGAAATCAAGGTGTCAGTCTGCTGGGTTCCTATTAGGGTGCTCTAGGAAGAATCTGCTTCTATGCTCATTCAGATTGCAGGCAGAATTCTGCTCCTTGTGGTTGTAGGACTGAGGTTCCCATTTCCATGCTCACTGTTGGCTGAAGGAGGGCACCTTTAGCTCCCAGAGGCCTCTTTTTGGTCCTTGCATGTGGGTCCCTAAATCTTAGTGCCAATAATGGTGCCTCAGGTCCTACATGCACTTGGAATCTTTCTTACTTCCCCTTCTGATGCATCGCTTCTGTCTTCCTCTTCTGCTACATTTTTTTCCACTCAAACCAGAGAAATTTCTTTTTTGAGGTCTCATGTGATCAGATTGGACCCTCCTATAAGGTGGGATGATCTTCATACTTTAGGGTCTGTATGTAACCTTAACTACATCTACAAGGTCCTTTTAGCTATGTAATGCAAGATACTCACAGTTTCTGGAGATTAGGGCATGAACATCTTGGATGGTGGGACAACAGGGGAGGAGGATTATTCTGTCTATCACATATACCATGTTGGGAGATCCATTCCCATGAACCTAATCCCTTTTCTCCATTCACCCATCATGGCTTAAAGAGACAGATTCAATTCTCATTCCGAACTGTCCAGAAAGCTGGTAAAGTTTGGAACATGGATTAGTTTTAGAAAGAATTGGAGACAAGGCAGAAAATGAGAGGTAGGAAATTGGGCAGATGCTCAGGATGATGGGTTATGGATTTGGTACCCAAGCTCATCTTCACTGATGCTTGGAGTTTGAGTCTGAATTGAAGAAAAGGATACTAGGGGAAGGGCAACAGGAATGCACCAGATCTTGTTTCTAGGGGTGACAACTTCCAAATAGTGATGTCAGTGTAGATGATATACTTGCTATAGTTACAACTGATATCTAAACTAAAAAATAACTGAATAAATTGTGAGTGGTGGACATCAGAGAATCTATCTCTGAGAACATGTGACTAACTGAATAAGTTAGGGACTTCTATCATTTCCACAGAACTCTTAACATCAGATTTGACTTCATCATATGTTTTCCTATGAAGTCTAACTGACTTTATTTTAAATAATATTTGCTGTTGATTAATATTAAACTTGTTTGGACCAGATAGTCTGAAAGATTTTTTTAAGCACCACTCATTCCTCTAGAGATATACTTCTCCTTAAAGCCATTCTGTTCTTAATTCTTCTCTGAAGGATTTAAAATCTAGTAGTCTAGGGTTTATGGTGCATCTGACTCTGTCCTCACCTAAACAATGCCTGATACAGTGGGTACCAGAGAAATAATAAATGACCAGATGGAAGATATTTCCCAAAGGGAAGTGGTCACAATTCTTTCACCACCAGATCTTCCTTGGTGGCTGTTATTTATGCCCAAACCATCAGTTCCCTTCTCTCATCAGCCTTCTTGGAGGTGCAATTAGCAAAGATTTCTTAGATCTTTTCATAACAGAATGAAAATTTCAATAGATGTCTCTGTGTCTTTTTTTGTAGTGATCGCTTTTGTGGTTTTCCTGTACAGTGACCATTTCCCCCATGTCTAATAATAGCATCTTGATTATCCTTGAGGAAAAATATAGCCCTTACTCTTAGTCTATAGAGTTAGGGTAAGATTGACCCTATTCTGAGCTCAAAGTGTAAATATTTGATTTAGGTTTGGCCAATTAGAGTCAACGATTCTTGACTCTCTGACTATTTTAGATGTTTGAGAAACAAAGAAGTTCTCCTTCTGCTGGACTTAAGAACTATGAGGATATGAATGGAAGCGTTAGCATGGGAAAGGAGAGCTGAGGATCTATGTCATAACATAATCCTAGCAGAGGATAAACAGAGATTAAGGCACAGCCATGTAATTTGAGCTCCTGGATCCAGCCAATCTTCCCTTAGATTTTCTAGGTTTGTAAGCCAAAGAATTTTCTTTTATCCTTAAATGAGTTTGAATTGGGTTTCTGTCATTATCCGGTAAAGCATCCTGATCAATGTACAACTATACGTCTCACGATACTATGCCTTATCCAAACTGTGATTAGATCGTTATACTTACATCTGAATACTCATCTCTACTGCCCAATTAGAAGTATTCTGGGAGCATTGACTAGCTTTGTTTAATATACTACAAATAGCTTTAGTACCCAGGTGAAAGCCTGACACATAGACCTCTCCACAAAACATGCATTTCAAGAATGGATGGGAAATGATTGATGTTTTCTCTCTCTCTTTTCATCCTCAATTGTATTTTTTACAATTTTTGTTTTAATTGCCTCCATTGTTATTTCTTATCACAGAAGGATTGAAATAGGAGTCCAAAGGTCATTAGAAGCCAGAAGTAGATGAAGTGACTGTCCAGAGTTATTTAAATCCACCTGCCAGCCACACCATCACCTTCGTTTAGGCCAGACAGTAAAATCAACTCTAAGGAAAATAAAACAAAACAAAACAAAAATCAGTGAAGCATAATATGTCAGCATAATCTCAAAAAAATTCTGTCAATTCAGTTTAGATACTGCATAAAAAATAGAGATTAGAAAATAACTGGACAATTTAAGTTGAAATTTCTCGATCTTCGAGAGAAGACTTAATCAGGCAGTTCCCACATGAGACCATTCATCCTTCGGCTCACATACTGAATGCATTGTCTAGTAAGTATTCCAGTCTCTTTTGTACTTTGTTGATGACAGATTTGCTAAATGAGACTCTATAAAATTATCTTCAGAAAAAAGTATCTGCCCACAACCTTTCCCTTTGAAATGTTAATGAGATCCCAGGTTCCTGTCACCTCTTTGGACAATCTACAGATCCAGGTGTTATTATAACTCAACCATTCAATAACAGCCCACCTGAGATCTTCCGTGGATGAACTTCCAAAAACACAATTGCTTATAAGTGGAATTTTAAATTCCAAAGAAAAAGAGTTCTATGCCCTTTATTAACTCAGTAATTAAGCCCCAAATTTTTAGTCAGCATGTTTTTAATCACCACGTCGTATGCCTTTAATCCTGAGGCACAAAACGATGCCTGGTACTCACATTTTTGTCAGTAGCCTTTTCTTTAACGGTGGTGTTAGTTTTATATGAGAAAAAGACAAGTTTGGGGATACTGACCTCAAGGCTTAAAAAAATACCCTTATGGTTTTCCATCAAGTTCATAAGATTTTATTACGACTGATTTTCCTAATATTCTATATATTTTGGTCACTTAGTTCCAAAGGCCAATGCAATTAGAAATTGCAGTTTTATTTATCAGATTGAAGGAGGTAGGAGACAGCATTGTACTAGCTCAGACCACCTCATACCCCCTTGAAAATCTGTCAAAGCCCAGCCAATCAGAGCTCTACCACATCGTTACCATGCAAGGCATGGCCAGTTAAAATCACCCCAGTCCTCTATAGTACATACAGAGTTCTCTTGTCTGCCAACATGAATGGTTGCTATCATTACATCAGCCTCCAGTGACTTCAATACATGAATGGCTAGCTTACGGTCCAAGAGTGGATGGGCTTTCTGTCTTTTTTCAGAGGCATCTGCCCACCAACGGGAACAAGCAGACAAAGCTATCTTTAAGTATTCTGCACCACGCAATGAATAGGCAATGTCTAAAAAGCAGCTCAAGATGAGAATGTGAGAACATGAAGGACACACATAGACTTGTGAAAACTCCCTGCCATTAAGAGAGCTCCTCTCATATATAGCAATGAAAGTAAATTGAGTTGAGAGCAGAGTTGTGTCTACTTGACTTTGAAGGGGAGCTTAATAGAAGGGAGTGGTGGAAACAATTCAAGAAGCTATAGGGGCACAAGGATGTCTGTTTTCTATGAATGACCCTATTTACTCAAAGTGAGGAGAGAACTCCCTAATATCTAGCTTTTAAGTAGGAAGACAGAGTACATAAGCTCCAGTTTCATTTAAAGCACTATTTTGTTTCATTTTATTCCATTTTTGTTTTATTCTACTATCAAAATAAGATCAGCTAATTGCAGATAATTAGACACATAAAGAAAATTAGACAAATAAAGAAAACAAACAAAGAAAAAAGTAAAAAAAAAAGCAGAAAACTATCTATAACATGGGTGAACACATGGAATTACTGTTGTCATTTTTGGTACATTTCTTTCCAGTTTTATGCCTATTCTTTTGGGTTTACCCTGGTGACAGCAGGCTGAAAATATAAAAGGATCCTTGTTTTATATCTATTTTTATATCCTGCTTTATATTATCAGCCTTTTTTCCTATACCATTAAAATTTCTTTATAAGCATCATTTTAGTAGTAAAAAGTAGTACAAATATTTTATAGAATTACATAGATGTTCTATAATTTACTTAGTCACTTCCTCAAGGATGAACATTTTGATTATCTCCAAACATTTCAAATCATGCAAAAAAACTCTTTCCCCAACTTCAAAATAGACATTTCTATGTCCCCCAAAGTTTTGATACATCCTTCTAAGGAGGTCTGTCTTGCTGCCACCATCATGTGAGAGTCACTGTCATAATGAGCCATAGGCTTATTTTGGGATGGGGAGAACTTGATATACTTCAGATGTGTTTGATGAGGAGAAAACATGAAATCTACTCATCTATTCAAAAAGGGGAGCATTAACTATTGCTTAAGCAAGGGAAGTATAGTTAAAATAAGCTTATAGCCTTTGAAAAATTATATATTCATTCAAGTCTAGATAGTAGAAGCCTGTTTAAAATAAAATCAGACATTCCTTTGGATCCAAAAACTGGATACACAAAAAACTTCAAAATATTTAAAACATTTCACAGTTAAACATGAGGACAATGGTTTATCTACTGCTTCTACTCATTGTTGCTATATGTTTTACTTGGAATTTTTATACATTATATTTCAAAGGAAATAAAGGTAGTTTAGGTGAATAAAGGACTAAGTTGATTCTAGTGACCCCTGGTAAGTTTTCCCCTCATTCAGTACCATGGCAATCAGAGTGGCTAAAGATTTCTTTATTTCTTTATATTTTGTCTGTTTCCCAATTTGGGTAGAAAATGTGCCTTAGAAGGAGTACACTTAAATGACGTAGAAACAGAAGCAAAATACCTGGCTAATCGCCATGTACACTGAATGACCCATTGCCTGAAAATGGAAAAAGTGACCACAGGAATTTAGTTTGAACTACTTCCTCCCACCACTAAGCCTGAGCATGTCAGATGCAAGGGAAGCCAACAGAAAGAGGAAGTTCTGGTCAGACGCTCATTGACTCACTTGATAAGTTACTTCCTCAGATAATTCTCTTGCCCAGTCAGGAGTCTCTCATTTGTTCTCATAGAAAGATAGGTAGAGAAGGAGCCAAAATCCTTGATGTAGTAAAGGTAACGAGTGCTCAGACACGGCCTTAGAATGCCCAATTGACCAGAGAGAAGAGAAGCCCAGGCTTATCATGCTTATTAGCCACAGAGTAGGTGGAAGGAAAAGCTGTTTGTAGACATTCCCACTCAGATGATCACATTTTTCTGACTATGAAATGAGGCCAAAGATACTTTATCTCCGTCATAGAGGAGGGTAGGTCCCTGAATTCACATTGAAAATATGAAAGCAGTCACATCTGGAGGACTTGGGCCCCACCCAATGCTCATTTTTACAATCTTTTGACAATCCACCCCTTCTCTGGAGCCCACATGGAAGCTGTCAGAGCAAACCCCCAGAGGATTGGTGACGATAGGCTGGACACATCCAGGACTCTCCCAGATATGTCCTAGTGATCAATACAAAGCAACACACAGAGCTCTGATGCCAGGCAATTTGGAAATGAACATACCAATTGTTTTCAGCCTACAATTCACCAGAAATGGATTCACCTCCGAAGAGGCTTGATGGTTGGTCTCTGGCTAGAAGAAAGAATGGAGATGAAAAAATGCTGAAGGCTATTTTGTTCTGACATGTAGGGGGCTTCTGAATATTTGAACCAGCTGCTTAGAGAGAACTGCCCTATACATCACTCAGAACTTTCCAATATGTTAAAGAATCCACTGTGGCTAGATCCCAAACTCCAAACCGAACAGGATATAATGTAATCTTTTTAAATTTTTTGACAATTTAGAAAATACTTCAACACAGTGGCTTTTCTAATCTTATGAAATTATAAGCAAATCGTAACCATGATTTATAGGCAAGCAAAGTATGATGACTATAACTAAACACAACCACACCCCAGTGAAACTGGCACTTTTATGTGTATACACATTAGTTACGGTGCTACAGGATAGTTGATGAAAATGGTAAGCTGTTCACATTAATTGCTGTAATTAATGTTAAGCAAGTGAACCAAAGTTTCCCTTTTTATTCCTTTAATGTGTTACATCTTCAAGATCTATAATACTAGTCCACCTTTCTCACAATATCATTTAGTTTGAGGATAAAAGACATAAAATATAAAAATCGAAGTTGCAGGAATTCTGATTTGGAATCAGCAACACTTAGAAGCTAGAATACCTTCTATATACCAGCCACTGTGCTAGACACTTTCCAATTTATAGTTTCAAGGACAACTCAGAAAAAGAACATTCTAACAACAGGTACAGCCAGGGACAGGAAATGTTACCCCCAAAATCTGTCTATCACTAAAGATGCTGAAGAACGGAGGACGGACAGTGTGTCAGGGTTCCCTTGTAGCGGTGGTTTTTGCATTGATCAGAAAATAAACTAGGTGAAGTCTGAGGTACCCTGAACAGAAGATTACCCGATTCTACACTTTAAGCACCATCAGCACAGACACATAACGATACTGCTTTCACATTGAAAATATTTTAAAATAAACATTTTAAACTAAGATCCTAGACTGGCTCTCAAGAGTGCAGACCTCTTTCCTGACTATTAATCGTTCCCTGAAGCCATCAGACAGCTCATCTCTGTGTCTAAGGTTACCGAGTTCTGCTTATGGACCCTTTCCTCACTAAGTCTTTTTTCTGCAACTTATTTATTCCACAAATACTTAGTTTATGTCTGATGCTTTTCCCTGGGAATCCTACCATGAGGAAAACAGGCAGGTCGCTGTACATCATTTGTCTAAGTAGTCTGTGTGCCTGTTCCCCTGGGTTCCACCACGGGATGGAGGACTTGAGACAGTCACAAAGTAGGAATTGCCTGTCTCATCATGAAATTATGATTTTCAGATGGGACGAAGGGAGAGTGTCAAGGGTATAGGTTATCCAGACCAGTGTAAGGTAGTACAAAGGAAGGGAGATGGCACTAAGAAGGAAAACACATCAATATCTTGGGCCCAATAAATGAGCAGCTAGGAGTCAAAGCCTATGGTGAAGGGAAGAAAGGAGTTGTTGAGAAGTCAGTGATGTTCAAATATGCTCATCTGTGTCCAAGAATAGCCAAACAGTCATTATATCTTAGTCCAGTTCTTGTATTCCTTTGCTAGGCAGCCCTATTTCACTCCCATCTCTGGGAAGACGCCCAGAATCTTAAACCTACAAGCCTAAGATTATGTTCTAATCCAAATGCAGCTTAATGTCTCTTTCAGGACTTAAAACAAAGCTACCTTCCCTACCTCTTCGACAATGCTTCAGGATCTTTAATTTAAGTCAAATGACAATAAAAGACATGGGTCAAATACCCCTGAGACAAATAGTACCTGATTGGATCTTGTTCTTCATATCAGTGAAATACCAAATGCTATACTACAAATGCATAGACAGCAGGAAGGGAAGAGGAGGAGAGCAATCCAGAGTGGGTCCTGTTTTGTTGTTGTTGTTGTTTTAGGATTTTATTTTATTTTTTTCCTTTTTCTCCCCAAAGCCCCCCAGTACATAGTTGTGTATTCTTCGTTGTGGGTCCTTCTAGTTGTGGCATGTGGGACGCTGCCTCAGCATGGTTTGATGAGCAGTGCCATGTCCGCGCTCAGGATTCGAACCAAGGAAACACTGGGCCACCTGCAGCAGAGCACACAAACTTGACCACTCGGCCACGGGGTCAGCCCCCAGAGTGGGTCCTGTTTGTAAGGAATCAGGGGTTTTACTTAGGCTCTTAAAAATGAAAAAGGAGGTGTAATGAGGGCAGGCTGGACACTCAGAAACAAACTTTTCATATGATGTAATTTTTGTGAAGCTAGGAACAAATACCTTTACTTTTGTCCAGACACAAAGAACTCTATGAAGATTTTCAAATCTTCACGCTTTCCACAGTTGCGCTATCTCAGTGGGAATTTTAGGATCGTGTGGTAATAGTAAAGGGTTGAAGGATAAAATAATGAATGCATGAATGAACAAATAAGCAAATGAGAGAGTCCATGTGATCTAAGAGCCTTGTGCGTGTGTGTGTGCGTAGATTCATGTTAAAATCTCGTCTAGAAGTTCTTCAAGCAAAATATTACATTATTAGCAAGATTTTAGAATACCTAGATGATGGATGGCTTTGGCTAGCTGCAGATTGAACATTGAAGATTACAATTATTACCTGGTAACGCATGTCATAAAGTAATGGGCAATTTACTGGGGCACAAATTTGAATGACACGCCCTGTGAAGCAGTTGTGAGTCAGAAGGGAGGCAAATGCGCAAGCATGAGTCGCTTTGCTAGAGAGTGTCTTGCAGAGCCAGAGGCCCTCACTTCTGTGTGTGGTCTTATCCTGTGCCATTCCCATTTCTAAAGCCACAGGTCTGCTGAAGTTGGGAAAATATTTTCTATGTCAAAAAAAAAAATGTGGCCCTGGCAAGTAATCAAGCAAAAAATCAAACAAAATTTCTGTGGACATGAAGAGTAAGTGAAGAATCTTTAGTGAGGTTTTCTTATAAGAAAATAGAAATGCTGTATAAATTAAAGAGAAAAATGCCAAAGGTGGTGGGAGCCAGGATCTCTAACATGCCTACTATATGCTCTTTCCAAAAACAAGAAAATACGTTTGTGAAATTGTAACAAATGCTCTAGGCAATGAAAAATTGTCTTATTTAAAGAGCAATAAAATGCTGGCAAAAGGTAATTAATTTAGATTATGAGGCTGTTTTTAATGGAAATATGATTTAATAGGAATGGAATTTAACATTTTTGTAAATGGCTGTATATAATCACTATGTATAACAATATAATCACATGTGTATGTCATATACATATATTATCATTGAGTATAAAAAGCTCTTGATTTTTTTCCCATGTGCTACATTTTGTAGAGAAAACCTTTCGCTAAGATTTCTTTTGAGTAGAGATTTTTAAAGCCTTGCCACTTTCTCTTCATGATTGTCACAGATTTGAATAATGCTGCTACTCTCTGAAATGTTTTCAAATATAAGAAAAATATCTACCAAGATAATCAGAACAAAGTTAGATTAGTTAATTAAGGGTATTTTGTCTCTTTTTAATATATTTGTTTATTCACCAAACACAAAACACTACATGTCAGTTACTGAATCTCTTTGTTTTTTTGAAGGTCAGAGTTAAGAACAATTTAATTTATTTTAACAAAAATGTGTTAACCCCCAACGATGTACCAAGGAACTTGCTAGCCGCTGGAGATACAACAATGAATTTTTTAATGTCCTTTTATGGGCAATATTATAAAAAATTATGTGGTTGGAAAGTTGATGTTGATTCACTAAAGAGAAGATAGGCCACAGTATTTCCTTTGTGAATCACTCATCCATCTGTGGTGAAGTATCCTTACTGCACTAAACCTCATCTCCATTGGCAAGCACACTAACTGGCATCCTCTTTCACCGCTACGGACACTGGCAACCATAAGTGGAGATTTGGAATGTTTAGGAGGGCCATCATCGGACAGCTCATGCATGATGGCTCTGAGGTCATGCAACCGTACCATGGAGATATGGTTGCATTTGCATATTTCTTCTGGACCACATCCTACAGATTCCATTAAAAGTAGTATATCTTTAATTCGTAGAGATTTGTTTCTGTTTCCCTTACTAATACAATGCAGGAAAATAGAAATAAAAATTGATTATTTGAGCTGTCCAGAGTTTACATTTCATGTGTAGTAGGTGTATCGTTGTTCCCATTATTTTCTGCCTTTCTTTTAAAAAGATTATGCATCCCCTTCTCTTGCTTGAGACTTTCATGGACTCCCTGTGGAAGGAACATACTTACCACCTCTCTGAGGCAGGCTTGGCCAGTTGACGTTTTTTGACAAATGAATGAATTATGTGCAGAAGTGATTTGTGTGCCATGTAAGCAGAAACATTAAAAACTGTCGTGCGATCACCATCACCCCAATAGGAACTGCTCCTTCAGCCTGGAGCTGAAAACTAACTGATAAACCACATAAACAGACATTTACACATTACTAATAAACACTAATTTCATGAATTATTTTATTTCACTTTTAGTTAATCCTTTGGTCATCACTCTGTCATCAATAGTAAGAAGCCTAGTCTCTTCCTCTTGAGGCCACCAACTTAACCCCACCCTTATCCTTCAAATTACTCAAAAACCCTGGGCAGTATGGTCTGCTCTGTACAAAGAGAACCAGTCCTCTTGGCAGAGAGGACGATAAAGAACACTAAAAATTCCAACCAGTTCACTAACATCCATGCTTCCTTCACTGCCACATGCTGCTGGTATTAGAGATTAGATCTGTCCAGCCTAACGGATGTTTGTCCACTGATGCCATGTTGCAGTGTCGCCCCAGATCTCCTTTGTGGGCACATCGCTCTTTTATTTCACACTCACTTGCTCAACCATATTTCCTCAAAATGCAATCACTTGCTGTGCTAGAAGTAATCTTACTTCTCTGTCCCTTGGCCTCATGTTGAATTTAGGCCACCAGGACACACATCCCTTGGTTCATGGGGAGTTCCCTTTACATCATGGAGTCCTTTTAATCAGGAGACCCCATCCACCATGTGAAGTCTCTCTAACATTGGATCACAGAGACAGTTTCAGATTAGCCCTATGACCCACAAACAAATGGTCCTTTTACAGACTTTCGGAAGCCTCCAGTACAAACTGTCTTTCACTCACATAACTAAAAGGCCATTCTGGGACCATTCAGAGAACAAAGAGTGGCACCATCCAGATGCACTACTGTGTCTGCGTATACAGAGATGTATATGGAAGCTTTCTTAAATTAAAAAACGTGCTTTCTCAAATTGATATATGTCACTCCTGTTCTGTTAAAACTCCTATATCACTATTGCATCTCGAGTGTTTAGCAGAATACCTGGCACATATTATGTGCTTGATAAATATCAGTTGAATAAATGGGAGAAATGTCAATTACAAAGTAAATCAATAAGATCAGAAATGGACTAGCATTTCCCCGTTCCACATTTCCCCATACATAATAATTTTCTCTGATTTTCTACTTCTTCAAATGTCCCTAACTCTTGAAACCTAATACCTAAGATCTTTGGGAGGGCATTTGGAGGCAGTGAAACTTAAACTGGGTCCTAGAGTATTCGTCAAGGCTCTTCAGACAAACTTTAATAAACGACGCAAATAGAAGATAAAATATACAAATAGTTCACATTTGTGTGAGGTCATCATGAAACTAAGAATGTCTCTTACTTTCTCATCCCGAAATTTTAAAAAGTTTGATTTCTTCATTTCTACATATAATCATATAATAAAAGAATGAAAAATCAATTAGCCAAGTTTTCTTAGATGATAAAACATGTCAGGTGTTTTAGAGTTTGAAAACATATATTTCTGACTACCTATATCATTAAAATCAGTAGATAACCATCAGTTTTCCAAGTCGTCTGATTTGTAAATGGCACTATGAGAAAGAATGTATTTCAGTCAGTATTTTTATTTCTTTGCTCCAAATCCAATATTGCATGGTATTACCCACTTGATAAAAAATTCTTTCTTCAAAAACTCTTAAATTTCTATTATTACTTCAATTTATTCCATTCCTTGAACATTATATTTATACTCACCATCTTCTGTGAAAGAATAAGTGGCTGAAAGTCCTGCATAAACTATAAGCAACAAACAAACATGAGCTAAGATAGACACATTGGCATGTGTGCAAAATCCTTATTGTGATTCATTTCAGAATATCTTAGGTGTTGATAAACAATTGTGGATTTTTTTTTTCCTGAAGAGAATTAGCCCTGAGCTAACAACTGTGCCAATCTCCCTTCTCTTCATATGTGGGTTGCTGCCACAGCATGGCTGACAAGTAGTATAGGTCTGCCCCCAGGATCCTAACCCATAAACCAGGGCCACAAAAGCAAAGCACACCAAACTTAACCACTTTGCTACAGGGCCAGCCCCCCAAATTATGGATTTTTTAATTAATAAAGGTTTTCTGGAGAGATGTAGCATCTAGCTAATGATTTTGAAGTGAGACAATTTGGAATCCAATATCTGTCCCTTACTGGCTAATTGTGCAACCTTGAACCAATTACATCAACTCTCTGGGCCTTCATTTTCATATTTGTAAAATAGAGATAACAATACCTAACTCAGGGGATTCCTGTGGGAATCAGTAATAATATATGTATAAGACACACAACATTTTGATTGCAAGAAGAAGGAAATGTAAGACGAGAAAAATTTTATTTCAGCTAACCAAACCACAAAAACAAAACAAAAAGAAAAAACACTCACACCAATGGAAACTATATCTATGGATTCAAACCACTAGGTTATCAATCTGTCTTCTGTATTTGCCTTTTTACCAAGAGTTGTATTCTCTCAAGCTAATCATCTCACAGCGTTCAAAATAAAACTGCAACCAGCCATGAGCTTCTAGTCTGACAAATTTCATGAATAGAATGGAAAGAATTTATTTCTAACTAACTCCAGTTAGAAAAATCCTGGGGAAGAAACTTGATTGGTCTTGTTTATGTCATATGCCCATTTTTGGACCAATCAGCAGTGGTCAGGTGGGTGGAATCCTATGATTGGCCCAGCCTCTGTGATGTGTCCAGACTTTTGATATGGGAAGTGTGATGCAACCAAAAAAGGGAGGAAATGGTCCGAGGCAAACCAAACTAAAATAAGAAAATGGCTTCTTCATTATTTAAAGTAGTTGCACAGTGTCAGTGAAGTATGTGAAAAAGATAATGTTAGTAGTAATGAGATTGATTTTCACTTCCTGGATCAATCAATTTGTTAGTTTAATCTATGGGCTGCTCACGTATGTTTACGGTGGCAAGCATGAGAGGGACCCCAGAAAAGAGAGATAAATGTGTTCAGTGCAGCATCTGTTGCCACTAGGTTAGAGCTTGTCCTGCCCATCTTGGGTCATTTATGACATCTTTACCTCCAAAGGGCAGAGGTTTACTACTTTTTGAGATTTAATTACATGTATTTGAAAATAAGAAATTGACAAAGAATACTAATGACTCCATTGACCTTCTAATTCAGAGACAAAGTGAATAGCAATCTACTGGGAAATGCTGAGGTCATTTTGACACACCCAGCAATAATGAAAAGAATCATTCCTACTTCATCACTTAGTAGCTGTGTGCCCTTGATTGAGTTATGAATCTATCTGTGCCTCAGTTTCCTCAAGGGTTACATGGGGATCATAAAAATACCTAAATTCTCATAGAGTATTTTGGGGCAATTAAATTAGTTAATCTGTAGAGGACTTAAAATTAAACTTTGAGATTATTAATATTTTTGTTATTATATTATATTATAATACCATTATAATATAATGGTTATTATATTACCATTATAGATGTCTCTCGAATAATGATCTCAACTCCAGTGTTTAGGGGCCTATGTGCAAGGACTAATTGATTTTGCAGAAAAGCACACAGCTTTTTATTTGACATATCCATGCCCTAGCATAACAGTCAACATCTGGATGGAAAAATAAAATCATAAACTAGTTGCTGATCTGTGTTCTTTCAAGTGTCCTTGCGTTTAAGGCTGCTTGAGCACAATGTTCAGCTGTTTGAATACAGACATCCCTCAGTGTCCTTGAGGAATTGGTTCCAGGTCCCCAGTGGATACCAAAATCTGAGGATGTTGAAGATCCTTATATAAAATGGCCTCGTATTAGCATATAACCTACGCACATCCTCCTGTATACTTTAAATCATCTCTAGATTACTTAAAATGACCAATACAATGAAAATACAACGTAAATAGCCATTATTCTGTATTCTTTAGAGAGTAATAACAAGAAAAAAGTCTGTACATGTTCAGTACAGATGCAACCATTGTAGGACTCTTGATCTCTTCTTGGTTGAATCTGCAGATGTGAAACCTGCTGACACGGAGAGCCAACTGTATGTCTGTTCTGTCCAGAAATTTGGCATAATGTAGCCACAACATTTTTCACACCTTGGGAAAGTCAAAAAGAAAAGCTGAGGAGTTGTTTCAGGATTCGTTTTATAATGTTGCTCTTTTGCTGATTTATTTGAAAATGCAAACAATAAATTAATAAACCCAACACAGGTTACCTAGCAGAGTTCGTAGTAAATACTGTGATGTCCCTCTCAGATCCCCTTTAACCTGCTAGTACACCCCAAACCCAGCTTCTGTGAGGGTCAACTGCTAATGACTCACAGATAGCTCCCCTCTTCTCTAGAGTGTCCCTAACTGTGGGCTGCTTCGCCTGGAGAGTTATGCCCATGCCCTGGAGGCAACTCAAAGCCAATGACTGACTCATGTGGTATATAAAGGGCCACTCCCTTGCCTCAGGCAAGACAACACAACTAAGTGGTTAATGATTCAAAGACCTTCCCCCATGGATCAGGCCACGGCTAGACTTTATCTAAGAATACTTGCTTGCTCAGAAGTTTCATTTTCTCTATCCTGCTTCACTCTATTCCTTATGGACTTTTCCTTTTAGACTTTTTCTTTTAGAAAAGAAGACCTACAGAGTTAGTAATAGAGAAAGCAATGAAGGAGATGATCAAGAAGCAAGATAATGCCTCATGCAATGGGAATGGCATATCCTGAACATGATAACTAAGGTTTAGCAGTTGCTATTGGTTGGTTTATTGGTTGGCTGGTTTGATTGACTGGTTGGTGGAGAGATGTCCATCATTCATCTCTGCTCCTTATTTTGGAGGAATAACCTGTGTGCGAAGAGTTAGGGGTGAGGTTCCCTACCTCAAAACGCCTGTGCAGAAGGTGGGGAATTCTTTCTCCTTCTGACCAGGGACCAGGGCTAGATTACCTATTCACTCCTCAGTCAAGCATCCCTCTGGTCCAGTACTTTGAAGCTTAAGTCAGTTGCTAACAAATAGATGGTTGGAGTTCATTCACAACAGCTGCTGTGGGGTCCTGCAGTGGGAGCCAATGATTGCCTAGAGATTCCCGCAGTGTCTGGGAGCATTGGTACAGTGACGAGCAGCATCAGGAAAGCATTGCTCCTACTACCCAGATTCTACGCTCTTTTAATTTCTCTCTATGCACCAAGAATAGTCCTCCATTTTCTCATTAGTTCCATGAGCTCCCTATTTTTCCCAGCGAAGTCTCTTTTCAAGTAAAAATAGTACAGTTGCTCTCTCTTGCCTGAAATCAAAAAAATTTTGCTGATACAATACTTGATATAGATTTGCACAATGCCAAGGTGTTTTTTTATATATAAACCAAGCTAGATGTTTATAAGTATTAAGAAAAATGACAGAATTATGTAGATTAAGACAAGTAATTGATTATCAATAATGGGCTGGCTGATTTTGTCAACTTCTATTCTGCTCTCTACTTTTTGTATTATCATAGTTAAAATGCTCACCTGATTGAGTATCTGTAATATACTAGACACAAGCAGAAATGAACAATAAACATGGGCCTGTCTTCACATATCATAGAGTTTTACAAAAGTCAAATAACAAATAAATGAATATATATTCATGATTTTTGATAAGTGCTATCAATGCAAATATAGGGCTGAATGATGAAGTATAACAATAGGATCCAACTACCCAGGGAAGGTTATCTAGAGGCTTTCTAATTTCCATGTAAGCTGTGAGTTGATGAGTAAGTAACACTTATGCAAGCAGGGGGAACAATAGGATGAAAGGCCCAAAGTGGAAGAGAAATGGGTGCTAGCCCAGTAAAAGAACTGAGGAAGAGCCAACATGGCTGGAGCATAGTGAGAGGGGCTCAATGGTATGTAATTGGGTTACGGTGCTAGGCAGGAGTTTTGTAGGGCCTTACAGACCACATTAAGGTACTTTCTCATGTTTGTGAGAGTCAATTATATACAAAACTCTCTTAAAGAACCACATAAGCAGGCTACTTTGAGTCAGGGCTGCGGCCTGTGACAGAGCTGACTGTAAATTTGAGCAGACGGGCAGTCTTGACACCCAAATAATTGGCGATGTAGAGCAAAGAGTGGAATTGGGGCAGGTGTCTGTACTGGATCATCAGGAAAGGGAGGAGCAGCAAGAGAGGGCTTAGTCAGAGGGCGGGACCAAGAAACAGGGGCCCCTCCCTTCAACAGTCAGGCTGAGAGGAGGTCATGAGGAGGAGATTGAATCTACATGGTGAAGTGGATAGGCAAATGCAATCTGCCAGCCAAAACAAGGTCAGAGAATCAGAAGAAGGGGACAAGGCAAGGCAGGAAAAAGCCAGAGCCTTAAGCAATGAAGAAATAAAATCCTAGTACGGCAAAGCCTTGCTGTAAGGAGAGTCTGTCACACACGTGCACTGGGTAGCTTTGGCCCACAGTGGTTCACCTCAGCCTGAAAAGGGTCCCTCTCTTCAGGGAGTGAAGTTTCCTGGTGGGTGGCTTTGCTTCTTCAGTCCCTATATTCATTATAGTAGCATTCTTCCTTTTTTCCTACCTAGTATCTCTGCCTGCCTTACCTCGTCTGATCATCTGAGTTAGGGTTTCCACAGCAGAAAATCTGACACATGCAAACACACACACACAACTGAAAAGCTGACACAGAAATTGCCAACATATCTCAAGCCACTAACCGCTCTTCCAGAAAGTTCCACAAAATAGGAGCAAAATATTGAGGAAGACTGAATTTTTTGAAAACATTAAAGTTTCTCAATTCTCTGTTTAATCCCATGGTTTACATGCCTAATGAGATGTGCCAAGTTGGGAAATTAGAAGCCTCCATTATCTTTGTATCAAAGAGATACAGAGCTGTGCAAAGAATAACAACTGTGAGCAAATAAAACAAAAGATTCTAGGAAAAAATAAATGAAATAAATGAGTGTATTTGGGGAAAAATAAGGAAATAGACTTATCAGTGGATTAAAATTTGAAAACAATGACAGAAAGTAAACACTTAATTTGTGAGAGTGGAATTAAGAAAAACAATGATATTAATTGTAAATTGAACGTCAGGGAAAATGTGTTGGCAGCACGGACTAATTGGATTGTAGAAGCTAATCTCCCGGGGGAAGGGGTGGACGCTTCATCTTGCATATTAGAGACAAAATTCTCACTGGCAGAAGTTAGGATAAAATGACCTAATAGGTCTTTTCCAACTTTGATTTCTATCATTTGGCAAGGGAAACCTAGCCAGGAGTTACACAATTAAGCATCCTTGCTGAAAATATAAACACAGAACTATCAGATAATACAGATGCCCTCCCCACCCCCTCGGAAAAAAAAAAAAAAAGTAAAAGCAATGATCACACCACCAATAAACCCATAGGATCCAGCCCAGGAGAACAATTCTTGACATGGACCAGGGATAAATAGATGCTTTCATTCCCCGAGTTTTCTTAATCCTCAAATCTGAATGGACGGGGGTGGCAGGTTTTCAGGGGTGCTGGAAGGCAGGGGCTTTGCATAATCTTCCCCTGAAGGTTTGCTCTGTTTGGAAGAGGTTATCCTTTGAAGATGGCTGGATTGGATCCAACAAGTTTTCTCCTACTCTTACAATCTTTTGCCCACTTCCTTCACCCCTTACTCTTGGCTCTCCCCATCTCTGGGAAAGTGGGAAAACTACAACAAACTTCAGATCCTTTCTTGGAGCATTGTGAGTAGTGTATTATATACTAATAGGCTGTTGGCAAATCCAAACCCTATTCAAAGCAAATCCACTTTGAAACTGAGTCTATAGAGATGTGGACATTCCTGGGAAAATGAAGTCTCGCCTCTCACTTTTTTGTTTTCTTATTTATCTGAGGGCTTAAGATTTCTGGTTTCCTTATTTGATTCAGTGCTTCCGTTATTGTTTTTCAGAAATAACCAGTAGCGTAGACAGAACAGAATTGCCTGTGACCGTTTTGACTGGCCCGGGGCTATCACCTAGGCAAAATGGCAAAATTGGGAGAAAAATAGCTTATGGGTTTGGAGTTTAAGAACCAGCAGTTGTACCAACCTCAGTTCTGAGTCTTTTCTGCCTCTCATCCTTGCCTTTATAAATGCCTATTTTGGGATTTTATCTCTGAATCATTGAAGTTAGGCAATCAGAAAAACCTGGCGTGGATAGGTCCTACTTTGTGTTTTCTCAAGAGAATGTAACAGCTGCAACCTTTTGGATAAATAATGTTCATCTTCTAGCCATGAATGGACATTTTCTAAGTCCATGGAGTCCAGGGCAATTATGTTTTAAAGGCTACCTCTTATTTGGCTTCCTTCTGTTATCCTTTCTAGCTCTGCTCAGCTCCTCAGTGGACTTCAAAGAGGGAAAGAGGGACACGACTAGATGGGAAACCGCTTAAGGGCAGTCACAAACCCAAGGGCAGGCTTTGCACAGACACTGATAAACCACTGGAAGGTCCAGCACACTTTTCTTCCCCCACGCCCTTCTTCTGGAGGGAAGCATATATTTTTCACATTTTCTACAATGAGTATGCATGACTTAATTTACTCATTTTCACTCAACAAATATTTTTGAGCAGCTATTATGCGCCAGATAGGTTAGACTTTGCAAGATTGTAGAAATACAACATTAAAATAAACAAAAAATAAGACACTTTTTTTTTAGGAGAGAAAAATAAATTTAACAATGACATTTAAAAATATGAAAACAAGTTTATCATGAAAGGAAGGTCGAAATGGAGGGAGAGAGAGAAAGGGAAGAGAATTATCTCTTGAAGTCATTTATTTCTTACTACAAAAAACTGAGACTTAAAGTTTTGATTTTATTTCCCTTAAAAAACTGAATAAACATCCCTCTACTTCAACTACTGGCTAATTTGCATAAACCAAACATTTTCTCCAGAATAATCTTATGGCAATGATTACAATGAGCTTCCCCAGTTATGTCATATGTGCTTCCTATGAATGATATATTTTCTTTTGTAAAAAATATGAATTAAATGGCTAAAAGACCAAGTGTTTGTTATCACTTTAAATGGAGGATGATGGAAAATTCTGAATACTTTATGAAATCTCTACAACGGTCATTGCTGATTATGTTTGAATTTGTTCCATCTCTACCTAGTGATGAAATACATTCAAAAAAAGAAAACCCATTCATGTGAAGTAGGCATAATGATATTCTTCGAAGTTATACTTTAGGGGAAAAAGCAGGTTAATCATGAGAGATTTTTTTCAAACAAGAAAGCTGTTTGATCTAAGAATCTGCTTTTTGTATCCTTCGAGAGCTTAAAATTGCAAAGCATGTATATATGGCCTAGCACCTGAGTTTACCATAGATACACTGAGTCACCATATTTGGGTGCAATATTCAAAGTAAATTTAGAAATGGTAAATAAAATTAATTTGGAATTATTGAATTTGAACTTATCTTCATGTCACTCTACAAAAACATGCAAGTGAGAGAGTGGATTTTAAGAATACTTCAAGAGTCCAATACAGCAGAGACATCGAGACAAATTAAGAATTTCGTCCCTAGATTGACATCTTCATGACAATTTGAAGAAAATATTTAAAGCTGGCATACTAATGTTTTAAGGAATTCTAAGTTAAATTATTTACTCAACTGTTATATTCAACAAATGTTCAAGGAAAATTTAACAAAGCTCTATTTAATTAAGCCATGCATACAGGAAAGTTTTCTTTAAATATTTTTTCCAGAAATGTATAGCCATGACAGCTCTATATAAGGATGTTTTGATAAAAGTTAATTTGGTGACTTCTACTCCAAGAAACAAACATAAAATATTCTATATTTTTCTCTTTACTTTCTTTTTTAGAAACTGTAGTAGGTAAAATATAATGCCACAAAACATTACAATTTGATTCTATACTTTCAAAATAATATATATACTTATTAATCTTTAATTCATTTATTATTTATTAGTCTGAAAACTCTACTCCATGACTTACTTCTCATAAAATCATGAAAACTCAAAAGTAATAGAAATAAACATTTACTGCATATTTTTAAAGCTCAAAATCCATCCTGCTTGCAACAGTAAACGTATTTCCTTGTAGAGACTTGCAAGTGGGCCAATACTTAGTATATTTAAAAATAGCCCACAAATCAAAACTTTTGATGTTTAATTTGAAACAATAATAGCATAGCTACTGATTGATTTATTAAAATTTTAACCACTCATTTCAAGGTGTTGTTAAGTTACTCTGAGATCTTTTAACCGAATTTCTCATTTAGCTAAATTTTCTACTTCTATTTTGAACAGATCAATGTAGTTAAATAAAATGCCTAGAAAAAGATTACTTGAGTTGAGGGAAAATTTGAAATAGACCATTCTATTCTTTATCCAAAAATTGTACAAAATAAAAGCAGGAAAATCTAGATTTTGTTCATTTTGGCTAAAACGGAGTTTACCGACCCTGTAGGGACCATAGTGCCATTCATAATTTCACTCCCACCACACATCTTTATACAACCCTGCTCACCATGGCTCTATGTCGGGATCTAGTCTACAAGCTGTCTCTCAAGCAAAGCCTCTTCAGAGGATTTCTCCTTGCCATGCCCCTGCAGCTGCTAACGCCACTTTGTCAGCCCTTCACATCTTGTAGCTGTCCTGATGGAGTCTGGGTCTCCATTTTCCAAGGGGAGTTTTCAGTGAACCGTAATCTATCTTTCCATTGGCTAAGTCTGTAAACCTTGGTGGGCTGGGTGGGTCCAAAAAGAAAAGAGGATGTTTTCTTTTTCCACTGTTTAAACCTCTTGTGAGTAATTCCCCGCAGCTGTACATAAACACCCTCTTTCTGAGTGGGGGGAAAGAGGCCTCAGAACAGAACAGCTCTCTCTGTTTATCAAATTAAAACAAATCATGGCAAAAGCTCCTTGCTTTAACCAAAAGAGAGCCTCCTAGTCCCAATGTGTTTTGTAGAGGGCTTAATTGTACTCTGGGGCTCCAGGCGAGACTTATCCTGAGTTCTCCTTTAAAGAGGAAAAAGAATAAAGAGAAGAAAACAAGTTTTAAATTGCTGCATATAAACAAACGGAGATTCTTTTGCAGCTATTATGAGATTGTTCAACAATTAAATAGCTATAATTATAACCCCAAACAATGTTTGACTGGGCTGGCTGCCTAATCAGTGAAGTTGTATTTTCACAGCAGACTAAGCATATTATTGTTAAAATAAATGTTATTGGAAAAACAGCTCTAGAGAATACATTTCTGCCTACAGAGAATAGGTGGTTGTTTTCAAAAATGCCAAAAAATTCAGTATCCACCATACACAGGGTGTCAAAGAACACCTGTTGGATTGAATAGAAAACATTTAGGTTTGTTTGCAAATATCCCCTTGTTGTGAGTTGTTTTAAAACATCACCACATCGAATTTTCTAGTTTTCAGACCCATTTTTTCTTTTAGTCTAATGTGGTTGACACAAAGGCTAAGTGATTTTTCAAGGTCTTGCGTTAGCAGTAGACTGTGAAGTCACAGACTTCTCTGCATAACCCCTTGTAGTTCTTATAATTACAGTAATTGATTTAATTGCCTGACTTCACACGTAGATTATGAGACTCTGAATACCCACAGCCTAGGACACTGCCTAGTCAGGATATGTGTGTGTGTGTGTGTGTGTGTTTGGGGCAGAAAACATGGATAACACAGATGGTGCTAAGCGTGAGTAACATAGTAATTTTCTAATAATTTGCATGAAGTATTTATTAATGACTGAGTCATGCTCAGAATATAGTTGTGGATGGCGGATGGACTAATGGTGAAAAGCCATGTATTCTGTACAGCTACAATTTGACAGGTAATATTTACTCAAAGAGCAATTCCTTTGTATATTCTACAGGGTCTCGTATAGTGTTCGTCTCATACAATAGATACTCAAAACCCACTTGTTGAACAAATAAATGAATAAATAAATAAATGAATTCTGATTTGAATGTATAATGCCCCCAAATTATAATCCAGTGAGCTTCCCATTTTGGCATTGTTTCCTGGAAATAAAAATGATTCTGAAAAATAATAACAGTGGCAATTTAAATGTGCCTGCAAGTTTACAGCTGGCAAAGACTTTTCACATCTCATCTTTTCTTCATGAAAACCCACTGAGACAGAAAGCATAGGTTGTATCATTAGCTTCATATTATGAGATGAGCAAATTGTACCTCAATGAACTCAATTAACCTAGTTAGTCAGAGTCAGACGTTAAAACTCAATTAAAATTCTTGCTGATGCAAAATTAACCCTGAAATGCAACATTCAACAGTATATGGTAAACTCAAGTGCCTAGTTTAGAAGATTAAACTCAGGAGACAGAGTTCAACACTTATTAAATGGGTTATCATTTTAAACCACTGAACCATGTTGACACCATTTTCTCATTAATAAACTAGGGCTGATAACTTCCACTTCATAGGATTGTTATAAACATTAAAAGGGCTGTTAGAATGCTTTTTGAAATTTTATATGAGAATTTTGGTTAAGCTCAAAACCAAAGTGGATGCCTTCACTTTTGAATACATACTTCTGCCTAATGAATGGATGCTCCCGGTAAATTATTGGAGGCAAGACAAGCTGGTGGTTTAACCACAAGTGCTGGGATTGCTTTGGCTATATTTACAGCCAGCTCTGCCACTGAATAGCTGTGTGACCTGGGAAGTTGTTCAATCTGCCTTTATTAAATGGCCATTAAAAATAGCATCTATTGTACAGAATACTTGAATGATTGGTGCCTACATATATAAAGACAATGTCTGATACATAGGAAGCATTTAACAGATAGATGATTGATATTATTATTATTATTATTATCATCATTATTATTACTGGTGTATCGATCAGGAACGTGAGCCGAACTCCTCTTAGGGTTTATTTTATATTAATAGTTGATAAAAATATATTGAGCACCCATTACGTATCAGCCACTGCTCTAGATAAGGGAGGTTCCTTCTCGAACAAGACTGTATTTATCTTTTCTTTTTTTTCTACTCTAGAAATAAGGGGAGAGCGAACTTTCTCCCTCTGGGGCTTCAGAGGGCAGAGTTTAGTCAGTGGAGGTAGAAAAGAGGGGAGGTTCTTGTCAGCTGTGGAGTGCTGTCATTAACCTCTGGAAACTCGAAGATCAGCCAGGCCAGGACTCCACCGTGACAGTTCACATAGGTTAGAAGTTCACTTTTCCTTAATTGATCCCAGACTCTTGCCACGGACAGTCGTCGTTGGTGGTGGGCAGGCTGCTCTAGGTGTCACAGCAGATAACAATAACTTCATTCTCCCCCTCCACATACTCAAGAAACCGTGCTCACTCAAGCTGCTCCTCTTCTCCCTGGAGAAGTTCTTGTTTATTCATCAAATGACAAATCTCATATATCCGCATTTGCCTAATTTGTTTCTCTCGGGATGGTGGACTCAGAAGTTCTGTATTAGTTACTGGTCTTTTAAAAGGCAGAAGGTTCTATATGGAAGTTGGACAGAGATCAAAGCGTTATTAAAATGTATATAAATGGCCTAGAGAAAAATCTCTCTCCTCCACCTCAAAAGATTACTATTGGCATGAAGGTAGATAAAAGAGATTAAGTGACTGTGGTTGCCAGAGGTAGGGGGTGGGAGGTGGGCAAAGTGGATGAAGGTGGTCAAAAGGTACAAACCTCTAGTTATAAAATAAATAAGTCCTGGGGATGCAATGTACAGCATGGCGACTATAGTTAATAATACTGTGTCACATATTTGAAAGTTGCTAAGAGAATAAATCTTAAAAGCTCTCATCAGAGGAAAAAATATTCTGTAACTATGTATGGTGAGGAATGTTAACTAGGCTTATTGTGGTGGTCATTTCACAATATATACATTATGTTGTACCTCTGAAACATAGAATGCTGCATGTCAATTATACCTCAATAAAAAAAAAGAAAAGACATTAGGTAATTTTTTTCCCAATTAAACTTTGTTATTTTGAGAAAATTGTAAAATCACATGCAGTTGAAAGAAATGATACAGACAGATCACAAGTACTCTTTATCTAGTTTCCTCTAATGGTAACATCTTGCAAAACGGTAGCACAATATTACAACCAGAAAATTGACATTGATAAAATTCACCAATTTTATTTAGATTGTATCAGTTTTACCCACACTCACATATGTGTGTGTGTGCATTTAGTTCTATGCAATTTTATCATAGGTGTAGTTTCTTGTATCCGCCATCACAATCAAAATACAGAACAACGCCATTACCATGGCCACCAGGATCCCTCATGTTGATTTTCAATAACTATATACACATCCTTCTCTCACCCTCACCCCCATCCCACACTAACCTCTGGCAACCACTGATCCATTCTCTATCTCTGTAATTTTGTCAACTAAAGAATGTTATCTAAGTGGAATCATACGGGAACTTCAAATTGCCTAAAAGTATAAAGTAGTGTCAGCTGGTATTATTATTCTTATTATTATCTATGGTAATTTTACTGACAATTGTAAGTTATTTTTTATACCAACCATATTTTTTTAGACCATCATAATTTTCTGTAAGCAGTAGGTTTTCTGGTTTATTTGGTGGGCCCGTTAAAAGGGAGTTGGTATTAAACAGTAACTGGAGAGGTTGGGTTTTCTGACAGATTTTCCTGTGGGAAAAGGCCTTGTTTTGACAAACACTGCTAGGGACAAGACAGGAATCTATAAAACAGAGCTCTTCACTCTTTCTAGAAGTTTTTATTATTAGCCTTATAAAAATAACCCAGTGGCTTTTCCCAACGAGATATGTGATTATCCAAAGCGTAGCGAATAATATACCTTGACAGTCTCTGAGATCGATGTTGATGTCTTAAGGGGCCCAGATGTGGCAAAATCTTTTCACACTAATTCTGAGACAGATCTTCCTGAGGAAAAAGAGTAAAACAATTGTCCTGATAATATAGGCAAATTAAACTCATCAAACAAATACTAATTATTATAATTATCATGAGACATTTATTTTTGGTATGATATGCTGAATTCTGCTAAGTATATTAAATAAAATATTTTATTTAATTTTCACAACAAATTTTCATAATTAGTTTCTTTTATTTCATTTTATTGATGAGAATATTGAAACTTGGAAAGATTAAATAACTCTCTAAAAGTCCCATACCTAAGGAATGGCACAACTCATGTTCAAATCAAGCCTATCCAGCTACAAAGACAATATTCTTTTTTTGAGATGAGGTATTTTACGCTACTTTGTTTTTGCTTTTTATCTCCAAAATTTTAATTTTGATAAAATTCAAACTTATGGAAAAGTTGTAAGAATGGTACAAGGGACACCAATATTTCCTTTAACTAGATTCATCATGTTAAAAATGTACTGCACTTTTTATTTTTATTGAAAACAATTGATCCAGTAATAGCCTTTGTAGATATGCTTCCTCAAGTCAGGATCTAAAGGTTTAGTTTTCATGTCTCTTTGTTCTCCTTTGTTCTAGAATAATACCTACAGCACATGTTCTTAGCCACTGAAGAGTACTGTCAAGCACCTGTAGCATGAATTTAATGATGAAGGTGAATTAAAAATATTGTAAGGAGGAAGCTCTTCTCCATCTCTTCCTACTATGACTAAACAAATACTAAATTTCCCTTTTCACTATGATGAATGGTGCAACTGGGCATAGTGTTACTTTCTCTAGGTAAGATTTTCCCATTTTGCTGTACATTCAGATGATAAAATATGGACACAAACTTTATTTTACCTAAGCGTGTAGGAGGCCGGACTTCTTGTAGCTTGTGGAGTCTTCAAAGAGCTTCAAAAATATGCATCTCAATTTATCATGCTTCATGCAACAGTCAAGGATCAACTGTGAAGAATACTCAAGGCTATTAAACGTCCTGAGTTTGGAGTAGGAGGACTTGGGTCTAACTCCTGTATCCAGTGTTCTCTGGATATGTGACGTTAACCTTTACTTCTCTAAGGTCCAGTATCTGCATTTGTAAGATAGATACTTGCATTTACCTTACAATGTTTTTGTATGAATGCAACAGAAGTGGTAGTAATCAGCATAATGAATCAGCAGGCGCTGAATTAGTGTAAAATATTCAGATGCATTCAAGTCAAAATGATGCAATCTGTTTAAAAACATACCCCATGCTACATTAACGTCTATAGCTTCTTTTCTATCAGGAGTTCCCTTTATTTCTCTGGGGAAAATTAAGTCTTAACTATCCTCCTTGGTTGCAATGCCCTTATCTGTTGTCTTGCAGGAGTTGTTGAATATAGAGTCCAGGGACAGACACAGCATCAAATCTAAGGATTTTTCCCTTCATTTCCATGTTGAATTTCCACTAGAATTATGGCCCATCAGGCATCCCAGCTTGTGGTTCGAAAGTTGTCCTTTGGGTTGGCCACAAGCTGATTTTCTCATTCTGTGGTTTGCTGTGGTTGATTGTATGCCACGTTTGCTCCGGGGAAAACTATGTCAATACCCTACATTTTATAGTAAATTCCTGAGATCCGTTCCTCCCTCTCACTCTTCTATCTCACTCTCCCAAAGTGATCTTTAGTTTTTCCAGGGGTAATTATTTATGTGATGCCAAGTTTTTTCTGTTCCCTATTAAACAATGATTAAGCAAACCATTTGTCTTTGTTTTTGTCATGGTTTTATTTATTCTTTCATTTATTTAAAACTTTTCTGAAGCCCTGTTTCAGTCGTTGTGCATGGAACTTTAGATACTGTGATGGTTAATTTTATGTGTCAACTTTATTGGGTTGTGGGGTGCCCAGGTATTTGGTCAAGCATCATTCTGGGTGTTTGAGTGAGTGTATTCTTGGATGAGATTAACATTAAATCCGTAGACTGAGTAAAATAGATTGTCCCCTCAATGTGGTTGGGTACCATACCGTGAGTTGAAGGCCTGAATAGAACAAATAGCTGACCCTCCCCCCATAAGGGAGAATTCCTCCTGCCTGACTGCCTGCAAACTGAAACATTAGTTTTTTCCTGCCTTCAGATTCGAACTGAAACATTGGCTTTTCCTTGGTCTCAAGCCTGCCAGCCTTTCAACTGGAACCACAGCGTTGATTCTCTTTGCTCTCAGGCCTTCTGATACATCATTGGCTTTCCTGGGTCCCCAGCGTGCTGGCTCACTCTGCACATCTTGAGACTTATTAGCGTCCATAGTCTTGTAAGCCAATTCTTTATAGTAAATCTCTTCATATATATGTATATATACACATTCTATTGGCTCTGTTTCTCTGGGAGAACTCTGACTAACGGAGATAGTTTATCTCACTTAATCTTCACTCTGAACTAGCTATTCTTGGCCTTCTCTCAACTTTGAGGACCCTGGATCTCCGTGACTTTGAGGTCACTTACCTAAGATTACTCCCCTGATAAACGCCCACTATCTTTGCTGAGGATTGCCTGACTTCAGTGTCCATTTCCTTTGCTTAAAGGGAGATAAGTAGGCAGAAGTTTTTATGAGCATCTTCAATTCCCTAGTACTGAGCCATGTGAATTCTCTGCATTCACATAGCATGTCAAGGAAGGGCACAAATTCTGAGGGATAGCTAAGGTATCAGACTTTATTTCTGCAGCAAAAGCTATGATGTCAACTCTCGGCATTTATATGCTTTCAATGTGTAATTCAGTAAAGCAAACTTCAAACTTCAATTTTCTCAATGGTATGATTGATTATTCAGTATTTACCATCATTTTTAGTGAATAGAAAAACATATTGTTCACATTTTTCTAGTATTTAGACTCCTAGATATATATTCTACCCCCAACTCTATCCTATTTTTCTTTGCCTGGGGAAACTATTTGTCTTTTAAAACATTTACCATCCAGATCTAGATGTGTCCCCAGACCAACTAGTCTAGGACCTGTTCATGTTAACACATTTATCAGGCAATTTATCACAATGATTACAATTGTCTCACTCTCCCCATTTAGACTCTGAACTCTTTAGAGCAAACATTCTGTTTTATTCACTTGTGTTTACCAGTGCTTGGTATAATGCTGGGCACAGACCGGATGCTCAAATTAGTGAGTAAGGGAATGTTTTTTTACTCAGCAAACAGTTATTGAGTGTATATGTTGTGTAGAGAATTTTTAGGTTCTAGCGACAGATAAAGAAGTGACTAACAGACAGCAAACAACTCAAAATTCAGACACATATAATATCTAAATATACATACACACACATAGCAAAATTTATATGCAATATAGAGACGCTAGAACATTTTATCAAACTTTAAAAAAGTAGCAGTATTTTTTTGGAAAGGCTACTTGCTGAATGGCATATATTTGATTGGAAAATAGTTTAGTTAAGAACAAATATAGCCAAGTTTGTTTTAAGATAGATATAAGTAGTATTCATCAAATTCAATAATTTTAACCAGATTTACAACCAACCAACAGATTTTATGGGTTCTCTGTCTCCTTTGAAACGGTTAAAGGCATTTTCAGTCCTCTTGTCTATATTTGTTAAATACGCAGGTTATTAAAAACAAATTGCAATATATCAATTTCCCTGGATCTATAATACGATAATACATAACAGGGTGAGGAACAGGAGAGCTTCTCCTGAAACCCATTTTGTCTGAGGTCAAAACATTTTGAAGAAGACACTTCATTGCATTGTAGCTGAGAAAACAAAGGCAAAAATTTTGGACAAAGAAGCTCAAACCAGTGGCCACTGGGGAGGGGGAGGGGGCAATGAGGGAAAGACATCATTTATGAAAAATGAAAGGAAAGAGAAAGTGAGACAGCTTGCCGGGGAAATGAAAATTAAAAACAGGCAAAGTTTCTTGTTCTTTTTTTAAATAGAGATTGAGATTTCAGGAAAAGAGGGGAAAGTGCAATAAATCAACAGACAAGCTTATTTTGTTGGGAGTGGAGAGAAACCTGTCTTAGGTTCTTATAAACTGCTTCGGGAAGGTAAGAAGCTTCCTGTAAACTTTACTTGGATCACAAACCTTTCAAAGACTCAGCTGGGAATGAGGACAAACGTAGCAGATCCCCAAGAGCAAGAAAAGTATCTTTCTTTAAAACCCTTCAGATCACAAAAAAATATACATCTTAACCTTGAAGTTGCCCAAGCTTCACTATTTGCTGTGCAAGTAACTAAGTGCTTTTATATACCTCAGGGAATGAAGAATATACCCAATATGGGAATAAATACATTTGTAATAAATACATTTGAATATATTTAAAGTACACAATGAGGTTGGGGGACATCTATTCTTTCATCATGCATTGTCATCTGACAACACCCCATAAAACATACTCAATAAATGTCAACCAACATTTAAGAAATATATTTATATTACTTAATATACATAAATATATTTACTTATATTACATATTTGTATATAATAAATATAAATGTATATATGAATATATTTATATTCACATATTAGATTTCAGTTTATTCACTTATTCATTCAATATTAATCTTTAATATATGCAAACTCACTGCTAGGCCCTTGAGATATCAAGGTATATAAGACAGGATCCTTACCTATGTGAAGAAGAGCTTCTAGAAAAGAAGATGTGCACATAAATAGGCAGTTGAAATAAAATATGAATGATTGACAAAAATAGAGAAGAGAAAGAATAGTTACACCTGCCATAGTAGAAGAAGATATGCTCTAGGGGATTCTCTTCAGGCTGTGTCTGAAAGTGGTGCCTGCCACAGTTTTCAAAAATTGCCAAGCCCATAATCCTACTGGCCAACTCATTCAATAGCATATAAAAGGAAAACCAACCAAATTATTAGAGGGACATGATATATTTACTGTTAATTAAAATCAGCTTTACGTTTCTCCACACATGATTACTTTTTCTCTCTTCTCAATTGTCTTGCATAGTTAGAGTTTTCTCTGGACATGTGAGTGATCATCGAGAGACTACATTTCTCAGCATCCTTTGCAGCTTGATGGAGCCAATAGAATGGGGGGGGGGGGATGTTGTTTGCAACTTCCACGTCACTTGCTTAAAGGATGTACTTTGCCCTCCACTTGTCCTCTTCTTGGTCTTCCCGCAGGCTAGAACCTAGAGCAGGGTCCAGCTTTGGCCTGGGTTCCCTTAATGTTCTGTGGAGCAGTGTGGTTCAGCCAACCTGGGCCACTCATTTCTACACTATTACATGAGAGAGAAAGAAGCAAGTTTCTATCTTATTTAAGCCACCGTGTGTTTTGGACCTGTTTGTTAGAGCTGTATAACCTGTACTCTAACTAATACAGACATATCTTTTCCACTTGTCAAAAATTAAAAATGAGTTTAAAAAGCAAAAGCATACAAATATTGTAGAAAGGACTCATATCTAAAACTGAGTTTTAATGCTTTCTAAGTAAATGTTCAATTAGCCCATTTCCTTACAACTTATAATACAAGAGTATGTTTTAGTGGAGTCAGACCTACACTCAAATGTCAATTCTCACAATATAATGTTACTTAATGCCATCTATGTGTCTGGAACCTGAGTTTAGTATGGGTATTTGATACCATTAGTCTTCTGGAAAACCCAGTGAACTGGCTATTATTCCCATCTTTTTTTTTTTTCTTAAAGATTGGCACCTGAGTTAACAACTGTTGCCAATCTTCTTTTTTTTCTTTCTTTCTGCTTTTTCTCCCGCAATCCCCCCAGTACATAGTTGTATATTTTAGTTGTGGGTCCTTCTAGTTGTGGCATGTGGGACGTCACCTCAACATGGCCTGATGCGTGGTGCCATGTCCGTGCCCAGGATCCAAACCGTTGAAACCCTGGGTCGCCGAAACAGAGTGCGCGAACTTGACCACTTGGCCATGGGGCCGGCCCATATTATTCCCATCTTACGATTAAATAATGAGAGGCTTAGAGCGGCTCATGAGGCCACACCACGTAGCATACTTAGCAGTGAGGGGAGAGGTAGATTTTATTCCAGGACATTCTGCCTTGTAAATCTGTACTGTACACTGCTTCATCGCACACTAGCTGAGGGCAAAGCTCGGGTTCCTTATCTATAAACTGGCGATATTACTTGGCTACTTATGAGGTTGCTGCGAACATTGGCTAGGTCTGCATAGGATGCCCTTTCAGATCCTGACACATAGGAAGTACATGATAAATGTTTGGTGCCTCTCTTCTTCCCTTGATGGTCTGACAGCTCTTAGAGCAAACGAGCAATATCCCCTCCAGCTTTGCATGCTGTAAAATGTCAGGCAAGAAGGAGGTGCCTAATAAATAGTAGGATAAATCAGAGAAATGAGGAAGCAGGTCCAGAAACTGGTAAATGAAAAAAATGAAAATAAAAATAAAGGTTAATATGGGGGCTGGCCTAGTGGCATAGGGGTTAAATTCGCATGCTCCGCTTTGGCGCCCTGGGGTTTGCAGGTTTGGATTCTGGGCGCAGACCTAGCACCACTCATCAAGCCATGCTGTGGAGTCATCCCACATAAAATAGAGGAAGACTGGCACAGATGTTAGCTCAGTGACAATCTTCCTCAAGAAAAAAGAAGAGGAAGATTGGCAACAGATGCAACAGGGCCAATCTTCCTCACACACACACACAAAAAGGAAAATAAAATAAAGGTCAATATGGCCAAGTGTATTGATCTTTACTATATTCTAGGAAATATGATAATTACTTGACATACATTTTCTCCCTTAATCCTCATGATAGCCCCATGAGGTTGATTTTATCATTTCTTCTAGTTTACAGATGAGGCCACTGAACCCCAGAGATGTTAAGTAACTCACTTGTAGTCACTCAGATGTTCAGTTGTATAGCTTCTGCTTGAACTAAGCTTTATGCTTGTCCAGAGCCCATCTCTTAATCTCCTCTCCACACCAAGCAACAAGAATCAAGAAGCTGAATGCCAGCCTTAGCTCCTAACACTGTTTACTTGGGCTCTAGGAGGCCCCCAAAAGCCCTGTTCTACACTGTTTAGTGTTGAAGGTGATGGTTTGTAGACTCCAGGCCCTTCCCCCTTGACCTCTCAATGTCCTGCAGTAGCCAGGTGGGCTGTAGCCCCGGCCTCTCCCCTCCAGGGACAGCTCCTGGGTGGCCAAGCAAGGCCTGTGGGCTCGCACAGCTGCCTTCCCTGTCACCGTCCAAGCAGCTGGGCACGTGAGCTGCTCCAGCAGCCTGGAGTCGGATTGTGTAAACTGCTGCATGCTCCTGGCAGCTTTGGGACTGGCTGGGTCCCTTCAGGAAATGAAAGGAAAGCTCCAAGTGAGCTTGACAAAGCCTGCTCTGGGGCAGGAAGCAACAGACACTTGACCTCATTCAATTTCCAATGCAGTCCCTTGCAAAGGCACATGCTGTGTCTTAATCTCCTACAAACTACTCTTTTGCCTGCCTCAGGGCTGTGACACAGTATGTGCTCAATGAAATTTTGCTGAGTGAATGAATGATTGCATGAAAGAGATGCAATTCTGTTTGCTATTAGTAGGGGCAATAATAAAGTCGAAGATTTATTTGGGAGTCCCTTAAGGAACTCCTGCGACCAGTGACTCAGCCTCTTGCCTCTTTCACAGCCCCTCCCACCTGCCTTGCCCTCTGCCACTGCTCCACACTCTTGACAATTTCCTCCTAAATCTTCTTATCCCATAATATTTACCTCTTTTTGATCCATCGTTTCAAGACGGAAATAGCTAATTATTTGATCAGAATGCAATGCAGTTCTGCTAGTTCCAGTGTTCATCCTCCCAGAAAACATGCATAAATCTTAACAGTAGTCTTGCAGACAATTTCTTATTTCTGCTTATTTGGGATGCTATGATCAGCCAATAGAAATATATTTTGCCAACATTCGACTCTTACAAAATCTTTAATCTATTACCTATTTTTTTCCTATATTTAAGGCTGGCTGTTTTTTGGAAAAAAAAAAAATCATGGATGTTACTCCTGATGAGCTTTACAAATATAGATACACTCATAACTCTCATGTACATTTGCCCACATAGACTTCCAGGTCTTTTGAGTCATATCAAGTCAACGTATGGTTTTGTGTGGTTTCCTTCTTCTTCTGTGGTTTCTTCAAAAATTATGGGTAAATTCGATCTCAAAGGTGGATAGCACTCCAAATTCCAGTCTACATTTTAACTACTCTCCTTAACTCATAGTGAAACATGCATCAAGAATCTTTCCTTCATCATGAAAAGAAATTTAAAATAGTAGATTAGAATCATGTTGCCTAAAGGATGTAGCCACAAAAGTATTTTAATGGAAGTTCATATACAAGTCCATTTTATTGCATAGGAGGAGTCAGTACTGAATGTAATAGGATTAAGGACGGCTTTGTTGTCTCTTTTTGTTTCTAGATATGCATTACTGTTATAAAAGTGATACCATTTCAGAAATTTTCACAGTACCGATATATAAAAGTAAAGCATAAAAATTCTGTCTACCCCTCCCTATTTTCCAGTCATAATCTTCACTATCAGGTGACCTATGCTCCTTGAGACTAGGTTCCATATTATTAAAAAAAAACTTTATTCCAGAAATATCTATTAAATACATTCTATATGCCAGGCACTGTTCTGGATATTTGGAATATAGGAATAAACAGAAGGAACAAAGATCTATACTGTTATGGACCTTACTTTCTTTAGAGAGAAACAGACAACAAAGAACAGCTATAATGAGTAGATATTGAATTGTATACTAGGAAATGCGAAAGGCTATATTAAAAAAATATAAATAAATAGAATAGAGAGAATAGGAAAGGGGCCCAGAGAATGCTAGGGATGAAGCTGGAAGGTGGTTTGCAATTTTAAAATTGAGATGAACATTTGAGGAAGTACTTAAGGGAAGTGAGCAAGTCATCCATGTGGATATCTGGAGGAAGAGCCTTCCAGGGATATGCAACAGCTTAAGGTGGAATGCCTAGTATGTTCTAGGACCAGTAAGGAAATTAATGGAGTGGGAGGGGAGTGGAGTAAGAAGAGAGTAGGAGATGAGGGCAGGGAGGTAACGGGAGATGAGATCATGGAAGTGTTAGAGTCTGTTGTAAGGAGTTTGGCTTTTACTTTGTATGAGGTGGGAGCGACTGGAGGGTGAGAACAAACAATAAATATGATATGACTTATGTTGTAAAGAAATCACTCTGACTGCTGTGTTGAGAACAGACTTAAGGGAGGCAAAGGTAAGAGCAAGGAGAACGAGATACGAGCCTATTGCATAGGAGATGATGTCATATTTTAAAAGAAGAACCAAAAAGATTTCCTGAAGAATTGGAAGTGGAGTCTAAGAGAAAGAGAAGAGTCATGAAGGAATTGAAGGTTTTAGTCTGGGAAATTGAAAGAGTGGTGTTCACACTAAACATACTTTTCTAAAACAATTTTTTTAATTCACAATATATTATGAACATCATTCCATGTCAAGATGTACAAAATTACTGGATTTTTAACAGTTTCCTAGTAGTCTATTGCATATTTACTCTACAATTTACTTAATCAATCTATGATTGTTTTCTTTTTATTTTCTCCCTAAAGTTTCTTCTGTAAAGTTTTAAGATTACTTTAAACAACTCTGATCTTGTTACTTTGTTTTCATGTCAATGCAGTGGCCTAAATCTACGTTTAAAAGACCTAATAGTGAATCTTTCTGAAATCTAGTTAATTAGCAAACTGAGACATTTATATATGTTCTTGCTATTGTATGATGTCTTTCAAGTTTTTCAGTATTAAAACCATGTGTTCAATAACTTTATTTTTTATTACATCCACTCTAGGTAGAAGTCTGGAGAGAAATAGACAGAGAGTTGGAATAGTTTTAATTCTGTTTTTAGAGAGGCTTTACACCAGAAAATGAAACACAGAGAGCTCTGCAGAGGAAAAGGCCACAACATGAGACAATGCCTAGAAAAGGAATTCACAGCAATTCTTAAGCTGTCTTATTTATTACATAAATACATTCTTTGCTTGGCTAAGAATGGTGAGATTTTGCTATTCACCACTTATTAAAACAAAAACTTTTTATCATTCATAAATCCATTTATAAATCTCACCATTTATACAAGTGGTAGGATTAATCACCTAAATACATTTTTTGTGTTTTTAGTTGTTTTCATAATTATTCAAAGGTTATACCTATCTATATCACCTAAAAATTATTCTATTTACCTAGAATGGAATTTATTTAAAACATTTAACTCTAATTCCTTTAAAAAGAGAGACTAGGGCCAGCCCAGTGGCGTAGTGGTTAAGTTCACGTGCTCCCCTTTGGCAGCCCAGGGTTCACAGATTCCGATGCTGGGCGCCGACTTACACACCACTCATCAAGCTATGCTATGGTGGTGTCCCACATACAAAACAATAGAAGAAGATTGGCACAGATGTTAGCTCAGTGACAATCTTCCTCAAGCAAAAAGAGGAAGATTGGTAACAGATGTTAGCTCAGGGCCAATCTTTCTCACACACAAAAAAGAGAAAGGCTGGAGTATATAGCCACTTGCAGCTCTGTTTGCTACAGACCCAAAACCACCATAACGCAAAATGGTTTGACTAGGTCTCTTACCGGAAGATGAGCAGAAGGACCCTTCTCCAAATATTGCTCAGACTAAAGGCAGAAGACCAGGTCATGCAAGACTTGTTTGTAAGAAGCTGCCATCCAGCCACAGAGAGAACCCAAGGGTGACATGTTTGTACTAGAAACCTTCAAAATTAGAAAAATAAGAAATATTTTAGTTAGAAAAATATTTTAAAATGTGTTTGACTTATGGGGCCGGCCCTGTGGCCCAGTGGTTAAGTTCGCGTGCTCCGCTTCGGCGGCCCAGGGTGTCGCCGGTTCGAATCCTGGGTGCAGACATGGCACTGCTCATCAGGCCACGATGAGGTGGCGTCCCACATAGCACAACCAGAGGCACTCACAACTGGAATCTACAACTATGTACTGGGGGGCTTTGGGGAGAAGAATAAAAAACAAAAAAAATGTGTTTGACTTAAACTTCAATATAGATAAAGGAAAAAATTTAGTAGTAGTTGGTAAAAAGAATCACCCATGAGAACAGTACTAGACTGAAACTTCAAATTTAATTTTTTAAACTTTTACTAGAGTGACTATATATTTTGGTTTTTTTTACTAGAGTGATTGTATAAAATACTTTTTGTTTTTTAAGTTTAATTATATATATGTTTGATTGTTTTAACTTTTATTAGTAATTGTATGTTGTAAATTTTTATTTCACATGTACAGTAAAGAGAAATTATTTAACCTTAAGCGTTTTCATTTGATTTTAGAAATACGGGGCCAGCCCTGTGGCCTAGTGGTTAAGTTTGAATGTTCTGCTTCAGCGGCCTGCGGTTTCACGGGCTCAGGTCCTGGGCCCGGACATGGCACAGCTCCTCAGGCCGTGCTGAGGCGGTGTCCCACATGCCACAACCAGAGGCACTCACAACTAGAACATACAACTATGTACTAGGGGGCTTTGGGAAGAAGAAGAAGAAGGAAAAAATGACTAAAAAAAGTAAAAAATAGAAATATATAGAATTGTGTATGAAATGATTTGAAACCTAATTAATTAAGTGTAAGAGAGGATTTTGCATTTTGACTTTAGATAAAAAGTGTAGAATGGTTAAGACTATTTCACAATAGGTAAAATGCTTGAAATTTAAGAAAATCAAGTATTTCACAAATCTCTTGGCTCTGTTTTAGATCTTGGCCTCGAAATGTTCCCCTGCAACCTATCTACTCAGTATAAGTAACATTCAATGGGAATAGCCATCTTTGTCGTGGTTATATTTTAAATTCTTCT
The DNA here is from genome assembly GCF_041296235.1 of Equus asinus. Lineage (NCBI taxonomy): Eukaryota > Metazoa > Chordata > Mammalia > Perissodactyla > Equidae > Equus > Equus asinus. The sequence continues at coordinate 66,935,000 of NC_091801.1, read as the reverse complement.
TTTAAAATTCTGTTGGTCACATATATGAATATGTGACAGATGATGAGTAAAAAAATTAAGATAGAGATACTTAGGTGATATATTTGGGCAAAACAATAATAACTTTCAGCATAGGATTACATGTTGCTAAATTCTTTATGGTTTATGTTATCACAAAACTTATGACTAAGAGAGACTTTTTGCAGAGTCGAATGTCTTTCCTGAAATGTATACTTTGAGTCTACTCAACAGAATCAAATATAATCCTGTAATCCAATGAAGGATACACACAAAATAGATAATTACTTATTATCTATTCATATTAGGTTACAGGTAAACAGTATGTCATACTGTCAAGAGTTTAGCTATGAAGCAAGACTAACCCTGATTCCAATTCTATTTACCAACTTTCTGACCTCAGGCAAGGCCACTTCCTCTCTTGAAGCAAAGATCTCTCCTATGTAAAATAGAGGGAAAAATCTATATTTTAAGATTTGTGAAGATGTAAGAGGACCAGCACATAGTCCTGTACATAGGTGCCCAATAAATAGTGGCAATTTCGGTCAGTGGTTTTGTTACTGAAGAAGCTAATCATTATCTGAAATTTAAATTTAAGAAATCCATTCTCTCAGCAGATAAAAATAATAAAAGGAAATTTTTGATTGTCCTGGTGGGATCATAAATATTCTAAGAGAAACAAATGATACAATAGAATAAGTAGACTGTGTATTTTTTCTTTTTTTCTTTCTTTCTTTCTTTTGCTGAGGAATATTAGCCCTGAGCAAACATCTGTGCCAATCTTTCCCATGCCTTTTTTGCTTGAGGAAGATTAGCCCTGAGCTAACATCTGTACCAGTCTTCCTCTATTTTATATGTGGGTCTCTGCCACAGCACAGCTGACAAGAGGTGTAGGTTTGTGTCCTGGATCCGAACCCACAAATCCAGGCTGCCAAAGCAGAATGTGCAAAACTTAACCACTGGGTCACAGGGCCAACCTTAAAATGTATTTTTTTTCAAATGAACTAGGCATAAAGTTTATAAAGGAGAAGTATCCAGGAAAAAGGAAGAATATGGGAAATAAAAGACCACTTTGGGCTGTAACTTTTGGTACCATCTATATACACAGAAGAAAGCATAGAAATCACCACGCCTGGGTTATGTGATTGTGTCCTTAGAAACACATCAAGAAAATGACTGTAAGTTCTTAATGCATGCAAAAGGTCTGCACTTAACTATAACAATGTATCCTTGCTTTATTAGGATTTTAATAATAAGATTATGCATTAAATCGATAAAATAACTACCTACCTTCAAAGAAAGGGTGTACGGCTACATGTTCTTCTTGGTTAAGGATCAAAGTTTTGGTAGGTCACTGAAGGTATAGAACAAAGGATCACACTTTTTGTGTGTTCCTGGAATATATTCAAATATTGGGATTTAAGTAGCATACACAAAGAGATTTAAGTTGAAAATCAATAAGAACCAATATCTATAAAAGTATTCACTTATTCACCTGGTCACTGTTCAACACACATCACAATTGGAGTAGAAATTTGTGTTTCTTTGGCAAATGGTACTCTTTTATATACTCAGGAAAAAAATTATTACATATTCTAATAAAACTGTGATCTATTCCCCATTCAGTTCTACATTAAAACCAACAAATATTACCCTAATGGGATATATTCATATTTACAGCAAAAAATAAATACATCAAGCGATAAAGATTAGGCAGTATACTTTTGCAGAAGTCATGGCCCTGTAGTTAAGAAACACTACACTAGAGAGCAAATTATTTTTTAATATGTTTTTTCATATATTACATATATCCAAACTAGAAAAGTAAAGTTGAGAACTAAAGAAATTTCTTTATAATTTAGACCAACATTTTTGGGTAAAAGAAGACAGAATTTTTATGTATTTTTTAGATTGAATGACAAACAAATAATAGATGGAAATCAACTAAGCTAAAACATCCATTTTCTACACAGAAATTAGTAGAAAGCAATCATTCATTTTTTACTATAATAAAGTCTGGTAATGTTGTTTTCAGTATTCTACTTAGTTATATTTGTCTGAAAATAATTGTTCCAAGAAATTAGAAAAGAACTCGTAAACGAATACATTCAAGTTTTGCTAACAAATAAACCAATGGTAATTAAATGACTGGGATTGACTACTCAGTTTAAAACAAAAAAGAAGGAGCAAATTTCAGATAGAAAAATTTAGCCTGTGGATGATGGGTAGGTTGTGAGCAGGTACAGCTATCAGATAGTGCCAGGTTACCCATAGGACTTCCTGTTGACAGCAAGCACTAAAATAGTTGTTCAGGACTATCTGCCTACATTATACTCAATGGCTTTCCAAATTAACCAAACCATATGATTAAACAAGAAAAACGGGAAACTAACATTTACTGAGTATATGTCATTTACCATATACTTTCACAGATTTCTACTAGTTCATAATGAAATGGATGACAGTGGCAATGTAAAAATAGGTCAAAGAATTACTAAACAGAAAAACACTTAAATTTTTAAAATCTGAAGTTACTTAAGAAGAATCACAAAGGACATCACTCTATATCTGAAGTTCCCACAGCCTACCCCACTCTTTACATAAGCCTATTAATTTAAAATTTGCCTTTCCTGGAAATCCAGTGTCCACAACTCCATGAAAGCTATGGAGTGTATGCAGCTTCTTTCGCAATATCTGCTTGATTGGTGTTACACTGATGAAACATCTGGACACTGAGCTGAAGCTTTCTTTCTCCATCCAACTATTTGTCCTTGAACTTGTGGACATTTGTTTGGCTTGCTCTGTAGAGGTCATTCATCCATAGTGACCAATTTATTTGGCCCAATATCACAATGAACACAGAAATTTCCAGATAACCACTAATTTTGTCATTTCCGGGAAATTCCTTTCCCAAAGATAACCACGTCTTAATATGATTGATCAGTGTTCTTTGGGGTCATTACTTTCAATTAAACCGCATGACTATGGATCCAAGAAAAGTAACCATTTATGTGCTTCATTTCACATGCATTAGTTTTTCCCAATTCTTTTCCTTCCATCCAATACTTAGACTTATGTATAAGCATAAAAATAAACTTTTATCTTCCAGTTTAATGTTTTTAATTGAAGATCATGAATCCTACTTACATACTTAATCAGTTTCCTTTTACGTAGATGGGAGGATACACTTCAGAGTCATGTCTTACAGAGAACACTGAATCTTTATTTATAAATTGAAAACCCTCCAATGGCTTTTCAGTCACACTTTGGATGAATCCAAACTCCTTATCCTTCTTCTCACAAGGGTCTAAATGATCTGGCCGCTGTCTTTCTGATTTCATCTCACAGCCCCTCCCCTTCTCCCGGTACATTTCAGATCAGTGGTCTTCTTTCAGTTATTTCAATATGTCAAGCCCATTTCTATGTAAGTCATTTGTCGTAGCTGTGTCCTCTGGCAAGAGTGTTCTTCGCATGACTCTAATTCTTGTTACTCAGATCACAGAGAGGTCTTCCTTTCCTACCCAATATAAACTGGCTATCGGTTCATTCACTCTTTCTCACATCACCCTATTTGAAGCTTCTGCATAGTATTTATTTTTTCTTATTTGTTTAGTTTGTTTGTTTTATAGTCTACTGTTTCATACTAGAATTTAAACTTCACCACTATAGCCCTAGCCTCTAAAATACTCTTAGCACAGATCAGGAACTGAATTAACAAGTGTTAAAGGAATTAACATATCCACATGATTTATTTCCCTTACCCTTTACATTATGGAAATTTTTAAAATATAGATAAGAAAGAATATCTACTGAAACCCTAGGTATCGATGAAATATCTTCAAAAATTATCAACAGTTCCAGCACTGATGTATAATTAATACTTGTAAAGTATGGACCCACTTTATTGTTCTATCATCTATTGCATCTGTTTCCATCTTATCCACAATAATAGCCTCCAGTTATTATTTGAATACACCATTAAGGAGCATCCATTTTAAGCAAAACATTCTGTTCAGCCACAGTTAAAAATAAAATTGAATAAGATCTCTGTCCTTACTCTCAGAAGGGGGATAAAGTCATGTACAAAGAGAACTAAAATGCTAGCAGAGGTAAAAATTGCTCTAGGGGAGATAAACAATAATGTCATAGTAGATGAGAGAATTCTTTTTTTCAAATTGGAAGTACCTTGAAGAGGTTTTCCCTGAAGCGGTGGTTTTTTAAATGAGGTCTTGAAGAATAGACGAAATTTTAGTAATTGAAGGTATACATAAATTGCATTTGAAGTAGAAGGAAGAACATTAGCAAGAAACAATAACAGCAGGAAAGCTAATATAGTTATAGGAAACAGGAAGTTTGGGTCTGGCATAGCTTAAATGCATTGAGTAGTGGAAGAAAGTACTGCAAAGGTGGATTGAAATTAAGAGTTTGTACTTTACTTGAAAGGAAATGTGGATCTGTTGAAGGCTTTTGAGGAGGGAAATAGCACTGTGAAAAGTGATTTAAGAAGGTGAATGTAATGGCAGTGGCACCATACAGATAAACAAGAATATAATAGGCTGCAAAAGAAGTTAGCAAAGGATAATGTCACAATAGACAATGTGGCCATTCTCAAATATGGCTCTAATATTCTTAGATACTCCTCCCATCTGGGGATGGGTCTCTGTCTCCTCCCCTTTAACCAGTGATGACTTCAACGAATAGAATATGGCAGAAGATACTCTGAGACTTCCAAGACTTCCTTCACAAAAGGCCATGCAGCTTCAGCCTGGTTCTCTGGAGATGCTTGCTCTGGGGAAAGCCAGCAGCCATGTATGAAATCTGGCTAGCTAGAGATCATGCTGGAGAGGCAATGTAGATCCAGTTGTCCGCACCAACTGAGCTTTCAGGGGACAGTCGGTCATAAGAGTCTGCCATTTTGAATGCCCAACCCAGTTGTAACTTCAGATAATATTGCTCCAACTGATGTCTCATTGCAGATGAATGAGACACTGCAGGCAAGAAATGCCTAGCTGAGCCTTTCCCAAATATTTGATCCACAAAATTATGAGTAGAATAGAATGTCTGTTGTTTTACACCACTAAGTTTGGGGGTAGTATTTAATGTAGTAATTGTAACAAGCACAGTCCGGGAGGTAAAAAATGAGTCTTGAAGTAGATCAACAATTAGAATGACAAGGAGGGATAAATGTAACAGAGGTGGATTGTAATTATAGGATTTGGTGACTGATTAGACGTGGGAAATGTGACAAAGGGAGGAACGAAAGATATTGCCATTTTATGTCCACGTGAATATTGGGATTCTAGTTCCATTAACTGAGATATTTAATTGCTAGAATTGTCCTATTCAGTTCTTCATTCACTCAATCCATCTTTTATTTAACAAAAGGTTATTTTCTTTTTTCGTAATTAGTAAGTTTTAATTTTTTAATTTATTTTTAATTGAAGTAACATTGGTTTATAACATTATATAAATTTAAGGCGTACATCATTATATTTTAATTTCTGTGTAGACTACATCATGTTTAGCACCCAAAGACTAATTACCCTCCATCACTGTACACACACGCCCTGTCACCTCTTTCGAACTCCTCCCTTCCTCCTCCCACTCTGGTAACCACCAGTCTATCCTCTGTATCAATGTGTTTGTTTGTTGTTATTGTTTTTGCTGTTTTTTTTCTTCTACTTATGAGTGAGATCATACACTATTTGACTTTCTCCATCTGACTTATTTCACTTAGCATAATACCCTCAAAGTCTATGCATATTGCCACATGGCAAGATTTCATCTTTTTTTAGCTGAGTAGTATTCCATTGTGTATATATACCATATCTTTTTTGACCCATTCATCCCTTGATGGGCACTTAGGCTGTTTCCAAGTCTTGGCTATTGTGAATAAAGCTACAATGAACAGAGGGGTGCAAATATCTTTATGCATTCATGTTTTCATGTTCTTTGGATTAATACCCAGTAGTATTTATCCAAATACTGGATCATATGGTATTTCTATTCTAAATTTTTTTTTTTTAAAGATTTTTTATTTTTTCCTTTTTCTCCCCAAAGCCTCCCGGTACATAGTTGTATATTCTTCGTTGTGGGTCCTTCTAGTTGTGGCATGTGGGACGCTGCCTCAGCGTGGTCTGATGAGCAGTGCCATGTCCGCGCCCAGGATTCGAACCAACGAAACACTGGGCCGCCTGCAGCGGAGCGCGCGAACTTAACCACTCGGCCATGGGGCCAGCCCCTCTATTCTAAATTTTTAAAGAAATCTCCATACTGTTTTCCATAGTGGCTGCACCAGTTTGCATTCCCACCAACAGTGTATGAGAGTTCCGTTTTCTCCCCATCTTCTCCAACACTTTTTATTTCTTGTTTTGTTAATTATACCCATTCTGACATACATGAGGTGATATCTCATTGTAGTCTTGATTTGCATTTCCCTAAAAATTAGTGATGTTGAACATTGTTTCATGTGCCTGTCGCCCATCTGTATAAATTCTTTGGAAAAATATCTGTTCAGACCTTTTGCCTATTTCTTAATTGGGCTGTTTGTTTCTTTGTTGTTGAGATGTATGAGTTCTTTATATATTCTAGATATTAACACTTTATCAGATATATGGTTTGCAAATATCTTCTCCCAATTGTTAAGTTGTCTTTTCATTTTGTTGATGGTTTCCTTTGCTGTGAAGAAGCTTTTTAGTTTGATGTATTCCCATTTGTTTATTTTTTGTACTGTTTCCCTTGCCTGGTCAGACATGATATTTGAAAATACGCTGCTAAGACTGATGTCAAAGAATATGTTTTCTTCTAGAAGTCATATGGTTTCAGGCCTTACATTCAAGTTTTTGATCCATTTTGAATTAAATTTTGTGTACGGTGTAAGAAAATGGTCTACTTTCATTCTTTTGAATGTGACTGTCCAGTTTTCCCCACACCGTATACCAAGCATCTTTTCTGATCATAAAGGTATGAAACTAGAATCAACTACAAGAAGAAAACTGGAAAATCCGCCAATATGTGGAGATAAACAAAGTGCTACTGAACAACCATTGGGTCAAGGAAGAAATCAAAGGAGAAATAAAAGAATACAAAGAGACAAATGAAAACGAAAATAAGATATGCCAAATTTATGGGAAACGGCAAAAGAAGTGCTAAGAGGAAACTTTATAGCAATATAGGCATACCTTAACAAACAAGAAAAATCTCAAACAAACAATCTAAAAGTGCACCTAAAGGAAGTAGAAAGAAGAATAAGAAAGTCCAAAATCAGTAGAAGGAAGGAAATAACAAAAATCAGAGCAGAAATAAATGAAAGAGACTAAAAAAACAATAGAAAAAAATCAATGAAACTAAGAGCTGATTCTTTAAAAAGAGAAAATTGACAAATGTTTAATTCAACTCACCAAGAAAGAAAGAGAGAAGTCTCAAATGAATAAAATTAGAAATGAAAGAGGAAAAATTGCAATGAACACCTCAGAAATACAAAAGATTATAAGAGAATACCATGAAAAGCTATATGCCAACAAATTGGATAATCTAGAAGAAATGGATAAATTCTTAGACTTATACAACCTTCCAAAACTGAATCAAGAAGAAATAGAGAGTTCTAATAGACCAATCACTAGTAAGGAGATCAAAACAATAATCAAAGACCTCCCCAAAAATAAAAGTCCAGGACCAGACGGCTTCCCTAGTGAATTCTACCAAACATTCAAAGAAGACTTAATACCTTTCCTTCTCAAACTATTCCAAAAAATTGAAGAGGAGGGCAAGTTTCCTAACTCATCCTATGAGGCCAGCATTACCCTGATACCAAAACCAGACAAGGACAACACAAAAAAAGAAAATTATAGGCCAATATCACTGATGAACATCGATGTAAAAATCCTCAACAAAATTCTAGGAAATCAAATACAACAATACATTAAAAAGATCATATATCATGATCAAGTGGGATTTATTCCAGGGATGCAGGGATGGTTCAACATGCGCAAATCAATCAACGTGATAGACCACATTAACAAAATGAAGAATAAAAATCACATGATCATCTTAATAGATGCAGAGAAAGCATTTGACAAGATACAGCATCTATCTATGATAAAAACTCTGAATAAAATGGGTGTAGAAGGAAAATACCTCAACATAATAAAGTCATATATGACAAACCCATAGCTAAGCTCATACTCGATGGAGAAAAACTGAAAGCTATCCCTTTAAGAACAGGAACTAGACAAAGATGCCCACTTTCACCACTCTTATTTAACATAATATTGGAAGTCCTAGCCAGGGGATTCAGGCAAGGAAAAGAAAGAAGAGGATTCAAACTGAAAAGGAAGAAGTAAAACTGTCACTATTTGCAGGTGACATGATTTATTTATAGAAAACCCTAAAGAATCTACCAAAAAACTATTAGAAATAATAAATGAATACGATAAAGTTACAGGATACAAAAATCAATGAACAAAAATCAGTTGCATTTCTATACACTAACAATGAAGTAGCAGGAAGATAAATTAAGAATACAATCCATTTAAAATTGCCACAAAAAGAATAAAACATCTAGGGATAAATTTAACCAGAGAGGTGAAAGTCCTGTACATTGAAAACTATAAAACATTGTTGAAAGAAATTGAAGACACAAAGAAATGGAAAGAGATTCCATGCTCTTGGATGGGAAGAATTAACAGAGTTAAAATGTCCATACATTCTAAAGCAATCTACAGATTCAATGTAATCCCTATCAAAGTCCCAATGGCATTTTTCTCAGAAATAAAACAAGGAATTCTAAAATTTATATGGAACAACAAAAGACTCCAAACAGCCAAAAGAATCCTTAGAAAAAAGAACAAAGCTGGACGTACCACACTCCCTGATTTCAAAATATACTGCAGGGGCCAGCCTGGTGGCGCAGCAGTTAAGTTCGCACGTTCCGCTTCTCCGCGGCCCAAGGTTCGCTGGTTTGGATCCTGGGTGCGGACATGGCACCGCTTGGCAAAAGCCATGCTGTGGTAGGCGTCCCACATATAAAGCAGAGGAAAATGAGCATGGATGTTAGCTCAGGGCCAGTCTTCCTCAGCAAAAAGAGGAGGATTGGCAGTAGTTAGCTCAGGGCTAATCTTCCTCAAAAAAACACAAAATATACTGCAAAGCCATAGTAACCAAAACAGCATGGTACTATCACATAAACAGACACATAGATCAATGGAACAGAATCAAGAGCCCAGAAATAAAACCACACAGCCATGGACAGCTATCTTTGACAAGGGAGCCAAGAATATACAATGGAGAAAGGAGAGTCTCTTCAACAAATGGTTATGGAGTGTGTAGTATGCGTCAATTGATGTGCGGTAAACTAGAGATACAGAAAAACAAAAGACGTGATTCTTATTCACAAAGAGCTTTCAGTCTAGAAGACAAAATGCTACTGCAAGCTGCTGATTAAGTACCATGAAAGGGTCAGCCCAGGTGAAACTGAGGACAGAAAGATGAACTAAAGGATATTAGGTTCTAAAATCAGCCAAGATCTGCCCAGCGATATCACTTCTGAGATTTTTCTCCTGAGATTCTGATCCGTTCCTCCTGCATCCGTATTCTTCCAGCTCTGGTATAGATAATCCCTGTACTGCTGAGTATGCTTCTCCATTTCCTGCTAATCCAGTCAAATTCTTTAGCCCAGGACTGAAGGTCTCCACAAATGCCTTCCCAGATGTGGTTCCTATAGTCCCCACTGACCTCTCTCACAAGTCAAAGGGAGTTGTTTATTGTCTCCCTGATACATTATGCTCATTATTGGTCTCCAAAGCACTGCTCTCTGGGTCCACCTGCCTGGAATGGTCTCTCCTCTTCTTTTCCTTCTTCAAAGTCCAAATACTCAATCCCAACTCAACCCATATCTCCTTATTTTGGTTATCACACCACAATATTTTTCCCCTTTCTGAATTCCCACAGTACTTTTTGACTCAGTCATTCACTGAGAACTCATATGATGCCAATCTATCTATAAGTATGTTTCATCTTCTTAACTAAATGTTTTTACAGGATAAAGACCAAAACTTCTCATTACATTCCTCATACCTAGCTGTGAATTGTATCCAGACAACATATGTCTAGTATTTCATGGTGCTGATGACAATGATGACAATGTTGACATTGATATTACTTCTCAGTATTTCAAATACTTCTTGTTTATTTCAATTTGTTGAAGTTGATTTATTGTTTATAATCTAATAATTATTTCCTTAATTATGTGTCATTTTAAAGGTCATGATTGATTATCTGGGAATGGATTTTTTTCCTTTTCTTTAATTTTTACCCTCTTCAGAAGTTGAAAAAATGATATTCTTGTTACCTGGATTACAAGCAACCTGATTCTATGAATCTTGGATATTAGAAAACAGGCACTATGATATCTGGACATAGTTTCTCAAATCTTAACTTTTTAATTGAGTCCAAGACTTTAGATAAAATTTCTAATAAGCAAATACTAATTTATTTTTATGGAGAATCCAAAACTTTAAATAAAACTTCTAATAAATATTAATTTAGTTATAATTTTCGTTCAGAACAAGAAGGGAGGATAAATGGGAGCTATCTTTTAGATTATTAGGTACAGTGAAGAATTTAACTATATATGTCCTAATTAAACATATCGTAACGTGCTAAGCCTGGGGCCTACACAGAAATTACCTAGTCTCATCAATATGTTAAGGAAAATAAGGTAGATTGATAGAGAAACACATATATTTCTCAAAGCCTGAGGAAATCCTGACAATCTGTAGCAAAGGCCAAAGGTCCAGCTGTGAATATGTGATTTAAGCATCCCCTGGGAAACAAGAGCCATCGACCCTGACAAAGTTCATGCTGACCAAAATGTCGGTTTATTTTTATGTGTCATCTTAAAAATCAAAAACAGGAGACATGTTGCTTCTCACATCCTTCTTATTTATTTGCCACATAAAGACGAACTGTCACAAAACGTCTCAGAACATGATGGCTTGAAATTTTATTTTTCACCAGTCTCAAGTTGGCTATGAAATTCTGGTGAAGTAAGACGTCAGGGTGTGGTCCCTTTGCTGTTGCACATTTTTTTTTCTCTTTCTACAAGAGTCAGCCAGCAAGGGGGAGAGGACACCACTCTAGACTAATAATGAGGAAACTTACATATACCTCCGCTTTTTGCCTGTCAACCCTGCTGCGGCCTGACAGTGAATTCTCAAAGGGTGACTAGATACTCTAAGGGTCTCTGGACTTTTCTTCTGTGCTAAGTGCTTATAGTCTGACCATGCTGCTGCTTCAGTCAGGGAGTGAACATTCATTTGGAATAGTTAGTTCAGTCCAGACGTCACCATGATGGTATCTCACCCAGGGAGAGGGAGTCCTCCCATTCATTCGAGTTAGGTGGTTTCGCAACCGCCAGCACATGGGGGAGGTGGGTTACAAAGGCTTTTCTTTCTGCCAAATGTATTTGACTCAGCTCCTTTACTATCTGTCTGGTGATGTGAATCTCTTATGAATAAACAAACTCAACCTTTGATGTCTTTTGCCCCAAAGGAGTGATAAGAAGTGTGATACTGTATGGAGTGAGCAGAGCATCTTAAGTATTTTTAAAAGAAAAACACTATACAAATTAATTCATTTTGAAAGTTTCAAAATAGGTTGGAGTCCTCCAAATGCAATAAGTTTTATTTTTCTTTACCGTACCTCTCAGATTCTATCCAATGGAATGAGGACGCTCTCAGCTGATGTTTGTCAATAGTTTTGACAATCACCAACGGAGCAGAGAAGGAAGGGTGCTTAGGGACAATATTCTTTTTCACAATATTGGGAGCCAGATTAGAATGAATCTTCATCCTTCTCTCAACACATCTAGCACGAGGAATGTTTTCCTAAAACACAGCGCCAAGAAATTGCAGAAATGGGGGGGTGAGGACAGAGAGGAAAGCAAGGATGAGATGGAAGAAAGATTCAAGATCTTGTCTTTGGCTAATTTATTGTCAGTATGAGTGATTTTCTATGATACATTATTTTTCTGAAAATATTCCTTCCCTGGCATGGAAGTAAATGTCTGCAATGATAGTTCATAGCCCAAAAGAGCTCTGAAATAACAAAGTCCTCAGGTCATTAGAGCAAAACACAGGGGCAGGGCCAAGTTTATTGAAAGCAGAATGTAGACCTGCCAACTTGATTGTCTGATATTAGCAAATATTACCCCACAGATTATAGCCGTGATTTATTCTCATTAAAACAATATTGATACCTAGGAAATGTGATGCCTTACACTCTTATCTACCATTGGCAATTTAACTTCAACTAGATTGTTGGATTATTCACATAGCAGAGCAGAGACAGGGTAAAGTTCAGAACTCAGGACTTAACGGGTGTTTCGGGGCATGAGGGAGCTGTAATGGTCGCTTATGAGAGAGATAGACATACAAGTGCAGTGGACTCTGGAAGGAGATAGGAAGTGTGAATGCGGAGAAAAGGAAGGGGCAGAACACCCTAATTAGCAGAAAGAATAAGGCTGGTTCTAAGATGTACATTCAATCGAATAGACACACAAATGTCATCTCTTTTAATTTATGAACGTTTTTTCCACCACGCCTAGGCTTCTGGGGACCAAGATTAAGGGGTGGGGAGCAATGAACACCGGGTTCAGCAAGAACAAGGGTATATCTGTCAGAAGACGGGAAACTTCTTTGTCATACTCATTTGAGACCGTTTTCTCAATCTGAATCCCATCAGCAGCCTGTGCTCGTGTAGATTGTCCAGGATTTAGATGACTGCTGTGTAGCCCTCTTTCAGCTGCAGAAGCACAGTGGGATAGTCTGCAATGGACTAGTATTTCTAACAGAGCCAGAAACAAGGTCCAGGGGACTTTCTTGTGAGGAGTGATTACTTTAGATCCCATCCTGTAGTTGCTTGATTAAGGGAATGAAATGGACTCAAATAAAAAATTCAGAGTGTCCTGGAGAATGTCTGTCCGACTCTCAGGGCTTCCTTTCTCTTCCATGTGAGCTCCTTAAAGCTAGACGCAATCTTGTTTACTGAAGTGCTTTCCCCCAGATTTGCTGCCCCACAGTTTCCCAAGCAGAATGAGCTCCCCATGGATGTGGGGTAGGAATAACAGATTTAGCTTGGGAAAGCACTGGGTAGGAAGAAGGGTTTTTAGCAAAGAGCTGACCCAGACCTATTTAGTTGGACCTATTTAATTTTGACAGAAAAATGTAAGTCAGGTAAGGCTTAAGTATAACCAACTCTATCGTACAAATGAGTAAATTGGGACTAAAAGGATGACGTTGCACAATTCACACAGCTGGGAAGTGGCAACATCAAGATGAGAACCCAGTTTTCTCACTCTTAGTCTGGGGTACCCTTCATTATACACATATATATTCCGGCTATGATGCAAGTAATACAACTTGTCTGTGTTTTAGGTACAAGTATGTGTTAGCTGGTTTAATTTTATATTCTTACCACCTAATTTGTTACTCTTGCTGCCTCTCGGCTGTCTCCTGACAAAATGATTGAGGCATTCCAAGAAGAAGTCGTTGTCCCCAGAAGCTATCTTATACCTACATTTCCCTCAGCTCTTATTGAGTTTCTTGTGATACAAACGTGGGCATGTGACATAATTGAATGCAATAATAGAAGAAAGAAGGAGACCAATGCAATGAAGCTAGAATCTAAGAGACCACAGGAATCCTGGACAGGTTGTGCAACCAGGACATGGTGTATTCCTTGTCTACTCCTGGTTGTAGCATTTTTTTTTTTTTGCCCTCCATCAAGTGTAAAAGACTAACAGCGTAAAGAGAAAACCTCTCCAAGCTTTGTTCTACGATTCTAATCTTACCTATCATATTAAATCATTTTGTACTGGTCAATCCTGGAAATAAGACTCACTTCTTACTTCAGCTGAATGGTAAGCTAAGGGAGTAAAGCTAAAGAAAGCAGCTCTTTCCTGGGAAGAGGTCACAGGATAGAAATCTTGGGAGCAGATAAATAGATAGAAGTCAGCATAGAGAACAGAGACACCTGGTGTGGAATGGGGAATGAAGGGTAAACGCTGGGGGTGACTTTCTCAAGGAGAAGCTATTTAAGTCTCTGGGAATTCATTGTTAAGGCAATCTGAAGAAAGGGAAGTATGTTTCTAACCTGATGGAAGAGTATATGTATAAAGGCACAAAAGTGGGGAGAACATAGATTTTTCGGTGAAAGTAAGTCATCTTTGTGACTAGAGTATAAGATTTGAGTAGAAGACAACAAGAGTTAAACAGAAGCTAGGTTTTCCCAGGGCTAATATGCATTCCCACCTTCCCAGCAGAATGTATCCAGCGAGTGGAATTCAGGTAATAAACATACGGATATTTGAGACAATAATAATTAAGTGAGGCAAACCATACAAAAACCATGAGTCAACTCATTTGCTCTCAGAACAGCCTGCTATTATCACCCCATTCTACAGATGAGGAAACTGAGGCACAAAGAAGTAAAGAAACTCATTCAAAGTAAGTGATGAAGTTTTGAATCAAACCTGGCATTGTAGCTCCAAAGTCTAGGTTATACCAAAATCTACAACCGACCACTATGGCCGAAAGAAAATGACTCCAAATGCAATAGAGCAGGAGTCAGCAAACCACAGCCTGTGGGCTAATTATGACCCTCTGCATGCTTTTTATGGTCCACTAACTAAGAAAGGATTTTACCTTTTTTTTTTTTTTGGTGAGGAAGATTGTCCCTGAGCTAACATCTGTGCTAACCTTCCTCTATTTTGTATGTGGGACACCATCACAGTGTGGCTTGGTAAGTGGTGTGTAGGTCCATGCCCAGATCCGAACCCCTGAACCCTGGGCCGCAGAAGCAGAGGGCACCAACCTAACCACTATACCGACCAACTGGCTGACCCCAGGATTTTGCACTTTTTAACTATTCTCAAACCAATAATTTATGCCCAGATTTTTTATATATTAAGGAGAAAAGGTTCAGGTGTGACAGAGTTCTTTGTCTACTGAAATCACCGTATTCTGTTTGAGGTAGGATGAAATGACACTATTGCCTTCTCTCTCCAACTGGCTTCTGTAAAGTGGCATAGGTTTGCAAATGGCTTGATTTTCAGGGATAAAAGTGAAAATTTCAGTTATCAAGTGTGCAAAGAGCAGTTAGCTGAGGAAGGAGACGATGAATAAATGTTCTCAAATCTCTGCTCCCTTGGCCAATCTCCAGCTCAGAGTGAAGGGCTCGTTTTCCAGAAAAACAGGGGCTGCTCACACCCAGTTACTTACACCTTGGAGGTAAGCTCTTTTTTTCCCAATATGAAATCAATCACTGAATGAAACCTTTGTAACTTAGGGGCATAAACTGTCCAACCTTGTGGCTGTTTGTGATTATAGCTGGCAAAATGAAAGATTGCTCAGTAGATATTAATAGTTAAAACGACAGAGGGAAAGAAAGAAGCAAGTTAATCTCGTTTAGGACTTCTAAAATGAGGAAACCGGCTCGTGAGGAAGTCCTTGGATCTCGATGGGGATGCCCAGTGCTCTGTTCTCATTGACCCTCAAAGCACCACCTTCATCTGGAACAGGTGTTGAGAAATGGAGGCAAAAAATCTGACACTGCTTGGTGTTTCTCTGCTAGAAAGGAAATGAAATTTCCCTCGGTTTAGTTTCCTCTCTGATTCAGCTGCCTTTTTTTCCAGTTAGCGTACAGTACTATTGAGAGTATCTTTTGGAGAATGAAGGGCATCTCCTTTCGAAGAACAGAACCTGCTGAGTGTTAGAATAACTGCATTTGTGGCAGCCTCTCCCTGAGTGGAAACTTAAAATTGTAAGATGCTTGGAAGTTTAAACTTGAAGGATTCTCTTGGCTCTTCCATTGAGCCTAATGCTTCATGGATCCAAAATAATATCACAAAGAGATTCCTAAACATTTTGACAAGGGTGCTTCTGGAATGGGCCTGAACAAAACTATAGTTGATGGGCTAATTAGGACCTTCTGCATGCTTTTATATGGCCCCATTAACTAAGAATGGATTTGATATTTTTTAACTATTGAAAAAGCATCAAAAGAAAAGTTATCAAAAATATCAAATGTCAAAATATTTCAATTCAAATTTGTGTGAATAAATAAAGTTTTATTGGTATCCAGCCACGCTTATTCACTTACATATTACCTATGGCTCCTTTGTGCTACAAAGGCAGAATTGTATAGTTACTACAGAGACCATATGACCTGTAAATAGTTAATGAATAGTAAATAGATTTGTCAATCTCTGGTCGAGAGTATTAAGGAACTGAATTGAGAGAGAAAAGTACCTTCTTTTCCTAAAACTGCAGCCTATTAGAAGTTGAATATTTCTTAGAGGCATTTGCAAAAATCCAGTTTAGGCTATATGGACCTATAGAAAAAAATAGAAACAGAACCACTCATTTCTAGTGGATATGATTGAAACAAACTGAAAACTGCTCTGAGTAAATTGACCAGGTCTGGCATGCTCCACTAAGTCAAATTAAATTCATCCATGACCTGCCAACTCTCCACTAATGATTGTGCTGAACGATATGAAATCATGGTTTTTGTAGGTCAAAAACAATTAAATATTGGCAATTTCACGTGGTTCGTATGATTTCCTAAGATGCCCTACAAAGAAAGGAGTCTGCTTTAACATCCATCTTCTTCATCAGCTTCCCTCTGTCAGGCTTTGCACTTGATTTTATTTTATTTTCCAACACAACGAATGCAGAGCACACGTTTGTTGACAAGCTGGTAATGAAACAAGTTAAAGTTCTTTCCGAATATTTGACGTCAGGAACAGTGTTACGAAGAAAGGATACGAGGACTTGAAACTTAAAGCAAGAAGTAAATTCCACGTTCTAGGGTCTTCCTTAGAGCTTGGTGTGTTGCTCTGGGGGGCAGAGGAAGACTTGGCGGGTTTGGCTGAAGGACTAGACGTTCAATTCCTGCCTTTGCTTCCACAATTGCTAGTCCGTTTAACATCAGAGCACTAAAACTGTTGTGGATTTGTCCTACTGTAATTAGGCTTCTTTTTTCTCTTTTTGGTGAAAGAACAACAAAAATTATATTGAGTCCAAGATACACGTTTGTGTATATACATCTGCACACAGACACACACGCACAAATGCAGTGTGTATGGATTCCAATCAATACCTTCTTTGTGTTAAACCATTTTAAAGAATTCCATGAAATAATGAATATTATAGAACTCGATCAAAGTAACAAAGCATTTATTTACGGTGGATAAATATTTTCTCACTGTTTTGCAATTTTTTTATTTATTTTACTCTTTCACTGGTCTGTAAACTCCGTGAAGGCAAGGGACATACTTAACTTATTAATTAATCATGAATTCTGCAAAGCTTACTATTATTTCCGGGGCATAAACATACATACACTGAATGAAAACAGAGGGAGAAAGAGAGTATCCAGAAATTCAGATGACAAGAGCGACCCTGAATTTTAACCACAGGCTCAGATTTATCCAAGCAAGTCAGAGTTGTACCTCACGTATGGCCATAAACAGAAGAAATGTTTCAACAAAAATGCAACATCGGATTGGAGAAGAAAATGGATTAAAGACGAATTTAACCTATGGAAAGACATAAAACTACAAACCAGTTAACATAATTGGTGCTTTTGCATTTCACGGAAAATAAGAATTTAAACTTCCCTTAGGTAGCTTCATTTATTATTGTTTTTTTAACGTAACTTTGTTTGTTCCCTGTAACTGTTATAACATGCTTGGTGTTTTCAAACAGGTGAAATTTATTCTCTCACAGTTCTGGAGGCCAGAAGGCTAAAATCTGGGTTTAGGCGAGGCTGCACTCCCTCCAGAGGCTCCAGGAGAGAATTCATTCCTTGCCCCTTTCAGTGTCTGGTGGGTCTCAGCATTCCTTGGCTTGTGGCTGCATCTCCCACTGTTCCACCTTCCTATCACCTTCTCCTCTGTGCACTTCTTGTCTAACATCCCTCTACCTCTTTCTTATAAGGATGCTTGTGATGGCCTTCAGGGTTTCCCAGATAATCCAGGCTAAGTACTTCTTCTCAAGATCCTTAACTTGGGGCTGGCCTGGTGGTGTAGTGGTTAAGTTTATGAGCTCCACTTTAGTGGCAGCCTGGAGTTGGCAGGTTCAGATCCCAGGCGCAGACCTAGCACTGCTCATCAAGCCATGCTGTGGCGGTGTCCCACATACAAAACAGAGGAAGACTGGCACAGATGTTAGCTCAGCAACAATCTTCCTCAAGAAAAAAGAGGAAGATTGGCTACAGATGTTAGCTCAGGGCCAATCTTCCTCAAAAAGAAAAAAAAGATCCTTAATCTCATTTTTGCTACATAAGGGAACATTTACTCTTTTTCTGTGTAAGGTAATATTCACAGGGATTAGGAAGTGAACATGTCTTTGGAGCACCATTTTGACATCATATTGAAGTATATCTTAAGTTGCTCTTAAATTTTCTGAATATAAATGGAAGTGATGTCAAAGTACCTTTTATGTTGGAGTTAACTATGACTATTTTAATGTGAGATAAAGGATAATCTTCTCCAAAGAATTCCTCTTGAGCTGCTAACTCTGCATTACTGTACATGGATATATATGAATAAAATACAGCCTCTAAAGATACGCGTTACCAAATCATCTTTTCAAAAATGAAGAGGGAAAACTAAATGAACTATCAAAGAAATTTCTGTTATGAATTTTTCAATGAGTTCTTCTTTTTTTTTTACCCACAAGAAGTATTCTCCAGTAAAGATCTTTCACTTGATTAAAAACAGACTCTAATAAAAAGTGTGTTAGGATCACAACGATAACCTATATTCAAGAACATGAATAAAAGTGTCCTTGCAGCGAAAGGCTCCCATGTGTTCACATTTGATGCTGGGAAATAACTGTATGATGTGGAGAAGTGATTACTACCAGCTGTAAGCATGCACACCATGCAATAAAGCCCATCCATACAGCCGCTTGGAAATTATTTTCTTCCTCTCTCTCTCTCTTTCTCCCAACAGTTCCATGAAATATGGCCAAATTTTTCCCCTCTTACTGAATACCAAACTTTTCAAATCTCTGTATATGAAAAGAGGGAGACTTTCAAGAGCAGCAAGAAGAAACACAGGGGCCGGACTAGTGGTGCAGCGGTTAAGCGCTCACCGCTTCCAGCGTCCCGGGGTTCGTCAGTTCAGATCCCGGGTGCAGACACGGCACTGCTTGGCAAGCCATGCTGTGGCAGGCGTCCCACTTATAAAGTAAAGGAAGATGGGCACGGATGTGAGCTCAGGGCCAGGCTTCCTCAGCAAAAAGAGGAGGCTTGGCAGCAGATGTTAGCTCAGGGCTAATCTTCTTCTTCTTCAAAAAAGAAGAAACACAAAGTTTACCTGCTCTTCCACAAGAACAAGACTGACTACACTATGTCATCTTGCCCTGTCTTCAAATTCCATTACAGAATATTTTATATTGTTTTCCAGCGGCATTGGCAGTTTTTAAATCCTTATGGCCTAGAAAACGTGGTTAAAATACAAGAAAAACTGTTCTGAATAAAAGGTGTTCAGATTTCAATAAAGCATCATTTACGTATAAAATCTTACCATTGGAAGTAATTTGAAATGTCATCCTGACCATCTTCCTGAACTTCAGGTATGGCAGTCTGCATCAGTTCGTCAGAATTCCCTTCCAGAAAGCCTGGTGTGTCCCTAGACCTGTCTTACTTTATCCAAGCTAAACTACTCTGTGGAGGGATTTCTGGAGTGTTAAGAAAGATCAATGGGGAGAGGGCGGAGAAAATTTGAGAAGCTCTTAATTAAAAGGAACACATCTTGGGTTTTATTCTGTTTTAAATATTTGATATCCCAATAAGAATTTTTTATGAAGAAAATATCCCCAGTTTAAGGAGAAAAAGGAATATCACTGCCTTAATCTTTTCAACAGGCAAGTTATGAGAAGAAAGAACATGAGACGCATCACTGTGGACTTCAGAGCCTTTTTCCTTTTTCTTTTTTTTTTTTTTACCTGATGCAACTAGATATAAGTCAATCAAGGGAAGAGAATTTTGGCAAAAGTACTTACTGTGTTCTAACGTGTGAACAGCAGAGCCAAGGAACTACAGAAAATTTTGCCCCTTGAGAGAAAGCTAAGCAACAGATAGTCCATTAATTAATAAGATAAAAGATGATGATCTCTTTGCTTAGATATCACTTCTCTTCATCACTCAGGCTTGGCCTGATGTCCCCGTGCATACAAGGTTCCCTTTACAACATCTGTCTAAGCACTCAACACACTTCATTTTAATTGGCTGCTCTCCCACACAGACCCCCCCTCAATATAGACTCTGTGACAGGCTGTATTAGCTTATATTATTAAAATCTTAGAATATAGCAAAGTATATGATCTATCTTTAGTAATAAGCATTTGTTGAAGGAAAGAACAGGAAAAAAGATGTCTTACGAAGAGGGAGAATTGGACTCACATACTCAAAAGCATAGAGCTCTTTTGCTTGAGAGTATCACCTAAATACTCATATAAATTCATTCCTTGTTCATTATGGTCCACCCAGCCTCATGTCAATGATCAGTAATGTAATAACGAGAAAACAATTGATCTGGGCCAGGAGTATTACACACATTACCCCTTAGCAACATTACCTCTAGAGCAGGTGAGTATTACTGTCCTCACCTTAGGAATGAGAGAATTAGACTCAGACATACTCCTGCCCTTAAGTGGCCACTCCCAATTTTAAGCCTAGTTGCGCAGAGCTCTCAAGCTGACGTTCTTTCCATTGCACACCTTGCCCTTTGTTTCCCAAAAGCTCCTTTTTCCTTAGTAACGAAAAAGTTGATGAAAGCTGCTTTAATCTTGTTTGTACATGGAATTCATAGCACATCCTGAGGGTAACATGTGGCAAAGGATTGCAAATCAATGGGTAGGAGAACAAATGATCAGCGAGTAAGGACAGGGAGATTACCCAAGACTGCGAAAGGAGAGACATCAGCAGGAACTGTGAGCAGCAGCGCTCCAAGCCTCAGTGTCCTGTTGACACTTAGAGTTTGATAAGGTGACATATTCTCAGAGGGGGATTTGGTGCACCCTAGGCATTGGGCTTCCAGGCAAAGCCAAGAATTTAATGCCCAAAAGTGCAGACGGAGCCAGAGTGCTTCCTGACTCCATGTTACCATGAGGCCTAGAATGGAGAGGCCATTAATGATGACCCACCTGGACCAAGAATGGAGGGGCCTTCTGTAATATTCTGCTCTGTATCAGATCATATGAGCCTTTGCACAACCCTTCAGGAAGAGACATGGAATAATCTTCAATAATGACAGAGACTCAATTTTTGAGCAGATCAACTAGATGAGAGCTCAGAGTAAAATTAAGTTCAATAAATCTTTAAACAATATAATGTGTCATTTCTCACATTCCCGAGACTGCTGGGAAAAATTCATATCTGATATATATTGATAAGGCCATTTATCATTTTGCTCATATTGTCCCTTGGCCTTCATTTTCCCCTTCTGAAAATAAAAGGCATTACTTTCCCAGTCTCTTCCTATAAGGAAAAAAACATATTAAACATTTTCATTTTCCATTGTTAAGATACTGTTTTGTCCAGTGGCTACCAAAACTAACATTCCCTATTATCTGGGGTGAAGATTTTTTAAGTTTATAGTCCTGTGTCCTATCCTTAGATATTCTGACTCATTAGCTTTTTACCGACTCAAAAATAATGGTAGGGAGAAGTTCACTGAAGTCTATGAGGCAACATGGCTTAAAAATGAGGTTGCCAGAATTCCGATTTCATTGTTCATCGGTTACCTCGATATGATACACGTTTGGAGACCTTTTGAAAGAAATAAGAAAAGCGGCAACAAACAGGTAAATCACCGATTTAACTTTTAAGTGTGACTAAAATCCAGTTTTTGGGTTTAACGGAATGGTTTGGGAACAAGATTATTCCATCAAAAGAAAATTATTTTCAGAAAATGGAAATTGGCAATTTACCCATTGAAGTCTGGAAGGAACTCAAATGTCTGCATTTCCACTGGGAATACATTCTGACAGCCAGGGGGTAGGGAGCGTTGACAGTACAAAAATAACCACCTGTTGTGGAACAGAAGAGGAAGAAGCCAGGTGGGAGACATACCCCACAGAGGAAATTTGAGCAGCCTCTTGGCTTCCTATGGGATAGAGGGGAGCAGAAGAGCTGGCAGCAGGGAAGTCGAGAAAAAGAAATCTGAGCAGGTTTCTTAGCTGTCTTCCATGTGGGGAAGGCAGGGCTGAATTGCAGAAACTGTAAAACAGGAAGATTGACAATAAAAACATGTGTGTTTAAGGCACATTTAAGCTATTAGAATGCTGCAGAAACACATAATAACTCCTCTGAAATTACAGGTGCGTCTAAATGGATGTGAAACCAGAAGTTCCCTCAGTCACTATCATTCAAGAAAATTAAAATGTCCAGTAAAATGTTCTTCTGAGAAAATAGTATTAGCAGGGAAATAGAGTTTTAAACATAAAGGAGGTACAAGAACAAAGAAATATGCTACCAAAAATCCAAATTCAAGGGTTATTGAAATGAAGGCCTACAGCCTTTTTTGCCATGTCTGGTACCAAACTAGGCAACAAACAGTAATATTTATTTACATTTCTTTTCCCCTTTCTTTCTGACCCTCTCTCCTTTAAGGTAAAAGGAAAAGATGAAATATCCTAACATTTAGGGATACAAGTAAACATTTAGGGATAGAAAAAAATCTATAAACAGAATACAGAGGTCAATAATTATCATTGACTAGCTGAAAATATCCCATCAACTTAGAAATTAACTACAAAGGGTGCAGCATATTTAACAAGCAGCCATCATACGCCGTGCTTTAAGTGTTTTCTTTTTACTCCTCATTTCAAGCAAGTGAGGTGTTATTATCCTCACTCTGCAAAATAAGAAACTGATATGGAGAAATATTCAGTACCTTTTTCAAATATATAGCACTCCTAGGTGATAAGTCTGGGATTCGATGCTGGGTTCGATGGCTGTAAAGACATCGCATGGCAATATGTTACTACGGAGCAGCAGGAGCTGTGCAAAGCATAGCCAAGATTCTGAAAAACGTTGAAAGAAAAAATGTTCCTCAGAAGTTAAATACACATCCCACAAAAGTCTCTCAAGCCTCCTCAGAGCATATTTATTCATGTTAGGATGAAACGTTAACAAACGTGGTTATCTCATTTCTAAGCCCAGAGCTGATTAATAACAGCAAATTAGCAGACTGTTTAGGGGAGTGTGAGCCAGAGGCAAAGACGCTGGTGAAATAGGAAAGAGGAACTGGTAACTTAACAATGGGTAGATTATCACTTTACTTTCTTTGGGTTGCAAGTGACGGAAAAGTTAAACTCACTGAAGAAAAGAGGACCCAGTGGTTTATGAGTCACCCACCTGTGAAGTCCAGTCATAGGGACTCCAAGGGCTCAAACACGAGACCAGGACCCAGTTTCTCTCCACTGTCATTTTCTGCTTCCAGGTGGTAACCTCCAAGACCTCTGGAATCACAATTTTTCGATTTTAATAAAAGCAGAAAGAAAATGTATACACTTTGCCCCTTTCAGCGCCCCCGAAATAGTTCTCAATGATCGTTTTTAACTCTGGTTGGCCCTGGGCACAGATGTGAAACAAACACAGTGGCCAGAGGGAAAAAAAGCTTGGGCTGAGGAGGGATGGAGCCACACCTGAAATACACATACTGAGGTTTCAGGGGGTTTGGTTTCTTTAAAAACTTCAGGGTGTGACAAAAGAAGAAGGGACTGATTGATGCTGAGAGAGAGAAATAAAGAAAAGTGGGAACTGCAGATGAAGACAGAAAAATCTATTTATAAAATGCAAACTTAAGAACACAAAAGTCCAGCTAAGCTTCTTTTGATTTTGATATTATTGAGCATCTACTATGTACCAGGCATCATACTACACACTTAGGATATTGGGTTTGCAATCTAGTCTTTTTTGTTTTTTTTTTAAAGTTTGGCACCTGAGCTAACAACTGTTGCCAGTCTCCTTTTTTTTTCCTGCTATTTCTCTCCAAATCCCCCCCGTACGTAGTTGTATATTTTAGTTGTGGGTCCTTCTAGTGGTGGCATGTGGGACACCGCCTCAGCATGGCCTGACGAGTGGTGCCATGTCCATGCTCAGGATCCAAACCAGTGAAACCCTGGGCCACCGAAACAGAGCGCACGAACTTAATCACTCAGCCACGGGCCGGCCCCAGCAATCTAGTTTTAGAGTCCATTCTTCAGTTTCTCTGGCATGAATTTCTTACTCAAAGTCTAGTATTTATATTGGTTCTATGAATTTTTAATTAAATATCTAATCCTAAATATTAAAATAATAACAATAATCATATTCTAACGGCTGCTCAATGGAAAAGAAGAGAACTAGAAGCAGTAACAAAGAATTCATTTTTGCACCAGATAAAATATTGGATGCCAAAACATGTTAACACTTCAAGTTGTTAAATATCCATCCATCAGTTACTCAACAGAGATTGGCAGGCATTTTTATTAGGCACAATTAAACAATTCTCTGAATTTTTATGTTCACAGTCAAGTGTCTATTCATACAATGGAGAAAATGAATACAGCAGAAATACTTCACAGACATCTTTTATACAACCGAAGAACACTCCTTATGCAGCTTAATAACAAACTCTATTTAGTATAGTAATTTACACATTTTCCTTTCTCTTGGACTTTTCCGAAACCGATTTATAGAAGATGTTTTTACATGGATTTAATCTATTATTTTTAAAATAAGAAATCAGATAGAACAAGGGGAAATACTAAATTATAAAGGCAGAAATGGCAAAAGTAGTTTTCTGTGAGTTCAGTATTTATGAAGTGTACCTGTATATGGCAAATTGGGGGTGGGGGTGGGGAAGAGCGGGGAAGTGAAGGAAATTCCATTGAAATTTATTTCGCTCTAAATTTCCTTTGACTTTCTTCTGTCCCTGAAGTCTAGGCTAGGTTCTCTCCAAGGGCATTTTCTTTCAAAGTTGAATAACAATTTCATCATCATTATTATGTTTCTGTTTTCATGCAGAAAACATCTTAGTTTCGTAATCAAACCTCTATTAGTCTGGTGCCTCAAAAATTATTTCTTCTGCTTCATGGGAAGGTCTCAAATCCAGGTAAAATCCTTACTCTGGGCTTGATAGATATACTAATCCTAGAGAAAGATAAACTGTCCCAGGCTTCTTATGAATAAATGTTGAATACATTGAAGACATCCACTCAGCAAATGGAATGCAGTGGGTAATAATCTAGACTCTGGAGTCAGGATTCATGGGTTCAAATCCCACCACATCACTGACTTAGTTCTGACTGCTATAACAAAATTCCAGATTGAGTGGCTTATAAACAACAGAAATGTACTTCTCACAGTTCTGGAGGCTGGAAGTCCAAGATCAGGGAGCCAGCAGGGTCAGGTTCTGCTGGAAGCTATCGTCTTCCCTGTGGGTGACTGTCCACTCCTCATGGTGTCCTCACGTGGTAGGGAGAGTTCCCTGGGGTCTCTTTTATCAGGGCACTCATTCATGAGGGCTATGCCCTCAGTCCCTAAGTACTTCCCAAAGGCCCCGCCCCTTATGACCATCACCTTGGGCATTAGGATTTCAACACAGGAATTGGGGAGGGGACACAAACATTCAGACCACAGCAGTTACATAATAGTTCTGTGACCTTGGGATTTTACTTAACATTTCCAATCCTTAATATCCTCATCTGTATGTCGACCTCTTGGAGAATTCTGTACATCAAATATACCGCTTAGCACATTGCCTGTACAAATGTTGAATAAATTCTGTGTATTATTATGGCTAATCTTAGTATCAATAATGACAAAATATCTGTATTTTTTAACAAGAAGATTTGGATAAATGACATGGGTCCACAAACAGCGGATAGGATTTCCACAATAAAAAATACATTGTTACGAGGAGGGGGATGTGTTGAACAAAAGAAAAAAGAAACAAGAAACATCAGCAGAGGCAAGGTGGTAGAAAATAACAGCTAATCCATTGAGGCTAGAACATAAAACACTTATTAGGTTAGTGTGGCAAACAAGACTGGAAGCATGTCCCCCGCAGCCTGGATTGGTGGCCCTACTGTGCATGCTCAAGGACGTCTTGGCATCTTTCAATGTATTATATACACTGCAGCAACCTCAGGCTTGGAGAAGCAAACGATCCAGGTTAAATCTTGGTCTTGCTACTTACTTTTGTACAACCTGGGGATAAAAACCACTTTCCTGAGTCTCAGTTTTTAACAGATAAATGGGAGCAATATCACTTTGCATGGTCATTTTCAAATATTAAAAATAATAAAAATCTTAATAGCAAGGACTACTGCCTTTGAGTGCCAGGCATTGTGCTAATGTCTTCGTATCTATATTTTATTTACCATCCTCAACTTCTCTAGGATAATGAATGAAAAGTGGTTATCACACAAGAACTACCTGCTGATTCAGAGACCCAACCAGAGGCTGCCAAGGAAAGCTATTAATCATAAGAAACAAGATGGATTCCTTTGAGTTTTTATAGACTACAGAAGGTGGGGCTGAAGACAATTTTAAGGAATTTTCTGAGCAAAGAGAATTTCTATTTATATCTAAATTATGATAATTTTTTCCTGCATTCCTCGCAGCATTACCGTTAGGATTTTAAAAAAATACTATACAGTAGAAGACTCTTTATCTTAAAACCCCTAGTAGGTCAAGTAATCAAAAAGTCATTTAAAGAGAAGAACAATAAGAAAGATACATAAATATTTAATCTAACTTAAAACTTTTAAAAAGTACATTTATTGGCCAAACTTTTGATATAAGACCAAGATATTTCTCTGAGTACAAGTTCACTGATTTGAAATCTGCATCATCTCACAAGTTCACTGATTTGAAATCTGTATCAGCTCTCAGAAGAAAATCACACTCACAACGCATCTGTGAGATTTCCACATTTGCTTTCTTAGAATTGGAGCAGAATCTGTGAAAACACTCTTGCAAAGCAAGCTAAGCTCAAGGCCATTATGGGATGCTACATTTCTTCCTCTACTTTCTTTACAACTGTCTTATCCATCCATCTTCTATAGAGCACTTTTTAATGCTGCAGAATGCATGTTTTGCAAAGCACAGAGCTTACTTTTCTTAGAAACAACTTTCTTCTTTCCCGTGCATATTTAATTGGTTTGATTGATGTTTAAGTAAATTACACAATGCCTATAAGGTGTAACTGGCATAAACTTGTTTGGGAACCACCACGCTTGACACTTGGTAAGCATTCAACTCATCTGATGGGAAGAGATATGTGTGGACATCTAGAGAAAAGCCTACTAGTCACGAGCTTTCAGGATATGGTGGGCTCCTGCCAGTATGATTAATAGAGGGAATGGATATTATTTAATCTAGCAGATCTATTAAGGGGAGATTAATTAAGAGCATGTCTCCTCTTTGTTAAAGCGTATTACAAGCTCTTATTTTAATTTGAGAGAGGATACCATATTTCCTTAGATCATTCTTCTATGACCTAAATACACTTCAACATATTTGATTTTACACAAAGAAGAAAATTCCTAGCCAAATAAAAAATCACTTACACCTTAGCAGCGAACATGAAAGAAGCAGCTGTTCAAGATGCGGGTCCATCCCCAAAACACTTTATAGTTCATCTTACCTTTGGGCATTCACCTTATTTGTGTTCCAACGGTGGCAAAGCAGAGCCAATCGCAGAGATGGTTTAGTTTCTATACCTCACTCCACTTTTCATTTCAAATCCCCATTTGTGATGTGGCCCAAGGCCAAACAAAAGTACTCCAGGATTTTTTCCATAGGATTCAAAAGCCTGAGAGAATGGCGCTAAATGAGTCTTCCCAGTTCCGATGCTATCAGATTTCCGTTAACCAGGTCTTAAGGTGATTCTGCATGTAGGTCTAACAGGGAAATACACGGCAGGGTACCACCAGGCACAGGCACTGGTCCACCACAAAATCTGTTCTGTATTTATACACATTTATAATCCACTCCAATAAATCCTGAAATGTCTATTATTTTCAGCAATGGAGAGAGAACCCTCATTCTCTAGATTGAGGAAAAAGGCCGTCACTGAGATAGAATTCCCTTTTCTAGCCATGAAGAATTTGTGGAGGTACAGGGTAGGAAATGTCTGAGTCCCTCAAAAAATGACAAAGTGAAATAATCCTAAAATTCAATATATCTATCAGTTATTGTTCCCCAAGAAATCTTGATTGCCAGTGTCTGCTTGTTTTCTTGCCATCCACGTAGAATCTTTTCATCAAATTGGTATTCACATGTGTTCCTTAGAGCTACAAGTCATAGACCAAGAAAATGAATGAGAAGTCAGAGCTCCCTAAAATTGCTTGTGGGTTGTAGATCCAAGCCTTTTGTTTTGGTATGAATAAGCTCTATTCATCCAGCTTTTGCAGAATTGACCAACTTGTTTGTCAATTACTGTTGTGTGCAAAACTGGCATTATTTCTTCAACTCGAGTATAATGAGAAATATCTTTATCTGCACCACATACATGTCTTTGAGCATGTCCACTGGTCCTTAACTATGCCTTTGCATTTCCCAGGAGGAAGAAGAAAGCAAATTAATATATAGTAAGTAGCAACCCAGTACTAGGCGCCAGGCTAAGCTTTTTATATATATAGTGTTCTTTCCAAAATAAAGCATTTCTAAAGTAGTGAGGCAAAGAATCTGAGCAATATTTGGGAAATTAACTAATAAATGCTCACAACAAAAAGAAAATAAGCATTTCTTTAGTTTGGCCCAGCAGAAAGGTTTGAATTACAAAGCTCGCTGGGAACGTAAATTTAGAGTGGCATAGAGAAGAAGCAAGAAGAATTACCCAGTAAAATAGAGATTTTTCAGCATTAACAGATCAAACCACTTACAAAAATCTCAGTGCCCCTTCTGTCTGTAGCTTACTCTGTCATCAGGGTTATCTTCACACTATTCAGATTACGATGTCAGAAGAGAAACCAACTGAAAGTCTGACTAAGAATTAGATAATAAAACCACTTACTATTCGTGCAATTTACAGTTCTGGTTTAAAGGGTAACGTCACTACAAAGAAACCAGTTGCCAGGAAGCTGCTAAAACAAATCAAGAAAAAGGGTCTAATGATTAACTCTAGTAGCTACATTCAACCAAGCAGGCAAAAAAAGCCTTTGCTTGATTAGGAGACAGATAGAACTGGAGTAATTGGAAATAACCCGAGGAGAATGGATAAAACCAATCATCACATAGTCACACAATGAAGTACCACTGGAAATGAAAGGAATATACACACAAAAACATGGATTTCAAAAACATTAGGTGGAGTA
Organism: Equus asinus; assembly: GCF_041296235.1. Classification (NCBI taxonomy): domain Eukaryota; kingdom Metazoa; phylum Chordata; class Mammalia; order Perissodactyla; family Equidae; genus Equus; species Equus asinus. The sequence goes on along the minus strand of NC_091801.1, from coordinate 66,905,622 downwards.
AGAGAAGTCAGAGCTAAAGAAGTATAATATGGGGGCTGGCCTGGTGGTGTAGTGAAGTTCACATAATCAGCTTTGGCCTGGGGTTCGCGGGTTAGGATCCCAGGTGCAGACCTACACACCACTCATCAAGCCACACTGTGGTGGCATCCCACATAAAATAGAGGAAGATTGGCACAGATGTTAGTTCAGGGCCAGTCTTCCTCACAAAGGAAAAAAAAAAAAAGAACAGGCAGAAGTAAACTATGGTGATAGAAATCAGAGGAGTAGCTGCCTGAGGGTGGGGTAAGACCTGACAGAAAAGGGGCATGAGGGAACTTTCTGAGGTGAAGGAAATGTTCTGTATTTTTCTATCAATTTGTTTTCACCATGTAACAAATCATTGCAAAGCCCAGTAGCTTAAAGCAACATTCACTTTACTTAGCTCACGATTTTGTTGGTCGTCTGGGTAGTTTTTCTCATCTGGACAAGCCCAGCTGACCTTAGACAGCTTTCACACATACTCTTGTATGATCTGGATGATCTAGGAGGACCCTCTCACGTGTCTGGTTGTGGCAGGCTTTGAGCTGCGTTACCTCAGTTCTCCTCCAAGTGTCCTCTCATCCTTCAGCAGCCTAGCTCAGACTCATTCACATGGTCATCTCAGGATTCCAAGAATTCACAACCATTCTTTCAATCTACTCCAATCTTGATTGAAATGTTATTTACATGGGTGTATACACATTGTCCAAACACATACACAAAATTAGTGTGTTTAAAATAATTTTTTAAAAATCATGTGTTTTGCTGTATGCAAATTATATCTTAGACTGAAAATACCAAAGGGGGCTGGCCCAGTGGTGTACTGGTTGGGTTCATGCATTCTTCTTCAGCGGCCTGGTGTTCATATGTTTGGATCCCGGGCACCGACCTACACACTGCTCATCAAGCCATGCTGTGGAGGCATCCCACATACAAAATAGAGGAAGACTGGCACAGGTATGTTAGCTCAAGGCCAATCTTCCTCACCAAAAAAAAAAAAAACTAAAAAGAAAAGAATACATGTGTGCCTTTGAGATGGAAGTATCAATATATTATGATATATAGCTTATCACTTAGCATGATTTTTATAGCAAAAAATAGAAAAACTTGACAAGTAGTTTTAAACAATAAAGAAGATTTCTTGTTTTTTAAATGAAAACACTAGTTGTAGCTGCAGGTATGGTTGGATCAAGGCTTTAGCTCTACTGTTGTGCAATTACCTCTTCTTTGTTATCCTTATATAGCAGTAGACTTTGTTTGCAGATTGGCACTTTTCATTATAGCAAAATGGCTACAGCTATCTTAGGCCTTACATCCACACATTGTCCAGGAAAAGACACAGATTCTCTACCATGGACCAGTGAACAAAAGTCAAGGGTTTCACTCTGATTGGACCAACTTGGACGCTAACCTAAACAGTAACTGAAGTAAGCCTGGGTTGCTTGTGTTAGGGAGGAGTGGACATGGACCATCATTGTAGTAAGGAGGAGTGGACATGATCAAGGTCAGCCATGTCAACCAGGACCCACCCCTGAAAGTAGGAGGGGATTGATCCCGACCTGATCTCATGGCACCAACAGAGAGTACAAAGGGTGGAGTAGATGCTGTGGAGCAATCAAATTACACAAAGCAGATGAATTTGGAGGAAAATGATAAATGAGGGAAAATAACCTGAGTTAAGTAACCGAGTAAAAAATTAACAGAAAGAAAGGATTTTCTGGAGTTGGGTACAATTCTCAATTAGAAAAGGCTGATGGGTTTACTTTACTTTTCGTCCCAAGTAAAATGGTTTAATAGGGAAAATTAGAAAAGACTGACATGGCATGAGTTGTTATTTCTATTTGTATTTTTTGACACCTACACACAACTCCCCAGTTTAGGTCATCTTCATCCCAGTGCACCTGCCCCGCACCTGTTTGTTTCGCGGTTACTATAGAGTTGTTCTGAGGGGAGCATCTGGACTTCGGATTATACCCACTTGAGGACACTAACCTGGTTTATTCTCAACCTGTAGGTTTTATTACTGTACCATATTTCACACAGACTACTGCTGCAGTGGAATGATCCAGAGACCTAGAAAACCAGGACGTGATTTTGGAAATCTGCTGAGGGGACAGACAATGTCCTCCTCCCTAAAATTTATTTTTACCTTGTGGCTCTTTGTGAGGGAAAATAACAGCCAGGGAGTGCTTTCTGGCATGCCCATGTTCTCTGGTGTCCTTCTGAACTTCTACCAGTCAAGAGTCATCTCTTTTGTTTAACTCTCTCCACCTGAGAATTGCAAGTGCCTATGGAAGAAGAAACCGTAAGATTTAGCAGTCATTTACCCTTCAATGTCAATGAATTTAAGGCTCTGAGTAAGTGAGACTGGAGGGAAAGGAGAAGGTTACAGAGTGAGGACAATGAGAAATCCTGAGTGTTTTCAGAGAAGAGAAATCACTAGAAAGAAAATTCCTGAAAGTAAAACCAGAGTAGCCAAGGTAAACAACATCTACTTTATAATTGTGTCCAGTCTACCTTGAGCTTTATCTCAGCTTTTCTTTCTTTTTCCTTTTTTTCTTTTTTTGGTATGGAAGATTGGCCCCGAGTGAACATCTGTTGCCAATCTTCCTATTTTTGTTTGAGGAAGATTGTCACTGAGCTAACATCTGTGCTAATCTTCCTCTATTTTGTGTGTGGGAGGCTCCCACAGCATGGTTTGATGAGTGGTGTGTAGGTCCATGCCTGGGATCCAAATCTGTGAACCCTGGGCCTCTGAAGCGGAGCACAGGAACTTAAACACTACGCCACCAGACCAGCCTCCTATCTCAGCATTTTTAATGTAAGTACAGAACAGTTTGCATAATGCAATACTGTTATGGTGTCTTAGGGAAGACAAGGAGACATCAAGGGCTAGGGAAGCATCCTTAGTGTAGAGCCCTACATCCTGTCTTGGCTGTCTACTCTGCCACTTTTGCCTATATCACCCCAGGCAAGTTATTTCTCATTTAAAAATTGGGGATAATAACATTTATCTCACAGTGTAATTATGAGAATGAAAAGTCAAAGTATAGGAATAAACCAGTGACCATAAAGTATTCTAATAGTAGTCACACTCAAGCAACCATTGTCACAGTTGGCGGGGAGGAGGTAAATAACATAAAAACAAAGGAGAAGTTTTTTTTCTTGTAACTACAACTTTTGAAGCCAAGAATATTGTAAAGTATTCTGTAAGCTTCTACTTTCACGTCCAGCAGCACAGCAGACCCTGACGTGATGCGAGAGACATAGCTCCTTTCTTCACAGGCTTCACAGAGTCACCAGGAGGTAAGACAGGTACAAAAGACACAGATAAAAAATCAGCAATATAAGAGCCAGTGGCAAATAAGCAATCCAGGCAGAGCTGTGATTGGTCAGAAGCTGAGGGAAGTCACGGAGGGCTTCATGGAAGAAACGGACTCATGATGTTTCTGAAAGGTTGGCTAGATATGGAAGAATTGTTGCGATTGCTCTTCCCTTGGGATCCCAGAAACCAGTAGAATGGGTGACAGATGACCATCCAGAGTAACAAATGCTTTCCGACCTTCTTCCTCTGTGTGCCAGAAGAGCACCCGGAAGCTTATAAATGTAGCCAGCGTAACAGCTGAGCTGATGTGTGAAAAAACAAGCCAGACATGAATCAACGACTCCATGTAAGCCATGGGCTCTGAAGGCCACAACTAATTCGGAACAAAGTATTACCAAAGCACCCAAGGGAGGAATACCAGGTGACTCTAGTCATTCAGAGCTAGAAAGCATGGCCATGGTCGAACGCACTCTTCTCCCTCTTCTGAGGAATAACTCAAGCCCGGAGGGCACGGTTACTCAGCACCATGCTGACTACAACGGGCAGATCCAGAGCAGCCGCCAAGCCCAGGCTAGCGACTGCCCTGCCCAGACTTCCTCCAAGGTTGGAATTTCAAAAGACAGTTTCACCATGAAAGCACCTTTCTTATTTTTTCTCCTTGTAGGAAGAAAGGACTCAGCATCCTCTGGGTTTTAATTTCTTCATCAGTAAAATGAAGAGGCTGAACGTCAGTGTCCACATAAACACTCTCCGCCACTCTCCGCCATATTTTAATTGTTCTCTATGTTCTTCTGAACATTTTCTCCTCGGTTGATAGTTGGACATTAAGACAGTCCTTGGCCAGTGAAAGTGAAATTTAGGAAAAAATGAGAACAAGTATTAACAGAGCACACAATCTCATGCTTGGGGACTTTGGGGTGACACTGAGGAAACTCTGAAGTCCCTTGTGAAAAAAAGATCCCAAGTAGATAAAGCTATTTTCCTGCAAATCAGGTGACTGGCTAAAGTGACATATCGCCTTCGAAGTGTACATAAGCCACAAAGTCATGTGAAAATAAAATCAATGTTAGCAAACTGGATGGACCAAGCGACTCAGATCTTTGAATGTGGCGTTTCTCTCGGTAATATCTGTTTTCTCTCACGGCACAAAAGAGTTAATGTCTGCCAGGTGCTTTCAACTCCTCAGGAGAAAAGTGCTTAAATAAAATATGAGGTGTCACCGTGAGTGGTGAGCTTTGACCTCCCGTTCCAGGGAGTGTGGGTTTAAACTCGGGGAACTGGAAACTCCTTTGTTTTGTTCCCCAGTTCCTCCTAGTCACCTGATTTGCTGCTCATCTTAACAGCGGAGATCTGAAGGGGCATCTTATTTTTACCCATAACTCAAGGTTGGGTTCTCCCTGTATTAAAAGATGGCATTTTGACTATCTAATGCTGTCAGAGAAAAACAAACTACAGCTTATCACGTATTCGGAGGATCTCCATCTCTCCACTTCCCTCCAGGAATGGCTGTGCTGTATCGGAAACCATTTCCTTTCCCAGCCAGAGCAACTCCACTCCTATCTGAGATCTTGATCTTAACCAAACACTCTTACGATAAAGCAGACAGCCTAAGGTTTGATACCATTAGCCTTTGACCTCTGAAGAACTTCCTCAGAAAGGAGCCGATTATCAGACGTGGTCATCCAGAGAGGCACCGAAGCCAGAAGAATAGGAGTGGGTTTACTAACTTTGGAAAGGCAGAAGGTTTTCTCAGTTCAATACGGTTGATGGGGCTTAGGGAGCAGGAGAAGAGAGAAAAAAAATGGAAGGAGCCTTTCAAAAGCCATGCTATTGTAGATTAAACACTGCCTCACAACCACCCAGCTCAGCCAGACCCAACATCACAACTTGTCTTCTTTAAGGTCTTAAAAGGCGAGGACTAGAGTTATATTTTGAAATAGATAATTTTTTTTGTTTAAAGATTGGCACCTGAGCTAACAACTGTTGCCAATCTTTTTTTTTTTCTGCTTTATCTCCCCAAATGCCCCCTGGTACCTAGTTGTGTATCTTAGTGGCAGGTCCTTCTAGTTGTGGCATGTGGGACGCCACCTCAATGTGGTCTGATGAGCGGAGCCATGTCCGCGCCCAGGATACAAACCAGCGAAACCCTGGGCCTCCACAGCAGAGCGTGTGAACTTAACCACTCGGCCACAGGGCCGGCCCCTGAAATAGATAATTTTTTAAAGTATATACTAATGCACCTTAGTAATATAGAGTTTGCATAATGTGATTAAGCACAAAAAATCATCTGTAACATTAAATACTCAGCTGTTTCCAGATGATAGAAAGACACTAGGAAAAATTCAGATTTCTCCATACCAGACACATTGAGGACAACCTTGCAGTTAGAAAATTTGTTTAGACAGAAGATGACTTTCCTATTCCATTTTCTGATCAGAATATCCTATTTAAAGATTTCTTTTTAAAGTCTTGGCAATCAAAACTTAGATATAGACATGCAAAAATTTAGAAAGCTAAGGAGGCAAGGTGGATAAAATGAACTCACTGGTGCACTGTGAAGAATTTTTTTTCAAGTCAGCTTTGGTAAGCAGAGTTGAAATGCAGAAAATAGAATTACTGTAGCTAAAATCCCAGATAGTAAAATATGAAATTGGGTGGGATTTATCCCCACAGTAATTATCCCAACTGGAACAAGCTGAGAACTGACTCAACCAATTTTATTTTATTTGGATGTTAAGCTTGTTATTTTCTTTCCCTTCAGCTGCCAAAGGATGAAGGAAAACCTGAAACCTGAACTAAAAGTTTTGAGCAATAGTGAGAAAAGTATTTGCTTTCCTGCCACTCTTTCTCTTATTAGAATTAATTGCTCTGGGAAAAAACATCATTTTTGTTAATATCAAAATGTAATAAGTGGCCAATAGGTTGATGGAAGCACTGTTCTGGCAGCTGCACCTCACACAGGTGTTAGTCATTTTTAATTAGAAAGATACTCCATAAAGAGGAAGGCTTTAGAATATTCTAGAAGAATGCATTCATTTCAAGTCTTAAAAAGCGAAGTTAGCTGTGGACCAGGGCAAAAGATTTTGGCTTTTATGATGTCTGAGAAGAGTATGAAGCACTAAACAAATTCACACAAAGCCTCCAAGAATTAAGCATCCAATAACATACGTTCATCCTATAGGACCTAAATGAATTAAAAAAAGCACATAATCCCAACCTTCAAGAACTTCGTAATCTAGTAGTGAGCCATACATGTTAACAGCTAGTTAATCTGGTGTGGTGAGTACTATGTTACTGACTTGAAGAAAGTATTATGGGGCAGAAGGAAAGCAAGAGTTAGTTCTGACTGAGACTTCAAATTCCACAGATACACTCCCCACAGATTATTAGCACATCATTATAGATTTCTTTCTTTGACTTTTGAAGACTTTTTAGACTTAAAAAATGTAAAGTAGGGGCTAGCCCTGTGGCCAAGTGGTTAAAGTTCCATTGTGCTTTGCTTTAGCGGCCTGGGGTTCGTGGGTTTGGATCCCAGGTGTGGACCTACTCCACTCATCGGCCATGCTGTGGACGTGTCCCACATGCAAAAAATAGAGGAGGGTTGGTACAGGTGTTAGCACAGGACTAATCTTCCTCAACTGAAAAAAAAAAAGAGGAGTATTGGCAATGGATGTTCAGTCAGGGTGAATCTTTCTCACACACACACAAAAAAAGTGATTAAGTTTGCACACTCTGTTTCATTGGCCCCAGGTTTGCAGGTTCAGATCCCTGGTGCGGACCTAGCACCACTCATCAAGCCATGCCGTGGAGGCGTCCCACATAAAATAGAGGGAGATGAGCACAGGTGTTGGCTCAGCGACAACCTTCCTCAAGCAAAAAAGTGAAAGATTGGCAATATATGTTAGCTCAGGGCCAACCTTCCTCACAAAAGAAAAAAAAAAGAAAATTAAAACTCAGAGAGAGAAGTTAAAACTAAAGTCATACAACTACTAAGAAGCAGTATTTGGTATAATTCCAGAACCACTTGTCCTTGGGTTCAAATTTTCTGCCCACTTGATTTCATTCTTATTTAAACACAAACCCACTCATAAATAAACTTAAATCAGGATGAAATGGAACAGAGCAGGGAGTTAGAGAGAAAGGAGAAAAAGAGACTTAAAAGGGGATTGTTAGGTCACCCACACAAAGTTTGTAACTTTCTAATTTTTCAGAGGGCTCCACTGAGGGCGTTTTTAATGGCAGAATACTCATCATAGTGAACAAAAAGGTTTGCTGAGCAAATGATTCCTCCTTTTCTCACAGAAAGCTCTCAAGCCAATATTGGAAAGGGGCTGTCTTCTCTCCAGACCACTTTCCCATAAATAGCACAAAACTGAACTCCTTTCATGATTCTCGGTTACGTAAGGGATGGAATTTTGGATGCAGTGGTCCTCAAATACAATGGATCCAGCAGAATCAGAGCATCTCCTTGGAGGTAAGGGGAATGACTGCTCTATGGGCAGCTAGATCAGGGGTCAGAGAGGGGCCAACGAGGACAAATGAAGTGGCTCCCAGGGCTGCTATGGGAGGGGGATGGGGGATTCATATATAAATTGACAAATTCAACAAATCCCATTAACACTATCTTCATCATTAACAAAATAAATATAACGAAATCATTCCCTCCTCCCTTCTCTGTGTGCCCTGGGATATATTTTTGTGATTCCTTTTCACCTTTGAAACAAATGCAGTTAAATACATCTTGATCAAAACATTGCCCTAGGGAGGAGAGAGCAGAGAGGAAGAAGAGGAAAGTTATAACTTTTAAACCTGTTGATTTTTGTGTTTTCTCCTGTGAAGCAGGGAAATTAATTAAAAGATTACATGAAATGCTGGCAAAATGACTGGCATGTAAACAGATCTTCACGGAAGGCAGTAGTCGTCATTGGAATCACTACTTTTTAAAAATTATTCTTGCCATGATTTTTCAAACTATTCCATCATGATCAGCCCCTGGACCTTTTGTGAACCTCATTTCGTCGAGTATGGATTACTTTTTCCTTTTGTTTTGGTTTCTCGCCCTTGGTTTGAAAATGTATTTCTTAAGATCTTTTTCTATTTAAAGTGGTCCCTTAAACACAATCCAAATTATCTGTAAAATTTCCATCTTTTTCCAGCTAGTCCCTCTTCATATGTCATCTTCTAACACTCCCTTTAGCTTATAAAGCTCCCCTTGTACCGTTTCCCCTCCCCGACATCACCCGCAGCCTTTCCCTCTTTCCTTCTGTTTTCCCACGTTGGTTTCCGCGGTCCCTTCAGCACCTTTGACCACTGACAGCCAGCTAATCACTGCCCATTTCTCTGCTGACGGCCAACTGGCCTTTGGGGAACATTATGTCACGGTGACATTGAGTCCTTTAGATGTTCACAAGTCAATCTGGAAATTCAAATCCTAAATTGAAAACATATTTCAGCAGAAACGAGATGCAGATTTTCCTGTTCTTATAGGGCTTGTTGGAACCATACGAGGAGGTGCCATTATGGGGAAAAGAGAAGACAAAGGGAGCCCTCCTCTCAAAGGCCGTGACCCACTTCTTCCTTTTGGAAGGTTTCCAATTGATTATTTCCCCCCCTTTCTGAGTCTAAGCAGTTAGAGCCTAGGCTATTCAGGGGGTGGAATAAGGAGAAAAGCTGATAAGATCTGAGAAAATGTCTCATTGAACCTCAGACAAAGCAACCTGTATTTTAAAAATGGAATACAGGATCCTTCTTCCATATCCTGGCCCCACTCATACCCACAGCAATCAGAGCTGCTCACCTCTTTTTCTGAGTTGGACCCCTGGGAGGCTTTGCAAAGGGCCAGGACTCACCACAAAGACTTAGAAGAAGCACAAGCTAATGTTTTCTTTCCTTCGATTTAAGATTTACGGGACCCTTCATCTGTCGGACCAGCTTCCCTTCTCATATATGTTTTATTCTCAATCTCTCTACTTTTAAAGACATTCACTATTTTCAGCTTCCCATTATCAGAAAGGCTTGCAGAACAGGGAAAAAATGTAATTATTAAAAATAGGACAGATTTCAACTCAGTAATTAAAATAACAACTAGGAGAAGCTCATCTCCTCCACTGAGCCTTCTTGTTTCATTCACTAGAAATTAATTACTGACTCACGTCATACATAGTTTTCCAGTATTCATTGTACTGTCTACCATAATTCTCATCTAAAAACAGGATTAGTGTGAGGATAATTACTACCAGTGATAAAAATAATGAGAGCTAGCAATTATTCAGCTGTTTCTATGTTTCTGGAACTTTCCTCAGTGTTCATATTTGTTAGGGTAACGATAACTGCTATTAAAACAGGAGCCCCTAAAATTCAGTGGTTCAAACAAGATAGAACTTTCTTTCTCACTCACATAAGAGTCCAAGGATCTCCTCCTTGTGGTCATTTAGAGATCACGGATGACAGCTGAGATACCATCTTTAGGACAAGGCTTCCATGTCTGCTGGAGCAGCATCCTTTCCTTCATCAGGAAGCAGAGAAAAAGAGTAAGTACAGAATCAGAAAGTTTTTTTTAAGCAAGTGAAGAGGAACACAGCTGCATCTCTGTCGCTGGAGTAAAGGAGAGAGTGGATTTTGGTAAAGGGCTAACTGTTTAGATAACAGCATTTACAGGGTATTGTCTGATTCAATCTTCAAGAATAACCTTATAAAAAAGGACTAAAAATACGTACGCCTGCAAACACCTACCATAATGTCTGAACTATATGGATGTGTAAACTGAAACCGTTATTTGCAGTTTCTGCTTATCTTTATTTACAAACCTTCTTAGGCTGTGAACATACTTGATTTGCGTGACACGAGATGTGTCTGAGATGGGACTTCTAGATTTTTATTTTTGTGGTGGTTGTTAATCTTGAAAATGGAAATACTATGAATTTAAAGTAGCAAATAGTTATCTGCTTTTCAAGAAGCAGAAGGTTGAATTTGGGAGCAGACTATTTCTCCAGTTAGGGGCAGGAATCAAAGCTTAAAAGACCCTTTTAGTTACGTATCTGTAAAATTAAGCAAAGAAAAGCAACCTCTTCTAGAAATCTCCCCTGAAGGAGATATATTCCTTAGTTTCAAATTGACTAGTGAACAATGAAACAGGTTTGGTGATAGTTGAACTGTATCTCTGCAGATTCTGTTTCCTTAAAAGACGTAATTATTTTCTATAAATGGAATCACATAGCCCTATGCCTGCATGGATTGCTTGTTCATAAGGCACTGTGCATGTGTATATGTGTCTGTGTGATTTCTTTACATTAGATCCTTGCACGTGGTTTTACTGAATGACAGTGCTCCTTAGCTTAATGAACATTGTCAGTGACTGGTAATGTATGAATGAGTTCACTCCATCCTTTGTTATTTGCACTTGAGATATAAGATCTTAAACAGATAAGTTAATGTCTTAGGGTAGAATTAGGGCTCTGTGGCTGACAGCAAAAAAAAAGACCTAAGGGCAGAAGTCACACCCCGTAAAGCACACGAAATAACCTTGGGTAGAAAATGCTCATAGATTTTTACAGTCTAGGTGGTTGTGACACAAGTGATTGAGGGCACTCATCCAATTTACCTTTTACCCCAGAGTGAATTAGCAGGAAAAATGACAGTGAAAATAAATACTAAAAGGCAAACAAAGATTATAATAATGACTTAAATTTATGCATAAACTCTTTTCAAAAAAATCCCTTCCATATACTTAATTAATGTAATCGATTCGTTTGTTAAACAAATATTCTCATTACCTCCTATGTGCTAAGGGCCCATCTTTAGGACTGAGGATGCAACAGTGTACAGGATAGATACAGCTTTTGCTAGACAGTGAGGCAGGGTGTTCAACAGTAAAATAATAATAAATACATGAAGTATTTACAGCTTTTGAAAAGTCCTAGAAAGGAAATAAAATTGATGGTGCTATAAAGAATAACAGGGGGCAAAGATCTCCCTTAGAAAGGACAGTAAGGGAAGTTCTACCATTTAACAATGAAGAAAAAGCAGTTCAGGAGGTTAAGTGACTGGCCCAAGGTAGCAGAGGCAGTTAGAGGCAGAGCCAGAACCAGATTCCAGATCCGACCCTCGAAGCAGGAAAATGGAAAAGAGAAATAAGAATTTTCATGTTTGCATTTGATGATCTGAAAAGCTACAAGACTTACACTACCCTTAAAATTGCGGAAGGAAAATTGCATCCTTTTGTTCTCTATCATCTTAGACGTAAGTGGGCCTTTGAATGTGGGCTAGAAACAAGAACATCCGTGTCACTCTTCTAGAGAATCATCAGCAGCCAGGCCTGTTGACAGAACGGATTTGATGGGGTATCAATTGATAGTGACAAATCCATTCACTGCCGCCATCGGCCCTCCCCACTAGCTGAAATGTCACCAGCATAATCGTAAAAGAGATATTCTCTACGCAGTGCAGCTGTGGCTCCACAGCCAGCCCTCCTGGATCTCAGACACGTTCCTTAGGGAGCAGTTATCAGGCCTCCAGTAATCCACCACGGCTCCCCAGATAAGGCTCCTGTGCTGAAGAATGTCCAACCACTGCCATTTCAAAAGAAGCTCCCTAATTGCCCAATGTTATTTTTTCTCCCTTCGAGACTTTTCCAGATGTTTAATTAATGGGTTAAGACATAGCAAGAATCGAGACAAAAATTTCAGTTTCATCCCCATTGCTTCAGTTCGTGCAGCCTCTCTTCCAAGTATCTTTGCATAGAATGCGCAATTTGTATTCTACCTCTACTGTGACGGGTTTTCCCATCCCTGATTTTAAGGTCTTCCCTCTCCTCGATTCCCATCGCATCCATGGTTTCTGCTATTTATCATGACGTTATTGAACACTAGGGGGAAAAAAGGACAAAAAAAAGCCAAACTGCTAATGTTAATTGAGCACAGGCCAGTAGTTCCATGATTTTTACAAAACTCATCCTCAGAACAAACCTTGAGGTAGATATTCTGAGAATGATACTGAAGGTGCTATTTACTGAGCATTTATTATCCAGTGAGCACTTTACCGACTCCTTGTTCATACTTATCACTGCACAATCTCATGAAGTGTGTTTTACTCGCTTCACTTCCCAGATGAGGAAACGGAGGATCATAAAAGGTCACAGAGCCACCCCTGACCGCATACACTAGCTCATAGGATGCCTTTATGCAAATAAGAAAAAGTTCCCTCCAGGGGGTTGCATCCCAAGGGCATATGGTTTAGCATATGTCTCTGCTCTATTAAGAAAAATAAACCTCTTCTTCCAAGTGGAAGCAGCTCTTGTGCCAGGGCACGAGGCTTAAAACAGCAGAGTAGGGGCTGGATTTCAGATCCCACTCACTTCGGGGCCTGATGTGCTTGGGCAGTGAACACCCTGCACAACCATACTCTGCAGCTCTGCAGGCCCACAGAGGTAAGAGGTCTCAGAGCTGGAACTTCAGTCTGTGATTTGCAGTTTGCGATCTTGTCAACAAGCAACCATGCCTTTTGATGTGGTGGATTTCTGTGCGCAGAAGGTTATATCTTGAAAGCGATTTAGAACGTCTGGCGGTCCAAAAGCATGTCCAGTGAGCCTCAGAATCCCATCATATAACTTTGCTCCCCAAAGCAAGTGTGGATCCACCTGTTGCTGGATTGTTTGCTGAGAAGGTGTTAAGGGCAGGACAGCAAATCCCATCCTACCAGTCCCCAGGGAGATGGCCTATGAGCAGCCGAGTAGCCAGTTCTCCCAGCGCTGCTTACACTTCTCTACGCCCTTACCCCCTCACGCCCACCCCTACCTCGGACGCTGTAACAGTGCGCATGCCCATTCGTCCTTGGAAGCCGCACGCAGGGCTAGGCGAAAAATAGCATCACCATCAGCGCCTGGCCTCAGCATAGTCGTCTGAAACGTGGGCCTTCAGTGTTAACTGATCCTCTCACAACATCGTTAAAGCAAATTCCTGGATGAGCGGATGCCCAGAGTTAATGAGACAAACCATGAAATAGACCCCAGATTTCTGAGCCTGTTTCTCACAGTTCACCGCCCCTTCCCAGCCCTCAGACACCTCCCCCTTGTGTCTCTTCTCCTTTCCCGTGCTCCCATCCTTTAATTTGGAGGTATCCCTTTTGGGATCAGACTCCACTGACTCAGCAGGCTCAGAAATCCAAGAGGCTTTTAAAGACACAGCACCGCAAATCCTTTCAGGGGTTATCTTTGAGCGTAGACCTTACACTGGTTAATTAAGAAACTTCGAAATCCCGTGGCCCAAGCCCTGCCATCTCCAGACGAGAACACTGGGAGGTGGCGAGAGGGCAGACAGGTGCTGCCAGCTCCTGATTCCCACTGCTACATTCCTTCTGTATATTTTTTCCCACCCTGAGGTTAAGTCCCAGGTAACTTATTGCTCCATCTATATCCTTCTGACTAGCCGAGAAAGCCTTGTTTTACTTTTAGCTTTGATCTATCTGCTCTGGTTTTCCTTTTAATAACACAATTAAATACAATTAATTTTCAAAATAACACACATCCTGGACTGAGATCTAACGTTTCTTTTTCTTTCTTTCTTTCTTTCATTTTTTTTTTTTTTTTTTTTTTTTTGGAGGAGAGGGGAAGTGTGGGGTGTGGGGAAAGCAGAGGACTGAAGTAGAGTCCAAAATGTGCAAGAGTGCATCGAGCTGAGAAAACCTGGGGAACCCTACAGCTGACCTCTTTTTTTGTCAGATATTCTCCTGACCCGCCCTGAGTCTGCCTGCCCTCCTGACCTGGACCTCCGGGTGGCATGGGCACTGCCACCTGCCACTGGCAGAAGCTGACTCCGAGTGTGAGGACACACTGATGCTCGTAAGGGCAGTTTTGTGGTTCAAGGTTTGCAGCTAGAGGATTCGTTTGTGTTCTTTGGGGCTTCGGGTTTTGCGCCCCGCCTATCCTCCCTCCCCCAGCCCGGCAGCAGGGTCTACTTCAGTCCCAAGTGACTCAGCAGGCTTCCCCAGCCAGGCCCAGCCTAAACACTGCTCACTTGGCAAAGGGAGGGGGTGTTCCCCCAATTGCTCAGAGACCTGGCAACAGTGAAAGGAACAGCCAGGGTCCCTCCCTTGCTGCTTGGGGAGCACAGCAGCCTACAGGGGAGTCATCCCCCTCTGCAAACCCGACTCCCCCACCCGAACCCTTCGCTACATACCCCGCCCTCCTACAAAACACAACAACATGAAACACGAAGAGCAGCTCTGGCTGGGCAGACAGTTTTCCCTCGGGACCGCTAATCACAAACAACGCCATGTGTGCACGGTACACGGGGATCCCTTCATCCTCCCGGTGACGCAGCCACAGCTGAGGTGGGGCGGGAGCAGCAGCTGTGAGAGGCCACACAGCAGCACACTCAGGGTCCGGGTGGGGTGGCAGGTGGGTCCCCGGGTTGGAAAGAAGCCAGGGGTCCCAGACCACAAACAGTCACTCCCAGGAAACAGTGCTCTTTGTGGCTCATTTTTTCTATCCGCACCCATTTGCCCGGCACAGGACTGGGTACTAGATGGGTCGGTGCTGCAAAGGGTGGGAAAAGGGGTTATAAAATGCATAGGCCAAGATCTCTATTCTCAGGGAGCTCACAGTCTAGTTGGAAAGACAAAAAAGTCAGAAAACGATAGTGACTGACAATGCAAGGGCATGGACCCTTTGAAAGAGATGTATAAGGCCCCTCCCTTCTTCTGACATCTCTGATTTTCAAAGCACTTTAAGCTTGCCCTTCAGCAACTCTGCACATGCACGCGAAGGGTTTGCTCAAATGTGCCCATTCCTGGGAGGTCCTTCCCACTCCCTCCACCTGCATAATTAGAAATTATCCTTCTGGAGTCAGCTCAGCCTTGCCCTCATCCATGCGGTCTTCCTGACCTCCCTCACCCCATCACTGGGATGGGGACGGGTCCTCTCCTTCCTATGTCTACTTGTCGTTATACATCCACATTGTTTATTAAATCTCCATGAGTCTTGGTCTCCCATTAGACTAGGAGCTCCTTGAGAGCAGACAGCCCTGGCTTATTTCTCTCAGTAGTCCTCACTCTAGCGTGACATCTGATATACAATAGCCAATCTATAAACATGTATCAAATAAATGCATGCGCAGCTGTGGGAGACAGCTAAGGTGACCCCCAATGAGTCATGACCTTGGCTAATCCTCTCCCCTGGGTACAGGTGAACTTGTAACTTGCACCAAGAGACTAAGTCAACGGTGATGGGGTGTCACTCCATGATTAGGTTCCATTATGTGGCAAAGGTGATGAGATGTCATCTCCGCGATCACTCTGTAACATGCCAGTTGCTCAGATTTTTAAATCTTGACATTCAGACCTTCTAAATCTTTATTGTTGTCTTTTTCTGTTAGTTAAATAAGGTGTTAAAATTGCCAACCATGATTGTGTACTGTCTAATTCCCCCTTCAGTTCTATCAGTCTTTTATATGTTTGGAGGCTATATCATTAGGTGCATAAAAATTTGGAATTGTAGGGGCCAGCCCAGTGGTGTAGTGGTTAAGTTCGTGTGCAATGCTTGTCAACCTGGGGTTTGTGGGTTTGGATCCCAGAGGTAGACCTCCACTCCTCTCATCAAGCCATGCTGTGGCAGTGACCCACATACAAAATAGAGGAAGATTGGCATAGATGTTAGCTCAGCAACACGCCTCCTCAAGCAGAAAGAGGAAGACGGCAAGAGATGTTAGCCCAGGGCCCATCTTCCTCACACACACAAAAAACTGGAATTATAATATCTTCCTGTTTAAGTGGCCTCTTTATCATTATGAAATATCTCTCTTTATCTTCAATATGAATTCTTGTCATAAAGTCTACTTTGTTGATATTGTGTAGCTAGTCTGATTTTATTTTGATTACTTTTTGCATGATATATTTTTATCCTTTTATTTTCACTGTTTCTGGGTTCCTACATATATATATATATTTTTTTTTTTTTTTTTGAGGAAGTTTAGCCCTGAGCTAACTGCTGCCAATCCTCCTCTTTTTTCTGAGGAAAACTGGCCCTGAGCTAACATCCGTGCTCATCTTCATCTACTTTATATGTGGGACACCTACCACAGCATGGCTTTCCAAGCGGTGCCATGTCCACACCCAAGATCCCAACCGGCGAATCCTGGGCTGCCGAAGAGGAATGTATGCACTCAACCACTGCACCACAGGGCCGGCCCCCCTGGGTTCCTATGTTTAAGGTGTGTCTCTTGTAAGCAGGATTGAACTTTGAAAAAAAATCAGTTTTCTTGCCTTTGTTTTAGAAAAGATACATTTACTACATTTTTATGTAATGTAATTGCTGACATATTTGGTTTTAAAATGACCATGATCTTATTTGGTTTATGTTTGTCTCATTTGTTCTCTGTTCCTTTTTGAACTTTTACTTGACTTTCCAAAAGAGAACTTGAAGTATTCATCTTTTTGCTTGCATTTTTATTGAGAAGTCTACACTCAGTTGACTTTTCTTCCCTTGGAGGCAATCTGCCTTTTGTTTTGGTTTAAGTGTTCTATAATTTCACTAAGATGGAATTTTTAAATTAACTATTTCCCTTCCATTGGGTGATTAGTTATTTATCTACTTATTATTCTTTTAGTGTTAAGTTAGAAGTGGTACAAGTATTCTTTTTTTTTGGTGAGGAAGATTGGCCCTGAGCTAACATCCATTGCCAGTCTTCCTCTTTTTGCTTGAGGAAGATTGTTACTGAGCTAACATCTATGCCAATCTTCCTCTATTTTGTATGTGGGATGCTGCCACAGCATGGCTTGATGAGCAGTGTGTAGGTCTGCACCTGGGATCCAAACCAATGAACCCTGGGCTGCGAAAGCGGAGTGCGTTAACTTAACCACAACACCACTGAGCAGGCCCCAGGTAAAAGTATTCTTATTGCGCTCTACCTCAAATTGTACTTTCACCAACTTCCAGACAAATGAAAAGCCTGAAAACATTTTTAATCAACTTACCAACTTCTTCCTACTCCCAGTCTTTTATACTAATTTTGTCATATATTTTAATTCTGTATATATTGTAAATCACACAGGTCATACAAATTATTGTTTTAAAAGTTGATGTTTATTTAAATGTACCCAAATATTAACCACATATTGACCCTTTTATTTCTCACAGTTCAGAGCTTCCCTTAAATTTTACTTAGCAAAATCTAACATTAATCAGCAGGTTCCCCTCCCTCTATAGAAATTCGAGGAGTTCAGGCTGATCTCACTCTGATCAGCCTCTCTTGTCTTGTGTGTTTTTTTAGCCAATTAGTGACACCTTGAGTTTTTTAAACCCCACAATTAGGCACTGATATTTTTTAATATTTTTAATAGTCAATACTTATTTAGGGAGGCTGGGAATGTTTCTGTTTATTTCTTACAGGCAGGCCCATTCCGTGGGATTCTATTAGGAAGAAGAGAATGGAAGGGGGAAGTGAAGTTATGTGTCTCTGTCACACCATTAATTGAATATTTATATCAACAATATTTTTTTAGTTCTAGAAATCTCATTTGACTCAGTTTCCAGATCTGCCTGATTGTCTTTGAGAGTTTCAATTTTTATTTTCCTTTTTATTTTTATTTTTTTTTGAGGAAGATTAGCCCTCAGCTAACATCGGCTGCCAATCTTCCTCTTTTTGATGAGGAAGACTGGCCCTGAGCTAACATCTGTGCCCATCTTCCTCTACTTTATATGTGGGACACCTACCACAGCATGGGTTTCCAAGTAGTGCCATGTCCACACCCGGGATCTGAATGGGTGAACCCCAGGCTGCTGAAGGGGAACGTGGGAACTTAATTGCTGCGCCAGCAGGCTTGCCCCTTACTTTCCTTTTTATATTTTTAATTATTTAAACTCAATGGTTTTGTAATCTCTAGTCAGTAATTCTTTTTTTTCTTTTTCAAGTACACAATTCATAACGGTACAGTTCAAGGATTTTTTCTTTTTTTTTTTTTTTGGTGATGAATATTGGCCCTCAACTAAAATCTGTTGCCAGTCTTCCTCTTTGTTTTTTTTGCCAAAGTCCCAGTACATAGTTGCACATTCTTGTTGCAAAGTCCTTCTAGTTCCTCCATGTGGGATGCCACCACAGCATGACGTGATGAGCAGTGTGTAGGTCTGCACCCAGGATCTGAGTCTGCAAACCCTGGGCCACTGAAGTGGAGTGTGTGAACCTAATCACTAAGCCACGGGGCCAGCCCCAAGTCCGTAATTCTCTACCTAAGGTTCTTACACTGGAGTGCTGCCTAATCCTGTGTCTGCTGATTCTCTCATGTTTGTTTGTTTCTTAATGTGTTTTGAAATTTTACATTGTGAGCTCATTGTCCTTAGGGTTGAATCTATGGAAATCTCCTGCAGAATAGGATGAATGCCAGTCTTTCCATAGTGATTTTGCATTTGTTTCTTCAATGAATTGCTGGTAGAAACAAATGTTTCTGGTATCAAAACTCAGAAGAAATAAGTCTGCAGTATAAATGAATTATCAGTGGAAACTTTTTTTTCCTACCTACAGCCCAGTTGGAGAGAGATTTTCTTGCTATCAACCTGTGCTGGTGGGTAGATTTTTCTACAAGTCCAATCTTTCACTTTGGATGCAGATCTTCACAGGTTCTGGACCCAATGAGAGGTGTCGGTTCCAACTACCAAAAAGGCATAGGTTCAAGGTTTTCTTTCCTGTCCCTGAGTGGATAGTTACCCCTACCTTCCTAACGCCCAGAGAAGTTTTAGTAGTTGCCTATGTGCCCAGCAACCTGACTTTCCGTCTTGCTTTGCTTTTAACCCCCGCAGACATACTTTACATTCTTGTGAGCTCAGTGGCGCATTTAAAAGGAATGTTTGTTATATTTTATCCATCATTTATAGGATTTTTTATTAGGAAGTGTTTGCAAGTAATCTTGTCTGTCATAATTCTCTAACTAGAAGTCAAGTGCCATCATTTATAGGATTTTTTTTTTTATTAGGAAGTGTTTTCAAGTAATCTTATGTGTCATGATTCTCCAACTGGAAGTCCAGTGTTCCTTTTAAGATGATGTATTGCCTATGTTGAGCTTTCAGAATTCGTATCATAAACATTCAAAATCCTACAAAAGAATTTCTTTTGTCCTGATTAAAATGGGACCACCCTGACAGAGCATTAAGTTCTCATCATTGTTCTCAGTCTCCAAAGAGCTCCATCCAGTCGGGCCTGTCTTCTGCTAGGCTGCAGTCTGAGCAGTTTTGAAGAGCCCTGGGAGCCCGTTCTTGCCACATCCTGTGTTTCTTTTCTCACTTTTTTCTACCTACTGAGCCAACATCTGATTGTAAAGTTGGATTGTGTTTTTATTTTAGCTATGAGGCTCCGACTATTCTTTGGGATTTAAGATGATAAGAGTGTATCTCTTTTTTTCTCTTGTGTGCAGTACAACCTTGACATTTAACTTTAACCCGGAGAATCCTGCCTTGGGTCTTCCCTTTGTCCGTCAGATAACTATGAACTGGCGGAACTGGTGTTCAAATCCAGAAGGTCGATCTCTCTTCAGAACCTAAATTCTTAACTAACACTGCATATGTTTATTTCTTTTCTCCTTTGTTTATTTTTTTAATCATGTACACTCTTCCTTCCTTTTAATCGTTCCTTAGATTTCTTCCTTTGGCTTCAAGTATTAGCCTTTGACAAGATAAGGAGGAGAAGATTCTCTAAATGGCCTGTGAAGGTATGTACCTGGTTTTTAAAGTCACTGGTGTTTTTGTATATATTTAATTTTTCCTCTAGTCTCTTACCTAATGGAGGACATCACTTTTTTGTTAAAAGCTGCTGGAAAGCTTCTTGGCAAGGTTCAATTCTAAGTAAAATGTTCCAATCAACTTACAAACACCAAGAAATATTCAATTTATAATGGAAATGATGAGCTCATCACTAAATTTTGCTGTATGAATAAAATATGCTGAACAATACTACTTTTAAAAGCCCATAAACCATTTCGGTTTTATAGCCACTAATCCTCTCTTTTCAGTTTCTCACTTGCCAGAGCATAGCCTATAAAAAATTACTCTTAGAGCCAAGATAGAAGAAGCTCTTTGACAAAATGTCCCATTCAAGGGATAAAAGAATCTTAAGCCTTGAAAGGAAAAGATCATTTAATCTATCCTCATCAATTTTCAGAGGAGAAAGGAGAGAATCTCAGAGAATGAAGTGACTTGGCTAGCATCACATGACAGTCACATGGCAGAGCTACCTATAAGATCTAAAGGCCAGGCAGCCTGAGCCCAATTCAGTCTTCTTTCCACCTCACCAAGTTTTCAGTCCCATTGCATGTGGCAGGTGTTTTAGCATGTATATAAAGTTTCTGTGTAATCTGTGCTACATTTCTGATTGAGTGAAGGAGGATTCAGCTGCTGATAAATAGCACTAGGAAAGCAGAGGCACTGCTTGTCAATTTTTGTGACTTATACCTTATTACCAGCTTGGTCTCATTTATTCTTCTATTTATTCAATCAGTAAGAACTGCTCCCCAAACTCAGAGCACAAATGCAGTCACAGTTCTCTTACGTGTTTATGTAATAACATTAAAACACAGGTGTTTTTTGGCAGGAAGAAGTCCAAGATCTTCCTCCTGAGGCTTTACTTGGATTTCCCAAAGAACTCGAAGAACTTGTACAGTCCAAAAGTAAAGATCAAGCAGGTTTCTACACTCATGCAGAGCCAGAGATATAATCTCAACAGCCCACAACTGCTCATGATTCTTAATATGAAGGTGAGGTTGAAAAGTGGTTGGATAGTCACATAGAGAGGGTCACTTGCTGATCCAGATTCCTGAACTGTGGTCTTTGTAGAGGACCCACTCATTCAATTCCAAACCCATCTTGAGGTATTCTGGCCATGTATCTGCAAGGTTGCAGCTTTTTGTGTTTAAATGCACAGTGCCTCCAAATCAGCCAAACTGGGGTGTGCTGGGTCATTTATTTATTCACATAATAAATCTTCATCATGTGCCTACAGGATGTGGAGTGTTGACCATGTTCCGGGTACTATGTTTGGCTCTGAAGGTACAATGGTCAACAACCCAGACAAGGTCCCTGCCATTAGAAAGTTTATTTAAGTCTTCAGCACTTCATCCCACACCTACCATCCCATGGATTTAAAATGACAACCCCTTTCCCTCCCCAGGGTTTCATAGCTAGCTTCCAAAGAAGCTTATCCCTTTAACATCTCAAAATGTAGAGAATCTGATCACTCTCTCTTTTCTTGTGTACCTGGATGGTGGTCTATTTGTCCACCCTTGTGAAGGAAGCTATCCTCAGGCTCCAGGAGACTATGTTCCCCATTCCCACCTTACTCACTTCGGCACACACAAACCCTCACAGTGCGTGGACAGGTGTTCTGCAGCGATGGAGAAATGCACCTAAGGGAGCTTGCCTCCTCAAAGAGACTGCCAAAGCAACTCCAGGCAACTAGATCTGCTCCTTCTGGAGCTGAGGGTAGAGTTGTGTAGATGCTCCTTGTCAGTAACTCAAAGGGACTTTCCTGGCACCTTACTACCTAAGAAATATATAAACATAAATATAATCTCTGGGTGAGCAAAGCATAGAAGTAAAAACAAGTTTCAAACTGAAAGGGATCAGCTGTTCCAAGGGTTTTCAAGTTGTTTTTCAGAGAGGAAGTAACATGTAAATGGTGAGAGAGAAATCAGCTAGAGAAGTCAAGTCCTGAAGACAGAAACCTTGCTTGAGGGAGATGATGGAGAACCCATGTTGCTGAAGCTCACTCTAAATAAATGGCGTAGCTTCATCCAAATGCAAAGAAAGTAGACTGGCCCAATATTAGTATGATTATGATGAAAATAATTAAAGAAACTTTGCAAATTTTGATAGATACTGTAGAATAGACGAGTGAAAGCTCTTTTCTTTAAAGTTTGTTCTCCATCAACCAAGAATGTAAGGCTCATCATCCAGCCAAGCCCTAACCCCAGGTCTGTACACCATGTTTATACCTTCAGTCACCAAATACTGAAGGAGTGCCTATCATATGCCAAGTTAAGTGCAGATATCAGAACCTGGATCCACTTCTGTGTGAGGGTCTTGTGTGTGAGGTTAAAATTTGAACTTTTATTTAGAAGGCGATGACCAGTACAAGGGATATTTGAGAAGAGTAATAACTTGATCACAGTCAAGTTTGAGAAAGGTGACTTAGAGGTAAGTAGGACAGGTTGAAGGAGAGGACAAGGAGGAGATCCTCATAAGTCAGGTGCTGTGTCAAGAATTTGACCTATAGGAGTGGCAATGTAGCTGGAAAAAGAAGGAAGCTTTCTCAATTTGAACTGGATTTGCTGAGCTAAATCTAGGTGTTGATAAAT
The DNA here is from genome assembly GCF_041296235.1 of Equus asinus. Classification (NCBI taxonomy): domain Eukaryota; kingdom Metazoa; phylum Chordata; class Mammalia; order Perissodactyla; family Equidae; genus Equus; species Equus asinus. The sequence goes on along the minus strand of NC_091801.1, from coordinate 66,882,950 downwards.
ACATTCAATATGGGGCCAAATGGAAAAACTGCTGGTCTTTTGATTTTTTTCTTCATGACTGACTTCTGTTGCTGGGAGCAGAAGAAGGAATGGAGACAGAATATTAGTTGAATATTTGCAACTAGAATGATATAATTGACTATGAATTATATGATAATTGTAAAGTAATAGAATATAATATCAACTATCCAATTCACCATTGACCTGAAAATGTCCTGAGCTCTTTCAGGAAAAACACGTTGACATCAAATATTCATAATTAAACTGATAATGATGATAAATAAGGGTCTTTGTCCCAATGCCACAAAATACAACTGAGAGTTTTCTCTTAAGGATCCCCAAATTAAAGGAAGTGACTCAACCAAACTAACTTATAATTGTAACTGAGAGATAAGCAAAATAAATCGTTTTATTTAAAGGAAACTTACTTTGCCACCACTGCCTTCTAAAGACTTTAGCATAATTCTGCAATAGGGAAATAAATCCTGATACCATTCTCTTCTCTTACACAGACAGAAGTAGCAGAAAGAAGGGGAAAAATAGTGTCATCCCTTGACAACTTCCTACAAGCTAAAGTCCAAGTTCATTGAGTAGCCAAGCACATTACTGGGGCTTTGGATACGGAATGGCGTGATGGTTAATTTAATGTATCAGCTTGACTGGGTGTGTCTATGGGAGTGCTTCTGGATGAGATGAACATTTGAATCAGTAGACTCAGTAAAACAGAGTGCTCTCCGCAATGTGGGTGGGCCTCATCCAATCCTTTGAAGGCCTGAAGAGAAGAAAAGGCTGAGTAGAAAAGAATTCACTCTCTCTGCCTACCTTCAAGCTGGGACATTGGTCTTCTACTGCCTCAGACTTGGACTAGAACTTACATCATTGGCACTCCTGCTTCTCAGGCCTTCAGACTTGAACTAGAAGTATACTATCAGCTCTCTAGGGTCTCCAGTTTGCTGACTACAGATCTTGGGACTTCTCAATCCCCAGAAGCATGTGAGTCAATTCCTTATAATAAATCTCTCTCTCTCTCTCTGTATGTATATATATATATATATATATATATATACGTCGTAATATATACACTATTGATTGTTTCTCTGGAGAACACAGAGGAATATACCCTCTACAATGTGGGTGGGCCTCATCCAATCAGTTGAAGGCCCTAAGAGCAAAGACTGAGGTTTCCCAAAAAAGAAGGAAGTCTCTCTCTAAACTGCAACATAGAAACTCTGTCTGAGTTTCCAGTCTGCTGACCCGCTCTGTGGACTTCAAATTTTCCAGCCCCGCAATCACATAGGCCAATTCTTTAATCAGTCAGTTTCTCTCCATAGATAGATAGATAGATAGATAGATAGATAGATAGATCAATGGATCTAGATTTATGTCTATTGATTCCGTTTCTCTGGAGAATCCTGACTAATACAAAAGACAGCCAGACACAAGTGGAGAGCAAAATTATTCCCCATTAAAAAAAAAAGTGAGAAGAATTAGACTTCCAAGAAGGAGCTCAGGGAAGGAGACCCTGGTTAAGAGGAAAGTGAGGAATCCTGTGTAGAGGAAGGAGCTAAGCCACCAGGAAGGAGGCTATAGTCTATGGAGAAAGGTGGTAGATGAAAATATGCCTTAGGCAGAAGAGTTGAAGGACTGTTAAGGAAAGAGATATCCAAAGTTATCTGTTTGGTTTCTCACTATGAGGGGCTGTGATTTCATCCCCTTCATGGCTCTAATTCTTCAGTAAAATCTACTATTCACCCAGGTATCTTGTAGAAGTGGTTGTTGGGAAGAATAATAGACAGCAGATTATATTTCATACCCGTGCTGGTGCTGTGTGGAGCAGGCACAGCTCTCACGGACACAGGGGAAAGACAACTGCCTAGATCAGGGTTTCTCCATCTCAGCATGATTGACATTTTAGACTTGATAATTCTTGGTTGTGAGGGGTTGTCTTGTGTATTATTGGATATTTAGGAGCATCCTTGTCTTCCATCCACAAATGCCAATATCACTCCCTCCCCCAAATTGTGATAAGCAAAAAGGTCTCCAAACATTGCTAAATGTCCCCTGGGGAGAGGGGTCACCCCTAGTTGAGAACCAGTCCTCTAAAATGTATGTAAAAAGAGCTTCACAAAAAGAGAGATCTCACTCTAGGACAGACCAACCATGGCCTGCCAACGGAAGGAAGGGCCAACAGATAGAAACTTAACCTCACTTTGGAGAGAAATATTTTCTTGATTCCTCTTGTGTATAAAGAGTTAAACTCTTTAGACCCCACAAAAGTTAGTCAAGGTTTTCACCAAAAGGTTTACAAATCACTGCCTCATATGCCACAGTGGAAGGAGAAACAGATATATTATTTCATTTATTTCTATCTCATGTCCTAGCATTATCCATGATGCCAAACACAATAAAAAAAAAAAGATAAATAATAGATGATAGACAGATAGATAGATAGAATCCTTGGCTTAACTAATTATGAGAGTACTCCTGGAGTTAAGAAAAGATGGTAGCAAATTAATCAAATGGAAATGGAAAGTACATCAGACTGGATTTTTGCACTAGTTCACACTAACTATAATATTGATCAAATAATTTCATTTCTTGTGACTCTATTTTCTCACCTGAAAAATAAGGAGTTGGGATTAGATGAATCCAGAAATCTCTTCTATTTGCTGAAGGTTCAGCACCATCCAGCCTGGGTGGAGGAAAAATAAAACATTTTCCTGAAAGTAGAAAAGAACATCCTTGGGGAAAAATCTGTTTCCAACTTTTTGTCTTGGGTTTGGATGTTGACAAACATCTGCCAGCAACAAAGGGGACAGGAATGCAGAGGGTCAGGACAGTGAAGATGTGTGCAATCGAGAAAGTTACTGCATTGACTTAATAATTCCTCCGTGTGGGAAAACCACATACATTCTGTGATTATCATTTGTGAAAGAAAGAAAAATGTGTTTTGCTTCAGACCAGAGTGAAAGGTTTGTAGCTCAGTATCATAAAAATCACTATTAGAGTGAAGAAAAAATATGAATCCCAAAGCAACTATTAAAACAATGACAATAGCAAATAACAATCCCTCCATAAATTTATTTTGATGGTCATACCTTGTGTTCCGTCTTTTGCCAAACTGTCAGCAGCAAGACATGCAGACAGACGTAAGTTTTAAACTGTTTAACCCCACCTAAGAGTGAAATTAGGCAACAGGCCCTGACTACAATGAAACTCCAATGAAACTGATGCAGATCCCTCCTCTGTGATGTCATGGTCCTCTTCTCATCAGAGAATAATCTCAAATTCCTCTGCAACGCCCCTTGTTTCCACAACTTTGGATGGATTTTATATATAAAAATCACACAAATGTGTTTCCCTTCCCCTAAGAAATCATTGCATCATTCACAGGGACCCCTCCCTGCCCCTGGAATAAGACAGCCTCTCTCTTCTCATTTCCACAGGTGCGGGATGGCAGAGGAGGTCTCAGCCCACAGAAAGGAAGCCACTTGGTATTCTAAATGGAAAGAGCCTTATAATAATAAAACTATAGATAAACCACGAAATTAGAAGAGGGCAGATAACTTAAGGGGATCTTCAGTTGGAAGAAAACATCCAATAAAAAGAAGAGTTTCTCCTGGGTCCCCTACCTATTTGGGAAGTAGTTCTGTGGCAGGTACAGTCTTCAGTCTGCTGAGAGCAAGGAAAGAGAGGTCAAGAGCTAAGGGGTTTAGAATCTGAGCTCCCTGGCTCCTAGGTTACTGCCCCTCAGCCAGGGCCTCTGTCCATTTGCCTGTGCAGCTCCCTCCCAGGTACCCCTGACAGGGCACAAGCCAGTGGATATTCACATACTCCTGCTGCCAAAGCCCATAGGAGGGGAGATGGCATTGGTCTAACCTGCTGTCTTCCGAATGAAGGAGAATGTGTGTTCTTTGGTCAGAAAGAAAGGGAGAAGGATCAAGAAAGACATATCAGGGAAGAGTGGGTAAAAAGAAATAATGACAAGTATTTTATAGGATTTACGGCCTACAACCTGCTTTCACACACATCTTCATCTGCCACAATAGCTCTGTACTTTTAATATGCACTGTTTTTACAGAGAAAAAATATTAAGACTCAGAGAGAGTAAGTACTTTGTTCAAGATTGAGTAAGAAATCAAATACAAAATCTTGACTCTAAATCCTTGCTTTTCTTTTTCTTTTTTCCTAGGACACAGGGACTGCTATATTTTGCTTCGGGATCAGTTTCTTCGTGGAGTTTTCAATGGCCAGTTTTCTATGGCCAGTTTTCTAAGATGCACAGACACCCATTTTTCTGGATTCTATAAGTCTCCTTTTTCCTAACCAATTTTGACTCTGCCGTTGGACAACTGAACCAACTGCCGGTCCTGCCCCTCATCCCTCTAGCCTTGTTAATGGAGCGCTGACAAAGCAGGGAGGTGCGCAGTCCTGATGAAGACTTGGGAAGGTGTGTTGGCCCCTATGCCCTATGGAGGGTTGTGTATCCCTATGCAAGGATCACTTCCAACTGGTTTGCTTTGATTTGAGATTCCAGTTCCCAAAGTTGGATTTCTTCCCACATTTATGTATCAATCATGCCCTAAAATAGCCTAGTTTGTGCCCACAGTCCCCAATGACTGTGATTTCCATCTTACGTCACAATTTCACAATAATTATGTGGTTGTTCTAATCTTATCCACCCCTACCATGGACACAATTGTATACCTTGGGCACAAATTTCCCTATGATGGGACCCATGATATCTGCAGTGTGATGGCCTGATAGCCACTTGCCTATCTGGACTTCTGCTGATTGACAGTTATTAGCTCATTTGTCAATTATGTTCTCAAATAACCAAAGAAATTGCTACTATTTATTAGGCACATAACTGTCTAATACTGTGTTAAGCATTTTAGCTGGGTTATCATACTGGCTTCCTAAAACACTCCCGTGAGAGATAGGTATCACTCACGGCCAACAGGATACTTCTTCAAATATGTGCAAAGCAAAGAGATATTTGTTCAAAACAAGTTGGCAAAAATATCTTACATAATGGAAAATAAAGCTCTATGTGCTTTAAATCCTTATAATACATGTGTAAAAACCCTAAATCCTTAAATTGTCGATGAAACGAGTACTTGGTAATCACTTGCCCCCTCACCATCCAGGAAAATTAGATTAAAGCTAAGAAGCTAAGGGAGAACTTCCTTTGAGCCATATTGTTTTGGTTTGGCAAAGTGGGGAGGGAAGAGGGCAGGACAAAAACAAAGAAAACTAAAGTGTTTTTCTCTGCTTAGATAAACACAAAAATCTAAAAACTATCACCAGTGATTTCTGAGATAATTGGATCCTCTATATTGAAATGCAATGGGAGTTCATTACACTATTAGAAAAGGATAGAGTCCATTTACTATTATTTAACCACAGTGATCATTATGATGAAAGATGTTGTGAACTAATACACCAATTTCACACTTAGGCAATTACAGTGCTGCATGGGGTAATGACTTTAAGCAGTGACAGGTAAACTTCTTCCATGTTAGCTAAAATGAGGAAGTACTGACTTTCTTCTGTGGGGACCAGAGTTTCTGGACACACCCAAACTTATAGACATAGACTAGTAATGTGAAAATGAGATCCATCCGTTATTACTTGATTGTTAAAGATTTCATTTTTTATCTTCTACAAGGGCTTGACATCATTGCTCTTGACAATTACAAATTAAGCAGAGGCAGAATTCTGCTTATCCTAAGGAATTTAAATTCCTGAGAATTTCACTGCTCAACCTTATGCTATCTCCAAGCAATTAAATATCAGTTTTGAAGATCAATCCTTTTATAGTCTTCTCACAGAAGACAATGGCTCTGGTTATCAAAGTGCCGATGGCTCCATTAGGACAGGGACTATATTTAATTTTTATCACTATAACCTCTATTATCTAGCACAATACCTGGCACTTAATAAGGGCTCAATGAACAATGACTATTCCAGGCCCTAAGATCTGCCGCTAAGTGCCCTTGTGATTTTGGGCCAGTCATTTAATACAATAGGAGAGTTGGACTTAAAAGACGTTTACTATCTTTTTCAACTCTGGTATTTTCCTAATCTTTGACTGAATTCCCTGGGTGTTCACCAGTTTACTATAATGACTACAGGGAAAAATAGTGCTCCTCCCAAAAACACTTAAAATGAAATAATCCCCATCTCCTGCGTTCAACCAATCTGTGACCATTTCTCATTAAATCTATCATTTGCCAAAGGAACACCCATTGCTCATATTTTATAAAAGGATTCTCCAAATCCAGCCCATCATGGTGCTAACATGGTTTCTTGCCCAGAGTAGGAAACATATATTAACTTGATTTGACACTGTTCCCATTTTCATTCTTAGAGTTTAGTTCTCCTTTGGAACCTTTATGAATGCCACTTAATTAAACCAATTCCTCCTCGGCCTTTTAATTTGTTTATAAAATACTCTTCTCTCTACCACCAGGAGGCAGTGTTGAAGTAGCTCAAAACTAAAGAAAGAACCATCAGCATAGAGCATTTATTGGAACTTGACTCCTCAAGCTTCGAGCTTTCCCCTAGATTCTCTGCTGCAAGAAATAAGAAAAATATCTTAACGTCTTCCGCACAAAGAAATAACCAACAGTCCTAAAAGATGCATACACCTGCTGAAATCCGTGTTTTTAATCTTTCTGTAGGCTTAACGCCATCATTTGGGGGCATTCCTGAAGTTTAATTTGCCACTTACCCATTCAAAACTATTCATCATCGTGCCTCCAATTAATTCTATATTATTGGCTATTGAAAGACTCTTCTGTCACATCTTTCTAAAGCGTATAGTCAGTAACCAAAGGGTAGTCCTTCATTTCTTTAGAAAATGCTTTAATTTTTAAGTCGAAAGTAAGTTCTTAAGAAGGTCCTAAAATAGGAAAGGTAGGAGGGAAAGAGCGTGTTCCTTTAGCACTAAGCATATTGTATAGATGTGTTGAAATCCTACAGCAACACTATGAAGTGAATATTACCATTCTCATTTGCAAGACACAGAACTGAAGCCAACCTTTATGGAAGGTCAGATAGATAATTAACTGCCCAGGAGTCAAACTGGGGCCTGTCTCATTCAGTATCAAGTGGGCTTGCAAATAACAACAACAACATAAATGAACTCTGCACAGCATACCAAAATTTGGTGCAATAGTCTCTGGATTCAGTGCTCTAATCTTGATCACAGTGTGGAGACTCTTCATGAATGAACCCCAAATCACCCCAGGCATTATAAAGAGGAGCGCTCATGGCTTGCTCAGATACAGTCTTTTTATTTGCACTGCTCTTATTCTTATGGGTTTATTTGATGTTAGCCTCCCTAAGCTTCCTTTTCCCTGATTTCAAAGGCCAGCTCCCTTGCAGCCCTAAATTGCCCTTTCTGAAAAGTAAAAAAAAAAAATCATCAAAGCTCTTATCTCACCGATTCCAAAGCCTATGCTCCAGGAAGGGAATTTAAAAAGTGATTAGCATCACAGTCCTCCTGGCAGGCCTCACACCCGCCATCCTAAGCCCCACAGAGTTAAGAAACCCAAATAGGTCCAGGCCTGTGAGTTTTATCTTTTGTCGGTTCGGTTTTAGTCTTTTACTGACCATCGTCTATGCCCAGGTTTTCCTATCAAGTGGAATGGCCGAATCTTCTGTATACTCGTAGAGCTATTCTTCCCCTCAAATTATAGAAAATAAGGGTTAAGGGGACAAAGAAAGAAAAAAAAACTTCATGTCTCACTCATACGTGGAATCTTAAAAAGTCAAATACTTAGAAGCAGAGACTAGAACAGTGGTTACCAGGGGCAGGAAGGTGGGTGAAATGGAGAGACACTGGTCAAAGGGTACAAAGTTGTTATTCATGCAGGATGAAGAAGTCTAGGAGCTCATGTACAGGATGATAACTGTAGTGAATAATTATTGAAGACTGAAAGTTTGCAAAGAGAGTAGACTTCAGGTGCTCCTTTCACAAAATAAAAAAGGTACCTATGTGAGAGATGGTATGTTAGTTAGCTTGACTGTGGTAATCATATCATATCACTATGTATATGTGCGCCAAATCACATAAATCACTAAATATACACAATTCTTATTTAAAAATAAAATTTTTAAAAATAAGAATATGCAGGTTGGGGGTCTCTGAACAGAGATATGATTAATGAGGTCATTCATGCTGCAAGACTTCTTACCACGAGAGAGACAAATAAAAGGAGTAATATAATTAATTGCCAAAATATCAAATATCCAAATGTAGGAGTGGTTCACCTTAATTAAGTTGTGGTGTTTCTAGAAAGTACTAATTGCTTAACAGACTCTTGTAGAATAATGAATAAATATGGCCATTACTCTAGTTGTACCCCCCACAATTTTAATTTGCTAAAATGGGTGGTGAAAATGTTTCAGTGATTGGTAAAAATGAGAAGTTCTAGAACTTTGGAAAGATCTGGTAAGCTTGCAAAATGACCATCAAGAAAATAATTGGAGTAGATCTTGAGTATTTGGACACTTCTTCCACCAGAAGAGGAAAAGCAACCAGAAGATCGCATGACAACATAGAACCACATCTTTATCACACCGCGCGCTGGAGGAAGGAAATAAGGATGTAAAACTGCCTCCCCACAGAGGCAGGCATGGAGGAAAAGGGGAATAAAATGAATGCAAAGGGGGAGGCTAGCCCTGCTGTGAAACTCTTTACACGCAGCAGGTGGGCGATCATTTGTAATCACCTCCCCATTGATTTAGACAGTTTCCGGTGGCAATTTAGGGAGGAACTCCCAGGACTGGAGAAGGGAAATTGGAGAAAAGAAGGCAGAAGCTAACAGCTCTTTGTAGAAAACACATACACATAACATTTACTGTAATGGCGATTGTACTGCACATTTGATGTCAAAAATCTTAAAATGTGCAGTACTGTCTTCAAAAGAAGATATAGCACAGGGTACACTTCTCCTTTGGACTCTCCCATACAGCCTCCCTTCGCCTCCTTCAGCTGTCATGAAAAGCACCGAAATTTTAAAAGTTACCATCAACCGTCAAATAATGCCGAACTGAAACTGAGGACTGAAGAGATGAAAACGCTGGACAAAATCTTGGGGGAAACTATCTAGCCACATCGTTACCTACCAGTATTGGGGTGCTTAAATAGTCAAAAAATGCCTATGATTTTTTTTTCTTGCCAGGATAGTTCGTTCTCATTTCACAGGGGCACCCTAATTATTGCCAAATTAAATAGTCACCAGAGTGCCTCCAATTTAGAAGTCAGGAAAGATTTGCATTGTGATAAAATATTTCCCGTGGGATGGAAATCCTTTGACACCTACAATCCTCCAGCATTTTAAAGGTTGTTTGCTGCAAACCTTCTCATTTTGCAGGCCGTTAACAGTCCAGCAACTGGTCACAGCATAATTGGCCATTTGTGTTTTCCAGCTGAGGGGCCAGTAGTGAATGTGGTGTCTAAGCCAAGAGCAGGGCCCCACCCTGAGCAAATTTGGCCTTAAAAGCAGGTCTTCAAAAAAAATCTGCTTCTCACTTGCCAAATACGCTAACGTAAACACTATTCCTCTTTTGGAAAGCAAGATAGATCAGAACAAGATTAGAGTACTATTGATTCTTTTCGTCTCCAGTTCTGTTCTGTCAATGAACAGAAGAAAAAAGACGCTTAGACCAGAATGCAGTATTGGTTGACCAGCCTTTTAGAAACTAATGCTATCGCAGGGGTTATATAATAGAAAAGGACGCAATCAGAGGTCCTTGGACATACATTTTTATATAAAATACGTTTATTTATGTCTATAAACATTGATATATATACACAAATTCACACTCCTACATAAATATTCATTCATATGTATAATACACCTGAAAGAGATTTTAAAGGAAAGATGTGAAAAACTATTTTTAAAAGAAGTGTTCTTTTCCTCTGATCACTATCCGACCTAAATCATATATTATATTTCGTCCAAAGGAGATTTTTTAAAGGTTTTTTTGAGACATTTGGAAAGGAAAGCGAAAGGAACAAGCTTTTATTGAGACTGAATTATTTTCTTTTTTCCCCATTTTTAGTTTTATATATTTAGTAAACACTTATATAGCACTTACTATATACCAGGCTATTTCTGAGCGCTCTGTAAATATTAACTTGTTTAATCTTCCAACAACTCTATGAAATAGGTACTATTCTTATCCATATTTGACAAATGAGGACACTGAATACAGAGAGGGCAAGTAACTTGCACAAGGTCACACAGATACTAGTGGTCAAGGTGGAATTTTAGCCAGGCATTTTGTCTGTGAAATCTAAAGTTTGTGTTCTTGACTCTGCTTCCTCCCTAGGTGAAAATTAATTTAACCGCATAAAAACCTTTATAGATGAGGAAGCTAGGGCACAGAGAATTTATCTAACTTGTCTATTTAATTCATGCCAAATTTGAACAAAAATATGGCAAATTAGGACAATAGCACTAACAAGGATATTGTCCCATCAAATTTATTGATTTCATTTTAAATTGACATCAGCTTTCTTCAGTACTCCTGTACTCTCCAACTGGCGTTTCCCAGATGTATGGTGAGCAACACAGTTCCGGGTGTGTATAATCAGATGCTTCTCCACATCACTATGTTTGCCAGTTAGAACAGCTGAGTCATTCAGTGTGCCAATCCCAATTAACATTTAAAAAGCACATTCGGAAGAGTAAACTCACACATTGGTTACCAGCTCATTGAAAAATGGTGTAAAAATTAGATCGCTAATAAAACATTGTATTAGGCATGTCCACAATGAATCTGCTAGATTATAACTTGACTAGACTTCAGGTTGAAAGATCCTTCTATAAAAACATTCACACATGAAGCGTGCTGTCGTTTGATTTTAAACCAATAAATAAGAAAAGAGATGACGTTAGCAAAGAGATAGAAACTTATTAAAAATAAGGAGACAATATTTTCATACATTTTGTAGAATTTCTGGAAGGAAGTTAAAGCAACAATGATAAAATCTTGCTTGACGATGATGGTAGTTAATTGATGTTCACTATTGGCTATACAGATACGTGAGCACATTTCAGTGTCTTCAATCTGTCCCCATCTCTCAAATCGTACACCACCGTAGTTCAGGCTTTCACCTTTCCCACTTTTTAATCTTAACCCCTCTTATTTAATGGTCACATGGCTGATAGATTGATCTTTCTGGAACACATATAACTTCATGTGACTTTCTGCTTAGAATATTTCTGTGGTTCTCTAGTATCTTGCATACTAAATTACAACTCCTTAGAGGAGTATTTGGGATTTTTACCATTTTACTTCTATCCAGGAACCATATACATTTCCCAAAAGCATTGTTTCACATATATGTGAGTTCCCACATGTCATTCCTTACCTCAGCATCATACCCATTTGCAGTCTTCACCCCGTCTGGCCAATTTCCTACCATCCTTCAAACATCATCTCAAAAGTGTACTCCAAAGATATTTCTTGATCTCTGTTTTGGTCTAGTTTAGATGACTCTCTGAAAGCTTCTCATAGCATCATCTTCTTACCTCTATAATTCAGCCAATTATGTGCTCTTTTGGAAAATATTAAGGACCTACAATTATATGATTAAGTGTCTGTGGTCTCCAATAAATATGAACTCTTTGAGGGCAGGTACATTTTAAGATTTTATCTTTCAATCCCCATCAACTGGCATAGTGCCTGACACAGTGATCACTAAATGCTAAATAAAAGACTAAATTTCTAGAAGCCACATACACATAAGAAAATGTTATGTAACCAAAACAAATCATTGAATTATATATTATGTGCTATTCAAGTTTGTTTGGGGGAATAGCCTTACTTCTGATGTCAATGAAAGTCACATACACAGCAATGAGATACCCCTTTGTGAGGTTAGTATTCACAAGTATCCGACATAAAAAAAGTTCAAATATGCATCTATCCAAAACTGCAATAGTAATATATGAATAAATTAGTAGAAATCTTCTCAAAATACTTAGTAATTTTCTTCCAGAAGTCCCATTTCTCTTTTGCATTCGATTTTTAAGTACCCTCAAGGATATTATCTTTTTTATTAATAGACTTCCTATTAAAACGATCTCCCACTGGAGTGGTATATTTGTTAACATTGATGAACCTATGTTGACCCATCATTATCACCTGAAGCCCATAGTCTATATTAGGGTTCGTATTGGTGTTGTACATTCCATAGGTTTGGATAAACTGATAGTGACATGTATCCACCAGTATAGCATTATACAGAGTAGTTTCACTGTGCTAAAGATCCTCTATTCTCCACCTATTCATTCCTCCCTCCCTCCCTCATCCCTGGCAACCACTGATCTTCTTATTGTCTCCATAGTTTCCCTTTTTCCAGAATGTCCTATGGTTGGAATCATACAGTATGCAGCATTTCCAGATTGGCTTCTTTCAGTTAGTAATATGCATTTAAGGTTCATCCATGTGTTTTCATCTTTTTGTGTGTGTGAGGAAGATTGGCCCTGAGCTAACATCTGTGCCAGTCTTCCTCTATTTTATGTGAGATGCTGCCACAGTGTGGCTTGACGAGCAATGCTAGGTCCACACCCGGGATTCTAACCTGCAACCCTGGGCAGCCAAAGTGGAGCACGTGAACTTAACCACTATGCCACTGGGCTGGCCTCGTCTAAATGTAAAGTTCTTTTTAAATTTAGTTGTTCGTTTTCTCACTGTTGAGTTTCAAGAATTCTTTGTGAATTTTGGAAAACAGAGCTTTATCAGATGGGTCTTTTGCAAATATTTTCTCCCAGTCTGTGGCTTGTCTTGCCATTCTATTGACATTGTCCTTCACAGAACAGAAGTTTTTAATTTTAATGAAGTCCAGCTTATCAATTCTTTCTTTCATGGGTTGTGTCTTTGCTGTTGTATCTAAAAACTCATCACCATACCAGAAGTCATCTAGATTTCCACCTTTATTATTTTCTAGGAGTTTTATAGTTTTGCATTTTACATTAGGTCAATGGTTCATTCTAAATCAATTTTTGTGATGAGTGTAAGGTCTGTGTCTAGATTCTTTTTTTTTGGATGTGGATGTCCAGTTGTTTCAGCACCATAAGTTGAGAAGAATATCTTTGCTCCATCGCATAACCTTTGTTTCTTTGTCAAAGATCAGTTGATTATATTTATCTGGGTCTGTTTCTGGGTTTTCTCTTCTATTCCACTGATTTATTTGAATATTCTTTTTCCAATACCAGTACTCAATAGTGTCTTGATTACTGTACTTTTTATTGCAAGTCTTGAGGTCAGGTAGCATCACTCCTCCAACTTTGTTCTTCTCCTTCAATATTATATTGGCAATTCTGGGTCTTTTGCCTATCTGTATAAACCTTAGAATCAGTTCGTTGATATCTACAAAATAACTTATTGGGATTTTGATTGGGCTAGCATTGAATCTGTAGATCAGATTGGGAAAAACTGAAATCTTGATTTACTGTATCTTCCTATTAATGAACGGAATCTCTCTCCATTTATTTAGTTCTTCTTTGATTTCATTCATTAGCGTTTTGTAGTTTTCTTCATGTGTACACATTATGGGAGATTTATACCTAAGTATTTTATTTTTTGTGGTGCTAATGGAAATGGTATTGTGTTTTTAATCTCAAATTCCACTTGTTCCTTGTTAGTATATAAGAAAGCAATTGACTTTGTATATTAACCTTGTATCCTGCAACCTTGCTATAATTGCTTATTAGTTTCAGGAAGTTTTTTTTGTTGATTCTTTTGGATTTTCTACATAGACAATCACATCATCTGCAAAGATATTATGTGTCTTTCTTTCCAATCTGTTTACCTTTTATTTCCTTTTCTTGTCTTATTGCATTAATTAGAACTTCCAGTCTGATGTTGGAAAGGAATAGTGAGAGAGGCCATCTTTGCCTTGTACGTGATCTTAATAGGAAAGCTTGAAATGGACAGAGTTTTTCATAGTATTCCTTTACTAGCCTTTAAATGTCCATAGGATCTGTAGTGATATACTCTCTTTCATTTCTGACATTAGTAATTTGTGTTCTCTCTCTTTTTTCTGGTTAGCCTGGCTAGAGGCTTATTAATTTTTTTGATCTTTTCAAAAAACCGCCTTTTGGCTTCACTGATTTTCCCTATTGATTTCCCATTTTCAATTTCATTGATTCCAGTCTACTTCTTATTTCTTTCTTCTGCTTACTTTGGATTTAATTTGCTCTTCTTTTTCTAGTTTCCTAAAGTGGAAACTTAGATTATTGATTTTGGATCTTTCTTATTTTCTAATATATTTATGTACCATATTTGTTGCTGTTTCCTATTGTTTGTCTTTGTTTATTGTTCCTATTTTTGTCTTCCACATTTTTTCTGGCTTTTGAGCTTTTTTTTTTTTTGGCTGGATGCTACCACAGCTGATCCACACTTTTTGTGCTTTCAATTGAACATTTTATATGATTCTATTTTCTCTCTTTTCTTAATATATCAGTTATATATATATTTTTACTGTTTTTAGTGGCTTTGCTAAAGTTTGCGAAATACATATACAACTCATTTCAGTCTACTTTCAAATACACTGTAGTGCGAGTATCTTACAATAGCAAAATAACCCAAATTTCTCCCTCCCATCTCTTGTATTATTGTTGTCATTCAGTCACTTATATACAAGCATACATATGCATATATATGCATTATGTATATATGATAATATGTACATATAAGATTATGCATACATAGGAATATATAATCAAATACATTGTTGGAATAATTTTGAATAAACTGTTATCTGTTAGATCAATTAAGAATAAGAAAAATCAAAAGGCTTTATTTTACCTTCACTCAGTCCTTCCTTGATGCTCTTCCTTTCCTTATGTAGATCCAAGTTTCTTTTTTTGTTTTGTAAAGATTGGCCCTGAGCTAACATCTGTTGCTAATCGTTTTTTTTTCTTCTTCTCCCCAAAGCCCCCCAGTACATAGTTGTATATTCTAGTTGTAGGTCCTTCTAGTTGTGTGATCCAAGTTTCTGACCCAGTATTTTTTCCTTCTCTCAAAAGAATTTCTTTTAATATTTCTCTCAAGGCAGGGCTACTGGCAACAAATTTTTTCAATTTCTGTTTGTCTGAGAAAGTAATTGTTTCTCTTTCACTTTTGAACAATAATTTCACAGGGTGCAAAATTTAGATTGGTGGGTGTTTTTTTCCTTCGAAGACTTTAAATACTTGACTCCACTCTCTTCTTGCTTGCGTGGTTTCTAAGGAGGAGTCAGATGTAACTATATTCTTTGCTCCTCTATAAGTAAGGTCCCCCCTACCCCACGTCTGGCTTCTATCAAGATTTTTTTCTTTATCTTTGATTTTCTATGACATTGATATGCCAAGGTGTAGTTATTTTGGGCAGGGGAGGACATTTATCACTCTCGGTGTTCTCTGAGTTTCTTGGATCTATAGTTTGGTGCCTGCTATTAATTTGGGAAAATTCTCAGTCGTTATTGTTCCAAATATTTTTCTGTACCTTTCTCTCTTTCCTCTCCTTCTGATATTCCCATTATGTGTATGTTATACATTTTATGGTTGTCCCACAGTTATTGGATATTCTGTTTTGACTTTGTTTTTAGTCTTTTTTCTCCTTGCTTTTCAGTTTTGGAGGTTTCTATTGAGACATCCTCAAGCTCAGCGATTCTTTCCTCAATCATGTCCAGTCTACCAATAAACCCATCTAACGCATTCTTCATTTCTGTTATAGTGCTTTTGATCTCTATCTCCTCTTTTTGTTTTTTTCTTAGAATTTCCATCTCTCTGCCTACATCATTATTTGTTTTTTCGTGCTGTCTGCTTTATCCATTAGAGCCCTTACCATATTAATCATAGTTATTTTAAATTCCTGGTCTGATAATTCCAACAGCCCTGCTGTAGCTGAGTCTGGTTCTGATGGTGCTTTTTCTCCTCAAACTGTGTTTTCTATCTTTTAGCATGTCTCGTAATTTTTTTCTTTATAGCCAGACGTGATGTACTGGGTAAAAGGCACTGCTGTAAATCAGCCTTTATTAATGTGACAGTAAGAGATAGGGGAGGGAAAGCATGCTATAGTCTTATAATTAGGTCTCAGTCTTTTACTGGGCCTTACCCTTGGACTATGAACTTCACACATGCTTCTCAGGTCCCCCTCCCCCTTAGGTGGGACAGGATGGCTACAGTGGGCCAAAGTCTGTCATTGCTCATACCCCACATAGAAGGCTAGAGCTGGCTGGAGTTGGGTATTTCCTTCCTCTAGCTCAGTTAGACTCTGATAAAACCCCAGCAGGTTAGGCTCTGGGTAAACAGTTTCTACTGACAGCAGACCTTGTTACAAAAAATAATTGTTCTGGGATATTTCAAAATGGTTCTTTTCCCCCTCCCAGAAGCACAAGAGGATTTTGCCCTGATATTTCTGTAAGAAGCTTGTAGAGCTCTGATGTTTCAACTCACAAAAGTGTGAGACTCCCTGATGACTAGGTCTCCCTGGAGTTTTTATTTCTTGGACTTGTCTACACTGAGCTTCTAACAACTCATCAATTACAGCTCAGGGTTCCCTAATCTGGTGCTGGTTACTGCAGAGATTTCTACTGAAGTCAGCTGTGATTCTCTGTATTTGCCTGTTGGTCTCTCTAATTGAGGGGCAACAGTTTGCCCTGTGACCTCATTTCCCTAAGAAGAGTGGCCGATTTTTCAGTTTGTTCAGCTTTTTACTTATTGTTTTTTGAAACAATTTTTTGATTAAAAAGTGAGGAAAGGCCCACTTGGTGGCATAGTGGTTAAGTTCACGCACTCTGCTTGGGCAGCCCAGGGTTCATGGGTTTGGATCCCAGGTGCAGACCTACACATCGCTCATCAAGCCATGCTGTGGTGGCGTCCCTTGTACAAAATAGAGGAAGATTGGCACAGATCTTAGCTCAGGGCCAATCTTCCTCACCAAAAAACAAAAACAAAACAAAAAGTAGGGAAAATTTTGACAAATCTGAAGATTACTCTCTTTAATAATAGTTATGCAAAGAAATGCTTGAAAGTTCTTAGAAACATTTTAGGTGGAGTTATCATTTTTAAAGGTAACTGAGTTAAGCATACACTACTACTTGTAGTTGTAAATTCTTTATGTGTTTTTGTTTAGTCTCTGTTGTCCACGTTAGACTGTAAGCTACCCTTTGTGGTGCCACAACTTCTTATTATAGCACAAAGCAAATATAATAGAAAATGTTTTAAAAACTTTCTTTTCAGCTTCAACTTCTGAAGAGGATGGAGTAATTCATGGAAGGCCAACTTAGACTCCAAAACACCAAAAACATCTGGTAAGTTCACATATTTGAAGATATCAGGGATCTATGGAAACATCCAGAGGGAAAGAAACTTTTCAGAGGTGAGCGGGTGATCTTTTGCCCTCCCTGGAAGCATTTGTTGATCTTGGAATGCACTACAGGCCCGAAGACTGAGCTGATCCTAAGAAAGATCCTACTGGGGGCAGAGGAACTGGAACAGCTTTGGGGAGTTGCGCATAACAGAAGCCCCAAAATTGGAGAACAAACACCGAGGACATCAAACACAGAGCCTGTCTCCTTTTGAAGTCATTGTCCAGTTTTGAAGTTATAGAGTCAGACGAACACAAAGGCAAGCCAAGCACCACTCAAAGACAGAATAGAAATTTCCATGACCTCTCGGGGTTAATAAGAAAAAGATACTATGGGCTTTGTTAGTTAATTCTTCCAAAAATTTAAGGAAGAAATAATACTAATTTTACACAAAATCTTCCAGATAATAGAAACAGAGAGAACACTTCCTAGCAATTTTTATGAAGCACAGAATAATCTTGATACTGAAACATAACAAGACCATTACAAGAAATAATAATTACAGGATGATCTCTCTCATGAATGTCAATGTTAAAGTGTTAAAGAAAATATTAGCAAATCAAACTCAATGATAGACAAAATGTAGAATATTTTCTCTCCAAATATCCTCAATAGTAGAATGGACATGAGGTATATTCATACACTGAGAATACTATACAGCTGTGAGAATGAATTTACTACAACCACACTTAAATAACAAAATGTTGAATTAAGAAAATTCCAATCACAAAAGAGTGTGCACTGTATTGTTCATTTATATAATGTTCATGAACAAAACTAATCTAACGATAGAGGTCAGGATATGGTTTACCCGAGGAAGGGTAGCGACTACATGGGCGTATAGAGGTGACTTCCGGGAGGTAAGTGATGTTCTCTTTCTTGATCTGAGTTGCGTTCAGAGTGTGTTCTCGTTTAAACATTGTATCAAGCTCTAGACAGACTAATGATTTGTGAATTGTTCATATGCACGTTATACTTCAATAAAAAGTCTGACTTTTTAAAACCCTCTTTTTTACCCAGCCTCTTCTACTGCCAGGAAACACCACATACATCTGTGAAATACAGATTTTTTTCCTTTAGTTTCATTTTGATGTTTCTAGTCCCAAATTCAGCATTAAAGAAACTCAGAGATCAATTCTCTGCACCACACTGAGGTAGGTATGAGTTTGGCTCTGCCATCACTATTTAGCCGTTTTAAAATTAGTCCCCAAGGTCAGTTTTCTTATCTTCTTCCAACTCCTTCAGAAAACTGCTAGTGACATTGACTCTAGACAATTGCACAACCCTTTTATTGTCAGTTCTGGAATGAAGACTTTATGTATCACTAGCTGTGTGCATGTATAGTGAGGTAAAATTAATATCCTCTGCGTTGTTTAGTCTATATTCCATTGGCCAGCTGCCTAGAATGACTAAGGAAACTGCCTGAAAAGTTACCCGCTCCTCCTCAAAAGAAAAAAAGAAAGCGCAAACTCTGGAATTACTTTTACCAGAGGGAAACTTAACAAATGATTATAAAAATAAACTGGAAAAAGAAAAAGGAGTTCTCATACTAGGAGATTCTTTATTGCACAAAAGGAGAAGTACTTCATTCAGACATCGTTGTAGTCAGGCCAATGCTCTGATGATTTACAAACTGAGGCATGATATTCACAAGCAATGTTTGTGTCACTTCAAATCTTAATGCAGAGTTAGCTATAGACCTTGGGTTACATTCTACAGCGTCTCCGATAATATTGATGACACT
Organism: Equus asinus; assembly: GCF_041296235.1. NCBI lineage: Eukaryota > Metazoa > Chordata > Mammalia > Perissodactyla > Equidae > Equus > Equus asinus. Next base: position 66,863,826 of record NC_091801.1, on the reverse strand, counting down.
AAGAATATTAAGACAACTTTCTGAAAATGCATGAATACCCCTCCTATTTAACTGAGTTTTAGAAAGACTTTGATCCTGCTATATACTGCAACATAGTTCATTTTAAATTAACTTTAAGCATTGTGTGTGTATGTGTGTGTGTGTGTGTATGCCCAGGTGTGTGCAAACCCAATTATTAAATGTCAAGGAGAAGAGTTAAAATGTATGTTTCCCCCCATAAATTGTTTTAGATCATTCCAGCAACTGAGGACCAACAATTTCCTTTTCTGCTGATGTCCTATATAATTTTCAATGGCCTAAATTTTCTTCTTTTGGGAAGCGAAATTTTTTTATCCTGTAGGAGAAAAGAATCCTCCTTGATGTTTGGAAGGACATTACACACGTTTTGTAACTTTATATTTTCTGACTGTTGGCTGCAGTTTTGTTGTTAGAGAGACCTACAGGCCTCCTTTACCCAAGATGCTTAGGGACATCTCTGAAATGAAGTCAGCGATGCAACAAGCTTAATGCAAATCTTAGTGCGAGCTGCTTTAATGACAGGTGCAATTTAGGAAGCATACAGCTTAAAGGAAGAAGGTAAAATTATTAAGCCCGCAAGTGCAGCAAATAAATAAATGCCTGTTTTTCACAATGAATGAAGTTTAGGTTTGTAAATGCCAATGTTGAGATGAGATATTTCGCTCAGGCTGAAGCCAAACGTCTCTGACATTAAACACTATAAATTCCCTGCTTACTCAGGCAAGATGTTGGGTATATCGTGTATGAAACAATAGCAACAAATTCTTGCCTTTCCTCTCTCTAGCTAGCCCTTCTGACGTTCCAGTCTGATTTTTATCTGGAAACGTTTATCTGATGGCTTTTTCAATACTTTCCCAATATTAAAAACACTTTGTTCTCTGCTGGTTTCTTCATTCTGGTTCTCCAGATTGTTTCTGATCTCCTGTCCAGAAGGATCTCTGTCTTTCTCTCCTTTCTCCAGAGATCACCCTACCAGTTGAGGACAGATTCTTGTCCTTCTTTCCATTTGGAAACACCTTTCTGATCTGCTGCCCTCTCAGCTTTTCGCAGCCTAGTCCTCCTTTGTGGCCTTTCAGGATGTATTGAAAAATAATGTTATCCAACATTTGCTCTGATGCCAGGCTGCCTGCATTCAAATCCTGGTCCCTCTACCATATTGAAGGCAACTTCATGCAAGTTATTTGACCTCTCTCTGCCGCATTTTCCTCACCTGCGAAGCAAGGCTAATGATATCACATATCTTGGGTGTTTTAGTGGATTCAATGAAACAATACATGCAAAGAGCTCAGAATGGTGTGGGGATATAGCGAGTAGCCAATGAACATTATTCTTAATCATATGATTACCTTGGTCAATAATCCAGGAGCACTCAAGCTTGAACTCTGTGAATATAATGAAATCTGACCGTAAGTTTACGTAAGCACAGTAAAAATCACATCAGGAAAATTACAGAGTAAGATGATATGGAAGGAAAGTTCAGCAAGTCCTGGAATGGCCAAAGTCTAAGAGAAGGTAAGGAAGAATGAAGGTGATCCCGACTGCTTTCTATCCTCTTCAATATCGACATCTTATACTAAAATTAGTCATTACTCAGGGTTTCCCTTCAGGAGTACAAGGTACAATGGGAAAAAGAAAAACCATAGAGTCAGTGGGACCAGAGTCTCAATCAAGTTTCTTGCCTGCTCTGTGATAAAGTAAAATTAAATTAAATTAAATTAAATTAAATTAAATTAAAAATAATAAAATTATTTTGTTGTGTTATTCTGAGAATTATCTGTAATAACTCAAAAAAATCCTCATGTCCTACAGACTCCCACTCCATTCAACATTCATTCACCACAGACTCTAATTTTTCCTTTTTTTTTTGGTGAGGAAGATGGGCCCTGAGCTAACATCTATTGCCAATCTTCCTCTTTTTGCTGAAGGAAGATTGTCCCTGAGCTAACATCTGAGCCAATCTTCCTCTATTTTATATTTGGGATGCCGCCACAGCATCACTTGACCAGCGGTATGTAGGTCCGCACTCTGGATCCAAAACTGCCAAACCTAGGTCACTGAAGCAGAGCATCCAAACCCAACCACTACGCCACTGGCTCAGCTCCACCAGACTCTAATTTTAAAGGGTCACTAGGACGTCTCTTCCCCTGACACCGTGGGGTTTCCACTATCATCCTGGTAAAGGGGCTTGCTTTAGGGAGGAGGTTTCAAGCCATGCTAATGAATTTAAATTTACTAACTTTGGGAATAGAGGCAGCTACTTTCCCACTGTGGTCAAGAAATGTTTGTCGTCGTTTTGCCACCACAGTGGAAGGGATGCGGGCTGCCTTAAAAGCAGTTAGAAGGGACAATACCACAGCCAAGAAAGTCAGGGAGAGACAGAACCCTGGTGACATTTGTAAAATTAATTAAAGAAGTTTGCAGGCCATTAGGCTGAGGTGGCTTTATGCCGTGGGGGCTACATAAGCAAAACAAAGTCTAAGCCTGTAAATGCCTCAAGGTGATGAAATCAAAACGCTAAGGGCAACCAATCACAAACAGCCAATTGGGCTTTAAGCTACAGCCAATCAAATAACTTGCTTTCCTCGCTTCCACCTTTTTCTGTATAAGTATTTCCCTGGTTCCCATCAGAGGAGCGCTCCTAACCACTGCTAGTTTGATGCTGCCCAATGGGAATCCATTTTTGCTCAAATAAACTCTTAAAAACTTTTATATGCTTCAGTTTATCTTTTAACACATTGTTTAAGTCTTTTAATCTAACCATAAATGAAGAAAGACCCAGCTGAAATTTGCCAATATGTATGCCAGAAATTCTCCCTTTCTTTCAACAATTTTAGATTGGATTTCTCTCTTTCACTCAAAGAGTTTTACCTAATAAAAAGACCTACTGATAAAAATGTAAAGCTTTCCTTGCTCCTGCTTGCTCTCTAAACCTGGTTATCACATCTCTCTGAAGTTTATAGGATTCCCATTGCAGCAAAGTTCCTCCCCTATTCTGTGATGTGGCTGATTTATTCTCAGTGACAGCCCATAACTAACCTATAACTATGCCACCTCTTGTTACTTATCTCCAGGTAGAGGGGGAGAAGCCATTGCTCACAAAAAGTGTGGTGATGGTGTAGGAAGGAGGGGTGCAGCAGGATCTAAATCAAATGTGTACTTCTCATCAATGCCTTAAAAGTATACTATCGGGGCTGGTCCGGTAGCGTAGTGGTTGGGTTTGTGTGTTCTGCTTTGGTAGCCCATGGTTTGTGAGTTTGGATCCCAGGCACAGACCTACACACTGCTCATCAAGCTGTGCTGTGTCAGCATCCCACATGCAAAATGGAGTAAGATTGGCACAGATGTTAGCTCAGGGCCAATCTTCCTCACCAAAAAAAAAAAAAAAAATTTACACTACCCATCTAGATCTCTTCTCTTTTGTCTGTTGTCCCCTTCCCATACATACATGCTTCAGCAGGGTGCAAAAACTAGTAAGATTTAGTCAATAAGGAATAAAAGGAGCCAGCACCCTAAGTTGTAGATGAATGTTTTCCTAATGACACTTGAGAAATAAAGTCAAAGTAGCCAGAACATGTTCTTGAACATGAAGTAAAATGAAAAACACAAAACAAAATACACAAACAAAAGCAGTGAGCTAATCATTTGAATCAGAGTTTATGCTCTGAAGAAATGATAGGTTTCAGAAAATGGTATTCCAGAACAAGGAGATCCAAACAGATTTTCCTGAATTTTTCTCTGTATTATAATAGTTAGATTCACATTCTTACTCCACAGCTTTAAGGCTAGATAACCTAGATAGTATCTCCAGGCATCAATTCAACGTATCTTCTAACGTGCTCCCACGGACTTAGCACAAGGCATTGCACTTAGAAGGATGTAAATTAGTACATTTAGTAAATTAGTACATATTTTCATGAGTGAAAGTATGAATAGATTCTTATGGTGATTATTCTCTCCTTAAAAATGATAACCCTCTCTTAATATTTTTTTATGTGTCTCAACGTCTATTGTTTCACAAATAGATTTTCCTACTCGTAACTATTCAATCTGCCAGGACAATCTCTGACCTGCTTCTCTGATTAAATCTGTTCCTATGACATAGACGTCTATCCAGAGATATTTCGGTCAAAAAGCATAACTTTATCATAAAGTTGATATGTAGTCGTCCACGTATCTTTGCCCTATTTTAGTACAAAAAAAAAAAGGAAAGAACAATGCTTACGCATACAAGTATTGTAATTGATAAAATGTGGCATTTAGCATGACCCTAATTGGTTTCATTGATCCTAAACTTGACCAACTTCTTTCTTCTCTGGATATATCAAGAAATACATGGTTCTCTGACATCAAATGCAAAGAAGTTCCTGGCACCTTCCATCACTAGGGAGAGAAAAAATAAATAAAAAGTGATTTGCTACATTCTAACAAAGAAAAGCTTAAACAGAATATGATATAACACCAAGGAGAATGTAACACCATTTTCTACATGACCCAAATATCCCACTTCCTTTTTCACTCAGAAAATGATGAATTTGGGGCCAGCCCAGTAGTGCAACTGTTAAGTTCGCATGTTCTGCTTCTCAGTGGCCTGGGGTTCGCTGGCTCGGATCCCAGGTACGGACATGGCACCGCTTGGCAAAAGCCATGTTGTGGTATGCGTTCTATATATAAAGTAGAGGAAGATGGGCATGGATGTTAGCTCAGGGCCAGTCTTCCTCAGCAAAAAGAGGAGGATTGGCAGCAGTTAGGTGAGGGTTAATCTTCCTCAAAAAAAAAAATGATGAATTTTACAATTCATGTCTTTTCTCATATTTGTATGTACTTTGCTTCTGTCATCCAGCCCCAATTTGCTAAAATGCTAAAATAAAATATACCTTACCTTTTTCCCCAAAATATGCTTACTGTAAAAGTGACAGGAAAGAGTCAAGATGCTTTGAGTATCCGTTTAATTCAGTGGTTACATTTTAAAAGAATTGGAAAGGGTTTTTTTTTTAAGGCGGTTTAAGATGCTCAAATTGGTTCTGGTCCTGGTCTCGGTTTTGCCACTTAATCTATTGTATAATCTAATTTCAGCCTTAATCTATTGCATACTCTAATGTCTAACGCTAACCAAGTCCATTTGCTTCTTTGGCCTTCTGTTTCCCCATCCAACACATGAAGCATTTCTGAAATTTCCCTCTCGCCCTATCTCTCTATGACTCTGAAATTTCAGGGAAAAAAATTGTACTCCATCTTTTTTAAAAAGTTGGTCATTTAAATAAGAAAAAACAGGCCGTGCCGTTTGACCTTAGTTAATCCTACTAATATGAAAAATCAATCTAGCCGAAAGTAATAATCCAAATGAAAGCAACAACTTAACATTCACGCAGATGTTTACCATATTGCTTTTCATAAATCCCCAAATTAGTGGGGAGTAAATGTCTGAGGATAGGGGAACCCTTAATCAAATTAAGTTCCATCCTCAGTGGGATATTTTGCAGCTGTAAATGATATTTAAGTAACAACATGAAAAATTCTTATGAAATAGTATTAATTGAAAAAAGTAGACTTTCGTATTGTGTGTGCACTGTGATTTCATTGATGTAAAAATGTGCATACATGAGGAAAATGGCTAGAAGGAAACATAGAGATTATTCTGTTAGCATGCTGAGAAATATTTTTTAATAGTCCAAATCTTCTATTATATTGCTTTCATATGAAAAATAGTACAAAGGGGAAAGAAGCCTGGAAAAGAAAAGCTGTTTCCTGAAGGAAGATATTGCTCCCCTTTCTGAGAGGGTATTTTACACCCCTCCAAGGTCTTTTTAATTTTAAACTGATATAATTTATGAATAACATCCTATAAGTTTAAAGTGTACAATGTGTTGGTTTGATATATTTATATATTGCAATATGATTACCATCATAGCATTAGCCAGCACCTCTGTCACATCACATCCTTATCATTTCTTTTTTTGTGGTGAGAACAATTAAGATCTAGTTCCTCAGCAACTTCAAAGTGTGTACTATAGCATAGTTGACATATTCACTAGGCTGTGTGTGAAAGGACTTCTATCTAAAATGGAACCGGAAGATGGGAAATGAAGAATCTCATGCATACACCCTTAGAAGAACAGAACTTAAATACTGAGAGACTGATTTCTCATAATGTCCAATTTACAGAAAACTGAGACTTATCTGCTAGGAAATGAACATCCACCAAGAATCGCTCTCCATCCTCAAGCCAATGAACTTATCACTTAGATTCTGGCTGGACTTCCCACTTCTTGCACTCTTTGCCCATAAATACAGACTGCCCCAACCCCTCAACAGACTCACCTATAGCTTGCTACAGCATGCATTTCTGGAATTGCAATCCTCTGCCATTCCTGAACAAACTCAATTTCTGGTAATTCAAGTTTGCCTCAGTTTACCTCTTTATTTATGTTGACGTGTGCGTTAAATCTTCAGGACTCATTTATTTACCAGTTGCAAGTTTGTACCCTTAAACAATATCTCCCCAATTCCTCCACCCCCCAGCCCGTGGTAACCACCATTCTACTCTCTGTTTACATAAGTTCAGCTTTTTTGGATTCTACATGTAAACGATATCCCAGAGTATTTGTCTTTCTCTGTCTGACTTATCTCACTTAGCATAATGCCCTAAAGGTTCATCTATGTTATAGCAAATGGCAGGATTTCCTTCTTTCCTCCAGTTGAATAATGTTTCATTTTATATATATATATATATATACACCCTATCTTCTTTATCCATTCTTCTGTTGACAGACCTTGGTTTTGTGAATAATGCTGCAAGGAACATGGGATACAGATACCTCTTTGAGATACTGATTTCAATTCCTTTGGATATATATCCAGGAGTGAGATTGCTGGATCATGTGATAGTTCAATTTTTAATTTTTTGAGGAACCATCATACTGTTTCCAATAATGGCTGTACATTTTACATTCCCACCAACAGAGTATAAGGGTTCCTTTTTCTCTGCATTTTCACCAACATTTGTTATCTTTTGTCTTTTTGATAACAGCCTTCCTAACAGGTGTGAAGTGATATCTCGATGTGGTTTTGATTTGCATTTCCCTGCTGATTAATGTTGAGCATCTTTTTATATACCTATTGGCCATTTGTATTTTTTTTTTAAAAGTCTATCCAGGTCCTTTGTCCATTTCTTAATTGGATTACTTGCCTTTTTGTTATTGAGTTGTATAAGTTATTTACATATTTTGGATATTAATTCCTTATCAGATATAGGGTTGGCAAATATTTTCTCCCATTCTGTACAATGCTTTTTCAATTTATTGATTATTTTCTTCGCTGTGTAGAAGCTCTTTAGATTAATGTAGTCCCTCTTGATTATTTTAGTTTTTGTTGCCTGTGCTTTTGGTGTCTTATCCAAGAAACCATTGCCAAGAGCAATGTCAAGGATCTTTTCCCCCTACGTTTCATCTAGAAGTTTCATGGTTTCAGGTCTTACATTTAACTCTTTGATCTATTTCAAGTTAATTTTTGTGAGTGCTGTAAGAGAGGGATCTGGTCTCATTCTCTTGCATGTGGATATCCAGTTTTCCCAACACCATTCATTAAAGATACTGTTATTTCCCCATTGTATGTTCTTGACATTCTTGTCAAAATTTGGTTGATTATATATGCATGAGTTTACATCTGGGCTCTCTATTCTGTTCCCCAGGTCGATGTGCCTGTTTCTACAGCAGTACTGATACATGTTATAACATGTGTCATAACTGACTCATGTTTTGATACATAACTGATACATATTATAATATGATACGTTATAATATGGTACATTGATACAGGGTATAATATGGATGAACTTTAAAAACATTCTACTATGTGAAAGAAATGAGTCACAAAAGACATAGTGTATGATTCCATTTATATGAAATGTCCAGAATAGGCAAATCTATATATAGAGAAAGTAAATTAGTGATTGCCTAAGGTGAGGGGAGGGAGGTTTAAGGTGGAGGGAAGAGAGACTGCTAACAGGTACAGGGTTTCTTTTAGAGGTGATGAAAATGTTCTAAATTTAGATTGTGGTGAATGCTGCACAACCCTGTGAGTTTACTAAAAACCATTGAATGGGACACTTTAAATGGATTATTTATATAATATGCAAATTATATCTCAATAATGATGCTTTAGACATTTAATTCAACATATACAATCATTCTGAAACTTAGATTCCACTAGATATTTTTTAAAGAGTGATGCAATATTTTGTGTCAATTTTATAGCGTGTTAGATATTACATCTTTTGCAACTAAGTAAACTTAAGATGAAAATGTTTAGATGTCAGTTTAGAAATTTGTGAGTCAGTAAAGAATTTTCCCAAAATTCTTTTGGAAGGTGTGCCAGCAAAACAGTGTGAATGCTACCTGATTAAAGGAAGTTCAGTTAAAGAGTGATTATAGTCATTCACGGGAAAAGTGATTAGCACTTCCACTGAGACAATTGCTGTGGGAAAAGGAAGGTAAATATTTATTCATTCATCCATAAACTCTTAAAAGTAAGTCCTCAAGAAATGTTTGTTAAATAAACCTTGGGAAAGGTTGATGATGTCTGAGGCATCTTCATAGTATCTGGCTCATGATCCTACACAGAGTAATTACCTCAGGAAAAATCATTTCACCTTTGGAGCAGAAATGAAATGTGTAGATTTTTTAAAAAATCTCAGACTTTCCCTCTAGTCAACGTATTTGCCCTTTTTGTCTTAGCAATCTTTGCACAGCGTTCCCCAACAAGTTGCAAAGAGGACTGTTTAAAGATGGTTGTGGGGCTGGCCCAGTGGCGTAGGGGTTAAGTTTGTGCACTCAGCTTCAGCGGGCCGGGGTTCACTGGTTCAGATCCTGGGCACGGACCTACACACTATTTATCAAGCCATGCTGTGCTGGCATCCCACAAAGAAGAGCTAGAAAGACTTACAACTATGAATATACAGCTATGTACTGGGCTTTGGGGAGAAAAAAAAAAAACGAGGAAGATTGGTAACAGATGTTAGCTTAGGGACAATCTTCCTCACCAAAAAAGGCATACCTTAAAGATGATCATTTTCTGTCAGGCAGGATGTGGATGAGAAGGAAAAGGATCTAAAAGGGAAGTGACTGGATTGTGGCTCTACTTCGATCATTTCTAGATTGAATGAGTCAGTCCTCCAATAATGGAGACCCTGTAGGAAGAGGATTTCTTTTAGAAGAGAATAGAAGAGATCCTTGTTATAATCACTTCCTCTCCTGTTAGTTACGGGAAAACCAATGGAATTCCTGACTGCCCAGCGCCTACCTTTCCAAATGTAAGTCAGTGAGAAAGCTCTGTTCTTCAAGAAAGCATGTCAGAAGACGTTTGTTTAGGAAGAAAACGATCACAGGGAATAGGGGCTGGATGTTGCCTTCTTAACGTATAAGTCAGCTCAGCAAATCTATGATTTTGATGTAATGCATGTTCGCATATCAGTCGGTCATGGGTAGCAACTGTAAGTTTTAACATTTGAGACTTCACTTGGAAGACTTAGCATTTATTCCATAAATTACTCCACAATTTATTTCATGAGTGACAGGAAGGTTGCTATTTTAGGCGAAATGTATGGTAAAGACTGGAAGAATTCCTGTCCCATTCTCCTGATCACTTCCTATAGGTTTCTAAAAATCCCGTCATAAGAGAACCATCCCTTTCTGTTAAAGAATAAGGCAGCACGTCTTGACGCTTTAGCTTTACAAAGCCGTGGGAGCTAGTAACTCATCAAGTGTCCCATAGTCATTAACACTTTATGACGCTAATCAATCTATCAACTCCTGACCACCAAGCAGATAGTTCATTCCTGGGCCCTGCCTGCCAGGAGTTTACAGTGTAATGGCAGAGAAGAAAAGGCTTAGAAAGCTGACTACGACTATATAACCCCCTTCTTAAGAGAATCAAATACGTGGGGCAAACAATAAGAGGTGCTTTATCAATGCTGCTTTCTCGTGTGAGTTATCAGTTATTGCCTCTATCTGGAAACATGCAGTAATTTCTCCCACCTAAACAAGTAAATAACAACAACAAAAAATTCTCCTAGGACACTGCAATCTCCTCCGGTACCATTTCACCATCACTTTACAGCATTAAGCATATAGTCCCATCCTTGAGAATGTCATCTCTAATTCCCTTCAAACCATTTTCTCTGAAAATCCTTATAGTCGGACTATCCAGCCCCCTCCATGCCACCAAAATATCCAGTGACCTCCACAGCACTGAATCCAATTGCCAATGATGCGTATTTAGATTATTTTATCTATTAGCAGTGTTTGGCAGAGTAATTACTCTCTCCTCCTTGAAATATTTTCTTAAGGTAACTTTCCAGGAAACCACTCTCTTAGTTTTCCTCTTAGCTCATAACTATTCTTGGTTTCCTTTTTTTAGATCATCCTTATCTTGTAGATCACTAAACATTGAACGCTTTAGGCTTAAACCTATGATTACGCATGTTCTCTCTGCTTTATTTCCTGGAAGATCTCATCTAGTTTTATGGCTTTCATTCCCACTATTTGCTGACAACTCCCAAATTTACATGTCCAACAAAACTTAGTGTGCTCAGAACCAAACTCTGAATCTTCTCCCCCCAAATCTGCCCTGAATCATCCTTTCAGTTGCTCAGGCTAAATATCTTGAGTCATTCATGTTTGACTCCTGTCATGCTCTCACAGCCCATTTCCAATGTTCAATAAATCTATAGATCTTTCAATTTATAAAATTTATTCAATCTTTCAATTTAATCCATAAATTTTTACAAAGAGGACTAAATAAAATCTATTTCATTAACTAGATTAAAGTCTATATATGTAGAGAATCAGAAAACTAAATAAGCAATTACAACACAGTGAGTCAGTGTTATGTCAGATGCGTTAGTTATGATTAGGTTTGCTTGCATTTAAGCAAAGAGCCAGTACAGCTTTTAAAAGATAGAAATTTATTTCTTTCTCATGTAAATAAAAAAACCTAGCAGTAAAATAGCCCAGGTGATATTGGCATCTTTGCAAAGTTCTCGGGGATCAAGGCTCCTTCTGGTTTTCTGCTCTGCTATCCTTAGTACGTGACTCCCATCCTCAGGGTCGACTTATGGTCCAAGATAGCTCTTGGGTGCATAGCAGTGCATCTACATTCTAGGCCATCTTGAGACGGAAAATGAAAAGTGAAAATGGTGCGGGCTTAGTGAATCGAGGAGTAGAAGGGAAGATTTCTTGGACTCTCAAGTTCTGGCAGTAGTGCTCTTTTATTCAGAGAATAGCATGGAGTAGCATGGGGACAGGAACCATGGGCAGTAAGAGCTACAGGCATGGGGACAGGACCCATGGGCAGGGAAGAGCTGAAGGCATGGGGACAGGACCCATGGGCAGTGACGGGCTGCAGGCATGGGGACAGACCCATGGGCAGGGAAGAGCTGAAGGCATGGGGACAGGACCATGGGCAGTGAAGGGCTACAGGCATGGGGACAGGACCCATGGGCAGTGAAGGGCTGCAGGCATGGGGACAGGACCCATGGGCAGTGAAGGGCTGCAGGCATGGGGACAGACCCATGGGCAGGGAAGAGCTGAAGGCATGGGGACAGGACCATGGGCAGTGAAGGGCTGCAGGCATGGGGACAGGACCCATGGGCAGTGAAGGGCTGCAGGCATGGGGACAGGACCCACGGGCAGTGAAGGGCTGCAGGCATGGGGACAGACCCATGGGCAGGGAAGAGCTGAAGGCATGGGGACAGGACCATGGGCAGTGAAGGGCTGCAGGCATGGGGACAGGACCCATGGGCGGTGAAGGGCTGCAGGCATGGGGACAGGACCCATGGGCAGTGAAGGGCTGCAGGCATGGGGACAGGACCCATGGGCAGGATGAGCTGCAGGCATGGAGTCAGGACCCATGGGCAGGAAGAGCTGCAGGCATGGGGACAGGACCCATGGGCAGTAAGAGCTGCAGGCATGGGGACAGGACCCATGGGCAGGAAGAGCTACAGGCATGGAGTCAGGACCCATGGGCAGGAAGAGCTGCAGGCATGGAGTCAGGACCCATGGGCAGTAAGAGCTGCAGCATGGAGATGGGACCCGTGGGCAGGAAGAGCTGCAGGCATGGGGACAGGAAAAGCTGCAATGTTTTGATGGCTAGAGCTAAATTTATAAGGCATAGGTATGTAAGTTATTTCTTTACAAGACAAAGGAAAGATCATGAAAAAAATCGTTAAAATAGTATCAGTGCAGGTGGGGTCTGGTTATTTGGTGGTCCTATAACTTTAGATAGGAATCAGATTGGATCAAGTCAGGACGTCATATGCTTCCCGGAGGATGATATAGATCAGGATGTAGAGCAGGACGCCTTGGACTTCTCTCCCTGGGGCAGCCTTGATCCTCTTCAAAAAGAGAACTTCTCCTAGCCTAGTCAGCTCCCTTTAAGCAGCTTTCCAGAAGTCCCACACAGTACTTACACTTACATTTTATTGGCCAGAAACTAGTTACATGGTCACATCTAGCCCAAAGGATGATGAGAAATGTATTACTCTAGTGTATACAGCATTATCCCAAATAAAATTGGGGTTTTCTTGCTAAGAAGAAGGAGAGACTGGATATTGCTTGGTGATAGTCATTCTTTGCCACAAATACAGAGTGTTATCAGTGTCCAGATGAGGAGTCATAACCCCACACTTGGGAGGCCAGAGAAAGATTCCAAGAGCATATGATTTCTGCACTCATCCCAGTTTGCCCTGATTTAGAATAACTTGTGTACATGTCTGTCTTCCCACTGGACTGTGAGCCCTGGGAGAGCAAGCACTCTGTCCCCTTCATATTTGTCACCCCTGACATGGGAGCTTTTCACATAGCAGATCCTCAATATATTTTCAGTGAATTTGAGAGGAAGGTGGTGAAGTTTTTGAAGAGGAAGAGGGGACGGTCTGTCAGCTTTGCTAGAACTTTCATTATCTTTCATCTTCACACACACAAAAAATACCTCAGGCCTTATATCACAAAGGCAGCTTACATAAATAATTCTTTGTAACATTTGTAACCTTGTAACCTGTAAAAGGTCCTCTTACTAATGGCTGATCCAGTTTTTACTCATCTCAATGGACAGACCTTCCCCTCCTCCCCAACTTCCACCTTACTCCCGCCCTGGAGGTCCAACCTTGGCCAAGAGTCTAAACGACCCGCCAATTTCAAAATCAGGCTAGGTCACAGGCTTTATGTGAGTAAGAAGCAGTGACTCAGGGTTGCAAAGACCATGACTTGCCATCCTTTCTCAGAACACAGCTCTTGGAATAGGTATGACTATGAAACCAACGTTTGGACACAGATCATTACATAACTGATGCCCAGATGAATCACTATAGCTATTTTCGGATTTATGAGGTCAACTAAAGTTGAACATGGCAATTGCTACTTTAAAGAATCTAAAATCCAAACTAAGACAAATCCCGATGACCGGGGGAAATTTAAGAAGCAGCTGCTAACACACCTTCTCTTATTTCATCCCATTTGTTTTAGCTGGTTTGAGATTACGGACAGAAAGAATGCCTCTGTGAGATGACTACTGATTTACCCAGAAATGAAACTCAAGCTCTAACAGCTAGTTACCTTCCTGTTTCGTTTCGTATTCTGTTACTAAGAAATCACTGTGTATGCACATGTTAATTACTGCAAAGCTGATGGAAACTTGGCTGCCATGTCTAGACACTGGCTGAGCCTGGATCTGGCTGGAGACCTGGTCCAGCTTGAACCTAGATTAAATCTTGACCCTCTGAATTGCCTCTTCCCATTTTCCAGTTCGGAGACAGCCTGATTTAGGCATGCCGCCAGTTGCTTCAACTCCGGCATCTCTGCATTATCAGGTGGGTGTGGAGGAGAGAAAGCAGACTACACTCCCTTCAGATTCTGCCCAATAGATATAGAGAGTCATGTTGGAATGTGGATTTCTGAGGATCCCTAAGATGTGCTCTTAAGTGCTCGTCAACAGATGTACTTCTTAGAACTTTTTCTTATCTCAGGAAAAAGAGATAATTCTCTCTGATATGTTTTCCGGTTTTCACATGTAATGATTTGTGAGGAAGCTATAAAGCCACGAGGTCCAACTTACTGTTTAGGAGAGTAGGATTATCAAAGAGCGCAAATTGATAAGCTCATGAAGTTAGGTACCCGAAAGATAACCAGGAGCTCTTCCTTCATCTCTTCAGCCTGAGCAGCACTTGAAGCGCAGTACCTCAAGGGAGGGAGGGAGAAAAACTACCCTTGCAAACAGGCAAATGCATCTTTATTGAGTTGGGTCTTCAGAAATCACAGGTCTAGAATCTGAAATTCAGGACACTCAGTCAGTTGGGATGTTCAGTCCCGTGGGCAACGGACTATGAAAGCTAAAGTCAAAGCATTGCAGAGCTGGACAGACATTACATTCCTAATCCAACACTCTTGTATTACCCATAACGAGGCCAAGACTTGGAGAGGTAAAGTCAGAAGTTCAAAACCTAGTGCCGGTACAAGGATGTGTTCACAAATGGAGAAGTAGGATGAAGATCTAACAGCTATGTCAATATCTCAGTAAACTTAGTGTTTATTGCCACCTTTAGCAGAAATAAGGCTGCATGGTAACTGGAACATAATTTATTTGCTTTTGACTGGAATTACATCAGTTCAGTGTAGTCCACTAGTTTCTCACGGTAAAATGAAATTACAGTGTCTAATGAATGCAAGATGGCCTAAAGAAAAGAGTATGAGTTTAATCCTAGCTTTATTAATCTTTAGTAAACTGGACAACTTACTTAAACTCTCTGAGCCACAGCTTTTTCATCTATAAAACAGAGATAATTCTCACCTTACAGGGTTGACCAAAGGATTCCGGATAATGCATAGAAAGGATCCAACAGTGTTTGGCACTGTTTGTGTTCAATAAATAGTAAGTATTATTATCATTGTCATTATTAAATATCAGGAAGACAAATTGTTAACTTTAAGTTAGAGGGCAGCTCTCATTGAATCGTCTCTACAGGTAGTCAAACGACTCATTGCCAATTTTTGCAGGGAAATTTCTTTTCTGTTTATAAGCAATCCCAGCTTTCCCACCTGGGAGCTCATATTCAAGCCTTTACTTAAGTTCTTGAACCTCCCAAGGAAGTACTCCCCAAACCTGCTTGTCCTGAATTACACTGCGTTCTTGGATACACTTCCATCCCACATACATTTGTTGTGTTCCGAATGTTTCCGGGGTTGCCATGGTTTCTAATAGTCAATTCTAATCTGCAGGAGAATGTTTGAACTGAGAGGTTTCCAGTTAAAGGAAAGGAAGAGAAATGGTCATGTCAAGGTTTCGTATGCTGTGGTCTCAAATTACCCGTCAAACCTTCTATTTTCCTTATTTATAAAATGGGATCATTATACCTACTTCACAAGTTTGTTGTAAGAATGACATGGACTAATGCATGTTGAAACATGTAGCTTGCAATACACCAGGTGTCTAATGCACATAGTTCTTTCTTTGTCCCCCAGGATGTCCCATCCTCAACATTACAATCCTACCAGTCTGGTTAGCTCACCCTGTCCTTGACACACTAACATCTTTACCTCTTTCCTCAGCTCTCTTCTCAGAAAGTTCTCCTTCTTTGTCTTCTTTTTAACCACTTAATTCCGTGTAATTGTAGCAAAGAGTAAGGGGGCTTTTCTAACTGGCTTTTTATTACTGACTTTATTACTCCATCTAAACTGAGCTGCTGAAACCTTTTGAGGAATAAGAAAAGGTCTCAGAGAGGATGGACTGTGTCACTCTCAGTTGTGTATGTAACCCCAGTGCTGGGCAAAGAGTCTGGCATGGAATGAGCACTACATATCAGGAGTCGGGCATATGGTTCCAGAACCTGAATTTGCAATCTAAACTTTTCTTGCTATCTTTGGACTTCAGGCGAGTTACTTAACCTTTTTCAGCTCTATTTTCTCATCTGGAAAATGGAGATAACAACAGCACTCTCTTCAGTATTCTGTTGAGGATAAAATGTAAAATGCGTCTATTCAGTGTTCAATACATTTTACATATTATTGACAGCTGTAACTAAATAACTATTCAAGTATCACATGGAGATAAAATAATTACAAAGTATGCATAAGTAGTTTGATATTATTTAACCTGTAGATCAAGAATTAGATGAGCTAGGGCTTCAGGACCCTCTGATTCTTTTTTACAAAAGGGCACCCCAGTCAAACCACACTCTGCTTTGCCCGCCCCCAAAGTGTCCTTTGTGCTGCAAATACAACACCTTTGTTCACATGCTTCATTCTATTTCGAATGCCTCTTCCTTTCCCCAGGACTGGCCCTGTGCCAAGAGGTTAAAGTTCTCTGCTTCCATAGCCTGGGTTTTCGGGTTTAGATCCTGGTTCAGACCTACTCCACTCATCAGCCATGCTGTGGAGGAATCCCACACACAAAGTAGAGAAAGATTGGCACAGATGTTAGCTCAGGGAGAATTTTCCTCAAGCAAAAAAAAAAACGAGGATTGGCAACGGATGTTAGCTCAGGGCAAATCTTCCTCACCAAAAAAAAAGAAATTCTATCCTCCTTTCAAGATACAAACTGAATGCAGAGACCCCCTCATGTCTGCTTGGATTCTCCCACTGTCTGCCTTTCACAGCCTTCCTTTCTCCTCCTTCCAAATACAACAGGTTACAGTGTCACCATCCTCTGTTACTCCATGGCAACTCGTTCACACCTCCCTGACAGCACTACATTTAATTGCTTGACTGGCTTCCAGGGGCTTACCTCTATTCGATTATGCACTTCTTGCCAACAGAGTCATCTTCATCTTCTATCTCCCAGTGTAGAGAACATGGCAGGCCTCTGTCCCATTTGATGGAATCACAGTGGATTGATTTAGTTGGAACTGACAACAGTTTGTGAAATCATTTGCCTCTGCTGCTTCTCACGTCCTCGTTAATTTGATGGTTTATTCTAATTACCTCTTACTGGAATTGTGTTGTCAGTTTGGTTTCGTGAGATCCGAAATTAAAACAACAAACAGGAATGAGTAGGGTGGGGCTGCCTTAAGAGTGATTATAAGGGATTTAAAAGCAGTACTGTAGAGACATGCAAATTGGTACCAAGAATCTATCCCCTCTTATTCTCAGAGTTTTGTAAAGTTTCTATCCTTTTCTTTTAGAAAGAGTCAGCTTGATGAATTAAGCACAAGGGTTGGTTTAATCAACAGGCTGACTGGAATATGTATGAACTCCCTAACTCTCTGGATGCTTTTAATTCAGAAAGTGTCTTCTGGAAGAGCCCAGCCTTATCCATAGGTTCAGTTTTGAAAGCAAGCAGAATGAAAAGAAGGCTGCATTGTTCACATGTGTTTGAGTTTACATGCACTTAAAAGTTTTTTAAAGGGCTTTTTTAAAAGAGCTTTTAATATGATAATCATTTTTTAGAAAAGCAATACTTAAAATGCTTAATGATAAAAAAAAAAAAAACTTAGGAAAAGGATCTCCAACCACATTTCTAAAAAGTATTTGTACATTGAAAATATCTCAATGCACATGGGTATCATATTTTAAATTTTTTCTTGAAAAATATATTGACCTCTTCCTGATTTTTAATTGCCTTTAAAGCAAATAAATACTCTTACTCATTCCATACAAGGTAGTATTTTAAAATTATATATCAATTCTCATAAAATACATTTTACAGTGGAAAATTATGAGCCACATTAAAATTATGCAAATAATTGTAAATGAATTCATTACACTTTGAAAATGCCACAGGCTTTGAAGGCAGGTGGATGGCCTAAGTCTGTGGCCTCTCCATCACTGTGGGTCTTCGGACATGTTCTCAGTCTCCCTAAGCTTCTAGTTCTCTGGGCAAATGTTGGTACCTCTTTCATAGGGCTAATGTGAGGATTAAAACAGAAAATGCATGTAAAATGGTTAGCATAGTGCCTGACACTTACAAATGCACAATAAACATTTATTTCCGTTAAGAATTATATACTAAGTTTGTATTCTGTTTCAAGCGCTGTACCAGGCCATGATGACATAAAGATATGAAAAGGGTCCTGTCTTAATCCTACTTCATTTAGAAGAAACCAAGGAAACTGAAAAAAATTAAAGCTATCTTCTGACTACTAACAGCTGGGAAAACATGGACACTGGAAGCAAATAAAAATCTTTATCTTTCTGAAACTCCAGCTGACCAAAACATTCTATCGATTTTGATACTTAAAAGACTAGAGATTCTAATTGCCAAAAGAAGTTTGCAGTCGTACATTAATCACATACACAAAACAACATTTTGGTCAATGACAGACTGCATACATGACCGTGGCCCCATGAAATTAGTACCATACAGCCTAAGTGTGTCGTAGGCCATACCATCTAGGTCAGGGTAAGCGCACTCTATGACGTTCGCACAACGACGAGACCACCCAAGGATGCATTTCTCAGAAAGTATGCCCATTGTGAAGTCAAGTGATGCATGACTATATCTTCCAGTTTGGAGCTCAGGGGGCCTGAAGTTGTCAACAAGGAGAGTAGATGCCTTCTTTCTCTGAGTGTGCTGTCCTGGATTGGTGATTTGAACAAGCGGTTTTCTCAGCCTCAACTTGCTTTCTTCTTTGTCTTCAAAGCAACTCCTATTTATCCTTCAAGAGCCAATTCAAAAGTTACCTCTCCTCTGTTTTTTCTATTTGCCCACACACTCTTAGAAGTTTTAATTACACTGTCCTCAGTGTCTCTATTGCACTCCATCATATATCTTTATAACAGTATATAATATTAAATAGTTATAGATTAATATGTTTATTACTTATTCTGTAAACATGAAATTTGGGTTATCACGTCTGACCATGTTAATATGCACATCCTCATTAGATATGTTTTTGGCATTCAGCAAGGAATTTCCTGAGGTACCAGAGGACCAGGTTTTACGTCTATCACTAATTGTATGACCCTGAGTAAGTTACTTAATTTCTGGAACTTAGTTTCTCTAGCTACAAAATGTCAATTTGGACTATATAATCACCAAGATCCTTTTTGGTTGCCAAATTCTATGAGTTTGTAACATCAACTACCTTAAAATGTGCAGTTTTATTCTCCCTTTATTTCAAAAACCAGAAAACCAGAGCTCAGAGAGTTGAAGTGACATCAACAACATTTAGGACATGGAGCTTGGTGTTTCAGAGAATGGGCTCTAGAGACTGAATGCCTGGGTTTGAATCTTGCCTCCACTGCTTGCTAGCTCTGTGAATTCAGGCAAGTTGTTTAAACATTCTGTGCTTCTTTTATTATCTGTAAAATGCGGAAGATAACAGTATCTATGTGATAGGTAGATATAAAGATTCAATTAATTAACATATGTAAAGTGCTAAGAATAGTGCCTGATTCATTGTTGTGAGTGCCAGGGAGTCAATTCCAACTCCTAGCAACATGGTGTACTGCAGAGAGGAACCCTGCCCTGTCTTTTTTTACACCATCCTCTCACCTTCCGGCGCTGTTGTCAAACATTGTTCCACTGCTATTCATATGGTTTTCATGGCCAATTTTTTCAGAAGTGGGTGGTCAGTTCCTTCTTCCTAGTCTGTCTTAGTCTGGAAGATCAGCTGAAATCTGTCCACCTTGGGTGACACTGTTGGTATTTGAAATACCGGTGGCATAGCTTTCAGCATCACAGCAACACACAGCCTCCACTGCATCACAACCTACAGATGGGTAGTGGTTCCCTGACCGGGAAACAAACTAGAGCTGTGACAGTGAGACAGCCAGATCTTAACCACTAGACCACCAGGGCTGGCTGCCTGATTTGTAAGAAGTATTAAATGTCAGCTCCCATCCTTGCTCAATATCTCACACCAGTTAACAAGACAGAGGGGCCTGGAACCAAGTCTCCTGGCCACACAAACAGTGCTTTTTAAACTGTACCACACGCTCTTTAGTATAGTGGTTTAATTAACTATCAACATTTACCCGTACAGAGAGATTGAGTCTGCTATGCATTCTGTACTGGGCTAAGCGCTTTACTACTTTTTCTCTTTAATTCTCCCAACCATCCTATATGGTGAGTATTATAGGTCTACAATACCTACCCTGAAATTTCAAAATCAAAGAAGCTCTGAACACTGAAAGTGTTTCATAATTCATTGGATGACTTGACTTGAACTCCTTTGGAGACAAAAATCTGACTTGAATTGATATAAGGTTGTTTACAGGCTTTATTCCATTTAGTGTGAACATTGCTATGATTTACCAGAGAAATTTAATATTTTTTATCATGGAGTGCTGTCCCAGATCCCATGAGGATGTTAATATACATTATTAGGTTGTTAGATAATATATAGTGCTTGTACCACGTTGTCTTTTATCATTCAAGACTTCTAAATTCTATCTTTTTAGAGTGATGGAAATGTTTTATAACTGGATTGTGGTGACAGTTGTACAACTCTATAAATTTACTAAAAGTCATTGAATTGTACATTTAAAACAGATGAATATTATAGTATATAAATTATACCTTAATAAAGCTACCTTCAAAAGGCCATTAAAAAAAGAAAAACATATATAATTATTAGGAATAATAAAGTTAATAAAGGAACACCTTTAACCTTTCAAGTTTAACATCACCACTGACCGTGGTGTTTAGCGTTTTAGACTGAAGCTGGATTCAGCTGATAAAAGTACCTGAGTAGTATCCATACAGGGTTTGAATCTATAATGACATGTCGGTACTCTAACAGCTTTCACAAAGGAGAAAGGAAACCAGAAAAAATGGACTAAAAAGAATAGTAAAGGGAATTCATGAAAAATTAGTGAAATTGAAGAATAAGTCCAAATACCACCTCTTTTATCATTTTTCCTGAGTTACCCCATTCCATCAGAATTCATTTTCTCCCTCTGAGCTTCTGTAGAATTTTATGACTTTACAATGAAACTTAGTAATGCACCGTAGTGCTCTGCATCTGTTGTACAGAACAGTAAGCCCCTAGACAGCAAAGCTAGTTTTATTCACTTTTGTATTACTCATGGTACATAAAAAATGCTTAAATAGGAGTCTAATGAATACCTGAATTCTATTGAACCAGTTCCTCAATAAAAGTTTATACATAAAAAAAATGTTTTTCTTCTAAATTCCAAAACACATCTGATCCTGAGTTTTTGTTTTTTTTTTTAAAAGATTGGCACCTGAGCTAACAACTGTTGCCAATCTTCTTCTTTTTTTTTTTTTTCCTGCTTTATCTCCTCAAAACCCTCCCGTACATAGTTGTATAACGTAGTTGCAGGTCCTCCTAGTTGTGGGATGTGGGACGCCGCTTCAATGTGGCCTGACGAGCGGTGCCATGTCCGCGCCCAGGATCCGAACCCTGGGCCGCCGCAGTGGAGCGCTCGAACTTAACCACTCGGCCACGGACCCGGCCCCTGATCCTGAGTTTTGATTAAGAGATTATAGGTCATTACTATTACATCAGTTTTACGGAAACAGAAACCAAAGGTTGGAAATGTCAAGTTACTTGCTCAAGATGACACAGCTATTAAATAGTGGAACTGATATTCCAATCCATGTCTGGCAAACTTAGTACCCAAACCTTTACCTGCTTCTGTTGAAGATTTTTGCATTGATTAAAAAAAGAAAATGTCCTATAATATGTCCATGTTACAGAAAAGCAAAAATTTTCTAACAGATTTGCAAATTTCCTGAATTTGGGGGGTTAGAACATTAATCAACCTACTTTCCTGTCTTCAGAACCTACATGTCCTATCAGAATACTCAAAACTATTGAGTCTTTATTCTTTTCTTTCTCTACTCTCTTTAAACTGTAAGTATTACTTGAGCTAAGTTCATCAGCCAGAATTAGATAAGGTAGTAAAGAAAAGGACAAAAAGGGAAATATTTATCATCAATTGAGTTTTCTTTTCTTATCAAGTTTTTTAACAAATTATTTCCCAAAGCCATCCTCTCCTGAAGACAGTTGTGTCCCTTACCATGATGTGAGGCCACAGGATGAACTGTCAGATTTGAAAAGCAATAAATACCATGCAGTCCAGTTTCCTGGGAAAGAGCATGTTTTGAGTTTGACTTCCTCTCCGTTCCTAAAAAACATTTCAGAAGTAAAAGACTGATGGGTTCCTCATTGGTCTTTTTCCTTTGTATGTTTTGTTAGTTTTTTTTTTTAACCAGGCTGTGAAAAGTTGTTGTTCATTAATGAAACTCAGAAAGTAGTTACATCCCTTTGAAGTTTAAGACAGCATCTGTTCCAGCGTCCAAAGAGAGTAGAGAAATTAACATCTTCATCACATGGGTTTCAATATATTTCAAGTTATTGCCACCCAGAAGTTGCAGGTGCGAGGATATAGCTAGCTTTGTTTTATGAAGCATGCCCGTGTGTGTGTGTGTGCATGTGCGCATGCACACACACATGCAAAATAAGGACAAAGTCTCATAAAATGCATATTTTAAAAGGTAAGTTACCAATGCATTGATATTAAGTTAAAATTGCTCCTCTGGTAGATTTTCTCAGTTACCTGTCAATAATGATCTAGAGCTTGTAGAAAAAAAATCTAAACTTTCTAAGGGACAACTGAATTTTTCCAGTTCAGCTAACTGAAAGGAAAATGTTTAAAAGTGAGAAAGCAAATTCAAATAGCATATCATATTCAAGATGCTTATCTCTCTTATCCCCCCCAATAGAGATTTCCAAAGTTAAATTCGAGTACTAAAAAAATAGCAAATATTATATTTTAATTTCAACTTTGCACGTAAATGCACATTAATTTGTCAGTCTTTTGACGTACAGTTACAGAATTGTTTTGGGGGGGAGAGGGACAACTCAACAAATCTGTGCCATCTATCTTTTATAAGCCACATCAGGAATACAACTTCTACAATTTCCAGTTTTGGTTTCCTTACAGTGGAGTGGGAACTCTAGTAACACTTGGGACATAATCTCAATCCAGAAACCTTCGATATTTGTAATAGTTTCTCATCCATACCTAATTTGATAGCAATTATTTCAAACACTGCTAGTGTTTTTACAGATCCATTAATTTCTCCCACACTGTTTTGCTAATTTATGCATAATTTGCTAAAGTAATCACAATAATAACTGTCAAAAATGGAGTGTACTTCTGCTTCTAAGAAGTTAGATTAGATATACTTTTCCCTATTCCTTCTACTAAGTACAACTAAAACCTTAGAAACTACATATAAGACAAACGAAAGGAGACCTTGAAAGCTCTTTCTTGAAAAACCAAAATAATATAGACAGAAAAAAATAAAAATGAACAGAGTCCCAGGAACCTGTGGGACTATGACAAAAGATCTAACATTTACAAAGAGGAAATGTTTAAGACAATTATAAAGGTGGAAGTTAAAGGAACATATAGGGAGGTAAAGTTTTTACATTTCACTCAAGCTGATGAAATCTCATCATCAGTATTCTGTGATAATTATATAGAATGTAATACGTAGATACACTGAAAAAACTATAGAAGAAGTAAAATGGAACTTTTTAAAAATGTTTAAGCAACCCAAAGGAAGGAAAGGAAAGAAAACAGAAATGAGAAACAGAGAAAACAAGCAGAAAACAAAAATTTAAACAGTGGACTTAAGCCCTAACATATAAATAATAACCATTTACACCATTAAATGTAAATGGTCTAAATACAGTCATGCATCACTTAACAACAGGGATCAGTTCTGAGAAATGCATCACTGGGTGATTTTGTAGTTGTTCGAACATCATAGAGCGTATCTACACAAACTTAGATGGTATAGCCTACCAGTTACCTAGGCTATAGGATACTAATCTCATGGGACCACCCTCATATATGTGGTCTGTTGTTGACCAAAATGTCATCATGTAGCACAGGACTGTATACCAATTATACGGTTCAAATAAGCAGAGTAGATAAAAAACATGATGCAAGTATATGCAGTCAATAAGAATCTCACTTCAATTCTAATGATGTAGGCAGGTTAAAAGTAAATGAATGGAAAAAGAAACATCACGCAAACATTAAAAGAAAGCAGGAGTGGCTATATTAATACTAACTAACGTGGATTCAAAGCAACAAAAATTATTACATACCAAGAGGCATATTATATAATGATAAAAGGGTCAATCTACCAAGAAAACATGGTAATCCTAAATGTGTATGCATCAAACAACAGGGCTTCAAAATCTGTGGAAGGAAAACTGATAGAATTGAAAGGAGAAATAGACAAACTCACAATTATACTTAGAAACTTCAACACTCTCCCTCAGCCATTGAGAGAAACAAACAGAAAATTAGAAAAGTAAAAGAACTCAGTAATACCATCAACCAACAGAATCTAATCAACATTTATAGATCACTCGCTACACCAAGAGCAGAATATATTCTCTCCAAGTGCCCACAGAACATATTCCGGGATGGACCGTATTATGGACCAAAAAACAAATCTCAAAAAATTTAAAAGAAATAAAATCATACAGGATGTGTTTTCTGACCACAGCGGAGTCAAACTAGAAACTGATAACAGAAAAGAAAGAAAATCACCAAACGTGTGAAAACTAAACAACACACTTTTAAATGATCCATGAGTCAAAGAGGAACTTTCAAGGCAAATAAAAAAATACACTGAATGGAATGAAAATAACAATACAGCATTTCAAAACACGTGGGATGTAGCTAAAACAGTGTTGAGAGGGAAATTTGTAGTTCTACGTGCCCACACTAGAAAAGAGGAAGTATCCAAATAATTATGAGAGAAATTTTTAAAAATATAGTTATTAATTTAATCTATATATTCCTATAATCCTATCAGTTGTTACTTCATTCTACTACTACTAATTTACAAATCTATAGGACTAAGAGACAAAAAAGGATATTGCTAATTGCCAAAATGAATAACATATCAAAAAAATATAAGAAACATAGAAATAGCCATAATTTAGTAGTAGTAGAAGAAAGAAGCAAGTGATATTAAATTGCTACCCTGGCTTTCATTTGGAGTATATTACCCATTATTTCCAAATTTCTATTAGTTTTTTCTTAATTTCTTTTTTTGCCTATTTTTATATTTTTGCTGAAAATTTGTTTGTCTAGGGAAAAACATGGTAGAATCGTGAATGTGTGTATGAGATAACCAAAATGGAAATCTGTCTTTTTTATCCAAGTAAGCTCAATACATTTATATTCCTTATATTGCGATTATAATTGGACTGATTTTTATCTTCTGGTTTTATATCTTCTATTTACCATACCATTATATTTATGGAAGGAAAAATGACATTTGAGATTTGTGCACTTTGCGTATCTCAAATTGGTGGCTATAATTTTTTGCCTATCTCAAATTGGTGGAATTAATTTATGACCAGAAGACCTATTTATAAATGCTGAGGACCTGAACAAAGGAATAGTAGGTGAGATAGAAACAGAAGATAAGATTCGAGAAATATTTATGAAGTAAAATTAAAATAATTTGAATGTAATTGAATGAGGGAAGTGGCAGACAAAAAGGATGACTTCTTAATCTCTCACTAGGAATACTTCATGAAGACTGTCACCATATAATACCTGTACGTAGTATGGTTGCTCCAAACGTTTCATTCCTCTCCCTGTAGGTCCTTAGGTCCTGTCCCTTCAGGGCCCATCCTTGTGGGAGACAAAACTTTCCACCCCATTGACGTCAGCTTTGTCTTCACGACTTGTTTAGGCCAATGCACTATGAGCAGAAATGTGGTGTGTCGCTTCTGAACAGAAGCTTCCTGAATGCAGCCTAGTCGGCCATTTTTTTCCCTTTGATCTGAGATAAGCCGGGTCCCAGACAGGAAGTGTTCTCTCAGCTTGGACACTGAAGTAAAGAGTCATGAAGCAGAGCCTCAGTCAATCGTGCGGAATACACTGAGAAATAAACCTTTGCTTTCATAAATCACTACAATTTGGGTTGTTTTTTCTGCTGTAGTTTAACTTAGCCTCAGCTGACTGACATATGCCGTAACTTTCCTTATTATCCTATTAGAGCACATTATTTGTATTAGCTCTAGCCATTGACACCACTTTTTCTCCTCAACTCAAGACTTTCATGAATGGTATGATATATATTAAGCGAACAAGGATTTAGAATATTTGAAATTGAGACTGCCTCGTAAATCCTACGTAGTCAATTTACTTAAAGAGTGTGGGTATGTGTGTAGGTGGGGAGGATAAATATGTAATTATTTCAACTTATTAATAATGCACTTTTATAGCAATAGAAAAAATTTTTATGTCTGTCTCTATAAAGAACAGGAATTTTTGTAAAAGCCAGACTATTTATGCCAATTTATGCCAATTTGTCTAAACAATAATTTTTAAACCATAATTATTTTCCCCCACTGATCCTAATGCTGCCATTTTCAAAACAAAAACAAAAACAAACAACTTAGCCTTTTAGATTAGATCCCATATCTCAAAATATAAATAGGAGTATTTGGAGAAAGAAAAAAGAACGAAGAACCTTTGAAGACTGACCTAATCTTAATTGGGTCATTGTGGAGGTTTTGAGATGATTAAAATTTCATTTTATCAAAATAAAAATGAGTCAATGACAGGTATTGCTAAATAATATCTTGTAGAAGATTTCAGTATTAGACTTCCATTCTCTTCCTCCTTCCCCCCTTTTATATAAATACATATTTTTTAGAATCTAGCATGTGGCAGGCAGTGTGCTAGGTGCTAGGGATTAATCAAAGAATGGGGCAGAATCCTTCCTATCTGAAGTGAACTACACATGCTTCAGCAGGCAGGACACATTCCCCTCTCATCTAAACAAAGCACAAGACTTTCAACAACCTTGCAACCTTCACCAACTAGAAAAAAGCAAAGCAGCTGACTAAGGAAATGCCCTGTCACCTTGAGGTATAGCTGGTCTAACTGTTAGAGGGCGCTGAAGAAATAGAAGGTTGTTCGTCTTCTGCCATTTATGTTTTCCTGGTAAAAGGAGAGACCTCCTCTACAAACAGCTATTCTTAGAATTCCTGCAGCAAAGTTCTTTATTTAGATGAAATGGTGGAAAACCATTATTTAGCTAAAAGGCAGGGTGTGTATTTGAGAAAACACAGGACTTGTGGAAACACAAAGTGTGAGGCTGCTTCTGCAAGTGACGTGGCCTTGGGGAAGTAATTTGTTCTATCTGAGTTTGAGATATTTCATCTGCAAAATGGATGCAATGATATCAGCTTTATCTTCTCATATCATTGTTAGGAAAACCCAACAAACATGCAATGTTGACTGAGAATCTCTCTGTTTATTTCAAGCCCTATTATTTCCTTTTCTTGTTCTTTTTTGCAATTGTTGTCTGCGTAAAGAAGTAGCATAATTCCAGATTGGCTCCCTCCAGAACATCAACCACAGTACACACAGCCTTAGCTCAGTTATATAAATAGATGTTAAGTAACCAATCACTAATTTACTCATGAATTTATTTATTCAGCCAATATTTATTTAATCTCTATTTTTTTAAGGCTTTGTATCAGGTACTCCAAGAGATACAAAAGTGAAAAGAGATACAATTCCTTTGACATTACAGAAACTCTAGTTTTATGAATTTATCCCAAGGGGATAATTGTACATGACTGAAAAATTCAAAATGAAGGACATGTCTTATAGCATTTTTATAATAGATAACGAGGAAGAAAATAAAGAAAACTAAATCTATAAAGTAAGAGAGATTAATTAAATACATTCTACAGTATTACTGTATAGAATAATAAGCAGTCATTAAGAAGGACTATGTAGATCTCTATATCCTTAACCGAAAATATACAAAATATTTAAATGAAGAAAAAAGTTACAAAGACCCACAACTGAAAAATATACAACTAGGTACTGGGGGGATTTGGGGAGAAAAAAAAAAAAAGATTGGCAAAAAAGATTGTTAGCTCAGTTGCCAATCTTTAAAAAAATTAAAAAAATTTTTTAAAAAGTTACAAAAAATCAATATTCCTCTTTGTGTAACTTCTATACATCAATCCATGTGTCTATCTGAAGAAATTGGCAACATTTCTGAATTTCTACTTTCTTTTTGCACTCTTTCATGGTATTACGCATTTACAATGAACAAGCATGATTTCTACAAAGAACAATAAAGCTATTTTCAAAGAATTGAAAGGAAGTGAACTGCACAGGACTAGTCTTCAAAGACCTCACAGCCAAAACTAGGAGAGACGGCGTGTATAAAACATAACTATAAAGTTAGTAACAGATAAGGATGAACTGAAAGATGGGCATGGAGTATCATAAGAGATAAGAAGAGGGGAGACAAATAAGAATATTGAGGCAGGCAGAGATGGGAAAAGAGCATTTTAGGAAGAAAGAACAAATGGACTAAGAGGTACTGAGATGGAAATTTGCTCTAACTTGTTTAACACAGTGTGCAGTAAATGGAAAAATTTGCTTATCAGGTTGGAAAGTTTAAGGTCAGATCAGACTAAGGAGTTGGGCCTCTGCTGGGTTGACAATGGAAAGTGGTGATATTTTAGAAAAGGAGAAGGATATACTCAAACTGCCCAGGGGAACAATTTAGCCTTATATGGATGCCCCAGTATGGTGCGGGGCAGTACCACCTTAGGCCCAGGCATGAAAGGCTCCAGTCCTGAGCCTATTTCCTGGGCCAGCATAAGCTTCCACCCTTATAAGGTCAGGGGTCCAAAGAATGGCACAGTCAAGGCAGATTTCGGGAACTGTGGACGAGCTTGGATGTGCAAGCTGAGATATTCAAAGCTTGTGTGCAAGGCATATCACATTATAGGATGGAGCCAGGGGTGGGAAAAAAAGAGGGCTGGGCTGAGAACCAGAGGCAGGAGACTGGCACCGGGGGGCCGGTGGCTGGTTGTATGTTCTTGCACTGCTGTTCTGGCACACAACACTGAGGTGTTTGAGAATTCTAAATTTGAAACTGGCTTGTAAGTTTTTATGATGGCATATTAGTCAAGACAAGAAGAACTAATTTTATTGAATACTTTGCCAGCTTTATTTACAAATATTAGGCATTTAGACATAAGACATGTGAGCCTCTATTAGTACCTTTGTGCTGAGTCCTACAAATGTTAATGGCAAGATTGTAAATGTAAATGGCCCACAGTAGATGCTCAATAAACTTTTGGTGAATGAATGCTTGGCAACAGTGAACACAATGACTCGAAACGAGCAGAGATGATGGAGAGTAGACCAAATTGGCCAAAATTTCCAAGAGAGAAACTCTTCTGCTATACTTCCAATTCAATAGTCAGTTAAATAGCATAAATTCAGTTATTTGGAAGAGAATTGAAAAGCTATGTTTGAGTTATTATATTTAGAAATATTTTATTTAGAAATTTAAATTGAATTAAGGCATGAAAAATAGCAAATGTATCCCTTCTCTTGTCTCTAAAAGCAGAGGCGTAAAGATTTATTTTCAGTTAACCATTTATTTTTGGACCCTCCTACCAAAGAGACTTGCCAGAAGCCCTGGCATAGAAATCCTTGATTCAGTCTGGCCTGAATCACTCACTCATTGTGTGCGGCCTGGAGAAGTCACTTGACCCCTCTGCACCTTAGAGCATTCTGCTGGAATCATAGGTGAAAAGCAAGAACGCGGAAAACAGATGCTCCATCTAAGTCAACCTCCTTGGGTAAATACATTATGGAAGAAAAACAACATTCAGCTCTTTCAAAGAAGTATTTTAAATTTGGCTTTTAATTCGTAAACATGAGGCTTTTTATAATTTAGGTAGACTTGGTGAATACTCACATAGAAAATTCCTTCTGAACTACATACTTCCTGCAGGTACTCAATTAGTACTTTAAACAGATTTTCTTTAGGAATTAAAACCCAAATCTGTAGCTTTTAAATCTTCAAGATTGAATAGCTTTTTAAATTTTTGAATTCTGCACATAATCTAGAATATACAGTGGCAGGAAGCCTACCAGAACAGGGGAAATTGAACATCTCCACAGCAATGGAGGAAGAAGTTCTTAGGCACTTGTCTTTCAACCTAACAGTGTTTTCAACACCAATAATTATGGTTAACATTTACTGCACACTAATCAGAGCTTTCGATGGATAATTTCATGTACTTCCCACTTGAACTTTAAAGGTAAAGTTTTACTACTATTCCCATTTTACATAGAGAGAAACTGAGTCTTAGAATGATTAAGCAATTTGCCCAAGACCACACAGATAGTAAGTGTGTGAGTGTCCGAAATAGGTAGTTCTGTCATCCAGGGAAGTCCCTAAAACATTTTCCATGTCTGATGCTTTGTTTTCAAGTCGTACTTGCTTATAGGAACCAAGGTGGAGCAACGCCAGATGGCCTAACCGCAGAACCGGTCCAAACCAGAAAGGTCCAAGATGGCGATGGTGATTTCCAAAAGGAAATGTGTACAAAAGGTGCTGTGTGGAAGAAAGGAAGATGCTCCTAATGCCCTCACTCCAAGCGATGATGCGGAGACCCCTCCCCCTTCACATCCCATAAGAACACTGCTCACTTCCTTCTGCGGAGAAGGTGTTTTAGAGCACCAGCCCTGCCTCCTCCATTCCTTGATCAATGAATACCGTTTCTGCTCTGCTCCCAACTCGGTCCCTTCTATCAGCGCGACCAGCTCCAGGCAAAAGGACCCACTTGCAGTCAGTTGTCACCTTAGGGCTGGGTAACAGTTCCAGTCCAGAGCCCTCACTTCTATGCCTGATACTGCCCCACTTGTGGTAGAAAACACTGGATTAATATGCCAGTAGATAGCCTACTGATTATATAAACCTCATCGTGTTCAAGACCAACATAATGTCATTAAGCAGAGAAATTCTTTAGAATTCACAATTCAGCTGTATTTTGCAAAAGAGGTGTTTTTACTCTTTTGTTATCCAAGTAAAGTTAAGGACAAAAATCTAATTTTAAAGAGCTATGTGTAAAAAGCCCAGGAAACCAATTTCTTCATCTACATCATCCCCAAAGCAGAAGTTCCCAAGATTCAGAGTGCGTATGAACTCCCTGAGGAAGCTTTCAAAACAGGTGTGTTCCCAGACTCAGCACTACAAATTCTAGTGAAATGGGTCTGGGGTTTGGACACACAGAATCTGTATTTCTAAAAGTAGCCGGGTGACTGTGACCGAGGCCACCTTCAGTCCACACTCTGAGAAGTCTTTTCTTTTCACCTCTGATTCCTGGAACCACTCGGCTTTCCAAAACAATGAGGCTACTTCGCAAATTGCTTAATTAGAAGCCTGACCAATTCGGTGTGAACAAACAACAGGTGTTCTCTGCAAGAGGTGAGTCAGGAACAAACTCAAAATACGTCCTGGTTCTTGGCTTACGTATAATATATAGATGGAACCATTGCATATGAAGTTCTCAGACTCCCACAGATCTGAGTTGAACTTTGAAACTTTAAAATACTAGAAAGAAGACGCTATGGGCGAGAACATTCCTATAATTCAGGAAAATGTAATTCCTTTGAATAGCATCGCACTTGCTTGCTTTCATCCTCAGTTATCCTGACATCCTTGGTAGGCAGGATGTGACTAATGCAATGCACGGAATCACACTTCTTAATGGCATTTTCGGACTGGCAGCGGCAGTACCAGCCCTCAGGTGCCATTGGAATGGAAATTCTGCTAATTGGGTCTTGAAGCTAACACCTCTCTTGGATAAAGGTAGGAAGTCTCACTTTACTGAATTGGTTCAAAGTTTTCCTCCCACGGATTTCAGCCACCTGTATTTGAAAGCAGTCTTACTTGAAATCTTGGAATAGAATTTGGATTTTCTTGTTCTAAAAATATAAAATCAGGTTTCAATGCCTGAGGAAGTGGAAATGTAGTGGATTCTTGAAAAATCTTGTATTCTCAGTTTCCTATTCCCTTTGGAAAGCTTTCTCCAAAATGTCTAAGATTGCCTTAATTTGAGATTTCCTCTTCCCCAAATTGATGCATTAAAAAAATTAATGTGACTCGTTAGAGAAAATAAAAAGTTTGCTTAGGGTTTTTCCCCCCCTTTGTCTTCCTTTTACACATTTAGCTATATGATGTGGTTTCTCATGCATTAGGAAGATTTAGGGTTTCATAGTATTCCCAAAGACTGAACAATACTTCTCTTGGACAAGGGAATTTTTCATCTGTCCATGAACACGTTTTGGGGCAAGGAATCTGTGAACCCCCGAAATTGTATGGAAATGTTTGAGCATATATTCACTCTTCCGGGAACAGAGTCACTTTTCTTTTCAAATTATTAAAAAAGAGTCCCTCTACCTAGAAAACTTTAACAACTACTCCCTCTAATAAAAAATAAATTTGTTTCCAGAAATTAAGCATATCTTTTTTATGATTTGAAAAAGTTGGAAATCTTGCTAAGCTTTTCAGGAATAATGTGAAATGCCACATAATGTCCAAGGAAGAAGATTTAAACAATGCAGTTACTTAATCTATTTCCACAATTAAGACTATTTAGCAATTGCTTGTGGACAAACGAATACATTTCAAAATCTTCTCTTTAGTCACACAATTGAGACTATTAAAATATCAAAGGACAATTAGATTACAGACTTCCCCCTAAGTAGCACCTTCTGCTTTTATTGATTTGTCCTGTAAAATATAAACCCTGTTGACAGAAATTTTTGGCATTTAAACCAAGGATAAATAGTTGTGTCCTTTTCTGTTATCTGGGTCAGAAAGATGCAAATGATGTTAGTTAGGCTATGTAAAATAACTTCTCCTCCTCCAATCTGAAACATATATAAGTTTATATTTAAATAGTCCAGGAAATTTAAATAGTCCACGAATATGAATGTAAAGCCCCCATATCTTCAAATTTAAGGTAAAATTCCAAAATAAAAGTTTTTCTTAAAAAAAAAATCATCCAGATGGTTGTATAGGGGTATTTTGTTGTCAATCAAATCACAATCATTAATCTCAGGTACTTTTGATTATCCACCTTTGAGGATTTAGACTAAGTCGTATAATATTTTAAAGCTAGTGTCCTGACCTATGGAAGGGGATGTTGGAATATGATTATCAAGGGAGTATCTGATGAGGAAAGAGATTTTTGTCCCTTTCCTTTCATTTGGGCAATCCTTAAAGCGTAGCTCTAATAATATTCAGAATCTAATTTGAAATGATCAACAATTGATAAATTACTCCTCTACCTAATATAGCGAGATCTTCAAAAACTATGAGAAATAAAATTATCCGCTTCTACCTGTATCAATGAATCAGTAAGTATTTTAATCTCTTCCAATCTGTTCCTTCTAATTTCCTGGGTGTCTGACAGATGCTTCAATATCTCCCTCTAGCCACATCTTCAAATTTAGTGATAAACATAGCCATACCCTCTTCAAAATTTTGTCTGAATTAATCCTCAAGCCTGAAGAGGTCAGCCTTGAATTAACACATGTATATGCAAGCCCTATAGAAGTTTTCCAGTGTCTGTCAGGTTCTCTGAATCTCCTGTCATCCTAAGCATTTCTATTTCCTATAGTCATAGTCATATGACAGGATTACTATTGCTTTTCCTCTTCTCACTGCTAGATCTCTTCTCAATGTGCAATAGTTTGTGGATGTTCTTCTTAAAGTAAAACCCTCAGATTTGTACTGCTACTTTTGGTATGCTTAATATAACCCTATTCTTTCCAAAGTGTGGTCGGTCTGTAGACCGTTGGGGACCCCAAGACCCTTTCAAGGGATTAGTAAGATCAACACTATTTTTATAATAATTCTAGAAATCATCTGCATTTTTTAGTTTGTGGACATTTACACTGATGGTGCAAAAGTAATGGTGAATAAAGCTGCTAGTACCTTAGCATGAAACAGGTAGTGGCATCAAACTTTGTATAAGTACCGTAAGTACCATCAGTCTTTGTATTCTTTACCCCATGCACGCACAGGGAAATAAAAAGCAAATTTCATTTAAGAAAATCTTTGATAAAGCAGTAAAAATGATTAATTTCATTGTGTCAACCCTTGAGAACACGTCTTTCTAATATTTTCTGTGAAGAAATGAAAAGTACACAGCTTGCTGTACAAGAAACTACGTGGTTGACTGGAAGAAGAGCTTTCACATGACTGAGTTCTGAGCTGAGCTGGCCACTTTTATCATGGGATATCATTTTTACTTCAAAGAACAACTGACAAACTACTATTAATCAGACTTGGGTATTTGGAAGACATTTCATTTTTTTGAAATATGAGTGAAGTGAACTTGTGGCTACAGTGAAAGCAACTGACAGTATTTGCTGCTACTGAAAATATCTGAGCTTTCAAGAGAAAATTAGAATTTTGGAAAACTTTATTTGCCACCATGACCGTGACAGCTTCTCAATATTTGAAGACTTTTTGGATGAGACTGGTGGTGATTTTAATGATTGTGAGTTTTTTTAATGAAATATATCAACATTCGGAAAATCTGCCTAACTTAGTAATCAATACAAATGATACAGGACATTAAAATGCATGAATGGTTGTAAAAGATGCATTTAAAGTATAAGATAAAGAGATTTTAAGTAACAGAGTACAAAAAGCTCATTCCTATTGTTTTAGATCCACCATTACAACTTAAGTTAAAAAAAACTACTATTTGTCAAGTTTTGACATAGTATCACAGAAGACTATCTAAAAAGACTATTAAAATACTTCTCTATTTCCCAATTATGTATCTGTTTGAAGCCAGATTTTCTTTATATACTTCAATCAAAACAATAGAATGATGAAGCGGCTATGAGAATCCAGCTGTCTTCTATTAAGCCAGATAGTGGAGATTTGCAAAAATGGAAAACAATGCCACATTTCACAAAAATGGTGACAAGTCCTTGCGTTTATTATTATTTTAAATTAATTAATAAATATTTTAAAACATTTTTGGTCAGTTTTTATTTCTAATATGGTCTATTGATAGATATAACCCATATAAACACGTTTTTTGAAGTCCTCAACAATTTTTAAGAGCGTATAGAGGGACTTCACACCAAAAAGTTTGAGAACCATTTACACAGAGAAGTATGAAGGTACTGAATCCTTCTTCTGGAAACTCGGTCTCTCAGACAGGTGAACACTTGTTCTGTGTTGTGGGAAGGAGGTTAGCAAGAGCATGCTGCAGACTCACGTTGACTCAGGTCAAACTCCTACCTCTGAAGTTCTTCGCTATGTTGTCTTGGATAGTTGAAACCATAACAAGCGTAGGTTGGAGAAGTATGTCTTAGGATGTCAAAACCTGAAACATCTGTCATCTTCTGATCCAAACAGCTTATGTTTAAAATAGAAAGGTAAAATTGAAATTGACAATCGTATGTTATTCAATTGGTTGAAACAAGCTATAGCTTGTTGGTGAAACTGAATCTCCCGTCTCCAAATATGATGCTTATTAATCAATACTAGATGGCTAGTAGCCGTAATTCAGGCCTGGAATCCAGAAAGGAATTTTGGTTAAACCTGAAGGTTTGGGGTGTATTCATGGGCACATGGAATAATTCAATCTATGAGAGACAGTGAGGGGACAGTAGGAAGCTGAAGTAGGTCAAACAAATGAGCCCAGGATGAAACTCCAGTTAATGCCTATCAAGAATAATATAAAAAATAGAAAACCAGAAGAAGGGTACTAATGTTTTTGAATAGCGACAATGGTTAAATTAGGAAACGCTAAGTTACATTAGGAAGCTCTACCTAAGAGTAGAGCTTAGGCACTCTACTAATCTCCTAACATAGTTTCACACGTTCTATCATCATAACAACTTTGTAAAGCAGGTATTTTCTCCATTTATCAACTAGGAAATAAAGGTCTAGAGAGGTAAAATATACTTCCAGGAACACACAAACAATCCCACATCAAAGGTGGGATTTGAATTTACTCAATCTCTTATTCTGGATGCCCTGCCTAAGAAAATCTGATTGATACAGTATTCTGCTTTTAAGGAATCTTCACCCCTGAATTTAAATGTAAACTTTCACCTCTAGCCTCTTTCCCATTCTCTTGGGGGATGGGGGAGAAACTGACAGAAATGCACGGATATGTAATTAGCTTTTATATTCATCCGCAGTGAGGAAATATTTTACTTTTGCTTTATGGGCCATGAATTACAAGTTCAAGGGAACAAACAACAAATGTGTTTTTGATTAATAAAGAAACACAGTTTTACTAAATGTTTTCATTGCTTGAACCATTAGCACAGGAACAGTTAAGCACTACTAAGCAATAATCAGCAAGCCTGCATTACATATAATATTCATGGAAGTTTAGAGTGGAGGTTAAGTGCCCCTGTGGGGTCCCACAGCCAGACACTTGACACTCCATGATGTCCACCCTCCCCCTAAATCAGTTTAATCCACATTATATGTAAGAGTACATCAGTTAGACAATATATTTTAAATTACAGTTTAGCATTTAAAAACTACCGTACAACTAAAAATCAAGAAGCAGGAGTCTGATTAAGTGGATGAAATTGTGCTCTGAAACTTAAGCCAGTTTCTCAAGAGTTGAACCACCTAAGGCCGGGTTCAAACAAAGGCTGAAGCCCTGAAGGTTTGTAGGGGAGAATTAGTAAGTGGGTTTCCCCGGAGCAGTGTGAAGTCATCAGGCAAGGTAATGCTTCCCAGAGGTGTAACCGCTGTGGGGGGGTCGGGGGGCGGAAACGCGTAGTACTTTGCAGGTCGGCCCCCGGGGACCGGGCTGGCTGACTACCTAGTATTGCAATAAAATTCTTGCCCTCAAATCACATCCCCCAACACTACACCCTGCGCGACGTGTTGAAAAGCATCGCTCCCAGTTTACTCGACTTTTCTGTTTTGACCTGTTCATTATTGTCCCAGATATGTAATAAGGAGCAGGAACTCAGTTTTCAAGGCCTATCGAGCGCGAAAGAAGTCCACCCTCAGAGGAACCCTGGAAGAAAAAAAGAAAGAAAAGAAAAGAAATCTCTTTACCCTATAATAATTTCAGCGGAATCTCCCCAAACCAAATTAATTTATAAACTCTCTCATTTTTTCCTAAACAGTGCCACCTACTGTCCATTTTAAGTCACCAGGAGGCTTGTTGGCGAGGACCAGAGAGAAATAAATGGAAAAAAAAAAAGTAACCGAGAAAACTCTTCCCAGCCTTGGGGCTTTGGAAGAAAGATGAGAAAGGGCCATCTCGAAGCAAAAATAAGTATTTTGACTCGTTATCTTCTTAAAAGGCTCGCAAGAAAGCAAAAGTCATGTAAGCCATTCCCTTAGAAATGGCTCTTTTAAGCGCGCTACTTTCGAGTCCTCCAGAGGACGATTTTTATTTTATTATATTTTATTTATAATGCGTGGCGTTTGCTTATTTCTACGGTAGGGGACTAGGTTTAAAAACAGCACAATATTTTTCTACTTTTTCCGCCCACCCAATGTGGAAACTTCTGTGTAAGGGGGACTTTGACACTTGACATCAGCTCAGAAACTTCTGAGTTGGCGGGAAGTAAGGGTTAACAAGTGGTAGACTAGTCGCCGACTTTTTAGAGCCGGCTTTCGGAGGCTCCAGGTGTACGTACACACACACACACACACACCGCCCAGCTCTTTCTCCTGCAGGCGGTTACTTAGCCTAAGGGCACCATTTGGCCTTCACGCAAATTACTTAGCACGGAGAGTTTATCGCGAAGAGGAAATCCCTGTAACTCCGAGAGGAGTTGGGATGTCTACAAAGCGTGGCCCCGGGGCTTCACCCCTGGAGGAAAGGAGGGAATCAGGTGGTGGCCAGCATGCGGGCACTGCGTTTCTCTGCACACGTTAGCAATCAAGTTAATTGAATTCATTGGCGTTTAGAACCGGCCTCTAGCTCAGAGAGAGCTTTGAATGGCCAATTTCTCTTTCTCCCTCTCCCCCTCCCCGCCTCCCGCCCGCCCCCCCCCCCCGCCCCCCCGCCCGCGCTCCCAGTTCCCTCCCCTCCGGTTCCCCAGTCCGCACCTCCTTCTCCACTCCCCTCACCCCCCACTCCCTCCTCCGCCCTATTAAAAGACCCACCAGCTCACTTGTTAAGACCCCCTTAAGTTGGAGGAGGCAGAAAGGCAACAACAGCGAGCAAGGAGAAGTCAAGACGTCTGGAAAGAATTACCCAGTCCTGGCTTCCAGCAGCCCATTGAAGCAGGGTCTTGAACCAGCCCCAGCCAAAGACTTTCTCCCGATTCTGCGCTTCCTGGGTTCTGCAGAGTCTTCACCGGGCTTTTTTTGATACGAAAAAGAGAAGAGACTTTCCGGTATCCGGGGAGGGGGGACTGGAGCAAAGAAAAAAAATAAACAGTTAATTTATTTTTAAAGCATACATTTTTCTTTTGAGAATTAGAAGACTGCTGTGCAACGGAAATATTAAAAAGAACAGCAGTGAAATTTCCTTTGAAAGTGGGGGAGAACCAAACATTTAAGACTCCCCCACCCTTTTTAAATGTTGTTTTTAAATTTTTTATTTTTTTTGGCCGGTCGTCTCAAATTCATCTGATCTCTTATTACCTCAATTTTGGAAACTGCCCGCCACCGACCCTCCGGGACCACACAGACAGGCTGAGGACAACTTTATGACCAAGAGCTGAACAAGGTACGTTACATGGGCGCGTTTTGGTGAAGGAGGAGGGTCCTCGAATAGGCCAGGGAGAAAGGAGAAATTATCCACATAAGTGCTAAATTTTTAAGTCAGTTTTTGACAGCCAAGTTTGAGGTCTGAAAATTTCCAACAGACTGAAAATCAGGGGATATTTCAGATCACTGTCAGGCTTAGCAATATAGCTCTGTCTTTTCCCATCCCTGTGGCGCTCTCCAGAAATCCGCTGCCTTTCTGGGAACACAGGTAACCTCTCTGCCTGGGAAAGCCTGCACGTCCCGGGATGTACTTTTCCACTCTGCATCTTCCGGAGGCGCAGAGGGGCTCCGGAGTTAGGAAACAAGAATTTCTGCAGTGTAGGGAAAATCCATGTCGCACAGCCTCTCCCATCCCCTCTACCTTCCCATCCCTTCCCTTCTTTTTTCCCTTAGGCTCTATGTAAGGAGGAAAACCCTGGAAGAGCCCACCGCGTTTTACTTCTAAGTGAGAAGCCCGCTTCTCACTTGGAATGCAAAGGGTTAAAGCGAGCCAGGCTCCCAGCTCCGCGGAGCTAGGACCCCAGAGAAGGAGGGTCCTTCGCCACCTCCTTGCAGCTACCGGCCTCGCTGGGCCACTCCCCCTCTTTCCCCGGCCTCCCCTCCTTTGCACTCTCTGCAACCTATTAAAGCGTCAGGCTGCGTCTGTCCGGGCTCAGCCAGGCTCCGGAAGCCTTACTCGGGCCAGGGGTCCCTAACGCTGGCAGTGGCACACGCAGACCCGAGCGGGAGGCGGGCGCGCATCCCTCCTCTCCGCACCCGGCCCGCCCGCGCCGCCCGGGGGCCGGCCGTGCGTGGGGACCGCGCGCTGCCTCCCGGCAGCTGCAACGTCCCGAGAGCCAATTCCGACGTGGCACCGAGCACGCTGGCGCTTCTTTCCGCAGCTGCATCGTGGGGCACGGCCGGGTGGGGGTCTGGGGACGCCGTCCCGAGGGCCTAGCCTGGGGCTGGGGGCGGGGGGCTCGTGAGAATCGAGTGAAGGTGGGAGGCGAGCCAGAGGCTGGGTTGGGGTGGATAATCAACACCTTGGGCGGAATTCGTCACGCTGGTTCCCGCCCAGCGTGAGCTAGGGCTCCGAAATGGGTCCCTGTGAACAGGAGGGCGGGTCTGAAAGGAGGGTCTGTGTGAGGGCGAGAACGGGGAGGCGAGAGAGGCTTTTTCCCCAGGCCAAGGAAACGCGGCCGAGGGGAAACGGCGCTGAAAGGATAATTAAGGCTGGAAAGAGGCGCTGGGAGCTGAGAGGCGGTGCCTGGGGAGGAGGGTTTACAAGACCTGGGTCCTATTACATAGCCTTAGGTGCCAGCTTCCCCTGCGCCACTCCCTCCATCCCCTAAACGCCCGCGCTGTGTACTTGGACTCACCGACCCTGCGCGCCTCCGGGGCGAGCGAGCTGCCACAGTTGTGTTCCCAGAAGGTGCGCGTAGGAGCCCTGTCTGCCCCTCCCTGCCCAGTTCCCCACCCTTGCGGGACCGTTGCTGCCGGGTGT
Source organism: Equus asinus (assembly GCF_041296235.1). Taxonomy (NCBI): domain Eukaryota; kingdom Metazoa; phylum Chordata; class Mammalia; order Perissodactyla; family Equidae; genus Equus; species Equus asinus. Next base: position 66,823,763 of record NC_091801.1, on the reverse strand, counting down.
CTCCGGAACAGCTGCCCAGAAACGCTCCTCCAACCCACGTGGCTGGCCTGGGATTGCCTTTGACGTCACACCCAGGGGGGAGGTGTGACGCAATAGATCGGGAAGCCCTGATTGGCCGCGAAGGGCTTCCCCGAACTGGAGGCCTGAGTATATATAGACTCTTAGCTCAGTGTTAAGAGTCAAGCAAAGGAAGTTTGTAGTTGGGCTTCGCTGAATAAATGAGGCGGCTGGTAAGAGGGGAACAGCTCCACTGCCTGTTGTAGAGTTCAAGGGTTTTTCCTCAGATTTCTCACTGCCGTGAAGGCGTATGATAATGTACCTTTGGAAGTGTTAAACGGGATTATGATTTTTTTAAAAGTCATTTTAACAAAGTTTGTAAAGGTCCACACGTAGTCAAACACATGCCAATGATGGCAGATTTAAAATTAAAATGTGTATTTATATTGAATTGGCTAGAACAAATATTTACGCCCGTCAAACTATTTTTAGATACAATTTTAAATTTTACAGAATAAGGTTGAAAAGAACTCTTAAATTCTAAACTTTGTCTTTTCATTCCAATGTGTGCAACTTGACTCATTCATTATACTAGTTTTCACTGCGTTTTTCTAGAGGCTTATTAAGATTACTCATACAGATGAGGTACTGTTTTTGGAATACCCAGACACTCCATCAAAGGTTTTCCTAGTATTTTGGTTATTCTTTTACATTTTCAATAAAAGTTGAAACTCTTTAAAGTACAGATTTTTGTATGTATACTATGTTGTGTATGCATTAGCAATTTTGGCACAAATAATTCAGAATTCTAGGTAGACATTTCTGGATTATAGCATTGTAATCAGGATACCATCACACCTATTCTCTTTTTATTATTTATATATTACCTGAATTGGGTGAATAGAAAAATATATAGTAGATGTATTGACAAATGTATTTGCTCTGGGTTGCTTGTATTGTACCTAGAGCTGAATCCTTACTTGACCAGACAAAGTTACTCAGCATATAAAAATGCAAGATCTTAAATTATTGACTAGAATCAAATTTAAATGTCACTCTTCACAAAGCAAAGATGATAGATAGTTATCTTCCTGGAAAACAGAAATTGTGCAAGAAACGGGTAAGAGACTGTTAGTAGAAAGTAAATCACATTGGAACTGATCAATTTTGTTAGTTCTGTAGACTAGAGCCCCACAATATTGAATTTCATAAATACCTTTTCACACATTTTCCAACTAAGATCTCTTCTAAAACAATTTTTTCTTAAATTTTTAAGTACATTGAGTCATTTATTTTCCAGTATGGAAACTGTGGGGAAAGCCCTTGTCTATGGATCAATGTGGAGGTCCCTTTTGGCAAAGTTATATTACACAGGTACATTTTAAATCTATGAACAAGGAGTTTGTTACATTGTTAGCTCCCTGACTTTCAGATAATGAGAGAGTGATGAATTAGTGTATTTGGAGACTAGAGCATAAACCCCACTGTTCCTTTCTGGGTTCTCTTTTTTTATCCATGCACACCCAGGCTGTGTTTCACTGAGAGGCTGCAAGGACAGAGCCAGTGGCAGCTGGTATGACAGCTGAATGGGGGGACAGCTCCCTGTAGGAAAATCATTTCCATCACCCAGCTTGGTTTTAATCCTTTCCTCTCTGCCAGCAGTCTGCATAGAATAAGCGTCATCCTACCGCACATACCTTAAATTATTCAAGGATGTTTTGGATGTCGTCTATGTGGAGTTCGTACATATACCACCTTGCTCACGATCTAGAAAAATGTTACTGATATATGAGTCAAAATAAATATGAGGTCATTCTTAAATATTTCTTTAAATAAAGAGATTTATGAATATATGCCTCAAATGCATACATCTTTACTGCAGATTATTAAAAAATAGATAAACTGCAGTCACATCTTAATGGTATCCATCATAGAAAAACTGTACTCAAAGAAGTCTTTAAAAAACTATAGTGTAAGGCAAAATGTGATTTGGCCCATAAAAAGAGTAAAATAATAGCTACTGTTTATTACATGTCTAATATGTATCAGACACTGAGTTAGATACTTTACATACATTATATCGATCTTCCCTTCAAAGAAAAATTTATAAATAAGGGAACTTTGCTTCAGGAAGGCTAAGCAACTCACAGAAAGTCACAGTGTTAGTAGGGAATGTGTGTGGAATGTAATCCAAGAATTCTTGAATATAATGCCCTTGAACCGGATTATGCTGCAGCTGGATTGGTCAAGTTTCATGGGGGCTCAAAGTGAGGAGAAATCACATCTGATTGAGAGATTGGGAAAGATTTCATGAAGAGACTTGGCACTTGTGGTTCATAAAGCGACATAGGGTTTTGACCTGTAGAAATAGTGCCCAAGAGCTGATGGAGGAACATGTGGAACTAAGATTCCATGCCACGTCTTTTTGTAATTTTCCCCTTTGCCACCTGAACTTTAGGATGAAGTTTAGGATGATGAAGTTCAGGAACCAGTAGTGCAGTTGGGAGAATTGGCATCCTAGGAGTAATTGATCAATATTGATGGTGCAAATGAAGAGGAATCTGAAACCTGAAGCTGTGGATCCAGACACAGCTAGGGTGACAGGACCTTTGAAAGGCTTATTGCCTAACCCTGCAAGCTTGGCTCCAGGCTCTCTACTAGGATAATGGCAGTGGGGCTGGAGAGAAAAAGGCCAACTTCAAAAAAGCCGGACAGGAAGAGGAGGTCAGAAGGGGACAAGGGGAGGGTCATATGATCTAATGTGTCCCAGAGGGTAATGTGCTCTAAAGAGACGACTATTGGGAGGGTTCATCTGGGTACTTCAATCTTGGATTTCTAGTGGAGGGCAGCAGCAGAGGCTATACACATAAGGGGCCTGTGTCAATGCAAATGAGATCGTGAAAGCTTTCTTACACTTTAACCTGGTGATTGCCAAACTTTGTTGCAATTAGAATGGCTTAAGGAGGTTTGAAAGCTCCTGATGCCCTAGTAGCACTCCATACCAATGAACTCACAATGTTGTAGGAGTCACACATCAGTAATTTTTACAGATCCCCAGGTAATTGAAATGTACAGCAAAATTTGGGAACCACTACTTTTTTTTTTAATTAATGAGGAAGGTTTGCGCTGAGCTAATATCTATTGTCAATCTTCCTCTTTTATTTATTTATTTATTTATTTATTTGTTTGTTTGTTTGAGGAAGATTCGCCCTGAGCTAACATCTGTGCCAATTTTCCTCTACTTTGCATGTGGGATGCCTCCACAGTGTGGCTGATGAGTGGAGTAGGTCTGCGCCCCAGATCTGAACCCATGAACCCCAAAGTGGAGTGCGCCACCAAAGTGGAGTGCGCGGGACTTTAACCACTCTGCCATGCAGGCGCACCCAAGGAACCACTACCTTTTAACCTTTTGCTCACCGCACTTTCCAAATCCCCTATTAGCAAGCAAATGGCTACAAGCAGAATATATCTTATTACAAAGAAGCAGGGTCCCATATTTCTTGCTAGTGTCACCTGCCTAAGTTTATATTCCTACTTCTATTCATTCTACATAAAATTTGAGGTTTAGTCCCCCTTCCTCCATGCAACATGAGTTTAGGGGTAAAGAAAACCTATGTTCCAGAACTAGTTCTGCTATTTATTAAATGTGATCTTGAGCAATGCATTCACTAAACAAACACTCTTTAAATATCTCCTCTTGGCCTTTGTGCCTTTAGATATTGGCTACAAGTTAAAAAGACACTGACCTGGTCTTCAGTGGACTTTAGAATATAATGAGGAAGAGAGACAAGTGCACTTTATAACTTAAGTTACTCCCCCTTCATGTTCAGAAGCCATTAATGTCCCATTGAAGCTGGGATAAATATGTATATTCTTTACCTAGTTAGAGTAACCCTACAAAAAGATATTATTCCCTTTTGGCAAATGAGGAAATGAGGCAATGAGGCTCAGAGAGTAGATTCCAAAAGCAATTTATTCTTTGTACTTGTCCTTCAGATGACTGTGATGAAGAGCATGCCCACATTGCAACCTACATTCATCCTTCTTATAGACACTCAGATATGGGTGGTAGGAACATTAAAATTAATAAAGTCTCAAGTTTACTCCTAAAATTGTGAAGTTCAGAGATATTTATTGTCCTAGGACACATAGCTCATTCATAGAACCCTCAAGTGGTCTGTCTAAAGTCAGACAGCTAATATGAGGCAGAACTTGGGCTTGACTCTATTTCTTCCCAGGCCAGCTGTACTTTCCACTATGCCACTTATCCCTGGATAACTAACAAACAATGGGTTAAAGAGAAGGAGAGTCAGGCTGATGAGATGGTTACTGGCAGGGTAGTAACTGGCAGAGAGCTAACATCAGTGAGCTCTAACTGTTGATAATTTCTTTCTAGGTACTTAAATGCATTCCCTCTTTTAATCTCAAAATCTGTTTTGTGAAGTCAATATGATTAGCTCCATTTTATACATGAAGAAAGTGAAGATAGCAAGTAATATGTAACTTGTTCAAGCTTACCCAACCATTGAAAGGAAGAGCCAGGAGTCTATCCCAGTTTAGTCTGGTTCCAGAGGCCAATACATGTGCACATGCTTGCCCATGCATATATGTGCACACACAGGTCATTGGAACCAAAAAACAAAGCAGTGTATAGATCAATGGATGATAAATACTGTAAGAGTGCTAGAGTTCAAGTTGATAACAGATGATCTCATTATCCCTCATGCCTCAAACTTGACCGCTGAACTCATAAGATTGCTCAGATTGCAACTCACAATTTCTGGAAATGCTCTGGGGGACCAATTTGCCTTTTCTGACTTTGTCTCCAAAGGTCCTCTAGAGCTGGTCTGGTACTCCCCACAACTATTACATTTAGATAGCAGGGCAAGAAACTATGGAAATGGTTTTTAAAAAAGAAAGAGAAAAATGCTGGATGAGGAGTACCCTGAAGGGCTCAGCCTCTGAGCAAAGATAGGGGAGGGCCCTGTGCTCTGTCAGTTAGCATTGACTGCTTGAGTCCAAATGGACTTACTCGTTTATTCAGAATGTATTTATTGAATACCTACTATGTGCCAGACCCTGCTTTTTTTTCTTTTGATACAGGAATACACAGTTGGTCAAGACACACAATCAATGGTCCCTGTGGCCACAGAGTGCACATAGTGCTACTTAGACAGATGGAGTCAGGGGAGAGAGAGTGGCAGGGAGTGAAGAGAGGGCAGGGCGGAGGGGTTACTTTAGAAGGGAGTGGTAAGCTAACACTTCTCAGAAGACGTCTCACTTGACCTAATCTCTGCAGCCTTTCCCAGATGCTGACTCAACTAATTCGAATTCACTTCAGCTTCTCCCAGATCCAAAATGGAAGGACCACTTTATGAAAGCTATGGGAGCTCAGTTCTTGGCACAGAGCTAGGGCAGTGAGAGAGCTGTTGTTCTCTTATCCAGCATTTGCCTTCTGGTTAATACAGGAAGTCAGGGGGAAGGAAAAGGCTCTGATACCCAATGACCTATGGGGTCCCACTTGGGGTCTATGAGCTAAGAGCAAGGCTTATATCTGCTCTGTAGGGGGCACCAGTGGATATGGGAGTCCCTTTCTTATGATAACACAGAATTTGGGGGGACTACCAGCTTCCTTTGAGACAACCTCATTCCACATCCCTTTTGGCTCTACCCACATAGGAAAGCATATGAGCCCAGAAATCTTCTCTGACTAGTGGATGGTCTTGTATCTGTACCTGAGTGAGTGTCAATTCCTCATTTTCCATGATAGCAGGAAGACAGTTTTCAAAGTTCTTTTTTTTCAAAGATTTCATTTTTCCTCTTTCTCCCAAAGCCTCCTGGTACATAGCTGTGTATTTTTAGTTGTGGGTCCTTCCAGTTTTGGCATGTGGGATGCTGCCTCAGCATGGCCAGATGAGCGGTGCCATGTCCGTGCCCAGGACTTGAACAAACGAAACCCTGGGCCACCAAAGCGGAGCATGCGAACTTAACCATTTGGCCACTGGGCCGGCCCCCTCAAAGTTCTTTTCTAAGCTTTCTTTACACAATGTGTTTTATTAGCCAGAAAGAAAAGGAAGCTGCCTATTTTGGCATGAGGGTTTGAATCTATTCAACAAATATTTACTGAGACTACTCTAATCACCTGGCATTATGCCACCATGTGGATCCTACTCCTGGTTTTGTGACTTTGGGCAAGTTCCTTAAATACTCAGTCTTGCTTTCCTCCTCATATGGATATGTTATTTGTAACATGAAATTAACAATATATTTACCACGTAAGTTATTGAGATTAAATAGGATTGTGCTATTCAACAAAACAAACAAAACTTACCCCATTACCTGGAACCTAATAAATGATGAATAAATCTTAGTTCACATAAGAATGAGGCCCATGATGATGTTGGTGAATAAAGTTACATCCATTCATTCTGCAAACATTTACCGAAGACAGCCGTAAGCCAGGCAATGTTTTAAGGCCTTGGGGAACATTAGTGAAAATAGATTAAAAAAGAAATTCTGTTGACTTTTTGGAGCTTACATTATTCTTTAATAGTCGGTTTGGCCTAGAATTCTGTGAAGTTTAGTACATAGTGAATAATTGGTATCAAGTCCATTAGCAACTTAAAAATCAATTAATAGGCTGAAGTCTGATACTGGGCAAAGAAATCCAAGTTTTATGTTGTAAATATTTATGGAAGGTAAATTTCTAAATCATCTTTCTATGTAGCAGTAAGCTTTCATGATCTAGGATGGAACTAACCATATTTTCCCATTTAACAGTAAAACCATATGTCTGACAAGGAGGGTTTGCTTATGAAACAGTCTTTGAATTGGGGATTGTCTCAGAAAGTCTTACACATATGGTGCCCATATCTATGAAATCGCCCAGGGGAAATTAGAAAAAACACATCCTGTGTGTCACTCCCTGAGATCAATGTGTTCCCTCAGTAAAGCTGGCTCTGCGATGTGCCTTTTGCCCTTTGGCCTGTATTGAGATGCTGCGTGTGTCACACTGGGCAATAATGCGGTACCTCACAGAAACAGAAAGGTTCAGTTCGAGCCACGTTGCTGCAGTTCACCAGCAACTTTTCCCAGGCTTCAAAAGGACATTCTGTAGACTCCTATGATGTAAGAGGGTGTTCCCACTTCAGCTGTGGTCAGCAGATGCTATGCGGACACTCTCTGTATCCACGTGTGCTGATAAAAGCAAGGAAAATGTGAATAATGGAAAAGAATGGCAGGCAGTTCTTTTGCTGGCTATGGAGATTTTAAACACAAGCGAAACACACACTTAAGCTTCTCCCTGGCAGAGTGTAGTCCCCTTGAAATTTTTCACTCTTGTGAGAATGACTCATGTCTTGGAAATGACGAGTTCCAAGTCTGGTGCTCCCAGCACCTTTAGGCATTGGTTAATGTACCCTTCGGGAGTTTTCAGCATCCCGTCAGCTGTTTTAATTAATGAGGGATGCGGTGCTCTCTTGCCTTTCACTGAAAGCTCAACATTTTACTCTTCCCCAGCACTATTCTCCCAGCAGCTTGGACTTTCCATTTGTGTTGTGATTACCTTTATCAGGCTCACATGTTACATATTATGGTGTCCTATAAAGTGCTAGAAGTGGAACAAACATTTGTTTTTTGTTTGTTTAGCTTCCTTGTTAGCTGATACTTTGCATTGTGTTTCTGGTTTTTTTAAAGACTTTCACAAATGGTTTGCTTTTGCTCCTCCCTGCAGCCCCATGAGGGGTCATTGACAAGTACTATCATTTCCAGTTAACAAAGGAAAATAATGCCCATAAGCTGGAATCTCAGTCTCCAGGCTGCTTTGTTTTACCTAGGTTGTGTTAGTTAGAGTGAACTAAACTCAAAATGCATAATGGACAAACAAACGAACAAAAACTCAGAAATTATTTCTTCCTAACAGGAGAGTCCAAGGCAAATATCCTGGGTTGGTGGCTGGCTGCCTTTCATGTGGCAGTTCAAGGACCAAGCGCCCTCTATCTTTGGGCTCTGCAATCCCCTAGGACCGTGTTGATATGAGCATCATGCCTGTGGAAGGAAAAGAGAGACTGCAAGAGGCCCACTCCCTCTTTTAAAAGTCCCAGTTGGGAGTGGCCCACCTCAGATTTCCAAAGGCTGGAATATCACGGCCACATCAAGCAGTCTGTGCTCAGGAGAGGAAACACAATTGACAAACAGCCACACTGAATTTTCCCAAAAGTATAATGCATATCCACTCAGGACCACCTCAGTGCATGACTGTAGGGACTAGAATGTGCATAGTGGCTCTTGTTGCTGAGTGACGTGATGCCCACAGAACTAGTAACAGCCAAGATAACCCTAGGTGTTATGTGGACATTCAATTTTAAGTCTTAGTGTGGAATAGGAAAATATAAATAACATATCCAGCAAGAGATTTTGCAGAGATAATTGCTTACCCTAAGTTTCCATTTAAAATAAGTTTATGTAGCTTTCAAAAACTAGTTGAATTAAAGAAAAAGATTAAGTATTAATTATACGTAAGTATGACGAAACCGTGAAGTTAATGTGAGTGATTACAGATGGGGATAGTGCTTTTATACCCATTATCCCCCTTATTATAGTTCAGCCTTGGAAGAGGAGGAAAATATGCTTTGGGGGAAAAAACTGTGATATTGTGATTTATAATAAGAAATATATATTTGATCTTCGTCCCCGTCGCTGTTTCTGGCTCAGAGCTCCTAAAACCCTTGGAATTTCCTAAGTGAAGGGAGCGATAGAGGTATCTTTGGGTTGTATTAATGAAGTGACTTTTGGAAAGCATCTAAGGATGTAGGCTGGTTGCCAGTGGAGCCAACCATGTACTTAGAGGCCTGGAACTTCCAGTTTCACCTCCAGACCTCCAGGGATGGGAAAAGGGTGGAGATTGAGTTCAGTTGCCAGTGGCCAATAATTTAATCTATCATGCCTACGTAATGAAGCCCCTAAAAAAATCCTAAAAGGTGAGGGTTCGTAGAGCTTCTGGGTTGGTGAATAGGTGGAGGTGCTGGGAAAGTGGTCATTCAGAGAGAGCCTGGAAGTTCTATGCCCTTTCCCATACCTTGCCCTGTGCATCTCTTCCATCTGGTTGCTCCTGAGCTATATCCTTTTATAATAAACCAGTAATCTAATGAGTAAATGGGTTTCCTGAGTTCTATGAGCAACTCTAGCAAATTAATCGAACCCGAGGAGGGGGTCTTGGGAACCTCTGATTGACAGCCATTGGTCCGAAGCACAGGTAACAACCTGAGCTTATGATTGGTGTCTAAAGTTGGAGCGAGCAGTCTTGTAGGACTGAACCCTTAACCTGCAGAATCTGACTCTGTCTCCCGGCAGATAGTGTCAGAACTGAGTCAAATTGTAGGGCACACAGCGGGTGTTCCGGAGAATTGTTTGTTGGATGTGTGGGAAACCCCCTCCCCCCTACACATTGGAATTGGGTCCAGGAAGCCAAAAAGCAAAGCAAAATAAAATAGGTCTGTCAGGTACCTCTTCTATGCTTAGCATTGGAGATGCTTTAGGAAATACAGAAAAATGGTCCTCCTGTGCTCTAGTTGCCCTAAGCCTTATTCAAGAGATACACAAATCGTAGGGAAGACTACAAAATTGGCTATTGTTAAGAGCCGGAATGTATTTCGGGTCTGATGTGGTAAGGCTTTTAAGAAGATGGAAAACTTACTTGTTGAAATTAAGCATGATACTGTTTCTTCTTTAATTTATGATTTATTTCTACAACATTTATTGTGGGCTTATTGTGTTCCAGGAAGTTTCCTGATCCCCAGGAGCTAACCATCTGGTGTTAGTGATAGTGGATGGAGGAGACAGCCGTCTGAACAAAGGAATGCAATTCAGAATTACAGGGCCTTTGATAGATGTCTGTGCAGAATACCTAGGCATAAACAACGTTTAATGTCAACAGAGACTTTGGAAATAATTGGGTCTGAACTCCCTCATTTAACACATTAAAAAAACTGAGGTGCAGAGAGGTAAAGTGACTTGCTCAAGGTCACACAGCTAGTTGATGGAAGAACTAGTATTAGAATCCAAGTATTCTGATCTCTAACCTCAGCTGGCTGCATGGAAAGGGTGTGAGCTGAGTGATGTGCATTGGAGATGAGATGAAATTACACAGGAGAAATTTAGCAAAATCTCCTGTGGGTTTTTCACTGGTTGGTATTGGAAGTGAGAAGCCAGCATGGTGTAGAAAGAAAAATTGCCTTGCTCACTAGGAAACTTATGTTCTATGCCTAGCAATAACTACATACATAGAGTGCATCTTTAGACATAGGATCTAACACACTAAACATAGTGCATCCATGGATTTATTTAATGTATTATGGTTTTCAATAGTACCTTGCACCATCATCTCATTTTATTCTTGAAGCAGCCCTCTGAGGGGTGCCAGAAGGGCATCCCTAATCTTCTTTTGCAGATGAGCAAACTGAGGTGCAGAAAGTCAGACAGTTAGTTAAGTGAGAAACACAGTGTTAGAACTCCCGAACACTTCTAGTCCAATAGTCTCCCCATGACACCATGTATATACAAGTATGGAACAAGAGTGGTTAACTGAGAGTATTATTTGATTATATTACAGATGCATTGTGAGAGGTTTATATGTATCCTGAGAATAATTGGAACCACACTTTTTGGAGTCTCTCTCCTCCTTGGAATCACAGCTGCTTATATTGTTGGCTACCAATTTATCCAAACAGATAATTACTATTTCTCTTTTGGACTATATGGTGCCTTTTTAGCATCACACCTCATCATCCAAAGCCTGTTTGCCTTTTTGGAGCATCGAAAAATGAAAAAATCCCTAGAAACCCCCATTAAGTTGAACAAAACTGTTGCTCTTTGCATCGCTGCGTATCAAGAAGATCCAGACTACTTACGGAAATGCTTGCAATCTGTGAAAAGGCTAACCTACCCTGGGATTAAAGTTGTCATGGTCATAGATGGGAACTCAGAAGATGATCTTTACATGATGGACATCTTCAGTGAAGTCATGGGCAGGGACAAATCAGCCACTTACATCTGGAAGAACAACTTCCACGAGAAGGGTCCTGGTGAGACGGATGAGTCACATAAAGAAAGCTCTCAACATGTTACCCAATTGGTCTTGTCCAACAAAAGTATTTGCATCATGCAAAAATGGGGTGGAAAAAGAGAAGTCATGTACACGGCCTTCAGAGCACTGGGACGAAGTGTGGATTATGTGCAGGTAGGTTTCCGAATTCCTGCCAGGGCAAACATACATTTAAATAAAGCCGCTTTTGTATCTCTCCAGTCATATGTTATAGCCCATCCTTGTCCGTCCTGAGCACAGTACTCCTTTCAGTTCATTTGAAAACAGCATGACTGTTGAAAGCACATTTTGAAAGAGAGAAAAAAAAATCGTTTAACACTGTTAAGGCTATCTATGAAAATGCTTAACTTGTGCAGTGTTATTGGTTGGAACTCAAGATTATTTTGAACAGGAGACCCTTCCTTCCCTTCTCTCCCCCTCCCTTACCTTCTCTGCCCCCTGGGTTCTGCCAAGTTAAATCCAACATCATTTTCCACACTCTTAAAATCTCCAGCCTTGTAAGAAAATAGTGTCTGCTGAGCAGAAGGGTCTTGAAAAAATCTGTAGGCTCAAGGGAAAGCTATAAAGTGTTTTTTACGGAGACCAGGCAAAATGGGGATGGTGAGAACAATTTTCATTTAAAATGGCAAGGAACCCAAGACTGAGACACAGAGAGAAAGAATAGGAAAATGAAAAAGGGAGAGGGAAAAGAAAACAACCGTCCCAGAGCAAAACCCAAGTAATGTTTATTTCTCTCCCCAAACACCATTACCTCACTCACTGCAACTTGACCTTTGAAAGCATTTGTGATGGTGTTTGCTTACATGAAAATTAGACAGGCTGCGTCTCTCATTAATTCTCTGACTGCTCACTCCAGGGTTTCTCCTCTCCTAGTTGTTATTGAGGTTTTCTTCTTTAGAACATATGTAGGGTCCCTGTGAATTTTCTAGTGGTAATTTTCTGCAGACTCTTTAGTTAGATTTTGGCTATGATGATATTGAGAAGGGAGAAATTACTCTGGTTAAAAAATCTACTGAGACACTCTGCCTTTTCTCTTAAGAGTGAGATCCTACTTTTCAGATGATCTGTTATATATTTTAGGGGCCTTTATTGATGCAGAGTCATGCCCAATGGGTCTCTCTGTGTAACGGGATGGGAATGAGCACTGGCTTCAAAGTCAGCTGACATAGATTCTGATCTAGGTATGACTAGCTGGTTGACCTTGAGCAGGACCACCTCCCTGAGCCTCAGTTTACTGGATGGAATAAACCAATCTCACAAGGGGTTTGAGATAATTATTTCAAAAAAAAGTCTCCAAAGAGTACAAAAGTTATGAAGGTAGCAAAAGTTGTTAATGATGGTATTGTTAATATCATTAAAATGTTTGCTGTTAATGTTATTGTTATTTATTATATGATAATTTAGTCTTACTTGAAAATTACAGGACATGTCAATTGCCACCGCAGGGTTAATTTTGGTTAATATCTGAAGAGTTTTGAGGCATTTCTTCAGTTGATACAAGTCTGCATATTATTCTTCCTTCTAGGCAGTTGATAGAGTTTCACCCCCAAGTTTCTCCTAATTTCTAGAACTTGCACAATTAAGGTGGTTTCGGTTAACTCAGGACATTTTTACATATTTGCGTCATGCAACTTCAGGCCCAGGATGAAATGACCCTTTTAAAGGAGGGGATGACTGGGGAACTTACAGAAGTTTTGAAGAATGAAGCTCTGGGCCTAAAATGGGAAAACATCTGTTTTGATATTTTGCCTTTAATTCTAGCTAAAACAATTCCTTTGTTTGCCATTTCTAATCAAGATGTCATTGTGTGGACTTTCTTTCTTGTTCTTTTTTTGAAACCTGTTTCTCCCAAGCCCCCTTCTCTCATGATTCTTGTTTTGAATTATTTTTGTATCCTTGACAACTTGACATCGTGCCTGTCCAGGAAAAAGTAATACAAAATATGAAACATTAGAGTAGGCTCCCTGCTAGAACCCTAATCAGGCTTGAGAACTCTCCCTCCTTCAGGCTGATGCCTCCAGATATACTGATCTGAGCAGCAGCTACCGCTGGGCCCCGAATCCCCCTAGGATTCCCAGTTTATTCTAAGTGCTCAAACAAGGATAAAAAACATGTGTTGACATTCTGAAACCAGGTAATTCCATCCTGCCATCCTTCATCAAACTCCCCAATATTTAACCATGTGTACCCTATAAAAATGGAAATATCATAAGGTTCAAACTAATATACTGTCTCCTTCCATTCTGACTGACCTAGGGTCCTAGTGTTGCGGAGCAGAAGCCACAGAAAGACAAAGGAGAGAAGTGGGGTCGAGGATCATGGCTACTAAGTATTACAAGTGATTGAAGATGGAGTTCAGGTTGCTTAGGGAAGGAGGGAAGCAAAGTCCAGGTGCTGATATGCAAGAGAAAATGGGGGCTGGGGGAAGAAATTGACCATCTGCTCACATACTTGCTAACTTGGCTGGAGAACGCTGCTTAACTGTGCAGAGAAATGGCCAAAATGATTGGTTTCCAGTTGCAGCTGGGTCTTGGACAGTGGTCAGCACTCTCTTCACTTGATCGTGAATAGATATCTTGCTTATTGCTCTCATGACCTATTATTTCATACCTTCACCACTCTCCCAGCACCCTCCCCCAAACCCTCTCTGCTTAACTGCTAACAGATGACCTTGCCTCCTATGAAAGAGAAAAATCAAGAGTACTGGTTCTGAATGCTGCCAAGATCTTCTTCACTTTCTCCTGCTTACAGTTTCAAGGGTACACAACTTTACTTCCTATTTCAAGGTTGACCTTTCCACCTACCCTCCTGGGCTTTGTGAATTGCCTTCCTTTGGTCTCCCCCAGAACAAGGCTTTATCAACTACCACCTCTCCCTCTCTCAGCCTTCATCTCTAGTCTTCTCTACTGACTACTGTCTTAGCCTTAAAAGCCATTCAAATAATTAGTGCTGACATGGAATATAAAGGGAAGCTTTAGGAAAAATCCAGTCTGGTAGTAAATTCATCTATGATGCTAGTGACTGCTTTCAGAGATAGAGAAGATAAAAAAGCAGCAGAAGAAAAATACAAGATGAGAGAAGAAGGGAATGAGAAATAAAGATGAGAATGAGGAAGATTTTCTTGATTTTGTATCAAAGTAGTTTTCTGGAGAAACTTTTTTTAAAGAAGGACAGATTCTGACCTGTCTGAATATGGCTTAAGGTAGGGCAAAAGTCTTTCTTACCTTTTCAAATTTTCTTTTTTGAGCAAGATTAACCCTGAGCTAACTACTGCCAATCCTCCTCTTTTTGCTGAGGAAGACTGGCCCTGAGCTAACATCCATGCCCATCTTCCTCTACTTTATACGTGGGATGCCTACCACAGCATGGCTTTTGCCAAGCGGTGCCATGTCCGCACCCAAGCCCGAACCAGCAAACCCCGGGCCTCCAAGAAGTGGAACGTGCGAACTTAACCACTGCACCACTGGGCCAGCCCCACAAAATGTTTTTATATTAGCTTTTTTATTTACTGAATAACACATTTTTATGGTAGTATGTTTAAAAAATATAGGAAAGCACAATGAGCAAAATTAAAATCATCTGCAGCAAATACAGACCCATAGACTATGAAATTTAATACTTTCTAATGTAGACCTTTCTATTTTTCCCTTATTTTTAAAACAATTTTGGGATTATATTTACTTTTTTATATCTTTTTTTTTTGGTGAGGAAGATTGGCCCTGAGCTAACATCTGTTACCAATCTTCCTCTTTTTGCTTGAAGAAGATTGTTGCTGAGGTAACATCCATGCCAATCTTCCTCCGTTTTTTATGTGAGATGCCCCCACAGCATGGCTTGATGAGAAGTGTGTAGGTCTGCACCCGGGTTGCCAGGATCCAAACTTGTGAAACCTGAGCCATGGAAGCAGAGTGCACGAACTTAACCACTATGCCACTGGGCTGGTGCCTTGTATCTTTTTTCTCAATATCTGAAGACTTTTAAAGTATCCTTTGATATCTAGATTTTATAATTGCTTTATTCATATCTCCTGTTACCAAACACGGACATTACAACATAAGTGGCCCCCAGTCTATGTGACAAAGGAAAAAAACAATATCCCCTGATGTGTGCGTTAGGGATTTCCCAGGTAGAAAATATAAAATAAGTATGAACGTTTTCTAAAAGGGAAGATTGTAGGAGGCAATTTTATATTAATTTAATCGGACAGCATCCAAGGTATTCAAGATTCTTTGAGTAGGAGAAAAGTAAGACTAAATCACTCATAATAGTGGAGTTGACCCTCATAATTCACGGATTCTGTATTTGTAAATTACCCCACTCACTAAAACGAATTTGTAACCCCCAATTTAATACTCATAGTGCTTTTTGATCATGTATGGATGTGTAAAGTGGCAAAAAATTTGCCCCATGTGCATGTTCCCAGCTGAGGTTGAACAAGACCATGCTTTGCCTTCTTGTTTCAGCTTTTATGCTCCAAACAGTAACTTCTTCATAGGCTATTTACTATGTTTTTCACATTTTTATGCTTTTTGTTGGTGGTGTAGCTGTTTAAATGGCCCCCAAGGATAGTGCTGAAGTGCTCTCTAATGTTTCTAAGCATCAGAAGGCCGTAATTGTCTTATGGAGAAAACATGTTTGTTAGATGAACTTGTTCAGGCAGGCTTTATAGTGCTGTTGGCTGTGAATTCAGTTAATGACTCAAAATATATCTATAAAATAAGGCATATTTAAACAGAAATACAAATAAACTAGGGTCAGGTATTGATCAGGAGATAAAAATGTTGTGACCAGAGGCTCAGAGGAACATAACCATGTATTTCTGCTAGAAGCAATTTTTTGATATTTGCTAATTCAGTGTTCACAGAAACTTTGTAGAACAGGCCTACCATGAATAATGAGAATTGACTGTATATGACATTTGATTGGTTCCTGTTCTGTGTAGGAAGCCTCAGCTACTGAGATATTCTGAGGGCCCATGTTGAGGAAGTTATATGTCTCTTTGTATCCTTCATTTTAGAGGATAAGATAAAGAGCACATTGAAATAGGAATGGGGAAATCTGAATTCTAGATTCAACTGTGTTGTTCCCTTGCAGTGGGTCTCAACTGGTAGAACAGATGATCTCTGAGATTACTCCCCTCTCAGAACCCTAACTCAGTACTGTTTTAATTTCTCTGACATTTTCTTTCTAGCAACAAACCTAGGCTGTGGAAGAGTGTAATCAAAAAAAAAAAGAAAAGAAAAGAAAGAGGGGTATCAGAATTTTATTTTTATTAATTAGTTACTATCATATTTCTCACTTTCATTTTTAATCTACCTTTCCCCCTAAAGTTGGGTTCTTGGATCACTTAAACCCTGATTTAAGTGCCATCATCATAGGATTTCCTGATTCCCTCTTTAGAATGAGGATTCCAACCATTTGGAATAAACATGTTTCGTGGCCTTAGAGGTGACAACCTTTGGTTTTCCACTTCTGCAGCTGGCTTGTCACTTTTGCTTTGTACCTTTTATAACTTTCATTCGAGTGTAAGCCTTCCTAAAAAGGAAAAGAGAATAACCAAATGACTCATTTTATTTTATTTTATTTTTTTGAAGTCATGATAGTTTATAACATTGTGAAATTTCAGTTGTACATTATTATTTGTCAGTCAGCATACATATGAGCCCCTTTACCCCTTATGTGCACCCCCCACGTCCTTTCCCTCTAATAACCACTAATCTGTTCTCTTTGTCCATGTGTTAGTTTATCTTCCACATATGAGTGAAATCATACACTGTTTGTCTTTCTCTGTCTGACTTATTTCACTTAACATAATACCCTCAAGGTCTATCCATGTTGTTGTGAACGGGATGATTTTGTCTTTTTTTATGACTGAGTCATATTCTGTTATGTGTGTGTATATATATATATATATAAACCACATCTTTATCCAGTCACTGGGCACTTGGGTTGCTTCCACATCTTGGCTGTTGTGAATAATGCTACAAGGAACATAGGGGTGCATGTGTCTCTTTAAATTGTTGATTTCAAGTTCTTTGGATAAATACGCAGTAATGGGATAGCTAGAAAATGATTCCTCTTTTAATCTTAATGTTTTGAAGAGATTCTAAGTTGACCAACGTCAAGAATTATTTTATAACAATTTGGGTAGTTCATTCTACCCAGGAAGGCATAGATCTTCCTAATTCCTTTTGAAAAGAGCAACAAAAAAAGGCGAAATTTCTTAGCTGCCTGTAATGTAGAGGCTTTCCATTGGCTAGATTTGAGATCTCATGCCATAAACCAAATTACTATAAGAGAGGATCATCTCGCCGTTGCCCATCCCTCTCCCAAAAAAAGATTACCTTTTTTCTTTGAGGGTATTTTCCCCCCCCGGAATGGTTTTACTGATTAATTTCAAAGGGTCTTTATAGCTCTAAAATTCTTGGATTTTATGGTTTTGTATTTGCCACTCCCATCATTTGCCATTTTGTATTTACCACTTAATCTGAGGTTGGTAAACTTAGCTATATGCTTACTTGTAAATTCCGTTTATCCAGAATCCAAGTAACTAGAAAATCAAGAATTTTTTTTTTAAATGAAAGTATCATGCAATGTTAATAAAGTCCTAGAAGTTTGTCTTACTATAATTAATGACCGTACATGATAAGATTTTGATTGCCTTTTTTGGTTATATGAGACATTTTGAATTGTGTGCAATACTCCATTTTTGTGAAGCTTATTTTCTGTCCTAATTCTTTGGTTTTTCCCCATCTGCTGCATATATACAGTCCCACACAAATTGTCAGTGATATGTACTCTTTTTCACCAGACAATTTAGTTCTCAAGGTCTAGGTTAAAGAAATAAAATTCTGTCATATACATTTATGTGCTTCCCAAACTTTTCTGATTATATTGCTATTTTAAGTAGCATCACATTCAGCAGGTCAATGAAGAGATACCACCAAGTCAACATGCAACACCTTTGTAAGTTTCAGGGGGGTCCAGGGTCCATCCTTTGCTGCATGATCATCTTTCACACATCATACTCCAGGGTACACTTCAGGCTATAAATGAATCGCAATCAACTGCAAACTGCTGTCTAATTTTTCTATTTCTTTGCCCTAGTAAACAATCCAATCTAAGGACTTTTATATTGCCTGATCAAGAATTCACTTTGTTTAATTTAAGTTTCTTGGATATTGGACGAGGCATTGGTTTTCCTCCTCTCTGAGTGAGTCATAGCTTGTTCATAGTAATAATAATAAAGACCCCTTCTCATGGGACTAGAGTCCTCAGTTAGTGCCTCTGGTTTTGGTTTATCACTTCTTAGTATATATGTCTTCCTTTTATTGAGCATTTACTATGAGCATTTACCATTATTAAGTGGCTTACATATATTATCTAATTAACGTAACATTACAACAAATTTATGAAGTGGATATGAGTATCCATATTTCTCACCTAAGGGTGGAAGTTTAGGAAGGTGAGATAAGGAGCCTAAGGTCAAGAAGCAGGTCCAAGTTTATATAGCTGGTAAAGGGTCGATTGGGACTCAGATCTGTTTGACTCCAACATTTGCATAGTGCTTTCTTTTCCTTTCGGTAGTGTGTTTACTCTGGTATTGTACTGTCAGGAGTTCAGGGAGACTGGCACCATCTCATGTTTCCTAGGAAATAACTAACTGTGAATTTTTTTTGTTCTGGCCTACCCCTTTGCACTAGAGAAATGTCCCAGGGGGGAAATGAGAGGGAATGGGACTTTCCATTTAGTTCATGGTTAAGTTGTGGCAGGGAAGCTGGTTTGTAGGGCCGTGACCAAGAGGAAATTCCACAGACTGTAGAAAAAAATAGTCTCACTGGGTCAAGGTTAAGATGAAGGGTCAAGGTTAAGAAAGGACAGCCTTCCAATCAGGAAAAGGGTGAAGGCAGTAGCAACAGAAGGGGTCTTGATTTATTTCCAATCTGTTTCCTTATTGAAGGTGGCCGGAGTAATTTCCTCTTGCTGTGTAGCTCTCAGTGCCCTTTGAAGTGGTATGGGGCAGGAGGAGAGGGGGCGGAATCCGCTAGTTAGTCTGAAAGAAAACACGTTAAAAAAATGTGTGAGACACGGAGACCTGGTGTTTTAGACTTGGGTCTTAGAATTTGAAAGGCATTTGGTAGAGTAAGTAACAATATTTTCAGAAGAGATTTTTATGTAAATTACAGTGAGGCAGATTAAGATCAGTGAGATACACTGTAATGGACTTACAGTCTAATAACTTATGTAATAGACTATAGACCAATAGTCTGTACCTATCACAGATAGTTCCAGATACGTTTGAATTTGTTTGCTGTGATAAGAGATTCTCCATATGTCATCAATTCCTGTGTTCCTTTTAGAGATTCTCTCTACTAAGCCATCTATTTGTGAGAGTGATCATCATCATCCTTTAGCTATGGCTTTACTTAGGGAGCATAAAAATTTAAAGATTGTTACCTAATACTAAGGAAGTACTTCTCCACAGTCCTTTGTAATTTACAAAGTGCTTTTATATGCAGTGTCTCACTCCAGTACCATGATGATGGTAAATGGCTTGTTCAAGGTCATAGAAATAGTAGGATACTGGACTCAAAACTTAATTGAGGCTCCTTGATTCTGAGGGCATTTGTTCTTATAATAGGTAAGTATTGGCTAAAGAAAAAATATCTAGCTTATTACATTTTACGCTTTTTATGCAGTTACTGTTATTTAAAACACATGGAGATAGAGGGAACCTTTAAAAAATCTACTAGAATTAAAATTGGGGCTTAGAATGTATTTAATCTCAACTTTTTAATTTTTTTTAATTTTGTGAAAGAGAACCCTCCCCCTGCAACCAATTACTTTAGTCCCAGGGTTGGCAAACTTTGCTTGTAAAAGGCCTGATACTATATTTACTAAATATTAGGTTTTGCAGGCCATATGGTCTCTGTCGCAACTACCCAACTTTGGCTTTTTAGTGTGAAAGCAACCGTAGAAAATATGAAAATGAATGAGCATGCCTGGGTTCCAATAAAACTTTATTTGTGGACGCTGAAATTTGAATTTTATACAGTTTCTATGTGTCACACAATATTCTTTTCTGATTTTTTTTCAACTATTTAAAAAGCTGAAAACCGTTTTTAGCCCACAGGCCATATCAAAACAGGTGGCATGCCAGACTTGCCTGCCACCACAGACTTGGTCTGTGGACCTTAGTTTGCCAACCCCTGTTTTAGAGGGGGAGGCGGGGGAGGGCGTTAACTCTTGGCTAGGATAGTGAAGGACGAGAGCAATGGTCTTATGCACCTTAGTTGATGATTCTGTGGTTAAGCCTGAGGTGGCTGGTTCCTCCCAATTATGTCTTTTTGTCTTGACATTTTCCACTCATTTTAGTCAGAATTTGGTGACTTTACTTCATTTCCATATCTCCTAGTGAGAAATCTTATGCCCAGTGATCATGTGGTTTAAACAAATTACAGTGATACATTCCGTGTGGACAGAAGGAGGTTTTGATTTGTCCTCTAATTTTTCCTGTGTGCAATTCACGTCCTGTAGCTTTTCCCCATGTGAGGTTAAGCTCTCTGTGAACTGGTGTATGTCCCCCACAGCTTCTAGCCTAGAGCTAAATAGCCAACATTCATGAAACTACATACTTGTTATTAATTGGTGACGAAACGACTAGAAATCCCGTTCCTACTATGCTGATTTTAAGAGGGCCTAAAGTTACACTCTAATAAATAAATGCTATTAGGTCCATGAACATACATGCTTTTACAGACTGTCCTAGGTGGTGGCTTTCTAGTTGGCATTCTATCAGCAAACAATATCCAGAAATTGAACTTCTGGAAAGCTCGTTACTCCCATATAGCAAACACCTTCCCAAGAGATTTCTGCGAGCTTTCCCTTCTGACACAGTTACACTCATCATGTGAACAATCTCTCTCAGAGAACTTCTGGCACTTTGCTGTTGGAAACTGGGAGGGGCAGGACCGATTTAAATATGCAGAACCTCAGACGTTTGGTTCAAGTTTATTCATTTCAAAGGGGCAGTTCCCTTGGCTTGTTTATGCTCACAAGCAGGCGGAGTTACTTGAACATTAATTCTGGATTGCCCCCTTCCTGTTGTTTTTAGTCTTATTTTAGCCTTCTGGTTTACCTTTCCGGGCTTGAGTCAACCGAGGTGGGTGTGGCCATAGACTTTCAGGATGCTTCATGCTAAAGGTGGGTTGACCTTCTGTCTTCACCTTTCTTTACCCTCCTGGTTGGCCGATAGCCATATACAAACCAGTGATAGACAAGGCATGGGAAAAGCAAAACATCACTTTTGGAGTAATTTATTTAGGCTTCTGAGGTTTAGGACACAGCTACAAAGCCAAGTGTTCATAAAATCCTACTTTCTACAAAGAAAAACTAATGCCTAGCTTCAGCCTGAGATTTTTTTTTTTTCTCTAAAATAAATGAGACCATGCTGGACCAAAATAGAATGCCAAACAACAAACAAACAGTAAATGGGTTCTTATTTAGAAAATGGATGCTTCCAAATAAGTAAAATGAGATTAAAAATTCAGAAGTTAACCCCAAAATTGCTATAATTAGTTAAATACAGAGAAGTGATAAGTTCGTGTTTTATAACTGGATACCCCATATACTCTAAGTTGTAAGTTCGAATAATGCATTTAAGTTGCTGTTTTCACCAACATTCTATATTAATATATAATCTTTTCAGAAAAGAAAAAGCTATTAGTAAAATTGAGAGAGACGCATTTTTTAGAATGTTGGAATTCCTTAGCTAATCCTATGAGGGACTCATGCTACATATGTATAAGCTCCCCTTCAACTCTACAAATTATTTTTTTAGGTTTTTTTCCCCCATTCAAAAGTGGTATATCAAATGCCTACAATTTTTATAAAGTAGTTTGGCGAACTGTAAAGATAATTACTTTTGATGTAAATAAGTAGGCTAAATCCTGACTAAATCCATCCTGTATAGCCAGACTGAATGGGAAAATAATGGGAATTGTAGATAACGCCCCAGTCTCTTCTAATCATGTCATTTATTGTTTGGATGGGGATGTGAAACTGGTTCATTACAGGTCAGCTCTGTTCGGTTTACATCTGCTGTGGCCTTGCTGCATTCCCCAGAAGGGAACACTATGTCTTATTAGTATTACTCAGGGAGAGGTGGCAGCACTGTTCCTACTTCTGATTTTCTTTGATCCTGTGGAAGAAGCTCCATCCACAGGTATAACCCACCTTAGTAGTAGTAAGTAAGTAGTAGTAACCTTGCGCTAAGGAGAAGTAACTTTTCCCAGCTGTCTTGCTCCTTCCTCCCTAAGAGAAATGACTTAATCTGATTGGTGAGTGTGGAAGGAGTAGCCCAGCTTCCCCTTCCCCTTTTCTTCTGGGAGTGGGCTACCTCAAGGAGCAGACATCTGCCATCCCTTTTGAAGGGGGTGCACTGTGTCTGCAGGAGGAGGCTGGCCCCACTTAGATACTAGGGAACATAATTATGAAGCCCGTCACTCCACAGATATAAGCCCCATTCTCTGCGTCAGCTTTATGACTGCACAGGTGATAGTTTAGTCTCTCATCCACCTTATTCTTCTGTTTCATTTTCCAAATGGTTCAGAAATCAAGCTGGAAAGAAAAGTACTGTTTATAACACTGCCCCCTTGGGCCTTCAATAGAAATGTCTGTCAGGAGTTCACAGTATTGACTAATAATTTTCTTGCAGTTGTAGTTGATTTGGTTTCAGAATTGCTTTTTTTGACCCACATAAAGATTTTTAAGAACAGTGATTAGCATTTCCAGAATGGCTTAAGATAATTAAATCTGCTTTTATATACAAGGGGCTAGATGGATACTTAATACTCTAGGATAAAAAAGCGGTCTGAAGGTCATGCTAGTTCCCTTACTGCTGCGATGTCACCTGCCGAGCCCAGGTCATATGGACAGCTTGCCTCAGAACTATACAACCAGCTGTAGGAGAACTGCTTTCCTGTGTTTTATTCACGCTATTGAAATAGGGGGAAAAATCACTATTAAACATGTTTCCCTTTCAATACTGTCATAGAATTTTCCAAACATCATTCAGACACGAGGGACAAATTGCCTAAAAGCTTTATTTAAGGTGACTGGAAAAAATAAAAATAAATATCTAGAGTGAGCAACCCAGGATGTTTTCCAAGTCCTGGAAAACTAGGATGTTCCCTGAGATGTAAGACTTTCATTGCCAAAATTGGGACATTCCATGGCAAACTAGGACAAGCTGATCACCCTTTAAGACATACCTAGTACATCACTTTAGCTCTTCTATTCAATGATGCCATTAACTTAAATATTGAGCTTGCTGAAAAACAAGCTCTTTGTATTGGCTGTGATATAACAACTTGGTCATCCCTGTGATACTTGCTTATTGAGGCCGTGACAATAAGGCTGAAGGCATAATGTATATGCCCAATTTTAACTGTATGGAACCCACTCATAGTTTTTCCTCTTCTTTGACTCATTTCTGCTTTCTTCTTTGCAGGTTTGTGATTCAGATACCATGCTTGACCCTGCCTCGTCTGTGGAGATGGTAAAAGTTTTAGAAGAAGACCCCATGGTTGGAGGTGTCGGAGGAGATGTCCAGGTGCATATGGCTTCACTTTTTGCATGAGTCACTTTTAGTAGCACTCTTACTCATTGATTCATTGAACATATATTTACCCACTTTACTGCCTTTTCCCCTAAATTGAAAGAATTTAGTATCTCTTTGCTTAATCCTGGGGTATAACCCATGTCTGTTGTGGCTGATAAGTTATGTACAATATAATGTGAATGTATAATGATTTCCACCATATCTTCTTGAGCCATAACTTAATGTTCTGGTAAAAAATGTGATGTTGGAATCCATTTAGTTGCGAGGTTAAAAAAATGGAATTATGGCAGGGGATGGATTCTATATCTTATACTCATATATTTAAAATCAATCAATTTATTGATCATATTGATCATTTAAGACCAATATATGGTTGATCAAAAATCCAAATTGGAAATCAAAAGAAGAAAAGAGAAACAGTGACTCAAATTTGTACTAGTGAGAAAAGAAAACGAAAGATTCATTAATAGGTGGGTTTTCCAATTATTTCCCACTAATTACTCCTTATTTCCCATTATTTATTATAAATGAAGAAACAGTTAGTGAAACAATATTAATGAAGGCAATTTGAAATTTGTGGGATGGGAAAATAAATATGTGGAAGTATATGAAGATTAAAATGAGGTCTTTGCAAATGTATGATTAGATTTTAGCAAAAGATGAGAAGCACATAGAAATTCAACTTTAAAATTTAGGCATTATGTTGCTGTGTAATGCATTTTGTGCATTCATGGTGACAGAAGGCAAAGAAAATGCACTAGAATGGACAAAGAAATAACGTGGTGATAAAAAGGAAGCATGCAAAATCCAGATGAAAATTGAACAAAATTGAGACAGAGGAGAGAGTTTAGAAATGTTGCCAAGAAAAAGCTGATACATTTCCATAGCCTTTATACAGATTATTATTTCGGGATTCAAGTTTTCGGGGGAGGCCAGAGCAAACCCTTTTTATCACTGGCATTGTATAAAGGAGGGGAGGTAGGAGCAGGAAAATTAACAGAATTGGATGAGTTGGAAATTAACCAGAAGAGGAGAGAATAGGACTTCAAAACCTTCAAATCTTAGGTGGCAGGAAAGAGTGGGAGAAGAATTTAGGGGCTGAGAACTACAGCCTAAAAAAATCTCTATGTATCACATCTCAACCAGAACAAAAAACGTAGCGAAAAGAGGATAGCAGATAATGAAGTAAAAGAAATATTTGTCATCATTCGCAACATGTGCACACAACTTATCAAATTAATCTAGTAGTACAGAATCAGAGAAAATAAAATCTAACCACGTCAAAAAGAGGAAGGAAGCCAAAACAGGAGGACAAAATAACAAACTACACTCTTCATAGTAACTTTATGATGATGTAGAGTTTGCTGGTATTTTTAGCTATGGTTTACCTTTTATTTACTTAGTTTTTCCTTCTTGCAGATTTTAAACAAGTACGATTCCTGGATCTCCTTCCTCAGCAGTGTGAGATACTGGATGGCTTTTAACATAGAAAGAGCCTGTCAGTCTTATTTTGGGTGCGTCCAGTGCATTAGTGGACCCCTGGGAATGTACAGAAACTCCTTGCTGCATGAATTCGTAGAAGACTGGTACAATCAGGAATTTATGGGCAGCCAATGTAGTTTTGGCGATGACCGGCATCTAACGAACCGAGTGCTGAGTCTGGGTTATGCAACAAAATACACAGCTCGATCCAAGTGCCTTACTGAAACACCTATAGAATATCTCAGATGGTTAAACCAGCAGACCCGTTGGAGCAAGTCCTACTTCCGAGAGTGGCTGTACAATGCGATGTGGTTTCATAAACATCACTTGTGGATGACCTACGAAGCGGTTATCACTGGATTCTTCCCTTTCTTTCTCATTGCCACAGTAATCCAGCTCTTCTACCGGGGTAAAATTTGGAATATCCTCCTCTTCTTGTTAACAGTCCAGTTAGTAGGTCTCATAAAGTCTTCCTTTGCCAGCTGCCTTAGAGGAAACATCGTCATGGTCTTCATGTCCCTCTACTCAGTGTTATACATGTCAAGTTTACTGCCCGCCAAAATGTTTGCAATTGCCACGATAAACAAAGCTGGGTGGGGCACATCTGGAAGGAAAACCATTGTTGTTAATTTCATAGGACTCATTCCAGTATCAGTGTGGTTTACAATCCTCCTGGGTGGAGTCATTTTCACCATTTATATGGAATCTAAAAAGCCATTCTCAGAATCCAAACAGACAGTTCTAATCGTTGGAACGTTGCTCTATGCATGCTATTGGGTCATGCTTTTGACGCTGTACGTGGTTCTCATCAACAAATGTGGCAGGCGGAAGAAGGGACAACAGTATGACATGGTGCTTGATGTATGACCTTACATTGTTTGACGTTTGCAGTCACACACACAGACACACACAAAACCTTAGTTCCTCTAGGGACTGTACAGCGTGGGGCATCAGACAATGCCACCAACGGAGACATATCACTGCTGCTGGGACTTGAACAAAGACATTTCTATGGGTTTATTTTGATTCTGCCAAAGTAAAATCATGCATCAACAAGAAGAAACTCAGATTGAACCTGTTATTTCTATGAAAATGGGAAGAAATTTTTGTTTATGCACTTTTTCCTTACTGTACATCGCCTGTTTTCTCTATATACCTCACTAGCCGTGCTTTATGTGGGTTATCATGGAAGAAAAGGATTTTGGAAACTCAAGGAAAAGTTCTTTCAATGTATACAACCTAACTTATGGACTGTGTTGATAGCTAATTTTTTTTAGAAAGGATTTTCTGTTTAACTTTACCAAATGAAATGCCAAAGGAAATTTTAAAGGCCATTGGCTGTGCTGTATTTTTATATAATTGTACTGTGTTTTAAAATTTTGTATGCCAATTTTTAAAACAAATTTTGCATATTCTATATTTTACTTCTCTGCCAAAATACACCTGTTCTTCCTCTTTTTTAAAAAATAATAATAGGTTCTGAAAAAATTCATACTTAAAAAAAGAAAACCTACCCAAAATGTGAAGCTTGGTTGACTGATGTTGCTCATGATAGAAAAAATAAAAATGTTTCTCTCTCTCTCTCTCTCTTCCTTTTAAAATTGAATAGATTATTTCTGTGAAAAAGTATTCAAACTTTCAATATTTTGGTTTCTTTTCATTTCTTTCAGAAAAGGCCAATGTACCTGTCACACTTTGGGAATAGAAATACATACTTATGTGTACAAAAAATGAAAATCATTGAAAATCAAGGCCAAAGGGATAGAAAAGTGCAATTTTTTTCATAAGATTAGTCCTTGAGTTAAAACACTAGGCATCCAGCACTGGACAAAACATAAGTACCAAAGATGAATAATCTTTGGAGATTCTAGCAGTGTTTTCCCAGGCTAAGTAAAATGGAAAGTGGAAAAAATTGTGTATATGATTTGGAGAAATTCAGTGCAGTTCATCATTTTGTTGTGTGGCCTGAATTCACCGGATCCTGTCAATATATTGAACAAGTTTTATCTGTCTTTTTCTTTTCAGCTTGCTAGTTCACTTTCCATGTTAGTATGAGGTTGACGTGGTTGAGTTGGATAAATTATAATAAATATAAAGCACGTAGATTCAAAATTAACTTTTACTTTCTGGGGAGGACTTTTTCCAAATTATACAGATAATTTCTTCATCTCTCCTGTTCTTGGCCTACATAAATATGTTTACATAGTAGAAATGATATCAAGGTTTAATAAGTGTATCAAGAATTGGCACATAAAAAAATCGATGAACCAGGCGCCCTTAACCAGCTAATTAGCTACTCCAGAGCCTCAATTATTCAGTTTGGCTATTGACAGGATCCATCTTGTCTTGTAGCTGGTGCTGTGTAGACCTGTGTTAAAAACACAATTGAACACATAATTGTTACATAAAAAGGATTGCGATGAAGCGGAGACATGTGGAGAAGCGTCCAGTCACGTGCTTTCTGCATGTCTGCTTCTTTTTCATGCAAACAACTGTGTTCCATCTATCCTGCCTAAGAAAAAGCTGCACATTCTACCTTTGGAATACAAAAAGGTATATAACATTCTGCAATGCAGACTCTCACTGATTGGAGAGCTTGTGGGGAACAAACACACCATGCCAATAAATGAGACTAAAACTTGAGTTTGCCTTTTTAACTATTTATGTTCTAAGTTAAGCTTTGATAACATTCAAATGTCAAATTCTCTCATTCTTATAAAAAGATTGAATTAATTGCCTGTATTTATTTTAGCAATTATTCAATGTATTTCCAGTATAGGATGTATAGTATAATTGATTTTTTTTGTAAATAAAATATTTTTGATAAGATTATTGCCTTTTTTTCTAAGGGAAGGGGGAATTTTAAACAAAACAGAAAAACTTTTTTTTTCCTGATTGTAATAGTATGGTTTTAAGAATGGGGTATATATATAAAAAAAACAAAACATGGTTGATCAAAGATAATAGAAGTCATTTAATGTTACTAATCATAGAGTAGAAATCCTCCACACTGGTGTCATTTGGAAATCTGGAAAACTGAGAGAGAGCAACAGAGAGGAAAGAGAGAGGAGAGTAAGAGAGATTGCTCCAATTAACGTAAACATTGTCTCTAATCTTCTGTTACTTCTACTTTTCTTTGAAATCAGCCCAATTTTAGAAAAAAGTTGTTTTCTTATAGTAATTTATTATAGCAGAAAAAATCACAGATTTTTAGAAAAATCATAAATTTGTTTATTATGCCATTATTTATAAATAATAACAAAACCTTAAAATAACTTAAAATCCAATAATGTGAGCAATAATTAAACGAATTATGGCATTTCCAAACAATGAAACATCATTAGCCACTAAACACAATGTTCTCAGAATATGAGGATGTTGGGGAAATGTTACATTAAAAATATAAAATCATTTTGTATAGTAACATCCCAATTTTGTAAAAACAAAAATGTTTAAAATGTGATTATTTCTAATACTGGGAATATGATCGATTTATATTCTGTATACGTTTTTGTATTTTCCAAATACCGTACTCATGTATTGCTTTTATAATCAGAAAAAGGACAATAAATATTGATTTTTCAAAAAAGTGGGTTGGGGCATCTAATAGCATTTCCTGGTTTGAGGAACTTTGATAGTAATTACTCCGTTTTACCACTTATCCCTCAAATTCATCTTATTTCCCAATTCTTTATTTTATTATTTGGTTCCTAAGAATCCTTCATTACTTTGGTACAGTTTCATTATAAAAAAAACTATACACACTGAACATTATTGCCACTCTAGACACCAGAAAAATGAGTGGTTCTAGTCCCCAAAATTCACTAATAAAGTCACTTGGTGCTATATTAGAGTTTGGCAACCTTTTAATGTAAAGAGCCAGATAGTATCTATTTTAGGCTTTGCCAGGCATATGGTCTGTCATGTCACTACTCAGCTCTGCTATGGTAACACAAAAGCATCTATAGGCAATATGTCGATGAATGTGTGTGGCTGTGTTCCGATGACACTTTATTTATAGACAGTGAACATGAAATTTGAATTTTATGTAATTTTCACACATTTCAAAATATTCTTCTTTTGATGTTTTTCAATCATTTAAAGATTTTAAAACTATTCTTGGCTCAGCAGCATTACCAAAACAGATGATAAGCTAGGTCTGGCCTGCAGGCCATGGTTTAATGACCCCTGTTCTTTAGGAATCTGTTGACTTATGTGTACCATTAAATACTCACAATCACATCCAATTTTTAAGCACATGCTATGTGTCAGGTACTGTCAGAAGCATGTTTTCTAGACCAACTATTTTAGTTCTCTTATCTTCTCCAAAGAAGATATATGGATGGCCAACAGGCATATGAAAAGGTGCTTAACATCATTAGCTATCAGGAAAATGCAAATCAAAACCACAGTGAGCTATCACCTCACTCCGGTCAGAATGGGGTTCTGTTATTATTGTAATTTTACAGGTAAGGAATCTGTGGCTCACTGTGGTTTGGTACTTTGAGAGCACAAAGCTAGTAAGCTGTGATGACAGAATTTAATTCCAGGCATTCTGATGTCAGATTAACCCTTTAAACCAGTTCTATTTAATATGCCCCATCCATTGTCCAGCAGCATCAGCATCACCAGGGAATTTGTTCGAAATAAAAATTCGCAGCCCTACCGTAGACCCACTGAATCAAATCTCAGGCTGGGCCCAGGAATCCGTGTTTAATAAGATCCCCAGATTTTACTCAGATTAAAGTTTCAGAAGCATTGCTCTAACCCAATATCTTGCATTGTTCCCCTCAGACTAAGTATAATTTCTATAACCGTCAAATCAAATATTTGTATTCCACTGAATTTTCTACTTTTAGTATCATATACGTGTTGGCAGATCTGTGGTTTTAATTAAGTTTACCGAATACCTGTTATGAGCAAGAAATCGAGAAGTATATATTTTCTCTATATGCAAAGAGCTTATAATAGAGTAAGAGGGATATGATAATCACCAAACATTTGATGCAAAATGGAATAACAGGGGTGTAAAGAGCAGCGTGGAATATAAAATGAAGGAATACAATGTATGATTAGCTCTAAAGGTAGGCTTCAAAATAGCGTGGTATCGTGCAACTGTTAAGGATGTGCAAATTTGCATGGGAACCAAGGATTTCCAGAGGAAAGAAAGAATATGGGTAAAGCAATAGAGGTGTGATTTTGATGTGTGATCTTTAAAAAGAATTAACAAGTTTAATTAAGGTGCGGGCTGTACTTAACTAGGAGTTGAGACTTTTAAATACAGAGAGTAAGTTTGAAGAGCGGTGGTAGAAGACCGCACTTCAACCGGGAGAAATAGCAGAATGAGGTGTTTAAACTAAGTTTCATAGATCACAGTACATGCACGTATTTTTGAATAGGGGGCTAACATTTTTGTAAACTGAACTTCTTTATGGTGGCTTGGATTTGAACATCCCACATAGACAATTACGTTTAGAGATACGATTTGGTGCCAGTGTGCTTATAATAAACTGGTGTTCTTCCGGGCACTTGACAACTTTCATCACATTCCTTTAGAATCTGCCTCGTTTCACACCCCCAGTTAATGAGTGGCAGCACCTCCTGCCAGTTGCCCAAACCCTACCTTCTGCTTCTTTTATATGCTCTATAATCAGCTAGTCACCAAAACCATTTGATTCCACCTTTGCCATTCAAATTCACTTCTCATCCTGGTTAAGATGTTCTGTATCTATTACCTGAACTATTAACAATACCTCCTAACTACCTCTCTTCTTCCCATTTCTGTTTTGTCCAATGGATTCCTACATTTCTGTCAAAATTATCCTTCTAAGGCCTAACTCTGAATACAAAGGGTTAATTTCATCTGTCAACAAGATAAAGACATTAAATCTCTAAGAGATGTTCAAGATTGATGATTATCTATTTTTATCCCCTCTTGCAGGCCTCCATAGCACTGTTTTTCAAGGTCCTCGTAAGCTAGATTTTTTTTTTTTTTTTTTTTAAAGATTGGCACCTGGGCTAACAACTGTTGCCAATCTTTTTTTTTTTTCTGCTTTATCTCCCCAGCCCCTCCCTGTACATAGTTGTATATCTTAGTTGCAGGTCCTTCTAGTTGTGGGATGTGGGACGCTGCCTCAACGTGGCCTGACCAGTGGTGCCATGTCCGCGCCCAGGATCTGAACCCTGGGCCGCCGCAGCGGAGTGCTCGAACCTAACCTCTCGGCCACGGAGCCGGCCCCAACTAGATTTTTTGCTCCCTCTTTCACATACTATACCCTTTTCCTTCACTTTTGTTCACATTTTGCTCTCAACCTGAAATGGCTTTTCCCCTCTCCCTGCACCCTTTATCTACTTGTTGAAATTCTTCTATAGCCTTCATTCAAGGTGTAATTTTACTACTCTCTCCTTCCCCAAATGCACCAACTTAAAGGCATCTATCACTCCACTTTGCTCTCCTAATATTTCATTTTACCTCTGCCATGTGGCCCAAGCTTTCTTCTGACTGTGTTATGAATATCAGTGCACATGATAATATCCTGGTAGATGAAAAGGTTTTGGGCTGAGGTTATGTTTTCATCATTTTTGAATCCTCCGTGGCGACTAGCACAGTCAGGTGTGCAATACTGTTTGATGAATAAGAAAATAAATACATGAGAGAACAAGGAAGGAAGGATGGACTCAAGTAATCATCGCCAGTGCAATCATTGCTTCCTCAGGGATGACTCCCGGGACTACCATGACCAGCTTCATTCCTCTATTACATTCTCTTATGGAATATCTTAGTGCTTATTTGTATTTCCATCTCTATGACTCCGTCTTTAGTATCTGTCTCCCTCATTAGAGGATAAGCTTAGTGGAAGAAGGAACTGTGTGAGATTGTATCATCAGAGCATCCTCTGATCTTAGTGCATAGTTTGTCACTGGGTAGGCAGTCAGTATAAATGTGTGGACTGAGTAAGTGGGTGAGGGAATATTATTCCCAGTACAGGTTGAGAAATAGCTGGAGAGTCTGAGTTGTACAAAAAAACGTCAAATTCCTAGTTTTTCATTTGTAAAGAACTCCTTCACCTCCGGCTAGACTTATGACTTATGACAGGAAGAGAAGATAGAGATGGGGGAGGTTTCATCAGTTTAGAGACGAGAAAATCTATGGGCAGGAGGCTGTGTTTAGTTGTGAGAAAGCTGGAGTGGCAGTGCAGTAGAATTCCTATAATGAGGATGCACAGATCCCCACAAAAATTATATTTTAACTTACTTAGATATTAAATGCTACATTTCCTATTTCAGTTTGTGGTTCATATTTCCCTTGGCGTAATTTAGATAAGCATTGTTGACACATGTTCCTGTGTTATCTGGTTTCCTGAAATACAAAACCAGTCCTCTTATGGAACAAGCATCTCTGATACTAAGTTTTGTCTTCAAAACAAAATATATATGTGTATTTGTGTCTGCTTAATAATTGCTTAAATGTAGCACATGTGAAGATGTCCCTATACATGCACATCATGTATATTTTTGGAGCTCCCTCTTGGCGTGGTTAATCCTTACTTGTCACTTAAGACAACTCAGATATCACCTTCTCCAGAAACCTTTCCTGCCACCTCTATCCTATAGGACCTTACAGTCATGCTCCACATAATGATATTTTGGTCAATGATGGACCAAATATATGATGGTGGTCCCATATATTATTCTATATAGTCTAGGTGTGTAGTAGGTTGTACCATCTAGGTTTGTGTAAGTGCACTCTGATGTTCGCACAATGACGAATTCACCTAACGACGCATTTCTCAGAACGTGTTCCTGTCATTAAGCAACGCATGACTGTAGACTTACCTTTAACTGTCTCTCTTCCACAGATAGCATTGTATTACCATCATTTTGTTCTAGATTCTGAGGTCCCCACCACCTAGCATAGAGACTCTCAAACAGCAGGAACTCAATAAACGTGAGTTGGGTGATGTTAAATGTGTTTCTATAGGAAAAAAATTATTTACAGAACAAGTCTGCATATAAATATATATCCTCACTTTATATGATTTTGTTCACTCATGCACTTACTTGATTTTCAAAAACATTTATTGGGTGTTTACTATATACCAGGCTTTGTCCTTGGAAGGAAGAACTGTTAATACAGTAAGGGCTTGCTATATCATTCTTCTGAGGTGTTGAAAGATCATCCATGAAATTAAAGGGTTCTATTCTCAGACATGCTTAGGAAACATCAGATTTCTTCACGGCAGAAATTCTCGGAAATCTTCAACGTGTTGATGAGCTTTACGAATCTGCAAGAGAGACCCGTCACCTACAGAAATCGCTACACTTAGATGACTATGGCATTTTTTCCACAGGGATGTTTGTCGATATCTGGATTAACATTATTATCCTGTAGGACATAGTTTAGGCAACACTGGTGTATAATTCCTGACATCACAGTTTGAATTTGTTTTCACTCCAGATCTAGAAACAACACTCAGAGCTTAACCTCTTTATTACTTGAGTAATCAGCTCCAGGTGTGGAGGCCACAGGGGTAGGAGGGAGGAGCCTTCAGGCTCATTTGGTTCAGTCCCTGAGCTATAGAAACAGCTCCTCCTAAAAGAGTTCAGTTTACCCACTGGCTGTCAGAAAGCTCTCCACCCTGTAGCATCGGCAAGCTTAAGTGACTTGTTTGAGTTCTGCTGTTCAGGACAACAAGGAGTTTAATCCTGATGGGTTGGGAAAATGTACACTGAGTGGTGAAACTAGTCTTTGAAACTCTTTGGCAATGTCTGAGAGCACTGGCTGGAAAGAAGCACAATTGCTTTATAAACTAAGGGAGAGGTTGCGTTTTATTCTCTATCTTGGATTGAGTTGATTGTTGAGTCACAAAATCAAAGGCCATCATTTTTTATTTTATTGAGCTCATAATAGTTTATAACACTGTGAAATTTCAGTTGTACATTTTAAGTTGTCCGTCACTATATATATGTGCCCCTTTACCTCTTACTCCCACCCTCCAATCCCCTTCCCCTCTAGTAACCACTAATCGGTGTTCTTTGTCAAATGCCATCATTTTTTTAAGCAGATCTGGATAGAATCACAGTACACGTGTTCATTCTCGGAAAGAATAGAGGTAGGTACAAGTATGTTCTATAAGTACACATCCTGCCTCTTCAGCCAACACACGATGTGTTTCTTCAATTAGAAAACAAAAGATGTGGGGCTGGCCCAGTGGGCATAGTGGTTAAGTTTGTGCACTCCACTACAGTGGCCCGGGTACACAAGTTCAGATCCTGGGTGCGGACCTACTCACCGCTTATCAAGCCATGCTGTGTCAGGCATCCCACATATAATGTAGAGGAAGATGGGCACAGATGTGAGCTCAGGGCCAATCTTCCTCAAAAAAAAAAAGAAAGACAAAAATCATAACACATCAAAAATGGAGATTCTTAAGTTCTTGTCCTGAATTGAATTGTTGTCCTATTACCCACTTTGGAAGTGCATAAGGCCAGAACAGGTTTGGAGCTCTGACTCATGCTGTATTTGGACTTTGGTTGTAGATTGACTTCTATTCAAACTATGGCTCTGCTACTCTATCAACTGTGTAAACTTGAGAAAATTATTCCATTTCTTTGAGCCTTATTTTCCTCATCTGAGTAGTAACAGGAATGACGCCACCTCTCAGAGTTGTGTAATGAAGAGGGCATGTGAAAAGTGCCTAGGAAAAATACTTGCCACATAACAGGAGTTTAATAAAACTTTCTTGTCTTCCTCTCTCCTTCCTAAACAACAGACTTCATTAGTGTTCTTTTCTTCTTTTGTTTTCTTATTTTGTTCCTTCCTTGTTCGTTCCTTCCTTCCTAAAATTTCTTTACTCAGCAAACCACTGGACCAAGGGCTGGGACATTTAACTCAAATACGGAGGAATTTTGCTTCTCAAAAATGCATTTTAATTTACCCATTTGTTGGCTTCTACACAGCCTTACGTTTTTCTCTAACAGTAGGTGGACTTCTGAAATAAAGCAGGTAAACTGTTATAATTGTCCAGCATGTTCTGACTCCCAGAAAAATACAACTCAATAGAGAGAACTTTGCATCTGACAAAATAAATGCTTTGGAGTGTCAAAAATATGGTGGCTGGGCCAGGAGGAAGCACATGGTGTCATCCGATGGATTTGAGTCCTGGCTCCACGTGTTCTGGTTGCCTCTTTAGTGGACACCCTAATTTCTTCATTTGTAAAAGTATAAGAGCACCCCTACTACAAACCTCATAGGGCTGCTCTTGGGATCGATAAAAATAATACAAGGGAAAAGCCATCGAAAATTCAGACATAACTCCTTGGATTTGTGTTCCTGTTATTAGTTCTGAGTATTAGAAGAAGATATTCGGATTTTACCACAGCAGAGGCCAGACTCAAGCCCTGAGTCCTAAACGACACTTCTTTTCATCTTTATTGCTACCACCCCAGCCAGGCTCCCATCGTCTTGTGCCTACTCTCAGAGACATCCATCTGTCTTTCTTCCACTCTTGTTCCTTTATATTTCTCCATGGAACAGTCAGTGTGAGATCATGTCACTCGCCTTCTTAGAAGCCCTCAAATGTCTTCTTATCTTAGGATACCATGCTCCACAAGGTACCACCTGATCTGCCTTCTGTTTGTTTCCTTCTCTTATTGAACTTCTTTGTTCCTTATTCTATTATACCACACACTGGCATTTTTTCTGTTCTTCCGCCAAGACAAGCTTGTTCCCACTTCAGGATCAATACCTGTTGCTATTTATTTTGCCTACAGCATGCTTCTCCAAGAACTTAGCATGGTTGGTTTCTTCTTGTCATTTAAGTTGCCTCCTCAGAGAGGCCTTTCCTGACCATCTAAAGTGACATCCTCATCTCCTAGTCACTTTCTATCACATTATCTGCAATTTTTCTCAAAGCATTTATCATTATCAGAAATCAGATACTTACATTTATTTTTACTTGAGTGTGGTCTGTCTCAGCACCCAGAGTCTAAATGAAATCCAGAAAGCAGGGATGAATTCTGCTTCTCAGAGCCTAGGACAGTGGTTGACATACACAGAACGTGCTTGGTGAATATGATCGAATACATGTATGTATAAAATAATGGTGCTAAATACTCAAGTTTTGCAAATCTTGTACCTGCTTACCCAAAATTGAAGCATAGGACAGGGTACAGAGGGCATCAAGATTTTAAAGATGGTTCGTTTGTTATTCAAATTTTAAAAGTGTTTTTTTCTTTTTCCCTCTCTGCTATTCATTCCCACAAATCCAGAACTTACCCTATAAGTTAGACTCAAGTAATACTTTAAAATGTATGGCTTGGTTATGTATAGACTGTGGAACTAGAACTTTCTTCCTTTCTTCTTTTTTTAAATGTTTTAATCAATATTGCATGGATGTGTATTTAAGCACACAAACCAGGGTTTTAAAGTTTTCACTCTCTTTGATAGCGGGCAACATTTTTTATGTCTGAGGATCTGGGGGAGATAATTTAAGGGAGGGAAACACACTAATTCTCTACGTGCTGGTGACCACAGCCATTGCTTGCCCAATTTTGAGCCCCACCCAGGAGAAGTCCCACCGATTATAGCCAAGAATCTAGGCCCCGGATGGTGATTTGGGGCCAGTAAGTCTTCCCCAAGTAGATTTTTGGCAGAAGAAACGTAGCTAGAGATTAAGGAGTGTAAAGAGAGCTGAAAGCTTCCATTGACCTTCCAGGACCATGACTGAGGCTGCTTATGTTGCTGTGACCCCATTAGATGGCGGTCTTCCAAACTGTTCAGAACATTACTGGGCATATGGAGCTGATGTCTCACTGTGTGGATAGAAGCCCAGCCTGGACAAGGTCCAATTAAGAAAGCATCTCCACTGGAATTAGACTATCTGGCAAGGGACAAATCCAATGATGCCATAGGTATTATCTATCTCTCCTTTCCACGCTTAAGTCATTTCCTTCATAGACCAGATAATGGGCAGTCTACAGAACTATGACTGGGAGAGACTCTGTGTATAAACACTGAAAACGTTTCTTTAGAGTTGATCTAACCCAGCTGAACTTCTGGAGTCAGATAAATGTGGGCCCTTGCAATGATAACCTCATCCTCTCTTTCCTTCTGCCATTGTAAATGAGAACATATGGACCAATTTTTTTACTCTAAACCCACTGATAAAATCGTTTTTTTATTCTGTTTAAACTAAGTTGACAGATATAAATGGTACAGTGGATAGAGGCTTAGATTTGGAGTAAAAATTAGTAGATAATCACTTTAATTTAACTAGTTCCTGTCCACATACTTCATTAATTTCTTTAAGCGTCACTCAACTTGTCACATCATCCAATAAGGCCCAAGGGAAATAACAACCCCCTCTGTGAAGCCTTTCTGGTAGTCACTAAATAAGACTCAGGGACTGCATCCTTTGTTTCCAAATGGCGCTTGTAATGTCTAGTAATAGTGCCCTTAATATACTCTATTTAATTATTTAAACATTTCTCTCTAATAGGCTGTGATCTTCACAAGGAGAGGACTATATCCTATTCATCTTTGTAAACATATCTTACCAACAGGAGATGTTTATTGACTGAAGACTTTGTATTTGTTGATCAAGTGAGTGAATAATTGATCTTGTTATTTATTATAACTTAGTAAAAAATACAGAACCCTTCAGTCAATAACAAGTCAATATTGGTTGAGTGCCTACCAAATGTCAAGCAGTTTTGAATACATGATTTTATTTAATGTTAAACAAGCCTATAAATTAAGTATTAATAACTCCTCTTTATAGATGAGGGAATTGGGACTCAGAAGAATAAGTTTTTTCAAAGTCCATTAATACATGAAGGCAGAATTCAAAACAGATTTATATTCTTCAAGTCTGATGCTTTTTCCAGCTCTCTCATAACTTCTTTACAATTGTTTTCTTTTATAAATTATGACGGCATTAAGTTAAATCATATCTCAATAAACACATTTTTGCAGGGTATTAAAATAATGGAGTCCATTTGTTACTTTGATTATCAAACAACAAAGATATCTGTCTATCTAACAATATGCGGCTTAGAGAGTCTAAAAGATTAATGCCTCTAGGACGAGAGTGGTAAAAAGCATAGATTTGGGGCTCAAGATGTGAATTAGAATCCCAGCTCTGTCATTTATAAGATGGGTGACTGGGTGACCCTCATCAGGTTGCATAGACTCAATGAGACTAAGTTTCCTCTTCTTTAAATAATCCTTTTCTTAAATGCAACAGAACAAGGCTGGCTAATCATAGCAGAGAAGGAATGTGCTGCATCTACTTATGAGAAAAGATCTGAGAATCAGGCAAAGAAAAGGGTAGAGACATAGCAGCTCTGGAAAATTAAAGGACAATTTTCACCCTGATTCCTGCTCTTTCTCGCGCCCACCTCCCACAAGGAGGGAGCTTCAGCTGTTTCTGTCTTTGTGCTGCTCTCACTCAAGATTCAGATTCTCACAAGGGAGATTCTGATTGGTCCAGCTTAGGTCACATGACTACCCTTCAGCTAAGGTTGGGCAGAGCTCTTTGATAGTCATTGCCAGCATTTCTGTACACAGTATAAAGGATATAATTCTCCAAAAGGTAATAGAAGTCCTCTTCCAAAAAAACCCAGGAGTCCTCAAAACAGCAAACATCTATGGAATGCCCTCACAGGGTTATTGTGAAGATTAAAAGTGTTTAAAAAATTTATAGCAGTACTGGGCTTGTAGTAAACATTCACAAATGTCTTAATCTTTTTAGTATCACGAACAGAGGCATCTTTATCTTAGAGAAATAAAATAGCATACTGGTTGGAGCAGACAGTCTAGATTTGAAACTTGGTAGTTTCGCTCATCACCTGTGTTAACTTTGGCAAGTTAAGTAACCTCTCTGTCTCACTTTCTGCATTTGTAAAAAGGTGTCATAAAAGCACTAATCTCAAGGCTTATGAAGGTTATTTCAATTTCTCACAATTCTAGATTCTGGGCTGGACTCAGTCGGGTGGTACTTCTGCTTCACACAGCGTCTCTTGGGTCTGGAGTCTTCAAGATGGTTTTTTCACTCCCATATTTGTCATCTCAGCCGCGATGGCTGGAACAAATCTACTCAAGTCTTGATCACAGTGATTTCTTGGATAGATTCTCTACTGAATCCCTGAAGTCACAATATTCTGCTTTGTTGGTTAACAAGGAATCCATACGCTTTAGACATCAGATATTGAAGTATTTTTTATGAAAGACTTGTGACTTCGACAATTTCATTTCCATAACAAGACAAGCTGGAGGAACTGCACCGTAACAGGGGCCAAATGCTTTTTCCATTGAATGTGCTTTAGATCTATAGAAACACTTGAATGGCTATTAGACCGAGACTCAAGGTTTGACTTTACAAAGAATTAAAAAGATATGTCAAGTCTGAAGAGTCTTAAGAGCAGGTGTTTACAATCACTCGTTTGGGTCATAAGATAACTTCCATAAGGGGCCTTGTTGAAGTTATGAAGTGTATCCTAATGAATGAGAATGGCAAATCTGGAAAGTTTATGCCCTTTAATAACCAAATTGAGTTGATCTGGGCTGAGATTATTTAGTACTGTCCATTTACCATATTTTCCAAACAAATATGATTATTTTCAGTGTCAGTTGTCTTACTGTTATTTTAGACTATAATTAGTAAATTCAGTCATGTTTGAATGCCTGACACCCAGCACTGCTCCATGAATATTATGTTCCTTCTGTGTCCCTAACCCAACATATTATTGGAGCTCCTTTGGTTTCAAGTTAGAGGAAACAAAATAGAGCTAATTTAACTAAAGAGGAAATTTATTTTGAAGACATTGAGGAAGAAATTGTGATTGGATCTCCTCAGCTCAATATCCCCTCTCATCTGAGTAGATGTAGCTTGTGAAACAGTGTCACCCTTGTCGGTTGTGACCATGGAGAGCAGAATCAAGGAGAGAGGATGAGCAGACAATTTCATATGCGTTATACGCATTGTCCCAGACTCTACCAGGAAACCCACAAGTCAATAACAACAAGAGTCTCTTGGTGAGCCCTCATGTACACGACTGCCGGAATGTCAACTTCCTCTGTCTTCTACTAACTCTTCTTCTTACAGCACTCCCAGTCCTTGCTGTCTGCCCAAGTCCGTTCCTTCTATAAGGAGGTATGATGATGCTCTGTACGCTGGGCATCCCCCTTGGGATACATCTGATGCTGTCCTCTTGCTCTGTTGCAGCTGCCGTCTTAACATGACTTCCATTGCTTTGCTCTTGCTGATGTTTCTTGTGGTCACCATTTTCACTGTTACTTGCATAATGCTTCTTATAGCGGACTTTTTCACTTGGTCTTCTGCTGCTCCTTTTTAATGGCCAAAGAGTGTAGGGGGCAACCCAAGAAGATTCAAAGTGCTTTTTACACCATCGTCCAGAACTGAGGCCTTTTGTTGGTGGTGATTTTTCCTAAAGTCTGGACCAGTACTGAGCATTTATAATATGTCTTACATCCAGTTCCTCAGGAAACAGACCTTAAGATGAAGACTTTTTGCAGATAGATGGTTTATTGGGGAATGCTTTTAAGAAAAACACCTGGAAGATAGTAAGGGAAGCACGAATAGGCAGAGGGAAAAGTTGAGCTAAGATGCGATTGAAACTAGGGCCTCAGCCTATCCCTCAGGGGTTCTAGAAATGGAATGGCTCTCCAAGTTGTTCTAAATTTAGACAAAGGGGCCATGTTTTTGTTAACCTCACCCCATGCCCATATCAATTGCATGAAGGCTATTCTGGGGTAGAAGCTAGGAGAAAAGACTCAGTCTTGGGCAAAGCAGCTCACTTCAGCCTAGGGAAATTCCTGGGGAGTGACTCAACCAACAGCCAATACTACAGCTGACTAAGGGAATGAGCACCTCTGTTCTAAAGCAGGGAAATAGGTCTTGCCTCTACTATATTGTGCTCATTAAATGTGCAGATTCCCAGGTGGTTAGAGTTTCTGAGTCAATAGACCCCACGTGGACCTTAGGAAGCTGTGCATCTTAACAACACCCCAGCCCAGGTGATGCTCAGATAGTTTGAAATTTTGTCTATGCCTTGGTAAAAATTGCTCCATTAAGTAATAAAGTCAACTTCTCACCTAAAAGAGCACTTCTCTTAATATTCTCCCCCTCTCCCCACCCTCAGTCAGAACTTTCCTCTGTTCATCAGCTCACCTTCTCCTCACAAGATTCCCCAGGATGGCTTTGGAGATTTAGGACTTCCCTAACATTTTAAAGTTCATAAGAACAAGGTCCATTTCATTTTCCCCTAAATTGCTTCTCAGCCATAATTTTCTCTACTTTTCTTTTCTCAAGAGGTTCTCTCATGATGCCAATCTCTCCAAAAGGCTACAAGCCTATCTCTCTGTAACCTTCAGTAAAATATATTTTATAGCCAAGATGGGTACAAAATTTCAGAGCCTCCTGGAGGTAGTTCATTAATACTCTTAGCTACACTTTATTAATGGAAATTTGGGTGAGAGGATACCCGCAACCCTGCTTTGTAAAAATGTGCTCTATTACTTAAAAGTAAAGTGTGGTGTCTCCAACTATTTCCATTAAAGCCAAAATATGGAGGATTATTTGTGCCTATAAAGAACATTTTTGCTAGGAGCAGAAGTCCAGAGTCAAAAGCTTCTAGATGTAGGTGGGACTAGAGAGATTGTCTAGCCATTGTCATTCTTTATCCCCAGATCCTCTTGTATTCCAGAAGAATAAACTAAGAATTCTGAGGATTCTTGATTTTTAACAGGGAAGTAAAGCAAACTGGTGCCAGAGTCTGGACCTGAATTCAGGTTTCCTGAAAATATAAACTCAAGAATCGTTTCCACCAGTCTAGGCAGGTGTAAATAAGGATAACTCAGAAGTGCAACAAACCAAATTTGGGCATGTCCCCTCATTATAGAGTAGGAGAATCCTTTATGGATCAAGACAGCTTAATCAATTCTTCTCTCTCTTACTTCAGAAAGAAGTCAAGAGATTCCTTTCCTAGACAAGATAAATCCTTTTTCTAAAGAGGAGTTGATGTTAGAGTCAATAAAAGCACGACTAGAATGACCTCCACTGGTTAGCCACAAAGCATTTCTTTTTGGAACCAACTTTTTTTAAATTAAATTTTTCATTTTAAGATAATTGTAGAATCACATGCCATT
Organism: Equus asinus; assembly: GCF_041296235.1. Lineage (NCBI taxonomy): Eukaryota > Metazoa > Chordata > Mammalia > Perissodactyla > Equidae > Equus > Equus asinus. The sequence continues at coordinate 66,781,391 of NC_091801.1, read as the reverse complement.
GTAAGAAGTAATACAGAGAGATCCTGTACCCTTTAACTGGGTTTTCTCATTCCCCCGATGCTAACAACTTGCAAAACTATAGAACAATATCAGTATCAGGAAATTGACATTGATGCAATCCACCAGCCTTATTCAGGTCTTCCCAGTTTTGCTCGTACTCGTGTGTGTGTGTGTGTGTGTGTGTATTTAGTTTTGTGGAATTTTACCACATGTAGGAGTTCGTGTGTCTACTACCCTAGTCAAGATACAGAACAGTTTCATCACCACAAGAATCCTCATGTTTCCCTTTCATAACCACACTCATTTATACCTCCTCCACATACCACTTCCCCAAATCCTGGAAACCCATGGCTGCTGTGTAGAGAAGAGGCTGCAGAAGGGTGAGTACAGAAGTAGCATGACAAGTTACAAGGCTGTTGCAGCAACCCAGCTGGCAAGTGATGATGGTCAGACAAGGATGTTTGTATCAGAGTGGGGGAAACTAGATTTTGAATAAACTTTGAAAGCAGAATTAGCAGTATTTCCTGGCATGTTGGATGAGGATTGTGAGAGAAAGACAGGAGTCAAGGATGATGCCAAGATTTTGTTATGAATAACTAGAAGCATAGAGCTGCTATCAGCGGAGATGGGGAAGACTGCGGGTAGATTTGACTTTCGGGAGAAGCTCAGACATGTTGATTTTGAGATTTCTATTAGACATTCAGGTAGAGACATTTAGCGGGCAACTGGGGTTTAGGAAACAAGTCAAAGCTGGGAACATAAATTTTGGAGTTATCAGCATAAGGACTGTATTTAAAGCCAGAGGACTAGATGAGATCACCAAAACAGTGAGCGTAGACAGAGAACAGAGAATTAAGGTCTGGGTCCCAGATTACTCTGTGTTAACAGGTCGGAGAAAAAAGAGCAATCAGTTAAGAAGGCTGAGATCTTGTTCCCCTTCCTGACTTAACTACATATTCAGTTCTCTACTTGATTACCTTCTTATTTACATACTTTCTACTTTTTTCATGTGTTTATTTCTTTCTTCCTGCAGAAGACTGAAATTTAGTTTAAGGAAAAGTGCTATGTTCTTTTTTTCCTGCCAGGGTATGTGTATCAGTCTGGGTTCAATCAAGAGAGAGAAACCACACAGTAACTTGAACAGGGAAAATTTAATGTAAATAATTATTAACTATGACCCAGACTGTAGTAATGAGCAATAGACTAGTAAGAACCAAATAAAATTGTAGGGAATTTGGAAATGGCAGACAACAGCCACTCCTTCTAAAGCTGAGATAGAGAGCCCAAGAAAGAACACACCTCTGCCTACCCAGCAGTCTGAGTTCTGGATCTTGTTGGAGAGGACGTGGCTGTGTCTCACCAAATGGTTAAGTCACTGTGATGCCATGCTGCAGACTTGCTAGAAATCCCCATCCTAGAATTTGATGGAGATTTGTCCTCTAGGGTACTCTGGAAAGCTGTTCATAGGGAATATCTCTCCAAAGGCACTCCACCATGAAATCACACAATGGGCATGCCAGGGAAAGCTGTGAGATGATGGGTGTCACTGGCTAACATGTACTGTAGGAGCTGGGCACTGGAGAAGTTGTCTGAGTCCATGATGCAGGAGTCTGATGCTGGAGAAACCACACACACTATAACAGCCAATTGCCGGAGAAGTTGTCTGTGCTGCAGGAGTTGGGCACTGGAGAAGAGGCTCACTGAAGACATCCAACACTGGAGAAGTCCTGTGTAGGAACCTTCCACAATCAGGAAGCAAATTCCTTTCCTCCTGAAATGGCTGAGCCACAGCACCCTCTACCCACAAAGCTTAAATGTCATTTTAACTGGCAAAGGAAAAATAGTTCAAGGGCCCAGATACATTTTCACAGAGCAGGAAAAATATATGAAATTGGAGCTGATAGGCAATACATCAGTAACCAGTAGAGTATCTTATTCATGGAGAATGCTGAGCACACCAATACTTAGGTGTTGATACCAACTGTTTAAAATTGACATTGAGAGATAGGAAAAGAAAGGAGGGGAAAGAAGTAGAAGGAAAGAAAAGATAAAGGAAGGTGGGAATTGAAGGAAGGGAACTGGAAGGTAGGTAAGAGAAAGGAGGAGATCCTTGGTCTTCAAGGCACAGATTGCTTACCAGTGTTAATGAGCAGGATTTCATAATAAAATTCCAAATATTCTGCTTTCATGTTCTTAAGTATTAACGTTATTGCTCTCTTATAGTCATATTTCTGAGTCATTGCCCTGATATTTTAGAATTTTAAAAGGTCCTATGAGATTGATCATTGGTTGGGAATCAGGAAGAGTTGGAAGAGCTTGCCTTTTCCTACCATGTTTCCTTGTTTATAATACTTCTTCCATGAGGTACGGAAGCTCCCTTCAGGAAGGAGGCACGAAAATACCAATCATAGAAACATAATCTCAGTGTCAAAAGAAACATTGGACAAGAATGAGTCTAACGTCTACATTTGAGGAAAAAACAAGCCCAGATGAGAAAAGAAACTTGTGGAGGGTATTTTATAATCATAGGTCTTTATCAATCATATGAAGAATTTGGGAATAAATGGTCTAATGAATGTGGTAACCTATAAAATCCTTTTTTTCATGCATGAGATTCTTCAAGTCAATGTGTGCCAAGTTGTTTCCTGGGCCTGGATCATGGCTTGTGCACTCTGATGATGAGTCATATGTCAGGGGTGAGTACTTTAGAAGCAGTGCACAAAAATCCACCCTAGGCCTGGTATCTGAATAAAGAACCAAATGGTCTGGTCTCAGCCTAGGAGTTGTGGAAAGGGAGCCAGTGAAACCAAATGAGACATGATCTGAGGGAGGTAACAACACTATCTGCCTTACCTTCTGCAGACAGGACTTTCATTCATTCAGAGCTCACTGCTTAGGCAAAGGTGGTTCTTAAAGAAACCTAACCGTGTGTCTTCATTTTTGGGGGAAAAAAGCCCAAAATTAAAAAAAATCCAGGAGTCGTATACTATGTACACAGCTTTCTGGAGGCTTTGCAGAGAACATGTCATTCTAGAATGCCTGAATGAGTACCTCGAGCTCCTGATAACAAAGAGGAGAGTCCCTGGCAACCTGGCCCCATTACAAATCTTGTGCTCAAACTTAGGCTCCCCCAGGGCTGGCCAGGATGGTTTCCATTTAGGCCTGCTTGGGCCCCCCAAGTAGAAGGCTTGGAGATGGCTTCTGAATCAACTCTGTCATGCAATACTTGGGGTGCCAGATTTGAACAAAACAAACAAAGCAAAACAAGAAACACTCCTGAGTCCAGAAAAGCTTGGCTCAAATACATAATAAAAAATAACAAAAAGGAAAAAAGTGTGTTTGTTCTTAAAAAAATATGGAGCCAGTGCTTTTATTTATTATCAAACTTCAGTGTCAAACCTCACTCACAGCTGTTGCTAAATGCATCTGAGAAAGAGCTGGGAGGTGAGTGCCTAGGCTGCGATTATTGCAACACCCAGGCTGATTACCCAGGCAGGGCAGCCCGACTACTGGCTCTCTCCGACAGAGACCAGATTCCACATTCAGCTTAGTAACTTTAGCTACTCTGGAGGTCCAACCTCTACTCTCAACCCACACTCAGAACAGGCTGTCCTCAGGCTTCATCTACTGAACCCAAGAGGAAAGGGAAGGCAAAGAGGAATTCTTTTCTTTTCCTTTAAAACTCCAGCTGGGCTCAGGCTTCAAAAGGCAAATGAGAGATTCCCATATCCCTACTCTTGACCTTTTCTGCAATTCAATCTCCAGGATTTGAAGGGTTTTAAATCAGGGTGTCTCCACCTTGTTTGGAGGGCGTCATGGAAATCGCCAAACAAAGTTGTATTTCACTCCATCCTGTGGGGATATGGCATGAGCTCCTATCATCTGGGCCAGTCCCCGGCCCTTGGGTTTAGGTGGCATTGTGCCAGCTCTCCAATGGTTGACGGGTTTAGTGATTCCACTCTATTTAGATGTAGAGTGCAGAGCTTTTCAATGCAAGCTGCAGAGTCGGATTGCCTGTGGTCAAATCTCAGTGCCACTGTTTAAAAATTGCACAAGCTCAGTCTGGTCAGTTAAAGCCCAAGGCTGTTTCCCCATCTAATGGATAGAGATAAGAAAATAGCAACCATTTGTTGAATTCTTATGCTATGAAATATGTTCAAAGCACTATATGCTTTCAACTTATGTAATCGTCATAATATTCCCACGAGGCAGGGACTCTTACCACAATCGTCACCCCCATTTTATCGAGAATAATAGAGCATAGAGTGATTAAATAACATGCCCCAGGTGGCAGGCCAGCACCCAGTGGACAAGGATTTAAACCCAGAAAGTTTACCTCCAGTGACTAAGTGCTGAATTACCATGGGGTGTTGCCTCTCCAACTCCAAGAATAGTGCCTAACTCAAAGAGTTATAGTGGTGTTAAACAAGCTCTACATGAACAGGGTTTAGCACAGCTCCTGGACCACAGTAAACACTTAATAAATGCTAGCTGTAATTATTATTGATGAGCGTGAGGACAATATTACAGTTAGGAGAATGTGATGATGGTAACGATGATAAGTTGGAGAAGATATATATCCATCTTTCTCAAATGTATGTCACCTTCTTGAAGGCAGGAATCTAGGATAGTAGAGTTTCTCAACACCTTGAACTGACAGAAATAGAATGAAGTAAGTGATCACCTCTTTAAAAATAAAGCCCCACTTCGGGCCCCTCCATCCCTGGGTGATAGTGTAAAAGGGAAGGGAAGAAGAAAAAAAGGAAAAGAATTAAAACAAGAATGTCTCTATCCTCTTTCCCCAAATTTGACCTAAACCTGAGACCCTGTACTAGGTTATCCCTATAACAAATTTGCTGGGTGGGTATTATTTTGGTTTTACCAATTAAGAAATCTGAGGGGCCGGCCCCATGGCCGAGTGGTTGAGTTCACGGTCTCCGGTTCGGCGGCCCAGGGTTTTGCCGGTTTGGATCCTGGGCGTGGATATGGTACCGCTCATCAAGCCATGCTGAGGCGGCATCCACATGCCACAACTAGAGGCACTCACAACTACAATATGCAACTAAGTACTGGGGGCCTTTGGGGAGGAAAAATAAAAGAAAATTGGCAACAGTTGTTAGCTCAGGTGCCAATCTTTAAAAAGAAAAAAAAAACAAAACAGAAAGAAATTTGAGCATTAGGGAAGCAAAGAAATCTGTTGAGATATCACAAACCAGAGAATCTCTGAGCCGGAGTTTAATCCAGGGCCATGTGGTAATCTGTAATTATTTGTGGAAAAGAAGTGAAATAAACTGCATAGAGTCTTCAAGGTAAGAGCCATCCCTGCCTCTTCACATCATTTTGTCATTCGACAAGCATTTTTTGAGCATGTCGTAGATACGAGGCCTGGGCTGCCTGATGGCTTCCACAGGCCCTGCACAGAGGGCCTTCAGAAAGTGTCTGGTCACTTGAAAGCAGGGCTCCAGAGCTATTATAGCAGGAGGCAGCTGTCCAGGAAGATATTAAATAAGGACATGGACTCATAATTCCAAACAATTTGGAATCTGTTGTTTTAAATACCCCTTAGCTCCTCTTTAGTTCTCTGTAGGTAAAAATAGCTCAGTTGCCAAGAAGCCTATGAGTGGTGGTAAGTTCTCACTAAACAGATGCACAAATTTGTTGTTAAATGAAACTCTAAAAGTTTGGGGGTTTTTTGGTGAGGAAGACTGGCTCTGAGCTAACATGGTGCCCATCTTCTTCTATTTTTTGTATGGCACAGCATGGCTCAATGAGCAGTGCATAGGTCCGCACCTGGGATCAGAATGCGAGAACCCTGGGCTGCTGAAGCAGAGCGCACGAACCCAACCACTATGCCACCGGGCCAGCCCCTAAAAGATTGCTTTTTAAACCTTCAACTTATATTTGCACAACATAATACAAGTCCATGGTCATATCCTAAAAATGTGTTTTCACGATTAAATAATACAGATTAAGAGAACACACTGATCACAAAAATTTAGGAACTAAATAATGTCCCCGTCAATCTCATCTCAGAGTCATGGCCTCCCACATTCACCCAGAGACTGTAGGTCAACACAGGCTGAGAAAATTGTTTTTGTTGCCTGTCCAAGGTACACAGTTTATAGAAGTTTATAGTTTATAGATTTTAGAATCACGGGTTTTTATGGGTTGAATTGTGTCCCCTCAAAAAGATATGTTGACTTGCTAACCCTCAGTACTTCAGAAAATGTGACCTTGTTTGGAAATAGGGTCATTGCAGATATAATTAAGTTAAGATGAGGCCATTCTGGAGTGGGGTGGGCCCTTGATCCAATATAACTGGTGTCCTTATAAAAAGAGGAGAAGGACACAGGGACAAGATGGCCATGCAACTACAGAGGCAGAGATTACAGTCTACAATCCAAGAAAGCCAAGAATTGCAAGCAACCATGAGAAGCTGGAAAGAGGCAAGAAGCATTCTCTCCCAGAGCCACTAGAGAGAGCGTGGTCCTGCCAACACCTTGATTTCAGATTTCTAGCCTCCAGAACTGAGAGAGAACATATTTCTATTGTTTTAAGCCACTCAGTTTTTGCTAACTTGTTACAGCAGCCCTAGGATTGATGAATACATAGGTCATTCTGATAATAAAGCCTGACATAATTTAAGAAAGAAGAAAAATCTGCCTTGGGCTAGAGATTATCCAACATCTTATAAATCTTACTAGTTTGCCTTATTTATTTAATAAGCACTTGCATTCCCAGTGCTTAACAAGTGTTCAGTGAGTAAATGAATGAATGAATGAGCACGTCTACTTACGCCGATATCTCCATCTTGATGCTCTCCCTCCCCCGCCCACCGTTCCCCATGCCCAGAAGACTTTGCTGATCCTTCCTGCCACACTTTGTAACTTTTTCAGGACATCACCATTTTGTCTCCTTGTGAGGAAGGTCTGCTTTGCTAGACTTTGAATTCTCCAAAATGATTAACAGTGCTTTGTATGAAACAAGCACTCAATTGCCCAGTAAATATCCATTAGATTGAACTGAGCTGGTGAAACTTGCACTGCTGCCTTCATTTTTACCTTCTCAGTAAAGTCTGTCCCAAGCTCTGCTTCATAATTTGCCTGGTTATATTATCTTTATCCCACACCTTGAAGATTAAGATGTTTAGGACAACTGCCGCAGTCCCTTCAGCAAGCCGATGAACAACTGGTAACATTTTACTTCATTATTTTGCTGAATTTTTAAAAGAAATATCAGAAATTGTCATATTTTACCATTAAATACATTAGTATGTATCTATAAGAAGTAAGGACATTTTCTTCCTTAATGACAAATTATTATCACACTCATTAAAACTTATTATTAATTTTATTAATTAATCATCTAACGCCATCCTAGTTCATATCATCTTTTTATTCATATAAGCTAACATGGTCTTAGTTCATGTTCAGCTTTCCCTAATTATTTCAAAATGTGTTTCACATCTGTTCTATTCGAGCTGATCCAATTGAGTTCCATTTATTGGCATTTGGTTGCTCGGTCTTTTAAGTAAATTTTCATTTAGACAATGAGCTAGCCCTAGTGGTCTAGTGGTTTAGATTCAGTGTTCTCACCACCATAGCCCAGGGTTCGTTTTCCGGTCAGGGAACCACACCACCCATCTGCCAGTTGTCATACTGTGGCAGCTGCGTGTTGCTGTGATGCTAAAACGCTACGCCACCGGTATTTCAAATAGGAGCAGGGTCACTCCTGAGCGGGCGGGTTTTAGCAGAGTTTCCACTAAGACAGACTAGGAAGAAGGACCTGGCCACCCACTTCCAAAAAATTGGTCATGAAAACCCTGTGAATAGTAGCAGAGCATTGTCTGATAGAGTGCCAGAAAGGAAGAGGATGGCACAAAAAGGACTGGGCAGGGTTGTGCTCTGCTGTACTCTGGGTCATAGGAGTTGGAATTGACTCCACAGCACTCACAACAACAAAATTTAGACAACTGCTTCATCGCCCTGGCTGCTTTTTTCATAACATTATGTTAACTCCAGATGACGGGTTTGGAGAGTCAGTACAAATATTGTTTCACCTATATGTTCAAAATCTGTGCGTAGTAAAAAGTTTTAACAAATGATCAAGGTCAAAATGGATCATAGATTTAAATGTGAAATATAAAACTGTAAAACTTTTAGAGGATGACATAGGAAAAACTCTTCAGGACTTAGGGCTTTGCAAAGCGTTCTTAGATATGATCTCAAATCACCATCATTAAGGGAAAAAATTATTAATTGAATTTCATCAAAAGCAAAAACTTTTTCTCTGAGAAAGACCCTACTAAAAGGATGAATAGACAAGCAACAGACTGGAAGAAAATATTTGTAAACCTCATATCTAACAAAGGACTAGTATATACAGTACATGAAGAATACACAATACTCAATAGTAAGAAAATTAAAAATCCAACTAGAAAATGAGAGAAAAACACGAATAAAAGAGGATGTATTTCACCAAAAAGGATATGACAAATACACACATGAAAACTGGTTTGATATTGCTTGCCATTAAGGAAATGCAAATTAAGACCATGATGAGATATCACCCCATACTCTCAAGAAGAACTAAAAGCTGGTGAGGATGCACAGAAACTGGATAGCTCAAACATAATTGACGGGGATATAAAATCATCCAGCTACTTTGGGAAACCATTTGGCAGTTTCCTAAAAAACTAAAACTAAAACTAAACATATACTTACCATATAACCAAGCAATCATACTCCTGGATATTTATTCCAGAGAAATGGAAAAAAGTACGTCCGTGCAAAAACTGGTACATGAATATTCATAGTAGCTTTATTCAAAATAGCCAAAAACTAGAAACAAGCCAAATGTCCTTCAATGAGCAAATGATTAAACAGTCATACATCTACAGCAAGCAATAGTATTCAGCAATAAAAAGGAATCAACTATTGATGCATGTAATAACCTTTGATGGATCTCAAAGGAATTATGCTGAGTGGAAAAAGTCATTCTCAAAAGGTCATATGTTACATTATTCCACTTATATAACATTCTCTAGGTGACAAAATTATGGAGATAGAGACCAAAGTAGTAGTTGCAGGTGTGTGGGATGGTAGGGTTGAGGAGTGGGTGTGATTATAAAGGGCTTGAGGAGACCTTTGTTGTGATGGAATAGCTCAGTGTCTTGATTGCAGTGATTACATGTATGTACACATGTGATAAATATGACATAGAACTATATATGCATATTGTAGCAATGTCAACTTCCTGGTTATCGTACTTTACCATAGTTACGTACGATGTAACCATTGGGAAAATGGGGCAAAGAGTACATGGGACTTGTCTGTAGGATCTTCGCAACTTTGCGTGAATCTATACTTATTTCAAAACAAAAACTTAAAATTAATCTAAAAATAGCCGGTTGCATTCCAGGTGGTTTCTGGACTCCACGCATGATCATTCTTCTCCTCACACTCACAGAAACTTGGATTCAGCGCTTCTTTTCCTGGAACTTTGCCTTTCAGTCTGATCTGTCTCTTCAGTTCCCTCTCCACAGCATTAACAATGGATGACCTTCATGCCGTGATCACAACGGCACAGCACTTCTCAAATCAGAATTACCAAGAGGGCTTGTTAGAGCAGGAATTCCAGGCCCCAGCCCCAGATATGCTGATTCAGGAGGCCTGGGAGAGGCCAATAATCGACGTTTCTAACATGTCCTCGGGTGATGCTGATCCTGATCAGGACTGCCTTACTATCACTGGCATAGTGTTTTGAGTATGAGGCTGATAGTCAAGACACTTTGGAACCTAGCCTCCACCCTGTACGATGTTGTAGGGGCACTAGCCTGCGTGCCCTTTAACAGCCATGAGTCCTTCTGGTCCCTTTTGGGCAGGAAGCCCAGCTGCTGGGATCTGTAACAATCCAGGGCCTGGCCAGCCCGGATCTTACCCTATCTCACTCAAAGAACATCACGTCTTAAAGGAACCCAGAGCCCCTCCACATGAGCTACAGTTCCTGGGAACGTTGGCTATACCAGGAACACTGCACCAGGGTCAGCCATTCTTGGCAAGCACATAGGTTTTGTGCCCCCTGCCTATATAAACAAGCCCCTCCCCACTCACAGTCTTGGGTGCATGCTTCTGTCCAGCTGGTAGCCACTGGACACTCCCTGTAAGTAACTCCAAGTAAACCCATATGTCTTGTTTACTCTCACTGGGTCTTCAGTCTCTCTGCAACCTATCCCACACTGCTTTCCCAACTGGGCATGCGGCCAGAGAGATATTCATCAAGACAATCTCTCTGAGCCTTGGTTTCCTAAAAGGTTAGGTATTTGGCTTACAGGATTATTGTGAAACAAATGAGATATGGCAAGCTATTGAAATAAGTGAAGTGAGGGCTAAGGTCACAAAGGGCTAATGCCACAGACAGGGGCACTCAGGTCTAAGAGCCAGATCTCCTAAATCTCAGCTGAGGGTCCTTTCCACCACACCAATCGTTGTGTAACTCGCTTCAGAATCCTGATTATCTTATGCAACTGGCTCTTGTAATCTTAGCTAATCACCCCACACAGTGAAACCTCGTTCAGAAACTTCCCACTAATTCAGTTCTACTTTGTCGCATGATCCTGCCTCAAAAACCTACAGGGGGAAACGTGAATCTGGGGCCATTGCTAGACGTGTATTGGCATGTACATTGTGTAACTTTACAACACTACATGCAGCTTTAAAAAAAAATTCCCTAGTTGAAACTTATGTAACGGACCATAAATCAGGAGACCTGGGTTTTCTAGGTCTAAGCTCTTCTACGAAAGGCTCTCTGACCCTGAGCAAAGCACCTCTCCTTCCTTGTCCTGTAGAATAAGACATTTGACGAGCTGTCTCTAATGGAGCTGCAAGCACTAAGATTCTGAGTCTGATTTTACCAAAGAGATTTTTTTAAAAGATTATTTCTTCCATCTTCCCCTTACCTTGCTCATTAATAGCAGCAGTGAGGAGCAGGGGAAAAAAGCATGGTCTCAGAGTATTCCGGTTCAAATTCTGGTTCCTCCAACTATCAACAATGCAGTCTTGTTCAACTGACATAATTTCTATGGACTTAGTTTCCTCCTCTACAAAATAAATATAATAATATCTACTTCATAATTTAATTACCAGGATTAAACGTTATAATACATAAAGAAAGTTACCAGTGTAAAGCAAGGTAGCATTCTCTGATCCTTCTACATTCCCTCTTCCTATTTTTTCCTCTGTCACCCTTCCTTCCTTTTGTCTTATGTCTTCACCCCTAGAATTCTGTTTTATGTATATGACCTTGATATACATTTTCTGGGTACTAAGAGAAGAAGGCACTGTTCATTAATTCAACAAATATTTAACTAGCACCTAACATATGGCTAGGAATTTCTTAGATCCAGAGGAAGTATTCTTAAAGAATAATTTCCTGTTTTTCCCAGTCCAAACTCCTTGCTACAACTGATTCTTGAATTTATTGCTGTATTCTCTATCTTCTTTATGTAGCCACAGCCTAACAACCTCAGCATCTGAGATGAGAGGCCAACCCAAAATCAGGAAAGTAAATAGATACCGTTTGAGTTTTCGAAGCAATTTTATATTCATTATCTCATTTGTTTCTCCTAAAAACAATGCTATGAGTATGCTATCAAGGGTTTTAGCTCCATTTTACAATTAAGAAAACTGAAGCACAAAGAGATCAGGTCTCACCCTTCAGCTTTATATGGGTTTTCTTTTTTGCCAAATTATTCATTTCTGTTTCAGAGACTAGCTAGCAGTTAGCCAAATTGCTTCCTTTCTTTCTGCGTAGACAGTATTTCCCACTGGTCCTTGCACTTAGGTGTGATCACATATTTAAGTTATGGTCAATGAAATGTAAGTGGAAATGTGTTGAATGCCACTACTGGATCTGGTTCTAAAGAGCCTCCAGTAAGATCTGCCATGCATTATATATTCCTATTTGTTACAGCAACTAACATCACCCTAACTTACAATCATTTCCTATCACTCCTATATCTCCGTTTCTCCCTTTCTGCAAAACTTCTGTTCCTATGCTTTCCTCTCTCAGGATATTTTCCTTCCAGGAAATGCACCAACCTTCTATCTATCCTTCAAGGCTCACATTGTGAGAGCACTATGTGCTCCATACCTTTCCAAAAAGATGTGGATAGAGCCTTTCAAGCACTCTTTCTCTAAATATCCATAGCATCAACAACCAGCATTACACATTGTGCTACTTGATTAAACTGGAGAATATTGGTCATGTATTATGGGTTTCACTCAAATCAGGTTGTCTTAGCTTACACATACGTCATGATACCCTATAAGGTATTTAATGTACAGTAAGAATTTAATAAATTTCTGCTGATTAGTTGAAAGTTACTGGTTTGATAAACAAAATTGAAAATACCTATTTCCTCAATATTTATTAATATTCAATGATTTATTGAGCACCTATTATGAGTTTGGCATCTCTCTGGAAACTAAGACCAAAGTAAGCACACTACCTCATTTGTCTTCCCTTCAGAGTAAGTATCCTTTCACTTTTTCCACCCGAGAGCTTTCCTCCTAGAGTTGGCTGTTTTCTATGCATTGGCAAGGAATATTTATATGGTTTGTTGAATAGACTAAGTCTTAAATCCAGACAATTTGATGGTGAAATCCCAGCTTCCTCACTTACTTTCTGTGCTACTTGGGACAATATCCTTATTCTCTCTGTACCTTGAGATTTGCCACTACAAAACAACAGAGGTCATGTATAACTTGCAAGGTTGTCATGACAATGAAATAAGCAGCATATATAAATAAACTGCCTCAACCTAAATAAATATAGCAGATGCTCAGAGAATGTTAGTTTCCCCCTTAGTGTGGCCCAGCCATTTTAGGAGAAGAGGGCATCTTTCCCAGTGGGACATTAGACATTTAGAATTACATTTGGGGTGGAGAAGGTGACCATCCTAGAGGGCCTAGGGTACCTCTCTGCCTTGTGTTTAAGAATTCTCCAAATTTCCTTAGCTGGACCCTTTACAGAGAAAATATGGATGTAGAGAATTTGTATAGTGTTTTTATTTAGAAAGAGGACAGGGGACAACTGCTGATTTATCAGGCATGAGACGCCGGGGGAAACAAACATTATTCCTAATTTTTTGCATCTTTTTCAAATTTACTTAGTCCTTTAGCCTTAAGGGCAAATTAATAACAGTTTAAGCTTCTTTCATCCCAATGCCATGATGATTATGCAGTGTGTGAAATTTCCATACTTGTAAATGAGCTGGTTTTAGGGAATAAGCAAACAGCATTCAGGCTCTGAGAAGCACTGCGCCAGGCCAGGATGGGGGAGATGCAGCGAAACAGCTGCACGTGTGAGAGGGATTAGCAATTTCAGTTGACTGCCAGCCCAACATGAGTCACCAGCGTGTCGAGGCTGCCAAGAGGATAATTTGATCTGGAACTGAATTAATAGGACTGTAGTGTCCAGACCAAAGGGAGTGATACTCCGGCTGTCTCGGCATGACTCAGACCACACCTAATGGACTGCAGCTCTTGTTTACCCCAAATACTCCATTTCTTTATAATGTATTGTACAAAGAGAAGTTTACTATATTATATGACTGGATGCTCTAATGTTTGTATTAAAAGACTTTAATCCTTTGCCTTATGTCTACTGTAGAATTTACCACACAAGTTGTGTTATTATTTTATATGTGGACGTTTGCATCTTTGAAGACTAGGAACCTGTCTTTCTCTTTTGTGCATCTGGTAGTATAAATGTGGCAGAGAAGTTTTTGGTTATACCTTTTTAAGAAAATGGATCAGCTTCTAGAAGCAGTGTCTACTGTATTAAGCTTGAACATTGTAGCCAAACAGACTTGAGTTCAAATCCTGTTTAAATTATTATAAATGAGAAAAATTAGAGTTGTTCCTCTAATGTCTGGTCCTATATTTTGGGATTAGAGTAGTTTTCTTCATACTTCTCTGTACCCTCAAACTACCAGACGCAACACATGGGTTTATTTCACCTTTCACTTCCCTTTATTCAAAGCAGTAAGCATTGAATCCTGGGAGTTATATCTCCATTATAAAGGAATTTTGGAAGTTGACTAGGTAGAGAACAGGGTAATGCAGACATGGGAAGATGCCTGATCTCTGCTAAGACAACACGGTCTTAGGGGATTTTAGGCAGAGTGATAAAGAGTCAGGCACAAGAGATTAGAGAGAATCTAATTTCAAGTCAGCAGAGTTATAGTAGATGAATTCATGCCTGGAAATGGGATCCGATATAAAACCTATCAAACTATCCCTTCCTACCTCCCTCTCCACCCCAGTGATTAATGTGAACACAAAATTGAATGAACAGCCAAATGAGCCGTGAGGGAAACCAAGGGCAATTCACACAGAGATTTGTTGGCAAATGCCATGTCTGCATAGGTCTCTCCTTCTTTCAAAATAAATAAATAAATAAAAACTAGTTCCAACATCAGAAACCATGGGGCTAATAAATATACGGGAAGGGAAGAAGTATATTACTCTGAAGACTCAGAAGAAGGACCCACCTCTAAAATGTATTTTATATAGGAAGCAAAAGGGAAGTTTAAAATGAAATCTTGAAACAGGATGTGAGAGATTCTTTATGAAATAGGTGCAAAAATTCTAGGGAAATAATATCTGAGAGAAAGAAATAACAGAATGAGAAAAAAGACCCAAAACTTAGTTAATAAAGGAGTGAGTGAAATATGCAAAGAAAATATAGTTACATTAAAATATGCAACAGAAATGGTAGAGAGTAAAATAAACACTGGAGAGTTTTCTTTGACCAGAGAGAATCTGACCAGCATCAGTCAGTGATGAAGAGGACAAATGTGAGGAAAGCTCACAAAAAGAAGAAAAAAATGACAAAAAAAAATGATAACAGTGACGATGAAGGATATAGAGGACAGAGAGCACAGACCCTGCTTAAGAATTACAGGTATTAACACAGAAGGTAGTAGAATGATCTTAGATGAGTTGAAACAATCAATGATCCAATTGAAGAGAAATTTCCTTCCCTGATAAAGATCTTGAATAAGCTGTTTGAAAGACATCATCACATCCAAGAAAAAATAATGAAAAAAAATTCTCACATGTATACATCCTAAACAAGATGTTCTATTTCAAGGACAAGAAAAATAATATTAGAAACATGTTATCAGTCTATAAAACCCAGGTTGAGGGAAGACTTTGCAGATAAACCGAATTGTCAGAAGCCTATGGAGGAACTCCACGGAAGTGAGGATGTCAGTAGTCGGGTTAGCATCCTTAAGGAAAGTAGAGAGAATTTGAAAGAGCAACTGTGAGGAATGGGAGAGAGGCTGGCTAGAGATACATGAAAGACCTACTTGAACGCTCCTGAGCATCCTGGCCAGGTCAAATACACTTATTATAGGTGCCATAGTACCACATACTTTATTCAAAAAATATTTACACATATTCTTTTCATATATATTTATGAGACTATTCCATTAATGTCTATCTGTCTCCCCCACTAAGAATATGTATCTGTGTATATTGTGTGCCAGGCATACAGATATTTTTAGAGGGTATGAGTGGTAAGTGAATGACAGAATGATTGAACACATAGAACCACCAAGCAGTATGAAATCCACGAATAGATTTCACAATATGAAAAGTTAAAACTTTTGAATTCCTCTCCTGGTTATAGTACAGTTACTGGTACTATACTTGCCTTCCTTCTGCAAACAAATAGAAAACTAGAAAAATACGTGAAACAACTATTTTCAGACACTGGGCAACAGGTAGTGTCAGACTGTGATATCTGAGAGATGGGGAACAAGACAGGCAAACTGTGATTGCTGAGACTTTCTGCCTTAAGGCTTTTTCAGACCACTATTATGTTGAATACCTGTTTAAATTGAATACATAATTAAAAACCATCCCATAAAGAAAACCCAGACTCTGATAATTTCATTGGTGAATTCCAACAACATTTTTTTTTTGAGGAAGATTGGCCCTGAGCTAACATCTGTTGCCAATTCTTCTCTTTTTTTTGCTTGAGGAAGATTCACCCTGAGCTAACAACTATGCCATTCTTCCTCTATTTTGTATGTGGGACACCTCCACAGCATGGTTTGATGAGCAGTGTGTAGGTTCACACCCAGGATCTGAACCTGCGAACCCTGGGCCACCAAAGCGGAGGACACAAACTTAACCACTATGTCATCAGCCAGCCACCATCAACATTTTAAAGAAGAAAGGATGCCAATCTTTACAAATTCTTTCAGAATATAAGATGAGAGTGCACTTCCCAACTCATTTTATGAGTTTACCATTACCCTGATATCCAAGACAAGGATATTAAATGAAAACAAAGCAAAACTATAGACTGATATCTCTCACAAACACACACACATATCCTTAAAAAATGATAGAGGGCCCAGCCCCGTGGCTGAATGGTTAAAGTTCCACACATTCTGCTTTGGCGGCCCTGGTTTGTGGGTTTGGATCCTGGGCGTGGCTCTACTCCACTCACCAGCCTTGCTGTGGTAGTGTCCCACATACAAAAAAACATAGAGGAAGACTGGCACAGATGTTAGCTCAGGGCTGATCTTCCTCAAGCAAAAGAATAGGAGGATTGGCAATGGATGTTAGCTCAGGGCCAATCTTCCTCAAAAAAAGAAAAAAGAATTGAATTCAAAAATATATAAAAGAAATACTACATTATGACCATGTGGACTTTATCCCAGCAATGCAAGATTAATTTAGAATTTGAAATACAGTAAATGTAATTCACCGTAATAACAGAATAAAGGTGAAAAGTCATATGATCATTACAATAGACACAGGAAAAGTATTTTCAGAATTCAACATTTATTCATGACAAAAGATCTCAGCAAACTAGAAGGAGGGGGAAACTTCCTCTCAATATGAAGAAGAGCATTTAGAATAAACCTACCTTATATTTAACTATGAAAGACTAAATGCTTCACCCTGTTAGGAAGAATGTTGTTGCTATCAACACTTCTACTGAACATTTTACCAGAATCCCTGGCCAGTTCAATAAAGCAAGAAAAATCGTGAAAAACATACAAACAAAAAGAAAGAAGTATTTTGTAGATGATATGATTATGTACAATGAGTAGCCTAAGGAATCTATCAAACTGTTACTACAGCTAATGTGTAAATTCAGCAAGTTTCCAGAATGCAAGATCAATACACAAAAATTAATTGTATTTCTATATACTAGGAATTAACAATTTGAAAACTTTCTGAAATCATGAAATACTTAGGGATAACGTTAATAAAATATGGGCAAGAGCTACTTGAAACATACACTTAAAACATAAAATGTTGAGAGAAAGTTTAAAAGCTTTCCCAAATTAATGACAATCTACACTCATAGACTGGAAAATTCAGTATTCATAAGATGTTAATGTTCTCCAACTTGACCTATAAATTCAACACAATACCAGTAAAACCACAGCAAACTTTCTCTCTCTTTTTTTTTTTGCCATGATAGATAAGCTGATTCTAAAATTTTATGGAAATACAAAGATACTGAATGGAGTAAATAAGTTGGATGACTTTCAGTACTTGAGTTCAAGATAAATGATAAGGCTACAATAATCAAGGTAGCATGGTATTGAAAAAAGACAAAGAAGTCAATAGAATACAATGTAGAATTATACCTACACACTCATATGGTCAATTGATTTTTGACGAAAACACCAAGGAAATTCAATAGGCAAAGAATGGTCATTTCAACAAATGGCGCTGAACCAACTGAATATCCATGTGAAAAAATTAAACCATAATCCTTATCTCACGTCATATAAAAATTAGCTCCAAACTGATCATAAACAAAAACATAAAAACTAAATCTATAAACCTTTCAGAAAAGATCTAAGAGAAAATCATTGCAAACTGGTGATAGCCAAAGATTTCCTAGGTGGATCATCAGGAGCACAAACCATTAAAAATGATAAATTTGATTAAAATTTCATCAAAATTATAAACTTTTGTTTTTAAAAAGATACTTTTAAGAAAATGAAAAGGCAAGCCACTGGCTACGAGAAAATATTCACAATTACTTATATCTTATAAATGACCTTTAACCAGAATACACAATGCACTCTTACAACCCAATGATATGAAAACAAAAAACCCAGTGAACAAGTGGGCAAAAGATTTGAATAGACATTTCACAAAAGAAATATGTGAATGGCGAATAAAGACACAAAGCTAAGCTCTACATCATTAGTCATCAAGGAAATGCCAATTAAAACACAGATAATGCTACATACCCTTAGAATGGTTAAAACTTTTAAAAACTGATAACACTAAGTGTCGACGAGGATGCAGAACAAAAGGAACTCCCAATGCTGGTCAGGTTGCTGAATGATAGAATAACTTTGAGAAGACTTTTGACAATTGCTTTTAAAGGTAAAAGTAGATTTACTATATGACCCAGTAATATCACTCATAAGTATTTGCTCAAGAGAAATGAGGACATATGTCCACACAAAGTCTTGTACATGAGTATTCATTTCAGCTTTATTCATAATATCCCTATCCTATTAGTCAGTTGCGGTGGCTATGACAAAATACCATAGGCACTGGGTAGCTTAAACAACAGAAATTTATTTCTCATGGTTCTAGAGGCTGGGAAGTCAGAGATCAGGGTGCTGGCATCATGTGCTGGTGAGGGCTAGTTTGCAGATGGCCATCTTCTTGCTATGTCCTCACATAGTGGAGAGAGAGAGGGAGAAAGCAAGTTCTCTCTTGCCTCTACTTATAAGGGCTCTAATCCCATCAGGAGAGCTTGACCCTTATGACCTAATTACCCCTCAAAGGCCCCCTCTCCAAATTCCATTGCACTGGGGATTATGATTTCAACGTATGAATTTTGAGGGGACACAAGCATTCAGTCCATAGCAAGCCCCAAATAGTAAACAATTCAAATATCATTCAAGAGGTGAATGTATAAAAAAATTGCCCTACTGATAGAGGTAACAGCACGGATGTATCTGAACAGAATTATGCCAAGTGAACAAAGACAGAAATAAAAGACCACATACTGTTTGTCATAGGCAGCATCTGATGCGACTTCCTCTGATCCCTGTTTCCTAGTGTTCATACCCTTGTGTAACCTCCTGTCTCTGAGTGTGAGCTGGACTTAGTGACTGGCTTTAAATGAATAAAATATGGCAAAAGTGATATGATGCCACTTCTGAGATTAGGTTCTAGAAGACTGACTTCCATCTTGCTCATATTCTCTCTCTGGCTCTTCCCATGAGCTTACTCTGATGAAGTAAGCTGGAGAGGCCCATGTAAGGGTGGCCTACAGCCAATTATCAGCGGGAAACTGAGCTCCTCAATCCAACAACCCTTGAGGAAATGAATTCTGTTCAGAAACCGCATGAGTGAGATTGGAAAGGATTCCTTCCCCATTCAAATCTTTGGAGGAGACTTTAGCTCCAGCCAACAACTGGATTGCAGCCTTCGAAAAGACCCTGACTAGAGGACCCGGGTAAGCCATGCCCAGATTCATAATCCACAGAAAATGTGGGATAATGAATGTGTGTTCTTTCATGCTGCTACGTTTTGGGATGTTTCATTCTGCAGTAATAGAAAAAATAATAGAATTTGGTATCTTGATGTAGGATGCTGTTGTAACAAAGGAAAATAAAAAGGAATGAACTACATAACATCAATATCAGGGATGAATCTTAAAAGCATTAAGCTGAGCCAAAGAAGACACAAAGGACCACAACACACTATATGATTTCATTGATATGAAATTCTAGAAAAGGCAAAACTAATCTAGAGTGACAGAAAACAAACCAGTGGTTTCTAGGGCTGGGGATAAGGAGGAATTGCCTGCAAAGGGGTGCTAAGGAAAATTTTATGGTGATAGAAAGATTCTACATCTTAATCGGGGTGGTGATTACAAAGATTTATGCATTTGTCAAAGCTCACCAATCTCGACACGTCTGACGGGTGCATTTGTTGTGTGTAAATTACATACTTTCTATATTACAACATAGTCTAAACACAATTAAAATGCAAAATAATGGTGGGAAATAGTTACTCAAAGAAACATAGGTGAACAGTTAATATCTTCACTATATTGAAAAATAGTTACATTGTTACAGAAAAACAGCTAAAACATCTGAGGAAATAATTCACAGGAGTGCACATGGTTAACACACTTCTGAAAATGTTCAAATTTGAAATTTAAATTCAAATTTGAAAAATTATCAAACAATGCAAATAAAAACAATAATTTTCAACTATCAATTTTGAAAAGATTTTTAAAAAATAGTTAATGATCTGAAAGTGTGACCAGCATGTTGTTGTAGCTGAATCTCTGTAGCCTTCTCTGAAGGCAAACTGGAAAAAGCAATATTCATCTAGCATCTGAGTACAGATACTCATACCTTGACCCCAGTAATTGTATTTCTCGGAATATATGTTTAGGAAATGTTGAGATTTGACAAACATGCATGAGCAAAGTCTTATGCTTCATGGCATCCTTTACAATAGGAAAGACAGAAATAACCCAATATTCAATAACAGGGAAATGATCAAAGTGTGACAACCTGTATGAGCATAACCCATGTAACTTATAAAAACACGATAACCTACACAACTGCATAAAAGTGTGATAACCTATAAGACTACATAACTTACAATTAGATTGGGAATATTCACATTATAATATGTATTCAGAGCAGGATAAAAACAAATAGGATTAGTCATCTTATTTTTTATACAATTTTCTATTTTCTAAAATGCCTTCAATATGCCTACGTTACATGTATAAATAAATAAATACTACCTAGTAAGAAGGGTAGATATTTTGAAGAGCGGTCCTTTGGAGGGCACAGTGTTTAGTGCAAAACTAGATAGTAGGGACATCGGGGACCTAAGAGATCCAACACCTCCTTGGGGTACAGATTTATCACAGTAGCAAGTGAAATAGGAACAAAAAATCTGTGGTAGCTTTACTTTGTAGCTTGGACATCCTTATATATTCTGCCAAAGACAAACTTTGCAACTAAAAAATACCAACAAAAACAAAGTATGCGAAAGATCAGTCCTTCTGTGTTAGATGCTTTGGAAGAAAGGAACATTATCCCCATTGATATTCAATCCATCTGAGAAAAAAAGAGATATGTATAAGAAAAAAGAAAACACCTATAAAATGTGACATATGTGTGTGCGTCTGATTCTGGGCTCTCATTCTGTTGTTTCTTTGGTCTACCAATCACTGCACAAAGACTACTCTATTTATTTATTTTTATATCTCCAAATTTTTTTGCTGGTGTATATACATGTATTAATCTCATACCAAGTAAATCTCTAAACGCTCATGAACTATATTTTGTAGATTACTTTGTGTTTTTTAAATAGATGATTATATCACCTGTCATCATTGCAATCTTGTGTCTTTCTAAGTCTTACAATTTTATTTACTTTTCTTCTTTTGTTGAGCTGGCTAGGACCTGAAGTAGAAAGTTAAATTTAGAACGATAGCATGCTTCTAAGACTCCATCATTAAATAAAACATTTGCTCAAAAATTTTGCTACTGTAAAAAAAAGTGTAATATCCAAATATCAGTGACGCAGCCAGAAAGTGCTTTGAAAGATCAATAGGGGGAGAAGTTGCAGGAAGGTTTGGGATCCCCGGAGGGATTGGCTTACTGGAATTGAAGTCAGGCTGAGCGGGCAGTGATGGGCTTACTCACGTAGGCCTGCAAGGACTAAGAGATAAAAGTTATGGAGATAAAGTGGGGCCAGGTCTGTGTGGATTTCTTTCTGTTCCCAAGGCAAGGTCTGAAGATAAATGCTAAGTCCAAGCTCTTACAGATGGCAAAGAGATTTCAAAATATTATCTCATTTGACACTAGTGACTAAAAAATAGTAAAGACATCCTGATACAACGGCTAAAAGAAGAAATTCACTTGAAGGTCAAGGACAACTGCGTAAAATAGCTAATGTTTATCCAGAGTTTACTGTATGTTAAGCACTGTTCTGAGAGTACTGTACGTATTGACTCATTTCACTTTCACAACAATTTCATGTGCACACCACTAGTATTCCAACTGGAGGGATGAGAAAGTTGAAGTAAGAAACTTGCCCTGCTTTCATAGTCAATATTAGTGAGTTTTATTAACAAATGGGTCTTTTTTCAGATTCACAGCATACACACACACATGCACATGCATGGGCTTTCTTGACAGATCACTGTCTGCTTATAGATTGATCAGTGGCTAAAATAAGGAAACATCTATTTTTATTGCCTTTTTACAACATAGCTTGATTTTTTTCTTAACATCGATTATAAGTATTTTCAAACATACTGAAAAGTTGAAAGATTTTTACAGTGTACATCCATAAGCCCATCTCTCAGTGTCAATAATTAGCATTGTGCTGTTCTTTCTATAGCGCATATCTGTCCATCTACCCATCCAACGATCCATCATATTTATTTGATACATTTCAAAGCAGTTGCAGACAACAGTACATTTTCTCCTAAATACTTCAGCCAGCATATCAATGTAACTAATTTTTATGTTTTTGTGTGTCTTTTTTTAAAAAAAAATTGAGAATTTTTTAGAGATTTGAGGTTCACAGCAAAATTGAGGGAAAGGTAGAGATTTCCTATATACCCTTGTCCCCACACATATATAGCCTTCCTCATTATCAACATCCCCCACCGGAGTGGTACATTTGTTACAACTGATGAACCTACTTTGACGCATCATTATCACTCAGAGTCTACAGCTTACATTACAGTTCACTCTTGATGTTGTACATTCTATGGGTTTGGACAAATGTATGAGGTCATGCATCCATCATTATAGCATCATATAGAGTAGTTTCACTGCCCTAAGGACCCTCTGTGCTCTGCCTTCTCTTCCCTCCCCCACTCAACCCCCAGCAACCACTAATCTTTTTTACTGTCTCCACAGCTTCACCTTTTCTAGAATGTCACATAATTGAAATCATACAATACGTAGCCTTTTCAGATATCTTCTTTAACTTAGTAATATGCATTTAAGATTCCTCCTAGTTTTTCTAGCTTGAAAGCTAATTTATTTTTTAGTGCCGACCAAAGCTCCATTGTGTGGATGTACCACGGTTTATGAATCCACTCACCTACTGAAAGATATCTTGGTTGTGTACCAGTTTTGGCAATTATGAATAAAGCTGCTATAAGCATCCATGTGCAGGTTTTTGTCTAGACACAAGTTTTAACTCCATTGAGTGAATACGAAGGGGTCTAATTGCTGAATTGCATGGTAAGAGTATTTTTAGATTTGTAAGAAACCGCCAAACTGTCTTTCAAAGTTCCTGTACCGTTTTGCATTCCCACCAGCAATGAATGAGAATTCCTGTTGCTCCACATCCTTGCCATCATTTGATGTTGTCACTGTTCCAGATTTTGGTCGTTCTAATAGTTGATTTTTTTTAAAGATAATGTATTCTTTCTCTAAAACATAAATTAAAAAATTAGGAAAAGATCCATTTTTTGGCCATGTATTCCAATTTCAGAGTCACTAAAAATTATAATTGTAAATAACTTTTTGCTTGCTAGTTTTGATTGTCATTCGTATACCTGAACGTATAGTAACGTTTTGCCCCTGTGGTAAAATAAGTTCCTGGGTTATTCAAGAATGCCAGACAGAGCACTCAAGGTCATGGATGACTTTCTACATGGAGGGGTGAGGGATGCAAGGGGAAACCAGACTATACATGCAGGTCCCACACCTCTGAGACACATCAAGAATGTCCTGTGTCTCTTATTATAACTCCCGTGTGCCTCTCCTCTCTGACTCTGAAGTCAGTTCATTATCAGAAATGTTTTGGGTTGTTTGGAAGAAACAAATAAGTGGAAGGCCCAGGGGTTTTCAGTCAATTGTGGGAATAAGATATAGAATATTCTTTTGAAAAAAATATTTATAGCAGCGTCAAAGCACAGACTACAGTTTCAGAGTAAGGAGAAAAACATGCAGGCCAAGATGCTCAGAGAGGCCTTCACAGAGCAGGATATAATTTTGAAGGAAAGGCAGAGCTTAGACAATAGAAAGGGAAGGGCATTTCTGACAACAGCCAAAATGTAAGCAATAATGTTATTTATGAGAAAGCAGGTGTATTTTGTGGTTGAAGTGGATTTTTTGAGACATCATAGTTGCTTAAGCACTCATTAATCTCTTCCCCATAAAAAATTCTCAGGTCACCACCATTCTAGTATTTCCTTGGCTCTCTGATCAATCTCACACTTGTTTTACCATTTACCTGAAGTTACATCATTTATACCACTACCTTCTAATCGCCTCTTGGCACAGCTTATGCTCTTTGACTTGGCACCATTTTATTTCATTGAGCAACATGGAGGACAGTTATAACACTGGAGAAATTATCAATGTGAGTATTGTTGTTAATATTGCCATTTTTTTTCCTATGAGACTATTAGGTCTCCTGGACGGAAGACTTCAGCTGGGTATAGTGAAAAGTACACTGGACTGGGAATTCGAAAATCTGTATCCTCATCTTACATCTAAAACTAATTTAAATGAGACCTTTGTCAAATCGCTTAACTTCTCTCCAAGGTTGTAACACAGACGTGGTCAGAAAGGGCCTTCTATAAAATAGCTTCAGGCACAGGGCTGAAATGTCATCCTTAAAGACACATTGAAAGTGAGGATGGGAAGAGTAGAAACTTCTTCAGCTTTTAAGAGTTGCCTTAAAAGGCACATTTTCCTTCATGGGTTATGTGGTAGATGATAAAAGCAGTTGATTGAATTTCTGAGAATGATTGAGGTCCTGAGAGGAAAACTCAAATCTGTGTGTGTGTGTGTGTGTGTGTATTGGCAATGGAAGGAGGTTGGCATCGGGGTGAAGCAGTTAAGAAAAGACACCTAGTGTGTTTTCTCATTCTATTCTTTTGGAGAAAGAAACAGACAACACAAAACAAAAAAAAACCCCAAAGCAGAACCACCACTATAACAACTACAAGGAGACAACAGGCCGGGATTTAGCAAAGCAAAAAGAAAAAGCCAGATGTCCAATTAGTCAACTCAGTACCCACACACTCCCTCCCCTTGGAAGGGGAGTCTTGTCCATAGCAAGAATCTTGAATAATGAGAACCCATATTGGAAACAAAGACTATGAGGGTCTGAATAAAAGCCATCAGCATCAATCAACTAACATTAATTGGGCACGTGTTATGTGCCAGGCAATTTGCTAGGCGTTGAAGGTATACCTATGAAAAAGGATACTGACCTTGAAGCTCTCCAAAATTTGCTTTCAGCTCTAAAATTCTATGAAAACAGAGCGCCTTCCTTAGAATTGCATTTCTGGATTGAGTTTCGTCAGATGTTAAATGGAGTACAAATAGGCCACTACCTGAGGACCTTCTCCAGAAAAATCGAAGTTGGCTATTTCCCTGGTGGAAGGGAGACTACACAGTTGGCTTTGGAAGATGTATCGGAAGTGTTAGTAATGGAAAAGTAAATGTACTCAAGCATTCAGTCCTTGGGAGGCTTTTGTGAGTGGTTACCAACTGCTCGTGGAAAAAAGGGCTGTTCAGAAGTTCTGCATCTCACATGAAAAATAGACATTGCTTTATGACTAATGGGGCAGTTCTTCTAGTCACCATTAATGGCTAACATGGCACAATATGACTTTTGTTGTGTTTCTTTTTTCATTGCTCTTTTTAAAGCAACTTAACTTCTAACTTTGAATGCAGTCTTTTTTTCTGTCTTATCACTCAAACATTCTTTATGGTTGAAAGGCAAAGTGTAATGAGCACCCAAAAAAATCTCACCAATGAGATCCAGTTAAAACTTCTTTGTCAAACGACGTTGACAAAGAAGCTTACAGAGTGTGAGGGCTCTATAAAAGACCCGTGACAATAATATACGTTGGGTTTAAAATAATCTCCTATGGTATGCTGTATCTTGTTGCTTCCTCAATAGAAATAGCTCACACCAGCTGTTTCTTTCCACTCCCATCCACCCTAAATGAGCAAATATGAGACAAACGGCTGTTTAGTCATCTTGCTGGTATCTAAATTCTACATTGGTCTCCCTCAGTTAAAAAAATATTTGGTGTATCCTGGTTCAACCTGCTGCACTCGTATTTACAGTCAGAAAACACAGTCCTCTTTCTTAAAATATCCCGAAGTGAGTAATGCAAAAAGGCCAGGAATACCACGGGCCAAGGGTTAACACAAACTCCAGCTTTTGTTCACTGTGCCCTCAGTTTCTTCCTCAGCAGTTCTTAACCCTCTCAAAAAGCGACGGCCTTCTTAACAACACCTACCCGCCAGCGAAACTGCAAGCTACAGTGTGTGTGTTTCATTTCACAGACTCCAGAGAAGTTCAGCTTAACTTGGCAGGGCTTCGCTTAATGGTGGTGAGAAGATTCCAGACTCTTCTCCATGGACCTCTGCTTTGAAGTTGACAGCGTGTCCAGAATAAAGTGTATGGTATTTACAGTCTCCCCCTGACAGTTGCAGCCTCTAATAAAATAAATAAACCTCATATGGGCACTCTCTTTCCTCCTTATCTTCTGCCAGCAACGGCTATTTAGCATGGCTCACATTTGTGGCCACATGAGGCTATGGAAAACCGTGCCGTCTGGCTAGAAAAGGGGATGGTTGTTTACATTATGATGGAAGACAGGATAGGATTGTTAAAATAAACTCTCTGATTTCCTGTCACTTCCTTTCTTTATCGAGTGAAGCAAACGCACCTCCACACTAAGGACTCTTCATGCTGGCTGCTCTATCTGGTCTATGGCTCTGTCATCTGGATCAATTATTTCCTCTGAAACAAATAATTATAGCTTAGTGAGCCCTCCTTTTCTTATTTTAACCTTCTTTGGTGGACTCTAAAATTCCCATGAGTAAGGAGGAAATAGCCCCTTGTTACTGAGGTTATTGCAATCCTTTAGCGACCCTAGTCTCATCTGCACTTGAAACGATTTTTTGAAATTTAAGAAAAAATAAATGTATAAACTCCAGAGATACTTCAAATCCCATGAATCCCAAATATTTTATGACAAAGGATAGAATGGTTATAATGACAAAATAAAACACTATTTTTCAATCAGAGAAACAACATACCTCCTCCCCACCTACTCCAACCTGTGAGCCATACTTAGGTTATTCCAAGTTACATTGTGTGTGCTCATTAGTGTACGTATGCATGCGTGCTTGTGTGTGCATGTGCTTGGTGTCTCCGCACTCTGCCTATCTGCCTGTCTCTCACCAGTGCCCTTCTCTCTGGATCTCAATGCCATTCCCAGCCTAACCACACTCCCCATGATTTTGCTATGATGGTAATAACAGCTGGGACCCACAGTAGACAGGGATTTGTCGAATAACCTCTCCCTTCTGAATGCGTTCTGTCCTTCTGCTTACCTTCCCGGATAGTGACAGCCTTTCTGCTCAGGGCTGAGATGACCATACTCACCAGCAGAGTGTTCTTAGGACTACTGGCCACACACTTTGTTGGTTTTCATAGATCCCCATTCTGACTCATTCTAGCATCTTTCTCATTCTCAACAGCCCTTTTCCTGAGAGCCTAGTTTGCTCTCATCTGAGCCTGAGAGCGTTCAGACCATGATTGTTAGAGGAGTTCAGAGAAGGACAACGATCATGGGAGGAGAAGTTGCCAGGGAGACAGGAGACTTAGTTGAGCCTTGAAGAATGAGTGGCTTTATTTTATTCTTCTTCCAAATCCCCAAGTTTTTCAAAGGCTATCAGAACTACACCCCCATAGAATGTTAGAGCTAAAGGAAACGACATGGTCCTGATGTAAATCACCCTCCATATCAAATGGCAAGATGTAAACAAATTGTCTAGATTTGAATAAATCTATGAAAGAAGAGATAATCTCCCAATGCTGGGGCAGGGGTGGTGGGCTGTTGGAACATGTCTTGGAGCAGAGCTGCCCCATGGCACAACTAAGGTGCTGTTGTCACGGGCTTAGATAAATGGAGCTTCCTGGGTTGGGCCACGCCCAGCCTGCATGATCACATGCAGAGGTCCTCCTTCAGGGGCACCTGGTGTCTCTCAAGCTCCTGACAAGGCAGTCAACCTGTGTGTCAGAGAATTCCAGCTTGTACTGCATGAAGAACACATACAAAACTGTGACATACGTAGACTGGTTTGTTGTCAGTTGCCCCATATTCTTGCTTTGTCCCCTGTGTGGACTCTATAGCTTCCCCTTCTCCACTCACATCCTAGTGTTACCTTTCCAGAAACAGCCTAAGACACCTGTATGGTTAATTTTTCACATGTCTCTATCTCCAGCCTAATCTTGAGTATTCTCTCTAAATAGTCTTGGTCATGCAGAGATATTTTTGTTGTGTTCAACATTGTAGTCCTATTGCCTAGTACATGTTAAATATTCACTTAATGCATGAATGAAGGATGTTAACTTCCTTTCTTTCTGGTTCTCCAGTTTCTCAACAAGAGATAGATGTGATAATGAGGGACTGGGTCTTTATTATCTATAACCTCCTAGCC
The DNA here is from genome assembly GCF_041296235.1 of Equus asinus. Classification (NCBI taxonomy): domain Eukaryota; kingdom Metazoa; phylum Chordata; class Mammalia; order Perissodactyla; family Equidae; genus Equus; species Equus asinus. Next base: position 66,752,851 of record NC_091801.1, on the reverse strand, counting down.
TGAGGATTATTTTTATCTCCACTCTAATAAGAATTCCCACATTTCTAGCTTCTATTGACTGATTCTACTTTCTGAAACAGACTCTCTGGGAGTGAAATCTTGAAATCTGAATATCTGAATGCTTATAGCAAGAATCCTAGGTGAATTTTATGTAACTATGTATCAAAATTTTATAACAATTGAATAGAAAGATAGTAGAAAAAACTGGAAGCAAAGCATAGTAATTAGGGGCCAGCCCCCTGGCCGAGTGGTTAAGTTTGTGCGCTCAGCTTTGGCGACCCGGGGTTTCGCTGGTTCGGATCCTGGGTGCAGACATGGCACTGCTCATCAGGCCATGCTGAGGCGGCGTTCCACATGCCACAACTAGAAGGACCCACAACTAAAATATACAACTATGTACTGCGGGGACTTGGGGAGGAAAAAAAAAGAAGAAGATTAGCAACAGTTGTTAGCTCAGGTGCCAATCTTTAAAAAAAAAAAAAGCATAGTAATTAACATAGAATACACAGTACACTGTAAAATAGGTTGAAAAACTACGCAATGGGAAAGTGTCCTTATAGTTTAGTAGAAGTTACTTTAACTATTCACAGTGTTAGAGTGAAAGATAAACTGGGTTAATATATGAGCACTTTGGAAAAGTTAAAAACACTCCATCTCTTCGGAGCACAAAAAATGAGTTCTCAAAATTGTAACCAATTCAGGACTACAGCATTTCTTACCTGAGGGGGAATGTTTCCAGTATACTGGGAGGAAAAAAACCCTGTAGAACTTAAGTTTTCCTCTTTTATTTCTCAGAGTTTATGATCCTGCATGTTAAAAATAAAAATTGCCATTAAAGAAGGAGCTGGATTTGAAATAAGTATTATTTCAACTTCCTAAAGTTTTGAAGATTCTATCATTTTAGAAAAGCGTTGACTTGTGGTATTCATTTGTTGTTTTGTTAATAAATTTCTCTCCTAATTAGGAAAATTTCTAAGTGTCAGTAAAGACTAATCCAGTTTGAATATGAAATTAGCATGTCATGGCCTGTTGTAATACAGCTGCTTCTAAATGAGTCATTTGAATTGGAATGAGTGGAATGTTGGCAAATCTATGCCAACCTATTTGCAGCATTTGCCCATTTCTGCGGTGCAAACACTCCCACTATGGCTAATTTCAAGCTACCGAGGTGACTTCACTGAACATGAAATTGGAAAGAGGTCACCAGTAGTACTCCATTATGCAGCGCATCTGCCATACAGATATGATAAATGTGAATAACCTCGGAGCATACATGATAGCAAAATGTAGTAAAATAATTAGAAAGTGATGTGTTTTGAGTGTTAACTTTGTTTTTAATATGACTTATTTAACAGGAAGTTAATATAATTCAAATTTTAGTAATGGTTATGTTAAACAAGATGTTTGCAAAATTCCTGAAAGTATATCAGTTGGTGTTTGTGATTCAAGATGAGACAGCTAAAGAACACCAATAAGAAATTCTCCGAAGGTAAACTTATTGAGTCAGGGTCCAAGTCTTTCATACAGACTTACTGTTCTATATCCCACGGCAAGTGGATTGTTACAGTTATATATTCCTATGAATACCGTGACAATAACAATACTTCACTAAGCAGAAATTTAAAGATTCTTTGTCAGTCAGAAGTGTTGGTAGGGGTTTTACATGTCCACAGATGATGTTTTCAATAAAAATAAAAAGAAACAGAAAATTCCTTCTTTTTCCATATTTTAGGCAACTGGTTGCATTCACATGAATATTCTTCTTTCATGCTAATTTAAACAGACTTAAGTACAAACAGAATGTGTGGAGAAAATGAGAATTCTTTCTTGGGAAACTGTTAAAATTTGATGCATTCTGTGTCTGTGGTAAAGTCATGATATAAAAATTTCTTCTGTGGCTGCTCCGAGGCCTGAGGAACATCTGTCCTTAGCTCTTTTCTTTATTCTCCAAGTTATTCCTAGGCCTATTCCCAGAATGACTCACCAAGGAGATTCCTGTTGCTCAGAATGGAAAGGGGAAAATAGGTACATTACACTTGTTGAATGAGGAATCATTCCAACCAAACATGTTGTTCAAATTAGTCGACACAGTGCTGCTTACCTGGTTAGCTCACTCTTGTCAACAGTATGTTGACTAGTAATATACGATCAGAATCTCATGATTTCTTAATTATAACCTGTCTTAGTCTGTTTAGGCTGCTATAACAGAATACCATAGACTGGGTGGCTTATAAACCACAGAAATTTATTTGTCACAGTTCTAGAGGCTGGGAAGTCCAAGATCGAGATGCCAACAGATTTGGTGTCTAGTGAGAGCCTGCTTCCTGGTTCATAGATGTAGACGGAAGTCTTCTTGCCATGATCTCACATGGCAGAAAGGAGGTGGAAGCTCTTTGGGGTCTCTTTTTTAAGGCCACTAATTACATTCATGAGGGCTTCACCCTCATGACCTAATCATCTCCTGTTGCCTGCAGCTGCAAAGGCCAAGGAACGACAGGTACCGCCAAGGCTACTTGGTTGTTTAAGCAATCAAGTCCCAATGGTTTGTATGGTGGGTAGGCGTGTCGATTGTCCGGGTCTGAGGCAAAGCGTCCTTTCCTCAGCGAGACTTCACCTGCTGATTGTGGTGTGGATGTTATAAGTACCAATTTGTTGTTCCCCTTTATCCCTGCTCCTTGTCCTGTTCCCCTTTATCAATAAACTTTGATTACTTAAACAACCAAGTAGCCTTGGTGGTACCTACTATTCCTTGCTCTTTGCAGCTGCGGGCAGCATCTCCCAAAAGCCCCGCCTCCTAATACCATCACGTTAAGGGTTAGGACTTCAGCATATGATTTTTGGGGGCATGCATATTCAGTCTATAGAACACCTGATGGTTGCTATTATTTCCGTATAACTGTAAACATTAAAAACAACTAAATGCTTAGTTTAAAAGACATAAACTCTGTGAGAGTGTATATAAAATAAGTTATAAATAATACATATAAATAACCACAGAAGGGCTTGATGTTAACTGCCAATCCAGTCCCATCACTGTGTTGGGGTATGCCCTTTTAGCTGATGGTTTTAGCAGTCATTGATAATCATTGCTCTATTAGTTTTCTATCACTGCTGTAACAAATCACCACAAACTAAACAACTTAAACAACAAAAGTTTACTTTACAGTTCTGTAGGTTAAAAGTCCAAGAGTCTCGCTGGAGGAAAATCCAGGTGTCACCAGAGCAACATTCTTTTCTGTAGGGTCTCGGAGAAAATTTGTTTCCTTGCCTTTTCCAACTTGAGGCCACCCACATTCCTTGGCTCACAGACCTCTTCTTTTATCTTTAAAGCAGCAACATTGCGTCTCTCTGTGCCCTCTTTCCACGTCACATTTTCCTCTGAATGACTCTTTTAAGTACCCCTGTGATTACATTGGTCCCACATGGATAATACGGGATACTCTCCCTATTTTAAGATTAGCAAACAAAATTCCCTCTGTAATCTTAATTCCTCTTTGTGATGTAACCTGAAATATTCACAGGTTTTAGAGATTAGCACATAGATACCTCTGGAGAAGGTTATTCTGCCTAGTTCATTTTACGGGTCAGAGTGACCTGGAAAGCTCATTAAAACATGGATTTGGGGGCCCAAGCCTCAGCATTTCTGATTTAGTAAGTATAGGGTGGATCCCAAGAATTTGCACTTTGGCAAGTTCCCAGATGGTGGGGATGCCGCTGCTCAGAGAGCTACACTTCAGAAATCACTGTGCTAGATCCATTATTTCATTAGGGTTTGCAAAGTGGTAATATTTAAATTCCATTAATAATTATGTTATGAAGGGAGTTTCTGTTTGCATTGGAGTTGCTAGATTGAAGACAGGACACCCGGTCCCCATGCGATGACTGGGAGCTGTTCATACTAAAAAGTGATTTCTTGTTCATGTGAAATTCAAATTAAACTGAGCACCCTGCATTTTTATTTGATAGATCCGTCAACCCTAGTTTTCATCTGGAAGGGGAAAACAGGGCTGCTTCTATCAGTGAATATTCCACGAGGGACAAAAGTTTTGACACAGCTTTCCCCAACCCCTGTTGCCCCCAAGTCCGCTGGCAACTCTCTACTAATCACTTGCAACGAAATTATAAATCCACTTAGATTTTTCACCCCTTTTTAATAGGGATGGAATACCCAATGGGACTGATGAGATATCTTTGATGTAGCTGTTCAGAGAATTTAGCAAGAAACAGCATTATAGCTTTCTTTCCATACAATTTCTCCATAATCCTTATTAGGACTTTTCATAGTTATTTCCTTAGTAAGCATCTATGTGATTATCCCAAGGGTGTTGGTGATGTAATCAATAGAAGTGTGCTGACAAACATAGGCAAGGAGACCAGTTCCTTTATAGGAGGTGAACAAGAGAGTATACTCCGCAGGCGTTACCCATCTCATGCTTCCCTGACTCCTCCTTATTAATTAAGACAATAGGAGTTGGATTACCTGTTTCTTTCGGCCAAAAGTTTTCCAACTCTAACAGAAGAGAGACAGACCAGAAGGAAAAGACTGCTTTTGATTCCTGCTTCCATCAGTCTGATTTTACCCTGCAGTCAGGAAAATCATGGTCTGGTAGGTGAGACAAATATCTAAGCCAGAGGTTTCCAAACTTTTCTCCATTCTGGTGTCTTTAGTGTCTTAGTAATTTTTTCATCGCGCCCCCTAGACCAAAAGAAATACCTAGAAGTTCCCTGTATTAATTAGTTCAGCCCAAAGAACTTAAGAAGTATTTATGTCTTAACTTAGTACCGATTTGAAAAAAATAACACATACATTGGAAAAAAATTTTATTTCATTGTTAAATAGCCACAATTACTGATGAGATGGGTGCATTTGTCAGGCATGGCACAACTTCTCAAAACTGGGAATCAGACGGGACATCATCACCCTCATTTCCTGTTCTACATTAGTTTTTTCTCAGTATTTTCACTTTATCACGGCAACCATGGGAAACCCAGCTTTGTAAATTTATGATGTCATTGAAAGGAATGTAGTGTAATTTAATGCTGAAACAGAACTCTCTGGAGCTGGAGGTTCCTGCGGTGTCTGACAGACGAAGAGAATCACTGTGCTCCCCTCGACCTTTTACAACGTACTGTAGCACTCCAGCAAGTTTGCTGGTCACCTGAGGACACTTCGATGTACACTTTGAAAACTCTGGATGTAAATAATGATTGTAATTCAAGCAACACAAAGCTAGACAAAGTTCAAATGTTTCTTTTCTGCAACTCGATAGTTTGAGGACCTTCTGTAAGTTACTTATCTCTGTCTTACTTTTCATAACCATAATGAGGAGAACAATTATACAAAATGCCATTTGTTTTTCTGGTATAAAATAAGTGCTCAGCTGTTAGCTAGTTCTGTTATTATCTGTAGTGAAAGAACCACAAAAAAGGGAAAGATGACTTCTCTCTAGGGTAGTATGGGTAAAGTAAAAAGTGTGACGCCTGAAAAGAATTTTGAAGAATAAGAAAAATTATTTAGCTGAATAAAATTTGGAAGGAAATTGCAAGTAGAGATGATATATTCAGGGAAATAGCTGGAGAGTAAGTACAAGAATGGGGTGTGTCAAGAGATGAGCTATCCTCTTGGTTAAAATGTCTCGTATGGCAACAAGGCTGAGCCCAATGAGATTTTTTTTCTATATAAAGTGATTTTAGCTCTTTGATCAAAGCCAGAAAAAGACCAAAATGGCCTTTTAATACGAAAGATACTTAGCCCAACATCTGGAGGGAGAGTTTGCCTTAATAATCAAAATGACAAAAAATGTGAATCTAAGTTAATACTCATGATCCTTTAAAAATTCAAATAATTCAATTTCTAATATTATATCACAGAGCTACCAAATAAGGATTGGTAGGATTTTTATTATTCTTTTCCTAGATTCTACTCTTATAGCACATTACTCCAATGGCAGCACAGAAATACCAGAGAGCAAAGTGATTCATTTCTATTGGTCATGAGAAAAACCAACTGATTCTATGAAATAGCTATTAACAATAACACAACAAAAGCCAGCACTCTGAGAACATGTAGTCTTCATGATAATGCTCTGCAGCAACACTCACGGAATGTTCTTTTTGATATATAAGTCATATCAAGTCACTTTCCTGATCGAAGTCATCGATTGCTTCTCATCACTCTTAAAATAAAATCCACAGCATTTTCCGTGGCCCAGGAGATCTTTCAGCATGCTTACATCTCCAACTTCATGTCTTCCTTCTCTCTCTTATGCTCGCTCCCTTTCAGGCGCACCGACGCTCTTGCTGGTTCACAAATGCACCCAAGCTCATTTTCCTTAGGGCTTCTGCACTTGCTGCCACTTCTTCCTTGATATTCTTTGCCATGATTCAAGAGGACACTAACAAAAATGGTACCTGTTCAAAGAGGACTTTCTTGACCACACTGTCTAAAACAGCTTGCCCCCACCTCAGTAATCTCTCTCTCCCCACTTGTTTTGTTGTTTTTCTTTATTACACTTAACAATATATGAATTATTATGTATTCGATTATTTACTGTCTCCCTCATCGCAATGTAAGCATGACAAAGGCGGGGAATCCGTCCATCATGTTCACTCTGTATCCCAGACTCTTAGAACAATATCTGACACATAAAGCCACACCATAAATATTTGTGGCTCTTGAATTTAGCCCAAAATCTGTCTCATTTCAGAGTCTATGCTGCCTTGATTCAACTTTGAACTAATTTTTGCATTATTTATCATTGTTCTTCATGAGGCTAGCTTTCCTTCAAGGCTGGACGTTCATGCAGGGAAGGGAACCCTATCAGATGGAGGGAAGGGGACCCCGACAGATAATGAAATGCTCTTATGGCACAAATTGTGTACTTGTTGATTTGATTTTGGAGTTTTTTAGGATGTTAAAATGTTGTGGGGAAAAGAATGTTCACTCTCATCATTCTTAATTAACATAGTAATGGAAAATCTAGCCACCACAATAAAGTACTAAAAAGAAATAAATGGCATACAGATTGGAAAGCAAGAAATAAAACTGTCCTTTCTGCAGATGACATAATTATGCATATAAAAAATTCCATGAACTACCAAAAAAAATCCCTCCTAGAACTAATAAATGAGTTTAGCAAGGTTGTAGGATACAAGATCAACACACAAAAATTAATCGTATTTCTACATACTAATAGAAAACACATGGACACCCACATTAAAAACATAATATCATTTACAATCTCTCCAAAGAAATTGAAATACTGAGGTATAAATCTAAAATAACATTTATGACATCTAAAAATTACAAAATGCTAATGAAAGAGATATTTTTTAGAGTTTAAATAAATGAAGAGGCATACAATGTTCATTGATTGGAAGTTTCATCATAGTAAAGATGTCAATTATCCTGAAATTGATCTGTAGGCTTAATGCCAATTCTTATTAAAATCCTAGTGAGGTTATTGGTAGATGCAGAAAGATTACTCTAAAATTCATATGGAAAGGCACAGGGCCAAAAATAGGTAAAACAGCTTGGGAAAAAGTATAATAAAGCAAGAGAAGTCTTATCTATCCGATGTTAAGGCTACAGTAATCAAGACCATGTGGCAATAGCAGAGGGATGGACACATAGAACAATGGAACAGAATAGGAAACACATCACCATATTATATATGAGGAAATTAAGGTCGTAAGAGGTTAAGAACGTTGCCCAAAGTTATATATTTTAAAGAACAGAACCAGAATTTGAACTCAGATTTAAATCTGTTGTCTGTACCACCACACAGGACTGCCTTTATTTTATTAATTTAAAAAGCAGTTAAAATAAAAGGTTCTTGGCAGAAATGTGCTTGTGTGCTATGAGTTCCTGGAGCATCTGTGAACAAGTCCTGAGCCAAATCATATGTAATACAATTGATAGTGTAGTACAAACAGAGACTGTGAATGCTAATTAACTGTTAATGCTAATTATTCAATTAAGTTAATTAGCACATCCATCACCTCACATAGTTACCTTTTTTTTTTTTTGTAGTGAGAACTCTTATGACCTACTCTCAGCAAATTTCAAATATAAAATACAGGGATCTAATGTACAGCATGGATTCTATTTTCATCTCCCTTTGCAGGGTTTTCATGGGCTCTATACAAGTTGTTCAGCATTCTCAACTTAAATTTCTCTATTCAAAACCAACAGAGTATTTGCTGTAGAGAAAGTGCTTTGCAGTTCTCTAATCAAGGACATCAAGAGTTCAAAGTTCTGTCCTATGGGCAAATTAATGTTATTGCTTTGGCCGGGACAGGTGCATGCTGGTCACAGTAGAGTAGTTGGTCTTGTCAGTTTCCTAAAGCGTAGACACATCACATCTTAAACGTTTGGCCCTTTCTATAGACTGCACTGATTTAGAATATACATAGGTATTCACTGATTTACCAAATAGCTGAGGACATGCTATTACCTTCCACACACTGTGCTAAGAGCTAGAGGTCAAAGAAACATAACAGAGGTTGTCCACTCAAGGAGCTCCCACTAGTGGGACCAGATAATTATAACATAAGTTGTTAAGTGTAATAAGATGCCACATGTAAAAATGCCTTTTGAAGCAGAGTACATATGAATAGCCCCTGGGAGAGCAGGGGGTAGGCTTCACAAAGGAAGTTATTTAAAAAACATATATATATATATATATATTTTATTTTTGAAAATAAGACTGATCATTGATGTTTTGAAAACACAACTTAAGAACACAAAATCTGGCTGTAATCTCATCACCCCAAAAAGAAGCACTATGAATATGTTGGTTCAGTCCTTTCCCTACACACATGGTTCTTTTTCTTTTTCTCCATTTTTCAGTCAATGTAGTTGAAGTCATGTTGTATACTACCTTCTCTCCCTGACATTATAATGATATATCTCCCTTTGGTTTTGAAAATGTTTTTCCAAGAAAACTTTTGTGGTAACTGCATAATATTCCATGAAGTGGGATGTTTCTTAATTCATTCACCTATTTCTATTATGAGACATATACATATTTCTTAAGTTATAAATAAAGCTATGGTAATACATTCTGAGTATATCCTGACATACATATGCACACATATACACCTATAAGATATATTATGTTGTGGCATATAAATACACACACTCTATAATATATACACATATGTAATACTGTGTGTGTATATACCAGAATATTATAGAATAAAATAATATGTTACATATATATAGTACATGTGTGTGTGAGTGTGTGTGTCTATGCCAGGAGTATTGTGCTCTGGATTATTTTTAAAGTATGAATATATACTCAGGGATTAAGAGCACAAGCTTTCAATTTGCTGAGACTTTTTACTTTTCATTTTGAACTTTTCATGGAAATATGTTGTATTTCATACACATATACAGAAAAGCAAAAACATCTGTAAGGATACCACTAGATGAGTTTCCACATAGTGAGCACGCTTATGTAACTATCTCCAAGATCAAGAAAAAATTAACATTGCAGAAGCTCCCATTACAGTTACCACCATCCTCCAAGGGAAACCGCTACCCTAATTTATGACGCTATAGATTCATTTTGCTTGTTTTTGAACTTTATACAAGTGAAATAACTATATAGGTATTTTTCTATGTCAGGCTTCTTTCTTTCTACATTATTTTCAGGAGCTTTTCTATATTGTTACACTTGGTTGTAATTTGTTCACTTTCATGTTGTGTTCTATTATCCCATTATGTAATTATACTCAATTTTATCTATTCTACTGTTGATGGCATTTGAAAAGTTCAAATTTTGGACTATTATAAATAGTGCTATTAAAGTTACTGTATGCATCTGTTACTGCATTTCATTTGGGTCTATATGTCCTGGAATGAAATTAGTGCTGCAATTATATTCATCTTTAGTAGATGAACATATATTTGCCTTTTTGGGGACGGTCTGTATACATTGAAGTGGAATTACTTGTCTGCCTATTTTCAACTTTAATAAATGCTATCAAACAGGTTTCCAATGTGGTTCTACCAATTTATGCTCCCACCACCAATGCATGAGAGTTTCCTTACCCACATTTGCTGTGTTCTGTGTGTTTTCACTTCAGCCTTTTTAGTTGATGTATAGTGCAGTATTTTTGCATTTACTTGCTATTTACCTTGGGCAATACACCCTTCTGTGCCTGAGTTCTTGTATGTAAAAGGGTGGCATTAGAGTACTTTATTTTTGAGAAATAAATGAAATAATCTATGCAACCATTTTGGTGCAATGACAGGCACAGAGTACATCAGCACAAATATTATTTACTGCTCCTCATCCTCATTACCACCCTCACTGTTATCTGGAAGGATTATTTAGCATTCAAGAGAAAGAAAGTAGTTTTCTAGACAAAGTGGCCAGCTTATGCAAAGGCAGAAAAGAGCCTTCTATGTTGGCAGAACACTGAAGTGTTTCCTCTTTCTCTCTATGGATGTTTGGTCGGGGTGAGAGACAGAAATGTTTGACTAGCAACTAACTCAATTGTTCTGTTTCAAAAAGAGGGTTATTAAGCACCCATTTCATTGAGTAGATTATGCATCTCAAATAAGAAGCAAATAGTCAGTTATTTAAAACAGTATGTGTCATGGGTGTCTCTTCCATAAGAATGAAGTTAGAACAGTGCCTGCACTGTGCAGAGGACAAACCTGCTTTCTGTCCAACCAGCGGGGCTTTTTTCTTACTTTCCTTTTCAGATAAATGCGTATTATTGGGAAATCCATGGAAAGTCCCTTTCTTTGTAGGTTAGAATATTTCCACGTCCCCCAGCATGGAGAGTATCCCGGGCTGCTTCCGATGGAATGTAGAATCATATTCTTGTCTCTCTGGATGTCACCTCTGTGCAGTGTGCCAGGCAGCCTGCAGCAAGCAGAGGCTTCCCAAACCAAAGCTGGATTAGGTGCTGCGCAGCTCACCCGCAAAGCTCATGTGCTCGGGAGCAGCTTCTCCAAACTGTAGTTGGGTGGGCTTTGCCTTTTGAAACTTGCTTGTTTATTTTATGTCTTGGTACTATACTTTTAAGGGTAATGGATTCTCCAGCTCACTTCCCTGGCCTCCCTTTTTGGGTTTGCAAACTGTAGTCACTGGCTTGGGAGCACTAAGAGTGAATGGTGGCTCTGGCTGGAGGGCTTCATGTGGGAAGCTTATGGGCCAATGTTACAGCAAAACATCTGCCCAGATCTTTCCTTGCTTTCAGGATGTTGTAACCAATAATCTGGCCTCATACCAACTGGCTGACCTCTTATTCTGAGTGTGACACAGCTGTTTAAGGTTATTTCCACTGAATCCAGAAAGAAATTTCCATCTGCAGGAACATAGGAAAGTGAAGATGAACTTGGGGAAGGGACTTGTCTTTTCACTAGCTTGGGACCTTGGTGTCCCCAGTGTGTCCACGAAGTGAGAGCGCGAGAGCATTATGGTGCTCTGGCTAGGAACAGAAGGACTGGGCTCCAACCACAGCTCTTCTACCAATCAACTGCATGGCCTTGGGCAAGCCTCATAAGCACTCTCAGTCTGTTTCTTCATTGCAAAATTGGCATAGTCTTAGCTTCATCTGGTTGATGTAAAGGCTTCAATGAGATCATACAAGTAGAGCACACAAGCAGGGGCTGGCACAGAGTAAGAGATCAATAGCAATGTCGATTATATTCTCTGTTCTCTTTCCCCACCCCTTCCCCTCTGTCTGACCAACTTTTCATTTTTGACCACAGCTGTTCCTTTTCCCCCAGGTCTTGTTTAGGTATCTGATTTACCCAGTAGCAACTTCCACTGCCCTTATTGTAGCATTTATTACGCCACATTGTAAATGTAATTGTCTATTTGGTTCATTTCTTTCTATAAAAGAGTCCAAGTGTACCTTGCTTGCTATTGTATCTCTGTGTATTGCTTATCACGAATGTCAAATGATATATAATTTGAATAATAAATATTATTCAATATTTAATATTGAATAATAATTTAATATTACAAATATTAAGTTTTATTATTATTAGACATACAATATATCTGTTGAAGAAAACAAAGCAGACTCTCCTGGATCTTCTCCAGTACCAGACCCACCACTGCCCCTATTTAGCCCATCTCGGTGCAGCACACCAGGATGACTTAGGACAATATTTGCATCTGATGCTCCTGAACTTCTCTCTCCACTCCCTTCAGTCTATTGGTGGGCACCTCATGCTGCCCATCTCAATATGTGGCTGCCTGAGCTTCTACTCTATTGAGTCAATCAATGATTGCGACAAAAAACTGTCACATATTCTGTAGCTTAAAAAAATCAGATATTATTATAGCTTACACAAGTATAGATTGGTTGCAGTTTAGGTAATCTAAGCCAGACCTGCTCATATATCTGCAGCCGCCATGTTTATGAATCAGGAGACTTAGTGTTGCTAAAATGGCCATACTCCCCAAGTCGATATACAGATGCAAAGGAATCTCTATCAAAATCTAGCTTGTTTTTTCTTTCAGATGTTGATAAACTGCTCCTAAAATTCATATAGAAATGCAGGGGAACCAGAATAGCCAAAACAATTTTGAAAAAGAACAAAGTTGGAGAGCTCATACTTCCTGATTGCAAAATTTACAACAAATCTAGATTAATCAAGACAGCGCAGTACTGGTATAGGATAGATACATGGATCAATGGAATAGACTTGAGAGTCCAGAAATAAACACATACATCTATGGACAATTGATGTTTGACAAGGATAGAAAGACAATTCAATCCAGAAAGAATAATCTTTTCAACAAATGGGGCTGGGAGAGTTGGATATTTACAAGTGAAATATGAAGGTGGACTCCAACCTTAGACCTTACACCAAAATTAACTCCAAAAGGATCATATATCTCAATGTAAGAGCTGAAACTATAAAATTCTTAGTAGAATATTCGTGGCTTTGGATTAAACAATGGTTTCCTAGATATGACACTAAAAGTGAAAGTGACATAAGAAAAAAGAGATAAATTGGACTTTTTCTGTTTTTTCTTGTATTTTGGTCCACACCAGAAAGAAAACAAAGTGTTTAACAACTCCTAACATTGATTAGAATAAGACTAGCTGCTCTAAATAGATATAACCTGAAATCTCAATGACGTGCAATTGAAATTTGTGTCTTCCATATATAAAGTTTAAAAATGAGTGTTCTTGATATAGGTTTCTTGAGGTATATGGTTTTGCAACTTGTGGCTTATGAGTCTGCAAACCCAAGGTGAAGTAAGGCTTCACCTTATTTGCCTATTTCAAGCAAAAGCGGGAATGAATATGGAGACTATCACAGACGGTTTTGGGCATGGCCTAGAGGGATGCACATCTCTTTTGCTCACATTCCATCAGCTCAACTAATAGCTCAAGGGAAGGCATGAAATGTAGTCTTGCACACGCACAAGAAAAAGAGAGGTGGATTTGTTGATCAGCTAGCAGTTTCTACTATTTGGTCCTACCATGAAAATAGTCATTGGGAGCCTCACATCTTAGAATTCAAGGATTAGAATAAAAATAACAGCACTAAGGGAAACTAACATCTAGCAAGTAATTATTCTGAGTGGTGTGATGCTCAGAAATTTACGTGCATTATCACAATTAGTCTTCACAGTAGCCCCATGAGGCAAATACTTTGTTATCTATATTTTACAAATGAAACTGAGGCAAAGAGAGACTAAGTACCTGGCTAAAATTATATGGATGCTAATTGATAGCATCTGATTCAAATCTAGATCATAGTGATTCAAAAATGCAGGCTGTATAAGATGATATTCCCTTCTAAGAAAGTAAAGGAGACTGGAGAGACATGAATAAAAAAAGAAAGAGTTACAGTGTGAAATATCAAGAAGTCAGGGGCAGAACACCTGGGTCCTGATAGGAAAGTCCTAGTTTCTTGCCACATTGCCACCCCACAATGCTGCTTGTTACAACCCTGCCAAAGAAAGCAGCACTAGGAGCCTTGCTAACTTTCCTGGGCTTAGCCAGATCTGTAGTACGAATTGCAGCATAACGACCTCTTACCTACGCCTCAGCATTTTCTATAATCGAAATCCACTTATTCAGTAAACTCGTGCCAGCAGCATGGAGCTACTGCTAAGTCCTATCTGAAGCGAGGATACACATGTATGTTTGGTATTTCCCATCCCTGAGATTGATCTTGGCTTTGAGATCTATCCCAACTATTGAAAAGCCTTTCAGCAACAGTCACTGTTCAAGTTAACAAATGATCCCTTCCAAGTGCTTAAAGAATCCGTGGGGGCAGACCAAAAAGAGAATGTGTCTAATGCCTTCAGGGTCAAGATTGTGCAGGCTCTATTTTTGGCAAGGTTGGCAATTTGGAAAGATTGACTATTCTATGTTATATCACTCTTTCCTTGAAGCCCCTTTGTGACTCCCTGTTACCAATAAGATAACATTGAAATTCCCTAAAAGAACTCAAAGGTTCCCAAGGATCGGATACTCTGCTGCACAGGATGGGGTATTAGTGTCCTATTGCTAATATAACAAATTCCCATAAACTCACCCCCCAAAAATTTAGTGGCTTAAAACAATGCAAATTTATTCTCTTTCAGTTCTGGAGGTCAGAAGTCTAAAATGAGGTGTTGCCAAGGCTGCATTCCTTTTGGAATCTTCAAGGTCAAATCTATTCTCTTTCCTTTTTCAGCTTTAGGAGCTGCCTGCATTCCTTGACTCACGGCACATTCCTCTCAGTACTCCAACTTCTTGTTTCTGTTGTCACATCTAATACTCGCTCTGATTCCCCTGCCTCCTCTTATAAGGACCATTGTGAATATATTGGGCTTATCCAGATAATCCAGGACAATCTTCTGATCTCAAGATTCTTAATCATATCTGCAAAGTCCCTTTTGCCATGGAAGGTAACAAATTTGCAGGTTCCCCGGATTGGGTAGATATTTTTGGACAGAGGAGGGCATTATTCAGCCTAACACAGATGGTCTAACCATACAGAACTGCTTTCCATTCCCAAAATTACTACATCTTTCATGTCTTTAGCTTTCTACGTACCTCATCTCTATCAGCCAAAATTGACAGCTCTACTCTTGCCTTTTAATGAACTACTACTGAGCCATCCATTCTCTACTCAAATGTAACCTCCCCTGTGAAGTCTTTCTCTGCTGTCCACCCCTCCAAAACCTCAAGGTGGAATTAACACTTCCCTCCCTGTCAATGGCTATGATTAATAAAGTTTTCTTGAATTGTTAAATGGATATGCCCATTATACAGAAAGGTAAGTCAGTCCTCTACAGACCTGTTTTCTCAGTCTTTACCAGCAGTGATATAGAGCTTGGTGGCAGCTTGCAAAATGGTAATGAGTTTGCTTTTAACAGCTCAGCTGCCATAAGCTACTTGTCTTCCACAGCTCATACCACCGAGAGGTTTCCATAGGCCCACCCACTCAACAGGTTCACCTGAAAAAACAGCTCATGTTTAATTAAGCTGTGAGTGTCTAAGTAAAATCTATGAAGATGTTAGCACATGTATGAAGATTGACTGTGGCTAAGAAATCGTCTCATAATTATTGATTTCTCCGTAAGAATGACTTTACTATTAAAGGTTCAGATTTCCCATTAAAAGTTGGCTTCCCCTAGAAACAGCTGAAGAAATTGCAATTAACATCGGCAGTGCATCCTTCATTGTATTGACCTTGTTATATTTTTCAAGTGGAGAGTTCAGATTCCTGGGAACTTCAATTATACAAAGTGGCTCTCAACTAGGAGTCATAAGACCCTATTATGAAAACATATGCACAAATTTTAGCTTGGGTTTCCGGTACCACTTTCATCATTCTGCCTGGGGTTACAGCTGTTTTTACGTTTGCCTTATCTCCCTCTGCTAGATGCGATGGTCGTTGAAGGCAGAGATTCTCCGTCCTACTCTCAATTGTGCTCAGCAGTTGTCTGGCATAGTACGGAAAATAAATTTTTATTAAAACGAGTGATGACCAGAATGTGTTTCTAAAACTAGACTCCAGACTCCCCTACACAGTGAGTACATCACAGTTACATAATGGGGTCACTAATTTGTCCCAGACCTGGTTTTGGCCCTGAAGGACCCTTGTCCTCAGAACTCTCTTCCTCTTAGTCTTGAACAAGCTGAGATAGCCGGTCACCCTAGTTTCTAAGTACTCTTCTAGGACAAACTCACAAACCCTAATGCTTTCAGAGACTGTCAGGTAATGACAATGCGAGGTAACCCGGCTTAGGGTAAACTGGAAACTGTCCAGAAGGCATTCAAACATGAACCAAACCTGTCAATCAGCTGAATTAGCTTGATGGCCAGCATTACAGTCTTGAGACAGCAGTGTTGGCCAATGTTCACAGAAGGAGCGGGCATAATTCCATTTCATACTCAATTAGAATATTTTTCACAAAAATCAAAACCATTAATTTTGAGATTACTAAGAATTTGCTTAACATCTCTGAGCCTCTGTTTTCTTACTTATGAAATTAACATTTAAAAAGTATCTACTACATACATAGAATTGTGGGAATTAAAGTCGATCTAAAACAGAATGTTAACAGTTTTTGTGTTTTCACAAAATAATATATGTAGAAGTTACATCGACTGGGAATTTGAAACCTAGTTTTACTTCTACTTGTGGCACGAAGAATTCATTTAACACGCCTGGGTCTCAGGTTTCTCATCAATAATATAAGCAGGTTTGACAGCTGATTGCTCGAGTGCATTATATTATTAGGATCTGATTACCTAGAGAGTGCTTTTTGGAAGGGAGGTTGGTGCTAGGAATTAAGAGCTCCGGCTTAGGGATCATAGAGACCCGCGCTCTGATCCTGGCTCTGTCACTTGATAGATGTGTAACCTTGAGCAAATCCTTTAACCTCTTCATGGCTAAATGTCCTTACGTATAAAAATGGGGATTTTAATTGTACCCACCTCCTGTGGTTGTTGACATCAAAAGGACCAAATAAAGTCATCCAAGAAAAGAAATTAGCATATAAAATGCAATGGTTTATTACTGTTATTAAAATTATCCTGACTATTGAATATAAACAAATGATCAAAATCTAGTTAAATAACACTTGCAGTTTTGAAAACGGAATGCTTATCCGTTTTGAATTCTCTTTTCCTCAATTTTCTACAGGTTAGGCAAAGCAGAAGTTTATCCCTTTTAACTAGAGCGTTTTCAGTCCTCCCAGACCCTACGTGAATCTCCCTGGTTCTGGAAATGAAGATGTCCCACAGCTTTCTTTCCTCTGGAGCCTCAGTCTCTCCTCTGGTTACAGAAGTTCATGTCCGTAGGACGTAGCAGCTTTTTCTCTTCCATGCAGTGTAGCGAACAGAAAAACAATGACTTTCCATGACTGTCCTCCAACTGATTTCCTTCCAGGTCCCTTTCTCTCTTCACATAAAAGCCAGAACATGCAACTCAATTTTGAATCACAATCTAAGATTAAACATTAATCTCTCAGTGCTGCTGGTTTTCCTGGTAATGGAACTAACAGGCACGCACTTACTGCTTCTAATTTTTAAAAACCTATTTCCCTTCTTCCAGAGCTGATGTCTTAAAGCACGTTAAAACTGAATTTAATTTGGCATTTAAAACAACACAAAGCACGTTGTGTGTGTCTGTGTGTGTGAGTGCATGAGTGTGTTAGCATGTATTGGGTATTTCCTACAGGTCGACTTTGAGACATCATCTTAAGGTTTTTTTTTTTTTTGTGTAAGTCATTTAAGTGTTTCCAGCTGTTTAAGACTCAGAGATCAGTGAGACCTTTCCATTTTAAGTGAGCTTCAAACGAAGTTTGCTAATGGATCAAATTTGTCTTCACTCTCCACAGGAGTTTGTTAAGGGACCAGCCATGTGTGCCCTGTGTAATGAACAAATCAGCACCAAATTAAACTATTTTCATTACTGTGGGCTAATTATGTAGGATCAGAGACGAACTTAGTATGCAAATATCTTTGTGCATGTGAAGGCCAAATGACATTGTAAGGACAAAAGTTCCTCAGTACTTGGAGTAAAGATAGTGGGTGGGAGAATGCATCATCACAGAATATACAGTAGTCATGTGTGTCACACCCAAAACAACTGTTCCATAGCGCTCATTACCATGGTCACATTGCGAGTATCATTTCAGTGCAAAGCTGTCCCTGAAAACCTTGGAATTTTATTAACTTTTTGGCTTTATTCTTATTTAATCTGGAAACCAACTTTGGTTTTGCTATCATAAAAGAATTGCAAGCACAGAAAATATATATCTAGTTTTATATGTGTTTATCTTTATACAACATAATAAAAATAATTCACATTAACCTTGGGGTCCAAAATATTTTTTTCTTCTTCTTTGTCTCATAATATCAGACATTACTTAAGTTGGAGAAACACTGGTGTGAAGTATCACTGAAAGGGCCAGAGAGGAAAATATTTATGGGCTTAGGGATCAGTTGTACTTGAATTTCTACACTAATAAACATGGGACGTCACTTTTCTAAATCTTTGTTTTTCCAAATTAAAATGGGAATGACAACAGTAATTATCTCATAGAGCTGCCATGATGATTCATTGAGATAATTCTTACAATATCCTTCACCCTTTAAGAGGCAGGATGGGGGGATAGAGAAGAACGTGGCCTCCGGAGGGAGACTGTCTTGTTTCCAATCGTGGCAATACCACTTGCTGACTGTATTGGAAATTACTTGACCTCTTTGGGTCTCAATTTTCTCATCTGCAAAATGGGGCTAATAATAATGCTGACCTCATGGAATTTCTATAAGGAAAACTGAGTGAATTAATGCAAAGCACACATTTCATGGCAGTAGTAAGTACACTATAAATGTTCCCTATTACTAGTAACACAGTGTTGGATGCATAGACCTTGATAAATTTTAGCTGATTACAAGGCAGGCTTTAGCTTAGTTTTGGGACCACACCAACATCCACCCCACTTGGAGGGAATACAACTATGGTCTTCTGAAATGATCATCCAGCCTGGAAAATTAGAAATGAAAGAGAATCAAGCCTGAATTAGTGGTCAGCGGAAGTATAGGTACAGTTCACAAGTAGAAGGTGGGGCCACAGACATCGAGAAGATAAAAGCTGGGGCTAAAGTCGGAAATGCAAGTATAATTTGGCATGGAAAATGGTGTTCCAGCCTGAGCTTCAGATTTGTCCATAGTGGAATCCCCTGGAAGATAAGCCACCTCTAAAGAAGAAAATCAAGAAAATCTGGCTTTAGTAAGAATCTCTGAATGCCCGCCTTTCTGATTATCCCTCTTCAGCTCATATAGAGACATGTTAATGTTTGTTTTTGTTTTTTCGGGTGAGGAAGATTCACCCTGAGCTAATATACTTTGCCAATCTCCTCTCTCTTTTCTTTTTGCTTGAGGAAGATTAGTCCTGAGCTAACATCTGTGCCAATCCTCCTCCACTTTGTGTGTGGGACGCCTCCATAGCATGGCTGATGAGCAGAGTAGGTCCATGCCCAGGATCTGAACACACAAACCTGAGCACCTGGAACTTTAACCACTTGGCCATGGAGCTGGCCCCTCAATGTTTTTGAAGAGAAGAGTGCTTAAGAGGGACAACTGAAAAAAAAAAAACTGCTTTCCAGAGAAGTTTGAAAGCCACTGCCTTGTATCCATGTAGAAAAAGAACTGAAAGTAAGAACAATGTACACTTTGGTAACTTGGGGACGTCAAGGGAAGATGATGATGTCCATATCTGGAGGCAAAAGCAATGGATCCATTAGAGAGGAACCAGACTAAAAAAGACAAAATGTTGGGGTTGGTTCCATGGCATGGTGATTAAGCTCGGCAGGCTCCATCTTGCAGGCCCTGGTTGCAGGTTCAGATCCCAGGTGTGGACATATACCACTCATCAGCCATGATGTGGCAGTGGCCCACATACAAAATAGAGGAAGATTGGCACAGATGTTAGCTCAGGGTGAATCTTCCTTAGCCAAAAAAAAAAAAAAAGAGAGAGAGAGAAAATGTCAAATATCACATCCTATCTGATTGAATTTACTCATGAGTCTATCTGAGATACTACTGGGGAACTCCTAGAACAATCAGGAGTAGACTTCCCTGGGTGGCTGGCCTTCTGTGTTACAAGGGATTCTGAAGATCAAACAACTCTTGGGAAATATTACCAGTAAGACTAAACAAGAAGAGTTGAATGAATAAAGGAACAAATGGGTCTGGTTTGAGAAAGAATGTTATAACTCCCCATGGTCTTCTAGATGAAAAAAGAAGTGCAAGAATTCCAGGTAAGCCCTGTGACTAGAACAGTTTTTCCAGCCACTTAAAAGCTTTTCTAGTGACTCTTTATCCCTCCTACTCTCCAGAAACAGTGATGGGTAAAGAGCTGTATCTCTCCATGTTATGAGCAGACTGTGGACTGCGTTACCAGACGTGGTTTCTCAGGGGCTTGCTGATCTTTTTTTCTTTCAAAGCCTTGGGATGATCTTTGTTCTATTCCTCCCACTGGACCCTATCTCCTGGGGAAAAAATGAGCTTCTGAAAATGATGCAATTGACAGAAAATTAAAAGAATTATCTTAAACTGAAAGGTACAGTTGACTAGGGATTTTTTTCTAGTTTCTGTTCATCACATTAGGAACAGTTAGTTATGCCATGAACTTAAAGCCAAAACAGCCATATATTGTCCTTAGGTTAATTCTTTTCCTTCTAGGACTGTTAAGAGATAATCAAAACATGGGTCTCAAAAGACCTAAAATAAGGCAATACCTGTAAGTTAAATGAATAAGCCATTAAGTTAAGAACAAAAATATCTTTACTGATATATCCACTTCTCTTAACTGCAGCCTCCTCTTATTGAGGAGTTACTATGTTCTGGACATCGTGCATTAGCTCATTGCCTATTACCACAGCCTTAAGATCTGTGCATTCTCAGTACTGTTTGACAATGAAGGAACTGGGCTAGGACAGTTTTACTGAAAAAAATATTTCTTAATTAGCTAATCTATGTTTGTCACTGAGGATATAGCTCTGACAAAGGCAGAGATGGTCTCTGCCTCCGTGGAAATTTTAAACTATCAGAGTTGGGAAGTAACATCTCCAATGACTTACAGTCAAATACATGTCAGAGCCAGAAATCAGAACTGCAAGATCCGGGTTCTTTCCACCCTCAATGAAAAAATTTAGGCAAGATTGATAGAGATCTTAAAGGGAACATGACATTGTTTCTCCTCTATTTTCACTTCTTTTTCTCTTCCCAGAATGTTTGTTTAAGTTTTATTGAGGGTGTTTTCCAGATGATTTCCTTCCTCTCCCCCTGGCAAGTTGCTGTCATGAGTCACAAGCAAATCTCAGGAATAACTGCCAATGGCTGATGGTTCCACCCTAGTTTGTTTCGGATTGACAGATTCCCTTTAGTCCCTGTAGACCAGCAAAGGGGAACAATGTCTTGGACCAAACATCTAGAACATTCTGAAAGCTTTTCCTTTATGTAGACTGGTTAAGCCTGAGAAAGGTGTGAGAACATTGCATGGAGACTTGACATGTTTCGAGCAGTTCCTTGCTACAGTGGGTCCATGGCTGTGGGAGCGAAGAGAAAGCTGTTCAGCTGCCCAGGAAGAGGTAGGTCCATTAGTAGCTGGTTGAACTTCTCAGTTAAAAAGGCACCTTCGCCAGACAACAATAAAATCACTAATAAGCATTTACTCATCTAGAGCATTTGCCGTTTGTAAGACTCTTC
Organism: Equus asinus; assembly: GCF_041296235.1. NCBI lineage: Eukaryota > Metazoa > Chordata > Mammalia > Perissodactyla > Equidae > Equus > Equus asinus. The sequence continues at coordinate 66,731,149 of NC_091801.1, read as the reverse complement.
TGTATCCTCTATGTAATTTAACCTTTAAAACTACTCTATACGGTGAGCAGATCAGTCTTCATCAACCACTTCACAAAGCACTAACCTCAAGACTTGAAAGGCCAGCATTTTCCCCACGATTACAGAAATTATAAACCAGAAGGACTTCTCAAGCCAAGGTCTTCTTGCTTTGTGGTGGATGCCTTTTCACTACTGCAGTGGCTTTCAAACTGTGGTCCTGGGACCAGCAGTATGAGCATCATTTGGGATGGTGTTAGAAATGCAAATTCTCGAGCCCCCTCAAAGACCCACTGAATCAGAAATTCCGAGAGTGTGCCCGGAAATCTGTGTTTCAAAAAACTCTCCAGGTGTGTCAGCTGCCCTCAAAAGTCTGAGAACTCCTGTGTGAACATTTGCCTCCCAAATGAGACGAAATTTCCGACTCATCACAGGCTGTAAACTTGGAAGGCCTGACATAAATGTTGGGTTGGTCAATTACACCTGACTTGCCTGTTCATGGTGCTTGAAAAAACACCAATATATTAACATTTTATATAAAAAGTAAGGTATACGATAGCTGATCCCTGAAGAATTCAAAACCCAGCGACAGCATTTTCTAATATAGAAGTAACCAATAGATATGGTTCGAAGTTCGAAATCGACCTTTAGTTTATAGCTGTCTGGAGTGTGCTGCTGAGAAGTTCTTGGTTCACACCAGGGAGAAGCTCTGTAATTAATTAGCAATATCTGCATAGTCAGGGGAGTGGGACCCACGTATTTATCACACACAGTCTAAGGAAAGAAAACATTAGTTGTGATATTTCAACTTCGGCTCAGCCCTTACTTTTCTGGATAACCATGGGCAAATCAACAGTAATACAAACTGGCAACACTTTATACTTTTACGTGCATCTTCTGACTTGATCTATCTAAGAGCTTTGTGAGGGGTAGAGCCAGGATTATTATTCTCATTTGACAGATGAGGAAAACTGAGACTGAAAATTCAAGGTTTGCCCAATGTCTGCTGATGAGTTTGCAGGTGTAAAATTTAAATCCTGTTCTGAGTTTGTTCTATCAAATTTGATGCTTCCTTTCAGTTGTTTGTGTTTCAATATCCTTATTTGCAAATGAGATTTAAAATACTTTTCCTGTATATTTTACAGTAAGGTATTCATTTAAATATTCTGAAAATTAGAGGTGTCTATGAAATGTACATAAAACAAACATGATTTCACACACTTAGATAGTTCAGTATTTTCTATGCCAGGCGCGTGAAGATCCGAGGCAGAGATACTAAAGCAAAGAGAATGTTTTGATTAGATTCAAGCAGTGGTTCTCAAAAGATGTGATTTTTGCCTCCAGCGAGACATTTGGAAATATCTGCAGACATTTTTGGCCGTCATGACTCAGGCAGAGGTGTTGCGACTTGCATCTAAAGATGCCAAAATATTCTACAATGCACAGGACAGCCCCTACAACAAAGAATTATCTGGCCCAAGATGTCAACAGAGCCGAGGTTGAGAAATCTGGATTAAAGCAAATGAGAAATACACTGTTTGACCAGAGTTTTATTGTCATTAAGGAGAGGAAGTCCATGCTTTCTCATGCATAGAGAAAGATTTCTGTGTTCTGTTGCCCCCCAAACCTGGTTTTCTCTATTTCCAGTCAATAATATCCTCCCCAGTGCTTTTTATATTAAGACTCCGACTCTGTCACTTACGAAGTGTGTGACTTGTATCTTAGCTTTCTTGTGGGTCACATAGGGATAACTGAATCTACCTCATAAAGCTAACATGAAGATTAGATGAGAGGCACATAAAACACTTAAAACGGTCTCTGGCTCACAGTAAGAACTTAATAAATGCTAATAAATGATTTTCTAAAAAGAAACTTTGGCATAAAACGCTGTCCTTACACCACCTCCCTGTGTTCATTACGGTTTCTTTCCGCTCATGTAGGAGTTGATTATTTAAATTTGATTTATTAAAAGCTCAATATTAACTTAAAAAGTCTAGTGTCATATTTGTGTTTAACAATTAATTACACTCAATAACTAATAATGAGTGCTCAATTTAATACAATAAATAGGGTTTAAAATTTCATTTACTTACAAAGAAAATCTACAGGCAGAGCATATTTTCATGATTATCTACATCCTTCGTTCTCTTTCCTCTAGGAAAAGAGCTAACAAACTTGCCACGTGGCATTAATAAGGAAGGGAGAGAGAAAAGGAGTTGCCTTTCATGATCAGGAACAAATCGTACTTTTTTCTTTTTACAATTGCCTCCCACTTCCAAAACGAGGTGGAACTAGAGAAAGCCAAGGTATAACTTCCACTAACCAGGCTCTGAAATCCTAAATCTGCTGTTTTCCTTCACTCTTTTCTTTCTCCTGGTATTTCTCCAGTGACGTGCCTGGGAAGTAATTGGGCTGCCCTCATATCCGACTCAAGAAGTGGGTGGGGCTGTGGAGGTGGAGTTCTACCCTGGCTTAGGATAAAGGCTGATGAGAGTATGATTTTAAAAATGTGGGTTTGTATAAACATACATTTACCACTATTTGATTTGAACATTAAATTCGTTTGGTTTTGATATTATTTCATTATACTAGCTACCGACATCTGTTAAAAACGTGTTTTCAGAATATCACTATTGATTGGGTATTACTGAGAGAAAGTTGCCTAAATTATGATTTGGCATGTTCCCTTATTACTATAATCCTACATCTACCCTATCTAGACTTAAAAGAAGAAAGTTTGCCTCAAATCTGTCTGCTGATACAGAATATTTTGAATAAATACTAAAAAAAATAAGCTTTGGATAAGGATTAAATGGAGCGAGGTGAAGAGAGAAGGAGCTAGGCACCTCAGAGCAACCTTATGAAATAGTTCTTGCTAGCCCTATTTTACAGATAAGCAAACTGAGGGCAGGTAAGTGGACGACATAGGCAACAGCACACAGTGGCAGAGCCAGAACTGAGACGTAGGTCTCTTGACTTCTAATATAAGGCTTGTTCTTATTCCTAGCCACCACGGGTACTATGGTGATAGGTCATTTTTGTGCATAAGTTCGCAATCAATATGATTCAGGTATTCATACTTTTATAGTTTACTGCCAAAGGGAGAGAAATTTGCCATCAAAACCATAAATGTCGTTGTCTACCTGTCTAGGAGTCAAGGGGACACTGATATTTACATGAACTGCAGAAACTGTACAGGAAATTCACCAATTCTGTCATTTCAGACAGAATGCAATTAGAGATAGAAGACATAGAAAGTACTAGAACAGTCTCATACTCTTATATACTTATTTGCACATGTGTATGCATGTGCACACACATGTATGTGTCAGTGCTCGCTTCAGATTGCTTTATTGGACTTTCTCATACTGAAGGGACTAGCAGGAATGGAATTAGTCGTTCCCTAGTGGACAAATAGAGATTTATGTTCTTTGGTCCTTTCTCAGATTTTGGTGTCTGAATGTCTGTTTTGGAATTTTACATGTGGGAAATTTCACTAAGGGTGGGGAAGGATCACATTTAATCGACTTTTAAAGAGGGAAAAAAATCTCTCTCTTCTCACTTCTTTAAAGCTCCTTCAAGTTCTGCTAAGTTCCTTTTCCTGTAACTTCAAGATCAAGCTGCCAAATTCCAGTGACAAGGATTAGAAAGCTGTTACTGTCTTTGAGCTGCCTGAACATCTGGCTGATTGTATAAAATACACTCATACATAACTATAAGGCCTCAGCAGAAAGCCCTCGAATGAGAAAAGTTTCATCTAACATGTGGACACATACTTTCCAGGAAGCTAATGGCTCAGGTTCAAATTAGGTAATAGAACCCCCTACGTTATTACATCTGTCAAGGAAAGGAGAAAGCCAGCAGTGGGTCTCTTTGCTGAACTTTTTCTAAAGGCAGTGATTCTTGTTTATTCAAAACCCTGCTTCCCTACTCACAGCAACAGCTGAAAAGGAATACGTAGTAAGTGTGTCTGGACTATTTAGATAATTCGTTCAAGAGTCTACATATATTCAGAAGGAAGCAAGAACAGACACCTCCACCTGTATCCGTTCTCGCCCATTGAAACTTATTGAGCATTATCACATCCAAGCATTTTACAAACATTGCCTTGTTTAATATAAGAACCCTATAAAATAGATAATATTATTACCCCTATTTACAGATGAGAAAATCAAGACTCAAAGCAGTTAAATGACTTGGGTGACACATTGCTACAGATTATTTATTTATTTATTTATTTATTTATTTATTTATTTATTTTGAGGAAGATTAGCCCTGAGCTAACTACTGCCAATCCTCCTCTTTTTTTGCTGAGGAAGCCTGGCCCTGAGCTAACATCCGTGCCCATCTTCCTCTGCTTTATATGTGGGACGCCTACCACAGTATGGCGTGCCAAGTGGTGCCATGTCCACACCCGGGATCTGAACCGGCGAACCCCGGGCCGCAGAGAAGTGGAATGCGCAAACAACGCTGAGCCACCCGGCAGGCCCCAGCCTATAGTTTTACTGCCTAGATAACGTTTATTGAGTTTGGGTACATAAAAATAACATGTAATAATAGATAATATTTTAGGAAGATGCAGTGTTTCAGGCACTGTTCTATGTGCTTTAGGTGCATTTACTCTTTTCAATTATTTTTATTATTTTAAAGATTGACACCTGGGCTAACAACTGTTGCCAATCTTTTTTTTTTTTTTTCCTGCTTTATCTCCCCCAACCCCCCCTGCACACAGTTGTATATCTTAGTTGCAGGTCCTTCTAGTTGTGGGATGTGGGACGCTCCTCAACGTGGCCTGACGAGCGGTGCCATGTCCGCGCCCAGGATCCGAACCCTGGGTCGCCGCAGCGGAGCGCGCGAACTTAACCACTCAGCCACGGAGCCGGCCCCATAGGTTCATTTACTCTTAATCCTTTTAACGAGCCTATGAATAAAGCACTATTAGTATCCCCATTTTACAGTTATGGAAACTGTGGCACAGAGAGACAACTAACTTACCTTATTTGCACCACAATTCAAACTCTGGCTGAGTTTGAATCACAGGCTGCACTTTTCTTTCTTTCTTTTTCTTTTTTTTGAGGAAGGTTAGCGCTGAGCTAACATCTGCAGCCAATCTTCCTCTTTTTTGCCGAGGAAGGCTGGCCCTGAGCTAACATCCGTGCACATCTTCCTCTACTTTATATGTGGGATGCCTGCCACAGCATGGCTTGCACCCGGGATCAGAAATGGTGAACCCCCCGGGCCAGTGAAGTGGAACATGTGAACTTAACCGCTGCGCCACCGGGCCGGCCCCCAGACGCTGCACTTTTAAAAACTGTACTATATGTGCACGTAGCTGGAAACTTCAGACTGAACAGAAAAAGTCTAAAGCATAAAGGAAACACATTTTTCCTTCCCTGGAGTCCCTCTTCTCAAAGGAAATTGCTATGGATAGCCTCTCATATATGCTCTCAGAAAAAAATTATGTCCATTCCAATTTATAAATAACCTATTATTTTTACACAAAATGGATCAAAATATACACTTTTCTGTGCCCCCTAACTTTATGTAATAATAGCTTGTAAATATTTTCATTACATAGTTTACTTTAACAGGCGAAAAGTGCTCCTTTGTGTGTCCTTACCAAAATTTATTAAGCCAGCTCTCCGACAGTGGTATATGGATTTCTCCAAGTTCTGCTGTTATAAACAAAGTTATAGTGAACATCTTTGAATTTAGAGGCAGCTGTACTTTTTATTGGTATATTGCTAGGATAATTTTCAAACAGTAGAATTACCGGATCAAACATTATTACACATTTTAGACAGATATTGCCAAACTGTCCTCCAAAAAGATTGTACTCATTTACACTCCCAAAAATAATATAAGAGAAAGTCTGTTTTCCATATTCCCATACACTTTTTTAGCACTAGATTTTATCAAATGTTAATTTTATCCTACTGTGACAGGTTAAAATTCTACTGACTTTTAAAATCTTTGATAATCTGATGCCAATCGACCTCTATCTTTTCTCCCTCTCCGCTGGCTCTGTTATGACTTCATTTATTGGGGATTCTTGGGATGGTTTTTGTAGTAGGCTGAATTACAACTCCAAAGATGTCTAAGTCCTAAGCCTTGGAACCTATGAATGTGACCTTATATGGCAAAAGGGATTTTGCTGGTGTGATTAAGTTAAGGATCTTGAAAGGGAGAGATTGTCCTGGATTATCCTGGTGGGCCCTGAATGTAATCACAAGGGTCTTTATATGAGAGAGAAGCAGAGGGAGATTTGACTATAGAAGTAGAAGATATGATGATGGAAGCAAGAAGCTGGAGTGGTGTGTTAGGAATGTAGAAGGAATGCAGGGAGCTTCTAGAAGCTGGAGAAGGCAAGGAAATGGGTTCTCCCCTGGAGCCTCCATAAACAGCCAGCCCTGCCAATGTCTTCACTTTAGCCTGGTGAAACTGATTTCAGACTTCTGGCCTCTAGAACTAAAAGAAAATAAATTTGCGTTGTTTGAAGCCATCAAGTTTGTAGTAATTTTTTAGAGCTGCCATAAAAATCTAATAAAACCCTTGTTTCTCCTTAAACCAATTAAAATCCTTGAGAATTTATGTTATACCTTTCTTGCAGTCTTTCCTAAGTAGAGTAATAGAATTTCAGGAAGTGAGACCTCAAAGAGCTTTATTGAAGCTCAAATCCCTTTATTTTACAGACGTGAGAATGGAGTCCACCCTTAGTTGTGTGACCCAGCCACGCCCCGTCCAGATTAGGACCTGATCTCCTGACGCCTGGCACAAAAACCTTTCTACTACACTTTCTTTGCTTCCGGAGAGCCACTGCTCCCCTATTTCTATTCCATAAAATTTAGTGTCAACTTATGATAGATTTTCCTCAAACACAGGAATTAGGGTAATAAAATCCTCCAAAAGAAATTTCATCTCTTATGAGAACTACAATGAACAATCTGATGTCAGACATAAACTTGTAAAACGCTTACAAATATTTGTAGGTTAATTAAAATAAAACAAAGACAGAATCTAATCATAAGCTGTTCTAGGGTGCCCACTTTCTCTTGATCCTAGATAGATATTTCCTGATTAATCTCCATTAACTATTTTTATTCTCTACAACTTTTCAGGACCATCTTTTCTCTCTCTTTTCACTTCCCTAAAGTAGTTGTAAATTTATTTTTTGTTATTATAACCAAGTTTGCAAGATGCAGCCGTGTAATCAGAATGCTAATTTACTTGAATCTCATCTCATAGGCAAATTTAATTGGGAAGACAAATTAAAGTTTAACCTTTAGTAAGCACTTACTATTTGATGGATCCTAGGCCATGTACTAAAACACAGAAAAACACATAAAAATATTATTATACTGTCTTGATCCTCATTTTACCTAGTGAAATGGGAATCAGAGCAACTGAACAGGATATGGCAATACAATAAATAAATAAACAACCAAAACGAAAAGTCACAGCTAACATTTATTATTAGGCATTGTGCCAAATTGCTTAATCCCAACAACAAACCTATATGATATTGTCACCAATTCCATGTTTCATCTGAGAAAACTGAGTGTTAAATGGGTTAAATATTTTACACAACATCATTCTGCCAAGACAGGTAGAGCCTAGATTCATATCACACCCAGGGAAGCTGACTTCATAGTTGACACTCCTAATTGTTGCCCACATTGTTTCTCCATACAAAATTATGTCATCCTTGTCACAGAGCTTGGAGAGGTCAAGTCTGAAGGCCAGGACCCTCTTCCCATCGGGAGTATTGGACAGAAACTGGCAGAAATTTTGTCTTGATGCATCTTTTTCCAACATTCCATTCGGACATTCCCCCCTCTGATTGACACATTGTTTTTAAATTGTTAAAATCACTGATATAGTTAAATCAGTTATAATCAACACCTCTAGCTACTTCTAAGTAAATTTTTTTTCTCCATATGCCTCTTAAACACCTGATCTCAGCAATTATATGTCCATTTCATGGTTTAATGCTGTTTTGTCAGTATCTGTCTTTTACTCCTTAAAATAGCCACGCTGATTATTCTATTCTATTTTACAATGATTATACCATCATAGAATTAGTGATCCATTCTGAGAGCCCCATAAAGAGTGTATGTGCAAAGTGTTACTATTCTGTAATGCAATCTAGAATGTGCTCTTTTCATATGTTTATTTTCCATCTCTAGATATTATTTGGTGAGATGTCTGCCTGCTCAGGTCTTTTGCCCATTTTTAATTGGGTTGTTTTCTTTTTTCTTTTTCTTTTTCCTTGTAGCACAGTTCTTCCTCCCAGCTTTATAGAGGTAAAATTGAAAAAATTGTATGTATTTTAGATGTACGATGTGATTTGATTTCGTATACATTGTGAGTTAATTAACACCAAGTTAATTAACATATCCATCACCTCACATAGTTACCATTTGCGTGTGTGTGTGTGTGTGAGAACACTTAAGATCTACTCTCTTAGCAAATTGCAAGTGGACAATACAGTATTTTTATCTATAGTCACCATGCTGTACATTAGATTCCCCAGAACTTATTCAGGTTATAACAAAGTTTGTACCATTCAACCAACATCTCTCCATTTCCCCCCACACCCCAGTCCCTGGCAACCATCATTCTACCATTCGTTTCTAAGATTTCGACTTTTTAAGGTTCCACACATAAATGACATCATACAGTGTTTGTCTTTCTCTGTCTGGCTTATTTCACTTAGCATAATGCCCTCCAGGTTCATCCATGTTGTCACAAATAGCAGGAATTCTTTCTTTTTGATGGCTGAATAATAAGTCATTATATTTTCGTTATCCATTCATCTGTAATACGGTAGTTCTATTTTTAATTTTTTGAGGGCTTCCATACTGTTTTCTGTAATGGTCGTACCAATGTTCATTCTCACCAACAGCGCACAGGGTTCCCTTTCTTCCACATACTCACCAACACTTGTTATCTTTTGTCTGTTTGATAATAGCCATCCTAACACATGAAGTGGTATCTCACTGTGGTTTTGATTTGCATTTACCTGATGATCAATGACGTCCCGCACGTTTTCATAGACCTGAAGCCCATTTGTATATCTTCTTTGGAAAATGTCTATTCAGGTGCTTTGCCCACTTTTTAATTGGGTTATTTGGGTTTTTGCTATTGAGTTGTATGAGTTCCCTATATATTTTGCATGTTAACCCTTTATCAGATATACAGATTGAAAATAAATTTCTCCTATTCTGTATGTTGCCTTTTCATTTTGCTGATTGTTTCCTTTGCTGTGCAAAAGCTTTTCAGTTTGATATGGTCCCATTTGTTTATTTTTGCTTTTGCTGCCTATGCTTTTGGTGTCATATCCAAAGATCATTGCCAAGATATTCACATGCAAAAGAATGAAATTGAACTCTTATCTTACAACACTCATAAAAATTAACTCAAATTGGATTAAAGACTTAAATGTAAGACCTGAAACCGTAAAACTTGTAGAAGAAATCAGAGAGAAGAAGCTCTTTGGTCGTTCTTCTTTTATCGTGCAGTTTTAAGAGTTCTTTGCATATTTTGGATTATAGCCCTCTATCAGATGTGTCTTTTGCAAATATTTTCTTCCAGTCTGTGACTTGTCTTATTCTCTTGTCTTTTACAGAGCAGGAATTTTAATTTTAATGAAGTCCAGCTTATCAATTATTTCTGTCATGGATCATACCTTTGGTTTTGCGTCTAAAAATCATCACCATACCCAAGGTCATCTAGATTTTCTCCCATGTTATCTTCTAGGAGTTTTATATTTCTGTATTTTGCATTTATGTCTATGATCCATTTTGAGTTAACTTTCATGAAGCGTGTAAGATCTGTGTTTAGATGTATTTATTTGCATGTGGAAGTCCAATTTTTCAAGCACCTTTTGTTGAAAAGCCTATCCTTTCTCCATTGAATTGCCTGTGCTCCTTTTTCAAAGATCGGTTGACTTTATTTGTGTGGACTTATTTCTGTGCTCTCTATTCTGTTTATTGATATATTTGTCTACTCTTTTGCCAATACCACCTTTTCTTGATTACCGTAGCTTTATAGTGAGTCTTGAAGCCAAGTAGCCTAAGTGCTCCAACTTTGTTCTTCTCCTTCAATATTGTTTTGGTTATTATGTGTCTTTTGCCTCTCCATATAAACTTTAGAACCAGTTTATTGATATCTACAAAATAACTTTCTGGGGTTTTGATTGGTATATTATTGAATCTATACATCAAGTTGAAAAGAAATGACATCTTGACAATATTGAGTATTCCTATCATGAACATGAAGTAGCTCTCTATTTATTTAGATATTTTTTTATTTCCTCCATCTGAGTTTTGCAGTTTTCTTCATTTAGATCTGGTACATAATTCATTAAATTTATATCTAAGTGTTTCATTTTGGGGGTGCAAAAATAAATGGTATTGTGTTTTTAATTCCAAATTTCTCCTTTTCATTGCTGGTATATAGAAAGTGCTTGATTTTTATATATTGACTCTGTATTCTACAACCTTGCTATAATCACTTATTAGTTCCAGAAGGGTTTGTTGTTGTTGATTCTTTTGAATTTTTTACATAAACAATTGTGTCACCTGTGAACATAGACAGTTTTACTTTTTCCTTCACATTCTGTGTACCTTTTATTTCCTATTCTTGTCTTATTTCACTAGCTAGGACTTCCAGGAGGATGTTAAAAAGGAGCAGTGAGAGGACGTCCTTCTGTTGTTCCTGATCTTAGTGAGAAAGCTTCTAGTTTCTCATGATTAAGTACGATGTTAGCTGTAAAAGTTTGTAGATGTTCTTTATCAAGTTGAGGAAGTTCCCCTTTGTTCCTAATTTGCTGCTGAGAGTTTTTACCATGAATGGGTGTTGAATTTTGTCAAATGCTTTTTCTGTGTTTATAGATACAATCTTATAATTTTTCTTCTTAGGCTGTTGATATGGCAGATTACATTAATTGATTTTTCAATGTTGAACTAACCTTTCTTGCCTGGGAAAAATCCCATTTGTTTGTAATATATAATTCTTTTTTTTCCTTTTTCTCCCAAAGCCCCGTGGTACATAGTTGTGTATTCTTAGTAGTGGGTTCTTCTAGTTGTGGCATGTGGGATGCCACCTCACCATGGCCTAACAAGTGGTGCCATGTCTGCACCCAGGATTCAAACTGGTAAAAACCTGGGCCGCCAAAGCAGAGTGTGAGAACTTAACCACTCTGCCACGGGGCCAGCCCCTATAATTCTTTTTATACATTGTTAGATTGGATTTGCTAATATTTTGTTGAGGATTTTTGCATGTATGTTATGTTCAAGAGAGATATTGGTCTTTAGTTTTCATTTCTTGTAATGTCTTTGTCTGGTTTATGCTGGAGTCATGGAATGAGTAAGGAAGTATTCCCTCTGCTCCTATCTTCTGAAAGACTTTGTAGAGAATTGGTATAATTTCTTAAATGTTTGGTAGAATTCACCAGCGAACATATCTGACTTGTTGCATTCTGTTTTGAAATGTTATTAATTATTGATTCAATTTATTTAATATCTATAGATCTATTCAGATAGCCTATTTATTCTTATGTGAGTTTTGACAAGATTGTGTCTTTCAAGAGCTGGTCTACTTCATCTAAGTTATTGAATTTATAGACATGAAGTTGTTTACAGTATTCCTTTATTATCCTTTAAATTTCCATGAGATCTGTAGTGACAGCTCCTCTTTCGGTTCTGATATTAGTGATCTGTCTCTTTTTCTCTCTTTTTCTTAGTTAACGTGGGGAAAGGCTTATTGATTTTATGGATCTTTTAAAGAGCCAGCTTTTGATTTTGTTCTTTTTCCTATTGATTTCCTATTTACAAGTTCATTGATTTTTGTCCTAATTTTCATTATTTCTTTCCTTCTGTTACTTTGGATTTAATTTGCTCTGATTTTTCTAGTTACATAAGGTGGGAGATTAGATTATTGAATTTAGATGTTTCTTATTTTCTATATATGCATTCAGTACTATAAATTTCCCTCCAAGCACTGCTTTTGCTGCATCTCACACATTTTAACTGTATTTTAATTTAATTCAGAATATATTTTGATTTGCCTTGAGAATTCTTCTTTGACCCATGTGTTCTCTAAAAGCGTGTTGTTTAATACCCAAGTATTTGGGGATTTCCAGCTATCTTTCTTTTATGAAGATTTAGTTTAATTCCATCACTGTCTGAGAACTCATGTTATATGTTTTCTACTCTTTTTCATTTGTCAAGGTGTGGTTTATGGCCAGAGATATTGTCTATTTTGATAAATGTTTCATGTGAGCTTGAGGACAATGTATATTTTGTTGTTGTTGTTGTTGGACAAAGTAGTCTATAGATGTCAATATCATCTACTTGAGTGATGGTGCTCTTGAGTTCAGCCATTTTCTTACTGATTTTATGCCTGCTGGACTTGGCCATTTCCAGTGGCACAGGGATTAAATTTGCCTGTTCTGCTTCAGCGGCCTAGGGTTCGCCGGTTCGGATCCCAGGTGTGGACCTACACACTGCTTCTCAAGCCGTGCTGTGGCAGGTGTCCTACATATAAAGTAGAGGAAAATGGTCATGGATGTTAGCTCAGGGCCAGTCTTCCTCAGCAAAAAGAGGAATATTGGTGGCAGATGTTAGCTCAGGGCTAATCTTCCTCAAAAAAAAGAATAGAAAAAATAAAAGGGTTTTTTCCCCCTTCATTTATTCCTTCTCTAATGCTCTTCTTTTCTTTATATAGATCTGAGTTTCTGATGTATATCATATTCCTTCTCTCTTGAAGAACTTTTATAATCACTTCTTGCAAGGCAGGTCTATTGGTAAGAAAGTGTCAAAATTTTTGTTTTTCTCACAAAGTCTTTATTTCTTCTTCACTTTTGATGCATAATTTCACAGGAGATAGAATTCTATGCTGGCAGAGTTTTTCTCACAATACTGTAGGTGTTTCACTCCACTCTCTTTTTGCTTGCACAGTTTTTAAAAACGTACCTGGGATTTGTTTTAACCTGCTTTTTAAATTGAACTTCTTGGGGCCCCAAGTTATTAGGCCAATTTGTAAGCGCCGAAGACTTACTTTAATTTATTATTGATTTTGTTAGATAATCTATGCCCCAAATGAGTTATTTCAGGCTGCTATAGCAAAGTCTCCTAGACTAGGTGGCTTATTTTGCACATTCTGGAAACTGGAAGTCTGAGATCAGGGTGCCAGCATTGTCAGATTTTAATGAGAACTCTCTTCTAAGTTGCAGACTGCTGACAAAACTAGTTAGCTCTCTGCCTTCTTCATTTGAGGGCACTAATCCCATTCATGAGGGTTCCACTTTCATGACCTAATTACCTCTCAAAGGCCTCACCTTCAAATACCATCACAATGAGATTAAGGTTTCAACTTATGAATTGTGGGGGTGTGGGGCACGAACATTCAGTCCACTGCAAATATGTTAAGGTAATAAGTACTATGACTATAGGAAATTTAGGCTAGTCTACAGTTAAAGTGAGGTATACCTATTTTTTTCCTGTACTTTATACTTAGTTGCTTTTTAAGATTACAAAGTGTACAAAGCTTAAATTTAGTGGGATTTCCAAGTATAATTTGAGCACTAGTATTGATTAAATCTATGAAGTTTGCCAGTTGGTGCATTTTAAGAAATGTTGAAGTTAACTTAGAACCTATGTTGTGGAAGTATAAATGCCAATCTTTACCTTTTTGTTATATATAAATTTTGTTATATATATGTTTTATATAATTATTATATATAATTTGTTTCATATAAATTTTAGTATATAAATTTGAATTTTCACTTAAGTCCCTTTGTTTTAATTTACATATTTACATAAATAGATATAATTTGACTATGTATTTATTTTAAATTTTTTTGCCTTTTCTTTTCTCTCCCTATATCTAGGGGTTTTTTTTCTCTTCTTTTCTTTCTTTCTTCCTTTGTCTTTTTTCAAGCTTTTGGCCACTTCAAGTTTTAGTTTCTCAGGCTGATAACTCACAATGTAAACCTCTTAGGCAATTATGGGAAAAGGAAGGAGGGGAAAGGGCTCAATGGCTTGCCTTATAGGCAGTCATTTTTGTTCCTGGCTTTCCAATGCATTCCTTTTGTTTCTTTCTGTCTCATTTTTTAAAATAAAATCTTCTAGAATGACTTGTATCTCTAGGTGTACAAATTTTTTTCTTTTCTTTCTTTGGTCTCCTGGTGGTTCATGACCATTTGTATTTTTTATTTTTATCCTTGCAATGTTTATCTTCTAAACTCCTGGTGGTCCGAAGTGGCCTCTGATGTGAGTGGTGGGAAAGGTCTCCCCAGTCAGTGAGATTCTGGATATCATAGCATCAAGAATACAGAAAATAAGAAAATATGGTTAATACAATTGGCTCTTTTATGTTCTGGCATCATATTAAGGACGCTTTGAGGTAATGTTAGTGAAGTCCTTTAGAGAGAAGGGCATAAGTTGCCCTAAAAAGCACCAAAAATATTTTACTATCAGGGCAAAAAGGAGAAAACACAAGTAGGAGTATAAGGAATCCTTACCGGTTAGCCCATAACTAAGTTTCCCAATTACGTGGCATTAGCCAAGAAAATAGATCTGAAATTTCTTGGGTCTTTAACAATAATTTGATGGTGCTATAAAAGGTGTGGTATATGTATTATGTATTTTATATATATATAATCGTAAAATAATTGATAATAATATCTTGATGCATTCCTCTGGTCAAGGTGGCAAGTGGCAGGTCTGGCAATTATGTTGTTGAAGGGTATGAACTCACGTTAGTAAAGTACACGTAAGATTAGTGGTGGTGTGTGTAACCAAGGGGAAGAAGTGGTCATGGTCTGAGACTCAGGCTGGGAGACTGTGATGGAAAGCTGGAGGAGGGTAGTAGGAGAAGGCACTGGGGAGTGGGCTGTCTTATCCACAGGGGGTTGAGGCGTTGACTGATAGCAGGCAAATGCTCACTTGGAAAGCAATCATTTTCATTAATTGTTAGAATGGCAGGGATAGTAGTAATCTCTACCAGATTTCCCTTTAGGTGGGAGTATACAAGTGTGTGTTTTGGCAGAGAGCAAGGAGCTGCTTAACAGACGGCAAACTCAGAAAATATAATAGAACCCCTAATATTAAAGGGAAAAAAGTGCTAAATGTCCTGTGTCCAGTTTGTGCCTTAGGAGAGGCAATCCATGAGCATCACTGGGGCAGAGGATTTAAGTGTTGGAGCAGAGTCATCTCCAATGGCCAGGTCTGAGACTGGAGCTATGTCATCTGAGACACTGCCATCTCCAGCAGTGAGCTTCTGAGCTAGGGCAATGTCCTGGGATGTGGGACTGGGGTATCCTTGGTAAGTATCTACTCTTTATGAGTCTTGTTCTTATGGCTCTATGGTATTATAATGAGCCTGAGGTTGGAGCTCCAGCTTAGCCTATAGGTGGGCCCTGTAATTTGGCCAATTACTATGGACCCTTTGCATAGTTGGTTTAGTCAGTGATGGGCAGGCTGGGATGTATTTGGGTTACAGGGCCAAGCTCAATGGCATGTGGTCCCGAGCATTTGTCATGTCTGATTGAGGCAATGGCTTATTTGGATGGTTGTAAACCAATGAAATCACCCAAACCAGTATTAATAAGACCAACATGTCTTATTTTTTTTTCTAGGTTTAAGAACAGGCAAAATTGGGCTGTCAAATGGAGAAACAATGAAGAAGAATTACCCCTTTGTTAATGAGGTTTTATGTAATCAGTTTTAATCCTTGAAGGCCCTGTTTTAACTTACATTGAGACATATTAAATATTTTAACTGGGAGTTTGTCCAGCCCCAGTGTATTAAGCCAATTTATAAGTGCCAGACTTATTTTCACTTTCATTTGTTATTTATTGTATTAGAGCATCTATGCCCAATATGGGATATTTTAGGGCCATAAGTACTGTGACTATAGGAAATTTAGGTAAGCCTACAGTCAAAGTGAGGAGGCATACTTATGTGTCCTCTGTTTTATATTTAGTTACTTTTTAAGATTATAGAGGGTACAATGTTTAAATTCAGTGGGATCCTCAGGTGAACTATAATTTGAGCCTCAGTGTAGATTAAATCTACAAAGCTTTGTCAGATGGGGCATTTTGGCAAATGCTAAAATGAACTGAGAATCTATGTTATAAAGGCATAAATGCCAGTCAACACTCTTCTTATCTTTTAGTTACATAAATTCTTTTAATGTATAAATTTTGTTATATATTTGCTTTATATATATTGTACATATAAAATTTGTTTTATATAAATTTTAGATTTTATGGAAATTTATTTTAATGTAATTATAGTAATTATTTATTACATATTTATATTAAAATATATAAAAATATTTCTATATATAATTTATTTCCCTTTTATTTTCTTCTCCTGAATCTAGAGTTGGTTTTGTTTTTGTTTCCTCTCTTCCCTTCCCTCCCTTTTTTTTTTTTTTTTTTTATCTTTTAGGCTTTTAGCTGGCTGAGGCTGGAGTGTTTTAGTTTCTGTTCCTGGCTGATAACTCACAGTGTAAGCCTTATAGGCAATTACAGGAAGAGGAGGAGGAAGAAAGGGCCCAGTGGCCTGCCTTACAGGCAGCTTTTTTGGTTCCCAGGCTTTCTTGCTTTCATTTCTTTTCCCTTATTCTTTCTTTCCTTTCTTGTGTTTTTTTTTGGAACAAAATCTTTTAGAATGACTTCTGTCTCTAGATGGGTAAAGTTTTTTCCCTTTCTTTCTTTCTTTTTTCTCCTTTGTGTCCCTGGACGTGTTTTTCCTTTGTTTTTTTCCTGTAGGTGTTTATGTGATAAACTGCTCACTCTCGCTGGCGGCCTCTGCTCTGAATGGTGACCTCCCTTTCTAGGATATCCCACTCAACCTCCCAGGGCTGGGGTTTGCATCCCAGACAGCAATAGCGGCCTCAGCTTTATCTTTAGAATTCTTTATTTTGAGTATGAGACCCTTTGCTGCTGATAAGCAGCAGCACTTACAAGAGTCTGGGCATATTGATTATCTATTTTACAACTTTTTTTATTGAGTTACCTCTTGGGAGCATTTTGAGGGGAGCTGGATCCAGTTGTTCCTTTCCTTTCTCTTTTTATTTAAGCATTGAGTGACTAGTCTCCAGGGATAGGACCTCCTATATCCCACTGGCTCAGGGGACAAATCGTGACACTAGCAGGCAGACAACAGCAGAGAAGTTTGCCACTCGAACAGCAGTCCTTATGGAGTGCTATAATCCCCTGAGGAAGAATTCCTCACGATGACTCCAGGACCAGCCTGTGACACATAAGCGAATGTTCAGGCGGAGCACTCTCCCACTATTCTATGGGACAGGACAAAATTTGACTCAGCAAAGCTCAGAAGGAGAAGGGAAATGGTTTATCAAGTGCCCCCAGGAGCATATAATCTGCAGGATGCTAAGCACTTTGTATAAATGACTCAGTTGGCCCCACAACTTGCCAGTGCTGCTAAGTCCATGGATCAGACTCCCTCCACGGTCCTAGGAGGGTAGTCACTCCTTGTCCACTTTGGAAGGATCATTTTTTTAAAAATGATGTAGCCAATAACCTATTATAGCCCCAGTCACTATGTCCTGGACCCTAGACCCCCGTTCCACCAACATGGAGAAATAATTTAAATGCCCCCCAGGAGCTCAGTCTCAGACACTTGACACTCTGGCCTATGTGGCAGCTCAAGGAAGACTCAGCTTATCTTTTTTTAAAGATTGGCACCTGAACTAACATCTGTTGCCAATCTTCTTTTTTTCTTCTTCTCCCCAAAGCCCCTCAGTACATAGCTGTATATTCTAGTTGTAGGTCCTTCTGATTATGTCATGTGGGATGCCGCCTCAGCATGGCCTGAGGAGCGGTGCCATGTCCTAGCCCAAGATCCAAACTGGTGGTACCCTGGCCACCGAAGTGGAGCACTCAAACTTAACCACTTGGCCACGGGGCTGGCCCCTGACTCAGCTTTTCAAGCTCTGCAATTTTAGGTTCTGAACTCATGGTAACACCTGACAAACAAAAACAATACAATGCAGTAGCCATCAAGTAGCAAATGTGCCAAGAACCAGCCATGCTTTTCCAGGCAGTGCACGTGGCCTGTCGGATCCAGTTAGTAAATCAAGAACAGTCTAAGGGCATATCATTTCTATCTGGTGTCAAACTAATCTGCTCACTGTGCAAACTGTTTTAAATGTAATCAGGCATGGTAAGACATGCAGTCGTGGAAATGACTGTCATGAAGGAAGAAGGTTTTGTACTCACAAATCCTTAGAAACAAGAGGCACAGCACACCACACAGGGAAGCAGCGGGATTGGTCAAGAGGCAGAAGGAGAGAGAGGAAAGAATGGACAAGAGCCTTTATTGTGGCTTTTGCAGGAAGGAATCGATGAAGCAGGTTAAGCAGATTTAGGATTGGCTAGTTTGAATAATTTCAGCAAGTTCTGGGATATAGGAACTGTCCCAAGATGTCTGGTAACTGATGCTGGTGGGCCAGGGGCAACATGTAAGAGCTTAATAAAAGACGTAGCTGGGGGATACGTCTATAGATTGGGTGGTTTGCATATAAAGGGAACACTCACAGGAAACTTGTGTGCCATCTCTGACAATTGGCTATCCCTGATAACAGCAATATCTTCCTGATCAGTGAGGCCCAAGATCCCAGAACATCAAGAATACAGAAAATAAGGGGCTGGCCCTGTGGCCAAGTGGTTAAGTTCATGCACTCTGCTTCCACAGCCTAAGGTCTGCCGGTTCGGATCTTGGGCCTGGACCTACACACCTCTCATGAAGCCATGCTGTGGAGGCGTCCCACACAGAAGAACTGGAATGACTTACAACTAGGATATACACCTATGTACTGAGGCTTTGGGGAGAAAAAACACAAAGGAAGATTGGCAGCAGATGTTAGCTCAGAGCCAATCTTCAAAAAACAGAAAGTAGGAAGAACATGTAAAATAAGAAAATATAGTTAATACATCTGGTTTCTGAAAATAAGTTGGGTGTAATTCATATCTTTGTTCCTTTATAGATAAGCTGGGGGTTTTTTCTCTAGTTTTTGCAGATCTTTTCTTTATCTTTGATTTTTCCTGAAGTTTAAATATGATATGCCTCGGTGTAGTTTTTTTTTTTTTTTTATTAATATGTATCCTTCTTGATGTTGCCTGAGCTTTCTGGATCTGTGGTTTAGTGTCTGACATTAATTTGGGGAAACTTCTCAGTCACAACTGCTTGAAATATTTCTTCTTTTACTTTCTCTCTTTCTTCTCTTTTTGGTACTCGTCTTAGACATATGTTACACCTTTTACAGTTGTTCCACAGTTCTTGAAGATTCTGTTCTGTTTTTGTTTTCAGGCTTTTTCTCTTTGTTTTTCAGTTTGGGAAGTTTCTATTGACATATGCTATAGCTCAGAGATTCATTCCTCAGCTGTTTCCAGTGTGCCAGTAAGCCCATCAAAGGCATTCTTCATTTCTGTTGCGGTGTTTCTGATCACTAGCATTCCTTCTTGATTCTTCTTAGAATGTCCATCTCTGCTTACATTACCCATCTTATATGTTGTGTACTTTCCCCATTAGTGCCCTTAGCATATTAATCATACTTGTTTTAAATTCCCCATTTGATAATTCCTATATCTCTGTAATATCTGAGTCTTGTTCTGATGTTTTCTCTGTCTCTTCAAACCTTTTGTTTTTTTGCCTTTTAGTATGCTTTGTAATTTTTTGTGGAAAGCTGCATATATATACTGAGTAAAAGGAACACTAGTAAATAATCCTTTAGTGATGAGGTAGAAAGGTGGGGCAGGGGAAGAATTCTATAGTCTTATGGTTGGGTCTCAGTCTTTTAGTGAGCCTGTGTCCCTGGGCTGTGAACTTCACAAATACTTCTCAATCCCTGCCCCCATCCTTATGTAGGACTTGATGGCTAGAGGGACTAGAGTTTGGTATTTCCCTTTTCTCAGGTCAATTGAGCTCCGATAAAATCCCAATAGTTTTAGACTCTCATAAAATAGTCATAGGTAGCAATTTTAAGTATGGTGATCATGGTAGATCTCACTTGAACAGGCCAGGATTTGAAGAGGGAAAGATGTTAGCACGAAGATATGTGAAGGAAGAGTGTTCAAAGCTAAGGAAAGAGTCCCCTTTGGAAGGGGGCATTCCTGACATGTTCAAAATAGCGTGGAAGTCAGTGTAGCTGGAGTGGAGTGAATAAGGCAGAAAGTTGTAAGAGATGAAGCAGGAAAGGTAGCAGGGGCCAAATCATCTAAGGCCTTGTAGGCCACTATAGGAGTTGTGGCTTTTACTCTGAATGAGATGGGAGGTAATCAAAGAGCGTTGAGCTGTTGAGTGATTGAAGGGTGTTGATCCAGTGGGCTACTGGGCTGAGGACAGACCTTAGGGAAATCAGGGGAAAGTCAGGGAGAACTGTGAACGGGCTATTGCAGCCATCCAGGGGACGGAGGTGGTGGCTCCCACTCACATGTTGGTACTGGGGATAGTGAGAAATGAGCAGATTTGGGGTATACTGTGCAGAGAGGACCAACAGGATTTGTGAGTCAAGAATATTACAAGGTTTTCAGTGACAGCCACTGGATGCATGGAGCTAGCATCAACTGATATGGGAAGAACTCAGGAGGAGCAGATGTCAGGCTGGGGAAAGAAAGAGAGTTCTGAGTGAGGCATGGAATAACCTATTTAATGCAGTACTGAGTTCTCAGGCACCAAGGACCTAAACTGTTTGTGCCAAAAGTGAAGAAAGCAAGGGATGCAAAGTCAGACAGGCAGATTGGCAGGTGGACAAGCAGAAAAAATGAGGGAGAAAGAAAAGTAGTAGCTAGCCAATTAATGGTTTAGGATTTTGTTAGAGGATTTGTGCCCAGAGTAAATAAATCAACCAGGTCTAAGAAATCATGTGAACTCTAAACCTTAGTTTGAATTCTATGGTAGCTGATTTTTTTAGCCTGAGTATCACTTTATAATACCAAAGGATATCACAGATCCTGCCTCACAAGACTGACATCATAGTTCTGCAATTTTAGGATTCACTGATTGCCAAAGAACGTACCGAGGGAAAGCTGCTATGAAGTCAACCTGTTTTTAAATGAATTCATATTCGTTTAACTGTGTCTTTCTTCAGTTAAAAATGCAAGTTACATGTAGGGACCTTCTTCCAATCTAACCGTAATGTTTGATGCACAGGTATGTTCATCAACCCTTTCAATATTTCTACTAACACTTAAGTATTTCTAATCTACAATCCACAGACTTGGATTTATAAATGAATATTTGTTCAAAACAGGTTCTAAAATGAAAGGTGGTCCTGAGAAAATTAATTAAGAATTAGCGAAAGCAAATAGTCATTCCATACAACAAACAAAATTAACAGCTGTAAGGAAAGCATGTGCAACTAGATAAGTTTTAGCAGGCTCATTCTGTCTTCCAAAGACAAGTTGCCAACCACTTTGGCTGAAATATTTATTTGCCATTGTGAAATACAATGTCTCAGCAGAAACCCTGCTGAGGCCAAATCTTGGTTGAGCTTCTAAGATCTGTCACTATGCAATAGAAAAGCAGGGGAATATTATAAAAGGCCTGGTGACATGGCTGGATAGGTTATTTGACCATATCCTGATTCTATTGCTCCTCTGAAAGACTTGTCTATTCCAGACAAGTCCCTTGGATTATTACCCTCTGCTCTGAATACATTAAGTCAGACCTCCATGCTCCTCCTTTCGTATCCTCCCAGCTTGTGTTTACCTCTTTCAGAATAGCTTTCCTTGTCAATTTACTTCTTCCTCTTCTTGACATTCAACATTTTCTCAGTACGCTTTTCTAAAGCCCTTGCTATTGGCTCAAACTGTGCTAGACAAATGGATAAAAAATGAATAAGACATTGTCCCAACACTCAAGGCCCAGTGGGAACACAAAAGAGAGTGTTCCTTTCTACCTGGAACACTTAGATTTGGTAAAGGTTTCATGCAAGGGGTGATGCTTAGGTTAGTAGATACCTAGATAGTAGATATTTACCAAGTGAATGAAACAGGAGAAGCAACTACAGCCAACATTTCCAAAAATAATAGCTTGGCATCTTGGGGCATAACTTGTAAGCAAAGGGAGACCATTTAAAAGTTTAGAGTAATGGAATCATACACTTGGGTTTGGTGTTCAGAAATGTCACTCTGAAGCAGTATAGTGGGTGACCTGGACAGAATCAAGACTGCAGGCAAGGAGAGTAGTTAAGAGACAATTGCCATATTTCTGGGGATGAAGAATGCCTGGGCTAAGGCAGCCATTATGGTCAGAGGTAAAAAAATGTTGAGAAGCACTTGTCCTCCGATTAAAGAGTAGGAGTAAAATTTAGAGTTATTTAAAATGACTCTTGTTTTGAGTGAATGGATAAATGCTTATACCTTTAATTGAAGTAGGGCGCTCAGCAGATGATACATACTTCACAGGAAAGATGACGAGTTCCTTTTGGAGTAAATACTTTAAATGTATGTATTGAGCACCCACTATAAGCCAGACACTCATTTAAGGAAAAGATATCATCTTCATAAGAGCAAGAGTTTGGAGAGACAGGGAAAAACTACTAATCAATACGTAAACAGGATCAAGTTTGATAGCGAAAGCTCAATAGTGATCGTTACCATGTGGAAATGTTCAGTAAGCACGCATCTGTGTAGGGCAGCCAGGGAATGATGAACAAGGTCTTGGCCAGAGTTCTATGTCTATGAGTCAGCATCAGTTCATAAGTGGTCACTGATATGACTGGAGTGAATGAGAATTCCCAGGAAAAAGACAGAGTGAAAGCATAGAGGTTTGGGGAGCAGCAACATGTAAACAAATGATAATAATATGCTGTTGAAATGCCATCATTGACAGCCATGCATAAATTGCTATGGAGACTGTGAGAAAAGGGTCACTGACTGAGGCTTCACTAGTCAGTGAACGCTTTATCAGAGAGGAAACGTTTGCGTAGATGAGTAGAAGTCTTCCGGGCACTCATGAAGGTAAAGAGAATTCCAGGCAGAAGGATCCACATTACAAAGGAAGGAGAAGGCATCCTAGAGAGAGGGGTGGTAGAAAGGGACATGGTGGTACTTGGTATGGTGGGAGTATGTGGTGTGTGAGTGAATGTGATTTAGCGCGAGATGGAGCTAAATTACAGGAGAACCAAGAAAATCCAGGCCAGACCCAAATCTAAACACCTCTCTGCTATTGAGTGTACAACACTCAGGTGCTGTGCTTTGTCCTTCCTGCTAATGCGACTTTGTGTTTGTTATGTGACTTTATGCTTTTTTCTTCTTTCTTTTTAAAAAATATCTTGCCTTTCTCGTGATCTTAACGGTTTCTTGTGAGCAGAGATCTTTGCTTCCTTTCTTATTCCTTATTCCCTTTTCCCTCAGGCCTTACATCATCCTCTTCCTCAATTGGATTTCAGAGGTTGATTCTAAGAAAAAAACAATTTAAAGAAATATTATTTGTCAGATTTGAAGCGACTCATTGGCCTGGCATTCCCGTAACCGATCACCAAAGATTTTTTGTGGGATTTTGGGTGCAATTCCTTTAGATAAAGAATACTTTTGTTTGACAAAGCAGTCAGATAAGACAACTGTTGGTGATGAAAGAAATGTCAGCTTTCGCTTTCTTCAAACTCAGGACGAGGCAAATAGCAAATGTAAAAAGTACAACGAAGGGTGATAACATTTAAGGGTTAAATTTGGCTAGCAATCTGATCCAAGATTTTGTGTGTGTGTGTGTGTGTGTGTTTCTTTATGTGACTGGCATGTCCAGGGGGTGATACAGATAAGAACACCACCTCCAAAAAAACAGAGTGCAAATTTTTCACATTTAAACCTCTAATCACTCATAGAAAGAAGGCTGGGAGAGGCTGATGAGTTTTACCTCATAAAGCAATTACCACAACTTTGGCAAAGACAGTTCAGAAATAATTCAAAACACAGCCATGAAGCTGGAATTGTTAGTCTTACTTACAAAGAAATCCTCATGTTTAACTAGCGTCAATAGCAGCTGCAGCGTCTTAGTAACGTTCTGCGTCAGATCTTTATCAAGCTCTTCCCCCTTCAACACCGTGCCTTGCCATTTCCTCATACAGGGAAAAGGAGACATTGGTAAATTATTTTGGAGTTTTGTGCCGATGACATTTCAACCTTTCCACCACCCTGCTTAACAAACAGATCACATCACTGCTGCTGAAGAGCTGAATACCCCCTCTCTATTGTCTACTCTTTTTCATAAATACTTGTCTTAAATTTGCCCTACTCAGAAAACTATCTAGTTTACGGCAACAATTTATAGATAAAGAAATTGAGGCCCAGACAGATGAAAGGAACTACTCAAGGTCACAGAACTAGTTTGTGACAGAACTTGATAGAACTAGGTACCCTCATTCCAGGGCATCCCTCTTTCTGTAGCTTCATACCTTCTCCAGCATGAGCATGAATTTACGGCTCCATATAACACTAGTATTTGCAAATAAGGTGAGTTTACATATTCTTTTGTGGATATTGTCTTTTCTTTCACAGCCTCATCCTTTCTCTTTTTTCTTCCTATTTAAAATTGTAGTGCCAATACTTCTAGTTTATGCATTTTTCAGGGAACTTAGATAAGTAAGATTCACAGTGTGCAGGCAGATAGATGGGTAAATATGGTGGGGGATTGAGAAGAGGAAACAGATTTGAACATGTCAACTTTCCCACCTGGAAGTTATTACTACAGACTAGAAGATTCTCCTCTGAGGCAGAAAGTGGCCTGGGAAAGGGGGAGGGGAAGAGTTGTCAGATTATCAGTGGTTTCAATTTCCTTTTCCAGGGAAAAGTTTGCACTTAGAAAATGCTAATAGTTATTAGGACGCTTATAAAATCTTTTTCCTTTACAGTGGCATAAAACAAGCCAAAGATAGATATATGAAAGTGTACCAGACAGGGCTTGTCTTCTATTGGCTCAGCCAATTCCCTCTGGATTTCCCCTTTGCAACTGGAGAAAGATGCCAAATATGTTTCATTAAATGCCAAGGAGGAGCAACTTGCATAATGTCTCTCGTGTTAAAATTATGCACTCTGTGCCATGAATAGCGAAGAAAAAATATCTGTAGGAGGATGTCTGTAGGAGAATGACACATCTCCTGTGACCTCTTCTTTACTATGAAGAAATTGCAAGAACTCTGCAATAGACCAGAAACATATTACTGCAATTCTACCATTGCAACTTTACAACGTGATTGCCTAGGCTATGGTTGAGGGTGGACATCCCACAGAGAATGGGAAGATCTTCTGTTCCAATCTCCCTTCTGACCCCTCCCTACTTCACCATTCCCCTGCAGTGTTATCCTGCTGAATGTAGCATATCTCAAATACTTCCAATGACGGGAGATTCACTACATACTGAAGCCATTTACAACACAGTGACATTTTTGACTGTTAAATGGTCTCCTTTAGGTTTAGCCAAAATCCTCTCCGTGGATTGTACTAACTGCTCTTCATTCCTCACGGGGGAAATTTCTTTTCAGGAATTTGGAGTCCGTGTGTTTAGGCATGCGGAATAGGGGAGATCTGTTACAATGTATATTTTCATTATTATGAATACCCTTTCAAAAAATAGTAAAAGTGAGAACAATATTTAAGCGTCTCTGAGAGTTATTTAGTATTGTCATTTGAAGATGGCATATAATAAAACAGTAATAAATGGAAGAAATTTTTTTAAAATTCTAATCTTTTAGAGGTTTCTTGAATTCTGAACATCTGATGTGTGAATTCTTGCTTAAATTTCCAAATAGAGAATGAAAATCCTTCAACTTCCATAACATACTCATTTCTCCTCCCCACTGTGCCTACAATCCATCCCAACAAAGATGTATGGTCCTAATAATTTGAGGGTTATGAAGTTCTTGCCAAAGTGCTGTATTCCTGCCTTGCACGGTTCCACAGGGTATTTGTACCAAATAAATAAGGCAGCTATGCTTAATTTTTAAAAACAGCATTATTGAGGTGTAACTGACATACAATAATTTGCACAAAGTTAAAGCACACAATTTGCTAAATTTGACGGGTCTACATCCACGAAACCATCGCCATAATCAAGACAGTTTCCTTAAAGTCCCTTGTAATCCCTCCTTCGTGATTCAACACTCCCTCCCACCCCCTGCCTGCACGCAAGCAACTACTGATTGACCTTTTGTCACTACTTCATTTTCCAGAATTCTATATAAATAGATTTATACCTAATGCATTCTTTTTTTTTTTGGTCTAGCTTCTTTAATTCAGCATAAATATTTTAAGATTCGTCCACATTCTTCTTTGTATCAACAGTTTACTGCTTTTTATTGCTAACTAGTATTTCATTGCATGGATGTGCCAGTCACCTGATAGTGGACGTTTGGCTTGCTTCCACTTTGGGGCTATTCCAAATAAAGATGCTGTGAATGTTTGGGTACAATCTTTGTATGCACATGTACTTTCATTTCTCCTTTGTAAATATCTAAGAGTGGAATGGCTAAGTAATATTGTAGTAATATTACTCCATGACTCAGTAGTCAGTACGTCTGAATCACATTATCAATTCAGTGTAGCTTCACAACGCTCCAGTGACTAAATATGATGAGGCATGTAATTAAAAATTCTTGAATAAATAAAACAATTCAACTTTCCTGGACAATTTGCATCTCATCTCTTTTATTCCAATCAAAAAACTCAATAAAGTATATATAATTATTTATAAGGGATACTCAAAGAAGCTAAGAAATTTACCTTCCCTCATAAAACTTGTAAATTGCAAAGGTGAGATTCAAAGTCATTTTAGTGTGTCTCTAGAACTTATACCTCTGTCTCTCTGTCTGCACATCTGCCTTTCCCTCTTCCTCCCTCCCTCTCTCTCTTCCTCCTTCCTTTTTTCTCCTTCTCTCTCTCTCTCTATATGCCTTTTATGCCTCAGTGAGGTGTATAGAGGAGGTGCGATTTTTGTCAGTCTTTGATAAGTGGGTGATATTTGAATAAGAGCAAAGAAGGAAGGCCAAACATGTGGGCAGAGGAAATTGAGAGACGTGTTTGGGAGACCATAAGGGACTAGCCTGAAAAAAGTGACCTTTCACGTTGGGAAGTAGTGGACACTAAGGCTGGGATCAGCATCCCAGCTGTAGGAGTTGTCGCTTTTGCCTCTGAGAAGGAGAGAGCTGTGGCAGATTTCTGAGAAAATGCAGAGTATGATGAATTGAAGTAATCAAGTCAGTGGTCTGAGCTGATAGAGGCAGAGTGATCAATTAAGTATCCATTGAAATGGGAGTGAGAATTTGAAAATGAGGATGGCAAACAAAAATGGAAAAGAAATTACCGGTGTGAGAAGCACTCAAAGGAGAAATGGCCCACATTTGAGACTAATTAGGTGTCATTAGTTCTTGAATTTTTCTATGATAACTTATGCCTCTCTTATGGAGGATAAGCCCTGTTTAGTCCCAAGGATTTAACCATCATCTTCTCAGTTAAGTAAAGAGAAAGGATTGGCTCTACTTGTCTTCATTAGTAAGTGTTGTATTGTTAGCATAAACAACTCTTTTCAAATGATTACAGACTTGCAGTTTCTTTAGGTCATCCAAATAGAGATATAAACATAAGAATGGTTGAAAGATGAAACTAAATGTAAGTAAACCCTCAAACCATTCTCTGTAAGATACTGTTAAAAACTATTAGATTGATGTATTGACATTTTCTTATTTCCTCCAAAAGGAACTGCTCATCAAATTTCAGTTCTTTGAGGGTCCTCCATTGTTTGGTAGCAGTTATTTGAAGTTTGGCAACATGAAATTCGTGCTTAAAATATGTGGCTCGTGTTTAACTTTGTTGGATTTTGGATGAAAGGGGGAAATTCGGAAAACTCTAGAGTGTAAACAACTGAAACTCAGCCTTCAAGGAAAAGAATATGAAACTGAAAGGGCTGTCAAGCTGGGAAAGTCTTAAGAAGAATCTCTGGATAATAGTTTATAATATTATCTTTCCCTAAGGACCCAAGAAATGGAAAATAGATTGGTTTTTCTATGAGTAGCTTTTGGCAAAGCACCATAAATGCACTTCGCTAAAAACATCTTGGTGCCTGAAACCCAGAGGCTGGAATATATAAGACATATGTTGAGGGGTTAATGGGGCCTTATGTAGGAGCGATCCCTGGGAGATCTCATGAGAAAGATACTCATGGAAACAGACTTCCCTGCTTTTTTGACGTGGGCCTTAAAAACCCAGTGAAAGAGCCACTCAACTGCCATGATGCAGGCTTCTGTCTGTTACTCTCCTCCCTCCTCTGCCCTCATTTTTCCCGCTGGAATGAAGGGAAAGATCCCTTCTATCAACCTGGAACGATGCAGTTATAGAGGTACTTTTGATTTCTGTACCCCAGCACAATCTTTGAGTCTGTAGTTCTGACTCTGTTCCACAGCCATAGTGGGTATGGTCTGGGGAGAGGGTAGGTGGGGAGAGAATAATTATTGAGCAGTTTTTATTTCAGAGACTGAGTTAAATGTTGTTATACAATCTCTTCATTTTCTCAACAAACCCAGGAAAAGGGCACAGCGTAACTTGCCGAGCTTCTCCCCTATAAGTGGAAGAATTGAAGTTTGAAGCAAGCAGATTAGAAGCAGAAGCTGTTGGTGCCCATCCATATCACCTCCCACTGTGAGAAGGCCAGCCATTGCCCTGCCTGAACTTTCGGCGGCAGCACCAAGGTAGGCTGGGAGTCCCAGAGAGCACCCCCCACCACACACACACAAAGCAGACAAATGATGATGGATGATGGCAGACAGTCTATAAATACTCTGATTCCAATACTTTCTGGGTGGGAAAACTCTGAGGCTCATATATTATTGACTCTCAGAGGTCTCCAGTGGGATAAAGCTCCTGCTACTCACAGTGGTGACTGGCTTCATAATGCACACTTTATGGACTACCTTACCTGTCTTACTTCCCCACCCGAGGTTGAGTATTTCCTGCAATCGCCTCACACATAAATTGCTTGACTCATAGTACCTTTCCGGGGAACCCAAACTGGGAAATACTCTAAAGCGGAACTTATTCTCAAAGGCTCATGGAAGATAACCTGTCAGACATGTTCACATGTGCTGCCTTTCAGTGCCTTCTTCATCTTTATCCTTCTAAACTCCTCTGTCACCATCCTTCAGGTAACCTTGTGCCTTCCTGCTGCCAGCTGCCTTCATCTTCCTCATTTCTCTCTTGCACTAATAAAACCCTCATTTTTCTCAATGATGTATTGGGGAGAGTCTAATGCTATCAAAGCAAATCAACCTCAGACATGAGTGATTGATAGCTTTTCACTCTGTCTAATTAATGCATATTTCAAAATAACCTGTCTTTTATCCAAATGGGTATCTAATGAGTACTGGATCAGGGATTAAAGACTCAGTAGGAAGGAATACCTTCTGGCTTCATGGTATATAATAACCAAGGGAACTAAGGAAGAAGGCAGGAATTTCTTGAAGAAGGTGGACAAGACATCACCAGAGAAATAACACGAGCTGAGCCTTGTAAGATAAGTAGGATTGAATCAGGTTGCAAAGAGAGGGCAGAGCACTTCTAGCAGAAGAATTCTATTTCTTTTTATCTTTTAATTTTGAAATAAATTTAGGGTTACCTAAGATTTTCAAAGATAGTACAGAGAGTTCCAGCATACCCTTCACCCAGCTTCCCCTAATGTCAATATTGTATATTTCCACAGCACATTTATCAAAACTAAGAAAATAATAATGGCACAGTACCATTAGCTAAACTACAGACTATTTGGATTTCAACAGCTTTTCCAATAGTGTCCTCCTTTCTGTTCTGGTATACAATCTACATACCACACTGTGTTTAATCATCCTGTCTCCTTAGTCTCCTTCAGGCTAGGATCATTATTCCATCTTTTAGAAAGACCTTTAACTCACAATCCAAGTGATTGTAGGTACTTTCATATTATAAAACCCATTTTATAGATAAGAAAACTGGGGTTTAGAAATAAGAAGTGAA
The DNA here is from genome assembly GCF_041296235.1 of Equus asinus. Lineage (NCBI taxonomy): Eukaryota > Metazoa > Chordata > Mammalia > Perissodactyla > Equidae > Equus > Equus asinus. The sequence continues at coordinate 66,701,139 of NC_091801.1, read as the reverse complement.
TATTGAGAGTCATGTATAACTAGAACTAGGACTAACCCATGTCTAATTGCTCAACCAGGGATCATTCCACAATGTCACGTTTCTATCTTTTCTTCTCTTCATTTTTAATCTTTCCTAAACCCTCTCTGCTACCATTTCTCTCCTGATATTTTCCTCTATCTGCTCATTTTATCCCTCTCTAGGGCTTTTTGCCTCCTATATATAAGATGGGCAGGCTAGGCAGAAGATGAAATAATGTCTTCTAGTTTATTACCTCTATGACCTAGCATAAGCCCAGTCTTGTCTAGTCTCAGACTGGACTAGCAGAAACCTTGAAAAAAGATTGTTGGGAGTGGGGAGGAGCTTTGCTTTTCATTGCAACTAAAAGGAGGACATTTTCTCAGGCCAGTGGAGGCTTCAGGCCAGATGACTTTCAATCATGAAGAATCATCTTTCACCATTGTCACATACCTCCTTTTTTCCTCCTGCTCTTGTGACTTTAGTTTTGGTCCAGTTTTCTTTCTCAAGGTGGATAAAAACCAAGGAATTGCTGCTCCCCACCTGGAGTGCTAGACTGTAACTATGTCCTAGAGAAGAATGGCACACTTCCAAGCTGACCATCGGCAGCCAAGGCATTATAAGGCTTTGTACCATGGGAGGATATAAATCACGCTTCACACCTGGCCTTGTCTGTTTATTAGGAGTTGTTTGCAAAGCACTCTGCTTACCCTTGCATTCTCTAGTTAATAGCACCTTCTTTCCTGGAACAAATTTCCCCTAAAGCTGAGATTGTAGAGGATCACCATGAGCTTTATTTATGAATGCAGTTCAGAGACAAAGCTTGATCCAAGGAACTAATGCTGAAAAGGCTATTAGCACAATAGTAAATAAACTCAAAGATCTCCACCCCCACCCCAAAAGAGCGCTTGTTAAAAGCTACAGGGAGTCTATGCAACTGGAAAGCAGGCAATATCTCAGCATGGGGTATACACGACATCATCTTCTGCGCCTGCAGCTTCTTCCTATTTTCCGTTCTCTCCTCCACAGTCTGTGGTAGACATGTAACCAGACGCTGATAGAATGATAGAAGAGGTAGATTCTCAAAGAGGATTATAAAGTGTGTGCGTGGGAGAGGTAGGTATGTGCTGGAGGACCGTGATGGTGAGAAGAAGCAGACCCTCTGTTGAGAATTAGCCCTTAGAAAGAATCCAGTTAAATCTTTCCATTGAGAGGAGGAAACTGAGGTCCTAAGGCAACCAGTCACCAGGCACAGGGTCCGAACTAGAACCAGGGTCTTTCATCTGCAGAATTGCTTGCTTCTTCTGGGAATTGTGCTACTATAGTATTCAACAGGTCAAGTCTACTTCAAGCTCAGTCCAATGAGATCTAAAATTGGGCACTTACCAGAATCTAGCAGACAAATATGGCAAGAGGGCAGGCATTCTCATTAATGTTAGTACCTTATGTTCTTCCCAAGTTAAACTATGTATCAGAATCCCTATGTAGCAGAAACGTCAAAGTGTTTTACCCTGGTTATACCAAGAGTTAATATGACCAAGTCTTGTGAATCGAAGCCCAGTGCTTATATCACTAAAATATTGTCTCTCTAATGTACTATGTGTATTATTACCTAGAAGCTTCACGAGGGAAACAGGAATGTCTGTTTGGGTCACTGCTATTTCTCTAATATCAAAAACTATTATTGTAGCCTCCCACACCACTGTCCTTTGTGGGCCATGTCATAGTACGACTTCTACATGGTTTGTGTGCTTCTTCAATTAGTACCTAACTCTCTCAGTACTTTTAAATATCTCAGGTCCATGGACTAAACTAGTTTTTGCTCTTCATTGTATCTCTAACTCATAGTAGAATGCCTAATCCATTGTCTGCACACAATATAATTTGGTGAGAAGAATATGGAAAAGGGTAGCAAAAAGAACATCAAATTTAAAGACAAAAAACCTATATTTTAAATCCAGCTTTAACAGTACTTATAAGTCCTTGGGTAAGTCAATTAATAGCTCAATAATCAGTTTTCTGAATCTGTACAATCACAATAGCAGCAGCCACTTGACAAATATTTTCTAGCACCTACTTCTATGAGCCACATCTTGTACTAGGAGCAAGAGACAGTGCTTCAAAAAGACAGAACGTGCCTTAGGCCTCAAGGAATTTAATCATCCTAATTATTTTGCAGGATGATTGTGAAGATCAAATGAGACCATTCATTCATTTTTTTCATTCATTCAACAAGTATTTATTGAGTACCTACTATGTTCTATGCACTGGGGATATAGTAGGGAACACAATCAAATCCCGACCCTCATGGAACTTACATTTTAATGGCAAAGCCAAACAGGCCGGCAAGTAAATAAACAAATAAACTAGAAAATATATTGTAATAGATTAAAGACGGCCACAATTCATTGCAGCCCCTCCCTTCAAGAGTTGGAATCCCTTTCTTACCCCGTGTGACTTGATTAACAAAATAGAACAGAAGTGCTGTTGGAGTTTGGGAGCCTTGATCCAAAGGAGCTTTGTCACTTCCATCTCACTCTCTGGGAACAGGGCCCTGAGTCAGACACATAAGGTAGCCACTGTAGCCTCCTGGAGCATGGGAGGCCACATGGACGGGAACTATTACACCCAGCAAACAGCTAGCATCAAATGCCAGACATGTGAGTCAGGCCGTCTTCAGTTGACACTCCAACAAAATGTAGCTGCTTGAATGAGCCCAGGCAAACCAACAAAATCATGAGAAACAATAAATCATTGCTGTTTTAAATCACTAAGCTTTGGGGTGGTTTGTTAGGTGGCAATAGCTAACTACATAGTATATCATATGGTGCTTGGAAGAATAACAAAAGAGTGAGGAGCATAGGGGGTCCTAGAGGGAGTGAAGGAGATTTGCTATTTTATACAGACAGTTAGAGAAGCCCCACAAAGAAGAGCTTTCTGAGCAGAGGGAACAGCAAAGGCCCTAAGGCAAGAGCACGTGTGCACAGAGTGTGATGAACTGCAAGGAGGCCCATATATCTGCAGTAGAGTAAGAGAGGAAGAGAACATCAGGACATCGGTCCAGAGAGTAGGGACCCGAATGTGTAGGACCCTGAAGACCATTGTAAGTACTCTGGCTTTTATTCTCCGTGAACTGGGAAGCCATTGGAGGCTTAATTTAGTGAGTGTCTGCCTAGCACTCTGCAAGAAATTCAAGGCACAAAAAATTCTGACAATGTGGTCCCTGCTCAATATCTGGGGGGCAGGAGAACAAAATTACTCCGATCCCTTATGGAAAGTGTGTGAAGAAACTTAGAAAGTGCTGTAGGACAGAGGTCGGAGCAACTCACCCTTCCTGAGCTTGTCAGAGCAGCTTCTCAATTAAAGAGACTTAGGAGCTGTTGGGTAGTGAGAGGTCAGAGGAGCATGTTGAATCAAAATGAGAAGGAAGAACATACTAGGCAGAAAAAACTCTGCGAAAAGGAGCAGGGATGGGGCAAGCGTACAATCATTGAGGGAGAGAAGAACATTTCATAAAAATATGTACTGTTGTAGATGGTTAGGGAGCAATGCTTAGGTATGAAACATCCTTGGCTCTGAGAATTTCTGTTTTGGAGTTCAGTTCTAGGAGAAACAAGAATTGTGTCTCTTCTGTCCACCCGTCCAGCCCCAGTGCTTGCCACAGTATACAGCACATATGAGACACTTAGTAATGGCTGGTGACCCAGTTGAACAAGTTGGTTTAATTATATTAGTTAGCTCTTCCAAAATTTATTAGACTGCAAATACCCACCCCCCCACCCACCTCACCCCCACATATCCGGAATGCTGTTATACCTTTAAACACATTTGGATGAGTAAGCTTTGAAGAATTGTTGGAGCACAGGGTTTTAGGTAGTACATAAAGGACAGGCATTAAGAAGGAGAGCTGAACTGGGTCACGTTGGAAAGTTAAAGATCTTAGGCTTTATTCTACATGTAAGTGAGAGCTTTTCTTTCTCTGAATGCCAGAATTGCATGATGAAATTTGCTTTCTTTTGAAGGTTAACTACTGTGATGCATAGCAGATGGAAATGGAAGCAATTGGAGACCTGAGCACCAGCTAGAAGTTACCACTCCAGCCCCAGGGTGAGGTAATGAGGATATAAACTCATAATGGTATTGAGGTTGAGGAAGATTTTGAAGTTCTGATTTTTGATATTACCTATAAAAGTATTAGAAACTTAGGAACATATGATATTTATGTTTTAGTGAAAAGGGTAATTTGATAGCTGATGTCAGAACCAGATGTATTTATTGCCTTGCAGATCTTTATGTGTAGCCACAAAATATGTTAATTCCCCACTTCCGGCATCATTTTATTTGGCCTTGGGCAATTCACATAAATTTTGGGGGCCTCAGCAGCCTCAATAATCAAGTAGTATCAATAAAATCCAGATTACAAGAGTTTAAGGCAAAACAACAACTAAGGGGGATAAATTGGGTTTCAGAAGTTTTTGTTTGTTTGCTTGAAGATTATGGGGGGGGTTGTGTATGTGTGTGTGTTTGCACATGTGTGCCATCATTTTAAAACAGGAAAATTTCATATAAAGTCTAGATTTTTAGGTTCTCTTAAAATATCAGATGCACCAATATTGGGCCAGCATTCTCACCAGGAAACATCTCTACCCCCAAATATCTCTTAGGTAGGTTCAGTCTAATAGCACAAAGGCCGCTTCTGTGGGTGCCTAGCCAACAGATGGGGGCTGTATATAAACTCTGTTCAAACACATTTTCCCCTTTAACAGTAGAACATCTGACACTCAATGTTACGTTAAGAATCACAGACTATTTTGCAAAAACTTTAGAATCAGGAGGGCTTTGTTGGGGGGGGGGGGTTGTTGCTTTTATTTACTTATTTTTAGTTTTTATTTTTTAAACAGAAACCTTTGGGGAAATTATGTAATCTGGTTTTTACTGAAAATACATACAATTTATGCATGAAAATAAACTTATTTTTAAAAACAAAACTGTAAATTTGCTAATATAGAAGGGAAGAACTCATGGAGCACGGAAATAGCGTATGACTTGAAAATATAAGGTTAATTTTTTATTTTATTTTATTTTTCCATGTGTACTAAGATATTATAACATACCATCATATTTTTTTTTTTTTGAGGAAGATTAGCCCTGAGCTAACATCTGCTGCCAATCCTCCTCTTTTTGCTGAGGGAGACTGGCCCTGAGCTAACATCCAAGCCCATCTTCCTCTGCTTTATATGTGGGACGCCTGCCACAGCACGACTTGCCAAGCAGTGCCATGTCCGCACCTGGGATCTGAACCAGCGAACCCCCGGGCCGCGAAGTGGAACATGCGCACTTAACTGCTGCGCCACCAGGCCAGACCCTACCATCGTGTTTTAAAACACAGAGTCCCAGGTACTAACTGAAACATTTAGTTCTACATAAACACTGTAGTAGTTCTACTAGTTAGGGACAGTTGGGTAGCAACTCACTTAACTCAATCAAACTAACTTAGTCAAAAAGGGGGAATTTGTTGGAATAATTCAGGAGATTTTACAGAACATAAAGGCAGAAAATATAGCTGGGCGTCACGAGGCACAAAGCATAGGAACTAGGAAATTAAAAACCACAGTTTGTGTCTTGAAAACTTTGTTTTGAGCATCCACCTAGGTATGTGCTCTGCTGTCCCTGATTGTATTCCTTGACATGAAAGAGACAAAGAAAGAATAATTAGAATTCTGCAACCAGATTCCCAAGGAATCTGGCTGGTCTATCTTGGGTCAGGAGTATGCCAGGCGAAGGTTCAAGTTGCCCTCTCACCTAAAAAAGTCCTCTCACCAAAAATCCTCTCACCTAAACCTGTGAGGGGGGACCCTTGGGGTGTGAGAGTGAACAAGTTTCATTAAGAAGGGGCATGGTGTGAGAAGGAGACAATTGGCATCTTTTGGCGTATACAGGGATTTTAATATGTATAAAGAATGTGCAGGATATGATGTTTTGAGTTGGGTTTTATTTCAAAGTAAAAACAAATTAGGAAGTGGTCAAGGATATTCTTCTTGAGTCATTGTGGCTGAGACCTTCTGGGAGTTGATAAAATGTGTCTGACACATTTGAAATCCAAGACTTTTTATGTTTCCTTACATAGGTGAGTTTCGTCATCTATATGGTTGGTAAAGGAGAGAAGAATATGTGTGTGTGTGTGTGTGTGTGTTTGTGTCACATCTGGATAGTATCATTTCGTCTTGCCTGGATAATGAGAGCAGATTCTCAGCGGTGGGGTATTTTTGCCTGTGTATAATCAAGTCTTCTGAGAATGCAGTCTTTTCTTCATAGGGTTCTGACTTTTATGTGACTCCTGTGTATATCTCAGTCTCAGACCTATAGAAAAAGCACGTGAGATAAGAAAGACCCAGAACCAGAATTACCAAACAATTTCATCTTTCATATCATTCTGTAGCAGTGTGAATGTATATTGTCTATTCAGAGGCTTTTTGGCATCTGAAATTATCAAACATTTTTGTTTTCACCAGCTCCACGGTGCATTGGACTTCGTATTCTCACTCCTGATTCTAAAAAGCAAATAAATAAATAAAGGGTAATTGTAATTGAAAGGTTGATTTATGTGTATGTTTCTCATTTGTACTGAGATAATTAAGTAGGATTTCTTAACAATTATAGTCAAGAATATTTTGATTTCTTCTACATCTTTTCTGGAGTCAGAGGTGGTGTCTCTTATTCAAGCAAACGATCTTAAATTCTTTTCCTTAAATTGGTGAGTGTGACTTTTGTGTGGGCTCTCCATTTGGCAAGACAAATAGTTCTGTCCACAAAGGGCAATGTGAAATTAAACAAAACCATATAAATATGTGAAACACCCTTCAGGAAACCCAATAATATAATTCTATCCCTAGGGAATTAGAGGTTGACAAATGGAATCATATAAACATCCTCCAAAGATGAGTAAAGGAGACATTTCCATTTCCACCCTTGGTGACAATGCCCAACCTAAATCAAAGTTGTGTCAAAGTATTCTGGTAAAGCTATGAACAAATATCCCAAGGCACATTTTTTCCTGAGTGTTAGAACTTTAGTGAGAACATTTATTTAACCAAATTTTGACTACTAATTCAAATGAAGGAAGATGTCAACAAATTCATAGTGGATGCTTCCTAATAACAAGTGGGCAATGCATTTTTCAATTTCAGTTTAAAAGGAATCATATTCTGGGCTGGCTCAAGGCATAGTGGTTAAGATCACACACTCTACTTTGCTGGCCTGGGGTTCGCCAGTTCAGATCCCGGGCATGGACCTATGCACTGCTTATCAGGCCATATTGTGGCAGGCGTCCCACATATAAAATAGAGAAAGATGGGCACAGATGTTAGCTTAGGGCCAAGCTTTCTCAGCAAAATAAGAGGAGGATTGGTGCTGGATGTTAGCTCAAGTCTAATCTTCCAAAAAAGAATCATATTCATCATTTAGAGTAGCGCTAAAATAATTCTAATGATAAAATTAGCTTGTTCATTCTTTGCTAAGTGACCAGACAGCTTCCATGAAGGGAATCATCAGACCCTCACTAAGGTGAACCTCAAGTCTTCAGAATCAAGACACAACTATGGGATTTTAAAGCCTGTTGAAGCATCCCCCTCTCCACTCTCCATCCATCATCAACGGAAAGAAAAACATTGAACAGAAATCGAAAAATATCTCTTCCTGCAGATTCCAAATCCACAATTAATCTAATTATTAAGCCCAAAGCTAACTTGGTATCTAGTATGTTCCTTTTATTTTTAAAAGTATAAGTTATTTCCAAAAAGATATTTGAAATTCATAAGACTTTAACTGACTTTAGCTGAATTCTGTTGGACTTATCTTAATAATTTTTCCAGAACATTTTTGGCTTGATCATCTTTATTACACTAAAAGATAAGTAATTTACCAATTGTGCAGAAATGGAAGGATCAAGAGTAATTTTTGGTGGTCTTTAATGTATTTTTTCCCAGAAGGAATTAGGAGGACTATAAATTCTTTAGATGCTAGTATATCAATCAAGGAGGAGAACTTTCCTCTCACTACTAATTTCTCTGCTCTAGCATTTGTATGAACAGACAGTGACAGCAAAACAGAAGGTCAAATAATTTTAGTGAGAACTCCTTACATTCAACAAAAGAATATCCAATTTAACACGAAAGTATTATTAATTATTTATATAAATTAGCTCAAGTTAATCTCAGTTAATAGGTCAATTCATTAATTATATGTCAACACAAGCTAAGCACTAAAAATATATAGAGAAAAATAGCATAGTCCTTGGCCTTGTGGAATTATAATTAGGTATGGTATGACATAGGTGAGAACAAAGTAACATTTGGGGAATAGCATGAGAGGTGAGAATGTAAAGAACAGAATTCTGAGGAAGAATTATTTATGGAGAAACGAATGATGGAGCCATCTTTGGTTGGAGATTTGAACAAAATCCCTTTAGGTCTACTCCACTCGTGACCACTTAACACTGTACAATGCTACTGTACCATGGGCTAGAACTCAGAAACCCTGGACAGTAGCCTTGGCTCCATGGAAACTGACTGCGTACTTGAGAAAAATTGCTTCCTCTGCTTTACCACCTTTTGAGTTGCTATAGAGGTCAAGAGAGAAACCCATTTCGAAGCCACTGTTCCCTCCTATTCTTTTCTTCACTCTAATCTCTCACGTTCCTATTTCACTGTGGATGTGATTTTAATGTGGTTCATTCCCCGTGTATCAGAGGAAGAGCAGGACTAGTAAACCTCTACGGCCTTCCCCGGATTCCTAGGCTCACAATTAGCACCCTGAGGGTTCCCCATCGGATCTGTTGTCACACTTGACTGCTATTGCTTGTTCAAATGATTGTTTTCACTGCTGGACAGGAAGCTCAGTCAAGGAATGAAACCAGGTCTATCTTTATCCCTAGTTCTTGACCCACAGTGGATATTTCATAAGCATGTGTTGGATGGATAAATGGAATGCATGACAGAAGATATTTTAGGGGCAGCACTCTCAGACACTGACTTTTGTCTGGGGGAAACCATCTATGCTGTGGCAGGACTGTGGCCCTCATTTCTGTCTGAGGCACTTTTAGTTCAAACGGCTGATTGTGGGTTGGGGAGAGGGTGAAGGTCCAGGAAAGAAAAAGGGAAACAATTGTTCATTTCTATAACAAGGGCTGCACGCATAGTTGCATGCAATTTTTACAATAACCCAAGAGCTAGGCATTAGCTCACTTTTATGGCTGAGAAAATCAAGGCTCTGAGAAGTTAAATATTTTGCACAAAGTCGCATAACAGTGATCCACAAGATTTGACACCAGTGCCATGCCCTATACCTCCATTTCCCAAACTACGTAATGGTGAGATGCTAGTGGCCACTGTTTAAAAGAGACCTGATGCTAAAATGGAGTATTATTTATCCCTTTTCCCTGGTCATATGGGGGCCATAATGTGTATGATTCTATTGTGACAGATATGGTTGATTGCCTCCCTAAATCCATTTATTATGTTTTTTCTCTCCTGTCTCTTCCCTTTGTCTGATAATACTGTTTAAAGCTAGGATAGCTAATGATTAATGCATTAAAGGCTGTGAGAATTCTTACAGAAAATAAATCTACTTAACTTTGTTTAACTCATGATTTCCAAACTGATTAAACCACAGAATTTCTTTTAATGAAGAATTTAGTAATATTTCAGAAGACACTAATCGTTCCTAGAAACTTTTTTTTAGACATCCACCAACACAATACTTGATTAATGGCCGTGAAATTGTCTTTTTGGTATGAACTTCAAAACCTGAATTGTTTTCCCATAGCACTGCATACAAAAAACCTTTGCCCATAGCATACAATTTTGACCCTGCCCGACAGACAGAGAGCAAAGGTAGAGATGCGTGATACATAAGACGTTTATTTTCATTCCTATTCCCAACTCTATTTATCTGGAGAACAAAAGTGGAGAAACTAAGAGGTCAGAAGAAGGACTGACAATCTCTCCCAGACCCCCTGTCTCTTTATTGAATAAAGATGGAGCCACTGCCTTCCATCAATCCCCCAACAACCGCTCTTACTTGTCATGAGGGACCCATCGTATCCAAGCAGATTTATGGTCAGCTCCTCAGACAGATGAGTGGATGTTAGGAGGATGCCAACATTTGCCATCGAAGTGATCAATGAAGCTCCTCCCTCGGGGTGGTTTGCTGGACGTTTTATCCACCCAGTAGGGGGAGTTGTTGCATAGGAACCAATAGTCAGAGCTTAGATTGTCGTTCCTAGGGTAAGATCTCTCCCTCATCTTCTCTGTGTTCTGGACTTCTTACCTTGAAAGTGAGATGACACATATTTTTACAGATTTTTTTTTCTCTGGGCACTAGCTCAACCCAATCTATGCTTAAGTTTAACAAATAAACTTTTACTTTTGGTCACCAGCAAAGCAAACAACTTTCTGAATTACGGTTTTCACACATGTGAATTCACACTTCTAAGCAATACTTCCAGAGCATTCATTCTGAACAAGAAGTGGAGTCATCACAAAGTCTTATGGGTAAGAAAAATGGAGTGGGAGTTTGGCGAGGTCTCTGTGAGTTAACGTTAGACCCGGAGTTGAAGATCCACAACCACAGGAATCTCACAGTTATAAACAGAGGGTAGTTGTCATGTTATTTAGCTCAAGTGCAACCCAAAAGGGACACTGTAAACTGTAAACAGATCTTTAATAGTTAAAAAAAAGTTCCCAGTACTTTATCCAAAGACTTGATTCCCAGCCTGTTCTCTCCCACACCCATAGGGGAAAAATTCTAGCTCTTATGATCTATGAATTCCATGTAATTTAAACCCTGATTAAAGCCATCCGTCTGATTTTCAGCCATAAACTTATTCTAAGTCAATTAGCTGCTTAAATGGCTGAGGTGGATTACTCCAATTTGAAACTCAGATAAATGACTATTTGCAATCAGGCAAGCTCATCTATATTCATTTATATAAGGTAACCAAAGCCATTTCATTCAAAAGAAAGAATATTTTATAAACCGGTTTGTATTATTTTAGGTCCTATCTTTATTATTACACTCCTACGTTAGTTTGTGAGTTGGAGGCAAAGAGGGAGAAAGAATCACTAAGTAAAATGGCCTGTTTCTTTAGTAGCAAGAAATTAGCAAACATTTGTCTTTGCTTTTCTGCAGAGCGATAGCGGGAAAGTTAGAGTTCCTTTTCATTTTTTGAAATGGAATTTATATGTGATGAATCAGTCTATTACTAAAGTTTCATAGAAGTTTTGGATGGAATGCAGGGAAATTCTAATAGGATATTATTTTTAAACTTACCAGTAGTGTTATTTTACTTTTCTGGCAAAACTAACCTCATTTATATAGAGACCTGCCAAATGCTACTATTTTATGGGACTTAAAGACAGTTACATCAATGCTTCAGTGACTCCAGCACCCTGGCACCTGTTTCACCGCATTTTTTTTTTTTTATCTCTTCCAGTTGTCCTCCAACCACGAACACAGATGATAGCTTGCTTCTTGGGTTCTGTTCTGCAGAGAGACAAAAGCCCCATCTTTTGAATATCTTAACTATAATTTCTTTTCAATTATGAGAGATGATTATAGCTGGGATGTTTTACAGTATTTTTATGATTGATAATACCTCATGTTTATACACTTATCATATCTTATTTGTGATGACTTCTTTATGGAAAATATTTTGCTGAGCCGAGAATATCCAAAGCAAAGCAGAAAAATAAATCCATCAAACACGGTGTCTCTGAAAGGATGATAACAGATGTTTCTCATCCCCAGCTAACTCTGGGGAGGCAAACTGAAGGGTTTCCCATGTTTCCCAGATGCTGTGTGATATGTCTGGGTTCCCAGGATTCATCCAAATAAAGATGCACTGAGATTTGCAAATAGGAATTCCCCAGCTGAGAGACTCACGACAGAGAATAGGGCTAATTAGGAGGGAAAGGTTTGCATTTGCAATTCTGAGATATCCATGGCATGTTCTGTGTTTTAATTGAGGTCACTCTTTCTACATTTTCGGAGTGTCCAGTTAAAGGAGCCAGAGGAGTTCCATCAGCTGCTCTTAATTTTCTCTTTTCCTTTAAAACTTTCCTAAATATTTCAGAAATAATAGGAAAGGGAGAAAAAAAATAACTAAAAGAACAAAGGATGGTATCCAAAGTTAAGGGGCTGAATTACCTAGGATTCCTTAGTCTTTCTCACCAACGTTACAACCCTACCCAATTTCAATAAAGGTTTTTTCTGTGTGCAAGCATATTACAACATAAATACAAAAATGTTGCCCCCTCAACTCCCTGCTGTGCTCATCTCATTGTCTGTTTCCTCCTGGGGTGCATGTCCCCATATCTATGAGGAGATAACATTTCTGAATCTTATTATGTAGCTCTCTGTTCTAAATGATTTATTGGATTAAATCGTTTAACTCTTACAAGAGTTCTATGAGGTAGACCCTATTAATTTTTCCATTATACAAATGAGGAATTTAGGCTGTAGAAGTTATCTTACTTATCCATTCACATAGCTAATGAGTGGAGTATCAAGTTTTGAAACCAAGCAGTCTACTCTCAGAGGGCAGGCTGTGAAGCTCTAGAGTGTCCTGCTTGATTTTGAATAGATAACACATCTTCATAGATTATGTTTTCTGTGGAATGAATCAAAATAGGAATATATTACTTGCAAGTACAAGAAGCCTGAGAATGGCTTTCCCAAGACCTAGATTCTGCCAGGAGTGAATTCAGTCATTTAGCCAAATAACTACTTTTTCTGAACCTTGGATTCATCAAGTGTAAAACTGAGGGGGAGGGAGGGGACTAGAAAATTCTGTAAGTCTCTTCTGGCTCTCTGACTGTGAGATTCTTGGATCTTCTATTGTCGATCATCTAGATAACTCCATATGCTGATTGTTATCCATAAACACCTTTTTAAATGAAATGTGGAGACCATAGCTGTAATTTACCAATGCAGCAGAGGAACAGTATATGTAAGGCTGGTTGTTATTTTCGGTTCAGCCTTTTACATCATCATCTGTACAAAATGAAGAAATAGAAAATGAGTATTAAAACCCATTACATCGTCCAATAAGGAAATGTGTATCATTGATGCAATCTAAAAAGAACTCTCCACAGGCCCAAGGTTGTCATGGAGATCACATCCTCCAAACAAGCACTGCTCAGCTACTGCTGTCAAGATCTGTGATGCTGGATTTATTCCATTTGAAGGTGTTGGTTGAAATCCAAAGAACCACTGAGAAAGATTATTCTCTTTTAGAAACACTTACAAATGCTTCCCTTAGAATCACATCTGTAAAAATCTGCTCCTCTGTTAATTACAGCACATTTGATAGACTGTGATTTTCCTATTCAGCTGCCTCCCAAGACCCCATTGAAGTGGAAGTGGTTAGAAGAAAAGAACAACAAAATAGCACAATGAAGTTGTAGATACAGTTATCCTGACTCACAGTTAAAATAATTTACCAAACCCATATATGCATAAGAAAACTTTTCTTAATTTAGTTCACGAAATGCCATTTCTGATCCTTGACAGAATAACTAATAGAGTTCTTGTTTGGAATTTTTTAGTTCAATCCAGGACTTTCTGTGTAAATTCAGGATTGCTATCTCAGGTTCAGTCGAGTTCAAAGCTTTATCTTAGACATTCCTTTCCTTCCACCTGATCCCAATCTTAAATTCTCAAGAATGGAGCAGAAGTGGAAGAGAAGGAAGCCTCTCATGCAAGCAGAGGGCAGTTGCTTCATGACTGGCCACACGTTGTATACTCAAGGTGAGATTCACTTCCCACTCTTGTCTGTTTCACTTTATGGATGAGGATACCCAGTGGTGGCTCTGCCTGGCTGTGTTGAGAGGCTGTGTCCGTTTCCACACAGCATTCTCAACTTTGTTGATTCTCCTCAGACTTTTCAGCTTGAAACCAGCCAGTAATACTCCACATCTGCTTTGGGAGAGCTCTCCTCTCCTGACCATGTGACATCCAGGGCCTGCAACCCAAGGCTTTCTGTCAACTAATCTACGCTTATCTCTTTCGTGATCTGGCAGTGCTGAATCTCTTCTGTCCTATTTGTGGGTTGTAGGTACTGGAGGTGTTCCTAGATAGACCATGCTATCTTCTCTTTTTTACCCTCTTTCTTGGCCTAGAGTCCCAAGACGTATCTGCTGGGCTTTCCCTCAGCATACTCCATCTGTGGAGAAAAATCTCAGCCTCTTCTGCCCTGTGGATCTTTCCAACTTGAAGGGGCTATCAGTTAGGTGCTCTCAACTGCCTTTCTTCCCTGGAAATCTCATCTTCCAAAACTCTCCTTGCTTCTACAAATGAAGTTTTCTTTCTCTAATTCAAAGTTGTATACACTTCATCCGGGGCAGAGAGTGACAGGAAGTGATGAGATGGAGGGGAGGAGGAATGTTGGAGAAGATTCAGCTCTCCTAGTTTGTCATATCCTCATATTTTTCTAGGAATTCATAAAATTTATGGTAGCTGAGAAAGAAAACACAGTTTGGTGCTTGAAGTTATCAGACCGCACAAACTAAAATGGTTGAGTGGAATGATTCTTTCACACTCTGGATGTTTCCTTCGACTTGGAGGAAGCTCTACTGGTGTAACATTCCTAGTCTCTCTCCTGCCCTCTTATCTACAGCTCCATAGGGGAGGAGGAGAGACTTCTTTACGGGTAAGTTTAGGAAACGTGAAGTAGGCACACTCAGCTCACCTCACCCTTTTTGTCCTCCTTGGAGTTAGCTTGCTTACAGACAACAGGGGTTATTGTTTGTTCCCTGTCTACTCCCAGAGGAGACACTATGGTTTTCCAGAATGTTCTGTACCTGGATGAGGACGCCCTCCTTATTTCTGGCCTCAGTATTGATAAGTCCATATTCCCAAAGATATTGGCCGCTTCCTCCCATATCAGCTTTGTCAGCAATAAAGGCAATCTTTGCTGTTCCATCTGCCTTATTCATATTTGTTAACTGGTTCAGACCTTGGTCAGAGAAGAGAGTTATTATTGGTTCTGATTTCAACAACTCTTTTGTATATCATTCTTTCACGCTGTTAATGCTCTTCTCCCCAGTTCTGTCCCCTCTCCCTCAAATTTGACCAAGAGTGTGAAAACTTTAGGACTGTCCCCAAGCCCAGGTAGTTAAGTTCACACGCTCCGCTTCAGCAGCCCAGGGTTCTGCCAACTCAGATCCTGGACTCAGACCTAGGACTGCTCGTCAGGCCATGCTGAGGCGGCGTCCCACACAGCAGAACTAGAAGGACCCACATCTGGAATATACAACTATGGACTGGGAGGCTTTGGGAGAAGAAGAAAAAGAAATGTTTAAGGTGTCAGCTTTGGCCACATGGCCGAGTTGCTCAGTATCGCTGGGTTTCTCCCATGTATCCATGTTATTAAACTTGTTTGAAAAAAAAAGAGTATGAAAACTTCAGGTCAAATTCTGGCTGTGCCAACACAAAGAGAGTAACTCCGGACAACTTATTTGATCTCTGGGTTTTGGTTTCACCTGTAAAGTGAGTATATTAAGAATTCCTTCACAAATTATCAAAGGGCTTCACTGACACCTCCTATATGAATGAGTTTCACTACTACTTCCTCCCTTAAGTGTCAATTTTTGGCTATGACATCAAATTAGATCACTCTTACCTCTCATTTTAAGGACTTAACGAGCAAAAAGTACCTTGACGTTGAACCATTTCTAATTCTCTGAAACCGTCTTCAGTGACATGCAAAAGCAGGCCCCCGTGCACAAGTACTTGCAGCACCCAGGCTGCTTCTTCTAAAGACTATTTATAGCTGGATAGATTTCTAAGGGCATCCAATTCAGGAGCCTTTGTTTCTTTACTGAGGTATTTCCTCATTTTGTAAAGACTAGGATGTGGATTTACAAAGTTCCAACATCACATGTCTCAGCCAGAAACCAGGAAGAAAAAAAAATGAGTAAGTTGTCTGAGGACTCTATCCAAATTCTTGCAGCGTTTTGGAAACCTGAATATTCTTCTTAGTCCTCAGTCTGAGGGAGAGACTGTGAGGATGGAAGAGGTTTTATAAAAAAAACACAGCTAGAGAATTTGGGTCACTGTGAACTAAAACACTGTGTATGTGTGCTGAGCAATGCTATACCCTGGTTTATGCTGGGGTGGGCAGGTGCATACCTTTTTCCTAATAGACAAGCACAAATTAGCCACCAGGATAGGGAAAAAAAAGGGGCTAAAGTGTTCTGAAAAAATGAAAACTTGGGGGAAAAAAAACAAGGAAAATATGTTATTGAGAGATTCTCTATAAAAATAAATTTACATAATTCATCTGACACTGTATTAGCTACCTAACTTCCTTAGGATAAGTTATTCAAATAGCCTCAAGAGTTCTTTAGCAGGTTGAGCTGCTAGTCTGAACAATGAGTTATATTTAGCTTCTGCTTTAAGGATGTGTGCTCAACTGAACTAGCTTACTCTATTTTCATGTATTTATTTTCATATGAGTAATCCAAATTAAGAAATTTAATTAGGAAGTAAAAATTAAAAAGTGATCATCATCTTTTCACCATCATCTTGCTATCCCTGTGTAACAACTGTTTATACTTTGTCCACTTTGCCACTGAGTTTATGTCACGCAAATCAACATAAATATAGATAAACAAATACACGCCCATGCACATAAATTTGCTTCTATAGTTACCAGAGTGCTCATAAATGCACTGTCCTGTGGCCTGCTTTTTCACTCAACAATATTTGAGATCATTCTTACTAGCATTTCATTCAGGTTTCTATCATTGCTTTAGTGGTTATGTTGGTTCCTTTTTTGAATGTACCATAATTTATTTGATCAATCTCTAATTAATGGGCATTTAGATTGTTTCTAACTTTAACTGGAATCAAGAATGCTGAGCTGGGCATCCTTTTATACACATCCTTGTGTAAAAACTTGTTCAAGTCATTATTGGAGTTAAATTCTTAGAAGTAAAATTAATGGGTGGAAGGGAATGCATGTTTTTTACAGCTTCTCTCTCATACCTGTTGCCAAATTGCCCTCTAGAGAGATTGTACTAATTAATACTTCTAACAGCAGTATTTGAGAGCAGCCATTTCTCCCAAGTCCTTGCCAAAACTGGATTTTCTTCTTATAGTTAAACCCTTACAATCTGGAACATCTCTTCTTTAAATATTCTTTAAATAAAATCCAGCTAGTGACCACTACAATCCAAACTACTTGATCACAGGGAATTAGCAAAGTGTCTCATAAAAATGGTTTAGGACAAATTAAAAAATGGGTGAATATACAAATTTGTCCCCAAATCTCTTGTATTAGTTATATCTCACAAGAAATTCTCTTGAGTGAATTTCTTAGCAGGAAATTCTGTTTTAGACTGCAGAGATAGTCTGAATTGAGACCACGGATCAAAATATTAGTTCTGCACGCTGAAGGAAAGAAAAGCAAAGCCAATGGGTCTAAAATATTTAGAAATATCACATCTTACTTGGCAACTTCTAGTAAAAGGTTTTAGACCTGGGTTTGAATACCACGTATAAAATTTGCAACTGGAATTAAATTAGTCATAAATTCATTATATCAATATTATGGAAAAAGAATTAGACTTGGAATTGGGAAACCTACGTCTCTACAGGACTGATTCAAATGATGAAGTTGCATTTGACTTTCAAGCAATAGAAGTTGACGTAAAGAGCCATTAAGAACCAGTAATTACTAATCTGATGCCAAGATACTAGCACATAGTTTTGACTCTGATCCACCAATGTACGTAACCGACTCATAGTTATGTGATATGGTTAAAGGATGAGTGAGACATTTAAAACCTACTTTTCCTGAAAGATGAGTACAAAAAAAAGGGTGAAAACACCTGCAAGTATCTGTAATGTGTTCATTTTACAAAAACATGCAATTTAATAGTAAACATTTTAAACAGCTACATCTGTAAAGTCTTTACCATAATATTCTAACATCATAGAAGCTATCTTTTATACTTTTCAATGTTTTACCCAATCATTTTATTGAAATATGTTTTTGCTTTCAAATTTGATGCAGCATGCTACAGCATCTTGCGAAGACAGCCACAATAAACTGTCACACTTGATTATTCTGTATTTCTTTCCATCATATAAATGACTCCAAACCATCCAAAGAGAAGTAAACATGGGAAAGGCTGGAGGCAGACGCATGCAGTGCTGGGAACACTTGCTGGGCCACTCAAGCGGGCAGCTTACAGTTTGGAAAACAGTGACGCAGTCCCTGCTTGCAGGTCCACATGCGAGAACATAAATCATTAGTCTCCATTTGCAAATGGCAGAAGGAACCTCCTCTCTGGCTCTCATGGTTTAAAGGAAAACACACAATGGTGATGTAGTGACCTGTCAGCTAAAGTACATTTTTTCATTTATCAAACCATTAGTCACAGCAATGGAGAGAGCCTGGACTGTTTGGCCACTCGTGTCATTAAGTTTCCCCTCCCCACTCCTCCTGACTTGTACAAAGCCACCCACTCCCTCCTCTAACTAACGGATTGCCCTGTCCTTTGAATGCCCACTTGATGGGGTCCAGCTACTCCTATTAGTTCCCCTGCCTAATGGACCCTTGTTCATTTGATTTCTGACAACCCTGCCAGACTTGAGTGTTAGAGGAATTCCCATGTTCAGAACCATTGCTTCAGTGTAGACAGAATGATCACAAATAGATCCATTAAGGAAAATAAATCTCTCCTGACTTGATTTCTGGACATTATTTCACTGTGGCTCTGAAGGGAGAGTCTTCCTTTTTGCCCTTTTCTTGTGATGGATTGATTACAAAATGGCCTCCATAATTCACATCTCTGTGTTTCCACATCCTTTGCAGTGAGATTTCTGGCCTCCTCCATTCAATAGGTGGAATTGGGATGGAATAAAGGACACAAGTAAGGGTTTGTATGTCAAAAGTGGGAGGGCAACATTTCCTGAAAAAGAATTCAAAAACGAGATGAATAAAGCTATAAAGGAAATCTCGTATGAAGAGGAAAGGTAAATTTAAAAGCAGTTTTGATCTCATCACTCCACCACTTAGAACTTTTCCTTAGCTTTCCATCATCTTTGATGGGTTTGGATGTTGGGGGAGCGGGTGGCTGCTATGTGTTATAAGAGTAGACGAAGAGGCTGGAATAGAAAGCTGGTGGGAAATTGAAATTTAGATTGAACTAAAATCGAACGTTTCCCTCTTATGCAGCAGAAACATTCCTGTGCAGAAATTCGGTGATGGGGGCATGACTCATCATACGGAACAGGCAACTCACTAACGAGCAAAGTGACTTACTCTACCTGATCCTGCTGGTTAGTGACAGTGCACTCACTTGAATTCGGTGTCCCGATTCCAAGGGCCTCTTTATTTTTGTGACATGAGAGCTGTGTTGTAGCTTTGATGAGCTGCTGTGTTCCTGTTGGGGAGTCACTGAGTCATTCAGAGAGACTATGCACTGGGTATTGTGGACAGTAGCAACTAAGAATCCCAGGCCCGCGCCCTGCCCTCACTTGGCTAAGGCCACTCTTGTGTCATGGAAAGAGGCTGTGACTGGGATTCAAAACAAAACAAAAACAAACAAAAAACGCTGGAGTTTGAGTCCTGCTTCTGTCTCTTACCTTCTACTTGATTTTCTCCAAAAATAATCTCAATGGTAAAATGGAGATGAGCCCTTTGTTATATATTCTTGGTGTAGTACAAAAGCCAAGTGAGATCGTGTACATTAAATAAAGCACTACATGTGGATTAATTGAATTAATTTGTTCTGCCTACTCTTTCCCTTTGTCTTTTATGTACTTTCCCATTGTATGAAGCTTTCTTGAACTCTGACTCTCCCAGCCCTTCATTTACGGACTGCAGTTAGCAGCAACCACTCTTTCTTTCCTGCCTTTAGTGTACCCAGGACCTGTTTCAATCACAACACCTAAAACTCTTGATCTCAATTACATACGGGGGATGGGATGGAGCCGCCTCATCCTGTATCCTCAGTACTTAGTGTGAAGCTTGGAAGATAACAGATATTTAATAAATATTGTGGAACAAATACATGAATGTGTACTGTTCATTATACCATTATTATTTTGTATTCCTTTGTTGAAGGTTTCAAGGCCAGGGCAATTACCGGCCTCTGGAGATCTGATTTAAAGTTTAAAATCAGAAAACTACCTTCCACATAAACTGAGCATTTCTAATAAATACAAGTATTATATTTTAAATAGTATTTAAGTTACAAAGTAATCATTTTAAATTTTAACATGAGAACCTCATTCTTCGTAAGTCTGGGAAGGAGATTTTCAGTGTTGATTAAGCTGAGAGACTTATCCAAAAACAATAAAGCCACCCAAAATGAGTACTTACTTATCGAGCACAGAAGTCAAGCATAATTACTCCATAAAACAGTTCAAAATTTTGCTAATGACATTTTCAAACCTTAGATGATTTTTTCTAAACAAATGATATTTGAAGATTGAGATTAGAGGCTGTGAAAGAAAGTATTTTAATTATTTGAGGCAGAAAAAGAGCAATCTTGATAAGACAGATGATGACTCTAAAGTCCCCCCTTTCTTTAGTGCAGTAAATAAACTTCCAGCCCAGAACCCAGTGATTCAGGACATCAGTTGTAGCAAATTCCCTAAGAGTTATGATTGATCAAAATAAGAAGCTCCAACAGAGTTGCCACTCATGGGTAAGTCTTGTCAATTTTCCAAGAATGGCTGCTGGAAAACAGTTCAGGGAAGCAGCAGGCTCTGGCAACTCTGAAACTCCAGCTGGGGCTGCAACCTCGGAAGCTTGTACAGTAATTAACAATTATGATTATGTCTTCCTCTGGAACATACTCCTGAGAGATACACCTTGAGCAACTCTATCTGAGGTTCCACTTATAGTCATCTCCATCCCACACTTGGAATCCAGGAGATGCTGGACCACAGGAAGCTTCTTGTGAGGAGTGAGTCCTGTCACCTCAGTGGAGAGAGAAAGAGAGGTCCACTAGTTGCCTCAAGTCTCTCCTGGTTGCTGGCTGAAAAGGGTTAGGGAGCACTAGAGAGCATAGGAGCGACTAGTCCTGATTTTGCCTCCTTTCAGAGAGGGAGATGGCTTGCCTAGAGCCAAGTGAACAGCACTGTGGAGGCAGCCAGATTTGTGTTCAAATTCTAGTTCTGCAATCCCAGTTGGACAAACTTCTCTTAGCCATTTTAAGGATCCACATCCTCAAGTATAAGATAAGAAGCCTAGACGCTGACCACTTGGAGAATTAAGTGGGGTATTATTCTATCCACTTAGCTCAGTGCCTAGCATACAGAAAGTACACAGTGAAAAGGCAGAAGAAGTGAGGGAGAAGGGGAAATTTAAGTGAATGAGAAGGACTTATGTGCTGGGCATGGGACATACTCCTGGTACCTTTATCAGCCACAACCAACAAGCTGATGATGGATGCCATCTTGAGCATCCTTAAACGTAATTAAGGAAGGTTTATTCCTCCAAAAACTGCAAGGAAGTATCTTAGAGGAGGCAGTAGAGGGGTGTTGTGAGAGAAAAAAGCATGGGACTGCAAATAAGAAATCTAGATTCTGGGGCCAGACCAGTGGTGTGGTGGTTAAATTGGGCACGCTTCTCTTTGGTGGCCCAGGGTTTGTGGGTTCGGATCCCAGGCGCTGACATACACTGCTCATCAAGCCATGCTGTGGCAGGAACCGACACACAAAATAGAGGAAGATCACCACAGATGTTAGCTCAGGGTCAGTCTTCCTCAAGCAAAAAGAGGGGGATTGGCAACAGATGTTAGCTCAGGGCCAATCTTCCTCACCAAAAAAAAAGTAAAAAGAAATCTTGATTCTAATTAGGATTTGACCATGAAATGTTTTGTGAAGCTGAAGAAATTACTTAATTTCTGCACCTAGGTTTCCACTTCTGTCAAATGAAGAGTTTGGAGTAGTTGACTGGTTTTCAGATTGTATTCCTCAGAGCTGTAGGATGGCAAGACTGTGCTATGAGTCACTTTCATGAGGAGGGCAGCAAAACACCAGGACAGGTGGAGCCTTGCATTTCACATGCATATCAGAGAAAAGAAGCTTCACTCTGATCTCTTTTAAGTATTGGTGATTCCCATAATGTTTCTTCGAAAAGTAAGTCCTACTCCTTAAACTATCTTTGAATAGCAGGGGACTAGATAATCACTGTAAGATTCTTTCTAGTTCAAAAAAGAAAAAAAGGAATCTTTAATCAGAAGAAGCTACAAAATTTGTGGGGCCCAGTTCAAAATGAAATATGGAACCCTTGTTCAAAAAGAAGTACAGTTTTTTTTCATTTCTTTTGCAGTCTCTCTCTCTCTGTCTTTCTCTGCCAGGTCGTCTTTATTTTCTATTTAATCTTATGCTCCCTTAGGCACACGAATATTCCAGGGTGAGTCAGACCCTCACAGGCACTCAGGTCCCCACCCCACTGCTCTGCATGCAGAGCATGTGCACCTGACCCCAGCCCTCTTTACACCCACAACCAGGACCCCACCTTGGGTGAAGGGTGGCAGTCGTGGCTGGGTGGAGAAGGGGAGCAGTTGGCTAAGAACACATCCCAGGGAGGCAGGGAGGCAGAGGGATGCAGGACTGCATGGATGCCGAGGCTGCCAGCCCCTGGCTCATGCTCCACTGTCCCGTCAGACTTCACCTACAAAACTCCAAGTCAAAGATAAGATTATTAAAAATTTCAAGATGGCGTCCACAGAGCATTAAAGCACAAGGATGGGCCTCTTTCTGAGTGTGGGATCCTGTGCAAAGGCATTAATTACATGCCCTTGAAGTTGACCCTGGCTTTAATATTGATAAGTTGAATAACTGAAAATTAAATCTCAAAATAATTGTTCTAATCTTGTGATTTGAGTCCGTTTTTGCAAATGATTAGACTATGGATGCAGACATATCGGATTTTCTGAGCATCAGTTGAGTATTATCAGTTGTGAAGAGGGAAAAACAAAATGAAAAAAGATCCAACCCCCAAAAAATAACTATTAACAATAAGAACGACTACTACTGTTTGGGAAACTGCTGAAGTTGTTCATTAAGATTAATGTGACTCTCAACACCCACGTTCTGAATTCTGCAATTTTTCCCTCATTCTCCCTACAAAATCTTTACTCCTTTCACTTCTTTCTTCAAACTTTTCTCTGCTAAATGTCCTCCTGTTGTTTTCCTATTCTCCCTAGGTTTTTGCTAGCCAGCTGCCTTACTACCATCCTGTTCTCTTTCCTCTTTCTTCTCCCTGGACTAAACAATCTGAAACCTGGCTTCTCTCACTGTGCCCTGACCCATCCTTCCCCAGGAACACACATCAATATAACTTGTTTTTGATCTATTGTTCAGTTGCTCCTCATTAATCTCCTAGTTGATAGGCCAACCATTACAGAGTCACATTTGCCAATGTATACATTTACCTTGAACACTCAAGAAAGAAGGAAACCCCATCTGCCTGGAATACAAATACAGATACTATTGCAAAGGAGGCTATTTTTCAAAACATGTCTTGGTCCAACCAATGTACGTGCAACAGCTCATATGTGGGCACTAGTTATCTTCAAATAAGCTTATCAACGCTGTCCAAATGCGAATAGACATTTAAAGCTATTCAAAACCAGGAGACACATTGGCTCTGACTTTAGATACATAGGAGAAACAAACCTTGCTCAAACCAGGTCCAACTCAATCCCAGCCGCAAGATTAAAGCCTAAATTGTTCATGTGTGCCTCTGTCTGAATCACTAACAGACCTCTGTCAAAGAATATGCATATTTAATTGGTTTTTGAAGGGTACTTTCATATTGGACCAGCATCATTTGGCCCAACTGCAGACAGATCTACTCGCTGATAAATAGACTGCTTCTTACACACAGGCTTTAATATATGCATGCATTATATTGAAAAATTGAATGCTTCCTTTGTTTTTTGCTTGTATATTTTATATGAATTTGATTTTACGAATTTTAAAGAAAGCAATGTAGATATTAATAGAGCTTCATTTTATTGGCATAATTTTTAAAATGTAGGAACATTTATGTAGCTTTAAATTAGTGGACCAAGTGATTTAGATAAATATGCAGACAAAATGGCATCCTTTATAAGGATTTGTTTTGTATTATTTTGAATTTTAGATATCACAGTGTTTTCAGAAATATATCCCATTCATGATATATGACAGCTCTGTGTGTGTGTCTGTTTTCAAAAAGAGCCTTTATGTACTACTGTGAAGCAAAATGGGAATTTCAATAAATATTTTCCACAGTACCTACTAAGTTCTCCATTGGTTAGGAAAGAAAAGTGATGAGGATTCTATACACGCAGCCAAAGTTTCTAACGGAAATTGCCTTTCACGCCATCATAATAATCTATATTTTCATTAAAAAATACACGCTTAGTGTCTAAAACTGAACGGTTAGCAACACCTGAACACTTGCCAAGTTATGAAAAATTATAGGCTCTACCCTGGTAATAAGCATCAATACTTAACAGTGCTGTCAGGATGTTTTCATGTGTTGGAAATATGAGCATCAGTGGAAAACTAAAGACCTAGCGAAACCCAAGCACTTTTTACCTCAACCTACAGCAATTAGTCTGAAAGCATTTAAGAAGACACATGGCTTGTGAGAAGACGGATGTAATTTCACTCTTCACCTTGAGTATTTTACCTGTGTATGGATGAGTGAATATGTCATAGTTTATAAACAGCTACATCTCACACACAATTAAACAAGGAAATTGCCTTCTGCTGTGTTTAAAAAGAGATTTGTGGCTGCCTAGCCCTGATTCCTCAGAAGAATCTCCAAGCTGGGTATACTTGGGATTCTCCTACATGGGCTGAGTATGGATCCCTATGTCTTGGGAACTGGATCTTAGATTTAAAGATTAAAAGCTGGCAAGGTTACTCTAATACCTACGAGGCAGTGGGGACCAGCACATGGACTTTGGTATTGCTCATGTTTTGCATTCAGCCTTGACTCTGTCACTTATAACTGGGTGACAGTGAAAATGATAACTTCTCTGTGGGTCAGTTTCCTTATGTATGAAATGGGGATAATAATAATCCTACCTTACAAAGATCTTGTTAGTGCCAAGAGGCGAGAGCCTGGCAAATAGCAAACCTATAGCCGATAGGAACATGGTCATTGACGTTGTTCACTCTTCTTTTTTATCTGAGCTTAATTGATTGACCACAAGGCATCTCTCAAAAGAACTAAGAGTCACTACAGGTGCCCGTGTGTTGTTCTCATACTAGGTCTTAATCTTCCAGAATAATCTTTAGGTGCAAAATCAGTCAAGCTCCCTTCTTTTGCTTCTAAACACTTCCTCTAATTGGCAGCATGTGCCAAGAAGAAATGAATAAATATTTTACAAAGGATAAGGATGGTGACACTTCAGAATAGTGTTTCTATGGATAGATGCAGAAACGTAAATTGTAACTTTTGTGTGAATTTCATGAAAATTGAGAGTATATTTCAAAAGAACAAATTTATTATATTAAAAAAACACTTTATTTCTTTATTATCCTACAGAGTACTGCATTTACTCTTTTATTTTCACCTCTTTTTCCCTTATATTTTCACCTATTTCCTTAACCTTTTTTATATATTATAAGAGTTGGAGAAACATATTTTGCAAGTGTTCAAATCTAACTAGTTGGCCATCAAAATCATGTTCATCTTTGAGACTATGAACCTTGTAACTAAAAAATGACTCATCCAGAGTTGCACAATTGGTGACATACTTGAATGCACTTTGTATTAGTCAAGATTTGGTTGCAGAAGACAGGAACCACTTTCATTATTTTAAGCAGGAGGGGATTTAATAATGATAGCAACTAAACTTTGTTGAACACTGCCTGTGTATTAACCTCTGCTCTGAGTGTGTTATGTATGTGTACCGACTTAGTCCTCTTAACAGTCCTAGCAGTAGCTGATTTCCTCACTTCACAGATGAAAAACCTGAAGTTTAGAGCGTTGCCCAAAATAACACAGCTACTGATTAGCTGAGCCAGGATTTCAACTCGGATATTCTGGTCCCAGAGTGTACATGCCTAACTGCTATGCTCCTCTGTCTTTAAGTACAGAGAATAAGCCACTTAAAGGTACTTCCCAAATTCCTGAAAGGACTGGAAAAGCTGTGCCTCCAGGATTGAGTTCTAGGATAACATTGCAGAACTGACCTGTGAAGGAGATGGCTAGCTCTAACACAAACAGGAGCTGGAGAATTGGAAATAATGCCTACCCGCAGGATAATAAAGTTCTATGTTGAGAGACAAGTAACCACTTCTAGAACTATTATCTCCAGAGCTATGCTGTGTCTATTATATTGCACAAGCAAAATGGGTGTCTCGCATCCTGCTGCCTCTCTCTGTAGTTAATTCCATTTGAAATTCAGTTTCACTGCCAATCACTGCACCCAATTGGCAGAACTGAAATTACATCTGGAACCCAGCTTTCCAGCCTCGGAGCCTAGAAAACACACCCAGAGGAAGATGGAAAAGACGTCAAGCAAGCCAATCTCACATATCATGCAAACACTTTATGAGAAAAATTTCTCCTTTGCTTTAGTTTTCTTGCTGTTCATATAAGGTATTACTTCAATAAAACAACATGAATACTTATGAAATAGAAAGAGGGAAAATTTCCACGTGATTGAAATAAGATGTTTGTTTCCTGTTTCCTCTCCTTTTAAGTTTCAGTAGCAGATAACAGATAAAGATTCTTCAGCCTTGCAGAAGAAGCACGTAGCAGCCGGGATGGCCACAGAATAATAACTGAGATTTTCTGCCTTTTTTGGAGCTGTCTTGACAGACTGACAACTTCTGGATGTAGGAATTTTGCCAATTAGATAAGCTAAGAGGAAGATAAGAAAGCTGGAAAGTTTGAAGAGCAAATATCACCAAAGATCTTCAATTGTTTTCTGATCAAATGACAAGCAATGGGTTTCAGCTCTAAATCTATAGTTCTCAAAATGTGTATGCATCACTCCATTCTAGGAAGCTTCTAAAAATGCAGATCACTTGGCGCCACTGACGATTTAGTGACCTAAAATCTCCAAGAATCAGAGCCCAAGAATCTGCATTTTTAAACCATCTCAAATCTTTAATGTAACACTGCCTCTTCTTGGGCACCATTTCATCAACTACTCCCCTGCTGAAAGAAACAGTTCATATTTTCAGAGAAGGAAGGAACTGTTGGTGGTAGTGGGGAGAAGAATATCACACATATACACTTACAATTTTTTTTCTCAAAATGGGTGTGAGAGTAAATATGACAAATGAAAATAGAATGTGAATGAGTAAGAAGTGAACTTATCTAATAATTAGACATTTTTTAGGTTTTATAATTTTAATCAAAAGCGTCACTCTCAAATAATGCCTTTCAGCTTGGCATTTCTCCTCACATCAGCATAAAGTCATTTCCTCCATAGGGAAGGAAAAATAACCTTTTCTAGACACCCTCTTCTGCACGTGTTCCCTTCAACACGCCATTTTTTATTTGACCTCATTCTTGCCCTCAAGGAGCCATGTGTTTGGTTCTGAGTTCTGAATGGCAAAAAGACTCTTTTTTAATCGGAGGCATCCCCTCTGGAGCAAAGTGAACATTCTTCCTGGCTGTTATTGCAAACCCCTACCCACCAATGCCCCAGAGACCTACAGTCCCAGGGAATAGGCAGCTAAAATTGTGAATCCAGGAAAAAGCAGGAGAAGTGACACAAAGAGATGGAAGTGGTTGTCCCAGAAAATGCCCAACAGATCATCCAAGTCTCTTCCTGAGGCTCAGCACCTGGCTACTCATTGAGCCCTGGAAGTAGGGCTAGCTGCCTGGAAACCGGTACCCATCTCTCATCTACATGCCTCCTACAGTAAGTACCATGCTTCACTTTCTCCAGTGTCCTCCATTGTCTTCAGTAGTAACACTGGAGAAACCTTCTCTTTGGTTTGGGCTCTTCAGAATCCTTATGAATATCTCCTCTTCAATATCCTAAAGGCTCCCTAAACTTAATATGCCCAAAACTTAATTTACAGTTTTCTAATACTCCTGAGCCTGTTCCTTATTCCATGTCTCTATATTGAAAAAAGGTTCATTACGGATGTAGTTGCATAAACCAGAAGCCTAAGAATTGTTGTTGACACCCTCCTCTCACTTATGCAATGCCTACAGTCCGTCCATGCCAAGCCCAGTGGATTTAACATCTCATACATCTCTTTTACATTTGCATTGTTCTCCCTGTCTCAAACCAAACACTATTATGAGCTATAATTATCTTCCACACAGACTTCAGTAGCAGAATCTTAACTGGTTTCACTGCATCCTCTACTTGCCTCCCTACAAAATCTATTCTTCACCCACTAGCCAGAGTGAACTTTCCAAGCGTAAATCTGATCAATCTTCTCTTTTGCCTCAAAAGTGTCATCAGTGTCTTCCTATTGCTCTTAGGATAATGGGAATTATTTGGCTTTGGCTAAAACTAAGGCAGTCATAGGTGATTTGGCCAGCCACTACCCATTTCTTGAATCTCACTGTCACTGTTCTTCCTCTCACTCAGGCTCTCTAGCTGTGAGACTTTCCTTAGTTTTATATACTTCCTATACATACTCTCTCATAACACAGGGTCTTAATGCATCTTGTTCCACTTGCTTAAAATCATCTTCCCTTCCACTTGACTCAATTATCTTTTGCTTTCTCCACAGATATCAATTCCACTTCATCAGAGAAGCCATCACTAAGTCAAGTCCTTGTTATGTGCACTCATAGCACCATAGTTCTGTCCACAAAAGTCCTTATCATCGCTTTTATGTTTATGTGATTATTAATATCTGTCTATCCACTAGACAATTCTCCTTTTAAGGGCAAGAACTCTGCTTTCCCTAGTGCCGGCACTATCTTTGGCATATAGCAGGAATTCAACAAATTATTTTGAATGCATAAATATTAAAATAGAGTTCTGGAAATGTGCAAGGTTAAGTTTTATATTTCTCATATCTCTCCATTGAACAATGAACAATGTGCCATTGAACAACTAGTGCCAGATCTAAAACCGTGCTACACAAAATATAATAGAGTCAAGTGCTTTTTCTCATCATCATTCCACTTGTCCAAGAGAATTTAGAAGATACAGAATGACTGATCACAAGGGATCGGTTATAATAAAAGCAAATACTCCAACTGTTCTTTGGTATTGTCTGTACAACGCCAGACATCTGCGTGAAAACATCAAAATTTGGTTCTCCACATAGTTCTAAGTCTTACTAGTGCTTGGCATTATGCAGACACTTATTGCCTGAGTCTTTGCAAGTTACAGGAATCCAATATCTCCAATACTCTTTTTTTGTGAAGAAGATTCGCCCTTAGCTAACATCCGTTGCCAATCCTCCTCTTTTTTGGCTTGAGGAAGATTAGCCCTGAGCTAACATCTGTGCCAGTCTTCCTCTATTTTGTATGTGGGATGCCTCCACAGCATGGCTGATGAGTAGAGTAGGTCCAGCACCTGGGATCTGAACCTGCGAACCCCGGGGAGCAGAAATGGAGCACATCGAACTTTAACCACTCAACCATGGGACCAGCCTGTCCAATATTCTTGAAAGTTTGTTTTGCCTAAAATAGTTAGTGACCCTTTAGCTATGATTTTTCATTTGTCCAGTGGTTCTAAGATGATAGATATATTATAAATTTTACATGTCGGGTATTTGCATTAATTCTAATTCTCACAACAGCCCCAGCCAAATATTGCTCCTATTTTGCAAATGAAAAGACTGAGGTTCAAGATCATACAGATAGCAAGATTCTAGTGTTGTATTTAAATATATTTGATTCCAAGACTTATGCTAGTTTCCTCTGTTTGATAGTACATATCACTTCTAACTTACTTTTCAGGGAAGAGAAAAAAAAAACAGAGAAAAATAACTATAATTTAAGAAAATGAGATTCTGTCTTTCTCTCTATTTAATTGCATTTTCTAGCTTAGAGGACCCATGGAACCTGTAGTTTTCTGCCCAACATTTTCCTAATCACAAGGCCATAAGTACCACAAGGGCAGGGAATCATCACTATTTTGAGCAAAAGGAGCCCTCCTCAGCACCAAGAATATCAAAGTATTTGCTCCGAAGCTCTCTGGAGTGAGGTATGGAAATATGTCAGTTAAAAGTAGAGCCATCTGATTTGTTCTCAGAACTCCTCCTTTAAATTATTGATGTACAAGAACAAATCTGTGAGACATTTATAAGAGTGGACTCAATCTCTTTTCTGAGGACGATTTACTGAGGACTCCATTATCTTCCAAGAGAAGGTACTAAATGGCCAGGGGTCAGGGAATCCAGGTTCTAGTCATGGCATTGCCAGACGGTTTTGTTGAGAGGCACATCAGACATTATCTAGTCAAACTCCTTCCAATAACAAGTGAGAAAAGTGAGATTCAGATGGAGGAGCCATTCCCAAGTTCACACAGCAAGTCCTACCATTACACCATCTAAGTCCCTTTTAGCTCTAAAATGTTTTCTTTAGCGAATAATCAGCAGGAAACAAATCCTGTTTCCCATTTATTCTGCCCACCATTCTCCAAGAGGCAGCCTGCTGCCGTCCACAAAATGCACTTCCTTTATTTTCACTTCCAAAGTTCTTCTTTCACAAAGAGCCAAATTTATGATAGAGTGTGAACTAATACCAGGCTCTTGGGCTCTATTTTTTTAAAAAACAAGTGTCCAACAGGATGTGTCTATGTAATAAAGTCAATTCAACAAGGGCCAAGTTGACCTATTGGTGATTTTTATGACAAATGTCTCATTTTTCACCTTCCTGTAGATCCCACAAAATATGTTTTAATAACATTTGCAAGCTCTGCCACACCAGGGGCCAAGAGAAGCTGCAGTTTTAACTCCTTTGGCAGAGAGCTCCCACCGAGATCTAGAGAACTACTTCCAGCTCCCTGGAGGGCTCTCTCTCCCCGACTTGAATGTATTGGCCTCGTGCGTACAACAGCTTGGAAACATTACAGAGGCACCCAGCCAGGAAGGTGTCCCAAAGACATGTTCCAGTTTTAGATGACAGTGACAAAAGACCCTGAATGCCCCATGGAGACAAACACCTGCAAAACTCTACTTCTTAAGTGCGGGTCAAAGTTCAGGCTCTCCCGCATTATACTAGCGGGTCAGATTGCAAAATTACAACTTCACAAGCTTCAAGCACAGAAGCTGGGACTGTATTAACCGTTTGGGGTGATGTGGTGCTGTGAACTCATGTCTATATACAGGCCAAAACTCTATCTACATCTAGGGTGCAGTTCTTTCTACCATAGTGGTTCTCAAAAGGGGTGATTTTATCCCCATGGGGGACATTTGGCAAGGTCCAGCTGTATTTTTGGTTATTACAACTAGGAGTGGGGTTGCTATTGGTATCTATGGGATAGAGGGCAAGGATGCTGCTAAACATTGTATAGCGCACAGGACAGCCCTCCACAAGAAAGAATTATCAGGCTCAAAATATCCATACTGAGAGTGTTGAGAAACCCTGATTCAGAATTAACCACACAATAAATAGACAGACAAGAGAATTTGATGGATTTCATTCTAGTCAGATGGCCTATGTTAAAGTTCCTGTTTGGGATATATGAATGTGAACAAGTTTTTTAGCCTCTCTTCCTCAGTTTCTTCATTTGTAAAATAGGAATAACAATACATGTACATCCCTAGCACATGGAAAGTTCTCTATAAATGTTAGCAATTATAATTATTGATCCGAACTCCTCTTTCCTGCTATACTGTTATTATCTCCTGGCAATGAAAATAATTTATCATTTGATTCCTCATTATACACTGTTTTAGATGCATTATCTCATAATCCTATACCAATTCTTTGAGTTAGATCTTATCTCAAATACTTAGAGAAGAGCACTGAGATACAAAGATGCTGAATGACCTACCCAAAGTTGCAGAATTAGGAAGTGGCATAGCCAGGGTTTGGACATGTTTGTACATTAAAGCCTATTTTCTTATCCACGCTCTGGTTTGGGTAGAGTCCACATTCCTTGGATTTCCTTCTACCAGAGACACTTTGCACTAGTTTGTATGTTTGTCGCTCTCATCGCTCTGTGAGATGCTTGTGTTTCTGTCGTGTGTACATTCCTTTGCTCTGTGTATCACACCTTGAGGTATCACACCAACCTGGGAGGTGGTGGCCATACCTGGCAGCTGGTGAAGGGTCTGGGGATTCAGAATCTTGGATGCCTTTCTTTCTATTAGAGGCAGAAGCAACAATCACATGACCAGATTTATATATTTGAAAGAGTACTCCAGTAACACTGAAGGGTTAATTGTGCTAATAGACAGGTAAGGTAGACTGAGATAGTTAAAATTAGAGGATTGTCAAAGAAAGTGTTTCCTATGCCAACAAAGGCCATTACAAGGTGCCATTAACCCTTGTGGCGATCATATGTGAATAAATAGGCATGCTTTGGAAGCACAATTGTCATTTTATTTTGTATTGTAAACAACTGACTTTGCTCTGCTCCAGTGTCCTGTTTTCTTAAAGAATTAGTTCTAAATCTCTATCCCACTGTTAAAAAAAAGCCACAGACTAGGAGAAAATATTTGCAAACATTTATCTGGTAAAGGACTTACATCTAGAATGTTTAAAGAACTCTCAAATCTCAACATTATGAACAAACAACCCAATAAGAAATGGACAAAAACTTTGACCAGAACTTCACCAGATATATGAATGGAAATAAGTACCTGTAAAGATGCTGAACATCATTAGTCATTAGAGAAATGCAAGTTTAAATCACAATGTAATATCACTATACACCTACTAGAATGGCTAAAATAAAAAAACTGACCATACTAAGTGTTGATGAGGATACGAAAGAACTTAAACTCTTATACACTGTGGAAATGCAAAATAGTACAACCACTTTGTAAAACAGTTTGAAAGTCTTCGAAAACTCAAACATACGCCTCCCATATGATCCAGCCATTCTATTTCTAGGTATTTACCAAAATTAAATGAAAGCACATGTGCATACAAAGACACTTACATGAACATACATAAGGTTATTTTGTAATAGCCAAAACCTGAAAACAATTCAAATGTCCATCAACAGGTGACTTGATAAAGAAATTGTGTTATATCCATGCAATGGACTACTATCCAACAATACCAAGGAGTGAACTATCTACATGTGTAACAACATGGGTAAATACCAAAATAATTATGCTAAGAAAGAAGCAAGACAAAAAAGAGTACATCCTGTACAATTCCATTTCTATAAAACTCTAGAAAATGCCAACTTATCTATAGCGGCAAAAAGCAAACCAGTGATCCCTGAGGAGGGCAAGGAGGTGGGGATTCCCAAGGGTCACAAAGAAATTTTAGGAGAGACTTCAGTGTTTCTTGCATTACTATTGGCAAAGATTGTTGATACACATATGTTGGATTTGACTTGACATCTTGTTGAAATCTGTTTAAATCTGAGGACTAGTACAAAATTCAGGCATTTTTCTTATTTACTTTAACCAGACACAAAAAGCCTGCAGGGCAAGTCATGACATAACTTCACGATTTGTTAGCAGAAATAGAAAGCAACAACATGAAATGCCTGTGTGCAGCTATGGGTCAGCAGCTGGTACACTCACAGTGTCCCCATGGAGTCACATATTTGCCAAAGTAAAAGATACATTCATTCTTTTTGAAAAATGTTATCAAACAACCTTGTGGATTAACAGAGTATTTTCAACATAATTAATATCATAACCTCAATATGTAGTAGATAGGATAAAAATTCTGAATTTGCAAACCCTAAAAATATGATCAAGAAAAAAATATACATGTCTTGTCTAATTTTACTAATACCAATAATATATATACTAGCATATTACTAACACCAATATATTTATATACATAAATAGTAATACTAACATAGAACACTAAAGTATTGCTATTGTCTATTAGTTCATATTATGAATACCAAAAATAATATAGGTATATTATGTCATATTACTATTTACATTATTAATTATTATTCAGTTGACTTGTATAATTATTGATATTGAAAATGTTAATAATTTTAATGACATAATAATGATTTATGATAGCTACCATTCTACCACTACTTTCTCTAGGGTGCTATCATCCCCTTCATTTGATAAATGAGAAACTATGACTCAAAGAGATTATACAACTCTTCCCAAAAGTGGTGGTGGAGTTGAAATACAGCCCACGTAGTCTGATTCTAGAGCCCATGTTTTTATCTTCAATATTAATGTAATGTGTCCCTTTGTCATCAAATCTGAACTCCAGGACGTTTAAATATGCTGAATACAAAGTCAAATTTAAAAAGTAACACAGCTTCCCTAGTACCAAGTATTCATTTTCACCTTGGTCAGAAGGGAAAAATGACTTTTGTATTAGTCAGGGAAGGTAACATTAGCTGTTGAAAACACAATCTCAGTGTCTTAATACAATAAATGTTTAGTTTTCACTCAACTACAGACCAGAACATGTCGGAGCCAGGGGAGCTGCTCCATGCAGTCAGACAAGGCTCCTTCCATTTAGTGATTCCTTTCATCTCCTGTGACGTCAGATTGTCCCCTCCATGCTCTACATCTGTTGGTCAATGAGAGAAGGAGGAGAGCATGGAGGATTGCCTGGGTGTTTTTATGGACCCAGCTTGGACTTGACATTTATCATTCCTGCCCAGAAATCAGTTCCATGCCTTCACCTGACTTCAAAGCAGATAGGAATTATGGTCTGTCTGTTTTTCCAGAAAGAAAATGAAACAGGGTTTGGTGACCACCTAGCAATTCTCTGTCCCAAGTTCCTATTGTATGTCTTTATAGAGTTGAATGGAGACCAAGCAGCTGACTTCAAGAGGCACTAGAGCAGTGAGTTTCAAAGTGTGCTCCGAGAATCTCTGAATCAGGACCGCGGGGGGAATGAATGGTAACCTGCACTTTTAAATTAGCATCCTGTGTGATTCTCTGTGCACATTGAAGATGGAGAACTACCGCTCTAGAAGTTACCAAGACCCATCTCAGAAAGAACATGGCTAAGGAATGAAACTGTCCATGCTGATCATGTACATTTAGGTCACCGTCATTTATTCCCACCCCAAACAATAGTTAATAAAGACAAGTATAGTGCATCTGTCTTTGTTTGGAGTCTCTGCCAGGACTCTACTTCAGGGCCCAGAGTAGGATGAGACAAGAGCGGTGGCTAAGACTGAACATTTAAGGAGACTCTCTCTTAAGTTCATTCAAGTGCAGAATCAGCATGTGAAATGTTACAAGAAACTCACAGGAACTGACAGTGAGCATCTCATTAAATTTTCTGCCCTGTGTAATATGTGCCCCTCTTCCTATTCACTCCGGTTCATCTGACTCTGCTCCTGATTCTTATCTTCAGTTTATGGATTCACTCATGTATCATCTATTTGTTCAGCAAATATATATCTATTTGTCTATGTATATCTATCGTCTATCTATCTATCAATAGCCAGTGTGATGTGGAATTGTACACAAGTTTAAAGCTGTATCATGTATGTATTTTTATAAGTTCCTGTGGTTATATTTATAATGAAATTTGAAGGTAATGAGCAAATATTTTTGGAGAATCTTCTAGGTGCCATAAAATGTTTATAGCGTGGTGGAGGATTCAGACAAAAGTACAAGTGAGTATATAGATTAATCAAGTAATTATAAGAAATGCTAAATGCTAAGTGATGGATTCTGAGAAAGAAAGGGATAAGATCTACTTTAGGTAGTGTGGTCATGAAAGACTTTTCTAAGAAGTTTAAGAAGACACATTTAAGTGGAGACCTGAAGCATGGGAAGGTAAAAATATATAAAGATTGTAGACAAGAATGTCCAGAAAATGAGATGTGTACATTTAAAGGCACAGAGGTGGAGAAGATCTAAGCAGGTTTGATGGACTCAGAGTGGGCCAGGGTGCCTAGAACTTGGTGAGCAAAGCAGAAAGTGGCAACAGATGTGTTTAGAAAGTGTGGGGGGAGGGGCAGATCATGAAGGACTAAGACCACTGCCAGGTCTTTCAGTTTTGTTTCTGATGCAACGGAAAGTTACAGACAGGCTTTAAGCCAGAGGGTGGCATGATGCAATTTATTTTTCAAAGAAGATCAGTTCTCTTGCCCATTGTCTAGTTAGTGACTCAGCTTCTCTAAACTTGTTGCTAGGAATTTCTTAAGAACTTTGGTTCCCACACCCACTTGGCTGTTTCCCCTCTCAGTTACCTCAGTTAGAATATCTTCTGTCACAGGGGTCCTGCACGAACCAGTCCTGAGATTCAGACATGTCTATGTGAAGAGTCAGGGTCCTCCATGTAACTATGGGTTGATAGCCTTGGGAGAGAAAGTCTGAAAGGGTGTGGTTTGGGGGGGGCGTCAATGATTCAGCTTAGAGTTAGACAATGAGGTCACAGTGGGTCTGGGAGAGGTCAGAGTGATTCCAGTTCCCTTGCCTAACCCCATGCACCATGTTGGAAACTCTGGAGTGAGGGGTGGCAGAAGGAACTGTTTAAGGGAGCTTACAGGGGCACAACTAATGTACAACCACCACAGGACTAGGTGATGAAAGGTGCAGAGGGTAGAGGCAGAAGCAGGTCGAGCTTTGTGATGCTGGAAGTTCACATAACTGAGATGCAGCATTTCAAGAAAATGAATACCAGTTTCAGTACAAAATAAGAAAAAGGTGAATATTTATTTATTAGAAAAGGATTCACAGTTAATTATAAAAAAGCTGACAAACAATATAAACATTATAAAATATCCACAAAAATGGTATTTTTATGAACTCTCTGACACATCTCTATTTTTTCCCCTGTGTTTCTTGGCTACATGCTATTTGATAACCACCCATTAGCAGGACAACGTTTTGGTGATATTTTTTATAGACAGAATAGAATGATAGCTCGGCCTTTTCTCTGTTATAGCTGAACAAAATTTGCTTTTTATTATTAATAGCATTCATAAAACATGCAACCTTACATAAATATATTAGCTTTTTGTAGTATTTTTCAGCCTTATGCCCTTACAAACACAAAATTATGATAAATTCCACTTTGTGTGATTTATATCAAGATAAAATACATATGGTGCATTTACAATTATCTCTGTTACATCATCGAATATGTTTTTCACAAAAAGAGAACCTCCATTTTCTCTAGGCTTTGATGAAAACTAGATTCCCTGCTTGCAATTCTACACATTTAAAAAATGATGGAATTTTCCAGAATTAGCTCCTAGCTGATACATTTCAAACTTATTTCTTCCTCTCCTCTAGCCATATAATTCTAGTTCTGGATGCCAGAGGACCCATTAATATCACATTAAGTCATCTGGCCTTGAACTTCATATCACAATGCTGTGTCAGGCAGCACATGGGGCGGTAGAAGTATTTCTAGAAGCCATTCCTATACTGGGTAGCTAGAAATATATTAATTATAGCACAGAAGTAAGTACAAACCACATACATCTATTCTACTAAATCTAAAGAGTCTTCAATTCAGCTGGATCCCCAAAATACATTTAGCTATTCCAACATTACTAGATACAGGACTATATATGATAGAGTGGTACAAGAAAGAGACAGCAGTCTTAACTAATTGCTGTTTAAATATATGCTACCAATGTTATAAAACACAGAATCATGTGAACAGATTGCTAGGGCCCTGTACAGTGTCCCAGAGTAGACCTGCATCTGGGTGGGAAAGAAAGGCATTTGCCCTTTTTCTGCATAAACTAGATGATTTGTCCAGTTCTAGGAAGACTTGAGGGAGTAAAACATCATTAGGGAATCTCCAGGGTGTCACAACATTGGAGAGTTGGGAAATAGTATTCTTCATACAGTTAGCAGCATTTCTCAGAAGGCAAAAGTAACAATCAGTGTGACATACCATGTTAAATTGGTAACTTCATTGGCAGGGCACCTCAGCATGGCTGTAGCGGAGTAGGGGGAAGGCGGGGGCCTACCATGGAAGAGCATGAGTCATGAGAATAGTATAAGCAGGGATGAGACTCCCTACCAGGCCTTTCCCGGAAATTATTGGGGAGCAGATCTTTGTACAGAACTATGAAATGTATGTTATTTCTATTAATATCACTAAATTTACATCTGTTGGGATTTGGATAATATCTACGGTATTTCCAAATCTCAGAGCCAATCTACATTATGTCCCAAATGGGCTTAGACAATGACAAGTGCCAGGATATCTCACTCACATCACATCCATGATGTTATGCTGTGATCCAGATGCTGTGCTCTGGG
The DNA here is from genome assembly GCF_041296235.1 of Equus asinus. Lineage (NCBI taxonomy): Eukaryota > Metazoa > Chordata > Mammalia > Perissodactyla > Equidae > Equus > Equus asinus. The sequence goes on along the minus strand of NC_091801.1, from coordinate 66,662,829 downwards.
TCCAGCCATCTCCTGAGAGGAAACCAGGCACCTGACCAATGTTGGCCTTGGCCAAATGTCAAACGAAGATTCTAACAAAGGAAATGCAGTTGGAGTCTCATATATGACCTAGTTCTTGTTCCCAGACATCAAAACTAGAAGAACTGCTGATTAATCCATTTTGTAGGTGTAGTACCTACCCAAAAAGCAATTGTGTGGTCAAAGGTGTCCCATCAGAATCTCCTGGGAAAATATTAGGTACAACCCTCACCCAGAGAGACCTCTCTTTCCCATCCTCTTATTACCCACCAATAAACTTGGTTCTAGAACAACCTCTGTCCATAAAAAACAACTTATTTCATGTATTGAAAATGATTTTTCAAAAATTGTATTCTGCCAACAAAATTTGCATTGCCTTATTGTTATTTACCAATCCCTCCAGTCTGATACTAGCCATTCTCTCACAGAGTAGTCCCATTGTTTTTAGCCACCTGCCATTTCATTGGGCTAAGAATCAAGTGTCTACTTATATATGCAGAGAGAGTATCCCCCAGAAACACTAATTTATACGATGAGGAGGAAAATAGGAGTGAAAAACAGAAAAGTCACAGCAGGAAGTTATTTCTTTGGACAGAATTTTGGTCTCATATTTTCCTTCCCACCAGAGAGTCTTGGTTTAGCCTACAGTGTGAGTCAGTCACTGTACCTACATCATATCATTCGATCATCGGGACAACCCTACTAAATAAGCATTATTATTATACCTATTTCAAAAATGCAAAAAGTAATGCTCAGTGATACTAGGAAGAAAAGAAAAATTACCTAGCAGGTTAATAATCCTGGATCTGGGATTCTAACCCAGACCTGCTGCCTCCGGGGCTCTAGATATGCTGCAGCCTCTGGATTTTTCTTCAGAGAGAACTCAGTCCTGTTCAGTGTTAGGATTGTTTGTTTCTTATGTTGGTCAAGAGCAGGAAAAACATTTTAAAGAAATTTCACTGAAAAGCAAGTATATTAATAAGTAATTTGCCTGCCTCCTTCATATACTGACAGGGCTAAGCTTCGTTCTTTCTCATCTCTTTCAAGAGGACTTTCAAAAGCAGAAGAGACCTGTGAAATAAAAAAAATTTCTCTAAAAGTATACAACTTTAAACTGCCATTTATTTCTTAAGGACTTACTGTGTACTCTATGCACTTTAAAAATGTCTCTCATAACAACCCTATGAAATAAATAGGATCCATTTTGCAAAAGAAAGAATTGAGGTTTAGAAAGGTTAAGTGGCTTGGGCAAGGTAGCTAGAAAGAGTGTGAGAAAGTGAACTAATACCTGTCTGACCCTGAAAATTCATTCTCTGAACTGTTAAACGACACTTTCTCACGTTCATTAAAATAAGAGTCAGGTACATCTTTCACAGGAGCTCTCTTTATGCCAGTTTAGAAGCCAAAACATCTCTCTTCTTTATTCACCTCCCAAGCCCTGCCTAGGGCAGTAGAGTCTGGTCATGATCTTTGGAGCCGGAATGCCTGAGTTTAACTCCCAGCTATACAACTTAGGAAATGTGTCAACTCAGGCATCTTAATTCACCTCTCTACCTCAGTTTGTCATCTGCAAAATGAGTGTAGTACTAGTGCCTCCATCACAAATTATTGTGAAGATTAAATGACTTAACATGTGGAAATTACTCAGAAAAATATATGATGCATAGTAAGTCCTATGTTAATATTTGTATTTAAGAATGTACAATGCATAGTTAGTATTATATTAGTGTTTGTATAGAAGAATATAGGAGGTATAGTAAGCATTATATTCATGTTTGCATAGGAGAATATACAATAGATACACAGTAAGGTCTGACCTCTTGCGTTTGCTCTCACTTCCTCCTGGCACACCCTACTCTAGCCATGGCCTCAGCAGCAGCTTAGTGTAGGCATAGCTTGATGTCGCCTGCTACATCTGCGCTGCACATCTCTCACTTTCTGCCCTGGGCCTTCCATGACACTATGGTGCAACTGCTCTATCTGCACCCGTCAAGCATCATATCTGGAGGTGTGAGTGAATTATGTCCCTGTGTGGCAACCTTGACCAATGTGGAATGGTACCTAGTGAATAAATGCCCCCCTCTTCCATCTATCAGGGGACCATCCAGAGGTTCATTTCACATAGGCCTTTTGGGTGTGTATGTATGTCTCGGGTAGGGAGATGGTGAATTTGGAAAGGGCAGAGAATCAAGCTCCTGGAAATAAGTGATCCAAACTTCTGGGACCTTATAATGGGATATAAGTTTCCAAGCCTACGCTATGGGAGTCCCTTATTCTTGGTGCCAACATGTTTCCCACTCCATCTCATGTAAAACATGGTGCTAAGGGAAGTAGAACAGCAGAGAAATAAAACCCTTTGGATCACATATCACACAGATGGGATCTTGTTTGCCTTGGCCTATTATAACCTAAGTAATTTGCCTCCAGTAAGAAATTAATCCGACAAATAAAGTATGATGAGATAGCATCAGACATGGCTCTAATTCCACATCAATGTTTAATTAGTTCTATGACCCTCAGAAAGATGCGAAACCACTTTAAGCCCTAAGTATCTCATTGCAGAAAGGGGCGATATTACTTGATGACTTCTAGAATCTTTTCTATAATATTAAAATTCTGATTCTCAATGCTCGCTGATAGTTATTAACACTGTACAAATTATTTGGAGCATACGATGGATGAAAATAGATTCAAGATTATTAAACATTTTGTAATGTATCTTATTTGAAACAGATGCAGTAGCACTTTTATTCATGGATTTGCAAATAATTTAATTAAAAATGTAAAATAAATTTCTCAAGCTTAAAGGTAAAAATAATCTAAGCATCATTCACTTGGTGAGCAGGAACCAGTTTGAAAATGCCTTTTATGACAGTATGCCTGTAATTGGATTCTCACAACACTTCTATAATGTTAATACTATTGATAATTCCCATTTGGAGAACAAGGAATTGAATTTAAAGGGGCTCTTCAATTTCCTTTCAGCTGTATGGCAAATAACTAGCTGACACAGAGCTTTCCATTAAGGAATTTATCTTTCTAAAAACTGGTTTTCCAATAGAACCGTGTAAAATAAACAAAAACAAAAACAAAAACAAACACTGAAGGTGAGAGATAAAAAATGTTTAACTAGATAGAAAAAGAAAGGTGAACACCCATTTGATGGAGATATCTCCAGGTTTTGTGGAAATGTCCATTCTTCTTGCCTACATAGTAAATTCCTTGAGGTCACAGATAAGCGTCTTATGCAATGTTTTGTCTTCTCACAGTAAGTGGTAAGTTAGTAATCACTAGATGTGTGAATGATTGTGTGATAAATTGGGACTGAAGATTAGAAGCAAATTTATTTCCTGTGGGATTCCTTCCTTGATGCTTCTCTACTCTAATAATGCCAAGATAATTATGATATTTGGCATGGAATATTGGAATCTCTCCAGGTGGCCGTGTGTCAGAAGGCTGTGAACTATATGAAAGGAAGCACCAAATTTTAATCATCTCTTTGTCCTGTGGTAGATACAATAATTATGTGCTGAATCAGCAAATGAATAAAAGACAGAAAGAATTTGGAAGAGAGAGAACATTTCGGTAATTTGGGATGTATTAATATTGTAGTGTCATTTGAAGCTGGAGAGAGTAGTGGGATAAAAACACAGGTCCTAGGCCCTCGGGGGTGTTCACAGCTGGCAGTATAGTGAGGGAAGCATAACAGAAGAGTCACTGAAGATCAACTGGGAGAACCAAGAAACGTGAGATCATGTAAACAAAGATGTGGCAAACCACTCTTATGGTCTTTTCATTATGATGTATTTATTGCACCTCATATAAAATTTATATTGAGCATGGATACTTAGAGTACCGCCTTAAGTTGCTATCCAACTTCGATTTGGGCTTGTGCAGTCATAGCTGCGACCTGAGAGAACCTAAAACAAGTGAGCCTCTGAAAACATGTAACTTTGGGTCTGGAATTTCTAATCCTTGCTGTGTGGGCTGGAGCAAATTAGCTTAAATGTGCCTCAATTTTGTTTGCATGGTGAAAACATCACCATCTCCCGCATTGGGTCCTTGTATGCAATCACTAATAAAACATTATGATAAAGCCCTCTGCAAATATGAAGTGCTATTGAAATGTAGAGTAACACACTGGACATCTTTGTTTTCCATCAGACACATCCCGAGAGACATTTCCTTCCTTCCAGAACATGTACACTCAATGAAGTGTCCATCTGGCAAGCCAGACTCTGCCAAGAGTGGAAAGGCAAATTATCTTAAGGTAAACAGCTGAGTGCTAGTGTGCAAAGGTGGTAAAAGGAGTGTAGCCCTGCCTGAATAAGGGTTAAGAACAGGGATTAAGATGCCCCAGAACATGCAATGTACTTGATATTTTCCCCAGGGAGAAGGAAGGCAGGGAAAATTTCTGGCTACCTGGGCCCCTTTGCCTTCCCTCCAAAAACATTACACTTGGCTAATGGAGCTGTAACTTTGTTTTGATTTCCTGAGTGGTCTTGAGTTACCTAATATCTGGCTTGCTTCCCTAGATGGCTGCTTCTTAGATCTCTCCAGTAAAATCATACTTAAACCATTTTCATTAGGAACTGAGTACTACATGATCATAAAGTACCCCATGAAATGCCTTGATTAGCAGAGATCAAAGGCTGAGCTTCATTAGTTTTGCTTTCTTTCCCCTCCTACTTTGCCTGTGCATTAAACTGCATTAACCTGACTAAGCTCAGCTCTCCAAAGTTTGCACAGTCTGGAAAAGATAACTTCTCCTGAGAAGTCTGGCTTTCCTTTGGAGCACATGGCTTGCAGGTTTTCTGTGGCCCAAGGCATAATCAGCAAGCTGTCTATTCTGTCTCCTCTGCAGAGACCGACAGCCCCTGCTCTGAAAGTAGCACTGCTGTGGTTGCCTCCGCAATGCCCCCTAGGGTGGAAAAAGACTTGGATTAACACCATGGCCAAAGGTTATGAGTCTACGAAGCTGGCTTTCCTCACCAGAATGAGTCATTCCAAATTCACTCAAGTGTCAAATCTGTTAACAAAGCTGTCTACCATAATGTGGTAAGGAGCGCTCATCATTCAGGTAGAGCCGAGTTTAAATTCTGGCTCCTTCACTTCTCTGAGCTTCAAGTTTCTCATATGTAAATTTTGGATATCAGTGCTGACTTCACAGGAGTGTTGTTAAAAATAAATAAGGTAATGTTTAGAGAAAACCTGACACAGTTCCTAGCACATAGAAAGCACTCAACAAATGGTGACTATATATATAGAAAAAGATATATACATATACACCAGTTCAACTCATCTTTATAATTCTAGAAAGGAGAAGGGTTTCCAATGGCTCATTCACGGCAGCCTCCAATTTTCTTTTGGGTAAATATCCCAGTGATGAATGGAAGATGTTTCCTTGGATTAGCTATTTGGAGCCAGGCAAACCTCAAACCTTCCCACAAGCACATAGAAGAGGATGCCTACCCTTAGTCTAAGAGTGAGAGACACAGTGGAAAATCTGACTTTCTGCATTTTAGAGTAGAGACAAGGCAAGCTTTTCCTCTCTCTCTCTATATCCCATATACATATATGTGTATATATACATGCATACGTACATATATACACACACACAGACAGTATAAGGAATTGACTCACATGATTATGAAGTTTGAGGGAACCCAGAGTATAGTTCCACTCTGTTTAAAGGCCTGAGAACCAGGAAAGCCAATGGTGTAAATTCCAGTTTGAGTCTGAGTCCAAAGGCAGGAGAACTCCTGTGTCCCCACTGAAGATAGGCAGAGAGAGAGAATTCTTCTTACTCGGCCTTTTATCGATTCAGGCCTTCAGTGGATTGGATGAGGCCCACTCACACTGGGGAGGGCACTCTGCTTTACTCAGTCTACTGACTCAAATGCTAATCTCATCTAGAAACACTCTCACAGACACGCCCAGAAATAATGTTTAACCAAATAGCTGGGCACTCCATGGTTTAGTTGAGTTGACACATAAAATTAGCCACCACAATAATCCTTTAGATAGCTGAGTCACACATTGATGACATTCATTCATGTATTCATTCAGACAGTGAATCAACAAATATTTTACTGTCTCTCATGTGCTAGGCACGATAACGAGCTGAATATTCAAAGACAAAGAAATGTCATCCTGTCCTCAAGATCACAAAGCCTATTGGTCACACTGATAAACAACTATTACCCATAAGATAATGTAAAAATTGTCCTCAGAAAGCATTCTATGATCCTTGATAATGGAAACCATTAGTATTTTGTAAGTGTGTTTAAAATACATAGGTTTTATGCTTTAGAAATGGAAGCCAAGCTCAAGCTACGTTTTTATAGAGGAAGTCTTGACATCCATGCATGAAAGCATTAACTAACTTCTGTGAGCTGTGGCCTCTCTGTTGCAGTCTTCCAGAGGGTGTGTCCCTCAAGACCTGCCTCTTCAAATATGTCCCACTGGATTATGTCTCTAGCTACCATCTGCAGAATTGGAAATTGGAGGGGTAAGAGTAGGATTTTGTTTCAGTTTCTCTACAAGTATCTCTGGTGCAGTGGGAATGAGAGGTGAAGGTAGTAGAGAAAAGTGTCTTCCTCCTGCCAAACACTGTTGAAAATGCCACCTCATATACAGGGCATTAAGCATTACAGGGATTACAAAATTGTGTCTGGGGGTGACTTTGGAATTAAAATCTAATGTAGGGAGGCAGGAAATAGAGGCAAAGGATGGAGTACACCAATTATTATATCTTCTTTAGGAATAGAATTTTTTTTAAGAGGGGAGCTAAGACTAATAATTTACTTTATGTGGTCATAATCCCATTCCAGCCCTTAGGATGGTGGTTTTAAAAAAAATTGTGGGATTGTGAAAACGGATTGAGAGGTAACACCATACAGCAGTGAAGAATTTGGGCTCTGGATTCAGAGCTATATGAGTTGGAATCCAGTTTTGCTATTTAATAACCGTGACACCTTGGGGGAGATAGTTAATTCTGTGGGTCTTATTTCCTCATCTGTAATATGGGAATAATGATCATACCTAATGCTTAGAGATGGTGCAACCGTTACATGTGGTGATACCTGGAGGGTGATTGAACCAGAGGGAGTGCTTGAGCGTTAGCTCACATAGGTTATTTCTTGTAATCTTTACAGTTTTGTGAGTAGCTAGTATTAGCTCCATTTTATAGATGAGGAGTACGAGGTTTACAGAGTTTAAAAATTTCCCAGATCTACACAGATAGTAAGTGGAAGGTCTGTGATTGAAAAACACATTTGCCAGCTTCCTAATCTCAAACTCTTTCTACCATTCCATGCCACTTCCATTCTGTTGTAGAATCTTTCTTATTTGCATTTATATTATTTCCTCGTTTTCATTCTAAGCTCTCAGAAAGCAGGCCAAGTCTGGACTTTCTTTGTATCCCCCACATTGTCCAATTTAGTGGAGGTGAGTGATTCATCAGTATTTCTTGATTGCTTTGTCCAATAAAAAATCTCTTGTTATTTTCAGGATACAGATACATGTTTTGTTACATTTGTACCAAAGTATTTCATTTTCTTTGAATCAATTGCAAATAGTATTTTGCTCTTAATTTCAACTTCACATGTTCATTTTATTATATAAAACTATCATTGATTTTTATGTGTTGATCTTGTATCCTATGACCTTGCTGAACTCAGTTAATCCTAGCAGGGTTTTTTGGGGGGAGGGTGAGGGTGGTAGATTGGAGTGGATTCCTTGGGATTTTCTATGTCAAAATCATGTCATCCACAAGTAATGACAATTTCATTTCTCCCTTTGCAATCTGTAGACCTTTTATTTCATTGTCTTTCCTATTGCAGTAGCTAGAACATCCAGCACATTGTTGAATAGGAGTGAGGACAGCAGATATCATTGCCCCATTCCCAATCTTAGAGGAAAAGAATCCTACTCACACTATTAAGAATAATGTTAGCTGTAGGATTTTTGTAGATTCTCTTTATAAAGTTGAGGAAATTTCCTTCTATTCTTAGGCTGAGGTTCTTAAATCATACATTGCTTTTGGATTCTGTCAAATTCTTTTTCTGCATCAATTAATACGATCACATGATTTTTCTTTTTAGCCTATTGATATGGTAGTATACAATGATGCATTTGTGAGTGTTAAGTCAGACTTCATACCTAGAATAAATCATGGTATTTAATTCTTTTTATACATTGTTGTATTTGGTTGGCCAATATTTTGGAGGTATTTTGTGTCTAAGTTCATGAGATACTAGTCTATTTTACGGTCTTTGTCTGCCTTTGGTATCAGGGTAATCTTAGCCTTATTAAATGAGGTGGGAAGTATTTCTGCTGTTGATGATTTGTGTTCTCTCTCTCTCTTTTGTCAGTCTTGCTAGAGGTTAATTAATGCCATCACTGTTTTGAAGAACTAGATTTTTGTTTCATTGACTTTTTCTATTTTTTTCCCGTTTTCAATATCTCTGATTTCTGTTTATTTCATTACTTCTGAGGGGTTTTTTCCCCTTTTTATTTATTGTGCTATTCTTTTTCTAGGTTCTTGAGGTAAGAATTGTGATTATTTATTTGAGATATCTCCTCTTTTCTAATGTAAGGATTTAGTGCTATAAAATTCCCTCTCGGCACTGTTGTAGTTGCATCTCATATTTTGATGTGTTGTACTTTTATTTTCATTCAGTTTTACATATGAATTATTTCAGTTGAGACTTCCTTTTTGACCTGTGATTATTTAGAAGTGTGTTGCTTAATTTACAAGTGTGTAGAGATTTTCCTGTAGTCTTTCTGTCATTTTCTTCTAGTTTGATTCTGTTATTGTAAGAGACTATACTATGAGTGGTTCACTTCTTTTATATTTGTTAAGTTTTGTTTTATAGCTCAAGATATTGTCTACCTTTGTGACATTCCATGTGAGCTTGAAAAAAGTGTGTATTCTGGTTTTGTTGGATGGAGTATTCTATACACGCAAATTGGGTGCTGTTGCTTGGTTATGTCATTCAGGTCATCTATATCATTGCTGTTTATCTGTCTAATAAATCTATCAGTCATGGAAAGGGAGGTGTTGAAGTCCCCAACTATTATCATTTGCCTATTTTTCCTTTCAGCTCCATCAGTTATTGCCTCATGTACATTGAGGCTCTGTTGTGAGGTGTATACACATTTAGGATCATTATGTCTTCCTAGTGGGTTCTTCCTTTTATCATTGTGTAATGGCCCTCTTTGTCTGCAGCAATTTCTTTGTTCTAAAGTCTACTTTACCTCATACCACTATAGCTAATCCTGCCTTTTTTGATTAGTGTTTACTTGGTATATCTTTTTCATCCATCCTTTCACCTTCAACCTACCTATATCAGTGAATTTGAAGTGAGAGCCTTTTAAAAAAAGTGTAGTTTGGTTAAGATTTTTATCCACTCTTCCAATTTCTGCCTTTCAATTTGTATATTTAGACCATTTCCATTTATGTTGATTTGCTAGGGTAAATCAGCTAAGTCAGCTATCTAACATTTTTTTTTCTCATTCTTGTATTTGTCATTTTTTGCCTTCCTGTGGGTGCCTTCCTCATTTTTTATGAGTCCCTCTTGATCTTTTTCTAGTGTTTTTGAGTTCACTGATTTGTATAGTTTTTTTTGGTGGTTGCTCTGGATATTACAATATGCTTATGCGACTTATCACAATCTTCTGGTATTAACATTTTATGTCTTCAGTTGAAATGTGGTAACTCAACTTCTGTTTAGTTCTCTTTACCCTCCTCACTTTGAAATATGTCTTTCTTGTCAGATGGTGCTACAATTTTTGTTTCAATTATCACATACAATTTGGAAAATTTATGAGGAAAAGGTTAGTCTATTGTATTTATTCATAATTCTTATCTTTCTGTTATTCTGTCTTCCTTCTGGATCTCTAAGATTCCTTCTTTTATCCTTTCCTTTCTGTTTGAAGAACTTCCTTTGGCCATTTTTTAAGGGTAGGTCTGTTAGTGACAAATTCTTTGGTTTTCCTTCATCTGAGAATTCTTTTATTTACCCTTCATTACTGAAGGATATGTTTTCTTGAATATAGAATTCATTGTTGACAGGTTTTTTTTCTTTCACAGCTGGAAAAATCTTGCACCAATTCCTTCTGGCCTCCATGGGTTCAGATGAGAAATCTGCTGTCATTCAGATTGGTGTCCTCCTACAGGGAATGCATTATTTCTCTCTAGTTGCTTTCAAGATTTTTTTCCATTGTCTTTAGTTTTTAGAAGTTTAATTAAGATGTATTTTTATGTTTCTTTGGATTTATCTTATTTGGAGTAGCTTTCAGCTCTACAATTCCCATTTGATTCTCTTTTGTGTCATAATTCTTTGCTGAGATATTATTTTTTCATTTGTTTAAGAGAATTTATAATTGCTTATTGAATGATTTTATGACAGTTACTTTAAAATCCTTGTCAGATAATTTTACATCTGATTTATCTCAGTGTTGATGTTATTTGATTGTATTTTTTTTAAATTCAGGATGTGATTTTTCTTGTTCTTGGTATGATGGATGATTTCCTGGATATTTAGGCTATTACATTAGGACACTCTGGTCTTACTTAAAATTTTAATTTTAGCGGGTATTGTTTCTGTCTAGGTTTAGCACAAAGGTCATGGCCTACTTTTGTGAGCTGTGATTCCAATGACAATCTAATGTTCAGAGTCTTTCTGGTACTATTTTGGTCTGCTGGTTTTATCTGGTGCTACTGGGGTATCTGCTGATCCCTAGTGGTTCTGCTTGAGAAGATAGAAGGATCTGCTGTAGGCTGGGCTAGATTGTGCCTCTAAGTGGGAGAAGAAAGACTCTGTCCTGCAGGGACAAGGAGCAATTCCCAAACTAGGTGCTTATCTTGGCTGACTCCCCATGCTTGTGTGGGAAAGAGTCCTTCCCAGGTGGGGGCCATTTGTTGTGGCATGATTCCCATTGCCAACGCACCTGGCTGCATGGTTTCTCTGGTTCAAAGAGGACATTATCAGGTTGAGTGGAAAGGAGTATGCTTTCCCTGGATGCTTATTTTCAGTGGGATTTCCAATTGATCTCCCTTTCTAGTTATGCTAGGCTCACCTGGTGTAGTCAGCAGAACTTCTGTTCAATAAAGAAAGAAATAAGCCTACCTGGGCCACTTTACATTGCTTGGTGGAGGATTATTAAATTCTCAGCCTGATTTACCTTCTTCTATCGGGTTTATTCTTCTACTGCTGGAGTCCCTAACCAGATTGTCTTCTCCTTTCCACCTTTCAGAATTCTATGTTCGTTATTTCTTGCATTGTTTCCAGGAATTATAGGGAAAGACAAGTCTGTGTCATCTTGTTCAGACTAGAAGTTTCACCTTCATTTCTAAAAAATTATTTTTCACTGATTATTTCTAGATTTCTAGACTTGTACTGATTCTGACCAGAAGTCTCCTGCCATTCTTATCTTTGTTGTCTGCATGGAGCATATATTTTTTTCCTCTAGATGATTTTAGATTTTCCATTTATAACTGATTTAAAACAATTTGATTATGGTGTGTCTTGGTGTAGTTTCTCCATATTTCTTGTGATTGGAATTCGTTGAACTTCATGGATCTGTAGATTTTCATTTTTCATCAAATTTGGAAAATTCTTAGTTATTGTTTATTCAAATAATTTTTCAGATCCTCTTCTCTTTTGGGGACTACAATTACTTATATAATATCCTGTTTGAAATTTTCCACAGATCACTGATGCTCTGTATTTTTCTTTGTGTTTCAGTCTCTATTTTTCACTATGATTCATTCTGGATAGTTTCTATTGTTATATCTTCACATTCATTAATCTTTTCTTTACAATGTCTAGCCTACTGTTAATCTTATTCCATCTACTTTTCATCTTAGTCACTACAATTTTTACTTCTAGAATTTCTATTTAGGTCTTTTATATTGTCCATGTATCTTCTTAATATGCTCATACTATACTTTCTTGAACATAAGAAATATATAACTTTTAATATCCTTATCTACTAATTCTATCATTTGTATCATTTCTGCTTAGGTTTCTATTGATTGAATTTTTCTCCTTATCATGGGTTGTATTTTTCTGCTCCTTAGACTGTCTGGTAATTTTTAGTAGATTAATTTTACTTTGCTAGGTGCTGGACAGTTTCGCATGTTCTTCAACATTCTTGACTTGGGTTCTGGGACACAGTTAAGTTATACAGAAATGTTTTGATCTTTCTTAGAAAGGCCAGAACAGCTTTAGATCCATGGCTAATTTTGCCCCAACCAATGAGACTACCCTTCTGAGTATTCTACCTAATGCCCATGTATTACAAGGCTTTTCCACAGTGACAACTGAAAACACAAAATATCTCTGGCTTCATGTGAGCCCCACTCACTGTTCTCTCTGTTTTTTACTTGCGGTTTTTCCCCCAGATTCTAGTAGTATCCTCACATTCAAGCATTGATCAGTACTAAGCTAAAGACTCAAAAAGCTGCCTGCAGGGGTCAGTCTGGTGGTGTAGTGGTTGAGTTCGTGTGCTGTGGTTAAGTTCTAACATATCTGTGATCTCTAAAAGTTTTTTTTTCCCCAGCCTCTTTATTTATTACTGTTATTATTTTTATAGTGAATTTCTGTTATACAATATGATATTGTTAACTATGATCACCATACTGTACATTACGTCTCCAGAACTTATCTTGCATAACTGTAATTTTGTACTCTTTGACCATTTCCACATTTCCTCTTCTTCCTAGCATGTGGCAACCACCTTTCCACTCTCTGTTTCTATAACTTTGACTATTTTAGATGTTTTTCATGTAAATGGCATCACAGTATTTGTCCTTCCTGTGTCTGACTTATTTCACTTTGCTTATGTCCTTCAAGTTCATCTATGTTGTCACAAATGACAGGATTTCCATATCATCCAGCAATCTTTATGGCTATATATCCAAAAGAATTGAAATCAGGATCTTGAAGAGATATCTGCACTCTCATGTTCATTGCAGCAGCACTGTTTGCAGTACCTAAGAAATGGAAGCAACCTAAATGTCCATCTGTGATGAATGGATAAAGAAAATGTAGTATATACATACAATGGAATATTACTCAGCCTTAAAAAAGTTACCTTTCTAAATGAAATTACAAGTATTTTTTTTCCTTTTAACAGTGTTTTTTTAATGTTTGAATGACAGCCATGTAAATTGCTCAACACAATGCTCATTATTTAGTAAACATTTAGTAAGATTTAGTTAGACTTCGTTTTGATACTAGTAGGGATTTTCTCTGAAACTTTTCCAAGCTTTTCCCCAAATGTGTTTCTACCACTTTGGCAAGGTGCAGTCATAGAACTTGTATCATGTCCGGGCAAAGCTCAGAAACTAATCCAGGAAAACTACATATGAACATATATAATGTAATTATGTGTAAGAAACCATGGTGGATGGTCGAAAGGCAATGTGACAAAGTGGTTAAGATTGAGCTCTAGAGTCAGATTGTCTAGATCCATATTCTAATAACTGGGTAATTTTGTACAAATTGCTTAATTTTTATGTTTCAGTTTCCTAATCTGTAAATACAAATATTAGCATCTACATCATAGGATTATTTTAACAGTAAGAGTTAATGTAGGTTCAGTGCTTTAAACATTTCTGGCATATAGGAAGAACTGAATAAGTGCTTGTGATTATTATAATGAATATCTTCTAGAAAAGAATAAGCTAAGGCTTAGAAGAGTCAAGAAACTCACCAAAGACGACACACTCAAGGAGTAGAGGAATTGGCATTTGAAATCGATTCTATCTGATTCCAAGCCTGTATTTTTTGGGTTTTTTATTATTTTAGTTTCTCAAACTTGAGTAATGCGCAGACTCTTTTTAAAAGAAATGAAAGTTCTCTTTAATATCTATGTTGAGTTTAATGATTTTTATTCTGTTGCTAAATATGTGCAAATCTAAACCTGGATGTAAATCCTTATGCCCACAAATCTTTTAAGCTATAAAATTCAAACACACTTACTAATTAAATGCAGACAAAAGGTGCACCACAGTAAAATTCAATTTGGTAACATTTATTTAATGTGATAGATGTTTTTTGTTTACTTGAAACTTAAAGCTACTCACAAAGGAACGTGGTACTCATTGTTAAGATTCAAGTTCTTTTGTGGTCATCATGCCCATACATCTGTGTGCTATGAGATCAGTCATTTTTTCCACCACTCTTCTCTGTTCCAACTACTGCAAAACCATAACATGATGTCATTCGGCCCTCACTTGGCAGAAATTCACCATTTACGTAGTAATTCTGCTTCCATTTTTTTTTTCTTGCATCTTTTGTCCAGGATAAAGCAGAACTACTGGTTTCAACAAACTCCCAACAAAAACACTGCTAAGGTCTTTGAATTTGGGGGCAATTATTGGTTGTGAGATTACCAATAGATGGTCAAAAATATGCTTATGTACATATTTTTTACATTGCGATTGATATGAAATTCCCAAATTAAAAATTCTCATGGAATCTTGGGAATAAGTTCAAGGATCCCTAGAGAACCAAAGATCTTAGTTTCAGGAATTCTGAGCTGCTCTCTGTTGGTCTACTGCTGTCTCCTCCTGTCTTAAAGGAGCATTAGTTTATGCCATAAGTGATTTAGAATAATCTTTGAGTCATGCTAAAGTAGAGCCAGCTGGAAGGAGGTAAGAAAGAACACTGAATTACATTTTCAAATTTTTGTACAATGCAAAGTGACAAAGATATTCTTTCTGAACACGTAGAATTAACCATGTTGCAAAGGGAAGGTTTTCATTTATGGCTTACTTTCGTGGTTGAGAAAAAGGGAGCCTTGATCATGGATGACAATTATCTCACTCATTTTAAGGGGACAATCAACTAAGGGGACAATGACTAATGCTTCTCTGGCATGTTATCATTTACAAAAGACTTCCTCCAACTTGATTATCTTCTATCTTTAGTCACACCCAAATGAAGACATTTCTCAAAGTAATAATCATAAGTTGAGGAGGTGATATTTAAACTAGGTGTCCTAAATTCTAACTTTTCTATGTTTTGCTATTCCAAGCCACCTCCCATGAAGACTAGTACTATATGCACCCTCTCATGGACACAAATAGAAGAAAATACATCTTATCTTCTACCTGGTCCCCGAGTTTCTCCCTATTCAGAGACTAGAAAGTCTGAACTTTCTCGAAAGTTGTAACAAAATATTAAGAGCATGGGACTCTGGACTTACACTCCATCTTTATCACTTACCGGGTCTGTGACTATGGGAAAGTTATGCAAACTCTTGAAGTTGCAGCATCCTCATCTGAAAAATAAGGATGACAGTGCTTTGCTCATGAGGTTATTTTAAAGATTAACCAAGAAAATGTATATTAAAAGCTTTACATGCTACCTGTAATGTAGCACTAATAATATAATGTTTAGTCTTTGCCAGACACTCTTTTAAGTATTTTATATATTAACTCAATTAATCCTCATACAACAACTCTATGAGTTAGAGAATATTTTTCTCCCATTTTACAAACGGAGAAACTATGGCACAGAGTGATTAAATGAGTTATCTAAGGCCACACAGTTGGTGAGTAATGAAGGTAGAATTTGAACCCAGACTTTTGGACCCAAAATCTGTGTTCTAGAGGCTGTGCTTATTGGAAGGCTCTATACTACTTCTCTATGATTTCTAGTTTTTAGTATTGCAACTGGAGAGAGGAATTCTCTTATTTAATCTCCTCATCTTGCCTTCCCATCTCAGCTCTTTCCTGGAATATTGCAACATCACTCAAACCTTTTACCCTGCTTATAGTCTTAGCTCCATTTTCCACATTGCAGCCAGCATGATGTTTAATATGCTCATTCTTCTTCCTCATTACAATCTTTCTAAGGTTAATCATCACACACAAAATATTACCACGTTTGGAACCCTGCTTTCCTTTCCAATCTCGTTCTCTTCCATTTCCTCCCAAATTTGACATTCCAGGAATCTAGACTATTTGTAGTTTCCTAAATACACCATCCAGCTTTATTGTACTTTGAAGTATTTTTTCCCTGTTGATTTGAACATATGTGTATGAATGGTTAAATCCTTCATATCCTTTAAAACTTGTTTTAAGGATCTTTCGTACAGGAATTCTTTTCTGATGTCCTTACTTGTACTTCCTGAATTCTAGGGATGATTAAATTTACATTTGCTAAGCAAGAAATTCTGATTCTGCCAGAAAAAAAAAAGGCATGTAAGGATACTGGTAGTATCAATTACTATGCTGTACTCTGACGGGGGGGTTGTATATCAGAGACGCTTTGGGCAAATACTAAATAGCAACTGAACCAAATATTATCACCACATTTCTTGCTGGAGCAATAGCAGTCTTGAATGAATCCAGCTCCGGTTGTGTTCACGTATCAAGAAATCTTTGCATAATACTTTGTGATCAGCAAACTCAGCACATGTTTTATCAAGACTTCTCCATCTCTTCTTCCTCCCCCTCAACCCCTATCCCTTTGTTGTAAGCTCATGTTTGTCAAGAAAACTTTGGCCTCTATGAATCTGATTTGTTTACACTTGACTAATCAAAAATGTTTTGTAAGAGAAGTTTGATGTCCAAGAAGCCTCTTGAGCCTGCTTTGTAGATCTTTAAGATATTTTTTTTTTCTGAGAACTGAGAGACTGTTTCTAGCCAAATCCAAGTAAATGGGAACCTCAAATGACTTAAGACTGTTAAAAGGATCAAAATGTATGCATGAACATGATGGCATGTGCTCTCTAGTCCTTAAGTTATACACCCTTGCACAAGGAAGGTTTTCAATTTCTCCCTGAAGGTAAATTTCAGGAAGTGGGCAGTTGTACAATATGATCCAAGGAACCCTTCTAAAGGTATTGCACAGTTCCCTGGGCCCTCTTGGGATTTCTTTGTCCTTGATGCCCACTAACATTTCAAAATCGAAAGGCACCACCTCCCAGACAACAGCTAATCTGAGTTAAGGATTTCTTTCAAAATGATCTTTGGCTTACTGCCAGCCAAGGTGGAGTAGGGTCCTTCCTGCCAAGCCACCTGGCTCCGTGCTTCCTGGCTATACCAGGTAGTCAGGCCTAGTCTGTGGAAGAGCAAGCAAGCCTCAGAAAAGATAATGCAATCCATGTGTCCCAGCGTAAATGTCACTGTTTTTACTGCATGGCTGTAAGTCATTTATTCAAAGATTCCAAATTATATTTTAAAAGTTCAACAAATAGTTCATTGTACATCGGACTTGGGCACTTAATTAGAAACTGCAGTACTTTGCTCATTGTATATAATATTATAATGGCCCTTTTCTTCCGTTATCCAAATGTTGTAGCTAATTTATCTTGTAAGATGTCTTGTGCGGTACATTACAAAAGTAATGCAACTATATACAAGTTAGACAATTATGGCCTCATTTGAGAAAAGGGTTTTTGAGAACACTTCCTTAATGTTTTTTCCTGGCCACTTTCTCTAATCCCTACCAAACCACAGGATGTCCTAACTTTAAAACCTACCACAACAGCAACAAAGCCCCCGTCTGGTTACTAAACACTCTCAGAGGCTTCCCTTTTGGAAACTCATTTTCAGTTCTCTGCCATTGCAAGTCACTAGAGGAAATCATCTTATTGTTTCAAAGCCAGAGAACAGAAATTGAATCCAATCACCTTTTTGGATGAGTTGACGCCATGACATCTTGATTTATCATTTCTAAACCCTATTACCCTTTTGCACCACTCAGTAACCCTTAGAGAAAGAAAGATATGGCCACATATTCCCTGCCTCTAAGTATCTGGATGAGAACTAGAAACTCAGTTATCTAATGCCAAACAGCTGGATATGTGAATACATCCTGATGTTTCCTTCTTTATTCCATTTTCAGCCAGATGTTTGGCATTACATAGACAACACCTAATGTTTCTAAAAAAAAAAAAGAGTTTCAAAATATTATGACTCTTCAGTTTTGGAAGATGGGAAAACAAAGACCTAGAAAGATATAATTGAAATCTATTCAATCATGAAGGATTTAAGTAAATTGAATATAAACTCATTCATAAACTCTCAGAATACTAGAAACATTCTTTGAAATTTGAGAAAGACTTTAAGCCACAAACAAAAGGACAACTGAGTTAAGAATAAACATATGGAACTTGTTATCCCAGAGGTAGGGAGTAAAGATACACATACTAATTCAAAAATATTTATATACATTCACAGATGATCGACAGAGTTATTAAAGGCAACAAAAATATTTTGGATACATTGCTAACTTTCTGAACTTGGTGTCATGGAGGACAATTCTGACTTTTAGCACACATTCCTTGAAGTAACAATCTGCATCCATACACTAGTTTGGTTGAAATCCAGTCTGGCAACTGTTATTTGCATGGTAGCTGCTCATAATTATTTGTTGAATGGATATTAATATGTATGGTCCTTTCAAGGACATAAACTCTTACATATGCATTCTCATTTTATCCTTATTATAATCCTTTGATATTGAAAAGGAAGAAAATTCTCAAGAGAACTGAGATGGAAGTAATGTGGAGAGAGAAGGACTATGGGAAAGTAACTACAATTTTGGGCTCTGGAGAACTGTCTAGAATCCTGGCTCTACAAATGACAGACTTTATCACTTCAGACAAGTTGCTTAAACTCTCCAAACCTTAATTTCCTTATAGGTAAAATGAAAGTAATGAAAATTCTACCTCAGAGGGTTTCTATGAGAATTAATGAGATCGCCCATATAAGGCATATGGTTCAGTGCCTGGCACATAATAAATATTTAACAAATATAAGTTTTGTTGGAGATAAAATTTATTTCAAAAGATATTAAGTAGTCTAATTATCCCACAAAACATGGCATATTAATTATAGTACTGATAATCAAACAGGATTCTTTAGATTCTGAACCCTATGCTTTTTCCATGTGCATGGCATATGCTGTTTGACCAAAGACAAAAGACTAAACTGAGTTGTCCAAGAAGAAAGAAACTTGGCATTTGGTGTCTGGATGAGTTGTCCCATACAATCACAAACATGAACTCTATAACTCATTAAGTATTGTATATTTTAAATGGACTTCTGTTTGCTTTATGATAAAAATATCCAGTTTACTTTTGATCGATGACGGTCAACCGTATGTTTGAATTTGTGAGCTCACCACGCTTGTCTTGGCAAAGTTTACCATTTATAAAATGGATTCTACTGGATTCTACAGTTTTAAGTGACAAGAAATATTTGCATTTATATGATGTGTCTTGCTGTTAGAAGGTGATTAGACAAAATGATCTGGAGGAAACGTTGCAGAGTGCTTCTTAACATCGATTCCTCAAATGAGGCCAACACTGCAGAACAAGCTTAGCATGAAAATTAATTAACATCCTTTCCAAGATGTCTTACAAAATAAGCCAGGTAGTGGGTTTGAATAATAGAAGAAAAAATCCTCCATAACATTCTTTTCAGTAAAATATAATTACCAAAAAGTATTTCATCTACAACATAATTATTTGACATTAAGAGTTCAATGTGTTTGGCCATAATTGAGCTCATATTTCCCTCTAAATACAAGTAAATCAGGTTATCACCTGTATGGGGCACCTTAATTCCGATTGCTTATCTTATCTTCACTCCACCTCCTCCTCCACCACAACCACCATGTGGAACATGTACTAGTGGTGCAAACCAAAGGTGGGAATTATGTCAGTTAATTCTTGCTGGGTAACAATCACCCCGAAACATTTTGGCTTAAACAACAAAGTTTATTATTTCTGATAATTCTGTGAGTTGGCGGGGCCGTTGTAGTCTGGGTCCATGCAGCAGCTCAGCTGGGGCTGGATGATCAGAATGGCGTTACTCACCAGTCTGGCAGTAGATTCAGTGTCAGTGGGGTGACAGACCACATGTCTCCCACTAACCCACAACCTTGCCCAGACTTATTCACATCGTGATGGTTGCAGTATTCCCAAGAGTGGCAAGCAGGAAAGTCCCAATACACCGGTTATTTTCAAGACTTTGTGTCATATTGTTTTTTGTCTCATTGGCCAACAAGTCATAAAGACAAGCTCAGATAATGGGGGGGTGGGGGGTGGTTAAATAGACTTTGTCTCTTAGTGGAAGGAATTGCAAGTCTCACTGTAAAAAAGGTGATACTGGGAGGCGTGAAGAGTTGTGATGAGATTCCTCCCACCACAGACTATCCATGACACTATTCCAATTCGAATTCTCTACCAGGAGTTGGTCTGCACTTTACAAAGAACCTTCACAACGCTTCCTTATTTCATCCTGTCAAAAATTTTGGAGTGAAAATTAATGATGAAGATATGCATTTAAGCTCTAACCTTTAAACAAATTAGGTGTATAACTTTGGCCTAGTCATTTAATACTGCATCATTAAATAGAATTACGGCAGCTTCTGTGTCATGACATTGTTGAGAGAGTTAAGTTAGATGATTTTGTGTAAGTTATTTAGCACAAAATTCAAATTGTTAGCTTTTAAGCTTTCATTTATTCATTTAAAAATACTCTCTGAGCACTTACCACATTCCTATGAACTGGTATAGAATATTTCTAAGAATTAGTTAAGACAAAAGTATTGAGTCAAATGATCTGTACCTTATTCTAGTTTTTATCTTGAGACAAGTTCCTTAACATTTTTTGATCCTATGTTGTTTTCTTTACCTGTAAAATAAGCATAAAAATAATTATATCTGCCTCACAGGATTGCTGTGAAAATTTCCTATAAATACCTAGAGGACTGTCTGGCCAATCATAAATACACAACAGAAGATATTAATTATAATCCTGTCAGGGCATTGGACTAGGCATTAGATATATGTAGAGATAAAAATATTCATTAAACATGTCCTCGTGTATATTGCAGCCTATTGGAAGAGTAAGATAATGAAAAAGTTAACACATCAATAAATAAAAGTTGCAAATTTTGATTAGTGCCATGATGGAAAATATTATGAAAAGATAATGTAGGGATGAACTTCTGGTCATGTGACCTGACAGGTCTCTCTGGCCAAGTAATATTTATGCTAAGAATTTAAGAATCTAAGATATTTGAGATTTTCCGGAAGACAAACATTATAGTCTGAGAGGTAAAGTAACTTGCTCAAGGTTGTACAGGGGAGAAATGGATAACCCGGGAAGTTTCTATGCAATAACCCCACTGCTCCAAACCTTACTGGCCCTGGGGATGAAAGTTGCCAAGCTCTTAGTGAGGTTGAGAGCAACTCAGGTGCAAACTCCACTTCTCTGTGTGTTGTTCTCCTGTTTACCTTATCCAGCTTACGGAATCTTTAACCTGAAGACTGAGAAAACCCTGACTGTGGCTTTTGAAATTAAAAGCTAATAATTCTGTGCTTTGCTGTGGTCCACTATCCTGCCATGTAAAATTTCATAATATTCTTCTAACTAAAAGGCAGGAATTCTCACAAGGCATAAAACTCTAAGCCCCAGCTATATAGTCTATTCTATCAGAGATATGTTTTACATAAAAAGACACAGGTAGGAATAAAGTAAATGGAAATAAATATATCATGCAAACAGTAAGCATAAGAAAGCAGGAGTGACTATATTAACTTTAGATAAAATACATTTTAAGGCAAAGAGTATTACCAGACTAAAATAGAGATAGCCCACAATGATAATGAGGTCCATTTGTCAGAGACCATAAATGTGTATATTTAATACCAAAATTTCAACAGTGACAGAAAAAAAGGGAGGAGAGACAATTCAATAATCATAGCCAGAGATTTTATTATCCTGTTTTCCACAACTGATAGAACAACTGGACAAATCAGAAAATCAGAAAAAAACAGAAACAAGATAAACAACATTAATGTGGCCATAACTGAAAATTATGCAACAATGAACTCAATAATTGCCAAATACACATTCTTTTCACTTATTCATGGTATATTCACCAAGATCTGCAAAAAGGTGTTTCAAATGGTGCTTTAAAAATAGTAACATGCAGGATTATAATTCAAGTCCCCAATTTTTTTTAAAATAGCATTAATTTTAATTAATTAAAAATTGATGAAAAATTAATAGCAAAACTGACAAAGTTATCAAAAACAAGAAAAGTGTAAGAAACTACCACAACCAAGAGGAGCCTGGGGAGATATAATTACTAAATGTATTGTAATATCCTATGGGATCCTGGAACAGAAAAAGACATTAGGCAAAAACTAAGGAAATCTGAATAAAGTGTGGATGTTAGTGAGTAATACTATACCAATAATGGTTCATCAAGAAGACAAAAATCATGACCACAGAATCAAGAAGACAAAAATCATGACCACAGAAGAACTACACAACTTTAAGTAGACAATGAAGACACTGGAATCGTTAAAGATCTTGTTTAACTTAATTCAGTCATCAAATTAAATGGAGACTGCAGCCAAGAAATCAAGCAAAGACTGAGACTCGGAAGGGCAGCAATGAAAGAAGTGGGAAAGATCATCAAGTGTAAGGACGTGTCATTAGAGACTAAGGCCAAGATTATCCACAGCCTTGTATTCCAATTACTATGCAGAAGTGCGAAAGCTGGACAGGGAAGAAGGCTGACAGGAAAAAAACTGATTCATTTGAAATACAGTGTAGGGGAGAGCTCTGTGGATTCCCTGACTGCCAGAAAGATGAACAAGTGGGTCCTACAGCAAATTAAGCTTGAACCATCACTGGAGGTAAAAATGATGAAACTGAGGCTGTCCTACCTTGGGCATGTCAGGAGAAAGCAGCATTCTTTGTAAAAGGCAATAATGCTGGGAAAAGTAGAAAGCAGTAGGAAAAGAGAAAGACCAAATATGAGATGGATCGATTTCATAAAGGAAGCCATAGGCTTGAGTCTACAGGAGCTGAGTAGGGCTGTTGAGGACCCTATACTGTGGACATCACTCATTCATAAGGTCACCAGGAGTTGGAGCTGACTTGATAGCACCTAACAATAACAATAATCGTTAATTAATTGTACCAAATTCACCAACTGATATAGATGTTAATAACAGGGAAAACTGAGTGTGGGGTATATGGGAACTCTCTGTACTATCTTCTCAATTTTTCCTATAAATAAAAAACTGTTTCAAAATCTTAAAGTTTTTTAAAAAAAGAGAAATTAGAAAATATTTATAACTAAACAATAATGAAAACACATGTCAAAATTTGTAGGATATAGCTAACTCAGTGCTTAGAAGAAAATGTCTAGCTTGACATGCTTATATTAAAAAGGAAGAAAAATCTAAACCCAAAGTCCTAAGATTATACCTTAAGAAGTTAGACACAAAAAGAAAAGAGTAATTCCAAAATAAGGAGAATGAAGGAAATTATAAAGACAACAGCAGAAATCAATGAAAGACAAAACACATATGATAGAGAAAATTAACAACGTCAACTGATGTCTCATACCTTGTTAGTGGGAATATGAAATGCTACAACCACTTTGGGAAAAGATCTGGCTGTTTTTAGTAGTGTTAAGTAGACACCTACCCTATAACCCAGAAATTCTACTCCTAAGTAGTTACTCAAGAAAAATGAAAATATATATTCACAAAAAGACTTATACAACATGTTCATATCAGCGTTATTTATTATAGCCCCCAAATGGAAATAGCCTAATTGCCCATCAATGGGCCAATGAATAAATATAATGGATTATCACTCAGCAATAAAAAAGAATGAGATTCCAAGAAACACAATGTGTATTTCCATGTAGTACCTTTTTCAGTCCCCATAACAACTCTGACACATTATTATCCACTCTATTTTAGATATTAGGCAACTGAGTCATGGAGATGATACTTGCCCAAAGTCAGATAGCTAGAGAGGGGTAGACCCAGGAATCAAATCCTGATGTTGTGCCAAAAGCTTTGCTCTTAAGCAGTATGTTATGCTTCCCTAAGTTCACCTGAAACAATCAAATCCGCGGAGAGGCATGTAGTACAAAAAGGGATCTTGGAAAACTACTAAAATATTTCCTTCTACCCATTGCTCCTAAGCAAGTGTAGATGCAGGGTGAAGAAGGTTCTGTAGCCTAGAGTCTCACCTGCTCCTGGACGCACAAACTTATTCAGCCAAGAAAATGCTTAAGAAAGATTGGAATATTGTCAGTTCTAATTTTACAGTTACAACTACCAGACAGAGACTAAGGGAAGAATGTGTGCTGACAAACGGTTAGATGGGGTATCAGAAGATCCCGATTCTAATAGCAGCTTTGTTACAAGGTGGCTGAAAACTAGGATAAGTCACGTCACTTCTTTGGACTTCATCAATTGATTACGGAGGCTGGACCTGACGAGCTTCAACTTTCCATTAAATTAGGAGATTCTGTGCCTCTCTTCCTAATAGATGAAACCCTGGTTCAATTTTTCTAATTATTCTTGCTCATCTCTAATAACTGATCCATAATAAACTAGTATCTACAAGAACAGTTAACACAGAATAAAAAATTATTTACAGTTCAATGTCCAAGAAGACTTCCCTCTATGGCAGGATTTTAATTGTTTCCAGGAGAGGATTATGATATAGCAGAAATAAGGACTAGCTTAGGAATCAGACAGACCTGATTCAAACCCCAGGTCTGAACTTTCTAGCCATATAAACCTGAGCGATGCACTTACCCTCTGTAACATCTTCATCAGCTGTAGAACGAGCATGTAAATACATATCTTAATGACCTGCTGTCTGCTCTACCCGCGCTACCATTTCAGGAACCTTTCCCTAACCCATCCTTTCCCAGGTAACTCCCACTTGCTACCAGGAACTCCCTTAGAAGCAGCCTCTCTCTGCTTTAGGTTGCAAAGCTTGGGGGAGACTAGAAAAGTTCTGGTCTTATTAACACGGTGTATAAAACGAAGCAGGCTTGTTGAAAGCAGTGAGATATCCTATAGACTCGGCAAATACAATCTCCATTTGTAGCATTACATCTTTAGGAATTAAAATATGATTTTATTTTAAAAATAAAAGGAATAAGAAATGGAAACCTAGATGTCTCTCTTCTGTTTCGAAATCAAGTAAGAAATTTAGTTTATAGGTGGGTTTGAGAAAGGGCCCTTATCTTCTGCAAACTATTTAAATGATTTAGCTCATATCCCTTCCTCTTCTATTGCAATTTGTTTGTTCTTTTGTTAAAGTGCTTATCTCTGTAAAGGCCTGTGGGACACCCCACCCTCTCTCCCTTCCCCCCTCTCCCTCTCTCCCTCCTCTTCTCTCTGGCTCTTCAGTTGCAGTTTGAGCCCTTGAAAGGCAGACCCAATTATTTGTTTCCTTGTTTGGGTCCTGCCACTTTGCACAGTTATATGATAGGCATTCAATGTTTGCTCATTCGAATTGATCATTATAAACAAACTTCTGACAGCTGGTATGGACCAGAGCCTTTTATATCGGAAGTTCTCCCTGAAAAACACATGCAGCATGGGGAAATGAGAACAGAGTAAGTAATCTAACCTAAAAGGTTGTGAAGCCCCGTGACACACCCAGAATACAACAGTCCAAATATGAATTCAGTTCTTGGCTTATTTTTCATTTCTTTATTGGCTTCGAAACTGATCTTGAGTCATGGGTCACACTGTGATACAAATAGGACAATTTTGTTGTTCTTATATTTTCTGTTAGTAGTCTATGCTAAAATCTAGAAGTGCCTTATCAGTGGATCACTGGAAAAACCATAGTTGATCTCATGGTAAAAAATTAAAATAAACATGTAAATATACAAGAGTGCTTAAAAATAAAACACCCCAGGGTCTTAGCAGATCCTTTTAAGAGCTTCAATGAAACCCAAATTCTGACATTTATATTTTACCCTTGGATTTATATAGCACAAGAGAGTCAATGGACATCATTTAGGTTATACAGAAGATTTCAGTATGAATGGCCTAAGGAAGAATCAAGAAACTTAAAAATGTGATTTTATATATATATATATATATATATATATATATGCCTGCACTATTCTGTAGCAGTAGTCATGAATATATTAGTAATAAAAATAATAAATCTAACGTATTCAACACACATTGTCTCTCAGATGTACTCAGGTTTGTGTATTATCTTATTTAACCCTCAAATATATTTATGAGATAGAAAACTGGGTCTTAAGGATATTAAATAAATTGTCAACGCTGTGTACATCTTAAGTAGCGAGGCCTAGTGTTCAAACCCAGAAAAGCTAACTTCAGAGCCCCAGGCTTAAGCACTGCAATATATTCAGTAGATATAATCACATTTTGCCCAAAGTATTGTAAAATCCACATACAAATCTAGAAAATGTATACATGAATAATAGTTATTTTAACTTTTTTTAACGTCAAATTGGATGGACATTAAAACACAGGACCTCGCTTATTTCTTGCATAAACCAAAAGCTGAAGTGACCTCAATTTTAGTAGGCGGGCAGAAATAGCCTTGTTGGGCAGTACTCTTCCCATGCCTAACCCTCCATGCTTCTCCTCATTCCCAGTCCAGAACTTCTGTTTGTTTTTTTTAAAGATTGGCACCTGAGCTCACAACTGTTGCCAATCTTCTTCTTTTTTTTTCTTTCTGCTTTTTCTCCCCAAATCCCCCCAGTACATAGTTGCATATTTTAGTTGTGGCACATGGGATGCTGCCTCAGCGTGGCCTGATGAGCAGTGCCATGTCCGCGCCCAGGATCCAAACCAGTGAAACCCTGGGCCGCCAAAGCGAAGCGCGCAAACTTAACCACTGGGCCACGGGGCCAGCACCAGAACTTTTAACATAAAAATATTTCACGCAGACTAATATCCAGGGCCAGATTAAGATTTCAGAAAACTTAAACACTGAAAGATGATGATACAAAATAAAATGAAAATAATACTAAACTAGAAAACTAAAATTAATTTATAGGAAAATACAACTAGCTTTATTTCAAAGCTTTTCTACCTAAAACTTTTAGGATTAATTCGTTGTAACATCTCTTACCATTTTGGAGGAGGTGCCCCCTGCTGATTCCTAAAGCAGCGTCCTAAAATGTGGGGCATGTACACTCAGGGAATGCTTAAGATGCTCCACTGGGTTGAAGGAAGAAAATATTAGAACTTCTACTCGTCTTTATTTGTAAATATGTCAATTATTTTACAAATATTTAAAACATAGATGGACATGGAAGGCCTCACTCAGGCCACCAGGCAACTGGTCAAGAGATCTCCAGAGGGAAGAGTGGAAACTCCCAAACAAGGAGAGATTGGCACTGGAAGTTTCATTCATTTTTCTCTCTTTTAGTGTATTGCAATAATTTGTAGTTTACTTTTACCCCCTTA
Source organism: Equus asinus (assembly GCF_041296235.1). Lineage (NCBI taxonomy): Eukaryota > Metazoa > Chordata > Mammalia > Perissodactyla > Equidae > Equus > Equus asinus. The sequence continues at coordinate 66,635,541 of NC_091801.1, read as the reverse complement.
AGTGAATTTATAAATCATAGCCTTCAGTTTTAAACAATCTCATGTAATAAAATGAGTAAGAGGCTTAAAATATTCCTATTAAGAAATTGCAGATTGCAGATAATATTAACAACTCAAACACAACAAAATCCAAGAACATGGAGAAGGTAACCATTCTATTAGAACAAACTTTTATCAGCCATGCTGCGAAGTAAAAATAAGATGTTAACCTGAAAATATTTAAAATTATTAGGGAGACTATTCCAACCATGGATTTATAACTATTTTAATGAATTATGAATCTCCTCCTAAGGGCATATTGTGCCTTGAGAATTGACAGGTAAATAATAGTATGATGCCATCATGACCAAGACGTAACTCTTTGATTTTTCTAATAATGCTTTAATATATTTGGCACTAAAACAAGTACTTTTTAAAATTTCCCTCAAGGTAAAATAAATGCTTAGGAACCACTTTCGAGATTCATTAATGGCAAAAGACTGAAATCATTAGAGCACCACTTGGTTTTCCCACTGCAGAGAAATGCCTGCAAGAAGTAATGGACAACAATATGGTCAAAAGCTAAAATACTTTCCTTTGTTAGTCAAAAGAGTTTTAAGTTCTATATAAAACATTAAAATGTCTTTTTCAAATTCTCTTTTCCCCTTTGAACCTACATATCTTTGCAAAGTAACTTTTTCAGCAATAACAGCCCTAAAAGCCAGTTTTGAGATAATTAAATTTGGAACCAGATCTTTGAATTTCTGTAACACAGTGTGTCAAATCAATATTTTATAAAATATTAAGGTTATTTATTTGTATTGTTCTCACTAAATTAATCAAAATACATTAATAATAATGTTATTAATAACAATAATAAATATTATCATGGCAGAAAAAATGCTAGGTGTTCACTCCATCATTTTCTTTTCCTGGATACGTATAAAGACCTCAGTTCTCATTTCTGATCATTTGCAGTAAAATCAGGGTTATCTGGCTGACTTCTGGCCAATGAAATGTAAATTCATTTGCACACTGCTTCTGAGCCTGGCCCTTAACACTTCTTGTGTAATCTTTTAGATTTTACTTCCCCATTTTTAAGTGACTGTGGAGGACTCGTGTTGCAACATTACAAGATGGACTGAGCCTGGAGTTACATGAGAAGAAATTTCCAATGAAAGCACAGCCACACTGGACTCTGATGTGAGGAAGAAATAAATTTTATTGAGATAAGCCAATGAGAACTCATTGTTACTGCTGGGGAGCCAGTACTACTCAGACTAATGTAAATAGTAGTAATATTTTAATGAAAGCAAAGTGTTTTTGTACCACTATTAAACATAATAAAAAATTATTTTTGTAATTTTTTTTACTTCATATTTATGTCACAATTTTAAATTTTCTACTTTTCACATGTGTCTTATACGTAATATATTTCCACAGTAGTACAGATATACATATGTTTGGGTTGCCTGATAAAGATACTTTTTCTTGATGAAGAAACAGTCAAAAACATTTGGAGATAACTCACTTAGAATATCTGCTTAGTAAATAAATTTTTGTCACCAGCTATTGAACTATCAAGAGAAGACTCTCAGACTTTTTATTCTTACAAAATGGATGCATATAATAGGACCTAAAAGGCAAGAAATGGACGTTAGCTGCATCCTACTTTCACACACATCTTCCAATCTTCACCTAATGTTAGTTGATATAGGTCACCATACCCAAACCAGTGATTTAGTGGAGTGTCGGCACTAAGGAATTAAATCAATTAGTATGGCTGAGAGAACATCCTCTAAAACACTCCTATCTTTGAAGTTCTGTAAAATATAAGCATTATATCTGAGAAATAATGATTGAAACAATGATGAAATTTCACAAGGAAAAAAGGTAATAACAAGTAAATGCAAATTTTCATGTAGGAGAGAGAGAAATTTATCTGCACACACATATATAAACAGAGGCACACATAGACAAATACATGTGTGTGTAATTATATATATATTGGGTATTTATTTTATAGGATCAAGCATTTCTTTTTGGCCTGGAAAACTCTTTTACTACTCAAAATGAAAGTAACTAGAGGTAAAGTTGAAATGAAGTTGAGCTGCCTGGAAAAAAGGAGGGTCTTGGGTCTGTTTTTCCTGAGTTAAGTCAAGATCACACGTTTGTTTCAAAGGTTTCATAGAAATTTTTTGTCCTTTTCAGGTACCAAAGGCAAACACAGTCCTAGCTCTGAACACCTATTCATCTTTCAAGAATAGCTGGTAAGCTCGCAGAGTGTCTGCTCAAGGATTCTGTTCAGAATGTTTTCATTTTGAGAAGTTTGTGGCTCTTAATAGTCTAGGATTAAAAGTAGTAGAGAGTGACCTTTGAAATCTTTGAGGCTGTTGACAGCTATTAGCTCTCTGGGACCTCCTGGTCACAATATTGTCTACTGAGCACACTCCTGGCCATGTCTCACTAGAAGCTCTCACCCTATTATCTGATCAAAAGTTTGACCTTTAGGTCACTCTGTGAAAGTTTCAAATATTCTTTTGAAAAGACAAGACCAACATTTCAAGACAACTAAAGCTGGATGAAAGTGTTCAGGGTGAATGAGGGCTCCCTCTCAACTTTAAGGAAATCCCTCCAAGAGTAGGGCTTTTGCCTTATTATTTCTCAAATCGGTGGTGCTATGGACTGAGTAATTTTGTTTCGCATAATTCCAAGTTGAAGCCCTAACCCCCAACGTGATGATATTTGGAAGAAAGGCATTTGGGAGATAATTAGGTTATTAGGGTGGAGGTCTCATGAAGGGTATTAGTGCCCTCAGAAGAAGGGACATGAGAGAGATGATCTCTCTCTCTGCCATGCAAGGACACAGCAAGAAGATGGTCATCCGCAACCCAGGAAGAGAGCTCACCAGATATGCTGAATCTGCTGGCCCCTTGACCTTGGACTTTCCAGTCTTCAGAAATAAGTATTTATTGTTTAAGCAACCTAGTCTATGGTATTTTGTTATAGAAGCTAACTAACTAAGACAAGTGGTGATGAAACAACCAAGCACTCTTAACATAGCAAGCTACTTGGATACAAAATTTATGTTATAAATGTCCTAAATTGATCACATAGCATTAAGAAATCAATTTGCAACCCTCTGTCATCTTTACTTCTTAGGAATGACTCAGTTCATATTACTAATTGTGGGGAGAGAAACTGTAAATCTCCTCTCATCTCTCTTGGTCAGTGAAGTTGCCTATTCATTAGAGAGATGACATTTTGAGGGGGATGTCATGTATTGTTAGTAAACATAGAAATCTTTGTAATGTATAATGTAACTCAAGGCAGGGAAGGGACAAATGCTCCCTGGCATAATAAGGTCATGGTTATTCATTCATAAGAATTAGTAACAAAGTTTTCACAGTAGAGTGCATATGAATTCTTCATGTCTCTGGATTATTTGGGAGGATTTTTGTAGTTTCATAAGGAAGTGGCAAGACGTGTTTGATTTTAGGTACTCTATAAAATGCCAGATGTAGCCCCAAGTTCATGTTCCCCTGATCTCATCTTTGCTTCTATGTAAGTGAACAGGAGCCAGAAACCACTGAAATCAGAGTCCATCCTTGGCCCTTATGGAACAGCTATTATTAGACCAGGGAGCGAGAGCCAAGAAAGCCATTGACATCTAAGGCTGAAGCATTTATAAGACAGGGAAATGGGTTAACATGGACTGAGATTTTATTATTTGAATAAAAAAGCACAGTTCCTTGGATTTGCTCCCTCTCTCCACACACACACAACAGATAAAAGAGGAAGATGTGGCTAAAGGGAGAGAGAACTTCTGAACATTAGATAGAATAGGTGACGTAAATGTTCTGGAAGTACACTGCACCCACAGTATTCTCTCGAAGAGGCTACAGAGATAGACCAATATCTCCAAGAAGACAAGGGAAGAAGAGATGGGCACATGGCTTACACAGTGTAATTTCTATTTCCTACCTTGAAGTTTTGACTGTTGAGAAAAAAAAAGATTATGGTAGATGTATGAGTCTGTTGAGGCTGCAAAACAGAATACTAGAGACTGGGGACTTAAACAACAGAAATTTATTTTCTCACAATTCTGGAAGCTGGAAGTCCAAGATCAAGGTGCTGGCAAGGTTGGTTCCCAGTGAGACATTTCTTCCTGGCTTGCAGAGGCCCACCTTTCACTGTGTTCTCACACGGCCCTTCCTCTGTGCCTGCACACGAAGAGAGAGGTCTCTGCTGACTCTTCCTCTTTTTAGAGTCACCAGTCCTATCTGGTTAGGGTTCCACCCTTATGATCGCATTTAAACTTAAATTATTTTTTAAGAGGCCTCATCTTCAAATAGAGTCACATTGGTGGTTAGGGTTTCAACACAGGAATTTTAAGGGGATGCAATTCAATCCAAAATAGTAGATGTCATGTTTAAAAGAACTAAAACCTTATAGGATAAAAGGTAGAATATATAATAAAGCCAGGGGGTAAGTTATGGCAAATACATGAATCCTATAGTAAAGTCCTGACTAATTACATTGGCTCAACTTAATTCTGAACTTCCCAGTGGCCAAGGCAAAGAGGTAAACAACATCGGTTATAGAGCCCACAATAGCAATAAACTCTTATTTCCTGCTCAGGGGAAACAAAGCTTTTCTCAGAGTCAAGGCCTGAAAGATATTTCCCCCCATTTCAATGACACCTTTAGAGGTCAAGTGAAAGCCAATTTAACAGCCTCTAGTCTTAGTGTATCCCTCACTGCTAGCTGTGAGAATAAAGGCAAATCAAACATTTAGTGAAATTGTTTCTATGAAAGGGCCACACAATGTGGGCCAAATGCATAGCTATTTGGTGACACTTTCGATAATCTAAGTCCAACAATTGTTATCTATCTAAAATAGGTAACAATCAGTAGTACAAAATTAATTTTCATTTTCTGACTTTACTCATTAGAAAGGTATGCCACTGTGCTTATTTTTAACCCAAAGGAAAATACAAATTTCCAAATAATATAGATACAAAGAGGCTTTTTCTTCCTGTGTTAGTCCATCCAAATGCTCAATGTTATTCTTATTTTAAAAACTTGGGAGGGTAATCTCAGGACTGCAGAGGAACTTACAACTTACTTAAACTGTATCTGAAATTCTTGGCGTTGTGTAAAAGGGTGAAGTAATAAGTGCATGGATAAAATAATTTATCACAAAAGGACTTGAGTGTGAGAAGGGATGACTTCAAGGCCAGCAGCCCTGTTTATAAATCAGGAGTTCTTGAACTTAAGGATTGGCTTCTAAAAAGGAAACGATCATTTCTATGATAGTTTAACAAACTTCAAATTAAAATGTTATGTTAACTGTCCTGCGTACTTGGAACTTCGGTACTCAATAGACACTACTCTTGAAGGTGATGTTATGCTCAATTAGGCTTCTGGAGATAACTCAGGGACCCAAGGAAGCTCTCTCTAACCTAAACATTATACCACCTCAACTTGCAGAAGAGTTTGCTTTCCCTACTTATGAATCACCAATAGGGGAAAAAAATAAGAGTTGGGCGCACTGGCTCCAAGAAGCAAGATTAAAGTATGTTTTATCAGTGACTATGTGCCTTCCTAGCCTTTTTAAAATGTAACCACTGTTTATTCAATTAGTAACTATCATCTTAAAATACAGTGAAAACCACGACCATAGACAGACAATGGACAATAGACAGAGTGCGTTGGAAGGACAGTATGTTTCCCTAGGCAGCAGAATAGAATGCCCTGATTAGAAAACACAGAACCCAGCTAGGGTATCTGGGCTCTCCTCAGTCCAATCCCACATTTCCCTTCTCTTCTTTGCTCTCCCAAAGTGAAATATCAGTTAGGGGTTAAGCTGTTCAACTTATCACCTCCAGAACACACGTTAAGTATTTTCTACAGTTGCAACTTTCTGGGAAATTTTGATATTAAAGACACTTCTGCTGCTGTGTGACCTTTTGGATGATTTCAATGTTTTATTGTTACTTAATCAATATGTGTCTTCATCTTGTTTCCAGAATGAGAATGAAACTCCTTCAGGGCAGTTGTTTATGTCACACTTCTTCAGACTTACCGTAAAGACTCGGAATGGTGTCCTGCACACAGAGAAACAGTATGGCAGGGAAGATCAGGCTTGAGTGTCGAGATAGAGTCTACCCTCACTCTGCTAGTCCATTCACTAGCTATGTGATTTCTGACCCCTTGTTTAACCCTCCTGAGGAGTAATTATTATTCTAGGAACACGCTGGTGTACGTGGGAGAGTGGAGTTAGCGGACTGGCTGCTAGTGAACAAGAGGTTTACAGGAAACAGCTGATCCCATTTACATGGGTTTGAGGTTTTAGTGTCCTTGGCCTTGTTTGCAGAGACCTTTCTTTAGAGACATTCAGCTTTCAATACCTTTAAGAAAATGCATTGAGAAGATCAAGGGAAGGATGACTTTTAAGCTGAGTGCAAAACCCAAAGCTCGCTTAGATATCCCTGGCTTATTCCACTACTGGATAGACTTATGTTCTTGGGCAAAGACAACTATTTTTCCTGGCTCTCCTCCTCAAATATGCAGACAAATCCTCGATGGCAGCAACAGCTAGAGAAGATCTGAAAGCCAACTCTGTTAAAGGGAAGTCGGTAATACGAGTCCTCTTTACTGGTGCCAAATTGCATAAGTCGGTCCAATATTAGAAAAGAAGTTCAGCATCCAAGGGTTTCTATTGATTGCCGTGGGTGATTTTATTCTTTTCCGAATCTAGATGTTTGTTGCAATGCTTAGGGTAGGGTTTGTCCAGAGTAATTTTGAAAAATGAATGAATAAGGGGTTTTGTTTGTTTGTTTGTTTGTTTAAAGCCTGCTTTTACAGACCTGGCATTATAGCTACCAACATGCAAAAAGAAGCATTCTATTAAATGTACTGAAGGAGCTACTGGAAAAGATGGAAAGACATTAAAAATGAAAAACTAGGAGTTGGAGGAAAGGGTAAAATGGTATATTTTATATTTGAACTGGGATAACTCCCTGATTATTAACGGTCCTTCTGTGAAAAACTTGGGTTTGGATTTCAGGGGGCCAGTCTTGCTCTTCCAGTCTTGATCTTGAAGATCCTCCCCTCCCCCACTATCATTTCAGCTCTTGTTGCCCATTGCAACTGTAAGAGTTTGGTAATACTAGGTTAAATATTTTTATGGTAGCTTAAGATGGATTTGTTTCTTTCTGTGACTATTATGTTGTCATGGCAAAAGTCTTGTGTAATATGAGAACGATAATTTCCATTTCACAAAGAAAATAATGATTCTTCAAGCTGGCTTAAAGGGCTCAACAATTTAAATGAATAGCAAAGAACCCATACTTATGTATCCCTCAAATATAGCTGATTTGTATATATCTAAGGAAGTATGGATACGCAGTCATTAATCAATGTCCTAAGTTATAACATACTCCCATCCCCCCAGCATTTGTTGTGAAAGCATTTGTTCATTATTCCCTATCAGTAGTTCTTTTAAAAACGTGGAGATAGTTTCATTAACAAATTCAGAACTTCCACCAGGATTCATGGAAAAATACATTCCTTTATGTCCTGGTTTTGAAATTCCTTACCGAATCTGAGTCTTTGGAATTTCCATAGCTTAAGCAACTGTTGTAAAAGAAAGTCACTACACTCCTTGATATTCAATGCGTTTTGCTTTCTGAATGAATGCAAATTAACGTTTTTGGTGACAAATTATTTTATTTGGAATTTATAGGTATTTTTGTCAAAAGTATTGACTATAGATATAAAACAAAATGATAATTTTTTTAAAAAGCATTCCTCTTCTTATGCGTGAGATAACATAGTTCAAGTCAATTTTTGCCTCTCTTTTGTTTGGAGTGTACAGTCTCCAAAAAGATGGACCTACTTTTTGAACAACAACAATTTATTTTTTTCCCACAATTCTATGGGTTGAAGAGTGGTTCTACCAGTCTTTCCTGGAATTTCTGGGGCAGTTGCAATCAGACAGCGGCTGAATTGATTGGGCTACGAGAACCAAGATGGCTTCATTCACATACCTGGTAGTTGGCGCTGCCTGTTAGCTGGGGTACCTCCGTTCTCCTCATCTTCACTCCATCCAAAGGCACTCACAGATCAGTTGTTGGCCGCCTTCCCATTTCTTTCCCTCCTCCATTATTTTGCAGCACCCGTTATTCCTCAGGGTGTTTGGAATATTTTTTAATTTCTCTAGTCCGTTTCCCATGTGAAGAATGTGGCCATCTCATAGCTCTTCACTCTTTTCCTCTCACACTATGCTAGATCCATGCTGTTTTCTTAGCTTCTTTTTTTGGCCACTTATTTTTACAGCTTTTATCACCTTTGGGACCAGTTTGTATTTCTGGTCTGTGTCTACTCATACTTTGGAGTGAATCTGCAAAATAGAAAAACATGGCAAATTTTTCATAACTAAGTTCTTAATTGGGGACGATCCTGATTTACGTACTACGATTCTTTGCAAAGACTCTTTTACTTGTATGCCCTTTAAAGGATTTTCTTTTGTTTTCTATTTTTGCTTCTTTTTTAATATCAAGTATATTTCTGTGTTCTATTTTTAAATATGTGCTGCTTTATGTCAACTAAAAACATCCTACAGTTTCTCTGTCTTCTTTCTATATTTTTCCTCTCTTAATACGGAAATAAGACCCAATGGTCCACTCCAAGAAAAGCACTACTGGATCCAAGTGAACACAGCCTCTCTAAAGCTCCTGCCAATGAACCACACTCTCTGCTGCAGGACATTCAAGCACTTTGACACCCACCTGGGGCTATTGTCACAGGTGCCTATTCTATACTCCATTCAACTTCGGCGAGTCTACAAATGGTGTCCAGGGCTGAATGTAATTAACGTACTAAGAAACAAAAGGGAAGCACCCAGCAGAAACAAACTGAAAGTGTATTATATGTATCATCATGAAAACCACATTGCTAATTATTTTGGCTTAGGAAGAGTGAGAGCTGCAAAGCTTTTGTAAAATGATCTGTCCCTGAACAGCAAATATCATTAAAACCTCAAATCATCAAATAATACATAGAATTGTTAAGTATTGTCCAGAAGTCCTCTTATTTTAAGTAATATTGCTCCTAATCACAAGTAAAGATAATGTGAATTAGAATTGCCTCTTTGAGTTAACTTTAGTGAGTTGTGACTTACCTGCCTATCTTACTTTGAGTGTCTTGGCTGCTGTTTATTTCTAAATTTTTATTGGATGAGCTCTGTCCATTATCTCTTGAGTAAAATTCACTTCTCAATTCTCAACACAAAATTCTGTTCATCTTAATTTATGATTAAAATGGCATGGAGAATTAAATAGTGCCTTTTCCTCCAAGGTCAGAATAGATTGAAGACCAACAACAGGGAGAAATTGAGTAACTTGGCTTCATTTTGATCTATTGCTTGGAAATAGCAAAAGGACTTCGTCTGTCTGGGGAACTTTTCCAGTACTTATTGTTATTTATGTTTATTATTTCCGGATGACTTTTCCCAAGAAGAGCTCTGGGATCTTACAACAATTTTTATATTTTCTAAGCAAAACAATAGATAAATAAATTCAAATTTGTTAGAAAAAGAAAATGAATGGAAGATATTAAGAATATAGGAGGGAAAAAATGAAACCAAAATAAGCAAGACAAATAAGAGAGTGAAACACAGTTGAGTAGTTATTGAGGTGGGCACTGTCCTGTCAAATAGCTGAGGCTCTAAGAGTAGATGGACTCTCAAAGGTCACTTAGCTTCTGAATTGAGAACAAAACCCATTGGTCTCCTGAGGATTAATAGAACTCTCTCTACACCAGACCACACTGCCTCCCTGGAATTTACGTGACAATTTCATCCTAAACACTGACCCGCTCCCCAAGTCCAGGGCTGCCTCAATGTCGCTGAGTTTGGTGAGTAGCCAGTATTATTTTACAGACAGAGAAACAGAAGGTCCAAAGGGTTAAGTGACCTGCAAAATGTCAAACAGTACTTCAGAGGGCTGATCTCGAAACTCAGGGCAAATCTCCTTAGCCAGATATTCTGGATAAAAAGTGATTCTTATTTATTTTGAAGAAGAAAAATCGCTCTGAGAGTAAATAGATGCAAAAGAGCTATGTTCTACATTTATGTGGGATTACAAAACAGAGCAATGATGACTTTGCAAATAATGTCCCTAATTTAAAACGTGTGGGGATTTCACATTTAAAAGGGTCATTATGAATATTTTTTTTCCCAAGCTTTTGAAAGTTCTTGAAGCATGATACACTTACACGGGGAAATGTACCTATGACGATCATCATTTCTGTGACATCTGCTCTGGCCTACAGAGTGTAGAGTTAAGGAGAAGACACGCCACTTATCCTACAAGAAAATTGGAAAGATCTTAGCTTTGAACTGTAATATTTCCAGATGGTTGAAATCAAAAGCAGACTTCCTCTCCTTGCCTGTTCAGCCAAAGTTTTATGCAGCAGTAAATAAACTCTTATTTGCTTGTGCCACATTTTATTGCAGGGTACAGAAGGATTGAGGTGACCAATTTCTCGGGAAATGATTCCCTTCTCAGTGTACTTTGGAGGTTAGGTACCACTTCAGTCTTAAAACAGGAATACAGAACTCACAATCTTAACTTTAAGAATACTGCAGAATTCTGTTGGTTCTTTGGTTTTATTAGCTTTTCCTATGAGACTTTTCTAAAACTTGCTGAAAATGCTCTCAATTTCCATTTCCACAGACGGAGACAGAAATACACAGTGATGTTTCTTCCCCTTAAGCTTTAAATATTAAACTGGTTTTTATGTAAGTAAGAACTCAGTACATGAATTTTTATTGCTTATACAACAATGAACAATTTTAGGAAATATAATATATTTAAAAACCTAAGTTAGACTTTAAAAATGCTGATTTTCTCATTGATAAGAGTGTGACCATAAAGGAAACAATTGACAAATGGGTTGGGGAGTTGATTACTTAGTTTACAAATGTAATTTCAACTTATTTTCTAACCCACAATTTCTATCCCATTTTTTGGTAGAAACTGTATTTCAGCCATGATCTTTGCTGGATAATGTTTTTGGGCCTTCCCAAATATGTTGAACACAGAGAATATGTCCTGTATACTTAAAGGAATAAATAGACACTCATAGTGTATGTGAAACGTGGTTCTAGAATATAACAAAATATAATTGTTGCATCCTATATTATGTGTTCAACCCCTCCTAATCTATTTTTGAGACTAAAAAAAAAGAATGTAATATTGTTATAGAATCAACTCAATGCTTTTGTTTTTCCTCTGTGCCTGTTGAAAGTAAATAGTTGTTTTCCTAATCTTCATATGTGTAGATTATGGGTGTTAATGGAACCATGAATTTTCCCAGATCTGTAGAATTGAGGTCCCTAACCTGGGGTGAAACAAGAACTCAGCAAGTGTCTGAGAAAGGTGACTGGAAAGAACACTGATTATTCACTAGGAACATTCTCTAGGATGTAGCTATAAATATCCTCCTCCAGCAGGAAGGTGTGAGGGAAATGGAGGAGGGACTACAGACTCGGGAGAGAGGATAGAACATGTTAACTTCTCTGGTTCATTTCTACAAACATGTGCTGAGTGTACTGCCCTTGGCACCCAGGTACTGCCCTTGGCATCTTCTATGGACTGAATGTTTGTGTACCCTCAAAATTCATATGTTGAAATCTTAACCCTTAAGGTGATGGTATTAGGAGGTGGGACCTTTAGAAACTGATTAGGTCACGAGGGTGGAGCCTTTGTGAATGGGATTAGTGCCCTTATAAAAGAGGTCCCAGAGAGATCGCTCTCCTCTTCCACCATATGAGGACACAGTGAAAAGATGCTATCTATGAACCAGGAAGTGGGCCCTGATCAGACACTGAATCTACCAGCACCTTGATCTTGGACTTCCCAGCCTCCAGAACCGTGATAGATAAATTTCCGTTGTTTATATGTATTTTGCTATAGCAGCCTGGACAGACTAAGACAGCATCTCTATTCAATGATGAAAAGGGCACAGTACTTCATCAAGGAATACACACCCCAATGTAGTTTGCTTTTAGGCCATCTTAACTTGTGCCTGAGTAGGGTTCCTAGAAGAGGTGATTCTTGAAAGGTTAGTATGAGCCACGAGGTAAAAGATGGTTCAAGTGGAGAGGACAACTTGAACAATGGTACAGAATTATGAAATATGATGTATGCATAGGAGACTAGAGAGTACATATAATTTTAATTACAACAATGTAAGACCTAGAGGAAAGAATATAAGAAGTAATTGAACAGAGAAGCTGGTCACAGTCATAAATAATCTCTTTTTCTGTACACGTGTCCAATGCTGTCTTCCTTGTAAGATAATAAGCATGCTTATGACAGGGAATGTGCCTTACTCACTATGAGAGCCCCAGCATTTAGCAAATGCCTGATAATATCTTCTGAAAGAACAATTACTTATTAATGTATGACTGAATGACCTGAATGACAGGAGTAGGAATAAGTTCAAAGCAAGAGATAGATTTTTGAAATATTCAAGAGGTAAAGATGCCAAGACTTGCCAACCAAAGTTAAAAATGACATCTGGGTGCCTGTATTAATTAGATCATAGGCAGCTCCAGGACTAGGCATAGCATAGTGTTAAGAATGTGAACTCTGGACTATTCTTAGCTCAAATCCCGGCACTCTGACTTCCTAGCCATGTGCTGCTAGGCAAGCCATTTAAACCATCTGTGCTTCAGTTTGCTCAAATGCAAAATGGGAATGAATATAGTACATGTCTCATGATGTGGTTCTGAGACTTACAGGAGTTAATTCTTATAAAGCACTGAGAACAAAGCCGGCAGACAGCATATGTTCAATAAAAAGCTCAGGTTAAGTTCTCAAGTCACTAGTCAGTAGTGACTGTTCCATTGCAGGGAGGTGACTCGGCTTTTAAATGTCAGCAATAACTCTTCTTTCGATCTTCTCTCTTTCTCCGAAAGGTCTCACTATCTTTGTTTAACAAATGGCAAGTCAGAAGCCCCAAAATTAAGTGATGTGCTAGAATTCAACAGATTGTCAGCACCAGAACTGAGCTCAAAGCAGAGATGTTTTGATCCCCCATAGCACTTCCTACTGAATTTCTTTTCGAGGGAGAGCTCACTACTGGCTCTGTATGTTTGATAAAGAGCTTAAAAGCCAATTTTTGACTATTTCTAAAAGCATATGTTTTGGCAAATTGCATCAGATCCAAGAGCGATTCAGCCAGTGCAGACAAGCCTAGTCTTACCTGAGGCCAATACCAAAAACTTTAGGAAAGTTCTTCAAACATATGATTTTTGTTATAGTCCATTAAAGATCTATCTTCCATAAATTGAGCTGAAATATTTTGGAGCCTATGATGAATTTTTTCAAGTCTTAAAATTTATAGTTTCCCTGATCAAAAGAAATATGTCAGAAATAGTAAGCTATCCAGACATTGCTGTGTTAACAGTATTTTTTCTCTTGAACAAAAGGCAAAGCAACATTTCCAGAGAAAAATAAAATAAATCACAAAAGAAAACGGAAGTGTATAGTTAAGACAGAATGGACTAGACTCTTGGTGACTAAGGAGTAATGTTTTTAATTAAAATTTTAAATTAGAAAGTCATATACCAGAATGTATCCAATGGCTATCTTTCGGTGATGGATTTATGGGCAGTCTTGTTTTCTTTTCTTTAACCATGAGTTTCTCCTTTATTTGCGATTCTAGTATATGTAGGTTTCATCTGCTTATATCTTCCTCAACAAGGAGAGTTTTGTGTTCAGCATGTACTAATTCTTACATTACTTCTCTTGTGGAGCATTAGCAAAAGCAGAAACCAAATATTGGGAAAGAAAAACGAAGTTATAGAGAATGGGAGAGTAGGAGTAAGGATTTTGCAACTCAGCTCTGGGAGAAATAAAGGAAATTAAATTAAAATAAGCCTTGAGCCTTAGAAATGCCTCTGAGGGACTGTGTGAGGGGCTGAGCGGGGAGTTGGGGGTTTGAGTGAATGGAGCCTGACAGGACTGGGGCACTGTGCTCTGTGGGCTTCTGAAATGCCCAGCAAGGAGTCAACATTGGTGAAAGAAATTTATCAATTCAATTCTGGCTACCGGATTAAATCGAAGTCCTCCAAAGTTTTTTTCCATCAAAAGTGACTTTGAATTTCTAGGAGGAAAGGAAGGATTTAAACAGGATACCAAAGATGAGAGTCAAAACTTCATAAAATGTCTGAAATTACTTGAATATATAGACAAAGAATCCAGCCCTAGAAAATAAATATGCCCCTTGGAAGAGTCCTCTATTGTCGTCTGTGGACCAGGGCTGATCCCTAAAGGTTTGTTATCTGTCTGCTAGAGAAGAATAGACATTGAGAATAAGCTGTAAGAAACTTGTACAGCAGCTTAGAAGTAATTTCATGTCTATTTCATTTGATTATAAAACTAAAGCTGTAATGTAGGCCTTTGGTTTTTTGGTTGTTCTTTGTTTTATGTATGACTTTATTTTTCATATTATCTTTCTAGTGATTCCTTCTTTTCTATTTTATAAAAATGTCAGTCAAGAATGGATTGAGGAAGGAAAAACAATTGGCCTTTTATCATAGATAGTTTGAGAATTGCAGTCTTAGAATGAATGCTTTTTCCTACGAAGTGTAGCAAATGTACAACCATCACGTTGAAACCTGGGGAAACAAAGTGAAAGCTTTCTACCAAGCAAGAAAAGGTAAATGAAGGTTAATTTTGCATTGTCCAGTATTTATGTTTTAAGATATGAAAAATGTCATTGTTAGGTAATATGTTGAATTTATCCTTTTTTATATTGATATATATGCAATATATATAAGGGCTTTGATAGTCGCTTTTATATCTCTATCTCCTAATCATAAATTGAACTTACTATCACGTAAATTTTAACAGCAATTTCTTTTGCAACAAAACTTTCCAGTAATTTAGCCCTTCAATTGACAGGAATATAACAGCATTTTATATTTTCAATCTGTATTCCTTCTCAGGGGTAGAGTTTCCGTATGTTAATTGCCTATAATGTAGCACACTAAATCCTTTTGTTTTTCCTGAATTTACTTGCTTCAAAATGTGTGGTACTGTTTATATTAAAGAACAAATTTTCTTCATCTGTGCTAATGCTCTCAATTCCTTTGGACATTTCTATTTTGCTTCTTGTTAGGAACTGCGAGGGAAGAAGGCATGGTGTTAAGTGATTTATTTAAAAGAAGGACAAATATATGAAAAATGCTCAACTCCAGTCTTATAAAAGTGGCCAAATTGCAGTTTTTTCGAATAGTAGCAGTATTGAAATTAGACTTGGGCAAGCAGGACCCCTGTTCTAGCATACCCAGGGGGACATGCCCACCCAGAACATACACAAACACACACACACACCCCCTACACACACACACACACCTTTTTGGATCCTGCTCAGGGAATAAGGGACACTGGGGTTCCCTGCCCCAAAAGCCAGAACCTGATTCCGGACTGTATGACCATCTTCCCTGAGTCTCTTGTCCTGATGGTGACTATGTCACTAGTGTGAGCAACCGTAGGCCTAAGGGAGGCCAGGGGCATCTGTGCGGAGGCGTGAACAGAGATTTGAAGTGCAGTCTGGGATGTCTACATGTCTGAAAGCTTCTAGAGGTAAGGGACTCAGCTGTGGGATGGGGAAAAGGGCCCTGACCTGAGAGTATTAGTTATGCAACTGCCTCTAGGGTTGGAGAAGCCTTTTCAAACATTCTTGGTGAAGTACACATTGGTACAACCTCTCTTAAGGGACATTCGATGATGCCAGTAAATGTTTTAAATTCTCGTCTCTACTTTGAGGACTTTATCTTACAGGTATACTGTAAATAATATGCAAGAAAATGCCTTTCTTCATGGATTCATTTATTCCAAAATTATTGAATAATACCCTGTGTTTCTGACACAATTTTATGTGCCAGAGATACACTAGTAAACAAGAAAAATAAAGTCCCTGTCTTTAGGGAAATTACAGGTTAGTGGGGAAAGCAAAGTATAAATAAGCAAATTAAGAAATAAACATAATTAGATAAATTTATTTACTATAAAAGGAATAAAAGTGGAAATTGGAAGACTAAGTAGAAACATTACATGTGTATATACATACATATATATTCATTAAAATAGTGCCATAGCAAAAAATAACAGGAAACAGTGAAAATGTCTTAATATGGGTTTCATTGAAAAAACTAAGATACAGCTAGGTAAATAATATTTATTATACAGCTGTTAAAAATTGAGGTAGAGCTTTCTGCATATGCTAATAAGGTAATATCTCCATCACAGAGGGAATAAACACAAAACATTGTATATTGTATGTTGTACGTTGTGTATAATATGCTTCCTTTATTTAAAACACACAAAAGGATATATATGTATATGTATGTACGAGTGCACACACATATCACTCACATAGGTGTGTGTATCTATGCTTTTTATCTGCATGGACTACACCTAGACAGCCAGAGCAAGAAGAGTTAACAGTGGCTTCTTTGGCCAAATGGAGTGGAAAGTACGTTGTTCATTAAAAATTCTTTTGTGCTATTTTAACTTTTCCCCATGTGCATTTATTACTTTTTAAACAAATGATTGTTTTAAAGTCCCAGATTGGGTTTAAAAGGAAGTGCTGTCTTGTAGACTGAGAGCCGTGGAATTCCAAACGGAGCGTGCACTATGGTTGCAGAAAAGAAAATGCTCCCTCTGGGTGAGGGAAGTGTGAGTGAGAGAGAGAAACTTAGAAAGTTGATGTCATTGAAACTTTGGTGAATACATTTCCAGAGACACACCAAAGTGGGAAAAGCAACTGAACTAGTTTTAAAATAGGAGTGTTTGCTGTAGGATCCAACTTTTAGAATACATTAAACTCATCTGAGATTTCAGGCTGGGAAGCAGGACCACTGCAGTGAGAGGTTGGGGTACGGTGGTGAGAATATTTGGCAGGTTCATGGACCGTTTGCATGGTCTTCTCAACAAGCTGTGAGCCTGGAACATAAGACATGACAGGAGTTCTGGTTCCAAGGGGCTGGGCTAGGCTGAGTGAGGCAGCAGCAGGGGGAAGGTTTTTGGGATAAGGAGCATGGAGCCAAGAAGCCTGTTATGGGCAGCATCCCAAGGCAATACTGCAGAGGAAGCCGAGACACTCCCTCTGAAGAGGAGAAGGAAGCCAGGCAGAGGGAATGGAAGGGAGATGTCAGGACAGAGCCCCAAGTTCAGAATGGAGGAGAGAGGACAGATCTGGAAAAGATCCCTGGGGCTCTGGGAACCTGGACCTTTGCTGCTGGCCATCTGCTGGTACAGACAAGAGCCTATGTTAGGAGGCAGTGATTCAGCACCAGCATGGGAGCATAAGATACTTTTCATTCCTGCATCTCATGGTTGTGCCACTTTCCAAGCTTGGTTCTCAGGTTCACATACAAAGCAGACAGCCCTTGAAGGCACTTTAGAGGATTTGGGGCACCTGCACAAGGAGGAAATTCAGTACGTAATAAAGAGCGTGGACTGTGAAGTCAGACTTCCAGGGTTCAGTCACCACTTCCTAGTTTGAGACCTCTAGCAAGCTGTTTAACCTGTCTAAACCTCAGTTTCTTCACTTGAAAAATAGAATAGTAATACTACTTACCTCATAGGGTTATAGTTGTGAGCATGAAAGGAGATAATGTACACACAGTGCCTGGTATGTCGAAAATGCTCAATAGGTGAGATGATTGATAATGATGATGATCATATAACAGCATCGCATAGGCCAGGCAATGTGTGCATATTAGCGCATTTGACATCAGCTTCAAGGTGAAGTCTGTTGATCTCCATCCCTCAGTGATCTGGCAGGTACAGAAAGTGCTGAAAGTGTAGGTGAGGGGCAAGAAGTAGCCAGCTGGAATTCTTGCAACCTAGCCGTCCAGCCAGGGGAGATAAACCATAGAATTATTATTCTTAGCCCTCCCCACCACACTCCACCCTTTATGCTCTTGTATCCTCAGGCTGGTAAACACCTGTTATATAACTTTCATGAACATGAGGATTTATCTGTAGTTTCGTGCATTGTATCCATTTCATCCACAGCTATACAGAGTAGAAAACTAACTGTGGGTTTTATCATGATTAATCTTTCTAATTAGGTTTTCTACTCCCTTTATTTCCTGCTCCCCATTTCTTCAGCATGGACGCTGGGAATTTTATACCAGGAAGTTGCATCTGTATTCATATGCCACAAAGCTTCAGTTACAGGAGGAACTTCTATACAGCCCCATGAGTTTGGTAATGTAACTTCCATGTACGTTAATCCTTCTTTTGCACTAAAGGTAACTCAAATTTTCTGGCTGAGTGTTCACTGGGTGCTCTCTTGCCAGGTGTGGTGTGAAGGTGCTGGGGTCGGGTATTTTCTCATGGTACTCGGTCATTAGGACAAATTTCGTAGTTTCAGTTAGTTGCATATCGGTTTTCTATTGCTGCTGTAACAAATTACCATGCACTTAGAGGCTTAAAACAATAAAAACTTATTATTCAGTTTCTGAAGGTGAAATTCTGGGCATAGCATGGGTCAGCTGGTTCTTTGCTCAAGTCTCGTAAGACTGATAACCAAGGTATCAGCAGGGCTGTGCTCCTTGCTGGAGGTGCTGTGAAAAAATCCACTTCTAAACTCATTCACATTATTGGAAGAATTCATTTTCATGTGGTTGTAGGACTGATTTCCTCATTTTCTTTCTGATTGTTAGCTGGAGGTCATTCCTATCTTCTAGAAGCTACCTAACTGCTTTGGCTCATGGCTCCTTATGTCTATCTTCAAACCCGGCAATGATGAATCAAGTCAAGCTTCAAATCTCTCTGACTTCCGTTTCTGCCACATTTCTTTACCTGGACTTCAGTTTCACAGTTCAAAAATTTTAATTTTTCCAGTTCTTAGGTCCAACAAACTAACAAGAGACTGAAATAGGGATGGAACTAGGTTTCAACTCCAACTAAATGCCAGTGGCTATCTAGCATGCTCTTTACAGAAGGATATCAAGTCTATAATGAAGTTCAGCAAGACTTAACCTGCAAGGAATACTTGACAATGTCATCTATGTGTCCGTGGGTGGATCTAGAGGTGGTGGGTGGAGAGGGAGGTATCAGCATGCATGCCTCTCATTTGCTGTACAGCACCTAATTTGCAACCTATAGTATCCACAAATTTCTCTGTCAGGACTCAAATGTTTGTGTCCATAGAACTCTGAATTCTTTTCATATTGCAGATCCTTAGAAAATTAAGTCACAATAAGAAGGTTGCTCCAGTAATGCTGGCCACATCTAGCTGTTCTCTTGTATCTCACTGTTACAGACTGTTAAGTTTGACATATTCTTCCTTTCTCATTGTTTACACTAAGGTTCTAGGAGACTAATATAACCAGCTGACCAAAGCTATACATATATATTTTATTTTTTATTGAAGTAGCATAAATTTATAACATTATATAAATTTCAGATGTATATCATTATATTTCGACTTCTGTATGGACTACATCATGTTCACCACCCAAAGTCTAGCTGCCACAAAGCTATATTTTGATATCTTGATTAGCACTTTGGTATTCCCAGACCCCATTCTTGGAGTCACACCTGCATTTTATACTCTTCTCCAAAAGACCACTCCTTGTTCCCGTGCCTTGAGTTTTCCAAGTAATCAAATATGTTACTCAGTCATCTGGAATGCCCTTCACCCACTTCTCCATTTGCTACAATTCCTTCAAGAACCCATCTCAGATGTCACCTTTTCAGGAAAACGGATGCATATAGTAATGATAGTTAATATATTTTAGATAAAATCTAGGTCAGACACTAGTACCTTTACATGGCCATAGAAT
This sequence comes from Equus asinus, assembly GCF_041296235.1. Classification (NCBI taxonomy): domain Eukaryota; kingdom Metazoa; phylum Chordata; class Mammalia; order Perissodactyla; family Equidae; genus Equus; species Equus asinus. The sequence continues at coordinate 66,615,681 of NC_091801.1, read as the reverse complement.
TTAATTCTTTTAATAAGTCTATCAGGTGAATATTACTATACCCATTTTAAAGATGAAAAAACAGATTCAAAGTGATTAACTCGTTTCCAGAAGTAAGTCCAGTTACTAATAGCAAAGCCAGGTTGCAAACCCATGTTGGTTCCAACATGAACCCCTTGTTCTTAATTGTGTTGTGATTCTAAAATGCTCTGTGCTTGTGACTCTTTGGGTTTAAATTCAGTCATTCCTTCATGACCCACCTCAGAGTCACTTCCTGCACAAACCTTTCTTAATTCCCTCAAATAGATACCCCTAGATTTGAAACATCGTCTTCTCTTATTTGCTCTAGTCCTGAGACCCTTGTCATTCCTCTTCTTGTATTATTATTTTCCTTATTCTCTATCTTCCCTGGTGGGCTGTTTGTGACCTCCCTGAGGACCGGCTCCAGGTCTCATGACTGTCTCGTTTAAAGGATCCAGCATTCTGCCCAACAAATGTCTGATAAATAACTGAAGAATTGATGAATATTTCCCTGAGAGGATTTTTAAAGAGCCTGACATAAGAACGACTCTGCTTATATTAGAGGAGTGTAAAGAAAGATGACATAAGTCATGCTTTAGTTACCTTTAATCCGCCTAATTGAGTCTTTCGCTTTGAAGTTAAATCCCAACATGATTAAAAATGCATTACTGACCTCACACACCATTTTAGCTGTACGTCAATGCTCACCCACTGGGAGTATCAACCTTCTGAAAGTTAAAGCTAATATTTGAAGGAGGAGCACCAGCAGTTAGTGATGCCAGAAGATTTAGGCCTTGGGGATCTGCATAAAACAACCCGCCCCTTTCTTCACACAGTGATGTTACCACTTGGTAATCAGTCAACAACTGGCCTCTGTGATAGAATTTCCTCCCTGGATTTATACAGTCTATTAAGACAGAACCATCAGTGGACCTTTCCTTTACCAAACACAATCTACTTCCATGAAAGTATTTAGCTTTGGGGACAGGAAATTACTACTGCCCTAAAGATGAGAAGGTGGGGTTATACTGCAGTTTTCCAATTTTCTTTTAATTATTTGAGGCAAGATTGAGAAAACATATACCTCCATATGCTAAATATGTTATTCCAGGGGCTGGTCCCATGCCCGAGTGGTTAAAGTTCCACTCTGCTTCAGTGGCCCAGGTTTGTGCATTCAGATTCCAGGTGCAGACCTACTCCACTCATCAGCCATGCTGTGGAGGCATCCCACATATAAAGTAGAGGAAGACTGGCACAGATGTTAGCTCAAGGCTAATCTTCCTCAAGGGAAAAAAAAAGAGAGAGAGGAGGATTGGCAACAGATGTTGGCTCAGAGCAAATCTTCCTCACACACACACACAAATGTTATTCCAAAAAGCTTTAATACTAAATATACACATTTACATATATATTATTTAAATATGTATATATTTAGTGTGATATAGATATACATATATAGGTATACACACATACATACAATGGTTTGTATAATGCATAGTAATTTTTTTAATTAAGTTTTAACTTATTTTTTTCCTGGGAAAGATCTGCCATGAGCTAACATCTGTTGCCAATCTTCCTCTCTCTCTTTTTTTTTTCCTTCCTCAAAGCCCCAGTACATAGTTGTATATTGTAGTTTTAAGTCCTTCTAGTTCTTCAATGTGAGCTGCCACCACAGCATGGCTGACAGACGAGTGGTGTCATTCCCTGCCTGGGAACCAAACCCAGGCCTCCAAAGCAGAGTGCACTGAGCTTTAACCACTAGGCCATCAGGGCTGGTAATATGCATAGTAATTTATGAGATGTTTCCAAACTCTGTCCAAATAAGAGAAGACCCAGACATTGAGTGACAAATAAAATGTCACAAATAAAAATGACACAGACATTGAAGAAATTGTGATTTTGTGTAGCTACATGGCCAATACAGTATACAGGATCAGTTATTCAGTGGTTCAAAAACATCTTCAAGGACCCAGGTTCCTACCATCTCTTTGCTTTGCCATTCTCAGCATGGTGGACTTTGTCCTCAAGCTTACCCACCCAAGATCACAGCGTGAATGCTGCACCTCCCAGTTTCATGTCATCAGATAACCAAGTCAGAAAGGAAGAAGGGAACAAAAGGGTGGTGTTGCATGGCTATTCTTAGTTGGTGGAGCAATTTGTCTGTTTAATTCCTGTAACTAGGGAGACCCTGGCATGCTAAATAGTTATGCAACCCTGGAGCAGTTGGCATCCTCCAACTCCTTAGAGGGACAAGTTCAGCCACCAAGATTGAGCAATAACAGGTCTGTGATGCCTTTAGACATCAGAGACTGCATGCACGCTACCCAGACTGGCTCAGCATGTGCCTACCCAGCGACAGCAGGTGCAAGTAAACTGTTGAACCGCATTAGTGATGGGGATTGGTGATTGAATAAATATAAAATATTATTAAAATTTATTTACTAGTTCAAAATATACTACAAGTGATAAAAATTTAACCACACTCAGAAGGGGGAGAAGTCTGTGATTTAAAATGTTTACCTGAATGTAAATTGGTACTTTCAGCACACTTTTGGAGAGTATATTTATTCATTTGTGGCTCTAATGTATTAGAAAGTACTAAATAGCCTAAAATAGTTACCATATTGCCTAAACATTTTAATTCTAGATAGAAGTCTTAACTCATAAGCAGGCTGTTTTGACAGGCACTTTTTAAGCTCCTAGTATTCATTGTAATAATATTTTGCCAGGTTAATTTATAAAAATGAGTACATGCTTAATTTGCTTTCACTTTGTAATATATTAAAGTCAAAATAAATGCTATGTCACTTGGACAAATATTATAAAATTATTTTATTTTAATAAAAAATATTCCTTTTTCTTTTTTATTTTTTGGATGAAGATTAACCCTGAGCTAACATCTGCCACCAAGCCTCCTCTTTTTGCTGAGGAAGATTGGCCCTGAGCTAACATCTGCGCCCATCTTTCTCTACTTTATATGTGGGATGCCTGCCACAGCATGGCTTGACAAGTGGTGTGTAGGATGCAAACCAGCAAACCCCATTCCACCAAAGCAGAGCATGCGAACTTAATCATTATGCCACTGGGCCGGCCCCAAAAAGTGTTCCTTTTTAAAAGCAATGAGTATTTTCTAGAAATCCGCAGCAGTAGTCCCTCACTACTCATTAGCCAGGAGAAATCATTACCATGATTGGGAGATTAATCAAGATTCACATCCAGGAACAAAAGAATATTCCTGTCTCCCCTAAAGGATATACTTACTGTATACCTGAATAAATCCTGCTTCTGTTGACAAGAAAAGGAGGAGTGAGCTGCTAGATCTGCCATATACACATTATTCATTTTTACCCTTTACAACGGTATGGTGGAGAAGGTTAGTGTGATAGACATTGATGATGCTCACCGACATGTACAATTCTCCTCCTTTTAGCCACAGAAAGGCATGAAATTCCATGCCTATTGAAATCAGGTCGTGTGACTTCTTTTGATCAATGAAATTTAAGTATGTGTGATGTGTTATTTCTGAGCAGAATCCATTTAATTACTATACTAGGCACTAGTGCTTTCTTAACCTTCCTTGAAACGCATTGTAGCTGGCGTTGAAATGGAAGCATAAACGTAGCCATCCCATGAAAGACAGCTTCCCTGCAGAGTTTTTCAGATATAAAGCAGAAAATGAGTGAGTGAGAAATAAACCTTCGATGGATGTTTTAAGCCACTGAGCTTGTATTTTTACAGCATATCAGCTTAATATCACTGCTAGAGCTAGTTAAGTGGGATTATCTCTATTTTTTTTTCTGGCGCGGCTAACCACAAAAATTATGTAACTTACTCAGTTCTACCATCTAGTCCATCCCCACTTCAACTTAGACCTTCTTATCTTTCTTTTCAGTAACTATAGTAAAAGTAATCTTATCTATTTAAGGGGGAAGTATCAGCTAAACAGTATGCTCCGAAGACATCAGATTCCATAAACATTTATTAAACACCTATTATGTTCCAGGACATTATGTCTCCATATATGGTGTCATACTTTAACCTCACAAAAAATCCTTGGAGAGGGAGATATTGATCTTACCACTATATAGAAGAATCTAATTCATTGGGTGGTTAAATGAATTCAAGACTACCCAGCTAACAAATGGTAGAAACGAAACACAAATCCAGAGTGTTAGGCTCTAAATTCAGCATACCTTTCACAATGCTACTATGCAGGCTTAGAAAATCATTTCAATTAAAGGAAAGTAAGTCCAAATGATGTACTATTTTAAAAGACATAATGAATGAGAGTAAGTAGTATTCAAGAGTTTAGACAAATAAGTTCAAAACTGGAATGCATGTATTAGGGGTACTTGAAATAATTTTGGGTGGTATATAAACAGGTCTGATAGTATTGACTCGGATTTCTGCTTCTAGGAAGATGATATACCTTTCTATTTATCTCAATAGGTACAACTAAAACTCTGGACATTATATGGAAACAAACATAAGAAGATTCTGAAAGGTGAAGAATGACAACTTGACCAGAGATTTGATACCCAAGGATGACATGATGGTGAGTTCCTTGGGTTTTCTTTTTGCCTCATGTATCCTATACTTGGAGCCAAAGAAGCTGGTACTATAGACTGAATGTTTGTGTCCTCCCAAAATTCACAGGTTGAAATCCTAACCCCCAATGTGATGACATTAGGAGGTGGGGCCTTTGGGAGATGATTAGATTATGAGTGTGAAGCCCTCAAGATTGAAGTTAAGGCCTTTATAAAAGAGACTCCAGAGAGATTCCTCACGCCTTCCACCATGTGAGGACACAGTGGGAAGATGGCCATCTATGAACCAGGAAGTGGGCTCTCATCACAACTTTATCTGCCAGCACTTTGATCTTGATTTCCCAGCCTCTAAAATTCTAAGAAGTAAATTTATGTTGTTTAAAAGCCACCCAATCTAAGACTTTTTTTATTGTAGCCTGAACAGACTAAGATAGCTGGTAACCTGGCAATGCCAATGGGTAAACAAAAGCTCCAACAAAGGCTTTCTTTCTCTAGTCAAAGAACCAAGAAAGAGGCAGCTTAGTGAGATAGAAAACTTTTAGACAATAACTACTGTACTCCAGCCAATCACCATAGAAAACACTCCGGACCTTCCTCCATCCACACCAGCAAAGATGAAATACGGGACATAGACTTATGTTCTTGTGAGGCTGTAATGAGGCACCCCAGCACCTCCACCTGTGTGGTGTCAGAGAAGGCTGAGTAGAGAGTATCACTGGAGACAACTGGGAAGCTGAACTTCCATCCTCACCCATAGCAATGGAGTACCCCTCCACATAGCCTAGAGATGGTGTCAAATGAGGTCTAGTAAAGAGTCAGGACTTCCACTGTCACCCAGTGGTAATGAGGTACCCACCACTGTGGTATCAGTGGAGGTCATGTGGGTATCAGGAATTCACACCCTCAACCAGCAGTAATGAGGAATCCTCCTTCTTGTTTGTGAGGCTGAGTGAAGAATCTGGTTTTCTATCTCTACCTGAAAGTAACAGTGTGGCACTCGATCCCCCTTCTGCAGCTGGGGCAGGGTCAGAAAGTGCCAGGTACAATAGAAGGTTTAAAGGAGATTCAGGGTCTTATAACATAAGAAGAAAATTTCTAGATTTGAATTAAAAATTACTTAACATATGGGCCGGCCCTGTGGCTGATTGGTTAACTTGGCCCCCTCCATCTGCTTTCCTGGCCCAGGGTTTCACTGGTTCCGATCCTCGGCACAGACATGGCACCACTCATCAGGCCATGCTGAGGCAGCATCCCACACAGCACAACCAGAGGCACTCACAACTAGAGTACACAACGATGTACTGGGGGGCTTTGGGAAGAAGAAGAAGAAAAAAAAAGCTTGACAACAGATGTTAACTCAGGTGCCAATAAAAAAGAAACCTAAGAACCAGGAGATGTTCCAGCTGAATGAAAAGAAACAATAGATGCCAACATAGAGGTGACAAAGATGTTAGAATTATGTGACAAAGATTTTAAAGCAACCATCATAAAATGCTTTAACAGGCAACTATAAACATGCTTAAGATGCATAAAAACAATTTGAAATTCTCAGCAAAGAAATAGATTAAAGGAGAACCAAAGAGAAATATTAGAACTAAAATACACAGTAACCAAAATAAAAATATCAGTGGATGAGTTCAACAACAAAATAGAGGGGATTGAAGAAAAGAACTGAGAACTGCAAGATAGAACAATAGAAATTACCCAATCTGAACAACAGAGAGAAAATAGACTGAAAAGAACATGAGCGGAACCTCAAGGACCTGGGCTATAACGAAAGATCTAACATTTGTATCACTGGAGTCTCAGAAGGAAAGGAGAAAGAGAGCATAGCTGACAGAGTCCTCAAAGAAACAATTGCTGAAAATTTCACACGTTTGGCAAGAGACGTAAACCTACAGACTCAAGAGGCAAGCTCTAAACAGGATAAACCCAAAGAAATCCATTCCTAGACACATTATAATAAACCTCTGAAAACTAAACACAAAAGCATCTTGAAAGCATCCAGGGAAAAGTGGCATCTTTTCTGTAGGGGGAAAATCATTAAAATTACATCTGATTTCTCATCAGAAAACATGGAGGTCAGAAAGAAGTAGCTCAGTACTTTTCAAGTGCTGAAAAGTCCTAGACCCAGGGAAAATATCCTCCAGGAATGAAGCGGAAATCAAGACATTCTCAGGTAAAGGAAAACTAAGGGACTTTGTCACCAGTAGACCTACCCAAAAAGAATGAATAAAGGAAATTATCTAAACAGAAAGAAAACAATGAAGAAAAAGCCTTGGAAGGAAGAAAGAAAACAGTAAGCAAAAATATGTATACATACAAGATCCTTCACTTCTCCTCTTGAATTTTCTAAATTATGTCTTCTAAATTATGCCAGTTGAAGCAAACATTATAACACTGTCTGATGTGTTTCTAAATGCATGTAACGGAAATATTTAAGAAAATTATCTTATAAATGAGGGAGAGAAGAGGAAAGTAAAGAAAGGTAAACTTTTTATATGCCACTGGAACTAATGAAATGATGACACAAATAGACTGTGATCAGTTATATATATATGTGTAACATAATACCCAGAGAAACCACTAAAAAGCTACACTATTTTGAGTGTAAAATGTACATTCAAAAACAGTACAGATAAAAGCCAGGCCTGATGGCCTAGTGGTTAAGTTCAGTGCACTCCACTTCAGCAGCCCGGGTTTGGTTCCCAGGAGCAGAACCCCACCACTCGTCTGTCAGTAGCCATGCTGTGGCTGCAGCTCACACAGAAAACTAGAAGGACTTACAACTATGCACAACTATGTACTGGGGCTTTGGGAGGGGAAAAAACAAGGAAGAAAAAGGAAGAAGACTGGCAACAGATGTTAGCATAGGGCAGATCTTCCCCTCAAAAAAATACATATATATTTAAAAAAAACTACAGATAAATCAAAATGAAATTCTAGAAAACATTGAAGCATTCAAGTAATATACAGGAAGATGGGGGGAAAAACACAAGAGAATCAACTGAAAAAATAGTATTGCGTTACATAGTGAGAAAACAATTTTTCCCTTTCCAATTCTTTTCAAACTTCTGATCAAGTCAGGCAGAAGTCCCAGTCTGGTGACAGGAGACGAGCATTCCTCTGGTGTTGCTAACACTCGTTTTTAACCTAGAGAGAGCAGGTCACAGACTCAGAGTCTTGGCTGGTGACACCATTTTTCCAGAACTCTATAACACTGTTTTCATTGTATTTATTTTTAAGGTTACTTTCCTTTATGGCAAATGATATAGGTTTTCATACATAAGTGTTGTAAAATGTTCCTTTTATCAATAATTACGGGTAAATGATGGATCAATTTATGGGAAAATATTAAATATATATTAGTTCATATATCCAAAAAGAGCAAATATCAGGAAGATGGTTTGCAAATGACTAAAGTTTGTGGACTTATTTAGGCAAAGTGGCAAAGCAATTCCCTATCATGTGTTCATGAATAAAACATTTCTGTCCTCAGTATTCATTATTTGTTTATATACTTCTCAAGCCCACTATAATGTGAGCTCCTTAAAATCAGGAAATATGTCAATTTTGTTTCTTTAGCATTTAGCATTATACTTATCATATAATTTTCTCATTAAATGCCTGGTGAATGACTGATTAAATAGCTCTAAAGGGAAGTATAGAAAAATAAGATCAAATTCAGTCCCAGGTACACTTTGCCTGTGGTGGGCCTAGAAAATAAAAGTTGGAAATAACTTATATGCTTGAATGTTCTCTAAGCATGGGTTTATTTATGCATTGGGACAGTGGGAACCAAACTCAAGGAGATAGAAATGGGTGGTATGGTACCACTTCATGAATATCAATAAGCACAAAAATACAAGAGCATGCTCCCTGATATTTCAAATCCAGCATTCTACGAACTACATTTAGCTTTCAGAAAGATTAAATTTTTAGCATAATCATGTGTCCATTTATATTATAATTTTAATCAGATACTATATACCAAGATTTTAATCAGCTTTTAAATTTATTTTTGTTGTAGATATGGGGTCTATTCTGGAGGAACATGATCACAACTTTTATGAAAATTATTATTAGCTAGGTTGATGTAAAAGAAATTCTCCATGTATGTGTGTCTCTGTATATAGTTGTGTGAATGTATTGTGTCTGTGTTCTTTTAAAACATCATGCTCTACTTTTAATCATGTCCTAATTAACTTTGAAAGCCGACAGAATATTCTTCAAAAGCTGAGCCCTCGTTATTTCTGGAAATAACACATTTTCTCATGTAATATAAAATGATCTGAGAAGATGAACAGTCATTTTTCACAAAGGAAAAAACCACTTTGTGTGTGTGTGTGTGTGTGTTGGTGAGTGTGTGTGTGCACACACTTGCATGTTTGGGGGTGTGTAAATAGCAAAGTTAAAATTATGACTTAGATTGTACAGCAGGACTTTCTTACTTAAGCAAGCTTGTTCTTACTTTCAGACACAAACAATAACAGAGACTAATGACTAAATTTTCCAGATGTGGCCTGAACAGATTCGCACTGGAAATAGATAAGGATCATGGAAGTCAGCATTTCTTGCTGTACAAATCTCTATTGAGTATATGAAATCAGTTGTTTTCAAAACCCCCTGTTTGAAATAATCTTGACAATATTTCATGCTTAGCAAACTCCTTTTCCGTAGATAAATACAAAGGTAAATTTTGACCTGTTCTTGCTCAAATGATCACAGATTTGGAATTTATGGTCTCACTTACTGAAATTTACTATATTGTTCTAAGAATTTTTTGATGCCTTAGAGAAACAAAATAAGATTTTACGTTTGAGGAAGAAGAGGTTTTTTTGAAGAATAAAGCAAGAAGTTAAATTTTAAATTTTACTCATTTGACCTTATAAAGAACAGTTTCAACTGATTTTTAATAAGTGAAACTGTGATATAATACGTATCAGGAAGAAAAATGTTGCACAATGCCCTCCATAGCACATTCTGAAATATGCATATCCCCTTACTTCTAGGAACAATGGTTTGTTTCATATTTTACTTTCATATCCATTTCATGAGAATGAAAGGCCATATTTGTGGGAAATGACATTTCAAAACTGGGAAAAGGGAAGAGCGTATTAATGAGGAAAGAATGATTCATTTCAGAGGCATAGTTCCCTGTGATGCACAATTAATCAGAGTTAAACATATAGTTTATTTCTTCAATAAATATTTATTGTGAGCCTACTCTGTGCCAACCGCTGTTTTATCATCAAAGTTGCTTTGGTGAGCTACACAGGAAAAATTCCTCCTCTCACAGAACTTGCATTTTATTGAAAGGAGTCAGCTTGTAAACAGGGAAAACTGTAAGGTAAGTTTGGGTAGTGAGAAGTACTGTATAGAAGGTAAAAGAGGGTGATATAATAGAAAGTGATTATAGTGAGAAAGAAAGTTCCAGTTCGAGTGAAAGTCAAGGAAGGTATTATGGTGTGACTATGATAAGTTAGATCTAGGCTCCGTGCTTTAAAGGATCTGCATATCACAATACACACACACACATACACATGCGCAAAGTACACACACTGAAAAACACACACACAAATACACAGGTGCACTTGGTACTTTTCATCCATCATTGCAGGCACAGTGTTGGCTTCAACTTCAAACACCTACCTTCACGACTCATGGCATTCAGCCCCCAAGAAAAGGCTTCTTCACCTCTCTTGGCCTTATGTCCTTGATAAAAGACAGTGGAGGTTTAGCATTGTCTGCCGTTGATTTCAGAATTGGTCACTTTTGTGTCCATGGAGGACTTGAGTAGCTGACTTGCCTAGGTAAGAAAAAGGACAAATTCTTCTCAGTTAAAACAAATGCATAAAATTCTTGCACAGAAAGAAGCGTTTTCAAGTACTACAATAGGTCCGTTTTCTTGCTATTTGTCTTCTAATTTTTGTTTCTGGAGGTATTTGCAAGTCAGGATGGTATTTGCAATATATAAAATATATATGAATATATGTTATATATGAGTTATGTATGTATGAATATGTATACATGTTCACACATGGACATATATATGTGTCTATATCTATATTTATCTATACTTATATTTATATATACTAGATCTAGATGGAATATACATGAAGTCTTATACCAATTTTTTACATCGGGATCTAGATAATCTTTGAACTCTAGAATTGAAAAACTTGTATTTTTATTAAGCTATTGAGTTATTTAAAAATATAAATTTATTTAAAGATATAAATGTCTATATAAAATATATTTAAACGTTATGTAATTTTCATTTTACATTGATAGACATTAGTTATTATTTGCCTTTTGTCTTTCTAATTTTAATGGATAATTTTAAATAGCTAAAAATAACTTTTTGAAAACATGATAATATTATGACTGATTTTTATATTTAATTTCTTACTATTTTAGCAAAAACATATTCAAATATTATGTATTTAAAATGTATTCAAATGTTGTGTACTTCCAATCAATTAAATTTTATTTTTGATCCTTTTGATCATTATCACGAATACATTACAAACTGTACAAACATATCAATTACAGCAATACAATGAATGACATTGTTAGGGTAAAGCCAAGAAAATTAAATTCATGGAATTATTACATAATGGTTTATAAACTGTGTATACTTTATTCTATTATTCTTCAAAACATCACCAGTCTTTCAACCAGAACACTGAGACATGTGCAATAATAATTAAATTAGATTCAATTATCTGATATTTTGTCCACCTGCAATCACATAAACCCTATAGCTCTACATATGTGCAATTTATTTCTTTGTCATAAGGACATGTTTGGAGGCTATAATGTGATATAATAGATTCTTACTAGCTTGTTAGCCAGTCATTTAGACATGATGTATATGGGTTTCCATTTAGTCTCTTAGCCTAAGCCCAACAAATTTTGGGGGTAGGCCTGCCTGAAAGACAATATTTCAGCTGTACTCAGGTCTGAGAGCAATGAGAGAAAGATGCCTGATATGTTAGAGAACCAGCAAGAAGTGTAGTGTGACTGAAGCCCACATTGCTGGGGAGAATTTAAGAGACCAAATGTGAGGCTATTATAGTAATCCAGATAAGGTATGGCTGTGATTGATGCTAGATTGGTAACAATATGAATGGAAGAAAATGGAATTAGTATGTACTTTGGAAGTATTACTGACAGGATTGTTGAAAGATTCCATATGGGATTTGAAGAAAAGAATCAAGATGATTCGTAGGTTCTGTTTCTTGAGCAAATGGGAGATCAACCAGAGTAATGCACCCACTTACTGATCCACAATAAACAATTACTCTGAAGATTGTATAACTATAAATATGTTTAAGGATGGATGGTCAGCAATGTGAAAGTGATAACAATAATAAAAACAATGATGCCTAATATCTGAATATACCTTTGTATTTATAAAGAATTCATTTGTCTCAGTTGATACCCATCACAATCACGTGAGGCCATTTATTTTCCAACTTTTACAGATAAAATTATTTAAAACATCTATTTCTTAGGTTCCCTAAGATCTCAAAGCTAGAGACCTAAGAAAGGAGAAATCGGAAAAAAAAAAAAAGACCTAGATCAGAATCCTGTTTCAGGATTTCCTACTCATGCAATCTTGAGCAAGTTGCTAAACTTGAGTTTAGTACTTCTCACTTTAAGTACTACTCTGTCTTCTGTACCACAAACGCATTCCAATGCATGAAGAGTTGACTATCTGGTCTCCTTTTCACCTCTAAATTTCTATAGTTTGTGTGCTTTAACCTTGGAGCCAAAAGGTAACAACAAACAACATATCTATAAAAACTGGCTTCTTTCTTTACCTTTGGTGAGGAAGTTTCTGCATTCACCTTAACATGAGCAGCCTATGCACTCTATTACTCATTCTTCTGCAAATCAGATTATAGTTTTCCATAAATACCCTTTAAAAATGTTTTTTAATTAAATACTTATAAAAATCCCATTATCTTAAATTTAAAATAGGCCAAACTGAGGCAAGGGTCATTAAAAGGGGGAAAAGGATGTGAGCTTAGTCTGTTTTGTCTCTAAATCCCATGCTGTGTTAGTGGACCACATACGCTGCTCCCCAGCTTTGTGTATACTTTAGCTACATCCTCTTAATTTACCAGGAAGTTTTGACTCCCAAATCAACTTAGAACTGTTACATATTCCTATTTCCTCAAAAAGGCAACAGTAAGAGAGTCATCTAAATCACCCTTGGAGTGATGTCAGCATCATGGCAGAGTGGGTTGTTCCCTTCATCTTTCCCCTCTAAGTTGCAACTAAAAGAACATTTGTTAACAAGCAGAGCATCCCTGCACAGCATCACTTGATGTCTGAGATATCCAGGCAGCTGTGCATCTGAAGGTGAGTCAACTGGATCCCTGGGAAGCAGTGGAACTAGGTGAGTGCACCCCTCTCTTTCCCCCGCAAGAGTAAGCCAGTTCACAGACCCTCACACAGTGACTAGCATACTGTAAAAAGAGGCAGGCGCAGCCCAGCCTGCACAAATTCTTTTGGAGAGGTAGCCTGTACCACAGGAGGGCCCACCATGCCACAGCAGCCCCATCCATGGGAATACTCCCCACTAAGTGACGGCAGCTCAGCCCCCATGAGGGTATCCACCCACTGGGTGCAGCACAGGTGAGAAGTGCCCTCTCTGCTTAGAACGCACTCTGCCCATGAAGCACAGCAGCTCACGGGACCCACTGAGTGGTGGCTCCGTCCCTGTGAAGGCACCTGTTAGCCAAGTGTAGTGCAGGTGAGAATGCACTCTACTCAGGAGGAGGCATCATGGCTGCAGAGCACAGCAGCCCACGGGACCCACTTCTTCTGTGTAGATGCCCTTCATACCTAACAAAGCAGCTTGGCTGGTCACGTGTCCAGTTCAGCAGCCCTGCCCACATGGAAGCAACCTGCCCACCAAGCAGAGAGGATGTCCCTACAGTGCGCAATCTGCCCACCAAGCACAGAGGCCCTGATCATCTGAGTGCAGCTTGAAGAGTGGTTGTGGCCAGCCTGTGCAGATGCAGAGCAGCCCTACCTGCACAACTTCCAGCAGATGGGACAGGATCAAAAAAGACAGCTTCTACTCTACCCCAAGTTGTGACAGGTGGAATCTGTGCCCTGATACTACCACAAATGCACCGGAAAAGGATCAATTCATCAAACACCACGAAGAACTACAGTAACACTTCAGAGCAGAGGAAAATGACAAGGCTCTGGAAACAAATCCCAAAGTCACAAAAGTTTACAGTCTAAATGACAGAGAATTCAAATAGTTATCATAAAGAAACTCAATGTGTTACAAGAAAACTCAGAAAGACAGTTCAATGAGCTCAGGAATAAAATTAATGAGCAGAAGAACACTTCACCAAAGAGATTGAAGCTCTAAAAAAAAAACCCAAATTCTGGATATGAAGAACACAATTAGTGAGATTAAAAAATAGTCTAGTAACCATAAAAAATAGAGCTGGTGTTATGGAGGATAGAATTAGTGAATTAGAGGACAGAAATATAGAAATCCTTTAGGTAGAGAAAAGAGAAATAAGATTTTTAAGAAATGAAGAAATTCTTTGAGAAATATACAACTCAATTAGAAAAAGCAACATAAGGATTACAGGTATTTCAGAGAGAGAAGTGAGAGAGAAAGGAGCAGAGAGCTTGTTCAAAGAAATAATAGCCATAAACTTCCCAAACCTGGAGAAAGAACCAGCCAAACAAATATATGAATCCAATAGAACTCCTAATTACATCAATGCAAAAAGACCTTCTCCAAGGCATATAATATTAAAACTGGCAAAAGTCAATGAAAAAGAAAAAATATTAATAGCAGCAAGGCAGAAGAAAATAATGTACAAAGGAATCCCTATCAGGCTCTCAGTGGATTTCTCACTGGATATCTTACAGGCTAGGAGGGAATGGAATGATATATTCAAAATACTGAAAGACAAAACTTTCAGCCAAGAATACTCTATCCAGTGAAACTATCCTTCAGATACAATGGAGAAATAAAAGCTTTCACAGATAAACAAAAGCTGAGGATATTCATCACCACTAGACCTCCCTTACAAGAAATTATGAAGGAAGCCCTCCTACCTGTAACAAAAAGGCAAAGGTTTACAAAGCTTTGAGCAAGAAGATAAGTAGACAGACAAAATCAGAAAAGCATAGCTCTCTAACAGAACAGGTTAGCAAACACTTCATTGTAACATAAAAGATAAATAGAAAGAAAGGATCAAAAATAATTATAAACACTTCAATTTAGTCACAAACTCACAACAGAAAACAGAATAATTCTTCACAACAATAACTCAGAAGGGGAGGAGGAAAGAGATGGAACCTGATTAGGCTAATGGAGAATAAGAGGCTGTCAGAAGATGAATGATCTCATCTATGAGATCTTTTATAGAGACCTCATGGTAACCACTAAACAAAAAGAGCAGAGTCATAAATCATAAATAAAGAGAAAAATGAGAAAACCATCACAGAAAACCACTAAACTGAAATGGCAGTCAGAAATTCAAGGAAAGAGAAACGATGGAAATATAGAACACTCAGAAAACAAGAGTTAAAATGGGATTATTAAGCCCTCATATATCAATAATAACTCTAAATGTAAATGGAATATAAATAGATTAAATTCTCCAATCAAAAGACACAGAATGGCTGGATGGATTAAAAAATAAGGCCCAACAATATGCTTCTCCAGGAAACACATCTCAACTCTAAAGACCAACATAGTTTCAGACTGAAGGGATGTAAGATGATACTCCAAGCAAATGGCAAGCAAAAGAAAGCAGGTGTTGCCAGACTTATATTAGACAAGGCAGACTTCAAGATAAAAAAGACAATGAGAGTCAAAGAGGGGCAGTACATAATGATAAAAAGGACACTCCACCAAGAGGACATAACACTTATGACTATATATGCACCTAACCCAGGAATACCAACGTATATAAAGCAATTACTAACAAACATAAAGGGAGACATTGACAGCAACACGATAATAGTAGGGGATCTCAACACCCCACTTAAATCAATGGATAGATCATCCAGACAAGAAGTCAACAAGGAAACAGTGGCTGTAAATGAAACAGTAGACCAGATGGACTTAATAGAGATATAGAGAACATTCTATCCCCCAACAGCAGAATATATACTCTTCTCAAGTGCACATGGAACGTTCTCAAAGATAGACCATATGTTGGTAAACAAGGCAAGCCTCAATAAATTTAAGAAGGCTGAAATAATAACAAACATCTTTTCTGACCACAATGCCAAGAAACTAGAAATCAACTACAAGAATAGAGCAAGGAAAGGCACAAATTTGTGGAGACTAAACAGCATCCTGCTGAACAACCATTGGACCAATGAAGAAATCAAAGGAGAAATCAAAAAATATCTGGAGACAAATGAAAATGAAAACACAACACACCAACTCTCATGGCATGCAGCAAAAGCAGTGCTAAAAGGGAAATTTATAGGAATACAGGCCTACCTCAACAAACAAGAAAAATCTCAGATACATAATCCTAAACTACACCTAACAGAATTAGAAAAAGAAGAACAAAAAAAGCCCCAAACTCAGCAGAGGGAGGAAAATAATAAAAATTAAAGCAGAAATAAATGAAAAAGAGACTAAAAACACAATAGAAAAGATCAATGACACTAAGGATTGTTTCCTTGAGAAGATAAACTAAATTGGCAAATCCTTACCAGACTAAGAAAAGAACAGAGAAGTCTCAAGTAAATAAAATTAAAAATTAAAGAGGAGAAATTACAATGGATATCACAGAAATACAAAGGATTATAAGGGAATACTATGAAAAACTATATGCCAACAATTGTATAACCTAGAAGCAATGGATAAATTCTTAGACACATACAACCTCCCAAAACTGAATCAAAAAGAACTAGAGAATCTGAATAGACCAATCACAAGTAAAGAGATCGAAACAGCAATCACCAACCTCCCAAAAAACAAAAGTCCAAGACCAGATGGCTTCTCTGGAGAATTCCACCAAACATCAAAGATTTAGTACGTGTTCTTCTCAAACTAGTCAGAAAAATTGAAGAATATGGAACACTTCCTAACTCATTCTATGAGGCCAACATTACCCTGGTAGCAAAACCAGACAAGGACAACACAAAGAACGAAAATTACAGGCTAATAAGATGCAAAAATCCTCAACAAAACATTGGCAAATCGAATACAGCCATACATTTAAAGGATCATATACCACGACCAAGTGGGATTTATACCAGAGACGCAGGAATGGTTTGACATCAGCAAATCAATCAATGTGATACACCACATTAACAAAATAAGGACTAAAAATCACATGATCATCTCAATAGATGCAGAGAAAGCATTTGACAAGATCCAATAACCATTTACGATAAAAACCCTCAATAAAATGGGCGTAGAAGGAAAGTACCTCAACATAATAAAGGCCATATATGACAAACCTACAGCCAACATCCTACTTAATGGTGAAAAACTGAAAGCCATCCCACTGAGAAGAAGAACAAGACAAAGGTGCCCACTCACATCACTACTATTCAACATATTACTGGAGGTTTTTGCCAGACCAGTTAAGCAAGAAAAAGAAATAGAAGGTGTCCAAATCGAAAAGGAAGAAGTGAAAGTCTTGCTGTTTGCACATGACATGACTCTATATATGGAAAACCCTAAAGTATCCACCAAAAAACCATTAAAAATAATCAACAACTGCAGTAAAAGTTCAGGGTGAAAAATCAACCCACAAAAATTGGTTGCATTTCTATACACTAATGATGAACCTGCAGAAAGAGAAGTCAAGAATACAATCCCATTGACAATCACAACAAAAAGAATAAAATATCTAGTAATAAATTTAACCAAGGAGGTGAAAGACCTATACACTGAAAACTATAAGACATTATTGAAAGAAGTCAAAGAAGACATAAAGAAATGGAAAGATATTCCATGCTTGTGGGTTGGAAGAGCAAACATAGTTAAAATGTCAATATTACCTAAAGCAAGCTACAGATTCAATGCAATCCCAATCAGAATCCCAATGGCATTCTTCATGGAAATGGAACAAAGAATCCTAAAATTTATATGGAACAACAAAAGACCCCAGATAGCTAAAGCAATCCTTAGGAAGCAAAGAACAAAGATGGAGGCATCACAATCTCTGACTTCAAAACATACTACAAAGCTATAGTAATCAAAACAGCATGGTGCTGGCACAAAAACGGACACAGCAGAATCAAGAGCCCAGAAATAAAACCACACATCTATGGACAGCTAATATTTAACAAAGGAGCCAAGAACATACAACGGAGAAAGGAAAGTCTCTTCTATAAATGGTGTTGGGAAAACTGGACAGCCACATGCAAAAGAAGAAAAGTAGACCATTATCTTACACCATACACAATAATTAACTCAAAATGGATTGAAGATTTGAATGTAAGACCTGAAACCATAATACTCCTAGAAGAAAATATAGGCAGTACATTCTTTGACATCAGTCTTAGCAGCATCTTTTCAAAAACCACCTATACTCAAGCAAGGGATTCAAGAAAAAGTAAAAAAATGGGACTTCATCAGACTAAAAAGCTTCTGCAAGGCAAAGGAAACCATGAATGAAACGAAAAGACAACCCACCAACAGGAAGAAAATGTTTGCAAATCATATAACTGACAAGGAATTAATTTCCAAAATATATAAAGAACACATAAAACTCAACAACAAAAAAACAAACAACCCAATCAAAAAATGGACAGAGGATATGAACAGACATTTTTCCTAAAAAGATATACAGATGGTCAACAGGCATATGAAAAGACGTTCAACATCACTAATTATCAGGGAAATGCAAATCAAAGCTACAATAAGATATCACCTTACACCCGTCAGAATGGTTATTATCACCAAGACAAAAAATAACAAATGTTGGAGAGGATGTGGAGAAAAGGGAATGCTCATATATTGCGAGTGGGAATGCAAACTGGTGCAGCTACTATGTAAAACAGTAGGAAGACTTCTCAAAAAATTAATAATAGAAATACCATACAATCTAGCTATGCCACTACTGGGTATTTATCCAAAGAACATGAAAGCAACAATACAAAAAGGCTTATGCTATGTTCATTGCAGCATTATTCACAATAGCCAAGATGTGGAAGCAACCCAAGTGCTCATTAACTGATAAATAGATAAAGAAGATGTTATATATATATACAATGGAATACTTCTCAGCCATAAAAGTAAAGGACAAAATCGTCCCATTTGTAACAACATGGATGGAACTTGAGGGTATTATGTTAAGCAAAATAAGCCAGATGGAGAAGGACAAATACAATATGATTTCATTCATTTGTGGAAGATAAACAAACACGTGGATAAAGAGAACAGATTAGTGGTTACCAGGGGGGAAGGAGATGCGGGTTGGGTAAAAGGGGTAAAGGGGCACATATGTATGGTGACAGATGAAAACTAGACTATTCATGGTGAACACGATGTAGTCTATACAGAAACTGATATATAATAATGTACAACTGAAAATACACAGTGTTATAAACATTATGACATCAATAAAATAATTAAAAAAGAAAAAGACCAGACTATCGGGAATGTTGATTGGATTTGTTGATATTAAGAATTAATGTTCAGGGTCTGGCCTGGTGGCATAGCGGTTAAGTTTGGGTGCTCCACTTCAGCAGCCTGGCGTTTGCTGCTTCAGATCCTGGGCACAGACTTACACACTGCTCCTCAGGCCATGCTGTGGCAGCATCCCACACGGAAGAACTAGAAGGACTTACAACTGGGATATACGACCATGTACCGGGGCTTTGGGGAGGGAACAAAGGAAAAGGGGAAGATTGGCAACAGATGTTAGCTCAGGGCCAATCTTCCTAAAAAAATAAATTATGTTAATTTTTCAGGTGTGATTCTAGTATTATGGTTATGTTTAAATGAAGAATCCTTATCTTTTAGAATAAAAACTAAAATATTTTCAGAAGAAATAAAAAAAAAAATCACCCTCGACAGCTCCTTCTCTCTCAGTGCCCATATCCGTTTCCATGATCAAGTGAAAATTTTGATTTGAGTCTCTCTTCTTCTTTCCATCTGCAATACCGTCATCTTGATTTCTCTCTCTCTCCTGTCATTTCTCTCAGCAACATTTCCCTGACATCCACTCATGTGCCTTCCCAGTCTATTGTCAACATTGCAACTTGACTGATCTTTTCAAAATGCAAATCTGATCATGCTTAAAATATTTCAAAGGTTTCTCATTGTTTGGGGGATAAAGAACACAATTCTTAATATAGGCAACATAGCCCTGTGTAATTTGGTGTCTACCTATTTCTCCAGCCTCATCTATACCAAGATTGCTCTCTCTCTACTATAGACACTCTGGAGTTATAGTTCTCAAATATGCCGTGCTCCTTCCCACCACAGGGCCTTTGCACATTCTGTCTGCACAACCTGAGATGCTATTCACTTCATCTTTATCTAATAATATTCTCATTTGGGGGGTCTGAACTAAGTTATTTCCTCCTCTGGGAAGTCTTGTAGAGCTCCCAGAATAAATCAAATACCAAATTATAAGTTTACATAGCACCCTGTACCTATTCTTATTAAAGTTGTCATTTTATATTTATGTCTGCTATTTTGAGTAATATCTATTTCAAAATTAGATTTCAGACTTTGTAAGGACAGAAAAGTTTGATTTTGTTCCTTATTTTCAACACTTATCCTAGTGCCTAGAACTCATGAGGCACTCGATAAATATTTCATGAATGATTGTACAAATTAATTAATTAGCTTAACAGTGAATTTCTTGGCAAAAAAGGTCAAGTTGTTAAAGGGACATAGGCCTTGAAAATGGCTGTTTCTAAAAGAAATTTAAGAATTTCTTAGAAAAAAACGTTATAAAATACCTTCACACAATACTTAAATTATTTTTTCCATGGGAAATCACAGTTTTCAGAATAATAGAGCAAGAATTAGAAAGTATAAAATATTTTTGCTAATGACATTTAGCATTAAAATATAATCTAATTTTTGTAAAGGTTTACAGGGTGCTAGAGCTATCTCCAAGAGTAAAATTCTTATTATTTCCTAGAAAATATCATGGCAACTCAGCCGGCTTAGACAGAAACCAAACAAAGTCATCTTTCTGTGATTCAATATTGGATGGGTTATTGGAATCTGTGACCAAAATGCATCTGTGGAAACAAACACAAGCTCAGTCTTATTCTTTTCCTTGAGCCAGCCAAACGCTGCTTATAAATCACCCAGAAGCAGCAATAATGGGGTATGTCTTTTCTGAGAACCCACTGTTCATAATGAATTTTTCAAGTTATCCCTTAAAATATCTATGAAGAAGATTCCTGTATTTTTCTATTTTAAAAATGAGGTAACTGTCATTTTAGTTATTCCAAAGTAGAGACACAGTCCAAAGGAGGTATGTCAAGCATGGACCAAAATATCTTCTGCAGGACGTAAGTCACAGGAAAGACGTTAACTGGTGTTCTTTACAAAAAAACAAAATCGAGTTTTGATCCTTGATAAAATAAGCTTAGAAAAAGCCAGGGCTAAAAATCTTAAAGCAGTTTCTTTATGGTGGGATTTCTCAGAGATGAGTTCAATGTTTTAATATGCCTTGGGATCTTCCCAAAAGAGTTAAATAGCACACAGAATTTTCTATATTTATTTGGCCTCTTGAAATATTAATATATTTCAAGAAATGGTTCAAGAAACTCTCATGGTTTGTGGAACACAGTTTGGGAAATTGTGATATTATAATGTATGTGGTTTTAAACCATATAAACAAAGTGTCACTATTTTCTTCCACCCAAGTGTCACTTTCCTTCTAGTATGTTTGGAAAAGGTCTTGGAGAGAGGGGACTGTTTAAATCCTGAGTTTTAAAATTAACTCTGGATGTGCTGAGTTTTATAATTTTCTAAATGATCTTCCCTCTCTGAAGCTCAGAGAGGTTAAAAGACTGAGCTCATTGATTAGTAACCAATGAGTATGAAGTTTCAGTTAAGCAAGATGGATGAGTTCTAGAGATCGGCTGTGCAGCATTCTACCGACAGTCAACAGTACCGTATTGTACACTTGAAATGTTATCAAGGGTAGATCTCATGTTAGGTGTTCTTAGCAAAATAAAATAAAGATTTGTAAGCTCAAGGTACACACAAATTGGAATCAAAACAAAGTTTATCGGACTCCAAATACTGGGTTCTTTCTGCTAAAGCTAAGGATCTCCTCATGTCACTGTCGTCGCTGGGACAATTCCACATCGTGGTTAAGAACCTGAACTCTTGATGGAGACTGCTCAGCAACAGATCTCCATTCCAACACTGATGAGATATGTAAACTTGTGATTTACATAACCTCTATAAAATTCCCTATCTTCATCTATACGAAGAGAAAAATAATAGGATCACCCCAAGAATCAAACAAGATAAATATAAAAAGACACGGTGAGTGCCCCAAAATATTCACTACCACTATTATGCATACTATTATGAACATGTGGTTGAAGAAATTATCTTATAAAGACAATTTTTACACATAAAATATGGAGAATCGAGATACTTATTCCAAAAAGTCAAGCAACAAAATCTTTTTATCTGAAATATTTAGAAAAAAACATGTTAAAGTATTGTATTGGCAGTTTATTTTAGTCATTGTTTTTCATTATTTGCTATCAGGGTTTAACCTGGGTTAAAGAAGTTCATTACCGGATAGATTTTAGGAAGTCCACGACTCCTAAATCATAAGCAAATTTTTATCTGTACATAGCTGTAGACATTTTTCCCCTGAGAAAATGTTTACAACTATTCCCAGATTCTTCACTCCTGAAATTTAGTAATCCCATACTTATATATCTGTCCATATTCTTTATTTTGGCATAGGTTAAATGGCAAGATATTTTTGTCCTATATAAATGAAATCATTTCATCGAGATTTTCAAAAGTGTCAAAATTCCCAAGTTTCCTTGTATAGGTATACAAACTTTCACATACCACATTTGGCTAATTACTGGCTATACAGAAAAACTCAGGCAGCATTTTGCAAGTACTTAAACGTTAGATGATGATTAAACAGCCAGCACACGCATGCACACCTGTGCACAAAAGAGTGATTTGATAATGTCACCATCTAGTTGATCTTTGCTGAAAAACTCGGAAACAACAACTTAAAAAGATAAATAGCAGGAGGAAAGGGTTTAAGAGGTAAAGTAGTTTTTAATTAAATAGTTAATATAATAAGGCTATTTACTTGTATTGTTCATCTTCAAGTGCATTCGGAAAGTACATTAAGAAAAAAATGAGTATAATATTCGTTTCAAATTCTGGTAATATGCCAGATATTGATTGTTGTTGCTCAGAAATATCACTACTCTCTTAAGCTCTTCCTTGTACCTCAAGGATATGACTCTCAGAAACGGTATTTACCAGACTCCTTGGCCAGTGGTGTTCTACTAGCTTCGCCAATGGGAGGCACTCATGTAAGATCTGGACGGCAGAAGAGAAGTAAGCCATTATTTTATGGCAGCTGCTATCAGTAGTCAATTGGGCCATGGCAGACAGTGAATGTGGGGTTTGTTTTATGGCTCCGTGATTCCTTCTGAGTATCTGCCTCCCCAGTGTTACAGCAAACAGAGACCACTGATGGTGACTTCCATGCTATCCTTGGACTTCCAGAATTCCTGAAAGTAATCCTTCTAATCATCACTGCTCCAGACTATCAACAAATATGTAAGCCTAATACCATATATTAACTTAGGTTTTTCTTAAGACACCCAGAGTGGTATCTTTTTTCCCGAACAAATTTTGATTTTATAGATAGCATAATAAAATAGCACTAAAATGAGAACCAGACTGAGCACTCAACTGGAAGCCCAGAAACATAGGCTTTTGTTTTAATTTGTCCATTAACTTTCTAGGTGACTTTGGACATGTGATTTTACTACCTGCTAGGGCTCAGTTTACCCATCCGTGGCTTCAAGTGATTCCAGGGGAGAATTTTTCCAAACGTTGAAGGAAGAGATAACACTAATCTTATATACCTGTACCAGATAATTTAAAAACGAAGGAAGATTTCCCAATAAAGCTTAAAAGAACATTACAAGAGATGAAAATTACAAACTAATCTCTCTCTCATGAACATAGGTGCAAAAACTCCAAACAAAATATTAGAAAATCAAGTTCGATGTTATACAAAGGGATAGTACATCACAACCCACTTAGTTCACTGTATGAAAGGAACAGTTATTTGGCATTTGAAAACAAATCACAGTAATTCATTATACAGTCAAGCGTCACTTACCTTCTGGGATACATTCTGAGAAATGCATCATTGTGCAATTTCATTGTTATGCAAACAGCATAGAGCGTACTTACTGAAAACTACCACACACCTAGGCTATATGGTACTAATCTCATGGGACCACCGTAGTATACGCAGGCCCTCGTTGACCAAAACATCGTTATGTGGTGCATGACTGTATTACAGAATAAAGAAAAAAAGTTACAATCAATTCAATGGATGCAAAAAACATTGACAAAAGTTATAACCCACTTATGATAAGAACTCTAAGAAAATTCAGAATAGAAGTTAATATCTTTAGTTTGTTAAATAATGGGTTAAAAAATCAACAGATGTTACATTTTATAGCAAAATTGGAATGATTGCCCACCGGGCTTGTGAGCAAGAATTGTAATCACTACTTACGTGCAGCATTGTACTGGTGGGCATAGCCAGTGCAGTGGCACCTGGCATATGCCCTCATATGCAGTCAGTTCTCAACAAATATTGAGAAAACGTTGAGTACCGCTATTTTGTATCCCAAATGAGGCAAAATAATGAGAAATAACAGCTTTAATTTAGCATGGGCAGAAAGTACATTAAGGTTGTAAGATAACTGCTTGCTCTGATCCCTTTTACAATGCAAAATGTCACACATTATCTTTATAACATAAATTTAATTTTAAGTCAAAATATTCCCAATTTTACAGTTTTAAATAAAACTCTGTATAAATAAATAAAAACTCTAAAATTGTTTTTTACGAAAAGATTGATATAAGTCACACAAGTGAAGGCAAAAATGAAAATCTGTGCAATAACATATAGATCACCGTCTGGGAGAAAAGCCATCCGTATAACATTATCACTTCGGTGATACTATCATCCAGTTAATACTATCATCCAGAGCAGGAGCTCACGATGTCTTAGAGTGGGAATTTAGGCTGGGTTCGGGATTTGATTAAACAGAGCAGGACAGAGTTCAGAGAAGAGGTAGATAAAGAAAGTCTCAAGTGTTGGACATCTATATCTAATACATTTGTTTTAAAGAAGTGTGAATTTCAGATGACCTGTATCCAACCAAGAATAATATAGTAAAAGTCTTGGTAGTGACACTGTCAATAAACAATAACCGTTTTTAAGATGGAAATATATAGACTTTTGGTTAAAAAAAAAGAATATGTATTTGAAAAATACAGGAACAAACTAAAAAAAGGAAAAATTCCTCCATAATTCTATGGTCACTGATAACTGTTGTTATCACTATCCCCTTTTGATATTTTTTAAACATAGTTGGGATTACTGTTAGTTATTAAAGTGAATATAAAAAGGGAATGACTTTGGTTGTGACTTGTTCCATGTACTTTAAGTTCACAAAGTAAAGAAAGAGGTACTAACTGGTGAAAACCAAGAAAAATCTATAGGATTAGACAGAGAACTCAAGACAATCTTAAGTACAATAAAGGTAAGTGCATCTGTTGAATGCAAGTGACTGTTATTTTCTGGTGAGATTGAATTTACTTTTATTTCAGGTACTTTCAATATTCAGCTCAAATATAACCTCTTCTAGAAAGCTCCATACCTCTCTTCTTCTCCAAGGTAGAATTTACTCATCTTCTTTTGTACCTTACAGCATCCTAAACAGACTTCTTTAATAAATTCTTTGATACTTCATTGCACTTTCTCACCCTTCATGTATCTGCTTAAATGCCATTCCTCAGGGAAAATTCTCGGACACCTATGATGAGATTGTCTTCACTCCATGCTCCTATAATTCCCTAGACTTTGCTTTCATAGCAGGTACACTGGTGGATTTATGCACATAATTATCTATTTTATATCCCTTCCCAATCAGCCTGTAAACTACATGGGAAGGGACTGTGTCATCCTTTTTAATGGTTTTGTTCCTTTGAATTGAGCCCAGTGTCTGTCACATAGCACGTATTCAAAAGATGTTTGAAGAGGAGAAGAAGGAAGGAAGGAAAGAAGAAAAGTAGAAAGGAAGGAGGGAAGGAAGGAAGGAAAGCAAGAAGGAAGCAAGGAAAGAGAGGGCAAGGGGGGGGCTCTGAATGGGGTTTTCCACCAAAGAAGATAGGTTGAGTGCTTCCGGGGAGAGGGCCAGCAAAGGGGGCAAAAGTTTTGCAAACTATTGCTAGATCGAAAAATAAGCCAACCAATAACAAAAACAAGCAGCGAGTTTATCAAAGATATGAAGTAATCCTGTACTCCTCTCCCATTCAAAAAAAAAAAAAAATGCATTGTAGCTGCTTC
This sequence comes from Equus asinus, assembly GCF_041296235.1. Lineage (NCBI taxonomy): Eukaryota > Metazoa > Chordata > Mammalia > Perissodactyla > Equidae > Equus > Equus asinus. The sequence continues at coordinate 66,589,544 of NC_091801.1, read as the reverse complement.
TTGAAGTAATTTGCAGTGTATAAATCCATCCCCTGCTGACTTGGGCAGTTTTGCCCCCAACACGTCTCAATCTGTCTTTGTGCAAAATGTTCTTTTCTTTTGGAATAGGTCACTCATGTTTACAAAAGTTGGCCGTGCTTTTTATTATTTTTGAAAATTTTAATGTCTGGGATCTAATCTGCTTACTTGCACATCACTGAGGGCTGGGCTGTGGGCAGGCCAGGCTGAACAATAGCTTCTGGGATTTCCAAGCCCCACAGGCAAAAAGGTGAGACAGTCTGGGGAAGAAAGCAGTATAGATTTCGTTTACCGGGAGGAAACACCACCAATATTAGTGTTTCTTTTTGCTTGTAAAATGGAGGATAGAAAGGTGGTAAAAAATAATTTTGCCAGTTTATCTTCAAATTGGTAATTGGGAGGCTGGTAGGAATTTTCAAACATAATATAACAAAATCGAGAAACAAAAAAGTTCCTTTTCATCTGCACAGAGGCTCTGTTGAAACTGAAATACTTGTGGGATATTAGGAATGAAAAATGTCAGCATGCACACTGCCCAGGCTTGCCTGGTTTATGGCTCCCACCTCGTGGCCGTCATTGCTGCCCAGTAAAAGAACCTCTTTGTCCCTGGAGCATTGCTTTTCAAAGACAAGAAACATCCCCAAACGTCCTCTCACTGACATATAGGTCATGGCATTCAGAGAATAATGCGAGGGATCGCCTGAGTGCCAGTTCCTTGAATCATTGGGACATGAAGCTATTTAGTCCTTTCTGCTCCTACAAATTTGCTTCCTGAATGGAAAGTCACGTTTCAAGTAAAAAAGACCTGAGTTCTTCAGTGGCTTGAAATGCAAAGCTTGTAAACAAATAGAAGGCAAAAAGGGATTGGGGGTGGCGGGAGGGAGATACAGGAGATGGAGAGAGAGGAACATGTCATTTAAAAGTCTTAACCAAGCCTATATTAGAGACGTGTGTGTGTGTGTGTGTGTTTGTTTTGAAATCCACAAGAGGAATGCCAATCCTCTAATTCAGAGCTGAAATGATCCAGACCTTGAAATGAGCACATTTCCTGCTGTTCTGGTAGGTTGAGAAACGTGGTTTAAGGACAAAGACAAGATTGACACAGTCAGGATTGACAGAGGTATTCTGCCCTCTACCAGAAATTCCCCTGCATCTCCAGCCTCAACTCAGATCCCAGAGGGGACAGATGAGTTTCCAGCACAGCTCTGGAATGCCGTGGTCTATTTCTTAGAGGTAAGGGTGCTGGAACCACAGCTCTTGCAAAGCAAATCATTTCTAAACCTAACTTAGTGGTTCACGTTTGTTAAAACTGTGGCACTAAAGGAGGATAGTTGCTTCTCTTTCTGGGTGTCTCATGTGAATGCCAGCTAAGCCCTCTTGCTGAAGGGCAGATCTAACTGGTCTTCCTGTGTGTATCTTGCCTGAATCCCGCTGACAATAAGAAGAGTCAACGATTTTGCCTGAGATCAAGTCATGATTGAATAGCATGGCAGACCCTGAGGTAGCATGGACATGTGACAGAGGAAATGGTCACTGTTGAACCTGAAAACTTCAAAATAAAAATAAATTAAAGAGCCAATAAAGAGACCGTGTTAGAACACGCAAGTACACCCTAAGCACGAGCACTGAACAGCACTGGGCTTCGTTTTTATCAGAGCACCTTCAGACATAGTTAACTCTGTTTCTGAGCTCAGGTATCTTACCTTTGCAAGTATCTTGTTTTCTACTAGAAAATAGAGGCTGAGTCTTATATTCTTTTATCTCTCACAATGCTTAACAAATTAGCAAACACTGTGTGTCAGCTATTGCTCTAACATACTTAATCCTCCCCAAACCTGCTAAGGTGAGGAACTCCTGTTATCTCTATCTAACAAGTTCCCATGACTTGGCAGTGGCAGAGCGAGTATTTTAATCTGGGCACTCTGTCTTCACCACTTGCTCTAACAAATATGCCCTAATAAAGCTTGCCAATTTTTTCTGCTTTATTTTCCCTATGTCATTATAGTCACTCTTGACACTACAGCACATCTTCATATGTAGAGACAAGGGATATAGATGTTGAAATAACTTGTCACCTTTTTCAGGTCTTGCCCTAACTTTGAAAATAATTCATTATTCATTCATGCCTTGATTGATTCATTCATTTATATGACAAATGTCTTTTTGTGAAGGAGGTGAGCCTTACATGTTTCTCAATTCAGATGTCATAGTCTTAGGAAGTGGGGGAAAGAATAGGGTTACGTTTAAATGAGACGGTGTTAAATGGATTCTATCCTCTGAATGGAGGAGAGAACTAGGTTGGTGAGTCAGCTGATGGTGTAAGACATTCTGGGTTTCAATGCATGAGCTTGCTCTTTTTAATACAGATGAGTCTCCCAAGCAGTAGCTTCCATAGATCCACTAAGGGTGAGGAAAAGATGATTGTGGTTAGAGAAATGACACCATTCTTATTTCCTTAGTCCCAGAGGCAGGGAGAAGGTAGTATTTTGCTCTCAGAAATATTCTCCTCCATCGAAGCATTAAACAGAATGACTGCGGGAATCTGGTCTGGTTCGTTGTGACTGGGAGTTCTTCCATTTCTTAGGAGATGTAGACACTTTTATGTAAAAGAAATAGCACACCACATGGTCAATATGCATAGATTTATATTTTGCTAACTGCTCAATTAATTAATTTTTCCAACCCCCTTTCCTACTGACCTCACGGGCTATTTTTTTCCAGATATGTGTCACTTCTTCATTTTCTCTTACCCCTCTTCCTTCCAAATTCAGCAGTCGTCTTATATAGGGCTTTTCTTCTTTCTTTCTCAGCTCTGTGTTTTTTACCAGCGATCCCCCCGGCAGTACCTGTTCTGGCTCACTCTGATCCATGATCTCTCCTCTCTGACCCCGTAATAACTCCATTCATACCCCTGACTTACAGGTGGCACCCAGATGGTAAAAATTGGGGTAAAGGTAGACCAAACTATGCTCAGTTATTTTTGAATGTCTAAATTTCTTTAAAATGGGTAATAAAGACAGTACCCTTTTACACATTTATTCATCGAAAATATTCAACAAATATTGTGGGACTACTATGTCCCAGGTACTGTGCAAGGCCCTAGGAATAAAACACAGCACAGGTAGATGTAATTCCAGGTGATGGGAAGCTTAAAGACTGATGGGTTTGATCATTAGTATTACCTGGTTGAAAAAGTTAAACAATTTTTAAAAAGGTTTTACCAAGGATTGCTGCTGTATAAATGACAACATATTTAATAGTTCAAAACTTACGACAGCCTTTTTTTCTTCTAGTCATTACAGAAGAATATTGTGGGGGGCGGCCCGGTGGCACAGTGGTTAAGTGCACACGTTCCTGGGGTTCCCCGGTTCGGATCCAGGGTACAGACACAGCAGCGCTTGGCACGCCATGCTGTGGTAGGTGTCCCTCATATAAAGTAGAGGAAGATGGGCATGGATGTTAGCTCAGGGCCAGTCTTCCACAGCAAAAAGAGGAGGATTGGCAGCAGTTAGCTCAGGGCTAATTTCCTCAAAAAAAAAAAAAAATATTACAAAGCTCTTTGGAATCTCAGACCAATCAGTACATGACTTTCTCCTTCCCTCGACATATCACTGCCTTACATTAAAACGTTTTTAAAATATCTAATGAAAATATTTCTAAATATGGTTGATTCGGTAAAGTTTAATTTTAACCAAAGCTAAATGTGTAAACCAAACTGAACATTAAGTAGTTATTTTAAGCTTATAATTTTATTTCTCATATAACAACATGCCTATGTTGTTTGCTAAACTCACATAAAAAATAGAAACCCACCTAGATTTTCCTTGTAAACTATTTGTTTTACCTTGCATAATTTCTTGAAAAGAAATAAATAGACAAAATGTAGCTCATGAGAGGTAAAATGTTTAATTTCTCAACATTAGAGGTATTTTCCAATTTTGGAAGAATCTATAGTTTTCATATAGGCTTAATGGGAATAGTTTAAGATTTCTTAGACATTCTCAGAGAATCGGGTTTTATGCTAGGGAGAGGTATGGGACACCTTGGTGTTAACTGACTTTTTTAGTGCTTTGTCCCCAGCGTGGAACACGGTACCGTGCATGTGGTAGGTATATGATAGATGCGAACTCCCTTCTCCATCTTCCGTTTAAAGCAGAATTTGGTGGTGTCATATCCGCATATATCACAATACCATCTGAAACACATCACACTAACATCAATACTTTATTTTTTATTTCTTTGATTTCCTTTATTCTTCTTCTATCTTTTCTGCTATTTTTATTTTTATAGTGCCAAAGTGACAAAGGTATTGGTGAATATCACAAGGAACCCTTTTCCTTCATTGGCCTGGAACAGAAAATTGGAATAAGGGCCATGTCAGGGAAGAAGAGAACAAAGAGAAGTCATCAAAAGGATAGGTATTGAGTCACCTCCCCATCCATCTCCTCTGAGTCCTAGAGGAGAAAATGGCAGCCTTACTTTGACCTGAGTGAAAGGATTAGTCTTCCCCTGGGATCTTTGGAGCCTTAGTTCTGGACTGTATTATCTCTTCTTTGACTTTCCCAAACTCTTCTTCCCCATTCCTACTTTGGTCCTTTTGTTTTTTCCTAAATTTCACCCTAGGGTTGTTTCCCATTGAACTAGAAAATCTTCTCACGCAATGCGATTTTATAGCAATGCTAAAAGACCAACCATGTTCTTTCCAGAACCTGATGCTCAGTAGCTATAAAACCCAATTTATCTCTCAAGAATTATGGTCCCCAGGGAAAAATCATACTGTATGCCTCTGTATTTCCTCACTTTCACATTTTTTGGAAGGAATACGTCCTAAAAGAGAGATAAAAACAGAAGACTAAATTCAAATCTGGTTCTATCCCGAGCTAACTGGGCAAAAGTTAGGCAAGCTACTTAACAGCTTCTTGCATAATTTTCTCAGCAAAGCTGGGTTTTTGTGTCCCAAGATAAGATTATAAGAATTTATGGTAGTATACGGCAGTTGTATTCAAAGCGTGGTCTGGGCACCCATATGTATCTTTGGGACATTTTCATGGGATGTAAAAGGACAAAACTATTTTTATGACATTACTAAGACGTGATTTGGCTTTTCCATTCTCATCCTGTGAGGACATCAAGTACAGAATGTTCATTAATCTGGTTTCAGTTTGCATATTGCAATTAATCTTTAGGAAAATAACACCTATAGAATTTCCATGTATCAAAGAACATCCACAATTATCTAACTAAAATACTCTTTTATCCAGTTAATTACCTAGTTAAAATACTCTTCCCTTTTCCAACTATGTATCTGTGTGGGACCAGACTTTTTTCATATACTTCAAGCAAAACAACACATTGCAACAGATTGAATGTAGAAGCAGATATGACAACCCAGCTGTCTTCTATTAAGCTAGGAATTAAAGAGATTTGGAAAAAAGTAAAAACAATGCCACTCTTTGCTAAAAATATTTTTTGTTTTTGAAAATATATTTATTACTGATAAAAATAGATTATTTATGTTCACATATAATGGATTTATTATTATTTAAAATAAATTAATAAATAATATTTTTAAAATCTACTTTTCAAATTTGGAATACAATGAATATCAATAAATATAATATGTGCGAACAAAAGATCTTTAATGTCTTTAAATTTTTTTGACAATGTAAAAGAATCCTGAACAAAAACTTTGCGAATCACTGATATATGGAATGATGACATAGAACGTATATCATGCTTGCATACTTATTAAACAAATGTGGAAAATCTGAGCTCATATTTTGCCTTGGAAAGTAAGGGAAAGTTATTTTAACTTTTTCTTTCTCTCTAATATCTTTCCAATGTCTTTTTATTATCTAACTGTATCTAATATCTTTCTATTCTTTCTAATATCTTCCGCACTGTCAGCTGTCCTAATTTAGTTAAGAAAGTCTATAACGCAAACAAACATAATAGGATTTTGCCTTATTTAAATCTTTATACCTAAAAAATAATCTAGTACAAAGAAGCCACATTTAATGACAATAGGTCACCCAGTTGTATTTAAAAAGAAATCAGGGACAATTCAGAACACTAAATATTTATCAATCTGATACATGGTATCACTGAGATATTAACGAGATGAAATCGCAAAACATCTGGAGGAATAGGAAAAACTAACACTTTTCAAAGGGAAACCTTCATAGGGCCAATTTGTCAGGAGAAATGAAACAGAAGGGATAAGATAAGATGTGTTCTATTTGATTCTCTGCTTTGAGTCCTAATCCAGTCCTGAAATAGCACCATACATTTACAGAAGTAGAGTTCAGAAAAGAGGACCTCGGAGGAGAGAGATTCAAAAGTTCTGGAATTACAATAACCGAAATGTAAAGAACTGTAAAACCAGTCAGGAAAACTTGCTGAGAAGTCCTACGTGTCTTCTAAACTCAGCGAAATGGAGTGGGGAACCTCCCGACATTCAGAAATCATGAATATATTCGGGTTTCACACACACACACAAACACATCCCAAAATTCCTCCATCTTCACTATTTATTTATTGAGGATATATTTGCACACTCTAAATAGATATAGTGAAATTGATAAGTTAAACATAGTGCAAAATAGGAAAATAAAAGAAAGCAGGAAACTCTCTATGTCAAAGGACACGGGAGTTACCAGGATCCTATGACTCGGGTCATTCATCTACGTTATTGTAATACTGACAACAATTAACTGAGCAATCAATATGTTTCCGGTACACTATATATGTTGTCTTGTTTCATTTTCACAGGTGATTTAAGCAGCAGGTTCGACTGTTCCCATTTTACCTGAGGAAACCGGAGAATAGAGCCCTTTTTCAGCATGCTGCAGGCGGCATGGCGAGTAAGTGGTGGTCTTAGTTCTTAGTCACTGTAAGATACAGCTCTTTATGGTCATGTATCTGTAGCAGGAGCTGAGAGGCAGTAATGAGTAATACCAAGGCCCTGACCTCAAGGAGCTTACAATCTCATGTACTAGCCAATTAACCAAATAACTAACTCAATTCAGACTGTTTTAGTCTTCAAATTATTCATAAATCATGAGCTTTAGAAAAACAGAAAAGAGACTAACTAACTCTTTAAAGCAGACACTGTGTTTTTTATCTGTGTAGCTCTAGCACCCAGCATCCATGTGGACTAGACAACAAGGCTATCAGAAAATATGCGCAGAAGTAGGCATTTGGATTTGGCCTTTATGAATCAGGACCATCTCCCTAGAGAGGGCATGGGAGAGACCACTGTATTTGTACACTAAGTAACATCATTACTATTAATAACCAAACCATAGTATTCACGGAGTGCTTGTTCAATGTCCACTGCTGTATTAAGCACTTTATTTGTATTTTCTCCTCTAATACTCACAATGGGATAGATAAGTACAAGCATCACCCTTCATTAATAAACAGGAAAACTAAGCCTTGACAACTTGCAGAATTTGTCACAGCTAATAATTGTTCACAGCCCAAGCTGTCTGAATCTAGCATTCATGTTTAGCCACAATGGTATGCTTTCTTTTAAGAATGCCAACTTTTCCTATGCTCTCCTCTTCCCTTTTCTCCAGGCTCGCACGCCCCCGAGGAAGCAGCCGTTCCCTCTCTTGCACACTGTACTTGAGTTTTACATGTTCCTTGTACTTCATCTTGGCTCCCTGCAGCCCTCCTACTGCAGGCACTAGACTGGAAGCGAGGATAGGGGAACCCCAGTGGTGGCAGGAGCAGAGCTGTTTTGTAACTGGAAGCCGAACAAGTCACTTAGCTTTGAAGGCACAAGAAAGGCTTCATTTAGATACCAGGCAAAAAAGATCAAAGCTGGGGAGGACAAATATGTCTGTTGTCTGCGGCAGGCGGCAAGTCACCAGAAGGGAGCCCCACATCCTTTACTGCAAAGCAGATGCAACACATCTGAGAGGCTACCATAAACCAAATAAATAGTGCCGCAGAACCCTCCCTTGAAGTCTCCGGGAAACAAAAGCACGGGCTTCCACCTGAAACAGAGAAGGGCTTGCTCTCTCTGCAGCTGGCACATGGCCTTCTGCCTGCCCCACACTGCTTATACTGTCTTAGGTGAATGCTGAGCATCTACTAATAAAGTCACCAAAAACCACGAAACCACTTTATATACGTCTGAAAGAACACAAAAATTGATTTTATGTAAAATACCGTCTGAGAAGTGACATACAATAACTTCTTTGCAAATCACAAAGGTTTCAGGTTAATAGCAGGCAATTAAGAGAAATACTCCTCTCCGCTTAAGTGAAGCCACGGCTCTCAGAAATGACCCCAATAACGGGAGGGGTACGTTTCCCTCCTCTAGTTGGGAACTTCCTGACTGAAGAGGGAAATATAAATATAGTGAGCATCTACCCTACGGCAAATACTACTTTAGGTGTTTTACATATGTGATTGTATGTGATTGCTATCATAATCCTGTGAATTTGAAATTATTAGATCTATAGATGGGAGAATATATTGAGTTTTTTCCTCAAGGTGATTGAGTAAATGGCTGAACTCCTTTCTTCAAAAAATGCTAGATTTTGTTTTAAAAGTTACTTTGTAATGAATTTTACCAGCTGGAAAACTGAAAGCCCAGTTAGGGAAATTTATGAAAGTGACACAAAAGCAATTAACTTTAGGAGTAAAATATTTCATCTGTTAAATTTGAAGAAAAAAGAGACAGTTTTAAGATCTTAATAATTAAGCTTTGGTGACAAACACAGCACACTGAACAAAAGGACATTAATCCTTAAATTTCATTTTTCAGCACAATTTTGAGTGCACATTAGAGTAACCAACACATTCCGATTTTCCCAGGGCTGTCCCGAGCGGAACTTTAGGCACGATTGTCTAATTGCTAGTCTGTAATTGCTACAAGCAACAGAAATTAGCAAAGGGAAATCGAGTGGTGATTAGAGTCATTAAGTTAGTTACGTAAGTGCATTAACAAGGGGACTTGAACTGTCCTGGGTCTTTAGGGACAGCTTCCTGTGGAAGTGACATAAGTGGAAATGGGAAAGATGAATAAATATTAGCCAGATATAAAGGGGGTTGGGGTGCAGGATATTCCAGGCAGAGGGAGAAACATGTGCAAAGACCAGATGGCAGAAGGGAAAGGACCTTGGTGCATAGGAGCCATTAGGGACAAAAAGGGTTGCATAAGGACAGAGTGAGGAAGAGCAAAGTGCAGGTGACCCTCACAGGGAGATGGGGCAGACAATTCAAAGGTTTTTAAACAAAGTTAAAGGTTTTGGTTTTTATCCTAAGAACAGAGAGAAGCCGTTAAAGGGTTTTGGGAGAGCAAAGGGCAGCGACGGAGGTTAGAGCAGACATAGTCCCATTTCTGCTGTGAAAAGATCCCTGCGCTACGGGAACAGAGAGGATAAGAGAACTTCCAGCAGATGACTGCTGCAGACTAGAAGGGAGGCCCTAGTGGCCGGGATTAGGTGGTCACAGAGATGGAAAGAAGAGGGTGCATTACGTACATTTCTCGAAGAAAAATTGACTGCTCTTGGTGATAATTCAAGGTTGAAGCGTAGTAGAGAAAAATGTCAAAAATGATGTCTATTTTTCTGGCTCTTGTAAATGCATGGATGGTAGAAACTTATATAAGGTTTAGTTTTACTATCTAATAATTTGTTAGCTGTTTTAATAAAGATGTTCTTGTTTTTGTAATAACATCATAAAATGCATAAATCTCTCCCCTGCAAAGGTTCTGTAGTCCCCTGCTACCGCTTGTTGACCTTGTGCCTTAATGGTGGAGAGACGACCTGGGAGGTAGAGAGAATTGAAATGCTCAAACATCAAGCATGTAAATTACAACACACATCACACACGGATGATGGTAAGAAGAGTATAAGGGGATCATTAATTTCAAAGCTTCCTCCAGCTGAGGACAAGTCAAGAGGCAGACTCATATGAGTCAAAATGCTTTAGAACTAATTCATTTTAACCCATCTTCATGACTTTATGAGGGATAGGAATTATTCAAGAACAGGTTTTCTGTAATACATTTCAGAACTGTTTTCACAAGAAGCAACAAAATGATTGCGCAAATCTCTCTGCCACTGTGAGTAAAATTATTATTCTCATACACCTTCTAAAAATATTTGATTATGTTCACCCTCTAGGTTTTTCTCTTACCAACAGCATTATTATTAAAAAAGTAAAAGCTACTTTTAAATTATTTTTGCATTGTCTCATAATCAGATTGTCTGAAACAGTTTATAATAATATTACATAATAAGTAATCATGAATAAATAATACACCTTGGTATATAATATAGAATAATATATAACATGTGTGTATTATATATCAATATAACATAATGCATAATATATTATAATAAGATATGTTTTAATGTTTAATATATTATATATAATGTATAACACATAGCATATAATAATATATTGTATATATATATATTATATATAACAGAATATGTAATATATAACTATACATGTTATGCTTTAATATATTAAAGTAATAAGTAATACTTATAATATGTGCCATATTTTATAGTTTCCAAAGTCATTTCATGTATATTTTCTCATTGACTCTTCACTGTGATATGAGTATCACTGTGCTTCTAACAGAAAAGAGGAAATAGTGACTGGGTCAAGATGGATGATGTAATATCTCCATAATGTACAACACATCATATGTAATACGGAATACACCACCTACGATATATTACATAACATACATTTCCATACAGTCTCTCACTGAGTCTGCCTTGGGATGGAAGCGTTAATGTACCCTTCTAACAGAAGAGGAAATGAGGTGATTCAGTAACATGCCCAAGTTCACTCAGCTAAATTATTGGGCAGATTTAGGACTCACAAGCAGCTTTTTAGAAATGCAATTCCAGTATTCTTTCTACCACATCACAGCTGTCTTAGATAATTGGCTGACTTTTGCTTTATAGTTTTGAACTAGCTTCTAAATGGCAGAGTTTCTTATAGGAATATGCATGACATTGTCTGATTAAAAATGGCTCAACTAATGACATCCAGAAGCAATCAAGAAAACACTCAGTGTGGATCACATGTCAGGTTCTGAATGGGGTTATTAAAAATTCCCAGTAAGCATTTGTGTGGGGTATGTCCTTGGCAAGAACCAGACTCTCAGGGCTGGACTGCATCATGTGCAAGTGGGTTTCATCATTCTTTCCCTTTCGAGTGATGCAAGGAGCAGCCTTGCATTCTGGGCTCACAGAACCAGGACTACCTTTGCAGATGGGAAGTGAGAGAGCAAGGGTCTTGGCCTGACAGCCAGGCAGAGTACACTCTCCGCTGGAGGCAAAGGTCATTCAGGCTTAATGACCTCCAAGGAGCCCACCCACCCAGAAGAACAAAGACTCCTCTAGGTTCCTGGGACAGATGAGAGCAGAGGAATGGTGTAAGTGTGTGCAAGGGGTTCCTGTGGCGGGGGTGGGGGGGTTGACATCATTCTCTGACTTCATAGTCTAAGCACAGTTAACCCCTAGAAAGCTAAAAGGTAAGTGAAAACATACAGGGAATTCATGAGCAATGGAGGAAAAAAATCAGCTTTTAACCCTAGTCCTTGCTTTCCCCCATCTGGTGCTCACTCCTAATAGTACCAAAAGGAAAAAAGTTAAAAGCAAAGCAAATACTCACACACTCGTCTACGCATACATATAGACACATATATAGATGCCTACATATGTTTTATATATGTATACATATATATGTTTATATATATATTTTCCCTTATATTTTCCTGACCTCTAAGAATGCAGAAATGCATTTCTTTGGGAAAAAAACAATAATCTAAAAAACTTTCACTGATGCCAAAGATTAACTGTTTTTAAGGTTAAGGAGATTGAGTAAAAATTGTCCATAAAAAGGAGAAATTACACAGACACACTTTAGTTTTATTTCGGTCAAAAAAAGGAGGAGAACCAACATACTCTGCCTGCCTAATTTGTATTGGCGTTTTATATATATGATCTGATATAGCTTCGCTAAGTTTGAGAGCACAGTGTCACTAGGCACATTTTACAGATGAGGAAACTGATGCTGCATGGAGATAAGTGACCTGCACAAGGTCTCATATGGAACAGATGTCTTGTCTCGCTCCAAAGCCATTGCAGTACACCACCGTCTGTCATGAAATAGTTCAGGCCTGACATTTCCCCACAGCTTCAAAACAGAGAGCAGAAGATGCCTCACTTTTAAAAAATGATTTTGAATCAGCAACATGTTTGTCCTTATTTTTCCCTTTTTTCCTGACTCCTGAGAATGCAGATAATGCGTTTCTTTGGAAAATAGACTACAATCTAAAGAACTTTCACTTAAGGGAAATAGCAAAGATTAACTTTTTAAAAACGTTATTGAGAGGATTGAGTAAAACTTGTCTGTAAAAAAGAGACATCGCGTCTAATTTGGTTGTGACTGACTCCACTCTATCTTCTACTCCAGTGGGTCTGGAGGTACAATCCTGAGACCTGCAATGTCAGCATCACCTGGGAACTTGTCATGAATGCAGCTTCACGGGTCCCACCCCAGACCTCCCTAAATCAGAAATCCTGGAGGTGGGGCCCAACCATCTGTATTTTAACCAGCCTTCCAGGAGATTCGGATGCACACTAAAGTTTGAGAACCACTGAATTGCTCAATTGTCTAAGCCATCTTTCTAAAATGTATATCTAGGGGCCGGCCTAGTGGCACAGCGGTTAAGTGTGCACATTCTGCTTCTCAGCGGCCTGGGGTTTGCTGGTTCGGATCCCAGGTGCGGACATGACACTGCTTGGCACGCCATGCTGAGGTAGGCGTCCCACATATAAAGTAGAGGGAGATGGGCATGGATGTTAGCTCAGGGCCAGGCTTCCTCAGCAAAAAAGAGGAGGACTGGCAGTAGTTAGCTCAGGGCTAATCTTCCTCGAAAAAATAAATAAATAAATAAAATGTATCTCTGTGTTGCCTCCCTGCTTAAAATTTGTTTTTGGCTATTCATTTCTTATAGAAAAATTCTGAAACTCTTTGTGTGGCTTATCTTCTTTTTCAGACACAAAATCCTCACCCCAACTCCCTTGCAAATTACAGGACTATTTCCAGGTCCCTTGGTCTATGCAAAGTCTAATCATTCTGTTCAGAATGCCTTTCATTCCTTCTTTTGTGAGCTGGAAAACTCCTTTGAGCTCACATTAGGACACAAGCATCACCACCTCTACGAAGACTGCTTGGAATTCACTGAGCAGTCAGTGCTACTAAGTGACCTTGTTCCGTTCCTCCATTATATTTCTTATTATTTTTGGCAATTTTTATAGGTCCTCCTCCTCACTACTGGAGCTCTTTTGAAGGCAGAGAGCATGCTTCATATACCATTATGTCACCAGAGCCTTTCACTGTCCTAAACACATAGTAGGTGACCAATAAATAGTTGCTGCCTAAATCAATTGATAATTGAGTCAAAGCCAAGTACAACACATTAAAGATTCTACCAGGTGACTATGGTTCTGGTGAGCTCAAGGGGCATCTAGTGCAATTGTTGAAGGCTTTATTTCTGTCAAGGATTATAGATCATCTCTCTTGTTTCCTCTGACTTTCTCAATCCTTTTCTATTCCTATCTTTTTTTTCCAGTAACTCTCCTTTTTAACTATACTTTGAGTTTGCTATTTGCACCTAACGGATATGATGGCACCCAAAGGATATGATGGCACCCATATATTTTTCCAAATATCAAATCTCTATTTTCCCACCAGCCTCACTCCATCCCACCATTACCTTTTCTTATAACCTTTACAACCGAAGTAGAACCATGAGGCTGACTACATTAGGGACAAGGAGGGCAGGTAGTGCCTGGAACGAAGGTTCCTTCACCAGCTTTGAGTTTTCAGTTCTCTAGACTCTAAGCTACAGGAGCAGAGGGGCCACACTTTTTGTTTACTGCTCCATCTCTAGAAGAGTTCCTAGCATGTAGTATGCACCTAATAGACACTTACTGAATGAATGAAAGCTGCTCCTCTTGATGTCTTTAGTACAACAAAAGTAATAATTACTGGACTTTGTTGAGTAAGAAAATACTTTCTAACATTTCTTCGAACTTCTTTTGAACTTAGCAAAAGGCAGCCTCACTCACCACATTAGAGAACCAGGTAGAAGGAGAAAGAGATTATGACAAACAGGAAATAGAGAGCTCAAAGCCCACCTTTGCTTTCTGATCACAAAGGGCAGCAGGTGATCAGAAGTGTGACCCCAGCTTCCTTGCACAGGCCAAAATCCAAGAAAGAGGAAACAGGCTGGATAGGTTGGGGGTCACGCCAAATGTGGAAGAGCTTTCGCTCTACTTCTTTTTGGACACTGGAAGGCTATCTCCTGTTAAGCTATTCTCTTACCATCCTGGAGATAGTTGCACCAAATAGGATGATTTGCTGTGATTAGGTAAGGGGGGAATCCGAGTTTAGTTATACAGAGCTATTCTCCAGGGTTGCTAGATTTAGCAAATAAAAATATAGAGCTCCTGGCTGTATTTGAGTTTGGGATCAAGAAGTGAATTTGGGTTTTGTTCATTAGTTTGGGTTTGGTTTTTTGGTTTTTGTGGGGTTTTGGGGATATAAATGTCTCATACGATATTTCGGACAGCCTTGCACTACGAGAATGTTCCAATTCAAACTTGACATGGCATTCGTATGTTAAATGGCATCTCTGCTGCTGTCAATTTTTACGTATAATGTATTCAAGGATTCCCATGGAGCCCTCATGAAGGCATGTAAAAGTTATTTAAGAGTTCTCTGGGGATCTTGCCAGAGGGTGTCACAGCACACTGAGAGCCAAGGTGTGGGCAAATTTCCAGAGAAGATCAATAAGCTCTGACCAAGAGAAGAAAAGATCCCAAGTTATGCCATCCTCATTAAAAAAGAAAGAGACAGACTCCCTAGGAATGGAACAGTTGCCCCTCCACAGTGTCATGTGTTAAGAGAGAAGACAGCTGAGCCAGAGACCAATAACAAGCCAAGAATCCAAAGAACCTAGGGTAGTGGTGGAAGTTCAGCACTCAGAGCTCCATTCAAGACAGAACTCTCTATTCAGTTGCAAAGAGTGCAGTTAGCTGACAGCTTCCCTAATGGCGTCAATTTCACTCCCCTTTTGAGACAAGAGCACCCTGTTCCTGGGAAGCCCCTTGCAATGATTGAATATAGCAGGGATACTAGGGCCTGGTTATTTCTGCCCAACATGAGACCCCTCTAACAATCAATCTTTCCTTGAGAGCTTGCTGCTGGCTTGACAGAGCCTCTGTCAGATCTGCATCATAGTCTTCCTGCCCAGTCCTGCTTCCTTCCATCCTTCCTTTCACAGGTACCATACCTTCCTCTGAAAGGCTTTCCCTGTTTAATTCTGCTTCCTCCCCCTTTTAGTCTTCACAGGTCTTGGCTTGAAATAAACCCCGTGATCTCTTACTTTGTTTCAGCATCTGCTTCCCAGTTCTGTGTTAATTGCTGTGATGCCTTCTATATTACCCTCCTCCCATAATCTTAATTGGGTTTTTTTGGAAGAGAGGAAGCAACAGAACTCTGATATATTCTGTATTACCTAAGTCATCCTAGCAGAAAAATAGCTTATGTTTTTAAATCAGAGTGAGAATACCTAGCTGGAATAAATCCTGGAACAAATTTCTCTTTCCAAATCATCTACCTAATAAGATATGAGCTCACGGAGATCAAATTAGTCATAGAAAAATACAGACGTCCCAGTTTGATTGCAATATTGAAGAATTTACAACCCTGTCCCATCTACTTAGGTAGAATCAGACTGTTCTGATTAAGGAGATAGGAAGACAGAGATGAGGGAGAGACAGAAGAAGGAGATGGGTTACAGGGAGGAGAAAGAGGCAAGTATCGCAAACATTTGAAATTTCAATGTCTTTTGGGGGAGGATGCTTTTGAGTTCTACCCTCTGACACTTCATTAACTTCAATGCTGCTTTCCCATCTTGGGAAAACACTGGCCAGGTTAATTTCAAACTTCTACCCTATACCTTGTTCTGGGAAAATGACAAAAAGTTATTTTCTAGCAGGTACCTGAGAAGGGGGAGAAGAAGGCTGACTTCCTGCCAGCTTTTGTAGTGTGAAGGCTCATCTTCCCCATCTAATAAATCTCATAAAAGCATAACATCCGTCCAGTAACATTTTACTCAGGCTGGGTTGCTACCCTTTCAAAAAGCTTTAGGTTACATCCCAACCAGAATGAAAGAGATTTATCAGAGAGATATATACCAAAAATACTTTAGAATCTGAGCTCTTCAGCCTGCATTTCAGTATACTTCCTAAGCTCGACCTAACCCATCTTTGTTCCCAAAGGATGGTTAGAGCGATTTCCTGCCTGTGTTAAGCATTGTCTAAATCTTAAGCATATATGGACTTGCTTCAACCCTTCTATCTTCCTTGGTCATAATAGTCACAGATTTATCTCTTTCTTTCAATCATTATGGCATTTATTTTCTTATCACTTATTTTTTTATTCATTATATACCTTTTTATATTTTATAAGTAATTTCCTGCATAAATATCTTATCTCACGAATAAAATATTAAAGTTATTAAGGAAAGCGATCACATATTGTTCTTCTAGAGTAAATAACATCTAGCAAATACTTCAAAAGCAGCTGTCAGAGAAAAACAAATACTGTATGATCTTACTTATATGTGTAATCTAAAAAAAAAAAAAACAGGAAAAGAGATCAGACTTCTTATTACCAGAGGCAGAAGGTAGGGAGAGGAGGAACTGGAGGAAGGCGATCAAAAGGTACAAACTTCCAGGGATAAGATAAATAAGTCATAGGGGTGTAATGTACAATACGATGACTATAGCCAGCAATGCTATAGAATATATATGAAAGTTATGAAGATAGTAAATCCTAAGAGTTCCTATCAAAAGGAGAAAATTTTTTCTCTTTTTTCTTTTCTTCTTTCTTTTCTTTGTATTGTGTCTATATAAGATGATGAATGTTAGCTGAACCTATTGTGGTAATCATTTAACAATATATGTAAATCAAACCATCACGCCATATGCCTTAAACTTATACAGTGATGTATGTCAATTATTTCTTAATAAAACTACAAAAAAAATTTCTGAAAAGTAGCTGTCAGCTGATTCTGGAAGTTCTCTGGGTACCGAAACAAGTTATTTCAGGAAAAATCACAGACATGAATGATTAAATTAGGGTCAAAGGGGTATATAAATATTATGCCCACTGTACTCTTATTCTTCAAATCAAAGAAGTTTTGAGTGGTGAGATAGAATGCAAAATGGACTTCAGCCAACTTGGTTGTGAATAACTATTTGGCCTCTCCCAGTGACCAACAATGAACTCTGAGGTGAGTCCGAGCTAGCTACTCCACCTGTAATACAGCGTTGCTCCCAGTTATAATGAAACGAGGTCTCATTCTAAATTTTTCCACACACACAAACAAAACACAAACAAAACAATGCTTAGAAAGCAAAAACAAAAACTGTTCAGACAACCTGTTCTGTTAGCTCAGTGAAGTCTCAGCTCACTGTCCTTTTAGATATTGTTTTCACAAATTACAAGAAAAGTTCACTTGAAGCAGACACAGCAATATTCTAGAAGCACACACAACAACAATTTCAGAGCCAGGATTCTGCCATGATTACAGCTAAATCAAACAACCAGAATCCTCCAGAACTCAAGGCTGGACACAGGAATCTTTGGGGATTTAGATTAGGGCATCTTTTACAAGGGCGTAGGCCATAAACCCTCCCTGCATTCTTATTGTTCATGCATGTATGGGAAGTTATCTTCTAAACATTTTAACCAATATATCTACATTAAATATTTTTAATTTCCCTAATAAGGAGCCATTTTTAACATGAACCATCCTTGTCAACAATCTACTATTTTAACCAATAAAAGCCTCATTTCTGACATCCAGTATATTAAATATCAAAGTAACAGTGATCCATCCAGATGCAAGCCACAAAACACGGAAATTGCCACATCTGGAGAATAGGCTTCCTGAGGGCCAGGATCCAGTTCGGGACTGTGAATTTCTGATTAGCACATTCATGGATGATCTCTGGATTGTGCATTCTTCATCAGGTCTAGAAGCATCTGGATTACAGGCTAAACTAAATAATACAAAAGTTTTCCCACATAGTATCTGCTGAAGTATGTAAAAATAATTTCAGATATTATAATCAAAACCTTAGAGAATGTCTCTACTAGTGTTTCTTCTAGCTGGGCTCTCCAGAGCCCTAGTTTCAGCTCCTCACTCCCACCTACTAGGGAGCCACTGTATCCTTAAAACAAAGTGACTTAAAAACTTTATTCAACTCTTTTTATTGGGCCTCCATGTAAGATTTCATCTGAAGGAAAAGTTGCTGAAAACAATGTTGGAACAAATTACTCTGCTACTTCTGTCCTGCTTTTTCTCGGTGGTAAAACTGCCACCCAGAAGGCATAGAGATAAAATTTGAGGTCTATTATTTAGTGGCAGAGATAGCCCAGAAGAGCATTTATGACAGGAAAAATGGCACATAAAGACGTTTCGCTGTGGCAAAACCAAGATGTTTATGTGAAAGACCAGCACAGTAAATGGTTTGCTGGATCAAAGTCTGGTGGAGTGGGCCTGAAGAACCAATTGTCTTGTGTCCCTGTTTGACACATCTTAAATTACGTACATATACAGCATCAGTTCAATAATAGGAACTGACCTGGATGATCATCTAAGTCAAATGATGTGTTTAGAAGAATCGATTCTGTCAGAATCATTCGTGCATGAGGAAGAAAACTATCCTCCAAGAAAGCAAGGTGAAAGCTACCTGGAAAGAGTGAGATTTGAGGCCATGTTATTTCTAGGATGGCTTTGAAGTTCAGGCTTGACTGATTAGGTGGGAGCCCTTGACATTGTGATAGCCTGGAGGAGCACGACGTGCTCTGGCACTGGCTTTCTCCTTTTAGTCAGAGGCTGTTAAAAGTCTGCTTTAGTGGATGCATGTGAAGGAGAGAGTTCTTTTGTGGACACGGCTGACTCTGTCTCTACTTTCTTTGTGTCCTGGGGAGTTTCCTACAAGGAGAGAGAGGGAAAAGCCACAGACATGGGCCGACTGCAGTGTACATGTCCTCCTTCTTTGGGGTTGATCTTCTTTGTCTTCCCGTACACATTTGTCAATCAGCAAGTACTTCTACCAGATATATGCTAAAGGACTTGTGAGATGAGAAGCAAAGAAAATTCAATATATCAAATTTGGGAACCCTGAACTAGGTGGTTAACCATCTACCCAAGCAAGAGTTCTCAACTTTTTCTAAGTTATGTTTTTGAGGACTAGTGAAACCCTGGGCTGTCACCCCAGAACAGTGCTCATGTGTTTCAAATTTTAAAGACTATTCAGAGAGATTACGGCCTCTCCAAAGTTCATGCACAGATTCCCCCTCCTTCAGTTGACCTCAATCTAGAAAGAAGGTGGCCCCAGGTTACACGTCAATGAGGAATTCAGATGTTATAGGTGTTAAGTGAGTCTGTTGTATGGATTAAAATTAAAGGTAGTACTTGAACTAAAAATAACAGAAGTATGATGGTTAACCCACTGAAGAGTCTCTACCAGGAGATTCTCTCCCACTTCCCGTTGTGTTCCTCCATAAAACTACAAAGACTAGGAACACTCCCTACTACCTCTCGGATGTTATTTCTTTGAGTTAGCCTTCAGGCATATTTTGGTGTAACCAAAGCTATTCTGATAATATAAAATAAAATAAATGCAAATAAAGTTATAGAGCTATTTGAATCACTCAAATAATTATTTCTAGAATTCATTTTGAGTTTATCACAAGCTTTCTCCAATTATTTAAAAATACACTCCTAAAAAACTATTGTAATTCACTCCTTTACAAGGATTATAGTATTTTTGTATGATTGTGTGATGTTGGTAAACTTTTAGCAACCCTTAGGGCAGCACATTTTCAGGTTGCCAATTTCGATTTTAAAAGAGTACTTAGTACAGGTTTCTTTGAGATCTCTAACACATCACTGACTGTATTGTTTTACATTTCCACCTCTATGATGAAATGAATGCACAAGGGAGGAGGTGAAAGTGGGAAAGGTCATGGGAATAATGTTAAATGCATCTCACCACCAAATTATATCCGTCTTAAAAAGCCGTGCTCCGGTGTGGATTGGCTTTCTTCTGAGCTATGGAGAAAGAGTAAACAAACAGAAACGTTTTTCAAAGAGAAGGAAAATAATTGCCAAGCTGTACACATTTAATTGTAGTACAATAGTGCAAGTTAATTTGCATCACATATTTTAGTGATTAAAAAAAAAAAATCAAACCTAGGAAACCACTCAAAGTTTCCCTCCAAAGAAAGTATTCTACCAAAGTCTAAACTGTGCAAACACACCCTGTGATTATCACCAATTGGGAACTGTGGAAGGTCCTGAATGCCAAAGCACGAGAAGGCATTTTAGCATTACATGCCACCTACTTGTTCCAAACTATTTGATAAATTCAAAAAGGCTAATTTACAAAAAGCATAGTACATACAGTGCTTGTTTTCATTGCCATCTATTCCTTGCAATATTTCTCTGAGCTCAAATCCATGATGCCTGTTGGATGGAGCAGAAACAGTTAAGGAGCAGAGAAGTCAATGCTCACTTTGTCAGGAATACATGTATCTTTTGCTTCTCAGGGCCATTATAGAGTCAGGTTTACCAAACCATTGTCTCCTAGAAGAATAACTGATTTGAATGGTTTTACCAACTTTAAAAAACTTAATATAATCCCAGGACCCCCAAAATTTGCCTTAACTAACGCTCGATTCTGGGCGGGGGGAACATCTTACGTACCACTTTGCCCTGTTCTGTTAGATTTTATCCCATCATTATGATGGCTAGTCCTTTATAAGAACAAATAAAGATCCTAGTTCTCAATTCCCATAGGTAAATAGGTGGGCCATGAAGCCTGTCTGTAATCATAAATAAGATGAGAATACAATAATCTACAAAGCCCCAAACTCATCTGATTTTACCAAATTATCCTCATAATTAAGCTCAGATGTCATTATTAACATTTACTAAGTTAGATAAACTGTCCTATCCTTGACTTCATTTGGTCACCGTTGGCCTGACATGAATGAAAAAACAAATTATTCTGGTGATTTATGTAAAAATCTGATTTAAATAAACGTTTTAATTTGTAATCTTGAATTTTTTCCTTTGACTATGTGCTGTTTTTCTTTTGTAATGAGATAAAATAATACACTTTTAGGACTTGAGAGTCTCTTATCTTTTATTGAAGAAGACTCTGAAGAGCAGAAAGGTTAAATGAATTATCTGAGGTTACACTCTTAATTAGTGGAAGGACCAAGGTCAGGATTCGAGTCTCCTGATTCCCAGTCTAGGATTCTTTCTACACATCCTATACTAAACTATACTTCATGTTCCTAATGACTTCCATTTTCCATCACATAAAAACCCTCAAATGGGCCGGCCCAGTGGCACAGTGGTTAAGCGAGCAAGTTCCGCTTAGCTGGCCCGGGGTTCACCAGTTCGGATCCCGGGTGCAGACATGGCGCCACTTGGCACGCCATGCTGTGGTAGGCGTCCCACATATAAAGTAGAGGAAGATGGGCATGGATGTTAGCTCAGGGCCAGTCGTCCTCAGCAAAAAGAGGAAGATTGGCAGCAGATGTTAGGTCAGGGCTAATCTTCCTCAAAAAAAAAAACCTTCAAAGACATGACCACATTCAACAACAGTATTATTACACAGAGAAAAAAAATGTTTTCATATATACTGAAGTTCTTTTATCCCTACCAATGAAATAATTGTCAAGCTAAAAACATGATGATGACAGAATGCAGAGTAAACATCACATGAGATGGTCTAAAAGCCTACTGCATTCGATTCGGGCTGCAAAAGAGAGGAATGAGGAAAATGTACATTTAATGAAGAAGAAAAATAATTTTCTTGTCCACAAGTTTCAAGTTAGCATATTCTAAGGACTGGAGTATGAAAATATTGGGTATCTGGGCGAGGATGGAACAGTGGAGAGAAAGGGGAACTCATTTCCAACTCACAGCCTCCTCTGGTATGAAAATGGGTGACTGCAGTCAATGAAGAGCATCCATCTGCAGTGACTGCTTTGTCTAATAAGACTCCCCCACACTCCACTGGAAATGACAGCATCTATTTCAAGCATCTTATCCCTTTTTTGGCTAAACTCTCCCTCCTATGTTTATATGATTACTGAATAGAGGACAGGGTCTCTTCCAAAGAAACATCCATAACCAGAGACATTCTAAGAGATGTTACTGTCTACATCTTATGCTTTTTTTGCCTAACGAAAGAAAGGAAGATAGGCAGAGCCCAACTTGCTTTTTCAAGTGTGGTTTCATAAAATTAGCCTTTCCATAACAATCTGAGCTGTCCATTCATCCTATAAAAATGCCTCATATTAGACAGCTGTTTTGCTTTTGCTGAGCTTTGCAATTGGGATAGTTACACTGTGTCCCATTATAAGCTAAATAGGCTCACACCCTGGAAACAGTTATTGCTTAATGAAAATAATATGCTATAGCCAAGATTATATTAACATCTGACAAGAAGACCTCCCCTGTACTAAAATGTGTCTCTTCTAATAAAAGTATATGCAGATTTAAACCTATTTCTCTAGTTTTACTCATGGGCAGTATATATAACATAACTTTTCTTTGTATGTTTTATCTGAATTCAAGAGCAAAGCATCTGATGATCTTTGAAAATGTTTCCTAGTTTGGTAAAATGCATGGTCCTGGGCTTTAGTAGCAGACAGGATTTGAGCTGTGCCATTGAGTTGCTATGTCATCTTGTAAAAATTGCTTAGTTTCTCTAAGGCTTAATTTTCTCATTTTATAAATGGAATAAGCATACATACTACATGGTGTCCTTGTAGATTTCAAGACAATATCAAGTACCTAGCTCAACAGCAGAAAAAGAGTAAATATTCAATGTGGTATCATGGTTAACAGCATAAGTTTGGGAGTTGGTCTAAGTTCAAAGTTGTGTTCCACCACTTTTGTGCCTGAATCTTTGCTTTTATAAATTAGGCATAATAGTAATAGCCATTGGATAGAGTTTTTTTCTAAAGGATTAAATAAGATAATATACATAAAGCACTTAGAATTAAATCTGATACATCATAAGTACAAATTCATTTGCTAAGGCAACAAATGTTTATTGAGCACGTACTACATGCCACATACTTTTTAAAGAGCTGAAGATTCAAAAGCAAAGTAAGTGGTCAAAAACACTTCATAATTTTCCAGAAGGAACAATAAACAAAATAAACAAGTAAAATTACTATTATTTTAAAATAGTGAAAAAATGCCACGGAGATTTTCAAAGAGCAGGGTCAAAATTTTAGCTAGAGTAGTCAGGAAGCCCTCACTAAAAAGATGTCATTTGGGTAAAGACCTAAATATTAACAGCTATTACTATTACTATTATTTTCCATCCTTCCTTTCTTATTCTGTAATCTATGGTACAATTCAATGAGCAGGAGGAGAAGAACGAAAATATATCAGCCAGGGGCTATACAAGAAAACAGAGACCACTCAAGCTGGAAGGCATTTACTTGAGGGAATTAGGTGCTTACAAAACCATTGAAAGATATGAAAGAAATGAAATTTAAGTGAGATTACTGTTTATTTTCACGAAATTGGATATTATAGAAGTTGCTGGAAACCACTGCCAATGATCTCAGCTGCCTATGGCACCAAAATGGTAACTCTTAGGGGAACTCATTAAAGCCACCAGCAAAACCTCATATTTGTCTGCTACCAAAGTTCATGCACTTTCCTGCCCCTGGGAGAGAGTCATATTAATTTCTATTTCTTTTCTGCCTTCAAAATCTTATGTAAATATATCTCATTAAGGAAATTTAAACCAGAAGACTGATGGCAATGGATTCTGGGAAATGTAGTTCCTAGGCTTCCAGCCTGTGACACAAGGATGGCATAGACTGGAGTCTGGGTAGGTATCTATCAAAAAGAGAAAGACAGGGCCAGCCCCCCGTGGCCTAGTCGTTAACTTTGGTGCACTCCACTTGAGTGGACTGGGTTCAGTTCCTGGGCTGGCAGTGGATGTTAGCTCAGAGTGAATCTTCCTCAGCAAAGGAAAAAAAAAAGACCAAAGAAAAGGAGAAACAAGGCTATTTACTGTGTATCAGGTATTGTGCTAAATTCTTTATATTCATTTACTTCCTACAAAACTGTTCATTAGTAGTAGTATATTATCATTCTCATTTCAGAGACAAGGAAACTGGAACTTGGATGGACTAATTAATTTGTCCAAAGTCACACACCAAATAGATTGGAGAGCTGTGTTTTGTTCCGAGTTAAGTATGATTCCAGAACCTGCATTCTTAACTACTCTGCTTTTGTGTACCTAAGTTCTTTATTCTCAGAGAAAAGGATAAAGAGTGAGGTTAATTATGTAATGATCTAGAGAATATCATAACTGACTTTATTGTAACTGACTTTGTTGGAAAGGAGTGAGGGAAATAGCAATTTAAAAGGAACAAGAGCTAGTTTTGAGGGCTATTGAGGAAGAGGCAGCATTCAGTAAATATCACTAAGGAGAAGAATGAAGAGACACACAGGGATGTCCTGCCACAATATTTCCACAAATATTTTGAACCACTCTTATTTTCAAGCAAGGCTCCTTTTCCAGAGCAAGGTCCACAGAGAATCAGAATGTCATACCTAGAAATCTTAGAAATCAATTCACCCCAGATGGGGAAATGAGACCACCAAGACCATCAAAATTAAGACATTTGTTCAAGACACTGGCAGAATTGGAGTCAAGAACTTTTCCTTCTAGACCATGTTTTAGTCTGCTGTTTTAATTATTTAATATCTATGAATATTTGTGTGTCTGGTGGTTAAAACAGTAAAGTAGAAATGCTGTTTGCTATTCTTGGCTCATCTGCAAACTTGCTGGCAGCTATGTCATGTCTCATTCACTTCATCCAAGGACTCCAGAAACTCCATGTTACCGTATGTGGAACAGGAGTCTTATTAATCCTCATTCAGAATATTAAAGGGACTGGATGATGAGTTCACTTGTGAAAAGTACTTTGAGATTTTTAGATAAAAATCCATCCTATAAGCAAAGAAAAGGGGACTTTTCTTTCTTTTCTGGATCATCAACCAATATTTTGAAGAATGGCAGACTCTAAATTCAAAAAGAAATATAAATATACCTCTTTGAAATCTTACAGTCAATTTTGGAACGATTTCAATATCCATGAAATTTCAAAAGTAATCATAAAGTGTGCTTGCCTCCAAAATCTTCCTGTGTAAAAGTAGAAGCATGTTAAAATTGTTTTGGAGATATTTCTATCTTGAGGAAACAGCTGGCTGTGCTCTCCATTTAACTACGTATTCCCACGCCATCTTTGGAAAGCTAAATACTGTAATTTACTTCAGCCATATTGTATTAATATTTATTATTTGAAGAAGAAGAACAGATAACCACTGAGTGTTTTTTCTTCTTTGAGAAGCACTGTGAAGATTTATGGGTGGGAATCTATTTGTATGTTTTGTTTTGTTTACTAATCTGTGTCAATCTCCAGTGACTGAATATATTTATTCTGTTAAACTCCACATTGTTCATTGAGCTTCAGAATTAAAT
The DNA here is from genome assembly GCF_041296235.1 of Equus asinus. Classification (NCBI taxonomy): domain Eukaryota; kingdom Metazoa; phylum Chordata; class Mammalia; order Perissodactyla; family Equidae; genus Equus; species Equus asinus. The sequence continues at coordinate 66,563,865 of NC_091801.1, read as the reverse complement.
ATTTTATTTTAGTTAGAGAACACCATTTATCTCATGCCCAATAGCAAGAAATAAGCATTTATTTTCCTTTTTCTCCTATTCAGAGGCCCAGAAACAAATGATTTTTATACAATTTGAAATGTAGTGAATGCCCACACTGAGAAGCATGGTAAAATTCTTGATTAATTAGTCTATTCCTCTCACCAAGTTGTAGCATCAGAAATATCCAAAGAATTAAAATGACCTAATTTTAACAAACTGTAATTGGAAAGAAGAGAATGATATTCCTACCTTAAAGTACAAATGGCATTTGCTAACCTCTTCCAAAACAACCTAGAGAATTCAGTTTTATAATTAAATCTGTCTGAAAAATGCATGCGAATCAACTCAAGGACACTCCACAGCTTTCTTGACTCCTTGGTTCTCAAGATCCTGCCATCTGGGTTCTAATTCCACTGTACCACTGAAACTGATTTTGACAAAGTCATCAACAGCCTCTTGGATACCAATGACTACCTTCTTGAAATGAACTTTTTCCTTGCTGTTTCTCAGCATTCTGTCATAGGCCCTCTTATCAATTTACATATTTCCCTTGAGTGATTTCAAACATTCCTTTCACTTCAATCATGTTTCTCTCCCTAAACATATGTTTATAGTCCAGATATCTCTCCTGAGCATCAGACCTTTATACTCAATTTCATATTAGATATCTCCATTTGGATACCTGATAAATATCTGATAAATATTTGAGGAATACTCAATATTTCCCAAAATGAACTCACGCTCTTACCCCCCACAAACTGCATCTTCATTTGTGCTCTGAATTTCAGTGAATGCCATCCATCAGTCTCTCAGTTGCTTAAACCATCCCTCCCAATCTTCATTGCTTCCTTGGTCTCCTTTCTCTAACACCTACAATCATTTACCAAGTCCTCATGATTCTGTCCTTTAAAGACTTTTTAAATCTGTTCCTGATTCAGACTACCTCTATTGTTTAGGCCACAATCATCTCTTGTTCAAATCAAGAATTTTGAGACAAAAGAACTCCATCTGGACATTCTGTATTCAGTCTTATCTTTTCTCTAATTCATTCTTTAAATTTACAACATGGTCATGTCATTTTCCTCTCTCTGTGTCTCTCTCTTTCTGTCTTGTCTGAATATTAGGAGGCATCCTTAATTCCTCTTTCCTCTTTTTTCTCCAAACATAAGTCCCATCAACTCAGCATTTAAATTGACCACAAATAGGACCACTTCTCTCCACCCCCAAGTCTGAGTTAAGTGTCTACGTTGGATGCTTCCAGATCCACTGTACTTACCTCTACTAAAGGTAGGCAATGACCCCGTTCTTTGGTAAATGTTTCTTTACTTTTCTGTGACCTCTAATTCATTGTAAACTCTTTAAGGTTTAGGACCTTGTCTTGTTCACTCTTATATTCCTAGCATCTAGCTCTCTCCCAGGTATATAACAGGAGTTCATTAATATGTGATTGAAAAAAGAAAGGAAGGGAGAAAGGAAGGAAGAGAAAGAAAAATGACAATTAGAAAAGTCATATTGTTTATTTTTTAGAAAGATAAGCTATGTTCTTTCATGTAGAAAGTCTCAAGAAAAGAAGACAATCATTTCTGAAATGACTAGATATAAAGTTGGGCAAAGATACACTGTATGTATAAAAGACACCCAACAGGAAGGGGTGGGCGAGAAAGGTAGAATTGTTAAGAAAAAGAAAATAAACCCATCCTTCATGGCCTCCATTCCAACCCACTTGCCCTGTCTCTGTGCCAACAGATACCATTCCCTGAATGGTACTGAACATTTCCAGCCCAGGCAGAAAACCATTTTAAATGTTGTCTATGCCATAAGAAAAAAATGACTATCGCTACATAAAAACATCATGACAATGAAAAAAAACTAAACCTTAACTAATCCAGGAATTCTTGTGGATGTGAAACTGCTGCTCTGAACCTTTTATTTATTTCTTTATTTTTAAAGTTTAGTTGGTCTAGATTACGGCATTTCAACTGTAAGGAAGGTACTCAATTTCTAGATTTTATCATTCAAATAAGTCAGGAGAAACTTCAAAGAAACTGAGATGATGCTGGTTAATTTCGAGAGTTCACTTTCCCATGTTGACGATACCACCCAAACCCTCACACGACCTCCATGGAGGGATGGTTGAGCAAAAAGTGCAGAATAATATGATGTCAGGCTGCAATGCTAAGTTCCCATGAGGGGAGAAACATGATTTACAATTTTTTTTTCAAACGTGGTAAGCACTCAAAAAAAGAATCTGAGGTTTGATTGCAGAGCAACGTCCTTTCTCTTTGAATGTGTTCTTTTTCCTGCTGCAGTCCTTGTCCCAGGGCAGAAGGACCAGATGTGCAGCGTGATTCGCAAACAATGTGAGGCGACAGTTCTTCCTTGTCTGGAAATACTAAACACATTTCAAAGACACATTTTCAATTGTGCCAAACCCATTTGAAACCACCATCCTTAAAAATGACATTTTTTCTTCTTATTTAAACTTTTTTCCCTTAGACTCAATGTATCTCGAACTGAGCTCTCTGGGTATTTGAAACTGAAAATATTTTTTAAAAGCAATTTTGCAATTAATAAGAGAAAAGGGTTATTTCAATTCTGGAAAAGTCAACCCAATTTACTCCAATATTTTATATCCCTTTTGTGTCCTTAGTTTTCTCTATTGTGTCTCTCCACACATATTTCAGGATGCTTTTACAGATAAGCATTAAGTATCTTTTAAAAATTACTTTCATTCTTATGTTTATATACTCTATGGAGAACATTAAAGAAATACTCGAATAAAAATGACTTATAATCCCACTCACTGGAAATAACTGCATTCTTGCATTATTTTCTTCACATGTTTTAATAAAGCTAAAGTCATGAAGCTCTCTATATAATTTTCACCCTCATTTCACTCTGAGTAATTTGCCCATCATAAAAATGTCTTCAAAAACATTACGTTTATTGCTAACTAATGTTGGATTTTTAGGTAGTTTTCAATTTTTTTACTATAACAAGTTTTGCAGTCATGAGTTTCTGTACATTTCCCAAGTCCAGAGTCACAGATGAGAAATTACCGTATCAAGGAATATATATTATATAGATTTTGAGGAGTTTGATTCTTATTTCTAAATAACTGTTAAAAAGATGGTAAAAGTTTACTTTCTTACATGCAATGTTTCAGAACCATCCCTCTCACGACAATTTTAAGGGCATCGGGCATTGTTTGTTTTCCTTTTCAAATCTCATGAGCAAAGTGGAATGTCTTCGTTATTCTAATCGGCACTTTTGGTTACCAGGATTGTTGAAATTTTATGTGTGTGTTACACACACACACACACATTCGTATTTCTCAGCATCCACCAGCTTGCAGATGCACATGGGTGTGTCCCTTATATGGTAATTTTATTTATCTTTCTGGGAGTGCCCCTAGGGTTTATATTTCTATGAACATAATCACAATGTCTGATTTGGTTGAGAACTCCGCCCTGGGTTTGAACTCAGGCTCAGATGTTCCAGAGAAGTGCTTTACCAAGGATCAGATTTCTTAACATCACTCAATAGAACCAGATCTATTTAGGCTTCTCTGTTCTCAGGTATGAGCAGCATTAATTCCAAATGCATTCTAAAAAGCCAACCCTGTGTTTTATAGAGCCATTGAAGGGGGAAGCCTGAGTTTATTAAGTAATTATTCCCCAAGGAGGTGGCAGCCAATGCCAAGAGAGAGGATGAGATCACTCTCATTTCCTATCTGGCCTTTTGGATCAGCTCACTCTGTTCCTTTGAGGGGCAATAGGCTGAGGGACTGGAGAATCCTGAAAGACTTCATTTTATAACCATATGTCCCCATGTTTATTACTAAGTATGAGATCAGAAGGCCATATGGACTGACTTGGGGATGATATTTTAAGGAATTATTAAAATGATTCATAGTAAGTGCAATGATAAACACAAAGACACAAAAACTGGGATTATGAATAATTTGATAATGTTTTGGACACAGCTACAGTTAACAGTACCCATCGAAGTACCACAGAAGAAGCAAAAAGTGTTAAAATAGCAAAAGACACGGCATCAGCAAATAACCAAGTGACAACAACAAAAAACCCACAGCTTTCAACAGGTTCCTCCAAAGACTCAGTTGTCCTAATTCAATACTGCTACTAGACGGGAAAGAATAACGATGAACATTGCCACCTCATGCCAATGCTGGTCTAACACCTCTTCCTTACAAGAGTAACACCCCGTAACTCAGTGTTGGCAACATCTAACCCTTTTCCTGCAAGAACCTGCTGGCCCCTCCCCCTCAAGATTCTCACATTGCGCCTCCTCCACCCCAGGAGCAAGAGATTAAAACACAACAGCCACTCTTTCTAACAGCTCTTCTGAGCTCTGTATTCTGAATTCTCTGAACTGCATCTTGACTTGCCAAACTATTCTCAATGGTAAATTGACAGTAAATAGGAAATACTTGTGGTAAATGCCCGTCATTTATTTTTATTATATAACTATAATAGCTACCATTAATTAACATATATAATGCACTAAGCAAGATGGTAAGCATTTTTCAAAATGCATAAATATATTCTCGCAACCTATAAAATAGATTCTATTATTATTATAATTATTATTCTAGCTACCTTTTATGGCATGCCTACTGTGTTTCAGACATTGAGTTCAATGTATTACAATAATAATATTTATACTCTTCTTAACAACTCTCCGTGATATGCATTAAAGTCATTTTATAAATAATAAAACTGAGACTCAAAGAGGTTGATTAAATTATACGTGAAGCACTGACTACAATGGTTGACATTTAGAAAATGCCTAATAATATTACCTATTTTATTATTAATGTTATTTATTTTATTATTAATATTAATTTTGATGTCACAGGACAAGCTTTTAGGATGGAGATTTGGCTTGGGAAGGCATACCATATACAAAAAAATAAATGTTTGTACCTTTGTGCTCCATTTTATTAATAATACTAATATTATTCATGTTAATAGTATTAAATAATATTAATAAATAATAGAAATACCAATACCATTACTATGTATGTGCAATATATTGTATAGTACACAAATACTATATACTACTTAGCACCATATGATATACTAAAATAGTACTATTATTAATATCATTATATATGATAACAATATTAGTATTGTTAATAAAATAACTTCTCTTTATTGAGTACCTACTACATGCCAAAAAGTGGGCTAAGAACTTATTTGGATGTTCCTCATTTTACCCTCAAAAAATTCTGTTCAACAAATTCCTGTGTTAATTCCTGACTTCCACATGAAGAAGTGGAGGATAAGAGAGATGAATTAACTTGCCCCAAGCCACACAGCTTGTATAAAGAGGGTCAGGAGCTGAATTTAGGCCGTCTGACTCAAGAGCTCTAGTTCTTAATCATTGTGTCTTTGAGAACTAGGAGGAACCTTATAAATCTTTTTGTATTTAACTCCTTATTTTACATATGAAGAAATGGTGAGGGAAAAAAATTGCCCATGATTACGCAGCACTTATTGGCCTAGCTGAAATTTAGTAATAATAGTCTTATTGTTTGCTTACTAGGCACAGTCACTGTGCAAACATTATCTTACTTAAAGCCCCGATATCCACGTAAGTTAAGTTCTCGTACAATCTCCTTTGTACTATAAAGGAAACTGAAATTCAGAGAGGTTAAGCAGCTTGTCCAAGCCCACGAGAAAAGCTGGGCATTGGAAGCGGGTAGCCTGGCTCCTGAATTTTTGCCTTTAACTGCTGTTCACTCTCTGGGTCAGCCATCTCTCACCCCAACACCCTTTCCAGAGCACCACGATGTTTTCCATTTCTTCCCCAGAGGCAATAGTGTGCTGGAGCCACATCACACCAACTTGCAGGAACTAATTGTTAAATGTCCAGGATTTTGCTAGCTGGTGGTCAAACACATCATTTTTAGAAGTTAAATTTTGTAAACTTGCAATTAAATAAATTATATTAAAAATAGAGGTAAATCTTTTTGTACCTTTGTCACCCACTTTATTTGTCATGCTAATAATAAGAAGAACATTAATAATAAAATTAATAAGTAACACTAATAAAACCAATACCATTAATAATATTACTACTGGGAATAGTATATACTTTACTATACACTATATTATAGTTCTACATTTCCAAATCCTAATTATTTTTCTACCTTTGCTCGTACCTAGGCTCTTGAGATTGTGTGCCTATTATATCCGTATGGTGGGAGTACTACAGCATGGCGTGCTACAGCACATCTTTTCCCAACTCTGCCTTTAGTGATGTCATGTTGGTGGCTTGAAATTGCCCACAGTAGGACTATGTACACCACAGAAGTGGACAAACACTAAAAATCAGTGCGTTTATTCCCTTATGTAGTCAGTTGTTAAACATTTACCGGTACCACTGCCAAGGGTCATGAGTATTAAAAGAGAAGTCACCAAAAAATTTTTCCTAAATAATTTATGTTACATGATGAAACCTCAAGTTTATGTTACACTCATTCGAAAGATATAATATGGATTCACTGGATTAAAAAAAAATTAACTGTCTTGGTGATACTACTGACAGCTTATGAGTACAAACACTTCAAAATGACAGTTCCTAGAGAATTTTAGCTGATACTCAAGCCAAGAGGCTTTTAAACATCTCCATGAAATCTCTCTCTTTCCTTCTCTATCTCATGTAAGCAACTTAGTATAAGACAGAGGATGGAAGGAAGATAATAGATTCTTTTTTTTTTAAAGATTGGCCCCTGAGCTAACATCTGTTGCCAATCTTCTTTTTTCTTCTTCTTCTTCTTCCCAAAGCCCCCTAGCACATAGTTGGATATTCTAGTTGTGAGTCCCTCTAGTTGTGGCATGTGGGACGCCGCCTCAGCATGGCCTGATGAGCAGTGCCATGTCTGCACCCAGGAACTGAACCAGCGAAACCCTGGGCTGCTGAAGCCGAGCACATGACCTTAACCACTGGGCCACGGAGCCGGCCCCAAGATAATAGATTCTAAATTCACATAATATACTACAGTGTGGACCATCGGATCAACCGTTACAGTTTCCACTGATGGATCCCACCCTTAAGAGGGACAAAGTAGTGAAAAGTGACATTAAGCCCACAGGCCGGAGGAAAATTCCAGTCAAATGTGAGAAGTGCACAGCCTAAGAGATGCAAACCAGTCCATGGGCTCCCAGACTGCCTGGCTTGGTAATATGATGCTTGGTAATTCTGCCTCGTGGGTCACTGGTTCAGCCTGGCTTACATTGAGAGTAGATGAAAGCTGCTGGCAGCAACAGGTGATTTAATGCTCTGAATGAAATGAAGCAGCTATCTCAGCTCAGTTCTGCATGGACTCCTGTTTCTTCCCATAACAGTTGGCAGTCATTAGCACTCTTGTTGACAGTTTCTGCAGAAAGGCCAAAATCATAGTATGCCCAGAGATTAAAATCACATCGCAACTTGGTGGTCCCTCCAGCACAGAGCGGGAAAGGTGAAAAATCTTGTTCTGCCATTTGGTCCCATTAGAGAACTTTCCAGCAGTATACTGCTTACTCAAGGACCCTGAAGTCAAGAGTTCAAAGGAGCACTAGAAGGAAACAAAAAAATGTTTGTAAAGCCTCTTTGCTCTGTCATTTCCTTTCGATTTTAGATAGGAAAATGCAACATTTCTAAGGTCACAGTCTTAAATCAAATTCTTTGGGGGGCCATTTTCAGTAGAGGAAAATTTTGAACAGCTGAATTCTGTTTGAATTTGTAGGACTTATTTTGAAATTGTTAAGTTGGAAAGACAATAAATTATAGCGTGGAATTTTACAGACCTCATAATGGTAGAAAAGCATAGCTGAGCAAAATGACCTCTCCAAGCTATTTTAAATATTTAGATCTCTGGAAAAAAGACTAAGGCGGTGTCATAGAATCAGAGACTGGGAACTGAAAAGGACAATAGTGGAAGAGACTAAGAGGTTTGCACTTCAGTCCCAACTCTATCATTTTAGAGCACTATGAGCTTCAAAACTCGCTGAACTTCCGTCTCTGACAGCCTATGGTCGGTCCAGGTCTTTTTATAAGCAGATAAAATATTTCTATACAAATTTTACCAACGAAATATCTAAGAATGTTAACATATACAAAGCACTTGGCATAAGGTCTCAAATAGAATAAGCACTATGTAATTTTTTGTTCTATTATTTTTATTATTCTTATTATGATTGCTTTTAAAAATGCTAAATTACCCAAAACAAATTATAAAAGAGTTTTAGGAAACTAAAACTCCAGCCCTGGCCTGGACAACTTTTTTTCATCAAAATGTCATACCTAATAGGTGATCATTTCCCAAAATGTTGTTCAGCTCTGAAGACACTGACAACTTCCAGTTTCTTAGCTGGAGTCAGGTTTATAGTTTTTATAGAACTGGAGCCTGTTGTTTATAATGACCAAAGACCACTTATTCATGGTGAATCCAACCACATGATATAATGGATTTTCCAGTTGTTAACAATGAAGGAGAAAGTGGTAAGTTTAATTTGGGATTTCGTGGGCAGATAAAAGTTTGAGATATCAAATTAATCCCAGGTATGAACATTTGTTACTGTACAAGAAAGTAAATCCAATTTCTCCAGATATTCTGATTTTTCAAGAGTAATCAGAAAAGCATCCTCATTTCCAAATATTGTCAATTATTTTAAATTTTATAATAATTTCCTTCAGGGTAACAAAGCCACCTGTGGGCTTCCCCTGGCTCATGCTGCTAGATAGCACCTTTGACTATATATGTGTGTGGAGTTCAGTCACCCACCAAGACTCCATCATGTACGTACAAGGTCTTAAGTAAAAGAATTCTACAGGTATTTCAAATGTTGAAATTGTGAATCCTAGTGACTTGCAGGATCAAGACATGAGCAGAACCAGTCAAGGAACACCACCTGAAGTTTTATTTAAAAAGCTTATTTGTTTCTGTTTGGGCACAGCACACGTTACACTTGGCCAAGGTATTTAACCTTTTAGACACTTCACCTATATGTTGAGAAACTTGGTCTATAAGATATCTGACTACACTTTCATCTACAATTATAGCTGTTTGAGATTTGGACACAAATTGAGAGAAAAACAGTGTGGATTGCATGTTATGGAAGACAATTGGGTAAATTATCTTATGATGAGAGGTTCTCTATCTAGAACAGATTCTGCAAAGGATAGAAATATAAAAGAATCAATGAGGATTTAACTCTTGTTTCTTGTTGTTGTTTGCCTTTTTGCATATAGCAAGAACACATTTTTCTCTTAATTTCAGACATTTGAATTTTTAGTTATATAAGTAATACATGAATGGGGGAAACTAAAGCATCTAAAGTAAAATTATTAGTCCTCACAGAAATATGCCCACATCCCTGAAAATCATTACTAAGAATTTTGTATTATTCTATAGTTTGTTTTCTTTGCTTATTCAAGCATATATGCACATTTGTAGGTTGATTTGTTTTTCTTACAAATATGGAATTGCATTCAATATTTTATCTTATAATTTCCTGTATTTATTATACTTGACACCCTTCCTACATATATATTTCCTTCTAAATACATTTGGTCTACCTCATTCTTTTTTTTTTTTTTTTTTTGAGGAAGATTAGCCCTGAGCTAACATCTGCCACCAATCCTCATCTTTTTGCTGAAGAAGATTGGCCCTGAGCTAACATCTGTGCCAGTCTTCCTCTATTTTATATGTGGGATGCTGCGTCAGTGTGGCTTGATGTAGGTCCGTGCCCAGGATCTGAACCGGCAAACCCCAGGCTGCCAAAGCAGAGCATGCACACATAACCACTGCACCACTGGGCTGGCCCTACCTCATTCTTTTTGATAGCTGTATGGTATTCCATTCTTTGGATGATTGAAATTTATTCTATAATTTGGTGGCACTAAATTATTCAACCATCTTCCTATTTAACATTTATATTGTTTCTAGCTTCTTAAAATCAAAGACATGCTGCAATCATTTTTAGAATTTGATAAACTGATTCTGAAGTCCATGCAGGAGAAAAATATGCAAGAATTGTCTAAAAGTCTTAAAACACAATAATGGTAATTTGGTGAGAGGATTTATTGTTTATTGAGACAATATAAAGCTACTATCTTCAAAATAATAAAGCACTTGCTCAGGCCTATACAATTGAATCAAAGAACTGAATTCAAAGGCCAGAAAAAAATCCAGATACATAGGAGAACTTAATAAATGAAACAACTAATCTGCAAGTCATTGGGGAAATTATGAATTTACCAGCAATTGGTATTAATAATCATTATTTACTGGAAGAAAATAAATGTAGCCCCAATTGTGTGCCCATAGACAAAAATAACTTAAGACGAAAGTTCCAATCATAAAAATAAAATATTAAAAGAAAAAAATTAAGTTAAGAATGTATATACCCTTGGGGTAAAGGGAAGCTTAGTAAGGAAGATGGAAACAAAAAAATAAAAAGGAAAAATAAAATACCAGATAAAATTATAAAACAATGAAACATAAAACATTTGAATGGGAAAAGGCAACTTAAATTAAAAAAACAATAACAACGTGGGAGAAAATATTTGCTATGCACAAAAACAAGAGATTAATACTCTTAAGATATAAGTAGATCTTCAAATTAGTAAAAACGATGTATAGTGCAAGGAACACTGATATTCAGGGAGGTGAAAATAAAAGCAACAATAAAATAAAACTTTTGGCTCTTCAGATTGGCAAAAATGAAAGATCTTGTTAACGCCCAGTGCTCATGAGATTGTGAGGAAAACAACACTCTCATACACTATTTTTCAAGAGCAGTGCTGAATCTGGAAATTTCTATAAATTTTGGAAAATAAATCTGGTTATATTATTGTAAACTGTAAGTTACGCATATGATTTGATCTAGCACCCCACTTCTGGGACATTATTTTTCAGAAAATACTGACTGATGAGTGTATAGAGATATTCTTTTCAAAGAAGAATTTGGTTTATTGTCTCTTGAATAAAACAGACAAGCATCCAGAAAACTATGGGTCAATTTGGGCCAATTTGGGTGCCTGAACATAAACATGCTTCCTTTTTAATGCTCCTGCTCCTCTGTACCAGAAAACTCCATAGGAGAAAAAAATGTCAACAAAGTGTAGCCTTGCTCTTCTTCCTCACTGGAAACGCTGGCAAGAAAGAGGGGAAAGCTAAGCAAAGCAAAATGGATGTGTGAGGGACTCAGGCAGGAAGCTAAGGTTGTGCAATTCAACAAGGGTCACGGAGCCAGGTATTGACAAATGAGTAAAATAATCCTGCTCTCCATCGTTTTGCAACTGGGTGGCGAAAGAAAGACAAGCGCACACGTTAGACAAGGTCCTAACAAAATGTTTTAACAGGTTAATGGAAGAACAGTCACTTCACAAATATAAGCAAACTCAGGGCCAAATCCTAAGGAGTTTCTCAATTAATGCTTTGAGATACACAACAAAAGGCAATCCGATTTTTGGCACTACTATGTTTAACCAGAAAAATAAAGTCATAATGGCCAACCACACAGCCTTTTTGGGATCCCATGTATTAATTCAATCTGTACTAAGTTAAAGGGAAAAGGATAATTAAACACACATACACTCCCAGAAACCAAAATGCCTAATGCTCATCGAACAAAGAAATAGCACTAAATTTATTGCACTGTTTGTCCGAAGGAAGTTGATCAAATATGAGTAGTTACTATTTTTCATGCACTGTGTTAGACATTAAGATAGAAAGATGAAGAGAGATATGGCACATTTTATCACTAGAGAATCAAACTAAAACAGATGCATTATCTCTACACCTACCGACGTCTTTCTAAGGAGAAATGGGAAGCAGAGACTCGGAGCGATAAGGAAAAGGTCTACAAACAAATCTGTCCCCTTATTCCTGTAATTTGTCTGATTCAGCACTTTCGTCCCCTAGATTTTCCTTAGAGACGTAAGACAGTGTCCCTTTCTTTGTCAAAAGGCCCATTTTCTACACTTTTCCTCAGTCTGTTACTTGTTTTCCTGGTCACAATTAATGGGAACAAAACATCTGCTCTTTACTGAGTGTCTGCTGGGTGTCAGGGACTTTGCCAGGCATTTTGTATCAGTTGCCTTCTCTAGTGTACCCAACAACCCCGCGAGCTTTGTATTTTCTGTATTTTATAGATTAAGGAAACCTAGAGGCTCAAAGTTATTGGTAACTTGGAAAGGATCTTACCTCTATCACATGGCAAAGATGGTCCTCAGACCCTTGTGTGCTAAACTCCAAAGCCTATGGTATGCTTAAGCGTGTTGTTGGTCTATGGCCTCAAGATGGAACATTTTGAAACACAGATTGCCATGCTTTGTACTACAGTGCTCATTTCTCTCTTCATGACATTTTGACTTTTTTTTTTTTCCCCTTGTGACCAGACCTATAGATTAGGGTTAATTTGCATGACTATTTAACTCAGGAGTAAATAAACTAAATATTCTCTACTGGTCCTTGCTTTTAGAGGATCTCACATTCAGAAATGATGTTGTAAATGCAGGAAGGTAAAATGAAAATATTTAGAAGTTGGTAAATTACAGGTCCTTTGTTAAGGAAAGATTTGATTTGCCTTTGTCTCTGTTTCTGCCAAAGAAGGACTAAGGACACACAATGCCTAGACTGGTTTTGATGTCTAATAGATGGATTTCTCCTGAGAAGCTGAGATAATCTCTGATATTTATATAGTGGCAATCATATCCCTGGCACTTAGCCGTGGCCAGAAAGATTAGATAAAAACCCTTAAGAGATCAGTGTAATATAACCCAGACTCTGATGCATCTGTTCTCTGTTGGCCTTCGAAGTCAGGTCCCACATGCCATTTTTCACAGTAAATCCAAGGCACAGTTTGATGATTCTATACTATGATTATTTTTTCTTTTCAGTTATTTTTAGTACTATTGTCTTGGTTCCTGAAACTTTCTTGACATAAAATGTTTAAATACTCAATTTTCTTTTATAAATTCAGCATCATAATATGAAGGTTCTTTAATTATACACCAAACTATGACTGATACTGAGATGGACCTCTATCTTAATCATTTTTTGAAAGGAAAAATAATGATTAATTAATTTCATCTCCTAATCCTCAGACTCCATTCACTCCATTTCATATTCACTCCATTTCTCTTCTCCCCACTCCGTGTTTCTCTTCAGTCCACAGTATGGGGCAAAAGGGATGCTTGGTGATTGGTTGGAAGTGTTGGGATAAAAAACAAGCCTTTCCATATCCCTTTGATTATTTTTACAGATTGCCCAATGTTCCTTTTTAAAGACTGACATTTCTTAAAAGCCCCAGAGTGATTGCTTACACTAATCCTAATGTATATCTGAGCATATCGGCCTCTTGGCCTGGTTTCTCTGTTTGAAATTGAATGCACATTGAACCCTACCAGGTCCCTTCCTGCTCTCCCAGTCCCTCATACACCCATTAACATATATACACACAGATTTTTTTGTCAGTATATATTCTCTAAGGTCCAAAGCATCCCATTAAAATACCCACACACATTTCTTAACCACTACCACTCTTTCTGGGGTCAAAAGAACACACTCCTTCTATAGGTTTTTCTTACAAAGATGCTAATTAATATATATATATTTATATTTACCTTGATTTACAACCAGTTTCTCCTATACAATATTTTTAGTTTTATGTTCAGTTCATTGTAATCTCAATCCATGTAGCATGCTTCCTATCTGAAACAATGTCTTTAATGAAATATTTGACATGCGTTTTGAAATCTGGTAATATTATAATCATAATTTTCAATTGGCTTATTCTTTGATATGGCCCACTCCTTCATTTTTCACTTTATTATTAACCAATATTAATTAAAGAAAGTAAAGTTACTAGGAGGAATGTAAAATCCCTAAAAGAATATTATTCTGAAAGTTCTTTTCTTGGGGTGGGCGGGGGCAAAGAACAATGGCAAAACAGAACTGCCTCCTCTGAGGTTTGAACTCAGGACCTTCAGATTATGAGACTGACACGCTGCCTACTGTGCTAAGGAGGCACACAGAGTGCTCTTGATTCCTTATACATTGTTCTCCTGATATAGACACAGACACAATAGCACTTTCCTTTGAAGACTGAAAACTGGTAGAATGCTAGAATCATCAAATTTCTTTTATTGTCTACAAAGTATATTTCAATGATTGGTTCAAATTGTCTTTCAAAATCGAAGTTGCTTTGATTATATACATGGAACTTTCCAGTGTAGAGATGCAATACATTGAGGTAAAGTAAAACTAGCCAGTGTTTTTATAAGACTTTCCCTTATACTAAGCTTTTTGCCCTTAAAGATCCAGGAAAGGACTGAGGACATAGTGGGAACATTTTTGGAAGCGGGTGAGTTGCAAAATGTTGCTTATTGTCCTGATATTTAATACAACTTAATTCTGAAGAATATAGCTCCATTTTGTTCTTTACCCAGAGACAAACGATAACATTCTCCTGAAGGTCAGAATTTAACTTGCTAACTTGGTGCTAGTTGAACAACCATGCCATGCCGGGTAGGTCATATCAGGTAATTTCTGTAGGCTTCTAAAGCCACTAGTAGTTTTGGATGATTTTTCCCTGCAGATCTTCTCTGCTTTTTCTACTGCCTAGTTAAGATGAAAAGAGAAATTAAAGTGTTTCCAGTCCCAGTAGGTCAAAGAATCACTAGGTGCAAATCTAGGAAACCAGAACAAAGAAATTCAGACGGGCAGACCTGGGTCAAATGAGGAAGGGAGTTTATTTATTTTTCACTTCTCTGTGGGGCCATCTGTGTGTTGGATGTAAACTCAATGTGAAGTTAATTTCATGGAAGAAGGATACTGATGTTAAGGAAATCACACAATACTTATTTAATTCACATACCTACACATCTTCAGGATTCCTGTTTTACTTTATAAAATAGAGCACTAATTGTTTGCCTTTGAATTAGCTACCTGAGTTGTCATTTTGAAGTTATCAGTTCTATACTGTCAGTGATATTTACTCAGATTTGTCCTTTCAAGAGTTCTGAATTTAAAGTTAATTTAGCAGTAAGTTGTCCTTCCAAAGCCTATGTTGTCCAGAGGGCAGATAAGACTTAATTATTTTGTTTGCTGAAAGAAAAATACATATATGACCATAACGTTGTCACACCTACTTGGGAATGCAAAAAATAAAACACTAGAAATGGATCACAGAGAAGAAAAAGAGGGTCAATATAGGAACATGACTGAGAATAGACACCCTACCAGGCAGAATGATGACATTGTATTCAGGTGCTTTTTTATTCTGGAGAGTAATTGATTTTAGTAAACTATTGTGTTAAGGATAAAAATTACAATTATGATACAACCAAATATTTCTATTGTTTGTGGGAGGATCTTGGCAAAGTTGATTGGTCATGTCACTCATGTTTTGTCTGCTGAACTAGAATGTAAGCTCCTGCAGGTCAGGAATGACAGTAATTTTTTCTGCACAACTCTTTTAGAAGATACTCAAAGATGCTTTCTGCCTCCCAGACCTATAAAATGGTCCTGCCCAAATCCATCTCACTCAAGGCCCTAGACACTCTTCTGATTGGGGGCAGAGGGCAAATTGGACATCAAAGAGTTGCCAAAGGCTTTTCTGCTGCTGAAGGCTGAAGAGCTCTTGATGATTCTTTGATCTCTGCCTCCATCCCCCACCCCCGGCACTGCCCCCACACACACCTCACAGTCAGTCTTCCACCAGGCCCCACCCTGGGTCTCTGCTCTCCTCAGCTTCTCTCACAGAAGACCCCTGGCATCCTGGTCTACATTAAGCAGCAAAACTAAACAAGAGTGCAAACAATCAACCTTCTAATCCAGACAAGCTGCTATCATAGCCTTTGGCTCCCTTATCTGAAAAGAGAAAACATTTGGGGAAATCTTTTAAGTCTCAGTAAAAAATCAAGAGCAGTTTTTTTCCCCCTCTTTATTTAATATAGAACCTTGGTTTTATTGCTATTGCTATCTTTGGCCCACTGCAGAAGAACCAAGAAGGAAAATTCTAGAGAATCAAATCTGAAGTTTATATCCCTCCAGTAATATAATTCTTGAAAATCAAATTTTAAAAATTAAAGTTAAGTCTATTGTGAATGAATCTGCCCTGAAGTGTAGCATTCTATTAACTGCCATGTAAAAGCCGATGATGGTTTCTTTTGAGAACAAACTGATAGGGTTGTAGTCAAAAAGCGTCTAAATGTTGGAATCTCTTACATACTCAAACATGCAATAAGAACAATTGTAAATGAATTTCAATTTCATCAAGAGAGGCTTGGTTCAATATAAAATTATTGTCTTGAACGTATAAGATGTTTTAGAATCAACTTTAATGAAAGAGAATAGATTCTCACTAGCTTTGATGTTTTAGATTTTGAATGCCTGAAGGAAGGGAACTGAACCTCATGACCTTCTGAGGACTCTACTCTGTGTGGAAAGGTCATTTCAGCCCAGGAATCAGCAGATGGTGTCCACACTCGATTGATCCCCTAAGTCAAAGCTGGCATATCGAATCACTCAAGTCTTTTCTGCTAAATAGCAATCGCACAGTACAATCATCAATACATTTCCCCAAAGATGGGCATTGATTAGCTTAATTTTAATTCATCTGACATGCACTGAGAACCTTCTATGTGCCGAGTTCTATGATTTCTCTACTGGTAGGTATAAGGAGTAATAGAGCAAAATTGAAAAATTCATTCCCAAAGTATATTTGTAGCTTCAGTTTCGTCCTCTGGCTTTTTCTATTATTAGTTGAGAATTAAAAGGTTCACAGAAAGCTCAACATGTAAGACAATCCGCTCTTCCTCCTAAACTGAAGGAGAAATTGGAAAGTTTTTAAGGGAGCTTTAAATACCCGGGCCTAATTGCTAGGCACTGAGATGTTTTAAAGCAGATAAAATAGAATAGTATGTTGATCTTGAAATGAGTATACAGCTTTTTCCTTTGTCACTTCGTAACTATTCTGGCATCTTTCAACTACTAAACGTAGATGCCCCCCAGAGTTCTACCCTCAGTCTTCAGATAGAAGAAGGAGAGATTTTCTTTTTTCTTACCCACCCACACCTCGTCTATGGTCACCTTAAAGCAAATGACTTCTAGTGTCTCTCTCAGATCTCTATATCCAGCTCTCTTACCTCAATTCTTTCCTCAAATATCCCCTCAACATAACGCCTACCCTTACTACCCTGTTTAAAATGACAACTATTCCCTGCCACTGCACCCCAAATCCTATTACCATGCTCTATTTTTGTAACATTTAAATATACTAATAATTAAACCAATTATTGCTTATTTTTCATATTTTACCCTCTTCCCATGTTATAGAACGTAAGCTCAAGGAGAGCAGGGATTTTTGTCTGTTTTGTGTCTGATGTGTATTCAATGTCTGAGAAAAACTCCTGGCACACAGTAGTCCCTCAAAAATATTCTTTGAATATGTGAACATATCAACTCCAACTCCTGAGTCAACTATTTCTGTTAAGTGTCTTATTTTCTCATCAGATTCAAAGTTCGGGTTCCATATTTGACTCTTTCTTCACTTTTCTCCATATATCCTAAGAGTCAACAGGTGTTGACTATGCTTCATTAACGAATTCTATTCCCACTTCGAATTCTATTCCCCCTGCCAGAAGCCTAGTTGAAATTCTCATTTTGTCTTTCCTGATTGAACACAACAGCCTCTTAATTAATTTCCTTTTCTTTAGCCTTTCCCTTTCATAGCTCATTTTATGTGTTGCTGCCTTCCTAAAACAGAGCCTTGACTGTGTGATGGCAGTTCATTGATTCCTTCATCAAATATTTATCAAGAGCAAATATATGCCAGGCAAGGATTGAAAAGACAGAAAAGTCTCTGCATCTGTGGAGTTTATATTCCCAGCTCATTACTCTTCAATAATTCCTCATTGTCTACAAAGTAAAGTCTGGGCTATTATATTGACAGCAACGTTCTCCACATCTGATTTCATCTACCTTTCCCATCTTCCTTTCCATTATAACCCTCTATGCATTCATGACCTAAGCAAATCAGACCATGTATGATCAATCTTGTTCCATACTCTGAGTCCACACTGTTTTATCTCTGTGTAACAGATTCTGCTTCTCTCTATCCTATAAGAATCCCACACATATCTGACTCCACCTGAAGTCTTCTCTAATTTGCTCATTTATTTGGAGATAATCATTTCTATATTCCTTTCTGTCTGTTTTTGCCTCTTCAAAAATACATATCATATAATAATACTTTGTATGCTATCTGTTAGTCTACATGTCTCATCTACCACAATAGATTAGACCCTCCTTGAGGTCAGAGACCCTGCCTTAATCTTGGATTTCCCATAGCCCCTGGTGCCCTGGTATACTTAGACACTCAATAACATTTGTTGAATAGAAGAAACAAAGGATATATTTTATCTCTTCCAATCTATATTATACTCATTTAAAACTCAATCTTAGTGATAACTCTTCACTTTCAAGTAAATATCACAATATTCCAATGCACATATCCTGACAGACAATACAATAGAGTGGTTAAGAATCCAAGTTTGTAAGAGAAAAGACTTTACCTTGACTTTGGCCTTATCAAGCACTGTGTACCTTGTACACGGTACTTTTACTTTTATGTGTCCTATTTTCCTCATTAATAAAGATGGGCAAATGATTAATACCTAACTACTAGAGCCATTTAATACTTAAATGTGATAATGAATAGATGCCAATTAGTGCATCTGACACTCATTTAATGATGGCTATTATTACTACTGCACAAATAGAGTGGCAGGGTTATCTCTTTACTCATCATCCCCCTCCTTCCTCCGTCATTCTCACTCCTGATTCCATGATTGTGTCATGCTATATCCTATCCCTGCTTCCTGCATCCCCAAAACAGCCAACCACCCTTCCTTTTGCCCCTGTTCAAAGCAAATGCATCCAGCAGAAACCAGTTCAAGCCTTACATTCTTCATGAACCCATCTTGGTTTCTTCAGCCTATGAGTTTGCTCTTCTGTGACTTATCACAATACTCAGGAGAATATATCACACATTTCAGTCTTTCTGTATACACTCTGTTATGAGGCACTTATTTTGGCATATTCATTTTTGTTCCTCAAATTCGTTACATGATATTTGAAAGTAAACAAATACATATATTTATATATATACACACTTAATTCTACGTAAATATATATAATTTATATTTTATATAAACATGTATTTTTAAAATAAATAAATTTATTTATTTATGTATCCATATTCAACTCTCCATGATATCTAGCACAATGCTTTATAGTCATAGTAGGAAGTATGCATGAGACTTAGGAGCATGGAATATTAATTACAAAAAGCTAGGTTTAAATTCTGTTATTTTTTTAAAAAAATAAGTGATCTTGGACAGCTACATAATCTTTTTAAGACTCACATTTCTTGATATGGACAATGGAATGATAATGCTTACATTACTGGATAGATGTTATAATTAAAGTAGATGATACATGTAAGTATTTAACACAATGTTTGAAACCGAGTAGACATTTCATAAATAGAAGTTGTGGTCATCACTGTTATTACTATTACCAGTTAATTAATTCCTAGATAAATGGCATGAAACAGGGATTAATCCATGAAGCCACAAATCTCATTTATACTGAAAACAACTGAATTTGTTGTATGCTATATACAAAATTTCCTTAGACATGTATTTACATATTTCCTTCTCTTATTTTTTTCAGTAAGTTCATGAGGTTTTCAATTTGCTTTGTAATAAGAATAAAAGCAAAAAGTGAAAAAAATAATCAAACTTGTTATCTTGTGCCTGTTCTTAATTTAAAACTAATTTTGTCAAACTGGAAGTGTTCAGAAGGACAAAGCCATTTTTTCCCACCAATAGGGTGCGGTAAATCTGTCCTGAAAAGTGAAACCTTTTAAATGAGCATTTCCAAATGCTCCATAAAGTTCATTATTGGTTTATGCTTTTTGCTGTGTTGACTAAGAATCTTTGAGACAGGAGTTAGAGATTTTTTAACACCCAGATCTTATGTGGAACAGTAGTAACATCTTATCTTTTAAAATGCCACATTGTTGGTTTTCCACTGCTGGATAGAATGAATGCTAAGATGATGTCTACTTGCCTTGTATATGTCTGAAGCAGAGCAAACAGGATATGGAAGAAACAAACTGGTGTCTTCAATTTTCAAAGGCTGGCTCATTAGAAATGCAGTGATGAATTTGATCTGTTCAAAAATTCTGAAGCTCACACTTACATCCATGGCTGCTTCATGCAAAAGGTACAAGAAATGCTTTGCCAGCCTGGAAAACTGGAGAGAGACCAGTTCAAATATTCCCTAGTAAGGACCCTGTGATTCTCAACTTTTAGACGGTAAGACCTAGAACATGTTATCCAAACAGGGACAGAGCTCAACGAATCTGTTTATTGTCAAGTACAAAAGTCTTCTAGTTTGAGATGTATTCTAAATTATGTCATATTTTCTTTCATGTTACATCACCTATCACAAACTTTCAAAGTCTCGCCCCGAGTGCTAACTTCCTAACTCTTCCATAGCTCTCGTTTAAAAATGACTTGGGTCTTTTTACATATCAGATAACTAGGTAAAATGTTACCAGAATACCTCTCCAATTACAATTGTATCATTAAAACATTTCTGATTGTGATCAATTAAGACCTTGGACTGAAATCCAAGGCTACCTCCTACTAGGGACATTATCATGATCAATTTATTTGCCATATCTGGGTTCTATTTTCCTTTTTTGTTGGTGAGCCATCAGATCAATAACATTACAAGGCAGCAGTAAGGCGAGTGCTATCAAAAACAACAAGCCCAAAATGGAGTCACTTACGCTAAGCCCCACATCACCAAACTGAGACCTAACTTAATTACTCCCACAAATAGAATCTTGAACCAGTCAATCAGGAATGGCCTTATCAGTACTAGTTAGGGAATCTGCCTGATAGACCCCTGTCATTCCCTAAAGGAAACTTAACTTTGCAATAACCAACCCACTTTTTGCCTAATATAACTTCTTTGTTCTTGCTCCCTTCTGCCTATAAAAGTCTTTCATGTTTTGAATAGCTCCTCAGAGCTCCTTTCTATCTGCTAGATTTGATGCTGCCCAATTTAAATGACTTTTTTCCGGGGCTGACCCGGCGGCGCACTGGTTAAGTGCGCATGTTCTGCTTCTCAGCGGCCCAGGTTTCGCCGATTTGGATCCCGGGTGTGGACATGGCACCGCACGGCACACCATGCTGTGGTAGGTGTCACACATATAAAGTAGAGGAAGATGGTCACGGATGTTAGCTCAGGGGTAGTCTTCCTCAGCAAAAAGAGGAGGACTGGCAGATGTTAGCTCAGGGCTAATCCTCCTCCTCAAAAAAATAAAATTAAATTAAAATAAATGACTTTTTTCTCAAATAAATTCTTAAAATTTTTAATACGCCTCAGTTTATCTTTTAACAGTGCTAAATGAGAACTCTAAGAGGTACAAGAGTTTAGGTGAAAGAGAAAATTCTGTCAGCTAGTGCACTCTGGGAAGGTTTAAAAAAAAGGGAATAATTTGAGTTGGGCTTGGAGAGATGGAATATAAATATACAAGTATCTTCTGCTTTTCAAAAGTTTGCTTTAGGCCACTTCGCTTTTACAAAATACTATATTAGTACTATATTAGTAGTCTCTGTCTCCGCAGAGAATTTTCCTTTCAAGAAGAAAGGGGAAAATAGCGTTCAGCGTTTGTTCTACAGGGAGCCGCTGTAGAGGCAGCGCACACCGAGGAGCAAGAGCGGCATCGCCAAGCTCCTCCCTCCCCCACGCCTTGCCCACCGCGAACGATGCTCAGCATCCCTGCGTCAGGCTGCCAGGGCTTTGAATTGTGTCTGTGAGCATCTGTGCATTATCTCAATTTATACTGTGCATCCGTTAGCGAGATGTCTGCTAAGGTAACTGCTTCTTCACTTTATGCCGTTTCTGCTTGGGAAGGATTCCATATGAGCGCTCTACTTTCCAATAGCAGAGGAAACCCGTATTTCGTTACCTTAAAGGAGAAAGCAAGGCTTTCCTAGCAGGAGCGACAGTGTTGCTCAGCTGACACTGGCTCAGGCTGGCTAAAGAAGTGAACTCAAGTAAAAGATTGGAAAGGCTCTGGAACCCTTGAAGGCTAGGTCAAAAATATTGAGGTTTTTGTTTACAAAGAATGTAGATTTTGATTTCAAATATACTTCATCTTGCATCCTGGCTTTGCTAATTTCCAGAGACCAGAATCTGTACACTTTATTCGACCAATATGACTCAGATTCCCAAACTGTCGTATAAAGATAATAACTTTCAAGAACGCTGATGGAATCTGAAAAGATAAAAGCAGTATTTTTGGCACATTACATGCTGGGTAGACTGGTGGTTTGATACGGGGCCTCCACGAGTCCACCCTCCACATCCCTTATCTGCCCTTCTCTGACTTACCCTGTGCTCAGGGAGGCTGGCTTCTGTGAACTGCGTCATCTGGGTCCCTACAGCCCCTGGCTTCTGGTTGGGCTTGGCTAGTGGAAGGCACTGGCAGGAGATTTCGAAGCGGGAAGAGGTAAAAGCCATGGTATTTATTTTTTTTTCCCCAGCCCCTCCCTGCTTAGGCAGTGACTGTGTCCTTCCGTGACAACAGCTCCTGTAGGTCAGGAGCTTCTCCATGGCTGCTGATATCACGGGGGCTCTGATAGCAGAATCTCTTCCCCTGCTCAGGCAGCTTCCCTTGATGCTAGTCTCCAGTTGCCTCGACATTCCTCATTGTTTCTCTAATCTTGTCCTGACTTCAGAAGAAAGCATTTCATCAAAATTCCTTATTCTTTTCTTGCTGGGACCCTGGAAATATCCTAGATATATCTTAATTCCATTCTTATTATTCTAACAGCAAGGGAAGCCTCCAGAACGTGGACACAATAGGATAGCCATGCTTTAGGGTATTTAAGACTTCTATGACATTTAGAATAAAGAGGGGAGAAGAAGAGACCAAAAATAATTTTAATATAAAAACTAAAATTTGAGCTAAGCATTTCCAAGGGTCAGAGAAAGGATGGTATGATATTGTGATTTATAAGAAATATGTTTTTAATATGTTCATTCAGATGACCCAAATATATTTCTCATATATACTTGGTCTTCACAATTCTTGGCTTACAGCTCCCAAAACCTTTAGAATTTCCTGAGCAATAAGAGCAATAGGAGCATCTTTTTTTATAATATTTGGTCTTGTCCTCAGTTCCTGAAAACACTTCAGAGCCATAAAGGTGAAATGGATATCTTGTTATTCATAACAAGCCCTTTTCTACCACAATTGGGTTTATGTTAATATAGGTGACTCCCGGAAAGCACCTAAGAATGGGGGCTAGTTGCCGGATGGAGAACCAATCATGAATAGAGGATTGGAACTGTCAGTCCCGTCCCCTGATTTCTGGGGATGAATCAATCATCAATGGCCAATGAGTTAATCAATCATGCCTATGTAATGAAGCCTCCATGAAAACCCAAAAGGAGAGGGTTCAGAAAGCTCCCATGTTGGGGACCAGAACACTTTCAAGTGCCACCATACTGGGGCCCAAGCCCCATAAAGACAGAACCTCCTTTTTTCAAGGCCTCACCCTATGTGTCTCTTCATCTGCCTGTTGATTTACATTCTTTAATATCCTTTGAAATAAATTGGTAATCTAGTGAGTAAATGCATTTCCTGAGTAATGTGAGCCATTCTAGCAAATTCGTTGAACCCAAAGAGGGGGTCGTGAGAACCTCTGATTTATAGCCAGTCAGAAGCACAGGTGGCAACCTGGGCTTGCGATTAGCATCTAAAGTGGAGAACAGTCTTGGGGGGGCCTGAACCCTTTACCTGTGGAATCTGATGCTATCTCCGGGTAGACAGTGTCAGCATTGAGTTGAACTGAGTTGCATTCTCAGACACCCTGCTGGTATCCGAGAATTGCTTGTTGATGTGGAGAAGCCCACAAACACACACACACACACACACGTGCATGCATGAACACATGTTGAAATTGGGTCCAGGAACCCAAAACAGGTGATAAGCACAAAAATGCTGACTAAGTGGTGAATGATCTTACTTCTTCATGAGAAATAATCATTACCAAATATAGTGAGCAAAGAACCAACAATGAATTAAAAAATGACCTATAGTATATTAGCTCTTTTACCAAATGTTTGATTTTTTACCCAGATATTTATCAATTAGATCAAACCTAAACAGTTCTTAACTGCTCATCAGAATTTCAATTTGTGACACAAGAATGAGAAGATCATAGTTTTCATTGACTTTTATTGCTTGAGTAGGTCCGAGGGAGAAAAAAGAAAACTAAAAAACTAAGAACAGTCTGGTAACCTTGGAGAATATCCAGCTATTACAAGGCTGACTAATAATCTGAAGTATCATCACAAACCCTGGTATCCATACACCTAGTAAATTCTCCTTGTCATATTAGCGATTTTACGAAGTATGCTGTGTATTTGAATATTTATTTAACTTTCAAAATGACCCTAGTATTTATCATTTTTTCTACCATTGGTAAAGTGAAGAAACTAAGGATAATGAAAATTAAGGTAGGGGGGTGTGTGTGTGTATATTCTGTGTTCTTTCATATATATGTGTGTGTGTGTATATATTTCTATTTTATCTTCTGCTTACAAAAGCTTTGCTCAAAGCAGAACATTTTGAAACCAAGAAAGCATAAGGAAGAAAAATCAAAACTAGTCATAATCTCACTCTGACTAGTTTGATAAATTTTTCCATATTTTTGTGTCTAGTGAAATATATAACCCCCGTAATATATATGCGATATATTTTTGTATATTTACATACATACATATATTCACATGGTTAAAATCATACTGTAGTAAAAATTTTGTAGTCTTTTTTTACCATGCCCCAAGTCATTTTTTTTAATCTATAAATTTTATTCTCTGCCAGGCATTGACTTAGGCACTGACTTGATTCTAATCACAACGCAGTGGAGAAATGGCAGATCTAAGAAATGGAAATATCCTTATGATCATAAATCCTGTATTCTTTCTCATATGCTACAACTACTTTCAGCCAGTATTTTGAACTGTGGACTTGTTGTTGACCAAGGATGTTTCCACATTATTTATAATTTGGCAATGTTTTTACCACCCCGACACCCCGCGCACACACACTAAATATCTGATTGTCACAAATTACAATCCTTGGAAGATTTCTATCACCTTTGCCAGCAGCTTGCTACTATTTAGCCCCCACCTCGAGGCCCATGCCTATCTGTTTATGAAACAGTTCCAAGGGGGAAAAAATGGGGCATCTGTGGTCTTTCTTCTTCTAACCATTTGCTTAGAACTGACACTCCCAGAATTCATATCCAATGGCCAAGTAATGAAAGATGGCTGGGGACATTACATATGAGATCTGGGACTGCCTCAAATTCCACTAATAACTTTTTCTCTTCTTTGGCATTCAGACTCTGTTTCCTCAGATGGTGTTATTATGGGAGTATATAGTCATACAGTTAGGCTTTCTTGTATAATTGCAATTACATATTTCTAATACACATAGAAGAGGATGTACCTGCCCTGCTGGCAAGGCTGGATGGGAATGGGAGAACAGAGGAAAGGAGGCTTTAAATAAAGATAAGAGAAAAGAAGATAAAACGCTGGGTAGCTGTGTCATGTCAACACCGTTTCTTGGATGAGATAAGACATTCAAAGCACAGCACCTGGAAGATACTAAGCACGCCATGAGAACCACCTATAAATTCTCTCCAACTGATAGCTATTTCTACAAACGTGAATTTTTTTTGTTAGTAGCCACATAGTACAACATTAGATCAAATATAAAACACTGAAAAAAATATCAGTCATGTTATTTCACCATCTGAGATTTAAATATGATTGTTCATATTCTCTTTTATTTCTTTTCTAAAAAAATGTGCATTCACTTTTGTATAACTTAAAAAAATGGCGATGTGTAATGTTCCCATTCTCATACTATCTATTTTAAGCCACAAATATTGACTGTGGGGGCACAGGTGACTGGGTCGGTTAATGACATACCTTAGGGTCCAAAATATACCCCAAAGGACCACAGAATGAGATGCACTGGGCAGAGAGTTTGACAGGTCTGTTGTTTATTTGTTTAACTTCCCCATAAGAGCATCAGGTTATAGGTGTGTGTCGAAGACTAAGAATACCTCCCCACATTCCAAAACCATGCCTGCCCGTTTGCCCTCCTCCCCTTCTGAGAGGCAAAATGAGCGTAAAGAACCCCTTCACCCAGGTTGAATCTTGGTCTTAGGTGAAATTATAAAAACTGTCAAGGAAGGAGTAAGCCCTGAAATGCAGTGCCACAGCCTTGACTTCGAAACTTATTTTAGACAAAATCTTAAGTTAAGACAAAATCTTAACTTATTTTTCAGCAAATGTGCTTAGCAACCCTTGTAAGAATATGTAAATGAAATTTGACTATGGTCAAAAATAAGATGAATTTAGCTTTAACTAGTAAATGACTGGAGTCCCTGGCTATTTGCATATCGTTTAAGCAGAGGCATTGGCGTGTTTCTCAGTGGTATCATACAACACAATGACTAACTATTCTAATATATGCTCTACTTCTTGTGTGCTCTGGAACTTTGCACAAGTTGTTTAACCTCACTGTGCCTAGGTTTGCTGGTCTGTAAAATGGGATAATAATATTACCTAGCTTGTAGGAATGGTGTGGATTAACTAAAGTAACGCATGTATTATAAATGCTTTATATATAAAGTGTATATATATATATTAGCATATATATCTATACATTTTATTGTCATTTTTATATTGCTCCCTTCACTTAGTAATACCCTTTCATTCTGCCTTTTATCCTATGAACTATAAAATAAATGAAACTCTTAATACAGTCCGGGGGTTCCCCAGCGATTTTCAGCATCACTAAACATTTTTACACTGGGTCATAAACAAGATTGTTTTACCCATATCAGAGTTTCAATGTGACAGTCCCATTGGTTACCAAATAGCCTTACACGCTGTTTTCCTCCTTGCTGGCAGAAAGCCAGTGCAGATCGGGTAGCTAATCTCCCTGGTACTCAGGTCGGTGAGCCTTCCCTACCCCAGGGTTGAACTGAACCCCGATCATCCTAATCCAATCACGGTTCACTCCATTGATTAGATTAGTGATTGTTTTGATGAATGCAGTGTGGCCCAATATTGGTCAATAAAAACTAAGAGGAAGGCTTGGGGCAGGGGGAGAGGGGTGGAGGAGGAGGGCAGAGGGCGTGTGGGGAGGAGACAATTTAAAGATTTTCCTCCATAATAAAAAGGAGTTCTGGGAGGAAATGTCTCTCCTCCACACTGTCTTCTGTAGTGAGACCTAGAATTTACATAATAGAGAAGTTGTCTTCTTTTGAACTTTGTCACTCCCACTCTACTATATGTTCCTTGAAATCATGAAGGCTCACTTATTCATCTTCATAACACCACCCCACATCCCCCCACCACAACCCCAAATCTAGTAGTTGATGTTCAAATGATCCAAAATGACTCTTTGAAGCTTTCACTAACCCCCAGTAGCATAAACACCTTCCTCCTCTGCCTTCCTTCTACATTCTGCTCATATTTGAGCAGGAGGACATCAAAGGGGATCAAGTGTTGGCTCTAGAATCAAACTCCTGGGTTTAAATATGAACTCAGCCAACGTTCTTTCCCTGTTGTACCTCAGTTTCCTATTCTGCAAAATGGGTATATCTATCCTGACTGTCTTTTAGGACTTGTGAGGATTAAATGGGTCAGTTACCGTAAAACATTTAAATAGTGCTTGACATATAATTAATACTTAATTGGAGATATAACAGTTCTATAGCATTTATATCATTTTACTGCAATGAATAGTCTACACATCTGTTTCACTCACTAGATTTCGAAGGTAACAAACTGGGATGCTGCGATTTCCGTTTCCCCATTGGCTAGCAAGGTGCCTGGCACATAGTAGGTGCTCTGTGAATGTTACCTTAAGTGAAGCATAAAAACAGGATGGAGGGAAGGAGGGAAGGAAAGAAAAGAAAGTATTTGGGTTTTTTGGGATTTTTTTTCCCTTGGGGCAGGGGAGAATTTACCGATCTATAAAGTTAATCTAATTACCTGTTTCCACCAAGTATCTAGGATTCAAAATTTGTCCCGAGCATCCAGAAGCTACCTACTGTGGAGGCTTAGCTGTGAAGGCCCATCATTTCTACACTGCACAAATGATGCTTTCAGCTGGCCAGTACCATCATGACACAATGAACTCTATATTAGGGGTGTGCAGAGCCCACGGGCATAGTGAGCCAACTGAGGCCTCTGACAACATCCCACTGTGTGGTCACACAGCCTGGCTGGAGCCTCAGAGGAACTGATTATATTGTAGAGACTGGTCTTCCACAGAGCATAGAACTCCCCCTGCCATGCTGAGCTGCACAAAATGATCATATTCATGGGGGCCACACAATCTTACTTGTTGAGCGTCTGAGAGCTCACCCCACACCTGGGTGCTTAAGCATTGAGTTTATGGCCTCTTAGATGTTTCGTAATAGAAACTTGAAGATCAGCCAATTCCTCTCACAGGAAGTAGTTATCAGGAAAGTTCCCTAACACATCAAAACAAGGAGAATGGATGGAGCTTGGTAGATTACACTGAGTTCTCTTGCCTTTTGATATTGTTCCAAATTATTTGGGAAGAGCTGAAGTCAGATTCTGGAGCTGTGGCCTCATTGAGGGATGCAAGCAAGTCCGTGCATAGCCTATGACTTAGATAACTTAATCCTTGTGTTCTGATACTGGTGGAAATTACAGCTTCTTCATTGTGCAAAGCTTAACTTCTTTGCACAAATCAGAGAGAACAATTTTATCTCCAAAGAAGCAACTCAGATTTTTGTAGACTACCTGTAGTCATTTTATTATCCTTTCTTGCTCTGTCTGCCTTCTTTCTCCCTTCCTGGCCCTATCTGGCTGATTGCAACCTTCTCTGATGAAAATCATTTCCCTCTTCTGATCCCCAGTGCAAGTTCAATGTCTCTTTCATATCATGCTGTTCTGTTCTGACAATGTACTTAACACAATCTGTGATTACAATTTGTCATCTGTTTGTTTAAAGTCTCCCTCGTTCCCAGTGTTGCTCTGAGAAGCCCTCTTCACCTAAAGATCACCTGAAAGACTTATTAAAATGCAGACTCCTGGACACTATCCCAGACTTTTAGAATCATGAGTACAGGAAGTTGGCCACAGGTATTTTTTTATTGACACTAAAGTTTGAGAACCATTTTACTAAAGTTCATGCTTTCTGAGGGCAGAGGTCTTGTCAGTTGTATCGAGCTCTGGTATTTCAGCACTAGACTTTGTGCCTGGCGATAACAGGACCGTAATACATCCTTTTAAATGAATGAAAATAAAAATTGGAGGAGCCGACCCCAAGGCTTACTGGTTTAAGCTCCGCATTCTCTACTTCAGCGGCCTGGGTTCGTGAGTTTGGATCCCAGACATGGCCTGACCCCACTCATCAGTCATGCTGTGGAAGCACACCACATACAAAATAGACAAGGATGGCACAGATATTAGCTCAGGGCTAATCTTCGTCAAGCAAAAAAAAAAAAAAAGAGGAAGATTGGCAGTGGATGTTAGCTCAGGGCAAATCTTCCTCACCAAAAAAATAATTTAAGGGGCTGGCCCAGTGGCGCAGTGGTTAAGTTCACATGTTCCACTTCTTGATGGCCCGGGATTCGCTGGTTCGGATCCCGGGTGCAGACATGGCACCACTTGGCAAAAGCCATGCTGTGGTAGGCGTCCCACGTATAAAGTAGAGGAAGATAGGCACGGATGTTAGCTCAGGGCCAGTGTTCCTCAGCAAAAAGAGGAGAATTGGCAGTAGTTAGCTCAGGGCTAATCTTCCTCAGAAAAAAATTTGAGTATCAAAAATACAATTATTAGTAAATCATATTCTTCTAATAGAGACATTGAAAGACAAAGAGTTTAAGTATGCTCCAACTCCACAATCATTTAAACTTCAAAGTAGAGAAGTTGTGTTTAATATCCTTTATCACATGTAAAAGGCCATAAAACCTAAGTGGGAACTCTTGTATTTTGGTCAAGAAGTTGATAAAGTAGGAAAGAAAGAGATTTTGCAACCCTCTACACTTGACTGGCACTCGTTAGCTCTATGACTTTTGCCAATTTACTTGAACTTTCTAAGTTCCAATTTCTTCATCTATAAAGCAATAGCTCTGTTAGAATATGATTGTCAGCACACAATTAAATGAGAAGATATAAACATAGAACTCCATTATGCTTGGTGTTAAAGGATAGTCCATGGATGATAGCCCTTGTCTGCCTGATTCCCGGGTTCAAGCAAATTGTTTTAAAAACAACCAGGGAACACATTGGCAAGCAATCAGCAACCCTGCCCTTTGTCATCAGGCTTAGTAATGTTTAGGGAGCGCAGCAGTTTTTAATTGGAATTTAAAGGATAATGAATACAGCCCTGAACTTGAATTGGCAGAATATGTTTTCTTGATCATCATCGTTTTAGGGCTATGACTGGCTTAACACCAATCAATGTATAAGAGCTCTAATTTGGAAACTGAGCCTGGGCTGGGAAGATTCAATCACAGAAACAGTTTTTGAGTGAGGGTTGCGACCTCGGGCTAAATTGTGATGATATACACTTAAACACCATGAGATAATTCATTTTTTAAAAAAAGAGTAACAGGCATATTCAGGACTGCTAGAAACTATAATTGCATCTATATTTTAATGCCACAAATATGGATAATATCCAGCCATGGCAAAAGAATAGAGAAGAAAAGTCTTTTTTTTCCTCCCTTCCTTAGTTCCTTGGAGAAGGCATTCTAATTGTTTTAGCTCTTTTACTGGGGAAAAAAAAAAAAAAGAAGAAGAAGATGAGACTTGAAAGGCTTAAGAAAGCTTTGGCAACTCCATCCTTTCCAGCTGTGTTAACAAACTTCTGTGAAACAGATGGGTGGCTGGCTAAAACACTCAGAACTGCAAACTCTCTTAATCAATTGACACTTCCCAGTGCTATGAAATCCATAATAAAGTTAACCCTCCCATCACTGCTCCAGGAACATCTGGGCTTTGTTATGTCTTTTTCACTTTCACTTCAACTATTAGAAGGAAACTCATTTCAATAGCCCTTATCCTTTCTCTGCGAAATTTTCTCTTTGTAGATACTGATAGAAAAGTCCGTTGCAGGACTTTTCTTAAACAGCTGATCCCTGTCACATTGGAAACAGATGACTTCTGCATCAACATATACTTTGGATGGTAAATAACACCTAGTTCACTATAGATACTTGCTAAATAATAAGAAACTATAATGCTCACAGTAGACAAGTTCCTTTATTCTTCAGTGGTATCCATAACAATATAGAATGTTTATATAGGCTTAGTAGTTTTCAAGGCACTTCCACACCTAATAGTATCTTTGAATATGTAGGTATTGTGTAACAATTTTCATGAATATTCAAGTACAAATGATTGTCAGTGATAAGTCAATATATAGGCTTCTTAGATTGTTTCGTTTGGTGATATTCCTGGTCTTTCAAAGCTAGCCTCGGCACATGGTTGGGGTGAGAGATGGAATATGGACAGCAGTTCCACACATTGTTGCTAGTTCCTAATTATGGGTCTAGCTGTTATGTTACACTCTGTGGGAGAGGCTCCAGTGTGCATGACCTTAAAATGAAACATGACCAACCAAACAGGGCGTCACGGTTTGCCCAGGATTGTCTTGGTTTTAAATCTGAAAAATCCAGCATCCCAGGAACCTTCTTAGTCTCAAGCAAACTGAGACATCTAATCACCAAATTCATGGTAGGTAGCACCTTTATTTTCTAAAACACAAAATAGAAAAGGTCAGTTTAATGTGCTCGTGAGTGCTTGTCCCTAAACACAGCATTACAAAGTGAAATGTAGAATGAATGTTTACATGAGTTCCTATCAAATTCATTTCTGTTTGTGTTCATAACTAGAAGGTAAGTTCTTTCTGACTATTCTATTGGAAAATGCTGAGGAGTCTTCCTAAACATGCTTATTTTATTTCCCGGTTGAGATTTTAACATGTAAAATGAAAAACTGAGACACAAATGTTGGGACATTAAAAAGTGATGTCTCCAATATGTCCAGAGCTTCTGATCAAGTTTAAAGAAATCACTGGTGTCAATCGTTGTCAGAATGAATGCTGCTTTGCCCTCATTGAGAAAGATTCTCCCATGGAAGGGGACGTCACTGGGCGGGTTTAGGTGGCTTCCTGTACCTTACCTTCCAGGCTTTCATCTAGTAACAACGCCAGTACCTAGTACCTTTTCCTAGTACCCGGTTCTCTGTGCTTACCTAGTTTTAGTGATAATAAAAGTAGTTATCCTCTACTAAAAACAAAGCGAACTATATTCAGGATTCCTGAATAATAACAATAGAGCTTTATATTAATAGATATTCAGCAAACTTTATCTCTTAGCCTTATAGCATACCTAAAAAGTAAATATTATTAATCCTATTTTGTAGGTGAGGAGACGCAGAGATGGTATTTGAACTTTGGTCCAATTGCATTCATACTCAAAACGTAGTCGATTCTGAGGTTGTTTATGATGAACATAGATAATTTGAGTCACAAAAAAACTCCCTTTATTATAGAACCACCTTCTCTTGCCCAGCCATGCCTTTAGCTATCAGACCTGATAAGGAGGATTGCCAAGTGAAGAGAGGCCAAAGTGTCATTTTGGCTACGTAACTTCAAGTAGTTTAGAAATGGTCACACTATTTGAAGGGCAGGAGTAAATATTTTAGTGAAACTCTTCAAAAGGGACTCCAATTTTCTTATGCGTTGTTGGCAAACCCTCCATACTCATGTGTATCAGCTCCCTCACTCCCTAAATCTTGTTTTTAGGGTTGGCTCGTTTGTGAGATAATTAGCCACCCTCTGTTAGCACCTCACCCACAAGCTTCCTCATGATTCGCTAGTTCTCAGTCCTAGCTCTCAACAGAATGATCTGTGGAAATTTAAAAACAAGACACAAACAAGCTCTTGGGCTGCATTTCAGACCTATTAGACTTATTGATTTTAGAGGTGGCAGCTATATTTTTCAAAAGGATCACAGATAATTCTGATGCCCAATTAAGATTCAGGACTGATTCATGCTTCATGCTACAGATGGTTTCTTGTTGGAATAAAAGTCTTGGAGTTCACACTATATGTAGTTGAATGAGTTGAAATGCTGAACAGAGGCCATTTGGCCCAATTTGCCAGATGGTAACATCAACTGATGACCCCATTTAGTCCCTATCATCCTTTTATTTCAATTCGTCTTCCTCATCTTAAAAGACTCTGGATGTGCCGTTATAATCAAAAGGTGTTAGCTCATTCTTGAGTTAGGACTCAATGGCTTTCTCTTTAGTAGAAAGAGCGAGAGAGTGTCTTCAATGAACAGAAGGACAGTGGGAGGGAAGAATATGCAGGAGGCAGCAATTCTCAGTCCTTGCTCAGCTGTGAGGGCTGGAGCTCGACCAAGAAGGAAAGTTTACTAACATTCCAGATTCCACCTAGAGGCCTTGAGTGGGCAGGCAGGGATGCCCCCATTTAAATCCTATAGGCTTTCTTTGTATGCTGCCTTAAAACACAGTACTTGGGAACACAGAGGAGAAAGCCCACTTTGGGATTTAAATTAAGAACAGGAACTTGATCTTAACTATAAAAGCAGAAATTCAGTTTAATTGTTATATGCTCTAACTACGGTCTCAAAAAATATCTTTTAATGCTATGTAGGTATCAGACATTAAGTCAATCGAAGCAGTGCACAGATCACCAACCCAAAGGCATCACTCTGATAAGATACTATTAGAGAGAAATAATGAGAACAATAATGAAACTAACACCTGGTATTCCCTCAAGTCCTTACTGTGGTAGATCTTGTTCTAAATGCACATTTTACGTGCCCTATATCAGTTTTTCTAGCATCCATGTGGAGTAAAAAGTATTATTACCCCCATCATACAGATAAGACTTCTGAGGCTCAGAGAGTTTGAGGCACTTATCTAAGCCTGCACAGCAGTGAAGAGTCAGAGACAGGATTCAAATACAAATCTGACTCACTTAAAAAGTCTGTAACTTTATTTCTTTGGCTTGCTTCCAAAAGACCATGTTTTATTTATTAGGGATATCAGAGAAAGAGCTCAAAAATGTCCTGCAAATGCTAAGAAAAAATTTTCAGTATAAAGGGGCTTCTAGAACCCATCTAAGAAACAATTATTACTGAATTATTGAAAGATCTTTCACTGGCCATTCTGAAACATGGACCCGAAGAGAATAATGTACCTAGAGTCTTGTGTGTTATTAAACTCTCAGTTATTTAGCTATTTGTTCATCTTCCAAATGGGTTCCTACAACAGACAACCACCTTCCTCCAAGCCTTTTTTCCCTCAGAGCGATAGCCTCTCAATTTGAAGGGAAGTATGTTTTTCAAGTCAGATTTTTATGTCTCTGTGAGATTACTTGAATCATCTCAGTTCTCTAATAAACAGAATTAATAGTATTGGGATGAGCTTCTAACAAATTCCAAACAATATGCTCCTCTGCACTATAACTCTTCTCTGACAGCTCCCCAAGATGGTGCATTTAACAGTTCCATAAATTTGTGGAGCGGTAAACAAATGACTAATAAATGTCTGGATGTTCAATGAAAACATTCAATGAACATATTGCAGAAATAAATAAATGGCCATTAAAAGCTTAACAGTGACTGCCATACATGATAGCCCTTAGACTGGGAAAACATGGTGGTTTGGGAAAATGTACAAATGGGCAAATTATTAATGGCTGTGCTTTTAAAAATGGATGTTTATTCAGCAACATAAATAGAACCTAAGTCTAAAGAGGAAGTCTCTCAGCTTCTGGCCATGACTATCATCATCTCATAATAATCAACTGATAGAACCACAAAGCTGCAGTGAATTTCTACAAGTGGTCTATTCTGCCCCTTTCGTTCCTCCAGATTATAGTTTTTAAAAATATTCTTTATATCACTAGGGAAGTCAATTCAAGATCTACCCTGATAATAAGTTGTACCTCCCTAGAAGTTTAGTAAAACTTATATATTGAATAATAAATTGTCCCTTGCCCACCATCGTTTAATCAGCTATCTCATCTTAATTCTTTCTGTAGTCTCTCTTGTAACCACGCTGTGTCTCATACCCCAGATTACTGTCGCAGCCCTGCTTGCCGAAGACTTTGTGACAGGCTCCTAACCCATACACTCCCTTCTTAAACCTTCTCTTCATTAATCATTCTCCACGTTAGCCTTCCTACGTCACATCTCTAATCCCATTTCTCCCTTGCTCAGAAATATTCAATGACAGAGGACAGACTAAAATGCTCAAGTCTTATCCTGAAATTAAATACCTTCAATAATCCAACTCTAAACTCTTTTTAAGTGGACGTTAGGAGTCTTCAGGTTGCAGTGACAACCTAATTCAAAGTGGCCTAAGAAAAAAAAGAAAGAAAGCTAAAAAGAAAGAAAGAGAAGGAAAAAGAAAGAAAGAGGAAGGGGTTAATTTATTAACTTCAATATTGGCCCCAGACACAGCCAGATCCAAGTGTTTCAGTGATGTCACTGGATTCTTTCCTGCTCCTTCCTTTGGCTCAACTTCATCTGGGCTGGCTTCATCCGCAGGAAGGCTCTCCAAAAGAGAGGGAGATAAAATGGCTGCCAGTACCTCTGGCCTCAGATCCCATCCTATAGCAACTCCAAGGGAAATGGTGCCTCTTTCAAAATAGTGCCAACAGAAGTCCAAGGCTGGTAGCCGTTTCCTGAGTTAATCACCATTGCCAGGAGGAAGAAATATCCTAGATGGTCAGGTCTACATCACTTGCCCAATTTAAGAGACTAGGATTGGATCAGCTACACACTCTTCCAAAGAGCCAAATGTTGTCCCGCGCAGTATTTGGGACACACTTATACTAAAAAGTTATCTGTTGTTTATCTGAAATTCAAACTTAACTGAATGTTCTGTATTTTTATTCCCTAAATCTTAGCACTCTACTCTCTAAGAAAATACAGAGATTTTTCCAAACTTACTTGACTTTGGAACTTTTTTTCCCCTACAAATCATCCTACATGGGTGTTGCACAGAATTTGCTTGAAACGAAGCCACAGTAACTCATATTTAAATAATTTAGTACAAATTCAGCACTCCACTCTATAGTCTTTCACTCCATGTGTAGTTTTCTTAGCCACTGCCCTATGGAGTGAAATTCTTTTCACTGAAGAAAGAGCTATAAGAAGAGAGAAGACACTTGACATGCAAAAGATATTAGCCCAAAATAGAAATTAATGATTTATGAGCAATGGAAACAAAAGTTGGGGGTTATTTCATATATTTTCCCCTAACTTGGTGAGCATGACTAAGGCTGATGAAAAGATAATATTCCTGAGACCCAGGGAAAATCATATTCTTAAAAAGTGATACCTATTGAGCGATGAAAATATTCATATCTCTTCACTTTACATAACACTGTTAGTAGAGACTCACCAGCCTCCTCTTAGCCCATGATCTGTTATGTCAAAAAGATTCACTGCAGGCTGTTTGCACATGTAATTTAAAACATCCTATAAATTAAAAGTGTGTGCGTATGAAAAAGACTGTAAGAGATGTCTTTCCAAAATTATCGCTAAAAAAGATATGTGTTTAAAAGAACACTCCTATGTGAGGCTTTCCTTTCTTTGATTTTTTTCTCTGTGTTACAGAAGCTACCTAATATCACATCTGGAAATGGAAATGTCTGAAAGAAATGTCCTTCACTGCAGAGGGCAAGAAGCAGAAACCTGAGATAAATATGCCTCCGTCAAACGGAAGCAGGCAAAATTACCGAAGGAAAGAAACCAGACATGCCTTGGTGCTCTCTCAGATAATAATTTATAAATGCCAAAGTTTTCATCAAATCAGTAATAAAATAGATATTTAGTCTAGTTATGCACATAGAGTTACAGAAAGAAGAATATGAAATAATTAAATTATAGGAAATACTATGTTCTTTCGTGTCTTAATTTTCTATTTTGCTCAATAAAGTGGCCCTGGTAGATAGGTATTGGGGAGACCTCTATGATTCCTGCATACTCTAGAAGTCTTCGATTCTAAGAGAAGAATCACATAGATAGTTGGATCCACCCATGTGATGGGGGTTTAGAAAGTGGCAGTGTGTGAAAGTGCCTGTGGTAAGAATGATGAATTGTAGAAGAGTTTGTTCCTTCACCTTCCATCTTTGCCCTTCCAGGCTCTGCACTCTGCTCGGTCACCTGCTCCTGATGTTGTCCATCCATTTATCGCTTTGGTTCCTCTTGACTCAGTTGTTATTCTTGGGGTTCTTTCTATGTGAAAGAAGACACCTAGTAAGCAAGACTTGCACAGGTTGTTTTTTTCTTTGGAAAGATATATTCTAATTAATGCATATTTTAATATTCCTCTATTATTATAGAATACTTTACTAGGTAATTCATCCTTTAATTAATTACTACTTGGCAGAATAAATAAATTTATTTGAAAGAATAAAATCTTATGTAGAGGGATGATTGAAATTTTGCGAAGAGCTTTCAAAATTGGAGATATAAGGGACTACTCTTCCAAGAGTCATGGAGAAGGAGGAAGTGTTCGGCCCTCCATTAGTTTTGTGCTTTGTACAAATTTCCCTAACAGACAATAAGGTCCCAGAGGGCAGGGATTACGTCTGCGTTGATCATCATTAGCACAGTTCTTGGTACAAAGTAGGCACTCAATAAAAATTTTGTTACATGAGTGAGTGAATGAATGAACGACATGGAACCCAGAATGGTTTCTTACAACAAAGCAGATTCAAAGAAATTGGTCTATAAAGAAATAGTTTTAACATATTCAAAAAATTATTATTGGATGGGTTATCCAGGTTATGAATCAGCAGTGATTTATTTTTTTTTACTTCATCTCTCTCATTGTTCCCAACACTCAGTCTATCTACTCCTAACTGGCATTTCTAAGAGAGAAAACACAAAGCCACATATTTTCTCAACATGATTTTAGTATATCTCACCAACCACGTTGCCTTGGAAATTTTTTCCTGGAATACTTAACACAAACAATTGCTAAAAGTACCATTCTGTATTTCAAATATAACTCTATAATTTACCATAATCATTATCTTTATTCTTTTATGTTGTTTAAAAAGTTTTTACTAATATGCTTATTTATGCATTGATATATGTGCATATTTTTATTTGCAGGAATATTCCAATGAATGGTACTGAGTATGAAATTAATGGATATTGTTAGCTAGTTGTTACTTTGGCTGACCCAAGTCAAGTTTTTTCGTAGTCACTACGCATCAATTTTAACATCATCACTTTTGTTTTTTTTAAAAAAATTATTAAAGTAGCGCTTTATTTGAGGCATTCCACTGCACAAATGTGAGCAGTAATATGGAGGTGACTGTCAGAGAAAATAATGTTGTATGCTCTGTGGAAATCAGTAATCTTTATTAACGTAAGCAGACCTTAAGGCTATTTCTAAACCATTAAAAATAGCTTTTACTGTTTCAGCGTACCAACTATTTTCATTTGTGGGAAAAGAACTCTGGTAAATGTCAACATTTATTTTGGAGAATTTGAGTGAATATCAAAGTAAAACACTGAGTTGCAGAGAAAGCAGCTCTCTAGAGTATAAATTGCATTCTAGTGTATTTGGTAACAAAGTTTATGTTTCAAAAACAAATTGGCATATATTATTTAGTATATATTGACATATTTATTATATACTGGAATATATTATTAATTAGCCATTGATATATATTATTTATCAGTGTTTTGATTTTAAGAAATGTTTGCTGTCTGGCATGGATGCCTGATTACATAAATCACGGAAGAGATGGACTGCCCAGACCATGACTTCACATTTCTTTTTAGTAAGAGAAACATTCCTTAAAAGTTCCAAATTCTAAAAACTCTAAATTTGTCTAATGGAGGCAGATAAAAATGAAGCAGCAAAAAAAAAAAAAAAAAAACAAAAAGCAGTATGTACTATTTTATAATAAGCAACATAATAATAGAAATATTTGAAGTCTCACAGACTTGGATTAAATTGCTGCTCTCCCGTTTATAGCTGTGGGGCAATGGGCAAATCACTTGCCTCTCTAAGATTAAGTTTCCTCATCTGTAACATAGGAATATGAATGCCTATCTCAGAGCAACTGTGAAGGTAGAATTGTATGATAAAAATAAAGTGTCTGATTTGGGGACTCACCTCTTATCCGCCACTCAAATTACTTAATGGATTTAATTTTTAGAATGCCCGTTGTACCAAAATGAAAAATACGGTTAAATATAGAATTACTATGTGACCCAGGAATTCCAGTCTAGGTATATACTCAAGATAATGGAAAACATATTTCGACATAAAAACTTGTATGTAAATGTTCATTTATTATTCATAATAAGGAAAAAGTGGAAAACAATGAAAATGTCCATAAACTGACGAATGGATAAATAAAATTCAGTATATCCTTACAACAGAATATTATACAGCAATAAACAGGAATGAAGTAGTGATATATGCCACAAGATGGATGAATCTTGAAAACATGCTGAGTGAAAGAAGCCAGACACAAAAGGTCACATACTGTATGATTCTACATGCATGAAATCTCCAAAATATGCAAATCTATAGAAACAGAAAGGAAATTAGCAGTTGCTAGGGGCTGGGGGGAGAGGGTGGAATGGGGAAAGACTGCAAATGAGACCAAGATTTCTTTTTGGGGCGATGAAAATATTCTGAAATTAGGCAGTGGTGATGGCTGCATAATTATATGAATATGTTAAAAATCAATGAATTATGTGCTTCAAAAGTGAATTTTATGGTATATGAATCATATCTCAACAAAGCTGTTATTAAAAAAATAGAATGTTCAATGTCACACCTCATGTCCATGGAGCTACATATTGTTTCTCATAGCAAATAATAATTTTTAAATTCACATTCATAAAAGCAAGTCAGTGGATTAAAAAAACATACAGCAACAAGTATTTCTTTTAAAAATTTTTTAAAAATCTTTTATTGGTAACAAATGAGTTATTAGTCAGTTTTCTTTTCATAGATACTTTCAGCAGAGGCATAAGTCATCTCTCAAATTACACAGATGTCTAGACACAACTATGCACAGTAAGAGTAGATAGATAGAAACAGCTTTTTTAAGGACCAAAAGGGCACTTCTTTCACCTTTGCATGAAAATGTCCCCAAATGTGGAGATGAGTAAACTTGTGTCTCCTGAAACACCTGTCTCATCCCCAAATTTCATGTACCCTTTCCTTTGTCCGAGGACCTGCCAGGAGCAAAGAATAGGGTGGCTATAAGAGGGTGGGCGAGTATCTGCATCCACATGAGTCACCAGAGGGACTTGTTCCTGTTTCACATATGAGCTTAAAGCTCAGAGAGGGATATTACCTGCTGGAAAACACCCAGTTAGGAACTGTCAGAGGCAATGTTCAGACCCATAGCTGTCTTCTTCCCACAGTGCTGCCTTTAGGGAATTGCTTTATTTTATTTTATTTATTTTTTTGCAGGGGAAGATTTGCCCTTGCCGACATCTGTTGCCAATCTTCCTCCTTTTGTTTTCCTCTCCAAAGCCCCAGTACCTAGTTGTGTATTCTAGTTATAAGTCCTTCTAGTTCTCTGTGAGCTGCTGCCACAGCATGGCTACTGACAGACAAATGGTGTGGTTCTGTGACCATGAACCAAACCCAGGCCACCAAAGTGAAGTGTGCCAGACTTTAACTGCTAGGCTGTCAGGGCTGATGCAGAGTTGCTTTTAAGAGTGTGGCTGATGAGCAAGAACCAATATCAAGTAATAGCCAGATGATTGGGACCGAGAGGCAGCTGCTTGGGCTTGAAATCGTCTTTGCTGCTTTCTAATTGGGTACTTAACTTCCAGTGCCTCAGTTTCATCCTGTGTAAAATGGGCCTAATGATGTACCACTCTCATAGGGTTGTTGTGAGGATGAAATTATTAATCATTCATTCAACAAATATTTACTGATCACCTCTTATGTGCAGGCTGTATTTTAGATACAAAAAAAGGCTAAGATTTCTACTCTCATTTCTTCTGCAGTCTAAGGATAGAGACGTACAATAAATGAGACGAATACAGTAAATAGTATGTTTGATGTCAATAAGTGCTAACAATGGAGAAAATTTAAGCAGGAAGTGGGAAAGGCATGCTGAATATGGCA